>NC_047087.1:5000000-10000000 GCF_902459505.1 Geotrypetes seraphini | reverse complement strand
TCCCATCTCTTGGGAACACACTGGTTTATCCATAAATACCTGACTCCACATGATCCTCCGAGAACCTTAAGATCTGCATCACAGCATCTTCTTCATGTCCCATCCTTAAAAATTATTAGTACCCGTAGGACTTCTTCTTTTGCAACAATAGCCCTAACAATATGGAATTCATTACCATCATATTTAAGGTCTGAACAGAATTTAGATCAATTCAAGGGTGGCCTCAAAAGCTTATTTAAAGACGTATATGACTGTTAATTGACCTTTGGGACTTTCCTTGCTCATTTTCCACACCAAAATTGATTTTTCCCTTTCCCCTTCTTATTATCCTTAATTGTTCTCTCTTTCTTTCAAATTGTATTTCTCCCCACTATCCTATTGTCTCATGTAAGTAAAGTTATGTCATTAATAGTTTAACTGGACCCCTTTTTAAATTTTTTACTGTAAAATGCTTAGAATGTATGATTAGCGTTTTATCAAATTTTTAATAAACTGGGGGGGCGTGGCTTGGCGCGAGCACGGATGGAGGTGTGATCCTGAAGCTCCTCACCATCCAGGCAATGAAATAAAGAAAAAATTATTTTTCCTTCAAAATAATAATATAAAAATATATATACGGAAAGCTGAATAAAAGATACAAAACAAAATCCTAAACTGCGGTATTTGAAGAAGGGTATGTGCAGACAGGAGACGGAAAAGCGGAGAGCCGTTTGAGCTGACGGTTACATAGAATTGAATACAGCGCTGAAGTATATGTTTATATTCTGATCAGATATAACAAAGAAGCTGAGGGGAATCGGGAAAGTAGTCTGTGTTTTCGGAGGTTTGGAGAGACTTGAAAGCAGTGCTGAGACGGAGAGACGAACGTAAACTGAAAAAAAAAAAAAGCTGAAGGGAGTCGGTAAGCAGAGAGCTGTCAGTGTCGGCGATTTTAAGAGACTATGAGATATATGTTAGATTGAGAAAAAGTAAAGAATGGATATGTTCTGACAAAATATAACTAAAGAAAAAAAAAAAAAAGCCGAATTGCTATATTTAAAGCGGGATTTGTGCTGATGAAAGTCGGGAAGACATAGAACCGTTTGTGCTGGCGGTTTATTGAAGTTTGAATGCAACGCTGAAACCGCGTGGTATATGTGATTGAACAGTTTGGCGAAATAGAAAAAAAGAGGAGAAAAGTTTATATTCTGAACAATATATACTGAAACAGAAAAAAAGGAAGCTGTTAAAAGTCAGGAAAGTTGAGAACTGTCTGTATTTCAACTGATTCGAGAGACTTTGCAGCAGTACTGATGCTGATGAATGTGAAAGACCAGATTGAGATCTGATCAAATATAACCAAAAAAAAAAAAAAATATAACCTGAATTGCGGCAGTTGAAGTGAGATAAGTGCAGACAAGAAACGGGAAGGCAGAGAACCATTTGTGATTTTGGCGGTTTCATTGAAATTGAATGCAGCGTTAAAACCGCGAAGTACAAGTGAAAGATCAATATTGACTGGAAAAATTATAAAAAAGGAATTTGTGTTCTGACCAGTTATATTGGAAAAAAAAAAAAAGATTATTCTTTGATAAAAAAGAGGATTAAAAAAAAAATTGAGAGAGAGGAGGACTTGCATTTTCTCTTAGAAATTGGGTGCTGAAGCACTGAAGACAAATAAATATCAGCTTACTAATAAAAAACAAATACTGAAATGAATATCAATTTCCTCTGACAAAGCTGCGATTGGGCTTGTGAGAGAGGAGACAGAAAAAAAGGTTCAACGGAACTTTAAAAAACTGAAATAGCAAGATATTGAGGAATTTGAGAGACGCTGAGAAAAAACAGAAGAAAATTGCTTAAAGTTGGTCAAAATAGAAAAAATAACTCTAAAAAAGTGTTGCTCTCCTTAATCAGAGCTGCGATTGGGCTTGTAAGAGGAGAGAAAAAAAAAAAAAAAAAAAAAAAAGAGTTCCCCTACATCATTGAAAAAGTGAAAGTGAGAAAAGAATTTTCAAACTAATATTGGTAAAGGAAAAAGAAAAGAGCTTAAAAAGAAAAATTTCTAATTCAAAGAGATAACAAAATCTTGGAAGAAAAGAGATTAAAAACCTAAGAATACCAAATCTAAAAGATTTAAATACAAGAAATAATAATAACCAAGGAAAAGAGAACAATAACATGGCAAGTACCAGACAAAACAAAAATGAGACAGGTACATCTGCAAAAAGACAGAAACAAGAACAAATAACACCAAGCAAGATACCACTTCCTATCGAAGAATCAGACACATTAAGCAAAGCTGAAGTCATGGAAGAATTAAAACAAATCAAACAAATGCTGAAAGAAACTATTACTAATATGTCTGAAATGAAAGAAGAAATTTTAAATATACATAGACAAATGGAAGTTAACAACAAAAGAACAACTGAACTAGAATCAAAAATGGAAATTATAGAATGTGAATCAAAAAGATGTAAAAACGACAACCTGGAATTAAATAAATTAAAAGATCAACTGGAGGATTACGAGAATAGAGGAAGAAGAAAGAACATCAAACTCTTTGGAATACAAGAAAATTTAGAGGGAAAAAATACTATCCTTTTCCTTGAAAATTTAATTCCAAAAATTCTACAATTAGACTTGAAACAAACAATTGAAATTGAAAGGGCGCATAGAATCCCAATAAAAAATTTAGAAAATAAAAACAGACCAAGACCAATCATTTTCAAAATGTTGAGATACCAACAAGCACTAGAGATACTAAATGCTGCAAAAAAAGATAAAAACTTAAATTATAAAGGATCAAGATTATGGTTTTTACCAGATTTCGCCAAAAACACAGCAACTAAAAGGAAAAGACTACTAGATATGAGACCTCTACTCAAAGAAAAAGGATTTAAATATGGTCTATACTATCCAGCGAAAATGAGAGTGTCATCTGGAGACAAGTCTTTATATTTTGAGGATCCCGAAAAACTAAAAGAGTTTCTTTCTAAACCAGAACCTATGATATATTAACAAAATATATTAAAAAGGTTTTGAAGACTCTATGAAAAATTAGGAAATACAACATATCGAAATATTTGAAGAAATGAAGGAAAACAACACAAAGAAAAGACAATAATAATTATATGAAAGAAAGAACAGAATATATGAAAATTATTAAATAATACACTGCATATAAGTTTAAAATAATTATATGTTGAAATCATAATACTAAGGAAATACAAATTAACATATTGTTAAATGGAAAATGATACATTAATAAAATGTTATGGAAAATGATTAAATAAATATAAAAGATCAATATAGATAGATAGAAGGGAAATTTATTTAAACAATTGAATATTGATTGCCTGGAATGGGGAGAATGTTAGGATTATAGTTCCAATGTGTATCCTTAAGCAGCCAATGTATTGGGTGGGAAAGGGAGGGATAAGAAGAATATTTATTAGAATAATTAAGGGAGATACATTAGGGTTAAATATGTGTGTCATGAAGAAAATTTTTTGGTTATTAAATATGAAAGAGGAGAGGAGGAATAAGATAATGAAAAGTATTAAAATATATAATGTCTTTTAAAATATATTCTATTAATGTCAATGGCCTGAATCACGTAATTAAAAGGGAAAAAATATTAACATATTTAAAAAAACAAAATGCAGATATTTATTGTCTGCAAGAGACCCATCTTAATATGAAGGAATCACAGAAATTATCAGGTGGATGGATAAAAGAATGTTTTTTTGCTCCAGCAGTGGGTAAAAAAGCAGGGGTTGCAATCCTTATAAATAAAAAATGTATGGCCAATATAAAGGTAAAAAATTCAGATCCACATGGAAGATGGATACATATCGATATAGGTATGGGAAATGATACCCTGACGTTATTTAATATATATGCCCCTAATTCGAATCAATCAGAATTTTTCAAAAAGCTACAAAATATGTTATTACCACTGGCTGCCTCTAATTTAGTGGTGGCTGGAGATTTTAATGCTGTAATGGATCCATTATTGGATAAAAAACCAGGTAAAAATATTAAATCTTTAGGTCTAGATAATTTAGTTCGATCATGTGATTTGAAAGATATATGGCGTATTCTTCATTTTAATGATCAGGAGTATTCATTTTGTTCACAGGTTCATAAATCATTTTCAAGAATAGATTATATTTTTGTTTCAACAAATAAAGTGCAACAAGTGAGTAAAGCCTCCATTGATCCTATTATCATTTCGGATCATGCAGGAATATGGATAGAATTACAATTAGATCAATTAGAAAATAATAGACCTCTTTGGAGATTTGATAATGCATTGCTTGTAGATGACAAATTTTTGGAAAATTTTAAAACACAAATTAATGAATTTTTTCAAATAAATTTAGTGGAAGATACATCTATAGAGAATGTATGGGATGCATTTAAAGCAACTATGAGGGGTAATATCATATCATATTCAGCTTTTATTAGGAAACAAATTAAAAAACAACATATAGAATTAGAAAAAGAAATAAAAATATTAGAAGCTAAATTGATAAGCAAATGGGAATATGAAGTTTTGCAAACTCTTTTGAAAGTAAAAGGTAAATATAATGAATTAACTTCAAAAATGATAAGAAAAGATTTGTTTTCCAAACAAACGATGTATTATGGAAATTCTAATAAGGCGGGAAAATTATTAGCAAATTATCTTAAGGCAAAAAAAAGGAGAACTAATATTAATGGAATAAAAGATGATAATGGTAAAATAACAAATCAAACAAATATAATATTAAAACAATTTTTAAATTTTTATAAGGATCTATATTCCTCCGAACCTTATTTGGAGAAACAAAAAGATGGAAAAAAATTTTTAGATTTAATAAATGGACCTAAGATTCCTGATCATATAAAACGAAGTTTAGAAGAACCTATATCATTAAAAGAATTAGAAACAGCATTGAGATCTCTTAAAGTTGGATCCGCTCCAGGTGGTGATGGTTACACAGTAGAATTTTATAAAACATTTCAAAATATCCTCTCCCCACATTTATTAAAATTATATCAGACACAACTTATAAAAGGTAATATAAAAGGTACTATGGCTGAATCAATAATAATTGTTTTACCTAAGCCAAATAAAGATCCTACTTTGGTTTCGAACTACAGGCCTATATCTCTGATAAATGTTGATAATAAACTTTTTGCTAAAATTTTGGCTTTGAGATTAGCCAAAGCTCTCCCACATATTATAGATATGCATCAAACGGGTTTCGTTGCTAAAAGACATTCCTCCAATAACTCTAGACTATTATTTCACATGCTAAACTTGTCAAAAAAAATGGATGAACCGGCATTTACAGTTTCATTAGATGCTGAGAAAGCATTTGATAGGGTAGAATGGAATTTTATGTATCAGGCGTTAGAATGGTTTGGTATAGGTTCTGGATTTATACAAATGGTAAAAACATTGTATAGCTTCCCGATTGCAAGATTAAATATTAATAATAAGATATCTGATGGTTTTCAATTGCAGAGGGGAGTTAGACAAGGTTGTCCTTTGTCTCCTTTGTTATTTGATATTGTATTAGAACCCTTATTGTTAGCAATACAGCAAACGAGGGAGATACAAGGAATTCCATATTCAGATATGGAATATAAAATTTCGGCTTATGCTGATGATATTTTGCTTTATTTGAGAAATCCAGAGTCTACCTTATCTTCTTTATTGGAATTAATTGATAAGTTTGGCAAATTTTCAGGTTATAAAATTAATTGGAATAAATCTGAAATTATACCCTTGAATGTTTACTGTGTAAAAGGATTATTTGATATTTTTCCATTCATATGGAAAGAAGAAGGATTTAAATATCTAGGCATTCAAGTTAAAAAAACAATTGAAGATACGGTAAAAGAAAATGAAAAATATGTATTAAAAAAAGTAACGGAGTTATGTGAACAATGGAACCCATTACATATATCTTGGTGGGGGAGAGTTCAAACTATTAAAATGATGATCTTGCCTGTGGTTTGCTACCAAATGAGTATGATACCTATTTATTTTCAGGGGTCCTTTTATAAGAAGCTTAATAGAATTTTAACAAAATTTCTTTGGCTTGGTAAAACACCTAGAATAGCTTTAGTAACCTTACAAAAATCAATTAAGGAGGGAGGGGTAAATTTTCCAAATTTCTATAGGTACCATCAAGCCTATATTCTACGTCAGGGTATGTATTGGATCCTCCCAGAACTTATAGATAATGCACCAGATTGGTTATATTTGGAATGGCGCCTTATGTTTCCCCTAAATTTAGTACATTTACCAAGTATTAATATACCTAAAAGATACAGAGAAAATAAAATAATAATGGATACTTGGAAAACATTGAGATTTATTGATAAATTAACACCCATCCCAATATATAAATCAACTAATCAATCCATATGGATAAACTCCAAGATCAAAGTAGGCGGAACCCAAATCCTTTGGAAGAACTGGATTATTGCAGGAATTAGATCTCTAGATGATATTATTTCAGAAGGTAAACTGCTGGATTTTTCACAATTGCAACATAGATTTGGTCTTAATAAAACACAAAGTTTTAAATGGTTGCAATTGAAGCAGGCCATTCAGGTTGGGTTCCCTGAATGGAAATCATTAAACAATCAATATAGTTTAAAGTTCTTATGCTTTAAAGCAGACTTCCTGGGACATCAAGCCGCATTGTGGTATAAATTAATATCTGGATATTTGAATAAAAAACCAAAAAATGGTCTAAGAGACATTTGGAGCATTGAGATTGGACATCAAATTAATGCATCTCAATGGCCACTGATTTGGTCTTGGAGAATGGGATGTACAGTGTCAGCATCTATGAGACAAACATGGTTCTTTTTATTACATAGAGCTTTTTGGACCCCTACTCGTTTACAAAAACTAGACAGTTCTAAGTCTAATAGATGCTGGCACTGTAATCTAGAACCAGGGACATTAGATCATTTATTATATTACTGTCCTTATATTAAAATATTTTGGAATTCAATTTGGCCACAAATTAATAAATTAATGGAAAATCATATTGCAATATCATATGATACAATTTTATTTGGAACAATGATGAGAAAAAAAAGTCAAATTTCACCAGAAAATAATAAACTTTTATTAATTATGACAGGGGTTGCCATTCAACATATAACTAACAATTGGAAAAATTACAACAACCTAAACTATACATTTTGGTGGAATACAATATGCCATGTTTTTAAAATGGAAAGAACAATATCAATACAAAAAGGGACATATAATAAATTTATAAAAATATGGGGGCCATTGACAAAATACTGTAATGATTAAATAATAGAATACTTTTTCTTCCTTTCTTCTTTTAGAGATCTTCTTATGACACACATATAGGGGGGGGTAAGGAAAACAATTTAGATATAATATATTATAATATATGATACAAAATGTAACAAATGATTAAGGGATAATAGAAGGGTGGGGGGAGGGAAAATGAATAAAATTTATCCAGAATATATTGCATTAGATATAAATATATTATTGAATAATTATCAATTGTATTCTAATATGTTATATACTTTTATAAAATTTGAAAATATTATATTAAAGTGGTGAAGGGGTGGGGGGAGGGTGAAGGGGAAAATCAAATTCAGATATACATTGTGATAGATATAAAAGTGATACCATGCATGTATCAAATATATTTTATTATTATGTACACTTTTTATGAAATTTGAAAATAAAAATATAATGAAAAAAAAAAAAAAAAAATTTTTTAATAAACTTGAAATTACAGTATTTTCCATTTTCTGCTACTATGGGGAACATGCAGTCTTTAATTTTAGCTCTCCATGGGTATAAGGCAGTATGTCCACTTGTAGCTCCCCCATAAACTGTGGCTTAGATCCCAACATTCAGGGCTGCTTCTGTTGTGTCTTAAGTATTCAATAGAACATCCATGCCTGTATTAGACAGGTGGACCCCACCTGGCCTTTAAAGTCCTGGGTAGCTTGTTTAAAAGTACGTAGTTTGCTTAATTCTTTTACTCTGGTCTCTGTTTTAACTAATATGGATTGTATTGTTTACTGTTCTTTTTAAGCTTGGAGCAGAAATGTATGAAGTGCAAAGAACGTTCTGCTGTTCTAATTATTCGAATTGGTGATGCCTTTTGCAAGTAAGTACAATTTAAAAAAAAATATTTTCAAACATAATATACTGATCCCAGCAATCTGCTTCCCTCCTCCCTCGCCCACAGCCCTTGCTAGACACTGTTATGCCATGCTGTGTTGTCTGCTCTGGTTCAGTTTAAGGATGTCACGAGTCTATGATCCTATTGTAAATGAATGGACTGTGACACTGAAGGACATACTACCCACATACAACTGAAGAAGCACGTTGCTGGGCTCTGAGAGAAAAAAATGCATGATTGGCACTAGATTATGTTGCTGAAAAAGTACAGACAGAATAAAACTGGAGTGGGGAGACGGTTGCACATGCCAGATAACGGAATGATCTCATTAGTCTGCATTTCCTTAGCAACAGCAGCAGATAAATCCAGAGACAAATGGGATAGCACATATCTACCAGCAGGTGGAGATAGAGAAACTGATTAACAAGTGGTCCTATTGGCTGGCACTCCTCCTGCATCTTCAGTATGCTCTATCTCCCAGCAGGTGATGGTCGCTATTCGAATAGCTCCTGGATTCTGGCTATGACTGGAACTTTATTTTCTCCTGTTGAGGTTTCTTTTCAGTGAGACAGGGGTGTCTGGCTGAACGGTGCCAGCTTTAGGGGTTACACCTGGGCCCCCCCAGGTCCCTGCCTCACCCTCCCTCCATTGCTAGAGGGTCTGACTGGGTCTCAATTTTTTTCTTCTTTCCTTTCTCTGTTTAAAAAAAAAAAAAAGGAGACCACAGTTGCTACATTCTGCTCTGTTAGTGCTGCACATCCAGCTCTAACTGGCTTCAACCGGTCCTAACAACAAGCTTGTGAGTATGTATGTGTTTTTTACTGTTGTTTGAACTTCAGGTTCTGTTTGGGAGTCTTAGTACTGTGGGTTCGGTCAACGTACGTTTAAGGAATGGATATTTTATTGAGGCTTAAGTTTTATGACTAGAAATCTGTTGAGAGAGCTGGGACTTTCCCGCCCTTTGCATGCATGCGCTTGGCTTCCTTGTTGGTTACAGTGTGGCAGTAGCGGTGTGATTTCATGCTCGCACTTGTTCTCCTCGTTGGGTTTTAGTGCAGCAGTATTAGTCCTGTTTCTTCCGAGGCTCTCTTTCGTCGGTGTTTGTCGCGGCCATGTGCAGCTGATTGTGCAGGTGCCGGTTTATAGCAGCGCGCATGAGATGGGACATGTTTTTCCGGCGCTGTGGGAAGCACCGCACCATTCTTCTAGTTATTCCCCGAGTCTGATTTTCTTTCTATGCAGGCCGCGGCAGGGTAAATTTTGTGGGGCTTGAATCCGACTATGTTTCTAGGAGCGTTGATACAGCGGCCACGTGTCGGCGAGAATCGGGCATGCGCTTGGGTCTCCGGCGATGGCAGGAGAGCTGCAGTGTTCCGGTAGTTTATTTCCAGCTGACTTTGATCAGGTTATGCTGCGGCTTCTCTCCTTTCTGGTTCAGACAAGTTGTACATGTTTCACCAGCTTTGGGACAAGCTTGAGCAGATTTATATGTCTATGTCTGTTTTCCTGCTGTATTCACTTGAAGGAAGCTGCTAGTTTAATTGGACTCTGGGGTTAGCACTCAAGGGGATTAACAGACAGACTCTGACCTGTGCTAGGTCACCCAGTCTCAGTTTGTCTCCGGACTGGGTCGACATACGGCAAATCACGGCACAGTGAGATCAGCAGTAAGAGTGCCCTGTATTTCACACGGGTATCTCATTGTCTCTCTTGGGGTCCCTGTCCTTCTTATTTGGGCCTCTGTGCTGTGCTGCATGTGTCTAGTAGTGGCGTAGGATATATATGCCTAAAGGTAGTACTAACAGTTTCCAAGTTTGGGCTGTCTCTATGGGCATAATGACACTTCGCATCTTCCTGTGGCCAGAACTCTCTTTCTCTATTTCTGAGAGGGCCTGGACTTCAGATTTCCATGCTTAGCACGCTGGTTTCTCCTGTTGCCATCTTCTCATGGCACATACTAGACGGACCCCCCAACCAGACAGGAAGGTCTGTGCAGCTCCTTCTAACCAGGAGCCAGTTAGTTACCTATTCTGTCAAACCCGCGGAGGAGCGCGTGCTAGGTGGCTGTTAGCCTCATCCCTGAAGCTCTCATTAGCGATGTGAGCTTTGTCTGATACCTGTTAGGATGCTGTTGTTTTCCACGTGGCGGTAGATGCAGCATCTTGATTGCGTCTAGTACGTATTCACTTTAAAGGACATGCGTATTTTGCTCACTTTGCATGGAGTTAGTACTGTTTTCATGGTTCCAGTATACTCCTCTTTACATTGCGAAACTTGATTTTTCCTAGGAGAATTTCTTTTTTCTTACAGATCCTACAGTTCTCATCCTGCCATTCCCTGACCTTCTGCACTTCATTCTGAGGAGATTTTGACTTCTTCCATTGACTCTTCAGGCTTTCTCATGAGGGAGAAGACGCTATAATGTCAGGTCAGGGGGCTGTGAACATTTTTCAGGGTGCTTGCAACTTTGCATCCTCCTCAGGTTTCCGGTTCATTCTTGGAGTCTCTATGTTTTGTGTTTCCCTTTTAAGTGTTACTGGTCCTCAGGGCAGTTCTTGTAGTTCTTCAGGAACTAAGGGACGTTGTTCCACTTACTGCATGGTGCCCAAGATGGGGGGCATTGGACAGGCTGGATCCCATTCTGCTGAATTAGTTTCTCAGGGTTACACATTTCTGCAGAAAAACTGGGAGAATATTTACATTTTCACTATGGACTCCAAATTGGCACTAGGTTTGCTTGCCTCTCTTGGAGCAGCGTGTTCGGTTTTGGCACATGCCATTTCGCCTACCCAAGGCTTCACAAACATTTTAGAAAATGTGGCCAGTAGTACCGTTTTGGCGCTACCAGTCGATTCACCTAATTTCTTCTTGACTGACTGCTTGATTCGGACATCTTCCAGTCGGGCCATTTGACTGACCTGAAAAGGGTGATTTCTTTTCCTCAGTTCTTTGGACGTGAATCTTTGAATTTGCACAGCGCTCTTTTCTCCTGTACTATTTATAGGTATATCGGGGAGATGTTTTTATTCATATGGGAGAGAACTGTGTTTCTTCCCAGAGACTAGGGCGATGGGTCACAGTCTCAGGTTTGCATTCTTCTTCGGTCACCAAGACTAAGAGTATGGGATTCTGTACAGGTTCTAGGATCCATGTTGCTGACTCCACTGGGAACTTCGGCTTGCTTTCCCATTATAACACTACAACAGTCGCTTTTGTTCTGGTGGTTCCCGGTATCTCAGGGCTCCAATTATTTGGTAGGCTCCTCAAGCATCGCTCTGTCTGATTTGGTGGCTCAGCGAGATTTCTCTTTTCAAAGGCATGCCTCGGTCTTTGCTGGACTAGCTCATGGCCACCAAACATCCCGGGCTGTCGGGTTGGGGGGCTCGGTGCCTTCCATCCTCAGCTATAGGAGTCTAGTCTTAAGAGACGACTCAGTACTTGTTCATTTTTCTACTCTGGAGCATGATCAGACTACCGTTTCTGGAGCTTCAGACCATTCTTCCGGAATGATGCTGAAGGTCTTTTCAGTCAGTATTATGATGGGAGTATTTCTCTACAGCCTGGGCAGTAGGTGATGTGCTCAGTTGGCGGGTAAAGTTGTGGTTTTACTTCAATGGGTGGACCCTCATCTTCCTCTTCTGTTGGCAGATCATTTTATGAGTCAGGAAAAGAGTTTGGATAGACTTTCTCTCCCCGAAATCTGAGCATGGCCCATTTATTGTATGTTACAGTGTACAGCGCTGTGTACGCTCTAGAAAGTGTAAATGTTAGTAATAGTGAAATCTTCTACATCCTGGATATTGAGAATTTTGGTTCAGGCATTCCAGCTCTTTTTATGGAAGTGAGATCTGCTGGAACTAGACCTCATGGCTTCGTCTCAAAATTCTAAGCTTCCTAGCTTCTTCGGCAGGCACAGGGAGTGGGAGTCAAAGGGGGTAGCAGCGTGGCTTCTTTCTCGCCTCTGGTTTCTCTTTTTTCAGTGTTTTCCCCTGGCTGATGATGGCTTGGATTTGCCATCTCAAGCTCGCTTTCAGGGCACAGTATTTGTAGAATCTCTGGATTGGCTGCGCCATCCTTGCTATGTGGATCTGATGAGTCTTTCGACAGCTGGACTGTTGAGTTTCCTGGTATCTCCGGATTTGCTCACCTAGGGTCCGATCAACATGGATATTTGTATTACTTTGGTATTGCGACCTAGCTTTTGAAAAGTCATGGCTGACGTGTAAGGGTTATGCGAAGCAGGTTGTTTCGTCTCTTATCCAGGTGATACAGACGTCTTCACTTGTGGCTTCTGCTTCCTTTTGGAGGTTTTTCCTTTCTTGGGTACTTCTCAACATTTTCACCCTTCCAGAGTTCTTTTTTGGCACAAGTGTATTGCCAAGGGCTTAGCGTTCAATTCCCTTCAGCTTCAAGTGCCATCCTTAGCTTGTTACAAGGGCTAGGTATAAGAGCATAAACATAAGAACATAAGATTTGCCGCTGCTAGGTCAGATCAATGGTCCATCATGCCCAGCAGTACACTTACGCGGCGGCCCTTAGGCCCTGTTTGAGTCTAGCCTTATTTGTGTATGTTCTGTTCCAGTAGGAACTTATCTAACCTTGTCTTGAATCCTTAAAGGGTGCTTTCCCCTATAACATCCTCCGGGAGAGCATTCCAGATTCATCTATCTGTAGAGCAAACTGTTTTTGCCGGATTATTTTCTTTGATATTTGCTTTACTATATCTTCTCTCATGTCATCAACTCTTCTGCTGATGGTATCATCAGAGTGTGGAATTTTTTTAAATTTTCTCAACTTCTGGTGTTCCAAACATCATTTCTGCTATTCTAATTGCAGCTCGATTGATGAGACTTTCAGCGATGGTGTGAGGTTTCTTTGCTTTGGCCACCACGTGTGCAATTTCAAAGGATGTTTGGAGAGTCTGGCTAGATGTTGTGGAATAAGACTTCATAGCAGTACTTGAATTATCATGCTTTCCCATTTTCTCTTAAAGAAATGGACTGATTTGTTCTTTACTTCAGGATGTTTAGTAGTGAGGTGTCTCTTCAACAAAGAAGGCTTCATTGAATGGTTTGATAATGTTTCACCACATATCACGCACAGAGGTAATGGAGGAATGCTCTTGTTTGAGGCAGATCCATATGCTAAAATACATTTCATCATGTTTTCTCATTTTTGGTTTGTAGATAGGAAAAGGATATGTCTTCTACATCCCTTTCTATAGACTCACACGTGTCAACGAGTCTCAAACTTAACCGACCCTCAGAGGTACCACTTTGATACTCAAAATGTTTCACTGTATCCGGCTTCATGCACCATATTTTCACCGGGCCATGCTATATATATATTTATATATATAATATTATATTAAAAGTACTTAACTTTTGATCTTTTAGTGGTCAGCTTGTATATTGCTCTTCGCTTACTTCTCAGCTTCATGTAGTTCAGTTCCTAAACGGAGTACGGTATATTTGTACACCTCTTAGAAAGCCCTGTCCGGAGTACAGTCTTAAGGTACTTCTTTGCAGTTTACCGAAGGCTTTATTTCATCTTTGTCTTTTGAGACTCTAAAGGGCTGTGCTGTTGAACACGGGGTTTCTTGTGGCCATGGCTTCAGCTTGGCGGTTTTCTGAGTTGCAGGCCTTGTTCGGCGGGGATTCCTATTTCTGATTTACAAAATCTGGGGTGTCAGTTCGGACGGTACCACAATTTCTTTCTAAGGAGGTGTCATCCTTTCTTTTATGACACACTCACTTTTCCTTCCTTCTTCCTGGGAGAAGAAATGGGGAGACGTGCTTTTATTCACTGCATTTTTTGAAAGTGCATAGCGTTCTCCGCGAGCTATGTTTCTAACGACTTTTAGTTGTTTAGATCACCTTTTTGTATTCTTCAAGATTTTGAGATTTGTTATGGGAAAGAAGCTTTTTTACATGCTATGCCTATTGATGGTTACAGATGCTTGGACAAGGAGCTATACTGAAGATACAGAAGGAGTGCCAGCCAATAGGACCATCTGTTAATCAGTTTCTCTATCTCTGCCTGCTGGTAGATGTGTGCTATCCCATTGGCCTCTGGATTTATCTGCTGCATCTAAAGGAAAGAAAATTAACAGGTAAGAATATATTTTTTCCATGTTTCACACCCCTGTCCTTACAGTGAACCTCCGGTGTAAATCACAAGTGTTTTGCTTTAAAGATTTGCCACTAGTGAACAGTTGAAATTTCTCTCTATGAGTTGCTTACTGCATTGTCAAAATTTATCCATATAATTTGAGGAGAAGTTGGCAGGGGGGGGTGGATTCTAGGGGATAGGCCAAACTACTCCAGTAGTTGGAAGTAAGACCAGGGCCAGACAAACAACTACCTCAAAAATGGCAAGGCCATATCCAGATCAGCTATGCATATGTTATATCATATCTTCTTTAGTGTCCATCCAGACCGGCATAGAAATGGTTGGGACGGGGTCTGTGCCGGTCTGGAGGGACTAAAAGAAAGAAAATTAACAGCAAATTAATCCATCTACTAGCAGGTTGAGAGATAGTGAACTGAAGTGTGCCACATATAGGATGGTGAACTCTCACAATCTCCTAGTCTTATCTTCAGCTATTACTCTTGTTCTGGGTTCTCCTGGTTCAGTTGAGCTTGGTGGCGTTTAGGCTGCTGGGAATACACCTGGAGGTGCTAGGACCCTCCCCCACCCCTCCCCTCCTGCCACTTTCTTCCTCGCCTCTCCTTTCTCACAAAAACGAGGGGTGGAAGCAAGGGTACAGTTGCTGCAGAGGCTTCTGGAGGAGGGGGGTTCCTGCTGCACTTCTATTTGCATTGCCTGAGCAGCCTGGACAGAGAAACTGACACCACATTGAGTTCATTTGAAAATGTATCTGAATTGCTGGCCTTGCCTTGTTGTGATTCTTTTCTTCAGTTCTTGGAGGCAGGTGTTGCCATTTGAATTGTTCCTTCTTTTCTACCTAAGGTGGTTTTGTCCGTCCATCTGAACCAACCCTTGTTTCGTCCTTTGTTCACAAGGGAAGAGTTTTGATGCTTTGCATTGGCTTGATGTTCTTCAGGTGCTTATTCAATACCTGCAAGCTATTACTGAATTTTGCCACTTTGACCACTTGTTTGGGTTCTGGGTAGATTGGAATCAGGCATCATGGCTTCTAAGCTGGCCAGTGCTCTGTGGATTAGGGAATCCATTTATTCTGCATTATATTCTTTCAGGCAAGCAGCCTCCAGCTTCTCTCAGGGTTCATGCAACCAGAGCTCTTGCAATGTCCTAGGCATAGTCTAAGGCAGGGGTGCCCAACACGTCGATCGCGATCGACCAGTAGCTCAGGAAGGCAACGCGAGTCGATCGCGGAGCCCATCCTGGGCTCCGTGATAGACTCGTGTTGCCGTCCTGATCTACTGGGCCGATCAGCCTTCCTCTCCAGTGTTCTCTCTAGGGCCTTTTAGCTGGGCGGTCCGCCCAGCTGTCATCTGCCGCTGCCGCCGCTGCTGAACATTAAAAAAAAAAACGGCTTGGAGATTTCAGCCCGTAGCGAACTTATGCTCCGTGGCTCTAACGTGTGCGTGCCGGCTTCCCTTCTCTTCCCTCCGAAACCGGAAGTTATGTCCGGGGTGGGGGGAGAAGGGAAGCCGGAACGCATATGTTGAGAGCCCTGAAGCAAGCGTTCGCTATGGGCTAAGGCGGGAGACAGGTTAGTGAAGCATTTGCTCTTCTTGCTGCCGGGTCCTGCCTACTTTCTGTTTCTGCGAAGGCAGGACCCGGCAGCATTTCCCCCAATAGGTCGATCGCGATCTTGGGCCAATCAGCCTTCCTCTCCCTGACGGCAGAATTGACGTCGGGGAAGCAGGGAGAGCTTGGGGCGGCGAGCTTTCGGGCCTGTTATTGGTGGCGGTTTGGGGCCTGTTATTGGTGGCAGTTTGGGTCCTGGTCCCCGATGGCAGTGGTTTGGGGGAGGGCAGGGAGAAAGAAAGAAAAAGGGCAGGCAGGGAGACAGAAGGAAAGAAGAGAAACAGAAAAAAAAGAAAGGGAGGCAGAGAGAAAGAAAGGGCAGGGAGAGAGAAAGGAAAAGTTGGGGGAGGGAACGAGGTCTGGAGGAGAGGAAGCATACAGGCTAATAGAAGGGAAGAAAGATTGGATGCACAGTCAGAAGAAGAAAGTGCAACCAGAGACTCATGAAATCACCAGACAAGGTAGGAAAAATGATTTTATTTTAAATTTAGTGTTCAAAATGTGTCTGAATTTATATCTGCTGTCTATATTTTACACTAAGGTCCCCTTTTACTAAACCGCAATAGAGTTTTTTAGCGCAGGGAGCCTATGAGCATCGAGAGCAGCGCTGGTTATTCAGTGCAGCTCCCTGCGCTAAAAACTGCTATCGTGGTTTAGTAAAAAGGGAGGGGGGTATATTTGTCTATTTTTGTATGGTTGTTACTGAGGTGATAGTGCATAGAGTCATCTGCTTTGACCTCTTTGAAAAACCCTGGATAATTAACATTTTCTATGCGTACAGTGTGCGTTGTGTTTTTTTTTTAATTTTATTGTTGGTAGATCATTTTGACTTTGGTCATTTTAAAAGTAGCTCGCAAGCCCAAAAAGTGTGGGCACCCCTGGTCTAAGGCATACTTTGTTGAGATCTACAGAGCGGCAACATGGTCTTCTTTGCATAACTTTTCTAGGCATTATTGCCTGGATATTGCTATGTGTCCAGACACATCCATTGGGACATCTGTGCTCTCTGCAGGTTCTCAGTTTCCTGCCCTATTTGAGGATTACTTTGCTACATCCTACAAGTCTCTAGATTCATCTGCTGCTGATGACAAGGAAAGATTGTTTTACCTGTTAATTTTCTTTCCTTTAGTCACAGCAGATGAGGCCAGAGTCCCACCATGGTCTGTTTTCCCTCTTTGGGAGGTTCTTGTGGCAGTTTTCTAGGTTCTTAAGGTTTCAGATAGTTATCCTGTTGGTGTGTATTTCTGTGAGGAAGGAGAAGTGATGATCTAGTTCAGGGGTAGGGAAATCCGGTCCTCAAGAGGCGTATTCCAGTCGGGTTTTCAGGATTTCCCCAATGAATATGCATGAGATCTATTTGCATGCACTGCTTCCAATGCATATTCATTGGGGAAATCATGAAAACCCGACTGGAATACGGCTCTCGAGGACGGAGTTCCCTACCCCTGATCTAGTTGTTGCTCTGCTTTGTTACAAGGCATACTGGTTAACCAAGGCATTGTCCTATATGTGGCATACCAGTTAAGTGTTCTTTATCTCCACCTTCTGGTAGATAGACATAACCTACAGGTCTCTGGATTCATTCACTGTGACTAAAGGAAAGAAAATTATCAGGTGAGAGAGAATTTTTTTTTCCATATACTCTGAGTTTATCTTGTTGAGTAGACTGAATGGCCTGTGCAGGTCTTTATCTGCCACAATTTTGTCCAGTAATGTACATACTGACATAGTAGATGATCATCTACTATGTCAGTATGTACATTACTGGCCAAAATTGTGGAAACACCTAGCATTTTAGGCATTATGCTTTAAAAAAAACACGTGGCTGTGACATCATAATTGTATTTAATGCATAAATGTTCAACTAATAACAGAAACTCTGTAATTACATAACAAGACCAGCATAATAGTTGACACATTTCACAAAAATAATGCTGGTTATAAGCTACCCAAGTTAATAATGATCATTTGTCCTGTTATCCGATGACTTCATCAGTCTCACTTGTAGCGTGTTTGATATCCCTTAGCCTTGATTACTGCCTCACATCTTCTTGGCATGCTGTCCACAAGCCTTTGGAGATCAATAAGTGTTATAAGCTCATGTTTGTTGGACAGTCACGTTGCCACTACTGCTCTCTTTAATCTAGCCCAGAGGGGGGGGCGTGGCTTGGCGTGCGTGATATATGGAAGTGTGATTGCGGAGCTCCGTTAGCCAGGCAGCGGTTTTATTAAATATATTATATCTTTTTGCCATAAAATTAAATTTTTGTCGCTCGGGTGCTGTGCGAAGATGGCCAGCACACGCCAGGGGAAAATTGAGGCACAATACTCCAAGTGGGGCCTTACCAATGACCTGTACAGGGGCATCAACACCTTCTTCCTTCTACTGACTACGCCTCTCTTTATACAGCCCAGCATCCTTCTGGCAGCAGCCACTGCCTTGTCACACTGTTTTTTCGCCTTTAGATCTTCTGACACTATCACCCCAAGGTCCCTCTCCCCGTCCATGCATATCAGCTTCTCTCCTCCCAGCAGTTCCTTCCTATTATTAATCCCCAAATGCATTACTCTGCATTTCTTTGCATTGAATTTTAGTTGCCAGGCATTAGACCATTCCTCTAACTTTTTCAGATCCTTTTTCATATTTGCCACTCCCTCTTCGGTGTCTACTCTGTTACAAATCTTGGTATCATCTGCAAAAAGGCACACTTTTCCTTCTAACCCTTCAGCAATGTCACTCACATACATATTGAACAGGATTGGCCCCAGCACCGAACCCTGAGGGACTCCACTAGTCACCTTTCCTTCCTTCGAGCGACTTCCATTAACCACCACCCTCTGGCGTCTGTCCGACAGCCAGTTTCTGACCCAGTTCACCACTTTGGGTCCTAACTTCAGCCCTTCAAGTTTGTTCAACAGCCTCCTATGAGGAACTGTATCAAAGGCTTTGCTGAAATCCAAGTAAATTACATCTAGCATATGTCCTCGATCCAGCTCTCTGGTCACCCAATCAAAAAATTCAATCAGGTTCGTTTGGCACGATTTACCTTTTGTAAAGCCATGTTGCCTCGGATCCTGTAACCCATTAGATTCAAGGAAGTACACTATCCTTTCTTTCAGCAAAGCTTCCATTATTTTTCCAACAACTGAAGTGAGGCTCACCGGCCTGTAGTTTCCTGCTTCATCCCTGTGACCACTTTTATGAATAGGGACCACATCCGCTCTCCTCCAATCCCCAGGAATCACTCCCATCTCCAGAGATTTTTTGAAGAAGTCTTTAATAGGACTCGCCAGAACCTCTCTGATCTCCCTTAGTATCCTGGGATGGATCCTGTCTGGTCCCATCGCTTTGTCCACCTTCAGTTTTTCAAGTTGCTCATAAACACCCTCCTCCGTGAACGGCGCAGAATCTACTCCATTTTCTCGTGTAACTTTGCCAGACAATCTCGGTCCTTCTCCAGGATTTTCTTCTGTGAACACAGAACAGAAGTATTTGTTTAGCACATTTGCTTTCTCCTCATCACTCTCCACATATTTGTTCCCAGCATCTTTTAGCCTAGCAATTCCACTTTTATCTTCCTCCTTTCACTAATATATCTGAAAAAATTTTTAGCTCCCTTTTTTACATTTTTAGCCATTTGTTCTTCCGCCTGTGCTTTCGCCAAACGTATCTCTCTCTTGGCTTCTTTCAGTTTCACCCTGTAGTCCTTTCTGCACTCCTCTTCCTGGGTTTATTCTTTAAGTTTAAACCCTAAGTATTCAGCAGTTCAACTTCTGCTGAGAAATGGACTGAAAATCCACATAAAAATATAGTGATTTAACAGCCAAAAATGGCTCCTGGCAGGTTAATTCACCTGGTCGGGGCTAACTGCTAATTTTCAGTGCCGGTTAACTGGCTAGTGCTGGTGAAAATAACTGGTTGGAGCCAAACTGAAAACTGGATGTTTGGGGGCAATCCAGGGAGGAGTCAGCACTTAGCTGGCCAGGGTAGCCACTTAAATAGAAACATAGAAACATAGAAGATGACGGTAGAAAAGGGCTACAGCCCATCAAGTCTGCCCACTCTGCTTACCCACCCCCTGTCTATGCCCTAATGACCCAATTTCCTTATCTTGACCCTCGTAGGGATCCCACATGGGTATCCCATTTATTCTTAAAGTCTGGCACGCTGTCTGCCTCGATCACCTGCACTGGAAGCTTGTTCCAATGATCAACCACTCTCTCTGTGAAGAAATACTTTCTGGTGTCGCCATGAAATTTTCCGCCCCTGAGTTTGAGCGGGTGCCCTCTTGTGGCCGAGGGTCCCCTGAGAAAGAAAATATCATCTTCCACTTCGACACGTCCCGTGAGGTACTTAAATGTTTCGATCATGTCTCCCCTCTTCCTACGTTCCTCAAGAGTGTAGAGCTGCAATTTGTTCAGTCTCTCTTCGTACGAGAGACCCTTGAGCCCCGAGATCATCCTGGTGGCCGTCCGTTGAACTGATTCAATTCTGCGCACATCTTTACTGTAATGTGGCCTCCAGAATTGCACACAGTACTCCAGATGAGGTCTCACCATGGCCCTGTACAACGGCATTATGACTTCAGGCTTTCGGCTGACGAAACTTCTATTGATACAACCCAATATCTGCCTTGCCTTAGATGAAGCCTTCTCCACTTGATTGGCAGTTTTCATGTCTGCACTGATGATTATTCCTAAATCTCGTTCTGCTGAAGTCCTAGTTAAAGTTTCTCCGTTCAAGAAGTACGTCCTGCATGGATTTCCGCTTCCGAGGTGCATGACCTTACATTTCTTAGCATTGAAGCCTAGTTGCCAGGTTGAGGACCAACTTTCCAATGTAAGCAGGTCCTGCGCCATATAATTCTGTAAACTGCATTCACTTACTATATTACATAGTTTGGCGTCATCGGCGAATAGTGTTATTTTACCTTGAAGCCCTTGAGTCAGATCCCCTATGAATATGTTGAAAAGGAGTGGACCCAGGACCGAGCCCTGCGGCACTCCACTGGTCACCTCCGATGTTTTAGAGAGGGTACCATTAACCACCACCCTCTGAAGTCTGCCACTCAGCCAATCATTGACCCATGCAGTTAGTGTCTCTCCTAACCCCATCGATTCCATCTTGCTTAGCAGCCTGCGGTGTGGGACACTGTCAAAAGCTTTCCTGAAGTCCAGGTACACGACGTCCAAAGACTCTCCCAAGTCCAACTTTCTTGTTACCCAGTCAAAGAAGCTGATGAGATTGGATTGGCAGGACCTACCCTTGGTGAATCCATGCTGACTGGGATCCCGAAGATTCCCTTCATTCAAGATCGTGTCCAATTTGCTTTTAATTAGTGTTTCCATGAGTTTGCACACTATTGATGTGAGACTCACCGGTCTATAATTCGCAGCCTCTGCCCTGCAACCCTTTTTATGCAGAGGAACGACATTAGCTAATTTCCAGTCCAGGGGAACTTTCCCCTTACTTAGGGAGAGATTGAATAGCTCAGCCAACGGTTTCGCCAGGACATCGCTCAATTCTCTGAGCATTCTTGGGTGCAAATTGTCTGGTCCCATGGCTTTGTTCACCTTGAGTCTTGCCAGTTCACTGTAAACTTCAC
This sequence comes from Geotrypetes seraphini, assembly GCF_902459505.1. Taxonomy (NCBI): domain Eukaryota; kingdom Metazoa; phylum Chordata; class Amphibia; order Gymnophiona; family Dermophiidae; genus Geotrypetes; species Geotrypetes seraphini. The sequence continues at coordinate 9,978,486 of NC_047087.1, read as the reverse complement.
CTGGTGTGAACTCAAAATTCTGAAACGGGTCTTCTGTGCTTTGTGTTGCCTTCAACTGGGGACCGTGTCCCGGTGCCTCACAGGTGAAGACTGAGCAGAAGTATTCATTCAGTAGTTCGGCTTTATCGGAATCTGCTTCAACGTAATTTCCGTCCGGTCTTCTAAGGCGTACTATCCCGCCTGTGTTCCTTTTTCTGTCACTAATATACCTGAAGAAGGATTTGTCCCCCTTTTTAATGTTTTTTACCAGAATTTCTTCCACTCGAAGTTTTGCCTCCCTAACTGCCATTTTGACCGCTGTAGACCTGGTCCTATATTCTACTTTTGCCTCTCTTTTCTCCGTGCGCTTGTAGGAGAGAAATGCTTTTTTCTTCTCCTTAATGAGGTGCGAGATCTCCGCGGTGAACCATTGGGGTTTATTGTTTCTTTGTCGTTTATTTACTGATTTTATGAAGCGGCTAGTTGCTTCATGTATGGTTGATTTCAGTGTTAACCACTTAGCTTCTACATCATCGGTCTCCGCTTGGTCCTGCAGCGTCTGATGGACGAAATCTCCCATGCGTGCGAAGTCTGTGCCCCGGAAATTGAGTACCTTTGTTTTCGTGTTTGATCTAGGGAAGCCTTTCCTAAGGTTGAACCATACTATATTGTGATCGCTGGAGGCTAGCGTATCTCCTACTGAGACCTCTGAAACGCTTTCCCCGTTGGTGAGTACCAGGTCGAGGATCGCCTGGGCCCTAGTGGGCTCCGTTACCATTTGTTTGAGATGTGCTCCCCTTATGGAGGTTAAGAGCCTCCTGCTACCGCTGGTTGTCGCTGAAAATGAGTTCCAGTCTGCATCAGGCATATTGAAGTCCCCTAGCAGTACAGCTTCTCCTCGTAGAGTGATATTCTCTATGTCTTCAATTAATTCTGCGTCCATGTCTTCCAGTTGTCTTGGGGGTCTGTAAACCACACCTAGATACAGGCATTTTTCTCTGCCTCTTGCCAGGTTTACCCAGAGGGACTCCCCGGTGTACTTGACATCTGTGATCCTGGTGGTTTTGATGTCCTCTTTAATGTATAGAGCTACCCCCCCTCCTAACCTGCCCTCTCTGTCCTGACGAAGTAGATTGTAGCCTGGTATAGCCATATCCCACCCATGTGAGTCTGTGAACCAAGTTTCAGATATTGCCACCACATCTAGGTCGGCATTCCTTATTTCAGCCTCCAATTCTAGAATTTTGTTACCTAAACTGTGTGCATTGACATACATGGCCCTCCATATCTTGTGTTTGCTAAGTCCCTGTGAGGCGTATCCTACCCGAGTCGGTGTGACTCCCAAAGAACTGTTCGCAATGTGGGTACTTACCTTGGACATGGAAGCGGAGTTTCGACTCATCTCATCAGGATAATTCCTTTCTGCACTAATATGTGAATGGGTACCCTCCCCCGACTTACCTAGTTTAAAGCCTTGTGAAGCAGGCGGGCTAGTCGGTGTCCGAAGACGTTCTTACCCCTACTGGTCAGATGGAGACTGTCTGGTCCCTGAAGTCCTTGTAGCGCTTCCCCATGGTTTAGGAATCCGAAGTTCATATCCCGGCACCATCCCTGTAGCCACTCGTTCGTTCTCAGGATACGTTCATCTCTTGCTCTTCCCTTGCCTCTAACTGGGAGGATCGATGAGAAAACCACCTGCGCTCCTGTCTGCTTCAGCCTCTCACCCAGTGCTCCAAAGTCTCTGGTGATGGTCTCCGGTGTGTTCCTGGCAGTGTCGTTGGTTCCTATGTGGACAAGAAGCATAGGAAAGTGGTCTCGGGGCGTGAGTAGTCTATCCAGACTGGCGGTGACATCTCGTATCCTGGCTCCAGGCAGACAGCAGACCTCCCTAGATTGCATATCCGGTCTGCAAATTGGTCCCTCGGTGCCCCTCAGCATGGAATCCCCGATGACTATTACTCTGCGCTTCTTTGGGGGGAGCCGGTCAGTTGTCCCTGGAGATGGAGCTGGGTGTTGGGCCTGCTTAAAGGTCAGTTCAGTGTTTGTGCTTTAGCCAGCTCTGGAAATCCAGGGTTGGTGTCTGGATGTGGCCCAGCATTGAATTTACAGGCCTAATGCCAGCAACAGTCAGCAAAATGCCAGTCACCACCAACTGAATATTGAGCCCATCTATTTTATGCTGTAGCCTCTCACCGAATACTAGTCTTCATTCTGTCTTCTAAGCCAGTGGTTTCCAATCCTGTCCTGGAGGACCACCAGGCCAATCGGGTTTTCGGGCTAGCCCTAATGAATATGCATGAGAGAGATTTGCATATAATGGAAGTGACAGACATGCAAATCTGCTCCATGCATATTCATTAGGGCTATTCCGAAAACCCGATTGGCCTGGTGGACCTCCAGGACAGGGTTGGGAACCACTGTTCTAAGCTCTTTAGAAGGGTGAAGATCACGTACTTGGACCTGATGAAATCAATCTGTATAATGTGATAGCCATAATTATTTTTTCTCTTCTTTTTCAGGGATTGCTTTAAAGAATATTTTGTTCATAAGTTCCGGGCTATGTTAGGGAAAAAACGCCTTATCTACCCAGGAGAGAAGGTACTCTGCTGCCCCACTTTCCTCTGCTATGAAAAACGCATGTGCCAGGCGCAGTCAGAACTGACACTTGTCCTTTCCTCTTGTCATAGGTTCTTCTAGCGTTATCTGGGGGTCCTGCATCTAGTTCTATGTTCCAGCAAGTTCAAGAGGTTCTGTATTCAGTATTTAAATGGAGTGCTTTTTGTACAGTTGTCAGGCCTTTCATATTACATTGCATACAAAGGTTTCTTATATTCCGCACCATACTTTACAACAGGGGTGCCCAAAATGTTGATTGCGATCTACCGGTCAATTGCAAAGGCAATGCCAGTAAATCGCTGAGCAAGTGTTCTCCCTAGCATCTTTTAGCCGGGCGCTCTGCCCAGCTAATTTAGGTGAGTGCCCGGCTGTCTTGCTCAGATGACATGTCTCCCCCTCGGCGTCCTCTGTTCTTCCGTCTGGGCCTACCACAGTTGAAAGTTAATTACGGCAGCCTGCAGAGCGAACGTAACAGGCTGCAGTCGGCCTCTTTAACACATTCCCTCTGCCGCGGTTCAGCCCCTGATATTGGAGGAGGGGTGGGACCGCGGTAGAGAGAACGTGCTATAGAGGCTGACGGCAGCCTGCTACGTTCGCTCTGCAGGCTGCCGTAATTAACTTTCAACTATGGTAGTTAGGGTAGTTAGGGAAGAACGGAGACGAGGACAGTTGCAATAAAGAGGTCTGAGGTCCTGACAGTCACTCTGTGCGGGAGCGAACTTCCTACGCTCCTGCCCCGTGCAGATCGCCAATAGGAAATGACTGCCCTGAGTTCCCGTAGTCTGACGGGAGCTCAGGGCAGCCATTTCCTATTGGCGATCTACACAGGGCAGGAGCGTAGGAAGATTGCTCCTGCCCTGAAAGCCCGCTAGACCACCAGGTAAGGAGTAATCTATAGTGCTACTAGACATTTTAAGTCCTGTAGGGAGGCGGGAAGGCCCTAAACTATGCTTCTCCCCCCCAAAAAAAAAAAAAAAATCACAGATAATCGAAACTGCGAACAGGGAGGGGGAGGTGTATACTGTAAAATAGCACTTAGCGTGTTTTTTTTAATAGACCTGCACATGCAAGTTTGAGGGGGGTTACACATGTGGGTGTGTCATAGGCGTGTCTCTGAGGTATATGTGTAACTTATAGAATGCTATAAGCTATGTGAACTTCAGGGCAGACATAGGCTCCAACAGTTATGCCAAGCAAAGTTTCAGTAATCAGTCCCAGGTTAAAGATGGTCCAGTAGGAAAAGTAGGGATGGATAAAGGGACTCCACTTGGGTTCTTAAGATTTCATAGCATTACAAAGAGAGCTTCCTGAGAGAGATGATCAGTTCTTACATTTTGGGCTGCAGCATTGTAATACCAAATTCCTGAAGAAGGCCCTAAGTGCAGAAACACTGCCGTGTACTGTAGAGTCTATTTTCTTGTTATACATGTGCAGGAATAAACATTGCTCTGAAACCTTACAATCGCGAGTGGAGGCATCTGTCCATCCCTATTTTTACTATTGGCCTAATTTTCAGTGTCATTGCCAACTTAAACTTGTATTCTGTAATGGAATCTTGACGTCCAGATGCTGATGGGAAACATTTTACAAAATCTCCCTATGCTTTTTCTATATTCTGTTGTATGAATGGCCCATGTATTTGAAACAGCAATAAATAAAAAGCCAGTAACATGAGGCACATCAGCTTACCACAGACTGTAGGAGAACCAGCCAGTAACCTGCGCTGCAGAGATCATCAGCCTGTTTAGAATCGAACGATAGTTAAAACATTTCATACTGGTTAAATGTTTTTCTGTTTTCTTTCTCAGGGTTTGAGTCGGGACGCTCCTAAGAAGCTGCGCTTTGTGCCAGGCCTTGTTCATATTGATGGTAAGGCTGCAAAATGAATTGCAAGTGATGTCTTGATGTTGAACGTATCACGTGCTGGTCGGTGTTGCCGCCTCCTCACTGCTTCTGTTGCGTTGATCTCCATAAAATATTTCACTCAGAACCTTAACTCCACTTATATACTAGAAGAGTTAATTGCTGACCCCAAGGAAAGCATAGGACCTTCTGTGTCTTTGGATTATTCTTAGATGTACAGAGATGGGCATGTACTTTGATTTTTGCCACGTCTGGGTAGGTAGAACTGATGTTTCAGCCATCGTGATGTGACTTGAGTATGCTGCATACCCTGAAGAAAGCCACAGCATGATGGCTGAAATGTCGGTTCCACCTACCTAGATGTGGCAAGACCCAGAAAACAGCAACAATCATGATGCCAACTGCAGAAGCCTAAGAGAAGGTTCATAGTTTGTTCTTAGCCATCTGTCTAATACTGTACAATTGAGCTTCTGTTTAGCGCAGTAGTAAGATAGTGCTGTTGGCCTACTGTGACCTAGCTGACTTGTTTTTTCATTTTCTCGTGGGACTCTGATTAGATGTGGTATGGTATGTACCTTTACTTTGTGTGAATTTCTTCTTGTGCAGAAGGAGCTGTCCGTAGACAAAGCCTGAAGGAGAGAGAGAAGATGGTGGCAGAGATGGAGTCAGTACTGAAGATGTCTGGGTTCCCCTATCAGATTATAGCCTTAGAGGAGGTAGGGAGATACAGAGCAGTAATACAGGTACTCGTCGTTTTACGACCGCAATTGGTTCCCACTGACAGGTTGTAAGTTGATCGGGATGTAAGTCGGCCTATGTTAGATTAAGGTAAGAATACTGTATTAGACTGGGTAATGATATTGTAATCATCATCTTTTTTTTTTGTATATAAATTTTTATTTTTTAAATTCTTACATCAAGTGAAATACATGTATTACATTCAATTATAATAGACACTTGAAATTATTAATAAATGTTCTTACATTGTAAATTAAAATATCTCTTTATCAGAATTATATAACAGAATAATATTTCAAAAGTTTTCCCTCCCTACCCCCCCTATATGCTCTATACATGTGTTATGATATCTGATCCGTAGAAAAATTAGTCAATGGTCCCCATATTTTATTGAATTTTTGAATATATCCTTGTTGTAATGCCAATACTTTTTCCATTTTATATATATTACAAATTGAATTCCACCAGAAAGTGTAATTTAATTTAGTGTAATCTTTCCAGTTCTGAGTAATTTGCTGAATGGCGACCCCTGTTAATATTAATAAAAGTTTATTATTGTTAGCTGATATCGGACTCTGTTTTCTCATTGCTGTTCCAAATAATATTGTATCATATGAGAGTCCAACATGATTTTCTAATAAATTATTAATTTGGGGCCAAATTAATTTCCAAAAGGAATTAATACAGGGACAAAAGAAAAGTAAATGATCCAATGTTCCCACTTCTATCTTACAATGCCAGCATCTATTAGATTTACTACTATCTATTTTTTGTAATCTCGTAGGGGTCCATAAAACTCTATGTAATAAAAACAACCATGTTTGACTCATAGATGCTGACTGTAATCATCATCTTAATGTAATACTTTATCAACATTTTCTTACTTTCTAAGTCAAACACAGCATAGCCTTTGTGGTGAACATTCGTTGTGGCTGTGAAGTTCTATGCGGTTTACAAGGATTAAAAATGCTATAAATTGAGTAGAACTAACAAAGTTGGAAATTAGTGACTAACAGTTCTAGAGATCAGTTGTTGTGGGAGAGATTGTGCAGATCAGCTACCTAAGTTCTTCAGGAACAGATATGTTTTGAGGTGTCTCCTAAATTCCACATAGTTATTAGCATGCATAAGTAATTGTTCCAGCTCTTTATCCCATAATGCTGCCTGATATGAGAAAAGATGTTGATGATGTCTTTTAAATTTACATCCTCTAACCAGTGGAGAAACAAACTTCAAGTGTGAGCTTCTCTTATGTCTATTGGTTGAGAAGGAGAAAAGGTCAATTATATATTTAGGGGCAAAAACATCCAAACTTAAACTTCACACAGATTGCATGTGACAGCCTCCACTCAGGGCCTTTTCAGGACATCTGCAAAGCTGCAACCTAATCCTTAGTGCGTACTTTCACTAGGCATTGCTATTTAGACGAGAGCACAGCACAGGACATTCAATTTGGACAGTCCACCATAATACTCACCACCACCCATATACATTGTCTGTATCTCCACTGCTTGTCTCTGGAGAAAGTGAAGTTCCTTACCTATAATGTGGGTTCTCCATAGACAGCAGGGGCACGCAGCCACACATGCCCTCCCTCCCTCCCTGCTCATATACATAAATAAATCTATAGTCTAGCTAGAGACAAAACTGACGTGGCAAGGGGAGGAGCCACGGAAGGCAGCAGTCCCTGCACATGCCCAGTAAGCCAAAAGCTGCCTCTAGCTGGGGGAGAGCCATTGCACACAGGATCAGTCTAAGGACTTCATTAAGTGTGGTTGCATTCCCCCGCGTTACAGGTAATCAGTTTTGCTTTATGTTTTAGTTCCATTTATCACTCTCCTGCAGTCAGTGGGATCTTAGGTTTGTTTAAAGACCCAAGACCTAGCTGTGGGTAGGACCACACTGAACTTTTTATAAACAATTTGTGCCATTATTTGCCTATGGTAGAAGGCATCACTCCCCACAGGACATGTTCATGAGTGGGGAAGGTGAATTATGTGATTGTTAAATGTCCACTCTGACTTCTGTGAAATTTTAACGAGACCTTTTTTATTTATTTATTTTATTGGGGGTGGGGGGGAACAGGTATTTAACTTGCCCAGTTCCGTTGTGCAGTGGGTTTCCAAAGACATCCCTGATATGGCTGACGACTACAAGGCAGCAGTAGATGGGTTTCTGGGCCATCATACTGGTGTGGAGAACGCAGAGAGCGGAAGCAGGACCTGTGTCCAGACCAAGCTAGCCGAGCTCAGCATCGAAGAGCCAGAGCCTGCAGCTTCCACAGGGACATTTTGTCTTCCCTCAGCCCAGAGCACCCAGGCTCTGAAGCAGCTATTTGACTCTGTGCGATCCTTAACAGCTAAAGAGGAGCTGCTTCACACCTTGCGGTGAGTGTGAGACCCAGCTGTTTGAAGACAGCTTGTTTTATTTTCTCTCCTGCAGTGAAAGAGTGATGATTAACTGAAAATGAATTATTTGAGGGGGTGTCTTGACAATAAGGACATAAGAATTGCCATCTCCGGATCAGACTTTTGGTCCATCAAGTCCGGCGATCTGCACACATGGAGGCCCAGCCAGGTGTATACCTTAAAGAACCTTAAAGAAGGATATGGGACACATACTGATTACTCCTATCCCCCAAAATCAAAAAGCCTCAACAGCACTTACATCCAATTACAGACCCATAGCAAGCATTCCCCTTTTCACAAAACTACAGGAAGGATTGGTCAACCTACAACTAACAAACTACCTAGACAAATTTAACACTCTTAGTGAACACCAATCAGGCTTCAGGAAAGGATACAGTACAGAAACTGTCATAGCTTCCATACTAAACCACCTCTATGATCTTTTCAGCAAAGGCAAAAGCATACTGATTCTGCAACTAGACCTTAGCAGTGCGTTCGACCTAGTAGACCACAAAATCATGCCCAGTACACTTTTCTTGTACACTTGTTGAATGATTAAAAAGGAATAAAGGATTAAAAAAAAAAAAAAATCTTGCTACTGTGCCTTGACCCAATAGGAATCGCGGGAAAGGTAATGAAATGGTTCCAAGAATTCCTAACAAACAGATCCTACCGAGTAACCAGCAATGGAAATTACTCCAACTCATGGAAAAACCCATCAGGGGTGCCCCAAGGCTCCCCTCTATCACCCACATTATTCAACATCTACCTCGCATCCTTAGGTCACCTACTAAAAAAATTAAACCTAAAGCACTACATTTACGCAGACGATATAACCATCCTAATCCCCATAACTGACATCACAAATGAAACTATAGATAAACTCTCACATACAATGATAGAAATCGAAAAATGGACCACTAGCTTCAAACTAAAACTGAACACAGAGAAAACAAAAATCTTTTTGGCAAGCCCCAATGACAAAATAACAAAAACATTGCTAAAAATAAATGACCATGAATACCCAATCTCCAAAACCATAAAAATACTGGGTATCACTCTACATACTCACCTAACCAAGGCTGACCACACAAACCTACTGGTGAAAAAATGCTTTTACACGATGTGGAAGCTAAGAACTATCAAAAAAATACTTTGACACAACATCCTTTAGACTACTGGTGCAATTGCTGATCCTATCTACCCTAAATTACTGCAACATCGCCTACCTGGGTATCCCCAAAAAAACAGTACAAAAATTAAGATTAGTGCAAAACACTGCAGTTTGCTTGATCTTCGGACTGAGAAAAAAAGATCACATCAGCCCCTACTACAAAAAATTGCACTGGCTACCAGGGGAGGCGCAAATACTGTTCAAATTTGCATGTATCTATTACAAACAAGTCTGGGGCCTAGCACCTTCCTACCTGCAAACACACTTCACTCTGCACAACCCCACACGTACAACCAGAAACAAAAACATCTTCGCATACCCAAAGATCATAGGCTGCAAATACAAATCCTTCCTAGACAGAACCTTCATGTTCCAAGCAAACAGGCAGCAGTCCTGGCTAGGAAACCACATAAATAAGCCAGACAGACCTACAACACATTCCGAAAATCAATTAAAACCGTTCTATCAAGTGTATTATTAAGATAATTGTATGAAAATTTATGACACTTGTTGTTAAATGAAAAAAATCAATAAAAAACTTAAATTCTTAGAAGATCTTAAAGCAAAAATGCAAGAATTCTTTCAATTTAATACTTCTGATGACATTAATATAGAAATTTTATGGGATGCTTTTAAAGCAACAATGAGAGGAAATATAATTTCATATTCAGCTTTTATTAAAAAACAACTTAAAAAACAATATGAAGATATGGAAAAACAAATAAAAATTTTAGAAAATAAATTAATTACAAAATGGGAAAACAATACATTACAAGAGTTGTTAAAAGTAAAAGTTAAATATAATGAGATTTCTTCTCAAATTGTGAGGAAAGATATTTTCAATAAACAAGTACAATATTATGGCAATTCAAATAAAGCAGGAAAATTATTAGCAAATTTTCTTAAAGCAAAGAAAAGAAAATCTAAGATTATTGCAATTAAAGATATACAAGGTAACACACATACCAACACAAAAGATATTATAACACAATTTCTTGATTTTTACAAGGAATTATACACTTCTAATTCTTATAAAAATAAAGAACAAGACGGATTAACTTTCTTAAATTCTTTTATTGGACCGAATATTCTGGATCATATAAAAGGAAGTTTAGAAGAACCTATATCTTTAAAAGAAATAGAAACAGCATTGAAGTCTCTTAGAGTTGGATCCGCTCCAGGTGGAGATGGTTATACTGTTGAATTTTATAAATCATTCCAAAATATCATATTACCATATCTGTTAAATTTGTTTCAATATCAAATAAAGAATGAAAATATATCTGGTACTATGGCAGAATCGATAATTATAGTCTTACCAAAACCAAACAAAGATCCTACTCTGGTTTCAAATTACAGGCCTATTTCATTATTAAATGTGGATAATAAATTAATGGCTAAAGTATTAGCATTAAGATTGGCAAAAGCTCTTCCTTTCATTATTGATGTACATCAAACAGGATTTATTGCTAAAAGACATTCATCAGACAATACTAGACTTGCATTCCACTCATTAAATTTAGCAAAAAATATAAATGATCCAGTTTTTTTAATTTCTTTAGATGCAGAAAAAGCTTTTGATAGAGTGGAATGGAATTTTATATATCAAGCTTTACATTGGTTTGGTATAGGATCCGGTTTTATTAAAATGATTCAGACATTGTATAGCTCTCCTGGAGCAAGATTATATATTAACAATAATTTATCAACTAAATTCAACTTGCATAGGGGAGTTAGACAAGGATGCCCTTTGTCTCCATTACTTTTTGATGTTGTCCTAGAACCTTTATTAATTGCAATAAAAAAAACTAGGGAAATAAAGGGAATCTCATTTACCAGTTTTGAATTTAAATTATCTGCATATGCAGATGATATATTATTATATTTAAGAGAACCGGAAAATACTATTCCATGTATGCTTAATTTAATAGAAAAATACGGTACATTTTCTGGATATAAAATTAATTGGAATAAATCTGAAATCCTCCCAATTAATGTTCATTGTACCAAAGGATTATTTGATCCATATTCATTTATTTGGAAAGAGGATGGAATAAAATACTTAGGAATTATGATCAAAAATACAATTGAAGACACAGTCAAAGAGAATGAAAAACTTTTATTGAAAAAAATAACAGAAATGTGTGAGCAATGGAATCCATTACATCTTTCTTGGTGGGGAAGAATTCAAACAATTAAAATGATGATATTGCCTGTGGTTTGTTACCAAATGAGTATGATTCCAATATTTTTTCAGGGGTCATTTTATAAAAAACTTAACAATATTCTTACAAAATTTGTTTGGTGTGGGAAAAGACCAAGAATTGCTTTAGTATCATTACAAAGACCAATTATGGAAGGGGGGGTAAATTTTCCAAATTTTTATAGGTATCATCAAGCCTATATTTTAAGACAGGGTATGTATTGGATCCTCCCAGATCTCTTAGAAAATGTACCAGATTGGCTGTATTTAGAATGGCGGCTCCTGTTCCCTTTAAATCCAGAACACTTAATTTCTATATCAATGCCTATAAGATACAAAGAACACAGAATCTTATTAGATACTTGGAAAACATTAAGATACATAAATAATCTGACACCAGAACCAATTGCTAAATCCCTAAATCAATCAATATGGGTAAACTCCAGGATCAGAATTGGCGGATTTAAAATCGTCTGGAAACAATGGATAACTGCAGGAATAAGAACATTAAATGACGTCATATCAGAAGGTTCCTTGCTTAGTTTTTCACAATTGCAAAATAAATTTAGACTAAATAAAACACAATTTTTTAAATGGATGCAATTGAAGCAAGCCATTCAGGTAGGGTTCCCTGAATGGAAAATTCTCAATACTCAATATAGTTTGCAAGTTTTATGTTTCCAGACGGATTTCTTGGGTCACCAAGCCGCAAAATGGTATAAATTAATAAATGGATTTCTAAATAAAAAAAAGAAAACTGGACTTAGGGATATTTGGAGCATTGAGATTGGACAGACAATTTCTGCATCTCAATGGCCAAAATTCTGGTCCTGGAGATTAAGATTAACAAAGTCAGCATCTATGAGTCAAACATGGTTATTTTTATTACATAGAGTGTTATGGACCCCGACGCGCTTGCAAAAAATAGATAATACTAGATCTAATAGATGTTGGCATTGTAAAATAGAAGTAGGGACATTGGATCATTTAATTTTTTTTTGTCCCTGTATAAAAGCTTTTTGGAATTTAATTTGGCCCCAAATAAATATATTACTAGAAAATCACGTAGGACTCTCATATGATACCATATTATTCGGTACTGCAATGAGAACACAGAGTCCAATATCAGCAAATAATAATAAATTACTTTTAATATTGACAGGAGTTGCCATGCAGCAAATCACACAAAATTGGAAGGATTATACCAAACTAAATTATACATTCTGGTGGAACTCGGTATGTCACATTTACAAAATGGAGAAAATTTTGGCTTTACAACAAGGAAATATTAAAAATTTTAAGAAAATATGGGATCCATTGACTAATTATTCTAGAGATCAGATATCTTAACACATTGATAATAGTAATATAGGGTTAGGGTGGGAAATATAGATATTAATATGAAAGAAAAATGGAAAAACAATTAATAGGGGAAGGGATGAATATCTATGATATGAATTTGTACATACATATATATTTTATTATACATTTTATAATATGTGATTCATGTATTGAAAGAATGAAAATTCTATAAATAAAAAGTTAAAAAAAAAAAAAAAAAAAAAACTTAAACATGTAAAAAAAAAAAAAAACCGTTCTATTTGACAAATTCCTTTCCTAATCAGAACCTGCCTAATCAGATGACCTCTCTCAGGTATTCTTTCCCCTTATAACCCCAATGTATTATGTAACTTCTTTTTCTCATGTATTCCTTCCCTATGCTTCCCTAATCATCATGTAACTTCCTTCTTCTTGCATTGTGTAATTCGCTGATTGTCCAGCCTTCTTTCTATGTGAACCGCCTAGAAGTCAGTTTGACTATGGCGGTATAGAAAAATAAAGTTATTATTATTATAATTTTAGTCACCCATATCCCTCTATGCCTCTCGTAAGGAGATGTGCATCTAGATTGCTTTTAAATCCTAGAACGGTGGATTCCGCAATAACCTCCTCTGGGAGAGCATTCCAGGTGTCCACCACTCGTTGCGTGAAGCAGAACTTCCTGATATTTGTCCTGGACTTATCCCCCCTTAGCTTCAGTCCATGTCCTCTTGTCCGTGTCACATTGGACATTGTAAATAATTTTTTTTCCTGCTCTATTTTGTCGATTCCTTTCAGTATTTTGAAAATCTCGATCATATCCCCTCGCAGTCTCCTTTTCTCAAGGGAGAACAATCCCAGTCTCTTATGTCGTTCCTCGTATTCCAAGTTCTCCATACCTTTTATTAGCTTTGTTGCTCGTCTCTGCACCCTCTCCAACAGTTTTATATCCTTCTTAAGGTTGGGAGACCAATGTTGGACACAGTATTCAAAGTGTGGTCTGACCATTGCCCTATAAAGCAGCATTATAACTTTCTCCGATCTACTCGTGATTCCTTTCTTTATCATGCCTAACATTCTATTTGCTTTCTTTGCCGCTGCCGCGCATTGTGCCGACAATTTCAGGGTCCTATCTATCAGTACACTCAGGTCCTTTTCTTGTTCGCTCTTACCCAGAGTTGCACCTGACATTCTATACTCATGTTCCTTGTTCTTTCTGCCTAAATGCATTACTTTGCACTTTTCCACATTAAACTTCATCTGCCATTTCTCCGCCCATTTCTCTAACTGACACAAGTCACTCTGGATTTCCTCGCTATCCTTCTGCAATCTGATTGCCCGGCGTAACTTTGTGTCATCTGCAAACTTGAAGATCTTACTGGATGTTCCTTCTTCTAGGTCATTGATGAAAATATTAAATAAGATGGGCCCAAGTACTGAGCCCTGGGGTACACCGCTAGTCACTTTCTCCCAGTCTGAGAACTTCTCATTTATGCCCACTCTCTGCTTTCTGTTCTCCAGCCATTTGCCTATCCATCTTAGTATATCTCCCTCTATTCCATGGCTTTGTAGTTTCTTGAGAAGTCTTTCATGTGATATTACCTTTCTCAACAACTCTGCCACCCGAGCATCTGGAAAAGCCTTCTGTTGTCTCTCCAATACTAATATCCTTTTCCATAACTCTAAGGAGCGTTGCATCGTATCCCTTTTCTTTCTAGCTCCCCATTTGATGAATACCTTCCAAATTGCTGCTTTCACAAGATTTCATCCCCTACCACCCTCTTCTCATTGTCTTGAAGATAAGCAGAAATAGTTTCACGGACCTCTTGCACAACCTGAGGATCCCCCAGCAAAGATTCATTTAATCTCAAAGAGCACCATCCTGTTGTCTCCCGCTGGGATCCGGTACAGCATTAAAGTTCCCTCCTAAAAATGTATTGCCTCTGGAAAACTGCACCAGTTCTTCTTGCAAGTGATTTAGAAGAATTAGGGCCATAAAAGGTAATTTACTTCCCCTGGATATGGCCCCAAAGAGCTAAACGACGACCCCCACATCTTTCCTCACCAAGATTGCTATCCCTCCCACTTTATGTGGCTGCACAGATTGATGTGTCCAAATTTGTTCAAAAAGGGAGGAGCCTAATAAGTGAGCTTCCCTAGGTCTTAAATGCTTCTCCTGCAAAAGACTAATGTCACAATACATTCTATTTAGTTCCCAAAAAACAATACTCTTTCCTGGGTTATTAATCCCATTTACATTCCAAAAGCCAATTAGTAAAGGAATATCCACCCCCTCCCCAGCAATCTTACCCCCTTAGACCTAATTCCCCTCTTCCCCCTCCCATCCCCTTTCTCCTAACAGATGTTGCTGATTGGCCTGCAACTTGGTCAGCCAGCTCAAGGAAGTAAAATCTCCCCCTAGAAGGCAGCCCAAATCCCCATTTCAACCAGTTTCTTCCCCACATCTATTTCCCCTTAGTCAATCACACACTCCTAAAAAATATAAAAAAAACCTCTTCTCAACTTCCCCACTCAAACAACACACTCAACCACTTTTACACTATATAGAGTCATGTCACAGTTAGAGATATACCAATCAATAATTAAAGTTCCGTATTAGTTCTGGGAGTCTCCTCTTTGATTGTCCTCCTGCCGTACTTTTCTGTCCACCAAATGCCATGGCATCTTTAGCCAAATAAGTCACCTCTCAGGCATATATAATCAAGTTGTAGCCTTCTGCAGCTTCTTGCTAGGACAAACCACTGTCTTCCAAACACCATCCACTCTTGTCTCCGCAGGCCAGTCTTCAGATCTATGCGATTCAGACACATTCCTACACCCCATCTCTCTCATATCGGACCAGACCTCAGAGACTTCATGGGCATTGTTAGATTTCCCATTAACAGTGAGCCAGACCCCAAAAGGAAATAACCATCTGTAACGATGACCCTCAGATCAGAGTACTTGGGTTGCCTCTTTAAAGCTGCACCATTTTTTGCAGAGTAGCCCAGTCTAAGTCTTGATATATTCCAACTGCAACATTCTTCCATTGGAAGTCCTGTTTGCGGCATGCCACTTGAAGAAGTCTTTCCTTAAGCAAAAAGTCTGCGAAACAGGCAAAGATATCTTTAGTTCCAGAGCTTCTCATTTGGCCCACACTCCGGTGAGCGCGCACAAGATCTGCCTCACTAAGGAACGCTGTACACAGATCACACACTACCTCTTTACAGTCTTTAAATTCCTCAGAATCTGGAATGCCTTTAAATCTTAAATTACAGTGGTAAGATCCATTTATCCCAGGACAAGCAGGCATGATATTCTCACATGTGGGTGACGTCATCTACGGAGCCCCAGCGCGGACAGCTTTTCAAGCAAACTTGCTAGAAGTTTCAAGTTTGCACACTGCACCACGCATGTGCATGCCTTCTCGCCACTAGAGGGCGCATCCCACCTCGTGGTCCTCAGTTCAATTTTTTCCGCGGAGCCAGAAAGCCCTGTGGATCTGAGCTCCAGTGTATTGCCTTCTAGCTGCCGCGTTTCGTTGTTCTTTTCTTTGAATAAGTTCGCGGTGCTGCTTTCTTGTCGTTTCGTTTCTTTTCTTTTCAAAAAAAAAAAAATATTTTGTTTTTCGTTGGGCTCCGGGGGCTCCCGGAAGCCGTGGCCGCGGGACGTCGGTCGTTCCCGGCTTTCTTCTTCGTTGATGTCCCGTCCTGTTACGGGATTTAAAAAGTGCAGCCGGTGTGAGAGGTTACTTTCCATCACTGACCCTCACCGGTGGTGCATTGTCTGTCTTGGGCCGGATCATCCGACAGCGTCGTGTGATCGCTGTGCTACTTTCCAAAACAGAGCCCTCCGTCGCCGTAAGGCCAGAATGGCGGAATTGTTCGCCGTCGACACGCCGCCTAAGGCCTCGACGTCGGCCTCGGCCTCGGCCCCGGCCTTGACCTCGGCCTCGGCGTCCTCGGGGGCCTCGGCTTCGCCTCGGCCCTCGTCTTCTAAGGCGTCTACAGGGAAGCCGGCTTCAGGTAAGTCCTCTGTTCCATCCCCTTCAGCAAAGAAGCCATCTTCTACTCAGGCTAAGGCGGGTGGGTCGACCCCGGCCCCGCCTCGGACCTCGACTTCGCACACCCCGAGGGAATACTCGAGACCGAGGTCGCCCTCCAGGGAGTGTGCCCCGGACTCGGAACTCCCCACCTTCGTGGGGATTCCGGCCTTCCAGGAACTCCTTCGAGCCCTGATTTCATCGGAGCTGACGGGGGCCCTGGAAGTGTTGCAGCGGACTGCGGTTCCGGCGGCCTCGACCTCGGCCGGGGCGCCTTCGGTCTCGGAGGCTCCGGTCTCGGCTCCCTCGACCTCGGGTGCCCCGGCCTCGGTGACCTCGGTCTCGGGTACTGTGGCCCCCTTAACCTCGGTCTCGGCCCCGCCCCTGACCTCGACCTCGGGGGGGCCGCCTGAGCGGAGTGTGAGGCCCAAGGAAAAGTTGCGCAGAGTGCGCCGTCTTTCCTCCTCTTCCTCGGGTTCTTCCCGGGACGCCTCGCCCTCGACGCGACCTCGGACGAGGCGCCGATCGAGGAAGTCTAAGCGGCCGCGAGGCTCGCCTCGGCACGATCGTTCCTCGCCGCTCGGGGGCGAGGCGCTGCAGGTGTCGGAGTTGCGCCTCGACAACCCGAGGCTCCTCCGATCACCTCATGGGAAGTCTTCCCGGGCCGCCTCGCCGAGGAAGTGGGAGAGTGTCCCCCGGACTCCGGGGTCCTCACCCAAGGGTTCTGCGAGGCGGAGAATTTCTCCTTCCCCCTCGAGGGCCTTGGAGAAGGGATCCTGGGACTCGGGGTCAGTTAGGGATCCTCATTATTCCCATGAGGCCTCTCCCCTATCCTCGGTGGGGCGGTCGAGAACCCCGTCTCCCCCGGCCAGGCCGTCCTCATTTTCCTCCTTTGTTCAGGACATGGCCCGAGCCCTGGGGTTAGACTTGATGGTCGGTTCTCAATACTCCAAAGAATTTTTGGAGGAACAGGACCTTCCCACTCCGCCTAGGGAGGTGCCTAGGCTCCCCCTCAACAGAGTCCTTCTGCAGACCTGGTTGAAGAACTTGTCGAACCCTCTTACAGTCACGTCTGTGCCTTCAAAAATGGAAGCGAAATATAGGACGGTGCCACCTAAAGGGTTCGAAAAGGCGCAGCTCTCCCACCAGTCTCTTCTGGTGGAGTCTGCCCTTAAAAAATCACAGCCCTCACGGGTTTCTGCGGCGGTTCCACCCGGCAGGGAGGGGCGGACCCTGGACAAGTTTGGCCGTCGCCTCTATTCAAATTCCCTGATGGCCACCAGGGTTCTAAATTACACCTTCACCTTTTCCTCCTATTTGCGTGGCATGGTGAAGGACCTTCCTCAATATCGAGACTCGTTACCGGACTCCCAGAGAGCAGGATTCGATAAGTTTACGTCCAACCTGTCTCAATTGCGGTTGTACCTGTTTCATGCGGTGTATGACGCATTTGAGCTGGCTTCGAGGGTGTCGGCCTTCGCAGTGGCCATGCGCCGCTTGGCCTGGCTTCGCACCCTCGACATGGACCCAAACCTGCAGGAACGTCTTGCAGATTTGCCTTGTGTGGGGTCCGAGTTATTTGACGAGTCCTTAGATGCGGCGACCAAGCGGTTGTCGGAGCAGGAGCGCTCGTTAGCATCCCTGGTCCGCCCCAAACCTAGGCCCCCGCCGCAGAAACCTTTCCGGCCTCCGCCGCGCCGATATCCTCAGAAGTCGACCCCGGCTTTCTCGAGGCCACCTCCGAGACGTCCGTCTCAGCGAGGCAGAGGGGGACAAACCCAAGCCCCGGCGCAGGGTCCTTCTAAGCCCGCGCCTTCCTTTTGACGGGCTGAGCGGACGGGGCGGGTTCCCCTCCGCGATATCACAGGAACCCCTTCCTATCGGGGGGCGTCTTCGGTTCTTCCGGGAGGCATGGGCCGAGATAACCTCAGACGCTTGGGTGCTCCGGACCGTCTCCGAGGGCTACTCGCTCAATTTTGTATCCTCGCCACCGGACCATCCTCCAAATCTGGCCTCTTGCAACCGATCGCAGCTGCCGACCCTTCTGACCGAGGCCAGGGCCCTATTGGTGCTTCGGGCGGTCGAACCGGTCCCCCGGGACCAGCGGGGTACGGGGTTTTACTCCCGTTACTTTTTGGTTCCAAAAAAGACCGGGGACCTGCGCCCCATACTGGACCTCAGGAAGCTCAACAAATTCCTGGTCCGGGAGAAGTTTCGAATGCTGTCTCTCCCGGTCCTATATCCTCTTTTGGAGGAGGGGGACTGGATGTGCTCCCTCGACTTGAAGGAAGCATACACCCATGTTCCGGTGCATCCCGCCTTCCGAAGATTTTTACGATTCCAGGTGGGGGATTTGCACCTACAGTACAGGGTCCTGCCCTTCGGCCTGGCTTCATCTCCACGAGTCTTCACGAAGTGCATGGTGGTGGTTGCGGCAGCCCTGAGGTCTCGTGGGCTTCATGTGTTCCCTTACCTGGACGATTGGCTTATCAAAGCCCCGACCAGGGAGGGGGTTATCTCAGCGACCCGACGGTCTATTGCCTTCCTGCAGAGCCTCGGGTTCGAGATAAACTTTCCAAAATCTCAGTTGTGCCCGGCTCAGTCTCTTCAATTTATAGGCGCGGTGCTGGACACGGTGCGCCTGCGCTCCTATCTCCCGCCCCAGCAGTTGAAAGCCTTGGTCCGGATGGGCCGTCAGGTTTCTCAACTATCGGTGGTGTCGGCCCACCGCATGATGATACTGCTCGGGCATATGGCGTCGACGGTCCACGTCGCTCCGTTTGCCAGGCTGCATCTGAGGATCCCACAATGGACCCTCGCTTCCCAGTGGCGTCAGGAGTCCGATCCAGTGTCTCGCCTCATTGCGGTGACTCCGCTTTTGCGGAAATCGCTGCGCTGGTGGACAAACTCTTCACATCTGTCCAGGGGTTTGCTGTTTCTCACCCCTCCGTTTCGCAAGGTTCTGACCACAGACTCCTCGGAGTACGCGTGGGGAGCCCACATCGACGGTCTTCGCACGCAGGGCCTGTGGTCTGCCGAGGACCGTCGGTGTCACATCAACGTGCTAGAGCTTCGGGCCATCTTTCTAGCACTCCGAGCATTCGTTCACATAGTGCGGAATCAGGTTGTCCTCGTCCGCACGGACAATCAAGTGGCAATGTACTATGTGAACAAGCAGGGTGGAACGGGCTCTTGGCCCCTCTGTTCGGAGGCTCTTCGCCTTTGGGAGTGGGCGGTCTCCCGGAACATCTTCCTTCGGGCGGTCTACATCCAAGGAGAACTGAATTGTCTGGCAGACAAACTCAGTCGACTTCTGCAACTGCACGAGTGGACTCTACACTCAGCAGTTCTGCGCGAGGTTTTCGCTCGCTGGGGAACGCCGCAGGTGGATCTGTTTGCCTCGCCGGAGACCCACAAACTGCCCCTGTATTGTTCTCGGATGTACTCGCGGGACCGTCTGGAGGCCGATGCCTTTCTTCTCGATTGGGAGGGGAGGTTCCTGTATGCGTTCCCTCCTTTTCCTCTGATCATGCGAACGTTAGTACATCTGAAATCGTCCACGGCCACGATGATTCTCATCGCACCTCGGTGGCCGCGTCAGCACTGGTTCTCCCTACTGCTTCAGCTCAGTGTCAGGGAGCCTCTTCTTCTGCCTGTGTTTCCTTCTCTGCTGTCACAGAGTCAAGGATCCATGTTACATCCCAATCTGCAGTCATTGCACCTGACAGCCTGGTTTCTTGCTCCCTAACTGCGCCTGATCTGTCTCAATCGGTGAGGGAGGTGTTGGAAGCCTCACGCAAGATTTCGACGAGGCTTTGTTATTCGCAGAAATGGACCAGGTTCTCTACCTGGTGTTCGTCTTTTCACCTGGATCCGGTGTCGGTTCCGGTGTCCTCGGTTTTGGACTATTTGTTCCACCTGTCGCACTCTGGCCTGAAAACCACTTCGGTGCGAGTTCACCTTAGTGCTATTTCTGCCTTCCATCAACATCTGGATGGCCGCCCTCTGTCGCTCCATCCTTTGGTGACACGCTTCATGAAAGGGTTACTCAGGGTTTGTCCCCCTCTTAAGCCTCCTTCAGTCGTGTGGAATTTGAATGTGGTTTTGGCTCAACTGATGAAACCTCCTTTTGAGCCACTCGACAAGTCTCTCTTGAAATTTCTGACTTGGAAGGTGGTGTTTCTGATTGCCCTCACCTCCGCTAGGCGGATTGGGGAGTTGCAAGCCTTGGTTGCGGACCCTCCTTTTACTGTCTTCCATCATGACAAGGTGGTTCTCCGCACCCATCCTAAGTTTGTACCTAAAGTTGTTTCTGATTTCCACCTCAATCAGTCCATTGTCCTTCCTGTGTTTTTTCCTAAGCCCCACTCCCATCCTGGCGAGACGGCGCTTCACACGCTTGACTGTAAGAGGGCGTTGGCATATTACCTTCAACGCACCAGGTCTCATCGGAAGGTTCCTCAATTGTTTTTGTCCTTCGATCCCAATCGATTAGGGCATCCGGTTTCCAAGCGCACTCTGTCTAACTGGTTGGCTGCTTGCATTTCCTTTTGCTATGCTCAGGCTGGTCTTCCGCCCCCGGGTCGAGTCACGGGGCATAAGGTCCGAGCGATGGCAGCTTCAGTGGCTTTCCTCCGATCCACTCCTATGGAGGACATATGTAAGGCTGCTACTTGGTCTTCGGTTCATACGTTCACCTCTCATTACTGTCTGGACACTTTATCCAGGAGTGATGGCCGGTTTGGCCAGTCAGTTTTGCAAAATCTGTTTTCCTAAATTGCCATCCTCCCACCTGCCCTTTTTTAGTTGGCTTGGAGGTCACCCACATGTGAGAATATCATGCCTGCTTGTCCTGGGATAAAGCACAGTTACTTACCGTAACAGGTGTTATCCAGGGACAGCAGGCATATATTCTCACAACCCGCCCGCCTCCCCGGGGATGGCTTCTATGCTAGTTATGGAACTGAGGACCACGAGGTGGGATGCGCCCTCTAGTGGCGAGAAGGCATGCACATGCGTGGTGCAGTGTGCAAACTTGAAACTTCTAGCAAGTTTGCTTGAAAAGCTGTCCGCGCTGGGGCTCCGTAGATGACGTCACCCACATGTGAGAATATATGCCTGCTGTCCCTGGATAACACCTGTTACGGTAAGTAACTGTGCTTTTCCAGCTCTTGAACTGTTGAAGCAGTCTGATCTGCCACTGAGCGCACCTCTGTGACCGCCTGTGTAAGTATAAACACGTGTTCTCTGAGGCCGCCACGTGGCCCCAGATCATTCACCTCCATTCAGAGTTCAGCAAGTGTGGCTTTGACACCTTTACAGACCCCCTACCATTCCTTCAACTCACAAAACCAAGATTTCAAGGTTTTGTTTGTTATCTCCACCTTGTCGGATATGAGTTGGAAGGTCCTCTTCTCCGATTCAGAGTGTACTGGCGCCATCTTCTTTTCCCGTACAGCTGCCCGCCAATGTCCACATTCAATTTATCTCCGCTATCTGCAGCGTAGCGGAATTTCTCTAATCTCTTTCGGGTCGCCGGCTCTATCATCCACTGGACTAAACTTGCTGTAGAAACGCTGTTCTGCTCTTATTTCTCTGTTGTCCCTATGGAGCTCTGCACTTATGCAGCCGTACTATGGGATGTCGTCACTTCCTCAGTTGTGATATTACCCGTCATTCAGGGAGCGGGGCAGGAACAGGGAAATTACAGCAGTGTAAAAACTCGAGCTCCCTCAGGAAGATTGTCATTATCCATCCTTTACTTCTCTCTGAAGTTCTCTTACTTGTTGTTGCCAGAAAACCTGTTTTACGTTAAAATAAGTCCCTTTTGGTTGTACGCTACCTGTCATTAACAGTCCAGATGTGTATTTTAACATAAATCTCTCACATGCAATGCTTTTTTTTTTTTTTTTGTCCTGCCAGGAGCCACCTGCTTGTCCATACAGCCAGAGCCCAGGGTTACTCCAAGCTGATGCTAGGAGACAGTTGTACCCGCTTGGCTGTGAAGTTCCTGACTAACATCTCCCTGGGGAGGGGTGCCTTCCTGGCCATGGACACGGTAAGCATTACTTTGGTGCTCAGAATGGGCCATGCTGCCTCTAAAAGTCCAAAGTTATGACACCAGCTTCTCTCTCTCTCTCTCCCCCAGGGTTTCTCTGATAGGCGTTATGGGGATGTGGTGCTGGTGCGTCCCATGAGAGAGTACTCCCTGAAGGAAATCTCTTTCTATAACCAGATGTTTCTGGTTCCAACTGTCTTCAGCCCTGCATTAAATAGCAAGGTATTTGGGGGTGGGGTGGAGCCAGTATTCCATGGTATGTACTGTAATTGGTAGGTACAATGGAACTTGTCTACACAGAGCACTGGTTCTTTGTGCTTACATTTTTTTAAATGTCCTATCCAACATGGACATGAGAATACATTTCTGATTCCCGCACATGGCCTCAGAGGGTGCACTATGCACTAATTCAGTTTTTCACATCCTAGTGCTTTAGCATGGAGAGACCCTAGAGCAGGGGTGTCAAAGTCCCTCCTCGAGGGCCGCAGTCCAGTCGGGTTTTCAGGATTTCCCCAATGAATATGCATGAGATCTATGTGCATGCACTGCTTTCAATGCATATTCATTGGGGAAATCCTGAAAACCCGACTGGATTGCGGCCCTTGAGGAGGGACTTTGACACCCCTGCCCTAGAGTAACTTTTGGATGTGAAGACAGCGTGTCATCCTGTTAAACTGCTCTTCTAAGCCACCATTGAGACCTGTCTCTCTCCTTGGCGTGTTTCTTCCCAGTTCTTAATATTCAGTGCTGTTATATCTCTCTGGCTTTCCAGCCATCTGAAAAAGGAAGCATTCATCAACTGACTGAGACATTCATCAACAAGCTGCAGTCTGATTTCCCCTCCACAGTCAGCACGGTGTACAGGTAGGGCCTTTAGCCCTCTTTTGAAAGGAAGAAAATACCCTGTGTCTCACGCTAGCTTTTGGCCTGTACTTTGCCCCATTTTGGATGTGTATTTGTGTTTTTGCCTTAGGACCAGTGAGAAACTGAATGTGGCTAGTAGTGTGGAAGGCCCCGAGAGTGTCTCTGCTGCGCGCTGTCTCTTCTGCCTGTGCCCCTTGGATACACGTGTTGGTATGTTAACAGAAGATCCCCATCTCTCCCCTTTGGAACCCAACGGAAACCATTAAAAGAAAAAGCTCACTGCTCACCACAAAATCTAATTGCGTTAAAGTAATATCTGACCTAATCTTTGGATATTGCTTTACTGTTCCAAGTTTAGACCACACTGCTGTCTGACCATCCTACTCCCTTTAAAGGGTGATTCACATAAAATGCATTTGAAAGTGACATAATCTCTATACGGGCATTTTGAGTAGCTAGGTAGATTGCCAGTTTTGAAAATTGTTCCCCTACTCCCAAGCATCTAAAAGAGTGTGGCTGGAATCGAGCATCCAAAAGTAGGGATGTTCAGGCATGATTGGAAAGGAATGCATAGGGATTATATTTGCAAATTTCCCTGTTTTATGTGTTCTTCGTCTGTGGCAGCTTTCCAAAGAGAGCCAGCTACATGCTTTCCCTCTTAAAAACTAGGAACAAGGTTTTTTTGTTGCAGAAAAGGCCTCTGCTTTCCATGCCACCCTCATTTCAGAACATCTCTCTCAGAGGAAGTCCCTCGATCTACCAGAGGCTGCAGTGAAAAAGTGCTGTGCCGAGTCTGAGGAAAGAAGGTGCTGCAAGAAGCCTGCTGCAAGGGGCTCAACTACTTCCAGGCAAGGACTGGGCAGGGCTAGCAGATGTCTCTTCCAGAGTTAGAACAGCTCTGATTTAACCAAGTGCTCCCTCTGTCCAAAACTGCTCTTACCTCCTGCAAAGGACTAGTTGAAATATAAGATTGCACATAATATACAGGGGGGTTAGGGGCACAGTTCCCTTGCAAATATTTAAAAAATTGCAAATAACTTTAGGGCCACCGCCCTGACCCCTCTACAGCTTACCTTTAAAGACCTGGTGGTCTAGCGGTGAAGCGGGGCAGGAGCGATCTTCCTATGCTCTTGCCTTGTGCAGGTCCACTATCAACAATGGCTACTTCAAGTTCCAGCGTCAGTCTCGCGACACCTTTGGAACTCTCAAGACCGACACGAGAACTTGAGGCAGCCATTTTTGATAGCGGACCTTCACGGGACAGGAGCGTAGGAAGATCGCTTCTGCCCCACTTCATCGCCATATCACCGGAGTTTTAAGGGTAAACTTAATAACCAAATTCACAAATCTCAAAACTGCAAATATGGAGGGAGAGATGAATTTTATTTGGCCAGTGTTTTGTTGTATCTGAGGAATGGTGGTACATCAGATTTTGATAAACTTTAAGCCTTAGTCTGTTCATCCTAGTAATTCCATAAAAATAGCCTCTGCTAGGTATAAGCATTGCAAAGCAGCAGCAATCAAAATTTGGAATGACTGACTTCTCATTTGGTTTCTCACTAGAGCTGATGAAAGGTTGAACCTCCTTGATCTGCTCTGCTATGGCTGCAGGGTGACCACAAAGGATCTGGTGAGTAGACATGTCCATGCTTCTGCAGGAGAAATGCCAGAAGTTGGCACTCCAGCTTGAGCTGTCACTGTTGACCCTCTGCTGTGCTGTATGTTTTTTGCTACTTAGACTGTACAGTTCATGTGGGGTAGAAATTTGCTAAATAAATGCTTGCTTTTGTTGCTTTCAGACCACACTGGATCACTTACCACACTATGTTCGCTCAGAAGCTGACCACAGAACTCACAGGTACTGAAAACTTTCTGCTGCATGTCAGATTAGTCGCATGATTTTGTAGTCTAGGCTAGGGCTGGCCTGAGTTAAATTTAAATGGGCCAATTCTGTAGAATTCAGCTGTTATATAGAAGTTTCTCCCTTTAAGGAGGTGCTTTCTGTTTAGTTCTGTTCTTATTTCAGGGGTGGGTCTCCAGCTTTGGCTTTTTCATTGTGGACCTGATTGGATTTAGGAAACTCTTAAAAACTGGTCTAGTTCAAGTAGTGGCATAGCCAGACCTTTAATTTGGGGGGAATTAACCAATAACTGCCCATCCTACAACTTGTGAACTCACTTTTGTGTTCTGCTGCTCAGGACTGCCATGAAGAAGGAAATCCAGGAGTTTTTGCTTCATGAAAATGCTGACTTGGAGTATGTGCTGAAGACATGACGCATTATGATTGTGGGATCACCGGCCTCATTTTGCAGTATGTAAGAGGGATTTTGAAATGTTTGCCACCCAGTTAACTTGGATGCATCTCCCCTCCGCTAGATGTCCAGACCAGCCCTTTCCCTTCTTATTAGAATACATTTCACATTATCATCGGTTGCCTCTGGTTTTCTTCTCCATACTCTTAATTTCTTGGAACTCTATGTTCTATTTTTACTCTTATCAGTCTCTTAACAGCTTTTACTTTTGTTTAAAACTTTTAGCAAAAGCATAATTGCTTACCTGACAGTGGGAAAATGCATCCATACTGATGACACTAGTATGCCAGAGCTCTCCTTCAGCTCAGAGGGAACTTCCTGACTCATCAAACCACACACTCGAGGTTCCTCCCACTGACCAGTCTATATTTTAGCTTGGTATCTAATGGGTTTTTTAGGGTGTGGAGAAAATTGGAGAGAACCCCCGTTACAAGTATGCAATCTTGCTTTCTCTGGAGCCATGTAGTGGAGATGAAGAAACATTGCTACAGGATGCAAAGGCAAGAGCCACCTTGATTAGTTAGGGTGGCTTGAAGAAGAGAGAAATGTGAAGTGTACCAGAAAATCTACTGTAGTCAGCTGTGGGGAGGGGTTTTGAAGAATCGCCCAGGCAAAGGCTGCATCTTTGAGAGTGCTTTCAACTCCTAACTCCTCTCACTTTGGGTTCTGCATCCCCTACCCTCTATGTCATGTCATGTCTTGTCTGTCCAAGTTAGATTGTAAGCTCTTCTGAGCAGGGACCATCTATAAATGTCAGCCCATCTCTTTGAAAGTGCTTTCAGCTCCTAACTCCTCTCACCTTGGGTTCTGCATCCCCAATCCTATATGTCATGTCTGTCTGTCCAAGTTAGATTGTAAACTCTTCCGAGCAGGGACCATCTATAAATGTCAAAATGTAGCCTTTCAGCGCTCTATAAGTGATAAGTAGTACAGTAGTAGTAATCTTGAGCTGTTGCAAAGGCAAGGTAGCAATGCTTAGAAAAGGCATGTGGCATGTAACAAGTACACTTCTCCCTCCGTATTTGTGGTTTCTGTAACTGCGGTTTCGATTATTCGTGATTTTTCGGCTGCTGTCTCCGCTCCCCAAAAAACGCCATCACTAAAGCTCCACAGGAATAGGGATTGCAGTCAAAATCTCTGGTGATGCAAGGATAATGCTTAGAAAGCAGTAAGAGAGGCAACTAGAGTGCCAGAATGAGGCTTGGATACCCAGAGAGGCAGCCGGAAGCTTGAATACTGACTAGTTGAATAGTGAATACCACTCAAAAAACTGTGTGGAGACTTTGGTCAGGAAGAAACAGGTAATAGTGCCCAGTCTATGGATAAGGATGGAGAAGATTAATTGTGTGAATGGGTGGGGATGGAATGGTTTTTAGCAAGTACAGGTTAGATTCCAGTGGGAACAAGTGGGTAGGGGTAAAACTTCTTACCCTGTGGAACTGTCTTACATCTGAGGGCCTTGGAAGTAGTGACTCAAGGACTCCTGTAATATCAGCCAAAGAGGTAAGATTCTTCACTCCCTCTCCCCCCACTATGGAAGAAAGTACATTTTACCTCTCCCCAGGAAGTGACACAACATAATAAAATCGGCTAATCTACTCGGTGGGAGGGACTCCTTTAGAACGCAGCATCTGAGCCCGAGTGCCCCAAGTAGACAGAATTTCCCTCCGTCTTATTTATTTCTGCTTCCTTCATTCCCTGGGGGAGGGGGTTGTCTTTCCTCCTTCAATCGCTCCTGGCTGCCCTGAAACCGCGAATATCAGTTGGAGAGTTAGTCGTGGTTTCAATAGCAAAAACAACGGTACATGAAGGGGAGGGTAGTGAAAATAACTTTTACACAATATGATATAATATGATATACAATATGTAATGTATGATTGGAAAGTACTAGAAGGGTGGGGGGAGGGAGAGGGGATAAAAATATATTTAGAATATTATGTATTAGATATAAAAGTGATATTGTGTATTCATTAATTGTATTTCAATATTTTGTACACTTTATGTAAAATTTGAAAATGAATAAAAATTATAAATCCAAAAAAAAAAACCCAACGGTACATTCCCAAAACAGTGAATAACATATTAAAAAGTTATTTGCAGTTTTTCCGTATTCGCGCTTGATGCCAGAGTGCATCTACCGTGAATACAGAGGGAGAAGTGTAGCTGCTTTACAGATGTCCATAAGAGAGGCTGACTTAGAACTTGTTGTGGGGGCCAGTCCACCCCAGAGGTTGGCAGTTTGCTAGATGATAGCAGAAATCTATTCAGTCCCTAACAGAGAGCTTACATTTGCAACAAGCACACCTGGATTGTTTGGACGTTGTGAAAAGCTGGGATGACTTTCAAACGTCCTTCAGATCCTGGAGCATTTCTGCATTCTAGGGTAGAGTTGGCTCCATTTGGTTAGAGCATGGCCTAGTGAAATAGGAGTGGATCAGGTGGCAACCCTGACATGCCTTTCGGTAGAAAGTTTGGTAGGATTACTCTGTTGTGTAAGAAATGGATGTAAAGGGTGGTAGTTACCTCAAGCGTAGAGCTCATGGATTCTTCTTGCAGAAATGAAGGCCACTGGGAGGAAAAATAAACTTTCCACAGTACACGAACACTGAAAAATGGCCAGTGGAACTGATTTTTTTTTTAAGTTCCAGGGGTCATCTTGGAAACTACAGCCCGGAAATCCTGATGGCAAAATGGTAGAAACTATTTTATAAAGAACAAATTTTACCAAATCCATTGACAAACCTAGATTTAGCTAAGGAAATCTTACCTCACCAATTTGCTTTTGGAATGTGTGAAAAACTTGTGGGTAAGTTAATGTAGATTTTGAGAAACCTGAGGAAAATAAAAGCCATGGACCAGAGGCAATGTTCTGGATCAAAGAAAGCAGACATTAGGGTTAAGTGGCCAATCCTGTCAATGTATACTTGGTGCTTCAGAGATCTCTAGTGGACCAACAATTTGTTTAACATTTATAAATGATTTGGAAATTAGAACAGCCAGTGAGACAATCAGATGACACAACATTATTCAAGCTTGTTAAATTGCATGCAGATACTGAGAAATTGCAGGAAGATTGAAAGATTTGGCATCCAGATAGCAGATAAAATTTAATGTGACCAAGTGCAAAGTGATGCACATAGGGAAGAATAGCTCAAATTATAGCTATATAATGCTAGATTCCACATTAGGACTCGCTACCCAGGAAAAAGACCTAGGTGTCATTGTAGAAATCTGCTCTCTGTGCTGCAGCACCAAAAAAGCAAGCAGTGTTAGGAATTATTAGGAAAAGAAGGAGTAGAGACCTGTTCTTCAACTGCCGATCCTCGGACTGGTGCCGATCCGCAGAAAATTCCTGCCTGTCTGCAGAGGGCCGGCGAGATTGACGCGGTTAAATTTCCCGTCGGTATCTCTTCCCCTTTACCTTCCAGGGCTCATGATCGGCTGCAGACAGCAAAAAGAAACACAGAAGCCGCGGACTTTTCCTCTTGCCTGCATCGCTTTAGGCTCTGCTGATCCTGATCCCGCCCCCCTCTGAAGTGACTTCCTGTGTTTGAGGGGCAGGATTGAGACCGGCAGAGCTTATAGCGAATAGCAATGCAGGCAAGAGGAAAGGTCCTGCAGCTTCTGTCTTCGTTTAGAGTTCTGGGCAAGGGAACTGTAAGTAAACTGTTAAGAACCAGGCTGCTTCCAATTTAGTATCAGTTATGGTGAGACCAGCCATTATGACACTGGAGTCACTCTGGGGCCAGCAGCCAAGGGAAGGATTAAGAGATGCTAGATTCCCACGTGTTGTGGGAAGGGGATGGTAGTCCCAGGGGGGGGGATTGGTGTGACAGAAGGGAGATGGTGGATCCCCTTGGGGGAGGATAGCTATTGGAACTAGGTGGGAGTTGGAAGAATAGGGACACAAAGGCAGATACTGGACCTAGCAGGGGGCAGAGAGACATGGAAAATGCTGAACAGGAGGGTGGAGTATGAAGACAGAAGTAAGATGGGTAGAGGGAGTAGGGAGACAGAGGGGATATGCTGGACATGGTAAAGGGGGAATAAGGAGACAAGGAGAAGATGCTGAATAAGGAATGGAGGGAGTAGGGTGATGGAAGGGATCTGCTGGATTAAGATGGGGAAAAGAAGGGAGGTACTGGAATACGTTCAATATAAAATCATAACTGAGGCTTGTGCGGATGGGATCAGATGGTTTGCGTGAACTGAGCTTGCGGAGACAGGGCGGAAATGTGTGTTTTTTAAAAAAATTTCAGTCTTAGTAGTTTGCCGGTCCACAAAATAATTATTTTATTTCTGCCGGTCCACGGGTATAAAAAGGTTGAAAAACACTGGAGTAGAGAATAAAACATCATCACTCCATGGTGTAATCAGAACATGAGTATTATGGGCAATTCTGGTCACATCTCAAAAAAAGATATAAACCAAGATTTGGGGGCCAAAAAATGGGGGTCTTGGTTTATATTCGGGTCCACTTGAAATCCTGGTGGTGAGCCAAGCCGGGACTAGAGCGATCCCTCCCTCTCCCAAAGTGAGGTGTCGGGTCCTGCCCCTGGCTCTCAGCTGGCTGTAGAATCACAGTGCAGTCCTTCCTTCCCTCCATTCTGTAGAATCATCTGTAGAATCATCACAGCCCTCTCTCCCTTCATCGGAGAACCAGTGTAGGACTCCCCCCCCCCCCAGACCTAACTTAATCACTGGTGGTCCAACAGGGTGTGTCAGGGCAGGAGTGATCCTCTTATGCTCGTGCTTGCACAGTCTCACTCAAAAAATGGCTGCCGCGAATTCCTGCAGCAATTCGCAAGACTGCTTCATGTTTTGGGAGTTTCAGGGGATGGATTCTTGAGATTGATTTTTGGTACAGGAGAAGTGATTGGTGCTGGTATTTTATTTTGATTTTATGCTGAGTATGATATATATTTTAATATTTTTTATAAGATGTCTGAAATGTTTGTGAAGTGCTATTGTGTTTTTGTACTTCACCTTGTAAAAGGTGAATTATAAATAAACAAATCATAAACCATGCCTCCATTCTTCAGAATAAATAGCTTGGATGAAGCCACGGTATCAGTGTTTTCTCTGAGGTTGCTAACACTGGTGAAAGACAGTCTTGGAATGGGGTATTTTAAAGGGTTCTGGTGTCAGTACAGGCACCAACTTGCTAGTCCCAGGCTTTATTGGGTGCCCTTGTGAGGCTTGGTGCTTTTGGGTCCCTGATGCTGTTTAGCTGTCTCATCGTTGGCTTTGGGCCCTTGAGGTCTGTCTGTCTGTCTCTGGGCAGCTGTATGGCTTATTCAGACAGAGCCATGGTACTCCGGCCTGAGGAGGCAGCCCTGCTGTGCTCACTCTGATTTCTCTGGCTCCATTTTCAGGGAAATCTGAGATGAATGCCCTGTCTCTTGAAACTTACCATGGCGGTCAGTGGGGTTGTCAGCCTGACTGAACTGATGCAATGGTGCAGAAGTTGCATGTGAAGGGATGCGAGTGAGGAAAGTCAGTGACGGGATAATCGCGCGACAGACACCAGCGCGCCAACAATCCAGCGCAAGAAAGAAGTGCGCCACCGAAAAACTTATTTTTAAAGAGCTCTGATGGGGTGTGTGGGGGGAACCCCCCCCACTTTAATGCATAGTGTTTGCACTGCCTTTGGGGGGGGTGCAACCCCCCACATTGTAGAGAAAACAGAACTCCTGAAAAAATTCAGAAAAAGTTCCGTTTTCTCTACAATGTGGGGGGTTGCACCCCCCTAACGGCAGCGTGAACACTATGCATTAAAGTGAGGGGGTCCCCCCCCACACCCTCATCAGAGCTCTTTAAAAATAAGTTTTTCGGTGGTGCGCTTTTTTCTTGCACTGAATTGTCAGCGCTGGTGTCTTGCGCGCCACTGACTATGAACCGGAAAGTCAAGTCAGCTATGAAAGCAGGGGAGAGAGGGGTCCAACCTGCACCGTTCTATGTATTGAATTTTCCTCCTTAGAAATACACAAATAAATAGATTTAAATTCTTTGAAGTGACAATTGTGAACTGTGTGGCCTTTCCTGGAGGATGGCATAAAAAAGACTGGTCACAGGGAGGGACCTTTGCTAGTACAGAACTCCCCTGAATGCTGGAAGGAGACTCTGGCACATTGAATCCACAAAAAAGCATGACAAACAAACAGGCAGGTGTTTGTAAAAAAAAATAAAAAATTGGAGTGGATAGGGTAGTAAAAGGAACAAAAAGCTTTACTGAATATGAAATTAAAATGTGTGCCTGACGCAGGCTGTTTCATGGGCAAAATGTTACCTTATAGTGCAAATCTTTCACTTCATCACAGGCAATCCAGACGCTCCTGGAGTTTGGAGGTCTTGTAAAGCTTCTTCCTTTTACTACCATATCTGCCTCCATCTCCCCTGCTTGTTTCTGGAGCAGCACACATTACAAGTGTTGCAGTAGTTCCAGACATAAATCATTTTCATTATAACCCCTGTCTCTCTAGCTCGTTACATCAATGGCCTGGGGCTGTGTTGCTTTGTTTAATATTTTATCTGTGCCTTATTTTTTTCTCCCTCTCTCTTGCCTCCAGGACCAGTGGTTTGGGCACTTCCACATGATACTATGCTGTCAAGATCCAAGCTGCCTTTCCAGTTCCCATAACAGCAGGAAACATTCAGCTCGTGGCCCTGTTTCTCAGTCGCTGTAGCATGGTCTTTTAAGAGTTTTGTTTTAAAATCATGTTAGGCATAGAGGACATCCTAACCTCATGCTCCATTAGAATAAAAGTGTTTTTAAAACGCAGCTTCCTCTGTCTTGGTGGCTCTATTGAGCAGTGACTGACTTCCATTGCTGTTCTGTTTTAGTGTCCAATAAAGCAGCACTGAACCAGGGAAGAGCAGGATAGTTATGCTAGGAAAGCATGAAACTGCAGGGGCACGAGGAGCAAAGTAGATCTATCGCTCCTGTTTCGGCTCATAATGGTCATTTTCTAAGCACATCCAAAACAGACTGTTGCTTCTATCTCTACAACATCTCCAAAATTTGACCCTTCCTCTTTGGAGCACACTACAATTAACTTCTAACAGGTTTCCCTCTAAACTGCCTCTTCCCCCCCCCCTTGCAATTTGTGCAAAACTCTGCTGCATGCTGCCAACCTCACTACACTCATGTTACCCCTCTCCTCAAATCACTTCACTGGCTCCCTATCCGCCTTCACATATCAACCTACAACCCCTCAGTATCTCTCCTCACACACCTCCTTGAAAACTCTGTTCCTCAGATAAGTTGCTTTTCTCTGTATCCTTCTCCTTTACCGACAATTCCAGACTTTGTTCCTTTTATCTTGCTGCCTTGTATACCTGGAACATCCATGCATCACGCCCCTTTCCTTGTTCAAAAGTAGGCTGAAAACCCACCTTTTTGCGATTGCTTTGAACTCAAAAGCCTACTCCCTGCTGCCCACCACCCTAGGCAGTAGCCTAACCATCCCCAATAACTCTACCGCTGCAATTGTATCTCTCCCCCCACTGGGCACTCCGCTCATAAGTCTCTCTTATCTGTACCTTTCTCCTCTATGGCCAACGCTAGTCCCTTCTACTTTGCCACACCGTATGCCTGGAGCAAACTGCCTGACTCAGTAGGTCAAGCTCCATTTCTGGCAGTATTCAAATCCACTCAGCCCACTCTGAAGCGGCTTCAATTCCAAACGCACCAGCTAAGCACCAATATCTGTCATTCCCCACCAGAGCAGTGTATAGATGCACCTTCTTGTCCAGTTTGTCTGTCTTGACTAGATTGTAAGAAAAGCTTCTCCGTACTATGGAAACTACGCACAATAAAAAAATACTTTGACGACTCCGCTTTCCGTCTACTGGTTCAATCTTCCATCCTCAGCACTCTTGACTACTGCAACATCATTTACCTAAACGCCACGAAGAAAACCACCAGGAGATTAAAATTAATCCAAAACACCGCCGTGCGTCTCATCTTCGGCCTAAAGAAATGGGAACATGTCACCCCCTTCTACCACCAACTACACTGGCTGCCATTCGATTCAAGAGTCCTTTTCAAGTTTGCATGCTTCTGCTACAAATCGGTTAATGGTGCTACTCCAAGCTACATCAACCCCCACTTTAACCTCTATCACATAAACAAGAAATCCCGTAGAACTCAACTATTCGCCTTCCCCTCGCTAAAACTCTGCCACTATAAAAGATTCATAGACAAAACCTTCGCCTACCAAGCAGCCAAGCTCAACACATGGCTGGCCCAAATGATCCTCGAAGCCCCCTCCTACTTCGACTTCAGAAAATCTCTCAAAACTTACCTTTTCAGCAAACAAGACCTCTAACGGCCCTACCCGCTCACATTTCCCCCCCCCCCAGCATTCACCCCCCCTTTTTTCAGCTCCTCTCTTCCACGTCTTCAACAACCTCCCCCATCCTCGGTCAATTTCAGTTTTTACTTGTTACTTGTTACTGATCTGTTTTATTTTATTTGTTTGTAAATCTGCTAGATAACGTAGATCCTTTTGAATTGATGTAAACCGCCTCGAACTCGCTGGGTATGGCGGTATATAAAAAATAAAATTATTATTATTATTATTATTGTGAGCAGGGACTGTCTCTTCTGTGTTTTGATGCACAGCACGGCATATGTCTAGTAGCGCTATAGAAATGATTAGTAGTAACCCCTACCCTGGCATCCTGTTTTTCTGTCTTGATTAAATAAGGAACTCATTCAAGCAGGGGCTTTCGTCATGTTTCTGGTCAGTGCTGCATATGTCTGTAGTGCTCTAGAAATAATTAGTAGTGGTAGAAGAGAGAACAGCTGCTCCGATTCCATTAGAGACATTGAAAAGGGCACAATCTGATCTGTCCATTATTATGGTACAAGATGCCTGAGGTGTAAGAAGGCAGTGAGAGAGAGGTAGGTGGACGGTGTTCTTAGAAGCAGTAGGGGAGGCATTTTTAGGCCAGTAAAACTACCACTCATCTTGCCCTTGCCCTGTTGCTTCCAGCTCAGTTCACTTCCGTTATTAAAAGACAGCAGTAAGGGCAAAGACTTGGTTTTCACAGAGGTGATTTTATTCTTTAAAAAAAAAGTCTCATCAGAAAAGCACAAAGGAAAATTGCAAAGCAAGAACAGAAATTTGCATCTGCAGGGCCAATGGAGGTGAGAATGCAGCAGTCCCACCCTCCCTCCTCAGTGGCACCCGTGCCTAGTGCTTCTTTGTGCTTTTGGGTACAGTATTGTCACCTTTATTTTTCAGTGCAGTGAAATAGACCCTTGTGCATCCTCCAGCCCAGCCAGAAGCACTGGCAGAGCAGGAGGAGGGCTTTTCCTGAACTTGACCAGCAGTAGACAGTCTGAAATGAAATGTAACCGAGGTTTAGTGTTTCCTAGACATCTCTGCTGCTACACACAGTGATTTCACAGGCGGCCTGCTG
Organism: Geotrypetes seraphini; assembly: GCF_902459505.1. Classification (NCBI taxonomy): domain Eukaryota; kingdom Metazoa; phylum Chordata; class Amphibia; order Gymnophiona; family Dermophiidae; genus Geotrypetes; species Geotrypetes seraphini. The sequence continues at coordinate 9,943,480 of NC_047087.1, read as the reverse complement.
CTCTGTTCAGGCAGCATCCATCAGCAAACACTCACAGCAGGCCAAAGGAAAGAGTGAAGAACAAGACGGCTGAAATGAAACCGGCATGTGCCATTGAAGTGGTAACAGCTTCCAAGTGCTGCTTTTCTTGGAATTTCTTTTCATGTTGGCAGGGCCCCCACAGGCTGCACCCTCTGTGTCCCTTTTCAGATATTCTTGAGTAGCGTGCAAGACCCGTTTGACTAGCACCCACCTAACCTGAGCTGTCAACCTCTTGAGATCCAGCCCAGGGGCAAGGTCCCTTTGTGCACTCGCAGGTACAGCAAATTCTACAGCTTTGATTCTGGGATTAACCTAGAGAGCTACAGCTGTGGGCCAGTTCTCAGACTAAAGTGCTGTAACCCCAAGAGGGCTGATTAAGGCAGTGTCCATTTTATGGGGCCTAGAGGGAGCCACGGGCAGGACTCCAGCTGGTGTAAGACTGGTTTAGGCCAGAGGCTGTTACTCTTTCTCTCTGGTCCATTTGATCATTGTTTCAGGTGAGCGATAGAGGAAGATGAGTTTAGCATAGAGTTCCTCCTCCAGCTCCAACTCTCCAGTCTCGCGGACCATGAAGATGTCCTGGCACAGTTTCAGGATACGGTCGACACAAGGCAATTCCTCAAACATAATGGAGTGGGAGATCTCGCTAAAGAATCCCCGAACAAACTTCCCAATTACCAGCACGATGGAAACATACAGCCCCATGATCCTGAAACAGAGCGAGAAGATAGTTACAATTCAGGAGAACTGGATAAGACACCAAAATTTGCTTATTTAATACCACAGCCCCCCCTGGGACTGGAATTGAGGTCATGCACTATAGTTTCTGCAATATCTTTCTCAAAAATACCCAGAAATGTTTTACACGCATGGAGCAAGGTTTGAGCAGGGTAAACATTTGTTTTCGGTTTGCCCTTTTTTTCAGATTGGGTTTTTTTGTTGTTGTTTTAGTAACACCAACACCCAAAGAGTTCTAGGCGGTTCACAAAATAAGAGAACTGAACAATTCAGTGATGAAATACAGAACATATGAGAAGCAACAGTACAATATATTAGAGAATGACATGGTCGTGGGTAGCCATGGGTAACCTGCCGAAATGGAGAGAGAAAAATTGGTCGCTGTGGGGACAGGGACAAGGCCATTCACTGCCCTGTGGAGTGGTGAATGGTCTTGTCTCCACAGTGAAGCCAGCACAGATCGTGTGGTCCAGCATCCCACGTCCTGCCATCTCCCTCCCTCCACCTCATCTTAGGTGCCTGCCGAGTCCAACTTTAATGCTTCTCCCAGCTGCACGCTTGCGGCTGCTTGAATTGTTGAATCTCCTCCTTTCACGCAACTGGAAACAGGAAGTTGGGTCAGAGGAGAAGATTCAACAGCTCAAGCAGCCGCGCACGTGGCTTATCGAAAGTGTGCGGCTGGGAGAAGAAGAATTAAAGTCGGACTCAGCACCTAAGGTGAGGTGGAGGGAGGGAGATGGCAGGATCAGGCGGGAGGGGGCTTCTGGACAGCGCAATCTGTGATCGCGCATGTTCCCTCATACTAGGAAGGAGGGTGTGGACAGTAGTCACAGGGATGGGGCGGGAACAGTGATTGTGGTGACAGGGATGGTGGTCGCAGGGACAGGGCGGTGACAGGGACAAATTTTTCCCCATGTCATTCTCTACGATATACACCCCCTCTTATGAAACTGCGATAGCAATTTCTAGCGCAGGGAGCCACGCTGCTTCCGAAGTTCAAAGGAACTCAATGAGCATCGGAAGCAGCGCAGGTCATTCAGCAGTTTCGTAAAAGGAGGCCACAGTTTTATACTATTATAGTGTGAATACTATGAAGTACTCACTAATCAAGTAACAAATTTCTTGAACAAATAGGTTGTTACTGCCTTGCGCAAATCCCTAGTGCAGAAGCTTAAAGGCTCTATCTTATGATTTGGTTCTGAGCTGCAGGAAAGGGACTTTCTGTACTTACAATTAAAGCAGTTGACTCTAGTGGGTTAAGAGTCTTGTTCCTGGGACAACAGGAGGTTAACTGGATTTATTACATTTGATATACCGCTAAGACAAATGTATTAAGCGGTTTTCAATACTACGATTTAAATAAAATCATAATACAACTGTAGAACAGACAAAATCATTTCACAAAGGAGCTGTAGTGAGAATTGAACCCACTTCCCAAGCTACTCCCCCACTCCACAGTGAATGCTGAAGCAGAGCTGGAGTGGAGGCAGAAGCATAGTAACGGGCAGCGGTGCCCCCGTGCCCTCCTCCCCACTCCCCCATTCCACACTTGCGCTTTCTCCCACCCCTTAATCTTCACCAGCGCAAGTGGCTTCTGCAAGCATGCTCCTCGCGCCAGCATTGGATTCCTTCTGATGTCCCTTCCTGACCCCATGACCCGGAAGTGATTCAGAGGGGAAACATGCCGGCACAAGCAACAGGCAGAAGTTGCTCACACTAGCGAAGATAATACAGAGGTACGGGGTGGAGAGGTGCCAGGGCCCCCCACCAACTTGGCACCCGGGGCGGTCCTCACCCCCCCTTACTATGCCACTGAGTGGAGGGTAGGGCTTAAAGTGTCTCAGTGCATGATCAGGTGAGGAAGGTCTCCCTGGTGCCTGGCTTTCTGAACTCACCCGTATCCAGCGAGGAAGCCCAGACTGGGAGGGCTGACCTTGTCATTAAAAATAACCATAGGCAAAATGTTGCAGTCACTGCTACAGTCCTTCAGGCGGACCACCCACCACTCCAAGAAGCTGCTGGTACTCGATCCATTTCCAATCTTTTCTCTCTTCAACTGCACGTCCAGGTCCAGATAGCTTTCCTCCTCATCTGATGAGAAGAAAGGGCATATTAGATTTTTATCACCAGGTTCACACAGCCAGCATAGAGCGATGTGAAGAAGATTTTGTTCCCCTTCATTGCATATATATATCACTGAGTGGTTTCTGATCTTTAAACAGAATATAATTCTGTATTAGACAAAGGGAATCCAAGTAAACACATAACAATTTTTACTTCCTTTATTTACTCTATATTCTCAAATATAAGCCGAGATAATTTTTCCCCTAAAAAAAAGTGTGTGTGTGGGGGGAGCTTGCTAGCCCAAATATAAGATGAGGGTCTCCATGGGGACCAGCATATCTTTCTCTCTTCTCTGTCCCTCCACCTCCTCCCACAGTGACTGGCATTTCTTTCTTAGCAGCGACTAGAACTTCCAATGCTGATCCAATTAGACCTGCGCCAACTGATACGTCTCTCTTCCTGTCCCTCCTCTCCCCCCCCCCCGAAGTTAACGGTGTTTCTACTTAGTGGTAAGTCTAGAAGCTGATACTGATGCAGAATTAACTGCAAGCAGGGCTTGTCCGGGGTCTTCAGCATCTGCCTGCAGGTTCCAACCAGTCCTACTTGCAGTTATTTCTATGCCTGTATCAGCATCCAGGCTTACCAGTAAATAAAAATGCCAGTCACCGGGGGGGGGGGGGGAGAGATGACACACAGATGGACCGACTCAACTATCTCAATTTTTGGGACCAAAAATCTCAGCTTATAGTCGATTATAGTAAGCAACAGAGTTACTGATCACTCCTATCACCCATGTGACAAGCAACTGTCCCTTGAACTTAACTAGTTGGCACATATATAGTAGAGAATGACTTGGAGACAAATTTGTCCACATCCATGCAGGAACTCAATTTGCCCGCCCTGTCTCCGTGAGTTTTGTCGCTGTCCCTGCCCCATTCCTGTAAGCTCTGCCTTAACCTCTCAAGCGTCAAACACATAGAAATATGACGGAAGATAAAGGCCAAATGGCCCATCTAATCTACCCAGCCACAGTAACCATCATCTCTTTCTCTGAGGATTGCGCAGATGAGGGCAGAGCTTGCATGAACGGGGCAGGGACAGGAAGAGAACTCTCCGGGATGGGGAAAAATTTGGCCCCATGTTATCTTATAGTGTTTCACTACTCCCATCCTGTGCCTTATATTCAATGACTTTGTATGGTAACCACTTCGCTGATTGTTCAGCACCTCTTGTTGTAAACTGCCTTTGGCGGTATATAAAAATAAAATTATTATTTGGGAGAACAGTATAGAAAATTGAATAAATAGTGTGAAGAGTTTGTGTCTTTGGGAAGCAAAGCTGAGACTGTGATGTCATAATGCCTCATTCCACCAATAAGAGCCAACCTCATCTGTGATGTCACAATGGCTTGATTGTCCTATACTTGAGTTACTTTTACTACATTTTAATTTCTAGAGTGGTGTAGTGTGGAGAATGACAGGGGCCAAATTTGTCCCCGTCCCCACGAGTTTTGTCCCTGTCCTTGCCCCATTCCTTAACCACACAAGCCTCAAACACTTATGATTTGAAAGTGTTTTGAGGCTTGTGCAGATGAGGACAGAGCTTGCAGGAATGGGCAGGGACAAGAAAAGAACTCACCAGGAAGGGGGGGAAAAATTTGTCCCTGTGTCATTCTCAAATAACTGCATCCCAACACTTTCAGTCTTTTACTTAGCCCACTTCTCTTTGCAGTCTGCTTGAACTCCTCATTCCAGGTTCTCGATTGGGTTCAAGTCAGGACTTCGATCAAATCCAGAACTTTTTGCTTCCCCTCACATTTCTCCTTTTCTGGTTCCTTTAATAACGGCAAATTCTCCAGGTCTTGAAGCTGCAACGTTCTCGCTGTGTTACATAAGGGCAGCTATATTGTCCAAGGAATTGCACTTTGGACTTGTCTGTCCATAGAATATTCTTTCAAAAGACTTGTAAGATGTTTCCACCTTGCAACTCTCCCATTTTTGCTCAGTCTCACTCAGTCCTGAACACCAGCCTTAGCTGAGGCTAGAGAGGCCTGGGATGTTTTGACTTCCCAGATAAGTTGTCGCTCCCCCCTTGGAGTAGTTCTGGTAGACCAGCCAGTTCTGGGAAGATTCACCGGTTTCAAGTCTTCTCCATTTTAGAGTTAATGGTGGAGTCCTAGAGCTGTAGAAATGGCTTTGTAACCGTTTCCAGACACACATTTTAACAATTTCTCTCATTTCTTTATTCTTGTAATATATAGTGAGGGCTGGCTATGTTCAATCAGTTGAATCTAATTATCAATTAAATTTGGTCAATTGCCTGAGTGAGTAACTAAGGGGGAAGTTACTTTTTCACATGGTGATATGGTTGTTGTATAACTTACTTAAAAGTAATAATTTTTTAAATTGAAACAACTTTATTCAGGTTCCTTTTGTCTAATTTTACATTTTGTTTAAAGATCAGAAGCCATTCAAAGTGATATATATGCAATAACGGTGGAATTGAGAAGGGGTGGGTGGGGACTTTTTCTTAACTTTGTAGGATGAATCAGGAAATCAGTCATAGGGCTGAAAAGTCTTTGTACTAATGCAGATCTGAGGGCTAACGGCAGGAAGAGGATCCCCAATGCTGTTTCTGTCTCCTGGTCTTTGCTCTCACCTGGCTGCAGCTGTTTGACAGGATTAGCTTCAGGTCCATTACGGGCTCGGATGTACTTTGGAAACAGATGCGATACAGAGCTGAAACACAAGCAGCGCATGGTTATAACTGAGACATGATGGCAGAGAAAGGCCAAATGGCCCATCCGCAGCATCCACTATCTCCTCCTCTCCCTAAGAGATCCCACTGCTTTCTTGCATTCAGACACAGTCATTGTCTCACCGGGAGACTATTCTACGCATCTACCACCTTTTCCATAAAGAAGTATTTCCTTAGATTACTCCTGAGCCTCTCACCTCTTAACTTCATCCTATGCCCTCTCATTCCGGAGTTTCCTTCCCACTGAAAGACTCGCCTCATGCCCAGTTATGTCACATAGGTATGTAAATGACTATCATATCTCCCCTCCCTCTGCCAAAGTTGGCAGTTGATCTGCAGCTCTTAGCTTCTGGGGGCTCCTACTGCCTGCACTGGACTGGGCTCAGTCTCCTTCCCTGGTACTAGTTTAGCAGCGCAAGAACTCGATGATGGGAAATTTAACCCTAGGATTCAGGGTAGAGTGAACAGGGCAGTTGCCTAGGGCACTATGTGAGGAGATTGTGGTGGTGCGAACACATGCAGACAAGAACTGGCCCCAACTGGAGCCTTGCTGTGGCCCTGTGAGGGGTCTTCAACATCCACAGGCCAGTACTTCCTCTATGCAGATTAGCATGCAGAGACACACTGATGTTTAACTGCTAAGCCATTCCTATCTCAATATTTTGTCTGCTAGGAGGTGGTGGAGTGGGGGAGCTTATGGGATTGCTGGAAGGCTGATGAACAGATAGGATTCTGTGATAATGGTTGATTCATTTATTAATCTGATATACCGTGTGTTATCAGAGATATTGATGCAGGTTACAGAGATAGGAAGGACCTCAGTCTGAAACAGAGAATGACACAGGGAAAAAAATCTGTCACCACGCCGTCTCTGTGACCATGATCCTGTCCCCATCCCATCCCCACGACCACTGTCCCAGTCCCGTCCCCATAACCACTGTCACTGTCCCCGCAGCATCTATACAAGCCTCAGTACTGCAATATTTAGCTTATTCTTTCCTTATAAATCAAAGTTCTGGCTGCTGAACTAGAGAAAGAGATGTTCAGCTGGCAGGGCTTTGTTTATTAATTTTTATCAACACAACTAATATACTACTTTATCCTAAAGCAAAAAATAAAATAAAATAAATATAATTTTTTTTTTCTACCTTTGTTGTCTGGTTTCTGCTTTCCTCATCTTCTCCTCATTCATTTCCTTCCATCCACTATCTGCCTTCTCTCTGCCTCTTCCATATGCTCTGTTACTATGCCTCTCCCTTCACCCCCCCCCCCCCAATTGGTCTGGCACCCATCTTCTTCCCTCCGCTCCCCCCATAGTCTGGAATCTCTCTCTTCCCCATTTCCCTTCAGCATCTGTTCCTCCCCACCCCACCTTCCCCAGTTTCCTTCAGCGTCTGTTCCTCTCCACCCCACCTTTCCTCCCTTTCTTCCTCCCTCCTTGCCCCTTAACTTCACGGCAGGCAATTTCTAAATTCGCTTCTTACAAGAAGCCGGAGTGTTGAAGTTGCATGTGGCTGCAGGAAAGGTCCACACGCAATTTCAACGCTACGGCTGCTCGTAGGAAGCAAATTTAGAGAAATTTCCAGCCGCGAAGGTAACGGGCAAGGAGGGAAATGCTCAGGCGGCGGCTATCGGACGGCAGCAATCAGTAGGGAGGGAGATGCTTGGGTGGCGGTGGCAATCGGGCGGCGGCTATCAGTAAGGAGGGAGGGAGCGTGATCGGTGACTGTGCACATTCCCTCCTTTAACTGTGGTAAATGGCTTTGTCACTGTAGCCACAGTGAACACTGTTTTCCCCACCACTATTTTGGCGGGTAACCTGCGGTCACCCGCAGCTTACTGTGGGCAACAGCCACCGTGTCATTCTTTGTCTGAAAGCTCACATAAAAAAAACAAGAAAAAAAAATTCCAAAAAGCTTATGTGTGCCATCCTCCTAGTCTTTGCAAATGGGGGGTGGGGGCATCATTACACCCAGATCCAGCCCTGTTGCTCTGTAGTGACCAACTCACACAGGTTTGTCCAGCGTCCCCTGCAGTAGATCGGCCAGTTCGGCACGCACTGGACTGCCGGGTTCCAGGTCTTTGGTATGCTTGTCCGACGTGTACTCCACCGTCCCTCCCCTTGCCAAGTCTCTGAAAGGGAAACCACAGCGTGTATTAATCAGAGAGGGCACGGGCGCTGGCTTCACTGCCTTGCGAATATATAGTCTCTGTGTCACAAGACCCTGAACAGATCAATTTCACATGGTGTGCAGATTCACACATATGCAGCGTTTAACACAGCAGAGCCATTTAAAACCCTGATTTGCCCAGAGAAAAAGCACAGTAGCTGCTTATGTTGTGCATATTTAACAGAGATAACACGGGCCTCAGCGTCTTTATAAAATTATCAGAGGGAAAGTGGTGGCAGACCTGCTCTGCTCGGAGGCAGCTTCAAAAGGGTAACCACAGCTGCCTAAGCTCTGATCCCGGCTCCACCAAGTCTCTACCACTGGGCCTGTCTCACATAAAAGTAGATTCTGTGATTCTCTAGCAATTACGCCAAAACCTACCTGAGCATGCAAAATGCTGCTCTATGCACTTGGCTTCTTTTAAAAAGTCACTCAGGTGCTCTTTTTTTTGACCCTTGGGCCTGGCACCCATGCCTTAGTCATGGCACGGTAGAGTCAGAAACTTGTTCTGTGAATGAATTTCCAGGACAGACACAGTAATGGCGATTTAGTCCCCCCTATTTTCTGGAGTACCTTTGAAAACGCCACGTGAAGCGCAGTGTGATATCAGATGAGCTATTCTGTAGCTCCTTCCGCATCTGCTCCCGGCTGGGTGGGCTGATGCTCCAGAGGGCACCTGAGCTGCCCTCAATCCGTGCCGTGACAATGTCCTCATAACTGTACAGGCTGATGAACTGCATTGCTAACTGTGAGAAAGGGGAAACCATCAGTGGCCATCAAACACTCCAGAACACTTTGTAAACTCTGCGGGACAGGGAAATACCTAGTAGTGTTCCCCCGCAAATTCATGGTTCGCGAATCGCGGACTCAGTTATTCGCGGTATTTTATGACTGCCTCTTCCAGTCAGAAAATACAGGGAATGAGTCCACGAATTGGCCTTCTGCACAGCCGATTCCTCCTCCTCTCCCTCCCCCCGGTCAGCCAATCAGCCTTCTGCACAGCCGATTCCTCCTCCTCTCCCTCCCCCCGGTCAGCCAATCAGCCTTCTGCACAGCCGATTCCTCCTCCTCTCCCTCCCCCCGGTCAGCCAATCAGCCTTCTGCACAGCCGATTCCTCCTCCTCTCCCTCCTCCTGGTCAGCCAATCAGCCTTCTGCACAGCCGATTCCTCCTCCTCTCCCTCCCCCCGGTCAGCCAATCAGCCTTCTGCACAGCCAATTCCTCCTCCTCTCCACCCTGGAGCATACTTGGTATAATTTACTGCATCCGCTGGCGCCCCAGCTGACCTCTCCTGCCTTTCTACAGACTCAAAACCGCATTTGCGGTTTTTTGAAATTCGTGGGTGTTCCTGGAACGGAACCCCTACGAATTTCAGGGGAGTACTGTATATCTGAATGTAACTTGCCTTGAAATATTACTGAAAAAAGCCCAGGTCCACTCCCTAGCTGCCTGTCCCAAGGACTAGTCATCTGAAGAAACTGGTACTGGCAGAACAATCCCTCCTGATGCCAAGTCCCATGTATGCTTTCTGTATATAATACACCAGTTGCTATTAAAGTGTGGCTTGTTTGAAGACCAGGCTCACTCTGCTTCTTTGTTTGAATTTATTTAAAAAGAGTGGACGGGTAAATGCATCAGGAGGTGTGCAGGAACAGTTTAAGTGAAAGGTCCCTATGGAGGGTAACAGGGTGGGGCAAGGACTGTTTCACAGGCAGCTGTATGAGTCCATGTTATAAACACCCAGAGCGCCAACCTCACAGGAATCGCTGGGACTGAGATCAGAAAATAGAACAAAACTATGTTCAAAGGGTGGGATACTAATCTCCCCCATGTTGTCAGTGGCGGGTGTAAAGTTGTGGTGTGGAATCCCAACAGTTTCTGAATGCTTTTTTCAATGGAATCTTTTATTCAAAGTGGATTTGAAAACTTGATTATATGTAAAGCAATGTTATTCTGCAATAATTGAACCATGTATGTTTGTTAACAGAACAGAGAAATCTTTCACGTAAATGACCAATATATGACAGAATGAAATTTTTTCATGTGACCCAATTTCAGAGATATTAGCTTTGGCAGCTCAGTCATTTAAATCTTGGTTTTGGTTCCTTGAAAAAGATAATCGAAACATGGTCCATGTCGGGACCTGCTGAAAATCTTGCAAAGCTAAGTGAAATCACTTTTTTGTTTACCATTTGAACATTCAGATTTTAACTTTTGAATAGCGCATGTTAATATTTTTATGTAAACCATATAGGTAATATACGGTATATATGAATAAATAGTCTACCTAACTAAGACCCACATCTTTGGAGACATCCAGTGGCCCCAGAATAGCAGCGAGGGCAGAAAGAATGGCCCCTCCAAGCAGCAGACAGAGGAAGAGGAGTGAAGCCAACGGGAGGGGCAGTGAATACTTACAGGCTGCCTCTCAAACTCGTAAGTGAGCACTTCATAGTTCTGCGCTGTGAATGGTTGGATGGACTGCTGCTGGGCACTGACTGCGAAGAGAGGCTGAGGAGAGAGAGCAAAGGTCAAAACAAGTCACCATTTCTACTGAAGTCCTGAGAAATGTCCTTCGCTGTACCTCATAGCCTCCCAACTGGAGAGTGACGGAGACGTCGATGGGATAGTTCACGACGCCCACCACAGAGCGCACAAGAGACATGAAGAGCAGCGGGAACCAGATGATACAGATGAGGAAGAAGACGATAAGGCCGCCCATCCCATACTTCACTATTTTTTTCTTCTTTTGGCCTTTTGGCTGAGGATATTTCTGGAAGACATGGAAATGAGAGACTTACAAAATTCGGCAGGAAGAAGCAGTCACGACTACCCGGACCTGACCTTTCATCGACCAATTTGACAGCATGCAAATAGCTCCTGACACATATTATAAGAAATTACACATTTATTTTCAAAATGTTTTTATTGAGTACTAAAGAAAAAAACCGCCCCAAAAAAATCTTGTCACTCATTTTGCTTTTTCACCCCAGAACACCCAACCCCCCTCCCCCAACAACCAGAAGCAAATGCAAAGAGGCCCAGTGTAAAAGACACAAAGCTCAAAACTCAAAGACCTCAAATCAATCCCCCGATAATCAATACAAGATATCAAAAAATAAACATAAAATGTCAGGAACAACCTAACCTCCCCCCCGCCACACACACACACCTGCCAAGGGCTCTCCCCACCCCCAAAACCCCCTCCAATTGCATCATAGGAAACAAGAAAGTAGAGAAAGAAAGAGAAACAAGAAAATCAAAGAGAAGAGAGAAGAAAGAAAAAAGAAAGAGAAAAAAGTAGTAGTGTGAAGAGTTTCAGTCTTTGGGAAACAGAGCTCAGCTTGTGATGTCATAATGCCTCATTCCACCAATAAGAGCCAACCTCATCAGTGATGTCACAATGGCTTAGATTAACCGTTCCCCTTAACTGTATCCATGACATCCTGTTTGTCTTGGTTGTTTAGATTGTAAGCTCTTCGGAGCAGGGACTGTTTTCTTACTCTTTGTGACTCTGTGCAGCGCTGCGTGTGTCTGGTAGCCCTATAGAAATAATTCATAGTAATACTAGTAGGATATACTCAGCCACATCTACTTTCTCTCTGAGGATGTGCAAGTGCGGCCTCCTGTGTGACCACTGGTTCCCCCTCTGCCTTTCCTCGGCTTCGACAACTTCAACCCTAAGGGGTGGTGGAATGGGCTGTGTGGCTGATTTATCTTGCTGTCCACAGAGAACCTCTGTTACAAGTAAGTAACTTCACTTTTTTTCCATGGACAAGCAGGATATAAAATCAGGCGCAAGTGGAAACTCCCAGCTGAGAGTGGAAGGTAAGTGGTGGTCAGGTTGTGGGTGGTCAGTCCTTCCACCTCTCAGCTAGGCAAATGGGATCGGAAACAGTACCTGAAAGTTAGGGAGCTCTTAGATCTGAGAGGAAGGACTAGTTCTGGGTTGTGAGGACCATGCGATAGCTCTGTGAATATCAATCATGGGAGAAGGGAGGAATTGATCCCAACTGATGCTTTTTCGGTCAATCGACAGACAGCAGAACACAAAAATCCAGGTTGCAAGCTGAAAGAAGCCCTGAGCAGACAGGTTGGCAGAATCAACCTCCCTGTATGTAATCGTGCCGATCTCTCTCCTGCTTCAATTTTTGCAGGGAAGGGAGAAAGTGGAACTCCTGTGAATTAACATTTTCCAGGATGCAGACTGTAGTAAAGATGGTCTTCAAAGATGTGTTTGAGGTTGTAAAGGATTTATGGAGGTCTCATGAAGTAGGAAGCATCATTATAGATTGTGTTGAGACTGGTGAATTCTGGTGACACAGACGTGCAATATTCTGCCCAGAAGAGACTGGCTGGGAAAAGGGAGTCCAAATGCATGTTTTGGACAGCCTATCTTAGGCTTGCTAATCCCTTTTATTCAGTTATTCAAAATATTTGATTGATATAAGAGCAAAAGCAAACTCGAAGTACTGGATTTCAGACCTTCTGATTGTGGTAAAACAGGGAAGTACATGAAGAGAGTACCGATAGCGTGGATAGGCAGAGGAGAAGCGGAAGGGAAGTGGTCCAAGTGGAGAGTCGCTATAAATACTGCAACAAAGGAAGTAAACAAAAACAACCAAAAGGGAACAAAGGTAGCCGAAAAACTAAGGGCAAAAGAGGTTAATTTCAAGAAAATACAGAATGCAAGAGGATCATGGAAAAGATTACCAGATGAAACTCAGAAGCAAAGAGGGACATACGGCTAGCAAAAAAAAAAAAATGGCTACAGATGTAATGGCGAAAGAAGAACTAGGAATGAAATGGTAAGACTGAAAGATCCCGAGAACAGCTACGTGGAGAGTGATGATGATAAATACTTTTGTTCTGCGTTCATGAAAGAAAATATTGGAGGAGGACTATGGTTGGCTGGGAACGGATCGGATATCGCACCGTTCATGGAACTTGAAAATCTGAAAGTGGACCAAGCAATGGGGCCGATGGGATGCATCCCAGGATACTGAGGGAGCTGACAGAAATTCTGGGGGGACTTCCTAAGGATTTATTTAATAGATATTTAGAGACAGTCAAGGTTCTGTGGATTTGGAGATGAGCAGATGTGGTTAAACTAAACTAAACCTTAAGCTTATATACCGCATCTTCTCTATAAAGATAGAGCTCGGCACGATTTACAAGAGTTTTAAAGAAAGGAAAATATAATAAGAATTAGTAATTATATAGAGAGAAACAGAATTTACATTTTTGAAAATAGTCACGGTTTCAGATGTGGTTCCTCTTCACAAAAGGCAGGACAGAGAAGAAGTAGCAAAGTACAGGCTGGTACCCTCACATCATGCTGCGGAAGAAAAAGATAGCTAGGATAGAGGCAACATGGATTTAGCAAAGGAAAATCCTGCCAAATGAATCGGATTGATTTGCTTGACTGGGTGACCCAAGACTGGATAAAGGACATGCGCTAGATGTAATCTTCTTGGATTTCAGCAAGACTCCTGAATAAGCTGATAGTTCTGATCTTAGAAGCCAACTGGATTGGAAACTGGTTGACTGAGAGGGGACAAAGGGTGGCGATAAACGGAATTCGCTCACAGGAAAAGAAGGTGAGTAGTGGAATGCTTCAGGGATCGGTACTGGGATTGATTAAGTTTGTTACATTTGTGAGAAACACTGCTGTAGGGTTAGAAGGAAAAGTTGATCTTTTTGAGGATGACACAAAGATTGCCACTAGAGTGGACACCCTGGAAGGAATAGAAATCACGAGAAGAGACCTCCAAAAATTAGAAGAATGGTCAAAGGTCTGGCAGTTAAAAATTAAAGTGAAGAAGAGCAAAATAATGTATGTAGGATGCAGAAATCCAAAGGAGCTGTACAAGAGACTGATGACTGGGATGATGGTATCTGAGGATCTCAAGGTGCAAGATGGTGAAAGATGCTGGGTTGCATAGACAGGTGAATAAGTAACAGAAGAAAGGAGGTGTTGATACTCCTGTACAAGTCATTGGTGATACCCTAGGTGGAATATTGTGTTCGTTTTTGGAGGCTGTATCTTACTAAGGGCATGAAAAGACGAAGCAGTTCAGAGAAAAGTGACAACAATGGTATGGGGTCTGCACCATACGATGTTTGAGAAGAGGCTTGAAGATGTAAACCCTGGAGAAAAGGAGAGTTGGGATGATATGAAACAGATTCAAATATTTGAAAGGCTGTAGAACTAGAGGTCATGAACTGAGGTTGGAGGGGGAATGACTCAGAAATAATGGCTGTAAGTACTTTTCCCACAGAGAAGGGCGATAGATATCTGGAATGTCCTCCTGCAGGAGGTGGTGGACATACACATGGTAACGGAATTTGAAAAATGAATGGAATAAACACAAAGGAATCCCATATGGAAAGAATGCAACCTAACAAACTTAGCAATGATTAGATGCAATTCCAGTAATTCGTAAACATAAGAATTGCTGCTGCTGGGTCCGACCAGTGGTCCGCTCGCGCGGCGGCCCTTAGGTCAAAGACCAGTGCCCTATTTGAATCTAACCTTACCAGTGTATGTTCTGGTTCAGCAGGAACTTGTCTAACTTTGTCTTGAATCCCTGGAGGGTGTTTTCCCCTATAACAGACTCCGGAAGAGCGTTCCAGTTTTCTACCACTCTCTGGGTGAAGAAGAACTTCCTTACGTTTGAACGGAATCCATCCCTTTTTAACTTTAGAGAGCGCCCTCTCATTCTTTCTACCTTGGAGAGGGTGAACAATCTCTCTTTCTCTACTAAGTCTATTCCCTTCATGAAACAATTGTAAACTCCAGAGGATAAAAGGAAGGTAGAATTCAGCTGGTTTTATGCCACAAATCCTAAATTTAAGTTCAGAAAGAAAGCACACAAAGAAGAGAAATAATATCAACATATTGAGCTCAGATGGCAGAAGGAACAAGAAAATATGATGTAGATCAGGGGTGTCAAAGTTCCTCCTCGAGGACTGCAATCCAGTCGGGTTTTCAGGATTTCCCCAATGAATATGCATGATATCTATTTGCATGCACTGCTTTCATTGTATGCTAATGGATCTCATGCATATTCATTGGGGAAATCCTGAAAACCCGACTGGATTGCGGTCCTCGAGGAGGGACTTTGACACCCCTGATGTAGATGCTGAAGATGAAGGGCCTTTGAAGAAGGATGGTAAAGATGTGTATTCAGTTAGGGTGCCTTACAAACTCTGCTGTTTACACAAAATTTAAATGGCTTAACTATAGCAGGGGTAGGCAATTCTGGTCCTCGAGAGCCGGAGCCAGGTCATTTTCAGGATGTCCACAATAAACATCTCAAGGAGGCAGTGCATGCAAATCCATCTCATGCATATTCATGGTGGAGATCCTGAAAACCTGACCTGGCTCCGGCTCTCGAGGACCGGAATTGCCTACCCCTGAACAAAGAATTGATGATACCCCATGGGAAACTGCAAATTTCTGTGATGAGATGAAGGTGGGGCCTTTCCTCCTTGCTTTAAATACCTTTTTTTTTTTTTTAAATTCTTTATTCATTTTCAAATGTTACATCAAGTGATTTACATAGTCTCAGTAAGAATTTATACATATACATACTTGATAAGCTCATCTATTATTATTTAATTTAATTTTAAATAAAAATTGATATTACAATTCATATTAATATTTCAGAAATCTAAATTTATATATTTTTTAGTTAATATAATATTATCCCTTCCCCTCCCCCCTCCCTTCAGAACCTCGATTTCTAAGTAAAGTTTTAATATAATACCCCCCTTATCTTCTTATCAAATTTTAAATATGGGAAAAATTAATCATTCTTTACAGTATTCAGTTAATGGTCTCCATATTTTTTGAAATTTACTTATATATCCCTTTTGTGTTGCTATAGTGAGTTCCATTTTGTATATGTGGCATACTGAATTCCACCAGAATGTATAATTTAATCTATCATGTTTTTTCCAATTATAAGTGATTTGTTGTATTGCTATTCCAGTTAAAATAAAAAGAAGTTTGTTATTACTTGATGATATTTGACTTTTTTTTCTCATAGTTGTTCCAAACAATATGGTATCATATGTCAGGGCTACCGGATTTTCTAACATCCTATTAATTTGGGGCCAAATTGATTTCCAAAATGTTAAAATGAATGGACAAAAGAATAAAAGATGGTCTAATGTCCCAATTTCGATATGACAATGCCAGCATCTATTAGACTTAGAGCTATCAATTCTATGTAAACGTGTAGGGGTCCATAATGCTCTATGTAAAAGAAAAAACCAAGTTTGTCTCATAGATGCTGACATCGTACATTTTAATCTCCAAGACCAAAGTCGTGGCCATTGAGATGCACTAATTTGGTGCTTTATCTCAATGCTCCAAATGTCTCTAAGACCATTTTTTGGTTTTTTATTTATATATTCGGATATTAATTTATACCACTGTGCAGCTTCATGACCTGTTGAATTAATCTGGAAACATAGGAATTCTAAACTGTGATAATTAATAAGATTTTTCCATTCAGGGAACCCTTCTTGAATGGATTGCTTCAATTGCAACCATTTAAAATATTGTGTTTTTTTTAGATCAAATTTATGTTGCAATTGTGAAAACTCCAGCAATTTACCATTTTTTATTATATTCTCTAAAGTATGAATACCTTTTAATATCCAGTCCTTCCAGATTATTTTGAAACCGCCTATTTTGATCTTGGGGTTTAGCCAAATCGTTTGAGTTGTTGATTTATTAATTGGGATAGGAGTTAGATTACTTATATACCTTAAAGTTTTCCATGTATCCATAAGTATTTTATGTTCTTTATATAGCCCTGGCATTTTGATACTAATAACATTACTAGGACGTAACGGAAACATAAGTCTCCATTCTAACCAGAACCAGTCTGGAATATTATCAGTGGGTTCTGGGAGGATCCAATACATACCCTGACGTAAAATATAGGCTTGATGATACCTATAAAAGTTGGGAAAATTTACCCCTCCCTCCGCAATTGTTTTTTGTAATGATACTAAAGCAATTCTGGGGTTTTTCCCTAGCCAAATAAATTTTGTCAATATCCTATTTAACTTTGTATAAAAAGAATTTTGGAAGAAAACTGGTATCATACCCATTTGGTAACAAACTACAGGCAATATCATCATTTTAATAGTTTGTACTCTTCCCCACCAAGATAAATGCAATGGATTCCAATGGTCACACATCTCAGTCACTTTTTGTATTAAACATTTTTCATTAATTTTAATTGTGTCGTCTAAATTTTTTGTAATCCAAATTCCAAGATATTTAATTGCTTCCTCTTTCCAAACAAAAGAGAATGTATCAAATAACCCTTTTGTACAATGTACATTTAATGGGAGTATTTCTGATTTGTTCCAATTTATCTTATATCCAGAAAATTTTCCAAATTTTTCAATTAGGTCAAGTAAATGTGGAATGGTAGTTTCTGGATTCCTCAAATATAATAATAAATCATCAGCATAAGCTGATATTTTGTATTCTTTATCTGAATGTCGTATACCCTGTATCTCCTTCATTTGTTGAATTGCTATTATTAAGGGTTCTAAAACTATATCAAACAATAAAGGAGACAAGGGACATCCTTGTCTAACTCCTCTCTGTAGATTAAATTTTTCTGAAAACGTATTATTAATATATAATCTAGCAGATGGGGAGCTATATAATGTTTGTATCATTTGTATGAATCCAGATCCTATATCAAACCATTCCATTGCTTGATACATAAAAGTCCATTCTATTCTATCAAAAGCTTTTTCTGCATCTAGAGATATAGCGAAAGTAGGTTCATTCATTTGTTTTGATAGGTATAACATATGGAATGCCAATCTAGTATTATGAGATGAATGTCTTTGAGCTACGAATCCTGTTTGATGCATACCTATAATATGTGGGAGAGCTTTAGCCAATCTTAAAGCTAATATTTTTGCTAATATTTTACCATCTACATTTATTAAAGATATTGGCCTGTAGTTTGAAACCAAAGTGGGGTCTTTATTTGGCTTTGGCAAAACGATAGTTAATGATTCTGCTATAGTGCCATTTGTTGAACCTTTATTAATTTGGTATTGATAAAGATTTAGTAAATAGGGTAATAAAAATTTTTGAAATGTTTTATAAAATTCTATCGTATATCCATCACCACCTGGAGCGGATCCTACTCTAAGGGATTTTAAAGCTGTTTCTAATTCTTTTAGTGATATTGGTTCATCCATACTTCGTTTTATATGTTCAGGAATTTTAGGACCCTTTAAATTTTGTAAAAATTCTAAACCTTCTTTTTTTTTATTTGAATAAGTCTTAGAAGAATAAAGGGATCTATAAAATTTTAAAAATTGTTTTACAATAGAATCAATATTTGTAAATGTTACACCATTTTCATCTTTTATTGCAATTAGTTTTGTTTTCCTTTTTTTTGCTTTTAGGTAATTTGCCAATATTCTTCCTGCCTTATTTGAGTTTCCATAATACAATGCTTGTTGAGAAAATAATTCTTTCCTTATCAATTTAGATGAAATCTCGTTATATTTTATTTTAAGTTTCAATAATGCTTGTTGGGTAGAATATTCCCATTTTTCTATTAGTTTTTTTTCTAAATTTTTTATCTCATTTTCTAAATTTTTGAATTCTTTTTTGATCTGTTTTTTAAGATAAGCCGAATATGAAATTATTTGACCTCTCATTGTTGCTTTAAAAGCATCCCATAATATTTCTTTAGAGATTTCATTATTGTCGTTTAATTGAAAAAAATCTTTCATTTTTATTTGAAGATTTTCAATAAAGGTTGTTTCAATAAGCAATGTATTATCAAACTTCCAGTATGGTCTATTAATATACTGATCTGTAATCTTCATTTTAATCCAGACCCCACCATGATCAGATAAAATGATTGGATCAATGGCAGCTTGTGATATCTGATGTGTCAAATTCTTTGAAGTAAAAATATAATCTATTCTTGAAAAAGAATTGTGAACATGAGAACAAAAAGAAAATTCTCGTCCATTAAAATGAAGTATTCGCCAAATATCTATTAAATCACATGAGTGTATCAAATTATCTAGACCCATAGATTTCATATATCTACTTGGGTTTTTATCCAACAGAGGATCCATAACAGCATTAAAATCCCCAGCTACTATTAAATTAGAAGTAGCCAGTGGTAATATCATTTGTTGAATAGATTTAAAAAATTCATTTTGGTTCGAATTAGGGGCATATATATTAATTAACGTCATGGTAGTATTTCCCATTTTCATTTCCACATTTATCCATCTTCCATTAGTATCTGATGCCCTTAGCTTAAATGAAGCATTACATTTTTTATTTACTAGAATAGCAACACCTGCTTTTTTTCCTATTGCTGGTGAGAAAAAACATTGTTTGACCCATCCCCCTTCTAACTTTTTTGATTCAATGTCTGAGAGGTGGGTCTCTTGAATGAAGCATATATCAGCTTCTTGCCTCTTCAAAAATAGTAAAGCTTTTTTCCTTTTTATTATATGATTTAGACCATTAACATTCAGTGATAAAATCTTAATTTCCATTTATAATGTTAAAGTATCTTTCTTTAAAGTATAGACTTTGAATATTAGTTTTTATTAATTTATCCCATTTTAATAATTTTTTTATATTATCCCTTTCCCTATCTTTACCCATTTTTATATTAAATTTTACTAATTCTTTTCCTCCCTCCCTACCCCATTTAAATACGAAAACTTGGATACGCATATAATGGTTAGGTGTAATTAACTCCCCAAGCTATTATTCAAATTTACTATATTTACTACAATTGTTTGTTCCTTCTATTTATTTAAGTATAAATTTCCAGAATCTATATTAATATTATATAGGATTATAATAAAATTATAACTGTATTTATGTATTTTATATTACATATATATAACATATATATATTTATATATATCTTCATTTATATATACCATAAGAACATTTATGCATTTATACATTTCTGTTTAAGTCATATGAAGTTTTTGAATTGAACAGAATGAGAACCCATAAATCATATTAATAGTATTAACATTTACTTAATTAGAGATAAGAATTGCCTCTAAAATCTTCAGAAAAAATTAAAGTTAATTCATAAGTTTATATTTTGTTTTGGTCAACTTTCTATGTGTTTATTCCCATGTTTCATCACCCTTGTCTCAGCATTGCATCTTGAATTATTGTTCCAAGGAAGTTATCCTCAGTGTCTGTGTAATTTCCTCCACTGTAGAGAAGTTGCATTCATTGAAATTCAGAGTGTGCTGGCGTTGTTATTTCTGGGGTAAACAGGAGATCTCTGTTTTGTTATTTATGAGTTTACCGTCATTAAGCCTTGAAGAGAAAACAGGCTGGTGAACAGTAGGATTCTGGATCGAAGATCTTCGATCTCAGGCTGTGTAGACGATGACCTATTCCTCGTTTTCCAAGTCTGGTGTATATGAGTCAGGCAGAGGCAATGAAAAGCAATGTATCCTCCGTTGATTCCTGTAGTCTGTCATTGGGGAAACGATAGCAGACAGCAATGTTGGCAACAGCAGAATTTCCCTCTGTCTGATAGTTCGCTCATTATCTCTTCTGTCCGCTCCGTCTCAACCCATCATTCTCATGAAATTCATGTAACTTAAACTCTGTCATTGTTTTCACCATTACCAATAGTTAATAACAGCCCTTTAGCCGCCTTCATTCTCCGATCTCGACCATTGTTGGGTTTTCCCTTGCTATCCGGATAGATTCTAACACTCTTCAAGCATAGATTCCATGTTTGTCTTGTCCAATCTTATCAAGTTTCTGTCCATAAGTCTATATTCTTTATTTTAAATGGAGGATTCTTTTTCTTCTTCCTTTTTTTTTTTTTTTCACTCGTGAAGCCTCGCCCCTTTTATTTTCCCATCCAATCAGCAGACAGTGCACTCCGATTTCAATGTGCTATATAAGCAGAGTTCTGCGTCAGAATTTCTAACGGAAGTCTTCCATCCTCGTGACATCTCTTGTAAGTTTGTTTTATTTCATTTTGTAGAATCTTATTATGGAAATGAGTTAAGAATTTTGACTTTACTTTGACTCATATGAAGTGTTCTTTCCTTGTTATTTTACAAGAACATTCCATATTTTCAATTATAATTCCATCCTCGTGGATTTTTGTCCGTTATGTCAGGAATTTTTTTTTTTTTTTTTTTTTTTTTTTTAAATTTTTGTTTCAACTGTAAATTTTTGTAAGTCATTAAATTCAAAGTTAAAAGTATATATATTATATAGAATTAAAATTATATGTGATATGTTCACTTACTTTTAAGAAGACATAGGTTGTTCATTTTGTTCTATGAAATCTTGTAGTTTTTTGGGGTCTGAGAAATTTTGGGTTGTATTATTGATAGTTATTTTCATTATCGCCGGATATAAAAGACCATATCTAGCCCCCATTGATTTTAATTTTGGTCTCATGTCCAAGAATTGTTTTCTTTTCATTGCAGTTTCTTTTGCGAAGTCAGGAACAATATGTATAATTGCGTCTTGGCATTTCAGATTTTTATTTTCTTTGGCTAGTTGGCTGATTTCTACTGCTTGTTGATGTCTGAGCAACTTGAAGATTAAAGTTCTTGGACCCAGTTGTGTATTTTTCCTTTGGGTTGGAATCCGGTGTGCTCTTTCAATTTCTAAAGCTGTTTTAAATTTCAATGGGAGCACTTTAGGTAAAAAATTCTGTAAGAAGGTAATGGGGTCATTTCTTTCTACCCCTTCCGGCATCCCGATAATACGTAAATTATTTCTACGTTCGCGATTTCTGCTGTCTTCAAGATCCCTTTTTATTTCTGATATTTCTTTCCATAATGTTTTATTTTGTCTCATTTCAATATTTATTTGTTCTGAGTTTTCTTCCAGAATATTTATTCTATTTTCTGTTACCTCTACTCTCTTGGTGAGTAATGCCGCATCGTCCATTGCCTTTTGCAATTTTTTATTGCTATCTAGAACAATTTCTTTTATTTGTCTTAGTTCCTCCATAACGTCGGGGCTTTCATCAGATGGTAACGGTATATTCAAGGGAGGAGTTGAGGGTTCCGGTTTTGATCTTTTATTACTTCCTAATCCAGAACCTCCAGCTTTCTGTTCTCCTTTATTTTGTTTGTTGGATGCCATAATAAGTTGTTAAATCCTCTTTTTCTTTTTAGATTTTGATTATTTTTGTAGTTTTCTTTTTAAATTGGCTTGTTTACACGGAGCTAATCGTTCACCCGACCATCTGAGTTCGCGTCCAAGCCACGCCCCTGCTTTAAATACCTTGCAGCATTCCATCCCAGTCTTGGAATCATTCAGACATGAAGAAAACAAAATAGGAATGTGCTGAAAAAGAGGTGAAGGCCTCTCGTGGCTCCATCTGGCATATTCTTTTCAGAGGAGGCTCAAGAGTACGCAGAAACACGGCCTGTGTCGGGTCCAGCAATAAATAGAAATTTGGTGGCTTGGAACTTGAAGGTCTCCTTCTGCTTCTTTTCACGTCCTGGTTTAAAGGCATCTTATATGGAAAGATGAAAAGAAAGATCAAGCCACGTTGGGTGTAGGCCGTAAAGAATTCTAGTATAAGCCCTGTGATGGAAGCTGTTGAAGAGGGAAACATTGTCCTGGATTTCTAAAGTATTATTTTGCTGTTTTAGAGCTATTTTGCTTTTGATGGTGTTTCCTGCAATAAAGAATATGATAGCAATGACAATCTTCAAAGGGGAAGTCTACATGGGTGAATACCAGTAGCCAGTTGGGATCTTCCATCTGATGCCAAGAAATGAGCGAGAAAGAAGGGAAGAGGCAGGGAGAGGGGTAAATGAAAGTGAAGACAGTGGAGAAGTAAGTGTGGGGGGGACCGAAGGGAATGCAGCAGAGAGGGATAGGTGAGGAAGGGGTGTGTGTTACACAGACATGTCTCCGGGGCGCAGGCAAGGGTTCCTTCTTCCAAGAAGGATAGAAATATGACAGATACAATCTGCCAGTCCACTGCCTGCTTCCCTTCCTAGCATTTCCAATCGTAAAAAGGGTCAGCCCTGAAACTGAACACTCCCTCCCCTCCCCCTGTGGTCCATTTGAACAAAGAGGGATGGGGGGGGGGGGTCCTTATGGAAAGCATCTGACAGTACAAGAGAAAACATAGTAAGAAAAAAAACTTATCAGTCAAACATCTCCCTTCCAGACTCACATTGTAACCATCTCCAGTGAGTCATCTTTCACACTTTAATGTGATCATCCACATATAGGTACTACATTTCTCCTTCCGTATTTGCGGTTTCAGCATTTGCGGTTTTGATTATTCACGGTTTTTAGCTTGCTGGTTCCTCCCCCCAAAATTACATTAGCTTGCATAGAGAAATCGCTGATTCCAAACATTTACAGAGAAAATCACTGATTCCCAGCACTTTTTTCACCATGTTTTGCCTCTCCTTCAGGAACAGACAAGGTCTCCCACCATGTTATTCACAGATTCACCATATTCATGATGGTTTTTAATAGAAAACAGCGAATAACATATGAAAAAGTTATTTGCGGTTTTTCTGTATTTGCGGGTCTGTTAATCCCCTATCACAGCGAATACGGAGGGACACGTGTACTTTGCACCTCAGTCCTGCCCTTTAGCGCCCCCTGCTGCTCCAGTGCTCTGCTTAAGCACTTCTTTCTTATCGCCTGTTCTCGTACAGAGTCCTGCCCTGGCTATTCCAGTGAAGTGCTTCTCAGCTTCAAGAGCATGACCCAGTGAGTACCTTCTCTGTCTCACGGCTACATTTGATGATGAAAATGTTGGCATATATATCCTCCACACACATCCAGTTAGACAGGGACAAGGTGGTGTCAGTCCAGACCCAGTCCATCACAGCACGCAGCTCCACCAAGAAAGGCACGAGGCGAAATCTGCAGGGGAGAGACGGTAAAGGAGAGTACTCAGCCTTTGATCCTCTTCCAACTACAGTGGAAAACAAACTGAACAGCTAATAGACCTGAGACGGTGGCATTAAAGGCATTTACTGCTTGGAGATCCAGGCTGGCGCTTCTTACTCCTTTACATTCTAAACATTTCTGCCATCAGAGCCCCTAATTTCACTTCTCTTTCCAATGCAACCATGAACGTGTGCCCAAAGCAATGTTGCTTACCTGTAACAGGGATTCTCCTTAGACAGTAGGATCTTACAGACACACTATCTGTGCCATTGCCAAACTGCCAATGGAAGAAGAAACAGGTAGAGAATGATACGGGGACAGGAATTCAATTTCCTCGTCCTGTCCCCGTCACTGTTGTCGTCCCTGTCCCGTTCCTGCAAGCTCTGCCTTAATCGCACAAGCCTCAAACACTTATGATTTTAAAGTGTTTGAGGCTTGTGTAGATGAGAAGAGCTTGCAGGGACAGGAAAAGAACTCGCAGGGACGGGATGGGGAAAAATTTGTCCCCGTGTCATTCTCTAGTGAAAGGGACGCTTAATACTCCATGGCAGCAGCTTCAGAAAATGCAGTCTCACACAAGCTGAGTGACCAACAGGAGAAAAGCTGGACAGACTGCCGAGAGAGAGAGTGGATACTACGCGTATAATCTCTGCCTCTTACGTAGCTGCTGTATGTCTGCACTTACCCTTGGAAAAGGAAGAGGTTGAGGTGGTTGTATTTTTTGGTGAGGAAGTTGCCAAGGATGCGGGTTGGATAGCCACAGCGGATCTGATAGGCGGAGAGGGCAAAGTAGATGCATTTTACGAAATACCAGAGTTGGGCCACTGTGTTCATGTTAAACATTCTGCAAGAAAAAAGAGAAAGAGAGGGTGAGAATGAGAAGGTGGGCGTGGGGGAGTTCACACGCAAAGCCTCGAGGAGAATCTTTGCCCTTCCTTTTTAATGAGAGCCAAAACTCTGTTTTAAGTAGATAAAGCCAAGGGCTGAAATCCAGTTCACGGCTGTCAGTAATTTCAAAGGCAGAATATGAACTGGATATACAATTTTCAATTTCAATTTATTATTTCTAGTCTGCCTTTGTCCAAGGCGGATTACAAAAAAGTACATTCATAATCAAACAATGATAATTCCAATAGACACACTCCCAAAACAGAATCCGCTGTCAGGTTAAAACCCAACGTTACTGAGCGTTAGAGAATGACACCGGGACAAATTTTTTCCCGTCCCTGCGGGAACTCATTCCCCATCCCATCACGTCGACTTCTTTTCCTATCCCTGCCCCATTCCTGCAAGCTCCGTCCTCATCTGCACAAGCCTCAAACACTTGTGCAGTTAAGGCAGAGCTTACAGGAATGGGACAGCGACAATGACAAAACTCACGGGGATGGAGAAATTGAGTTCCTGCGGGGATGGGGACAAATTTGTCCCCGGGTCATTCTCTACTGAGCACCATAGTTCATATTACAGGAAATATGATTTTTTTGATTTTTTTTTTTAAACATTCGCTTAAATTAATACAAGTTTGTTAGAAGCAGCTTATTGCACTCTGATGGTCCTGCGCATGAGAACACACTGTTCCTTATGGACTCAGAATGCAAACTTTTCTGAGAAGGGACAACCAAGCCTGCCCTTGTAGATCTCAAATCTCTGGTAAGTACATAAGTACTTTGGTGCCTTGTGATTAAGGCTACCCAGCCATTGGCATTGAATGGGTCTTGGCCTGGTGCCAGACAGTTTTCAGAAAATAAAGGCGAAAGAGTTGGCGTTCATGAAATATAAAAAAACCCAGGAAGAGGAGTGCAGAAACATAGAAACATAGAAATAGACGGCAGATAAGGGCCCACGGCCCATCTAGTCTGCCCACCTTAATGTCCCTTAAGGACTACAGGGTGAAACTGAAAGAAGCCAAGAGAGAGATACGTTTGGCGAAGGCACAGGCGGAAGAACAAATGGCTAAAAATGTAAAAAAGGGAGATAAAAATTTTTTCTGATATATTAGTGAAAGGAGGAAGATAAAAAATGGAATTGCTAGGCTAAAAGATGCTGGGAACAAATATGTGGAGAGTGATGAGGAGAAAGCAAATGTGCTAAACAAATACTTCTGTTCTGTGTTCACAGAAGAAAATCCTGGAGAAGGACCGAGATTGTCTGGCAAAGTTACACGAGAAAATGGAGTAGATTCTGCACCGTTCACGGAGGAGGGTGTTTATGAGCAACTTGAAAAACTGAAGGTGGACAAAGCGATGGGACCAGATGGGATCCATCCCAGGATACTAAGGGAGCTCAGAGAGGTTCTGGCGAGTCCTATTAAAGACTTCTTCAAAAAATCTCTGGAGATGGGAGTGATTCCTGGGGATTGGAGGAGAGCGGACGTAGTCCCTATTCATAAAAGTGGTCACAGGGATGAAGCAGGAAACTACAGGCCAGTGAGCCTCACTTCAGTTGTTGGAAAAATAATGGAAGTGTTGCTGAAAGAAAGGATAGTGTACTTCCTTGAATCTAATGGGTTACAGGATCCGAGGCAACATGGCTTTACAAAAGGTAAATCGTGCCAAACGAACCTGATTGAATTTTTTGATTGGGTGACCAGAGAGCTGGATCGAGGACATATGCTAGATGTAATTTACTTGGATTTCAGCAAAGCCTTTGATACAGTTCCTCATAGGAGGCTGTTGAACAAACTTGAAGGGCTGAAGTTAGGACCCAAAGTGGTGAACTGGGTCAGAAACTGGCTGTCGGACAGACGCCAGAGGGTGGTGGTTAATGGAAGTCGCTCGAAGGAAGGAAAGGTGACTAGTGGAGTCCCTCAGGGTTTGGTGCTGGGGCCAATCCTGTTCAATATGTATGTAAGTGACATTGCTGAAGGGTTAGAAGGAAAAGTGTGCCTTTTTGCAGATGATACCAAGATTTGTAACAGAGTAGACACCGAAGAGGAAGTGGAAAATATGAAAAAGGATCTGCAAAAGTTAGAGGAATGGTCTAATGCCTGGCAACTAAAATTCAATGCAAAGAAATGCAGAGTAATGCATTTGGGGATTAATAATAGGAAGGAACCGTATATGCTTGGAGGAGAGAAACTGATATGCACGGACGGGGAGAGGGACCTTGGGGTGATAGTGTCCGAAGATCTAAAGGCGAAAAAACAGTGTGACAAGGCAGTGGCTGCTGCCAGAAGGATGCTGGGCTGTATAAAGAGAGGCGTAGTCAGTAGAAGGAAGAAGGTGTTGATGCCCCTGTACAGGTCATTGGTGAGGCCCCACTTGGAGTATTGTGTTCAGTTTTGGAGACCGTATCTGGCGAAAGACGTAAGAAGACTTGAGGCGGTCCGGAGGAGGGCGACGAAAATGATAGGAGGCTTGCGCCAGAAGATGTATGAGGAGAGACTGGAAGCCCTGAATATGTATACCCTAGAGGAAAGGAGAGACAGGGGAGATATGATTCAGACGTTCAAATACTTGAAGGGTATTAACGTAGAACAAAATCTTTTCCAGAGAAAGGAAAATGGTAAAAACCAGAGGACATAATTTGAGGTTGAGGGGTGGTAGATTCAGGGGCAATGTTATGAAATTCTACTTTACGGAGAGGGTGGTGGATGCCTGGAATGCGCTCCCGAGAGAGGTGGTGGAGAGTAAAACTGTGACTGAGTTCAAAGAAGCGTGGGATGAACACAGAAGATTTAGAATCAGAAAATAATATTAAATATTGAACTAGGCCAGTTACTTGGCAGACTTGCACGGTCTGTGTCGGTGTATGGCCGTTTGGTGGAGGATGGGCAAGGGAGGGCTTCAATGGCTGGGAGGGTGTAGATGGGCTGGAGTAAGTCTTAACAGAGATTTTGGCAGTTGGAACCCAAGCACAGTACCGGGTAAAGCTTTGGATTCTTGCCCAGAAATAGCTAAGAAGAAAAATTTAAAAAAATAAAATAAAATAAAAATTTTTTTAAATTGAATCAGGTTGGGCAGACTGGATGGACCATTCGGGTCTTTATCTGCCGTCATCTACTATGCATCTGGAAATGGCTTTTTTTGCCGTTTTTATTTCAGCCAGACACTTACCAGTTAGTGGTCTGAAAATTACCACGACACAGGTAAGTCCTGGCTCCATCCAGGCTATGGCAGCTGCCCTGGATTTTCAGTGACACAACTTGGTTATGTGTAGCTGAAAATCCAGGGAGCATCCGGTCAGCATGATTTAACCAGGCCGGAGACTTTTGCCTGATCCTACAAACTTTTCTTTTGTCTTCCTGTATATCTTAAGTTCAAACAATTTTTATTGATGCAAATAACAACAAATACAATACCAGGTCACCCCAAAGGATGCAAGATATATAATAGACAAAAGAAGAGGAACATCAACCAATCTCCCCCCCCCAGCCAGTCTACATAGAGCGAGCAAGAGTAAGGAGAGTGGAAAGGTTCTTCGAGGCCCTGGACTCTTATGAGCCCTGAAGATGCCGCACCACCTCCACCCCCCACCGAGCCCTCTTATCCTGACCGTGTCTAAGTGCCAGAACTATTCCCTACCCCTCACACCCCTCCCCAATCCCCCCTACCTGCATATCTTAAAAAATAACTGGCCAACCTGCTCTTAGCCATAAAACCCACATTTTATTAACTCCTAAATAGCACACTGAGAGAGCCGTAGCCTTCAGGAGGGTTCCCAACACGCTTTACTGTACCACGTCTTCCATGCTATGAACACACTTCTCTTACTATTTCTGCATGTCATGTTTCACTTTCTCAGTCATGCTTGTAATACTTTGCCTTCACTGCTAGACTGACCAAGCGATGTCTCACCATACCATCTTTTGTCGTTTATGTATCACCATATTTTGTTATCTATGTTTGCCATCTCTATCAGACAATGGTGGCCTTGCTATGTGTGAGAGTGTGGTGCAGTGGTTCAAGCTACAGCCTCAGCACCCTGAGGCTGTGGACTCAAACCCACACTGCTCCTTGTGACCCTGGGCAAGTCACTTAATCCCCCATTGCCCCAGGTACGTTAGATAGATTGTGAGGCTGCCGGGACAGACAGAAAACAAATGCTTTGAGTACCTGAATGAATTCATGCAAACTATTCTGAGCTCCTTTGTAAGGACAGTATAGAAAATTGAATGAATAAATAAATTAACCTGCAACTCTCAGACATCAATTTTTTTTTTATAATGGCTGTATCACAAAAGTATTCAAAGGTATAAAAACAGAAATGCCACTACTGCAAGATCTGGCACTATTTCTAGCACGGATGGGCCTGGGCCCACCCAGTGGCAGCACATCTGTGAGGTGGGAGAGGGAGAGATGGGATCTTCTGCCCACCCACACTTGGGTAATTTCAGAAAAGTGTTTTTGCAGCTAAGAACCAGTACATACATGAAAAATGTCGCTTCTACAATTATCCCATGGGTACTTGCATGCAATGGCACAGTGGATGTGTTCAGTGGTGGGATTTTTATGCAGATGCTCTATAAATACATACAGACATTTATAGCTAAGCTCAAGTTAACATCTTCACGTTCAGTTTAGCCAAGATTCCTGTAGCTCTTATGAGACAGTTTTATAAAGACACAAAGGCCCACAATAAGCCTCTACTTGCCCTCAGAACCTGTTATAAACTTATTCTCATACTGTGTAAAGCGCCTAAAGATAGAAATATTTCTCAGACAGTTCTCTGACAACCAGAGGATCAGAATAGACCAGCAGAATGCTAGGTCATGGCACAATGATTACTTATCACTTCTCCCCCCCCCACACACACACCATGGCGTGGATGAGTGCTCCGTCTGAGGAATCTCCAGTTCTAGGTAACCCAGGAACAGATGCTGTGAGCCAGGAACCAGCCAGACACATCGTTCTAAGGGTTGCTCAGATGATGGGTTACCAGGGACTTTGTTGCTCCTGGAGGAGTCCTGGGCTACAGCATATTGCACAGTTTGAACAGAATTCTGCCTAGGGACCAAAGCCAGATGTTGGCCCTCCATATAGGAAAGGCGGTATAACAAGTCCTTAACCCTTTATTATTTATATACAGTAAAACCTTGGATTGCAAGTAACTTGGTTTGCAAGTGTTTTGCAAGACAAGCAAAACATTTGATTAAATTTTAACTTGATATACAAGCAAAGTCTTGCAATACAAATACTTACAGTATACACACATCACAACTGAGCCAATGGTTCTTTTCTCTCTGACGCTGCGGAAGTGTAGTGACTGTTCTAAACATGCGAGGTCTTGCAATACGAGTACATACAGTATACACGCATCACATCATCACAACTGAGCCGATGGTTCTTCTCTCTCTGACGCTGCGGGAGTTTAGTGACTGTTCTAAACGAGCGAAGTCTTGCAATATGAGTACATAAAGTATTTTGTATTAAAGTTTTTGGGTTGTGGAACGAATCGTCTGAGTTTCCGTTATTTCCTATGGGGAAATTCGCTTTGATATACGAGTGCTGTGGATTACAAGCATGCTTCTGGAACAAATTATGCTCGCAAACCAAGGTTTGACTGTATTTCTAAAATTTCTTAACTGCCTATAACTAAGTAGTTTACAATATAAAAAAAATTAATAAATTATTAGAAAACCATGTAGGACTCTCATATGACACTATATTATTTGGTACAGCAATGAGAACTCAGAGTCCGATTTCTGCAAATAATAACAAGTTATTATTAATATTGATAGGGGTCGCCATGCAACAAATTACTCAAAATTGGAAAGATTATACTAAATTAAATTATACATTTTGGTGGAATTCAGTTTGTCACATATATAAGATGGAAAAGGGAATCTTCATAATTTAAAAAAAATATGGGAACCATTGACTAATTATTCTAATGATCAGATATCTTAGCACATAGATATGTGGGGGTGGGGTGGGAAATGTATATCATATGGAATTAGGAATATTGATAAAAAAGGGGGTATTTATTTTATATTACAAGATTATTTGTTTGTAAATACAAGTGATATGTGAAAATCGTTTGTATTATGTTTAATTCACTTGTTGTAAGAATTCAAAATTAATAAATAAAAAAAAACCAAAAAAAAAACCCCCAATATAAAACATTCACAGTGGTTCAGAACAGGACTTCCAGTACATCCCATTTAACTCACTGAAATAGCAGAAAACCTGCAGGAAAATTCTCCATAATTGAAGACACAGGCCATGAATAAATTCCTCTTTAGATCTCTCCATTCCACCTAACTTCACAGGAAGGCCTCTACATACAATTATGTTTTAAACTGTGTTCAATCTGAACAGGTCCTCAGAAGGCCAGGGAGGAGATTCCAAGGAAAGTGGCTGCACATCAGGCCACCCCTCCCTTCTCCAGCACATGAGGCTGGCTGAGGACAGGACGAATGACACTCCGACAACACGTGGTGGGAGCGATTTTCATTTATCGGGTGATGCTCAGCATAAAACATGCAAATCATGTGCCCTGCTATTTGTGAGGAAAGGGGGAGGAACTGTGCCCAGTGCCTGCTCAGGATAACACAGCTCTGCTCCCTGCCCACGATCAGCTGCATCGGAGTTGCAATCAGCTGAGCTGGCAAGAGAGAAGCTGTTTGAGAGGGTTTAAAAAAATGGGCACAGCTGTTTTGTATGTGTCCCCCCACGCAAAGGCACGGGACATACACCACACAAGCACAACAGCTAGCGGCAGGTCCAGACCTGTCAGAAAATTTTGGGCGTCACAAGGAGAGCTAATTTAAATACTAATGAGCACCTTGTAAGGCATTTGCATAGGGTTCTTGGTGGCTCAGTAAACGCCCCCAAAACCTTTTTGAGAATTGGAGGCAAAGCTTCCGTGCCAGTAAGTCTGATTTAACGAGTCTTACCAGCTTTTCAGGTTCAGGGCCTGAAGTGTTTGTACCAAGGGGATTAGAAAAATGAAAAACATTGTTTAGCAGTCCTGACAGAAAAAAAAAATTCAATACTTTAACCCAGGGGTCTCAAAATCCCTCCTTGAGGGTCACAATTCAGTCGGGTTTTCAGGATTTCCCTAATGAATATGCAAGAGATCTATGTGCATGCACTGCTTTCAATGCATATTTATTGGGGAAATCCTGAAAACCCAACTGGATTCGGCCCTCAAGGAGGACTTTGAGATCCCTGCTTTAACCTACACAAGAATATCCTTTTGCAATAAATGCAGAACTGAATTTCCCCTGAGGCTATGCAGGAAAGACTGTCCTGGCTTTCTCTTCCTATCGAGTGGCGTAAGTAAGGTGGGGGAAGTAGGGGGGGGCACTGGCACCTCTCCTCCCCACCCTTCCCCACTGCACGCACTCACCTTCCCTTCCTCTAGCTTTCTGCAGGTGCTAGCAGCAGCTCTCCCTCTGATGTCACTTCCTGGTCGCAGGAAGGCTGTTGCGGGCAGCAAATTGGAGATGCTGAAGGTACGGATGAAGGGAGGGGGCGGGTGGGGGAGGGGAGGGCAAAGCGGATGGGGAACCCCACCACCCCAGGCGCCTCTCCCACCCTCATTCAAGCCTCCCTGTTTTCTGAGTCAGTTGCACCTTTCCTCCCCACCCAGTTTCTCGATCTGTCACAAGAGTGCTCCCGAATCCGGGACTGCACAGAGCTCATTACCTTTCGGTGACGACAGGAAGAATGAAGAACATCCAAAGGTGGATCCCGAACACCAGGATGACCTGGAAGATGAGCTTCCCCAGCACAGTCTTGCGGAGGTACAGGGCCCGGTCAATCACCATGGTGGAGAACTGTATCAGCAGCATCACCAGGAAGGCCTCAGGCACCTGGTCATCGGACAGGGAGGATGCGATGTCTGCCGCGGCCGAGTGTTTCTAGCCAATGAGGAGAAAGCAGAAAAAAAAAAAAAAAAAATCACACCAACAGAAGCTCATAGGTACTCGAACAGTCCCTCCACTTGGTCTTCAAGGATCAACGTCTTGGCTTTTGAAAATCTGCTGTTGACAGCCAGGGACTTTCCCTTCCCTAGACTGACTCTGAATAAGGTTGAAATGTAACAGCCCCACTGGCCCTCCAGGTGGAAGGAGTTGTAACTTTCACACAGATAAACGTTGTTCTGCGCATGAAACAAAGACAAATACTGGGCTACCTTTTACCTGTGGACTCTGCACCAATATTAGCTATAGTGAGGGAGGTAAATGCTCAGAGTGATGAACAACACGGGCTAAGATGGTCTTCTTAATATACAAGGAAGGGAAAAGGACTGCGACTTCTATACTGCCTTTTTGTAATTATACAACCACACTTCAAGCATTTTCCCTGTCGCCCTAGTGGGCTCACAGTCTGTTAAGTGAATTTCCCAGGGTCACAGGGAGCAGCACAGGGTTTGAACCCACAACCTCAGGGGGCTGAGGCTTTATCTCTAACCACTGCGCCACACTCTCTACCGATACAATAGCAGAAGTGAGCCAAGTATAGAACAATGAAGCCATTGTGACATCACTGCTGAGGTTGGCTCTTAGGCATTGGTGGAATGAGGTATTATGATGTCACAAGCTCAGCTCTGGAATGTTGCTACTCTTTGGGTTTCTGCCAGGCTTTATGACATCAGGGAAAGGGACTGGGACTTGTAAGCCACCCAGAAGGAATGTCCATGGAGTGGAATAATAAGAATTTAATAAACTTGGACTTGTATACTGCCTTTTTGTAATTATACAACCACACTCAAAGCGGTTTACATACAGGTACTTCAAGCATTTTCCCTGTCTGTCCTGGTGGGCTCTCGATCTGTTAAGTGAATTGTCCAGGGTCACAGGGAACATCACGGGGTTTGAACCCACAAGGTCAGGGTGCTGAGGCTGTAGTTCTAACCACTGTGTCAGACTCTCCTCCAATACAATCTCAGAAGTGAGCCGAATGTAGAACAATGAAGTCATTGTGACATCACTCATGAGGCTGGCTCTTGGGCATTGGTGGAATGAGGTATTATGACGTCACAAGCTCAGCTCTGGAATGTTGCTACTCTTTGGGTTTCTGCCAGGCTTTATGACATCAGGGAAAGGGACTGGGACTTGTAAGCCACCCAGAAGGAATGTCCATGGAGTGGAATAATAAGAATTTAATAAACTGGGACTTGTATACTGCCTTTTTGTAATTATACAACCACACTCAAAGCGGTTTACATACAGGTACTTCAAGCATTTTCCCTGTCTGTCCTGGTGGGCTCTCGATCTGTTAAGTGAATTGTCCAGGGTCACAGGGAACATCACGGGGTTTGAACCCACAAGGTCAGGGTGCTGAGGCTGTAGTTCTAACCACTGTGTCAGACTCTCCTCCAATACAATCTCAGAAGTGAGCCGAATGTAGAACAATGAAGTCATTGTGACATCACTCATGAGGCTGGCTCTTGGGCATTGGTGGAATGAGGTATTATGACGTCACATAGAAACATAGAAACATAGAAAAAGCGGCAGAAAAGGGCTATAGCCCACCAAGTCTGCCCATTCCAAGTATCCTCCCCCCTGAGTTTACTCCCTTAAAGATCCCACGTGAGTATCCCATTTTCTCTTAAAATCCGTCACGCTGCTGGCCTTTATCACCTGGAGTCACAAGCTCAGCTCTGGAATGTTGCTACTCTTTGGGTTTCTGCCAGGCTTTATGACATCAGGGAAAGGGACTGGGACTTGTAAGCCACCCAGAAGGAATGTCCATGGAGTGGAATAATAAGAATTTAATAAACTGGGACTTGTATACTGCCTTTTTGTAATTATACAACCACACTCAAAGCGGTTTACATACAGGTACTTCAAGCATTTTCCCTGTCTGTCCTGGTGGGCTCTCGATCTGTTAAGTGAATTGTCCAGGGTCACAGGGAACATCACGGGGTTTGAACCCACAAGGTCAGGGTGCTGAGGCTGTAGTTCTAACCACTGTGTCAGACTCTCCTCCAATACAATCTCAGAAGTGAGCCGAATGTAGAACAATGAAGTCATTGTGACATCACTCATGAGGCTGGCTCTTGGGCATTGGTGGAATGAGGTATTATGACGTCACAAGCTCAGCTCTGGAATGTTGCTACTCTTTGGGTTTCTGCCAGGCTTTATGACATCAGGGAAAGGGACTGGGACTTGTAAGCCACCCAGAAGGAATGTCCATGGAGTGGAATAATAAGAATTTAATAAACTGGGACTTGTATACTGCCTTTTTGTAATTATACAACCACACTCAAAGCGGTTTACATACAGGTACTTCAAGCATTTTCCCTGTCTGTCCTGGTGGGCTCTCGATCTGTTAAGTGAATTGTCCAGGGTCACAGGGAACATCACGGGGTTTGAACCCACAAGGTCAGGGTGCTGAGGCTGTAGTTCTAACCACTGTGTCAGACTCTCCTCCAATACAATCTCAGAAGTGAGCCGAATGTAGAACAATGAAGTCATTGTGACATCACTCATGAGGCTGGCTCTTGGGCATTGGTGGAATGAGGTATTATGACGTCACATAGAAACATAGAAACATAGAAAAAGCGGCAGAAAAGGGCTATAGCCCACCAAGTCTGCCCATTCCAAGTATCCTCCCCCCTGAGTTTACTCCCTTAAAGATCCCACGTGAGTATCCCATTTTCTCTTAAAATCCGTCACGCTGCTGGCCTTTATCACCTGGAGTCACAAGCTCAGCTCTGGAATGTTGCTACTCTTTGGGTTTCTGCCAGGCTTTATGACATCAGGGAAAGGGACTGGGACTTGTAAGCCACCCAGAAGGAATGTCCATGGAGTGGAATAATAAGAATTTAATAAACTGGGACTTGTATACTGCCTTTTTGTAATTATACATCCACACTCAAAGCGGTTTACATACAGGTACTTCAAGCATTTTCCCTGTCTGTCCTGGTGGGCTCTCGATCTGTTAAGTGAATTGTCCAGGGTCACAGGGAACATCACGGGGTTTGAACCCACAAGGTCAGGGTGCTGAGGCTGTAGTTCTAACCACTGTGTCAGACTCTCCTCCAATACAATCTCAGAAGTGAGCCGAATGTAGAACAATGAAGTCATTGTGACATCACTCATGAGGCTGGCTCTTGGGCATTGGTGGAATGAGGTATTATGACGTCACAAGCTCAGCTCTGGAATGTTGCTACTCTTTGGGTTTCTGCCAGGCTTTATGACATCAGGGAAAGGGGTTGGGACTTGTAAGCCACCCAGAAGGAATGTCCATGGAGTGGAATAATAAGAATTTAATAAACTGGGACTTGTATACTGCCTTTTTGTAATTTTACAACCACATTCAAAGCGGTTTACATAGAAGCACTTCAAGCATTTTCCCTCTTTGTCCTAGTGGGCTCTCAAACCATCTAATGTACCTGGGGCAGTGGAGGATGAAGTGACTTGCCCAGGGTTACAAGAGCCTGGGTTCTCTCCATAGCCCTAGAGGGCTACACCTTAGTCTTATTAACTTTCCCAAGGTGCCTTTATTTATTATTTTCATTTTTTATATAGTACTTCTATCAAAGCAGTTTAAATTCAGGTACTCTTAAGAATTTCTCCCTATCTGTCCCAACGGCCTCAAAATGTATCTAATGTACCTGAGGCAATGGGGGGATTAAGTGACTTGCCCAGGGTCACAAGGAGCAACGGGGGTTTGAACCCACAACCTCAGGATGCTCTAACCACTAACCCACACTGCTGCACTTTCCCACCGTCAGGCGACATTACCCTTCAGTGCATCTGAATTCCCACTTGTCAACAGAAAAGACAGGATCCCACTCAGCTTTGTTTAATCTAATCTCTTGACACACTAGATCCTTAAAAAGGTTCAAAGTGGCTTACATAGTACGAGAAGAAAGCACTAAGAAATTCCAAGTAATACAAATATTTATGGGATAAATACATTTTCAGGTACCTTCAGGTAGCTTGCAAGGTTATACAGTAGGTAAAGGAAGACCATTCCAGATCGGACAGGATTGAAAAATGAAAGAGGTTTCTAATAGCTTTTTGAGTTGCATCTTTAAATGAAGGATCTGTTTCTAAAAGCTGATCTGTAGATCCGAATGTTCTGTTTAAAGTAGGAAAGAAGAAAACTGTATAGGGGTCCTTGAGTTGAAGACTTACTCCAAAAGCCCAAAAGCCAAAGACAATGATGACAAAGTCAATCACATCCGCGAGGAACATCAGGACATAGACGTCGGTGGCGGCCCGATACTTTGGGTGCAGAATATTATGGAAAAACCTCTTCACTGGTTGATACATACACTGGGCCCTGGAATACAGAACAGCAAAATTCATTAAGTTTACATGGCTGTGACCCCACAAAGTCTGAAGCTGGACCTGAGTGAGGAATGCAGCCATATCATCCAATTCACAGAGCTTTCAAGACTGGCTCACCAGATCAAGGAAGGATGCATTCTTCTCTCTAAGCTAACATGGAGACCGTGCCCCCCTCGTGCAGTTAGAAAGCATACTTTTCTCTATACTAGGACTGCGCCATTGTCACAGCTTAGAAAGGGGGGGAGGGGGAAGAAGGGTCTCTTTGGGGTGTCCGGGCCAATCCTATGAGGGGGCCTTAAACAACTTGGGCCAATCAGAGCCCCAGGCCCCTCCCCAGTGCATCCCAGGATGCATCGGGGAGGGGAAGGCTCATTTTTGAAGAGGCGGGCCAACTGGCCGGAGGGAGTAGGCATCCCTCGTCAGCCATCTAATTAAAGGTACGGGGGGGGGGGGGGTAAGGGCGGAGACAGAGGGAGTGTTGTGATGCAGCAGGAGAGAATGGGCATCTCTCCCACTACTGGGAGGGTGTTCACTTGGCAGCAGGAGAGAGTGGGCATCTCTCCCGCTGTGGGGGGGGGGGAGAGTTACTGGCTGGAAGCAGGACTGCTCCGACAGCAAAAGTCGCCGATTATTAATTCAGGACAGCAAAATGCCATCATGATCTGCTTCCAGCACACACTAACTAGGGATTTCTATATTTGGTACCTAATAGTGTGTGCTATTTCGGTACAGAATCGTGTTATAACAGAAGCAAGATGTCGAAATAGGCCAAAAATGGCAGATCTACGTTAAATCACACTTACGTGCCCAGTGTTTCCACGTGGATCAGAAAAGGGGGTGTAACAATGAGAGGACATGGGTGGGTCAGGGGTGTTCCCTTAAAATGTGCGCAGTGTTATAGAATTCCCAGCACACCTAATTTGCGTGCTGGAAATTACGCCTGTTTTCAGTTGGTGAAAATCCTCGTGCCCAAAGCTGGACATGGATTCCAGTGGTACGTGCTATTCGGTAAAGGACTCCTGTCCTTAGGCGCCCTTTATAGAATCCTGTTTAGGGCTGATTTTTTGGCCGCCGTCTACTGAATCCAGCCCTAAATGTGCCTGTGACTACAGATTAGAGAGTTGTGCGGGGACAGAAATCCCACTCGTCCCCACCAAAATCCCACTCGTCCTCACCCGTCCCCGTGAGGAATCCCACCCATCCCCGCAAGGAATCCCCTCCGTCCCTGCGAGGAATCCCTTCTGTCCCCACCCGTCCCCGCGAGGAATCCCCTCCGTCCCCACCCGTCCCCGCGAGGAATCCCTTCCGTCCCTATAAACTTCATAAATAATTATTTCATTTAATTATGCTACTGAATTAAAGGCTCTTGTAGAAACCCATTTACAAATAAACAAAAAGACTTTATTAATTTGGAAATATTAATTGGGAAGAATACATACTTTGTAAACGGGTTTCTACCAGAGCCTCTAATGTAAATATAAAATAGAAAATTCAAGAAATATCTAACTGCACAGTCAACATAAAAAGTAAAATAGCAAAACATTTCAGTTCAAGCAATCAATTTATTTCTTGTTACTCCATTAGCATCTTGAAGACAAGTGCAATGATAAAGCCTATCCAGCCCACTTTGAGCACCAGGTGCCTGAAAGGAACACCCCAAATCATAGGCAGAACAACTTTATCACCCTATGGTAAAGGAAAAGCTAGCCTGGCCACTGGAAGGGAGCAGTTGACCTCACCCTGACAAGCTGAGGACATGTAAACAGCTGGCAAGCAGGGGAAGGGGTCGGGATAATGTTCAGTTCCCCTGATTAACCAAACAGTATGTGATGAAACCAAAGAGAGGCTGAGGGGAGGAGCTCAGCACAATGATGTCTGAGGAAGATGCCGCTAAGACATGGGCTTAAGCTAAATCCAAATCCAGTTCATTATCCTGTGTTAATATTTTATGCTATTGAATAAATAGACTTTTTACATTTTTATAATATTCTTCCTTGGCTATTGTCTTCTTTGTTGGAATTTGTATAGCATTTGCCTGTCCACTGTTTTTCTTGTAAAAGTTTGCACGACGTATATATTTCAAAACATTCATCCAATTTCTTTACTAACGGAGCTCATAGTTATTCTTAGGAAAACGTCAAAATTGGTAAACCCGGTACTGAACAACTTTGTGTTTCACTCCAAAGCCCCTGTTTTTTTGGAAAGCTCGGTTGGTCTTCTATTCCCTACCTGCCCTGCCCAGCACACAGCCGAGGGCTTTGCTTAAGCCCTCCCCTCCGACTTCAGCGCTGACATCGTGGAAGACTTCCGGTCGGCTGTGTGCTGCGGCAGGGCAGGTAGGGAAAAGAAGACAAGCCTCGCGGCTCGAGTACATCAATCCCCGCAGGATCCCCGCGACTCTAGGAAGCGTCCCCACGGGATCTCCGTGACCCTAGGGGGTGTCCCCACGGGATCCCTGCAACCCTAGGGGGCGTCCCCAAGGGATCCCGTGACCTGAAGGGGAAACCCACGGGATCCCCGCGGGTCCAGAAGGATTCTCATCGTCCCCGTTCCCGTGCAGCTCTCTACTCCAAACACTTACATGGAGAAGCAGCAGCCCCGGCATTTCACTCCCACAGTCTTCAGAGTCCTTCCAGCTTTCGTCTTCTTTTCCTTTGGCTCCTGCTGCTTTTCCAGCTCATGTGTTCCTGAAATGAAAACAAATTTCCCAAATTAGCTGAACTCTCTCTCTTCTCTCCAGCAGTGGAGGAGGGGGAGGGAGTCGTGACAGGTTTTCATCACCACATTTTCAGTTCCTTCAGGCACCTTAATTTTAGTGGTTCAAGTAAAGAAGGCAGTAGAGGTTGTAACACACACTCTTTTTATGAGGGAATGCCGACACATCCTTGGCTTTGTAAAGATAACACTAACGAAAACCAAAAAAGACAAAAGTTCTCTCACACACCTGTTGAAACGCCAACTACAAAATGTGGAGGATGCAAATAAAAAAAATAAAAATTGTCTAAAATATGTCAATGAAATGCAAATTATATACTCAAACTTCACATTAGGAGGGAAAAAAGGGGTGGCGTGGCTTCGCAGCGCATGAAAATGGCTGGGTAGAGGATTAGCTCCGTTGTGACAGGCAAATTTTATTGAGATTTCAGCAGTTAAAATTAATGAATAGCGAGTGAAAGGAGAGAGTTTAAATAAGAAATGGCTTCGGGTAAACCCAGTAAAAGTACTCCGACGAATTCAGGAACGGGAAGTAAAAAAAGAACAAAAATGGATTCGGTATCCCCGACAGCGATCCCGTTACCTCTAGATGAAATTGAAAACCGGGATTTGATGAACGAGCTACAGAAGATCAAAGAAATAGTAAGCGATAACGCTAAAAATATAAAAGAAGTGAAGGAGGAAATAGAGAGTTTGACAAATAGAATGCAGGCAGTTGACTTCAAAATTGAACAGTTAGAAAAGCGCGCCGAAAAATCTGAGGCAGAAGCGCTGGTGTGTAAAAAAGATCATAGGGAAATAGAGGCGTTAAAAAAGGACTTTGAAGATTTGTCAAACCGTGAACGAAGAAATAATCTGCGTCTGATTGGGATACCTGAGGGGATTGAACAAAATGATCCTATTCAATTTGTGACTAATTTTATCCCAAAGATTTTACCGTTTAAAAGCTCTTTTCCTTTAGAGGTAGAAAGAGCACATCGGATACCGATGAAAAGATCAAATAGCCAGAAAGGTCCCCGTCCACTAATTTTTAAGCTGCTAAGACATCAGCAGGTGGTAGAGATTATAAAGCTGGCTAAAGCAAACAAGGATCTTAAATGTCAGGACTCTAAGATCTTTATAGTGCCTGACTTTGCAAAAGCTACGGCATACAGAAGAAAACAGCTTTTGGATTTAAGACCTAAACTGAGAGCAATGGGAGCAAGATATGGATTGATATACCCTGCTATTATGAGGGTAACTTATGAGAATAAAACTTATAATTTTGAAGAAGTAGTCAAATTAAAGGAATTTCTAGATCAATATGATTTGCCTATGGATTCATGAAAGTAAATGGATACTGTAATTAATATGTACTGAGTTTGATTTTTGGATTATATTTTTGTGGTGAAAGTTTGAAGATATTTATAAACGAAGAAAAAAACAAAAACAAACAAACAAAAAAAAAAAAGTAGAAAAGGAGAAAATATTTTTAAGAAAAATGATTGCAGTTATGGTTGAAAAAGGATCAATATTTCAAGCAGGATCAGAAGAGTGGATAAGTGGAAGGCTTACTGTAATGTAAGGTTGGATTGTCATTAATATGGGAAAATATATGATATGTGATGGATATCTAAGTGATAAAGAGGAACTTTAAGGAGAAAATAAGAATGAAAGAAAAGAAGATGTGAAAAGAAGAAAATGTGGTGGAACTTATATGAAGAGAAGAGAATATAAGGATCATTTATAAGATTTGGATGGATTCCTAAAAGTGAATTTATAATTTACATCTGAGCGAGACTGAGATAACAGACTGAGGATACAAAAATGCTACATTGGAGAAGTGTGGAATCTTAAAATATAATAGGATGGAAATATAGTAAATCTTGGTGTAAAATGTTCTGACTGTAAAGATGGATTGTTGGATAAGACTTGATCCTTACTTAAATTTATAATTTGCATCTGAGAATGACTGATATAAAAGGCTGATGATGCATAAGTACTTCATTTGAGATGGATGGAATAGTACGGTAATCTGCAAGAAGATGGAATCGTAAGGAATCTTGGAGTGCAATAGAGAGAGTGGGAGAATTGTTTAAAGGATATAGATTGATCTTTATTCAATTTATAAATCATATCCTGAGATTGACTGAGATAACAAGAGGGTGATACATAATTGATGCATTACAGACATATTGACAATCAGAATATAGGATAATACAAGATATACTGAAAATTGATGTGAAGTGATGGGATTATGAGGATCGCTTAAGTGAATTGGCTTGATCCTTAATTTGGTTGTTGATTCACATCTAAATGAGACTGAAGTAGCAGGATGAAGATGAACAAGTATTACAGTTGAGAAGAATGGAGAATAGACTGAAATAAGTTGGAAATGTAATGGAACTTAATGAAAGTTCTTGGGACTGTGAAGATTGCTTGATTGAAATGGTTGATCCTTCTTTTGATTTATAGGTTAAATCTAAATATTAATAAAATAAGGTGGAGTGATGTATGTTACATTGACGTTGTGGGAAACTTCTGTTAGATTTGGAAAGAGAAGAAGAAAAAAAAAAAGGTATTAATCTTGGGTGGATATAATTATAAAAAATGGAATCTGAAATATAGGGTATATCCTTTTATAAATATATTAAGGATATAGGATGGAAGAATGCTTGAAAGTTTGAATGAGGGGAAAAGTTTATAAAAATGGGATTAGAGTAAATATGGGTATTTAGGGTATTGTAGAATGGATTG
Organism: Geotrypetes seraphini; assembly: GCF_902459505.1. Taxonomy (NCBI): domain Eukaryota; kingdom Metazoa; phylum Chordata; class Amphibia; order Gymnophiona; family Dermophiidae; genus Geotrypetes; species Geotrypetes seraphini. The sequence goes on along the minus strand of NC_047087.1, from coordinate 9,901,128 downwards.
ACTGCAGGAGAGTTTGGAGTTGATTGTTTGGTAAGAATTAGAGAGAAGGAAAAATGAGTATGTTATTGCCTGTGGGGAGTTATATTCTTTATTCAGTTAATATGTGCGTTTCGAAGTTTTCAGTTGTATTAGGGGAGGGGAGGGAGGGGGAGGGGAATAGGGGGGGATGGGGAAAGATGGGAGGGAGGGGAAATTTATATACTGGTTTAAGGAAAAAGAAAATATGTATATTTTATGTTTGAGAGAGATGTTTATATATTATATTTTATTTGTAAAATGGGTTTTAAGATTTTTTCTTTGAACGTAAATGGCCTCAATCACCCAATAAAAAGGAAAAAGGTACTGGCATATATTAAACAACAAAATATAGATATTTGTTTTCTGCAAGAGACACATTTGTCTGGAATAGAGTCTATGAAGCTATCAGGTAATTGGATAAAACAATATTTATATGCACCAGCGATAAAAAAGAAGGCAGGAGTAGCAATATTGATTAATAAAAAATGTTCAGCAACATTTAATATGGTAAAGGCAGATCCTCAAGGAAGGTGGGTACTTGTTGACATGAGCATGGGCAATATTACATTGGCGTTACTAAATATATATGCCCCTAATTCGAATCAAAGTGAATTATTTAAATCTCTACAACAATTAGTTTTACCACTGGCTGCTACTAATATAGTGGTGGCTGGGGATTTCAATGCTGTTATAGATCCAATAATGGATAAAAAGCCTAGTAGAATAATGAAATCAATGTGATTAGATAATTTGGTACAAGCATGTAATTTGAAAGATATATGGCGTATTCTTCATTTTAATGATCGGGAATTTACATTTTGTTCACATGTTCATCAATCATTTTCAAGAATTGATTATATTTTTGTTTCAGATCAGATGGTACAGCAAGTTGTAAAAGCTGACATAGAACCAATAGTAATATCTGATCATGGTGGTGTGTGGATAGAAGTTAACTTATTAGATCAAGATAATTCCAAACCTGTATGGAGGTTTGATAATACTTTGCTTGCTGATTCTAAATTTTGCACAGAATTTCAGATAAAAATGAATGAATATTTCAGACTTAATGACCTAGAGGAAATGTCGATTGGAATATTATGGGATGCTTTCAAAGCAACTATGAGAGGACAAATTATATCATATTCTGCGTATAAAAAGAAACAGATAAGAAAGCAATTTGCAAATTTGGAAAAAGAAATTAAAAATTTGGAATTAAAATTGGTTAATAAATGGGAACAAGAGACATTCAAAAAAATGTGAATATAATGAAATTTCCTCTGGATTAGTAAGGAAAGATATTTTTGCTCAGCAAACGATGTATTATGGTAGTGCAAATAAGGATGGAAGATTATTGGCAAATTATTTAAAAGCAAAGAAAAGAAAGGAGAAAATAAGCATAATTAAGGATGAATTAGGACATTCTCATTCTCAAATTGGAAATATATTAAAACAATTTTTAAAATATTATAAGTCACTGTATTCTTCTGAGTCTTATTTAGATAAAGAGAAAGATGGGTTGGATTTTTTGAGTTTAGTTAAAGGACCTAAGGTTCCTGATCATATAAAAGGAAGTTTAGATAAACCTATATCATTAAAAGAGTTACAAATGGCATTGAAATCCCTTAGAGTTGGGACCGCTCCAGGTGGAGATGGATTTACACCGGAGTTTTATAAAGAATTTCAAATTTCCCTTTTACCATATTTATTAAAACTATATCAGGACCAACTGAATAAAGGTTGTATATCAGGCACTATGGCAGAATCTTTAACTATTGTTTTGTCAAAGCCAAATAAAGATCCAACATTGGTTTCAAACTACAGGCCTATATCTTTAATAAATGTAGATGGTAAATTATTAGCTAAGATTTTAGCATTAAGATTGGCTAAAGCTCTTCCTCATATAATAGGAATAAATCAAACTGGATTTGTTGCTCAAAGACACTCTTCAAATAATACTAGACTGGCATTTCAGATGTATTATTTAACAAGACAAATTAATGATCCGGCTTTTTCAGTATCACTAGATGCTGAGAAGGCTTTTGATCGTGTAGAATGGAATTTCATGTATCAAGCTATGGAATGGTTTGGTATTGGATCTGGATTTATACAAATGATTCAAGCACTGTATAGCTCCCCAACTGCTCGTTTATACATAAATAATAATTTTTCAGATGCTTTTAAATTGCAGAGGGGAGTTAGACAGGGTTGTCCATTATCTCCTTTGCTCTTTGATATAGTTCTTGAACCCTTGTTGTTAGCTATTCAACAGGCAAAGGACATAGAGGGTATTCCATGTGCTGGAGTGGAATATAAAGTATCTGCTTATGCAGATGATATATTGCTTCATTTGAGGAATCCGGAAACAACAATTCCATGTCTACTGGAGATAATAGATACATTTGGAAAATTCTCAGGATACAAAATAAATTGGACTAAATCAGAAATTTTACCTTTAAATGTGCATTGTACAAAAGGTATACTTGATTCTTTCCCTTTTATTTGGAAAGAGGATGGTATAAAATACTTAGGTATTTGGTTGAATAAAACACTCGAAGAGACAATGAGAATAAACGAAAAATTTTTATTACAAAAAGTAACAGAGTTATGTGAGCAATGGAATCCTTTACATTTGTCATGGTGGGGAAGAGTTCAAACTGTTAAAATGATGATTTTGCCTGTAGTTTGCTATCAATTGGGAATGATACCAGTGTTTTTTCAGGGGTCTTTTTATAAAAAATTAAATAGTATTCTGGATAAATTTATTTGGCTGGGTAAAATTGCAAGAGTGGCTCTAGTGTCTTTCCAAAGACCAATTGAGGAGGGTGGGGTAAATTTTCCCAATTTTTATAGGTATCATCAGGCCTATATCATGCGCCAAGGTATGTATTGGGTCCTCCCAGAGCTTTTGGAATAACTACCAGAGTGGTTAAGGGTGGAGAGATCACTTATTTTTCCACTTAGGCTTGATCTTCTGCTTGGTATAAAAGTGCCTAGAATACGTAAAGACAATAAAGTATTAATGGATACTTGGAAAACATTACGATTTGTAGATAAATTAACTAGTGATTCTATTTTAAAATCGAAACAGCAGACTATTTGGGTAAACTCCAAGATACAAATAGGCGGGTTTAAGGTTGTCTGGAAAGATTGGATTAAAGCAGGTATAAGATCATTAACGGAAGTAATTGATAATGGTAAGATGCTTGAATTTTCACAATTGCAACATAAATATGGTCTGAATAAAAAACAAAATTATAAGTGGTTGCAATTGAAGCAGGCTATTCAGGTGGGGTTTCCTGAATGGAAATCTTTAAATGATCATTACAGCTTAGAATTCTTATGTTTCCAGGCAGATTTTCTGGGACACCAGGCCGCAAAGTGGTATAAAATTATATCTAATTATTTGAATAAGAAACCAAAAAATGGATTAAGAGATATTTGGAGCATTGAGATTAAGCATCAAATTAATGCATCTCAATGGCCACGTATTTGGTCTTGGAGAATTAAAGGTACGATGTCGGCATCTATTAGGCAAACATGGTTCTTTTTGTTGCATAGAGCATTCTGGACCCCTACTAGATTACAAAAATTAGATTGCTCTAAGTCTAATAGATGCTGGCATTGTAAAATTGAAATTGGAACTTTAGACCATCTTTTATTTTATTGTCCATGTATTCAGGCATTTTGGATATCAATATGGGATCAAGTTAATATATTGATGGAAAATCATGTAGCATTATCCTACGACACAGTGATTTTTGGAATGTGTATGAGGGCCAAAAGTCAGATATCTGCAGCAAACAACAAATTATTGATGATTCTTACTGGGGAGGATATGTCGGGGAGTCGGGGGGGGGTGCAAGAGGGCTTGAGCTCCCTCTTGCCCCGATCATGTCAGGGGTGCCGCGGTTGGTTGGGGCTTGAGCTCCCTCTTTCCCCAATCGTGTCGGGTGTCGGGACCGCCAAGAGGAAGCAGCAGGACACCGGTAGGAGCTTCTACATGATGGGGGGGGGGGGGCGGGAGGCTGTGGGGGTGCGAGCGGTCCTTCAGGGTGGGGGTGCGGGTGCGTGCGAGCGGTCCTTCGGGGTGGGGGTGCGAGCGGTCCTGCAGGGGGGGGGTGAATTGGACGTCGGGGGGGGGGAAACTATGTAAAAAAAATTTTGTACAAAGCGCTCATGCGTATAACGCGCAAGGGTGTGTGCGGTACGTAAAAACCACATATAACGCGCGCATTATATGCGAGAAAATACGGTACAAGTTTATGTCCCCAACTGTTCACTGAGTCCCAAGCAGAAAAACGCCTGGTCCTATGACCTGGCCGCTCACTCTCTTCTGAGACAGCCAGAAAATGCTCTTATTCTCATTACTTACCCAGACTATGACACACCATCCATTAGATCATTGGACAGTCTATGGATCTTCAGGAACGCTGTGAAAACCTTCCTCTTTACAAACCCAGCTCCCTAACAACCCGCGCCTGCACCCCTGACAGATGGATCCTAAAGGCACCGACCAATACACCACACAGAATCTCACTAAAACTCGTATGCCACTGCGAATATTACTTAAATTACTACTACTGGAAAAGAAAACTTTTTACTTCTGTTATGCCTATCTATACAGAAAGTGCTGCAATTCAAACCACGTCTGTATGTTAAGTCTATACTGTAAACGCTGTGTCCTATGTCCACCATGTTGGTACTTTTAGTCTATACGTTACACCTATACTGTAAATCTTGTAATCTAAATTCCCTGCGGCCGCCAATCTCTGTATTCTCATGAACGTTTGTCCTGCTTTACTGTGATGTACTCTTGTAACCCGTTCTGGGCTCCTTTGGGAGAACAGGTTAAAAAATTGATTAAATAAATTAAAAACTGACTGAGGACAAGGAATACCATTAGGAGCATCAAACATCTCTAAAAGCTTCTCTGGCATTTTTATAAAAACCTGACAGCAGATAAAGGCCAAATTTTTCTGAGCTCTGTCCTATTGAAAACACGCGCTAGTGTGGCTCTTGGGCTCTGCTGTCCAAAGAGAATTCCTATTATATATATGCATCTACATTATAATAATAATAATAATTTTATTCTTGTATACCGCCATACCCAGGGAGTTCTAGGCGGTTCACATCAATTAATTAAGATCCGAGGTTACAAGCGGATTTACAACATTTTGTCTGAGTTACAAGCAACGATGTAGTTGAGGTTAGAAGGGAAGGGAGAGAGAGAGAGTCAAAAAGGGGAGGGGAGGAAGGGGAAGAGCAGTAAGGGGGGAGGAGGTGGTTTCGGTTCATTGCAGGAGGGGGGGAGTTAAGGGTCCTGTTCGTGGAATAGGTGAGTTAAGTAATTTTCTGAAGCCAAGGTAGGTAAGGGCCTCGAGCACAATTTGGGCTAGCCATGGGTTCAGCTTAGCCGCCTGGAAGGCGAAAGTTTTGTCTAGGAATCTTTTGAGATGACATAGTATTAGGGAGTATACATCCAAAAAAGTCAAATGTGTGTACAAAAAAAGATATTAAAATGAATGTTTGAAATGAAAAAAAAAACTACCCCAAAAAATCAGGAAAAAACATAGACAATTTTCTAGAGATGGGAATAACTAGTGAGATAATTAAATTTGCTGACGACACAAACATAAGAATTGCCACTGTTAGGTCAGATCAGTGGTCCATCGTGCCCAGCAGTCTATGCATGTGGTGGCCCTTAGGTCAAAGGCCATTGCCCTAACTGAGACTAGCCCTAACTGAGACTAGCCCTACCTAAGTACATTCTGGTTCACCAGAACATGTCTAACTTTGTCTTGAATTCCTGGAGGGTGTTTTACCCTATAACAGACTCCGGAAGAGCGTTCCAGTTTTCTACCACTCTCTGGGTGAAGAAGAACTTCCTTACGTTTGTACGCAAGAGGATTGTGAAAAATTGCAACAGGACCTTGGCAGGCTGGGCAATAAAATGGCAGATGGCGTTTAATGTGAGCAAGTGCAAAGTGATGCATTTGGGAAAGAGGAACCCGAACTATAGCTACGTGATGCTGGGGTCTGTGTTAGAAGTCACTGCCCAGGAAAAGCATCTAGGTGTCATCGTTGAGGATATGTTGAAACCTTCAGCTCAGTGTGTTAGGAATTATCAGGAATGGAATGGAAAACAAAGATGAAAATGTTATAATGCCCTTGTATCGCTCTATGGTAGGGCCGCACCTCGAATACTGTGCAGTTCTGGTCACTGTATGTAGCAGAATTACAAAAGGTACAGAGAAGGGTGACGAAAATGATAAAAGGGATGGGTCGACTTCCCTAGAGGAAAGGCTAAAGCGGATAAGGCTCTTCAGCTTGGAGAAGAGACAGCTCAGGGGTGATATGATAGAGGTCTATAAAATACTGAGTGGAGTGGAAAGGGTAGATGTGAATCGCTTATTCAGTCTTTTCAAAAATACTAGAACTAGGGGCATGCGATGAAGCTACTATAATAAACAGTAGGTTTAAAACAATCCAGAGAAAATATTTCTTCACACAACGTGTAATTCTGGAATTTGTTGCCGGAGAATGTGGTGAAATCAGCTAGCTTTGCAGGGTTTAAAAAAAGTTTGGCTAAATTCCTACAAGGAAAGTCCATAGGCCATTATTGAGATGGCTTGGGGAAATCCACTGCTTATTCTTACGATAAGCAGCATAAAATCTGTTTTATTACTTGGAATCTAGCTAGGTACCGGATTTTCTCGCATATAACGCGCGCGTTATACGTGGTTTTTACAAACCGCGCATACCCTTGCGCGATATACAAAATTTTTTTTTACATAGTTTCCCCCCCTCCGACGCCCGATTATCACCCGGAAGGAGCGCTCGCACTCCCACCCCGAAGGACCGCTCGCACCCCCACCCGAAGGACCGCTCGCACCCCCACAGCCTCCCCCCTTCCCCCATGGAGAAGCTGTCTACCTTGTTTCCGGATGCCAGCCCAGCTGCTTCCTCTGCCGGCGGTCCTGCCCCTTCTCAGAGCCCTGTGCTGCGCTGCTTCCTCTTCAGGCGGTCCCGCCCTTTCTCTGATGTCAGAGAAAGGGCAGGACCGCCGGAAGAAAAAGCAGCACAGCAGGGCTCAGAGAAGGGGCGGGACCGCCGGCAGAGGAAACAGCTGGGCTCGCTGGCATCCGGAAACAAGGTAGACAGCTTCTCCATGGGGGAGGGGGGTGAGGCTGTGGGGGTGCGAGCGGTTCTTCGGGTGGGGGTGCGAGCGGTCCTTCGGGGTGGGAGTGCGAGCGCTCCTTCGGGGTGGGGGTGTGAGCGGTCCTGTGGGGGGGTGAATCGGACGTCGGGGGGGCATCAGGCTTTCAGGGTAGGGACAGGACTTCAAGGAGGAAAGGAGAGTCGGGGCGGGCGAAAACAGAGTCAGGGTCTCCAGAGGAGAGTCGGGGCGGGCGAAAGGAGAGTCGGGCAGCATGCGCGGTATACGGGTGTGCGCGGTATATAAAAATTTATGTACATAAATATGTGTTTTTTGTGCGCTATACCCGTGTGCGCGTTTTACATGGGTGCGCGTTATCTATGTGAAAATACGGTACTTGGGACCTGGGTTGGCCACTGTTGGAAACAGGATACTGGGTTTAATAGACTTTCTGTCTGTTCCATTATGGCAGCTCTTATGTGAGTCAAGTTTAGGACAATCCAGCCATTGAGACATCACTACTGAGGTTGGCTCTTAGGATTGGTGGAATGAGGCATTATGACATCAAAAGTTCAGCTCTGGAATGTTGCCACTCTTTGGGTTTCTGCCAAGTACTTGGGACCTGGGTTGGCCACTGTTGGAAACGGGATACTGGGCTTGATGGACCTTTGGTCTGTCCCAGTATGGTAATTCTTATGACTAACAGTTACTTACCCACTGCAGTCTCTGCTGTCTCTCTGTTGCTTTTTTTGGTGTGTTTCTTTCGGAACCGTAAGCTTCTCCCTCTGGATTTCTGTGCATGTGGCTTTGGTTGTTGTTCTACTGGCACTGATTCCTCAGGTAGGGGCTCCAGCTCCCGTGAACTTTGCCCCCCGTCTGAGTCATGACGCATTTCTTCCTCTTTCTTAACCAGCATTTCATCTTCCTGGTGATCCCACAGTCCATAGTGCTTTAAGGAAAGCAAGGAACAGCATTACAAATTCATCCCACCGAGTCTCATGAACCACTAATGTATACTGGGCTCCTGAATGGACTGAGCTAATCCCTCTTACCCTAAGCAGGGAGCGATGAAAGAACAAAGCCATGAGCTGAATCAAGTCGTATTTGATGTAACTGTCGGTCTTCTCCACTCCCAAGATGCGAGGTGGGAAATAGGGCTTCCCTTCATTGCGAACCAAACTGGCATAACTATTCCAGGGGAAGAATCCAAATTGGAAGAGATACTTGATAACAATCATCACCTGGGGGGAAAATATTCCACATTAGAATGTCAACAGATGGCTTTATCATCTCAGATCATTTCCCCCTGCTCCTGTTCTGGCTTAACAGCCACTTCTCCTTGGCCAACACAAGAATACAGTGGCAAATCTAGCCCTCAACAACACAATAACGTGTACAGATTTTACTTCTTATGCTTTTTATCTTAATAGACATGGCAAATGTCAGTGATTTTTTTTTTTTTTATTTCTTTGTTTCTATGGTTCAAGATCAGCATTCATACAGCCATTTTGTATTCTCTCTCCAGCAACCAGAAATATCCCAACATGCACCTTTCTCAATGACATCACATTGGGGCGTGCCTTCATAAATGTTCTCTCTTCCCCCCACACTAGGGTTACCATACATCTGGGAAAACCTAGACATGTCCTCTTTTTACAGGACTGTCTGGGTGTCTGGATGTTGTTGTCTTTTTTTTTTTTTTTTAATTTTTAAAGGGTGAGTCTGTCCGGGTTTGGCAGGGCTAGCAATCCTGAATCCCCCCACCTACCTCCTCCCCAGCCACTGCAATTGAATCTTTGGGCAGCATCAATGAAGTGAGCCTGCTGCTGTCAACCTGTCCCAGAAACTGCCTCTCTGCAGTTCCTCCCTACGCAGGACCAGGAAGTTGCTGCAGGGAGGTGGCTTTCAGGGCAGGCTGACGGCAGAAGGCTCACCTTGTTGTCACTGCCCGGAGATTCAAATTAGGAGGTAGGTGGGGGAATCAGGAACTGGAGAGAGAGGTTGTGCAGATTCTACAGGGGGTGGGGTTGGATTGGACTGGTAATTCTTTCCTCCAGTTGGCGAGAATCGCTTTTCAGTTTGCTTCGGCGGCTGGAGTTATATAGACCATGCCTGGGAGCTGGGGATGAGATAAGGCTTCTTATGTCTGTCAGAGAGAGATTAGGTTTTCCCAGTACAGGCTTTTTTGTTGGCTGAGGGTGTGGTTGGGTGAAGAAGAAGAGAGAGGAAGATGCTGGAATGGGGAGTGGAGACTGTGAAAGACGGGGGATTCAGGGAGGGGGAGAGTTGCAGTACCATGGGGAGGGGCAGGGGAAATAAGCCCTTCCTTCCCTGCCCCTGCCCCCACAACTCTAAAATCTTCGCGCTGGCTTTCTCTGAAATCACTTCCAGGTTGCAGGGCCAGGAAGTGACATCAGAGGGAAAGCAAACACGAGCAGCAGACTGGAGAAGCAGCTCGCACTGGTGAAGATTTTGAAAAGGTGCGGGGGTGGGAAGGGAAGATGCAAGTGTGGTGCAGGGAAGGCAGAGAGGAGGGTGCGGGAGGCTGTCACCACCCCAGGCGCCACTGCACACACCTCCTGTTATCCTTCCTTCCTCACTAACTCCAACTCCCTCCATTGGTAATCCCAAAAGACCTTCTGCACACTGGCCCTCATTTTCTATCGGAAGCTTCTCTGATGGAGTCAACACACGTGCGCACACACATTCCTCCCACAGCAGACATCCATTCCTCCGAGAGCTTTTACAACAAGAAGAACAAAGAAATCAAGGTAGAGCAGGAACTTTCTCTCAAAACCCTTTCGCCAAATTGCAGCAAGGTCCTCTGGAACGTCGGCTCTTACTGTGTCCTCTTCTTCGCACTTATTGGGAATGAGTACATCACACTATGCCAGATGTGCTCTCTCCTCCAATAAATATTACTCATTCCCAAATCATTTTTGGTTGTCTAGATGAGTCTCTGCCTTTATCATTTTGTGGTTCTAAACCACAGAGGAACCTTGGTTACGAGCATAATTCGTTCCAGAAGCATGCTCGTAAACCATATTACTCGTATATCAAAGCGAGTTTCCCCAATGGAAGTAAGGAAAACTCGCTTGATCCGTTCCCCCCCCTTCCAAGGCCACCGGTGCTGCTCCACCTCACCCCCCTCCCCCACTCATGAACGCCCTCTCCCCCTCCCCACCTGCAATCTGCCACAGGACGTGCCAGTGCCCGAAGATCCTGCCTCTTGCCTGGGCTGGGCCTTGAGCATCTGCGCATGCTCAAGGCCTTCTGGCTCTCGCTCTCTCCGAGAATCTCAGAGAATCTCAGCCAGAGTGGGAGCCAGAAGGCCTTGAGCATGCGCAGATGCTCAAAGCCCAGCCCAGGCAAGGGGCAGGATCTTCGGGCATTAGCACATCCTGTGGGTTGGTGCTAGTGCGCGGTGCCAGATTGGGGCAAGGGATTGTGTTTGGGCGCGCAGGCGGGGGATGCCGGATAGCGGAGGGGGGGGCTCGTAAATTGAGTCAAAGCTCGGTTTGCGAGTCACAATTTGTGAGTATGTTTTGCTCGTCTTGCAAAACACTCGAAAATCACGTTACTCGCAAACCGAGGTTTGACTGTGTTTTGTATTGTGGTCACCCTTGCCTTACAAAATGTATGACATAATTGGAAAAATCTTTCTGAGACAGACAACAACATATGGTGGAATACACTTTGTCTGACAGCTAAATAGGAAAGCTCCTATTATAATACTTGGGAGCCTCTATTTTCATCTTGAAACTGATCTTTGGTCTTAATAGCATTATGTAGATTGCATCTCTTGTACAATCTTGTCAGGTATTCCTTATTATTATACTTTTCACATATCACTCTTGTACTATGTATGAAATATACTATCTGATGTGGTGCTTTTATTTGTCTCTATGCCTTCTGTTCTGCACTCAGTTTTATGTATGCTACTATTAAAATAATAAAACTTGTTGAACTGAAAAAAAAAGCCCTTTCCCTAGCAATATATTAGCAAATAAAAGTGAAAAAGTCAAAGGAATAGATTCCAGAAAAGCCAAAATTAAGGAACTTAAATACCAAGGAAAACATGACAGTATTTCCCATAGAAACGAGACATGCAGGGTTGCCATCTAGCTACAGATCCGTTCAGCAGGATTGATCCAGTCCTGAGTTTACCCCATTGCATGATGGGACTTGCAGCCTTGGGGTGAGGGGAGGGGGTTAGCGAATACAATTAGGGAATTGGAACATGTTCTTGCATGCAGTGGGGTAAACCCAGAACTGGGCAAAAACTATGAGGCCTACTATAGCCGGCAACCCTAGCAGAGAGCATGACCTCACTTCCTGTCTCTGCCCTGGCTGATCTCACTTCCTGTCTCTGCCTTTTAGGGTTGCAGGAGCAGCAGGAAGGCTCCTTCAGAAACCTGAATCACTGCTGAGGAACACAGCAAACCAGAAATCGGTGCTGTTCTCTACTTTTGAAAGTCTAGGTTATAGAGTTACATTTCATTTTTTTTTTTTTTTTAGGACCATAACCTGGAAGTGCAGCTTGATTTTTGAGTCTATCAAGGAGAAATGCTTTTGTACAAATGTGGCAAATTCCCTCAGGCTGAGATCACATGTCTGCTGTAAGACATTTACTAGTCCAGGCAAATTGGTTTCTATTTCTTGGGTTTCTTTTTCTAATTCCCCTTTACTGTCCAGATTTAACAACACAGAGAAAATCATTTTGCTGACTGGGGGTGAGGAGGCATCAATAATGTGACCATACGTCCCTTTTTGAATGAGACCGTCCCATGTTTAGATAGATAGTCCCGTTGTCCCCAAGCACAGCTTCAGGACGCCGAAATGTCTAGTTTTCAGAAAGATTTCTTACTTAATAGGGAGATAAAACTTAGTATTCTGTGACAAGAGATACTCTGTAATATTATGCTCACAGCTATAATTTATATTAATAATAATGCTTTCCTTAAATTATTTAGAATATTATTGTGAAGTGCTCAGACCAAGTAACCCAAAATATAGTGAAGTCACTATAATGAGGTTAACAAGGGGACCATCATCGCCTTCACCTGTCCCCTGCCCTCCCTAGATGACCATAGACACTTTCAGATCAGTATAATTTAATGTACTTATCTGAATAGGAGGGTAGTTGGTTTCGTTAATTCTCATTGGTGACTGTGTGTTAAATAAGATTTGTGTGCTCCGTTAAAAATCTTAGAACTGTTCATTCATTCTTCCAATCCCGTCCCCCCGACTCGAGTTTCACCTCTTCATCAGGGAGGGACACTAAGGAGAAATCAAGTTGAAATTCACAATTCAAACTACTTGAAACATCGTATAGCAAATCAGATTAACCCTAATGGTTCTGAGTACTATTAACTAAATCCCAATGTACTGACTTAGTCTTAATCTATAAAGGTCTTAAAATTCGTTAGAAGGGCCTGGAAGAGAGCCAAAAATTGTCACCGACCTTGGTTAATGTTAAAAGATCAAAATAAACAAAAAGATCAAAATATAGTTTGCGTTATGCCGTATACCAACAATAGCAACGCTATAAAAGATATCATATTAAAACACTGGGCAATACTACAGTATCATCCAATATTACAAAAGTTGCCTAAATTTGCTTTTTCAAGAGCAAAGAATTTGGGTGAACAGTTAAAACACAATTTGCATAACCAGAGATCGGTGCCTAAGCCTCCTCAACCAAAGGGTTTCAATTGAGACATTGACTGGCTAGCAGTTTAAAAGTATGACTCTTCTTCAGTGAATTCAATTGATTTCCGGTTGTCGTTTTGGCAGCTTCTTCCGGTTAGTTTGCTTTAAAAACTCACAAGCTGAGCAGAGAGATTCAGTTGGCCCGTTTGCTTTGAAGGAGCCTGGTCTCAGTGAGCCACCACCAGGTAATATAGGAATTTTAAGATCTTTATAGATTAAGACTAAGTCAGTACATTGGGATTTAGTTAATAGTACTCAGAACCATTAGGGTTAATCTGATTTGCTATACGATGTTTCAAGTAGTTTGAATTGTGAATTTCAACTTGATTTCTCCCTGATGAAGAGGTGAAACTCGAGTCGGGGGGACGGGATTGGAAGAATTTAATTTAATTTTTTAAGGAAAGCATTATTATTAATATAAATTATAGCTGTGAGCATAGTTTTCAGAAAGAGACATTTTGGCGTCCCGAAGCTACGAGTTGATCACAGAGCCTGGGCTCTCTCCCTGCTTTCCCATTGCCAATGCTGACGCAGCAAGAGGGCCAGGCTAGGCACATGCAGCGACTGCACAATGGCCAGTCCACAAGCCTTTCCCCTGGCATCAATTCTGATGTCGGAGAGGAAGTTCTGGGTCAGCCAGGCAGCGACTGGCTGGCCTGGAACTTCATCTCCGACGTCAGAATTGACGTCGGGGGAAGGCTTGTAGGCCGGCCTTTGTGCAGTCACTGCATACACCTGGCCTGGCTCTGTTGCTGCGGCGGCGGGGAAGCAGAAAGAAATCGGCAGTGGCGTGGTGATGGGAAGGCAGGGAGAGAGAAAGAAAAAGTTGGGGGAGTGTGGCGGCGGTGGCTTGGGGGGGCAGGGAGAGAGAAAGAAAGAAAGGGGAGCAGGGAGAGAGAAAGAAAGAAAGAGAAAGAAAGGAAGGATGCACAATCAGAAGGAAGTGCAACCAGAGATTCACCAGACAACAAAGGTAGGAAAAATCGTTTTATTTTCAATTTAGTGATCAAAATGTGTCAGTTTTGAGAATTTACATCTGCTCTCTATATTTTGCACTATATTTGTCTATTTTTCTGAGGTGACATTGCATAGTTTAAAGTCATCTGTCTTGACCTCTTTGAAAAAACCCGAATATAAATTATAATTAACATTTTCTCTGCATACAGTGTGCTTTGTGTTTATTTTATGGTTACCATTATGAATTAATAAGATATTGTGTGTACATGAAAAATGAATGGAAGAAATTGGGGGCGTGGCTGGGGCGGGACTGAAAATAAATAAATGGTCATGTTATGCATTAATGACGTACCTAGCATTTAACTTCAGACTGGCAAAATAATCAGCATTTAAACAGACCCTATTCACCTCATTTTGAAATATAAGGCTAACGCAGCCATTGGATTACGCCTCAAGATGTGCTACCGAGCCAGGCCTTGGTCCACGGAAGGTCTGAGGGCCTGTTACCTACCTCTGTATATACAATGACCGCCATCCAGAAGCGTTTGCTGGGACGAGGGACAGACAGCATGGCCCAGAGGAACACTAAGATGGGCAGGAAAAGAGAGATGGCAGAGCCAGTCACCATGTTGTTAACGATGATGATGAAATAGCAGAGCAGTTCTGAGTGAGCAGCGATGAATTTGTAGAAAGCAATAACCAGCTTCAGGAAGCGGTTCTGAGATTTATAAAACTGCTGCGATTCTTCCAGCTCCTCAAAATAGAAACGTCTAAAGAGAGAGAGAGACAAAGAAACTCTTCATTTAAAGGTTAGCAACCGCAGATCTTTCTAGAAACTGATTTTTCTTAAACAGAGAGCTGATGTGAGTGAGATAATGCGGTCACGTGGGACGGAGCCCACTCCTCTCCAGACAGTGTGAGGAGGCGAATGGAGCAGTCGTGGGACCACGGTCCGTATGGATACATCCATCAGTTCCTTGCCCTGGAAAGAGGAAACTGACATCAGGAGGGAGGGAAGGTGGGGGCTGATGGAGCCTATCCAGGACCGCTGCTAATCCTGGAGAGTGTGGCGCAGTGGTTAAAGCATTGTGAGCCCAACAGGACATTCAGGGAAAAATACTTGCGGACCTGAATAAATTCATGTAAAACTGTTCTGAGCTCCCCTACGAGAACAGTATAGAAAATTGAAGAAATAAATCACTCAGGAAGAGTTTCCCCCCTCCTAAAATGGGGAGAATTCTCAATCTGTTATTTCAAAGAAATTGGGCACAGAGGCTTTACTGCAATAAGCAGAAATCCAAGTTTATTTAATTAAAGAAGATAAGTAAAAATAACAGTACACTTTCCCCTCTGTATTCACGGTGGTTAGGGGCAGAGCCAGCCTGCGAATATTAAAAAAACGCAAATAATATTCAGGCCAGCTCTGACCCACCTCCTGCTTCCCCCTAGCATCCCTTAAGCCTTACCTGGTGGTCTAGCGGGTTTTCGGCGCAGGAGTGATCTTCCTACGCTCCTGCCCCGTGCAGATCACTCATAGGAAATGGCTGCCGTGAGCTCCCGTCGAGTCTCGAGAGATTACGGGAGCTCACGGCAGCCATTTCCTATGAGTGATCTGCACGGGGCAGGAGCGTAGGACGATCACTCCTGCCCCCAAAACCTCCTAGATCACCTGGTAAGGCTTAAGGGGAGGCTTTCAGGGCTTAAAATAGCCTGAAAAATGAAAATGGTTTAAAACCGTGAATAAGCTAATCCAGTTTAAGTTTTTTATTGATTTTTTTCATTTAACAACAAGTGTCATAAATTTTCATACAATTATCTTAATAATACACTTGATATTTCTATAATGTATTTTATACATAACATTTCTTATGATGAGAAAAAAAAGTCAAATTTCACCAGAAAATAATAAGCTTTTATTAGTCATGACAGGGGTTGCCATTCAGCATATAACCAACAATTGGAAGAATTATAATAACCTAAATTATACATTTTGGTGGAATACAATATGTCATATATTCAAAATGGAAAGAGCAATAGCAATACAAAGAGGGACATATACTAAATTTATAAAAATATGGGGGCCATTGACAAAATATTGCAATGAATAAATAGTAGGATTTTTCTTCTTCTTTTCAATATCTTCTTTATGACACACATAGAGGGGAGGTAGTGAAAATAATATTTACATAGTATGCTATAATATGATATATAATATGTAATGTATGATTGAAATGTAATAGAAGGGTGGGGGGAGGGAGAGGGGGAAAAATATATTTAGAATATGATGTATTAGATATAAAAGTGATATTGTGTATTCATCAATTGTATTTTAATATTTTGTACACTTTATGAAAAATTTGAAAATAAAAAATAATGGAAAAAAAAAACATTTCTTATCTTATATTTCTTATGATTTTATATATCATATAACTGTAATTATTTTTCTTATAAAATTATACAACATATATATTGTAATGATTTTATCAATTATTTTTTAAATTATTAACCTTTTTCCCCTCCCTTTATTACATTGTTTTCATGTAAGAATACCATCTATTAATAATATTTTATTTATAATTTATAATAAAGAGTATAAATCCCCCTCCCATATCCCCTCCCTCCCTTTCTTCTTTAACTATTTTCTTATTATGGGAAAATGAAATTCAATTATTACAATATTTTGTTAATGGTCCCCAAATCTTTTTGAATTTATCCATATATCCTTTTTGTGTTGCAAATGTATGTTCTATTTTATATATATGGCAAACTGAGTTCCACCAAAAATTATAGTATATAGAATAAGCTAATCCGGAGGGGGAAGTGTATTTAGTATCCAGGAGAGAATCTCAAAATTCCTCAACAAGCCAAAAGCTGCTTGTATGGAACCATGGCCCTGCAACTGCTCCAAGCACAACCCCCCCCCCCCCACTGCCGCTTATATCCGGAGTGGAACACCCCCCCCCCCCCCCCGCCATTGCCCCACTTTTGGTATGCTAGAACAGAAGAGTTTGACAATAACTGGAAAGATTGTACAAGACTGAATTATCCGTTTTGGTGGAACTCAGTATGTCATATATTTAAAATGGAGAGAGCGTTGGCAGTACAAAAAGGCTATTATCATAAATGTAAGGATGTGTGGGGGCCATTTATAAGTTATAAAGAATAATTTACACTTTTCCCAAGTTTTAATTTTTTATTGTGATATGGGGGGGGGGTTATTAACAATATGATATACAATATATAATGAATGATTGGAAAGTACTTGAAGGGTGGGGGGAGGGAGAGGGGATAAAAATATGTTTAGAATATTATGTATTAGATATAAAAGTGATATTGTGTATTCATTAGTTGTAATTCAATATTTTGTACACTTTATGTAAAATTTGAAAATGAATAAAAATTATTTAAAAAACAAACAAACAAAAAACAACAACAATATATTCTAATGATAAGATATTATATTTATGTGGTATATCTATTTTGTTGGAAAAGTGATATGGGAGGGGGGAGGGTAAAATTTTCTTGTTGAAAGATTGCTGATTTTCAAGTGATGCTGTATCTTACGTGTTTGTTATTTATTGTACACTTGGTGTAAATTATAAATGAATAAAGAATTTAAAAAAAAAAAAAAAAATAAGAGTTTGACAGCTTTGACTATTCTTTTCCTTTATCCTATCCTGTTCTATCCCTTCAATTTTTTTCTCATTTAAGGATAAGTAACTTCGGTTATCTAAATATACTTCGGTTATCTAAATATACATAAACTTCATGATGTGTATATTGCATATACTGTATGTCTAAATCCTGATTTTGTATCTAAAACTCTAAATCATGTCTATGGGAAGGGGCTGTGGTCCAGGCCCATTTGGATGGGGCTAAGGTACAGCAAACAATTCAACGCGTTTTCCCCATTTCAGAAGGAGAAAGCACATCTGGTTCCAAAAGATCAAAAGTGAGATCTAGACCTGCTACCCAAGATGTCTAGGTTGGGCAGTGCTACCCTGGAGGGATTGATCATAGGGGTAGACTGACCAATGAGCGGACCGACAAGTGCGCTAGTGTTAAGGAGGATTAAATCCTCATCTAAACATTACCCTAACACTAGAAACCAAGTCAATATTTTAAGTGTAGTGGGTTACTTTGTAACCCTCAAAAAGACAAAATAGGATCCGCTGTATGGAGCGCAATTGACGGGGCGCCGTTGTCCTGCGTGCAATTGTCGGGCCACGATTACAGGAGGTTGCCTCCAAAAAGCAGACGTATAAGTTTCTCTGAGCTGACTCAAACGTATATGTTCTGGAATACCAGCACGTGTGGCTTTAAGTTGCCATCTTTTGTCCACTGATATTTGAGTGGTTTATGAATCTAAAATGGATGATCCGGCTGCAGGTAACTAGTGCATAAAGTCCATTTTTAAAAAATGTATTCTACAATATCTCCAGAGCCCTTTTGATGGGAAAAAGAAGCCATCCTCACCCACTGGCTCTCCCATGATCCCCCGTCATATGCACAATGGAGATCCCTAATGATAGTGCACGCAACACTGGAGAGACGCATGGTGGGAGACTTGACTCTTGGCCCGGGTCGCAAATTTTGTCAGGTGTGGGAGCACTTCTGGCAGGACCTCACACCGCGTGCTCGCAGTAGACTTTTGAATCTTTACGATTTTATTCCCACTCTCAGCTGTTGGACTGGCCATGGATCCTTGGGGAGGGGAGGGGATGGGGGGATGGGAGGGGAACTGATTATATTGTTGAAAATGTTATTTCCTGAATGGGACTACTGTTTGTATTTGCATCTTACTGCTGGAATAATAAAAATCATTTAAATATATAAAATGTATTCTAGAAAAGGCTCTAGCAGTGGTGTAGCAAGAGAGGTTGGCGCCTGGCATCACCACTTGCTTTCCTAAATCCCCCCCCCTCTGCTTGGGTGCTCACCCACTCTTCCCTGCTGCTTGGGCACCCCTGACCCTCTTGAAATGTTTGCTGGCACAAGCCGCATCTTCCACCCGCTACTCGCGCCAGCTCCCTTCTGATGTCATTTCCTGGTCCCATGACCAGAAAGTGATGTCAGCAGGGAGCCAACGCCAATGTGAGCAGTAAGTAGAAGATGCTGCTTGAACCAGTGAACATTTAAAGAGGTATGCCGGGGGGGGAGGCAGAGGTGGCGCCCAAGGCAGTCCTTCCCCCTTCCCCTCCCTATGCCACTGGGCTAGGCTGGTAGATCTCCCAATCTGGACATCTAAATAATGATTTGTACATGTTTTCTAGAATGCCCCCCACCCCCCACACACACACACATATATAAACCTTTACTTAGCAAGCTTGATCTGGACTGTTTGCATTAGACATGGGCACAATACCTTTTCAGAAGAAGCTCGCTGGCAGTTCTGATCCGGCCCATAGGGTGACTCAAAATTTCTTGACTTTCTTGGAGAGAATCCAAGTCCTGCTGAGCCCCCATATCCACAATCTGGTCTTCACTGTTTGTTCTAGTACTGTAGCCGGTGGTCGCTGAAGTTGTGGCGTCTGTATAGTCTACAGGACTGCTGAGCACATCTTCCCCTTCACACCCACTGAAGAAGAAGATAAAGGGTCAATACATAGCAGGGGAGCCTAATTTCAATGCATCATTTATTCAAAAACAGATCCACCCCACCCCACAGAAATATATGATGATGGGGCGAAACAGAGGGAGCTGGCTTTGAATGTATTTAAATTCCCACAATCCATCTATCTACTCAAGATGGTGGAGAATCAAACAGGAAGTCAACCGGGCAGGCAGGTCCTGGAATGGACAATTGGTCCTTATTTGCCAGAAAATGATTGCCTGATTTTTCTTCTTGTTCTCATTATTTCTCATTCTCCTGGACCTTTATGTATCTTGATGTTTAAGATCTATCATGGTTGAGCCCCCCAATATTTGATTCATCTGGTCTCACCTTCCTTTAAAGTATTAGATCATAATTGTAGGAATTATATGAAGTTAAAATTATCCAGGAGGCAGGAACAAAATGTGAGGTTATTAAATTTGCGGATGACACCAAACTCTGCAGCAGGGTTAGAACCGTGGAAGACTGCGAAGACCTGCAAAGGGACCTAACGAGGCTGGAAAAGTGGAAGGTTTCGATCATGTCCCCTCTCAGTCTCCTCTTTTCAAGGGAGAAGAGGCCCAGTTTCTCCAATCTCTCACTGTACGGCAACTCCTCCAGCCCCTTAACCATTTTAGTTGTTCTTCTCTTATATTTTAACCATCCATAAGCATGGGAAAGAGGGGTGTCTCTTCACCCCTACCAACACAACCAAGTCTCCTGGGTTCCCTCTTACCCTTTTGGGCTGAGAGCAAGCTGAAAGCAAAACCTGAGTGTGGGCCTTCCTGCTCCAATAGACTTTGTGGTGTTCCACCTCTCCCCCTGCAAGGGTTTCCCATTACAGTGGAAATGTGTGCGAGAGGCACTGTATCTCAGAGCTGGTCAGAATGTGAAGGTTGGTAGGCTCAGTGTTTAGCTTTTGTCTGGGTAGCTGTGGAAAAGCCAAGGGAGGGACAGCAGCAATGCTCCAGTACCTATCAAAATTGGGCCTTTGATTAGATCTAGAGCCAGCCTCTTTCCTGGAAATATGTCTCAAAATACAGTGCTAGTCAAAGTTTCCCTTATTTAAGTGGGCAGGAGGATACGTTTGAGAAAGAACTGCTGAAGGATCGCAAGGAGGGACTGGATGCATTTTGTTGTAAACTGCTTTGACGCATGCTATATGTAAGAAATGGTAATCACGTTTTTATAATATACAAAGGATTAATATAACAGACCCCCCAAACAACACATCTATGCACCTGCCTTGAAGCCACGCTGTTCTGAGAATCCACTGGCCCTCTGTCCACACCCGATTCATCCAGAGTGACAAGCTGGGACCCAGTTTCTGTGGATGGAGTTTCACCATCCTGTGACGCTTCATAGAGGTCGTCCAGGGTTTTTCTGCTCACCGTGTCTCCCTAAAACAAAAAAGCAACCTCCATCACTTTGTCTTACTCATGCTATGTTATTCTCTTCTGAAGGGACACCCATATACTGCTTCCACCGACCTCAAATGGACAATTCATGTTGCTGTCCAAGGAGAACTTATGTTACAGGTAAGTATCCTCACTTTCTAGTGCCACATGAAACCAGTATGGAGCAGTTACCTAGTTAACCTGACATTGGCTTGCATTTTCTCTAGGATGGCGTTTAAATCACCAAATCTCTTTTCTAGCTTGAGATATATAGGGGGCAGATTGACTCTCTGCATTCACGAGCCCCAGTTTGAAGGGCTGATACTGTGCTATATAAAGCACATATATAGTGAGGGTGGGGGCTCCACTGCCAGACCCAAAAGTCCAGAGCTCAATCAGATCCTCCTATTGGTCAGGGCTTAGACTGAAGATACTTAAAAATGTGTTAATTTGCAGATTTAGAAATAGCCTCAAGTTTAAGGACACCAACTTTTTTCCCCAAAGGTTTTTGGACAGTCATGTCTTCTGTCCACTTAGTTAGGGAGGATTTTGCAACATTCTGGAGACCGAAGAACCTCCCAGTGGAGATAAACTGAAGCTCTGCACATACCTTTGATAGCTTTTGAGTAAGAAAGTATCTCTCCACCCAGAGAACAGTGGACATGTTGATATGGTGCTTTGTGAGGCTACCAAGCCACTGTGTAATTCCATCCATCATGGTCAAAAACAGGACCCAGAAGAACTTCAAGATGTTCAGTATCCGATGCATGACGTTACTCCGTCCTGAAGGGGCAAGACAGTCAGAGGAATTTAGAGGGAATCTAATTCTTTTTTTTTCTTTCAAAAATCTTTAATCATTTTTATATCTCACAACAAGTGAACAATAATACAACAATTGGTTCATACATATCACTTGAAAATCTTTTCTATTATCATTGTAAATACATAAATTTAAGTCCCTCCCCCACCCTCCCCTTCCACCAATAATATAATTCAAGCATATTATACATATATTATATTCAAAGATATTGAAAAGCCAGTAAAATAACAATATACCCCCCTTTCCATTCTTATAACATACTATATGTGCAAAAAAGGTGTCTAATCATCACAATCTAATTCTTAATGGATCTGCCATTCAAGTTTCCAAGTTTACCAAGTTTATTTAAAAATTTGTTATATATAGTGGAGCGGGGTGGAGAGTACCCGGGGGGGGATGGGGGGTATTGGGAAGGGGAGGGGGGGTTACGTTTGGTTCTGGCACTTAGTCACAGGTATATTCTCTAGGGATAAGTGAGGGGAGGGAGGTGGAGTGGCTTCTTTGGGGCTCATCAGAGTCCAGGGCCTCGGAGTGCCATTCCGTTGACTCTGGCCTCGCTTACCATGAGTAGAATTGATGGGGGGGGGGGGTCTATTGATGTTACTCCTTACCTGTTAATGCTTGATATAGTGTTGAGTACGATGCATCGTTCTTTGTGAGGTGAATCCTTTTTGTTCTATTGTTTTGCTTACTCTGTTGTTTGCATCAATAAAAATTGTTTGAACCTAAAAATTTGTTATACCGCTTATCATAATTCTAAGTGGTGTACAGACTTCATAAAAAAGGGTCATACAAGAGACTAACTGACTGACGTACAAGAGGGTAGGGGAAGAACTCCATTAAATCAATAGGACAGCAAGATGGTTAGGGATAGAGCAGTAGGAAATGGGAATCCGTTAGAAAAAAGTTTCATATTTCAAAGGCATCTTTGAATAGGAAGGACTTCAGTTTTGACTTGAAACGTTCGAGTAGAGGTTCTTCTCTTATGTAGATTGAGATAGAGTTACAGAGAATATAGAAGATTGGATAGAATCAAAATTTATTTGGCGTAATGATGGAATCACTAAAAGTTTTAGAGATTGCGACCAAAGTGATCTTCAGGGAGTGGAAGGGATCAGAAGTCTATTCATTCTAGGGCACTGGCTGCTATAGACTTCAAAGTGAGGAGTAGTTATTTTATAGGTGATTCTGTAGGAGATTGGGAGCCAGTGTGCTTTGAGTAGTAGTGGGGTCACAAGGGCATATTTTTTTTTGCATTCATTATGAGTTTGATTGCTGTGTTTTGTATAATTTGGAGTCTCCTTAATTCCTTCTGTGTAATCCCTTTGTATAGCGAATTGCAATAGTCCAGTTTTGCAATGATCAGGGAATGTATTAGTAAGATAGGTCTAATAGATGCTGGCATTGTAATTTAGATGCTGGGACTCTAGATCATTTCCGTTTTTTCTGTCCCTTTGTCAATGCCTTTTGGAAGTTAATTTGGCCCCAAATTAATTCAATCTTAGAAAATCATGTTGCCCTTTCATATGATACTA
The DNA here is from genome assembly GCF_902459505.1 of Geotrypetes seraphini. Lineage (NCBI taxonomy): Eukaryota > Metazoa > Chordata > Amphibia > Gymnophiona > Dermophiidae > Geotrypetes > Geotrypetes seraphini. Next base: position 9,877,940 of record NC_047087.1, on the reverse strand, counting down.
TTTTATTTGGTACATCTATGAGATTCAAGAGTCAAATTTCAACAAATAACAATAAGCTTTTGCTTATATTGACAGGGGTTGCCATTCATCATATTACTGGAAATTGGAAGTATTATACTAAACTTAATTATACCTTTTGGTGGAATTCAGTGTGTCATATTTATAAAATGGAGAGAATGCTTGCTATACAGCAAGGAAATTATAATAGTTTCAAAAAGATTTGGGGGCCATTGATTGCATATTCTAATGATTAGACACTTTGGACACCTTTTTATTACATAGGAATATTTTTAGTGTGGGAGTAGGGTGGAATGTCTTGTATTTTAATGGGTTTGTTCCTGATGAATGGGTTGGGTGTGGGTGGGGTCTCTTTTATATGCATTTAATAATAATAATGTTAAGAATGTCAAGTGATTTTGTACAAATTAATTGATTGAATATTGTACACTTGTTGCAAGATTTGAAAATGAATAAAGAATATAAAAAAAAGTATGTTGAGAGATGAGGGTTTTAGAAAGCTTGATAGAGAACGGATCGTTCGGATCATTCGTAATCTATGAAAACCTTGTTGGTTTATGGTAAAAAAGTTTTTTGGTTTTTTTTTCTAAATCTTTATTCATTTTTTAAAACTTACATCAAGTGTACAATTAATAAAACATTTAAGATTAAATACATCACTTGAATTTTCTTAATATATTCAGATACATAAGTTTATTCCTTTCCCACCCACCCATCCATTCATATTTAAACAAAAATATATAATGTAATGTAATGTAATTTGTTTCTTATATACCGCTGCATCCGTTAGGTTCTAATTTATTTATTTATAAGTTAAAACCTTCCATATAATTTAAAAAAGTTTGGTATCAAGAGACTACAGGAACTCACGGCAGCCATTTTGGATGAGTGATCTGCACGGGGAGGAGCATAGGAAGATCGCTCCTGCTCCAAAAGACCGCTAGATCACCAGGTAAGATCCGGGATGCCGGGAGGGAGGCGGGCATGCGTCAGAGTCGGCCCAAAAGTTATTCGCAAATTTTCAATATTCGAGGGCCGGCTCTGCCCCTAACCCCCGCGAATATTGAGGGTGGAGTATATTCATGTTTATGCCAACATATTATTTAACCACTCACTTATTTGTTCTAATTTTTGATTGATTTTTTGAATATCAGTAGGATTGAGTATGTAAGTAGGAGGTAGGCTTCCTCAGGATTTTTCCTCCTTAGAAATCGTGCTCCAAGAGAACTCAGTAGAAGCCGAAAGAACAGTCATGAAGATTTGCACAGCTGAAATGCCACTAGCCTGATCCTGGTCTCAGCGGAATATTCACCCACCTGCAAACTCTTCCTCCTCCTGGACTTCAGTCTCTTCAGAGGGTTGCACCAACAGTGCTCCTGTGTCTTCCATAGCTTCTAAATATACAAAGCATTAATCGGTCTCAGGATCATTTCAAACACTCAGATTTGTTGATTTAGCAATTTAACCCTTAAGGAGGACAGGAGTGAGCTTCAAACTCTCTCGCTCAAAGGAACCTCAACTGTCCCCTCTAATGCGGTACAGGAGAGATTATGCCCAAGAATAAAAAGTAGAGAATGGCACGGGGACAAATTTTTCCTTGTCCCCACAGGAACTCAATTCCCCCGTCCCCCGTAAGCTTTGCCTTAACCGCACAAGCCTCGAACACTTAGTATTTGACGCTTGTGCAGATGAAAATGGAGCTTTCAGGAATGGGGCAGGGATGGGACGGGAAAATGAGTTCCCACGGGGACGGGGGAAAATTTGTCCCCATGTCATTCTCTAATGAAAATCACCATGGGGGTCAATGCAGTAAGCCTGTGTTAAGAGTCGTGCACTGACATTTAATGCAAAAGTTAGCTCGTCAATGCAAAAACCACTCACTACACAAATTATTGCTGTATTAAACAGTGTGCACTATGAGAACGGCAGCACACACCAGCATGGTACTATGTAGCTATCTGCTGCATTGAACAGCAAAATACCTCCTTTCCGGACAGTGTGTAAGCAGTGATTGGCTCATGCATGGACAGAGACTTATATACTGCCTTTTTGTAGTTGTACAACCACATTTAAAGTGGTTTACATAAGAACAAAAGAGATGCCATACTGGGACATACTGAAGGTCCATCATGTCCAGAATCCTGTTTCCAACAGTGGCCAACCCAGGTCCCAAGTACCTAGCTAGATCCCAAATAGCAAAACAGATTCTATGCTGCTTCTCCTAGGAATAAGCAGTGGATTTTCCCAAGCCATCTCAATAATGGCCTATGGACTTCTCCTTTAGGAAATTATCCAAGCCTTTTTTAAACCCCGCTAAGCTAAATTATTTCACCACATTCTCCGGCAACAAATTCCAGAATTTAATTACACGTTGTGTGAAGAAATATATACAGGTACTCAAATATTTTCCCAGTGTCTCCCAGCAGGCTCACAATCTATTTATTGTATCTGGGGCACTGGAGGATTAAATGACTTGCCCAGGGTCACAGGGAGCAGCACAGGGTTTGAACCCACAACCTTAGGGTGCTGAGGCTGTAGCTCTAACTACTATGTCACACTCTTCTCCAGGAAGACACACACTAAAACAAAATCCTGCTGCCTCCAGGTCTCCTCTATACCCCTCACCAAATCCCAGGTAGTCTAGTGCAGTGGTTCCCAACCTCTCCTGGAGGACCACCAGGCCAGTCGGGTTATCAGGATAACCCTAATGAATATGCATGAAAGAGATCTGCATATAGCGGAGGTGCCAGGCCTGCAAATCTGCTCCATGCATATTCATTAGGGCTCTCCTGAAAACCTGACTGGCCTGGTGGTCCTCTAGGATAGGGTTGGGAACCACTGGTCTAGTGGGTCCCCCTGCTCTGGTGGCTAATAGACTCTCTTTCCCAACTCTAATGATCTCTCAGACCACCCTCCCACAAATTTTTAAGTTACGAGGCAGGAACAATGCCCACTCACTCCTGTCTCAGAGGCTATAAGCTCAGGACGACTCCCTGATGCAGATTCCGAAACGTGGCCCATGTCGGTGTTTGGTCCGGAATATTAAGGCCCCCTTTAACTAATCCGCACAGTAACTGCACCGGTGCCGTTACTGAATCAGCCCATGCTAATTGGTTTGGCAAAAGGGGGCCTTAGATACATTTTGATAATTCTTTAACAATTCTTATAAGTCAAGCTGTGAGAATTAGGACACTTTATATACATTAAGAATATAAGATAGAGGGAGAGTTCAAACTATTAAAATGATGATGTTGCCTGTAGTTTGTTACCAAATGAGTATGATACCTATTTATTTTCAGGGGTCCTTTTATAAAAAGCTTAATAGCATTTTAACGAAATTTCTTTGGCTTGGTAAAACGCATAGAATAGCTTTGGTATCTTTGCAAAAATCAATTAAGGAGGGAGGGGTAAATTTTCCAAATTTTTATAGGTACCATCAAGCCTATATTTTACATCAGGGTATGTATTGGATCCTCCCAGAACTGATAGATAATGCACCGGATTGGTTATATTTGGAATGGCGCCTTATGTTTCCCCTAAATTTAGTTTATCTTCCAAGTATCAACATGCCTAGAAGATACAGAGAAAATAAGATATTAATGGATACTTGGAAAACGTTGAGGTTTATTAGTAAATTAACACCTATCCCAATAAACAAGTCAACTAATCAGTCTCTATGGATAAACTCCAAGATCAAAATTGGCGGAGCTCAAATCCTTTGGAAGAAATGGATTATTGCAGGCATTCGATCTCTAAATGATGTTATTTCAGAAGGTAAACTGCTGGAATTTTCACAATTGCAACATAGATTTGGTCTTAGTAAAACACAAAGTTTTAAATGGTTGCAATTGAAGCAGGCCATTCAGGTTGGGTTCCCTGAATGGAAAACATTGAATAATCAATATAGTTTAGAGTTCTTATGCTTCCAAGCAGACTTCCTAGGACATCAAGCCGCATTGTGGTATAAATTAATATCTGGATATTTGAATAAAAAACCAAAAAATGGTCTAAGAGACATTTGGAGCATTGAGATTAAGCATCAAATTACTGCATCTCAATGGCCACTAATTTGGTCTTGGAGAATGAGATGTACAATGTCAGCATCTATGAGATAAACTTGGTTCTTTTTATTACATAGAGCTTTTTGGACCCCTACACGTTTGCAAAAATTAGATAGTTCTAAGTCCAATAAATGCTGGCTCTGTAATCTGGAACCTGGGACGTTGGATCATTTACTGTATCATTGTCCCTACATTAAAAGTTTTTGGAATGCAATTTGGCCACAAATTAATAAATTGATGGAAAATCATGTAGCAATATCATATGATACAGTGTTATTTGGAATGATGATGAGAAAAAAAAGTCAAATTTCACCAGAAAATAATAAGCTTTTACTAGTCATGACAGGGGTTGCCATTCAGCATATAACCAATAATTGGAAGAATTATAACAATCTAAATTATACATTTTGGTGGAATACAATATGTCATATATTCAAAATGGAAAGAGTAATAGCAATACAAAGAGGGACATATCCTAAATTTATAAAAATATGGGGGCCATTGACAAAGTATTGTACTGAATGAATAATAGGATTTATCTTCTTCTTTTCTTCTTTTTCTTGTCTTCTTTATGGCACATATGGAGGGGGGTAGTGAAAATAATTTTACATAACATGTTATAATATGGTATACAATATGTATAAGGTGATTGGAAAGTACTTGAAGGGTGGGGGGTGGGAGAGGGGATAAAAAAAATTTGTTCAGAATATTATGTAATAGATATAAAAGTGATATTGTGTATTCATTAGTTGTAACTCAATATTTTGTACACTTCATGTAAAATATGAAAATGAATAAAGAATTATTAAAAAAAAATAATATATAAGATAGAAACAATTAAAAAAATGTAAGAAATCATCATTAAATAACCACAACGATAAAAAGTAATATATCATCACAGTTATTTTTTGAGCCAGTTGACGAGTGTATAAATCACAGACGGATTATCTGTGTGAAGAAAGTCACCATTAAATGGCTCTAACTGTGATTTAAGGTTGGTGCTGGGATCGTAATAATTGATCTTGTAAAATGGTGGCAACTGACCCTCTGTCAGTGGTCTCCAATGCAAACCCTTTGCAGGGCCACATTTTGGATTTGCAGATACTTGGAGGGCCTCAGAAAAAGAGTTCATGTCTTATTAAAGAAATGACAAAAACTCTTTATAGTTTATAAATCTTTCCTTTTGGCTAAGTCTTAATCATAATATTGTTATTTATAGCTAAAGAGACATAAGATCAAGAAACTGTTTTATTTGACTTTTGTGATTATGATAACCATACCGAGGGCCTCAAAATAGTGCCTGGCAGGCCGCATGTGGCTCCCGGGCCGCGAGTTTGAGACCACTGAGTTAAGGGGAAGGGTTAATCTGCTGGCTGGGTTGGAGGGCAGAGGGGAGAACAGGACAATCAAGCCATTGTGACATCACTGAAGAGGTTGGCTCTTATTGGTGGAATGAGGCATTATGACATCACAATCTCGGCTCTGCTTCCCAAAGACAAACAGGATGCCATGGATACAGTTAAGGCAGTGATCTCCAACTCAAACCCTTTGCAGGGCCACATTTGGACTTTGGAGGTACTTGGAGAGCCTCAGAAATAAATAGTTAATGTCTTATTAAAGAAATGACAATTTTGCATGAGGTAAAACTCTTGATAGTTTATAAATCTTTCCTTTTGGATAAGTCTTAATAATAATATTGTCATTTATAGCTAAAGAGACAGATGATCAAGAAACTTTTATTTGACTTTTGTGATTATGATAACCATACCGAGGGCCTCAAAATAGGACATGTCGGGCCGCGAGTTTGAGACCACTGGCCTATGTGGTGCATCCTGGGGACACAGCTCAGAGGATCAGTTTGCCAAAAGATGACCCTGCATGGGAGTATCCCATACTCCTGCCTCATGACAAAGGTACTAGGAGATTGTTTACAGGAATGTTGGGAGGGAACGGGGAGGGTAGGAAGTTCAGGAGAATCGGTGATCTGAGGTCAAGAGTTAGACTTGGCTTCGGTGTTCTGAAGTGAAGTCTCAGATCCTTTTTACCTGCTAGAATTTGGATTTAAAGCCCCAGTGTTGTGATGACGTCTCTGCGCCTGCACTGAACAATGAATTAGCCTTATTACTATGATTCTAAATCATGGGTGTCCAACCTGTGGCCCCGTGAAGTATTTTGTGGTGCTCCGCTCGAGATTGATGCAGTGTTTTCCTCAGCTGCCCTCAGGTGTTTACCATCTTGCCTGCTCCCTTCTCTGTCTTGCTGTAGCGTTTGCACAGCCCCAGATACATTTTTTTCGGCAATTGCGACCCAGGGAAGCCAAAGGGTTGGACACCCCTGTTTTAAATATACTGTGTGCTCAAAGCTTTGTGCGGAATAAACTTGTACACAAAGCTCCTTTCTGCATCATGCACCCACAAAATTGTGTACACTAATCTTGTGCAAAGTCTGAATCCCTTTACTGTATCAGTCTCTACATGCTCTGGCTGGCCATCTCCCAAAAAAAGGTATTGCAGAAATAATGAGACTCTGAGACGGAATGAGCAAACCTTCTGTTGATGGGATCTTACCAATAATGATTGATATGGAGATATGATTGAAGTCTACAAAATCCAGAGTGGAGTCGAACGGATACAAGTGGATCGATTTTTCACTCCGTCAAAAATTACAAAGACTAGGGGACACTCGATGAAGTCACAGGGAAATACTTTAAAACCAATAGGAGGAAATATTTTTTCATTCAGAGAATACTTAAGCTTTGCCAGAGGATGTGGTAAGAGCAGATAGTGTAGCTGGTTTTAAGAAAGGTTTGGACAAGTTCCTGGAGGAAAAGTCCATAGTCTATTATTGAGAAAGACATGGGGAAGCCACTGCTTGCCCTGGATTGGTAGCATGGAATGTTGCTAGACCTTGGGTTTTGGCCAGGTACTAGTGACCTGGATTGGCCACCATGAGAACAGACTACTGGGCTTGATGGACCATTGGTCTGACCCAGTAAAGCTATTCTTATATGAAATATGAAAATTCCCACTAGTAATGGGACGGACCATCCCCGTAGTAGGGGAGAGAGACAAAATGGAAGAGACCATATGTTGATGGGATCTCACCAATAATGAGATAAGGGGATTCCCACTGGTAATGCGATAGGCTATCTCTTCAGTGGGAGGATATCTATGACATGGGAAGAGTAACCTTATCAGATGACCATAATAGGAGTAATAAGCAGTTCTACCTGTTTTCTTTTGCTTCTTCAGATTCTGTTCAGCAATTTGTCGCTCTCTCTTCTGTTGACGTCTCTCCTTTAGTACAGCTTTTGCATTCGTCATCCATGCCTGGTAGGCCAACTAGACCCAAAAAGAACAGAACAAGGGACATGAGTTTATGGGCTTGAAAAATGGTGCAAAAGTAGGTTATTCTAAAGGCTGCAAGCCCGCCTGGTTTTCAGGATATTCACAATGAATATGGAGAAATTATGTTTTACCTGATAATTTTCTTTCCGTTGGTTCTACCAAATCAGTCTAGAGGGAGGCAGACTAGTAAGCTCTGCCCATGGATCTTCAGTACTTCACATGACAAAGCGATAAAGATCAGGCATTTTTCTTTCATCTATTTCATAACCCTCCCCAGGCCCCCTTTTACATTAATTACATTAGTGACTTTTATTCCGCCATTACCTGGCAAAACCGTAGAAGCGATTCTTTGAATGCTCTGCACTGCTCCCGATGCTCATAGGAACTTTATGAGTGTTGGGAGCAGCATTACATTACATTACATTAGTGATTTCTATTCCGCTTGTGCCTTGCGGTTCTAAGCGGATTACATTAGAAGATGGCTGGTCATTTCCAGGCGATGACAATACAATTATTTGTATAACTTTACAAACTTTGCATACCTAACTTTACATAACTTTTCGTGCATAACTTTACATAACTTTACGTGGAGTTACTTTGCGTTACTTTACATTATCCTTACCGTGCTTGCATAACTTGCATTAAGTTTACATAATTTATCTTACATAATTTATCTTACATAACTTTACAAGACTTTACGTAGAGTTACTTTATGTTATTTTACCTTATTATTCCAGTACATTGCATAACTTACATTACATAATATTACAAAGCATAACCTTAAGTTATATTACAACGCATAACCTTATGTTACATTACATAATATTACAAAGCATAATCTTATGTTACCAAAAAATCGTCTGTTCCTAGGTTGTTATATCTGATTTTTCGGTATTTGGGGAAACAGTGTTTCTAGATATGAATTGGCTTATCGCCCGTTGCAACTAGATTAGATGTTGCCTATGGGGACGAAATTGCAGTTGGTTGTGAGTTGCAGGAGGTTATGAAGGGTGAGAAGATGAGGGTAGATTATAATATTGGGATGTGTTTTTTGAATAGTATAGTTTTTATACCTTTTCGAAACGCTTTGTAGTCCGTAGTTGTGGTCAGCAGCTTGGATATGATGGGGTCAATTTTCGCGGCCTGTGTAGCAAGTAGGTTGTCATATAGCTTTTTGCGTTTTGTGCCTTTGAGTGAGGGGTAGGTGAATGGGGTCTGGGTTCTCCTTACTCTAGTTGAGAGGTTTCGGATTAGGCGGCTGTTTAGGTAGAGAGGTGCTGTTCCGTTTAGTGCTTTGAATAATAGACAGTATAGTTTGAATTGAGTTCTTGCTTGTATCGGTAGCCAGTGTGAGTCGAGATAGGCATTAGTGATGTGATCGTATTTTCCTAGCGAGTAGATAAGTCTGAGTGCTGTGTTCTGTACTGTCTGTAATTGTTTGGTCATGTAGGCGGGGCAGGGTAGATAAAGGCTGTTGCAGTAGTCTACAAGTCCTAGTACAAGTGATTGGACTAAGATCCTGTATTGTATTTTGTCAAAGAATTTTCTTATTTTTCGCAGGTTGCGCATGGTGTAGAAGGCTTTTTGGATGGTTTTGTTAGTATGAGTCTGCATTGTGCATCTCCTGTCTATCGTTACTCCCAGGATTTTGAGTGCTGGCTGTATTGGGTATGTGATTGCATTTGTCATCAGATCAGTTAAGGTAGGTTCTTTGTCTTTTTCTAGCAGCAGGAATTTGGTTTTATCCGTGTTCAGTTTCAGTTTGTGGTTGGTCATCCATGTTTCTACCGTTTCCAGAGTTTTTTTCAGTCGTCCTGATGAATTGGGGTCTTGGGTATTGAAGGGGAGAAGGATTGTTATGTCGTCTGCGTAGCTGAATGAGACTATATTTAGGGAGTCTAGAGTGGTGCCCAGTGAGGATACGTAGAGGTTGAAAAGTATGGGTGATAATGGAGATCCTTGCGGTACTCCACAGGGGTTTGACCAAGGGTCAGATATGTGGTCTTTTGTCTTTACTTTATAAGTTCTAGTTTTAAGGAAGCCTTGGAACCAGTTGAGTACCAAACCTGAGATCCCTATGGCGTCTAGTATCTGGAGTAGTATGTTGTGATCCACTAGGTCGAAAGCTGCTGAAAGATCTAGTTGGATAAGTAGTATCCTGTTCCCTTTGCTGAGGTGTTGGCGGGCTATATCCATTAGAGATACAAGTAGTGTCTCTGTGCTGTGGTTTTTTCTGAATCCTGATTGTGATGGGTGTAGTATGTTGTGGTCTTCTAGGTAGTTGGTGAGGTATTGTGCTACAAGACCTTCTTGTAGTTTGATATATAATGGGATTGAAGCGATGGGTCTGTGATTGGCTGGATTATTGTTTGGAGCTTTGGGATCTTTCGGTATGGGGGTGATAATAATCTCGCCTAGTTCTGGTGGGAAGTGACCATCTGTGAGCGTGGATTGTAGCCAGTTCATGAGGTTAGCTTTGAACTTGATGGATGCGGTTGTTAGCAGGTACGATGGGCAGCTGTTTAGGTCACAAGAAGTTTTACTATATTTGTTGTATAGTCGAGTCATGTCGTTCCATTGTACTTTGGGGAAGTTAGTCCACGTTCTGTCAGCTAGTAAGGCTTCATCTATTGTTGGTGTTGTTATAATCTCATCGAGGAGGGTTAATGAATTGTTGAATGTGGATCAGAACATTCAGCAAGCCGGCCTGCACTAAAAAACGCTTTCACGGTTTTGTAAAAATGTGTGCGTGGGGGGGGATGAATAAAATATAACTTTCTAATTGTCTCATTTTGACGAATTTTACTAAGGCATTGATCTATGTTCAAAAATAAAATCAGAGTCAACAATGACCCTACGAACTTTTTTTTTTTTAATTTTTATTCATTTTTCATCTTATAACAAGTGCACAATATTACATCATAATAAATTTATACACATCACTTGAATTTCTTTCTATTATTATCTTAAATACATAAATTTATTCCCTCCCCACCCACCCTTCCCACAAATATTATAATAATAAATTTCATATAAATATTACATTCTTATCTAATGATTAAACCTTAAATAGAACTTTATACTGTCACAATCCTATCCCCGATGCTCTGCCTGTACCGGGTTTGGCTCCCACTAAAGCCAGCCCAGTCATACAGAGAGCGAATCATGGGGATAGGGTTGTGACCAGGAGAAGGGAAATAGCTGCATTCCCCTTTAAACTGGAAAATTCTGATTGTGAGGGAGGAGAGGAAAGTGAGGAGAATGGTCTGGAACAGCCTCCTTGGGACCTCTCTCCCTCCTCAAACTCTCAGCTGAGGGAGATAATGAGGAAGCCGAAAAAATCTAGGCAAACTTTACAGGCAGCTCCTCCCCCTCAGAGAGCAGGGTGTGTTCGGCTGAACACTTTAGAGGCTGCTCTTAGGAGGAAAAGGGCAGTTCACTCTGGGCCAGCCCAGGAAGAGGTCTATCCAGGCTGTTCTCCTGTGAACCAGGATATTGAAATGGAGGAGACAGACATTGACCCTGTGGCCAGCCAGCCCGTCCAGCCAGAACCTATGGACTATATGGAAACTCCCAGTCTGCCTGAAGACATCCAGATGCAGGAAAGCTAAGTGGCAGGGCTGGGTAGTTTGGGGGAGTTATAGCCTACTCTGCCCGTTTGTATGTTGCTCAGGAAAGGTTCTTTAGGCTGAAAGGTTAAGGTGACTTGTGCTGCCCTGCTTAGGAAAGCAGGAGGGAAAAAAAAAAAAAACAACGTTTTTTTTTTATTGTTTGAATTTCCAGGTTCTAGCCTAGTTAAGCTGACCTGACTTTTCTACTGGGTTATTGTGAACCTGGGGAGTAATGTTTGGGGAGAATCCACTGTCCATACTGGTTGGGATTGTGGGGCCATTAGTGGCATTCTGTGTTACAGACAAGTAAATTGGTGGATTCACTTACTCCCCTTCCCCCACCAACTCCCATTGAGCTGGTTGGGGCTCAAGCCTCAATAACTAAAAGGCTTGTGCACAAAACCATCTGAAGTGCTAACAGTAGTGTTTGTTGTTAGTCTGAATGTTAAGACAGCAACTCTTTTTGGTTTATTTTTACTTACCTGAACCGTCAGGATGTAGATGACGGCCGAAAACCTAGACCTGTTGGTCGGCTATATAATTTTTGTTGGTGTGATTTTTGCTACTTGGGAATTTGGACTGATTATAAGTTTACTCCCAGCAATATACCACATAATAAAGTGGTCATCGCAGGAACAAAGAAATTGACTCTGGTTTTCTTTTTGCCTGTTTATTTTTTGTTTTGAGTGAATGTCGTACAGCAGGACTTCCTTCCTTTATGGGAAGCACGCAGAGGGAGCTCTAAGGTGAGCGTGGACCGGCCCCGTTGAAGTACAGGTACCGGCCTCGCCGCCACATTTGGTATCAGGAGTGGGATAGAGCGCCTCCTGCTGGACATTCTTGAAACTGGGAAAAAAAAAAAAAAAAGTGGAAAAAAAAAAAAAATTGTGACTTTTGAATATTTTTTGCTTTAGCTTATTATTTTAGTTTGTTGTGTTGGTTCCTGTTCGGAGGTGTCCAGACGCCAGAGTCGTTTGCCGGAGTGTACAGAGGGGACAAGCGACCGGAGGGATTCGGCTTGGACGGTGGTGAACCGGAGGCGGAGGAAGGCCTCAGGCCGGATAAGAGGACAAAAACGCAGATAAGCGACTGGGGGCCAAGGAGGCCTACAAACCAAAGGCACAGACTCACCCGGCTCTCTGGTAAGGTACCTGACCAGGGAGGGGTGAGGGAGATAGGCTAACCTATTGTTTTCGTGCCACACTTGGGTTGGTCTCTCTGTTTGTTTCCTTTCAGACGGTGGACCAAGATGGATCAACAGCAGCTGTTGGCGTTTCTCACGGCCGAAAGGCAAAAACAGACTGAGGACTTACAAGCAGTACTGAAAACCAACCAGGAACTGTGGTACAGGTCCCAGGAACTGTCTCGGAGGCAGCATGACGAGATGGTGCTAGCCATGGGGGAGCAAACGAAGGTACTCTCACAAATTCTACAGAGACCCCTGCCTGTGGGAGGCAGCGAGCCAGGACTCAGTGGTGTACCGCCACCTCAGGAGCAGCTAACCCTCTCACCATGCTGAACCTGTGCAAAATTACGCCGGCGGATGCTCCGGACGAGTTCTTGTCCGCGTTTGAGAGGGTGGCTACTGCTGCTGGTTGGCCTCAGGGTCAGTGGGCTGTAAGGCTTCTCCCATGCCTTGCAGGTGAAACATTGTCTGCTTTCCAAACCCTAGCCCCAGAGGTAGCCAACAATTATCAGGCAGTAAAAACCCATATCCTGGAATATCTAGGCTATACTCCTGAGTATTACCGCCAGCAGTTTAGGACGACGGTTATGCAGGAGAAGGAAAGGCCTAAGGCACTGGCTCAGAAGCTATCAAAGCTGGCTGAGCGGTGGCTTAATCCTTGGTGGGGAGACGCCGGGGCCTTAGTCCTTGAAGTAATAAGGGAACAGTTTCTGCAGTCCGCGCCGAGAGGTCTGCGAGGTTGGGTCCAGAAACAGGGCTGCAAAACCTTGGCCCAGACTGTGGAGGTTGCCGAGGCCTATTTGGACGCTCAGGGCGCCTACGAGGAAGGAAGGGCAACCTCCATACAGAGTCCGGGAAAGGGTAAGGCAGGCCAGGGACAGCTCCCACAGGGCAAGGCCTCAGGGTACCCCAAGGCTAAAGAGCCTCTCCAGAAAGAAGCCCTTAAATGTTTTCGCTGTGGGAAAAAGCACAGTTACTTACCGTAACAGGTGTTATCCAGGGACAGCAGGCAGATATTCTTAACACATGGGTGACGTCACCGACGGAGCCCTCGGTACGGACCTTTTTAACTAGAAGTTTCTAGTTGGCCGCACCGCGCGTGCGCGAGTGCCTTCCCGCCCGACGGAGGAGTGCGTGGTCCCCAGTTAGTATAAGCCAGCTAAGAAGCCAACCCGGGGAGGTGGGTGGGACTTAAGAATATCTGCCTGCTGTCCCTGGATAACACCTGTTACGGTAAGTAACTGTGCTTTATCCCAGGACAAGCAGGCAGCATATTCTTAACACATGGGTGACCTCCAAGCTAACAAGAGGGAGGTGGGATGGTTGGCCATTAGGAAAATAAATTTTGTAACACAGATTGGCCGAAGTGTCCATCCCGTCTGGAGAACGCATCCAGACAGTAGTGAGTAGTGAATGTGTGAACTGAGGACCAAGTGGCCGCCTTGCAGATTTCCTCGATGGGCGTGGAGCGGAGGAAAGCTACAGAAGCGGCCATAGCTCGGACCCTGTGGGCCGTGACAGTTCCTTCCAGTGAGAGACCGGCCCGAGCGTAGCAGAAAGCAATACAGGCAGCAAGCCAATTGGAAAGTGTCCGTTTGGAGACAGGACGACCCAAACGGTTGGGATCGAAAGACAAAAATAGCTGAGGGGATGTTCGGTGAGCTCTGGTACGATCAAGATAGTAAGCAAGGGCACGCTTACAATCCAGCGTGTGCAACGCCTGTTCCCCAGGATGCGAGTGAGGCTTAGGGAAGAAGACGGGCAGCACAATGGACTGGTTAAGGTGAAAAGCCGAGACCACCTTGGGAAGGAATTTAGGGTGGGTACGCAGAACAACCTTGTCATGGTGAAAAACAGTGAACGGAGGGTCGGCAACCAGTGCATGCAGTTCGCTAACCCTCCTGGCAGAGGTGATGGCAATTAGGAAAAGCACCTTCCAGGTAAGAAGCCTGAGCGAAGTTGTGGCAAGAGGCTCAAACGGAGGTTTCATGAGGGCTGAGAGAACCACATTCAGGTCCCAGACGACAGGAGGAGGCTTGAGAGGCGGTTTGATATTGAAGAGCCCTCTCATAAATCTGGAAACCAGAGGATGAGCCGTGAGGGGTTTTCCGAGAATAGGCTCATGAAACGCAGTGATGGCACTGAGGTGGACTCTGATGGAGGTAGTTTTGAGGCCAGCATTGGACAGTGAGAGCAAATATTCCAAGACAGTTTCCACCGCTAAGGAGGTGGGTTCCTGATGATGCCGGAGACACCACGAGGAGAATCTGGTCCACTTCTGATGGTAACATTGGAGAGTGGCCGGTTTCCTGGAGGCGTCCAAAATGAGGCGGACCGGTTGAGATAGATTCTCCGGAGAGGTCAGCCCGAGAGAAACCAAGCTGTCAGGTGGAGCGAAGACAGATTGGGATGCAGTAGAGACTGATGCTGCTGCGTAAGTAGAGTAGGAAACACAGGAAGTAGAATGGGTTCCCTGGAGCTGAGTTGGAGCAGGAGGGAGAACCAGTGTTGGCGAGGCCACCGAGGTGCGATAAGAATCATGGTGGCGTGATCTTTGCGGAGTTTGGACAAGGTCCGCAACATCAGAGGAAGTGGAGGGAAGGCATACAGGAACCGATCCCTCCAATCGAGCAGGAATGCATCCGGAGCCAGACGGTGAGGAGAGAAGAGTCTGGAACAGAATTGGGGCAGCTGATGATTGTGAGGTGCTGCAAAGAGGTCCACCTGCGGAGTGCCCCATCGAGCAAAGATGGATAGCAGAGTCGGAGGGTCCAACGTCCACTCGTGAGGTTGAAGGATGCGGCTGAGATTGTCGGCCAGAGAGTTCTGTTCGCCCTGGATATAGACCGCCCTGAGAAAGAGATTGCGGTCCGTGGCCCAGGTCCAGATGCGCAGAGCCTCCAAACAAAGGGGGCGAGATCCGGTGCCGCCTTGCTTGTTTATGTAGTACATGGCGACTTGATTGTCTGTGCATAGGAGGAGGACTTGAGGACAGAGAAGATGTTGGAAAGCCTTGAGGGCGTAGAACATGGCTCTGAGTTCCAGGAAATTGATGTGATGACGACGCTCCTGTGGGGTCCAAAGTCCCTGGGTGCGTAGATCTCCCAGGTGAGCTCCCCACGCGTAGGGGGACGCATCTGTGGTGATGATCATAGAGTGGGGGGGCAGATGAAAAAGTAGACCCCTGGAAAGATTTGAGGAGTTCAACCACCATTGGAGAGATTGCTGAAGAGATGATGTCACAGAGATGGGATGAGAAAGAAGATCCGTAGTCTGTGACCATTGGTTGGCGAGAGTCCACTGAGGTGTACGGAGGTGGAGACGTGCCAGAGGAAGGACATGCACCGTCGAGGCCATGTGACCCAGGAGGACCATCATCTGTCGGGCAGGAATGGAGGGATGCATGAGTACCTGACGGCAGAGATGGAGCAGGGTCTGCTTGCGATCGGAGGGGAGAAAGGCCCTCATTAGCGTGGTGTCCAGAACTGCTCCAATGAATTGAAGTCGCTGGGTGGGAAGCAAGTGCGACTTGGGGTAGTTGATCTCGAACCCCAGGAGGTGGAGGAGAGAGATGGTGTGATGAGTGGCTTGTAGCACGAGTTGAGATGAAGGTGCTTTCACCAACCAATCGTCCAAGTAGGGGAACACCTGGAGGTTGTGAGACCTGAGAAAGGCCGCTACCACTATAAGGCACTTGGTGAAGACCCTGGGCGAGGAAGCGAGGCCGAACGGTAGCACTTTGTACTGATAGTGGTGGTGCAGTACCTGGAACCGCAGGTAGCGGCGGGAACTCTGATTGATGGAGATGTGAGTGTAGGCCTCTTTGAGGTCCAGGGAACATAGCCAGTCGTGGTGAGAAAGAAGAGGGTAAAGCGTGGCAAGGGAGAGCATTCTGAACTTCTCCTTGACCAGACACTTGTTGAGGTCCCTGAGATCGAGAATGGGACGGAGGTCTCCCGTCTTTTTGGGAACCAGGAAGTAGCGGGAGTAGAATCCCTGACCCCTTTGATCTGGAGGTACTTCTTCGATGGCATTGAGAAGGAGGAGGGATTGAACCTCCCTCAGGAGGAGGGGGGTTTGAGATGAGTGTGAAGCAGACTCTACGGGAAGGTTGTCTGGTGGAAGAGTCTGGAAGTTGAGAGAGTAGCCGTGGCGGATGATGTTGAGGACCCACTGGTCCGACGTGATGACTTCCCAACGGCTGGAGAAAATGGTGAGACGACCCCCGATAGGCTGTGGAAGAGGTCGTGAGGGAGGATGACTGGCTATGCCCTGGAGAGAAGAGTCAAAAGGGCTGAGACTGTTTAGCAGGCTGAGGCGGCTTAGAGGGTTGAGTGGCCTGAGATCGAGCCTGGGCATGGTGCTGCTGTTGACGAGGTCGCCGAGATTGTTGTGGAGGCGGATTGAGTGGCCTGGCTGAGAACCTCCGCTGGTAAGATGATTGAGGCCGATAGGGTCGAGCAGGCGGAGCCTTCTTTTTTGGCTTGATCAGGGTGTCCCACCTGGTCTCATGGGCCGAGAGTTTCTGGGTGGTGGAATCCAGGGACTCTCCAAAGAGTTCATCCCCGAGACAGGGGGCGTTGGCCAAACGATCCTGGTGGTTGATGTCCAGGTCGGAGACTCTGAGCCAGGCTAGTCGACGCATGGCTACGGCCATGGCAGAGGCCCGAGAGGTGAGCTCGAAGGAGTCGTATATTGAGCGGACCATGTATTTTCGCATCTGGAGAAGACCAGAGATGTGTTGCTGGAATAGCGGGACCTTGCGCTCAGGAAGGTACTTCTGAAGGGCAGACAGCTGTTGGACCAAGTGTTTTAGGTAGAAAGAAAAATGGAAGGAATAGTTGTTTGCCCTGTTGGCCAGCATGGCATTTTGGTAAAGCCTCTTGCCAAATTTGTCCATGGTCTTACCTTCTCTGCCAGGAGGGGTAGAGGCATAGACACTGGAGCCCTGAGTCTTTTTCAAAGTGGATTCCACTAAAAGGGACTCATGGGGCAATTGAGATTTGTCAAATCCAGGTATAGGGATGACTCGGTAAAGGTTGTCCAGCTTACGGGGGGCTCCCGGTACCGTGAGGGGAGTTTCCAAGTTCTTGTAGAACGTTTCCCGTAGGATGTCATGTACGGGAAGCTTGAGGAACTCCTTAGGAGGTTGCTCAAAGTCTAAAGCCTCTAGAAAGGCTTGAGACTTTTTCGAGTCAGATTCTAGAGGAAGGGACAGGGCAGCAGACATTTCTCTCAGAAATTTAGTGAATGAGGACTGCTCTGGTTTAGAGGTGGCATCGGGTGCCGATGGTTCCTCATCAGATGAGGAGGGATCCTCCTCGGTACCGAGTGGAGTCTCCTCCCACAAATCAGGGTCTCTGACCTCTGGTGCATGTCGAGACACCGGGGTGGAGGGCGCGGTGTGGCGAGTCTTGGACAAAGACTTACCAGAGCGCACTGAAACGGTACCAGGGGAGGACGATCGGCGCCGTTCTCGGTCCCGAGAAGAATGCCGTACCGCCTGGTGCCGAGGAGGATCCACTGTGGTCTGAGAATGAACCACCGGATCGGCGTGAAGGTGTTGAGCCGAAAGGATCGGCATAGAGGTGTTTACCGGTACCGAAGGAGTGGACACCGGAGGCTCGGTGCGGGGCTCGGGCCGGTCTGGTACCGGAAGGAGCGGTGCCAGGATAGAGGGTAACAGTTGTTCAAGTTGTTTCTTCAACTGCTCCTGAAGCTGAGCCTGAAGAATGACCGAGATACGGTCATCTAGGGGTGGCATCGGAACCGCTTTCTTTTTCTTCGGTTCCTTGGATGCCGCTCCACGCCCCGGCGATGAGGAGGCCGATGACGAGGCACTCACCGATATCGGGGCGGAGCGCTTGCGGGACCGGTGCGATGCCGGTAGGGACGGTGTCGCCACCGTAGCTGGAGGGCGCTCGAGGGAAGAGGAAGGCTTCTTAGCCGGCTTACCTGGCGCCAGCGGCGCCGATGCGGGGTCGGTCGGTGTCGAGGTCGACGGTGCCGATTTTTGAGGTACCGCCGTGGAAGGTGAGGAGTCCATCGCCGACTCGGTGCCGAAGAGAAGAGTTTGTTGGATTCTTCGGTTTTTAAGTGTTCGTTTTTGCAGGGTGGCACAGCGGGTGCAGGAGTCCGCCCGATGCTCCGGACCCAGACACTGCAAACACCAATTGTGTGGGTCAGAAACGGAGATCGGGCGTGCACACCGCTGGCACTTCTTAAAACCGACCTGCGGGGGCATGAAGGGGAAGATGGCCTCCGCAAAATCGAAGTCCGAGGCCTGTATAATGGCAACAGGCCCCGCCGGGGCAAAAACGAAAGAAAAAGGGAAAAAATGAAAGATTTTTTTTTTTTTTTTTTTGCAAATCAAAGAAAAATAAACCCGAAGGTAAGAGAGAAAAAATTAAGAAAAAAACGCGAGCGGGAAGGCGAAAAAGTGATTTCAACGGCCGTTGAAAAAATACACGCGTCTTCTTCGCTCCGCGGAAACGAAGAAACTGGGGACCACGCACTCCTCCGTCGGGCGGGAAGGCACTCGCGCACGCGCGGTGCGGCCAACTAGAAACTTCTAGTTAAAAAGGTCCGTACCGAGGGCTCCGTCGGTGACGTCACCCATGTGTTAAGAATATGCTGCCTGCTTGTCCTGGGATAATGGGGCATACTAAGAAACTTTGCAGGGGGAAAAGGGACTTGATGGTGACCCTAGGCCCTCACACATCAGTACCGGAGGCATATCAGGCCTTAGTTTCGGTTGCAGGCAAAAAGGTGGCTGCCCTGATTGACACAGGGGCCGACCAGTCCATGATGTCCACTCAGTGTTTTACACGATTGTTCCCTGCAGAGGTAGTAGATAGACGGGGGGATTCGGTCACTATCAAGTGTGTACATGGGGACACAGTAAGATATCCTCTGCGTTCCACCACGATTCTAAACAGAGACAGGGTCTATAAGGTAAGGGTAGCGATAGTACCTGGGGCTCCTTATGACCTCATACTGGGTAGGGACTGGAAAGGCCTAGAGGATTGTCTCCCGACTAAGCAGACACTGGTAGGCACTCGGTCCCAGGGACCTCCCAGCTCCCCTGAGGAGGGAGAACTAGGGAGGATATTTCCCTTTGAAGGGGAGGTGATAGGGGAATGTTTCCAAGGGTCAAGGCTGCGGTCCCGGGCACAAAACCGTAAACAAAAGCAGCAGAGAAGCCAAGCTCTCAAGCAGGCTAGTGCGACCAAGGAAATTCCCTGGCTGCCTAGAGAGGTGACGAAGGTATTTCCTACCTTCCCGGCAGAACAGAAGGCCGACGCCTCCCTACTGGAACTTTGGAGGCAAGCTTCACTCCCCCCTAGGAGCCCTGTTTCCTTTAGAGAAAAGCAGGGATTATTATTTAGATGCACTGCAGGAAGTAACCCTAGGGATAGCAAGGAGCAGCTGGTAATTCCTCGGGGGTTTAGGAGGATAATCATGCAAACAGCTCATGACCACCCACTTTCGGGACATAAAGGGTCTGAGGCTACGGAGTTGCAAATATCCCGGAGATTCTTCTGGCCTGGGGCGGCTCGGGATGTTGCCGATTATTGCAAATCCTGCCCTTCCTGCCAGAAGCTTTCGTTGAATAGACCAGCCAGAGCCCCCCTTATTCTCATCCCTAAGGTGGGGGAACCATTGGCGCGGTTGGCCATGGACATAATAGGACCGTTAGAAAGGACTCCAAGAGGGCATAATTTTATTTTTGTAGTCATGGACGTGGCCACCCGATATCCTTGGGCCTTTCCGTTAAGAAAGACCACTTCAGCGGCCCTGATGAAAGAATTGATGGGGTTGTTTTGTTTGGTGGGGTTCCCCCGGGAAGTATTAACGGATCAGGGGAGTAACTTTTTATCAAAAGAGATGGAAAGGTTCTGGCAGGGTTTTGGAATTCGCCACTTAAGGACGTCAGCCTACCATCCCCAGGCCAATGGGATGGTAGAACGTTTTAATCAAACATTAAAACAAATGCTTAAAAAGGTGGGAATTCAGGAAAAACGTGACTGGGACCTTTTTATACCGTTAGTGCTGTTTGCCGCCCGAGAAAAAGTCCAGGACTCTTTGGGCGTAAGTCCCTTTGAGATGTTGTTCGGGAGGGTCCCTCGGGGAATCCTGGACGTGGTCAAAGAACAATGGGGTTCTCAAGAGGAGGAAGAGACTAACGTAGTATCTTATTTGGCCCAGTTGAGGAAAAGAGTGAAACAAGTAGCTCAATTGGGGAAACACAACCTAGAGTGGAGTCAGGAAAGGCAAAAGAAATACTATGATAGAAAGGCCAGGACTCGCCACTTAAAGGTGGGTGATAGGGTATTAATACTGGTACCTACGGATCCCCATAGATTCCTCGCAGAATGGAAAGGACCCGCCACAATTATAGAAAAACTGAATCAGGTAGACTACCGGGTTAGGGATGAGAAAAATAGAATCCAAACCTATCATGTCAACCTGTTGAAGCCATGGCGGGAGCGGGAAACCTTAGCCCTGATGGCTGAGCAGAAGCTCGATGATGACCTGGGGCCCCAAATAGCAGAGATGGCCCAAATGGAGGGAGTTAATATAGGGACAGAGCTGACGGATAGTCAGGCAGAACAATTAGAAACCGTAGTACACGCTTTCAAAGATGTGTTTTCGCCTGTGCCTGGGCGGACGGAGGTAGTAACGCATGACATAATAACTACCCCGGGGAAGGTGGTCAGGGTGAAACCTTATAGGCTGACGGAAGGAAAGAAAGAGTTAATACAGAGTCTGGTGCAAGAGATGCTGTCACTAGGGGTGATTGAACCATCACAAAGCCCCTGGTGCAGTCCTATTGTCATTGTACCCAAGGCGGACGGGACGCCCAGATTCTGTATTGATTTCCGCCAGCTCAATGAAGTTTCACAGTTTGACGCCTTCCCCATGCCCAGAGTAGATGATTTGCTTGATCGAGTAGGGCGAGCCCAATTCCTCTCCACGCTAGATCTTACGAAGGGATACTGGCAAATTCCTCTTTCCCCGAGTGCCCGACCAAAGACGGCCTTTAGCACCCCCCATGGTCTCTACCAGTTCCGGCGGATGCCCTTCGGACTTCATGGTGCTGCCGCTACATGTCAAAGAGGAGTCACGGAAGTCCTAAAGGGGCATCATGGGTATGCGGAAGCATACTTAGATGATATTGTGATCTTCTCTGCTGACTGGGCGCAGCACCTGAAGCATGTAAGGGCTGTGTTAGAAGCGCTGAGAAGGGCCGGGTTTACGGTCAATCCTAAGAAATGTTACCTTGGACAGCGGGAAGTAAAATACTTAGGATACGTGGTGGGCCGGGGGCGGGTCAGACCCATAGTGGACAAGGTACGCTGTGTGAAGGAATATCCCTTGCCCACCTCCAAAAAGCAGTTAAGAGGGTTCCTAGGACTCCTGGGTTACTATAGAAGGTTTATACCAGAGTTTTCCACAAGAGCAGCTATTCTCACGGACATGTTAAAAAAGAATAGGCCTGACAGTCTACGCTGGGAAGATGAGGGGAGGCAGGCCGTTGCGGATCTGAAAGAGGCATTGTGCACTAACCCAGTGCTAATAGCAATAGATTTTGAGAAACCCTTAGTGCTGCAGACCGATGCCTCAGGGACAGGATTGGGAGCAATACTGAGCCAAGATTCAGGGAGTCGAGCATCCAATCCTGTTCCTCAGTCGCAAACTGCATCCCAACGAAAGAAATTATGCGACAGTGGAGCTAGAGTGCCTGGCCGCCAAATGGGCAATGCAGACCCTAGAGCATTATCTGCAGGCGCGCGAATTCACCCTGGTTACCGACCACGCGGCATTGAAATGGCTAAACACCATGCGAAATAATAATGCTAGGTTAACCAGGTGGTATTTGGCCCTGCAGACATTCCGGTTTCGGGTCTTGCATCGCCCTGGCAAACTAAGTACTAATGTCGACACATTGTCCAGAATGCAAGAGGATAGCAAGGCTCCCCTGGAAAGTAGGGACAAGCAACCCTTAAAGGTGAGGGTATGTCACAATCCTATCCCCGATGCTCTGCCTGTACCGGGTTTGGCTCCCACTAAAGCCAGCCCAGTCATACAGAGAGCGAATCATGGGGATAGGGTTGTGACCAGGAGAAGGGAAATAGCTGCATTCCCCTTTAAACTGGAAAATTCTGATTGTGAGGGAGGAGAGGAAAGTGAGGAGAATGGTCTGGAACAGCCTCCTTGGGACCTCTCTCCCTCCTCAAACTCTCAGCTGAGGGAGATAATGAGGAAGCCGAAAAAATCTAGGCAAACTTTACAGGCAGCTCCTCCCCCTCAGAGAGCAGGGTGTGTTCGGCTGAACACTTTAGAGGCTGCTCTTAGGAGGAAAAGGGCAGTTCACTCTGGGCCAGCCCAGGAAGAGGTCTATCCAGGCTGTTCTCCTGTGAACCAGGATATTGAAATGGAGGAGACAGACATTGACCCTGTGGCCAGCCAGCCCGTCCAGCCAGAACCTATGGACTATATGGAAACTCCCAGTCTGCCTGAAGACATCCAGATGCAGGAAAGCTAAGTGGCAGGGCTGGGTAGTTTGGGGGAGTTATAGCCTACTCTGCCCGTTTGTATGTTGCTCAGGAAAGGTTCTTTAGGCTGAAAGGTTAAGGTGACTTGTGCTGCCCTGCTTAGGAAAGCAGGAGGGAAAAAAAAAAAAAAAAAAAAAACGTTTTTTTTTTATTGTTTGAATTTCCAGGTTCTAGCCTAGTTAAGCTGACCTGACTTTTCTACTGGGTTATTGTGAACCTGGGGAGTAATGTTTGGGGAGAATCCACTGTCCATACTGGTTGGGATTGTGGGGCCATTAGTGGCATTCTGTGTTACAGACAAGTAAATTGGTGGATTCACTTACTCCCCTTCCCCCACCAACTCCCATTGAGCTGGTTGGGGCTCAAGCCTCAATAACTAAAAGGCTTGTGCACAAAACCATCTGAAGTGCTAACAGTAGTGTTTGTTGTTAGTCTGAATATTAAGACAGCAACTCTTTTTGGTTTATTTTTACTTACCTGAACCGTCAGGATGTAGATGACGGCCGAAAACCTAGACCTGTTGGTCGGCTATATAATTTTTGTTGGTGTGATTTTTGCTACTTGGGAATTTGGACTGATTATAAGTTTACTCCCAGCAATATACCACATAATAAAGTGGTCATCGCAGGAACAAAGAAATTGACTCTGGTTTTCTTTTTGCCTGTTTATTTTTTGTTTTGAGTGAATGTCGTACAGCAGGACTTCCTTCCTTTATGGGAAGCACGCAGAGGGAGCTCTAAGGTGAGCGTGGACCGGCCCCGTTGAAGTACAGGTACCGGCCTCGCCGTCACAATACCCCCCCCCCCCCCCCCGATATTATAAATGTACTTTTAATGGAAAATGTCGTCTATTCATTGCAATAAGTTGTCAATGGCCCCCAGATATTTTAAAAATTATTATAATTTCCTTTTTGTTTGGCAATTGTTCTTTCCATTTTGTAAATGTGGCACAATGAGTTCCATCAGAAAGTATAGTTAAGTCTACTATAATTTCTCCGATTCCTGGTGATATGTTGTATGGGCGACTCCTGTCATAATCAGACCCTACGAACTTTTGAATTCCCTCTATTTTAAGTAATTCTCCAGAAAGCAGCATTAATGCTCTTCTTTGAAGCAAACCAGAGTCTTGTTTATTTAATTTCAGAAAAATAGAATATTCTCAGTTCTTCTATTTCCTTCAAAAAACAAAAGGTAACATCAAAACTCTCTCTCGCAGGGAAGAGTTAAAAAAATCAACTGCTTAAGAGTATCTAGACCAGGAGTGGGCATTTCCGGTCCTCGAGGGCCGGAATCCAATCGGGTTTTCAGGATTTCTCCAATGAATATGCATGAGATCTATTTGCATGCACTGCTTTCAATGCATATTCATTGGGGAAATCCTGAAAACCCGACTGGATTCCGGCCTTCAAGGATCGGAGTTGCCCACCCCTGGTCTAGACCACACATTTGGGCCACTAAATCTTTTACCTAAAGTTCTCAAATCAACATTGAACAAGGACGGGGGAGGGATAACAGCAAACCCTGAGGGTACCCCACAAGAAGATCTCCGAGGCTGAGATTTACAACCACCCCTTCTTATATAATGAACATCTAGCAAAGAAGAACCTTATAGTCTTCTGACCGGATCTGTCATGTAGGAAGAAACTGACATATTCGAGAGACCTGAAAACAAGGAATGACTTCAGAAAGGAGGAGGTAATTATTTTAAAACTTCCCTCCCCCCACATTTTAGAGAGGATATGGATAATGGGGATAATTCAGTATAGTGCAGCAAAAGATTATTAGGATTCTCTATTTTCGCTTACGCTGACGATATACAGCTGCTTTACCCGATTAACACTTCAAACCCTTTAGATATTTCTGATCTAAATACTAAACTGGATATCTTAAGTGATTGGCTCTTCTCTAACAAACTCTCACTCAACGTCGACAAATCCTGCGGTCTCCTTCTCCCCATTAAAAAATCTGAAACATTACCAGGAACAATTTACATCAAATCCACACCTATACGTATGGATACTAAAATAAAATTATTAGGTGTCACCTTAGATAGCGAACTTACATTCCATGACCACATAAGTTCTGTTGTAAAAACTTGTTTCTTCAAATTACGTATCATTCGTTCCCTCAGATCTATTTTAACCACTGACTCGATTAATACCTTAATTCATTCTTTAGTCATCTCCCACTTAGACTACTGTAATTCTCTTTTAAATGGACTCCCCCAAAAAGAACTTCGACGGTTGCAACTCATTCAAAATACCGCAATCAAACTCACTTACAGAATTGGTAAGTTCGAACACGTCACTCCTCTTCTTAAAGAGGCTCATTGGCTCCCAGTCACCCATCGGATAATTTATAAAATCATACTGCTTACTTTTAAAATTAAACATTCTCACCTGCCCCTATTTCTAGATAAACTATTAATCCCCCAAAGTTCTTCTCGTTCCTTAAGATCAACTGATCAAAAACTGCTTTTCATTCCTTCTTTAAAAGAATCCTACTACACTAGGAATACTAACTTTGCTATAACTGCCCCCACATTATGGAACTCTCTCCCTCAATTTCTTCGGGATGAAATCCAATTACCAAAATTTAAGACTAATCTTTTTTTTTTTCCATTATTTTTTATTTTCAAATTTTGCATAAAGTGTACAAAATATTAAAATACAATTTATAAATACATAGTATCACTTTTATATCTAATACATTATATATCTAAATTTGATTTTCCCCCTCACCCTCCCCCCACCCTTTTATTACTTTAATATAATATTTTTAATATTCAAATTTTACAGAAAGTGTACAACATGTTAGAATACAATTGATGAATATTCAAATAACATTTTTATTTCTAATACATTATGTTCTAAATAAATTTTATCCCCTCTCCCTCCCCCCACCCTTCTATTACTTTTCATTCATATATTACATATTTTTTAATATTTTTATAACATATTATGTAGAAATTATTTTCCTTACCCCCCCTATATGTGTGTCATAAAACAAGATTCTTAAAAGAAGAAAAGAAGAAGAAAAATCCTACTATTTATTCATTACAGTATTTTGTCAATGGCCCCCATATTTTTATAAATTTAGTATATGTCCCCTTTTGTATTGCTATTGTTCTTTCCATTTTAAATATATGACATATTGTATTCCACCAAAAAGCACAGTTACTTACCGTAACAGGTGTTATCCAGGGACAGCAGGCATATATTCTCACATGTGGATGTGGGTGACGTCATCTACGGAGCCCCGGCGCGGACAGCTTTTCAAGCAAACTTGATTGAAGTTTCAAGTTTGCACACTGCACCACGCATGTGCATGCCTTCTCGCCCACTAGAGGGCGCATCCCACCTCGTGGTCCTCAGTTCCATAACTAGCAAGGAAGCCATCCCCGGGGAGGCGGGCGGGTTGTGAGAATATATGCCTGCTGTCCCTGGATAACACCTGTTACGGTAAGTAACTGTGCTTTATCCCAGGACAAGCAGGCATGATATTCTCACATGTGGGTGACCTCCAAGCTAACCAAAACAGGGCAGGTGGGAGGATGGCAATTTAGGAAAACAGATTTTGCAATACTGACTGGCCAAACCGGCCGTCACTCCTGGATAGAGTGTCCAGACAGTAATGAGAGGTGAATGTATGAACCGAAGACCAAGTGGCAGCCTTACATATTTCCTCCATCGGAGTGGATCGGAGAAAGGCTATCGAGGCTGCCATTGCTCGGACCTTGTGCCCCGTGACTCGACCCGGGGGAGGAAGGCCAGCCTGAGCGTAGCAAAAGGAAATGCAAGCGGCCAACCAGTTAGACAGAGTGCGCTTGGAAACTGGATGCCCTAATCGATTGGGATCGAAGGACAGAAACAATTGAGGAACCTTCCGATGAGACCTGGTGCGTTGAAGATAATATGCCAACGCCCTCTTACAGTCAAGCGTGTGAAGCGCCGTCTCGCCAGGATGGGAGTGGGGCTTCGGGAAGAACACAGGAAGGACAATGGACTGATTGATGTGGAAGTCAGAAACAACTTTAGGTAAAAACTTAGGATGGGTGCGGAGAACCACCTTGTCGTGATGAAAGACAGTGAAAGGAGGGTCCGCAACCAAGGCTTGCAACTCCCCAATCCGCCTGGCGGAGGTGAGGGCAATCAGAAACACCGCCTTCCAAGTCAGAAATTTCAAGAGGGACTTGTTGAGTGGCTCAAAAGGGGGTTTCATCAGTTGAGCCAGAACTACATTCAAATTCCACACGACAGACGGAGGCTTAAGAGGGGGGCAAACCCTGAGTAATCCTTTCATGAAGCGTGTCACCAAGGGATGGAGTGACAGAGGGCGTCCCTCCAGAGGTTGGTGGAAAGCAGAAATCGCACTGAGATGAACCCGCACCGAAGTGGTTTTCAAGCCGGAGCGCGACAAATGAAATAAATATTCTAAAACCGAGGATACCGGAACTGATACCGGATCTAGGTGAAAAGACGAACACCAGGTGGAAAACCTGGTCCATTTCTGCGCATAGCAAAGCCTCGTCGAGATCTTGCGGGAGGCTTCCAACACCTCCTTCACCGATTGAGACAGGTCCGGAGGAGTCAGGGAACAAGAAACCAGGCTGTCAGGTGCAATGACTGCAGATTGGGATGTAACATGGATCCTTGACTCTGAGACAGCAGAGAAGGAGAGACAGGCAGGGGAAGAGGCTCCCTGGCACTGAGCTGGAGCAGCAGGGAGAACCAGTGCTGACGCGGCCACCGAGGTGCTATGAGAATCATCGTGGCCGTGGACGATTTTAGGTGTACCAACGTTCGCATGATCAGAGGGAACGGAGGGAATGCATACAGGAACCTCCCTTCCCAGTCGAGTAGGAAGGCATCCGCTTCCAGACGGTCCTGCGAGTACATCCGAGAACAATATAGTGGTAGTTTGTGTGTCTCCGGAGAGGCAAACAGATCCACCTGTGGCGTTCCCCAGCGAGCGAAAACCTCGCGTAGAACTGCTGAGTGTAGAGTCCACTCGTGCGGTTGCAGAAGTCGACTGAGTTTGTCCGCCAGGCAATTCCGTTCTCCTTGGATGTAGACCGCCCGGAGGAAGATGTTCCGGGAGGCCGCCCACTCCCAGAGGCGAAGAGCTTCGGAGCAGAGGGGCCATGACCCCGTTCCTCCCTGCTTGTTCACATAATACATTGCCACCTGATTGTCCGTGCGGACGAGGACCACCTGGTCCTGCAATATGTGAACGAAGGCTCGAAGTGCTAGGAAGATGGCCCGCAGCTCTAGCACGTTGATATGACACTGACGGTCTTCTGCCGACCACAGGCCCTGCGTGCGAAGACCGTCGAGGTGGGCTCCCCACGCGTACTCCGAGGAGTCCGTGGTCAGGACCTTGCGAAAAGGCGGAGTGCGGAACAATAGCCCCATGGACAGATTTGAAGAGTCTGTCCACCAACGCAGCGATTTCCGCAAGGGCGGAGTCACCGAAATGAGGCGAGACACCGGGTCGCACTCCTGACGCCACTGGGACGCGAGGGTCCACTGAGGGATCCTCAGATGTAGCCTCGCAAACGGCGTGACATGTACCGTCGAGGCCATATGGCCCAGCAGCATCATCATGCGCTTGGCCGACACCTTCGACAGTTGAGAGACCTGGTGGCTCATCCGTACCAAGGCTTCCAACCGCTGGGTCGGCAGGTAGGAGCGTAGGCGCACCGTGTCCAGCACCGCACCTATGAATTGAAGAGACTGCGACGGCCTCAACTGAGACTTTGGAAAGTTTATCTCGAACCCGAGAGTTTGCAGGAAGGCAATAGACTGTCGGGTCGCTGAGATAACCCCCTCCCTGGTCGGGGCTTTGATGAGCCAATCGTCCAGGTAAGGGAACACGTGGAGTCCCCGTGACCTGAGGGCTGCTGCAACCACCACCATGCACTTCGTGAATACTCGTGGGGACGCGGCCAGGCCGAAGGGCAGTACCCTGTACTGGAGGTGGAGGTCCCCCACCTGGAATCGTAAGAATCTTCGACAGGCGGGGTGCACCGGAACATGGGTGTATGCTTCCTTCAGGTCGAGGGAGCACATCCAGTCCCCTTCCTCCAAGAGGGGATACAGAACCGGGAGAGATAGCATTCGAAACTTCTCCCGGGCCAGGAATTTGTTGAGCTTCCTGAGGTCCAGTATGGGGCGCAGGTCCCCGGTCTTTTTTGGGACCAAAAAGTAGCGGGAGTAAAACCCCGTACCCCACTGGTCCTTGGGGACCGGCTCGACCGCCCGAAGCTTCAAGAGGGCTTTGGCTTCGGTTATGAGGGTCGATAGCTGCGAACGGTTGCAGGGGACTAAACTTGGGGGACTGTCCGGCGGCGAGGACACAAAGTTGAGCGAGTAGCCCTCGGAGACGATCCGGAGCACCCAAGCGTCTGAGGTAATCCCGGTCCATGCCTCCCGGAAGGACCGAAGACGGCCCCCGATAGGAAGGGGTTCCTGTGAAAGTGCGGAGGGGAACCCGCCCCGTCCGCTCAGCCCGTCAAAAGGAAGGCGCTGGCTTAGAAGGGCCCTGCGCCGGGGCTTGGGGTTGTCCCCCTCTGCCTCGCTGAGACGGACGTCTCGGAGGCGGTCTCGAGAAAGCCGGGGTCGACTTCTGAGGGTATCGGCGCGGCGGAGGCCGAAAGGGTTTCTGCGGCGGGGGCCTAGGTTTGGGGCGGACCAGGGATGCTAGAGAGCGCTCCTGTTCCGACAAGCGCTTGGTCGCCGCATCCAATGACTCGTCGAATAACTCGGACCCCACACAAGGCAAGTCTGCCAGGCGTTCCTGCAGGTTTGGGTCCATGTCGAGGGTGCGAAGCCAGGCCAAGCGGCGCATGGCCACCGCGAGGGCCGACACCCTCGAAACCAGCTCAAAGGCGTCGTACACTGCATGGAATAGGTACAACCGCAATTGAGACAGGTTGGACATAAACTTGTCGAATCCTGCTCTTTGGGAGTCCGGTAACGAGTTTCGATATTGAGGAAGGTCCTTCACCATACCACGCAAATAGGAGGAAAAGGTGAAGGCGTAATTTAGAACCCTGGTGGCCATCAGGGAATTTGAATAGAGGCGACGGCCAAACTTGTCCAGGGTCCGCCCCTCCCTGCCTGGTGGAACCGCCGCAGAAACCCGTGAGGGCTGTGATTTTTTAAGAGCAGACTCCACCAGAAGAGACTGGTGTGAGAGCTGCGCCTTATCGAACCCTTTAGGGGGAATCGTCCTATACTTCGATTCCATTTTTGAAGGCACAGACGTGACTGTAAGAGGGTTTGACAAGTTCTTCAGCCAGGTTTGCAGAAGGACACTGTTGAGAGGGAGTCTAGGCACCTCCCTAGGAAGAGTGGGGAGGTCCTGTTCCTCCAAAAATTCTTTGGAATACCGAGAGCCTACCATCAGGTCAATCCCCAGGGCTTGGGCCATGTCCTGAACGAAGGATGAAAATGAGGACGGCCTAGCCTGGGGAGAGGGGGTTCTCGACCGCCCCACCGAGGAGAGGGGGGAGGCCTCATGGGAATAATGAGGATCCCTAACCGATCCCGAATCCCAGGATCCCCTCTCGAGGGCCCTCGAGGGGGAAGGGGAAGTTATCCTCCTCGCAGAACCCTTGGGTGAGGACCCCGGGGTTCGTGGGACACTCTCCCGTTTCCTCGGCGAGGCGGCCCGGGAGGACTTCCCATGGGGTGAGCGGAGGAGCCTCGGGTTGTCGAGGCGCAACTCCGACACCTGCAGCGCCTCGCCCCCGAACGACGAGGAACGGTCGCGCCGAGGCGAGCCTCGGGGCCGCTTAGACTTCCTCGATCGACGCCCCGTCCGAGGTCGCGTCGAGGGCGAGGCGTGTCTGGAAGACCCGGAGGAAGAGGAGGAAAGACGGCGCACTCTGCGCAACTTTTCTTTGGGCCTTACACTCCGCTCAGGGGGTTCCCCCGAGGTCGAGGTCTGGGGCGGGGCCGAGACCGAGGTGAACGGGGCCACAGTACCCGAGACCGAGGTCGCCGAGGCCGGGGCTCCCGAGGGAGCCGAGGCCGGGGCCTCCGAGACCGAAGGCGCCCAGGCCGAGGTCGAGGCCGCCGGAACCGCAGCACGCTGCAACACTTCCAGGGCTCCCGACAGCTCCGATGAGATCAGAGCTCGGAGGAGATCCTGGAAGGCCGGAATCCCCACGAAGGTGGGGAGTTCCGAGTCCGGGGCACACTCCCTGGAGGGCGACCTCGGTCTCGAGTATTCCCTCGGGGTGTGCGGAGTCGAGGTCCGATGCGGGGCCGGGGTCGACCCACCCGCCTTGGCCTGACTCGAGGATGGCTTCTTTGCTGAAGGGGATGGAACAGAGGACTTACCCGAAGCTTGCTTCACTGACGACGCCTTCGAGGAAGAGGGCCGAGGCGAGGCCGAGGCCCCCGAGGACGCCGAGGCCGAGGTCAAGGCCGGGGCCGAAGCCGAGGCCGACGTCGAGGCCTTAGGCGGCGCGTCGACGGCGAACAATTCGGCCATTCTTGCCTTACGGCGACGGAGGGCCCTGTTTTGGAAGGTAGCACAGCGATCACACGAGTCTGTCGGATGTTCGGGCCCAAGACAGACAATGCACCACCGGTGAGGGTCAGTGATGGAAAGCAACCTCTCACACCGGCTGCACTTTTTGAATCCCGTAACAGGACGGGACATCCACGAAGAAAAAGAAGAAGGCCGGGAACGTACCGACGTCCCGCGGCCACGGCTTCCGGGAGCCCCCGGAGGCCGACGAAAAACGAAAGACTTTTTTTTTTTTTTTTGAAAAGAAACGAAAGGAAAAACAGCACCGCGAACTAATTCGAAGGGAAAAACAAACTAAACGCGGCAGCTAGAAGGCAAAAACACTGGAGCTCAGATCCACAGGGCTTTCTTGCTCCGCGGAAAAATTTGAACTGAGGACCACGAGGTGGGATGCGCCCTCTAGTGGGCGAGAAGGCATGCACATGCGTGGTGCAGTGTGCAAACTTGAAACTTCAATCAAGTTTGCTTGAAAAGCTGTCCGCGCCGGGGCTCCGTAGATGACGTCACCCACATCCACATGTGAGAATATCATGCCTGCTTGTCCTGGGATAATGTATAATTTAGGTTGTTATAGTTCTTCCAGTTGTTAGTTATATGTTGAATGGCAACCCCTGTCATAATTAATAAAAGTTTGTTATTTTCTGGTGAAATTTGAATTTTTTTTCTCATCATCATTCCAAATAATATTGTATCATATGATATTGCAATATGATTTTCCATCAATTTATTAATTTGTGGCCAAATTGAATTCCAAAAAGTTTTAATATAGGGACAATGATATAATAAATGATCTAATGTCCCTGGTTCTAGATTAGTGCCAGCATTTATTGGACTTAGAACTGTCTAATTTTTGCAAACGTGTAGGGGTCCAAAAAGCTCTATGTAATAAAAAGAACCAAGTTTGTCTCATAGATGCTGACACTGTACATCCCATTCTCCAAGACCAAATTAGTGGCCATTGAGATGCATTAATCTGATGCCCAATCTCAATGCTCCAAATTTCTCTTAGACCATTTTTTGGTTTTTTATTCAAGTATCCAGATATTAATTTATACCACAATGCGGCTTGATGTCCTAGGAAGTCTGCTTGAAAACATAAGAACTTTAAACTATATTGATTATTTAATGTTTTCCATTCAGGGAACCCAACCTGAATGGCCTGCTTCAATTGCAACCATTTAAAACTTTGTGTTTTATTAAGACCAAATCTATGTTGCAATTGTGAAAAATCCAGCAGTTTACCTTCTGAAATAACATCGTCTAAAGATCTAATGCCTGCAATTAACCAGTTCTTCCAAAGGATTTGAGCTCCGCCAATTTTGATCTTGGAGTTTATCCATATAGATTGATTAGTTGATTTGTTTATTGGGATAGGTGTTAATTTATCAATAAACCTCAATGTTTTCCAAGTATCCATTAATATTTTATTTTCTCTGTATCTTCTAGGTATGTTAATACTTGGTAAATGTACTAAATTTAGGGGAAACATAAGGCGCCATTCTAAATATAACCAATCCGGTGCATTATCCATAAGTTCTGGGAGGATCCAATACATACCCTGACGTAGAATATAGGCTTGATGGTACCTATAGAAATTTGGAAAATTTACCCCTCCCTCCTTAATTGATTTTTGCAAAGTTACTAAAGCTATTCTAGGTGTTTTACCAAGCCAAAGAAATTTTGTTAAAATGCTATTGAGCTTTTTATAAAAAGACCCCTGAAAATAAATAGGTATCATACTCATTTGGTAGCAAACTACAGGTAATATCATCATTTTAATAGTTTGAACTCTTCCCCACCAAGAAATATGTAATGGGTTCCATTGCTCACATAACTCCG
The DNA here is from genome assembly GCF_902459505.1 of Geotrypetes seraphini. Lineage (NCBI taxonomy): Eukaryota > Metazoa > Chordata > Amphibia > Gymnophiona > Dermophiidae > Geotrypetes > Geotrypetes seraphini. The sequence continues at coordinate 9,844,779 of NC_047087.1, read as the reverse complement.
TAACTTTTTTTAATACAAATTTTTCATTCTCTTTTACAGTATCTTCAATTGTATTTTTAACTTGAATGCCAAGATATTTAAATCCTTCTTCTTTCCATATGAATGGAAAAGTATCAAATAATCCTTTTACACAATGAACATTCAAGGGTATAATTTCAGATTTATTCCAATTAATTTTATATCCTGAAAATTTACCAAACTTATCAATTAATTCCAATAAAGAAGATAAGGTTGACTCTGGATTTCTCAAATAAAGCAAAATATCATCAGCATAAGCCGAAATTTTATATTCCATATCTGAATATGGAATACCTTGTATCTCCCTCTTTTGTTGTATTGCTAACAATAAGGGTTCCAATACAACATCAAATAACAAAGGAGATAGAGGACAACCTTGTCTAACTCCCCTCCGCAATTGAAAACCATCAGATATCTTATTATTAATGTTTAGTCTTGCAATCGGGAAGCTATACAATGTTTTTACCATTTGTATAAATCCAGAACCTATACCAAACCATTCTAAAGCCTGATACATAAAATTCCATTCTACTCTATCAAATGCTTTTTCAGCATCTAATGAAACTGTAAAAGCCGGTTCATCCATTTTTTTTGATAAGTTTAACATGTGAAACAATAATCTAGAGTTATTTGAAGAATGTCTTTTAGCAACGAAACCCGTTTGATGCATATCTATAATATGTGGGAGAGCTTTGGCTAATCTCAAAGCCAAAATTTTCGCCAAAAGTTTATTATCAACATTTATCAAAGATATAGGCCTGTAGTTTGAAACCAAAGTAGGATCTTTATTTGGCTTAGGTAAAACAATTATTATTGATTCAGCCATAGTACCTTTAATATTACCTTTTTTAAGTTGTGTCTGATATAAATTTAGTAAATGTGGGGAAAGGATATTTTGAAATGTTTTATAAAATTCTATTGTATAACCATCACCACCTGGAGCGGATCCAACTCTAAGAGATCTCAATGCTGTTTCTAATTCTTTTAATGATATAGGTTCATCTAAACTCCGTTTTATATGATCAGGAACCTTAGGTCCATTAATTAAATCTAAAAAATTTTTTCCATCTTTTTGTCTCTCCAAATAAGGCTCGGTAGAATACAGGTCCTTATAAAATTTTAAAAATTGTTTTAATATTATATTTGTTTGATTTGTTATTATACCATTATCATCCTTTATTCCATTAATATTAGTTTTTCTTTTTTTTTGCTTTAAGATAATTTGCCAATAGTCTCCCCGCCTTATTAGAATTTCCATAATACATTGCTTGCTTGGAAAACAAATCTCTTCTTATCATTTTTGAAGTTAATTCATTATATTTACCTTTTGCTTTCAAAAGAGCTTGCAAAATTTCATTTTCCCATTTACTTACCAATTTAGCTTCTAATATTTTTATTTCTTTTTCTAATTCTATATATTTTATTTTAATCTGTTTCCTAATAAAAGCTGAATATGATATAATATTTCCCCTCATAGTTGCTTTAAATGCATCCCATACATTCTCTATAGATGTATCTTCCACTAAATTTAGTTGAAAAAATTCATTAATTTGTATTTTAAAATTTTCCAAAAATTTGTCATCCACAAGCAATGCATTATCAAATCTCCAAAGAGGTCTACCATTTTCTAATTGATTTAATTGTAATTCTATCCATACTCCCGCATGATCTGAAATAATAATAGGATCTATGGAAGCTTTAATCACCTGTTGTACTTTATTTGTTGTAACAAAAATATAATCTATTCTTGAAAATGATTTATGAACCTGTGAACAAAATGAAAATTCCTGATCATTAAAATGAAGAATACGCCATATATCTTTCAAATCACATGTTTGAACCAAATTATCTAAACCTAAAGATTTTATATTTTTACCAGGTTTTTTATCCAATAATGGATCCATTACAGCATTAAAATCTCCAGCCACCACTAGATTAGAAGCAGCCAGTGGTAACAACATATTTTGTAATTTTTTAAAAAATTCTGATTGATTCGAATTAGGGGCATATATATTAAACAACGTCAGGGCATCATTTCCCATACCTATATCAATATGTATCCATCTTCCATGTGGATCTGAATTTTTTACCTTAATCTTGGCCGTACATTTTTTATTTATAAGGATAGCTACCCCTGCTTTTTTACCCTCTGCTGGAGCAAAAAAACATTCCTTTACCCATCCACCCGATAATTTCTGTGATTCCTTTATACTAAGATGGGTCTCCTGCAGACAGTAAATATCCGCATTTTGCTTTTTTAAAAATGTTAATACTTTTTTCCTTTTGATTACGTGATTCAGGCCATTGACGTTAATAGAATATATCTTAAAAGACATTATACATTTTAATACTTCTCATTATAGTCTTCCTCTCCTCTTCCTTCATATTTAGAATCCAAAATATAAGGGGGCGTGGCTTGGACGCGAATGATGACGGTTGGGTGAAGGAGAAGCTCCGTACAAACAAGCTTAAATTACAAATTACTACAAAAAAATTACTACAAAAAAATGATTTCCTACGATCTCGATGGTATGATAAATTGAAATCTACCTCCTTTGCTGAGACGGAGAGACGTTTAAAAAGTGGAAGAGCCGTTTTTATATCCTGAGAAATGAGGTGTAAAAAAGCTGAAGATTAACAGAATTTGAAACTGCCGGTGAGCTACCTAACGACAAATATAAAAGTTTCTTCCTTATAAATAATAAATGAAGTGGATGGTGACTGCCATACTATAAAGATAAGCTGTTTTGAAATAGCTTTCCTATACCGGTAGTGAAGCGAGGTCCGCTGTAAAGTCTACTTGGCAACGGTTTTTTTTTTACTGTTTCCTTGCTGCTAATTTCGAAGAAAAGAATTGTGAATGATAAATATAAATATATTATAAATATCGATCTCATCTGCTGTAATTGAAAGGAATTCTGATATAGGAGATTGCCAGTTTTTTCTTTCTCCTCAGCGCTTGGGCTGCGAAAGAGGTGACAGAGTGAGAGACTGGCGGTTTTCTTTAACCTGAGGGAAAAAGTGCTAGCGAGATAGCTGAGAAGCGCTGAGAAATGCATATACATCAAGAATACTAAAGTTGGAAAAATATACTCAATAGAGTGTCGCTCTCCTCGGTAAGGGCTGCGATTGGGCTCATAAGAGGAGAAAAAAAAAAAATTACAGATTTTTTCAGCGCTGAAGCGAAATGTCAAAAAAAATGACTAACGGATTTAGTAAAATAAATCTGTAAAAAGATTGACCAGCCATATCTAAAAAAATCTAAGAAAAAGAAAGGCTGCTAATAGAATGTTATTACCTTTATAGAGACTGAGATAAGGCTTGAAAGAGGAGAAACAGAGAGAAGGACTACCGAAATTTTTTTTTAAATACTCACAACAATAGAACTTAAGACAAATAACTAACAGTTGCTTTAAGAGTTACTGTAATAAAAATTTTGAATTTGTTCTAAGTATAAGATTGGGACAAACAACTGAAAGAAAGGAAAAAAGGAAAAAAGGCTGAAAAAAAAATTTTTTTTTCTATATTAAAAGATAGAAACAAAGCCTGAAAGAAAATTCCTCACCATTTTTTATATAAATTGATATAGCAAAATAATAAAACATAAATTGAAAACTCAAAAGAAAAGAGAAAACGGCAAAATATTGAAACTGATACAGAAAGACAGTGAATGCAGGCTGAGATAAAAAGAAGAGAAGAAAAACAGAAGATGACATCTAAAAAACAAAACAAATGCGATTCAGAAGCAAGCGGTTCCGGTATTGGTAGCAGCAATAAAAGATCAAAAACAGAGCCAAATAACACACCCTCAAAAGTTCCGCTGCCATCGGATGAGAGCCCCGACGTCATGGAAGAGTTAAGACAAATTAAAGAAATAGTATTAGACAGCAATAAAAAACTAAAAAAAGCAATTGAAGATGCTGCACTTCTCACCAAAAGAGTGGATATAGTTGAAAATAGAATAAATGACCTAGAAAACAATACAGAACAACTGAATACAGACATGAGAAAATCTAAAATAATATGGAAAGAAGTTGAAGAAATTAAAAGAGACTTGGAAGACAGCCGAAATAGAGAAAGAAGAAATAATTTAAGGATCATCGGGATTCCGGAAGGGGTAGAAAAAAATGACCCTATAACATTCCTGGAACAATTTCTACCTAAAATACTACCTTTAAAATTCAAAACTGCATTAGAAATAGAAAGAGCACACAGAATACCAACACAAAATAAAAACCTTCAATCAAGACCAAGAACTTTAATATTTAAACTTTTGAGACACCAACAAGCAGTAGAAATCTGCCAACTTGCAAAAGAAAACAAAAACCTCAAATGTCAAGATGCAAGAATCCATATTGTCCCTGATTTTGCAAAAGAAACTGCATCACGAAGAAAACAATTCCTAGACATGAGACCCCAACTACGAGCTCTAGGGGCAAGATATGGCCTTCTTTATCCAGCAGTAATGAAAATCACCATAGCCAACAAAACTCAAAACTTTTCAGATCCTACAAAACTTCAAGAATTCCTTGATCAACATGAACAGCCAATGACATCTTAAACAAGAACTTATTATTGAATACTATATATGTGTTAATATTTAAATTTATGTTTGATTTAATAAAACATAAAGATTGAATATGAAATACAGATATAGAGTTCAATATGAAAACGGAACTTTCAACTTTAATTGAAAAAAAAAAATTTAGAAGAACATGGAATTATAATTTGAACTGCAAGAACATTCTAAACAGACTGTGGAGATATCTAATAATCCTTTATGACTGCCTTCAAATATATACCTAAGCCTTAAAAATATAAGTTATAATATTTTAAATATTATTAGATATCATTTTGAATTTTATATCTGATTGAACGTGTGATTTGCATTGATGTCATATTTTCCTTAAAGAATAGAGAAAGAATATAATTCATACATAATATTTAAAAAAGGAAAACATTTCTTAATACCAATAATATACAATACAAACCAAAATATAATAAAAATATACATTGGAACTTATAATAGAATAAAAATAAAACATCTATAAAAGGGAAAATATAATTAAAAAAGATAAAATAAATAATAATTGTAGTAAATATAGTTATATATTGTAATAGCTTGTAGGAGGTATATACACCTAACCTCAATATGCGTATCCAAGTAGACATATTAAAATGGGAAGGGAAGGGAGGGAAGGGAGGGAAGGGAAGATGGGAAAATAATGGAAAATGGAATAAAGAAAAAAAAGGGGATATTCCAAAATATTTTAAATATTGGGAAAAAAAAAATTCATATAATTTAAAGAAAATATATCAAAAATACATAAATGGATCTTAAAATAATATCCTTAAACGTTAATGGTCTAAATCATATGATAAAAAAGAAAAAAGCACTATTATTTTTAAAAAGGCAAGATGCGGATTTATGCTTTATACAAGAGACCCACCTCTCAAATATTGAATCTAGTAAACTACAAGGAGGTTGGGTCAAACATTGCTTTTTCTCACCAGCTACAAAGAAAAAAGCAGGTGTTGCTATTCTAGTAAATAAAAAATGTACTGCTACATTCAAATTAAAGGCAACAGACATTAATGGAAGATGGATAATTGTGGAAATGAATATGGGAAATACTACCATGACGTTGATTAATATATACGCCCCTAATTCGAACCAAAATGAATTTTTCAAAACTCTTCAACAAATGATTATACCACTGGCTACTTCAAATCTAATAGTAGCGGGGGATTTCAATGCTGTTATGGATCCTATATTGGATAAAAACCCAAGTAGATATATGAAATCAATGGGCCTAGATAATTTAATACAAACTTGTGATTTAATAGATATTTGGCGTATACTTCATTTTGATGGACGGGAATTTTCATTCTGTTCTCATGTTCACAATTCTTTTTCAAGAATAGATTATATTTTTATATCAAAACATCTAGCACATCAAGTAACAAAAGCTGCCATCGATCCAATCATTTTATCTGATCATGGTGGGGTATGGATTGAAATTAAGATCACAGATCAAAATACAAATAGACCAATATGGAAGTTTGATAATACATTGCTTGCTGATCCAATATTCTGTGAAAATTTTCAAATAAAAATGAAAGAATTTTTTCAAATAAATGATAAAGATGAGATTTCTAGAGAAATATTATGGGATGCATTTAAAGCATCAATAAGAGGACAAATTATTTCTTATTCGGCTTATCTTAATAAACAAAATAAAAAACAATATACTAACTTAGAAAAAGAAATAAAAAATTTAGAAATAAAACTTATAGAAAAATGGGATTATTCCACACAACAAGAACTGTTAAAACTTAAAGGTAAATATAATGAAATATCATCAAAAATGATAAGAAAAGATTTATTTTCTCAGCAGGCACTGTATTATGGAAACTCAAATAAGTCGGGAAGAATACTAGCAAACTACCTAAAAGTGAAAAAAAAGAAAACAAATATAATTGCTATAAAAAATGAAAAAGGTGATACATTAACAAAAATTGAACCAATCTTAAAACAATTCCTAAAATTTTATAAATCTCTTTATTCTTCCGAGACTTATTTAAATAAAGAAAAAGAAGGTTTAGAATTCTTGAAACAATTAAAGGGTCCAAAAATTCCTGAACATATAAAACGAAGTTTAGAAGAACAAATATCACTAAAAGAATTAGGAACAGCTTTGAAATCCCTTAGAGTTGGATCCGCTCCAGGTGGTGATGGTTATACAGTGGAATTTTATAAACATTTTCAAAATTTTTTATTACCCTATTTATTAAATCTTTTTCAATATCAACTAAATCAAGGTTGTACTAAAGGCACTATGGCAGAATCATTAACAATAGTTTTACCAAAGCCAAATAAAGATCCCACTTTGGTATCAAATTACAGACCAATTTCTTTAATAAATGTAGACGGAAAATTATTAGCAAAAATACTTGCATTAAGATTGGCTAAAGCTCTTCCCCATATTATAAGTATGTCTCAAACAGGATTTGTTGCTCAAAGACATTCATCTCATAACACTAGATTAGCTTTCCATATGTTATACTTAACAAAAAAAATGAATGAGCCTACTTTTACTGTTTCTTTAGATGCAGAAAAGGCTTTTGATAGAATAGAATGGACATTTATGTATCAGACATTAGATTGGTTTGGAATAGGTCCTGGATTCACACAAATGATACAAACACTATATAACTCCCCTTCTGCTAGATTATATATTAATAATACGTTTTCAGAAAAATTTAATCTACAAAGAGGAGTTAGACAAGGATGTCCTTTGTCTCCTTTACTGTTTGATATTGTTTTAGAACCCTTAATATTAGCAATCCAACAAACAAAGGAGATACAAGGTATACCTCATTCAGATAAAGAATATAAAATATCAGCTTATGCTGATGATTTATTATTATATTTGAGGAACCCAGAATCTACCATTCCACATTTACTTGAACTGATTGAAAAATTTGGAAAATTCTCAGGATATAAGATAAACTGGAACAAATCAGAAATACTTCCATTAAATATACATTGTACAAAAGGTTTATTTAAATCATTCTCTTTTGTTTGGAAAGAGGATGCTATTAAATATCTTGGAATTTGGATTACAAAAAATATAGATGACACAATGAAAATTAATGAAAAAAATTTATTACAAAAAGTAACAGAGATGTGTGAGCAATGGAACCCTTTACACTTATCTTGGTGGGGAAGAATACAAACTGTTAAAATGATGATATTACCTGTAGTCTGTTACCAAATGGGAATGATACCAATTTTCTTCCAAAATTCTTTTTATAAAAAATTAAATAAAATATTGACAAAATTTATTTGGCTTGGGAAAAATCACAGAGTTGCTTTAGTGTCATTACAAAGACCAATTGCGGAGGGAGGGGTAAATTTTCCCAACTTCTATAGGTATCATCAAGCCTATATTTTACGTCAAGGTATGTATTGGATCCTCCCAGAGCCCACTGTAAATATTCCAGACTGGTTCTGGCTAGAATGGAGACTTATGTTTCCATTACGTCTTAGTCATGTAGTTAGTATCACGATGCCAAGGCTATACAAAGAACATAAAATATTCATGGATACATGGAAAACTTTAAGATACATAAGTAATCTAACTCCTATTCCAATTAGTAAATCAACAACTCAAACAATTTGGTTAAACCCCAAGATCAAAATAGGCGGTTTTAAAATAATCTGGAAAAACTGGATGACAGCAGGTATTCGTATTTTAGACGACATAATAAAAAATGGTAAAATGCTGGAGTTTTCACAATTGCAACATAAATTTGATCTTAATAAAACACAATATTTTAGATGGTTGCAATTGAAGCAATCCATTCAGGTAGGGTTCCCTGAATGGAAAAATCTTACTAATTATCACAGCTTGGAATTCTTGTGTTTCCAGATAAACTCAATAGGACATGAAGCTGCACAGTGGTATAAATTAATATCCGGATATATAAATAAAAAACCAAAAAATGGTCTTAGAGACATTTGGAGCATTGAGATAAAACACCAAATTAGTGCATCTCAATGGCCACGACTTTGGTCTTGGAGGTTAAAATGTACGATGTCAGCATCTATGAGACAAACTTGGTTCTTTCTTTTACATAGAGCTTTATGGACCCCTACACGTTTACATAGAATTGATAGCTCTAAATCTAATAGATGCTGGCACTGTCATGTTGAAATTGGGACATTAGATCATCTTTTATTCTTTTGTCCATTCATCTTAACATTCTGGAAATCAATTTGGCCTCAAATTAATAGGATGTTGGAAAACCCAATAGCCTTGACATATGATACTATATTATTTGGAACAACAATGAGAAAAAAAAGTCAAATATCATCAAGTAATAACAAACTTTTATTTATTTTAACTGGAATAGCAATACAACAAATCACATTTAATTGGAAAAGACATGACAGGCTGAATTACACTTTCTGGTGGAATTCTGTCTGTCATATATATAAAATGGAGCTAACCATAGCAACACAAAAAGGATATATTAATAGATTTCAAAAGATATGGAGACCATTAACAAATTTTTGTAATGAATGATTAACTTTTCCCAAGATAGAAATTTGATTAGAGAGGAATGGGATGGGATTTTATTTTTGAATTTAACACACTATATCAATGTTGTAAGAATTTACAATAAAGTTGTTTTTAAATATTATTGATTGAATGGGAGGGAGGGAAAGGGGATTAATACATTCAAAAGAAATTATATAAATTTAGAGTTACTGCATAATATTATAAAATATGTAAAAAATTAATGTTCTAAAAAATGTTAAACTTGATGATAATAAGAATGTTTATCAAGTGTATATGTTTAAATTTCTAATAAGTATATTTGAAACACTTGTTGTAACAAAAGAAAATGAATAAAGATTATATAAACTAGAATCCAAAATATATTTTTCACGACACACATATTTACCCCTAAAATATCTAATCCCTTATTTTTTTTTCCCTTAATCATAGTAAATTCTTTCCTTTTCCCTCCCTTTCCCACCCAATACAATGGCTGCTTAAGGATACACATTGGAACTGTAACCCTAATATTCTCCTCCCCTCTAGGCATTCAATATTCAATCAGATTCTCCTTCTATCTATTTATTTTAACCTTTAATTTCTTTAGTCATATTTTCTTAATATTTCATTAATGTATCTTTATCCATTTAACAGTTTTTAATTTATATTTCCTTAGTATTATTATTTACATCATAAATTTTTATCTTAAACATATATTTAGTATATTATTGATGTTTTTCTTATATTTTGCTTTTTCTTTCTTATAAATTTTTTTTTTTTTTTTTTTTTCAAATATTTCAATATTTCATACTTTTATAGTTATTTCATAAAGTCATCAAAACCCATCTTAAAATTTTATGTTAAAATATCATAGGTTCTGGTTTAGAAAGAAAAGCTTTTAGTTTTTCTGGATCCTCGAAATATAAGGATTTATCTCCAGATGATACTCTCATTTTCGCCGGATAATATAGACCATATTTAAAACCTTTTTCTTTTAGTTGAGGTCTCATGTCTAATAGTCTCTTTCTTTTATTTGCTGTGTTTTTGGCAAAGTCCGGCAAGAACCATATTCTAGATCCTTTATAGTTTAGATTTTTATCTTTCTTTGCTGAATTTAATATTTCTAATGCTTGTTGGTATCTAAGCATTTTGAAAATTATTGGTCTTGGCCTGCTTTTATTTTCTGTATTTTTAACTGGAATCCTATGCGCTCTTTCTATTTCTAGTGGTTGTTTCAAGTCCAGTTGTAGTATTTTTGGAATTAAATTTTCTAGAAAAAGGATAGTATTTTTTCCCTCTAAATTTTCTTGTATTCCAAAAAGTTTAATGTTTTTCCTTCTTCCTCTATTCTCATAGTCTTCCAGTTGATCTTTCAATTTATTTAATTCCAGACTGTCATTTTTACATCTTTTTGTTTCGCTTTCTATGACCTCCATTTTGGATTCTAATTCAGTTGTTCTTTTGTTATTACTTTCCATTTGTCTATGAATGTTTAATATTTCTTCTTTCATTTCAGACATATTGATTACTGTTTCCTTAAGCATTTGTTTGATTTGTCTTAGTTCTTCCATAACTTCTGCTTTACTCAATATGTCAGGTTCTTCAATAGGAAGTGGGATCTTGCTTAGTGTTATTTGATCTTGTTTTTGTCTTTTTGCTGATGTGCCAACCTCATTTTTGTTTTGCCTGGTACTTGCCATGTTGTTGTTTCTTTTTTCGTGGATTTTATTTATTCAGTTTTGTTAGGAATCTTAAAATATCTTTCAGTCACAGTTTTTTGTAATATGTCTTTGATTTTTTTTTTTTTTTTTTTTTTACACCAGTGTTGCGTTGTTCTATCACTAAGCAGATTTCAAATCAGACACTCTGTCCAAATATAATATTCAACAAAAGAGAAATCCTTTTCTTCTTCTTCTCAAGCCTCTCTCTCTCAGAATTTCATTCTGATTTCAAGCAGGAGAAATTTTTTCAACAGTAATTTCTTGTTAGTTATCTGCTTTATTGTCTCAATGAGAAAGGAAAAAGAAACTTCCTTTTAATGTGTTTCAGCTCTTTAGAAGTCTCAGTGTTCAGGCACTATGTTATTCAGCACAGAAGAAAAATTTTTTTTTTTTTTTTTTTTTTTTTCTTTCTCAGGCTTTACTTTGACATCAGGCAGGAGAGGGCTATATCAAACTGTCATATTTTTATCTTTTGACAGGCAGCCCTCTATCCCAATCAGTCTGAATTGTAGTCTTTTCTATTTATTAATTAAATGGAGTATTCAATGTTCTACCTTTTTAAAAGTATTTCAAGAAATTGCTTCAAGCAGAGGATAATTTGATCTTTCTCAGGATTCCAACTCAATACTGGCTGGAAGAGAGCTGCTTCAAACTGTCTCAGCTTTAGATTGTTAAACTGACAACTGCCATATAATGAGATCTATTTTTTTCAATACTTCAAGTAATTAGTTGATCTCTCAGGGCTCCGACTGTCTGTGAAGGGTAATTTCAAACCGCCACAGTTCAGGAATTCAACCGACAACAGGCTTCACACTAGAATCAGTCTTTCTCTTACTTCCCTGCCCTTTTTGGTCAGTTTAAGTTTTTAATATTTCTTCTCTAAACCGTGCCGATCCAACTTTCTCTATTTAAAATAGTTTGTTCTCACAAAAAAGAAACCGGCAAAAGGACAATATTGATCTCTCTCTTCACCACCCGTAGGGCTCTGAGTCAGCGCCGGCAGGAGAAATCAAACCGCCACACAGATCGACTGACAGCAGCCTCACAACCAGATCAGTTCTCTTCTTTTTAACTTTTAGTCAGCTTTCATCGTCTCAGCGGACCCTCTCCCCAATCTTCCACTGTCTTAGCAAAGAGAAAATCTTCTGATTCTTTTCCCCCAGAGTCTCTGTTCAGCGCGGGCGGGAGAGGTCTGCTTCAAACCGCCACAGCTCATTCCCTTTTCAGCTTTTCTCGTTGTAAGTCTCTCCTTCCCAACACCTACAAATTTTACATTCGTTGGTCAGTTCAAGTTTCTATCCACTTTCACTCTCTGCTTGCCGTCTCAGCACAGACAAAAGCCGACGAAATTACCTTCTCTCAGCTTTTCTTCGATGTCAGCGTCTTGATGTCGGCACTCTGATTATTTAGCTGTTATTCACTCAATCTTCAACTTTAATCTTAAGAGGTAATATCATCATCAATAATAATTATTTTTTGATGCAATCTTCAAGAAGGGAATATTATTTTTTATCTTCAGTTGCCTAAATGAAGAGGAGCTTAGCGATTACACGTCCATTCGTGTTCGCGTTAAGCCACGCCCCCTTTTAAGACTAATCTTAAAACTTATCTATTTCAAGATGCCTTTGCCAAATCTTAATCTTTTCTTGATTCACTTGTTGATCTCTTTCTCAAAACTAACCTTCTCTTCAGCGCATATCCCTCATACCACGCACCCTTACCCCTCGTGTTATATCCCTTCCCTCTATCTCATTTCTTCTAAGATTATGTAACTTTTCCCTTCCTCCCCACTCATCCTCACTGTCAGGTTTGTCCGTATGTTTTATATGTTTTTTCTTTTTTTTATTTTTCTTACTAATCTTTCTAATACACCATTAAATTATTTTTCCTTTCCTATTTCAAATTTTATTGTTAACCGGTCAGATATTTGTTTTATGATCGGGATATTAAAAACCAATAAACTTGAAACTTGAAGATAGGCACCAAAAAGCACAGAAATTGCTGGGTGCTAAGCACCATTCTATAATATGGGAACCGGTCAGCATTTACACACCAACATTTAAGCTTGTGTACTTATAGCTTGGTCCATAGCCGAAATGTTGGGGAGTGGGTGGTGGAGTGAAGAGCAAACCCCCACTGATACTGCAATTAAGCCACCTTACAGCAAGGGGCACTAGCTCAAAGAGTAATCCACCTTAGGCTTAGGTGGGACAGAATTGCTGAGTCAAAGGGGCGGAGCTAAGGCAGGGAAGAGTTTAAATACCCCGAGGCTGAATAGTTCAGAGAGGCCCTGAGGTACGAGATCATCGCATGGTGGTCCTGTTGGCTAGGGAGAGCCTGGTGGCCAGAAGCTGAGGCTTCGGTGAGGTAGGATAAGTTTTCTTATAACCTTAAGTTCAGATACTATGGACTATAACCGTGAAGCTGTTTTGGAGTTAAGAAGAAGTGACTGCTCTTGAACCTGTAAAAGCCACATCTGGGACTGGCTGAAGCAAGAAGGAAAGAGCTCATCAGGAACTACAGTAAAGTCCCATGCGATTGTTTGTTTAGGAAGTGTCCAGCCTGTGGAGACTTGGGAAATCCTTCCTATCAGGGCAGGATTAACCAATAGGCCAAGTAGGCACATGTCTAGGGTCCGTAATGGTCAGGGGGGCCCGATGAAGGAGGGCATCAACATTGTTTTTTCCAAACGGCGATGGCCCCCTCCAGCATCGATCGGCAACGCGGGCCCCACCCCAATCGGCAACACAGCCCCCCCCAATCGACGGAAAGTAAGACAAGCAAGCAACGCGGGTAAGAACGGCAACGGGAACTGTAATTGTGCAAGCGGTGCTGCTTGCCCAAAGCTTCCCTTTGACGCAGCTTCCTGTTTACGCCTGGGTGCATGGTGGGGGGGGGGCAGGGGCCCAGTGTACTTGTGTGTCTAGGGGCCCTGGATGAATTAATCCTGCCCTGCTTCCTATGACTATATTCTGAAGAGTTCCATCCCTGGCTGCAAAGCCACATTATCACACACAACTTATTGAATACTTTAAATCAATGGTTCTCAACGCTGTCCTGGAGGACCACCAGCCAGCCAGGTTTTCAGGATAGCCCTAATGAATATGCATGGAGCAGATTTGCATGCCCGTCACCTCCATTATATGGAAATCTCTCTCATGCATATTCATTAGAGTTATCCCGAAAACCCGACTGGCTAGTGGTCCTCCAGGACAGGATTGGGAACCACTGCTTTAAATGATGCGTGTAAATGTGGGACCCCCCCCACACCTACGTCCCTTTGCAAATACATGCACAGAACCCCTGTAAGCCACATGCTCCGGATTTTTAGCATCCAAATGGAGTTTATAGCAGGAATATTATAGAATGAGGGGGAACGTTTGCAAGATAAAGTTCGCAACTCAGAAATTCTACAAACTGAAGATGCAACTATCACGAAGATCTGCGAGTTCACGGCAGCCAATCAGCTAGCGGCTCTGCATGGGCAGGAGTGAAGGAAGGTTGCTCCTGCCGCGGTTCACTGCTGGACCACCAGGGACTTAACCTCTCCCTTTTTCCTCTTTTATTTTCATCTCAATGTATTTATTACTCTTTCCTTCCCATCCTCTCCTAATGTATCATGTGCGTTCATGTGTAAATGTTTCCCCTTTTTTTAGTTTAGATAAGTTTTTATTCTTTTTTTAAACTTTTGTTACATTTTATTGTAAACCGTTTAGATACCTGGATGATAAACGGTATATCAAAAATAAAGAAACTTGAAGATAACAGTTGTTGAAATAATAATAATAGTTTATATACCACAGGATCGTGAAGTTCTATGTGGTTTACAATGATTAGCAATGTTTGAGTAGAATTAACATAGTTAAAATTTATTGATTAACAGTTCTAGAGATCAGTTATTGTGGGAGAGATTGTGCAAATCAGTTTCCTATGTACTTTAAGAACAGATATGTTTTTAGGTGTCTCCTAAATTTTCCATAGGCATTGGCAAGCGTAAGTAATTGTTTCAGATCATTGCCCCATAATGCTGCTTGATAAGAGAGAAGATGTTGGTGATGTCTTTTAAATTTACATCCTTTAACCGGGGGAGAAACAAAATTCAAGTTTGAGCTTCTCTTATCTATTGGTTGAAAAGGAGAATAGGTCGGTTATGTATTTGGGGGCTAGGCCGTCTAGTACCTTAAAGCAAAAGCAGCCAATGCAGGAGTCGGTAGGAGGGAGTTATATGATCAAACTTCTTCAACCCAAAGAAGTCAGCCGGGGCTGGCCCTCCGCTAGACCACCAGGTAGGGGGGAGGAGTTGGCGGGAGGGAGATAAAAATAGTTAAAGTTGGCTGGGGCAGGAGACGGGAGGGATTGCTCCTGTCTCGGCCCACCGCTGGACTACCAGGTCTTATCACAAGCCCGGCATTGACCCAAATATAAACCGAGACTCCCATTTTTTGGCCCAAAATCTTAGTTTATGTATGAGTATATAAGGTACAATTGTTCATTTAATAGTTGCTTTGAGGAATGAACCTAGAGGGAGGTTCTTGAAAAACTCCTTTCTTGTCTCCTTGAAAGGAAGACCGGACATGAGTAAATTCAAAATGGTGACAGAATCTTAACTGCCCAGGTCAGCATCCGCTGGCCTAAGAAGTAGAAAAGTGTTTCATATTTTCAGGTTATTTCTGGATCATAACAAGTCCAGAAATATTAACCTGCTCCTGAACCAGTCCTAGAAGTGAGAACTGGTCCAAGCGATGGAGATCTCATTAGCAGTAGGAGCTTCAGAAAATCAAGCAGGGTAACAGCAGCCTTGCCCACTGTTACTCCAAGAACTAAGGGCCTCGCTAGAGGCCATCAAATACTGCACAATTACAGCAGAAGACACTCCATGTAACTACTGTAGTTCCTGTACTTAAGTAAAAGTGTTGTTACTTTTAATAAGAACATAAGAATTGCTGCTGCTGGGTCAGACCAGTGGTCCATCGTGCCCAGCAGTCCGCTCCCGTGGCGGCCCTCTGGTCAAAGACCAGCGCCCTTACTGAGACTAGCCCTACCAGCTTACGTTCTTGTTCAGCAGGAACTTGTCTAACTTTGCCTTGAATCCCTGGAGGGTGTTTTCCCCTATGACAGACTCCGGAAGAGTGTTCCAGTTTTCTACCACTCTATGGGTGAAGAAGAACTTCCTTACATTTGTACAGAATCTATCCCCTTTCAATTTTAGAGAGTGCCTTCTCGTTCTCCCTACCTTGGAGAGGGTGAACAACCTGTCTTTATCTTCTAAGTCTATTCCCTTCAGTATTTTGAATGTTTCGATCATGTCCCCTCTCAATCTCCTCTGTGCGAGGGAGAAGAGGCCCAGTTTCTCTAATCTTTCACTGTATGACAGCCCCTTAACCATCTTAGTCGCTCTTCTCTTGACCCTTTCGAGTAGTACCGTGTCCTTCTTCATGTACGTCAACCAGTGCTGGACGCAGTACTCCAGGTGAGGGCGCACCATGGCCAGGTACAGCGGCATGATAACCTTCTCCGATCTGTTCGTGATCCCCTTCTTTATCATTCCTAGCATTCTGTTTGCCCTTTTTGCCGCCGCCGCACATTGCATCGACAGCTTCATCGACTTGTCGATCATAACTCCCAAGTCTCTTTCCTGGGAGGTCCCTCCAAGTACCACCCCAGACATCCTGTATTCATGCATGAGATTTTTATTACCGACATGCATCACTTTACACTTGTCCATGTTGAACCTCATCTGCCATTTTGATGCCCATTCCTCGAGCCTGATTATGTCACGTTGCAGATTTTAGCAATCCCCCCTGCGTCTTCACTACTCAGGATAACATTTGTTACTTTTACCGATGTAATAATCTCACCAATTTTTACTACTTTTACCTACTTACATCCGAGGCTTAAAGTTAAAAGTAGAAGCAAGATGTAAATGACTATTTTGATGGAATTCAGTTTGCCACATATACAGAATTGAAAGATCAATAGCGGTGCAAAATGGAAATTATAAAAACTTCATTAAAATTTGGGAACCATTAACGTCCTTTTGTCATGATTGATGCCATTTCCTAATATTTCTATATTTAATATGTAAGATAAGGGTGGGGTGGGGGGAGGATTTCTATTATATGAAAAATAAAAATTACTAAAGGGATTTCAGGATGGGAGAGGGAGGGTTATATTTACAACTATAAGTTATAGTGATAAGATGTACAAGTGGTTAAATCTATGTTATTGTGTTGCAATTTTTGTACACTTGATGAAAGTTAAAAGACTATTCCTCGGTAAACGAAATGAAACAACAAAACCTGGAACAGAATTTTACTGTTGTAAATCTCGTCAGCAAACAATTGATCATTTCATCTTAAACTTTGCCGTTCAGTGAATATAGCCTAGGAGAATAGTGGAATTGCCTGTATTTATTGAACCGATTATGGTCTCCAGCCAAACAGAACAGTGATGAGTTGGGTCACTTCGAAGAGGAGAGAAATCTGAAGTTCGCTGTAGCTCTTGCTGACCAGACATCTCTACCACAACAGACTGCTGGTCATCCCAAGGAAAATTTTACACTGGGGTGTCTGTCTACAAAATTGATAAGAGTCTTTAGAGAGGAAGTCTGCTTGTCTGGCCTTAAGACTGAAGGCTTCCTACACAGTTGACGTTCTTGCATCAGTTCTCAAGGATATTCAGACAGAGTTTGCCTTCAGATGACAAACTGTTAGAACCACAACAGACAATGATTCTAACTTTGAGAATGCCTTCTTTGTAATTGGAAAGCATGACGAAGATAATGAAGATGGAGATGCAACACGGATTTACTAAGGGGAGATCATGCCAATCCAACCTAATCAGCTTCTTTGACTGGGTGACGGGGAAGCTGGATGTTGGGGAGTCCCTGGACATAGTGTACCTGGACTTCAGCAAAGCATTCGATAGCGTACCACACAGCAGGTTACTAAGCAAGATGAGTTCTATGGGATTGGGCGATACATTGATGAATGGGTTGGGAACTGGCTTGGAGGTAGACTTCAGAGGGTGGTGGTGAACGGCACTCCCTCAGAAATGACGGAGGTGATCAGTGGGGTGCCGCAGGGCTCGGTCCTGGGCCCGATCCTATTCAACATCTTTATAAGAGACTTAGCAGAAGGACTGTGAGGTAAAATGACATTATTTGCCGATGACGCCAAACTAGGCAATGTTGTGGGCATTAACACAACGGACGAAGATTCAATGCCTGACAACATGATGCACGACCTGCTCCTCCTGGAGCGCTGGTCTAGGGACTGGCAACTCAGCTTCAATGCCAAAAAATGCAAAGTTATGCACCTGGGCGGCCATAACCCATGTAAGACTTACACCCTTAATGGCGAGATCCTAACAAGAACGGTAGCAGAACGAGACTTAGGGGTGATCGTCAGTGAGGACATGAAAGCCGCCAATCAAGTGGAGCAAGCTTCATCCAAGGCAAGACAAATCATAGGTTGCATATGGAGGGGTTTCGTCAGCCGTAAGCCGTAAGTCATTATGCCATTGTATAGGTCAATGGTGAGGCCCCACCTGGAATACTGTGTGCAATTCTGGAGGCCACATTATCGTAAGGATGTGCTGAGACTGGAATCGGTCCAGAGAATGGCCACCCGGATGGTCTCGGGACTCAAGGATCTTCCGTACGAAGAAAGGCTGGATAAATTATAGCTATATTCGCTCGAGGAGCGAAGAGAGAGGGGTGACATGATCGAGACATTCAAACATCTCACGGGACGAATCGAGATGGAAGAAGATATCTTCTGCTTCAAGGGTCCAGCGGCAACAAGGGGGCATCCGTGGAAAATTAGGAGCGGAAAACTACATGGGGACACCAGGAAATTCTTTTTCACTGAAAGGGTGGTTGATCGCTGGAATAGTCTCCCACTTCAGGTTATTGAGGCCAGCAGCGTGCCTGATTTTAAGGCCAAATGGGATAGACACGTGGGATCTATTCACAGAGAAAGGTAGGGGAGGGTCTTTGAGGTGGGCAGACTGGATGAGCCGTGGCCCTTATCTGCCGTCTATTTCTATGTTCCTATGTTTCTAGATGATAAAGTATTCTTCAAGTGTTTCAGGCTGAAATTCTCTTGATCGATATCTGCAGACCCAGTCAAAAGACATCGGTAATCCTGCAGTTTGGCCTGATTTGCAGAAACATTTTAATCAGACTGAGCAATCCACTTTGTGCCAGTGGAGCTGTTGAACACCTTTCTAGCTGTGCTGCTTTCATGACTCGCAAGCACACTCGGACGATGAGTGACAGCCATTTGCAAAATTTACTTTCACTAAAAGCAAAGTGGACTGAATCGTAAAGCAATAAAATGATTGGAATAAAAAGGTTAACAATAGTTACATTCATTGTAGTTACGCTACCTTTTACTTTGTATTCAAAAGGAGTAGTAATAGTAGTAGTAATATATTTTTTACTTTCACTTAAATTTATTAAGATGTTTTTCATTCTACTTTTACTTTAACATTAAAAAACTATATGTATTTTTACTTCTACTCAAGTATTTCACTATTTTATGTTCTTTGATTTGCCTCTGATGATGGAATCCCTAGCAGCAATCATTTTCCTATTTTTCCAGGGGGGGGGGCTTTTCTTCTTGAGTTACCATCACTGGTTGCGCTTCCATCTCAATTCTTTTTTCTTGAGCATTGCAAGCCCCACTCACTTTTGTCCCGGCTAGCAACTACACTACCAATGATAAAATGGGCCTGCGGGGGGGAAGAGAGGCTTCTTAATGGGCTGGGAAGGGAGTGGGAGGATATTCCTGTTTGTGGGCTGAGCTAGGCCCATTTTCAGTTTTTGGCTGAAACCGAGCGGTGCATTTCAGCTGCAGATTTGGTTTTGGTCAACCTCAGAGTCTTGCCCAGACTCTCCCATGTGTATGTCTGCTTGGAAAATACACCCTAAGCAAGATAAGTGCATATTGAAAGAATAGCACGTAGGCACACCTGTCAAAAATCTGCTTATGTGCCCACCTGCTTGCGTGAATGCCTACATTGGGCGAAATCTCTCCTCTTGCTTTCAACCAATACAGTCAGACCACAAAATGGACTTATGCGTTGTTGGGCTCCACTTTATCGATAACTAGGAAGTCCACAATTGATCAAGTTTTAGCTATTGGGGTGCCACTGTGGTGCCCTTAGGTCTAGCCTACATGGCAAACACTGAGGGTGATGGCAGTCTCTGCCTGATACCTTCCCTACGTAATTTTGGCATGACCTAGGAATCGGGATTTTCCCTGTGTTATCGTTGTGTGTGTCTATGGTGAAGGCTTGAGGTTCTCTTATCCCCATCCATGGCACAGCGCTATAGCTAATGCCATCCCATTACCTGGAATGCACTCTGCTGTATTGGCTTCTGTTCACACACACTCTCCTCATCTTCCTCAGTGTCCGATTCAAATAAGTAATACTCGCCCGAATGCAGCACTGCCGGGTGCCAGATGGGAGAGAAGAAGGAGACAAAGCATGAAAAATTCACGATCTGGTACATCGTTAGCAAGAAACACAACAGAGGCATGTCACAGACACTTCTGACTGCATGAATCAAAACTGGAAAGTCAAAACATGTTAATATTTAGTTCAGTCAGCTACAGTCCAGGAGAAGACACCATGTGGGCATTTATGCCGATGACAGCATTCTGGTAGATCAGTAAACTCTGTGCCTCCCACACCGGAGCTTAGAACTCGCATCTTCCTTACAAACACCAGTCATAGGACTGTTCTCCGACTGGACATATTTGGGCTTTGAGGGTCACAAGAACAGGGAAACCCCTGCTGAGAGGAGAGGGGCACTGCATGTCTTCAGAAAAGGAGGCATCCCTTCTGCTCACTGTCATATAAATGGCAGTGACAAAGCTTAAACAAACAAACAGGGAGACCAAACTTCCCACTTGAATCTGTATTGAATGCTGTCACGGACAAACTCCTGCACCACAGAAAGGAGGAACTTTCAAGCCCAGCTAGTCACCTGCAGCAGGAAAGCTGCTAGCACCGATCGAAACCAGGTCCTGGGTCTATGCTGAAGGAAAGAGCTTGAAAAGAGAGGTAACCATTGAGACATCAGAGATAGAAATATCCCAGAGCCACAGGTGAAGATAAGACAGGACAGTTCTGTTAGTAAACCTTTAACTACATGGCGTGATGGATGGGATAAAAGTTGCATTAGCCACAGATAGGAACGTAGACGTGGGCATAACCTCTAGTGGTTATCAAGAGAATTAAGGACTCTCAGTACCTAACCCACACCGAGACTGGCTGCTATTGCTGGAATAACAAGGGTGAGAGTCTCTAGCACAGGGTGAATAACTTCTGGTGGTTACATGGGATGGGATGTTCCCAGGATAGGGGGCTTTTGGGTAACAAAGGTTTGATTGGTCCCATACATTAGTAATGGACTGGTAATAAAGCACAGTTACTTACCGTAACAGGTGTTATCCAGGGACAGCAGGCATATATTCTCACATGTGGGTGACGTCATCTACGGAGCCCCGATGCGGAAGCATTTTCAAGCAAACTTGATTGAAGATTTAAGTTTGCTCTGCTGCTCCACGCATGCGTGCCTTCCTGCTCCACTAGGGGGTGCATCCCCTCGTGGTCTCCAGTTCACTTAACTAGCCAAGAAGCCAACCTCGGGGAGGTGGGTGGGTTGTGAGAATATATGCCTGCTGTCCCTGGATAACACCTGTTACGGTAAGTAACTGTGCTTTATCCCAGGACAAGCAGGCATGATATTCTCACATGTGGGTGACCTCCAAGCTTACTGCAGAGGGATGGAGGGAAGTTGGCAATTTAAGCAAATAGATTTCGCAACACCGATTGGCCGAATCGGCCATCGCTTCTGGACAGGGAGTCCAGACAGTAGTGGGAGGTGAAGGTATGAACCGAAGACCATGTGGCAGCCTTGCAGATTTCCTCAATAGGTGTTGACCTGAGGAAGGCTACGGAGGCTGCCATCGCTCGGACTTTGTGTCCCGTTACTCGACCATTCAGCGCGAGACCAGCCTGAGCGTAGCAAAAGGAGATGCAATCGGCCAACCAGTTGGACAAGGTGCGTTTGGAAACTGGGTGACCTAACCGGTTTGGGTCGAAGGACAAAAACAGTTGTGGGACTTTCCGGTGTGGCTGAGTGCGTTGGAGGTAAAAGGCCAACGCTCTTTTGCAGTCAAGAGTGTGGAGCGCCACTTCTCCGGGGTGAGAGTGGGGCTTGGGGAAAAACACAGGTAAGACAATGGACTGATTTAGATGGAAATCAGACACTACTTTAGGTAGGAACTTTGGATGGGTGCGGAGTACCACCTTGTCGTGATGGAATACCGTGAAGGGTGGGTCCGCTACCAGGGCTTGTAGCTCACTAACCCGCCGTGCGGACGTGAGTGCAAGTAGGAAGATTACCTTCCAAGTGAGGAATTTTGGATGGCATTTGTCTAGGGGCTCAAATGGAGGTTTCATTAGTTGAGCCAGAACCACGTTAAGGTCCCAAACCACCGGGGGAGGTTTGAGAGGGGGGTGGACGTTCAGCAGGCCCTTCATGAAGCGAGTGACTAAGGGATGGAGCGAGAGGGCTTTCCCTTCCAGGGGCTGATGAAAGGCCGCAATCGCACTGAGGTGTACTCGAATGGAGTTGGTCTTTAGGCCGGAATGAGATAGTTGAAGTAGATAGTCAAGGACCAGGGGGACGGGGACCGACACCGGGTCCTGGCTGTGGGAGGAGCACCAGGTTGAGAATCTGGTCCACTTTTGGGAGTAGCGGGTTCTCGTCGAAGTTTTTCTAGAGGCCTCCAATATCTCCTTGACTGATTGAGACACGGGGAGAGCAGTCAGGGGGAGAGAAACCAAGCATTCAGATGAAGAGATTGAAGATTGGGATGTAACAGTGAACCCTGACCCTGTGACAGTAGAGAGGGAAACAGAGGCAGAGGCAGTGGATCTCTGACACTGAGTCGAAGTAGAAGGGAAAACCACGGCTGGCGTGGCCAGCGAGGGGCAATCAGGATCAGGGTGGCTTGTACCGTTTTCAGGTGGATAAGCGTCCGCAGTATCAGAGGGAACGGCGGGAACGCGTACAGGAACCTTCCCTCCCAATCGAGGAGGAAGGCGTCGGCCTCGAGCCGGTCCGGGGAGTATATCCGGGAGCAGAAGAGAGGCAGCTTGTGGTTGTGAGGGGACGCGAACAGGTCTATTTGAGGCGTCCCCCACCGTTCGAACACTCCTCGTAGGGCCTGAGAGTGTAGTGACCACTCGTGTGGCTGGAGGAGGCGGCTGAGTCTGTCCGCCAGGCAGTTTTGTTCTCCTTGTATGTACACCGCCCGAAGGAAGGTGTTGTTGGAGATTGCCCATTTCCAGAGGCGCAGAGCTTCCCGGCAAAGGGGCCAAGATCCTGTGCCCCCTTGTTTGTTTACGTAGTACATCGCTACTTGATTGTCGGTTCGGATGAGAACCACTCGGTCGCGGAGCAGATGTTGGAAGGCTACTGCTGCGAGGTAGATGGCCCGAAGTTCTAGCACGTTGATGTGGCAGCGTCGGTCTTGTGCTGACCACATTCCTTGGGTGCGCAGGCCGTCCAGATGGGCTCCCCAAGCGTACTCCGACGAGTCCGTGGTGAGTACCTTGCTGTGGGGTGGGGTGAGGAAGAGCAAACCTTTGGAAAGATTTGAAGAGTCGGCCCACCAGCGGAGCGATCGTTGCAATGAAGTAGTCACTGTCACTGAGTGGTCGATCGGGTCCCGGTCTTGACGCCATTGAGACGCCAGGGTCCATTGAGAGATTCTCAGATGGAGGCGGGCGAAGGATGTGACATGGACGGTGGAGGCCATGTGGCCCAGGAGGATCATCATCTGTCGGGCTGATACTGAGGTCAGCCGAGAGATCCTTCGGCTCAGACTTACTAACGCCTCCAGGCGCGGAGGGGGGAGGAAGGAACGGAGGCGAACCGTGTCCAGCGTGGCCCCGATGAACTGTAGGGATTGTGAGGGGCGTAGTTGAGATTTTGGGAAGTTTATTTCGAACCCCAGACTTTGTAGATAGGTAATAGTCTGTTGGGTCGCTGAGATAGCCCCTTCTTTGGACGGGGCTTTGATTAGCCAGTCGTCCAGGTAGGGGAATACCTGGAGGCCCTGGGAGCGTAAGGTTGCTGCTACCACCACGAGGCACTTGGTGAAGACCCGAGGTGATGATGCTAGTCCGAAGGGGAGGACTCGGTATTGTAGGTGCCAGTCCCCTACTTGGAAACGCAAAAACTTGCGGTGAGCGGGGTGCACTGGGACATGTGTGTACGCCTCCTTGAGATCGAGGGAGCAGAGCCAGTCGCCCTCGTCGATCAGGGGGTAGAGTGTTGGTAGTGAGAGCATCCGAAACTTTTCCCGTACCAGGAATTTGTTGAGGCGTCTCAAGTCTAGTATTGGGCGTAGGTCTCCCGTTTTTTTTCGGTACCAGAAAGTAACGGGAGTAGAAGCCCTTCCCCCGTTGGTCGGGGGGGACCTTCTCCACTGCTCTCAGGCGAAGCAGGTCTCGAGCTTCGGAGAGGAGTAGAGGTAGCTGAGTCCTGTTGGGAGGGCAATTCCTTGGGGGGTTGTCCGGGGGAATGGCCCGAAAGTTGAGAGAGTACCCTGATGAGATCACGCCAAGGACCCATGCGTCCGTCGTGAGTTGTTCCCAGCGAGGGTAAAAGGCTTTGAGTCGACCTCCGATGGGAAGGTGGTCTGGGACTATGGCGGAGGGGGCCCGCCCCCTTCCGCGTGTCCCGTCAAAAGGACGGGGATGGTTTGGTGGTCGCGGGCGGTTGGGACTTGGGCATGGCCCTGTGATGGGCTTGCGGACGTCTGGGTGGGGGCCGCGAGAAAGCAGGGGTGGACTTTTGTGGGTAGCGGCGCGGAGGGGCCCTGTATGGCCTGGGCGCTGGCGGTTTGGGCTTTTGCCGGACAAGGGAGGCAAATGAGCGTTCATGTTCGGAGAGGCGTTTTGTCGCCGCCTCGATAGTGTCATCGAACAATTCCTTTCCCACGCAGGGGAGGTTTGCTAACCGGTCCTGTAAGTTGGGGTCCATGTCGACCAGGCGCAGCCAAGCTAGTCGGCGCATGGCGATAGCGAAGGCAGCTTCTCTGGAGGAGAGTTCGAAGCCATCGTAGGCCGCGTGGAATAGATGAAGGCGCAGGTTGGAGAGGGACTCTAAAAGCAGGCCGAACGTTTCCTGTCGGGAGGCCGGTAGGTCAGTCTCAAAGGCTCTCAATAGTCCAATGAGGTGTTTGAGGTATGATGTGAAGGTGAAAGTGTAGCTTTGCACCCTAGAGGCCATCATTGCGTTTTGGTATAGTCTCCTGCCGAACTTGTCCAGGGTTCGGCCTTCCCGGCCTGGGGGTACCGCTGCTGAGACACGGGACGGGTGAGCCTTTTTCAAGGAGGTTTCCACCAGCAGCGATTGGTGGGAGAGCTGTGGTTGCTCGAATCCCGGATAAGGTACTGTGCGGTACTTGGCCTCCATTTTGGAGGGTACGGCTGTGACCATGTAGGGGGTCTCCAGGTTCCTGAAGAAGGCCTGTTGGAGTACCGGGTTAGGTGGTAAGCGGAGGGACTCTCTGGGCAGTGATGGCATATCCAGCTCCGCCAGGTACTCTTTAGAGTATCTGGAGTCGGACTGGAGATCTAAGTCCAATGCTTGGCCCATGTCTTGGACAAAGCGAGTGAAGGATGGGCGAGATGTCCCCGGAGCCCCGTGCGGGGTCAGGGAACGAGACCTTCGCCGGGTGGAGAAGGATAAGGAGGCTTCCCTCGAGTATCGAGGTTCATGCTCTGATCCATGCTCCGTGGTTGGGGAAGCACTGTGAGAGTGTTCCGGGGTTGTCGATCTTCGGCGTCTCGAGGAGCCCCTCGGAGACGATGCCGGGGTTAGGGGTACCGATCGATGTCGGGTTGGTGACCTCGATCCGGACTCCCTCGGAGAATGCGTCCGAGGGGGAGTTCGGAGGATACGCGGGTTGGAGAGTGATAACTCAGCCACCCTTAGTGGTCCTGTACGAGGTGTGGGGGAACGGCCTCGTAGGGTTGGTGAACCTCGGGCCTTCTTGGAGGTACGGCGGTTCGAGGTTTCTGTCGTTCTAGCCCGACGTTTTGCCCCTCGGCGGTCCGCAGAGGGGGAATGTCTCGGGCGTCTCGGCGAGGAGTCCGAGGAGGATGGGATGCGGCGAGGATTGCGCACCTTTCCTCGAGGTTGTTCGGTGCGAGGCTCAGGTTGGTCTGGCGCATTCGAGGTCGAGGCCGATTGAAACTGGGCTATTGCAGCGGACAGCTCCGACGTGATCATCGCTCGGAGTAGGTCCTGGAAGACGGGCACGGACAGCATCGAAGGCATGTCCCCTGCCTCTGTGCGCTCCACCGGGGGCGACCTCGTATCAGAGTATTCCCGTGTGGTGGAGGCACGGCCCGAAGGCTTGGAGGGCTTAGACGGGGCTGTAAGCATGGGGCTTCCGCCATGCGTCGCCGTTGTCCCCGAGGCTGGCTTCTTCGCTGTTACAGAACCTGAAGAGGGAAGAGGGGACTTACCCGGAGCCGAGGCTTTCTGTTGTCCCGAGGACTTCGGGGTCGAGTCTCGAGGCGATGCCGAGGTTTCCGGGGCCGAGGTCAAGGCCGGGGCCGAGGCCAGGGCCGACCTCGAGGCCGAAGTGGGGGGTTGGTCCGGGGTGAAGAGATCCGCCATGCGGGCTTTTCTTCGGCGGAGGGCCCGGTTTTGGAAAATAGCGCACTGGGGGCAGGAGTCGGTTGGATGAGTCGCCCCCAGACAAAGGATGCACCGGCGATGCGGGTCTGTGAGAGAAAGAAGCCGCTCGCACCGGGTGCACTTTTTAAAGCCGGTCAAAGGCCGGGACATTAAATCGAAAGTAGCCGCGGCTCGATTAGCCACGCGGCCACGGGGACCCGGAAGCCTCCGGGTCGTTGAAAACGAAGCAGGAATCAAGTAAAAAGGTAAGGAATTCGCGCACAGCGACTTAATCGTGAAAAAACAAGAAAAAATCGCGGTGCTAGAAGGCAGTTGGGGCAGAGCCTGAAAAACACGTCTTCTAGGCTCGCGGAAAATTTTGAACTGGAGACCACGAGGGGATGCACCCCCTAGTGGAGCAGGAAGGCA
Organism: Geotrypetes seraphini; assembly: GCF_902459505.1. NCBI lineage: Eukaryota > Metazoa > Chordata > Amphibia > Gymnophiona > Dermophiidae > Geotrypetes > Geotrypetes seraphini. Next base: position 9,817,825 of record NC_047087.1, on the reverse strand, counting down.
CGCATGCGTGGAGCAGCAGAGCAAACTTAAATCTTCAATCAAGTTTGCTTGAAAATGCTTCCGCATCGGGGCTCCGTAGATGACGTCACCCACATGTGAGAATATCATGCCTGCTTGTCCTGGGATAATAATAATAACTTTATTTTTGTATACCGCAAATACCACAAGCAGTTCAGAGCGGTTTACAGTGGAAGAGACTGTACAGACAGCGATGTCACCGAAAATATTTTCAAATTACATTGGTAAGTCGGGGGAGGGTTAGGTATATCCGGAAGTATACTGTGTTAGTATACGCCACGCTGTACATAGGATGAATACCTGAAGCATGATCTAACCAAGGACGCCACCACTTGGTTTCCTGCTTGGAAGTCTCCTCCTTGCCACTTGGCTCTGTGGAACAGGAGATGGGCACACAGCTATATGAGAACATGCCCCTCTATAACACGAATCATTAAACACCCCAATCAAATTTTATGTAACATTTATATCCTAAGTGGTTTTGCATTCAGGTACTTTATCATATTTCCCTCTCTGTCCCGGCGGGCTCAAACTCTATCTAGTGTACCTGGGGTAATGAGGGGATTAAGTGACATGCCCAGGATCACAAGGAGCAGCGGGGGTTTGAACCCACAACCTCAGAGTGCAGTGGCTGTAGCTTTAACCACTGCCCCACTCTACAAATCAAAATGTATTAAAAGTAAGCTAAGTCTAGGACAATGAAGCCATTGTGACATCACTGATGAGGTTGGCTCTTAGTGGTGGAATGAGGCATTATGATGTCACAATACCAGCTCTGGTGATCAGAGGCTGAAACTCTTCACAACTATTCATCTCCCAGGGGAGCTCAGAATGGTTTACATTAAATTATTCAGGTCCTCAAGCATTTTTCCCTGTCTATCCTGGTGGGCTCAAACTCTGTCTAGTGTACCTGGGACAATGAGGGGATTACGTGACTTGCCCGGGGTCACAAGGAGCAGCGTGGGTTTGAACCCACAACCTCCGGGTGCTGAGGCTGTAGCTTTAACCACTGCACCACACACTCCTTCACGGTCCACACATACCCTCTGCAACAAGTGCAAGCACGATAAATTTATCCACAGCATTAAACGAAAACATTTCCCTTCATCTTAACACTCCATTTGCAATTACTATAAACACCACTACCTCACCAGTATACCCACTCCACCTCGTAACACATGGCTAGTCTGGGCGCAGGGGGGTCATCTGGATGATGCATGTTCCATGTCAGAGTGAACACAAGCCGCTAGCATTGTTTTGGCTTCCATTCTCACCTGCCCCATCCAGCTCCGAGTCGGTCCTACAAGTGCCGCACTTCCCCTGGTGGTATTTCTCTTGCTTTGCTCGAATTCGCTCCATCCTATGCAGTGAAAAAAAAAAGAACAAAAAAGCCACTATTTACATTTCCTATGACGTGCATGAGCTCTCCCTGCGTGTACTAAAAAGAACGGCTTCTCTCTGCTATGAAACAGGAGACACGTGGCCCTTGGCTCTCCCTCTCCTAGTGCTTGGAAGCAGTGCAAGGACTTTCCTCGTGAAAGTGCCTCTGTCCAACAGCTATTGCAAGTCTTCCTAGTGAATGGCTCGAAGATGTTGACCCTATGGTATTACAGCTACATATGAGATATAGTACAGCAAGGCTTTATGCTGGCATGGGGGTGGAGCACAGAGCAGTGCCCAAGGTTTTGGGGAGGGGTATTTGCATTCCTTAGGAATATCGTGGAAGTTGTTCTACCACAATGCATAGAGATCTAGCGGCACTAGAAAAGATTCAAAGAAGAGCAGCCAAGATTCCTCTCGTATGAGGAAAGACGAAAAAGGTTAGGTGCTCTTCAGCTTGGAAAAGAGACGGCTGAGGGGAGATATGATTGAAGTCTACAAAATCCTGATGGAGTAGAATGGGTACAAGTGGATCGATTTTTCGCTCCGTCAAAAATTACTAAGACTAGGGGACATTCGATGAAGTTACAAGGAAATATTTTTAAAAGCAATAGGAGGAATTTTTTTTTCACTCAGAGAAGCTCTGGAACGTGTTGCTGGAGGATGTGGTAAGAGCGGATAGCATAGCTGGTTTTAAGAAAGGTTTGGACAAGTTCCTGGAGGAAAAGTCCATAGTCTGCTGTTGAAACAGACATGGGATGGTAGCGTGAAATGCTGCTACTAGTTGGGTTTTTGCTAGGTACTTATGACTTGGATTGGCCTCTGCGAAGACGGGACACTGGGCTTGATGGATCTGACCCAGTAAGGCTATTCTTATGTTCTTAACTGTTTGCTTAATGTGCGTGTTCCCTCCCCCCCCCATCAAGTGTGAACCCTTTGTGGAAATTGATAGCAAACGTCTTCACAGATAACAGCCTAGTCTTGGTTGCAGCGTGGAAGCAACCAGAACTGCCTCCAAAAATAGATTATGTAAACCTCATGTCCAAACTGACTGTCCTGCATGGCGCAAAACTACCAGCATTAAGAACCTCCTCGTATGGGAGCCATGATCCAAGAATGATATTATTACGGTCCTAATTGGACGTCTCTTCAGTTTTACAGTTCAGAACGTAACTAAGTCTAGGACGGCCAACGTCCCATCCAAATCCCACCCTCACCACTCCTCCAAAAACGCCCCTTTTAGCTCTGGTCATTCAGCAGCACTGTGAAGGCGTAAGTCGTTTTTAAATACGTCTAAAACCCTGTTCGATTATCGGCACTTGGACAACTTTTGTTACTGATTTAGGCCGGTTTTTAGACGTTTTTCTGTTTCGATTATGAGCCCCTAAGCTTCCAATCCCAAATTTCATCTATCATTCAATGATGTTTTTTTCTAAACTCAGAAAAATTTGCTCATTAGCAGCTTTCCTTTACCCCTCGGCTCTCATGAGATGGGTCCAACTGGATTATTGCATTTCTTTCTATCGGGGTATCAAAAGTAAAGACATGCATCGCTTGCAAAGAATTCAAAATACTTCCATTTAAGTGATAACTGGAGTGAGAAAATTCAATCACATCACCTCGTTACTCAAATCCGCCCACTGGCTCCCAATTTCTCAAAGAATCACGTTCAAAATCCTTCTCCTCGTATTTAAAACACGGATGTTTCATTCACCCACCCACCCTCCCTTATCTCAATCAGCTTCTCACACCCTTCACGCACGCTCCGCTCACTTCAGCAATATCTACTCATAAGACCTACAGCCAAGTAAATAGTTTATGATTTTACACGTTCCACTATCTTATCGATCACCATGGAATGTGCTCTCTTCACAACTCAGATTGGAAGCTTCCCTGGAGAAATTCAAATCTACCCTTAAAAGCGTTCCTTTTCCAAGATGCATAACAATTCCTACATTTCATTTCCCCTCCTTTCAGTTCTACGAGACTACGGGACCCCGAATGCAAGATGCAGATATGATCTACATTTTTTAAACTCCCTTTTCTACATATTGTCGTTCCCTCTCCAAGATCTCTACTAGAGAATGACAAAAATTTGCTCCGTCAAAAATTACTAAGACTAGGGGACATTCGATGAAGTTACAGGGAAATACTTTTAAAACCAATAGGAGGAATTTTTTTTTCACTCAGAGAAGCTCTGGAACGTGTTGCCAGAGGATGTTTTTAAGATGGTTTTAAGAAAGGTTTGGACAAGTTCCTGGAGGAAAAGTCCATAGTCTCGTAGACAAATTTGTCCCCGTCCCCACAGGAACTCAATTTCCCTGTCCCGTCCCCGTGAGTTTTGTTGCTGTCCCCGTCCCTGCCTCCTTCCTGTAAGCTCTGCCTTCACTGCACGAGCCTCGAACACTTATGATGTTAAAGTGTTTGAGGCTTATGTAGATGAGGCAGAGCTTAAAGGAAGGGGGCAGGGATAGGAAAAAAACTCACGGGGATGGGACGGGAAAATGAGTTCCCGCAGGGACAGGGAAAAATTTGTCCCCATGTCATTCTCTAATCTCTACCCTTTGTTTCTCGCTCTCTTCTATGTTTTTACTTCTGTTGTAATTATTGTACACTGCATTGATATTATTTTGAAATAATGAAAGCTGGAAACTTACTGTCTCTTTAGCTGTGCCAGGGACTTCTTCTCAGCCTCCTGGTAGGACCTCATGCTTTTCACAATACTGGCTTTGACCAGTTCAAAACCTCTGTGGAAAATGTTAATTATTATTTAATTAATTAATTTATTTTTTAAAGTTTTTATTGATTTTTTCATATAACAACAAGTGTCATAAATTTTCATACAATTATTTTAACAATACACTTGAAATTTCTATAATGTATTTTATATAAAACATATCTTATATTATCCTTATTATGAATTTACATATATAAACTGTAATGATTTTATCAATTATTATTTAATTATGAATCCTCTTCCCTCCCTTTATTTTATTATTGTCATATAAGAATAATATCTATTATGATAAATTATTTATAATTTATGATAAAAGAATAAAAACCTTACCCCCTCCCTCCCTCCCTCCTTTAACCATTATCTTATTATGGGAAAAATGAAAATCAATCATTACAAAAATCTGTTAATGGTCCCCAAATCCTCTTGAACTTATCTAAATATCCTTTTTGTGTTGCAAATGTACGCTCCATCTTATATATATGGCAAACTGAGTTCCACCAAAAATTATAGTTTAATCTGTCACAATTTTTCCAGTTATGTGTAATTTGTTGTACTGCTACTCCAGTCAATATAAATAAAAGTTTATTGTTATTTGATGAAATTTGACTTCGAGCTCTCATTGCAGTTCCAAACAAAATCGTATCATATGTCAAGGCTACCGGATTTTCTAACATCCTATTAATTTGAGGCCAAATTGATTTCCAAAATATTAATATGAATGGACAATAGAATAAAAGATGATCTAATGTCCCTGCTTCTAGATGACAATGCCAGCATCTATTAGACTTAGAGCTATCAATTCTATGTAAACGTGTAGGGGTCCAAAAGGCTCTATGTAAAAGAAAAAACCAAGTTTGTCTCACAGAAGCTGACAATGTACATCTTAACCTCCAAGACCAAAGTCGTGGCCATTGAGATGCATTAATCTGATGCTTAATCTCAATGCTCCAAATATCTCTAAGACCATTTTTTTTCTTTTTATATACAAATTCAGATATTAATTTATACCACCTTGCGGCCTGGTGTCCCATGGAATCTATCTGAAAACATAAGAATTCTATATTATGATAATTATTAAGATTTTTCCATTCAGGGAACCCTACCTGAATGGCCTGCTTCAATTGCATCCATCTGAAATATTGTGATTTATTCAAACCAAATTTATTTTGCAATTGTGAAAACTCAAGCAGTTTACCTTTATTCATTACATCCTCTAGAATACGAATTCCAGCTATCATCCAATGTTTCCAGATAATTTTAAAACCGCCAACCTTGATCTTTGGATTGAGCCATATTGTTTGAGTCGTTGATTTAGTTATTGGAATAGGAGTTAGATTACTTATATATCTTATAGTTTTCCAGGTATCAACAAATATTTTGTGCTCCTTATATAATAATAATAACTTTATTTTTATATACCGCCAGCTATCTTGCGACTTCTAGGCGGTTTACAATAAAAGAAACTGTGAATACAATGAAAGAAAATGTAAATACAATAAAGAGAAACTTTACGTACAATGGATTAAAGAGTATAGCAGTATACATTTGATAATATTAATAATGTTAGCAACAGTTTGTGTGTTGCAAGGCCAGGAAGTGCCAGGCTATTTGCACAGAAGTAGAAATGTTCCGTAAATTGAATAGAGTGTTCATAGTTAGTGGTTAGGGGTTGGGGTTAACAGTTTGCAAGATCAGGTATGTGATGATGTTACGAGGGGGGTTGATGTTCCGGTTCGTTGCCTAGGTATTTCAAGAATAGGTAGGTTTTTAGGTGTTTCCTGAATTCTTCATAGTTGTTTGTTTGTGCAATTAGTTTTTCTAGGTCTTTACCCCATATGGCTGCTTGATATGATAGCAGTTGTTGGTGGTGTCTCTTATATTTGCACCCTCTAGCCGGTGGGGAGACAAATTTCATGTGTGTTTTTCTTTCGTGGTTGGGAATGAGAAGAGATCTGTAATGTATTTTGGGGCTAGACCATTTAATACTTTGAAGCAGAGACATCCTAGCTTGAACTTTGTGCGCGCCTCCATCGGCAGCCAGTGTAGGAGTCGGTAGGAAGGGGTTATGTGATCGGACTTGGCATTTGAATACTAATAATATGACTCAGACGTAAAGGAAACATTAGTCTCCATTCTAACCAGAACCAATCTGGTATATTTTCAATGGGCTCTGGGAGGATCCAATACATACCTTGACGCATAATATAGGCTTGATGGTACCTATAAAAATTTGGAAAATTTACCCCTCCCTCCACAATTGGTCTTTGTAAAGATACTAGAGCAATTCTGGGGTTTTTCCCAAGCCAAATAAATTTTGTTAAAATCTTATCCAATTTTTTATAAAAAGACCCCTGAAAAAAAATTGGTATCATACCCATTTGGTAACAAACTACAGGTAAAATCATCATTTTTACAGTTTGCACTCTCCCCCACCAAGATATGCACAAAGGGTTCCATTGCTCACACATTTCTGACACTTTTTGTAATAAATTTTTTTCATTAATTTTCATAGTCTCATCCACTGTTTTTGCAATCCAGATTCCTAAATATTTTAAACCCTCCTCTTTCCAGATAAAAGAAAATGAGTCAAATAGACTTTTTGTACAATGTACATTGAGTGGAAGCACTTCTGATTTATTCCAGTTTATTTTATATCCTGAAAATTTTCCAAATTTTTCAATCAATTCAAGCAAGTGTGGAATGGTTGTTTCCGGATTTCTCAAATAAAGTAAAATATCATCCGCATATGCTGATAATTTATATTCTCTATCTGAATGCGGAATACCCTGTATCTCCTTTACCTGTTCTATAGCTAATAATAAGGGTTCCAAAACGATATCAAAAAGCAAAGGAGATAGTGGACATCCTTGTCTAACCCCTCTCTGTAGAATGAACTGTTCTGAAAAATTATTATTAATATACAATCTAGCAGCAGGGGAGTTATACAATGCTTTTATTATTTGTATAAATCCGGATCCTATACCAAACCATTCCATTGCCTGATACATGAAGATCCATTCCACTCTATCAAAAGCTTTCTCAGCATCTAATGAAATAGAAAATGCTGGGTCATTAATAGATTTTGTCAAATACAACATGTGATGTGCCAATCTAGTATTGTGAGATGAGTGTCTTTGAGCTACGAAACCTGTTTGATGCATATCTATAATGAAAGGGAGAGCTTTAGCCAATCTTAATGCTAATGCCTTAGTTAAAATTTTTCCATCCACATTTATTAAAGAAATTGGTCTATAATTTGAAACCAAAGTGGGATCTTTATTTGGCTTAGGTAAAACTATAGTTATTGATTCAGCCATAGTACCTGTAATACAACTTTTATTTAGTTGTGTCTGATATAGTTTTAATAAATAGGGCATTATAATGTTTTGAAATGATTTATAAAACTCCACTGTATAACCATCTCCACCTGGAGCGGATCCAACCCTAAGGGATTTCAAAGCTGTATCTAATTCTTTTAAGGATATTGGCTCCTCTAAACTTCGTTTTATATGTTCAGGAATCTTTGGTCCCTCTATTAACTTTAAAAAATCTAAACCTTCCTTTTCCTTTTCCAAATAAGGCTGAGAAGAATACAAATCTTTATAAAATTTTAAAAACTGTTTTATAATGGGTTCAATTTGAGACAACATTTCACCATTCTCATTCTTAATAGCAATTATTTTTGTTTTTCTTTTTTTTGCTTTAAGATAATTTGCCAGCATTCTTCCCGCCTTATTTGAATTTCCATAATACAAAGCTTGCTTTACAAATAAATCTTTTCTAATTATTTTTGAAGAAATTTCATTATATTTACCTTTAGCTTTTAAAAGTTCTTGTTGTGTCAAATAATCCCATTTTTCAATTAATTTTGATTCTAGAGACTTAACCACTTTTTCCAGATCTGTAAATTGCTTTTTTTCTTTTTTTATTTGCAACACTGAATAAGAAATAATTTGTCCTCTAATGTATGCTTTAAAAGCATCCCACAAAATCTCTATTGAAATTCCTTCTGTATCATTAATTTGAAAATAATCTTTCATTTTTTCCAAAAGATTTTCACAAAAATCAGTATCTGTAAGCAATGCATTATTTAATCTCCATATAGGTCTATTTCCATTCTGATTTATTATTTTAATTTCAATCCACACTCCAGCATGATCAGATAGTATAACTGGATCAATGACAGCCTGTGTGACTTGATGTACTAATTGATTAGAAACAAAAATGTAATCTATTCTAGAAAAAGAATTATGAACCTGTGAGCAAAACGAAAATTCCCGACCATCAAAATGAAGAATACGCCAAATATCTTTTAAATCACAAGAATGTACCAAATTATCAAGGCCTAACGATTTTATAAATCTTCTCGGACTTTTATCCATCAGTGGATCCATAACGGCATTGAAATCCCCTGCTACTACTAAATTTGAAGTAGCCAGTGGAAGAATCAATTGTTGCAGAGTCTTAAAAAATTCATTCTGATTCGAATTAGGGGCATATATATGGTGGTATTTCCCATGTCCATTTCCACATATATCCATCTTCCAAGAGGATCAGCTGCCTTAAATTTAAATGAAGCAGAACATTTTTTATTTATTAATATAGCAACACCAGCTTTTTTCCCTATTGCTGGAGAAAAATAACATTGTTTGACCAATCACCTTTTAGCTTTATAGATTCATTATTTGACAGATGGGTCTCTTGTATGCAACATATATCAGCGTTCTGTCTTTTTAAAAATAATAATGCCTTTTTTCTTTTAATCGGGTGATTGAGACCATTAACGTTTAAAGATATTATCTTAAGATCCATCATACATTAATATAATTTGTAATGTATCATCCCAATCTTCAATATTTTTTATAAATTCCATTTTCCCATATATAATATAAATAAAAAAATTGCTTACTTCACCCAAACCCTGCAACTTTAAAGCCCACCCATTCCCTCCCATCCCTCCCCATACATCTACGAACACTTGGAAACGCAAATTAAATCAGGTATGACATCACTCCATCACAAGCTAAAAAATTATATCTATTACTCCAAATTTATAACATAACGTAGTATCAATAGAATTAAATATTTATATATCTTTGCTTTCTTTTCTATCCATTCTCACAATCATATTTACTGATATTCTTAAATCAGTCACCACATGCATTTTCAATTCCATTCATAAAAACCATTGCTCCAAAAATTCTAAATTAGATAATAAGAAAATATTTAAAAATAAAACATAAATAAAAATTTTCATAACCCATTCTCATTATCATAACTTGTATTTCCAAATCAGTCATACAAAGCCTTGGAGAGATATATCAATTGACATATATTTGTAAGAAAATGGGTTAAAATATACTTCCTAAATCATGCAACTATTATATTTCTTTAAAAATAAAATATTATTTTCCCCTATATATCAGTTTAATTTATTCTATATATTTTCACATTTAAAGAGTCTTTTCATCCGTTTCGTCCATTTATTCCAGTAATAATAGCGCCTTCTTTATAGCTTCCTTTTCAAGTTCCCTTCTCTCTCTCCGTAGACGTGAACTTGACGTGACGTGAAAGCAACCAATCTTCTTCACTTCCGGTACGATCATTTACCAAAAAGATAAGACTTCCTGTCCTCGCGCAGTCCCTCAGCATTGACTCATCGACCACAGCACTCTCAGCATATCTTCCTCTCCTCTTGAGAGCAGAGAAGCAACGGCGCCCAAGGAAAATCCTCCAAAAAACTGTCGCAGTCCAACTTCCAATCCCCTATACATGCAGAATCTCCGAGGTAAGTCAGCGCTTCGTCTTTCCTCCACGTCACTCAGCCTTTGACGTCTTCACTGTCACGCCGAGCCATTCCATGCTCGCGTAAGTAATCATCATTATTATTTAAAGTAAATTGAAAATTCCAGTATTCGAAACGGCGAATTCACTTTATATATTTTCAGAATTCTTTTACCGTAAAAATTAACTTGGAATAAGATAAAACAAAATAAACTAGAATCAAAGTGAAAGCATTTGATATCAGAACAATCTTATTGAAATGTTGAAATATTCCCAATTTTATCTATTTAAGAAGTCATTGGCTGTTCACATTGTTCAATATATTCTGCTAATTTTTTATAATCGGTAAAGTTCTGTGTTTTATTTCCCAAAGTTACTTTCATGACCGCCGGGTAGAGAAGTCCATATCTAGCCCCCAGTGCTCGTAATTGAGGTCTTAAATCAAGTAGTTGTTTTCTTTTGAGGGTAGTTTCTCTGGCGAAGTCTGGTACGATATGTATACGTGCATCCTGACATCTTAGATTTTTATTTTCTTTAGCCAGCTGACATATTTCAACAACATGTTGATATCGTAATATGTAAATATTAAAGTTCTTGGACCTTTTTGTGTGATTGTTTTTTGTCCCGGTATTCTGTGCGCTCTTTCGATTTCAAGAGGCACTTTGGATTTTAAAGGCAGTATCTTTGGAAGGAATTGTTCTAAGAAAGTAATGGGATCATTTTTTTCCACTCCTTCCGGCAACCCAATGATCCTTAAATTATTTCTTTTTTCTCTATTCAAACAGTCCTCCAGATCTTTCTTTATTATTTCCATCTCTTTCCAGGCTTTCTTGTTTTGCATAACTTCAGCATGTACCTCTTCCGATTTTTCTTCCAAGTGTGTTATTTTGTTATCAATTAGATCAACTCTTTTTGTAAGCGTGGCAACATCATCAATTGCCTTTTGAAGTTGTTTTTTGATTTCCAGTACGATATCTTTGATCTGTTTTATTTCTGCCATCATATCTTGATCTCCTTCCGAAGGCAACGGTACTTTTGAAGGTGTCCCTGGTTCCGGCTTTGATCGTTTATTACTGCTTGTACCCGATCCTCCGGCTCCTGCATCGTTTTTATTTTGTTTACCCAATGCCATTTTCTTACTATCCACAGCTTTTTTTTCAGCAAAATATCGGTATTGGAGCTTTTTATTTTGAAATAAGAGCTTGTTTGACACGGAGCCCGTCTATTACCCGACCATTTGCTTGCGTGTCCAAGCCACGCCCCCCTTAATTTATTTATTAAGAAGGCGAGAAACAAAAAAAAAATGCACACGTCAGTGAACAGAAATATTCAACTGAGGCTTTCTGTCTACTTCAGAAACAGAGTCTCTGAATGGGAGAGTCTCAGATAGGACAAGGTCTATAGAACAGTGTAAAAAGGCTGATTTCAGTGGCATAGCCAGACTTTAAATTCTAGGTAGGCCCAAGCCCTTCCTTGGTTTCATCATAGCTGAGTGGGTGGTGTAGTGGTTAAAACTATAGCCTCAGCCCCCTGAGATTGTGGGTTCAAACTACGCTGTTCCTTGTGACCCTGGGCAAGTCACTTAATCCCCCCATTGCCCCAGGTACATTAGATAGATTGTGAGCCCACCGGGACAGACAGGGAAAAATGCTTGAGTACCTGAATAAATTCATGTAAAACCGTTCTGAGCTCCCTTGGAGGAAAGGTATAGAAAATGGAATAAATAAATTTGGCCAGCAGGGGGCAACCGAAGCGTTCCAGTCCATGTGACTTTCACTAGGAATCGCATCTCATTGTCACTTGCAAGGGTTCATTTAATTCTTGTAAATATTAAGCAAAACAGTGCAAGGGTCTGCGTTGGCCGCACTCTGGGGGCAGTTTTAAACCACAGAGATTGCATCAGTAACCAAAGCCACAAACCAAGTGAGTACATTGACTTTGCTTATTCCCTGAGCTTTCCTCTTGCTTTTTTTGCAGATTCCCTACTCTGTGCACGGTTCTCCCTCTTCACCTAAACCCATCCCCAGGACCACCAATTTTCAGAAAGCTCATTTCTGTAGACAGCACAGCAGCTTGGTCACCTTGGGTAATTGCCGACATTGAATTAACCTTCATCAGATTACCAACACCGGGGGGGGGGGAGGGTGAAACAGGTCAATTACTAATTTTTGTTGGTCCAGGCAGGCAGAGCTTTGGGGATGTGGAGAGTAGGTCTAGGGCGATTGATCGTGACCAATTCATTGCAGTCATTTCAGCATGATGAACTAGCTGTGATGAATCTAATTCAGCATTTGGGGGGGTGGGGGGCATTGCCCCCCACACTCTCCCAAAATTATATTGTGATGTCCCCCACAATTTCCCCCCCCCCCCGAATTATACCTCCATGCAAGTCGGAGCAGGAGGCTGCCACTAGAGCTGCTGCATTGCGTCTTTCAGCCACTCGTCGTAGATACCAATTGGTAGCGGTGGCTGGTGGGGGAGACCTAGCCAAAGCTTTCAGCTGCTCGTCACAGGCACTGGGGAGAGGGCTGGGGCATTTCTGTCTGAGCCACCTGAAGCCTAGCCTCCCCCTAATGGGATGATTCATCGCGGCCGTTTCACTGCAACCATTTTGAAACGTCCCCCAATGAAACAGCCGCGATGAATCGTCCCATTCCGGTGGAGGGTTCACGTTGTCCTGAACTTCATAGGCAATAAAAGGAACGAATCTTGTACAACTCTTTCCCCAACATGTCTGGAGAAGACACACTAGTCTCAGACCTGGAAGCTTGCAAGGCAGACGCTCGCAGGTCTGCCATGACGTGCAGGAAGTAGTAACTGAGGAAGACTCTCCGTTGCAACAGAAGGAAGAAGAAACAGATGCTGTCCCAGATGATTCCAGCCTCCTCCACAGGCAGCTGGCAGTCTAGGTCCTTGTCCAGGTCACTGGCTGGGAGAGAGCACAAGCAAAAGAAACCGGTTAACTCTCTCTTCCACAAGGAGACTCCACCCTAGGGGAACACAGAAGATGTATCGGGAGTGGAGGAGGAAGAGGCCTCCACCAACACTTACGGTTGTAGTAACCTTTGACGGTGCAAACGAGACTGAAGAGTTGGATGACCCAGCAGAAGTTGCTCTGCATGGACCGCACAAATACACAGGACAGGAGCTGCGGGCAAAACAGAAAGTCAGCTCAGATCCAACACAGAGGCAGCGTCTTGCCCATTCTATGCCTCCCAAGCCCCAAGTCAATCATCAGACAATGGCAGCCAAAGAGGCCAAACTGCCCATCTACTCTGACCCTTGCTCTCCCTCAGAGATCCTCTGGGCTTTCCTAAATTCAGATCCCCACCACCCTTTTTGTGAAGAAGTATTTCCTTAGATGACTCCACATGCCAGAGCTTCCGTTCCATTAAAAAAGCCTGAATCTTGGGTCTTTATCCCTTACATGTATTTAAATATCACTTAGTCAGGAGTGACACTCACCGCCAGCATGTTTTTGGAGATGATGACTGTGACGTTGTAGAGAATTAGGCAGTCCCAGAGGGCGAGCCGCACACTTGCTGTCTTCTGCAGCATGCTGGTGCCAATGAGCAACAGGTAAAAGCAAGCCAGCAGGTAACCAAGGCCAAAGATGCTGATCCTAGTGGCACCGGTGACAAAGACGATCACCAGGACAAACCAGAAGAGGTACCGGAACACCACCACCTTCAACATATCCAAGTACGACCTGAGAGAAGGCAAGAGCGCACACGTTAATATTCGTGACGTCAACAGTTTAGAGAATTTTACAGAGACACAACGGCTATCTTACACCGACTCATGGGAGCCTATGTCTTTCGAAATCACTCCACTTGATTCCTTACTTTAGCTCTGAGTTGTAAACTCAACCCTCCCTAGAATTGTCAACATTGTTTGCATCAAAGCACTTGTAGACTAATGTTCTTTGCGTTTAATTTTGAATTCAGGTAAGCATTTCATCCTGCTGAGAAAGATTTTATTAATCAATGTGAGAGACCAGGAGATGTTGCACTTGGGTCAGCTTTCTGCAAGAACATAAGGGGCCTTTTACTAAGACTTTTATGATTTTACATTTAAGACAGCCAAGGACCCTATAAGACCCTTGAAGAAGGCATTTTTCTTTTGCCGAAACACGGCCCATGTTGGGTCATTTGTATTTTATACATTATTTGGTTTTGATCTTGTGGGTCACTTGTGACTGTACAGCTCTCCCTCTGTATTCACAGTTTCCCTATTTGCGACTTCGATTATTCACAATTTTTTTCTTCTTCTTTTTTGCAGGCTGCCCAAACTTCCTCAGACCTTACCTGGTGGTCTAGCGGTGAGGCGGGGCAGTAGCGATCTTCCTATGCTCCTGCCCCATGCAGAGCTGTCATCGGTTGTAGTCTCGAGACGACAATGGGAACCCACAGCAGCCATTTTGATGACGGCTCTGCACGGGGCAGGAGCATAGGAAGATCGCTCCTGCCCCGCATCACCGCTAGACCACCAGGTAAGGTCCAGGGACGCATGAGAGAGGCAGGGGTGGGTCAGAGCCGGCTCAAAAACTTATTTGTTATTTTTCCCTATTCACGGGCCAGCTCTGCACCTAACCCCCACAAATACAGAGGGAGAGCTGTTTGGACGCTTATTAAACAGCAAACTGGTACATCCAATCTTCTGTTCCACAATCTTTTTGCTGTTTTGCCTGGATTACTAGTCAGTGGCCTAGCCAGAACTGATTGTGTGCTGGAGCCTGAGGTTATCATAGGTGTGTACTAGGCAATGTGGCTACAGACACCGACTCCAGCTTTCCTGTTATTGTCCCGGGTTACATCCTTGTTACTGCTGTAGCTACATCCGTTCCCCTGTTGTGGTTGTTCCACCAGCTACAGAATGACACAGGGACAAATTTTTCACCGTCCCCCCCCAGGAGCTCATTTTCCCAACCTGGTGAGTTCTTTTCCTGTCTCTGCAAGATCCGTCCTCATCCGCACAACCCCCAAATGCTTTAAAATCATAAGTGTTTGAGGCTTGTATGGTTAAGACAGAGCTTACAGGAATGGGACAAGGACTGCGAGAAAACTCATGGGGATGGGACAGGGAAAAATTTGTCCCCGCATCCTTCTCTACCACCAGAACGACCCCATAATTCAACTGCAAGCCAATGCACTTTAGGATCGTAGCAGTTTCAAGCACAGGGTCAGGCTGGCACTTGCTGACCTGCAGTTGACGAAGTTGGGCACTGGATTGGGCCGGTCTGTCAGCGGCTCCAGCTCATCCGTATTCTCTCCCGCTATTGTGTACCATTCCTCTTTCTTCTCGTCCGTGAAGACCTTCCACTGTTGGGCAGCACCGAGGAGCAGCAGGAAGTCAGCTAGTGCAGAGAGGAAAGACGCTTTGGATGAATTTCTTCACAGAGGTGGTTAATAAACCCCAAGAAAGAAAAGAAAGACACACCAGATGGAAGCAGCAGGAAATAGAAGAACAGGGAGAACAACCGTTGGCTAAACTCTTTGTTAAAAGATGGCAAGTGTGGGTACAGGCATTTGGTGGTCGGCACAATCTAGGCCCTAAGGAACCCGACCGACACGCTACACAATGGCAGATCCAGTCTTTCTGTGATTAGACAATCCCAGAGCTGCCAAGTCTCTCTCACTCCCGCTAGACAGCTCCCCCTTCTGGTGGCAGAAGGAGACACCCTAATGAAACCTTACCTCCAGCAGCCAAGGGACCAGTTTCACATTCAGAGCTGTGGGACTGGTCCCACCGGCACCTAAAGTTGAGCTCAAAACTTGGCCTCAAACTCATTTACAAAACTAATGGACCACTAACCTGCCAGATCGGGCCTGATCCGGGCAGGTCCGACCAATTCAGAGAATAAAAATATGCAGATGGGGGCGATCGGAGGTACGCCCCCATCTGCCTGCACGGCTCGCGCATGTGTGATCGGTGCGTATGCGCAGACCGCACAGACCTGTCCACTTCAGGTTAAACTCAGGGGATTGCACAGGCAGTCGGGGCAGACGTGCTCAGGGCAGTGCTGTTCCATGTGGCAGCCTCTTCCCTCCTTCCCTTCAGTGCGAGCCCGTGGGTTTAACGCGGGGCTGCACTGCGGTGTGCAGCCCCACTTTAAACCCGCAGGCTCGCACTGGAGGGAAGGCGGCAGAGCCAGAGGGAGCAGAGAGGACATGGCAGGCAGGCATTCGGAGCAGGCAAGCCCAGGGGTGCAGGACCGCGACAGCCGGGGCAGGCAGATCAGGGCTGCAGGAGATCGGGACTGACAGGGCAGAGAGCAGGGCAGTAGAACAGGAGAGTCGGAAGGACGTTTTCAACTGCTCCCCAGCAGTCGCTTCTTCCGTTGATCGTCCAACCCTGTCAGAAGTGAAATTTTGTGTAGTGAATCGGGTCGCTGTCCAATTTGCATGCGTTTCTCCTCATTTGCATGCACAAATTCGAAGCGGATCGCAGGAGAGGTAAGTGAATCAGGCCCGAGGGAAATTTGCTCGTTAAGGGTCGCAAATGGGTTTGCTTAGTGAATCTAGCCCTATAGTTTAGTAAGTTGTTAACAGAAATTTCTTTACCTAATGGGATTACCTTGGCGTTGCTCAACAATCTCGAGTTCTTGGGATTATATTGGATTCGGCTTTATCTTCTGAGCCTCAAATAAACAGTCTGATGAAGGAGGTGGGGTTTTTAACTCAATTCTGACTTATTCATTCTTGTTTTTATGAAGAGAATTTTGTTCTGGCAATTCAAGCCATGAAACGTTCCCTTTTGGTTATTGTGATTCAGTACATATAGGTTCATTTCAAAAGTCACTGACTAAATTACAACACTCCCCCCCCCCTACCAGTTATAATCCTCCTCGAAAGTCCTCCCCCTTCCTTTTCCCTTCCCCCAACGCTTAATGCGGTACACCTCTCTTATGCACATTATATATATCTAGCTGTAAACAGCATTGATCTCTTGTAACTGTTCATATTGTATCATCCTATAACTTAGTATAACATCCTGTACCTTATTGTAATCACCCAGTACCTGCTCACTTTGTATTATCCTATATCCTATTGTTAACACTGTACTCTCTCTAGACATGACTTTCACTGTAAACCGCTTCGAACTTAGGGTATAGCGGTATATAAGAAATAAAATTATTATTATTATTATGCTTGAAAATACAGTACTGCGTCTAGAATGATTTTCATTAAAATCTTTATTCATTGAATGGCAACCCCTGTCATTATTAATAAAAGTTTGTTATTTTCTGGTGAAAATGAATAAAGATTAACCAATAATTGGAAGAAATATAATAACCTAAATTATACATTTTGGTGGAATACAATATGTCACATATTTAAAATGGAAAGAACAATAGCAATACAAAGAGGGACATATACCAAATTCATAAAAATATGGGGGCCATTGACAAAATACTGCAATGAATAAATATTAAGATTTCTCTTCTTCTTTTCTTCTTTTAAGTATCTTTTTTATGACGCACATAGAGGGGGGATAATGAAAATAATATTTACATAATATGTTATAATATGTTATACAATATGTATGAATGAAAAAATAATAAAAGGGTGGGGGGAGGGAGAGGGGATATAAATATATTTAGAATATGATCTATTAGATAAAAATGATATTGTGTATTTATCAATTGTAATTTAATATTTTGTACATTTTATGTAAAATTTGAAAATTAAAAATATTTATATTAAAGTAATAAAAGGGTGGGGGGAGGGAAAGGGGGAAAATCAAATTTAGATATATAATGTATTAGATATAAAAGTGATACTATGTATTTATCAATTGTATTTTAATAATTTGTACACTTTATGTAAAATTTGAAAATAAAAAATAATGGGAAAAAAAAAAAATCTTTATTCATTTTCAGAAATTTCAACAAGTGTACAATAATCATTCAGAAATACATTAATTAATCACTTGACATTCTTGTTTGTATTACTCCAAATAAATATTTATCAAAGAGACCCACCCCTCCCACCCATATACTAATACTTAACATATATCAATTATTATCAATCATAATCCCACCCCTCTTTATCTTATCCAATATTCAGGAGCCATTGACTATTTATTCTAGTGATCAGACATCTTAAACACCTGAATATTGGATAGAATGATTTTTAGATGGTCTAAATATGAAAGAGTTTCTCCTTTGTTGAATAATCTTCACTGGCTTCCCATACAAGCTAGAATTTTGTTTGGTTTATAAGGCTTTTTATAGTTTGACTTCTGTTTTGTCCTTCCTTTAATTATACGTCATTCAAGAAATGATTACGACTTTGTATCGCCTACTGGACTCCGACATAGCAAACCCTGGAAGGCTTCATTTTCATCTTTCTCAGTCTCAGCTTGGAATGATTTGCCATTAGAACTAAGGACAAATCCTCCCAACCTTTCCTTTAGGAAGAAATCGAAAACTCATCTTTTTAAAAGATTTTTGAAAGTATAGATTCATGATTGTATTAGTAAGTGATTCTGTTTAACTAACGTACTGTCCTTTAGCTCACTTTCTGTCTGGGGGGCAAACTGCTCAGGACGAGTCAGATTGAGCAGCCTAGAAATCATTAAATTAAGTCTTCTTCTGCTGCCGCTGGAAGGAGAAGCAGCTGCTGGTGCCGCAAGCTGCCATCGGGGTGGGCCAAGCTGGGGGCAAGCGCTATATCTCCTGCTGAAAAAGCTGGTCCTCTTGAAAGCTCTGCAATGTTTCTGCCCTGTTACTTGGATCCAGTTCTGAGCCTTTTCCTGCTCTAAAAGATTATTCCCAGGGAATGAATATCATCACTTAAACACATATAAAATTAATGGCTCCATCTCTTTTGGAGCAGATAACGGGTTTAATCGCCTCAGGTAGCTGCAACAGACAGAAATATTTTTGAATGATGATATCATGGTGTCTCTCCTCATTTGGTCCTTATGATTTAGTGACTGTTCTGTGTTTTCCTGCTACCATTTATAGGGCATTTTAATGTTATATTGTTTTAAATTCATTCATTTGTAAATTGACTTAAAATGACATTGATTTTGTAAAGCAATATATAGATATTTTAACTACACCAAGCTGTTATCATGAAAAGGAAAAGAATGAAATTAACTGTGGAAATTTAATCTGATATGTCTATTTGCTAATTTGGTGTATTGATATCTTTCATGGGGGGATATTAATGCAGTTGTCCAGTTATGTCTGTGTTACATGTATGGAGATCGTAGGGAGCACAAGATATTATGTATGTAAGATGTAAGCCACATAGTTGTATGTGGTATATACATTTTTAAATAAATAAAATGAACCCGGTTAAAGGGAAGGAAAGGTTTGGGAAGTTAAGGGTGAAACTCGTTTTCTCCTCCCTCAACCTTGTCTCCTTTCCCATTCTCTCCCCCCCCCCCCCCAAGAGGTGAGAAGCCATGACCGAAGCAGGTTTCTTTATCCCAATCCCACTTTCTCTCCCTGTAGCAGGTATTCGTAGTTACCAATAAGATGCATTGCATTTGGAGGCACGTAAAAATCCGGCAAATACATCCATTTGATCAGCGCTGAGTTAATGGGGATGAAATGCTTCCATCTCCAAGGGTAATCTGCAAGAAAAAAAGCAATATTTTGCTGACTTTATCATCCCTGCCCTCAGGGTTGTAAATGTGAAGATGAGAGGGATGGGGGACGAAGCATTTTAACACCCCCATCCACCTCTAAAATAATACCCCATCCTGTGAGTTCCAAGTACTCCAGCCTAACACAGCGTGAACTAGATCAAATTAAACCCAGAGTAGACCAAACCCATGGACTGGCTCGGGATTCTCAGTTCTATACAGTATCTTCCATGACTTTCCAAAAACAGGTCTATTTGTATTAGGACATTCAGTTTGACAGTACTGAGTGATGGTGTTCCAAGTTGTTTTTTTTTTCATTTCAAATTTATTAGGTTTTTATATACCACCCATCAAGGGTATCTAAGCGGTTTTACAATCAGGTACTCAAGCATTTTCCCTATCTGTCTCGGTGGGCTCATAATCTATCTAACGTACCTGGGGCTATGGAGGACTGAGTGACTTGGGCAGGGTCACAAGGAGCAGCGTGGGGTTTGAACCCACAACCCCAGGGTGCTAAGTCTGTAACTCCAACCACTGCGCAACACACTCCGCCAGGTTTATAACAGTGAAAATGTCATGAAGAGTCAATGTCATCGGGGCTTCACCACTTTTCCCCAGTAGTAAGGGCCCTTAGTAACATAGTAGATGACGGCAGATAAAGACCCGAATGGTCCATCCAGTCTGCCCAACCTGATTCAATTTAAATTTTTTTTATTTTTTATTTTTAATTTTTCTTCTTAGCTATTTCTGGGCAAGAATCCAAAGCTTTACCCGGTACTGTGCTTGGGTTCCAACTGCCAAAATCTCTGTTAAGACTTACTCCAGCCCATCTACACCCTCCCAGCCATTGAAGCCCTCCCCTGCCCATCCTTCACTAAATGGCCATACACCGACACAGACCGTGCAAGTCTGCCCAGTAACTGGCCTAGTTCAATATTTAATATTATTTTCTGATTCTAAATCTTCTGTGTTCATCCCACACTTCTTTGAACTCAGTCACAGTTTTACTCTCCACCACCTCTCTCGGGAGCGCATTCCAGGCATCCACCACCCTCTCCGTAAAGTAGAATTTCCTAACATTGCCCCTGAATCTACCACCCCTCAACCTCAAATTATGTCCTCTGGTTTTACCATTTTCCTTTCTCTGGAAAAGATTTTGTTCTACGTTAATACCCTTTAAGTATTTGAACGTCTGAATCATATCTCCCCTGTCTCTCCTTTCCTCTAGGGCAGGGGTGCCCACACTTTTTGGGCTTGCGAGCTACTTTTAAAATGACTAAGTCAAAATGATCTACCAACAATAAAATAATTTTTAAAAACCCCACAAAGCACACTGAAAGGCAGAGAAAATGTTAATTATAATTCATATTCCGGGTTTTTTTCAAAGAGGTCAAGGCAAATGACTCTATGCAATGTCGCCTCAATAACAGCCATACAAAAATAGACAAATATACCCCCTCCCTTTTTACTAAACCACATAGCAGTTTTTAGTGCAGGGAGCTGCACTGAATGCCCCACGTTGCTCTCGACGCTCATAGGCTCCCTGCGCTAAAAACCGCTATTGAGGTTTAGTAAAAGGGAGCCATAGTGCAAAATATAGACAGCAGATATAAATTCTCAAAATGGGCACATTTTGATCACTAAATTGAAAATAAAATCATTTTTCCTACTTTTGTTGTCTGGTGATTTCATGAGTCTCTGGCTGCACTTCTTCTTCTGATATCTTCTGACTTCAGCCCACTCCTGCATCCAATATTTCTTCCCTTCTTTCAGCCTCCTATATGCTTTCTCTCCTCCAGACTTCATTCTCCTCCAACTTTTTTTTTCTTTCTCCCTGCCCCTTCTTTCTTTCTCCCTGCCTCCTGTTCTTTCTTTCTCTTTCTTTCCATGCCCACTTTCTTTCAGTCTCCCTGTTCCCTCTTTCTTTCTGTTTCCCTTCTTTCTTTGTCTCCCTGTCCCCCCTTCTTTCTGTCTCCCTGCCTGCCCACTTTGTTTTTTTCTCCCTCCCTCCCCCAAGCCACTAGGTTTGCCACCGCTACCGGGAAACAGGCCTTCAAGCCACCACCGCCCCAAGCTTTCCTTGCAGAAGCCTTGCGCTGACCAGGGTTCTGCTCCAGCCAGGCAGCGATTGGCTGGCCCAGAAATTCCTCTCCGATGTCAGAATTGACGTCGGGGAGAGGAATGCTGGTGAGCGCGAGGCTTCTGCAGGCCCAAATCTCCGGACGCCCAGGGCCGAGGAAAAGAAAAAGCCAGTCTATAAATCCTTCCATGCGAGCCATTCCAGTCTCCTTTCAGCAGGGCACTTACAAAAATGCGTAGCCCCCCCCTCCTCAACTTCCCATTTTCAGGCTCAAAATGCCAGAACAGCAGCAGTTCTTGCATTTTTGGGCAGAGCACCTCCTGCTCCCGACCGCCTTTCTCCAGTCTGGTGGCTTGATTCCACCAGGGGCAGCCGGCGCTCAGCTCTCCAGTGACGTGACTTCCCTAGACCTCCCTCCCGCCTTCTCCTGAAGGAAGTGACATCATCCCCCAGTCTATCAAAGATTTTCTATGGGAGAAAGCAAGGGTGTCAGGTCAAAAGCGCGCCAGGACAAAGGCGCGCGAGGAAGACAGGTTCTGGCAGTCAGGCAAGGAAGGATGCAGCGAGCATGAAGTGATGACCGGTGGGGAACCTCGGGGAGAGGAAGGCTGATTGGCCGGTCGATTGGGACGGCAACATGAGTCTATCACGGAACCCGGGATGGGTTCCGTGATCGACTCGCATTGCCTTCCCGAGCGACCGGTCGATCGCGATCGACGTATTGGGCACCCCTGCTCTAGGGTATACATATTCAGGGCTTCCAGTCTCTCCTCATACGTCTTCTGGCGCAAGCCTCCTATCATTTTCGTCGCCCTCCTCTGGACCGCCTCAAGTCTTCTTACGTCTTTCGCCAGATACGGTCTCCAAAACTGAACACAATACTCCAAGTGGGGCCTCACCAATGACCTGTACAGGGGCATCAACACCTTCTTCCTTCTACTGACTACGCCTCTCTTTATACAGCCCAGCATCCTTCTGGCAGCAGCCACTGCCTTGTCACACTGTTTTTTCGCCTTTAGATCTTCGGACACTATCACCCCAAGGTCCCTCTCCCCGTCCGTGCATATCAGCTTCTCTCCTCCCAGCATATACGGTTCCTTCCTATTATTAATCCCCAAATGCATTACTCTGCATTTATTTGCATTGAATTTTAGTTGCCAGGCATTAGACCATTCCTCTAACTTTTGCAAAACCCATGCTTGAAGAGTACGAAAGTCTCCCTTTTCCCCTCCCCCACAGGAAAATCGTTGGTGTGCATAACTAGCTCAAAGTGGGCCAAAAGATCCATCAAGGCCAGTATCCTGTTTCCAACAGTGGCCAATCCAGGTCATAACTACATGGCAAGGTCTGAAAAGATTCATCCCCAACACTTCCCATTCAGCACAGTAACCAATCCAAACCGGGAATCCCGCCCCCAGGTTTCATGATAAGAGCCATCATTTGTATCTCTTAACCATGTCACAAGGCGTCTTTCAGAAGATTTCGGAGATGCAGCAATACAAACCCTCCACAAGGATAGTGCCTCCTACTGGCCTCACTTCACCCCTCCCCTTTCCAGATTTACCAATGCACAGAGCTGGAGGGATCCCCAAACAGAGCAAGTACTGGAACAGCAGGAAGATGACCAAGAAGAGACAGTACGCGGGCCACAGTTTGGCGATACGGCTTCTCTTACGCCTCATCATGATGACAACAAGCCAGCAGCCATGGAAAATCACCATAAAATTCATACGCTGTCCAATCACATTCACAGTCAGCAGGAAACAGATCTGGGCACAGAGACAAAGAGAACAGAAAATGGCAAACTGTAAGCTGCAGGTCTAGAAGAGAGTGAAAACAATAGCTGGGTTTTATCATTAGCCCCAAACTAGAGAGCAGGACAGAGCCTGCTCGAAAACCTACACCTCAGTCCTGCAAACACTCTTGGGGGTAGATTGAGCCATGTGGTTTGGATATTGGTTGGAGCATCTTAGTGGCTTTGCTGAATAGACTGTTTGTGTGAAGGGCCATTCTCGAACCTGGCACCAGCATTTCTATGCCCCTTGTGCACACAGATGTATAGAATAGAGAATAACACGGGGACAAATTTGTCCCTGTCCCTGCAGGTTGGACACCCCTTCTATAAACTGTCTGTTTGTCAATTAGGATAAAACTTGCACTATAGAAGAACCAGGGTAAATTATAACCACTAAACTGTATATTAGTGTTAGACCCTAAATATGTTAGAAAATCTTGTATCGGAAACATCTGAAATTATGGCTGATCTAGTATAAATTGTAATCTGTTAACTCTATACTACGTATGTTACACCTGTAACCCGTTCTGGGCTCTTTGGGGACAACGGGACCGAAATCGAAATAAACAGACATCGCCAGCTTAAAAAGCCTCCAGAAGACTATGCGCGGGTTTATTGGGTTTTTTTTTATCATCTATAATCCGCATAGCCTACAATTCTATGCGGATTACAAATTATTCAGGTACGCATTTTCCCGGCGGGGTTAAGTGACTTGCCCAGGGTCACAAGGAGCAGGGCAGTATTTGCACCCACATCCTTGGGGTGCCAAGGCTGTAGCACTGCACCACACACTCCCACAAGGAAGGGGGTTGTTTGAATGCTCACTCGGCTGCGTTCCCCTCATTTCCCCACAGCGTTTGGGCAGTTTTTTTAGGTGATGTCCTAGAAGCTGAGCCGTATGTTCTGCTCTCTTCACGCCTGAGGCTTTTTCCTCCACTGAAGTTAAATTGTTTGCTGTTGTAGGTAAGCAGTGGAGTTGTAGAGCTTGAAGTTTTGGGTTTTTTATTGATCTAAATATTTATTTTTTTATTTTTTTTTTTATTGATTTTTTCACATATCAACAAGTGTTATAAATTTTCCATACATTTATCTTAACAATACACTTGATATCTCTATAATGTATTTTATATAAACCATATTTTATATTATTTTTCTTATGAATTTATATAACATATATATTGTAATGATTTTATCAATTATTATTTAATTATGAACCCTTTTCTCTCCCTTTATCACATTAATTTCTCATAGGACTATCATTCATTCATTATGATATATTTTTTATAATGTATAATAAAGAGAATAAATTCCTTACCCCTTCCCTCCCTCCCTTCTTTAACCATTATCTTATTATGGGAAAAAAAAAATTAAAATCATTCATTGCAAAAATGTTTTTTGTTCCTCCATTCCTTTTGTTTTTGAGTTATAACTTCCCAGTTCATTAACCTCCCCCCCCCCTCACACACACACTTACACTTGTACTTGCTGTAAGAGACTAGTGCTTAAGTGCCCTGCAGGCTGCCAGCATTCTATACATTTCCACACTCAAGTGGTCTGCAAATGACCGGGAGGCTAGCGGAACTCAAGAACAGCGAGTCTACACCAAACCTGTTCTATGAAGGAAAAGGTATCGATTTTCCAGAACAGAATACCAGCTTATCAGGTGAAATATATGCCAACAACCGAGGCATGGGCTGGTAGAAATGTTCACGCCTTAACGCTCAACCTAATCCTTGAGACACACCAAGACAGTCAGATTTCCAAGTTATCCACAATGAATACTCATGAGTTGGATTTGCATGCAGTGGTGTGCAGATTCAGTGAGCGTATCCTACAAACCTGACGGGCTGGGTGGAGAACCACTGGGGTAACTTATAGCATTCTATATCTAATCCAATCTAATCCACACACAATTTATCTATTGCTTCATGAGGGGGGGGGGTCCAGGTGGCCGAGGCAGGAGGGAGAGGGCGTCATTCCTGCTGATGATCAAGGGGGGGGGTCTGGGTGGCTGAGGCAGGAAGGAGTGGTTATTCCTCCTGCCGATTTTTTTTTTGTTCAGCAGCCATTGTCAGGAATGGGCTGGCATGACTTTTTTTTTTTAATGGGGACAGATATTGTGTTTATAACACACACACAACATTTATGCGCATTAAAAAAAAAGGAAAAACAGAAAGTATTTCTACCCTGAACAGCTGAGCGGCAGGAGGCTGCTTTGGGGCTTCCCCTGCCGCTCAGCTGTTCGGGCTTTCCCTGCTGGCTCTGCGCAGTTGCTTTTCCAACAACTGATCAAATGGGATTACGGCGGACCTCTGGGAAATTCATTTGCATGTGAAGTTGTGTCAACATCAATCGCCGTTTTCAAATCGGACTATTATCAACCCCATAGGCTTTTAACAATGATTTTTGAGCATCCCATCCTGTGTAAACAGTGAAGACTAAAGAGAACTGGATATGACAGGGGGAAATCTACTTATAGAACCAAATTGGCTGCCATTTTACTGAAGAAACTGTAAATAATAGACTTTAAAATGAAC
Organism: Geotrypetes seraphini; assembly: GCF_902459505.1. Taxonomy (NCBI): domain Eukaryota; kingdom Metazoa; phylum Chordata; class Amphibia; order Gymnophiona; family Dermophiidae; genus Geotrypetes; species Geotrypetes seraphini. Next base: position 9,791,894 of record NC_047087.1, on the reverse strand, counting down.
TGGAGGTGATAGGGGAAAATCTAATGATGGAACCGGAATATCTGCCTTTTTACTGAGTGTAAATAGTTGAAAGACTGTTCTTAACTTCAAATAAAGTTCCAGTTTTGGCTCACTCATACCTTGGACTGGGCTGTCATTTCATCAAAGAAAGGAGAGTGCGGAGTTCAAGTGGGGTGAGTGAAGACCCCGGGAACTGTCCATCCTCTGGCCTACTGGATTTATTCGACCCCCAACCTATGCTCAAGCTCAGGTGCGAGTCCATGAGTGACTACAACCACCTCTCCTGTTTCTTTAAAGTATCATCTTTTTGTGAAGCCTGGCAAACCCCCCACCCAAAGAGCTGACTGGAGCTCCACGGCAGGCCGAGACCAGGGCTTCATTTAGATAACCTAAGCTCCCTCAGATCCTGCAGCCCACTGGACTGCACATATTTCTCTGTCCTATTCTCCATTACTTTACTCACTCTCAAGGTCAGGAAACCAAGCCACTGATTTTCCACCTTGCAGCTTTCTCCTGCTGTCTGTACTTCCTGCTCAGTCAGATTCAGGCTGGGATCTGGTGTTAGGAGATCTGGCCTTTGCAGAGATGGCTCTCAGCCAGGTCTCCTTCCAGAATACCAAACGCACTACCCTTACTAATCATCACCTTTGTGCATGACCATAACTCCCACAACTCCCCAGCCCCGGCTGATCCAGGGAGCAGAACCCCAAATCCAGCACATGTCGCACGTGTCAGCACCCAGCACAGGGAAATTCATTTCCTTTAAAACACCAAAAGGTCCAGGCCAGCCAATTTGCCTTATAAGATGATACTGGGTGTCCTGGATGGAAGGGAGGCTCCGTGATGTGTGTGTATTCAAGACAAGCCAGGACAGAACATCAGACCTGGGTTTAGCATGAACCTGTCGATGTTCTCCCAATTCTATGCTCTTTGAGTCCTGCCACTTCCTCCTTGAACTGCCAAGACTTAACTGCCTTATTCCAAATGTTGTGTGGCCAAGACTAACTGTACCTAAGGAATGAACTTTCATTAAGCCTATGTCGCATGTCTTGGATTTGCTGATTCATTTTATCTTATGCCTTAGTTTGGGTGAATTCTACATTTATGTTATTTGGTTTTGAACTGCCTACTTATTTCATTGATGTGTGGAAACTGGCTATTGAGGGACTGTGCTCTGCATTGCTTTCACGTGAGAGTCGGTTTTCCACACCGAATGCAGCCTTCACCTCCTACATTCTGCTGCGATATTCTCCAGGGTTTACGAGTCTCAAGTCCCGAGTAAGTGGCCCTCTAGCTTTATGCCACTGAAACCCCTTTGTAGCTCACCTCCAAGCCAAACTTGTAAAAGAAATAATTAATGAAGTATCGAATGCAGCTGAACAGGCCCTGGTCCAGCTGTTCATGAGACACATCCTTGAAAACCGTGTCCGGGACTGGCTGTAGCAGCTGGTAACGACTGCGGTAATATTCCTGGTGACGGTACACGATAGCTTCGAAGATCAAGATCATCAATATCTGTAAATGGTTCTGAAAGAGAGCATATGCCAGCAAGTTAGACCTCCTCATACACCACAGAGCCCATTTTGCAGTTACACGTTCTATGTCATTTTAGGAAGTCATTGTAGAACGCCTAAAAAATAATACAGTACAACGCAGTATAAAAAGTTTGTATTAAACATTGAAACATATAAAACTTCCAAAGCACACCAGGATGTGTGTGTGTGTGGTGCGTGTATGGTGTGTGGGGTGGGGTGAGATGTGTGGTGTGGTGTGTGTGTGGTGTGGTGTGTGTATGGTGTGTGGGGTGTGCTGAGGTAAGCACCATGTGTGGTGTGGTGTGTGTGTGGTGTGGTGTGGTGTGTGTATGGTGTGTGGGGTGTGCATGGTGTGTGGTGTGTGTATGGTTTGATGTGTCGTGTGTGTGGGGTGTGTGGTGTGGTGTGGGGTGTGGTGTGTGTATTGTGGTGTGTGTATGGTGTGTGTGTGATGTGGTGTGTGTAAGGTGTGTGGGGTGGGATGTGTGTGGTGTGTCGTGTGTGGTGTGGTGTGTATGTGATGTGGTGTGTTGTGTGTGGTGTGTGCTGAGGTAAGCATGAAGTACATTTTAGCAATGGCGATCATACCCAACTTGTCCCACCATCAAGGGTTCTCCGATCATTATTAGACGACAGACTAGTGAGTCCTCATCCCTCAAAAACGAAATGAGAGAGAACTAGAAATTCAGTGTTCTTTGCCTTTGCGCCAGCCTTATGGAACTCACTGCCGACTAGTTTACGCTTGGAATCTTCATATACTCGGTCTCGTGTACTTTTGAAGACTTATCTCTTTAAACGCGGTTTCTCTTAACTGTGTAAATTTAATCGAGAACGCACTTTTGCAGTGATGGACAATGAATGTTTTCTGTATGAAAGCAATGGACTATCCTATTTTTAATGGCTTTTTAAAAAATTATTATTTTATTGATTTATTTGATTGTAAACCGCCTTGAATTGTGCTTCAACAAGGCGGTATATCAAGTTTAATAAATGATAAATGACATTCATTCCTGACATGGTATACAGAAACCCATTTGGAGACAGGGTGAAACTGAAAGAAGCCAAGAGAGAGATACGTTTGGTGAAGGCACAGGCGGAAGAACAAATGGCTAAAAATGTAAAAAAGGGAGATAAAATTTTTTTCAGATATATTAGTGAAAGGAGGAAGATAAAAAATGGAATTGCTAGGCTAAAAGATGCTGGGAACAAATATGTGGAGAGTGATGAGGAGAAAGCAAATGTGCTAAACAAATACTTCTGTTCTGTGTTCACAGAAGAAAATCCTGGAGAAGGACCGAGATTGTCTGGCAAAGTTACACGAGAAAATGGAGTAGATTCTGCGCCGTTCACGGAGGAGGGTATTTATGAGCAACTTGAAAAACTGAAGGTGGACAAAGCGATGGGACCAGACGGGATCCATCCCAGGATACTAAGGGAACTCAGAGAGGTTCTGGCGAGTCCTATTAAAGACTTGTTCAACAAATCTCTGGAGACGGGAGTGATTCCTGGGGATTGGAGGAGAGAGGATGTGGTCCCTATTCATAAAAGTGGTCACAGGGATGAAGCAGGAAACTACAGGCCGGTGAGCCTCACTTCAGTTGTTGGAAAAATAATGGAAGTGTTGCTGAAAGAAAGGATAGTGTATTTCCTTGAATCTAATGGGTTACAGGATCCGAGGCAACATGGCTTTACAAAAGGTAAATCGTGCCAAACGAACCTGATTGAATTTTTTGATTGGGTGACCAGAGAGCTGGATCGAGGACATATGCTAGATGTAATTTACTTAGATTTCAGCAAAGCCTTTGATACAGTTCCTCATAGGAGGCTGTTGAACAAACTTGAAGGGCTGAAGTTAGGACTCAAAGTGGTGAACTGGGTCAGAAACTGGCTGTCGGACAGACACCAGAGGGTGGTGGTTAATGGAAGTCGCTCGAAGGAAGGAAAGGTGACTAGTGGAGTCCCTCAGGGTTCGGTGCTGGGGCCAATCCTGTTCAATATGTATGTGAGTGACATTGCTGAAGGGTTAGAAGGAAAAGTGTGCCTTTTTGCAGATGATACCAAGATTTGTAACAGAGTAGACACCGAAGAGGGAGTGGCAAATATGAAAAAGGATCTGCAAAAGTTAGAGGAATGGTCTAATGCTTGGCAACTAAAATTCAATGCAAAGAAATGCAGAGTAATGCATTTGGGGATTAATAATAGGAAGGAACCGTATATGCTGGGAGGAGAGAAGCTGATATGCACGGACGGGGAGAGGGACCTTGGGGTGATAGTGTCCGAAGATCTAAAGGCGAAAAAACAGTGTGACAAGGCAGTGGCTGCTGCCAGAAGGATGCTGGGCTGCATAAAGAGAGGCGTAGTCAGTAGAAGGAAGAAGGTGTTGATGCCCCTGTACAGGTCATTGGTGAGGCCCCACTTGGAGTATTGTGTTCAGTTTTGGAGACCGTATCTGGCGAAAGACGTAAGAAGACTTGAGGCGGTCCAGAGGAAGGCGACGAAAATGATAGGAGGCTTGCGCCAGAAGACGTATGAGGAGAGACTGGAAGCCCTGAATATGTATACCCTAGAGGAAAGGAGAGACAGGGGAGATATGATTCAGATGTTCAAATACTTGAAGGGTATTAACGTAGAACAAAATCTTTTCCAGAGAAAGGAAAATGGTAAAACCAGAGGACATAATTTGAGGTTGAGGGGTGGTAGATTCAGGGGCAATGTTAGGAAATTCTACTTTACGGAGAGGGTAGTGGATGCCTGGAATGCACTCCCGAGAGAGGTGGTGGAGAGTAAAACTGTGACTGAGTTCAAAGAAGCGTGGGATGAATACAGAAGATTTAGAATCAGAAAATAATATTAAAGATTGAACTAGGCCAGTTACTGGGCAGACTTGTACGGTCTGTGTCTGTGTATGGCCGTTGGTGGAGGATGGGCAGGGGAGGGCTTCAATGGCTGGGGAGGGCTTCAATGGCTGGGAGGGTGTAGATGGGCTAGAGTAAGTCTTAACAGAAATTTTGGCAGTTGGAACCCAAGCACAGTACCGGGTAAAGCTTTGGATTCTCGCCCAGAAATAGCTAAGAAGAAAAAATTAAAAAATTTAAATTGAATCAGGTTGGGCAGACTGGATGGACCATTCGAGTCTTTATCTGCCGTCATCTACTATGTTACTATGTAGCCCCAGAAGATAAAGGAATGGCATAAACTAGGACTGCATTTCAATTGCATTTTTAATCATGCAGTTAAAGGTAGGGCATAATCAGCAGTCCATTGGGGGGGAGGGGGGGGGGCACAGGAAGGGCCACACATTTCCTCTCCCTCCTCCCCACATTAGGTATAATACTTTTGCTGGTGGGGATGTCAAAACCCCACCAGTCAAAGGAATTCATCCCCAAAGCTGCCTCAAGACCAAGGAAGTACAGAGGGCCCCAGCCACTGATGTTGGCACTCCCCAAGCTCCAGGCCTTCCCTCTGACCTGGTCCACCCTCTTCTTGCATAACTTCCTGTTCTGAGAAAGGGGTGGGCCAGGTCAGAGGGAGGGCTCGGTGCAGGGAGCTTATTAGAAGGCTGCAACTGGTCTCCCTTACTTCCGTTGACCACTGACCATTCCGAGTAGCACCTCATTTTCTGGTGAATTTGCCCTCATCCCATGTCCAAAACAGGTCAGTTTCTGTCTGGTAATCTTGCCTTCCAAGAACAACTCTGGGTTTCTATGATCAAGAACATCTTTGTCCATGGGATTTGTAGAAGTCTTCTCTAGCGCCAGTTGAGGACCGATGCTTTAATCTAAAGGCTCTCGCAACATTTTACTATATCTAGGGAACCTGTACAAAATTAGGCTACACGGATCAGGAAACTTATGTTTAGATCAGTGCCTCGCAAACTTTGTCAAGCTGCAGAACACTACATGTAGAGGCTTCGGCTCGAGGCATCCGAAAGTGCACGGACGTTGATGTGATGTTGGTCACGCGCACGCGCGAAGGCCCTCAGCCGCCAGTGTGGGGTGCCGGCAGGGAAGACGCGGGGAAAGAAGGAGAGGCCCGATAGGCACATCCTGTAGGCAGTCAGCCGGCACCAGTGTCTCTCCTCCTCCCCGTCTCGTGGCACACCGGAAATCTTAGGAGGCACACAGTTTGTGATACACTAGTTTAGCTCCATGCAAATAAAAACTGTGACAATATTTTATAAAAGATTAGCTGAATGCAGAGCCAGTTGTAGAATCCTGTACATATAGTACAATAAAAAAAAACCCATATGCACAGCACTACATGCGAGGAGGACCCGATTAGTCACCTCCTCTGTTGTTGGTGCATTGTGAAATATCCTTCTACTGCAGAACCTCAGCTGCATCAGAGAGGAACGCAGAAACGGATGTAGCCCTGGTCCCACTCATGCATGCGGGATTCGGCCATCTAGTTGAGTCAGCCACTCGCGACCAGGGCTCACAGAAAGAAATTTGTTTCTTGAGCTTGGCGTACTGCGGAGGGCCGAAGGACCCCAATCACAGTCACTCAGCCCTCACTCTCTCCTCTTATTTAAAGGAATCAAACTGAGGCTAAGGTGAAATTGATATCTGGAACTTTCACCTGAACTTGATTGAGGAGTCAATGCATAAACTATTTACAACTCCTTCAGATGTGGATAGTTGAAACTGGTTTCGTAAACTTCTCTTCACTCCACTTCTCCTTACACGCGATGAGCCACTCCTGGGTCCCACCTGGGACCACTCCACACAGGAACTGTTTTCCTCTAGAAATAGGTCTCCTTATTCTGTCCTCTCCCGATGATCCCTTGGAAAACAAAGTCCTTTCTATCTCCTCTCAGTGAAACTCTCCAGGTTTCCACTCTTTTTTAAATCCTGTTGTCTGTTCTTCTAGGAAACCCTCTCATGACTTTCCTTCCACAAGCAGTCAGAATTTCCAGTACTAGGGCTCTGGCAAAAGAGACCTCCAACTCATCTCTACTGTCCACACATACTCAGTGACTCCCTAAAAAATCTAATGTCTCTTGCTCCGCAGCAAAGGGGAGGGGGGTTACACTTACAAGGTCTCAGCTCCTGGCTCTCAGAGCGCATGTCCAATCTCTGGAATTCAGGCTTGGAGGAGCAGAAGCAGATGAACACTTTCAGGGCCTTAGTAGAAAAGGCCAACCTCCAGTCTGGCAGTTCCTGTGCTCCCAATCCAATCCAATCTTTAGTTTTATATAACGATTCATCCCTCACAAGAAGGGCTCAACTTGGTTAACAAAATTTCCTAATTTCAGCTAGAGAGTAAAGATAATTTCTACTCCAAATATTAACTTAGGACAGAAGAATCGATCAGAGATTTTTGAACTAAATGAGTTTTTAACATTTTCTGAGGAAAGCATCACCTTGGTACGGCAGGAAGTGATCCTATAGTCATTTCCTGCCCTCAAAGTGAAATAGAAGTTGCTTACCTGTAACGGTAGTTCTCCTTGGACAGATGGATCTTACAGCCACACATGAAGGTGACGTCCCCGTGACGGAGCCGACCCGGCAGTCTAAAAGCTGCAAAGCTAAAGAGCTTTGCGCATGTGCCAGCCCTCCCGCCCTAAAGTATCCCACCTGGCCCCTATATAAGCACACCCCCAACCGGCAAACCCAGTTAGGTACAAAGCTGGCGGCAACCATAGGGGAGGCTGGGCGGGATTGTGTGGCTGTAAGATCCATCTGTCCAAGGAGAACTACCGTTACAGGTAAGCAACTTCTATTTCTCCCTGGACAGGGATCTTACAGCCACACATGAAGGTGCCTCCCGAGCTGAAGGTAACAGAATAACAACATGCTATTATAATAATAACAAAGATCTGTTACCTGAGACGGAGAGGAGGAGGGAAGTTGATGCCTCAGAAAGCCGCTTGCAGGACCGTAGAACCCAGTGATGCAGCTGCGCCGGATTCCACATCAAGGCAGTAGTGCTTGGCAAAGGTATGAATCCTGGACCAGGTAGCCACTCGACAGATCTCTTGGAGAGGCGCGAGGCGAAGGTTAGCCAAGGTGGTAGCCATAGCTCGGAGGTCATGAGCCGTGACATGCGGAGGGATCTCCTGAAGAGCAGGCCCGGAGGCGGAGGCGTAACAGTACGCAATGAGCTGGGTAATCCAAGAGGACAATGTCAACTTCGAAACTGGTCTAGGAGAGGAAGTTGGACGGATGGAGAGGAACAACTGAGACGGGTGCCGAGGAGTCGCAGTTCTGTCCAAATAGAGGCGGAGAGCTCTGGCACAGTCCAGTGTGTGGAGTCGTTCGGCCTCTGGCGAAGGTCATGAAGAAATTGGGTAAAGGGACTATAGGATACCAAGGCATGGAGTTCTCCAATTCGGCGAGCCGAGGTAATAGCTACCAGGAATATCATCTGCCAGGTAAGGAATTTGAGTGGTACAACAGAGAGAGGTTCAAATGGGGGAGCCATGAGAGCCTGCAGCACGAGGTTGAGATCCCAGACCGGCACCGGAGGTCGGAGGGGAGGATGCAGACGAAGAAGTCCCTTGAAGAAGCGCTTGACCACAGGATGGCGTACCAGAGAGACCGCGTCCACGGGGTCGTGGTACACTGAGATGGCCACCAGATGAAGGCGAATGGAGGTGTAGGATAATCCGCAGACTTGCAAAGAGGTAAGGTAGCGGAGGACCGGAGCCAAGGGCGAGGTGCTGGGGTGAACAAGACGGGTGAAGCACCAGCGCTGAAAGAGCTGGAACTGCTGGAAAAGTTGAAAAAGTGCAGGCTGCATCAGATGAGAGAGCTGGGAGGATCCTGGGTTGGAGCAACAGCAGCAGACAGTGTAGGAGGAGAGCCCGAGGAGGAGGAGGAACTAGAGGAAAGAAGATGTTTAGATTTCCTCTTCAGATTCCTGGGTGGGCTGGCTGAAGCAGAGTGCAGACGCCGCTCTGGGGAGGCAGAACGCTGGGCTGCAGGCTCTGTACTAGAAGGAGCACGGTGCTGACGGCTGGAGTCAGTCGGTGCCGAGGGCGGGACCGAGAGTGAGCGATCTAATATAATAAAACGGTAAGCCGCGCATGCGCACTTCCTATGCGTGCGTCCGTTTTCCGTGAGCTGTAGCACACATAGGAAGTGCGCATGCGCGCTCTTCCCTGATCTCCACCGCTGCTGGCCACTAGCACCCCCCTGCCCTCCAACGGACTCTTCTCGGCCTTTGTATGCGGTATAGGAAATGTATAGGCAGACCTACCGCTCCCCCAATTCCCCTTATCTCGGCGGCAGCAGCAACAGTGGCCCGGGCGGTTTTTGCAGCCCTCCATCACCCTATGCGGGACGGGGTTTCGGGAGCCCTGTCACGCCGCCATACAGACAGAGACCTAGGCAATTAGGTGGAAGTGGCAGCCAGTCTCCCCGCTCTCAGGGTTTTCGAGGAGGCAGTGGTTGGGTCGGGAACCAGCTCCCGGGTCAGATGCTGCCGCCGCACGGATCAAGGCCGAGGTATACGTCCCCTTATTCTAAATCCCTCGGACTCCAGCAGCAGCAGCACCGGCTCCAGCGGCGTAGGCAGCACTATAAACACACTGCTTCACGCCCTTCTCTGCCGATTTCCTCTGCCGCGTCTCTGATGACATCATCGGAGACAGACGCGGCAGAGGAAATCGCCAGTAGAAGGCCGCGAAGCAGCATGTTTATAGTGCTGCCTACGCGGCTGGAGCCCCGAGGTTTGTCAGCGGTGGGAGGGTCAGGAGCAGGCCAGATCGACAACGGCAGTAAAAGAAGGGGGAAGGGCCGAACGGAGCAGGGAAGATAAGGTAGGGAAAGGGGGAGTGGGGGAAAATGCTGCTACTGCTTCTACACAGGAAAGGGGGGATAGGAGGGAAATGCTGTTGCTGCTGCATAGTGAACTGGGATGGAAATGCTGCTGCACAGGGAAATGGGGAAAAATGACAGACAGACAGCGGGAGGGAGGGAGACAGAAAGAAAGAAAGACACAGGGGCAGGGAGAGGAACAGAAAGACAGACAGAGAAAGTGGGCCAGAGAGAGAGTCAGCGGGAGAGGGAAAGGGGGCTGCTTTGGGGGGAGGGGTGTGTTTGGGGCAAACTGCTTTGCTCTGGGGGAAGACAGAAGGGGCCATGGAAAGACAGGGAGAGGGATAGGGGGCTGCTTTGGGGGGAGGGGTGTGCTGGGGGGAGACAGAAGGGGAAAGGGGACAGACAGCTTTGCTCTGGGGGGAAGACAGAAGAGGGCCATGGAGAGACATTTGGGGGGGAGGTGGGTGCTGGGGGCACACAGCTTTGCTCGGGAGGGGGGGGGGGAGGGGGAGACAGAAGGATACAGACAGCGGCCAAGGAGAGAGAGATAAAGAAACACAGACAGAAAGACACATCTATTCTAGCACCCGTTAATGTAACGGGCTTAAAGACTAGTCAGTAATAATCTGGTAGAAATAATCAGTAATAACAGTACACATCTCCCTCCGTATTCGCTGTGATAGGGGATTAACAGAACCGCAAATAACTTTTTCATTTGTTATTCGCTGTTTTCTATTAAAAACCATCGTGAATATGGTGAAACCACAAATAACATGGTGGGAGACATTACATTACATTAGTGATTTCTATTCCGCTTGTGCCTTGCGGTTCTAAGCGGATTACAAATTAGAAGACTGGACATTTCCAGTAGCGTTGCAGTACATAGAATCAGTTAAGTGTCAAGTTACAATTGTTAGTCTGGGCATTTCCAGAAGAAATTGAAAGCAAATAGTAGATAGTGATAGGTTGTTGTGATGAATAGAAATAGTAAAGTCAGGATTCTGAAGTATTGCTATGATGGTGGTGGTGGTGGTCATGAGAGTATTTTCTAGTGCTGTTGTGAGGTTATGATGATGGGAAGTGTTTTTTGAAGAGATGAGTTTTGATTTCTTTTCGGAATACTTTAATGTCTGTTGAATTGATCAGTAGATTGGAGATGGTGGCATCAATCTTTGCTGCCTGTGTCGCTAAAAGGCTGTCGTATATTTTCTTTCATCTTGTTCCATTGAGAGGGGGGTAAATGAATAGGCTCTGAGTTCTCCTTAATCTGTGTGAGAGGTTACGGTGTAGTCTGTTGTTTAGGTAGCTGGGTGCTGTTCCGTGTGTTACTTTGTATAGTAGACAGTAGAATTTGAACTGGGATCTTGCTTTTATTGGTAGCCAGTGTGAGTCTAGGTATGCGTTGGTGATGTGGTCATATTTGCCGAGAGAGTAGATGAGTCTGAGGGCCGTGTTCTGGACAGTCTGTAGTTGTTTTATCATGTAGTTTGGGCATGATAGGTAGAGGCTGTCGCAGTAATCTACAATACTTAGTACTAGGGATTGTACTAATAACTTGTATTGATCTTTGTTGAAGAATTTTCTTATTTTTCTTAGGTTACGCATTGTGAAGAAAGCTCTTTGGATGATTTTGTGGATTTGAGACTGCATTGTGCAGTTTCTGTCTAGTTGTATTCCCAGGATCTTGAGTGTACTTTGAATTGGGTACTTGATTGTATTTAATTCTAGTTCTGTGAAAGATGTTTTTTTTTCCTTCTCTAGTAGTAGGAATTTAGTTTTTTCCGAGTTCAGTTTTAGTTTATGACTTGACATCCATTTTTCTACCGTTTCCATTATTGTTTTCAAGTGGTTTGTGGATAAGGGGTCTTGAATGTTAAAGGGGAGGAGGATAGTTATATCATCCGCGTAGCTGAATGATACTGTGTTTAGGGCGTCTAGGGTTATGCCGAGGGATGCTATGAAGAGGTTGAATAATATGGGTGATAATGGTGATCCTTGTGGTACTCCACATGGGTTTGACCATGGATCGGATATGTGCTCTTTTGACTTGACTTTGTATGTTCGTGTTTTGAGGAAGCTTTGGAACCATTTGTGAACATTACCTGAGATTCCTATTGCGTCTAATATCTGGAGTAGTGTGTGATGGTCAACTAGGTCAAATGCCGCAGAAAGATCGAGTTGAATGAGAAGCAGCTTGTTTCCTTTGCTGAGGTGTTGTCGGACAGTGTCTAATAGTGATACCAGTAGAGTTTCTGTGCTATAGTTAGATCTGAATCCAGATTGTGATGGATTTAGTATGTGATGGTCTTCAAGGTAGTTGGAGAGGTGTTGTGCGACAAAACCTTCTGTTAGTTTGATGTATAGTGGGATTGAAGCGATTGGTCTATAGTTTGCAGGATTGTCTATAGGACCTTTGGGATCTTTCAGGATAGGTGTAATTATGATTTCTCCTAATTCCGGTGGGAAATGACCTTCACTTAGTGTAGTTTGAAGCCATAGTGTGAGGCTAGCTTTAAATTTGGTGGAAGCTGTAGCTAGTAAGTATGAGGGACAATTGTTCAAGTCACATGAGGATTTGCTGTATTTTTTGTAAAGCCTGTCCAAGTCTGACCATTGTATCTTTGGGAAATTTGTCCAGATCCTGTCTGCTGGGATTGCTTCATCTTTTGTGGGATTGATTCGTATTTCTTCTATGTTGGTTCTTGAATTGTTGAATGTGGATCTGGTTGTGATGATTTTGTGTTTGAAATAATCCGCTAATTGAGTGGCTGTGGGAGTTTGGTTTCCTTGGGTGGCGAGAAATGGTTTGGTATCAGTGAGGTTTCTTACGATGTCAAAAAGTTTTTTTGTGTCTGGTTTTTCGGTGCCGATGAGTATGGAGTAGTAGTTTTTTCGTTTTTCCTTCAGTTTGGTGTTGTATTGTTTGATTTGGATTTTCCATTCATCTTTGGTGTGATTATGTTTCTGTTTTTTCCATGTCCTTTCTAATTGTCTGCATTTCCTTTTTAGGTGTAAAAGTTCGTCGTCAAACCTGGCCTGTTCCTGAAGAAGAGGCAAAACAAGGTGAAGAAAGTGCCGAGAATCGGCGATTTTCTCTATAAACACTTGGAATGAGCGATTTCTCTATCCATGCTGATGTAATTTAAGGGGAGGAGCCAGCAAGCTAAAAACTGTAAATATTTGAAACCGCAAATACGGAGGGAGAAGTGTAGTTGAAACAAATGACATAGAAACATAGAGTATGATGGCAGAAAAGGGCCGTCGGCCCAACAAGTCTGCCCACTCAAATAACCCACCCCCCTAAGCACTTCCTCGAAGTGAACCCACATGTTTATCCCATTTATTCTTAAAATCGAGCACGTTGTTGGCCTCTACTACCTGAAGTGGAAGATCATTCCAACGATCAACCACCCTTAGGAAGATGCAGGAGGGAGGTTTTGGGAGCCAGATATAAGATTTGAGCTACAAAGTTGAAATTCAGAACCTCCATCTGCAGGAAGCCAGAGACTCAAGAGCCTCAATGCGTGGGTCAGATAATGGCACAGGGAAGACAGATTTAAATTTATATTAGGAACTGGGCACCATTCTGAGGAAGCTGGGAGGAGCCTATTCTGAAAAAGATAGGTTAGAGCTTAATCAAAGTGGACCCAGGCTCCTAGCACTAAACTAAAACCAGCAGCTTTTAAACTAGAAACTGGGGTAAAGCCAACAGTCACTTAGGGAAGCAAGGTTCACAATCAGGTATCTTTGACGGGAAGTTAGGGCATCCCAACAGAGAAGCTGTAACAAAGGCAAATGTAACCTAGGTGCTTTTTCGTAAAGGACAGACAGAGCTGAAAGATTGCAAATTATTCCTCTCAATTGCTAAGCAAGTTACAAATGTAAATAAAAAGCACACTTTGAAATGTCTAGATTCAAATGATAGAACCCTAAAAATTAAGATGGGGAGGTTAGAATATATAGCAGTGAATGAAGAAGTAAATATAACAGGCATCTCAGAGACCTGGTAGAAGGAGGATAACAAGGGTAGTCCTACCACTACTACTAATTATTTCTATAGCGTTACCAGACGTACACAGCACTGTACAGAGTCACAAAGGACACCGTCCCTGCTCAAAAGAGTACAAATTATATGGCAAGGATAAGGTAGATCATTATATGCTAAAAGTGCATTTAGTCAAGGAGTAAAACTTCTGCAGGAAACAGAGATATTCCACGAGTGTACCTGGCCAGAATGAACAGACAGATGATGATTTTTCTAATTTTATTTTTGGATCAGTTTCCCCCAAGTACACACCGAACAACATAGATAAAAACCCCTTTACCCCTGCCCCCAACTTAAACTTTTCCCTCTTTACCCCACTCCCCTTTTTCAAAGACTCCTTCCCTCCCCAGAACAGACAGCAGTTAATAATGTACATGTTCCTATAGTTCTTGATCATCCAATGTGCAGTTGTATATTTTTTCTTTTACCAAATCTCTATCCCCAACCTCACTCTTTAACAAACTAGAAAATAAAAAATACATCACAACAAATTAACCTAATCATTTCAAAGTTACAGTCAAAATTCCAATTCCCTCACCCACTCGCCAAAATCCAAACAATTAACTCTCACAAACTGAAGAGCCTGGATTCTTATAGCCCTTCAGGAACATATAACATGATTACATTACATTACATTACATTTGTGATTTCTATTCCGCTTGTACCTTGCGGTTCAAAGCGGATTACATAAGAAGAAGCTGGACATTTCCAGGAGGGTACATGACATTTAGGGTAAGACATAGTTACAGAATGAGTATAGACTTGGTAACATTGGATGAAAGCAGTTATATTACATTACATATCAAATCTTTTTCCAGGCGTTGGTAGGTAATATGAATCGGTAGGATGAATTAGGTTTTTGTTTTGTTTTTTTTTTGGTTTTTTGTTTGTTTTTTTTTGGTCGGTTGAGGATATGGTGTCAGGGAGTGGGTAACCTGGTCGGTGTATGTGGAAGAGGAGATTAGGTGTTTTGAATATGCTTTTTGAAAAGTAGCGTTTTGAGTTCTTTGCGGAATGCTTTGAAGTCAGATGTTGAGGTTAACAATCTGGTTATGGAGGGTTCGAGTTTTGCTGCATGCGTTGCTATGAGGTTATCGTAAAGCTTTTTACGATGAGTGCCGTTGAGTGGTGGGTATGAGAATGATAGAGCAAACTTCACCTTCTACCTTAAACCCTTGGGAGAAGGAAAATGTAATTGAATTAAACTACATAACAATATGAAATGGACTTTTTTTTTTTTGTATAAATATTTTTTATTCTTTTTTTTTAAAATTCTTACATCAAGTGAAATACATGTAATACATTCAATTATACAAAAACACACTTGAAATTATCATTAAATTTTCTTACAATGTGAATTAAATAAACCCTTTTTCAGAATTTATATCATATTAATATTAGAATAGTTTTCCCTCCCTACCCCTTTTATATGTTCTATACATGTGTTATTATATCTGATCAGTGGAATAAATTGTCAATGGTCTCCATATTTTATTAAATTTGTTAATATAACCTTGTTGTAATGCCAGTACTTTTTCCATTTTATATATATGACAAATTGAATTCCACCAAAAATTGACTTAACTTGCTATAACAATCAGAGATTTTTAATAGCTGGGATGTGTAACCTGGGGCTAAACCAAACAGTATTTTATGAGTCAAGAAACATCTGATCTCCCCCTCCCCCCAGGCTCCCTGGTTTCTAATGGAAACAGAAGCAATGGCCCGCTTAATCCCCCTTCCTACTGCCACAGGATGCAAAATGGATGCCACGACCCCTAGCAGTACTCCTGCAGTATTGCCACTAGGGGCAGGCTCCCTAAGTCAGACATTTTGCAGCCTGACCCTAGCAGCAATACTGGAAGATTACCATTAGGGATCAAGCAGACATTCAGCGGGGCAGTTAAGGGAGAGTCTGGAATCAGTTCATCCTACAGTCTCCATACCTGGATGTAGCCCAGATTGGGAAAACCCTTCCGGATTCCAAACCAGTTAGCTGGATCGATGGGGCCTCGAAAGAGGGTGGAGTTCAGGATTTCCTCGCCTTCCATGTTGGTGCTGTTTGGGTAAGGCTGGAATGAGACAAGGGAAGAAGGGAGGGAACTGAAGTCCATGAACACGTGAAGAGCAGTCAGATCATAACAGCAGCACGATGGGACTGGCCATAAACACAGGGCATGAAACAAACTATTCCAGCCCATATGTCCAGGATAAGAACTCTTCACCACCAGCATAGGAAAGGCTGCTGCTACTATTAATAATTTCTATAGTGCTACTAGGAATATGCAGCACTGTACACATTATATGCACATACTATCCCTGTCCTTAGCAGGCTTACAATCTAAGTTTTTGTACCTGTGTCAAGCGACCTCCCCAGGGTCACAAGGAGGCTACAGAGGGAGCTGTAGGACGAGAGGGTTATGAGTTAACAGCAACCTCAAAAAAGTGGATTTTTAGACTGGATTTGAATAATGCCAGGGATGGGGCTTGAGGTACCGACTCAGGCAGCCTGTGCAGCAAGAGAGAAGGGACGTAGTCTGGAGTTAGCAATGGAGGAGAAGGGCACAGATAAGAAAGGCTTCCCCATAGAGCAGAGTTCCCGGGGAGGAGTATAGAGGGGGGAGGGTTTCTATTGGAGGGTTTATGATCTTACAATTAATAATGGGCTTAGAGAGAGGGTGGGGGGAGGGATGCTTTTATGTTTATAAAGTATATTGATAAGATGTTCAAGTGGTCTATTTAATATTGTTAATATGAATTTTGTACACTTGATGATTGGTTAAAAATGAATAAAGAATTTTTTTAAAAAAAAGAAGAGCGGAGACGGATAGGGAGCCAATGAAGCAACTTGAGGAGGGAGGTGACATGAGCCTAGCAGAATATAAGGCGTGCAGCAACATTTTGAACAGACTGAAGAGGAGAAATGTGGTTAAACGGGAGACCAGTGAGAAGCAGGTTGCAGTAGTCTAGGTGAGAGGTGATGAGAATGTGGACAAGGGTTTTGGTAGTGTGCTCAGAGAGGAAGGGTTGGATTTTTGCAATATTATAGAGGAAAGAGCAGGTTTTGGTGGTCTGGTGGATTTGTAGAGAGAAGGAGAGAGAGACAGGAAGGATGACAAGTGTTATCTACTGAGATAGAAAGCCAGAGGAAAGGAGAGATAGGTTTGGACAAAGGATAAGTAGCTCAGTCTTGGCCATGTTAAGTTTTAAGTGGTGGCAAGACATCTTTATTTATTTATTTATTTAAAATTTTATATCCTGCTACATCCACAGCTATGAGCAGGTCCCACTAAAATATACATAGTTAGATTATGACAAAACAAACGAACATAAAATCTCCTAAAAAAATGTACACTTTACTACTACACTCGATAAACATTTTGTAAGAACACAGCAAACCAGAAGTCTGCCTGCAATAAGTGAAACAATTTACTCATATTCACTTCTAAATTGCTTAATCTCAATCGGGAATGAAGTCCACAGAGCTGTACCCTAGACTCTCGAATTCTTACTCGTCTCACCAAGCTCAAGGATGGAATTTCAAGGTTCAACTGATTTTCAGACCGCAATGCTCTCTTTGGTTGGTAATTGGAGAATAGTGAACTAAAAACTACAGGGCAGTTGTTTCTCAAAACCTTAAAGATCAAACTCAAGACCTTAAACTCGACATGTCGCGTGACAGGTAGCCAATGCAAGCGACATCCAGGCAGCAATGTCGGACAAGCTGGCTGAGACCCGGGCTTGGATTCCTGCAGAGGTTGCTGGTGTAGAGAGGTTAATTTGTGAGTGGTCAGTATAGAGGTGATATGAAAATCATAGGAGAAGATCAGAGCACTAAGGCAATGAGTATAGATGGAGAAAAGAAGAGGTCCCAAGACAGATCCCTGAGGAACACCAACTGATAGCGGGATAACAGTGGAGGAGGATCCACCGCTGCATACTCTAAAGGTGCAATGGGAGAGATAAGAAGAGAACTAAGAAAGAATAGGGCCCTGAAATCCAAGTGAAGACTACATATCAAGGTCAAAAGCAGCGAATAGATCAAGATAGGTGAAGACAGAATAGAGATCTTTGGATTTGGCCAAGAGTAGGTCATTGGAGACTTTAGAAAGAGCAGTTTCCATGGAAGAGGGTGAAAGCTCTACTGAAGCAGGCCAAGAATACCTAGGGATGACAGATCGTCCAGGCAAGTAGCTTAGATAAGAGAGGGAGGAAGGAGGTCGGATGATAGTTTGAAGGGCAAGCAGGGTCCAGTGAGGGTTTTTTTGAGGAGAGGCATAACTATGGCATGTTTGAAGGCATCAGGAAGTGTTGCTGTATAAAGCAATTGAGGATATAACAGATAAAATAGCGCTTCAAGCTATAGGTTTGGGGAGGAAAGAAACTGAGCAGTTTCCTCTTCAGTGATTTCAGAGAAGGAAGAAAAGACATGGTCGGCAGGATGAACCGGGGGAGGGGGAGGTGACCAGATTGAGAACTTAGGGTTAATCCTATGGACCTTGTCTTGGAAGGGGGGAAAGCGAGAGGAAGGTTGGAGGTGAGGGCTTGGCTAAAAGACGGCAAGGACTGGATCCAAGAGAATTAGGCAAACGGGTGTAATAGTCTTATTTGGCAAGGGAGAAGGCTGACTGAAAAGAAGTCAGTAGGAATATGACGTGGAGACAGTTTGTGGAATTTGAGCCAAAGGCGTTCAGCAGAACGGGCACGGAAACATAAGATGTAGATTGTAGGGGTCAGCCAGGGTTGGGATTTGGTACACCTTACAGAGAGGCAAGGGGATTTGGCATTTTTAACTACGGATTAACTCCTAGTATTGAAATTAGGCAGCTCTTTTTGGTTTTCGCTTATAAACCTAAGATGATGGCATAAGTGCATATGTAGAAGGACCCAGAGCCCATCTCTTATAGATTTCTAGGCTATGCACTACACATTTTGAGGCCGACTGAATTTTGGTTTTGGTTTTGGTTGAAAATGCTTGTGCATTTTCGGCTGAAACCAAAACTGTTTCCCCTTCCCCTGAGATCACTCTCTGCCTCCACCTCCAACCCCCAGAAGAGGGCGGGTCCTCACAGACCTGTCAGCCATTCAAACCCAACCCTTCTGCCCTCCCCAAGCCCCCTTTAAAACAACCTACTGGCCAACAGAGTTCCCCAGTAGCTCTTGCTCCCACAAGATCCTCAGCCAAAATGGCTGCCAAGACTACTGCAGAAGGTCCTGTCAGCCATCTTGGGACTGGAAGAAACACAAGCAGGAGCGACTGAAGATCATGAATATTGGCTGTGGATTCAATTTTGGTTGGCCTCTACTTGTAACGTAGCCAACTTGTAAGGACCTGGAGCAGCTTACAAATGATTCTGAGGCAGCCTACTAAGTGACTTCTCCCATTTCCCAAGGCCATGTTCTAAAGGGCCCTCATCACTGCTTAATGTGTCTTCACATAATGCATGATAAAGTTTTGGCATCTAAGAGCGGCGAAACCCCTAATGACCCTACATGGCTTCTTTCTTGGTCCCTTACCTGGGTGCAGTTGGTGGAGTACTCCTCAGGGTTGACGATGTTCAGCTGATACAGCATCTTGCAGACAATGATGATAGAGACCCAGATGGTGGAGAGGCAGGAGGCCATGTGCCGGAAACGAGAGAAGGGTGTGGCCAAAGCCCAGAGCACCACAAGTAGGAAGTTCATGACAGATACCTGAAGGATGAAAGAGGAGTTGCATCACTTTCCCTTTTCCACCCCATCCCTAGCTCCTGTTATCAAGATTTTGCCACCAAAAATGCAAGGTATGGCAATCGTACCAAGCAACACAGCAGATATCAGAGACACTCACCCAGCCATCATTTTCCATTAAATACGAGTCTTATGGGACAGCTGGCAGCAATTAGTCCCTGATTCTTTATATGGCGCTGATATCGGTTGTTGCTTAAAAAGCGGCTGCCAATCGTGTATCAATCACACAATGGCACCGTGCAACAAAATCATGCCTCCGGGAAAGACAGGCCAGGGTTTTCAAGGCCTACGTTCCTGGTGCCTATCTTTGCCGTGAATCGCGCCTAAGTGGGAGTTTTACAGCACTTAAGGTCACTTCTGGAGGCGTGATTCTGGCGCCTTTTTATTTAGGCGCTAATAGGGTCTTAATTGCCATTGCAACTGATGTTTCCCAATTAAATTAGGCGCTGTTTACAGAATTTCCCTCTTATTGTTTGCTGGCATTAAACCTGGAAATTCAATGCAAGGCAAAGCATTCTGGAGCTAATTAAGCAGGATAATCATGGCATAAAGCCAGGCCTTACTTTCAGGTGGTCCTATTTTATCCAGTTAACCTGGCTGTTTAGTGCTGAATATCAGCATTTAACCAGCTAAGTGCCGACTCCGCCCTTGGACCAGTGGAGTAGTGAGAATAGGAGGTGCCTGGAACAGAAGCAACCCCGCCCACTTCTCCAGCCCCTTCCCATCTCCTTCTGCCCATGCCGCCCTCGGCTCTCATAACAACATAAGAATAGCTTACTGGGTCAGACCAACGGTCCATCAAGCCCAGAAGCCCATTCTCACGGTGGCCAATCCAGGTACCTGGCCAAAACTCAAGGAGTAGCAACATTATTATTATTATTATTAGGATTTTTTTTTTATATACCGCCTATCAAGGTTATCTAAGCGGTTTTTACAATCAGGTACTCAAGCATTCCAGATCTTAAAGATTAGCAAGATTCTGGAACCCCCAAAGAGTCGCAACATTCCATGCAGAATCCCCAAAGAGTAGCAAGATTCCAGAATCCCCAGAGTAGCAAAATTCCATGCTAGTAGCAATATTCCCTCTGATGTCAGTCTTCAGAGGGAGAGCCAAGGCCGGTGCAAGCAGAAGGTTGGCGATGCTGCTCATACTGGTGGGGGAAAGGGAATGGCACACTTATGGTGGGGGAGGGGCAGGGAAGGACTGGGGGGCAGAGAAGATGCCCGGGGCAGTCCACCCTCCCCTTACTATGCCACTGCCTGGGACACCACCATAACAACCAGTTCTCATTTTAGCACTAACTCGTTCAGTACTGCTAAAAATTAGTGGCTAGCCCCAAACAAGCCATTTAACCAGCCAGAAGCCATTAATAAATCGCTTTGAAAATCGTCCATTATATCCCTGAAGAATTTCCGCATGCTTCTGCGTTGCTCTTGACACGACCTTTGTAATGCAGATGCTCTTATGATGAGTCCTGCTCATTTCCCCCCTTACCTCCTGCAGGGCCACCCAGACGGTGTAGAGAGCTACCAGCTTCAAGATGTGCAGTTCCAGTAACCTCCAGAGGAAAACCTGGAGCCGGTGCAGGGTATCTGAGAACTTCCTTAACAGAACCGTCAGGCGCTCTGCAACGAGGCCCCACTTACTGGGGGTGGCTGAAAGACAAGAGAGATGATAGCAAGAAAAGCACAGTTACTTACCGTAACAGGTGTTATCCAGGGACAGCAGGCAGATATTCTTGACTGATGGGTGACGGCACCGACGGAGCCCCGGTACGGACAATTTTAGAGTGATTACACTCTAAGAACTTGGAAAATTCTAGCAGGCCGCACCGCGCACGCGCGAGTGCTTTCCCGCCCGATGGAGGCGCACGGTCCCCAGTTAGGATAAGCCAGCTAAGAAGCCAACCCGGGGAGGTGGGTGGGACGCAAGAATATCTGCCTGCTGTCCCTGGATAACACCTGTTACGGTAAGTAACTGTGCTTTATCCCAGGACAAGCAGGCAGCATATTCTTGACTGATGGGTGACCTCCAAGCTAACAAAAAGAGGGATGGAGGGAAGGATGGCCATTAGGAAAACAAATTTTGCAAAACAGATTGGCCGAAGTGTCCATCCCGTCTGGAGAAAGCATCCAGACAATAATGAGATGTAAAAGTATGAACTGAGGACCAAGTAGCAGCCTTGCAGATTTCCTCAATAGGAGTTGAACGGAGGAAAGCTACAGATGCTGCCATAGCTCGAACTCTATGGGCCGTGACAGAACCTTCCAGTGTCAGTCCGGACTGAGCATAACAGAATGAAATGCACGCTGCGAGCCAATTTGACAGCGTACGTTTAGAAACAGGACGTCCCAATTTATTCGGATCAAAGGACAGAAAGAGTTAAGGGAATGATCTGTGGGGCTTAGTACGGTCTAAGTAGTAAGCTAAAACCCGCTTACAGTCCAAAGTATGCAGAGCCTGTTCTCCAGAGTGAGAGTGAGGTTTCGGAAAGAAGACAGGCAGAACAATAGATTGGTTGAGATGGAATTCAGAGACAACCTTAGGGAGAAACTTTGGATGTGTACGCAGAACCACCTTGTCATGGTGAAAAACTGTAAAAGGTGGATCAGCAACTAGTGCATGGATCTCACTGACCCTCCTGGCAGAGGTAAGAGCAATAAGGAAAAGTACCTTCCAAGTGAGAAACTTGAAAGAAGCGGTAGCCAAAGGTTCAAATGGAGGCTTCATTAAGGCGGAAAGAACCACACTGAGATCCCAGATTACAGGAGGGGCTTTGAGAGGTGGTTTCACATTGAAAAGACCCCGCATGAATCTGGACACCAAAGGATGAGCCGAGAGAAGTTTTCCATGAACTGGCTCATGAAAAGCAGCAATAGCACTGAGGTGGACTCTGATGGAAGTAGACTTGAGGCCAAAGTCAGACAAAGAAAGAAGATAATCCAACAAGGTCTCCACTGCAAGGGAAGTGGGATCATGATGATGAAGAAGACACCAGGAAGAAAACCGTGTCCACTTATGATGGTAACATTGCAGAGTGGCCGGTTTCCTGGAGGCATCCAGAATTGAACGAACAGGCTAAGACAAAAACGTATCATGAGAAGTCAGCCCGAGAGATACCAAGCCGTCAGGTGCAGAGACTGGAGGTTGGGATGCAGAAGGGTCTCCTGTTGCTGCGTGAGCAGAGAAGGAAACAGTGGAAGAAGAAAAGGTTCCCTGGAACTGAGTTGAAGTAGAAGGGAGAACCAATGTTGCCTGGGCCACCGTGGAGCAATCAGAATCATGGTGGCTCGTTCCCTCTTGATCTTGAACAAGGTTCTCAACATGAGAGGCAGAGGAGGGAAAGCATACAGGAACAGATTGGACCAATCGAGTAGAAATGCATCCGCTGCCAGATGGTGAGGAGAGTAGAGTCTGGAGCAGAATAGGGGCAGCTGGTGATTGTGAGGAGCTGCAAAGAGGTCTATCTGAGGAGTGCCCCACTGAGCGAAGATGGACTGTACAGTTAAAGGATCGAGTGTCCACTCGTGAGGCTGGAGAATTCTGCTGAGCTTGTCCGCTAAGGAATTCTGCTCTTCCTGAATGTAGATAGCTTTCAGGAATAGTTGGTGATCTGTGGCCCAAGCCCAAATCTTCTGGGCTTCCTGGCACAAGAGGCGAGAGCCTGTTCCACCCTGCTTGTTGATGTAGTACATCGCAACTTGATTGTGCACAGCAGGAGGACCTGAGGAAAGAGAAGATGTTGGAAGGCTTTGAGGGCATAAAACATCGCTCTGAGTTCCAGGAAATTGATGTGATGCTTCATTTCCTGGGCTGTCCAAAGTCCTTGAGTTTGGAATTCGTTCAAATGAGCTCCCCAGGCATAAGGGGAGGCGTCGGTGGTGATGACAAGTTGATGAGGAGGTAGATGGAACAGAAGACCCCTGGAGAGATTTGAGGATATCAACCACCATTGTAGAGACTGACGAAGAGATGATGTCACAGATATGTGTCGTGAGCAAGGATCCGTCGCTTGGGACCACTGGGTAGCAAGGGTCCATTGAGGAGTGCGCAGGTGAAGACGTGCGAAGACGTGTGACATGAACTGTGGAGGCCATGTGACCTAAGAGTATCATCATTTGCTTGGCAGAGATGGAACGTTGTGGAAGCATCTGCTGGCATAGAGATTGTAGAGTTTGAAGACGGTTGGACGGCAGGAACGCTCTCATGCGGACTGTGTCCAGCACCGCTCCAATGAATTGAAGTCTCTGAGTGGGGATGAGATGAGATTTGGGTAGATTGATCTCGAACCCCAGAAGTTGTAGAAACATGATGGTTTGGTTGGTGGTCAGGAGCACTGTCTGAGATGAACTGGCCTTGATCAACCAATCGTCCAGGTAAGGAAAGACTTGAAGGTGGTGAGAGCGTAGAAAGGCAGCCACCACAATCAGACATTTGGTGAATACTCTTGGAGAGGAGGCAAGACCGAAAGGCAGCACCTTGTATTGGTAATGACAATGATTGATCATGAAGCGGAGGTACTGTCTGGAAGCCAGATTGACCGGTATGTGAGTATATGCCTCTTTGAGATCGAGGGAGCATAGCCAGTCGCCTTGATTGAGAAGAGGGTAAAGAGTGGCCAGAGAAAGCATTTTGAATTTTTCTTTGACCAAGCATTTGTTGAGATCGCGAAGATCTAAAATGGGTCTGAGATCTCCCGTTTTTTTGGGGACTAGAAAGTAACGGGAGTAAAATCCCTGCCCCTTTTGATCTAGAGGAACTTCCTCTATGGCGTTCAGAAGGAGGAGGGATTGAACGTCCTGAAGAAGGAGGGAAGACTGAGGAGTGTTCAAAGCAGACTCTCTTGGCAGACTTTGGGCAGGAAGTGTCTGAAAGTTGAGAGAGTAGCCGTGGCGGATGATGTTGAGGACCCATTGATCCGAGGTGATGGTTTCCCAACGGCTGAGGAAAAAAGAAAGTCGGCCACCTATAGGTTGAGGTAGGTGGGCAGATGTTAGGAAGCTGGCTATGCCCTGGAGAACTAAGTCAAAAGGGCTGTGTGGATTTTTGCTGTGGAGGAGGTTTCACAGGTTGCTGCTGTGGTGGCCTAGGAGTCTGTCGTTGTTGCTGACGTTGACACCTAGGTTGTTGGGTAGCTGATGGCAAGGGACGAGCCACATAACGGCGTTGATAGGCCGACTGTTGTCTGAAAGGCCGCGCCGGTGGAGCCTTCTTTTTGGTTTTCAGCAGAGTATCCCATTTCGTTTCATGGGCGGACAGCTTTTGGGTGGTAGAATCCATGGATTCCCCAAAGAGTTCGTCCCCCAGGCATGGAGCATTAGCCAACCGATCTTGATGGTTGACATCAAGCTCCGACACCCTGAGCCAAGCAAGGCGACGCATAGCCACAGACATGGCCGTCGCTCTGGTGGTAAGTTCGAATGTGTCATAAATTGATCGAACCATAAACTTACGAAGCTGGAAGAGAGAAGACGAGCAGTGGTGAAAAGCTGGTCGTTTTCGTTCAGAAAGGTACTTTTCAAAAGAAGCCATGGTGGTAAGAAGATGCTTGAGATAGAAAGAAAAATGGAAAGCATAATTACCAGATCTGTTAGCTAGCATTGCATTCTGGTATAATCTTTTACCAAACTTGTCCATGGCTTTACCTTCCCTGCCAGGAGGGACAGAAGCGTATACACTAGCTCCTGTAGACTTTTTAAGCGTAGATTCCACAAGAAGAGATTCATGCGGAAGCTGCGGCTTATCAAATCCAGGGATAGGAATTACTTTATATAAAGAATCTAATTTACGAGGGGCTCCTGGGATGGTCAAAGGAGTCTCCAGATTCTTATAAAAGGTTTCCCTCAAGATATCATGGAGGGGAAGTTTGAGAAATTCCTTTGGAGGCTGGTCAAAATCCAGTGCATCAAGGAAGGCTTTGGATTTTTTAGACTCAGCCTCCAAAGGAATAGACAGAGATTCACACATATCTTTCAGGAAGGAAGTGAAAGATGTAGAATCCTGTTTGGAGGATGGATCAGGAGCAGCAGGATCATCCTCATCCGAGGAACACTCACCCTCAGAAAGAAAAGGCTCTTCGGAGTCACCCCACAGATCAGGGTCCCTAATATGGGAGCTATGGTCTCGAGACTCCGGAGTGGAGGGTTCCAGGTGTCGGGATTTGCGTGCCGACTTACCCGACCTCATAGACACGGTACCGGGAGATGTTACAGGCTGTACCGGTGCCGCAGTCTGAACAGCCTGGTGATGAGCTCTCGGTTCCGGTGCGAGGACTGGCATTGAGGCCGATGAAGCGGAGTGGACCGGTACCGACAAAGTGGACGCAGACAAAAGAGGCTGCTCCACTGCCGGTACCGGTGGCTCAGACCGGACTGGGACTGGAAGGCTCGGTGCCAAGAGAGCAGGAAGGAGCTGTTGCAACTGCTCATTGAACTGCACCTGCAGGACGGCTGCAATGCGCTTTTTCTTCTGCGGTACCTGTGGTGCCGCTCGACGCCCCGAGGATGAGGAGCCCGAGGTCGAGGGACTCACATCAATAGGGGCGGAGCGCTTCCGCAGGCGCCTCGTGGTCGGCAGGACTGGGCTCGCTGCTTTCGAGACCGGAGGACGCTCCAGCGGAGATGGCTTCTTAGCCAGCTTACCTGAGTGTTGCGACGACGGTGTCGCGCGGCGTCGACGAAGTGGGTGCCGACTGAGGTGGTGCCGATGCCGGTGTCGATGTCGCAGGGTCAGACATATCGGCACCGAAAAGCAAACGTTGTTGGATTTGTCGGTTTTTTAATGTACGTTTTTTCAAAGTGGCTGGGGGGGCATGAAAGGAAAAACGGCTTCTGCCAAATCGAAGGCCGAGGCCTCGATGGTGGCAAAACCGACGAAATAAAGAAAAAGAAAAAAAACTGTTGTTTTTTTTTTTTTTTTTGAAAGAAAATAATAAAAGAAAAAAAGGAAATATAATTTCCAAAAAGATTTCGCGAGCGGGAAGGCGACAGAAAAAAATCTTTTCAACAGCCGTTGAAAAGTGCAACTTCTTAGCTCCGCGGAAACTAAGAAAATGGGGACCGCACCTCCATCGGGCGGGAAGGCACTCGCGCGTGCGCGGTGCAGCCTGCTAGAACTTTCCAAGTTCTTAGAGTGCAATCACTCTAAAATTGTCCGTACCGGGGCTCCGTCGGTGCCGTCACCCATCAGTCAAGAATATGCTGCCTGCTTGTCCTGGGATAACGCCTCTTTCCCTGGGACGAGCTTAGAGGCACAGTGTACACAAGAGGTCCCTGACCGAGGAAGAGGTTCAAATGGAAGGATCCCTACTTAGGACAAAAAGAGCCACAACAAACCAAAGACACTTAAATCCCATCTACAAGCAGCAGAAACTCAAAGGAACTGATCTGGGGAGAGCATTTGGGTTTTAATGATAAACACAGATGAAACACCCCCAGAACCACAAAATTAAAATAGATATTTATTGGATAAAGTTCAAGAAACCCTCTCTTCCCCTAGTACTCTTTCACCCCTTCCCTGTCCTGTTTTTTGAATCCTCCTCTCTGTTTTTCTGCCTTTTTCTATACTGTCGATTCCTAACTATCACAAATGTACATGAGACTTTCAGTGTCCATCTGCTGGTAGAAGGTGGTATACCTACACATCTGGACTGGCCTGGAGGGACAATGAGGGAAAAAAGCCCTAAAATTATTGCCCCCTCAAGTCCCTGAGAAAAGAGAAATGCAAAGGAATCCCTCCTCCTTTTGGAAACAGGCCTTTGTTTGAGTTTCTTATCAGTGCCCCCAGCTCACAACAAAACAGGGCAAAGACCCAGTTACTTATGAAATAGCACGACCGAGTCTAACGGGGCTCCTGCAAACCTCCCAAGGAGACAGATGGAGTATAGTTTACAGTTTACCAACTTCCTGTGTTGCTTGGCTTTATACAAGATGTAACAGAAAAGGAAAAGAGCGCCAGTCTTTGAAAGGAATGCGTACTCTCTCAAGACCAAACATCCATAAAGAAACCCGGTTCAAAAAGAAACATCAAACTAACCTGTAAAAGCCAAATATAAAACCAGAGTATTAGGTATATGGGGGACAGCCCTAACTAACCCCAGGGGAGGCAGAACTAAAGCAGAATAAGATTTTAACACTTGAAATGTTTTAAAAATCCTTCGGCCCGTACGGCCAGTGGAAAAGCATTCCACAAGGCAGGGGCCACATTTTAAAAGATACTCCCTTTCTTGTAAAACCAAAGAGCACTAGATAGAGCCGGGACTGCTAGTTTAAATTCAGCTGCAGATCTTAGACCCCTGCTAGACACATACACTATAACTAATCCATCCAGGGAAGAAGGGATCTTGTTACAATATGCTTTACAGGTCAAAACCAAAAACTTAAATGAGACACGATAACATTACATACTTATATTACATTACATTAGTGACTTTTATTCTGCCATCACCTTGCGGTTCAAGGCCGATTACATAAGAGGTTATCTGGACATTTCCAGAAGAGTTACAAAGTTGAGTGGGTTACTTTGGGGGATTGAAATGCTTCCTGCGGAGTTAGTTTGTCTTGATGGATTTCTTGAATAGTAGGGTTTTGGTTTCTTTTCTGAAAGTTTTGTAGTCTGGTGTCGTGATCAGTCGATTGGATAGTTGGTGGTCAAGTTTCGCTGCCTGCATGGCCAGTAGGCCATCATACATTTTTGTGCGTTTGACGCCTATGATTGGGGTTCTTCTTTGCCTGGTTGCGATAGTTCAGATAAGGCTGGACTGTCTCCATTCATGGCTTTAAATAATAGACAGTAACCAACAGACTGGTAACCAATGATAATGCAAGGAAAACGGGGTAACAAAGAGCACTTTGCTCGCCACCCTCCCCAAAAAATGATGGTCTGCAACTCCTTCATGTTGCTCCAGTTAGTAATTATAACTCTCCTTTCCCTCCCTTAGGGGTAAAAATAAATCTACGGTATTCTTTCTCCTTCAAATTGACAGAGCTCTGGAATAACTTGCTGCTCTCGTTACGAAGCTTAGGCCCCTTCTTATCATTCAGGAAGGCTTTGAAGACAATTCTGTTCACCAAGCACTTTGGAAATTAACTACTTCTACCTCTCCTGCTTTAGCTCTCTTCTCGTCTAGTTTTTTTTCATTTTTCCTCTTCTTAATCTTAACCGAGTCGAGGTCCAATTGGCTAATGAGCCGGTTTAGAAAACTAAGTTTAGTTTAAAGACCAAACTGACCCATCTGGTCTGTCCAGTGAGCAGGGCAAGATTAACCATCCACTGGGCCTCCTGATCATAACAAATATATTTTAAAACTACCATTAACAGGTCCCCACACTGGTCCGACCACAGAGGAAAGCTGGCAAGGAGGAAGCTGCAGTTCTGCTGCTCACTGACCACCGACTCCTCCTGGCATATAGAGGGCAATACACAGGGAATGCGGAAAACAGACAGTGGTGGTTCACCCCCTCCGAGATGACCCCTCCTACATTTTTGGACCCTAGGCACATACCTAGTTTGCCTATGCATTAATCCTGCTCTGCTCTGTGCAGGTTACCAACCCCCATCCCCGGTATCTAATGTGGATTCATGCAGGATCCTGCGGGTCAGAAGGCATCGTCCTCCCTTCTTATTTAATCCAGGTTTCCCAGACCTTCCTGTACATCTCCCAGTCAGGAGACCCTGTCCACCACAAACTCCCCTTTCAGTCTACACCCATGATTCAGTGCTCTGTTGGATGCTGGACTCTTCCCAGCTTTCGTACCAAATCCAAGGTGCTTTGTGCTCTCTATAGAACGTCTGATCTAAAAGCTTCACGATATATACTGAAGAGCTTTCTGGCAATCAGAGAGCACTGGGCTAGAACAGGAATCAACTGGACCCCTCTCTCAACCAGCAGGTCAAACCCACTTACTGACATAATGGAGCTTACCCTTCCCCCACCCCCCAGCGACCAGAATGGGTTTACCTTTATCTGTAGAGGAGGCGTCTTCATTTCCTCCTTCCTCAGGGGAGGCATCAGTCTTCAGTTCTCCCAATATCTGGCCTCTCGTCATATGATCGTCTCTGGTGGAAAGTGATAAAAAGAACACGTGAACTCAAGATCGCCCTTTGGGCTTAAGGGGCTTCTCTTTGAACTCTGGGGGACATGGAGGGAGGCTGCCCTTAGCCATCATTGTACTAGAGCAGTGGTTCCCAACCCTGTCCTCGAGGACCACCAGCCAGTTGGGTTTTGGGGATAACCCTAATGAATATGCATGAGAGAGATTTGCATATAATGAGGTGACAGGCATGCAAATCTGTTTCATGGATATTCATTGGGGCTATCCTGAAAACCTGACTGGCTGGTGGTGCTCCAGGATAGAGTTGGGAACCACCGTACTAAAGATTCCTCCAATAGCCATTTCAGAAGCCAAAACCCTGCAAAAATACCGATATACAATTCTCTGATGAATAGTTTTTTCTCTTTGTTTTATTGATTTTGCCCATAAATACAGCAGAAATGGGAACAGTAGTACAAACTGTGATTCTTCGGTACATTCCCAAATCCAGGACCCTAGTTCCCCCCCACCCGCTCTTCATTATCCCAAACTCAACATCCCCATCCCTAAGCAGCTGCTGTATAATAAAGAGTTATAAACAGGAACCAGTGAAATTAGGCCCCCTAGAACTTAGGCATGCAAATTGATTCTTCATGCATTTATTCAGGTTTTTATTAAAATTTGATATGCCAAATATTTCAAATTTTAAAATGGGGGAAAAACACCATGGTAGATTATTACAAAATAATATATACATACAAAATTCAATACAGGTACAGAAGGGGAGATGAACTACAGTAATTAAAGGAAAAAAGAAAACATGTATGGGTAACACATCGGGGGGGGGGGGGGGGGGAGGGAGCAAAAAGGAAGGAAGATACAAATTAAGTCCTGCAAATGAGGACTATATAGAGATTGGATGTTAAAATATAAAATCTTTAAACACAGATTCTTTTAACAGGCTGTTAAGGAAATTAAGATGAAATGTTTTGATATTTCACCATTTTCACTTGTAGCCCAGTCATTACACTTCTCCCTCCAAATTCGTGGTTTCAGGACTCGCGGTTTCAGTTATTTGCAGTTTTTAGCTCGCTGGCTCCTCTCCCCCCCAAATTACGTCAGCTTGCATAGAGAAATCGCTGATTCCAAGCATTTACGGAGAAAATCACCAATTCCCGGCACTTTCTTCACCGTGTTTTACCTCTCCTTCAGGAACAGGCCTGGTCTCCCACCGTCTTATTCGCGGGTTTCACCATATTCACAATGGTTTTTTTATAGAAAACCGCGAATAACATATGAAAAAGTTATTTGCGAGTCTGTTAATCCCCTATCACCGCAAATACGGAGGGAGAAGCATAATTCTTTCGCAATTTGATTATTGTAACATAGTTTATCTTGGGTGTACTACAAAACTCCTAAAGAGAATTGTAAAGTGTTCAAAATACTGCGGTTAGAGTTATATTCTCGATTCCTAAATATGAAAGGATTACACCTTACTTTGTTCAATTACATTGGTTACCAATTTCTGCTAGGATAACTTTTAAGCTCTGTGTATTGGTTTGTAATATTTTACATGGCCTAGCTCCTCATTTGCTGGATTTAGTTTCCTTAATGAATAGGTAGACAGGGTCATACACAACGTTTACAATTTCCATCGCCTACCGTATTTTTTGCTCCATAAGACGTACTTTTTCCACCCCCAAAAAGGGGGTGGAAAAGTGGGTGTATCTTATGAAGCGAATATAACAATTTATCACCCCCACCCCCTGTCATGGTCCAGGAGTTGCCGGGCCAGAGTGGAGGAGTGGAGCACTGGTGGCCAGAAGTGGAGCGGCTCATTTTCTTCCTAAGCAAGGTGACTTTTTGTGCAACGTTTGCAAGTGCCGGCAGAGTCAATTTTTTTCTTTCTCCCGTACGCGGTGTGTGAGGAGAGCAGGGGCGCTCCGAAGCTGCTTCTCACATCCCTGCGCTGAAGTTCCCCTTTCTCTCTCCTCTGGCAAGGGCAGCAGAACTGGGTGCATGCAATGCCGTGACCGGGGGCTCATCACGGGTCGAACTGAGGTGGAGGAAGAAATCTCTTTTCTTACATGTCCCATGGCGACAAGAGAGCATCCGCTAAAACTTAAGGGGGGAAGATTTCATAGTGACACCAGGAAATACTTCTTCACCGAACGAATGATTAATCGATGGAATAAACTTCCACGCCAGGTGGTCGAGGCCAGTAGTGTACCTGACTTCAAAAGTCGATGTGACAAACTGGTGGGAGTGCTACAAAGTTATGCATGAAAGAGGGGCACCAGGGAGAAAGGGTTCTTCTGCCGTCATACTCTATGTTTCTGTTTCTCCCCTCCCCCACTGCCCCAGTCCGTGGGCAGGGTTGCAGCTCTGATGTCCAACATGGATAAAGGGCATTCTGTTTCCTTTAGTCCTTCATGCCTACCCTGCTCGTCTTTCGTCTTCAGGAAGGGGTGCCAGGGTCTTTGTTTGTTGTCGCTCTGCTTAACTTTGATTACCTGGAGGAGAAGTTTTCTAGTGGTGCATGAGTCAAACGACATGACGGGCGATGCACGTGAACCAAAAGAATGAGGTGACTAGAAATTAAAACAGCTGCAAGCTCCATAAAAGAGCCAAAAAAGAGGGAAGCCAAGCCCTCCTCCCCTAAACTTTGCTTTTGTGATGGCTTAAGTGAGCTATATCAAGGGGTGAGTTTGACTGTTTCATTTATTTATTTAATTTTTATATAAATTAAAGCCACTGTGGCATCTTTTAATGCGTCAGAGGATGAGATAGGTTTTCTAAGATAACTGAAAAGTTCAAAGAGAATTGAAACAGACACATAGAATTTTTTTTTTAAGTCCATCCGTGATCCATCTGGAGCCCAAGTTGGAGTGATTGCAGACAAAGGAGTCAACTTTTCTACAGGGCAGGGAGGTGGGCCAGGGTGCAGCGCCTGGCAAGGAGTATGGAGTTGGGTGCAGAGCCTGGCAGGGAGAATTTGGTTCAGAATGGGTTTTTTTCTTGTTTTCCTCCTCTAAATCTAGGGTGCGTCTTATGGTCAGGTGCGTCTTATGGTACAAAAATCAATTAAGCTACGGTAAATCAATTAAGCTATTCAGCTTTGTGCTTCTTTTAGTTATCAAGCTCCGACTATTTGGAATAAACTTCTTCTCACTGTAAGATCAAAACTAATTATTTAGTTTTTAGAAAGCTTTTAAAAACAGTTTTATTCAATACATTTTTCAGTTGATTGTTTTTAGGATTTTTTCAATATTGCCTGTTTAACTGGGTTTGTTTCTTTTAATGGGGGAGATTGGCATGGTAAACATGGAAATATGATGGCAGCTAAAGGCTAAATGGCCCATCTAGTCTGCCCATCCACAGTATCTCTTTTTCTCTCTGAGCGATCCCACGTGCCTATCCCAAGCTTTCTTTAATTCAGACACAGTCTCTGTCTCCACCACCTCTTCTAGGAGACTGTTCCATGCATCTACCACCCTTTCCGTAAAAAAGTATTTCCTTAGATTACTCCGGATCCTCTCACCTCTCAAACTTCATCCTATGCCCTCTCATTGCAAAGTTTCCTTTCAAATGAAAGAGACTCGACTCATGCGCATTTACATTACGTAGGTATTTAAACGTCTCTATCATATCTCCCCTCTTCCGCCTTTTCTCCAAAGTATACAGATTGAGATCTTTAAGTCTGTCCCCATACGCCTTATCACGAAGACCACACACCATTTTAGTAGCCTTCCTCTGGACTGACTCCATCCTTTTTATATCTTTTTGAAGGTACGGCCTCCAGAATTGTATACAATATTCTAAATGAGGTCTTTTTCAAGAATAGATTATATCTTTATTTCAAATAATTTGGCACATCAAGTGACACAAGCTGCCATTGATCCAATCATTTTATCTGATCATGGTGGGGTGTGGATAGAAATTAAGATCGCAGATCAAAATACTAATAGACCAATTTGGAAGTTTGATAATACATTGCTTGCTGATCCAATATTTTGTGAGAATCTTCAAACAAAAATGAAGGATTATTTTCAATTGAATGATAAAGATGAGATCTCTAGGGAAATATTATGGGATGCTTTTAAGGCATCAATGAGAGGACAAATAATTTCTTATTCGGCTTATCTTAAAAAACAGATTAAAAAACAATTTTTAAATTTAGAAAAAGAGATTAAAATTTTAGAATTAAAACTTATAGAAAAATGGGAATATTCTATTCAACAAGAATTGTTAAAACTTAAGGGTAAATATAATGAGATTTCATCTAAGTTGATTAGGAAAGATATATTTTCTCAACAAGCTTTGTATTATGGTAACTCAAATAAGGCGGGAAGAATATTGGCAAATTATCTTAAAGCGAAAAAAAGGAAATCAAAATTAATTGCCATTAAAGATGAAAATGGTGAAACATTTACACAAATTGAGCCTATTTTAAAACAGTTCCTAAAGTTTTATAGATCTCTTTATTCTTCCGAGACTTATTTAGATAAAGAAAAAGATGGTTTAGAATTTTTGAAAATGTTAGAGGGTCTAAAAATTCCTGAACGAAGTTTGGAAGAGCCAATATCACTAAAAGAATTAGGAACAGCTTTGAAGTCCTTTAGAGTTGGATCCGCTCCAGGTGGTGATGGATATACGGTGGAGTTCTATAAAACATTTCAAAATTTTCTATTGCCCTATTTATTAAATCTTTATCAATACCAACTTACTAAAGGTTCTATTAATGGCACTATAGCAGAATCTTTAACTATTGTTTTGCCAAAGCCAAATAAAGATCCCACTTTGGTTTCAAACTATAGGCCAATATCTTTAATAAATGTAGATGGTAAATTACTAGCAAAAATATTAGCGTTAAGATTGGCTAAAGCTCTCCCTCATATTATAGGTATGCATCAAACAGGATTCGTTGCTCAAAGACATTCATCTCATAATACCAGATTAGCATTCCACATGTTATATTTAACAAAGAAAATGAATGAGCCTACTTTTGCTGTTTCTCTAGATGCAGAAAAGGCTTTTGATAGAGTAGAATGGACCTTTATGTATCAGGCA
This sequence comes from Geotrypetes seraphini, assembly GCF_902459505.1. NCBI lineage: Eukaryota > Metazoa > Chordata > Amphibia > Gymnophiona > Dermophiidae > Geotrypetes > Geotrypetes seraphini. The sequence continues at coordinate 9,757,719 of NC_047087.1, read as the reverse complement.
TTGGAATGGTTTGGTATAGGTCCTGGATTCAGACAAATAATACAAACATTGTATAGCTCACCTTCTGCTAGATTATATATTAATAATACTTTTTCAGAAAAATTTAATTTACAAATGGGAGTTAGACAAGGATGTCCCTTATCTCCTTTGCTGTTTGATATTGTTTTAGAACCCTTAATATTAGCTATCCAGCAAGTAAAGGAAATACAAGGTATACCACACTCAGATAGAGAATATAAGGTATCTGCTTATGCAGATGATTTACTATTGTATTTGAGGAATCCAGAATCTACCATTCCATATTTACTTGAGTTGATTGAGAAATTTGGAAAGTTTTCAGGATATAAGATAAATTGGAACAAATCAGAAGTTCTTCCATTAAATGTACATTGTACAAAAGGTTTATTTGATACATTCTCTTTTGTTTGGAAAGAGGAGGCTATTAAATATCTAGGAATTTGGATTACAAAAACAGTGGATGAAACAATAAAAAGTAATGAAAAATGCATATTACAAAAGGTGACAGAAATGTGTGAGCAATGGAATCCTTTGCATTTATCTTGGTGGGGAAGAGTACAAACTGTTAAAATGATGATTTTGCCTGTAGTTTGTTACCAAATGGGGATGATACCAGTTTTCTTTCAAGAATCTTTTTATAAAAAACTAAGTAGGATTTTGACAAAATTTATTTGGCTTGGTAAAAACCCCAGAATTGCTTTAGTGTCGTTGCAAAGGCCAATTGTGGAGGGCGGGGTAAATTTTCCCAATTTTTATAGGTACCATCAAGCCTATATTTTACATCAAGGTATGTATTGGATCCTCCCAGAGCCCACTGATAATATTCCAGACTGGTTCTGGTTAGAATGGAGACTTATGTTTCCCTTGCGTCTTAGTCATGTAGTTAGTATCAAAATGCCAAGGTTATATAAAGAGCAAAGAATATTTATAGATACCTGGAAAACTCTAAGATATGTAAGTAATCTAACTCCTATTCCAATAAATAAATCAACAACTCAAACGATTTGGTTAAAACCCCAAGATCAAAATTGGCGGTTTTAAAATCATCTGGAAACATTGGATGATAGCAGGTATTCGTATTTTGGATGATGTAATAAAAAAATGGTAAATTGCTGGAGTTTTCGCAATTGCAACATAAATTTGATCTTAATAAGTCACAATATTTTAGATGGTTGCAGTTGAAGCAGTCCATTCAGGTAGGGTTCCCTGAATGGAAAACTCTTACTAATTATCATAGTTTGGAATTCTTATGTTTCCAGATGGATTCAACAGATCATAAAGCCGCACAGTGGTATAAATTAATATCTGGATTTATAAATAAAAAACCGAAAAATGGTCTTAGAGACATTTGGAGCATTGAGATAAAGCACCAAATTACTGCATCTCAATGGCCACGACTTTGGTCTTGGAGGTTAAAATGTACAGTGTCAGCATCTATGAGACAAACTTGGTTTTTTCTTCTACATAGAGCTTTTTGGACCCCTGTTCATTTACAAAAGATAGATAGTTCTAAGTCTAATAGATGCTGGCACTGTCATGTTGAAGTCGGGACATTAGACCACCTTTTATTCTATTGTCCATTCATCTTATCATTCTGGAAAGCAATTTGGCCTCAAATCAATAGGATGTTGGAAAATCCGGTAGCCTTGACATACGATACTATTTTATTCGGAACAACTATGAGAGCAAGAAGTCAAATTTCGGCAAGCAACAACAAACTTTTGTTTATTTTAACTGGAATAGCAATACAGCAAATAACATATAATTGGAAAAAACATGACATGTTAAACTACAATTTCTGGTGGAATTCTGTATGTCATATATACAAAATGGAACTCACCATTGCAACACAAAAAGGATATGTGAGTAAATTTCAAAAAGTCTGGGGACCGTTAACAGATTTTTGTAATGATTAATTTTCCCATGATAAGATTATTAAGTAGAGGGGATTGGGGTGGGATTTTATTTCTGATTATTATATACTGTACCAATATATAATGAATTCTCAATAAAGTTGAATTTATATATATTTGATTGGGAAGGAGGGAGGGGGGAGGGATTATTATATTCAATAAGAAATATATTTATTTGGATTTCTTATAAATTATTATAACTTTATATAATATTAATTTCTAAAGAAATGTTAAAATTGATGTTATTATGTGAGTTAATCAAGTGTGTATATTCAAGTTTCTAATAAGTTTATTTGAAACACTTGTTGTAACATAAGAAAATGAATAAAGATTTAAAAAAAAAATAATAAATGAGGTCTCACCAGAGTCTTATTTAGAGGCATCAATACCTCCTTTTTCCTACTGGCCATACCTCTCCCTATTCAACCTAGCATCCTTCTAGCTTTCGCCGTCACCTTTTCAACCTGTTTGGCCTCCTTAAGATCATCACATGCAATCACACCCAAGTCCCGCTCTTCCATCATGCACATAAGTTCTTCACCCGCCTAAACTGTACCGTTCCCTCGGGTTTTTGCAGCCCAAATGCATGACCTTGCATTTCTTAGCATTAAATTTTAGCTGTCAAATTTCAGACCATTCTTCAAGTTTTGCATCCCTCCTGCCTATTTTCTCACCCAGGGAGTGGGGTCAGCATAGTCTTGACCAGTCGCTTTTTGTGGATCGCTAAAACCCCTATTTTTTTTTTTTGTGTACAACCAAGCGATGTTAGTTTGAATGGGGCTTTGACTAATTTGCATAGCTGAATCGGATAATGGGTGATTGAGGGGAAAAACACGCGGTGAGTCATTTTGTGTATCAGGTCGGCAAATGCAATCATCACTAAAGCAGTCAAAAGTGGTTTAGCGATGATCGCTGACTTTAGTGCATTTGCGCCTGGCTCGCTGAAAATGCTACAAAATCAACTTGGAAGTGTCCGCTTAACGTCGTTTCTCGTGTTTGGGCACCCACTAGGCTGATAGCTTCTGCATACCCAGCTGCTTGTGGATTATATACCCAACATGTTCCCTGGATATCTGTAGTGTCTCCACAATTGTTCCAGCCAATATTCACCAATCTGCCAAAATCAAGTCATGGACATGGTCAACCATTTCAGGAGCTGACACTGTTTGAGGCCTCCCAGTCCTTGCTGCTTCTTCGGTCTCAATCTCCACCCTGAAAGTTTGCTCACCACTTTTTCACTGTGAAGTATGATGGGCATTTGTCACTCAATGTTTGCCTCATATATTCATGGATTTCCTTCTGTAGGAATAGGAGCTTCATGATGGCTCAGAATCCCACACTTTTCGTTGACGAGGTTCAATCAATGATCTGAAACAATGTCAAGACATAGAATTACAATTCTGTAAACTGGCTTTGCAAAATCAAGTAACTCTCTTTTCAGCTACAGTTAGTTGGGCTGAGAACTTTTCCGCACTCCCTCGTACAGATCTGGAGAATGTGTGTGAGGTAATAAACTCCACAAAGGGCTTAATCCTAGCTTTATAGAGATATATGAGGGATGGGCTCACCTCTCAGGGGACACAAAGAAGGATATGAGAAATGGAACCGGAAATTCAGTGTTCAAGCAAGTAATGGGAACAGATGGTGAGATATGTGGGAAGAACATCGACAGCAAACTAGAGGTTTCTCAGGCGTTCTGAAGTATGGTAACAAGAGGTTATTTCTCATGTTCCAATAAGCTGCTGTTTATGGACAGCTCCGACCTATAGGAGGCACTTTTCCTTCACCTCCACCTCCACATCTATTCCGGCATCAGTTAGTCATACCAGAGAAACATTGAGAGGTCAGATACTACGTGCACATCACTTAGGCATTAAGCACAGCTAAACTGAATCTGCAGTTTTTATGGAAATAGTAAATAACGGCAGATGAAGACCTGAACAGTCCATCCAGTCGACCCATTAAAAATACATGAGTCAATTAACTTGTCTCTTCTTTGATATTTCTGGGTCATAGACTAAAGTCCACCTGGTATTATCTTAGGTTCCAACTGCTGAAGTTGCCTTCTAATCAAGCCATTGTGACATCACTGCTGAGGTTGGCTCTTAGGCATTGGTGGAATGATGCATTATGACATCACAATCTCAGCTCTGGAATGTTGCTACTCTTTGGGTTTCTGCCAGGTAACATAGTAAATGACGGCAGATAAAGACCTGAACGGTCCATCCAGTCGGCCCATTACAAATACATGAGTCAATTAACTTGTCTCTTCGTTAATATTTCTGGGTCACAGACTAAAGTCCACCTGGTCTTGTCCTAGGTTCCAAATGCTGAAGTTGCCGTCCAAGCTCACTCCAGCCTATCCAACCATCCAGTTGTTTGCAGGATATCTACCATAAAGTCTGGCCAGTAACATCTTCATGTTCCAAGTTAGTGGAGATCCCACTGATGCCCTCCCCAGCCCATCTTACATCAAATCACCACAAATGGGACACAGACCATGCAAGGTTGTCCAGTACCGGTCCAAGTAAGGGGACAATTTTCTAACTGGGTATCTCCATATAGGCACCCTGAGTCCAAAGAGTTGCAGCCTTTTGCATAATGGAATGCGAGTGTCCAGGTTCCATTCTAGAATACTAGATTTTTTTCCTAAACTTTTTAGACACCCAAACTGATTTCATGCAATTAACCAGCATCCTCTCTCTCTCCACCCCCCCCAGCCTTCCTTGTATCAGGAAACCATTTCCCCACCCCCCATCCCCCCACACACACTGTTCTCTGCAGGCAGTGGCAATTTCACTTGGGACGAGCCTGGATCTCAGCCAGGGCAGGGCTGAAACTTTATCCCTGATGGGAGTGAAACATTTAAGAGAGGGGTGAGCAGATGGGGTCATTCTCCAGCACACAATGCCAACAATTTGTCAGTTATACTAGTAAACTGGAAATAAGGTCCCAAGCCACCCATCACTCACAGCTGTAGGGCTATTTTACCAGAACGAAGGAAGTTAAGCTCTAAGTGAGAATCTTCCAGGACCTGGAAGCTGCATCAATAACCTTAAGATCAGAAAACTGAGTAAACGTTAACAGAATCCAGGACGTTAAGATGATGAAATATTTTGACATCCACCTGACAGGGACCTGGGTTTCCTATTATAAGCCATAAAATTGTACTGCTCTGCCATTTCTGATCACTCTCCTCCCCACCAACCCTCTTATAAGAACATAAGAATTGCCACTGCTGGGTCCGACCAGTGGTCCATCGTGCCCAGCTCACGTGGCAGCCCCCAGGTCAAAGACCAGTGCTCTAAATGAGTCCAGCCTCACCTGTGTACGTTCCAGTTTAGCAGGAACTTGTCCAACTTTGTCTTATATCCCTGGAGGGTGTTTTCCCCTATGACAGACTCCGAAAGAGCGTTCCAGTTTTCTACCACTCTGTCATTGGAGTCTATTTATGTTTCATTTATAGATATAATACGGTGAATGTTTAAATTAATCCCTCTTGCTTCCAACTTACTTAGCCCATCATCCTTGTCACTTTCTGAAGCAGTTCTGAAAGTTCTTTCGTGACTATCTTTAGATGCGCTGTCATGTCTGCCTCAATGTCCTGAATCGATTCAAAATGTTTACTTTTCATGGTCATTTTGACTGTGGGGAAGAGCCAGAAGTCGCCTGGTGCCAAATCCGGTGAATAAGGTGGACGAGAACAAACCGTACTTTTTTTAGTGACAGAAACTGCTGTACCAGAAGCAAAGTGTGACTCGGTGTGTTGTCCTGATGGAGGATGAAACCGTTTGCTCATTTCTCAGGTCGCACTCATTCACCTCATGTTCCAATCTCTTGTTAAAATGTTTTGAACAGAACCATAAGAGATATGTTCAGGTCCTTGATCGAATCATTTTGCTTACTCTTTCAACATTCTTTTGGGTTTTTGATGGTGAAGGACATCCTGATCTCATCTTGAACCAATTCACAACCTTTATGAAATCGCTTGAACCACATGTCTTCATGGTCACTGAAGCTAGGGTTGCCAGATTCAAACGTTAATGCATTGTTTGTGATCCATGATTTACGACCCACCTTCTCTCAACCGCAGCTCACAACCGAACAAGTTGAAACTTGTCACACACTGTTACTAAGGTTCGATGCTCTGCCTGCCTTTCCATTGGATGGCGCTCGGAAGCAGCATTCTCTGTATTTTTTGATCAAACCTCATATATAGTTTAATAAAGAATAAAAAAATGAATGACAATTAATAACTATAGAGCCTATATGTAAGCTGCTTTGATTGAAACCACAGGAAGGTAGTCTATCTAATCCCTTCCCTCCCTCTCCCTAAAACTCCTCAGTGTTTGTCTCATGCTTTCTTTAATTCAGATACATTTTTTGTCTCCACTACCTCGAAACAGGGTCTCAGTGAACATCGCCTCATTTTTACGCTAGCCATTCCTCTTCCTATGCTTTTGACATCATGTATTCTACTTGTTTCTTCCCTTTAAGATTCTCAGATGCAATCACCTCCGTCCCTTGGAAAAGACAATACGGACTATCCACTTTCTCTATACTATCCCTTCCTCTCCACCGGAGATTCTGCAAGCCCACCTCATAGGGCTAGATCCAGGAACCTGCCCGATGAATTCAGGAAACTTCAATATGCAGATGGGGGCGAACGGAGGAACACCCCCATCTGCCGGCACGGATCACAGCTCTGTGATCCAAACGCATGCGTAGACCATCTGTAGATGGTCTGCACATAGACCCATCCAGCTGCAACTTTTTTTTTTTTTTTTAAACTTTACTGCACGTACCCTCCTGCTCTCCTCTTCCAAGCCCTGCTCTTGCCGCCCAGACTCTCCTGCTCTCTGCCACCTTCCCTGCAGTGCGAGTTCGCAGGTTTAAAGCGGGTCTGCACTGCGGCATGGGCTAGCCCTGCAGGGAAGGCGACAGAGAGTAGGAGCTCTGGGCAGAAAGCAGGGCTGGAAGATCAGGGCGAGCAGGCAGGAGACACGGGGCAGAGCGGGATGGCATTTGGGGAGAGCAGGCAGAAGACATAGGGCAAGGGTGGCATTCAGGAAGAGCAGGCAGGAGATAGATCGGGGCACAGCAGGGCTTCTATGGAGCTGGAGAGTCGGAAAGATGTTTTCAACTGGTCTCCAGCAGTCGCTTCTTAGGTTGATCGGCCAGCCCAGTCAGTTTTAAATTTTTGGTTGATGAATCGCGTCGCTGTCCAATTTGCATGCGTTTCTCCTCATTTGCATGCACAAATTCGAAGCGGATTGCTGGAGAGGTTAATGAATGTGGCAAATTTCATCGTAAAGGGGTCGCAAACCGATCCCATAGTTCCCTAATCTAGACAGTTTTCATCTTTACCACCCATGCTGGGAGTCCACCCCACACATCCACCCCTTCACATTCAAAGCAGCACTTCCCCAGACTACTCCTGAGTCCATTCCCCTCCCCCACGCCAGAGCACCCCCCTCAACAAAAAGAGACCTGAGCCCAAGTATCTATTCCAGAGCCACTCAAATGATACTATCAATTTTTCCTCATACCTGGTTACTGTGGATGGGCAGACTAGATGGGCCATTTGGCCTTTATCTGCCATCATGTTTCTATGAAGATGGTTCTGCCTTCAAAAGCTTCCCCAATATGTATTGCCTTATTTTCCTTTTGTTTTGCTTAATTTATCTTTTATTTCTATCTGTTGCTAGAAGGAAACAGATTCTGGATGGCAATACACGGCACAGCTCTGATCACTAGATGCATAACACAGCTTTGTCCACTAGATGGGGCTCATCACTTACAGATATCCTAATGTAGCCCTTGCAGCTAGGTCTGCAGGCTGCAGGAAGCCTGGTGCATCGCACGCTTATCGCACCAGACCAGACAGTGTGAGCTGTGTTCAAACCCAAGAGGTTAGTAACTTCCCATCCCAGCAGAGAGAGTGTCACAGCAGTTTCTAGGTTCTCATACGTCCCTTCACCACCCAACACACACACACATGCAGCCGTCCCAGGAGAACTTACCTGTGCAGATGGTTATCCTCTGCTGCGGGGATGCGAGCCAGGTCTGTCAGGTGCATGAAGGGCCGGTGGCAGTAATGCAGCTGTAAGATGCAGGCGAGCAGGAAGAAGCCAGGGATCAAGATACTAGAGAAGAGCTCAGAGACGCTGAACTGCTCCAGTCCCAGATCCCCCAACCTGCAATGAGGAGAAAGACTGTAAGCTGAAAGAGGTGAGGGGAGAGGAGCAGCATTCTTACCCCACTCCCCTCTCCATACCACTCCAAACGATTCCATAAGGCCCCCTCATTATACCATCCCACATTTCCTCAACCCCCTCTCTATATCACCCCACACCTCATCCCCCTCCATATACCACCCCACATTACCTCATCCCCCACTGTATAACACCCCACATTTCTTCACCCCCCTCTGTATACCACTGCACGTTTCCTCATTCCCCTCTCAATAACACCGCACATTAACTCAACTACCTCTCTATACCACTCCATGTTTCCTCAACCACCTCTCTATACCACCCCACGTTTCCTCATTCCCCTTTCAATACCACCCCACATTACCTCATCCCCCTTGGTATACCACCCCACGTTTCCTCAACCCCTTCTCTATACCACCCCACACTACCTCATCCCCCTCCATATACCACCCTACATTACCTCAACCCCTTCCGTATATCACCCCACACTTCTTCATCCCCCTCTGTATACCACCCTTTACTTCATCCCCCTTACCTTATCCCCCTCTCTACACCACCCCACCGTGTCTTACCGATTCCCCCTCACTATATCACCCTAAATGTTTCCACATAATTTATTCCCAATTCCTCTCAGTAATACCAACCCAAATGTTTCTGTGCAATTCCCTTCTTATATCATGCCACGTTTCCTGATCCCCTCACTATACAGTATCAGTCTGTTTCCACACAATGCCCTCATTATACCACCCAATGTATTACCTAATTACCCTTGCTAAACCAACCCAACTGCTCAGTTACTTTCAAAGCCTGGAAACTTCCTAATTTTCTCCAAATTATTACTACAGGGTTAGAAGAGGCCCAGGATCAGCCCAGATCTAGGATCAGCTTAGCCAGGTTCCCCTTCCATGCTCCACACTGATGCATAACATCACTTACTGGGCATCGGTGAATTGTGTCCAGTTCCTCCAGTATATGGGGAAGTCTTCAAACTGGAAGGTGTAGACAGCTATAAGAACCAGCATAGTGTATGCAACCACCAGCCACCAAAAGACCTTTAGCAGCTTCCGCCATAGAGTGTAATAAACCTGAACAAAAAGACATTAGTCATAATAGAAAGTCCTTTCTACCCAACACAGGCGCAGAACCAAAGACGACCAAGGCCCAAGGTCCCTTCTATCCAACACAGGCATGGAACCAAAGACGACCAGGACTCGAGGTCTCTGCTACCCAACACAGGCATGGAACCAAAGACGACCAAGGCCTGAGATCCCTTCTACCCAACACAGGCATGGAGCCAAAGACGACCAGGGCCCGAGGTCTCTGCTACCCAACACAGGCATGGAACCAAAGACGACCAGGGCCCGAGGTCCCTGCTACCCAACACAGGCATGGAACCAAAGACGACCAGGGCCCGAGGTCTCTGCTACCCAACACAGGCATGGAACCAAAGACGACCAAGGTCTAAGGTCCCTTCTACCCAACACAGGCATGGAACCAAAGACGACCATGGCCTAAGGTCCCTTCTATCCAACACAGGCATGGAACCAAAGACGACCAGGGCCTAAGGTCCCTTCTACCCAACACAGGCATGGAACCAAAGATGACCATGGCCTAAGGTCCCTTCTACCCAACACAGGCATGGAACCAAAGACGACCAAGGTCTAAGGTCCCTTCTACCCAACACAGGCATGGAACCAAAGACGACCAAGGTCTGAGGTCCCTTCTACCCAACACAGGCATGGAACCAAAGACGACCAGGGCCCGAGGTCCCTTCTACCCAACACAGGAATGGAACCAAAGACGACCATGGCCTAAGGTCCCTTCTACTCAACACAGGCATGGAGCCAAAGACGACCAAGGTCTAAGGTCCCTTCTACCCAACACAGGCATGAGCCAACATGACCATAGTCAAAAGTCCTGGCAACAAAACATATTCATAACTGAATTCAACCACATCGCAGTACTCCCCTCTACACAACGTAGTGAATCAAGCTCATTGAGAACAACAGAATCTTAATGAGCATCTACTACTATTTCTATAACACTGCCAGGTATAAGCAGTACTGTACATGAAACAAGTAAGAGACCATCCCTTTAAACTCCCTCTAGGGCTCTGCTCCTTGGAAGCTATGGTGCAACTCAAGTGCTGGGTCTCAGCTGTGAAGAATCCAACATGTCTTCTTACCTGGAACAGATTGAGGCAGAGAAGAAAGAGCAGCATATAGACGATTTTGTAAACCACCAGCCTTCCTGCAAAGCTGACCACGATGAACATCCCAGCACATACATAGATCCAGTACTTGGCATAGAATCCCATCACCAGCTCTCCTAACACCTTTAACAGACTCTGTTGCCGGCTCTGGTCTGCAAAGGGAAAAGAGATGCCAGAGACAGTCAGGCTGGAGCCGATGACTACAAATAGAGACACACAGAGAGAGCCAGGATTGCACTGAGGGATGTGCATTAAAGGTGAATAAATTTGCTTGTTGTGAAATAATATGGTTCTTTTCTCACAAGTAATATAATTTGTCTCTCTCCTCTTTTCTTTTCAGCTTTTTCGGTACCCTGTCTCTCCTTCTCCTTCCTTCCACTTCTCATTCTCTGCTCCCTCCCATCTCATTTCTCTCCCTCCTTCCATTTCTCCCTCCCTGCTCCCTCCCATCTCATTTCTCTCTCTCCTTCCATTTCTCACTCCCTGCTCTCTCATCTCATTTCTATCCCTCCTTCCATTTCTCACTCCCTGCTTCCTCTCATCTCATTTCTCTCCCTCCTTCCATTTCTCCCTCTCTGCTCCCTCCCATCTCATTTCTCTCCCTCCTTCCATTTCTCACTCCGTACTCTCTCCCATCTCATTTCTCCACTACTCTGCTTCCTCTTTTTTCTCTCCCTCCTTCCACTTCTCACTCCCTGCTCCCTTCCATCTCATTTCTCTCCCTCCTTCCATTTCTCCCTCCCTGCTCCCTCCCATCTCATTTCTCTCTCTCCTTCCATTTCTCACTCCCTGCTCTCTCATCTCATTTCTAACCCTCCTTCCATTTCTTACTCCCTGCTTCCTCTCATCTCATTTCTCTCCCTCCTTCCATTTCTCCCTCTCTGCTCCCTCCCATCTCATTTCTCTCCCTCCTTCCATTTCTCCCTCCCTGCTCGTTCCCATCTCATTTCTCTCCCTCCTTCCATTTCTCACTCCGTACTCTCTCCCATCTCATTTCTCCACTACTCTGCTTCCTCTTTTTTCTCTCCCTCCTTCCACTTCTCACTCCCTGCTCCCTTCCATCTCATTTCTCTCCCTCCTCCCATTTCTTCCTCCCTGCTCCCTCTTATCTCATTTCTCTCCCTCCTTCCATTTCTCACTCCCTACTCTCTCCCATCTCATTTCTACCCCCTCTATGCTTCCTCTTCCCTGTCTCTCCCTCTCCATCTTTTCCTGCTCCCTCCCTCTCTTCTGTCTTAGACAAGTGTTGCCAGATTTTCAGACTCTGCATCCATGTACTTTGGAGTTCAGGATCACACAGTTCTTTGTGAACTTTCACACATGCATGTAATGTACAGGGAGACACATTACTGAAAGTTTACTATAGACCCCGCCCCCCCCCCCCAAAAAAAAAAGCCCCTAAATGTATGTCCTATTTTCAGCCAAATTTAAGAGCATAAGTCTCCAGCTTTAATTTAAGAGCTTAACAGTTTGCTTTTAAATTTAGGTCTGCCGTTCTTTTACCTAGGATTAGGAGCCTAATGCTGGAATCAGTGCCAAGCTCCTAACTTATTTTCCACATGCTTGATCTGCTCCTCTTGCTACCCACTTTTGATGTTCCTAAATTAAGGCGTTTAGTGAAATTTTGAGTATCCATTTAGACATTCAGCCTAGTAAATTTTTCAAGAGACCATATTAGGAGCCTAGATCCTGTGAATATTGAACCACCTTATCTGGAAACAAGCTGCCAATTATGCCGTATTGATTCCCTACAACCAGCCCAGTCCTCTTACCCACATGTTGATCCTGTTGGTTGTATGTCTTACTCTTCCCTTGAGTCTCTCTCACTCTGTAACTGACTTTCTTCAACTGATCAGAACTTTCTGCTTTTCCCTCCCCAACATTCCAGATCAGGCTCCCATGCACCAGATTCGCTCCCTCCTCACTCTTCCTCTCTCTGCCCTCCATCTTCTTCCCAGCCACCCACTTCCCTCTGCACTCAGCCCTGCCCATCTCCCAGTTTCTCTCCCTCATCCCTTCAGCCTCCTTCCACTTTTATTCTCTCCTCATCCCTTCAGCCTTCTTCTATACTTCTCTCCTCATCCCTTCAGCCTTCTTCCACATTCCTTCTCTCCTCATCCCTTCAGCCTTCTTCCACATTCCTTCTCGCCTCATCCCTTCAACTTTTCCACATTCCTTCTCTCCTCACCCCTTCAGCCTCCTTCCATATTTATTCTCTCCTCATCCCTTCAGCCTTCTTCTATACTTCTCTCCTCATCCCTTCAGCCTTCTTCCACATTCCTTCTCTCCTCATCCCTTCAGCCTTCTTCCACATTCCTTCTCGCCTCATCCCTTCAACTTTTCCACATTCCTTCTCTCCTCACCCCTTCAGCCTCCTTCCACTTTTATTCTCTCCTCATCCCTTCAGCCTTCTTCCACATTCCTTCTTTCCTCATCCCTTCAGCCTTCTTCCACATTCCTTCTCGCCTCATCCCTTCAACTTTTCCACATTCCTTCTCTCCTCACCCCTTCAGCCTCCTTCCACTTTTATTCTCTCCTCATCCCTTCAGCCTTCTTCTATACTTCTCTCCTCATCCCTTCAGCCTTCTTCCACATTCCTTCTCGCCTCATCCCTTCAACTTTTCCACATTCCTTCTCTCCTCATCCCTTCAGCCTTCTTCTATACTTCTCTCCTCAACCCTTCAGCCTTCTTCCACATTCCTTCTCACCTCATCCCTTCAACTTTTCCACATTCCTTCTCTCCTCACCCCTTCAGCCTCCTTCTACTTTTCTTCTCTCCTCATCCCTTCAGCCTTCTACTTCTGTCCTCATCCCTTCAGCCTTCTTCCACATTCCTTCTCTCCTCCTCCTCTCTCCCTCCTTCCAGCTGCACATCTGTTCATAATTCTCAGCTCTGACCAGAAACAGTCAGGCTGGGACCTCCAGGTCCATCTCACTCATCTGCCTCTGTCACATTTGCTCCTTCTCTCCTTGGTATGCACCACTCTCAGAGCTCTCCACTCACTTCTCTTGTCTGTCACTCTCACCTGTTTCCATCACTCATTTCTCTCCACTGACACAGTCACTCTTTCTTCTCTCTGCCTTGTTCACAGGCATCATATCTCTGCACCATGTCGGTAGATCTCATCCATCTCCACCATTCTCGTTTTTCTCTTCCCTGCCCATTGCTCTTACCTGTTTCTGGCACGCTCACTTCCATTAGTACTGCAGCCGATTCACGCTTTTTCAGCAATTTCTCTTGCACAAACTGACGCAACAGGAGCCAGAAGGTCAGCGTATACAGGAGCTGAAAGACAAACGGACGGACCAGAGGAAGGTCAGACACACATAGGATGCGCCAAGTGCCATGCAGCTATTCCTACACTTTGTTACGCTCTCTCCAGCACAGCACGTTCCCCCACTCTCCACATATTCCCGAACCACACTAGGTGATGCTCTAACCACCGAGACACCTCCCTCACCCCTCTACCACTGGAAGGCTCTCCTCAATTATCTCCTGTGCACTGTTGTGAAACCAAATCATCTATTGCAACCAAAAACCCAACTGACCACCTTAAAGCAGACAACCCTTCCACATTCCACCACGCTCAGTGTACCAGCACCTTTTAACCCCCCGAGTTCTGCACAGCTGGTATCTGCAGCCACATTAAGGATGTGCCTGGGGGAACCAGAATTGATGAGATCCAATCGCCATACATTGTTTCAGGTCAGTGAGGGAGGGCTCCGGCCCATGAAGCACTTCCAGACCACTAAAACTGGTTTGTGAGTCATTGTGAGGTAGAATCGAGGTAAGCGGTCAGGTGAGAAAGGCAGCCCGTGGCCTAGTCTTGGAAGTGCCTTTCACGTGTCCGTACCCAGCTCTAACAGACCTCAGAACTGCTTACCATTGCGCCCAAGTTCAGGCACGGGTACTGGGTTCGCACCAGCCCCAGCTGGGCCAAACTCATAAAGCCAATTTTTGTGGGCAGCTCTGGTTCTAGGTCCATTCCCCAGACGTACTGCAGACTGCAGAGTGAGAGTCCGTAAAGCAAAATGAAGGGCGAGCATAACATAGCGAAGTGACGCCGGTTCCGAACGATCCAAATCAGGCAGGCCCAGAGCAGGAGAACGAATGTCAGCCAGCTGTGGTAGGTGATGCTCCAGACCTGGTGACACAGAATAGATGAATTAAGCATTACGCTCATCCTACAGCAGGCGAGGTCTCCTCTGAAGGGATCTTACCTCTTGCTTTTTTCCCCCCAAATAATAACACGCTAACATCAGAAATAGAAAATATTGTTAACCAGTATACTTGATTTTTACAAAGGAAGGTAGTGCTCAGAGACATGGAAAAAGGGCAGGGAAAAGGGGAACCAATGCCCCCCAAAACCTCACCACCCAATCATTGTAGAACTTTCCAATTCACAACAGATGTATGTGAGACTTTTGGCTTCCTGATGAAGATTTGAAAAGTGCCACATCGAGGCCAAAGAATTATAACTAAAGATAAGTTTTTTTCAACTTTATTTCATTACAGGACACTAAAAAAATACAATCTGTTGTGAATTTGTTCCCCTTTTTCCTCCATGTCTTAGCACAGTGGTATTCAACCCAGTCCTCAGGGACCACCTGGCCAGTCCGGGTTTTCAGGATATCCTCATTCATATTCATTGTGGATATCCTGAAAACCCAACTAGTCAGGCAGCCCCTGAGGACTAGGTTGAATACCACTGTCTTAGCGTGTTGTTTTAAATTATTTTGATTTGATTATTTCACGGTCCTTGTCTTTTTTCCCCAGTATTTTCTTATACCTTTTCTATACTCTTATCTGTTGTCTCAATTTTGGTTCTTTTTTACCTTCTCAACTGATCTCCCCCACTTCCCACTCTTTTTTCAGCTGCAGATCACCTTGATGTCCCAAGGAGTTTTTCAACATTAAACACAAGGCGCAGTGTGGCAAAAGGAGCAAGGGGAAGGGACCTTCAGATTGCAAGCGCTACCTTTTTACTCAGGGGTGGCATAATTTAGAGATGAATCGTACAGGCAAACATTTCTGCAATAGCGGGGTAAGGAACAAACAATGGTCCCTAGGGTTTAGGGGGTCTGCGCCCAGTCTCAAAGGACTGGCTTAGCAATTTGTCGGGAGAGAGGGGCAGAGGGTGAGGAGTATGATCAGTGGGCCAAGAAGGGAAGTGGACCCCGGAGAAGCTGGAAGAATGCATGATGGCAGAACCTGCAGGAGAACTGCTCAGAGGTTAGACAGAGGAAGAGGAAATGGAATTCCTGGAAGCAGGTATTGAAAAGCAGACGTTACATCGGAAGGAAGGACTCACACGGAGGAAGTTCCCAGAGTAGGCCTGTGACGTTGCCTCTTCGGTCGATGAAGCATCTAAGATGCTGGTAGGCCCGAGGCAGGAGGCACAAAGGGGCCGACCTGGTAGGGGAGTCACAAGGGTTTTTTACATTTTTTGCCATTTGACCTGGGAGGGAAGGGTGCTGCTTGACCCGTGTTCATGGGTGGCTGTTGGTGCACCTGCAAAGGGAGGAGGAGATTGCTTGGGTCGTTGGACCGGCTGGAGCTGGAAGGAAGGGAGAGGTGCCAACTGGACACTCAAGGAGGGGATAGAGGTGTTGGACCCATCAGAAGGCGGCTAGGGACGGGAGAGAGGTGCAGGGTCTGATGGGAGGAGGAGAGAAGGGAAGGGAAACAGAAAAGCTGAACCAAGGGGATGAAGGAAGAGTAAGTGAAATATTGAACATAGCGGAGGGAGTGAGGGAGGAAAGAAAGAGTGTGAGAGACACATTAGTTTAAGGGAGTAAGAAAAGAGAGAAGCTGGACACAGGGAGATACACAAAAAGAGAGGAGATGGTGGGCATGGATGGAAGCATAGGAACAGGGACAAAAAGGGGAATGCTAGACATGGGGTGGTATATGGACACAGAGAGAAGATGGTTAAACATTAGGGAGAATAAGAACACAGAAGGAAGATTCTGGACTTGGGGGGGGGGCATGGCGATATAGAGGAGTGATACTGTATACAGGGGGAGGGGATCATAGAATGGTGAGATGATGAAGGCAGGGGGATGGGCACAGGGAAAATACTAGAAAGGGACATAGAGGAGACAAAGAGAAGGGAGATGCTGAACATGGGGAAAACACACAGAGATGGAAGATGGATGGTGAGCATGGAGAAAGAAGACCTGTCAAATGATCAATGGAGGTCAGGGTTTTTAAGGCCTAAGTCCTTTAGAGAATTGCATCTAGGTCCTTCTCCACCCCTAGACACACCTACTTTGGCAAAGGTGCCTCTGGGCGTCATGCGATGGATGCCTATCTTTTGTAGAATTAGCCCTAAGAAGATAGGTCCTATCACCCAATTCATTTTTATTTTCAATTAGGAACTTGTTAAAGCTCATAATTTAAGCCAATTTATTGATTATAGAATTTTGCCCTGAGCGCATTGACCAGCGTCAGGGAAGCAAAGACTGGTAAAAATCTTTAAAGAAAGAGGGGTAGAACAAGGGGGTCTGAGCACGTGCTGACCAGTAACAAGTCCTCTATCGGAACTGAGTGTAACACAGCATAAGGTGTGAGCAAAATATGAATAAATAATTCTAGATTTTTTGTGTGAGGGAGAACATTATGGAGCACAAGGCAGCTTACCATCATGGCGATGAGGGCACAAATGTAGCTTTGCTTCATGACGGCATGACTCAGTGTGTGGAGAGGAGAGCTCTCTTCGTGACGTTCAGGTTTTTCCTGATCTGTGATAACAGAACATAGCAAATGAGCACGGGGAAAACCAGTTTGGCTAATTACACATAACTTTCCACATCTCCCCCCGCGTCTTCCACCCAACCTCTAAATCTTCTTGCCATCGTATATATCTGTGCAAATTATACGGCTGGGGGAGGTGGTGCAAATGGCCTCATGGAAATAGACAGTGCCGGCCTGGTCACCACACTTATACAGGCAGGCCTAGGTTAACTGGGCAGGACGGCGCCTGCACTTAGCCCTTCTTTTGAAGGTACATAGGCCCCTCAAATACCAGCACTCATCCTGCAGAAACGGGGCTGGATTAACGGACATTACGCCTATTTGAGAAGAGGCTTAAATGTTAGCGTGTATTTTCTAGGTGTAAATCGTGACTCTACCCCCAAACAGGCCAGCTTCCGCCACACATACTTAAAGGCATGCCTTAATCTTATAAGGGGCCTTTTCACATGGGAAAGGTTTGTAACATTTCCTCCAATATGCTTGTTAACTGAAGCATCAATGACGGTGCTGCCTCAAAACGGAGCTCACTATAATTGATCAGAGCACAGAAGAGAACGCTCCATCGTGCCTAAACCCCACACAGTGACAGCAGATAAAGCCAGCATCCAGAAAGGGGGCCAGGGTTGTACCCAGCAGACCCATTCTCTCCGGCAATCCTTAGGTCTATGTGGTCAGTGGCGGACCACCCCGGGCGCTGTCTTGGTTTGGGCACCAGCACCTCTCCTCCGCTCCCCTCCCCTCCCCATAAAGCTAACTCTTTGCTGGCACTTGCAGCATCTCCGACCTGCTGCTTGCTCTGGCCTCGGTTCTCCCTCTGAAGTCACTTCCTGCCAGGATGTGACATCAGAGGCCAGCGTGGACAGCAGGTTGGAGATGCTACTCGTGCCGGCAAAAAATTAAAGAGGTGGAGGGGGAGGGGGAGGGAAGGCACACATGCGTGTGTGTGGGGGGGGGCACCACCGAGCAGACACCTCCCACCTTCGCTACACCACTGTACCATGTAAATAATGATTCATGGACCTGCCATGCACAAACCTAGCCTAGCCTTTTTTTTTGCTATGCTAAGGTATCTACACTTCTCCGTATTCACTGTGATAGGGGATTAACAGACCCACAAATAACTTTTTCATATGTTATTTGCTGATTTCTATTAAAAACCATCGTGATTATGGGGAAACCGCAAATAACATGGTGGGAGACCTGGCCTGTTCCCGAAGGAGAGGCAAAAAACGCTGAACAAAGTGCTTGGAATCAGCGATTTTCTCTGTAAACGCTTGGAATCTGCGATTTCTCTATGCAAGCTGATGTAATTTTTTTTTTTGGGGGGGGGGAAGAGCCAGCAAGCTAAAAACCACAAATAATCGAAACTGCGATTGCTGAAACCGCGAATATGGAGGGAGAAATGTACTGAACTCCTAACCATGTCCTCACTGACTGAAAAAAAAACCTCTCTTTAAAACTTTGCTTTCAGTCCTCTACACAAGGAGTCTCATCCTATCTTAGAACTAAATAGCTCTTTTCACCCCACTCAGGATTTTCTAGACCTTGGTCCTCCGTCTCTTCTCCCATCCTCTTTAGCCTGGTCTCTATTCAAGGACACGGTGAGCGAGGCGCAAAATATGTATATCCAGATTCAGAAAAGGGTGCAAAAAGAGCCGAAGCAAAGACCCGGTGTGGATAACTAAAGAAGTGAAGAAAGCGATAGGGAATAAGAAGAATTCATTCAAGAAATGGAAAAAGGGCAAAACCGAGGAGAACTGGAATGAGCACAGGAAGTATCAAAAAGAATGTCACCTCGTGGTTAGAAAAGCAAAAAGAGAATATGAAGACAGGCTAGTCAGGGGAGGTGGAACCGTTGGATGACGGAGATAGGAAGGGAGTGAAGGAGGAGAAAGAAGTGGCGGAAAGGCTAAACATGTTCTTTTCGTCAGTATTTACACAAATGAGGACACATCCAACATACCAGAACCTGAACAAATCTTCAAAGGTGAACAAGCAGAAAAATTAACATCCATGGAAGTAAGTCTTGAAGACGTTCACAGGCAGATAGAAAAACTAAAAACTGAGAAATCACCAGGCCCGGACGGAAACCACCCTAGGGTACTGAAAGAGCTTAAGGAGGAAATAGCAGAACTACTACAGCAAGTTTGTAATCTATCCCTGAAAACAGGCGTGATCTCAGAGGATTGGAAGATAGACAACGTTACACCCATCTTTAAAAAGGGATCAAGAGGTGACCCAGGGAACTACAGACCGGTAAGTCTGACCTCGGTTCCGGGGAAAATGGCGGAAGCACTGATAAAAGATAGCATCGAGGAGCATCTAGAAAGGAATAAACTTATGAAAACAAGCCAACATGGCTTCTGCAAGGGAAGATCGTGCCTAACGAACTTATTGCACTTCTTCAAAGGAATTAACAAACGGATGGACAAAGGGGACCCCATAGACATCGTATACTTAGACTTCCAAAAAGCCTTTGACAAGGTACCCCATGAACGCCTACTTCAGAAACTGAAGAGCCATGGGGTGGAAGGAGACGTACACAGATGAATCAGGAATTGGTTGGCTGGTAGGAAGCAGAGGGTAGGAGTGAAGGGCCACTACTCGGACTGGAGGAGGGTCACGAGTGGTGTTCCACAGGGGTCGGTGCTTGGACCGCTGCTATTCAATGTATTTATAAATGATCTAGAAACAGGGACGAAGTGCAAAGTAATAAAATTCGCAGATGACACCAAACTATTTAGTGGAGTTAGGACTAAAGAGTACTGTGAAGATTTACAAAGGGACCTGAACAAACTAGGAGAGTGGGCGACGAGATGGCAGATGAAGTTCAATGTAGAGAAATGCAAAGTCTTGCAAGTAGGAAACAGAAACCCGAGATATAGCTACACGATGGTGAGGACTGTTACTGAGTGAGAGTACCAAAGAAAGGGGGTAATAGTCGACAAGACAAGAAGCCGTCGGCACAGTGCGCAGCAGCCGCTAAGAAGGTGAATAGAATGCTAGGCATAATCAAGAAGGGTATTACAACCAGAACGAAAGAAGTTATCCTGCTGTTGTATCGGAAGATGGTGCACCCGCATCTGGAGTACTGCGTCCAATATTGTTTGCTGTACCTAAAGAAGGATATGGCGATACTTGAGAGGGTTCAGAAGAGAGCAACACGTTTCATAAAAGGTATGGAAAACCTTTCATACGCTGAAAGACTGGACAAACTGGGACTCTCTTCCCTGGAGAAGCGGAGACTTAGACGGGATAAGATAGAGACTTACAAGATCATGAAGGGCAAAGAGAGAGTGAAGAGGGACAGATTCTTCAAACTTTCAAAATCTGAAAGAACGAGAGAACATTCGGCAAAATTAAAAGGGGACAGTTTTAGAACCAATGCAAGGAAGTTCTTCTTCACCCACCTGGAATGCGCTTCCAGAGGGCGTGAGAGGACAGAGTACAGTATTGGAGTTCAAGAAGGGACTGGACAATTTTCTGAAGGAAAAGGGGATAGGAGGGTATAGATAGAGGGTTACTATACAGGTCTTGGACCTGGAGAAGGCTGCTGGGCAGGATGGACCTCTGGTCTGACCCAGCAGAGGCACTTCTTATGTTCTTATGAGTCTTTCTTTCCACCTCCTTTATCACTTGGCTGACCTTCTCTTTCCACTAAATCTTTTTGTTTTTCAGATGGGTGTCCAGAACTACACAAGGTACTGAAGAGGAACAAGCTGTCGTCACACCACACATTAGATTAGAAAACTGAGTTCTCAGGCTATTTTCTCTATCCTTTCCCAAATAATTCCTAACATTCTCGTCATGCCACCGTCTTAATGACCCCTGGCAGAAGATGAAAGATTTCTCTGAGATGTCCGCTACAGAGTAAGCTTTGTAAAAGCCAAATGTAGTGAAGGATCCAAGAATTCAAGCAACAATCTCTCATTTCTCACAGATGAGAAGACGCTTTAGTGAATCAGGCTGCAATTTCCACGGTACATATATAGGATGACGTGCACCAAGCATGGATTCTATAACGGCAGCTCCCGTTCTACATTAGTAGCGTAAATCTACATTTCCACGCCTAACTATAGGCGCAAACACACCAACCAAACGATTGGGGAAATGCTTGCACATAAGCGTAAGCCGTTAGGAGCATATATGCTAGAATTCTGCAACCCACGCACATGCCCCCGACCTACCAATGCCCCTCCCAGTTTCAGGCCTCCCTTGAAGTTATTCAGTGTAGAACTTGAGTGTCCGTCTTATAAGAACATAAGAACATAAGCAATGCCTCTGCTGGGTCAGACCTGAGGTCCATCGCGCCCAGCAGTCCGCTCACGCGGCAGCCCAACAGGTCCAGGACCTGTGCAGTAATCCTCTATCTGTACCCCTCTATCCCCTGTTCCAGCAGGAAATTGTCCAATCCTTTCTTGAACCCCAGTACTGTACTCTGCCCTATTACGCTCTCTGGAAGCGCATTCCAGGTGTCCACAAATAAAATATAAGATTGCTTAAATCAATGTTAAGCATGAAAGAAAAAGGGGGAAAAAAAAAAAAAAAAAAAAGAGTCATAAGAACATAAGAACATAAGCAGTGCCTCCGCCGGGTCAGACCATAGGTCCATCATGCCCAGCAGTCCGCTCCCGCGGCGGCCCAAACAGGTCACCTGTCTGAATCACCAGAAGGGGCCCCCTTGCCACCCTGGTTTCCCATTGAAGTCCTATCTTCCCATCGAAGTCCTAACCCTCCGGTTTTGCACATGCACGATCTGGTCGGGATTCTATACTTATTTCCTGGATACTTCTCTCAGTATCCCACGATCCCTTTATCCCTCAGGAATCCGTCCAATCCCTGTTTGAATCCCTGTACCGTACTCTGCCCAACCACTTCCTCCGGCAGCGCATTCCAAGTGTCCACGACCCTCTGGGTGAAAAAAAACTTCCTTGCATTTGTTTTGAACCTATCTCCCTTCAGTTTCTCCGAGTGCCCCCTCATACCTGTTGTCCCCTTCAGTCTGAAGAATCTGTCCCTATCCACCCTCTCTATGCCCCTCACATGACAATCACATGACTATTCAGTGAGCCCCAGCATTTCTAAAAATACATATCCAAAATCAAGAAGCTAAGTATAAAAAAATTAAATAGCTTACTGTAGCTTTCAATCCAGGGTGAATCACATTGCTGCCTGACAGAGTACCCCATTTCTAGGGTTACCATATGGGTCCAGAAAAAGGAGAACGGACCGAGACATACAGGTTTTCCTTCCATTTTATTTAATGGAAGTAAAATCCAGATGTCTCAATCCATCCCTCCTTTTTCTGGAGCCCAATGGTAACCCTACCTATTTCGATTCTTCCTCAGGGGCATGAACTTTTGAATTTTCAGAAGGGAAACTCCATGGTGTCAGTTTTTCCAAAAACACTGTCTGACTCCTTAAAAATAAAAATGTCATGATAACATACTTGAAACAACTTTATTGTCCATAGCATGACAAACTCATCTTACTGTTAACCATTCAACACACTCATTCATACCATAAGGTTTAAAACATCCAAGTTGATAAATCCAGAACTGCTCTCATACCACAAGGAATGATATTGTATCTCCATTAAAAGTGGCAGAGATTCTCTCCAAAAATATGACCCTGTTCAATATTATGCATAACCATCAAGAATGAGATCTTCTGGGTGTTCAAAAAGCTACGATGTTCAATAAGTTTAGTACGCACTGAATAGAATAGTGACTTACTGGGGGACGCACTAAAGTCAGCGATCATCGCTAAATCTGTTTTCACAGCTTTAGCGACGATCCGATGCACAAAACGGCCCAGCGCGTGTTTTTCCCCCTCGATCGCCTATTTTCCGATCCAACTATGCAAATTAGCTAAACCCATGCATAATAGCCAAGCGATTGATGCACTAACATCACTTGGCTATTCCAAATGGGGTTTTAGCGATTTCAAAAACCAATTTGTTTAGCCATGAAGGCCCAGATTCTCATCAGGACGCTGAAAGTTAGTCGGCGATAAGCATCCTACCACCTTTATCTGCCATCATGTTTCCATGTTTTCGTAAGAACATAAGAATTGACATACTGGGACAAACCGAAGGTTCATCCTTGTTTCCTACCATGGCCAACCCAGGTCCCAAGTACCAGACAGAAACCCAAAGAGTAGCAACATTCCAGAGCTGAGATTGTGATGTCATAATGCCTCATTCCACCAACGCCTAAGAGCCAACCTCAGCAGTGATGTCACAATGGCTTGATTAGAAGGCAACTTCAGCATTTGGAACCTAAGATAATACCAGGTGGCCTTTACAGTCTATGACCCAGAAATATCAAAGAAGAGACAAGTTAATTGAATCATGTATTTGTAATGGGCAGACTGGATGGACCGTTCAGGTCTTTATCTGCCGTCATTTACTATGTTACCGGGCAGAAACCCAAGGAGTAGCAACATTCCGGAGCTGAGATTGTGATGTCATAATGCCTCATTCCACCAACGCCTAAGAGCCAACCTCAGCAGTGATGTCACAATGGCTTAATTAGAAGGCAACTTCAGCATTTGGAACCTAAGATAATACCAGGTGGCCTTTACAGTCTATGACCCAGAAATATCAAAGAAGAGACAAGTTAATTGAATCATGTATTTGTAATGGGCAGACTGGATGGACCGTTCAGGTCTTTATCTGCCGTCATTTACTATGTTACCGGGCAGAAACCCAAGGAGTAGCAACATTCCAGAGCTGAGATGGTGATGTCATAATGGCTCATTCCACCAACGCCTAAGAGCCAACCTCAGCAGTGATGTCACAATGGCTTAATTAGAAGGCAACTTCAGCATTTGGAACCTAAGATAATACCAGGTGGACTTTACAGTCTATGACCCAGAAATATCAAAGAAGAGACAAGTTAATTGAATCATGTATTTGTAATGGGCCGACTGGATGGACCGTTCAGGTCTTTATCTGCCGTCATTTACTATGTTACCTGGCAGAAACCCAAAGAGTAGCAACATTCCAGAGCTGAGATTGCGATGTCATAATGCCTCATTCCACCAACGCTAAGAGCCATCCTTAGCAGTGATGTCACAATGGCTTGATTGCCCTATACTTGGCTCACATAAGAATGGCCATACTGGGTCAGACCAACAGTGCATCAAGTCCAATATTTTGTTTCCAACAGTGGCCAACCCAGGTCCCAAGAAGTAAAACAGATTTTATGCTACTTATCCTAAGAATAAGCGGTGGCTTTCTCCAAGCCAATGCAATAATGGCTTATGGACTTCTCTGTAGGGAATGTATCCAAACCTTTTTTAAACCCTGCTAAGATAACTGATTTCAACATATTAGCCAGCAACGAATTCCAGAGTTTAATTACACGCTGTATGAAGAAATATTTTCTCTGTTTGTTTTCAATCTACTATTCCGACACAGAGCTTGGAGCGTAATCACATCGGTTAAGCAGAATCAATATTAAGTTCAATATTCAACCAGTGGCAGTGAGCATTTTGCTCACCGCTGATGGTGTTATTCCCAGATATTCAAAGCCAGCACCCTTCCGGGCTTCAGCTCTGAATACCCAGTTATTTTTGAGGCACCTATCACATAGCTGCTTAAGTCGATACTCAGCACTTAAGCAGCACTAAACCTGGCTGCTTAAGGGTTGAATATCAGGACTTAAGCAGTCAAGTGCTGACTCTGGCTTTGAGTTAGATGCCAAGTGTGAATTTCAGCAGCATTTAGTTAGTTAAGAGTCACTGAAAATTAGCTGCCAGCCCCAACCAAGCAATTTAACTGGTAAGTGGCTGGCTAAATCGCACTGAATATCATCCAGATATTTTTTTGGGTTGTGTAAGTCACCTTACTGAGGCTGATGATCGAATTGCAGGCTGTTTGGTTGAAGCAATGGAATTGTGGCTTTCCTCACACCTGTTCTGATGGTCCACTTTGCTACATTTTTTGATTAGCTGAAACATTATTATTAAGTTTTCTTTTGAATCTTTGAGAGGTTGTGGTTTGAAAAAGAGATGGCTAAGGGGAGATATGATTGAAGTCTACAAAATCCTGAGTGGAGTAGAACGGGTACAAGTGGATCGATTTTTCACTCCATCAAAAATTACAAAGACTAGGGGACACTGGATGAACTTACAGGGAAATACTTTTAAAACTAATAGGAGGAAAATTTTTTCACTCAGAGAATAGTTAAGCTCTGGAATGCATTGCCAGAGATTGTGGTAAGAGTGGATAGTGTAGCTGGTTTAAAGAAAGGTTTGGACAAGTTCCTGGAGGAAAAGTCCATAGTCTGTTATTGAGAAAAACATGGGGAAAGCCACTGCTTGCCCTGGATCGGTAGCATGGAATGTTGCTACTCTTTAGGATTCCGGAATCTTGTATTCTTTGAGATTCTGTATGGAATGTTGCTACTCTTTAGGATTCCGGAATCTTGCTATTCTTTGAGATTCTGTATGGAATGTTGCTACTCCTTGGGATTCTAGAATCTTGTTACTCTCTGGGATTCCGGAATCTTGCTATTCTTTGGGATTCTGTATGGAATGTTGCTACTCTTTGGGATTTTAGAATCTTGTTACTCTCTGGGATTCCAGAATCTTGCTATTCTTTGAGATTCTGTATGGAACGTTGCTACTCTTTGGGTTTTGGCCAGGTACTAGGGACCTGGATTGGCCACCGTGAGAACAGGCTACTGGGCTTGATGGACCATTGGTCTGACCCAGTAAGGCTAGTCTTATGTTCTTATGATAACTGTGTTGATTACTCACCTGAATGTTCTTTTCTCTTGGGGCTCCGTTTGCACTTCTCTTGCACTTCTCTTGCTCCTTTTGCACTTTGCTCTTGCTCCCCCGCCCCCTATCATAGCAGTTGTGCTTTGAGATACCTTCAGTATCCCACCCCTCTTTCTACCCACTTTCTACCCACCCACTTTCTACAGGCGGTTTGGTTCTGAAGTAGGGAAGTTCCTGGCTTTTCCAGCTCTGCTCACCTAGGCCTCCTTGGGTCGGATCTGCCATCACATGCACGATGCTGTCTTCTGACACCTCCCCAGGTGCCTTGTTGCTCAAAAATAACATGGGCTGTAGAAAAAAAGGGAAGACAGAGAATAAGTGGGATATATCCAAAGACAGAGAAAATGTGAGGGAGGGAGAGCAGAGAAGGTAATGGAGGGGATTTTGGAAGAGTTATGCACCATTTCTGTGTGGAAACTATGGATTTCAATTTGCAAATTGGCTCACACACTTAACTAGGCCTTTTGGGCAAGATCTGTGTGGTCCAATCACAAAACCTGGACCCCCTAGACCCACTCCCGGTCCTGCCCCAGCATATCCCCTGCTGCCTGCTCTTGTCGGGCAGGGAGTAAGTCCGCGCTCCCTGCCCGACACGATTTGAGGAGGCTTTTCAAAACCTGGACAAAGTGCCAGGTTTTGAAAAGCCATCCGGATCCCCGGACATGTCCTCAAAAGAAGGACATGTCCGGGGAAATCCGGACGTCTAGTAACCACTATCTCAAAAACAGCTCAGAGGCCCGGACTCAGGGAAGAAGAGACGAGGTTTGGGGAGGGGCGGGGCTGGGGGGGCAGAATGGGATGTGATTGGAGGCAGGTAACCCTACTCTGTGATTCAGCACTTCCTGTGTCTGTTCCCGATCTGGGATTGCACTGGGTTATGAAGCCCAACACTGTCTCCTCACCTTAGCTTCTTCTGTCGTGCTATTCCCTTCCAGTGGTGTTAGTTCCAACTCTGATTGCACAGTTCCAGAACCTTCTTTCTGAATAACAATAAAGCACAATTTCTTACATGCGAACCCTTAAGTCAGAGAAGAAGTGAGACCCCAGTTCTGCTCAGAGGCTAGGGGAGGTTACAACTCAAGCGAAAATTGCTTAGTCGAAACTAGGAGCGATTCCACATCCCAACAATCTGCTCAGTCAGGTGTGAGATGGGGTGGGCACTCTGGTCCTCAAGGGCCAAAATCCAGTCAGGATTTCAAGCTTTCCACAATGAATATGCATGACGTTGATTTGCATATACTGCTTCGATTAACTAGATCTCATGCATATTCATTGTAGGAATCTTGATAAGTCAACTGATTTGTGGCCTTGGATCTGTGGTTGTCTACTCCTGGGGAAGAAGAAGACCCTGGCTCTTGGGGATGTTTTCAGTTAGAAGAGGATAAGGGAGACACCCCCTCATAGGAAAGTATTTGGAGGCTCTGGGAGATGGCAGTCTATAGAAAACCATCAATAAGACTGCAAGGAGACCTAAGATATCTCTCAGCCTTCCTCGAGGTCTCTGTGCTCACCAATCCAGGGACGTTCCATTTCCTCAGTTTCAGGAGGGAGGTGATGGTGAAGTAGAGGAGCAACACGATACCGGGGTTCACATAAACCGGCCATTCATGGCTCATGTTCAGGATCATCTCATCTTGACTTGTACAGTTTGTCTGCCGAATGATGTCCTTCAGTCCAAACACTCTGCAGAACCAGAATTAGATGTGGTCAAAGGGGTTGGCATATATTTCAGTCATGGGGGGGGGGGGGCGGACCCCCAGGTAATAAAATAATCCAAATACTGCATCAGTTTGGCATTAATCTGCAGTCTAGAAACCCTGTGCAGCAGAAATGAAGAGGAGCTAAGAGACGAGGTCTCACCTGCTGAAAATTTGGAGCAAAGTGAACTTGGGGTTAAAGAGTCTTGTTTTAAGATTCTTCTGCTTATTTAGCAAAGCCAGGTTAGACACTAGTGTAGCCTTTACAAGTCTAGGTTAGGCTTTTTTAGAGTCTAGTAGTTTATATAGTATTTTAGAGCTTAGCATAACCTCAGTTTAGAGTACAGATAGGCTCTATTTAGGGCTCTTTTTACAAAGGTGTTCTAGGGCCTTAACGCACGCATCGGAAGCTAAAACACTAAACCGGTTAGACCCTAAAAGGCTGTTTAAAGCATCAGGGCCTAAATTGCTGAAAGCACCTAATAAGTTAAAGTCTATTGAGATATATATATGTGAAATAACACAGGATGGGCGGTAGGGACAGGAGAAAGAGGACACATGACCACAGCCTATACTCCTGACTCCCTCCCCCCCAACCCTTTCAAATGCTCCAATGAGGATGCAGCACTTCAAAAGGAGTTCAACGTGGCTTTTCCCCTTCCATTGCACTGCAGAAAAGCTAAGATATCCACCGAGGGAATGAGATAGAGAGAGAGAGGAAGAAATGCTGGGCAGGGCTGGGGAGGGGCTTTGTTCCATTTAATTTTGGGGTTACCATTATGTGTTGTTAATAATGTGTATATGAAAAATGAATGGAAGAAATGGCATTTATAATTAGTATTTTTTTTCTTAATTCTTTATTCCTTTTTAATCCTTCAACAAGTGTACAAGAAAAATCATACATAGTCTCAGAAACAACACTTGATATATCCATCAAGACAATAACAATTGTATATATATAAACCCATAACCCCACCCTCCCTCCCAACACTATTTTGCTTAATTCATTTTACCCTCTCATCAAGTGTACAAGAATTATAAGAAACAACACTTAGTTAAACACTTGAAAAACTTATCCTTATCCTCTATTAACTTAACTTAAAAGAAATCCTTACCCTCCCCTCCCTCCATCCCTATTATTAATTTTTTTTCAACATTTTATCCAAACAACCCCTCCCCCCTCCCTTTCTTACATGGTGTATCTTCAAAAGGAAATTGGTATCTATTCATTACAAAACAATGTTAATGGCTCCCATATTTTAATAAACCTTTTATAATTTCCATTTTGTATTGCTATTGAACGTTCCATGTTATATAAATGACATAGCGAATTCCACCAAAAATTAAAGTCAAGTCTGCTATGATCTTTCCAATTGTTAGTAATATGTTGAATGGCAACTCCTGTCATAATCAATAAAAGTTTGTTATTGTTTGCCGATATCTGACTCTTTTTCCTCATAGACATGCCAAATATCACAGTATCATAAGTTAATGCTACAGGATTTTCTAATAAACAATTTATTTGATCCCAGATTGATTTATTTACAATTAGTATTATTATTATGGGGTGGGATCTGGGGCGGAGCTTTTGGGCCCTCCCCAAACAAAAAAGCATTCCGCTGCCTATGCACTGATGTTCCCATGGTCAGTTTTGGAAAAAGAGCCACATTAGTTTGGCGATCTCTCTTCCTGTTGCACAAATGGAGAAGGCATCACACTTCCTTTAATTGGCAACTTTGGCCATTCTTTTCTAACTCTGTCTTATCTATCTATATGTTGCTTACACCCTACGCTGTCCATTCAAATGTTTCATTGCATATAGGGTTAACGTTGTAACGTAACATACCTGCGGTAATTGTCTACTGCCTATGTCTGACTTATCCTTCCTCTACACTGCTTTGACTGAATTCCTTCCAAAAGGCAGTTCAGAAATTCTAATAAATAAATACCTTGCCCAGATGCTCTCTGGTGGAAACATCTGCTGTATGAAAGGCGTCTGGTAGCTATAGAGACAGATTAGGTGTCCCCCGGCGAAGAATGCCACCATCACACACACCGCGTTGAAGCCCATGTGACTGACGGGAAAGTGACATGCCCACCACGTGCAAACCCCGATGAAGAGAAGGTAATAGACGCCAGAGAAAGCTGATGGGAGGGTGATGCCTTTGGCAGAAGAGAGAGACTCCATTACTCAAAATTAACACATCGATTCTTTTCCATGTTACCCATAACATGTATGATGATTAGATTAGCTTATTTTGCACATAGTATCCAATCCAGTTGCCATACGTTCTCCATTAGTAATGCAATGGCAATAAATTGTGCTTTGAGGCCCTATTTACTAAACTGCATGAATTGCTTTAAACGTTAACAGAGTGATGTTACACTATCACAGAAATATGCTTGTTTGTTTTTCCAAATCTTTATTCATTTTAAAAACCAACATAGATATCTTAGCACATGGGTAGCAGATATGTGGGGGTGGGGTGGGAAATGTATATCATATGGTATTAGGAATATTGATAAAAAGGGGGGTATTTATTGTATCTTACAAGACTATTTGTTTGTAAATACAAGTGATATGTGAAAATTGTTTGTATTATGTTTAATTCACTTGTTGTAAGAATTAAAAAATGAATTAAAAAAAAAAAAAAAAAACAACTTCAAGTGCAACATATTATCAAACAATTTACAAAATAAAGCAGCACTTAATTCCATCAATTGATATAATAAGTACATATCCCACCCCCTACCTACCTTTTCATACAGTATAAAGACAATCACGAGTAATACAAATGACCAAGATAAGCAAATTATAATTGAAAAATAAATTAAGTACATATTCCCCCCACCTCCACCCACCCTTCCTGGATGTGTATAATCAACGGGGGAAACTAACTATCACAGAAATATGTTAGAATTAGCACATGTAGAAAATTCCATATTGGGGTAGGGAATGAGTGAGTACAGTCTGCCCCGTAGTCAGTGCTATTTAACCAATCAGGAATGGCTCCTGGCTGATTAAATAACACTAAGCTGGCTAACCGTGACCTGGGTTGGCTACTGTTGGTAACAGGATATTGGGCTTGATGGACTTTCAGTCTTTCCCAGTATGGCAACGCTTATGTCCTTATGTCCTTATGTCCTTATAACTTTAAAATGTATTTACATACTGCAGTCCCTTAGGAGGTCTATGCAGTTTACAAAACACAATTGAAACAAATGACCTAGAAATTACAAAAATGTCTTAAATAAGTAGGTTTTCAATCATTTCCTGAACTGCTGGTAAGAGACAGAGCTTACTAACAAATCTACAAACTCTGAAAAGTAGAAACAACCCTTTACCGATGAAAAAGCAAACAAATTACAATTGCGTCTTGCTTGTTGTGAATGAATGAATAAAAAATAATCCAACAAGTCATAGTAATTTAGTGCAGTGGCTATCAACCCCAGCCAGTCGGGTTTTCAGGATATCCCTAATGAATATGCATGGGCCAGATTTGAATGCCTCCCATCTTCCATTATACACAAATCTCTCTCATTAAGGAGAGCTTGAAAAAACAACTGGCTGGGGGTCCCCCACGACAGCTTTGAGCACCAATGGCATAGGAGATTATGGCAAACAGAGACCTCAAGAGTCCATCCAATCTGCCAATTCATGATGACATCAACAATGAATGTGGTATAATAGATATACGAACACTGCCAGTTAGCTCAGCATCCAACACCACGATCAATCACTGCATTTTTTTCAAAATTATCAATCTGTACATTATCCATCACCAAGCCCATCGTCTGTCAATATAGTCAACCAGCACGTCCTCTAGCATGGTTCAACGTGTCACCCATCAGAGTCATCGCACTCAACAACATCAGCATTATCCTTGTCAAGAGTGCTAGAGGATTAGGGGAGATTTTGGATACAAAAGAGCAGATTTCGTTCACTTGGGACACATAGAACAGCTATCCTGGAATTTTGTTCAGATGAGCACATTTAAGCCCTTCTCTTTATTATCAAATTCCAGCATTACTTTCACTTGTAACTTATTCTCTCATTCGAATGATCAACAGCTTCATAGTGGTGAGAGACTTCCTAGGATTTCCTCTTAAGGCTAGATGCACTAAAGAGACCAACTGGATCGCTGTTGGTCGATTATCCAGCAGTGATCAATGCGCTATCAAGTTTGAATCAGTGAGTGACTGACAAATGCACAGAGCCCTAACAGCAGTGATGGGGAAGCAGCCTCCGTTCACTGCTGTTAGGGCTTCTTCCTTTGTTTTATGGCACAGATGTTCTGTGTGTGTTGTGGGCCTTAGACTCTTAACTCAGTATCCTGGATACTTTTTTAAAAGGTACATGGGAGGTTTGGAGGAATTCCTCTTGCCATTTATTTTGGGTTCAGGGGTGGGGACAGTGGCTCAGGGGTGCCTGGCACAAGGGGGGGAGCATAGCACAAGAGTGTTCCGCATGGCAGGAGGGAGTGGGCATCCCTCCTTCCATTGGGAGGGGTTCGGGGGGGATGGGACAGTGGCTTGGGAATGCCTGGCACAGGGACATCCCCCCTGCCAATTTTCTCTCAAGCCACATTTCTTGGTGGCCATGGGGGAGGGCCATCATCGGTGGTGGGAGATTTTTTCTTTTTAATGAGACAGATATTTTGTATGTGTAACACGTACCATTGGAAAAAAAAGAAAAAAACAAACAAAACAAAACTCAGGCAGATATGTCGGTAACACATTTACCGACAGGCCTACAGAGTTTTCCAATCACAAAAACTTTTTTTTTTTTTTGGGGGGGGGAATAGCCAAGCGATGTTAGTGCATCAATCGCTTGACTATTTTGCATGGGGGTTTAGCTAATTTGCATGACCAGATCGGAAAATGGGCGATCGAGGGGAAAAACACGAGGTGGACCATAAAAATCATTGCTAAAACTGTGAAAACAGGTTTATCAACAATCGCTAACTTTAGTTCATCTAACACTTAGACCAGCTGTGAGGAAGAGGCCTCACTCCTTTAGGAAAGACAGAGGAAATCTCCACCCTCAGGCCTATCAATAGGAACGGGGTGTTGGGCAGACCTTTTCCCATATATCATCAGTCACTGGATACAGCACCTGCAAGAGCTAGGAGGACGATAGCAAGAGACTTCCCCAAGGCTTTCAGCAGCCTGTCCGCCGTCACTCGAAGCCGAGCTGTCAGCTGTGCCGCTTGCTGGGGTGCCACAGATTCTTCTTCATCTTCCTCCTCATTTTCTTCACAGTATGTTTCATGCTGGTCCGTGGGCTCTTCTTCCTCCTCCTGCAGGAAGCAATGACCCTAAATATCATCAAAATAAGCATGCACACAGGTATTTTAACACATACATTTGTGCACAGACAGCCAGTCGATCACAGGGATTCCAATGGTCCCTTGTTCTTAACTGGTGGCTTATGCTCTCTCTGTAGAATGGGGGATACTCTTGGGGTACTGTTCTCTCTCTCTCTCTCTAGAATGGGGGATACTATTGGGATACTGTTCTCTCTAAAATGGGGTACTGCTCTCTCTAGAATAGGGGGTAATGTTGGGGTACTGCTCTCTAGAATGGGGCACTGCTCTCTCTAGAATGGGGGATACTGTTGGGGTACTGCTCTCTAGAATGGGGCACTACTCTCTCTAGAATAGGGGTACTGTTCTCTCTAGAATGGGGGATACTGTTGGGGTACTGCTGTCTAGAATGGGGGTACTGTTAGGGTACTGCTCTCTCTAGAATGGGGTACTGCTCTTTCTAGAATAAGGGGTAATGTTGGGGTACTGTTATCTCTAGAATGGGGCACTGCTCTCTCTAGAACGGGGATACTGTTGGGGTACTTCTCTCTCTAGAATGGGGTATTGCTCTCTCTAAAATGGAGGATACTGTTGGGGTACTGCTCTCTCTAGAATGGGGTAATGCTCTCTCTAATGGGGTACAGTTGGGGTACTGCTCTTTTTATAAAGGGGTACTGTTGGGTTATTAATCTCTAGAATGGGAATAATGTTGGGGTACTGCTCTCTAGAATGGCGGTACTGATGGGGTACTGCTCTCTCTAATGGGGTACTGTTGGGTTACTGCTCTCTCTAGAATGGGATACTGCTCTCTGTAGAATGGGGTACTGTTCTCTCTAGAATGGGGTGCTTTTGGGGTACTGCTCTCTCATGGGGTATTGCTCTCTCTAGAATGGGGTACTGTTGCCCTACCCATCAGTGCTCTGCAGACCTAAGGCATTTCATAAAATACAACCAGGTCTAATTAAGGAAATCCAATGGCTGCAAAATTCTCAGCATCTAATTCTAGAGCAAAAGAGTATGTGTGAGAATAGAGATTTACATTCACATAACTGACTCTAGAATCTCTAGCTGACCTGGAGGCTGAAGAGCTAAGACAGTGCTGTGTGCTGCTAGGGGGAAGACCTGGACTGAATTGGAGGTCGACTCTTCTGTTCTCCATGCCAGTCAGAATGTTGTGGAGGCAGTGCTCACAGCCTGAGGGGCAGGGGGTGCGGTTACAAGTAGGGTTATTAGATGTCCAGATTTACCCGGACATGTCCTCTTTTTAGAGGACTGTCCGAGTGTCCAGATGGATTTTCAAAGCCCAGCACTTTGTCTGGGTTTTGAAAAGCATTGAGCACAGGGCTAGGTCTGGAGAGCCTCTACACATGAGCAGATGTGACATGATGATGTCACACACGTGGGCAGAGCAGGGCCGGGCTGTGGGCGGGACCATGTCCTCTTTTTTTGAACCAAAAATCTGGCAACCCTAGTTAAAAGGAGCCCCAACCATTGGAAGCCTCGATATAAACCCTTCTCCTCTAGTGCCAACTGCAGACTATAAGTTCCTTCTCTCTTGCTGTACCATACACCTGAACAGACTGCCCAAGTATGTCAAGCTCCATTGAAACCCAAGCTAAAAGACCACTTTTTTGAGGTTCCTTCTTCACTCACTTGTAAATCTCCAATGCCTGAGAAACTCCCTGACTCCCTACTTGTCCTGTTTGATTAGACTGTAAGCTCTACTGAGCAGGAACTGTCTCTTGTATAGCGTTGTGTACATCTAGGAGTGCTGTGGAAAAGATAAGTAGTAGTAGCAGACTAACCCCCTGGTAGTCATGATCGAAGACCAAGAGGGACTGGGACCGGGACCGATTGCGTAGAAACTCAAGAATACAGGTGGACTGTGCCAAGGCAGAAAAGGAGTTCTCTTAAAAATAGATACTTGGCAGTCTAGGAATTTCTGCTTCTCTGTGACTCTTCCCAAGACTGTAATTATGAAGCTGATTTTACAGTCCGTGTTTAGCCAAACTCATGCAGGAAGTTGTTTGGTCAATTTTTAGCTCTGTCTGGTCTTGTGAACCCCTTCCGATTCTTAGAGCAGCAGAATTGCAACGGTCTGCAAAAAGGCCCTTTCGGCTGGAGCTCTGGTACCTGCAGCACCTGCAGCACCTGTGCGTCTGTTCTTTCCAGTCTCCCTTTTAATATTTTTCTTTCATCTCAATGTATTTCTTTGATTCCTATCATACTTTGTCTCGTCTGTCAACCTTTTTTTAACTATGAAATTTCCCTGATTTTTATTTTTGAATTTTATTTTATCCTTTTCAATTTTAGTAGTGTAAACAGTCTAGGTATACTTTGATAGATGGTATATTAAGTATAAAACAAACTTGGTAAATCTACCACGGTTAGGAGCCCAGCTGCACATTCCATTCGAGTACACAGTGACGTAAGTAAGGGTGAGCGGAGCCCCTCCCCCGTCCTCCCCCTGCCAGGCACCTTCCCTTTCCCCGTACCTTTTAAACTTCTCCGGACTGAGAAGCATGCTGCCCACGTCGGTGTCGGCTCCGCTTTGACGTCACTTCCTAGGTGCGGGTCCCAGAAGTGACATCAGAGAGAGCACCCAAAAATGTACGGGGAAGGAAAAGGGCATGTGCGAGCAAGCGGGCGAGGGCAGAGAGGAGGGGTGCTGCCGTGCCCTTAGAAAGACCGCGCTCGGGAGGACCACACTCCCCCTTACTAAGACACAAGTTAGAACATAAGAATTTAAGAACTGCCGCTGATGGGTCAGACCAGTGGTCCATTGTGCCCAGCAGTCCGCTCATGTGGCGGCCCTTAAGTCAAAGACCAGCACCCTAACTGAGACTAGCCCTACTTGTGTACGTTCTGGTTCAACAGGAACTTGTCTAATTTTGTCTTGAATTCCTGGAGGATGTTTTCCCCTATAATAGCCTCCGGAAGAGCGTTCCCCAACAGCCCACCAACGAACAGGCACCAGGGATCAATGCAAAAATCGGCAGGAAGGATGCCTACCATCTCCTAACATGGTGACCCCCCCCCACGAGAGAAAACTGGCAGGAGGGATGCTCATGCCCTTCTGCCAATGGAGGCCCCCCTCAAACCATTCCCTACCAGCCCCCTCCCCCCAAAAAAAGGCAGGAGGGATGCCCACTCCCTCCTAACATGGTGCCCTCCCCACGAGAGAAAACTGGCAGGAGGGATGTTCACACCCTCCTGCTAATAGAGGCTCCCCTCAAAACATTCCCTACCAGCCCCCTCCCCCCCAAAAAAAAGGCAGGAGGGATGCCCACTCCCTCCTAACATGGTGCCCTCCCCACGAGAGAAAACTGGCAGGAGGGATGCTCACACCCTCCTGCCAATAGAGGCTCCCCTCAAAACATCCCCTACCAGCCCCCTCCCCTCCCCCCCAAATAGGCAGGAGGGATGCCCACTACCTCCTGCCAACGGATGCTCCCCCAACCCCCCCCCCCCCGGTACCTTTTTCAGAAGTTGGAAGCACGGTCCCTCCAGCTTCAAGGCCACACACGTACACATGCATAAAGACATGTAAGTGCCTTTAGGCTACGCCTTGTGGATATCCTGAAAACCTGACTGGCGATGGGATCCTCCAGGACCGAGTTGAGAAACACTGATTTAGACCACGTGGAAAAACATTAGGGGACTACGGGAGCAAAAAAGAAAGGCCCTAGCCCAGCGTAGAACACCTCTACACAATCCAAACCACCCTCTGTCCAGCATAAAGAATTATTCCACGTCTACAAACGGCAAACGTTTTCCTTAGGCCTCCAGGAAAGAAAAGCAAGTTGAATCAATATGGACTTTCATTCTGTGTTTCCCTTGGCAACTTTTACAAAGGCATGTGGCTAGCTTGGCAGAAACAAAAGAAACCCCACAAGAGCATCAGTCCATGAGGCCACGCCCAACGCTCCTAATTCAATCAACTTATCTGCAAAACTTAACGGTTAACTTAGCTGCTCATTGGTGTTATTTGGTTGATAACTGGCAGTTTGCATATACACGCCGTAGTTGCCCTTAACCCTTTCAGGACCATAAGGATCGTAGGCCAATTTTTGTGGTTTTGACGACATTTTTATGGTAAAAAGGGCTTGCAGATGCCAAAAAATTGATTTTTTTTGTGAAATATCATTATTTTTATTTAAAAAAATCACACTTCTGGCTTATGGACAGTGTGGCAAGTGAATCTTCTCGTCAATCTGGCAACGACGCTAATGAATGAATGTCGGAACCAGTTTGTTTACATAAAGGCAGTATCCTATGGAATCCGTACATATCAAATGTAGAACTGTAGACTATGCCAATCAAAATTTATAGGATTTTAAAGTTATGGGACAAATATGTCCCTTGGTCCTGAAAGGGTTAACTGGGATTTTATCGAGTGTGCCAAATCCGCGGTGCACAACTGGGTGTGGACCTAAGAGGGAAAGATCAGGGGTGGACCTCACAGTTATAACATAGTAACATAGTAGATGACGGCAGATAAAGACCCGAATGGTCCATCCAGTCTGCCCAACATGATTGAATTTAAATTTTTTTTCTTCTTAGCTATTTCTGGGCAAGAATCCAAAGCTTTACCCGGTACTGTGCTTGGGTTCCAACTGCCAAAATCTCTGTTAAGACTTACTCCAGCCCATCTACACCCTCCCAGCCATTGAAGCCCTCCCCAGCCCATCCTCCACCATACAGACACAGACCATGCAAGTCTGCCCAGTACTGGCCTTAGTTCAATTTTTAATATTATTTTCTGATTCTAGATCCTCTGTGTTCATGCGCACAAGCTCTATAAAACCATCCGTTATGTGTCTATTTCAGAGCAGTCAGGCGCCAACATTCACACCAGCCGCTGAACCAGTGGAAGCTGGTTGGGTAAACTAGAATTTATGCTCATATTCCGTAATTACGATTATGCACATAATTGCTGATTTGAATTTGCACTTAGCATGCACCATCCCAGCGCCTGACTTCAGAATTACCTCCTTTATGTCCGTAGTAAGTGGTGAGCAGAACCGCACGGGACTGAGAGGAGAGGCCTAGCGTGCAGGATGTACTGCAAACAAGCTTTCATTTAATCCGCAGGTGTCAAACTCAAGGCCCGCGGGGCGAATCCGGCCCACCTGGCCGTTTTATGCGGTCCGATGCCCCCAGTGTTATCTTTTGGCCGGCTCCCTCCTCCTCACAGCCGCAGTATGCACGAAGCCGCGTGCAGCACCTCCTGCACCTCATCCAGAAGCATTCCCTCTGACGTTCCAACGTCAGAGAGAAGGCTTCGGTTCAGGCACAGGACGCACGAGGAGCTGCATAAAACGGCCAGGTTGGAGCTGGCCAGAAGGTAAGACACCCGCCAGAGGGAGGCACAGCATGGAGGTAGGGAGACAACAAAGGTAGGGGGAATGATTTAATTTTGAATTTAGTGGTTGAATTGTGTCAATTTTGAGAATTTACATCTGCTGTGTCTATATTTTGCACTGTTCAGGAAGAAATGCATTTGTTTCTATTTCTCTGGGGTTGTACCGCATGCAGAGTCTTGCATCTTAGGGTTTGGTTTGTATATATTAGTATTTTTAGTTTTTTTTCCTGTATTTGCTTAGGGGTTATCTGTTTTCTGGTAGGAATGAATGTTGAGAAGCATACAGTGTGCTTTGCATAGTTTAATTTTGTGGTTAACCATTATGTGTTGTTAATAAGATTATATTGTGTGTGTATATATGAAAAATGAATGGAAGAAATGGTGTCATAATTAGTACTGTTATGGGGGCGGGGTCAGGCTCGCGACTTAGCCTGTGTTTTGGATTTTGGCCCCTTAATGTGATTGAGTTTGACACCCCTGATAATCTCTCTGTCAGAGTTGGGAAGTAATATACTGTGTTACTAAATAACATCTTATAGTTTATTGCTTATTATAATTTAATATACAGGCAGTTCTCAGTTTAAGAATGCCCGACTTACGTCAAACTCGTACTTACGAACTGGGGTCCTGCCTCTCCCTTCCTGTGTCAACCCACCCCTTCTTCCTCCCTTCCTGTCCAAACGCGACCCTCCTCCTCCCTTCCATGTCCCAACGCACCCCTCGTCATCTTTCCCTCCATTCTGCATCCCAAATTCGTGCCTCCTGCGGGTGTTTACCTCCTCTGGCTGGCTCTCTCATTCCAGTGGCATTCATGAAGCAGCGGCCGCTGGTTCAAGCAAAAGGCGAAAGCTTTCCCTCATGTCAGAAGGAAAGGCTTCCGGGTCAGCCACGAGCAGGAACCAGTGGCCACGGCTTAATAAAAAGAAGTGCCACTGGGAGTAGAGAGCCGGCCAGAAGAGGTAAACACCCGTGGGACGCACGGATTTGGGAAGCAGAATGGAGGGAAATACGACAAGGGTTACATTATGACAACAAGGGAGGAAGAAGGGGCACATTGGCACAGGAAGGGAGGAGTAGGATCGCGTTGGGACACAGAAGAAAGGGAGGTAGAACAAACTTTGGACAAAGGAAGGAAGGAAGAAAGGAGGGAGGGAGCATCAACTTGGGAGATAGGATGGAACAATGGAGGGAGTGAAGGAGAGAGATGCTGAGGTAGGGGAGGGAATAGAAAGGAAGAATTGTTGGGCATGGGTCTGAGTGAGAAGGAAAGAGAGACAGTGCACATGGGGAAATGAAGAAAAAGGTGAATTGTTGGGTATAGGGAGAGAAGGAGAAATGTTGGCGAGAGAACAGTGGGAAGGATGAAGAACAAAAAATAAGTGTAAACCTCCCATCTTTCCTATTTAAATTACAGTACCATGTTTTGAGCACTGTTTCTTTAATGTTTTTATAGACTCTGTACTATACAGGATCCAAGTTACATACAAATTCAACTTAAGAATGATTTAAAAAACAGAACTCCCAGGGACTGCCTTTACCATCTTTCCTGAGGAGATAAAGCAGTGAACAATAGACAAATTCTAAATCGGAAAGGAATGAATGCCAATTGTCAAAGGAAGGGGTAAGAAAAGTAATATGTCACTGCTCATAGTTAGGGTTACTAGATTTGGTTGTGCAAAAAAAAAAAAAAAAAAAAATTAAAACAGAGAGCGCTTGTGGCCCCACCCCATTCTGTCCAAGCCTCGCCCTGTTCCACCCCAGCCCCGCCCCCGTACAAACTTCATCTTCCACAAGTCCGGGCCACGTGCGTAGGGCCTCCAAGCATGCACAGATGCAACACGGCGATGTCACACACATATGTGCGACATCACCACGGCGCATTCGCACATGCTCAGTGGCTCTCCAGACACAGCCCCGAGCTTGGGGCCTTCCAAAAGCCAGACAAACTGCTGGGTTTTGGAATTCCATCCAGGCACCTGGATAGTCCTCTAAAAAGAGGGAGGACATGTCTGGGTAACAAGTAACCAGTGTTGGGTAAGTTACTTTCCAAAAGTGATATAGAACAATCACTAGTTTCTTTAGGAAACAGGACTATGTTACATTTACTGTGAAAAATAAAACGTAATAGATTATCAAGTTTTAAGTTTATTAAAAATTTGTTGTACACGCAATATCAAATACTTCAATGCGTATGACAATTTAAAAATAGGAGACAAAAATAGAACAATTTAATACAAATAAACGTACAAATAATTACCGATACAAAAGGAGAGGGGGATGAACTACAATCTTTAAAGAAAATAAAGAAACATTTAGGGAAAGAACATCTGGTGGGTAACAAAGAATAATCATGAAAGCAAGGATAAGCCTAGACGAGAAGGCAAAGAAGATTTCGACCTATACATAAGGTCTGATTAAAATTAGATATTAGAGCATAAGCTTTAATGATAGACGAATTATCCCATCTAGGTCTCAAATACATCCTTATACAAGAAACTTTTTAAAGAGCTTCTGAATTTTTCTAATGAGGATTCATCATGTAAGTAAACTATAGACCAATAGCTAACATCTCTTTTCTATCTAAATTAACTGAGAAGATAGTTTTTAATCAGTTATCAGATTTCATTGAAAAAACCAATATTTTACACCCAAATCAGACAGGCTTTAGGCAACACCACTCAACAGAATATTCATTATTAGGTATGACCACATCCATACATTATTTCTTAGATCACCATCAGTCAGTTTTATTAATTTCACTAGACCTTTCAGCCGCTTTCGATACTATCGACCACGAGCTTCTATTAAATAGGCTTCAATCCATTGGTGTTTCAGACCAGGTTTTTTCCTGGTTTCAATCCTACTTTTCCGATCGTACATCTTCCGTGTTATTCAATAATGAAACTTCTAATAATTTCTCCTTAACATATGGTGTTCCGCAAGGTTCAATATTATCTCCACTACTATTCAATATCTTTCTTGCACCACTCCTTACACTGTGTCAGTCCATCGGTTTTAATGTCTTTGCTTATGCTGACGACATTCAATTATTACATCCCATTGATACTAATAACCCTTTGGATATTTCAACAATAACCACGAAACTAGAACAAATATCAGATTGGTTAAATATCAACCGACTTGCGTTGAACATAAATAAATCAAATACAATGCTCTTTCCCTGGAAAGATAATTTAAGTATTAATTCCCCAATCACTATCAAGGGCATTCCGTTACAAGAAGTCAAAAAAATAAAAATCTTAGGGATTATATTTGATAATAAACTCACTTTTCACGATCATATCAGCAGTGTCGTCAAGTTATCTTTTTTTAGGCTTAGACAAATTCGTTCTATTTCCCAATTCCTTTGTGAAAAGTCTCTTAAAATTCTTATCCATTCTTTCGTTTTATCTAGGATAGATTATTGTAACTCTCTGTATAATGGTATTGCTCAAAAGGAACTTAAACGCCTTCAGATTATTCAAAACACATCTATAAAATTGATTACAAAAGCAAGGAAATTTGACCATGTGACACCTCTTCTTAGGGAAGCACATTGGCTACCTGTCACACATCGTGTATCTTATAAAATATGTCTACTTACATTCAAAACTCTTCTTTTCAAAACCCCAGCATTCATTCACAAATATTTGATTCCACATACTACTAATCAAACATTAAGATCCACAGAACAACATCTGCTATCGGTCCCCTCTCTTAAATTCATAAATACTCGACGACAAGTTATCTTTTCTGTTTCAGCACCCCAAATCTGGAATTCTCTCCCTATCTATCTAAGGGAAGAAACAAACATAGAAAAATTCAAAGGTAAGCTGAAGAGTTTTCTCTTTAAAGATGCCTTTTCTATTTAATCTTTTCTACACAAATTAATAACAATTCTTTTACCTCTAATCTTTTACTGAAATATTCAGCTTTTTCCCTTCCTCATGTATTCTCCTTACTCGTTTTTCTATCTTTAAAATATATTGTAACTTTTACCCATGCTTTTCCTCTTGTATCATGTTTTGTTTCGTTTTGTATTTTTTCTGTCAATAATGTGTTCAGTCTTATTTTAATGTATTACTCCCTTTCTTATTGTAATTTTAATAACATGTACATCGCTTAGAATATGGATTAAGCGATTAATCAAATTTTTAATAAACTTGAAACTTGAAATTGATAAGTTGTTCCAGATCTGGGGTGTTATAACCGAAAAAATAGTAGATCTCCTAGTCCCTATTACTTTTAAAGAGGGAATAGTCAGCAAATGCTCTTCTGCTGAGCTAAGTGTCTTCATGTGCTAAAGATACAGCAGGAAGGGGTTTCTGTTACCAAATTTGTGTATCGGGTGAATCAGGCATGTGTCCTTCAGCGTAGAGAATGACACGCGGGAACTCATTTTACGTCCCATCCCCGCGAATTCTTTTCCCGTCCCTGCCTCATTCCCACAAGCTCCGTCCTCATCTGCACAAACCTCAAACACTTTAAAACCACAAGTGTTTGAGGCTTGTGTGGTTAAGGCAGAGCTTACAGGAACGGGGCAGGGACAGGGACAAAACGCACGGGGAAAAATTTGTCCCCGCGTCATTCTCTACTTCAGGGTAAGGGGCATGATTTTGTGGCAGTCAAAACGGGAACCGCACTGTCTGCAATTTCTCATCCAGTCTTGTGTCCGACTTAATCTGGAAACATTTTCACAATTTTAAAAAAAAGTAACTAAATAAGACAGACAGACAGCAGTCCATCCTGTTCACCTTCCCACCTTTGGGAGTCAGAATCACTCTGGAACATCAGCCAAGACATTTTCTTAAGTGAAAAAAAGAATGCACTACAGGTCACCCAGAGCGATTGGCCCTGAGAATGTAACCCAGGCAGAGATGCTCACCCTGGGGAAGGTTACACGTGCCAAAGTGCCCTACCTCCCGTCCTGGACTATTGGCATTTGCTGCTTTGGAAAAGTTCAGTGAAAGGAGCCTTCCTCCTTCTTTCTGGCACCTCAGGGGAGCTGGGCTTGCTGAGTGCTTTTCCAGCACAGTTTTACATTTATCTAGTCTCACAGGGCCAACTTCTTTATCTCACGCCGCTCTAATTTCATCCTGGCACTGTCTAGGCTCTGGGTTCCGATCCAGCTACGATAAATAAGATCCCAGAGGACAGGCCCAGGCTTGTTGCAAAGAACTTTCCTCAATCATTTTTTCCATTCCTGACCCCCCTCACTCCAGCTGCACAATCCATAACGCACTCCACGCACCCACACACCAGAGCAGCAACCTCCTGGGACAACCTTAAATTAAACAATAGTAAGGCTAATAATGAGATCCAGTCAGAGGAAGGGAAGCTCAGAGGAAATGCTCTTTAAATGAGAGCGTGGCGGTGCTTGCAATAACCTCCCAGCAGCGGTGGCAGAGACAGAAGGCTTGGGAGAGATACAGAGGGCAGAGCAAGAAACAGGACTGGAAGATGACAAACCACCCTTCACTCTCTTGAGAGGCTTTAACAGCAATAAGGAGTGGGCTGGTACCAGCAGGCTAGAACGATCCAGTGCAAAGGGGCTAGCATGGATTTTAAATTTGATCTGAGCTGCGGGTGACTTTAAATTCAGTGGCTTCCTATCTTTTTGGACCCGAGGCAACTGAAGGTGAATCATGACAAGGCAGGTCAATGGGGGAGGCGGAATCTGAACCCTGGGCTCCCTGGCTCTCAGCTACTGCTGCAATCCCTGGGCTGCCCTCGACCACTGGCAACGGTTATGATTAATTCTGCAATTTGTAAATGGCCTTTGCAGATTACCAACCAGTTCAAGCCAGCTGAAAACCAGAAGATAACATACGAAGTAAAGAAATATTGTACCACACTGAGATGTGCAGATATTACGAAGCTTGGTGCTAGTACAGAGGGGCCTCGATGAGAGATTAAGTCTGGAGTAGAGAATGACACAGGGACAGAATTTAACCCCGTCCTCGCAGTTAACTGCAGGAAACCATTTTTTAAGAATCAGAGTCAGAATGGGCCCAGTCACGAATCCTCATTCCTTGAATTGAAGAATGCTG
Source organism: Geotrypetes seraphini (assembly GCF_902459505.1). Lineage (NCBI taxonomy): Eukaryota > Metazoa > Chordata > Amphibia > Gymnophiona > Dermophiidae > Geotrypetes > Geotrypetes seraphini. The sequence continues at coordinate 9,713,396 of NC_047087.1, read as the reverse complement.
GTGTAGAAGGACTGAGGTTGAGATAAAAAGAATGACCATCTCTGGTATCCAGAGCAGATATTGTGATGTCATAATGCCTTTTTCCACCAATGCCTAAGAGCCAACCTCATCGGTGATGTCACAATAGCTTCATTATCCTATACTTGGCTCACATAAGAATCAGAATATGAATGGGCCCAGCCACGAACCCTCAAGCCTTGCATTGAAGAATGCTGGTGTAGAAGGATTGAGGTTGAGATAAAAAGAATGACCGTCTCTGGTATCCAGAGCAGATATTGTGATGTCATAATGCCTTTTTCCACCAATGCCTAAGAGCCAACCTCATCGGTGATGTCACAATAGCTTCATTATCCTATACTTGGCTCACATAAGAATCAGAGTATGAATGGGCCCAGCCATGAACTCTCAAACCTTGCATTGAAGTATGCTGGTGTACAAGGACTGAGGTTGAGATAAAAAGAATGACCGTCTCTGGTATTCAGAGCAGATATTGTGATGTCATAATGCTTCATTCCATCAGTTCCTAAGAACCAACCTCATCAGTGATGTCACAATGGCATCATTATCCTATACTTGGCTCACATAAGAATTAGAGTATGACTGGGCCCAGCCACTGACCCTCAAGCCTTGCACTGAAGAATGCTGGTGTAGGACTGAGGTTAAGACAGACACTAAAGAAGAACACAGGATTGTTTCCCATGGTTATCCGCAGGGACGGGGACAAATTTTCTAGTCTGGAGTCTGGAATGCTTACTGCTCTTATCGAGTTGACAGAGAACTAAAGAGGTAAAAGACCCAAGAGTGACTTGAACAAGGGACACAAAGCTTTCGGTGGTCCAGCAACTATGGCTGGCACAAGAATAATCGGGCAGAGGAGATGAGGTAGTTGGTCGCTATCTGCACTTATCTACCATGTGGCTATGGAACTGTGCTCAATCAGTAGCAGGCACTATAGTAGTAATATAACATTCAAGCCAAAACTAATTATAATTCAGACAGATTGCAATCTCCGAATCCACCTCTCTATGAGTGTTATATTGATCCTCAGATGCACCACTCCACGTTCAAACTTTTATCACCACGCTAAGCTTGACAGGAGAAGAATGGATGGACCCCCATACCAAAATTAAAGCTAGAACTAATACGACATGTAAAACAACAAGGGTCATTTACATACTTACATGCCCTTTTGGGCTGGTTTATGTAGGGCGTACTAAACACCAAATACAAATTAGACTTACAGAACATAAGTTCAGAATTAACACTGAAAACATACAGGCTCCAATAGTAGCACTGGCTCATGAAGAAACATGCGATTTCGGATATGAGATGGAGAGTGATTGATAGTAGAGGGGAGGAGGTGGGAGGAAATTTTGAGCAGATACTAAATTTTAAAGAACAGCGGTGGATATACCATTTAAATACGGTGGCTCCTTATGGTCTGAATGAGGAGTTGGAATGGGGCTCTCTCATACGAGTATGTTTGATTTACATATTGATAAAGATTTATATTTTGCGTTTAGAAAGGCTAGTTTTAAATTTCGTCCTTCCCCCGCATCAACGAGATAGTATGAGTGATGATGTCATCACGTCGCTCACAGCTGATGCGTGGCAGGGAGTTCAATAGAGTACGGAACAAACCGCCGCCATCTTTATTGATCTAAAATCGGTGGTCAAATCGGATGGCGATAAGTAACCAGGTAAGGAACATTTTGGAGATATAAATGGGCGATTTTAAAATTGCTTAGAATATGCTTGTGTGCCCTAACTACAGGTTGTGTCTTTTGCTAGGGACTCAGCCTTGAAAAAGCGCCGTAGCACGAAACATGTTGGCAAAAGACGTCCCTACACTGACTACGAGTTAAGATAAGTTGTTTATAAACTGATTTAACTGCTAATATATTTAAAACATATTTAAAATGATAGAAAGACAACAAAATTAAAGTTATTATACTATAAAATAAGATTGATCCAGGGAAGATTCTGCACATCAAGCAGTTTGAACTAGAGAGTTGCGCGGGGACAGAAATCCCACCCGTCCCCGCCAAAGTCTCACCCGTCCCCATGAGGAATCCCACCTGTCCCCACCCGTCCCCGTGAGGAATCCCTCCGTCCTAGCCCGTCCCTATAAACTTCAGAAATAGTTATTTCATTTAATTATGCTACTGAATTAAAGGCTCTGGTAGAAACCCATTTACAAATAAGCAAAAAGACTTTATTAATTTGGAAATATTAATTGGGAAGAATACATAATTTGTAAACGGGTTTCTACCAGAGCCTCTTTTGTTTATAAATTTTTATCAACACAACTAATATACTACTTTATCCTGAAGCAAAAAAAAAAAAAAAAAGAAATAGAATTCTTTTCCTACCTTTGTTGCCTGGTTTCTGCTTTCCTCATGTTCTCATTCAGTTCCTTCCATCCACTGTCTCTCTTCCATTTGCTCTGTTACTGTGCCTCTCCCTTTCTCCCCCCCTTCCAAATTGGTCTGGCACCCATCTTCTTCCCTCCGCTCCCCCCATAGTCTGGCATCTCTGTCTTCTTCCCTGCCAGCGTCTTCTCCCCACTCTCTCTTCCCCATTTCCTTTCAGCGTCCTTCTCCCCCCCCCCATCTTCCCCATGTCCTGTCAGCATCCTTCTCCCCCCTCTGTCTTCCCCATGTCCTTTCAGTGTCCTTCTCCCCCCTCTGTCTTCCCATGTCCTTTCAGTGTCCTTCTCCCCCCTCTGTCTTCCCCATGTCCTTTCAGCATCCTTCTCCACCCCCCCCCCCGCTTCCCCATGGCCTTTCAGCGTCTTTCTCCACCCCCCCCATCTTCTCCATGTCCTTTCAGCGTCCTTCTCCCTCTCTGTCTTCCTCATGGCCTTTCAGCGTCCTTCTCCACCCCCCCGTCTTCCCCATGGCCTTTCAGCATCTTTCTCCACCCCCCCCCGTCTTCCCCATGTCCTTTCAGCGTCCTTCTCCACCCCTTTGTCTTCCCCATGTGCTTTCAGCGTCCTTCTCCCCCCCATCTTCCCCATGTCCTGTCAGTGTCCTTCTCCCCCTTCTGTCTTCCACAAATGCTTTCAGTGTCCTTCCCCCCCCCCCGTCTTCCCCATGGCCTTTCAGCGTTCTTCTCCACCCCTTTGTCTTCCCCAGTGCTTTCAGCGTCCTTCTCCCCCCTCCTTCTCTCTCGCCCCAGGTCCCCTTACTTTTGTGCCGACAACAGCCCCGGTCTGACAAACCTCCCTGCCCTTAACCGCGAATCTAAATTTCCTTCTTACAGCTGCTGTAAGAAGGTAATTTAGATTCGCGGTTAAGGGTAGGGAGGTTTGTCGGACCAGGGCTGTTGTCGGTCGGTCGGGAAAGCGCCACAAAAGTAAGGTGACCTGCCCGGCTGTGCTGCACCCGGGGCGGGGCGTACTGCCCCCCTCCCTTGGTAGCCACTCGAGCCGCGAGGCTACTCCTCCTTACCTACCCTGCCTGCAGCACAGAGCTGAACGGAAGTCTTCCCGACGGCAGCGCTGATGTCGGGAAGACTTCCGTTCGGCTCTGTGCTGCAAGCAGAGCAGGTAGGGAGAAAAGCCGCGCGACTTAGTACATCCAGCCCCGCAGGAACCCCGTGACCCTTGGAGGCGTCCCCACGGGATCCCCGCGAACCTAGGGGGCATCCCCATGGGATTCCCGTGACCCTAGGGGGCGTCCCCACGGGATCCCCGTGACCCGAAGGGGAAACCCGCGGGATGCCCGCGGGTCCCGCGGGATTCCCGTCATCCCCGTTCCCGTGCAGCTCTCTAGTTTGAACGTGGAGTGGTACATCTGAGGATCAATATAACACTCATAGAGGTGGATTTGGAGATTGGAATCTGTCTGAATTATAATTAGCTAAGGAACTGTGGCCGTACTCCATAGCACAGTCCCAGACCATTCAATTCTGTTGGGAGCAAGGGGCTCCCCCATGGAGACATGGCATAGCTTGGGGGGGGCGCCTTGGAAGCCTGCCCCCCATTTTTATTTTTTTTTTTTTTTAGCATCTTCTTACCTTTCCTCACCTGCAGGCCTGGCAACAATTTGCAGCTGTTTGCTACAGCATGCACTCCCCCCAAGCAGTCAGTCCTCCAGTCAAGGCATGTGACTGGCAGAGGCCAGGAAACAGACTGTCTGCAGCTGATACTGCTGGAGCATTTCCTCTGTTGCATCTGCCCACAGGAAATTACATCACAGGAGGCGGGATGCAACAAAAGCCCTGTCTGTTTCACTATCTCTGCCAGTTATACACAAGGAGTGGAAGGCTGCTGGGGGAGGGGGGCAGCAGCAGCAGAAGAGATGCAGAACACACGTGGGGTGGAAGGGGTGCACAAGCAAACAGCAGAAGAAATTGATGCTGGACCCGCATGGGGTGGGGGAGAGGGAGAAGAGAGAGACGCTGAACCCCCCCCACCTCAAAATGGACTGCTGACTACGCCCCCTGCGAGACACCAGCATGCTGGCACATTGCCCACACTTCAAAAGAAAAAACTGCCTCATCCAGCAACATCCTAATCTTTCCAGTACTTTCAACTTCCCCACTTGGGTTTAACAGACTCTCTCTCTCTTCCCTCAAGAAAAAATGCACCAGACTGATAGTAATGGAAACTGAAGGCCTCCATCTCTGCATACAACAGATATATAGCACAGACAGCAGCAGGGAAGTTTCACACCTGTGTCCACTGCCTCAGCACAAGAGAACAGATACAGCACAGGCGGTGGCAGTAAAAGCCTCTCCTAAGCTTCCCCGCAAACCTGCCTCGGTCCTGCTCTCTGGGGACTGGATCTAGGGATGTCCGTGTCTGTGCCATCTTTGGTCTCTCTGCCGAGACTGCCAATAGTATCACATTTGAAGGGGTGTGGACACATGTCCTCTTGGAACTGCGCCAAACCACCGACTCACTGCACAGACCTCCTTTTCCCAGGTCTTACCAACCCAAGCCAGATTTGAACTCATTACAGGATGTTCTGAGATCTTTATCATGGCGGTCCCGCCTACAAGAAAAATAGACTCGCATTTAGCTCGGGCCTTGTCAGTACAGCAGCTATTTCCCAGTTCCCAGAGGGCTTCTAAGCTAAGTTTGTACCAGACAGTCAAAAGTCAGCTATGTAAACTTACATCTAAGCAAATAATTTACTGCTGTCCCTCAAGACACCGAGAGGTCACAATGACTGGTACAGAAGGGGGGGGGCACTGTATCCCTCCTTCTGTACATCGGAGAACAGGGACAGAGGGTCAGTAATAGCTCTGGGGTTCCTGAATGTGCCTCACCCATAAAATTGGGAATCAGAAAGGTAGCGGAATGTAAGACCCCCCCCCTTCCCCTCCCCAAGACATTTCTGCAGGAGACAGAGCTGGGGTTTTGAGCTCGGTGTGGACGAGACAGGAAAGAACTGGTATCCCGTGTCCACAAGTTTTGAAACCCGGAACACCTGAAGCGGTGAGGGAGGGATAATGATGAAGAAAATCTTTTCCCATGTGCACAAGTGCTGGCGTTGGGTTCGACTGTTTTACTGTTGTTTGTCTGGGGGCTGTTAAGTTTATGGGGGGGGGGGTTACACTTGCTTGACCGGTGCCCGACACAGCTCCTCTTTCTTGGGTGACAGGTGAATGGCCGCCAGCTAGTACCTTCCACCAACCCAGCTGCTCCCCTGACCTTTCCTGGCCACACAGAGAGAGTGACAGACAGAAGAGCTGCCAGGGCAGCGGTCCCTGTGCTGCGCCCATGCCCGGGCTTATCGTTCTCGCAGCCTCCCAGTTCATCAGAACTGTTTCCTGTTGCTTGAAAATTATTTTATGATTCTCAAGCACTTAAAAAGGTAGAATGAATTTTTTATGACTCCCTATTAAAAAGCCTATACTGCATCTCTGATTGGTACGTTCTAAACCAAACCAGTAATTAACAACCGAGATCTGACTGGTTAATTGGACGCAGCCATCTGGGTGCAAATGGGTTCTCATTCGGAGGCACTGCTGAAATTCAATGGTTTATTGGGACTTAATATACTGCTTTTTCTGTGTGGGTTACATATTTTAGACAGGTCCTTCATTTTGTACCTGGGGCAATGATGTGTTTAAGTGATTTGCCCAGAGTCACAAGCAGCTGCAGTGGGAATCAAACCCATAACCTCAGGGTGCTGGGGCAGCTTCTCTAACAGGCCACTCCTCTATTTCCCCTCTCCCCCTCCCCCAGGAAGCAGGAGATTCTTCAGGGAGTCACCGAGTGCGTTGTACAGAAGAGCTCAGGTGGAAGGAGTTGGAGGACCCAGACCGCAGCAGCAGGAGGGAGGTGAGGAAGAGAAATGGGGCTTTGGGTTCTCCTGATCTCCTGCCAGAGTAGGGTTACCAGACGTCCGGATTTCCCCTTTTGAGGACATGTCCGGGAGTCCGGACGGCTTTTCAAAACCCGGCACTTTGTCCGCGTTTTGAAAAGCTTCTATCATGAAGCAGTGGGCGGAGCAGGGCGGGATTGGGGGCAGGACTGGGGTGTGATGGAGCGGGGATGGGTGGAACTGAGCGAGCCTGGGGGTGGGTCTAGGGGGTCTGATAACCCTATGCCAGAGCCCAAGTATTGACGGAGACTCTTGGAAGTATTAAGAGCTTGAGGGGTGAGAATCTGAGTGGATTTGTTAACAGAGCAAACAGTGGAGTCTTTCAGCTTGGGAATGTCACTAGGAGAGAACAGAAATAAGACTGTGTGTGGATACCCATCACTGTGGGTTAATGAGTGCGAGCGACTCTCTAGGGCAGGGGTGTCCAACCTGCGGCCATGCGGCCCCGGTCGAGGGCGATGCCGTGTTTTCCTCCGCTGCCCCCGGTTGTTTACCGTCTTGTCGGCTCCCTCCTCCGTCTTGCTGCAGCGTTTGTACGGCCCCAGAAACATTTTTTTTCGGCCAATGTGGCCCAGCGAAGCCAAAAGGTTGGACACCCCTGCTCTAGGGTTACTAGATGTCCAGATTTGCCAAGACATGTCCTCGGAGGAAAAACCCACAAAGAAGTCACGCTCCTAGTCAAGGAGACTGGTGACTGTTTTCCACTTGCAATATATGTTGTCGAAACAGCCCTGTGGATCTGTCTGAAAAACGTGGCCTTGTACGCCAGCGTGCCGCGTTGAGTCTGACTGGTGAGCAGAAAAAAAAAAGGTCAGACAGCCTGAACTCATCAATAACCTCAAGGTATCGCAAAAGGACTTCTAATCCAGTCCTTCTTCTTGGGTCCTGTGGACTGGAATGCCGGCAATCTTACTTCTTGATTGACATGGAAAGCCGAAACAACCTTCAGCAGAAAGGATGGAACGGACCTAGGCTGAGCCACCTGATACAGCCGAGCCATTGTCTTGGCCACCTTTAGAGTATCCCAATGCTCCGTAACTAAAAAGCACAGTTACTTACCGTAACAGTTGTTATCCAGGGACAGCAGGCAGATATTCCCACACATGGGTGACGTCACCGACGGAGCCCCGCAGCGGACAGCCTCGAAAGCAAACTTGCTTGAAGATCTCGATCTTTCGAGGGCTGCACCGCGCATGCGCGCGTGCCTTCCCACCCGAACTAGGGGGGCGCATCTCCTGAGAGGATCCTCAGTTCAGATACCTAGCCAAGAAGCCAACCAGGGGAGGTGGGAGGGTTGTGGGAATATCTGCCTGCTGTCCCTGGATAACAACTGTTACGGTAAGTAACTGTGCTTTATCCCAGGACAAGCAGGCAGCATATTCCCACACATGGGTGACCTCCAAGCTAAGTAAAAAGGGACGGAGGGAAGATGGCAATTTATGAAAAAAGATTTTGCAAAACAGATTGGCCAAAGTGGCCATCCCTCCTGGATAAGGTATCCAGACAATAATGAGAGGTGAAAGTATGAACCGAGGACCAAGTGGCAGCCTTGCAGATTTCCTCAATGGGAGTTGATCGGAGGAAAGCTACAGATGCCGCCATAGCTCTAACTTTGTGGCCCGTCACTCGACCTTGCAGAGGAAGACCAGCCTGAGCATAGCAGAAAGAAATGCAAGCAGCCATCCAGTTGGAGATTGTGCGCTTTGAGATAGGACGTCCCAACCTATTCGGATCAAATGAGATGAAAAGTTGAGGAGATGTTCTGTGCAGTTGAGTGCATTGGAGGTAGAAAGCCAAGGCACGTTTACAATCCAAGGTATGAAGAGCGGCTTCTCCAGGATGAGAATGAGGCTTTGGAAAAAATACAGGTAGAACAATAGACTGATTGATGTGAAATTCTGAAACAACTTTAGGTAGGAATTTAGGATGAGTGCGGAGGACCACCTTGTCATGATGAAAAACTGTGAAAGGTGGATCTGCAACCAGCGCTTGTAACTCGCTGACTCGTCGAGCAGATGTGAGAGCAATCAGAAATACAGCTTTCCAAGTGAGATATTTGAGGTGAGCTTTGTCAAGCGGTTCAAAAGGAGGTTTCATAAGTTGAGCTAAAACAACATTGAGATCCCAAACCACTGGAGGTGGTTTAAGTGGTGGATGGAGATTGAGAAGTCCTTTCATAAAGCGAGAAACCATAGGATGTGCAGAAAGAGGTTTTCCATCCAGAGGCTGATGAAAAGCAGCTATAGCACTAAGATGGACTCGAAAGCACAGTTACTTACCATAACAGGTGTTATCCAGGGACAGCAGGCATATATTCTCACATGTGGGGTGACGTCATCTACGGAGACCCGATGCGGAAGCATTTTCAAGCAAACTTGATTGAAGATTTAAGTTTGCTCTGCTGCTCCACGCATGCGTGCCTTCCTGCTCCACTAGGGGGCGCATCCCCTCGTAGTCTCCAGTTCACTTAACTAGCAAAGAAGCCAACCTCGGGGAGGTGGGCGGGTTGTGAGAATATATGCCTGCTGTCCCTGGATAACACCTGTTACGGTAAGTAACTGTGCTTTATCCCAGGACAAGCAGGCATGATATTCTCACATGTGGGTGACCTCCAAGCTAACTGAAAAGGGATGGAGGGAAGTTGGCAATTTAAGCAAATAGATTTCGCAATACCGATTGGCCAAACCGGCCATCGCTTCTGGACAGTGAGTCCAGACAGTAGTGGGAGGTGAAGGTATGAACCGAAGACCACGTGGTAGCCTTGCAGATTTCCTCAATAGGTGTGGACCTGAGGAACGCTACGGAGGCTGCCATCGCTCGGACCTTGTGTCCCGTTACTCGACCATGCAGCGCGAGACCAGCCTGAGCGTAGCAAAAGGTGATGCAATCGGCCAACCAGTTGGACAAGGTGCGCTTGGAAACTGGGTGGCCTAACCGGTTTGGGTCGAAGGACAAAAATAATTGTGGGACTTTCCGGTGTGGTTGAGTGCGTTGGAGGAAAAAGGCCAACACTCTCTTACAGTCAAGAGTGTGAAGTGCCACCTCTCCGGGGTGAGAGTGGGGCTTGGGAAAAAACACGGGCAAGACGATGGACTGATTGAGGTGAAAATCAGACACTACTTTAGGCAGGAACTTTGGATGTGTGCGGAGTACTACCTTGTCATGGTGGAAAACAGTGAAGGGTGGATCCGCTACCAGAGCCTGTAGCTCACTGACTCGCCGGGCGGAAGTGAGTGCAAACAGGAAAATCACCTTCCACGTGAGGAATTTAGGATGGCATTTGTCTAGGGGCTCAAATGGAGGTTTCATTAGTTGAGCCAGAACCACGTTAAGGTCCCAAACCACCGGAGGAGGTTTGAGAGGAGGGTGGACATTCAGAAGACCCTTCATGAAGCGAGAGACTAAGGGGTGGAGCAAGAGGGCTTTTCCTTCCAGGGGCTGATGAAAGGCCGCAATCGCACTGAGATGCACTCGAATGGAGTTGGTCTTTAGGCCGGAGTGAGATAATTGAAGTAAATAGTCAAGGATCAGAGGGACGGGGACCGACACCGGGTCCTGGCTGTGAGATGAGCACCAGGCTGAGAATCTGGTCCACTTTTGAGAATAGCAGGTTCTTGTCGAGGTCTTTCTAGAGGCCTCCAATATCTCCTTGACTGATTGAGACACGGGGAGAGAAGTCAGGGGGAAAGAAACCAAGCATTCAGATGAAGAGATTGAAGATTGGGATGTAACAGCGAACCCTGACTCTGTGATAGTAGAGAGGGAAACCGAGGCAGAGGCAGTGGATCTCTGACACTGAGTTGAAGTAGAAGGGAAAACCAAGGCTGGCGTGGCCAGCGAGGAGCAATCAGGATCAGGGTGGCTTTCACCGTTTTCAGGTGGACCAGCGTCCGCAGGATCAGAGGAAACGGCGGAAACGCGTACAGAAACCTTCCCTCCCAGTCGAGGAGGAAGGCGTCGGCCTCGAGTCGGTCCGGGGAGTGTATCCGGGAGCAGAAGAGGGGCAGTTTGTGATTGTGGGGGGATGCGAACAGATCTACTTGAGGCGTCCCCCACTTTTCAAACACCTGTCGTAGGGTCTGAGAGTGCAGTGACCACTCGTGTGGCTGGAGGAGGCGGCTGAGTCTGTCCGCCAGACAGTTTTGTTCTCCTTGTATGTACACCGCTCGAAGGAAGGTGTTGTTGGAGATTGCCCATTTCCAGAGGCGCATGGCTTCCCGACAGAGGGACCAAGACCCTGTCCCCCCTTGTTTGTTTACGTAGTACATTGCTACCTGGTTGTCGGTTCGGATGAGGACCACCCGGTCGTGAAGCAGATGTTGAAAAGCTACAGCTGCGAGATAGATGGCCCGGAGCTCTAGCACGTTGATGTGACAGCGGCGGTCTTCTGCTGACCACATCCCCTGAGTGCGGAGGCCGTCCAGGTGGGCTCCCCAAGCGTACTCCGATGAGTCCGTGGTGAGTACCTTGCTGTGAGGAGGGGCGAGGAAGAGCAAACCTTTGGAAAGATTTGAAGAGTCGGCCCACCAGCGGAGCGATTGTTGCAAGGAAGGAGTCACTGTCACGGGACGATCGATCGGGTCCCGGTCTTGACGCCATTGAGAGGCCAGGGTCCATTGAGGGATTCTCAGATGGAGACAGGCGAAGGGTGTGACATGGACGGTGGAGGCCATGTGGCCCAGGAGAGTCATCATCTGTCGAGCTGATACCGAGGTCATCAGTGAGATCCTTCGGCTCAGACTTACTAACGCCTCTAGACGCGGAGGGGGGAGGAAGGAACGGAGGCGAACCGTGTCCAGCGTGGCCCCGATTAATTGTAGGGACTGCGAGGGGCGTAGTTGGGATTTTGGGAAGTTTATCTCGAACCCCAGACTCTGTAGGTAGATAATAGTCTGTTGGGTCGCTGAGATAACCCCTTCCCTGGACGGGGCTTTGATCAGCCAGTCGTCCAGGTAGGGGAAAACCTGAAGACCTTGGGAGCGTAAGGTAGCTGCGACCACCACGAGGCACTTGGTGAAGACCCGAGGTGACGATGCTAGGCCGAAGGGTAGGACTCGGTATTGCAGGTGCAGGTCTCTCACCTGAAAACGCAAGAACTTGCGGTGAGCGGGGTGCACTGGAACATGTGTGTACGCCTCTTTCAGATCGAGTGAGCAGAGCCAGTCGCCCTCGTCGATCAGGGGGTAGAGGGTTGGCAGGGAAAGCATCCAAAATTTTTCCCGTACCAGAAATTTGTTGAGGCGTCTCAAGTCTAGTATTGGGCGAAGGTCTCCCGTTTTTTTCGGTACCAGGAAGTAACGGGAGTAGAAGCCCTTCTCCCGTTGGCCGGGGGGAACCTCCTCCACTGCTCTCAGGTGAAGCAGATCTCGAGCTTCGGAGAGGAGTAGGGGTAACTGTGTCCGGTTGGGAGGGCACTTCCTTGGGGGGTTGTCTGGAGGAATGGCCCGAAAGTTAAGAGAGTATCCTGATGAGATCACGCCAAGGACCCATGCGTCCGACGTGACTTGTTCCCAGCGAGGGTAAAAGACTTTGAGGCGACCCCTGATGGGAAGGAGGCCTGGGACTACGGAGGAGGGGGCCCGCCCCCTTCCGCGTATCCCTTCAAAAGGATGGGGACGGTTTGGTAGTCGCAGGCGGTTGGGACTTGGGCAGGGCCCGATGGTGGGCTTGCGGGCGCCTGGGTGGAGGCCGCGAGAAGGCAGAAGTGGATTTTTGTGGGTAGCGGCGCGGAGGGGCCCTGAACGGCCTGGACGTGGGCGGTTTAGGCTTTTGCCGCACGAGGGAGGCAAACGAGCGTTCGTGTTCGGAGAGGCGTTTTGTAGCCGCCTCGATAGTGTCATCGAACAGTTCTTTACCCACGCAGGGGAGGTTAGCCAACCGGTCCTGTAAGTTGGGGTCCATGTCGACCAGGCGCAACCAAGCTAGTCGGCGCATGGCAATAGCAAAGGCTGCCTCTCTGGAGGAGAGTTCGAAGCCATCGTAGGCCGCGTGGAATAGATGGAGGCGTAGGTTGGAGAGGGACTCTGCAAGCAGGCTAAACGCTCCTTGGCGGGAGGCCAGTAAGTCAGTCTCAAAGGCTCTCAGTAGTCCAATGAGGTGTTTGAGATAGGATGTGAAGGTGAAAGTGTAGCTTTGCACCCTAGAGGCCATCATCGCATTTTGATATAGTCTCCTGCCGAACTTGTCTAGGGTTCGGCCTTCTCGGCCTGGGGGGACCGCCGCTGAGACCTTGGAGGGGTGAGCCTTCTTCAAGGAGGATTCTACTAACAGTGACTGGTGGGAGAGCTGCGGTTGTTCAAATCCTGGGAAGGGTACTGTACGGTACTTAGCCTCCATTTTGGAGGGTACTGCTGTGACCATATAAGGTGTCTCGAGGTTCCTGAAGAAAGCCTGTTGGAGTACCGGGTTAGGCGGTAAGCGAAGGGACTCTCTGGGCAGTGATGGCATATCCAGCTCCGCTAGGTACTCTTTAGAGTATCTGGAGTCGGACTGGAGGTCTAAGTCCAAAGCGTGGCCCATGTCCTGGACAAAGCGAGAGAAGGATGGGCGGGATGTTCCCGAGGCCCCTTGCGGGGTCGGTGAACGAGACCTCCGTCGGGTGGAGAAGGATGGGGAGGCTTCCCTCGAGTATCGAGGCTCCTGTTCCGATCCACGCTCTGAGACCGGGGAAGCACTGTGAAAGTGTTCCGGGGTCTTGGATCTCCGACGTCTCGAGGAGCCCCTCGGAGACGATGCCGGTGTTCGGGGTACCGATCGGTGTCGAATCGGTGACCTCGACCCGGACTACCTCGGTGAAAGTCTGAAACCTTGGATTGGAGCCCCGGTCCGAGGGGGAGTTCGGAGGATGCGCGGGTTGGAGAGTGATAGTTCCGTCACCCTTAGCAGTCCCGTACGAGGTGTAGGTGAATGGCCTCGTAGAGTGGGGGAACCTCGGGCCTTCTTGGAGGCACGGCGGTTCGAGGTTTCTGTCGTTTTAGCATGACGTTTTGCCCCGCGGCGGTCTGTGGAGGGAGAGCACCTCGGGTGTCTCAGCGAGGAGTCTGAGGAGGATGGGATGCGGCGAAGCTTGCGCGCTTTTCCTCGAGGTGGCTCGACGCGAGGCTCAGGCTGGTCTGGCACATGCGGGGTCTAGGTCGAGGCCGGTTGTAGATGGGCCATTGCAGCGGACAGCTCCGATGAGATCATCGCTCGGAGTAGGTCCTGGAAAACGGGCACGGACAGCATCGAGGGCATGTCCACTGCCTCGGTGCGCTCCACCGGGGGCGACCTCGTATCAGAGTATTCCCGTGTGGTGGAGGCACGGCCCGAAGGCTTGGAGGGCTTCGCTGGGGCTGTGAGCATGGGACTTCCGCCATGCGTCGTCAGTGTCCCCGAGGCTGGCTTCTTCGCTGTTGCAGAACCTGAAGAGGGAAGAGGGGACTTACCCAGAGCCGAGGCTTTCTGTTGTCCCGAGGACTTCGGATTCGAGTCTCGAGGTGATGCCGAGGTATTCGGGGCCGAGGTCAAGGCCAGGGCCGAGGCCGGGGCCGACCTCGAGGCCGAGGTAGAGGGTTGGTCGGCGGCGAAGAGATCCGCCATGCGGGCTTTTCTTCGGCGGAGGGCCCGGTTCTGGAAAGTAGCACACTGGGGGCAGGAGTCGGTTGGATGAGCGGCCCCCAGGCAGAGGATGCACCGGCGATGCGGGTCTGTGATGGAAAGAAGCCGCTCGCACCGGGTGCACTTTTTAAAGCCGGTCAAAGGCCGGGACATAGAATCGAAAGTGGCCGCGGCTCGGGTAGCCACGCGGCCACGGGGACCCGGAAGCCTCCGGGTCAGTCAAAAACGAAGCAGGAACAAGTTGAACAAGAAAAAATTCGCGCACAGTGACTTAATCGAGAAAAAATAAGAAAATCGCGGTGCTAGAAGGCAGTTGGGGCAGAGCCTGAAAAAACACGACTTCTAGGCTCAGCGGAAAATTTTGAACTGGAGACCACGAGGGGATGCGCCCCCTAGTGGAGCAGGAAGGCACGCATGCGTGGAGCAGCAGAGCAAACTTAAATCTTCAATCAAGTTTGCTTGAAAATGCTTCCGCATTGGGGCTCCGTAGATGACGTCACCCCACATGAGAGAATATCATGCCTGCTTGTCCTGGGATAATAGATGTAGTTTGAAGTCCAGATTGTGACAAATGAAGCAAGTAGTCCAGAACTGATGCTAAAGAGGACGAGATAGGTTGCAAGTGACGTGTAGAACACCAAGTAGAAAATCTAGTCCACTTCTGGCCATAACATTGTCTAGTTGATGGCTTTCTGGAAGCAAGTAATATATCTTGAACATACTGAGAAAATTGAGGAAAGTCTGTTATGCAGAAAGGTACCAAGCTGTTAAGTGTAGAGACTGCAGATTGGGATGAAGCAAAGATCCTTGACTCTGCGTGAGTAGAGAAGGAAAGATTGGCAGAAGTAGAGGCTCCCTGGTGCTGAGTTGAAGTAGTAGGGAGAACCAAGGTTGCCTGGGCCACCGAGGAGCTATCAGAGTCATGGTGGCATGTTCTGACTTCAGTTTGACTAGAGTCTTGAGAATCAGAGGAAATGGAGGAAAGGCATAAAGGAACTGATTCCTCCAATCCAGTAGAAACGCATCCGCTTCGAGACGTTGAGGGGTGTAAATGCGGGAGCAAAATTGAGGCAGCTTGAAGTTGAGAGGTGATGCAAACAGATCTATCTGCGGAGTTCCCCAACGAGCAAAGATTTGGTGAAGAGTAGGAGAATTGAGCGTCCATTCGTGAGGTTGTAGAAGACGACTCAATTTGTCCGCCAAACAATTGTGTTGACCCTGAATGTAAACAGCCCTGAGGAAGAGGTTGTGAAGAATTGCCCAATGCCACAATTTCAGAGCTTCTTGACATAGGGAATGAGATCCCGTCCCTCCCTGTTTGTTGACATAATACAGGGCTACCTGGTTGTCGGTTCGTACAAGAAGCACCATGTCGTGAAGGAGATGTTGAAAAGCTTTGAGAGTATAGAATATCGCTCTGAGTTCCAACAGATTGATATGACACCGACGGTCTGCTTGAGTCCAGAGACCCTAAGTGCGAAGACCGTCCACATGAGCTCCCCATGCGTACGTTGACGAGTCGGTTGTGAGGACTTTCTGATGAGGAAGAGGGTAGAACAGCAAGCCTCTTGAAAGATTCAAAGAGAGCATCCACCAACGGAGAGACTTCCGCAATGAAGGAGTTATGGAAATCAGTCGAGTTGGTGGATCCACGGATTGCTGCCATTGGGATGCCAGTGTCCATTGAGGAATACAAAGGTGAAGTCTGGCAAAAGGAATCACATGAACTGTAGAAGCCATGTGACCGAGCAGAACCATCATCTTTCGTGCTGGAACAGTTGAAAGTTGGAAGACTTGTTGAGAAATCTGAAGAAGGGCGGCCTGACGTGGTTGTGGAAGGTAGGCTCTCAGATTGATAGTGTCCAGAGTTGCTCCTATGAACTGGAGAGACTGAGAAGGAGTCAACTGAGATTTGGGAAAGTTGATGTGAAATCCCAAACTTTGTAGAAAAAGAATAGTCTGTTGGGTCGCTGCAATAACCCCTGAAAAAGAGGGATCTTTGATGAGCCAGTCGTCGAGGTATGGAAATACTTGGAGACCCTGGTTGCGAAGAGCTGCAGCCACCACCACTAGACATTTTGTGAAAACTCTGAGAGAAGAAGCCAACCCGAAGGGGAGAACTCGGTACTGTAGATGAAGGCTTCCTACTTGGAATCTGAGGTACTTGCGAAATGCTGGATGAATAGGGATATGAGTATATGCCTCTTTGAGATCGAGGGAACACATCCAATCCCCTGGATCCATTAAGGAATATAAAGTTGGCAGAGTGAGCATTCGAAATTTCTCTGACTAGATATTTGTTGAGAGCTCTGAGATCCAGGATCGGTCGCAAATACCCCGTCTTTTTGGGAACTAGAAAATAACGGGAGTAGAATCCCAAGTTCTTTTGTGGAAGAGGAACTTTCTCCACAGCTCGCAGGCGAAGCAGAGCCTGAGCTTCTTGAAGAAGAAGGGGAAGATGCGACTGATCGGAAGGACACTCTCTTGGATGGCGATTTGGAGGCACCTGCAGCAACCGAAGAGAGTATCCCTCTCGTAGGATGGAAAGTACCCAGAGATCTGATGTAATGAGCTCCCATTGGTGATAAAATGTGGACAGACGACCCCAAATGGGGAGGGGAGAATTTGGAAATAGAGAAATTGGAATGCTCAGGCTGAGACTGTAAAAAAGACTGAGCTGGTTTGGTGGCAGCAGGAGTCTGAGACTTTTGCTGGCGCTGTTGTTGAGGAGGACGACGAGGAGGAGGCCTGGAAAAAGCAGGAGTCGTTTTCTGAGGATAACGACGTGGAGTCTGCTTGAAACCTCTAGTTGGTGCAGGTTTGGGTTTTGGTCGAATGCGGGAAGCAAAAGAGCGTTCATGTTCTGAGAGACGCTTGGTAGCTGCTTCAATAGAGTCATCGAACAATTCGTTAACCTGACAAGGTAAATTCGCCAATCGATCTTGAAGATTGGGATCCATGTCAACAATACGTAACCATGCTAAACGACGCATGGCTACAGCAAAGGCAGATACTCGAGAGGAGAGTTCAAAAGCATCATATGAGGCTTGTAACATGAAGAGTCGCAATTGAGAGAGAGTCTTGAGGATGAGTTTGAATTCTGAAAGACGAGTTGCAGAAATATCCGGGTAAAAAGATGGTAATATCTTCAGAAAATGGTTGAAGTAAGAAGTAAAAATGTAGCTATAATTAAGAACTCTATTTGCCATCATAGAGTTCTGGTATAAACGGCGACCAAACTTATCCATGGTACGACCTTCTCTGCCTGGAGGAACTGAAGCGTAGATTTTAGAAGGATGTGCTTTCTTCAAAGATGATTCCACTACCAGGGATTGATGAGACAGTTGAGACTTTTCATAACCTTTACATGGAACTGTTCGATAACGAGATTCCAATTTAGATGGAATGGCAGTGATGGAATATGGAGTCTCCATGTTACGAACAAAGGTTTGTTTAAGTACAGGAGTCATTGGTAAACGTAGTGACTCTTTAGGTGGATGAGGAAGCTCCATATCTGCTAAATATTCAGGAGTATATTTAGAATCAGAATGAAGATCTAGTTTGAGAGCTTGTCCCATATCAAAAATAAATTTGGCAAATGAAATGGATTTGGAATCAGACGCTTCCTCAGGAGACACACTGCGAGATCTAGGGAGTGCTGAGTATGAAGGAGAAGCCTCTCTGGAATATGGTGACAGTGGTTCCGAGTCAAGGTGTAGAGTCCCCGAAGAAGCTGCACTGTGAGGTGGAGTAAGATAATGTTTTCTCTTAAGGCTCCTGGATGGAGAAGTACCAGGTGTACGTGGTACTGAATGAGTCGAGGTCTGAGGCAAAGTGTCTCACGAGCCGGTTTCGATGGAGGAGTCTTCGGTCGAGAAGGACTTCGAGTCGAGGCTCGATGGTGTCGAGATCTGTGCTTCGACTTCGAAGAATGGGGCAGAGAAGTCTCGGTATCCAAAGCCGAAGACTCCCTCCGAAGCTTAGAAGCACTATGTCTCGAAGCACTATGTCTCGAAGGCTTCGACCGGTGCTTCGAAGGAGGTGAGTCTGGAGAAGAATCAGATGAAGGTATTCTCTTCGGTGTCCGGGATCGGCCTCGAGATACTGGATATTGGGAGACAGGCTGATCCACCCGAGGCAAGGTCGAGGACGGGACCAATTGAGCCACTAAAGAGGAAATCTGTGTGGTCAGTATAGATTTTAGCATGTCTTCCAGCATCAGCACCGAGACAGAAGGTCCTGATCTCGTAGGTGCAGCAGTACGTTCCGAAGAGGGTGACCTCGAAGGTGAGTATTCCCTTGTCTTGGAGGTACGCTTGGAAGATGGACGTGCAGAGGACTCTGGTGGCTTCTTGGGTACGGTACCTGAAAGAGAACCCGGAGATTTACCCCCCATGGCAGATTTCACCGAGGACACCGTCTTCGAGGGAACCGAAGCAGGCAAGGTCGAGGCCTTCGAGACCGAAGCTCCAGCCGGAACTTGGGTCGAAGCCTTCGAGACTGTAGTCGATGATGTCGGAGTCGAAGCCTTCAATACCGGGGCAGCTGCCGAGGTCGAAGTCGAATCCGAAGGTTGCTCCATATCTCCGAAAAGTTGAAAAAATTGGGTGCACCTGCGTCGAAAAGCCCGTGGAGTAAGAGTGAAGCAACGATGACAATCTTCTGGTGAATGGGAAGGACCCAGGCACTGTAGACAGCGACAGTGGGGATCGGTGACCGAAATCACACGATTACACTGACGACGTTTAAACCCGGTGAGAGGCCGGGACATAGAAAAAATAAAGTCCGTGTCGAACGGAAGGAGCAATTGGGCCTAGGCCCAAGGCTCACCGGCCGGACAAGTATAAAAGAGAAACAAAAATTCAAGATTTTTTTTTTTTTTAAATTTTTGAGAAAGGAGAAATAAAGTAAAGCACAGCGACCGAACTTTGAGAAAAAAAAAAAAAAAAGAAACAGCCGCGGTGAAGAGAAGGCAAAAGTGCTGCAGAGCTGAAGAAAAACGTGTCTTCTTGTCTCCGCGGAATTAAACGAACTGAGGATCCTCTCAGGTGATGCGCCCCCTAGTTCGGGCGGGAAGGCACGCGCGCATGCGCGGTGCAGCCCTCGAAAGATCGAGATCTTCAAGCAAGTTTGCTTTTGAGGCTGTCCGCTGCGGGGCTCCGTCGGTGACGTCACCCATGTGTGGGAATATGCTGCCTGCTTGTCCTGGGATAAGACTCATTTCAGGATGCCAGGGAAACACAGATGACTGGGCTCTCACTCCACTCAGAACAGAGCAGGGAGCAGAAGGGGCCTGTTGGGAGTTCCGCAGAAAGTCAGCAATCTGTGGCAAAAAAGCAAACAGAATGCTAGGAATTATTTAAAAAGGGATGATTAACAAGACTAAGAATGTTATGTCCTCCAGCTGCATTGCTACCACTAGGGGGTGGAATATTTTCAGTCGCTAAGAACAGGTATGTTCCCTGAAGTCCTGCAGAACTTGCCTGTCCCTCACAATTGAAAATGTGACAGTAAAACAACACCCTCTACTGGTGAGACTGTGGGTGGAGGACTCCTGCTCAGCTTAGAGGGAACACTGATTTATGTCCCTGTATTGCTCTATGGTGCGACCTCATCCGGAGTATTGTATTCAATTCTTGAAGATATAGTGGCACTAGAAAAGTTCAAAGAAGAGCGACCAAGATGGTAAAGGGGATGGAACCCCTCTCGTATGAGGAAAGACTAAAACGGTTAGGGCTCTTCAGCTTGGAAAAGAGACAGCTAGTAGAATGGGTACAAGTGGATCGATTTTTCACTCTGTCAAAAATTACAAGGACTGGGGGCATTCGAAGAATACTTTTAAAACCAACAGGAGAAAATATTTTTTCACTCAAGAGAATAGTTAAGCTCTGGAATGCATTGCCAGAGGTTGTGGTAAGAGCGGATAACGTAGCTGGTTTTACGAAAGGTTTGGACAATTTCCTAGAGGAACGGTCCATAGTCTGTTATTGACATGGACGTGGGGGAAGCCACTGCTTGCCCTGGATCGGTAGCATAGAATGTTGCTACTCTTTGGGATTCTGGAATCTTGCTATTCTTTGAGATTCTGTATGGAATGTTACTACTCCTTGGGTTTTGGCCAGGTAATAGTGACCTGGATTGGGAACGGGCTACTGGGCTTGATGAACCATTGGTCTATTCTTATGTTCTTATGCTTGAACAGCTGGTGAACTGGGGGTTATCCCCATGATCGAAGGCCACTATTGTATCTTGTATACTCACACCTGCTTACAACCCTGTATCTCCAAGAAGGGAGGGCTCACTCTGAGATAATAAAGGCATATAGATAGACTCCTTGTCCTCCATCTGAAAGGTCCATTGGATCCTGGCCAGCCTCTGATACTGAGCTAGACGCGCCCTGGAAGCTCAAGCCCCCTCATGTGTCCCCTGGTGCTTTGCCAGACCTCCACTGGGGATCTTGTCCATTCAGATAAGCTCTCCACATCAGACTGACAAATTCAGGAGAAAATGCTTTGTTAGGCAGCGCCGAGTCCCCTTTAGATGACTTCAGCTTGCGTCTCTTAGGCTCCATGGCCTCCACAATCTTGCAGCTTAGGTAGACCGCCAGTCTGGGACTCTGGAAGGGATTTACTCCCAGCCAGCAGACCTCCCCCAGCTGTACCTCAGTCCTAGAGAGCAAAGTGGAGGCCAAGCCAGATGCTTTTGCCCCCTCGAGGGCATAGGATGAAGTTAAGAGGTGATAGGCTCCGGAGTAATCTTAGGTGGTAGATGCATGGAACAGTCTCCCGGAAGAGGTGGTGGAGACAGAGACTGTGTCTGAATTCAAGAGGGCCTGGGATCGGCACGTGGGATCTCTCAGAGAGAGAAAGAGATAATGGTTACTGCGGATGGGCAGACTAGATGGGCCATTTGGTCTTTATCTGCCGTCATGTTTCTATGTTTCACCCTTTGTGTGCTGCGTGGCATGTGGCGCACGGGTGCTCATTGGGTGCCCAACTAGTGCAAACCTGGCTTGAATTAAGGGTAAAGAAGCCTGAGTTCTGAGGCAAAACAAGGTGATTTGAAGGTGCTGGAGAACTTAAAAAAAAAAAAAAGAAGTGGAAATCCAAGATGGCCGGTGTGAACTATACAGAGCAGATTCTTCCAGCTCCCACGCAAAAGGAAAAACTGAAGGGAGCACAGGAGGTGTTGAAAAGCTGAAATGAATTCCTTCTGGACAGCTCATGAGTATGGGGAGATTACCCATCCGTCTAGAATGACACACCTATTGCACTAGAAAACAGATTTTATGCTGCTTATCCTAGGAATAAGCAGTGGATTTCCCAAGCTCTCTCAATAATAAGTCTATGGACGTCTCTGTTTGGAAATTATCCAAACCTTTTTCAAACCCTGCTAAGCTAACATTCTCAGCCCTTTTGTGAAGATCAAAAAGCCAGTTGTGGGCTCCTGAGTGCAGGACACTCCCTTCTTAGCCAAAATTGAAACCCTGCACCCTGTCCTATATAAGTTATGTGTGCTCTGCCTCCCAACCCCCAGGGGTAAACTAGCTAAACCATGAGGATTAAACCACCTGTCACACACCCAAGCAAACGACTCAGTCTAACATTCCTAACAAAAAGAGAGACAGACCACAGAAACAGGCCAGAGAGGAGGCAGAACTCAAAGGGTTAAAAGCTTTCCCAGTTCAAGTCTGTTAGAGCAGAACAAAGGTCTGGTAACAGCTGTGGTCTTTTTAGGGCTGGAGCTGCGCTGCTCCAGATCAGTCCCTGTGCGCCAGCCCTGCCAGCGCACACATTCAATCAATCAATCAATAAGAACTGACAGACTGATCGATCATTCACCTTGCCTTAAAGAGCTCAAAGCAAGAAACCACTGCCTGACATATTAATTAAATATTAATTAAAACAATTAAAGGTTTCACTCGTAGGTGGAGCATGTCTGGGCTGGCTGCAGCCTCACCACCAAGCCAGTCAGTCATTCTGCCCATTAGTAATTTATCCCGAGCGTAGGGGAATGAGTGGGCCAGGACATTTGATTAGTATGCGATATTAGAAGTAAGACCCTGCACACAGAACAGTGCATGTCCACCCCCCACCCATGAACCTCCTCCATACCCATCTGACTGCAGAAGGTTTCAGCCTGGAGCGGAAAGAGCCCGGGAGAGTCTGCCTTTGGGCATTCGTCCTCTCTCTCTCTCTGATTCACTAGAGAGAATATGACTGTGGTAATGACATATCACTTGGATAAGTAAAGAGGTTTAATGATATGCCCTGGAGAAGCGCCAGCGAGCTCAGAGCGTAACTCACACATGAAACCCTGCAGACCATCCTCAGGTCAGTCCTGAGACACAGGAGACTCTTTCAACAATTTTATATGAGAGCTGAGTGTGTTGAGTAGCATTTGCCCACGTCCCTGCTTGAAAACATACACGCACGCAACATTTCTGTGTGGTATATCCAGAGACCTTTCTGTGGACTGCATATTTATCCCTCTGATAAACGCATAGATGTTGGGGGGGGGGGGGGGGGTGGAGACTGCATGCTTATGTGACATGTGCATGCGCACTATGGTTTGTGTGTGGGGGGATGACTGCATGTTTTTGAATGTGATATAATGCACCGACATCTCAGAAACAGGGACTGAGTCCGGATTTACCCAGACATGTTCTCTTTTCAAAACCCGGCACTTTGTCTAGTAAGGATGTGGTAAGAGCAGACAGCGTAGCTGGTTTTAAGAAAAGTTTGGACAAGTTCCTGGAGGAAAAGTTCATAGTCTGTTGTTGAGAAAGACATGGGGGAGGCCACTGCTTGCCCTGTATCGGTGGCATGGAACATTGCTACACCTTGGGTTTTGGCCAGGTACTGGTGATCTGGATTGGCCACCATGAGAATGGGCTACTGGGCTTGATGGACCATTGGTAAGGCTATTCTTAGGTTCTTATGGGTTTTGAAAAGCGTTGAGATCGAGGCTGCGTCTGGACACGGTGATGGTCACATGCATGCGTGTGATGTCATCGCCTCACACCGGTGCATGCGCAGATGCCCTTCAGACGCAGCCCCGAAGAGACGAGGTATGGGGGCCGGGAGGAGGGGGCGGAATGGGGCCAGGCCACACAAACTTTTTTTCAAGCAAAGATCTGGTAACCCCTAAGTCTAGCAGATGCAGAACTGGCATGTATGTGAACAGTTCACAATATATATGCATATGGGCCACTTCTTTCACATGCATATGTGCATAATTACAGCTACCTCAGGGCAGGAAAACCCCTCCCCCCCTACTCTCTCTGGCCTAGTTTATGAACTGCATGGGCACATAACTTGCCTTTATTAACCAGGCACCACACATGTAGCCAGGGGCTCTGTTATACATGAATGAAGTGTGAGGGAACTCGCCCAATCTTATACTCATACACACAAAGCACATTCACCCCCTTCTCAAACGCACACACGAAGCACACATACAAGGTATGTGTGCTCAGTCTTGTACTCATGTGCACACACAAGGCAGCATACCATCTCATAGGCATACGCAATACAGAGCTTTGAATTCACGGGATTATGCCAGGCTGAAGGATTCTAGCGGCTCTGATCCAGACCACAAGCTCTTAATCAGGTTTCACAAGTCCAGCCCTTGCCAAGGACTGAACAGAGTGGGGAATTACATTACATTACATTACGGATTTCTATTCCGCCTATACCTTGCAGTTCAAGGCGGATTACAAAAGAATTGACTGGACATTTCCAGAGATGTAAACATTTCAGAGGAGATTACTGGACATTTTCCAGTGAGGATGCAATTTTTTTTTTTTTTTTTTTTTTTGGGTAACTGGAATTTTCTGGATGAAGGTGAGGGTTGGTGAAGTGAGTTGGTGGGAATGCTCTCAGCGCAGCCATACGGGTGGAATGGTGGCAAGTGAAGGACCCACACGGGTTTCTTTCTGGTGTACAGGGGTTGCACGCTCCGCCTCACAAGAAGCCTCTTGCTTCCTTTACAGAGGGTGTAGGGTGACAGAAATAGCCAGGTGTTGAAAGGGCTCTGTGAATTCGGCTGCACGACTCATATTCTGGGAGAGCTACTATACTCACATTACCCCTGTCCTAAATTCATTTCATTGGCTTCCCATCCGTTTCCAAATACAGTGGAATCTTGGTTTACGAGCATAATTCGTTCCAGAAGCATGCTCGTAAACCAAAATACTCGTATATCAAAGCGAGTTTCCCCATAGGAAATAATGGAAACTCGCTTTGATACGTTCCCACCCCCCTCCCCCGAGGCCAGCGGCGCTGCTCCCTCCCCACTCGGAAAGACCCCCCCCCCCCCCACATGAACCGGCACCCCCCGCCCGAACAACTTGAACTTACCCCCCCCGGTCTGGCACCGGCACCGGCATGCAGCCCACAGGATGTGCCGGTGCCGCTAGAAGATCTTCCTGCCTTTGTCGGGCCTTGAGCATGCTCAGATGCATGCTCAAGGCCCGGCAGAGGCAGGAAGATCTTCTAGCGGCACCGGCACGTCCTGTGGGCTGCGTGCCGGTGCCAGACGGGGGGGTAAGTTCAAATTGTTCGGGCGGGGGGGTGCCAGTTCGAGCAAGGGGGGGAGTGATGCCAGTTATCGGGGGGGGGGGGGATGCGGGCTGCGTGCCGGTGCCAGACGGGGGGGTAAGTTCAAATTGTTCGGGCGGGGGGGTGCCAGTTCGAGCAAGGGGGGGAGTGATGCCAGTTATCGGGGGGGGGGGGATGCTCGCAAATCGAGTCAACACTCAGTTTGCAAGTCCAGTTTTGCGAGAATGTTTTGCTCGTCTTGCAAAACATTCGCAAACCAAGTTACTCGCAAACCGAGGTTTGACTGTACAAATCAAACTTCTTTTACTGACCTACAAATGCATTCACTCAGCTGCCCCTCACTATCTCTCTTCACTTATATCCCCCATGTTCCCCCACCCTCTGAGCTCCACTCAACTAGTAAGTCCCTCCTATCTGTACCCTTCTCTTCACCTGCAAACTCCGTCTCTTCTGCCTTGCTGCGCTGTATGCTTGGAACAAGCAGCCCGAATCCCTATGGTGGGCTCCGTCTTTGGCAGTGTTCAAGGCCCGGTTAAAAGCCCCCCTCTTCAAGAGTGCTTTAAACTCCTAACTCCTTTCACCTTGGGTTCTGCATCACCAACCCTATATGTCATGTCTGTCTCTCCAAGTTAGAATGTAAGCTCTTCCGTGCAGGGACCGTCTATAAATGTCAGCCCATTTCTTTGAAAGTGCTTTCAGCTCCTAACTCCTCTCACCTTGGGTTCTGCATCACCAACCCTATATGTTATGTCTGTCTGTCCAAGTTAGATTGTAAGCTCTTCCATGCAGGGACCATCTATAAATGTCAAAATATACAGCGCTGCGTACGCCTTTCAGCATCAGAGGGAAGGGGTCAGACCACATAGTGAGAGGCATCATGAGGTCCTGAAATTCTATCCAAGCAGCCCTGGAGGTCACCACTAGTGGATGTGACACAGAGGAAGGTCACCTAGACTGTTACAGGTTACAAGACGCAGGTGTGACACAATCAGCGATATGCAACAGAAGGATCTAGGGCAGGTCAAGCCCTGAAACATGGCCTCAGAGCCATCACCTCCTCCCCAGAACCCCCACCCACACGAAACTCCAGCCGCTGCTGCTAGAAACCACCAGAGCGCTGACTGGACACTCTCCACCTGCTCCCTGTCACAAGATCCAGAGATCCTGTATCTGAGGGTCCTGTATCTGAGCCCAGAACATGGGGCAGCCGGGAAGCCTCGAGACCTGACAGTGTGATGATGGAACAGCACTGCATGGGCCAATGTGGAAAAATAAATACAGTCGACGCCAGCATTCTGCAGCACTGAGCCGTGAATGAACGTTAGCAAAGCGGCACCTCCCAGGCAACTGGAAATGTTCCTCCCTGGGTCCTGGAGGGGAGAAATCTGCCAGTGGGCATGGGCACCAGCAGATGTGGCCGGGCTTGTCCAGCTGTGTAGAGGCAGGCTGAGAAAGAAGGAATGAGTCCAGCACACAGAGAGGACCTGCTAATTAAGTAACAGCAGCTTAGGCCTCAGGGAGAAAAATAGGCCAGCAAAAACCACGAGGCAAGGCTAGGCAATGTGCTAGGGCAGCAGCTTCAAGGGAGGCAGCAAAGACCTCTTACAATCAAAGCAAAACATAAAAACCTAAGAACAGCCTTCCTGGGTCAGACCAATGGTCCATCAAGCCCAGTAGTCCGTTCACACGGTGGCCAATCCAGATCCCTAGTACCTGGCCCAAACCCAAGGAGTAGCAACATTCCATCGAGAATCTCAAAGAATAGCAAGATTCCGGAATCCCAGAGAGTAACAAGATTCTAGAATCCCAAAGAGTAGCAACATTCCATACAGAATCTCAAAGAATAGCAAGATTCCGGAATCCCAGAGAGTAACAAGATTCTAGAATCCCAGAGAGTAACAACATTTCATACAGAATCTCAAAGAATACAAGATTCCAGAATCCCAGAGAGTAACAAGATTCTAGAATCCCAAAGAGTAGCAACATTCCATACAGAATCTCAAAGAATAGCAAGATTCCGGAATCCCAGAGATTAACAAGATTCTAGAATCCCAGAGAGTAGCAACATTCCATCCAGAATCTGAAAGAATAGCAAGATTCCGGAATCCCAGAGAGTAACAAGATTCTAGAATCCCAAAGAGGAGCAACATTCCATGCTACCGATCCAGGGCACGCAGTGGCTTCCCCCATGTCTTTCTCAATAACAGACTATGGACTTTTCCTCCAGGAACTTGTCCAAACCTTTCTTAAAACCAGCTACGCTATCCGCTCTTACCACATCCTCTGGTAACGTGTTCCAGAGCTTAACTATTCTCTGAGTGAAAAACAATTTCCTCCCATTGGTTTTAAAAGTATATCCCAACAGACAAAAAGAAAAGAGTTAGCCGTGTGTACTGTTACAGTCGGGGAGGGAGGCCTTTCCTGAGAACCTACTTAGCCAGGTAAACATCTCATGGGAACTGGGCTCATTAAACAGATAGCAAATACAGTTAAGATGTAAGATATTCAACCGTGCACTTTTACTAGATTGTTCTAGGAGGCGAGGCAGTGAGGGCACTAGGGCTAACCATATGGCTCCAGAGAAAGGAGGACAGGTTGAAACATTCATTGCTTTTAATAGAAGTAAAGCCCAGATGTCTCGATCTGTCCTCCTTACTTCCATTGCTTTCAGTAGAAGTAACACCCGGATGTCTCAATCCGTTCTCCTTTCCTGGAGCCATATGGTAACCCTAAGTGAGGCGATCATGACTGTCGAGTTTGTCTAAGATCCTGCAGCAAAATCTGCTCAAATTCCTAGTTTATAAAGCAACTTTTTTTCTCTCTCTCTCCTACTTTCTGTGTAGTGGAAAGAAACGTGTTGCTATCCCTTAGAGGGTTAAGCCAAGGGAACCTGTCACCAGGAGTGGGATCCCTAGGATAGTAGACTTGGGAGTGAGTCAGTAGAGTGGGCAGACCTGATGGGCTAGGGCCCTTATCTGCCGTCATCTTCTAGGTTTCTAGGTTTCCCTCAAAGCTCATCCTGCTCTTAACTTCGGCCCAGAGAAGAACACAGCCTGAGCTTTTCACCCGTTAACAGCGTCCCACTCCTTTGGTGTCTACTATGGGCTTTGCACAGAGTGTTTGAGGCAAGTTTATAGCCCACAGTTCTGAGCTCTTTCAGGACGGGCAGATTACGTTTGATGAATAAATATCTACATAAAATATTCCCTAACAGAAGTGACCGTAGCAAGTGGGGGTGGAACGCCCTGGGTGCAGTCTGGTGAGGGCGCTAGCACCTCTCCACTCCCCCCCCCCCACTCCACTCTTGTGCCTTCCCTTCCCCCCACAGTACCTCTTTAAATCTTCGCCAGTGTGAGCAACTTCTCTGGCCTGCTGCTAGCGCCAGCCTGGCTCCCCTCGGAAATCACTTCCAGGTCGCAGGGCCAGGAAGTGATGTCAGAGGGAAAGTCAACACCAGTGCGAGC
Organism: Geotrypetes seraphini; assembly: GCF_902459505.1. Classification (NCBI taxonomy): domain Eukaryota; kingdom Metazoa; phylum Chordata; class Amphibia; order Gymnophiona; family Dermophiidae; genus Geotrypetes; species Geotrypetes seraphini. The sequence goes on along the minus strand of NC_047087.1, from coordinate 9,685,436 downwards.
AGCAGGCTTGGAAAAGCTGATTGCGCTGGCGGAGATTTAAAGAGATACAGGAAAGGAAGGGCGCAAGTGTGGCATGAGGGGTGGGGAAGGAGCTGGAGCTGGCAAGTAGGGCATGGGAGGGTGCCTCTTACCCTTGCTACACCACTGCCCAACAGACAAAAGTCCTTTCACTGTTATCTGGACTGCACAACCAAGTTAGGCTCAGCCTAATAACCTGATTTAATTATTTCAAGTGCTCCATACACAGGGCTGATCTCAGCAGTAAGACAGAGCAGGCAGGCAGTGCCAAATCTGCCATCACTAAACAGCGCTGGCTCTCCAGACGTCAGGACTTACCCAGACATGTCCTCATTTTAGAGGGCATGTCTGGGCGTCCAGACGGCTTTTCAAAACCCGGCACTTTGGGTTTTGAAAAGCAGATCGTGTCGGGAGAGGCCTCCGCCCATGGGCAGATGCAGTGCTTGTGACATTACATCGCATGCACGGATGCCCTCATGATTGACGAGAACAGGCTGAAGGGGGCGGGCTGGGGCATGGCGTAAACGTAACGAGATGGTAATAGGTGGAACTGGGCGGGCCTGGGGGGAGGGCCTATGGGTCCGGAAAATCCGGTAACCTTATCCGGTAACCTTATCCGGAGGTAGAAAATCCAAGGCCTATGTGCCCCCGCCCCACCCTCAGACGGAGCACCACTGAATGATGTGGCATCAGTGCATGGAGACCACCTCAGCCCTCTCCTAAGTTTCCAAGTTGAATAGTTTCTTGATATAGCGTCTATCACGAGTATTTAGAGGTTTACAATACAGCAAATACAGTGTTCTAAATATTGAGGGGAATTCACATACAAAGAGGACCAAAAAAGGGCAAGGGAGGCATCCTCTATAATAAAACCCTTACCTGTGCATGCGCACTTGAAACGGCGTGATCCTTGCCGCCATGATCTGTGCTTCCGGGCCATGTTCCATTTGCGGTGCGGAGTGGCTAGCGGCGCGTGCGGCGTGTGGCGGCTTGCGGCTCGTGCAGCAGTGAGAGCAACGGCAGGAGGGTGTCGTTCGAGGGGCTGTGAGGCATCCGGCTGCTACTGCTGCACAGGGAAGTGGAGGGGGGAGAGGGAAAAGGGGCTGCTTTGGGGGGAGGGGTGTGCTGGGGGGCAGGCAGCAATCTTGGTTTGTTCAGGGAGCCAGAGAGAGATAGGCAGGGGGCCAAGGAGAGAGATAAACAGAAAGAAAGACAGACAGACAAGGGGCCAGGAAGAGAGACAGACAGAAAGAATGACAAACAGACAGGGGGCCAGAGAGACAGACAGACAGCCAGAGGCCAAGGAGCAAGAAAGAAAGAAAGACAGACAGCAGCTAAGGAGACAGAAAGAAAGACAGACAGACACATCTATTCTAGCACCCGTTAATGTAATGGGCTTAAAGACTAGTAGTTAGAATAAAATCAGAGTTGGGAAGGGCATAGATTCCATTCCTGGGAGATGAGTAAGTTATCAAGCGTGGAAACCATCTTGGAATAATAATGTTTTTAGTTTAGATTTAAATATCATTAGGGAGGTTCTGGGGTACCGCGTTCCAAAGTGTTGGGGGCCATAACAGAGAAGACTGATTTGTGCTGGTCCTGTTTGTAAGGAAGAAGGTGGATGCCACATCCTGCTGAAGAGCCTCTGGAAGAAGAGCCGCCAGACCACAGGTGACTCACCTCAGTCCTTCCTGAGGCCTCCTTAGAAAAACGGAGCATTTTTCACAGCACTACAAGGACGGATGGTAAAAGAGAGGAACCGTGCCCAGGAAAGAGCTCCTCTTACAGGCCCTGTAAAGGGATAAATTGTCCCAGCAGACACCAACAGTTTCTTTCAGGTCCCCTCCCCCCACCACCATCATTTTGCTAAAAACACAGCACTAATCCAAGTGTCTTGGGGCTAGATTCACTAAACTCAGCGGTCCAGATCGTTTTGGGGCGATTCGTGGCCGAGTTCTGCCGGGCGACTGATTCAACTCTCAGTCCTCATGCAAATTATCTGATTGGACGCACGCCCCCCTTGGATCGCTGCAGAGCGATCAAGATGCATGCTTAGACCATCCTGGTTGGCTGTAGATGCGATCCGCGCATGCGCTTACTCTCCGCACAAGCCAGGTCAAAACAAGGGGGGAGGGGTGGCTGCCTTGCTGTTCCCACGAGTGGACATTGGAATCATTTCAAATTGTGCAGCTAGAATGGAACAGAACACGCCTTGAACCTGCGCGTTAAAACCACGGGCTCGCACTGCGCTTTTTGCAGAATATATGGGGAGTAATGGACAGTTTTATTTTGAGGGTTGTTTACTGGGATTTCGGGGCGGCAGAGAGCAGGAGAGTCGGCAAGGGCAGTAAGCGACTGGACCTCAGCAGTTGCTTCATTTTGCATCGGCAACCCCAATTGGTGTTTCTTCTTCTGCTTAGTGAATCGCTGCCTTCCTACTTATGTAGGCAATTTCCCCTCATTTGCATGTGCCGATCAGATCGGATATTGATTCAGATGTTTAGTGAATCGGGTCGGGAAACGATCGCAAAACCATCGTACACGAACGTTAAGTTTAGTGAATCTAGGCCTTTGGTGTATTACCCATCAATTGTTCAGGGGTCTAACAAGCTGGGAGGAAGGGGAAGTTTTATAGAAACATAGAAACATGATGGCAGATAAAGGCCAAATGGCCCATCCGCAGCATCCACTATCTCCTCCTCTCCCTATTGGCTAAGGCTCTTAACATTTGCATCTCCTCTTCCTATTGGCTAAGGCCCTTTACACCTGCATTGCGAGGCCATAAAACTTTATGATTATAGAAACATGATGGCAGATAAAAGCCAAATGGCCCATCCAGTCTGCCCATCCGCAGTATCCATTATCTCTTTCTCTCTTTGAGAGATCCCATGTGCCTATCCTAGGCTCTTTTGAATTCAGACACAGTCTCTGTCTCCACCACCTCTTCTGGGAGACTGTTCTACCCTTTCTGTAGCCTAATTGTGGTGTAACGTTACAGCACCACAGGGATCTCTCTGCAATTAATCTAACACATTGTTGTAACCTCCAAGTCCCCAACTTGTGACTCTCAGCCAGTGGTAGGAGGTGCCCCCCCCCACCCCATGCCATCCCCTCCGCCCCCCTTCCATGCCCCCCACCCCCAAACGCCAAACTCACGCCCGTCCTTCCCCCTGTACCTCTTTAAACCTTCACCAGCGCAAGCAGCTTCTACGACCTGCTGCTCACGCCAGCACTGGCTTTCCCTCGGATGTCACTTCCTGGCCCCATGACCCGAAAGTGATTTCAGAGGGGAGCCAGGCTGGCGCGAGCAGCAGGCCGGAGAAGTTGCTTGCGCTGGCAAAAGTTTAAAGAGGTTCAGGAGGGGAGGGAAGGGAGGGCACGAGCGTGGTGTGAGGGGGTACCCAGGGAGGTCCAACCCCCCTCCCCCCGACCACGCCACTGCTCTCAGCGGCCACACTTTGGAATTCTCTCCCACCTGACATTCGATCAGAAGAATCTCTCGATAAATTTAGAACAAGTTCAAAACATTCCTAACACGAGACAAGAATTCTTCTCCCACTCCTCCTCGGGTCAAGGAAGACATTGAACTGCTTTTAAGAAGAGACCCCCCTCCTTTTGTTTTCCTTCCTCCCCTTTCACCTTCCTTTTATTTTTATTTTTTTTTACTCTCCCACCCTAACCACTACCTCATGTATCAAACCAGTCTAAGTCCTGTCTGTCAATTATGTAAATACTTAGTCAATGACCATTTTTTTCCTTTATTTTAGAACTAAATTTAAATATTGTAATTTGCATTGTTATTTTACTCTGTAACTGATCAGATACTCGCTGATGGTCGGTATATTAAATAAAGAATCAACTTGGAAACTGTTACCCTGCTAGCTGACTGCTTTAGTGAACACGTCCTCCTCAGAGACATCTCGGGAGGGGAAAGAGCACTTGCCGTGCCTCACCTGTTTCAGGGGCTCCCTGGACTCCCCGCTTTGGGATGGGGTCTTTGGTATCAGACGGATGCAGAGGCCCAGGCTGACAGCAGAGATCAGGAACACACCAAGGTCTGGCACCAGAAGTCGGATCGTATTGGGGATATCAGAGAAGTTTAACCTGCAGGAGAGAGTCGAGAATCCTTCTGAATCACACCGCCATGTCCAACAGAAAGCAATGTGCGATTTAGGGACTACAGTGACACCCAAAACTCAGAAAACGGGCAATACACCTTTAGATTGCAGAGAGGAGATGTGAAGGGCAAATGTCTCGTCATCCTCTTCCTCACCTGTTTATCCGTGTACAGACAACGCATTACTGGGTACCAGGGTTGGCTCAGCTATTAGGCAGGCAGGTGGCCCATGGCTGCAGCTTTAGAAGATGGGGGTGGGGAGGTGTTGTAGCCTAGAGTGGCTACAATCAATACAAGACAATAGGCCCAACAGCCTAAGAACTCAAGAACCAGAGGCGTGTCTTTCAAGTTTCAGACAGCTTATACAAGCGGAAATGGCTCTCATTTGGAAACTGTCTCTTTAAGGGTCATTTTAACAGGATGCCCAGTGCCGTAGCGAGGGTAGGAGGCACCCAAGGCAGCTGGTATCGCCACCCCGCACCCTCCTCTCCGCCTTCCTGTCACACTTGCACCTTCCCTTCCCCTCCGTGCCTCCTTAAATCTTCGCCAGCGCAAGCGGCTTCTCCGGCCTGCTGCTCACGCCGGCAATGGCTTTCCCTCTGACATCACTTCCTGATCCCACGACCAGGAAGTGATTTTGGAGGGGAGCTAGGCCGGCGTGAGCTGCAAGCTGGAGAATTTGCTTGTGTTGGCAAAGATTTAAAGAGGTACAGAGAGGAAGGGAAGGTGTGCGCATGGTGGGGGGGGGCCAAGAGAGGTGCCACCCCCCCACCAAGACGGCACCCGGTGTGGTCCACCCCTGCCCCTCCCCCTTACTACTATATAAGTCCAAAAAGGCACCTATGTTAAACCTGCTTTTTAAAGGCAACATGGTGACATATGCACCTTTATAAAACAACCTCCCCCCCTCCCGAACCGTGCACCACACGCTTGCACTATACACATCACAAAACATCCTCCGCCCCTGGACCATCTACATGCACTTCACATAGAAGCAGGTGCAGTCTTTTACACGCATCCACCAAGTACGTTGATGTGGCCACACAATGTTTATACGCCCCTACAGGGGAATTATGGAAAGGGCCGACTGAAAAGTGAGGAGACGTCCTCTGTTTTTCTTTCCAAGAAGTAGGCGTGGGCTCTTGTGAAGCTCACACGTGGACATTTCTGAACCTGCAGTTGGACTGCAGTAGCAAGAGGAAGAACTTTGCACGTTTTGTCATGGCATATGAGAGTACGCCAGAGGTGTGTGACTGAATTTTGTGTTAAACTTGAAAAGAAACTCTTGAGGGTGGGGAAACAATCAGCCGTGCTGCATACTCTCCCAAACACGTCTTCCTCTCGCTGTGACCCAACAACGAAGACTGTGGCAGTCCAGCTGCAGGTTCAGAAATGTCGATGTATGAGCTTCACAAGAACCAGCACAGCGGTGTCATGTCTACTTCTTGGAAAGAATAAGAGACAGTCCTATCACTTTTAAAATCAGCCCACGTGCATACAGCACTCAAAGTTGTGCGTGCAATTTAATTAAAGCCATTGGCACCAATAATTGGGTGCTACCTGTCAATTACTGGCGCTAGCTGGCAACAACTTGGATTTACACGTGTACCTTGCTAGGCGGTATTCTATAAAGATGTGCGTGTAAATGTTTTAGCGCACAACTGAAGGGGGCTTCGCTATGGCATTCACTATTATAGAATTCAGGGGATCTGTGCCCAATTTACATGCGAGGATTTACACCAGGCTTCAGTTGGCGTAAAGAGGGCACATGCTATTCTACAAATGACGCTCAACTCAGAGCATCGTGTATAGAATTGTCAACACTCATTTTGAGTGCCGTTTACCGTGCAACGTTCACAAAAACCCATTTTTGTACACAACAGGCTTTGCACAAGTAAAGAGTGTTCTAAAAATGACCCCATCATTCCCAGCTGATGCATCTGCTGCCACACCCTTGCCTTACTCTCTCAACCCCCTAATAGGCGGAAGCTGGGACTGTGAATCTCCCAGCCAGTGGATCCACTAACACACCCTGGACTCAGTTAAGGTTCTGCAATGCTCAAGGGGGGGGGGGGAAACAAAGAGCTTTTGGATTTTTCTAGGACAGCAGTCTCTTCCCAACACTCTTACTGTATGTGCCCAGTCTACAAATCACAGGCTTTGGCTGAGTGAACCGTATGTCACCTCCTTACCTGCTCACGCCAATGTGACGGGCTAATGTGTCCCACGTGGTACCTGCAGAAACAGAAACATAACATATTCCAACAGCAGCCAATGAACCAACCCAAGCTCTGCAGGCAAAATATCACATATCAACACAAACATGTACAGTGTGCGTGGTACGTGACTGTTCATTGTCAGGTGTGATTTGTATACCAAGCAGCAAGGAGAAAAGCCCCAGCCCCCAAGCCCAGCACCCCCCCCCAAAAAAAAAAAAAAAGCTACTCAAAGGCACTGTGTCAGCAGGAAGATGTCAGGGTGCATAAGGGAAGCAATGGCTAGTAGGAAACGGGAGGTGATAATGCCGTTGTATAAGTCTCTGGTGAGGCCCATTGGAATACTGTGTGCAATATTAGAGACATAAATAGGAAGGAGACAGCCAGGGGGCTGCAACAATATTGGTTAGTGGTCTTTGGCATAAATCATATGGGGATAGATTTTGAGACCTTAATATATAAACTCTGGAAGAAAAGAGAGAGGGAATATTATTTGTTTAAACATTTATTTTAAAAATTTATGTGCTTAAATATCTCCATGACCTTAAAATAAAGGAGGCGAGTCTTTTTTTTCAAATGAAGGAAAAGTCCGGAAGGAGAGGGCACAGGATGAAGCTAAGAGGTGAGAGGCTCAGGAGTAATCTATGAAAATGTATGGAATAGTCTCCCGGGAGAGATGGTGGAGATAATAATAATAACTTTATTCTTCTATACCGCCATAGTCGTGAGACTTCTAAGCGGTTCACACTGAAGAGAGCTGGACAGTCAGCGAGTTACAATATGTAGAAGTCCGGGATACAGTATGTAGAAAACTTACAAAAAAGCACATAGAATCTTACAAAAGGTCTGAGATACAGCATATAGAATCTTACAAAGAGCATATAGAATCTTACAAAAGGCAGCAAAATTAATGTTAGGCAAAACAGGAGTGGACATATGTAGTGTTAGGTGTAGATACTTTTTAGGTGGTGATTTTGTCGAATAAGGCAGTTTTTATGGCTTTTCTAAAGATAGAGACTGTGAATTTAAGTAAGCTTGAGACAGACACGTGGGATCTCTTAGGGAGAGGAGGAGATAATGGAAGCTGCAGACGGGCAGACTGGATGGGCCATTTGGCTTTTATCTGCAATCACGTTTCTATTATTGTAGGAAAGGCAAAAAAAAAAAGAAAAGTGGGATTTTGTTAAAATATTAAAAGAAAATTGTTCAAATCAGATAGCTAGGCAATAAATCATAACCACCCCCCGCCTTTTATAAAGCCGTAGCATGGATTTTTAGCGCCGGCAACAGCTCCAACGCTCACAGAATTCCTATGCGCATCGGAGTTGTTACCATTGCAGCCGGTGCTAGAAACTGTGCTATGTTTTTGAAAAGGGGGGGTGGGAGGGGAGAAGTGCCCTGGCTTTCATTGGAAGCCAGTGAAATTTTAAAAGATAAGGTGGGACAGGATCAGTTGGAGGGGGGTGGGGGGGTTTCGTTTAAAAATCAATCGAACCGCTGCATTCTGGATTAATCGCAATCATTGAAAGTGCTTTTGATAACCAGTAAAATAAACAATGTTACGATAGTCTAAAACCAAAGATTGCATTAACAACTGAAAAGCCAAGTCCTTAGTGAGCACAATTTTCAAAGTACAAAAAACCCTCTTCTAGACCAGCGCATTGCCTTTCTGGTTGGGCAAAGAGGGAAGCCTACGTTACACCCTCAATTCTGCTCCGTAGCTCCCACACAGTCATCCTTAAAGACATTTTTATGTAAATCTTATGAAGTATAATAATTATTCTATTACATGGGATATTCCCAGATTAACCAATCAAAATTTTCCTTCTCTTTGTTATACTTTTAAAATGGAGCGTTTGATGGCTGCACAGCAGGGAAGTTACAGGAAATTTCTGGATGTTTGGGAGCCATTGGCTAAATTTTGTAAGGAATGATAACTAACTTTATTTTACTGACCTTTAAACATACACATCCAGGGTGGGAGGGAGGGGGAGGGGTTTGCATTGCAATTGATTTGGGGATTTTTTTTGGTAGTTTCTTCTGGGTATTTATTTTCTTGATTACTAGGTAGGAGGGTGGGAGAAAATAATTGCTTATTAATAACATAACATAACATAAGAAAACATAAGAACTGCCATCACCGAATCAGACCCTTGGTCCATCAAGTCCGGTGACCCGCACACGTGGAGGCCTAACTAGGTGCTTCCTGATGAAGACCTAGGTGTTCCCAGATGAGATCTTGTTTAGCTGTATCCCTCAATGTGATTTGCAAGGAGATGTGCATCCAACTTGCCCTTGAATCCCATAATGGAGGTCTCCACCACAACCTCCTCCGGTAGAGCGTTCCAAGTTTATTGTGCTTTTTTTGTAATATTATATGTACATGAATTATTTGAATGCATAATTGTAATTTGAAAATTTAATAAAGATTTTTAAAAAAATTTCTCTTTATAACTCAACATTCAAAAAGATTCTATTCAAATTCCAGGTCACATCACTGACAAGCAATACAAAAACTTTCCCAGTCACAAAGACCCAAAACCTTGAAAGAAAAAACCCAACAACCCTCTCAGAAGCTTCACATCCCATACCAGCACCAATTCTAACAGAAATTGCAAATATTGTACAACACCAGCAAAAGAACAAGCTGAAGAAGTCCAGATTTCCTGCACAGAACCTACGTGTTAACAGAATCCCTCACCTCAGTTGAGACACAACATGAAATGGAAAGAGAGACTCTGGGAGAGCTGGAACATGACGAAAGAGAAAGAGAAATGCATTTCGTCCTGTAGTGAGCAAACATTTCCAAAGCTGATATATTTCATTCTCTGTAGGAGAATGGGAGTTGCATAGCACATAATAACCTAAGAATAGCCTTCCTGGGTCAAGCCCAGTAGCCCGTTCTCACAGTGGCCAATCCAGGTCCCTAGTACCTGGCCAAAACCCAAGGAGTAGCAATATTCAATCCAGAATCTCAAAGAATAGCAAGATTCTGGAATCCCAGAGAGTAACAAGATTGTGGAATCCCAAAGAGTAGCAACATTCCATACAGAATCTCAAAGAATAGCACGATTCCGGAATCCCAGAGAGTAACAAAATTCTAGAATCCAAAAGAGTAGCAACATTCCATAGAGAATCTCAAAGAGTAGCAAGATTCCGGAATCCCAGAGAGTAACAAGATTGTGGAATCCCAAGGAGTAGCAACATTCCATACAGAACCTCAAAGAATAGCAAGATTCCGGAATCCCAGAGAGTAACAAGATTGTGGAATCCCAAGGAGTAGCAACATTCCATACAGAATCTCAAAGAATAGCAAGATTCCGGAATCCCAGAAAGTAACAAGATTGTGGAATCCCAAGGAGTAGCAACATTCCATACAGAACCTCAAAGAATAGCAAGATTCCGGAATCCCAGAGAGTAACAAGATTGTGGAATCCCAAGGAGTAGCAACATTCCATACAGAATCTCAAAGAATAGCAAGATTCCGGAATCCCAGAGAGTAACAAGATTGTGGAATCCCAAAGAGTAGCAACATTCCATACAGAATCTCAAAGAATAGCAAGATTCAGGAATCCCAGAGAATAACAAGATTGTGGAATCCCAAAGAGTAGCAACATTCCATACAGAATCTCAAAGAATAGCAAGATTCCGGAATCCCAGAGAGTAACAAGATTGTGGAATCCCAAAGAATAGCAACATTCCATGCTACCGATCCAGGGCAAGCACCTTTTTGTTAGGGTTACCGGACGTCCGGATTTCCCTGACATGTTCTCCTTTTGAGGACATCCGGGGGTCCGGACGGCTTTTCAAAACCCGGTACTTTGTCCAGGTTTTGAAAAGCTTCAGACATCAGGACAGCATTCGTGAATGCAATGCATGAAATCATTGCATCAGATCCACAGATGCTGTCCTGATGCATGAACAGGTTAAGGGGGTGGGGTGTGACATGGATGGACCTGGAGGCGTGGCCATGAGTCCGGATTTTCCTTCAGGAAAATCAGGTAACCCTACTTTTTGTGGTTTACATATATCCAGGTACTTATATTGGGGCCCTGGAGGATTAAGTGACTTATCTAGGGTCACAAGGAGCAGTGCTGGGATTTGATCCCACAACCTTAGGGTGCTGGGGCAGCAGCTCTATCACTAGGCCACACCTAGCCATAATCCTTTGGCTGTAATCCTCAAAGACAACTTAAACGGCTCCATGCTCAGCTCTAAATCCTTCCCCACCTTGGAAATCCTCTCTCTAAAGCTTCAATCAGAACTGCTAGTCGACTCCCTTACTATCATTCTGACATATATTCCACCCAGAAAATGGTCAGCAGCCAAAGAAGAATTTCAGGAATTCCTGTTAACCAATTCACTTTCGGGCCCTTACAACCTCTTATGCGGCAATCTTAACCTACATTTAGAGAATCCAGATCTACCTGAATCCACCGAATGCTGGTCCTTTCTAACCTCCCTAAGCTTCCCTCACTCCCCCCCAATATCAACCCACTCAAAAGGCCACCAACTGGACATTGTATCACTGACCAATTCACATTCAACAAACCCTACGATCCGATTGATATCAGAAACCTGGTCAGACTCACTTTGGTCTGACCACAAAATATGCAACTTCGAGTTGGAATGGCAACAGAAATCAACCACGAGGAAAGCTAAACACAAACCCACTCTATTTAAAACAAGCAGAGGCAAACTCAACTCCGTAGAATTCTGGTCTCACTAAGACATTACCCACAACCACGACGAGGATCTCAACCTCTTCATGAACTCCTGGATCTCCACCAGCACCCAAATCCTAAACGAAATGGCCCCACTGAAGAAAAGAAGGTTCAGACCTAGAAACCTATCGCGCTGGTTTGACCCAGAGCTCCTTGGGATAAAGAGAGAACTAAGAAGATTAGAAAGGAAGTGGACAAAGTTAGGAACACCAGAATCCAGAGACGCTTGGCGCCAAATGCTAGTTAACTACAAAAACACCATCTCTAAAAAGAAAAAAACCTTCTACACCAACATTATAGGCAACACCTCCTTAAACAGTAGCAAATTATTCAAACTAGTCAATGACCTGTTTGACACCCACCCCTACACAAACCCAGTAGAAGATTCCACGATCACAGCAGACGACCTGGCCAATTTCTTCAACTCAAAAATATCTAAATCAAGACTTGCCCTCCCAAGCACACAAGACTCCCACTGGAACTACACCATCCTCCAGGACCCTGACCCCTCTTCTAAAGCCGACATGAGCTGGTCCAACTTCAAGGAAACTGACTGGCTAACGTTCATCAAGTACTACAATAAATATACAAAATCTTACTGCAAATTAGACCCCTGCCCCCCAAATGTGATGAAATCTGCCCCCATTAGCTTCAAAACCAACCTTCTAATCTGGATCAATCTACAATTATCCGTTGGGAAATTCCCAGAAGACCTGGGCCAAATTATTATTATTCCTATAAAAAAGAACAAAAAAGAAGCAGCCAACATCATCTCCAACTACAGACCCGTAGCAAATATCCCTCTGGCTGCCAAATTAATGGAAGGCCTGGTAAATGCTGACCTAAACAACTACCTAGACAAATTCAACTTACTACATACTAAACAATCTGGTTTCAGACCCGGCTTCAGCACCGAAACTATAATGGCCTCCCTTCTAAACTTCCTACACTCCCTTCTCAGTCAAGGCTCCAACGCTTTGATCCTCCAACTGGATCTAAGCTGCGCCTTTGACCTAGTTGACCACTCCATCATGCTGAACTGTTTGGAGTCAATAGGCATCTCAGGAAACACCCATACCTGGTTCCGGGGATTTCTCGATTTCAGGTCCTATCAAGTACTCAAAGATGATAATCTCTCCTTCAGCTGGAACAACAACTGTGGACTTCCCCAAGGCTCCCCGCTTTCACCGACCCTCTTCAATATCTACCTCATCTCATTGGGACACCTACTACAGAGCTTAAATCTCACCTTCCACATTTACGCTGACGATATCACCGTCGTACTTCCATTATCCGATATTTCGCCGAATTTCATCATTCACCTATCCAATATCCTAAACCAAATAGAACTTTGGATGAAGGCCTACAAACTCAAACTGAACACAGAAAAAACCAAATTTTTCCTAGCCTCTCCCAACGAGCAGATAAAAGACAACAAGATTCACGTGAATGGCAAAGATTACGAAATTGATCAATCTATTAAAATACTAGGGGTTACCCTTGACAGACACCTAACACTAGAAAAACACACTGATCTAATGTTCAAAAAATGTATCTCTACCCTTTGGAAACTTCGCACCATCAAAAAATTCTTCGACGAATCATCCTTTCATCTACTAGTACAAGCCTCCATCTTGAGTACTCTGGACTACTGCAACATCATATTTTTGGGAGCATACAAAAAGTCCCTCCACAAGCTAAGATTAATCCAAAACATTGCCGTCTGTCTCATCTTTGGACTCAAGAAATGGGAACATATCTCTCCATATCTCCAAATACTCCACTGGTTGCCAGTAGAATCCAGAATACTTTTTAAGTTTGCCTGCATCAGCTTCAAAGCGATCTTCGGGATGCTACCAACTTACCTAGCTTCCCAATTTCTCACCTACTGCCCAAAAAAGACCTCCCGCAGAACAAACCTCTTTACTTACCCATCCCTGAAATCATGTCACTACAAGAAGTACCTAAACAGAATGCTTTCTTTCCAGGCAGCCCAACTGAACACATGGCTAGCAAAACCAATACTCGAAGCCACATCATACGCTGACTTCAGAAAATCTCTGAAGATCCGTCTCTTCAACACCACCTAAGCTTTCCCCCCCTACCAGTTTAATCCCCCTCGAAAGTCCTTCCCCTTCCTTTTCCCTTCCCCCACCTCTCTTACGCACATTGTATATATCTAGCTGTAAACAGCATTGATCTCCTGTATACTGTTCATATTGTATCATCCTATATCTTAGTGTAACATCCTGTATCTTATTGTAAACATCCTGTAACTGTTCACTGTTAATATCCTGTACCTTATTGTAAACACCCCAGTACCTGCTCACTTTGTATTATCCTGTATCCTATTGTTAACACTGTACTCTCTCTAGACACGACTCTCATTGTAAACCGCTTCGAACTTAGGGTATAGCGGTATATAAGAAATAAAATTATTATTATTATTATTACCAGGTGTACCTTTGTCTGATCAGTTTATTTTTCCAGTTAGGTTAGTCCTGGCCTCTTTTCTTCTTGTTGATTTTCCATTTTTGGTTATGCAAGCTTCCTGTCTTCTTCCCTTCCTTCCCTACGAGCATCTCTGTTGATCCTTCTGAGTCTGCATTTTTCTGCAAAAAGTGCTCCACAGTCTCCACCTCTCTCCTGCATATCCCCTTAGGCCACACTAGCAGCAAAACAAACCCTGTCTTGACACTTTGGTCACCACCGTATTATTTCTCCACTTTTACAGCCTTAGGCACTCTCACCACAAGGTCCCCCCCTTCCTCTCTGCTCATTAGCTCTCCCTGTTATCATCCACGCCTTCTTTGGATTTCTGCACTCCAAAAGCATCGCTCTGTACATCACAGCACTGAAGATTTTTAGATCGTGTCTCAAACTATCTTTTCACTCCGTCACAGATCTTTATGTCGCTTAAAAAGAAAAAGGCAGCCTGTTCCTTCCAACCCTTCCACAATACCGCTGGTGAAGATCTCAAATAGACTAAGGCATTTCAGCATTTGTCCAAGTGAATCCAAGTTATCAGCTCCCTCTGTCATCTATCACTATTTATTCATTCAACTTTCTATACCATTCTCCCAGGGAAGCTCAGAACAGTTGACATGAATTTATTCAGGTACTCAAGCATTCTTCCCTGTCTGTCTTGGCAGGCTCATAATTAGAGAATGACACGGGGCAAATTTTTCCCCGTCTCCGCAGCAACTCTTTTTCCTGTCCCTGCCCCATCCCTGCAAGCTCTGTCCTCATCTGCACTTTAAAATCCTAAGTAGCAACATTCTAGAACTCAGATTGTGATGTCATAATGTCTCATTCCACCAATGCCTGAGCTCCGTCCTCATCTGCGCAAGCCTCAAACGCTTAAAAATCCTAAGTAGCAACATTCTAGAGCTCAGATTGTGATGTCATAATGCCTCATTCCACCAATGCCTAAGCTCCGTCCTCATCTGCACAAGCCTCAAACCCTTTCAAATCCTAAGTAGCAACATTCTAGAGCTCAGATTGTGATGTCATAATGTCTCATTCCACCAATGCCTAAGCTCCGTCCTCATCTGCACAAGCCTCAAACCCTTTCAAATCCTAAGTAGCAACATTCTAGAGCTCAGATTGTGATGTCATAATGTCTCATTCCACCAATGCCTAAGCTCCGTCCTCATCTGCACAAGCCTCAAACCCTTTCAAATCCTAAGTAGCAACATTCTAGAGCTCAGATTGTGATGTCATAATGTCTCATTCCACCAATGCCTGAGCTCCGTCCTCATCTGCGCAAGCCTCAAACGCTTAAAAATCCTAAGTAGCAACATTCTAGAGCTCAGATTGTGATGTCATAATGCCTCATTCCACCAATGCCTAAGCTCCGTCCTCATCTGCACAAGCCTCAAACCCTTTCAAATCCTAACTAGCAACATTCTAGAGCTCAGATTGTGATGTCATAATGTCTCATTCCACCAATGCCTAAGCTCCGTCCTCATCTGCACAAGCCTCAAACCCTTTCAAATCCTAAGTAGCAACATTCTAGAGCTCAGATTGTGATGTCATAATGTCTCATTCCACCAATGCCTGAGCTCCGTCCTCATCTGCGCAAGCCTCAAACGCTTAAAAATCCTAAGTAGCAACATTCTAGAGCTCAGATTGTGATGTCATAATGCCTCATTCCACCAATGCCTGAGCTCCGTCCTCATCTGCACAAGCCTCAAACCCTTTCAAATCCTAAGTAGCAACATTCTAGAGCTCAGATTGTGATGTCATAATGTCTCATTCCACCAATGCCTAAGCTCCGTCCTCATCTGCACAAGCCTCAAACCCTTTCAAATCCTAAGTAGCAACATTCTAGAGCTCAGATTGTGATGTCATAATGTCTCATTCCACCAATGCCTGAGCTCCGTCCTCATCTGCGCAAGCCTCAAACGCTTAAAAATCCTAAGTAGCAACATTCTAGAGCTCAGATTGTGATGTCATAATGCCTCATTCCACCAATGCCTAAGCTCCGTCCTCATCTGCACAAGCCTCAAACCCTTTCAAATCCTAACTAGCAACATTCTAGAGCTCAGATTGTGATGTCATAATGTCTCATTCCACCAATGCCTAAGCTCCGTCCTCATCTGCACAAGCCTCAAACCCTTTCAAATCCTAAGTAGCAACATTCTAGAGCTCAGATTGTGATGTCATAATGTCTCATTCCACCAATGCCTGAGCTCCGTCCTCATCTGCGCAAGCCTCAAACGCTTAAAAATCCTAAGTAGCAACATTCTAGAGCTCAGATTGTGATGTCATAATGTCTCATTCCACCAATGCCTAAGCTCCGTCCTCATCTGCACAAGCCTCAAACCCTTTAAAATCCTAAGTAGCAACATTCTAGAGCTCAGATTGTGATGTCATAATGTCTCATTCCACCAATGCCTGAGCTCCGTCCTCATCTGCGCAAGCCTCAAACGCTTAAAAATCCTAAGTAGCAACATTCTAGAGCTCAGATTGTGATGTCATAATGCCTCATTCCACCAATGCCTGAGCTCCGTCCTCATCTGCACAAGCCTCAAACCCTTTCAAATCCTAAGTAGCAACATTCTAGAGCTCAGATTGTGATGTCATAATGTCTCATTCCACCAATGCCTGAGCTCCGTCCTCATCTGCGCAAGCCTCAAACGCTTAAAAATCCTAAGTAGCAACATTCTAGAGCTCAGATTGTGATGTCATAATGCCTCATTCCACCAATGCCTAAGCTCCGTCCTCATCTGCACAAGCCTCAAACCCTTTCAAATCCTAAGTAGCAACATTCTAGAGCTCAGATTGTGATGTCATAATGTCTCATTCCACCAATGCCTAAGCTCCGTCCTCATCTGCACAAGCCTCAAACCCTTTCAAATCCTAAGTAGCAACATTCTAGAGCTCAGATTGTGATGTCATAATGTCTCATTCCACCAATGCCTAAGCTCCGTCCTCATCTGCACAAGCCTCAAACCCTTTCAAATCCTAAGTAGCAACATTCTAGAGCTCAGATTGTGATGTCATAATGTCTCATTCCACCAATGCCTGAGCTCCGTCCTCATCTGCGCAAGCCTCAAACGCTTAAAAATCCTAAGTAGCAACATTCTAGAGCTCAGATTGTGATGTCATAATGCCTCATTCCACCAATGCCTAAGCTCCGTCCTCATCTGCACAAGCCTCAAACCCTTTCAAATCCTAACTAGCAACATTCTAGAGCTCAGATTGTGATGTCATAATGTCTCATTCCACCAATGCCTAAGCTCCGTCCTCATCTGCACAAGCCTCAAACCCTTTCAAATCCTAAGTAGCAACATTCTAGAGCTCAGATTGTGATGTCATAATGTCTCATTCCACCAATGCCTGAGCTCCGTCCTCATCTGCGCAAGCCTCAAACGCTTAAAAATCCTAAGTAGCAACATTCTAGAGCTCAGATTGTGATGTCATAATGCCTCATTCCACCAATGCCTGAGCTCCGTCCTCATCTGCACAAGCCTCAAACCCTTTCAAATCCTAAGTAGCAACATTCTAGAGCTCAGATTGTGATGTCATAATGTCTCATTCCACCAATGCCTAAGCTCCGTCCTCATCTGCACAAGCCTCAAACCCTTTCAAATCCTAAGTAGCAACATTCTAGAGCTCAGATTGTGATGTCATAATGTCTCATTCCACCAATGCCTGAGCTCCGTCCTCATCTGCGCAAGCCTCAAACGCTTAAAAATCCTAAGTAGCAACATTCTAGAGCTCAGATTGTGATGTCATAATGCCTCATTCCACCAATGCCTAAGCTCCGTCCTCATCTGCACAAGCCTCAAACCCTTTCAAATCCTAACTAGCAACATTCTAGAGCTCAGATTGTGATGTCATAATGTCTCATTCCACCAATGCCTAAGCTCCGTCCTCATCTGCACAAGCCTCAAACCCTTTCAAATCCTAAGTAGCAACATTCTAGAGCTCAGATTGTGATGTCATAATGTCTCATTCCACCAATGCCTGAGCTCCGTCCTCATCTGCGCAAGCCTCAAACGCTTAAAAATCCTAAGTAGCAACATTCTAGAGCTCAGATTGTGATGTCATAATGTCTCATTCCACCAATGCCTAAGCTCCGTCCTCATCTGCACAAGCCTCAAACCCTTTAAAATCCTAAGTAGCAACATTCTAGAGCTCAGATTGTGATGTCATAATGTCTCATTCCACCAATGCCTGAGCTCCGTCCTCATCTGCGCAAGCCTCAAACGCTTAAAAATCCTAAGTAGCAACATTCTAGAGCTCAGATTGTGATGTCATAATGCCTCATTCCACCAATGCCTGAGCTCCGTCCTCATCTGCACAAGCCTCAAACCCTTTCAAATCCTAAGTAGCAACATTCTAGAGCTCAGATTGTGATGTCATAATGTCTCATTCCACCAATGCCTAAGCTCCGTCCTCATCTGCACAAGCCTCAAACCCTTTCAAATCCTAAGTAGCAACATTCTAGAGCTCAGATTGTGATGTCATAATGTCTCATTCCACCAATGCCTGAGCTCCGTCCTCATCTGCGCAAGCCTCAAACGCTTAAAAATCCTAAGTAGCAACATTCTAGAGCTCAGATTGTGATGTCATAATGCCTCATTCCACCAATGCCTAAGCTCCGTCCTCATCTGCACAAGCCTCAAACCCTTTCAAATCCTAACTAGCAACATTCTAGAGCTCAGATTGTGATGTCATAATGTCTCATTCCACCAATGCCTAAGCTCCGTCCTCATCTGCACAAGCCTCAAACCCTTTCAAATCCTAAGTAGCAACATTCTAGAGCTCAGATTGTGATGTCATAATGTCTCATTCCACCAATGCCTGAGCTCCGTCCTCATCTGCGCAAGCCTCAAACGCTTAAAAATCCTAAGTAGCAACATTCTAGAGCTCAGATTGTGATGTCATAATGTCTCATTCCACCAATGCCTAAGCTCCGTCCTCATCTGCACAAGCCTCAAACCCTTTAAAATCCTAAGTAGCAACATTCTAGAGCTCAGATTGTGATGTCATAATGTCTCATTCCACCAATGCCTGAGCTCCGTCCTCATCTGCGCAAGCCTCAAACGCTTAAAAATCCTAAGTAGCAACATTCTAGAGCTCAGATTGTGATGTCATAATGTCTCATTCCACCAATGCCTAAGCTCCGTCCTCATCTGCATAAGCCTCAAACACGTTAAAATCATAAGTGTTCGAGGCTTGTGCAGTTAAGGCAGAGCTTACAGGAATGGGGTGGGGACAGGGACAGCGACAAAATTCACGGGGATGGGACACTGAAATTGAGTTCCTGTGGGGACAGGGAAAAATTTGTCCCCGTGTCATTCTCTACTCACAGTCTATTTAATGTACCATGGGCAATAGGGGGATGAAGTGACTTGCCCAGTAGCACCTATCCAAGGAGCAGCATGGGTTTGAGCCCACAACCTCAGGGTGCTGATATTGTAGCTTTAACCACTGAGCCACCCTCTAATTCAGATCATGGCTATTCCCAAAACTGCTCCATTTATTCATGAGCTGCCTATGAGACTTTGCTGAACTCCAAGTAAATCACATGCCCTCGATCTGTTTGGCACGGTCTGCAGAAAACCCCTGCGCCTCAGATACATACAAAGAGAGCGAGAGACAGACTCACAGACACCAAAGATAGACACAGACCACAGCATCTAAGAGCTGGTGCCCAGCCCTGAATTTTTCCTACTTGGCCTGAACCCGGGGATTTAATAAGACTCACAGTTGAAGCCCAGCATCAGGTCCAGGCTAGGCACCATGCGCAGGCACACCTGGAAGGTGACGTGTGCAATGATAAAAAGGATGCTGGTTCCCAGGAGAGCTTTCAAGAGACGGCCCGTGTGACCTGGAAGACAGACAGAGCAAACATTACATATGCATTTGCCATTCAGAATACTGGACTGGGTTTAAATTCTGCTTTTCCCACAAGCGCACATTTCTGCTGACCTGAGAAACCAGGTCTGCCCCAAACTGTAAACCCTCCGGAACAGGGACTTGGCCTGTAGGTAATTTGCTGAGGTGGGTAAGAGCAATAGTTTTCATTAAGGACCTGCCACTCCAGCATCTCCATACCTCATATGACAGATCATTAGAAACCCTGTCAGTACTTTGTTTGCCAGTTCTCAGCCTTCTTGTGTACTCCAATAAAAGGAATTGCAGCCCCTGGAAAATCCAGCACCAGACCGGGCTTCCAGAACACTTCACCACACCTTGAATGCTATTGCACAGCTACGGAGGTAGTGCTAGGGCTGAACAGCTGGTGTGAACGGGCAGACTAATTAAACCATATGGCCTATTCCTGCCATCATGTTCTCTTTCCTGTATTTTTCCATTCTACTTTTAATTTTATTCAAGCTCCTCCCACATACCAAGGGTGCTACTGGGCTGATTGTCATTAGAGAATGACACGGTGGTTATTACCCATGGCTAGTCGCGGTTAACCCACCGAAACGGGGGAGAGAAAGGAAGTGGTCACCGCGGGTACGGAGAGAAGGCCATTCACCACCCCGTGGAGTGGTGAATGGCCTTGTCTCCGCAAGGAAGGGAGGGAACGCACGTGGTCAACGATCGCGCTCCCTCCCTCCATACTGATAGCCGCCGCCCGATCGCCGCCACCACCACATAAGCATCTCCCTCCCTCCCTTCATCCTGATTGCAGCCACCGCCTGAGCCTGATCGCCGCCGCCCAAGTATCTCCCTTCCTCCCTCCATCCTGATCGCCGCTACCCAAGTATCTCCCTCCCTCCATCCTGATTGCCACCTGAGCATCTCCCTCCCTACCTTACCTTTGTGGCAGGGAATTTCTCTAAATATGCTTCTTACCAGCAGCCGGAGCATTGAAATCACATGTGGCTGCAGGAAAGGTCATCTCTGACGCAACTGGAAGTTGCATCAGAGATGACCTTTCCTGCAGCCACACGCGATTTCAATGCTCCGGCTGCTGGTAGGAAACATATTTAGAAATTGCCTGCTGCAAAGCTAAGGGGCAGGGAGGGAGAGAGGGAAGAAAGGTGGGGTGGAAAAAACAGACACTGAAGGGACCTGGGGAAGGTGGGGTGGAGGAAGTGGAGAGAAGACGCTTGGAAATGGTGAAGAGAGAGTAGGGAGAAGACGCTGGGAAATAGGGAAGAGAGAGTGGGGAAAAGACACTGGGAAATGGGGAAGAGAGAGTGGGGTGAAGACGCTGGGAAATGGGGAACAGAGAGTAGGGTAAAGACATTGGAAATGGGGAAGAGAGAATAGGGAGAAGACGCTGGGAAATGGGGGAAGAGAGAGTGGGGAGAAGACGCTGGGAAATGGGGAAAAGAGAGTGGGGAGAAGACACTGGGAAATGGGGAAGAGAGAGTACGGAGAAGACGCTGGGAAATGGGGAAGAGAGAGTGGGGTGAAGACGCTGGGAAATGGGGAACAGAGAGTGGGGTAAAGACGCTGGGAAATGAGGAAGAGAGAGTGGGGAGAAGACGCTGGGAAATGGGGAAGAGAGAGTGGGGAGAAGACGCTGGGAAATGGGGAACAGAGAGTGGGGTAAAGACGCTGGGAAATGGGGAAGAGAGAATAGGGTGAAGATGCTGGGAAATAGGGAAGAGAGAGTAGGGAGAAGACGCTTACAATGTAGGCCAGCAAAATGCTGGCCTATATTGTAAGTAGACGCGGCCGCTATACTTGTCGCAAAAGTATAGCGGCCGCCTGTCCGATCGCCGGCAGGAGGGTGCCCAACCCCTCCTGCCGGAACGCCGCACCCCCTCCGGACCCCCCATGCTACCACCCCCTAACCTCCCCCCAACTAACCTTCCCCACCCCCAACTAACCTCTAAGTGTTGGCCGGCCGGGTCTTGCTGCCGTCCAGCCGGCAGGCCCGCCTCGCTAAGTCTAAGGCCTGATTGGCCCAGGCTCTAGAAGCCTGGACCAATCAGGCCATAGGCATAGCGGGTCTGCCCATCCCCCCTAACCCTAAGGCCTGGGCCAATCAAGCCATAGGGTTAGTGGGGATGGGCGGACCCGCTATGTCTACAGCCTGATTGGTCCAGGCTTCTAGAGCCTGGGCCAATCAGGCCTTAGACTTAGTGGGGATGGGCTGGGAAGGGGCAGGCCCGCTTCATTTCGACGAGGTGGGTCTGCTGGCTGGACAGCAGTAAGACCCATCCGGCTGGCTAACACTTTAGAAGTTAGTTGGGGGGGAGGTTAGGGGGGATGGGGGTCGTTAGTGTGGGGGGTCCGGAGGGGATGTGGCTTTCTGGCAGGAGGGGTTGGGCACCCTCCTGCCGTCAATCAGGAGTTTTGGGGAGGGTGGTGTTCCAGCAGGAGCTGTTGGGCACCCTCCTGCCGGCAATCGGGAGTGTCGGAAGCAGCCTTCTGGCAGGAGGGGTTCAGTACCTTCCTGTCGGCGATCAGACAGGCGGCCGCTTTACTTATCGCAGCAGGGAGATCGCTTGCCGCGATAAGTGTAGCGACCGCATCTACTCTAACCCGATTCTTTAACAGGTGTCTGTAACATGGATGCCGGTTACAGAATCGGGGTTAGTGTAGGCCCGATTCTGTATAGGACACCCCTCCCAGGTGTCCTATACAGAATCAGGCCTAAGTGTTCAACTTTTAAAAAAATGAAAATATAATGTACAGCAGGAAACCAAGAAATAAGTCAAATAAGTTTTTTGTGCTGTCAAAACTCTGGACAAAAAATAAATCTGAAGAATCTTACTAGTGTTGGTCCTTAAATACTGGAAAAAAATCAAAGTGTTTCTTTACCTTTCATGCTGTGTTCACTGGGCCCCAGAAACCAGGGTAGCAGCAGCAGGTAGAGCAGATACACCAAGGACAGGACATTGTAGCGGAAGAGACAACCTGAAAGGGAAAGACAAACACCCCATTAACCATTTAATAACCACAGGCCCGATATTCAAAAGGATTTAGGCTCCTAACTTTGAAAGTTGTGCTCATAAATTGGCCTCCCAGAAAATTTACTAATGGTGGATGCCCAACTTTAAACTCAATTTCACCAAACTCCAAAATTTAGAAGCATAATAACTGAGTAACAATGGGGGTGGATTTAGGGCAGGGGAAAAAAAGTGAGCTTAGCACCGATTTTCAGCAGTAGGCTTGGAAATTAGATTCATAAACCTAGGCCAGGTATCCTCAACTCAGTCCTCAGACATACCAAGCCAGATATATATAAAATGGGAGGCAGAGCATACAAATCTCTCTCATGAATATTCGTGTTGAAGATTCTGAAGACTATCTAGGTATGTCCAAGGACTGGGTTGAGAACCCCTGATCTAGGCAAAAAAAAATTGTACGGTCCATCCAGTCCACCCAACAAGGTGACCAGAGCTGCACCTACCACTCTGTAGATTATGGCCATTCATGCTTAAACACTGGTTGGCAAATGTCGTCGGCCATCTAATACGATGGAGTCTTGGTTATAATTATATATTATTCCCAAGTATTGCTGGCAATATTTAACTTGCTATTTAAGAAGTCTTCCCCTCCCCTCCTCCTGTGGTATGTGATGATAAAGGACCACTTTTAGCAAGCTGCATTAGGGGTTTTTACTGCCGGCCACCGCAGTAAAAGCTCCAACGCTCACAGAATTCCTATGAGTGTTGGAGCTTTTACCGCAGTGACCAGTGATTTTTTTAAAAAACCTAACGTGGCTTGATAAAAGGGGGCCAAAGTGATCTACAATACTTGGACACCAAATGCAGACGTCTGACCAGCATCAGCCTTGGATCCCTCAATACTGGAGTTACTGAATCTTCCAAAAACAAGGAAAGAAGATTAATAGAAATAAAAAGTGGGGATGGAGCTGTACACATCAACCAGAGATAAATTAATAAGTTATTATTAAAACCAATAAAATAGTCTCTATTATGGATTGAATCCGAACTGGGCCTACATTTATAAGGATAACTTTTTTTTTTTTAATTCATTTTTCATCTTACAACAAATACATATATATAAAACATTTGTCAATGAGTACATCATTTGAAATTCTATCATTTATGATACTAATAGATAAAAATTTCAATCAAATAGATCACATAAATAATCTTTCCTAGTAATCTAAACATTAAGAAATTCAAATTCCCCCTCCCATCCCTTCTACCTTAAATTGTATCTATAACGTAAAATGGTATCTACTCATTGCAACTAATTTAAGCAGAACTTTTGGTTGAAATCTTAGGCACAGGCTTAAGAGCTCTGCATTTTTAGAACACCAGGCCCCACCTAAGAGAGTCGCCCAAGGTTTTGGACAACAGTCTGCCCAAATAATGGAGAAATTGGGGAGCCTCAGGAGGGGCAAACACTATTAGGTGCAAAAGAAACATGAGCGCTAAGCAAGTATTCGATAACAGCAAACTTGGGCTCAGAAGCTATTACAGAATAGTAGCGTGAGTATTTATGCTATGTCAAAAGCTGACATAAAGGCTCCGTGGCATAGCTTGCATATGTGACACCCGGGGCCCATCATTTTTTGACCCCCCCCCCCCTATCTGTATGAAAAATATGATTTTTAGTAAGTGACATGATGTCAGAGGGGGTGGGCTGGCAGACGCAGGGTGTTGCGGCAAGGTTCTGCGATGACTGCGGCTGCTGGTCCACCCCCTCTGACGTCACGTCTTCCGGAGCAGAGGCGGGAGAAGCAGTCATCGCGGGACCTTCCTGCACTTCAGCGCGGCTGCCGACTCTGCTTCGGAATAAGTATGGCAGCAGCGCTGAGGTGCAGGTGCCGTTTAGAGCAGCGGAGGAGATTCTGGATCTAGCCGGCTGTGCACTCCCCTAGGACTGGTACCAGGGGCAGTCCACACCCCCCGCCCTGCCCTTGGTACGCCACTGTAAAGGCTAGACCCTAAATACCATCAGTTGAGCACATACCTAGCACTATTCTATAAACCAGGATGGATAAAAATCAATTATTTTTTTAATCTGATTTTTTACATTTAGATTTGATTTTTTTTAAATAAAATTCTTTTTTCAGGAAATATCTATCTAAAAATAGTTTTCTATTTAACATTATAGTTCAAAAGTTATTCATATTGAAATAAGGATTAGTTTTTACTTATGTAGCATGAGGCTGTATATTCATGCAATGTTTACATTTTAAGTCAAGTCTTGATAAGTAGAGTAATGTCCATAATGATCCTGTTGTACGTGCTTACACAACAACAGAAGAAGTGAATGCCTTTTTTGCAGAATCAAATGATACCTCAGGAAATGCACAGGAATTAGCAGCAAAAGCTATATTACAATGTGAACAAAAATTCAAAAGTCTAGTACGCAGTTTAGTCACAGACAATGCTGCAAATGTATCCAAGATGAGAAGAAATTTAGAAGCGCATAAAGAGAATACTGATTGGGTTTTGGACAGGTACTAGTGAAAACGGGCTAATGTGAAAACGGGCTAATGTGAAAACGGGCTACTGGGCTTGATGGACCGTTGGTCTGACCCAGTAAGGCTATTCTTAGGTTCTTAATGTAGTAGTAGTGTGAAGTTTCAGTCTTTGGGAAGCAGAGCTGAGCTTGTGATGTCATAATGCCTCATTCCACCAATAAGAGCCAACCTCCTCAGTGATGTCACAATGGCTTGATTGGCCTCCAACCCAGTCAGCAGATTAACCGTTTCCCTTAACTGTATCCATGACATCCTGTTTAGATTGTAAGCTCTTTGGAGCAGGGACTGTCTTCCTTGTGACTCTGTACAGCGCTCGTGCGTCTGGTAGTGCTATAGAAATAATTCATCATAGAAGTAGGAGTGTCTCAAACAATGCTACCAGCAACTTGAAGCGCCAGTGTGCGAGTCTTGGAAAATGGAAAGATTCCCAAGCAAAACCAATTCAGCCTAATGCACAGGCCTCACATCTCCCTAGCACAGGTCCTGTAAGTTCTTGTAAACTGTGTCGAGCTCCACTTCCGTGGAGATGATGCGGTATATAAACTTAAGGTTTAGTTTAGTTAGTTTAGTTTAGTATGAAACATAACACTCACGTTTCAAGAGACACCAGTGTCAGCATGGGAGGGGCAGGGAAGGTCTGACATAAGATGGGGTTTCTGTGATGAGGGATCGAATCCGCAGTAGTAGAACATGACTAAGTCTCTTTAAGGCCAAAAGGTGACGGGATGTTTGCTCTGGAAAAACAGGTGGCGAGAGTAATAAATGCGACATTTGCTATGTACCGAGTACATACCGGGCACATCTTGTCCCTGGCACCTCTCTTGACGCACTCTCTCCTCTCATCTGGGGAAGACAATACGGTGGAACATTCACGTAGGCTTTAGCACACCTGTTTACGAAAGGCATTAAAAGAAGGGGGGAAAGGGTGTGGCACAGTGGTTAAAGCTATAGCCTGAGCACCCTGAGGTTGTGGGTTCAAACCCAAAATGCTCCCTGTGACCCTGGGCAAGCCACTCAATCCCCCCCATTGCCCCAGGTACATTAGATAGAGTATGAGCCCACTGGGACAGACAGGGGAAAATGCTTGAGGACCTAAATAAATTCATGTAAACCCCCTGGAACAAATACAGGCGCCTGATCACAGGACATAGGAGGAAGGGACAGAGCAGCCCCCATGTTGCTTGGAAACTCAAGGACTTCTTTATTCCTTTCCAGGAAATGTGATCAGGAGACCCACCTTTCACAGATCCCAGGGCAAACAGGGCAATTGCCCTGGGCCCCCCGGTCACAGGGGGTTCTCAAGCCTGCCTGAAATTGAAAGAGGGGATGCCTGTAAGCAAGCTTTGGAGCCCCCTTCTTAGCATCTGCTCTGGGTCCCGTCATGTCTAGTACCGGCCCTGACAGTCCCAGTGCTGTCAGTAAAGCTGTGCACAAGGGTCACCTTGGATTCAGCCAAGGGAAGTCTTCCCGCACCAATCTGCTACATCTGCTAGGAAGGTGAGAATAAACATGTGGATAATGGTGAGGCAGCTGATCTAGTGTACCTGGACTTTCAGACAAATAGTTGACAAAATAGCTCATGAGAGACTCCTGAGGAATTAAAAAAAAAGTCATAGGATAGGAGGAAATGACCTTTTGGAAACTCCTCACAAGACTAGGGCGAAATGGAGAATTCTCTCAGTGGATCTCTATTGGGACTGGCGAGTGGAGTGAAGTGAGGGAAGGATCAAATTTATTCAAAGGTATTAAACCATGAAAAACTGCTGAAGGACCTAGAAAGAGTGGGCATCCAAATGGCAGATGAAATTGAATATGGACAAGTTCAAAGTGATGCATTTTGGGAACAAAAACTCCACTCTGAACTACATGGATGCTGAGCTCCACCATTAGGATTCAAGCATTATCATGGACGTGTCTGCTGACAAAAAAACAAACAGAATGCGAGGAATTATTAACAAATCAAAGATTATTCTAAGGTCTCTGTATGGCTATATGGTGAGACCACACCGAGTGTTGTGTGTAATTCCAGTCAATAGAAATAACGGAACTGAAAAAGGTACAGAGAAGCAATTTGGGTTGTGGAGTTGGAGCTGGTGAAAATATGCTGACTCCTAATAGAGTTAAATTGTATGTCATGCAAATATTATAATCTCATTAACCCATTTGTTTCAGGATATGTTGAATATATTTTGATATCAATTTCTTTGATGATTACAAAATGTAATATATTTTATATTAGTGAAAGTGTACCTAGAGAATGGCACGGGGACAAAGTTTGTCCCTGTCCCCGTCCCTGTGAGCTCCATCCCTTGCCCTGGCCCTGCAAACTCCTACACAGATATATAAATAACCTTTCCCCTTAACTGTATCCATGAGATCCTGTTTGTCTGTCTTGTCTGTTTAGATTGTAAGCTCTTTGGAGCAGGGACTGTCTCGTTTTTGACTCTCTACAGTGCTGTGTACATCTGGTAGCACTATAGAAATAATAGTAGCAGTAAGACTAAATAAAGGCGTGGGAAGCCCTGGAGAAAAGGCTGCAGAGGTTAGGGATCTTCAGTTTGGAGAACAGACAGCTGAAAAGAGATATGAGGAAGGTCTATAAAATCCTAAATGGAATGGAATGTGTGGACACAAATTAATGTTTACTCTTTCAAAGAGTACAAAGAGGAGAGAACAAACCATGAAATTAGAGTAGCCCATTTAAAACAAACAAGAAGAAATCCTGAACACTTGGGCTGTTTACCGTATTCCACTCTACGGTTCAATAAAAACCATTTGAGAACAAACTGAAAAAAATATTTCTCGAGTTCTGGAACTCATTGCCAAAGGATGTGGTTAAATTAGACCTTTGCAATTCAAGGAAGTGGTAGAAGCAGTTAGCATAACTGGATCTGAAAAGGAGTTGCATGCATTCCTGGAGGGAAAAGTCCATAAACCATTATGAAAATATGAGAAAAACCATTGCTTATCGCTGGGAATACATAGTAGAGAATGGCACAGGACACATTTTTCCCATCCCCCATGAATTTTGTCCCTGTCCCATTCCTTAATCACACAAGCCTCTAACACTTATGATTTTAAAGCGTTTGAGGCTTGTGCAGATGAGGACGGAGCTCAGGCATTGGTGGAATGAGGCATTATGACATCACAATCTGAGCTCTAGAATGTTGCTACTTATGAGGCTTGTGCAGATGAGGATGGAGCTTAGGCATTGGTGGAATGAGGCATGATGACATCACAATCTGAGCTCTAGAATGTTGCTACTTAGGATTTTAAAGCGTTTGAGGCTTGTGCAGATGAGGACGGAGCTTAGACATTGGTGGAATGAGATATTATGACATCACAATCTGAGCTCTAGAATGTTGCTACTTAGGATTTTAAAGTGTTTGAGGCTTGTGAAGATGAGGACGGAGTTTAGGCATTGGTGGAATGAGGCATTATGACATCACAATCTGAGTTCTAGAATGTTGCTACTTTTGATTTTAAAGTGTTTGAGGCTTGTACAGATGAGGACGGAGCTTAGGCATTGGTGGAATGAGGCATTATGACATCACAGTCTGAGCTCTAGAATGTTGCTACTTTTGATTTTAAAGTGTTGGAGGCTTGTACAGATGAGGACGGAGCTTAGACATTGGTGGAATGAGGTATTATGACATCACAATCTGAGTTCTAGAATGTTGCTACTTTTGATTTTAAAGTGTTGGAGGCTTGTACAGATGAGGACGGAGCTTAGGCATTGGTGGAATGAGGCATTATGACATCACAGTCTGAGCTCTAGAATGTTGCTACTTATGATTTTAAAGTGTTTGAGGCTTGTGCAGATGAGGACGGAGCTTGCAGGAATGGGGCAGGGACAGGAAAATAACTCACCGGGACAGAATGGGAAAATGAGTTCACTCGGTGATGATGAAGAATTGACCAGAGTGCTCATTTAAATATTGATGAGCTCATTTGCATGGCAGAATCAGAGACTTTTAGGAAGTTCAGAAAAGACCACGGTAAGTCGTTTTGATAATCCGCTGCTAAAATATTTGCACACTAAAGTGGTTGGAACCAGTTTAGCAACCGCATAAAGGCAACCTTAAGTTTTGAGAATCTGGCCCTAAGTCCCTGATTCCATAAAGCCCACCTAAAGTTAGAGGCTGATATCTGTGCCTACTTTATTTATTTTAGGTATTTATATGCCACCTTTCAAGGTTATCGAGGCGGTTTACAATCAGGTACTTAAGCATTTTCCCTGTCTGTCCTGGTGGGCTCAAATCTATGTAATGTGCCTGGGGCAATGGATTGAGTGACTTGCCCAGGGTCACAGGGAGCAGCGTGGGATTTGAACCCACAACCTCAGGGTGCTGAGGCTTAATCAGTGGTGATATTGGCATCACAACCGGCCTTAATTGGACTTAATTGAGAGTTAGATGCCTACCTTTTTTTTAGATGCCTAACTGTATTCTGTAATTCGCTGATTGTCCAGCTGTCTTCACTATAAACCTCCTAGAAGTCGCAAGATTGTGGCGGTATAGGAAAAATAGTTATTATCATTAAGTCTAAAATCTCAATTCTATCAAAAGTAGGCGCCTATATTAAAAGTGGGCGTGGTTAGGGGGCGTGGTTTTGAGTTAGGCGTCTCTTTGTGAATCAGGTGCCGTTAGACTCTGATAGCGATGCCTAATTTTAGGCATAGAAACCCCTGGCATAAATTGGGAATGCCTAAATGTTAGCATAACGAGCGCCACGGTGGTGCTGAGCATGATTCTATAGTGGGCGCTTAAGTTATATAGAACCGATGCTGATATTAGCACCGAATTTTAGATGAACCTTATTGAATCAAGGCCTAAGGTCCGGATTCTATAACTGACACCGTTGGCGGCGGCTACCTTAAAAGTGGTCACCGATCGATCGCACGTCAATCATCCGACGGCACCCGGTACAGAATCGAGCCTCCAGGAAAAGTAAGCACCAGAAACATAGGCCAGGCTTTTCCTGGCCTACATTTCGGGCACCTACCTATGATGGGAATCGTTCCTTTGTAGGTGCTTTAGGCTGCCTAACACCAATTCCGGCATTAGCCACAACCACAGTGAAACACCTACAGAGGCACAATTCCGGTGAGGATTATTTAAGTGAAACTAAGTTAAAAATGTTTCAACGCTTTTTACTGAGTTTAGGCGTCTACTGGCACTGTTTATAGAATCCAGGCCTAAGCATCCACGGGGAGGGGGGCTGGGATACTGCAGACTGCCATGGGAGAAACTGAAGCCCCACACATCCTAGAACATAAGAACATAAACAGTGCCTCCGCTGGGTCAGACCATAGGTCCATCCTGCCCGGCAGTCCGCTCCCGCGGCGGCCCAGACTGGTCACGACCTGTCTGTATCACCAGAAGAGGCTCCCTTGCCACCTTGGTTTCTCATTTAAGTCCTGTCTTCCTATCGAAGTCCTAACCTTCCGGTCTTGCACATGCACGACCTGGTTTGGTTTCTATACTCATTACTTAGTTAGCTTTTTATACTTGTGTTACATCCCAGCTCCTCCCTCCGTATCCCGCGATCCCTTTATCCCTCAGGAATCCGTCCAATCCCTGTTTGAATCCCTGTACCGTACTCTGCCTGATCACTTCCTCCGGTAGCGCATTCCAAGTGTCCACGACCCTTTGGGTGAAAAAAAACTTCCTTGCATTTGTTTTGAAGCTATCTCCCTTCAGTTTCTCCGAATGCCCCCTCGTATTCGCTGTCCCTTTCAGTCTGAAGAATCTGTCCCTATCCACCCTCTCTATGCCCCTCATGATCTTGAAGGTCTCTATCATATCTCCCCTGAGCCTCCTCTTCTCCAGAGAGAAGAGCCCCAGCCTATCCAACCTCTCGGCGTATGACCTAGGGACCCCTCGCCCTCCCTCCCAGAGCCCCCTCACCTCATGCATGCCGACCCATATACTCCTTATCTCCATCCCATTGACAGACCTCTTTAGAAGGGGAAGAGAGGCTGATGCCAGGGGGAATTTAGATTTTGGAAAAACAGACAGATATCTCCACCTGTCACCGCCAGGTTCCATTAGCAAAGCCTTAAATCTCTGCTGTAAGCTGGCAGACTGTTGTGTTTTTCTGGGGTGACACAGTGATGAATGGGCAGGGCCTGAGGACAGGTTTGGAACAGAGTTTGTGCTGATTCTGCCTTCCTCCCAGCAGCTTCTCTTAACAGTTCCCCAGGGAGATGCTCAGAAAGTGCCGAGTGGTTTAATGCTCAGCCAGAGACCCCACCCCCATCCCGAGCCTGTCAGCCAAGAGTATAGAACCCATTCCCATGCATAGCGGCAGAGTATTTCACCTCTCCCCCATGAGAAATATGCAAAGATGCGTGCAAACCCATTCCCTCCCCGGGACACAGCCAGTCCATATTGCCACATCATTGTCTGGTTTTTAAATGCAGTACTGATTAATGACAATTTTATGCAGAAAACAGCATTCATAATTACAGTAATATCACTCACAAGCATCACTAAACCAAAAAAAAACATTCACATACAAATCATATCTAAATTTGAAAACTAAATATTAAATTAAGTCTCATCCAAAAAAAGGCCTTATTTGGGGCAACTTTATTGAGATCCTCTATCCACCGAATCATAGTGGGGAGCGTGTGACGTAGTGGTTAAAGCTACACCCACAGCACCCCAAGGTTGTGGGTTCAAACCCATGCTGCTCCTTGTGACCTTGGGCAATCACTTAATTCCCTCCAGGTACATTAGACAGATTGTGACAGACCGGGACAGACAGGGAGAAATGCTTGAGTACCTGAATAAATTCATTTAAACCGTTCTGAGCTCCCCTGGGAGAATGGAATAGAAAACTAAATAAATAATATTTTTGAATTATTCCTAATATGAGGGCTGGGACTGATGCCTAAAGGGATGAGACCAGCTATGCACTTGCCATAGGCAAAGGAGAATGGGTGGAGGATAGGATAGGATAGGAAAGCGGGGAAAAGGGTGGGGGCAGGGCTAAGGAGTCAAAGTCAAGTTTTCTTTTGTTTTGCTTTAAGGATGGGAGGGATATAGGGAGCAGAGGGGAGGGAAGGAAACATGGGTGGAAGTTTGGACAAAGTTTGTTTTAGACACTGGCGATACTACTGTATGTACTGATGGACTGTATTATTATTGGTTCAATATGACACCCTTAGAACATAAGATTGACAAATGAGATGGAGCACTCAATGTTTTCATATAATGTGAAAATAAAACAGAGGAAAAAAGGACCTCAAAAAACCCCTGGAGTAAAATCTAAAAGATCTTAACCAATTGGGGTTGGTTTTCATCACTGGTCCAAAACCCCTGTGTGTGATTTTTATTTAAATTTTTCATGGATTTAATTTTCCAAAAATTCAATATGTATTCATACTCATGAATAAATATTGTGATTAAATATCAATGTCTCTCTAATTTTGAATTGAGCATTATATAACCAACAGCTAAGAATTGAAAATCTCGATGAAACGAGATGTAGCCTTATAATATCAAGCACTTATCTTAGAACATAAAACACGCCTTTAGTGACATCACTGCTGAGGCTGGCTCTCAGGCATTGGTGGAATGAGGAATTATGACATCATAATCTCAGCTCTGGAATGTTGCTACTCTTTGGGTTTCTGCCAGGCATTATGACATCAGGGAAAGGGGTTGGGACTTGTATTCTGCCTTTTTGTAATTATACAACCACACTCTAAGTGGTTTACATACAGGTACTTCAAGCATTTTCCCTGTCTATCTTAGTGGGCTCACAGTCTGTTAAGTGAATTGCCCAAGGTCACAGGGAGCAGCACGGGGTTTAAACCCACAACCTCAGGGTGTTGAGGCTGCAGTTCTAACCACTGTGTCACACTCTCCTCCAATACAATATCAAAAGTGAGCCAACTATACAGTAGAACAGGGGTGCCCACACTTTTTGGGCTTGCGAGCTACTTTTAAAATGACCAAGTCAAAATGATCTACCAACAATAAAAATGCTAAACATATATATATATTTATTTATTTATATATATATATATATATATATATATATATACATACCGAGTGTACTTTGTATTTATGTTCAAATATTTTTTTATTATACAGCCCCCCTCCCCTGAAGGCCTGACCCCCCCCCCTGAAGGTCTGCACATTCCCCCTCAAAGGTTGACTCCCCCCCTGAAGGTCTGCACTACCCCTTGAAGGACTGCACCCCCCCCCCCCGAAGGCCTACCCTCCCCACATCCATTTACCTAATTCCAGCAGAGAGCAGTCTGCAGAGAGGATCGCTGGTACTTTAGCGATCCTTGCAAGTTGCCATAGGCCTCAGGAGCTGTCTTCCCTCTGCCCCAAGCCTGTCTCTGACTTAGATGAGGGGCAGGACCACGGCAGAGGGAAGACAGCTCCTGAGGCCCATGGCAACCTGTAAGAATTGCTAAAGTACCACCTGCCACCGGCCGTCTCCCATTTGTCCCCTTTGGAGATCCCCACAGGAATAAGGAAGTTAAATTAATAGAATACTTAGGCACAGAAAAACAAAGAAATACCTCCAAGAACTGCCCCATAAGAACTGCCTGTCACAATGCTCATTAGTTGAACTGAATAAAAGACAAGTGGATTTAGAAGGGGGACGATCCGCCCGGGTGCACGGCTTGGAGGGGTGCACAGCCGGCCAGGTCCGGGTCATCCTGCCTTTCTTTTCCCCCGGTCCGCGCTCGGGGCTCGCGCCTGCCTGGTCCCGCGCCGATGCTCGAATGGTGCCGTCAACTCCCATGAGTCTCGCGATAACCAACAGCACCATTTGGGCAGCAGGTGCGAGCCCCGTGCGCAGACCGGTGGAAAGGAAGGGCAGGAGGACCCGGACGGCTGTGCATCCCTCCAAGCTGTGCACCCGGGGTGGGGGCAGACCGCCCCACCTCGGTACGCCACTGATTGGGAGGCCGATTTTGGGGTTTTTAAAATTGTATATCGGGCAGCATTAGGCCTCGCTCTTACCTCAATCATTACAGGCGCTTCTATTTCTTGTGATGCGCTGAGCTCCGTCCCCCACCGACCTTCACCCCGCCCTTCCAGTACTCTGATTGGCCAGCGTTCTTTAAGAGGCGGGCCAGTCAGGAGGGGAAAAAAAGAGAAGGGAACCTGCTGTGCGATCGACTGGGGTCGCCTGAGCGAACGACCTGTCGATCGCGATCGACGCGTTGGGCACCCCTGCAGTAGAATATTGAAGCCATTGTGACATCACTGCTGAGGTTGGCTCTTAGGCATTGGTGCAATGAGGCATTATGACATCACAATTTCAGCTACTCTTTGGGTTTCTGCCAGGTATTATGACATCAGGGAAAGGGATGGGGACTTGTAATCTGCTTTTTTGCAATTATACAACCACACTCAAAGCGGTTTCCATACAGGTACTTCAAGCATTTTCCCTCTCTGTCCCAGTGGACTCACTATCTCTCTATAGGTGGGGCAGTGGAGGATTAGAGAAAGACTGTTCCACTATCATAGATGGATACAAAAGTAATGGGAAGACTTCAAGATCCCCAAAAATTTCTATTTTAACTTGCTCGCTAGTTAATAACCACAACTACACCGCATTAAAACTGACTTCTGGAACCCCATGATGGGTAGAATTCCATAACAAGTTAGGGTATATTTTTATTGAAAACCGTATAAAACAGAAATTGAGTAAGCAGTAGGAAACAGTTACATACAATGAGGATTAACATGGTTGTAAATGTTTATGAAAACCACACAAAATATGCATATAGCTCTGTGATATAGTAGACCAAACTAACATAATGATACTATGGAACTGTGGCCTCACTCACACAGTCTCAGGACACCAGCTAGCTCTTTGGGTCAGGCACCCGCAATCGGGGTCTACAAAACAAAATTCTGAGTTCAAGATGGGCACAGGCTGGCCCGGACTCACTCCAGTAGGCCGAAGGATTATTTCACCCGAGGGCTCAATCACTTCACACAATTGAACAAAATCAAGCTGAGACTGATGAAAAATTGATAACTTGAACTTTCCTTGAAATCTTGGTTGCAGTTCCAGCTGTCAATCACATTGAACAGTATACAGTCACACAAATCCTTCTGTCCTCGCGGTGACATGCTCCAGATCCCACCTTCCTTACCAGCCCCGGACCACCAAGCTAAAGCCCTCCACAGAGTCACTCACATACTCATTAACCCACAGAGATGGGTATCCACAGTCTTGTTTCTGTTCTGGGACCACGCATTGCTAGCAGTCAGCATTTTCGGTTGACCTAACCAATGTCAGCAAAGGCCTATGGGACGTTATATCAATCTGACTCTGGAATGTTGATGCAGATAGACCCTAAATGCTCCTGCACAGAATTCACATGCATTAATCATCCAGCCAGACTGGATTGTTTGTCAAGAAGATAGGCTGCTTGAATGGGACAAAGAAGCCAGAGACTAATCCCTTCTACCATGCCCGCAAGTATCACACCCTCCTTATTAATTAAACTAACCATTGTTTCAAACAGTTTACAAATTCTAAACAGAAAGATACTGGGACATACAATAGTTTCTATATTCAGAATAAGATTCCAAGCTATAAAAGCCTCCTCTCTGCAACCCCCCTCCCTCTCTGGAGCCTGAACCATCACCCCTCCCCTCTCTCTTTCCAATGGACTCTGTAATGCCGTAAACTGTCCTCTCTCTCACACACACACTAGCAGTCTCTGCATTTGTAAAGCTTCTGTCCATTTGCTGGATATATAACCCTGTAAGATTGCCTTTCTGTAATATTAAGCCTATTTCTACATAATATATTCTTTACGCAATCACTTCTGGCTGTCCTTGTTATGTGATTTCACTTCCTAATGAGAATCTTCTACGAGGGTATTGAACCCAGGACCTGGCGGATTGTAAGGCCGTCACAATATATCACTGGGGCTTATTTGCTTCAACATTACCCCTGCAAAACCTTACATTTTGAGCAGTTGCTAATCCTTCCCACCAAGCTGAAAGACTCCACTGTTTGCTCTGTTATCAAATCCACTCAGATTCTCACCCCTCAAGCTCTTAATACTTCTAGGAGTCTCCCTCAGTACTTGGACTCTGGCATAGGGTTACCAGATTTTCCGTTTGGAAAATCCAGACCCCCTAGACCCGCCCCCCATGCCCATCCAGTTCTACCCATTCCCACCCTGTCATGCCCCACCCCCAATCCCACCCTAGCCCCATCCCCCATTGCCTGCTCTCATCGGGCAGGAGGACATCCACACAGGCGCGCATGTCCTCCTGCTGGACAGTGATTTGATAGAAGCTTTTTAAAACCCAAAGTGCTGTGTTTTGAAAAGCTGTCCAGACCTCCGGACATAGAAATAGAAACAAATGCATTTCTTCCTGAACAGGGCAAAATGCAGACACAGCAGAAGTAAATTCTCAAAAATTGATACAATTCGATCACTAAATTCAAAACTAAAATAATTCCCCCTATCTTTGTTGTTTCCCTCCCTCCATGCTGTGCCTTACCTTCTGGCCTGCTCCCGCCTGGCTGTTTTATGCCGCCCCCGGTGTTATCTTCGGGCCGGCTCCCTCTTCCTCACTGATGCAGTGCACAAAGCCGCGGGCAGCGGCTCCCTGCGCGTCCCGCACCTCATCTGGAAGCACGTTGCGACGTCAGAGAGAAGGCTTCCGGTTCAAGCACAGGACACGCATAGGAGCCACTGCCTGTGGCTTTCTGCAATGCGGCAGTGAGGAGGATGGAGCTTGCCAGAAGATAATGCCATATCGATCGCACCACGGACCAGCGGCTGGAGAACACTGTCTCTGGCCTGATGCACATGCCAGCCCTGTGGACCAGCAGGAAATTTCTACGGACCGACACCAGTCCGCAGATCGGCAGTAGAAGAACGCTGTTATAAAATTCAATTATGTTAACCATCTGGACTGGGTGCTTTCTACTGAAATGCTAGCAAGAGATCCCCTTCTGCTATGGGGCCATTCAGGAAGGCTCTCTGTACATCCAATAATTTTGGAAGGTCTAAGTTATCAAGATACATATCACTATCTAAATGATCCCCTGAGGCTCTGAGAACAAATTTTCGTAAAATTGTTTAAGGATAGCGTAGACATCTGAATCTATGTGTGTAAGTGACCATTCCTGTCCATTGACTGAAGAATTGTAGTGGGTCCCTGTTTGCATTTAATCAAATTTCCCACTTTTATTCCCATGCAAAATCAACTGATGTTTATAGCGAGCTGGAGGTTTAATTGCTACCTAGTGAAGAAGCTCATTTAACACCACTTGTGATGCCAAGAGCAATGCTCTTTGGGTGTCAGACGGATGAGCTCCAAACGCCTTCAGTCTTTCTGCACTTGTATTTCCAGGTGAAGAATCTCCCTATCCTAAATCTTCCACTTTCTAGTCATATAAGCTACAGTTTCTCTACTGAGCACAGTCTTC
The DNA here is from genome assembly GCF_902459505.1 of Geotrypetes seraphini. Lineage (NCBI taxonomy): Eukaryota > Metazoa > Chordata > Amphibia > Gymnophiona > Dermophiidae > Geotrypetes > Geotrypetes seraphini. The sequence continues at coordinate 9,648,032 of NC_047087.1, read as the reverse complement.
TCCGTGTCCCAATACAAGATTGGTTGCTGGACATGCAATGAAATTATGAAATTTAAACTCCCTCCATTTTTGCAATAGAAATTCCTTTGCGCCTCCAGTCCCAAGAAAGCTCCAAAGGGAATCTCCCCAAACAACTATTCCCCAAGTTTAATCGCATGATCAGATACCCCATAAGGGTCAATCTCCACAAATGTTAAGTGAGACAACAAGTGTCTAGATATCAACAAATAAACAATATGAGATTGCGTAGAATGAGCTTGAGCCAGGCGTGTGTAATCTCAATCTCCAGAGTGCCAAATTCGCCAACCATCCACTACATCTAATGTGTTGCAGAGTAGAAGGTAATCCTCTCAAAAGACTAAGGCCCCCTTTTGTGCTCTGATGACCAGGGTGAGATTTATCCATGGTTGGAGCATAAGCTATCACCACCTATAATAAAGTTATTCCCACCAGAAGAAAACAACCGAGCTATTAAGCCTCTTTCAAATTGCTTATCTTGAACATTACACCGAGTTAAAGGCTGTTTATCCAAGGTAACATTAGCAATCACGTTTCTACTCTCTGGTCCCTGAATAGGTATATATGCTTTCGAAAATAAATCCTATATCTTCTTTTCTTACTTTTTCTAAGTTTTTCAGGGCTTCAGACATGCCGTTTGGTCACCACTCATTCTTCATGGCTGCCAAATAGTTCTTTATGGCTATGGCTTCTTCACTAGCCCCTCTATATACTTATTCTCCCATGGTTTTTATTTTTTCTTTTTCAAACCTTTAATGTGGTATATGCTAATATCAATCTTTTAAAACTTATCTTAAATATTTCCGTTTGTCTGTTTTTCTTATCCTATCGGGAAGGGACCCGTCATATCGACATGTTTCACCGTTAGGCTGCTTCAAGGAAAGTCCCCCCTTTTCCAACTCATCTGCACCATCCCGATCCGTTATAGCTATTGACATTAAGTTACTGATATTAGCATATACCACATTAAAGGTTTGAAAAAGAAAAAATAAAAACCATGGGAAAATGAGTATATAGAGGGGCTAGTGAAGAAGCCATAGCCATAAAGAACTATTTGGCAGCCATGAAGAATGAGTGGTGACCAAACGGCATGTCTGAAGCCCTGAAAAACTTAGAAAAAGTAAGAAAAGAAGATATGGGACATTGAATGGTGTAGATTACTTTGAATGAGTTATCAATGTGGTTACTACTTCGAAAATAAATCAGCACGACAAATGATAGGTACGTCCCACCCACCACTTACTACATTTAGGGCTTCTTTTACGAAGGTGCGCTAAGCGTTTTAGCGCACGCACTGGATTAGCGCGTGCTAGCCAAAAATCTACCGCCTGCTCAAAAGGAGGCGGTAGCAGCTAGCGCGTGCGGCAATATAGCGCGCACTCTTCCACGCATTAAGGCCCTAACGCGCCTTCGTAAAAGCGTGCTCAATGGGTCTCCTGTAACATAACTACATCAGCCTTACGACGGCATAATGTTGATAGTATTTATTCATTTCGTCTTCTATCCCGATCTCCCCAACTGATTAACATACATAATATACAGTCAACGAACAGTTAACATAAATAACATATAGTCAGAACAGGTTAGTTTGTCATGTTTATGATGCAATGTGGTTGTCCTAGTATGACATATAATAATAACTTTATTCTTCTATACCGCCACAATCTTGCTACTTCTAGGCGGTTTACAATCAAGAGTGCTGGACATTCAGCGAAATACAGAGGTACTTTTTGTCTCTTTATTGGCAGGGTAACCCCTCCCAGGTTCCATGATATAATCTTGTGATCCCATCCTCCATCATACCAGAATACAGGGATAGACAGAAAATAATCAAGGTAATTAGTAAGAGGAACTACCCATGCCTACAGGCCCTCACCCAAAGATGGCACGCACGCTCTCTGTCTAAAAATAAAAAAAGAGAAAGAAGAGCATCCCCCCCCCCCCACAAAGAATACCCAAATTGTCTAATGATATGCACCTTAGCATAAAATGTCCTCCTTACCCATCGGTGCCACCAACCTATTCCCTTCCAACATACAAGTTATAAAATGGATTGCCAAATACAAATCAAAACCATGCAAGGCATTCTGTACCTGACACACACCGACACCACCGGGCGGGTAGTACAGTAAGATCTTTTGTATATGACGAGACCTCAGCACAGGGTCAGAGAATCAGGTTCAAAGTGCTGGAGGGCGGCACGTTTCCCAAAAGCAGCTGGCACAAAGAGACTTGCTAGATACTCCGACCCCCTTGGGAGGAAAGGGAGGTGAAGAGCGGTTCAACCACTGGCAGAATGCTGCACTGGCTCACAACACTTCACACTTCAAGTTAATGTAATTTATAGGCAGGTGATTAAATAATCTAAGCAGTTTACATACTGGATAAAATTATAATGGAGTAAAAGGGAGGTGGCCTAAGATACAATAAAATCTGTCAAATAAGAGCTATTTAAAATTAACTAAGACACATAAAGCACAGTTACTTACCATAACAGCTGTTATCCAGGGACAGCAGGAGCCCCCTCGCGGACGTTTTTGCAAGAAGACTTGTTCGAAGACCTTCAGGCTTGCGATTGGCCCGCGCATGCGCACGTGCCCCTCCCACCCTGCCTAGGGCATGCGTCTCCTCAGCGTGGCCTTAGTTCAGATAACAAGCAAAGAAGCCAACCACGGGGAGGTGGGTGGGTTGCGAGAATATCTGCCTGCTATCCCTTGATAAATAACTGTGCTTTATCCCAGAGTCCCGTGAACGGGAGACCGAAGAAGTTCGACTAAGGCGTGTAGGGGGCGTCAAGGAACGGCCCTGTGCCAGATGGACCGGGGAAGACGCCGGGGTCCGAGGAAATCACTGGGGAAGCCACAGAGAAAAAGGGGTATAGGAAAAATCCCCAACTAGCTTCGAAGCAGGCAATCGCCTCGATGGGGAACATACAGTAGAGTCCAATTTGAGGACAAGCGTGTCTGGATGGTCTCGAGGTCGGGGCGGGGAAGACCGGGGCTGTTTAGAAGAGGCGAGCCTCGCCACAGTAGCAGGGGAAAAACTGGTCTCCGGTCTGGACCCCCGAAAAGTCACTGCCGACTCAGGGGAGGAAGACTCCCTCGAGGGAATCCAATGAGTCTTACGGGTGAAGCTTCGAGAGACGAGGGGACGCTCAGGCTGGTCAGACCGCAACTGGGTCAAGACTGAGGTCAAAGGCGTCGAAGTCGGGACTAGTTGACTTACCACTGAGGAAAACTGTGTGGTAATAATAGCCTTAAGCATGTCCTCGAAAATAGGCACCGAGACCAAAGGTAGGTGGGTCGGAGGTGCAGCAGTGTGCTCTTTCGGGGGCGACCTCGAGGAAGAGTATTCCCTACATGAGGAGGCACGCTTAGATTGATGTCTCAAAGACACTGATGAGGCAGCGCTGACATGAGATTCCGAGGTAGGCTTCTTCGCTGGCATACCTGAGGAGGGAAGAGGAGACTTACCCGAGGCCGGAGTAGCAGGAGGGGCCGAGGCCGGATCCTTCGAGGCCGACGGGAACTTCGAGGCCAAGGCATCCAATGAGGGCGCCGAGGCCGAGCTCGAGGCCAGTCCCGCAGGATTCATAGGGCCAAAGAGTTGGAGAATCTTGGCCACCCGTCGACGAAGAACCCGCGGTTGTAAAGTCACACAACGGGGACACGACTCAGCACGGTGCTCTGCACCCAGGCACTCCACACACCAACGATGAGGATCGGTGATGGAGAGAACCCGGTTGCACTTAGTACACTTTTTAAATCCGGAACGAAGCCGGGACATAAGAAAAAGGAGGGCAGCGGCCCCACGAGGCCAGGCAGCCAGAGGAAGACCGGGAACCCAGTCAAAAATACACCAACTGAAAAAAATGAAAACAAATAAAATTAAAGACGCGAGCACAGCAACTCAACAGAAACTAACCAAATAAGCCGCAGTGCAAGAGGGACAACGAGATCGTGCGAAGCAAGGGAGCAGTGCGTCTGGCTCCGTGGAAAACAGAGAACTTGAGGACACACTGAGGAGACGCACGCCCTAGGCAAGGCGGGAGGGGCACGCGCGGGCCAATCGCAAGCCTGAAGGTCTTCGAGCAAGTTTGCTTGTGAAAACGTCCATTAGTTGTTGGCTTCCTAGTGAATGACCCATTTTATTAATCTGAGCTTCCCACACTCCAAGTACCATCGCCCTATGAGAGGATCCAATGCTCCCTGCAGCATTCCTCAGTAATACAGCCCTACATAATGACTCCACATTTCCCACAGAACCCCTGGAGTTCTAAAATCCTGTGTGAGGGTCCTATACTCTGTGCAATGCCCCCAAAGTTCTGATAACAGCAATTTGTTTTGTATATAAGAACCTAAGAATAGCCTTACTGGGTCAGACCAATGGTCCATCAAGCCCAGTAGCCCGTTCTGACAGTGGCCAATCCAGGTCCCTAGTACATGGACAAAACCCAAGGAGTAGCAACATTCCATATAGAATCTGAAAGAATAGCAAGATTCCGGAATCCCAGAGAGTAACAAGATTCTAGAATCCCAAAGAGTAGCAACATTCCATACAGAATCTCAAAGAATAGCAAGATCCCAGAATCCCAGAGCGTAACAAGATTCTAGAATCCCAAAGAGTAGCAACATTCCATGTTACCGATCCAGGGCAAGCAGTGGCTTCCCCCATGTCTTTCTCAATAACAGACTATGGACTTTTCCTCCAGGAACGTGTCCAAACCCCTCTTAAAAGCAGCTACGCTATCCGCTCTTACCATATCCTCTGGCAACGTGTTCCAGAGCTTAACTATTCTCTGAGTGAAAAAAAAATTCCTCCTATTAGTTTTAAAAGTATTTCCGTGTAACTTCATCGAGTGTCCCCCTAGTCTTTGTCATTTTTGACGGAGTGAAAAATCGATCCTCTTGTACCCGTTCGACTCCACTCTGGATTTTGTAGACTTCAATCCTATCTCCCCTCAGCTGTCACTTCATTCACTGGATATTGCTGGATTGGAAAAGGCCTGGAATCAGGACTCTTGAGAATTATGGAGAACAATGAAATTCTGAATCACCTGCAACATCCCCATTCCAGCAGATTAAAAAAAAAACCTGGATGTGAGCAAACTGTGGATCACAGTAAAGGAGAAAACACAAAAACCACGATGGTAGTAGACGTGTCAGTGCTTCACGTGGAGTGGGAAAAGAGCCTCAGGTACATGACATTAGAGATTTCTATTCTGCCATTGTTTGCGGTTCAAGGCGGATTACAAAAGAATTACAACAAAGGTATTATAAGAAGAAGATATCTGGTAATTTCTAGAGGAGATAAAGAGTAGGTAAGGTTGCTTTGGGGAATCGGGAAGGGATTGGGAAATTCAGTCAGAGACGATGGCATTGAGTGCCACACACTTGATTAAAAGTAATTTCCAAGCACACCTGTACTCATTACGTCTTATGAACTGCAGAAGGAAGCCGTTTTTGGCACGATGTATGCTCTACGAAGTATTAACAGTAAAACGGAGAAATTTAGGATTACTTTCCACATTTCCTGGCTAAGAGTGAGGTTCATCACTGTCATGTACTGTATGTGTTAAACTAACTCACTTGGAAATACTGAATCCGTCCTAGTACTACAAGCTCTATGAGCGTGTTCAACACTCCTTGCAACACCCACAGCAAAGGACGTCTGTCTGGAGAGTTAACATTTTGAGCATGAGCCAAATCATCAGCTCCGTTGGGCCGTGTCCCTGCCTGTGTTGTCAATGCATGACTCCTGCTTCTGTGAAGAGCTGCTTCAAAAGGCTCCGGGCTAACTACGCCTCCCAGTGTATGTCCAGTGAACCAATAGTGGAGACACCAGAGGCATTGTGTGTTGGAGGAAGGGCACACCAACTTGGCACGCCAACAAAGAGGCTTGACAATGGACCTCCTTTGTACATTTTCTGATCATTGTTATGCTCTGTTTGGTGCAATGGTACAGCCATGAATTATTCTGCTTTCGGGTTGAATTAGGGCTTTGGTAAGTGTCACTGCATACCAACCCCACTTTATCTGGGATTTAGATTTTAGATTTCATTACTGGTCTTTTTCAAATATATTTATTTTTATTTCCTACATTTCTATTCCGCACTATCCAAGTTCTACGCAGATTAGAACAGACATACACAGCATTAAATGAAATAAAAGACAATGAACAGTTAGTGATAATAAAAAAAATTTTTAACACACCGAACCAAGATGGTTAGACAGTGGATACACTCATGAAGACCCCTTAGACACAATAGTATTGAGCTTTTTATTGAAAGATCCAAAGTAGAGAATGACACGGTGACAAAATTCATCACCGTTCCCTTCCCCGCGGATAACCGCGGGAAATAATCCCATGTCATTTTCTAGTGTCTATTTCAACCTCAGTCCTTCTACATCAGCATTCTTCAAAGCAAAGCTTGCGGGTCAGTGGTTGTGGCCATTCATACTCTGATTCTTCCCTCTCTCCTTAAAGAATGACATGAAGATGGTTTCCCGCAGTTATCCACGGGGACGGGGACGGTGATGAATTTTGTCACCCTGTCATTCTCTAATCCAAAGCTGGCCAATGTACGGAGAGTTGAAAGCATAGCGTTCCAATGTTTAGGTCCTATGACACTGAAGAGAGAGACCTTCTATAAGTTTGTAGCTGATCAATCTTATGGAGGGAACTACCAGAAGATCACCAGAGGAACATAGCATCCTGATAGGCTGGTAACATTGCAAAAATACCAAAATTAGGGGGGGGGGGCGTGGCACTAAGTTATAAAGAACTTTGTAAGTTAGGCAAAGAAGCTTAAAGATGATTCTCGCTTCAATTGGAAGCCAGTGAAGTTGCAAATCCAAGCTTAAGGCAAATTACATAAATTATTTCCCACTTACGGGCTCGATTCCTATCGTGAATTTTCACACAATCCAAGAGATTCGTTTGTTTGCTGCCATGCTTACCGTTGGCATCATGCCCCAAAGATTTCAAATCCATATTCTGAAACAGATACTTCATTTAAGACCTCTTGGGCTTAATCATCTGCAACAAATTAGCTATTTCCAAACTTTTAGCTAAAAATGATTGGACTGAGAGCATTGGCCCAGACTGCTGGAACTCACTATGTAGGTCACATTTCCCTTTTTGGTACAACCTTTAGTGGCTTCCTAAATCATAGTGTATAAAGTTTAAATTTAACCCTAATTACAAAGCTCCCGATGGATTCTTCCAAATGATTGCGATGACAACAAGCCTACGTGGTTGCGATTTCATCCAGAACTTTATTGGTGGATGAAAGGCGACTGCCTTCCATTTGTGTCCGCTACAGCGATTATAACAAACAAAGACTATTTGCTAGATTCTTCTCAACTGGCTGTCAAAGAGCTCGATAACCTGTTAGTAGCTAGAATGACATCACATATGACATCACAGTCTTGAGCTATGTCACTAAACTATGTGTATTTTGGGCTTAAGACAATTTGTGACTTGTGATACTACCCTATTCTTTTACACACGTCTGACCAGTTAGTTTGATTGGTTGTAGGATACTTCCTACTTTTGTTATTCTCACTCTGTTAGTTATTGGCCTTATATAATTGTGATATGTCATGTATTTGTATCTGCATTTGGTCAATGACTTATTGTATGTTATAAAAGGAAGCTGTTAATAAAGATGATTGAACAACAACAAAAAAAATTTAACCCTAATTCATCTTATCAGCAAAATCATGAATGGTAGCACTGTGCTTAAAATTATAAGCTCTCTCAAATGCTAAGCTCAATATGGTCAGAGGTTTTCTAAGATGAGTCTTAAGTGGCTGTCTGAAACCCAGGCTTTTATGGAATTCGTTTCTGGGCGACCTAAGAATGGCACCAAATTTTCTTGTGCTCAGGAAAAAAAAAATTGAAGGCTTCCTTCTTCACCCAAGCATTTGACACACGCTCGTCACAGTGAGTGAAATATCATTCATTGTGTTTGCCGGAGATTAGCAACTGAGCCAGATGTGGTGACAGATGTATTAAAGTATGTCTTTGTACGTGACATGTTTTACTTCTTTGATTATTAGATCTCAATTTACTTCATTTTTATAGTTTTAATTTTATGCTTAAGCTTTTTATATTTGATTATGTAGTGAAGCTGTAACATGTCTGAAATAGCAGTAAGCATGACTAAAAAATTTTAAATAAATACACTGTCATCTGAGAGGGTCCAACAATCCCTGCAGTGCTGCCCCCCCCTCCCCCCAACACTCCCTGTAGCATTTTCCAGTTACAGCTTCGGACTTATTCTGCTTAATCAAGTCCCTGACCCAGCAGTCAGCATCTCTCCAAATGATAGGGTTTCAATCTACTTCAGGGATGTCAAAGTCCCTCCTGGAGGGCCGCAATCCAGTCGGGTTTTTGGAATTTCCCCAATGAATATGCATGAGATTTATTAGCATACAATGAAAAGCAGTGCGTGCAAATAGATCTCATGCATATTCATTGAGGAAATCCTGAAAACCTGACTGGATTGCGGCCCTCGAGGAGGGACTTTGACACCCCTGATCTACTTTAAAGAATTTTCTCAAGCAAGACCCAGAGGTGCTCATTTTTGAAGCCTAAAAAAAACATCTATCTGCTAAAAACATCCAAATCCTAATTTTGGAAAGTCAGAATTCGGATGTTTCACTTTGCAGTTCATCCAAATAGTAAGGGGGGGGTGTTGTGGGTGCATTTAAGGCAGGATTAGGGCAGGCCCAAAACCATGGTTGCCGCTGGGACCATCCTAGCCTGTCACTGTCCCGGCCGCCAATAAGAAATCTGTTTAACGAAATAAGAGAAAACTGAAGAAAACAAAAGCTTATCTGTGATTATCCTGGCAGTCGGCTGGTCTCATGTGAAAGCGGCAACAGCAGTAGTGAATTTAAAATGTGAAAAAGTGCTGTGAACTTATTCGCGGCCGGGACAGTGATAGGCTAGGATGGTCCCAGCAGCAACCGCAGTTTTAAGAGGACATGGCCCTGCCCAATTCCACCCCCACATAAACCTCATCTCTTCTCCTTCTTTTCCCCCCCCCCCCCCATCTGGGCTACATCTGGAGGGTCTCCAAGCCTGTGCGGATGTGACACAACGACATCACACGCATGCCATCATGACACAGCCCCGAGCTCAGGGTCTTCCAAAACCCAAACTGCTGGGTTTTGAAAATCCATCTGGACATGTCCTCTAAATAGGACATGTCTGGGATTTCTTAGGCATCTGGTAACCCTATCCATGATGACTCTGGTGAGAAAGTCTGTGTTCTTTATGGTTACCTCCGCCTTTACTCCACAGATACTAATAGCCAATGCCCTTTTGTCACCAGTCCTAAAATTAACATTTTAGCAATTGGTAATTCTCAAAAAGGTAGAGCAAGGAAGACTTGCATTTCTCAATCATATAACATCTGCAACTTACAACGATTTCTAAAAAAACAATTCTTTTGTTCTTATGCTATTTCCATCAAGTTGTGGTTCCCTATCAGCCAAATGCAGGGGTCTCAAAGTCCCTCCTTGAGGGCCACAATCCAGTCGGGATTTTAGGATTTCCCCAATGAATATGCATGAGATCTATGTGCATGGACTGCTTTCAATGCATATTAATTGGGGAAATCCTGAAAACCTGACTGGATTGCGGCCCTCATGGAGGGACTTTGAGATCCTTGGCCAAATAGATCTCTGCGATCTGAAAACTGAAGGTTATTGGACCCAATAGTGCAGGGGAGATATGCAGAGACCCTAAGGCACGGGTAGGCAATTCCAATCCTCGAGAGCCGGAGCCAGGTCAGGTTTTCAGGATATCCACAATAAATATGCATGAGATAGATTTGCATCTCAAGGAGGCAGTGCATGCAAATCCATCTCATACATATTCATGGTGGAGATCCTAAAAACCTGACCTGGCTCCGGCTCTCGAAGACTGGAATTGCCTACCCATGCCTTAGGGTCTCTGCATATCTCCCCTGCACTATTGGGTCCAATAACCTTCAGTTTTCAGATCGCAGAGATCTGGGGACCAGAATTGCCTACCCCTGCCCTAGGGCGATGGCTTTCTGTTAAGTTGTGGAATGTTTTGGTAGGGCCACTGCGATTATGCTCAAACCGATTACAATTGAAGAAACAGCTAAAAACTCAGTTGTTTATTAAAGCTTTCCTGTGATGTATTTAGTCGACTTTGGTGTAAAGGAATTTAATCATGGGTGAAGATTTTAATTTTGTCATGTTGATTTTATGTATGTTTTAATCTTGTAAACCCCCTAGTTTTTAGGCAGTATATAAACTTTCATATAAATAAATATTGTAGCTCATGCTTTGATCACGTAGAACTACAAGGTACAGGCGGAATAGAAGTCACTAATGTAATGTAATGTAATTATAGAGGTTTATTTAAGAGATAATTAATTGTGCTTTGGTTGGTTCTGCGCTCATGAAGGTTTCATCACAGGATTCCTGTTTTTAAGATGCTTCATTGGCTGCCAGTCTCCTACAGACTACAATTTGAACGCACCGGTTTTGCGTTTCAAGCATTAACTGTTGACCACCTGTCAGAGTCCTGCGTTCTTGCCAATGCTTTCTCTAGACATTCCACCGCAGATTAGACGAGCAGATTCTACTGAAAAAGCTTTATCTTGCCAACTTTACTGAACTCTTCCACTGGACGGAGAGCTCTGCAGCAAAGGCGCTATCTTTCAGAAAGCATGTGAAATTTGGCTCTGTCGTGTTCCCTTTGGCTCTATTTAGTTTTACTCTTCATCATTTGCTTTCTGTAATTTGCTTCTTGCAAAATAAGATTCCAAACCCAGCTGATTTTGATTGGAGGAAAACTTTTGCTTTAGGGCAGGGGTGTCAAAGTCCCTCCTTGAGGGCCGCAATCCAGTCAGGTTTTCAGGATTTCCCCAATGAATATGCATGAGATCTATTAGCATACAATGAAAGCAGTGCATGCAAATAGACCTCATGCATATTCATTGAGGAAATCCTGAAAACCCGACTGGATTGCGGCCCTCAAGGAGAGACTTTTACACCCCTGGCTTAACCCCTCCAAGGGGCAACCTGAAGATGCTGAATGCCAGGTCTCACTACCAACATCCATCTTTTTAGGCATAGATATCCCTTCCCCTTCTGAAGTCCCTCCCTAGTCCCACACTGATCACACCCCTTGCCATAAAGCACAGTTACTTACCGTAACAGGTGTTATCCAGGGACAGCAGGCAGATATTCTTAACACATGGGTGACGTCACCGACGGAGCCCTCGGTACGGACCTTTTTAACTAGAAGTTTCTAGTTGGCCGCACCGCGCGTGCGCGAGTGCCTTCCCGCCCGACGGAGGAGTGCGTGGTCCCCAGTTAGTCTAAGCCAGCTAAGAAGCCAACCCGGGGAGGTGGGTGGGACGTAAGAATATCTGCCTGCTGTCCCTGGATAACACCTGTTACGGTAAGTAACTGTGCTTTATCCCAGGACAAGCAGGCAGCATATTCTTAACACATGGGTGACCTCCAAGCTAACAAAGAGGGAGGTGGGATGGTTGGCCATTAGGAAAATAAATTTTGTAACACAGATTGGCCGAAGTGTCCATCCCGTCTGGAGAACGCATCCAGACAGTAGTGAGTAGTGAACGTGTGAACTGAGGACCAAGTGGCCGCCTTGCAGATTTCCTCGATGGGCGTGGAACGGAGGAAAGCTACAGAAGCAGCCATAGCTCGGACTCTGTGGGCCGTGACAGTTCCTTCCAGTGAGAGACCGGCCCGAGCATAGCAGAAAGCAATACAGGCAGCAAGCCAATTTGAAAGTGTCCGTTTGGAGACAGGACGACCCAAACGGTTGGGATCGAAAGATAAAAACAGCTGAGGGGATGTTCGTTGAGCTCTGGTACGATCAAGGTAGTAAGCAAGGGCACGCTTACAATCCAGCGTGTGCAACGCCTGTTCCCCAGGATGCGAGTGAGGCTTAGGGAAGAAGACGGGCAACACAATGGACTGGTTGAGGTGAAAAGCCGAGACCACCTTGGGAAGGAATTTAGGGTGGGTACGCAGAACAACCTTGTCATGGTGAAAAACAGTGAATGGTGGGTCAGCAACCAGTGCATGCAGTTCGCTAACCCTCCTGGCAGAGGTGATGGCAATTAGGAAGAGCACCTTCCAGGTAAGAAGCCTGAGCGAAGTAGTGGCAAGAGGCTCAAACGGAGGTTTCATGAGTGCTGAGAGAACCACATTGAGGTCCCAGACGACAGGAGGAGGCTTGAGGGGCGGTTTGATATTGAAGAGACCTCTCATAAATCTGGAAACCAGAGGATGAGCCGTGAGGGGTTTTCCGAGAATAGGCTCATGAAATGCAGTGATGGCGCTGAGGTGGACTCTGATAGAGGTAGTTTTGAGGCCAGCATTGGACAGCGAGAGCAAATATTCCAATACAGTTTCCACCGCTAAGGAGGTGGGTTCCTGATGATGCCGGAGACACCACGAGGAGAATCTGGTCCATTTCTGATGGTAACATTGGAGGGTGGCCGGCTTCCTGGAGGCGTCCAAGATGAGGCGGACCGGCTGAGATAGGTTCTCTGGAGAGGTCAGCCCGAGAGAAACCAAGCTGTCAGGTGGAGCGAAGACAGATTGGGATGCAGTAGAGACTGATGTTGCTGCGTAAGTAGAGTAGGAAACACAGGAAGGAGAATGGGTTCCATGGAGCTGAGTTGGAGCAGGAGTGAGAACCAGTGTTGGCGAGGCCACCGAGGTGCGATAAGAATCATGGTGGCGTTGTCCTTGCGGAGTTTGGACAAGGTCCGCAACATCAGAGGAAGTGGAGGGAAGGCATACAGGAACCGATCCCTCCAGTCGAGCAGGAATGCATCCGGAGCCAGACGGTGAGAAGAGAAGAGTCTGGAGCAGAATTGGGGCAGCTGATGGTTGTGAGGTGCTGCAAAGAGGTCCACCTGCGGAGTGCCCCATCGAGCAAAGATGGAGAGCAGAGTCGGAGGGTCCAACGTCCACTCGTGAGGTTGAAGGATGCGGCTGAGATTGTCGGCCAGAGAGTTCTGTTCGCCCTGGATATAGACCGCCCTGAGAAAGAGATTGCGGTCCGTGGCCCAGGTCCAGATGCGCAGAGCCTCCAAGCAAAGGGGGCGAGATCCGGTGCCGCCTTGCTTGTTTATGTAGTACATGGCGACTTGATTGTCTGTGCACATGAGGAGGACTTGAGGGCAGAGAAGATGTTGGAAAGCCTTGAGGGCGTAGAACATGGCTCTGAGTTCCAGGAAATTTATGTGATGACGACGCTCCTGTGGGGTCCAAAGTCCCTGGGTGCGAAGATCTCCCAGGTGAGCTCCCCACGCGTAGGGGGACGCATCTGTGGTGATGATCATAGAGTGGGGGGGCAGATGAAAAAGTAGACCCCTGGAAAGATTTGAGGAGTTCAACCACCATTGGAGAGATCGCTGAAGAGATGATGTCACAGAGATGGGATGAGAAAGAAGATCCGTAGTCTGTGACCATTGGTTGGCGAGAGTCCACTGAGGTGTGCGAAGGTGGAGACGTGCCAGAGGAAGGACATGCACCGTCGAGGCCATGTGACCCAGGAGGACCATCATCTGTCGGGCAGGAATGGAGGGATGCGTGAGCACCTGACGACAGAGGTGGAGCAGGGTCCGCTGACGATCGGAGGGGAGAAAAGCCCTCATTAGTGTGCTGTCCAGAACTGCTCCAATGAATTGAAGTCGCTGGGTGGGAAGCAGATGCGACTTGGGGTAGTTGATCTCGAACCCCAGGAGGTGGAGGAGAGAGATGGTGTGATGAGTAGCCTGTAGCACAAGTTGAGATGAAGGTGCTTTCACCAACCAATCGTCCAAGTAGGGGAACACCTGGAGGTTGTGAGACCGGAGGAAGGCCGCTACCACTATAAGGCACTTGGTGAAGACCCTGGGTGAGGAAGTGAGGCCGAACGGTAGCACCTTGTACTGATAGTGGTGGTGCAGCACCTGGAACCGCAGGTAGCGGCGAGAATTCTGATTGATGGAGATGTGAGTGTAGGCCTCTTTGAGGTCCAGGGAACATAGCCAGTCGTGTTGAGAAAGAAGAGGGTAGAGTGTGGCAAGGGAGAGCATTCTGAACTTCTCCTTGACCAGACACTTGTTGAGGTCCCTGAGATCGAGAATGGGACGGAGGTCTCCCGTCTTTTTGGGTACCAGGAAGTAGCGGGAGTAGAATCCCTGACCCCTTTGATCTGGAGGTACTTCTTCGATGGCATTGAGAAGGAGGAGGGATTGAACCTCCCTCAGGAGGAGGGGGGGTTTGAGATGAGTGCGAAGCAGACTCTACGGGAAGGTTGTCCGGTGGAAGAGTCTGGAAGTTGAGAGAGTAGCCGTGGCGGATGATGTTGAGGACCCACTGGTCCGACGTGATGACTTCCCAACGGCTGGAGAAAATGGTGAGACGACCCCCGATAGGCTGTGGAAGAGGCAGTGAGGGTGGATGACTGGCTATGCCCTGGAGAGAAGAGTCAAAAGGGCTGAGATTGTTTAGCAGGCTGAGAAGGCTTAGAGGGTTGAGTGGCCTGAGATCTAGCCTGGGCATGGTGCTGCTGTTGACGGGGTCGGCGAGATTGTTGGGGAGGCGGATTGAGTGGCCTGGCTGAGAACCTCCGCTGGTAAGATGAGTGAGGCCGATAGGGTCGGGCAGGCGGAGCCTTCTTTTTCGGCTTGATCAGGGTGTCCCACCTGGTCTCATGGGCCGAGAGTTTCTGGGTGGTGGAATCCAGTGACTCTCCAAAGAGTTCATCCCCGAGACAGGGGGCGTTGGCCAAACGATCCTGGTGGTTGATGTCCAGGTCGGAGACTCTGAGCCAGGCTAAGCGACGCATGGCTACGGCCATGGCAGAGGCCCGAGAGGTGAGCTCAAAGGAGTCGTATATTGAGCGGACCATATATTTGCGCATTTGGAGAAGACCAGAGATGTGTTGTTGGAATAGCGGGACCTTGCGCTCAGGCAGGTACTTCTGGAGGGCAGACAGTTGCTGGACCAAGTGTTTCAGATAGAAAGAAAAATGGAAGGAATAGTTGTTTGCCCTGTTGGCAAGCATGGCATTCTGGTAAAGCCTCTTGCCAAACTTGTCCATGGTCTTACCTTCTCTGCCAGGAGGGGTAGAGGCATAAACACTGGAGCCCTGAGTCTTTTTTAAGGTGGATTCCACCAGAAGGGACTCATGGGGCAATTGAGATTTGTCGAATCCAGGAATAGGGATGACACGGTAAAGGTTGTCCAGTTTACGGGGGGCTCCCGGTACCGTGAGGGGATTTTCCAAGTTTTTGTAGAACGTTTCCCGTAGGATGTCATGCACGGGAAGCTTGAGGAACTCCTTAGGAGGTTGTTCGAAGTCTAAAGCCTCTAGAAAGGCTTGAGACTTTTTTGAGTCAGATTCTAGGGGAAGAGACAGGGCAGCAGACATTTCTCTCAGAAATTTAGAAAATGAGGACTGCTCTGGTTTAGAGGTGGCATCGGGTGCCGATGGTTCCTCATCAGATGAGGAGGGATCCTCCTCGGTACCGAGAGGAGTTTCCTCCCATAAGTCAGGGTCCCTGACCTCTGGTGCATGTCGAGACACCGGGGTGGAGGGCGCGGTGTGGCGGGTCTTGGACAAAGACTTTCCAGAGCGCACCGAAACGGTACCAGGGGAGGACGATCGGCGTCGATCTCGGTCTCGAGAAGAATGCCGTACCGCCTGGTGCCGAGGAGGATCCAATGTGGCCTGAGAATGAACCACCGGATCGCCATGAAGTTGTTGGGCCGAAAGGATCGGCATGGAGGTGTTCACCGGTACCGAAGGGGTGGACACCGGGGGCTCGGTACGGGGCTCGGGCCGGTCTGGTACCGGAAGGAGCGGTGCCAGGATAGTGGGCAACAGTTGTTCAAGTTGTTTCTTCAACTGCTCCTGGAGTTGAGCCTTTAAGATGGCCGAGATACGGTCATCTAGGGGTGGCATCGGAACCGCTTTCTTTTTCTTCGGTTCCTTGGATGCCGCTCCACGCCCCGGCGATGAGGAGGCCGATGACGAGGCACTCACCGAGATCGGGGCGGAGCGTTTGCGGGACCGGTGCGATGCCGGTAGGGACGGTGTCGCCACCGTAGCTGGAGGGCGCTCGAGGGAAGAGGAAGGCTTCTTAGCCGGCTTACCTGGCGCCAGCGACGCCGATGTGGGGTCGGTCGGTGTCGAGGTCGACGGTGCCGATTTTTGAGGTACCGCCGTTGAAGGTGAGGAGTCCATCGCCGACTCGGTGCCGAAGAGAAGAGTTTGTTGAATTCTTCGGTTTTTAAGGGTTCTCTTTTGAAGAGTGGCACAGCGGGTGCAGGAGTCCGCCCGATGCTCCGGACCCAGACACTGCAAACACCAATTGTGTGGGTCAGTTATGGAGATCGGGCGTGCACACCGCTGGCACTTCTTAAAACCGACCTGCGGGGGCATGAAGGGGAAGATAGCCTCCGCAAAATCGAAGCCCGAGGCCTGTATACTGGCAACAGGCCCCGCCGGGGCAAAAACGAAAGAAAAAAGGCGAAAAAGCAAAGTTTTTTTTTTTTTTTTTTTTGCAAATCAAAGAAAAATAAACCCGAAGGTAAGAGAGAAAAAATAAGGAAAAAAGCGCGAGCGGGAAGGCAAAAAAGTGGTTTCAACGGCCGTTGAAAAAACACACGCGTCTTCTTCGCTCCGCGGAAACGAAGAAACTGGGGACCACGCACTCCTCCGTCGGGCGGGAAGGCACTCGCGCACGCGCGGTGCGGCCAACTAGAAACTTCTAGTTAAAAAGGTCCGTACCGAGGGCTCCGTCGGTGACGTCACCCATGTGTTAAGAATATGCTGCCTGCTTGTCCTGGGATAAGGACTTACTACAGTTTTAGATCGGGATTTGGATGCCCACGCCTAGTAGAGGGCACTCGGCATTGGGGTGTAAACGCATTAGGAGAGAGTTGGGCTGGAGAAGGTTTTCATCAACCTCAAGGGATTCCCAAGCCCCATAAATAATTTTCTAAGAGAAAAGTACCTGGGTAGTTTCTTTTGTAAAATGAAATAGAACATGTGTGTGTGCAAAGTACCAGGGCATCCTGCATCTTCTATTTCTGTAGGGCAACTGTGCTCTAGAAAAAAAAATGTACCAGTAAATTTCCACAAAACTGATCTTATTTTCATTTTTCTGGTTGCTTAAGTTCCGGTTAAGAGAGAGTCTTTATATATATGCAGCACGGCCCCGACGTGGTCACCAGAGGTGGATTGATGCCGGCATCGGAGGGTCTCCTATGGCCTGCCCCCTCTCCTCGGCAGACTTGCACTCCTGCAGCTGTGTTGTTGGACACATCGAAGGGAAACTGGACTTCACTTCAGGGGTCTGCTGTCGGCGGTGCCTGGCCTTGCCTGTCCGGTGACTGGTGTCATGATGGTCTTCATTGGCGTGGTTCCTGGTTCTGCTTCTTTGATGGCGGCCGGTTGACCTGGTTCTGCAGACTGAACTTACGATCAAGCTGCCTCAGATACTTTTCTATCTCTTAATTATGTTTTGTTTTAATTTTTTATCTTCTTTCATTCTTTCTATTTCTTTGATTTTTGATCTTAGAAATGTATTACATATATTTAGTTTATCAGGTACTTTAGCTAGATTGTGAGCCTTCAGGAAAGATCAGGTCGTTTTTCTCAAGTACCTAATTTCATTTTAGTTTGATACTTTGTAAACCGCTTAGGTCAGTAAAATGCAGGAGCATTAGATCAAATCTTAAATAAACATAAACATATAAGAACATAAGAATAGCCTTACTGGGTCAGACTAATGGTCCATCAAGCCCAGTAGCCCGTTCTCAAGGTGGCCAATCCAAGTCCCTAGTACCTGGCCAAACCCCAAGGAGTAGCAACATTCCATACAGAATCCCAAAGAATAGCAAGATTCCGGAATCCCAGAGAGTAACAAGATTCTAGACTCCCAAAGAGTAGCAACATTCCATGCTACCGATCCAGGGCAAGCAGTGACTTCCCCCGTGTCTTTCTCAATAATTGACAACGGATTTTTCCTCCAGGAACTTGTCCAAATCTTTCTTAAAACCAGCTACACTATTCGCTCTTACCACATCCTCTGGCAACGCGTTTCAGAGCTTAAGTATTCTCTGAGTGAAAAAATATTTTCTCCTATTGGTTTTAAAAGTATTTCCCTATAACTTCATCGAGTGTCCCCTAGTCTTTGTAATTTTTGACAGAGTGAAAAATCGATCCACTTGTACCCGTTCTACTCCACTCCGGATTTTGTAAACTTCAATCATATCTCACACACACAAATACTAAAATCTTGGGATGGCTCTGAAGAACAACATGAGAATTTAAGGAGAGAAAAGCTGGGTATGGCTCTTAAGATGTTGCGGGGGGGGGGGGGGGTGCAGTGGTTAAAGCTACAGCCTCAGCCCCCTGGGGTTGTGGGTTCAAACCTACGCTGCTTCTTGTGACCCTGGGCAAGTCACTTAATCCCCCCATTGCCCCAGGTACATTAGATAGATTGTGAGCCCACTGGGAGAATGGTATAGAAAATTAAATAAATAAAAAGAATAGGCAAACACTTGAAAATTATTGTTGATCTTTTGAGGTTGGAATAACATTGTTGTTCCATATGAAGATCTTGTAAAATGAATCCTTCACCTCTGTGGATAAATCTAACCTCCTATTCATGCCAGGGAAAAGTTTCAGCCCCAAGGAACAGAGCAGGAAGATGCAATGCACACGTGTAATATAGTCAACCTCAGCCTGGAGAAGCCATGAAGACGTTCAATGGGTCACGTCCCAACAAACATGCAGAAGCAAAATTACTATTTCCAGGTAGCTCATGACGAGTTACATTCAGGTATTTTCCAGTCCCTGGAAGGGCTACAATCTGCCCAGTCAAAAGCTGTGCTCATCGTTTTCTTAACCAGAGTTAAGAAAATTAGCAGAAACCAACATATTGGGATGGTTTGGAAAGCATTTCAAAGGGGGACTTTTTCTTGAAACAGACTCAGGGCAAAACATGTCGGAGTGACAGTCCCTTCCCGATATAAGAATAATAAATTTATTCTTTTATACCGCCATTACCAAGAGTTCTAGGGCGGCGGTTTACACCATAAGAAACTGAACAATCAGCAAAAAACATTCATACCATAAAAAGTTAAAAATGTAATTGCAATCTTAAAAGTACCCAACTAAGTAATAAATTTGTCAAACAAAAAAGACTTAACTAATTTTCAAAAAGAACAGTAAGACATGGCTTGATGAATACATTCACCAAGCCAGGATTGTCATTGACCTGCCTGAAATGCTAAGGTCTTAGATCTGACCCCATTTGGCTTCGGATAGGCAAAGAAGTGAGAACTTCTAGTATTCCTTGATGGCCTAAAGAACTCAAAATGAGGAGACAGGTAAATTGGAGACTCTCCTGAGAACAACTTAAAGCCAATGCAAGAAAATTTAAATAGATCTCTTGCTTCCAACGCTAACCAGTGCAACAAACGATGATATGGGCTGACGTGGTCATTCTTCTTCAAACCAAATATCAGTCAAACCGAGGTATAAGCAACATATATATGGAGATAAGTCTTTAAAAACATTTTTTTCTAACAATAAATAAGTTAAAGTATTAAATATGATTAGAGCTCAAAGATATAATTATGCAGGTCTAATGAGGAGGCCAGTGCCAACATTTGGCTATCAGCTGGCACTTCTGAAGACGTTGCAGTCACGCTAATAGAACTGTGGACTATACATAGGAAATAGCAGAATTAGAATGATTGTGAAAATGAACCATGTGTCTCTATAATATAACAATGAGTGTTATAAGTCAGGACTGAGGTGTACCAGAACAGCTTAGCAGGGGGGAAGGTCTTTTTAATGGCATAACAGGGTCCTACAGGGCGGGGGATGGGATGTATTTATACTTAAAAAAAACAATTGTGGTTTCCTAATTCAGTTTTCAAGATGTAAAATATATTCCAGTCCTGCCCCGCATGCATGCAACATTTCTGAAATTCCTTTCTAAAATTTAGCAGGCCAGTCTGCAAATGTCTGCTGTTCAGCATTAGGGCACCAGGACTATTTGTGGTTCTGACTCAGGAGGAAGTGTGCAGAATCTTGAGAAGAGAAACTCATTTGTCATGGCCAGCTCCTGTCCTTCCCCTCATGACTGATCTCACCTCTAGAATTTTCGATACTAATTAAATTAAACAATACAATCTCGCCCTTCGTTACATCCTTGTGTTGACAAAACAGGAAACGATGCAGCAACAGATGGAAGACTCATAACAGCACCCGAGTTCTGCAGAGAGAAATTAAAGTATCCCTGGAAACGCCTGCAGGGAAAAGCACAAGAGAAGGAGTAAACGGAAAGAGGGAAAAGTTGAAGGGAAGTGTAAAGAGAAGGGGGAAATAGGAAGAGGGAAGAGTGTAAAAAAATGGGGCACAGAGAAGGGGGAAATGAGATTCCAGATGGACAATGATACGGGGACAATTTTTTCCCAAACCCCACGAGTTTTGTCCCTGTCCCATTCCTGTAAGTTCTGCCTTAACCACACACTTATGATTTGAAAGTATTTGAGGCTTGTGCAGATGAGGACGGAGCTTAGGCATTGGTGGAATGAGGCATTATGACATCACAATCTCAGCTCTAGAATGTTGCTACTTAGGATTTTAAAGTGTTTGAGGCTTGTGCAGATGAGGACGGAGCTTAGGCATTGGTGTAATGAGGCATTATGACATCACAATCTGAGTTCTAGAATGTTGCTACTTTTGATTTTAAAGTGTTTGAGGCTTGTACAGATGAGGACGGAGCTTAGGCATTGGTGGAATGAGGCATTATGACATCACAGTCTAAGCTCTAGAATGTTGCTACTTAGGATTTGAAAGTGTTTGAGGCTTGTGCAGATGAGGACGGAGCTTAGGCATTGGAGGACTGAAGCATTATGACATCACAATCAGAGCTCTAGAATGTTGCTACTTAGGATTTTAAAGTGTTTGAGGCTTGTGCAGATGAGGACGGAGCTTAGGCATTGGTGTAATGAGGCATTATGACATCACAATCTGAGTTCTAGAATGTTGCTACTTTTGATTTTAAAGTGTTTGAGGCTTGTACAGATGAGGACGGAGCTTAGGCATTGGTGGAATGAGGCATTATGACATCACAGTCTAAGCTCTAGAATGTTGCTACTTAGGATTTGAAAGTGTTTGAGGCTTGTGCAGATGAGGACGGAGCTCAGGCATTGGTGGAATTAGGAATTATGATATCACAATCGGAGCTCTAGAATGTTGCCAATTATGATTTTTAAGTGTTTGAGGCTTATGCAGATGAGGATGGAACTTACAGGAATGGGGCAGGGACAGGAAAAGAAGTTGTGGGGACGGGATAGGAGAATGAGGTCCCGCGGAGACATGTCATTCTCTAATTCCAGATACAAGAGGGAAGAGCGGAGGAAAGCATGAAGAGGAGAGGAAAAAAGGAGAGGAAGTCACAGAGTCAGAGGGAAAAACCAGATACATTGCCTCAGCAGGCCCTGAGGAATGCAGACAGGACCAGTGCCAAAAGTTACATTCCCACTCCGAGCCAAGCCTGTGCATGAAACACCATTTACTTTATTACTCGATTTGTCTTCCTTTTTTTAAATTACTTTTATGTATTGTTTTGGTCATGTGTACAAGTCGTCGTGTCAATAAAAAAAAAGGTTTTCTGAATTGGTGTCCACAAACCGCAGCACTGCGGATGCTCATGCTAAAACCCAGACCTCCATACCACTGTGTGGCGCCAGACATTCAGTGGCAGCGGGTCTCCTGCTGCAGCCCGGTTCTCGTGAACTCCATGATCTCAGAACCTGCTTCGCATCAGTGTGATGAGAGACACTGGATGGCATTCATTTGGCTTTTGATCAAAGGGAGACACAATAATCCGCTTTTTGCAAAAGTTGCAAAATCACTGGTTGCCATTTAGTTGAAAGATTTAGGAAAGTGTGCTACTGTAGAATCTTTTCAGCATGGCTTTAGAAGTAAGCACAATACTGAGACTTTGCTCCCCCATCTTTTGATAATTTCAGCAAAGAAAATCTTAAGTCAAGGAAGCCAGGTGGTTTTGCTAAAATTTGATCAGCTGCATTTGATATGGTTGACCATGATTCACTTGTATATAGGTTATCTGAATGTGGTGCAGTAGAATGGTTTCAAAAATTTGAGGATAGATCATATGCAATAAAGAAAGATGAAATTCTGTCTAGTTTCTGGACTCCTTCTTGTGGGGCTCCGTTGACTCCCCCGTCACCTATTCTGTTTAACATCTTTTATGATCTATGACTGAGGATAGGGGACCAAAACGAAACAAAAAGGTTTTTGTGAATAGGGGACAACACCTGTATTTGTATGCAGATGACAGTTTTATCGTGTATGTTGCCTACTGCCTGTTATGGCAAGTTAAGATTCATGCTTGGTGATCATCATTCCAACATCTGACTCTGGGTGACTTTTACTGACTTTCTCTCTATAAGTATCTTATTTGCAAACTGCTGAAAAAAATTAAACGGTCTTGCTATTGACTTGTAGTTTGTTGTCCAACAACGTAATTCAGTTGAGGAAACATTTGGTTTTGACGAACCATTAGAACCATTTGTTATATTTCTAGAGTCACAAGATCTTGTTTTCGGTCGCATGCGTTACTCTTTTGTACTCTGTAGAAGCCTCAAAATTAGATTACTGCAATATTGTTTATGCAGGCTTGCCATATCATTCCTGAAAAGACTTCAAACAGTCCAAAATACAGTGCTACGGGTCCTCTCTCATGCTTGCAAATCTGATCGCATTAGGCAGCACCACCAGTTTACCGATCTTTTACCATATTCAACACAGATGTCACAATGGCGTGCAAGGTACTCTATGCATATTCCTTCCTATTAGAGAATGACACGGGGAAAAATTTTCCCCTGTCCCCATAGGAACTCATTTTCCTGTCTCGTCCCCTCAAGCTCTGTCCCTGGCCTTGCCCCATTCCTGCAAGCTCCGTCCTCATCTGCACAAGCCTTAAACACTTTAAAATCATAAGTGTTCTTGTGCGGTTAAGTCAGAATTTATTGGAATGGGGCAGGGACAGGGACGGCGACAAAACTCATGGGGACCGGACAGGGAAATTGAGTTCCTGCGGGGATGGAGACAAATTTGTCCCCGTGTCATTCTTTACTTCCTATCTTTCCTCTCTTATTTCTCCCTACGTTCCCTCCATTTCATTCTGCTCTTCATTAGGCGCTCAAGAATGGAATCAACCTGCCATTCTACTTTTTTTCCTCTGTAGCCCCTTCTCTCTAGAACTCACTCACTTCAAAAATTGGATCACAGCACTCCTTCCCCAGATTCAGATCTCTAGTAAAGATCTACCTCTTTACTCAAGCTTTTCCTGAAGAGACTTCAGCGTGACCACACGGACAGAGTGTTATATATGTGGTTTCTGTTTTGTTTTGGCAAATGTGGTTTTTTTCTCTGGAGAAAGTGTTCCCTATCATTTCTAATTATTTTCTGTCAAGTTATTATAGTTCTTTTGTTAATATTTTGCTTTGTTTTAATTATGAAGAGCTTTGATTTTTGTTTGAATGGCAGTATATCAAATTTTATTAAACAAACATTTATGCTTGGATGATATCTAAATCAGTTATCCCTGAATGTAGCAAAAACTCAAATACACTGGCTATCAAGAACGAGAATTGCGAACTATCCCAGTATATTTCATTTACAGGTTCTGTGGTCCTTATTATAGAGGAATTTGGTACCTCACAGTTCTCCTGGCTTCAAACCTTTCTTTTAAGCCTCAGTTATAAAAGGCAGCCTGGACACTGTTCCTTCAAATTAAAAATGGTACCAAGATTTAAAAATGTGTTAACTGCTGAAAATTTTCACACTGTAATGCAAGTATTAGTTATGATCTACATGGACTATTGCAGTGTGTGATACTCAATTACCACAAATATTTATTCAACCTCTTCAGATAGCTCAGAATACATAAGAATATAAGAATAAGGGACTTGTATACTGCCTTTTTGTAGTTATATAACCACATTCAAAGTGGTTTATATATACAGGTACTTCAAGCATTTTCCCTGTCTGTCCCGGTGGGCTCACAATCCATCTGGGGCAGTGGAGGACTTGGGGTAGCCATACTGGGTCAGACCAATGGTCCATCTAGCCCAGTATCCTATTTCCATAGTGGCCAATCCAGATCATTAGTACCTGGCAAAACCTCAAATAGGAGCAACATTCTATGCTTCTGATCCTAGGGCAAGCAGTGGATTCCCACTTATCTGTCTCAATAGAAGGCTATGGACTTTGCCTCCAGGAACTTGTACAAATTTTTTTTAAACCCATTTATGTTAACCGCTGTTACCACATCCTCTGGTAATGCATTCCAGAGCTCAACTATTCTCTGTGAAAAAATATATTTCCTCCTATTGATTTTAAAAGTATTTCCCTGTAACTCTGAGTATGCACTGACTAGACTTTGTTATTTTTGATATAGCGGAATTAGAAAAGGTTCAAAGAAGAGCGACCAAGATGATAAAGGAGATGGAATTGCTCTCGTATGAGTAAAAACTAAAGAGGTTAGGGCTCTTCAGCTTGGAAAAGAGACAGCTGAGGGGCGATATGATTGAAGTCTCCCCTCTCTTTTCCAAGCTGAAGAGCCCTAACCTCTTTAGCCTTTCCTCATACAAGAGGAATTTCATCCCCTTTATCATCTTGGTCGCTCTTCTTTGAACCTTTTCTAATTCCACTATATCTTTTTTGAGATATGGCGACTTGTTTGTAAATCTCTCTGGCTTTCATCCTGACAACGATGCTGTCCACTATGCCTTTTTTTTTCTCTCATTTACAAATTTAGCCGCTTCTCTATCTGTTCCACTGACTGATCACAAACCACAGATGATGTTTTGCTACTTTCCGGTACAACTTCGCAAACAGACCAACAAATCTCTTCATCTTTTTGCCAGATGGATCGGATTGTGTATTCATTCACCTTGAACTTGTTTGCTCTGTATGATTACATGAACAGGTTTCTTACCCCTCAGGCCTTTCTTCCATCACTGGAGGATTCCAAGGAAATAAGTGTAGTTTAAACATTCAAGGCCTTGGGAGTTCTTAGCGTCCTACTAACTGGTAGGGCACTAACCAAGAACCTCCCCGAATTACAAATGACTGGCCATTTTATTGGGCTTATGACATCACTTAAGGAAATAAATAAACATCTTCCAAGTGAATTACAATTGCTTCATTAAGATCCAATGATAAATTGCATACTCCAGCAATGTTCTTTTGGTTCGTTTCAAGTCACATGATCTAACTAACCTCAATATATCCCTGGAACTTAACGCTTCTGCTAACTATCTATCTTGTAATTTATCTGGGTATGACCAGACCAATTCTTTTGTAATCCGTCTTGAACCAAAAGATAATGGTGGAATAGAAGACACTAATGTAATATAACATGGTTTCTTGTTAATCTTATTTCATTAGTAATTTTCCCTAGCAATAACAATGACTTAGTTATCACATGCTAGGGGATGTTCTAGTTCAGTGCATTGCACATCTTGTAACAACGTGTTCATTTCGGGCACGCTGACCCTGTTCACATGCTCTAGGTCAGGCATGTCCAACTTCGAACAGGTCGTAAGAACATAATAACATAAGCGTTGCCTCTGCCGGGTCAGACCAGGGGTCCATCGTGCCCGGCAATCCGCTCCCGCGGCGGCCCCCCAGGTCCATGACCTGAAAGTGTTCCCTACCTAACCTAAAATATCCATACCCTATTCGCTCAATGTCCTGTAAGGTAAACCTCTATCTGTACCCTGTTATCCCCTTCGCTTCCAGGAAGTCATCCAGTCCCTTTTTGAACCCCAGAATTGTACTCTGTCCTATCACCTCTCCGGGAAGCGCGTTCCAGGTGTCCACCACCCTCTGAGTGAAGAAGAACCTCCTTGCATTCGTTATGAATCTGTCTCCTCTCAGTTTTTCTGAATGACCTCTTGTTTTAGTTGTCCCTGCTAGTCTAAAGAATCTGTCCCTCTCCACCTTCTCTATGCCTTTCATGATTTTATAAGTTTCTATCATGTCCCCTCTCAGTCTCCGCTTCTCCAGGGTAAAGAGCCCCAGCCTGTCCAACCGTTTGGCATATGAAAGGTTCTCCATACCCTTTATCATCCTCGTTGCCCTCCTCTGGACCCTCTCGAGTATTGCCATGTCCTTCTTGAGGTATGGCGACCAGTATTGGACGCAGTATTCCAGATGTGGGCGCACCATTGCTCGATACAGTGGCAGGATAACTTCTTTTGTTCTGGTAGTGATACCTTTTTGATAATGCCCAACATTCTGTTCGCTTTTTTTGAGGCCGCTGCACATTGTGCCGCCTGCTTCATTGTGTTATCCACCAATACCCCCAGATCTTTTTCTTGGCTGCCTTCCCTGAGTACCCTCCCTCCCATCGTATAGCTGTACATGGAGTTCCCCTTCCCTATGTGCAAGACCTTACATTTCTCCACATTGAAGCTCATCTGCCATTTTTTTGCCCACTCACTCAGTTTGTTTAGGTCGCTCTGCATTCCTTTGCATTCCTCGTGATCTACTTTTTCCAACCAAAAGTGCTGGTGATCTACCACCATAAAAATTAAGTTTCAAATTAGTTTCAAATTTAAATTTTAACCAAATAAAGTTGGAGGATTCCCCCCCCCCCCCCATTTTTAATGAGCCTTCTGTCATTTACTTGGATGTGATCAGTTGTTAAGCGACGAAGATCCAGTAAGAACTGTGAGGGGAAATGGAAAGTACATTTTTTTCTTAAAGTTTTATTGAGTAATAACTTTTTTTAACTGTCTTAATAACTTTCTTTAACATTTATTGAGTAATTTATGTTAAATTTAAGTATTGATCCAGACTGATCTTGCATAATCTTTAATATTTTGCTCTTGCTCATTAGTGAGACGTCTGAGCCTGCATTTCATCCACCAGCTTTTTGAAGTTGGATGAATATTGCGTGAAGGCAAGACTCAGGGAATCCTGGAGATGTTCATCTGTCATGTTGGAACGTTGTGTACTCTTTGTCAGTTTCAGATGGGAAAACGCAGATTCACACACATAAGTTGAACCGAAACAGGAGTGGTCAGCTTCACTGCATCTTCTCAAGTTTGGTGTATAACTAAGCATATTATTTTTAAACAATTCTGGAATGTTTCCAAACATGAATTGATGGCAGATCATTACTGCTTTATACTGTATTCTGAAGGCGACTGGTAACCAATGCAATAGTTGGAGATGTGGCGAAAAGTGATCATATTTAGACAATCCCATTATCAATCTTGCTACTGTGTTTTGTATAACCTGCAACGCTCTACTATATTAGTGTCTTTTCAGGTTTCCCAGGCATATTGGGTTATTCCCCCCCCCTTATATCTTGCATAATACAATTATTGCCATCAAACTCACAGATCTGCCAAAGCAAAGCCTATCTAAAAACATATTTTGTCACTCAGACACAACATGCTTCTTTCTTTTTGGAGTTGTACCTGCAAATGCTTGTAATTCACCTCTTTTGACACTGGGTGGTCATTTCTGGAATCCAACGCAAAAACCGCAAAGTGAAAGCAAAAGCAAACAAAGCAGTTTTCTAAGTGCGCAGGTCTGGCGCAAATGGCAAATAATGGTCGTAATGTATGCGACCGTGGATAAGCAAAATCGCATATCGGAAATGGGTGAATAACAAGAATGGACCAACTTTTTCAGACTTCTTATGGACCCATAACATGAAAATAATAATAAATCGGCCATTCTCAACATTTTGGATCCAATGCTTTACTCACCTTTTCCCAGACACGGCCTTTGGTCTGAACAAGTCTCTCTATTTCTGATCCCACAGGTAGAGAATCCCAAAGTTCTGCACCTCTTTCAAGTTTTAAAGAATTCAAAGTCAATTCAAGTATTCAAAGTCTTTCACCACTCAGGTATCTTTTAGGGCAATGGTTCCCAACCCTATCCTGGAGGACCACCAATGCAAATCTGCATGCATATTCATTAGGGCTAACCCAAAAACCCGACTGGCCTGGTGGTCCTCCAGGACAGGGTTGGGAACTAGAGAATGACTCGGTGACAAAATTCATCACTGTTCCCGTCCCCGCGGTTAACCGCGGGAAACCATCTTCATGTCATTCTTTAAAGAGAGAGGGAAGAATCAGAGTATAATTGAGCACAACCACTGACCCGCAAGCTTTGCTTTGAAGAATGCTGGTGCAGAAGGACCGAGGTTAAAATAGACACTAGAAAATGACATGGGATTATTTCCCGGGTTATCCGCGGGGACGGGAACGATGATGAATTTTGTCACCGTGTCATTCTCTATTGGGAACCACTTTATTTAGGGCTCTGAAGGCTTTCTTTGGTTGATAAATCTAAACCTAATCTTATAAATAAGAAGGGGACAAGCCATGTAGAACTTTAAAGTCCAAAGTCAATTGAAATTCAACTCTAGCTTTCGTGTTGATTTGGTGGTTTTGTCTTTGGGTTTATACACTGTGATTGGTTTTATTGGACAATGTATTGATCTTTTTATTTTGGTGTCCTCAGCCTAGAGCTTGGTTACCATAAAATAGATTTAAAATATGGACTTATACAACAAATGGAAGGGGCGCAAGAGGAAATAAGAGTGAGGATAGAATTTTGGAAATGCAAACACATCGGAACTGTGAGTGGTGTCTGGATGGGCTGGAGAGGGGTGGGGGGGGAGGAAAGCGATAAGGTCTCTCCTATTGGAGCAGAAGAGTCAACACTGCTCAGCAGAGTTTGGAAAGAGAAATCAGGACTTTGATGGGGACATGAGAATATTTGGGGGTTTGGAAGGCACATCTGCAAATGGGGAATAAGGTGGGATGCAACTGGAGGAAGATGCCATTTAGGGGGCGGGGAAAGAGTGGTTTCACTCAAGGTTTTGTCAACAGAGTTGGGGGCGTTCTTTGGAAGTGTATTTTCCAGTGACCAATTTGAAATAAAAGATTCTAATAAAAAGCAGTTTCAAGTACTTTTTTAAAAAAATTTCATAAGAATTATGCTTAAACCACAGTAGGACTAGCCTCTAATCAGACAGAAGTATTGGGATTGTTAAATGTTTTAGGGGAATTTTACTGAATTCTCTAGAGGGCAATTCGGAAAAACCCACAGAAGATAAGAGGTGGTGAGGAGAAGCAGAGCATTATGATTTTGTCACTTGTAACTGTGGAACCCCAGCCCAGACCACTGAATAGTCAGTCAGTGTGCCTAAACCGACCTCTCCTCTCTCCCCCACCCCTTTCTGTAGAATATCCTCCCTGTCCTGTTGGCTCACAACCTCGGGGTGATCTTTGACTCATTCCCTCCTTCACAAATCCAACAGACTGCCAAAATCTTTCGTTACTTTCT
Source organism: Geotrypetes seraphini (assembly GCF_902459505.1). Lineage (NCBI taxonomy): Eukaryota > Metazoa > Chordata > Amphibia > Gymnophiona > Dermophiidae > Geotrypetes > Geotrypetes seraphini. Next base: position 9,618,563 of record NC_047087.1, on the reverse strand, counting down.
CTAGAACAGTGTTTTTCAACCTTTTTTGGGCAAAGGCACACTTGTTTCATGAAAAAAATCACGAGGCACACCACCATTAGAAAATGTTAAAAAATTTAACTCTGTGCCTATATTGACTATATATAAAGTAATTCTCTTGAATAGGAATCAAATAAACACAAAGAAAGTATTTTATAATTACTTTATTATGAAATATTAAGTAAACAGAATAGTGAAAAATTATAAAATACTTTATTCAGTGCGAAACCTGGGCCTGTTTGGCTGAACACAAAGCTGATATTCTGGCTGGAATCGAAGAAAGACACACACGTAGCTCTTCGTCAACAGCTCTCAGTCTCTCTCTGTATTTGGTTTTTATAGCATACAAAAATAGACAAATATACCCTCCATCCTTTTTATTAAACCACAATAGCAGTTTTTAGCGCAGGGAGCTGCGCTGAATGCCCAGCGCTGCTCTTGACGCTCATAGGCTCCCTGCGCTAAAAACCACTATTGCGGTTTAGTAAAAGGTGACCATATTGTAAAATATAGACAGCAGATATAAATTCAGAACTGTGCATAGTAAGTGAAGGGAAGTTTTCATCTCTGGGAATTTACCCAGTTAACTATTAAGTTATTTGGGCAAATTCCTTTGAAAACTGTGGTAATACTGCCTCCACTTTGCTAAATTTAAAATAAAATCATTTTTCCTACCTTGTCTGGTGATTTCTGGTTGCACTTTCTTCTTCTGACTGTGCATCCAATCTTTCTTCCCTTCTATCAGCCTGTATGCTTTCTCTCCTCCACACCTCATTCCCTCCCCCAACTTTTTCTTCCTCTCTCCCTGACCTTTCTTTCTTTTTTTCTGTTTCTCTTCTTTCCTTCTGTTTCCCTGCCTGCCCCCTTTCTTTCTTTCTCCCTGCCGTTCCCCAAGCCACTGCCACTGCCGCTGCCATCGGGGAACAGGACCCACCAATGGATAACAGGCCCCAAAGCCGACGCCGACGCATGCTCTCCCTGACGTCAATTCTGCAATCGGAGAGGAAGTTCCGCCCAGCCAGGCAGCGATTGGCTGGCCCGAACTTCCTCTCCGACTGCAGAATTGACATCGGGGAGAAGAAGACTTATCGGCTCGATAGATTAGATCGCCAAGACAAAGTGAGTCCTGGGTGATCGACTCACTTTGCCTTGGCGAGCTACTGGCGCCCCTGCCTCGGGCCCCCTGTCAGCTCCGGGCCCCTGAATGCAGGACTGGTAGTACTGCCCTGATGGCGGCCCTGCGGCACACCAGGCAACATCTCGCGGCACACTAGTGTGCCGCGGAACAGCGGTTGAAAAACACTGCTCTAGAACATTGCCAATATTCGACCCTTCCTTTCTGAGCACAGCGCCACGACTCTCATCCCTTCTCGCCTGGACTACTGCAACCTGTTTGTCACGGTTCATAGACAACGGCACGAAAGACAAAAGCGCACGCCGACAATTGAGCGCAGTGCGCGCCACCGCGCCGCTCTAAATTACAGATTTTAGGGGCTCTGACGAGGGGTTTTGTTGGGGAACCCCCACAGTTTACTTAATAGGCATCGCGCCGGCGTTGTGGGGGGTGTGGGGGGTTGTAACCCTCCACATTTTACTGTAAACTGAACTTTTTCCCTAAAAACAGGGAAAAAGTGAAGTTTTCAGTAAAATGTGGGGGGTTACAACCCCCCACAACGCCCCCACAACGCGGCGCAATGTCTTTTAAGTAAAGTGGGGGGGTTCCCCCCCACACCCCTCCCCCGTCGGAGCGCTAAAAACAGTAATTTAGAGCGGCACGGCGGCGCGCGCTGCGCTCAATTGTCTGGGCGCGCCTTTGTCCCGGCGCGCTTTTGACCTGACACCATTTGTCACTGGCCTGGCCTTCCTTCTCAACCCTGTCCTGGGGGCCCCCCCAGCCAGTTGGGTTTTCAAGATATCCCTAATGAATATGCACGAGAGATATTTGCATACAATGGAAGTGACAGATATGCAAAGCTCTCTCGTGCATATTCATTAGGGATATCTTGAAAACCTGACTGGCTGGGGGGGGGCCACAGGACAGGGTTGAGAACCACTGCACTAAACCATCTCCCTCCCCTTCAATCTGTTCAGAATTCTACTGCACGACTCAGATTCCATCAATCACCTCCTCTCCTCAAGCCACTTCATTGGCTCTCTCTCTGTTTCCGCATACAGTTCAAACTCATCTTACTGACCTACAAGCATTGTCATGCCGCAGCTTCTCAGTATCTCTCCTCTCTCCCTCTCCTCCCTCCCCAGGAACTCTGTTCATCAGCTGAGTCTCTCTTTTTTGTTTCCTTCTCCTTTAAGGCTAACTCCAGACTAGTGCTGCCTGATTTCGATTTGATTCACTTTTCCTGCCCAATCGGGCATTTTTTTCAAATGTCCTGGCAGGTTTATTTTGTAGCCTTTCTACCCCCATCCCCCTTTTCCCTCTCCAACCACACCCCACCCTGGTGCTGTGGTATAAACAAAAAAGTCTTTTCCTCCCTGATAGGTCCTAGCTCACACTCGCTAACACCAGCTCTGGCAGGAGACACATTTCAAATCTGACATATTGTAATCACAAACAGAAAACAAAATTATTTTTTTCTTCCTTCCACTGTCATATCCAACATTTGTTTCTTTCCCACTGTCTACCATCTCTCTCTCTCTCTTCCTGTCTTATGCCCTGGATCACACCTCTCTGTTCCCTTCCATGTGGCATCTCTCCTTTCCTCCCCCTCCATTATCATGTGCACCATTTCTTTCTTCCCATGCACCATCTCTCCCTGCCCTCCACCCTATGTCCAACATTTCTCCCACCTTCTCTTCTCCATGCATGTCCCTCTCCCCTACACCATATGCAGGATTTCCCCATTCCTCTCCTCCAGCCCCAACAATTCTTCCTCTCCCCTCCCATCCCCCCTGAGCAACAGCTTTTCTCCCTTCCCTCCCCTCCCCTTTGCAGCAGAACCTCACCAACTCTCCCACCATGAGACCTGACATACCTCTGAGGCTTCATAAAACAGTGGCGGTGGCGGCATCGCTCTGAATGGACTACTCGCCACCTGCCCTGCTAGGCCTTCTCTCTGCTGCATTATCAGTGATATCGTCAGTGATGCAGCAGAGGGAAGGCCCCAGCGGGGCAGGCCGCAGAGAAACCCGTTCAGAGCGATGTCACTGCTGACCATCCAGCGCCACTTTAGGAAGCCTCAGAATTATGTCAGGTCTCACCAGGAGGGGGTGTTGTTGGTCGCTGAATTGATGAGTCCAATTTTCTCGGACAATGAATTGATTCACTGAAATCGGTAAATTGATTCAAGTCAATGAATCGGGCAGCACTATTCCAGACTCCATCCCTTCAACCATGCCTGGAACAAACTGCCTGAGTCGGTACGTCAAGCTCCGCCTCTGGCAGTTTTCAAATCCAGACTCAAAGCCCCCTTCTTTGAAGCTGTTTTCAATTCCAAACTCCACCAATATCGGTCTTCTCGTTCCCTCTGTAATTCCCCCACCTGAGCACTGTATATCGCTGCACCATCTTGTCCAGTTTGGCGGTCTTGACTAGATTATAAGCTCTTTTGAGCAGGGACTGTCTCTTCTGTGTTTCGATGCATAGTGCTGCGTATGTCTAGTAGTGCTATAAAAATGATTAGTAGTAGAAGCTGTCTGAATACTCAGTGACATCACAATGCATCTGGGTCATACCCAGAATTCTTGATGACATCATAATGCAGCTGTATATGGTTCCCCCACCTGAGCACTGTGTATTGATGTACCTTCTTGTACAGTTTGTCTGTCATGGCTAGATTGTAAGCTCTTTTGAGCAGGGACTCTGTTTTCTATGTTTTGAAGTACAGTACTGTGTATGTCTAGTAACGCTATAGACATGATAAGCATGGAATGTTGCTACTCTTTGGGGATTCCAAATAACAGCAACATTCCAGAATCTCAAAGAACAATAACGTTCTGGAATCCTGACTCAATACATCAAGCTCTGCCTCTTGCAATCTTCAAATCCAGACTCACAGCCCACTTCTTTGAAGCTGCTTTCAAATGCCAAACTCCAACCCACCTTCTAAGCACCAATATCTGTCCAGTTGTTCCCTCTGCAATTCCTCCACCTGAGCACTGTGTATCGAAGCACCTTCTTGTCCAGTTTGTCTGTCTTGACTAGACTCTAATCTAATCTTTGGTTTATATACCGGGTCATCTCCCAGTGGAGCTCGACTCGGTTCACATATGATTAAGACTAGAGTACATAGCAGAAAACAAGAGAAGGAAGAACTAATTAAAAACTAAAATACATAAGAAAAATAACTATAACATTATCATTTCGTTGAGGCCGTAGCTAAATGATTAAAAAATTGCGAGAACAACAAAGTTTTCAGGAATTTACAAAATAATTGCAGCTGGCCTAAAAGCCTGATGGAGTCAGGGAGTTCATTCCAGATCTCTACAAAAGATGGACTGAGCTTCCCACCAGATTTAATTCCCTTAAAGGAAGGGAAGGCTAACGTACATCTTTGTGTGTTTCTCAAATGGCAACGTCTAAGGGGACGAAAGGATCAAATATTTCATAGAGAAGCTTGAAGATTATGCATGTGCATTTCAACTGGATCCTAAAGCGAACTGGGAGCCAGTCAAGCTTTATCAACAAAGGGGAAACATGATCATACTTTTGTTTCCCAGAAATAAGACTATAAGCTCTTTTGAGCAGGGACCGTCTCTTCTATGTTTTGATGTACAGCACTGGGTAGGTCTAGTAGCGCCATAGGAATGATTAGTAATAGTAGTAGTGGATAGCTGACATTGCTGGTATATTATTTAATCTGTGAGCAGAAACACTCTGCATTAGCCAGTTCAGCTCTCGATTACGCAAGACCTGGAGCCTAAAAACTGGTTCCTCTGGTCTGTCCTCATTGTCAGGTCAAAATATCCCAGCTTCCAGGCGGAGCATGACTAAGATTTCTCTTTCTTACGTATTACTATCCTTTCCTCTGCATTCGGTTTCCCTTGAACTTATTCCTTTGCGAGAGGTAGCCAACCACTGAAACTCTCCCTTCCTTCTAAAAAAGGGATTAAAGGAGTCAAAATCTTCAGTCAATCTTTGGTCTTTAAACTCTCTCAACTCTGGACTGATCTCCCCCTTTTTTTTAAGGAGTTCCAGTTTGTTTCAATTTTTCCGTATTTGCCCAACATTTTGAAAATCAATTCTTTTGAAATTTTGCTCTTATCTTCTATTCGTTATTTGTAAATCATTCCCTGTTTATTGAATTGCTGTAAACCGAGTCGAGCCTTCTCAGAATGATGACTCGGTAGACAAAGAGTTTCTTTCTCCATGTTACCATCTTATCAATGGCAATCTCTGATCACCCTGCAAAAGCACTCCTGTCTCAAAAATCTACAGAGCAGATCCTTCAACAAAGCTCCCAGGACATAGAAACATAGAAATTGACGGCAGAAAAGGGCCATAGCCCATCGAGTCTGCCCATACCAATATCCCTGATTCTTACTCTCCTAGAGATCCCACATGAATATCCCATTTTCTCTTGAAATCTAACACGCTGCTGGCCTCAATCACCCGCTGAGGCAGCTCGTTCCAATGATCTACCACCCTTTCAGTGAAGAAGTACTTCCTAGCATCACCCTGAAATTTCCCTCCCCTGATTTTCAGCGAGTGTCCTCTGGTTACCGAGGGCCCCGTAAGACTGAAGATATCATCTTTCATCTCTATACGCCCTGTGATATACTTAAAGGTCTCAATCATGTCCCCTCTCTCTCTTCGCTCCTCCGGTGAGTACATCCGCAGTTTTTTTAACCTTTCTTCATACGTGAGATCCCTGAGCCCCAAAACCATCCTGGTAGGACCTTCCTTAATGTTCTAGGATGCATCCTGTCTACGTTTCCAGTGGCAGAGCTAAGACTGAATGGTACTGGGGAGAAAAAGGAAGATGCCCCCCCCCCCCTAAAACCATCTCAAACATTTTTCCCTGTCTGTCCTGGTGGGCTCACAATCTATCTAATGTACCTGGGGCACTGGGGGATTAAGAGACTTGCCCAGGGTCACAGGGAGCAGTACAGAGTTTGAACCCACAACCTCAGGGTGCCAAGCCTGTAGCTCTAACCACTACACCACACTCTCCTCAGCTGACATGTTACAATTAATAAATTCAGGAAATAAACTACCTCTTTTCTACCTTTCTTGTTTTTATATTAATTCTAAAGACCAGGAGAGTGCGGCATGGAGGTTAGAGCTACAGCCTCAGCACCCTGAGGTTGTGGGTTCAAACCCTGTGCTGCTCCTGGTGACCCTGCCCCAGGTACATTAGATGGGTTGTGAGCCCACCAGGACAGACAGGGAAAATGCTTGAAGTATCTGTATATAAACCACTTAGAGTGTGTCTGTAAAACTGCAAAAAAGGCAGAATACAAGTCCCAACCCCTTTCCCTGATGTCATAATGCCTGGCAGAAACCCAAAGAGTAGCAACATTCCAGAGCTGAGATTGTGATGTCATAATGCCTCATTCCACCAATGCCTAAGAGTCTGCCTCATCAGTGATGTCACAATTACTTCATTGTTCTACATTCGGCTCACTTCTGATATTGTATTGGAGGAGAGTCTGACGCAGTGGTTAGAACTACAGCCTCAGCACCCTGAGCTTGTGAGTTCAAACCCCGTGCTGCTCCCTGTGACCTTGGGCAATTCACTTAACAGGGAAAATGCTTGAAGTACCTGTATGTAAACCACTTAAGAGTGTGGTTGTATAATTACAAAAACGCAGATTACAAATCCCCATCCCTTTCCCTGATGTCATAACACCCGGCAGAAACCCAAAGAGTACCTGAAATTGTGATGTCATAATGCACCAATGCCTAAGAGCCAACCTCAGCAGTGATGTCACAATGGCTTCAATATTCTACTGTATAGTTGGCTCACTTTTGATATTGTATTGGAGGAGAGTGTGGTGCAGTGGTTAGAGCTACAGCCTCAGCACCCTGAGCTTGTGGGTTCAAACCCTGTGCTGCTCCCTGTGACCTTGGGCAATTCACTTAACAGACTGTGAGCCCACTAGGGCAGAAAGGGAAAATGTTTGAAGTGCCTATATATAAACCACTTAGAGTGTGTGTAAAACTACATAAAAGGTAGAATACAAGTCCCAATCCTTTTCCCCCATATCATTCTGCAACCAGTGAGCAAAAGTTCCACTAAGATTAACCTGTTCTACTGCAATGCCAGGGAAAATCTAGAAGCAGCTGCTTTACCAAAAGCCACAAATTACTTCACACGCATTATCTGACTGGTTGCCGTCAAAGATACTGCACAGACCCATCAGATATTAGTGTGTGGAAGGCCATTTAAGGCTCTTTCCAGCATCATTGCCTCCACAGTAACAGCTTAAAAGGTCTTTTGAAGGATGAGTCAATGGAAGGTGTAAATGATACAGAAACAGTGAAAATGATGCAGAAATTGAAAGGCAGATAAAGGCCACTATCCAGTCTGCCCATCCATACTAACTACTAATAATCTCTACTATTCCTTCCTCTCCCTTAGCGATCCTATGTAGAGAATGACACAAGGACAAATTTTTCCCCGTTCCCGTAGGAACTCGTTTTCCCATCCCTTCCTGGCGAGCGCTTTTCCTGCCCCTGCCCCATTCCTGCAAGCTCCGTCCTCATCTGCATAAGCCTCAAACGCTTTAAAATCCTGAGTAGCAACATTCTAGAGCTCAGACTGTGATGTCATAATGCCTCATTCCACCAATGCCTAAGCTCCGTCCTCCTCTGCACAAGCCTCAAACACTAAAATCATAAGTGTTCGAGGCTTGTGTGGTTAACGCAGAGCTTACAGGAATAGGACAGGGACAGTGACAAAATTTGCGAGGACAGGAAAATTGAATTCCTGCCTGGATGGGGACAAATTTGTCCCTGTGTCATTCTCTAATCCTATGTGCTTGTCCCAAGCTTTCTTGAATTCAGATACTGTTTTCATCTCTACCACCTCTGCTGGGAGGCTGTGTCAGAAATTCACCATCTTTTCTATGAAGTATTTCCTCAGGTACGGTCAACAGAGATCCTTGCGCTCTTCTAGCAAAGAGCTGTTTTCATTGCCAGGTTTAGCTAACATAAAGCTGTCTCTCACGAGAAGCAGTACTTAAGGGCATAAGAATAGCCTTACGGGGTCAGACCAATGCTCGCATGGTGGCCAATCCAGCTACCTAGTAGTTTCAAGACGCCCGGGGCGGTGGAGCACCCTCCCCCACCCCATCCGCTCCTTCCCCACCCCCTCCTGCTTCGAGCGGGCGCCCCTTCCCCCACACCTCTTTAATGTTTGCGGCATGAGCTGCAACCCCAACCTATTGTTCGCACTAGCATCGGCTCTTCCTCCGATGTCAGTTCCTAGGCGCAGGTCCAGGATGCGACGTTAAGAGGGAGAGCTGAAGCTGGCGCAAGCAACAGGTTGGGGTTGCAGCTCACGCCACAAACATTAAGGGGAATGTGCAGTAAGGGGGGGAAGGAGCAAGGGGGGGCAGAGAGGATGATGGGTGCTGGCAGCCCCACCAAGATGGCACCTGGGGCGGACTGGGGTTGTGATATTTGTCATGTCATAAGCATTGAAAAAACATAATTATTTCAGCAATATTATTGAAGCAATGATCAACTCAGTTCTGTTAATCTGAACTATTCTTTTTTAAAATAGATTTTGTGAAGTGACCGTATTGTATTTTTAGTTGGGGGTTTTTTTTTCACTATCTCATTCTCATCATCCAGATGTGTCAAGATCTACCCAAAAGAGAAGAAAACACTTTCTCATTTTGAGACCTCGGGTGCGATGTTCATTCTGAGATACCCCTGTAAATGTGTGATGGTCTATCGAGGGAACAAATATGACTTTTTCGAACCTCAACAGTTGACAAAGTTTATTTCTGCTAAAGAGCAAGAGGAGGAATTCATGAGATTCTCCACTTCAATATCAGCTCAGTGAAGTGAAGTTTTAGAGCCCAACCAGCCACATCTGTATTTCCCTTTGCAGTAAAATCATAGCTGACCCCCACCCCCTTATTAAGGACTACCGTAACTATACAAACCAGGATATTTGATTCCTGGGTTTAGTTCCGTATCTTTGAATTTATGGAAAGATGTTTCCTGATATATTTGTTTATTTGATGTATTGTTTTCTTCTTTTTTTTATTCAAACATGTCAAAACTGGTATTGTATTATTTCTTTGTTTTTGACTAATGTTTTATTCAAAGGATAAAATGCAAATAAAGAAATTTAAAAAAAAGATTTTTATTGTACACTGCTAAATACTTATGTCAATAGCAGTAAATCAAATGATAAATCCAATCCAATGCCGAGTCCATCCCCTTTCACCTTCATCCTGCTTCCTTTCAACTGACTCACTTCTTGTGCATTTATGCCACGTAGGTGTTTAAAAGTCTCTATCGTGTCTCTCTTCTCCCACCTTTGAGATCTTTAAGTCTATCCCCAAAAGCTTTCTGACAAAGATCACTGAGCGTGAATCAGATGCAAAGACACGCTGGCCCTACTTGAGAATTATCTCACATTGCACATTGGCATTCGAGTATCTCCTATCAAAGGGTCAACCCACTGCAATACTCCAGGTCCTCTGCACACCACCGAGAAAGCACCAACACAAACGCTGGATGGCCTGCTCTTGGCCCGCACAGATACGCTTGGCAGCTTCATGGAGTAATCTGGGAGCTTCACTGCTAACTAGGCATTCAGCGCAGTAAGAACACAATGAAAAGGTCATTTTTCTGACACCCACAGCCTCTGGCATTTCAACACGTTCTAGTCACAAAACACCTTATTCCAACTAGGTAAACAGAAACTGGATCTGAACCATTTACTTTATTTCATCCAAGTCCCAGAGATTATTCAGTGTGGTGCAGTGGTTAAAAGCTACAGCCTCAGCACCCTGGGGTTGTGGGTTCAAACCCATGCTGCTCCTTGTGACCCTAAGCAAGTCACTTAATCCCCCCATTGCCCCAGGTAGATAGATTGTGAGGCCGCTGGGACAGATGGGGAAAAATGCTTAGGTGCCTGAATAAACCATTTGAGCTCCCCTGGGAGAAGAGTATAGCAAATTGAATAAATAAATATTGCTTTTCAGTTGTTCCTGAATCACCACAATTACTCCATTTCATAAGCGCTATTATGGACAGAAGGGACAAATGTACTACTTAGAGAATGACACGGGGACAATTTTTTCCCCATTCCTGTGAGGACTAATTTTCCCATCCCGTCCCCATGAGTTCTTTTCCTGTCCCTGCCCCATTCCTGCAAGCTCCGTCCTCATCTGCACAAGCCTCAAATCCTTGAAAATCCTAAGTAGCCACATTCTAGAGCTGAGATTGTGATGTCATCATGCCTCATTCCACCAATGCCTAAGCTCCGTCCTCATCTGCACAAGCCTCAAACACTTTCAAATCCTAAGTGGCAACATTCTAGAGCTCAGATTGTGATGTCATAATGCCTCATTCCACCAATGCCTAAGCTCCGTCCTCACCTGCACAAGCCTCAAACACTTTAAAATCCTAAGTAGCAACATTCTAGAGCTCAGATTGTGATGTCATAATGCCTCATTCCACCAATGCCTAAGCTCCGTCCTCATAATAATAATAATAATAATAATAAGTTTATTCTTCTATACCGCCACAATCTTGCGACTTCTAGGCGGTTTACAATCAAGAGTGCTGGACATTCAGCGAAATTCAATAAGTAGATATTCAGAGGAAATACAGAGATCAGAAAGGCAATAGTATAGAAATACAATTTGCTGAGCGAAAATGTAATTTGTACATTTTAGTAGGTAATGTCCGACAGGACCTGTTGGGGATAAATAGCAACGTAAAGTTACGATAAGATGAAGATAACAGATTATATTTATAACAGTGCTGTAAGTTCAGGTGGAATAGGGAGGGGGGAGGGAGAGGGAGAGCGGGTCAATTGTTTAGGTATTTCTGGAACAGGTATGTTTTTAGGCATTTCCTGAATTCCCCGTATGTAATGGGCTGCACTAGCCTCAAATACTTTAAAATCCTAAGTGTCCGAGGCTTAGGTGGTTATGGCAGAGCTTACAGGAATGGGGCCAGGGGCAGGGACAGGCACAGTGACAAAAGTCACGGGAAATGGGGCAAGAAAATCAAGTTCCTGCAGGGACGGGGAAAAAATTGTCTTCCTGTCATTCTCTAGTGATTGGTACAAAGTATTTTTATGTAAGAGGCTGGTTTTTTTTACCTCAGCTGGTGACATATTTCATTCATTTAGGATAATTAGTGCAAAAACTCAGATATGGTGAAAAAAAATCCAAAATCAATGAAAATAACACATTCACTAGGATAGTGCAGTAAGGATAGTGTATATCTAACAGAGCAAGGACAAACCTTTTACAGGAGGAAAATGCCTCAAAGGCCCTCCCACCGCCACACAGGGAACCTCGGAGGCAGCTTTTAAGATAAGTTTAAGTTTACTCTATTTAAACTACTGATCACATTTATGTGCACTACACTGCAAAGAGCTTTTGATGCCAACGGGAGGTCGTCTGTGCCTATGAGGTTCCCTGCCTGAACACCTGAGTGGCGGTGGGAGGGCCTTTGAGGCTTTTTCCTCCCGTAAAAAGTTTGTCCTTGCTCTTGCTCTGTTAGATATACACTATCCTTACTGCACTATCCTAGTGAATGTGTTATTTTCATTGATCCCTTCAGGATAGGGGTAGGCAATTCCGGTCAGGTCAGGTTTTCCGGGTATCCACAATAAATATGCATGAGATAGATTTGCATCTCAAGGAGGCAATGCATGCAAATCCATCTCGTGCATATTCATGGTGGAGATCCTGAAAACCTGACCTGGCTCCGGCTCTCGAGGACTGGAATTGCCTACCCCTGCTTTAGGATAAGCCATAATTGGAAAGCAACAGATGAGTCCAAAGTTGGGGACCGGAATTGCCTACCCCTGCTTTAGGATAAGCCATAATTGGAGAGCAAGAGATGAGTCCAAAGTTGGGGGCCTCCAGGGTCAGCATAACCATTGGGTAAACTAAGCAATTACTTCTGAGGGGTGGCAAAGAACCACTGCAGTCAAAGCAAAGTAAAGCCAGACAGACAACTCAAGGAACCATCTGCTTACACTTCTACCCACCGAGATGACAACTCATTTTTAAACAGCTCAGCTACTAGGAAACTGCCTTTGTTAGAGATGTTCATTCAAAACAAAATTCAAATTGAACTTTTTTATCAGACTGATCCAGGAGGGATGACGAGAATCACCATTGTTGAATTTAACTATGAAATTCTGAGAAGTTCACTAGAGCAGTGGTTCCCAACCCTGTCCTGGAGGACCCCCAGGCCAGCCCTAATGAATATGCATGAGAGAGATTTGCATATAATGGAAGTGACAGGCATGCAAATCTGCTCCATACATATTCATTAGGGCTAGCCTGAAAACCCGATTGGCCTGGGGGTCCTCCAGGACAGGGTTGGGAGCCACTGATCTAAATGCCCTTAGCTGCTCTACGAACCAGCTCACAGTGGAGACTGCCTTACTTAAGGAAGCATGGCACAGTCCAGGCCCCCCCCACCCCCCCTCATGTGGCGCTGAGCAACAGTTATTTTGAGGTGAGGGATGCAGTCCAAGGCAATCTCTGCCTTATGACTGGCAGCTCACACAGCTTACAGCTGTTAAACCATGACCCAGCACACAGCTCGGTGAAATCAGGATACTTCTCAGGAAAACCCAAGGGGGGAATTAGATCCTTGCAAGAAAACGCAGTTTCCACTGGAAATAGAAAAAACTGCAGAACAACACCTCACAGCTTCATGCATTTAAAAGCAGCTATTCACTGTGGAATAGGAGGGACATAGTGGTCGTAGCAGTGTGAAGAGTTTCCGTCTTTGGGAAGCAGAGCTGAAATTGTGATGTCATAATGCCTCATTGCACCAATAAGATCCAACCTCCTCAGTGATGTCACAATGGCTTAGATTAACCGTTCCCCTTAACTGTATCCATGACATCCTGTTTATCTGTCTTGTCTGTTTAGATTGTAAGCTCTTTGGAGCAGGGACTGTCTTCTTTGTGACTCTGTACAGTGCTGCGTGCGTCTGGTAGCGCTATAGAAATAATTCCAAAAATAAGCCCTAGGCAGGATTTGCCGAAGCAGCCTGTTTAGAGTGCTGCTGGCCCGATGCTGATTTGGAGGGAGGTGCCGGTATGTAGAGCTCACTCGCGGTCCGCAGTTCGGATGGGAGGGACAATTGCCAAATGGTCTGTTATGTGTTGGGAGTGACTCGGGCACCAAGGGATTTTGCCCATTGCTACCCTCATGTCACGCTGTTACTCAACCATTCTTTTGGCTTTTGCTGTTGCCTTTTCTACCTGTTTGACCATTTTACGATCAAGAGACACAATCACCACCAAGTCCTGCTCCTTTTTCGTGCTTAAGGGCTTCCTTATCCTATTTCTCTGTGTGCTGAGGGAGAGCCCCTTTTGGTCTCTGAGAGGAAGCAGTGACTTTAACCAGAGCACAGGAAGGAGAGAGTGGATTTAGCTGTTCAGAAATGTATTTTGAACCTGCCGACTGCCTATACAATTAATCCAACAGCAAGTTAAATACAGAGTTCCTGTTTCTCTAATTGCAGCTCAGACTTGGCTGTTTTCCTTCAGTGAAAGAGCAGTGGGGCAACTGGGACACGGGATTTCATCTCCTCTGGCGCCAGCCTATGCCCAAGCTCCAGTAAGAACTGTGGAACCTGACTGGCTGAGAATGAGAAATTTCTTTTTGTGCCCCTGCCCTGAAGAGCTGGCTGGAGCCAGGGCTACACATGGTTTAATGGGACAGAGGAAACATGGATTCAGCTAAGGGAAATCTTGACCCGCCAATCTGCTACAGTTTTTAAAGACATGAATAAACGTGGATAAAGGCAAGCCAGTTGACGTAGTAGATCGAAATTCTGAGGAAGCTTTTGACAAAGTCCCTCATAAAAAACTCCTGAGAAGATAAAACAGTCATAGGATAGGAGGAACAGCTTAAAGATAGAAAACAAAGAACAGGATTAAATGGCCATTTTTCTCAGTGTTTCCCCGGAAATAAGGCAGTGTCTTATATTCTTTTGGGGCCTAAAAAATGCACTACACTTCTCTCTCTATTCGCTGTGATAGGGGATTAACAGACCCGCGAATAACTTTTTCATATGTTTTTCGCTGTTTTCTATTAAAAACCATCGTGGATATGGTGAAACCACGAATAACACGGTGGGAGACCTGGCCTGTTCCTGAAGGAGAGGCAAAACACAGTGAAGAAAGTGCTGGGAATCGGCAATTTTCTCTGTAAACGCTTGGAATCAGCGCTTTCTCTATACACGCTGATGTAATTTTGGGGGGGAAGAGCCAGCAAGCTACAAATCGTGAATAATCGAAATCGCGATTGCTGAAACCGCAAATACATAGGGAGAAGTGTAGATCTTATTTTGGGATAGGGCTTATTTTTTTCATATACATGATCATCTCTCCCTTCCTCTCCTTCACCCCACTTCTTCCTCTTTCTTTCCCCCACAAGTGCAACATCTTTCCTGCCCTCTCACCCATCCCCTTGTGCCTTCCCTCTGCAGCATCTTTCTATCCCTCCATCCCTCCCAACCCCCTGTGCAGCAGCAGAATCCTTGCCCGGCTTCTATCCTTCCCTCCCATCCCCCTGTGAGCAGAACCCTTGCCCTGCTTCCATCCTTCCCTCCCTCCCATCCCCCTGTGCAGTACCCTTGCCCAGCTTCCATCCTTCCCTTCCTTGTGCAGCAGAACCCTTGAGCACCTGTTGCCGCCCCCGCCGCACAGCCAAACCGCCGATGACCCTCCATCCTTCCCTCCCAACCGATCCCCGCTGCCCGTGACCATAAATACCTTGCTACAGAGGAGCATCGGACCAGCAGCACTCACAGACTGCTTCGCGGCCTTCTCGCTGGGGCCTTCTGTGTGCCACGTTACTGATGATGTCATCAGTACACAGAAGGCCCCAGCGAGAAGGCCACGAAGCTGCCTGTGAGTGCTGCTGACCCAACGCTTCTCTGTAGCAAAGGATTTATGGTCGCAGTCAGCGGGGATTGGTTGGGAGGGAAGGATGGAGGGTCAGAGGGAGTTCGGCTGTGCGGTGGGGGTGAGGGGAAGCATGGCTGCCTACGACTAGGGCTAATTTTCGGAAAAACACGGTAGTGGAGTGTCGCAGGGCTCAGTACTGGGACCAGTGCTTTTTAACACTGATTTGGAAATGAGAACGATGAGCAAAATGATAAAATTTGCAGATGAGAACAAATTATTCACAGATGTTAAACCACACATAGATGGAGGGAGAGGGGGCGAACTGCAGCAGGAACCTACAAATTTCGAGTGCATAAGTACAAAGTGATGCACATTGGGAAGAATAACCTGATGCTAGGTTCTAACTTAGGAATCACCATCCAAGAAAAAAGATTTCAGCGGCATCATGGACAATGTGTTGAAATCTTCTGTTCAGTGTGCGGCAAACAAAATGTTAGGAATTATTAAGAAAGGAACAGAGAATTTTTTAAAAAAAGGATATAATGCTGTTATTACCCCATGGTGTGGCTGCGTCTCGAGTACTGTGTGTAATTCTGGTTTGCCGCATCGTAATTATAGGGAAATCAGAAAGGATGCAGAGGACGACAACCAAAATGATTATGGCGATGGAGCACTCATGGGGGCTTTCGAATTAGAGGTTCTGACGAGAGACACAGGCCTAGATTCACTAACCTCAACGATCGTGTCCCGGGCAGCTTGCGACCACTTTGCGACCCCAAACCGATTCACTAACCTTCCTCCCGATCCATGCATCCAAAAGTAGGAAGGCAGCAATTCACAAAACAATTTCAGGAGCACCGACTGGGCCCCGATCAAAAAAGAAGCTACTGCTGCGGACCAGTCGCGCACGTCCCTACCGCCCTTCCCTGCAGTGTGAGCCCGTGGTTTTAACCCGTAGGTTTAAAGTGGGACTCCACTACGGCATGTTCTGTTCCAGACTGGAACAGAGCACGTCATAGTGCAGTCCCGTTTTAAACCCGCGGGTTAAAACCACGGGCTCATGACAATAAAGCTTTTTTAAAAAAAATAACAAACAACGAAAACTGAGACCCTCCCACCATACTCTCCTTCCAGCGCCTCCGTCTTCCGGGTTTGTCATTGGTCAAGAGCAAGAGAAGTCCTCCAATTGGAGGAGTGTACTGTCAGTCCTTTTCAGGCTGTTGGCAGCCTGTTACAATTATTACGCACTTAAAATTGTAATGTCTCTATTTTGTGATTGTAATAAACCACTCCGGATGGTGTCCAATGTGTGGCTTACTGATAATGAAATGATCAGAGAAGATGGAATTACAAGGTCTTTTTTTGGTTGAGCTTCTCACATAACTTCCTGCTGAAGGGGATGTATTTGTTCATAAGAACAGCCTTACTGGGTCAGACCAATAGTCCATCAAGCCCAGTAGCCTGTTCTCACGGTGGCCAATCGAGGTCACTAGTATCTGGCCAAAACCCAAAGAGTAGCAGTATTCCATTCAGGATCTCAAAGAATAGCAAGATTCCGGAATCCCAGTGACAAGATTCTAGAATCCCAAAGAGTAGCAACATTCCATCCAGAATCCCAAAGAATAGCAAGATTCCGGAATCCCAGAGAGTAACAAGATTCTAGACTCCCAAAGAGTAGCAACATTCCATGGTACCGATCCAGGGCAAGCAGTGGCTTCCCCCAAGTCTTTCTCAATAACAGAGTATGGACCTTTCCTCCAGGAACTTGTCCAAACCTTTCTTTAAACCAGCTATACTATCCGCTCTTATCACAACCTCTGGCAACGCGTTCCAGAGCTTAACTATCCTCTGAGTGAAAAAAAAATTTCCTGCTATTGGTTTTAAAAGTATTTCCCTGTAACTTCATCGAGTGTCCCCTAGTCTTTGTAATTTTTGACTTTGGATTTTGGCAGGTTTTTGATAAAGCTACCCTCAGGATGGACCCTAAAGTTATTGAAAGGGTCAGAAAGTGGTTGTATGTGCAGCAACCGATGGAAGTGGTAAAGGGAGTTGCCCGTAAGGATGGTGATGTTACCAGGGGTGTTCCATCTTTTTCCAAAATCTGCAATGGGGATAGACACTCTGGAAGGAGGAGAACATGATGAAAGGTCTTGCAAGGCTTCAGAAATGGTCTTGAGTTTGCCAGCTGAGATTCAGTGTTTAAAAAATGCAGGGTCATGCATTTGGGCTCTAAAAATGGAGAGAGCAGTATAGTATAGGGGCTGATGTTCTGCAATTCTTTGAGATTCTGTATGGAATGTTGCTACTCTTTGGGAGTCTAGAATCTTGTTACTCTCTGGGATTCCGGAATCTTGCTATTCTTTGGGATTCTGGATGGAATGTTGCTACTCTTTGGGAGTCTAGAATCTTGTTACTCTCTGGGATTCCGGAATCTTGCTATTCTTTGGGATTCTGGATGGAATGTTGCTACTCTTTGGGAGTCTAGAATCTTGTTACTCTCTGGGATTCCGGAATCTTGCTATTCTTTGGGATTCTGGATGGAATGTTGCTACTCTTTGGGAGTCTAGAATCTTGTTACTCTCTGGGATTCCGGAATCTTGCTATTCTTTGATATTCTGGATGGAATGTTGCTACTCTCTGGGATTCCGGAATTTTGCTATTCTTTGAGATTCTGTATGGAATGTTACTACTTTTTGGATTTTGGCCAGGTACAAGGGATCTTTGATTGGCTACCATGAGAATGGGCTACTGGGCAGACCCAGTTAAGGCTATTCTTATGTTCTTAATGCTCTCTCTAGATCCAGCTCATGGGTCATCCAGTTATAGAAATTGATCAGATTCATCTGACAAGATTTACCTCTTTCTTTGTCAATGCATTTCTTCTATTATCAGGACATTATCAATAAACACCTGGAAATATGGGCTACTAAAGCCAAAATCAAAATAGTTGCCTTTCCTGAATTTGGCAGTTTCAACTTCAGCACTATGCCAATGCGAAAGAGGGCAGAGTGGCTGAAATACAATACCCCCCAATCTTTCCTCCCCAACCCACCCCCATGCACAACAGGCAGAGATGGCTATCATGGGGTGGGGGAAAGAGTTCCTATCAAGGCAGCGCCCCCTACCATACAGGTTGAACCCCTGCCTTTCTACAGGTATCACCGAGTAGCCCTTTCAGTTGCCCAGTGCTACTCAGAACTCGGGCTGGAAGGTTTATCTTGGCATTGGCGTGAGCCAACGTTCAACTCAAAGAACTTCATTGGCAGCTGAAGCAAAAGTCTATTTCAAGAGCTGTTAGCACAGAGCCCATCCCCCGACACACACACACAAGGTACGCAGGGAAAAAAAACACACCGGGCTTCATTTACAAAAGCTTTAATTTCCCACACAGACAAAGAATGGAGATAAACTTCGTAATAAAACTGTTTGCAGTTGATTAAAATTTGATCTAGCACTCAGCCTTGGTGGATTAAAGCAAGTTACAATACAAGATAAAACATTAAGAGAGGAATGCCATGAAAATAGGATAGAACAGACCTAAATCATTCATTGCAAAGAAGACAGAATAAAGTGCATTATTTCTATATTACTGCAGTGCCATTCCCCAGAGCAATAGTAGATCTTCCATTCTCCACCAGCAAGATAAGAAAACACGTTTATATTTTTTATAGATTTAGGTAAATTGTTCCTTCATGAAGGTGCTCGTTCCTGTGGCTTCCGAAGAGGCTCTTGTGGAAGGATAAGGGCCGGCTTCCATCCCAGTAAGAATTTTAAAGTGGACTCAGCAATGACATTTTTAAAGAGAGGACAGATAAGGCCTGTTCCCCAGGACTCTCAAACTGCATTCTGCACTATTTGGAGGAGAAATTTTTACAAGAGTGAAGTAGGGAATGGAATGGCTTCATTAAAGAAATGTTTTCAATTGATCTTAAATGTTTGGATAATTTCCTAAAATAAGCAGCATCAAATCTGGTTTTGTCCTTGGGCTCTTGCCAGAAATTTCCAACCTGGATTGGCAACTGTTGAAAACAGGATACTGGGCTTGATGGTCCTTCGGCCTGTCCCAGTATAGGAACTCTTATGTGAGCTAGGTACAGAACAATGAAACCACTGTGACATCACAGATGAGTTTGGCTCTTAAGCATTATGACATCACAATCTCAGCTCTGGAATGTGGCTACTTTTGGGTATGGCAATTCTTATATGAGCTGATTATAGGACAATGAAGCCATTGTGACATCACAAATGAGTTTAGCTTTTAGGCATTATGACTTCACAATCTCAGCTCTGGAATGTTGCTACTCTTTGGGTTTCTGTTTGGTACTTGGGACCTGGGTTGGCCACTGATGGAAAAAGGATACAGGGCTCAATGGACCTTCACTCTGTCCCAATATGGCAACTCTTATGGTAAATACCACAACACATATACATACGCTGTATCAATTTAACACTATACACTCACGTGCCAGCACACAGCTAGGGAGAAAGTGCTGCACATCTTGTAGCTTTAAGGAAGGCACAGCCCTGCAGAGTCCATTAGACAGCTGCGCATAGAGAGGAATTAAGGAGCCAGTGCAGGGTGAAACTGGCACTGATGCATGTCAGCACTGGTTGAGTTTCGCTGACTACTAACCTGTGTCAGTGGGACACGTGGTAAACCTGGCAGTTAAAAGACAGTTAATAGAGCCCAGGAGAGACAGGGATGACCGGCAGGAAACACTTGCAAAGCCTGAGATGGAGCCTGAGACAGCCCATCTGCTGGTTATTTGTCATAGGGAAAGCTGCTCATCCCATAATAATCAGAGAGCCTAGGCACAAATGCCACTGAGTAAATCCTATTCCAATGGTTTGTTGACTGCCAGCCTGCCACAGAAGAGAGCCCTGTCCTCCTCCGTGTGGACACCTAGGGCCAAGAGCTAGATGGATGCCTCCAAATGTCACGTTCTCTACCCAAAAAGTGCCAAGGACAAGATAGGAAGGTCGAGAGAAGTTCATAAGCTGCTGAATGTGTCATAGTAAGAACAGGAGACTGCAATATGGTGCCCTGAGGTTCACCCATGCAAAGAAAATGAAATATGCAGATTTTAAATTGATTTTCACCGCATCATTGCCTTCCCTGGGCCTTCAGCCAGCCATAATAACTCATATACAGTGACTCAAAAGCTGAAGAATTAGGGCCCATTTGCATACTCGAGCTAGCTGGAAAATCAAACTTGCTTGCAGCCCTTATGTTAAACATGTTGCTTCGAGAGCGTGAAAGCAGGAAGGAGTGCAAGAGACAATGTAGGATTGATTCTCAGGAAGCAGTTACTGAGCACGCTCGAATGATTTATGGAGCATAATTTTCCAGTCCCTCCCAGGTGCAGGAACCCTTGCCTGGAAACATATACAGAGAAGGCGCTCCCCCTGCATCCTGTTTTTATGGAAAATTAACCCATCAAACGTGCACAGCGCCTAATGTCCTACGAACGTTTGAGATGGAGGAGCACCTAGCCCCGCTACCACCCCCCACCCTCGGCAAAATGTAAAGAAAAGAAATGAATACAGCAGTACAAGTTCTTTCCCTTATCTCCTTCCCCAAGAATTGTCGCAAGTTCTCCGTGCTGTTTATGCTTCACGTGTATTAGGGCAATGCCGGTGTGATATCTACAGGGGGAACTGGTGAAAAGGTGCTCTACAGCTGTCTCTGTTGTATTCATGCCTTACAGGTATCGGTGCAATGCCTGCAGGGAAACATGACGAAGCTCCATTCTTCAGCCATCCGTGCTGAATTCATTCATGCTTTTCGAGTACTGATGTGAGGCCTGCTTGGAAATCTGATGAATGCTCCTGATTTACTTAAAAATCATAAGCAAGTGAGCAGCTAAGGAAGTCGGGGCTTTGGAAAACACAAAGCACTAATTTCTTCTCAAGAATACCATAAAGCAGAAGAACTGGAATGAATGACCTCGCTTAACTGGGGACTGAATAATTTACAGCTGGTTTTGGTGGAAGAGCTGTTTTCTCTACTTTGAACCCTGCTGGATTAGTTCCGGTTTGGCTCCCAAATGAAAATCCTTCACTGGCTGCTTTTCAGGTTAACAGCCAGACATCATTTGGTCAGATAGGAGGCAACCCCCCCCCCTCCTCCTCCCCAAGCAAAAGCCAAACTAAACTGCTTTCAATGCTTAACTCCCATTGTATCATTTCCTCAACCATAATCTCCCCAACCCTAAACGTCCTGTCTAAATTAGATTGTGAGCTCTTCTGAGCAGGGACTGTCTATAGAAATAATAAATAGTAGTAGTAACTTCCAGATACTCCTTATCCCACCTTCTCTCTGGTCCTTTCGCTCTTGGAGAGGCGAGGTCAGCAGGAGAAGCAGAGAAAGGCAGTTCATCAAATTCCTTCCCCTTCCAATTGTGACACCATCAACACATTAAGTGCACAAATGCCACAAATTCTCTCTGTGTACAGGAAGGCTTTTACAGGACGGAAAAAAAATGGGCCCAAACAGCAGTATGGTGGGGACAGGGAGAAAGGGAATGGGGACTGGTATACTGCCTTTTTGTGGCTTTGGCATTTCTTTGGCATTTCAAAGGAGCAGCACTGGGATTTGATCCCACAACCTCCAGGTGCAGAGACAGCAGCTCTACCAGTGAGCCACCCCTTCAGTCTGTCCCGATGTGGCAATTCTTATGTGAGCTGAGTATAGGACAATCCAGCCATTGTGACATCACTGCTGAGGTTGGCTCTTAGGCATTGGTGGAATGAGGCATTATGACATCACAATCTCAGCTCTGGAATGTTGCTACTCTTTGGGTTTCTGCTACCTACTTGGGACCTGGCTTGGCCACTGTTGGAAGCAGGATACTGGGCTTGATAGACCTGATGACCTGATGAATGAGACATGATGACATCACAAGCTCAGCTCTGGAACGTTGCTACTCTTTGGGTTTCTTTCTGGTACTCGAGACCTGGGTTGGCCACTGTTGGAAGCAGGATACTGGGCTTGATGAAAGGGAAAGGGAATGGGGACTTGTATACTGTCTTTTTTGTTGTTTTAGCATTTCAAAGCAGTGGGCACTGGAGGGTTAAGTGACCTGTCTAGGGTCACAAGGAGCAGCACCGGGATTTGATCTCACAATCTCTGGGTGCAGAGGCTCCTTCCTATTTATCATCATCAGTGCCTTCCTCGCTGTGCTCTAGGGACTATCACACCGCAAATCAATTGACCATCCACTTTCCATCCAAAGTGAATATAAAATGTAAACCAACATATTCCTCCTCTCTGCTTTCCTATCAAGCAGCCAAAATATGGCATTTTCTACCAGATGTTATTAAATTGGATGCAGAAGACACGGGTTTTAGAAGGAAGCTAAAAAGCCATTTGTTTCATGTTTAAGATGGATAAAATTAAAGTTATCTTGAAGAACAATTTTTTTAAAAATTAGATTTGACCTTCTTTTTCACTACTATTAATTATTTCAATAGTGCTACCAGACGCACACAGCGCTGTACAATCTGTATTTTCCCCCAGTATCTATCTGGTTAAGTCTTTTTGTAAACCAGACTGGACTATTTGGTTGGAACTTGTGATGTGAAAGCTGTTAAACTGTATTGTATTAACTTCAGGACATGTCTCTCATCTTAGGGAATAGTTTCAATCATTTTTAATAATACATTTCTTATTCACCCCGCTTACCTCTCTTCTCAGTCCTTGGCAACACTTTTCTCCGCAGGGAAGCCATTTCATCCCCTTCACTGCTTCGGTCACCCTATTCTCTACCTTTTCTGGCTCTGCTCCACATTTTTGGAGATGGGGTGACCAGCGCTGCACAGGTTATGGTCAGGGCTATGGAGTCAGAGACAATTTTGGGTACCCGGCGTCGGGGTACCAGAAACTGAGGAGACGGAATTGAAGGATTTATCTACCGACTCCACAGCCCTGGTTAGGGTCTCACTATGCTCGATTCAGAGATATTATAATGTTCTCTATTTTATGCTGCTTCTGTTTCCAAATACATAATTCCTATTTGCTTTTTTTTCTGACCGAGTCCCAACATCCTGGAAACTTCATTACCGGTATTCCATTCAAGACACCATTTTTGTTCAGTTACCGAATGGCTTGGGTACCGGCAGAAAAAAGTTCTTCCAGAGATGCAAAATGATGTCCACACATAGGCTGCTTCAACTTTGTTAAAAGGTTGAAGTCTGAGACTCATGTCTGGACTGTAGGGAGCATGAGGTAACACCTTCCAGCCTTATTTGTGTAGTTTTTCAGTGACGAGTAGAGAGCTCCATCTTCCCCATGGCCAAAAAAATTTTGACGAGCTCAATCAAAAGTCAAACAAATGATGATTTTTGCTTATGATCATGAAGGCATCATCATCACAGACAAAGTTCCACGTGGAAGAAGTGTCACAGCAGTGAATTATCGTGATGTTTTGCAAAAAATGCACAGAAAAATGCACAAAACCCAACCTTACTTGCTCTTGGCTGGGCCATTCATTCTTCACGACAACGCTCGCCCACACATAGGAAATGTCATCATTGAAAAACTACACAAATACAGCTGGGAGGTGTTACCTCATGCTCCCTACAGTCCAGACATGAGTCCACCAGACTTTGACCTTTTTCAAAGTTGAAACAACCTATGCGTGGACATCGTTTTGCATCTCTAGAAGAGCTTTCTTCCGCCTGTACCCTAGCCATTCGGCAACTGAACAAAAACGGTATCTCGGATGGAATAATGAAGCTTCCTGGACATTGGAACTTGGTCATTACAAAGCAGGAAGACTATATTGAAGGATTGTAAAGAAATACTTGAAAAAAAACCCAGAAACATGAAAATTTTTTTAAAAATAGTGTGCATTATTTATAAAATGTCCCTCATACACACACAGTATATATATATATACACACACACACACATGTATACATAGATAGAATATGCTCAAACCATGTTTTAGGACCCAACCCTTTACAAAATGTGCCTATTTATTCAGCCATGAAGGACTGTGAAAACCACTTCTCTTTGATACGAGCAGAGAAAGACTGTGTGAATTCAAGAAAGTGGGGGACAGGCCTGTGGGATCTCTTCAGGAAAGGAGGAGGAGGTAGGGGATATCGGCATATGGGCAGACTGGATGGGCCATTTGGATCGAAGGACTTTTGCTCTAATGAACGACAACACACCTTGCGTTCTTATGACTCTCCGCGCTTACCCAGGCTCTACCCTCTGGATTCATCAGGGCCTTTCCCCTTACAACCCCTGGGTGTTTTTAACTAATATTTGTATTACCCTGATCCATGTCAGAATCCGTGAAATATACAACTTGATCAAATTGCAATAGAGAATGTAAAAAGACTTTCAGATCTTATTAAAATGCAGCAAATTTCAATGATTAAAAAGGTAATCAAACCCAATCAGGCAGTAATCTTCCAATTTTCTCATTCTGGCAGTATTCCAGCTTTTGACATTATACAATGTCACTGATTTTGTTTTCATATTATCACATTCATTCCAGAAGCCTGCTCAGTCTGTATCCTTTCCTTTTTTTCTAACCAATACCCACCGCGATCACAGCTGGCACATCATTTCATGTTTACACTCCTCATGTGTATGGGGGGAGGGGCTCGGGATAAAAAAATTACCGTATTTGCCAGCATTTAGGACACACTTTTTCCCCTCAAAATACGCTTAAAATTTGGGGTGCACCAGTAAACAAAATTATGAGTTGAAATTTCAGTCGGATGCCTCGAAGTCTCACAAGTATGCACTATACACGTGCGTCATGTTGCTTCTGCTCTCTCTCGGATGCCTCGAGGTCTCACAAGTACGCACTGTACACAGGTGTCAAAAGTATACGCTGTTTTATAGTACAATACTTTGAACTTGGTAGGTCTGTCCAGAATATTATCGGTGTTATGTGATATTTTATGTTGAGATTTCTTGGCAAAACATGGCTCAAAAACAATGCAGATTCTGCTATGATATTGCATTCAAGCTATGAGTGATTGCATATGCTAAAGAACACGGAAACAGGGCAGCAGAGAGGAATTTTGGATCACCACCAACTGAAAAGATGATAAGAACTTGTAGAAGACAGGAAGAGGACCTACAAAAGGCTATGTAAATACAATCTGCGACATAGAATTGCAAAATGGCCGCACTAGAAGAAGAATTAAAAACTTGGATATTACACCATAGAAGTGCGGGATTTTCAGTTTCCACAAAAAAGATAGCTACTAAGATAGGCATCGCTGATTTTACATGATCAACGTCATGGTATTCTAGATTGATGAAGAGAAATGACCTACGTATGCCAACTAAAACAAAAAATAGGACAAAAGATGCCAATAGAATATGAAGACAAGATGATCGAGTTTCATAAATTTGTCATTAATGCAAGAAAAAGAGAAAATTTTGAATTTTCACAAATAAGGAAACATGGATGAGCTCCGACTGATGTTTGATGGACCCTCAAACAAAATAGTAGATTCCAAAGTAGAGGTCTGCACGGGAATGGGAATCCCCCCTATCCCACAGGACTCCCACGGGGACCCCCCTCTGGCTCACGGGACTCCCACGGGGTTGGAAGGCTTTGGAAGCAGGGTTCATCCATATAATATAATGGACATGTCAGCCTTAGTAAAAGAGGGGGTTTATAAGTTGATTACCTGAACAGAAAACAAAAAAAGGGTTCCACCAAAGAGATTCCACAAGGAAAACAGCAGCGCAAACACAAAAGAAACTGTGGAATTGATGATCCTGTCAGAAGTAATTGCTGCTTTTTATGGGGACGGGTGGGGATGGAGGTAATTTCTTGCGGGGATGGGTGGGGACGGAGAGGATCCTGACGGTGACGGGTGGGGATGGAGAGGAACCTGGTGGGGAAGGAGAGGATCCTGGCGGCGACGGGTGGGGACGGAGAGGATCCTGGCGGGGATGGGTGGGATTTCTGTCCCCGTGCAACTCTCTATTCCAAAGGTGCAAAAAGTGTTATTGTTAAAACTTGTGGACATGAGAAAACGCATTACACAGTCGTGTTATCTTGCTGTGCCGATGGAACAAAACTGCCAACTCTTTTGATTTTCAAAACATAAGAACATAAGAAATGCCTCTGCTGGGTCAGACCCAAGGTCCATCGTGCCCAGCAGTCCGCTCACGCGGTGGCCCAGCAGGTCCAGGACCTGGGCAGTAATCTTCTATCTATACCCCTCTAGCCTCTTTTCCAGTAGGAATTTGTCTAATCCTTTCTTGAACCCCAGTACCGTACTCTGCCCTATAACATCCTCTGGAAGCGCATTCCAAGTGTCCACCACACGTTGGGTAAAAAAGAACTTCCTAGTATTTGTTTGAATCTGACTCCTATCAACTTTTCCGAGTGCCCTCTTGTTCTTTTATTATTCGAAAGTTTGAAGAATCTGTCCCTCTCTACTCTCTCTATGCCCTTCATGATCTTATAAGTCTCTATCATATGCCCTCTAAGTCTCCTCTTCTCCAGGGAAAAGAGACCCAGCTTCTCCAATCTCTCAGCATATGACAGGTTTTCCATACCTTTTATCAGACGCGTTGCTCTCCTCTGAACCCTCTCGACTAACGCCATATCCTTCTTAAGGTACGGCGACCAATACTGGACGCAGTATTCCAAATGCGGGCGCACCATTGCCCGATACAACGGTAGGATAACCTCTTTCGTTCTGGCTGTAATGCCCTTTTTGATTATACCTAGCATTCTATTCGCTTTCTTAGCGGCCGCTGCACACTGTGCCGTCGGCTTCATTGTCATGTCCACCAATACCCCCAAGTCCCTTTCCTGGGTACTCTTATTCAATAATATCCCTCCCATTGTATAGTTGTACCTCGAGTTTCTGCTCCCCACATGTAATACCTTACATTTCTCAACGTTGAACTTCATCTGCCATCTCGTCGCCCAATCTTCTAGTTTGTTCAAGTCCCTTTGCAATTCTTCACATTCCTCTGTAGTCCGAGCTCCATTAAATAATTTAGTGTCGTCCGCAAATTTTATTATCTCGCACTTCGTCCCTGTTTCTAGATCATTTATGAAGATATTAAATAGCAGCGGCCTGAGCACCGAGCCCTGCGGGACACCACTCGTGACCCTCCTCCAGTCGGAGTAGTGGCCCTTCACTCCTACCCTTTGTTTTCTACCCTCCAACCAGTTTCTGATCTATCTATGTACGTCTCCTTCCACCCCATGGTTCTTCAATTTCCTTGCCCAAGGAAAAACTGCCTAAAGGTGTGTTTGTGCCCATTCATCCTAAGGGCTGGATGAAGTTGTGGATAGTCTAGGCGTCCTGATAGACTATAAAAGAAACCTGCCTTGCTAATATGGGATCAGTTTTGGCGTCACAGAACAAAAGCTGTGAAAAATAAAATCAAACAACTGAAATCTCAAATACCTGTAATTCCAGGTGGCCTAACAAGCCAGTTTCAACCTTTAGATGTCTGTATTAATAAACCATTTATAGGATTCATGAAGGAGAAATGGCTACGGATTTTGAAGTGACCCCCATCAGGAAGAAGGAAGAGGCCTAACATTTTGCAGATTTGTGAATGGATCAAAACTTCATGGAATGCTGTGAAACATGAGACAGTTGTAAAGTCATTTGAGAAATGTGGAATTAGTAACTCACTTGATGGCACAGAGGATGATTTGTTATACGAAGACTAGGTTTCTGAAGAAGTTTCTGAAGAGGCTTCAAGTGATTCTTCATTTACTTCTGGAGATGAATTTCTGGGTTTTGAGGATGAAGATTAAAAGGTGCCTAACTACAGTGTTCCCCAGTTACATTTTTTATAAAATTAGTAAATCATTGTGGAAATTCATGAAAAAACGTAGAAATTTTTTTTTTCTTAAAAAAGGGGGTGCGTCTTATACGCCGCTGTGTCCTATACACCAGCAAATACGGTATATATGATCATGTGATCGAACTGAGCGGTCATTACCCAGGTAGTTCCAGTCTTCCTCCTTGCCACCAGGCACTGTTAGAACAAACATAACACAGTTAAAAAGTACTTCATTCATACTCTTCTAAAATCCATGACCAGGTCCCTCCAGGCTCCTCCTGGTCATCACTGGGTCCTCCCTGGACTCCATTCTTCTCCAGATCCCTCCAGATCCTCTCCAACCCTCGTTGGCCCTCCAGGACTTAGGCAGTTTCTGGTACCATTTACCAGGCTCTCCGCCAGTCACCACCGGCCCCGCTGGTCCCTTTGCTGGTCACTCACCAGTTACTTTTGGCCAATGTTCTCTGGGTCTATTAGGCTGCTTCCCAGGGAGTCTTCTGCCAGCTTCTGGTACCATTTACCAATCTCTCCACCGGTCCCTCCACCAGTCATTCGCCAGACCCCTCAGCCTCAGACCTCAAACTCTTCCTGTTCTTCTAGCTTCTTATGGGGCCACCAACGGTCCCTTACTCCCTGGCCTCTTAGTCATAGGTCCTGGAAACTTCACCGGTCCTACCACCGGTCAACAAGCTTGAGTTCTTCCTGGACTCCTAGCTCTACTGAGCCCTCCAGCTATTCCTTCCAGACCTATTCCAGTTGCTCAAGCGATTTTTCCCAGACTCACATACTGAGGACTTTCCCAGTCCCTCAGTTGTCTTTTCCCAGACTCATGCCCTAAGGACTCCTTCCAGTCGCTCAGTCTTCACACGCCCTAAGGACACTCCCAGTCTCTCAACCACTCTCTGTGAGGACTCTCCCAGTTGCTCACACTCCTGGTCACAAGCACAACTCCACCAAGCCCCCTGCCAGTCATCATGCTTGAGCACCCCTTGGGTTAGGCCAAAGCCAGCATTCCTTCCCTTGAGAATCACCTGGCTCCCAAAGGAGCTTCTGCTTTTCTCAGCTCACTGCTCTGGAACTGTCCTTTTCAGCTCCTTACAGGGTGAATGGACAATTCCCAGCAGCCTCTGCAGGATCTTTGTGCAAATTAGCTCAACCTCCCTCTGCTGGCTTGTGACTGGCTTCACCTAGTCACAATAAATATATATACATACCCACATGCATATACTTGAATCCCTGGTGACCTAGGGCCAGCTGCACAAAACTCTGTACATTTAATGATCATCACTAAACCTTTCTGTGGCTTTAACATGTCAAAGCTGTCTTTTGTGGAGGGTTAAGTGACCTGCCCAGGGTCACAAGGAGCAGCACTGGGATTTGATCTCATAACCTCTGGGTGCAGAGACAGCAGGTCAACTAATGAGCCACAGCCCTTCTCCCTCTTTTAAGGAGTGCAAAGCCCCTTCTGGAACATCTCTTTGCACTTTAATACAGCAGCCCTTATTGTGTCAGTTTAAACTGGGCACCAGTTACAGAAGTCACTTGTTTCTTTTTATATATATATAATATTATAAACATAATATTGTTGCTTTTAATATTGTAATGTGCTATGATGGGCTACCTGGGATACTGTGAGGGTCCTCTGTGAACTGTATGCTGACCTTCCTCGTTCTCCTTATTGGCCATTTGTACAAGAGCGGGGGATAGAGATCCACAGCTGGGGTTTGGAAGGGGACAAATGCTTTACATTTTTCCACCAGCTGCAGCAGGTTTCTCTATGTGAGTGTAAGGTCCCACTCCCCTCCCTTGAACATTACCATGTCATCTCATTGTTTGGGGTTCTGGGGGGAAGGGTTCCATGCACATGGTTGTTTGGAGTCCTGTGTGTGTGTGTGTGTGTATGTAATGGGGAGGGGGAGGTTACTTATGATCAACCTGGAGCTGCCGTATCACCCTCTTCGCACACGCCTGAACCAGCATTTCAGGGACTCAAAGTCCTGGCAGATCCCAAAGTGCCTGCAAGTCACAAGTATTGGGAGAATGGGGTCAGGTGATGGGGCTTTTGCTTTTGGGACATTGTTGTCAATGACAGCTGGCAAGGGACTTGGGCAGGGAAGGAGGAGACTGGCCTACACAGCTCTGGTAGGTACTTGAGATCTGGGTTGGCCACTGTTGGAAACAGCATACTGGGCTTGATGGAAGGGTGATTATGAAGCTGCGTTAGGCTTTATTATTGCTGGCCATTGCAGTAAAAACTCTTGACGCTCAAAGGAAGTCATGAGCATCAGAATTTTTACCGCTGCAGTTGGCAATAAAAAAGCCTAATGAAGCTTCAGAAAAGGGGGGGAGGGGGTACATCAAATCGAATACAATAAAGTTCTCTATTAAGTTCATCTCAAAACCTTTTTTCACTCGGGTTATATACATTCTATGTGATGTCTTACGAACCGGAACATCAACCCCCCTCGTAATATCACCACATACCTGAACTTGCAAACTATTAACCCAACCCCCAATCACTAAATATGAACACTCTATTCAACTTACGGAACATTTCTACTTCTGTGTAAACAACTTGGCACTTCCTGGCCTTGCAACACACAAACTGACGTTAACACTATTAATGTTATCAGATGTACACCGCTATACTCTTCAATTCGCTGTACGTAAAGTTTCTCTTTATTTTTATTGTGTTTACAGTTTCTTTTATTGTAAACAGTTTCTTATATTGTAAACCGCCTAGAAGTCGCAAGATTGTTGGCGGTATATAAAAATAAAGTTATTATTATTATTATTATATTTCTCTCAAATTTTCATTTGCATTCATTTTGGATGGAAGTTCAAACATTCCTTAAAAACTGGCTTCATATATTTATTCTCCCAGTTCCATCCAAATAAGGAATTTCATTATTGGCTCTGCCTATCAAACACCAGTAAGAAAGCCTAATTTTATTTTATCGCTGTCGATACCCCACAATGCTTTCCAATTGTATCAACTAAGGGTCATGAAATAATATTTAGTTTGTAAGAACACTAGAAAATAAGAGTTTGCTAGTCCCCGTTTTTGTTTTACGGCATCAAAAGACTCCTTTCATCCATCATGCTCTCCAAATTGTTTATTCCCAACTCATACCAACTAAGAAAACAAGATTGCTGTAGCCTAGCTGGAAAGTCCATCCGACCATGACATTCAATAAATATTGAGGTATCTGGGGTGGGCATTATTTTCCATTCTTCCTTCACAATTTCCACACTAACTGGATCTTCCTAAACCTATTAGTTTTCAGTTCCTGAGATTTAAAAAAAAAAAGGGAACCAGGAGAGCCCTAGGCCACCGATTCCAAGAGACGATATGTGGGACAGTAGGAGTGACTGGTCGACTAGATCGAAGGCTGCTGATAAGTCGAGGGAGACGGCTAAAAATAAACGATTTTGTGCTTATCGAGATGAGAGTGAAGTTCACTTAACGCAGTCATAACTGTCTCAGTACTGAAGTTGCACTGAAAACCTGGATTGTCTACGATGTAATACAAATATGTTTTCTGAGAAGTGAACATAACTTTTTCAAGAATTTTTGAAAATAATAGTTTGGATAATAGTGACAGGGAATCGATGGGACCAGGGGGCAAACAATGGCTAATTTCCAGACCTCAGGGAAGTCACCACTTGTGAGACTATGGTTTAGGATAATTAAGAGAATGGGTGGTAAACCTAAATCAGGAAGTTTAAACCAGACAGAGGGAAGAGAATCACATCAACTTTAGGCAGGCCTCATGGTTTTTGATAAAGTAGTAAGAGATTGTAACATAGTAACATAGTAGATGACGGCAGATAAAGACCCGAATGGTCCATCCAGTCTGCCCAACATGATTGAATTTAATTTTTTTTTCTTCTTAGCTATTTCTGGGCAAGAATCCAAAGCTTTACCCGGTACTGTGCTTGGGTTCCAACTGCCGAAATCTACTCCATACCATCTACACCCTCCCAGCCATTGAAGCCCTCCCCAGCCCATCCTCCACCATACAGACACAGACCATGCAAGTCTGCCCAGTACTGGCCTTAGTTCAATTTTTAATATTATTTTCTGATTCTAGATCCTCTGTGTTCATCCCACGCTTCTTTGAACTCCGTCACCGTTTTCCTTTCCACCACCTCTCTCGGGAGCGCATTCCAGGCATCCACCACCCTCTCCGTAAAGTAGAATTTCCTAACATTGCCTTTGAATCTAACACTCCTCAACCTCAAATTATGTCTTCTGGTTTTAACATTTTCCTTTCTCTGGAAAAGATTTTGTTCTACGTTAATACCCTTCAAGTATTTGAACATCTGAATCATATCTCCCCTGTCTCTCCTTTCCTCTAGGGTATACATATTCAGGGCTTCCAGTCTCTCCTCATATGTCTTCTGGCGCAAGCCTCCTATCATTTTCATCGCCCTCCTCTGGACTGCCTCAAAACTTCTTACGTCTTTCGCCAGATACGGTCTCCAAAACTGAATACAATACTCCAAGTGGGGCTTTACCAATGACCTGTACAGGGGCATCAACATCTTCTTCCTTCTACTGGCTACACCTCTCTTTATACAGCCCAGCATCCTTCTGGCAGCAGCCACTGCCTTGTCACACTGTCTTTTTGCCTTTAGATCTTCTGACACTATCACCCCAAGGTCCCTCTCCCTGTCCGTGCATATCAGCTTCTCTCCTCCCAGAATATACTGTTCCTTCCGAATATTAATCCCTAAATGTATTACTCTGCATTTCTTTGCATTGAATTTTAGTTGCCAGGCATTAGACCATTCCTCTAACTTTTGCAGATCATTTTTCATATTTTCCACTCCCTCTTTGGTGTTGACTCTGTTACAAATCTTGGTATCATCTGCAAAAAGGCACACTTTTCCTTCTAACCCTTCAGCAATGTCACTCACAAACATATTGAACAGGATTGGCCCCAGCACCGAACCCTGAGGGACTCCACTACTCACCTTTCCTTCCTACGAGCGTCTTCCATTAACCACCACCCTCTGGTGTCTGTCCGACAGCAAGTTTCTAACCCAGTTCACCACTTTGGGTCCTAACTTCAGCCCTTCAAGTTTGTTCAACAGCCTCCTATGAGGAACCGTATCAAAGGCTTTGCTGAAATCTAAGTAAATTACATCTAGCATATGTCCTCGATCCAGCTCTCTGGTCACCCAATCAAAAAATTCAATCAGGTTCGTTTGGCACGATTTACCTTTTGTAAAGCCATGTTGCCTCTGATCCTGTAACCCATTAGATTCAAGGAAGTACACTATCCTTTCTTTCAGCAACACTTCCATTATTTTTTCAACAACTGAAGTGAGGCTCACCAGCCTGTAGTTTCCTGCTTCATCCCTGTGACCACGTCCGCTCTCCTCCAATCCCCAGGAATCACTCCCATCTCTAGAGATTTGTTGAACAAGTCTTTAATAGGACTCGCCAGAACCTCTCTGAGCTCCCTTAGTATCCTGGGATGGATCCCGTCTGGTCCCATCGCTTTGTCCACCTTCAATTTTTCAAGTTGCTCATAAACACTCTCCTCCGTGAACGGCGCAGAATCTACTCCATTTTCTTGTGTAACTTTGCCAGACAATCTCGGTCCTTCTCCAGGATTTTTTTCTGTGAACACAGAACAGAAGTATTTGTTTAGCACATTTGCTTTTCCTCATCACTCTCCGCATATCGGTTCCCAGAATCTTTTAGTTTTACAGTTCCATTTTTCATCTTCTTCCTTTCACTAATATATCTGAAAAAATTTTTGTCTCCCTTTTTTACATTTTTAGCCATTTATTCTTCCGCCTGTGCTTTCGCCAGACGTATCTCTCTCTTGGCTTCTTTCAGTTTCACCCTGTAGTCCTTTCTGCACTCCTCTTCTTGGGGTTTTTTTATATTTCACGAACGCCAATTCTTCCGCCTTTATTTTCTCAGCCACTAGGTTGGAGAACCATATCGGCTTCCTTTTTCTCTTGTTTTTATTGATTTTCTTCACATAAAGGTCCGTAGCCATTTTTAACGCTCCTTTCAGCTTAGACCACTGTCTTTCCACTTCTCTTATGTCCTCCAATCCTAACAGCTCTTTCTTCAGGTATTCTCCCATTGCATTAAAGTCCATACATTTGAAATCTAGGACTTTAAGTATCGTGTGGCTGCTCTCCACTTTAGC
Source organism: Geotrypetes seraphini (assembly GCF_902459505.1). Lineage (NCBI taxonomy): Eukaryota > Metazoa > Chordata > Amphibia > Gymnophiona > Dermophiidae > Geotrypetes > Geotrypetes seraphini. Next base: position 9,584,538 of record NC_047087.1, on the reverse strand, counting down.
TGTTATATCAAACCAAACCATTTGATGATCGCTACTTCCCAGGTGAGCACCCACTCGAACATTAGAGATACTCTCTCCATTTGTGAGGACCAGATCCAATATCGCTTTTTCCCTTGTGGGTTCCGTCACCATTTGTCTGAGCAGAACCTCTTGAAAGGCATTCACAATCTCCCTACTTCTTTCCGATTCCGCAGACGGAACATTCCAGTCCGCATCCGGCAGGTTGAAATCTTCCAACAGCAGAACCTCCTCTTTCCTTCCAAACTTTTGGATATCCACTATCAGATCCTTATCAATTTGCTGCGATTGAGTCGGAGGTCTGCAGACTACACCCAAGTAGATAGAAGTTCCATCTTGTCTTTTCAGAGCGATCTATATCGCTTCTTCCTCTCCCCATGTCCCTTGCATTTCGGTCGCTTGGATATTGATCTTTACATAGAGAGCTACTCCTCCACCTTTTTGACCATCTCTGTCCTTCCTAAAAAAGTTTATATCCCGGTATGTTTGCATCCCATCCATGTGATTCACTGAACCATGTCTCTGTGATAGCGACAATATCTAGATCTGCCTCTAACATCAGGGCTTGCAGATCATGAACTTTGTTGCTTAGACTGCGAGCATTTGTGGTCATCGCTTTCCAGCTATTTTGGACTGGGAAAAAAGAGCCCACTTGACTGGAGAGATGGGGAAGGTCAAGAGCAGAGTCAAGGTCAGTGGATGTTGATGGAGAGGGAGAGGCCCACTTGACTGGAGAGATGGGGAAGGTCAAGAGCAGAGTCAAGGTCAGTGGATGTTGATGGAGGGGGAGGGGGAGAGGGAGAGGCCCACTTGACTGGAGAGATGGGGAAGGTCAAGAGCAGTCAAGGTCAGTGGATGCTGAGGGAGAGGGAGAGGCCCACTTGACTGGAGAGATGGGGAAGGTCAAGAGCAGAGTCAAGGTCAGTGGATGCTGAGGGAGAGGGAGACTGAGGCGAGAACATAATATAACAACATAAAGATTCTTATATACCGCAACTACCTCCACGTTCTGTGCAGTTAACAAAAGATATGAATACTGAGCATTTACAATAGATTAGTCAAAGTATTTGCCAAACAAGTATGTTTTCAGAGATTGTCTGCAGATATGAAGTGGAAATACTTAGGTACTAACTTGTTTATCCCACATTGCTGCCTGATACGCTAAGATTTTACTAAAAAAATCATTTGTAAACACATCCTTTTGCAGATGGAAAGTCAAAAAACTCGCAATTGGCGCAGATATTTCCTATTGGCAAATTTAAAGTGATCAAGAAGGTAGCTTAGCAATAACCCATTCAAGGCCTTAAAGCATATACAACCAAATTTGAAAATAACTCTTGCCTTGCTTACATAAGTTTTCAATCTTATTTATCACACAATTATCAGAACTAAGCAGGCAGACACAGGGCAGGATTAATTCTTCAGTGGGCCCTAGACACCCAAGTACACTCAGCCCCCTGGCCACACCCCTCTATGTCCCTCCCCCTCCCCCCATGTTCCCCCTCCCGCAAGACTGTACCTCCGGGCCCAGCACCAGATGTCTAAGTAGCACCTCCTCCTTCCTTCTTCATTATTTAGTGCAGCCAAACTCAGTCTTCAAAAGGCTATGGCTACTATACACTATCGGCGGCTGACCCAGAAGCCTTCCTTCCCCCACAGCCTTTTGATGACTGCGAGTTCAGCTGCACTTAATAATGAAGAAGGCAGGAGGCGGCAGTACTTGGAAGTCTGAAGCCGGGCCCGGAGGCAGGTATACCCTCATCGGAGCAGGCAACACACAGAGCCCTCCCCCCTCCCCGAACTCTTCAGGCTTGAGGCATGTGCCTATTTCGCCTACCTTTTAATCCAGCCATAGGCAGATAGAGCGGTAACCAAGAACAGAGAGGATTATTTAGCAGTGGAGTTAGTGAGCTAAGATGGCGGTGCTTTTCTCCGCTGAGCCAAGAGAGTTTCAGAACTGGTCACAGTGCATATGCCAACCCTAATCAATTTAGCTTCCTGAAGGAAAATGAGGGAAAACATGGCTTCAACTTCCTGGGGTGTAGGACACTTTTCACAAGAATCTAGTCACACTGACGACACATCCCACTTCTCTGGGTTCAGTAAATGGATGGCTAAAGGGCTTTCACAACCATTTAAGTCCATGCTAGAGATGCTACATATAAAGCAAAGACTTTCTGTTGGTTTTGATTTTATTTTGACAAATATTAAACCAGAAAACAACAGTTGGCAATAAGCTACATTAAACAAGGAGGCAATGATAAGGACCTAAGTTGGACATTTTTATCCAATATATTTTGGAAACACATTTTTTATCTGGACTTAAATGGTTGTGAAGGCCCTTTAGCCATCCTTTTACTGAACTCTGCGAAGTGGGCTGTGTCGTCGGTGTGGATATTTCCAGTTTTCCTCCCTTCATCATCTTCTGCATCCATTTAGTGATTCGCTGGCAACTTAAGCCTCAATCTGACAGCTTTTGAAACCCTTTACCCTATTGTTATTAGCCCTCTTTCTTCTTTTCAGTTTAAATTTGTAGTGCTACCCCTACTTCCCTGAGCTTCAAGAAAGTGAAAGTCGATGTCTGTCTTTATATGTTCCTTTCCCCCCCTATTTTTATGATGTAATCGCTTAGAAATTTTTAATAAGCGTTGTATCAAATTTTTAATAAAACTTGGAAACTTCCAAGGGCCATCTTTGTCCACCAGACCAAAACCATCCTGGGTAGATTTGCTCTAATAAGATATAACATAACTTTATTCTTCTATATCGCCACAATCAGACGATTTCTAGGCGGTTTACACTGAAGAGAGCTGGACAGTCGGCGAAATACAAAATATACTATAAATAGTAAAAGTACAACATTTTTCTCAAGAATAGTTAGAATAAAATTATTGAATTTAGTATGACTTTTTTTTTTTGTTCAAAGAGTTTTATTGATTTTATACGAATGAAATACAAAGCCAACAATATAGGTGCTCCAACAAGGAACACAATATAACTAGATCATTAACAAGTGTGAAGTGCATCCACAATAAAATAACGATCATAGACGGGTAAATGCATAAATAAGAAGGAGATGAGATGACACAAATCCGTGAAAAGAATATGGAACACATTGGGTGAGATGTTCCAACAATGTACCAGAATAATCAGTCCAACAAATCCAGACAAAAAAGAAAGTAATACATACAATATATGTTTCTTTCCGAAATGCGCCATAGGTCAACCTGGCTCCATTGATGTAATAAACTAACCAAGACTGCTGTTTACTGGCTTGAAACATGGAAGTCCTCTCCAAAAAGGACCTGTATTTACAACCGGTGATCTTCTAGCTTCTCTTTGGCCCCCATGGAAGAACACCGAGTTCAATTCCTGCTCTTCAGACTAAATAAGTTTCAGATACCCCCAAGAAAGGGGACATCCCAGCCGTCACATCCATCACCTGGTTCAAGTGCCAGGAAGAAAGCTGAATGACCTGGAATATGCAAGGGCTTGGCAGGATTAGAAAGAATGAGGAAACTACCAAAAGCAACTACCCTGGTAAACGAGGCCGTCTGCAAACATATTGGGTGGAGCAGTTTAGACATCAGGAGCTCTTTCAGCCAAAGTAAACGGAAGCATTCCCGGGGGTAGGGTATGTTCAGAAGAGGACAGAACAACCAATGCACATCAAAAGGAGTGCTCCTAACACACTATTTACATCCATTTTCTAAGAAAATTAAACATGCAATTTCTCTTTAAAAATTAAAATCATCTAAAGCACAAATGCTACAGTAAATGTGCTTATAGATTTCCAACTATGTAAATTTGAAAATCGCCCCCCCCCCAAAAAAAAAAAGTTTCAAACATCTCAAAACATATCCCCCCTTTTACAAAACTGTAGCACAGTTTTTAGCACCGGCTGTGGTGGTAACAGCTCTGACGCTCATAGGAATTAATGAATATTGGAGCTGCTACCGCCATGGCCGCGCTAAAACCCACACTATTGTTTTATTTTAAAAAAAGGGGGGGGGAATAGTCTTAGAAAGCAGTAAACTAGACAAAACTGAACTGTAATACATTTACACAGACAGATATTGACTCTCTAATCTTATATAATGTAGACCCCACACCCTACTCAAACTAGAGTATGTCCCAAACAACATTAGTCGGAGGACCTTGGCTGACCCATCAATTAGACCTGAAACTCATCCCCCTACCCACACACCCAACCCCATCAAACCAACTAAAGAACAACTTGAAGTATCAGGAAGAAACCCCCCCCCCCAACACAAGGTTTTATATGTGTGGAATAGACTTAGTAGATAAAGACAGGTTTAGAGAGAACGAGAGGGCACTCTCTAAAATTGAAAGGGGATAGATTCCGTACGAACGTAAGGAAGTTCTTCTTCACTCAGAGAGTGGTGGAAAACTGGAACGCTCTTCCAGAGGTTGTAATAGGGGAAAACATCCTCCAGGGATTCAAGACAAAATTAGACAAGTTCCTGCTGAACCAGAAAGTACACCAGTAAGGCTAGTCTCAGTTAGGGCACTGGTCTTTGACTTAAGGGCCGCCACAGGAGCAGACTGCTGGGCATGATGGACCACTGGTCTGACCCAGCAACGGCAATTCTTATGTTCTTATAAGAACATAAGAAGTTGCCTCCGCTGAGTCAGACCAGGGGTCCATCGCGCCCAGCATTCTGCTCCTGCGGCGGCCCATCAGGTCCGTGACCTGTAAGTGATCCTTTGGCTAAAACCTTACAATCCTCATTATTCTTCTATCTAAACCCTTTTATGAACCAATCTCTACCTCTATCTATATCCCTCAATCGCCATATCCTTCAGGAACTTGTCCAATCCCTCTTTGAATCCCCTTAATGTACTCTGTCCTATCACAGCTTATGTGTGTATATATATATATATATACCCCATAAGAAGAGAGGAAGAGTTCACACATAATCAGAGGGTGATCATAACAACATTTCTCCCTTGTGGGGTCATATGCTGCCAATAGGCATCTCAGATAGACAGAAAACACTTTTTTTCACTTGAGGAACTCATGAGCCTCTCTTGCCATTGAAGTTACTTCTTCAACACCAATAATGTGGTGACTCAGGAGATGTCAATACTCTCCGCCTTGATAAAGGCAGGAGCGGGAGCGGACTGCTGGGCAGGATGGACCTATGGTCTGACCCGGCGGAGGCACTGCTTATGTTCTTATGTTCTAAAACAAAGGATCGTGTACTTCCATGCTACCAGGCTCATCTTATGAAACAAAATATATACCCCCCCATTATCCTTCCCTCATAAAGACCCTGTCTTATCTAATATCTAATAACTTTGATTGTGTCCTGCAACGATTGGTTGTTCAAATGTTATGGAATTGTAGGCAGACAGTGTCGCCTGGTGATCTGTGTTTGCTACAGATATTCAAAGAACTGCAGGTGGAGATAGGTCCTGTGCTCACATGGATAATGAACCTTATTTTGAGTGAGGGAATAGTTCCACCTTCCTGGAGGAAAAGTCTGTTATTAAGACATGGGGGAAGTCTCTGCTTGCCCTGGATCGGTAGCATGGAATATTGCTACTCTCTGGGATTCTGGAATCTTGCTATTCTTTGAGATTCTGTATGGAATATTGCTACTCTCTGGGATTCTAGAACCTTGTTATTCTCTGGGATTCCGGAATCTTGCTATTCTTTGAGATTCTGTATGGAATGTTACTACTCCTTGGATTTTGGCCAGATACTGGGGACCTGGATTGGCTACCGTGAGGACGGGTTACTGGGCTTACCCAGTAAGGCTATTCTTATGTTCTTATGAAGATTTCAACAATTAAACCTTTAGTGAAGGACTTGAAATTGGGGCAGGTGAACTTAAGAACTATAGGCCGATAGCTGCTTTTTGGATATGTCATAGTACAGAGAAGCCTTAATAACATCTCTCACTGATGAACTCAGGTTTGGGTTTGATCCTTAGACATTTCTGCTGCCTTTGACACCTATTTTATTGGAAGGCCTATCGACATGTGTGGCTTAGAAGGAACAGTGTGGTCATGGTTCAGGTCATTCCTCCAGGGATGGAGACAGGAGGTTTATGTTAATGGAACTTTATCCTCACAAAGGGAAATGAGAACAGGGATGCCTCAGGGCTCATCGTTATCAGCAGTGTTGTTTTAACGTAGATATATTATGCCTTTATGCTCTTTGTTGGGTAATTTGAATATATCTTATAGATAGATATATGCCAATGAGTTGTTATTTTTCCCCCAAGGAAGGGTTGCTGGAATAGTCTAGATTTTATTATGTCACGAATCAGTGGATGTGTTCAAGCAAGGCTAGTCCTTTGCCATCAGCTGTCGTCAGAATTTCAGGGATAGTTCTTGATTCCCAGTTGTCTTTCAGACAACATGTACTGAACCTGATTAAGAAGGTGTATTTTAAATTGCACCTTCTAAATAAACTTTACCATTATTTACCATGGGATGACTATAGGAATGTACTTCAAAAGAGAGTGTTATCGACCATGGATTACTGCAGTATTACATTACTAGGTCTTCCTGTGACTCTATTGAATTCTTTCAGGTGGCTCTATCATTAGAACATTGTTTCGATTGACAAAGCATGATCACGTTTCTGATTTTTACTATAAGCTTTATTGGCTTAAAATCGACTTCTGGATCAGATATAATCTTCTATTTCTGACCTATTTGAGTGTGCAGGCCTGTGCTCCTAACTATTTGGTAGCGTGCATAACCCCTTATATCCCGTTACCGAAGTTGCTCTCCACTGCACAGTGTGGTTTGACAATACCAACCAGGAAAGAGGTCCAGCTACAGACAATCAGAGCAGAGCTTTTCTCCTGCGCAGGGCCAGAAGAGTGGCACAAGATACCTTCCTATATTAAGCAACAGGAGTGCGTAAGTGTGTTCAAAAAACTGTTGAAACGTCACCTCTTTTAACGTTTGACGTATACTAGCTGAGATTGATTAATGATGCTTGTTATGGGAAGGATGTGCTGATGATTGTATAACAATGTTGACTTACGACTTCGATGTATGATAGGTGAAATTGTCATGTTTTATTATTTTATTTTTATGTGATATGTTAATTTTATTGCATGTGTTGTATGCTCCGCCTTGATAAAGGTGGATTATAAATAAACAAAAGAAAGGATCGTGAAGATTATGAGTCTTATTGTATTAAACTGATTAAGTATAAGTCATTATTATATTTCTTGAATTTTATTTTGTTAAAACAGTAAGATATGCTCCCCATTAATGTGGGCTTGAAAGGAGTTCTGTATGTATGATTTGATTATGTGTAGATCTAATGTGATTTCCTTTTTCTTTTGAAATTATTGGATATTGTAATGTATTCAAAATTATAAAAAAAAAAAAGTATAAGTCATTATGTGAGACTATACGAAACAGATTTTTCAGAGCCATGTAAAGACTGCAATGGATAGAGCGAGAGAGTTATTCCAGACAATACGTTATTTTTTGAGGGTGGTAATAGCTTTGAAAATGAGGTTAGAGTGGCAGTGGAGGAGTATGCTAGCTCTTATCATATTAAACTGGTTGCCGTTTGAAGCAAGGGTATTGTTCAAGTTCAGTTGTATCTGTTTCAAAGTGTTGTTTGGTATGGCGCCCATTTATTTGTCTTCATGCTTTCAATAATACAAACCTAATAGGATTACTCGAGGGCAATATTTATTTTAATGTATTTTAGCATATTGTATTTTATTCATTGACTATATAATTTTTAATGTATGTGAACCGCTTAGTGCGGTATATAAAAATAAAATTATTATTATTACATTATTATTACTATACGAAACAGAATTTTCAGAGCCATGTAAAGACTGCAATGGATAGACCGAGAGAGTAATTCCAGACAATACGTTATTTGATTGAGGGTGTGGACGAGTATGCTAGCTATTTGATGGAAAAGATAGATTGTGGTGATTTGATTGTACATATTACTCTTTCTGATTCAATTTATGATTGTTAAGTCAGAGATTTAAAATGGGAGTATTTTCAGTCCTTGAATGTAAAGGAGATTGGTAAGGTCATCTCAAAAATTACATCAACTAGATTACATTACATTAGTGATTTATATTCCGCCTTTACCTTGCAGTTCAAGGCAGATTAGAGCCCCTGCTTCCCTCCAGGCCCACCAGGATCACAGAAAAAGCTTCCTGTTATTCGGGCTGTCTCTGCCCATCCCAGCGTCGGACTCTACAGCGTCGGACTCGTCTTCAGCCCTTTGAGGGCCGCCGAAAGTCTCACCCCAATGATTTCTCACGGCAGAGGAAGGAGGAAACTCTCCCCACCCTGCTCTCTCCCTCCTCCGCCTCACATCTCTTAAGCATGAAGGGTTGTTTGAACGAACCCCGGGACCCGATGCTACACCTGAACCTTGTTCAATGTTTTACATGACCCTATCCAGCTGCTAAGTGCATTCAATGTTCAGGACCAAGTTCAATGCTAAGCTTTCTCCTTACCCTTATGTTAAGTTCCCCTGGCTTTGCTAAGTTTGTCTTGCCCTCTCCCTACCTAGTCGCTTAGATCCCTCCCAACCCTGATCCCTCTAGAAAACACCAGATATCAGTTGAGCGTAGCCCTAATTCTTACCTTGAGCAGACGCCCAACCCAGGTCCCCCTTCAAAACAGTGCTTATACTAATATACAATACAATATACAGTGCAATACAATATACTAAAGCACTCCCGCCGCTTAGGATCGGGCCCTGCACTAGCCTTTCCTGTTCAGACACCAAGTTGCCTAGCTCTTCCCCGTCCAAGCTCTCCCTAAAATAAATTTTAAAAAAATAAAATAAAATAAATAATAATAAATAAATAAATAAAAAAAACCCCAAAGCTCCCCATCTCTCACCATGATGCCTCCCTCTTGGCTCCTCCTCCTTCTACTTTGCTCTTCTCTCTACATCACTCTCTGCTTAATACCTAAGAACATAAGAAGTTGCCTTCACTGAGACAGACCAGAGGTCCATCATGCCCAGCGGTCCGCTCCCGCGGCGGCCCATCAGGCTTCTTGCCTGAACAGTGGTCCCCGACTAATTTTATATCTTACCTCTAATCCTATCCCTATAACCTACCTCTACTCCTATCTGTACCCCTCAATCCCTTTGTCCTCCAGGTACCTATCCAAACCTTCTTTGAAGCCCTTCACCCAACCTCCAGGATTCCGCGAACTTCAATAATATCTGCCCTGGCCTCAAAATCCCCACTCTGATTCGCACCAGATCTCATCCCTCCAAAAAAAACCCTCGAAGAATCAACCACGCCTCTTCAAAGTCCGTTCCCCCTGCCAATCTCCCCAACCTCGCTTCCGACTCTCTCACCCCAGTCCCAACACTTTATTGCAACTTCAGGTCTGCTTGCAACAAGATTCAAATTCTGAAGGATCTACTCGAGGATTCTGACCCCAGTTTCCTATGCATCACGGAATCATGGATTACAAAAGATGACCTTTTTATACAAAACGAACTCTGCTCCCACGGTTATTAAGGCCTCTTCTCACCCAGAACTAACCGTAAAGGAGGCAGCCTGGCAATTCTCTACAAATCTTTCTTCGACGTTCAGCTCCTCGAAAAGGGCAGCCACACCTCACTAGAATATATGCTAGTCAACGATGAATTCCACCCTCACCCACTGAGTATCCTGCTTCTTTATCGCCCACCTACCCCTTGGAACAAATCCTCCGATCTCGTCCTCGAGACCATAACAAATGCCTTCCTCAAATTCCAAAGACTACTGATCATTGGGGACATCAATCTCCACCTAGATGACATCACCAGCAAGGATACAGTTGAGTTTATTACCTTCCTCACCTCCCTTGGCTTCCCCCCTCCTGCTCCATCTTCAACCCACGAAAAGGGGCACACACTAGACCTCATTAGTTTCCTTGATCTTACCGCTTACAAAACTTCAGCCAACGACATCCGCTGGGATCATGTCCCCTGGTCCGACCACTTCTTAGGGGCTTTCTGTCTCCCCATCTTCATGTCGCACCTTGGGGCTCCATCCCACAGCTCCAATTCCATTACCTACCGCAAAAAAATCACGAGCGATCTGTTCTGGTCTAAATTTCTCAACCTATGTGGGATCACTGCGAGGGTCATACCAATGAATAGGGTCGCTAGGATATTGACTTAATAGAGCAGGTCAGTAGAGTTAAGAGGGCCAGTAGAATTATAAGGGTGGGTCAATGGTGTGGGCAGACTTGATGGGCTGTAGCCCTTATCTGCCATCATCTTTCTATGTTTCTATTCTCCTCCGCTCCTAAGCCTGCAGACTTAGAAGCTAATTGGCATAACTGGGTTGTTCTCTCTGAGTCCACCTACCACTCCCTCGCCCCTCTCTCCACTAAATCCATCTCCTACCCCCGCAAGGCCCCTTGGTACCTCCCATATCACAGAGAACTAAAGCAAAAATGTAGAGCCCTGGAACGCATATGGAAAAAAATCTAAATCCCCCACAGATAGACAGTCTTGGAGATTCAATATTAAGCTGTACAATACAGTGCTGAAGAAAGCTAGGAAGAACTTCTATGGTGACAAAATCTCTAGATCCAACAACCAGAATAGCACACTATTCAATATCTGGCGCTCCTTAACCTCCAAAAAAGACCCCACCTCGCTCCCCTCCTCTCCCTCAGCTGATGTTCTGGCAAAATTCTTCAACGAAAAGGTCTCTACCCTGAGATGTTCCTTCCCACCTTCAGTCTCCTACAACTCCCTGATACCCACCAACCCCAATTCTTCCCAAACAGTCTCCAACCCTATCCCAGTTGACAGATCCTGGACAACCTTTGAGCACGTATCTGAATCCCTGGTTTTCAAACTCTGCCTCAAACTGAAATCCTGCAACTGTTCCTTGGATCCATTCCCCTCCTACCTATACGAGAAAATTCCCGCACCGGCCATCTCTGCTATTACCAAACTCATAAACTCTGCCCTACACTCGGGCCTTTTCTCCCCAGAAATGGGTCATATTGCCCTGACCCCACTGTTGAAAAAATCTGACCTAGACCCTTCCACACCATCCAGCTATCGCCCAATAGCAAATATCCCTCTCTTAACCAAGATGCTAGAGTCTATCATATCTACCCATCATATTTAGATAGATTCTCTATTCTTCTTCCCTACCAATATGGCTTTTGTCCCAACTTCAGCACCGAATCCGTATTGACCTCCTTGATTGCAAAGGTTCAACAACTTCATTCTCGAAATAAGTTTGCCGTTCTCCTACAATTTGACCTCTCCACCGCTTTCGACGTTGCCCATCATGATATTCTCATTTACCAACTCTCTGAGATAGGCATTAACCTAGACTGGTTCTCAAAATTCCTACGTTCTCGTTCCTACTCTGTCAACGTGAATGGCACCTCTTCCTCCCCCTTGAAACCGATATGCGGAGTCCCACAAGGCTCTCCCCCATCCTTTTCAACATTTATATGACCTCCCTAAAACTCCTCCACCTATCCCCCCTTGAAACAATATACACGTATGCTGACGACATCCTTGTCCTCCTCGAGACTGATTCGAACCTCTTCAACCTTTCAGAGAACATAGCCTCCTGTATAATGAACCTTCAATCCTGGGCCCACATTGTTCAAATGAAACTAAACGAGTCCAAAACAAGACTCCTTTGGCTTGGTCCAAAACTAGACCAACTAACCTCCTCCATCTCTCTGCCCTCTGGCTCCTCTCTGCAGCTTGAGTTCTCAAGCAAAGTTCTGGGCGTCATTATTGATTCTACACTGTCCTTCAACGACCACCTCAATTCCCTGGTAAAAAAATGCTTTTTCAGCCTTCACATGCTGAGGAAAGTTAGATCCTGTTTCCATCAAAATCATTTTACCGTCCTTGTCCAATCCATCATCCTTTCCAGATTGGACTATTGCAATTCTATCTACTTAAGCCTAACTAAGAAAAACCTTCATAGACTCCAGCGGATCCAGAATGCCACGGCCAAGCTGATTTTCGCAAAAAGTAAATTTGACCATGTCTCTCCGCTTCTGTCCAAGCTTCACTGGCTATCGATAATCGCCAGGGTCCACTTCAAATGCGCCTGTCCAGCTTTCAAAATCCTACATGGAATCCTCCCTCCATGTATCCCTCTTTCTTGGAACTCCTCAAACCCTAATACCACCAGATCCACCCACAAATTAAAACTATCCTTCCCCTCATTAAGAGGCATTCCCCATAAAGGAAAACTAGGGACCTCCCTTCCCTTCAGAATCACTGAGCTCTGGAACAACCTTTCCTCCCCTCTTCGGAACCTGAGCTCTCTCCAACTTTTCCGCAAACATCTGAAGACCTGGCTATTCTCAAAAATCTGATACTTACTCCATCTCTGGCATCTAAGCCCTCTAAAAACTCCTTTTATTTGGACCTCTAACCCCTCATTGTAGTTCCTTTCTATCCGATCTCCTGCAAACCTCTACCTTTCATTGTAGTTCCTTTCCATCCCATCTCCTGTAAACCGTGCCGAGCTCTACAAATGTGGAGATGATGCGGTATACAAACCTAAGATTTAGTTTACTTTAGTTTAACATAAGAAGTTGCCTCTGCTGGGTCAGACCTGAGGTCCATCGCGCCCAGCAGTCCGCACCCGCAGGGGCCCATCAGGTCCATGACCTGTCAGTGGTCCCTGAACTCATCCTATAACCTATCACTATTTCTATCTGTACCCCTCAATCCCCTTATCCTTCAGGAATTTATCCAAACCCACTTTGAATCCCTGTATTGTGTTCTGTTCAATCACAGCCTCCGGGAGTGCGTTCCATGTGTCTTAAGGAATAGTTTGAACATTTTCTAATTTGCTAAGGAGTAGTTGGTAATGCAGGAGGAGTTTGGAACATTATTGGTTGTGTTATATTGGTTTTATGTATTTTTTGAAGAGTAGGGTTTTGTTTCTTTTTTTGAAGGTTTTGTAGTCTGTGGTCAAAGTCAGCAGATTGGTGAGTTGTCGGTCCAGTTTCGCTGCTCTGGTGACAAGTAGGTTGTCATACATTTTTCTTCATTTGATATTTTTGGTTGGCGGATGTGTGAATATTGTGTGGGTTCTCCTGTGTCTGTTTGAGGTGGAATGAGTTAGTCAATTGTTCCAGTAGGTAGGGCTGATCCCTGCAGGATCCCTGTAATACCAAGATTATGCGTACCTTAACTGATCAGATTGCCCCTTTTGTTACACAGGTGGTTAATGAGTCCCTGTCAACATGACATTTTCTGGAAAGTTGTAAACGGTCCACTGTAAAGTCAATCTTGAAAAAGAAAGGTTTGGATCTTTCTTTGCCTGCTGGTTATCGACCAATCTCGATTGTACCTTTTTTTTTTTTTTTAGTAAAGTGTTGGAGAAAATTGTTATGAAGCAACGAGAAAATTTTGTTCAGGAAGTAGATGCTTGTTGGCATAACTGGATTCCATGCAGTTTGGTTTCAGAATGGCCCTTAGTGTGGAATTATTACTAACTTCAGTTGTTGAGACCTTGAGGGCAGGTCTCAATAAAAAAATTTCATACTGTGCTGTTTCTTTGGACGTGGCTGGGGCTTTTGACACAGTAAATGTAGATTTGCTGTTGTTGAAATTATTCAGTCTGTAGGGGTGTTTCCTTATTTGCACCTGAAGGTTAGGCCTCTCTGACATCATCAAGCCTGAACCATCATTTAAGCCTGAACCATTATTTGCAAGAAATCATTCCAGCCTGAACCTAGCAAGAAGAGAAAGAAGAAAACATCTTTGCTGTTTCTGCCTGTTGCATTCTGGGTATGTACCAGAATTATATTCTAGTCAAGGACATCCATCTATGCCTTCATGCTTAGACTGTGTGAATCTTGGGGGTTATACTCCTATGCTGTGCTTATCTCTCGAACGGCGCCTGTGTCTCCCAGCCTGTATGAGACTTTATACAGAAAGGCTATTCATCTAAGTTCTGTTTCTGGATTGGTCCAAGGAAGTCATCTGACGTGATCCAAGTGAAAAGGTGCTAATTAGTCTGTGTTTTAGGTGTGGGTGAACTCACATCTCATCACAGGTGTTCTGCACGCATCTCTTTCATAATAATTAAGACCTGAACAGTTACCTCGTGTGACTCTCTGTCTGAGAGAGTGAATCGGATTTTAAACAGATCTGAATTCCATCACCTCAAGGAAACTTTTGCTGCCAATAAATTACAGGCTTTGCCAGTGGCTGACGAATACTTGTTCCTGTAACCAAAGGATTTCTACATCTGCTAAGCTGAGGAGACTATTCCATTTCACCTGATTTTGTGCCAAGGCCTAATTGGATGGTGAGAATAAGGAACTTATTATCTTATCAGCTGGGGTTAAATAAGTGCATCCAATTATGATATAGGATAAGGCTTGCAAAGCTACTTTTGGTGATAACTGTAATAGATTACTGCTAATCAGGGATATATATAAGGAATTGTTTAGTGTGTGTAACAATTAGTTTTACTTAGTTATCTAATAAGTGTGTTGTGATAATTATGGACTGAGTTTCATATATGTAATCGGATATTTTGTGAACAATATTTAGATATTGCTGCTGGCTTGTGAATTATATTTTTCTATTTTCATAATAAAAGTATTTCTCATTAGCCTTGGTCTTGTGTCGTGTAAATAGGCAAAGAGAGCTGAACCTGGATGAGATATTATGGTCTTCCCTAGAAACTAACAGGCACGTATTTGTTTATATACCTGATTAGTGGTGTTAGGTTGTTTCTTGTTTTTTTTCTTTTTTGCCAGGAAGGGGAGGTAAAGGCGACTTCAGGCAGCGTGGGGTAGGTGAGAGTTAGCTCCGCCCACCCCCCGCGCGTCACCAGCAGCGCGACTCGGCTCCCCCTTTAAAGGAGAGCCGCGGAGAAAGAAGGCAACACTCACCGGAGCTGCTTAACACTGCAAGGTGGTGTTAGGTTGTTTCTTGTTTTTTTTCTTTTTTGCCAGGAAGGGGAGGTAAAGGCAACTTTAGGCAGCGTGGGGTAGGCGAGAGTTAGCTCCGCCCACCCCCCGCGCGTCACCAGCAGCGCGACTCGGCTCCCCCTTTAAAGGAGGGGGGCAACGGCGCGCAGCCGTTTGGCGCGAAGACGCCTTAAGAAAGAGCCGGGAAGCTACGCCAATAAATTAATAATCCCAAATTGTAAGTCGTAATCTGTCATACACACACAGACGGTTGGCTGGTATGGAAGGAGGACAACTAATTGGCAAGAGGACTCACACAACTCACTGATATAGAGCAGTGATTCCCAACCCTGTCCTGGAGGAACACCAGGCCAATCGGGTTTTCAGGCTAGCCCTAATGAATATGCATGAGAGAGATTTGCATATGATAGAAGTGATAGGCATGCAAATTTGCTTCATGCATATTCATTAGGGCTAGCCTGAAAACCCAATTGGCCTGGTGTTCCTCCAGGACAGGGTTGGGAACCACTGATATAGAGGACTCACACATAAAGCATAGGCAGCTCGGAGGAGGAACAGGTTATGAACACCCACGGAACCAAGAAGATAAGCTTTCCAGTCTTCTGCACCGGCTGCAGTATGTATGACTACCTCCCCTCAGGGACTAAGGCATACATTTGCAGTCGGTGCAGGGAGCTGGAAAGCCTGAAAAAGCAAGTCTGGTTGCAGGAAGGAACTGTGAAGGAACTAGAAGAACTTCTCATCAATAAAGAGGAAAAGCGCAAGCAAGAGTGGTTGCTTGTGGAGTCCAGCACCAGTGAAGTGATTGAAGAATTGGAGAGATACATCGAGGATGCCCACCAGCAGATTGTGGAGATCCCAGGGCTTGAGATCAGCAACCGAGCAACCCAGGAAGATGGAATAATAGATAAGGATGGAAGCACCAATCCAATCGACAGGAAGGTAGAAACGGAGGCCGTATATGTTCACACACTCAGCAGAGATGATGGACCATCTGGAGATGAGCCACAGAAGAAGGTAGACAGGACTTACACCATGGATACGGACTTAAGACCCTCAAGGAACCTCCAACTAAGGAAGATTGGGATCATAGTAGGGGATTCCATCATAAGAAATGTAGACAGCCACACTGCGGGAGGAAGAGAGGATAGATTGGTCACCTGCCTGTCCGGTGCAAGAGTGAAGGATGTGGCCAGCAGGATCACCAGCATCATAGACGGCGCAGGAGGAAACGACACTGCGGTGCTTATTCACGTGGGCACCAACGATGTTAGCGGACGGAAATACGACAGGGAAAAAATGAAGGACCAGCTCCGTTCACTCGGAAGGAAATTGAAGGTTAGGGAGGTAAAGGTGGCTTTCTCGGAAATCCTGCCGGTACCGAGAGCAGATGTAATGAGACAGGATGAACTGAGAGCAGTAAACGCCTGGATGAGGAAATGGTGCGAAGAGGAGGGCTTCGACTTCGTGCAAAACTGGACAACATTCTGGGGAAGAAACAGGTACTATAGAAAGGATGGCCTACACCTCACCAAACAGGGAGCGAGAGTCCTGGCTGAGAACATGAAGAAGTTCATTGAAAAGGCTTTAAACTAAAGATCAGGGGAGAGCCAACAGTCGACAACCAGTCGATGGCCCGGACACCAGGATATCCTGAGGAGGAAACTTCAAGCAACAGCACAGATATAGGTCAAGAACAAGATGAAACTGAGAAGGAAATTTCAAGCAACCGTACAGATATAGGGCAAGAACAAGAGGAAACTACAAGAGGCATTCAAAAAGATCAAATGGATACTAAAATGGATGCGAGGACCACTAAATCCAGGAAATTAGCACAAAAGGATCTTAAATGTATGTACACGAATGCCAGAAGCTTAAGAAATAAAATGGGAGAACTGGAAGAGCTAGCAAAAAGAAAACAACTGGATATCATAGGAATAACAGAAACATGGTGGAATGAAGAGAATGAATGGGACACGGCATTGAAAGGATATAAACTATACAGAAGAGATAGGATTGGGCAAAAAGGGGGAGGTATTGCCCTGTACGTTCAAGAAAAAATAGAATCTATTAGAGAAGGGGATACGGAAGCAAATGGTAAACTAGAGTCCCTCTGGATAAAGATTCCCAGACATAAAGAAGCAGACATAAAAATTGGCCTCTATTATCGACCCCCGGGACAGATTGAGGAAACAGACAAAGAAATGATGGAGGAAATCAACCGTGGATGTAAATCAGGAAATGTAACGATCATGGGGGACTTCAACTTTCCGGGGATAAACTGGAAACTGGCAACGTCAATCTACAGCAGAGAGACAAAATTCCTAGAAATGATAGGAGATTGCTTCCTTGAACAAATGGTGGGAGAACCAACCAGAGGAAACGCAATCCTGGACTTGGTCATGAATGGCATTACTGGAAGGACAACAGATGTAGAAGTTGCGGCCCCTCTGGGGACAAGTGATCACAATATGATCAATTTTTCCATTGGCATCGGAAAAGGGAAACCAATCAAGACTAAAGCCACTACCTTTAACTTCAAAAAAGGGAATTATGACAGCATGAGAACCATGGTTAAAAAACGGATCAAGAAGGGGAAAACACAAATCCAAACAGTTGATCAAGCATGGTCTCTTCTGAAAAACACCATCATAGAAGCACAGAATCTTTACATACCGAAGATATCCAAAGGAAGGCGAAAAAAGGTCAAAGGCGAACCAGCTTGGTTATCCAAAGAGGTGAAGGATGCAGTGCGGGAAAAGAGGAAATCATTTAAAAGATGGAAACGAGAAAAAACGACGGAGGCCTGGAACTGTCACAAAAACGACCAGAAAAAGTGTCATATAGTGGTAAGAGACGCCAAAAAAGTCTATGAAGAAAAGATAGCGAAAGAAGCCAAAAACTTTAAGCCCTTTTTTAGATATATAAAAGGAAAGAAACCAGCAAGAGAGGCAGTGGGCCCTCTCGATGACCAAGGAAGGAAAGGGTCAATTAAAGAGGACAAACAGGTTGCCGATAGGTTAAATTCATTTTTTGCATCTGTCTTCACAAATGAGGACACTGCAACAATGCCAGAAACAGGGAGACATAGAGGAAAGCCTCGCAACAGTAAATGTGGAGTTGGACATGATATACTTTCAGATTGACAAACTAAAGAATGACAAATCCCCTGGACCGGACGGAATTCACCCGAGAGTATTAAAGGAACTTAAGGTGGAAATTGGGGAACTATTACAATCCTTAGCTAACATGTCAATTAGAACCGGGCATATACCAGACGACTGGAGGATAGCAAATGTCATCCCAATTTTCAAGAAAGGATCAAGAGGTGAACCGGGAAACTACAAACCTGTGAGTCTCACATCGGTCCCTGGGAAGATAATTGAAGCAATAATTAAAGATAACATTGTACAACATCTGGAAGATCACAACCTAATAAGAGCTAGTCAACATGGCTTCAGGAAAGGGAAGTCATGTTTGACAAATTTACTTCAATTCTTTGAGAAGGTGAACAAACACATGGATAGTGGACAACCAGTGGACATAATTTACTTGGACTTCCAGAAAGCATTTGACAAGGTCCCGCACACAAGGCTTATGAGTAAACTAATAAGTCATGGAATAGGAGGAGAAGTGCACAGATGGATCGGCAAATGGTTAGAGAACAGAAGGCAGAGAGTAAGCATAAATGGGAAATTCTCGGACTGGGAGAAGGTGACTAGCGGCGTGCCCCAGGGCTCTGTTCTTGGGCCCATCTTGTTCAATATTTTTATAAATGACCTGGAGGAGGAGACAACATGCAATATAATCAAGTTTGCAGATGATACAAAACTATGTCGGGTGGTGGGCTCTCAAAGGGACTGCGAGGATCTTCAGAAGGATCTGAACCAGCTGGAAAAGTGGGCGATAAAGTGGCAGATGAACTTTAACGCAGACAAATGCAAGGTAATGCATCTGGGAAAGAAAAACAAAGAACATGAATATAGGATATTGGGTGTGACATTAGCCAAATGCGAACAAGAAAGGGATTTGGGGGTACTGATAGACAGAACCCTAAAGCCATCGGCTCAATGCGCGGTGGCGGCGAAGAAAGCAAACAGGATGTTGGGCATGATTAAGAAGGGGATCACGAGTAGATCAGAGGACGTCATAATGCCACTTTACAGAGCAATGGTCAGACCACACTTAGAATACTGTGTCCAACACTGGTCACCATACCTTAAGAAGGATATAACTCTACTGGAGAGGGTGCAGAGACGAGCCACGAAACTAGTCAAAGGTATGGAGAATTTGAACTACAAAGAACGCCTCAGAAAACTGGGACTGTTCACCCTCGAAAAGAGAAGACTGCGAGGAGATTTGTTAGAGTCTTTTAAAATATTAAAAGGATTTGATAAAATTGACCAGAAAACAGCATTACTGACATTTTCAGATGTGACACGGACAAGAGGTCATAGCCTGAAACTGAGCGGCAGCAGGTTCAGGACAAATGTCAGGAAGTTCTGTTTCACACAACGAGTGGTGGGTGCTTGGAATGCTCTCCCGGATGAGGTTGTGGCAGAGACTACTGTTCTGGGTTTCAAGCACAAGTTGGATTCACACCTTCTTGCAAATCACATCGGGGATACGGGAAATCTGGGTCTCCAAAAAGGAGCACCTAACTGGGCCTCTGCGTGTGCGGATCGCCGGACTAGATGGACCTAGGTCTGATCCGGCGAAGGCGTTTCTTATGTTCTTATAAATCTTTCTACAAGTCTTGTTTGAGAGGTGAGGTCTATTCACGGTTTGCTTCTTATTTACATGGGCATTCTTTCATCGTTCAGCATGGCCAGGAATTGTCCAGAGAAGATAATGAAGAAAGGGGTGCCCCAGGGTTCTGCGCTGTCTTCATTGTTGTGTAACATATACACGATTACTTTGGGAAAATTGTTTCATTCCTTAGGAATAGAATACCGCCTGTATGCAGATGACATCTTGTTCTTTTTTCCCACTGGAAATTTGCAAGAAACAAAGATACATTTGAATAACTATATATATGAAATAACGGTGTGGAAGAGGCAGTATGGTTTGCAGTTAAATATGAAAAAACTGAAGTTTTGAATGTGGGGGCCATTGGCATTGTGGGTAGCCCTACAAAACCTACTGTTATGGGCACACAATTATTGGTAAAGCCTAAGATATTGGTTTTTGAGGTATGGTTAGATTCTCAGCTCTCAGTGAAACACATAGCAAAAGTGGTACAAGGAGAATATGCACAACGTCACATCTTATTTAGATTAAAACCGATGCTCTTGCCTGTGGATTTTCGCTCTATCATTCAAGCTTTATTGCTATCTCAAATTGATTACTGCAATCTTTTGTATCTCGGATTGTCAAATTTTTAAAATAGCTAAATAAATAAACAATGGTGTGCCCTCTATCCTACATCCCCAAATAATAGTCATGTCATATGCAACAGAGATCAAAGATCGCAAGATTCTACGCATTCCCAAAAAGGAATGGTTGAAGGTATTCTCTGCACTTTGGCACTTAATGCACGTAGGGGACTCTATACATCCCAATTGAAATAACTGGGCTTCTGTAAAATATGCTCGATCCAACGTTCTAAAATAATACTCTCTAAGTTCAGCGCTAGTAATGAGCCCTGGAAAACCCTCAATATTATTATCTAATTCCCATCCTCACTCCACTCAAATCCTTCCTAGGCTCCAAAGCACAGAGAGCTCTAAGAATCCCTGCAATAGACAGATTTCAATGTATTATTTATTCAATTTTCTAAACCGTTCTTCCAGGGGAGCTCAGAACGGTTTACAGGTCTGTTTGTCCCAGCAGGCTTACAATCTATCTAATCTGGGGCAATTGAGGGGGGGGATTAAGTGACTTGCCCAGGGTCACAAGGAGCACCATGGGTTTAAACCCAAAACCTCAGGGTGCTGAGGCTATAGCTTTAACCACTGTGCCACACTTTCCCCCTTATCTTCATTGCAAAATATCTCTGTTCAGATTTAATGTAGTGTCTAATCTGCTATAGATAAATCTATCCCCCTACCCAGACTCTACCCAGTGTTGAAGATCCTCAAATGAAATCATTCAAGGTGTTTTAACCAACTTATAGCAGCAGTCTCCCGTCACTCGAATAACCAGTTATTTATCCCTGGCTCAAAATTTAAATTCCCTCTAATCTGATCTGTCAATGAATACTCTCCACCCCACCCCCATGTCAATATAAAAACCTTCCATATCTACCAAGGAGGACAGAAGATGACACTTCTGCTCTAGAGCATAAGGAACCAAGCCGCTCGAAACACGTAAAAGTGAATGAAAGCTAAATGAGGCATAAAACGCATCCTCCATGTCTGTTGGAGTGAACCGTTGTTTAATCATGGATACAACTCAAACAAGCAGTATTATACAAGTCTTACGGCCTCTTTTACAAAGCCTCTCTATAGGCTTTTGGGCCGTTAGCGCAGTGCTGCCGCTAGCGCAGCTTTGTAAAAGAGGCCGTTAAATTTGGAAGACCCCCCCAAAAAAATTTAAAGGGGGAAAGCCCCGAGAAGGTATGAACAAAACTCATAGCCCTATTGCACTAACGGAGACCAGCTCTAATTGAACTTGCAGCCCAAAAGGAGCCAGAGGAAACCGACAACCCCTAAAACCAAACTTAGCTCCCCCAGAGTTAAAAAGTGTGCCCTTTTGCTTTCCCAATTGCCATGCTCACTGTCATCTCCTTCCTCCCCCCTCCAAATATTTTGTTTTGGGTATATGGATGTGGTTTCATCTGTCTTTCTGTTGAGTACACAGGTTCTGCCTTATCTCAAATTTTTAAAAACATTTTCCATGCTCTGTTGATCATCATTATTCAGGCTCTTTTTTTTTTTTTAAGTTTCTCCTGATGCAGCGATACCGCGAAACAGGGTCTTGGTGGGAAATCTATTGATAGCGAGGATAGCGAGTGCTTTTCTTCACTGCTCTGACTTGACGATTCAGGAGCTTGGATATCCCCACAGATCAGTGCTAGTTTCTTGCATTTCTGCAGGAGTTTGGGAATATTGAGAGTTTTTGTATATTGAAAGTGGATGGAAAAGATATTAGTTTGAAAAAATTGAGAGCTTTTTTGGGGGGGTTTGGAGGTTTTGACCAAGGATGTGTTTCCTATTTCAGCTTTGAAACTGATATATAGACTCCTAGGGGACAGTTCCCTGGTTTTACCACTTTTTCTATTTCAGTATTTGGTACTGTGGAGATTTCTTAATAGTTTCTGATATTGAACTATTGAATATCTGGTGAATATCTGTTTGGTTAATCCTAATCTTACCTTCCTAAAATGATGTCTTAATCTGATCTCACAATAGCTCACGGAACCTTGATTAGTCCTTTGTATACGTAAAGCTATAGGTCAGGGGCGACCACACATTTTGGGCTTGCGAGCAACTTTTTAAATGACCAAGTCAAAATGATCTATCAACAATAACATTTAAAAAAACACAAAGCACACTGTATGCAGAGAAAATGTGAATTATCATTTATATTCCGGGGTTTTTTCACAGAGGTCAAGGCAGATGACTTTATGCAATGTCACCTCAGTAACAACTACACAAAAATAGACAAATATACCCCCCTCCCTTTTTACTAAACCGTGATAGCAGTTTTTAGCACAGTGAGCTGTGCTGAATGCCCCTCGCAGTTCCCGATGCTCATAGGCTCCTTGCGCTAAAATCCACTACTGCAGTTTAGTAAAAAGGGGGGCCATAGTGCAAAATATAGACAGCAGATATAAATTCTCAAAATGAATACATTTTGATCACTAAATTGAAAATGAAATTATTTTTCCTACCTTTTTGTCTGGTGATTTCATGAGTCTCTGGTTGCACTTCCTTCTTCTGACTGTAAATCCAATATTTCTTTCTTTCTGCCCCCCCCCCCTTTTCTTTCTGTCTGTCTCTCTCTCTCTCCCCCTACCTGTCTGTCTGTCTTTCTTTCTTTCTCCCCCTGCCTGCCTGTCTTTCTTTCTCTCTCCCCTCCCCTCCCCAAGCCATCGCACTGATTTCTCCACTTCCCCAATTCTTTTTCTCCCTGCTCTCCCTACAAGCCACCACACCAATTTCTCCCTGCTTCCCCGAGCCAGGCCTGGCGCGTACAAGCGCCAGGCCCAGCGATTGGCTGGCCCAGAACTTCCACTCAAATGTCAGAATTGACATCAGAGGTAAAGGCTTGTGGGTCTGGCGCTTGTACACACCTGGCCTGGCTCGGGGAGGCAGGAAGAACAAGATCGCAAAGGCAACGCGATTGACTCACGTTACCTTTGCGATCTACTGGTCGATCGCGATCGACTATTTGGGCACCCCTGCTATAGAGTGTTGGATTTCTGGTCACTATCAGCCCTACTTTGAGTCCAATCCCGTTTAGCCATCCTGAGCCAGATTGAGTTCTTATAAACTAAACTAAAACTTACCCTCTCGTCTATTAGACTGCGTTATCAGTTTGTACGGCAGAGAGCCACACTGAATGGCCCGCGCTGCTCCCTACGTTCATAGGAACTCTATGAGCGTCGGGAGCAGTGCGGGCCATTCAGCACGGCTCACCGCGCTAAAAACTGCTATCGAAGTTTCGTAAAAGAGGGGGTTAGTTTTATTAAACCGGGTCATCAGCCAATTTGGAGCTCGACTTATAAATATCTAAAGGTCTGGATGGGCAAGCGTGCTCGCCTTCCCTATCGGAGGGCGGCCTCCCCTTGGTATAAAGGTGGTTTGGGGCTGTTGAATCTTCGTTTCTTAACAATTGCTTGTGGCATGTGCCACATTAATGACCTTTTTAGCGGCACCTCCACGTTTACTAACACCTCCTTGGGACTTTCTTGCTTTTCCTCTACCCACTTTAGTGCGTTTCTCCACTCTCCTTTGCTTTCCAAATGGGAATCTGCGCCCAGTGCGTTGCTGCATTGCCCCCTTCGTCGGGCCTGGCACTGAGTTTGTAGATTTCATTCCCTCAGTCCTACTGTCTCTCCCCTTTTACCACTACGCTATAATACCCGTTTTCCTCCTGGGGTGGACAGTGCTAGTTTTGTGCGTTGGGAAGCAAAGGGGATTCGTTTCTTGTTTCATTTGGTTGATGATGAGGGTCTGATCAAACCCTTTGATCAGCTTTGTGAGGAATTTTCTCTTCCTCGTACTGATGTCTATGCCTACCTTCAGATTCGCCATTATGTTTCCTCCTTGTTGAGTACTCATCTTTCGGCCTCTTGTCGGGAATTGTTGATGGAGGCCTTTACATTTGGTTCCCAACAGCCTGTCCCATTGAAATTTCATCATAGACATTTGAAGGACGAATCCCCTATGCTTGCTTGTCTTAGATTGAGGGATGCTTGGGGGGGATTTGAATATGGAATTCTCTGATGAAGTAATTTTGAATGCCATCAAAAAGCTACCTTTGTATAGTAAATATGCTATTTTTTGGGAACAACACTACAAATTGATCTCCGCCTGTATATTTCTCCTCGGAGAGCTTTCCTGGCAGAGCTCTGCCCGACTGTGGACTGCCGGCGCTGTGGTGCTCCGGACGCAGGTCTCGGCCACATGTTTTGGTCTTGTCCATCAATACAGACCTTTTGGGATGCTGTTTTTCTTTTTGTAGATGACATCTGGAACATTACAGTTCAGAGATCAGCCTTGGTGTTATTTGGAGCCTCCTTGCATTTTCATCCCCGTCAGCCTGGGGCCTCCGCATTCCTTCGTTGGACTGCAGTGATTGCTATCAAATGCATTTTGCTTAAGTGGATGGAAGCGGAGGCTCCTGACTATTCCCTTTAGCGTAGTCATATGATTACGTTGCTCTCTTGGGAACGGAGAGGAGTTCAAGATATTTCTACCTTGCCTGGACGGGCCTTCCAACGAATTTGGGAACCCTTTTGGACCACATTGTCTCCGGTGGCTCGTAGCCGCCTTCTGAACTGCTAGCCCCCTGGTGTGTGGGGGGGTTTTTTCCCCCTTGTTTACTCTGCTCTTGTTTGGCATCAGTGAGAGTGGGAGGGAGGGGGGTATGGGTTGTGGGTTGGGTTGGTGGGGTGGTTTTGATGGATTTTGTATGCAATTTGGAGCTGCCTTGTTGTTCTTTGCTCTTATTTCTGATTGTTGTTTCTCTTGGTGCTCAATAAAACATATTTGACGATAAAAATCTAAAGGTGATCCTGATTTTCATCTACCCCTTGTAGAACAGATCCCTAGTGGCGTGAAACAGGCTTTTTTTTTGTACTTCATCATCTTCGATCTATTTGACACAACTTTGATGATGCCGTTTGCCTACATCACTTCATGCTTTATTGATCTCTTGTATAGACCACGGCAATGTGGCTAAGGCCAGTGTTTGCCAGTATTCTATCAAACATCTGCAAACATTGCAAAACAGTTTTTGAGAAGCGTGCACAGATTGGATCACGATGGTTTATGGTTTAATATCGAAGCATTTCATGAACACCGAGCAAGATGTGTTCATGAATTACCAGTGGTACAATGTATGAGAAGTGTTCAATAATTTATCTACCTGAATATGAAAGCAAGCAGCAAGCGTGTTGAAACAAGTCTGTGCATGTTGTGACCTGTCTCAGTGCAAGTCTAACATTCCAAGAGACATGATGTCAGAAGATTCCTCATGCGAATCAAGTAAGAAGCCACTAGATTTGGAGCACCGTTCAGTTTAAAAGTTTCTCACAAAAGAAGGGAAAAAGCCACCGTTAGACCATCAGTCTTGCCCTAGTATGGCAGCTCTTATATTCTCACCCAGTTGTCCACACGGGAAAGTGCGTTCTTTCAGCTTCCCCCAGCTCTTTGGCATCAGCTCCGTATTTCAATATGGGCTGAAGCTTCTTGCACGAATTATAAAATATGGTTGGAAAACATATTTACAAAGGTTTTTGGACTCTCAGCTCTGAGACGCAGCAACACATGGCAGTGCCTGAGTGATGGTAGGAATGTTTCCGAGGGCAGGTCCTTCCTATCTTATTTCCTTTAGAATTATACAACCCGCATTGACTTTGTAGACTTGGCAGCGTGTCCAAGTTTCAATAAATAATTGATAATACATATTCCGCAGAATATAAGATTTTAAAATAAATGAAAACAGATCTCTATCCAAATGATCAGACAAACATTTGCCACTTCCTCCTAGGTCAGATTATTAAGGACTTGAATCATGTCTTGAAAGAGTGTAAATTTGCTCTTGGTTTGGGCCACTTACTCCCCCACAGTCAGCACAAGACTAGAACCAGATTAAGGACGCCTAGAGCCCCAGACAATATCCCAATCATGGGTATCAATGTCTTTCCTCTTCCCCTCCCCCTCCATACAGGTTAACCATCGCCAAAAACGTTAGCTGTGGCTTCACCTTGCTCTTTTTACATCCCTTATGTAAATGCTATTTAACCTTCCTTGGGACTCTACGAGCTTCTTCTTGGCTTGTTGGGCTCCAAGGCTTTTCACCATCCTGCACTGACAGAGAAGGGAAGAGCAGCCCCTTTTGGTCAAAGAGTGACACTGCAGAACTCGACCTCAGGAGACTGATCAACGAAGGAATCATCCTGGGGAGGGAAAAAGAGAACGCTAAAAAAGGATATAACTTATGAAGTACCCTGCTGGGACAGTTAATGGTCCACTAAGGCCAGCCTCCTCTCTGCATCGGAGACCTGTCATTTGGAATCATCTAGAGCAGGGGTCCCCAAAA
This sequence comes from Geotrypetes seraphini, assembly GCF_902459505.1. Classification (NCBI taxonomy): domain Eukaryota; kingdom Metazoa; phylum Chordata; class Amphibia; order Gymnophiona; family Dermophiidae; genus Geotrypetes; species Geotrypetes seraphini. The sequence continues at coordinate 9,557,880 of NC_047087.1, read as the reverse complement.
TCCCTCCTTGAGGGTCGAATCCAGTGGGGTTTTCAGGATTTCCCCAATGAATCTGCATGAGATCTATGTGCATGCACTGCTTTCAATGCATATTCATTGGGGAAATCCTGAAAACCCGACTGGATTCGGCTCTCAAGAAGGGACTTTGGGGACCCCTGATCTAGAGCATGGGTGTCAAAGTCCCTCCTCGCAATCCAGTCGGGTTTTCAGGATTTCTCCAATGAATATGCATGAGATCTATTAGCATACAATGAAAGCAGTGCAGGCAAATAGATCTCATGCATATTCATTGGGGAAATCCTGAAAACCCGACTGGATTGCGGCCCTCCAGGAGGGACTTTGACACCCCTGATCTAGAGCGTTCAAGATGATAAAGGGGATGGAACTCCTCTCGTATGAGGAAAGATGAAAGAGATTAGGGCTCTTCATCTTGGAAAAGAGACGGCTGAGGGAGATAGGATTGAAGTCTACAAAATCCTGAGTGGAGTAGAACGGGTACAAGTGGATCGATTTTTCACTCCATCAAAAATTTCAAAGACTAGGGGACATTCGATGAAGTTACAGGGAAATACTTTTAAAACCAATAGGAGGAAATTCTTTTTCACTCAGAGAATAGTTAAGCTCTGGAACGCGTTGCCAGAGGTTGTGGTAAGAGCGACTAGCGTAGCTGGTTTTAAGAAAGGTTTGGATACTCTGGCCTGCCAGATGCGCCACATTAATGACTGGTTTAGAGGTACCTCTTATTTTACTGCTACTCAGTTGGAATTGCCATTGTTATCTCCCTATCATATTAGCTGTTTATTACATGCTTCTGCCCCCGCCCTCCGTCAGGTGGTGACACAATATCCCTGCCCCTGCCAGAAGGACACTGGGTTTGTAAATGTGCTAAGTCTGCCGATCCAGGGCAACTGTGACTTTTTCTCTGCTTCCAAAATGCGACTTTTAGGCGATGGACTACCCAAGGATTACAATTTTTATCCCAGTTCTTTACTGATGATGGCCATTTGGCTTCTTTGGTCTCTTTACAACATACTCCAGCTCACAACTCCTTGGTCCTGCCCTCGTATTCTTCAGTTTGGGAAATGTTTGGGCCACTATACTACATCTTTGTGGGGTCGGCGGTGGACTCCAGCCCCGTCAACACTTTTTAGATTTTACAACATTGCATCCTCGAAACCAAAAGGAATGACAGTTTTTATTGCCAGAGTGATGCTCCTTGGCAAGAAAGCCATCAAAGCTTACGAAACTGGTAAGAGGGCTGGAACACTGCCCATACGCCGAGAGGTTGGATAGGCTGGGGCTCTTCTCTCTGGAAAAAAGGAGGCTCAGGGGTGATATGATAGAGACCTTCAAGATCATGAGGGGCATAGAGAAGGTGGAAAGGGACAGATTCTTCAGACTGAAGGGGACAACAGGTACGAGGGGGCATTCGGAGAAACTGAAGGGAGATAGGTTCAAAACAAATGCAAGGAAGTTTTTCTTCACCCAAAGGGTCGTGGACACTTGGAATGCGCTACCGGAAGAAGTGATCAGGCAGAGTACGGTACAGGGATTCAAACAGGGATTGGACGGATTCCTGAGGGATAAAGGGATCGTGGGATACTGAGAGAGGTGCTGGGATGTAACACAGGTATAGAAAGCTAACCAGGTAATAAGTATGGAAATCCAACCAAGTCGTGAATGTGCAAGACCAGAGGGTTAGGACTTCGATGGGAAGATAGGACTTCAAATGAGAAACCAAGGTGGCAAGGGAGCCCCTTCTGGTTATTCAGACAGGTCATGACCTCTGTTTGGGCCGCCACGGGAGCGGACTGCTGGGCAGGATGGACCTATGGTCTGACCCGGCGGAGGCACTGCTTATGTTCTTATGTTCTTAAAGCTAATTATCCTACTGTAGTGATGCATTTGCTACTCAGGTAACAGGCACCATTCTTCAAATAACACTGCTGAAAAGACATCCCAGCACCTTGGCACAATCCGTGTAATACTGGGATAGTCTGGACTCTGGAGGCGAGCTGAGGCAGAGCTAGAAGTTATTCAGGTACACTTCTCCCTCCGTATTCGTGATTTCAGCCTTCGCGGTTTTTAGCTTGCTGGCTCCTCCCCCCAATTACGTCAGCTTGCATAGAGAAATCGCTGATTCCAAGCATTTACCGAGAAAATCGCTGATTCCCGGCACTTTCTTCACCGTGTGTTGCCTGTCCTTCAGGAACAGGCCTGTTACCATGTTATTCGCGGTTTCACCATATTCATAATGGTTTTTAATAGAAAACAGCGAATAACATATTTGCAGTTTTTCTGTATTTGTGGTTCTGTTAATCCTCTATCACAGTGAATACAGAAGGAGAAATGTACTGCTGAAATTCAGTGCAGTTATCTGGATTAATATCTGGTCACATTAGAGCAAACAACCCAGATAGCTGCCTTACACCCCAATACCCACCACTGTTCTCTGGGTATACATTTAAAGGTCACTGAACAGTTTTGAAGTCCATGCTGACCACCGTACTTAAATACTGAGGAGGGAAGGAGAATCTGCTTTTTGGGGAAGAAAAATAAACACCCAGTCACCTCATGGAGATACATGGACTGAACACCTCGCTCCTGTGGCTAAGCGTTTCACAAAGTTCTGAACAGATTCAAAGCGCCAAAGAGCACGATATAAACCGCCGTGTAATCTAATCTGCTGATGACTAAGGCAGGAATCATTTCACACAGCTGGCCGGAGGTACTTGCCAGCCAATACTGACATTTATATTGGACGATTAGAAGTGCAAGAGGGCCCGCGCATGCAAGCAGATGTGGACCTCGTGATGGTACAACATGTAAGCACCACGTGATGCATGAGCCAGAAGTTAAGAACACGAGGACTGCGAAGCAGAAGGTGCAGGAGACTGGCCTATTAAAAGCTTCTATTTTTATGTAATATTTTCCTACGAGAGGAAGTCTGAACTGAAGTAATCCTATTAAAAAATGAAGACTTTGGAGTAGGAAAGGAACTCAAGGCTGGCGATCACATGGGAGCCAGATCTAAAAGATGCAGGTGCGGGTTGATTAGATTTGCTAAACTGCTCTGGAACACAAAGTCCAGCAGATGCAATAATAAAAACCAGAAATTAGACAGGAATGCTAGGAAGTTCTTCTTCACTCAGAGGGTGGTGGACACCTGAAACGCGCTTCCAGAGGTGGTGGTTGAGCACAGTACGATTTGGGGTTTCAAAATGGGACTGGACGAGTTCCTGAAGGAAAGGGGGATTGAGGGGTATGGTTACAGGCCAAATGTTTATGAAAAAGATCACTAGCAGGTCTTGACTTGGGGGGCCGCCGCGGGAGCGGACTGCCGGGCACGATGGACCTATGGTCTGACTCGGCAGAGGCGATGCTTATGTTCTTATGAATGCCGCTTGCTTCCTCTGCGACTGATCCAAAATATGGCGGTCAGGTTGATTTTTAACTTGGAAAAAAACAACTCAGATCACGTCACTCCTTTTTATCGTAGTCTGCACTGGCTTCTGATTGAGGCGAGGGTTATATTTAAATTTGGATTACTGTGTTAAAAAGGGCTTCTTTTACAAAGCCGCGTTAGCGGTTTAACGCACGTAATAGCGCACGCTAAACCGCCAGCCGCGCTAGCTGCCACCGCCTCCTCTTGAGCAGGTGGTAAATTTTTTTGGGTTAGCACGTGATTAAAAGTCACGCGACTTCGTAAAAGGAGCCCAAAGTGTTGTTCGGTCTCACAGCTGACTATTTAGTGGAACATTTTATATTTGCTATATCTAAACGCTCACAACGTATTTTGACATCCTTTTCCTTTTCTTCTGTCAATATAAAAGAAATTTCGAAAGGTTACTCTCTTTCCAGGCAGCAATCAGAGATAAAGAATTTAGCCGGCTATTACTCAATGCTACGTCTTATATACATTTTAGAAAACTTCTGAAAACACATTTCTGACAAATTTTTGCAAAATTAGAATTGGACAATTTGTGAATTTGTACTTCCTGAGACTGTCTCAGCTTCTTTTGTTGTAAACTGCATAGAACTGTAAGGTTATGCGGCATATAAACCAGTAGTTCCCACCCCTGTCCTGGAGGACCACCAGGCCAGTCGGGTTTTCAGGATAGCCCTAATGAATATGCATGAGAGAGATCTGCATATAATGGAGGTGCCAGGAATGAAATTCATTAGGGCTATCCTGAAAACCCAACTGGCCTGGTGGTCCTCCAGGACAGGGTTGGGAACCACGGATATAAAAAACAATGTCATGTTATCTTCCCATACCCGAGTCAAGAAATTACCAACAGTCCAAAAATCAAGTAACTGGAGAGTCCAAAAAAAAGCTTTCTGAAAAGAGTAAGCCTTAAGCAGCCGCTTCAAAATAAATGGCAAAATCTGCTGGGCCTGCGGATTCCAAAGAATAGAACCCACAATTGGCCATAAAAAGGGTTCCGAAAAGTAGCCTTGGGGCCAGAGGGACTTGATGGATCCAAAAGCAGATGCTGCCGAGAGGAACGAAGAGATCTCACAAGAAAACACACAGCAAGATGTGCTGCGAAAGAAAGACCAGACACAGTCCTGTAAGGGCCTGAAACGCAAGTAGTCCCCGTTTAAAAAGCACTTGCAATTCAACCAGGAACCAATGCTCCACTTGTAATAGAGGCCTAACATGGTCAAATCTACACTGATCAAGTAAAAGCTTCACCACCAGATTTTGTACGTTAAAGGTGTAACAAATCTCTGTTGCAAACACCCTTAAGAAAAGCGTTGCAATGATCTATATGAGTAATCACTAAAGCATACAAAAGAATTTGCAATAATTCCTCATCATTAGGTGTTTAATTGAAAAAAACCTAGCTCAATTAAAAAACATTTCTGAACTACAATAGAAAACATAGAAACATGATGGCAGATAAAGGCCAAATGGCCCATCTGCAGCATCCACTCTCTCCTCCTCTCCCTATTGGCTAAGGCTCTTAACATTTGCATCTCCTCTTCCTATTGGCTAAGGCTTTTTACACCTGCATTGTGAGGTCACAGAACTTTATGATTATAGAAACATGATGGCAGATAAAGGCCAAATGGCCCATCTGCAGCATCCACTCTCTCCTCCTCTCCCTATTGGCTAAGGCTCTTAACATTTGCATCTCCTCTTCCTATAGGCTAAGGCTCTGTGCACCTGCATTGTGAGGTCATAGAGCTTTATGGTTATAGAAACATGATGGCAGATAAAGGCCAAATGGCCCATCCGCAGCATCCACTCTCTCCTCCTCTCCCTATTGGCTAAGGCTCTTAACATTTGCATCTCCTCTTCCTATAGGCTAAGGCTCTGTGCACCTGCATTGTGAGGTCATAGAGCTTTATGGTTATAGAAACATGATGGCAGATAAAGGCCAAATGGCCCATCCGCAGCATCCACTCTCTCCTCCTCTCCCTATTGGCTAAGGCTCTTAACATTTCCATCTCCTCTTCCTATAGGCTAAGGCTCTGTGCACCTGCATTGTGAGGTCATAGAGCTTTATGGTTATAGAAACATGATGGCAGATAAAGGCCAAATGGCCCATCCGCAGCATCCACTCTCTCCTCCTCTCCCTATTGGCTAAGGCTCTTAACATTTGCATCTCCTCTTCCTATAGGCTAAGGCTCTGTGCACCTGCATTGTGAGGTCATAGAGCTTTATGGTTATAGAAACATGATGGCAGATAAAGGCCAAATGGCCCATCTGCAGCATCCACTCTCTCCTCCTCTCCCTATTGGCTAAGGCTCTTAACATTTGCATCTCCTCTTCCTATTGGCTAAGGCTTTTTACACCTGCATTGTGAGGTCACAGAACTTTATGATTATAGAAACATGATGGCAGATAAAGGCCAAATGGCCCATCTGCAGCATCCACTCTCTCCTCCTCTCCCTATTGGCTAAGGCTCTTAACATTTGCATCTCCTCTTCCTATAGGCTAAGGCTCTGTGCACCTGCATTGTGAGGTCACAGAACTTTATGATTATAGAAACATGATGGCAGATAAAGGCCAAATGGCCCATCTGCAGCATCCACTCTCTCCTCCTCTCCCTATTGGCTAAGGCTCTTAACATTTGCATCTCCTCTTCCTATAGGCTAAGGCTCTGTGCACCTGCATTGTGAGGTCATAGAGCTTTATGGTTATAGAAACATGATGGCAGATAAAGGCCAAATGGCCCATCCGCAGCATCCACTCTCTCCTCCTCTCCCTATTGGCTAAGGCTCTTAACATTTGCATCTCCTCTTCCTATAGGCTAAGGCTCTGTGCACCTGCATTGTGAGGTCATAGAGCTTTATGGTTATAGAAACATGATGGCAGATAAAGGCCAAATGGCCCATCCGCAGCATCCACTCTCTCCTCCTCTCCCTATTGGCTAAGGCTCTTAACATTTCCATCTCCTCTTCCTATAGGCTAAGGCTCTGTGCACCTGCATTGTGAGGTCACAGAACTTTATGATTATAGAAACATGATGGCAGATAAAGGCCAAATGGCCCATCTGCAGCATCCACTCTCTCCTCCTCTCCCTATTGGCTAAGGCTCTTAACATTTGCATCTCCTCTTCCTATAGGCTAAGGCTCTGTGCACCTGCATTGTGAGGTCATAGAGCTTTATGGTTATAGAAACATGATGGCAGATAAAGGCCAAATGGCCCATCCGCAGCATCCACTCTCTCCTCCTCTCCCTATTGGCTAAGGCTCTTAACATTTCCATCTCCTCTTCCTATAGGCTAAGGCTCTGTGCACCTGCATTGTGAGGTCATAGAGCTTTATGGTTATAGAAACATGATGGCAGATAAAGGCCAAATGGCCCATCCGCAGCATCCACTCTCTCCTCCTCTCCCTATTGGCTAAGGCTCTTAACATTTGCATCTCCTCTTCCTATAGGCTAAGGCTCTGTGCACCTGCATTGTGAGGTCATAGAGCTTTATGGTTATAGAAACATGATGGCAGATAAAGGCCAAATGGCCCATCCGCAGCATCCACTCTCTCCTCCTCTCCCTATTGGCTAAGGCTCTTAACATTTGCATCTCCTCTTCCTATAGGCTAAGGCTCTGTGCACCTGCATTGTGAGGTCATAGAGCTTTATGGTTATAGAAACATGATGGCAGATAAAGGCCAAATGGCCCATCCGCAGCATCCACTCTCTCCTCCTCTCCCTATTGGCTAAGGCTCTTAACATTTGCATCTCCTCTTCCTATAGGCTAAGGCTCTGTGCACCTGCATTGTGAGGTCATAGAGCTTTATGGTTATAGAAACATGATGGCAGATAAAGGCCAAATGGCCCATCCGCAGCATCCACTCTCTCCTCCTCTCCCTATTGGCTAAGGCTCTTAACATTTGCATCTCCTCTTCCTATAGGCTAAGGCTCTGTGCACCTGCTTTCTGTCTCCAAGAGATCCCACCTGCCTATCCCAGGCCCTCTTGAATTCAGACACAGTCTCTGTCTCCACCACCTCTTCCGGGAGACTGTTCCACCCTTTCTGTAAAAAAGTATTTCCTTAGATTACTCCGGAGCCTATCACCTCTTAACTACATCCTTAACTTCATTATATGTGATTGAAATGAAAAGGCGAGGTCAAGTGTGACCCATAAAACCCAAAGAAAAGAGCAAAACAGGGAGACCCAAAGTCAAAGAAAGTAACGGAGAAGACTGGGAATAACTCAGAAAAGTACTTTGGTTTTAGAAACATTCAATACTAGACTCATTCACTTGGAGCTGGATAATTTGAGAGAGCTACAACTTGAACAGTCAAGTCATATCTTATTCTATAGGTTTATCCTACAGAATTACATTACATTACATTAGGGACTTCTATTCCGCCTATACCTTGCAGTTCAAGGCGGATTACAAAAGAGCTAACTGGACATTTCCAGTGAAGTTACAACGGTTTTTTGTTTTTTTTGGTTACAAGGGAGGAAAGGTTAATTCCGGAAGAACTTGCAAATTGGATATTAAATTGACAGTACGTTACTGTGTGATATAACAAATAGATTACAGTTAGAGTACAAATAAGATTACGTTACATTTCAGGGATCTGAATACTTGGTTGGTGTTTTGGGGAGGAAGAGATTATTTAAGTGGAGGTTTTGGGGGAGAATTTATCTAGGAGGAGGGGGAAGGGCTGGGTTAAGATATCTGGATAAATTTTTTGAAAAGTAGGGTTTTGATTTCATTTCGAAAAGTTTTGAAGTCGCCCGTTGCCGTCAACAGGTTGGAGATGGAGTGGTTAAGTTTTGCTGCTTGCGTCGCCAGAAGGTTATCAAACATCTTTTTGCGCTGAGTGCCCTTGAGTGGAGGGAAGGCAAAAGGGTTCGGAGTTCTTCTTTGTCTTGAGGTGAGGATCTGGTTTAGGCGGTTGTTTAGATAGGGGGGGGCGGAGCCGTTTAATGCTTTGAATAATAGACAGAATTTGAATTGAATTCGTGCTTGCATAGGTAGCAATAGGAATGACATGGGGACAAATTTGTTCCCGTCCCCGCAGGAACTCAATATCCCTGTCCCATCCCCTCGAGTTTTGTCGCTGTCCTTGTCCCATTCCTATAAGCTCTACCTTAACCGCACAAGCCTCGAACACTTATGATTTTAAAGTGTTTAAGGCTTGTGCAGATGAGGACGGAGCTCAGGCATTGGTGGAATGAGGCATTATGACATCACAATCTGAGCTCTAGAATGTTGCTACTTAGGATTTTAAAGTGTTTGAGGCTTGTGCAGATGAGGACGGAGCTTAGGCATTGGTGGAATGAGGCATTATGACATCACAATCTGAGCTCTAGAATGTTGCTACTTAGGATTTGAAAGTATTTGAGGTTTGTGCAGATGAGGACGGAGCTTAGGCATTGGTGGAATGAGGCATTATGACATCACAATCTGAGCTCTACAATGTTGCTACTTAGGATTTGAAAGTGTTTGAGGCTTGTGCAGATGAGGACGGAGCTTAGGCATTGGTGGAATGAGGCATTATGACATCACAATCTGAGCTCTACAATGTTGCTACTTAGGATTTGAAAGTATTTGAGGCTTGTGCAGATGAGGACGGAGCTTAGGCATTGGTGGAATGAGGCATTATGACATCACAATCTGAGCTCTAGAATGTTGCTACTTAGGATTTTAAAGCATTTGAGGCTTGTGCAGATGAGAACGGAGCCTAGGCATTGGCGGAATGAGGCATGATGACATCACAATCTCAGCTCTAGAATGTTACTACTTAGGATTTGAAAGTGTTTGAGACTTGTGCAGATGAGGACGGAGCCTAGGCATTGGTGGAATGAGGCATTATGACATCACAATCTGAGCTCTACAATGTTGCTACTTAGGATTTTAAAGTATTTGAGGCTTGTGCTGATGAGGATGGAGCTTGCAGGAATGGGGCAGGGACAGGAAAAGAACTCATGGGGACGGGATGGGAAAATTAGCCTCACGGGGTTGGGATGGAAAAATGGTCCCTGTGTCATTCTCTAGTTTATCCACAATGGGAACAACCTGGATGTCACCTACAAACTGAATCAATGTTGCAAGAGGAGCCAGAAAAATATCAATCAATAAAGGGCCCAATAAGGATCCCTGCCGCACCCCACTAGTAAAATAAAATTAAGGTGAATACCCATTGTTCCAGAAAACCCGGGACAATGTAGCCACACGCAAGGACCATGCGACACACAGAACGGAAGATGGGGAACTAGGTTGCACAGAAGGGGGAGATGGGGCTCCTGACTGCCCTGGGCTACAGAACAGACTAGAATCCCACACAGCATTTGCTGGAAATCGAGAGAAGACCTCAGCACTTCAGGGAATTTTTTCTTGCACTTCCCACATCATGTAAGGCTGCGGAGGAAAGGCCCCCTTACAAGGTATGTGTTTACAGCACAGGGAGAAAATAGTTGAAATGCCAGAGCAGGGAGTCGAAAGAGGAGCAGACACACACACACACCCCCTGCTCCTCAGCAGACTGAGCTGGAGGCAGCGATGCTGAGGCTGCAACGGTCACACTGAGTCACGGGGTTGCAGCCTGCACAACGGAAGTGACCTCATGTACCCTGTGAATCATGTACTGCCAGCCCAACTCATTACACCCCAAAGTGGAGCCCCCCCTGACTCATTTCATCAGACCGAGCCTGGGCTGCCACGTTTCTCTCATTAGTCAATCTGTTAAGTCTGCAGGCATGCCAGGCCAAAAGGGAAAGCCCCCCCCCACACACACACAAGTTCCAGAAGGGAGGCTTCTGGCCTGGCTTTGAGCTTGCAAATTCCACACTGCTTTGAGTGTCATTCCCAACCCTCTTCATCAAAATCAGTGCCGCTGTTTTCTCAGACCTGTGCTGGGGACCATGAGACAGATGTGCAGGCCTGTCACCTCCATTATAGGCTCTTTTTTTCTCATGCATATTCATTAACTCACATTCTTAAAACCAGCTATTAAATCTTTAATACAAACAAGTTTTATCTGAATCAATTCAATTTGAATCTTATCTCCCACAGTTCATTTCATCACAGTACTTTTACAACTTACCAATACTTAATTAATTAATAAATATCAGAATAATTTAGTCACTGAACCTAATCCCCATCACAATGACTAGTATGTGTGTGAAAGTTGGGAAGTGAGTGTGAGTGTGAGTGATGGGGATTAGGTTCACTGACTAACTTATTCTATTAATAAATTAAATATTGGTAAGTTGTAAAAGTACTGTGATGAAATGAACTGTGGGAGATAAGATTCAAATTGAATTGATTCAGATAAAACTTGTTTGTATTAAAGATTTAATAGCTAGTTTTAAGAATTTGAATTATCCAATAGGTAGCTATTTTTTTTTTTAATTCTTTATTTTGATTATTCGTTACAATACAATAATAACAAATATTCATGAATAGCCACAAAAACTCTGTATATAGAATAAATTAAAACATATATAAGGTAATTAATCAACCATGATCTAGTCCACATTATAGTGGTCGCCGGCATTTTAAATAGGAAATCAAGTCTATCTATCTACCATCTAAGGACAGGCAACCAATAGGTAGCTGAACCCTCCCTCCAAGCTTAGGCTTTAGGTTAATACATATTCATTAGGAAGATCCTGAAAACCCAGGACAGGTTTGAAATCCAGGACTGGCCTACAGTCGCCATCCTGTAACTGGATTAACTTGGTGGCTGTGCCCCTCCCTGACTGCTAGGGAATTTGAGTTCTGGATCTCCCCATGCTCCAAGATAAAACCGTGGGGGGGGGGGGGGGGGTGCGCTCTGCTGGCCTGGGACATTCACTTTTAAGGGGTGAATGGAAACCAGCCAGAGGCAGCATTCATGTACCAAAGCAGCTGTCCCAAAGGGGGAAAGGGACCTGGATACCACCTTTTTGTATTTCACAAGCACACTCTAAGCGGTTTACGTACAGGTACTTCAAGCATTTTCCCTCTGTCCCGGTGGACTCACAGTCTATCTAATGTACCTGGGACAGTGGAGGATTAAGTGACTTTACCAGGGTCACAGGGAGCTGCGGGGGGTTTGAACCCACAACCTCAGGGTGCTGAGGCTGGAGCTCTAAGCACTGCCCCACCCTGTCTCCAAAGCAAGAGAGAAAGCAAAGTGCATAATACCCCATTACAGAGAGCACACCATGAGATAGGGGGGGTGTGGGGGTGGGCAAGGCCCAGAACAAGCACCAGCTGGAGAAAAAACAGCCCTTAAAGGCCCAGTTTACTAAGCTTCCCTCCCCCTCAAAAGCCTAGCCCTTAGAGTAGCTCAAATCTTCCATCAGTGGACTGCAGATGCCACATCCCTCCTGCCCCGTTTCCCCCTAGTTCAGAGTATAAGTACATTATTAATGCTCAGGGAGCATTTGAACATTTGCATTCCCCTCTCCTATCTCTGCCGGCACTGCTCGATCCAGATTCATCAATAAGAAGCTGGCATTTCTTGATGGTTAGCCAGCAGTTCCCTTCACAATCTCTCCAGCAGGTATTCTGCCAGGAAATACCTTCACCAATTAACAGGATTGCTTAAAAGAGTCTCTCTCAATGGAAAATGTTACATAAAAATGGAGGCTTTCGATCGCCTGCTGCTTATTTTCTGTTCAGTTACGATCAATCATTAATGCTCCCTCTATATTACATGCGATGGGGTTCATACAATGATATTGTTTCCCAAAGAGATAACAAAGCAACTCCTTTCTCCAATACACATAACAAAGTAACTTTGTAACTTGAGCCTCAAAGCCCCAGAGCCCATGACATAGGGGAGCTTGGAGCAAGTCAATGGTGCCTCCCTTTTCTTAATCTTCCTCCTTCTCCCTTCTGGTCTGCTCTCAGGCCATCCACTCCAGAGATGGCTGCCTATTACCCACTGCTATTAGGTGGTTGTGGTAAAATCACACTTATTTTGTTAAAAAAAAAAAAAAAAAAAGCATGCTAGGAGGATCAGCAGGAGAAGAGAAACTCCATTTACGGCAGTCTCTGATCTCTGTTAAGTAAGCTCTTTCTCCCTCTGCAGAGAGCCGCAGACCCCCCCCCCCTCCATCAATACACACACACACAAAATTTCATTGCCTTAAGTACTTTTGTGTTACGAAATGCTATTACATGATCTCAAAACCTCCTAATAAGAAAAGCCAGATGCCTGTATCACACATTATTTCTGAATAGGTTAAAAAGGGCTGGTGTTAGAGGGTAGCAAACAGGACAATGGCCCCGAGACCCCCAAGCCTGCCTCAAGCTAAGGAAAGTGTAGCCTGTAGGCGGTTTGGGGGCCCCCTTCCCAAGTTTCTGTCCAGGTTTGAAGCACAAACTCCAGGGACCAGTGTCTTTAAGCAGGTCTGGGCTTTCTGTTCACACCTAGGGCTCCTTTTACTAAGGTTCGCTAGCGTTTTTAGCGCATGCAGGATATTACTGTGCACTACGCGGCTAGAACTAACGCCAGCTCAATGCTGGCGTTAGTGTTTAGCGCGCACGTTAATGCCCTAACGCAGTTTCGTAAAAGGAGCCCCTTAATCTTCAACCTGGGTAAACAGATAAATTAAACTTTACAGTTGGTTCCAAGAAAGTTCTGTTTTGGTGCGGCTGACATTCGGAAGGATTAAGATTTCATTGTATCCAATTGCCTATAGATGGTTGGGGGGGGGGGGCCTTCCTCGGAATTATCACAGATGACACTAGGGCTTTGGGGAGACAGTCTTAAGGGAGTGGGAGACAATTCCCCCCTTAGCACAGATAAATCACTTAACAAGGCCAGTGTAAAGAAAGAAAAGTCAACCCCCTCCCCCAGAGAAGTTAGACCCCAGAGAGACTTCTGATGCCATGGAATTGGGGGGGGGGGGTGAATATGTGTATTTTTCTAGGATCTCAATGTACTTGCTAAATCAAAAGACAAATGAAATAGTCATTGATCCCCAGCCCGGAGCTGTCTGTGACCAGGAACAGAACACCTTTTGGGTTGCTGGACATGGGGAGAGCCAGACAGCCAATTTCTGCCCCTGCTTCTCTCCTCCCCCCCCCCAATCTCTATTTCCTGATGCATTTGTGGAGGTCCAAAAAGTTGTTGGGACCATGGTTCCTTCCTATACCTGAGGGGGTGGGGGGAGGGAGTATCTGAAGCCAAGCCTACCAAGGTCTGGCTCAACAAAGCATCAGTAAGAATGGATCTAAATCTGTCCTGTCCCAGTTTATCTAATGAGAAATGCAATAAACACACCTTCAGTCTGGGTCGCATGACAGTAAAAAAAAAAAAACAACAAAGCCCTGTAAGAGAACCAAACGGGACTTGTGGCAGAAAGAGACACGTGTTTTCGATTGGGATTCCTGGAGGAAGCACTTACCGGCCAAGAGGGACAGGGGCAGCACGATCCAGTAGCAGAAGGCGGCCAGCACCTGCAGCTCCATGCTCCCGATCGAGGGGATCCGGCGCCCCGCTCAGCGCATGGCGGCGCCCCCACCCGCAGGCCAAGGCAACGAACTTTTGCACTCGTCGGAGGAACCAGCCGGGCTGCAAAGTTTCCTGCTGCTGCCCAGATCCTGTCTCGCAGTCTCCTCCCTTCCTGCTCTCTGGAGCCTGGCCAGCCCCACCCCCGGGATCATGCGGGCCCCCCCCCCCCCCGGGTTGGCACTCAGGCGGGCATGCTGCCCACGTGGGGCTCCGGGGTGCCCGAGATCGTGAAAGAAGCAAAGCCGGGCTTCTCCGGGAGCTCGCAGCGCTCTCCTTTCCGGAATGCCAGTACGGGTGCCAGAGCCGGGCACTGCGGGTGTCAGTCGCTCCCCGGCCCGCTTCTTACTTTCCGTAGCCGCTGGCAGCTTTCAAGTCGGATCGAAGGTCGCCATCTAGCGGCCGGGGCTGAGAAGCAGCGGCTGGGACCCTTCAGAGAAACGGCCCCACCCTGGGTTTTCAGGAATATACATAAGACATTTGCATAGAATGGAAGAGACAGAGGCAGATCTGGCAGCCTCTGGTTTTCCCTGCTACAATCTAACCCATAGGAGTCAACTTTTCAAAATTATTGGGGTCCCTCCCCCCTGACCACCCAAAAAAAGAAATATGTAGACTTGCATTTTGTTGACCATGAAGGTGTGGAGAGCTCACCTCTTGTTTCACTACCTATCCCTTTTTTATTTGGTTATGAATTCTATGTAATCCTTTCATTCCCCCCCCCCCCCACACACACACCTTTTTTTTCATGTATTGTTTTGTTAAAATTGTACTAATTGTCTGGTTCAATTAATGTGACTTTTTCTTTTTACCCTGATTTTAAGGCTATGTGTAAATTGCATTGGATTTGGATTTTGCGATCAAATCAAATTTTTAAATAAACTTGAAACTTAAACTGGGATGAGACCACAAAAACCCAATGCACTGAGAAGCATCAAACTCTTATGCTGATGGCCACAGTATCCTGCAAAAAGCTCTTAGGACCTCTAGATCAGTGATTCCCAACCCTGTCCTGGAGGAACACCAGGCCAATTGGGTTTTCAGGCTAGCCCTAATGAATATGCATGAGAGAGATTTGCATATGATGGAAGTGATAGGCATGCAAATTTGCTTCATGCATATTCATTAGGGCTAGCCTGAAAACCCAATTGGCCTGGTGTTCCTCCAGGACAGGGTTGGGAACCACTGCTCTAGATCAAGCTTGTCATCTTCTCTATTGCAGAACTGAAAGGGCTTAGATAGCAATCCTAGTAACATAGTAGATGATGGCAGATAAAGGCCAAATGGCCTATTCAGTCTGCCAATCCACAGCATCCACTATCTCCTCCTCTCCCTATTGGCTAAGGCTCTTTACACCTGCATTGTGATGTCATAGAACTTTATGATTATAGAAACATAGAAACATGATGGCAGATAAAGGCCAAATGGCCCATCTGCAGCATCCACTATCTCCTCCTCTCCCTAAAAGATCCCACGTGGCTGTCCCATGCTTTCTTGTAACATAGTAACATAGTAGATGACGGCAGATAAAGATCCGAATGGTCCATCCAGTCTGCCCAACCTGATTCAATTTAAATTTTTTTTTTTCCTTCTTAGCTATTTCTGGGCGAGAATCCAAAGCTTTACCCGGTACTGTGCTTGGGTTCCAACTGCCGAAATCCTGTCAATAATTATCACACTGAGATCTAGAAAACCAACCCACCATCACCTCCTATGGGGAAAACAGCAGAAGCTGCACTGCTACCAAAACAGATTCTCAAAAGAAGTAACTGAAATTACAAATACAAATATGTAGACAAAGCCTGAACCCCAGGAAGAAAAACCTTCTAGGCAGTAGAACACTGGAGAAATAGAAACCCAGAAATGCATTTCCTCTGTACTGTATACAATATGAGAAGAGATGCACATTCCCACAGGTTATAAATTCCAATTGGACTCCAGGAAAATCAAAATCAAAAAAGGCTTGTATCTATTCTCCTTTTCTGAACATTAATTACACATTTTTTCAACTTTAATGAGACTATCAGGGGCGTACCTAGTATATTTGACACCCTCCTTTATATTAAAAAAATATTTTTAGTAATAATCCATGAGTCACACAACAAGGGTGTAACTAGGACAAGACAACATCTTAAACACTGTAGTGAGCACTAGAACATCAATACACCCTCCGTAAAACTAAACAAGCCAGATTAGTACAGATGAAAAAAAAAAAAAAATTTAAATTGAATCAGGTTGGGCAGACTGGATGGACCATTCGGGTCTTTATCTGCCGTCATCTACTATGTTACTATGTTACTATGATTGATCCTTCACAGTCAATGCTAACAGAAAACGATGTCTTTTTCATTCACGCAGAACGCAGGTCCACCCTCATCCAGAATGGAATAAGTAATCACAAATTAAAATTAGAAATACAGTAAAACCTTGGTTTAAGAGCATAATTCGTTCTGAAAACATGCTTGTAATCCAAAACACTCGTATATCAAAGCAAATTTCCCCATAAGAAATACACCGGGACTTGAATCGGGGCAAGGAGGAGGAGGAGAGGGCGATTGGAAGCGAGCAGCCACCCCAGGAGCACAGCCCTCAGCCATGGACGCAGCTCCGGTGGCAACTTCATGCACAGGCCTTACCTGGTGGTCTAGCGGTGGTGCAATCTTCCTACACTCCTGCCCCATGCAGAGCCGTCAACAAAAAAGTCTGCTGTGAGTTCCAGTGGTCTCACGAGACTACAACGGGAACTCACAGCAGCCATTTTCGATGACGGCTCTGCATAGGGCAGGAGTGTAAAAAGATCGCTCCTGCCCCGCACCACCGCTAGACCACCAGGTAAGGTCTGGGAATGGGTCAGAGTTGGCCCAAAAGTTATTCGCAAATTTTCCTTATTCGCGGGCCGGCTGTGCCCCTAACCCTCATGAATACGGAGGGAGAAGTGTATTTTGTATGTACTTGTATTGGAAGACCTTGCTTGTTTATCAAGTTAAAATTTAATAAAAGGTCTTGCTTGTCTTGCATATCAAGTTACTTGCAATCCCAGGTTTTATTTATTTATTCAATTTTTTATACTGTTCTCCCAAGGGAGCTCAGAACAGTTTACATGAACAGTTTCCCTGTCTGTCCCGGTGAGCTCACAATCTATCTAATTACCTGGAGAATGGGGGGATTAAGTAACTTGCCCAGGGTCACAAGGAGCAGTGTGGGTTTGAACCTTCAACCCCAGGGTGCTGAGGCTGTAGCTTTAACGACTGTGCCACACACTATATGTAGATAAAAGTTAAACTGAACCGCCAAGAAGCCAAACTCTGCATACAATGCAACACAACAGAAACAGTGATGCATACTACCTAATACTCCCCCTCCTTTACTAACGCGTAGTGCGGGTTTTAGCGCCAGCAGCGGCGGTAACTGCTCCCATTCTCACAGAATTCCTATGAGCATCGGAGTAGTTACTGCTGCTGCCGGCGCTAAAACCTATGCTACGCATTAGTAAAGGAGGGGGACTGTGCAAAATATAAAGATAGTAGATGTAAATTTGAAAAATAAACAAAAGAAATAACAACCACCACTTTACAATTTAACAAATTGAAATAAAAGAAAAGATGGCTAATAAAATTATACATTTATTTGGATTTATATCTCATCCTCCCGGAAAAGCTCAGAACGGTATACATATATCATAAACCATAACCGGGTATAGTGATGTAGAGCATGACATCATAGGCATGTTATCTTCATAGGATATGATCGCAGAAGACCTCATAGAGCATGGTGATGCTGATGTTATGAGTTTGGGTTGACATTCTGCCTGACAGTACAAAGCGTGGTAAGGCAGCACCTAACAAGAGCATGGCAGTGCATTATGATACATGCCAGTAGTACATGGTGTGGCAGACAATACATTTAAGAGCATGGCAGGAACATAGCAATGCACGGTCTGGCAGGACAATACATAACTGAATGATATGCAAGGTATGGTATAGCATGGAGTGTCTGGCAAAGTGTGGAAGTGTCATAGTAACATAGTAGATGACGGCAGATAAAGACCCGAATAGTCCATCTAGTCTGCCCAACCTGATTCAATCTAAAAATTGGTTAGGTTTTTTTTCTTCTTCTTCTTAGCTATTTCTTGGCAAGAACACAAAGCTTTGCCTGGTACTGTGCTTAGGTTCTAACTACTGAAGTCTCCGTCCAAGCTCACTCCTGTCCATCTACACCCTCCCAGCCATTGAAGCCCTCCCCAGCCCATCCTCCACCAAACGGCCATATACAGACACAGACCGTGCAAGTCTGTCCAGTACTGGCCTTAGTTCAATATTTACTATTATTTTCTGATTCTAGATCCTCTGTGTTTATCCCACGCTTCTATGAACTCAGTCACCGTTTTCTTCTCCACCACCTCTCTCGGGAGCGCATTCCAGGTATCCACCACCCTCTCAGTAAAGTAGAATTTCCTAACATTGCTCTTGAATCTACCACCCCTCAACCTCAAATTATGTCTTCTGGTTTTACCATTTTCCTTTCTCTGGAAAAGATTTTGTTCTACGTTAATACCTTTCAAGTATTTGAACGTCTGAATCATATCTCCCCTGTCCTTCCTTTCCTTAGTCTAAGGTATACATATTCAGGGCTTCCAATCTCTCCTCATAGGTCTTTTGTCACAATGATTGTGTGTGGCATGGCAAGATAAAATATAATAGCGCATGATAATATGTATTGGATATGATGTGGTATGGAATGTATGGTTGGGCATAGTAGTATCGGTGATGGTTAATCTTGTTGCCTAGAGGGAGTTATTTAGGCTGGGGCTATTTCATAGAAGGTTAGAGGAAGAGGTGAGCTTTTGATGCCTTCCTGAAGTTCAGTAGTCCTTCTAATGATCTGATGTGAGGTGGGAGTTGGCACCATTTTATTGGTACCTACTTATTTAATTAGCTTTCAGATACCAAAACCACCCTCTTCAGGTTAGTACAGTATACTGCAGTTATGGTATTCTGTTGTAATCTGAGGAAGGGGGTTTTGGTCTCTGAAAGTTAGTAAAAATATAAGATTAGTCTAATAAAAAATATTACTTTATTTCCATTTTCTTTTTATAAATGTTTATCAACACAGCTACAATACATTTTTTTTCTACCTTTGTTATCTCTGGTTTCTGGTTTCCTCATTTTCTCTTCACTCTCTTCCTTTTATATGGCATCTGCCCTCTTTCATTGCCCCTTTTATCCACTGCCTGCCTACTCCCCCCTTCCATATGGCATCTGCCCTCTTTCTTTGTCCATTCCATAAACTGTCTACCCTCTCCCCCTTCCATCTAGCCTGTGCCTCCGCTCTCCTTTTTACATGATTAATTCCAGCTTTACCCCTCTGTCAATTTTTCCCTTTCCTTTCTGTCTACCCCCTCATCCCATACTCTGGCATATTTCTCCTCTCCTTCCTTCCTCGCCCTATTCCATGGTCTGGCATCTGTCTCCTTCCCTTCCATCTCTCTCCTATGCTCTTCTATACTTCCCTTCCCTCCCTTCCCCATGATCTGGCATATCTCCTCTTCTCCCTTCCCTAGTATTGCTTCTTTCTTGCTTCCTTCTTCCCTTCCATTTTGGTGACTTTCTCCTTTATCCCTTCCTCCCTCTATCCAGGTGCAATATTTCTAGTACATCTCTCTTTGCCGCTTGTAAGCTTTGGACACCAGCAGCATTAATGAGCTGAACACACTGCCTCTGGCGGCCCTGGAAGCTTTCCCTCTGCATGACGTTGCAGCACAGTGAAAGCTTCCAGGACCGCCAAAAAGCAGCGTGTTCAGTTCATTAATGCTGCTGGCAGCCCGAAGCGCCAGACTCTGGACTGGAGCACCCCCAATGAGCTACACTCAGGGCAGACCACACACCCCCTCTTGGTACGCCACTACAGTAGTAGTCATGCGTCTGCGGTCACGTGGGATCCCAGAAATATTGGGGGTGCTCGGGTACCAAGAGCACACACAGAGCTGGCACCTATGATCTAACCCTAAATAGATTTAATTCATTTTTCAAATCCCAGTTTAATATAATAATAATAATAACTTTACTTTTGCATCCCACAGTACCTTGCAGTTCAAATGAAGAAAAGCTGCGAAAACGCTGTGAAAATACATCAGCTTTTTTCATAAGAAGTACATAATCAAGATGGTTAAACAAATTTATCAAATAAATAAGCTTTCAATTATCATCTAAATGTTTGATATGAAAGGGAATTCAGAATCAGATCACAAAGTTTTGTTCCATTTACCAGCTTGGAAAGATAAGAGTTTTGTCAAGGAATCTTTTAAACATGCATCCTTTCAAAGTTGTAAATGAGAACAAAAGAATTCCTCATGTATGGCGGGTGAAAGATAGGTAGATGCAAGGCCTAATAATGTTTTATAACACAAACAGGCAAATTTGAAAACTATTCTAGCCTCCACTGGCAACCAATGCAATTTTTTATAATACGGTGTAACATGTTCATAAGAACATAAGCAATGCCTCTGCTGGGTCAGACCTGAGGTCCATCATGCCCAGCAGTCCGCTCACGCTGCAGCCCAACAGGTCCAGGACTTGTGCAGTAATCCTCTATCCCCTTTTCCAGCAGGAAACTGTCCAATCCTTTCTTAAATCCCAGTACTGTTCAGACTTTTTCAGACCAAAGATTAGACATGTAACTGTATTTTTAATCATTTGCTATCTCCTGATGGTTTTCTTATAAGCCAGAAACAGAAACATGATGACAGATAAAGGCCAAATGGCCCATCTAGTCTGCCCATCCGCAGTAACCATTATCACTTCCTGTCTCTGAGAGATCCCATGTGCCTGTCCCATGCTTTCTTGAATTCAGACACAGTCTCTCTCCACCACCTCTTCCGTGAAACTATTCCATGCATCTGTAAAATAGTATTTCCTTAGATTACTCCGGAGCCTATCACCTCTTAGCTTCATCCCAGAGACATGATGTTACAGTAGTCCAAGGTGCTCAAGATCAAAGCGTGCCCTTAGGCCCAAATTCTGTAACCGGCGCCTAATGTTAGGCACCGATTTTGGAGGCGCCTATCTTAATTGAATAACAAGCTCAATTAAGCTTTTTAATCAGCAATAATTGAAACTTAGGCGCCTATCAAGAAAGAGCAATTCTGTAACAAGGCACCTCTACAAATTTAGGCAGCCTTCAAAAAAATAGGCACTATGCATGTTAGGCGTGGGCGTGGCTAAGTTTTAGGCGCCTTGTTACAGAATCGCTGCTCTTAAGCACTCATATGGCCACCTAACTTTTAGTTGGGCCTAGAGCTGGCCTATTTATTGGGCGCCTCCAAAATAGGTGCCCACGCTCAGCATGATTCACTAAACAGCAGTCAATTTTACTTGAATTGCGCTGAACGGTGCCTAACTTTTGGGCACTTCTTATAGAATTTGCCCCTAATAGTCTGAAAGACGCAAAGTCAAAGTACAATTTCAGAGTATGTAGTTTCCATAATGTGAAAAAACACTTTTTAACCAAAACATCAATATGGGCATCAAAGGTTAGAGATTGGTCTAAAGCAGTGGTCTCCAACTCCAACCCTTTGCAGGGCCACATTTTGGATTTTTAGGTACTTGGAGGGCCTCAGAAAAAAATACTTAATGTCTTATTAAAGAAATGACAACTTTGCACGAGGTAAAACTCTTTATAGTTTATAAATCTTTCCTTTTGGCTAAGTCTTAATAATAATATTGTCATTTATAGCTAAAGAGACATTTGATCAAGAAATGCTTTTATTTTACTTTTGTGATTATGAGAAACATACCGAGGGCCTCAAAATAGGACTTGGCGGGCCGCGAGTTTGAGACCACTGGTCTAAAGTGAGTCCTCAAATTTTTATGGTGGTATTAATAGGATAAAATGATTGAAGTACCTGAATAAAATTCATGTAAACTGTTCTGAGCTCCCCTGAGAGAACAGTATAGAAAACTGAATTAAAAAAAAAATAATAATCCTTTCCATTCAATTTTAAAGAACTCTCCATCATTTTATTGGATGGACTGGCCAAGAAAACAAGGTTTTTTTTCTTTAATTTAATTTTAATTTAAACTCATTAGCCCATTTTTCTATGAGATCAAGTATAGATGATATAAAATATTTTCTCTCAAGAGACAGTGAGATAACAGGAACAGTGATTGTAATATCATTTGCATAGCTGCATAGTTGTGTACTCAGTGATGCCATATAAAAATTAAAGAGAGAGGAACTCCACAAGTATTACTCCATACTTAGAATAAACTTCTTCATTATAAACCTGGTAAGTATTATTTTTCAAGAAACCTTTGAACCAATTTAGCACATGACCTGAAATTCCAATTGCATAAAAAATTACAAGCGTTTCTCTGTCTCCAAAGGGTTTATCAATGGAAGGTGAAGTGCTTTTGCCAAGATCGCAAAGGACAAGGAGAAATAGGATTTGTGCTGCTTTAACCAGGTGGGGCTACTCCACTTTCTTCTAATTGCCTGATGGCCCTGAAAGAGCAGCTTTTGATCAGTGGGAGGACCCTGACCCCCCTGCCGCCGCTTCAAACAGCAAATAAGATTTATATAGATGGTGGTGGTGGAGAGGGAACAAGGAACATAAGAACATAAGAACATAAGCAGTGCCTCCGCCGGGTCAGACCATAGGTCCATCAAGCCCAGCAGTCCGCTCCCGCGGCGGCCCATACAGGTCATGACCTGTCTAAATCACCAGAAGGGGCCCCCATGCCATCTTGGCTTCCTGATGAGTCCTATCTTCCCATCGAAGTCCTAGCCCTCCGGTCTTGCACATGCTCGACCTGGTTGGGTTTATACTTTCTCAGTATCCCAGTATCCCACTATACTTTTTCAGTATCCCACGATCCCTTTATCCCCCAGGAATCTGTCCAGTCTCTGTTTGAATCCCTGTACCGTACTCTGCCCGATCACCTCCTCCGGTAGCGCATTCCAAGTGTCCACGACCCTTTGGGTGAAGAAAAACTTCCTTGCATTTGTTTTGAACCTATCTCCCTTCAGTTTCTCCGAATGTCCCCTCGTACCTGTTGTCCCCTTCAGCCTGAAGAATTTGTCCCTATCCACCCTCTCCATGCCCCTCATGATCTTGAAGGTCTCTATCATATCACCCCTGAGCCTCCTCTTTTCCAGAGAGAAGAGCCCCAGCCTGTCCAACCTCTCGGCGTATGGGCAGTGTTCCAGCCCTCTTACCAGTTTCGTTGCTCTCCTTTGGACTCTCTCAAGTACCGCCATGTCTTTCTTGAGGTACGGCGACCAATACTGAACGCAGTATTCCAGATGAGGACGCACCATCGATCGATACAATGGCATGATGACTTCCCGCGTCCTGGTTGTTATGCCCCTCTTTATGATGCCCAGCATCCTGTTGGCTTTTTTCGAGGCTGCTGCGCACTGTGCAGATGGCTTCAGTGATGCATCCACCAGCACACCCAAGTCTCTCTCAAGACTGCTTTCTCCTAACAATGCCCCCCCCATTTTGTAGTTGAACAACGGGTTCTTTTTCCCTATATGCATGACCTTGCATTTTTTTACGTTAAAGCGCATTTGCCATTTGTTTGCCCAGTCTTCCAGCCTGTCTAGGTCCCTTTGCAGGTCCTCACACTCTTCCCTGGAGCTAACTCTGCCGCACAGTTTGGTGTCGTCTGCAAATTTTATAACCTCGCACTTTGCCTCCTTTTCCAGGTCATTGATAAATATGTTGAAGAGTAACGGCCCCAGCACTGATCCCTGTGGCACACCGCTCGTGACTCCCTGCCAGTCAGAAAATTGGCCCTTTACTCCGACCCTCTGCAGTCTACCCGACAACCAGTGCTCGATCCATTTGTGCACATCCCCTCTCACCCAGGAAGCTGGGATACATTTTATATTTAAATGGCTTTTTATTGATTTTCAATTAAAATAATACAAAAGCAGAATAGGGTCATTTCATAAATAATGCACATTATTTTTTTTTTTACATGTTTTTGTGTTTTTTTTTCAAGTATTTCTTTACAATCCTTCAATATAGTCTCCCTGATTTGCAATGACCGAGTCCCAACATCTGGGAAGCTTCATTATTCCATCCAAGACACCGTTTTTGTTCAGTTGCCAAATGGCTCAGGTACCGGAGGAAGAAAGCTCTTCAAGCATTGCAAAATGATGTCCACACATAGGTTGTTTCAACTTTGGAAAAAGGTAGAAGTCTGGTGGACTCATATCTGGACTGTAGGGGGCATGAGGTAACACCTCCCAGCCGTATTCGCATAGCTTCTCTTCTCAATGTTTTTCAACAACATTTTGATTAAGAAAAAAAACTGATCATCCACACCAGTTGCTCGGCTCCATAATTCCTTCCTCTCCCTTAGAGACCCATGCTTTCTTGTCTCCACCATCTCCATTGGGAAGAGATATTTGCTTAGATTACTCCGGACTCTGCTCTTGTCATTTTATTAAAATGGACTTGGGGAAATCCACTGCTTATTCCTAGAATAAGTAGCATAAAATCAGTTTTACTACTTGGGATTTAGCTAGGTACTTGGGACCTGGGTTGGCCACTGTTGAAAACAGGATACTGGACTTGATGGACCTTTGGTCTGTCCCAGTATGGCAATTCTTATGTTCTTATGGGAGCCAAGTAAAGGACAATCAAGCTATTGTGACATCACTGGTGAGTTTGGCTCTTAGGCATTGGTAGAATGAGGCATTATGACATCACAATCTTAGCTCTGGAATGCTGCTACTCTTTGGGTTTCTGCCAGGAACTTGGGACCTGGGTTGGCCACTCCACTGTTGGAAACAGGATGCTGGGTTTGATGGACCTTCGGTCTGTCCCAGTATGGCAATTCTTAACCTTATGACACCGCAGAACTATTTAAAGCAGTGGAATGGGCATCGACATGGCAGAATGGGCATCGACATGGCAGATGAGATTCAACGTGGTTAAGTGTAAAGTGATGCATGTCGGTAACAAAAATCTCAAGCACAAGTACAGGATGTTCGGGGCGGTACTAGGAGAGACCTCGCAGGAAAGGGAAAGGAAAAGTCGATGAAGCCGTCTACGCAATGTGTGGCGGCGACAAAAAGTGCGAACAGAATGCTAGGAATGATAAAGAAGGGGATCACGAACAGATCGGAGAAGGTTATCATGCCGCTGTACTGGGCCATGGTGTGCCCTCACCTAGAGTACTGCGTCCAGCACTGGTCGCTGTACATGAAGAAGGGCACGGTACTACTCGAGAGGGTCCAGAGAAGAGCGACTAAGATGGTTAAGGGGTTGGAGTAGCTGCCGTACAGCGAGAGATTAGAGAAACTTGGCCTCTTCTCCCTCAAACAGAGGAGATTGAGAGGGGAAATGATCAAAATATTCAAGGTACTGAAGGGGATAGACTTAGTAGATAAGGACAGGTTGTTCACCCTCTCCAAGGTAGAGAGAACGAGAGGGCACTCTTTAAAGTTGAAAGGGAATAGATTCCGTACAAACGTAAGGAAGTCCTTCTTTACCCAGAGAGTGGTGGAAAACTGGCATGCTCTCCCGGAGGCTGTCATAGGGGAAAAAACCCTCCAGTGATTCAAGACAAAGTTAGACAAGTTCCTACTGAACAAGGACGTATGCTGGTAGGGCTAGTCTCAGTTAGGGCGCTGGTCTTTGATCATAAGGGCCGCCGCGTGAGCGGACTGCTGGGCATGATGGACCACTGGTCTGACCCAGCAGCGGCACTTCTTATGTTCTTATGTCTCTCAAACTGTGTGCCAGGAGAGATTCCAGAATTTTACTTTATTTTAAAAAAAAATTCCCTTCATAAGTGTACACTAGAATAGATGACATGTACATTGCGTACACAAGAGTCTGTCTACGTTATGAGCGTCTGTGTGCGTAAGGATATAACTCCCAGACAAGCATCATTCTTTGATGTGATTAGTCCTTGAAAGCTAATGGCAAGTAATTAAAGTTATATTTTTTTAAATGCAGTAGTTATCCTAAATTGAGCAACAAAGCAATCAAGGCTTTGTTACTGCTTGGATCTTCTTATCTCTGCAAACTTGGATTTTCAGGTCTGCCAGAAATTAAATTGAAAAAAGAAAGCGACTGCAGATAGTGGATGATGAAATGCGTGTTTGCTTATTGACTATTGAGCCGCGTGTTGAGTTAATTTGCACTGAAAAACAAGCACATCCATGGCATTGATTAGCAATTCTACTCTATCTATTTTAGTTTCACCGTTGTTACAATTACCCATGCATAGCTTAAAGAACTTTAAATAAATAACTCTCAGATTTAATATTTTGTTGGTTTTGCAATTTTATAATTTCAATTATAATGTGCCATGAAAAACATTTGCTCCATTTAGTGTGCCAGAGCTAACAAAGTTTGAGTGATCCTGCTTTAAAGGAACGGCAACTGTGTCTCCTGCACATTTATACCTTGGAGATATTTAAATGTTTCTATCATATCTTCCTGTCCCACCCTGAGCTGGCAGGACTCCTCAAAACCCCGGCTCAGCTGATTGGGGATTACCCTGCTGTGATCAGTTGATGGCAAGCCATAGATTATTTAGATTTTTAATTGGTAGATGTAGGAAAATTGGGGACAATCAGCTATGACAATTAGTAGGATGACAATTGGTAAGACGATGCTACCAATTGCCGTATCCTATGAATTGTCGCTCTACCAATTGTTTTCTTACCATCAGGATCCCTGGCCAGACATGGTCTGGCATTGAATATCCAGGAATACAGCTGGCAGCAGACATAAAAACACTGACAGTTGCCGTCTGAATAGCGACTGGAACATATTTAGATCTTTAAGTCAGTTCCAATATGCTCTATGACAAAGACCCCATTTGCAGCCCAAATGCATGACCCTCCAGTTTTTGCATTAAATCTTAGCTTCCAAACTCTAGACCAGTGGTTCTTAAACTTGTCCTGGGGGACCCCCAGCCAGTCAGGTTTTCAGGATATCTTTAATATGCATGAGAGATTTGCATATAATGGAGGAGACAGTTATGCAGATATGTCTCATGCATATTCATTATCAATACTGCTAATGGACGTATTCAAATACAAATCTTCCCCTATTTTTTGTTTAACCACATAACATACATTTAGAAGAGAAGAACTAATACATATATGCACACACCATTAATAATTTATTAATCAACCTTACTTTTTTCATAAATATTATAACAAACACATATTTCAATAGACAACCAGGCAAATGCCTTGTTGCCCCGAAAACCTGGATAATCAGTTCCACATTGTCCAGTGTTTTATTTAAAATGTCCTTACCAAACTGGTGCTTCATGGATTAAACTCCTGCTTTCATGATAAGATCTTATTCTCTCTTGAATAACAACTGACAAAATGTTCCAGCCTGGCACTTGGACAATCATCAGTCAAAAATGTCCAAGTGACAATAATAAAACCAGGTTTTGGACGTATTTCAAAATGACTTAGGCCTCCACAGTGCCGCTGAATGACCATAGCTAAACGGTGTGTTTCAGGAGGAGTGTCGAGGACAGGATTTGGGCGGGACGTGGGCAGGCTTAGACTTAGTCATATAACCAAAAGTTATACAGCACAGCAAAGACAGAACTTGGACATTGTGACTTAGACCATCTAAAACATGGTCTAAGTCACAAAACCCCACCAAAAGTCACCAGAAAAGCATTGTAGACACAAACTGCAGACCCCCACACACTACCCCAGTGATCACTGACCCCCCCACCCAACCCCCATAAAAATATTAATCACAACTTGAAAATTGTGCCTCCGGAATATCATCACCTGGCAGCCTGGCATAGGAAAGCCTAGTCGTGCTGCACAGAGGCGTCTCATGGAGAGGAGGACCCATGCCCATAAGCCCCTGTGAGGGTATGAAATGGGGGTAAGGGTACTGGAACAGGATGTAAAATGAAGAGGAGATGCTGGACATGGGATGAGTAAGAAAACAATGGGGACAGAGATGGAGTCTGAGGCTGGACATGGAAGGAACAGGGATATAGGAAAGGAAGTGAAGAAGACAGGAAGAGAGAGAAGAAAGGGCTGATGGATTGGAGATCTTGTAAAGAAAGATAAGAAAAGACAAAGAAAGCCGAAACTGAAGATTGGTACAATCATGATTGGGAAAAAAAAACCCAAAACGACCAGACAAAGGAATTCTTAAGTTAGTGAATGGAAAATTACATTACATTAGTATTTATGGATCGCTATTATGCCCCAGAACGAGTTCAATACAATTTACAATTTAGAAGAGCCTGACCTTATCCAGGGATTACATTATTTCATTAGGATTCATGACACAGATAACTTGGTTTGTATTTGTGTCAGTTTTACAGTAAATTGACATCACTTTCTTTATATTTTGCAGAATGCAGGCTGCAGGGTGCTGTTTCCATCTCTCAGTGTGGCTTCTTCAGGTTTAAATTTAAGTTTGGGTTACATACTCCTAGTTTAACTTTGTGCTCACTTATTCTGTACCTGGCACGGTTCTATTTGTGTTCACTGTTTGTGGCCAAGGCTCATAGCTGTTTCTAGGATCCCAGAGAACTAGGGTCCACTTGCCATTTGATAGATAAACACTGGAACAGTCCCAAGGGGCCAGTGATAACATTGAGCCTTGACCTGAGGCCCCCCCCTCCCCTCGAGTTCTCCTAACCACAGAGTGAATGGCGGTAGGAATCGATTTAAGACAGTCTGCACTTTTTCAGGGATATATCTTTTGACCAGACCTGCTGATGTTTCTCTAGATCAGGGGTCCCCAATACGTTGATTGCGATTGACCGGTAGATCGCAAAGGCAAAGTGAGTCGACTGCGGAGCCCATCCCGGGCTCTGTGATAGACTCGCGTTACCTTCACAGTCTACTGGACTGATCAGCCTTCCTCTCCCCGATGTCAATTCTGCCATCAGAGAGGAAGTTCCGAGCCAGCCAGGCAGCGATTGGCTGGCCTGGAACTTCTTCTCCAATGGCAGAATTGATGTCAGGGAGAGGAATTCTGGTTAGCCTGATGCTTTTGCAGGGAGAGCTTGGGGCAGCGGTGACTTGGGGGCCTGTTCCCTGATGGCAGTGGCAGTGCCTTGGGGGAGGGCAGGGAGAAAGAAAGAAAGGAAGTAGGCAGGGAGACAGAAGGAAAGAAGGGAAACATAAAGAAAGAAAGGGGGCATGAAGAGATAAAAAAGAATGGGAGGCAGGGAGAAAGCAAGGGCAGGGAGAGAGGAAGAAAATGTGGGGGAGAGAATGAGGTTTGGAGGAGAGGAAGCATACAGAAGCCTGATAGAAGGGAAGAAATATAGGATGCACAGTCAGAAGAAAGTGCAATCAGAGACTCATGAAATTGTCAGACAACAAAGGTAAAAGAAATTATTTTATTTTCAATTTAGTGATCAAAATGTGTCCATTTTGAGAATTTTTATCTGCTGTCTATATTTTGCACTATGGCCCCCTTTTACTAAACCGCAATAGCGGTTTTTAGCGCAGGGAGCCTTTGAGCGTCAAGAGCAGCATGGGGCATTCAGCGCAGCTCCCTGTGCTAAAAACCGCTATTGCGGTTTAGTAAAAAGGGAGAGGGGTATATTTGTCTATTTTTGTATAGTTGTTACTGAGGTGACATTGCGTAGAGTCATCTGCCTTGACCTCTTTGAAAATACACCGGAATATAAATGATAATTCATATTTTCTCTGCGTACAGTATGCTTTGTGTTTTTTTTAAATTTTATTGTTGGTAGATCATTTTGACTTGGTCATTTTAAAAGTAGCTCACAAGCCCAAAAAGTGTGGGCACCCCTGTTCTAGATACTCTTTGGCTTGCGCTAGCCAATCTAGGGAAAATTTTGCTATTTGTAAATGTGTTGTGAAATCCTACTTTTTGGCAACCCAGACCAGGGGTGTCACACTCAAATCACATAAGGGGCCGAAATCTAAAACGCAGGCTAAGTCGTAGGCCAGATTTTTTATTAAGATACTTGCCCCCCTCCTTTGCTGATGTGCAGTATGGGCCCCGGCTCTGATGCTCAGAGGACTTCTGTGAGCGCCGGATCAATTGCCGGCGCCAAAACCCACGCTGCGCACCAGCAAAGGAGGGGGTTAGTCTTAGTAGAAGTATAGGGATGCAACCTCTCCAACCCCACGCCAGCTACAAAATAAATATAAAAGACTTTTCCTCTCTTTTAGGTCTTAGTTCACGCTTGCTCTCTAACACCAGCTCTTGCAGGATACATATTTCAAATCTGATATATTATAATCACAAAATAGAAAATTAAATTATTTTTTCTACCTTTCTTTGTCTGGTCATTTTGCTTTTGGTCCCAGTTTCTCTTTCTGATTTTGTCTATCTTCTAATTCTCTTTCCAGTGTCTGCTGTCCATTTTTTTTCTCCTTTTTCCTCTTGCTCCAGTCCTGTCTCCAACATATTGATTTTTCCCTTTCAACTTTTCTCCTTTTTTCTTTTCTGTCTCTGTCCACTCAAATCTTGCCCTCTTTCTCATCCTTCTTTTTAAATTTTCAGCTACCTATCAATTTTCCATCTCCAGATCCAACTTCTCTCCCCCTGTCTGCCTGCCTCCCTCCCTCTCCCCAGGTTCACCATGTCTCCCTTTCTCTTCCCAACAGTTCTCCTTTCAAGTATCTTTTTCCCTCTTTCTCCACACTACCCCAGGTCCAACCTCTCTCCCTTCATCTTGCTCTCTTCATAGCCCAGCATGTCTTTCCCTCCAGCGCCAGTCCCTCTCTCCTCACAGCCCGGCGTGTCTTTCCCTCCGGCGTCGGTCCGATGTCACTGCCAAGCTGAAGAGTTTTCCAGCCTCAGTGATTCGGCAGTGTTGTACGTGGCTCCCCCCTCCTACTTTTCGCCTACCATGTCTGTCTCCAATGACGCGCAACTTCCTGTTTCCACCTGGGTGGACCACGGCAGATGGAAGGCAGGAGGGGAGCCACAGACAACACAGAGATGTCAGACCAGTGCGGGAGGGAGAACATGCTGGGCTGTGTGAAGGGGCAGTTCAGGAGCATTGCTGCGGGCCACATAAAAAGGCCAGGAGGGCCGGATTCGGCCCACGGGCCTTGTGTTTGACACATGTGACCTAGACAGTCTGACAAAAGAGCCGAGAGGACCAGGTCTTCAAACTAGATAAGAACATAAGAATTGCCGCTGCTGGGTCAGACCAGTGGTCCATCGTGCCCAGCAGTCCGCTCACATGGCAGCCTCCAGGTCAAAGACCAGTGCTCTAAATGAGTCCAGCCTCACCTGTGTACGTTCCAGTTTAGCAGGTGATAAATCTTTAATAGCAGCCATGCAAAATATAGTAGTTAGTGTGGGCTATGGGCCTGGGTCCCCTTCTCTGCGGTCCACTACGCTGACCATCAGGCTACTCCAGAGACCTGCTTGCTGCTCTACT
Source organism: Geotrypetes seraphini (assembly GCF_902459505.1). NCBI lineage: Eukaryota > Metazoa > Chordata > Amphibia > Gymnophiona > Dermophiidae > Geotrypetes > Geotrypetes seraphini. The sequence continues at coordinate 9,526,568 of NC_047087.1, read as the reverse complement.
AGGACTGCCCAGAACATCTGAAGTTGTCATACAGGCAGGTATGTACTGTTTCATTTACATCTTTGGGAATGGAAGGGGGGAGTGTGAGCGGAGTCATACTTACATCCCTCCGGTGGTCATCTGGTCAGTTTGGGTACCTTTTTGGCACTTATTCATTGTTAACACAGGTCTAACACCAAACATCCAAATGGTGTCCTGGATGTTTTATTTTATTTATTTATAGTGTAGCCCGAGAGCTTATCTCGATGGGCGGAAAGTAACACAGGGCTGGAAGGCCCGAGTGTCACCCATCAAGACAGGCAGGTAGTTAAGGGGGGGCAGTGAGAGTAGAGGGCCATTGGGAGATAGGTTTTCCCACCGGGAGGTCGCATTGGGATTAGGTGGGAAGGGGGGTCGGTGTCACGGGGGTGAGGCTTTAAAGCCGGGACCTTGGAGGACCTGGTTCCTTCAGTGGTCCTCCAGGGTGGCTTTTTTTTCAGCGGTGGTTTTTCTGTGGTAGTTTTTTCACCCCGGCGCAGCTTTTTCCTTGCTCCAGGTCCAGCTGTCTCCTGCTCGGTTACGATGGCATCCTTGGAGGATGAGTGGAGCTTTCTCTCCTGGCCAGTGAGTCTGTGGCGGAGGAGCCGACAGAGCAGGTGGGGGTGGGCCAGCGGGACTTGCACGCATGGCCTGAGCACCACTCCCTGGGGCTGTTCTGCAGTTGCGGCTAGGGGCTTGTTGGGAGGACCGGTAGTCTGCTGGTTCTTGCACGGCAACTATACAGACTCGGACGCAGACAAAGCAGAACTACTCAATAACTACTTCTGCTCAGTCTTCACCTGCGAAGCGCCAGGATCTGGACCTCAGCTACAGACAATGGGGAGCTCAGAGGTCCCATTCTGGGATATGGAATTTACCGCGAGCAACGTCTACCACGAGCTATCAAAACTAAAAGTAAACAAAGATGGATAATCTATACCCTAGAGTACTTCGAGAATTGGTCCTGGCAGAACCATTAGCCGAGCTCTTCAATCTTTCCCTAAGCAAGGGAAAAGTTCCCTTGGACTGGAAAACTGCCAACATTATACCACTCCACAAAAAGGGATGCAGGTCAGAGGCTGAAAATTATAGACCGGTGAGTCTCACATCAATAGTGAGCAAACTCATGGAAACATTGATTAAAAACAGATTGGACACGATTCTGGATGACGAAAGATTAAGGGATCCCCACCATCATGGCTTTACGAAGGGAAGGTCTTGTCAATCCAATCTGATAAGCTTTTTTGACTGGGTAACAAGAAAACTAGGTGGGGGAGAGTCCCTGGACATCGTGAATTTGGACTTCAGTAAGGCTTTTGATAGTGTCCCAAACCACAGGTTATTGAACAAGATGAGCACGTTAGGATTAGGAGAAACACTGACAGCATGGGTAGAGGGCTGGCTTAGCGGCAGACTTCAAAGGGTGATGGTAAACAGTATTCCATCAAAAATGTCAAAAGTGACCAGTGGAGTGCCACAGGGCTCGGTCTTGGGCCTGATGCTGTTTAATACCTTTGTAAGGGATCTGACTCAGGGACTTCGAGGCAAAATTACATTATTTTCCGATGACGCTAAACTATATAACGTTGTGGGCAGGGCAACAGAACCTGACAGCGCAATCAGGCCCAACATTATGGAACAGGACCAACTTTTACTGGAACAATGGTCCAGTACTTGGCAACTAAACTTTAATACCATCAATATGTCACTCTTAGATTTATGTGTCACTATTTCACTTATAAGTCACCATTCCACTTATACAGCTTCAGTCTTGAATAAGAAATCAGCATGCTTCACACTCATGTTTTGATCGCCATTTTTCATTCTTTTATATCATATTATGGTTTGCATGACCTTCTTCCTTTCTTTATATCCTCACAGGTTTGCAAAACCACATCACGGTACAACATAGGGACATTGTATTTCACATAAATTTCACTCACACTTTTTTTTGTAGTACTATTATCACCATACAACACTTTATCACTTGATCACTATATAATTTGATTATGTTCTTGTATAACACATCAAATTATCATCAGGCTACACCATTTTGATCCATCATGTAGCAATTTTAAGCACTAATTACATTATCTTAAGATTAACCTTTATGTTTATTAGGACCCCTGAGGAAGGCGTGTTATCCGAAACACGGACCGTGTCGGGTCTCTTGGTTGGCAATAAAGTTGTATATTTACCGTATTTTATTAATGGTGCAATAAACAGTGCCTGCATCCTGTACATAGTCTGCAGTTTTTGTTTTGTTCTTTGCTTTATCCTACAATTCTATGCAGATTACAAATTATTCAGGTACTCAAGCATTTTTCCCTATCTGTTCAAGCGGTCTCACACTCTATTTAATATTCCTGTGGCACTGGGGGATTAAGTGACTTTCCCTGGGTCACAAAGAGCAGTGCAGAATTTGAACCCACAACCACAGGGTGCTGGGGCTGTATCTCTAACCACTGCACCACACACTCCCCACATGTATTCTAAAATGTTCAATTATGGCAGAAAAATGTCCAGGTAATAAGCTTGTCCTAGCCACGCCCAAACCTAACATGTCTCCTTGAGATTCAGACAAATTGAGATGAACAGCCTAGAAATAGAAAATAGGTTTTTAGAGAGGGTGGTTTGGCAGGGATGCCTTTTGTCTCCCCTGCTTTTTTGACATAGTACTAGAGTCTTCCAAAACTATATAAAGATAATAAAATTTTTCATTCAGCTTGGAAGACTTTAAGGTCCTTGGATGCCACATTGTCAGTTTCTATTAGGAAAACAAAGTGCCAATCCTTATGGCTAAATTCTAAATTAGGATTGGAAATTGAAAAATGTTATGGAAGGATTGGTTAAAAGCTAGAATTAGAACATTAGAGGACGTATGTCCCAATAACACAGTTGTATCCTTTTCCCACTTACAGCAGACATTTGGGACTTCTTTTACTAAGGTGCGCTAGGGCTTTAACGCGTGGAATAGCACGCGCTACATTGCCGTGCGCACTAGACCTTAACGCCAGCATTGAGCTGGCGTTAGTTCTAGAAGCGTAGGATGCAGTGTAGCGCACGGTAATTTCCTGCGTGTGCTAAAAACGCTAGCGCACCTTAGTAAAAGGAGCCCTTGGTTTATCGGGGGAAGCAAAATTTTAAATGGATACAATTAAAACAAGCTTTCCTAAAAGGAATTCCTGAATGGTATTCATTGATGGTCAGCAGAGCTAATTATTCTTATCTTTTCAAGCAGAATTCCTTGGACATCAAGCTTCCACATGGTATAAAGTGATACGGCAATACAAACCTAAAAAGTCCAAAACAGGCCTGCGAGATATTTGGAGTTTGGAGATAAAAATTAATATTCAGAAACTCAGTGACCTCGATGAGGCAAACTTCATACAATTTAATATTTAGAGTATTTTGGACTCCAGTGAGATTACAAAACACAGACTCGACAAAGTCCAATAAGTGCTGGCATTGCAAGTTAGAAATTGGTACGTTAGATCATCTTTTATTTCACTGTCCTTTAATATTTGGGTTCTGGAAGTCCATATGGAGCAAAATAGTTTCTATTCTTGAAGTCCCCATTCCGTTATCATATGGAATTATATTGTTTGGTACTTCAGTTATGAATAGAAGCCCACTCAGTAGTTCTCAATATGACAGGTGTGGCTTTGCAAATGATTACAAGGAACTGGAATATGCCGTTTTGGTGGGAGAATCTATGTATGTATTACCGATATGAAAAAATGTTAGCGTGAAAAATAAATGAGTTGCAAAAATTTATAGGAATCTGAGGTCCATTAGATTCTTTTGTTTAACAGCTTTAATAATACCATGAACCTGTCATATTAAAGATTTCATATTGTACGTGATATATCCAGAAAGGAGGGGAGGGGATTGTTTACACTTCTCCCTCCGTATTTGCGGTTTCAGCATTCACGGTTTCGATTATTTGCGGTTTTTAGCTTGATGGCTCCTCCCCCCCATTACATCACTTTGCATAGAGAAATCGCCAATTCCAAGCATTTACAGAGAAAATCGCAGTGTTTTGCCTTTCCTTCAGGAACAGGCCAGGTCTCCCACCGTGTTATTCACGGTTTCACCATATTCACAATGGTTTTTTAATAGAAAACAGCGAATAACATACGAAAAAGTTATTTGCGGTTTTTCTGTATTCACGGGTCTGTTAATCCCCTATCACAGTGAATACGGAGGGAGAAGTGTATTTTGTATTTCATGTGTAGTACATAAGTGCTTTTTAAGAATGTTATTGATGGATAATTTGTTACACTTTCTGTAAGATGTTTTTATAAAATTAATAAACAATTTAATAAAAAAAGAAAATAGGTTTCAAAAATAGTGATTTGGAAGGATTTGGCGTGAAAAAATCCATCCACCCCTTTATGCCACTTTTTGGATATTTCTCTTTTCTGAAAATGAGTCCCATGGTCTATATCTGCCTTCATTTTTCTCCGACTTCATCACTCTGCAGCTGCTGGGAAAGGCAAACAGTAGTCGGACCTTCCCGCCCCTTGCAATGAGGGTCCTGGCACACAGTCCTCACTTAACTGTTTATAATTTATATAAATTGACTGAGTAGAGCCAAACAAAAACAAAAGACACATTTTCAACTGAGTTCAAGCAGGAAACAGGACACATGGAACATATTAAAAGTAAATCAGAATAATTACCACCAAGAAAATACAGACATGACTGATCACAGCATGTGGTGGCATGTTTTCTTCAGACTCTTAACGGAAGATCACACTTTGATTACTGTAAAAAAAATCTTTGGGATTTCTGAGTCTTCGTGCATCATGGATGGGAGGGAAAGTGTCAAAGTTCTGGTGTAGCAGGGCTTCCCAAACCTGCCCTGGGGACCCCACAGCCAGTCAGGTTATTCACAATGAATGCACAACAGATATATTGGTATATGCTGGGTCTTCAGTATAAGAACTATATGTATTAATCCCCCACTCTTAGGTAATGCAATACCGTGAACTGATAGTCTTACTTGATTATTACTTAACTTGTTTTAGGGGGGGGGAGGGAAAGGCTCAGAGTTTAGAGCAGGGGTGCCCACACTTTTTGGGCTTGCGAGCTACTTTTAAAATGATCTACCAACAATAAAATAAAAAAAAAAACTACAAAGCACACTGAAAGGAAAAGAAAATGTTAATTATCATTTATATTTCGGGGGGTTTTCAAAGAGGTCAAGGCAGATGACTCTACGCAATGTCACCTCAGTAACAACCATACAAAAATAGACAAATATACCCTTCTCCCTTTTTACTAAACCACAATAGCAGTTTTTAGCGCAGGGAGCTGCGCTGAATGCCCGGCGCTGCTCTTGACGCTCATAGGCTCCCTGCGCTAAAAAACGCTATTGCGGTTTAGTAAAAGGGAACCGTAGTGCAAAATATAGACAGCAGATATAAATTCTCAAAACGAACACATTTTGATCACTAAACTGAAAATAAAATCATTTTTCCTACCTTTGTTGTCTAGTGATTTCATGAGTCTCTGGTTGCACTTTCTTCTTCTGACTGTGCATCCAATCTTTCTTCCCTTCTTTCAGTCTCCTGTATGCTTCCTCTCCTCCAGATCTCATTCCCTCCCCCAACTTTTTATTCCTCTATCCCTGCCTCCCTTTCTTTTTTTCTCTCTTCATGCCCCCTTTCTTTCTTTCTCCCTGCCCTCCCCCAAGCCACTGCCACCGCTATTGGGGAACAGGCCCCCAAGCCACCGCCGCCCCAAGCTCTCCCTGCAGAAGCATCGGGCTGACCAGCTTTCCTCTCCCTGATGTCAATTCTGCCGTTGGAGAAGAAGTTCCGGGCCAGCCCGGAACTTCCTCTCCGATGGCAGAATTGATGTCGGGGAGAGGAAGGCTGATCGGCCCGGTAGATTGTGAAGGCAACGCGAGTCTATCATGGAGCCCGGGATGGGCTCCGCGATCGACTCACTTTGCCTTCGCGATCGACGTATTGGGCACCCCTGGTTTAGAGCCTTTTGAACGGTTGATCCGTGCTAAACAATTCAGAATAATCTGCTTGCTTTGCTCTTTTTTCAGTCATTGGCAACCCCTCCCCCCCCTTTTTGTTATTATTATTCTTCTATATTTTTTCTTTTTTGTTTATTTTCTTAGCAGACCCCTTTGTCTTTCTTCTTACAGCCAAGGGCCAGCACAACCCATAATTACCAGCAAACAATTATCATTCTATTTTGTAACAGTATAGTATAATATTTGTAACAAAGTTAAACTTATCTTGGAACTTTGTATCAGCAGCCCTCCACTTTTACGGTTCTTGGTTAGTGGGGTTGCTGTAGCGCAGCATTTCAGTAGCACAGTATAGTCCGATTTATTGCTGGCATACAAGCATTCGTTGTGGATACCCTGAAAACCTAACCTGCTTAGGCAAGTCCTGGGATATCGAGTGCCAAGCTCCTCTCATACCGCTCCAGTCTGATTGGTTCTTTCTCTGCCTTTATAGACTCTACAGGATGATGCTCAGAACCTAACGCCAGCATTGCAGCCAACTAGCGCTGGACTAGGGCCATCGTTAATCTATGCAGAATGCTTAGAGGGCTCTAGCGCAGGAAACAACGCGTGCCTCAGATTAGTGCAAATAGTAGATTGTGAGCTCATTCAAGCAGGGACTGTCTCCATGACTCTGGTAGTGCTCTAGAAATAATAGTAGTTTATAGTTAAAACATTTGCCTTTTACAAAGTGAGTAACAAAATCACACACATAATATAAATAACAAACATTTTTCAGAACCGTAATACCTAGCAAACAGAATTGACAACCATAAACCAACTCATGCCCTACGCTCGAGCCTAGAATACCTACTGGAAATACCCCTCTTTAGAGACATCAAATACAAAAGCGTCAGGAAAATAATATTCTTGGTGATGACCCCAAAGTGGTATATATGGCGGAAACTATCAACCAAACATTTTGGTGCCAACTGGTGTAAACACAAGTATATTAATAGCAACAATTTGTATTATACCCTATATTCTATCTTCAACCAATACAATTTGACATGATATTCTGACATGTGATCATGTTTTGCCACTCCAAAAAGAACTCAAATTACTGAATTTTGGATAACCTATAATGCATGTATCGCAGTTGCGGGGACTCCTAAAAGGACAAGATTGCAATAATTTAAACTGTCTGAAGGACATACTTAAAATTAGCTCCAGAAAGGTATGATCTAAGATTGCTTAATAACCAGCAGTAAAACAGATGTTAATTAGGCCATTTCCTATTCCCTCCCCACAAAACAAAGCCACCCTTAGCACTGGAAACCTAACATCAACTCAAAGCTGGCATTAGGGTGTTGGAAGAGAGGATTCCCTGTGATTTCTCCCTAAAATCTGTTAGTTTGGATTGAATTTGGAAGCTGAAAGAAGTCTCTACAAGCTTCTAAGCCTCAGGAGTGAGAAACATGTGTGTGAGTCTGAACAAAGCTGAAAATTAAAGCACACATTGGTACCTGTTTTCTGCACTTAAATATAAGCCTTCCAGTGAGGGGAAAAAATGCAGAGGAACAGCACCTTCACTTCTCTTACTGCAAATCTCTTGTGTCATGCACCAGGCACTGTTGTTTGCTTACAATTAGTGTTGACCATTGGGGAACTATTTTTCTGCCCTGTTCCTGCACCATTCCCAGGTGCTATTTACTATGGGAGTGTGGAGCTTTGAGCAGGTGCATAGCTGTGTTTAAGGTGACCTCTGACTACATAGAAACATGATGGCAGATAAAGGCCAAATGGCCCATCCAGTCTGCCCATCCTCAGTAACCATTCTCTTTCTCTCTTTGAGAGATACCATTTGCCTATCTCTTGAATTCAGACAGTCTCTGTTTCCACCACATCTTCCGAGAGACTGTTCCATGCATCTACCACCCTTTCCGTAAAAAAGTATTTCCTCAGATTACTCCAGAGCATATCACCTCTTAACCTCATCTTATGCCCTTTCATTGCAGTTTCCTTTCAAATGAAAGAGATTCGACTCATGTGCATTTACATTATGTAGGTATTTAAACACCTTTATCATATCTCCCCTCTCCCGCCTTTCCTCCAAAATATACAGATTGAGATCTTTAAGTCTGTCCCCATACGCCTTATCACGAAGACCACACACCATTTTAGCAACCTTCTTCTGGACCGACTCCATCCTGTTTATATCTTTTTGAAAGTGCGGCCTCTAGAATTGTATACAATATTCTAAATGAGGTCTCACCAGAGTCTTATACAGAGGCATCAATACCTCCTTTCTCCTACTGGCCATACCTCTCCCTATGCAACATGCATGACTACCAAGGGAAGTAATCTTCACTAAATAAGTCACACATCTAATCTAATACAACACAATGCTTTATTCTGCAAATTCCTTATAAGTTCTTTGTGGATCTAATCTAATCTTCCATTTGTGAGTCGCACATACCTTTACAGGCTCAAGGTGACAGATCAAAGAGGAAGGGGAAAATAGTGGGGGAAGGGGCATGGAGAAGAAAAAGGGGGGACCTAGAAATAGGGGGTGCTATATAGAATTGAAGACAGTTAATTGTCAAACAGGTGAGTTTTCAGGTTTTTTCTGAATGTAGTATAGTTTGTTTCTTTCCTGATGGTTTCTGGTAGGTCATTCTAGGTTTTTACACCCAGATAAGTTAGCATAGAGTGGAAAATTAGTTTGTAGTGGAGGTATTTTGTGGATGGCAGGTTTAGTTGGATTCTATTAAGGATTCTTTTTGATGTCAACCAAGCAGTAAAGAATAATTGAATAAGAGGGGCTGCTGAGTTTCCGTATAGAATCTGGTGTAGGATACAAGACAATTTGAAAATTATCTGGGATGAAATTGGGAGCCAATGTAGTTGCCTGATGAAGGTTGTGATTGAATCAAATTTCTTCAATTTGTAGATTAGTCTAACAGCTGTGTTCTGGATGAGTTGCAGTTCGCGGATGAGAGTAGTGTTGATGGCAAGGTAGAAGAGTTGCAATAGTCCAGTTGAGGTAGGACCATCATCTGAACGATCAGAACAAAATGGTGTGGGTGGAAGTATAGTCTTGTGAGTCACAGTTGACACATGGTGTAGATGGTCTTTTTCCAAAGGTTAGACATTTGTGGTTTTCCATTGTGAAAGTATCATCTAAGATGCATCCTAGTACCTTGGTGGATTTTTCCATGATGAGAATAATGCCTGATGGAAGAGTGAGGTTAGAAATGACATTCTGTTGTGTGGTGCGGAAACCAATGGCTTTGGTTTTAGTGGCGTTCAGTTTCAGTTTGTTGTTCGTTGCCCAGGTTTGAATTTTATCTATATTGTTTGAGGCTTTTTCAGGAATATTAGGATAGTTTTTGGTTATGGGGATGAGGAGGAGAATGTCATTGGCATAAGATAGAACAATTTCATCTTCCATTTTGATGTGTCCCAGCAGCTCATGAATAAATTGAATAGGATTGGGGATAATGGGGAGCCTTGCGGGATGCCACAGAATGCCTTCCAAGGGTTGGAGTATGATTCTTGCCTTTTGACCAAGTATTTGCGATTTTGTAGGAAGTCGATGAACCATTTTAGTACTGTCCCAGTTATTCCAATTTCCGAGAGTTTGGTTAGGAGTAATTGGTGGTCCACTGAATCGAAGGCTGCGGAGATATCAAATTGAAGCAGTATTGCCTGATGACCTGAGCTTAGCAACTGTTTGATTTTAGTGGTTAGAGTGATGATGAGGAGCTCGGTGCTGTGCACATAAGAAGCCAGGAATACCTGTAAATTTACATATTTGATCTTTTCTTAATATCCAGACCCATACATTTTGGTATAACCTGACCTTTACTGAAACAAATATCTTTCAAATTACCAAGTTTATAAAACTCTTTGAAACAAAATATATCTATTAAAATGTCTAAATTCTCTAGAATGCTGATGTATGAAACTTTTATAAATCACCCAATACCTTTTTTTTTTCTTTCAACCTATGGGTAGCTTCCCCCATGTCTTAATAACTGACTATGGATTTTTCCTCCAGGAATTTGTCCAAACCTTTCTTAAAACCAGCTACGCTACCCACTTTTACCACAACCTCTGGCAACACGTTCCACAGCTTAACTATTCTCTAAGTGAAAAAATATTTCCTCCTATTGGTTTTAAAAGTAGTGCTTTATCTATAGAAATGAATCTATATGAATGGTTCAAAAGTTAGCAAAGAGGGCCATAGAAGTGGGAGGAAGACTAACATACAGACATGATTGCATTATAAGTAACGGGACCGTCCCATTTTTAATTACCTTAGAAACATAGAAACATAGAAACATAGAAGATGACGGCAGAAAAGGGCTATAGCCCATCAAGTCTGCCCACCGTACTGTCCCTTCCTCTTAAGTCTATACCCAGTGACTATTTAGTCAGATTGACTCTCTTATGGATCCCCTCTTTCCTCCTCTGACCCTCGTAGGGATCCCCTCTTTCCTCCTCTGACCCTCGTAGGGATCCCACATATGTATCCCATTTATTCTTGAAGTCCAACACGCTATTGGCCTCGATCACCTGCGCTGGAAGCTCATTCCAACGGTCAACCACTCTTTCTGTGAAGAAGTACTTCCTTATGTCGCCACGAAATTTCCCGCCCCTGAGTTTGAGCGGATGCCCTCTGGTGGCAGAAGGTCCTCTGAGAATGAAGATATCATCTTCCACCTCGATACGTCCTGTGATGTATTTAAATGTCTCAATCATGTCTCCTCTCTCCCTACGTTCCTCTAGAGTGTAAAGCTGTAGTTTGTTTAGTCTCTCCTCATATGAGAGACCTTTGAGACCCAAGATCCTCCTGGTGGCCATCCGTTGAACCGACTCGATTCTGAGCACATCTTTACGGTAATGAGGTCTCCAGAATTGTACACAGTATTCCAGATGAGGAGTCACCATGGTTCTGTACAATGGCATTATGACTTCAGGCTTCTTGCTGACAAAGCTTCTACTGATACATCCCAACATTTGCCTTGCTTTAGATGAAGCCCTCTCCACTTGATTGGCAGTTTTCATGTCTGCACTGATGATTACTCCTAGGTCTCGTTCCGCCGAAGTACTAGTTAAAGTTTCCCCATTCAAGGTGTATTTTCTGCATGGATTACCGTTACCGAGGTGCATAACCTTACATTTCCCAGCGTTGAAGCTCAGTTGCCAGGTCGAGGACCATCTTTCCAATGTAAGCAGGTCCTGTGTCATACTATCCTGTAAATTACATTCACTTACTGTATTGCATAGTTTAGCATCATCGGCGAATAATGTTATTTTACCCTGAAGCCCCTGAGTCAGATCCCCGATGAATATGTTGAAAAGGAGTGGGCCCAGGACTGAACCCTGCGGTACTCCGCTGGTCACCTCTGATGTTTTAGAGAGGGTACCGTTAACCATTACCCTTTGAAGTCTTCCGCTTAGCCAATCCTTGACCCAAGTAGTGAGTGTTTCTCCTAACCCCATCGATTTCATTTTGTTCAACAGCCTGCGGTGTGGGACGCTATCAAATGCTTTACTGAAATCCAGGTACACGATGTCCATAGACTCTCCCAAGTCTAGCTTCCTTGTCACCCAGTCAAAGAAGCTGATGAGATTGGATTGGCAGGACCTACCCTTGGTGAATCCATGTTGATTGGGATCCTGTAGATTTCCCTCATACAGGATCGTGTCTATTTTGCGTTTAATTAAAGTTTCCATGAGTTTACACACTATTGATGTGAGACTCACCGGTCTGTAATTCGCAGCCTCTGCCCTGCAACCCTTTTTGTGCAGAGGAATGACGTTGGCTGTTTTCCAATCCAAGGGTACTCTCCCCGTGTTTAGGGAGAGATTGAAGAGTGCGGCTAGTGGGATCGCCAGGACATCGCACAACTCTTTGAGCACTCTTGGGTGCAGATTGTCTGGACCCATGGCTTTATTTACCTTTAGTCTTGCCAGTTCGCTGTAAACTTCACCAGGTGTGAATTCAAAATTCTGAAACGGGTCGTCCGCATTTGACTTAGCCTCTAACCGAGGACCATGTCCTGGTGCCTCGCAAGTGAAGACCGAGCAGAAGTATTCGTTCAGTAGTTCAGCTTTATCTGAATCTGCTTCCACGTAATTCCCATCCGGTTTGTTAAGGCGTATTATCCCGTCTGTGTTCTTTTTCCTATCACTAATATACCTGAAGAAGGATTTGTCCCTCTTCTTAATGTTCTTTGCTAGAGTTTCTTCCACACGAAGTTTGGCCTCCCTAATTGCTGTTTTGGCCGCTGTAGATCTGGTCCTATATTCCATGATAGCTTCTCTTGTTTCCGTATGCTTGTAGGAAAGAAATGCTTTTTTCTTCTCCTTAACAAGGTGCGAGATCACTGCGGTGAACCATTGGGGTTTATTGTTTCTTTGTCGTTTATTTACCGATTTTATGTAGCGGCTAGTTGCTTCATGTATGGTTGATTTCAGTGTTAACCACTTAGCTTCTACATCATCAGTCTCCACTTGGTCCTGCAGCGTCCGATGGACGAAATCTCCCATGCGTGCGAAGTCTGTGCCGCGGAAATTGAGTACTTTTGTTTTCGTGTGTGATCTAGGGAAGCCCTTCCTAAGATTAAACCATACTGTGTTGTGGTCGCTGGAGGCTAACGTATCTCCTACTGAGACCTCTGAGACGCTTTCCCCATTGGTGAGTACCAGGTCAAGGATTGCCTGGGCCCTAGTGGGCTCCATCACCATTTGTTTGAGACGGGCTCCCTTTATGGAGTTTAACAGCCTCCTACTAGCGCTGGTTGTCGCTGAAAGTGTGCTCCAGTCTGCATCAGGCATATTGAAGTCTCCAAGTATTACAGTGTCTCCCCTTAGAGTGATATTTTCAATGTCTTCAATTAAGTCTGTGTCCATGTCATCCAGTTGTCTAGGGGGTCTGTACACCACACCAAGATACAGGCACTTCTCTATGCCTCTTGCCAGGTTTACCCAGAGGGATTCCCCTGTGTATTTGACATCTGTAATCCTGGTGGTTTTGATGTCCTCTTTAATATATAATGCTACCCCACCACCTAACCTGCTCTCTCTGTCCCGACGAAGTAAGTTATAACCCGGTATTACCATATCCCACCCATGAGAGTCTGTTAGCCAAGTTTCAGATATCGCCGCCACGTCTAGGTCTGCATTCCTTATTTCAGTCTCTAATTCTAGAATTTTATTACCTAAACTGTGTGCATTAACGTACATAGCCCTCCATTCTTTCTGTTTGCTAAATCCCTTTGAGATTTTTTCTACCTGAGTTGGTGTGACCCCTAGAGAACTGTTTGTAGTGTGGGTACTTACCTCTGAGCTTTGACTCATCTCATCAGAGTAGTTCCTTGCTGCTCTGGTATGTGAGTGGGTACCCTCCCCCGACTTACCTAGTTTAAAGCCCTGCGAAGCAGGCGGGCTAGTCGGTGTCCGAAAACGTACTTACCTCTACTGGTCAGATGGAGTCCGTCTGGTCCCTGAAGTCCCTGTAGTGCCTCTCCATGTCCTGTTGTCCTGAAGCACATCCGAAATGTCCTGTTTTCGGAGCCCAGGATTTCTTCCTGCTTCTCCCTGTTTCCCTGACACAGCAACACCAAGGCACGTGCAGCGACTGCACTGCACAAGTGCCGGGCCTACAAGCCTTCCCCTCCTCCCCCGACATCAATTCTGATATCAGAGAGGAAGTTCCGGACCAGCCAGGCAGCACCTTGATGTTGCTGCGTCAGGGAAGCAGGGTGACTTGGGAGGGGGGGGGGGGGGGGGGGGGGGGAGGGCAGGGAGAGAGAAAGAAAGAAAGGGGGACAGGGAGAAAGAAAGAAAGGATGCATAGTCAGAAGGAAGTGCAACCAGAGACTCATGAAATCACCAGACAACAAAGGTAGGAAAAATGATTTTATTTTAAATTTAGTGATCAAAATATGTCAGTTTTGAGAATTTAGATCTGTTGTCTATATTTTGCACTATATTTAATGGGGTCCGGGATCTGGAGGATCTGGGGGGAGAGGGTCCAGGGGTCCTGTCCTGTTTTGAGGAAAAAAATTAATGGTCATGTTAATTATAAGGCCACTTTGCCTATAGGAAACTAGATGGCATTTATTTATTTATGTATTTATAACCCACCTATCTATAAATCTAAGCGGGGAACAAAGCTACATACAAAATAACAATAAATCATACAGTTAAAACACAACAAAACAAGAATAAACATCATTACAAAAATAAAAAAAACAAACTCATTCTCCTGGGGGAATTCTATGCCATTGTGCAATGCAGAATTCTACACAGCAATGGCTCCTTTGTGCAAATCAGTACAAGAGGACAGCAGCTATACGGGGGGGGGGGGGGGGGGGGCATATCTCCTCCCCAGAAGACAGAGCGGTATTATGTGCAATTCAAATTCAACATGCAGAATTCTCCCAGGAATATCAATGAGACAATGCAAGGTTCTAAGTTTATTAGAGCTTGATAGAAACATGATGGCAGATAAAGGCCAAATGGCTCATCCAGAGCATCCACTATCTCCTCCTCTCCTTATTGGCTAAGGCTCTTAACATTAGCATCTCCTCTTCCTATAGGCTAAGGCTCTTTATACCTGCATTGTGAAGTCATAGAGCTTTATGGTTATAGAAACATGATGGCAGATAAAGGCCAAATGGCCCATCCAGAGCATCCACTATCTCCTCCTCTCCCTATTGGCTAAGACTCTTAACATTTACACCTCCTCTCCCTATAGGCTAAGGCTCTTTACATCTGCATTGTGAGGCCATAGAGCTTTATAATTATAGAAACAGAGAAACATGATGGCAGATAAAGGCCAAATGGCTCGTCCAGAGCATCCACAATCTCCTCCTCTCCCTATTGGCTAAGGCTCTTTACACCTGCATTGTGAGGTCATAGAGCTTTATGGTTATAGAAACAAACATGAAGGCAGATGAAGGCCAAATGGCCCATCTAGTCTGCCCATCTGCAGTAACCATTATCTCTTTCTCTCTCTGAGAGATCCCAGGTGCCTATCCCAGGCCCTCTTGAATTCTGCATGTCGTAGCCTAATGGTTAGAGAACTGAACTTTGATCCTAGCACACTGGATTTGATTCCCACTACAGCTCCTTTTGACCTTGGGCAAGTCATTTAACCCTCCATTACCCCAGGTACAAACAGATTGTGAGCCCATTAAGGACAGGTACCTGTTTATAATGTGTATAAATAACGATAAAAGTCTTGCATCAGTGCCTTAACTGCAAATGAAACACAAGCAACTCCACGAAAAGTCATTTGTCAAAAAAAAAGAGAAAAGACCAAGTGTGGGACTTCAATAGCCTGGTGAAGGTGGACAGGTCTGGTTAGTAAATATTGAGTGAAGTATACATAAGCTGCTGAGACTGGAGTGTGGGATTTTAGATGATGATCTGGCTCCACCCTTCACTTGGGTCTTTGCTGTTCTTGAGCTTCAAAGAGAAAATTCCAGCTAGAGATTCTGAGTGACTGAGGTAGGTACCAAGGACTCAAAGCAGTCACCATATTCTTTCTCAGGCAGGGACTCCCCAATATAATACTGAATAGTAATGACTAATTATTATTATGATGATGATGATGATGACAGAAAACGAACTGTAACATTGCAGCTAGTAAAGTGAGAGCACCCAAGCCAGGAGCACATTAATCAGTCATTTCTTGCAATAGTCAAGCAAAAAATTATGCACAGAAATCTGGGCATGTGCCCAATTTCTACACACAATTTAATTGAATAACAAGTCAATTAGCAGCAATAACTAGTAATCAATTGTCAGCACTAATTGGCAATTAAAATGTATGTGCATATTTAACGATGCCTTACAGAGAGAGAGAAGGAAGAAAACTTTCTGGTTAATTAGGGAAACCTACAAACAATCTCTTTCCCCTAAATCAAGGAGTCTGATATTAAATGTGTGTAAGTGACATACCTTGGCTTTTCTTAAGTCAGTTTGGGGGTGATTAGGAGGGATGGGACGCAGTATTATCTTAAACTGCACCGATTGCCAATAGAGGCAAGAATGATCTTTAAGTTTGGCTGTATATGTTTCTAGGCTCTCAATGGGTTATTACCCAGTTATGGTATGGATCATTTTAAATTTGCCAATAGCAAACATCTACGTGATCAGTGACTCTTTGATTTTCCTTCTGTAAAATGATGTGTGCATAAACGCTTCTTTAGTAAATCTTAGCGTATCAGGCAGCATTATGGGATAAACAATTTAGTACGTATTTTTCTTTCCCTACTTCTCACCTGGCATTTAGAAAATCTATGAAGACTTTTTTATACCATGTACTCCTGCATTTGAATTTATTAACCGCAAGGTAGCTGCGGTATATAAGAAATTTTGTTATGTTATACTGAGGAGTGGTGGTGGATGGGATAGGGAGGAGAGAGTGTTGCTATTTTGTTTTCTTTCTATGAGTCTTTGAGAGGCTATAAAAGCCAAGGCCTCTTACATAATTTCTTACCTATTGATATCAGGGTTTTTCCCCACATTGTATTACACAAATTCATAATAACAATGCAGGTAATGGGTTGAGACAGGGTAAGGGATGGGGATAAATTGGGAGTTGGAACTGTTTTTTTCAAGAAAACTGAGCATCGTATTGTTACATTACATTAGTGATTTCTATTCCTCCAATAGCTTGCGGTTCAAGGCGGATTACAAAAGAAGTTATCTGGCCATTTCCAGAGGAATTGAAGAGTAGAGCGAGTTGCTTCAGAGAATTGGGATGAGTCTAGCGGTGTTAGTTTGTCTTTACTACCCCGCTGTGGAACCTGGGCTCCCTCCAATTATTCCGTAAGCAACTGAAAACCTGGCTTTTCACTAAAATGTAATTCTATCCCCCTTACTCTTCTCTTCTATATATAAGTTCATGTAAACCTTTTTTTTCCTTCTCTTCCTATATTTTAAGTTCTTGTAAACCATGCCGAGCTCCACAACATCCGTGGAGATGATGCGGTATATAAACTTAAGGTTTAGTTTAGTTTAGTTTAAGGATTTCTTGAATAGGATGGTTTTTATTTCTTTTCTAAATGATTTGTAGTCTGGAGTCGTTATCAGTAAATTGGAGAGTTGGTAGTCTAGTTTAGCTGCTTGAGTGGCTAGAAGACCATCGGACAGTTTTTTTTCATTTGTTCATTTGAATGTTTATTGAATTCTTCAATAAAAGTATTTAACATAAAATTTATGCACATACGTTTAAGTGGCAGGACCTGTGCGTAAAAGGGGATGTGGCCACGGGAGAAGAAGGGGCGGAGAAGGGGCATTCCTGTAATTTATATGCATTATTATAGAATTAGAGTCAATTCACAGCGATTTGTGTGAGCTTCAGTAATGGTGTTACAACACATTAGCTTTGGTAAAGGTGTTATAATACTTGAGCTTCAGTAATGGTGTTACAATATACGAGTTAAATATATGTCTATCTTACCTATTTATACAATCTATGTACATATAGCATTGTTATAATTTCTGTATATCATATATTCAGATGGTGTACATCGTCGTGTCTAAAGTTAGACGTGGTTCTTGGCACCAATAATCAACACCTTACTGTGAGCACCATTTAAACAATAGCGTTTTTTAGTCAGCACCACTTAATCCTCAATGGGCAAACTCCTGGAAAGAGTGGTGTCTTTGTGTGTTTATAGCATTACTCTGCAAATCCAGCTTTACTGAAGACGACTGTGAATCCAAGGCTTGTTGAGACTGGTAAAATGACTTTTTGTGGTGTAGGAGTTAAGATATGGAACTCCCTGGTGGGTCAGATACGAAACTGCTGTGAAAAGGGCATGTTTAGAAAACAACTTAAGACGCAGTTATTTGTAGATGCCTTTTTCTAGCCAATAATTTTCCTCTCTGGCAGAGTTGATGAATTATTCATGATCTTTACTATGCAAGCTATGGTATTATTTTGTAGACATGATTTCTGAGGATTGTTTGTATGTTGATTTTTGTTTTAAAATTATGAATGTAAATTATGTAAACCGTTTAGTTTTAAATGGTATATAAATTTTTTATAATAAATAAATAAATAAATATGTGACTCGTCACAGGTCTCAAGGAGCAGCAGTTCAATTTTAACCCTGGTTTCCCTGGACTCAAGAGCTCACAATCTAAAGGAGCCAATGCAGAAAACTTCCCACGTGATTACCTCTGGTTTGACACTGTCATACCATGGACTAGAAATGCAGAAAGGCTTTCAGCATGCGTATTAACTTGCAGAGAAACCCTGACCACATACCACATGCAAATATAGTGGATTTGTTATCCTATGTCATGCAGAAAATAAGATTTTGACACATGGCTATTGCAGGAAAATTTTCATGAGGTCTGGGGCAGTGTAGAAGTGTTGTCCCAGACACTTGGCATTGGTTCCCCCCCACAGTAGTCTAATGCCCCCCCTCTCTGATGACTCAACCTGACCCAACCCACCAAATCCTAAAGTGCAGAATATTTACCTGGTAGTCTAGTGGCCCCCTCCCTCTTTCCTTGAGTTAAAAAAATCCCTGGTGTTTAGTGACCCTTTCTCCAGAACCACCTGAGTCTACTCACTGTACCTGACCACAAGAGGCAGGAGCGATGCCAACTTGCTCCTGTCTTTGGCACTGCCACCTTGAAAGATGGCTGCACCCTGCTCCATGCAATACATCCTGAGTTGCACCAGGGACAGGCCAGTTCTATGTTCCCTCTAAGATGACCCTGAGAGCAAGTGCTCATACATTCCAGGGGTGTCATTCACAGATTTTACATGGTCGCTCACAAAAATACTTGCAAATCAGGAAAATTGTAGGTTTTTAGAACTTGTTGCTCACACATAAAAAAATATGCCGCGCACATGAGAAAAAAATTTGCACACAGCCAGCCAAGCCTTACAGGGAGCATTGGACCAATCCCTTATATAGCAGGGTGCTGCCTGAGATCACAAGCAGCAACAGTGAGATTCTTAGAAACATAGAAACATGATGGCAGATAAAAGCCAAATGGCCCATCCAGTCTGCCCATCCACAGTAACCATTATCTCTTTCTCTCTCCGAGAGATCCCACGTGCCTATCTCAGGCCCTTTTGAATTCAGACACAGTCTCTGTCTCCACCACCATTCTTGTGTAATACTGTCAAATATGCAGGATGCAGGAACGTTTGGGGAAGAAATTTCAAGAGGCAAAAAGAGGAATATGTTATCTGTGCAAAACAGGTGCTATAAAGGTATCTTCACATGCTGTACATAGTGCTTAGCCACCCTGCTATGAAATCTACCATCCACATGATCTTTTCTGCTGGTAGTTCAGCAGATCTTTTTTTTTTTTTTTAATATTTATTAATTTTTAATCTAAAACAGTGTCATACAAATGAACAAACAATAGGTATTACATACATTACACTAATATCTGTACAGGTAACATATATATCATTCAAGATTTTCAGTTTTCCTACATATAACAATAACATAATATAACATAATATATAGTATAAATGAAGAATAAAGTTACCCAAATGTCACCATCAATATTTATTCCCCTCCCTCCAACTCCCCACCCCCCATGGATGTGTAAAGGTGAATGAACACTCTGCATTAATTCTTTCATATCTGTAAGTGGTGCACACGTTCACCCACCAAAAAGTATAACTTATTCTGTCATGGTTCTTCCAGTTACTCGTTATCAATTGAATGGCTATACCTGTCATGATCATAAATAGACGACTCTTATATTTATCTAGAGTGGGTTTCACATGTAATATTGTTCCACAAATTATAGCCTCATATGATAGTGGAACGTTTGAATCCAAAACTAAATTTATTTGTCCCCAAATTGACTTCCAAAATATAAATATAAATGGACAAAAATATAGCAGATGATCCAAAGTCCCTATATCAATATGACAATGCCAGCATCTATTAGACTTAGAACTATCTATTTTATTTAATCGAACTGGGGTCCAAAAAATCCTATGTAACAAAAATAACCATGTTTGCCTCATAGATGCTGACGCTGTATATTTCAATCTCCAAGTCCAAATTCGTGGCCAACGAGACACAGAAATATACTGTTTTATTTTGATGCTCCAGATGTCTCTAAGACTATTTTTTGTTTAAAAATCCAGAAATCAATTTGTACCACTGGGCAGCCTGATGTCCTACTAGATCAGTTTGGTAGCAAAGGATCTGCAGGCTAAAATAAGTTTTTAAATTTTTCCATTCAGGGAACCCACACTGAATAGCCTGCTTCAACTGCAACCACCTATACTGTTGAGATTTTAAAATTCCAAATGATTATTGCAGTTGTGAAAAATCAAGCAGATTTCCATTAGATATAACATTATCTAATGTCCGAATTCCTGCCTGCATCCAGTTCTTCCAAGCGATCCCAACATCGCCTATTTGAATCTTGGAGTTTAACCATAAGGACTGCAAAGTAGATTTCATTATAGGGACATCTGTTAATTTATCAATAAATTTAATTGTTTTCCATGTGTCCAATAAAATCGTTGTATGTCAACTGTATAGCTTTTTACTGTATGCCCTGGCAGAGCTATCACACAATTTCATGGAAGAAACTGTTCATGAACATGAAAAAATGAGTGTGGACAAAGCCACAGGACTGGACGAGATCCATCCTAGGATATTGAGGGAACCGAGAGAGGTTCTGGCAGGTCTTCACCTTGGAGGTTCCATGAGATTGAAGAAGAACCAATATGGTCCCTCTTCACAAAAGTGGTAACAGAGAAGTTGGAAACTATAGATGAGAAAGTCTCACTTCAGTGATTGGAAAAATAATGGAGACTTGCTGAAGGAAAGAATGACGAACTTCCTGGAATCCAACAGGTTACAAGAGTTGAGGCAACACATCTTTACGAAGAGAAAATCGTGCCAAATTAATCTAATTGTTTTCTTTAACTTGGTGAACAGAGAATTGGATCGAGAATATGCACTAGATGAAGTTTACTTGAATTTCAGCAAAGCCTTTAGCATGCTTCCTCATAAGAAGCTCATCAATAAACTTTACAGACTGAAACTAGGACCAAAAGTGGTGAACTGGATAAAAACTGTGTTAACTGACAAGACTGTGGTGTAAAATGGAATTCATTTGGAGGAAAGAAAGGTAAGTGGTGGAGTGCCTCAAGGGGCTGATTCTATTCCATGTATTTGTGTGTGACATTGCTGAAGGGTTAGAAGGAAAAGTATGTCTTTTTTGCAGATGACATAAAGATTTTCAAAAGAGTGCACACCCTTGAGGGAAACAGAAAACATGAAAAATGATCTACCAGCATTATAAGAATGGCCTGATATTTGGCAGTTAAAATGCAATATGAAGTAAAAATGTGTGTGCTAGGGGGTGAGAGGATGTGATAGTGTCTGAGGATCTCAATATTGCAAAATGTGACATGGCGGTGGTTGT
This sequence comes from Geotrypetes seraphini, assembly GCF_902459505.1. Taxonomy (NCBI): domain Eukaryota; kingdom Metazoa; phylum Chordata; class Amphibia; order Gymnophiona; family Dermophiidae; genus Geotrypetes; species Geotrypetes seraphini. The sequence continues at coordinate 9,505,123 of NC_047087.1, read as the reverse complement.
AGCTAAGGATGCTAGGCTGAACAGAAAGAGGAACCACTGTTAGAAAAAGAGAGGTGTTAATGTTTTGTAAAATCTTGGGTGAGGCTCCATTTGGAATATTTTTAGTTCTGGAGGCTATATCTTCCTAATGATGTACAAGGGACCGCTGAAAAGTTATCAGCCCAACCAAGAAGAGAATGAGGTGGATCCATGAAACTTACAAGTTATTCCACACCTTTCTTGACACTTTTCATTTAATTTATCATTGAAATTTAATTTCATATAATTGAAATGGAAAGTGTCAAGAAAAAGGTAGAATAACTTGTAAGTTTCATGGATTCTATTTAACTTATTCATAAGATATAACGCAAGGACTTAAAGGAAGGGTATCACTGTTCGCCAACGACGCCAAACTTTGCAACATAGTAGGCAAAAGCTTATTACCTGATTATATGACACACGACCTACTGCTGCTGGAAAGATGGTCAACTACTTGGCAACTAGGCTTCAATGCTAAAAAATGCAAGATAATGCACCTGTGTAAGAGAAACCCACGTACAACTTATGTACTAAATAGTGAGACCTTGGTTAGGACCACGGCGGAACGCGATCTAGGGGTGATCATTAGTGAGGACATGAAGGCTGCCAGTCAAGTGGAGAAGGCTTCCTCCAGGGCAAGACAAATGATGGGATGTATCCGCAGAGATTTCGTCAGCAGGAGACCTGAAGTCATGATGCCGTTATACAGATCCATGGTGAGGCCTCACTTGGAATACTGTGTTCAGTTTTGGAGACCACACTACCGAAAGGACGTGCTGAGGATCGAGTCGGTTCAGCGAACGGCCACCAGGATGGTCTTGGGCTCAAGGATCTCACGTATGAAGAAAGACTAAAAAAATTGCGGCTGTACTCACTTGAGGAAAGAAGAGAACGGGGAGACATGGTTGAAACGTATAAGTACATCACGGGACGTATCGAGTCAGAAGATGATATCTTCTGGCTCATGGGACCCTCGACCACCAGAGGGCATCCGCTGAAAATCAGGGGAGGGAAGTTTCATGGCGACTCCAGGAAGTACTTCTTCACCGAAAGAGTGGTGGATCATTGGAACAGACTCCCACAGCAGGTGATTGAGGCCAGCAGCGTGACGGATTTTAAGAGAAAATGGGATACTCACGTGGGATCTTTAAGGGAGTGAATTCAGGGGGGGGATACTTGGAATGGGCAGACTTGGTGGGCTATAGCCCTTTTCTGCCGCTTTTTTCTATGTTTCTACATCATTCTCTTCTTGGCTGGGCTGAGAACTTTTCAGCGGCCCCTCATAAGAAGATTTGAATTGGTCTAGAAGGTGAAGAAAATGATACCAGGACTGTACTGAGACATGTGTAGTAACATAGTAAATGACAACAGATAAAGACCCGAACAGTCCATCCAGTCTGTCCTATAATTACATGCTTTACAATGTTATGATTACATTCAAATGTATTTTTTTCTTTGTTATTTCTGGGCCATAGACCTTAGAAGTTCACCCAGTACTGTCGCCATCAAAGCTCACTCCAGCCTATCCAAACCATCTCTTTTGTGGGATTCAGACCGTAAAGAGACTCGAAGACCTGAGTATGTACATACTGTGAGGAATTCCCAAAGCCACAGCCATAGAAACCAACTTTTCAAAATGACTGGGGGTGCTAAACCCAATGGACAGTCAAGGCATTTTTAAATATTAGTGGTGCTCAAGCACCCAGTGTGTAGGTAGGTAGATAAACTGCAGGCTGAAACTCTTGTCTCTGTGGTGCTACTTGTTTATGGCTAAGCAAGGAAAAGAACTGGCTTGTTAAGAACTAAGATATGAAGCCCTGTTTCCTTGTCAGCAGCATATGAATCCAGAGATGAGTGGGTTAAGCCCACCGTCCAACAGGCAGAGATAAAGAACACAAAGCTGAGCTCTGTCATATATATGATGGTCTGTTCACTGGGTCTTCATTATTCTCTATCTCTGCAGGCGGATGGATGGTCTCTGTCCTGCTCTTGGAAGCAGGAGGAAGGCTCAGTGCTGGTAGAGCAGCAAGTTAAGGCTGCTGACAATGAGAGAATGCTCACCAGGGCCTTCCTTCTGCTGTGTCACTAATGATGTCACTGATGATGTGACAGTGAGAATCCCTAGCAGAGCAGGCTTCAAATAATTTCACAGTGGGATGGGGTGGGGTCAGTTGGGTCCGGAGATGCTGCACAGGGGGATGGGAAGGAGGGATGAAAAGTTGATGCATGGGAGGGAGAGAGGAAGAATTGGTGGAGATGGGATGGAGAGGAAAGGAGAGATGCAACAGAGGTAGAAAGAGGTGAGAGGGGGATACCCTGCATATAGTGGAGGGAACGGAGACATGCATGGATAAGAGAGAGAGAGAAATGTTGGACATAGCTTGGAGGGCAGGGTGAGATGGTGCATGGGGAGAGAGAAAGAAACGTTGCACATGATAATGGAGAGGAGGAAGGGAGAGATGCTGCATGGAGAATAGAGAGGTTTGACCCAGGGCACAAGGGAAGGAGTGTGGGAGAAAGAGTAAGATAGTAGAGAGTGGGAAAGAAACAGAAAATATTGGAGAGATGGAAGATGGATGGTGAACACAGAGAAAGAAGAAAACGTCAAACGGGCAGGAGACCCTGGTGAGCAAGTTGACAGAAGACAAACAGAAACCAAAGCCTGGGGCCAACATGATGTGAATAATAAAATTACAAGACAACAAAAGGTAGAAAAAATATTTATATTTTCTGTTTTGTGATTACAATATGTTAGACAATATGACATTATCCTGCCAGAGCTGGTGTTAGACAGCAAGCATGAGCTAGGACAAGCATATCAAACTTGAGGCCCACAACAAACATCTTTCTGGCCCAGCCAATGTAATCCAATAAGTCACAACTAGAGTTGCAAAATTTCTCCTGCAATGTATCGGCGCCAAGCAGTTGTCTATCTAAGCCAGTCGAAAACAATGATACAATGTACGAGTATAACCAATTGCTTATTCTTATTAAGTACTATGATGTGATGCCTTTGGTACCCGAGACAGATTTGTGCCTCTAGTCATAACACACCATTTCCCCCCCACTAATACTAGCAGTGAATCAGACGATAATAATACCTACCATGCCATTAGTCTTGTATTAATTTGCTTGGTGTGCCTAACAGGAAATATTTCGCCTTCAGAGTACAATAAAAATACGAGTTTAGGTTTATTTACGTTACACTTATTAATTTGTGTAATTATTCTGTGTCTGGTAAGTTAATATTTAAGAAAATATATTGATTTTTTTGTGTTAATGATTACTCATTTATTTCAGCTTTGTATTCAGTATGTCTTTATCAAAACCAAGTGGTAGTAAAACTAAATGAAAAATTGATGATGAACATTGAAATTTCCAAGAAAAGTTGGAATCGGAGTATTTTTGCTGTGAAGTAAAAGATAAAATAATTTGCTTGATATGTAATAATGCTATTAGTGTGCCAAAGTTATATACCATTAAACAGCACTATGAACAGCATAAATCAAAATATGACAATTACAAAGGATTAATGAGACAAGAAAAGTTGATAGAGCTCAAGTTGGGACTGAAAAACACCCAACAGTTCATGTTTACTAAAGTATCACAAGAAAGTGAAGCGGCGGTGCAAGCAAGCTATGCCTTGTCGGAGTTGATAGCTAAACACTTGAAACCTTTTACCGAAGGTGATTTCATCAAGTAATGTCTAATTAAAGCTTTAGGAATTGTTTGACCTGGAAGTGTGAAGGTTTTTCAAACAATCTCTTTGTCTCAGTTGCAGAAAGAATTACTGATCTGGCTAGCAATTTAAGTGATCATATCAAAGCAAAATCATCTAGTTTCAAAGCTTTTTCCATTACCTGTGACAAGATTATGGACATTGGGGGCATAGCACAATTAGCTGTGTTTCTTCATGCTTGTGACACGAATTTCAACATTTATGAGGAATTATTGGAACCAGTACCGATGTGTGGTACTACAACAGGACAAGATATATTTAACTGTGTTTATGAACTTCTGCAAAAATACAATTTACCTCTGTCAAAACTAACTTCTGTAGCTACAGATTGAGCTCCTTCAATGGTTGGGGAAAAACCCAACAGTTTTGTGGCATTACTGTAAAAAAAAAAAAAAAATAGTGAAACTTGTAACAGATCCAAGATTCATCATACTCATTGCCTGAGGAAGGCTTGTGCTGAAACTGGGATCTTAGTTGGGACCACAATAGATGAGAGTGTTTCTCTTTGTTGGACTACTAAACGTGTGTCATTTGGTTTTTAGTGGTATTAGTGTATTACAAGAAAAAAAGGATTGATCATTTGGTTGTTAATCTAAGACATCTCACTTGCCTCTTTATTTCTATTTTGATACTGATTTTATTGAGGCTGGTTTTGTGCTTTTCTCTTTGTGTTTTTACAAATATTTGCCAGTAAGGTTTGAAAATACTCAAAAATTAGCATATGAAATTATTTCCATGTTTGGAAGAACTGTAATTGATGTGAGCAGCTATTTACACTTATGAAAGGAAATAAGTTTCCTATTAGATCCAGAATTACAGACATTCACCTTGGATAAGGTGACCATACGTCCCATTTTCAACAGGACAGTCCCGTTTTCGGACCGACTGTCCCAACTCACCACTTCAGGACACCAAAATGTCCCGTTTTCAGGGACAGCGTCCCGAAGCTGTGCGCGGGGACACCAGGACAGGCGATCACTTTCCCTCCATGCTGCGCCGATTCAAACCCTGGGCCGCCGCCGCTGCTTCTTTGCCTTCTTCCTGGTGTCAATTTTGACGTCGAAGAGGAAATTCTGGGCCAGCCAATCGCTGCCTGGCTGGCCCGAACATCCTCTCCGACGTCAAAATTGACGTCGGGAAGAAGGCAAGAAGCAGCGTTGACGGCCCAGGGTTACAATTGGCGTGCAGGGAGGCAGACTGGTAGGCAGCGGCGGTACACGGTTGGGTGGGGGGGGGGGGGTTGAATCCGCAGGGGGGGGTGTTGAATCAGGCACTGGAGGGAGGGAAGGAGGTAGGCAGGCAGGCTGGCTTCGGGGGAGGGACAAAGGCAAGGGAAGACATAGGAAGGAGGCACTAGAGACATGGGGCAGAGGCACTGGGGGCACTATGGACATGAGAAGGAGGCACTGGGGGCACTAAGGACATAGGAAGGAAGGAGGGAGGGAAGAGAAAGGGACAATTGTTGGGCCTGAGTACAGAAAGAAAGGATAAACAGTCAGAAGGAAACACAACCAGAGACTAATGAAATCACCAGACAGCAAAGATAGGAAAAATAATTTTATTTTCAATTTAGTGATCAAAACATGTCAGTTTTGAGAACTTATATCTGCTGTCTATATTTTGCACAATATATTTGTCTATTTTTCTATAGTTACTGAGGTGACATTGCATATTTTAAAGTCATTTGCCTTGACATCTTTGAAACTCCCCAAATATAAATGATAATTAACATTTTCTCTGCCTATAGTGTGCTTTGTAGTATTTTTTTTTTAATTTTAAGGTTACCATTATGAATTAATATGAAGATATTATGTGTAGATGAAAAATGAATGGAAAAAATTGGGGGCGGGGCTAGGATGGGATTGGGGGCGGGACTGACAATTAATGGATGTCCCCTTTTGACGAAAAAAATAAATGGTCAGGTTAACCTTGGACCAGTTTTAAAAGTAATCATTGCGGACAAGATTCCCCCCCCCCTCCAAATAGGCAAAATAATAGCAGCGATGCCAAGTGTCAGGAAGAAAACATTAATTTTATACTGTACTTTTTGAAATAAACCTGTTTCTATGAAAAATTAGGGTTTTGCTTTTTTTGTGGTCCACAAACTTAAACCTTGTTAATTTGTCCCAGGTCAGCCTTTAGAGTTTATTTTTAATTTAATTAATTTTGTTTACACCACATTGTGGGCATGGGGGGTTGGAGAGGTTGTAACCCGCTGTAATGCTGGGAATGTTAAACCGTAGCTCGTTCTGAGCTACAGAAATAACTCAAAACAATTACTAAAACTATTTTTTTATAAGGGGGGTGTTAAGAATGATCGGGTCCGGGTGTACAGACTTTTCTCTATCCCTTCCCCCCCCCCCCCCCCCCCAACAGGCCTTTTAGCAGCTTTGCTCCGTCCAGCCCTCCCTGTTACTCTTACGTCACGCGCCCAGAAAAAAACCGCGCCAAAGTGCCGCCATCTCTAAAGCCAGCCGCGTCCCAAGGCGGGGTTTCTTTTTTAAATTTTATTTTACTTTATTACATTTTATTGAAGAAATGCAATAAATACAAAACAATATAATGCAGTAAAATAATCATTACATTTAAATTTACCATATTAATTTCTAATAAATGTTTATCATTCCTTCAAAGTAAATTTTTTCCAAATTACCTAGTACAGCTCTCAATATATTCCCTCCATTTTCGACCCCCCTTATCCTTATTTATAAACGGTGGTTTTTTTTGTTGTTGTTCAGGAGACGCGCGGAGAAAGAAGACTTGCGATTGGCTGTGGTGCGCGTGCGCCGAGCGCCCCGGCGGCCCATTGGTCGAAGCGCGCTCGCGCCCTTTTTTCTTTCCTCGCCTGCCCCGGAGTCTGGCCGTCTCGTGCCCTTCCTCCAAGCAATGGCTCAGCTGCGCGTGACGGACTTCTTTGCCCGGAGCAAGCGCGCCGTTTCCCCCGGGGCGGGGCGGAAGCCGCCGGCCGGCGACCCGAGCACCCCGCTCCGCTCCGCCCCCAGCCCCGCGCCCAAGGCACCGAGCGGCAGGAAGCGAGCCCGGGCGCCGTCGGAGGCGGACGCCGAGGCGGAGACGCCCCGCCAGAGGGCCAGGGGGCAGCCGCGGGAGGGAGCGGCGCCCTCGGCCAGAAAGAAGCTGCTCTTGCTGCCCCAGGTACACAGCGAGGCCCGGGGGGAAGGGAAGACTTCTGCCTTGAAACCGGTGCAAAATATCAAGGGGGGGGGGGGAGGGAACGAATCCCTCTTTGTTGGTTGAGGATCAAAAATCAACATTTCTTTTCTTGTTTAAATCTTTATTAGTTTTCAAACTTTTGACAGTGCCATACAATTAATTTATACATAAGTACTACAAAGAAGGCACTTTAAATACACAGTTAATGTAATGTAATTTATTTCTTATATACCGCTAATCCGTTAGGTTCTAAGCTGTTTACAGAAAATATACATTAAAATTATAAGTAAGAAAGGTACTTAGAGAAATTCCCTTACTGTTAATACATAAAACAATCATTTCCTCCCCCCCCATTACTAATAGATGAAAACATATTGTGCGAACAGACTGCAGACAATGTACAAGATGCAGGCGTTGTTTATTAGTAAATGCAGTAACATACACAACCTTATAGCCAACCAAGGGACCCGACACGGTCCGTGTTTCGGATAACACGCCTTCCTCAGGGGTCCATAGTGGTTAAGGTATAAAGCAAACTGCATAAAAGATAACAAAGACTTGCTTGACCCCATTTGATCGTGATTGGCGTGTGTTTGTTATCTTTTATGCAGTTTGCTTTATACCTTAACCACCATGGACCCCTGAGGAAGGCGTGTTATCCGAAACACGGACCGTGTCGGGTCCCTTGGTTGGCTATAAGGTTGTATATGTTACTGCATTTACTAATAAACAACGCCTGCATCTTGTACATTGTCGGCAGTCTGTTCGTTGTATTTCTGCTTGCTGTTCTTTACTGCAGACTAAGTTGGATTTTCTTTCTCCCCTTTGTGACATATTATGGAATTACAATATTATAATGAAGTAATTTTAAGAACGGAATCCATTTCCCTCCCCCCACCCTGGATGTGTAAGGAAATCTAATAGAAGGAGAGATGCCACAAATGCAGTCAATGGGGCACCACACCCTATTAAATGTATTACTAAACCCCAAACACTCCACATTCATTCGCTCATACTTATAAGTGATACAAACATTTGCCCACCAAAATGTGTAATCTCAAAAAAAAAAAAAATTGGACTTCTCGGATCTATACGTCAAAGGCTGAATCTGCTCAGGGACAAAGGGCTCCTTTTACGAAGGTGCGCTAGCGTTTTTGGCGCATGCAGGAAATTACGCTTCTAGAACTAACGCCAGCTCAATGCTGGCATTAAGGTCTAGCGCGCGCTATTCCGTGCGTTAAAGCCCTAACGCGGCTTAGTAAAAGGAGCCCATAGAGACAAAAACAAGGGGTATTTAGCCCCAGACTATTGCCTCACCACCCAATCATCGCATATGCTTAGAGCGCCTTCAAACACCTTTGAGTGCTGTATTAGAGAATGACAATAACGTAACGAGGCAAATCGAGTCACATCAGGGTTTGTTCGGAGGGCGCTCAGGAAAATCGACTTCATTCACAGCTCACAAACAAAAACGTATGATTATGATATATGTGAAGGGTGCTCTCAGTGTGAACCATCAGCGATAGGAGTCCAGCTCCGACACTTCACTTCTGGGTCAAGGCGGTAAGCCTCCACCCCCCACACCATCATCGAGCACCCTAAGTGTGCTGAAAATTAAAGAAACCTTTCTCCAAAATAAACCAATAAATCAATCAATCAATAAACCAATGAGTGAATCAAATATACTCAAACAGTAATTCCTGAGCGACCCCCAAACAAACCCTGCCAGCCAGACCCCCCGGAACACTCAACAATCAAAAATCACCATTCAAAAAATGAAAAAAGAAATACTTATCTGGAAAACTTTTCACAAACTAACAAGCAAAAACCGCGCCAGGAGAAAAGGTTCAACCACGCTGATTTTGGGGAGGAGCCCTTCTTCAGGAGCCTGTCCCCCGACGAAAGCAAAAACGAAGAGGTCGGCTGGAGGCTGAGTATATTTGATTCACTCATTGGTTTATTGATTGATTGATTTATTGGTTTATTTTGGAGAAAGGTTTCTTTAATTTTCAGCACACTTAGGGTGCTCGATGATGGTGTGGGGGGTGGAGGCTTACCGCCTTGACCCAGAAGTGAAGTGTCGGAGCTGGACTCCTATCGCTGATGGTTCACACTGAGAGCACCCTTCACATATATCATAATCATACGTTTTTGTTTGTGAGCTGTGAATGAAGTCGATTTTCCTGAGCGCCATCTGAACAAACCCTGATGTGACTCGATTTGCCTCGTTACGTTATTGCTATAGTAGGATTTTTGGCAAAATTTGAGTGTAATTGTTGTATTAGAGAATGACACAGGGGACAAATTTTTCCCCATCCCCGCAGGAACTCAATTTTCCTGCCCTGCCCTGTGAGTTTTGTCACTGTTCCTGTCCTGGCCCCATTCCTGTAAACTCTGCCTTGAACACTTATGATATTAAAAGTGTTTCAGGCTTGTGCAGATGAGGACAGAACTTGCAGGAATGGAACAGGAAAAGAAATTGCGGGGACAGGACGGGAAAATGAGTCCCTGTGGGGAAGGGGAAAAATTTGTCCCCGTGTCATTCTCTATGCTGTATGTCGCAGTCAAATCGTTTTCAAAAAGTATTAGACTGGCAAGACACTTAACTTTGTCAGTGCTGAGAGTCCCATCATGCATCGGCATTCTTCTCTACATTTAGTTAATTAAAACAGAAAATAGCCATACTGGGTTGGACTAGTGGTCCATGTAACCCAGCTCACAAGTGCCTGGCAAAAACCCAAATAGTATCAACATTCCATGATACAGTGCCCATTATATATTTAAAAAAAAGTCTTTCTGTCCTGAACAGCTGAGCAGCAAGAAGTTGCTACTGGGCTTCCTCTGCCACCTCTGCACATGTGTTAACATTGCTTATGCAGTGATATAAAAAAAATATATACATGATGAATCTCACATAGTCTTCAAAGGACATTTTAGACAGGTTGCTGTCTTTTCCTTGGGCTAGGTTGGCATAGGCTTTCCATCTGCCCTTGGAGTAGTAGATCTCACTCTTTGAGTTGGTTTACCCTTGTCGTCTCTGAAAATAAAATTTTAAAAAAATTTTGCTGTCTAGTCAACTTTGCTTTTTTTTCCTCCAGTTTCCTAGTTCTTGTCCAAAAGCAAGTTTCCAACTTCCATCTCCATCATTCTTGGATAAGAACAGCAAGGATCTGGTTAATAGGCGTGCGTCTCTGTCTCCAGGTGTACAACAGGAAGAGGAGGCGAAGGCCCATCTGCCACCCAAAGGACAGGTGAACCTGTGATGTAATTAGTTGAAATGACAAGTTTCCTTAATAGCCTTTAGCCACTTGTTTGAGTGCAGAAGTAGTGCACTCAGATTGTATATAAATATTGCAATATTTTCTGTTGATTGTGTGCTGGGGGAGAGTTGTCAGCTGCCTCCAGACTTGCCTGGCAGGGCTGATCTAGTCCTGATTTCAACCCATTGCATGCAGGGACTTGTAGTTTTGTACTTCCAATTTCCCAACTGCATTCTGTAAGAAATGCAAGTTCCTATTTGCAGCAAGGTACACACAGGTCTTTTATTAGCCCTGCTAGGTTAATGTGGAGTCAGGTAGCTTAGCTGGTACAGTAGGCTGAGATCAAGAAATTTATGGTTCAAATCTTGCTTGTTCCACCAATAATCCTTGTTACCTTGGGCAAATTGCTTCACTCTTTGACATGAGAATGTATTTAGATTATTGTGGTTGTTAGCAAAAATTGCAAACCCAGTCAGTAAAATTGATTAGCTGATGAGTTAGTGGTGGTCTGTTTAATTCAAATCTATTTTATTAAGCAACAGTAAATACAACAGCAATAACAACCATGGTATGCATTTTCATCAAACACCCGCGGAGGACTGGACTCTTATGTCCTCCTCGGACCCACCATACCCCCACCCCCTGACAAAGAAGCCCCTACCCCCCACCCTCCTCTCCCCATCCCCCCACAGATACAGAAAAACTCGTAAGCAGGGAACAGCAGAAACACCTAGAAGCACAGGTTCAGAGGTGAAGTCTATTCAAGACCCGACTACGACTCTCAGGAGTCAAAATGTTCAAGTATGGAGTCCAAGTGTGAACAAAGTCTCTGCTCCGGCGTCGAGAAGAACGAGCCAAACGGGCCTCCCAACCCATGAGTTCATGGAGGCGATTCCTCCAGTACCAGAATGAAGGTGGTTCAGAAGACAGCCAGCAACACAAGATACATTTCTTCCCCAAAATAAAACATTTACTAAGAAATAATTTTTCATAAGAATTGTACATATATAAAAATGAAAAATGGGCAAACAGCATAGACTGCACGGATACTGGCACAGGGGTCCGCAACAAGCCCTGTAAAAAGGAGGCCATCTCCGTCCAGAAGGTCTGAATCCCCTCACAACTCCAAAGACCATGAAAGTAAGAATTTACCTCCACCGAACAGCGGATACATAGCTGAGTATCAATACAACCCATATGGTAAGCCTGACTCTGGGAAGCGTAGGCCCGCAGGACAGTTCGAAAATGACATTCACGTAGCTCAGCACTATGTACCAAGCCCGCAGTTCGAGTCAGGGTTTTTAACAAGAAATTGTCCCCCAAGTCCCTACCCAAGTCCCGCTGCCATGCTTCCAAAATACCAGGGAAAACCCTAGGCGGGCAAAGAGCCAAAATCCGGCCATGCAAAGCAGATATAGAGACCCTAGTATCAGGATCCGCAGCCAAAAAGGTACAAAGCTGGGTCCCAAAATCCCCCTGCAAGGAAGTCCCCTGAAGGGAAGCCACATAGTGACTGAGTTGGCAAAAAGCAAATGGAAGGCCAATCTCAGGGACCCCCCTCCCCAGCAGCTCAGCATAAGGTAATAGAGACCCATCATCCCGCAGAACATGCCGCAACTGTTCCACCCCCCGCGCCCTCCAGAGACCAAACACAGAAGGTCCAACCCCCGGAGGGAAAGCTAAATTCCCCGCCAACGGTAGAAATACACTAGAGTGTAAGTCCTGATTCCACAACCGAAGGATTTGATGCCACACTGAGTGGTGGTCTGTTTAAGGCTTAGTTTTCTGTGCAGGAGTATTGAAACATTTGATTGAAATGGTCCAATTATAGCTTCCTTGTCATGCAAAGTAGTCATTTCTTTAATAAGACATTAACTATTTTTTCTGCGGCCCTCCAAGTACCTGCAAATCCAAAATGTGGATTATCTGAAATTATCAGAAGCAATTGAGGAAAGATTTATAAATTATAACGGTTATAATTTATAAATCTTTCCTTAATTGCTTCTGATAATTTCAGCTATACACAGCTGAAAGTAGTGCAACATGCAAGAAAGTGAAAAACTATCAAAGTATCAACTGCAAGAGACAAGATTTTGGACCAACTATTTTGAGGCCCTTGGTATTATAAAGAATGATTTGTTATGGAAAACTTGTGCCTTAAGCGTCCGGCAGTCGCATCCACAACCACCTTCAGCTCTCACCTCCTCCAGCACCGGACACACGCACAAGTTGCACTTCCTCCAGTGGTTACCTTACATTCTGGAACATTGCCCGCTTCACTGCTGTAACCTCACGCAAGCGCTTTTCCTGCATCTGTACGCGATTGTCCTCTCCACCTCACAATCACATACAGCTTATAGGCTACACTGGTGGCTAATGATCTATGCTGCATGAAATGTTCTTGCACCATGAGTGGTGTCTCTATCTACTGCTGGGTAAAATGTGTACCAGGACGTGTTCAAAGCTGCTGTAACTTATTCTTGTATCCCCTCAAAGGAGAGCCTTGCAGAACTGAAGTTGCGTCTCCAAAAAATCCACCTGTTACCTCAGAAAACTAAGCAGCCATCAGTAGCTGTGAGAAACACTGCTGCAGAGCTTAAGGTTTGCCTAAAGCGAGCACAGGAGCTTGAAATAAAAATCCGTGAGAAGAAAGCGAAGGAGAAACAGAGGTCTGATGCTACAAATGGGCCGCAGAGAGCGGAGGAGAGGTGAGTGTGCTCAGGAATGTCACTTTTTAAGGAGAAATGGATGAGAGATGTTGAGATTGGTGGTGTAGTGCAGTGGTCTCAAACTTGCGGCCCAGAGACCCTCGGTATGTTTATCATAATCACAAAAGTAAAATAAAACAGTTTCTTGATCATATGTCTCTTTTTATCTATAAATTACAATATTATGATTAAGACTTAGCCAAAAGGAAAGATTTATAACCTAGAGTTTTACCTCATGCAAAATTGTCATCCTATATAATAAAAGGCTAACTCGCGCATGCGCACTCCTATTTGCGTGTTCCGTGCGCTGTAGGTCTGTGGTCGCAGGAGTGAGCATGCGCGAGTCCCCAGCCTTCTTCCCAGAACCTACCTTGGCCGCCAGCAGCGGCGGCTCCTCTCACAAGCCCCCAGCGCTGCTTTCAGCTCCTGCTGCATAGGGACCACATCGAGCCATCCGACATTACCATAAAATCTTCAGGCGCGAGCAGTGGCTTGCCGCACATGCCCCAACGCCAAGCGCTCTTTTAAAATCTTCAAGCGCGAGTGGCGGCTTGCCGCACGCACCCTGACCTCCAAACCCCCCTACTGGCATCTATTTTTCCTCCTACTCCTTCTCGCCTGCTCAGCGTTTAACTGAAAAGCGCTGCGCTGTGCTGCCACTGGCCTCACAATCTTCTCTCCACTGCGGCCTGTCCTCTCACAACTTCCTGTTTCCGCTAGGGTTGGCCGCAGTGTAGAGAAGACACCGAGGCCAGCAACAGCGCGGTGCAGCACTTTTCTGTGAGGCAAGTAGATTTCTGTGGGTCATATGCACAGGGGGAGCAGGAAAGGAATGCTGCTGGACGGGGGGAGGGAAAAGGAAGGGAACAGGGGGAGCAGGCAAGGGGTGGGTGCACAGGGAAGGGGGAATGCTGCTGCTGCACAGGGAAGTGGGGGGGAATGCTGCTGCTACACAGGGAAAAGGGGAATGCTGCTGTACAGGGAAGGGGGAATGCTGTTGCTGCTACACAGAGAAGGGGGGAATGCTGCTGTTGTTGCACAGGGAAGTGGGGGAGGGGGGAAAGGGGGCCAGGGAGCAATCTTGGTTTGCTTTGGGGGAGACAAAAGGGGGCCAGGGAGCAATCTTGGTTTGCTTTGGGGGAGACAAAAGGGGGCCATGGAGAGAGACAGAAAGATAGGCAGGCAGCGCACGAGAATGAAAAACAGACACACAGAAAGACAGCAGGCAGGAAGAGAGACAGAAAGAAAGAAACACAGACACAAAGGGGGCCAGGGAGAGAGACAGACAGAAAGAAAGACAGACAGTGGGAGGGAGAGAGATGAAGAAAGAGACAGGGGCAGGGAGAGACACAGAAAGACAGATAGACATATTCTAGCACCCGTTAATGTAACGGGCTTAATGACTAGTTTCTTTAATAAGACATTAACTATTTTTTTCTGAGGCCCTCCAAGTATCTACAAATCCAAAATGTGACCCTGCAAAGAGTTTGAGTTTGAGACCACTGGTGTAGTGTTATACCTGTGTTCTGCCCACACTGGTATAGGCCAGTTATAATGAATAGCAAATCAAATGCAAAGCATTGATATGGAAGGGAAAGAGACTTTGAAAGAAGCTTGCCTTAGAGAAAAAAAAACCACTTCAATAATTGGAACCTAAGAACAGTACTGGACAGAGCTTTGGATTCTTGTCCAGAAATAGCTAAGAAGAAGAAGAAAAACACCCAACAAATTTTTAGATTGAATCAGGTTGGGCAGACTGGATGGACCATTCGTGTCTTTATCTGCCGTCATCTACTATGTTACTCTATTACCGTATTTTTCACTTCATAAGACACTTTTTCCACCCAAAACTGGGTGGAAATTTCAGTGCATCTTATGAAGCAAAGGTAACTTTTTTTTTTTTTTTTTTTAAAACACCCCCCACCCACTCGGTATACATTTTTTAAATGACCCAGTCATTGGGGGTACGCAGGCTGACTGCTGCCTGCTGCTACTCCCTGCCGCCACTGCAGCTCCTGCTCCCTGATCACCGCCGCTGCTCCCTGCTGGCTGCCGCAACTCAAAGAAGGGAAGGGCCAACGTGCAGCGCTTGCACGTCGCTGACCCATAAGCCTTCTCCCGATGTCGGAACTGACGTCAGTTCTTTTGTCGGGTGAAGGCTTGTGGGTCGGCAACATGCAATTGCTGCACGCTGGCCCTTCCCTTCTTTGAGTTGCGGCAGCCAGCAGGGAGCAGCCTGAGTGAAGAAAGGAAGGAGACTCATGAAATCACCAGACAACAAAAGTAGGAAAAATTATTTTATTTTCAATTTATTGATCAAAATGTGTCAGTTTTGATCATTTATATCTGCTGTGTGTATATGAAAAATGAAATGAACAGCCTGGCAGGGAAGGGGAGACAGAGTACAGAGCCTGGTGTATATTACTACACAATTTAGTTGAGAATATTTTCTGGGTCAGCTACAAGCAGCGTGTAGAAAGGAGCCGCTACCTGCGGCTTTGTGAGGAAATGAGCGCAGCTGGAAGGAAGGCAACAGTAGCCCACTTGGACGGCTGAGACAGTTACATCAAGGGAGCCCCGCAAGAGGTGCTTCCATCCCCACAGGATTTCCGTCGGCCCCATTCCCATGCATCTCTCTACTTCAGTGCAGGGACCATTATATGTTAAATATACAGCGCTGCGTACGCCTTTCAACACTATAGAAATGATTAGTAGTAGTAGAGGCAACATGGATTCGGCCAAGGGAAATCTTGCCTCGCCAGTTTGCTATATTTTTTTTGAAGATGTGAATAAATATGGCTGAGGTGAGCCGTTGACGTAGTGTGTCTAGATTTTCAGAAGGCTCCTCATGAGACTGAAAAAATTAAAAAGCCATGGGATAGGAGGCAGTGTTGGATTGGGACCTAGTTAAAAGGTTAGAAAATGGAGGGGCGGATGGGGGGGGGGGAAGGTGGGACCTGAGGGATAGCAGACGGGGATTTGCAGGTATTTCCTTGTTGCACTGTTTGCTCGCTAGTTGTTGCTGCTCCATCCTGCTGGGTTGTGCAGACGTGGAATGGGGGTCAGAGGAACCTTTGTTTGTATAACCATTTTGATTGACACAGGTTGCTTTGTTAAGCTGTTCTTGTGGATTTGTACGTGTCATCAATAAAAACCGTTTAAACAAACAATATCTGCTGCTGTTGTAAATGTTTTGTAGTTTTGCGCTAACAAAAATATTTAAAGTTTAAAAAAAAAAAAAAAAAAAAAGGTTATAAAATGGATTATGGTTAAATGACCAGTTCTTTCAGTGGGGGAAGGGTAAGTGGTAGAGTGTCACTAGGATCTGTACTGGGACCTCTTGACCCTTCCCTGGCTCCACAGTTCTACTTCCTCTTGGTATATAATTTTTTTTCCAAAGTTTTTATTCAAAACAATGAAAAATATAAGCAAATAGCCATCCATAAGCATTCACATATAACACAAATTAACAGAATCTACAATGTTTTTGTTTATAAAACAGCATATAACCAGTCTCATTCCCCCCTTATCAAAATATTATCCTTTTTTTCTATAAATTAAGCCTTAGTGTTGAGGTATTGATCTTTGTAAGGATTGATGGACGATGAGGCCATGTATAGCTTACCAGTAGAGGTGGTAGCCAGCAGTTTGAACATGTTTGGAACAGTTGTAGGGCAGAAATAAGGTGAAGATGTGGATGGAAACTGGTATTGAGGATTTACATGTGCTATAACCAATGTGGAGGAGAAGCAGGGATGAGAAACCCGGATTGAATGGATCAATAGGTATTGTCTGTCATTTTGTTAGGGTCTAGTGTGCTGAATTTTGGTGTTCAGAGAAGTTAGGTGGTACTGGTATAACTAAAGTCTCTTTCCGTGTGTGTGCTGTTAGGGAGAAAGCACCTGCATACCAGCGCTACCACACCCTTTCCCAGGACGCTGCTCCGGGATTGACTCTGCCATATAAGTATAAAGTGCTGGCAGAGATGTTCCGCAGTATGGATACCATAGTGGGGATGCTTTTCAACCGTTCTGAAACTGTGACCTTCACCAAAGTCAAGCAGGGAATCCAAGACCTCATGCGGAAGTGAGTATTCAATATTTGCATGTCTCGCATGCTCCTTAAGACGATGGAAAAAGCTCTATGCACAGACTCATTCAACTCTTACTACCGGCCCCCCCCCCTCACATCTCTCGCCTCCTCCTTTTGGGTCTCCGTATCTACCATGTTTCCTCGAAAATAAGACGGTGTCTTATATTAATTTTGGGTCTCAAACACACAACTAGGGATGTCTTATTTTTTATTTCATGTACAACAATCCTCTCCCTTTCTCTCCTCCACCCCAGTTCTTCCTCTTTCCTTTCTTTCCCCCATGTGCAATATCTTTCCTCCTCTCTCACCTATCCCCTTGTGCAGCAGAACCTCGCTGACCCTCCCACCGTGAGACCGACATACTTCCGCTCCGAGGCCTCCAAAAACAGCAGCGGCGGTAGCGCTCTGAACGGGTTGCTTTGCAGCCATCATCAGTGACGCAGCAGAGGGAAGGCCGCGAAGAAGCCCAAAGAGCGCTGTCACCACTGCTCTTTCTGGAAGCCTTGGAGTAGAGGTATGTCGGTCTCACGGTGGGAGGGTCGGCGAGGTTCTGCTGTACAAGCGGTAGGTGAGAGAGGAGGAAAGATATTGCATATGGGGGGAAGAAAGGAAAAAGGAAGAACTGGGGTGGAGGAGAGATGATTATTGTACATGAAAAAAAAATAAGTCATCCCCGAAAATAAGCCCTAGTTGTGTATTGAGACCCAAAATTAATATGACACTGTCTTATTTTCGAGGAAACATGGATGGGGAGCTGCTGAATTGACAAGTCCAATTTTATGGAAAAAAAAATAAAAATCGGGCAGCACTAGTGTAAGGGATGGAGTTGGGGACGTTCAGGAGAGGTTTTGGGGGTTGATCTTAACTAGGACTTATTTTCGGGGTAGGGCTTATTTTCGGGGTAACACGGTATATCTGTACTGACATTTGAAAACTGTTCATCTACTTGAGTTCTTCTCTTATTAACTTACCATAATTGTATTTGATTCCTGACCTTGTCTTGATCCTATGTTGTTTGTACTTGTATCCTCCCCTCTCATGTACGGTCTTCTACGTAATTTCTGTTAACCACATTGAACTTCACAGTGTATTGAGGTATGCATATCAAATTGTATGTTATGTTCACTGAGATTTTTGTTTTTAGACAACACTATTAACTAGTCAGATCATGATAAAAGCATTCATAAGTGTATCAACACAAAAAACAAACAAAACCAAAAACATGCATATGTCAAACTACACTTCTCCCTCCGTATTCGCTGTGATAAGGGATTAATAGACCCGCGAATACAGAAAAACAGCGTATAACTTTCATATGTTCGCTGTTTTCTATTAAAAACCATCGTGAATATGGTGAAACCGTGAATAACATGGTGGGAGACCTGGCCTGTTCCTGAAGGAGAGGTAAAACATGGTAAAGAAAGTGCTGGGAATCAGTGATTTTCTCTGGAAATGCTTGGAATCAGCGATACCTCTATGCAAGCTGACATAATTTGGTGGGAGGAACCAGCAAGCTAAAAACCACGAATAATAGAAACCGCGAATATAGAGGAAGAAGTGTACTATCTAAACTAAACTAAAACTTAACCTTATATACCGGGTCTTCAATCAAAGGAAGCTCAACACGGTTAACAATAAATTTTAAAAAATAAAGTAAACTGAAATAGAAGAATTAGTTTACAAAATGTTTAGCCAATGGAAGAGTTGGAAGGAACTGGGACACCTCAAAATTAGGGGAAGTTCATTCCATAGTTGAGGAAATTTAAACACCAGAGAGCTGCTAAAACTCTTAATTCCTTGAATTCCTTTCCTAGAAGGAAGAGAAAGTTTAAATCGATGAATGCCTCTCGCATAGGAAAATCTATAAACATTCCATAGCAGAGGAACAAGAGGAGCAAAAATACCATGTAAAATCTTAAAAACAATATATAAACACTTAAACTATCCTTATCCTTCATAACATTTTATAGGAAAAAGTATTCAGTTGATTTCTAAACCATAATAAATCAGGAATAAGTCTCATGATCTCGGGCAACTTGTTCCGTAAAAAGTCCAATAATTGAAAAAACGCGTCTTTTAGTAACTACAATGAAAATTATTGGACAATAACCTCTGGAAGCTTCACCATAGGGTCTTGCATCTATTTTAGCATTGGCTGCAGAACTTACAAATAAATCCATCTCCTAGGTCATCTCTCTGGACACTCCCCTCCCAGCTCAGTTTGTTTCCGCAGCCTAGCTGCTGACTTAGTTTCTTCTGCTCGTGAAATTTTTTTCCCTCAATTTCTAGTCTTATTTTGTTCCGTGCTGCAGGTATTGCCCAAGTGCTGCGGATTCACTCTGTGAGAGTGATCCTTCGGCGGGAGATTGCAGACTTTTATTTAAAAATTGTCTGCTTTTGGGGGTGCCCTGTTAGCAGAACCTGCAGTAAGCCCCTCAGACAGCTTGCAGATCAGATCGGGTCTCCAGATCGGGAGCCATCTCTCCCTGGGTTTGTCCGCTAAGGGGTAGAACGCAGGCTGCTGCGGTTCCGTGGAGGTAAGCTGGGATCGGAACCGGACCGCATAGCTTCCCTAAATCCCCTGAGAGGTCCTGGTGGTCATGATCTGAGGTCACAGAGAAGGTGAGGCTGTCAGAAGACCTGAAAATCCAGTTTTATCAGCTCCTGAGGTATTGATTTCCTGTGCTTGCCTGTGTATAGCTGGCTGCCATTTAAATACATTGCAGCACATATCTCAGGTGACTGTGTATCTCTGAGTTTGGCGATTTTAGGGGGTGCTAAAATGGGGGTTTTAGGTGGTTTCCCTCCATGCCTTGGTTCCCCACCTGTAAAATCCTAAAATTGCTGTTTTTCCTGGTTCTCTGTGATTTTCCAGATCGTTTTAAGGCAAAATTGGCACCCTTGGTGGCCATCTTGGATTTTTATTAAAGTTTTCAAAAGTGTATTTTTTTGACTTAGAAATTTTGTTTTTGCTCCAAACTTCACATATGGCCTCAGGACAGGATAGCATGGATTCATGCCTTAAATGCGGCAGATGGCTGGTGGATTCGCAGCCGTGTATCATGTGCTCCGGCCCGTGTGGTGTGTGAACTGTGCGTGGATCCCGTACTACACTCCTCTGTAGAGGCCCTACCTTCCTCCGATTCCACCGGAGATGCGATCGCTGCGTCCGGGACGCCTAAATTGGGTATGGAGGGCGATGCCGCTAAACGCAAGTGCAGTTCTTGGGAAAAGCCTCAAATCTTCAAAGCATTCCAAATCTTGATTCCCGCAAAGCAGCTCTTGCCGCCGGGGACTATTTTCCTCTGGAATTTGTGGATATGATGCATCAGGCTTTTATGAGAAAAATGGCTATGCCTGTCTCTCCCACTCAGACTCTAGTGCAGCAGTCTGTTTCGCCTTTGGAATCCAGCATGTCAATTTGTTCCTTTGCTGGGGCACCAGAAAGCCGGCGGCAGGTGCCTGACATTGCTTCTATTTCTGCACTTTTACTGTTGCATGTTTCCTTGGCAGCCTTTGCGGACGTGGAAAACTTAGCGGATCTGAGGGATACCCAGAACTGTGGATTCTGGGACCCGGGGGATAAACCAGGCAGTGTGCAGGCTTTTCAAGTCTAGCCACTTAACCGACCTTATTTCAGTTGCTGTGGACACTGAAACTTGATTCAGACCAAGCAGTTCAGGCAGACTGTTCAGTTATGAGCTCTAAGCTTCCGCTATCCGCTCATTTCCGGACAATACAGATTGGAAGTCTGGGAGTCTCCAGGGGATCCCCTGAAGTGTGCTAGGGCCATAGCAAAGTTATTTCCCATGGCGTCAGAGTTCACTAAGTGCTTAGTCCCGCCGAAGGTGGAATCGGCTGTGGCTCTTTACCCTCAGATGGAGGGGTTGTCCTGAAGGATGTTAAGGAGAGAAGAATGGATTTTATTCTCAAGCGTCTTTTTTTTTTTTATTTTTTATTCCACTGTGGCGGCCACTTCCTTTGTGGCCCGGGCATGTCACACCAAGCTCCACCAGGATCCCGAGGAGGTTGTCCTTCGTGACCTCAACTTCCTGGTTTCTGGGGTGAATTATTTGGCAGACTCACTGACATCTTGAAAGTTTATGCTAAGCTGGGAGCTTATTCTGTGTCCGCCCGGTGAATGCTATGGATTCGCCAGTGGTCGGATGATTCTTCTTCTAAGGCTACACTGAGCAGGTTACCTTTTAAAGGTTTGCTCTTGTTTGGCCAGGGTCTAGATGACCTTATGGCCAGTGTTCAGGACTGAAAGCCTAAGGTGCTCCCTGGCTCTAAGCCTCTTCCGACCAGAGGTACAGGACGGCTGAATTTTCATCCCTATCGGTGCACTTCGCAATATTCTGGCCCCCCGGCGACGAGACAGTGTTACGGAGCTTCCTCCAGACCTCGCTTTGGAGGTGCAGTGCGCCAACAGTCTTCTAACGCCCATCCTCCTGTCCCTTCGAAGAGAAAATTATGATGTCAGGTCTCTGGTGGCCCCCCCCTCCTCCCCATCATCGGAGAGCGACTTTTCAGCCATTCCTTTTGGAATGGCAGTAGATAACTTTAGACTGGGTTTTCGAGGTGCTCAGGGAGGACCTTTGACCGCAGTTTTTCAACTTCCGCTGGACTTCTTCCTGTCTTCTCCGGTCGAAAATCCAGACAGAGCCAGCAAGATGCAAGCCACGGTGCGCAGGTTGCTGGATCTGGCGGCCATAGAGCCCATTCCAAGTGGAGACTTGAGTTCCGGGAGATACTCAATATACTTCATCGTGCCAAAGAAAGACTCTGAAGATTGCAAACTAATTCTGGACCTGAAGGCAGTGAACGCCTTCCTGTGGGTTCTGCATTTCCAGATGGAAGCGGTGGCTCTGTTTTGGCGGCAGTGGCGCCTGGGGAGTTTTTGGCTTCCTTGGATCTCACGGAAGCGTACCTCCACATCCCGATCTTTCCAGACCACAGGAGGTTCCTGAGATTCCACGTCCTGCTGAGCCTGGAGGCTCGGATGTTCTTTGCCTGGGTGGAGAGGCATCCGATAGCCTTGTCCGCGGCTCATGTGAGCGGAGTAGATAACGTGCAAGCAAACTTCCTAAGTCGTCAAATTCTGGTCCCTGTCTAGGCTAGCGTTCGAGGCCATAGTAAGTCGATGGGATCGTCCCTTCTTCATTCCGATGACTTCCTCGGGGAGGCGGACAGATTCTTCAGCTGCCGATGGGAGGTTGGCAGCGAAGGGCTTGACACTCTGGTTCAGCCTTGGCCTAAAGGGGAACTTCCCCCCATGGCCTATGATAGGGCATGTTCTGCGCAGGGTGGCCTCTCATGAG
This sequence comes from Geotrypetes seraphini, assembly GCF_902459505.1. NCBI lineage: Eukaryota > Metazoa > Chordata > Amphibia > Gymnophiona > Dermophiidae > Geotrypetes > Geotrypetes seraphini. The sequence continues at coordinate 9,482,814 of NC_047087.1, read as the reverse complement.
GGTCTGGTGATCCTAGTGGCCCTGAATTGGCCCAGAAGACCTTGGTATGCAGGCTTGGTGCAGCTGCGCTCAGAGAGGGATCTGCATCTTCTTTGCCATCGGAGGTTGCTCACACACTTCAAGATTCGGCCCTCTTTGGTCTTACGGCCTGGCACTTGAACGCGTGGCCTTGAAGGTTAGGGGCTACTCTTCTGTTGTTATCACTACGCTCCTTCAAAGCAAGAGGAAATTAACTGTGTTGGCCTACGCGAAAGCCTGGAGGTGCTTTCAGACTTGGTGTGCGGGGGTTCAAGTGGACCCTTTGGCCCTGGCAGTGTCGCATGTTCTGGACTTCTTGCAGGTTGGCCTCAGGAAGGGTCTGGCGGTTTCTTCTCTCTGTGTCCAGATTGCGGGACTGTCGTGTTCTCTCTGGGGTTCTCTGGTATCTCACCTGGACATACGCGGGTAAGAGAAACCCGCGTAGAACTTATGTACTAAATGGTGAGACCTTGGTTAGGACTACGGCGGAACGCAACCTAGGGGTGATCATTAGTGAGGACATGAAGGTTGCCAATCAAGTGGAGAAGGCTTCCTCCAGGGCAAGACAAATGATAATAATAATAACTTTATTCTTATATACCGCCAACAATCTTGCGACTTCTAGGCGGTTAACAATAAAGGGAAACTGTAAATACAAAAAATAGAAGCTGTACATACAACGAATTAAGGAGTATTGCTGTGTACATCTGATAGTATCAACATTAATAGTAGTAACGACAGTTTGTGGGCTGCAAGGCCAAGAAGTGCCATGCTGCTTACAGAGAAGTAGAAATATTCCATGAATTGAATGGAGTGATCGTAGTTGGTGATTAGGGGTTAGGGTTAGCAGTTTATAAGATCAGGTTTGTGATGGTGTTACAAGGGTTGATGTCCTGGTTCGTTATCTAGGTATTTTAAGAACAGGTAGGTTTTTAGGTGTTTCCTAAATTCTCCATAGTTGTTTGTGTGTGCAATTAGTTTTTCTAATTCTTTACCCCATGTGGCTGCTTGGTACGATAGCAGTTGTTGATGGTATTTCTTATATTTGCACCCTCTGGCCGGAGGGGAGACAAATTTCAGGTGTGTTTTTCTTTCATGTCTGTTGGTTGGGAATGAGAAGAGGTCTGTAATGTATTTGGGGGCTAGTCCATTTAATACCTTGAAGCAGAGACATCCTAGCTTGAACTTCGTGCGTGCCCCCATCGGCAGCCAGTGTAGGAGTTTGTAGGAAGGGGTTATGTGGTCGGACTTCTTCAGCCCGAAAATCATCCTGACTGCTGTATTTTGATGGGGTGTATCCCAGAGGTTTCGTCAGCAGGAGACCTGAAGTTATGATGCCGTTGTACAGAGCCATGGTGAGGCCTCACTTGGAGTACTGTGTTCAGTTTTGGAGACCACACTACCGAAAGGACGTGCTGAGGATCGAGTCGGTTCAGCGAACGGCCACCAGGATGGTCTTGGGGCTCAAGGATCTCACGTATGAAGAAAGATTAAAAAAATTGCGGCTGTACTCACTTGAGGAAAGAAGAGAACAGGGAGATATGATTGAAACATATAAGTACATCACGGGACGCATCGAGTCAGAAGATGATATCTTCTGGCTCATGGGACCCTCGACCACCAGAGGGCATCCGCTGAAAATCAGGGGAGGGAAGTTTCATGGCGACTCCAGGAAGTACTTCTTCACCGAAAGAGTGGTGGATCATTGGAACAGACTCCCACAGCAGGTGATTGAGGCCAGCAGCATGACTGATTTTAAGAGAAAATGGGATACTCACGTGGGATCTTTAAGGGAGTAAATTCAGGGGAGGGGATACTTGGAATGGGCAGACTTGGTGAGCTATAGCCCTTTTCTGCTGCTTTTTTCTATGTTTCTATGTTTCCTGCGGGGGGCGGGGAGGCTGAGGTTTCCCTTGAGACTGCCTTGTCCTATGTGGAATCTGGTTCTCGCTGGCTCGTCCACTCTATAAACCCCTGGATGGGATTTCTCTGAAAGATCTTACCATCAAGACCGTGTTCCTTGTTGCGGTCACTTATGAACGGAGAGTGTCGGAGCTTAAGGCTCTATTCAGAGATCCTTTTCTCCGCATCATGGAGTCTGCGGTTATTTTGAGAACAGTGCCTTTCTTTCTTCCGAAAGTGGTTTCTGCATTCCATGTCAACCAGGAAGTTCAGCTTCCCGCCTTTGCTCAGTTGGGATCTAAGTCTAAGGACCGTGTTTTGTGGTCTCTGGATGTACGGCGTCTCCTTTTGAGATACCTGGAGGCCACAAAAGATTTTTGTCTGTCAGACCATCTGTTTGTTTTGACGGGCCCTGCGCATTGGGATTGGCCTGCTTCCAAGGCTACCATCTCTTGATGGATCCTTGCTGCCATTTCCGCTGCTTATGTTTCAGCTTGGAAGTCGCCTCTCCTTGGGGGGGGTGAAGGCTCACTGTACCAGAAGCATGACTTCCTCATGGGCTGAATCCCATGCGGTCTCGCCTGTTTCTACTAGATCTTCCTGGCTTTGCTACCTACTGAGCTGGGAGGGGAGTGTCCAGAGAGGTGACCTAGGAGAAGGGGATGGATTTATTTGTAAGTTCTGCAGCAAAGGCTAGAAAAGATGCAAGACCTTATGGTGAAGCTTCCAGAGGCTATTTACCAAAAATATGTTGTTCTGTGGACATGACCTCTTCTTTTTTGCATGTAAAGTATAAAAAGGTCTCATCTTTTGGGCCTGGTTTCCTTGAGTACAAGAAATTGTCTCAGTACACATCCTTCACATACCCATGCTTATATTGTAGCACTATACAAATGCTGGTCCTGCTTGGTCTAGGTTTCATTTTCCACTTTCTCATATAAAGTGTATTTAAGGACCCATCTCTTCTTTTTTAAAAAATATTCCTTTTAGCTAATAAAAATTACAAGGCTTTTATTACTAAGTGGAAAATTGGAGTAAAACAGTAGTTACGGCGTTCGCTTAAAAAAAATAAAATAAAAAAGTCAACTCGTTCTAGCTGAATGTAATGTATTGCTTGCAACTGGAGGGAGCATGTGGATACAATGAGTTTGGCGTTTCTCTTTTGCGTTTGCGTACACATTGTAACTGCACCTTATTTGCCTCCTTTCTTGCTCCATCATTGGCATGATGCTTCATGTGACGTGCTGTTTTCCTATCACGTTTCAGGCCATTTGAGGAGCGAAACATGGGCCAGATAAAAGCTGTGTACCCTACTGCATACAAATTCCGGCAGGAGAAGAACATCCCGACATTCAGGGATGACATGAAAAAGTCAGACTACCAGCTTACCATAGAACCGCTTGTGGAACAAGGTGTGTCTTGTGTGTAGATATTCAAGTGTCTGAGCTTTATCTGAAAGAAGACTTTAGTCACATTCCATATTTTATTTCAGGGAAGATATTTTTCACAAAAAGCAGAATAGGGAGGAAGCTGGTAAATATAGAGCTGGTTAGTGTGACTGGTGGGTAAAGGGAGAGCAAATTAGATTTTCTCGGATCCAGAAAACAGCATAATCTAAGCAGATCTGATCAAATTCTTTGGGCCACCAGAGAATTAGATTATACCCAGCACTCATCCCTAGTTTATATTTCAGTAAAGATCTTGACGCTATCCTGCCTGGGAGGCTCATAAATAAAGCAGCCTAGGCTCGCTACCAGGATGTCATTTGAATTAGAAACTAGTTGCTGAGTGATAAACGAGAGAGAGCGGCAAATGTGAGTTCTCCCCAAGAAAAGCAATTGCAGCCTGTATCATGCAGTCTTTAATCAATATGTGGTGCAACTGTGCCTTGAGTACTGCATGTGATTCTGGTTACTACATCTCAAAAGTGATATAGTGAAATAAAAATGATACAGGGAAGGGCATCGACAAAAGCTATATAGGCCAAAGCTCTTCAGCCTATGGAGAGCCCTATTGAACACATAGCTATCAATGGAAGTTTCCTATTGAGTTATGGGGATGGATAGTTTTGGGAATTCCTATTCTCAAGATCATCAGAATTATTCTATTCTTTACTGGGAAGCTTCTAAGGCAGTTTTGGGAGATGAGATCATATTCTAGTTTTCAAAAGAAGTCTAGGAATCATGAGACAAATAACTCAGCTACAACAGTATGAGTGTTGTCATACTTCGCAATGTAAGACAATGCTACTGTTTTAAATAAACTTCTCCACCAGAATACGCAGAAAGCTATTGGCTTTTATAAATACCAAGTCTCCTGTGTGACCCCTGCCTTGCTGCCAGACCTCTTATGAGGATCCCAGCTATCCAAATAGGCTCTCCATATAAATTAACAAATTCAGAAGAAAAGGCTGTACTAGGCAGCTCCGAGTCCCTTTAGGTAATGCCACCTTATGTCTCTTGGGCTTTGTGGCTGCCACGCTCTTGCGCTTAAGTATGCCACTGGTCCAGGAAGGATTTTCTCCAGGGAATCAGGCCCCCTCCCCCAAAGGTTTCTTAGCCCTAGAGACCAAAGAGGAGGCTAAGCCTTATGCTCCTGCCTCCCCTTCATGTGCTGCACGAGACATGACACAAAGGGGTGATCTAGTATCCATCAGTGCAAATCTGGCAAGAATTAGGAGTAAAAGAGCCTAAGGACTCCATCCTTGCCAATTTTAAGGCAAAACAAAGTGGTTTGAATGATTTGGAGAACTTTTCAAAAACAATTTGTGAAATCCAAGATGATGGCGGTGTTTTAGCACCAAAAAAGGCTCAAAAATACCTTGACTAAAAGTAAAAAAACAACCCCCTCCCCTCTGAAAACAAGGTTTAGAGGTGGGAGGCTCTATAGGATGTGGCAGAACCCTCCCAAAATAGTTTTTTCAGACACCTCCAATTTTGCCCATAGACAACAGCCTTGCTCACTGTGCCATGTGCTCTGAAGGTGCTGCAGCCTGCCTCAGCTCTAAATAATCACTGGATCTGAGAGAAGAAACCTTGCTTCAATCGGGCAGTCCTCCAAACGCTGAGATCTTCAGCGGATCAATCTGACTAATCCTGAACCCTCCCCGGAATCACGTGTGTGAAGAGGGGGAGGCAAAATTGTAGCCGGCACCCTGAAAAGCCCCCTGCGGATGCCTAACAGCCCGCGTTCAAGCCCCTGCGAATCAGTAGGCAATCTATACAACTAAGGATACAGACCCTGAGCTCCACAAAGTTTTTTTTCTGCTGGCTGGCCAAACAGACCCAAGTCTGCTGCTTATCCAGGCGAGCAGAGCTTTGTCCCGCACTGGGAAGCTCTGGTGCACTGAAAGCTGCAACCCCCCCCCCCCCCCCAAAAAAAAAAAAAACAAAAATTAATAATAATAAAGAAATATACAGAGCAGATTAGAAGGGAAAAACTTAAAGGGACATCAGAGCCCTCTGGAAAAAGAGGTGGAGTTGAAAAGCTGAAGCAGATTCCTTCTGTATGGCTCAAGGGCATGGGGAGAATACTCTGCTGTCCCAGAATGACACACCTATTACACTAGAAATTAGTTTACTCCAAAAATACTCTAAAGCAGGGTTGCCCAATACGTTGATTGCAATCGACCGGTAGATCGGGGAGGCAATGCGAGTCGATCACAGAGCCCATCCCGGGCTCTGTGATAGACTTGTGTTGCCATCCTGATCTACCGGTCCAATCAGCCTTCCTCTCCCCGACGTCTCCCACCGCCGCCCCAAGCTCTCCTTGCAGAAGCGTCGCTCTGAGCAGCATTTTGTTCCCCAACGTCAATTCTGACGTCGGAGAGGAAGTTCTGGGCATACCAATCGCTGCCTGGCTGGCCCGGAACTTCCTCTCAGACGTTAGAATTGATGTCGGGGAGCAGAATGCTGGTCAGCGTGACACTTCTGCAGGGAGAGCTTGGGGTGGCGGTGGCTTGGGGGTCTGTTCCCCAATGGCGGCGGCAAATCTAGTGGCTTGGGGGAGGGCAGGGAGAAAGAAAAAAGGGGGGGGCAGGGAGACAAAGAAAGAAGGGAAACGGAAAGAAAGGGGGAACAGAGAGAAAGAAAAAGGGGGCATGGAGAGAGAGGAAGAAAAGAAAATGTTGGGGGAGAGAATGAGGTCTGGAGGAGAGGAAGCGTACAGGAGGCTGAAAGAAGGGAAGAAATATTGGATGCACAGTCAGAAAAAGAAAGTGCAACCAGAGACTTATGAAATCACCAGACAACAAAAGTAGTAAAAATGATTTTATTTTCAATTACTGATCAAAATGTGTCCGTTTTGAGAATTTATATCTGCTGTCTATATTTTGCACTATGGTCCCCTTTTACTAAACCGCAATAGCGTTTTTTTAGCGCAGGGAGCCTATGAGCATCAAGAGCAGCGCAGGGCATTCAGCACAGCTCCCTGCACTAAAAACTGCTATCGCGGTTTAGTAAAAAGGAAGGGGGGTATATTTGTGTATTTTTGTATGGTGGTTACTGAGGTGTCATTGCATAAAGTCTCTAATCAAACAGCTTATTAATACTTTAGTTACCACCTTACATATGTCCAATGTCTACCATCACCATGTTCCTCAGAATGCCACACTAAATCTGTTGAATTCTTAATTGCTTAGTGTGGTAGCCGTCCTCATAGGAACCTGTATACGGTGAGGTTTTCACTTGGACCTTCTTATATTGATTATGTCAGTTTATGATAAAATGCCAGTGCTTAATAATAAATAAATAGCCGTAACTTCAGAATAGACTTATTAGATTGCCACTTAACTTAAGAACAGTTCTGTCTTATCCTCACTGACACGGCAGTCCCGGCGAGAACATTATGGATTTAGCTACACGCTAAGGTTTTGAACCGTTCTGTATTCTCCATCCCCGACCGTGAGGAAGAAGAATGAAACGCATCAGTGGGGATTAAGACAGAACTGTTCTAAGTTAAGTGGCAATCTAATAAGTCTATTCTGAAGTCATTGCATAAAGTCATCTGCCTTGACCTCTTTGAAAAAACCCCAGAATAGGAATGATAATTAACATTTTCTCTGCCTTTCAGTGTGCTTTGTGTTTTTTTTTATTTTATTTTATTGTTGGTAGATCATTTTGACTTGGTCATTTTAAAAGTAGCTCGCAAGCCCAAAAAGTGTGGGCACCCCTGCTCTAAAGCATTTCCTTGAAGTTTCAAGTATAATAGTGACTTGTTATATCACCTATCGTAATTGTATTGTCTCTATTTTGCATTTAATTAAAACATTTTCAAAATACAATATAAATCTCAAAAATCTAATGAAGGAACACTGCAAAAAATATTACAAATAACGCCTTCACATTCAGTAACTTTAAATAGGCAGAACATTAATAGAAGTGGATATCCTGTCTCAAGATACCAATATTAATGCTGGTCATCAGTCTGTATTTAAGTATTTTTTAGACAAAATTCACACTTAGGAAATTCTACTTTGAGAAATGCTTTCTTTTTTATTTTAGTAGAGAAGTACTTCAGGAACAAGATTGTGACTGTGAAATAAATAGTACTCGAGTGGTGGAAGATGCATTAACCACCGTTCAGTGCAGAGGGTGGAGAGAAGTCATGGGAAGGAAAGCTAGAGATGAGCTGGGGTCTGTGATGGTAACAGGAAGGCTAGGGGAGGAGGACATGGTTGTTCTTAATCTAGCGTGAGCTTTGATTTCTCTTGCACATGCCTTGGTCTTCCAGCTTCAGTTGAACAGGAGAAAATCTTGGTTTTGCCATGAACATGTATTTTCCATCTGCCTCTAGTATTTTGCTTCTTGCATTCCTCTAACAATTTTTTTTTTTTTTTAAATCTCTTAGTGGAGAACTCAGATGGGCGTCCGCAGCTGTGTGTGTTCCATTTGCTAGAGCGTCGCCGTGTCTTCAGCAGGAATTTGATAAATGTGGTAAAAGAGCACCACAAGGTAAGAGACCAAAAAGTCATGATCTGCCTGCACTCGTGTTCTAGTAGACAAAACTACTCTGGCTTGGCCCAAAATTAGCTCAGCTACCCCCCCTCAATCCCACTGTCTTCCGGCTCCTCTCTGCAGCTCGAATTCTCCAGCAAGGTCCTGGGCGTCATCATTGATTCTACACTGTCCTTCAATGACCACCTCAACTCCCTGGTAAAAAAATGCTATTTCAGCCTTCACATGCTGAGGTCAGTAAGATCCTGTTTCCATCAAAAACATTTCGCCATTCTCGTCCAATCCATCATCCTCTCCAGACTGGACTATTGCAATTCCATCTTCATAAGCCTAACGAAGAAAAACCTCCACAGACTCCAAAGGATCCAAAATGCCGCAGCCAAGCTTATCTTCGCTAAAAGTAAATTCGATCACGTCTCACCACTACTTTCCAAGCTTTACTGGCTTCCGATAACTTCCAGAGTCCACTTCAAATGCATCAGCCTAACTTTCAAGATCCTCCACGGCATCCTACCTCCATTAATCCCACTCTCCTGGAATTCCTCGAATCGTAGTACCTCCAGACCTACCCAAAAATCGAAACTATCCTTCCCCTCACTAAAAAACATTTCCCACCCAGGAAAACTGGGGTCTTCCCTCCTCTTCAGATTCACCGAGCTCTGGAATAACCTCACCTCCCCCCTTCGGAACCTGAGTGCTCTCCAACCCTTCCGAAAACATCTGAAAACCTGGCTTTTCTCTAAAATCTAACTCTCCCTCCTCCCTGACTTTCTAGCTCTCTAACATTCTTCTTCCCTCCGATCTTCATCTAACCCTTTCCCTGGAGTTCCTTTCTCATTACATTCCCTGTAAACCGTGCCGAGCTCCACGACCGTGGAGATGGCACGGTATAGAAACCTAAGGTTTAGTTTAGTTTAGATTAGCCACAACCTCCAAGAGGGCCTTCTATATCTTCTGTAAATTCAATAGTATTGCAGTATGATTGCTTTCTTGTTGTAGATGGTGTTTAGGGTCTGGTTCTGCAGTGGGCCCTATCGAATGGAAGCAGATGTGGTTTGGCCAAACCAGCTTGCAGGCCACATTCATCCATAGTGCATGCTAAATCTGCGTTAAAATGCTTAGCGCACTTTTGTACTTATGTTCTTAGGGCCTTAGCCATTTTACTATTATGCCGTTTATACAGGACCCATGGTTTGTTGCCTTGGTTGGATCTCTTCATAAGGGCAGTTAGGCCTGGATTCTATGAATGCGTCATCGTTGTCAGTCGCCTAAAACCAGCCACCGATCATGTGTCAATCGTGCAATGGCGCCATTTGTAGAAATATGCTTCCTGAAAGATAGGCGCCAGAAATGTAGGCCAGGGTTGTCATGGCCTACATTTTGCGGTGCCTACCTTTCATGTCAATCGCGGCTGTGGAAGTGCTTTGCGATGCCTAACACCACTTGTGGCATTAGTCATGCCTACAGTGGCATTAGGCATTGCAAAGTGCCTCTGTTAACCAAAATCTTACACTGAATATTTTAATAAATTTGTTGTATTTTAATTAATTGTGTCCAGCTTTCTTCTGTTGTAAACCGCATAGAAATTGTTTATGGCGGTATAGAAGAATAAAGTTACGTTATATATGTTATTAACTAAAAATTACCAGTTTGCAACTCTATATGTTGATGATTCTTTGTCCAACCACTGGAGAAGTCTTTGTATGCAACTTGTGTGTTCCAAATGTGCAGTCTTTCGAGGAGTAGCATCCATGCATTTACCAATATGCTATCAGATCACTAGTTTAGTTTTGAAGGACCAGAGAGGTAGTGTACTTTCACTGCCTCACTTGCTTCTTCATTTGGGTTTTATGAAGGTTTATATAGCTTTTAGCTAGGTGGTTCCGAGAGATACTGTGTCTTATTGTACAGGTTAATGAGCATCCTTTGTCTTTTCTAGGAATATTTACATAAGTCTTTCCTTTCTTTGATAGACATTTCTGGCTTCCCTGAATCCTCCAATGTCTGTACCAGATGACATACTGACCCGGTGGCATCCACGATTTAATGTGGATGAGGTCCCAGACATTGTTCCTGCTGAGCTTCCACAACCTCCACAGCTGGAGAAACTCACTACAGCACAGGACGTGCTAAACAAGGCACGTAGCATGATGCCCAAGGTGAGGCATGAGGGGGAAGCAGAAGGGGCACTTCGGGGGAAATTTTGCATAGGACAAAATTTGCTGCTTTCATACACAATTTGATAGTGAAATGTGGGCAGGTGAAACAAGTGTGTATCTGGCTATTAGGGTGAGAAGAGGCAATGTGGAGGGGGAGGGAATAGGTGGAATGAGTGCAGGAAGATGAGTTGGGAGCAAGTAAAGACCCTGGAGGGAAGTTGCTTACCTGGTTCTATGTAGAGTGTAGAATAATGTCTTATAAGTGTTGATACAACTCTCAGGATGGAGAGGCCCCCTTCAATAGCTCAGCTTTTGTTGTGCTTACTGGATATAACATTTATACTCGAATATGAACAGAGATTTGTGGGCCAAATAAAGACCCAAAAATGGGGGTCTTGGTTTATATTTGAGTCTCTGCTTGATCACTTGTGTAGACAGCAGCAAAAGAAAAGTAAAAAACTTTCTCAAACAAATTCCAAAAAAGTGAGAGAAAGTTCATATATAACTGTGTGTGGTTTAGGACTTCTAAAGGACTATAGTGGACTTCTAAAGGATTCTAGCAGGATATTGGCCCCAGATCACAATAAGTTAAGTGTTTTTAAAAAAAATTTCTTCATGAATAAGTGAAAATGGTTTTAAGTTTTGTCATGTTAGATTTTTAGTGCAGCAGGAGAGAGTGGCCATTTCTCCCGTTGTTTTGTGTGTGTTGTTTTTTGACACCGTTTTTTATGCGCATGTATTCATTGCTATCACCAGCAATGGGCATGTGCAAATTTACTGAATCTTCACTGCTGTCTGTTGACCTCTTTGCATGTGCAATTTTTAAGGAATGTCTGTTTTTTTTAGATTTGGTATCAAAATGGCTGTGTTAGCAGACCGTCACTTTTTAACGCAAGTGTTTAAGAATCCTGGCCTGAGTGTACTGGGAAATACACAACCCACTTGTACTACAGCCAAAAGTTAGTTTGTCTGTCTCCACCTGCTGGTCATGGTGAGCTATTGCCCATTAGTGAGCTGTGCCAGTCTGGAGAGACGTTGAAAGAAATTGTTTGCACCAAAGTAATGTGTAGAATTTTAGTTTTTGTGTGTGTGTGCACAGACATCCCCCCACTCTTAGGGGAGTAAGGTTAAAACTTTTTATCCCAGGACAAGCAGGCAGCATATTCTTGACTGATGGGTGACGGCACCGACGGAGCCCCGGTACGGACAATTTTAGAGTGATTGCACTCTAAGAACTTGGAAAGTTCTAGCAGGCCGCACGCTCGAGTGCCTTCCCGCCCGACGGAGGCGCGCGGTCCCCAGTTTCTTAGTTTCCGCGGAGCTAAGAAGACGCACTTTTCAACGTTGTTGAAAACTTTTTTCTCTTTCGCCTTCCTGCTCGCGTAAACTCGTTGGGAGATTTTGTTTCCCTCATTTTATTTTATTTTCTTTCTTAAAAAAAAAAAAAAAATTCATTTTTCTTTCGTTTTTTCGGTTTCGCCCCAGCGGGGCCTGTTGCCACCATCGAGGCCTCGGCCTTCAATTTGGCTGAAGCCGTTTTTACCTTCATGCCCCCTCAACCCGGGTTTAAGAAGTGCCAGCGGTGCGCTCGACCAATTTCACTCACAGACCCGCACAACTGGTGTCTACAGTGTCTTGGTCCTGACCATCGAGCGTCCACCTGCACCCGCTGTGCCACTCTTAAAAAGAGAACTTAAAAAAATCGCCAAATCCAACAGCAATTATTGTTTGGTACCGAGATGTCGGATTCAGCGGCACCTGTCCCCACTTCGACCCCAACGCAGTCGGCATCTGCCTCGTCGACACCGCGCCGGCGTCGCACCCATCAGGTAAGCCGGCTAAGAAGCCTTCCCCGCTGGAGCGCCCTCCGGTCTCAGTGGCAGCGAGCCCAATCCTGCCGACCTCGAGGCGCCCGCGGAAGCGCTCCGCTCCAATTGAGGTAAGCCCCTCGACATCGGGTTCCTCTTCGGAGTGTAGAGCGGCACCCAAGTTTCCGCAGAAGAAAAAAGCGGTACCGGTGCCTTCACTGGACAAGCGCATTGCCGCCGTCCTGCAAGTACAACTTAAAGAACAACTACAGCAGCTGTTACCTGCTCTTCTGACACCAAGCCTTCCAGTCCTGGTCCGGTCTGAGCCTCCGGTACCGACAGTGGAGCAGCCTCCTTTGTCGGCATCCACCTTGTCGGTACTGATGCATACTACTTCCTCGGTATCTATGCCGGTCTTAGCGCCGGAACCGAGATCCTTACACCAAGCTGTTCAAACCTCGGCGCCGACACAGCCTATAACATCTCCCGGTACCATTTCACAGAGGTCTGGGAAGTCGATGCATAAAACTCGACACCTAGAACCCTCCACACTGGAATCCCGGGACCGCAGTTTTCAAGTAAGGGACCCTGATCTGTGGGGCGATTCGGAGGACCCTCTTCTCTCAGAGGGAGAGTGTTCATCAGGAGAAGAGGATCCTTCTGTTTTAGATCCGTCCTCTAAACCTGATGCAACTTCTTTTACCTCTTTTCTCAAAGAGATGTGTGAATCTCTCTCTATTCCCTTGGAGGCTGAATCCAAAAAATCCAAGGCATTTCTCGATGCTCTGGATTTTGACTAGCCTCCAAGGGAATTTCTCAAACTGCCTATCCATGACATATTAAGAGAGACATTTTACAAAAATCTAGAGACACCCTTGACCATCCCAGGAGCTCCCCGCAAACTGGACTCCTTATATAAGGTCATACCTATTCCAGGCTTTGACAAGCCGCAACTCCCCCATGAGTCTTTACTGGTGGAATCTACTTTAAAGAAATCCACGGGTGCTAGTGTATACGCTTCTGTCCCTCCTGGCAGAGAAGGTAAGGCCATGGATAAGTTTGGCAAGAGGTTGTATCAAAATGCGATGCTAGCAAATAGATCAGGGAACTATGCTTTCCATTTTTCTTTTTACCTTAAGCATCTCATTCAGTCCTTGTCATCTTTAGAGAAATATCTCCCTGACCGTAAAAGATCCGCCTTTCGCCAAACTTCTTCATCGCTCTTACAACTGCGCAAGTTCATGGTCAGATCAATCTATGACACCTTTGAGCTGACCTCTAGGGCCACGGCTATGTCGGTGGCTATGCGGCGACTGGCCTGGCTCAGAGTGTCAGAACTCGATGTTAATCATCAGGATCGACTGGCCAATGCACCTTGTTTGGGGGATGAGCTGTTTGGAGAATCCATGGACTCCACTACTCAGAAACTCTCGGCTCATGAGACTCGATGGGACACTCTCCTTAAGACAAAGAAGAAGACCCCACCTACTAGGCCTTTTCACCAACAATCGGCCTATCAACGTAGATTTGTGGCTCGTCCTTTACCTCAGGCCCAGCAACAACCCAGGCGTCAGAGGCAAGCTGCTAGACCAGCACAGCAACAACAGCAGGTGAAACCTCCCCCCTTTACAGAAATCAACTCAACCCTTTTGACTTGGTTCTCCAGGACATAGCCAGTCTCCCTCCTTCTGTCCATCTTCCGCAGCCCATAGGAGGCCGCCTAACTCATTTCATAAGCCGTTGGGAAATCATCACCTCGGATCAGTGGGTCCTCAACATCATCCGCCACGGCTACTCTCTCAATTTCCAGACCCTTCCTGCCCAAAGTCTGCCAAGAGAGTCTGCTTTGAACACTCCTCAGTCTTCCCTCCTTCTTCAAGAGGTTCAATCCCCCCTCCTTCTGAACGCCATAGAGGAAGTTCCTCTAGATCAAAAGGGGCAGGGATTTTACTCCCGTTACTTTCTAGTCCCCAAAAAAACAGGAGATCTCAGACCCATTTTAGATCTTTGCGATCTCAACAAATGCTTGGTAAAAGAGAAATTCAAGATGCTTTCTCTGGCTACTCTTTATCCTCTTCTCAATCAAGGCGACTGGCTATGTTCCCTAGATCTCAAAGAAGCATACACTCACATACCGGTCAATCTGGCCTCCAGACAGTACCTCCGCTTCATGATCAACCATTGTCATTACCAATACAAGGTGCTACCCTTCGGTCTTGCCTCCTCTCCAAGAGTGTTCACCAAATGTCTGATTGTGGTGGCCGCCTTTCTACGTTCCCACCACCTTCAGGTGTTTCCTTACCTGGACGATTGGTTGATAAAGGCCAATTCTTCTCAGATAGTACTTCAGGCCACCAACCAGACCATCCTGTTTCTACAACTTCTGGGGTTCGAGATCAATCTACCCAAATCTCATATTATCCCCACTCAGAGACTTCAATTCATTGGAGCGGTGCTGGACACAGTCCTCATGAGAGCATTTCTGCCGTCCAACCGTCTTCACACTCTCCTATCTCTGTGTCAGCAGGTGCTTCATCAACGCTCCATCTCTGCCAAGCAAATGATGATACTTCTGGGTCACATGGCCTCCACAGTTCATGTCACACCCTTCGCACGTCTCCACCTGCGCACTACTCAATGGACCCTAGCGACCCAGTGGTCCCAAGCGACGGATCCTTGCTCACGACACATATCTGTGACATCATCTCTTCGTCAGTCTCTACAATGGTGGTTGATATCCTCCAATCTCTCCAGAGGTCTTTTGTTCCATCTATCTCCTCATCAACTTGTCATCACCACCGACGCCTCCCCTTATGCCTGGGGAGCTCATTTGAACGAATTCCAAACTCAAGGACTTTGGACAGCCCAGGAAATGAAACATCACATCAACTTTCTGGAACTCAGAGCGATGTTTTATGCCCTCAAGGCCTTCCAACATCTTCTCTTTCCTCAGGTCCTTCTACTGTGCACAGACAATCAAGTTGCGATGTACTACATCAACAAGCAGGGTGGGACGGGCTCTCGCCTCTTGTGCCAGGAAGCCCAGAAGATTTGGGCTTGGGCCACAGATCACCATCTATTCCTGAAAGCTATCTACATTCAGGGAGAACAGAATTCCTTAGCAGACAAGCTCAGCAGAATTCTCCAGCCTCACGAGTGGACACTCGATCCTTTCACTCTACAGTCCATCTTCGCTCAGTGGGGCACTCCTCAGATAGACCTCTTTGCAGCTCCTCACAATCATCAGCTGCCCCACTTTTGCTCCAGACTCTCCTCTCCTCACCGTCTGGCAGCGGATGCATTTCTCCTGGATTGGTCCAATCTCTTCCTGTATGCTTTCCCTCCTCTGCCTCTCATGCTCCGGACCTTGTTCAAGCTCAGAAATGATGGAGGAAATCAAACAAGAATGCAAGACAGGCAATATAATTATATTGGGAGACTTCAATTTCCCAGGGATAGACTGGAAACTAGCAACCTCCAACTGCGGCAAGGAGGCCAAGTTCCTGGAGGTGCTAGGGGATTGCTTCCTGGAACAAATGGTAAAAGAGCCGACAAGAGGCAACGCCACCTTGGACTTGGTCCTAAATGGCCTCACGGGACCGATAACAGAAGTGGAAGTCATGGTTCCACTGGGAACAAGTGATCACAATGTAATCAACTTTAAACTTGACATCGGGAAAGGGAAACATGCCAAAACCTTAACCACCACCTTGAACTTTAAAAAGGGTAAATACGATCGCATGAGAGCCATGGTAGAAAAACGACTCGAGAAGATGGTGGACAAACTCGAAACGGTAGATCAGGCATGGTCCCTACTGAAAAATACTATCACAGAAGCACAAGATCTCTACATTCCGAGGATTTCCAAAGATCGGAGATCAAAGAGCAAAAGAGAACCGGCATGGCTTACCAAACAGGTGAAGGAAGCCATAAAAGAAAAGAAGGACTCTTTCAAAATATGGAAATACATAAAGACAACCGAAGCCTGGAACAAACATAAAGATGATCAGAAGAAATGTCACAAGGCGGTGAGGGATGCAAAACAGGAATATGAGGAAAAAATAGCCCAGGAGGCCAAAAACTTCAAGCCCTTCTTTAGATACGTGAAAGGGAAAAAACCTGCAAAAGAGGCAGTGGGACCCCTGGACGACCAGGGAAGAAAAGGGTACATCAAGGAAGATAAACAAATCGCAGACAAACTAAATTCCTTCTTTGCGACCGTCTTTACGAAGGAGGACACCTCAACAATACCTGAAGCGGAGAAAGTGTTTGCAGGAGAAATAGAAGACAGCCTCACCACAGTTGAAGTGGACTTAGACCAGATATACTATCAGATCGACAAACTTAAAAGTGACAAATCCCCTGGACCGGATGGAATTCACCCGAGAGTCTTAAAGGAATTGAAGGTTGAAATCGGAGAGTTATTGCAAAAACTTGCAAACCTGACAATCAGAACTGGACAGATACCGGACGACTGGAGGATAGCGAACGTCACCCCAATTTTCAAAAAAGGATCGAGAGGGGAACCGGGCAACTATAGACCTGTGAGTCTTACGTCTGTCCCCGGCAAGATGGTTGAAGCACTGATCAAGGATAGCATAGTCCGGCACTTGGACGCACACGACTTGATGAAACCCAGTCAACATGGATTCAGGAAAGGGAAATCGTGTTTGACGAATTTACTCCAATTTTTTGAGACCGTGAACGAGCAAATTGATAGTGGGAAGCCGGTGGACATAATATACTTGGACTTCCAGAAAGCGTTCGACAAAGTTCCACACGAAAGACTTCTCAGGAAACTACAAAGCCATGGCATAGAGGGGGATATACAAAGATGGATAGGCAAATGGCTGGAAAACCGAAAGCAGAGAGTGGGCATAAATGGGAAGTTCTCCGACTGGGAGAAAGTGACTAGTGGTGTACCCCAGGGCTCGGTACTTGGGCCGATCCTTTTTAATATTTATATCAATGACCTGGAGGAAGGAACATCCAGTGAGATCATCAAGTTTGCAGACGATACAAAACTATGCCGGGCGATCAGATCGCAGGAGGATAGAGAGAAACTCCAGAGCGACTTGTGTCGGTTAGAAACATGGGCGGAGAAATGGCAGATGAAGTTCAATGTGGAGAAATGCAAGGTAATGCATTTAGGCAACAAGAATAAGGAATACGAGTATACAATGTCAGGTGCAACTCTGGGGAAGAGTGAACAAGAAAAGGACCTAGGTGTACTGATAGATAGGACCCTGAAGCCGTCGGCACAATGCGCGGCAGCGGCAAAGAAGGCAAATAGAATGTTGGGCATGATAAAGAAAGGAATCTCGAGTAGATCGGAGAAAGTTATAATGCCGCTTTATAGGGCAATGGTCAGACCACACTTGGAATACTGCGTCCAACATTGGTCTCCCTACCTAAAGAAGGATATAAAACTGCTGGAGAGGGTGCAGAGACGAGCAACAAAACTGGTGAAGGGTATGGAGAAACTGGAATACGAGGACAGACTTATAACACTAGGATTGTTCTCCCTTGAGAAAAGGAGACTGCGTGGGGATATGATCGAGACCTTCAAAATATTGAAAGGAATCGACAAAATAGAGCAGAGAAGATTATTTACATTGTCCAATTTGACACGGACTAGAGGACATGTAATGAAGCTAAGGGGGGACAGGTTCAGGACTAATGTCAGGAAGTTCTGCTTCACTCAGAGAGTGGTTGACACCTGGAATGCCCTCCCAGAGGAGATTATTGCGGAATCAACCGTCCTAGGCTTCAAGGGCAAACTAGATGCATATCTCCTTAAGAGAGGCATATAAGGATATGGTGGACTATAAATTACGCCAGGTGTACACCTGGCAGGGCCTCCGCGTGTGCGGATCGCCGGACTTGATGGACCGAAGGTCTGATCCGGAGATGGCAGTTCTTATGTTCTTATAAGCTCAAGAGGGAACAGGCCACCATGATTCTGATTGCACCACGGTGGCCCAGGCAACATTGGTTCTCCCTTCTACTTCAACTCAGCTCCAGGGAACCTATTCTACTTCCACAATTTCCTTCTCTGCTTACACAACGTCAGGAGAACCTTCTGCATCCCAACCTCCAGTCTCTGCACCTGACAGCCTGGTATCTCTCGGGCTGACTTCGAATGATACTCTTTTGTCTCAGCCCGTTCGTTCTATTCTGGATGCCTCCAGGAAACCTGCCACTCTGCAATGTTATCATCAGAAGTGGACACGGTTTTCTTCCTGGTGTCTTCTTCATCATCATAATCCTACGTCCCTTGCTGTGGAGACCGTGTTAGATTACCTTCTTTCTTTGTCTGACTCTGGTCTCAAGTCTACTTCCATCAGAGTCCACCTCAGTGCTATTGCTGCTTTTCATGAGCCAGTCCATGGGAAACTCCTTTCAGCTCATCCCTTGGTCTCCAGATTCATGCGAGGTCTTTTCAATGTGAAACCACCTCTTAAAGCACCTCCTGTGATCTGGGATCTTAATGTGGTTCTCTCAGCCTTAATGAAGCCTCCGTTTGAACCTTTGGCCACGGCTTCTTTCAAATTTCTCACTTGGAAGGTTCTCTTCCTGATTGCTCTCACCTCTGCCAGGAGGGTCAGTGAGCTCCATGCACTAGTAGCAGACCCACCTTTTACCGTCTTTCATCATGACAAGGTGGTTCTGCGTACACATCCAAAGTTTCTCCCTAAGGTTGTCTCTGAATTCCATCTCAACCAATCCATTGTTCTGCTTGTCTTCTTTCCAAAACCTCACTCTCATTCTGGAGAACAGGCTCTGCATACTTTGGACTGTAAGCGGGTTTTAGCTTACTATTTAGACCGTACTAAGCCCCACAGATCATTCTCTCAACTCTTTCTGTCCTTTGATCCGAATAAATTGGGACATCCTGTTTCTAAACGTACGCTGTCCAATTGGCTCGCAGCGTGCATTTCTTTCTGTTATGCTCAGACCGGACTGACACTGGAAGGTTCTGTCACAGCCCATAGAGTTCGAGCCATGGCAGCATCTGTAGCTTTCCTCCGTTCCACACCTATTGAGGAAATCTGCAAGGCTGCTACTTGGTCCTCAGTTCATACTTTTACATCTCACTATTGTCTGGACGCATTCTCCAGACGGGATGGTCACTTCGGCCAATCTGTTTTGCAACATTTGTTTTCCTAATGGCCAACCTTCCCACCATCCCTCTTTTTGTTAGCTTGGAGGTCACCCATCAGTCAAGAATATGCTGCCTGCTTGTCCTGGGATAAAGCACAGTTACTTACCGTAACAGGTGTTATCCAGGGACAGCAGGCAGATATTCTTGCGTCTCACCCACCTCCCCAGGTTGGCTTCTTAGCTGGCTTATCCTAACTGGGGACCGCGCGCCTCCGTCGGGTGGGAAGGCACTCGCGCGTGTGCGGTGCGGCCTGCTAGAACTTTCCAAGTTCATAGAGTGCAATCACTCTAAAATTGTCCGTACCGGGGCTCTGTCGGTGCCGTCACCCATCAGTCAAGAATATCTGCCTGCTGTCCCTGGATAACACCTGTTACGGTAAGTAACTGTGCTGTATTTAGAGTTTCTTTATAAATCAAAAGATAACCACTTTTACTACTTATAATGCATCAGGATTCTCATTTCTACCAGTTCCTGATTAGTCACAGCACGCCTGTTTCAATTAAAATATTTTGATGGTTCACTATATTGTAGATAGGCGGGTTATAAATAATTTTAAATAAATAAATGATGATTTTAAAGTGGTTCTATATTTTGTCCCTTTTTCCACACCTGCCCAGATGGAAAAGGCTCTGGCAAACTTGGCTCTAAGACCTGCTGAGATTACTAATGCAGAACAGAAGGCATCTTCTCCAGAAAATCTTAAGATTGCCTCACCTTCAAGTGCCCTGAAAGGGGTGTCGCAGTCACTACTGGAGAGGGTGAGTTGGAGGGTGATTCGTTAAACACACAGAACAAAATGCAGCACTTCTGCAGAGAGAAACAAGTAGGAAAAGCATGTAAAGCCCATATCATGGAATTATTTCCAGTCCATTTGTATGTCTTATGACCTGGAGCGTAGAGAAGAGAAATGCAGGTTCAAAAGACAGATTCCCTGTTTGCTGTTTAATCATATTGGTTTCTGTGCTACAGCAACTGGAACTGCTTTTCCTGTAGAAACCAAATCACACGTTTCAGAGTCGCAAAATCAAGAGTAAAGGAAGACCTGGAACGGGTATCAGACCACCCAACAAACACTCTATGTTTGTCGGAAAAATTCCTCATTTACCCAACGGTACCTCCACCTCCTGTTTTGTTCATTTTTAAGCTTTTTATCAAACAATTTTTTCATTACTTATTTCACTACTGGAATTCTTATGTATTGTGCATATCTAGTGTAAAAAAACTAGTTTTTATGTGACTCCTGTCATCTATTTTCTTCCGAAAATTCATAAACACTTACACAACCCCTCTGGACGTCCCATTGTATCTATGCGTGATTCCCCTCTCGAGCCTCTATCCAAATTTTTGGACATTTTCTTGAAACAACAGGTTCCCTCTATCAAGTCATATATCAAAGATACAAATCATATGCTCAGAATCATATCTGAGTTGGATGTCTATGAGCCTCATTGGATTTTAGTTACATTGGACGTGACTGCTTTATATACGATGATTCCCATGGACAGAGCCTTGACTTTAATACATCAAATCTGTGTGGAACAAACCATTCGACCCCAGTTATCTGCGGATATATTGATGGAAATGGCTACCCTGGTATTAACCAGAAGCTATTTTTGGTTCCATAATGAATTTTATTTACAGAAGCATGGCATTGCCATGGGGGCATCGCTAGCTCCTTCCTTAGCGGCCTTATTTATGGCAGATTTGGAAGAACGCCTGATTTATCCTATGCCATCCTTCTCAAAGGTTAAGATCTGGAAGAGGTTCCTTGATGATGTCCTTTGTATATGGACTTCAACAGAGGATGAATTGGAATTATTTATAGCAGAATTGAATAGGCTCGACAATAATATTAAATTTACTGCTACTATAAATCATAGGGAAATCCCGTTTTTAGATATTTTGATCACTAAAGGGATTACTCATTTACAAACTTCCCTGTATAGAAAAAAGACAGACCGCAATAGTTTGTTAAGGTTCCACAGTTTTCACCCTGAGAGCTTGAAAAGAAGTTTGCCCATAAGTCAGTTTCTGAGGCTACGTAGGATTTGCCATTCTTTAGATGACTTTCGTTGTCAAGCCAAACAGATGAAAATGAGATTCTATCATCGGGGCTATCCTTATGATGTAGTCAAAAGGGCGTATAAAAGAGCTAAAAATGCCCATAGAGATTGGCTCTTGTATGAGGGGGAGAGGGGTGTACAGTCCCAGGATACGGTGGCCTTTGTGCAGGAGTTTTCCTCCCTAGCCCACAGTGTATCTAAAATAGTAAAAAAACATTGGCATATTCCTAAGATGTTAATACCTGACCTGGATGCAGCACTGTTGTGCTCGTATCGCAGGAGAAGAAACCTGGGGGAGATGTTAAATCACTATAAATTACAGGAGAGAGCCCCCCTTACCAGCGGGAATCATCTCCCTTGTGGCTCTTGCCAATGGTGTGCGTACACTATCCCGGGTGAATGTTGGACTCATCCTATTACCGGGGTTATGTATAGGGCTAAATATAACACCACTTGCAGGTCTGAGAATGTGGTATATGTGCTGCAAGGCCCCTGCCCCAAATTGTATGTAGGCAGAACCACTTGCTCTATACGGGTCCGGTTAACAGAGCATAAGTCCAGAGTCCGCACTCACTCGGATTCGTCCCCGTTGGTCCATCATTGGATCAATTGTGGGCATACGTTAGAAGATCTGCAATGGCGGGTTTTGGACCGCATCTCTGTAGGGTGGGAGGGAGGGAACACTGCCCGGAGGCTTAACCGGTGTGAACTCCGGTGGATGTTCCTATTAGACTCTATGGCCCCTAATGGGTTAAATCAAACTTCTGATTGGCTAGCTCAAGCGGATTTTTAGGTGCTTTGGGTTATGGATAAGGGGTGTTTGGTTTTCAGTTTATGGCCCCTTTTAGAATTCTGTATGGGTCAGCTGAGCATTTCCCCGGAAGTGACGTCTTTTGGGTGGGGTATTTAAATCTCAGAGTCGGCGAACCTCGGCGTGCTTTTTTTGCCGATGGTTGGTATGTGACGTTTGTTCTGCATAAATGTAAGTAAAGCGTTATTGCATTGATAAGGGAATTGTTTTTTTAGCTCTGTCCCTAATATGGTGTATGTGTGTGTTTGGTATTTCAGTTTCCCCATTTTCGTCTTGATAAAGATTATCGAAACGCGTTGGCGTTTGGGGACTATATTGCTACGTTATGCAAAAAAGCTAAGTAAAAGTTTTTTTACACTAGAT
The DNA here is from genome assembly GCF_902459505.1 of Geotrypetes seraphini. NCBI lineage: Eukaryota > Metazoa > Chordata > Amphibia > Gymnophiona > Dermophiidae > Geotrypetes > Geotrypetes seraphini. The sequence goes on along the minus strand of NC_047087.1, from coordinate 9,460,571 downwards.
ATGCACAATACATAAGAATTCCAGTAGTGAAATAAGTAATGAAAAAATTGTTTGATAAAAAGCTTAAAAATGAACAAAACAGGAGGTGGAGGTACCGTTGGGTAAATGAGGAATTTTTCCGACAAACATAGAGTGTTTGTTGGGTGGTCTGATACCCGTTCCAGGTCTTCCTTTACTCTTGATTTTGCGACTCTGAAACGTGTGATTTGGATATTGCCTGACAGTATTAAGCGATTTTTGTAGTGGACATGGTTTCCTGTAGAAAAGCATTGGGCTTTTTTTTCCTCTTATAAGTTGGGGGAGCTGATCTGGCCCATTTTGAACTCTTTGCTGGGTTTTTTCCCACTCTAGATTCCATTTTCTGTGTTTGACAAGTATTCTCAAACCTACATTTGTTGGGTTGGAAAGAATTAAAAAAGGCATGGAAGTAATAGTGGAGGGATTAGAAGGGGAAGAAGACAAAGATGAGTAACCTTGAGTGAAGGACTGATTTTAGGTTTAGTGCACAAGAATAGCCATGGGTGGGCAGGGGCACACGTTGAATTGAGCATACCTAGGGATGCCAGTGTTGGCAGCTGGAAGCATGCTGCTGTTACACTTACTTTCCTGCTGTCTAGTCAGCCCATGGGAGTTTCACAGAGGATGTCTTCAGCTGCCAAGGCTTGGGGATCCCCGCCAGCCAAGGTATTTATTTTACTGAGGGGTGGGGAGTGCAGGAAGGAAATGCATTGATCCACCCAGGAATCCACTTCTGGGTACGATACTGTTTAAACACAATTCATATTCCATACTTTACAAATGTATGCTTCTCTGTTCCCAGTGGATTCCAAAAGAAAATTTTAATCTGAAGGCTGTGTTGGCCTGATTTTAGGCTAAAGTTAAATCTCCCTCCTTAGGTTCGAGCAAAGGAGGCCTACAAAATGCAGGCTATGATGACACGGAACTTACAACAGGAGGCACGCATAGTTATGATGTCCCGGCTGCCGGAGATGGCACGGATCCTCCGCAGTGTGTTTGTGGCTGAGAAGAAGCCGGCTCTGACAGTGGAGGTGGCCTGCAACAGGGTGATCTCCAGCTATCGTAGCACAATGACACCAGGTACAGAAGGGCTGGTTTACTGTGCTCTTGTCACCTTGAACTTTTATGAGTCTATAGTATGGAGGACCTCCTGCTCCTTCCACACTTCACTTGCACTATTAAACCTATTGTCATCCTGAAAAAGAAATACTGCAAGAAGTAGACGCCTTTATGTGATGCTTTTAAGGAAGGCCATTAATTTACTCAATGTTCTGATATTATTTAGGATTGAGAGATGCTGAAGATGTCTAAAGCAGTGTTTTTCAACCTTTTTACACCTATGGACCGGCAGAAATAAAAGAATTGTTCTGTGGACTGGCATGGGTCCGTGGACTGGAGGTTGAAGAACACTATGTTTCTATTGAGGCCACCAGTGTGGCGGATTTTAAGGCCAGATGGGATAGACATGTGGGATCTATCCGCAAAGATAGATAGCGAGGATCACTGGAGTGGGCAGACTTGATGGGCCGTGGCCCTTATCTGCCGTCTATTTCTATGTTTCACTGGGCTAAGTCGTGGGCCAGACCCCGCTCATCTCTACCCCAGACCCCGCCCCCATAATAGTACTAATTGCACCTTGCATGTCCCGTGTCTCATCTGGAAGTCTTCCCTCTGACGTTGCAACGTCAGAGAGAAGGCTTCCGGTTCAGGCGCAGGATGCCTGTAGGAGCCACTGCCCGTGGCTTTGTGCACTGAATCAGTTAGGAAGAGGGAGCTGGCTCGAAGATAATGCCGCATCGATCGCACCGTGGACCAGCGGTTGAACACTGCTTTGGGCCTGATGCACATGCTGGCCCTGTGGACCGGCAGGAAATTTCTGTGGACCAGTGGTTGAAGAACACTGGTCTAGAGCAATATGTCATTGCAGTATTTTAAGGATTAGTTAGTTTGTCCTTGTGAACATTTGTTTTATTTAATATTATGTATGTTCACCGCCTAGATTTTAGTGGTTTACAAATTTTTTTAATAAATATAAACTTTTTTCTTTGTTTTGTTATGTATTTGTGCTAACTGCAGGAGAAATGGAGAAACATCTGCGTCTCCTTGCTGAACTTGTTCCCAGTTGGCTCAAGATCTGTGTACTCAAGAAGGATACTTACTTCAAGCTGGACAAGGCTATGGACTTAAATCTGATTCTAGAGACACTGGCTCAGAGGATGAAAGAAGAGGAAACTCAAAACTGTTGATTTGAAAGACTTTTGTGCAACGCATCTCCTAATGTTTTAAGAAGCAGCCCCTGACTGAGTTGCTGATCTCTGCTTGTGCCAAATGCAGTGAATGGGACTTTTTCAGAATAGTCCCCTTTGTTGAAGCCAGTGAAACATGCCTCTCCTTCTGGAGTGAGGGAAGTATTCAGCAGGGATAAATGAGACTGTATCTTTAAGACTAAGGGTCCTTTTACTAAGGCGTGTGCTAAACGCTAACGCGTCCGTTATAGTCTATAGACACGTTAGCATACGCAAAAATGGCTAGCACGCCTTAGTAAAAGGACCTTTAAGTTGCTGTGATTTATTTTTTCAACTGTCGTCTGGTCTAGGTCTCTTTTTTTTTTTTTCAGCCTGCCTTGAACACTGTTCTAGACTGAGGGAGCAGTAGAGGAATGTGTTAATTATTTAACATCTTGACTTATCAAGTTGACCTATATATTTTAAGATGAATAACATTTAGAGAAAAAAAAGGGAATAGAGCTTCCAGGAAATATAAGATTTGCTTTTAAGAGGGGAGTCCTTTAACTCTTCCCTCATATGTACTGCTGTTGTTTAAAGTATTGCTGATGTATTTTTTTGCACCTGTAGAATTGAAGAACTAAATATTTTGTACAGACCTCCCCCTTGTAAAGAAATGTGTTCAGTTTTGTAAGCCTGTTAGAATTAAACCTTTTCTACAAAGTATTGCTTACTGTACCATACTGGAAGTCCTCCGGGAACCTGAGCACTTGGCTCATGAGATGAGTGAATACAGATGTACTTGAAATCGTTTTCTGTATTTAAACTGTTATGGATGGTGCCCAGATGGACTGCTGCTACTTCACACAAGTTTTGAACTTGTAATGAATTTGTGTGCTGTGCATTTTGTGCTGTTTAAATCTTAATGGGAAGGGCTAGGCACCATGCAGTTCTGATGATTAGGCTGTGTGATAAATTGTCAGTGGTTATGAAGATTCTACAAACTATTAATCCTCATTTGTAATAATACTAGGAGGAGGAACAGGACAATATATAAGAGCTGCATTGTTTTGTACCGTTTCAGCTCTATCACCTGGTAGGTGCAAGTTTTGAACATACATTCCATTACAGTTATATTAGTATAATTCCTTATCGTCTCTCCAGACCAGTCTCAACAAGTGGGTATATCCTCGACTACAGGGGTATCAGAGTCCCTCCTCGAGGGCCAGAATCCAGTCAGGTTTTTCCCAATGAATATGCATGAGATCTATTTGCATGCACTGCTTTCAATACAGATTCATATGGATAATGGTGATCCAGTAGACATAGTTTACTTGGACTTCCAGAAAGCGTTTGACAAGGTCCCACATGCAAGGCTTATGAAGAAACTACTAAGCCATGGAATAGGAGGAGAAGTGCACAGATGGATCGGTAAATGGCTGGAGAACAGAATGCAGAGGGTTAGCATAAGGAGAAATTAGGTTCTTACCTGCTAATTTACTTTCTTTTAGCTTCTCCAGACCAGTAGAGGTTAACTTTACGAATGGGTATATATCTAATCATGACCAGCAGGTGGAGACTGAAAACAAAACTTTGGGACAGTATATCCTAGCCCCTCCTCTCTATTTCCCTCAGTCTGCCGAATAGCCAAGCAGAACCAAGAACTGGAAAACAACAGAGAGAAAAAACAATACTCCGAAAGGAGTAACAAATAACATACCCAAAATGCTGTTGGAAAATGCAGAGGAGAAATTCCCGAAGGAAGAATGTCCCCACAGCTCGCCAGCCGAGCCACAGCCGCTGTTCTTCAATTCTCCCCGGCCCTAGAAAAATACTAGAACCCGCAGCAAAAACCAAAAACTGCCCGCGCAACAGCCCCAACAACAACAACAACAGACAGGGTGGGGACCTCTACTGGTCTGGAGAAGCTAAAAGAAAGTAAATTAGCAGGTAAGAACCTAATTTCTCCTTCTTTAGCACTCTCCAGACCAGTAGAGGTTAACTTTACGAATGGGACGTACCAAAGCAGTCCCTCTCACGGGCGGGACCCCTGAAGGGCCGATACCAGTACACGCTCACCGAACACCGCGTCCCGACGCGCCTGCACATCAACCCGATAATGACGAACAAAGGAATGCAAGGAGGACCAAACCGCAGCCTTACAAATATCCACTGGAGGCACGAGCGACGACTCAGCCCAAGAAGCCGCCTGACCCCGAGTGGAATGAGCCTTGAGAAACTCCGGAACAGGCTGCTGTGTCAGAAGATAAGCGGAAGCAATCGTCTCCTTGATCCAGCGCGCAATAGTAGCCTTAGAAGCGCCAGCTCCCCGACGAGGACCCGCCAGGAGGACAAAGAGATGATCGGACTTCCGGAATTCCTGGGTCCGCTGCACATAAGAGCGAAGGACCCGACCGACATCCAACTTGCGCAGCTGCCGTTGCTCAGAAGAGCCCTCCCGACCACCCAAGACCGGGAGAACCACCGATTGATTGACATGAAAAGGAGAAACAACCTTCGGCAGAAAGGAAGGAACAGGCCGCAAGACGACCCGCTCCCTAGAAAACTCCAAGAAGGGAGCCCTACAAGAGAAAGCCTGCATCCCAGAAACACGCCTAGCAGAAGTAATGGCCACCAAAAAGACCGCCTTCAAAGTAAGGTCCTTCAAAGAACAGACGTCCAAGGGCTCGAAAGGCGGACGCACCAAAACAGAGAGAACCAGATTAAGATCCCAAGAGGGAACCGAGGGCCGTAGGGGAGGCCTAAGCAACTTGGCCGCCCGCAAAAACCGAATCACATCAGGAAGAGCCGATAAACGCTGACCTGACACCAACCCTCGAAAAGCCGACAGGGCCGCAAGATGAACCCGGAGAGAAGACCAAGCCAGGCCTCTATCCAGGCCATCCTGCAAGAACTCCAGAATGTTAGGCAGAGAAGCGCGAAAAGAGGTCACTCCCCGCGCCCGACACCATTCCTCAAAGAGACGCCAAACCCGCACATAAGCCCGAGAGGTAGAAAGCCTCCGGGACCCCAACAGTGTAGAGATCACCTTGTCTGAATATCCCTTCTCGCTAAGGCGACCCCTTTCAAGAGCCACGCCGTAAGACAGAAGGGAGACGGGTCGAACATGGGAATGGGACCCTGCATCAGAAGGTCGTCCGAGAGAGGCAGAGGAAGAGGATCCGCCACCAGGTGCCTCACCAGATCCGCATACCACGGACGGCGAGGCCAATCCGGCGCCACCAGCACCACCAAACCCGGATGGTGAACAATGCGAAGAAGCACTCTGCCCACCAGCGGCCAAGGAGGGAACACATACAACAGCCCCTCCGTTGGCCACTGCTGGACCAGAGCATCCAGACCCTCGGCCAGACCGTCCCTGCGACGACTGAAGAAGCGGGGCACTTTGGCGTTGCCACCCGTGGCCATCAGGTCCATCAGGGGCTGCCCCCAAGCCTGCACTATCAACTGAAACGCCTCGGCGCCGAGACACCACTCTCCTGGATCTAGGAAGTGACGACTGAGGAAGTCTGCCTGAACATTTTCTACTCCAGCTATATGAGAGGCCGAGAGGTCCAGCAGATGGGATTCCGCCCAAACCATGAGCAGAGCCGCCTCCTGCGCCACCTGAGTGCTCTTGGTGCCCCCCTGACGATTGACATAAGCCACCGCCGTGGCATTGTCCGACAGCACTCTGACCGACTTGCCCAGCAACAGGGAGTGGAAAGCCAACAGCGCCAGACTGACCGCTCTGGTCTCCAACACGTTGATCGACCACGCGGCCTCCTCCGCGGACCAGGTGCCCTGAGCTGAGTGACCCAAACATTGAGCCCCCCAACCCAGGAGACTCGCATCCGTCAGGAGCACCGTCCACTGCGGGAGATCCAGACCCACCCCCTGAACTAGGTGAGGGGTCTGGAGCCACCAACGCAGACTGCAGCGCGCCAAGCCTCGCAGGGGAACCGGAACATCCATCCCGTGCCTCTGGGGAGACCACCTCCGGAGCAGAGCATACTGGAGAGGACGCATGTGGGCCCGCGCCCACCTCACCACGTCCAGGGACGCCGCCATCGACCCCAAGACCTGGAGGAAATCTCGCGCCCGAGGACACCGGGACGCCAAAAGCAGGCGAATCTGAGATTGCAATTTGCTCACCCGGCCCTCTGGGAGGAAGACCCTCCCCAAGGAGGTGTCGAACAGCACCCCTAGGTACTCCAGACGCTGAGCCGGGACCAACCGACTCTTGGAAAGGTTGACCACCCAGCCCAGCGACCGGAGAAACTCCACCACCCGAGCAGTAACCCGGGAGCTTTCCTGCAACGACTTCGCCCGAATTAACCAGTCGTCCAGGTAGGGGTGTACCAGGATGCCCTCCGACCGCAAGGCTGCCGCGACGACCACCATCACCTTGGTGAACGTCCGAGGAGCCGTGGCCAGCCCAAAGGGAAGCGCACAGAACTGAAAGTGCCGACCCAAGATCGCAAAGCGCAGGAAACGCTGATGAGAGGCCCGAATGGGAACATGCAAGTAGGCCTCCGTCAGATCGAGAGAAGTGAGAAACTCCCCCGGCTGAACCGCCAGAATGACCGACCGCAGAGTTTCCATACGGAAAGAGGGAATCTTGAGAGCCCTGTTGACCCCTTTCAAATCGAGGATGGGCCGAAAAGTCCCCTCCTTCTTGGGCACCACAAAGTAAATGGAGTACCTGCCCGTGCCCCACTCCGGAGGGGGCACCGGAACAACTGCCCTGAGATCTAGCAAGCGCTGAAGGGTCTGGCGAAAAGCCTGCGTCTTCCCCGGAGTCTGACATGGAGAAGCGAGGAAAAAATCCGGCAGAGAGCGGGCGAACTCCAGGGCATAACCGTCCCGCACCACCTCCAGGACCCACTGATCGGACGTGATCTCGGCCCATTTGGGGAAAAATTTGCGCAGCCGGGCCCCCACCGGAACCAAAGGGGGCGCCGGCAAGGCGTCATTGTGCAGGACGGGAAGCGGGGGAACCGGCGGAGGGATTCCCTGCCCCCCGACGGGCCCCCCGAAAGGGCTGCATGCGCTGGAAGAACCGACCCCGGGAAAATCCCGGAGACTGGAAAGAAGCAGCCCCACGCCCAGGGCGATACTTGCGAAAATCCCGCAAACGCCCCCGGGCCGCACCCCCCCGAGACGCCGGGCGGGCACGGTCCTCCGGCAGACGGGGAACTTTCGAGTCCGACAGAGTCTGAATCAACTTATCCAAGTCCTCTCCAAACAAAAACGACCCCCGAAAGGGAAATTTAGTAAGCTTAGCTTTGGACGCAGCATCCGCCGCCCAAGCGCGCAGCCACAACACACGCCTTGCAGCCACGCCAAAAGCCATAGACTTAGCCGAGATCCGCACCAAGTCATATAGAGCATCTGAGAGGAATGAGGCCGCCATCTCAATCTTCGCTACCTCCTGATCCACCAGAGACCAGTCGTCAGACTCTCGATCCAAGACCCGCTCCGCCCACCGAAACACGGCGCGAGCGACCAGTCCCCCACAAATAGCCGCCTGGACCCCAAAGGCAGAGACCTGAAAATTTTGCTTAAGGATGCTCTCCAATTTGCGCTCCTCAGGGTCCCGCAAGGCAGAACCGCCCTCAACAGGCACGGTATGCCGCTTGGAAATTGCCGAGACCACCGCATCCACGACTGGCGAAGCTAACGTAGCCCGATCCCCTTCAGGAATGGGATACAGGCGAGCCATGCTGCGCGCCAGCCGAAACGGCGTCTCCGGCGTTTTCCACTGCTCCAGAATAATATCCCGAATATCCTGATGCATAGGAAAAGAGCGGGAAACGGAACGGATCCCCCGTAACAGGGGGTCCCCCACACGCGGAGTCTCCGGCGGCGCGTCCTCAAAACGCAAAACCGAAGAAACCTGTTGAATAAGGTCAGGCAGCTCATCTTTCTGAAAAAGGCGCACCACGGACGCCTCGTCACTGGAGAACGGGAAATCCGACAACCCGCCGCCAGCTTCCGTCCCCTCCAGAGAGTCCTGGAACTCCTCAGAAGGGTCCAGGTCCTCCTCCAGACCGACCCGTTCCTCCGACCACAAATTCTCGTCCCACGACACCCGCGGACGCTTGGACAAGGGAGGCGGCGGAGGGGACGTCACGCCAGACGAAAGAGGCAAAGCCGCAGGGAGCGCGGAGGAAAACCCACCCCCCGAAACCCCCTGGGCGCAACCGGGACCCCCAGCCGCCTGAAAATAGGCTCTGCATAAAGAAAAGAAAAATTCAGGAGAAAAACCCCCCGAGGGTCCCAAGGGACTCCCTGCCACAGCAGGGGACCCAGCAGAACCTTGCCCCTGCATAGTCAAAACAGGGGGAAGGTCACCTGAGGTGGAAGACAAAATGGAGGGGCCAGACAGAGAAGATGGCGGTTTTCCCGCCAAAAAAGCTCCCTCCATAGCCTGAAGCGGCTGAGAAACCTGAATAGTCTCAGCCGCTAAAGCAGGCAAGCCGGCATCAGCTGTCAAAAAATCAGCTGAGAGGGAATCCTTCGGGGAATCCCTCCGTGGGCGGTTGTGGAAGACCGGGCTTCCCCACTGCTCCAAGCCGACTCGCGAGGCACCATCGGCGGGGAGCTCTGGGCGCCTGCAGCCGCTGCCGACGGAGCTCCACCACCTCACCGACCCAAACCACCGAGTTCAGGCCGGCCGCGAGTGCCTCGCGGCTGGACTAAAATTGTGTCCTACTCCCCCGGAGAAGGGCACAATTGCTCCATACGCGACCTAGCTATAAAAAAGTGCTGGTTACATGAAAAAATACAGTAAAATACAGTTTTCTTAAAGGGAAACAACCCTTCAGACCAGCACTACCTCAGGATTTTTTTTTTTTTTTTTTTTACAGAACAGACTCCACAGGCTCTCGAAGCAATATGCCTTGCTTGACTTAGGGGGCAAGGCTTACTGCTGAGGCTCCTCTAAAAAAATGTGGGGAGGTGGAGGAAGTGGGGGGAGGGACCCCGCTCGTGACCCGCCGGGTTTGACACCCCCGAGGTCGGACGAACCCCCAAACAGAGTCCGTCCAAGCTCCGTCCGGCTAAAAACAGGGACAATAAACCCCCTAAACAAATTCCAACAGCCCTACCAAGGGAGATGGGTACAGATCACTCAACACCTGCTGGAGACTGAAAGAAGACTGAGGGAAATAGAGAGGAGGGGCTAGGATATACTGTCCCAAAGTTTTGTTTTCAGTCTCCACCTGCTGGTCATGATTAGATATATACCCATTCGTAAAGTTAACCTCTACTGGTCTGGAGAGTGCTAAAGAAAAGGGAAATTCTCGGACTGGGTGAAAGTGACTAGTGGAGTGCCCCAGGGCTCGGTTCTTGAGCCTATTTTGTTCAATATTTTTATAAACGATCTTGAGGAGGAAACAACATGCAATATAATAAAGTTCGCCGATGATACAAAACTATGTCAGGTGGTTGGCCCTCAAAGGGACTGCGAGGAGCTCCAGAAGGATCTAAGACAGCTGGAAACGTGGGCGACAAAGTGGCAGATGAATTTTAACATAAATAAATGCAAGGTGATGCATCTAGGAAAGAAGAACAAAGAACACGAGTATAGATTGTTTGGGGTAACATTAGCAAAATGCGAACATGAAAGGGATTTGGGGGTACTGATTGACAGAACCCTAAAGCCATCGGCGCAATGTGCAGCGGCGGCGAAGAAAGCAAACAAGATGTTGGGCATGATTAAGAACGGGATCACGAGTAGAAAGGAAGAAGTCATAATGCCACTTATAGAGCAATGGTCAGACCACACTTAGAATACTGTGTCCAACACTGGTCTCCTTACCTCAAGAAGGATATAACTCTGTTGGAGAAGGTGCAAAGGCGAGCCACGAAACTAGTCAAAGGAATGAAAAATTTGAGCTACGAAGAACGCCTCAGGAAACTGGGACTGTTTACACTCGAGAGAAGACTGAGAGGCGATTTGATAGAGACTTTTAAAATATTAAAAGGATTTGATAAAATAGACCAAGAAGCAGGATTACTAACATTTTCAGATGTGACACGGACAAGAGGTCACAGCCTGAAACTGTGTGGCAGCAGGTTCAGGATAAATGTCAGGAAGTTTTGTTTCACACAACGAGTGGTGGGCGCTTGGAATTCTCTTCTGGAGGAGGTTGTTGCGGAGACTACTCTTCTGGGTTTCAAGCACAAGTTGGATATACACCTTCTTGCAAATCATATTGAGGGATACGGTAATTTCAGGTCTTCAAAATAGAGAACCTAAATGGGCCGCCGCGTGAGCGGATCGCCGGACTTGAAGGCATTTCTTATGTTCTTAATCCTGAAAACCCAACTGGATTGTGGCTCTCAAAGACCGACTTTGACACCTGTGCTCTACTACCAGCAGATGGAGACTTAAGAATTACTGGATATACATTGCCCTTTAAGAATCCTGTGCAACTCCAAACCAGCCAGTGTTTCTCAGTCTCCAGCACATTGTGGATTCAAATTGATTCACTGAAGTGAATTGGGCAGCACTGCTTGCGACTGAAGATCCATAACCTACTTGTCCAAGAATAGTGTGTGGTTTTAGAAGAAGATTAACAAAGACAAGGACCCAATCTGTTGCCGTATAAGGCTATTTGAATATAACAATTTTCAGGTTCAAAATTGAAGTCCTTTGCAGGCTCTGCCTTGAGCCAGGGCTATATGCTTTGAAGCCTTGGGATTTCTCATCTCTTCCCACCCCCCTCCAGTACAGAGCTGTGTCGGCACCTCCTCAAGAAAGGGTTCTGTGTTTTTTATTCTAGATAAAGTAGGTGTTGACTACAGAATGCTGCGGGAATTCATTTGCCTGTCGGATCCTGGCAAGTTCTTTTCCTGTCCCTACCCCATTCCTGATAGCTCTGTCCTCATCTGCACAAGCCTAAAGCACTTTAAAATCATAAGTCTTCAAGGCTTACGCAGTTAAGGCAGAGCTTACAGAAATGAGACAGTGACAAAACCCACGGGGACAGGGAAAATCTGTCCCTGTCTCATTCTCTTGTGCTGACGGCTGTGTTTCAGCACTTAAAGCTCAAGCAAATAAAGCACAGTTACTTACCGTTAACAGTTGTTATCCAGGGACAGCAGGCAGATATTCTCAACAGTGGGTGATGTCACCAACGGAGCCCCGCAGCGGACAACCTCAAAACAGACTTGCTTGAAGATCTTTGTAAGTGCTTCCGAGTGCTGCACTGCACATGCGGGAGTGCCTTCCTGCCCGAGTTAGGGTGCATTACCAAGCATACACGCCAAAGGTTTTTCCCAGGGAGCTCAACTGGGAACTAGTTCACCAACTGGACCAGGAGCTGCCTATCCAGGCACAAAACTGAAAGCTATATCTATCTACCTGCTTGGAGATAGAACATACCTGAAAAAGTGTAAGTTATATAGACCTACTTAAACCCCCCCCTTGGTATTTTTTATCTCTACCTACTGGTCGATGGACATAATTAACCCACTGGTCTGGAATCGTAGGAAGGATGCTATGGAAGCAACAATTTATCAAACTAACAAAACCACTTACATTTCTGTAAAATACACTTGTAGCAGTTGGCTTGAATATTTTAGGACGTCTGTCTGTCTACTGGCAAAATAAAGATGTGGCATCAAAGTCTTAAAGTACCGTATTTGCCGGCGTATAAGACGACCCCCCAACTTTTACAGTTAAAATATAGAGTTTGTTATATACTCGCCGTATAAGACTACCCCTTCTTCCGCACACCTTCTCTACCGACCCGGGTGCAGCACAGCCGGCCAGGTCCCCTTACTTTTGTGGCACTTCCCCGACCGACCGACAACAGCCCCGGTCCGACAAACCTCCCTGCCCTTAACCGCGAATCTAAATTACCTTCTGACTACCCCTTCTTCCGCACACCTTCTCTACCGCCCCGGGTGCAGCACAGCCGGCCAGGTCCCCTTACTTTTGTGGCACTTCCCCGACCGACCGACAACAGCCCCGGTCCGACAAACCTCCCTGCCCTTAACCGCGAATCTAAATTACCTTCTTACAGCTGCTGTAAGAAGGTAATTTAGATTCGCGGCTACAGGGCAGGGAGGATTGTCGGACCCGGGCTGTTATCGGTCGGTCGGGGAAGTGCCACAAAAGTAAGGGAACCTGGCCGGCTGTGCTGCAACCGGGGCGGGGCGGGCCGCTCCTCTCCTTTGGTAGCCACTCGAACCGCGAGGCTACTCTCCTTCTCCTTATCTGCCCTGCCTGCAGCACAGAGCCGAACGGAAGTCTTCCCGACGTCAGCGCTGACGTCGGAGGGAGGGAGGGCTTTGTTTAAGCCCTCCCTCCCCTCTGACGTCAGCGCTGACGTCGGGAAGACTTCCGTTCGGCTCTGTGCTGCAAGCAGAGAAGGTAGGGAGAAGAAGAGCCGCGTACATCCAGAAGAATGAGTACATCCAGCCCCGCGACCCTCGGAGACGTCCCCATGGGATCCCCGTGACCCTAGGGGGCGTCCCCACGGGATCCCCGCGACCCTAGGGGCGTCCCCGTGCAGCTCTCTAATGTAAAGTAAGGGCATTTAAACAGTACCCGGCGTATAAGACGACCCCCGACTTTGGGGAGGATTTTAAGGTACTGAAAAGTCGTCTTATACGCCGGCAAATACGGTACTACATCACACCTGCACTCAATGGTTTATTAAAAAATTACATTTTACAAAAGAGAAATCAAACAGGTTTTTATTAAATCATTACAAAGCTGCTTTTTTCATTAAAACAGACTAGGACTTTAGCTTAAGGCTTTCTATTGTAAAAAAAAAACAACTCAAACACCGACCTTACTTTCTTCCTTTCCCCATAAAACATACCTGTCTAGAATATGTCCAGCTTAAGAGTGGTTAACAAAGAACTGGTCTGCTAGCAAGAAGAGCAGTATACTATCGAATGTAGCCCGACTGAGCGTTTCCTTGCCACTGGCATGCAATTCTCTCTTCTAAGCACTGATAAGCACACTGGCTACTAGTGCTGCCTGATTCAGGGAAAAAAATTTTAATTCGATTCAGCCTATTGAATTATTTTTTCGATTTGATTTTCCTGCCCAATTGGGTGTTTTTTTCAAACATCCTGGTGGGTTTATTTTATAGCCTCTTCACCCCCTCTGCCCTCTCCTAACCACACTGGCGCTGTGGTGTAAACAAAATAAACAAACAAAAAAGACTTTTCCTTTGTTAAATCCTAACTCACATTCACGGTCTAACACCAGCTCTGGCAGGATACACGTTTCAAATCTGACATATTGTAATCACAAAACAGAAAATAAAATTAGTTTTTCTACCTTTTGTTGTCTGGTCATTATTCAAATCTTGTTGGTCCCAGGCTCTGGTTGTCTTCTGATAACTTGCTTGCCAGGGTCTCCTTTCTTCTTTCTCTGTGCTAACCATCCATCTGCCATCTCTGTCCTCCCCTTCCGTTTCCCTCCCTAGGAGGTCTGGCATCTTTCTTTTTTTTTTTTTTTGTCTCTCTCCACAGATCCACCTTTTAACTACCCTTTCATCCAGAATCTCTCCCTCCTTCCCCACCACCCCAGGGTCCACCATCTCTCCCTTTCTTTTCCCAACTACCCTCCTATCCAGTATCTCTATCCTCCCTCCATACCATCCCTTGTGTCCAACTTCTCTCCCTTTCTGTTCCTTCCTTCCTTCCCTAAATCCCATGGTCCATCATCTCTCTCCCTCTCCTCTATTTCTTCCCCCTCAAAGTCCGGTATATGCAAATCTCTTTGAACCCCCCTTCCCTCCATGTACTTCTACACCAGGGCCCCCCTCCCCCTTAAAGATCTGCATCTCACCCCTGAAGGCCTGTGTTCCCCCCCCCTTGAAGGCCTATCTCCCCCCATGAAGGCTTGTCCTCCCTCTTGAAGGCCTGCATTCCCCCTTGAAGGCCTGCCCGCCCCACCCTGGCCTGCTCGCACCCCCCCCCCCAGAAGGTCTGTGTGTTCCCCCTGGCCTCCTCGCACCGTTTACCGTATAGAAGCAGCCTGCAGCAAGATCGCGATGACAGCGATCTTTGCGCTGCTTCGGTGCTGTTTCCTCCGCCGTGGTCCCACCCCTCCTCTGACATTAGAGGAGGGGCAGGACCGCGGCAGAGGAAACAGCACCAAAGCAGCGCAAAGATCGCTGGTATTGCGATCTTGCTGCAGGCTGCTTCTAAACGGTGCAGGGAAGCGAGATGCTGGGGGGGGGGGGAAATCGGACAGCAACACTAACCAGCTGATGCCCCCTCCCCCTCCTAAAGCAGTTGCGGCAGCGACCGGCCAGCAAGAGCAGCGCTGCCGCTCCTACTTTAGGGGGCGAGGGTCAGCCGAATCGAGAAGCTTTTTTTGTTGTTGTTTTGTATCGATTCGAATCGATTCACCTGAAGTGAATCAGTGAACCGATTCGAATCGTGAATTAGGCAGCACTACTGGCTACTAGGCCCATACTAGCTCCACATGATTATAAATAAGGGCTTGCCCTAGAACTGTACTCATCTAAATGAGCAATGAAGAGAGAGCACATCCCATCATATGCCTAAGCCATTATCTGCATGGCAGGTCTTCACTGTCAATACATACCACAAACCCAGATCTGGCTTTAACAGAAAGCTAATTTACTAAGTTTGTCCCTACAGTTACACAATTCAGGCAGAAACCATAGTAAAGTCTATGAACCAGCAGTCTAAATTTAAAAAGGTGAGGTGTGGCGTGGCAGTAAAGTTATGCATCAGATTTATTTCTTTTCCAAAATAAATGTAATACTTTGATCAAGTTTTCATTTAAACTCCTTTTAATACATTAACGTCCCTAAGGATTTTAACCTCAGCATCGCACCTTGTGCCCCCAACTTCAGAGAATACTGTATGTGCAGAGGTGACAGGCCACAAATGACCTGCCATTTGTGTGAACAGAGTCCTAGAAGTTCTAGGAGATGGTAAGCATGCAGGTCCGATGTTGCTCTAGTCATAGTGTAATAGAGAATAGAGCTGGTAAGGGGCGACTTTTCTGGCACCTTCCAACGACTTCAACTCTATCAAAACTAAGCACTCAAGAATCTCCGCATTTAACTTCTTTAGTAAGGTGCAGGCAGCCCACAATGAACCTGTGTTAGAACAAGAAAAATTGTTAAGACTCAGCTAGAGCTTATAATAATGTTTTCAACCAACCTAAGCCAAAGTAGTGGTGACTAAATCCACAGCTTTTGTCTTGGTGACAATCATATAGACAAATATTGGCTATCAATCTGAGAGCTTCCCTAGAGAAGGATTTGTCCCACTGCTTCACTTTCCCATGCATCCAGCTCCCCACCATGCAGGTAAGAGACCAATGCATAGGCTTCCTTTCAGTCCATGTGGCTGCTGGAGGCCCATGAATATGTCACTTGCTGGGACCTAAGCACATATGCAATTTAAGATCACTATGTTTAGCAAAGAAATGACATGCAAATGGATCAAAAAACAGCAATTACCAATCTTGGCCCATAAATTAACAGTCCCTTGACCTAATCTAGAAAGATCTAATCCGTTAACAGGTTTAAAGTGCATAGCTGACTTCAGTAAATCTAGGATAAGTATTTTGCCAAATTAAACTTAAGTAGCTATATAAACACCACAGGCTCAAAGTGCTGGCTTCTGCAAACAAAAAATAACCGAGATAGTGGGCCTTATCTGGCATTGAATATTCAAGTTTTCAGCAATGCCCAGAAGTTATCGGAGTGCTGATGGATATTTAGATAGGTGCCCAATTAGCTGCCCTACCTTTATCCAGGCATTTATCAGATTAGCAAAATGAAAATTGCCGCTAAATAGGTGAGCTCCAGCTCTGCATCCCCAACCTTATATGTCATGTTTGTCTGTCCAAGTTAGATTGTAAGCTCTTCTTAGAGAGAGGAAGAGATAATGGTTACTGTGGGTGGGCAGACTAGATGGGTCTTTTGGCCTTTATCATGGTTCTATGTTTCTAATTGTCAAAATTTACAGCACTGCGTATGTCTTTCAGTGCTACATAAGTGATAACTAGATACTGTCGCTGCTGATATCCAGTGGCACTAGCTGGTTAAGTGTCATTGCATATCAGCAACAGAGCCAGCCAGAGGGATTTAATTAGGTAGGAGCATTCATAGTAAAATACAGCAGATAAAGGCCTGAACGGTCCATCCTGTCTGCCCATTACAAATACATGATTCAATTAACTTGTCTCTTCTTTGATATTTCTGGGTCATAGACCACCTGGTATTATCTTAGGTTCCAAATGCTGAAGTTGCCACCTAATCAAGCCATTGTGACATCACTGCCGAGGTTGGCTCTTAGGCGTTGCTGGAATGAGGCATTATGACATCATCATCTCAGCTCTGGAATGTTGCTACTCTTTGGGTTTCTGCCAGGTAACATAGTAAATGACGGCAGATAAAGACCTGAACGGTCCATCCAGTCGGCCTATTACAAATACATGAGTCAATTAACTTGTCTCTTCGTTGATATTTCTGGGTCATAGACTAAAGTCCACCTGGTCTTGTCCTAGGTTCCAAATGCTGAAATTGCCGTCCAAGCTCACTCCAGCCTATCCAACCATCCCGTTGTTTGCTGGATATCTACCATAAAGTCTGGCCAGTAACATCCTCATGTTCCAAGTTAGTGGAGATCCCACTGATGCCCTCCCCAGCCCATCCTACATCAAATCACCACACATTTTTATTATTATTTTTCTTCTTTCTTTTTTTAAATTTATTTTGTTAGGTTAATATGTAAATACTTAATATGGTGCTTTAAGTTAGATTGGACAGATAGGGAAGTTTTTAAGCACCTAGTGTTAACTGCCTTGATCTGACAATTATTGTAAAGTAAAATGGTATAACAAATAAATTATACATCACCCTTCTACTATGGTAAACATGGAGATAACTAAGCCCCCGTAGTCTGTTTTTCAAAGAAAGTGGCACCATAGAAGTTTAATGTGTGTTGGCAGAATTAATAGTGATTATGAACATCTGAAGAAGCTCCTAGTAGAGTGAAACAGGGACGCCCCGTTGAGCATGAACAGTTTCATTATTTGAAACAAATACCAGAGGTCCATCGTTCCAACGTCTAAAATAGGGAATAGAATCTGCATTCCACTTTGGAGTAAAGCTAAGTACATTTAGTGCTATTTAGAGTGTGGAACGATTGGGATTGTTATCAATTTAACTACTATCAATCTAATAAAAAGGAAAATTAATTTATTAGGTCTTTCTATAAAATAAAATAAATTAATAAATATTTTTGTAAGCGTAGGGGGGACATAAGAGACCTATGATAGCTCATGAAGTGGTTGTATTGATAAGACTAGTTCTAATTCAAACAGCTGTGGGCACTTGAGGTCACTGCTTCCCAAAGTATTAACCATTAATATTACACTTCTCCTTCCGTATTCGCTGTGATAGGGGATTAACAGAACTGCAAATACTGAAAAAAAACGCAAATAACTTTTTCATATGTTATTTGCTATTTTTTATTAAAAACCATGGTGAATATGGTGAAACCGCGAATAACATGGTGGGAGACCTGGCCTGTTCCTGCAGGAGAGGCAAAACACGGTGAAGAAAGTGCTGGGAATCAGCGATTTTCTCTGTAAACGCTTGGAATCAGCGATTTCTCTATGCAAGCTGATGTAATTTGGGGGAGGAGCCAGCAAGCTAAAAACCGTCAATAATCGATAATATTTCTGTAGCGTAACAGATGCATGCAGCACTGAACATTAAACACACCAGGTACTGTCCCTGCTTCAAAGAGCTTACAGTCTAATTATGACAGACACTATGCACAAAATGGTAACATACATAGTAACATAGTAAATGGCGGCATCCAGTCTGCCCAACCATACATGTCCCATAAATTATTTATTTAGTTTAAATGGTCCTTTTTCTTAGATATTTCTGTGAATCAATATAAGCTGCGTCATGAAGGGAACTACGAAGGGGTAGATAGAATTTTAAAGGTCTTTTTGTCAATTCCTCAGCACTTCCTGCCTCAAAACAAGTCTTTTTGAAGAAGGTGGTAGTCTTAAGAACCTAAGGATAGCCATACTGGGTCAGACCAATGGTCCATCTAACCCAGTATCCTATTTCTAACAGTGGCCAATCCAGGTCAGTATATGGCAGAAACACAAACAGCAGCAACATTTCATGCTAACGCTCTCGGGGCAAGCAGTGGCTTCCCCTACCTACCTCCAGTGGCTATCAGATCATCGATAATAACCACCTTCTGTTTTGGGTCTACAGCATCTGTCTGAATTTCAAGTTCAGCCTAAAAAACATAAAAAGTAATTTAGCTTACTTTAGAATTTTGCCTCAGGCAAACTGTCAATACAGCACAAGCACACCACAAACAGGTAAAAAACTATTACAGTACTGAGTCGGACCTCTTGTCTTGACTTGGATTATTTTATGCATAAAAGCTAGAATGATATGCAATGTTTACATTCCAAAATCCCCATAACATTGGGCATCAAAATGGCTTAGGTTTAATGTGAGCAAGTGCAAAGTGATGCATGTTGGAAAGATGCATGTTGGAAAGATGCATGCTGAACTATAGTTATATGATGCTGGGTTCTATTCAAGGAGCCACTCCCCAGGAAAAAGATCTAGGGCCCAGATTCTTAAAACTTTAACACTGTCGCTAAACTGTTTTCCAGTGATTTATCAACCTCCAGTGTATTCTTAAAAAATGCCGAACCATTTTCAAAAAGTGGCTTATGCTTTTGGTGACAAAAAAAGCGACTGATCCAGGGGTGCCCACTTAACGGAGTTTAAGAGGGGGTCGACCGAGATCACAATGGATCAGTGAGTCCTGGAGGTGATTTGAGACAGGTATACACTTGAGTTCAATCGGTCCTTGCCAGATCTGCTTCTCTTCTCTTCCCCTTGTCAGGCCTCTTAGAAGAGGCGAGCGTTTCGTCAGACTCTTCAGCGGTTGTTAGAGCTCAAGGCAGTGATTCCTGTGCCTCCTTTAGAGATTAATACCAGGAAGTACTTAATTTACTTTGTGGTACCCAAGAGGGGTCTTTTCATCCAATTCTGGATCTGAAATGTGTGAACAGGGCACTCCAGGTCCCTTCTTTTCCCATGGAGACCCTGAAGTCCATGATCCTAGCAGTACAGCCTGGAGACTTCTCTCGACCTCATGGAGGCCTATTTTCATATTCCCATTCGGGACTTACATCAACAATTCCTTCTTTTTGCGATTTTGTGAAAGCACTATCAATTCTGTGCGCTTTCATTTGGTCTGGCAACGGCCCCACATACCTTCACCAAGGTTATGGTACTGGTGGCGATGGCCTTGCACAAGGAGGGCTTCTTGATTCATCCTTATCTGTATGACTGGTTGATTCATACAAAGTCCTTTCAGGAGAGCTCCCGAGTTATGGCCCTTGTCATGGAGTTGCTGCAGTTGTTGGGCTGGGTGGTCAGCCTTTCCAAGAGTCAGTTCATTCAGTCTCAACGAATGGAGTATGGAGTTCTGTTTGATACCGCTCTGGGGAGAGTATTCCTTTCCAAGGCTCAAGTGCAGAAGTTACAGTTGCAGATTCGTTCCCTGTTGAATTCTCATCCCCAGGTGCAGGAGTTTCTTCAGGTCTTGGGATCGATGATGGCCTCCTTGGAAGTTGTTCAGTGGAGTCAGGCTCACATGCACCCCCTTCAGTACGCTCTTCTTCAGTGGTGGTCTCTGCAGGTTCACAAGCTAGTTTCTCTGGTTCCTCTTCGTGGGATCGTTTGTCACAGCCTGCACTGGTGGCTTCAGTCAGTAGAATGGAATATTGCTACTCCTTGGGTTTTATCCAGGTACTAGTGACCTGGATTGGCCACCATGAGAACGGGCTACTGGGCTTGATGGACCATTGGTCTGACCCAGTAAGGCTATTCTTATATGGAGTCTGAGATAAAGTCTGAGACAATTTTGGGTACCTGGAGTCGAAGGATTCATCTACCGACTCCACAGCCCTGGTTAGCAGCTTCACAGTCGTTCCCAGGAGCATCAGAGGGTTAAACTTTGGTCCCCTGCTTCTCAGGCTACTGCCCTCGTTAAGCCGCTCCTCCATGTGGTTAGAACAGATGTCCTTTTAACTTTGCACATCTATTTCCAGCTCATTTGGGATCCAGTGGCCTAAGTCTTCATTCATAACTACCAGAGAAATAATTTCATTGCCTCCTTAAATTTAATTTCCTGCCTACTTTACCATCATTGCAGTAATATTCCTGGACAAAATAGAACCAACATTTCTTTCTCATTGTCTACCTTCTCTCTCGCGCTCTCTCCCTGCCTTGTGCCCTGGGTCATAAGAACATAAGCATTGCCCCTGCCGGGTCAGACCAGGGGTCCATCACGCCCAGCAGTCCGCTCCCGCGGCGGCCCCCCAGGTCCATGACCTGTAAGTGCTCCTTACCTAAGATGTTTATACCCTATTTATTTAATGTCCTGTAAGTAACCCTCTATCTGTACCCTGCTATCCCCTTCTCTTTCAGGAAGTCATCCAGTCCCTTTTTGAACCCCAATAATGTACTCTGAGAGTCTGCCCATGTGCAGGATGCGGCGGGTAGGGGCCTCCAGTTCGTCTTGGGCGGCAGGGCCTGCGGTGCAAAGCTGTTTTTGCCGGCTTGGGGGGGGGGGGTCACGAATGTGCAGGACACAGCAGGAGTAAGATCATGGAGAGCCTTCAACAGTGGCTGTCTCCTCTCCTAGCAGCTCTGTATTTACCAGGGCAGTGATTCACTTTGGCAAATTCCCCTTTCCTTGGGGGGGGGGGGGGCAACAAACCCAAGGCTGCCTAAGGAAATCACTGCTGCAGGCAAGTACTGAGAGCTGCTGGAAGGAGAAGAAGCCACTGTTGGAGGCTGGAAAGCTGCTGGATAAAGGGAGAGCTGCTACTGCACCTGGAGGGAGGTAGAGAGATGCTGCTGGGAGGGGAAGAGGGAAAGGAATGGAAAGAGAGCTACTGTTGGATAGGGGGGGAGGAGGGAAGGGAGAAGGAAAAAAGGAAGGAAACAGCTGGCAGGGAGATTAGAGGAGGGAAAGGGGAGAGACAGGAATGAGAAAGTAGAGAGAGATTGATGCTGGAAAGGGGGTCAGCAGAGAAATGAGAGAGGGATAAAGATGCTAGATTTGGTGTAGGAGAGATAAAAATGAAGAAAGCAGTGAAGCTGGAATGAATGATGTAAAAAGGAGAGAGGAGGCACAAGCTGGATGGAAAGGGGAGAGGGGCATAGAAAGAAGTCAGATACATATGGGAGGGGGAGAGGCCAGACAGTGGATGGAACGGGTAGACGCTGGAAGGAAGAGTGGAAAGAAGATGAAAGCAGAGACCACAAAAAGTAGAAAAAAAATCATTTTATTTCTATTTTGTCATTACAATATATCAGATTTGAAATATATATCCTGCTAGAGACATAACTGGGGACTGCAAAGCCTAACAGTATTCCTGTCATGTGTGACTACAGTATTCTGTTAGCATGATATTTCTGTGTAGCATTCTGTAATAATTTGGCTTGTTCAGTTTTCTTGATAGTAGAGGGGATATATGTGAAGGGGAGGGGAGACAGGGGTTTTGTTGGTCCTTGCTCTGAATATTTATATTTATAAAATGACAATTGTACAGAATATTGTTTCTTTTTATACTTTAATAAAATACGTTCAATATAAAATCATAACCGAGACCTGTGCAGATGGGATCAGATGGTTTGTGGGGACCGAGCTTGCGGAGACGGGGCGAAAATGTGTTTTTTTATTTCGGTCTTAGTAGTTTGCCGGTCCACAAAATAATTATTTTATTTCTGCCGGTCCACGGGTGTAAAAAGGTTGAAGAACACTGGTTTAAATGATACCTTTTAGTGGAATTCTTTATGTCACATTTACAAAATGGAACGTATTTTGGCCATACAGCAGGGGCATTTAAATAAATTTAGGAAGGTTTGGGGACCATTAGAACAATACTGTAAAGATTGATGATATTTTTCTTTTCCTATGTTGATTATACACATCCAGGGAGAGGGAGGGGAGGGTGGGATACTTAAGGTCTTTGAATGAGGAACTGATGGTAGGGGAGGGAGGGTAAATGTTTTAAAGGAATATTGTAAGAGATTTAAGTGATGTTAAATGAAATTGATTGTATATTGTATCACACTTATTGAAAGTTTTTAAATGAATAAAGATAAATTAAAAAAAAATAAAATAAAGTTGTTAAATTGCAAGAAAATGTGAAAAATTGCAAGAGGACCTTGTGAGACTGCAAGACTGGGCGTCAAAATGGCAGATGACGTTTAATGTGAGCAAGTGCAAAGTGATGCATGTGAGAAAGAGGAACCTGAACTATAGCTACGTGATGCTGGGTTCTGTGTTACGAGTTATTGCCCAGGAAAAATATCTAGGTGTCATTGTTGAGAATATGTTGAACCCCTCAGCTCAATGTGTGGCGGCAGCTAAGAAAGCAAATAGAATGTTAGGAATTATCAGGAAAGGAATGGAAAACAAAGATGAAAATGTTATAATTCCCTTGTATCGCTCTATGATATGGCCGGACCTCAAATACTGTGTGCAGTTCTGGTCGCCGTATCTCAAAAAAGATATAACTGAATTAGAAAAGATACAGAGAAGGGCAACAAAAATGATAAATGAAATAGGTCGACTTCTCTACCAGGATAGGCTAAAGTGGCTAGGCCTCTTCAGCTTGGAGAAGAGACAGCTCAGGGGTGATATAATAGAGGTCTATAAAATAATGAGTGGAGTAGAAAGGGTAGATGTGAATTGTTTGTTCACTCATTCCAAAAATACTAGGTCTAGAGGGCATGCTTTGTTAAATGAATCTAAGACAGAACTTCTCTGGACCCACAAAGATCTATGCGTATACCCCGTCCGTCCTTTTCCTGGGCCACAAACACCCTTACACCAAAGACGTCCGCAGCCTAGGAGTAACTCTTGACTCTAACTTATCAATGACAGATCACGTATCCAAACTAGTATCATCCTCTTTCTACTACCTCCGCCAGCTAAAAACCATACGTGCATACTTCTCAGAACCCGAAATTGCCCAACTACTCTACGCTTTTGTACTATCCCGCGTAGACTATTGTAACACTCTACTAGTGAGCCTGCCTACCAAAACTCTCTCCTGCCTCCAAAAGGTGCAAAACTCTGCAATCCGCCTTCTGAAAAACCTAGGCATCCGTGATCATGTTACCCCCTGCATTAGCTTCCGTGCACTGGCTGCCCATTCAAAAACACTGCACCTTCAAGGCCCTGGTCCTCGCTTTCAAAACCTTCCATTAAATGATTCCGTACTACATGAAAACTTAACTACAAATCTACTTCCCAAAGCGACCACTGAGGTCCCAAGGAGAAAAACGACTGACCATACCTCCTGGGCGCTCCCTCAAAACTGAAACAGCCCGCAAACGCTCCTACTCACATTTCACGTTGGCACACAATCTCCCCATCTGTCAGATCACTAGATGGACTCTGGAACTTCAGGAACATAGGCCGTGAAAACCTTCCTGTTTACTAACCCAGCGCCTTAAAGTCATTCACCCAGAAATGCCACTCGGTCAACATACCTACGCCACCTAGGGCTCCTTTCACTAAGGTGTGCTAGCGTACGCGCGCTAACCCTATGCTACACGGAAAATACTAACGCAAGCTCTATGGAAGCGTTAGTGTGTAGCACGCGCTAAAACCACTAGCGCACTAGTAAAAGGAGTGAGCCCCTAATCTCACCAGATGCTACTTAGTGCATATGTTTTATTGTCATGTCTATATAGCACAGTTACTTACCGTAACAGGTGTTATCCAGGGACAGCAGGCAGATATTCTCTACATGGGTGACGTCATCCACGGAGCCCCGACGTGGACAGCTTTTCAAGCAAACTTGATTGAAGATTTCAAGTTTGCTGGTGCTGCACCACGCATGTGTGTGCCTTCCCACTCCACTAGAGGGCGCATGATAAAGAAGCAGACGAGGGTTCCATCTGATTCGAAGCACACCATGTGGCGAATCTAGTCCACTTCTGGGCATAACACTGCCCAGTGGAAGCTTTCCTAGAAGCTTCCAGAACATCCCTCACCGACTGGAACAACTCAAGGAAAGGAGTCAGGTGGAAAGGAATCAAGCCATCAGATGCAGAGACTGCAGATTGGGATGCAACAGCGAACCCCGACTC
The DNA here is from genome assembly GCF_902459505.1 of Geotrypetes seraphini. Lineage (NCBI taxonomy): Eukaryota > Metazoa > Chordata > Amphibia > Gymnophiona > Dermophiidae > Geotrypetes > Geotrypetes seraphini. Next base: position 9,436,141 of record NC_047087.1, on the reverse strand, counting down.
TGAGACAGCAGAGAAGGAAACATAGGCAGAGGTAGAGGATCCCTGATACTGAGTTGAAGCAGGGAAAACCACGGCTGTCGAGGCCACGGAGGAGCGATCAGAATCAAGGTGGCGTGGGTCAACTTGAGATGGACAAGCGTCCTCAGAATCAGCAGAAAGGGAGGAAACGCATACAGGAACCTGCCCTTCCAATCCAAGAGGAAAGCATCGGCCTCGAGATGATCTGAGGAGAACACCCTGGAGCAGAAAAGAGGCAACTTGTAATTGAGGGGTGAGGCAAAGAGATCTATCTGCGGAGTCCCCCACCGAAGAAACACCTGACGCAGAGTCTGGGAATGGAGAGACCATTCGTGCGGCTGCAGGAGGCGACTTAACTTGTCCGCCAGGCAGTTGTGTTCGCCCTGGATATAGACCGCATGAAGAAAGATGTTGTGGCGGAACGCCCAATTCCAAAGGCGAAGAGCCTCCTAGCAGAGAGACAGGGAACCCGTACCCCCCTGCTTGTTGACGTAATACATCGCCACCTGGTTGTCCGTGCGTACCAGGACCACCTAATCCCAAAGCAAATTTATTTATTCGATTTTTTTAGCCCGTCCTCCCATAAGAGCCCAGAACGGGTTACAATGAATATATTGGTGCATTAAAATTATAAGTAAGATAGGTACTTAGAAATTCCCTTACTGTCCCGAAGGCTCACAATCTAACTAAAGTACCAGGAAAAATGACAATTAGAAGAGTAATAAAGAAAGAAAATAGAGCTAGAGGAGAAAAATAAGAAAATAAACATACTAATAAGATTACAATGATCTAAAGGAATTTGAAAGGTTAAAAAGAGGGGAGATAAGAATAGATGCAGAGGGAGAACCGTTGAAGCAATAAGCATTATAAATGGCTCGAAGCTCCAACAAGTTGATGTGGCAATGACGGTCCGTACTCGACCAAAGGCCCTGGTTACGCAGCCCATCGAGATGTGCCCCCCAAGCATAAGCCGAAGAATCCTTCGTCAGGACCTTGTGATGCGGAGGAGCGAGAAAGAGCAACCCTCTGGAAAGATTGGAAGAGTTGGTCCACCAACGGAGCGATCATGTTAAGGAAGGAGTCACCGCAATGAGATGAGAAGCGAGATCCTGATCCTGTCGCCACTGAGAGGCCTGAGTCCACTGAGGGACCCTCAGATGCAGCCTCGCGAACGGCGTGACATGCACGGTGGAGGCCATGTATCCCAAGAGGACCATCATCTGCTTGGCCGAGACCGAAGTCCGCAGGGAAAACTGCCGGCTCAGCCGCACGAGAGTGGCCTGCCGAGAGGGAGGCAGGAACGACCGGAGGCGAACCGTGTCCAGCACGGCCCCGATGAACTGTAGAGACTGAGAGGGACACAACTGGGACTTTGGGAAGTTTACCTCGAACCCCAGATTCTGAAGGAATATAATAGTCCGACGAGTCGCTGAAATAACCCCCTCCCTCGACGGGGCTTTGATCAGCCAGTCGTCGAGGTACGGGAAAGCCTGGAGTCCCTGTGACCACAGGTCCGCAGCCACCACCACGAGACACTTCGTGAAGACTCGTGGGGACGAAGCCAGCCCGAACGGAAGGACCCTGTATTGAAGATGCAGGTTCCCCACCTGAAAGCGAAGGAACCAGCGACAAGCTGGATGCACCAGAACGTGAGTGTAAGCTCCCTTCAGATCGAGGGAACATAACCAGTCCCCCTCGTCCAGCAAGGGATACAGAACGGGAAGCGAGAGCATCCGGAACTTCTCCTGAACAAGAAATTTGTTCAGCTTCCTGAGGTCCAGAATAGGCCAGAGGTCCCCAGTCTTTTTGGGGATCAGGAAGTACCGGGAGTAAAACCCCCGCCACCGCTGACAAGGGGGAACCTCCTCCACCGCTCGAAGGCGAAGGAGAACCTGAGCCTCCAGAAGGAGCAAGGGAAGCTGTGCACGATTCGAAAGAGACCCGCCGGGAGGACTGTCTGGCGGCAACTCCCGGAAGTTCAGTGAATACCCCTCTCTGATAACGGTGAGGACCCAAGCGTCCAAGGTTATACGGGTCCAACTCAGGTAGAAGGCCCCGAGACGGACCCCGATAGGAAGAGGGCGTCCAGCGCGGAGGGGGCCAGCCCCCATCCGCTCAGCCCGTCAAAAAGACGGCACGGGCTTAGACACCGCAGTGGTCTGAGGTTGGGAGGAGCCTGCTGCTCCTGCTGGTTGCGAGGAGGTGGGCGAGAAAAGGCATGTGTAGACTTCTGCGGGTACCGCCGGGGCGGCAACCAATAAGCCTTAGGAGGAGTGGGCTTCGGCTTGGGCCGCACCAAAGAAGCGAAGAATCGTTCATGCTCCGAGAGGCACTTGGTGGCCGCCTCGATCGAGTCGTCGAAAAGTTCATTCCCCAAACAGGGAAGATTGGCCAGACGATCCTGGAGGTTAGGGTCCATGTCCACAATGCGGAGCCACGCCAAACGGCGCATAGCTACCGCAAAGGCGGAGACCCGTGAGGACAGTTCAAAAGCATCGTAAGCCACGTGGAACAGGTGCATACGAAGCTGCGAAAGGGATTCCACCAGGCGCCCAAAATCCGCCTGATGGGAGGCGGGCAAGTCACCCTGAAAGGCGGGCAAGGATTTGATCAGAACCTTAAGGTATGAGGTAAAGGTGAAGTTATAGTTCAAGACCCAATTGGCCATCATAGAATTTTGGTAGAGACGCCTGCCAAATTTGTCCATCATCCTCCCCTCCCTGCCAGGCGGGATTGGTGGGAAAGTTGCGCCTTCTCAAACCCGGGGCAAGGGACGGTCCTGTACTTCGACTCCATTTTGGATGGAATGGCCAGGACCGCATAGGGGGTTTACAAATTCCGGATGAAAGCCTAGCGCAGCACCGGATTCAAAGGGAGCAGAGGAGGACAAGGCTGGTCCAACTCCTCCAAGAACTCCTTTGTGTATTTGGAGTCAGACTGGAGGTCGAGGTGGAGCGCCCTCCCCATGTCCTGCACGAACCTCGCGAAAGAGGACGGACGACTATCTGACCGACCATCACGGGGGGTAGTCGAACGAGACCGAGGTGCAACCGAGAAGGAAGGAGAAGCCTCCCTAGAGTAATGAGGAGGCAGATCAGTCTCCCCCTGCCCCGAGCCCCAGGACACTCCACTAAAGGAACACAGCGGGGTCGAGGACCGCCGGCGCCTCGAGGACACCCGAGGCGAGGCCCCCAGGGTCTGAGGCATGGAGGCCCCCTGGCGCCGAGGAGAGACGCCTCTGGAAAAAGAAGGGGACCTACCCGAAACCGGGGCCTCCCGGAGCAGCGACTTGAACAACCGAGGGTTGGACAAGGACAATTCTGAGGCCCGGAGAACCTCGGTAGAGCGAACGCCCGGGGACCGGCCCCGCCTCGGAGGGGAGTCCCAGGGTTGCTTTGCCAAGTGGCGAGACGGGGTCGAGGCACGCTCTGACCGACGCTTCGACTTCGGGTGGCCCGAAGGCGAGGAATCTGAAAAGGAAAGACGCCTCGACTGGCGCACCCTGCCCCTAGGGGCCCCTACACGACGCTCAGGCTGGTCCATGGTCGCGAGGTCGAGGCCGGAGTCAAGTGGGCCAAAGCCGAGGAAAGCTCCGAGGATATCAAGGCCCGAAGCATATCCTGGAACACCGGCACCGAAACCACAGCGGGCAAGTCAGGCGCAGCAGTGCATTCCACTGAGGGCGATCTCGAGGATGAGTATTCCCTTGAGGCAGAAGCACGCATGGAGGGCTTAGACTGTTTTGACGAGGCCGGAGGAAGGGCACTCCCACCATGGACGGCCGGAGACTCCGAGGTTGGCTTCCTCGCCGGCGCAGACCCTGAAGAAAGAAGAGGGGACTTACCCGACACCGACGCCCTCGAGGTCGAGGCGGAGCTCTTTGAGGCCGAGGTCTGCTTAGTCGGGGCCGAGGTCTTCGAGGCCAACATCGAGGCCGGGGCCGAAGCTGGGGCCGATGTCGAGGCCGAGACCAGGGCCTGCTCCACAGCAAACAAATCAGGCATGCGGGCCCGTCGACGACGCAGGGCACATTTCTGGAAAGTGGCACACCGGGGGCAAGAATCGATAGGATGGTCCGCCCCTAGGCACAAAATGCACCAATGATGCGGGTCGATAATAGACAGAAGCCGAATGTACTGGGTGCACTTTTTAAACCCGGTAACGGGCCGGGACATTGAGAAAACGGCCGCGGACGATCGAAGCCGAGCGGCCACGGCAAACCGGGAGCCCCTGGATGCTGAACTACGATTGGGAAAAGCAACAAAACAATAAAAACAAAGAAGAAAAACCGCACAGCGACTCCCGAGAAAAAACCCAAAGAAGCCGCGGTGCTAGAAATGCACTGAACACGGAGAGAAAAAACGACAGGGCTTTCTGGCTCCGCGGAAAACTAAGAACTGAAGACCACGAGGAGGGGATACGCCTTCTAGTGGAGCGGGAAGGCACACACATGCGTGGTGCAGCACCAGCAAACTTGAAATTTTCAATCAAGTTTGCTTGAAAAGCTGTCCGCATAGGGGCTCCGTGGATGACATCACCCACATGTAGAGAATATGCTGCCTGCTTGTCCTGGGATAATGTAATTTATGTAAATTATGTCATTATGATGGATGTACTTTGTAACCTGTTCTGAGCTCCTTTGGGAGAACGGGCTAAAAAAAATAAATAAATAAATAGCGTGTATATGAAAAATGAATGGGAAAAAATTGCATTATAATTAGTAAAGGGACAGGATCTGGGGGAAGAGCTTGGTTGGGTCTAGAGTGGAGCTTGGGAGGTCTGCGGTTGGGGGTATTCTGCTTATATTTGTTAGACTTCCCTGCTAGCACGCCCTATTAACATTTCAGGGCCTGTCTGGAGGACCACTGAGCATGCGTGGATGTCAATGTGATATCACAAATGTGCATGATGTCATCATGGCGATGTAGGCGCACTTCCGGGTGCCTTGAGTCGTGGCCACTGCCTTTAGTGTGCCTCAGCTCGAGTAAGTTTGAGAGACACTGCCTTAGGGTATACTCAGCCAGTCCGATGTTCATGATGTCTACAATGAAAATTGTGGCTCAAAACAATGCTGCTAAGATAATAGCCAGATTTCCAAGTATTCACGTCACATCTTTATTAGCTGAAATCCAATGGTTGCCAGTTACTTGGTGAATACAATCCAAGATATTGACCTTGGTATTTAAATGCGTTTGTGACTTGTTGCCTAAGATGACTGCTTCTTTATTGCAGACATATAATAATAATAATAATAATTTTATTTCTTATATACCGCCAAAGCCATGGTAGTTCGAGACGGTTTACAATAAGAGGAGCTGGACAGTCAGCGATATAGTTACAATATAGAAACAATGAATACAAGTACACTGAATGCAAGTAGAAATAAGAAGAACCGGACAGTCAGTGACGTAGTTACAATGTAGAAGCAATGGTTTCAGTATACAGAATATGAGAGATAATGAACAACAAATTCTTAGGTGACAAATCGGTTGAACAGTTTCGTTTTTACTAATTTTCTAAAACTAATATAGGATGAGGAGAGCATGATAATGTTACTCAGCTAGTCGTTCAGTTTACCTGCCTGGAAGGCTTGAGTTCTGTCCAGGAATCTTTTGTAACGGCAGGCCTTTATTGTTGGGTGTGTAAATATGTAGATTTTACGTGTGAGCCTAATAGTGCAACCCAAATTGAAGTGGGAGATCAGGTACATAGGGGCCAGACCAAAGACTGATTTGAAACAGAGACAAGAGAATTTAAATAATACTCTAGCCTCGAGGGGCAGCCAGTGAAGTTTTTGAAGGGTTTTCTTAAAAGATCCCAAGTAAATAATGTTGCAATAGTTCAGCATGCTTAGAATAGAAGATTGTACTAGTAGACGGAATGATGCTGCATCAAAGTATTTTTTGATGGTTCTTAGCTTCCATAATGTTGAGAAGCATTTTCTGGTCAGTAGATCTGTGTGTGAGCGTCTAAAGTAAGGTATCGGTCTAGAGTCACTCCCAGAATTTTTATGGAATCGACAATAGAGAAGCCCTGACCGTTCAAGGAAATTTTTGAGTCTTTGATTTTTGTACCTGGTTGTCCTTTGAGATCACAAGTTAGAGATCTAACCAAGTTAGAGATTTTGGTTATTCCCTCACTTCATTCAGTCACTAAAGTTGTAAATCGATCTTGAATGTTTCAGGTGGCTGGACCTTTACTATGGAATTCAATTCCAGATTTCATTCGTTTAAGTTCTGGTTTCTTGGCATTCTGGAAAACTTGAAAGCTTATTTTTTTCCGATTGGCCTTTTCAAATCTGGGTAATGTGCAATTTGTCAGTCATCTGGTCTTATTTGTAAGGCACAGGTTTCAGGTTGTAAGCTGTATTTTAGTGTGATTTGTTGAGTTTTGTTTTAATTATGCATGTATTGCTGTTACCCGCATAGATGCTGGATATGAGGGTCATAAGTGTTCTAAATAAATAAATAAAATGCATGAGATTTGCATGCATAGTCATTGTAGAGATCCTGAAAGCCTGACTGGCTGAGTTTAACCCAAGGATTGGGTTGAGAAGCACTACTCTAGGGATAGGGAAATACTTATTGCTCCTGAAGTGCCTTGAAAAAGTCCAAATTGAAAATGCAGACAGGACATTATTTCAGCTTCTCAGATGCAGCTGCAGTGCTTTGTATAATAGTTCCCCTTCCCCAGAGAGTTTACACTAATTCATATTGGGCTAGATGCATTGCTCTAATAGACACAATGGAAAAAAAACCCTTTCAATTCACCTGGCTCCTTAAACTTCCACTTGGAAAGATCAATAATTAAGAACAGCTTTCAGATTTGCCTATAAAAAGTCATCAGAAACAAGCAAAATACAGAGCATCATATCAGCGAGAAACCTCCATCCTAAATCCTCCGCCAGTTCCAAAAAGGACAAGAAATACATACTGCTTAGCTAATGGAGAGCCATTTAATTACCTTTCCATATTCCAAGGAATAAGAGACAGATTCAGTAGCACCAGGTAGTTTTCCTTTTTTTCGTATTAAGATGAACCCAATCCCAAGTCTCTGGGCTAAAGCAGGACCAAACAGAAAACCCCGGGAATCTAGGCCTGGTAGAAATAAGAAAACGTTCTTAATCAAATCAAAGGATCCAGGAAAAACTATAGTGCTGCAGCATGCACAGAACATCCATATTGTACAGACCAGCAATGACATCGATCTGGGAGTAGGTCTTCCTCAAATGATCTTCCATCAGATCAATGGCAGCACAGAAGGCAGCAGGGTCTTTTAGTAATGGACTGATGTCACTGTTAAATTAAAGATGCACTGTTGGTTTCATAACACTAGATATGAGGAAATGAAAAATGGCTTGCTTTACCATTGCTACTTATCATTGCTGTAGTGTTGAAAAGCTTACACAGTGCTGTACATTTTAACATAGTAACAATCTAATTTGGACAGACAGACAGGACATGTCAGGGTTGGGGAATTTCTGGCAGAAGGAATGATACAATGGGACAGTGAGTTAAGAGTTAAAAAGAGCTTCAAAAAAGTGGGCTTTTTGTAGGAATGGAGGTCTGATAAGTTCTGAGCCAGGGCATCAGAACACAGGCAAGGTCAGCACACAGGTAGTTCTGAACCAGGCCAGGTCGGCACACTGATCTAGGCCCTGTGTACGGATCTAGACCCTGTGTGTGGATATAGGCCCTGAGTAAGAATTATGAATTATTCCCATTCCCTTCTTGCCATGCAGCCATTCTAAGTAAAGGAAAATGCTAGCATCTTGTCACAAGACCCTTGTCACATATTAACCTGACATAGGTTTACCCTTATCCCTTATATGGGCAACAATCAGACTTTGCCTACGTGCAGGCCCTGAGCTTAAGGCTAATCAAGAGGGCTTAAGAAGCATGCATTATAACCTTTGGACTGTCACATGCTTATCTTATTTGAGCTGTCCTTATTTGGAAAGGACATCAGCTGACAGGCATTGTATATGTACAAAGACTCAGGCTCTGTCCACGTGTTAATCAGGCCCTTGTCTAAGTGCTGAGTTGGAAGATGATCATGAGGTAAAGGGAGGGTGATCACAATGTATAAGCATGTATCTTTCTTTGTATCCACCAATGTAAAAGCATGTACCTTTGTACCCACCAATCATGAGATGTGTAAACGAGGAAGTTACTATGATGTCATTAGCTTAGAAGCATAATAAAAAGGGACTTGGAGATAGCCCCTGGCAGCGCCTCCTTCTCAACTCTAAGACTGAGTGTGTGTGTTTCCTGTGTGAAATTCCTATAGCTTTTAGCTTGGATTTTAATATTTATTTATTTTTAGTAAATGGTTTACATTCAGGTATGCAAGCATTTTTCCCTATCTGTCCTGGTGGGCTCACAAGTGACTTGCCCAGGGTTACAAGGAGCAGCATGGGATTTGAACCCACAATATCAGGGTGCTGAGGCCATAGCTCTAACCACTGTGCCACACGCTCCCCCAGAGATGGAGCATGAAGTATTAACTCTGCTTTACTAAGGCAAAAATGTCAGAGGTCTGAAAGCAACAGAATTAAACGAATTTTTTTCTTTCAACAGATCAAGCAAACTAACAGTAGTCTGGGGAAACCAACTTTCTAGCCAGATGTGTCTGTTATGGGGTCTAAGGCAAATGCATGCTGTATATATGCTCCAGGTTGGGTATGCACATCTTGTACCAATTTTTATATTATGGTTCTAAAATGTGTTTAATGCTATTCTTACTTAGAATTTTTAGTGTGAGCAGTCCATTGTGTGTAATGTAGTCCCACACGTACTGTAGCCACCCCTGGCTAATGTATTAGCTTTACTCCTAGTGGTCTTTTCTTTTGCAAAGATCTCACTTTTCTTTTAACCAAGCTCAAGTCCATCGTCTACTTGCTGTCATTTTCTGATTCTCCTTACTATCTTTGCTCTGATAAGAACATAAGAAGTTGCCTCCACTGGGTCAGACCAGAGGTCCATCGCGCCCAGCGGTCCGCTCCCGCGGCAGCCCATCAGGCCTATGACCTGTGAAGTGGTCCCTGACTATTCCTATAACCTACCTCTACTTCTATCTGTACCCCTCAATCCCCTTATCCTTTAGGAACCTATCTAAACCTTCCTTGAACCCCTGTAGCGTGCTCTGGCCTATCACAACCTCCGGAAGTGCGTTCCATGTGTCCATCACCCTCTGGGTAAAAAAGAACTTCCTAGCGTTTGTTCTAAACCTGTCCCCTTTCAATTTCTCCGAGTGCCCCCTTGTACTTGTGGTTCCCCACAGTCTGAAGAATCTGTCCCTGTCTACCTTCTCTATGCCCTTCAGGATTTTGAAGGTTTCTATCATGTCTCCTCTAAGTCTCCGCTTTTCCAGGGAGAATAGCTCCAGCATTTCCAACCTGTCAGCGTATGAAAAGTTTTCCATACCTTTTATCAGTTTAGTCGCTCTTCTCTGAACTCCCTCAAGTAATGCCATGTCCTTCTTGAGGTACGGCGACCAGTACTGGACACAGTACTACAGATGTGGGCGCACCATTGCACGATACAGTGGCATGATGACTTCCTTCGTCCTGGTCGTGATACCCTTTTTAATGATACCCAACATTCTGTTCGCTTTCTTTGAGGCTGTCGCACTGTGCTGATGCTTTCAATGTTGTGGCCACCATCACCCCCAGGTCTCTTTCAAGGTTGCTTACCCCTAGCAATGATCCCCCCTTTTTGTAGCTGAACATCGGGTTCTTTTTCCCTACATGCATGACCTTGCATTTCTCTATGTTAAAGCTCATTTGCCACTTTTTTGCCCACTCTTCCAGCCTCGTTAGGTCCCTTTGCAGGTCTTCGCAGTCTTCCGCGGTTCTAACCCTGCTGCAGAGCTTGGTGTCATCCGCAAATTTAATAACCTCACATTTTGTTCCCGTCTCCAGGTCGTTAATAAATATATTGAACAGGAGCGGTCCCAGAATCGACCCCTGTGGAACTCCGCTCGTGACCCATTGCCAGTCCGAGTAATGGCCCTTTACTCCAACCCTGTTTCCTGCCTGCCAGCCAGTGCTTGATCCATCGGTGGACATCCCCTTGCACCCCTTAGTTCCACAGCTTCTTAAGCAGCCGTTCGTGGGGTACCTTGTCGAAGGCTTTTTGGAAGTCAAGGTAAATGATGTCTATGGATTCCCCTTTATCCATTTGGCTGTTTATTCCCTCAAAGAAGTACAGTAAGTTCGTGAGGCACAACCTTCCCTTGCAGAAGCCGTGCTGGCTCGCCTTCAGCTGTCCATTGTTTTCTATGTGTTCGCAGATGCTATCCTTAACCAGTGCTTCCATCATCTTTCCCAGAACCGAGGTCAAGCTCACCGGCCTGTAGTTTCCCGGGTCACCCCTTGATCCCTTCTTAAAGATGGGCGTGACATTTGCTATTTTCCAGTCCTCCGGGATCTCCCCAGTTTTTAAGGATAGGTTACATATTTGGCGAAGTGTTTCCGCTATTTCGTTTCTCAGTTCTTTTAGTACCCGTGGGTGGATGCCGTCCGGACCTGGTGACTTGTCGCTCTTCAGTCTGTCTATCTGTTGGAGGACATCCTCTTGGCTTACCTCTAATTGGACCAGCTTTTCATCCTGATCCCCACTTATGATCTCCTCGGGTTCTGGAATATTGGATGTGTCCTCTCTCGTGAAGACTGACGAGAAGAACTTGTTTAACCTGTCAGCTATCTCTTTTTCCTCCTTTACCACTCCCTTCTTGTCTCCATCATCCAATGGTCCCACTTCCTCCCTGGCCAGTTGCTTCCCCTTAACATACCTGAAGAATATTTTGAAGTTTCTTGCTTCCCCCGCCGGTCTCTCTTCATATTCTCTTTTTGCTTTCCTAACCACTCGGTGACATTCCTTTTGGTGTCTTTTGTGCTCCTTCTGCTTGTCCTTGGTTTGGTACTTTTTCCATTTTCTGAACAATGTTTTCTTGTCCCTTATCGCCTTTCACACTGCATTTGTTATCCACACCGGGTTTTTTGTTCGATTCTTTTTGCACCCTTTCCTAAACCTGGGGATGTACAGGTTCTGTGCTTTGTGCACCGTGTCCTTGAGTAGGGACCAGGCTTTTTCTACGGTCTCCATCTTCCCTGAGCTGCTGCTGAGTTTCTTTCCCACCATTTTCCTCATGGCCAGCCAGAGTATGATCTCTCTCTCTAATCAAAGACTACCCTCAATAACCTCCTCTGTGATTTGGTCTCAAGCTCTGTTCCTATTGGCCCTTTGCGTTGCCCTCTTGTCTTATGGGTGTTATTCTTGCTCTTTATTGACTCTGCAAGGCAGACCCGTGAGAATGAGAGGTACATCAATGAAATGGTTCATGAGGAGTCATAGATTTCCAGCAGTGGGGAAGAAGCTGTGCTGAGGGAAGACTGCTGGACTCAGATTACGGAACCCTGCAAGATTGGTAAGAACTCCATCCGCCCTTGAACTGAAGAACTCTTATGTAAGAACATAACATAAGAACATAAGAAATGGCTTCGCCGGATCAAACTCTAGGTCCATCCAGTCAGCGACCTGCACCCGCGGAGGCCAAGCCAGGTGTTCCCTGCTGAGAAACCTTGTTTACTCGTATCCCCCAATGTGATTTGCAAGAAGGTGTGCATCCAACTTGCTCTTGAATCCCAGAATGCTGGTCTCCATCACGACCTCCTCAGGGAGAGCATTCCAAGCGTCCACCACTCGTTGTGCGAAACAGAACTTCCTAATATTTGTTCTGGGCCTGGTGCCCCTCAGTTTCAGTCCATGACCTCTTGTCCGAGTCACATTTGACAATGTGAATAACGATGTTTCTTGCTCTATTTTGTCAAATCCTTTTAGTATTTTAAAAGTCTCTATCATGTCTCCTCGCAGTCTTCTCTTCTCGAGGGTGAACAATCCCAGTTTTCTGAGGCATTCTTTGTAGCTCAAATTCTCGATACCTTTTACTAGCTTCGTGGCTCGCCTTTGCACTCTCCAGTAGGGTTATATCCTTCTTTAGGTAGGGAGACCAGTGTTGAACACAGTACTCCAAGTGTGGTCTGACCATTGCTCTGTAAAGCAGCATTATGATGTCCGCCGATCTACTTGTGATTCCCTTCTTTATCATGCCCATCATCCTATTTGCTTTCTTTGCTGCCACTGCGCAATGAGCCAACGGCTTCAGGGTCCTGTCTATCAGTACCCCCAGGTCCCTTTCTTGTTCGGTCTTGCCCAGTGTCATACCTAACATTTTATATTCATGTTCCTTGATTTTCTTACCCAGGTGCATCACTTTGCATTTTTCTATGTTAAACTTCATCTGCCACTTTTCTGCCCATTTCTCTAGCTGGTTCAAATCTCTCTGAAGTTCTTCTCTGTCCTTTTGTGTCCCAACTACCCGACATAGTTTTGTGTCGTCCGCAAACTTGATTAAATTACTTGTTGTTTCATCTTCTAGGTCGTTTATGAAGATATTGAACAAGATGGGCCCAAGAACCGATCCCTGGGGTACACCGCTCGTTACCTCTTCCCAGTCCGAGAACTTCTCACTTATGCCCACCCTCTGCAATCTGTTTTCTAACCATTTGCCTATCCATCTTAGTATATCTCCTTCTATTCCATGGCTTTGTAGTTTCTTCAGAAGCCTTGCGTGGGGAACCTTATCCCTGTAGCCCTGGAAGTGGACGAGATGAGAGCATCTTAGAGAGGAAGGACCAAAGCTTAAAATCCCAAAAATTACTGGATCTGTGACCACTAGGAGATGTAAGGTAGTGGTGGTTGGTGATTCCCTACTGAGAGGTACAGAAGCATCCATATGCAGACCAGACATAATGTTCTCCCAGGAGGTATGCTGTCTGCCTAGTGCCAAAATCCAAGATGCTACAGAGAGCTTGTTGAGACTCAACAAGCCTGATGACTATTATCTGATGCTGTTCCTTCCCTGCAAATATATCAAAAGTGACTTTGTGGCTCTGGGAGAGGTGAAGCAGGCAGATGGTATTTTCATCCATCCTCCAGGAGGTAGGCTAATCTACTAAAGAGGGCTTTAAACTATAAGTGATAGGGCAGGATGATCAAAGCCCTTGGGTGAGTAAATCACTGAACACCTCTACACAGATGGGAAAAGGAGGGAATGGAAAAGGGGGTAATGTCGGGGAAGAAATATATACTAATGCTCGAAGTATGGGAAACAAGATTCTGGATCTAGAAGCTGTGATGGAAGATGAGTTGGCTATAGTAGTGATCACAGAGACCCATGACTGGGATGTAGTTATACCATACTATATGGCTCTAGGGAGGCATCTAGGGCTGCTTAAACTCGCCCAAGGCCACTTCCAGATGAAACCACACCCATGCCTAGCCTTGGGCGAGCTAATGTGTCCCTAGACATCTCCCTAGACCCACGAAAAGGCCTACAGAGTAGGTCACCTTTCTCAGATAGGTTTTTTCTAAAAACATGCATCTTGATTGGCTGTCAGACTGCGGCAGGACGCCTACCGCTACCTACAATCAGGACGCCTGTATATAGAAGCAGCCACTTAAAGTGTACTGTCTTGGCCTGGATCCTGGGCTCTTAAGGCAGACATGAGTTATAATCTCCAGTGTAATAACTTAGTACAGCAGCATGTACAAGACGTCTGTTATTTTCTGAAATGTACTTTATTGAATAAATGTAGTTACCATAATTAACTTAAAATTTATAGATTAAGGCAAGACTTTGTAGTAGTAGTAGTAAAGGATGAAAATTTTGAAGAGAAAGAGGTGTTATGGCAGAGGCTGGAGAGTCATCAAGTGGTTCCAGAGGTGAAATGCTGAGCTGTGCATATACTCATATGTTTTTATTGTGTGGTAAAAAGACAAGCCCAGTTCCAAAGGGAAGGGTGGCGAACTGTTTAGCATCCGAAACAAGTTCTGCAGACACTGAAAACTTGACCTTAGGGCAGGGGTGTCCAATGTCGGTCCTCGAGGGCCGCAGTCCAGTCGGATTTTCAGGATTTCCCCAATGAATATGAAAGGTCACTTGGACACACAAAGTCAGAGGCGTGAAGAAGTACAAGTTTTATTCACAGCATGCATGCTGGACCCCTGAGCTCCAAGCTGGCTCAGAAGTGCCGAAACCAGGAAGTTACAGAGATATTTATTCATTTTTCTGGCTATACAACTGAATTCTAGAAAAAGCTTTTCACGTGTTACTTTTCTTAACACTCATTGGTTCTAAGCTCACACTAGCAGGTCACTAGCAGGACACTTATCTAACTCTTGCAGGTAAATGTACAGAAGGGCAGGGTACATCATGGCTCAAACTCTTTATCTATTCAGCTTACAATGTGGTAAGGTAGGGACATACATTTTAGGCAGATGCAGTCAATAGATTATACACTGTTTTCAGCTATGTAGACCAGAGCAATATTTTAAACAACAGTTAACTATTTCATGACCCTACATTCCCCCCTTTCAGGCTGGCGTACCTAAGGAGCCAAGCCTGACAAAATAAAGTTAGGGGTCAGGAAAGTCGGGGTTCCCAGTGGGTAAGGGACGATACTGGGAGAGGGCCAATGCAGCAGTGGAACGTTTGACAACAGAGTCCATAGTTCAGTGGAGCAGCTTTATGGCTATGGGGACCACACAGGGCAGGCAGCAAAGGAGCAGAGAAGACAGGGCAGCAACCAGCAAGATGATCTTCAATGCTGAACCAGAGGGCAACCAGGAGCTGAAGGTACCAGAGATCCAGTCTGCAGTAAGGTCACGCCAGGTCTGGTCAGGAACATGAGCCAGTTTGGTGATACGATCCACATCGTTCTCAATCACTTTACTCAAGTTCAAGGCAGCAGTTGGAGAGGTTGAATTTATCACAGGCACAGCAGCTAGTAAATAGTCCAAAGCTAGACGATTCTGATAAATAGCAGTGCACATTTTAGCTTCCGCTCTGCCAATGGTACTCAAAGCTCGGGAGGTCTCATTGGTTATCAGTTCAAGTACAGCTTATAGACAAATAATGCAGTTCAGCAAATAGATTGGGGTCCGATAGCCCCAGGTGTCATCCTTGGTCCATGTGGCAGGTCCATAAGCAGCAATGATCCGTTCTGCAGGCCAGTCATCACCCCATTCACCTATTTTAAGGGAATTGGTGGAAGTAGACCGCTTTTGGCGACCTCTGGTGTTGAATACAGGGGCTCCCAGGTGTTCACCATCGGCCAGCGGTAACAGGAAGAAGCTGGGACGGATCATGCAAAGCACACATGTACCAGTCCATTAAGCAGGCAACCAAGAGTAGGCAAACGGATCACAGAGCCAATATCAACTATCAGGAGCTGACCATAATTCATAGGAAGTTCCATTAAGCAGTGTCTGAAGGGCTGAAGACAGTGGGAAGCAACAATGAAGGTTCACAAGGCCCATCGTGAAGGTCGTGGACCTGACGTAAAAGTGAGGGTCTGTGAAGTCAGGTTTAACATGTCCAGCTGCATTGCCTCCCATAGCCACTGTTCTCCCATACCAGTCCCTCCTCATACAAAATAATTGCTAACATTAAGAGTCTGACCTATAGTTTCAGCAAACTATATAAACAGATTTCTAGTGATTACAGGATATTAGTATCTACTTTCATAATTTCATAAAACTGGGGAAACACCACAGAGTGATAGACAGGAGCACATGAGTGGGATACAATTCGGACATATACATCAGTACCTGGGTCTCACCTTTTACCATCAATATACAATGCCATGCAGTCTCTGGCCTTCTGGACTTGGACATTGGCATTCCAGTTATATGGGTCAGTGATAGTGAAAACCATGGGATTACAGTAGCCTGTAGTACACAAGGGGCCGGAGCTAGGACCTATAGTAAGGGAGGCAGACGGGGTATTCTTTCTCATAAAGGACAGGCTCCACCATTAGTGAAGGTTTCCTCATAGGGGCAGTTCTTAAAGGCATCAGGTTATACAGACCTATATACTTAGCACATTTGGTATAATAACGCTGTCAATCTAGGGAGCCACACAAAACTGTATTAGGGGTAGTACCATGACCTTGAGAAACATCAAATAGCACACATGTATCACAATACAAAGACACCGGGCGAGTGGGGTCTACAATAAGAGTCTAGTTGATAAGTGGACCCTCAACATTATAAATGCAGATTTCCGCCCACTTTTAAACTTCATCACCAGTAGGTTGGAAACAGAAAATACCCTCAAACGTTTGACACTTTCTGTACTTAACTCCTTCATGCAAACAAACATCAGGCAAAGGGGCTGCACTTGTTAAGTACAAAATACAGAAGAAAGAAACATAAGTGAGGGCAACACAAATATCATATATATATATACTAACAGGGGAAACTCATTTTTCTTTCAGGCACAACTTAGAAAACTTCAAACAGTTATACTCAAGACACTTGCTAAAAGCAGTGGTGAACCACAGGCAGTCAATTAAACTCAAACACTTATAAAGAATTATATTCAGAACACCTGCTAAGTACAGTGGTAAATATTCAGAACTTTTGAGGTCTTAGAAAGCTTCAGCTGAAGATCCGTGTTGTAGTGGAACCAAGTTTCATGTCCGGACACCTTGACAACTGTAAGAGAAGAAATTAGGACAGTAAAAGGACCTATCCACCTAGGTTTCAGGGGGTCTGACTTCCAAGTTTTAGCCATACTGTATTTACAGGGACATACCCATGGACTTGTGTAGCTATCGATAGTGGGGCCCTTTCCAGGACCCATTTGTGGAGCTCTTAAAGGGCTTTAGCTAAAGACTGGACCTGACTCTGGAGGATATCTGATCCCAGAGTAGCAAAGGAACCAGGATCTGGGTTCACAATGGGTGGTGGCCAGCTGGACATGAGCTCAAATGGGGCTTAGATGGGATGCATCTAATCTGAAAAAGAACAGAAGGCAGCAGGACAGGCCAGGACAGATTAGTTTCTTCAATTCATTTTGTGAGAAGGGTCTTAAGAGTTCTGTTTATTCTTTCGACCTGACCAGAGCTCTCAGGATAGTAAGCAGCATATAATTTCTATTCAATTTGGAGGGCCTGAGCAATTTGTTGGACAACATCGGCAATGAAAGCAGGGCCATTGTCACTGCCTATAAAAACAAGGAGATCAAGGCACGGAATTATTCAGGAGGTGTTTGGTTACGTCTCTGGCGCGTTCAGTGCAAGTAAGGAAGGCTTTGACCCATCTAGTCAGGGTGTCTGTGAAGACTAGGAAGTGACTGAGGGAACGGGAAATGGGCATGTGGGTAAAATCTACAGACAGAACCTGCATCGGATATGTGTTCCAATAGGTTGGTATCCAAGAGGTGGCAGTCATCTGATTGGGAATTTTATTCTAGAACCGACAACACACTGTCGGACCATATTCCGGACTAGCTGATCAAGGTGATTGATAAAGAAATGTCTCTTGAGAGTCATTTTCATAGCGGGTTCTCCAGAGTGTGCCAGATCATGGCATCTTTTGACAATCGTGAGGGCCAGGTGTTGAGGAATGAATATGAGGGTACCCGCTGTGCTTGCGTTTGAAGTATCAGTGTGTGTGTCTGGATTGGCACTTGAATTGGTGCATTTTGTATCCACCCCCCTTTCAGGACAGACTGGCCCGAAATAATGCATGCCCAAGTCTGTTCCTGAGAAGCGTACTGGGGTGTAAGGGAATCCAGAAAAGGAATGATTGTATACAGAGGAGCCGAAAGAGGGGGCAGAGACTGGCAGCTCGGGCTGTGCGGTCGGCAAGGGCATTGCCACGAGAGACAAGGTCCGTCACGCGTCTGTAAGCATGGCAGTGCATAACAGAAACACGTGAGGGTAGTTGTACGGCCTCAAGAAGGTCAAGAATGAGGGGAGCATGATGGATCAGGCGGCCGGAGGCTATAATGAAACCTTGATGTTTCCAGATGGCCCTATGGGAATGCAAGTTAAGGAAAGCATATTTGGAGTCAGTATATATATATTGCAAGACTGAGAGGCAGAGTGGCGCAGGGCAAAAGTGAGGGCATACAGCTCAGCTTCTTGGGCAGAAGGGCCAGAAGGCAGGGGCCTGAGTCAGAAGTTTTTGGAGGCAGCGAAAAGACCGCTCCTGAAGTTGGGTCCAGACAAAAGGGGCTGAGTCAGCGCCTTTGGTGGAATCATACAGTATCCTGCAATACTGAGAAAGGTGCTCAGAGCCTTGCAGTTATCAGGGACAGGGAGACTACAGACAGCCTAGACCTCGGTGTAGGAAGGGACCTGGTACCCTTGGAGATTTGAAAGCCAAGGTAGGTGACACGAGGAAGGCATACTTGAAATCAATGTAAATATGGCCACAGGAAAATTTAAAAGGCAGACCCACTATCTGAAAGACTCAGATAAATAATAATAATAACAGTTTATATACCGCAATACCGTGAAGAGCTATGTGGTTTACAAAAGATTAGAGAAGGTACAAAATAATTGAACTTAAGATGTGTACTAACACATAAGAATTGTTCTCAATCCCTATTCTATATCAGGTTCCTACCCCAAAGAGCTGACTTATAAAATTAAGCTAAATGCAGTTCTGGATCCACCCACTAAGCAGGGTAGTCTGACACAAGCGCTCTCTAAAGCAGCAGTCCCTTCACTATCAGCTGACTGGCAAAAATATTTACTTCAATACAAAAGCATTCCTAAAAATTACATTGTTATACCTAAACTTACATTTTTTATATACAGAAATACAAAACAAAGATTGGAATATACAGTAAAACTTTGGATTGCAAATAACTTGGTTTGCAAGTGTTCTATAAGACAAGCAATGATTAAATTTTAACTTGCCTATACCAGCAACGTCTTGCAATACACGTACATACAGTATAGAAGCATCACATTTTCACAACTGAGCCAATGGTTCCTCTCTATATGACGCTGCAGGAATGCAGTGACTGTTCCAAACGAGCAAGGGCTTGCAATACAAGTATGTATATTTTTGTACACTAGTGCCCTGGAATACAAGCATACTTCTGGAACAAATTATGCTCCCAAACCAAAGTTTTACTGTACTCACAAGTTTAAACATTGTTCATTTTTATTTTTTTTTACAATCAACATGGGTCTCAGTAGAGACTTACTCCCCCTTCCTACAGAATTTCACAAAGGAGAGAGAGTTGCTTAAAGATCAAAGAGATCAAATTACAGATGTAGTCCTTTTCAGAACTTTTAAATTTAGACAAATAACTACTAAATTTGGACAAAGAACTTCTTTTTAGCATGGAATATAAGTTCCAGAAATCATATTTTTCGTTTATATGCATTTCTGAATATACATAAAAATTTTATAACATAACCAAAAACTTTAAATCTAAAACTACTTATCTGTTTCAGGAGAAACCGCATTTGAAGTGCTAAACACTTCATGGCCCTTATCACAAAAGGAGGAGGAGGGGTACTCCCCTCTCCTGCTTTAAACAACTGACAGTTTAAACTTCACTAATACATTTGGACAGACAGAACTCATAAAAAAACCCGGGATACTGCAGGACTTGGGAATCAGATGAAGGGAAGAATTTGGCAAGGTCTGAAGCAAGGGCAGTGCTGAATAGAGAGGGGCTAATTTTAAAGCCCTGGGGTAGACGGGTCCAGGTTACTTAGGAGGTTTGTCCAGTGGAAGGGTTTTCCCATTGGAATGCAAAATTGGCTGACTGGAAGAGGAACTGACAGCAAACGAATGCATAAAAACCTGACGAGTTATGTCCTCTTCCAGGGAGCCAGAGGGGGGCCAGCCCACACCAAATATCGGCCATTCTAACTGGCACAGACAAATAAGGGTTGATTTGTTAAGTATAATCAAAGACAAATTCCTTTTTTAAAATTAGCTTACATATCAAGGGATCCCCACAGGTAGACAGACATCCCCCCATTGTGCAATGGAGGACAAAAACACTTCCCTGTATTCCTGGCCCCGCCCGTCTCCGGGCTAGGGAAACGCAGTACTAACAGGTCCACACTCGCTTCGTCCTCAAGGACGTCTCAGACACTCTCAAACACACAAAACACAACAGATTTCAGTTCAGTTACTCAACCAGAAAATAACAGTTCCTAGAATCCCTTTCCCACAACTTTTCAGTGACAGATCACGTGGCTTACTAGGCAGGAGACGAGAGACAGGATAGGGATGATCAATCCCCACTTACCAGATAGTGGCCACTCCAGGTACAGATACAGATACAGATACAGATTCTTGTACTTTAAACTGAGACTAGATAAGTCAGTTGAAGCGGTCCAACGTCCTGAGGTCTGCCAACCCCCCAAAAGGAAGGCAGCCGGCTAAGCAGACATATCAGCCGTAGGACCAGAAACAAGTGACCAATCGAGTAACCAGTGGTCAAGAGACCTTCAAGTCCCTGTTCGGGCGCCAAATGAAAGGTCACTTGGACACACAAAGTCAGAGGCGTGAAGAAGTACAAGTTTTATTCACAGCATGCATGCTGGACCCCTGAGCTCCAAGCTGGCTCAGAAGTGCCGAAACCAGGAAGTTACAGAGATATTTATTCATTTTTCTGGCTATACAACTGAATTCTAGAAAAAGCTTTTCACGTGTTACTTTTCTTAACACTCATTGGTTCTAAGCTCACACTAGCAGGTCACTAGCAGGACACTTATCTAACTCTTGCAGGTAAATGTACAGAAGGGCAGGGTACATCATGGCTCAAACTCTTATCTATTCAGCTTACAATGTGGTAAGGTAGGGACATACATTTTAGGCAGATGCAGTCAATAGATTATACACTGTTTTCAGCTATGTAGACCAGAGCAATATTTTAAACAACAGTTAACTATTTCATGACCCTACAAATATACATGAGGTCTATTTGCATGCACTGCTTTCATTGTATGCTAATAGATCTCATGCATATTCATTGGGGAAATCCTGAAAACCCGACTGGATTGCGGCCCTCGAGGACCGACATTGGACACCCCTGCCTTAGGGAGAGCTACATATTCTAAGCCAAGGGTCTCCAAAGTCCCTCCTCGAGAGCCAAATCCAGTCAGGTTTTCGGGATTTCCCCAATGAATATGCATGAGATCTATGTGCATGTACTGCTTTCAATGCATATTCATTGGGGAAATCCCAAAAACCTGACTGGATTTGGCCCTCGAGGAGGGACTTTGGAGACCCCCTGGTTCTAAGCCATGAAATGGATACTAGACCACAAACCTCTGCAAAAAGCCCTTTGGAATAACAGAGTCTTTCCTTGAAGCAAACCTGCTCATATTCACTGAATATCACCCCCAACCACTCCAGCACTGCCCAGTTAGTGCAGGAGCAGTTGATAGACTTAAGTTAGCTTCTGGGTCTCCCCCAGTCCCAATTCCACCCCAAGAAAAAAGAAAATCAAGCCCTGGACTGAGCACCCCTCCCCCACCTGGCCTGCCTGGAATCTCCACAACTCCTGGTGCACTAAGATTGCTGCTAGGGCTACCCACAAACCACCTGGAAGACTCCAGGTAGGCACATGACAGAAACCGACTGCGAAGGGCAGTGGAGCAGGTTCAAAGCCTGAAGGAAGCGCCGAAACCCGCTCACCGGAAGCAGACGCCCGGCGACGGGAAGTCAGAGAAGGCGCGAATCCGCTCGCGGACGAGCTGCAGCTTCTGCTCCGAACTTCCAACGCTCATGTCTGCGCGTGAGGAAACGCCTGCAGTGCCGCGAGCTACAGCGCAGGCGCAGACCGTTGAGGAAGTCGCGCCCGGGGGCTGCAAAGGCACGACCAAAAAGAGGAGGGGCGCTGCGCAGGCGGACGTAGGTTCTCGCGCGGGCACGACGTCAAAGCTAATAGGCTGAAGAACAAAGGGAGGCGGGACGTCTAAACCGAGCCGCCAAGACTTTCTGACCTCTTTACGTCCCAAAGCAGTGTGGGATTTGTAGTTCCTTTGACGTCAGTGCTCCCAATCCCATAATGCATCTGAAAGACAGGCCTGGCTTACAATCTCCCCCTTGCAGATGGGTAAGTTAGAAGCTTTTTTTCCCCCCAATTCTTTATTCATTTTTTCATCATTTGAACTTATACACATCACTTGAATTTCTTTCTATTATAATTTTAAAAACATAAATTTACTCCCTCCACCACCCACCCTTCCCACAAATATTGTAATCAAAAATATCATATAAACATTACATTCATAATTATTGATTAAACCTTTAAATATAACTATATATCACCCCCTTCCCATAATTATAAATGTACTTTCAGTGTAAAATGGCATCTAATCATTACAATAAGTTATCAATGGCCCCTAAATCTTTTTAAAATTATTATAATTCCCTTTTTGTATGGCAATTGTTCTTTCCATTTTGAATATATGGCACAACAAATTTCACTAGAAGGTGTAATTAAGTCTAGTGTAATTTGTCCAATTCCTGGTGATATGTTGAATGGCGACTCTTGTCATTATCAATAAAAGTAAGTTAGAAGCTCTGATACTTTCTTATTGCTTATTATATTATATACCATAAGATTGGCCATTCTGAGACAGACCACAGGTCCATCAAGCCCAGTATTCTGTTGCAATGGTGGCCAACTTAGATTATAAGTACCCCAGGTACTTGTAATCTAAGTTGGCCAACATAGGAAACATAGAAAGATGACGGCAGAAAAGGGCCACAGCCAATCAAGTCTGCCCACTCTACTGACCCACCCCATTAGGTCTGAGTGCTAATGACCTAGTACCTTAACTTGACCTTCGTAGGGACCCCACGTGGTTGTGCCTGAGCACCCCCAATAATTTGGGGACCTCATGGAACCAGGATTGGCGTGGAGTCCAGGCATCTCTTCCCCTCACCTTGCCGGTCTCTTTTCAGTCTCATGCATGAATACGGAATGTCCGGGCCGATATTTGGAGAGACCTCCCAGGAAAGAAACTTTGGAGTTCTTATCGACAAATCAATGAAACCGCGGCGGTGGTGAAAAGGTCGAACAGAATGCTAGGAATAATAAAGAAGGGGATCACTAACAGATCGGAGAAGGTTATCATGCCGCTGTACTGGGCCATGGTACGCCCTCACCTGGAGTACTGTGTCCACCACTGGTTGCCGTACATGAAGAAGGACACGGTACTACTCGAGAGGGTCCAGAGAAGCGTGACTAAAATGGTTAAGGAGCTGGAGGAATTGCCATACAGTGAGAGA
This sequence comes from Geotrypetes seraphini, assembly GCF_902459505.1. Classification (NCBI taxonomy): domain Eukaryota; kingdom Metazoa; phylum Chordata; class Amphibia; order Gymnophiona; family Dermophiidae; genus Geotrypetes; species Geotrypetes seraphini. The sequence goes on along the minus strand of NC_047087.1, from coordinate 9,412,994 downwards.
TTAGAGAAACTGGGCCTCTTCTCCCTTGAAAAGAGGAGACTGAGAGGGGACATGATTGAAACATTCAAAATATTGAAGGGAATAGACTTAGTAGATAAAGACAGACTGTTCACCCTCTCTAAGGTAGGGAGAACGAGAGGGCACTTGCTTGGCACGGTTTACAGGAATTGATATAAAGAAGGAACTCCAATGAAGGGTTACAGAAACTTAGTATAAAGAATGTTTAGAGAGACTTAGTATTACATTTTTGAGAATAGCCAAGTTTTCAGATGTTTTCGGAATAGTTGGAGGGAGCTCAGAATCTGAAGTGGGATAGTAAGGTTATTCCAGAGCTCTGTGATTCTGAAGGAGAGGGATGTCCCTAGTTTTCCTGCATGGGATATGCATTTTAATGAGGGGAAGGATAGTTTTTTGGGGTGGATCTAGTGGTATCAGGATTCAATGAATTCCAAGATAGTGGAATAAGGGGAGGAAGGATGCCGTGTAGGATCTTAAAAGTTAGGCAGGCGAATTTAAAGTGAACCCTGGAGATTACTGGAAGCCAGTTAAGTTTGGATAGGAGAAACATGGTCAAGTTTACTTTTTGCGAAGATTAGCTTAGCCGCGGTATGATGAATCCGCTGAAGTCTTTGAAGGCTTTTCTTGGTTAGACAAACGTAAGGAAGTTCTTCTTCACCCAGAGAGAGGTAGAAAACTGGAACGCTCTTCCGAAGGCTGTTATTGGGGACAACACCCTCCAGGGATTCAAGATAAAGTTTGACAAGTTCCTGCTAAACTGGAACATACGCAGGTGAGGCTGGACTCATTTAGAGCACTGGTCTGACCTGGGGGCCGCTGTGTAAGCGGACTGCTGGGCACGATGGACCACTAGTCTGACCCAGCAGCAGCAATTCGTATGTTCTTATGTTTGGAGGGGCCCTGGCGTGGTAGCCATTCTCATAAGCTGCCCCGAAGCGTTACCTCTGCTGCAATCTGCCCTGGCAGAAATAGGAAGTTGAGTCAAAGAGAGGGTGGATCACGGCAGAGGGAAAGCTTCAGGGCAGCACTGGTAGCTTGTGAGAATGGCTACCACGACAGGGCCTCTCCAAACAAGAAGACTGAAAGGAGACCGGGAAGGTGAGGGGAATAGAGGGAGAGGAACAGAAGGGGAAAAGATGCCTAGCTGTTTTGTTAGCCCAGTGGTGGGGGTGGGGAAGGATAAGAACTGGGGAAAATGCAAGGGGAGGAGGGAAGGAGAGAGAAATGCCAGACCATGGGAGAGGAGAGAGATGCCAGGCTGTGGGAAGAGGAGAAAGAAGCACAGGAATGGAAGGAAAGGGGAGAGAGAGGGAACAGAGATGGTGCACAGAAATGTAGGGGAAAGACAGAGGGAGGGAGGAGGTGGTGCATAGGGATGGAGGGAATAGGAGAGTAGAAAGAAGATGGAGATGGTACACATGGATAGATGGGAAGGGAAGTCATGGAAAAGTAGATAGATTTTAAGAAGAAAGCAGAAAAATGGAAGAAAGGTGAATGGTAAAAGTTAATGCCAAAGATGGATTAATTACAGCTATACTCGCTCAAGGAGCGCAGAGAGAGGGGAGACATGATCGAGACGTTCAAGTATCTCACGGGCCGCATCGAGGCGGAGGAAGATATCTTCTTTTTCAAGGGTCCCACGGCAACAAGAGGGCATCTGTGGAAAATCAGGGGCGGGAAACTGCGAGGTGACACCAGGAAATTCTTTTTTACTGAAAGGGTGGTTGATCGCTGGAATAGTCTTCCACTGCAGGTGATTGAGGCCAGCAGCGTGCTTGATTTTAAGGCCAAATGGGATCAACACGTGGGATCTATTCACAGGGTAAAGGTAGGGGAGGGTCATTAGGGTGGGCAGACTGGATGGGCCGTGGCCCTTATCTGCCGTCTATTTCTATGTTTCTAACACAAAAAGTGAAGGAGAAAAACAGCAAATGGAAAAAAAGGCCCTGGAAAAGATGATTGGAAAAATAAAATCACCAGGCAACAAAGGTGGGGAATATGATTTTGTTTTCAATTTAGTAATTGAAATGTGTCAGTTTTGAGAATTTACATCTGCTGTATATATTTTGTACTGTCCTGGAAGAAATTAATTTCTATTTCTCTGGTGTTGTACTGCATGTAGAGTCTGGCAGCACCTTAGGGTATTGTTTGTGTATATTAGTAATTTTACCCCCCTTTTTACAAAACCATATGAGGTTTTTAGCACCGGCCAGCACGCTGAATGCCCTGCACTGCTCCAATGCTCATAGGAACTGTATGACCGTTGGAGCAGCACAGAGCATTCATCACTCTGGCTGGCGCTAAAAACTCTTGTGCGGTTTTGTAAAAGGGAGGACTTAGTTTGTATTTGCATAGAGTATCTCTGTTCTGCATGTGTGACCATGGCAGCTGTTCGGGAAAGAATGAATGTTGAGAAACGTAGTGTGCTTTGTGTAGTTTAATTTTGTGATTAACCATTATGTATTGTTAATAAGATTATATTGTGTGTGTATATATGAAAAATGAATAGAAAAAATGGTATAACAATTAGTACTTTTATGGGGGCAGGATCGTGGCAGAACTTGGGTGGGGTCTTTAAGCACCCCCAATCCTATGCCTGGCAAGATCCCAATGGGATAAGCAGATAGGTAACAAGTTCCAGAGTTTAATTACCCATTGAGTGAAGAAACAAAGAGAGGCATTCAGTAGCCAGGGTTGGCTAGTAATTAAGGCACCCACTCATCAAACGTGGCAGGGCTTGTCAACTTCTGATCCTAGCTCAGCTATTTTTGGAACTAGAAGTTCGAGCCCAATCTAACATCACTTAGAAACCCCATTTGCTGACTGAGTGTCTATAGACTGAGTCTCTCCAGACTGGCACAGCTCACTGAGGGGTAATAATAATAACAGTTTATATACCGCAAGACCGTGAAGTTCTATGCGGTTTACAAGGATTAAAAATGCTAAAAATTGAGTAGAATTAACAAAGTTAGAAATTAGCGGAGACAGACACAAACTTTTGGCTGAAGTACAAGTGGGCTGTGCTTTCACAAATACAATCAGTCTGCTCTCAGTATCCAGCAGGTGGAGGTGGTAAGCCTGTGCACTTTTCTCTGAGTTAGTGTAGGGCTGTTGGATTTTGTATAGGCCTTCTTGTCCTCATCTGTGGTGCCGGATTGAGCTTGGAGGAACCTTTCAGGGCTCCATCCGACCTCGGGGGGAGGGGGGGGGGTCACACTCGACTGGTCAAGTCCCTCCTCACTATTTCCCCCACCTCCCCAAATTTTTTTCTACTAGAGGCGCCTCAGCTATAAGCCTTGCCATCAATACCAGCAAGGCATATGGCTTTGAGAGCCAGTGGGGTCTGTTCAATTGTCCATTACAGTTATATTGGAAGAAAAAAAAAAAAGCCCGAGGCAGAGCCAGTCTGAAGAGAAACCTTAATTGAGGTAAATTGCATTTAACTCCTAACCAGCACTTTTATTTTTCAGCTAGTAGTGGTTTTCACAATGAACACTTTTAAAGTGACAAAGTGCTCATTGTGTTTTTGCTGCAAGGTCCATGTGGACAGCCTGTGTTTACGGTGTGCCGGCCGCCGCAATGGGGAATACTCCTGTCGATTTTTGACCGGGTGGGGGGGGGGGGGGGTAGGATCAGTCCCTGGTGCCAGTTCATCAGGGAGATGTTGAGGAATGCTGTTTTCATCAGGGGGGGTGTGTGTGGCTTTTTTCTTTAATGCCCCGAACAGCTGAGTGGCAGATGGCTGCTTTGGGGCTTTTCTTGCATCTCTGCACATGGGTGAGTTGCTCTCACAGTGATCAATCGGACGGAAGAGATGGGGATTATGATGACCCTCCACATGAATCATTTGCATGCAAAAGTTTTAGTGCATCAATCGTTCTTTTAGAATCAGCCAAAAATCAGACTGGTGCGTTCCCATGCGGTCCTACTAATCCTGTTTGGTGCATCTGGCTCCAACTCCTTTACGAGATTCAGACCTTGAAAGTTAGTCCATTCATATTCTAATTAGCAATCCTCTGAGTTCATCCCATGCTTTTTTTAATTCCATCACAGGTTTCCTCTCCACCACTTCCCTCAGGAGAGCATTCCAGGCATCCACCACCCTCTCCATGAAAAAGAATTTCTTAACATTACTCTTAAGTCTACCTCAACCTCAGTTTATGGCCTTTGCCCTTAAGGGATGCATGTGCATGTGCATGGGTTAAAGATTGGCTTAGTGGCAGACTTCAGAGGGTGGTGGTTAACGGTACCCTCTCTAAAATGTCGGAGGTGACTAGCGGAGTGCCACAGGATTCAGTCCTGGGCCCACTCCTCTTCAACATATTCATTGGGGATCTGACTCAAGGGCTTCAAGGCAAGGTAACCTTATTCGCTGATGACGCCAAACTATGCAATATAGTAAACGGCTATAATCTACAGGATGCTATGGAGCAAGACCTGCGTACTTTAGAAAGTTGGTCCTCGATCTGGCAGCTGGGCTTCAACGCCAAGAAATGTAAGGTCATGCATCTCGGTAACGGAAATCCTTGCAGAACTTACACCCTGAATGGAGAAACTTTAACCAGGACTATGGCAGAACGAGACTTAGGAGTAATCATCAGTGTTGACTTGAAAGCAGCCACTCAAGTGGAGAAGGCTTCATCTAAAGCACGACAGATGATAGGTTGTATCAAGAGAAGCTTCGTCAACAGGAAGCCTGAAGTCATGATGCCATTGTACAGAGCCATGGTGAGACCTCATCTGGAATACTGTGTGCAATTTTGGAGGCCACATTACCGTAAAGATGTGCTCAGAATTGAATCGGTTCAGCGGATGGCCACCAGGATGGTCTCGGGGCTAATGGGTCTCCCGTACGAAGAAAGACTGAGCAAATTGCAACTCTACACTCTCGAAGAGCGTAGGGAGAGGGGAGACATGATTGAGACATTTAAGTACATCACGGGACGGGTCGAGGTGGAAGATGATATCTTTCTTCTGAAGGGACCCTCGACCACAAGAGGTCATCCGCTCAAACTCAGGAGAGGGAAGTTTCGTGGAGACGCCAGGAAATACTTCTTCACGGAGAGTGATTGAGCATTGGAACAAGCTTCCAGTACAGGTGATCGAGGCACGCAGCATCTCAGACTTCAAGAATAAATGGGATACCTATGTGGGATCCCTACGAGGGTCATGCCAAGGGATAGGGTCACTAGGGTATAGACTTGAAAGAGCGGGTCAGTAGAGTGGAAGTATAATTACAATCATACTTAAGGGGGTCATTAGACTTAATAGGGAGGGTCAATAGGGTGGGCAGACTTAGATGGGCTGTAGCCCTTATCTGCCGTCATCTTTCTATGTTTCTAAGATGAAGTTACTAGGGGACACTCGATGAAGTTACAGGGAAATACTTTTAAAACCAATAGGAGGAAATATTTTTTCACTCAGTGAATAGTTAAGCTCTGGAATGCATTGCCAGAGGATGTGGTAAGAGCGGATAGTGTAGCTGGTTTTAAGAAAGGTTTGGACAAGTTCCTGGAGGAAAAGGCCATAGTCTTTTATTGAGACAGACATGGGGGAAGCCACTGCTTGCCCTGGATTGGCAGCGTGGAATGTTGCTACTCCTTGAGATTCTAGAATCTTGCTGTTCTTTGAGATTCTGTAGGGAATGTTGCTACTCTTTGGGTTTTGGCCAGGTACTAGTGACCTGGATTGGCCACCGTGAGAACAGGCTACTGGGCTTGATGTACCATTGATCTGACCCAGTAAGGCTATTCTTAGATTCTTAAGATTCTGTACTAAGTGCTCTCCTAACTTCGCAGGCAGGCCCTATTTGGTTCACTTTATGTTAGAAGCCATGCACTAAGCAACGATGAAATATAGTCAAGAAATAAAATGGAGAGCAAGGTAAGGTGAAAGGGCCTGAAACAGAACCTGCTATGTGCAAAGATGATGTAGACCCAAAATTAGGGAAGTAGCTAGAAGGGAGGCAGAAGTAACAGGTGGCGCTTGAGATATGCAGTCATGACATCAGAACCTTTGGCAATACATGGTTTAAAAATAGCACCTCTAGACTGAGCTGGAGCCTGATGGCTTTATTACCTCACACCCCGATTCTAGAAATGCTGTCTAGAGTTAGCTGCCCAATTGTGCATCTAGTTAGAGAATAAGGTCAATTACACATGCAACATAAGTCATTAATTGGAGATAAATAATAATTGGCAATTAGCAGTTATGCCCCTATTCTGTAAACGGAGTGATTAACATTTCTTGTGCGCAACTGCAAAGAGGGCATTAGCATGGGAGGGGCATCGATACGTCAGGGGTGTTCCAACTGCTGCGTATAGGCAAGGCGTAAGTGGTCGCACCTAGTATTCAAAAATGGATTTGGTGTGCAGCTCTGCACCCGTGTGATCGCAGACCGATTTAAGTTTCTCATTTAAGGACAACACATTCTCTTATAACTCAAATTGTGGTTACTACTGAATCATTGGTCAATAATTTCTGAAATTTGCTGTCGGCACAGAGTCGTAACACAAGGTTCCTGCATCGACCTTGGGTGCACTCCTGAGGTACTGTAGCCCCTGCTCCACCTCCAGATTAATAATTTGCAAAGTCAGTTTCTTGACCACAGTGTAGAGTTGTGTGGGGACAAAAACCCTACCCGTCCCTGCCAAAATCCCACCCGTCCCCATGAGAATCCCCTGTCCCCACCCACACCCCATAAAAGTTACTTGCCCCCATAAAAAGCAGCAATTACTTCAGAAAGTTGTGTTTTATTTTTTGGGGGGGGTCTCTTTACTAGAATAGCTATGCATTTCTAGTTTACTGATGTACCACATGCAACAAAATATTTTAATATTATTCCAAAGTATAATGAATGAGAGAGAACTCGGAGGTATTAAACCATAAATGTATTTACACATACTGTAGAGAAAGCTGTTTTACATGCACAAAAGGGCTTTTAAAAACGTGTGCCCTCATTTGCACATAAAAAGTATGTGAATAGAAAGTGCATACCTTTCTTTTATGCAGTCTGCAGAAGGGTGTTGCTGTGTTGAGTTTGGTTGGCGTGGAAGAGGAGCTGTGATGTTGAATGAGGCAACCATTGGGAGAGGAGACACCAGGGATCGTTCCTGCCCCCCTTAACTAGACCCCCAGCGATCAAGTTCAGTACAAACCCAAACCACCCATCATGCTTCGAAGTGGACAATGCATTCATCTCACTGCCTCGGCACCTAACCCCATCTTTTGGGAAAACTGCTTTATACTGGCTCCACCCATCGTTTCAGAAAACATCAGCACAAAATTGCTGGTGCTGCTTCTGACAGCATTAAATCGTACTAGTTTTGAAAAATCTCAAGCTTTCACCTTCACCTTTCACAAATCCTTTGCTGGGAGGAAAAAGAAGAAAAACCCCGCAAATCTACAAAGTCCAGGTCTGGCGCCACAGCGGGAACGTCTATGCTAAGCATGGAGCTCAGCACATAGGCACACAGAGTCCCCTCCCCCAGATGATGCGTGCCTACGTGTGCCCAGCTCACTGCCTCTGTGCTGAGCTCTATGCTCAGCATAGACTTTCCCACCGCTGCGCCGGACTCGGACTGAATTTGAAATTAGGTAGGCCACCCGTGGGCCTGGGAGGGGTCCCCGTGAGAGTCCTGTGGGCCTGGGAGGGGTCCCTGTGGGAGTCCCATAGACTAGGGGGATCCCTGCAGGATTCCCGCAATCCCCGTTCCTGTGCAGACCTCTACTACAGTGCCCAGCTAGACATGAGTCAGATAAAGAACAGCCAGTCTTGGAGGTGGCTGAATAGCGCCTAGATGAAAGAAATTTGCATGCAACAGCATCGCACTACATGCAACTGTCATGAATTTTCATTGTATATATATATATATATATCCTGAAAACCAAGTCAGCTCTGGAAACAACTGCTGTACAGTCCTAGAACATCCCCCTCTTACAGCAGGTGAAAGTAATGTGGAATAACACTGTACGTGGGCATTTACTCACATATAGCACAGACAGTGTTATCATAGCCCCTGTCTGTATATAAAGTACTGTTAGACTCGTGCTTTCCCTGCCATATCCAGAATGCGGCTGTGCATCTAATTTTTGATTTGAAATCAGATCATGTTACTCCCTACTATAGACAATGCCACTGGTGGCCTTTTGAGGCCAGGGTTTGGTTTTAATTTGGGACGCTCTGTTATAAAGCCGTACATGGTCAGGCACCTGGTTATTTACTAGAACAATTTACATTTTTTTTTTTTAAGGCAATTCGTCCACTAAGGATAACTTCATTGTTTGCGTTCCCTCCAGTACGAGGATGTCTTTACACAAAATTTTTGCACTGAACAGTTGCATATCAAGCTGCTAGTTGGGATTCGGATCTGCGTATTTTGTTTGCTTATTTGATTTCATATATGCATTTCCAAAAACTATTAAAGACATCCCCTTTTTGTAAAATTCTTAGGAAAGTAAGGAAGATGATATCTCTCTTGTTATTTCACTGTGATGTTCAGTCTCTTGAAGATGTAAACCGCATTGATCTGGAAGGTAGTGTGGTCTAGAAATGTATTTTAATGTAATATCGCTTTACGGCAGGAGTTCTTAACCTAGTCCTCAGGACACACCAAGCCAAGCAGGCTTTCAGAATTGAATAAGCATGAGATTTAGGCTAGGGTAAGAACTTCTGCTATATAGAAAGCTTTGGTCTCTCTCTTGTATATCAGGATGAATGTGACCCTACTCTCCCCTCCCAGTCTTTACTGGGCAGCCTGCATTTCTAGCAAGGAACCACTAAAAAGGTGAATATTCTGGACCATCTTGTTAAAAGAAAGCTGGGTACAATTATTCCTACCACTTTCAGGCATGGGGTTTGTACTTAGACTGCAATCCCCTCTTAACCCCTGTATAGCTACCGCTGGGATTCATAGCTCTATTCAATGTGTCATCATTCCCCAGAATATAGCATTTATAAGAAAAGCCCCACTACTACAAATCACAAAAATGTTTTTATTTTAGTCTGTTACTGCAAAAAAGCTTTAGACAAGTTCCTAAAAGTCTATAAAATTCTGAAAATGTTTCCAAAGTACAGGAACACAGGGAACAGGCCTGGCTGACTCCCTCAGAGTCTCCTTCACTTCTTATGATTTATTTCTATACTTACTCATCCTCCCCTCAAAATCAGAGCAGGTTACACAAGAACAGTCATAAAACAATCAAAATTATGAAAAGCCAACACCAAAATAAATGGGAATCGTTTACCCAGATTCAACCCTGCACATGTCTTCAAAAGCTGCTTATATTTATTTCAACCATCCATTTGTTGTAAGTATGATAGTAATTTATGCCACAAGAAAAGGCCCTTGATCACTCCCAGATGTTAACCCCAAGTGTGGAACACTAAAGAAATCATAGCTGCAAAGTCCTGTTCCAAAAGACCCCCCCCACCCTTATCTTAACCACATATGAAATTTTAGGGCCCTTTTGCCTTTGTGGTAAGCTTTTGCACTTAAAGTGCTAGACTGCCCTTTAAGGAAGTAAGTATGGGCGAGTAGAAAGGCTGTGCAATAATTGTAGGGATATGCCCAGCAGTTATTGTGCAGAAAAGTTTTTCACCACAAATTGAGAGTTTGCACTTACTGGATTACAATTGCACAGATACACAAGTGACACTGTGTGCCATTCTCTACTCATAACCTGCCCCCTGCGGATAAGTTCAGCAGTGCAGGGCCGGCCTGCAGACGCAAAGATCGCTCCTGCTCTGCAGCACTGGTGGTGCGATTCAAGGAGACCGCCGCCAGCGAGGGAAGTAAGGGAGGGCGGGGGGGCTGATTTTAAAATGCTGTGTAGGCCGCCCCAGATATGCAAGCCGCACCCACTGGACCGGCTTGCAAAACCCATACATAGGCCGCGGCCTATATGTGGGGAAATACGGTACCAGACAGCAATATCGGATGTCAAAGACCTTAAACAGCACCTCATCTATTTGGGATGAGCTGAGGCAGAGCGTCGTTGACAAGTCCATAGATTAGTGGTGGCCAAGGCTGAAGGCGTGCCTTCATGCAAAGGGAGCACACTTCGAACATCTGCTTAACTGAAACATTACTCTTTAACTTAACATTTTTCTGCAAGATATGCCATAAAACTTTTTCATTCGTTTTTATTCAGTTCACAATTCATTTTCACAAGGTAGTGTTGTGATGTGGTGGGAAATATTCACAACATTTTATATTAACTTCATTCAGGACACGATGCATTAAATGTCATAAGAATTGGCTGTGTTCTGTGGAAGATATGAAAAAAAACCATTTTGGGGTGTGGGGGGGGGGGGGGGGGTTTGGTTCATAGTGTGTAACCCAATGTACATGTGTCTTTAGCCTTGACTCTGTGGCTTTAGTTCAAAAGCACTGACTCAGACCTTTGCCAAAAGTATATCTTTTGGAATTATCACGTCCCCTCCCCTTCAACCTGGTAAAACGCCAGGGAGTTGAGTCAGTGTGGCTGCAGCCGCTCCAGAGGTGATTTTGAAATATCAGTCCTGATTAGTCACAGTTCTCCCACCACCCTTCCTTTCTGTTTTCCAAGCACCCACTGCAAAGCAGAATTTTCCTAGAGCCACAAAACCTGACCCCAGAGACAGGTGCAGCTCATGCCTCTAACAGTGGTCTCCAAGTCCTAAGTCCACATTCACTCTTTGCACGGTGACTTCACCCAGTAAATAGCTATGGTTGAGTTCCCCTCTGAGCCTTTCAAATTAAAGTCCCTGAAAGCACTCTGCTATAACCTTAACAGCAGGTGCTAGAGCATCTCTGATGCGTACTGCTCACCCATCTGACTACCGGAAAAATCAGTGAGCAGGTCAGCAGCAGCTGGTGTCCAGTCAGGGTAATGAGTTACAGCTTTCCAGTGAAAGACATCACAGGTAGAATTTTATGTTGCAGGTACGCCACATACCCACACTTGGGTTAACCAGGCATGAAATGAGTACCATGCACGTGCCAGTCCAAGTCTGCAAAGGTAACGTGATTTTACAGGAAGAAGTCACCCCTCTGAAAACACAACTTTTTATAAAGCACCTATTCATTTTTCATTTGTAGTAAATCTCTTGTATTTACCGTAAATTAAAGAAGAGCTAAAGTGCCACAGTGCAGGGTTCTCAGCACCTAGAGAACAATAAGCAATTTGGGTCTAGCACATTGGCATCTCAGCAGCAGCCCTTAATGTGTCCAGAGGCATTTCCAAGGTTTGGACGGTGGAGGAGTCAAGCACTTGCCCAGCTTCTCACAGCCAGGGGGAGACCAGTTCTGTGAGAAAAACAAAACAACCACATCATTACAATTAGTAAGACCAAAATCTAGGAAACAAGCAGCATTTGTGTGAGGGGCAGGAAGCCTTTACACACATTCCCATTCTCCCTGTCAATGCTGTGAACTCCCACTAGAGGGCATTGGAACACCAGCAAAACCCCCACAGTTTCTCTCTGTGTGTCCTAGGAGCTGGGCACACTAAGCTTTTTCCCACAGTTAGAAAATGGGAAAAGCCCCTCACCACAGCTGGCCCTGAATGAGTCACACAAGGACAGTTCCAGAGAACTGGAAAAACATCTGTTTCTTCTAAACCAGTTGTTCTTTGGAACAACCCCTGGCTGTCTCTCCTCCAGATGACCTATCTTACATGGCAGGTTCAGCAGAGGGGCCACTTCAATTATTTAGCATGTTTACTCAGATGCTGAATGCATTTGACTTGTGTGTCTCCTTTCTATGATCTTTTGTTGTCATTTCTACATATGCCAAACTCACCTATTGCTAGTTTAGTTAAAAAGGTACCAGGTTGGAATGGGGAGGTGGGGGGAGAGCAGTGGGGGTTTGGTGTTCCATTTTCAGTTCTAGCCATGATAGGAAAAAGGAACTCAGCATTAAGAGTTTCTAGATCAATGAGAAACCTGTTCTCCTCTCAGTCAGCTCTCTGATCCAGGAACCCCTCACCTCAAAACAAGCCGATACGTTGCCTGAAATCTGGGTTTTGGGGTGAACCTGCAGTTAAAGCTGCCACCTTGATTCTCAGATCTATAAGCCTGAGATAGGTGCAGGGTATGTATCAGTTTGTGGGAGATGTAATTAGGTCAGACCAACTGCACACTGCATGTAGTGTGTGTCTCTGCAGTAATGACAAGTGCATCTACAGCATAAGTGTGGACTCAAAGTAGCATTTTTCTAAAGCCTCTGCACGATACACAGTGAATGAAGGAAGCCTTTGTAGAATTAAGAGAAATGAAGCATCTCCCAGCTGCACAGCAAAGAGTTGTTCTGGCCCCCAACCTAACCAGTCTCTTCTCTTGGAAAATTTGCCTTATTATAGGGAAGATGGCACCACAGGCACAAAGACTACGAGAGCAGAAGAGGTAGCCTTTGCTTCTTTACCATGACAGCCAGGTCACACATGTTCAGCTGGGGCTCTCCGGGGATCAGAGTTTCCTTATGCTTCTCTACTGTGGCTGATATAATTTTCATGGCATCCTGGTACTCAGCACTGGTCACACTAGAAGAGCAGGCAAGGGAAAACAAGGATTCTTCAGTACAGACAGCAGATACAGCCAAACATAGTATTCCTATAGATATGTATATTCTCCTCTAGATCACATTAAGCAGGAGTGTTTTTATTTATTTAGCTTTTAGGAAAAGGGGAAGGAGGTTAAACCATAGACAACGCACACTGCTCAAACAACAGTTCAGGTTTTCACATATTTCTCAGCTGACTCGCACAAGAAAAACTGAGGCCCTGGAGGCGCTGCACTTAAAACTATAGAATTTCTCTGTCTGGAAAACCACCAAACCATTCAGGGAACAAGGAGGAGAGCTAAGCACCAATGCCCGCCATTGCACCACACGCTCGGCTTCCACCGACTGCTCCTTGAGTGTGGACTGGCATCGGCTTCATTGGGAATATGGCCAAAATATCACCACAGATTCAAACTATGACTCATCAAATTTCTTTTTCTTTTTAATTCTTTATTCATTTTAAAACTTTCATCAAGTGTACAAAATATTCATTATAAACACAATTAGTCTGAGCACTTGAACATCTTATCACCAGTGTTCCCTCTAAGCGGGCGGGTGTTGTGAGCAAACTTTTTTCACCGTGAGCCAAAAATATCGGGCGCCAGCAAGTTATGAGCCAACTCGCCCGATTCTCCTCTCGCCGCCCTGCCATCTGCCGTACGCCTCTTCCGATCGTGCGCTGTGACGAGAAACGTGTGCGCTGCGATGTAATATTTTGTGCGCCAGCGCACGCCAGCGCAGCTTAGCGGGAACACTGGTTCAAATGGTTTTATTTATTTCCCCAAATTTATTTTTGTTATACGCATTGAAAATATTTGATATTGCGTTTAAATCAAAATCTCAATAAACTTGAAACGAGTGCCCGTGAGATTGTGGGAGGGTTAAATACTCAAAACTTAGAAGTTTTTGCTACGCCAGCTTTCTGGTATCTTTACATACAGTGGCGTACCTAGCATATGTAACATCCGGGGCCTATCATTTTTTGGCACCCCCCCCCCCCATCTGTAAGAAAAACATGATTTTTAGTAACAAACCACACGTCACACATGAGTACCTAGGAAAAGGCAGCATCTTACATATTGCAGTGAGCAGTACATCAATACACCCATTGTAAAACTAAACAAGCCAGACCAGCACAGATCAATCCTACACCGTCAATCCTAACAGAAAACCATGTCTTTCGAACACACAGAACACAGAAAACACCTTCGCCTAGTAAGGAATATGTAATCACAAACTAACCCCTCCCTCTTTTACAAAACTGTAGTGTGGATTTTAGCTACGGAGGTAACAGCTCTGATGCTCATAAAATTCTGAGCATCAGAGCTGCTACCACCAAGGCTGGTGCTAAAAACGCTTCACAGTTTTGTAAAAGGGGGGATAAAATAAAAATACATAGACAAAGGTTAAATTGAACCAGCAAGAAGCTGGACTCTGCATACAATGCTTCACAGAAACAGTGACACATGTCTCCTAAAGCAATAAATAAATAGAAATTTTTTTCTACCTTTGTCTTCTGTGGTTTCTCCTTTCCTCATCTTCTTGTAACTCTCTTCCTTCCATTCACTGTCTGCCGTCTCTCTTCCCCTATATGGCATCTTCTCTCCTTCTATGCCCCTTCCAGAAACTGTATGCCTCCCCCTTCCATCTCTCCTTTCACCCCATTGGTCTGGCATCTCTCTCCTCGCCTTCCCTCTCCCACACCTCTCCTCATAGTCTGGTATCTCCCCTTCCCTGATTCTCTGGCATCTCTCTCCTTTCCTTTTCTTCCATCTTTCGCTCCCCCTCCATGCTCTCACATCTCCCCCTTCCTTTTCCCTTAGACTGGCATACCTTCCTCCTATGCTCCAAGCCCTGGCATCTCCTTTAATTCCCTCCCTCATCTTCCTTCTCCCTCCAGCTGGGTACCGCAACACTCTTCCCTGCAGCTCTGCACTTCCCCACAATTGCCATGCTTCGGTTCCTCTTCTTCCTTCCTTCCTCCCCCCCCCCCCCCCCCCGCGGGACCCTGCGGCACCATCAACTCTTACTCCCTCTAATGTCGGCCCTGCAGCTCCAGACTTCCTCGCACCTTCTCCCCTCCCCCTTTGGATCGCTATTATTTTAAATGTTATAGCCGCGGAGCTGTATCCATCAGTGGAGATGTCTAACCTCGGCCTGCCCCGGAACTCTTACTGCAGCAGCCGCCCGTCTAGGCAGGAACAGGAAGTCACTGTTGCAGTAAGAGTTCCGGGGCAGGCCGAGGTTAGACATCTCCACTGATGGATACAGCTCCGCGGCTATAACATTTAAAATAATAGCGATCCAAAGGGGGAGGGGAGAAGGTGCGAGGAAGTCTGGAGCTGCAGGGCCGACATTAGAGGGAGTAAGAGTTGATGGTGCCGCAGGGTCCCGCGGGGGGGGGGGGAGGAAGGAAGGAAGAAGAGGAACCGAAGCATGGCAATTGTGGGGAAGTGCAATCCCCCCAATGCGTCCCCTTACCTTACCTCACCTTTGCGACGCGTGTGTGCGCTGTGAAGAGAAACTTTGCGCTGCGATGTAATATTTTGTGCGCGAGCGCAGGCCAGCGCACCTTAGCGGGAACACTGACTTATAAGTAGAAATGTAACCCTCACCCCACCCTCCTTCAAATCCCTCTATTCATTATAAGATCATATATTTGAAACCCTCCCCCCACCCAATACTTTTATTAAGGTGCACATTTAGTGCATGCAAAATCAGTTAGCGTACCTTAATAAAAGAACCCCAAAGTATCTTAATAAAAAATTCAGCCCGCAACTTAGCCTATGTTTTAGATTTCGGCCCCTTATGTGATTGAGTTTGACACTCCCTGCTGTAAGGTGATTTAAAGACTTCATTTACACACCGTGTGACAGCCCTTCTCCACCAGAGGGCACTGCTAGGAGCAGACCCTAATTCTACACACTCTCATGCACATTTTCACACTTTGTGCATAAAATTGCACCTTCAGGGTATATTATAATGGCACTTATGCATATAAACTTGTAAAATTAGGTGCTAATTGGCCAAGAACCAATAATTTCAGTTCTGCACAGACTGAATGTCCTTAGCTAATATACTAACCTCAGCATGTAATTTCTTTAGCGTGCAACTGTTAGGGATTATGAACATGGGAGGGGAGTGGGTGGTTCTTGGACATTCCCAGTTTACATGATAATTTCATAGAATACTTGTTCTCTTAGACTTCTGCAGCTGGTGTCATGCAACTCAGTAAATGGAATGAATGTTAAGCCTAGTAGCCCGTTCTCACGGTGGCCAATCCAGTTCCCTAGTACCTGGCCAAAACCCAGAGAGTAGCAACATTCCATACAGAATCTCAAAGAATAATAAGATTCCGGAATCCCAGAAAGCAACAAGATTCTAGAATTCCAAGATTTCCATCAAGCTCAGTAGCATGTTCTCATGGTGGCCAATCCAGGTCACTAGTATCTGGCCAAAACCCAAGGAAAGCACAGTTACTTACCGTAACAGGTGTTATCCAGGGACAGCAGGCAGATATTCTTGACTGATGGGTGATGGCACCGACGGAGCCCCGGTACGGATAATTTTAGAGTGATTGCACTCTAAGAACTTGGAAAGTTCTAGCAGGCCGTACCGCGCACGCGCGAATGCCTTCCCGCCCGACGGAGGCGCGCGGTCCCCAGTTAGGATAAGCCAGCTAAGAAGCCAACCCGGGGAGGTGGGTGGGACGCAAGAATATCTGCCTGCTGTCCCTGGATAACACCTGTTACGGTAAGTAACTGTGCTTTATCCCAGGACAAGCAGGCAGCATATTCTTGACTGATGGGTGACCTCCAAGCTAACAAAAAGAGGGATGGTGGGAAGGTTGGCCATTAGGAAAACAAATTTTGCAAAACAGATTGGCCGAAGTGTCCATCTCGTCTGGAGAATGCATCCAGACAATAGTGAGATGTAAAAGTATGAACTGAGGACCAAGTAGCAGCCTTGCAGATTTCCTCAATAGGAGTGGAACGGAGGAAAGCTACAGATGCTGCTATAGCTCGAACTCTATGGGCCGTGACAGAACCTTCCAGTGTCAGTCCGGACTGAGCATAACAGAATGAAATGCATGCTGCGAGCCAATTTGACAGCGTACGCTTAGAAACAGGACGTCCCAATTTATTTGGATCAAAGGACAAAAAGAGTTGGGGTGATGATCTGTGGGGCTTAGTACGGTCTAAATAGTAACCTAAAGCCCGCTTACAGTCCAAAGTATGTAGAGCCTGTTCTCCAGAATGAGAGTGAGGTTTCGGAAAGAAGACAGGCAGAACAATAGATTGGGTGAGATGGAATTCAGAGACAACCTTAGGGAGAAACTTTGGATGTGTACGCAGAACCACCTTGTCATGATGAAAGACTGTAAAAGGTGGATCAGCTACTAGTGCATGGAGCTCACTGACCCTCCTGGCAGAGGTGAGAGCAATAAGGAAGAGTACCTTCCAAGTGAGAAACTTGAAAGGAGCCGTAGCCAAAGGTTCAAACGGAGGCTTCATTAAGGCGGAAAGAACCAAATTGAGATCCCAGATCACAGGAGGGGGCTTAAGAGATGGTTTCACATTGAAAAGACCCCGCATGAATCTGGACACCAAAGGATGAGCTGAGAGAAGTTTCCCATGAACTGGCTCATGAAAAGCAGCAATAACACTGAGGTGAACTCTGATGGAAGTAGACTTGAGACCAGAGTCAGACAAAGAAAGAAGATAATCTAACAAGGTCTCCACTGCAAGGGAAGTGGGATCATGATGATGCAGAAGACACCAAGAAGAAAATCGTGTCCATTTCTGATGGTAACATTGCAGAGTGGCCGGTTTCTTGGAGGCATCCAGAATGGAACGAACGTGTTGAGACAAAAGAGTATCATGAGATGTCAGCCCGAGAGAAACCAAGCTGTCAGGTGCAGAGACTGAAGGTTGGGATGCAGAAGGGTCTCCTGATGTTGTGTAAGCAGAGAAGGAAACAGTGGAAGAAGAAAAGGCTCCCTGGAACTTAGTTGAAGTAGAAGGGAGAACCAATGTTGCCGGGGCCACCGTGGAGCAATCAGAATCATGGTGGCTTGTTCCCTCTTGAGCTTGAACAAGGTTCGTAACATGAGAGGTAGAGGAGGAAAAGCGTACAGGAACAGATTGGACCAATCGAGGAGAAATGCATCCGCTGCCAGACGGTGAGGAGAGTAGAGTCTGGAGCAGAATAGGGGCAGCTGATGATTGTGAGGAGCTGCAAAGAGGTCTATCTGAGGAGTGCCCCACTGAGCGAAGATGGACTGCAGAGTTAAAGGATCGAGTGTCCACTCGTGAGGCTGGAGAATTCTGCTGAGTTTGTCCGCTAAGGAATTCTGTTCTCCCTGAATGTAGATAGCTTTCAGGAACAATTGGTGAGCTGTGGCCCAATTCCAAATCCTCTGGGTTTCCTGGCATAAGAGGCGTGAGCCTGTTCCACCCTGCTTGTTGATGTAGTACATCGCAACTTGATTGTCTGTGCATAGCAGGAGGACTTGAGGAAAGAGAAGATGTTGGAAGGCCTTGAGGGCATAAAACATTGCTCTGAGTTCCAGGAAATTGATGTGATGCTTCATTTCCTGGGCTGTCCAAAGGCCTTGAGTTTGGAACTCGTTCAAATGAGCTCCCCAGGCATAAGGGGAGGCGTCGGTGGTGATGACAAGGTGATGAGGAGGTAGATGGAACAGAAGACCTCTGGAGAGATTGGAGGATATCAACCACCATTGTAGAGACTGACGAAGAGATGATGTCACAGAGATGTGTCGTGAGCAAGGATCCGTCGCTTGGGACCACTGGGTAGCTAGGGCCCATTGCGGAGTGCGCAGGTGAAGACGTGCGAAGGGTGTGACATGAACTGTGGAGGCCATGTGACCCAAGAGTATCATCATTTGCTTGGCAGAGATGGAGCGTAGTGGAAGTACCTGCTGACATAGAGATTGTAGAGTTTGAAGACGGTTGGACGGCAGGAACGCTCTCATGAGGACTGTGTCCAGCACCGCTCCAATGAATTGAAGTCTCTGAGTGGGGATGAGATGAGATTTGGGTAGATTGATCTCGAACCCCAAAAGTTGCAGAAACAGGATGGTCTGGTTGGTGGCAAGGAGCACTGTCTGAGGGGAAGTGGCCTTGATTAACCAGTCGTCCAGGTAAGGAAAAACTTGAAGGTGGTGAGAGCGTAGAAAGGCAGGCACCACAATCAGACATTTGGTGAACACTCTTGGAGAGGAGGCAAGACCGAAGGGCAGCACCTTGTATTGGTAATGACAGTGATTGATCATGAAGCGGAGGTACTGTCTGGAGGCCAGATTGACCGGTATGTGAGTGTATGCCTCTTTGAGATCGAGGGAGCATAGCCAGTCGCCTTGATTGAGAAGAGGGTAAAGAGTGGCCAGAGAAAGCATTCTGAATTTCTCTTTGACCAAGCATTTGTTGAGATCGCGAAGATCCAGAATGGGTCTGAGATCTCCTGTTTTTTTGGGAACTAGAAAGTAACGGGAGTAGAATCCCTGCCCCTTTTGATCTAGAGGAACTTCCTCTATGGCGTTCAGAAGGAGGAGGGATTGAACCTCCTGAAGAAGGAGGGAAGACTGAGGAGTGTTCAAAGCAGACTCTCTTGGCAGACTTTGTTCAGGAAGTGTCTGAAAGTTGAGAGAGTAGCCGTGGCGGATGATGTTGAGGACCCATTGATTCGAGGTGATGATCTCCCAATGGCTGAGGAAAAAAGAAAGACGGCCACCTATAGGTTGAGGTAGGTGGGCAGATAGTAGGTAGCTGGCTATGCCCTGGAGAACTAAGTCAAAAGGGCTGTGTAGATTTCTGTTGTGTAGGTGGCTTCGCAGGTTGCTGCTGTGGTGGCCTAGGGATCTGTCGTTGTTGCTGACGTTGATGCCTAGGTTGTTGGGGAGCTGATGGCAAGGGACGAGCCACATAACGGCGTTGATAGGCCGACTGTTGTCTGAAAGGCCGAGCCGGTGGAGTCTTCTTCTTTGTTTTTAGCAGAGTAACCCATCTAGTCTCATGGGCGGAGAGCTTTTGGGTGGTAGAGTCCATGGATTCCCCAAAGAGTTCATCCCCCAGGCATGGTGCATTAGCCAACCGATCTTGATGGTTGACATCAAGCTCCGACACTCTGAGCTAAGCAAGGCGACGCATAGCCACAGACATGGCCGTTGCTCTGGTGGTAAGTTCAAATGTGTCATAAATTGATCGAACCATAAACTTACGGAGTTGGAAGAGAGAGGACGAGCAGTGGTGAAAAGCCTGTCGTTTTCGTTCAGGAAGGTACTTTTCAAAGGAAGCCATGGTGGTAAGAAGATGCTTGAGATAGAAAGAGAAATGGAAAGCATAATTACCAGATCTGTTAGCTAGCATTGCATTCTGGTATAACCGTTTACCAAACTTGTCCATGGCTTTACCTTCCCTGCCAGGAGGGACAGAAGCGTATACACTAGCTCCGGCAGACTTTTTAAGCGTAGATTCCACAAGAAAAGATTCATGTGGAAGCTGCGGCTTATCAAATCTAGGGATAGGAATCACTTTATACAAAGAATCCAATTTACGAGGAGCTCCTGAGATGGTCAAAGGAGTCTCCAGATTCTTATAAAAGGTTTCCCTCAAGATATCATGGAGAGGAAGTTTGAGAAATTCCTTTGGAGGCTGGTCAAAATCCAATGCATCAAGGAAGGCTTTGGATTTTTTAGACTCAGCCTCCAAAGGAATAGAAAGAGATTCACACATGTCTTTCAGAAAGGAAGTGAAAGATGTAGAATCTTGTTTGGAGGATGGATCAGGGGCAGCAGGATCATCCTCATCCGAGGAACACTCACCCTCAGAAAGAAAAGGCTCTTCGGAGTCACCCCACAGATCAGGGTCCCTAATATGGGAGCTACGGTCTCGAGACTCCGGAGTGGAGGGTTCCAGGTGTCGGGATTTGCGTGCCGACTTACCCGACCTCATAGACACGGTACCGGGAGATGTTACAGGCTGCATCGGTGCCGAAGTCTGAACAGCTTGGTGTTGAGCTCTCGGTTCCGGTGCGAGGACTGGCATAGAGACTGATGAAGCGGAGTGGACCGGTACCACAAAGTGGACGCAGACAATAGAGGCTGCTCCACTGCCGGTACCGGTGGCTCAGACCGGACCAGGACTGGAAGGCTCGGTGCCAAGAGAGCAGGAAGGAGCTGTTGTAACTGCTCCTTGAGCTGCACCTGCAGGATAGCTGCAATGCGCTCATCCAGGGAAGGCACCGGTACCGCCTTTTTTTTCTGCGGTACCTGCGGTGCCGCTCGACGCCCCGAGGATGAGGGGCCCGAGGTCGAGGGACTCACCTCAATAGGGGCGGAGCGCTTCCGTGGGCGCCTCGTGGTCGGCAGGACTGGGCTCGCTGCTATCGAGACCGGAGGACGCTCCAGCGAGGACGGCTTCTTAGCCGGCTTACCTGGGTGTTGCGACGCCGGCGCGGTGTCAAGGAAGTGGGTGCCGACTGAGGTGGGGCCGATGCCGGTGTCGATGTCGCAGGGTCAGACATATCGGCACCGAAAAGCAACCGTTGCTGAATTTGACGGTTTTTTAATGTACGTTTTTTCAAAGTGGCACAGCGGGTGCAGGTGGAAGCCTGATGCTCTGGACCCAGGCACTGTAAGCACCAGTTGTGCGGGTCTGTAAGAGATATAGGCCGTGCACACCGCTGGCACTTTTTAAACCCTGGCTGGGGGGGCATGAAAGTAAAAACGGCTTCTGCCAAATCGAAGGCCGAGGCCTCGATGGTGGCAGCAGGCCCCGCCGGGGCAAAACCGACGAAGAAAAGAAAAAAGAAAGAAACTCTTTTTTTTTTTTTTTTTATAAGAAAATAATAAAAGAAAAAGAGGAAATACAATTTCCGAAAAGATTTCGCAAGTGGGAAGGTGTCAGGAAAAAATCTTTTCAACAGCCGTTGAAAAGTGCGTCTTCTTAGTTCCGCGGAAACTAAGAAACTGGGGACCGCGCACCTCCGTCGGGCGGGAAGGCACTCGCACGTGTGCGGTGCGGCCTGCTAGAACTTTCCAAGTTCTTAGAATGCAATCACTCTAAAATTGTCCGTACCGGGGTTCCGTCGGTGCCATCACCCATCAGTCAAGAATATGCTACCTGCTTGTCCTGGGATAATAGCAATATTCCATGCTACCAATCCAGGGCAAACAGAGGCTTCCCCCATGTCTTAATAACAGACTATGGACTTTTCCTCCAGGAATTTGTTCAAACCTTTCTTAAAACCAGCTATGCTACCGCTCTTATCACAACCTCTGGCAACGCGTTCCAGAGCTTAACTATTCTCCGAGTGAAAAAAAAATTTCCTCCTATTATGCTGTGGCTTTCTTCAAGGTCTGCAGCTTGTGTTTACATAGTGGGTTCTCAAACATGGTTGGTTAGGAGGCCTGAGAAATTCCTCCCCATTCCAGAACATAAAGGTCCATCAAGCCCAGTATCCTGTTTCCAACAGCGTCCAATCCAGGTCACAAGTACCCAACAAGATCCCCAAAAGGTTAAACATTCTGTATGCTGCTTATCCTAGAAATAAATAGTGGATTGTCCCAAGTCCATCTTATTAATGGCTTTGGACTTTTCTTTTAGGAAATTATCCAAACTTTTTTTTTTTTTTTAAACCCTGCTAAGCTAACTGCTTTCACCACATTCTCTCACATTCTCTTGCAAATTGTATTGAGGGCTATAGTATATCTGGGTCTCCAATCAGGAGTACCTAAATGGGCTGCCGCGTGTGCGGATCACCGGACTGGATGGACCTCGATCTGATCCGGTGAGGGCTTTTCTTATGTTCTTAATTACACATTAAGTGAAGAAATATTTTCTCTGGCTTGAATTAAATTTACTGCTTAGTAGCTTCATTGCATGCCTGTATTTTTGGAAAGAGTAAACAAGCAACTTGCGTCTACTCTTTCCACTCCACTCAGTACTTTATAGACCTTCATCATATCTTCCCTCAGCCATCTCTTCTCCAAGCTGAAAAGCTCTGCTTTAGCCTTTCCTCATAGGGAAGTCATCCCATCCCCTTTATCATTTTTGTTGTTCTCCTCTTGCACACAGTATTCAAGGTGCGGCTGCACCATGGAAAGAAGGGAATTACAACATTCTCAATTTTGTTTTCAATTCCTTTCCTGATTCTATTTGCTTTCTTAGCAGCCGCTGTATAGTGTTTCAATTAATTTCATGCCTCTTCCTGTCATAATTTAACTGCAGAAACCATCCACCTCAAACCCCAACCAATCAGGTTTGATAACCCAGTATCTAAAGACAAACTGCAGGCCCTGAAGACAGACAGAGCAGGGAGAAATCACAGTGGGTGAGATAGTCAGTCTGTGGTTTGTGCTTGAAGGCAGACGCGCCCAAATAGAGAGATTATGACTGGATCTATTAAAGTTGCAAACACCGTATGAGTGCAGAGGCTGTGATAGGTGAGGTGCCTTTAAATGTAGTTTTTTTGAGGGCATCACATAACTGACCAGTGTTGACGACACCGTGACAGGCTGTGAAAATGCCCAGAACAAACAAGGGGCACAGTGGGAGGATCGGGGGTGGGAGCGTGAGGCTTGAATTTTGCTCAATCACATGAATACTATGGGTTGGCTCTATAAATGTCACCCAAATTTGGACACCAAAATAAAGTGCATTAGGCCTCAATTCTATAACAGCATCTAGATGTCCAGATACTACAACAGAATCGAGCACAAGTCAGCACTTGCACATACCAATATTTAGGTGCTAATACTTCAAAGTATGAGTATAAATGTCATTATCTAACTTACGATGGTTTCTAAGTTACCCCGCCCATCGTCACCCTTGTACCCTGGATTCTATAAATGGCACCCACATTTGGGCATCCAAAATTGTTCACTATCCTGAGATCTGTGTGCAAATAAGTTAATGAGCCATCATCAATAACTGGCTGCTAATTATTGATGTTAATTAATTCTAATTTGATCTGGTTGCACACAATTGTATAAAGATTGTGACCGGGCCCGTCCCTGAGTAAGTGGGAAACTGCGGCCCGGACCACAAGTAAGATTTTTGATACGCCTTTTATAGGGCAGTGGAAAGAAGACCCGGATACCGGATTCTTTAGAATATAGTATCAGGTTTATTACTAACCCAGAGTGCAAAGAAAATAAAACAGCAGAAGAAAAAACATAAAACATTCACTTCAGTTGGTTACAGTACTTAGAGTGCCTTTCCCACATTATACTCTTACAGTCCAGGTTCCATTAAGGAGCAAGATGGCACTTCCTTATCACAAGTACAATCCTGGCAAACGTATAAGTCAGCTAATGCTTTCCTTGGCTCGTAGCCCCTGCCGGGCTTGATTGCTCTTACTCTGGGCTTCACCTTTTACAAGCCTAGCTAGCTGAGCACGGCTTGCGTCCAGCCTTTCCTTCTCAGCTCTCTGCATTTGTGTAACACTTTATTAGCACCTTGTTAACTATACAAACAATAGGAGACCGTTCTTCAGGAGTTTAACTTAGGACATGCAAACATCATATTCTCCCAGGTCCATGCCCTCTTCACTTATCTCATTACTTAGCACGCTGCCCATTTCCCATTCACACTCCCGGGAACTCTGGCTTGAAGTTTCTTCACTTCTTTCTGTTTGTGCTTCCCCTCCCCCTCTCTGTACGTCTGCAACACTATCTGCAGCTTTTCTCCGGGGAGGCTTTCCCAGCCCTGCTCTTTGGGACTTGAGTTGCCAGTCACAATACCTCTCCGGGGCAGTAACACCTTTCCCTAGGTGTGGGCTTCTTGCCCTCCGTTCCTGCTGGGCTTGAGGCACCCTCTGTGACCTGGAACCCACGTGAGTAGTTTGGCTTCTCAACCACTCCTTCTGGTTCTCCTCTCTCTTCACTCGCGTTCCTTCTCTAGTTTCCTCCCTTCCTCCTTCTCCAGTAAATGGATCTTTCCTATAAGGCCAACCCCGGGGTCTGACTCCACCCCCTTCTAAATTAGCCTCAGGTTTCTCCCTGACTTCAGGAAAGGAGTGATAGGGGCAATCAGTGGTCTGCAGAGCCTTTCTTAATTGGCTCTTCAGCTGTGCTGGAACCTGCCTGGGCTTGCCTTCTTTTGCCTGAGCCAGCTGTCCTGACTCCATGCCGGGTTTTATCCAGCCTTGTGCTGCATTCTGGGGAGTTTTAGTAGTAGTTTTCACCGTGACAGGAGCTTCCCTGTCACAAGATCCATGTCTAAATACTCTCGTGTGCAATCCAAAAGGGAGTACGGCAATGGTGGTGGTGGTGAGGGGGGACGACATTCCAAAGAATTATGCACAGTGCTATAGAATTCGGGGGCTGAGCACCAGGATTTAGGGATTGGGACTTATATACTGCCTTTTTGTAGTTTCACAACCACACTCAATGCGGTTTACATACAGGTACTTCAAGCATTTTCTCTATCTGTCCCAGTGGGCTCACAATGTACCTGGGGCAGTTGAGGTTTAAGTGACTTGCCCAAGGTCATAGGGAGCAGTACGGGGTTTGAACCCATAACCTCAGGGTGCTGAGGCTGTAGCTCACTCTCCTCCAGGTTGGTTTAAGTCTTCACACGCAAAATTGGGCGCTGGAATACATGCCAAATTCTACTCTCTCCAGAGCGCTCAGCCTGTAAGTACAGCACTGAGCACAAGTTTTTCCCGGGACCTTTTTCTTTATTTACATACCACTTATATCCTAACCGATTTGCACTAAATAGTAATTAGGTACTCTAAAATATTTTTCCTATCTGACAATCTAACTGAGGCAATGAAGACTTAAGTGACTTAACTAGAGACACAAGGATCAAACCTGCAACCTCAGGATGATGGCAGGAGCTCTAACCACTAGCCCACCCCTCTCTTTTACTAAAACCTGCCCTCTGTGACTTACATGCTCAGATGCAGAAAGCCACTGAGCATGTAGATTGCACTTATGCCAAAATGGCTATAGAATTAGAGGGTATAAGTTGTGCACACATCTCAAGCATTTACAGCAGCAGCTCTACGGCTGGCTCACATGCTCATATCTGCCTTCCAGGACTGTATATACCTGGTTACATTACACTCCACAGAGACTGCCCTCACCAAAGTCTAAGGGCCTTTACTCAATCTTCATCCTTCTTGAACTGTCTGCTGCCTTTGATACTGTTAATCACAGCTTACTCCTTGATATGCGGTCCTCGTTTGGATTCCACAAATCTGTTCTCTCCTGGTTTGCCTCTTACCTCTCCCAACACACCTTTAGTGTATGTGTTGGTGGGTCCTCTACTGCTGCTACCCCACCAGCGGTTGGTGTATCCCAGGGTTCTGTCTTCTCTCTCTGCCTTGATTTCCTCTCATGGCTTCCAGTATCACCTATTTGCTAATGACTCCCAGATCTACTTCTCTACACCCAAAATTTCACCTAATGTCCAAGAAAAGTCTCTGCCTGTTTGGCTGACATTGCTGCCTGGATGGCCTGCCTTTATCTGAAACTAAATATGTCCAAGAAAAATCGACAATGTCGGCATCTATGAGACAAACATGGTTGTTTTTGTTGCATAGAGTGTTTTGGACCCCAGTTCGTTTACAGAAAGTAGATAATTCTAGGTCTAATAGAT
This sequence comes from Geotrypetes seraphini, assembly GCF_902459505.1. Taxonomy (NCBI): domain Eukaryota; kingdom Metazoa; phylum Chordata; class Amphibia; order Gymnophiona; family Dermophiidae; genus Geotrypetes; species Geotrypetes seraphini. Next base: position 9,386,806 of record NC_047087.1, on the reverse strand, counting down.
GCTGGCATTGTAAACAAGAAGCAGGGACTTTAGATCATTTAATTTATTTCTGTCCTTGTATTAATGCATTTTGGAAATCAATCTGGCCCCAAATTAATTTGTTATTAGAAAATCATGTTGCCCTGTCCTATGATACAATTTTATTTGGCACTTCAAAGAGATATAAAAGTCAAATTTCAGGATCCAATAATAAATTATTATTAATATTAACAGGAGTTGCCATTCAGCACATAACTAGGAATTGGAAAGACTATACAAGTCTGAATTTTACGTTTTGGTGGAATACAGTGTGTTATATATATAGAATGGAAAAAGCTATTGCATTACAGAATGGGAATTATAATAATTTTAAAAAGATATGAGGGCCATTAATGACATATTCAAATGATTTGGCACCTTTACAAGACTGAATGAATATATAATGAAAAAGTTAGAATATGATAATGATTGAAGTATGGAATTGGGAAGGGATGGGGGGTGGGATATTTTATAATTTGGTAAGATTTATGGTTAAGAATGTACAAGTGATTGTGTATAATATATTGTATAAAATTGTAAACTTGTTGATTGATGTAAAAATGAATAAAGAAGTTAAAAAAAAAAAATATGTCCAAGACTGAGCTGCTCCTCTTTCCTCCTAAACCCTCTGTTCCTCCTCCTCCGCCATCATCCCAGTCTCCTCTGCTCGCAACCTTGGAATTGTCTTCGATTCCAACCTCTCATTTTCTACGAACATCCAACAAACTGCTAAGGCCTGTCACTTCTAACTCTACAACATCACCAAAATTCACCCCTTCCTCTCTGAGCACACTATCCTGGATCCTTATCCACATTCTCGTAACTTCACGCTTAGATTACTGCAATCTACTTAAAACATAAGAATTGCCATCTCCGGATCAGACCCTGGGTCCATCAAGTCCGGTGATCCGCACACACGGAGGCCCCACCAGGTGTACCCTGGCCTAGTTTTAGTCCCCATATCACCGTATGCTTCTCAAGGGAGATGAGCATCTAATTTACTCTTACTCGTATCACTGTATGCCACTCTTAAGGAGATGTGCATCTAGTTTACCCTTAAATCCTAGAACGGTGGATTCTGCAATTACCTCCTCTGGGAGAGCATTCCACTGTGCCACCTCTCCCCCTTGCAATCTGTGCAAAACTCTGCTGCACAACTCATCTACCAACCTCGCTAAGCTCATGTCACCCTTCTCCTTAAATCACTTCACTGCTCCCTTTCCACCTTCGCATACAGTTCAAGCTCCTACTGCTGACTTACAAGTGTGTTCATTCTGCTGCCCCTCAATATCTCTCTTCTCTTCTCTCTCCTTATATACCTCCCAGAAACTCCGTTCCTCAAATAAGCTGCTCTTAGCTTTATCCTTCTCCTCCACTGCCAATTCCAGACTATTCCTTTCACCTAGCTGCCTCCTATGCCTGGAATAAATTACCAGTTTGTCCGCCAAGCCCCTTCCCCTTATCTTAAAAGTAGACTGAAAACCCAGCCAGTAGATTAACTGTATCCATGACTTCCTGTTTGTCTGTTGAGATTGTAAGCTCTTTGGAGCAGGGACTGTCTTCTTTGTGACTCTGTACAGCGCTGCATACATCTGGTAGCACTATAGAAATAATTCATAGTAGTAGTAGGGAAAGGAGATGTTTACATTTCCTTAAAGAATAGGAGCCACATAGAGCCATCAGTGTCAGCCACTCCAGGTGGTTCTAGAAGGCGGCATTTATTTTTAGAATACTAGTGTAGCAGTTAAAATATGCGCATAATTTAGGATTTTCAACATACAGAAGCCGTAGAGCTGGTGCAAAAGCTCACACCTAGATTCCTAAAAGTACATAAATCCTGCACAGAGTCCAGCCATAGTGGCCCGCGTTCTATCAACACACCACTGCATTCAGGCACCATTTTCTAGAACACACCTATGCATGCATGTACTGAGATTCTGGTGACTTAGCCCCCTTTACAGAATCACCTCCTAAAGGCACTAGATCCCCCCACCCCCCCCCTTTGTGAATGTTCAGCAGCACTGAAAGGGGTCTACATTTACACTCACTTTTGTGTGTGTAAAATTACACAATAGTTACTACTTTCAGAAGCATAAGCGCTATTCCGTGAGGGCACATGTTAATTCTAGGCAATGGGTGGGCCATGAAGAACCACTGTTACAAATACCCAGCAGTCTGACACAATCTGCCCCATGTGAACTCTGCTTTCTTACAGTGGCATAGCCGGACCAGTTATTTTGGGTGGGCCTCCCAACCCCTCCCTTTCCTCCGTCCCTGCATCTGGTATTTGCCCCCATCTGCAACCTGGTAGCTCCCCTTCTCCAGTGCACCTCACCATGTTCGCAGCTGGAACACACATTGGCTGCCTGTGCTGGTCTCTACAGGCTTGGGTTTCAGTAGGTTTCTACTTAAATAGATAAATAATATAACTAAAACTAATTAAATTTGTTCATGTGCTATTAAAATCATATTTATTTGGGGGGTATGATCTTATTCTATGGAGGATTAGCCTAATGGTTAGTGCAGTGGCCCGAGAACCTGGGGAACTGGATTTGATTCCACTGCAGCTCCGTGTGACTCTGGGCAAGTCACTCAACCGTCCATTGCTCCAGGTACAGAATAAGTACCTGTATAGAATATGTATCCACAGAAAGGCAATATATCAAGTCCCATCCCCTTTTGTTTTATTGTATGAGGATGTGCTAATCTCCTGTGTCTTTCCTTTCAGACCTGCCACTTTCCTGTCTGCTTTCTCTACCCTCTCTCAGTCAGTGTGTGGAGCACTTCAGGCCGTACTGCATCGGGTCTCGGCCATATTTACTGCCGTCAGTCTAAGCCCATCCTCTCATCACAGCTCATTAATTTCTCCAAGTCCAGCTGCAAGTACCCATTCCAGAGTCTTACCTGAGGGGATATTTCTCCCCAGGATCCCGTCCTAGGTGTAAGAGCAGTGGGATTTTTGTGTGCTCCTCCTGCTCATGGGTGGTGACTCCGCTTACATTTTGTCCTGGGCAGAAATCCACGCCCTGTGGAGAAATGGGGAGAAAAAGCCTTTTGAATAAGGGAAGGATGGGGCTGGTTTACAGAGCAAGGCAAAGGAAGGTGAAGTCATGAGGCATTCGGACCAGACCTTTAGGCTTTAAAACAACCCCCTGCCTGAAACAGTAATTTCAAATGTATAAATGAGAATACTGGGGCACAGGCTCTGCCCCTGCAAGAATAGAATAATTGTTGCATAATATTCTGATGCATAGAAAAAGAGCGGGAGGCCAAGTGGATCCCCCGAAACAAGGGGTCCACCACACGCGGGGGCTCCTTTGCGTCTGCCTCAAAACGCAAAACCGAGCAAACCTGAAGAAGCAGGTCCCCCTCAAAAATGCACACCACAGACACATCCTCACCAGCCGGCAGGTCTGCAAAACCTCTGCCAGTGACATCTGTCCCCCCCCCCCCCCCAAGAGGATCCTGGAGGTCCATTAAGGGATCCAAGTCCTCTTCAACCAAAAATGTCTCCCCAAATAAAAGATCCTCATCCCAAGAGATCCTCGGCCGCTTGGATGAAACTGGGAGGACAGGATCAAAACCGGCGCAGAGGTAGGTCCGAACAGGGGTGGATGCAGAGGGAGAAATCCCTCCCCAAAAACCCAAGACCCTCCAGAGCAGCATTGAAGTCAGCAGCACACTTCAGCCGCCGACATTGGAACTCCTGTTGCTGAGTTGAACATGCATGAGAGAGCCAACACTGACTTCAGTGCTGCTCAGACAGTACAGGTGGGGCCTCATGCAGGAGACATCTTTGGCTGACAGGGTTTGGTACCCTTGTTGGCTATTAAATCATGTGGCTATGTAGTGTCAGTGTCCCAAGGGAAATTTAGAACAGGACCTTCCCCCAACCTTAGAGTTTTAGGAGGCAGATGTTACTTTTCTTTTTCAACATCACATTGTAATATAACACTGAAATTAAAGAAATTACAAAATAACCACCACAGAAAATACAACAGACAAAGTAATTCTTTCTAGTCTAATAATATCCCACCAAGTAACTCCCCTGCTTATCTACAGACTTTTCCAATCCAGAAGGATCAAAGAAAATGTGAATTAGCAGCTTGGTAGGAACTAGGAAACCAAACATTTTCAAAGGAATTTGAAGAAAAAGAAGCACCCAGGGATTACTCCATCCACAATGTGCTTTCTCCTTGGTTTTAAAGTGCAGTTCTTTATTATCAGGACAAAGTTTTGAACAGAACATGGCTAATTAAGCTGCTAAACATGCACTTTTTTTGGTATGATTAAAAGGTGGTGCACAAACACCCAAAAAGAATGAAATCCATCTCCTCTCATCCCTTGAGGTGTCTTGGCTCGGATAACTAGTGTAAGATTTCAACATCAATCCTTTATCTTACTCAAGAGTCAAATGATGCAAGCAGGGTCACTTGAGTTGCGATACCCTTCTGTGAAAATTTTAAGAAATTAGAAATCTTACACCGAATAGCCTGACCGCACCCAGAGGACCCACCTGAAGATAAGCAATAACAATTTACAATGTAAACGCCACAATTGAGCAAGGACAATACCACCTGAAAATCACCCTTCAGTAATATCTCAGCAGAAAGTAAGAGTTTAGGGAAAATGCTAAAAATTACAGATGTTCCATCTTCCTGCCTAACACCAGACCACCAGACACCCTTGAAAGCCCAGCCTGCAGTACTGAAGCTGGGATCCCAGAGGAACTCAAGCTCTGCTCCAAACCAGCAGAAGGATAAATGTGACCTAACAGCGCCCTTCATCCTAGTTACAGTATGCCATATATCCACAAGGGTTACTCTTCCGACTCCCTCACCTGACCCCATGTCCTCATAGTACCAGGCATGGTAGAGGTCTGAATATTACAACTCTCAAAACAGCAGGGTAACTGGTTTATGGCACAGGACCCAGATTCCAGACAGTGAGGGTGGGCATTTGGACACCATCCTGTGAAGACTGACAGTGTGAGAGTGTGTGTGTGTTGGAGGGGGGGGGGAGTTAGCGTCTCGAGCCTTTCACAAGTTAACCCCTCTACAAAGCCCAAACAGGAGGCTCTTGGTGGAGAAGGGGGGGGGGGTCAGCCACCCCCTGTATTGACCGAGGCTCCTGACCAGATCGGTGAGGGATTACCTGCTCCATTTGTGCCCACGAGTTGCTCCAGGTCCAGTAATGAGCTTTGTACAGCCCGACTCTCGCAGCCATCATCTCATTGCCACGGTAGTAAAATATCGGCCTGTGAGAAGAGGGTGCAGCTGTATGACAAACGGTCAACACCAATGTAGTCCATGTAGCGAGTTGATCAGGCAGATTCATGGCTATCTCAGTTACACGTTATGCTCATTAAGTGCAAATTCCAGCCACTTTCCATCTAGATTCTGTCCCTTTGCACACCTCCCTATAAAATATGCGCATATTCACTGGAATTTTGGTATATATACATGTACACATGTGCGACACACGTTTATTTATTAGGAATAACATAGGGTTACCAGATGTCTGGATTTACCCAGACATGTTCTCTTTTTAGAGGACTCTCCGGATCTTATGGGGCAAAAAATACAATCCTTTTTTTACAGAAAGGGTGGTAGATGTATGGAATAGTTTCCCTGTAGAGGTGGTGGAGACAAATATTGTGTCTGAATTCAAGAAAGAGTGGGGCAGGAGAGGAGATAGTGGATGCTGCAAATGAGCAGACTGGATGGGTCATTTGGCCTTTATCTGCCATCTTGTTTCTATGTTAATTTGGGCAGAGCCAGCATTTAACTGATTTGCAAGGATATTCAGTCTGCATGAAGAAATTTTGGACAACAAAAAGGCCTAACTTTATCTGGTCTAAATATAGTTGGTGCCTGGTTAACCTCTGGGTGTCTGCACTTACCCGGATATTTAATGCTGGAGGCCAGACATTGCCAGGCATTGAATATCTGGACCTAATTTAGAGGCTGCAGACTGAATATTGGGCCCTCACAAAAGAGTGGCACTGTTACCCCGCTCACTTACAGACCAATGTTGTTCCTTTATCTGGGCTTTTAGCAGCCTGCCGAGACTGCAGTGATCAACTGGGGAGCTGGTCCTTTGTGCCGTTTCTCCCTGGTCCTCCCTTACCCATTTGTAACCCTTCGTTTTTAGATTTGTGGCAGTAACCCAATATACAATGCCAGTACTTTTAGGGGCTCACCGGTCAATCACTCTGCTCTGCAGGAAGACTGGTGAAAGGTCGATGCCATCGATCGTTCTATCATGAGGCGGCTGCAGTCCTGCTAGAGATAGGGCCGTGGTGAAGAGATCCATCACACTGCTCAGCTGGTGGCTCACCTGGAACCAGGAAAGTCAGAGGGCAGCAGTGATAAGAGGACAGTGCATGTTCATATGTCATCTGACCAAATATCCCTGCAGACCCAGTCCAAGCCATTGATGCCACAGGGTGAGGTGGAGACAAATATCCCTATATTTTTATTATTATTTATTTTAAAAGTTTCTATAATGCCAAAAATCTCAGATGTTTCCAAGATTACATACATAGTCCCTCTATAAATGCCCTCAGGCTGTAGGAATCACTTAGTAAAGGTATCTGCTGTCATTTGATCACAAGAATGCCAGCTGACAAATTCTCTCCTCCCCGAGGCTCTTGCCCTGTACTGGTAAATCTGGGTTCTCTGACAGCTCCTGGTGAGGACTGGCTCCTGCCCCCCAAAGGCCCTGCTCCCACATCGACTTCCCACTACCGGTGGAGTCCTTTCAAATCCTCATCACTTCACCTCACGATGGAAAACAGGAGGGTGGTAAGGGAGAAAAGAACAGGATAATATTTTTGCAAGCCTCAAAGTCATTTATATTTTTTTAAAAAGGAAGAAAAAATACCCCATATTCCATTCACGGTGATTTTTTCCTCTCTTTTCTCTATAGTCTCCTTAAAGAAAAGAATCTTAGCCCTGGCAAGTGAAAGCCTCCAGCAAGATCAGATATGGCTCTATCAGCAAGGAACAGGCACATTATCCATGCAGTGCAAGGCCTCTCCTCAGAGCCTGGCCATTTGCACACAGTGTCTTTTAAGAAAATTAAATAGCTTTATGCACACTGCACACAGCCAAGACAGGCTTACCATTCTTATCAGTGCTTGCAAGCTTTAACTAGGAATCAAAGGCGACCATTAATAAAGGCAGCCCCCTCCTGTTGAGAAGGCAAAGAAAGGGGGGGAGGGGAAGAGGACGAAGCAATAAATAAATAAAAATTGAAATTCACTGAGCAAATGTCAGGCACATTTTTTTATACTGTAAAATCCTTTGCAGTTATCATCATGTACAGACTTGATATCCTTGTCCAATTCAATTTCAATTTTCACTTTGCAGGAGATATCAGGGAAAGGTAGGAGCACTGCCTGGGGCTGATAGGGTCTCTTCTCCTTCAGGGAGCAGGTGCAGATGAGGAAAGTGACAGATGCAGACAGGAGAATGGGAATTTGCTAAAGCAAGAGATCTGTCTGGCTAGAAATCTCAACGCGTGTCTAGTACACAATTACCCGATTAAAAAGACGTTAAGCATTAAATGTTTAAGAATGCAATGAATGCAGACACTTTCCTTACCATGTGCTTGGACACCTACTTTCCCTCTGTCCCACACAACTCTGTTATACTAGTGCTGCTGGATTACTGCAACACTATCTACCTAGGATTAACTAAAGGCAACTTGCAAAGATTGCAATTGATACAAAACACCGCGGTCAAGCTGAATTTTGGGAAACGGAAATTTGACCCTTTGCTGGAAAGGCTACACTGGCTTCCTGTCTGTTTCAGAATTCAATTTCAATGTATCGTTTTTAAACTCCTGTTTGGTATTTTTTCTCCTATGGTTCTGTTAATCTGGAACGCTCGAAGATCTTGTTTCTCACGAAATACACAAAGATTAAAACTCTCTTGCCCTTCTTTTAAGGGAATTAGATCTAAAGGAAAACTGACAAATTCTTACATGTTTAAATTAATGGAGGTTTGGAATTCAATCCCATCTATGATAAGAGACTTGAACTCCCTTCAATTATTTCACAAAGCACTAAAAACCTTTTTATTTTCTAAGCATTAGCAACTCGCTCTGTTTAAATCTCTTTTTATCATTACCTGTATATTTAGGTTTATCTGATTTTTTTTTCTTCTATTATTACTGGTTCACCTTATGAACCAAGTCGAGCTTCACTTTTTTGAAGATGACCTGGTCCATAAAATTTTTTTTTTTCCCCTCTTTATTCATTTTTAATCTCTCAACAAATGTACAAATTAAACCATACATATACATGAAAACATCACTTGTATATCTGATAAGAATAACAACAAAAGGTATATATATATAACCCCATACCCCACCCCCATCTCCGTTATTATATTATACACAATAGAATAACCCCCAACCCCCTCTTTATTATTTATGGTGTATATTTCAATAAAATAGAGTAAATGGTGTCTAATCATCACAAAAAGATGTCATTGGCCCCCATATTTTAATAAATGTCTTATAACTACTGTTCTGTACAGCTAATGATCTTTCCATTTTGAACATATGACATAATGAGTTCCACCAAAAGTTGAAATTAAGCTTACTGCAATCCTTCCAATTATTGGTGATATGTTGAATAGCGACTCTAAAAGTTTATTGTTAACTGATGATATCCGACTCTTTTTTCTCATAGCTGTTCCAAATAGAATCGTATCATAAGATAGTGCTACATGATTTTCCAGTAAACAGTTTACTTGATCCCAGATAGAATTCCAAAAGGCTAAAATATAGGGACAATAAAATAAAAGATGATCTAAAGTCCCTATGTTAAGATTACAATGCCAGCATCTATTAGACTTTGAACTATTCAACTTCTGTAATCTAACTGGGGTCCAAAATGCTTTATGCAACAAAAAAAACCATGTTTGTCTCATAGATGCAGACCTTGTACATCCTATCCTCCAAGACCAAATCTGTGGCCATTGAGAAGCTGAAATCTGATGCTTAATCTCAATACTCCAAATATCCCTAAGACCATTTTTAGGTATTTTTTTTACTAAATCAGTAATAGTTTTATACCACTGCGCAGCCTGATGACTCAGAAAATCTACCTGAAAGCATGAGAATTTCAAACTAAATTGAGTATTAAGACTTTGCCATTCAGGGAACCCAACCTGAATGGCCTGCTTCAATTGCAACCATTGAAAACATTGTGATTTATTAAGCCCAAATTTATGCTGCAATTGTGTAAAATCAAGCAGTTTTCCATTTAAAGTCATCATTTAAAGTCCGTATTCCTGCAATTATCCAATGCCTTCAGATGATCATAAAACCGCAAATTTGGATCTTGGGGTTTAGCCAAATGGATTGATTTGTCGATAGGAATAATAGTTAAGTTATTAACAAATCTTAAGGTTTTCCAAGTGTTCATCAGAATTCTATTTTCCTTATATACTCTGGGCATCTTAATACTAAGAACATGACTAAGATATAAAGGAGACATGAGTCGCCATTCCAAATATAGCCAATCTGGTGTGTATTCAATGAGCCCATAAATTTAAGGATTAGTTTAGTTTAGTGATATAGGTGGAAGGCAGTACCAGATTTACAAACCTCTCAGTACTGTTTACCTGTCCTGCAGGTATATGTCCCGGCCACCAAGCAATGGCTGGCTCTCTCATGCCACCTTCAAATGTTGTATGCTTCCCACACAGGAAAGGGCCATTGCAGCCTCCTGAAGAAAAAGAAAAACAGATCAGAGCCTGCATGTTCTGCGCCTGTGTGTGAAGCAATTGCAGGGTCCCAGGCGTGATGCTAGTTTTCAGGAAATCAGGCTTATATGTAGGTTCCAATAAAGTTCATAATAAAATACAATCAAATTTATTGTGGTACAAGAGATCTCAAGGCCATTCAGGTCACTCTTCAGACGTGATTGCATGGAAGGAGGAAGGAGAAGTTTCTACTCGTAGATGGCGATGAAACTGGAATTCCCATAGCAGAGATTTTGGGAGGTGCTGAATGCCACCCCATACACACCCGCAAAGACTGGAACATGTGCACTTTTATGCGAGATGGATGTGTGTTTGGGGTGGGGAAGGGGATCTTTTAGTGGAGTCACAATGGACATGCGTTCTTTATATTACATATGCCAACACTGTTCTCAGCTTCATAGTTTGGCTGGGGCAGTTTTATAAAGATAAACACAAGGGTCGATAGTCAGCCGGCAGCAATGAGAATATTTTAAACATGATCAGAACTCGCTAATTTACACCCAGATATTCAATGCTGGGCTATATTTATTCATTGATTGGTTTTCTAGCCCATTCCCAGGAGCCCAGAACAGGTTACAATTGTACATTCATAGTAAGTCTGAAGACATTAGACAGGAGAACAATAGACTATATACAAGCTATTTGTCTAAGGTGACCTTATACATTAGGGATACACCATGACTTTGGGCAGTTAGGAGGGATTCTCTAAATGGTGCCTTCTTTTAGGCATTGGCACAGGATACCTGGTTAGCAGTGATATCTGGAGGTTTTATGGGTACAACCAATTTTCAATGTGTACTCATAAAGCTAAGCAGACAGACAGGGCTGGAGATTTATGCGAATCTGCATGGATAGTGCCGTCCAAAGAGTTTTGGCTTCTTGGACCATGGGATGATTTGCCAAGGACTACTGAGCAGAGATGGTGAGCATTTATCAAAGAAGGAAAGAAGTGCCTTTAGCAGACTGGCTAAGCTACTGAAGAGGGCTTTAAACTAGAATCATTGGGGTTAGGTGATCAAAGCCCCCAGGTAAGCAATTAATTAAATACACACAAGGAAAAAAGGGGGCAATATCAGGAAAACAGTATAAACTAATGTCCGCAGTATAAGAAATAAGGTTTTAGATCTAGAGGCTGTGATGAAAGAGGGCTCATTTGATTTAGTGGCAATCATGGAGACATGTTTCATGAAGAACTATGATGTGGATTTAGCTACACCAGGCTATAACCTGTTCAAAAAAGAGAGGGTAGGAAGAAAAGAAGGGAGGGGGGTGTTTACGAGTATTTTAAAGATCATATTAAAGCCACACAATTGCAGGACCTACACGGTAAGGAAATGGCACTATGGGTCAATCTGGAAAGAGGGAATGGAAGATATAAATAGGATGAAATCAGTCCACAGGACAGTTACTAAATGGCTGATGGTCTTCATCATAAGGTGTACGAGGACAGAAGTCATTAATAGATTCCCCTAATCTATGTTAGAAGATTATAAATAATGCTCTTCTATTTTGTATATTCCGGGCTCCTTTGGGAGGACGGGCTAAAGAAATAAATAAAATCTAGCTTCATGTGAAGAATCAATTCTTGTAAACTGAGTCGAGCCCTTTTTTTTAGGGATGGCCCGGTATAGAAACCTAAGAATTAGATTGGATATGGCAGTCATTCAAATGTTTATGTGGCATAAATGTGCATGAGGAAAGATCCATAATCTGTTATTGAGAAAGACATGGGGGAAACCACTGCTTGCCCTGGATCGGAAGCATGGAATGATGCTACTCCTTGGGATTCTAGAATCTTGTTACTCTCTGGGATTCCGGAAAGCAATGTTACTTACCGTAACAGTTGTTATCCAGGGACAGCAGGCAGCTATTCTCACTAATGGGTGATGTGATCCAACGGAGCCCGGATGCGGACGCTTCTTTGAAGAAAACTCGAAATTTCGAGTCGCCCGCATCACGCATGCGCCTTCCCGCCCGATGCACTGGGCGTGTCTCCTCAGTTCAGGTAGCTCGCAGAGAAGCCAACCCAGGGGAGGTGGGTGGGACGTGAGAATAGCTGCCTGCTGTACCTGGATAACAACTGTTATGGTAAGTAACATTGCTTTATCCCAGGACAAGCAGGCAGGTATTCTCACTAATGGGTGACCTCCAAGCTAACCATAGTGGGATGATGGGAGAGTTGGCAACTTAGGAGAATAAATTTTGTAGTACTGTTTGGCCAAACTATCCATCCCGTCTGGAGAAGGTATCCAGACAATAGTGTGAGGTGAAAGTATGAACCGAGGACCAAGTGGCAGCTTTACAAATCTCAATCGGTGTTGATCTGAGGAAGGCTACAGAAGCTGCCATTGCTCTGACCTTGTGGGCTGTGATTTTTCTGTCAAGGGGCAATCCAGCCTGGGCATAGCAGAATGAGATGCAAGCCGCCATCCAGTTGGAGATGGTGCGCTTGGAAACGGGGCGTCCCAACTTGTTCGGATCGAAGGAGATGAAAAGTTGAGGAGCAGATCTGTGAGGTTTGGTGCGTTCTAGGTAGAAAGCCAAAGCACGCTTACATTCCATAGTATGAAGAGCAGATTCTCCAGAGTGAGAGTGTGGCTTCGGAAAGAACACTGGCAGGACGATGGATTGGTTGAGATGAAATTCTGAGACAACCTTAGGAAGGAATTTCGGGTGTGTGCGGAGAACCACCTTGTCATGATGGAATACTGTAAAAGGCGGGTCCGCAACCAAGGCTTGTAGCTCACTGACTCTTCGGGCAGAAGTGAGGCCAATGAGAAACACCACTTTCCAAGTGAGATACTTTAGGTGAGCCTTGTGGAGAGGTTCAAATGGAGGTTTCATAAGCTGAGAAAGAACCACATTGAGGTCCCAAACCACCGGAGGCGGTTTGAGGGGAGGATTGACATGGAAGAGTCCTTTCATGAATCTGGAAACCACCGGATGAGCAGAGAGAGCCTTGAAGAGGCTGATGGAAAGCAGCAATTGCACTAAGATGGACTCGTATCGATGTAGACTTGAGACCAGAATGAGAAAGGTGCAAAAGATAATCCAAAACTGAAGACAAGGAGGAGTGTTGTGGCTCATGATGAGAACACCACCAAGCAGAAAATCTAGTCCACTTTTGGTGGTAGCATTGTCTAGTAGCGGGCTTCCTTGAAGCTTCCAGGACATCTCTCACAGGTTGAGAAAACTGGAGAGGGGTTACGTTGAGAGGAACCAAGCTGTCAGGTGTAGGGACTGCAGGTTGGGGTGAAGCAGAGATCCTTGATGCTGTGTAAGCAGAGATGGAAAGACTGGTAGAAGGTATGGCTCCCTGCTGCTGAGTTGAAGTAGAAGGGAGTGCCAAGGTTGTCTGGGCCACCGTGGGGCAATCAGGATCATGGTGGCATGGTCTGACTTCAGCTTGACTAGAGTCTTTTGGATGAGAGGAAATGGAGGAAACGCATATAGAAAACGATTCGTCCAGTCCAGGAGGAATGTATCTGCCTCGAGGCGCTGAGGGGTGTAGATCCTGGAGCAGAAGTGAGGCAGTTTGAAGTTGTGGGGGGCTGCAAAGAGGTCTATCTGAGGCGTTCCCCACAGAGAGAAGATATGATGCAGGGGCATGGAGTTAAGGGTCCACTCGTGAGGTTGCAGAAGACGGCTCAGGCTGTCTGCTAAGGCATTGTCCGCCCCCTGAATGTAGACCACTCTGTCGGTCCATGATTTTCCCTTCTCTGCCAGGCAGGACGGCGGCGTAGACCTGGGAGGGATGGGATCGCTTCAATGATGACTCCACCAACAGGGACTGGTGAGAGAGTTGAGAGTTGTCGAACCCTTTGCGATGGACCATGGAGTACCTGGTGTCCAGTTTACTCGGGACAGCAGGGATGGAGTAAGGTGTCTCGATGCATTGAGCGAAAATCTGGTCCAGAAGCTTGTGCAACGGAAGCTTAAGGGACTCAGCGGGTGGTTGAGGGAGGCGCATAGTCTCCAGGTATTCCTTTGAGAATTTGGAACCCGTGTCCAATGGTATGTCCATGTCCTCAGCCATCTGTCGGAGGAACGAGGAGAAGGACAGTTGGTCTGCCGTTGCCTGGCTCCGTGATGGGCTCGATGAGGTCGAGGCTTCCGGGTCCACTGGGGACAGAGACCAAGATGGTAAGAAAGATCCCATTGTGTCCTCGAGTTCTGGCATCGGTGGAGGTGAATAGTCCAGGTATGCCTGTTTCTGTCAAGATGAGGCGTGCCTGGATGAATGTCTCGTGGAATGCCTCGATCGGTGTCGGGAGGTTGGCCTCGATGGATGGGGTGAGGCAGGCTTCGTTGAGGCCCCCAGATAGTGGATGGGACTGGAAGCGGTCGATCGAAGCAGGGGTTGCTGCCGTAGAGGCTCGAACCCCGTCGGGATGATCGGTTCCAAAGGAGGCATTCGCAAAGACTCTGCTCCTTGCATTGAATGAATCGGCTCCAACGGAGGCACTCGCAAAGACTCTGCTCCTTGCATTGAGTGAATCGGCTCCAACGGAGGCACTCGCAAAGACTCTGCTCCTAGCATCGAGTGTATCGGTTCCAAGGGTGGCATGGGCAAAGACTCTGCTCCTTGCGATACATGCATTGTTGCCAGACCAAACACTCGCAGACACTCTGCTCCCTGTTGAGAGTGCGTTCCCCACTGAGGCACTGGAGGCGGCTCGACCTCGCGGGAGGCCACCGCGTGCCCAGGCTGGATTTGGGAGAGAAGCTGAGGCCCCATCGTGGTAAAGAGCTCGATGAAGTGCTTCTGTAGCATAGTCTGGAACGAGGCCGGCAAAGATGGATCCGCATCTGAAATAGCGGGCCTCGCGTTCCCTCGGAGCAGCGTGTGAGTGCTTGGACTTCGAGGCCTTGGGCACTTTCAACACGACTGGGGAAATGGGCTGCTGGGCTACCTGACCTGAGGAGGTTGAGGAAGGCATCGCAGCAGGCATTGGAGTCTGAGCCGGGACAAACGAGGCGGGCTTGATGAGACTCGGCGCCACAGAGGTGGAAGACTGTGGGGCTGCGGATGATGTTGAAGGTACAGGTCCCTTTGAGGTCGACGGCTCCGTTGAGGACTCCATGAAGAGCGATTTCCATAGGACGCAATGACGCTTGAAAGCACGTGCGGTGAGTGTGGAGCAAGGCCGGCATAATTTCGGGATGTGTTCAGGCCCGAGACATTGAACACAGTGTCGATGAGGGTCCATTAGCGAAATCGCGCGCTGGCACATAGAAACATATGGCAGATAAGGGCCACGGCCCATCCAGTCTGCCCACCCTAATGACCCTCCCCTACCTTTACCTTGTGAATAGATCCCACGTGTCGATCCCATTTGGCCTTAAAATCAGGCACGCAGCTGGCCTCAATCACCTGAAGTGGAAGACTATTCCAGCGATCAACTACCCTTTCAGTAAAAAAGAACTTCCTGGTGTCACCTCGCAGTTTCCCGCCTCTGATTTTCCACGGATGCCCTCTTGTTGCCGAGGGACCCTTGAAAAAGAAGACATCTTCCTCTGTCTCGACGCGGCCCGTGAGATATTTGAACGTCTCGATCATGTCTCCCCTCTCTCTGCGCTCCTCGAGTGAGTATAGCTGTAATTTTTCTAACCGTTCCTCGTACGGGAGATCCTTGAGTCCCGAGACCATCCGAGTGGCCATTCTCTGGACCGACTCCATCCTCAGCACGTCCTTGCGATAATGCGGCCTCCAAAATTGCACACAGTATTCCAGGTGGGGCCTCACCATGGATCTATACAATGGCATAATGACCTCCGGCTTACGGCTGACGAAACCCCTGCTTATGCAACCCATGATTTGTCTTGCCTTGGATGAAGCTTTCTCCACTTGATTGGCAGCCTTCATGTCCTCACTGACGATCACCCCTAAGTCTCGCTCTGCTACCGTTCTTGTTAGGATCTCACCATTAAGGGTATAAGTCCTGCATGGATTTTGGCTACCCAAGTGCATAACTTTGCATTTTTTGGCATTGAAACTGAGTTGCCAGGTCCTAGACCAGCGCTCCAGTAGGAGTAGATCGTGCATCATGTTGTCGGGCATTGAGTTTTTGTCCGTTGTGCTTTTGCCCACTACATTGCTTAGCTTGGCGTCATCGGCGAATAATGTTATTTTACCTCGGAGCCTTTCTGTCAAGTCACTTATGAAGATATTGAACAGGATCGGGCCCAAGACCGAGCCTTGGGGCACTCCACTGATCACCTCCGTCATTTCAGAGGGGGTGCCGTTTACCATTACCCTTTGAAGCCTACCTCCAAGCCAGTTCCCAACCCATTTTGTCAATGTCTCGCCCAATCCTATAGAACTCATTTTGCTTAGCAACCTGCGGTGTGGTACTCTATCGAATGCTTTGCTAAAGTCCAGGTATACGATGTCCAGGGACTCCCCAACATCTAGCTTCCTCGTCACCCAGTCAAAGAAGCTGATCAGGTTGGATTGGCAGGATCTCCCCTTAGTAAATCCATGTTGACGGGGATCCCGTAGGTTCTCCTCATCAAGGATTGTGTCTAATTGGTGTTTGATTAAGGTTTCCGTTAGTTTGCTCAATACTGATGTGAGACTCACCGGTCTATAGTTTGCTGCCTCAATTTTTGAGCCTTTCTTGTGAAGTGGAATGACGTTAGCCGTCCTCCAGTCCAATGGGACGCTGCCTGTACTAAGGGAGAGGTTGAAGAGCGCGGACAGCGGTTCCGCCAAGACATCACTCAACTCCCTGAGCACCCTGGGGTGTAGGTTGTCAGGCCCCATAGCCTTGTTAACCTTGAGCCTTGACAGTTCATCGTAGACACTGCTGGGTGTAAACTTGAAATTACTAAATGGGTCAGCTGAGTTAACCCTTGTCTGTAGCTGAGGGTCTTGCCCCGGCGCTTCTCGGGTGAAGACTAAGCAGAAATATTCATTTAATAGTTGTGCCTTTTCTGAGTCTTTTTCCACATATTCTCCGTCTGGTTTCCTAAGACGTATTATCCCTCCCGAGTTTTTTCTTCTGTCACTGATGTACCTGAAGAATGATTTATCTCCCTTCTGGATGTTCTTTGCTAGAGACTCTTCCATGTGGAATTTAGCCTCCCTGACTGCTGTTTTGACGGCTTTAGACTTGGTCAGGTATTCTGCTCTAGAGTCTTGTTTCCCTGATTGTAAGAGATGAATGCTTTTTTCTTCTTCTTGATGAGGTCTGAGATCTCCGCAGTGAACCACTGCGGCTTATTGTTCCTACGCCGTTTACTTACTAATTTAACATAGCGGTTTGTCGCTTCCTGTATGGTGGCTTTCAGAGTCGACCACATTTCTTCTACGCTATTGGTTTCTGCTTGGCTTTGTAGCACCTGGTGAACAAATTCTCTCATGTTCTGGAAGTTTGTGTCCTTGAATTTGAGGACCTTGATCAGTGTGGTAGGTTTAGTGAAGCACTTGTCACACTTTTTAAAACTGGTGATAGGTCGGGACATAGGCCGAAAAAGCTCTGCCGCAAGATCAAAGCCGCGGGGCTGCGGCCACGTGGCCTAACCGGTCGAATGGTACGAAGAATTTTTTTAAAAAAACAAACAATAAAACATGATGAAAATCAGCAATTACGATCAATTAAAATCAAAACTGCGGACTTAGAAGGCACAAGCGAAGGAACTTTGCGCAGAGAGTCGAAGACGGACTTCTCGGCTCCGCGGAAAAGTAAGAACTGAGGAGACATACCCGGTGCATCGAGCGGGAAGGCACTCGCGCATGCGCGGTGCGGGCGACTCGAAACTTCGAGTTTTCTTCAAAGAAGCGTCCGCATCCAGGCTCCGTTGGATCACGTCACCCATTAGTGAGAATACCTGCCTGCTTGTTCTGGGATAATCTTGCTATTCTTTGAGATTCTGTATGGAATGTTGCTACTCTTTGGGATTCTAGAATCTTGTTACTCTCTGGGATTCCGGAATCTTGCTATTCTTTGAGACTCTGTATGGAATGTTGCTACTCTTTGGGATTCTAAAATCTTGTTACTCTCTGGGATTCTGGAATCTTGCTATTCTTTGAGATTCTCTATGGAATGTTGCTACTCTTTGGGATTCTAGAATCTTGTTACTCTGGGATTTCGGAATCTTGCTTTTCATTGAGATTCTGTATGGAATGTTGCTACTCTTTGGGATTCTAGAATCTTGTTACTCTCTGGGATTCCGGAATCTTGCTATTCTTTGAGATTCTCTATGGAATGTTGCTACTCTTTGGGATTCTAGAATCTTGTTACTCTCTGGGATTCCGGAATCTTGCTATTCTTTGAGATTCTCTATGGAATGTTGCTACTGTTTGGGGTTTTGTACTAGTGACCTGGATTGACCACCGTGAGGATGTGCTACAGTGCTAGATGGTTCTTATGCTCTTATGACCCTTACTTTGTGACTGATGGATGCTACATGACCTTCTGCTCATAGAAACATAGAAATTGACGGCAGATAAGGGCCACGGCCCATCTAGTCTGCCCACCCTAATGTCCCACCCCTACCTTCGCCTTGTGAATAGATCCCATGTGACGATCCCATTTGGCCTTAAAATCAGGCACGCTGCTGGCCTCGATCACATGCAGTGGAAGACTATTCCAGCGATCAACCACCCTTTCTGTGAAAAAGAATTTCCTGGTGTCAGCTCGTAGTTTCCCTCCCCTAATTTTCCACGGATGCCCTCTTGTTGTCGTGGGACCCTTGAAAAGGAAGATATCTTTCTCCGCCTCTATGCGGCCCGTGAGATACTTGAACGTCTCGATCATGTCCCCCCTCTCTCTGCGCTCCTCGAGTGAGTATAGCTGCAATTTGTACTCACTGCTCTGCACCTCCTAAAGACCCCACAGGTGAAGCTCCCTCCCATAATACTCTCCAGCTGTAGACTGTCACCTTCTTCTAGCCCTGCTGCCACATTCCAAAAAGAGGTCTCATCGTATGTATTATTTCTATATATCACATCTGAACAGGAAACGTCAGTCTAAGGTGCTCCGGTACAACAGCAACCTTTGATTATTGTTATGAGGAGCCACAGTAAGTTGCAAAGAATGGAGCACAAGTGAGTGTATGTCTGTGTGGGAGCGTGCAGGTGCTGTGTCTACAGTGAGATGGTGAATGCCAGTTAAGGAGTAAATCAAGGCCTGTCAGCATATCAGAAAACTAGACCCATTTGCCTTAAATTCCTACCTTCTTTTGGACCAGAACTTAGAGAAGCACCATTATCAGAGGTGAAAAACACAAAGGTGTTTTGGGCAATGTCTTGATGTCGGAGGTAGGCCAGGATTTTCCCCACGCTGTCGTCTATCTCTCGTACTGCATCACCGTAGCTACATATTAAGAGCATCACAAAAAACAGTGTGAAATGCTTGACTGGTTCAGACTGAACCCTCCTAACCTTGCTACAAAGCTCCCAGACTTGGTGTACAATGTAAATCCCAGAATTAGAGTGTGACTTACTGTCCCCTGAGAATATCCTGTCATCTCTGGGAACTGTGCTGTGTGTTTACCATCTGCAAGGAAGGGAAATGTCTCCTGTCCATTCTCTCACACTGTTCTTTATCCCACTCAGAACTGGCTCAAGTGATTGTAGCACCTTGAGCCAACTTTTGCATTGGTGCCTATCCCTGCAATTTGGTATCTCTCTTCCCCCAATCAACTTGTGAGTTGGTATCTCCTCTATTAAGTCTCCCCCTCCTGCTGGCATAGGTAAGGCCACCGATGATAAAGGGTGCCAAATCCCAGTCTGGCATCTATCCCTCTAGAAGTCTGAAGATAGATCAGACTGGAATTTTGGCACATTTTTATCAGCTCAGCACATTTTTATCAGCTCAGCCTATGGACCAGGGCCTCACCTGGTCCATAGGCTGAGCCAGCCCTGATCCCACTTGCTGCTGATTCGTAACATATTCCCAAAATTTCAGGAACTTACATGCCTCTCTGGCTTGTGCCCAGGAAGCGGCTGGAGGCATAAACAGGGCCATGAGTAGCGTCGATGGCCCAGTACAAAAAGAATGGCTGCCCATTCAGGTGCTGCTTCTCAATGAAATTGAGCGCTTCCTGAAAGAAACAGAAATGAAACTTAAGCAGATTTTCTCCAGTCAGTCCCAGGTGAAGAGGAAAATGAAGGCGACAGGTCAGTGGATGGGTACTGCCATCTTCAGAAGAAATGCCAGCTCGAAGGGCTGCCCAAGTTCCCCTCACATCAATTACGGCTCCTGAATATAAGCTCTACTTTTGGTCAAACTCAGGAGCTTATGTTTTTATCTGAAATCTTCTGGTCAGAACATGTGTACTTTTGAAAATACAGAAGTAGACACTTCATTGTGATCCCCGCCCCAGTTGCACATCCATTAAACCTGAGCAAATATAAGAATAGCCTTACTGGGTCAGACCAAAGGTCCATCAAGCCTAGTAGCCCGTTCTTACGGTGGCTAATCCAGGTCTCTAGTAGCTGGCCAAAATCCAAAGAGTAGCAACATTCCATGCTACCGATCCAGGGCAAGCAATGTTCAAAGATCCCATTTCTGTAGGTGCTGCTGTTCTGTTTATCTTCTCAAGGATAACACCCAGGTTACAGTCATGGACCCTTCATCTTTTGAAATGAGCAAAGGATGACATGAGACTCAAAGGCTTCTGGGAGGCTTGACAAAACCCTAAAGACTAAAATTGCTCTATACAGAACTGTGGTAAAGCCTCCATGGCTGGTCCTTCTACAAACAGACCCAATTAATGCCTGTCTTCTCATCACCAAGACATTTCAAGCACAGTCAGCTCTCTTCATATCTGAGCATCAAATAAACCAGGTTAGTTTGATTAAAACACACAGCCAGACCAATTAATTAGATAATCCAAAGACTGTTCAGGGCTTAATTTGGAAATAAAAAGGAAGTGAAGCTGTGGAGCCAAGGGCAAGAGGGAGACTACTTTGGAGGAATGAGCTGAAGCAGAGCACCTCTGCTGCTCTGCAATCTAAAAAGAAGTGGTGAAGCTCGATTCCAGGTTGTTCCTCCAGGAATTAAACTCCATCTATTAAACTATGTGCTCAGAGGGCCTCACTGGAGTCTATTCTGTAAAGGAACGTGGATGCCTGGGCTCCTTTCTAGAATATTATTGTAACTAAACTAAACCTTGAACTTGTATACCGAGTCATCTCTGAAAAACAAGGCTCGACTCGGTTAACAATCGTTGCAATTAATAGAAAGAATTGACCTCATGGAAACTTATCTGCTAGAAAACACTGAAACAAAGTAGTTTTCAGAATTTTTTTGAAAAACTTGAAGGGATAGACAGGATCTTATTTGAGAAGGCAGGTCGTTCCAAATTGCTGTTAGTAAATAGGGGAAGGAATGAACAATTTTACTGATAGATCTGGCACCTTTTACAGTGGGGAAAGAAAGTTTAAATACATGGATAATTCTGCAACTTGAGGATCTTGAAGAATTTAAAGCTAGAGGGACCAACAAATCAATGGCACCATATAATATTTTAAAAAACTATTCAGGCACATTTAAACTGAACTCTCAATCGAAAAGGAAGCCAATGTAAACTCCTTAACAGAGGTTTTACCAAAGATCAATCTTGCGGCAGTATCTTGAATTAACTGGAGTCTTTTTTCATTTCCTTTGCAGAATGATGGATTGGACCAAAATTGCAAAATGATGTTGATAAAACAGGTGACGGACACTTTTCAATGTATGCATATTGAAGAAACATTTCTTAATCAAATGGTTTATCTGACAATGGAAAGAGAGGGAGGTATCTAAAAAGATTCCCAACACTCTCTAGGTGAAGACTCAATTGGCAGAACATCACCGGAATTAAGGGTAATTGAACTAGGAAGATTTGCAATTTCTGGACCAAACCAAAGTAATTTTGTTCTTGCTGTGTTTAATTTCATTTGAACCAGAGATGACGACGACTGTACTTTGGATAAGCAAGAATTTATGTTGGCTTTAAGATTAATCAAATTAGGATCGACTTCAAGCAAAATAAAAATTAGTAAGTAAATAGCGATTTGATAGGACTTAGTTTATATCATTTTAACGTAGTCATGTAGATATTAAAGAAGATAGGAGATAGCGGGGAACCCTGGGGAACACCGCAATCTGGTGACCATGTAGAAGATGTTGTGCCCCCCAAATTCACTACATAAGACTGCAATGAAAGAAATCCTTTGAACCAGGTCAGAACTTTATCTTCCATGCCCATATCAAAAAGCAGTTACTTACAGGTGTTATCCAGGGACAGCAGGCAGATATTCTCAATATGTGGAAGACGTCACCGACGGAGCCCCCTAGCGGATGTTTTCGGAAGCAAACTTGCTTGAAGAGGGAATGCGTCTCCTCAGCGTGGCCTCAGTTCAGATAGCTAGCAAAGAAGCCAACCACGGGGAGGTGGGTGGGTTGCGAGAATATCTGCCTTATCCCAGGACAAGCAGGCAGCGTATTCTCAACATGAGGGAGACCTCCAAGCTAACCAGAATGGGATGGAGGGAAAGTTGGCAATTTAGAAGAACAGATTTTGCAAAACGGACTGGCCAAAATGGCCGTCACACCTAGAGAAAGCATCCAGACAGTAGTGCGAGGTAAACGTATGAACCGAGGACCAAGTGGCAGCCTTACAGATTTCCTCAATCGGAGTCGAGCGGAGGAAAGCAACAGATGCCGCCATCGCTCTGACCTTGTGGCCTGTGACTCGACCTGGCAGGGAGAGACCAGCCTGAGCGTAACAGAAAGAGATGCAAGCGGCCAACCAGTTAGAAATGGTCCTCTTGGAAACAGAGCGACCCAAGCAATTAGGATCGAAGGAGATGAACAGCTGGGGAGCAGAACGGTGAATGGCGGTGCACTTCAAGTAGAAGGCCAGCGCATGCTTACAATCTCCAGGGTGAGAATGGGGCTTCGGAAAAAACACAGGAAGAACAATGGATTGGTTGATGATAAACTCAGGCAAGAACTTAGGATGGGTACGGAGAACCACCTTATCATGATGGAAGACAGTGAAGGGTGGGTCCGCCACCAAGGCTTGAAGCTCACTGACCCGACGGGCAGAAGTGAGAGCAATAAGAAACACAACCTTCCAAGTAAGATACTTCAAGTGAGCCCGCGGGGGTTTCATCAAACGAGCAAGGACCACGTTAAGATCCCAAACCACAAGAGGAGGTTTAAGGGGCAGATGAATGTGGAAAAGGCCTTTCATGAAGCATGAAACCATGGCGGATGAAAAGCAGCAATGGCACTAAGGTGGACTCGAACTGAAGAGGACTTGAGTCCAGCGCCAGACAAGTGTAACAGATAATCCAGGACAGCAGATAGTGGCTCCTGCTGCTGAGTAGCACACCAGGAAGAAAAGCGGGTTCACTTCTGATGGTAACATTGGCGAGTGGACTCATTCCGAGAAACCTCCAGGACGTCCAGCACAGGCTGTGAGAATTGGAACGGGGGCATTAAGTCTTGAGGAGCCAAGCCGTCAAGTGCAGAGACTGAAGGTTGGGATGAAATAGAGAACCTCGACTCTGCGTAAGCAGAGTAGGAAAAACAGGCAGAAGAAGAGGCTCCCTGGAACTGAGCCACCGAGGAGCTATCAGAATCATGGTGGACCTCGAGGACTTAAGCTTGACGAGAGTCTTCAGAATCAGAGGGAACACATACAGAAACAGGTTTGTCCAGTCCAGCAGAAAAGCATCCGCCTCGAGCCTGAGAGGGATGTAAACCCTGGAGCAGAAGCGAGGCAACTTGTGATTGAGGGGGGTGGGGACGCGAACAGGTCGACGTCCAGAGTCCTCAAACGAGCGAACACCTGACGCAGGGTCAAGGAATGGATGGACCACTCGTGAGGCTGCAGAAGACGACTCAACCTGTCCACCAGACAATTGTGCTGGCCCTGAATGCAGACTGCTCGAAGGAACATGTTGCGGCGGATGGCCCAATCCCAGAGCTGAATTGCCTCCTGGCACAGGGACAGGGACCCCGTGCCCCCTAGTTTGTTGATATAATACATGGCGACCTGGTTGTCCATGCAGATCAGCACCACTCGGTCGCGAAGCAGGTGACAAAAAGCCTTCAGGGCGAGGAAAAAAAATCGCTTGAAGCTACAGCAGATTGATGTGACAAAGGCAGTCGGCCCTGGAACAAAGACCCTGAGTGTGAAGACCATCAAGATGAGCCCCCCAAGCATAGGTCGACGAGTCCATCATGAGGACCTTCTGCGGAGGGGGGGGCATGAAACAGAAAACCTCTGGAAAGATTGGAAGAGAGCATCCACCAACGGAAAGACTTCTTCAATAAAGTAGTCACGACAATGAGTCGAGAGACAGGATCTCGATCCTGGTTCCATTGGAACGCAAGAGTCCATTGAGGAATATGGAGGTGAAGTCTGGCAAAAGGAGTCACGTGAACCGTAGAGGCCATGTGACCCAGGAGGACCATCAGGAGCCAAGCAGGGCCTGAGGACAGATGGGCCACCTCTGGCATAAACGAACAAGGGCCTCTTGAGGTCGAGGCAAGAAGGAGCTGAGACGAACCGTGTCCAGGACCGCTCTGATGAATTCCAGAGACTGGGACGGACGGAGGTGGGACTTGGGGAAGTTCACCTCGAAGCCAAGACTCTGAAGGAGCAAGATGGTCTGATTCATCGCTCGCAGAACTTCGTGACGCGAGGACGCTTTGATCAACCAGTCGTCGAGGTAGTGAAACACCTGCAGGCCGCGGAGATGCAGGGCTGCAGCTACCACAACTATACATTTCGTGAAAATCCTCGGAGAGGCCACCAGGCCGAAGGGAAGAACACGATATTGGAGGTGGAGATCCCCCACCCAGAATCTCAGATACCGGCGAGAGGCTGGGTGTATCGGAATGTACCTGTATGCCTCCTTGAGGTCCAATGAGCACTGCCAGTCCCCCTTGTCCAAGAGGGGGTACAAGGTAGGAAGGGTGAGCATTCTGAACCGTTCCCTGACCAGAAACTTGTTCAGAGCACGGAGGTCCAGGATTGGACGCAGATCCCCCGTCTTCTTTGGGTACCAGAAAGTACCGGGAATAAAATCCGGTATTCCACTGGTCTGGAGGAACCTCCTCGACTGCCCGAAGGCGAAGAAGGGCCTGAGCTTCCTGCAGAAAGAGAGGCAGCTGAGACCGGACAGAAGGAAACTCTCTTGGAGGAAGGTCCGGGGGCATGTGACTGAAGTGAAGGGAGTACCCCTCCCGGATGATGGAAAGCACCCAACTGTCAGTGGTAAAACCTTCCCACTGGGCATAGAAATGATGGAGACGACTCCCGATGGGGAGGGGGGAAGGCTCCAGGAGGAAGGGAGCCCGTAGACTTAGACTGGAATTGTCAAAAAGAAGGCCCAGGCTTCGCCGGAGCCGGCGGCAGGGCCTTAGCTTGTCGCTGCTGCTGTTGTTGCGGCCGCTTCGAAGGAGGCCGAGAGAACTCAGGAGTAGATTTCCGCGGATACCTCCGGAGAGGAATTTTGTACTGCCGAGCCGGAGGGATCTTCGGCTTAAGTCTCACCAAAGAGGCGAAGGACCATTCGTGTTCCGAGAGGCACTTAGTGGCAGCCTCTATGGAATCATCAAATAGCTCATTACCCACGCAAGGGAGATTGGC
This sequence comes from Geotrypetes seraphini, assembly GCF_902459505.1. Lineage (NCBI taxonomy): Eukaryota > Metazoa > Chordata > Amphibia > Gymnophiona > Dermophiidae > Geotrypetes > Geotrypetes seraphini. The sequence goes on along the minus strand of NC_047087.1, from coordinate 9,361,409 downwards.
AAGATGATCCTGGAGATTCGGATCCATGTCCACAATCCTGAGCCAAGCGAGGCGACACATGGCGATCGCAAACGCCATGACCCTCGAGGATAACTTGAAGGCGTCATAGGCCGCCTGAAACATATAGAGGCGAAGCTGGGACAGAATCTCCTCTAGGAGGCGAAACTCCTGACGACGAGAATCCGGCACGTCTGCCCGGAATGAGTGGAGGGCTTCCACACAGAACCGGAGATAGGACGTGAAGATAAAGTTATAGTTGAGGACATGATTCGCCATCATTGAGTTTTGATAAAGGTGGCTACCAAACTTGTCCATCGTACGGCCCTCCCGGCCCGGAGGGACGGCTGCATATACCTTTGAAGGGTTGGATTTCTTCAAGGAAGATTCAACCACCAAGGATTGGTGAGAAAGCTGAGAACTTTCGAACCCCTTGACCGGGATCGTCCGGTAACGGGACTCCAATTTGGAGGGAATAGCCGGGACCGCATAAGGGGTCTCTAGGTTCTGGAGAAATGTTTGCCGGAGAACCTGGTGCAAGGGCAAGCACAGTGCCTCACGGGGCGGATGAGCAACACCCATTTCCGCCAAGAATTCCTGGGTATAACGGGACTCAGACTGGAGGTCCAGGTTCAAGGCCCTGCCCATGTCAGAAATGAAACGAGTGAAGGAGGAGTTTTGAGAAGACGACTCATCCTCTTGAGGAGACCCCGAGCGAGATCTGGGGGCAGCAGAGAAAGAGGGAGAAATTTCCATCGAATAGCATGTCGGAGCCTCGGAGTCCTGCGAATGGGAGAGCGAGGAGGCTCGGCTAAATCGCCTCAGGGGCATTGAGGAACAGCCACATAGGGTGGGTCGGGGAGGACCCCGGAGTCCAAGGGACCATCTTGTGGAGCCTCGGAAAAGACGGGGCAAAGGAAACCTCCTCCACCGGTTTGGAAGAATACACAGTAGAGTCCAACTCGAGGACAAGGGTGTGCCTGGAAGGTTTCGCGGTTGGAGACCTGCCCCGAAGGGGCGGAGAAGACCACAGCTTTTTAGAAGGGGCAAACCTCAGCAAAGTACAGGGTGAAAAGCGGGCCCCTGTCATGGATCCCCGGAAAGTCTCAGGCCCGATTCCGGAGACGAAGAATCGCTCGAGGGAATCCTGCGAGTCTTGCGGTCACGGCCACGAGACACAAGAGAAGGACACTCAGGCTGGTTAGACCGGGGCTGGGTCGAGACCGAGGTCAGAGACGTCGAGGTCGGGACCAGTTGGCTCACCACCGAGGAAAGCTGTGATGTAAGGATAGCCTTAAGCATGTCCTCTAACATAGGCACCGAGACCAAAGGATGTTGGGTAACAGGTGCAGCAGTGCGCTCCTTCGGGGACGACCTCGAGGAAGAGTATTCCCTACGTGAGGAGGCACGCTTAGAATGATGTCTCGAAGATGCCGATGATGCGGCACTCGCATGAGACTCAGAGGTAGGCTTCTTTGCCGGCACACCTGAGGAGGAAAGAGGAGACTTACCCGAGGCTGGAGTAGCAGGAGAAGCTGAGGCCGGAGCCTTGGAGAACGAGGGGGACTTCGAGGCCGAGGACTTCGAGGCCTAGGCACCTAACACCGGTGCCGAGCCCGAGCTTGAGGCTTGTCCCTCAGGATCCATCGGGCCAAAAAGTTGAAGAATCTTGGCCACCTTCCAACGAAGAGCCCGCGGTTGCAGAGTCACACAATGCAGACACAACTCAGCGCGGTGCTCCGCACCCAGGCACTCCACACACCAACGATGGAGATAACTCGGTTCCACTTAGTGCAGTTCTTGAACCCGGTGCAAGGCCGGGACATAAGAAAAAAGACGGCTGCAGCCCCGTGAGGCTAGGCGGCCAAAGCAAGACCGGAGACCCGGTCAAAAAGACACGAAAGAAAAGAGGAATTAACAAAGACATAGAAACATAGAAGATGACGGCAGAAAAGGGCTACAGCCCATCAAGTCTGCCCACTCTGCTTACCCACCCCCTGTCTATGCCCTAATGACCCAATTTTCTTATCTTGACCCTCGTAGGGATCCCACATGGGTATCCCATTTATTCTTAAAGTCTGGCACGCTGTCTACCTCGATCACCTGCACTGGAAGCTTGTTCCAATGATCAACCACTCTCTCTGTGAAGAAATACTTTCTGGTGTCGCCATGAAATTTTCCGCCCCTGAGTTTGAGCGGGTGCCCTCTTGTGGCCGAGGGTCCCTTGAGAAAGAAAATATCATCTTCCACTTCGACACGTCCCGTGAGGTACTTAAATGTTTCGATCATGTCTCCCCTCTCCCTACGTTCCTCGAGAGTGTAGAGCTGCAATTTGTTCAGTCTCTCTTCACGCGAGAGACCCTTGAGCCCCGAGATCATCCTGGTGGCCATCCGCTGAACCGATTCAATTCTGTGCACATCTTTACTGTAATGTGGCCTCCAGAATTGCACACAGTACTCCAGATGAGGTCTCACCATGGCCCTGTACAATGGCATTATGACTTCAGGCACAGCGACTTAAACGAAAATAACAAAGAAAGCCACGGTGCAAGAGGGGCGAGATTGTGTGCAGCAAGAGAGCAGTGCTTCTGGCTCCGCAGAAAACATAGAACTGAGGCCACTCTGAGGAGACAGACGCATGCCCTAAGTCGGGTGGGAGGGGCACACGCGCATGCGTGGGCCAATCGCAAGCTTGAAGGTCTTTAAGCAAGTTTGCTTGCGAAAATATCCACTAGGGGGCTCCGTTGGTGACGTCACCCACATGTTGAGAATATCTGCCTGCTTGTCCTGGGATAAAGCAGTTTAACTAGAACCTGATGGCTTACTACATCAAAGACTGCTGAAAGATCAAAATGTAATAGTTTAGTATAGTGATTCTGGGATGATAGGCTTTGAATCTTAGAAATCAGTGTTAGTAATAAGGTTTCTGTGCTAAAATTAGAACGGAATCCATGTTGAAAAGGCAACAAAATGGAAAATTTATCTACATATCTTGAAAGTTGTTTGGAAACAACTGACTCAATCAGCTTAGTTACTACAGGAATGCTGGCAATCAGACAATAATTCATCTGAGCAGCAGGATTTAGATCAGTACCTTTCAGTAGTGGAGTGGAAAAGAACTATAGGAAGAAATGTTTTTTCACTCAGAGAATAGTTAAGCTCTGGAACACGTTGCCAGAGGATGTGGTAAGAATAGATAGCATAGCTGGTTTAAGAAAGGTTTGGACAAGTTCCTGGAGGAAAAGTCCATAGTCTGTTGAGAAAGACATGGGGGAAGCCACTGCTTGCCCTGGATCGGTAGCATGGAATATGCCTACACCTTGGGTTTTGGCCAGGTACTAGTGACCTGGATTGGCCACCATGAGAACGGGCTACTGGGCTTGATGGACCCAGTAAGGCTATTCTTATCATAATGGTTAACCAAGAGACAGCTTGACTGGAGATTTTTCGAAAGATGTAAGATGGAAACGGGTCCAAGGAACATTTGCTTCATCCTAGTTTATTGCATAATGTACCTCCTACTGAATTTCAGGTCAGAACAAATTCTCTCCAGTATCTATCTACTGGGATATCAGTTGTTATTTCCAAATTAAATGATATGTCCTTCTTATCACATCACATTATAATATAAAATACAATTGGGAAAAAAAAAGTTACAAATTCAGTGAATAGATGATCCAACCCATATCTAATTTCAGTTTCATAATCTACGTTAAGGAAGAGGGTTCTTATAGTTTTTGGTTTTAAATTTTTTATTGATTTTTCTTCATATAACAACAAGTGTGTCATAAAGATTCATACAATTATCTTAACTATACACTTGATATACCTATAACATATTGTACATAAAATATATCTTATATAATCTTTACTATAATTAGACATCATATACAAATTTTTATAATCACATTATCAACTATTATTCAATTATGAATCCCTTTCCCTCCCCTTATTTTGTTAATTTTACACAATATAACAATTATTATAATAATTTATTTATGTATTTATTATAAAGAGAATAAACCACCCCCCTCCTTTATCCAGTATCTTATTATGGGAAAAATTTTATCAATCATTACAAAAATCTGTTAATGGTCCCCAAATCTTCTTAAACTTATCAATATATCCTTTTTGTGTTGCAAATGTACGCTCCATCTTATATATATGGAAAACTGAATTCCACCAAAAGTTGTAATTTAATCTGTCATAATTCTTCCAATTGTATGTTATTTGTTGAACTGCTACTCCAGTCAATATAAATAAAAGTTTGTTATTATTTGACGAGATTTCACTCCGAGCTCTCATTGCAGTTCCAAACAAAATCGTATCATATGTCAAGGCTACCGGATTTTCCAACATCCTATTTATTTGAGGCCAAATTGATTTCCAAAATAGTAATATGAATGGACAATAAAATAAAAGATGATCTAATGTCCCTGCTTCTAGATGACAATGCCAGCATCTATTAGACTTAGAGCTATCAATTCTATGTAAACGTGTAGGGGTCCATAAAGCTCTATGTAAAATAAAAAACCAAGTTTGTCTCACAGAAGCTGACAATGTACATCTTAACCTCCAAGACCAAAGTCGTGGCCATTGAGATGCATTAATCTGATGCTTAATCTCAATGCTCCAAATATCTCTTTTTTTTTTTCTTTTTATTCACAAATTCAGATATCAATTTATACCACATTGCGGCCTGGTGACCCATAGAATCTATCTGAAAACATAAGAATTCCATACTATGATAATTATTAAGGTTTTTCCTGAATGGCCTGCTTCAATTGCAACCATCTGAAATATTGTGATTTATTCAAACCGAATTTATTTTGCAATTGTGAAAACTCAAGCAGTTTACCTTTATTCATTACATCCTCTAAAATACGAATTCCAGCAATCATCCAATGTTTCCAGATAATTTTAAAACCGCCAACCTTGATCTTTGGATTGAGCCATATTGTTTGAGTCGTTGATTTAGTTATTGGAATAGGAGTTAGGTTACTTATATACCTTATAGTTTTCCAGGTATCAACAAATATTTTGTGCTCCTTATATAGCCTTGGCATTTGAATACTAATAATCAAGTTTATCAAGTTTATTAACACAATTTGATTAATCGCCTATTATAATCACTAAGCGATGTACATAGCAAAAATATATCAAGTAAAAAGGGGTTAACATTTTAACAAAAGAACATTTAACTTGAACAAACATACAGTTGGGAAGGAAAAGATAAAAGTTACAATTTTTGTTTGGGGTAGAATAAAGGAAATGACAATAGGTAAAGGGGAGTAATAACCTCAGCAATTTTAAATTTATTATACTTTACTTTAAACATTAAAAGCATCTCTAAATAAATAAGATTTTAAAAGTTTTTTAAATATTAAAATATCTTTTTCATTACGAATGTATTGGGGAAGGGCGTTCCACCATAGGGGACCTGTCACCGAAAAAATGTCGGCCCTTCTTGTACCAATGATTTTTAGGGAAGGTACTGAAAGAAGGTTCTGGTTGGAAGAGCGAAGTGAGCGTTGTGTATTATAAGGTATCAAGAGTCTAGATATGAATTGAGGTTCACCGCATGCTAAAGTTTTAAAGATAAATGTGATTCTATGGCTAATAGGTAGCCAATGAGAATCTATTAACAACGGAGAAACATGATCATATTTCTTTGCATTGTATATTAATTTTATTGAAGTATTTTGAATTAATTGTAATCTCCTTTTTTCTTTTAATGATATGTTGAGAAAGAGAGAATTGCAGTAATCAAGTTTCGATATTACTAATGAATGAATTAGTATTGTGATAGATTTAGGGGTCAGAAATTTGGATATTGATCTAATACGGCGTAATTTATAAAAACAGTTTTTAACCGTAAGAGAAATATGATCGTGATAAGTGAATTTTTCATCAATTAGTACGCCAAGAATCTTAACTAAAGGAACTAAATTTAGTGTGGTGTTATTAAGAGTGAATGGGATTGACAAAGTTATATCGTTCCTCCAAGTAAATAATACGGCTTTCGTCTTCTTTATGTTAAGAGCCAATTTGTTTGTGTTAAGCCAAGAATGAATTATTTCTAATTTGTGATTAATGGATTTGATTTCATTATCGCATTTAGGATCTAAGGGATGTATAAGTTGAACGTCATCAGCATATGCAAATGGGGTAAAGCCTATAGATTGACAAATGCTTAACAGTGGAGAAAGAAATATATTAAACAGAAGAGGAGATAAGATGGATCCTTGAGGGATACCAAATGTGGAAGAATGAGATATAGACATTTCGTTTTTAAATTTAACAGAGGAAGTGCGATCGGCGAGATATGAAGTAAACCAATTTAAGACATTATCTGTTATGCCTATGGATTCTAGTCTTTGTAACAGTAAGTCATGATCTATGGTGTCGAACGCTGCTGAAATATCTAAAGAAAAAAGGATGACGGATTTGTGATGGTCTAAGTGGTATTGAATATTTGAAATTAGCCCTATTAGAGAATATTCTGTGTTATGGGATTTTCTAAACCCTGTTTGATTTGGATGGAGTGCATTAGTGCTCTCTATAAAATCAGAGAGTTGATTAAATATGAGTTTCTCTGTAAGTTTTCCCAAGAAAGGCAAATTAGCTATTGGCCGATAATTAGTTGGATCATTTATGCTGGTATTATGATCTTTGATGATAGGAGTGATGGTTGCAGTTTTCCAAAGAGGGGGAACGGTCGCTGTCATTAGACTCTTCTGAATTATTGAGTGAATGAATGGTCCAAAATGAGAGATATGTTTTTTTAAATAGTAAGGTGGGATGATCTCAGAACCAGAATTTTTTAGGTTAATTTGTTGAAACAGAGATTCTATGTCTGTAATGGAAGGGATTTTGAAATTTGAGCATCTTGCTATAGGGACAGATTTAATTTGGTCTATGTTAGTCGTATTACTATTTGTATTTGTAGTAAAGGAATTTCGAATGATAGTAATTTTTTGGATGAAGGCGTTAGAGAGATCTTGTGCTGTTAATGTAGAGTTATGGCTAGTAGTATTTATTTTATTTTTTGAATCAATTGTTTTTAAAATATTGAATAGTGAAGAAGAATTTTTGGCTTTGTCAATTTTGTTGGAATAATATGTCTTTTTTGCATTATTAATTTTATCCTTGTAATATATAATATTGTCCTTATAAATTTGGAGATTTGATAGAGTTTTGTTGTGTCTCCATTTTCTTTCCAATGAACGTAATTGACGTTTTATCGTGTGTAATAACATGACTCAGACGTAAAGGAAACATGAGTCTCCATTCTAACCAGAACCAATCTGGTATATTTTCAATGGGCTCTGGGAGGATCCTTGACGCAGAATATAGGCTTGATGGTACCTATAAAAATTTGGAAAATTTACCCCTCCCTCCGCAATTGGTCTTTGTAAAGATACGAAAGCAATTCTGGGAATTTTACCAAGCCAAATAAATTTTGTTAAAATCTTATCCAATTTTTTATAAAAAGACCCCTGAAAAAAAATTGGTATCATGCCCATTTGGTAACAAACTACAGGTAAAATCATCATTTTTACAGTTTGCACTCTCCCCCACCAAGATATATGTAAAGGATTCAATTGTTCACACATTTCTGTCACCTTTTGTAGTAAATTTTTTTCATTGACTTTCATAGTCTCCTCCACTGTTTTTGTAATCCAAATTCCTAAATATTTTAAACCCTCCTCCTTCCAGATGAAAGAAAATGAATCAAATAAACTTTTTGTACAATGTATATTGAGTGGAAGAACTTCTGATTTATTCCAATTTATTTTGTATCCTGAAAATTTTCCAAATTTCTTATAGTTTTAATCTTGTCATCACCAAGTGTATGGCACCGATGCCAGCCAGAGAGCCATGTAAATGATCACGTTCATATGCTAGTGATACATGTGTGTGCTATGCCCACGATCTGCCCAGAGAATACCCACCTGTAGACTATGCACTATGTGCCAAGACAATAGCGTTCAGCTGAATTTCTGGCTTTTACATATGAATGCGCACACAGACGCACCCGTATTTAACATGAAAATATTATCCCCTCACTCTATAATGAGCATGCATGTATGTGCACTACTAGAGATGTGCCATTCCCTTAATAGTTCTCTACCTACTGTGGCCGGGCCCGTCCCCGAGTACGTGGGAAACTGCGGCCCGGACCACAAGTAAGATTTTTAATACGCCTTTTATAGGGCAGTGGAAGGAAGACCCGGATACCGGATTCTTTAGAATATAGTATCAGGTTTATTACTAACCCAGAGTTCAAAGAAAATAAAACAGCAGAAGGAAAAACATAAAACATTCACTTCAGTTGGTTACAGTACTTAGAGTGCCTTTCCCACATTATACTCTTACAGTCCAGGTTCCATTAAGGAGCAAGATGGCACTTCCTTATCACAAGTAAAATCCCAGCAAACGTATAAGTCAGTTAATGCTTTCCTTGGCTCGTAGCCCCTGCCGGGCTTGATTGCTCTCACTCTGGACTTCACCTTTTACGAGCCTAGCTAGCTGAGCACGGCTTGCGTCCAGCCTTTCCTTCTCAGCTCTCTGCATTTGTTTAACACTTTATTAGCACCTTGTTAACTCTGCCCGCACTGCTCATGCTGTCGGGTATACAAACAATAGGAGACCGTTCTTCAGGAGTTTAACTTAGGACATGCAAACATCATATTCTCCCAGGTCCATGCCCTCTTCACTTATCTCATTACTTAGCACGCTGCCCATTTCCCATTCACACTCCCGGGAACTCTGGCTTGAAGTTTCTTCACTTCTTTCTGTTTGTGCTTCCCCTCCCCCTCTCTGTACGTCTGCAATACTATCTGCAGCTTTTCTCCGGGGAGGCTTTCCCAGCCCTGCTCTTTGGGACTTGAGTTGCCAGTCACAATACCTCTCCAGGGCAGTAACACCTTTCCCTAGGTGTGGGCTTCTTGCCCTACGTTCCTGCTGGGCTTGAGGCACCCTCTGTGACCTGGAACCCACGTGAGTAGTTTGGCTTCTCACCCACTCCTTCTGGTTCTCCTCTCTCCTCACTCTCGTTCCTTCTCTCGTTTCCTCCCTTCTCCCTTCTTCAGTACATTGATCTTTCCTATAAGGCCAACCCCGGGGTCTGACTCCACCCCCTTCTAAATTAGCCTCAGGTTGCTCCCTGCCTTCAGGAAAGGAGTGATAGGGGAAATCAGTGGTCTGCAGAGCCTTTCTTAATTGGCTCTTCAGCTGTGCTGGAACCTGCCTGGGCTTGCCTTCTTTTGCCTGAGCCAGCTGTCCTGACTCCATGCCTGGTTTTATCCCGCCTTGTGCTGCATTCTGGGGAGTTTCAGTAGTAGTTTTCAACGTGACAGGAGCTTCCCTGTCACACTACCTTTAGCCCCCTCTGTGTGTCTGTCATAATTAGATTGTAAGCTCTTCTATGCAGGGACCATCTCTTGCATGTACAATGTACAGCGCTACGTGTACCTGATAATAAATTGTTCTTGTTGTTGGAATGTTGAAATAAATGGGGTAGGGGGACTATATAGGGAGTGACAAACAGATACGAGTGCTTTATAAGTGGATTGAGGTTAGGACTTAAATGCAGCTTCAAAAAATGTGGGCTTTCAACTTGGATTTGAATCCCGCCAGAGACAGAGCCTAACGTATCAAGTCAGGCAGTTTGTTCCAGGAATATGGCACAGCAAGGTCGAAGGGATGGAGTTGGAGTTGGCAGTAGAGACTTACCCGATTAACGGAGTTCCCAGGGCGGAGCACAGGGAGAGAGAAGAAAGGTACTGAGGAGCTGCAGAGTGAATTCACTTGTACATCAATAAGAGGAGTTTGAACCGTTTGCAGAAATGGACAGGGAGCTAGTAAAGTGATTTGAGAGGCATAACACTGGTGGAATACGAGGCCTGCAGCAGATTGAAGGAGAGAGAGATGGCAGGTTGCAAGTTCCACTTCCAAAAGATTTCTGGATAAAATCAGGCTGGTGTTTGGAGTAAAACCATAAGTGACTTGTTCTTAAAATCCTTGAAGACTTGCCAATGAAATTTCAGTCATATATTGACTATGTTTCTCTTGATGTAAACCACTCTGAACTGCAAGGTTTTGCAGGTTATAAATACATTTTATTATTATTATTAGTCCAGGCGAGAAGTGATGAGCATGGATGAGGGTCTTGGCAGTGCACTCAGAAAGGAAAGGCTTGATTTTAGCGATGTTGGAGAGAAAGAAATGGCAGGTTTTTGCGAAGAGAAGGAAAAAGATGAGTTAAAGATTCCAAGGTCACAAGCCAACGAGATAGGGAGAATGAACATAGGAATTGCTGCTGCTGGGTCAGACCAGTGGTCCATCGTGTCCAGCAGTCCGCTCAGGCGGCAGCCCTTAGGTCAAAGGCCAGTGCTCTAGTTTTACATTTTTTATTCATTTTCATATATCAACAAGTGTAACATAGAAATTTAAAAAGATCTCATAAAACATACACTTGAATTCTTTTCATGTATCACTGTCAATACAATATATTATTCTGTATTTATAAACAATAATACCTAAAATATCTGTATTACTTAATATGTAAAATAATTGTTGTTAAAATTTAAACCCCTCTTTTCCCTCCCCTCCCAATACATATAACAATTATAACAAATTACATATAACTGGAAAAATGATGATAGGTTAAACTATAACTTTTGGTGGAATTCCGTATGCCATATATATAAAATGGAGCGTGCATTAGCAACACAGAAAGGTTATTTTGGCAAGTTTCAGAAGATCTGGGACCATTAGCAGATTTCTGTAATGAATGAAATCATTTTCCCATAATAAAACTCTTATTAAGAAGGGAGGGGGGTGGGTTTCATCTTATTTAATTTAGCTCATAAAATATTTGTCAATAAGACCAGTGCTCTAAATGAGTCCAGCCTCACCTGCGAACGTTCCAGTTCAGCAGGAACTTGTCTAACTTTGTCTTGAATCTCTGGAGGGTGTTTTCCCCTACAACAGACTCCAGAAGAGCGTTTCAGTTTTCCACTACTCTCTGGGTGAAGAAGAACTTCCTTACGTTTGTACGGAATCTATCCCCTTTTAACTTTAGAGAGTGCCCTCTCGTTCTCCCTACCTTGGAGAGGGTGAACAATCTGTCTTTATCTACTAAGTCTATTTCCTTCAGTATTTTGAATATTTCGATCATGTCCCCTCTCAGTCTCCTCTTTTCAAGGGAGAATAGGCCAGTTTCTCTAATCTCTCACTGTATGGCAACTCCTCCAGCTCCTTAACCATTTTAGTCGCTCTTCTCTGGACCCTTTCGAGTAGTACCATGTCATTCTTCATGTACGGCAACCAGTGCTGGACGCAGTACTCAAGGTGAGGGCGCACCATGGCCCGGTACAGCGGCATGATAACCTTCTCCGTTCTGTTCATGATCCCCTTCTTAATCATTCCTAGCATTTTGTTCGTCCTTTTCGCCGCCGCCGCACATTGTGTGGATGGCTTCATCGACTTGTGGGCCAGTACTCCCAAGTCTCTTTCCTGGGGGATCTCTCTAAGTACCACCACGGATATCCTGTATGAGATTTTTGTTACCGACATGTATCACCTTATACTTATCCAAGTTGAACCTCATTTGCTATGTCGCTGCCCTTTTCTCGAGCGTGGTTATGTCACATTGCAGATGTTCGCAATCCCCCCGTGTCTTCACTACTCTGAATAACTTCGTATCGTCTGCAAATTTAATCACCCCACTCGTCGTTACCCACAGAAATAGAGAATGGAGGAAGAGGAGAGGTGGATTTAGAATGGAAGATAAGGAGTTTGATCTTGGCCATGTTTAATTTTATATGATGGCAAAAAATCCAGGTAGGTCAAGACTTGGATTCCTCTAGAAATTTCAAGTGTAGACAGCAAGATCTACAAGTAGTTATGTACAGGTGATACTGGAAGCTGTGGGAGGAGATTGGAACACCAAGGGAAGAAGTATAGATGAAGAGGTCCCAGGACAGAGCCCTGGGGTGCACGAACTGACAGCAGAATGGAAGCAGCAGAGTATCCTCCAGAGGTTACGCTAAAAGTGTGATGGGAAAGATGAGACGCTGCTCCTTGTGATCCTGGGCAAGTCACTTAATCCTCCATAGCCCCAGGTACGTTAGATAGATTGTGAGCCCACTGGGACAGATAGGGAAAATGCTTGAGTACCTGATTGTAAAACCGCTTAGATAACCTTGATAGGCGGTATATAAAATCCTAATAAAACTTGAAACTTGATATAGAGCCCTGAAACCCGAGCAAGGACAGCTTGTTGATGAGTAGGTGGTGATCTTCAGTGGCAAAAGCCACCGATAAATCAAGGAGGATGAGGACAGAGTAGAGGCCATTGGAGATTCTAGTGAGGGACGTTTCCATAGAATAAAGAGGATGAAAGTCTGATTGAAGCGGGTTGAGGATAGCTCGAGATGAAAGAAAGTCAAGACAACAGCGGTGAACAGCACATTTAAGTAACTTGGATAAGAAGGTGAGAAGGGAGATGGAGCAATAGCTGGAGGGGCAGGTAGGATCCAGCGAGGGTTATTGTTGTTTTTTTTTTTTTCTTTTGAGGAGCAATGTAACTAAAGCATGCTTGAAGGCATTTGACACAGTCGCAGTGGAGAGCAATAGGTTGAGGATATGGTAGAAAGAGGTGATGACAGTAGGAGAGACAGCAAACCAACGAACCTGGCTTCATAGACAGACTTTTAATTCCTTATGATCCTCCAAGAACTCTTAGATCTGCCTCTCAACATACTCCCCATGTTCCCTCTTTAAAAACAATAGGAGCATAAGGAGAGAAAAGTGAGCAACTCCACTATTTTCAGCCATAGGAAGATTGACAAGATGACCAACAACCGAACAGGAGAGATGGTGATTTCCCAAAAGACATTCACCTCCATAGAGGAAGAAGAATCAGGAGAAAGAGAGGCGCCACTCCGCTAGACTTCAGGCTCTGAGAAGGCCTCTGAGGGGCCATCAAGAGTTAGTACACCCACAACTCGCTTTTGTCCTGATGCAAATTCCTCAAACCACGACAGCCAAGCTGCCCAAAGCCGACATGTTCCTGGAGCTCAAGCAGGAACGTCACCTGCAAAGTATGGCAGCAGAGCCAACCCAGCAAAAGCTGGCCCCACAAGCCCCAGCACGGCAAGAATACCAAAGAATTTGGTCCAGTCTCATAGGCCTACTGAGGAGAGTGTTTACTTTTGATAGATAAACTAGTTGTATTGTATGCATGTCCTGTGAGGTAATACAGTGCAGTGGAGTCTTGAAATAAAGATGTTAACTGCTGAGAAAAAAACAACACCACCACCACAACAACAATAGGTACCCATCGAGCCTTCATCTTCTCAATCAGAGCACCTAGGACCTGGAACTCCCTTCCAACACATATTAGAACAGAACAAAAAAATAGACAAATTCAAGGGAAGCTTCAAATGCTTCCTTTTTAAAGATGCCTACGACTAATCTATTCAATTCCGTTACTATGAAGTCTTTCTACTCACCCTTGTGTCTTCCCTTCCTTCTTGTTTTCTTTCCTTTCATTATTGTCGTTCTCCCTCCTTACCTAATATCTCCCTTGACTGGTTTGTTACATCTATAGTTTGTCTTTTTGTTATTGGATGTTCGTCGTCCTCCATTTTATGTTTTATTTTTTTTGTTCAATGCTTAGAATTTTATGATTAGCGTTTTTATCAAATTTTTAGTAGACAGGTGGTGATGGGATCAAGACACACAGAAGGGAGAAAACATCAGTAGCAAACCAGGCAATTTCATTACACTTCTGATGGCCAGTTAGCATAAGAACATAAGCAATGCCTCTGCCGGGTCAGACCCGAGGTCCATTGCGCCCAGCAGTCCGCTCACGCGGCGGCCCAACAGGTCCAGGACCTGTGCAGCAATCCTCTATCTATACCCTTCTATCCCCTTTTTCAACAGAAAATTGTCCAATCCTTTCTTAAACCCCATTACCGTACTCTGCCCTATTACGTCCTCTGGAAGCGCATTCCAGGTATCCACCACCCGCTGAGTAAAGAAAAACTTCCTAGCATTTGTTTTGAATCTATCCCCTTCCAATTTTTCCGAATGCCCTCTTGTTCTTTGTAAAGTGAATTTGATATGCTTATGCCTACAGACAGCTACTGAGCACAGAACGTACATCTTTCTAATGCATCAGAGTGTAAAGTATGGAATCTGTTAAGAAACAATTTGATTATAACCTATAATGAACCCTGACCATGCAAAATAAATAGAGATTCGATTTCTCAGGGAGGATACACTCAATAATCACCACCATGTATCATGCTAAAGTCTTTCCACAATACCTGAAGATACATCTGAGTTAGATTTGCTTCACCTGTCTTCAGATCAATTTTAAAATCTTCATAATATCTTAAAGAAATACAGAACAATGATCATGAATTATATGAGTGCCATCACTTGCAGAATGCTATTTTAGGAAATGCTTAAGAAGAGATGGATACAGGCAAGGGGATCTGGCACCCAGCTCTTACGGGAGGTAGGTAGAGAGGTCCTGCTCACCCCTAAGGGATTTGGATGCTTATTTGATAACAGAATGCCAGGGATGTTAAATACTCCGTTCTTTCTTAGATGGTCTACTGATTGTATATTATGTTACTCGGAGGTTGTACTACTAACTATACACATCAATGTATATCCACTCCTAGTTTATGTATTCACTAGTGTTTAAGCTCGTTACATTAACGGGTGCTAGAATATATATCTGCCTGTCTGTCTCTCTCCCTGCCCGCTGTCTTTCGTTCTCGTACACTGCCTGCCTGTCTTTCTGTCTCTCTCCGTGGCCTCCTGCCTTTCTTTGTCTTTCTCCGTGGCCCCCTTCTGTCTCCCCCTCAAAGCACACCAAGATTGCTCCCTGCCCCCCAGCACACCCCTCCCCCCAAAGCAAAGCAAGTTCGTTCCCTGGCCCCCTTTCCCTCTCCCCCTCCCATGTGCAGCAGCAGCATTTCCCTCCCACCCTTCCCTGCGAAGCAGCATTCCCTCCCCCTCCATTTCCCTGTGCAGCAGCAGCATTTCCCTCCTCCCCACTTCCCTGTGCAGCAGCATTCCCTCCCCCTCCATTTCCCTGTGCAGCAGCAGCATTTCCCTCTCCCACCCCACTTCCCTGTGCTGCAGCAGCATTTTCCTCCCCCCCCACAACTTCCCTGTGCAGCAGCATTTCTGGCCGGCTCCCTTACCCTTGCCGAAGTTATTCTTGAGTTTAAAGCTGCTGCCAAGGCTCCTCTCACGATCCGCGCCTGCGTAGGAAGCCGCCTCTCTGACCTGACGTCAGAGAGGCTTCCGACACAGATGCGGCTTGTGAGAGGAGCTTCAGCGGCTGCTTTGAACTTAAAAATAACTTTGGCAAGGGTAAGGGAGCCAGCCAGCCCGCGGGCCGCAGAACAGTTCCTGGGGGGCCGCGAGTTTGACACCGCTGTTAGACAGAGTGAGGGCGGGAGGAGGGAGTCGCTGGCATGTTCCCTGCCTCTGTGTTCGAAAATGGAATTCGACACGGACCCCGAGACCACGGTGGCAGGGAATATGCAGTCCTAAGTGCGCATATGCTCTTAGGGTTTTATTATAGAGGATTACATCAGCTTATTTCAATGTAAAGAAATAGTTTAATCTCTATAAGGCCCAGTTACACCACCCCCACCGCTCCACAATCACTTCACAGCAGTGAGTCGTAAGTGTTAAATCGTCACTGGCCTTTCATTTATTTATCATCATATCTGTTATCGTTCTCTTAAGATTAAAGAGAATTCTGATAAATTTTGCACTTATCTTAGTTTTTTGACTTGATTTTATTAAATACGACTTGGGAAGATTGAATCCAACATGTTTCGCTGAACGCTTTTTCAAGATGCCGCTGTCATGTTAGAAAATCATGTTGCCCTTTCATATGATACTATATTATTTTGTACATCAATGAGATTTAAAAGCCCAATTTCTGCAAATAATAATAAACTATTGATATTGACAGGGGTTGCCATTCAGCAGATTACAGGAAATTGGAAAGATTACACTAAACTAAATTATACTTTTTGGTGGAATTCAGTATGCCATATTTATAAAATGGAAAGGGTGCTTGCTATGCAACAAGGGAATTATCATAAGTTTAAAAAGATTTGGGGGCCATTGATTATTTATTCTAATGATCAGACATCTTAAAGGGGGGTGGGATTATGAATGTTCCCTCTAAGCTGAGCAGGTGTCCTCCAGCTGCATTGCTACCACTAGGGGGTGGAATATTTTCAGTCGCTAAGGACAGGTATGTTCCCTGGAGTCCTGCAGAACTTGCCTGTCCCTCACAATTGAAAAATGTGACAGTAAAACAGCACCCTCTATTGGTGAGACTGTGGGTGGAGGACTCCTGGGGATTCTTTTATATTTATATATTTGGAGGAATATAAATAAGATTGTCAAGTGATTAGTTAAAAATATTTCTGATTGATTATTATACACTTGTAATATTTGAAAATGAATAAAGAATTATTTAAAAAAAAAAAATGCCGCTGTCATCTGACTTTCCTACACTGTTCGAAGCAAGATTCAGCAAAACATGTTGCATCCAGTCAAAAAACTAAAATAAGTGCAAAATTTATCAGAATTAACTTTAATTTTAAGGGAACGATAAGATATGTTAAATAAATGAAAGGCCAGTGATGATTTAACACATATGACTCATGCTGTGAAGTGACTGTTGAGCGATGGGGGGTGGTGTAACTGAGGCCTTATAGAGATTAAACTATTTCTTTACATTGAAATAAGCTGCCGCCACTGCTACTCCTCTTCAAAGCAGCCTGCTGAGGATCGCAGGCCGGCTGTAGTGAACCTTGTAGGCCGCTTTCCACCTTGGTAGCACGTTCCCTCCGACGCACGGGATCGTGTCAGAGGGAACGTGCTACTGAGGTGGAGAGCGGACTACAAAGTTCGCTACAGCTAGCTGCTTTGAAGAGGAGCAGCAGCGGCGGCGGCAGCGGTTTGTGAGGGTGGGATGGGGGAGTCGCCGGCGTGTTCTCCTTGCCTCCGTGTTCATAAATCAAATTCGGTACGGAGGCAGACACCACAGTGGCAGGAATCACAAAACCCTAAGTGCACATGCGCGCTTAGGGTTTTATTATAGAGGATAAGAACCTTTGTGCAACAGAAAATGTCCTTAAATGTATGAAATTACCTGCCAATCATTTCCCAATCCTTGTATACAGGGATGTTGGGTCGATTCTTGTTATCGTATGGTCCAAAGTGACAGTTGGGAGATCCAAACCATTCATCAAATCCATGTTTCAGAGGATGGTACTGGGGTCTGTGACCCAAATGCCTGAGAAGAAAAACCACAAAATAGTTCAAAACAGCCCATGCTGGGACTCCCTTTCCACAATAAACAGTACTGTGATCCAGTTTAGCACATCTTCCAGAATGTATAGTGCAACCCCCCCCCCTCCAGAATGTCCTGCTCCTCAGATGAGTTGTGCAGTAGGACCAGTTTAGCACATCCTCCAGGATGTATAGTGCAATCCACCCATCCCCTCCCCCCAAATGTCCTGCTCTTCAGATGAGTCGTGCAGTAGAACTTGAGAATGACAACAACTCAGGTTCTAGTACAGAGAATCTTTGGCACTGCATGGATTCTCAGACTGCTCACTCAATTTTTACAAAATATAAAAATGCCAACTGGTCCTTTTGTCAGCTTTCTGTGGGACAAGGTAAGTACATGGCCAATTTCTGTCACCACTGGGTAATGTTTCATTCTTTTGCAGTAATTCACTTGGATACGACGTAATACTGAAGCATTAGACGAGCCGTGGATTGAATTGAAGACATGCATTTACCATTTGCCAATGATCTTATTCCTATATCCGGTTTTCTTCAGCAGTTCTGGAAGCAGGAGTTCAGAGTCTGGGATGCCCCCCACAATTTCCTGTGGAGTGTATGCTGTGCAGGATAATAAAGCACAATGCTATGCTTAGCTATCTTCTCCCACCCTGAAAGAAGTTGCAACTTCCTGACTCACCTGTTTCTATATGCAAGTAAACTAGAATCTAGTATTGCAGGAGCAACCCATACATTAAACAGACTAGGCCTCCGCCTAAGGTGGTAGTATCTCCTCTCCCCTTCCCTACCTCCTTCCTGTGTCCAGCATCTTTTCCTTACCCTTGCAGCTGCTGCTCCAGACTTGGGCCAAGGTTCAAAGCAGACTCAGTGTCAGCATAGAAATTCCTAGTGGGTTGAGGGGGAAGGAACAGCAGTGCTTCAGCACAGACCTGTGTTTAAAAGCCCCACATTGGCACCGAACCTGTTTTCACCTTTGGACCAAATTTAGGAACAGGCAGGGCAGCAGCAGAAGCAGGGAAGAAGGGGGAGATGCTGGACACAGAAATAGCAGTGAAGAGGAGAGGTAACTGATTTTGTCTACTTCACATTTGCATTCAGATCGTCCTCTAATTCATTTTATGTCTGGCCTCAAGACATGGCTGTTTGGTTAAGCCTTCTCTCAGTGGATTTCTTATCATTTGGTATCAGCATACTAATGTTGTCCCTAGGGTTTCTCTATATTCGAGTGGCCTCCTAAAATAAGATTAGGTTTTACCTTGCTAATATCTTTTCTAGTAGATAGATGTGTTACTCTGAATGGACGGATAAAATCCCAGCCAAACAGAAGGAATCCACTTTTGAATCCCTCCTCCTTCACTAAAGGGCTCTGCTGCCCCCTTTAGTTTCTACCAAAGCAAGTGATAGCCCCCTAAAGAAACACATGTGAAGGAGGGGATGGGGAAACTTCCCAAACTACAACTCCGTTCTGCTCTAAAATCATAATAAACATGCTAACATTGCCATTAAACAATCAAAACAGAAACATTTATGTGGCACAAGTATAACTCCAAAGCGTTATAGCAATTGTTTAGTTCTTATGCCCTTCAAGATGGACTGACATGCAAATATCAGTTTGGATTTGAATTATCTAAGAGAGAGAGAGTAGGTAGGTGCAAGATATAACTGACAGGGCGGGGCTCCAGAATGACACACCTACCATGTTTCCCCGTAAATAAGACCTACCCCGAAAATAAGCCCTAGCATAATTTTCGGGGTAGGTCTTAATATGAGCCCTATCCCAAAAATAAGTCCTAGTCCTGGGATTCCCCAGCAGTAACTCTTCAACCCAGCCCCCCCCCAACCGCGCAGCCAAACCCCTGTTGACCCTCCATCCTTCCCTCCCCGCCAACCACGAGCGAGCCCAACCTTCATCCAAAGCAGCGTCGGGCTTGCAGCACTCTAAACAAGCTGCTTCGGCCTTGTCAGTCGGAGAATTCACTCTGCCGCATTACTGATGACATCATCAGTTAACGCGGCAGAGTGAATTCCTCGATGGACAAGGCCGAAACAGCCTGTTTAAGTTTATTTAAAATATTTGATATGATCGCAATATATAAATCCAATGTGATTTACAAAAATTAAAAGTGGAAAAAATAAAAAAATCCAACAAACAGAACATTAAAAACAATTATGACGTTAAAAGGCAATTGAGAGGGGGGGGCTAAAAAAAAAAATTGGATTAAATACAATTCCAAAATAAATGAAAAAGGGTGGGTAAGGAGACAAAAGGTTGGGGAATGTTACCTGCTTAATTTCTACTTAGCAGTGTTCCTTGTCCAGATAAATTCCAGAATGAGGTCATATGATGTTAAATGGGTCAGTTAAAGGCATCCTTAAACAACCAACTTTTTAGTAGGCCTTTAAACTTATTAAGTAATTTTTCTTCTCTTATATTAGATGGAAGCAAGTTCCAAACTTGAGGAGCTGTAACAGAAAAGATCATATCCCTTAGATTGCTGCCAGCCCGACGCTGCTTTGGATGAAGGTAGGGCTCGCTCGCGGTTGGCGAGGAGGGAAGGATGGAGGGTCAGAGGTTGAACTGCATGGTGGAGGTGGGGGAGTGCTCAAGGGTTCTGCTGCGAGAGGGAGGGAGGGAAGGATAGAAGCTGGGCAAGGGTTCTGCTGCACGAGGGATGGGAGGAAGAATAGAAGCTGGGCAAGAATTCTACTGCACAAGGGATGGGAGGGAAGGAAGGATAGAAGCTGGGCAAGTATTCTGCTGCACAAGGGATGGGAGGGAGGGGAAGAAAGATGCTGCACATGTGGGGGAAAGGAAAGAAGAATTGGGGTGAAGGAGAGGAAGGGAGACCTGATCATGTGCATACCCCAAAAATAAGACCTAGTGTGTTTTTTAGGCCCAAAATTAATATGACACTGTCTTATTTTCGGGGAAACACGGTATCTAGCATTTTTCTAGCTTTCGCCGTCACCTTTTCAACCTGTTTGGCCACCTTAAGATCATTACATACAATCACACCCAAGTCTCACTCTTCTGTCATGCACATGAGTTCTTCACACCCTAAACTGTACCGTTCCCTCAGGTTTTTGCAGCCCAAATGCATAACCTTGCATTTCTTAATATTAAATTTTAGCTGTCAAATTTCAGACCATTCTTCAAGCTTCACCAGGTCTTTCTTCATGTTATTCACACCATCCGGCCTCTGTGAATCTGAGGAAATGCTCTCTGTAAGAAAGACCAGAAACTCGGAGACTCTTCTCACTTACGTAATGGCCACAAGAAAGATCGTCTTGAATGTCAGATCCCACAAGGACACTTCTTTCAGTGCTCGTATGGAGCTTGGCTGAAACCTTGCAAAAGTACGTTAAGGTTCCTTGTAGAGAATGAGTATTTACCGAGGGTCTGAGAAGCAGTGACCCCTTTAAGAATCTGGCTGTGACTGTGACTAAACTAAACCTTAGGCTTATATCCTGCATCTTCTCTATAACAGTAGAGCTCGGCACGGTTACAAGTACAATGTAGATTTGGAATAGTATGGAGGGGAGCGGAATTTACAACTTTGAAAATAGCCAAGTTTTCAGATGTTTTCTTTTTTCTTTTTAAACTTCTTTATTCTTTTTTATTTCTTACATCAAGTGAAATATATGTATTACATACAATTTTTAAAAAACACTTGAAATTTCAAACAATTACTCTTATATTGTAAAGTAAAGAAACCCCTTTTATCAGAATTTTAATTCAGAATACCCTTACAATAGTTTACCCTCCCCAACCCCCCTATATGTTCTATCCATGTGCTATGATATCTGATCATTAGAGAAATTAGCTAATGGTCCCCAAATTTTATTAAACTTATGAATATACCCCTGTTGTAACGCCATCACTTTTTCCATTTTGTAGATATGACAAATTGAGTTCCACCAAAAAGTGTAATTTAATTTATGTAATGTAATGTAATGTAATTTATTTCTTATATACCGCTACATCCGTTAGATTCTAAGCGGTTTACAGAAAATATACATTAAGATTAGAAATAAGAAAGGTACTTGAAAAATTCCCTTACTGTCCCGAAGTGTAATCTTTCCAGTTTTGAGTAATTTGCTGTATGGCGACCAGTGTTCCCTCTAAGCTGCGCTGGCGTGCGCTGGCGCACAAAATATTGCCTCGCAGCGCACAATGTCACGTCACAGCGCACGGCGTACGGAGATGGCAGGCCGCGGCGAGAGGAGAATCGGGCGAGTTGGCGCTGGCGCCCGATATTTTTAGCGCACGGGGAAAAAATTTTGCTCACACCACCCGCCCGCTTAGAGGGAGCACTGATGGCGACCCCTGTCAATATCAATAAAAGTTTATTATTGTTTGCAGAAATCGGACTTTTGATGTTTTCGAAATAGTTGGAAAGAGCCCAGATTACGCAGTTGAGCAGGAAAATTGTTCCACAACTCAGTAATTTTGAAAAGTAGAGACTTCCCTAATTTGCCAATGTAGATAACACCTTTTGATGTAGGAAAGGACAATTTGAATTTTTGAGTAAATCTGGTAATGTCAGATCTTGCAGAATTCCAAGACAGGGGAATTA
Source organism: Geotrypetes seraphini (assembly GCF_902459505.1). Taxonomy (NCBI): domain Eukaryota; kingdom Metazoa; phylum Chordata; class Amphibia; order Gymnophiona; family Dermophiidae; genus Geotrypetes; species Geotrypetes seraphini. The sequence continues at coordinate 9,339,465 of NC_047087.1, read as the reverse complement.
AAGGAGGACGGATGCCATGCAAGATCTTAAATGTTAAACAGGCACATTTAAAGTAAACTCTGGAAATTATTGGAAGCCAATGAAGTTTTTGCAGAAGTGGAGAGACATGATCAAATTTATTTTTAGCAAAGATCAGCCTAGCCACAGTATTCTGGATCAGTTGAAGTCTCTGAAATATTTTTTTTGTCAAGCTTAAATAGTCCGAATTACAATAATCCAGCCTCAAAAGAATGATTGATTGAACAAGGACAGCAAAATGTTGTTGATGGAAACAGGATCTCACTTTCCTCAACATATGAGCCCTGAAACAAGAAAGTCCCACCACTTGGACTCTGAGGGACACTACTGTAAGCCCCTTGCCAAGGTCAACTTGGTGGAAGGTTAAAACCACGAAGATCGGAGTAGAGAAAGGCTCCTCCTTTTTTTTAATGCACCAGTGCTAGAAAAGTTTCTCATGCCTTAGCCTAAGCAGAGACCATCATAGGCTCTTTGGATCTGAATGGCAATGACCTACTCTGAGTATCTCTTGCACACCAACGCTGAGTGCTCAAGATCCATGCCGTAAGAACAAAGCAATTTGGAACTTCTATGACCAACCAGTCTCTGAGAAAGAAGGTCCAGCTGTACTCATAATCTGAGACTTGTGCCTGTCTGAAGACACACTAGGTCTGCATACCATGGTCTGCATGGCCAAATCTGGAGCCACTAGAATGACCGCTCCCAGATGGTGTGCAATCCTGTGGAGAATCTGGCCTAAAATGGGCCATGGAAAAAAAAAGTAGAAGAGTTAACTTTTCAGCTGCGCTGTACCAGAGTGGCAAGATCCATAAGAACATTAGCAGTGCCTCTAATGGGTCAGACCAGAGGTCCATCATGCCCAGCAGTCCGCTCATGTGGTGGCCCATCAGGTCCAGGATCTGTATAGTAATCCTCTATCTATACCCTTCTATCCCCTTTTCTGGGTTCAGATATTTGACTGAAGTATCTATCTGTCTTCTTGTTTTTTGCTTTCACCATCAGATCGAACGCTGGATGACCCCAGCAACAAAACAATGGCTTGGATGGCTGCTGCAAACAGCGTCCACTTGCCCAGATCCAGTGTCTGTCTGCTGAGGAAATCAGCTTGGACATTGTCCACTTCCACTACATGTGCTGTTAAGAGAGTCTGAAGATGAAACACTGCCCACATGAACAGTAAGCGAGCTTCCAGACTCAGCTGCACTCTTGATGGCTCCCTCGCAATTGACATATGCTACTCGTATAGCATTGTCCAAGAAGACTCGAACCGCTTGTCCCTCCAAACTCTTCAGCAGTCTCTGCAACACCAAACCAATGGCTTGAATTTGTAATCTGTTGATCAATCACTACCTTTTTGAGGCTGACCAGTGCCCCTGGATCTGATGTCTGTTGCAGTGAGCTCCCCAGCCAAACAGGTTGGGATCCATTGTCAAAATTATTCACAAAGGTATTCGGAGTGGAATGTCCCTTGACAATGCTTGTGGGTGGAGCCATAATGGGCTGAACTACCGGTGTTCATGGCACAGACATCTGCAGGGAATCCAATTGAGATGACCAATGCAATAGCTATGCAGTCTGGAGAGGACGCATGTGAACCTACACTCAGAGGACCACATCTATCGTGGCAGCAATAGAGACCAGCACTTGGAGGTAGTGTCACATGGATGGAGCTGGTTTAGCCAGCAAGCTCGTTAACCAAGTGCAAAACTTCTGTCTGTGTGCTTCTGGAAGAAAGACATGACCTACTGCTATGTTGAAGATTCCCAGATATTCCAGGGAGTGGGACAGAACCAGTTGGCTCTTTTGGAAATCCACTATGCAACCCAGGCCCTACATGACCTGACCACTTGAGCCACCGTTTATTCTTCTGAGAACAGAGCTCTAATCAGCCAGCCGTTCAAGTATGGATGAATCTGCATGCCCAGCTATCACTATCATCACTATCATCATTCCCCCTAGTGAACATGCGAGGTGCTATTGCCAGCCCAAAGGGAAAGGCTGGTTTCCCAGGACATGAGATCTCAGGAATTTTCTGTGACTCGGAAATATAGGAATGTGCAGGTAGACCTCTGTTAAATCCAAAGAGGCCAGACATTTCCCCAGTGCCACCACCACCATGACTGAACATAGTGTCTCCATGCAAAAGCGTGGAACTTTCAGCGCTGCAGCAAAATGTGCAAGTTCCGGAATGGGCCTCCAATCATCTAAGCCAGGGGTGTCAAAGTCCCTCCTTGAGGGCTGCAATCCAGTCGGGTTTTCAGGATTTCCCTAATGAATATGCATGAGATCTATTAGCATACAATGAAAGCAGTGCATGCAAATAGATTTTATGCATATTCATTGGGGAAATCCTGAAAACCCGACTGGATTGCGGCCCTCAATGAGGGACTTTGACACCCCTGATCTAAGCCTTTCTTGGACAGGAAGAAGTTTATGGAGTATCCACCCAAGTCCAAAACTTCGGGTGGCACAGACTCTACAGCCTGAATATCTAACACAAATTTGAACAGTAGTCACAACCTTACATGCTTTCTCTGGCTGCCCCTCCGGGGAATCCACAAACCAGTCCATGAAGGGCTGGGCAAATTTGAGCTTGTAACTGCTCTGAATGATCTCTAGTACCCATCAGTCTAACGAGATCTATCAGCAGGGGAACTGCTCCGAATCTGGTGTCATTTTGCTTTCTTGGAGGATGCAGCAGAAAGAGAAGTGGAGGCCTGGCTTCGCCTGGGACCTGAGAATCTAGATCCCTGGAAAGATCTCTGAGAGAAGGCTCCTCCTGAACTGCCGAAAGTGCCTGAAGCCTCGAAAATTAGACTGCCCTGAGCCTCTCAAGGTTCATGGTCTGCTGTCAGGTAGAGAATTTGGCTGACGATCTGTCATTCTGATCATGAGAATGTCCAGCCCCTTTCCAAACAACATTTGTCCCTTGAAAGGAAGTCTACTGAGGATAGCCTTAGTAGGTGGAATCTCTAGCCCACTGCCTGATCCAGAACATTCTGTGGGTTGAGATCAAATAAACCGAAACTTTGTTCATGACTCTGATGATGTTGTATAGAGAATTGGTTACATAATGCACTCCAGCTAATAAAAGCTGGGGTACAAGCTCGCCCTCCTCTACCAGCTCAAGACCGCACACAACCTGGTATGACAGGCACGTGTCACAAAGGAAGCTGCTGCAGCTGCTTTGATTCCCAAGGATACTGCTTTAAACCCTGCATATCCTTTAATATCATGCTTCCTTCACTTGGTAGGGATGTGCGCTTGATTACTTTTGTTACCAAGGAATCTGCCGACACTCCTGTGCCATCAGATGCAGCGAAGCCATAGACTTGGCTACCTTAAGGGCCTCTTCAGGAGTATCCTAAGGCTCCAGGACCAATACATTGATATCAGGATGCTAGGAAAATGAAGAAGACTGGGTTCTCACTCTGCTGATTATAGAGCAGAGGGGAACTGCTGGGATACCAAGTTTTAACTCCTGCAGCTGGCGGACCATGGGGTCAATCCCCTGATCGAGGGCCCCCACTGTATCTAGTGCACACACACCTGCCTGCAACCCTGCATTGCCTAACAAAGAGGACTCACTTTGTGATAGTATAGCAATAGGCCCTTCATCCTCAGACTCCCTTGGAAAGGCACACCAGACCTTGCCCAGCCTCAGAAAGTGAGGCAGACATGCCCTGGGAGCCCCAGCCTCCTGGTGCACAGCCAGACTCTCCTTGGAGGTTTCGGCCATCCTGAAAGGCTTTCCATATCAGACTGACAAATTTTGGAAAAAATGCCATGCTAGGCAACACTGAGTCTCCTTTAAAGGCCTCCAGCTTGCATCACTTGGGCTCTGCAACCTCCATGCCCCTGCATTTAGGATGACTGCCATTCTGGGATTTAGCCCCAACCAACGGGCTCCCTGACTATTCCTCAGCCCTAGAGAGCAAAGGGGAGGCTAAGCCAACCACTCCCCCCTCCCCACCCTTATGTGCAAGGGCACTCTTCGGGCACTCATCCAGTGCAAATCTGGAAAAATGCAGCCAGCAACCTGCGAAACCCTGTTGAGCCACCGACAGATGCCTGACAGCCTGCGCTCAAGCCCCTATGACACAGTAGGCGAGCAATGCTATGAGGGGAATGAACCCTGAGCTCTGAAAAGGTTTCTGCAGGCTGGCCAACAGGTACCACAGAGGGATTGGCCTGTCAGCTCCACGCAAGCAGAGCTGGACCCTCAACAAGGGAAGCTCTTAGCATAGAAATCAATCAAAATACCACAAAAATGACAGAAAAAAATTAAAGCAATAAACAGAGCAAATCAGAAAGACTCCTTCCAGCTCATGTACAGAAGAAAAAACTGAAGATGGCAGCAGGGCCCTCTAGTGAAGGAGGGATTCAAAAGCTGGAGTCGATTCCTTCTGCATGGCTCGCAAGCACTGGGATATTATCCATCTGTCCAGAATGACACACCTATTGTACTAGAAGTGGCATTGTCTATCAGGTTATATTTTTTGCTATGCTATGCCTCTCTTCCTTTTGACTTATGTGTTGATGCCAATTTCTCTGTAATTATTTTTCAGCAATTATACAGTATGTACTTGTCTTTAAACTGCCAGATAACTTCGTGTGTTAGTGCAGTATAACTTAATTCCAATAAATAAAGATGAGTCATCAATAAAAATGTTGAAAACTAAGGATGATAAATGAGGATTAAGGAATGGAAATGGGGATGCTGGCTACCTGGGAGGGGAAGAGGCAGGACCAGTGCAAGCCAGGAAACACAACAGAAAGTACTGGCAGAGTGCTCCCTTGACCACTCTTACCTGTTGCACCAGCCCTGTGGAGTGGTAATAGAGATATCAGATCATAGGGCCCAGGCTGATCCAATCCTTTTTTACAAAAGTAGTGACAGAGAAGAAGTGGGAAACGTCAAACAATTATGAATTAATAATGTAATTTTTGGGCAGTCTAGATGGCCTGTTCAGGTCTTTTTCTGCCATCATTTACTATCTTACTCAAGTTCAAGTTTTATTATTTTTAATATACCGACCATCAACAAGTATCTAGTCGGTTTACAATGCTAAAAATAAAAGGTTAAAATAATAATTATAGATGGGGGAAGAGTGAACATTAAAAGACAATTTATAAATATAAACATGAGCTTGAGGGTAGAAAGGGGAAGGGGGGGTCAATAATTACATCATTAAAAACAAAATTAAAAGAAAAGGGAGGAGGGGGGATATAACATCAAGAACGGGGATCGATTCTTAAAAGCGGTTGAGATAAATTTTGCTAGCTGTTGGAGAGGAAGTATTTAAAGGCTGTGGTATGCATCTTGAAATAAGAACGTTTTTAGTTTAGTCTTGACTTTGTCGAGAAGATATCTGTGGCAGAGTTGAGGTGGCATGGCGTTCTATAAAGTTGGAGCTACTACAGAGAAGTTAGTTTTCCTAATGTAGTAGAATTCTTTGATGGAAGGGACGGTCAATAAGTTCTGATCTGCTGATCTAAGGGTCTGAGGAGGGATGATGAGTTTATCAAGAAAAGATGGAAGACGCGAGAGTTTGATTTTAAAGACCAGCATTAAAGTTTTATAAATGATACAGTGTGTAATGGGTAGCCAGTGGGCTTCTTTCAGAAGAGGAGTAACATGATCATATTTCCCTACCTTATGAATAAGTTTAATTGCTGTATTTTGGATGAGCTGCAGACAACGTAGTTCGTTTTGGGGAATTCCATTATATAGAGAATTACAGTAGTCTAGATGAGAAATGACCAATGAGTGGACAAGGGTTATGATAGCATTAGTTTCAAGAATTGAAGTTAGGGAACGGATGAGCCGAAGTTTGTAGAAGCAGGATTTTACGACGGAGCTTATCTGGTCATGAAAGGTTAAATCTTTGCCTATAGTTACTCCGAGCAGTTTTATTTTTGATTCCATTTTTACTGGGCAAGATTTAATGGAGATTTTTCCTTTTATTATTTCATTGTTCCTGATCAGGAAGAGTATACCACAGGATTTATTGATATTAAGGGAAAGTTTATTTAAGTGAAGCCAATCACTGATTTTGTCCAGTTTGGTATTAATTTCTTGTATTTCGTTTATTTTTGAAGAATCAACAGGGTGGAGTAGTTGAATGTCGTCTGCATAGGCAAAAATAGTAAAGCCCGATGGACTTGGACTTCAGCAAAGCATTCGATAGCGTACCACACCGCAGGTTATTGAGCAAGATGAACTCTATAGGATTGGGAGACACATTGACAGCATGGGTTGGGGACTGGCTTGGAGATAGGCTTCAGAGGGTGGTGGTGAACGACACCCCCTCCGAAACGACGGAGGTGATCAGTGGAGTGCCGCAGGGCTCGGTCTTGGGCCCGATCCTATTCAACATCTTCATAAGGGATTTGGCTGAGGGGCTTCGAGGTAAAATAGCACTATTCGCCGATGACGCCAAACTATGCAATGTAGTAGGCAAGAACACAACAGACAAAAGCACAGTGCCGGACGGAAACTCAATGCCCGACAGTATGGTGCACGACCTACTCCTACTGGAGCGCTGATCCAGGACCTGGCAACTAAGTTTCAATACCGAAAAATGTAAAGTCATGCACCTTGGCAGCCAAAATCCATGCAAGACTTACACCCTTAATGGTGAGATCGTAGCGAGGACTGTAGGTGATCATCAATGAGGACATGAAGACTGCCAAGCAAGTGGAGAAAGCTTCATCCAAGGCTAGACAAATCATAGGTTGTATACGTAGGAGTTTCATCAGCCGTAAGCCCGAAGTCATTATGCCATTGTATAGATCCATGGTAAGACCCCATCTGGAATACTGTGTACAATTCTGGAGGCCGCATTACTGCAAAGATGTGCTGAGACTTGAGTCAGTCCAGCGAATGGCCACCCGGATGGTTTCAGGACTCAAGGATCTCCCGTATGAGGAATGTCTGAAAAAAATTACAGCTATACTCACTCGAGGAACGCAGAGAGAGGGGAGACATGATCGAGACATTCAAATATTTCACGGGCCATATCAAGGTGGAAGAGGGTATCTTCTTTTTCAAAGGCCCCACGACAACAAGAGGGCATCCGTGGAAAATCAGGGGCGGGAAACTACACGGTGACACTATGAAATACTTCTTCACCGAAAGGGTGGTTGATCGCTGGAATAATCTTCCACTACAGGTAATCGAGGCCAGCAGCGTGCCTGATTTTAAGACAAAATGGGATCGTCATGTGGGATCTCTTCACAGAGAAAGGTAGGGAAGGGTTATTGGGGTGAAGAGACTTGATGGGCCGTGGCCCTTATCTGCCATCTGTTTCTATGTTTCTAATGAAAATATTAAATAGTAAAGGAGAAAGGATAGAACCTTGGGGGAGCCGTAAGTTTGAACAATAGGTGGTGAGGTTTTCTCTTTCGAGTGAAAACTTTAAAGTTACATTCTTTAAAGTAAGAGATAAACCATAAGAGGGCTGAACCTGTGATACCGCAGTTCCTAAGATGATCAATAAGAAGATAGTGATCGACAGTGTCGAAGGCAGCGGACAAGTCGAGAGAGATAAGGACAGATTTTCGGTGGTCAAGAAAGTATTGTATAGTAATGATGAGACCAAGTAAAGATAATTCAGTGGAGTGATTAAAGCGGAAGCCTGTTTGGTGGGGGTGGAGCGCGTTGGATTTATCGATAAATTCTGTGAGCTGGTTCTGTACTATTTTTTCTATAAGTTTAGAAATGAGGGAAAGGTTGGCAATGGGACGGAAGTTTACTGGCAATGTATTGTCTAAATTTTGGTTTTTCAGTTTCGGGAAGACTAAAGCAAATTTCCAAGCTTTTGGAACAAGATTAGAAGTAAGACTTTTAGTTACCATTTCCAATATGAATGGGCCAAAAATAGAAAGAATTTTTTAAGAATTGAGGGAGGGATGCTTTCTGTTGTGTTATTAGGGGCATTTATCGATTGGAAGACTTTGAGAAGGTCTGCTAAAGATGGAGGTTTAAAGTTAGAAAAAGTGCTGAAAGATAGAAGATTTGTCTGATCAGAGGGATCCGGGAGTTGTGAATTGTCCTAGGTTCAATCTGATATCCTTAATTTTCTTGTCGAAAAAATTTACAAGTTTTGATGCTGATGGTTGTTTAAGTAAAGGAGGAGGTTTCTTATTTGAATAAAGGGATAGGGATCGAACTATACTGAAGAGTGCTGAAGAATTGTGAGCTGTAGTTATGTATTTTGAATAGTACTCTTTTTTAGCTTGTTGTATAGCGGTTTTGTATTGAGTAGCCATTTCTTTATATTGAAGGAGGGAGTTGTTAGACTGTGTTTGTCGTCATTTATGTTCTGTGGAGCGGAGTTGTCGGCGGAGAAGGATGAGATTTTCATTGTTCCATGGTTTCTTTTTAGGTTGTAATTTGGATGTTTTTTCGGGGGGGGGGGGGGAGCAACAATGTTCATGAGAGATTGTGTTGTAGTTTCCCAGAGAGAAGATTGTTCTTCTATTTTAAGATTAGTGAAGTCTTGTAAGTTCAAGTTAAAATAATTTTGAATGGCGGAGGCTATAATCTTGTTGATATCTCAAGAAATATAAGTGCTCTGTGAAGTGGTAGATGGTTGAGTAAGGGAGTTTAGTTGAAGATTGATAAGAACGTGATCTGACCATGGGAGGAAGTAAGTTTGGAAATTTTGAAAGATATGACTAATTGCTATTGGGCAAAGTATCATGTCAATAGTATGTCCTGCAGAATGAGTAGGAAATGAGAGTAGTAAAGTCAGGGAGAGATCTGAAATTAAGGTTCGGAGTTCTGATGTGTTAGGGTGATTGGGCAGGTTGAAGTGTATATTAAAGTCTCTGAGGATTATAGGGTTAGGGTGGGAAATACTAAAATCCATAATTGCAGACATGAGGGCAGTTAAAGAAGGTTTTGTGACTGGAGGGGGGAGATAAATAAGAAGGAAGTTAAAAGGTTGGGGATTTTTAATAGACAATTGGAGAGTTTCAACTGGGTAATTGTTATATAATGGGGAAAGGCCAGGTTGAAAGGGAATAGAAGAATGATAAATCATGGCTAGGCCTCCTCCTTTTTTATTTGGCTGGCATTGAAATTTCGCTTTATAGTTGTTTGGGCAAGCTTGATTGATATAAGCCTCTTCACCTTGAGTTAACCAAATCTTGGTTAAGCAGAGAATATATAGGTTGTGTTGAAGAATTAAGTTGTGTATTAGGTGGAGTTTGTTTTTAATGGAACGTACATTTAAGTAACCTATATTAGGTTTGATGTATTGGTGTAAAGGTAAAATGTGGGTTGTAAGAGCTGGAGTTAAGAAAATGTGGTAAGACATCTGGGCCGACTTCCTGAAAAAACTCGAGAGGGGGGGGGGGGTCGGTGGCCCCAGATGACAGGAATGGAGGCCATTGGATTGACGTCGTTAGGAGGGAAGAAGGGGTATATGAGGGGAAAAGTAAAGGAAAAACCAATTGGCAAAGAAATAGAGAAAAAGAATATTTAGAGAAAAGAATCTAGTCTTATCAGTAGAATTGTTGAGAGTTGTATTAGAGGAACTTGGAAGTAAAACGGCAAGAAGAAGCTGCATGAAGGAGCGCATAAAGAAACAGGACCTGCTCCTTGAGTGCGCTCCTTTGGCGTGTGCCATAAAGAAGGTGGTTTTGAAGGGGAGACTACAGGTGAAAATTTGTGGGCTCCAGCAGAAATGCACAAGGCAAACACAATAAGCAATGGGAAGCCTCTGAACCCGTTCGCTCATGAAAAGCCCTATTGGTCCTACCCACTCTGAAGCATTCGCTACACATCAGGGGGAACAGGACCAGCAGGGCCCTTGCAAGCACATCGGCTTGAAGTCTCTTTGGCCCTTATTATGGTTACTTTGTTCACTTCTGCTTCAGCTCTAGGGGACAGCAGCAGAAGGGAAGGGAGTTAGGTTTGAAGAGAAATGGACTAGAGGGGTAGGGAGGGGAGAGAAAAAAGGGGAGCATGCTGGATGGGTGAGTGGGAATGGAGAAGAGGTAATGCTGGAGGAGGAAGAGGAGAGGGAAGGAAAGGAAAAGAAGGGGTGATACTGGATGGGTGTGAGGAGAGGGAAGAGAGTAGAGGCCATATAAGGCTATGGGGGAAGAGAGGGTATAGGAGTGATGCCGGATTTGAGGAAGGAGCAATAGTGGCGGAGGAACAGAGATAAAAGGGAGTTGCTGGGATAGGGAGAAGTGAAGAGCACCAATTTATAGACTGCAGGCAGGCACAAAAAAATCTTAGCATGAGCCCTGGGAAGAGGCAATTATGTTCATCTAGGGCGGGGGTCGGCAACCTGCGGCTCCAGAGCCGCATGCGGCTCTTTTCCACCTTTGCTGCGGCTCCGGTAGTGTGTCACGCAGGCATGCAGTTACAAGTCCGGCGTCGCGGCGGGAAATAGCCACGCTGAGCAGTGAGCTCAGCACATACACAGATGAAAGCCTTGCTTGCTGATTGGTCCGGCGGCCCCGTCCCGCCGTGCCGCCGGACCAATCAGCAAGCAAGGCTTTCATCTGTGTACGTGCTGAGCTCACTCAGCATGGCTATTTCCCGCCGCGACGCTGGACTTGTAAGGTGCCTGAAAAAGAAATCATCCTGGCCGGGGTCGGTGTCATGCTCCGGAGATCTACAGCCTTCCTATCTCCCTCTCCCTTCTACCTGCTTCCGGCCACATCCCCTGCTCCGCGGCTCTCTTCGGCAACTCAGCAGCAGCTTCTGACGTCGGGGCCTACCCTCTGCGAGTCCCGCTTCTTTCAACTTCCTTTTTCCACAAAGGCGGGACTCGTAGAGGGAAGGCCTCGATGTCGGCAGCTTGTCTTGATCACCGCTGCTGACGAGTTGCTGAAGAGAGCCGCGGAGCAGGGGGGTGTTGCCAGGTGCAGGTAGAAGGGAGAGGGCCAGATGCAGGACTCGTGGGTGAGGGAGGAGAAGAGAGAGAGAAAGAGAGAGGGGAGGGAAACAAAAGGAAATATTTCATACTGGGCTGGGCCGGAGTGGAGGGAGGGTGGAAAGATTCTAGCTACAGGGTGCAGTAACAAAGGAAAAGGGGGGAAAGCTGAAAATGGAGATAGTGACACAAAGAAGAGAAAGGGTAAGCAGGACCTACTGAATAAGGATAGAGATACAGAGGGGACATGAAGAGGAGGTGAAATAGAGACATAGAAGTAATGCTGAAAAAGTGGGGGGGGGAGATAAAGACATTGAAAGGGCAAATGGTGAACATGGGGTAAAGACAAGGACAGAGACAAATGAAGATTCTGAAAAAGTGGTGAGATAGGGATATAGGTGAGATGGACACAAAGAAGGGTGATGCTGGAAAATAGGTGGAATGGTAATTCTGACAGACACAGAAGGGAAATGCTGGATCAAGGAGAGATGGGGCTCAGGCTGGATGGAATGAGGAGAAATGCCTTGTTGGCCCGGAACTTCCTCTCCTACGTCAGAATTGACGTCAGGGAGCGGAATGCTGGTCAGCGCAACACTTCTGCAGGGAAAGCTTGGGACGGCGGTGGCTTGGGGGCTGTTCCCCGATTGCGGTGGCAGCAAACCGAGTGGCTTGGGGGAGGGCACGGAGACAGAAAGAAGGGGGAACAGGGAGACAGAAAGAAAAAGTTGGGGGAGAGAATGAGGTCTGGAGGAGAGGAAACATACAGGAGGCTGAAAGAAAGGAAGAAAGATTGGATGCACAGTCAGAAGAAGAAAGTGCAACCAGAGACTCATGAAATCACCAAATAGCAAAGGTAGGAAAAATGATTTTATTTTCAATTTAGTGATCCTGTATATAGCATTAAGATAAGAAACAATATATGCAGTGTTAGATTTGTTTTATAATGGTTTTGCGGCTCCAAGTTTTTTTTTCTTTTCGAAAACGGGTCCAAGTGGCTCTTTATGTCTTAAAGGTTGCAGACCCCTGATCTAGGGGTATGCTGGCCATCAGGGAAAGCGGGCAGGGAGTGGAAGGGGGATGTTGTCCACCTAGGGGTAAAGAGAAGGGAAACATCAGCAGGGCTGGTGCAACACAGACACCATGGTAAACCCAGCAGGGAGGCACTGGCTTTTGGGAGTGTCTAAAGGTGCCATCTGCTCTTATGAGTTGAATCAGTTACAAAATCCTACTTCTAACCTTTAAAATCCGTTTGAGTAACCATCCAAATTTCTTTGTTCCATGTCACAGAATCTGCTTACTATACTATCCTTAAAGTTAATCAACACCTTAAGATCTAATAATTTTGCTGTCACTGCACCCTCCCTCTGGAACTCTATGCCCAATTAGTTACGTGTAGAGTTCGCGTTCTTGTTCCAGGATGCTTTTGGACAATAACTTTCTTTCTAAGGACTAAACAATTTTCTCCCTACCTATTGTTTGTTCCTTTTCTGTGTTCTTTTCTGCAAAGATTGTAGTTCTTGCCCATCTCCCATATGTTTGGCGTACGTCTGTAAATCAAGTTATTTGTTGTACTAACAAACCCTATTGTCTTGCACTGTTAATTTTTAATCTGTTTTTATGGTATCTACTCTGTCTATTCTCGTTTATTATTATTGTACACCACCTGATTAGGCGGTATAAGAAATTTTAAATAAATTTGAAACTTGTAGGAAAGAGATTATATCACAGGTCCTGGCCTGATCCATCCTTCCCTTTGGCTCCCACTTCTGGGCTCATGCTTGGAAAAGCCCTGCTAGTTCCTCTCCCCAGACATGTTACAAGGTGTGGGATGAAAGAATCTCTTGTGATGATTGCACTTGCTTTGTTCATTGCCACTGCGGGTCCAGAGGAGGCAGAAGGAATGAAGGAGATAGATTTGAGAGGAAATGCTACTTCCAAAGAGAGAGCGCAAGATGGATTCTGATCTGGGTGGGGAAGGGAGATGATAGGAGAGGGGGAGAGAGAAATGTGATGCTAGACCAGCTGAAGGGGAGATTATGGATGCCTGGGGAGGAGGGAAGGGAGGGAAGACAGCAGGAGAGAAACGGGCCCCAATTTGGATTTGCATGCACATCTTCCTAGGCACTATTCTACAACATTGTCTGCCCAACCCTCAACGGGGCATGTCCGGGTCAAGGGTGCTTCTAGAATCTGAGTGCAATGTTATAGAATACTGGAGATGTATGCCCAAATTGGACACCGTGATTCAAACCAGGTTTCAGCAGGCATAGTCATGGTGCCCAAAGGTAGACACAGCAATTGGCGCTGCACAGTGATGAATTTCACATGCCATTTACTGAACCAAGAAGTTTTTAGTTCAAGGACAGAAAAACTCTGGACCGTTCTCACCATTTCTAGCATGGGCATTTGTTGTATAGAATCCATTCCTGATTGGAAGGCGACCTGTTAACAGGGCTGCTCTTGCTGCAGGAGAAAGAAAAATAAGTAAGGTCAGACTCAGAAGGAGAGCACCTTCATTTTCTAGCAGCTGCTCTTTCCACAGCATCCAAAGCAACACCTGTGACTTCAATCTGCATAGCCATAACATGTCCCAGCCCTGGAGTTCACAGAAACTGATCGATGAGGACTTTACAAACATCACGAGATAGGCCTGGCACAGTGTGGTCAGGTGGCATTGCAGATAATTCCGAAATCAAGGAGTTTGTGTCAAGGATACAGTTGACTGTGACCTCAGGAAGGGAAATGTATTGTGTTAGGGAAAAACCCTGCAAAACATTCATGGAGATTTTTGCCCAGTTCTTAAATTGACCACATTAAGAACAAAAATGTTATACGCTTAGAACATTTTTCCTTCCTAGAGCCACAGCCTATTTCAGAGTGGTGGAAGCCCCCTGCCAAGTAACAGCTTAACCCAGTGCTGGTGAACACCTAGGACAGGGGTAGGCAATTCCGGTCCTCGAGAGCCGGAGCCAGGTCAGGTTTTCAGGATATCCACAATGAATATGTATGAGATGGATTTGCATGCACTGCCTCCATGAGATGCAAATCTATCTCATGCATATTTATTGTGGATATCCTGAAAACCTGACCTGGCTCCAGCTCTCGAGGACTGGAATTACCTACCCCTGACCTAAGAGATTAAGGTCTTCTATCTCCATATTAAAAAGTGCACAATTTCCTGAGAAGGGAGTTAGAAAATCTGCTTGGAAAAGAAAAGACATCAGGGGAAGGAACTACCTCAGTGGGTGAAATGAGATCCCTGCAGTATAGTTACTGCAATAAAGTCAGAGTCTGTACTGCCAAGTCCTGATCAGCATGGAAAGAAGAATAAAGCTTTGACAAACGACAAAAAGGAAGCCATCTTCTGCACAGACCTATAGCACAATGCAGAAGTCTGCCATAATATGATACTGTCGGCTGTGCTAACGGCCCCGAAGCCCATAGAGATTTAAAGGGCTTCGGGGCTGTTGCCGCACAGCTTTGTAAAAGAGACCTTGTGTCTTAATGGGTCTAAGCCATGGAGATGCAAACATCATAGAAAAGAGCTTAAAAATATAAACAAATAGACTGAGTTACTCAGGATAAATTTCTTGGCAAAATGGAAATCCAGAGTGGGTGGAGGTTTGTGTATGCTGTGAGAATATGGCTTCCTCTTCCAAGTTTCAAGTTTATTCAAGTATTTGATTAAACGCTTATCCTATAGTATAAAGTGTTGTACCATAATAATTAAAATAAATTTTTAGGATTACAAGAGGACAAACAACTTAACTAATTTTGACGTTCATGGCTATTTGAGCCATAACGATACAATAGGAAGGGGAGTAGAACTACAATACTTTAGAAAAAAAAGGTACATTAAAGGAAAACACAATAGGAAGGGATAAAATTAGGAGTTGCTGGACTTGAATCGAAGAAACAGTTAAAGGCGTCATTAAAAAGAAAACATTTTAAACTACCTTTAAACTTTTGCAGATTTTGTTCAGATCTTAAATATATAGGAAGAGAGTTCCAGATCGTTGGGGTGGTCACTGAAAAAATTAAACTACGACGAGTACCTATTATCCTCAAGGATGGACCATTAAGAGTGTGCTGAGAAGTTGATCTAAGGGCTCTCAGGGGGTCATAAGGAATCAAGAGTCTGTCAATGAATACTAGGGCGTGGGTTTGTATCGTTTTAAAAGTTAAAAGGGCAATTTTATATGTTATCCTGTGTAAGACAGGCAACCAGTGAGCTTTTTGTAATAGTGGAGTGACGTGATCGTATTTATTGGAGCCAGTTATAAGCTTAATAGCTGTGTTTTGGATTAATTGTAACCATTTTATATCTTTTAAGCAAATCCCTTTTAGTAAGGAATTGCAGTAATCCATTTTAGATATTACCAGAGCTTTATTACAAGCTTTTATTAGTCATGACAGGGGTTGCCATCCAACATATAACCAATAATTGGAAAAATCACAGTAACCTTAGTTACACATTTTGGTGGAATTCTTTATGCCATATATTTAAAATGGAACGAGCAATAGCAGTACAAAGAGGGACATATACTAACTTTATAAAAATATGGGGGCCATTGGCAAAATATTGTGATGAATAGTCATCAATTCTTCTCTTTTCCTTTTCTTTTTTAGCACACTAAAGGGGGAGGGAGTTGGGAATAATTTTACATTATATGTTATAATATGGTGTATATTTCTATTGAAAATGTGATGAAGGATGGGTGGTAGGGGGGGAGTTATTGTATCACTAGATTTTTATGTGGTAGATATTAATGTGCTATTGTGGAATAATTTGTATAATATATTCTTTTGTGCACTTGTTGTTCAATTTGAAAATGAATAAATAATTATTAAAAAAAAAAAAAGATATTACCAGAGAATGAATTAACACTGTAAGGGATTTGGCATCAAGAAGAGGGACCAATGATCTAATCATCCTTAGCTTATAAAAGCAGTTTTTAACCAATGCACTAATTTGCGGGCGAAATGAAAGTTTATTGTCAATGAGAACGCCTAGGATTTTTATAGATGTAGTTGGTTTAAGTGGTATACTATCTATAGAAACAGGAAGTTCAACAGAATGAGACACCCTACAAGAAAAGCTAGAACTGAAAAACTCTGGTGAAATTTATTTGAGGAGCCCACAGAAAATAAAGAAGCAGAATGATTCCCCAGGATCCAGAAGAATATGGAACCCTCCAACCCATCCATAACCCTACTTCCCACTGCCCTCCAACCCAGTCAGCAGATTAACCGTTCCCCTTAGCTGTATCTATGACATCCTGTTTGTCTTGTCTGTTTAGATTGTAAGCTCTTTTGAGCAGGGACTGTCTTCTTTGTGACTCTGTACAGCGCTGCATACGTCTGGTAGCGCTATAATAATAATTCATAGTAGTAGTAAACGTCAAACGTATAAAATTGTCTGAAGCCACAACAGAGCGGAAATCAGGTTAAGAAAAGCACAGGTGCTGATGAGTGCCTGAGTTTTGGCTAAAATACTTAACGTCTATCCACCGAGATCTGACTAAGTGTAAAAGTCAAGACACCAAGAACAATCACCATAGTGGCTACTTCTTCCACAAGAAGACCTGAGTAACATTCCCAAAAACTAGCAAGGTGGGTCTGCAGGGAGTGCAATGGAGGAAGCCTGAGAAGTGTCTAGGAGGGAGGATGGGGATGCATCTTTCCCTTACCTTTAGCAGCATTGCCCCTCCTGATCCCACTTTTCACCATGCCCTATCCCCCAGGCAGCCAGTAAAGCACTTAAGAACATAAGAGTTGCCGCTGCTGGGTCAGACCAGTGGTCCATCATGCCCAGCAGTCCGCTCACGCGGCAGCCCTTTTGGTCAAAGACCAGTGCCCTAACTGAGACTAGCCCTACTAGCGTACATCCTTGTTCAGTAGAACTTGTCTAACTTAATCTTGAATCCCTGGAGGGTGTTTTCCCCTATGACAGCTTCCGGGAGAGCGTTCCAGTTTTCTACCACTCTCTGGGTGAAGAAGAACTTCCTTACATTCTTTGAACTTTAAAGAGTGCCCTCTCGTTCTCCCTACCTTGGAGAGGGTGTCCCCTCTCAATCTCCTCTGTTCGAGGGAGAAGAGGCCCAGTTTCTCTAATCTTTCGCTGTACGGCAGCTCCTCCAATCTCGTAACCATCTTAGTCGTCCTTCTCTGGACCCTCTCGAGTAGTACTGTGTCTTTCTTCATGTACAGCGACCAGTGCTGTAAGCAGTACTCCAGTTGAGGGCGTACCATGGCCAGGCTGCTGAAGGATTTGGTCTTGCCATATGACCTGAGAGATCACCTCTTATATTCTGCTCATATCATATAGTGCAAAATGCATCGCACTACTTGGGAAAAGGGCCTGTGCTAAGCATGATGGGGTGCTAAGGGCAGACATTAGGGAGGAGGCCCCAGAGCAAGTGCTCTGCTTGCCCACCCCTAATGCCAGCCTTGCTCAGGAATTACATGCAGCTAGTAAGGAATTGTGGGGTTCTTTTACTAAGGCTTGCTATTAACTACACAGAAAAGCAGGGAGCTAAAATTTTCTGAAGAGACTAAATAAAACTAGAATTAAGACTGTTGTCAGAACTAGAATAAAAAATGTTTTGTAACTAAATAAGAATTAGAACTAAAATTTTATGCTGAACTATACATTTGAGTCATTTTCAAGTTTGTTGCAAAAGAACAGTGTCTCCGAAATAGACCATCTCTGGGAGTCCTTGCATTTACCGGATCTCCTATTGAGATAAGTCTTTTTATTTCATTTTTGTTAAGACTGTGCAGTTCTCTGTTTTTCAGACTGCGTCAGTGCTGTACTGTGAAATTTTTTTATATATATATTATTTAATCACTAAGGGCTCCTTTTACAAAGGTGCGCTAGCAGGGTTAACGTGCGCGACTTTTCATTACACGCTAAGCCCCGCGCTGGCCAAAAACTACTGCCTTCTTAAAAGGAGGCGGTAGCGGCGAGTGCGTGTGGTATTACGTGCGTTAAACCGCTAGCGCGCCTTTGTAAAAGGAGCCCTAAGTGTGTTTACACTATTTATTTGTTTCCCACCACACACGTGAAGACTCCATGAAGGTGTGATACGCTGTGCTGTGACCCACGCACGGGTTGTAGTATTGAACGTTTTTGACGTCCACTTGACTTAACAATCCACACTGATGTTTTCTCATGAAATTATTTATTTAACTTTATATACTTCACGGTTTATGCATCAAACAGTGAGACTTTAGAACTTTATTAGTTTTGGTTTGTAGCTGTTCTATAGTTTGGGGTTGTTTTTTTTTTTTTAATTCTTTATTCAGTTTTAACTCTTGCAACAAGTGTACAAAATTCAATCAGATAATTCGTACAAATCACCCATCCCATTCATCAGGAATAAACCCATTAAATCACATAACATACCTCCCCCAACCCCACATTAAATATAGTCCTATGTAATAAAAAGGTGTCCAAGGTGTCTAATCATTAGAATATGCAATTAATGGCCCCCAAATCTTTTTGAAACTATTATAATTTCCTTGCTGTATAGCAAGCACTCTCTCCATTTTATAAATATGACAAACTGAATTCCACCAAAAGTTTGGGGGGGTTTGTTTATCTGATAGAACTAAGATATCACTGCATCAAATGCATCTATAAGTAAAACAGTATTTACTTAGGCATTAAAGCCTTTAAATAAAGAAGAAAAAAGACATATCTACAGAACAAAATAGTTTTAGGGATTTCCTAAACTGTTCTTCATTAGGTCAAAATCACATAAAATCTGGTAAGTGAAAGAAGACATTAGAAATCTTTCATATCTAATTCTTCTAAGGCTGGGAAATTGTTGTAAGTAATTACGTGTTGTCTGTCTATCACATGCTGAGAAGGGAAGAACCAAGTCATTTACCCTACGTGATCAATATCTTTTGCTGCAGACAGTTTTTAAGGAATCTGAAATAATGATTAAGCTAGGATCTATTATAACCCAGTATGCTCACCCTTTTGTAGCTCAGATCTCCCATTAAACTTCTTTCTATGGTGTGTTTTTATTCTGAGATTTTATGTTTTTTTCTTCTATTGGACTTTGCTGCTCTGATAGTTCTCTCGACGGTGGTAAATTAAATGATCCAAAATGAATAAATACAATATATGTAACTTATGCTCTTTTATTTGCTGTTGGGCTGCATGGGGTTGGGGGGAGGGGAGGGCAGAACTGCTAGAGATAAGTACAGTGCTGTGTCATGCTCACCTCCCAGCTGTGGTCTCACATCTTTTCAGTAGTTCCACTCACTCAAAAAAGGTAGCTATAACCCTAGAGGCATAGATAGTTACACCTCAAGAGTTACAGAGATATCCAGAGTTGACATTTTACTGCTCGGGATGATAACATCCGAGTAGTGAAAAGATTCTCAGATGACATTTCACCTGGACAAACAGGGACTAAAGCATCCCTTTTTAAAGGAAAGGTATGCAACATCGAACATCTCTCTAATCAAGAATAGAACCTAAGAAGAAAGGTTTAAAATCCTTCTTTTATTTTTTCCATTTTCTTTACCGTTCTCCCAGAGGAGCTCAGAACGGTTTACATGGGCTCACAATCTATCTAATAGACTCGTACCTGGGGCAATGGGGGGATTAAGTATCTTGCCCAGGGTCACAAGGAGCAGCGTGGGTTTGAACCCATAACCTCAGGGTGCTGAGGCTGTAGCTTTAACCACTGCGCCACACTCTCTAATCA
The DNA here is from genome assembly GCF_902459505.1 of Geotrypetes seraphini. NCBI lineage: Eukaryota > Metazoa > Chordata > Amphibia > Gymnophiona > Dermophiidae > Geotrypetes > Geotrypetes seraphini. Next base: position 9,319,823 of record NC_047087.1, on the reverse strand, counting down.
CATTATCGAGAGAAAACATTAGCAAAGAATAGTAAAGGAGACTCTTGCTTTATAACAGTTTTCAATATCAATTTGGCAATCCCTACAATTTAGGAAATTCTGAACAGTCTCAGAAAAACCTAAAACATTTGGTTACAAAAAGAATACCTGATGAGCATGGAGTGGAGGAGTTATCTATAAGGACCAGTGTATGCCATGAAGATAAGCAGACCACACAAGAGCAGAAAATTGTCAAACAAATAAAATGCAAAAGGTATTCTCAAATTAAGAAGCAAAAATCAATGAAACGGTTCACTAATCCTCTATAATAAAACCCTTAGCACGCATGCACAGTTGAAACTCCATGCAGCCATGATCCCTGATCCGTGGCTATGTCGCCGCATGTGCAGTAAGGCCCTGGTTCTGCAAAGTGCGTCCCAATTTTAGGTAGCTGTAGGCGTCCTATAGCTATCTAATCAGCCAATCGGGATGCACATTTTTTTAAAAAATGCTCCCCAGGCAGGCTGCCTATATTGAAGTCACCTCCGGGAGCCTAGGGAGGCCTGCAAGACACCTAAACTCGCCTAAGGGCCTTAGGCGAACCTAGGCGGCCCTACGCTTACAATGTAGGCCAGCAAAATGCGACCACTATACTTATCGCGGTAAGGGATCTCCTTGCTGCAAGCGGCCGCCTGTCCGATTGTCGGCAGGAGGGTGCCTAACCCCTCCTGCCGGAAGGCCGCACCTTCCCCCGGCACTCCCGATCGCCGGCAGGAGGGTGCCCAACCCTTCCAGCTGGAACGCCACACCCTCTCCGCTAACGACCCCCTCCCCATGCTACCACTCCCCCCGATGACCCCCCTAACTAACCTGTAAAGTGTTGGCCAGCCAGACGGGTCTTGCTGCCGTCCAGCCGGCAGGCCCACCTCGTCGAAATGAGGCGGGCCCACCCCTTCCCCACTAAGTCTAAGGCCTGATTGGCCCAGGCTCTAGAAGTCTGGACCAATCAGGCCTTAGGCATAGTGGGTCTGCCCATCCCCACTAACCCTAAGGCCTGATTGGCCCAGGCGCCTAAAGCCTGGACCAATCAAGCCTTAGGCTTAGTGGGGATGGGTGGACCCGATAATCCTAAGGCTTAATTGATCCAGGCTTCTAGAGCCTGGGTCAATCAGGCCTTAGAATTAGCGGGGATTGGCCGGGAAGGGGCGGGCCCGCAAATTTCGACGAGGCGGGCCGGCCTAGCAAAAGCCCCGAGGCTGCTCAGCCTAGCGGAAGCTGCACAGTGAGCAGGTAAGGGAGAAGGGTAACTACTGGACAGGGGGGAGGTAAAAGGAACAGAGAAAAGCTACTGTTGGACAGGGGGAGCAGGGAAGGGGTGCTGCTGGACAAGGGGAGGAAAAGTAAGGAAGGAGGGAAGGCAGACAGGGGGCAGAGAGAAAGAAAGAAAAAAAAAAAAGACAGACAGAAAGGGGGCAGAAAGAAAAAAAGATAGACAGACAGGGGGCAGAAAGAAAGAAATGCCTACGTCTATACATCTATTCTAGCACCTGTTAATGTAACGGGCTAAAAAATTAGTAGAAGAATAAAAGTGAAGAATCTTCATTCATAAAACATACATAATTCACAGACACGATGAGTGAGCGCAAATTCTATACTGGCAATTGTATGTGCAGTTAACGTTATAGAACACTAGCGCGAGTCTGCATTTGTTTGTCTAAATTTAGGTGTAAATGATCATGCACAACTGAAGATACTATTCCCCCAACCTGCCCATGCCCCCTTGCAGTTGTACACAATAGATTCATAGAATACTAATGGAAGTTACCCCTGGATGTGCTGATCAGTGGCAATTAACAGCAATTATCGTCAATAACCGGTTCACAAATTAACAGATTATTAAGGCCCTCTAAGCATTTAGCACACGCTAAATCAACATGTGTACTAACTGCTAATGCGTCCATAAGATAACATGCACGCGTTAGCGTTTAGCGCGTGCTAATATTTACCACGTGCTAAAAAGCATAGTGCACCTTAGTAAAAGAGGGGGTAAGTGTCACTAACACTATTCTATAACTTGCCTGCCCAGTGTAAAACTGGGCAGGCAAGTTGATACAATTTAGGGGGGATTCTGTACAAAACGCTATCATTTGGCGTCACAACCCCTGACAGCTTTTCCCAGGAATGTCATTTCTACATTGGTTGGTTTGGGGCATACTAGGAGAGACATGAACTTTACTCATAAGACAGCGTATCCTGGTATGATCTCAGGCATTCAAAATGACTGAAAAGGCTCTTTTTAACACTTTCATTGTTGTAAAGAGCGCTTCCTTCCGGTGTTCATTAGGGCTCCTTTTACGAAGGTGCGCTAGGGCCTTAACACGCGCAATAGCGTGCGTTAAATTCCCGAGCGTGCTAGCCGCTACCGCCTCCTTTTCAGCAGGTGGTAGATTTTCAGCTACCGTGCACGGTAAAAACCCTAGCGCACCTTCGTAAAAGGAGCCCTTAGTGTGTAAGATGAAACTGCTTACATGGAGAGCAGAGAGGATTTGCTGTATAGAAGTCTGGTAATACCATTCCCTCTAATGCCATTTGATCTAAGTTGGGAGTTTCCTTGGATGGATGACCAAACACACCCAAATCCCCCCAGCCCATCTGTAGAGAAAAGAAAGAAAACAGAATCTGATTACATTTTTAATGCAGGATTACAGTACAATGCAATAATAAAAAAAAAAAACCCTTGTAATTAAGATCACTTGTAAAGGACATGATTCCCGGTCCATGCCATAGCAGTTGCTCTCTTTTGGAATTAAGCTCCTCTCTCTATAGAAGGGCACCACTATTTTAATGATATAAGACCCACAGGGATGCATTCATTTTAGAATACTCTTTGTTAAGTACAGAAAGTGTCACACTCTCTCATATTAGTACTCCAAGCTAAAAATTTCACTGACTTAAAAACATTTCAAAGAGCAAAGTCATGTGATCCTGATGTGGTCTCACTGTTTTCTACTATTTGCATAAGGTACACACACCACTGTTTTCCAGAGGCTGCATGAAGTCATTCACGAGATTCATAAGAAAATCTCTGGTTACTGTCAGTAAATCTTATGAATACATTAGGAAGATGCTTTTAAAAAAAAAAAAATTCATTTATTAAAAAAAATTTGAGCTCTCTTTATTATATTACTAAACAATAACAGTTTAGTAAAGCTTCTGAAAATAAAGCAATGGTCACTATTACCAAAACCAAGAAAAGACAAACAGAAACCAGTACATGCAATGAAAAAACACCCGCAAACCAGACACAGGTATAAACATCCCTCAACCTCTATTTGTAATAATATTTTAAGTATATGTTTGTGTTCCATCCCCAACCACCCAAGAAGCCCTCAGCGAATAAAAGAAAATACAGAAACACCACAAAAAAAAACCCATCCAGGACTGTGTCCCCCACTAGTGTCCCATGTCCTATAAACAACAGGATGTGTTTGAAGAGTCCCCAACTCTTTTCACATTTGGGTCCTGTTTTCAAGATGCTTTTGTTGTAAGTGTGCTACTGGCAGTGGGAAGCATATTTATTTGCAAGGGCAAGGCTGTGCTTTTAATGATCACTTACATGCTTCTAAGTGGCAACAATCATGAGTTACAGGGAAATACTTTTGAAACCAATTGGAGGAAGAATTACTCAGAGAATGGTTAAGCTCCGGAACGCGTTGCCAGAGGATGTGGTAAGAGTGAATAGCGTAGCTGGTTTTAAGAAAGGTTTGGACAAGTTCCTGGAGGAAAAGACCATAGTCTATTATTGAGGGAGACATGGGGGAAGCCACTGCTTGCCCTGGATAGGTGGCATGGAATGTTGCTACTCTTTGGGATTCTAGAATCTTGTTACTCTCTGGGATTCCGGAATCTCGCTATTCTTTGGGATTCTGGATGGAATGTTGCTACTCCTTAGGTTTTGGCCATGTACTAGTGACTTGGATTGACCACTGTGAGAACGGGCTACTGGGCTTGTGGACCATTGGTCTGACCCAGTAAGACAATTCTTAGGTTCTTATGAGGGGGATATGGGAGGGATTTTGATTAAAATCTGAACTATGCAAGGATTGTCCTCCAAATTTTCTGTAGTACGGTAATACCACTACTATTAATTATTTCTAGAGGGCTGTACAGTCACTAAAGATAGTCCCTACTTGAAAGAGCTTACAATCTAAACAGGCAAACAGGATGCCAGGGTGAGGGATACAGTTAGGGAGGATGGTTAATCTGTTGGCTAGAGTGGTGAGCATTGGGCAGTGGGGATTAAGGTTATGGATTGAAGGCTTATTTTAAAAAAATGGACTGATACTGTATATTCTATTCTCAAATTCCAACCTGTAAACCAATGCAAACCAGACCCCCCATACTTCCTAACCTGCAAACCAAAGTCCTTAACTGTGGAAATCTACAAAAACTGTCTTGCTATCGCAAATAGTTTCCGCAACTGTATGCTTCACGAGAAATCATTAATCCTGATACCATCATGCATACAAAACTGCTACTAAGTGGAAAGCCACAGAACCTATCCTGTTTTGTAAATAGACTCAACAGACAAGCTGCCACTGTTAACTCTTATCTATGCAAAATATAACTAACCCAAGTGCTACTGTAAACCCTGTTATATATAGAACCCATAATAGCTTTCTCTTAAAATGTATATCAATCTGTAAACTGCCATCTCTTATTATGTAAGTAAACTTGTAACCCGTTCTAGGCTCTTTTGGGAGGATGAGCTAAAAAAAAAAAATTAGCAAATAAATAAATTCAAGGATTCAATTTCCCTGGTCATATAATTTACTAGCTGATGCCCCGGCGTTGCACGGGTATTTAATTATAGCAATAACACTGTAAATGGATTCAAATAAAGATACTTTATAGTGGTGAATGAAATTATTTTTTTACAGCTTAATAAAAAGTACAATATTCAAATTATAATGTGAAATATTTGACAAAATGAATACAATACAACTAACGCAAAAACGTGATTATAAACAACATTTTTAGTTTCACCTCCTGGAGCAAGAACATATAAATTCTTGGGTGAACCCACCCTTGAGCAAGCAACATAGAGTTGTGGGCCGCGAGACCCCCAGAACATATCACCCCAGGTAGTGAGGGATCTGCATACCAAGTTTCGTTCAAATCGGTCAAGCCGTATATGAATTACTGTGAGAATGGCAGCTTTTTACATTTTTTCCATTGACATGAATGGGTGAAATCTGATTTACTGTTTGTAGCTCCGCCCGCGTGTGCAGGTGGGCCGTGAGACCCCCAGAACATATCACCCCAGGTAGTGAGGGATCTGTATACCAAGTTTCGTTCAAATGGGTCAAGCCGTTTGTGAATTACTGTGAGAATGGCAGCTTTTTACATTTTTTCCATTGACATGAATGGGTGAAATCTGATTTTCTGTTTGTAGCTCCGCCCACGTGTGCAGGTGGGCCGCGAGACCCCCAGAACATATCACCCCAGGTAGTGAGGGATCTGCATACCAAGTTTCGTTCAAATCGGTCAAGCCGTTTTTGAATTACTGTGAGAATGGCAGCTTTTTACATTTTTTCCATTGACATGAATGGGTGAAATCTGATTTTCTGTTTGTAGCTCCGCCCACGTGTGCAGGTGGGCCGCGAGACCCCCAGAACATATCACCCCAGGTAGTGAGGGATCTGCATACCAAGTTTCGTTCAAATCGGTCAAGCCGTTTTTGAATTACTGTGAGAATGGCAGCTTTTTACATTTTTTCCATTGACATGAATGGGTGAAATCTGATTTTATGTTTGTAGCTCCGCCCACGTGTGCAGGTGGGCCGCGAGACCCCCAGAACATATCATCCCAGGTAGTGAGAGATCTGCATACCAAGTTTCGTTCAAATCGGTCAAGCCGTTTTTGCGTGATCGCGGCACATACACACACACATACATACACACATACATACCTCCGATTTTATATACTGTATATAGATAAGTCATTGACACTTCCAACATATCTCTCAGCAAAATTTTGCTCTTTTTGATTTCTTCATTTTCATAGCTTTAAAACTAATTAATAACTGGTAAGATAATTGTCCTTTATCATTGTACATGTGGTGGAATTGGGTTCTATCATATATAAAAAATAAGACAATATAGAAAAGGTTAACTCCTGAAATGGAAGTCCTTCGACAAGTTTCTCATAACTCAGGAACAAATCCAATATGATAAAACCCTTAGCGCGCATGTTCACTTGAAACTCCATGCCTCTGCATGCGCAGTACACCGCCGTGCCTTCTCAGAGAGAAGGGAGAGACAGCCATGGTAGGCAAGTGGGCGTGACCATCTTTAAAGAGAAGCGGTGAAGAGAGATGGTCATGTTCTGAGGGAAGAGATTGCCTCCGTTTGGGAGTGAGAGGGGGTTGAAACGGTCCAGGAGCAGAGGCGAATGAGACCAGCCCGGTGAGGGTGAAGTTGAGAGAGACTGCCACAGTTTTGCGTGCACGAGGGGGGGGGATGACTCCCGGTGTAAAGGAACGGAGGTGAGCGAGACGCTCACGGTCTGCGCTGTGTGACAGAGTCGACTCCCCCTCCCCCCGGTGATTACTTAGAACTCAGCTTGGCCGTTACCGAACCGCCGCCCCTGAGCGCGCGCGCGAGGAGCTTGGCTGGGCCGCCGTCGTCTGCTGGACAGTGGCTTTTTTGCGTGCGTGTGTTGAGAAGTCCACAAAGCGCCGACATCCTGTCCTCCCCGGGGATAGACCACGGGTAGATGCACGCGGGGCGCTTCGGGGGGGGGGGTCACGGGTGGGGACGATCTCTTAGAGCAGTCTCTTTCTAGAGGTTCTTATCTTATGAGAAGACATTCTGAAGATCAAGGGGGCAGGAGGAGCAGGAGTTATATGCTGTAAATTACATGTGTGCTGAATGAAGGACAGACATGCTGGAGATAACTTGGGGGAGGGAAGGAAGGAAATGCTGGACATTCCTGGCAGTGCTGTGGAGTCGGAGTTGGAGGAAATTTCAGGTACCTGGAGTCGGAGTTGCCAATCAATGCACTGACTCCGACTAAATTAAGATTGGAATTTAAAAAAAAAAGCAAGTTTAAATGTCCCAATTCACAAAAAGTTCTAATTAATGACTTCTCTACAGTAAGAATAAAGACCAATGTATGCAGTGCCTCACGTAACCGCAAAACGAACACGTGCTTCACTATATGGCACGCAAGGCACAATTCGGAGCACCAATACTTATAAATGTATTCTCCCTTATTGTTGTTTACAACTTATTTCCAACGTTCAACAAGGTTTTCAATACCTCGTTGGTAGAAATCACCCGGTGTAGACTCAAAAAATTCATCCAACCAAGCTCTCCCACCATACGCACAACATCTTTTTACGCGGATGAAGATCTTGTTTCAAGGGAGTCGGAGTCAGAAGTACAAAAAACTGAGGAGTGGGAACATTTATCTACCGACTCCACAGCCCTGATTCCTGGGAGAGAAGCTGGAAATAAAATCATGAGAAGGAATGACAGAAGCTGGGGGGAGGGGGGATTCCCAGGAAGAGAAGCTGGGTGGGGGTGGAAGGAAGGCTAGATAGGAAAGGTGAGGTGGTGTGACTGGGACTAGTCAGGGATCTCAAAGTCCCTCCTTGAGGGCCGCAATCCAGTCGGGTTTTCAGGATTTCCCCAATGAATATGCATTGAAAGCAGTGCATGCGCATAGATCTCATGCAGATTCTTTGGGGAAATCCTGAAAACACGACTGGATTCGGCTCTCAATGAGGGACTTTGGGGACCCCTGCAAGAAGTGTGTAACCCAGGGGTGGGCAACTCCGATCCTCGAGGGTCGGAATCCAGTCTGGTTTTCAGGATTTCCCCAAAGAATATGCATTGAAAGCAGTGCATGCACATAGATCTCATGCATATTCTTTGGGGAAATCCTGAAAACCCGACTGGAATACGGCCCTCAAGGAGGGACTTTGAGACCCCTGGATTAGTGGGAGGGCTTAGGTGGGGCAGTTGAAAGGGAAAGCTAAGCGCCTGGCCAGGCGCGAAGCGGATCCGGGAGGTCCGCGTTTTACCCGCAGCCGACGCTCGCTCGCGTGCGCTTTCAAACCGTCAGAACATAGCTCGCGGCCACCCCTCCTCCTCCCCCTCCCTCTACTCACGTCGTCCATCAGCATCACGAGGACATTCGGGGCGCTCGAGCCGCGCGCCGAGGCCGAGCAAAGGCAGAGGAGCGCCGCGGCGAGAGCGGCCGACATGGCGACGGACCCCGCCGAAGGACTCACCGGTCGGTCACGTGAGCGGCCGGTCACGTGCCCGTCAGCTGACGCCGGAGGCGGCCTCCAAGATGGCGGTGTGCGTGGCGGTGATCGCGAAGGAGGTGAGTGGCCACCGGGAAGGCGGGGAAACGCGGCGCTTCGTCGCTTTTAGCCCCTCGTTCCACCCCCGGACCGACAGCCTTTTAGGAAGAGTTTCTGTACCGCAGGACCGTGACGTTCTGTGCGGTTTATAATGATGAAAAGAATAAACAAAGTTCAGAGTTGGTGAATAACAGTTCTAAAGATCATTTGTCGAGGACTAAGATTGTATAGGTCAGTTACCTAAGTTTTCCACTTCCCCCTCCATATTCGCGGTTTCTGTACTCGCGATTTCACATAATCGTGATTTTTTTTCTGGAGAGGGGGAAAATTTTTTTTAAAAACATATTTTTTACCCGGCCTTATCTGGTCGTCTAGCGGGCTTTCGGGGCAGGAGCGATCTTCCTACGCTCCTGCCCCGTGCAGATCACCACTACGGGAACTCGCAGCAGCCATTTCCTCATGGCGATCTGCACAGGGCAGGAGCGTAGGAAAATTGCTCCTGCCCCGAAAGCCCTCTAGACTACCAGATAAGGCCGGGAAGACGGCAGGGAGGTGGGGGTGGGTCAGAGCCGGATAATCGCGGTTTTTCGCCATTCGCGGTCCGGCTCTGCCCGTATCCCCCAGGATAAGTGTAAGTAGTAGGCACGAGCAGTTGTTCCAGGTCTTTACCCCATCATGCTGCTTGATGTGAGAAAAGATGTTGGGGATGGCTTTTAAATTTACAACCTCTAACCGGTGGAGAAACAAAGTTCGGATGTGAGGTTCTCCTGAATCTGTTGGCTGTGAAGGAGAAAAGGTCTGTTTTATATGGTTCATAGGCAAAACCGCCAAAGACAAAGGCGCGCACCAACAACTGAGCGCAAGATGGAAGCACGCGCCGAAGAAAAAGAGTGTTTTTAGGGGCTCAGACAGGGGTTTTTGTTGGGGAACCCCCCCCAGTTTACTTAATACAGATCAAGGGGGGGGGTTTGGGGGGTTGTAACCTCCCTCATTATATTGGAAACTTAACTGTTTCCCTGTTTTTAAGAAAAAAGTGAAGTTTTCAGTAAAATGTGGGGGTTTACAACCCCCCAAACTCCCACAACGCGGCACAATCTGTATAAAGGAAAGTGGGGGGGTTCCCCCCCCCCCACACCCCCCATTGGCGCCCTTTAAAACAGTCATTTTCTTCGGCACGTGCCTCCACACTGCGCTCAGTTGTCTGCGCGCACCTTTGTCCCAGCGCGCTTTTGACCTGACACCGTTATATATTTAGGGGCTAAGCCATAAAGTACCTTGAAGCAAAAACAACCAAACTTGAATTTCACACGTGCCTCCATCAGCAGCCAGTGTAGAAGTCGATAGGAAGGTGTTACATGATCAAACTTCTTCAGTCCACAAAGTAACCTAACCGCTGCATTTTGTACCAGTTGCAATCACCACATGCTCTTCTGGGAGAGTGCCAAGTAATTGGAGGAAACTCAGCAAAACACCTTACTTGTTTACCCTCTTCCGTAATCTTAAAGCTAGCATAGAAACGTTGGTAAGGACTCTTGGGTTAGACTTGGCTTCTGAAGCCTGTTTTTAGAAGAGGACAGGGTAACCCTCTCCGAATGCTGATACCGCAAAAGGTCAAAAACACGTTACAGAGTGAAAGGTCAATTGAAGAAAGCACCAGCATATATGCGACTCCCCAGCCCCAAGTTGACAGCTTCGCAGGTGCCAAACCAGGAAGTTACAGAGAGATTTCCACAACTGAATTCTAGAAAGAACTTCCCATGAGTTACTTTTCTTAACAATTATGGCTCCTAAGTTCACACTAGCAGGTCACTCATCTAAGCCCTGCAGTCTTTCTGTTCCATGTCCAGGAGGGCGGAATATGCTCAGATAACCATAAGAAGCTAAAACGCCCAGTGCAGGCAGGTTAGAACATCAGATAAACATAATTCAGCATTTGATTAAAGAGAAAACTTAGTTCAACACTCAAGACTCCTTCAAGAGAATTTAACTTAGGCAGGGAAGTTCATAACGTGCTGTATTTGCTGCTCCGTTCCCGCCAACGTAAAGCTAGCTGGCATTTCGCTGTATAGCTGCGTCAGGGCACTGGACTTCAGCGATTATGTTAACGCTCAAATCCTATCTTTAAAATTACTGAAGAGTTTAAGCAAGAGAAATCTGCATTTTACCCCAGCGCTGCGGCAGGAAAATGGATCTTGGCTTGGTTCAAGCCGGTCTTGAACTGGGATTAGCAAGGCCCAAGACAGCTACCCTAACCTCTAGGCTACTTTCATAGCTTGTGAAATGATAAAGTTTTGCCATTTCTCATCTCAGCATAGGGTGGGAGAAGCATTAGGCTCTGTTAGAGCTAAAATGACTGTCATGGAGGTCTGTCGGAGCCATGACCTATGCTGAGACGAAAAGTGGCAAAACTTTATAATTTCACAAGTTGTGAAAGTAACCTAGAGGTTAGGGTAGCTATCTTGGGCCCTGCTGATCCCGGTTTAAGACCGGCTTGAATCAAGCCAAGATACATTTTCCTGCCGCAGCTCTGGGATAAAACGCAGACCTCCCTTAGCTGAAGTGTTACCTCAAATTAATTGTTATTAATAAAAGACTGTCGGCACAGATCCGTGGGGTCAGAAACAGCAACAGATACAGTGGTGGAATGAGGGGCCAAAACACAGACCTGTACACATGAAATATGAAACCTCAGCTGTCAATAAATGAAGATTTTTGAGGACCTGCAGTTGAGATCTGCAAGGTCCGCATTTTACCCCTTCCCTGACACTTATTTGATTTCATTTCCAGTGTGTCAAGCACACTGGATGTGAAATCCTGACAAAACACTGCTTGCAGCTGCATTGCAGGGAAGGAACACAGCTCTGAAGAAATAAAGATAGAATGGGGCTACTTGTCAGGGAGCCTTATGCCCTTGTGTCTGCTGCCACTTCAGAGCCACTGCCTTAACACTCGTCAGGCTCCAGTAACAGCAGCGTCCTGGGCCGGGGGCAGCTGAGGTGTCGGAGTCCCAAGCTATCAAAACCACCCCTCTTCCCCTGATCTTGCACCAATCCAAATCCCCCCCATGCACCCTCCACTCTCTTGAGTCCTCTCTCTGACCATCCCACATCCCCTCATACATAGTGCTGACAAAAATCAACACTAGCAGTATTTAGCTAAACCACCAAACTTTCAGTAGCTGATTCTTTTGGCTTTCTTTTGTTACAACTGTTCTCTCTGTAGGCGTGTGAGTTTCTTTAAATTATGCCATCACCAGGTCTTCTTAATTGGCAGTGTCTCTGGCTCCTTGACTTCCCTCCCCCAGCCTAGTATTCAGCAGTGCAGTCAAGCTACTGAAAGTTTGGTGGGCATTTGTGGTCCTGTAGATTGGTTCCTGAGGAAGGGGCGTTGGTCCCTGAAGCCAAGCCTGGTGGAACCCTGGAGATTAGGGGAAAGTTTGACAAGAACTTTTTTCCTCTCCTGATGTTTATTATCAGTGCCTTTAAAAATGGGACAATTTGACTCATTAAGCTAAGTACTGCTTCTGTTGATTTTTCTCCATTTGTTTACTTTGGCTGGAGGCGAGGGGCAGGATTTCCACTGTCATCTTGTGAATTAGATTGATAATAACTGCACTATATATGTTCATTCACTGTTATTATTCACACACAGTATATTCCTATGATGGTGTGGGGTTAAGCTGTGAGTTTATCTCACCTTGGAAAAAGCCCAGCATGTTCAAGTGGCTCTAATTCTTTTTGAACCACGTGCTGCCTCAAACTTGTCACCTCACACTGAGGACATACTTCACCATTATTATATTATCATCATTATTATATTATTCTGGTGTTAGTTCCTCCCCTTCACCTTTTGGCAAATACTGCTTAGTTTGACCTCCTTCATGCAAAGCAGTCAGTCCTTTAGCCAATAAGATTCGCAATATACCGTTAATATGAAAAGAAATGTTTAAGTAAAAAAGGTGCAGTAACATAGGGCCTGTTTTTCAAAGCCGCCCTAGCGGCTGCAGTGCGGTAACGGCCCCAAAGCCCATAGAGATTTAAAGGGCTTCGGGGCTGTTGCCACGCAGCTTTGTAAAACAGGCCCATAGTGTTGTGACAGAGCATTTTGCAAATAACAATTTATGGTAGCTGGGCAAAAGCAATTGAGGTTATAAATTCTGAAAAATACCTTTGCATTTACTGAGTCATTGGCAATGAGTGGTCAAGCAGCAGCCCATCATGTGAGCCAGTTAAGAGTTATAGCAATAGGCTGACAAAACAAATGGAAAGTGCATTGATTGAGTACAAAACAACAAAGGGTAGCAGTAAATATGGATCACTGAGGTGTGCCAGAGACATTGCTTCTTGTTCTGGTTGTTTTAAACAATTTTGTAAGTGATATTGCAGAACGGCTGTTGGGAAAGGTTTGCCTTTTTGCACATGATGCTAAACTCTGCAATAGGGTAGACACTCCAGATAGTGTGGGTACAATGAGGAGGGTTTTAACAAAACTTGAGAAATGGCCTAGAACTGAATAGTATTTTTTTTTCCAATTCTTTTTATTGAAAACAAGCGGCCCATGAACAAACCGTACATTCAAAACGTTTTCCCCACAAGCCATGGGGGACTCTGCTCTTAGTACCCCATGACACAAGTGTTGCTTCCCCCCCTCTCTCCCATCCAGAGTTCCCACTTCCCCCTGCAGCCAAATGAACAAGATACAACATCTCTAGGTAGATGTGAATACAATTGAAGTATATTCAAGATTTGACTATGGCTTCTCGGAACCAATATATTCAAGTATGGAGTCCAAACTTTTACAAAATCTTTGTTTTCAAGAATAGTAGGCCATTCTTGCTTCCCATCCCATCAACTCATGCAACTTATTTCTACAGTACCAAATGGAGGGTAGTTCCGCTGACATCCAATGATTTAATGTACATATCTTTCCCAAAATATAACACTTACCAAGGACCCATTTTTCTGAGGAGTTATTTAATGAGAGCATGGAGAACTGAAAGGAGGCAATAGCTCTCCAAAATGCTTTAATTAGGTTACAAGACCACAAACCATGAAAATAGGAATTCACTGCCAGAGAACATTTTTATTTTTTTTTACAAAGTTGGGTGTCCACACTGCCCATGTGATAAGCTTAATTTTGTGAAGCATAGGCCCTCAACAGCATGCAATAGTGACATTCCCAGAGCTCAGTATTATACAGCAGAGCTCTGAGCAAGATGTCCCCTCTCATTTCCCTATTCAAGTCCCTCTGCCAGAATAATAAGATAGGGGAGAAGGTAGAGATGCATGGGGAATAGAAGGATGAGAGGGAGAAATGTTGGATATGGTGGTGGAGAGGGGCTAGTGGGACAAATTGAAGAGGATGCAAGGGGGAGGAATGTTGGACATAGTGATGGAGGGAGAAATGCAACATGGTTTTGGAGAGGGATGATAAAGGAGAAATGGGTGCTGAGGGTGAGGGTTTGGGAACCTCGGCTAAACACCCTGCGGTAACTCTGGAAACTCTATTGATAGAGGCCATAAGGAGAATAGATGAAAAGGTGGATAAAACCTTTTCTGATATGCAGGTACTGGTTAATAAAGTGGACTTTTTCATTAAACGTTGAAAAGGTGAAACAGGAGTGTTTTGATAAAATTGAATCTGAGACTGTCTCTTTGAAAAACTCTATTGCTACAATTATTAGAGAACAATCTTTAACCTCAAAGAAGAGTGAGATGATTGAAAATCATAATCGTCGCCTGAACTTGAGAGTATTAAACTTTTAAGTAAGCATAGCCATGCCTCAGAGACTGAATCATCTAGCACACTTTTATGTGTTGCATCTCATCAGTCACAGTTCTCATTCATCGGCAAATGGCTTTTTTTAAAGTTTTTCAAGTTTTTTAATTTTTTTAGTTTAAGAAATAAATAAACATTTCTTTAAGAAGATAGTGCAAAATTTTAGAAGCACTTATCTTTGTGTAGTCTGCACTGGTTCCCAACGGGGCCACCGTTTCACCCGATGTGGCTTCCTCAGGGGAAAATGGCAGTGCGGGACCAGATTCTTACATATCCTCCGTGGTGTTGGAAAATTGAGATTATTTTTCAAAAGCTCTGTTTCACAATTTTGTAGCCAAAAAATTTGGTTATATCATGATATAACAAAATTAACCCAAGAAAGGCGCAAGTTATTTCTTGCAATGAGAGATGAGACAAAGAAATTGGGTGCTACCTTTGTTAACCTATCCCCGCAAGTGTATTATTAAATATATGGGTTTGAAATATATATTTTATGCACCCGATCAGCTAAGATCCTTTTTGGACCTCAAGGAGTTTATCAGAGATGGAGTGTCTGGTTCAAATAATTAGTAACTGTGGGGTTTGATGTATTAATCCTTTTCCTAACTAGTTTACTGTAACTTATCTCTCGGTAATTTTGATTCCTCCTTTTCTTCTGTTTGTGGTCTAAGAAAGAGCTATTTCCCTAAGATTGTTATTACTTAGTCTGTACTTAGATTTATTTTCATGTTGGATTATGGCTCTGTATTTCCTTAAACAAGTTGTTATACTTGTGAAAAGGTTATAATTAATAAAAATAAAATTTTTTTAAAAAAGAAGGAGAAATGGGCATGGGGCTGGTGGGCAGTGGTGAAAAATGCTGCACATGATCTGGAGGATGAGAAAGGGAGAAATGCTGGATGTGGCAGTAGAGGTGGTGGGAGAGATGCCTAGATCTCTCAAGACAGATGGACAGAGAGAGAGAGGGAGACATGTTGCCAGTAGGGGTGGAGGAGAGAGGAAGGAAAGTTGGACTCATGGAAGGACAGAGAGAGATGTTGGTTGGGAAAGGAAATGAGGTCCGGAGGAGAGGAAGCGTGCAGGAGTCAGAAAGTGTTGGACTCATGGAGGAAAAGAAAGTGAAAGATGGATGGAGAGGAAAGAAAGGAAGGAAGGAGAAATGTCACACTCAGGAGAAGGGGGAGAGGGCAGAGTGTACAAAGTTGAACTCATGCAGGGAGAGAGAGATTTTGGTTGGGGGAGGGAATGAGGACTGGAGGACAGGAAGCATGCAGGAGGCAGAGAGAAAGATGTTGGACTGATGGAAAGGAGGGATAAATGTTGGATGTGGCAGTAGTAGAGGGAGTAGGAGAGATGCACCCTGGATCTCTATCTCTCTTTCCCCACTTCCTATGCAGCAGGGGAGGGAATGAGAGAGTGAGGGAGACATGTTGCCAATGGGGGCAGAGGAGAGAGGAAGAAAAGTTGAACTCATGGAGGGACAGAGAGAGATGTTGGTTGGGGAATGGAATGAGGTCTGGAGGAGCGGAAGCATGTAGGAGACAGAAAGAAAGAAAAATTGGATGTACAGTCAGTAGAAAGTGCAACCAGAGACTCATGAAATTACCAGACAGCAAAGGTAGGAAAAATTATTTTATTTTCAATTTAGTGATCAAAATGTGTCAGTTTTGTGAATTTATATCTGCTGTCTATATTTTGCATTGTATTTGTCTATTTTTCTATAGTTGTTACTGAGTTGACATTGCATATTTTAAAGTCATCTACTTGCTTGACCTCTTTGAAAAAAAGAACCCAAATATAAATGATAATTAACATTTTCTCTGCGTACAGTGTGCTTTGTGTTTTTTTAAATTTGTGGTTACCATTATGTATTAATAAGATTATATTGTGTGTATATGAAAAATGGATGGAAGAATTTGCTTTACAATTAATACTATTATTATGGGGGTAGAGCTTGGGGGAGTACTTGATTAGTATTTGTTAGGCTTAGGGGGTACTTGGCTTGAAGTTGAGAAACACTGCTCTAACAAACCCCAGTCGCTGTTCAGAAACCAGAGAAGGCAGCACTCTTGCTAAATGATTTGCCAGGATTTTTGCCATGAGCTTAGTCTCAAAATTTAATAAGGATATCAGTCTATACCAGGGATCTCAAAGTCCCTCCTTGAGGGCCACAATCCAGTTGGGTTTTCAGGATTTCCTCAATGAATATGCATTGAAAGCAGTGCATGCACATAGATCTCATGCATACTCATTGAGGAAATCCTGAAAACCCGACTGGATTGCGGCCCTCAAGGAGGGACTTTGAGACATCTGGTCTATACGATTCCGGTAGGTTCAGATCCCTCCCTGGTTTCAGAAGAACTATGATTTTGGCTAGAGTTAAGTATCTGGGCAAGAATCCCTTCGCTACCCCCAAATTGAAATCCTCTGCCAACAGTGGATACTCCTGGAATCATTTAGCAGGGAAAGCGCCATCCCCTATTTCTACCCCTGGAGTGAAAGAAACTGTGAACTCTGTGCAGTGCCTTGCAGAAGAGCTGAGTTTGGAATGCTGCAGATACAGGGGGGGGGGAGAAAACCCAGTGCAGGATTCTCTAACTGGCGCCATTGTCAGCGGCCGCCAATCACTTGTCAATCATGCGGCAGCACCGTTTAGAGAATTGCACCTCTGGCAAAGATAAGCGCTGGAAATGTAGGTCAGGGTTTACAAGGCCTACATTTCCAGTGCCTTTCTTTGATGTAAATTGTGTCTACAAAGCCACTTCCAGTATTAGGCACCGATAGGTGCTTCTGGAGGCGTAATTCAGGCACCATTTGTGTAGGCGCTGGTAGGTGCTTTGAATTTATGCTTATGTTGCATTTGAAATAGCATTTCCTTCTTATCTTAGGCCTGCTAGTGCCTACGTTAAGACACTGTTTATAGAATTTGCCCCTTGTGGCTGGATACAGCCACTGAAAGTTAGGTGGTAGTAGCCGCCCTACTACCATGTAATTTAATTGGTTTAATTGGGTTTAAGTTGTGTGATAATTGGATGCTCCTTAAAACCTTGTAAAAAAAACCCCCAAATAGCTGCCATTATGTGGCTTCTGGGACCGGCACCTGGGTCCCTGGTGGATAGCAGCACATAGTGATGCTGAAGCCTGGAAGTGGGCATGGTTAGAGGCAGTTCTAGATTTTGGTGTTACTGTAAAACCCTGGCCTACATTTCTGGTGCCTAGGGAGCCATGATCCTGGAAGCGGCACATGGCAGGTGCGCTAACGGAGACCATATTTATTAGATCCTGGAAAGAGCCAAGATTTTCAACCCCTGGACAGGGATCATTAGGATGGGTGGGCTGAGTTAAGACTTGGAAAAACCTGAGTAATTATGAAGCCCAGTAGAGGCCTTTTCAAAATGAGCTGGATCAGGTAGAACTGGGTGCTAAGCCTCATTGAGTATGAGTGGGTTGCTTGCTGAACAGTGATGTCATTTTGTAGCGATAAGACTTAGATTTCTTTATTAGTTTTATAATTTTGGCAATCACAATCAAAATACAAGAAAAATATCACTAATCCAAATAATTCAAGGTAAATTTTGATTACACAATATAGTTAGTCCACTGTTAAGTAGAGACGGAGCTGAAGTTGCTGAAATTTAACATACAGGAAAATCAAAAGGAGGCTCGATTGCCGTTGAGCATTTCTTTTCTAAACGGATTAAAGAATCAGGATAAGCAATTACTTAATTTCCTGAGATGCAATAAATTTAGATAACTGCTGCGGTTCATAGAAAACATATCTGTTCTCTTTATATACATAACACATTTACAGGGGTACCTCAAAACAAAGGTTGCCCCCAACTGAATCACCTTAGGTCTCAGTATAAGAAACTGTTTTCTTCTCTTCTGTGTCGGACTTGAAACATCTGGGTACATTCTTATGATATTAGACAAAAAGGGAACATCTTTTTATTTATTTATTTAGATTTTTATCCCGTCCTCCCAGTAGCTCAGAACGGTTTACAAGTAAACATTCACAATGGAGTGAATTGGACATACAAGATTATACAGTAGCTTTAAATACTTGGACATACAAGACTGTGCAGCAGTTTAGATATAGGGACTATACAGCAAATTAAGAACAGTAGTTTAAATATAAGTAGTTTAGTTTAAATACAAGTTATTTGAGTATAGGCTGAGAGTGGACTACACAGAAATTTAGGCAAAAGATTAGAATGGAGAAAGAAGGGCAGAGGTGGAGTTTAAGGGGGTGGGGTGTAGACTGAAGAACAATTTTAACAACCATTTCCTATCTGAATCAATAGCAAACTGTACTAATAAGGTAGCTGGTACTTGAGACTCAGTTTCCGACCTCTCAAGGAAATTAGTTAAATCCAAACTATCTGCTGATTGGGATTTTGAGACCTAGATCTCACAGGTAAGTAATATATTTTAGAGAGAGGTGGATATGATGAGTCAGGTACTTTCAAAACTTCACTTAAGTAACGCTTAAACATATCAGTTGGCGATATGGAAAATAATTTCGGAAAGTTAATAATCCGCAAATTAGTTCTCCTAATGGAGTTTTCCACGATTTCTTGCTTGAAATGAAGACTTGCACTATCCTTAACCCAAGTTAGTGCTTGCGTTTCTAAAGATTTTATTCTGTTATCATAGTCGTCTGATTTATTTTCCAAAGCCAAAACTTTATTCTTCAATTCCAAACTTTCCGATAGTACCCCAGTACAACGTTGAGAAAGTTGCTGTATCTGGTTTCCCAGGGAAATCTGGAGACTAGAAATGGCCTCCCAAATTGATTCTATATTAAAGACTTTAGGTTTACGTAGGGGCAAAAACTCAGTTCTTATTTCCCCAGCTAAAACAATAGTACTTGCTTTTGCTGCATAGATATGCGATAAGACTTTAAAAAAAAAAAAATCAAGTTCAAAGTTCATGTTGCACTTTCTTCATATATGCAAGAATTCTTTATGTTAATGCATAGTTGCATAAGAGTATTAATGAAGAGTCACTATTTTGATATCTGAAGGCATCAGCTCCAAAGCTTCTTGGTTCATTTTCAGTGTACCTTAATGAAGTTTATGAAAGGAGATTTCAAGTAGTAAACTAAATACGTGTATACTAGAATTCACATGTCATTGCTATGTAGGGAGCTGGGAAGACTCCTTTAATGGGCAACTTTATTCACAGGAAGTCTCTCATTTTTGGCCCAGTGTAGGGCACATTGGAAAGAATAACCAAATCCATAGTTACCAGATGCTAGAATCCACACGGGGAATCAGTACCCAAGAAAAAGATCTAAGTGTCATTGTAGACAATACGCTGACACCTTCCTCTCAATGTGTGGCAGCTAGAAATTATTAGAAAAGGGATGGGTAACAAGACTAAGAATGTTATAATACCTCTGTATCGCTCTATGGTGCAACCGTACCTTGAATATTATGTTCAGTTCTGGTCACCTTACCTTAAAAAATATATAGCAGAATTAGAAAGGTTCAAAGAAGAGTGACCAAGATGATAAAGGGGATTGAACTCCTCTCGTGTGAAGAAAGACTAAAGAGGTTAGGGCTCTTCAGCTTGGGAAAGAGATGACTGAAGTCTACAAAATCTTGAATTGTGTAGAACGGGTACTAGTGGATCAATTTTTTACTCCATCAAAAATGACAAAGACTAAGGGACACTTAATTAAGTTAGGGTGATATTTTTAAAACCAATAGGAGGAAATATTTTTTCACTCAGAGAATAGTTAAGCTCTGGCATATATTGCCAGAGGATGTGGTAACAGTGGTTAACTTAAATGGTTTTAAAAAAAAAGGTTTGTACAAGTTCCTGGAGGAAAAGTCCATAGCCTGTTATTGACAAAGACAGGGGGGAAGCCACTGCTTGCTTTGCATTGGTAATATGGAATATTGCTACTATTTGGGTTTTTGGCAGGTACTTTTGACCTGGCTTGGCCTCCATAATGGATGCTGGGCTAGATGGACCATTGTCTGACCCAGTAAGGCTGTTCATATATTCTAATGAGAGAACAAGCAGTGACTCGGAGCCAAAGGTGCAATTTCTTGTGGTAAAAGTACAGAGAAGCAGCTTGGAGAAGCTGTAGAGGCCCACATGCTACATAGAAATCCCCATTTTGTATGTTCTCATTCACATAAGGAAGGCTGGATTTTTACAAGGAAGCAGATCTGGTTGTTGATCAGTGCCAGGCAAAATTGGCATGGAGAAACAGATTAAGTATACCAGTATTTAACCATAATGAAGTGGAACCTGTGCGGTGTAACAGATTGAGCTCTGGCCACCTGTTAGGCAGATTGAATAGACCATGCAGGAGATCTTTATCTACCGACTATGTTATTATGACAGATGAAAATGGCAAGATCTGAGGTGGCCTTCCATGTTCTGTAGAGGGTAAGGGGAAAAGCTATAATGGGGCAGACTGGTCTTTATTGTCATTGTACCTTATTAATAGCTACTCAGACTGGGTTTGAGTTAGATATAAAGCTATGTGCAATGCAGGGTAGATGTTCAGGTTATTAAGAACAATAAAAGTCAAAGTATTACATTTGATTAAAGTTTTGTATTTTAAAACATTTTCAATTTGTTCTAACTCCACGAACATTTAAGGGGTCAGGTATGATAGTGGTTTGGCTTCCTAGAGCTGGAACTGATAGAATGGCAATATTTGCTTCTGCTAGATGAGAGACCCAAGATATTCTGGCCTGTAGCTCTTAAGGTACTGGAGCCATTCCAGGAGCTTCTCTTTGAATTTTGCACACACTCCATCACTTTCTGCTCCAGTAATGAAGTATTACATGCGTCTTGTCTAGTTCTATATCTCACTGATGCTTTTTATAAAGTAATAGTGGAATAAGAGAATAGTGTCAACACACCAAGAGCTATGAGTTCCTCTATGATGGGCAGGGCGGTGGTTAAATCTAATCTAATCAGGATTTCTTAATCGCACTTATCCAGTACAGGTTCAAGGTGATTTACAAGATAAGAAGCCCTTGCAGCATCAAGGGGAAAATGCATCACATCTTAGAGGAAAGCTACACTGTTACAGTAAGGGAAAAAGTTACAACACATTGTAGAGGAAGCTTACACTGACACGTTTCAAGTTTATTAAAATTTGATGCAAACGCTTATAATATTATTTCACAACAAATTACAGTACATATATTAAAAACCAGGGGTTACGGAAACTCATAATTATACGTACAAGGACAAATTCTGAAGACAGACAAACAGAAACAGGAGGAGAAAGGGTAGAACTACAATATTTTAGCAGTGGAGAAGTGAGGCCAGTGCCTGACTGTCCCTTATGGCAAGGAGTGGGCCCATGTTAATAATAATAATAACAGTTTATATACCGCAAGGCCATAAAGTTCTATGCGGTTTACAATGGTTAAAAACACAACAAAATTGAATAAAATAAAAAAGTTAAAAGCCAAGAACTAAAAAACCCTAAAAAGATCTGATAATTGCATAATAAAATTTTACAAATCAGCTACCTAAGTACTTCAAACAGATATGTTTTTAGATGTCTCCTAAATTCCCCATAAGTATCAGTTGGTCAGGCTCTTACAGTCTGAGCCCTGAAAATTTCAAGGATGGATCAAAAGCAAATCTGCATACTTTACAGGGCTGTGGAGTCGGTAGATAAATGTTCCGACTCTGACTCCTCAGTTTTTTGTACTTCTGACTCCGATTCCCCGACTCCGACTCCTCAGTTTTTTGTACTTCTGACTCCTACTCCGATTCCCCGACTCCGACTCCTCAGTTTTTTGTATTTCTGACTCCTACTCCGATTCCCCGACTCCGACTCCTCAGTTTTTTGTACTTCTGACTCCTACTCCGATTCCCCGACTCCGACTCCTCAGTTTTTTGTACTTCTGACTCCGACTTCTGGTGATTCAGACAGGTCGTGACCTGTTTGGGCCGCCGCAGGAGCGGACTGCCGGGCAGGATGGACCTATGGTCTGACCCGGCGGAGGCACTGCTTATGTTCTTATGCTTATGTTCTTATGACTCCGATTCCCCGACTCCAACTCCTCAGTTTTTTGTACTTCTGACTCGGACTCCGATTCCCTGACTCCCAACTCCTCAGTTTTTTGTACTTCTGACTCCGACTCCGATTCCCCGACTCCGACTCCTCAGTTTTTTGTACTTCTGACTCCTACTCCGATTCCCCGACTCCGACTCCTCAGTTTTTTGTACTTCTGACTCCTACTCCGATTCCCCGACTCTGACTCCTCAGTTTTTTGTACTTCTGACTCCGACTTCTGGTGATTCAGACAGGTCGTGACCTGTTTGGGCCGCCGCGGGAGCGGACTGCCGGGCAGGATGGACAATGGTCTGACCCGGCGGAGGCACTGCTTATGTTCTTATGCTTATGTTCTTATTACTCCGATTCCCCGACTCCAACTCCTCAGTTTTTTGTACTTCTGACTCCGACTCCACGTGAAACAAGATCTTCATCCGCGTAAAAAGATGTTGTGCGTATGGTGGGAGAGCTTGGTTGGATGAATTTTTCGAGTCTACACCAGGTGATTTCTACCAACGAGGTATTGAAAACCTTGTTGAATGTTGGAAATAAGTTGCAAACAACAACAAGGGAGAATACATTTATAAGTATTGGTGCTTCGAATTGTGCCTTGCGTGCCATATAGTGAAGCACGTGTTCGTTTTGCAGTTACGTGAGGCACTGCATGCATTGGTCTTTATTCTTACAGTAGAGAAGTCATTAATTTTAACTTTTTGTGAATTGGGACATTTAAACTTGCTTTTTTTTAATTCCAATCTAAATTTAGTCGGAGTCGGTGCATTGTTTGGTAACTCCGACTCCAGGTACCCAAAATTTACTCCGACTCCTCGACTCAGACTCCACAGCTCTGATACTTTATAGCACTTGTATGCTACAAATGCGGGTGATGTGTATGTCGGTGGGGCAGGGGAATGCAAGCAAAAGAAAAATCCAACAGGAACTGCAGCAAACCAAGCAGCAAAGCCAAAAACGACCGAGCCTTTCCTCCGGAAAACTGAAAATATGATCCCAGGCGGGAAAGGCCATGTTGGATAACCAAACAGAAAACGCAAACAAAAGAAAAATCCAACAGGAACTGCAGCAAACCAAGTAGCTTTTTCATGCAACTTTTATGTCATTGGTGAATTGACCATTATACTGAAGTCTGTTTTATATCTTTGTTTCCAAAGGGTTGCGATATCCCTTCTTTTAAAAGTTTGTATTTATTAATCTACCCATGAGCTTTTTCATGTATTCTTAATGCCATTGGTGAATTGACCATTATACCGAAGTCTGTCATATACTTTTGTCTCTAAAGGGTTGAAATTCTCCCCTTTTTTTAGTAAGTTTGCATTCATTAATTTGCTCATTAGCTTTTTTATGCTATTGGTGTGACCACAGCACCGAAACCATCATAGCAGCCTTAATTGACCACTTGCACACCCTTTTCAGCCTGGGCTCCAGCGCCTTGATACTCCAACTCGACTTGAGCAGTGCATTCGACCTAGTAGACCACAACATTCTTCTCGAATGCCTGACCCACATAGGCATCTCCGATCAGGTCCTCAATTGGTTTCGCGGATTCCTACAAAACAGATCTTACAGAATACTTAAAAACGACTCTTCCTCACCTAGCTGGGTTAACTCCTGCGGGGTGCCACAGGGCTCCCCCCTATCCCCCACACTATTTAATATCTACCTCGCCTCCCTGGGTAACCTCCTTCATAACCTCAAACTCAAATTCTTCATCTACGCAGATGACATCACAATAGTCATCCCACTCTCCACTTTCTCCTCAGAACTTCTAGCCTACATCACAAGCATACTCAATCAGTTAGAACTCTGGATGCTATCCTACAGATTAAAACTAAACCCGGACAAAACAAAATTCTTCCTAGCCTCCCCCAATGACAAAATCAAAGACTCCACAATCCAGGTGAAAGGTCTGGTCTTCCCCCTCGAACAAACATTAAAAATACTGGGAGTCACTCTAGACAAACATCTATTGCTAGAAAATCACACCGATCTCACTGTCAAGAAATGCTTCTCAGAGCTCTGGAAACTGCGCACCATAAAAAAATACTTTGAAGACTCCTCTTTCCGCCTATTGGTACAGTCCTCCGTGCTCAGTGTACTAGACTATTGCAATGTCATTTACTTGTGCTCCACAAAGAAAACCATGAGGAGACTAAAATTGATCCAGAACACTGCCGTCCGCCTCATATTCGGCCTGAACAAATGGGACCACATCACGCCTTTCTACCACCAACTGCATTGGCTCCCTTTCGAATCCAGAGTCCTATTCAAATTCGCCTGCTTCTGCTACAAAACAGTTTTTAGCCTATTACCGAGTTACCTCAATCACCATTTCACTCTGAATCTCACCAACAAGAAATCCCGCAGAACCCAGCTGTTCGCCTTCCCATCCCTAAAATTATGCCACTTCAATAGATTTCTCAACAAAACCTTTGCTTACCAGGCGGCTAAGCTGAACCCTTGGCTTGCCCAAATGATACTCGAGGCCCCCTCTTACCTTAGTTTTAGAAAACTCCTCAAAACGCACCTCTTCCGTGAACAGGGCTCTTAATCCCATTTGCCACCGGCTTCTCCCCTTTCCCACTCTCCCCCCCTCCACACTTGATCTCACGCTCGCTATCGAGTAATAATAATAATAATAATAATAACTTTATTTTTCTATACCGCCATAGTCAGGTGACTTCTAGGCGGTTCACACTGTAAGAAGGCTGGACATTCAGCGAATAACAAGGTCACAATACAATACAATAAGTCAACATACAATACAAGACAAAACAATACAATACAATACAATGAGTGTATACAACACAGTACAATATAATACAACGAGTCTAAATATAATACAATACAATAAGTCTAAAGACAACACCATACATAAGTCTAATACAGTATCGTACAATGAGTCTAAATATAATACAATAGTGAAGAGGGGAAAGTGACAGATTGGGGTTCAATGGGTAATGAGTAACTGAGTATTTCTTTAGAACTTCCATTTGAATTGGAGTACTATGGATAGCGAATATCTGAGTACATGAGGGGCATCTTGAGAAAGAAAGAAAGGCGTTTAAAGGGAGGGGAGTCCTAGTGCGGGAGGGGACGATTTTAGTCCGTGAATTTTTCGAATAGGGCGGTTTTGATCGATTTGCGGAATGCACTGTAAGACAGGTTGGGTTCGTTTATGTAGTTTTTCAGCCAAACTTGCTGTCTGTTCGCTTGGAACTTAAAGGTTCTATCCAGGAATGATTTGTATCTGCAGCCCGTAATCTTTGGGTATGCAAATATGTTTTTGTTTCTGGTCGCTCGTGTGGGGTTGTGTAGGATGAAGTGAGTTTGTAGGTATGAAGGTGCTAGTCCCCAGACTTGCTTGAAACAGGTGCAAGCAAATTTGAATAGTATTCGCGCTTCTACCCCTGCTAAATCTCAGTTATAGTTTTCCCCTCGCCCCCCCCTCTTCATTGCCTGTAATTTTTTTATTACAATTCTGTAATTTTGTCAGTTCTGTAATTTTGTTACAATTCTGTAAATTTGTAATTTTGTCAAAATATTGTAAATCCGTGTATCACCGCGGACCGTAATTAATGAATGTGAACCGCCTAGAACTTTTTGGGTATGGCGGTATACAAGAATAAAATTATTATTATTAGCTTTTTAACATTCTTTTGGATTTTAGATATTTGTTTGAATTAAAATATTTAGTAATTTTAAGTGTTTTAGTTTACATCTTATGATTAGCATTATATTGCTAATTTATTCTATCGTATAAATTTTATTTATAAGAACATAAGCAGTGCCTCTGCCGGTCAGACCATAGGTCCATCCTGCCCAGCAGTCCGCTCCCGCGGCGGCCCAAACAGGTCACGACCTGTCTGAATCACTAGAAGGGGCTCCCTTGCCACCTTGGTATCTCGTTTAAGTCCTGCCTTCCTATCGAAGTCCTAGCCCTCCAGTCTTGCACATGCACGACCTGGTTGGTTTATACTCATTACCTGGTTAACATTCTATACTTGTGTTACATCCCAGCTCCTCCCTCAGTATCCCACGATCCCTTTATCCGTCAGGAATCTGTCCAATCCCTGTTTGAATCCTTGGACCGTGGACATCCCAGCTCCTCCCTCAGTATCCCACGATCCCTTTAACCGTCAGGAATCTGTCCAATCCCTGTTTGAATCCTTGGACCGTACTCTGCTTGATCACTTCCTCCGGTAGTGCATTCCAAGTGTCCACGACCCTCTGGGTGAAAAAAAACTTCCTTGCATTTGTTTTGAACCTATCTCCCTTCAGTTTCTCAGAATGCCCCCTTGTATTTGCTGTCCCCTTTAGTCTGAAGAATCTGTCCCTATCCACCCTCTCTATGCCCTTCATGATCTTGAAGGTCTCTATCATATCTCCCCTGAGCCTCCTTTTCTCCAGAGAGAAGAGCCCCAGCCTTTCCAGCCTCTCGGCGTATGAGCAGTGTTCCAGCCCTCTTACCATTGCTCATACGCCGAGAGGCTGGAAAGGCTGGGGCTCTTCTCTCTGGAGAAAAGGAGGCTCAGGGGAGATATGATAGAGACCTTCAAGATCATGAGGGGCATAGAGAGGGTGGATAGGGACAGATTTCATGTGGACTTCTATTTGCTATGTGATGCTAAACTGTTCTTATGTTTTTATACATTAGTTTGTTCCTTTTAACGCTGTTTGTCATAACACCTTTTCTACCACGGTATGTTCCATCTCCTTCTCCTTTTTGCTTTTTTTCACACGTTATTCACTTTATCCCAGGACAAGCAGGCATGATATTCTCACATGTGGGTGACGTCATCTACGGAGCCCCGATGCGGAAGCATTTTCAAGCAAACTTGATTGAAGATTTAAGTTTGCTCTGCTGCTCCACGCATGCGTGCCTTCCTGCTCCACTAGGGGGTGCATCCCCTCGTGGTCTCCAGTTCAAAATTTTCCGCGAGCCTAGAAGCCGTGTTTTTCAGGCTCTGCCCCAACTGCCTTCTAGCACCACGATTTTTTCTTGTTTTTTCACGATTAAGTCGCTGTGCGCGAATTCTTTACCTTTTTACTTGATTCCTGCTTCGTTTTCAACGACCCGGAGGCTTCCGGGTCCCCGTGGCCGCGTGGCTAATCGAGCCGTGGCTACTTTCGATTTAATGTCCCGGCCTTTGACCGGCTTTAAAAAGTGCACCCGGTGCGAGCGGCTTCTTTCTCTCACAGATCCGCATCGCCGGTGCATCCTCTGTCTGGGGGCGGCTCATCCAACCGACTCCTGCCCCCAGTGCGCTATTTTCCAAAACCGGGCCCTCCGCCGAAGAAAAGCCCGCATGGCGGATCTCTTCACCCCGGACCAACCCTCCGCCTCGGCCTCGAGGTCGGCCCCGGCCTTGACCTCGGCCCCGGATACCTCGGCATCGCCTCGAGACTCGACCCCGAAGTCCTCGGGACAACAGAAAGCCTCGGCGCCGGGTAAGTCCCCTCTTCCCTCTTCAGGTTCTGTAACAGCGAAGAAGCCAGCCTCGGGGACAACGGCGACGCATGGCGGAAGCCCCATGCTTACAGCCCCGTCTAAGCCCTCCAAGCCTTCGGGCCTTGCCTCCACCACACGGGAATACTCTGATACGAGGTCGCCCCCGGTGGAGCGCACCGAGGCAGTGGACATGCCTTCGATGCTGTCCGTGCCTGTCTTCCAGGACCTACTCCGAGCGATGATCACGTCGGAGCTGTCCACTGCAATGGCCCAGTTTCAATCGGCCTCGACCTCGAACGTGCCAGACCAGCCTGAGCCTCACACCGAACAACCTCGAGGAAAGGTGCGCAATCCTCGCCGCATCCCATCCTCCTCGGACTCCTCGCCGAGACGCCCGAGACGTTCCCCCTCCGCAGACCGCCGAGGGGCAAAACGTCGGGCTAGAACGACAGAAACCTCGAACCGCCGTACCTCCAAGAAGGCCCGAGGTTCACCAACTCTACGAGGCCGTTCTCCCACACCTCGTACGGGACCACTAAGGGTGGCTGAGTTATCACTCTCCAACCCGCGCATCCTCCGAACTCCCCCTCGGACGTATTCTCCGAGGGAGTCCGGATCGAGGTCACCAATCCGACATCGATCGGTACCCCTAACCCCGGCATCGTCTCCGAGGGGCTCCTCGAGACGCCGAAGATCGACAACCCCGGAACACTCTCACAGTGCTTCCCCAGTCTCGGAGCATGGATCAGAGCATGAACCTCGATACTCGAGGGAAGCCTCCTTATCCTTCTCCACCCGACGAAGGTCTCGTTCCACGACCCCGCACGGGGCCCCGGGGACATCTCGCCCATCCTTCACTCGCTTTGTCCAAGACATGGGCCACGCATTGGACTTAGACCTCCAGTCCGACTCCAGATACTCTAAGGAGTACCTGGCGGAGCTGGATATGCCATCACTGCCCAGAGAGTCCCTTCGCTTACCACCTAACCCGGTACTCCAACAGGCCTTCTTCAGGAACCTGGAGACCCCCTACATGGTCACGGCCGTACCCTCCAAAATGGAGGCCAAGTACCGCACAGTACCTTACCCGGGATTCGAGCAACCACAGCTCTCCCACCAATCGCTGCTAGTGGAATCCTCCTTGAAAAAGGCTCACCCGTCCCGGGTCTCAGCAGCGGTCCCCCCAGGCCGAGAAGGCCGAACCCTGGACAAGTTCGGCAGGAGACTATACCAAAACGCAATGATGGCCTCTAGGGTGCAAAGCTACACTTTCACCTTCACATCATACCTCAAACACCTCATTGGACTATTGAGAGCCTTTGAGACTGACCTACCTGCCTCCCGGCAGGGAACGTTCGGCCTGCTTTTAGAGTCCCTCTCCAACCTGCGCCTTCATCTATTCCACGCGGCCTACGATGGCTTCGAACTCTCCTCCAGAGAAGCAGCCTTTGCTATCGCCATGCGCCGACTAGCTTGGCTGCGCCTGGTCGACATGGACCCCAACTTACAGGACCGGTTGGCTAACCTCCCCTGCTTGGGAAAGGAATTGTTCGATGACACTATCGAGGCGGCGACAAAACGCCTCTCCGAACATGAACGCTCGTTTGCCTCCCTTGTCCGGCAAAAGCCCAAACCGCCAGCGTCCAGGCCATACAGGGCCCCTCCGCGCCGCTACCCACAAAAGTCCACCCCTGCTTTCTCGCGGCCCCCACCCAGACGTCCGCAAGCCCACCACAGGGCCATGCCCAAGTCTCAACCGCCCGCGACCACCAAACCATCCTCGTCCTTTTGACGGGACACGCGGAAGGGGGCGGGCCCCCTCCGCCATAGTCCCAGGCCGCCTTCCCATCGGGGGTCGACTCAAAGCCTTTTACCCTCGCTGGGAACAACTCACGTCGGACGCATGGGTCCTTGGCGTGATCTCATCAGGGTACTCTCTCAACTTTCGGGCCATTCCCCCGGACAATCCCCCAAGGAATTGCCCTCCCAACCGGACTCAGCTACCCCTACTCCTCTCCGAAGCTCGAGACCTGCTTCGCCTGAGAGCAGTGGAGAAGGTCCCCCCCGACCAACGGGGGAAGGGCTTCTACTCCCGTTACTTCCTGGTACCGAAAAAAACGGGAGACCTACGCCCAATACTAGACTTGAGACGCCTCAACAAATTCCTGGTACGGGAAAAGTTTCGGATGCTCTCACTACCAACACTCTACCCCCT
Source organism: Geotrypetes seraphini (assembly GCF_902459505.1). NCBI lineage: Eukaryota > Metazoa > Chordata > Amphibia > Gymnophiona > Dermophiidae > Geotrypetes > Geotrypetes seraphini. The sequence continues at coordinate 9,289,969 of NC_047087.1, read as the reverse complement.
GATCGACGAGGGCGACTGGCTCTGCTCCCTCGATCTCAAGGAGGCGTACACACATGTCCCAGTGCACCCCGCTCACCGCAAGTTTTTGCGTTTCCAAGTAGGGGACTGGCACCTACAATACTGAGTCCTCCCCTTCGGACTAGCATCATCACCTCGGGTCTTCACCAAGTGCCTCGTGGTGGTAGCAGCAACCTTACGTTCCCAGGGCCTCCAGGTATTCCCCTACCTGGACGACTGGCTAATCAAAGCCCCGTCCAAGGAAGGGGTTATCTCAGCGACTCAACAGACTATTACCTACCTACAAAGTCTGGGGTTCGAAATAAACTTCCCAAAATCTCAACTACGCCCCTCGCAGTCCCTACAGTTCATCGGGGCCACGCTGGACACGGTTCGCCTCCGTTCCTTCCTCCCCCTCCGCGCCTAGAGGCGTTAGTAAGTCTGAGCCGAAGGATCTCTCTGCTGAACTCAGTATCAGCTCGACAGATGATGACCCTCCTGGGCCACATGGCCTCCACCGTCCATGTCACACCCTTCGCCCGCCTCCATCTGAGAATCCCTCAATGGACCCTGGCGTCTCAATGGCGTCAAGACCGGGACCCGATCGACCGCTCCGTGACAGTGACTCCTTCATTGCAACGATCGCTCCGCTGGTGGGCCGACTCTTCAAATCTTTCCAAAGGTTTGCTCTTCCTCACCCCACCCCACAGCAAGGTACTCACCACGGACTCGTCGGAGTACGCTTGGGGAGCCCATCTGGACTGCCTACGCACCCAAGGAATGTGGTCAGCACAAGACCGTCGCTGCCACATCAACGTGCTAGAACTTCGGGCCATCTACCTCGCAGCTGTAGCCTTCCAACATCTGCTCCGCGACCGAGTAGTTCTCATCCGAACCGACAACCAGGTAGCGATGTACTACGTAAACAAACAAGGGGGCACAGGGTCTTGGCCCCTTTGTCGGGAAGCCCTGCGCCTCTGGAAATGGGCAATCTCCAACAACACCTTCCTTCGGGCGGTGTACATACAAGGAGAACAAAACTGCCTGGCGGACAGACTCAGCCGCCTCCTCCAGCCACACGAGTGGTCACTACACTCTCAGATCCTACGAGGAGTGTTCGAACGGTGGGGGACGCCTCAAATAGACCTGTTCGCGTCCCCTCACAATCACAAGCTGCCTCTCTTCTGCTCCCGGATATACTCCCCGGACCGGCTCGAGGCCGACGCCTTCCTCCTCAACTGGGAGGGAAGGTTCTTGTACGCGTTCCCGCCGTTTCCTCTGATACTGCGGACGCTTGTCCACCTGAAAACAGTACAAGCCACCCTGATCCTGATTGCCCCTCGCTGGCCACGCCAGCCGTGGTTTTCCCTGCTACTTCAACTCAGTGTCAGAGATCCACTGCCTCTGCCTCTGTTTCCCTCTCTACTGTCACAGGGTCAGGGTTCACTGTTACATCCCAATCTTCAGTCTCTTCATCTGAATCCTTGGTTTCTCTCCCCCTGACTGCTCTCCCCGTGTCTCAATCAGTCAAGGAGATATTGGAGGCCTCTAGAAAAACCTCGACGAGAACCTGCTACTCACAAAAGTGGACCAGATTCTCAACCTGGTGCTCCTCCCACAGCCAGGACCCGGTGTCGGTCCCCGTCCCCCTGGTCCTTGACTATCTACTTCAACTATCTCATTCCGGCCTAAAGACCAACTCCATTCGAGTACACCTCAGTGCAATTGCGGCCTTTCATCAGCCCCTGGAAGGGAAAGCCCTCTCGCTCCATCCCTTAGTCACTCGCTTCATGAAGGGTCTGCTAAACGTCCACCCCCCTCTCAAACCTCCCCCGGTGGTTTGGGACCTTAACGTGGTTCTGGCTCAATTAATGAAACCTCCATTTGAGCCACTAGACAAATGCCATCCAAAATTCCTCACTTGGAAGGTAATTTTCTTACTCGCGCTCACGTCCGCACGGCGGGTTAGTGAGCTGCAAGCGCTGGTAGTGGACCCACCCTTCACGGTATTCCATCACGACAAGGTGGTACTCCGCACCCATCCAAAGTTCCTACCTAAAGTAGTGTCTGATTTCCATCTAAATCAGTCCATCGTCTTACCCGTGTTTTTTCCCAAGCCCCACTCTCACCCCGGAGAAGTGGCGCTCCACACTCTTGACTGCAAAAGAGCGTTGGCCTTTTACCTCCAACGCACTCAGCCACACCGGAAAGTCCCACAGCTGTTTCTGTCCTTCGACCCAAACCGGTTAGGCCACCCAGTTTCCAAACGCACCTTGTCCAACTGGTTGGCCGATTGCATCTCCTTTTGCTACGCTCAGGCTGGTCTCGCGCTGCATGGTCGAGTAACGGGACACAAAGTCCGAGCGATGGCAGCCTCCGTAGCCTTCCTCAGGTCCACACCTATTGAGGAAATCTGCAAGGCTGCCACGTGGTCTTCGGTTCATACCTTCACCTCCCACTACTGTCTGGACTCCCTGTCCAGAAGCGATGGCCGATTCGGCCAATCGGTGTTGCGAAATCTATTTGCTTAAATTGCCAACTTCCCTCCATCCCTCTTCAGTAAGCTTGGAGGTCACCCACATGTGAGAATATCATGCCTGCTTGTCCTGGGATAAAGCACAGTTACTTACCGTAACAGGTGTTATCCAGGGACAGCAGGCATATATTCTCACAACCCGCCCACCTCCCCGAGGTTGGCTTCTTGGCTAGTTAAGTGAACTGGAGACCACGAGATGATGCACCCCCTAGTGGAGCAGGAAGGCACGCATGCGTGGAGCAGCAGAGCAAACTTAAATCTTCAATCAAGTTTGCTTGAAAATGCTTCCGCATCGGGGCTCCGTAGATGACGTCACCAACATGTGAGAATATATGCCTGCTGTCCCTGGATAACACCTGTTACGGTAAGTAACTGTGCTTTATTCCTCCACCATCACTTTTATATATATATTTTTTCACCTCTTTTCACTTTCTTTCCTTTTCAATACACTTCCCCCTCCCCATTCGCGGTTTCTCCATTTGCGGCTTCATATAATCGTGATTTTTTTCTGGGGAGGGGGAAAATAAAAAAAGCAGTCTTAATTTTAAAATAACCCATATTTTTTTCCTCCCTGCCGCCTTCCCGGTCTTACCTGGTGGTCTAGAGGGCTTTCAGGGCAGGAGCGATCTTCCTACGCTCCTGCCCCGTGCAGATCGCCATGAGGAAATGGCTGCTGTGAGTTCCCGTAGTCTCTTGATAATCGCGGTTTTTCGCCATTTGTGGTCCGACTCTGCTCGTATCCCCCGCAAATAACAAGGGAGAAGTGTACCCTTCAATCCCCTTCTCCTTCAGAAAATCATCCAATCCCTTCTTGAACCCCAATACCGTACTCTGTCCTAACACACCCTCTGGAAGCGCGTTACAGGTGTCCACCACCCTTTGGGTGAAGAAGAACTTCCTAGAATTAGTTCTGAATATGTCCCCTCTTAATTTTTCCGAATGCCCTCTCGTTCTTGTAGTTTTTGAAAGTTTGGCAACACTTTTTGGTTCGGTTCGCCATAGATTCCAATAGGGAATGGTTGTTAAAATTGTTCTTTAAATATAGAGATGTTTCCTTTATGACATATAAACATATAAAGTGAGAATGTACACTGATATATCTCGACCTCAGAAAAGAAGAAAACAGTTTCTTCTTTTGAGACCTCAGGTATTGCAGTTAGGAGCCACCTTCATCCTGTAAATGTGTAATGGTCAATAAGAAGAACAGATATGTTTTCTATGAGCCACAGCAGCTATCTAAATTTATATCTACCCCCTAAGAACATAAGAATTTGCCTCCGCTGGGTCAGACCAGAGGTCCATCACGCCCAGCGGTCCGCTCCCGCGGCGGCCCCTCAGGCTTATCACCTGTGCAGTGGTCCCTGACTATTCCTATAACCTAGCTCAACTCCTATCTGTACCCCCTCAATCCCCTTATCCTCTAGGAACCTATCCAAACCTTCTTTGAAGCCCTGTAACATGCTCTGGCCTATCATGGCCTCCGGAAGCGCGTTCCATGTGTCCACCACCCTCTGGGTAAAAAAGAACTTCCTAGCGTTTATTTTAAACCTGCCCCCTTTTAATTTCTCCGAGTGCCCCCTTGTACTTGTGAAGAATCTGTCCCTGTCTACCTTTTCTATGCCCTTCAGGATTTTGAAGGTTTCTATCATGTCTCCTCTAAGTCTCCGTTTTTCCAAGGAGAATAGCCCCAGCTTTTTCAATCTATCAGCATATGAGAAGTTTTCCATACCCTTTATCAGTTTAGTCGCTCTTCTCTGGACTCTCTCAAGTACTGCCATGTCCTTCTAGCAGTTTTCAGCGCAGAGAGCCGCGCTGAATGGCCCACGCTGCTCCCGACGCTCATAGGAACTCTGTGAGCGTCGGGAGCAGCACGGGCCATTGAGCGCGGCGTCCCACGCTAGAAACTGGTAGTGCAGTTTAATAGAAGAGACCCTTAGTGTTCCTGAGATTTGAATTCAAGTAAAATCATTTAGAGATGTTTGTTCAGGGGCTGTCAAGCTGCTTCTTTATTTTCCTTTTATCTATTTGGTTTGATAATTTCAGTCTAATTCAACAGGTTGGTCTTCAGTTATTGTGGACTAATTTATACTTAGGGTTGGATGTTATTTCCTTAAAATTGTGATGTAAGGATATTTAATTCTTACTAATAGAATTATTTCTGTTGCCTTTATATTTTTTGCTTTTTTTTCTGTATTATTGCCAAATGTTTAAAATTGCTTAAATAAAGACTTAAAAAAAGTGGAAGATCTGTAAAATGTTGTTAACAATACCACAGTAGAATCTCAGCTAACCGGCTTTCAGTTAACCAACTGACAAAAAAAAAATTGTCTCCTGCACTCCTAAGGCAATGTCCAAAGTGGTGCTCCTGTCCCAACAACCTCCCCTCCCTCCAGCCCCAGAGGCATCATCGGCAGCCACAGATCTCCTTCCAGCTCCCGAAGCATCGCGGCAGCCACCACTCTCCCTCCCTCCATTCCTGAAGCAGCAGAGCCAGTCTTAACAACCCCCTCCCTCTGTTCCTAAAAGAGTAGAACTGGTCCTGACAACTTCTTCCCCCTCTATTTCCAAAGCAGCAGAGCTGGTCCTGACGCTCCCCTCACCTCCCTCCCCCAATGCAGCAGCAGCCGGTGAGCATGGAAAGCGCCGGTAAACAGGCAGCTTCTGGCCAGCTCCAGCAGGACCTTTCCTCTGCCATTCTACTTGCAATGCAGCAGAGGAAAGGCCCTACTGGGGCTGGCCAGAAACTGCCTGTTTACTAGCACTTTCCCTGCTCACCGGCTGCTGCTTAATCATTGGGTGAGTGAGTGAGGGAGGAGGGTGGGAGGGGGTTGTCAGGATCGGCTCTGCTGCTTTGGTTAAGGGAGTGAATGGGGGGAGAGAAAGTGACCAAGAAGGAAATAAGGTGCTGAATCTACAAGTAGGGGTAAGGGGATGATAGAGTGAGGTGGGAAGCGAGACAAAACTATTTTTACATTAACTCCCAAATAACCAGAAATGCAGTTATCTGACATCCACCAATCCCCATGGGTGCTAGATAACTGAGATTCTACTGTATTGGATTATTGGTTCAAGCATGAATTGATAATGAATATGACTTGTTGGATAGACAGGATGGACCAGGCAGGTATTTATCTGCCATCATTAACTACATTACTGTACTATAATGTCAGTTTAATTTAATCTGTAAATGTCCAAATAATTGAAGATATGGAGTGACTGGGACCCTTGTTCCAAATAATGGGGATTCAGTTCACACCGCTCTCCATTTACGCTGTTTTGTTGACCTAAATGTGCTTTAGAAAGTCTTGGAGTTAGAAGAAAATTGCCTGCTGCTCTTCAAATATGCTTTTCCAGTCTCGATAACAACTTGCACTTCTTTCTAGAATTATCCTCTCTATATTCGAAGCATCCCGACAGAGAACGAACTGAAATTCCATTACACTGTTCACACCTCGCTTGATGTTGTGGATGAAAAAATCTCTGCCATGGGGAAGGCGCTGGTGGATCAAAGGGAGCTCTACTTAGGACTCCTTTATCCCACTGAAGACTATAAAGTGTATCCTTGCCCGAGTATGTGCTTCCCTTTTTGCCTGTCATTGCTTCTGCCTTTTTTCATAGTCTCTGGATTCATCTGCTGCTGTTGCTGAGGAAGGAAAAATTATGTTCTTAACCTGCTAATTTTCTTTCCTTTAGACACAGCAGATGAATCCAGAGCTCCACCCGTGCTTACTTTCTGCTGTTGATTCGCTTGCAGGATGTTCATGTTTTGTGTTATGGTTGGTAGTTTGTTTCAGTTTGATGTGGTTTATGGGAAATAAGTTTTTCATTTGTGCAGTTTTGTTGTTCATGATGCTTGGGCAAAGAGCAATACTATAATTGGCCAGGAGAGATTCCATCCAAGAGGAGCACCTGCAAATCAGTTCTCTATCTCCATCTGCTGGTAGATGGACCCACAGTTTGTGTTTGTCCTTTATTGGAATAAACAAGACTATTCTTACATCAGTGATCCTTTGTGGAGTGTTCATTGTCTGTTCCCACTGTTTTTTGTGTGGTCTCACTGATGTGTACCAGTGTGCAGTGATATGAAAAGGTGGTTACTCACTTGACTGCATTTAAATATTGGACACGTAAAATGTTTTCCTAAGTACACTTTTCACAATATTTAGATTGGCTTTGATCATATATATTTCATGCAATTTAAACTTAACCATTTAGAGTTTTTCTATTATGCTACTTAATCCTGCTGACATTGAAATCACAAATCGGTTAATTGGGTTTATCAGCCAGAGAAATAGATATTTGAAAGGTCTTCTCCACCAGTAAAAAGGTAAATAAATGAATGAACTGGCCTGTAGGAGGTGAGAAATGGCCTAGTGGTAGAGCTGCCGCCTCCTTGAGACCCTGGGAAGTCACGTAGGGGAAGATTCTCAAAATTTTTAGTGTGGTCGCTAAACTGGTTCCAGTCAATTTAGCGTTCATGTACTTTAGCAGTGGATTATCAAAATGGCTTATTGTGGTCTTTTCCAAGCTTCCTAGTGGTCTCTGACTCTGCCATGCAAATGTATTACAGTCATTAATATTTAAACGAGCATTCTGGGTGATTCTCTATTATCGCCGGGTGATTCCCTAGCCTCGCTGTCCTACATCTGTGAGCAAAAGCTTTCCCCCTATTCCGTTTTGGCTTGCAGAATGCTCTGGATCTGGCAGTGGTCTGGTGATTCTTCTAAAGTGACCTTGAGCCAGTTGCCTTTTAAGGGACAGCTGCTGTTTGGCCAGGGTCTGGATGACCTTATGCCCCGTGTACAGGATCGCAGGCCCAAGTCGTTGCCCTATTCCAGGAACCCACCCTATTCCTTGCTGATTCGACGATCGTCTATCTTTATAAGTACTGGTAAGCTGGATTTCTGCTTTCTGACCAGCCTTTATAAGAGTGCCATCAGAATGGGTTTTAGCACTTAGTTGGGGGAGGAGGGAGGTTCCTGTTCTTGCACCCCGTTCTGATAGTGCAGGCTGTCTCTCCCTATAGCACAGATTTGTCTTTCAGATTTCTCATGTTTCATAACATGTTCTCTCATTTTTAATTATTTGTGTTTGCATTTGTTGATTTGAGCAGAATTGATATACTTGTCAGGGAATTTTCCCCATTCTCCTCTCATTTTTGTCCTCTACAAATGTTCCTGGCTGCTTTTAGACTGACTGAAGAATTAAGGCACTGGCACAGTGAATGAGGTATGAGGGGGAGGGGTTTAAGTCTCTAAATTTGAGGCTTCCTACAAAGTCCTGGTGGGTAGATGGAAATAACCCACTGGTCCCGGAATAAAGTGTGGATTTACAAGAAAGAAGATTAGTAAAGGTAAGAACCTAATCTTTCATTTGCTTTCTTTATCAATGCTTTATCAGTGCTTTGCATCTGTCTTGCCAGTGCTTAAGTCTCTTCTTATAGTCCTCATTTAGATTCTTTTTTCCATTCTTTACAGCACAGGTGTCAAACTCAAGGCCCATGGGCTGAATCCAGCTTGCCTGGCTGTTTATGTGGCCCGCAGTGCAATTGATGCGGCATTTTCATTGCTACCCCCGGTGTTATCTTCTGTCCGGCTCCCTCTTCCTCACTGCCCAATGCACAAAGTCGGATGAGGTGCCGCATGCAGCTTTGTGCACACTGCGGTAGTAAGGAAGAGGGAGCCGGCCAGAAGATAACACCGGGGGCGGCAATGAAAACGCACAACGCACCGCGGGCAGCATAAAATGGCCAGGCGGTAAGACACCTACCAGAGGGAGGCACCTAATTGAGGTACAGCTTGGAGGGAGGGAGACAACAAAGGTAGGGGGGAATGATTTTATTTTCAATATAGTGATTGAATTGTGTCAATTTTGAGAATTTACATTTTGCACTGTTCAGGAAGAAATGCATTTGTTTCTTTTTCTCTGGGGTTGAATCTTGGGGCTGGTTTGTATAAGTTCTTTTAGTTTGTGGTCCCGTATTTGCTTAGGGGTTATCTGTGTTCTGGTAGGAATGAATGTTGAGAAGCATACAGTGTGCTTTGCATAGTTTAATTTTGTGGTTGTGTTATTAATAAGATTATATTGTGTGTATATAGAAAAATAAATGGAAAAAATAGTGTTACAATTAGTACTATTATTGGGGCGGGGGTGGGGTCTGTCCCGTGACTTAGCCTGTGTTTTGGATTTTGGTCCCTTAATATGATTGAGTTTGGCACCCCTGCTTTAAAGGATGTGTTTTTTTGGCTCTAATAGCCACTTTCACTTCACCTTTTAGCCATGCTGGTTCTTATCTATACAGCAGACCCAGTCAGGGGTTATTTCAAAGAAAGCTCTCTGAGTAACTGATTTCACCTGCCTGGAGAAGTCCAAACTAGGCTGCTTTGTAGGAATATGCATGAAAAATTTGTTTGAAGTGCTCCTACTTCATGCACATTTCCCTCGTGCCTGTTGATTTTAGATATCCTGAAAATCCAAGTGGTAAGAGTGAGGAAGCCTGATACTGGTATTTCAATAAAGATCAGCAGTAAAAGAGCATTGCAGTCTTTATTCAAAGCACGTTCCTTTACAGCCTGCTCAGATACGGCTACGTAACAAACTCAAAGGTGAAATTTGTCATGGTGGTAGACTCTTCAAATACAGCACTTCGAGACAATGAAATCCGGAGTGTAAGTACCAGCTGCTGGATCTGGACCTCTCTCATCGGAAGCGTCTTTGGAGATTTATAACCTTTGTTTTGCCATTTCAGATGTTCCGGAAACTGCATAATTCCTACACAGATGTGATGTGTAATCCCTTCTATAATCCGGGGGATCCCATTCAGTCCAGGTGAGTGGGGGCCTACTCTACCACATCTGGATTTGAGCTTGAAGGAAAGAAATAAATCTTCCAGACTGCAGAAGCAAGGAATTTTTCCCATGGAAAAACTCTTTATTGAATAAGCTGTTTTGAGCCCTGGGGGTAGAAGATGACATGAGTAGATTTAAACTTTTCCTTGCTTGTGGCTGTCGGCCAGGGCCACACTCAAAGCTTTTTTTCAGGATATTTATATTGATTATTCATCAACTCTATTTGCATATGCATGGTGTGGGAAAAAAAACCAACCATTGCTTGGTTATCTTGAAAAACAGACTTATTTACAGCCCTTGAAGCCTGGTATAAAACTATCTGTTGTAGCGAAAACCACTTCCAGTTTCATGTCTTAGTTCCTGTGTCAACAGAGTACAGCAGGGATGGCGACCTCAGGTCTACGGGAGCTACGATCTGCTCCAGTTTTCTGGGTTTTCACAATGAGTGTTGATTCAGTAGCAGATATTTGCACAGTCTAACTATTCTGTGAATGACCTGTGTGTGGCACTCAAGAGCCAGGATAACTATTGCTGGGCAAAAGCTGCGGTAAGAAGCCGTCTCCACCAAACTTAGACAACATTTATTGTTTATTTTCTTGTACCTAAGAAGCTATTAAACACAGCAAATGTTATTCCCTCAAAAGAAAGCTGCCTCGGTCTATAAATGCTTCGCTTCTTCCATTCTGTTGTATCAAGGTCATTTTGAATTGACCTCATCAGCTGCCCCAAAAGCCTTCTGTGTAGGAAGATTGAAAAAAAAAAAAAAAATTAGCATTTCCTTCAGAATTTTGTCACATTGTATGATATTTTATGACCAAGGTGAACAAAGGTTTTATCAACTAATTCATTTATAGTATACTAGCTTTATAGCCCGATACATTAATGGGTGCTAGAATATATTTGTGTGTCTGTCTTTATTTCTTTCTCTCTCTGTCTCCTTAGCCGCTTTTTCCTATCCATTCTCCCTTCTTTTTACCTCCCCTGTGTCCACCACCACCCCTTCACTGCTCCCCTTATCCAGCAGCAGCCCTTCTCCCTTTGTTTTACCTCCCCCCTGTCCATCAGCACCTCTTCCTGCTCCCCCTGTCCAGCAGTAGACCTCCCTTCCTTTTTTCCCCCCTGTCCATCAGCACCTCTTCCTGCTCCCCCTGTCCAACAATAGGCCTCCCTTCCTTTTTTCCCCCCCTGTCCATCATCACCTCTTCCTGCTCCCTCTGTCCAGCAGTAGGCCTCCCTTCCTTTTTTCCCCCCTGTCCATCAGCACCTCTTCCTGCTCCCCCTGTCCAACAATAGGCCTCCCTTCCTTTTTTCCCCCCTGTCCATCATCACCTCTTCCTGCTCCCTCTGTCCAGCAGTAGGCTTCCCTTCCTTTTTTCCCCCCTGTCCATCATCACCTCTTCCTGCTCCCTCTGTCCAGCAGTAGGCCTCCCTTCCTTTTTTCCCCCCTGTCCATCAGCACCTCTTCCTGCTCCCCCTGTCCAACAATAGGCCTCCCTTCCTTTTTTCCCCCCCTGTCCATCATCACCTCTTCCTGCTCCCTCTGTCCAGCAGTAGGCCTCCCTTCCTTTTTTTCCCCCTGTCCATCAGCACCTCTTCCTGCTCCCCCTGTCCAACAATAGGCCTCCCTTCCTTTTTTCCCCCCCCTGTCCATCATCACCTCTTCCTGCTCCCTCTGTCCAGCAGTAGGCCTCCCTTCCTTTTTTCCCCCCTGTCCATCAGTATCTCTTCCTGCTCCCCCTGTCCAACAATAGGCCTCCCTTCCTTTTTCCCCCCTGTCCATCAGCACCTCTTCTTGCTCCCCCTGTCCAGCAGTAGGCCTCCCTTCATTTTTCCCTCCTGTCCATCAGCACCTCTTCCTGCTCCCTCTGCCCAGCAGTAGGCCTCCCTTCATTTCCCCCCCCTGTCCATCAGCACCTCTTCCTGCTCCCCCTGTCCACGGGAGTTAGTACAGGGCCGGTCTCTGCCGTTCTCCCCAGAGTTTTTTTATTTACTCGGATAGAGTCCTTGCGGCTCCCCCTTCCTTTCTTGCAGACCCGACTACCTACCCGGCGATTCAAGCAGCGTGTGCAGCATTCTTCACACGCTGTTTTGGGTCCTTCTACTTCCCTGATTTACTCTGGCACGTCCCTGATGACATCATCAGAGACGCGGCAGAGAAAATCAGGGCAGTAGAAGGGCCCGAAGCAGGGTGTGAAGAATGCTGCACACGCTGCTTGAATTGCCGGGTAGGTAGTCGGGTCCGCGGGAAGGGAAGGGGGGTGAGCGGCAAAGGACTCGGACTCCTCTGGTATGTCGCGGAGGGCGGCCCGGCTCCATTTTTCGTTTCGTCCCGGAGAGGGGGGGGGGAGGAGGCGCTCTTTGTGGAGGCGATCGTCGGTTGGCTGGGAGCGGGCTTGTGGAGGTGATCGTCGGCTGGTGACGTAGTACGTGCATGCGCACTCGTGCCGCCACACCCCGACAGAAAAGGGATCAGGGAACACGCGACGTGAGTGCACATGCGCGGCTAGCAAATTATTATTATTGATAAAACTTTTGGGGAAACTGTTAGAAATGAGTGAAACCTTGATGTATTAACCATGAGCTCTTGAATTCAAGAATCCACTTCATCAGATGCATGACATGTAGTTTATGCGGTGGGTTAATAAACAGGGAAATGGATGACAGAGAAGGTATGGAAAAGTACAGGGAGTAGAAAGTGAGTGACTGAAACCAAAGACAGTCCATTCCTACTTGCTGTTCCTCTTCAGATGAAGGTGCCAAGTGTTTAGAAAAGCTCCAGTTCAGCAGTTTCCATCTTTGTATGTTTCTGCATTTCTTGAATGTTTCCTGATGCCACCTGTCATTGTCATTTACAGCCCTGGTACATTATAAAATCTTTATCTCTGTCCAGATGAATGGGTATTTGCCTCCCTGGCGATAGAGAGCAGAACTTTGCAGTGACATCATCAGGGGCTGTGTAAATAGGAGATTTGCCAGAATTACATTAGGGATTTCTATTCCGCCATTACCTTGCAGTTCAAGGCGGATTACAAAAGAATTATCCAAGATGTATTACAACAAGTACTTACAAAAAAAAAAAAAATTGGTCATTTTCAAAGAGAGTAAGAAATGGGTAAGGTTATTTGTTTGAGGTAGTTGGCTTTAGTGAGAGGTGGAGTTTGAGACTTGCGGTATTATTTCTTTTTTCAGAGTTTTCTTGAAGAGTATGGTCTTTATTTCTTTTCTAAAAGCCTTGTAGTCGAGGGATGCCGTCAGTAGATTGGCGATTTGGTTGTCTAGTTTGGCTGCTTGAGTGGCCAGGAGGCCATCATATAGTTTTTTTCCGTTTGACCTCCTTAATTGGGGGGTATGAGAATGGGGTGTGAGTTTTCCTATGTCTGGTTGCGGTGTTGTGGATGAGTTTGGACTGTCTCCGTATAAAGTCTTAAATAGTAGGCAGTAGAATTTCAATTGTATTCTTGCTGGGATCAGAAGCCAGTGTGATTGGAGATATGCTCCTGTCTGCAGTGTAAGGTGGCATGTACTGTTCTCCCTAAGTCTACCCAAACATAAGAGTTGCCATACTGGGACAGACCGAAGGTCCAGCAAGCCCAGTATCATGTTTCCAACAGTCGCCAACTCGGGTCAGGACAAAAACAGATTTTGTGTTTGGCAGGTGGAGCAGTCCTTGTTCATATTCCAGGGAAGCAGCCTGAGAGTTTGAAATTTCCCTTCCCAAACTCCTGTAGTGAATTTGTTCTCTTTTTCTTCTGTCTGGATTCTGTGGTCCTCCCAGTCTGAGTCTGGGTTGAAAGGAGGCGGGCAAAGCAAGTGCCTGAACCTTTGGTCATTGGCTGAGGAACAAGGGGCACAGTTAGGACATTAGTGCGTGCGGTTATTTTGGAGTCTTTCTTCCCTCCTTTTTCTCCTATAAAAATAAAATTATTATCATTCCTTCCTGCCTGAGACAGCCTGGTTGGAATAAAGTGTAAACAAACAATGTTTGTTTATTAAAAGCTTATTATACCATAGTTATAAAACAATGGTTTTTCTTTACCTTCCTTATCAGCTCCTTGCATTTCGCTTGCCATTCCTTATGCTGTTTCCTATTATTTTCAAGGGGGTGAATACTTTTGCAAGGCACTGTACATAGCAGGGTATCCTTATCCTTACTGAGGCCTTGAATGGCTGTGCTCTCTACTGTTAGGAAGGCAAATACCCATTCATCTGGACTAGTCTAGCAGGATTCAAAGAAAGGAAGTTAACAGGTAAGGTTCTCCCTGAAATGTTTTTAGAGCTTTGCTATCCTATTGTAGAATAGAAAACATCTGTATATACTGAATGGACAGTGCTATGGAAGGACACACAAGATCTCAATCTCCGAGCAGATTTTGGTTCTCTACATGACCCCAAGTATGTTGCCTTTGAAGATGAATGATTATTGCATTGTATAACCGATTATAGATAGATCAGGTAATCACAATCCAAAAGCTCCCCTGTCTGTAGTTTTTATGTTTGGAGGGAAGGGGAGAAGTCTTAGGTTGAGCCTAAAAGGTCCTGAGATGAGGCGATGGATAAGCCACACTTGTTTTCTCTGCTGTCTTTTTCACCCTTGTTTCTCTTGCAGGGCCTTTGATAATATGGTGATGTCAATGATGGTGCAAGTATGCTGAGCAGACAACTCCAACTACTTTCTTTGCTTCGTTTGGAATATTCCTGTATTGTAAATGTTTGTATAATCATGGAACAGATCTATTTGAATGTGTATATAGTGTTCTGTATGGATATCTTCACTGTAAAATAAACTTAATTTCTCCAACAGGACCTTGTTGGCTCTTGTATAATTGTTTTCAACAGCCTTTCACAGTACCAGCTTGAGTGAGGAAAGCAGTTTCCCCCATCACGCATGCCCGTCGGAGCCGCAATCTTTTTTTTTAAACTTACTGGACCTCTGGGCTGGCATAGTTTTTTTTCTTTTTTTAACAAGCCCGTGGTTTTAACCCGCTTAAGCCTGTGGGTTAAAATCATGGGCTTGCACTGCGAGGAAGGGTGGGAGAGTCGGGGCTGCAGGAGGTGTTTAGGGCAGCAGGAGATCGGGGCTGACAGGGTAGAAGCAAGGTGGCAGAAGGCAGGGCAGCCGGAAAGGGCTTGAGCGACTGATCCTCAGCAGTCACTTAGGAGTGATGCCAGCCCAGTCGGTGATGCAGGGTTTTGGTTTGTGAATCGTGTCCCTGCCTACTTTGCATGCCGTTGCCCTCATTTGCATGCGCGGATCGGAGGATGGTCGGCAGAGAGGTAAATGAATCGGGCCAGAGGGAAATTTGGTCGCTAAGGAGTCGCAAACCAATCAGAACACAATCAGTTTGCTTTGTGAATTTAGCCTCAAGTTAGGCACTGGAAAATCAGACTCAGTGAAATCTGGCCTAACATACTGATGCCTACCTCCAGGATGCCTAAGCATGCTTAGGCACCACTTGGCGAGATTCTATAAACGGTGCCTAGAGATTGATTGACAACTATACCAAGCAGTGCCTACAATGTAGGTGCCAAATCCGGCCCTTATACCTCATATACCTCATGAGTTCAATATGGCTTACACAAGTATCAAGATAAAAAGATAAAATGACTGTTTCGAACAATGACATTAACCTCCTCCTTTACTAACGCGTAGTGTGGGTTTGAGCAGCGGCAGTAACTGCTCCGACACTCCTACAATTCATATGAGCATCGGAGCAGTTTCTGCCACTGCCGGCGCTAAAACCCACGCTATGCGTTAGTAAAGGAGGGGGTAAGTTTAAATCATCAAACTCCATAGATGATAAAAATATTTTAAAAGGTTTTAGCATTTTACGGAAATTGAAAATTTCTTTGGACTCATCCCTACTGGCAAGGAATTCCACCAATAAAACCAGATGAATAAATGGACTTCTTACAGGACGGATAATATAACATTAAAGGTTCTCTAGCAGTAATGGAAATGTTCTGTGCCAAGAGATTAATCAAACCTAACCTACAGAGGTCTTTTTGGCAATTCTCCTGCAGCAAATGCATCGAGACTCATCGATAGAAACTGAATGAACCTCAGTGCGTTCACCATGTGCAAATTACTAACGCAGCTTTGTAAAAGGAGATCATAGATTGGAGAAATGCCATATACATAGTAACATAGTAGATGACGGCAGATAAAGACCCGAATGGTCCATCCAGTCTGCCCAACCTGATTCAATTTAAATTTTTTTTTTTTTTTTCTTCTTAGCTATTTCTGGGCAAGAATCCAAAGCTTTACCCGGTACTATGCTTGGGTTCCAACTGCCGAAATCTCTATTAAGACTTACTCCAGCCCATCTATACCCTCCCAGCCATTGAAGCCCTCCCCTGCCCATCCTCCACCAAACGGCCATATACAGACACAGACCGTGCAAGTCTGCCCAGTAACTGGCCTTAGTTCAATATTTAATATTATTTTCTGATTCTAAATCTTCTGTGTTCATCCCACGCTTCTTTGAATTCAGTCACAGTTTTACTCTCCACCACCTCTCTCGGGAGCGCATTCCAGGCATCCACCACCCTCTCTGTAAAATAGAATTTCCTAACATTGCCCCTGAATCTACCACCCCTCAACCTCAAATTATGTCCTCTGGTTTTACCATTTTCCTTTCTCTGGAAAAGATTTTGTTCTACGTTAATACCCTTTAAGTATTTGAACGTCTGAATCATATCTCCCCTGTCTCTCCTTTCCTCTAGGGTATACATATTCAGGGCTTCCAGTCTCTCCTCATACGTCTTCTGGCGCAAGCCTCCTATCATTTTCGTCGCCCTCCTCTGGACCGCCTCAAGTCTTCTTACGTCTTTCGACAGATATGGTCTCCAAAACTGAACACAATACTCCAAGTGGGGCCTCACCAATGACCTGTACAGGGGCATCAGCACCTTCTTCCTTCTACTGACTATGCCTCTCTTTATACAGCCCAGAATCCTTCTGGCAGCAGCCACTGCCTTGTCACACTGTTTTTTCGCCTTTAGATCTTCGGACACTATCACCCCAAGTTCCCTCTCCCCGTCCGTGCATATCAGCTTCTCTCCTCCCAGCATATACGGTTCCTTCCTATTATTAATCCCCAAATGCATTACTCTGCATTTCTTTGCATTGAATTTTAGTTGCCAGGCATTAGACCATTCCTCTAACTTTTGCAGATCCTTTTTCATATTCTCCACTCCCTCTTCGGTGTCTACTCTGTTACAAATCTTGGTATCATCTGCAAAAAGGCACACTTTTCCTTCTAACCCTTCAGCAATGTCACTTACATACATATTGAACAGGATTGGCCCCAGCACCGAACCCTGAGGGACTCCACTAGTCACCTTTCCTTCCTTCGAGCGACTTCCATTAATCACCACCCTCTGGCGTCTGTCCGACAGCCAGTTTCTGACCCAGTTCACCACTTTGGGTCCTAACTTCAGCCCTTCAAGTTTGTTCAACAGCCTCCTATGAGGAACTGTATCAAAGGCTTTGCTGAAATCCAAGTAAATTACATCTAGCATATGTCCTCGATCCAGCTCTCTGGTTACCCAATCAAAAAATTCAATCAGGTTCGTTTGGCACGATTTACCTTTTGTAAAGCCATGTTGCCTCGGATCCTGTAACCCATTAGATTCAAGGAAATACACTATCCTTTCTTTCAGCAACACTTCCATTATTTTTCCATACCTTGTTGGACAGGCTGAATGAACCATCAGGGTCTTTTGCTGCCATCACTTACTTTATTAGTATATGATACACTAAAACACACATTTTATAAACAGAATGAGCTGATAACCAATGTAGCTTTACCATAATTCACTCATATTTAGATGTACCAAAGATTAATTTAGCTACTGTATTTTGGGTCAATT
This sequence comes from Geotrypetes seraphini, assembly GCF_902459505.1. Classification (NCBI taxonomy): domain Eukaryota; kingdom Metazoa; phylum Chordata; class Amphibia; order Gymnophiona; family Dermophiidae; genus Geotrypetes; species Geotrypetes seraphini. Next base: position 9,272,716 of record NC_047087.1, on the reverse strand, counting down.
GAGGTTTTGTAATGTCCAACATAGACAATATTATAATAGTCTATATAAGATAAAATCAATGTTGAGCAAGCAAATGAAAGATTTTAACAGAAAAATAAGCTCTAATAAGATGCTAAAGGTTCCATACAGAATTTTAAATTCAAGCAACAGTAATTTAAATATGATCCTTGCCCTTAATGGTAACCAATTGAATCAGTTGGGGGAGGGAGGGAGAAAACAACTAATTTGGCTGCCACATTTTATAAAACCTGAAGTCGGTGTATTTGTTTTTCTGAAACTACGAAGCGATGAGAGTAATGGTAAGAAAGAAACTTAGGAACAGCTCAAAGAAATCACAGACTGTAGAGCAAGCCTGGTCATTATTCAAGGACATGGTGAGGGAAGCACAAAATCTTTATATCCCCAGATTTAGAAAAGGATGCAAAAAGAACCGAACTAAAGACGTGGCGTGGATAACTAAAGAAGTGAGGAAAGCGATAGGAGACAAGAAATATTCATTCCGGAAATGGAAAAAGGACAAAACCGGGGAGAACTGGAAAGAGCGCAGGAAGCATCAAAAGGAATGTCACCTCATAGTCAGATGAGCAAAAAGAGAATATGAAGAGAAGCTAGCCAGGGAAGTGCGAAATTTCAAACCGTTCTTCAGATATGTTAAAGGGAAGCAGACGGCAAGGGAGGAAGTGGGACCGCTGGATGACGGAGATAGGAAAGGAGTGGTGAAGGAGGAGAAAGAAGTGGCGGATAGACTAAACATGTTCTTTTCGTCAGTATTTACAAAACGTGCCGGAACCTGAAAAAATCTTCACAGGAGATCAAGCAGAAAAATTAACATCAATGGAGGTAAGCCTCGAGGACATACATAAGCAGATAGATAGGATTAAAAGTGACAAATCTCCGGGCCCACACAGAATCCACCCTAGGGTTTTGAAGGAACTAAAGGAGGAAATAGCGGAACTACTACAGCAGGTTTGTAACCTATCCCTGAAAACAGGCGCGATCCCAGAGGACTGGAGGATAGCTAATGTTACGCCCATCTTTTAAAAAGGATCGAGAGGTGACCTGGGGAACTACAGACCGGTAAGTCTGACTTCGGTTCCGGGGAAGATGGTGGAAGCGCTGATAAAAGGCAGCATCGATGAGCATCTAGAAAGAAACAAACTGATGAAAACAAGCCAGCATGGCTTCTGCAAGGGAAGATCGTGCCAACCAAACTTATTGCACTTCTTCGAAGGAATTAACAAACAAATGGATAAAGGGGACCCCCAAAGACATCGTATACTTGGATTTCCAAAAAGTCTTTGACAAGATACCACATGTACACCTACTACGGAAACTGAAGAACCATGGGGTGGAAGGAGACGTACATAGATGGATCAAAAATTGGTTGGCGGGTAGGAAGCAAAGGGTAGGAGTGAAGGGCTACTACTCTGACTGGAGGAGGGTCACAAGCGGTGTTCCGCAGGGGTCGGTACTCAGGCCGCTGCTGTTCAATGTATTTATAAACAATCTAGAAACAGGGACGAAGTGCGAAGTAATAAAATCCACAGATGACACCAAACTATTTAGTGGAGTTGGGACTAAAGAGGACTGCAAGGAATTACAAAGGGACCTGAACAAACTAGAAAAGTGGGCGATGAGATGGCAGATGAAGTTTAATGTAGAGAAATGTAAAGTCTTGCATGTAGGGAACAGAAACCCGAAGTACAGCTATACGATGGGAGGGCTGGTAATGGGTGAAAGTACCCAAGAAAAGGACTTGGGGGTAATAGTGGACAACACAATGAAGCCGTCGGCACAGTGCACAGCGGCCTCTTAAAAGGCGAATAGAATGCTAGGTATTATCAAGAAAGGCATTACAACCAGATCGAAAGAGGTCATCCTGCCGTTGTATCAGACAATGGTGCGCCCACACCTGGAGTACTGTGTCCAATATTGGTCGCCGTACCTTAAGAAGGATATGACGATACTCGAGAGGGTTCAGAAAAGAGTGACGTGATTGATGAAAGGTATGGAAAACCTTTCATATGCTGAGAGAAACTGGGGCTCTTTTCCCTGGAAAAGCGGAGGCTTAGAGGGGATATGATAGAGACTTACAAGATCATGAAGGGCATAGAGAAAGTGGAGAGGGACAGATTCTTCAAACTTTCAGAAACTACAAGAACGAGAGGGCATACGGAAAAATTAAGAGGGGACAGATTCAGAACCAATGCTAGGAAGTTCTTCTTCACCCAAAGGGTGGTGGATGCCTGGAATGGGCTTCCAGAGGGTGTGATAGGACAGGGTACGGTGTCGGGGTTCAAGAAGGGATTAGATGAATTCCTGAAGAGAAAAGGGATAGAAGGGTATAGATAGAGGATCACTATACAGGTTCTGGACCTGATGGGCCGCCGCGTGAGCGGACTGCTGGGCAAGATGGACCTCTGGTCTGACCCAGCAGAGGCACTGCTTATGTTCTTATGATTGTACCACAGAAAAGCTGTATATCAAATCAATAGCCCTTAACCTCTATCTACAAATGTACGAGGGTGTGAAGAGTTTTGCAAGGCAGTGTACCTAGCAGGGTATCTTTATCCTTACTGAAACCATGAAAGTTGCAGGAGACCTCTTCTCTGTAAGCAACATAATCATTCATAGTACTGCCCAATAAGATAAACACATAGCACGAGGTATGATGTGATGCTATATATGCCTTCATGACCATGATTTATCTTTGCCATTTTCAGGGCACAGGCTGTACAAGTCTGCCTGGCACTGGTTTCATTTTCCAACTACTGAAGCTGCCATTGAAGCCCCACTCCAGCCCATCCAAATCTATGCAGCCATGATCAGGACACATACCCGAAGATGCAGGCAGCTAGTAAGCAAAGTGTTTCGTGGGACTTCGCTTTTCAGGCTTTGAATCTGCAAGGTTCCTGTAACCCTTAGGAGTCATCAGCTATCTTGTATTTCCTCCTCTTCCCCATCCCGGGCCTGCCATCAATGTGATTGGTTCTCACTCTGTCACTGTGCTAACCTCAGAGGCTCATGAAGCTTTTGGTGTGGTACTTAAGTTGTCGTCATTCCTCTCTCTTGGTTTGGCTCCCTGTTCCCCATGGGAAAGTCTGACATCTCTGAAAACTGCATTAAGAAATTTCCCCTTGGGAAGCTTACTGTCTACCACTTGAGAGCTCCTGGGTTTTATAATGATGATGATGACGTTAAACTGAAACCCAAGTGAGCTCATTTCTAAATGCCACAATGTTTGTTAAAACATTTCCAGACTTTCAGCAGTGGTGGATCAGCTGAACGTGCCTATGAAAGTGATAAAGCCAGAAGTGGGGCAAAGGTTTTTCTGCTTAGATTAGCCCTTCCCTTTTGAGATACCCAGAGGATTTATCACCCACAGTCACTGATTTGAGATTCCAGTGCTTTTCCTCCACCTGAAAAGCAGCATGTGTGAGTAAAGAAAACCCAGAGCAGAGTCGTTAGGAGGGGCCTTAAGAAGGGTCCAAAATCTCCAGCAATGGGAAGAAAGGGCTTAACCTGTGTAGCACAGGTACTTAAACCCACATTGTGACCTTCTCATTAGGGCCCTGTCTTAGCATCTCACATCTGATGGTCTTTACATTGAGGTTAAGGGTTTAGTTTGTAAAGGACAGGTATATCTGAATCCACCATCTGTACTTCTCTTGAGCCCCTGTCTCAGCATCCCACATCTGATGATCTTTACACTGAGATGAGGGACATCCAGAAACTCAGCATAGGTTTGACATTTAGGGAGTAAGGTTTGCCTTCCCATGCACTGAGTGTTCCTCAGGATCACCAATACCTGTGAAGGGCAGGGCTTCTAATATTTCCTCATTTCCATCTCAGACCCAGTCAGATTTAACACTGGACCTCATGTGTGCTTCTCCCCTTCAGGGTCCTAGAAGGAGTTCCAGCAAACTGGACTTGTAAACCAGAAGCTACTCCCTCTGCTTGTACCTCAAACCAGACAGTCCTGATCTGCTCCTACTTTCTCTGTAGCTATCACAAGGGGAAAGGCATCTGTAGGCAGAAAACAGCAAATAAATGACACCATGCTAGCTTGTAAAACCAGTGTACAGCACACACTTCAATTTCTTGGTACCACTGCGTGAATAACTCTTTTCAGAGAACTAGGATATTATAGAAATGCAATTCATAGTTCATCCAGCAGTCATGAAGCTTCAGAGCATGTTTTCCAACAAAATCCTTGAGCCTTGCCCATAAAGGGGGGGGGGGGAGGGGGGAAAGGGCCGTCTGCCTCCTCTATTCACTCTCATGGGATCTCTCCTGAGCAGAAGCAGATTAAAGACCCTCTCATCTATCTGGCATTTGTGTTGTGGGCTCTGGTCCATGAATTAAAGACCCAGGACTCCACAAACTAATTTCAGGCCAGTCACAGATCCTGTGGTCTGCTCTGTGTATGAAACCTCCTCTCATGTTCCTACAAAGCTGTCGCATTCCAAGCAATTATTACTGTGGGCTGCCTTATTGGCCCCCACCATGCCCGTCAGCTGCCCCCTGACATTTTGGGGGGGGCACAGCCATAATTGAGAGGTGGTGCCCCCAAGCGAGTTCAGAGCTTGGTAAAACTCTTCATGACCTTGTACATTTTTTCATATTTTGCTGTTTAAAATGTTAAATTCAAAACATTCATTTTGGAGCTGAAAGCATGGTCTCCACAATGTGCTGTATGCTTTCAGATAAATAAGGAAATCCGAAATTGCAGAAGTCCTCTTCCGACTTATCATTTCTTTAGCGCCTATGTCGCTCCTTGGTGTGACCTCATCTGGAGTATTGTGTTCAGTTCTGGTCTCCTTATCTCAAGAAAGATATAGCAGCTCTAGAAAAGGTTCAAAGAAGAGCGACCAAGATGATAAAGGGAATGGAATTCTCCTTGTATGAGGAAAGACAAAAAAAATTAGGACTGTTCAGCTTGCAAAAGAGATGGCTGAGAGGAGATATGATTGAAGTCTACAAAACCATGAGTGAAGTAGAATGGGTACAAGTGAATCGATTTTTCACTCCGTCAAAAATTACAAAGACTAGGGGACACTTGATGAAGTTACAGGGAAATACTTTTAAAATCAATAGGAGGAAATTTTTTTCCACTCATAGAAGCTCTGGAACTCATTGCCAGAGGTTGTGGTAAGAGCAGATAGCGTAGCTGGTTTTAAGAAAGGTTTGGACAATTTCCTGGAGGAAAAGTCCATAGTTTGTTATGGAGAGAGACATAGGAGAAGCCACCGCTTGCTCTGGATCGGTAGCATGGAATGTTGCTACTCCTTGAGTTTTGGCCAGGTACTAGTGACTTGGATTGGCCACTGTGAGAACAGGCTACTGGGCTTGATAGACCATTGGTCTGACCCTGTAAGGCTATTCTTAGGTTCCAATTTCCTAAGGTCTGCCTACAATTTTTCAGTCTGCATGCGCTTTAACAACTTTGAACAGCAATAGGCATGCACTGTCAGCACTATAGATGAGATGAAGAGTGTTCATATGCCCCTCCTCCATCTGCAGACTCAGGCATGTCTGTGTAGCTTGGTGGTGAGAGACACGCTAAAGTGTGTCTTAGTAGACTGCCAGGGATCAGGCGGGTCTTTGTTGTGACTGGAGGAGTACATGAATTGTGGATGTCTGAGAGTGGTATGGTCATAAGCCTGTGTTTTGGGTGAAAATGTAGGTATGTTCCTGTAGGGAGGTATCTGGTAGGGTGAGATATTGGGTTCTGTAGGGTGGGATATTTATTTAATTAAAGTATTTATATACCACTTATAGCCTAAGTGGTTTACATTCAGGTATTTTTTCCCTATCTGTCTTGGTGGGCTCACATTCTGCCTAATTGTACCTGGGGCAATGGGTGATTAATGACTTGACCAGGGTCACAGTGAGCAGTCTGGGTTTGAACCCACAACCTCAGGGTGCTGAGGCTGTAGCTTTAACCACTGCACCACTATAGAAATCATAATGTAGTAAAAGTGAGCCAAGTAAAGGACAATCAAGCCATTGTGACATCACTGATGAGGTTGGCTCTCAGGCAATGGTGGAATGAGGCATTATGATGTCACAATACCAGCTTTGGTTATCAGAGGCTGAAACTTTTCACACTATTTATTCATTCAGTTTTCTATACCATTCTCCCAGGGAAGCTCAGAACGGTTCACATGAATTTATTCAGGCACTCAAACATTTTTCTCTGTCAGTCCTGGGGGGGGGGGGGGAAGGGGGGTTCACAATCTAATGTACCTGGGGCAATATCCCTCTTTATCATGGCACTGACAGGCCAGTCTTTCTTGTGCTGTGGGATCTGGGCTCTCCTTTATCATATGTTTTGTCTTCTCCAAGATAAATCGGTGCTTTCTGTATTGTCAGGCTTAGGCTTCCCATGGTGTACCGCAGTCTGCTGCCTCACTCACATTAGCCCTCTCCTCAAGTCACTTTTCATTGGCTCCCTATCTGCTTCCGAATACAGTTCAGACTCCTCTTATTGACTTACAAGTGCATTGACTCTGCTTATCTCTCCCTACACTCCTCCCCAGGAACTTAGTAAATTTCCCTTATCTGTACCTTTCCACTGCCAACTGGTTCCTTTTATCTTGCTGCACATATGCCTGAAATAGACTTCCGAGTACTTCTCTGTCATTGGTCATATTCGAATCTAGGCTAAAAGCCCACATTTTGAGGCTGCTTTTAATGGCTAACTCTGTTTTAATGAGTCCCACCATAAGTAATTCCGTAATCCTTCACTTGTTCCGTTTGTAAGCTCTGTCGAGCAGGGACTGTCTCTTATGTGCTTTGTGTACAGTGTTGTGAATGTCTAATAGCGCTATAGAAATGCTAAGCAGTAGTAGTAGTGGTCCACGGCAAGCCTCCCTTTCTCAATGGAAACCCCACTCAGGTTGCCTGGAATGTGCTCCCAAGAGAGGTGGTGGAGAGGAAAACGGTGACTGAGTTCAAAGAAGCGTGGGATGAACACAGAGGATTTAGAATCAGAAAATAATATTAAATATTGAACTAAGGCCAGTACTGGGCAGACTTGCATGGTCTGTGTCTGTATATGGCCATTTGGTGGAGGATGGGCTGGGGAGGGCTTCAATGGCTGGGAGGGTGTAGATGGGCTGGAGTATGTCTGAACAGAGATTTCAGCAGTTGGAACCCAAGCACAGTACCGGGTAGAGCTCTGGATTCTTGCCCAGAAATAGCTAAGAAAAAAAAATTAAAAAATTTTAATTGAATCAGGTTGGGCAGACTGGATGGACCATTCAGGTCTTTATCTGCCGACATCTACTATATTACTATGGTCTGCTGGTACAGCTTAACCTCCCTGCCACCATCCTGCTTCCAGATGTGTCCTGCTGTATTTTTCGCATAGGTTTCTTTACACATGTGCAAACCTCATTGACAATTGTTTAGAAATAATACCTTATTAAAAATCCAGAGGCCTGTTCTTTTTAACATTTTTATAAATGGTATTGCTAAAGGGCTGTCAGGTAAGATATGCCTCTTTGCAGATGATGCCAAAATCTGCAAAAGAGCAGGCACCTTGGATAGGGTGAATAACATGAGAAAAGACCTAGTGAAGCTTGAAGAATGGTCTGAAATTTGGCAGCTAAAATGTAATTCTAAGAAATGCAAGGTCATGCATTTGGGCTGCAGAAACCCAAGGGAACAGTACAGTTTGGGGGGTGAAGAACTTAAGTGCATGACAGAAGAGCAGGACTTGGGTGTGATTCATTATGATAATCTTAAGGTGGCTAAACAGGTTGAAAGGGTGACAGCGAAAACTAGAAGGATGCTAGGTTGCATTGGAAAAGGTATGGCCAGTAAGAAAAAGGAGGTATTGATGCCCCTGTATAAGACTCTGGTGAGACCTAATTTAGAATATTGTGTACAATTCTGAAAACTACACCTTCAAAAAGATATAAAAAAGATGGAGTCAGTCCAGAGGAAGGCTACTAAAATGGTGCGTGGTCTTCATTATAAGGCATATGGGGACAGACTTAAAGATCTCAATATGTATATTTTGGAGGATATGATAGAGATGTTTAAATATCTATATGGCATAAATGCACATGAGTCGAGTCTCTTTCACTTGAAAAGAAGCTCTGGAATGAGAGGGCATAGGTTGAAGTGAAGAGGTGATAGGCTCAGGAGTAATCTAAGGAAATACATTTTTACAGAAAGGATGGTAAATGTGTGGAAGAGTCTCCCGGAAGAGGTGGTGGAGACAGAGACTGTGTCTGAATTCAAGAAAGCCTGCGATAGTCACGTGGGATCTCTTAGAGAGAGGAAGAGATAATGGTTACTGCGGATGGCCAGACTGGATGGGCCATTTGGCCTTTATCTGCCATCATGTTTCTAAATAGCCAGTGGCAGCATTTTTTTTTTTTTTTTGTTACTGCTGGCGTTATGCACAAATATTCAATGCCAGCTCATGTCAATGTCTGGGTTTGCACAGCCAGTTATCCCTTATCTGGTTAAGTGAAACCGGGAACTCCACTCATCAGGCAAGTCTCTCTTATCTGTACCCTTCTCCTCTACTGCCAATGCCAGGCTCCGTCTCTCCTATCTTGCTGCATCACCTGCCTGGAACAAACTGCTTGAGTTTGTACGTCAAGCTCCATCTCTGGCAGAGTTCAAATCCAAACTAAAAGACAACTTTTTCAAGTCTCTTTAGTCACTCCCTCTGTGGTTTCCTACCCCTAATGTCCTGTTTGTCTGTCTGATTAGATTGTAAGCTCAGCTGAGCAGGAATTGTCTCTTCATGGTTAATGTAATGTACAGTGCAGTGTTCGTCTGGCAGCGCTATAGAAATGATAAGTAGGAGTAGTAGTAACGCGCCCATGCCTGAGAAACTCCCGGACTCTCTACGTGTCCTGTTTAGTGAATTATCAAACTCAGTTCCCTAACCCCAAAGATGAAGAAACTGTTCAGTGCAGCAGACATCACAGTTTTAAGAAGAAGAGTCCATCCATGCCACATGGTCCCTAGATCTCTCTTTCTCTCTCTCAAATCGCTCTTTAGCTTAATGTGTTCTCTGGATCTGGCAATGTCAGAGCAGATCAAGGCACAAGACTGACCTCTCTCCTAAATTCATGCATTAGAGTTGGGTGGGAGGAGTAAAGGCAATCGCTTTGGAGATCCTGGTAAGGTTCATAAGAACATAAGAAATGCCTTCACCGGATCAGACCTTAGGTCCATCTTGTCCGGCGACCCGCACACACGGAGGCTAAGCTAGGTGTTCCCTAATGGACACCTTATTCACCCGTATCCCTCAATGTGATTTGCAAGAAGGTGTGCATCCAACTTGCCCTTGAATCCCAGAATGGTGGTCTCCGTCACAACCTCCTCCGGGAGAGCACTCCAAGCGTCCACCACTCGCTGTGTGAAGCAGAACTTCCTGACTTTAGTCCTGAGTCTGCCGCCCCTCAGTTTCAGTCCATGACCTCTTGTTCGAGTCACTTTTGACAATGTGAATAACGAAGTTTCTTGCTCTATTTTGTCAAAACCTTTTAGTATTTTAAAAGTCTCTATCATATCCCCTCGCAGCCTTCTCTTCTGGAGGGTGAACAATCCTGATGTTACTGTGGATCTGTTTCCGTATCATATAGTGTGAAACTATTAGCAGAGGGGTGGACCAACTGAAAGAAAGACTTGAAGCACTGGAAAACTCTGCAAGGCATCAAAATCTTTGCTTATTAATCTTTTCCAGAATAGGTTCTTGTAAACTGTTTAAGAGGGACCATGCAGCAGCCTGAGTCTGCTCTACCAGGGCTCCAAGCTGAATGTCACTCTTATATTAGAGGACTCTGTCTTGTCAGTGGCATAGTAAAAGGGGGGACGGGACCGTCTTGGTGAGGGCACTGGCACCTGTCCTCCTCTCTGCCCCCCTTCCCTTCCCACGTACCTCTTTAATGTTCCTGACATGATCCCCTAACCTGCTGCTCATGCCAGCGTCGGCTCTTCTTCTGACTTCACTTCCTGGACCCGCGCCTAGGAAGGGACGTTAGTTGAAGAGCCGACGCTGGTGCCAGCAGCAGGTTGGGTTTGCTGCTCGCACCGGAAACATTGAAGAGGTACGGGGAAGGGAAGGGGGCGTGAGCATGTGCAGGAGGGGATGGGGAAGGAGCAAATTGGGGTGGGGGGCGCCAGTGCCCCAGGCGCCTCTCACCCTTGCTACGCCACTGGTCTTGGTGGTGCCTGGGCCCCATTTCTTATTTAACTGGTGCTTCAGCAAGATCTGAAAATGATTTTGTGCCAGTATTTTCATCATAATCTTATTTTGTTTAGGTCTAGGTTAATTAACACAGGAAATATAAACCCCCAGATTCTATATTTGGTATCCAAAATTGAATGCATGCCCATTTTAATTGAGCAATGAGCTGATAACTACCTAGCAATAATAAATACAGTTGATTGGCTTTAATTAATTAGGATATGCACACTCATTTTGCTAAGTGCTATTCTATAAAGTGCAAATCTCTTAGTTCACGGCTGAAAAGTGGGTGTGGCCGTGGGAGGGGCATGGGTGGGTCAAGTGCATTCACTACAGATGTGCGCAGTAGTGTTCAATTTAGGGGTTCTGCATCTAACTTCTGCACCAGGATTTACAGCAGGTTTCAGTGGGTGTAAATCCTCATACCCAAAGCTGGGGGCAGATCTCGTCACTGGGCGCTGTTCTATCGATGGCACGTAGCTCGGGGCACTGGTTGTAGAATAACGATCCAAGCAAATTATTTTTTTGGTACCCACATTGTGGGAGTGTGTGGTGCAGTGGTTAGAGCTACAGCCTTGGCACCCTGAGGTTGTGGGTTCAAATCCTGCACTGCTCCTTGTGATCCTGAGCAAGTCACTTAATCCCCATTGCCCCAGGTACATTCGATAGAGTGGGAGCCCACTGGGACAGTTAGGGGAAAATGCTTGAGTACTTGAATAATTGGTAATCCACATAGAGTTGTAGGATATGCAGAATTTAAATAATAAAAAAAAAAATCTAGTCTGAAACATTCCTGGCCCAAGCACTGGAAGCTGGGGGGAGAGCTGCCTCATTCTCCCTCAGATATCTGTGGATTTCCTGGAGTTAGTCACATTTTCCTCTAGTCCAAGTTTGAATGTTACTAGGTAATAGGTAATAACAGATTTGTTTAGGATCACAGCCAAGCTTTCCCCCTTATTTCCAATAGTTCCCTATTTCTCTTTCTTTGTTCATTCCTTTCCCTCTCTTTTGGGGGTCTATTGAGGGGATTTGTGATGTAATATTTTACATTTTTCTTCTTTGTGATTTTTTTTGTTTTACCTGTATTATTTCTTGGTACTTGTGACTTATTTCTTTGTCTGATGTGGCAGCTTCATACCTGCTTATACCTCATCCTCCAGCAAAGAGTTCCATAGTAACAAAGTAAATGATGGCAGAAAAAGACCTGCCCAACAGTCACACTCATTATTGATTCATGATTAAACTGTCTTTGTTTGGCATTTCTGAAACATGAACTCAGTCTGCCCGGCACTGACACAGGGATGGGTACCCGTGGTGAACTGTGGGACAAGGATGGGAACAGAACCCGCGGGGTGGGGATGGGGACTGAGCCGACGGGGACAGAGCCTGTGGCCACAGGGACAGACTGTGTTCCCGTGTCATTCCCTAAAAGCTTGAGACTAGTCTTAAACAGACTGTTTCAACTAGATAGAACAGCATCTATAAAATACAACTTAATGCTTCTTAGACAACTTGCAACTGAATTCAATGACTGAAAAAACTGCAGAAACTGCTTTGGATTTCAATGAAACCCTGTTAAATGACCTCAATTGCATCTTGTTTGCCTTTGATGTGACAACAAGAGTCTTGTCTGCTGATCATCCTTCCTTCGTGTGCCCAGTTGCTCGAGCATCTTACTGTTACTGCAACAGATTGATCCATCGTTTCAACATTTAACAGACACTTTTTTTCTGCCCATCCACTACACAGTTTAGGTTCTCTTCTACACCCATGTCTGAAAGACAGTCCAGTTACCTTCCTTTGGGAAGGTTGTGCCAAAACCAGATCAAAATGGAAATGAGAGCTTTGATTCTTGCCCAAACTAGGGGTCAGAGTGTGAATGGTATTCAGCAAAGGTGATCAAGAGGGCAAGGCAAGGGGAAAGGCAGGTGGCAGGATTTTCTACTTCAGAACTTTGGCAACCCTAATCATTCATGTAGCTACAGGGATCCCCAATCCCTGCCAGCTGAAGACTCAGCAGCCTGCTGACCCCCTTCAGAAATGCACAAGGAATGAGTCTAGGCGGGGTGCTGGTATTAGTGGGTCAGAGCGCTGCCATTGATGGCTGCAGTTTTCTGAAAAGGGTCAACAGTTGACAGGGCTTGGGGATCTCTGCCAGCTAAGACATTTAGGGGGCTCCTGTTAAGATATTTTATTTTACCGTTAACCCCAGTTATTTGTAACTAGATCTCATTGTATGAAATAGGAGCAATGAGTGATAAAATAACACGTTAGCAGTATCCCACAGTTTCAGTCTCCCGTAACCAAAGCTGATCAGTGATGCCACAATGGCTTCATTGTCCTCTACTTGGCTCACTTTGCATTTAGGCACCCACACTTACATTGGAAACACAAGAGCCTTAAGTGAAGCAAGGAGCCATGGAAGCTTCTCCTGTACGTGGCAGCCCCGCCTTTGTCCCACCTATGCTCCGCCCCTGTGTAAGTTCCTCTTGCACTATGCAGACTAGTGCTTTGGTTCCCCAGCACTGATGCAGGTATCTGTGCCACACCCACTTGGGTGCTAATATCCTAAACACTGAGGCATGTAGATGAGGGTTATATGCTTGTAAAATTGAATAGATACTGCTGAGAGATACAGGATGAAAGGGGAGACGGGCATCGCTCTTCGTGATATTAAATTGCCTTTATTACACGAATACAATTAAGAACAGACAGAGAACCTGAATCATAATGTTTACAGCTTTCACAGATCAAACATACAGTACATAGAGAGGGAGAAAACAGCATGCCACGATCCTCCCAGCACAGCCCCATTGCTCACAAATGGCCACAGCGCACTCCCACCCATCTTTCTTAACTACCCCCCCTCCTCCCACCACATTCCCCACCAAAGAGGGTTTAGTTTGTAGTCTTCTCTATAATCAGGGACCTTTCCCCTCCATGTCCAAGTAGTGCACAGGTGTGAGTTAATGCATCGGCTTCCACTGCCTGCCTGGCTGTACTCCTCTTAATACAGAGGCCATAGTGTGGAGCAAGTGCCTCCCCCAGGGTGCAGGGTCCATAATCCTGATTGGCCATTACTCACTGCAAGAGTTAATTCATCCATTACAAGTAGGAAGCTTGAGAAATACGGTAAGTGCTCTCACATTCCAGGTAACGCCTGTGTGTGGTTGCAAGAGGGTCATCTTTCCTTTTCTGTATATTTTCTTTTAGCTTACATCCTAAAAGCTATTGATATTTCCTGTCCCATAACCAGCCCTGTCAGGAACACAAGAGGGGAGAGGACAGACCATCTCCACTATTTCCCCTCGGCAAAGATCAGTATCCTTGAATTTCTTTGAGCAAGGCCTTGCCAAGTTTCCATGGCCTTGGGCAGAAAATGCCCATACAGTATAAATAAATAAAATAAATAATGACACCACAGAAATACTGAGCAAGGAAGAGGAACAGATAGCGACATCAGGGGAGCTGCTTGTGATGCTGTTGGGATACAGAAATATCTCTTAAAGCTTCCCTGAAACACACTTAAGTTCTTTGAAGAACAAGCTAGAACACTTTTTGATTCTTTCAGCACAGAAATGTGGCAGACCCCATGCTCCAGAGACAAAGCATGGGAGAATAAGAAGTCAGTGACTTGTTTGGTGCATTGAATTTGGTTCAGTGCCATGAGGCTGGGATGGCCCACAAGATGAGAGGTTTGGTTTCATTGCAGAACCTTACACACATTCTGTTGCTGTATGTTTTTCAAGTCTGAGTGGAGGGAAATTTGAACCAGGTGCCGCTGTAAGAAGGGAAAGGGACTGAGACTTGTAGTTACACATTCAAAGCAGTTTACATATATACAGGTACTTATGACTTGCCCAGGGTCACAAGGAGCAGCACTGGGATTTGATCCCACAACCTCAGGGTGCTGAGGCAGCAGCACTACCACTAGGCCAGTCAGAGCCTGGTATGAGCTGGAAAGGCTTTACCAATTATTGCCGCCCACTGCTCTCCTCCCTCAATTCCCAACAGAAGCATTTTCACACTTTAAAACATCAGAGATGACAGGTGGGAACCTTACAGACCCTTTGGCAACCCAGAAACATTCCAAAGTAGCCTGGAATGGGAATATGGAATAGATCTTAAATGGAACTGGATGGCAGGGAAGAGAAATAGCAAGGGACTCTTTGGTATGAGTTTCTTTTCACACAAAAAATAATCAGTATAATCAAAGGAAGCCTCAGCGTTTTCTTTCACTGTTCTGAAGTTGTTTATCAAAGTGGAAGATATCACCCTCTAGACAAAGTCCTGCCTTAATGAGATGGCTGGAAGATGACATCATAAAATAGGAAAGGTAGAAAGAGGTGCCAGGAGAGATGTAAAGGGAAGGAAAGAGTTGGACATCTGGGTAAACAGAGAAGAGAAGTGGAATGAAATGGGCACAGTGGGGAGAATTTGGGAGCTGAAGTGGGGCAGGAGCAGTTGAGTCACGTCAAGACAGATGTTCTTCTGCAGATGTAGAATGTTGCTCCCCATCTTTCCTGACAATCACTGTGGGACAGTGTGGCTCTCCCTAAAATTTCACTAAGAGCCAGTCACTGCACTGTTGCAGCACAGCGAGCATTTTCCAGTCGCTACTGTGTAGCTTCCCGCTGAAGCCAAAACCAGATCTTAGGAGTGGCAGTCGGTGCATAGCATGTGTTCAGAATGGGGAGTTGCTTCCCATTCATTTCTGTCCAGGCCTTGCACTGAATCCCGAGTCCTTACAGAGATGCTATATTCTCTGATCTTTCAGGAGTATCAATGCAGAAAAATCTGCAAGTTGGGAAAAGAGGGTCATCATGTGGGAAAGATTGAAAGGGACTTCCGGAAAGCCACAAGAAGGCAGGGAGGCAGTGATCTCTTAAACCCAATCATTTCCTTAACAGCAGTATTCCCTCTATTAAACATTTCCTATTTTGATAATTCAGAGGTCTTATGCTAAAAGTTCCTGCTCTGCCTTCTATAGGGGCTGGTTTGGATGCACTGGCGGTGTTAACCCTACATGTACCCCATCAGTATTGAAACAGCTGGCTGTTTCTTTCTAATAGCTGGGGGATGGTGGGGTTGAGTCCCTCGCCTGAGGGGTCCTGTTGATGCTGTGTCACTTGGCTGGTTAGATTATACATGCTTATCACTTCCAACGATGGGGAAATCTTCAAGCAGTGGGGCAACAGCAGCTAGGTCAGTGGCCTAAATTTAAATTGGGGCCACTTTGGATCCAAATGAACTGAAGGAGAGCCACCAAATATCGTTCCATGTAAGGTCTCAAATTGCTGATCAGTCTGTGCCAACGAAATCCACCCACCAGCCTGCTTTCAAATTATCTCTAATTAGAAAATTAATGTTACAAATTGAAGAATTAGGGCTGGTACTGAGCAAACTTGCAAGGTTTGTGCCCCGTATATGGCAACTTGGTTTAGGAAGGGCTGGGAGGGCTTTGATGGGAACTCCAGTAATTTGGAACATGAAGATGGTACTGGGCAGACTTTTACAGTCTGTATCCAGTAAATGATGAGCTGGATTGGAAAGGCTGGAGTAACTCCAATAGTTGGAACCTTTGGACTTCTACGGTCTATGACCTAATAATATCAAAGATAAAAGACAATTCAATTTAATCATGAATTTATAATGAGTGTAACTATTGGACAGACTGGATGGACCATTCAACCCTTTATCTGCCATCATTTACTATGTGTATCCTCAAGGAGATGGGCATTTCCAAAGACATTATCTTCATCTGTTGAGAAATGCCCTGACCTTCAAGCATGCAGCTTTTTCTCCCATCCTCATTTCTGTTGCAACCTTGGGTAAAGAGGCAGAGAATAGCAGAAAAAAAGCCAGAACAATGATAAGGGCCACCCTAGAGGACTCCAGGGGCCACCACTGGCTCCCAGGCCTTGCATTGAAGAACACTGATCTAGGTAGTTGCCTTTACTGTGTTTTGGGAAATCCACCCCATAAAGAATCAGAACTTCTTTTCTGTTTTACAACATTGCAGTATCTTCTCTCTGTGGACTTGAATAAGGGGGAGAAGTGATGATACAAAAAAATGTTTAGGATAGTCCAGAGACAGCTGTATAGCAGAAGGTTGAACTGTTAATGCAAAAACCCAAAGAACAGATTAGACATCATGAGAGGAGGGAATATAATGACATCTCCTGCATACAAAGCCCTACCAGAGCCAAGAGACTATTCTCCACCCCCCCCCCACCCCCACCCCCTTATCTGCCTTTTTTCTATCCAACCCACGCTGTCCATGGGAGTTCTGCCATTTTGGAGAGTAAAAAAACAAAACAAAACCTATGAGATTTTCCACTAGGATTTTTGGCCTCTGAACATTATTCTTAAAGCTGTCTTTCAGGTTTGGAATTCTGCTAGAGGCTCCCATTCCCCTCCCTCCCCAGAGCTAGCCCCTGCGTTTTGGTTTGAGTATCCACATGGTCGGTGAGATAGTCTCTACTTTCTGCGCACCTCAGAGGTAGTGTGGCACTGATGGGCAGCCGTAGACGTGGCCTACCTTGGTACTTGCAAAGGAGAAATGCCTGACACAACGCAAGCCACAGAGAAAAGAACCTTCACCTTTTCAAAGAACAAGGGTAATTACATCAGAAACACTTTTATATATTACCTCTTTCCATAAAATATAAGAAAAATAGACAATGTACATATATCACAATGATAAATAAATGTAACAGTCCTTTCCAGCTCTACGGATTCATCGTGGATCTCTGCGTTCTGTCTCTCCTTTTACCCATTTTCTAAACAGAATGCAAGTGTTCAGTTGAATCAAGTGGTATGAAGAAGTTATAAGGAAAAATTGATCCCCAAGTCCTGCAGTTTAGTCCAGTTGTGAATTCTCTGGCTGGATTTATTTGGTAGCAAGAAACATCTGGAGCAGAAATTGAGGTGTTCCTTCTGTCTTTTCAGAAGCAATTTGGTCTGGGGTCCTCACATGCCCAAGCCCTTTATGACAACAGTATTCAGGGTTCCTCTGAACGGGTTGCTTTCTTTTGTGCTGTGCTATGTGAGGCTTTTACAGAACTAGGGGCCCTAGACCGGTTTTATTTCCAAGAGGCAGAATGCAGGGCAGGATTCCCAGTGGTGAGATGTTAGGGGTTGGGGCAGAGAATGAAGGTGAGTGCTTCCACAGGCACTGTCCCTCTAACCAGCAGGCCAGAGGGACTTCCCTGGGAAGTTCTATAGTTCCAGAGCTGGGCTGGTTCTAAGAACATGAAACCACATTGCTCTGCTTTCTGTTAACAGAGTCAAGAACATCTGAAAGGTCATCTGGGGGAACAGGGCACAGCATTCATCTTTTATGGACTCTCGTTTGGAGTTTAGCTTAAGGATTTCTTTCTCTGCTTGAGAGCTAAAGATCAGAAACCCAGTATTAGGTGAGAGGTGGAACTCCTTATGTGGTACAGAAACATTTTATTCATATTCATAGATGCTTTTTAATTCTTGAACATTAAAAATGGGGAACAAAGCATGTCATGGTATTGCCCTAATGGGACACTAGAGCCATCAGGACTTGGAACCTGGAAGGGTGTTAGTCCCAGGAGGAACCTTCACCCCCTTGTTCTCCCTCCTACCACTGGCTTTAGAGGAACGTTTGTTACCTGAATAGGGGAGCTGAAGCCTGGGGCAAGTGCAATCAATCACCCCACACTGTCCTGCCTTCCTATATTACACCACTTTTGATCACCCTCCTGTGTTCTTCTCTGGAAACATTTAGCAGGATCAATTTTGCAGGGACCAGCTCGACTGTGGGAAGAAAGGTTGGTAAGGAACATAACAGCCAGAGAAGTCCCAAACCAAAGTTTTGCAGCCTGAACCAGGAGCCTAGCGAAGTCTAGACTAGAATCCATGTGGAAGTGTTGGGAGTACGGTGGACTCACTGACACCCAGACCCTGCCCTTCTTCAGCCTTTCAGTACTGCGCCCATTCGAGCACTGGCTTGTGCTGCTTTTCACAGAATTATTTGGAAACAGAAGCAGCACAAACAAGAAAGAAAACCTGTAATACATCAATCAGGAAGTATTTTTCAGACAACTATTTGCAGTGACCAATGTCACTAGTCTTGTCCTCTTTAATTCCAAAATGCCTTTTTCCCCGGAGAGGGCTCTTGGGTCCAATTAAATTCATACCAGACTACACCTGAGCCCCACCCCCACCCCTCGACTGTAGGACTGTTAGATATATTACCAGTGCCCAGTAGCATGTCTGACCCTGCATCTGGCAATAACGAAAAGATGTCTACAATTCAATCCCATTGCAAGCTTTAGGAAGACATGGGCATGCCGTAGAGAGCATGAAGGGAGAGTACTGAACCCCACTTTCATACTGGTAAACCTGGTTTATGATCAAAGAAGGGGAAGAAGGCATTTTGGGGTCATATTTGCACCCACTCCTTTCCCCTCCATACACCACAAATCTAGAACCACAAAGATCCCAAGCCAAAGTGCCTGATGCTCCCTAGAAACTTCCTGAACTTCAACAGTTTATGGTTGGTTTTTTGGCAAATGTCTCTTCTTTGAATGGGTGCTATTTCCCTTGGCGTTCTGGAAATACTGCTTTGTTAACATCACATGAGCAGCTGTGACCATGTCCCTCTATTGCACTCATGTCCGCCACATGGTCTCTGCTTTTCGTGGGATTTGGATCTATGGTTTCATTTCATACAAGACATACAAAATATTCTACAATGTCTTTTTTTTTTCCTACTGTGTTTACTTTATCCTTTTAACCCCAGAAAAGGATACAAAATTCAGAGACCCCTGTCCAATTTTCCCCAAAACAAGCCCTATTCTCCCACCCCCAGAAAAGCTAGGCAAAAGGGGAAAACTCCCACTGATGCGTAACTGGACACAGAGAAAAGTCAGAACAATATCTACAAGTCATCTAAGTCCTTTTTTCCCCAAGAAGATATTTTGTAAAAATCTGCCTTTTTTCGGTGATTTGTCTCCCAGGAAACATTTGGAAGAAAGGATAGCAGAAATGAGGAAATTGAAAAGATTAAGTTATAAAAAAAAGCAGAAACCTTGAAAAGAGGTAGAGGAGGAGGAGACTCCAGAGCAGAGCAGTGTCTGTTACTCCTTCTGCAGGGAGAGAGTCCGGACCTTCCTTTCTCTGGTCTCTCTTCTGTATTCTTCTGCTGCTATTGCTGGAGGAGCATGAAACGAGTGGATCACAACCTGGGAGGGGGACCTGGAGTTCTCTATGCCTCTCCCCAACAGGCTTCCACCAGAGACTGAGTCGGAGGTCCTTCTATAGAGTAACGTGGCTCCTTGGGGAGCTGAGGAGGAAAGGGAGGGGGGTTCTTTTATCCTCTATCCAAGTCTACAAACCTTTCCCACCCTCCCCAGTGCCAATAAAGCAGCGTTTGGTTTTAAAAGAAAGTGAAGTGCTGTGTCCTGGGTTTCACACACACAAACAAAGAAACACAATTGAAACTTTGGCAGTGGAGAAAAGTTTGGATTTTTTTTTTTTAATTTTGGGTTGTTTTTGGATTCCCTTTGGAGCAGAGGTGTGTGTGGTAATGTTCTTGGCTAGCTAGCAAGGTAGTTAACAGGTAAGCTTTCCTTAGCTTGACTCTTATCTGTTTTTTTTTTTCTTTTCAATATTTTTGGAATTTCACTTAAAGCCAAAGAGTGTAAGCACTGTTCCCGAACCAGTTTTGGCAGTCTGAAGGTGGTATCCTCTGTGTAATTGCCTTCACTTTCAGGAATATATTTGTTTCATTCAGTGTAGCTCAGTTTCCTCTTTCTCCAGGTGAAAACTGGAACAAAAACTGGTCAACAGCTTTTTTTGTTTGACTGAGCTGCATTTCAAGTTTGCCAGGCAGCCCTCAAAGCAGTAGGAAGTACAGGGTGCCACTTCTCTTTGTCTGCTGAAGGTAAAGCAGAGATTCAAGAGGCAAGTTGAGGAGATCAGCCGATGGGCTAGAGGTCGGTTGGAGGTTATGGTCTCCGGACATCTGCAGGTAGACGAGGAAGTTGCATCGGATGCTCAGGGAGCGAGAATGACGTTAGCGGGAGGCAGTCTCTAGCGGGCCGGGAGTGGCTGGGGTGCCAGATCGGGAGCTGGGCTCGCTGGGGCTTCCGGGGTCTGGCTGAGCTGTGCTGGGAGTTCCCGCTGGGAGCCCCTGTAGGCCCTGGCCGCACACGTGGTGATGCTTTTCCCAGTCCTTGTGCTGGCAGAAGGAGCCGCAGTATCGCGCCGTGTTACAGCCGCTGCACGTCTCGCTCGCCTTCCGCCCGCAGTTCCAGCAGCTCTGTACAGACAGACAGAAAGACACAGGGTCAGGCGGGGGGGCTTAAGAGTCTGGGCTTTATTCATTCCCAGCAGCAGGGGCTGAAAGAGGATGATGGCACCTGAGCCCTCAGTCTCCGGGACGGATGGAAGTCTTGTCCTTTGCATTTTGCTTTAGTTTAGCGCTCAGTGAACATTGTTACCCAAAAGAACAGAGAGAGCCCAGCTGCATCTGCCCCAAGAGGAGGTGACAGACGGACTTTGGCAACACATGTAAAATTGTTAAGCCAATAAAGTTATCTGAGTCTGATATTGCTTCCCAGAGAACATGATGCAGCTTTTTAGATGAAGGGATTTTTGGATTTCTCAGTGGTATTTCCCTGCCTCTGGAGGGCTCACAATCTGAGTTTGTACCTGAGGCAGTGGAAGGCTAACTAACTTGCCCAAAATCACAAGGAGCCATGGGGGTGATTTGAAGCCTGGATTTCCTGGTTCTCAGCCTGCAGCTTTAACCATTAAGTTCCTCCTCCAGGAAATAGAGATAACATGAATGGGAAGGAGGAGACTCACAGTGTCTAAGAACAATAAAGGGTGAATTCTACCAATGTGCCTGTGGGCCAAAAGAGAACCCTGGCTGGGTGGGAGTGGGATGTCACAGGGAGTGGGGTTGGGGGTCTTAGTGTGGGGTATCATAGCCAGTGCTGGATGACACTGTGGAAGTGGGGGGGGGGGGGGGGGGGGTCTCAGTATGGCAGTTTCATAGAGAGTGTTGGGTGGCAGTGTGTATGTGTACGGGGGTGAGGGTAAGATTTTATTTTTCCCACAGGGGCATACACAAAACATTGTGGTTGTTTCCCCAGTGATGCTCTTTCCTGTGTTAGTTATGCATTTTGCTTGAAGTTCTCTCTTTTCCTGAAGCGCTGGTCACTTTTATGTTGACTTGACTGACAGCACCCAACAGAAAGTGGCTAAAATCTCAAACTCAGGACTAGGTTTTAATCGTAGGTTTTTACTATATTGATTTACCTGATCTTTCTGTCTCAGAGATTTTGCATTTTCACTTCTCAGGGCAGTGGGTTCCTGTTCTTTTGATGAAGCGTTACCCCTGCATCGTTAGCAGAACACAAGTCCATCCCTCCATTCCCCCAGTTTTGAGCAGGACCTGGTATGTCCCTAGAATCCCAGTGTCCTGCATCTGTGCACCAGGGTGGACTGTGAAGTGTTTTCCCTAACACCAGATCCCCCTTTTTCCCCTCTAGTCTGGGTTAGTGGTGGATGGCAGTTTTCTCGGCCCTCTTTCCTGAGGTATTACGTGGCAGAGAGAGAGAAAGGTTCACCTCACTGGATTCCTCCTGCTGGCTGATGACAGTCTGTGCATCCTCTGATGCCTGCCTCTTCGCTTCGGCCAGGGCCCGCTCCATCTTTGCCCGCTCTGAGGTGATGAGATCGTGAGCCTTGCGCTCTGCTTCAGATACGGCCTTCTGCAGCTCCAGCATGGCCTGTCGCTTCACTTCATTCACGGCTTCCTCTGCAAGAGTGAGCAGCAATGAGAATAAGGAAGATACTGTTAGAGAAAGTGCAGTCCTAGGCATATGGCAAGAAAACGCCCAAGCCAGAAAGTCAGGATTTAGAATAGAGAGTTGCACGGGGACAGAAATCCCATCCATCCCCGCCCTTCCCTGCCAGGATCCTCTCCGACCCCACCCATCCCCGCCAGGATCCTCTCCATCCCCACCAGGATCCTCTCCATCCCCACCAGGATCCTCTCCATCCCCACCCGTCACCGTCAGGATCCTCTCCGTCCCCACCCATCCCCGGAAGGAATTACCTCCATCCCCACCCGTCCCCATAAAAAGCAGCAATTACTTCTGACAGGATCATCAATTCCACAGTTTCTTTTGTGCTTGCGCTGCTGTTTTCCTTGTGGAATCTCTTTGGTGGAATCCTTTTTTTGTTTTCTGTTCAGGTAATTAACTTATAAACCCCCTCTTTTACTAAGGCCATTATATTATATGGACAAACCCTGCTTCCAAAGCCTTCCATCCCCATGGGAGCCCCGTTGGCTAGAAGGGGGTCTCCGTGGGAGTCCCGTGGGTTGGGGGGATTTCCGCGGGGACCCACGGGATTCCCGTGATCCCCGTTCCCGTGCAGACCTCTAATTTAGAGCAGTCAAATCTCAGACACATACAAATGCACATTCCACCACACCCTCTCCACACATGCACATACTTGGGGTTTTCTGAGTTCCGGATTTCCCCGGACATGGCTTTTTAAAACCTGTCACTTTGTCCAGATTTTAAAAAGCTTTCCATCAAAATTGTGTTGGGAAGGGGCATCCACTCCTGCACGGACGCAACGCGGTGACATAATTGTGTTGTGTCCGCGCATGCGTGGATGCCATGTGGGGATGGGGGAAGAAAGGGCGTGACACAGGCAGAACATGGCGGGCCTGAGGGGGCGTGGCCATGGGTCTGGATTTTCTTTTGGGGAAATCTGGTAACCCCCCACCCCCACCCTCTACTCTTCAGGATCCCAGATGGAGGAGAGCATGGCGCAGTGGTTAGAGCTACAACCTCAGTACCATGAGC
This sequence comes from Geotrypetes seraphini, assembly GCF_902459505.1. NCBI lineage: Eukaryota > Metazoa > Chordata > Amphibia > Gymnophiona > Dermophiidae > Geotrypetes > Geotrypetes seraphini. The sequence goes on along the minus strand of NC_047087.1, from coordinate 9,249,634 downwards.
TTGTGGGTTCAAACCCTGTGCTGCTCCTTGTGATCCTGGGCAAGTCATATATTAAATCGTCTGTGAGCTTAAGTGCCTGATTGTAAACCATTTAATACACCTTATCCAAGCAGTATATAAAATCCCAATGGAGTGTTGCTACTATTTGGGTTTCTGCTAGGCACTTGTGACCTGGATTGGTCCCCATGAATGTGGAATACTGGGCTAGATGGACCACTGGTCTGACCCAGTAAGACTATTCTTATGTTCACACAGACACACAAGCAAAACACATACAGTGGTGCCTCACACAACGAACTTAATTCGTTCCAGGAGCAAGTTTGTTATGCGAAAAGTTCGTTATGTGAAACGCGTTTTCCCATAACAATACATGTTAAAAAAAATAATTCGTTCTGCAGCATAAAATATGCTAAGATGACATAAAAAAAGATAAATTTGTCAAAATGGTGAAAATGGTGGTCTTGCTGAGGCCAAACTCTTTGACGAGGTCACACTCTTTTACCCCACATTCACTCCTTCTAATTATTTCCCGTTTCATTTCAACAGAAATCACCTTCCTGCTTTTTTTAGAAGCCATGATATATAAAAAATATTGAGTTTATCTTAAAAGGACGACTGTATACAGTGAGAGAGGGCAGAGTCTCAGCGGCAAAAACTGGGACTTAACTTTTCTTTTTTTTTTTTTTTTTCTAGCATCGGGGAAGCGGCGAGAGTAGCTCCGCCCCCCCCCCCCAACGCATCAGCAGTAGGTGCTGGGCCCCTCCATAAAAGGAGGCGAGCCGACGGTCCGCCACTGCACAGGGAGCCAGGTGAAGGGCTGTGAGAGAGGGCAGTTAAGCGCATTGACTAACGACTGCCTGCAGTGCCTGCGCGGAAGGATGCAATACATCGGCAGCTTGGGCGACTTCGTTGTGTGAAACGAAGTTCGTTGTGTGAAGTTCGTTGTGTGAAACGAAGTTCGTTGTGTGAATCAAGACATGAAGTTCGTTCGATGTGCGAGGCGTTCGTTATGCGAGGCACCACTGTATATGTACATTCACACACACACAGGCTAAAAGCACTGTAACCCCACCCCCTAATGTGTTTTTTTTCTGTCCTTTCAATCCAGATTCTAGAAGTGAATTATGCCTTTCTTATCTCTTTCAGGTCATGCCATCTAATGCCAGCTTAGGCTTTTCTTCACCTTAAGCTCCTGCCAGTGCTACAGTCTCCGAGGAGAAAGCAGCCTGTGAGATGTTGGAATTTGAGGAGCTGCCGAGAGCAACAATTTGGTTCTCATCAAATTTGTTAAAAGTACAACATTGTTGAAGTTGAAAATAGAGAATGACACAGTGGCTGTTACCCGTGGCTAGCTGCGGGTAACCCGCTGGAACAATGGGGGTGGGGGGAAGTGCTCACTGCGGGGCACGGGGACAAAGCCATCTACCGCCTCGTGGAGTGATGAATAGCCTTGTCCCTGCAGTTAAGGGAGGGAACGCACGCGGCCCCCTCCCTCCTTCCTAACTTCAGAATCTATCTCCCTCCCCCTTACCACATCTCCCAAGAAAATGGACGGCTCAGCTGCTCGAGAGCTAATACTCAGAATGTACTGCGTGGTGTGTGTGTGTGTGTGCACAGAATGAATCTGTGTGATTTGCAATGTGCATGTATTATGAAATGTGTAGGTTTTGTGCAATTTCTGTGATTATACAGTGTTATCTTATTGTAAATATCTTCCACTATCTTACTCACATTGTAATATCCTGTATCTTACTCTTATTGTAATTATCTTCCTGTAAGCAGTTTTGATCTCTTGTACCTTGGTCTGAACCCTTCGTTCTGTAACTTGACCCAAATCACCTCGCCTCATATTGCTAACTCCTGTATTCTAATCGCCTGTATATTCTTGCAAGCTACCCCATTCAGATTTACCCTGTTTCAATCCAATGTATCTTAGATATCCTGTTCCAAAGCTAATGTATCTCAGATTCCTGGTCCCAAAACTTGTATCTTATATCTTGTTCTAAACATATGTACCTTGTTGTAAACACCTGTCTTCTGCTGTAAACTCTGCACTCTCTCTCGGCACGACTCTCATTGTAAACCGCTTTGAACTTAGGGTATAGCGGTATATAAGAAATAAAATTATTATTATTATAATTATTATTATTATGGACAGCAGAGTGTATACTGCACATGTGGTATGCAATGTGTTTGACTTGCTGTGAGCCTGAGTTTTGTGCAGTGTGCAATGTGCATATCTGATGTGCTGACCTGGAAGCCTTCCCTCTGGTGTCAGCAGGAAGGCTTCTAGGTCAGTTGCAGGCCGTGGCTTTGTGAAGACAAGTGCAGTGGGAGGAGGGAGCCGGCCGGACGAGATAAACACCAACAGGAGGCACAGAGGGAGGGAACACAACACAGAGGGAGGGAAAGACGATGAAGGGCATGGAAGGGAGGCTCTCGTTGGGATAGGAAGGGAGAAGCAGGGTTATTTTGGGACACAGAAGGAAGGGAGGGAACACAAACTTCAGACAAAGGATGGAAAGAAGGGAGAAAGAAAGGAGGGAGCATGAACTTGGGACACAGAATGGAGGGAGGGAGGGGAGCGTGAACTTGAGATATACGTAGGACGGCAGAATGGAGGGAGTGAGGGAAAAAGATGCTGAGTTGGAGAAAGGAATAGAAAGGAAGAATTGTTGGGCAGGGTGTCTGAGAGGAAAAGAGAGATGGTGAACATGGAGAAATGAAGAAAGAGGAGAATTGTTGGGCATAGGTAGGGAGAGAGAAATATTGGACATGGTGTTAAGAGAGGTGTGAGGTACAGATGCATGGGGAAGAGAGAGATGAGACCAAGAAATGTTGGATGTGGTGGAGAGGGAACAGTGGGACGGATGAAGAGCAAAAGTAAGTGTAAGCTTCCTATCTTTTCTTTCTATTTAAACTACACTTCCCTCTCAATATTCGTGGGGGTTAGGGGCAGAGCTGGCCTGCAAATATTGAAAAAACGCAAATAACTTGTAGGGTCAAGAGGAGACCGGTCAACTACAGGCCAGTGAGTCTTACGTCTGTCCCTGGAAAGATGGTTGAAGCATTGATTAAAGATAGCATAGTTCGGCACTTGGATACACACGACCTGATGAGAGCCAGTCAACATGGCTTCAGGAAAGGGAAGTCATGTTTGACGAATTTACTGCAATTCTTTGAAACAGTAAACAAATCTATCGATAACGGGGAACCAGTGGACATAATATACCTGGACTTCCAGAAAGCGTTCAATAAAGTTCCACACGAAAGACTTCTCAGGAAATTACAAAGCCACGGAATAGAGGGAGACATACTAAGGTGGATAGGTAAATGGATGGAAAACAGAATGCAGAGGGTAGGCATAAATGGGAAGCTCTCAGACTGGGAGAAAGTGACTAGCGGCGTACCCCAGGGCTCGGTTCTTGGGCCCATCTTATTTAATATTTTCATCAACGATCTAGATGAAGGAACGTCCAGTGATATCAAGTTTGCAGACGATACAAAGCTATGTCGGACAATCAGATCACAATAGGACAGCGAGGAACTACAGAGAGACTTGAGCCAGTTAGAGAGATGGGCAGAGAAGTGGCAGATGAAGTTTAATGTGGAAAAGTGCAAAGTAATGCATTTGGGCAGAAAGAATAAGGAGCATGAGTACAGCATATCAGGTGCAACTCTGAGTAAGAGTGAACGAGAAAAAGACCTGGGGGTACTGATAGATAGGACCCTGAAGCCGTCAGCTCAATGTGCGGCGGCGGCAAAGAAAGCAAATAAAATGTTGGGCATGAAATAGAAGGGAATCACGAGTAGATCGGGGTGTGTCATAATGCTGCTTTATAGAGCTATGGTCAGACCACACTTGGAATACTGTGTCCAACATTGGTCTCCCTATCTAAAGAAGGATATAAAACTGCTCGAGAGGGTGCAGAGACAAGCAACGAAGCTGGTAAAAGGTATGGAGAACTTGAACTACGAAGAACGGCTTAGAAAACTGGGACTGTTCTCCCTTGAGAAGAGGAGACTGTGAGGGGATATGATTGAGACTTTTAAAATAATAAAAGGAATCGACAAGATAGAGCAGGACAAAAAGTTATTTGCGATGTTAAATGTGATTAGGACAAGAGGTCATGGACTGAAGCTGAGGGGGGACAAGCCCAGGACAAATGGCAGGAAGTTCTGCTTCACACAGCAAGTGGTGGACACCTGGAACGCTCTCCCGGTGGAGATTGCTGCAGAACCCACTGTTCTAGGATTTAAGGGCAAGTTAGATGCATATCTCCTCGGAAGGCGCATAGAGGGTTACAGGTGACTAAGTTTTTCGCCAGGTTGCATCTGGCTGGACCTCCGCGTGAGCGGATCACCGGTCTTGATGGACCCAAGGTCTGATCCGGTGATGGCAGTTCTTATGTTCTTATGACTGACTCTGACCCACACCCGCTACTCTCCTGCCTCCCAGACATCTCCACACCTTACCTGGTGGTCAAGCGGTGAAGCGGGGCAGGAGTGATCATCCTACACTCCTGCCCCATGCAGAGCCGTCCACAAAAATGGCTGCCGTGAGTTGCTGCTGTAGTCTCATGAGACCACGAGAACTCACAGCAGTCATTTTTGTGGACGGCTCTGCATAGGGCAGGAGCGTAGGACGATCGATCCTGTCCCTCTTCACCACCAGGCAAGGTGTGGAGAGATCCGGGAGGCGGGGGTGGTTCCGGGTTTAGAAACTCATGAATAAACGAAGTTGCGAGTCCTAAACCCATGAATCAAGAGGGAGAAGTGTACAGTACTTTATTTTGAGGACTGTTTCTTCAGTGTTTATTGTTTTTATAGACTGTGTACTATGCAGGATCCGAGTTACATACAAATTCATCTTACTATGCCACTGGACTCAGTCACTGGTTCCTGCTAATATCGCATTTGGAGCTGGTGCACCTTGGCCCATGGAGTGGGCACTAGAGTGTAGATTGGGGGCATATGGAATGGCACAGCAATCTCTAAGGGTGTCAAACTTGTCACCATGTGCAATATATGTGTTGATTAGCGCTGCACAATTCAGGAAATAATCTTTCGATTCGATTCGCTTTTCCCACCCATTTGGGTGTTTTTTTTTCAAATGTCCCCTCCTCCCTTTGCCCTCTCCAATCCCATGCCAGTGTGCTGTGATATAAACAGAATAAATAAACAAAAAAAAAAAAAGACTTTTCCTCTCTCTGTTAGGTCCCAGCTCACGCTCGCTGTCTACTACCAGCTCTGGCAGGAGACACATTTCAAATCTGACATATTGTAATCACAAAACAGAAAATCAAATTATTTTTGTCCACCTTTCACTACCAAATCCAACATTTGTCTACCATTTTCTCTCTCTCTCTCTCTCTCCCTGCCTTGCGCCCTGGGCCAAACCTCTCTATTCCCCTCCATGCAGCATCTTTATCTTCCTTTCTAGGAGTCAAAACTTGGAATGGCCTTACAGAAAGGACCAGAACGAAGAACACTGAAAATCCATCTGTTTGATACTTAATCTCCTTTATCCTCCCCTCTCTTCTCTCCCTTTCTCCTTCCTCCACTCTCCCCTTCCTCTCCCTCCTACCTATCCACCTCCCCTCTTTCCCTCCTATTTCTCTCCCCTCTTGCCTCTCTTTACAGTCGCCTTGAGCCTGTATAGGTATGAGCGACGCACAAATAGAAGATTAGATTAGATTATCATGTGCAACATTTCTTTCTCTCTCCCCATGCACCATCTCTCCCTGCCCTCCACCTTTTGTCCAACATTTCTCCCTCTTTCTTCTCCAGGCATGTCACCCTCCCCTCCACCAAATGCATAATTTCTCCCTCTCACCCCTTTCTACCTTTTTGTTTCATCTCTCCCTTCCTCTCCTTCACCCCAACAATTCTTCCTCTCTCCTTTCTCCCTCCATGTGCAGCAGCTGTCTTCTCCTCCCCCCCCATCCCACTGTACAGCAGCACCCCACCGACCCTCCCACCGTGAGACCTGACATACCTCTGGGCAGCAGTATGGCGGTGGCCAACCTTGAAGACGCAGCACTGAGAACAGGTTGATTGTGGGTTGCCCTGCCAGGGCTTCCCTCTGCTGCATCATCAGTGAAGCAGCAGAGGGAAAGCCCAGCTGGGACAGGCCAGGAGCAGCCCGTTCAGGGTGTAGCCTCTGCTGACTGGCCACTGCCGCTGCTGATTAGGAAGTCCAGAGGTATGTTGGGGGGGTTGCTGAATTGGTGAGTCCGCTTTTTTCAGACAATGAATCGATTCACCGAAGTAAATTGGTGAATTGATTCAAATTGGGCAGCACTAGTGTTTATCAGTATCAGTGTAATGTGCAGTCTGTGTGTATTGTACAGTGCAGTGAAACCAAAAAGCAGAAAATATGTAGGTTCAAAAAGGTCTTTTCATAAAACAGAACATCAGGTGGTCCCAGGTAGACATAAACAGACTTCCAAAAAGATTTCCAAAAATGCTCAACATATTTCGGCGCCTTAGCGCCTGTGTCAGGGGCATCAATTACAAATTAGGGGCTCCTTTTACTAAGGTGCGCTAGCGGTTTTCAGCGCGCACGCTAAACCACACGGTACACTTCTAGAATAACGCCAGCTCAATGCTGGCAATTTAGCCCTAACGCACCTTAGTAAAAGGAGCCCTATGTCTTGAGTCTGATAGCGAAACTGCAGACGAGGGTACAACATGCCGGCTATGTTTATTATATCCGTGATTAATCGCGGTTAACGTTATCACCTTTTTACGAACCAAGGGACCGAGATCCCCCGGTCAGCGATTACTTTCAAACTCACAGGCTTATGTTTATTTTTAGTTGCGGTTTAATTTGATCCCTTGTCCCTTGATGAAGGCGTGTTAACCACAACACGGACCGTGTCGGGCCTCTTGGTTTGTAAAACCATCTGAAAACCTTGAAATACTAACCTGCAAAATTACCAACGCACAGTTAGAAGAATCTCTAATTACAACTTTATTCTATATCCCACCCAAAAAATGGGCAAACGCTAAAGAGGAATTCGCCGAATTCCTTACCTTATCCACCCTAAAAGGATCATACAACCTGCTTCTGGGAGACATAAACACACATCTAGAACAACAGACAAAACCGGAAATATCCGAAATCGCCAACCTCCTAACATCACTAGACTTTCCAAACCCTGACACAGAAATAACCCACGAAAAAGGACACAAACTAGACTTAATCACCTTCTCCCACAAAGAAACAACAGATCCCAAAATACAATACTACCCAGGACCCTGGGAAAAATGCGTCTGGTCAGACCACTTCATTGGCAAGTTCAATCTACACTGGCTAAAACAGAACACACAACAAAAACGCAAAAACGTCAATACGAACACAATAACCAGCCGGGGTATTATTAACCCAACAGAATTCTGGACCCACTATGAATTACATCCCATAACTAATGATAATCAGGATTTCCCTACAAGATGGGAAACTTACAGCAAAGAACTCCTAGACCAAATAGCACCATATAAAACATACAAAAAGAAAAATAGACCACCAAACGAATGGTTTGACTGTGAACTATTAACCACCAAACAGGAACTAAGAAAATTGGAGAGAATCTGGCAAAAAACAAACAATGAGTTAGACAAGACAAACTGGAAACAAAAAATGAAAACATACAAAAATCTGATCAAAGAAAAACGCACTAAGCATTATGCAAAAAAAATTGGTACTTCAAAAATAAACAGCAAGGAATTGTTCAAACTAGTAAAAACAATAACCGATACAACACAAATACTGAAAAAGGACAATGAACCCACTCCATCGGCACAAACCCTAGCCAACTTCTTTCAAAATAAAACCGCTAACTTAAGAGCAACTCTACCCACTACCATAACAAATGCTCTTCAATACCTCGAACCTCACGACCAAGACACCAGAGTAGACATGATATGGGACCACCTCGAATATCCAAATTGGCATCAATTCCTAAATCTCTTCAACAAATACACCAAATCTAACTGTCTACTTGATGCATGTCCCCCTAAAATCATGACAGTTGCCCCTCTAGAATTTAAAAAGGAACTATTCGAATGGCTAACATCCGCCTTCACAAGCGGAACACTAAACAAAAAACTGGGACACATACTAATCACTCCAATCCCCAAAGATCAGAAAACCTCTTCTGCTCTGACATCCAATTTCAGACCCATAGCAAACATTCCCCTTTTCACAAAGTTACAAGAAGGATTGGTCAACCTTCAACTAGTAAACTACCTGGACAAATTTAACATCCTTAGTGAACACCAATCAGGATTCAGAAAAGGATACAACACAGAAACTGTCTTAGCCTCCCTACTAAACCACCTTTATGATCTCTTTAGCAAAGGCAAAAGCGCACTAATTCTACAATTAGACCTCAGCAGCGCGTTCGACCTGGTAGACCATGAAATCATGCTACTGTGCCTTGAAATAATGGGAATTTCTGGAAAGGCAAAGAAATGGTTCCAAGAATTTCTATCAAACAGATCCTACCGAGTAATCAGCAATGGAAATTATTCCAAACCATGGAAAAACCCATCAGGCGTGCCTCAAGGTTCCCCCCTATCGCCCACACTTTTCAACATCTATATCGCCTCCTTAGGCCACCTCCTACAAAAACTAAACTTAATACACTACATTTACCCAGACGACATATCCATCCTAATCCCCTTAAATGACATCACAAAAGAAATTGTAGACAATCTCTCAAACGTAATGACCGAAATCGATAAATGGACCACCAATTTCAAACTAAAATTAAACGCAGAAAAAACAAAAGTCTTTCTGGCTAGTCCTAATGACAAAATTACGAGAACATCGATAAAAATAAACAATCACGAATACCCAATTTCTAATAACATAAAAATACTTGGTATCACCCTAGACACACACCTAACTATGACTGACCACACAAACTCACTAGTGAAAAAATGTTTTTACACGCTATGGAAACTAAGGACCATAAAAAAATACTTTGACCCAACATCATTCAGGTTGCTGGTACAGGCATTGATCTTATCCATTCTTGACTACTGCAACATCATCTACTTGGGCATCCCACAAAAAACAATAAAAAAACTGAGATTAATACAAAACACCGCCGTTCGACTAATCTTCGGACTAAGAAAAAACGACCACATCAGCCCCTACTATAAAAAGCTGCACTGGCTTCCAATAGAAGCGCGAATACTATTCAAATTTGCTTGCACCTGTTTCAAGCAAGTCTGGGGACTAGCACCTGAACGGACACGTATCAGAACTTTAGTAAGTGTCCTTAGGCATATGTTGTTTAAAGATGCAAAGGTAGGCCCTGTTTATCTTTCCCTTCTTTGAAGATGGTATAAGGACATCTATGTTTGTCTTTCTTTCTTTGACATGAATGTTTAAACAGAGTTGTAGTGAAGTGAATTCAATTGTTTTGTTAAGCCGTATTTACAGACAGATTTAGTTAAGAAGCTCTGCTGGTCAAGGCTTTTTCTTACCTTTTGGACTTCAATCTCTAGATAGGAAAAATGCTGATGTGTTTAAAGTTTCATGTGACCTTACGTCACATGCCATCACATGCTGGCAAACCTGATTCGTATAAATATGTGAAACTCATAATAAAAGACGGACATATTTGAAAGATGGTTTCTGGTCTTTAAGATGTGTCCCCAGGTACCTGACTTACAAATGACAGAGACAGAGAAAGTATGGGGCAGGAATTGGGACCTGAATCCTTTTCAGTTGGGGGCTTGTCCGGGATGGGCAGATGATATCACCGGTATTTTGTGAGTATTTCTGAATTTTTTCTGTTCTTTAATACTCACTGGGTAGTGGTGACCTGTACCCAACCCCTTTATTTTAAGTTCAAGCTTTGGGTTCTATTATGGAGTTTTTTTGGGAAAAATCTCGGGGTACTTTCGGTAAGCGCCCCTCATGAATATATAAGCAGCTGCCATTCTTTCGGAAAGAATGAAATTATTTATAGAACCCCCCTGCCCACTCTGTCATTTGTAAGGTTAAAAACTTTTATAGAGTATAAGATTTTATTGTCTCTTATTACTGTACCTCGCTTATAAGGTAAGATAAGCGAATATTTTTGCATTGTTATATGGGTTTTGTAATGAGTCATAAAGGCACTTACTCCTAGACAAATGAGACTTGTACGGCTGTGTGTATGTATGACATTTTTCCTTCAGCTCCCATCTTTCTGTGTCACCAATGTTTACTACTGAGGTAGGACATGCTGTTATGTGGAATGAATTGAATGCGCTGTTTGAATCAGTCTAAGATCTTTCCCTTGTAGTTAAAAAAAAAGAAAAAAAGAAAAAGAAAAAATTCCGTTTTAAAGGTTTTCTTTCTTGTGCAGAGCAAAGCTAATCTGTTCTTTGCTTTCATTATCAGGGTCTGTGCATGAATGTTTTTGTCCCTTCCCCCAGACTTCTCTGTTTGGGCTTCCACTGACCCCCTATAGTGCTTCTTTGAAATTACTCATTCTTGGTTTTATAAAGCAGTAAGGTGAGATTCCACTGCTTGTCTCTTGACTTTTCTCCGGCATTATCAAAACCACCATCTCTTCTTATAATATGCCCATCGCTCTTGTTGCCAAAGCTGATGGCATTCCCTGTTTCGTCCTAGATTTAGGGCTGTTAATGTTTTGGTAATTCTCATTGCCCTTATGTTTCTTCCACCATTCCACCGGCAGCCAATGATTTTTTTTCTGTCATTATCCTAAAGTATGTTTTATTTTAGTCCCTTTGGTGAGGTTGCCTTCACCTTTAAGCAACAGTATACCTAGTGTGGAATGTCCTTCGGGCTATTCTACAAGTCATGCACTGCCCCTCATGGTCCTATTCTTATTTTGTACAACTTTTTGTGTTCCATAATTCAGGAGACCTATCCGATTGATAGTTTGTACCTTTTATAATGGTTGTCTGTGTGTGGTCACAAGGTGTCATGAAATAAACTGCACTGGTGTACATCTGAAGTGAAATACCTGGGTTTTGTCCTGTCTCATGGTCAGAGGAAAATCTGCACTTTCTGCATTGCTGCTATTCTGGGTCTGCCCCTCCCAGTTACCAAGAAAGACATGCTTACTTTTCTTGCTATGATTGGTCACTGCCGCCAATGGATCTCTGCTTGTTCCTTCTATGACCAGATTTTGAGACAGACCCTGGTTTCTGAAATGACTGCTCTTATCAGATGGACTTATGAAATGTTGGACATTTAAGATGTGCTTTGGTTTCTAGCTCAAGTTTGGGTTTTCCTGCTTATGCCCACATGTTTTATCTCTTTGTTTGGGACTATTGTAACACCATGAAGGGAGAACATGGCGGTAAATTACGCTCTGTTGCCTTTTTTTTATAGTCACTCCTGTTCAAGAAAGCCCTGGCTGCTTGTGCTATTGTGGTAGAGATGGTTACTTCTCTGATCCTAGGTCACCCCATTACCCTTCACACTCTTCACGATGTTCAAGCCCTTCTTTTAAATGGGCTTTCGGGTCTCACGGGTGAACAGGATTCTCTTCCTCTCTTTTTTCACAGCTTCCTCTGAATTTGATGCCTGGCGTTTGGCAGGTGCCCAAAGCCGCCCTTTTAGACGGACTTTGGTGCAAAGAGGGGAAACCCTGGATACCAGCTGCTAGCTCTCCCTTATTCATTGCCCAATATCATGGTATTGGTTATCGTAGTGCTCGCTCGACATTTTAACTTCTTGCTAGTGATATTTTCATTCTTGACCTTTTGCTCCTTGATACAGAGATATATATAGCTCAATAATTACAGCTGGCACGGTTGTGAATTGAAAATAAATTGGAAAATACAATTCCTTTCTAGTGTTTTAGCTGAAATTAGGATGTTGCTAATTTAAAATGGGTTTTTCCGGATTTATACATAGCCATCCCAGATCCGTTTTGGCACAGATATTTCTAATGTTTTCCACGGGTCCTCTTTATCACTGCAGAGATAGAGACGCTCCAAAGAGACATTAGCTTTATGCCTTTTTTCATATATGAGATGGTTATGATATACATTATTTGTTGTTTTGGTTTTTTTATATCAATGTGTTTATTTGCAGAGTTAAATTCAGCCCTGCACACTTGACAGATGAAGAAATAGCTCCACGCTTAAAACTTTATGTTTTGTCTGTGTCATGTCTACTTGTCTTAGTTTAGTGGGTACCCCAGGATACATAATATTGGCCATTTTTAGAGCTCTTTTTCCACTTCTTACTAGCCTAACTGCGCAATGTTCTTTTACTTTTAGCTTTTATATTCTGAATATAGTTTAGTTAGGGGTTATAAGAAAAAGTTTTACTTTATACAGCGTTTATTTCGTGGTGTTCCCTACATATGATCCATTCAATATACATTTCTGAATACATTCAGTACATCAGTATGGTCTCTCTGAAGTGCATAATAGTTATATGCAGCACGATAAAAACATATCCTTTTGGATTGTTCAATTAAGAACCTTAAGCAAGTGAGTATTGTCTCTCTTTTGCCATGGCTATGCTAAGTGAATGAATTGGTATTGTGCATGTTGCCACATTCAGTACAGGCAACATGGTTTCTCTTGTTTTCTATCTCTTATTTGGATCACATTGGAGTACAGCTGCTGAATGATATTTGGAATGCTTTTCAAGCATTTCTTTTCAAGTATCTCTTTCTGTATGCACAGACATCTGGCTGCTCTCCCTTTGAGATTCTCACGGGATGACCTTTCCCTGCCCCATGGGTAGATTTTCCCTTGATACAGGAGGAATACGTCTAAAAGCTAATTGAAATATTAGGGCTTGTTCAAAGAAACGTGTCTTGCACTTCTCCTTTCTCTCCACAGATTCCTACCCTTTTTTTCCAGCCTGGTGATTGTCCAGAAGCTTTCCAAGGATCGGAAGCAGACGGATTTCCCCTTTGGCCTTCCCACTACTGTGATCGCTGTGCCCAGGCCCGCTGCACTCACTGAGGAGTTTCCTGTTTGGATCCACGCAAGTCGCTTGAAGAGGGTTAACCTAAAACCCCAGAAGCAAGTCTTCCCTGCGCAGATTTCACCTCCTCCAGTAGAACAACATAATGATCTCATTGCAGCATTCTACCAACTTTATCATTCTCTTACTGGCACCGCTGCTGCTAGTTTTTCTCCCTGTATGGATCATTTCTAACTGGGTCTACAGGGATGATGTGTTCTGGGTCCACGACACTTTCTGCCCATACCCATCTGTAAATGACACTCCTGCTGTAAACAGCACCCCCGACACCTCTTTGCGAACACGACGTCAAGCTGGACTACTCCCTCGCAAAGGCTGTCCTTCAATTGGAATCCAGAAAAGACCGATAGTATGCTACCCTTTGGTATAATTCCAGCAGTGTGCAAGTTGCCACCTTCTCCTTTGAGTATTGTGACATTGTGGACTGTTCATCAATTGATATCCCAAGGCTGTGCCATTGGTCCTCAGAGATTCCTAAAACTAAGGACATATATGTATATGTTACTGACTCACGTTGAGGGGTTAAGTGTGCATTCTGGGGAGTGGTAGGGTGGAATATTAATACTGACTGGGCTTATAAACTAGAAAATACCCTGAAAAAGAGTGGACCAAAATGGTAAATCACTGCTTACTTGTATGACCCTTCATAAGGTTGGACACTGTTATAGGAAAAGTGTTCCTGCACAAATTATTAAGCTTTCTCTTACTATTGACAACCCTAGACCTACTGATGAAGGTATGTACATTATGGACATGTGGTTTAAGGGTGGGTCTAGCTATCCGACTAATCAGTTTTCTTACGGGATCTATCTACCTCCACTCATCCTCTCCCGCCATCTTGTGGGGGCCTCAAAAAATACTAACCCACTGGCCCCTACATTCAATAAACTTACTGACATGATGGCTATTGCCAATCCCACTTTTGAAGATATTGTGGCTGTTGAGGTAGGGTTTTCAGAACGTAACCTTTGGTTAGAATGGATGAAATTCACTGCTGATCAACATAATAAGAGTAATTGTTACATATGTGCTCAAGCTAGACCCCATCTAGGAACCGTACCTCTGGACCTCCCTCCTGGTATCCAACCATGCCTTTTTGGGTTATTTACCAGTATCTCCTCTAATTTTACCTATCCCCTTTGTGTACTGCAGTGTTCTAAATACCCTTTGTTGCCAGGACAGCAAAAGCTTGATATTGCCGTTACCATCTATAAGGGCAATTACACATGTCATGTTTCTAATCTGACACAGGATAGTTTTGTAGGTAATTTACCCCCAGGTTATTGTTCTGTCTTGGCTCATAGGTATGCCCCATTGTTGCTGCATTAGATTTGATATTTACTGGCTTTATGGAGACTTTTGGCTCCCTGTTAAGCTACCCAGCCAGTGGATAGGCCAGTGCACTTTAGTTAAGGTTACTATGCTTCTGCATATTCTTTCTGAAAGGCATCCTTCCTATTCACATGGTTTTTCCTTTTATTTGTCTTGATATAAATCTGATCACATGTATACATAGATGCTATAGGGGTCCCAAGAGGGGTCCCAGATGAATTTAAGGCCCGAGCTCAGGTTAAGGCTGGGTTTGAGTTCCTTATTCCCTTTATTACTATTAATAAGAATGTTGATCGGATTAGTTAAAATTATTATAATCAGCAACGCTTTGTGAACTATTCTAGGAACGCCTTGCAAGGTATTACTGATCAATTAGGCTCCACTTCTCAGATGGTTCTCAAAATCATATGGCCCTAGATATGATTCTAGCTGAGAATTCTGAAAAATTCTCCTCAGTATTTTATGCTGTTGTACTTTTCTTTCTGACAATATAGGTCCTCCTATGGACATTCAGAAATTAGCAGACCTCTTTGCTGAGTTCAAATGTAACTCTGATTTATCTAATTCTTGGGATCAGCACTTTAGTTGAATGCATAATCTCTTATTATTTGCACTCTTGTCTTGACTGCTCATGTACTGTGTTATTCGTACTACAGCTCCTAAAAAGACCCCTCCTTGAGAGACATACCTAGAGTATCACTCCCTTCCAGCTCATGCTGTGTATTTGTGACGTCATTTACATGACGTAAGAGGGGAATTGAACGGACACGTATCAGAACTTTAGTAAGTGTCCTTAGGCATATGTTGTTTAAAGATGCAAAGGTAGGCCCTGTTTATCTTTCCCTTCTTTGAAGATGGTATAAGGACATCTATGTTTGTCTTTCTTTCTTTGACATGAATGTTTAAACAGAGTTGTAGTGAAGTGAATTCAATTGTTTTGTTAAGCCGTATTTACAGACAGATTTAGTTAAGAAGCTCTGCTGGTCAAGGCTTTTTCTTACCTTTTGGACTTCAATCTCTAGATAGGAAAAATGCTGATGTGTTTAAAGTTTCATGTGACCTTACGTCACATGCCATCACATGCTGGCAAACCTGATTCGTATAAATATGTGAAACTCATAATAAAAGACGGACATATTTGAAAGATGGTTTCTGGTCTTTAAGATGTGTCCCCAGGTACCTGACTTACAAATGACAGAGACAGAGAAAGTATGGGGCAGGAATTGGGACCTGAATCCTTTTCAGCACCTTCATACCTACAAACTCACTTCATCCTACACAACCCCACACGAGCGACCAGAAACAAAAACATATTTGCATACCCAAAGATTACGGGCTGCAGATACAAATCATTCCTGGATAGAACCTTTAAGTTCCAAGCGAACAGACAGCAAGTTTGGCTGAAAAACTACATAAACGAACCCAACCTGTCTTACAGTGCATTCCGCAAATCGATCAAAACCGCCCTATTCGAAAAATTCACGGACTAAAATCGTCCCCTCCCGCACTAGGACTCCCCTCCCTTTAAACGCCTTTCTTTCTTTCTCAAGATGCCCCTCATGTACTCAGATATTCGCTATCCATAGTACTCCAATTCAAATGGAAGTTCTAAAGAAATACTCAGTTACTCATTACCCATTGAACCCCAATCTGTCACTTTCCCCTCTTCACTATTGTATTATATTTAGACTCATTGTACGATACTGTATTAGACTTATGTGTGGTGTTGTCTTTAGACTTATTGTATTGTATTATATTTAGACTCGTTGTATTATATTGTACTGTGTGGTATACACTCATTGTATTGTATTGTATTGTATTGTTTTGTCTTGTATTGTATGTTGACTTATTGTATTGTATTGTGACCTTGTTATTCGCTGAATGTCCAGCCTTCTTACAGTGTGAACCGCCTAGAAGTCACCTGACTATGGCGGTATAGAAAAATAAAGTTATTATTATTATTATTATTATAAAAAGGTGGTAACGTTAACCGCAGTTTGCAGTTTCTTTTTGTTCTTGGTTTGCGCTGTCTCTTTCTCACTGCAGATTGTGTTGGATCGTCTTTTTTGGTTTTAGTTTTAAGTCTGAAAGAAAACATATATACATCAACTGATGTGGGACCTGTTTCATGCCAAAATCTCTAATTTATTAGGATTTTATATACCGCCTATCAAGGTTATCTAAGCGGTTTTTACAATCAGGTACTCAAGCATTTTCCCTATCTGTCCCGGTGGGCTCACAATCTATCTAACGTACCTGGAGCTATGGAGGATTAAGTGACTTGCCCAGGGTCACAAGGAGCAGTGCGGGGTTTGAACCCACAACCCTAGGGTGCTGAAGCTGTAGATCCAACCACTGCGCCACACACTCCTCCTGCTTGAAAAGGTTCTGCTATTATATAAAGTGGTGAAATGTGAAAGCTGGATGTATATACGAGGGTTCTTCAAAAGTTTCCGCACTTTCATATTTTTGTGGGAAATGGTTGGGGCAGGAGAAGTGGGAAGAGGGCGTGTCTTAGAATGTCATGTGACTAGTCAGTCAGGCAAAACAGGGTGATGATGGGGAAAAGTGATGCAATTTGCTTTTGAGATATTTAATAAATAATGTTTACAAAAAAAGAAAAGTGCAGAAACTTTTTGAACATCCCTCGTAGGTTGTTGTCCATCAGACTCAAGACATAGTCTGTGATTGATGCCCTTGACGCAGACCCTAGGGCGTCTTTTGAAATCTTTTTTGAAGTCCTGGGACCACCTGGGGCAATAAATGCTCTGGCGCTGCTCCGACGCTCATAGAAACCTCCACCTACAATCGTAATCATTTATGCACGCTGGAGGTGTTCATCACCTATTAAGATAAGTGTTGCTAATCATTCACATGTGTTTATTAAGTATTCTTTTTGAGTTTTTAGGATTACAGCTTTCTCTTCAGGATGGAGACCTGAAATAACATCCGGGTTATAAGAGGTCTTATGATATGACTTTATCCAGCTTAATGATATGCACGCTTCCTAGTCTTATTTATCATTGATTTATTTTTTGATCTATATATTTACACACTGAGATATCTATAGATAAAGATGAGAAACTTGCATCGAAGGGTTGAATAAGCGAAAAGCGTATGACAGTTGTAGGGTATGAGCACTATCAGGTCCTGGACCTGAGGGGCCGACGCGTGAGCGGACGGCAAGGCACGATGGACCTCCGGTCTGACCCGACAGGGGCAATTCTTATGTTCTTAATTGTGGTGAATGTTTTCCATGCCTAATTTTGCAATTTTGTTGCTTTAATACATTTTTACTTTATTTAGTTTAATCCTGTGCTTGCCCATTTGTTCTATATTTTTGATTCTTTGTGATGGGTAGGATTTTTGGATATTGTTTCTCGCTTTATCCATGACATTGACTTATAGTTGAGTCTATAGGGAAGGGAAACAGGGAATAGGACATGTATACTACCTTTTTGCGCTTACACCTTCAAAGTGTTGGAATTTGATCCCACAACCTCAGGGTGCTGAGGCAGCATCTCTGTCACTAGGCCATTCCTCACCTTCTCTTTTTGCTTCATGTATTTCAAACTGTTTCTGAGCTGAAGTGGAGGAATGACCTTGTGGTTAGAACAAGGGTTACCATATGGCTCCAGAAAAAGGAAAACAGATTGAGACATCCACGGAAGTAAAACCCAGATGTCTCAATCCATCCTCCTTTTTCTGCAGTCCTATGGTAACACTAGTTAGAGCAGCTGTCTCAGCACCCTGAGGTTGTGAGTTCGATTCCCACTGCGGCTCCTTGTGACTCGGGACAAGCCACTTAACCCTTCATTGCTCTGCTACAAAATAAGTACCTGTCTAAAATATGTAAACCCCTTTGATTGTAAACCACACAGAAAAAGGGTTCATAGACAACGGCGCGAAAGACAAAGGCGCGCGCTGACAACTGAGCGCAAGACGGAGGCGTGCGCCAAAGAAAATTACAGTTTTTAGGGGCTCCGACGGGGGTTTTTGTTGGGGAACCCCCCCACTTTACTTAATAGACATCGTGCTAGCGTTATGGGGGGTTTGTGGGGTTGTAACCCTCGACATTTTACTGTAAACTTAACTTTTTCCATAAATACAGGGAAAAAGTGAAGTTTTCAGTAAAATGTGAGGGGTTACAACCCCCCACAATGCCCCCCACAACGCGGCGCGATGTCTATTAAGTAAAGTGGGGGGGTTCCCCCCCACACCTCCCCGTCAGATCCCTAAAAACAGTAATTTAGAGCGGCACGCGCCTCCGCGCTGTGCTCAATTGTCTGGGCGCGCCTTTGTCCCAGTGCGCTTTTGACCTGACACCCAGAAAAAGTGGTATATCAAGTCCCATCTCTTTACCCTTCTAAACCCTGATTGTTTATTCTGTCCCCACTGTATGTGAGCATTTACTCAGTTTCTTATATAAGAACAAGTTTAAGTGTATAGGTAAGATGTATAGTTAAGGTGTGCTCTGTGGACTTAAATCCCCAGAGGGTTTTTGTTCTCCCAGAGAGCTAGGCTGCAACCACAGAGCTTAAGCTCGTCCCCCCCTTCTTGTTCAGCCTGAGAGAGAACAGTTGCTATATTTTGTCAGACCACATGGCTGTTAGAACTTGAGTCTAACATTGTTCTCCCACCGAGTTTTTACCTTTTATTTCTAATCATCTAACACAGCTTGGATTCTCTATCTAAGTCTGAAGAACAGTGTTATTTCCACAAGATGTGGACACACTCCCAGCTTGAATAGGATGGGCTGGTAGAATGAGAAGATTCTATGAAAGTTGAACTGCCTTGAAGTTATCAATTGTGAGTGTTTATTCTTTATTTCGTATCATTAAAGAAAGTGGCTGGTAACACTAATATTACAGAATTAAGGGTTGGCCTCTTACAATTGCCAATAGCTCAGAGTGAGTTCAATAGTGCTTGGCCATTCAGAGGAGTCCTAGTTATTCCGTCTAAAACCAAAGTCGTGTGTTTATTGTGCAGTTCCTCTAATACTTACCAGCTTTCCTCCAGATTTCCTCTGGCATGTAACCAGACTGAGGTCGGTGCATAAACTCCCGATGAGACTCTGCCATGAAAAACAACCACATAGTAAAATGCCGAGGCGACAATTGCAGTTTTCAAAGAGCTCCATTTTCACTGCTCAGAACCAGGGTATTGAGGGAGGTGAGCCTGGCTTATTTTAATGTATGTTTTTATGATTTTGTTCACCACCTAGAAGTCTGATTAGGCGGTATAAGAAATTTTAAATAAACTTGAAACTAATTAGGGTTGCAGGATTTTAAGCACACAACACACACGTGGACTTTCCCCTACCGAACCCACTCACAGCTGGAGCATGCATAGATACGTTTGCCCTTGAATAATTGTTAAACAAATCTTCAAAGAGGAAACATCCAAGTGTTCGTCTCCAGCTGCTCATTCCAAGAAGCAGAGTAGAGAGAGAAGCAGCAGGTGAGAAGACTGTGATGACCACTAGAGGGAGCTGTGACCCTTCTCATTTTGGAGGCAAGAGCAGCCAGAAACCTGCCATCAGCCTGTGTTCTTGGAGACCGCCTCACATTACTTTTTTAGGCTTTAAGAGGGGGGAGATTTAGGCCCCCTTTTTTCAAGCAGCATTAGGGTTTTCTATCACTGGCTACTTTGGTAAAAGCTCTAATGCTCGTAAGAATTCTAAGAGTGTCGGAGCTTTTACCGCAGCGGCCGGTGATTTAAAAAAAAAACCCTAACACGGCTTGATAAAAGGGGGCCTTAGTGATGGTAAAAATAAAAGAGTGCATGCAAGGAGCATAATTACTAACAATGTACGACTCACCTACAGAACGCAGTACACCTCCCTTCTTCCCTCCCTGGCCCGCAAAACACTGGCAACTCTCCTCACTCCTGTGCTTCAGAACCCCCCCATTCTGCATTTGAATGGAGGTATAGCCTCATGGTTAATGCAGCAGCCTAAGAACCTGAGGAACTAGGTCTGATTCCCCACTGCAGCACCTTGTGGCTCTGGGCAAGTCACTTCACCCTCCAAGTAACCCTCTATTGCCCCAGGTGCAAAATAAGTACCTGTATATAATACATAAACTGCTTTGATTGTCCCCTCCCCTCCCCACAACTCTAACAAAGCCTGGCATTACCCCTCTCCTCCCTCCACAGCTCTTGCATTACCCTTTCCTCCCCCACCTTACAATGTTGATGTTTCTCACTCCTGCCCTGCCTTACCCCTCCTTCCTCCCCCCCCTACCCCCCACAGCTCTACCAACATTCCTCATTCCTAGGGTTACCATTTATCAGGCCGCAAAAATCTGGACACAAGGCCTTGCCCTGTTCCGCCTCCGTCTCCGTCCCCACCCAGTCCTGCCTTTGGCTCTGCTCCGTTCTGCCCCAGCCCCTCCCAATTCAGCCTCTAGCCCCACCCCCACAAACAAGCTCCGGCCACGTCTGGAGGGCCTGGAGTATGTGCGAATGTGTGTGTCGTCATCCATGCATGCTCAGATGCCCTCCAGATGTGGCTGGAGCTCGTCAGAGCTTTCCAAAACCAAGACAAACTGCCGGGTTTTGGAAAGTCCATCCGGGACCTCAAACAGTCCTCTAAAAAGAGGCCATGTCCGGGTTTCCCCTACTCATTCCTATCCTATTATAGGATACTCATGGTACTGAGTCCCACATGGTCATGCAGTTCTGGGCTACGTGAGCCGAGCAACCTTAAATCCCGCGGGACTCACCTATCTGGGGAGCCTCACAGTTGCTGGAGCTGTTGTGAGCTCTCTGCTGTGGTGGGGTGGTCACGCTCTTCTTCATATCATCGGCATCGCTGTAGCGCCGAACCCAGTGGTTGAGCTCCTCTCGATCTGTTTCCTGGCACCGACGCAGCACCGTGAGGGAACGCCGTGTCTTCTCCACCATATCCATGATACAGTTCAGGAGCTGCAGAAGGGCAGAAAACAGTATCTATTTATTTCTTAATTGCATTTTTGGATTAGAAGATTACGCTAATAATCAAAATCCATATAAACAGCTGATTTCCAAACACCATAACATTCAATTAAAACAACCTATCAATACAACAAAGAAAAGAAGACAAAAAGAATAAAAGAGCCAGTTCCTTTGCCCCAATATTAGAGGGTCATTTTGGAGCTGGCAAAGTCCTGGAAATACTCCAATAGAAGCAGGCTGAATTTTGTTTCAGATTTAGCACTAAGACTGGACTGAAATCCAAGTTTGGGATTCAGCTGAAAATGCCTTCCCAGTGATCACTCCCAAACTCATCCCACCTGGGAACCCATGGCCACGCCCACAGGCCCCTCCCTGTGATCACTCCCACACTAATCCCACCTGGGAACCCATGGCTCCGCCCCCAGGCCCCTCCCTGTGATCACTCCCAAACTCATCCCACCTGGGAACCCATGGCCATGCCCCCAGGCCCCTCCCTGTGATCACTCCCACACTCATCCCACCTGGGAACCCATGGCCACACCCACAGGCCCCTCCCTGTGATCACTCCCAAACTCATCCCACCTGGGAACCCATGGCCATGCCCCCAGGCCCTTCCCTGTGATCACTCCCACACTAATCCCACATGGGAACCCATGGCCACGCCCCCAGGCCCCTCCCTGTGATCACTCCCACACTCATCCCACCTGGGAACCCATGGCCACGCCCACAGGCCCCTCCCTGTGATCACTCCCAAACTCATCCCACCTGGGAACCCATGGCCATGCCCCCAGGCCCTCCCTGTGATCACTCCCAAACTCATCCCACCTGGGAACCCATGGCCACGCCCACAGGCCCCTCCCTGTGATCACTCCCACACTAATCCCACCTGGGAACCCATGGCTCCGCCCCCAGGCCCCTCCCTGTGATCACTCCCAAACTCATCCCACCTGGGAACCCATGGCCATGCCCCCAGGCCCCTCCCTGTGATCACTCCCACACTCATCCCACCTGGGAACCCATGGCCACACCCACAGGCCCCTCCCTGTGATCACTCCCAAACTCATCCCACCTGGGAACCCATGGCCACATCCCCAGGCCCCCCCTGTGATCACTCCCACACTCATCCCACCTGGGAACCCATGGCCACGCCTCCAGGCCTGTCCAGTTCTGCCCCGTTCCGCCTGTGTCACACCCTGTTCCTCCCTCCTCCCCCCAAGATGGCATCACCGCATTGCGTCTGCACATGTGCGGATGCCCCTTCCTGATGCGATTTTGACGGAAAGCTTTTCAAAGCCCGGACAAACTCCTGGGTTTTGAAAAACCGTTTGGACCCCCGGACATGTCCTTGAAAAGGAGGACATTTCCAGGGAAATCTTGACGTCTGGTAATCCTAATCCCAGTGTAGGTTCTCCCTAGGCCTACCTTAGGAAGATCAGGTGGCCTAGTGGCATCTTCAAGAGCTGAAATGAAAGCTGCTTGCTGGTTCCAATCGCAAAATGGATGCCAGGACCTCCCACTAGACCACCAGGCCTGGTGAGGGAAGTGATCATGGAGAAGGGGACGTGGAGAGAGAGGGGAGCCACTGGCAAGGTGGGGAGTCTGCTCAGGAGGGAGACTTTCAGTCGCAGATTCAGTTTGAGCAGCAACTGAAGATCCTGGCCTTGGTCGACCTCAATGCTGAGGCACCTGCACAGTCCTCTAAGAAGAGGATATGTCTGGGTTTCCCTGGACTCAGCCTCGGTGGCGAGCGCTGCCATCTCCAAATCCATAAAGGTGGAGGATTGAGGTCGACCAAACCCAGGCTCTTCAGTTGCTGCTCAAACTGAATCTGCGACTGAAAGTCCTGAACAGATTCCCCACCTTCTGTGACGTGATCATGTGCGTCATCGTTATATCGCATCTGCGCATGCTTGAGGGACTCCAGATGTGGCCCAGAGGCATAACTGAGGGCAGAATGGGGCAGGGCTAAGATGGGGGCAGAACAGGGCATGACTGGGGGTAGAATGAGGAGGGGTTAAAATGTTAAACCGAGAACTGCAATGACTGTATTTGGAAGATCCCCCCAGTATGGAGCAAACTCTTTCACTGTGTTGGGGGGAGGGAGGGGGCAGAGATATCTGCATTGTGGGCAGAGTCACATCCCCCATGGCTAGGATTACCAGATGTCCAGGGCGGGGATGGGTAGAACTGGGCAGGCCTGGGGGTGTGTCTAGGGGGGTCTGGATTTTACTAAAGCAAAATCTGGAAACCCTAAGATGACTGGGTGCTTGGACGGATTCCCCAAACCTGGCAGTTTGGGTTTGGAAAGCCCCGAGGTCGGGGCCGCATCTGGAGGGCCTCTGAGCATGCACACATGTGACACAATGATGTCACATTGTGGGGCTGGGGCCAGAACAGGGCGTGATTGGGGGGGGAGCACATGTCCTCTTGTTTTAATGAAGATATCGAGTAACCCCCCGTTGTTCTGACCGTAGCCCAGAGTATCAATGGCTGCAGCCAGGTGACTCCACAAGTACCTACGCACATTGTTGAGGTGCTTCCACTCTTCTGCCCACTCACGGTCAGTCAGCCTGTGGTCAATGACTTCCTCTGGCCGGGAACCATGCATGGCTGCAAAATAATCATAGCATCTGAGATCACCAACAAGGCCTCATGCAACTGAAGGGGAGTGCATCGAGAAATCATCAGTAAAGTGGTAGAATAAAAGAAAAAATAAGATGATACCTTTTCATTGGAGCTTTCGAAGGTAACCGATCTTCAGATCACAAATTTCTGAAAGTTCATCTCAAAATGCATTATGTTGGGCCAGTAAAAAAGGTATTCTCTTATTTTCTTTTCCTTGTCTTGTTTTATTTCTATTTATTATCTCTAGGGAATAACTCAAATGAAATCCAGCCATCAAAGCATCTGTTCTATGCCTCTTTTATCAAGGTGGGGTTTTTCCAGCTTTATGGAATATTGTTACACATGATTCAGTCAAGTTTTTCAGAAAAGTTTTTAAAAATTCTATAAAGTATAAAATTAACTTTTGCACCAATGAGTAATTGGAAAGTGTAAGGAGCTGTACATATGAACATAAGAATAGCCTTATTGGGTCAGACCAATGGCCCATCAAGCCCGTTCTCAAAGTGGCCAATCCAGGTCACTAGTACCTGGCTAAAACCCAAGCCACATTCCATGCTACTGATCCAGGGCAAGCAGTAGGCTTCCCCCTTGTCTTTCTCAATAACAGACTTCCGAGGGTCCTATATGAGAGTCTTTTATTAAGCAGACTTTATTAACTAAATTCACCATTAGCTTAGCAGGGTTTAAAAAAGACAAATAATTTCCTAAAAGAGAAGTCCTTAGGCCATTCTTGAGATGGCTTGGGGAAATCCACTGCTTATTCCTCGGTTAAGCAGCATAGGCATGTGCCTCGGGCCCAGAGAGTTCAGGGGGGCCCAGAATGCTGCCTGCTCTGCTTCTGTGTCCGGCTTCTGGCGTCCAAGTATTGCCTCCTCCTGCCTTCTTTAATATTCAGCGCAGGTGAACTTGCAGTCTTCAAAAGGCCACAGGCAGTGGTTCCTACACGCTGCCCGCAGCTGACCCGGAAGCCATTCCTCTGATGCTGGTATTTTGCATTAGAGGGAAGGCTTCTGGATCAGCTGTGGGCAGCATGTAGGAACCGCTGCAGTGAATAATGAAGAAGGAAGTAGAAGGTGCTACTTGGACTTCTGGAGCTGGGGGGACATAGGAGGGCAGAGACAGGGCCATGGAAGGGCAGGTGCAAGGGCCCAGTGTACTTGGGTGCCTAAGAGCCACTGAAGAATTAATCCTGTACAGCAATTCTTATGTTCTTATCGCACTGCAGTACTGTTGGTACTATAATGTTTTTTGAATGAAGTTTTCCATGTGCTAATTTTGGACAATTTTTTATAAAGGCAATATAGGCGACTATGTATCTTTTATAAAACAGGCTCCTATAATACAAATTTACTCCTGCTATGAAGAAGGTGCATCGTAGGGATGGATATTTTAGGAAATACAGGTGTTCCTGTCAGCTACACCCCCGAGAATGCCTACTTGTTGATTGCATACAGGTAGGAACAAGCACCTAATTTTTTACAAGCCAGTTTTTGCATTTAAGCGATATTGATGAAATTACTCTCATTGAGTTCTACCCTCCCCCTCAGTCGGAACGAATTCCCCCATTACAAGGTATTTTATGGCATTTGAATGCTGCATCGGGCAGCGTCCTTCCGCTTAGGGCCTCCTTTTCAGCTACAGTGCTCTTCCCCATGGCAGACAGACCCAGCTGCGCGGGAGTTCACTTGCAGACTCCAGGCGGTTGCAGTTCCCCTGAGTCCAAGCTGCAGCTGCTGGTTATACGATACAAATGACTGCGTTAATCTACCCAGGGCAGGTGCAATGCTGAGCTGGTGCAGGCAGCAGGATCTAGGTGTCTCTCCTGTCCCTTCTCCCTATCGGAAGAGTTTATGAAGAGGTCAGCTTCACAGGAGTTACGCTATCTGGCTTCTTATTCCTGCTCTGTCACTGCCTCTCTGACGCTGGACAGAAAATTGTGTTATTGTGCTCTGTGTTGCCAGACAGGGACCTGCTCTTACCCTTGAACTGGGAGGGATGGAGATGCCATATTCCTGGTTTTCATTAGGGAGTCATTTTATAAGCCATGTCAGTGTTTATACAATTCCCTGGAACACAGACAGCCTCCTTGTACATTATAGTTAGGGTTATCAGATGTCTGGGAAAACCTGGAGATGCCCTCTCTCTTTTTTAGGTGCCCGGATGCATTTTCAAAGCCTGAGCTCGGGGCCATGTCTGAAGGGCCTCCAAGGTGACGTCATCGCGTCACATCCGTGCATGCTCAGAGGCCCCTCAAGACACAGCCCCTGAGCTTGGGAAAGGGGATGGGAGGGGGGTGTCCAGATTTCCCTATTTTCGTGGAGAAGAAATCTGGTAACCCTAATTACAGTAGACTAAAATTCTATAATCTACATGTTAGTGTGTGCCCTGCCCATTCTGCCTAAACTCTACCCAGCTGAACGCTCACCTGAAAAGTGCATGCCATCGAATCATCAGCCTGAATACTGCCATTTACATGTGTTCTTGTTGCTAAAACTTATAGAATTATTCCCAATGGGGTATTTATAAAGGTTTTTCAGTTGTTCGTATGTATTTGCTTAGGCAGATGACATTCTCTAGACTCCAATAATAAGAAACTCGAACCGATTCAGCAATGGCTCGATGCTAACAGATTAGCTAAATTTTCCAATCACTATCAAGGGTTCCACTTTAAAGTCAATCAGTAGCATTAAGATTCTAGGGGTTATTTTTGATTATAAACGACCACACTCGTAGTATTGTTAAATCAACTTTTTTCAGACTAGGTCAAATTCGTTCAGTTTCAAAATTCTTATGTCCAAAGTCACTTAACACCTTAATTTGTTCTTTGGTAATTTGAAAAAATCGACTATTGTAATGCTCTATTGAAGGGAATAGCCCAAAATGAAATTAGATGTTTACAAATGATACAAAATGCCTCAATTAAACTTATAACGAAAGCTAAGACATTTGATCATGTGACACCTCTCCTTAAGAAAGCGCATTGGCTCCGCATAACAGATAAATTAAGTCTGTTAACTCTCAAATCTCTTTTTTACAAAAATCCCACTTTTATTTATAAATCATTGATCCCATACACCTCAACAAGACCCACATCCATGAACAGTTCCCTCACTCAAAATCATTAATACACGGTGGCAATTCATCTTCTCTGTCACAGCCCCTCCCTATTTATTTAAGGGAAGAACAAAATCTAGACAAATTTAAGAGCAAGTTAAATAGCTTTCTGTTTAAAGACGCTTTTGATAACTAGAAAGCCTGACTAGGAGCCTCAATTGAATCCTATTTCATAACTTTTTTGAAGCACATTGGTTTCTCCATTCCTGTTGTTTTTCCCCCCAAATTTTATTGATTTTGTACATCGCTTAGAATTTTTGAATAAGCGATTAATCAAATTTATAAGAAACTTGAAACTTGAAAAGTCCTTCTATAAAACTCTGCGGACACTCATGAGCACAGATGGTCTGTAGGTGTTCCGGGGAGCATCATTTGGGTAAATGTGGACTGGTCCTGGCTGCTATTTCATACAGTCATAAGTCAGCAAAATGCCTATTTTATACAGACACCCTTTTGCTTCTCATATAAGCTACAGAACGACAAGGGAAAAAATTTGTGTCCGCCCCGTTCCTGTGAGCTCCGCCCTGTCCCATCACCACGAGCTCCATCCCCGTCCCATCACCGCAAGCTCTCTCACTGCAAGCTTGGTCCCTGTCTCCACCCCGTCCCCGTGAGTTTGTCTCCGTCCTGTCACCACGAGCTCCATCCCCGTCCCATCACCGCGAGCTCGGTTCCCGTCCCCGCCCCCACTACAGTGTATAGCATCTGTTCCTCTCCATCCCCTTCACCCGGTCCAGCAGCCCCCTCTCTCCCGTCACGGTCCAGCAGCTCCCTCCTCCCCTTGGCTTTGCTGGCTTACTTTAATTTTCATCTTAACAAGCCACCAGAGCCTTGAAGTCGCTTGCGGCTGCCGGAACGTCCTCCTCTGATGTAACCAGAAACAGGAAGTTGCGTCAGAGGAGGACTTTCCATAATCGCGCAAACCTTTGGAGTCCCTCAGGGCTCAATTCTCTCCCCTCTTCTTTTTAATATTTTCCTGACTCCTTTGCTCACCCTAGTACAATCCATAGGCTTTACTGTGTTCTCATATGCCAACGATATCCAATTACTTCACCCGCTAAATTCTTCATCCTCTGAAGAAATAATTGAGATTAACTACAAACTTGACAAAATCAGTTCATGGCTACAACAACATAGACTCGCTTTCAACATCTCTAAAACTATAGGGGTCCTATTCTCGGCCTCTAAAGGTGAACATCTATGTGCTGCCATCAGTATTGATTCCTCCCCCATTCAAATGCATAGCAAAGTTAAACTTCTTGGTGTTATCCTCGACAGAGACGTTACGTTCCATCAACAAATTAGTGTTATAACACAGAAATGTTTCACAAACTAAGGCTTATCCGTTCTATCTCCTCCCTCCTTGATTCCCCTTCTATCAACATTCTGATTCATTCTCTTGTCATTTCGACATTTGACTACTGTAATGGTCTCAACCAAGCTATAACCCAGAGGGAAACCCGTCAAGTTCAACTATTACAAAACACTGCTGTTAAACTTCTTTACCATGCAAAAAAATACGACCATTTCACTCCCCTCCACCGCGAGGCACACTGGCTACCTATCACACACCGCCTCACTTATAAATATGACTTCTTGTCTTCAAAACTACAAACTCTCATCAACTAGCTATCATTGACAAACTCTTCATTAACATATGCATCCTGTAGGGCTCTCCGATCAAGTAACCAAAACCTGCTCACTATTCCCCCGATATGACACTACTTGCAAATCCATTTTTTCTGTTTCAGCTCCTACTTTATTGAATGCCCTCCCTGCCGATCTCCGATCAGAAAACACATTAGATAAATTTAAAATCAAACTCAAAATTTTTCTCTTTCATTTCTGGCCCCCCTGACAAATCATCCCTAATTTTTGCAGAACCCTTTTGGAAATCAAAACGCTTTTTTCGAAGCAAGCCCGCCCTCCCTAAATGTAATTCCCTTTACGTTTTATTTTTTTCTATTACAATGTATTTAATCAGGTCCCTCCCGTCTCATGTACGTCAGTGCGTCTATGCTTCCCTCCTTTGTAGCTTAGACATGATTTTAATTTTTAACTACATTTGATTGTTAACTGTTTAGCAACCTGTAAGATAAACGGTATCAAAAATAAAGAAACTTAAATCTGTAACCAGTGGCATAGTAAGTGGGGGCAGGGGGGTGATCTCGGTGAGGGCAGAGGCAGCCATTCTCCTCTCCGCCCCCACCTCCACTCCTTCCCCGCCCCTCCACTGCTGCGCCACTTCCCTTCCCCCGAACCTCTGTAACGTTCCTGGTGCGAGCAGCAATCCCCAACCTGTGTTGCACCAGCGTCAGCTCTTCATTTGACATCACTTCCTGGACCCGCGCTTAGGAGGTGACATCAGAGGAAGAGCCGAAGCTGGCGTGACAGCATCTTGGAGTTGCTGCTCATGCCAGGAACATTACAGAGGTACGGGGGAAGGGAAGCAGTGGGCACTTCTCACCCTCGCTACACCACTGTCTCTAATATATGCGCACATTAAGTGCTAGTATTCTATAATAATTTACATTTGCACCTGGTAGATAAATGTAGGCAACAAGGGTGGACTGCCTGGGCACCATCTCCGCAGAGCGCTCCGGCATCTTTCCTCCTCTCCACCCCCCGGTGTACCTCTATAAATGTTCACTGGTGCAAGCAGCATCTTCCACTTGCAGCTGGCGCTGACCTCGGCTCCCTTGTGACGTCACCTTCAAGTCGCGGGTCCAGGACATGATATCAGAAGGGAGCTGAGGCCGGCGCCAGCAGCAGGTGGCACCAACGAATATTTCAAGAGATATGTAGAGGCGCCCAAGTGGTGGGGAAGAGTGGGGGTGGCGTATGGTGTGGCAATACCATGTGCCACTGCCCCGGGCGCCAACCTCCCTTGCAACGGCACTGGCAACAAGGCCCCAATTCTATAAATGGTGCCTACGTACAGAGCATAGCACGAGTCGGGCATCTGTAGGCATCAAAACCTTAGGCACCCCCTGGTTATTCCAAGGCTTTCGTGGCCTAAATTCTGGCTCCTACATGCAAAACACGCCCATGATCTGCCCACAATCCTCTATTAACCATACCCACTTTCTGGTAGGTGCCTTGGACCAGGTGCCCAGCTGAAAGTGGTAGGCACCTATCAAGTTAGGCACCTAGAAAGCAATTCATTTTCATTTAAGCCAATTAAGATTGTTGTCGGTGCCGATTAAGGTTTTTAAATACTTAACCCCCCTTTTTACTATGGTAGAGGTTTCTAAGGAGCAGCACCACAGCATTTATCGTCCCGGGCTGTGGTAGAAACCTCTATTGCGACTTAGTAAAAGAGGGCCTAAGTTAGGTGCCAAGATCAGCTAGGCGCACCCAGCTAGGCGCCTATCCTTAGGCGTTTTTAACAGAATCTGGGCCCAAGTGTACAGAACGAGGGGGATAGTATACATGTTTGGCTGCCAGTCTTGTGTGGGGCGCCCTATCTGCATTTATGTGCTGTGACACATTCTGACGAAGGAGCCACAGGAGATCTTCTCTGTCTACCATCAGCTATGAGACGGCTTCCATGCTAGCGCAGAGGGACCAAGTTAAGCAGTGTGAGACCCCCATCTAGCAACTTCTACAAGGAAAAAAATATATACGGTAGATCCAGTAGCTCTGACGCTAGAGCTGACTGTACCGGTGCTCACCAGCCTGGCGATGTCGTTCCCGTAGCTCTCTGGGGTCAGGATGCCGGTAGGCGTCCCGGAAGTGGTGCGCGACTGCCATGTCTTCCAGGCGGTAATGCTGCGGTAGAGGGGGCGTAGGGTGAGGAAGCCCATTGGGCTGATGGTTCAGCCCGCCGCTGGGGCTGTAGCGCTGGGCCGGACTCAAGGTGCACGGCCGCTTGCTGAGGTGTTCAGGGTGTAGCGGGTCTCGATCCAACCCGTTCTCTTTGGTCCTGTTTTAAGACAGTCGAAAAGTGAGATTTTAGGATCATGCAATTACTGGCTCAGTGCCCTGTTCTGCCCCTGTCCCCTCACCTCCCTCCTTGCCCGTCCCCTTCTGCCACTTCCTGCTAACTCTTTCCAGCAATTCTCTCATGAAGGTCTCTGGCACAGGCGCCAAGTCCCTGCTGTGGGCTAGATCATTGCAAGAACAGCTTTCAGCTCTACCTGTCAGGCGTTCTCCGTTTGCCGTTCTCGTTGCCCTCCATCAGGAGCTCTGACGAGTCGATGGGGGAGGCGGCGTTGGCGTCCAGCAGCAGCTGCTCGTGCTGCGCCAGATACTGCGCAGGCGTCTGCTTCGCCAGGCGGGCACAGTGCAGGAGCTCCCGCTGGAGCAGGGGGAGATTAGCCTGAGAACAGGAACAGAGGAAAGAGTAGACAAACGAGGAAGCCTGCCCCCTCCTCCCTCACAGTTATTACCATTATCTGAGCCCACAGCAGCACCCTGTATAGGATGCCCTGGAGCCCCCAGCTGGGCTCTTTAGATGCTGACGGTTAGAAAAAGGAGTGAGGAAACCTTGTGAGCATCACTAGAGCAATCTGAGGGTAGACTAGATAGTAGGGGCAGATGTTCAGCTAATGGCAGTGGCTAGCGGTGGCTTTATCCCTGGATATTAAATGCTGGGTACAGGTTTTGAATATCCAGGCATATGCGACCAGTTAAAACGAATGCAGTTAAGCATAATATTTCGCACTTAACTGTATAAAGACAGAGCTGTGATTTAACATAGAAACATGATGGCAGATTAAGGCCAAATGGCCCATCCGCACTAACCATTATCTCTTTCACTCTCTGAGAGATCCCAGGCCCTCTTGAATTCACACACAATCTCTTGTTTACGTGGTTAACTTATCCAGACAAGTGTCGAATGCCAACTCCGCCCTCAGAATGCCCCAAAAATGGCCAGTTCCGATTTAGGCAGTAACCATCATTTTCAGCAGCCCTACTGAGTTACCTGTCAATGAATACGACTGGGTAGCCCCAGCAAGTGTTTTAAATTGCCAAGAGCTGTTTGTGGCCTTTTAAATTGCTTTGAAAACCAACCCGTAAAAGTCCCCAGGGTTAAACACTGAGGTGCTGATATTGTGAGGCACATTTCTAATGCACAATGACACAGATCTATGTATATATACATGTGTTGATATTTTTAACATCTTATGTACCGCCAGATCACATGCGGGTAAGAACCTCCCCCCTCCCCCAGTATCACTGAGGCAGAATAAATAACGGCACATAGCTGGCTCATCAATATATTGATTTACTATTTTCATAATTAGATTGTAAATTCTTTTCAGCAGGGACCATCTCTTGTGTGTTTAATATACAGCTTGTGTCTGGTAGCTCTATTGAAATAATAGTACTAGTAGTGATAGCTGGCTCATCCAATCTGCCTAGCAAGTCCTGAAGTGAGGAGGGGGCTTCCTGGGAATCCCCCTCTTAAATCCAAGGAAGAGCTGCTGAGGAGACAGCGAGAGAGGGGAAGCAAAGGCCAGCAAGTGGGGCTCAATTGCCAGAGCGAGAGATCCATCCTGCAGCTCAGACGCTGCAGGCAGCTTCACATTTCCGAAAATGAGCCCAAGCAGGCCTTCTTGCCTTCAGCCCTAATGGAAAACATCTGGACTGCTATGTGGAAACAGCTGGAATCAGGAGGCCAAGGCATAACAGAAATGGGAAAACTGCTGCTGGCCTTCTTTCAAAGAATCCGTGAGATGAGATACTGCACTTCAGTCGAGAGGGAAGGCAGCCCAAAGAGACACCAAAAGCTAGGCCCGCACAACACATAACCTTACCGCACACAGAACTGTACAGTGGAGACAAGCCCTGAAGCCGTCTCCTGCTGTCTTTGCAGGTCACTTATAGAACAGTCCAGGTTCTGGGCAGGAAATATAACTTCCACTTTCTTTTCCCAACTGAATACCTGCCAGAGGAGAGGGCACAAGTGGCATAAAGGGCTCCTGACAGGTAAGTCCAGAGCAGTCAGAGAGAATTTTCACCATCATAAGACTGATCTCAGGGTGGCAAAACAGGTTGAAAAGGTGACGGTCAAACCCAAGAAGATACTTGGGTGCATAAGGAGAGAAAAGGCCAGTAGGAAAAGGGAGGTGATAATGCCATTGCATAAATCTCTGGTGAGGCCCCATTTGGAATACTGTGTGCAATTTTGGAGACCCCACCTTCAAAAAGATATAAATAGGATGGAGTCGGTCCAGAGGGTTGCTACAAAATTGGTTAGTGGTCTTTGTCATACATCGTATGGGGACAGACTTAGAGAACTTAATATGTATACTCTGGAAGAAAGACGGGAGAGAGGGGATATGATAGAGATGTTTAAATATCTCTGTGGCGTTAATGTACAGGAGGTGAGTCTTTTGCAAATGAAAGAAAACTCTGGAATGAGAGGGCATAGGATGAAATTAAGAGGTGAAAGGCTCAGGAGTAATCTAAAGAAATCGTATCTAGCAAAGGACACAAAAAGGCTTGAAGCAGTCCAGAGGAGGGGGCGACAAAAATGATAGGTTTGCGTCAAAAGACGTATGAGGAGAGACTGGAAGCCCTGAATATGTATATCTTAGAGGAAAGGAGGGACAGAGGGGATATGATTCAGACGTTCAAATACTTGAAGGGTATTAACGTGGAACAAAATCTTTTCCAGAGAAAGGAAAATGGTAAAACCGGAGGACATAATTTGAGGTTGAGGAGTGGTAAATTCAAGAATAATGTAAGGAAATTCTTCTTTACAGAGAGGGTGGTGGATGCCTGGAATGCGCTCCCAAGAGAGGTGGTGGAGAGGAAAATGGTGACGGAGTTCAAAAATGCATGGGATGAACACAGAGGATCTAGAATCAGAAAATAATGGTAAATATTGAAGAACTAAGGCCAGTACTGGGCAGACTTGCACGGTATGTGTCTGTATATGGCTATTTGGTGGAGGATGGGCTGGGGAGAGCTTCAATGGCTGGGAGGGTGTAGATGGACTTGAGTGAGCTTTGACGGAGCCTTCAGTAGTTGGAACCCAAGAACAGTACCGGGGCAGAGCTTTGGATTCTTACCCAGAAATAGCTTGGTATGTAACCACTTGTAGCTCTGTTTAACTAATGTGAACCGCCTAGAACTCTTCTGGGTATGGCGGTATACAAAAATAAAGTTATTATTATTATTATTTACACTAAAAAGAGCTGGACAATCAGCGAAATACAATAATACAATAAAAACTACAAATATTTGTAAAATAGAATTTCAATAATCAAACTCACTAAGTAATAAACTTATCGAACAAAGTGGTCTTAATTAATTTCTGATAACATAGCTTGCTGAATACATTTACCTAACCATGATTGTTACCTACCAGCTTGAAATGCCAGGGTCCTATCTACACCCATTAATTTTTGGATAAGCAAATAAGTAGAAGTTTCTAGTTTCTCTTGATGGTCTTTGCAACACAAAATGAGGAAGGGTGCATGGGGGGAAGGGGGGAGAAGAGAGGTGCTGGTATCCCCACTTAGGTGGCACCTGGAGTGGTCCATCACCCTCACTATGCCAGTGGAGCTAATGCATGGTTACTGCCTCTTAAATAGGAGGCACTAAGAGGCTCCGTGCATCGGTTCTGTGCACTCATTGACATTTTACTGCGGGATATGCATAGGAAATGCTGCCCTCCCTTAAAAAGCGACTGCATTATATACGTGTTAATTCTTGCACTAAAGTGTGTTAATTGGAAAATGAGACCTGGATTTAGAGGTGGTCTTGTGGAAACCATGGGGGGAGCCACTGCTTGCCCTGGGATCAGTAGCATGGAATGTGGCGACTATTTGGGTTTTTGCCAGGCACTTGGGACCTGGGTTGGCCACTGCTGGAAAAAGGCTACTGGGCTTCATTGGCAGTTGGTCTGACCCAGTATGGCTGTTCTTATTGAGTCAATCAGTTGTAGCAATCTAACATTCACAAGCAGAATCCACGTGTATAAGATGGGATGGACCCAACACGGTCCATGTTTCGGCTAGACTGCCTACTTCAGAGGTGCAAAGAGTTAAACCAAGGTGGATAATCTCTAGCTCCAGAGCTCAGTCTCAACCCTGTGGGGTCCATCCCAGGCTTTGTGTTACATGCATCAGGAACATCCCTTCTACAGTTGCTTTGGTGTTTCTTGGTTCTACCCTTTTACTGTGGAACCCTTGGGTTTTTCCTTGTTTGCCTATTCTTATGTTCTTACCATCTTTAAAATGTTCTCAGGTATATTCTATTTTGGAAATAATTGGACACTTGTTATTATCCTTGAGTAGCTTATGTTACATATACATATGTTCTGTCCCCGTACAGAACCCCACAATAATTAGATATTACCGGAAAGGCATGGCAAGGGTTTCCCGATGCTGACTTAAAGCATTCGCTGTTCAACGGCTCCCCCTTCTGCTTCTATTCCTTTCTCTCCTCTCTTCTACCTTCCAAAGTATTTAGATCAATGCTGTCTTGTTAAAATGTTTATTTTATTTTTATTTTTCCTCTAACTCTACTTTTCACTTCTCTATTACCCTCCAGGTACTTTAGTTAGATTGTGAGCCTTCGGGACAGTAAGGGAATTTTTCAAGTACCTTTCTTATTTCTAATCTTAATGTATATTTTCTGTAAACCGCTTAGAACCTAACGGATGTAGCGGTATATAAGAAATAAATTACATTACATTACATTACACCAATCCAGATCCACAGAGGAGACCTACCTTGAGGAAAGGGATGACGAACGGCCGGAGAGGGAAGTTTGTGGCTTCTTGAAGCTTGGAGTGAAACTCTTCAATGGTCAATGTAGAATTCTGTAGGTTCAAAGTGTGATGGCGTGAGTCAAAAGGAGCAGAGATACGAAACCAGATAGAGAAGAGCATGAAGCAAACACTTCAACATCATTCAACATGTCTCTGCCCCTGCTCCTGCCTAGGGAACAGTGCTAAAAACCAGCTCTCCTGTAGAAGCACTGGACCTAGGGCCCAACATTTGGCCCCTTCTTTCATGATAATTCTCATTCCAGTATTTACCAGGGCTCAGAGTTCTCTTATCCCAAATAAGAATCAGAAGACTACAAGCCCCAGAATGCTTTCAGAGACAAGTAACCTGGGCCTGCATGTTGATGATAAGTTCTTCACCCCTAAACTGTACCATTCCCTCGTGTTTTTGCAGCCCAAATGCATGACCTTGCATTTCTTCGCATTAAATTTTAGCTGCCAAATTTCAGACCATTCTTCAATCTTCGCCAGGTCTTTCTTCATGTTATTCACACCATCCTGGGTGTCTACTCTATTGCAGATTTTGGAATCATCCGCAAAGAGGCAAATCTTACCCGACAACCCTTCTGCAATTTCGTTTATAAAAGGAGCAGGTCTGTAGACCAAAACGAAAGCCTCCAAGGAACAGTGCCCCCCTTTGGTGGCTGAAGGAGGGACAACAGGGCAGTACTTGACAATATATTTTACTTCCAAAGATTTCTGCATGAATGAGTGTTTATTTTGTAAAACAAAAAACTTTAGAAGCAAAATACCTCATCAGAATGGTTAGAAAAGCTCACCTTCCTTGAAATGTGATGTACTGCTCATACAGCATTCCTGCTTAGCAGGCTAGAATAGGTTTCAAAGGGGCCCTTTCGAATGAGCTGCATTAAATGCTAGTGCGGGCCTCACGCAGGACGTGCTAAAGTGTTCAGCATTAGTTCTGCCATCTATGTGTGCTAACTGCTCAGTAATTTTTTTTTTACAATTTGGGGGGTGAGGGGGCATGTCAGGGATGGAGAATGGACATGGATGCGCTAATCAGTTAACACATTGAAATCATCGCTGGGCTAACTGGTTAACATGTCTGTAACATGGGAGCCCTAAGCACCTCCTAAACAGGAGACAGTTAGGGATAAGAACATAAGAATAGCCTTATTGGGTCACACCAATTGTCCATCAAGCCCAGTAGCCCGTCCTCACGGTGGCCAATCCAGGTCACTAGTACCTGGCCAAAACTCAAGGAGTAGCAACATTCCATGCTACCGATCCAGAGCAAGCAGTGGCTTCCCTCTTGTCTTTCTCAATAAAATACTATGGCCTTTTTCTCCAGGAACTTGCCCAAACCTTTCTTAAAACCAGCTACACTATCTGCTCTTACCACAACCTCTGACAATGCGTTCCAGAGCTTTAACTATTCTCTGAGTGAAAAAAAATTTTCCTCCTATTAGTTTTAAAAGTATTTCCCTGTAACTTCATCGAGTGTCCCCTAGTCTTTGTCATTTTTGACGGAGTGAAAAATC
The DNA here is from genome assembly GCF_902459505.1 of Geotrypetes seraphini. Taxonomy (NCBI): domain Eukaryota; kingdom Metazoa; phylum Chordata; class Amphibia; order Gymnophiona; family Dermophiidae; genus Geotrypetes; species Geotrypetes seraphini. The sequence goes on along the minus strand of NC_047087.1, from coordinate 9,212,394 downwards.
GATCCACTTGTACCCGTTCTACTCCACTCAGGATTTTGTAGACTTCAATCCTATCTCCCCTCAGCCGTCTCTTTTCCAAGCTGTAGAACCCTAACCATTTTAGTCTTTCCTCATACGAGAGGAGCTCCATCCCCTTTACCATCTTGGTTGCTCTTCTTTGAACCTTTTCTAGCGCCACTATATCTTTCTTGAGATTAGGAGACCAGAATTGAACATAATACTTCAAATGAGGTTGCACCATGGAGCGATACAGGGGCATTATGACATTCTTAGTCTTGTTAACCATCCCTTTTTAAATAATTCCCAGCATCCTGTTTGCTTTTTTGGCTGCCGCTGCACATTGGGCAGAAGGTTTCATCGTATTGTCTATAATGATACCCAGTTCCTTTTCTTGGGCGCTAACCCCAAGTTGGATCCTAGCATCTGGTAACCCTGATTCAGGTTATTCTTCCCAATGTGCATCACTTTGCATTTGTCCACATTAAATTTCATCTGCCATTTGGACGCCCAGTCTTCCAATTTCCTAAGGTCCGCCAGCAATTTTTCACAATCCGCATGCATTTTAACAACTTTGAACAGTTTAGTGTCATCTGCAAATTTAATCACCTCACTCGTCGTTCCAATTTCCAGATCATTTCTAAATAAGTTAAATAGCACCAGTCCCAGTACAGACCCCTGCGGCACTCCACTATTTACTCTCCTCCATTGAGATAAATGACCATTTAACCCTACACTCTGTTTTCTATCTGATAACCAATTCCTAGTCCACAACTGAACTTTGCCACCTATCCCATGACAGTTTAATTTTCTCAGGAGCTTCTCGTGAGGAACTTTATCAAAAGTTTTCCGAAAATCTAGATACACTATATCAACCGGATCACCTTTATCCACATGTTTATTTATACCTTCAAAGAAGTCAAGCAAATTCTGTAACCAGCGCCGTTGTCGGGGACCGCCTTAAAAGCGTCCGCCGATCATGTATCAATCATGCAACGGCGCTGAATACAGAATCATGCCTCCAGCAAAGGTAGGCACCGGAAATGTACATTTCTGGTGCCTACCTATGATGTGAATTGCGCCTCCATTGGCGCTTTAGGCTGCCTAATGCCATTTCTGGCTTTAGCCACGCCTACAGTGGCATTAGATGGTTTAAATTGCCTACGGAGATGCGATTCTGGTGCCCGGAGGCACCTTGAAACTCAGTTAAAAACATCATTTCAATGGCATCTTTTAAATGAGTAGGAACGCTTACTAGTATCTAATAAGCTGCCGCTGTTTAGAGAATCCGGGCCTAAGTGCACCTTGGGAGTTTTTTATTAATAGCCGTTTGCTAATACTGACATTAGTGCATGGCCAATAATGAAAGAAATTGAAAAAAAAAAAGCCCTTTTTGATGGCCGTTCTAGAAATAGGCGTGGTCTATGGGAAAGACCTGTGTTCGAGTGCAAAGCTATTTCATGGCGCCGTTTAGTGACATAACCCCAAAGGAAGGAATGGCACATATAGCGTGATGTTAACAGACAAACCAGAGCAAGGATCCAGCCCCAGCGCTGCCACACCCGGTACTTACTCTAGCACCACTTATGCTAATGGCTTGATACTTGGGGTCACAGATGCGTAAGCAGGACGCGTTTATCTCAGTGCTATAGAAGGGGTGGAGGAGTCTCTATTCAAGCTGGGGGTGGCTCTGCACTCTCTGGACTACTCGGTGGGCGAAGCTGTGCTCTGGAATAATGGCGTGGGGGAGGGGGTGAGACAGTGTTAGACTTTGGTTCCCAGATGTAGATTCCATTTGAGGACTCACCACAAGGCCTAGCACCAGTGTGCGCACGCGCTCCCCGATCTCTGGTGAGATATCATTGCCGAACTGCTGCAGAGTGGTGAGGAAACGCTTCAGCTTGCTAAGCTGGCGGGCACCGCAGGCTGGCGGCAGCTGCTGGTTGCACAGTGAAGCCGTGGAGGAGGAGGCAGGGCCGTTGCTGAAGCCGTTGGGTGTAGAAGGAGCTCCATTGATGGCTGTTGGCGAGTGGCTACTTCCATTCATTACTGTAAGAAGGACACAAGGCAGAACTATAATATTCTACATAGCTTGGTTCAAATCCCCCCCCCCGCCCCCAACATGCATTTATTTTCAAAATGGCCAACTCCCTTAATCACTCCCCAAATGTAGCATTCATTCTATACAGTGGAAGCTCCGCTGTGCCTTCTCCTGTCCCACCCCCACCCTCAATCACTCCCCACACTTTTAACTCTAGTAAAGTTCCACAATCTCTACCTCCACACAAACTTTCATTCCATTCAGTCTAGTAAGTTAATTTAACCCCATGTAGCATGGTTTTTAGCACTGGCCTTCGCGGTAACAGCTCCAACGCTCATAGAATTCCACCAGCGCCAGCGCTAAAAGCTGTGCTACAGTTTTGTAAAAGGGGGTTATGTTTGGGGGAGGGGAAGGAGAAGCAAGGACATATATGGAGACCCCCAACCCATTCACATACAGACCTTTACTAGCATTTGATAAACAGAGGTTAAAGAGGGACCTGGACCATCTCAGACTGTGGGGATTACATGTGGAAAATTGAAGCGTCATATCACTGTGGAAAGGAAAGAAGCAACATAAACTGATACTGATGTTGTGAAAAGGTATTAAATGTGGCTGAGAGAAGGTGGAGATTTAGCTGCAGGGAAGAGAGACAGAGGAAGGGGAGGTGGTTTCATTCTAAAATCAAAGTGGAGGAGGTGCCTCTGCATTAGCACAGAAGTCAACCGGGAGCTTCCCAGTCACCAACTCTGGAACGCCCTGCGCAGGCTTGGTTCTTGGGCAAACTGAGCATGTGGGAGGGGTTCCAGCGTTGACGGCTGGAGGTCCCTTGCTAACAATGTGAAGAGGAGGGGAGTGGTATTTCTTTCGTTGGCAGGGCTCTGGCATCCCCACCAGCCATTTAACGGGTGCAGTGCAGGTTTTAGAGGGAACCTGAACCCATAATGAGAGTCCAGGCCTCCGAGCCCTCCCCCCCCCCCCCCCCCCCACACATCTTGGGCAAGTCGTTTAACCCTATACAAAATTAGATTGTGAGGCCTCAGGGCGCAGAAAAGTACCTCCCTGTACCGGAGTACTGAAAGGTGTGGGCTAAATCCCCAAAATAAATAATGATAATAATAATAACAGTTTATATACTGCAGGACCGTGAAGTTCTAAACTAAACTAAACTAAACTAAATCTTGGATTTATATACCGCATCATCTCCGCAGATGGAGCTCGACACGGTTTACAAGGTTAGGGAAGAACGGAACTCCAGTGGAATTATATAAGTAAGAGAGGAGAGAGGTTAGGTGTAAGAGTGCCAGGAACGGGACGGGGTTACGTTTTGGAGAAGAGCCAGGTCTTCAGATGCTTACGGAATGGTAGAAGTGGGCTCAAATTGCGGAGAGGGGAAGGGAGACTGTTCCAGAGCTGAGCGATTCTGAAAGGGAGGGAAGAGCCAAGTTTACCAACAAGGGAGATGCCTTTTAAGGAGGGGTAGGATAGTTTTAATTTTTGCGTGGATCTAGTGGAGGTTGGATTTGAGGAGTTCCAGGATAGAGGGATAAGAGGAGGGAGGATACCATGGAGGATCTTGAAGGTTAGACAGGCACATTTAAAGTGGACCCTGGAAATAACGGGAAGCCAGTGGAGTTTGGATAGGAGCGGTGAGACATGATCAAACTTACTTTTTGAGAAGATAAGTTTGGCCGCGGTGTTCTGTATTAGTTGGAGTCTGTGAAGGCTTTTCTTTGTTACGCTTAGGTAAATGGAATTGCAATAGTCCAATCTGGAAAGGATAATGGATTGTACGAAGACGGCAAAGTGTTTTTGGTGGAAGCAGTTCTATGCCGTTTACAATGATTAGAAAGATGCTACAAATTGAGTGGAACATACATAGTTGGAGATTAGTGGCTAAGAGTTTACGGGATCAGATTTAGGGGAGAGATTGTGATGGGAGCAATTGTACAGATTCGTTACCTAGGGAATTCAAGGACAGGTATGTTTTCAGGTGTTTCCTAAATACAGCCTGCTTGCTTACTTGATTTATATTCCGCATATCCTGCAGAAGAAGAACTTACAATCCAATTATGACAGACACATGCTCTGTCCTGCGTGCTGTGGGAGATCCCTGATTCCAGCCTGGTCCAAACCATGTGCAGGCAATAGATAGACAACAACTGATCCTTCACATCTCACCCATCTATGCTACATCCTAGCACATAGTCCTGAAAACCACCAGCCCCAACGCACCCAACATATATCCAAACAAAATGAGAGAACAGAACTGGCACTCCATGGGGGCGATTCTACTAGACCCCCAAGTAGTAAAACAGATTTTATGCTGCTTATCCTAGGAATAAGCAGTGGATTTCTCCAAGCCGTCTCAAGAATGGCCTATGGACTTCTCTTGTAGGAAATTATGAAGACACAGGGGGATTGCGAAGATCTGCAACGTGACATAATCAGGCTCGAGGAATGGGCATCGACATGGCAGATGAAGTTCAACATGGAAAAGTATAAAGTGATGCATGTCGGCAACAAACATCTCCTGCAAGAATACAGGATGTCCAGGGCGGTACTTGGAGAGACCTTCCAGGAAAGGGACTTGGGAGTTCTGATCGACAAGTCGATGAAGCTGTCCACGCAATGTGTGGCGGCGGTGAAAAGGGCGAACAGAATGCTAGGAATGATAAAGAAGGGGATCTCGAACAGATCAGAGAAGGTTATCATGCTGCTGTACCGGGCCATGGTGCGCTTTCACCTGGAGTACTGCGTCCAGTACTGGTCTCCGTACATGAAGAAGGACACGGTACTACTCGAGAGGGTCCAGAGAAGAGCAACTAAAATAGTTAAGGGATTGGAGGAGCTTCCGTACAGCGTAAGATTAGAGAAACTGGGCCTCTTCTCCCTCGCACAGAGGAGATTGAGAGGGGACATGATCAAAACATTCAAGGTACTGAAGGGGATAGTCTTAGTAGATAAGGACAGGTTGTTCAGCCTCTCCAAGGTAGGGAGAACGAGAGGACACTCTCTAAAGTTAAAAGGGGATAGATTCCGTACAAACGTAAGGAAGTTCTTCTTCACCCAGAGAGTGGTGGAAAACTGGAACGCTCTCCCGGAGGCTGTTATAGGGGAAAACACCCTCCAGGGATTCAAGACAAAGTTGGACAAGTTCCTGCTGAACCAGAACGTACGCAGGTAGGCTAGTCTCAGTTAGGGCGCTGGTCTTAGACCGGAGGGCCGCCGCGTGAGTGGACAGCTGGGCACGATGGACCACTGGTCTGACCCAGCAGCGGCAATTCTTAGGTTCTTATAAACCCTGCAAAGCTAACTGCTTTCACCACATTCTCCGGCAACAAATTCCAGAGTTTAATTACAAATTGTGTGAAGAAATATTTTCTCCAGTTTGTTTTAAATCTCCTACTTGGCAGTTTCATCACATACCCCCTAGTCCTAGTATTTTTGGAAAGAGTAAACAAGCGATTCAGCTCAGAACAGGTTACACGGTAACATTTACCCTTTCTATCTCTTTTCCAAGCCGCTTCAGCCTTTCCTCATAGAGAAGTTGTCCCATCCCTTTTATCGCCCTTCTCTGTACCTTTTCTAATTCTGCTTTATCTTTTTTGAGATATTCACCCAGTATTCGAGGTGTGGACCTCACATTCCTTTACTTGCAGTTAGACCAGCAAGGGAGGGCGTAATTGACAGTATCCCTAAGCTGTGCGTGTAAGTGACAGCCACACTCCTGCCCCCATGCTCTGCCCATGAGAGTGCTCCCTTGCATGCATGTATTACGCTACTCACACTCGCCTTATAGAACAGTGATTAGTCACTTTGCTGCTTCGACACATGTAAGTGGGGAAAAATCCGGTAATCTGAACATTTTTGCCCACAAGAGGTGTGAAAATGCAGTTCTCTCCCTCTTACTTGGCCAGCAGGGAGAGACCCCCGTACTCCGTACACTTTTCCCTTCCCCTGTTGTAGAGGGAAATAGAAAAAGCGGAAGAGGCTACTGACCGAAGGATAACAATTCACCCAGATCTCTGTCATCTGCTTCCCTTCCCAGCCCCCTCCAACCTATCTGCCACCATATGCAGAAGGAAGCTCCACCCTTGAACAATTCCTTTCTGCTCTAAGTTTGTAATTCCTCTTGCCCTGGATAGTTTCCGGACCTAGAAATCTAGTGGAAAAGACAGCATCCTTCCAATCCAGCAGATACCGTACTGCTGCGTAGAAAGACAGACAGACAGATTGACCCAGCTCGAGAGTTTCCTGAGGGTGGAGGCACGGTGTCCTCTACTGCCCTGAACAGCGTAACTACTAACCTTGCTCAGAGCGTTGTTCTACCTCAACGAGGATCGGCAACTCTGTCTCCTGTGTTTTCTCAGGATCTCTCTCGCTCTAAGATGGGATGATCACAGCAAGTGCTCCACAGAGAGGTCAAAAATAACTCCCAGCTACAACTGCTTTTATTCCAGTGACAGGTGCGTTACTAAGTTAAACTCCATACATGCCCAGGCTGAAAAGGCCGCACACACTCCACATCGTCCCCTGCTCCCTGCCCTCCAGCCCCTTCGTTCCCTATCCTGCAGTGAGAAACAAAAATGAAATCAACACTGATTTAATGACATTAAAGTTATACGTGTGCCATAGACCCCTTTCAAGCTCCAGGCATTGTGGATAATACATTGAAATATTCAGCCCAGTCTGCAGTGGCTGCTAAAGAGGACTGTAAAGACTTACAAAGGGACCTGAACAAACTAGAAGAGTGGGCAACGAGATGGCAGATGAAGTTTAATGTAGAGAAATGCATGTAGGAAACAGAAACCCGAAGTTCAGTTATACGATGGGAGGGCTGGTCATGGGTGAAAGTACCCTAGAAAAGGACTTGGGGGTAATAGTGGACAACACAATGAAGCCATCGGCACAGTGCGCTGCAGCCTCAAAGAAAGCGAACAGGATGCTAGGTATTATCAAGAAAGGTATTACAACCAGAACGAAAGAAGCTATCCTGCCGTTGTATCGGGCGATGGTGCGCCCGCACCTGGAGTACTGCGTCCAATATTGGTTGCCGTACCTTAAGAAGGATATGGCGATACTCGAGAAGGTTCAGAAAAGACACGACACAATTGATAAAAGGTATGAATAACCTTTCATATGCTGAAAGGTTAGAGAAACTGGGGCTCTTTTCCCTGGAAAAGTGGAGACTTAGAGGGGACACGATTGAGACTTACAAGATCATGAAGGGCATAGAGAAAGTGGAGAGGGACAGATTCTTCAAACTTTCAAAAACTACAAGAACGAGAGGGCATTCGGAAAAATTAAGAGGGGATAGATTTAGAACCAATGCTAGGAAGTTCTTCTTCACTCAACGGGTGGTGGACCCCTGGAATGCGCTTCCAGAGGGCGTGATAGGACAGAGTACGGTATCGGGGTTCAAGAAGGGATTGGACAATTTCCTGAAGGAAAAGGGGATAGAAGGGTATAGATAGAAGATTAATATATAGGTCCTGGACCTGATGGGCCGCTATGTGAGCTATGTGACCTCTGGTCTGACCCAGCGGAGGCACTGCTTATGTTCTTATGTTCTTAACCCAAAGAGAATGTTAGGAAATCGGTGAAAAGGGATGTCATTAGGCCCTGAGGTGTCCCTATCTTGAGTAACATAGTAAATGATGGCAGATAAAGACCCACTGGGCCATCCAGTCTACCCAACAATCACATTCATTATCAAGGCAATATTGTGTGTGTGCAGTTCTGGTCACCCCATATCCAGAAGTATATCGAGAACTAGAGAAGGTTTCAAAAGGCTGACCAGGTTAGGGTTCTGAGAGAACTGAGGGCTCGATGCACTAAAGTCTCCGATCATCTAACAATCGCCGCTAAACTGGTTTGACTGGTTTAGCAACCGATGCTCTAAACAGCTCACTGCATGGTTTTTCCATGCGGTCTTACATTCTCTGATTCTGGTATGCAAGTGAGATAATTATTATTAAAACCAGGCATCCAATCGATGACCTAATCTCGCATGCCAGAATCAGGTCGGTAGGACCAACCCGGAAAAGCCACTTGTGTTTTTTTTCTTTTTTCTATGGCACAGATGTATCTGGCTCATAAAAAAAATGTCATGATAGCCCCCCCCCCCCCCGATGGACCTCCCTAATGATCCCCCCCCGAACCAGAATGGAGCCAAGAGGAATACCTACTCCCTTCTGCTGCTACGAAGCCACCCCTGCACTCACCCCTACACAAGGACCCCCTGAACCGACCCCTCCCCTTCCCTGCACCCCTTCCTAAAAAACAAAAAAACGGCAGGAGAGGTGCCTACTCCCTCCTGCCACTGAATGTCCCCTGGCCCCCCTGAATCTCCCCCATACCTGGAAATTAGGTGACAGCAGGAGGGATGCCCAGTACCTCCTGTTCCTCAGGCCTGTCACTCCAAAATGGTGGACTTTTCCCTTCCTGGTGCATCCTGGGATGCACAGAGAGGAGCTTTAGGGTACGGGGGAGGTTTGGGGGGGGCTCAGGGGGGACCGGGGAGCATCCGGTGGCAGGAGGGGTCTGTTCGGGGGTTCTTGTGGGGAGGTTAATGGGGGGAGGGTTGTGGCAGCAGAAGGGAGTGAGCCTCCCTCCTGCTGATTTTGGCTGGCAAGGAGGGGGTTTCCCTCCTGCCACCATGACCCCCTCCCAGTTCCAGACAAAATTAGCAGGATGGACGCCCACTCCTTCCTGCCATTGCGAACCCCCCCCTCCATGCCAGCATCTTTCCTGAATCCATTCTGGTTCCAAGGTGGATCATCAAAGAGGGCTGTCATCAGCGGGGGGGGGGGGGGAGGAGCGGGGGAAGTTGGGCGGCATGGCATTTTTAAAAATGGGGCTGATATTATGTGTGTGTAACATATGCACATCTGTGCCATTAAAACAAAAAAAGAAAAAAGCCCCAACAGCTGAGTGACAGGAGGCTGCTTTGGGGCTTCCCCAAAGCCATGTTCCTCGAATCTTGTAATCTGTTGGTTGACAGGAAACTCACTTTGCTTTCCTTAGGAGCTTTCAAAAAATCTCTCTCTTTGGTCTATCCCAGTGTGGCAACTCTTATGTTCTTATGACTGGATGACCAGAGAATTAGATAGTGGACATACACTGGTTGTCCAAGAAAATATTCACAACATTGAAAAAACTGAGACGAATTTGGCATTGTTTCAACACAGCTGGTTCTATCTCAACTAGATTATCGCAATGTCCTTTATGTAGGATGCAAAGAAAATATACAAATAAAACTAAAACCATTCAAAATGTAGCAGCCAGACTTCTTTTCTTAACAACTAAATATAATGAACTACACTGGCTCCCCTTCCAAGCAAGGTGTATTTTTAAACTATGTACATTGGCAAAACCCCAACCTACATGTTGAATTTAATAGAAATACCAGCCAATGACAAATACAACCTGGTCAGCAACCGTATGAGAATAAGATTCCCAAATCCTAGAGGAATCAGATACAAACTTTCCAAACCAGGCAGCAAAATGGTGGAATCCTTTACCAGCACAATTAAGGAACACCTCCTTCCAAAACTTTCCTAAAGGTAAAGAACTTTGGTCCCACATTATACGTTTCAAGTTTTATTCAAATTTGTTATCAAATTTCTAAGCAGCGTACAATAGTAAAATTATAAAATTTGGGGATATACAGACTATATATAATCAATACTAAATATACAATTACATTAATAGACAGTTCAAAACAGAAGGTTAGGGGGGAGAAATACAATAATACATAGGATAGGAGAAGATGGAAGGCAAGGGATGGAAGGCAAGGGATGGAGGGCAAGGGATGGAGGGCAAGGGATGGAAGACAAGGGATGGAAGGCAAGGGATGGAAGGGAAGGGATGGAAGGAAAGGGATGGAAGACAAGGGATGGAAGACAAGGGATGGAAGGCAAGGGATGGAAGGGAAGGGATGGAAGGAAAGGGATGGAAGACAAGGGATGGAAGACAAGGGATGGAAGGCAAGGGATGGAAGACAAGGGATGGAAGGCAAGGGATGGAAGGCAAGGGATGGAAGACAAGGAATGGAAGACAAGGAATGGAAGGCAAGGGATGGAAAGGAAGGGATGGAAGACAAGGGATGGAAGGCAAGGGATGGAAGACAAGGGATGGAGGGCAAGGGATGGAAGGCAAGGGATGGAAGACAAGGGATGGAAGGCAAGGGATGGAAGGCAAGGGATGGAAGGCAAGGGATGGAAGACAAGGGATGGAGGGCAAGGGATGGAAGGCAAGGGATGGAAGACAAGGGATGGAAGGCAAGGGATGGAAGGCAAGGGATGGAAGGCAAGGGATGGAAGACAAGGGATGGAGGGCAAGGGATGGAAGGCAAGAGATGGAAGACAAGGGATGGAAGACAAGGGATGGAAGACAAGGGATGGAAGACAAGGGATGGAAGGCAAGGGATGGAAGGCAAGGGATGGAAGACAAGGAATGGAAGGCAAGGGATGGAAGGCAAGGGATGGAAGACAAGGGATGGAAGACAAGGAATGGAAGGCAAGGGATGGAAGGCAAGGGATGGAAGGCAAGGGATGGAAGGCAAGGGATGGAAGACAAGGGATGGAAGGCAAGGGATGGAAGGCAAGGGATGGAAGACAAGGGATGGAAGACAAGGAATGGAAGGCAAGGGATGGAAGGCAAGGGATGGAAGACAAGGGATGGAAGACAAGGGATGGAAGGCAAGGGATGGAAGGCAAGGGATGGAAGACAAGGGATGGAAGACAAGGGATGGAAGGCAAGGGATGGAAGGCAAGGGATGGAAGACAAGGGATGGAAGACAAGGGATGGAAGGCAAGGGATGGAAGGCAAGGGATGGAAGGCAAGGGATGGAAGGCAAGGGATGGAAGGCAAGGGATCGAAGGCAAGGGATGGAAGGCAAGGGATGGAAGACAAGGGATGGAGGGCAAGGGATGGAAGGCAAGGGATGGAAGACAAGGGATGGAAGACAAGGGATGGAAGGCAAGGGATGGAAGGCAAGGGATGGAAGGCAAGGGATGGAAGACAAGGGATGGAGGGCAAGGGATGGAAGGCAAGGGATGGAAGACAAGGGATGGAAGACAAGGGATGGAAGGCAAGGGATGGAAGACAAGGGATGGAAGACAAGGGATGGAAGGCAAGGGATGGAAGGCAAGGGATGGAAGACAAGGGATGGAAGACAAGGGATGGAAGACAAGGGATGGAAGGCAAGGGATGGAAGACAAGGGATGGAAGGCAAGGGATGGAAGACAAGGGATGGAAGACAAGGGATGGAAGACAAGGGATGGAAGACAAGGGATGGAAGACAAGGGATGGAAGGCAAAGGATGGAATACAAGGGATGGAAGGCAAGGGATGGAAGACAAGGGATGGAGGGCAAGGGATGGAAGGCAAGGGATTGGTTACATCTGTGAAGAGGTTATAGATCAAACATGTCTTTGAACAAAAATGTCTTTCGGTTAGATTTGAATCGATCAAGAGCTAACTCTTCCCGAAGATGAGTCCATTGAGTTCCATAATTGGGGGGGAATGACTGAGAAGATTGGTTGGTTTGGGGATCGAAGTGTTCTGGTAGGAGTCTATTTATGAATTCTTTCATGTGAGAAGTTTTAGGATTCTTTTTATCAAGCCACGCTAGCGGTTTAACATGCGTAATAGCGTGCGTTAAACCGCCGGCCGCGCTAGCCACTAACGCCTGCCTTGAGCAGGCGGTAGTTTTTTGGTCAGTGCGGGGGTTAGTGCATGATTAAAAGTCACGCGCGCTAACCCCGCTAGCGTGGCTTGATAAAAGGAGCCCTTAGTCTTAAAAGTTAGTTGTAATATTTGGTAAGTTATTCTGTAAGAGATTGGTGGGGTTTGTACCCCAAGATATTTTATTGAAAAAAATATGAATAAACAAACAAAAAAAATACAATAACATATTTGAACATTATTAAAAACAGTACGATAAAATATTACGATAAATAATACAAAATATGGAAGCACAGTGCATATGAAGATTGGTGTATCCCACGAGAACTACAAAATTAACTCTGTTATGATGGAGAAAGGTCCCAAAATGTAGATAAAAGGGACCAATATTTGTGAACTGTTCACCTTTTTCTGCTATTGTTATTTCACATCTCTGGTGAAAAAGAATTGAATTCCACCATAGACTAGTATTAAGAAGATGGAAATAATTAACTTCTGAGCTATTGTAATTAAGATATCAAATAATGTCCTGCTCTTGGCAGAAACACTAACGTCTGGAGAATGTGATTTGAAAATAACGATCGATAAAGATATCTGGGACGAAGTATCAAATATCTTTTGTACAATTGTCCAAATTTCTTTCCAAAAGGAATTGATAAGAGAACAGTCATACATCATGTGCATAAGTGAACCAGGACATTTTATGCGGTTCCAACATACATTAGACGACATCTGAGAGTTTATGCAGAGTCCATACTAGCTCATGATATAGAAAAAACAAGGATTGAATAGAATTAGCTGACGTAAGAGGCCTCATTGTTCTAGTCCCAAAAAGGAGCCAACTGGACTCATCAAGAGATTGGTAACAAGTGTGCCTACAGCAGCAGGGGTGTAACACGATCAAATTTTGTGTCTTTCTTAGGAGTTTGATTGCTATATTTTGAATTATTTGTAATCTTCTTAGTTCTTTTTGTGTAATTCTTTTGTAAAGGGGTGTGTATCAAGATATTCAGGGATTACATTACATTAGATTAGCGATTTCTATTCCGCCATTACCTTGCAGTTCAAGTAACAAAAGAGTTAAAGAAGGTGGGTTACAAAGGAGGATCTCTGGTCATTTCTAGAGAAGGTAAAGAGTAGATCAGGTAGTATCGGGGAGATGGGAAGAGGAAGGTATTTGTGGTGTTAAGACTTTTTCAGGGATTTCTTGAAGAGATGATGATTCTAGGAGGTTCGCCAGACAGCGAATCATTCGTAATCTTTGGAAGCAACTTTGTACGACTGAACTGACCTGGTGATGATAGATTAATTCACCACCCAGGAAAAGGATCTAGGCTTCATTGATGATGAAATGTTGAAACCCTCTTCTCAGTGTACAGCGGTAACTAAGAAAGCAAATTCAATTAGTATCCTAGGAATTATTAGGAAAAAAATGAAGAACAAAAATTTGCTCCATGGTGTGACCATACCTCGAATACTGTGGCTAGGGCTCTTCAGCTTGGAGAAGAGATGACTGTGGAGAGATATGATAGAGGTCTATCAAATACTGAGTGGAGTGGAATGGGAAGGCATGAATTGCTTATTTACTCTTTCCAAAAATACTAGAACTAAGGGGCATGCAATGAAGCTACTAAGTTGTAAATTTAAAACAAACCGGAGAACGTGTAATTAAACTCTTGAATTCGTTGTCAGAGAATGTGGTGAAAGCAGTTAGCTTAGCAGGGTTTAAAAAGGGGTTGGATAATTTCATAAAAGTTCATATGGACTTGGGAAGATTCATTCCCTGCTCTTTACTCCCAGAAGAGGTAACATCACCCAAGACTACTTGGCTAATGGTTTTTAATTGACCTGTCCCTAGAGCCTTGTCTAAACCGTCTTATTACCCATCTATGTCGAACGATGTTCCATCCATCTGGGCAGCGCTGGAGTGGAGGGAGAATCATGTTTGCTGTGAAAATGGCAACAACATTGAATTTATACTGCGCAGAAGAAAGACCCGGCAATCTACTTCTGTATTCAGCCGCGAAGATGATTTTCATCAAGTCACTAGGGCTCGAATACGAGTCGATAGCACCTAACATACATCTTCCAGCCACAAATTCTACAGCTGAATTATGCTTTGGCAGAAAAAGTGCTTTCTTAAATTTGTTTGAAATCAGCTCCTGTTTAGTTTCAGGGCAATGCCTGTTTGGTACAGGCTTCAGAATGGCATCTGGGGCACATCACCTGCACCTTTATTTCCTGTAAAAGCTTTGGCTAGGCCTCAGCTCGTCAGTTTACAGTGTCAGACCAAATTACCTAAACCGCACATCTGAAGAACAGAGAAAAAAGGACCAATGGTTAATTATAGAGCTCTAGACTGCCGTGTGTCCTGTGAAAGGCGGCATGCTGCTGCCCGCTGCCAGGTCCTGGCCGCGTAGGCACCACAGCAGACGCTGCCTGTTAAACCTCTCGGCTGGAAAATAAATAGACAGAGCAGCTGAAGGGATGGCACCATGCCAGGAGAGCAGCAGCTGGTCTGATGATATTTACTGGGATGCAGCTTGAAAGGAAGAGCCTCGGTCCGTTCAGATCTGAGAGCAGGAGAAGGGAAACACACACAGACACAAAGCAAGGCACACACATGTCCTTCAGTGTATACACTGCCACGTACATAACATACACTGACACACACGCATGCACACATACACACAGCCAGGCACAAATGCATATACTATCATTTGCATACACAATACCCACACATGTGCATCACTGTGTGAAAAACAATACACACACAGATAAAGAGAAACGCACAGACATAAACACACACGCATACAGAGACAGCCAAGCACACACACCATGCATCAGTGTGTACACTGCCTTGTTCACCCAAAACACACACACAGAATCATGGTTGTCCTCAAGATCAGTTTTAATAACATGAAACCCATCAGCTTAGAGGTGACCACAATCCCATTCCAATTAGGGAACATCTGGAAACAGTTGGCACAGCTGGGAGCCCAGCACACAGGAATGATGGAACCAGTCTGTGCCCTGAGAAAGAGGAGCTGTCTGTCTGCCTGTTTACTCCCTCAAAGAAATGTAGCAAGTTCGTCAAACATGATCTGCCTTTGCTAAAACCGTGCTGACAGGTCCTCATCAGCCCGTGTCCGTCAAGGTGATCAATGATGCGGTCCTTTATCAGCGACTCCACCATCTTTCCCGGTACCGAGGTCAGACTCACCGGTCTGTAGTTTCCCGGATCACCCCTCAAACCTTTCTTGAAGATCAGCGTAACATTCACCACCTTCCAGTCTTCCGGAATCTTTGATTGACAGATTGGCTGTTAGTTGAAGCAGTTTAGCTATGGTCCCTTTCAGTTCCTTGATGACCCTCGGATGGATGCCATCCGGTCCCGGGGATTTATCGCTCTTATGCCTATCAATCTGCCTACACACCTCCTCTAGACTGACCGTCAATCCTGTCAGCTTTCCATCTTCGTTTCCAGCATATAGCCTGATGGGTTCCAGTATGCTGTGTACATCTTCTTCGGTAAACACAGATGGAAAAAATGTGTTCAGTTTGTCAGCGATTGCTTTGTCCTCCTTTAGCGCTCCCTTTATTCCATGGTCATCCAACAGTCCCACCGCTTCCTTCGTGGGTCATTTCCCCTTAATATATCGAAAGAACGGCTTGAAGTTCTTCACCTCTTTGGCTATTTTTTCCTCGTAGTCTCTTTTGGCCCCTTTTACCACCTTATGGCATCTGCGTTGATATTGTTTGTGCTTGTTCCAGTTTTCATCCGTTTTTGACCTTTTCCATTCCTTAAACGAAGTTTTCTTGTCTCTGATCGCTTCCTTCACCTCTACAGTGAGCCATGCCGGTTCTTTGTGTTTTTTTCCTCTTTGATCCCTTGTTGATACGCGGTATGTATAGATTTTGTGCCTCGGTGACTGTGGCCTTAAAAAGGGACCAAGCTTGCTCTAGCGTTTTTATAGTGCTTATCCTCTTCTTAATCTTTATCCCTACCATGAGTCTCATCCCTTCGTAATTCCTTTTTCAGAAGTTCAGTGCTGTGGCTGTCATTTTGGACCGATGTTTCTCCCCTGCCTCCAGATCGAAGTGGATCATGTTGTGATTGCTGTTTCCCAGCATCCCTTCTACTTCTACAGCTTGTGCCGGTCCTCGCGGGCCATTTAGAATTAAATCCAGAATTGCATTTCCTCTCGTATTTTCCTTGACAAGTTGTTCCAGGAAGCAATCACCTACAGCATCCAGGAACTAGGTCTCCCTAGCGCAGCTGGAGGTGCCTAGATTCCAGTCTATCCCCGGATAGTTGAAGTCACCCATGATAACTGCGTTGCCTCCCTTGCAATTGCGTTTAATCTCGTCTGTCATTTCTCCATCAATTTCTTTGGACTGCCCTGAGGGTCGGTAGTAGATGCCAATCTTCGTTTCCAGAAGGAGGGGGTGCTGGGGTGCCACCGCCCTGGGTGCCTCCCACACTCATTCGCAAACACATGTGACAGACCCACACACATGACAGGATATGTACTGCCCCATACACATATCCATAAATACCGTGCGACAAGTTTACACAAAGTTCCTCACATCTATTCACAAGTCAAAGGGCACACATGATAGTACATGAATTTCCTTACACATGTAACAAGTGTATATAAGCACATGTGACAGGTACTCATGCAGGGAACAGGTTCTTCTGCTCACAGATCAGTTCTCACCAGTTACTGCAATGTCTTATGTGATATGAGCAGATACAGACATTTGGACTCGACGCTGTTATCTGCCCGTGGTCTGTGTTGTAACTGTTTCTCTTGTACTACTCGAGTATGTATTTACTTGTAGAAAGACGTCACCCAGTCTTGCTTTCACATGAAACAATAGGTCTACGTAGCTCATATGGGTTACGATATGTCTGGGAAAAACTCAGCCATGTCCTCTTTTTACAGGACTGCCCGGTTGTCCAGATTTTTTTTTATGGGGTAGTCTGCCAGGGTTTAGCTAGCCCGCATGCCCACCCAATTTGGCAGGGCCAACTTACACCCTACCAAACTGAGTGGGGAGTCAATTGGCTCTCCTGATGCCCCCTCCTACCTCCTCAGGGTGCCAACTGAATCTCCGGGCAACCGGCAGTGGCAGCAAGGTGAGCCTTCTGCTGTTGGCCTGCCCCAGAAGCCTTCTCTCTGCAGCGTCCTGTCTACGTGAGAACAGGAAGTTGCTGCAGAGAGGTGGCTTTGGGACAGGCTGACGGCAGAAGGCTCACCTCGTTGCCACTGCCGGCTGCCCGAAAACTGAATTTCAGCAGCTGGGGAGGAGATAGGTGGGGGAGTCAGGAGAGCCATACCTGATTCCGGGGTGGGAGCTAGAAAGAGATGTTGTGCTACCGGATCCTGCTGCAGAAGGGGTTGGCTGGAGAGAGAGAGAGAGACAGAGAAGCACCTGTAGAGGAGTTGGAAGGAGAGACAGACAGACAGAGAAACACTTGCAGGAGGGGGGTGGGGTTGGAAGGAGAGAGAGAGAGAGAGAAGTACCCATGGCTAGGGGGTAGAGAGAGATGCTACCAAGGGGGAAGATTTTGGGGATTAGAGGGTGAAGAGGGAGAGAGAGGCAGATGCTGGAATAGGGAGAGATTGAGAAAGATGGTGGATCCAAGGAGGGGGAGAGAGAAGCAGTACCATGGGGAGGGGACAGGGGGGAAAAGAGAGAGATATTGGTCCTGGGGTAGGGATACAAGAGAAAGGGGGGAAATGGCAGAGAAGCTGAATGGGGTGGAATATGGGGGCAGGGATAGAAGAATGGCCTTGGAGGCAAGGGAAGGATGGAGAGATAGGGATGAAGCTGGAACTGTTAGCGATGAGGTGCAGTGGAGGGTAGATGAGGGCTAAAAGGATGGGAAGTGTGACTAAGGGAATGGGTGAAAGGTAGAGGCGGTGGGCCAGGGCAGAGGCAGGGCATGGTGGGAGGCGTGGTGTGGTATGGGTGAGGCAGGGAGCGGGGTCCTCTTTTTTGTCTTCACAAATATAGTAACCCTATCCCTGCTTCTCCCAGTCTTGCAAAGATCTGTTTCCCCAGGTTTGTTCTGATGTATTGGAGGACATTTCTCATTCTCTGTGCCCTTGCTCCATGAGCCCCTGTGCAGTTTCAGGAAGTGTTTTGAAGTCACTCACCTGTGTTTGGTGTGAAGGAAGGGTTGCGGCTCGCTCCTTGGATGACGGCAGGTGGTGGAGGTGGCATGTTGGGTGGTGTCAATCGGGTTTGAGTTTTCACATCAGCTGGTGAGTCGGGCATTGTTGCTGTTTTCTCTTTCGTATCTGTAGGAGGTGAGAGGAGAAACATAAGGCTCGGGATTCATCAAGACAGTCGGGTAGGGCTAGTAGCTTGGTGCTTCAGCTAATTGGACTAGATAGGAAACAGTCCTGAGATAGTGAAACAGCACCCCCCACTGGCAGGACTGTAGATGGCAGACTCCTGCTCAGCTTTGAGTGAACAGTGGCACCCAGGCTGGCCATATTGACTGTGGCATAAGGACCCTGGTTGTCTTTTTGTACAATGACCTATGTATGAGTTCATGGCAGGCCACAGAAACAGAATCTGATATAAGACAAGAAACCATTACATCCAACCAGTCTGTCCAAATTCATTCCTGGTGCAATGCTGTAGTCTTGGCTAGTTTCGGTCCTTCCTCTGTCTTCTGTGCAACCAAGAATGCTCTAGGCCTACCTCATCCCTTTGTGACTTTTCTTGCCAGTTTTCCTCCATCACATTCACTAGAACAGTGATTCCCAACCCTGTCCTGGAGGAACACCAGGCCAATCGGGTTTTCAGGCTAGCCCTAATGAATATGCATGAGAGAGATTTGCATATGATGGAAGTGATAGGCTTGCAAATTTGCTTCATGCATATTCATTAGGGCTAGCCTGAAAACCCAATTGGCCTGGTGTTCCTCCAGGACAGGGTTAGGAACCACTGCACTAGAAGATCCCTGTTTATGTATGTAACTTTAGGAGTCACCTTATCTCCCTGTACCTCAGTCATGGACTCTCTGTGTAACCCTAGGGGGATATCATTGAATCTTCCTAATTAGGTTGTAGCTTTATTCTCCCTAATTTCTGTAATTTAGGACAGTGGTTCCCAACCCTGTCCTGGAGGACCACCAGGCCAATCAGGTTTTCAGGCTAGCCCTAATGAAGCTGCAGGAGAGAGATTTGCATATAATGGAAGTGACATGCATGCAAATCTGCTCCATGCATATTCATTAGGGCTATCCCGAAAACCCGATTGGCCTGGTGGTCCTCCAGGACAGGGTTGGGAACCACTGATTTAGGATTCTGGGTCACCGGTCGATGGGCATGTGTACATGATTCTCAGGATGTCAACATCCATTTGTAAGGACAGGTGTTTTGAAAAAAGGACTCAGAAGCAGTCATGCTTTTTACATGCATTATAATTATAAAACATATGGAAATGCATTTCACACCGTTTGTATTCACTATAACATTTTGTGGACTGACTCCAAGCTCAGGCGGTTCTTCTTGGCAGGTGACGCCCCGGCTGTGAGATGGAGTTTTCACTTGTCTCAATCGCTCACCCTCTAGAGCCTTAATAAAATTGCACCGCTGTAAACATAAATCTGCAATTTCTCAAAGCAGCCAATATCAAAATTAAGTTACAGATTTAAATTTGTTGAACTCCTACATCCCTGAGAGAAATTAGGAACAATTCCCTGCATGTACTGAGACTGTATCCTCCTGCCCAGCGATGAAGCCAACAGCAAACCCAGGTCTCACCTTATCAGACAAACTCTGCATGCTTGGTCTGACCCTCTCTTAACTACAAATCTAGAGGTGCAGTGGACTAGAATCAGAGCAGGCTTCATATCAGAGAAGGAAGGAGGAAGCCCAAGGGAGATAGAAACATAGAAATAGACGGCAGATAAGGGCCACAGCCCATCTAGTCTGCCCACCCCAATGACCCTCTCCTACCTTTCTCTGTGAATAGATCCCACGTGTCTATCCCATTTGGCCTTACAATCAGGCACGCTGCTGGCCTCAATAACCTGAAGTGGAAGACTATTCCAGCGATCAACCACCCTTTCAGTGAAAAAGAATTTCCTGGTGTCCCCGTGCAGTTTCCCACCCCTGATTTTCCACAGATGCCCCCTTGTTGCTGCGGGACCCTTGAAAAAGAAGATATCTTCTTCCACCTCGATGCGGCCCGTGAGATACTTGAATGTCTCGATCATGTCACCCCTCTCTCTGCGTTCCTCGAGTGAGTACAGCTGCAACTTATCCAGCCGTTCCTCGTACGGGAGATCCTTGAGTCCCGAGACCATCCGGGTGGCCATTCTCTGGACCGACTCCAGTCTCAGCACATCCTTACGGTAATGCGGCCTCTAGAATTGCACACAGTATTCCAGTTGGGGCCTCACCATGGATCTATACAATGGCATAATGACTTCAGGCTTACGGATGACGAAACTCCTGCGTATGCAACCTATGATTTGCCTTGCCTTGGATGAAGCTTGCTCCACTTGATTGGCAGTCTTCATGTTCTCACTGACGATCACCCTTAAGTCTCGTTCTGCTTCAGTTCTTGTTAGGATCTCGCCATTAAGGGTGTAAGTCTTGCATGGATTTTGGCTGCCCAGGTGCATGACTTTGCATTTTTTGGCATTGAAGCTGAGTTGTCAGGACCTAGACCAGCGCTCCAGTAGGAGTAGGTCGTGCATCATGTTGTCGGACATTGAATTTATGTCTGTTGTGCTTTTGCCCACTACATTGCTTAGTTTGGCGTCATCGGCGAATAATGTTATTTTACCTCGCAGCCCTTCTGCCAAGTCTCTTATAAAGATGTTGAATAGGATCGGGCCCAGGACCGAGCCCTACGGCACTCCACTGATTACCTCCGTCATTTCGGAGGGGGTGCCGTTCACCACTACCCTCTGAAGCCTACCTCCAAGCCAGCAAGAAGCCAGGAGGAGAATCAGTAGGATCAATAGGCAACTGAGTTATAAAAGGGGCTCTCATAAGAACATAAGAATAGCCTTACTGGGTCAGACCAATGGTCCATCAAGCCCAGTAGCCTGTTCTCACAGTGGTCAATCCAAGTCATTAATACCTGGCCATAACCCAAGGAGTAGCTTACCCTATGTCTTTCTCAATAACAGACTATGGAATTTTCCTCCAGGAACTTGTCCAAACCTTTCTTAAAACCCAGCTACTCTCAGTGAAGACAAGGCCATAGCGGAGAGATTAAATGAATTCTTTGCTTCATCAAGGAAGATGTGGGGGAGTTACCAGTGCCAGAAATGGTATTCAATTCTGATGAATCAGAGAAACTCAAACAAATCTCTGTAACACTGGAAGGTGTAATAGGTGAGTTTGACAAATTGAGCAGTAGTAAATCACCTGGATCAGATGGTATATATTCTAGAGTGCTGGTAGAATTGAAAAATGAACTTGCAGAGCTATTGTTGGTAATTTGTAATTTTTCTCTAAAAATCCAGCATAGTACTGAAAGACTGGAGGGTGGTCGATGCTACACCAATTTTTTAAAAGGATTCCAGAGGTGATCTGGGAAACTATAGACTGGTGAGTCTGTCTTTGGTGCTGGACAAAATGGTAGAGACTATTATAAAAACAAAATGACAGAATATATACATAAGTATGGCTTAATGAGAGAAAGCCAACGTGGATTTAGTCAAGGGAAATCTTGCCTCACCAATCTCCTGCATTTCTTTGAAGGGCTGAGTTAACATGTGGATAAAGGTTGATAATGTACATTTGGATTTTCAAAAGGCATTTGACAAAATACCTCATAAAAGACATCTGAGGAAATCAGAAAGTCATGGGTTAGGAGGTAATGTGCTTATATGGACTGAGAACTGGTTGAAAGACAGAAAACAGAGGGTGGGTTTAAATGGCCAATATTCTCAATGGAGAAGGGTAAGCAGTGGGGTTCCCCAGGGGTCTGTGCTGGGACCGCTGCTTTTTAACATATTTATCAATGATCTAGAGATAGGAACAACTAGTGAGATAATTAAATTTACTGATGATACAAAGTTGTTCAAAGTTGTTAAATCATAAGAGAATTATGTAAAGTTCCAAGAGGACCTTGTGAGACTGGAAGACGGTGTCAAAATGGCAGATGACGTTTAATGTGAGGAAGTGCATGCCTGTGGGAAAGAGAAACCCGAACTATAGCTACGTGATGCTGGGTTCTGTGTTAGGAGTCACTGCCCAGGAAATGGATCTAGGTGTCATTGTTGAGAATACGTTGAAACCCTCAGCTCAATGTGTGGCGGCAGCTAAGAAAGCAAATAGGATGTTAGGAATGATCAGGAAAGGAATGGAAAACAAAGATGAAAATGTTAGAATGCCCTTGGATCCCTCTGTGGTACGGCTGTACCTCGAATACTGTGTGCAGTTCTGGTTGCCGTATCTCAAAAAAGATATAGCAGAATTAGAAAAGGTATAGAGAAAGGCGACAAAAATGATAAAAGGTTTGGGATGACTTGCCTATGAGGAAAGGCTAAAGTGGCTGGGGCTCTTCAGCTTGGAGTCTACGGCTCAGGGGTGATATGACAGAGGTCTATAAAATACTGAGTGGAGTGGAAAGGGTAGATGTTCACTCTTTCTAAAAATATTAGGACTAGGGGAGCATGCAATGAAGCTACCAAGTAGTAGATTTAAAACAAATCGGAGAAAATATATCTTCACTAAACTAAACTAAACCTTAGGTTTGTATACCGTGCCATCTCCACAAGCGTAGAGCTCGGCACGGTTTACAGGGTTAGGTTGAAAAGGAGCTACAATGAAGGGTTATAGGAAAGGAGCTAGTAAGATAAAGAGGGACAGGGAACCAAAAAGCGGGAAGTGTTGCAATGTGTAATTAAACTCTGGAATTTGTTGCCGGAGAATGTGGTGAAATCAGTTAGCTTAGCGGGGTTTAAAAAAAGGTTTGGCTAATTTCCTAAAAGGGAAGTCCATAGGCCATTCTTGAGATGGTTTGGAGAAATCCACTGCTTCTTCCTAGGATAAGCAGCATAAAATCTGTTTTGCACTTGGGATCTAGCTGGGTACTTGGGACCTGGGTTGGCCACTGGGCTTGATGGACTTTTGGTCTGTCCCAGTATGGCAATTCTTATGAGATATCCAGGCACTGATGATATTCAGTCAAATTGTACCTGCCCAGAGAGATACCCAGGTACCAGTGGTAAATATCAGCTGGATCCATCTAGCTTCCAGAAGTTCAGCACTGAATATCCAGCCCTAATTCTGTCCATTGTGGTCAGTGTTTCCACCGATGGCTGAATATCACCTGGAAAGCTATTAGACTTGATTTTTTTTCTCACAAACATTTTGATCTTCGCTTATGTCATCAATGAGACGTTGATAACGGGTTGAATGGTAGAGAAGTTCACACCAAACTTACAGTTAACATCACAAATTTTCTTAACCTACTTTAGAATCTATACAGAGCTAAACTTTTTTCTTTATAGCTTACCATGCAAAATAAAAATATATTTAAATTTTGGTAGCAACAAATAAGATCTCACTGACATACTTTGTGAAATCACAGAAAACCTGCAACTAAGCTAAGAGGGTGGTTTGAAAAGTTTGCCAAAAAAGCAAGTCTCCAACAAGTTTCCAGGTTTTTTTCATCCCGTCGGAAAAATAGGTTTTGTCAAACTCTGTAAAATACTCATTGACGGTGTCAATGACTTAATGGACTGTGGCACCATCTCATGGAAATTTACCCAACTTTTCAAATCAGCCTAGTACTCAGAGCCTACAGAGGAAGCCATTCTCTCTCCCAGTAAAACTCTTAAAGATCCCACATGCCAGCAGAATCTCTCTCCTCCGTCACACAGAGAGCCGAAATCAGCCCTCGGCAATTGCAGAATAAAGGACCACAAATTAGAAGTGGAAATGCCGAGAAACCACAGTCTCTGAGCAGTCTAAGAGAGGAGAGAGAAAAATACAACACACATTTCCTCCTGTACCAAGCAAAAGGCTGATATTTTAATCATTAAAAACGGAAGAACTGTAGAATCCTTTTGGTTTTACCACGATTGTGTAGGCAATTGATTTTTCTGATTGGGGTGGTCCTTTACAAACCCCCCCCCCCCTCTTCCCTTTTATTAAACTGTGGTTTCTACCGTGGTCCGGAGCACTAAATGCTCCAATGCTCAGAGAACTGCTATAAGCGTTGGAGCGTTTTGCGCCCCAGGCCAAGGTAGAAAACTCTACCACACCTTAGTTAAAGAGGGCCAAAGTCGTTTTCCTCTTTCTCCTTTCTTTCCCTACATTTTCTTTGAAATCAGTCGTTTCTGTTTCTTCCTTTCTTGCCTCTCTCCTCCTTTCATTCATTCTGTCTATTCTCTAGTCTTCAATCTCCCCCTTTTCACTTCTTCCTTATCTACTAACTTTTCATCTTCCACTTTCACTCCTCCCCAGCCGACCCAGTCCCTCCTCGGTCAATCATTTCTTCTGTTCTCGTCTCTGTCTTTCACACAAATTCTGGAACTCTATTTTCATCTCTCTGTACTCAGCCACCACCCCAACTCTCATGTCAAGTCTCGGAAAATAAATAAATACTCCTTCCTTTGCCTCTTGTCTCTTCTCCAGCCCAGCTCCATCTATCACTCATCCATCCAGCATCTCTGCTTCCTCCTTCTATCATCCCTTCCCAGATCCATCCCTTTCCTCTTACCCCTTCCCCAGTGCCTCCACATCCTTCACAGTTCACCCCACCCCAGCATTCCCCCTGCCACCTTTCTATGGCTTGTCTCAAATACTTCAGTAGATCTAAGGCATCCTTTCACATCCCCCCACCTAGGTGTCTTACTCTTTCTGTCATACAATTCCTGAATCCCTAATCAATCTCTCAGTCCCTGCCCCACCATTCCCAAGTTCCCATTTGGACATAAGATCCTTACCCTCCCATCCAGTCCTCTAAGCCCCTGTTTTCCTCCATTACCACATCCATACTTAATCTCAAACCCGAGAGACATTTTTTTCAGGAGGGGATAACATGTCACCTCTAAGGATTGTCCCCTGGCTCCTACCTTCTTTCTCATACACCCAGACTTATCCCCTATTTCTCAATCCCTCATGCTCCATAACCCAATGCCTGTCTTCTCTCCCTTTGCCCTTGCAACACAACTCACCCCACTACCCCTTCTAAAATCCATTCTTTCCACCCAGTGATCAAAGTTAGTAGGAGACGAAATAGGTAGAGGGGATACTTAGCCCTGCATGAACCCTTAAGCAAAATAAGCAGGTACTTAAGGACACCAGTGGAAGCTTTTTTCCCCTATTATGCTCTTAGCTCGTTCACTGCAGTCTGCCACACCCATTATCCAACATGAATTTCAGTGACATAGTAACATAGTAGATGACGGCAGATAAAGACCCGAATGGTCCGTCCAGTCTGCCCAACATGATTCAATTTAAATTATTATTATTTTTTTTTTTTCTTCTTAGCTATTTCTGGGCGAGAATCCAAAGCTTTACCCGGTACTGTGCTTGGGTTCCAACTGCCGAAATCTCTGTTAAGACTTACTCCAGCCCATCTACACCCTCCCAGCCATTGAAGCCCTCCCCTGCCCATCCTCCTCCAAACGGCCATACACAGACGCAGACCGTACAAGTCTGCCCAGTAACTGGCCTAGTTCAATCTTTAATATTATTTTCTGATTCTAAATCTTCTGTGTTCATCCCACGCTTCTTTGAACTCAGTCACAGTTTTACTCTCCACCACCTCTCTCGGGAGCGCATTCCAGGCATCCACCACCCTCTCCGTAAAGTAGAATTTCCTAACATTGCCCCTGAATCTACCACCCCTCAACCTCAAATTATGTCCTCTGGTTTTACCATTTTCCTTTCTCTGGAAAAGATTTTGTTCTAAACATTATAAACATATATGATGTTTTGTTTCATACAATAATGATATATCTCAGCACTTATTGAGGATTAATGTATTTTCAGTAAAGCTAAGGGGCATCAGTTGGTTTTAATCTGGCTATGAGGTTCCTCATAAGAACATAAGAATGTTAGACCAATGGTCCATCTAGCCAGTATCCTGTCAAAAAATTCAAATGGTAGCAACATTCCATGCTACCGATCCCAGGGCCAGCAGTGGCTTTCCCAATGTCGGTCTCAATAGCAGACTATGGACATTTCCTCCAGGAATTTGTCCAAACCTTTTTTAAAACCACCTACATTAACACTCTTACCACATCCTCTGGCAACGCATTTCCTCCTATTGGTTTTAAAAGTATTCCCCTGTAACTTCATCGAGTGTCCCCTAGTCTTTGTCATTTTTGACGGAGTGAAAAATGGATCCATTTGTACCCATTCTACTCCACTCCGGATTTTGTAGACTTCAATCCTATCACTCCTCAGCCGTCTCTTTTCCGAGCTGAAGAGCCCTAACTTCTTTAGTCTTTCCTCATACAAGAGAAGTTATGTTCCCTTTATTATCTTGGTGGCTCTTCTTTGAACCTTTTCTAATTCTGCTATACCTTTTTTGAGATAGGGAAACCAGAACTGAATGCAGAGATAAAGAGGCATTATAACATTCTTAGTCTAATAATGCCTAGCATCTTGTTTGCTTCTTTGGCTACTGCCATACATTGGGCAGAAGTTTTAAGCATATTGTCTATGATGACACCTGGATCTTTCTCTTGGGCGCTGACCCCTAAGGTGGACCCTAGTATCTGGGAACTATGATTTGCACTATTCTTCCCAATGTGCATCACTTGTCACTTTGCATTTGTCCTCATTAAATTTCATCTGCAAATTTCAGAGGAAAGTGTGGTGCAGTGGTTAGAGTTCAAACCCCACACTGGGTTGTGGGTTCAAATCCTAGTGACCCTGGGCAAGTCACTTAATCCCCCAGTGTCCCAGGTACCTTAGATGGGACAGATACCTGAATCATTTGTAATCCACATAGAATTATAGGATATGCAGAATATAAAAAATTAAATTTTTAAGATGAAAAGGTGATGTGAAAGAGGCCAGTAGAGCCCAAAGTACATTATAAGCATAGCTTGGTACTTGATACTATGTACGAAAGCCTCTGTCTGGTGAGGATGGAATCCCAACACTTCATTTATTACACTGTTGAGATACTGAGAATGAAGATATTTGGAAGATAAAGAATTGCTGGATATTTTCCTGACCTATGAAACATAAAGTGTAGTTACTTACCTGTAACGTAGGTTCTCCGTGGACAGCAGGATAGTCAGCCACATATGGGTGTTGTCCCAACAGCTCCCAATTTACGGATAAGCTCTCCAATAGCTCAGAGAGATTTTTTTTTTTCTCTCTCTGAGCACGTGCAGTGCCCGGGCACCACTGGGCATGCCCGAGCCCTACCCATTTCCCCCCTGCTTCCCCTTAATCCCCAGGATGTTCCTAGCTGTGGCCGGGTCGGCCATATGGGGAGGCGGGTGGGTTGTGTGGCTGACTATCCTGCTGTCCACGGAGAACCTACGTTACAGGTAAGTAACTACACTTTCTCCTAGGACAAGCAGGATGAGTCAGCCACATATGGGTGACTCCCTAGCCGAGGGATGTACCGAATGGACCTGCGATTTAGCGCTCTGTGCATCCCTCGCCTGGCTGTGGAGGCCGAGCCGGGCAGGGTAATCAGGCAAAGCAGGCTCAGTTGTGCAAACAGGTTTCTTTAATAAAGTGCTGTGTTAACTGGGCAATAATACTCGCCGAACAGTGCAACTGGTCAATAACCGTCAAGGAACAGTGAGAAAAAGTAACTGGTCAACAGTAACAATTCGTAATAGCATGTAAACGGTAACAATTCGTAATTGCGTGTAACAATTAGTACTTGCATATTGAACCTCTAGTCTAGACATGTAGTACTGGCTGGCACTTAATCAGTATCTGTGCCCCCCTACTTGATCAGTGCTTGTCAAGGCAGTGGTAGTGGTTGGTGTCCCTCCCGGGAGGGGAGGGCCACTTGCAAGACTGTTTGGCCGAATGCATTCGGGGTGTGGAATGCTATGTCGAGGCAGTAGTGCTTGGTAAAGGTGTGCAAGGAGGACCAAGTGGCTGCATTGCAGATGTCCTGGTGTAGATGATCCAGAGTGGTGGCTACGGCTCTGAGCTGGTGGGCGTGGGCTCCCACTGGCGGTTCACGCTGCGCTCTTCTGTAGGTGAAAGAGATGCACTGGGATATCCAGCGCGAGAGAGTGCGTTTGGTGACCGGCCGTCCTGGCCTGTTATGGTCGTAGGAGACGAACAGTTGTGAGGCTTGTCTGGTCTGTTGTGTCCTGTTAATGTAGGTGGTTAGGGTCCGTACACAGTCCAAGGGGTGTCGCTGTAGTGGCTGCGAGCCCCCCTGTGGGTGAATGTAGAGTGCGGGGAGGATGATAGACTGGTTGATGTGGAACGCTGACGCCACCTTCGGCAAGAATCGGGGGTGGGTTCTGAGCACCACCCTATCCTCATGGAGCAGTGTGTAGGGGGGTGATGGACCAGGGCCTGGATCTCGCTGATACGTCTGGCCAATGCAATGGCGATCAGGAAGAGGGTTTTCCAAGCCAGGAATCTGGGGTCTGCCTCCCCCAAGGGTTCGAAGGGATCGAGGGTGAGCAGATGCAGCACCAAGTTCAGGTCCCATCCGGGCGGTGGTGGTCTGACCGGTGGGTGCAGATTGGACAGTCCCTTCATGAATCTTGCGAATACCGGGTGTCCCAACACCGGTGAGTTGTCCAAGCCAGCGTGGTACGCCGCGATCGCGCTTAGGTGGACCTTGATGGAAGTAGGTTTTAGGCCCATCTGAGATAGGCTCAGTAGGTACTGCAGGATGTCCAGTATGGGGCAGTTGTAAGGGTCTCGCTGTGTGTTCGTGCACCAGTGGCAGAACCTTCTCCATTTCAATCCGTAGCATTTTCGGGTTGAAGGTCTTCTGGCTGCCATGAGAATGTGCTCCACGTCTTGTGGTAGGTTCATCCTCTCAACATCCATGCGGTCAGGGCTAGGGAGCGCAGGTTGTGATGGAGGGTGGCGCTCCCGTGTTGTGTTATGAGATCTGCGCTGATCGGGAGGCGGAGAGGTGGGTGAACCGCTATCCGTTGCAGGAACGGGAACCATGGTTGCCGGGGCCAGAACGGGGGAATCATGATCACCGTTGCTCTGTCCTGGAGGATCTTCTGCAGGACTTTGGGTATGAGAGGTGTTGGTGGATAGGCGTATAAGAGTCCGTGGTTCCAACTCAGGGACAGGCCGTCGGGACTGAGACGGCGCTGGGTCTCTTTGAGCAAAAGATCGTGCATTTTGTGTTCAGTTCTGTCGCAAACAGGTCGATGCTCGGTGTGCCCCAGGTGCTGAAGATCTTCTTCGTCACCGCTGGGTTGAGAGACCACTCGTAGGGGCCCAGCTGGCGGCTGAGACTGTCGGCCAGGTCGTTCTGCTCCCCCGGGAGGTAGGTTGCCTGGATGGGGCACTGAATGGCGATGGCGAACTCCCAAATGCGGCAGGCTTCCTTGCAGAGCGAAGCTGACCCTGTGTCCCCCTGCTTGTTGATGTAGTACATGGCCACCTGGTTGTCTGTTTGGATGAGGACTGTCCTGCCTGTCACCCATTGATTGAAGGTTTTGAGGGCATTCCCTATGGCCCTGAGCTCCAGTAGGTTGATATGGAGTGAGGACACCTGGGCAGACCATGTGTCTCCTGTGCGAAGATGGAGAAGGTGTGCCCCCCATCCATGTTTGGAGGCATCCGTGGTGACCACCCGCTGGTGGGGTGGTGGTCTGAATGGTTTCCCCTTCGCTAAATTTTCTCGGGACATCCACCACTGCAGCGTCTTGTGCATGGGTCGGCGAATGGGAATCTTGGTGGTCAGTGGTTGGGTATGCTGGTTCCAGTGACGTCTGAGGTGCCATTGCAGGGGTCTCATGTGTAGTTTGGTGTGTTGGACAACAAAGACTGCGGCCGCCATGTGGCCCAGGAGACGCAGAAAGGAGCATGCTGATGATGAGCTGCTGGCAGAGATGCGCTGGGCCAGGGATGTCAAGGTGTCGATCCGGCCGTCCTGTAGAAAGGCCTTGGTCTGTATGGTATCGATGACTGCCCCGATGAATGATATCCTCTGGGTGGGTATCAGGTGGGATTTTTTGTAGTTGATGAGGAACCCCAGTTCTTGGAGGAGGGTTATGGTGGTTGTCAGGGCTGCATGGACCTCCCCTGGTGAGCGGGCCACTATCAGCCAGTCGTCGAGATAGGGAAGGACGCATATTCCCTGCAGGCGAAGGACCCAATATGCAAACAGTTCTCTTGGAGCCACACAGACTCGGTCAGGAATAGCCTTACAGGGACTCAGCAAACACAAAGTGTGGAGGGCCATGTATGTTAATGCACACAGTTTAGGCAATAAAATTCTAGAACTAGAAACTGAAATAAGGGATGCCAACCTGGACGTGGTGGCAATATCCGAGACTTGGTTCACTGACGCACATGGGTGGGATATGGCTATACCGGGGTACAATCTACTTCGTCAGGACAGAGAGGGCAGGTTAGGTGGAGGGGTAGCACTATACATTAAGGAAGACATCAAAACTACCAGGATCACTGATGTCAAGTATACCGGGGAGTCCCTCTGGGTTAACCTGGCACGAGGTAGTAAAAAATGCCTGTATCTTGGTGTGGTATACAGACCTCCAAGACAACCGGAAAACATGGACGCAGAATTAATTGAAGACATAGAGAATATAACTCTACGGGGTGACACTGTGCTGCTAGGGGACTTCAATATGCCTGACGCAGACTGGAACACATTTTCAGCAGCAACCAGCAGCAGCAGGAGGCTTCTGAACTCCATAAAAGGAGTACATCTCAGACAGATGGTAACGGAGCCCACTAGGGCCCAGACGATCCTAGACCTGGTACTCACAAACGGGGAAAGCATCTCAGAGGTCTCGGTAGGAGATACGCTAGCCTCCAGCGACCATAACATGGTATGGTTCAACATTGGGAAAGGATCCCCTAAATCAATCACAAAAACAAAGGTGCTCAACTTTCGGGGCGCCAACTTCGCACGTATGGGAGATCACGTTCATCAGACGCTACAGGACCAAGCAGAGACCGGCAATGTGGAAACTATGTGGTCGTATCTGAAATCATCCATACACGAAGCAACTAATCGCTACATAAAATCAGTAGATAAACGGCAAAGAAACAACAAACCCCAATGGTTCACTGAAGAGATCTCACTCCTCATTAAGGAGAAGAAAAAAAGCATTTCTTTCCTACAAACGCACCCAGAGAAGAGAAACTAAAGTAGAATATAAGACCAGATCGGCAGCGGTCAAAACAGCAGTTAGGGAGGCCAAACGTCGAGTGGAGGAAGCTCTGGCAAAAAACATTAAAAAAGGGGACAAAGCCTTCTTTAGGTATATCAGCGATAGGAAAAGGAACACAGACGGTATAGTACGCCTTAGACAACCGGACGGAAACTACGCGGTGGCGGATTCAGAAAAAGCAGAACTACTAAATGAATATTTCTGCTCAGTCTTCACCTGCGAAGCACCGGGACACGGACCACAGTTGATGATAATACAAGACGTGGATGACCCGTTTCAGAACGTTGAGTTCACTCCTGGGGACGTCTACAACAAACTGGCAAGGCTAAAGGTAAACAAGGCCATGGGACCGGACAATTTACACCCAAGAGTGCTCAGAGAATTGAGAGATGTCCTGGCAGAACCATTGGCGGTGCTCTTCAATCTCTCACTAAGTACGGGGAAAGTTCCGTTGGACTGGAAAACAGCCAATGTCGTTCCTCTACATAAAAAGGGTTGCAAGGCTGAGGCTGCGAACTATAGACCGGTAAGCCTCACCTCAATAGTGTGCAAACTCATGGAAACACTAATTAAGTATAAATTAGATACGATCCTGAACGAGGGAAATCTCCGGGATCCCAGCCAACATGGATTCACCAAGGGTAGGTCATGCCAGTCCAATCTAATAAGCTTCTTTGACTGGGTAACAAGAAGACTAGACTCAGGAGAGTCCTTGGACGTCGTGTACCTGGACTTCAGCAAAGCGTTTGACAGCGTCCCACACCGCAGGCTGCTGAACAAGATGAATTCTATGGGATTAGGAGAGACTCTAACTGCGTGGGTTAAAGATTGGCTTAGTGGCAGACTTCAGAGGGTGGTGGTCAACGGTACCCTTTCTAAAATGTCAGAGGTGACCAGCGGAGTACCACAGGGTTCGGTCCTGGGCCCTCTCCTCTTCAACATATTCATTAGGGATCTGACTCAAGGGCTCCAAGGCAAGGTAACCTTATTCGCTGATGACGCCAAACTATGCAATGTAGTAAACGGCTATAATCTTCAGGATGCTATGGAGCAAGACCTGCGTACTTTAGAAAGTTGGTCCTTGATCTGGCAGCTGGGCTTCAACGCCAAGAAATGTAAGGTCATGCATCTCGGCAACGGAAATCCTTGCAGAACTTACACCCTGAATGAAGAAACTTTAACTAGGACTACGGCAAAACGAGACTTAGGAGTAATCATCAGTGCTGACATGAAAGCAGCCACTCAAGTGGAGAAGGCTTCATCTAAAGCACGGCAAATGATAGGCTGTATCAAGAGAAGCTTCGTCAACAGGAAACCTGAAGTCATGATGCCACTGTACAGAGCCATGGTGAGACCGCATCTGGAATACTGTGTTCAATTCTGGAGGCCACATTACCGTAAGGATGTGCTCAGAGTTGAATCGGTTCAGCGGATGGCCACCAGGATGGTCTCGGGGCTAAAGGGTCTCCCGTACGAAGAAAGACTGAGCAAATTGCAGCTCTACACTCTCGAGGAGCGTAGGGAGAGGGGAGACATGATTGAGACATTTAAGTACATCACGGGACGGGTAGAGGTGGAAGATGATATCTTTCTTCTCAGGGGACCCTCGACCACAAGAGGACATCCGCTCAAGCTCAGGGGAGGGAAGTTTCGTGGAGACACCAGGAAATACTTCTTCACGGAGAGAGTGATTGAGCATTGGAACGAGCTTCCAGTGCAGGTGGTCGAGGCACGCAGCATCTCAGACTTCAAGAACAAATGGGATACCTATGTGGGATCCCTACGAGGTCATGCCAAGGGTTAGGGTCACTAGGACTGAATGAGCGAGTCAGTAGAGTGACAGTATAATTACAATTATTCTTTAGGGGGTCAGTAGATTTAAGAGGGTGGGTAAATAGTGTGGGCAGACTTGATGGGCTATGGCCCTTATCTGCCGTCATCTTTCTATGTTTCTATGTTTCTATGAAGATGTGCCGCTGCCACGGCCACGCACTTTGTGAACACTCTTGGGGCTGTCGAGAGTCCAAAGGGTAGGGCTTTGTACTGGAAGTGTCTCTCTTTGATCTTGAAGCGAAGATACTTCCTGTGAGCTGGATGGATAGGCACATGAGTGTAGGCGTCGTGTAGGTCCAGCAAGGCTAGCCAGTCGTTGGGCTGTATCAGGGGCAGGACTGTGCCCAGGGAGTGCATCCGGAAGCGTTCTTTGTGTATGCACTTGTTGAGATGACGGAGGTCCAGGATTGGGCGTTTGCCCTTGTCCTTCTTTGGCACGGGAAAATACCTGGAGTAAAACCCCATGTTGATCTCCTCTGGTGGCACCGCCTCTATTGCATCTGCCCGAAGCAGGCCCTCTGCTAGTCGCAGGAGAACAGGCTCGTCTGAAGTTGGGTGCCCCGCCCGCTGCGGTGGTTTTTCTGGAGGGCGGGAGTCGAACCGTATGCGGTATCCCCGTTTGATGATGTCGGTGATGGTCGGTGGTGATTCTGGACCAGGCACTCACAATCTAATCCTGCCCCCCACTGGCCCCTGCTGGTTCGGGGGGTAGTCAAAGATTCTGCTTTTGCTTTGGGGGGGGCAGCCTGCCTTTGATTGCCCCTGTCCCTTGGGCGACGCTTGTCCACGTAGGAGTTTCTATATGGCTGGGAGCGTAGGTTCCCAGACTGCTGCCAGCATGGTGCTGCGGAGTGGCGTCTGTTGGCAGTGAAGGGCTTGTGATTCCTTTGCTGTCTTCGTGGAGGGGCCCAATGTTCTAGGCCGTCAGAAGCGAGGGTTTGAAGGGTGGTGCAGTCGTTTTTAATGCTGTCGACTGTCTCTTTGACCTTGTCGCCAAACAGGTGTTCTCCTGTGCATGGGGCATCCGCCAGGGGCTCGTGGAGGTCCTCGCGGAGCGCCGATGCACGGATCCAGGCCAAGCGCCATGCTAGGATAACCGTTCCCCCGATGCGGCTGGATGTCTCGAAGACGTCAAAAACCGCCTTGAAGAGGTGCTTGTTGCATTCCCCTTGGTCATGGAGGAGGGATGAGAGAGAGTCCTGTACCGGCTGGGAGGCGAGCTGTAGAGCCTGTTTTATCTTTTTTTGTATGGCCTCCTGGTACAGCATCATCTGGAACTGGTGTGCGGCGATTCGTGTGTTAAGCATCGCGCCCTCGAAGGTCTTTCTCCCCATGGAATCTAGGGTTTTCAGGTCCTTCACAGGCGGACCGTTAGAGGCCGATCGCGCCGTCTTGTGTCTCTTGAGCGCTGAGGCTACCACAATGGAGTTGTGTGGCAGCTGCGGTTTGTCAAATCCTGGGACCGGGAGGACCTGGTACTTCGCGCTCAGTTTCTTAGATGTGGGAGGCCCTGAGGAGGGGGTCCGCCAAATCTTGTCTCTGCAGTCAAGGAGGTTCGTATGAACTGGGATCGCTACTGGCTGTTTGGGATAGTCCAGTGATTGCAGGAGGCCGTCATCCTCTGGCGTGGGTTCTGGTGGTCCCCCCACATGGATCCCAAGGAGGGCAGCGAGTTTCTGGATAAACTTGGGATAGGCTAGGTCCTCCGGTGCTTGTGCCAGGGGCTTTGCTGTCGTCTGTGTTTGCGATGGCGCAGGGGATCGGTCCGAGTTATAGGCGCTCAAGAAGCTGTCATCGGATTCGTCCCCCGTGTCGATGTCAGTGGCTCTGTTAACTTGTAGAGCTTGGGCGCTGCTCATCTGGGTGCTGGGCTGCTGCGGTGTCTGGGGGGTCCCCTGCTGAGCGAGAAGCTGGGTCAGAAGCTGGACCAGTTGTTGATGGTCAACCCCCTGGCCGGTCGTCTGACGTTCAACCCCCTGGCCGGTCGTCTGACGCTCCAGGTGGGGCAATCCCTCCGTGCAGTCCTTGCGTCGCTTGGTCGGTGGTGAGGATGCAGAAGGGCTGGAGGGAGATGGTGTGCTGTATGGTCGCCTGCTGCCTCTCCCTCTGGATCTGTGTCCTGCAGAGGAGTGGTGATTGTGCCTTCTGTCACCCCTGCTGCGGCTGCGCTGGTGGTGGTGGCGGCGATAGGACTCCCCCCAGGGAGATCGGGAAGCATCCCGATGCCGAGTGTGCTGGTGGGGGGAGTGCCGATTCCTCTCCCTGCAGCGTGCCTCATTGTGCCCCGTTCTCAGGCTGCTTGTAGCTGAGCCGGCATCCTGAGTTGATCGGGGAGGCGTGCCCCTGCAATCTCCATGCCTGCTGATGTCAGGAGGGGTTCCCCGACGAGTTCTCTCTTCGGGGAGGCGGGTCTGGTTGGCTGATTGGCTGGTTGTGCAGGAGGGGCGGACCTGGGCGGCAATCTTCTGCTGCTAGGAGGCATGGCTGATCGGGGATTGGCTCCTCCCTTGCTAGGGGGCGTGTTAGGCCGGTAGCTGGCTGCAACTCCATTGGTGGGAGGCGTGGCTGCCTGC
This sequence comes from Geotrypetes seraphini, assembly GCF_902459505.1. Lineage (NCBI taxonomy): Eukaryota > Metazoa > Chordata > Amphibia > Gymnophiona > Dermophiidae > Geotrypetes > Geotrypetes seraphini. The sequence goes on along the minus strand of NC_047087.1, from coordinate 9,176,931 downwards.
AGGCTGGTGTCTCCCCGGGCTCCCTTTCCATTTGCTGCTCCCTCGTTGCTGGGGGGCGTGGCTTCACGCTGGATCGGGCTGTGGAGGAGCAGGGAGATGGCTTCTCTTACGGTCCACACGTGGGGGCAAGTGCGAGACCGGGAGGCGCCCCCAGCGATGTGCCCGCTTGGGCAGAGGCCGATGGTGCTCCCGATGACTTTGGGAGGGGGGGCCGGAGGGCGAACCCCGATCGGCTTCCTGCAGGGGCTGGCGGCTAGCGACAGCATGCAGGACCTCCGGGAGAGATTTCTCGACCGGGCAAGTTGCAGTCGGGGGGGTTGACTGAGCCAGGACGTCCTGGAGGCTCCTCACCGGATTCCTATGTGGATCCCCCGCTGCTACGCTCTGATGAGGATGGCTGCTGGAGGAAGATTCTCGGGCCTCACTTCTCTTCAAGAAGTCTCTCTGTGCCCTCTTCCTTAGCTTGCGTGCCCGTGGAGACAGACGGACGCAGTGCATGCAACACTGTTCCTCGTGCGCTGTGCCCAAGCAGCGAACGCACAGGTTGTGAGGGTCCAGTGTGCTCATCCTTTTCCTGCAGCCCAGACATTTCTTTGATGTTTCTGGCATCTTCAAGATGGTAAATATTACAAGTTTTGATTGTAGAAAAATGGAGAGCTGTGGAAAAATCCGACCGATGGGAACAGGCGGAAACTAAAGACTGGGGATTAAGGGGAAGCAGGGGGGAAATGGGTAGGGCTCGGGCATGCCCAGTGGTGCCTGGGCACTGCACGTGCTCAGAGAAAAAAAAAAAAAAAATCTCTCTGAGCTATTGGAGAGCTTATCCGTAAATTGGGAGCTGTTGGGACAACACCCATATGTGGCTGACTCATCCTGCTTGTCCTAGGAGAACTGAGGTCTTTTTCTCCATCATATTTAAGGGTGTGTTATATTTCTAAACTACTGCGATTGAGTTAGAACTCTGGCTTCCTATTTACTGTAGTAATTGAAATCACCCATTATTATACTGATGCCCGTTTTGCCAGCCTTCCTAATCTCCGTAAACGTTTCTTCATCTGTCTGCTCCTCTGTGGTCAGTAAGGGCAGTGATTGTGGCCAGGCATGCAACAGCAAGCATGGACAGGAGAGGGGGCAGGTTACAGTATTTCCAATGATGGCTGGATGACAGCACAGAGAGGCAGGGATTTCGATTATCGAGGGGGGGAAGAGGGAGGAAGCAGACCTGCCACATTGCCAGTAGCTTTTGCTGGTGGAAGTAGTGATGGTTGGGGTATGGGATACAATCTATAATTGGCTAACTCTCTTAATCCCTCGGGGAGAATGTTTGAACTTGGAAAAATGCAAAATTATTCCAGAAATTCTTTAAATAATGGACATCAGTATGAGCCCTTGGCATACAAACGAGGGATTATGGGCTCGGGCAGTAACTCATAGGTGACCAGCACCAGACATAAGTCTAAATGAGAACTGCCCCATACATCATTTAGTCCTATTTAGTGTAATCAATCTAATCAAAATCCCATCTAAATCAAGATCAAACAACATTGCTCTAAGGGTTTCATTTTTTGTGGGGTATGGGATGGCAGAATAAGGGAGCAGCTGTAGCAATTCCAAGTACCTGGCTCTCTACTTTGTCCTCTCCCTAGATTGCAGCAGACACAAGGGATTGCTGAGGAAAGCATGGATTTGCTGTTTATAGCAAACTTTGGGTGACATCTCTCCTGCTCTTGGTGGCACTCTCATTGAGAAACATTCTTCTAGGGTCATCCTAAAAAAGCTGGTTTTGTCCTAATGGAGTTATAAGTCTGATTTTCTTAATGAAAACCACGACTGGCTTGGCCCAGTCTAACATGAAGTGAGCAATCTCTCTTACTTTTTACCACCCCTTCCCACTCCTCTTTCTGTTTCTCCTCTCTCTCCCTTCTCCTTCCTTGCTCTTTTCCCTACTACCGGTTGACAGATGGGCACAAGTGTTCTGCCAGCTGCAGTATCTGGTCCAGTATTTCTCCTCTCTAGCAGCGCTGTGACCAGAACCAAACAAGGCTTCTCAGGCCTGGTTCACTACGAGTGTGTCGCAGGTGTCAAGTCACTGCCTCACAGGATCACAAGTGCTGATAAATCTTATCTGAGGCACATTTTAATCTGCTACAGCTGCTCTGAGATGAACTCAAGCCCTGCCAGAACCTCTGTCAGCTCTAAATAAAGCATTTGTATCCCAGAAGATATTATCTAGAGTTCACAGTAGCTAAAGCTATATTTGGGAGAGGGTGTCTGAAAGGTCCCTGGGTTATTTCACAGTCAGTAGTAGAGACCATCTCTAAAATTCCTGGACTAGCTCATGTTCCATAGGAGAGGATGTCCGTAATATTCCTAGGCTATCCCAAAAGTCTGTAGGAGATAGTTTCCACTGTAGAGGTGTGACCTAGTGGCTAGAGCAGTCAGGGAAACCAGCTCTCCACTGACATTTCTTAAACAAAGCACTTCCCTGCTTCCAGTAGAATGTAAGCTCTCTGGGGAAGGAACCTATCGGCCATACCTGAAATGTGAGAGCCTTAGCATGTATTTGGAAAATGAGCAGTCCACTGTTGTAGACCTGTCCCATTGCACATGGAGGTATTTGTACATGCAGATCAATTCTAATGTCTACTCTGAAAAACAAGCCGAAAAGCAGGGATAGCAAATACTACATAAAAACAAGAATAGCTGCTGCTGGGCCGGCCAGTGGTCCATCGTGCCCAGTAGTCCGCTCCCGTGGCGGCCCTTAGGTCAAAGACCAGTGCCCTAACTGAGACTTGCCTTACCTGCATACGTTCTGGTTCAGCAGGAACTTGTCTAACTTAGTCTTGAATCCCTGGAGGGTGTTTTCCCCTATAACAGACTCCGGAAGAGCGTTCCAGTTTTCTACCACTCTCTGGGTGAAGAAGAACTTCCTTACGTTTGTACGGAATCTATCCCCTTTCAACTTTAGAGAGTGACCTCTCGTTCTCCCTACCTTGGAGAGGGTGAACAACCTGTCTTTATCTGCTAAGTCTGTTCCCTTCATTATCTTGAATGTTTCGATCTTGTCCTCTCTCAGTCTCCTCTTTTCAAGGGAGAAGAGGCCCAGTTTCTCTAATCTCTCACTGTACGGCAACTCCTCCAGCCCCTTAACCATTTTAGTCGCTCTTCTCTGGACCCTTTCAAGTAGTACCATGTCCTTCTTCATGTACGGCGACCAGTGCTGGACGCAGTATTCCAGGTAAGGGCGTACCATGGCCCAGTACAGCCATGATAACCTTCTCTGATCTGTTCGTGATCCCCTTCTTAATCATTCCTAGCATTCTGTTCGCCCTTTTCTCCGCCTCCGCACATTGCACGGATGGCTTCATTGACTTGTCGACCAGAACTCCCATGTCTCTTTCCTGGGGGGGGGGTCTCTCCAAGTACTGCACCAGACATCCTGTATTCGTGTATAAGATTTTTGTTACCGACATGCATCACCTTACACTTATCCACATTAAACCTCATTTGCCATGACGCAGCCCATTTCTCGAGCATGTTTATGTCACGTTACAGGTCTTTGCAATCCTCCTGTGTCTTCACTACTCTGAATAACTTTGTATCAGCTGCAAATTTAATCACCTCACTCGTCGTATCAATTTCCAGGTCGTTTATAAATATGTTGAAGAACACGGGTCCAAGTACCGAGCCCTGTGGCACCCCACTGATGATGCCCTTCCAGTCCGAGTATTGTCCATTTACCCCCACTCTATGTTTCCTATCCGCCAACCAGTTTTTAATCCACGTGAGTACTTCACACTCGATTCCGTGACTCGCAATTTTTCAAAGTAGTTGTTCATGCGGAACCTTGTCGAACACCTTCTGAAAATCCAGATAAACAATGTCGACCGGGTCACCTTTGTCTATCTGCCTGTTTAGTCCCTCAAAGAAGTTCAGGAAGTTCATCAAGCAAGATCTTCCTTTGCTGAATCCGTGCTGGCTGGTCCTCATCAAATCGTGTCCATCAGGTGATCAATGATGTGATCCTTTATCAGCGCCTCTACCATCTTTCCTGATACCAAGGTAAGACTCACCAGTCTGTAGTTTCCCAGATCTCTCCTCGAACCTTTCCTGAAGATCGGCGTAACATTCGCCACTTTCCAGTCTTCCGGAATCCTTCCCGATTTGATCGACAGATTGGCTATTAGTTGAAGCAGTTCAGCTATAGCCCCTTTGCAACTAAATTGTTCAGAATTGCGTTTGACCTGGTAGACTACGACATACTACTAAACTATCTAGATGCCATAGGCATCTCTGGCCACGTGTTAAATTGGTTCAAAGGCTTCCTAAAAAATCGATCCTACCAAGTCATCAATGAACAAGTCTACTCCCAATCTTGGACCAATTCCTGTGGTGTTCCACTATAACCAACCCTGTTCAATCTATACATGTCTTCACTAGGCCATGAACTATCCATACTAAATCTCCAAACATACATATATGCTGATGACATAACAATTATCATCCCCTTCTCTACACTATCGACTGAAACCAAACACTTCATTTCATCTGTCATTGATCACGTAGAACAATGGACAAAAAACTTCAAATGAAAACTTAACCCCGAAATACCAAAATATTCATGGCCACCCCAACAAACAAATACAAATCAATCAGCTTACAAAGGAGAACCTATTAACCCCATCGTAAAAATCCTAGGAGTGACCTTAGACCAACAACTGACATTCGACGCCCACACCGACATTTTAGTAAAAAAAAACAAAAAACTTCTGCCTTTTATAGAAACTACGTACAATAAAACCATATTTCAATTTTGCATCGTTCAAACTGCTAGTACAATCACTAATCCTAAGCTCACTGGACTACTGCAACATCATTTACCTAGGATCCTACAAAAAATACCAACAGATTGAGAACAATCCAAAACACAGCCATACGACTGATTTTTGGACCTGATAAAATTTGACCACATCACTCCATATTTCCAAAAACTGCACTGGCTACCAGTCAAGGCCAGAATAATTTTCTAATCCGGTTGTCTATGTTTCAAAACACTATTTGGTACTGCACCCACCTACCTTCTGAAACACTTTGTTCTTCAAAACAAACTCCGCCTCTCATGCAGAACACTATTATTCACCTTTCCAAATCCCAAAGGATGTCAGTTCAAAAGATTCCTCGACAAGACACTTTCCTTCCAAGCAGGAAGGAGGAACAATACTCTAAGTGACTTACTCCTTAACTCATCGTCATACCAATCATTCAGAAGATCACTGATAACCCATTTATTTGATAAATTCATTGAAACTTCCTCAAACAATTTCCTCTACGTCTACTTCTATGTATACTCTAGAGGAAAGGAGAGACAGGAGAGATATGATTCAGACGTTCAAATACTTGAAAGGTATTAACACTGAAACAAAATCTATTCCAGAGAAAGGAAAATGGTAAAACCAGAGGACATAATTTGAGGTTGAGGGGTGGGAGATTCAGGGGCAATGTTAGGAAATTCTACTTTATGGAGAGGGTGGTGGATGCCTGGAATGCGCTCCCGAGAGAGGTGGTGGACAGGAAAACGGTGACAGAGTTCAAAGAAGCGTGGGATGAACACAGAGGATCTAGAACAGGAGTCTCAAAGTCCCTCCTTGAGGGCTGCAATCCAGTCGGGTTTTCAGGATTTCCCCAATGAATATGCATGAGATCTATTTGCATGCACTGCTTTCAATGCATATTCATTGGGGAAATCCTGAAAACCCGACTGGATTGCGGCCCTCAAGGAGGGACTTTGAGATCCCTGATCTAGAATCAGAAAATAGTAAATATTGAAGAACTAAGGCCAGTACTGGGCAGACTTGCACGGTCTGTGTCTGTATATGGCCTTTTGGTTGAGGATGGGCTGGGGAGGGCTTCAATGGCTGGGAGGGTGTAGATGGACTGGAGTGAGCTTTGACGGAGACTTCAGCAGTTGGAACCCAAGCACAGTACCGGGTAGAGCTTTGGATTCTTGCCCAGAAATAGATAAGAAGAAAAAAAGTTAAATTGAATCAGGTTAGGCAGACTGGATGGACCATTCGGGTCTTTAGATTCAAACAATTTTTATTGATGCAAACAATATCAAAAACAACAATAGAGCATCACATTATGCATAATAAAACAACAATGCATCAAATAATATAAAATAAGAAGCATAAATACCCCCCACCTCCCCACCCATAACCCCCCTCCCCCAATGGTATTCTCTAATTCACCTCACTATGACACATCAATACACTCTAGGACACCCATCTTAAGACCGCACTATGGCTCTTAGGATGCAAGGTTTGTAAGTAAGGCTCCCATATATTCATAAACATCAACTTTCGCTTCTCAGGCCTTCCAGCATCTCTCGCCTCCCAGATGGCCAACTGATGTAACTGGTTTCCCCAATGCCAAAACTTTGTGGGGTCAGGGACCGTCCAATATTGTAAAATACATTTTTTGGCCAATAAACTCATCTTCCTACACAGCACCCGATGACCCCTAGGCAAATGTCTGAAAGCCTCTGGCAACTCTAAAACAAAATGGGTCGGAAAAGTACGTAAAGATCTCCCAATTATTTTTGACATATAGGCTATTATTCTTTTCCAAAAATTTTGAATAATGGGACAAGTCCAAAATGTATGTCCCAAAGTTTGACTCCCAATCCCACATTTATGACACAATGGTATAGGGAGACCTCCACTATAATATAACTGTGTACGAGTATAATAAGCACGTAATGTAACCCTATAATATGTTTCTCTTAACCATGCACACGGGGTCAACCCCGGTGTCGACCTCAGAGTTCGAGCTATATCCCAATGTCCAAAATTAAGCTCTAGTTCTCTTTCCCATTTACCTCTAATGTACCTGTAGTTCTTCTCAGGTAGCAACTTTTGCAATCTAGTATATATACAAGATACCGAAAGAGACACCCCCCTCCTCCCGAGTAAACAACTCTCGTAATTTAGCCCCCATATGCAATCTCAATTGTGCTCTGTCAAGGGATCTCACATAGTGCTCCACTTGAAAACACGCAAACTGTGCCCCCCCAGCATTTCCTACCTTAGCTAACAATTCTTCACGAGTCAATAGCTCTCCTTCATCTCCCAACATATGTTCTAAATATAAAACTCCTCTAGCTCCCCATAATCAGTACTCTCTAGATTCCCTTCCAGAAGGAAAGGCCAGATTACCCTGCAAAGGCAAAAAATCAGAGACCAATGGATCACCTCCCAAAGCATGCACAAGCCAACGCCAAGCCGCTTGTAAGGTATTAAATAATAAACTTGAACAAAACAGAGAGGGCAATGCCCTACGGGAACTATGAAGTAACGCAAATATATTGAAAGGAGCAAAAATCTCCTGTTCCATATGAAGTGGGGTGTAAATGTTGGTCATATTTATCTAATCTCCCAAATGGCGAAGCAGACATGAATAATTATAGATTCGCAAATCAGGTAATCCCAATCCTCCCCTATTCCAAGATCCCAACAATTGTGTCAACTGTAATTTAGGTTTCTTGGCCATTCAACAGAAACGAGAAACTTTTTTTTATAAAAAAATGTGTAAATCCTTCTTTAGCAAGCATACAACCATTTGGGAAAGATAAACCAAGCAGATGCATCCCATCAAGGAAAGGGGTAAAGCCTTCCAGGTGTTCAGCAAGAGATCCATCTTTTGTTGAAGTTTATCCACATTAAGGCGATATAGTCATCACAGTCCCCAAATACACAAACTACCTTTGCGCCCAAATCAAAGGAAACTCTGTCCCCCATAAGGCCTGAACTTCCACAGAGGATGCCAACACCTCCTATTTATCCAAATTTAATCAGAAACCAGAATAATCACCATATTCTTTAATCAATTCCAATAAAGCCTGTAAGGAATGGAAAGGATCCGTAAGATGCACTAAAACAGTGGTTCCCAACCCTGTCCTGGAGGAACACCAGGCCAATCGGGTTTTCAGGCTAGCCCTAATGAATATGCATGAAGCAAATTTGCATGCCTATCACTTCCATCATATGCAAATCTCTCTCATGCATATTCATTAGGGCTAGCCTGAAAACCCGATTAGCCTGGTGTTCCTCCAGGACAGGGTTGGGAATCACTGCACTAAAATATCGTCTGCAAAAGCTGATAACTTAAAAGTAGCATTTCCTATATCAATCCCTCTTATAGATGGCATTGCATATATGTCCCTAATAAGAGGGTCTAAAGTAAGCACAAATAATAATGGCGATAAGGGACATCCTTGTCTCATCTCCCTATAAATCAAGAACTTTTCCGTTTCAAAATCCTTCAACACCAATTTTGCTTGTGGAAAAGAATATAAAGCTCGCACCGCAGAAACAAAAAACCCGTCAAAACCATAATATGTTACTTGCATTCTCCTGCCTTCTGATATATATAATTATGTTACACGCCTAATTGTTTCCTCCTACTTCATGCTCTTGATGTAACTTCGCTGCATTCCTGCAGCCTCTCTTGTTGTAAACCAGGGGTGTCAAAGTCTCTCCTTGAGGGCCGCAATCCAGTCGGGTTTTCAGGATTTCCCCAATGAATATGCATGAGATCTATTAGCATAGAATGAAAGCAGTGCATGCAAATAGATCTCATGCATATTCATTGGAGAAATCCTGAAAACCCGACTTTGACACCCCTGTTGTAAACCGCGTGTCTACTCTATTGGATATTTTCGTATCATCCGCAAAGAGGAAAATCTTACCCGACAACCCTTCAGCAATATCGTATATACAAATGTTCAAAAGAACAGAACCTTGAGGCACACCACAGGTAACATCCCTTTCTTCCGAGTAATCTCCATTGATCATTACCTTCTGCTGCCTTCCACTCAACCATTACATTCTGAAAATTCAGCTTTACTGAAAAGGTACAAATGTGTGCATGTGTTGTGTGCGTGTACTAGAGGTCTGTACGGGAACGGGGATCATGGGAATCCTGCGGGTCCCACAGGAATCTCCTCCTAACCCACGGGACTCCCACGGGGACCCCCCTCTGGCCCACGGGGATGGAAGGCTTTGGAAGCAGGGTTCGTCCATATAATCTAATGGACACGTCAGCCTTAGTAAAAGAGGGGGTTTATAAGTTAATTACCTGAACAGAAAACAAAAAAAGGGTTCACCAAAGAGATTCCACAAGGAAAACAGCAGCGCAAACACAAAAGAATTGATGATCCTGTCAGAAGTAATTGCTGCTTTTTATGGGGATGGGCGGGGATGGAGGTAATTCCTTGCGGGGATGGGTGGGGACGGAGAGGATCCTGGTGGGGACAGAGAGGATCCTGACGGGGACAGGTGGGGACGGAGAGGATCCTGGCGGGGACGGGTGGGGACGGAGAGGATCCTGGTGGGGACAGAGAGGATCCTGACGGGGACAGGTGGGGACGGAGAGGATCCTTGCGGGGATGGGTGGGGACGGAGAGGATCCTGGCGGGGACGGGTGGGGACGGAGAGGATCCTGGTGGGGACGGAGAGGATCCTGGTGGGGACAGAGAGGATCCTGACGGGGACAGGTGGGGACGGAGAGGATCCTTGCGGGGATGGGTGGGGACGGAGAGGATCCTGGTGGGGACGGAGAGGATCCTGGTGGGGACAGAGAGGATCCTGATGGGGACAGGTGGGGACGGAGAGGATCCTGGCGGGGACGGGTGGGGACGGAGAGGATCCTGACGGGGATGGGTGGGGACGGAGAGGATCCTGGTGGGGACGGAGAGGATCCTGGTGGGGACAGAGAGGATCCTGAAGGGGACAGGTGGGGACGGAGAGGAGCCTTGCGGGGATGGGTGGGGACGGAGAGGATCCTGGTGGGGACGGGTGGGGACGGAGAGGATCCTGGTGGGGACAGAAAGGATCCTGACGGGGACAGGTGGGGACGGAGAGGATCCTGGCGGGGACGGAGAGGATCCTGACGGGGACGGGTGGGGACGGAGAGGATCCTGGCGGGGACAGGTGGGGACGGAGAGGATCCTGGGGAGGACAGAGAGGATCCTGATGGGGACAGGTGGGGACGGAGAGGATCCTGGGGAGGACAGAGAGGATCCTGATGGGGATGGGTGGGGACGGAGAGGATCCTGGTGGGGACGGAGAGGATCCTGGTGGGGACAGAGAGGATCCTGATGGGGACAGGTGGGGACGGAGAGGATCCTGGCGGGGACAGGTGGGGACGGAGAGGATCCTTGCGGGGATGGGTGGGGACGGAGAGGATCCTGGTGGGGACGGAGAGGATCCTGGTGGGGACAGAGAGGATCCTGATGGGGACAGGTGGGGACGGAGAGGATCCTGGCGGGGACGGGTGGGGACGGAGAGGATCCTGGCGGGGATGGGTGGGGACGGAGAGGATCCTGGTGGGGACGGAGAGGATCCTGGTGGGGACAGAGAGGATCCTGAAGGGGACAGGTGGGGACGGAGAGGAGCCTTGCGGGGATGGGTGGGGACGGAGAGGATCCTGGTGGGGACGGGTGGGGACGGAGAGGATCCTGGTGGGGACAGAAAGGATCCTGACGGGGACAGGTGGGGACGGAGAGGATCCTGGCGGGGACGGAGAGGATCCTGACGGGGACGGGTGGGGACGGAGAGGATCCTGGCGGGGACAGGTGGGGACGGAGAGGATCCTGGGGAGGACAGAGAGGATCCTGATGGGGACAGGTGGGGACGGAGAGGATCCTGGGGAGGACAGAGAGGATCCTGATGGGGATGGGTGGGGACGGAGAGGATCCTGGTGGGGACGGAGAGGATCCTGGTGGGGACAGAGAGGATCCTGATGGGGACAGGTGGGGACGGAGAGGATCCTGGCGGGGACGGGTGGGGACGGAGAGGATCCTGACGGGGATGGGTGGGGACGGAGAGGATCCTGGTGGGGACGGAGAGGATCCTGGTGGGGACAGAGAGGATCCTGAAGGGGACAGGTGGGGACGGAGAGGATCCTTGCGGGGATGGGTGGGGACGGAGAGGATCCTGGTGGGGACGGGTGGGGACGGAGAGGATCCTGGTGGGGACAGAGAGGATCCTGACGGGGACAGGTGGGGACGGAGAGGATCCTGGCGGGGACGGGTGGGGACGGAGAGGATCCTGACAGGGACGGGTGGAGACGGAGAGGATCCTGGCGGGGACAGGTGGGGACGGAGAGGATCCTGGGGAGGACGGACAGGGATGGGTGGGATTTCTGTCCCCGCGCAACTCTCTAGCGTGTACCCAGCTCCACCCAAACTGCACCTCAGAGAACACCTCTATGCAGAGGAGGCACATTCTTTTTATTCAGACAGGAGCTCTGTAATCTTATAAACCCCCTCTTCTGTATGGAAAGCAAGCTTCACAGAGAGAAAACACCAAGATTTTTAACAAAGTGGACACCTCGGAGGGAGTGAAAAACACAAAGAAAGATCTGCAAAAGCCATTCTTCTAACTTTTGCAGATCCTTTTCCATGATTCTTAGCAGCGAGGACACCCCAGAGGGAGTGGAAAACACAAAAAAGGATCGGTAAAAGATAGAAGAATGGTCTAAGGCTTGGCAACTAAAATTCAAGCAAAGAAGTGCACAGTGATGTACTTGGGGAGTAGAAATCTGAGGGAACCATATGTGCCAGGAGGTGAGAGGCTGATACACACAGACAAGTATCTGAGGATCCAAAGGCAACGGCTGTAGCAGGAAGGATGCTAGGTAGAGAATCACATGGGGTCAAAGTTTGTTCCCATCCCTGCCCTGTCCCCACGAGCTCCGTCCCTGTCCCTGTGAACTTAGTCTGATCCCATATGCACAAGCCCTCATAGCTATCATTTTATTAAAATATAAAAAACCCAATATTCTGTACATCACAATTACAGAACAAGAATCAACAAAACCCGTCTTTCCTCCCAAATATCCCCTCCTGTGAGGCTTCTTACTTATTTCTCAAATTTCTACACTGCCTTTTTCCAAAGACTATAAGGCTGTTTACCATGAATCAATGCTTTCTTTCAGATTAGAAACAAGAGTTTATTTCAAATCACAGAAGCAACAGAAAAAAAAGGTACATTAGTTCTTCCACATGGGGATTGCAAAGTTAAATCCACAGCCCCCATCACGAAGTGTGAGAAGAGCCTGGAGAGGAGAGACGGAGGGGAGAGCTACAGACCTTTAAACAACTGAAAGAAATGACTGAACAAATGAGCCTTTTGCAAATGACCAGAAGCTCTAGAACTAGAGAACATGATATGAATCTTCAGGGAGTTGAATCAAATCGCAGGAAATATATTTTTTTCACAGAAATGAGTGGATGCCAGGCTGCTCTAGAAAAGGTAGTGGCATCAGTGGCATAGCAAAGGGGGTGCCGGTGGGGGGGTTGTCTGCCCTAAGGGGGTGCACAGCTGGCCCACCAGGTCCGGAACCACCTTCCTTACTCTGCTGCTGCTGCTTTCCTGAACCAGCAGCAGTAAACTTTAAACTGAGTCATCGCGGGACCTTTCTGCATCTCCCCGTGGCTGCTGGTCCACCCCCTCTGACGTCACTTCCTTGTTCCGGAGCAGAACTGGCAGCCACGGGGAGGTATAGCAAGGTCCCACGATCACACAGTCTGAGGTTTTAGCCGTCCCCCCTCCGTGGGATTCATCGCTGCAGTTCTTTCATCCTTCGAGCAGCCGGCAGCGTGAGTGAACCCACGTTGCCTTTGGTGGCCCAGAAGCTTTCTCTCTGTTACTGCTTCCTGTCGCCTGTTCCCTCATAGACAGGAAGCAGTAGCAGAGGGAAAGCTTAGGGCTACCGGCTGCCTGAAGGATGAAAGAGAGGCTGCCTTAACAGATCACTTGGAGGGGAGGAATGCAGGGGGGTTGGGTCGCTGGGGGATCGGGGGGGGGGGGGAGGGGCATTAAAGAAATGCTGGACCAAGGGGATGGAGCGGGAAAAAAGAAAGATGCTAGACCTCTGGGGCAGGGAAGGTGAGGACAGAAATGCCAAACCATGGTAGGCAATAGGAGGAGGAGGATATACCAGACCCCAAAAAGGGAGAAAAGGAAGGAGAGAGATGGACAACAAAGGTAGGAAAATGATTTTATTTTCAACTTTGGTTTTGAGAATTTACATCTTGTCCATGCATTTGTTTCTATTTCTCTGGTGTTGTATGACATGCATGCAGAGTCTGGCATGTGCGTGTATATTAGGACTTTTAATTTGTGTTCCTGTATTTGCCTAGGGTTGATCAAGGCCAGATGTTCCAGTAGGAATGAATGACCAGAAACGTTATTGGAGTCATGGCCCAAAGTAGGAACATATTTGTCAGCTCTCCTCCACCCCTTTTGGACTCAAAACGGCCCTTACTTTATGGAAGCGGGGAGGAGAGAGGGGACAGGGGCAAGCTTGCGGCGATATTAGGCTCGACACTCATAGGCATTCTATGAGCTTCAAAGCCATTACGTTGTGGCCAGTGCTAAAAACCGCACTACGATTTTGTAGAAAGGGGGTGAGGAGGGTCAGTTTGTGAAGGTGTTTTCTGCGTTCTGTGTGTACGAAAGACATGGTTCTCTGTTAGCATTGATTGTACAGGATCGATCTGCAGTATGTAAGATGTTGCCTTTTCTTTGGTACACTCTTGTGCGAAGTGTGGACTGTTACTGAAAATCATGTTTTTCATAGAGATGAGGGGGTGTCAAAAAATGATGGGCCCCGGGTGTCACACATGCTAGATATGAGAAAACAAACCAAAACTGCAGACTTGTACACGGTGCAGGCAAATTTTATTTTGACAAATAAATCTTAACTAAAAACCTTTTACCAGACAGGGGACCCAACACGGTCCGTGTTTCGGACAACCTTCATCAGGGGTCCATGGTAATAAAGGTAAAAAGAAATATATCACAAAAAGAAGCCTGGAAAAATAGCGTTTGGTAGCACACAGTGTGTGACGAACTTGTAGTGCATTTCAGAGATTCACTGGTGTGCTACCAAACGCTATTTTTCCAGGCTTCTTTTTGTGATATATTTCTTTTTACCTTTATTACCATGGACCCCTGATGAAGGTTGTCCGAAACACGGACCGTGTTGGGTCCCCTGTCTGGTAAAAGGTTTTTAGTTAAGATTTATTTGTCAAAATAAAATTTGCCTGCACCGTGTACAAGTCTGCAGTTTTGGTTTGTTTTCTCTGGTCTGTTTTTTCACTGCAGACGAAGTTGGACCTTTGGTTCTTTTGTTGTTTTGTACACATGCTAGATATGCCACAAGGTGGCATTCTGGGACCCTAAAAGGTGAAAGGATGTAATCAGGCACTGAGTACTTCAGCTAAGTAATGATTTTTGCACTACGAAATCACGGGGGAAAGTAACCTGCAGTGCGTGGCAGGTACAACCCAACCACCTTCTTGGGCACCGAGTTGGTTTCTCTCTGGCATCGTTTGTTATGTGCCTCCCCACCAAAGATAGGGAGCAGTTCCTCAGATGACATACACAAGGGAGCCAAAAATGAAGTACAGTCTACTCTATCTCAAAGAGGAAATGAGTTTTTGTAGCTGTACAATTATAAATAAGGGCGTGAGTGACAGCCCGGAGACAAACAACAGCTGAAGGCCGCTGAGATTAAAGAGAGACCTAGCAAGTGCAGGACGGCCACTGCCATATGGCTCCAGCTGGCATGCTACAGAACGCACAAATTCTCTCGGCAGCAGAGGGGTACACCGAACAAACTCCTTCAGTGGTCAGTTGAACACCCCCAGTCGTTTTGAAAGGTTGGCTTCTGATGACCTGTGTGTGATACAGAGTCTGTAGACTGTTCCTTGATCACGGGCTGAAGGGATGGAATTTGGGAGAACTACTGCCTTCTGGGTCAGGGGTCAGTAACCCAACATCCCATGCCCAGCCCACATAAAATCATCCCAGGATACATTGCTCTCTCCAACATCATTTCACACTAGCAATGCAAGAAGCAACTGGAACCAGAGATGCCCCATCCCTCCTTTGTTGCTTGCACTTGGTACCGGGGCAAACTGACCTTTGGAAGAATAGGACAATGTCCAAGGGTCACAGCAGGAAGTGACTTGGGGGGCCCAGATCACTGTCAAAGACTTTGTCCCCGTCTCATCAATGTTATCTCAATCTATTAGATTTGCTGATCTCCGACCTAGAGTCATTTTTGCTGTATACCCTAGAGGAAAGGAGAGACAGGGGAGATATGATTCAGATGTTCAAATACTTGAAAGGTATTAACGTAGAACAAAATCTTTTCCAGAGAAAGGAAAATGGTAAAACCAGAGGACATGATTTGAGGTTGAGGGGTGGTAGATTCAGGGGCAATGTTAGGAAATTCTACTTTACGGAGAGGGTGGTGGATGCCTGGAATGCGCTCCCGAGAGAGGTGGTGGAGAGGAAAACGGTGACTGAGTTCAAAGAAGCGTGGGATGAATACAGAGGATCTAGAATCAGAAAATAATATTAAAAATTGAACTAAGGCCAGCACTGGGCAGACTTGCATGGTCTTTGTCTGTATATGGCCGTTTGGTGAAGGATGGGCTGGGGAGGGCTTCAATGGCTGGGAGGGTGTAGATGGGCTGGATTAAGTCGTAACAGAGATTTCGGCAGTTGGAACCGAAGCACAGTACAGAAATAGCTAAGAAGAAAAAATTAAAAAATTTAAATTGAATCAGGTTGGGCAGACTGGATTCAGGTCTTTATCTGCCGTCATCTACTATGTTACTATGTAAGCCGCATTGATTCTGTGTAGAAAATTACGGGATCCAAGAATTGTATTGTACAGGTTCCGAGTTCTCATCCATAATGCTTGAAACTAGGACAGGTTCTGGACTCCCAGCCTTCCCTTCCTGTCACAGTAATGCCTGTCCCTAGAGCAGGATCCAGGTTTCCAGTGACGCCTTCCTGTCACGGTAATGCCTGCACCTTAGTGCTGGGTCTGTACATGTTTATTTCCTTCCGACAACAGCAGGAAGAAATGGGGCAGCTGTTCCTCGACATGACTTAAACTCAGCAGGAATTTTTGGCTTTGGATTTGTTTTGATAATTGTTCCCAGCCACTGGAGACTGTGTGTTTCTTTCCCAGCATCTGCTTTTCATTACCACAGCCCGGAATGAACATGAACACAGACTGAGGGTTTGTTGCTCCCAATTCAGCCCCATATCTTCTCTCCTACACACCACCATAATCTCCCAGTCACTCATCTCAACTCACCTGCAATGCCTTCACGCCATCTGAACCCAATTTCAACTTCTTCCCTCCCTTTCATCTGAAAATTCCAACACCATCACCCTCCATCTCTTCATTCCAGCTGACATCGAACAGCTTCACCCCATTCATAAGAACAGTCAGACAATGGTCCATCCAGCCCAGTCTCCAGTTTCTACAGTGGTCCATCCAGGTCACAAGTACCTGGCAGAAACCCAAATAGTAGCAGCATTCCATGCAACCGATCCCAGGACAAGTACAAGTAATGGCTTTCCCCCACGTCTGTCTCAATAGCAGACTACGGACTTTTCCTCCAGAAACTTGTCCAAACCTTTTTTAATCTGCATTAACTGCTGTCACCACATCCACAGCTTAAATATTCTTTGAGTGAAAAAATATTTCCACATAACTCCCACTATTCATCGTCATTTTTAACAGAGTGAAAAATTGATTCATCTCCAGCACCTTCACTCCTTCATCCCAACTCACCTCCAATACTTTCACACCCCCCCCTCACATTCAGCCTTCATCCTAACACACCTCCAACACTTCCTTCTTTGCATTTCCAACATTTTCACCTTCAGCACCTTTATTCTTTCATCCCACCTCACTTCCAGCATCCTAATTCATACTGGGAATGTCTTAATCATGGTATTGTAAGGGTCGTGTTCTTTTAGCTTGCTTAAACACTATCCTGGAGGCTCCTTGCCGCTGTAGCTTGTGGATCCCCCGCTGCTGCAATCCGATGAGGATGGCTGCTGGAGGAAGATTCTCGGGCCTCACTTCTCTTCATGAAGTCTTTCAGTGCCCTCTTCCTTAGCTTGCGTGCACGTGGTGACATGTGCGCAAAATGCAAGCAACACGGAAACCTCGAGCGCCGGATCCAATCAGTGGGCGCACAATTCATAAGGATCCAGTGTGTTCATCCTTCTCCTGCATCCCAGTCATTTCTTTAGATGGTTCAGACATCTTCAAGGTGATGAGTAGAAAAGTTGTAATGGAGAGCTGTAGAAAATCCGCCCGATGGGATCGGGCGGAAACTAAAGACTGGGGATTAGGGGGAAGCAGGGGGAAATGGGTAGGGCTCGGGCATGCCCAGTGGGGCCCGAGCACTGCACGTGCTCAGAGAAAAAAAAAAAAATCTCTCTGAGCTATTGGAGAGCTTATCTGCAAATTGGGAGCTGTTGGGACAACACCCATATGTGGCTGACTCATCCTGCTTGTCCTAGGAGAAAGTGTAGTTACTTACCTGTAACATAGGTTCTCCATGGACAGCAGAATAGTCAGCCACACAACCCACCCGCCTCCCCATACGGCCGACCCGGCCACAGCTAGGAACATCCTGGGGATTAGGGGGAAGCAGGGGGAAATGGGTAGGGCTCGGGCATGCCCAGTGGTGCCCGGGCACTGCACGTGCTCAGAGAAAAAAAAAAAATTTCTCTGAGCTATTGGAGAGCTTATCCGCAAATTGGGAGCTGTTGGGACAACACCCATATAGAAACATAGAAATAGACGGCAGATAAGGGCCACGGCCCATCAAGTCTGCCCACTCCAGTGATCCTCCCTATCTATCTTTGCGGATAGATCCCACATGTCTATCCCATCTGGCCTTAAAATCCGCCACACTGGTGGCCCCAATAACCTGAAGTGGAAGACTATTCCAGCGATCAACCACCCTTTCAGTGAAGAAGAACTTCCTAGTGTCACTGTGCAGTTTCCCGCCCCTGATTTTCAACGAATGCCCCCTTGTTGCCGCGGGACCCTTGGAGAAGAAGATGTCTTCTTCCACCTTGATGCGGCCCGTGAGATATTTGAATGTCTCGATCATATCTCCCCTCTCTCGACGCTCCTCGAGTGAGTAGAGCTGCAAATTCCCCAACCGCTCCTCGTACGGGAGCTCCTTGAGTCCCGAGACCATCCTGGTGGCCATTCTCTGGACCGATTCCAGTCTCAGCACATATGTGGCTGACTATCCTGCTGTCCACGGAGAACCTACGTTACAGGTAAGTAACTACACTTTTTTGAAGTTGTTTTTAGAGCTGGACAGTGAGGTCTTCAGTCTGGTCCCGATTCATGTTTCTGCTGTCCGGTGTATCATCTGGTTTCGATTCCTGGTGTAACATGTCTCAGTGCAGATGTATGTAGACACTGGGGCTTTTTTTCTTTTTCTCAAGGATTCATGTGATCTAAATTTAAGTTTGGCCACTTCTCATTTCCTGCCACTGTGCTAGAGATATATATTGCCACACTGCTTTGGGATAAGGGGCAGATGAGGGAATCCTTTGTGTTAAACCTGTTTTTGGTTTAGGAGATAAAGTGGGTGGTGGGAGGAGCCAGATTTTAGTCTGGACAACAGAAAGAAAAAAAACCCATCCTACAACTAAAATTTAAACTAGAAAAGGCTACCAAAAAGTTCAAGAAAGGAATAAAGACGATATTTTACTCTTCACATAACACTTTAGCAAATAAAGAAATAGGCTACCCCCCCACCCCAACTTGGAACCTGAAAGGGTGAATTCACAAATAATAGAAAGAAAGATGAATATATGACAGATGTATATAGATGCTATAAACAGGTAAGATTCATAGCTCATGTATTGTAACACCTTTACTGAAGCTCATGCAAACTGCTCAGAATTGACTGCCCAGTCATTAGCAGCAGTCTAGAAGCTTCCAATGTACAATAAACTTTGTATAATTTAAGATTCCAGCCAGGGCAGCCTCCAAAATTCATTGACAGAACATAAGAGGGAGGAGATGGGAGGGATTGATGCTCAGCACAATAGCATACAAATTATATGCCCTGGTAAAAGGGGGAGGAACTGTGCCTGGTGCCTGCTCAGAAGAGCAATTGCTAACTACAGCTCCTTCCTACAGACGCAGTTCTCTCCCTCTGCCCAGCTGATGGCGGCTCTAGCCGTGATCGGCCGACAGAGGGGAGAGTGGCAGCTGCAGCTGATTGGGGCTTTCCTTGCCGGCTCCTGCTTCGGAACCAGCAAGGGGATCCCTGAACAGCTGTTTTGTTTTGGTTTTTTAATGGGCGAAGTTGTGCGTGTGATGTGAGAGTGCACAAAACATGCACATGAGCTCTGCCTATTGTGAAAAAGCCCCAAGTTCAAGGGGGTGAGTCAGGAATTACTGTGTTGGAGTAATGTGTGAAAATAGTCCAAGTCCTTTCCCAGTTGGAAATGGCCACAGAAGGGTTAAGAGCACTGGGATAACATCATCACTCCTGCTCTCCAGTTGAATACAAATGAAATCCAGATGTTGAGGCGACAGTCTCTCAAACCCAGGCTGCTCCTAAATAAAGGAAAGTATTTGGGAAATTCAGCTGCCCGAACTGACGCCAAGAACAAGTCGGAGATTAGATGCTGTGGAGCAGAGCTCCATCTGGACTGTGTTATGGAAACACTCAAGGCTGATGAAAGAGCAGGGGGCAAGCACATGGAAAGCAAAGAAAAAGCCAGAGCACAGAGAGCTCTTATCCCTTAACAGGGCTGCATAGTCATTTTGTCTAGGCAGCTGCCTACCTTTCACATCCTTTTTGGTGCAGTTCCCATCACGCACACTTTTCAATTCAGGGTCATGGCTCTTTTTTGACTCCTCTCCCTCCTGCCCTCCCATGGTACTCCCTCCCCCATGGCTCTTTCTCTCCCTCCTTCCCTCCCATGGTACCCCCTCCCCCATGGCTCTTTCTCTCCCTCCTGCTCTCCCATGGTACTCCCTCCCCATGGCTCTTTCTCTCCCTCCTGCCCTCCCATGGTACTCCCTCCCCCATGGTACCCCCTCCCCATGGCTCTTTCTCTCCCTCCTGCCCTCCCATGGTACCCCCTCCCCCATGGCTCTTTCTCTCCCTCCTGCCCTCCCATGGTACCCCCTCCCCCATGGCTCTTTCTCTCCCTCCTGCCCTCCCATGGTACCCCCTCCCCCATGGCTCTCTCCCTCCTGCCCTCCCATGGTACCCCCTCCCCATGGCTCTTTCTCTCCCTCCTGCCCTCCCATGGTACCCCCTCCCCATGGCTCTTTCTCTCCCTCCCCCTTCTCCTTCATAAGTCCTCTTTCCCTGTGGCTGTTTTCAGAATCCCCTTTCTACTGCCCCACTCCTTGGTGCCCCTCCTTATGTCCTCTTCCTAGGTTCTCTGGATCCTGTCCCATCCCCAGGTCCCCCCCCTTTCCTTCTATTGCCAACTCTGAATTAACTGAATGGCAAGTATAAAAGCCCATTTCTTAACTGTTTAATGCAACTCCTGGGACATAACGATAAGGCAACAATGACTTACTTGTATTTGTAACTATGACCAAACTGTATTAATAATAACTTACGAATCTACCTTTGCTAGCAACTCCATTGAATGTCCGTGTCAATCTGTCCATTGTAACTTCCTGGGTAACTGACCCAACCACTTGTATATAACATAACATAAAAATTAATTTATATACCGCAATTACCTCTCAGTTCAGTACGGTTAACCAAAGAGTAAAAACTTTACATTCATAGTGAATTATAATCTCGTTTAAAAAAAATGTGTCAAATAAGTCTTTAAGAAGCTTGATAAGAACTGGAGTTTGTTATCAAATTGCAAAAATTCTTATCCCTTGTACTGACCTGATTGGATAAGATTCTGTGGCAAAATTGTTTATACATACAGCCTTTTACTGAATAGGTAAAGGCGGAATATAAAACCTGATTAATTTAACATAAAGGCTGAATGGCCCATCCACAGCACTCACTCTCTCTTCCTATCCCCAAGAGATCCCTCGTGTTTGTCCCATGCTTTCTTGAATTTGGAGACAAAGACTGTGTCTGAATCCAAGAAAGTGTGGGACAGGCACGTGAGATCTCTTAGGGAGATCCACCTGTCACCTCTTAACGTCATCCTATGCCCTCTCATTGCAGAGCTTCCTTTCGAATAAAAGAGACTCGACTCATGCGCATTTACACCACATAGATATTGAAACGTCTCTATCATATCTTCCCTCTCCCGCCTTATCATGAAGACCATTGACCATTTTAGTTGCCTTCCTCTGGACCGACTCCATAACACTCAGTGCTGCCTTTTCACGGATTTTGTGGCTGGCTACAGGGGGTCTAGCTAATGGGCTGGGCCCTTCACTGATCACCTCGCTCCTGGTATTTGCTAGATAAAATGAACTGGTGCTGCTGAAAATCCACACCCAGTGGCACTGTGTGAATATCGAGTCCTTTAAGAATCGTGTCGTGGGTGTAAACCATAGAAAAAGACAACTGACCCTCTGATCCCTAGAATAGAACCCTTCAAAGTAGGGTTCAAACATAAATGAGTTGGTGCTGAAAGGTTCTCAGTCCAACCAACCAACTTCCATAATTCTGAGCATTATTTTGCCACTGGAGCTGAAAAGAGTGTGATCTTATTTCGTTAAGTGCCAATTTGCAGAAATGAAATTCTCTGGGGTTTTTTTTTTTTAGTTCAGATAGTTTATTGAATTTTATAGTAATAAACAATACCAAGATTGATGGTGCTTCCAAAAGGAGGCATAAAAAAGATAACAAGTATAAACACAAGTCTAGTACAATTGATTGCAAGGAACAGTATGAGATACATATGCATAATAAATGAAGGAGATATCGAGAGTCCATATGAATGGTATATAGAGTCCGTTTTGACATTGTTTCAGATCATGGATTGAACCATATCCAGGTCACTCTCTTCTTGGCTGGGCTGCCCCCTCCCGTATGTGTGTGTGAGCTGTGTTATATTTGTTCTTTCAGTCTAGGAAAGATGTTTTGTTTTCTCTCCGGAGCTGAGGATCTGGTACCTGTCACAGGCATTGATTTCACAAAGTTGGAAAGCAAAGTGTCAACATCTCTCTGTGAAACTGAAAACTCTGGGAGAAAGAGAAATGAGAACCACAACCAACTGGGAAGTGCGCAAAGAGCTTGTCATTCCCCTCACTTTCCCCTAACGAGCCAGAGAAATATTGCACGAACAGCTGCGGATTTGCAGTGGCAGAAGGTGAGGCCCTTCAAGAACTCATTTGCTTCCTGGAACTAGAAAGACGTCCAGTTCTGCTTTCATTCACACAGACTGGGAACGTTGCTTTGGAGCCTGCACTTGCGTTTCAAATGTTCCGAAATGTTGCATTCTGCCCAGGAGCAGGAAAAAGTATCAGAAAAATTTATGAAAACTGTCTGCAATTGATCTTCGCATAATAAGTCAGCCATACATGGCTTCTGTCCAAGATATGTCCCTCAACACTCGCCCTCTAATTCTATTAATGCACAGTTACAGAACAGTTACCACTTATGCATGCAATTTAATTACTTAATTGGCCCTTGATAGGTGTTTAATTGGTGATAATTGTGAATAATTGGCCTTAACTAGTACTAATTGTTTCTAATTTGCAGTTCCATGTGTGAATTATGACCCTATTCTATAAAATGCACGTGTAAATTGTCTTGTGTGTATTTGCACGAGGGGCATTCGTGTGGGACGGGCAAGTGTGGGTCATGGGTGTTCCAACTATAGCAGTGTGAAGTTTATCGAATACGATCAGTTCGGCATGCAAAGTGCTGCCTATGGCGCGCATCTACACCTGCCAGAGACAATCATAAGTGATTACGCCTAAATGATGCTGCGTCACTAGTACAGTAGACGCTCAATCAAGTGGAACCCATGGGGATTGGTAGATGCCAGATAAACGTAGTTCCTGGTTGCTCGAGAGTTGCTATGAAAAATAGACTTAACTGCCGTTTATGCTCAAATAGAAACCGAGATTTTTGACTCAAAAATGGGCCAAAAATGGGGGTCTCGGTTTATGTTTGAGCCCCCCCTGAAGACCAGCATCGCTGCTGCCCTCCCGCTCCTGAGGCCACCGCTGCCACTACCCTCCACTCCAGCCCCCTGAGGTCCACCGGTGCTGCTCTCCTCCCTTTGCGCCCAAGATGAACAGCGCTCCTACCCGCCTCCTCCCCCCCCCCCATATCTGCGCATGCTCAAGGCCTTCCAGCTCCTGCCCGCTCCGAGAATTTCATGAGAACTTCAGAGAGGGCGGGAGCCGCAAGGCCTTGAGCAGGCCCCACCGCGGCCCACCGTAGAACACTGGCGTCAGGCTCGTTCAGCACCATCACACGTACGGAAAGCGCAGTGTCGGTCAGTGTGTGGGGGTGGATAGCAACGCCAATCCTCTTGGGCGCGAAGGAAGGAGAGCAGTACCGGTGGCCTGGGGGGAGGACGGACGGTTTGCAGTGGAGGAGAGCAGTCAAGGTGGTCTCGGGGAGAGGATTTTGTTTGAGAGCACTGATTGTATGAGTTCCTGTTAATGGAGAGTCTACATACTTAATTATAGAATTAATGCTAAGAGCATGAAATTCAGGTGCCTAACTTTGATTTATTAATGTGACATACCAGCTTCTGCAGCGATTTCCCATCACCACACAAGATTTCCCAGAACACACATGGGGGCCCGATACTCAGATTGTGGTAGGCAGGCCGCATAACTCTTGTGATCGGCACTGACCCTGGGCTGTTTAGTTACTGAAAAAATAGTTAAGCTCAAGAGCTCATTGCTAGAGGATGTGGTAACAGCCATTAATGTAGCTGGGTTTAAAAAAAGTTTTGGACAAGTTCCTGGAGGAAAAGCCCATAGTCTGCTATTGAGACAGTCTTAGGGGAATGTGGCTATTCTTTGGGATTCTGCAGGGAGTGCTGCTACAACTTGAGGTTCTGCCAGGTACTTGTGACCTGGATTAACCACTGCTGGGCCAGGTGGACCATTGCTCTGGCCCACTAAGGCTATTCTCATGTTCTTATGCTCCAGTGACTGGCATTGAATATCCACTTCTTTTTATGGTCAGTGTTAATTGAACCGGCTGGATGGTTATGTTAATAGTGAGCAAAGATAGGCCTTGTTATTTGGCCACTAAACTTGGCCAGTCATTGCTCAATAATGCCAACTCCTGCATGATACAGTCGATCAACTTTTAGCTGCTAAGTACAAATATTCAGTGGAGATAAGCAGTTCTCTTGTGCTGAATAATTGCGGTTAGCCGGTTAAACGTTATTTAACAGGTCAGCAACCATTTCTGGCCACTTAACTAGCTTTAAATATCGGGCACATAGTGACCAGCTGGTCACTGGCAGGAGCAGATTGCAGCAGAATCAAATATCGCTCCTTATCCGGGTCAGGTTTTCTAGTTTCCACATTTTGGGCAGATGCATTTTGGCTAGAAGCAGTTACGCCTGTACGTAAGAGTGAAATTAGCTGCTAACTGGAGTTAACAATCACTAGTCAGCTCTACTTGATGTTAATTGGCTCCAATTAGCCGTTAAGTGTGTAACTGCTCTTAGTTGATACTTCACAAGTGTTCAAAGTCCACAGTGGGCAGCTGCAAGGGGTTGTGGACCTGGGAGGGGCTTGGACAGGTCGGGATGAGCCTAGCACTTAGGCGCATAGGTTTTAGAACGCTATCTGACAGCAGTTAGGCGTGAGCCAGCAGAAGCGCTTGCCCCCAAACTGAGGCATGCAACTGTGGACCATGAATTGATGTGTCCTGCACAGCATCCTGGCACTTAACTTTAGCCGACCCCCCCCCGTATGTGTCGCCTCAGGACTTTTCTCCTGCAGGAGAGCTCCAGCTGCTGGCCTCTGATCTCAGCCCATTAGTGGCTTCACGTCATTGGTGGAACCTCTCTCCCTTCGTTCAGATCGCTTTGCTAGCCTGAATCTGTTTTCAGCGGTTCTACCCCAAGCCAGACCACTGGCTCAGCAGCAGCACTGGGGTTGGTCCGATGGCTTGGTGATGCTGTTCTCAGGACCATTTGAAGGAGTCTCATTTGATTCCTTGTCCAGCCAGGCTTGGGGAAATTTCTGGATTCAGGTGCCAAGATTACAGGGTTCTGGAAGGATCTGTGGTGTATGGCTCCCGATGAGGTCCAACACAGTAATGACTAGTCCTAGACTACATAAAGGGGGAGGGAGGGAAGGAATTCCTGGATAATTGCACCCAGAAGCTCAGGGCAGAAGACCGTTGTCTAGAGAATGACCTGGGGACAAATTTGTTGCCGTCCCTGCAGGATCTATCTCCATCCCTGTCCCGTCGCCGCGAGTTCTGTCCCGTGTCCTTGCCCCATCTCTGCAAGCCTCGGATGTTCAAGGCTTCTGCAGATGAGGACAGAGTTGCAGGGATGGGGACAAATTTGTGGAAGGAAAAGTGTAGTTACTTACCTGTAACGTAGGTTCTCCGTGGACAGCAGGATAGTCAGCCACATATGGGTTTGGGTTTTTTTTTTTTGTTTTTTTTTTTTCAGCATGTCCTAGTCAGCTCACAATAAAACAGGCTGTAAAGTGCAC
Organism: Geotrypetes seraphini; assembly: GCF_902459505.1. Classification (NCBI taxonomy): domain Eukaryota; kingdom Metazoa; phylum Chordata; class Amphibia; order Gymnophiona; family Dermophiidae; genus Geotrypetes; species Geotrypetes seraphini. The sequence continues at coordinate 9,151,425 of NC_047087.1, read as the reverse complement.
AAAACTCGCCTCAGCCTTAGTGCCTAAATGAATGCATCGCTAAGATTGCACAGGATCAGCATTTATACCCACGCCCATTGAGTGCACGACTCAGCCCTTAACCACATAAGGTAATGGGTCCTATCTTTATGCAGGTTGTCTTAAGTGGATATTCAATTCCAGTTATTGGAACATAAGAACATAAGAATTGAGTTACATCGATGGTCCACTTAGCCCAGTTTCCTGTTTCCAACAGTGGCTAATCCAGGTCAACAGTACCTGGCAGAACTCCAAATTGCAACACTCCATGCAGAATCCCAAAGAGTAACAAGATTCTAGAATCCCAAATTGTAAAAACACTCCATGTGGAATCCCAAAGAATAGCCACGTTCTGGAATTCCAAAGAGTAGCAAGATTCTAGAATCCCAAAGAATAGCAATATTTTGGTCCTCTTAAAGGCTTAGTATTACACTTCACCGCATAAGTTTTAGTTGCAAATATATAACCATATATTCAGTTTCAATGCCAGCACATGGCCTGGTATTGAATATCCATGAATCCAGTCAGTGATGGACATTAAAACATGGATCCCATAGCTTATAGAATGTTAAGTGCTATATTATAACATTTTCACCTGCCCTTTTGTGCGGAGCGAGTGTCTGTGCCTATATAAAGGCATGACGAATTCAAACTTTACACTCCTGCTCTGAGGCAGGAGTGAGTGGATCTTCTGGGCACCTCTAGCATGATGGAGGGTGAGAGGAGTGCCCAGGAGGAGGGGGAGACATGGAAAGCCAAGCTCACAGAGGCGGGGCAAGGCAGTTTATAAAAATTGTGGTCCATGGGATCTTCGGTTGCCCAGCCCTCTCCGTTGAGACCTGTAGCACCAAGAGGGAATTCCGAGGTAAAGATCATTTCGATACATCGGCATTCAGAACCCTAGTCCAATCCCTCGTACTAAGTCTACTTGACTACTGTAACATCGCCTATTTAGCAATTTCCCAAAAGAACATGCAGCGTTTACAATTGATGCAAAATGCAGCGGTCAAACTGATCTTTGGGCTGAGGAAGTTTGACCACGTGACACCCTACTACCGGCAGCTGCATTGGCTGCCAATGGAGGCGCGCGTAAAGTTTAAATTTGCCTGCTTCTGCTTCAAAGCACTACACGGACTTGCCCCTAAATATATAACTGACCTTTTCGTCTTCTCAGCCAACAGACACAAGAGAAGCTCACATTCCAACTTCGTTTCCCCCCCAGTGAGAGGTTGTAAACTGAAAAAACACCATGAACATCTTCTCTCGCACCAAGCAGCATCATGGGGTAAAGACCTAGAACAATTGCTTTCGCCCACTACTTATGAGGAAACGTCTGAAAACACACCTGTTCCTAAAGTATCCAGACAACTGATCCTCTCTTCTCTCTCCCCTCTATAGCGATTAACTTGTTCTATTGATCACTCTCTCCTCAAAAATGGATTTCCTGTCCTATTAACCCTCTTTCTTCCTCCCCTCTTAAAGTCAATCGATTTGTACCTTTGCTTAATCTTTGTAAACCGCATAGAACTTCACGGTATTGCGGTATATAAGCTGTTATTATTATTATTATTATTCCCTACTCGGGAAATGGCCTTTAGATGGAATGCCTGGCAGGAAAGGACACCCTAGGTGGGAGTGGAGTGGGAGTGGCCCAGCAGGGCAGGAACTTGATGGGAGGATGGGATGGGAGGGCTTGAGCTTGGTCATCATTTGAAATGACTTGACTTGTTATGGACAATTAACAGATGTGACTTGTTTTCCTCCTATACTTCAGCTGTGCTTGTTATTAATAATAAAAGACCAGTTTAGAAGTTCACCTGTGTCTGTTGGAAAGGGGTGGGGGTTGCCCTTCTGCCTACCAGAGTTTCTCCGGGCTGGTTAGGGTACCTGACCCATACAGATGAGCCAGGACGTAGACACTCTATCGTATAATAAAATCTCTATGGAATTTACACCCCTTTCCTGTGACCAAATAGCACATTTCTCCTTCCTCATGCTCGACTGTTCAGTAACATGGTAAAGGGGGCATCATTAGGGTGGCAGGGGATTCAGAATTCAAATTGACAATTCACAGCAAGAAGATCTGCCAGACGCAGATGAATTACATATCGGATTACATTAATTGCATGGCTGAAGTTCTTAAACAGATTTGTCAAAACAAATACATTCCGAATTATGTTATTTGTATGGCACTGAGATTTCTTAACTGAATTTATCATACAGTTAAGATTTCACAGATTTCCTATACATTTGGTAAGATAGTGAGTTCACAAATAGACCACTTAAGGCAGGGGTGTCCAACCTTTTGGCTTCCCTGGGGCCGCATTGGCCAAAAAAAAAAAGGTTTCTGGGGCCGCAAAAATGCGTAAACGCTGCAGCAAGACAGAGGAGGGAGCCGGCAAGACGGTAAACACCAGGGGGCAGCAGAGGAAAACACTGCATCGCCCTCGACTGAGGCTGCACAAAATACTTCTTGGGGCCACATGCGGCCCTCGGACCACAGGTTGGACACCCCTGACTTAAGGTATTGCTCCACTTACTGGCCTGGTAAGATAAGAGTTTTGTCTAGAAACCTTTTTACAATACTCCTTTTTAGCGCAGGGAAAGAGAACAGAGATTTCCCGCCTGGGTCTTCGTAGAGAGTATGAGCAAGACCTGTAACATAAACATGCTAATTTGAATATAATTCCAGCCTCCACTGGCAGCCAATGCGGTTTCTTGTAGTATGGGGTCATGTGATCCGATTTTTTCAACCCATATATCAAACGTACTGCCGCATTTTGAATGATTCTTAATCTCCTGATTTGTTTTTTGGTATGATCCTAAATAAATGATGTTACAGTAGTCCAATGTGCTCAAAACTGAAGATTGAACCAACAGTCTGAAGGATGAAAAGTCAAAGTATGGTTTTAATCTATTCTAAAGTAAACTAAACCAGTGGTTCCCAACTCTGTCCTGGAGGACCACCAGGTCAGTCGGGTTTTCAGGATAGCCCTAATGAATATGTATGTGGGTTCAAACTCACTTAATCCCTCCATTGCCCCTGGCACATTAGATAGATTGTGAGCCCACCGGGACAGACAGAGAAAAATGCTTGAGTACCTGCTGGGTCAGGCCTGAGGTCCATCTTGCCCAGCAGTCCGCTCACGCGGCGGCCCAACAGGTCCAGGACCTGAGCAGTAATCCTCTATTTATATCCTTCTATTCCCTTTTCCAGCAAGAAATTGTCCAATCCTTTCTTAAATCCCAGTACCGTACTCTGCCTTATAACGTCCTCTGGAAGTTGAATAAATAGTGTGAAAAGTTTCAGCCTATGGTAACCAGAGCTGGTATTGTGACATCACAATGCCTCATTTCACCAATAAGAGCCAACCTCAACAGTGATGTCACAATGGCCTGATTATCCTTTACTTGGCTCACTTTTACTACGTTTTGATTTCTAGAGTGCTGCAGTGGTTAAAGCTACAGCCTCAGCACCCTGAGGTTGTGGGTTCAATCCCACGCTGCTCCTTGTGACCCTGGGCAAGTCACTTAATCCCCCCATTGCCCCTGGCACATTAGATAGATTGTGAGCCCACCAGGACAGATAGGGAAAAATGCTTGAGTACCTGAATAAATTCATATAAACCGTTCTGAGCTCTCGTGGGAGAACTGTATAGAAAATTAAATAAATAATGGAGGTGACAGGTATGCAAATCTGCTCCACGCATATTCATTAGGGCTATCCTGAAAACCCGACTGGCCTGGTGGTCCTCCAGGATAGGCTTGGGAACCGCTGAACATAACCTTAGGCTTATATACTACATCTTCTCTATAACAGTAGAGCTCGGCACGGTTTACAAAAATTAGAAAAGAGAACAAGTACAATGTGGATCTGGAATAGTCTGGAGAGGAGCGGAATTTACAACTTTGAAAATAGCCAAGTTTTCAGATGTTTTCAAAATAGTTGGAAAGAGCCCAGATTGCGCAGTTGAGCAGGAAAATTGTTCCACAACTCAGTAATTTTGAAAAGTAGAGACTTCCCTAATTTGCCAATGTAGATAACACCTTTTGATGTAGATCTGGTAATGTCAGATCTTGCAGAATTCCAAGACAGGGGAATTAAAGGAAGAAGGATGCCATGGTAATTTCCAGAGTCGGTATGAGCTTCAAAGATTAAAGCTTGATCTAATGTAATGCTTAGAATTTTTATTGGGACATTGATCAAATAGTTCATTCCATTTATCGGAAGGGAGGCTTCCTGATTTTATTAGATGGACATGAAATACATTTGTTTTTCTGAGTTCAATATTTTTGGTCCATTTTTCGATGAGATTGAATATAGATGTTATGTAAGCCTTTGTCTCCAGCGATAATATGATGGAAGGAACAGCTATTGTGATATCGTCCGAGTAGATACATGTATGAGGTCTGTGACCTTGTCTGTTCTTTAAGTCTTTGAGTGTGTTTCACGTGTGCATATTTGAACATGTGTGTATATGTCTGTGTGACTTTGTGTACAGACAGACAAATGAATGGAGCCTCTCCAGTAGGTGCTATGACAGGAAAAATGCGACTATAAAAGGAAAGGAAAATACTAATTGTGGCAATATGGATTCTGAAAATCTTCGCAAACCATGAATTCATGAATAATGAAACACTGTGTCTATGGGAAAATCGATAATAGGTTCCAGCCATACAGTGGCGTAATAAGGGGGGGGGAGTGTCCACCCCGGGTGCCATGTTGGTGGGGGCGCCTGCACCCCTCCCCCTCCCACCACATGCACAACCCCTTCCGTTCCGCCATATCTCTAGTTTTTCACCGCCACGAGCAACAACTTCAAAGTGCTCCTCGCGATCATGTCGTCTCTCCCACTGATGCACTTCCGGGTGCCGCGCATAGGGGTCGTGAGGAGCATGTTGAAGGGAAAGGAGGCGCATGCGCGGGCAGCAAGGGGGATGGGGGAAGGAGCAGGGGGTGGAGACAAGGGCAGGGGCGGGGTGCCTTTCACCCTCCCTACGCCACTGCAGCCATACATGTTGTTCTTTAAAACCACAGGAAATGAATAATGGATCCTATAGGAAATACAGGCTTATGTTCCTGTTTGGGACCAAACTGTTGCAGCTCACTCCCTAGCTGCTTGATGGCCATTTTCAGAAGTGAAAGCAAAAGTGAAAGTGAAGAAGGTCGATTTTTAAATGTACATGTCCACGAAGGGCAAATAGCGGTCACAATTTGCGCACTTCCAGATACACAAAATTGTGAATATTGGCTGCGCGAATAGCGAGGACACACTGTGCAGGCAATTTTCCAAAGCTGATGTAGCTGATGAGGAAGAGGTCATCTCCGGGGAATCCTCACATTGGTCCATAGAAACAAAGAAAATGACGTGGACCCTCCAGTCTGCCCAGCGACATCATCTGCTACTTCTTCCTCCCCCTATGTGTCAAAATACATTAGTGGGATATGAAAATGCCTCTTTTATTACGAGCTGGCCTGGGGCAGGGTCATGCTTCTTCCATTACCTGAGGGGAATCTCGTCTGCCCTCAAGTGAGAAGCGTCTTGTCCTTGACTTAACCCTGAGCCTGATCCAATCTAGTTCAGAAGCTCCGCCTCTCTCCCTGGGGCAATCATGTGATGAAGGCACAGACCAATCAGATTCCTCACTGTATAACCTGGGCTCCATAAAAGGGCCTTGCGTGGCTTTCCTTCCCCATTCCTGCCCTCCTTGCTTCATGAAGGCTTTCCCAGGACAAACACCTTCTTTTTCATTTCAGCTTAAAACCCCCTTGTTTTACCAGCTTTCCTGTGCAATTGTTGATGTAAACAGGTGAATTGTTGCCTGCCTCAATTAAAAACATCTGCCATGTAAATGAGGAGCAATTAATTCATCCTGTTTTTAATTACTCTGTTAATTACAGCCAGGCAGCAGAAAGGATAGCTTGGGAATAGGAAGAGTGTGTCTACAGTCCTCTCCCCTCCCCCCATGGCTTCCTGCCAGCTCCCTACTGAGGCTGCAGACTCTGCTGGGGACCAGGAACCAGGCTCCAAGCCACCTCTTGGGAAACGCTTTCTGTGCCCACAAGTCACAGGGGGTCCAACTCAGCTGCTGTACGAGAGCACCAGTGTACTCGGAGAGATCTTTCAAGTTTAGGCCAAAAATTAATCTCAAGGAAGGCTGCACAGCTCTCTAGGATCATCCCACATCTATCCCTGAGCGCTGCGCAGACACCGCAGGCTGCAAGAACTCAAAGGATGCTCCTTTTTGCTTTCTATTAAAAGCTTGGTTCGGTGAACCCACTTAGATATGAAGGTCTGTAGCAGTAGAGGGAAGGGGTAAAACGAGGACCTGACGGACCTCACGGATCTAAACCCGCATGTCCTTAAAAATCTGAGGTCCGTGCCTCTTGTAGTTAGTTTCTGGCTCTGACAGACCTCGGTGACATTTTAGCGCTGACGGATCCTAATACTTTTCCCTCCCTATGCTGAGACGGATCCGTCAGCGCTAAATTGTCACCGAGGTCTGTCAGAGCCAGAAACTAACTACAAACGGCCCCGACCTCAGATTTTTAAGGACGTGCGGGTTTAGATCCGCGAGGTTCGTGAGGTCCGCGTTTTACCCCTTCCCAGCAGTAGATAAAATGAATTTAACCGCCACACTCACATTTCCCCCTCTCCTCAAGTCACTTCATTGGCTCCCCATCCAAGTCCAAATACAGTCCAAACTCCTCTTACTGACTTACAAGTGCATTCACTCTGCAGCCCCCCAATATCTCTGCTCACTTATCTCCCCCTATGCTCTCCCCACCGTAAACTCCGTTCATCGGGTAATTCCCTCTAATCTGTACTCTTCTCCTCCACCGCCAACTCTAGACTCCATCCCTTCTTTCTTGCTAAACCGTATGCCTGGAACAGGCTGCCTGAATCAATACGTCATTCTCCGTCTCTAGCCGTATTCAAATCCAAGCTAAAAGCCCCCTGTTTTGAAGCTGCTTCCGACTCTTAACTCCCACTCACCATCAGATACCTATACCCATCGTATCATTCCTTATGCTAGACCCTGAGATATGCTGTCTCTCCAAATTACATTGTAAGCTCTTCAGAGCAGGGACTGTCTACTGAATGTACAGCGCTGCATATGCCTTTTAGCACTATACTCGTAGAAATGAAGAAGCAGTTTACAGATTAGAAAGTGAGCCAAAAGCTGCTACTTACAGGACAGAGAAAGATTCTCATGACCCCTCTCCCCCCCCCCCAAGTCACAGGTGACAGCAACCATTTATGAAGAGACAGATACCTATCTGGAGCGGATCCACCCGACTTAGATCTGCACATCACGGCAAATAGGAATCTGAGCTGAGTTGAAACCAGAGGTGACATTGGTGAGCTGGGAAATCAGGCTCACAGCATTGATACCTGGAAAAGCACACAGCACGGACAGGTGGCCTGAAACTACAGGATGTGAGATTGATAGCTGCAGCCCAGGATCGTGGGTTATAGAAAGGATAGCTCACAGCGTATATAGATGTGTAGATTCTGTAAGGACTAGTGGAAAATAACCCATATGGAGGCATTAACTCTTAAGGCACCTGTAGACACACACAACACTCAATGCTAGAGAACGACATATAGAAAAAAGTAAGACAAGAAAAGCTCTGATAACTCAAGAGTCAGTTCCTAGCACCTGTTGGAAGGGAACAAAGGAAGGCAGCTCCAGTCCTCCAGTGCAGGGCTGCCCAGGGGGGCCAACCAACTCAGTGGGAGATTTGGGGTCTGCCCCAGCCTAGCCCAACCCCACCTATTTGCTCCACCCCAGACACAGCTGATTGGCAGCCAGAGGCAGAGGAAACGGTCTTCCCATGCTGTAGCAGCAGGAAACGCTTGCATAAAATGTAGGATTAGCAGGCAGCAGGAAGTGATGTCGCTGCCAAGGGACAATTGCAGTTGCCCGGTGGGAGTGCGAGAGAAGACCTGCAACAGCGGGAGCCTCCTGCTGAAAATGAGAGATGGGGTAGGTCTGCCAGTGCCACCAGTCAGCGAGAGTTTCAGGAATATGCATGATATGTACCTGCTTATAACGGGAAGAGGGCTGGCAAATGCATCTGATGAACATTCGACAGGGATCTCTTAAAACTTAACTGGCTTGTGAGACTTGAGGCCCAGACTGGGACCAAACAGCTCATTTAGTCTGCCCTGTTACTCCTGTTAAAGACAAATCCCAGCAGCCTTAGTGGGAATGCTGGCAGGACATCGCCGCATTATGCTACAGACGAGGATGCAGTAGGTCTGGTGTTGGCTGCTGGTTTTAACATAGTTAACATAGTAACATAGTAGATGACGGCAGATAAAGACCCGAATGGTCCATCCAGTCTGCCCAACCTGATTCAATTTAAATTTTTTTTTTTTTTAATTTTTCTTCTTAGCTATTTCTGGGCAAGAATCCAAAGCTTTACCCTGTACTGTGCTTAGGTTCCTACTGCCGAAATCTCCATTAAAACTTATTCCAGCCCATCTACACCCTCCCAGCCATTGAAGCCCTCCCCTGCCCATCCTCCACCAAACGGCCATATACAGACATAGACCATGCAAGTCTGCCCAGTAATTGGCCTAGTTCAATATTTAATATTATTTTCTGATTCTAAATCCTCTATGTTCATCCCATGCTTCTTTGAACTCAGTCACAGTTTTACTCTCCACCACCTCTCTCGGGAGCACATTCCAGGCATCCACTACCCTCTCCGTAAAGTAGAATTTCCTAACATTGCCCCTGAATCTACCACTCCTCAACCTCAAATCATGTCCTCTGGTTTTACCATTTTCCTTTCTCTGGAAAAGATTTTGTTCTACGTTAATACCCTTCAAGTATTTGAACGTCTGAATCATATCTCCTCTGTCTCTCCTTTCCTCTAGGGTATACATATTCAGGGCTTCCAGTCTCTCCTCATACGTCTTCTGGCGCAAGCCTCCTATCATTTTCTTCTATGGAACATTCTTAATCTTCTTGATTTGAATTTCGTAAACTGCGCTGACTTTCTTTTTAGACAGAGCGGTATAGTAAACCTTATAAGAAACAAGAAACCATATTATATTGCTCATTATTAGGTTAATGTGGGGCTGCAGTATAACTTTGGTTTTAAGCAGCGTTTTCTATGAGTCTCCACATATCAGCTTTTCCCCGTATCTACTACCATAGGACTTTTAGGGACCCCTGAAGAAGACTATCTTGTCGAAACATGGACTGTGTTGGGTCCTACGGTCATTATTTGTACTTTTGGAACTTTGACATTCTTAATAAAGTCCATTTCAGGAGCATCGTCACTCCACAGTGGGTTTTTTTTTTAAATTTCTCTTGGATTTTTTCTCTGTGGATTATCTCGGGTTCAATTTTCTTTGGTTTCGTCTTTACAGAAGGTTATGAGCACCACGAACAGGAAACTCCAATGTCTACCACTATGAGAACATTTAAAAGTCTCTCTCTGATGTTCAAGAAAAAGGGCCAGTGCTGGAAGAAGAGAAGCTCTCTCTACACACTCCCAAGGTCACTGTCCCGAACCACACCCTCTTCGAAAGAAACCACTCGGGAGTACTTAGCCCCCCCCTGGAATGCCTAACACAAGACTATCTCCAGTGGCATAGCAAGAGGGGGGTTTCCCTCCTCCTCTCTTCCTCCCTGCGCGTGCCCCTTGCCTTCCCCGTAACTTTTTTACTTTCCCAGTGTGATCATTGGTGTCGGCATTGGCGCTCTCTCTGATGTCTCTTCCGGGACCCACGCCTAGGAAGTGACGTCAAAGGGCGAGCCAACACCGACGTGGGCATGTTGCACACACGGAGATATAAAAAAGGGAAGCGGGCATTCTAGTGTTCTTCTCTCAAGCCTTTAATTAATTAATTAAATTATACTTATCGTCCGCATATCAGTCATCTATGTAGATAACAACAATACGTACATAATTAAAACAAAACATGACATACATGAACAAACAGAACATGGCGGATCATTATAAAATAACAGCATACAGAAAACAACCTGAAGCCTAGACCTTAAAATAATTAAAACCAAGCAATTGCAAAAATGGCCTCATTTGAAAAGGCAAGTCGAAAGAAATGCCAGGAAATCAGAAATCAAACGGACGGAATCTGGAAGCGAGTCCAGCGACTTGGAACACTTCAGTGACAGAACGAATCGTGGAAGAAGCAACTAACTTGAAGACTAACACCTCCTGTAATGCAGTGGTCTCAAACTCGCGGCCCGCCAGGTCCTCTTTTGAGGCCCTCGGTATGTTTATCACAATTGCAAAAGTAAAATAAAACAGTTTCTCTTTAGCTATAAATTACACCATTGTTACTAAGACTTAGCGAAAAGGAAAGATTTATAAACTATAAAGAGTTTTACCTCATTTCTTTAATAAGACATTAACTATTTTTTTCTGAGGCCCTCCAAGTACCGACAAATCCAAAAGGTGGCCCTACAAAGGGTTTGAGTTGGAGACCATGGCTGTAACGGGACTTGCTTATCCCCTCCTACCCTAGCTGAAATCACTTTCATGCACCCTTCTGACCCCACACCCCGCTTCCCTTAATCCTGTTCCTTTCTCTTATCTGTCTATATCAGGGTGGGCAACCTCAATACACAGAAGGCAGCATGAATGCCACTATTAAGCCTAGTGGGCCACAACATTACATAATGTTGGAACTGGAACTGTCCAGAGCTTTACAGACTTTCTGTGAGAACTAAATCAAACTGAAAATGATAAGGAATAAACTGCTAGAGTAGCCACTCTGAAACAGTTTGCAAAAAGCAGTATTTCAAATCAGCCAAACCCTGGTGAATGGCCACTCAGCTCACCGGTCTATATGATCCACCTATGCCAGGGGTGTCCAATGTCGGTCCTCGAGGGCCGCAATCCAGTCGGGTTTTCAGGATTTCCCCAATGAATATGCATGAGATCTGTGTGCATGCACTGCTTTCAATGCAAATTCATTGGGGAAATCCTGAAAACCCGACTGGATTGCGGCCCTCGAGGACCGACATTGGACACCCCTGACCTATGCGGTCTCTTAAGATGTTTTGTGTATTGGAAGTAACACACTGCACTATAATTAGTAAAAACCCAGACATGTCCTCTTTTTAGCATTTTTGGCATTTGTCCAGGTTTTGGAAAGCCCTGATGAGCTCCGGCCGCATTCGGAGGTCCTCCGAGCATCCTCTGATGATGCCACACACATCGGCGCATACTCCAGGCCCTCTAGACACGGCTGGAGCTCGTCCGGGAGAAGAGAGGAGTCTTTGTGGGGGCAGATCTGGGGTGGAACGGAGTGAAGCTGGAGGCAGAATAGGGTGGGGTCCACATGTTTGAGGTTTCCTGGACAAAAAATGGTTACCATAATATGCTTTGTTTGAGCATTTAACTGCTAGGATTGTCTATTATCTATGTCCATGTTATATTTGCTGTTCACCGCCTAGGGTGAATTTAAGAACAGAAGAACATGAGAATAGCCTTACTGGGTCAAACCAATGGTCCATCAAGCCCAGTAGCCCATCCTCACGGTGGCCAATTCAGGTCTAGTCCCTGGCCAAAACCCAATGAGTAGCAACATTCCATCTAGAATCCCAAAGAGTAACAAGATCCTGGAATCCCAGAGAGTAACAAGATTCTAGAATCCCAAAGAGTAGCAACATTCCATCGAGAATCCCAAAGAATAGCAAGATTCCGGAATCCCAGAGAGTAACAAGATTCTAGAATCCCAAAGAGTAGCAACATTCCATGCTACCGATCCAGGGCAAGCAGTGGCTTCCCCCAGGTCTTTCTCAATAACAGACTCTGGACTTTTCCTCCAGGAAATTGTCCAAACCCTTCTTAAAACCAGTTATGCTATCCGCTGTTACCACAACTTCTGGCAATGCGTTCCAGAGCTTAACTATTCTCTGAGTGAAAAAATATTTCTTCCTATTGGTTTTAAAAGTATTTCCCTGTAGCTTCATCGAGTGTCCCTCTAGTAGTCTAGTCTGTAATTTTTGACAGAGTGAAAAATCGATCCACTTCTACTCCACTCCGGATTTTGTAGACTTCAATCCTATCTCCCCTCAGCCATTTCTTTTCCAAGCTGAAAAGCCCTAACTGTTTTAGTCTTTCCTCATACAAGAGGAGTTCCATCCCCTTTACCATCTTGGTCGCTCTTCTTTGAACCTTTTCTAGCACTATATTCCAAAAGGCAATGAATAAACCCTAAAAAATAACCAAGGGACCCATTAGTGCCCATGAAATGTTAGGAAAATGGCCCATCCTCTATAATAAAACTCTTACCCACACATGCGCAGGTGACACGGCATGATCCCTGCCGCCGTGATTTCTGCTTCCATGCCGTGTTCCATTTGCGGCTTGCTGCGTGTGTGACGTGCGGCGGCTTGCAGCGGTGAAAGCAAAGGCAGGAGGATGTCCTTCAAGGTGCTGCGAGGCGTCTGGCTGCTACTGCTGCACAGGGAGGTGGAGGGGGAGAGGGGAAAAGGGGCTGCTTTGGGGGGAGGGGTGTGCTGGGGGACAGGCAACAATGTTGGTTTGCTCGGAGGGGCCACAGAGAGATAGGCAGGGGGCCAGGGAGAGAGACAGAGAGACAGACAGAAAGAAAGACAGACAGACAAGGGACCAGAGAGACAGACAGCCAGCGGCCAAGGAGCGAGAAAGAAAGACAGACAGACAGCGGCTAAGGAGACAGAGAGACAGAAAGAAAGACAGACAGACACATCTTTTCTAGCACACAATAAATAAATAAATAGATAAGTCTAGGACATGATTAGCCATAAGATTTTTGAACATATTTAATCATTTGTATACACTGCCCTAAACATAGAAACATAGAGTATGACGGCAGAAACGGGCCGATGGCCCATCAAGTCTGCCCACTCAAGAACCCTCCCTCCTCCAGAATCCGTCTTTTAAGCATTCCTCTGGAGCAACCCCACCTGACGGTCCCATCGTCCCTTGAAGTCAAGCGTTGTACTATCCTCAACTACCTGGCGTGGAAGACCATTCCATCGATCAATTACCCTTTCAGTGAAGAAGTATTTCCTGGTGTCCCCATGAAATCTTCCCCCCCTGAGCTTTAGCAGGTGCCCTCTTGTCGCCATGGGACCCGTAAGATAAAAGATTTCTTCTTCCACTTCAATGCGGCCCGTGATGTATTTGAATGTTTCTATCATGTCTCCCCTTTCTCTGCGCTCTTCGAGAGAATATAAGCGTAGCCTGTTCAGACGTTCTTCTTATGGGAGATCTTTGAGTCCTGAGACCATCCTAGTGGCCATTCGCTGAATTGACTCCATTCTCTTCACATCCTTTTGATAATGTGGCCTCCAAAACTGAACACAGTACTACAGGTGAGGTCTCACCATGGATCTGTATAATGGTAGTATAACTTCAGGCTTACGACTGATAAAGCTCCTTCTGATGCAGCCCAGCATTTGTCTAGCCTTTGCTGAAGCTTTCTCCACCTGATTGGCAACTTTCATATCTTCCCGGATGATGCACTTACAATGCATTCCGAAAATCGATCAAAACCGCCCTATTCACCAAATTCACTAGGACTTCCCCCCTGTAAACGCCTTTTCTTTCTCTCAAGAAGCTCCTTTCATGTATTCAGGTATTCTCTACCCATAGAACTCCAATTAACATGTAAGTACTAAAGTATTCAGGTATTCATTACCCATAGAACTCCAAGTAGTACGTAAGTTTCCCTTTTAGACTATTGTATTGTATTTAGACTCATTGTATGGTATTGTATTTAGACTTATTGTATTGTATTGTATTTAGACTCATTGTATTGTATTGTATCTAGACTTATTGTATTGTATTTAGACTTTTTGTTATTCGCTGAATGTCCAGCCTTCTTACAATGTAAACCGCCTAGAAGTCGCCTGACTATGGCGGTATAGAAAAATAAAGTTATTATTATTATTATTATTATTATTATTACTCCCAAGTCCCGTTCTGCTGCAGTTCTTGTTAGGTTTTCACCATTCAGGGTGTACATTCTGCATGGATTTCTGCTATCAAGGTGCATTACCTTACGTTTTTTGGCATACTTCTCACACCTAGATTAGCGCAAAGAATATGGGCTTCCAGTCTATGCAAAGTATCTCATGCATATGCATTGTGGTAATCTAGTCCTGAAACCTGACTGGGTGGGTGTGCCTCTAGGAAAGGGGTGTAGAGGAATTGCATTAAATCACAGCCAAATCACTTACCCTCATTAATTAGATTAATTGAGCATTTGAGTCGCCAAAAGCCTCTCAAGAAATTATTTTAAAATAAACCAATCCCCCCACCATAATTATATGATCCATATGTAAAAATGGAGTCATTCATGCTTAACCCCCCCCTTTCAAACACGTCCAGACCCCCAAACTTCATGAATTCCAAACAGCTGAAATTCCGACAATCCTGAAGAGTCAGGAACAATCATGCTTTCTAAACACTGCAAAAGTAATCTCGTAACAGGTTTGCAGGTCACATGGCACTGATTTGGGGTTTATTTGACAAAGTCACATTAGTGCTTGTGGGTCTGGATAAAATACCCTGGAAGAATTGCAGAAATTGCAGCTAGAATGAAAGCACAGATATTTACGCCTGCTTGGACGCATGCCAGGTTATTCACATGCAAAGTATGAGTGGACACAGGGATTTTACAAGGAATGCAGAGAATTCACGAGTCTGCTCGCTCTGGAATGGCCAGCAGTGCATGTTAGAAGCATGCAACCTCTTATAAGCAACATTTCTCCCTCATCCTACAGCAGGGGTGTCAAAGTTCCTCCTCGAGGGCCGCAATCCAGTCGGGATTTCAGGATTTCCGCAATGAATATGCATGAGATCTATTAGCATACAATGAAAGCAGTGCATGCAAATAGATCTCACGCATATTCATTGGGGAAATCTTGAAAACCTGACTGGATTGCAGCCCTCAAGGGACCTTGACACCCCTGTCCTACAGTCTTGCACGCATTTTACACTTACAGGGGAATTCTATACAGTATATGGAGCTACCTCCACATTGATTTTTCAGCATGAAAGAACATTCTAATGCAGTGTATCGCAAACTGAGTGCCCCGGCAAGGAGGAGAGGGACCGGCTGACTGCTTACCAGATGTGCAACTCACGGCGAGTGGCATGTCCTGTAGTCAGTCAGCTGGCGCCTGCGACTCTGTTCCTTCGCCTCACCTCACACACACACACACACTGGCAGTAATAGAAAGAGATTCTGGGCTGCGACTAGAGGACTTCCGCGCATGTGACATCATCGCCAGGGCAGGATTAATTCGTTGAGGGCCTCTAGGCACACAAGTACACTGGGCCCCCTGCCCCGCCCCACCCCACCATGCGCCCAGGTGGAAACAGGAAGCTGCGTCAGAGGGAAGCTTTGGGCAAGCAGCACCGCTTGCACAATTATAGTTCCCGTTGCCTTTCTTACCCGCGTTGCTTGCTTGTCTTACTTTCCGTCGATTGGGGGGGGGCCCGCGTTGCTGATCGGGGGGGGAGGGGCCCGCGTTGCCGATCAATGCTGGAGGGGCCCATCGCTGTTTGGAAAAAAACAATGTTGATGCCTTCCTTCATCGGGCCCCCCTGACCATTTCGGGCCCTAGGTACGTGCCTACTTGGTCTATTGGTTAATTCTGCCCTGATCATCGTGTCAACGTCCGTGCATTTCCAGGTGCCCTCCAGCTGCAGCCCCGAGATTAGTGTGTCAGTAGCTTACAAAGTTTGCGACACGCCGTTCTAACGAGATACAAGGTGCCGAAATGGGGCTGAAACATACTGACAGCCTGCCAGACAGATCCAGCTGCTGGTTTATTCTGCTATCCCAGTTCAATCTAAAGAGCTACCTGTACTGGTGTGATCATCCAGTATCCTGTGTGGCCAGCCATGTGAGCTGCTAAGGCTTCTGTTTGGTCCCCCACTTTTCACATTAGATGCTCTGCCCTTCATTCAAACAGTTATTAGATTAAGTACAACTCTTTAAGTAAGTGCTTTAAATCAGGGATTCGCAATTAGAGCATGACATGAGGATAATAGGGGTGTTCAGTAATCCACAGTAACAGTAATGTTTTAACAGAGTGGGGATGGGGACAAACTGGTTATTTCTGTTTTGGAAAACTAAGCAAAAGTGCTGCCAAAACAAGCAAATCTTCCATGAGAGATCTGAGAGGGCATTTCCCATTGCGGGAAAGAATATGGAAGAAAAAAGAACCAGACGGAATCCTGGGATTGTTAATGACATATTATTTGTCTATGGATTAAAATCAGAACAGCATAATCTATAAGCTTAGAGCGGCATCATTTTTTAAAAAAAAACCCATCTAAGTCCGTCTTGGGCCTAAGGCGCGAGTTGACCAAAGTCAGCAGCGTCTAAAGTCCATTCTCGAAAAATACGTCCAAAATATATATATATTTTTTTACAAGAATCGTGTACTTCTACGTCCAGCCGTTTGATCGTCCAAGCCACTAAGACATCTATCTTTATATGCCATTCTCGTCCAAAAAGTCATCCAAGTCCAAAACGCCTAGAACAAGACCTTTTGGATGTGGGAGGGGTCAGCAAAGTGATGGACTGGCCACCCAGGCATGGCAACAGAGTAGTGGGGCACCTTACAGGGCACTGCTGTGAACTTCACAAAAAGGGTGCCGCAAACACCTCACCACAACTCCCTTATAGGTCATGGTGAGCCCCCCCCAAGCCTACTATACCCATCTGTCAACCACTCCAATAGCCCTATAAGGCAGTACAGTAGGCTTTTGAGGGGGGGGGGGGGTTGGCGGGAGCACAGTTTTCACCATGAATGCAGTGGTTAGAGTGACTTATGGGCCTGGGTCCTCCTCTCTATGGTTCACCAGCCCACCCCCCAGACTACTTAAGCCACCTCTGTGCAGCTCTACTAGGCTTTCCTATGCCAGGTGCTGATGTTCTGGAGGCAGGTGGGGGAGTGTGTGTGGGTCTGTTCTTTGGATACCTTCTGGGCACTTAAACCTGTTTTTAAATCGCTTAAGTCACAACGTATAAGTTCCATCTAGGCAGTGTCGTTAAACTTTCGATTATCGCTGCAGTACAACTAAGCCTAGGTCAGCCCACATCCTGCCTACCTTCCGCCCTAATCACTCCTTCAAAAAAGCCCCAGCAGCGGCAGTTCTTATGTTCTTATATGTTTAAACCCGTTTCGATTATCAGCACTTGGAGAACCTGTCTTTTTGACTGTCCAAGTGCCAATTTAGGCGGGTTTTCAGATGTATTTTCGTTTTGATTATGAACCCCTTAATGTTTTTCTTTACCTACATTGGTTATAGACCTACAAAAGCCCTTACATAATATATAAAACTGCAAATCATATGGGATGGGGTAAGAGCTTGTGGGGAAAGGTTGGGGATAGGATCAGCTCACAGGGTACCATAACCAATAACCATCCTAATATTGCTGAAAAAATCTCAAACAATATAGATAAAATTCAAACCTGGGCAACGAACAACAAGCTGAAACTGAATGCCACTAAGACCAAAGCCATTGGTTTCCACACCGCACAACAGAATGTCATACCTAACCTCACTCTTCCATCAGGCATCACTCTCTTCATGGAAAAATCCACCAAGGTACTAGGCTGCATCTTAGACGACACTCTCACAATGGAACCACAAATATCTAACCTTCGGAAAAAGACCATCTACACTATGCATCAACTGTGACTCACACCACTTTGCTCTGATCGTTCAGATGATGGTCCTACCTCAACTGGACTATTGCAACTCCGCCTACCTTGGCATCAACACTTCTCTCATCCACAAACTACAACTCATCCAGAACACAGCAGTTAGACTAATCTACAAATTAAAGAAATTTGACTCAATCACAACCTTCATCAGGCAACTACATTGGCTCCCAATATCATCCCAAATAATTTACAAATCATCTTGTATCCTACACCAGATCATATACGGAAGCAGTATCCAATTATTCTCTAATGTTTGGTCGACATCAAAAAGAACCCTTAACAGAATCCAACTAAATCTACCATCCACAAAAAACCTCCACTACAAGCAAATTTTCCACTCTATGCTAACTTAGCTGGGTGTAAAAACCTGGAATGACCTACCAGAAGTCATCAGGACAGAGACAAACTACACCGCATTCAGAAAAAAACCTGAAGACAATTAACAGTCTTAGTTTCTGTATAACTCCCCCTACTTCTGTGTCCCCTATATCTTCTCCATACCCCCTCCCCTACTACTTACCCCCTTCCTCCTTGATCTGTTGCCTTGAACCTGTATAGGTATGTGCGAGGCACAAATGGATGATTAGATTAGAATGGAGTTTGAGAGGGATGGTGTGAGGATAGGGACAAACTTTGTCCATGTGTCATTCTCTATTTTCAACCCAGTCCTTGGGACACACCAGTATAGTCTGGTTTTCACGATATCCACAATGAATATATATGAGATCAATTTGCATGCGATGCCTCCATTGTGTGCAAATTCATCTCATGCATATTCATTGCGGGTATCCTGGAAACCTGACTGGCTAGCTGTGTCCCAAGGCCTGGGTTAAGAAGCCCTGCTTTAAATTACGTTTCTGCTTCATCATTTTGCTACTCTGGATCTTCTGCGCTTAGTTATACCAGACCTTACTGAAGTCTGTCCCAGTTCTATCCTTCACAGCCCCCTCCGGAAGGACCTCCTTCTCCTGCTCCGAGTCTATCTCTCGCATCAGTACCTCGTATCATGACCTCTTGTTCAAGGACGTCTGTTCCTTTACAAAGCTTCTTGCCATGCTTTCCTCGGGGGGGTCTATAAAAATATGGCCTATAGCAACACAGTTCTATTTATTCATTTTATAAGTTACATTTCTAATCCACTCACTCATAATTAAATGCCCTACCATCAGAAACAAGATGGAGTCAGGGGAATCCACGAGGGGCAATTCGGAGAGGCAGGTAAGTCCATGTATGAATGTGTAAAAGCAGTCACAGTCACACAGCGTCGATGGAAGTCGGGGATTTTTCTTCTATGTAAGACGCCAGCAGATCCGGGTCGGTGAAGTCGCGGGTCTGATTGTGGTAGATGCTCCTTGTTGGAGCACGCATTTTGTTGGCTTTATATTTCATCTTTTATAAAATCAATAAAACTTTTTGAACTAAAAAAAAAAAAAAATGCCCTAAATTGCAACTAAAACACAAGAATACAAGAAGTCTAAACTAATTAAAATGGCCATTGTCCTGTACAGCCCACAAGCCAGTGGTCTCTGCCTCCCCCAGCCTGACGGAACACAGTTTCCAGGCGCATCTGGATGTGTTGCCTGTACAAGGGGATTCTGTGTTCACCGCGAGTCGGAGTGGCTGTTTTAGTCAGAAGGATGATCTGCTGTTTTGGATTCTGGTTCTGGTTCTGGGCTGGGTCTCTTTGTAATGGGCAGTTAATCCCCAAACACTACATTACCACCTATTCCACAGATGGAGAGATTTGATCCCATCCAAAATCTGGAATCACTGCATTCCCTTGCAACTGACTTCTGTCTGCTTTCTCAGAAGTCACAAAGGTCCTTCCTTATGCATTGTGTGCGAAAGTCACAGCTGCTTCAGCCCACAAGGGATCCCCCAAGCAAGTGACTTCCTGCTCTCTTCTCCTCACCTGTCTAATGAGAGTGGTGGAGATCCCTGGGGGGGAGGGGTGAAACTTAGGCCCTCGGCCACTGTGCCAGTGTTTCCCATGGGGTCCATCACAAGTTCTGCCAACCCAGCATCAGTTACCTGGAAACGTGATGGAGATGAGAGATACTTCCTGCAGGAACAGGTGCAGAAGTCCCATGTAATGATCTAGTAATGCACCAAGACACTCACAAAAGTCAACAAATAGCAATCGAGACATTGACTCACACAAAGCTTTCTGCTGCCTTTAAATGTCCCTGTTCTTACTGTTCTTTCTCTATCTTCTTGCTTATGTTTCTCATATCGTTACTGTTTTGTACATTTTTTGGGTGATTTTTGTGAAAATTGTCATCCACTAAAGTTATCCAAATCTGAAAAGGATGAAAACTTTCTTCTAGGACATGCATGTGAATGTTATAGATAGGAGTTGTGGTCATCAGAGCTCTCCCTCATCAGCACAGCTCTCCCCCTCCAGGACTTGGGAGCTGTGGTCAGCAGAGCTCTCTCCTCCAGGACTTGGGAGCTGTGGTCAGCAGAGCTCTCTCCTCCAAGACTTGGGAGCTGTGGTCAGCAGAGTTCTCCCCTCCAGGACTTGGGAGCTGTGGTCAGCAGAGCTCTCTCCTCCAAGACTTGGGAGCTGTGGTCAGCAGAGCTCTCTCCTCCAGGATTGGGAGCTATGGTCAGCAGAGCTCTCCCCTCCAGGATTGGGAGCTATGGTCAGCAGAGCTCTCTCCTCCAGGACTTGGGAGCTGTGGTCAGCAGAGCTCTCTCCTCCAGGACTTGGGAGCTGTGGTCAGCAGAGCTCTCTCCTCCAGGACTTGGGAGCTGTGGTCAGCAGAGTTCTCCCCTCCAGGACTTGGGAGCTGTGGTCAGCAGAGCTCTCTCCTCCAAGACTTGGGAACTGTGGTCAGCAGAGTTCTCCCCTCCAGGACTTGGGAGTTGTGGTCAGCAGAGCTCTCTCCTCCAAAGACTTGGGAGCTGTGGTCAGCAGAGTTCTCCCCTCCAGGACTTGGGAGCTGTGGTCAGCAGAGCTCTCTCCTCCAAGACTTGGGAGCTGTGGTCAGCAGAGCTCTCCCCTCCAGGATTGGGAGCTATGGCCAGCAGAGCTTTCTCCTCCAGGATTGGGAGCTATGGTCAGCAGAACTCTCCCCCTCCAGGACTTGGGAGCTGTGGTCAGCAGAGCTCTCCCCTCCAGGATTGGGAGCTATGTTCAGCAGAGCTCTCCCCCTCCAGGACTTGGGAGTTGTGGTCAGCAGAGCTCTCCTCCTCCAGGACTTGGGAGCTAAGGTCAGCAGAGCTCTCCCCCTCCAGGACTTGGGAGTTGTGGTCAGCAGAGCTCTTCCCTCCAGGATTGGGAGTTATGGTCAGCACAGCTCTCCCCCTCCAGGACTTGGGAGCTATGGTCAGCAGAGCTCTCCCCCTCCAGGACTTGGGAGTTGTGGTCAGCAGAGCTCTCCCCTCCAGGATTGGGAGCTATGGTCAGCAGAGCTCTCTCCTCCAGGACTTAGGAAATGTAGCCAGCCGAACCCTCCTTCTGGCTACAGTGGATGCCCTCCCATACCTCCCTTGTACTGTAATACAGTGTGGGCTTAAAGTCCTGTATGGCCCTCTTGCAAGGACAGAGAGACCCTGAAGAGAGTAGTCCTCTGGTTTTTACTAAGAAAGCTGAAAGGTGACAGAATTTAGTGCTCTAGGACAGAGTTTCCATATACCCTCTTTACACCCCCCTGCTTCTCATTGGCTCCCTTTGTTTCTCCCAGGTAACGTCTCCAAATGTGTTAGTTTTGCCCCTGCTGTAAGAGGAATGAACCTCACTCCTAAATGTAGGCAGAATCTCAAGTGCACAGCTAGTGCTTCTCCCAGCGCCAAGGAGAACCTCCTGCATGAGCTGTAAGTGCATCAGGCCCAAGCCCAGGCTTTAATCAGTCCTGTTGGGCTTGTGATGAAGTCTGAAGTTTAGGGATTTGCAACTATGTGGGAAATGTTGACAACATAACCCTAATCATTGCAGCCATTTAGGGTTTTCCTTAGGTCAATATCAGCACTTGCTATTTTCAAGAAAAGGTGCCTTCATAATCCCGTTGCTCCCATAACAACAAAATGGCCAAGAAAAGCGGCTGTTTCTGTAACAAAATATGAATGCATTTGTATAAAACGCTTAGGTATTAAGCAAAAATAAATAAACCAACCTGAATTTTAAAAAAAAATTCCCAGAAACAACACCAAATGAACATTTTCCAGCTGGCAATCTCGCCACCACGTCTTTGTGAGGGCCTCCCAAGCCCAGATTCACACGCAATCCAGTCATCAAGCCCCTTTGCAGAATACTGGTTTGTCGCGAACCTTTCTGGTTACTAAACTCCCCCTCCCCCCCCCCTCAATCCTCACCTGCAATACCAGAGGGACTTTGAAGTATAGTTTTGATATAATTAAAAGTAGTTCTCAACCCAATCCGTGGACAAGTTTCAAGATATTTAAAAAGAACATGTATGAGCAAAATTTGCGCTGTATGCAAATCTCTCTCCCCCTGAATATCCTGAGAAACCTGCTGGGCTGACAGCCCCCCCCCCCCCTTCTCTGAAATCTATAGAAATGAGAGGCAAACTCTTAGCTGAGTGTAACAAGCATCTGTGTCCGTCTGGCCCCTGTTAAAGAGTGTTTCTAAGTCTTGCATTCAGGGCATATGTTTGCTTTAATGAATGCATTTCTCCTCCTCCAGTCCCTATGTACATAGCTTGACATATGGCAGGTCCCTGTCACACTGTTCATACAAGAACAGCCCTTTGGATCTTTAAATACAATCAGTCACTCTCCCACCCAAGAACCCTTGCCAGATCTCAGTCTGTTTTACATAGTAAAGTGAAAGGCGCTGGGTACCACCTGGAAGCTGTCTGTGATCCTGGCAGAGAGCAGAAGACCCCACTGCCAGCTGACCTGGGGCTCTCCGCTAAACAAGCAAACATCCTTTAGCTCTCACTTCTCCTTTGCTGGTTTGGTCTCTCTCGCTCCACAGGGCCCTGGGGCCACTTCCAGGCTTCAGCAGGAAGCAGCTGGCAACCCAGGACCACATTTCAAGATCATGACAGCCTGGAGCGAAGCCTTTTGGCCCATACGTTCCTTTCAGCTCCGCCCCACATTTCAAATAGAACTAGAGGTAATGTTATAGGGACAGGATTAGAGGTAAATTACAAAATTAGTCAGAGACCACTGTTCAGGCCGCCGCGGGAGCGGACCGCTGGGCAGGATGGACCTCTGGTCTGCCCCAGCGGAGGCAACTTCTTATGTTCTTAACTCCCTGGAAAGGCGTTTGGATCCTAGAGCCAGATCCCCTGTGAATAAGTAGGTTCCAGATTCAGTTCCAGGTGGATCCTACCAGGAGCCACTAAGAATCTCGGCTCTGGAACACGACGGAAATTTGAAAGGAGAGCAAAGGAGGTCAGGACACAGATTGTACGTTTTTATTCCCAAATACATTATTTCTCGTTTGCTTGATATTCCTTATTATTTCCAGTATTGTGATCTGTAATCTGAAATTGCATTTAAAAAAACAAACAAACCAAAACTTTCTTGCAAAGAGAGAGCCAGGCCTAGCCTTTCAGTCCTCAAGCTCAAGCCGGTGGCAGAAGGGGCTGGCACACTGAATGAACAGACAGCCACATTGTGCCCACAGCCCAGCTGCAGCCAGCCAGAAGGCAGACGGGTCCAGGAGAGAGCGCGAAGGCAAAGGAGCTTTTTCCCACTCTGTGCACGTGAGGGGCCCAAGCCATGACCGCTTCTGCCTCTCCTCCTTCCAGTCTCCCTGTCGCATTACCCTTACCATGTCAGGTCATGCTGGGGACAGAAAGTCTCCCAATCAAGGAAGAACAGAGAGAACACTGCCCAAGCTTCAGAAGCCGAGTACCGAGCAAAGCGAAAAAAGGGCACAGACAGGAAGCTTAAAACAATCTTCGCTCCTGTGGGCATAGATCGTTGAATTTCCCATCTGCTTCATGGGCTAATGTGCCAACATGGCTTCACTCTCCTGGCTCCCAGACTCTGTCTTCATGAGGCCCTTCCTGTGGACCTCAGATGCTCAGAATCTTTGGCCTGTAGAGAACAATGAACAAAGTCTTGGTAGCCAGCTAGCCACCCTGTCCCTGGTAATCGGGATTAACTCTGGATAGCTGCAAGACGTTCTGCCTGCTCCATTTCAATCAGCTGCCTCTCCCAGTACCACACCAGCACAAGAGCCATTCAACGTGCACACATCTGAACCATGGACAGTCTGTGTGCATTTGTGTGTTACAAGGGGAAGAAATGGAGTTTTCAGGTGGTTGTTGTCCACATCATAGAAAGGAAAAGCGGTTTAAAGACTTCACGTCCACCCTTCCCGCCTCAGCTGTTTCTGGTGGGTCCTTGAGGGAGATTCTTCCAAGGCTCAGTAGGGGGCACTTCCCCTCCCATCCCCCATAGCTGCTATTACATATGCAGAACCTTGTGAAGGGGCAACACAGAACCAAAGTCCCAGAACAAGCTGCAGGCCTGGCCTTATTCGATTCTATTCCTCACATTTCTAAACATAAGGACTTCACGTGCTTAAGCTGAACTTGACATTATTACTAGAGAATGACACGGGGACAAATTTTTCCTTGTCCCAGCGGGAACTCATTTTCCCATCCCCATGAGTTCTTTTCCTGCCCCTGCCCCATCCCTGCAAGCTCCGTCCTCATCCGCACAAGCCTCAAACGCTTTCAAATCCTAAGTAGCAACATTCTAGAACTCAGATTATGATGTCATAATGCCTCATTCCACCAATGCCTAAGCTCCGTCCTCATCCGCACAAGCCTCAAACACTTTAAAATCCTAAGTAGCAACATTCTAGAACTCAGATTATGATGTCATAATGCCTCATTCCACCAATGCCTAAGCTCCGTCCTCATCCGCACAAGCCTCAAACACTTTAAAATCCTAAGTAGCAACATTCTAGAGCTCAGATTGTGATGTCATAATGCCTCATTCCACCAATGCCTAAGCTCCGTCCTCATCCGCACAAGCCTCAAACACTTTAAAATCCTAAGTAGCAACATTCTAGAACTCAGATTATGATGTCATAATGCCTCATTCCACCAATGCCTAAGCTCCGTCCTCATCCGCACAAGCCTCAAACACTTTAAAATCCTAAGTAGCAACATTCTAGAACTCAGATTATGATGTCATAATGCCTCATTCCACCAATGCCTAAGCTCCGTCCTCATCCGCACAAGCCTCAAACACTTTAAAATCCTAAGTAGCAACATTCTAGAACTCAGATTATGATGTCATAATGCCTCATTCCACCAATGCCTAAGCTCCGTCCTCATCCGCACAAGCCTCAAACACTTTAAAATCCTAAGTAGCAACATTCTAGAACTCATATTATGATGTCATAATGCCTCATTCCACCAATGCCTAAGCTCCGTCCTCATCCGCACAAGCCTCAAACACTTTAAAATCCTAAGTAGCAACATTCTAGAGCTCAGATTGTGATGTCATAATGCCTCATTCCACCAATGCCTAAGCTCCGTCCTCATCCGCACAAGCCTCAAACACTTTAAAATCCTAAGTAGCAACATTCTAGAACTCAGATTATGATGTCATAATGCCTCATTCCACCAATGCCTAAGCTCCGTCCTCATCCGCACAAGCCTCAAACACTTTAAAATCCTAAGTAGCAACATTCTAGAGCTCAGATTGTGATGTCATCATGCCTCATTCCACCAATGCCTAAGCTCCGTCCTCATCCGCACAAGCCTCAAACACTTTAAAATCCTAAGTAGCAACATTCTAGAACTCAGATTATGATGTCATAATGCCTCATTCCACCAATGCCTAAGCTCCGTCCTCATCCGCACAAGCCTCAAACACTTTAAAATCCTAAGTAGCAACATTCTAGAACTCAGATTATGATGTCATAATGCCTCATTCCACCAATGCCTAAGCTCCGTCCTCATCCGCACAAGCCTCAAACACTTTAAAATCCTAAGTAGCAACATTCTAGAGCTCAGATTGTGATGTCATAATGCCTCATTCCACCAATGCCTAAGCTCCGTCCTCATCCGCACAAGCCTCAAACACTTTAAAATCCTAAGTAGCAACATTCTAGAACTCAGATTATGATGTCATAATGCCTCATTCCACCAATGCCTAAGCTCCGTCCTCATCCACACAAGCCTCAAACACTTTAAAATCCTAAGTAGCAACATTCTAGAACTCAGATTATGATGTCATAATGCCTCATTCCACCAATGCCTAAGCTCCGTCCTCATCTGCACAAGCCTCAAACACTTTAAAATCCTAAGTAGCAACATTCTAGAGCTCAGATTGTGATGTCATAATGCCTCATTCCACCAATGCCTAAGCTCCGTCCTCATCCGCACAAGCCTCAAACACTTTAAAATCCTAAGTAGCAACATTCTAGAACTCAGATTATGATGTCATAATGCCTCATTCCACCAATGCCTAAGCTCCGTCCTCATCCGCACAAGCCTCAAACACTTTAAAATCCTAAGTAGCAACATTCTAGAACTCAGATTATGATGTCATAATGCCTCATTCCACCAATGCCTAAGCTCCGTCCTCATCCGCACAAGCCTCAAACACTTTAAAATCCTAAGTAGCAACATTCTAGAGCTCAGATTGTGATGTCATAATGCCTCATTCCACCAATGCCTAAGCTCCGTCCTCATCCGCACAAGCCTCAAACACTTTAAAATCCTAAGTAGCAACATTCTAGAACTCAGATTATGATGTCATAATGCCTCATTCCACCAATGCCTAAGCTCCGTCCTCATCCGCACAAGCCTCAAACACTTTAAAATCCTAAGTAGCAACATTCTAGAGCTCAGATTGTGATGTCATAATGCCTCATTCCACCAATGCCTAAGCTCCGTCCTCATCCGCACAAGCCTCAAACACTTTAAAATCCTAAGTAGCAACATTCTAGAACTCAGATTATGATGTCATAATGCCTCATTCCACCAATGCCTAAGCTCCGTCCTCATCCGCACAAGCCTCAAACACTTTAAAATCCTAAGTAGCAACATTCTAGAGCTCAGATTGTGATGTCATCATGCCTCATTCCACCAATGCCTAAGCTCCGTCCTCATCCGCACAAGCCTCAAACACTTTAAAATCCTAAGTAGCAACATTCTAGAACTCAGATTATGATGTCATAATGCCTCATTCCACCAATGCCTAAGCTCCGTCCTCATCCGCACAAGCCTCAAACACTTTAAAATCCTAAGTAGCAACATTCTAGAACTCAGATTATGATGTCATAATGCCTCATTCCACCAATGCCTAAGCTCCGTCCTCATCCGCACAAGCCTCAAACACTTTAAAATCCTAAGTAGCAACATTCTAGAGCTCAGATTGTGATGTCATAATGCCTCATTCCACCAATGCCTAAGCTCCGTCCTCATCCGCACAAGCCTCAAACACTTTAAAATCCTAAGTAGCAACATTCTAGAGCTCAGATTGTGATGTCATAATGCCTCATTCCACCAATGCCTAAGCTCCGTCCTCATCCGCACAAGCCTCAAACACTTTAAAATCCTAAGTAGCAACATTCTAGAACTCAGATTATGATGTCATAATGCCTCATTCCACCAATGCCTAAGCTCCGTCCTCATCCGCACAAGCCTCAAACACTTTAAAATCCTAAGTAGCAACATTCTAGAACTCAGATTATGATGTCATAATGCCTCATTCCACCAATGCCTAAGCTCCGTCCTCATCCGCACAAGCCTCAAACACTTTAAAATCCTAAGTAGCAACATTCTAGAGCTCAGATTGTGATGTCATAATGCCTCATTCCACCAATGCCTAAGCTCCGTCCTCATCCGCACAAGCCTCAAACACTTTAAAATCCTAAGTAGCAACATTCTAGAACTCAGATTATGATGTCATAATGCCTCATTCCACCAATGCCTAAGCTCCGTCCTCATCCGCACAAGCCTCAAACACTTTAAAATCCTAAGTAGCAACATTCTAGAACTCAGATTATGATGTCATAATGCCTCATTCCACCAATGCCTAAGCTCCGTCCTCATCCGCACAAGCCTCAAACACTTTAAAATCCTAAGTAGCAACATTCTAGAGCTCAGATTGTGATGTCATAATGCCTCATTCCACCAATGCCTAAGCTCCGTCCTCATCCGCACAAGCCTCAAACACTTTAAAATCCTAAGTAGCAACATTCTAGAACTCAGATTATGATGTCATAATGCCTCATTCCACCAATGCCTAAGCTCCGTCCTCATCCGCACAAGCCTCAAACACTTTAAAATCCTAAGTAGCAACATTCTAGAGCTCAGATTGTGATGTCATCATGCCTCATTCCACCAATGCCTAAGCTCCGTCCTCATCCGCACAAGCCTCAAACACTTTAAAATCCTAAGTAGCAACATTCTAGAGCTCAGATTATGATGTCATAATGCCTCATTCCACCAATGCCTAAGCTCCGTCCTCATCCGCACAAGCCTCAAACACTTTAAAATCCTAAGTAGCAACATTCTAGAACTCAGATTATGATGTCATAATGCCTCATTCCACCAATGCCTAAGCTCCGTCCTCATCCGCACAAGCCTCAAACACTTTAAAATCCTAAGTAGCAACATTCTAGAGCTCAGATTGTGATGTCATAATGCCTCATTCCACCAATGCCTAAGCTCCGTCCTCATCCGCACAAGCCTCAAACACTTTAAAATCCTAAGTAGCAACATTCTAGAACTCAGATTATGATGTCATAATGCCTCATTCCACCAATGCCTAAGCTCCGTCCTCATCCGCACAAGCCTCAAACACTTTAAAATCCTAAGTAGCAACATTCTAGAACTCAGATTATGATGTCATAATGCCTCATTCCACCAATGCCTAAGCTCCGTCCTCATCCGCACAAGCCTCAAACACTTTAAAATCCTAAGTAGCAACATTCTAGAGCTCAGATTGTGATGTCATAATGCCTCATTCCACCAATGCCTAAGCTCCGTCCTCATCCGCACAAGCCTCAAACACTTTAAAATCCTAAGTAGCAACATTCTAGAACTCAGATTATGATGTCATAATGCCTCATTCCACCAATGCCTAAGCTCCGTCCTCATCCGCACAAGCCTCAAACACTTTAAAATCCTAAGTAGCAACATTCTAGAGCTCAGATTGTGATGTCATCATGCCTCATTCCACCAATGCCTAAGCTCCGTCCTCATCCGCACAAGCCTCAAACACTTTAAAATCCTAAGTAGCAACATTCTAGAACTCAGATTATGATGTCATAATGCCTCATTCCACCAATGCCTAAGCTCCGTCCTCATCCGCACAAGCCTCAAACACTTTAAAATCCTAAGTAGCAACATTCTAGAACTCAGATTATGATGTCATAATGCCTCATTCCACCAATGCCTAAGCTCCGTCCTCATCCGCACAAGCCTCAAACACTTTAAAATCCTAAGTAGCAACATTCTAGAGCTCAGATTGTGATGTCATAATGCCTCATTCCACCAATGCCTAAGCTCCGTCCTCATCCGCACAAGCCTCAAACACTTTAAAATCCTAAGTAGCAACATTCTAGAACTCAGATTATGATGTCATAATGCCTCATTCCACCAATGCCTAAGCTCCGTCCTCATCCGCACAAGCCTCAAACACTTTAAAATCCTAAGTAGCAACATTCTAGAGCTCAGATTGTGATGTCATCATGCCTCATTCCACCAATGCCTAAGCTCCGTCCTCATCCGCACAAGCCTCAAACACTTTAAAATCCTAAGTAGCAACATTCTAGAACTCAGATTATGATGTCATAATGCCTCATTCCACCAATGCCTAAGCTCCGTCCTCATCCGCACAAGCCTCAAACACTTTAAAATCCTAAGTAGCAACATTCTAGAACTCAGATTATGATGTCATAATGCCTCATTCCACCAATGCCTAAGCTCCGTCCTCATCCGCACAAGCCTCAAACACTTTAAAATCCTAAGTAGCAACATTCTAGAACTCAGATTATGATGTCATAATGCCTCATTCCACCAATGCCTAAGCTCCGTCCTCATCTGCACAAGCCTCAAACACTTTAAAATCCTAAGTAGCAACATTCTAGAGCTCAGATTGTGATGTCATAATGCCTCATTCCACCAATGCCTAAGCTCCGTCCTCATCCGCACAAGCCTCAAACACTTTAAAATCCTAAGTAGCAACATTCTAGAACTCAGATTATGATGTCATAATGCCTCATTCCACCAATGCCTAAGCTCCGTCCTCATCCGCACAAGCCTCAAACACTTTAAAATCCTAAGTAGCAACATTCTAGAACTCAGATTATGATGTCATAATGCCTCATTCCACCAATGCCTAAGCTCCGTCCTCATCCGCACAAGCCTCAAACACTTTAAAATCCTAAGTAGCAACATTCTAGAGCTCAGATTGTGATGTCATAATGCCTCATTCCACCAATGCCTAAGCTCCGTCCTCATCCGCACAAGCCTCAAACACTTTAAAATCCTAAGTAGCAACATTCTAGAACTCAGATTATGATGTCATAATGCCTCATTCCACCAATGCCTAAGCTCCGTCCTCATCCGCACAAGCCTCAAACACTTTAAAATCCTAAGTAGCAACATTCTAGAGCTCAGATTGTGATGTCATAATGCCTCATTCCACCAATGCCTAAGCTCCGTCCTCATCCGCACAAGCCTCAAACACTTTAAAATCCTAAGTAGCAACATTCTAGAACTCAGATTATGATGTCATAATGCCTCATTCCACCAATGCCTAAGCTCCGTCCTCATCCGCACAAGCCTCAAACACTTTAAAATCCTAAGTAGCAACATTCTAGAGCTCAGATTGTGATGTCATCATGCCTCATTCCACCAATGCCTAAGCTCCGTCCTCATCCGCACAAGCCTCAAACACTTTAAAATCCTAAGTAGCAACATTCTAGAACTCAGATTATGATGTCATAATGCCTCATTCCACCAATGCCTAAGCTCCGTCCTCATCCGCACAAGCCTCAAACACTTTAAAATCCTAAGTAGCAACATTCTAGAACTCAGATTATGATGTCATAATGCCTCATTCCACCAATGCCTAAGCTCCGTCCTCATCCGCACAAGCCTCAAACACTTTAAAATCCTAAGTAGCAACATTCTAGAGCTCAGATTGTGATGTCATAATGCCTCATTCCACCAATGCCTAAGCTCCGTCCTCATCCGCACAAGCCTCAAACACTTTAAAATCCTAAGTAGCAACATTCTAGAGCTCAGATTGTGATGTCATAATGCCTCATTCCACCAATGCCTAAGCTCCGTCCTCATCCGCACAAGCCTCAAACACTTTAAAATCCTAAGTAGCAACATTCTAGAACTCAGATTATGATGTCATAATGCCTCATTCCACCAATGCCTAAGCTCCGTCCTCATCCGCACAAGCCTCAAACACTTTAAAATCCTAAGTAGCAACATTCTAGAACTCAGATTATGATGTCATAATGCCTCATTCCACCAATGCCTAAGCTCCGTCCTCATCCGCACAAGCCTCAAACACTTTAAAATCCTAAGTAGCAACATTCTAGAGCTCAGATTGTGATGTCATAATGCCTCATTCCACCAATGCCTAAGCTCCGTCCTCATCCGCACAAGCCTCAAACACTTTAAAATCCTAAGTAGCAACATTCTAGAACTCAGATTATGATGTCATAATGCCTCATTCCACCAATGCCTAAGCTCCGTCCTCATCCGCACAAGCCTCAAACACTTTAAAATCCTAAGTAGCAACATTCTAGAACTCAGATTATGATGTCATAATGCCTCATTCCACCAATGCCTAAGCTCCGTCCTCATCCGCACAAGCCTCAAACACTTTAAAATCCTAAGTAGCAACATTCTAGAGCTCAGATTGTGATGTCATAATGCCTCATT
Organism: Geotrypetes seraphini; assembly: GCF_902459505.1. Classification (NCBI taxonomy): domain Eukaryota; kingdom Metazoa; phylum Chordata; class Amphibia; order Gymnophiona; family Dermophiidae; genus Geotrypetes; species Geotrypetes seraphini. The sequence continues at coordinate 9,119,824 of NC_047087.1, read as the reverse complement.
CCACCAATGCCTAAGCTCCGTCCTCATCCGCACAAGCCTCAAACACTTTAAAATCCTAAGTAGCAACATTCTAGAACTCAGATTATGATGTCATAATGCCTCATTCCACCAATGCCTAAGCTCCGTCCTCATCCGCACAAGCCTCAAACACTTTAAAATCCTAAGTAGCAACATTCTAGAGCTCAGATTGTGATGTCATCATGCCTCATTCCACCAATGCCTAAGCTCCGTCCTCATCCGCACAAGCCTCAAACACTTTAAAATCCTAAGTAGCAACATTCTAGAACTCAGATTATGATGTCATAATGCCTCATTCCACCAATGCCTAAGCTCCGTCCTCATCCGCACAAGCCTCAAACACTTTAAAATCCTAAGTAGCAACATTCTAGAACTCAGATTATGATGTCATAATGCCTCATTCCACCAATGCCTAAGCTCCGTCCTCATCCGCACAAGCCTCAAACACTTTAAAATCCTAAGTAGCAACATTCTAGAGCTCAGATTGTGATGTCATAATGCCTCATTCCACCAATGCCTAAGCTCCGTCCTCATCCGCACAAGCCTCAAACACTTTAAAATCCTAAGTAGCAACATTCTAGAACTCAGATTGTGATGTCATAATGCCTCATTCCACCAATGCCTAAGCTCCGTCCTCATCCGCACAAGCCTCAAACACTTTAAAATCCTAAGTAGCAACATTCTAGAACTCATATTATGATGTCATAATGCCTCATTCCACCAATGCCTAAGCTCCGTCCTCATCCGCACAAGCCTCAAACACTTTAAAATCCTAAGTAGCAACATTCTAGAGCTCAGATTATGATGTCATAATGCCTCATTCCACCAATGCCTAAGCTCCGTCCTCATCCGCACAAGCCTCAAACACTTTAAAATCCTAAGTAGCAACATTCTAGAACTCAGATTATGATGTCATAATGCCTCATTCCACCAATGCCTAAGCTCCGTCCTCATCCGCACAAGCCTCAAACACTTTAAAATCCTAAGTAGCAACATTCTAGAGCTCAGATTGTGATGTCATAATGCCTCATTCCACCAATGCCTAAGCTCCGTCCTCATCCGCACAAGCCTCAAACACTTTAAAATCCTAAGTAGCAACATTCTAGAACTCAGATTATGATGTCATAATGCCTCATTCCACCAATGCCTAAGCTCCGTCCTCATCCGCACAAGCCTCAAACACTTTAAAATCCTAAGTAGCAACATTCTAGAGCTCAGATTGTGATGTCATCATGCCTCATTCCACCAATGCCTAAGCTCCGTCCTCATCCGCACAAGCCTCAAACACTTTAAAATCCTAAGTAGCAACATTCTAGAACTCAGATTATGATGTCATAATGCCTCATTCCACCAATGCCTAAGCTCCGTCCTCATCCGCACAAGCCTCAAACACTTTAAAATCCTAAGTAGCAACATTCTAGAACTCAGATTATGATGTCATAATGCCTCATTCCACCAATGCCTAAGCTCCGTCCTCATCCGCACAAGCCTCAAACACTTTAAAATCCTAAGTAGCAACATTCTAGAGCTCAGATTGTGATGTCATAATGCCTCATTCCACCAATGCCTAAGCTCCGTCCTCATCCGCACAAGCCTCAAACACTTTAAAATCCTAAGTAGCAACATTCTAGAACTCAGATTATGATGTCATAATGCCTCATTCCACCAATGCCTAAGCTCCGTCCTCATCCGCACAAGCCTCAAACACTTTAAAATCCTAAGTAGCAACATTCTAGAACTCAGATTATGATGTCATAATGCCTCATTCCACCAATGCCTAAGCTCCGTCCTCATCCGCACAAGCCTCAAACACTTTAAAATCCTAAGTAGCAACATTCTAGAGCTCAGATTGTGATGTCATAATGCCTCATTCCACCAATGCCTAAGCTCCGTCCTCATCCGCACAAGCCTCAAACACTTTAAAATCCTAAGTAGCAACATTCTAGAACTCAGATTATGATGTCATAATGCCTCATTCCACCAATGCCTAAGCTCCGTCCTCATCCGCACAAGCCTCAAACACTTTAAAATCCTAAGTAGCAACATTCTAGAGCTCAGATTGTGATGTCATCATGCCTCATTCCACCAATGCCTAAGCTCCGTCCTCATCCGCACAAGCCTCAAACACTTTAAAATCCTAAGTAGCAACATTCTAGAACTCAGATTATGATGTCATAATGCCTCATTCCACCAATGCCTAAGCTCCGTCCTCATCCGCACAAGCCTCAAACACTTTAAAATCCTAAGTAGCAACATTCTAGAACTCAGATTATGATGTCATAATGCCTCATTCCACCAATGCCTAAGCTCCGTCCTCATCCGCACAAGCCTCAAACACTTTAAAATCCTAAGTAGCAACATTCTAGAGCTCAGATTGTGATGTCATAATGCCTCATTCCACCAATGCCTAAGCTCCGTCCTCATCCGCACAAGCCTCAAACACTTTAAAATCCTAAGTAGCAACATTCTAGAGCGCAGATTATGATGTCATAATGCCTCATTCCACCAATGCCTAAGCTCCGTCCTCATCCGCACAAGCCTCAAACACTTTAAAATCCTAAGTAGCAACATTCTAGAGCTCAGATTGTGATGTCATCATGCCTCATTCCACCAATGCCTAAGCTCCGTCCTCATCCGCACAAGCCTCAAACACTTTAAAATCCTAAGTAGCAACATTCTAGAACTCAGATTATGATGTCATAATGCCTCATTCCACCAATGCCTAAGCTCCGTCCTCATCCGCACAAGCCTCAAACACTTTAAAATCCTAAGTAGCAACATTCTAGAACTCAGATTATGATGTCATAATGCCTCATTCCACCAATGCCTAAGCTCCGTCCTCATCCGCACAAGCCTCAAACACTTTAAAATCCTAAGTAGCAACATTCTAGAGCTCAGATTGTGATGTCATAATGCCTCATTCCACCAATGCCTAAGCTCCGTCCTCATCCGCACAAGCCTCAAACACTTTAAAATCCTAAGTAGCAACATTCTAGAACTCAGATTATGATGTCATAATGCCTCATTCCACCAATGCCTAAGCTCCGTCCTCATCCGCACAAGCCTCAAACACTTTAAAATCCTACGTAGCAACATTCTAGAACTCAGATTATGATGTCATAATGCCTCATTCCACCAATGCCTAAGCTCCGTCCTCATCCGCACAAGCCTCAAACGCTTTCAAATCCTAAGTGTTTGAGGCTTGTGCAGTTAAGGCAGAGCTTACAGGAATGGGTCAGGGACAGCGACAAAATTCACAGGGACGGGACACTGAAATTGAGTTCCTGTGGGAACGGGGAAAAACCTGTCCCCATGTCATTCTTTAATTAATACAAGAATGACAATGGTAAATCCTAGCATGATGGAGAAGAGGCTACAGAGTCAGAACAGTCTGATACCTGCTGCCCAAGAAAAATATTAATTACAAGGAGGAGACACCTGGAATCCGCTAAATGTCCTTACTAAATTCCAGTCCTTTGAAATGAATACATCTTAGCTGGGCATGTAGGAATCTCTGGTTCTCATCCTTTCTGCATCCGTTCCCCACCCCCATACTGAAGCAACCAGACAAACTGGTCCCTGAGGTGCAGAAGGGAAAAAAGCAGGAGCTAAAATGAAAAAAAAAAAAAAATTGTGATGGGGAGTAAGGAAACCCTGCTGATTCTCTGAGCACAGAACCTCTGCGCTGTCAGTCTGTTGTGTGCTGGGAAGTCCTAAATCCTAGCTCACTGAATTCAAGGGGTGAGCTTGGGGAGGGGGCAATGCTGAATTGATCCCTCTCTTCCCACTGCTATGATTTTTTTTTAACCCTTTGCCCCACAAAATAAGCAGAGATACTACTTATGCAGAAAGCTTGAGATTCCTGGAACTAAAATCGGTGAATTATGGGGGGGGAGGGGGGTTTCCATATTTTCTATTTACTTTGAGGGCGGTGACTTCAATTTCAAGGTATTATTTCTAGTCCGCTAAGTCTCTCTCTAGGATCAGTGATGGGCACTTGGGCTCTTCAGTGCCCGAAGGCAGGATCTGCAGACTGAGGTGTCTAGTGTATAAGGAAAGCCACTGACCCAGGGGACCGTCCTTCTGTCTGGCGGAGCAGCTGACACCACCCGACCCTGCAGGTGTGTGCGATGTGCACGCCTGCCTGATTTCAGCTGGGGCTCGATGAATCGCTGAAAGTTAGTTCCTGCTTCAGCCTGGGCACGCTGTGTTTAATCACAGAGCTGAGAGGGAAAGCCAGAGCCCTGGCATGGTTCAGGGGGAGCAGGAAGCCGTCAGGCACTGGAGTGCGGTGTTCCTGCCATTCAAGGCTAAATGCTTTATACTTAGCTTTGTTAATTGCTTATGAATTCATTTGTGTTTCAGCTTTAAGCTAAGCTCCGTTTTCTCATAAAATCTTTCTGGCTTGTGTCCTCTGCTACGCTCAGGCTTTACAGCGGCTGGTACAGCACATGCCTTTAGCCCTTCCTGCAGGTACCCCTAAAGTCCCGACAACATGGAAGGCATTTCCTTCAGTTTCACTTTGGAGCTGTGCAACCTTAGGTAAGAAATAGTGGCACAGACTCCCCGCAAAAGAGGAATGGGACTTGGTTGTGATAAATAAGGTGGCCAAAAAGGTTGAAAAGACAACAGCAAAAGCTAGAAGGAATGGTCAACAGGAAAAAGGAGATATTGAGGCCACAGTATAAGACTGGTGAGACCTCATTTAGAATATTGTGTACAATTCTAGATTAGATTAGATGCAAACAGATGGTCAGTGGTCTTTGTCATAGGCGTATGGGGACAGACTTAAAGATCTCAATCTCTATACTTTGGAGGAAAGGCGGGAGAAGAGAGATAATAATAATAATAATAACAGTTTATATACCGCAATACCGTTAAGTTGTAAGAGATATGATAGAGATGTTTAAATGCACATGAGGTGAGTGTCTCTCATTTGGAATGAGAGGGCACAGGATGACGTTAAGAGCTGATAGGCTCAGGAGTAATCTAAGGACATACTCCCCCCCCCCCCCAGATATGGTGGTAGATGCATTGACTAGGCTCCCGCTAGAGGTGGTGGAGAGAAAGACTGTGCATGTGGGATCTCTTAGGGAGAGGCTGGGTGTGCATGGGCAGTCTGGACGGCCCGTTTGGCCTTTAGCTGCCATCCTGTTTCTGTGACTTTTCTAGGTGCTGGCATCCCAGGAAGTTGCTGGGGACCAGGTTTTAACTGAAGCAGAAGGGAACAGATCCAGGCATAGAAGCCAGCCTGCGCAATTTTTGGGACTGTCCAGGGAAGAGTCATTTCCAATGAATTTAGCTCTCCCAATCATTTTGAAAAAGTTGTCTGGTGTGAGGGGTGGGGAAGCCTTACTAAAGCAGTACCTGGAAAGTCCCCCTGGCCAACCCTGGGGCTAGACACATTTTCACTTCAAATTCCTAGCTCCTATGAATTCAGGACAGGCTCAGCTCATCAGTCCTTTCGGAGTCTAGGCTGCTCCTACACCAGATCCTAAGACAAAGCAGGAAAGAGAGGGACACTTTCTACCCTAATTACTGAACAAAATAAGCCCCGGGATGTCCCTGCTGAAGTCCCCTCCTGCTATCTCAGATTCAAACAGCAGATAATAATGAGCCCCCCCCCCCCCCCCCGATCCACCGGGAAAGTTTTAAGACATAGGAGGGGGAAGCGGAGAAAAGTGCGAGCCCAGCAGACAGAAGGAAAAGGCAAAGCTGCTCCCTGGCATCCACCGGGAGGCGACACTTACTGTCCTGAGGCTGAGCTGAAGGTCCCGACCGGAGGCGGCTCTAGGCTGGGGCCATGGCCGGGCTCTTTGTAAATCCAGCGATCTTTGGTTTCTGCCTCCTGCTCCTCTTCCCACTTTGCCCTTGTCTGCCTTTTCTTTTCCTCTTCACTTGGCTTTTACTTCTTTCTCTTTTCCATTCAATCTCTCTCGTCCCTGCCGGTGGCCGCTTGCGCCGCTCCCCGGGGCCGCTGGCCGGCAGGGCGCCGCTCAGCTGGCGGGGTCCCTGCAGCTCATCCCCGGCCGCAGCCCCGCAGCTCCCGCTCCCGGCTCAGGCTCCGGCTCTCTGCGCTGCCGAGCGCCCGTCAGAGCGGGCAGAGGGAGGGCTGCAGCCCGGGCTCCTCCTCCGCCTCCTCCTCTTCCCCCCGCCTGCGCTCCCCGCTGTGGGTCAGCTCAGACAAGATGCCTCCATACGCCCCCCCTCTGCACCCCCCACTCAGCTGACACCCCCACATGCTCCTCTATGCACCCACCCACTCCCCCCTCACCCACTCATAGAGCTGACACCCCCCACATGTTTCTCTGTGTACACCCCCACCCACCCTCACTCTCTGCACACTCATCCACCCAGTCACCCCCACACCCACTCACAGAGCTGACACTCCACACATGCTCCTCTCTGCACCCACCCCCACCCCCACTCTCTGCATTCACTCAGCACACTCACCCAACCACTCACCCTCACACCCACTCACAGAGCTGACACTCCACACATGCTCCTTTATGGACATTCCCAACCACCCCCACTCTCTGCACACTCACCCACCCACTCACCCTCACACCCACTCATAGAGCTGACACCCCACACATGTTTTTCTCTGCAGCCACCCACCCACCCCCACTCTCTGCATCCACTCAGCACACTCACCAACCCAGTCATCCCCACATCCACTCACAGAGCTGACACTCCACACATGCTCCTCTATGGACATCCACAACCACCCCCACTCTCTGCATACTCACCCACCCACTCACCCTCACACCCATTCATAGAGCTGACACCCCACACATGCTTCTCTCTGCACCGACCCACCCCCACTCTCTGCATCCACTCAGCACACTCACCCACCCAGTCACCCCCACACCCACTCACAGAGCTGACACTCCACACATGCTCCTCTCTGCACCCACCCACCCCCACTCTCTGCATCCATTCAGCACACTCACCCACCCACTCACCCTCACACCCACTCATAGAGCTGACACCCCACACATGCTCCTCTCTGCACCCACCCACCCCCACTCTCTGCATCCACTCAGCACACTCACCCACCCACTCCCCCCCACACCCACTCACAGAGCTGACACCCCCCACATGTTTCTCTGTGTACACCCCCACCCACCCCCACTCTCTGTACACTCACCCCCCACTCCCCCCTCACCCACTCATACAGCTGACACTCCACACATGTTCCTCTCTGCACCCACCCACCCACACTCTCTGCATCCACTCAGCACACTCACCCCCACACCCACTCATAGAGCTGACACCCCCCGCATGCTCCTCTATGCACCCACCCACTCCCACTCTCTGCACATTCACCCACCCACTCACCCCCACACACACTCACAGAGCTGACACCCCACACATGTTTCTCTGTGTACACACCCACCCACCCCCACTCTCTGCACCCACTCTCTGCACACTCACCCACCCACTCACCCCCACACCTACTCATACAGCTGACACTCCACACATGCTCCTCTCTACACCCACCCACCCACCCCCACTCTCTGCATCCACTCAGCACACTCACCCACCCACTCACCACCACATCCACTCATAGAGCTGACACCCACATGCTCCTCTATGCACCCACCCACTCCCACTCTCTGCACACTCACCCACCCACTCACCCCCACACCCACTCAAAGAGCTGACACCCCCCTCATGCTCCTCTATGGACACCCCCACCCACCCTCACCCTCTGCATCCACTCAGCACACTCACCCACCCACTCACCCCCACACACACTCATTGAGCTGACAACCCCCACATGTTTCTCTCTGCACCCCCACTCTCTGCACACTCACCCACACACTCACCCTCACACCCACTCAAAGAGCTGACACCCCCCACATGCTCCTCTATGAACTCACCCACTCCCACTCTCTGTACACTCACCCATCCACTCACCCCCACACCCACTCATACAGTTGACACTCCACACATGCTCCTCTCTACACCAAACCCACCCACCCCCACTCTCGGCATGCACTCTGCACACTCACCCAACCACTAACTCCCACACCCACTCATACAGCTGACACACCTCATATGCTCCTCTATGCACCCACCCACCTACACTCTCTGCACCCACTCGCTACACACTCACCCACCCACTCACCCCACACCCACTCATAGAGCTGACACCCCACACATGTTTCTCTGAGTACACAACCACCCACCCACACTCTCTGCACTCATTCTCTGCACACTCACCCACCCACTCACCCCCCCACACACTCATACAGCTGACACCCCACACATGTTTCTCTCTGCTCCCACCCCCCCCAACCCCACTCTTTGCATCCACTCTCTGCACATTCACCCACCCACTCACCTCCACACCCACTCATAGAGCTGACACCCCACACATGTTTCTCTCTGCACCCACACTCCCACCCCCACTCTCTGCACACTCACCCACCCACACACCCCCACACCCACTCACAGAGCTAACACTCCACACATGCTCCTCTCTGCACCCACCCACCCACCCCCACTCTCTGCATCCACTCAGCACACTCACCCACCCACTCATCCCCACACCCACTATTGAGCTGACACCCCACACATGTTTCTCTGTGTACACCCCCACCCATCCCCACTCTCTGCACCAACTCTCTGCACACTCACCCACCCACTCACCCCCACACCCACTCATAGAGGTGACACCCCACACATGTTTCTCTCTACACTCACCCCACCCTCACTCTCTGCACCCACTCTCTGTACTCACCCACCCACTCACACCCACACCCACTCACAGAGCTGACACTCCACACATGCTCCTCTATGCACCCACCAACCCATCCCCACTCTCTGCACCCACTCTCTGCACACTCACCCTCACATCCACTCATAGAGCTGACACCTCCCACATGCTCCTCTATGCATCCACCCACCCCCACTTTCTGCACCCTCACCCACCCACTCCCCCCCACATCCACTCATAGAGCTGACACCCCACACATGTTTCTCTGTGTACACTCCCACTCCCTCACCCCCACACTTACTCATAGAGCTGACATCCCCCACATGCTCCGCTATGCACCCACGCACCCCCACTCTGCACACTCACCCACCCACTCACCCCCACACCCACTCACAGAGCTGACAACCCACACATGCTCCTCTATGCACCCACCCACCCCCACTCTCTGCACATTCACCCACCCACTCCCCCACATCCACTCATAGAGCTGACACCCCACACATGTTTCTCTGTGTACACTCCCACTCACTCACCCCCACACTCACTCATAGAGCTGACAACCCCCACATGCTCCGCTATGCACCCACTCACCCACACTCTGCATACTCACCCACCCACTCTCCCCACATCCACTCTTATAGCTCACACCCCCATATGCTCCCCTATGCACCCACCCACCACCACTCTCTGCACACTCACCCACCCACTTCCCCCCACACCCACTCATAGAGCTGACACCCCCCACATGCTCCTCTATCCACACCCCCACCCACCCGCACTCTCTGCACACTCACCCACCCACCCACTCACCCCCACACCCACTCAAAGAGCAGACATTCCCACATGCTCCTCTATGCACCCACCCCCCACACTCTGCATCCACTCTCTGCACACTCCCCCCCACACTCCCCCTCATAGAGCAGACACCCCACACATGTTTCTCTGTGTACACACCCACCCACCTCACTCTCTGCACCCACTCTCTGCACACTCACCCACCCACTCACCCCCACACCTACTCACAGAGCTGACACCCCCACATGCTCCTCTATCCACCCCCACTCGCTGTGCACACTCCACCCCCACACCAACTCATAGAGCTGACACCCTCACATGCTTCTCTATGCACCCACCCACCCACACACACTCTGCACACTCACCCACCCACTCCCCCCCACACCCACTCATAGAGCTGATACCCCCACATGCTCCTCTATGCACCCACCCACACCCACTCTCTGCACCCACTCTCTGCACACTCACCCACCCACTCACCCCCACACCCACTCATACAGCTGACACCCCTCATATGCTCCTCTATGCACCCACCCACCCACAGTCCCTGCACCCACTCTCTGCACACTCACCCACCTACTCCCCCCACACCCACTCATAGAGCTGACACCTCACACATGTTTCTCTGAGTACACACCCACCCACCCCCACTCTCTGCACCCACTCTCTGCACACTCACCCACTCACTCACCCCCACACCCACTCATAGAGCTGACAACCCCCACATGCTCCTCTATGCATCCACCCACTCATACATCTGACACCTCACACAAGCTCCTCTATGCATCCAACCACTCACAGAGCTGACACCACACACGTACTCCTCTATGCACCCAACCACCCACTGACAGAGCTGACACCTCACACATGTTTCTGTGCACACACCCACCCACTCACCCCCACGCCCACTCATAGAGCTGACACCCCACACATGTTTCTCTGTGTACACACCCACCCACTAAACTCCACACCCAATCATACAGCTGACACCCCACACATGCTCCTCTATGCACACACCCTCTCTCTACACACCCACCCACCTCACACTCACTCATACAGCTGACACCCCAAACATGCTCCACTATGCACACACCCACTCTGTGCACATGAACCCACACCCTCACCCTCACACCCATTTGTATAGCTGACATGCTATTCTATGCACACACCCACCCACTCACCCCCACACTCACTCGTACAGCTGACATCTCACACATGCTCTTCTATGTGTACCCCCACTCTTTGCACACCCACACACCCACTCACCCCCACACCTACTCATACAGCTGACACCCCACACATGCTCCTCTATGCACACACCCACTCCCCTGCACACCCACCCCACCCCCTCTCATACAGCTGACACTCCACACATGCTCTCTATGCACACACCCACTGACCTCCACATCCACTCATACAGCTGACAACCCACATATAATTGTCTATACACTCACCCATACCCACTCCTATATATACCTAACCACACCTGTACACAATGACACCCCACACTCCTCTATACATCCACCTACTCTCCCACTCCACACCCATTCCTCTATACACCCAACCACCCCACCACACACTAACTCCTATATACACCTAGCCACACCTGTACACAATGACACCCTCCACAATCGTTTGTACATCCACTCACTCTCCCACTCCACACCCACTTCTACCCACACATCCACTCAATGCCCTCACAACCCCACATTCTCCCCACACTGTAAACTGTATATATCCCCCAACATATACACCCATGCCCATACACTCCTACATACATCCACTCACACTCCCTATATATAACCATGCCCACACATACCCCTATATACACACCTTCCATCACACAAATTTAACCCTTTATTGCCTGAGATACAATTTTAGATTGTGAGACTTCAAGGGTCAGGGAAATACCTAGTATCTCTGAATATATATCTTGACTATTACTGAAAAGGTTTGGCTATAAATAAAAGCTACAGATAGAGATACTCACAGACCCCACATCAAGCTCATACAGACATATCAACTTACACCTACACATTGATAGATACCCCACAGACACAAAACCACACACACAAATAATCCCTACCACACACTAACACATACATGTACATAACATCCACATCTAATCAGAAAGCAACACATTAATACCCCCACAGATACCAACACCAGACACTCTACAGACATCCTGACACCAGCCCAGGCAGAAATATAGAGTGACACATCTATATGTTATTAGTGAATGAAAATCCAAAAGTCACATGACAGCACCTCTGTAATGTGTGATATAGGTTGTGTCTCCGTCACCAGAGGAACCCAGTGGATGGGCTCAGAAGCTCCAGCAGCAGCAAACTTCCCAAGTCAGTGCAGAGTGGTAGGTAAGGAGCTGCTGCCTTTACCTCTTCCTCTCTGCAGAGGGCGCTCCACCACTATAGCAGTCTCCACGCGTGCCAGGCTCACTCCTCAGCTGCTCACTTGGCGGCACAAGAAGGAGGAAACTCTACATCCCTGAAGCCTGTCTCAAAGCTACATGCAGTAGATTTTTAAAGAGGTTTTCTTCTTTGCAGTCATTGTGCTATGTCTCTAGTAGACTGAGGACTGGTGCACATTGGCACTGGGTACAAGTCCCTTTCCCTTCCACATCTTTACCCTCTCAGGGCAACGTCTCCAAACGGGTTCTTTTTGCACATACCATGACGAGTGATGAAGAGTGGTGATAACAGAGAGAAAAGGGGTAATTTAAGCCATATCTGCAAGGCACACATGCAGGAGGTAACGCTGTTAGGGGGCTTCAGGGCTAGGCAGCAAGGACACACATGCGTGCAGAAATAAAAACCCTAAAACATGCACATATCAACTTTACAGGTGGACATTCACTTAGGCACATAACTTCTAGACTGCTATAAGTTACATGTGTATCTCCTAAACATGCCTAAACACAGATGTGTCTATACCAAGTTATGCTGTCACTCTGTCAAAGAAAGTAGGCACCTATAGCCCATCCCCTCAAGCTCCGTCCTCATCTGCAGAAGCCTCAAACATTTTAAACTGCACAAGCCTCAAACACTTTAAAATCCTAAGTAGCAACATTCTAGAGCTCAGATTGTGATGTCATAATGCCTCATTCCACCAATGCCTAAGCTCCGTCCTCATCTGCACAAGCCTCAAACGCTTTAAAATCCTAAGTAGCAACATTCTAGAGCTCAGATTGTGATGTCATAATGCCTCATTCCACCAATGCCTGAGCTCCGTCCTCCTCTGCACAAGCCTCAAACCCTTTAAAATCCTAAGTAGCAACATTCTAGAGCTCAGATTGTGATGTCATAATGCCTCATTCCACCAATGCCTGAGCTCCGTCCTCATCTGCACAAGCCTCAAACACTTTAAAATCCTAAGTAGCAACATTCTAGAGCTCAGATTGTGATGTCATAATGCCTCATTCCACCAATGCCTAAGCTCCGTCCTCATCTGCACAAGCCTCAAACGCTTTAAAATCCTAAGTAGCAACATTCTAGAGCTCAGATTGTGATGTCATAATGCCTCATTCCACCAATGCCTGAGCTCCGTCCTCCTCTGCACAAGCCTCAAACCCTTTAAAATCCTAAGTAGCAACATTCTAGAGCTCAGATTGTGATGTCATAATGCCTCATTCCACCAATGCCTAAGCTCCGTCCTCATCTGCACAAGCCTCAAACACTTTAAAATCCTAAGTAGCAACATTCTAGAGCTCAGATTGTGATGTCATAATGCCTCATTCCACCAATGCCTAAGCTCCGTCCTCATCTGCACAAGCCTCAAACCCTTTAAAATCCTAAGTAGCAACATTCTAGAGCTCAGATTGTGATGTCATAATGCCTCATTCCACCAATGCCTAAGCTCCGTCCTCATCTGCACAAGCCTCAAACACTTTAAAATCCTAAGTAGCAACATTCTAGAGCTCAGATTGTGATGTCATAATGCCTCATTCCACCAATGCCTAAGCTCCGTCCTCATCTGCACAAGCCTCAAACACTTTAAAATCCTAAGTAGCAACATTCTAGAGCTCAGATTGTGATATCATAATGCCTCATTCCACCAATGCCTAAGCTCCGTCCTCATCTGCACAAGCCTCAAACACTTTAAAGCCTAAGTAGCAACATTCTAGAGCTCAGATTGTGATGTCATAATGCCTCATTCCACCAATGCCTAAGCTCTGTCCTCATCTGCACAAGCCTCAAACACTTTAAAGCCTAAGTAGCAACATTCTAGAACTCAGATTGTGATGTCATAATGCCTCATTCCACCAATGCCTGAGCTCTGTCCTCCTCTGCACAAGCCTCAAACCCTTTAAAATCCTAAGTAGCAACATTCTAGAGCTCAGATTGTGATGTCATAATGCCTCATTCCACCAATGCCTGAGCTCCGTCCTCCTCTGCACAAGCCTCAAACCCTTTAAAATCCTAAGTAGCAACATTCTAGAGCTCAGATTGTGATGTCATAATGCCTCATTCCACCAATGCCTGAGCTCCGTCCTCCTCTGCACAAGCCTCAAACCCTTTAAAATCCTAAGTAGCAACATTCTAGAGCTCAGTTTGTGATGTCATAATGCCTCATTCCACCAATGCCTAAGCTCCGTCCTCATCTGCACAAGCCTCAAACCCTTTAAAATCCTAAGTAGCAACATTCTAGAGCTCAGATTGTGATGTCATAATGCCTCATTCCACCAATGCCTAAGCTCCGTCCTCATCTGCACAAGCCTCAAACACTTTAAAATCCTAAGTAGCAACATTCTAGAGCTCAGATTGTGATGTCATAATGCCTCATTCCACCAATGCCTAAGCTCCGTCCTCATCTGCACAAGCCTCAAACACTTTAAAATCCTAAGTAGCAACATTCTAGAGCTCAGATTGTGATATCATAATGCCTCATTCCACCAATGCCTAAGCTCCGTCCTCATCTGCACAAGCCTCAAACACTTTAAAGCCTAAGTAGCAACATTCTAGAGCTCAGATTGTGATGTCATAATGCCTCATTCCACCAATGCCTAAGCTCTGTCCTCATCTGCACAAGCCTCAAACACTTTAAAGCCTAAGTAGCAACATTCTAGAACTCAGATTGTGATGTCATAATGCCTCATTCCACCAATGCCTGAGCTCTGTCCTCCTCTGCACAAGCCTCAAACCCTTTAAAATCCTAAGTAGCAACATTCTAGAGCTCAGATTGTGATGTCATAATGCCTCATTCCACCAATGCCTGAGCTCCGTCCTCCTCTGCACAAGCCTCAAACCCTTTAAAATCCTAAGTAGCAACATTCTAGAGCTCAGATTGTGATGTCATAATGCCTCATTCCACCAATGCCTAAGCTCCGTCCTCATCCGCACAAGCCTCAAACACTTTAAAATCCTAAGTAGCAACATTCTAGAGCTCAGTTTGTGATGTCATAATGCCTCAGTCCTCCAATGCCTAAGCTCCGTCCTCATCCGCACCCCTACCCTGAGATAATGATAAGTAAACTCAGCAGCCATGATGTTCCCAACACCAGCCCTCCCAGTAAAATTTCAGAACTGGACATTATGGAGGTATTTCAGTATACAGCTCAGGGGGAGATAGGATTGAAGTCTACAGAATCCAGAATGGAGTGGAACGGGTACAAGTGGATCGATTTTTCACTCCGTCAAAAATGACAAAGACTAGGAGACACTCGATGAAGTTACAGGGAAATACTTTTAAAACCAATAGGAGGAAATTCTTTTTCTCTCAGAGAATAGTTAAGCTCTGGAACGTGTTGCCAGAGGTTGTGGTAAAAGCGGATAGCGTAGCTGGTTTTAAGAAAGGTTTGGCCAGGTTCCTGGAGGAAAAGTCCATAGTCTGTTATTGAGACAGACGTGGGGGAAGCTGCTGCTTGCCCTGGATCAGTCAAAAACAAAAAAACAATCCAACTGGTCGGCAGTAAAAAGCAATCAGAACAAAGAAAGAAAAACTGTAGCCAAAAGTCCAAGATGCAGGCTAAGTTTATGAAGACAAAGCTATGTTGCAGTTAGTGTCACCACCTTTTAACAAACCAGGGGACCCGATACGGTCCGTGTTTCAGTTAACACGCCTTCATTTGAAAGGTATCGAGTAAAACCGCAACTAAAAGAAACTTAGGCCTGTGCAGAAAAGCTAAATTAGTCGCCGTAGCAATAACGCCGTACAGGGTGTTGCCGCAACCAGGAAGTGACTTCAGAGGGAGAGCCGAGGCTGGTACGAGCAGCAGGGTGGAGTTAAAGAGGGATGGGGGTGGAGAGGAAGAGAAGTGCCCCCACCCCCACCCCACCCTTTACTACACAACTGCGTCTATAGAATCTGGGGATAACTCGGCATTTGCACCCATAACTTTAGGCGCGATCCCTTATGTCAGGGCTGTCAAAGTCCCTCCTGGAGGGCCGCAATCCAGTCGGGTTTTCAGGATTTCCCCAATGAATATGCATGAGATCTATTAGCATACAATGATAGCGGTGCATGCAAATCGATCTCATGCATATTCATTGGGGAAAGCCTGACTGGATTGCGGCCCTTATGTCGTGTCAAAGGCAGGTGGAGATTCTCGCGCGTAACTGACCCTATTCTAAAAGGCTAGTGCGTGAGTGCTTGCCCCGCCCATCTCACAGTCACCCAAGGTCAAACTTAGGAGCCAACATTAGAGAATAGGGCCTATGCGCAGTTAGTCGTAATTAGCACCAATCCGCACTTTAGTAACCGATATAATTCAACCCTAATTGCCATTATTCTAGAATCGACACACAAAAAGTGCAAAAATGTCCTGTTTGATAACGACCCCCCTCCTTGGTTCTTTGGCTGTCAGGAGCCATTGTTTTCCTGTCACCACTGCTGCCCGCTCTTGCTTCATGGTTAAGCCAACCCTGTCCCTTGACTTAATCATTTCCCCAGTTCACTGTTTGACAGAGGCCCCGGTTGATCTTAAAGGAAGTTTCTTTCTAGTCATGTCTCAGAACCAAACCCTCCTTTGAGGATTGCACACAAAGTTGAGTTTCCATTTTCTCGCCCTTGTGGTAAATACATCCCACCTGCTTCTTTGGGCACTGGTTTGAACTGTGTGAATAATGAGTTCACCCAGATTGGTCTCCATAGCTTTTGACTCAAAATGTTCATCGGATGTCACTTCTTCTAGACTGACCTCTCCCTGCTGCTTGTCTCTGAAATCACCGGGACCAGGATGCTGTCAGGTCTGAGGTTCAGCCCAAGGAAGCCCCAGTGGGAATCCAATATTTTCTTGCTTTTAGGGAATCTGCTGCTATTCTAAGCATAGAGGCATAGAGGGATATGGGTGACTAAAATTATGCCAGGTATACACCGGGCAAGGCCTCCGTATGGGCGGATCACCGGACTTGATGGACCGAAGGTCTGATCCGGAGATGGCGCTTCTTATGTTCTTATCTGATTATTTATCAATTTTTTGTATCACCTTTCCTCATAAAGGCTCAAGAGAAGAACCCAAAGCAGATCAAGGGATAGTGGCAGCCTGAGCCAATTTGCTTCCCCAACAGCATCGCTTCCAGGGCCCCCCCTCTCTCCCCCTCCCCATAGGTCTGGCACTGCTTCCTATTTCCCAGGGGCTGGGCAAAGGCAGCCTGTCATGCTTCTGTCACTGCCAGGACCACAGGGGAGTGAGAGATGTGAGGGAGCGGTGCTGGACCAGTGGGCAGGGGGAGAAAAAGCTTACCTGTAGACCAGATGAGGTCAGAGGCGGTGGCTGGTGCCCTAGGCTAGATCCTCACTGGGTCCAATGGTTAAGCTTGGCCTGGAAGAACCAGATTCTCTCCCTCCCCACCCACAACCCACTCTCCTGCAACCCTCCAGCTGCAGCCCAGAATTTCTATCTTGTAATGACATCCAGTGAGCAAATAAATCCATCCGTTCATTCTCTTGCTTGTTAATGGCAAGAGTTTAATGCACAAATGATCCAAAATCTTTTTATGTGTTAGTTTTCGGGTAGCGCTATAGAAATAATGGTTGTTCTAGCTATTCTTTCAAACACTCTATTCTCAGGTTCTCTGTTTCCCTTTTAAACCCTCTTCCTGGAGTAAAAAGCAGCAGGAACACGGACACACTTTTCCCAAAACAGACAGAGACAGGAGAAGGGAAAATTGGTGCCCCCCAGAAACCAGCAATTCGCCACCAGTTAGGGAACTGGCACAGCATTCAACCAGTCCAGTCAGGAGATGGCTTATTCGTGAAATCTTTTACGACACCACACGTAAGTCTATATTCTGCGTTATGGCTCCGACATTGTGGAACGCAGACAAGAATCATCCTTAACTCAAAGCCTTCTTATTTCTAGACGCATTTCTCCCCCCCTTCCTTTTTTTCTTCTTCTTTATTTGATTGTAACTTTCTTTCCCTTCCCTGCTCTTCCTATATGCTTCCGTTTGTCACATCTGTCTGTTCCCCTCAAATATTCTGGGTTAAAAAAAAATAATACTGTATTTAACTATTATAAACCGTCTAGATCGGGGATGTCAAAGTCCCTCCTCGAGGGCCGCAATCCAGTCGGGTTTTCAGGATTTCCCCAATGAATGTGCATGAGATCTATTAGCATACAATGAAAGCAGTGCCTGCAAATAGATCTCATGCATATGCATCGGGGAAATCCTGAAAACCCGACTGGATTGCGGCCCTCGAGGAGGGACTTTGACACCCCTGGTCTAGATACTTGTGATGGACGGTATAACAAGAAATGATTAAACTTGGAAACTTATCCAGGCTGAATTAAAGTATACCACGGATTAAATTTGTTTGGTATCTCCTTTCAAGTTTCAAGTTTTATTTATATTTGATTAATCGCTTAATTAAAATTGTTTCTAAGCAAATTACAATATATAAAAGTGACATATAATTAAACATGATACTAAAATAAGAAATAACATATAAGATACTGTAAAACTAGCAATTTATACAATGAATACAATATTTAAAAAATATATTAAAAAAAAAAGGGAAGATTTACATAGCAAATATAATAATAAATTTATACAATGATAATGACAATCTCTGCTTTAATCTCAATTCATTCTTAGTTACTGGAGTCTTTAAAACGGTCACTTCACTCAGTGAAAAGTCTTCTGAGCTTTAGGGCTTCTGATTCCTTTGATACAGACACTATGGGCTCCTTTTACGAAGGTACGCTAAGCGTTTTAACGCACGCACCGGATTAGCGCGTGCTAGCCGAAATCTACCGCCTGCTCAAAAGGAGCGGCAATTTAGCTCGCGTTAAGGACCTAACACGCCTTCGTAAACGGAGCCCTATGAATGACTGAAGCAAACCACTTTATCCCCCTGGGATTCACTTCTAATCTCCGCTCCATCACGGTTGCTATCAAGCATAAGAACACAAGAGGATCCATAATGGGTCAGACCAATGACCCATTCAGTCCAGGATCCTGTTTCCAACAGCGACTAAATCCAGGCAGAAACCCAAAGAGTGGCAACATTCCATGCCACCGATCCAGGTCTGGCTCAATAGCAGACTGTGGACTTTTCCTCCAGGAACTTGTTTAAACCCGGATACTCTAAGTGCTGTTTCTGCATCCTCTGGCAATAAGTTCCACAGCTTAACTATTTGTGGAGTGAAAAGTATTTCCTTCTACTTGTTTTAAAAGTAATTCCATGTAACTTCACGCTTTTTGAAAAAGTAAAAAAAAAATGATCCACTTTTACCTGCTCTACGGCAGTTAGAATTTGGTAGACTCACTCATATCCCCCTTCAGCCGTCTTTTTTCCAAGCTGAAGAGCCCTAACCGCTTTCGTCTTTCCTCATCCGAGAGGAGTTCTTGTCCCTTTATCATCTTGGTCGCTCTTCTTTGAACCTTTTCTAATTCTGCTATATCTTTTTGGACATTTGGTGACCAGAATCAAACACGTTGAGTGATACAGAGGCATTTTAATCTTCTTGGTGTTATTTACCATCCTTTTCCTAATAATTCCTAGCATCCTGTATGCTTTTTTTGGCTACCACCACACACTGAACAGTATCAGGTAACTATGATTTGGATTATTTTTCCCAATGTGCATCATTTTGCATTTCTCCGCTTTAAATTTCAGCTGCTCAGTCTTCCTGCAATTTGAATCACCTCATTCCAGATCATATATACATAGGTTAAATAGCACCCGTCACAGTACGAGGGGCCGCTGATAAGTTCTCAGCCCAACCAAGAAGAGAATGATGTGGAGCCATGAAACCTACAAGTTATTTCATACTTTTCTTGACACTTTGAAACAATTTCTCAGGAAATATACAATTCTCAACTAACTAATTCTCAACAAGCTATTCAGCAAAATGTAAGTATTTTGATAAGGTGATTGAGACAATTCCCTCTGCTTTCAAAGAATTGTTTGTGACAGTGTCTGTCTTGTTCAAGAACCCTGACCAGGTAACGGATTCAGAGCTTACTAGTCATGAATTTGCCGATGGCTTTCCAAACAAGGTGGTCAAAATCGTCAGTCAATTTGAAGACTGTGGATTACCGGTGGAAATGGTGTGCCCAATATCCTTGACCGATCAATGGTCTGCTTTTCAGAATGTTTCAGTACAACTAGAAAGAGACTTGGGAGTTCTGGTCGACAAAACAATGAAGCCGTCTGTGCAATGGGTGGCGGCAGCAAAAAGGACGAACAGAATGCTGGGAATGATTAACAAGGGGATCACGAATAGATCGGAGAAGGTTATCATGCCGCTGTACCGGGCCATGGTGTGCCCTCACCTGGAGTACTGTGTCCACCACTGGTCGCCATACATGAAGAAGGACACGGTACTACTCAAAAGGGTCCAGAGAAGAGCGACTAAGATGGTTAAGGGGCTGGAGGAGTTGACGTACAGTGAAAGATTAGAGAAACTGGGCCTCTTCTCCCTCAAACAGAGGAGATTGAAAGGGGACATGATCGAAACATTCAAGATATTGAAGGGGATAGACTTAGTAGATAAGGACAGGTTGTTCACCCTCTCCAAGGTAGGGAGAACGAAAGGGCACTCTCTAAAGTTGAAAGGGGAACGCAAGGAAGTTCTTCTTCACCCAGAGAGTGGTGGAAAACTGGAATGTTCTTCCGGAAGCTGTTAGAGGGGAAAACACCCTCCAGGGATTCAAGACAAGTTCCTGCTGAACCAGAGCGTAAGCAGGTAAGGCTAGACTCAGTTAGGGCGCTGGTCTTTGACCAGAGGGCCGCCGCGTGAGCGGACTGCTGGTCACGATGGACCAGCAGCGGCAAGTCTTATGTTCTTAAATTGGATGTTTGTAAATCCACAGTAGTAAAAGCTTTGAAAGATCTGTCAGTTCCTTTATTTTGAAAACTATTGCTAAATATTTCGATACAGGAATAATGCCAGTAGTGAAAGAACTGATAAAGAACCAGACATTGGACAACTATAGGTCCATCTCCTCCCTAGCAAAAGTTCTGGGAAAGATAGTTTTATGATCAGTTAACAGATTTTTAAAGAAAAATATGAAGTGTTAGATCCTAATCAGTTTAGTTTTCAGACAAATCATGACATCGAATCTCTATTCCTCTTCCTCTTTGACATCATCAGAATAGGTTTTGACAAAGATCAATGTTTTATCCTGGTCACATTAGATATTTCTGCATTCTTTGATCCAATTGATCACTCAGTCTTGATCATTTAATTAAAATGGGAAGGTTTTGACTCGGGTTTTCAATGTTGCATGATCAAAGACTATGACAGATACCAATCCCACCCCCCACACACTTTCTACCCCGAGCAGCCTCCTGCTCCTGTTCACTCCCCCCTTACACTGCATCCCTCACTGTACACCCCAGACCCTGAGCACTCCAGTTTAGGGAGGGGAAGGGGGGTGAAAACTCTGATGAAGTTTCCCCTGGCTGCCAGAATCATCATGGCAAGGAAGGGCTGGGTGCCAGTTCTCAGGGTGGCAGAGGGCTGCAATCTCTCCAGCGTAGGGGCTACTTCTGATTCTGCAATCTCATATCAAATTCTTTCTCTTGGTTTTTGAAAAGTTCTTCCACCATATCTCAGCACATACTGAGCATACACACAGTCCTATAAACACCCAACCACTCACAAACTCACATATACACACACACACACTCCTATAAACACCCAACCACTCACAAACTCACATATACACACACACACACTCCTATAAACACCCAACCACTCACAAACTCACATATACACACACACACACACACTCCTATAAACACCCAACCACTCACAAACTCACAGATACATACACACACACTCCTATAAACACCCAACCACTCACAAACACATTTTATATACACAGTTTATAGGTTAAGAGGGGGTGCTGAAAAGTTCTCAGCCCAACCAAGAAGAGAATGACCTGGTTTCAGCTTCAGTGACAAAATAACTCTCAGAGTTTAGGAAGTTGGTCCGTTGGGCTGAGAACTTTTCAGCACCCCTGGTATGTACTAATAGTGAGCCAAGTATATAGGTCAATGAAGCCATTGTGACATCACTGAGGAGGTTGGCTCTTATTGGTGGAATGAGTCATTATGACATCACACTCTCAGCTCTGGAATGTTCCTATTTGATGGTGCTGAAAAGTTCTCAGCCCAACCAATAAGAGAATGACATGGATATGGTTCAATGATTGATCTGAAACAAGGTCAAAACACAGAATTTTGTTTCTGCAAATTGGCACTTCATGAAATAAGAGAAGAAATAACGCTCAGAATATGGTTGGGCTGCGAACTTTGCAGCACCGCTTTGTACATACACAAACTGTAATGCCCACGTATAGGATACACTGTATATGCACAAATTATAATGCTTGTGTCCATATACGCTTTGTAAACCTACACGCTGCTTTCGCTGCCTTCCCCTCAGCTGATCTCGGCTCTGGGCTCTGCTTGTGGTGAGTGCTGGCAGAAGATAAGGGGGCTTGCGGAGAGCTGGCAGAGGTGGAGGAAGGAGGCTCAGCTGGGCTTAAGTTATCGTTTCACACAGCTGTGCCCCAGCAGCCGACATCTGCCTGATGGGAAGTCCACACTGTCATCCACCAGAGACAAGTTACAAAGTCATCCGTTCTACGGGGAACCTGTGAATCTGTAAATCAGTGCATAGTTCTCAGGGCTTTAGAAATGACCCGAAACCTACCGTTAGAGCGATTGCAGAAAAAAAAAAGTATCGTGAAACCACTTCATCACTCAACACCACCAGCCTCGGGTCAAACAATACCTCAGGTTATCTGATATTAGGACTGTTAGAAAGTCTAGCACAGAGAACAAAGCAAAGGGTCCCCTAATACAATATCTTCTCTTGGGCAACTTTTATGGACCTCAGCAAGAATGAGAGCATCACATTTAACCCCTCCACCCCCCACATGAAGCTGCGTTAGGGGTTTTTTATCACCGGCAGTAGCGGTAAAAGCTCCGATGCTCATAGAAGTCCTTTGAGCGTCGGAATGTTCACTTCCGCAGCCGGCGATAAAAAAACGCTAATGTGGCTTCATAAAAGGAGGCCTTATTTATTATCTGACATGGCTTTGTATTTCATCTTATATATAAAATCAATAAAACTTCTTGAACTAAAAAAAAAAAAATAAATAAATCAAATCAATCTCTGAATATTTGTTAAACATTGACTCCATTAAATTTGATTTTGGGATTTTATAGATAAGCCTAATTACTATTCAGAGCCTGTGTAAGGATCGTATAGGTCAGTGGTCTCCAACCTTTTCCATATCAAGAGCCGCAGTGTGAGAACAAGAAAGCTCCGAGGGCCACCAAAAGATTTCGACCGCCTTGACCCGCTTGCTCAGCCTGGACACTAAACAGTCACGATGAATCCTAATGTTGATTTCCCAACACTTCAAGGAAAAGTCAACGGCAGCAAATTCCATAAATGAGACGCACTTACGAGATTGTCAGCAGTGGGCAACGCATTGCTTCAATCAGAGCAACTGAGGCACCTGTGTAAGGGCCGCAATGGAGGGGCTCAGGGGCCGTCCATTGGAGACCACTGCCAGGGCTGAATCTTCAGTCTTGCCCCCTCCCTCTGATTCGCAACCTTTCTTTTCTTCTGACATACCTGACAGATGATCTTCATGTGTGTTTCATGCTAAACATTAGGAGCTCCTTTTACTAAACTAAACCTTAAGTTTATATACCGCATCATCTCCATGGATGTTGTGGAGCTCGGCATTAACGCACAGGATAGCGCACGCTAGACGCTAACACCAGCATCGAGCTGGCGTTAGTTCTAGCCGTATAGCGTGGGGTTAGCGTGTGCTAAAAACGCTAGCACACCTTAGTGCGGAACACCGTGGTTCGCTTAATCTTCGGACTGAGAAAAAAAAGACCACATTAGCCCCTGCACTGGCTACCAATAGAAGCGCGAATACTATTCAAATTTGCATGTATCTGCTTCAAACCAGTCTGGGGTCTAGCACCTTCCTACCTGCAAACTCACTTCACCCTACACAACCCCACACGAACAACCAGAAACAAAAACATCTTCGCATACCCAAAGATCACTACTGAAAAGGCTGCAAACACAAATCCTTCCTGGACAGAACCTTCATTTTTCCAAGCAAACAGACGGCAATCCTACAACGCATTCTGAAAATCAATCAAAACCGCTTTATTTGACAAATTCATTGCCTAAACAGACGACCTTCTCTCTCTATGTTATTTCCCCGCTGAAAACCCGTATGTAACCTCTCAGGAAACTCCAATCTCTTATGTAACTTTCCTCTTCATGCGTTCTGTAATTCGCTGACTGTCCAGCCTTCTTTCGATGTGAACCGCCTAGAAGTCGTTTCACTATGGCGGTATAGAAAAATAAAGTTGGTATTATTAGTAGTAAAAGGAGCCCTAAAATTCACAGATGAACACAAATAAACCCCTAAATATTTCATTATTAAAAATGATGGAAGAGAAATAAACTGCTACAGGGTCACAGACAGGTTGTATGCTAACTGGGACTGTCTCTACACGTTTTGATGTGAAGGTCAATGGTAGAGAAATTCATAGGAACTCGCTGTCTACCTATTCTAGAGTCTAGAGCTGGGATGTGTCCCTTACAGCTTGCCATACAAAACCAATATGGATTGAAATTCTGGTGTCACCTCAGTAACAGCAACACAGAATTCCTCCATTGTCAGATACTGAAAATATGCTACCAAGAGCCAATGTGGCATAGTTAAAGTCACTGGGGGTGGTGGGGAAGTAGAAATTTGACTCGCTGGGTCTCTGCTCTCCCCAGCTTGCAGGCACAGGTAGTTTTTAGGAAAAGGCGCAAGCTCGTTCTCTAAGTCAAATGCTTAGTAATACACCTGCCACTTCCTGGGGACACACAAGTTGAGAATCACAGCTCTGATTGCAACCTACCTACCTTCAAGGGTAACCTCCAACATAGACACGATACAAATTCTCGTGACCTCAGTAATAATAACACAAACTCTCCACTACCAGGCACTTTTGAAATAACACAAAACCCAATAAAAATCTATTCCAAGCCTATAGCAAAGAGCACTAACTGCCTGGAACCAAAACCCCCTGTACATCGGATCCCAGAATACCGATACAGCTCATACTGGGAAACAGAACAGGTCAGGCTGCTAAGCTCCAGTAAAATACCCAGGTTTTCTGGTCCTGGTTTTACCCAGTTGCATGGTAGCTTGGATTTCCCATTGAATTTCCTAAGAAAGGCGAGATTCCCATAGAAGTCCGCTTGTGTAAGAGAGTGTACCTTAAGGCTCCGTCCTGGGCCCTCTCCTCTTCTCCATATATACCCGCTCTCTCGGTACACTGATTTCCTCCCATGGTTTTCAATATCACCTCTCTGCTGATGACTCCCAGACCTACCTCTCTAAAGGAATTCAGGCCCAAATCTCAGCCTGCCTGTCTGACATTGCTGCTTGGATGTCTCACCGCCATCTAAAACCAAACTCCAAGTTTGGACATTTTGCGGAACATGCACCAAAATCCAGCAGCGAACATGACCATTTTCAAAACAATGGCCATTTCTCAGCTGTGCTTCTTCTCAGCGCATCTATCTTTTTGAGCAAGCCATTGGGATGTAGGAGGGGGGTCAGCGTTTCTAGTAGACTAGCCATACAGACACCCCAGCAGAGCAGTGGGAGACCTCAGGGGGGCAGTGCAGTGAACCTCACATAGAAGGTCCCAGGTACACACCTCACCATAACCCCCTTATATTGTGCTTCAAAACTCAATAAATACCTACACCAGGGCTGCCTAAGTCCGGTCCTCGAGATCTACTGGCAGGCCAGGTTTTCAGGATATCCACAATGAATATGCATGAGAGAGATTGGCCTGCTGCCTTCTTGGTATGCAAATCTCTCTCAGGAATGTTCATTGTGGATATCCTGAAAACCTGGCCTGCCAGTAGTTCTCGAGGACTTGACCTTGACCTATACCATGCCAATAGCCCTTATGCCTGCAGGTCTCACCTATATGATGGCACAGTAGGCTTTTGGTGGGCTCACATCTTCCACCACAAGTCTAATAGTTAAGTGGGATATAGGGTTCTGGTTGACCACACTACCCACTAAGCTGCTCCAGGAACCTGCTTGCTATGGCACTGTGCATGTCTAGTGGATTTTGATGTTATATTGAATATGAACTTGGTTTTCAAAAGAATTATATTTTGCTCAAGAACTTTCAGTCATTTTATAAAGGAAGAACGTTATTTGTAAAGATAGGAACAGAGAAAGTGACGGCACGTTCTGTCCTGTCTGCCTATCCGTAACATCATTATCAATTCATGATTAAACCAACAATTCAACAATATTGCTAAAATTTTACTCACTAAATTCAACTTTAAGATGTCTTCCCCCCCCTCCAAGATGCACAGCTTATGAAAAGAGCGTGATATCAACTACGCAGACTTGAGCCTGATGTCAGAAGGCCGCTTCATGCTGGACTTTGCAGGAAAGCCCCACTCCAGCCCATCCTGATCTGAATTTGCAATTTTCCAAGTTTAATCAGCTTGTGCTACACCGCATTGGGGAAACATCTATGTGGTTTGCCTTCCTGTTCGACCAATCAAATTCAGAGCAGTGTCCTCAGGGTCTTTTGGTGGTGAGGTGAATCCCCTGACCACATGCCATTGCTACTTAGGTTTAGGATATCTACCACAAATATGCATGAGATCAATTTGCATAAAATAGAAGGGATGTGGCCTGAGTGCCCAGCCTCGACAGACACTTGTCCTGAGAGTTCCACAAACCTGAGATAAATCGAAAACATTGTTCCCTGGTAAAAGCTTTTCAAAGTATAGAATGGAGGCAGTGTATGCAAAATGATCTCATGTATATTCATTGCGGGTATCCTGAACCTTGACTGGCTAGTTGAGACCCCCTGTAGTAAGTCATAAGGGTGTGGAGACCTGAGAAGCACAGTCAGCAGTTACCTGAGTGTCAGGGTAATCAGAAGGGGTAAAACAGGAATGAGACGAAAAGAGAGATTCACATCTCAGGAGATGGGGATCTGATGAAATTACAGCCTTGCACCACCATTTCTGTATGGAAAGGGGAGAGATGTTTATTGTCACCAGAGCCATGGACTCTGTACAAGATCAGAACCTGGATCCCTTCCTCCCTTTCCAAAGCCCAGAACAAACTCTTCCCAGCCTAAATGTTCTGCATGACTGGCAGGAACTGTACAGGACTACTAAAATAACAGGGATTTAATTAGCTTGTACTGTAGAATCAGTGCAGAGCGTAAAGAGTAATCAATACAGCTTAAGAGATGCCAATAGAGTGGAATTAGCATGGGTTCTATTACAGGACCAGTCTACGGATGTCTCTATCAGCCAGCCTCCCACTCTCATCTGTATTTCCTCTGTCTCTCTCCTTTCTTTCTTCTCTTCTGTCCCTCCCTGTCCTTCCTCTCTATATTTTCCTGGATTTGAAGGATGCATTTCATAATCGAGAGAGAGGTTAGAGGAGTAGGCCTAATGATTAGAGCTGTGGACCCAGATCTGAATCCCACTTCAGCTCTTTTGGAGCCTGATGGGAAACATCTCCGGGTACTCAAGGAACTGAGAGAAGTTCTGGTGGCTCCACTTCCTGATGTTTCTTTAGAGTCTGGAGTTGTCCCAGAGGACTAGAGAAGGGCAGATGTGGTTCCATAAAAGATGTGGAGAAAGGCAGATGTGGTTCCATAAAAGCGGAACCAAGGAGGAGGTTGGGAATTACAGGCCTGTTAGTCTGTTCTCTGTGATGAGTAAATTAACAGAAATGCTTCTAAAGTAAAGGATTGTGAGGTTTCCAGAATCTAATGGACTGCAGGATCCAAGGCAGCATAATTTTACTAGAGACAGGCTTGTCAGACAAGTCTGATTGATTCTTTTACTGAGTGACCAAATAGTTGGATTTAGGAAGAGCGCTAGATGTGGTGCAAAGCCTTTGACGCAGTTCCACCTAGGTGACTGATACATATACTGAGTGAGTTAGGAACTGGTTAACTGGAAGGCAACAGAAGGTACTGCTAAATGGAAGGGTAATGGGCTCTGATATCAGTGGTATGCCACAAGGATCAGTCCTTGGGTCAGCTCTTGTTACCATCTTTGTGAGTGATATTGAGGACAGGCCGCTTGGTAAAGTTTGCCTCACTGTAGATAATACCAAACTCTGTAATAGGGTAGATACCCCCGAGGTACTGGATAGTATGAGGAGGGTTCTAGTGAAGCTTGAAGAATGATCCAGAAATTGGCAACTAAGATTCAGTGCTAAAAAAAATGTGGGGTCATGTAGTTGGGCTGCAAGAATCTAAGGGATTGGTGCAGTATAAGGTATGAAGTACCTTCTGTGTGGACAGAAGATCAGGATTTGGGGGTGATTGTCTCTGAAATAGATAGAGAAGGCAATGACGAAAGCTAGTAGAATGTTTGGGTGCATAATGAGAGGAATGGCCAGCAGGTAACTGCCGTACAGTGAAAGATTAGAGAAACTGGGCCTCTTCTCCCTCGAACAGAGGAGATTGAGAGGGGACATGATCGAAACGTTCAAGGTACTGACTTGGTAGATAAGGACAGGTTGTTCAGCCTCTCCAAGGTAGGGAGAACGAGAGGCCACTCTCTAAAGTTGAAAGGGGATAGATTCCGTACGAACATAAGGAAGTTCTTCTTCACCCAGAGAGTGGTAGAAAGCTGGAACGCTCTTCCGGAGTCTGTCATAGGGGAAAACACCCTCCAGGGATTCAAGACAAAGTGAGACAAGTTCCTGCTGAACCGGAACGTGCTCAGGTAGGGCTAGTCTCTTTGACCAAGGGCCGCAGCGTGAGCGGACTTCTGGGCACAATGGTCTGGTCTGACCCAGCAGCGGCAATTCTTATGTTCTTATTAATATAACTAGTTACTTTTTGATAGGATCGACAAAAATGAAGTAACTAGTATTTTATTTTAGTAACTACTAACAAAATTTACATGTTATGTTTGCGTTACTGTCTACATAGTATGCAAAACAATTGATGACGAATTTCCATTGGCGCTATTTTACTCATGAAGCCTCCAATTCAACTCGTTCAGCCGTAGAGCCTTGGCAAAATCCAGTGGCCTCTGGAACAAGCGTAGCAAAAGTCCACTGGAACCTCGGAAACCACACCTGGATGGAATTCGTTTTATTATGCTTACAAACCAAGGTTTGACTGTATTAAGTCACTGTGAAAGTAATATATTACTTTTAAATTCTTAGATATAAAGAGTTGTTTGGACATTACATAAAATTAATTCTAGCAATTGGAAATTCATCCATTTTCAAAGAAAACATCTCAACAGAAAATGCTCACATCCTGAAATATAGGGATCCAATAAAATGAGAGAGATATTTAACCCTTTGCTCAGAAGCAACGTGTGTCTTCTATGGCTCTTACGGAAGATCTGTATCTCCAAATGCCTTTGACTTGGCACCGTTGCTCTCGCTCAACATCAAGTCATGTAAAGCAGCCGTTTCACCATCTGCTAATTAAGGGGTTAAATCAAAGTAGGGGAAAGCGTGATAATAGCAGTGTAGATATCAAACATTCTTCAGTTTGGCAGCACCAGACAGAGCCGCCTTCTGGTGTCAATGCCAGCAAAGAAACAAAAACTTGTTTAATCAGAATGGCTGGTCATAGGCGGTGGTGCCCCTCCCCCATCCTGTTCTCCTTCCCAACCCCCCTGCCATGCGCCCTTCCCTTCCCTGTACCTCTTTCCTATTCCCAGCACGAGCAGCATCACGAACTTGCTGCCCACCTCGGTGTCGGCTTTCCTTCTAACGTCACTTCCTAGGTGTGGGACTCAGAATTGATGTCAGAGAGAGCTGACACTGGCGCGATCAGCAGGTTGGAATTGGTACTCGTGCCAGTGAAAAGGAGGAGGGTGGAGGGGGAAGTGAAGGCATGCACATGGTGGGTAGAGGAGTGGGGGTAGGAGAGGAGGATGGTGCTGGCGCCCCCACCAAGATGGTGACCGGGGAAGCCCCCCCCCGCACCCCTCTTACTAAGCCACTGATCATAGGGTTCCAGGTTTGAAGTGTAAGTTAGAAATAGATCCAATGATAGTTTCCTCATATCAATGCACTGTTTTTGAAGTATAACACCTGCTAATGCTTTAATTTCACAGTTTCCATTACAATGAAGTAACAATTGCATTTCAACATGCTTGCCTGTCATTCCTCATCTTTTTGGAATCATAATTTGTCCACCCATGCCGGAAAGCGCTTGAAAGCAAATCTGTTGTATTTCAAAAATCAGTGCCCTGATATAAGAAAACTGTAATACATTGATTATTTCACAAGATTTTTCATTTAGAAATAGGCCCAATTCAGCAGCAACATCACTTCTGTCATTGCCATCAACATTCCAAAAACAGAAGAAGTCATCTTCATCACCACAATTACTACTGGACAAAGCTGACGACAGCTTCACTGACTTCATTGCTTTGAAAAGAAAAGTTCTTTGTTTTTCATCTTCAACCCAAAGAAGACAAAACTGTGGCACCATAAAAGCAGCCAGAATCAAATCTTTGCAGTCAAGGAAATGGCCAAAATGCACAAGCTAGAGGTCTGTACCAACTTTAAAACAAAAGGAATTGACCCTGAAATATCCACAGAGAAGAAAATTCAGAGAAAACCAAAAAAGCTCTGTGGAGTGACGATGTTCCAAAATGGACTTTATTTGAAAGTGTCAAAGTTCCAAAGGTACACCGAAATCATCCACATAAAATAAATTCATCCACATAAAAGCCTTAAAGGACTTAGTCCGCTAGGGATACAGGATCCACCACGGTCCGCGTTTCGACAAAAAGTCTTCTTCAGGGGTCCCTGGGGGTCCTATAAAGGTGAATACGTGGGAAACAATTGTGTGGTGAGCCGGAAGTGAGACACTGCTTGCATTTGCCCTTTCTATTGTATTCACCTTTATAGGACCTCCAGGGACCCCTGAAGAAGACTTCTTGTCGAAACGCGGACCGTGTTGGGTCCTGTATCCCTAGCGGACTAGGTCCTTTAAGGTTTTTATGTGGATTAATTTATTTTTATGTGGATGATTTCAGTGTACCTTTGGAACTTTGACACTTTCAAATAAAGTCCATTTTGGAACATCTGTACCAAGTTTAGTCAGCTTCGTTTTCAACATGACCAAAGTGGGCAATAAAAGCCCAGCTTCAGTTTGTAAATGTCCAGAGCGGCTGCTAGAGGATTCATGACATAGCAGTCCTCACCCAGAAAAATGACTTCATGCTGTCTGATTAAAATCAACAGATGACTGAACACAATTTGATGCCACCTCATCAGTCTCAGGTTTGTGGTTTACCAGACACAACTTGCACCTTGTTCTCTTTTTCCTTTACTAAATAATTTGACATACGCGGTGTGTTTAAATGTCGAAGACTCAGCCGTCTTTATCACCTCATGCAATTTCACTTATAAGGAATTTTGCCAGAAACTGGAAACAGCCCAACAATGGGCCCCAGTGACACAAACAAAATTAAAAAAACACAAACCCCCCCCCCCTTTTATGAGGCCGTGTTAGGCTTTTTTTTAATTGCCAAATGCAGCGGTATTAGCTCTGATGCTCATAGGAATTCTATAAGCATCGGCCATGGCTGGCAATAAAAAAGCCTAATGTGGCTTCATAAAAAGGGGGGGAGGGTTTTTTTTTTTTTTTTATTGTGCTTGTGTCACTAGGGCCCATTGTTGGGATGTTTCCAGTTTCCGGCAAACTTCTTTATAAGTGAAATTGCTGTAAACCGCCTCGAACCATTGTGGTGTGACAGTATATAAGAATAAAGTTATTATTATTATTATTATTAATAATAAAAAGTAACTATTTAAGGTAACGAGACATTATGGGGCTCATAATCGAAAGAGAAAAACATCCAAAAACCGGCCTAAGTCGGCACTTGGACGATCATAAACGAAAGACATCCAAGTGCTGAGAATTGAAACGGGTTTTGGACGTGTTTACAAACCACCTAGGCCTTCCCAGTGCCGCTGAACGACCAGAGCTAAACGGGGCGTTTCAGGAGGAGTGTCGAGGACGGGATTTGGGCAGGACATGGTCCGTTGTACAGGGCCATGGTGAGACCTCATCTGGAGTACTGTGTGCAATTCTGGAGGCCACATTACAGTAAAGATGTGCGCAGAATTGAATCAGTTCAACGGAAGGCCACCAGGATGATCTCGGGGCTCAAGGGTCTCTCGTACGAAGAGAGACTGAACAAATTGCAGCTCTACACTCTTGAGGAACGTAGGAAGAGGGGAGACATGATCGAAACATTTAAGTACCTCACGGGACGTGTCGAAGTGAAAGATGATATTTTCTTTCTCAAGGGACCCTCGGCCACAAGAGGGCACCTGCTCAAACTCAGGGGCGGAAAATTTCATGGCGACACCAGAAAGTATTTCTTCACAGAGAGAGTGGTTGATCATTGGAACAAGCTTCCAGTGCAGGTGATCGAGGCAGACAGCGTGCCAGACTTTAAGAATAAATGGGATACCCATGTGGAATCAAGATAAGGAAATTGGGTCATTAGGGCATAGACAGGGGGTGGGTAAGCAGAGTGGGCAGATTTGATGGGCTGTAGCCCTTTTCTGCCGTCATCTTCTATGTTTCTATGTTTCTTCTATGACTTAGTCGTACTGAATGTATAACCGAAAGTTTAATTTACTGATCTGACTTTTTGCTTAATGCAGAAAAAAATAAAAAATAAAAAAAATAAAAATAAAAATAACCGAAAGTTTTACAACACAGCCTAGACGGAACTTGGACGTTGTGACTTAGGCCATTTAAAACATGGTCTAAGTCACAAAAAGCTATATAAAGTGACCAGATAAGTACTGCAAACACATAGTACAGACCACACACTACCCCAGTGATCACCGACCCACCCCACCCCCATAAAAATCGTAATCACAACTTTAAATATTTGCCTCCAGAACATCAGCACCAGGCAGCCTGTCATAGGAAAGCCTAGTAGAGCTGCACAGAGGTGGCTTAAGTGGTCTTGGGGGTGGGTTAGGGACCCATGGTGAGGAGGACCCAGGCCCATAAGCCACTCTAATCACTGCATTCATGGTGAAACATGTGCATTCCCCCAAAAACCCCCAAACCCTTTTGTACTGCCATATAAGTGGCTCCTGCAGCCATAAGGGCTATCGGGGTTGTAGACAGGTGGGTATCTCACCAAGGCCTATAAGGGAGCTGTAGTGAGATGTTTATGGGATACCCTTTTTGTGAGGTTCACAGCAGTGCCCTGTAAGGTACCCCGCTATTCAGGTGCCATGTCTGGGTGGCCAGTCCATCACTTTGATGACCCCTCCCACGTCCAATAGGGCTTATTCTAGGTGTTTTGACTTGGACAAATATTTGGACGAAAATGTGGTATAAAGATGGACGATTTAGCAGCTTGGACGATCAGATGGCTGGATATATAGTTAGACGATTTTCGAAAAAAAAAAAAAAAAAAAAATTGGGGGCATATTTTTCAAAAATAAGCTGTGTCTGACTTTGGACGTCTTGCGACTTAGGCGAAAACGTACCTAGTCGTTTTTTTTCGATTATGCCCCTCCATATTACTCATTACTGAAAAACGTAATATATTAGTTACTCCTTACTTTTAAAAGCAATATATTAGAATATATTACTGCCCAACTCTGACTGTGAATGAGGGAGGAGACTCCTGCAGGATATAGAGCAGAGGTCTGAGAATGCGGGAAGAGATTCTTGGCGGATGTAGCGCAGAGGGGACGAGAATGAGGGAGGAGACTCCTGGAAGATGTTAATGAGGTCATTTCCTTTTCCCTCCCCAATACTGAGAGAACAGTGCACTGCCAACTCGGAGCTGACATTGAGCTCTTTGAAGAGAGGATTTCTCAGGATTTGCTTCTTAAAATCTGCTGGTCTTGATTGAATTTGGAAGCAGAAGGAAGCCCCGCGAAGGCTCTAGTTGTTGGGAGTGAGAAACCCATGTGTGCGAGCCTGAACAAAGCTGAAAATGAAAGCACACAGCATCTATTTTCGGTGCTTAAATATAAGTCTTCAGTGAAACAAAAATTTGAAAGGCTTGTATTTAAAGGGCAGATGAAAGGCGCCAATGTAGGGTTACCAAATGGCTCCAGAAAAAGCAGGTTTCACTTCCATTGCTTTCAGGTGAAGTAAAACCCAGATGTCTCGATCCATCCTCCTTTTTCTGGAGCCATATGGTAACCCCACGCCAATATGTACCTCATGCCTGATTCTTTCTGTTATCAGGCAGTCCAGTTTTGGCTCTCCTTGCCTCTTTATTTATGAGTTTCTTACTACTCTTTATGTAAAAACTTGAAAAAGTTTATTTAGAAAATTTCTTGTTAAGTTTTCTCTGCGGAATTGTGCAATCCTCTATTTTAAGCCTGCTCGACTATTGCAACATTATTTGTCTGGGGTCTCTCAAAAAAACCATTCAAAGACTCCGAATAGAATGCTAGGAATAATCAAGAACGGTATTACAAGCAGAACAAAAGAAGTTATCCCGCTGTTGTATCTGGTGATGGTGCGCCCGCATCTGGAGTACTGTATTCAATATTGGTCGCCGTACCTAAAGAAGGATATGGCGATACTCAAGAGGGTTCAGAAGAGAGCGACGCATTTGATAAAAGGTATGGAAAACCTTTCATACGCTGAAAGATTAGAGAGACTGGGGCTTTTTTCGCTGGAGAAGCGGAGACTTAGAGGGGATATGATAGAGACTTACAAGATCATGAAGGGCATAGAGAAAGTGGAGAGGGACAGATTCTTCAAACTTTCGACAACTACAAGAACAAATTAAAAGGGGACAGATTCAGAACCAATGCTAGAAAGTTGTTCTTCACCCAACGGGTGGTGGACACCTGGAACGCGCTTCCAGAGGGCGTGATAGGGCAGAGTACGGTATTGGAGTTCAAGAAGGAATTGGACAATTTTCTGAAGGAAAAGGGGATAGAAGGGATAGATAGAGGATCACTAAACAGGTCCTAGACCTGATGGGCCGCCGCGTGAGCGGACTGCTGGGCATGATGGACCTCTGGTCTAACCCAGCAGAGGCATGGCTTATGTTCTTATGTTCATACAAAATTCGGCAGTGCGACTGATTTTCAGTATAAAAAAATGGGATCACATAACCCTCTACTACCAAAAACTTCATTGGCTGCCACTAGAAGCAAGAGTGTTGTTCAAATTTGCCTGCCTTTGTTTCAGATCCATTCTTGGTTTGGGCCCCCTATACCTGGTCTCTCATTTTAAATTGGATTGTTCCACCAGGCCTATATGCAGAATACATATGTTCAGCCACCCTATAATAAAAACCTGCCGATACAAAAGATTCCTTGACAGAACTCTAGCCTTCCAAGCAAGTCAACAGAACAGCTGGCTAGGCATCATCATCAAGCACTCCTCATCCTATCTCAACTTCAGAAAACCTGTTTAACCGATTTGTAACCAAGAACTCTTAAAGCCTTATCCCTGTATACTACTTACATGTACTCGATGTCCCTACATTGTGACTTCTACTTTGTCTCTCTCCCTCCCTACAAACATTTATGTATTCAAAGACTTCATTGTTAATTTTTTTCGCTGACTGTCCAGCTCTTCTTATTGTAAACCGCCACAAACTACTATGGCTTTGGCGGTGTATAAAAATAAAATAATTATTATTTTTTCCCTTCATCATTTTATTTCAACTCCTGTTTGGTGGGAGTTAGTGGGACACGAGAATCATATCATTCTCATCATGATGCACACAGAGCCGTGTTTACCGCAAAACAATGGTGTGCGTGCGCCAGGGATGCTCCTCCCCCTTACTATCGATCTCAAAGCAGGCATATTATTTGTATACAATTAGTGTTGAGGATTGGGGAGCTACTCTGCCGCATTATTCTCGGGCGCTCCTCGCTATAGTGCCAGAGTTCTGAGCATCAAACCATGAGAATGAGGGAGGAGATTTTGGATACAGAAAGCAGAAGGGCCAAGGATGTCAGAATATATGAGGTACAGCATGGATAGGACATGGGTTGGGGGAGGGTTCCAAGTTCCACGTGTGCTTTCGCCTACGTCAAGCGCACAGTTGGTGTAAGTAGGGCTGCGTAAATGTTAGGTGTGCCGATACCAGATTGTACTGGTATTTGATAATGGATCCTAAGTGCCTCAGGTGCCATGACAGAATAGTTTTCTACTGTGTGGCCTTGGGGTGCCTCAGGATAAGCACTCCAAGAATTCCCTGCATACTCCCAGAACAGCGAGGAGGTTGGAGGTACTCTGACAGCGCAGACTACCCACAGGGTCAGACATATTTCTAATCTACTGTCCTGCTTTCTGTCTAAATGAATGTTTAAATAGTAGTGTGACAGGAAAATCACACAGAGGATCCTAACAAGGATCTCAAAGTCCCTCCTTGAGGGCCGCAATCCAGTCGGGTTTTCAGGATTTCCCCAATTAATATGCATTGAAAGCAGTGCATGCAAATAGATCTCATGCATATTCATTGGGGAAATCCTGAAAACCCGACTGGATTCCGGCCCTCGAGGACCGGAGTTGCCCATCCCTGACATAGACACTCTAATCTAGGGGTCTCAAAGTCCCTCCTTGAGGGCCGCAATCCAGTGGGGTTTTCAGGATTTCCCCAATGAATATGCATTGAAAGCAGTGCA
The DNA here is from genome assembly GCF_902459505.1 of Geotrypetes seraphini. NCBI lineage: Eukaryota > Metazoa > Chordata > Amphibia > Gymnophiona > Dermophiidae > Geotrypetes > Geotrypetes seraphini. Next base: position 9,083,152 of record NC_047087.1, on the reverse strand, counting down.
TGCAAATAGATCTCATGCATATTCATTGGGGAAATCCTGAAAACCCGACTGGATTCCGGCCCTCGAGGACCGGAGTTGCCCATCCCTGACATAGACACTCTAATCTAGGGGTCTCAAAGTCCCTCCTTGAGGGCCGCAATCCAGTGGGGTTTTCAGGATTTCCCCAATGAATATGCATTGATAGCAGTGCATCCACATAGATCTCATGCATATTCATTGGGGAAATCCGACTGGATTGCGGCCCTCGAGGAGGGACTTTGAGACCCCTGCTAGTAACCCCATCCAAAGTATCGATGGACAGGCACGGTCAGGAATCAGCACAGCACACGGCACCAGCCACCAGTTCAGCCGTCTCGCTTACAGCTGAGTAATCCAGGGATGCAAATGCACTGGTGTCTCCCAGCCTGCGGTATCAGTCAGCCGTCTTTAACAAACAGCCCCTCAGTCACTTAAATGGTACTTGGTGAAAAGCAGCGTGCAGAGCTGTCATCTTTCACACGTGGTGTGTCTCATCGGTGCTAGTGGGGCCTGTGCCAACACTTCACTCCCAGTCTGACCTCTTTTGCAGGTGTGGGTATGTGCTGTCAGTCAGCCAGCTGCTGTCTCCTCTGTCGCCAGCGCCGTGGCACCGTCTGGCTGTGTGCAGGGACGAGATCTTTGGAGTCAGAAAAATCCATAGCCTAATCTTGCCCTCGAGGGTTTTCAGGACTTCCCCAGATCTATTTGCCTGCACTGCTTCCATTGTATGCGTATTGATCTCATGCATTTTCATTAGGGAAATCCTGAAAACCTGACCTGGCGAGGGCCGAAGTTGGGCACCCCTGCCCTATAGCGTGTCCTGCTATTTCAATATGAAGCCCAGGCACAGCTCTGCCAATGTACCTCGGTCCCAAAATCCAGTACTCAGATTTCTTTCCCCCCCCCCCTCCTGGCATGTGCCATCTTCTGCTCCGCCAGCGCACCTCAGTCCTGCCCTGCGACACCTCCTTACTTTTCAGAGTTATGCTCATGAATTGGCCTCTGTGAAAATTTATTAGGGCTGAGTGCTACATTTTTACTCAAAATTTCGCTAAACTCTTCAATTTGGGTTGAGAAGAAATTAGCTTTATTGAAGATCTATTTTTCCGAGAAAAATGCCCCTTTCTATCGTCAAACAAGAATGTTGTTCCCCGATGTGACTTGCGCACCACAGTTCTGACAGAAACCTCGTGTCTTGGATGTGGGAAGCACTTGACGTTGGCCCTGATTTGGTGCCTATTACAGAATCACGCTACCATTTCAGCGCTCAAGCTGTTTCCTGCGACCCTGGGCAAGTCACTTAATCCTCCATGGCCCCAAGTTCATTAGATAGGTTGTGAACCCACCGGGAAAAATGCTTGAAGGACCTGAATGGAAACCGCTTTGAGTGCGGTTGTAAAACTTACAAAAAAGGTTGAGCTCAGCATCCTAATATTTAGGCTTTCCCAATTTATGCCAGGGGTTTCTATGTCTAAAATTAGGCATCGATATCCGAGCCTAATAGCACCTGATTCACAAAGAGACGCCTAACTCAAACCACGCCCCCTAACCACGCCCACTTTTAGTATCAGCACCGACTTTTGACAGAATTGAGATTTTGGAGTTAGACATCTCTCAATTATGTATACCCTAGAGGAAAGGAGAGGCAGGGGAGATATGATTCAGACGTTCAAATACTTGAAGGGTATTAACGTAGAACAAAATCTTTTCTAGAGAAAGGAAAATGGTAAAGCCAGAGGACATAATTTGAGGTTGAGGGGTGGTAGATTCAGGGGCAATGTTAGGAAATTCTACTTTACGGAGAGGGTGGTGGATGCCTGGAATGTGCTCCCGAGAGAGGTGGTGGAGAGTAAAACTGTGACTGAGTTCAAAGAAGCGTGGGATGAACACAGAGGATTTAGAATCAGAAAATAATATTAAATATTGAACTAAGGCCAGTTACTGGGCAGACTTGCATGGTCTGTGTCTGTGTATGGCCTTTTGGTGGAGGATGGGCAGGGGAGGGCTTCAATGGCTGGGAGGGTGTAGATGGGCTGGAGTAAGTCTTAACAGAGATTTCGGCACTTGGAACCCAAGCACAGTACCGGGTAGAGCTTTGGATTCTTGCCCAGAAATAGCTAAGAAGAAAAAAAATTTAAATTGAATCAGGTTGGGCAGACTGGATGGACCATTCGGGTCTTTATCTGCCATCATCTACTATGTTACTATTATACTATGTTACTATGTTAAGTCCAATTAAGACCAATTATTAGGTACTGAGTTCCAATATCAGCACTAATTAAGCCGATTGCTCCGTGCCTAACTTAAGGCAGCATTTCTTTCAAAAGCCTCCCTGCAAATGTCTAGTCACAAATGAAGATCACGACACATCTTGAGAATTTTTTGATTAATAGGTCCGTTAAGACAGTGCAGGTTAATTAGGGATGAAAGTATTATTGTCAGTGTCTCAAATGAATTGTTTTGGTTTTCTTTTCTGTAATCCTGCTCTTCTCCCCTTGATGAGGGCTTGACATATCATCTGTGAGATTTCTTTTTTTCTTATACTGTGCTTGATTGTCGCATATTGAAATGAAACACGCCTCAAAACGCCCCCGGTCATGCCCTTCGCCTGCAAACCGCCAAGAGACGTTCCTTCTCCCACTGGAATCAACTGCCCCCACAGATCAGATCCCTTGAAGGACTCCTGAACTTTAGGAAAGCAATAAAAACAGACCTCTTCACCTGATGGATTACAAAGAAACGTATATTGGTACAAGATCCTCGGTATAAACTTGGACTGAAAAACTATGGGAAATTGTAACCAGTTAACTGTTTGTTTAACCTGTAACCCATTCTGAGCTCTTTGGGGAGACGACACAGAAAACAAATGAAATAAATACATTTAGAAGTATAAAAAGTGGGTGACAATAGAGGAAGATTTAGGGTAGGGAGAAGACGTGAGGAGTTTCAGCCCTAGGCTCATAAATTATGCTTATAAATCTAGACAAAGGAATGGCCTGGTTGATATTGAAAACCATCTCCGGAAGAAGTCCCCCTTCACCAGGAGACAATTAAGACTCATCAGACCAAACGTTCTTCGGCACCATTTTGCCCTGATTGTGCAGATGATTCTACCACAACTGGATTACTGTAACTCCGCCTACAAGGAAATCAACAATACTCTAGTCCATGAAATGCAGCTTATTGAAAACACAGCTGTAAGACTCATTTTCCACCTGAAAAAATACGATTCAGTCTCAGCCTTCATCAAGCAACTGCATTGGCTACTCATCCCATTGCGAATAAAATTCAAAATTTCATGCATCATTTATCACATACTCCATGGAAATTCAGCAGCTCAACTTATCCAGCTCTTCTCAATGGCATGGTCTGCCTCTTCCAGAACCCTCAACAGGATACAACTAAATCTCCAGTGCACGCTAACCTTCCTGGGAGTGAAAACTTGGAACGACCTCGCAGAAACAACCAAAATGGAGCCTAGATACACCTTAGAATATAAGAACCTAAGAATAGCCTGACTGGGTCAGACCAATGGTCCATCAAGCCCAGTAGCCCGTTTTCACGGCGGCCAATCCAGGTCACTAGTAGTACCTGTCCAAAATCAAAAGAGTAGCAACATTCCATGCTACTGATCCAGGGCAAGCAGTGGATTCCTCCAAGTCTCTCTCAATAACAGACTATGGACTTTTCCTCCAGGAACTTGTCCAAATCTTTCTTAAAACCAGCTACGCTAGTCGCTCTTACCACGACCTTTGGCAATGCGTTCCAGAGCTTAACTATTCTCTGAGTGAAAAAAAAATGTCCTCCTATTGATTTTAAAAGTATTTCTCTGTAACTTCATCGAGTGTCCCCTAGTCTTTGTAATCTTTGACGGAGAGAAAAATTGATCCATTTGTACCCATTTTACTCCACTCAGGATTTTGTAGGCTTCAATCCTATCTCCCCTCAGCCGTCTCTTTTCCAAGTTGAAGAGTCTTTTACTCATACGAGAGGAGTTCCATCCCCTTTACCTTTACCTTATTCCAGAAGAAACTGAAAACCCTTCTCTTTGATACCTAAACTTGACTTGAATCTCTCTGTCCTCCCTTCCTGCTAGTCAGTCTCATTCCCTTAATTCCCCTCATTTTCTCCTACCTCATTGACTGTTTTGCTCTTTTTTCCTACCTTCTCTCTGTAAGTCGCCTTGAGCCTGCATAGGAATGCGCGATGCACAAATAAAAGATTAGATTAGATTTACCTGGCCAGAAATGGCCGTTCACCAGTTAAACCGCCTTTTCACGGCTATCCGGTCATTTTCAGCGGCACATAACCGGTTATTTTTGCAGAAAATGACCAGTTAGCAGGTGAACACCGGATAAGTTGGGGCTGTGCCAGGGATGGAGTCAGCATTTGGCCACTTAAGTTCCAATATTCAGAACTTGTCAGGTTTCCTGTAGAAATGTGACCGCAGAAATCATAGTCCGATCTCTATGCAGCAGACTATGGCTGGTTAAGTTCTGAAGGTTGACTTAGACAAAAAAAGGAAACTGAATATCCGAGAATAATAACAGCAAAACATTCACCCCCGCCAGTTAAATATTGAGCCCACAAGCCTAAGTTTATAGTCATAACACTTAAGCTCCTAAACGAAGACAAATTTTCAGCTGAAAAGTTAGGCTCCTAAGTTTGGCTGAAAATAGGGCACACTGTGGGCCTCTTTTACAAAGCTGCATTTGTGATTCCCCTATGGCAAATGCAACGCAGTCCATTCAATTCCTATGGGTTGCGTCGCATTTGCCGTGCTGGGACAAAAGGGCCCCTGTAGGAGTTTTAGGGTGATTTCTGACTGCTGCCGGCATTATCGAGGGAAAATCAAGGCCGGTATTGAATTTCTGGGTCCAGGGGTGGTGAAGTTCAGCACTTAACCAGCTATGGTGACTTTAAAAACATAGCACTGACTCGCATGGGGTCACCTTGCCCTGTCAAGTACTGAATATCGGAACTTAACCTGCTGATTTCAACTTGGGCGCTAGCCGTGAATTTCCAAGCAGCACCAGCTGGTTCAGTGCCACAGAAAGTGCCTGGTTAGCCCTGGACAGATGATTTAAATGACCAGGATCCTCTCCTGACTGTTTAAATCATTTTAAAAGTTGGGGCCTGAACCTTTTCTGAATATCAATACACACCTGATCTCTGTGTTTCAGTCCCCCTTTGCCACCTCATGCCACAGAGACCTGGCTCCCCTTCTGATGTAAATGTTTCAAGGGCTTACCTGCAGGACTCCTGTGGGAGCTTCTGCCACAGATGGCATGAAACATGGGCAGTATGGAACCTGCTTTGCTTCACTAGTGCATGGGTCACTTCAAACATAAAAACATCTTGTCTGGTTGGATGCCACTTTGGTACTCTTTCCAAAAATACTAGGACTAATAGATTTAAAACAAACCAGAAAATACATTTCTTCACTCAACAGGTAATTAAACTCTCAAATTCGTTGCCAGAGACTATGGTGGAAGCAGTTAGTTTAGCAGGGTTTAAAAAAGATTTGGCTAATTTCCTCAAAGAGAAGTCCATAAGTCATTATTAAGATGGCTTGGGAAAACCCACTGCTTATTCCTAGGATAAACAGCATAAAATCTGCTTTACTATTTGGGGATCTTTGCCAGGTACTGTGACCTGGGTTGGCCACTGATGGAAACAGGACACCGGGTTTGATGGACCTTTGGTCTGTCCCAGTATAGCAGCTCTTATGTTCTTACCTGCCTACTGAGTCCAGGCACAATTCCAAAGAGGTAGCCAGGTACCTACCTACAGAGTCCAAAGAGTCCCACAGAGCTTCAGTCTTCCTGGCCAGAAGTGGTATCTCTGAACGATCCACACTGTCCTGCTGAGAAATGGAAGCCTGGAAAGATGGAATGGAGGACAGCTGTACCACTTCTGCACACGCAGATTATGAAACTCAGTGCAGAAGCCAAATGAGGAAACAGATGCCAGTCTCCCAGCTGTTTGTAGACTCCTCAGCCTGTAGGAAGGCAGTGGCGTGGCGTGCCTATCCTGAGGTTCAGAAGGCACATTGGTGGTACAGCGGGCACGTGGGTCTCCATGCACTTGTGCTAATGCTCTCTCCACATGCTCCACTGCTGCAGACTGATGGCTTGGAGGTGGATGTATGTGTGTATGGGGCAGTGTGCTCATGTGATGATGGGCAGATGTGGAAGGAGACCTCTCCCACCACAAAAGGGGAAGGTAAACAGTGCTGTGTGGCAGTGATACTGCAGCAGGAACCAGCTGTGAGGAGCCCAGCCCAAAGCTCTGCTATCAGCCATTCCGCTCTGACTGGCCAATAACTTCCTCTTGGCACAGCGACAGTGTTGTGAGCTGGGAGGAGAGTGTGTGAGGCTGTAACAGGCTGCCAGGGCATCCTTCCTTTCTCACAGGGGTTCTTTGGGTTATTTTTGTGTGAACACTTCCTTTGATGTTGCTTCAAAATATTCAACTTCTGACCTGTGCCTCATGTCGTGGGCAAGAAAGACACAGTTATGCAGAGGCGTCTGATTGGGTCAAGAATGAGGTGCACTGGCAGAGCTGTGTGGGGGGCTCAGTATGCACAGAGCAGGAGATGGCACATGCCAGGATTCGGGATTGGGGGAGAAGCGAAGGGAATTGTAGGGAGTTAGGCTGTGTTAGTGGAGCTGCAGTTTCTATAGATTTTTCCAACTTCATAGATCTTGGGCTTTATAAAAAGTCATTGAAGAGACATTTATTTTGTAATATAAAATATGGGCGTTAAGGCATATGCACTTGTGTAAGCGCTGGTCGCATATGTTGGTTTGGGAAAGGCGGGTTATTAATCAAATAAAGCAAACCAACCTCCTTAGATCTTGTCCTTTATCCATTGGGCTGTGGACTTGGTGGGGAGGGGAGTTCCGGGACCTGATAGCAGAGCTCCTTCTGGCCAGCTTCCTGCTGTAGTTAGGGCTGCAGCCGATGCCTGGTCTGTGGCATCTGAAAAGTCACACCTGGCACAGTTGTTCTGGGTTGTCTTACCCTCCTGCAGAAATAGATCAGCTCTCACACTCAAGCAAGGGGTGCACAGAAATGGGACAAGGGCAGGCTTACGGTGGATCAGGGGTGAGATTATCCACCATGTACACAGGGAGAGGGAGTTAGTGAGTAAGAGAGGAGGATATTTGTTTCTCCATGCATATGTGTGCGATAGAGATGAGAAATCGGTGGAAGTAGGGAAGTGTGAGCAGATGGTGGTCTTGGCTTGTGCTATTGATGCCAGATGTCTGTCCATCATGTGTAGTATTTCCAAGAATAGTTAAGAAAAAGAATCATTTTCTTATGATCTAGATGGAATTTTATGTTCCAGTAGCTGGTTTGTGCTATAATGATGTCAGCTTTATCCTGATCTTGGATTCCTTTTCCTTCGCCCCAGAGAGATCTCACATCATGTCTGTCTTAGTCCACCTCTCTCTCTCTGTACCCCCCCCCAGCCACTCACAGTCCCTTCAGCTTGCTATTGCCCTGTGACCCACTTTGGGGAAGCCTCCATGCCATCCTTATCTCTACCAAGCCACTTTTCTTCTGCGTAGACCCCTAAAAACATTCCAGAGCTGAGACTGTGATGTCATAATGCCTCATTCCACCAATGCCTAAGAGCCAACCTCAGCAGTGATGTCACAATGGCTTCAGCTCACATAAGAATAGCCGTACTGGGACAGACTGAAGGTCCATCAAGCCCAGTCTCCTGTTTCCCACAGTGGCCAACCCAGGTTCCAAGTACTTGTCAGAAACCCAAAGAGTAGCAACATTCCAGAGCTGAGACTGTGATGTCATAACGCCTCATTCCACCAATGCCTAAGAGCCAACCTCAGCAGTGATGTCACAATGGCTTCAGCTCACATAAGAATAGCCGTACTGGGACAGACCGAAGGTCCATCAATCCCAGTATCCTGTTTCCCACAGTGGCCAACCCAGGTCCCAAGTACTTGTCAGAAACCCAAAGAGTAGCAACATTCCAGAGCTGAGACTGTGATGTCATAACGCCTCATTCCACCAATGCCTAAGAGCCAACCTCAGCAGTGATGTCACAATGGCTTCAGCTCACATAAGAACATAAGAATAGCCGTACTGGGACAGACCGAAGGTCCATCAAGCCCAGTCTCCTGTTTCCCACAGTGGCCAACCCAGGTCCCAAGTACCTGTCAGAAACCCAAAGAGTAGCAACATTCCAGAGCTGAGACTGTGATGTCATAACGCCTCATTCCACCAATGCCTAAGAGCCAACCTCAGCAGTGATGTCACAATGGCTTCAGCTCACATAAGAACATAAGAATAGCCGTACTGGGACAGACCGAAGGTCCATCAAGCCCAGTATCCTGTTTCCCACAGTGGCCAACCCAGGTCCCAAGTACTTGTCAGAAACCCAAAGAGTAGCAACATTCCAAAGCTGAGACTGTGATGTCATAATACCTCATTCCACCAATGCCTAAGAGCCAACCTCAGCAGTGATGTCACAATGGCTTCAGCTCACATAAGAACATAAGAATAGCCGTACTGGGACAGACCGAAGGTCCATCAAGCCCAGTATCCTGTTTCCCACAGTGGCCAACCCAGGTCCCAAGTACTTGTCAGAAACCCAAAGAGTAGCAACATTCCAGAGCTGAGACTGTGATGTCATAATACCTCATTCCACCAATGCCTAAGAGCCAACCTCAGCAGTGATGTCACAATGGCTTGATTGCCCTATACTTGGCTCGCATAAGAATGACCATACTGGGTCAAACTAACGGTGCATCAAGCCCAGGATCCTGTTTCCAACAGTGGCCAACCCAGATCCCAAATACCTAGCTAGATACCAACTAATAAATATTTTATGCTGCTTATCCTAGGATTAAGCAGTGCATTTCCCCAAGCCATCTCAATAATGTCTTATAGATTTCTCTTTTATGAAATTATCCAAGCCTTTTTTAAACCCCGCTAAGCTAATTGATTTCACCACATTCTCTGACAACAGATTCCAGAGTTTAATTACAAGCTGTGTGAAGAAATATTTTCTCTAGTTTTTTTTTAATCTACCACATAGTAGCTTCATGTGTTAGCATGCAGCAGCTGGGCACAGCCAGCACAGGCTATGACCACCTGCCCCACACCCCCAAATTTATAGGAACATAGTAAATGAAGACCCATATGACCCATCCAATCTGCCCAGAAAGGCAGTCATGCCTGGTGCTGTCTCTGTTTTTCTTTAAAGTGTGAAAGTTATTCTAAGTTTTACTATGAATGGAAATTCTAGATACTTTTATTCCATTCTCTCGGGGAACCTCCGTGTTTATCCCACACTTTATTGAATTCCACCACTTCCCATGGAAGAGCATTCCAAGCATTCACTGCCCCTACTGTGAAAAGACCGCATATTTAAGGTGCAAAGTAATGATAAACTATTTAATATCATGCCAATGAACAGAGATGTAGAACATAAGAACAGCCGCTGCTGGGTTAGACCAGTGGTCCATCGTGCCCAGCAGTCCGCTCACGCGGCGGCCCTTAGGTCAAAGACCAGCGCCCTAACTGAGACTAGCCCTACCTGCGTACGTTCTGGTTCAGCAGGAACTTGTCTAACTTTGTCTTGAGTCCCTATAAGGTGTTTTCCCCTATTTGAATCCCTGGAGGGTGTTTCCCCTTTTGACAGACTCCGGAAGAGCGTTCCAGTTTTCTACCACTTTCTGGGTGAAGAAGAACTTCCTTACGTTTGTACAGAATCTATCCCCAAGGTTTGGCACTTAGTGCGTTGCTCTTTAATCTGTATCTGTCATCAGTAGATGGGAGGCTCCGGAATATAGTAGTGGCATATCATCTTTATGCTGACGATATCCAACTTTTCTTCCCAATGCAAGATTGGAAAAGTGCATCGAATGAAAGATTGACTGGATGTGTGAAAAATGTAAACACGTGGATGATGAAACATAAATTGGTTTTGGAATCTTGTAAAATCGGAACTTATGTTGGCTGGGAGAAAAGATGATCCACCATGGCCTAGAGAGATTAAGGTTTGCAACAAGATCTTACCGATACAAGAAGAAGTGAAAACCTTCGGAGTCTGGCTGGACTCTGCCCTCAGCCTGAAGGATCATTAAGGCTGCTTTTTTCCAGTTGCGATTATTAAGATTTTTAAAATCAATGATGCCGACATTTGACTACCGCATAATGGTACAAACGATAGTCTTATCAAAACTGGACTATTGCAATGCCTTTTATTTGGGAATTGCAATTCAGTGTAAAGCCCTGCAAATGTTACAAAATGCTGTTGCAAGGTTAATTTGTGGTGTTAGAAAGTTTGAACGCATAACACCTTGGTTGAGGAAAGTCCACTGTACACTCACTTGTGTTCAAAGTCATCTATCGTGCGATTCCCTGGTATCTGTCGCAGGTTATGGCAATCGACCGACCTGAGGGTGATGGACTTCTCAAACATGCCCTATGAGAATACGAGGGCTTCTGCTTTCTCCGACATAGGAGTAACTCTTAACTGGACCTCAAAGAGTTTAAGACCACACTCTTTGCAGAAGCATTGTAAAGAATTATGATTCTGGTTTTGATTGATATATAACAGAGCAGTGTGGATAAATTGTTCTTATTGAAGGACTTGAAATGTTTACGGACTGTTTAAATTTTGCTCTTTTAGTTATTTGATGAATTTTGAGAAATAATAAATAACAGTATTTCCTGATGTTGCTATTAATTTTCCCTCTTTGCAACCTCAGCCCTTGCACTGCCACTCTGGATCCTTCTAGTACCCTGAGTCTTCTGTTAATATCTAGCAATCAGGAAGGAAGGTGGGCATTTAGCAGACTGTGAGCAGCTGTTCCAGAAAACGTGTTTTCCTGTCTTTGGCTAAGGAATCCTCTACAACCCCATATTTGCAGAGCCTGGTTATAGCAGTGTCCAAGCAGGTGCCCAAAGGCTTCATGGCTTAAGGGCATAACCCAGGGGTCCCCAAAGTCCCTCCTTGAGGGTCGAATCCAGTTGGGTTTAAATGTGCCTGTCTAACTTTCAAAATCCTTCATGGCATCCTCCCTACTTCATCCCACTTTCCTGGAACTCCTCAAATCCTAATACCACCAGACCCACTCACAAACTAAAACTATCCTTTCCTTCATGAAAAGGCATTTCCCGTGCAGGAAAACTAGGGACCTCCCTCCCCTTCAGATTCACTGAGCTCTGGAACAACCTTACCTCCCCCCCTTCGGATCCTGAGCTCTCTCCAAATCTTCCGCAAACATCTGAAAACCTGGCTGTTTTCAAAAATGTAATACTTACTCCATCTCTGGCATCCTAAGCCCTCCAAATACTCTTCTCACTATATCCTTTAACCTTCATTTGAGTTCCTTTCTCTCCCACTCTTGTAAACTCTACAATTGTGGAGAGAATGCGGTATACAAACCTAAGGTTTAGTTTAGTTTAGGATTTCCCCAATGAATCTGCATGAGATCTATGTGCATGCACTGCTTTCAATGCATATTCATTGTGGAAATCCTGAAAACCCGACTGGATTCGGCCCTCGAGGAGGGACTTTGGGGACCCCTGGCATAACCAGATGACTCACAATCACCGTGCCTCAATGTCTAACTCTCTTTCTCCCTGTGCCCAAGAAACACGTGTGCCTTAGTCACTGACTCTTTACATGACCCTGGTAGCAGTGGAGTAGTTATGGGTGGGCCTGGTGGGTACAGGCCCATGCATTTTTGGCTCACATCCACCCAGGAGTGGCATCAAACTTTTCTCTCTTTTTGCCCACTATCTGCCCCTGTCTCTTAACCCCCCCTCCCCAGTGTACTCAGAAGAGGCCACAGTGATTTCCGCTGGCCTGGCAGGCTTTCCTTTGCTGCATTCTGCCAGTAAGGAAACAGAAAGTGATGATGGCAGGAGTGGGATGTGGCATCGCTGTAGCTGTCTCTGAGGTACATTGGAGAGGGGGGCTCTAAGATGGAGGAAGTTTCCGGTCAATTTGCAGGGGATTAGGGAGAGATGCTTGATGGAGGGAGAGGGGGAAAGGTAAAAAAAAAAATCAAACACATACAATTTTATATATCTATGGGTGTGTGCGATTTTAAGAGCCCATCAAAGTTAAGTCAGAATAGCAGAAACCAGAGGCTGGGGGATAGAGAGGCGGACTATAAGACAGACATAATGTGAGATCTTTCTGGGGTTGAAGATCAGGATGAAGCTGACATCATAATAACTCAAACCAGCTATGCCACTGCCTGGGAGTCCCTTGATATCTCTGCTTCTCAGTCGCTGAATTTGTGGGACCCTGGTAGCTGCTCTTGGGCATGCTCGGTGGTCTCTAGGTTTACGGAGTCATGTGCAATTTGGAGCAATGTCTCTGGGCCACAACAGGAGCTCCCTGCTCCCAAATCTTTGGGGCTCGTGTGTCAGGGAGAGAAGTGAAATGACACAGATGGAAGTGCTGAGAGAACGAGGTGCATGGATTCTGGAGGTACGACACAAACCGGGTCGGTTAGACTTTACATACCACCATTTCTCATGCAAAATATTCTGAGTAACTTATTTAAAATTCAGGGGCTCAGGGGAGATGGACTTTGCTGTCCTCGTGATTTGTGTCTCCAACACGAAACCCCCCAGAACAGATGCAGGCTGCCTGGAATAAAGGGCAGACACAGGCTTTTAAATCCCTTCTCTCTTATTTTTATGATGCAGCGGTGAATTATGTTCTTCCTGCATTTGTAATTAGAGGGTAGAACAGATGGTGGTAGAGGCTTAATTTAAAGTGGTACATGAATCATAATAACCTGCACCGTCCCAGTGCTCTGTCACTGGAGCATGACCCAGAGATGCTCCATCCCAGCTCACCGTCAATGGAGCACAACAACCAGAGCTGCATTGTCCCAAAAGTCTGTCAATGAAACATCCCAGCAGTCTGTCACCGGAGCACAACAACCAGAGTTACACCGTCCCAGGGCCCCAGCATGCCATCACTGAAACACGACGTCCAGAGCTGCAACTCTACCAGCAGGCCCACTTAAACATGACGGCACCATCTTAGCCCTGCACTGCACTGCTGAAACAACCCTCGCTGACGTTCCACTGGAACACTCCGACCTCCTTATTCCCAGCCATGCCATCAGAGGAAGAGCAGAGCCACCCCTCCCTAAAGTTCCATCCATCGCTGTCCTTCGGTCCTGGGCTCAATTGTAGTTCTTCTTCCTATTCCCCCCAATTTTATTTCTAAAACTTTTATATTGTAATTATGTACACCGCTTAGACAGCGAAACACTCCATCACTCAGACGTGACACCGTCCCAGCCTTCTGTCATGGAAAGAGAACCCCCAGAGCTGCTTTGTCCACCTGCTCCTTCACTGCACCACAGAGAACATCATATAAGGCTGTGGGGGTGGTAGGCTTAGGAGTAATGCCTCAGACAGGAGGGTGGATACCTGGAATGCCTTCCCAGTAGAGGTGGTGGAGGCCAAATCAGTGACTGAGTTCAAAAAATGCAAACGGATAGAATAATCTATTAACAAAACAGAAACCAGTGGAACTCTATAAAATCATCCACAACAAAATTCTACGACACAAACCCCACAGACAACTAGGGGCTCATAATCGAAACAGAAAAACGTCTAAAAACCGGCCTAACAAAAAACATCCAAGTGCCGATAATCGAACGGGGTTTTAGACATATTTAAAAATGACTTAGGCCTTCACAGTGCTGCTGAACGACCAGAGCTAAAAGGGGCGTTTTAGGAGGAGTGGTGAGGGGGGATTTGGGCGGGACATGGACCATCCTAGATTTAGTCGTACTGCATGTATAACCGAAGGTTTTACAAAACTGCCTAGACGGAACTTGGACGTTGTGACTTAGGCCATCTAAAACCAGGTCTAAGTCCACAAAATGTATCCAAAGTGACCAGATAAGCACTGCAGACACAAAGTACAGACCCCCACACACAGCCCCAGTGATCACTGACCTCCCCCCACACCCATAAAAAAGTAGTACCAACTTTACATATCTGCCTCCAGAACAGCACCTGGCAGCCTGGCATAGGAAAGCCTAGTAGAGCTGCACAGAGGTGGCTTAAGTGGTCTTGGGGGTGGGCTAGTGAACCATGGAGTAAGGCTATTCTTATATTCTTGAGCATGAGCTGGAGCTGCAAAGACCCAGCACATCTGAAGACTACAGTATGCCATTGTATAGATCCATGGTGAGGCCCCACCTGGAATACTGTGTGCAATTCTGGAGACCACATTATCGCAAAGATGTGCTGAGACTGGAGTCGGTTCAGAGAATGGCCACCCGGATGGTCTCGGGACTCAAAGATCTCCCGTACGAAGAACGGTTAGACAAACTGCAGCTATACTCGCTCGAGGAGCGCAGAGAGAGGGGGGACATGATCGAGACGTTCAAGTTTCTCACGGGCCGCATCGAAGCGGAAGAAGATATCTTCTTTTTCAAGGGACCCACGGCAACAAGAGGGCATCCGTGGAAAATCAGAGGCGGGAAACTACGAGGCGACACCAGGAAATTCTTTTTCACTGAAAGGGTGGTTGATCGTTGGAATAGTCTTCCACTACAGGTGATTGAGGCCAGCAGCGTGCCTGATTTTAAGGCCAAATGGGATCGACACGTGGGTTCTATTCACTAGGCAAAGGTAGGGGAGGGTCATTAGGGTGGGCAGACTAGATGGGCCGTGGCCCTTATCTGCCGTCTATTTCTATGTTCTATGTTTCTATCCCAGCCTTCTGTCATTGGGACATGGCACACAGAGCTACACCATCCCAGACCTGTGTCACAGAAATACAACACCTGACATCTAGACTGGTCCAGTTCCAGAAGCCTGTCTCTAGGACACTCAGTTGTTCCCTCTCAAATTACTTAACTGGAACTGCAACATCCCAATCCTCTGTTACTTCAGCATGTCTGAGAACTATAGCTTTTTGGATCTCTGTCACTGGTAAAAGACACCAAGAGAAGCACTGTCCCCGTCCTCTGTAACTGAAGCCTGATACCCAGAGCTGCTACTGCTACTAGGAATTATTTCTATAGTGCTAGCAAACGTACGTAGTGCTGTAGAGTCACAAAGAAGACAGTCCCTGCCCGAAAGAGCTTACAATCTAAACAGACAACAGGATGTCATGGATACAGGTAAGGAGAACGGTTAATCTACTGGCTGGGTTGGTGGGCAGAGGAGTAGGGTTATGGATTGAAGGCTGTATAAAAAAAAGGTGGGTTTTCAGTCTGCTTTTAAACAAGGGACTTGGCAGACAAACTCGGGTAATTTATTCCAGGCACAGGGGGCGAAGTTTGGAATTGGCAGTAGAGGAGAAGGGTACAGCTAAGAGCAGTTTATCTGAGGATATTGAGGGGCAAGAGAATGAACACACTTGTAGGTCAGCAATAGGAGCCTGAACTGTATGCGAAGGCGGATAGGGAGCCAGTGAAGTGATTTAAAGAGAGGGGTGACGTGAGCGTAGCAAGGTTGGTAGAAGATGAGTCGTGCAGCAGAGTTTTGCATAGATTGCAGGGAGGAGAGGTGGCACTGCGGGCAGGGCCAGATTTAGATGAAAAGAGGCCCTAGGCTATTCCACTTATGAGGCCCTTTCACCTCCCATTTTTAAGTTTGTAAATTACATGAGAGATAATAAAATACATCATTACTGTGATATATATCAATATGTTAAATGAAACATGTTGTTATTGGTACTAACCTTTATAAAAAATGTGACATGGATAACAAATAAAAAAAGTCGAGAACACTTATTTGGACATTTATTCTCAGCACCATATATAGTACTTGTAACAATAACTAATCAAACATAACACACAACATTGCCCCTTCCTATGTCCATAGTGCCCCCAGTGCGTCCTTCCTCACCTCACCCCCCCTCCGATGCCCACCTCCCATCCCCCTTCCACTGAAATCCCCCACCCCACTCCCCGATGCCAGTCTGGGCCGCCCTGTCCTGACGGATCCACGTTTTGCCTCTCTCCCCACGGGGCTGGGCTTTGCCCAGCTGTTTCCGGACTGACGTCTTTCCCTCCCCGATCCTCCTCCCAGGGCGAGAAAAAGAAAGGGAGAAGCCGAGTCGGCGCCCCGTTGCGGCCGGAGCCGGTTCCGATCCCGAAGCGTACAATTTCTCCTTATTTTCGGTTCAGTGTTTTAGTGTTCACTGTTTTTAGAATAGTGTAATTTTAATTTTGCTAACAATTTGAATGTGGGCCCCTCTTGATCTTGAGGCCCTAGGCTGAAGCCTAGTTAGCCTACAGGAAAATCCGGCCCTGACTGCGGGAGAACAGTTGCAGTAATCTTGTTCTGGAACTCTATGCCTGTGGAATGTTCTCTTTGTGGACTCTGCTGATCTTTCATGAGTAGTTGTGCTGTGCTGTAAACCAGGTCGAAAGTGTAGTGAGATTAAGAAAAAGAAGCAACAACTAAGAACAATGCTTAGTACTTCTCTTTGTGAGGTTAGAAGAGTGTGGACAAGGGTCCGGGTAGTGTGCTCACAGAGGGAAGGATGAATTCTGGAGATGTTGTAGAGATAGAAGAGACAAACCCTAGCAGTTTGTTGGATGTGCGTAGAAAACGAGAGGTCGGAATCAAAGATGACTCCAAGGTTGCAAGCAGAGGAGGCTGGGACGATGACAGTATTATTTCTCGAGATGGAGAACGGAGGAGGAGGAACAGAGGGTTTTAGGAGGAAAGAGGAGCAGTTCAGACTTGGAGATGGTTAATTTCCGATGACCTAAAACTAATCACCCAGCAGTATATAAATATATAATGAAAAACAGAACTAAATACTGCAAATACCTAGCAGTGCACGGTAGTATTAATAGTCCAGAAAGTTGAAAGGACTATGGCCTCAGAATCGGAGCCCACGCATAACAGTCACAGACTGGAAGTGATAACTTCCAGATCACTTCCAGTCTGTGACTGTTATGCGTGGGCTCCGATTCTGAGGCCATAGTCCTTTCAACTTTCTGGACTATTAATACTACCGTGCACTGCTAGGTATTTGCAGTATTTAGTTCTGTTTTTCATTATTAATTTCCGATGACACCTGGAGATACACTGTCCCAGCACTCCATCATCAAAAGTTGACACCTAGAGCTGCATCATCTCTGTACTTCATCACTGAAACATGCCATCTACAACTGTACAGCCTCAGTATTCTAGCATTGGAGCTGCTTGTGAGAGACACTGGTGAAAAAGTGCAATCTCTGTGAGAAGAGGAACTTTTGTACATGGGCCTCTCATCTGAATCTGCATTCAAAAAAGCATGGGATAAGTACAGAGAATCTCTCAGCTTAGTAGACTGTGTGGATAGGCGGACTGGATATGCTATTAATTCATTTTCTGTTTCTTTATATCTGATTAAATGTAATTGTATAGTCTCATGTTCCTTGACTTAACCATATCTTCTGCAGAGCATCTCAGTGAAGACCTTCAGCTATGAGTTAACTCACTGAAGTGTACAAAAAAGCATTTTCCTGTTCTCTTCCTTATACCCACTTGAAAATGTATGGATTAAAGTCACTTCAGAAGAGCAGTGCAGATTCATAAAGAATAAAACCAAACAAAAAAGGATGGATGGGACCATAGGAACCAGCTTTCCAGAATTATTGGGGGCTGCTGAACCCAACAGAAATGACTTCTTCCTGGACACTGTTTAATATTGGGGGTTGCTCAAGCACCCCCAGAGCTGGCTCCTATGGATGGGACAAAGCAGGACGGAACAGGAGGATAGCAGAAAATGTTACAAATAGGGATGACTAGTGTGGTATAGATGGGGAGATATTATGTTTTATTCTGTGACTTTTCTCGTTAATATTGCACTCCTGTTGATCACAGTTATGTCTTCTAAATATATTATTTCTTAAAACTTATAAGATAATATGAATATATATCATAAGGTGATGTGCTCAGACCTTTTACTGCTTATCTTTGTTAGATTTATAAAAGATCTAAGCTATAGCTATTAATACTGTTGTTTCAATTAAAGACTATTCAAAGTAGTATATTACCTGAAAACGGCAAACAGAGGTCAAACTGCTTCAAAATCTGGGAACCGAGTACCTCCTGTTACCCAGAATCTGTATTTATGTAGAACGTTAAGCGGAAAAGGTTGGGCTATAGACTTTCCCGGATGTTAACTCTGCCTGGGAAGTATCGTATTTCATTATATAGCTAACCAGTCTATATCTACATTTAAGCCCTGTGGGTGCAAGGTCTGCCAATTATATATGAAACGTTGTTCTTTTTGAACAAACATAAAGAACAAAATTTAGTTTGCGTTATGCCCTATACAAATCACAGTAACGCAATCAAGCATATTATAAAAAAACACTGGCCAATATTACAATATCATCCCACACTAACCAATCTTCCTAAATTTGCGTTCTCAAGAGCTAAAAACCTTGGGGAACAGTTAAGACACAAAGCTAATGGGAGCAGTCCTAACAACAAATCACCCCATAGACCCTGTGGGAAATGTTCGACCTGCCGCTATGTATCAAACGTTACCCATTTGAGTATACCCGGGTACGGACGACACTTTATACTAAATACAGGAACAGATTGTCAGTCTAAGGGGGTTGTTTATTGTATTCAATGCCCCTGCGGACAACTATATATAGGACAAACGATACGCATGATAAAAACACGAATAATAGAACATCTTAGTAACATCAGAAAAAATCGTGTCTCCGCCCCCCTGGTATCTCATTGGATGGAAAACTCTCACACATTGGAAGATCTTAAATATACGGTGTTAGTACAAGTACGTGACACTGGAGGAAATACATCAAAACTATTAATTCAAAAAGAACAACGTTTCATATATAATTGGCAGACCTTGCACCCACAGGGCTTAAATGTAGATATAGACTGGTTAGCTATATAATGAAATACGATACTTCCCAGGCAGAGTTAACATCCGGGAAAGTCTATAGCCCAACCTTTTCCGCTTAACGTTCTACATAAATACAGATTCTGGGTAACAGGAGGTACTCGGTTCCCAGATTTTGAAGCAGTTTGACCTCTGTTTGCCGTTTTCAGGTAATATACTACTTTGAATAGTCTTTAATTGAAACAACAGTATTAATAGCTATAGCTTAGATCTTTTATAAATCTAACAAAGATAAGCAGTAAAAGGTCTGAGCACATCACCTTATGATATATATTCATATTATCTTATAAGTTTTAAGAAATAATATATTTAGAAGACATAACTGTGATCAACAGGAGTACAAATAGGGATGAGACAGAGCAGAATGGGATGAAATGAGAGAAAATGGTGAGATGGGAGAGGAGTGGACCAGTGCCAGGCTTGGGCTCTGAAGAGATGAGTCCCATTCAATACCAGTAGCAGCTTTTTAATAAGGTTTTATCTAGAGCTCAGAGCACATGTTGTTCTTCTTTCACATAGGGTTTCCTCAGCATCTCAGTCCGATGAGCTGACCTGAAGAAAAGCTTTCCCAGTTCTTTCTTGGGAGATTTGTACTTCACCATCTTTCAGCATTGTTCTGAGTTGTTCACTCAGGGTTCCCACAGCTGGCCTGGTTGCAGGTTTCCAGGTCTCACTGCGTCTTGTCAGCATGATGGCTGAAACATTGGTTTTTACCTGACAAGATGCAGCGAGACCCGGCATGATGGCTGAAACATTGTTTTCTACCTGACAAGACACAGCGAGACCCAGAAACCTGCTGTGGAAACCTTGAGAGCACATATAACCCAGCTTCAAGGGGAGAACATCTTTAAACTCACCAGAGACTTTTCCATTCTGTGGGGAGGGGGGGGGGGAAGAGACCAACTGACTTTCCCATCAAAATTCAAATTTGTGACCAACTGACTTTCCCACCTTAATTCAAATTTGTGACCAACTGACTTTCCTGCCTCATTCACCTCAAACTCCAACCAATCATGTTTGAGGACCTACTATATAAAGACAAACCACAGACCTCACAGCATACCCAGAAGAAAGCCACAGCTTGATAGCTGAAACATTGGTTCTACCTGACAAGACGCAGCAAGACCCGGAAATCTGCACCAAGCATTGTTCTTAGTTGTTGCTTCTTTTTCTTAAAATAGAACCATTTAAATCTGTTTCTTCTCATTTTGTGCAATTGGACTTGGGCAGAAACATCCAGAAGTTCCATCTCCACTCTGTGAGTCTTTATTCTGTCGTCATCTATTGGCTGTTGATTATTGTTGATTTTGTGGGTTGGGCTTTCAATAAACTGCAGGACTCAACAGGCACACAGTGCCTCCTATCTCGTAGAGAGTTCAATTACTTGTTGAGGGAGACTGCAAGAGAGAAAGGGAAAGAATGAGTGAGAACACCCTGAAAGACCTCCAACACCTTCACATTCCACCACACACCCCTTAACAGACCGACATCTTTATTTATTTAAAAAATTTATAGCCCACATAACCTGCAATTCTAGGCGGGTAACAATACAACATACATGATCTCTACATCTCTATACAGTACATAAGAACATATGAATTGCCATCTCCGAATCCGACCTTAGGTCCATCAAGTCCGGCGATCCGCATACGCGGAGGCCCCACCAGGTGTACCTGGCATAGTTTTAGTCCCCATATCACGCTACGCTTCTCATAAGGAGATGCGAATCTAGTTTACACTTACCCGTATCACTCTATGCCACTCATAAGAAGTCTGCATATACCAAATTCACCCACTGCCACACATCTACTGCCCACTCTCCATCAGAGGCAAGTCCGCCAATGCTCCCCACACAGCCACAGCCACAGAAATACACAATTTATATTTATTAGCAATCACAACATAGAGATCCCATATGCACTGCCACCTCCTCATACACACTTTTACCATTCCCTCCACACTAGCATGCCTGGAAGAAAGGAAAATGCACCATTGTGTCAATGTAAATGTACGGGTGAACATAAGAATAGCCAATATCCTGTTTCCACAGCGGCAAATCCAGTTCACTAGTACCTGGCCAAATACCCGAACCGTAGCAACATTCCTTGCTACCAATCCAGGGCAAGCAGTGGTTTCACCATGTCTGCCTCAATAGCAGACTATGGACTTTTCCTCCAGGAACTTGTCCAAACCTTGTTTAAACCCAGATACTCTAACCGCTGTTACCATATCCTCTAGCAGTGAGTTCCACAGCTTAACTATTTGTTGAGTGAAAAATATTTCCTCCTATTTGTTTTAAAGGTATTTCCAAGTAACTTCGATGAGTATCCACGTAACTTTTGAAGGAGTAAAACCAATTGATCCACTTGTTCTACACCACTCAGGATTTTGTAGACCTCACTCATATCTCCCTTCAGCCATCTCTTTTCCAAGCTGAAAAGCCTTGACCTCTTTAGCCTTTCCTCATATGAGAGGAGATCCACAGGATCACAGGACACCAGGAAGTATTTCTTTACAGAAAGGGTGGTGGATCACTGGAACAAACTACCGGTGCAGGTGATCAAGGCCACTAGCGTGCTCGACTTTAAGAATAAATGGGACATCCACGTGGGATCTCTATGTGGGTCGAGCAGCACTCTGACTTAATGGGGTGGGACAGTGGAGTGGGCAGACTTGATGGGCTATAGCCCTTTTCTGCCGTCATCTTTCTATGTTTCTATGAGATCCATCCCGTTTATTATTTTGGTCGCTCTTTTTTCAACCTTTTCTAATTCCGCTATATCTTTTTTGAAATATGGCGACCAGAATGGAATGCAGTACTCAAGGTGAGGTTGCACCATGGAGTGATACAGAAGCACTCTAATATTCTTGGTCTTATTTACCATCTCTTTCCTAATAATTCCTAGTATCCTGTTTGCTTTTTTGGCCATCGATGCACATTGGGTGGATGGTTTCAGCATATTCTCTACAATGACACCTAGATCTTTTTCTTGGGCACTGATCCCCAAGGTGGACCCTAGCATCTGGTAACTATGATTTGGGTTATTCTTCTCAATGTGGATCACTTTGCATTTGTCCACATTAAATTTCATCTGCCATTTGTGGTTCAGATTGTGTAGAACAGTGTTCTTCAACCACCAGTTCATGGACCAGTGCCGGTCCACAGAAATTTACTGCCGGTCCACAGGGCCAGCAAGTGCATTAGGCCCAAAACAGTGTTCTTCAACCGCTGGTCCACGGTGCGATCGATGCGGTGTTATCTTCGAGCCAGCTCCCTCTTCCTCACTGATTCAGTGCACAAAGCCACGGGCAGTGGCTCCTATGGGCGTCGTGCGCCTAAACCAGAAGCCTTCTCTCTGACGTTGCAACGTCAGAGGGAAGATTTCCAGATGAGACACGGGACGTGCAAGGTGCAATTAGTACTATTATAGGGGCGGGTCTGGGGTGGAGATTGGGTAGAGATGGGCGGGGTCTGGCCCACGACTTAGCCCAGTGTTCTTCAACCGCCGGTCCACAGAATAATTCTTTTATTTCTGCCGGTCCATAGGAGTAAAAAGGTTGAAAAACACTGGTGTAGAACACCAGGAATAAGGGCAATGAATGATCTCTGCTTCCCCTCAATCTGACTTGGAATCTCTGCCATCCCTTCTACAACTGAAATCAAAATATTGGAGCCGAGTCCAGCTGTCACCCATGCAGGCGGACAGCTGTGCCATGATTTCAGAGGCTGGCTGGCAGCAATTCAGAAACCATCAAAGCTGGCACCTGCCGACGCTTGTCCAACGTCTGCGCTCTGGAGAGAGGTAGATGCATGACAGCGTTCAGCGGAGTTCACTTTCAAAGATTTTGTTCAGGGCCATATAAGTCCTTGTATAAAAAGATGAATATGCAGGTACCTGTGATTGAGTAAAATTTGCACAGCTTAACGCAGGTGGGCGACAAAAGCTGCGTAGTCCTCTCAGAACCCCCTTCACAGGGTGCTATAATCATTCACACAAATAACTTCTCTCGTTTCTGGCTTCCTCTCTGGCAGATACGAATAAAAGTCAGATTTGTTCATGTTCTTGACCTCTTGGGATCACTGCTGTGTGGAGAGATGAGGAGGGCATAATGTCACATATCAGGTTTCTCCAGTGTGGGATCAACATCTTTTCAAGTCTTTTAGCAAAAACTTATTGTTAGATTATTATTATTATTTTTTTAAATAATTTATATTCTGCATATCCTACAATTCTATGCAGATTACAAATTATTCAGGGCCTTAGGCTCCTCCTTCTGTATCCTGGGATGCAAGGGGGGAGGGATTCAAAGGCCCTGATTGGCTCAGAATGCTAAGGCCCCTCCCCTTGGGAGGTATCTGAACAAATCAGGGCCTTAGGGACCTCCCCATGCATAACATGATGCAGCGGGGAGGGAAAGGCCCACCATTTTGGATAGGCGGGCCTCGGAAGAGTGACTGAGCATCTCTCCTGCTCCTAATATCCATGAAAGGTATGGGTGGGTGGGAGGGTTTGGAGACCTCCAGTGGCAGGAGGGAATGGGCATCCCTCCTGCCTTTTTTTGTGGGGGAAGGGAGGAGGGGAGGGGATGTTTGGGGGAGTGCCTGGCCTTTGATGCCAGGAGGGAGTAGGATTCCTGGTGCTGCGGTCATTGGGGGTCATTGGGGGGGAGAGGAACTTTTTTCATTTTTTTTAATGGGACAGATATTTTGCATGTGTTTCACACACAAAATATCTGTGCCATTAAATAAAAAATGAAAGAAAAAAAAAAAAAAAATCCAGGCAGACCTGTTGGTAACACAGTTACTAGACCTGCCAGTTTTTTCGGATCGCTAAAACCCTTGCTTTTTTTTGGTGCATAGCCAAGCGATGTTAGTGCATCAGTCATTTAGTTAGTTTGCATGGGGTTTTACCTAATTTGCATGGCTGGGTCAGAAACTGGGCGATCGAGGGGAAAAACATGCGGTGAGCCGTTTAGTGACTGAAACGAACGCAGGTAGGGCTAGTCTCAGGGCGCTGGTCTTTGACCAGAGGGCCGCCGCGTGAGTGGACTGCTGGACACGATGGACCATTGGTCTGACCCAGCAGCGTCAATTCTTATGTTCTTAGTGCATCTGGTCAGCAAATCCCATTTTCACTAAAGCTGTCAAAAAACAGGTTTAGTGATAATCGCTGGCATTGGTGCATCTGGGCCAGAGGCTGATGCATTTGTTTTTCCTTGGACTGGGAAATTCCTCTACGTTTCCCCCCACCCTTTCCACTGATTGCAAAAACTCTTCAGAAATTGCAGGAGGAAAAGGCAGAGGTGATTTTGATAGTGCCATGTTGGCCATGACAACTTTTGTTCCTGTTGTTACTAAGTACGGAATTGGGGCATCCATGGCTTCTTCTGAAGTAGAGATCTCTTTTATTTATTTTAGGTAGGTCGACTCTCACTCAAACCTGGAAACCCTAGTGCTGGCAACATGGAGACTGAGGGCAATTTGATGTGTCATTTTGATCTCTCTGATAGAGTCAAGGAAATCATCTATTTTAAAGGGAGGAAGATTTCAAGCATGGTGTTTACAGAGGAAGAAAGGCCTGACATTGCAATACCCTGCTCCACTTGTCTGATGCTGGATTAAGTCCTTCTGTGAGGGTTCGTCTTAGTGGATGTGTTCAAAACTCCTATCTCTAAGCATCAGCAAATAACAAAACCTCCTTTGAGGCCTCCAGTTCCTGCTTCGGTTCTGTCTCAAGCAGCAGATGCTAAGCTATTAGCTTGAAAAACTTTATTCCTTATTACTATATAGCTTCAGATCATAGGATAAACGAAATTCAAGCTTTAGTGCATTATACTCCTTTTATACAAATTCTGCATGATTTTATTTATTTATTCATTCAATTTTCTATACTGTTCTCCCAGAGGAGCTCAGAATGGTTTACATGAACTTATTCAGGTACTCCAGCATTTTCCCTGTCTGTCCTGATGGGCTCACAATCTATCTAATATTGCTAGCGCAATGGGTGACCAAGTGACTTGGCCAGGGTCACAAGGAGCTCTAAACCCTGCGCCACACTTTTAGACATAGTATGGTGGATAAAGTAATTCTTCACAGACATCCCAAGTTTCTTCCTAAGATTGTCTCAGGGTTTCATATAAATGAAGCTATATTTCTTCCAGCTTTTTACCGTGCATTGTGGAAGAGTATTGAGAGGTTGGATAGGCTGGGGCTCTTCTCTCTGGAAAAAAGGAGGCTCAGGGGTGATATGATAGAGACCTTCAAAATCATGAGGGGCATAGAGAGGGTGGATAGGGACAGATTCTTCAGGCCGAAGGGGACAACAGGTACGAGGGGGCATTCGGAGAAACTGAAGGGAGATAGGTTCAAAACGAATGCAAGGAAGTTTTTTTTCACCCAGAGGGTCGTTGACACTTGGAATGCGCTACCGGAGGAAGTGATCAGGCAGAGTACGGTACAGGGATTCAAACAGAGACTGGATGGATTCCTGAGGGATAAAGGGATCGTGGGATATTGAGAAAGCTAACCAGAAAATAAATGTAGAAACCCAACCAGGTCGTGCAGGTGCAAGACCGGAGGGCTAGGACTTTGATAGGAAGATAGGACTCAATTAGGAAACCAAGGAGGCATGGGGGCCCCTTCTGGTGATTTAGACAGGTCATGAACTGTTTGGGCCGCCACGGGAGCGGACTGCTGGGCAGGATGGACCTATGGTCTGACCCGGCGGAGGCACTGCTTATGTTCTTATGTTCTTATTTACAAAGAACTGTTCACAAGGATAGACTGTCACAGTTATTGATTTCATTTGACCCTTATTGGAAATACACTCCAGATTTTTTTATCTATTTGGATTTACAAATGCATTAAGTATTGTTATCAGATGGGCTCATTTAACCTTGGATGCGAAAATTACACCGCATGATTTAAGCATAACTGCAACAACCACAGCTCAGCTTAAACATGCTTCACTTGGTCTTCACGTCATACATTTGCAAAGCATCAGTCTTTATAGATACTCCCAATTCTTTTTTTTTTTTTTTTAAATCTTTATTGAATTTCCAAACTACAATTGTGCAAACAAATAACATCTATGAATAATATTACAAGAAAAGCACAATGAGAATAATATACAATTATTTTCCCTCACCCTCCCACCTAACAATGAAGTAAAATAAAACTTACAAGAAACAATCCATAAATTCCCTTAATTCAATTCTAATGTAAATCCCTCCCCCCTCCCTCCCACCCTGGATGTGTATGTTTAAAGGTCCATAAATAAAATCAGATATTATTCCTTACAAAATTTAGTCAACGGTTCCCAAACATCCAAAAATTTCTTATATCGCCCATGTTGTATGGCCATCAGATGTTCCATTTTAAAACTATGACAAAGAGATTCCCACCAAAAGTTCTTCCAATTCCTCAGTATCAGTTACTCCCAATTCTTGTATCTCAAACTTTAGTTCATTAGTTTTTAAAAATTCTGTTCCTGTGAGCAATGTTTAGTTTATTCCTTTGCACAATTTTGTCATTTGGAAATTCTATGAATAAATGTATTGCTTAAATTCTTTGAGTTTTACTTTTCATCGTTGGATGTTGATATATTCATTTTGTGGAGTAATGAGCCCTCCTAATCTGCAACCCTAATCTAGGGAGTCACCAGAAGTGTTGCTGAGGCTCCTTGCTATCTGTGGAGAAACCCAAGTTGCTTACCTGGACAGGCAGGCACAATGCAAGCAACACTGGTCCTCATGCGCCGGATCCAATCAGCGGACGCACAACTCATGAGGATCCAGTGCATTCATCCTTCTGCATCCCATGAATGCCTACTTAGAAAACTAAAGAACCATGAGGTGGAAGGGGATGTACATAGATGGATCAAAAATTGGTTGGCGGGTAGGAAGCAAAGGGTAGGAGTAATGGGGCCATTACTCGGACTGGAGAAGGGTCACGAGTGGTGTTCCACAGGGGTTGGTACTCGGATCAATGTATTCGTAAATGACCTAGAAACAGGGCTGAAGTGTGAAGTTATAAAATTCGCTACCGACACAAAACTTTTTAGTGGGGTTAGGAATAAAGAGGACTGTGAAGATTTACAAAGGGACCTGAACAAACTGGGAGAGTGGGCAAATAAATGGCAGATGAAGTTTAATTTAGAGAAATGTAAAGTCTTGCATGTAGGAAAAAGAAACCCGATGTACAGCTATACGATGGGAGGGCTGGTAATGGGAGAAAGTAGCCTAGAGAAGGATTTAGGGGTACTGGTGGACAAAACAATGAAGCCGTCGGCACAGTGCGCAGTGGCCTCTAAGAAGGTGAACAGAAATCTAGGTATTATCAAGAAAGGTATTACAACCAGAACGAAAGAAGTTATCCTGCCGTTGTATCGGGCGATGGTGCGCCCGCATCTGGAGTACTGTGTCCAGTATTGGTTGCTGTACCTTAAGAAGGATATGGCGAAACTCGAGAGGGTTCAGAGGAGAGCGACGCGACTGATAAAGGGTATGGAAAACCTTTCATATGCGGAAAGATTAGAGAAACTGGGGCTCTTTTTCCTGGAGAAGTGGAGGCTTAGAGGGGACATGATAGAGACTTATAAGATCATAAAGGGCAAAGAGAAAGTAGAGAGGGACAGATTTTTCAAACTTTCGAAAACTACAAGAACGAGAGGGCATTCGGAAAAATTAAGAGGGGCAGATTTAGAATCAATGCTAGGAAGTTCTTCTTCACCCAAAGGGTGGTGGACACCTGGAATGCGCTTCCAGAAGGTGTGATACGACAGAATACACTATTGGGTTTCAAGAAGGGATTGGATGATTTCCTGAAGGAAAAGGGGATTGAAGGGTACAGATAGAGGATTACTATACAGGTCCTGGACCTGAAGGGCCGCCGCGTGAGCGGCAGCTGGGTGTGATGGACCTCTGGTCTGACCCAACAGAGGCACTGCTTATGTTCTTATGTTCGTATGATGATTCAGGCATCTTCAAGGTGATGAGTAGAAAAGTTGTAATGGAGAGCTGTAGAAAATCCGACCGATGGGAACGGGCGAAGACTAAAGACTGGGGATTAGGGGGAAGCAGGAGGAAATGGATAGTGCTCAGGCATGCCCAGTGGGGCCCCGGGCATTGCACGTGCTCAGAGAGAGAGAAAAAAATCTCTCTGAGCTATTGGAGAGCTTATCCACAAATGGGAGCTGATGGGACATCACCCATATGTGGTTGACTCATCCTGCTTGGCCTAGGAGAACTGATATTCTTCCTGGACAGCAGGATCCTACAGCCAACCTGACCCTCCGTCTCTTCCCAGGTTGAAGTGTGCTGGACTGTCAGATACAACGGTTCTTGTAAAGAAGGGAGCTCAAGAGGGTAACATATTCTTTGTGCTTTGGTATTTAATTCTAACTTTCTAGTACCATGTAGTGACGTCACCCCAGAAGTGTGGCTGATCCTGCTGTCCATGGAGAACATCTGTTACAGGTAAGCAACTTGTTTTTCTTCTTGGATATCTCACCCACAGCAGACATTCCCACATACTCCTGTTATCCCAGAAGTATTTTCTTGCCTTACAGACAAAACTTACAAACCCATACAAATTCCTAACCCCAATATCCACTCCCATACACCATTGCACAAACACCTCAGTTTCCAGACCCCTTCTACCTGCAATCTGACTAGGACCTGCTCCTGGCCCCCAACACCTTAGGAAACATGGAATTATAGGATCCATCTTAATTTTTCAGTCCAGGGCTTATACAGTCCTAGCTTCACCACGGACAGAAATCTACATGTCTTATAAAATAGGCTAAAAAGCAGTTACCATCTAACCCTCTAAACCTAGGCATCCCAGGGGAGTCAAGATGGAGCTATTTCTGTGACCTGATTTTGGATCTAGAAGTTCCCCGGCTCCTGCCATCTCCAGCAGTGTGCATAAGAACCTAAGAACAGCCTTACTGGGTCAGACCAATGGTCCATCAAGCCTAATAGCCCGTTCTCACGGTGACCAATCCAGGTCACTAGTATCTGGCCAAAACCCAAGCAGTAGCAACAATTCCATACAGAATCTCAAAGAATAGCAAGATTCCGGAATCCCAGAGAGTAACAAGATTCTAGAATCCCAAAGAGTAGCAACATTGCATTCTACCGATCCAGGGCAAGCATTGACTTCCCCCATGTCTTTCTCAATAACAGACTATGGACTTTTCCTCCAGGAACTTGTCCAAACCTTTCTTACAATCAGCTACGCTATCCGCTCTTACCACAACCTCTGGCAATACGTTCCAGAGCTTAACTATTCTTTGAGTGAAAAACATTTCCTCCAATTGTTTTTTAAAAATATTTCCCTGTAACTTCATTGAGTGTCCCCTAGTCTTTGTAATTTTTGACGGAGTGAAAAATCGATCCACTTGTACCCGTTCTACTCCACTCAAGATTTTGTAGACTTCAATCCTATCTCCCCCAACAGTCTCTTATCCAAGCTGAAGAGCCCTAACCGTTTTAGTCTTTCCTTATACGAGAGGAGTTCCATCCCCTTTACCATCTTGGTTGCTCTTTTTGGAACCTTTTCTAGCGCCACTAGATCTTTCTTGAGATAAGGAGACCAGAATTGAACGCAATACTCCAAATGAGGTCGCACCATGAAGCGATACAGGGGAACTATGACGTTCTTAATCTTGTTAACCATCCCTTTTTTAATAATTCCTAGCATCCTATTTAGTTTTTAGCTGCCGCCGCACATTAGGCGGAAGATTTCATCATATTGTCTACAATGACACCCAGATCCTTTTCTTGGGCGCTAACCCCCAAGGTGGACCCTAGCATCCGCTAACTGTGATTCAGGTTATTCTTCCCAATATGCATCACTTTGCATTTATCCACATTAAATTTCATCTGCCACTTGGACGCCCAGTCTTCCAATTTCCTAAAGTCTACCTGCAATTTTTCACAATCCGCATACGTTTTAACAGCTTTGAACAGTTTAATCACCTCACTCGTCATTCCAATTTCCAGATCATTTATAAATCAGTTAAATAGCACCGGTCCCAGTACAGACCCCTGTGGCACTCCACTGTTTACTCTCCTCCATTGAGATAAATGACCATTTAACTTTACCCTCTGTTTTCTATCTGATAACCAATTCCTAGTCCACAACTGAACTTTGCAAACCTATCCCATGACAGTTTAATTTTCTCAGGAGTCTCTCGTGAGGCTGTCGTACCTCTGAGAAGTTAACATGCTTGAGCATTATGCATTTCCCTGCATTTCTCAGTGGCATACATTACATACACATCTAAGAACACAGCAAATCAAACAATCAACCCCCCCAAAAATCATCCTATCATCATATCAAGCAACATCTTTAAAAGCGCACTGAACATAAGAATCACTGGATCTGGGGCTTCCGGTGTGTTGGCAAGGATCGGATGATACCTGGTGAAATTTGGCGGCCTAGCAGTGAAGTCATCTCAATCTGGACTTTAATCCGACTGTTCTGATTTATATTTTCACTTTTTTTTCTAGTTTATGTTTTATTGTTAATTTCATTCATTGTTTTGTTTTATTTTTAACATTTAAATTTCTCCAAAATTCTATTGCTCAACGGTTCCTCCTTTCTGCAGCTATTCCTATCTCTCTTCTTTTCTACCTTTCAAAGTCCTTAGATCAATGTAGTCTTGTTAGAATGTTTATTTTCTTATTTTTTCTTCTATTTCTATTTCTTACTTTTGTTACTCAACTAATTGTTATTTTTCCAGGTACTTCAGTTAGATTGTGAGCCTTCGGGACAGTAAGGGAATTTCTAAGTACCTATTCTTTATTTATTTATCTTATTTTTATTGTATCCTTTAATGTATATTTCTCTGTAAACCTATATTACTTATAATTTTAATGCACACTATTGTCTATTTTCTGTAAACCGCTTAGAATCCTAACAGAGTTTAGCGGTATATAAGAAATAAATTCCATTCCATTCCATTTCATAAGAATAGCCTTACTGGGTCAGACCAATGGTCCATCTAGCCCAGTATCCCATCTTCACGGAAGCCAATTCAAGTCACAAGTACCTGGCAAAACCCCAAATAGTAGCAGCATTCCAGGGCAAGCAGTGGCTTCCCCCTTGTCTGTCTCAACAGCAAACTATGGATTTTTACTTGTCCAAAACTTTTTGTAATAACAGCTACATTAACCACTCTCACCACATCCTCTAGAAACACGTTCCAGAGTTTAACTATTCTCTGAGTGAAAAAACATTTCCTCCTATTGGTTTTAAAAGTATTACTCTGTAACTTCATCGAGTGTCCCCTAGTCTTTGTCATTTTTGACGGAGTGAAAATTCGATCCACTTGTACTCGTTCTACTCCACTCAGGATTTTGTAGACTTCAATCCTATCTTCCCCTCAGGCGTCTCTTTTCCAAGCTGAAGAGCCCTAACCGTTTTAGTCTTTCCTTATACGAGAGGAGTTCCATCCCCTTTACCATCTTGGTCGCTCTTCTTTGAACCTTTTCTAATGCCGCTATATCTTTCTTGAGATAAGGAGACAATAATTGAACACAGTACTCCAGATGAGGTTGCACCAGGGGCATTATAACATTCTTAGTCTTGTTAACCATCCCTTTTTTAATAATTCCTAGCATCTTGTTTGCTTTCTTGGCTGCCACTGCACATTGGGCAAAAAGTTTCAGCGTATTGTCCACAATGATACCCAGATCTTTTTCTTGAGCGCTGACCCCCAAAGTGGACTTTAGCATCCAATAACTATGATTTGCATTATTCTTCCCAATGTGCATCACTTTGCATTTGTCCACATTAAATTTCATCGGCCATTTGGATGCCCAGTCTTCCAATTTCCTAAGGTCTTCCTGCAGTTTTTCACAGTCCACATGCGTTTTAACAACTTTACATCTGCAAATTTAATCACCTCCCTCATCGTTCCAATTTCCAGATGATTTATAAATAAGTTAAATAATACCGGTCCCAGTACAGATCCCTGTGGCACCACTATTTACCCTCCTCCATTGAGAAAAATGGCCATTTAACACTACCCTTTGTTTTCTGTCTGATAACCAATTCTTAATCCACAGTTCAACATTGCCTCCTATCCCATGACTCTAATTTTCTCAGGAGCCTCTCATGAGGAACTTTGTCAAAAGCTTTCAGGAAATCTAGATACACTATATCAACCGGCTCACCTTTATCTACATGTTTATTCACACCTTCAAAGAAGTCAAGCAAATTGGTGAGGCAAGACCTCCCTCGGCTGAACCCATGCTAACTCTGTCTCATTAAATCATGTTTGTCTACATGTTCCACAATTTTCTTTTTTATAATTGTTTCCACTATTATGCTCGGCACCGAGGTCAGGCTTAACGGGTCTGTAATTCCCCAGATCTTCCCTGGAACCCATTTAAAAAATCGGCATAAATTGGCCACCCTCCAATCTTCAGGTACTACAGATGATTTTAGCGACAGATTACAGATTACTAACAAGACTTACTTGAACTTATGGCTAAAGTACAAGTTCATATATCCATAGAGAACTACAACCGATCTCAAGTGCTCACAGGCTAAAAGTCCGATATATATTTCGGACTAATAACCCAATCGTGAGCTATCATTGATCTTATTTGTTCTCTTTTTCTGAGTTCTTTCCTCAAGTTTTTTTGTGTTTAGATTTTTAAATATATTAAATTCTTATCAGTCAATTTTAACTTTTTATTTCTTATAAACCAGTTTCAAGCGCTGGTCTTCGGTCTTCCTTTAAGTAATATACCAATGTATCCCTTTCAAGACTAAACTTTATGAAGAACATTAACTTCATGAAAATAGGGTACTTAGCTTCATAGCATAGCTTCACATACTAGACGGAAGATCTCCGTTTCGCTCTTATATAGTTCTCTAAGAGCTTCGTCAGGAAGCCACCAGCCTTCATACTCTAGGTGCTGATGGAATCATGAAGACACACACACCAGGAGCAACCTGGACCTCTGAATGCGAAATGCAAAAAGATTTGCATTTGCATTTGCATTTCGCATTCAGAGGTCCAGGTTGCTCCTGGTGTGTGTGTCTTCATGATTCCATCAGCACCTAGAGTATGAAGGCTGGTGGTTTCCTGACGAAGTTCTTAGAGAATTATATAAGAGCGAAACGGAGATCTTCCGTCTAGTATGTGAAGCTATGCTATGAAGCTAAGTACCCTATTTTCATGAAGTTAATGTTCTTCATAAAGTTTAGTCTTGAAAGGGATACATTGGTATATTACTTAAAGGAAGACCGAAGACCAGCGCTTGAAACTGGTTTATAAGAAATAAGAAATAAAAAGTTAAAATTGACTGATAAGAATTTAATATATTTAAAAAATCTAAAACACAAAAAAACTTGAGGAAAGAACTCAGAAAAAGAGAACAAATAAGATCAATGATAGCTCACGATTGGGTTATTAGTCCGAAATATATATCGGACTTTTAGCCTGTGAGCACTTGAGATCGGTTGTAGTTCTCTATGGATATATGAACTTGTACTTTAGCCATAAGTTCAAGTAAGTCTTGTGTGTGTCACAGAATTTTTTGGGTGTATACAGATTACTAACAACAGATCTGCAATTTCATGTTTGAGTTCTTTCACCTGGGATGTATAACATACGGTCCAGGTGACTTATCACTCTTTAACTTGTCGATTTGGCTTAATATGTCTTCCAGGTTCACTGAGATTTCATTTAATTTCTCTGCCTCATCACCCTTGAAAACCATTTCCGGTTCAGGAAGGTTTCTTACATCTTCATCCGTACAGACTGAAGCAAAGCATTCATTCAGTCTTTCGGCTTTATCCTCCCTGAGCGCTCCTTTTGCTCCTTGATCATCCAACAGCCCTACAGATTCCCTCACAGGCTTTCTGCTTTTGATGTACTTAAAAAAATTGTTTCTATGAGTTTTTGCCTCTTTGGCAAGTTGTTCTTCATATTCTTGTTTAGTTTTCCTTATCAAATATTTTGCACTCATAACTTGCCAGTGCTTATGTCTCTTCTTATTTTCTTCATTGGGATCCTTTTCACATTCTTTAAAGGATGTTTTCTAGGCTGTAATAGCCTCTTTTACTTTGCCTTTTAACCATGCCGGTTCTCGTTTTCTCTTCTTTCCATCTGGAAATGTATTCCAGATGGAATACATCTGGTCTGGGCTTCCACGATGGTATTTTTAAACAATATCCACGCCTGGTTTACACTTCTGACCTTTGCCACAGACCCTTTTAGCTTCTTTTTAACCATTTTCCTTATTTTATTGTAGTTGCCCTTGCAAAAGTTGAATGCCGCTACAGTAGATTTCTTTAGTGATGTTACTCCAGTTATCAGCTCAAATTTGATCATGTTTCCCAGCAGACAAATAGGAAACTAGCACGTATCTTGTACAAACATTCTCCTCTCTGGTATCTGTTATAATCTTGGCAGTGAATTGCTCCCCAACGCTGCTGTAAAGCGCTGGAAGGGTGAATATATTTCCCACCATGGTCCTGTTTCACATTATCACTGTATCAGGGGAAACTATTGAAAAAACGAGCTCCCACTTCAAAGATTTTCTGAAGAAAAACTATTGAAACTGAAGAAAATCTTTGAAGCGGTAGCTCGTTTTTTCAATAGTTTCCCCTGATGCAGCGATAACGCGAAACAGGGCCTCGTTGGGAAATCTATTTACTTTACAGCAGCAGCAGCGTCGGGAGTTGAGCGATTCACTGCTGAGATTATAACCGATACGAGAGAGGAGAGCGTTTTTACAAGATAAGTGCTAGTTTCCTATTCATATAAGAAAATATACATGAATTTACATTTTAAAGAATTGACATAAGATATGGAGTTTTTCTAGACCGGGAATATATTTTCCTATGGCAGCTTTGTAGTTGTCAGTTGTAGGTGACAACTATCTCTGGAAATACTGAGGTCATTTCTCCATTATCATTTTTCTATTGATGAATCTCTGGTTTGGACTAATGTTGAATATGTTTTTGGTGGCTATATATATATCTATGTTTCTATAACCATAAA
The DNA here is from genome assembly GCF_902459505.1 of Geotrypetes seraphini. Lineage (NCBI taxonomy): Eukaryota > Metazoa > Chordata > Amphibia > Gymnophiona > Dermophiidae > Geotrypetes > Geotrypetes seraphini. The sequence goes on along the minus strand of NC_047087.1, from coordinate 9,048,193 downwards.
GCTCTATGACCTCACAATGCAGGTGTAAAGAGCCTTAACCTATAGGAAGAGGAGATGCAAATGTTAAGAGCCTTAGCCAATAGGGAGAGGAGGAGAGAGTGAATGCTGCGGATGGGCCATTTGGCCTTTATCTGCCATCATGTTTCTATAACCATAAAGCTCTATGACCTCACAATGCAGGTGTAAAGAGCCTTAGCTAATAGGAAGAGGAGATGCAAATGTTAAGAGCCTTAGCCAATAGGGAGAGGAGGAGAGAGTGGATGCTGCGGATGGGCCATTTGGCCTTTATCTGCCATCATGTTTCTATAACCATAAAGCTCTATGACCTCACAATGCAGGTGTAAAGAGCCTTAGCTAATAGGAAGAGGAGATGCAAATGTTAAGAGCCTTAGCCAATAGGGAGAGGAGGAGAGAGTGGATGCTGCGGATGGGCCATTTGGCCTTTATCTGCCATCATATTTCTCTGTTTCCACATTATGTGGGGTGATTCCACAAAAGCCTTCTACTAATTATTATTTCTACCAGATGCATGCAGCGCTGTACTTTAAATATGCAAGAGACGGTCCCTGCTCAAAAGAGCTTATAATCTAATTATGATAGACACACGATAAAAATGGTGAGCCCTGGTATATGGGCAATGTCACAGTTCCACGCTACATGGGATGATTCCACATGAGCAATGTCACAGTGTCACCCTGCAGGCCTGAAGCGACAGCCCTGTGGTACAAGGTGTTACGTCAAGGAGTTGCCACTTAGAAGCTCAGTCCTTGCCTGGGTGCTGCAGCTCTTCTTTGCTTCCACCTATCTTTCCCTTTCCAGAGCTGGAGAGAGAGAGAGACTGCGCTAATCTGGAACCTCAGAATGATTATGTGCTGATGAAAATAAAATATGCACTGAAAGGCATTAAAAAGAAGTAAATAAAAGAGATAAAAATGGAAATAGCCAACATGTAATGTCTCCTCTGCTGGAGCAAGAACCAGAAGGGACTGATTGTTCGGAGAGCAGTGGAGCTGCCAAAGGCTGATAAGGACTGCTACTGCCTGCTCTGAAGAGATAACAGCCAGTTCTGGCACTCATTGGGCCTGCGTCCTGGTCTCCCATCAATATTAAAACAGCCTGACAAACTGGCATTTAAGATAGAATAAACAGGGGAGAGCACACAGCTCCCCGGACTTGATTCATCTGCTCACCAGCCAGCCTGTCAGTAGCTTCCCAATTCATCATGTCGCTCGCTCTCTGGGGAATCGTTACTTCTTCTGACTTTAAGGGAACTTTTCTATACACCAAAGAGCTACAAGGACAGAGAAAGAGAAGGCAAGACAAAAGTCAGAAAAACGGAGAGAAAGAGAGAACATAAGAATGGCCGCTGCTGGGTCAGACCTGCCCAGCAGTCCGCTCACGCGGCGGGCCTTAGGTCAAGACCAGTGCTCCAAATGAGAGAGTGCAAGAGTGATAAAACCAAAGAGAGACAGAATTGCAGAGAATTTATTAGAGACAGTAATAGAAGGGAGAGAGAGAATGAGAGTCATAAATGGAGAAGTCACTAGGAGAGAAAAAGAGTAATTGAGGGAAGAAACTGATAATCACAAAGAAACAAGTAACCCGAGAATCTGATGGACAGAATGATGGAGGGAGAGAGAGTCACACATGCAGGTGAGATTGGGATGGAAGGAAAGAATGATTGTGACAGTGATGGAGGAGAGAATCACAGCGGAATGAGTGTCTAGACCAGGGGTGTCCAACCTGCGGCCCCGGTCGAGGCCCTCTGCTGCCCCCTGGTGTTTACTGTCTTGCCGGCTCCCTCCTCTGTCTTGCTGCAGCGTTTGTGCGGCCCCAGAAACATTTTTTTGGGGGGCCAATGCGGCCCAGGGAAGCCAAAAGGTTGGACACCCCTGGTCTAGACAGTGCGATGGAGGCAAAGGTTGGGAGAGAAAAAGGACAGAAGGAGAGAGAGATTTACAAAGGGAGATGGGACTAAATTGGATTTTGCAATCCAAAATGGTCACGCCTGGAGTGAGCGCTTCTCTAAAGAGTCCAGACCTGAGCAAAAACACACTCCCTTAGCCCTTTCCCCTTTCTTTTCGTTTCATGCAATATATCCTCCCCACTTCCGTATTGTTTATGGAAGTATGCTAGTTACCATTTTTATATTTCTGTATAATTGTAAACTGCTTTGCACTTAAAAGCAGTCTATCAAAACCAAATAAACGTGAAACTCTGTTGGGGAGAATTATCAAAGTCCACCAAACACCTGTAGACACCTCTGTTAAACTCCTGGGACTCAAAGAAAGCCTCCAGATGCTTAAACTCAGAAAAGCATGTGGTCCTGATTGAAAATAAAATGAAAAGCTTCAATACAGCAATTTACAAATCCAGACGACAGTGACAAAACTATTTAATCTTTTATTCTCTGGTCACAGAAGTCTTCTACTGCGATTTATTATTCCTAAAGCACTATCCGATGCACGCAAGAGACAGTCCACAATCTAAATATGACGGACACATTGGACATTCGAAAGTACCAAACCACTGACATTTTCACCAAAACTGATCAACAAAACCTCCCAGGGAGAATATTTGTGTATTTTAGTGACTAAAAAATCTTTGATTTCAACCTTAAACTACAGTATTGCAAAACGGAACTGGCAGAATACATATGACATAATGAAAATGATGAGAGGGCATAGGATGAAGTTAAGAGGTGATAGGCTCAGGAATAACCCGAGGACATACTTTTTTACAGAAAGGGTGGTAGATGCGTGGAATAGTCTCCCGGAAGAAGTGGAGGAGATAGAGACTGGGATCTCTTAGAGAGAGGAAGAAACAATGGTTACTACGGATGGGCAGACTGGATGGGCCTTTTGGCCTTTATCTGCCATCATGTTTCTATAATCATAAAGTTCTGTGACCTCACATTGCAGGTGTAAAGAGTCTTAGCCTATAGGAAGAGGAGATGCAAATGTTAAGAGCCTTAGCCAATAGGGAGAGGAGGAGATAGTGGATGCTCTGGATGAGCCATTTGGCCTTTATCTGCCATCATGTTTCTATAACCATAAAGCTCTATGACCTCACAATGCAGGTGTAAAGAGCCTTAGCCTATAGGAAGAGGAGATGCAAATGTTAAGAGCCTTAGCCAATAGGGAGAGGAGGATGTAGTGGATGCTCTGGATGGGCCATTTGGCCTTTATCTGCCATCATGTTTTATGTATGGTTAACAAAGAAACATGACGACAGATTAAGGCCGAATGGCCCTTCCACATCATCCACTATCTCCTCTTCTCCCTAAGAGATCCCACATGCCTGTCCCAAGCTATCTTGACACTCTAGCTTCCAGAGAAACCAGGCAGGGCCCAAATAGTAACATAGTAACATAGTAGATGACGGCAGATAAAGACCCGAATGGTCCATCCAGTCTGCCCAACCTGATTCAATTTTCATTTTTTCTTCTTAGCTATTTCTGGGCAAGAATCCAAAGCTTTACCCGGTACTGTGCTTGGGTTCCAACTGCCGAAATCTCTGTTAAGACTTACTCCAGCCCATCTACACCCTCCCAGCCATTGAAGCCCTCCCCAGCCCTTCCTCCACCAAATGGCCATATACAGACACAGACCATGCAAGTCTGCCCAGTAACTGGCCTAGTTCAATATTTAATATTATTTTCTGATTCTAAATCTTCTGTGTTCATCCCACACTTCTTTGAACTCAGTCACAGTTTTACTCTCCACCACCTCTCTCGGGAGCGCATTCCAGGCATCCACTACCCTCTCCGTAAAGTAGAATTTCCTAACATTGCCCCTGAATCTACCACCCCTCAACCTCAAATTATGTCCTCTGGTTTTACCATTTTCCTTTCTCTGGAAAAGATTTTGTTCTACATTAATACCCTTCAAGTATTTGAACGTCTGAATCATATCTCCCCTGGCCCTCCTTTCCTCTAGGGCAGGGGTAGGCAATTCCAGTCCTCGAGAGCCAGAGCCAGAGCCAGGTCAGGTATTCAGGATATCCACAATAAATATGCATGAGATAGATTTGCATCTCAAGGAGGCAGTGCATGCAAATCCATCTCATACATATTCATTGTGGATATCCTAAAAATCTGACCTGGCTCCGGCTCTTAAGGACCGGAATTGCCTACCCCTGCTCTAGGGCAGTGATTCCCAACCCTGTCCTGGAGGAACACCAGGCCAATCGGGTTTTCAGGCTAGCCCTAATGAATATGCATGAGAGAGATTTGCATATGATGGAAGTGATAGGCATGCAAATTTGCTTCATGCATATTCATTAGGGCTAGCCTGAAAACCCAATTGGCCTGGTGTTCCTCCAGGACAGGGTTGGGAACCACTGCTCTAGGGTATACATATTCAGGGCTTCCAGTCTCTCCTCATACATCTTCTGGCACAAGCCTCCTATCATTTTTTGTCGCCCTCCTTTGGACCGCTTCAAGTTTTCATACGTCCTTCGCCAGATACGGTCTCCAAAACTGAACACAATACTCCAAGTGGGGCCTCACCAATGACCTGTACAGGGATATCAACACCTTCTTCCTTCTACTGGCTACGCCTGTCTTTATACAGCCCAGCATCCTTCTGGCAGCAGCCACGGCTTATATCTGTTCAACATTTCTTGGCTGTTCTCTCAGGGTCTCCTCTCTCTCTTGCTCTCTATCGTAGTCTGTTTCTTTATTTTTTCCAGTTGGTTTGTTCCTCTCCAAATGACTATCTGAGTCTTTTCCCCTCATTCCTTTTTTGTGATACTGTTTGAGAATCTTCTTTCCTGGATCTATCTTCTGTTTTGTGACTGAAAATGCAATGCAGGGAACTGAAACAAATCTACTAGAGTGAAAAAGAACAAGCGCAAAGCAGAGAAGAGACCAAGTAAAAGAGGAAGAAAGGGAGAGGGAGAAGACCCAAGAGAATGGAGGAAAGAGAAGCGAAATAAACGGCAGCGGGATGGAGGAGAGGAACATGATGGGTCGACTTCACATTCAACGACTGTCAGTGGCCATCTGGGTCCCGGGAAGCTGTCAGACAGAGAAAGAAGAATCTCCTGTGCTGTCTCCCAGTTTAGGGCATCTCCACTACACCTACTAACACTATCCAAGCTCTCTGTCACCGAGTCACCATCCTCTGAAGCAGTCTCTTGCCAGTGTTCCAGTCTCCCCGGGTTTCTGATTTCTAGCTGTTCCCATTAGATGCAATAGGGAGTAGCCCAGTGTCTGAAATGGCAGGCCGAGAACCAGGGAAGTCCAGAGTTCAAATTAGAGAATGACACGGTGACAAAATTCATCACCGTTCCCGTCTCCGCGGATAACTGCGGGAAACCATCTTCATGTCATTCTTTAAGGAGAGAGGGAAGAATCAGAGTATAATTGGGCACAACCACTGACCCAAAAGCTTTGCTTTGAAGAATGCTGGTGTAGAAGGACTGAGGTTGAAACAGACACTACAGAATGACAGTCTCTGGTATCCAGAGCAGAGAATGTGATGTCATAATGCCTCATTCCACCAGTGCCTAAGAGCCAATCACATCAGTGATGTCACAATGGCTTCATTATCCTTGGCTCCCATAAGAATCAGAGTATGAATGGCCACAACCACTGACCCAAAAGCTTTGCTTTGAAGAATGCTGGTGTAGAAGGACTGAGGTTGAAACAGACACTACAGAATGACAGTCTCTGGTATCCAGAGCAGATATTGTGATGTCATAATGCCTCATTCCACCAGTGCCTAAGAGCTAATCACATCAGTGATGTCACAATGGCTTCATTATCCTTGGCTCACATAAGAATCAGAGTATGAATGGCCACAACCACTGACCCGCAAGCTTTGCTTTGAAGAATGCTGGTGTAGAAGGACTGAGGTTGAAATAGACACTAGAAAATGACATGGGATTATTTCCCGCGGTTATCCGCGGGACGGGAACGGTGATGAATTTTGTCACCGTATCATTCTCTAGTTCAAATCTCACTGCTGCTTTTTGTGACCTCGAGCAAATCAATTAACCCTCTATGCTTCAGGTACAAACTGACAGGCTGAGATGGAAATGTGCACACCCAGTTACTGCAGTGCTTATCAACCTTTCTGCAGCCAGGATCTCATGACCCCTGGACAGTGCGAGCCAGTGATGTCTTATGGAAGGCATTCCCAGGCTGCAACCCCAAACATGATTTTTGTGACCCCCATTTGTGTGGGATTTTCAAAAGCACCTAGGCCCTGGTTTTATAAATGGTGCCTAAATCATGGCGCTTAGGCGTGATTCTATAGAAGCCAGGCGCACTTTATAGAATTGCATTTAGTTGCCCCCAAAGTGGGCTTAGACATCGATAGGCATCCTAATCGAGCCCATCTAAGTTTGGAGCCTACCAGCACCCGTCCAAAACAGGCGCCTTCATGAAAAACATGCCAGCGATCTGCCCGCTAACCACGCCTACTTTCTGATAGGTGCCTTGGAGTAGGTAGGTGTTTACCATCCAATTAAGTACAATTTAAGTCAATTCTAAGGTGATAATTGTTCATTCTTGGCGCCGATTAAACCGTTTAATTAAGGCACCTAGATTTGCTAAGCATGCCAATCTAGGTGTCTAATTTAAGACGTCATTATAGAACCTGGACCTAACTGCACAGTGCCACTGAATTGACCCCAACCATGGCACTCTTAGAGTTTTACGTTGTTCATAAACACTTTCTTCAGTGAATGGTGTAGTCAGGATCCTACAAATTGAGTGTGCAAAATCCAGGGGGTGGGCCTGGAGTGGGCCTGGCACTTATTTGCATCTATTCTAGAACACTTTGACTGGCAGCGGACACAAGCATTCACACCAACCACTGGGCTAGGGGACAGGCTTGTGTCACAATGGAGGAGTGGCCTAGTGGTTAGAGCAGCTGCCTCAGCCCCCTCAGGTTGTGAGTTCAGCTCCTTGTGACTCTGGGCCAGTCACTTAACACGTCATTGCCCAGGCACAAAATAAATTGCTGTCTAAAACATGTAAACCACACAGAAAAAGCGGTACGGTACTCCCCCGATATTCACGGGGGTTCCGTTCCAGGAACCCCCGCGAATGTTGAAAAACTGCAAATACGTTTTTTAGGCAGGGGAGACAGGAGAGGGCAGCCGGAGCGCCAGCGAGTGAAGGAAATCACTCGCGATATGCTCCGACCGCCTCTTCCTGCTTGTCAAAGCAGCTCCTGATTGGTGAGGCCCGACTTTAGTGCAGGAAGAGGAGGTTGGAGCATACCATGAGTGATTTCCTTCACTTGCCGGCGCTCCGGCTGCCCTCCCCTGCCTGGTCATTCGCAGTCAGAAAATACCGCGAACGACCAGGACAACGAATCGCCGAATGCGAATTCGCGGGGGAGCACTGTATACAAGTCCCATCCTCTTTACTCTTTCTATAATGGCAACATCACACATGAATGCCAATCTAAAGTCTGTACTTAGTGTGCAACATCCCAGCACCAAACACTGGGTGACCTGTAGAGAGAATTACCCCTTTATATGAATGCTAGAACCAGTGTGCATGTGTGTAACGAGTGTCAGGGTGAGAGCTACTGTGAACACCTGTTGATGTTTGCAACAGAGCGTGCGTGAATATGACAGACATCAGATTGTGGCCTTTCCGTGCCCACCCCCACACTGGTTGCGTGCTTATCAGGCTTCACTGTGGATCCCAATTGCTGGTTTGCTATGGATACACAGTGTACACCAGTGGCAAGCGGTCAGGAGATTCACCCCCACCTCCTAAAGGCCCTGAAGGCACTGCTCTGAATTTGATTGGTCAAGCAGGCAGGTGCTGCTCAGATCAGATCAGTACCGTCAAGGCTTTCAGAGGGTTCGGAGAATCCTAAGCCCTGCTTTTTTGGGGGGAGTTTGACTGGTTGTGCAGGGCTGTAGAGCTGGGGAGTCGCTGAATCCCCCGAAAGCTGCTGTAGACCGTGTGTTACAGACAGTAGTGGGTGCAGAGCAAACATATGGATGACGGAAATCAAGGTAAAGACCACAGTAGTTGTCTGGAGACTATTGCAACACTCTGGCGTGCCTGGAACTTGGAAAGCGTACACCAGGGATAGCTCATTCCTTGAATTTCTTAATGTTCTTACTTCGCCTTGGGTAAAGACAGGTTATAAATAATGAAGCTGTTAAAACACATGCAGACTGCGAAAAATTGCAGGCGGGCCTTAGAAAATCGGAGGAGTGGGAGATGAAATTTAATGTGGACAAATGCAGAGTGATGCGTATTGGCATGAAGAATCCATATCACAGCTCCTAGATGCTAGGGTCCACCTTAGGGGGTCAGTGCCCAAGAAAACGATCCAGTGGTCATCATAGACAATCCATGTCATGGCCACCTTAAAAGCGGCTGCCGATCGCATGTCAATCATGCGACAGAATCGCACCTAAACAACTAAGATAGGCGGCTGAAATGTAGGCGTGAATTGCCATGCCTACTTTGGCGTTCTTCAGCCTACAGCAGTTACCTAGTCGTGATTCCAGAGCTTTTTACGTAGAGAGGGAGGAGGAAAGTTAAGAGGGAAACTGCCTCCTGGGTCACACAGTTCGGTGGTCTGCAGATATTACATCCAAGGGTTTTCTATTGGAAAGATAGTAACATACATAACATAGTAGATGACGGCAGATAAAGACCCGAATGGTCCATCCAGTCTGCCCAACCTGATTCAATTTAAATTTTTTCTTCTTAGCTATTTCTGGGCAAGAATCCAAAGCTTTACCCGGTACTGTGTTTGGGTTCCAACTGCCGAAATCTCTGTTAAGACTTACTCCAGCCCATCTACACCCTCCCAGCCATTGAAGCCCTCTCCAGCCCATCCTCCACCAAACGGCCATATACAGACATAGACCGTGCAAGTCTGCCCAGTAACTGGCCTAGTTCAATATTTAATATTATTTTCTGATTTTAAATCCTGTGTTCATCCCACCTTCTTTGAACTCAGTCACAGTTTTACTCTCCACCTGAGTGACCTTTCCGTTTCTGCACCTCATGTTTCTGACTTTAGGAATGACCTATTCAATAATGACTTGAAAGACATGCTAGAAAACCTTTTTTGGGGGCCACAAATGACTACAGCTAGTTGGGTGGTGACAGGTGAAAGAGGGTGGTTTGAAATGCCTGGTAAAAGAGCAAGTTAAACAGCGTAGTCTCCGTCAAGGGCTCTACACTTAGTCCAGTGGGTTTCCAAGTTTTCATAAGAACATAAGAAGTTGCCCCCGCTGAGTCAGACCAGAGGTCCATCTTGCTCAGCGGTCCGCTCCTGCGGCGGCCCATCAGGCCTAGTGCCTGAACAGTGGTCCCTGATTAATTTTGTAACTTACCTCTAATCCCATCCCTATAATCTACGTCTACTCTTATCTGTACCCCTCAATCCCTTTGTCTTCCAAGTACCTATAGCTTCCTTAGTAGTCTTCGTGTGGCAATCTTGTCGAAGGCTTTTTTGTCAAATTCTGCAAAATACTCATGGATGGCTGTGATAAGAACATTAGAATTGCCGCTGCTGGGTCCATCGTGTCCAGCAGTCCCCTCCCGCGGCGACCCCTAGGTCAAAGTACCAGTGCCCCAACCGAGACCCAGCCCTACCTGCGTACGCTCGTCTAACTTTGTCTTGAATCCCTGGAGGGTGTTTCCCCCTACGACAGCCTCCGGAAGAGCGTTCCAGTTTTCCACCACTCTCTGGGTGAAGAAGAACTTCCTTATGCTTGTAAGGAATCTGTCCCCTTTTAACTTAATGGACTACGGCACCATCTCATGGAAATTGACCAAACTTCTCAAACCACCCTCGTAGCACTAATTTGTTATGTTGAAACAGATGCACCTGAGCTGAGCACCCTTTGCTGTGTGGCGAGGTGGGAACTCGGTGATTTAGGGCTCTAAAGATGGGTCCGTTTTGCTTCAATGACTTTGGAGGCTGAGGTTGGCTCAAAAACCCTGAAGATTTTGAATGTTTTGCTTTAATAATCGGTTACATAATAAAGCTGCAGCCAAGTTGTTACCTTTCAAATCCGGGGGTCTGTGTGGTTCTTTTAATATAACATGGACTACACAGGAGGCCCAGTATTCGGCTGGTGGCGGGCGGTGTTTTGACTCTCCACTGTTGGTGTTCAACCTGGATATTTAAGGCTGAGCTGTTTCCAGTGATTGGCATTGAATATTTGATTTTGGGGGGGCTGCTCTGGACTTACTCAGTTAAGCTGATATTCAGTGGCTGACTGGTTAAGTTATAGTGGTTAAAGATAGGACTATATATGCGATTTGATTTAACCGCTACTCATACACAGGCTGGCGTTGAATATTTGCAGCCAACCATATAAGTTGTACAATATAGCCATTTATTGATAGATGTTAACCGCGTATATTCACGAAGAAATCGCCAGTTATCTCCCAATGAATATTCACACATAGCTGCAAAAGCACTATTTAAGCCGTCAGCAGCTGTTTCTGACCAGTTCAACAGCGATGAATATTGAGAGAGAGGCTGGGTCACGAGGTCACAGCTGCTTATGTTAAGAAATGAGAAATAATATTTGTAGAATGACTTTTACGAGACAAACCCAGAAATGTGTGTTTTGAAGCGTGAGTGAAAGTGAGAACAGGCTTCTCCCAACTGGACGTACAGGATGAGTGGAGTAGGTTGTCAAAGCCTCGCCTGAGTATAAACTTCAAGCTCCCAATCTAACACGAGAGCCTGAGCCACACCAGATGAATCTCACTCGTCTGCCAACCCTCAGCAGCACTCACCGGGGAGTCGAGTTTTCACCACACGTTGCCAAAGGCTCTCATGCGTCGTAGCCGCAATCAGAAGAAACAGCTGGCTGGCCTTAATTAAAACACAGAGTGTGTCGTTCCACCTGGCAAGAAATTAGCAACAATAACAAAACAGAAAACATTCTCCAAGCGGGGCTGGATATAGGGTGAAGCACAGGTCGCTCTATGGCCTGCTACTTTATAGATGAACCCTAGGGGCTTTGAACTGATGCAACGAAGCCCCCCTCTGCAGGAAACAGGGTCTCATTACAGCATCAAAGTCCCCCCAAAAGCAAGAGAGACAAAGAGCCAAGGGTTCCTCATGCTGGTCATTTTGGTCTCAGAAGCTTCGGACCTTTGCTGAGGGATTGAGGCCTTGAGATGTGTGACAGAAACTCTGCCAAGCCTCGATGTACCTGAATTTTGTTGGTCTCTGCAGTTCTCTGGAATCCTCATTATTTTTATCTGAAATTCATGTAATATATCTAAATCTTTGGTAAAATCAAACTAACCTCTGAAAGAAGGTCACAGGAGATGGTTTTATTTTCAGTCCAAGATGGATGGAGTGAGCACTCTGCAGGACACAAGGGATGGCTTAGACAATGAAATGCATTTTATTGGTTAAAAACAACAAGGCTCCAAGCGGGAACCAGGGCTGGCCTTGCCATTTGCAGGGCCCTAGGAGGACCAGTTTGTTTCCCTCAGGACTTATGATTTTAAATGAGGCATCAGGGATTTATTTATTTAAACAGATTACTGAGGGGGAGAAAAAAGAAGGAAATATAGAAGGAGATGGTACCAGTGGCGTACCAAGGTGGGGGGGGAAGGGGGGTGGTGGGCGGGAGGGGAGGTTCACCCCAGGTGCAGCCTTAGAGGGGTTGCACAGCCGGCCCGGTCCTTATCGTTCCCACCCTCCCATCGAGAGCAGCAAACCTCCCTCCAGTAGCGTCAGCTGCTTCGCGGCTTTCTCCTCCCTCTGCCTCCTTCACCGCAGAGAAAGCCGCGAAGCAGCCGATGCTACTGGAGGGAGGTTTGCTGCTCTCCCTGGGAGGGTCAGAAAGGTTCACTTGTGGGGGAGAGATAGGAGGGTCAGCAGGGGTTCGGCTGGGAGGGGGAAGAAGCGGTCTGCCTCGGTGCTCCAAGGCCTGGTGCCATTACCTTCTTCGGGCAGCAGCAGCTTTTACAATTCGCTGCTGTTGCTGGCTTCAGGCCTTCCTCTCTGCCGGGTCCTGCCTACTTCCTGTTTTCATGAAGACAGGACCTGATAGAGAGGAAGGCCTGAAGGAGGACACCAGGCCTTGGGTGACAGAAGAAGGAAAGAGAGCAGAGGGGGAGAGAATTGGGGAGAGTGTTTCTGTAACCAACTGGAGGGAATGAAAGGAGATGCCAAGGCTTGGAGGGAAGAAGAGACGCCAGGGCATGGAGGGAAGGAGGAAGGTATGCCAGATCAAGGGAAAAGGAAGGGGGAAAGGAAGGAGGAGATGTCAGAGCATGGAACGGTAGGGAGAGATGGAAGCGGTAGGGAGAGATGGAAGAAAAGGAAAGGAGAGAGATGTCGGGAATCAGGGAAGAGATGATGCCAGACCGTGAGGTGGGAAGGAAAGAAAGGAGAAGAGAGAGATGCCAGAGCATAGGGGAGGGGGTGGTGACAGAGAGAGAAAAACGGAGAGATGACAGAGTTGAAATTAATCATGTACAAAGGAGAGAAGGAGCACGGGATAGATATTTTATGGAAGGAGCATAGAAAGAGGGAAGATGCCATATGGAAGTGAGAGAGAAGGTGCACACTGGATAGAAAGAGCACAGAGGGCAGTGAATGGAAGGGGCGAAATAGAGGGTGAACAGTAGATGGAAGGGGTAGAGAGAGGGAAACAGACACTGAATGGAAGTGTGGGGGAGAGGAAGGACAGCTGCTGAATGGAAGTGTGGGGGAAAGAGGGAGCAGATGCTGGAAGGAAGTGGGGAGGAGAAAGAAAATAAGGGCACATGCAGGATTGAGGGAAGAGGATAGAGTTAGTTACTGGAAGGGGTGAGGGAAAGAGGTGGCAAGCTATAGGTAGACACAGTGAAAGAGGGAAATTGAGGACTGAATAGTAAAAAAGAATTTAGACAGAGGCAGAAAATAAATTGAGAAGAAAGACCAGGGAAGAACAGGAGGAAGGGAGTGGAGAGAGAGATGCCAGAGCAGGGGGGAAGGAGAAGAGACAGATACCAGACCAATGGGAGTGAAAGGAGAGATGGAAGGGGAAGGCATACAGTTTCTGGAAGGGGCATAGAAGGAGAGAAGATGCCATATAGGGGCAGAGAGATGGCAGACAGTGGATGGAAGGAAGAGACTAACAAGATGAGGAAAGCAGAAACCAGAGAAGACAAAGGTAGAACAAAAATTTTCTATTTATTTATTGCTTTAGGAGACATGTGTCACTGTTTCTGTGGTATTGCATTGTATGCAGAGTCCAGCTTCTTGCTGGTTCAATTTAACCTTTGACTATGTATTTCTATTTTATCCCCCCTTTTACAAAACTGTGGAGCGTTTTTTAGCGCCAGCCGTGGTGGTAGCAGCTCTGATGCTCAGAATTCTTTGAGCGTCAGAGCTGTTACCACCGTGGCTAAAATCCACACTACAGTTTTGTAAAAAGGGGAGGGGTAAGTTTGTGATGACATTCCATACTAGGCGAAGGTGTTTTCTGTGTTCTGTGTGTTCGAAAGACATGGTTTTCTGTTAGGATTGACGGAGTAGGATTGATCTGTACTAGTCTGGCTTGTTTAGTTTTACAATGGGTGTATTGCTGTTGTACTTCTCACTGCAGTATGTAGGATGCTGCCTTTTCCTAGGTACTCATGTGTGACGTGTGGCTTGTTACTAAAAATCATGTTTTTCATACAGATGGGGGTGGGGGGTGCCAAAAAATGATGGGCCCCGGGTGTCACACATGCTAGGTATGCCACTGGATGGTACTTTAACTTTGCAAAGCTGACTCAGTTAAGCATAGGGTCCTATGGGACTGACCCTGTTGCTCCTTCTTAAGGCTAGCTCTGGCAGGAATTATCAGTACTTAGGATTTAAAAGTGAGGCTGGATAATCGTACAGCAAAGTGGAGCAAGCATGAGTCAGAAGCTGGCAATGAAGGAGAAGCAGGTCCAGTTTTCCATCAAGTGACTAGGCCATTGCCTAGAGCACCAAAATGTGAAACTGTTAAATCACAAGAGGATTGTGAAAAATTGCAAGCAGACTTTGTGAGACTGGAAGACTGGGCATCACAATGGCAGATGTGAGCAAGTGCAAAGTGATCCATGTGGAAAAGAGGAACCCAAACTATATTTATGTGATGCAGGGTTTTATGTTAGAGTCACTCCCCAGTGAAAGGATCTAGGTATTATTGTTGAGGATATGTTGAAAGCCTCAGCTCAATGTGCGGCTGAGGCTAAGAAAGCAAATAGAATGTTAGGAATTATCTGGAAAACAAAGATGAAAATGTTATAATGCCCTTGTATCGCTCTATGGTACGGCTATACCACGAATACTGTGTGTAGTTCTGGTTGCAGTATCTCAAAAAAGATATAGAAAAGGTATAGAGAAGGGCGACGAAAATGATAAAAGGTTTGGGACGACTTGCCTATGAGGAAAGGCTAAAGCGGATAGGGCTCTTCAGCTTGGAGAAGAGACTAGTCAGGGGTGATATGATCGAGGTTTATAAAATACTCAGTGGGGTGGAAAGAGTAGATGTGAATCGCTTGTACACTCTTTCCAAAAATACTAGGACTAGGGGGCATGCGATGAAGGTACTAAGTTGTAGATTTAAAACAAACCGGAGAAAATATTTCTTCACACAACGTGTAATTAAACTCTGGAATTCGTTGCCGGAGAATGTGGTGAAATCAGTTAGCTTAGCAGGGTTTAAAAAAGGTTTGGATAATTTCTTAACAGAGAAGTCCATAGGCCATTATTGAGATGGCTTGGGAAAATCCACTGCTTATTCCTAGGATAAACAGCATAAAATCTGTTTTGCTACATGGGATCTAGCTAGGTATTTAGGACCTGGGTTGGCCACTGTTGGAAACAGGATCCTGGGTTTGATGGAGCTTCGGTCTGTCCCAGTACTGCTGTTCTTACGTGAGTTGAGTACAGGGCAATGAAGCTATTGTGACATCACTGGTGAGGTTGGCTCTTAGGCATTGGTAGAATGAGGCATTATGACATCACAATCTTAGCTCTGGAATGCTGCTACTCTTTGGGTTTCTGCCAGGAACTTGGGACCTGGGTTGGCCACTCCACTGTTGGAAACAGGATCCTGGGCTTGATGGAGCTTCGGTGTGTCCCAGTACGGCTATTCTTATGGCAAAGTGCTACACTAGACACTTGCCAGTAGCCCTGAATTTGAAATAATGCTACCACTCAGTTTCCTAGCCACATGAGACCCTCAACACCCCCTGCACTGAACTATGTGTCACCTCTCTTTGGTTCCGCATCTCGGTGCCTTTCCATCCCACCTCTTTGCCTGGATGCCTAATGCCCTGACATAGTCAGTGACAGTTCTTTCCTTCCCTGGAAGCTCTTCCAGGGATTTTCTTAACACTATCGGAGTTTCCAAGTTTATTAGTTTTTAATATCCCGATCATAAAACAAATATCTGACCGGTTAACAATAAAATTTAAAATAGGTTAGAAGGAAATAGTAGTTTGGTGTATTTGAATGATTAGAATAAACATATATAACATATACTGACAGACCTGAAAGTGAGGATAAATGGGGAGGAAGGGAGAAGTTACATATTATTAGAGGAAATGAGATAGAGGGAGGGGATAGAACATGAGGAATGGGGATACATGGTAAAAGTGATACGCGCTGAAGAAAAGTTAATTTTGAGAGGTACAGGTAAACTGCACTTAAAAAGAAATTAAAAAAAATAAGAGATTAAGATTTATCAAAGGCATCTTGAAATAGGAAGGTTTTAAGATTAGTCTTGAATTTTGGTAAATGAAGTTCATCGCGGAGAAATTGAGGGAGAGAATTCCATAATGTGGGGGCAGTTATAGCGAAATTAGTTTTCCTAGTATAGTAGGGTTCTTTTAAGGATGGAATGAAAAGGAGTTTTTGGTCAGTAGATCTTAAGGAACGGGGAGAACTTTGGGGTATCAAGAATTTATCAAGAATTGAAAGAGAGCAGTATAATTTTATAGATTATACGGTGGGTGACAGGGAGCCAATGAGCCTCTTTAAGAAGTGGGGAGTCTCTACTATTGTATAAAATAGACCATTCTAAAAGGCAAAAACACTCATATTTGCCCCCAAATAAAAGAGGGAGCCCTTTGCAGCCCCACTCCCAGGATACCCATTGCACATCGAATAACACTGAAAAGTTTAGTTCTCATGTTTAAACCAGGACTAGAACATTCTTCAGCTTCCATATAACACGCCTAGAGCATTATGCTCCAATCATCCGACTCTCCTTTTTATCCCCTCGTTACGTCATATCGTTTATGACAACACTCATAAATCCATTTTCTCTGTTACAGCTCTCTCCGTATGGAACTCCATGCCTTTCCATCTTAGACAGGAAAACTCTATAGCCAAGGTTAAATCAAACTTTAATACAATGTATGAGAAAAACAGATCAAGGACAGATTAATATAAAGATTTCCCCCCCCCCTCTATCTCTACTTTTTTATATTGTATTTCTTTTCCCTCATTCCCCCTTTTTTGTATCGGTTGGTTGACTATTACATTGGTTTTGTTTTTTTAATTATTTGATTTTACTGTAAACTGTTCAGACTTCTTGCTGAGTGGTATATTAAGAATTAATTAAACTTGAAACATGGCTGAAGTTTGGCCTAGGTCTCTTAATACCCTTACATCGGTGTAGCAGCCCTTAGAAGAGCAAAAAAAGAACAAACTTCTTCTCACAAGGAACAGTGGGGGGGGGGGGGGGGGGGGAGAGAGAGTAAGAGGAGAAGGGATATAGGAGATATGATGGAACATAGAGGAAATAACCAGCTCCCCTTAATAGCACTCCCTCACAGAGCCGCATCCAATCCTGCAGTACAGAGAAGAAAGGCTTAGTATGGCTTATATGGTTGAAGCAACCAGATAAAAACATAGAAACATAGAACATGACGGCAGAAAAGGGCCACGGCCCATCCAGTCTGCCCACCCTAATGGCCCACCTCCTAACTACCTCCATGAAGAGATCCCACATGCCAAATAGAAACATAGAACATGACGGCAGAAAAGGGCCACGGCCCATCCAGTCTGCCCACACTAATGGCCCACCTCCTAACTACCTCCATGAAGAGATCCCACATGCCAATCCCATCTTTTCTTAAAATCTGGCACGCTGCTGGCCTCAATTACCTGTTGTGGAAGATTATTCCAGCGGTCAACCACCCTTTCGGTGAAGAAATATTTTCTGGTGTCACCATGAAATTTTCCACCCCTGATTTTCAACAGATGCCCTCTTGTTGCCGTGGGTCCTTTAAGGAAAAAGAGATCCTCTTCCACCTCGATACGGCCTGTGACATATTTGAACACAGAGAGGTCCAGGGGAGACAAGAGGAGCCGTTAAACAAACACCTTCACCACATACGTGTAAATAGCAGGAACTTAATGCAGGTAGGCCAAGTTTCACTTGTAACCTTGTGGAAATTCTAATCCTGGAGGCTAGGCCTGGTTTTGGTTAACCATGAAGACAAGGAGTAGCATAGAGTGAGACTGTGGGGCTTGTCAGGGCCAGGGCTGCAGGAAAACTATAACTCAATTCTAAGAGACTTTTATTATTAAGTTTACCAAGTCTGGGAAAGGAACAGGATTTCATATTCTTTTAAACAGAAAAAAAAGTGCTTTGTTTACTTTCATCTCTCTTCTGTTGAGGTTCTGTCCCACACCCTCACTCATGAGGTGGTAAAGGAGGTTAGAGGTGATATAGGGGGTTGGAGGAGAGAGGTAACACCTTGTCAAGCCGCAGTTTCTTATCACAACTTTCAACAACATTAAAATAAGAGAAGTTGTGCAGCTGAATTTTGAATAGATTATAATGGAGGAAGATGGTTCACTGGGAGGCTTGTGAGGAGCAGGTTGTAATAATCTGGTCGGGAGGTGACTGAAAACAGGAGGAAAGAAGCAGAGAAAGGGGTCTTGTGGGGTGGGAGGGAAAAAGGTAGAAATATTGTGAACAGAGCTGCTGGCGTACAAGTGAAAGGATGAGATATTTGGCAGTGGGACCAGAGATGGTGTGACTATTTGAAAAACAACAACCCGCTCTGACAGATTTGCAATGATATTGGGCGAGTTCTGAAAATTCTACAGCGAAATGTGATAGAAGTGACAGGACATCGATGTGCTGGAGGTTCCCCAGGGGAAAAGAGCTGAGTGCTGAAAGACAGAAAGTTCTGTACAGACTCTCACAGCAGGGAACAGATGGAAGAGTGCCTGGCATGGAAAACGGATGATTTGCAAACTGGGGCTGGAAGAAGCCTGGAAGATGCAAGCATTTGGACACCTTTCTCTTTCAGTCGTTCCATCTGCCCGAAGAAACCATTCAATCTGATCCATTAAGTTTCCAATTGCTTTCTTAGAGCTGATGTACATAACAGAGTGGACAGTTTCTTTCGGATCAGATGGGTCAGAGTGTTCTGTTTCTTCGATTGAAAGCAAGAAAACCCAGGGCTAATATCTGGTCCACTTGACCTGAAGATAGGAATTCAGGCTAGAATCACCGTTACTGAGGAACGATTGACTTCAGTCATGCTACCTATCTTGCACAGCCCTGTGTACACATAGGAAGCAGGATTTTTTAAAAAACATATTGCATCTTAGGTGTCTAATGTCTACAGACTTGAAATATCATTCATGGGGCATTACAAAAGCTTGCTCTCTATCTGTCTCCGTCTCTCAATACACTAGAAATTAGAAAGGCTAACAAATAATAACGGGGGAAATTTCAACTATGATCAGAAAATTCAGCAAAGAAGGCAGCAAATTGTAATCTCATATAATTTATTTATTTAAAACATTTTTAATCCGCCTTTATCCAAGGCGGTTTACAAATTTCCATACATAATAAAATAACAACACCCCCCCCCAAAAAAAAAAATAAAGCATACATCAAATAGAGGAAAATACAAAGTTACCATACTCTATCTACATAGCCAAAGCCATTCAAACTATTCTTCAATTTAATAAACCATTTACCTGTAAAAACATAAGTTTGCCAAGCACCTCGCACACTTGGTGTAGTCTCACAGTACCAAGTATTTGGCAAACTTGATTATTTTTATGTGAGATTTTAACAACCCCAACATCGATTCTGCAAATGTCTCATTGGAATTGCTATACTAGGCCAAACTAAGGGCCTGTTTTACAAAACAGCGTGACAACAGCCCCGAAGCCCTTTAAATCTCTAAGGGCTTCGGGGCCGTTACCGTGCTGCAGCCGCTAGTGTGGCTTTGTAAAACAGGCCCTAAATAATATCCATCTAATGCAGTATCCTGTTTCCAGTAGTGGTGAGTTCAGGTTAGAAGTACCTGGCAGAGTCCCAAGGTCATGCAAGAGAAATAACTTCTCTAGATGCCATAAATTACTGCTTCATGGAGTAGGTGGTCCAAGATCTAGCCAGAAGGCTGCCATTTTGGAACTGATGAAGGACTGAGCAGGAGTGACTGAGGAGCCCTCAGGATCCGAGAGGACTACCTGGGCCCCTGGAAGACCCCTACCCTGAACCAACAATGAACTTGGTATGGCAAGGGTGGGAGGAGAAGCTTCAAACTCTGGGGGGAGGGGGCTTGAGTCAGGGGGTCCCTCATCTAGTGGCCTGAAAGCATCAGGCTGTGGCTTTGTGACCCAATGCTTCCTGATGGTAAAATAACTCCAGCATAAAGCTGGAGTTATTTTACCATAGTTTTTGTGCCCTAATGTGAATTGCATTAGAAGATTTGCATAGTAATGAGATGCAAAACATGCATTTGCTTATTTTACATTTCATTACTTAATAACACGTGGTGACTTAAATATTGCTGCACTATATTTGGAAAAGCAGCATGGGGTTATTTAAGTCATGGTAAAGGCCAATTACCATGGCGTAAAGCCCTAAATCTGCCTGATGAATTACCCTCTGAGTAATATTATCTAGTGTCTTATGTTTTTTGAAGATACAGATAGCTTTATTCTTCTTGGAAGGACATTATTTTAAAAGGCCATTATGGAAGCCCAGATAAAATAGTTCCAAAAAAGGTCAAAAGATGGCCAAATAATGGTCAGCATGGTTTAATGGTGAGATGAGAGAGATGGGGAAACCCAAAAGAGCATCTTCCAGAAAATTGAAAGCAGATATAATGAAGAAAACAGAGATGAGCACAAATACTAATACGTTAAATGCAAAAAAAAGTAATAAGACTGGGCAAATTTTGCTATAGAGGCAAAAACAAGTACAACAAAAACTTTGAAACTGAGAAAAATGAAGGCAGATAAAGAACATATGGACCATCCCTTCCTCTCCCTTAGGGATCTTATGTACTTGTCCCAAGGTTTCCTGAATTCAGATACAATTTTCATCTCCAGGAGGAGGTCATTCCACCCATTCACTACCCTTTCCATGAAGAAGCATTTTTTCAGGTTACTTCTGATTTTGTCCCCTTTCACATTCATCCTATGCCTCCTCATTCCAGAGTTTCCTTTCAATTGCAAGAGGCTCACTTCCTGTGCATTTATTCCACAGAGATATTTAAACATCTCTATCATATATCCCCTCTTTCATCCAAAGTATACATATTGAGATCCTTAAGTCTATCCTCATACGGTTTATGATGAAAACTACGGACCATTTTAGTGGCTATCATCCTGTTTATATCTTGAAGGTGCGGTCTCCAGAATTATATACAATATTCTATATGAGGTTTCTCCAGACTCTTATAAAGAAGCATCAATACCTCCTTTTTCCTACTGGTCATTCATCTCCTTATACATACAAGCGTCCTTTTAGCTTTCCCTATCACCTTTTCTTGGCTAGCTTAAGATCATCACATACAATCACACCCAAGCCCTGCTCCTCTTTTGTGTACAAAGGTTCCAGACCATTCTTCAATCTTTCTTAGGTACTTTCTCATGTTATCCATACCATTGGGGGGGAGGGGGGTTTGCACAGTGGTTAGAGTTGCAAAGAACTTGGAAGGGTATTGGTTGAACTACTGGACAACCATAGGGTAAAACAAATGCCAGAGAGGAGAAACAATTTCTTGCCTCAGTCTTTATGGAGGAAGATGTTGGGATCATTTCTATATCAGAAACCTTTGATGGTGATGCTTTGGAGCAACTAAAACACATTGCTATAAGTTTAGAGGATGTAATAGTTCAGACTGATTTACTGAAGAGGAACCTCAGGCCCAGAAAGAACATAACAATATCCTTACTGGGTCAGACCAATGGTCCATCAAGCCCAGTAGCCCGTTCTCACAGTGGCCAATCCAGGTCCCTAGTACCTGGATAAAACCCAAAGAATAGCAACATTCCATGCTACCGATTCAGAGCATTCAATGGCTACCCCATGTCTGAGTCCTGAGAGCTCAAACATGAAGTTGCTAACTTGTTACTAGTTATCTATAAAATACCATTCAAAATGGCTGAAATACTTAAAGATATGAGGGTGGCTAATTTAATGCTAATTTTTTAAAAGGACTCCTTTGAGTCTGCTATTCATGACATCGATCTTGCAAACATGAACAGTAAGATGTAAGCTGTTGTGCTTGCTTTGCTCTACTGGATACATATCATTGTTTTCGATAGAAAACAATTCCAACTAGTGGTTCAATCACTAATCCTAGGCCTAATAGACTACTACAACATACTATATCTCCCCTGCCCAGCAACTATGATAAAACAACTTCAAACAATACAAAACACAGCCCTAAGACTTATCTATTCATTGAAAAAATACGACCACATCACAGAAGCATACCACGACTCACACTGGCCCCCAATACAAGCCAGAGTACACTTCAAATTCCACTGCCTACTATTCAAAGCTATAAATGGAGACAGCCCTTCCTACTGGAATAATCAACTTACTCAATCCACCTCAACCAGACAAAGGAGAACCCACACAATATTCACATATCTGCCAACCAAAAATGTCAAACGAAGAAAAATGTATGATAACCTACTGGTCACCAGAGCAGCGAAACAGGACCGACAACTCATCAATCTGCTGACTTCGACCACAGACTAAAAAAAATCAAAAAAGAAACAAAAACCCTACTCTTCAAAAAATTCATAAAACCAAAATAACACAACCAAACATGTTCCGAACACCTCTGGCAATTGCCAACTACTCCTTAGCAAATGAGAAAATGTTCTAACTATTCCTTATGTACTTACTATCATAACAATTAGATTCAATTAGAAGCTAGGATCCTGATCCCTATGGAACTGTCTTCATTGGAAGCTGTGATCACCCATGATTCTCCCTAGAGCAGAATCTAGTCAACGTTAATGCCACCATTCTCTATTAGGAGCCATTGATGTCACAACTTTTTCATGAATCCAGTTTTACTGAATAACTGGCACAACCTAAAGTCCTTCAAGGAACAGACTTCCTTAAACATAATTGTGCTCAAAGTTTCTTCCCTTTCCATTGCAAATGCAAGCAGTGTCTCACTTCCGGTTCACCACACAATTGTTTCCCACGTACTCACCTTTATAGGACCCCCAGGGACCCCTGAAGAAAACTTTTTGTCGAAACGCGGACCGTGTTGGGTCCCGTATCCCTAGCGGACAAGGTCCTTTAAGGCTCTTATGTGGATTGTGGATGAAATTATTTTATGTAGATGATTTCTTTGTACCTTTGGAACTTTGACACTTTCAAATAAAGTCCATTTAGGAACAGCGTCACTCCATAGAGTTTTGTTTTATTTTTGGGGTTTTTTGTTTTCTCTGGATTTTCTTCTTTGTGAATATTTTGCGGTCAATTCCTTTTGTTTTTTTGCAAAGTTTCTTCCACCAGTCTTTTATTTTAAAAAAAGCTAGTGTCATCAAAGCCTCTCCCTGTTAGAAGTTAGGTATGTAAAATCTTGGGTAGAAGTGCCAGTAGACATCTTCTAAAGAGCAACATTACGGTAATTCTTAATGGATAAAGTCCGTGAAAGATGCCACCACTAGAAGTTGCATTGCAAAGATCCTCCACATAAGCAAAGCAAAGAGCAGTCATGGAACAGATGTACCAAAATAAATCCATGGAGCTGTAGCCATCACATAAATGAAGAAGCTGAGAACA
Organism: Geotrypetes seraphini; assembly: GCF_902459505.1. Lineage (NCBI taxonomy): Eukaryota > Metazoa > Chordata > Amphibia > Gymnophiona > Dermophiidae > Geotrypetes > Geotrypetes seraphini. The sequence goes on along the minus strand of NC_047087.1, from coordinate 9,025,180 downwards.
GCTGGACAGCTGGTGCCACCACAAATCATCAGAAAATGGTCCTGAGTGGGCAGTTATGACCACAAAAGATCATTATGTTTCTAATAAGTCCCTTCTTGGGCACCGCACTCAACAACAACCCATAGAAAACAATGTTATAACCAAAGCTTTTCTGTACTATCCAGACTATTTTGGTGCAATAAATCTATATTTTGCTGTATCTTATGTTCATTCATTCTTCCTTTTGCTGCTTAACTCTTTCTTTCTCATACATTCCTCCTTTATTCCTTTTTCCTCTTTCTTGCCTGATTCTCTTGTCTTTTCATCCTCCTCCTTTCTGTTTATCTCGTTGGCTCTCTCCTGTTTTCTTTCTGTTTCACTTATGCTCTGGTGTTTGTCTCATTTCCTTCTTTTTTCTGCTTTCCTCATTTATTGTCTGATTTTCTTCTCTTTTCCCTTCTTGCTGTCTCTGTTTATCTTTTTTTTCTGTTTTCTGTTTCACTCATACTTTTATGTTCTTACCGATCTATTTTCCTTCTTTTTTTCATCATTTCTGATTTTTATGCCTGATTTCAATGTCCTATTATTCATCTTTTTCTCTGTTCATTCTCTTTCACTTGCACTTTTTTGTGTTTATATCAATCTTTTCCTTTTTTTTTTCCTCTTTTTTCATTTTCATGTTTTTCCGTTTCTTTTGGGCTCTCTTGTTTTCTGTTTATGTTCTTGTGTTTGTACCTGTCTCTTTTCCTTTTCTCATGTATTGCCTGATTTTTGTGTCTTTTTTTCTCTCATTGTCTCTTCCTTGTTTATCTTTTTGGCTCTCTTCTGTTTACTTTCTGTTTCATTCATGCTTTTGTGTTATACTTGTCTATTCTTCTTTTCCTTGTTTCTCATTTATTGTATTGATTTCCATGTCTTTTCTCTATTTTTCTCTCTGTTTATCTTTTTGGCTCTCTCTTCTCTTCTCTTTCTGTTTCACTTACTCTCCTCTCGTGTCTCTTGTCCTTTTTTCCCCCCTCTTTTCTCATTTATTGCCTGATTTTCTTGTCTTTTCATTTACCTTCCTCTCTCTCTCACTGTTTTTCCTTGATTATTTTTTGACTGTCTGTCTCCTGTTATCTTTCCGTTTCATTCACTCTCTTGTTTTCATACCTATCTCTTGTCCTCTACTGTCTGCTCTCAGAGCAGATTTGGCATTTTTGCCACCTCCTGACAAACCCTATATCCCAGAATCAACTGCAATAAACGTCAATCAGCCCTACTCCCTCTGAGCCCCAAACTGTTTATTAATTTCAATTCTTTAAAGCTTCACAAGCTCAGGTTCATCTTCTCTGGGTGATAATTATTGAAAAGTTCAGAGCAGAGAGGAGGAGGGAGAAGGAAGAATAGTTATTAAAATTCATGTGCACAGCTTGGCTCTGCAGCAGATGTTGGCATAATTAGAGAGGGAAAAATTATGAAATTAATTTCTGGTTCAGTGTAAATTTCAGTGCTGGGGAAGCTCAGTTCTGTTTGCCTCATGCACACAGAGAGACAAGCATGTATGCACACACACACACACACTTGCACACACACTCACACACCAGCTGCCAGGGAAGCAGTAATTGTCAGAAGGTGTCCAGGGGGAGACAGAGAAAGACTGGCAAGAAATGGAATGTATAATTCATAGTCTTAAAGGCACAAACGCTCGATTTTAGCATGCTGGGGAAATGGAGAGCACTGCGAGGGCCTAGGAGCACAGGACCTGCCAAGAAGGAGCAGCAGAGCCTGAAACCTACAGATGTTCCATAGATTTCACTGAAGTTCTCTCTCTTTTTTTGGGGGGGGGGGGGGGAGGGAGGGGGGCTACTAGTTTCCTCCAGCTCACTCAGATACAGGACCAGGAAACCTTGGTTTTCAGCTACCCAGGGATTTCCTCCCTGTTTCACACCCCCTTCCATTCCAGCTTCCTTTCATTCAACCCTCTCCATTCTGTCTGAATGCATCTCATTTGCATCGCTGTCATTTTATCTGGTCTATATTAGTCTGTACTCTCTTGATCCTTCTCCCGCTCTCTGCTGGGGATATCAATCTCAATCCTGATCCCACCCTACTCATGCAGGTCACACTATGATGTCTCCAATCTTATTTCTGTTCCTCTACTTTTCCCTTCTTCTCTACATTTCTCACCTGCCCTGTGGAATGTCTGCTTTGTCTTCAACAAGCTGCTTACATCCACAACCTCTTTATCTATCGTACTCTTCATCTGTTTGCCCTGAAAACTCTGCTTCAGTTGCTGCCCTGTATAAGAACAAGAACTGCCACTGCTAGGTCAGACCAGTGGTCCATCGTGCCCAGCAGTCCGCTCACGCGGCGGCCCCCAGGTCAAAGACCAGTGCTCTGAGTCCAGCCTCACCTACGTACGTCCCAGTTTAGCAGGAACTTGTCCAGCTTAGTCTTGAAACCCTGGAGGGCGTTTTCCCCTACAACAGACTCCGGAAGAGCGTTCCAGCTCTCCACCACTCTCTGGGTGAAGAAGAACTTCCTTAAGTTTGTTTCAACTTTAGAGAGTGCCCTCTCGTTCTCCCTACCTTGGAGAGTGTGAACAGTCTGTCTTTGTCTACTAAGTCTATTCCCTAAGTCTATCATGGAGGCAACCGTTTCTCCCATACATCTCGCCTCGTTGGTGAGGTTTTCCACCTGAGACTCACTACTTTTCTTCCTTTGAAGTCCACTCCATCCATCTATTCACTCCTCTTCCTCTCCTTTGTAGCAATCATTTATCAACCCTTTGATAAATCCTTTTCTTTTCTCATTGATTTTGACTCCTGGCTTTCCTTTTTCCGTCAATGAAGCTGTCTAGATACTCTCCCTAGTCCCATTCCCTGTTATATAAGGCGTACCAAGCCCCAGCCCTGACTGACCTCTAGAATCTGCTACCCACATTCCTCTGCCCATGCTGATTTCATACATTTAAAATTCTTGCTGACCTCCTTTCAGTCTGCTCTTTCACCTGCTACACAAGACTACTATATCCATTTAAGAAACTGTCTTGGCTCCAACTCTTGCTGTCTCTTTGCCACATTGAATTCTCTCTTTAAAATGCCTTCCCCTCCATTTTCTCCCTCCACAACAAGGTTCACAAACCTAACCTTGAGTTCTCAACCAGGTCACTTCCACCTCTCCATTCTGTCAACCTTCCTTCAACCTCTGCTACCTTTTCTGAAATCACTGAAGAGGAAACCACCCATTTTCTTTCCTCCTCCAAAGTCACTGCCTGTTCCTCTGATCCTATTCCCACCCATCTACTCAGCACTTCTACAGTATTTTTCATATCTTCACTCTTTCACTTTCCACTGAAGCTGTTCCTGATGTCTTCTAATAGGCTGTAGTTACACCCTTCCTGCCTTCTCCCTTTCTTATCCAAGCTGTTTGAACATGCTGTTCACAACTGTTGTCTTGTTTTTTTTTTTTATCTCAAGCTATTTTTGACCCACTTCAATCAAGTTTTCACTCTCTACATTCAACTGAAATAGCCCTTGCTAAAGTCTCCAATGATCTGTTTTGCGCTAGATCCAAAGGTCTCTGTTCTATCCTCATCCTTCTCGATCTATCTGCTGCTGTTGACATTTGTTGATCACCACCTACTTGATACAATGTCCTCACTTGGATTTCATGGCTCTGTTCTTTCTTGGTTTTCGTCATTCTGGTGGATCCTCTTCCAATGCTATCCCACTATCAGTTGGTGTACTTCACAGCTCTGTCTTGGGTCCTCTTATTTTCTCCGTCTATATTTATTCCCTTGGTGCTCTGATCTTCTCCCATGTTTTCAGTGTCTTTATGCTGATGACGTCCAGATCTACCTCTCTATACCAGAAATTCCAGCAGGAGTCCAGATCCAAATCTCAGCCTGCTTGCCTGCCATTACTGTCTGAATGTTTCACCACCATTTAAAACTGAACATGGCCAAGACTGAGCTTCTTAGCTTTCATCCTAAACCCACTCCTCCTCTTTCCCTGTTCTCTAATTCTGTGGCTAACACTCATTAGCTCACAACCTTGGGATCATCTTTGATTCCTCTTTTTCTTTCTCTGCAGGTAGTATATTGGACCAACAATTCATTTTTGCTTTCTTCACATCAGAAATAAGTAAATGTTGTCATTTGCAAATGTGGGGTTTTTTTGTCAACATTTGCTTATTTGCTTATTTCTGATCTGCTTATTTCTGATCTGAAAAAGAAGGGTAATCTTCGAAAATTCCTGAGCACACTATTAAAATCCTTATTCACACTCATTTCAGCTCACACATAGATTATTGCAACTTGCTTCTCATAGGACTTCCACTAAGCCATCTCTCTCCCTTTCAATCCATTCAAAATTCTGCTGCATGACTTATATCCCGCCAGTATCACTATGCTCGCATCACCCCTCTCTTCAAGTCACTTCATTGGCTTCCCATTCATTTCCGCATACAGTTCAAACTGTTCTTATTGACTCACAAGTGTATTCACTCTGCAGCTCCTCGGTATCTCTCCCTACACTCCTCCCCAGGAACTTACCCTGGGTAAGTCTCTCTTATCTGTACCCTTCTCTACCACCAACACCCTTCTCTGCTCCTTCCATCTTGCTACACCATATGCCTGGAATTTGAAGGTAGTTTGAAAAGTTTGGTAAATTTCCAAAAGATAGTGCCACTGTCCTTTATGTCATCAATGCCTTCAAAGAGTACTTTCCAGAGTTTGACAAAACTTATTTTTCAGACTGGATGAAAAAACTGGAAACTGGCATGACTAAGTGTATAGCCTTTGATGGAGACTATTGTTTAACTTGTTTTTTTTTTACCAAACTTTTCAAACCACCCTCGTAGACTTTCTGAGTCAGTACATCAAGCTCCCTCTCTGGTTGTATTCATATCTAGGCTAAAAAGTTTAACTCCAAACTCCTATTCGCTTGTAGAGTACCCATGTCTTTTTTTAATCATTCCCACCATAAACATAGAAACATGATAGCAGATAAAGGTCAAATGGCCCATCTAGTCTGCCCATCTGCTGTAACCAATATCTCTTTCTCTCTATAAGAGATCCCGTGTGCCTATGCTACACCTTCTTGAATTCAGACACAGTCTCCATCTCCACCACTTCTTCCGGGAGACTGTTTATGCATTACCACCCTTTCTGTAAAAAAGTATTTCCTTAGATTACTCTGTAGCCTTTCACCTCTTAACTTCATCCTATGCCATCTCCTTCCAGAGCTTCCTTTCAATTGAGACTCGACTCATGCGCATTTATGCCACGTAGGTATTTAAGCATCTCTATCATATCTCCCATCTCTTGCCTTTCCTCTAAAGCAGGGGTCCCCAAAGTCCCTCCTTGAGGGCCGAATCCAGTCGGGTTTTCAGGATTTCCCCAATGAATATGCATTGAAAGCAGTGCATGCACATAGATCTCATGCATATTCATTGGGGAAATCCTGAAAACCCGACTGGATTTGGCCCTCAAGGAGGGACTTTGGGGACCCCTGCTCTAAAGTAATAATAATAATAATAATAACTTTATTCTTATATACCGCCAGTAATCTTGCGACTTCTAGGCGGTTTACAATAAAAGAAACTGTAAATACAATCAAGAGAAGTTTTACATACAGCGAATTAGAGAGTATAGCAGTGTATATCTCGTACAACGACTAAAAGAGTATAGCAGTGTACATCTGATAACATTAGTATTGTTAACGTTAGTTTGTGTGTTGCAAGGCCAGGAAGTGCCAAGTTGTTTACACAGAAGTAGAAATATTCCGTAAGTTCATAGAGTATTCATATTTAGTGATTGAGGGGTTGGGGTTAACAGTTTGCAAGTTCAGGTATGTGGTGATGTTACGAGGGGGGTTGATGTTCCGGTTCGTTACCTAGGTATTTCAAGAATAGGTAAGTTTTTAGGTGTTTCCTGAATTCTTCATAGTTGTTTGTGTGCGCAATTAGTTTTTCTAGGTCTTTACCCCATATGGCTGCTTGATATGATAGCAGTTGTTGATGGTGTCTCTTATATTTGCACCCTCTAGCCGGTGGGGAGACAAATTTCATGTGTGTTTTTCTTTCATGTCTGTTGGTTGGGAATGAGAAGAGGTCTGTAATGTATTTTGGGGCTAGACCATTTAATACCTTGAAGCATAGACATCCTAGCTTGAATTTCGTGCGCGCCTCCATCGGCAGCCAGTGTAGGAGTCGGTAGGAGGGGGTTATGTGATCGGACTTCTTCAGCCCGAAGATCATCCTGACTGCTGCATTTTGTATCAGTTGTAGTCTTTGCATTTGCTTCTGGGGGATTGTCAGATGGGTGATGTTGCAATAGTCCAGGAGGTTTAGTATTAGGGATTGTACTAGAATTCTGAAAGCTGAAGTGTGGAAGTACGCCTTAATGGCCTTAAGTTTCCAGAGAGTGAAAAACCCTCTTTTGATTAAGGAGTCTATGTGGTCTTTCATGGTTAGTCCTTGGTCTAGTATTACTCCTAGAATCTTCATCGTTGGTTGAATGGGGTAGTTTAGATTGTTAATGTGTAATGATATTGTCGTATTCTGTGCGTGTGGCGAGGCTATGAAGAATTTAGTTTTTTATGAATTGAGCTTCAGTTTGAAATCTGTGGTCCATTGCTCCATCGTGTTTAGCGCTTCAGTTGCTGTTGGTGTGATTTCGGAGGGGGATGCTGTAAATGGGATTATGATTGTGAAGTCGTCTGCATAGCTGAATACTTTTATGCCTCGCTGGGTTAGTTTCGTACCTAGTGAAGCTATATAGACGTTGAAGAGTAGTGGGGATAGTGGGGACCCCTGTGGAACGCCTGATGGGTTTCTCCATGTTTTAGAGAGATTGTAATTGAAGCGAACTTGATAGGTGCGGGTCGTAAGGAAACCTCTGAACCAGTCCAGCACCTTGCCTCCGATGCCGATTGAATCTAAGCATTGTAGTAGTTTTTTGTGATCTACCAAGTCGAAGGCTGCGCTCATGTCGAATTGCATCACTAAGGCTTTGTGGCCCTTACTAAATAAGTTACGTAGGTATTCTAAGATTGCTGCTATCACCGTCTCAGTGCTGAACAGAGGTCTGAAGCCTGATTGGGTTTCATGTAGCAGTGAGAACCGATCTAGGTAGTCCATCAGTTGGGTTTGTACCAAGCCTTCCATTATTTTTACAAAAAATGGGATAGATGCTACTGGTCTATAGTTGGTTGCTGAAGTTAGGGGTAGTTTATGATTTTTTGGGATTGGGGTGATTATAATGTGACCGTTTTTTGATAGGAATTTTCCGTTTTTGAAATTGTTGGACATGTGAGTCCATAGTGTTATCTTAAAGTCTAAAGGGGCTGCTTTCATTATGTTGGGTGGACAGGGATCTAGGATGCAGTTTGATTTGGTATATTTATTGTAGAGTTTTATGAAGTTATTCCATTCTAGGTCCTGAAAGGAGTTCCAATACATGTCCACTGGTGTTTCGTTTTCGTGTGTGTTGGCTATTTGCTGTTCATCTGTGTTGTTTGTTGGGCAGTTGTTCCTTAGGTTCACAATTTTTGAGTTAAAGTGTTGTGCTAGATCGTCTGCTGATGGAAGTTTCATGCCGTGCGTTGATTGACTGTGGCGTGTGGTGTCAAATAAATTATACATATTGAAATCTTTAAGTCTGTCCCCATACACCTTATTACGAAGACCACAATATGTATAAAGTATACATATTGAAATCTTTAAGTCTGTCCCCATACACCTTATTACGAAGACCACATACCATTTTAGTAGCCTTCCTCTGGACCGACTCCATACTTTGTATATTTTTTTTTTAAGATACAATCTCCAGAATTGTACACAATATTCTAAATTGGTTCTCACCAAAGTCTTATACAGGGGCATCAATACCTCCTTTTTCCTACTAGCCATACCTCTTCTTATGCACCCTAGCATCCTTCTAGCTTTCGCCGTCACCTTTTCAACCTGTTTGTATGTGATGATTTTTAGGTGGCTAATCACACCCAAGTCCCACTCTTCTGTTGTGTATATAAGTTTTTCACCCCCTAAACTGTACCGTTCCTTCAGGTTTTTGCAGTCCAAATGCATGACCTTGCATTTCTTAGCATTAGATTTTAGCTGCTAAATTTCAGACCATTCTTCAAGCTTCACTAGGTCCTTTCTCATGTTATTCACACCATCCTGGGTGTCTACTCTATTGCAGATTTTATTATCATCTGCAAAGAGGCAAACCACTTTGCACTTACTCGTATTAAATGTCATCTGCCATTTTGATGCTCTGTCTTCCAGTCTTCCAAGGTCCTCTTGGAACTTTACATAATCCTCTTGCGATTTAACAACTTTAAACAACTTTGTGTCATCAGCAAATTTAATTATCTAACTAATTATTTCCATCTCTAGATCATTGATTAATATGTTAAAAAGCAGCGGTCCCAGCACAGACCCCTGAGGAACCCCACTATTTACCTTTCTCCACTGAGAATATTGACCATTTAAACCCACTCTCTGTTTTCTGTTTTTCAACCAGTTCTTAATCCATAAAAGGACATTACCTCCTATACCATAACTTTATAATTTCCTCAGAAGTCTTTCATGAGGTACTTTGTCAAATGTCTTTTGAAAATCCCACGCTCATTCACTCCTTCAAAGAAATGCAGTAGATTGGTGAGGCAAGATTTCCCTTGACTAAAACCATGTTGGCTTTCTCTCATTAATCCATGCTTATGTATGTATTCTGTCATTTTGTTCTTTATAATAGTCTCTGCCGTTTTGCCTGGCACCGACGTCAGACTCGCCGGTCTGTAATTTCCTGGATCACCTCTGGAACCCTTTCTAAAAATTGGTGCCACGTTGGTTACCCTCCAGTCTTCTGGTACTATGCTAGTTTTTAAAGAAAAATTACAAATTACTAACAATAGCTCTGCAAGTTCATTTTTCAATTCTATCAGCACTCTGGGATGTATACCATCTGGTCCAGGTGATTTGCTTCTGTTCAATTTGTCAAATTGATCCATTACATCATCCAGTATTACAGAGCTTTGTATGAGTTTCTCTGATTCATCAGAATTGAATACAATATCTGGGACTGGTAACTCCCCCACATCTTCCTCGGTGAAGACCAAGGCATAGAATTTATTTACCCCCCCCCTTTTTAAAAAAAATAAAATCATAGCCCAGTTTTTAGTGCCAGCTGTAGCGGTAATGGCTCCAATGCTCATAGGAATTCTACGAGTGTCGGAGCTGTTACCACTATGGTCAGTGCTAAAAACTGTGCTACAGTTTTTTATAAGGGAGGGGTTAATATTTCTGCTATGGCCTTGTCTTCCATGAGAGCCCCTTTTATCCCTTTGTTGTCCAGTGGTCCAACTGATTCTCTTCTCGGCTTCTTGCTTTTAATTTATCTAAAGCTTTTACTGTGTGTTTTTGCTTCCAGCGCAATCTTCTTTTCAAGATCTCTCTATGCATTTGACTTGACATTCCTTATGTTGTTTACAATTATTTTCAGTCAGATCTTTCTTCCACTTTCTGAAGGATTCTCTTTTAGCTCTAATAGCTTCCTTCACCGCGCTCATTAACCATGCTGACTGTCATTTGGTCTTCCTACCTCCTTTTTTAATACATGGAATATATCTAGTCTGGGCTTCCAGGATGGTATTTTTAAATAACATCAACGCCCGATGTATATTTGTGACCATTGCAGATGCACCTTTAAGTTATCATAGTCGCCTTTTTAAAAGTTCAGTGCTCTTGTATTTCCTCCCTCACCAATTCATGTGCTCCACTAAAATCTAGATCTAGAATTGCTTCCCCTCTTGTCGGTTCCTGAACCAGCTGCTCCATAAAACAGTCCTTGATTTCATCAAGAAATTTCATCTCCCTAGCATGCCCTGATGATGCATTTACCTAGTCAATATCAGGGTAGTTGAGATCACCCATTATTACTGTGCTACCCAGTTTGTTATCCTCCCTAATTTCTGATAAAATTTCAGCATTTGTCTGTTCATCCTGGTCAGGCAGACGGTAGTACACTCGAATCACCATCTTTTTCCTCCTTACACCCAGAATTTCTACCCATAGGGATTCCAAGGTGTATTTCTGCTCCTATAGAATTTTTAGTCCGTTCGATTCAAGGCCTTCCTTAACATATAATGCTATGCCTCCATCGATTTGATCCAGCCTATCACTATGATATAACTTGTATCCCGGTATGACAGTGTCCCATTGGTTATCTTACTTCCACCAGGTTTCAGAGATGCCTATTATATCTTTCTTTTCATTTAATGCAATATATTCTAACTCTCCCATCTTGTTTCTTAGGCTTCTGGCATTTGCATACAGACATTTCAAACAGAGTTTGTCATATCTATTTACAATTTGCTCAGCGGTTGGCATAGATAATTTGCAATTTTTAAAATCAGCCTGCTCTGAATATAAGGAAACCTGGTCTACTGTGGCCAGTATTGCAATCTCATTATCAGGATTTATTTATTTAAAAAATTTATATACCGCCTAAAATCTAGGCAGTTTACAAAACAACATACAAAATAAATAATAACAATACAACATAGACGCGTGGACTCTCCTACATCCTCCACTATGAACATATTCATTTCGTTCATATAAGTGCATTGTCCTATAATTAAATCTTCATGAGTTTTTAAAAGTATCACAGAAATACTTTCTGTATTTTTGTTCAAATTAATACATTGACAAATAACTGTGTTTTCAAAAGTTTCTTAAAAGTATCTCTGGGTATTACTATGTTTCAATGGCCACGAATTTGGACTTGGAGGATGAGATGTATGGTGTCGGCATCTATGAGACAAACTTGGTTTTTCTTATTCTATAGAGCATTTTGGACCCCAGTTCGTTTACAGAAATTAGATAGTTCAAAATCTACTAGATCAGTGTTCTTCAACCACCGGTCCATGGACCAGTGCTGGTCCACAGAAATTTCCTGACGGTCCACAGGTCCAGCACGTGCATCAAGACCAAAACAGTGTTCTTCAACCACTGGTCCATGGTGCGACTGATGCGGCGTTATCTTCGAGCCAGCTCCCTCTTCCTAACTGATTCAGTGCACAAAGCCATGGGCAGTGGCTCCTACGGGCATCCTGCACCTGAACCGGAAGCCTTCTCTCTGACGTTGCAACGTCAGAGGGAAGGCTTCCAGATGAGGCACGAGACGTGCAAGGTGCAATTAGTACTATTATGGGGCAGGGTCTGGGGTGGAGATTGGGTAGAGATGGGCGGGGTCTGGCCCATGACTTAGCCCTGTGTTCTTCAACTGCCGGTCCATGGACCGATGCCGGTCCACAGAATAATTCTTTTATTTATGCCGGTCCATAGGTGTAAAAAGATTGAAAAACACTGTACTAGATCTGGCATTGTCATCTGGAAGCCGGGACTTTGGATCATTTACTATACTATTGTCCCTTGACACTTAAATTTTGGAGATCTATTTGGGATCAAGTGAACAATATATTAGAATATCCAGTGGCATTGACGTATGATACCATCCTATTTGGTACGTTAATGAGGGCTAAAAGCCAAATATTTGCTCGAAATAACAAACTTCTCTTTAGAATGACAGGGGTTGCCATACAACTTATTTTGAGGAATTGGAAGAACTGTGACAGATTAAATGACACTTTCTGGTGGGAATCTCTTTGTTATACTTTTAAAATCGAGCATATGATGGCCATACAACAGGGACATTATAAGAAATTTATGGATGTTTGGGAACCATTGACAGAATTCTGCAAGGAGTGATTGTTGATTTTCCCCTTTGATCATGCACGTCTAGGGAGGGTGGGGAGTTATTTTTCTTGAGAGTGCAATTGTTGGTTATGTTTAAAGGGGGAGGTTGATTATGTATTTGTCATAAATATATTTGATATAATTTAAGTGTTGTTAAAGTTTAAATATCTGTAAAATATGTTGCACTTATTTTTGGCTTTAAAATTAATAAAGATATAAAAAAAAAAAGAAAGTATCTCTGGGTTTACATAATCGTAACTGGCCTGTCAATGAGTTCCAAAATTTCACCCCTACAATTGAAAACATAGAATTCCCAACCCTGGTATGTATCACATTTCTCTCTTTTATCAATGACAATCTCATATCCTCTGCAGATCTTAATTTTCTTCTTGGACAATACAACTCCAACAAATCTCGAAAACATCCAGGGGATGTACGATATAAAACCTGATGTATAATTGAAAGCACTTTATATTGGACTCTCTGTCTTCCATTTCATGATTATATCTTTTAAAGATACCTTGTCCCGAACCATGCTCTTTTGAGTGACTGTTGGCCTTCCCCCAGTTTCTAGTTTAAAAGCTGCTCTATCTCCTTTTTAAATGTTGACGCCAGCAGCCTGGTTCCATCCTGCTTAAGGTGGAGCCCATCTTTGTGGAATAGTCTCCCCCTTCCCCAGTATGTCACCCAGTTCCTAAGTTTCAAGTTTATTAAAAATTTTTGATTGAACACCTATCATAGATTCTAGGCAATGTACATAAAAAATGGGAATATAATTATAATATTAAAAACATTTTTAAAACATGAGACATGGACAATGACAGACTCATAAATACACAAAAGGGATAGGATGGAACTACAATAAATTCAGAAAAGTAAACATAAAGAGGAAAAAACAAGAGGGAAAGGTAGAAAAGGCTTGTAGAATGAGATCAAAGCACGGGCAATGTATCAGGGTCGAACGTTTACTGGATTAAAAAAAAATAACAAAACATGGTGATATTCATTGCTCGAATGAATCTATGAAAATAAGTTTTTAATGCCCCTTTGAGTTTGTTCAAATTTTTTTCCTCCCTAAGAAAAGAAGGTAAAGAATTCCATATCGAGGGGGCAGTTATGGAGAATATTAATAATCTTTAGAGAAGGAACATATAATAAGTGCTGATTTGCAGATCTAAGTAATCTTGGTTGAAAGTTAGTAAGGCAATTTTATAGGTTATTCTGTGGGTAATGGGAAGCCAGTGGGCTGATTTCAAAAGAGGGGTGACGGTAATAATTTTGTTAGCAATATTTTGAATTGGTTGGAGACGTGTAATCTCTTTCTGTAGTATCCCTTTGTATAATGAGTTGCAGTAGTCTATTTTGCATATATTGTAACAAGTGAGTGGATCAGTATGTTCAGGGATGGTAATTCAAGGAAGTTTGCTAATGATCTGATCAATCATAATTTATAAAAGCAGTTTCTAATCACTGCGCTGATTTGGTCGTGGTAGTTTAGTTTATTGTCAATTAGTATGCCTAGTATTTTAACCAAAGAAACCATGTTAACTGTGACATTGTCTATACATATTGGTGAAGATAAATGGATACCATCTTTCCATGTAAAAAGAAGGGAATTAGTTTTTGAAATGCTTAAGGATAGCATATTATTTCTTAACCAGTTACTAATGCTTCCTAGTTTCTGCTTGATGGCCTCTATTTCTTTGTTTTTTGAGGAATCAAGGGGATGAATAAGTTGGATGTTATCCACATAGGCCTATGCTGTGAAACCAATAGATTGGCAAAGTGTTAGTAGAGGAGCAAGATATATATTGAATAGTAATGGGAAAAGTATAGACCCTTGTGGAATCCCAAATTTATGTACATACTAGTATTTTAGCCCGTTACATTAACGGGTGCTATCTGTCTGTCTTTCTTCCCCCCCCCCCACTTCCCTGTGCAGCAGCCACAGCAGCATTCCCTCCCCCTCCATGTCCCTGTGGAGAAGCATTTCCCCCCACCCTACTTCCCTCTACAGCAGCATTTTGATCCCCCCCACTTCCCTGTGCAGCAGCCACAGAAGCAGCTTTCGCTCCCCCCACACCACTTCCCTGTGCAGCAGTAGCATTTCTTTTACCCCCCCTTCCCTTCCCGCGGTCCTGCTCCCCCACACACACACTACCCTGTGCAGCAGCAGCATTTCCTGGCCTTCCCTGTGCAGCAGCATTTCACCACACACACACACACACTTCCCTGTGCAGCAGCAGCATTTCCCACTCTTCCCTGTGCAGCAGCAGCATTTCCCTGCCTTCCCAGTGCAGAAGCAGCATTTTTCCCTCCCCCACACACACTTCCCTGTGCAGCAGCAGCAGCATTTCCCGGCCTTCCCTGTGTAGCAGCAGCATTTTCCACCGCCCCCTTCCCAGCTGCCGCGTTGAAATTGATAGAAAAGCGCTGTACCGCGCTACCGCTGGCTTCGGCATCTTCTATCCACTGCGGCCAACCCTAGTGGAAACAGGAAGTAGTCAGAGAGGGCGGGCCACAGTGGACAGAAGATGGCGAGGCCAGCATTAGCGTGGTGCAGTGCTTTTCTCTTAATTTAAACGCAGGTGAGCTGGGCAGAAGGAGGAGGCTTTGGCGGTGGTGGTTTTGGCGGTGAGTGAGGGCGGGAGGGGGGGAGTCGCCGGCTGTGCTGTGTGTCTCTGAGTTGCCTGGCCGCCGCATCCACACTCCTGCTGACCACGGACCTACTGATCACAGATCAGAGATCACGGAAGCACGCAGGTAAGTGCGCATGCGCGGCTAGGGTTTTATTATATAGGATGTTTCAAATGATGAATTGTTGAAGATAACTGTAGAAGGGAACGGTTTGAAAAGTAAGATTCAAACCATTTAAGAACTTGATCAATGATGCCTACTGAGGATAGTCTGTTTAGTAGTAGTTTGTGATCGATACTATTGAAGGCCACCGATAAATCTAATGAGATAAGTATTACAGATTGGTGATGAACAAGATAGAATTGAATTGAAGCATTCAAGCCTAATAGTAGAGTGATTTTGGCAAAAAACGGTTTGGTGAGAGTGTAGAATTTTAGTTTTTTCAGCTAAGTCAGAGATTTGATTAAAGACTACTTTTTTGGTCAATTTTGCCAAAAATGGTAGGTTTGCAATGGGCCCATAGTTGGAGCAGTCGAGGTGATTTGCTTTTGAGTTTTTGATTATGGGATGAATGGTAGAATGTTTTCAAGATTTAGGTATAGAAGAGGTACCTCTCCCGGATAAATTTATTAATAAATCTTAACAAATCTAAAACCCTCCTCCCTGCACCATCGCCTCATCCATGCATTGAGACCCCAGAGCTCTGCCTGTCTTTTTTGGGATCTGCGCGTGGAACATGGAGCACATTTGAAAATGTTACCCTGGAGGTTCTGGATTTTAACTTCCTACCTAAGAACCTAAATTTGGCTTCCAGAACCTCCCTACCCCATTTTACTATGTCATTGGTACCCACATGTACCAAGACAGATCATGTCTCTCAGGCCGGTAAGTCTGATTTCTGTAGTAAGCAAATTAATGGAAACACTTTTAAAACAGAGAATGGTCAAGTTTTTGGAAACCTATGGACTACAGGACCGAAGGCAACATGGATTCACTAGAGGTAGGTCTTGTCAGACAAATCTGATCAATTTCTTTGACTGGGTGACCAGAGAAATGGATAGAGGATGTGTACTAGATTTAGATTTAGATTTTAGCAAAGCCTTTGACAGTGTTCCACACAGTCATCTAATAAATAAACTGATTGCCCTCGGGATGGGTCCCAAAGTGACGGCTGGGTCAAGAACTGGTTGAGTGGAAGGCGACAGAGGGTAGTGATCAATGGAGATCGCTTGGAGGAAAGGGATGTTACCAGTGGTGTGCCTCAAGGTTCTGTTCTTGGGCCTGTTCTTTTTAATATTTTTATAAATGATATT
Source organism: Geotrypetes seraphini (assembly GCF_902459505.1). NCBI lineage: Eukaryota > Metazoa > Chordata > Amphibia > Gymnophiona > Dermophiidae > Geotrypetes > Geotrypetes seraphini. Next base: position 9,009,506 of record NC_047087.1, on the reverse strand, counting down.
GCTGTAGGGTTGTCGGATAAGATTTGCCTCTTTGCGGATGATACGAAAATCTGCAATAGAATAGACACTCTGGATGGTGTGAATAACATGAAGAAAGAGCTGGTGAAGCTTAAAGAATGGTCTGAAATTTGGCAGCTAAAATTTAATGCTAAGAAATGCAGGTCATGCATTTGGGCTTCAAAAACCCGAGGGAATGATACAGATTAGGGAGTGAAGAGCTTATGTGCATGACAAAAGAGCGGGACTTGGTTGTGAATGTATGTGATAATCTTAAGATGGCCAAACAGGTTGAAAAGGCGACAGCGAAAGCTAGAAGGATGCTAGGTTGCATAGGGATGCCCCTGTATAAGACTTTGGTGAGACCTCATTTGGAATATTGTGTATAATTCTGGAGGCCACATCTTCAAAAAGATATAAAAAGGATGGAGTCGGTCCAGAGGAAGGCTACTAAAATGGTGTGTGGTCTTCATCATAAGGCAAATGAGAACAGACTTAAAGATCTCAATCTGTAAACTTTGGAGGAAAGGCGGGAGAGGGGAGATATGATAGAGACGTTTAAATACTTACGTAATATAAATGTGCATGAGTTGAGTCTCTTTAATTTGAAAGGAAACTCTGCAATGAGAGGGCATAAGATGAAGTTAAGAGGTGATAGGCTCCGGAGTAATCTAAGGAAATACTTTACAGAAAGGTTGCTAGATGCATGGAACAGTATCCCAGAAGAGGTGGTGGAGACAGAGACTGTGTCTGAATTCAAAAGGGCCTGGGATAGGCACTTGGGATCTCTCGGAGAGAGAAAGAGAAAATGGTTACTGTGGATGGGCAGACTAGATGGGCCATTTGGCCTTTATCTGCCATCATGTTTCTATAGATGTAATGTAGCTTGCCAAATTTTCATGGTAAATTCCTGCACTCAAACAATCTAGGGTTTAGTGTATACTGTACATTTCAAGGCATTTTATTAGCCAAGAATGTGGGATGCTATTAAAGGCTTTCTTATAGTCAATTCATGTTATATTGATATTCTACTTTTTTTTTTAGCATGGACCATGATGGCTTTAATTGACATTAATTGTCATTGGTTCCATATGATCCATTCTTATTACCCTTCTGATCTATTGCCATTATGTTATTAAAAATTAAAATAATTGTATAGTCTATTGGCATTTATTATAGTGAATAGCTGGTAGACATTACTTGGATCTCCCTTTAAATAAGATGTGTTCTTCCTGATTTTAGCCATTATGGGATGAATTTGGCTTTCTGGTGAAATTATTTTTACCATGATCTGCCAGGTCTTGGTGAAGAAGTATTAACTGTTTGAGCCAATAATTGGTGAGTCCATCCGAGCCAGGGTTTTTCTAGTTTGGGATTTTTTAAATCTCTTTTCCAATCTTTTGTTGTTATATCAGGCCATTTTGTAACTTTGATGTTTATCTTTCCAAATTCTCCTGTATGTAGGGTATCCATTCTGCTTCTCTATTGTACCCTAAAAGATCCTTGTAAGTTTCTCCAGAATGTTTCTATTTCAGCTTTAGATGGGGTTGTATTCACTGTACTAATGCTCTTTCCCTGGTTTCCAGTATAACTGTTTTGGGTTCTCAAATACTGCAGATATCAAAAGAAAGTATCTATTCTGTTTTCTTCATATGTTTTTGTCCCTTCGATGCTACTTTCAATTTACTATTGGATCATATGAATTTAAGATCTTCCCCTATTAACGCAGCAGTATGGTTATAGGGGGATGACATGGGCTACTAGGTTCGTATGAAAGAGGAAATCTGGTAACCCTAGGTTGGAGACTAAGAACTGGATACTATGATTCACAGATAGGTAGTGCTGGATGCTGTGGTACTGGTAGAGGTTTGTGGGGGTAGAGGTTTGTTTCAGGGATTGGGGTGTATTGGATACTATTATCCCAGTGGGTCTGTTGAATGCCACTATTCCAGGGAATGTTGGTTGCTATAGTTTGGGAGTTGGGTAGATGTTGAATGCCATGGCTCTTGGTGTGTGAGTGTGTGATGTTCTGCTTTTGGAGTTAGGGCAGGGGACTACTGAATGCCATGGTTCCAGTAGGGATGTTGAAGGCCAAAGCTTTAGATGGATAGAAACATAGAACATGACGGCAGAAAAGGGCCATGGCCCATCTAGTCTGCCCACTAATGACCCACCCCCTAACTACCTCCATGAAGAGATCCCACATGCCAATCCCATCTTTTCTTAAAATCTGGCACACTGCTGGCCTCAATTACCTGTTGTGGAAGATTATTCCAGCGATCAACCACCCTTTCGGTGACAAAATATTTTCTGGTGTCGCCATGAAATTTCCCACCTCTGATTTTCAACGGATGCCCTCTTGTTGCCGTGGGTCCTTTAAGGAAAAAGAGATCCTCTTCCACCTCGATACGGCCTGTGACATATTTGAACGTCTCGATCATGTCTCCCCTCTCTCTGCGTTCCTCGAGTGAGTACAGCTGCAACTTACCCAGTCGTTCCTCATACGGGAGATCCTTCAGACCTGAGACCATCCTGGTGGCCATTCGCTGACCGACTCAACTCTCCGCACATCTTTTTGATAATGCGGCCTACAGAATTGTACACAGTATTCCAGATGGGGTCTCACCATGGATCTGTACAACGGCATTATGACCTCGGGCTTACGGCTGACGAAACTTCTACGGATACAGCCCATGATTTGTCTAGCCCTGGATGAAGCTTTCTCCACTTGATTGGCAGTCTTCATGTCTTCGCTAATGATCACCTCCAAGTCACGTTCTGCTACATTCCTTGCTAGGATCTCACCATTTAGGGTGTAAGTCCTGCATGGATTTTTGCCGCCAAGGTGCATGACCTTGCATTTTTTGGCATTGAAACTTAGTTGCCAAGTCTTTGACCAATGCTCCAGAAGGAGTAGGTCCTGCGTCATACTGTCGGGCATTGATTTTGTCGGGCACTGTGCTTTCATCTGTTGTGCGGTTGCCTACTATGTTGCATAGTTTGGCATCATCGGCGAATAATGTAATTTTACCTCAAAGCCCCTCAGCCAAGTCTCTTACGAAGATGTTAAATAGGATCCGTCCCAAGACCGAGCCCTGCGGCACTCCGCTGATCACATCCGTCGTATCGGAGCTCTTGCTACTGGGAGATGAGAAGCTGCTCTATGAATTGTCCAGTGGTGTGTAGAAGGCCATGGTTCTGGGAGGAGGGAAGACAGGTGCTGGATTTCTTGGTTTGAGGAGGAGGTTGTGTTCTATGCTGTGGTTCCAAGAGAGAAAAGAGATGCTAGATGTCTTGGTTCAGTGGATATCAGTGAAAGGACAGGAATAGCAAAACTGGGAGTTGTCAATCTAATATAATCAGAGCAAATGAAATGAAGGGGGAAAGGAGAAATGAGGAGACATGTTAGAAAAAGGCCGTGGCACTTCCCTTTATATCGGTGTGGTCTGCAGACAAGAACCTAGACAGAGATCTGGCAATCCTAAAATACACTACACTGCACTAAAGTCCCCTAATGGGAAAATTTTGACAAAATAATACTACTCACACTATTCCCATATATATGAAACTTATTCATTCAAAGTGTATGTAGGAAGAGGCCTCAGTACCGGACTGAACTATTCGGCGTGGTTATGCTGCTCCTTAGCTCCAATCATTGGCCTTCTTCCTGATCTAAATCGTGTATTAAATCATTATTTAGTGGGTAATAAATATTCTAAAAACTTTTTTTCTCATTTATAAACTTATTACTGTATTCTTTATGATGTACTATCAATTCTTATTAAGTGCATCTACACTATTTCACATGAATGAGACTTTGCTGAAAAAATTCTTAACATTTCCAGTTTTAGCTGTTGCTGAACGATTAATATTGAAAAATTACTTAGCTTCATGTGAAATAATGTAGATGCACTTAATAAGAATTGATAGTACATCATAAAGAATACAGTAATAAGTTTATAAATGAGAAAAAAAGTTTTTAGAATATTTATTACCCACTAAATAATGATTTAATACACGATTTAGATCAGGAAGAAGGCCAATGATTGGAGCTAAGGAGCAGCATAACCACGCCGAATAGTTCAGTCCGGTACTGAGGCCTCTTCCTACATACACTTTGAATGAATAAGTTTCATATATATGGGAATAGTGTGAGTAGTATTATTTTGTCAATCCTAAAATACACCCAAAGGGGGAAGTGCTAGCGCTCAACCTGCCAGACATAGATTGGATGATCCAGGGCTTCTTTTGAAGGGATTCTCAGGGGTACTGAGTACCAGCACCTTTTCTATCGCTTGATATAAATCACTAATGATCTCTATGTATGAATAAAAGCTCAGGTTCTGCACACATGGATTATGCGACTCATTGCAGGGGGTGGATCCCTCAGTGATCACCTCACTCCTAAAGAATGGCCTGGTATTTGCTTGAAAAACAAATGCACTGGGATGATCCCACCTGCACGGATGTCATTCAAGGGGTTCTATTCAGGCAAATGTTACTCGATCCCACAAAGGAAGGAGAGATAGTGGACCAATGGAGATAGACTCTCAGATGTCCAGGGTAAGAGCCCACCTAAGCACCAATGGTCATCAAAAGATCAAGTTTAGTATAACAGCCAAAGGGAGGAGTCTGACAAAACCTGAGCTCCTGTTTCCAAAATGGGGAAAGTTAGATTCGTAAAAGTAAGAGGAGAAAGGAAGCCATGGTTTAGATGGCATTTTTAAACCCTTAACCTTTGCAGCTACCCCTTTTTAGCTTCTATTTTTAAACCATTTCCTTAGTGTTTTCACTAGGGGACATGCAACAAAGCTACTACGTAGTAGATTTAAAACAGAGCACAGAATCTATTTCTAGGGTTACCATATGACTCCAGAAAAAAGAGGACAGATTGAGACATCTGGGTTTTACATCCATTGCTTTCAATTCATTCTCTTTTTTCTGGAGCCTTATGGTAACCCTAGATAGCTTAATGAAAGAAGAGAGGGTCATAAGATGAATATTACGCACACTGTTCTAAACACTAAAGAGAGAAGAGGTAATATCATAAATCAAATGTAATTATCTTATATATATACTAGTCATTAAGCCCATTACATTAACGGGTGCTAGAATACTGTTCACCCTCTATGTTGCCCCTTCCATTCACTGCCCTCTCTTCTCTTTCCATCCAGTGTCTGCCCCCTCTCTCTCTGTCCCATATGGCCTCTCTCCATCTCCTCCTTCCTTTTGCCTTGGTCTGGCATACCTTCCTCCTTCCCTCCAAGCCATTCTCTCCCCCTCTGCTCCCTTTCCTCATTTAACTACTTCATTGGTCAGCAGCAGCATTCACAATTCATTGCTGTTGCTGGCTTCAGGTCTTTCTCTCTGGCCGGTCCTGTCTTCATGAAAACAGGAAGTAGGCAGGACTGGCCAGAGAGGAAGGCCTGAAGCCAGCAACAGCAGCGAATTGTAAACACTGCTGCTGCCTGAAGCACCCGAGGCAGACGCTTCTCTCCCCTCCCAGCCCAACCCCCGCTGACTCTGCGACCCTCCCGGCGAGATGACTTTAATATCAAACCTCCCTCCAGCGTTGGCAGCCGCAGCACACTAAACAGGCTGCTTCGGCTTTCTTCTGCCGTTGAGTCTCTCTGTCGCGTCATTGATGACGTCATCAGTGACGCGGCAGAGGGACTCAACTGCAGGAGAAAGTCGCGAAGCAGCTTGTTTAACGTGCAGCGACTGCCAACGCTGGAGGGATGTTTGTACCGGTGCAGAAGCGATATGTCTCTCCCCCTCCAGTACCTGTGCAGCACTTTGCTGCAGCGCATCCTCCCATCGTGAGTCGGCCACAGCGCTCGAGTCTGTTTCTCCCGCTTTGTCTAGCCGCCGCATACGCACTCTGGCCATGGACCTACAGATCACGGATCAGGGATTACAGATCACGCAGGTCTGAGTGCGCATTCGCGGCTAGCATTTTATTATATAGGATATTTATCTCAAAACAATATCTAATATAATAAAACCCTAAGCCGCGCAGGCGCACTCTTACCTGCGTGCTCACGTTTTCCGTGCGCTGTAGGTCCCCGCAGGTAGGAGTGTGCATACGCAGCTTAGGGTTTTGTCGGCTTCAGACGGCGCGAAGGCTGTCGGCCGTGGTGGCTCTTGGCGTCTGCAGGCCACGGCGGCTGTCTGCGCCTGCAGGCCGCAGCGGCTGTTGGCGGCTGTCGGCGGAGGGCAGACATGAGGTAAGGGGTGCTGCTGGACAAGGGAAGAGATGGGGGGGTAGAAAAAGGAAGGGAGGCCTACTGCTGGACGGGGGAGCAGGAAAGAGGTGCTGGGGGGAAGAAAAAGGAAGGGAAGCCTACTGCTGGACGGGGAAGCCGGAAAGAGGTGCTGGGGGAAGAAAAAGGAAGAGAGGCCTACTGCTGGACGGGGGAGCAAGAAAGAGGTGCTGATGGAGAGGGGAAGAGATGGAGGGGAGAAAAAGGAAGGGAGGCCTACTGCTGGACAGGGGGACAGGAAAGAGGTGCTGCTGGACAGGGGGGGGAGATTTAAAAAAAGGGAGAAGGGCTGCTGCTGGATAAGGAGAGCAGTGAAGGGGTGGTGGTGGACACAGGGAAGGTAAAAGGAAAGGAGAATGGGTGGACAGCCGAGGAAAAAGAAAGACAGAAATACAGAAAGCGGCTAAGGAGAGAGAGAGAGAGAAAGAAATAGAGACAGACACACACGCATATATTCTAGCACCTGTTAATGTAAGGGGCTATAAGACTAGTGTTTTTATAAGTTTTTATAACTTCACAAGAGGGGGTGTAAAGACTGAGGAAAGGAAATGCAAGACATCATAGAACAAATGGATCAGATCATAGGATCTCTTGTAACCTCCAGTTATTCCAGATCCACATCCTGGAGTTAAAATTCTAATCATTTGTCCAACTCCTCCATCCATAACTGCCCCCATCTTTGGGGAAAGGGTCGGCAGCAGCACAAGTGGAAACCTGCTGTCTTCTCACTCTGTATTCCTAATCAAATGCACCTTTAAATTTTTCGTTTTCTTTTGTTAGCAAAAATTTTAAAAGAAGGAAAATAATTTTTTAAAGGAAATAACATTAATTTCATGTGGAATGTGTCTTGAATCAGAAGGAAGAAAAAGTAAATGTACATGTTAAATACCCAATTGGTGATTAACAACTTGCAGTCAAAAACGTCTATGAATGTGGCTCAAATCACCCAGAAATGGCTAAATCTATTTTAAAAAAAAACACATTTCAATTCCTCAGATCTTCTTCAGGGGAGCCGTCACCAACATAGACATTCCAACATTACCAAGCAGCAGCGTTAACTAAACTCTATTATTTGTTGCCAGAAAATGTGGTAAAATCAGTTAGCTTAGCGGTGTTTAAAAAAGACTTGGATAATTTCCTAAAAGAGAAGTCCGTAGGCCATTATTGAGATGGCTTGGGGAAATCTACTGCTTATTCTTGGATAAGCACTGTACAATCTGTTTTACTCCTTGGGATCTTGCCAGGTACTTGTGACCTGGGTTGGCCACTGTTGGAAACAGGATAGTGGGCTTGATGGACCTTCGGTCTGTCCCAGTATGGCAATTTTTATGTTCTTATGTACTTCCCTAGAATGTTACATAGTTCTTAACAAATCTAAATCTCTTATTGAGACACCAGAGCTCTGCCTGCCATTGAATAGGGAGCATATCTGAAAATGTTACCTTGGAGATTCTAGATTTCATAGAAACATAATGGCCTTTATATGCCATCATGTTTCTATGATAAAGGCCAAAGGGCCCATCTGCAGCATCCACTCTCTCCTCCTCTCCCTATTGGCTAAGGCTCTTAACATTTGCATCTCCTCTTCCTATAGGCTAAGGCTCTGAACACCTGCATTGTGAGGTCATAGAGCTTTATGGTTATAGAAACATGATGGCAGATAAAGGCCAAATGGCCCATCCGCAGCATCCACTCTCTCCTCCTCTCCCTATTGGCTAAGGCTCTTAACATTTGCATCTCCTCTTCCTATAGGCTAAGGCTCTGTGCACCTGCATTGTGAGGTCATAGAACTGCCCATCCACAGCAACCATTATCTCTTTCTGTCTCCAAGAGATCCTACCTGCCTATCCCAGGCTTTCTTGAAATCAGACACAGTCTCTGTCTCCACCACCTCTTCCGGGAGACTGTTCCACACATCTACCACCCTTTCTCCCGAGCCTGTCACCTCATAACTTCATCCTATGCCCTTTCATTCCAGAGCTTCTTTTCAAATGAAAGAGACTCGACTCATGTGCATTTACCCCACATAGGTATTTAAATGTCTCTATCATATCTCTCCTCTCCCGCCTTTCCTCCATAGTATACAGATTGCGATCTTTAAGTCTGTCCCCATATGCCTCTGGACCGACTTCATCCTTTTTTATATCTTTTTGAATGTACAATCTCCAGAATTGTACACAATTTCATTTTTCTTCCTAAGACCTAAACTTGGAGGGCTTCTGCACATGCATGGCTGTTGATGTGATGACATCACTCGCATGCAAGCCTATGCATGACATTGCGTCAATGGGTGTGCATGCACAGGGGCACTCCAGACGCAGCCCTGAGCGCAGGAAGGAGACACAAGGTTCATATGGGAGTGGGGGTGAAATAGGGCAGGCCAATCTGGTAACCCTAGGTTTGAGACTGAGATTTGTTCTCTCTATTACATTTTCAAAATCCACATACAAAGACAGCTGGCTCCTCCCCAGCACTGTCCAAAATCTTATGTAGGTGGTGCATGAGCACTGCATCAGACAGTCAAGTCATCATCCTTTCAATTTTAATAAGTTAGGGGATGGACACGAGGGCATGGAGGTCTTGGATTTTTTATGAAAATGCATATGGATATCTACCCACAATGCACAAATGGCTATTTGGCACTCCAGAGCCATTGTGGTTATCTACTGTCATGTACTATGTCAAACACCAATTAGATAAGATCCTGGATGAGGAGAATCTACGGGATCCCCGTCAACATGGATTTACCAAGGGGAAATCCTGCCAATCCAACTTGATCAGCTTCTTTGACTGGGTGACGGGGAAGCTTGATATTGGAGAGTCCTTGGACATTGTATACTTGGATTTCAGCAAAGCATTTGATAGTGTCCCACACCGCAGGTTATTGTGCAAAATGAGTTCTATGGGATTAGGTAACACTTTGACAAAATGGGTTGGGGACTGGCTTGGTGGTAGGCTTCAGAGGGTGGTGGTGAACGGCACCCCCTCCGTAATGACGGCAGTGATCAGCGGGGTGCCACAGGGCTCGGTCTTAGGCTCGATCCTTTTCAATATCTTTATAAGGGACCTGGCTGAGGGGCTTCGTGGTAAAATAACGTTATTCGCCGATGACGCCAAACTGTGTAATATAACAAGCAAGAGCACAACGGACAATATGAAACATGACCTACTCCTATTGGAGCAATGGTCAAAGACCTGGCAACTGAGTTTTAATGCCAAGAAATGCAAAGTCATGCACCTTGGCAGTCAAAATCCATGCGAGACTTACACCCTAAATGGCGAGATCCTAGCAAGGACTGTTGCAGAACGGGACCTAGGGGTGATCATCAGTGAAGACATGAAGACTGCCAATCAAGTGGAACGGGCTTCATCTAAGGCTAGGCAGATCTTAGGATGTATACGTAGGAGTTTCGTCAGCCGTAAGCCTGAAGTCATTATGCCGTTGTATAGATCTATGGTGAGGCCCCATCTGGAATATTGCGTGCAATTCTGGAGGCCTCATTATCGCAAGGATGTACTGAGGCTTGAGTCGGTCCAGCGAATGGCCACCCGGATGGTCTCCGGACTCAAGGATCTCCCGTACGAAGAACGGCTGGACAAATTACGGCTATACTCACTCGAGGAACGCAGAGAGAGGGGAGACATGATCGAGACGTTCAAATACCTCACGGGCCGTATCGAGGTAGAAGAAGATATCTTCTTCTTCAGGGGTCCGACGGCAACAAGAGGACATCCATGGAAAATCAGGGGGGGGAAATTGCGTGGCGACACCAGGAAATACTTTTTCACCGAAAGAGTGGTTGATCGCTGGAATAGACTTCCACTTCAGGTGATCGAGGCAAGCAGCGTGCCTGATTTTAAGAAGAAATGGGATCGTCACGTGGGATCTCTGCACAGAGTTAAATAGGGGAGGGTTATTAGGGTGGGCAGACTAGATGGGCCGCGGCCCTTATCTGCCGTCTTTTTCTATGTTTCTATGCTGGATATGGTTGACTCAGTGGGAGTACAGAATGCCACAGCTCTTCCAGGAGGCAGCTGGATACAATGGGGGGTCAAGGGGAATTGATGGTGGTTGCTACGGCCCGAGTGGGGATAATGAAAGCTGCATTTCGGGGGGGGGGGGCCTTGATACTTGGTTGTGTGTGTCTGCTGAATGTCTTGGTACCACTGGATGGGGGAGAGGAAGCAGGTGCTGGATGTCTTGGTTCTAGTAGGTATGTTGATGGAATGGGCTCTACGTTAAGATGCTATGTTTGGGGGTTGGGGGCTCTGAGGTGGAGGGTGCTGGATGCCATTGTCCCAGTGGTTCTGTGATGGGGATGGGGAGGTGCTGGATGTATGTGTGCTGGCAGCTGCAAGGGGGGATGTGGATGCTGGATGTCTTGGTTCTAGTAGGTATGTTGATGGAATGGGCTCTGCGTTAAGATGCTATGTTTGGGGGGGTGGGGGCTCTGAGGTGGAGGGTGCTGGATGCCATTGTCCCAGTGGTTCTGTGATGGTGATGGGGAGGTGCTGGATGTATGTGTGCTGGCAGCTGCAAGGGGGGATGTGGATGCTGGATGTCTTGGTTCTGGGGATGCTGCAGTCTCCGTGATTCTGGGAGGGGGGGACTGAGGTTGCCTCATGCTGTGGTCCCAGTGGGGCCATTGAATGCCACGGTTCCATGCCTTCACTACAATCTCCATTCTTTTCCTCAGCTCATTAAAGCTCTCCCGTTATTCTGACATTTGTGCACGTCACGTATGGGAAGAAGTAATTTACTTCGAAGAAATTAAAAGTTCATTTTAATTGAGCGCACACTGCAGTATGCATATGAGGAGCACATTATACACACTGAGGTAGACAGACAAAGGCTGCAATCAACTGTTAACTCTTTGTGGCCCAGCAGGAACCGTGTCAGCATGTGAATATGCTCCTTGGCACTCTAGCTTTGCTCCTACATGACACATTTACAGCATCCAGTGGCCCCATCCTATCTAGGCTCTGCACCTCATCCCAGGTTAATGAAATGGGCTGATCCAGTCCTGGTTTTACTGCATTGCATAACATCCAAAGGACAACTCCCCAGGATTGGTTAGCCAGTGGTAGCTTTAATCCTAGAGAATGTTACCATAAGGGAGAAACTAACTAAGCCGGGCCTGGGTTTAATGTTGCCTGCAGGGATTTGTATTTTCCAGTTTTTAAGAAAGAAGAAAGGTAAAGGGCTGTATAACAGTACCACATTCCTGCAGCCTCTCCACACTTCTGTCCTTCAGTGTCTGCTCCTGAATGACGCCTCCAGAGGCTGCAGCAGGCTATGAAGACAGGACAGACAATGGAGGACTTGACATTGCTTTCAATGGAAGTAAAACCCAGTTGGCTCAATCATATGATAACTCTACTGGAGACCCAGAAATGGTGATAAATAGAATTTTTACCCAGATTCAATTCTTTGGTCGATGATGGCAGTTATCCGGGTCCAGGAGGGAAATTTTAGGCCAGTTCTGGTTTTCAAACAACCCTTTCTGTTGCATTATGGGACTGGCAACACTGATTTCACTGGGTTAAATCAGGAACTGCCTTGGTATGGAGGTTCAGAACCAGGACTGGTCACAAAATCTCCCTCCTGGAACTGGGTAATTTGGTAGCGCTATGCAATGAAGACATCTGATTGGCTGTTCTGTTTCACCTTTAAAACTTTCCATCTGGGGTCAATGGTGATGAGAAATAAGGTCCACTTCTAAAGGATGTTGTATCCCTGAATGAGGAAAAGGGCTCCTTCCTCCCCAAATGAAAGGATAGTATCCCCAGCCCTTTGTTACAGAGCAAAAGGAAGTCAGCTCACACTCTCGATAATGAAGAGATTGAAGCAGAACTTTTTACAAACAAGCCTGGATCAGCACTGGGAGGAGAAACTTTGTCTTTCCTTCCACGGTCTTGTTCCCTTGGCCTATGAATGGCAGGGACATGGGAAGAGGTGCGTTGCACTGTCACATTATGTAAAGGAGAATCAGAGCCAGGTAGCTAGAGAACAGATAAAGTAATGTGTCTCCAAACGTCAACCTTTCTTTCTCACATCAGGGGTGCAAGAGAGCAGGAATGAGGAGCACCGGTAGAACTCCCTGAGGGTCTCAGCACTGAGCAGAGCAGAACTGAGGTGCATTGGTAGAGGTGTGGAGGGTGTCTCAGTTCTGCAACAGCAGAGGTGCACAAAGCTGCGTGTGAAGTCTCTATGCTGCAATAACAGGAGGTGATGAAGGGCAGGAATGAGGTGTGTGTGTGGGGAGGAAAGAGATATTGTTAGAAGACAGTTAACTCTTGCTGTGTTGACATATTAATGAGCATCATAGCACAGCAAATTTAATTTGCTAAAGTATAACCTTGAAGCTGACTGGCTGCTCTTTTGGTACACTGGTCCCAATGCTCCAGATGGGATCAGTGAAAGAGTTAAATCGACTGCGATCAACAGCCAGGATCAAGTGGTAAACATCTTCTGTCTCTCTCCCTCTGTGAAATTAATATGCAAATTTCCAAGCCCCCCATCCTCCCCCTGCATTGCCTTCCCCTGCCTCGAAATTAGCGAGGCAGAATGCTTGGGCTAATTATGCATTGAAATGAGCAGGCTTCTTAATGTGGCACTAAGAGCAATGGTGAAGCGAGTGGGAGGAGACGAGAGTGTACAGGGAAGGGAATACGGCTCATGCCTGGCCTGCCAGATGTGACCTAAGAGTGACCGTGGACCGCCAGGTCTGCGCAGGACATACAATTGTGAGAGCAATGGGTGCCAGGGCTCTTGGACAAGTGGGGAAAGCAGAGGTCAGAGATCCCAGAATAGGGGGAAAGGCTGCTTTTATTTATTCTGTATTTTAAACATTTCTATTCTGCTTAATGCCTAAGCGGGTTACAGCAAAACATTAAAACTACGACAGAACAATTAGATACCAGACTAGCCTCATTGTCTTTGACTTCCTCTGCTTTGGGGTTGGGGTAAGCTGAAGTTGCCTCCATCAACCTGTTCCCACTTTACGCAGCTCAGGGATCATGGGATGAGCCCGTAGCATAAGAACACGTTAACAGTTTCAGATAGGGATTTCACCTCAGATTTGGGGGGGGGGGGGGAGCTGGAATAATTCTGCCCTTCTTAGCCCACCCTGTATTTCCAGGGCTGCTCAGTAAGACTGCATCTCTCTGCTATACAAAGAGCACAGCAAGCCAGTTTCCACTCATCCTGACTGTCCCAAATCCTTAGCTTTCTTTCTTTCTTTCTTTATCTATCATTCTTGATATACCGCCCTTCTGTTAAGTCAAACAGAGCAGTTTACAACATGGATGGACTGTTCATGTCTTTATCTGTCGTCATCTACTATGTTATTACATTATCAAAGCCAATCTATAAATGTCCAGTACAGGGCTTTTCCATTGCTCAGGACTTCTTCCTCCTCCTTCCCACTAAAAATGGAGTAAGGGATGTGCCTTTGTTAGTCTTCTTTTGATTGATTGGTGCATGTCAAAAAGTTCTCACACATGTTAAAAATTAGGCAATAAAATTAATGTGCCAAACATCAGGAAAAAAGTTCTGAAAATGATCCAAAAACAAATCATTTTTTTCCCATGCACATCCCTAAAGTGGGGAACAACTGGAAAGTACTGGAGTGATAGACTCTTACTCTAGAGGGGTTCCAGGATGCCCCTAATGAACAGAAGAGTTGCCAGACTGGGACAGACCAAAGGTCAATCAAGCCCTTTATTTTTTTTTCCAACAGTGGCCAACCCAGGTCATAAGTATCTGGCAAGATCCCAAGGAGTTAAACAGATTTTACATAGTTACATAGTAGATGACGGCAGAAAAAGACCCGAATGGTCCATCCAGTCTGCCCAACCTGATTCGATTTAAATTTTTTAAATTTTTTCTTCTTAGCTATTTCTGGGCACGAATCCAAAGCTTTATCCAGTACTGTGCTTGGGTTCCTACTGCCGAAATCTCCGTTAAAACCTACTCTAGCCCATCTACACCCTCCCAGCCATTGAAGCCCTCCCCAGCCCATCCTCCATCAAATGGCCATATACAGACACAGACCATGCAAGTCTGCCCAGTACTGGCCTTAGTTCAATATTTAATCTTATTTTCTGATTCTAGACCCTTTGTGTTCATCCCATGCTTCTTTGAACTCAGTCACAGTTTTACTCTCCACTAGCTCTCTCGGGAGCGCATTCCAGGCATTCACCACCCTCTCCGTAAAGTAGAATTTCCTAACATTGCTCTTCAATCTACCACTCCTCAACCTCAAATTATGTCCTCTGGTTTTACCATTTTCCTTTCTCTGGAAAATATTATGTTCTACGTTAATACCCTTCAAGTATTTGAACGTCTGAATCATATCTCCCCTGTCTCTCCTTTCCTCTAAGGCAGGGGTGCCCAATAGGTCGATCACGATCGACCGGTAGATCGCCAAGGCAAAGTGAGTCGATCACAGAGCCCATCCCGGGCTCCGTGATAGACTCACTTTGCCTTGGCGATCTACCAGACCGATCAGCATTCTTCTCCCCGATGTCATTTCTGCCGTCGGAGAGGAAGTTCAGGCCAACCAATCACTGCCTAGCTGGGCCGGAACTTCCTCTCAGATGGCAAAATTGACGTCAGGAAGAGGAATGCTGGTCGGCCCGACGCAGGGAGAGCTTGGGGCAGCGGCGGCTTTGGGGCCTGCTCCCCGATGGCCGCGGCAGTGGCTTGGGGGAGGGCATGAAGAAAGAAAGAAAGGGGGCAGGCAGGGAGACAGAAGGAAAGAAGGGAAACAGAAAAAAGAAAGGGGGCATGAAGGGAGGCAAGGAGAAAGAAAGGGCAGGGAAAGAGGAAGAAAAAGTTGGGGGAGGGAATGAGGTCTGGAGGAGAGGAAGCATACAGGCTGAAAGAAGGGAAGAAAGATTGGATGCACAGTCAGAAGAAGAAAGTGCAACCAGAGACTCATGAAATCACCAGACAACAAAGGTAGGAAAAATGATTTTATTTTCAATTTAGTGATCAAAATGTGTCTGAATTTATATCTGCTGTCTATATTTTACACTATGGCCCCCTTTTACTAAACCACAATAGCGGTTTTTAGCACAGGGAGCCTATGAGCGTCGAGAGCAACGCTGGGCATTCCTGCGCTAAAAACTGCTATTGTGGTTTAGTAAAAAGAGAAGGGGGTATATTTGTCTATTTTTGTATGGTTGTTACTGAGGTGACAGTGCATAGAGTCTTTAATGCAATGGGAAAGTATAGAGTAAAGTATAGAAATGCATAGAGTCTTTAATGCAACGGACTTTAATGCAATGGGAAAGTACCTGAAGAAAGAGCTGTTAGGATGGGAGGACATAAGAGAAGTGGAAAGACAGTGGTCTAAGCTGAAAGGAGCGATAAAAATGGCTACGGACCTTTATGTGAAGAAAATCAATAAAAACAAGAGAAAAAGGAAGCCGATATGGTTCTCCAACCTAGTGGCTGAGAAAATAAAGGCGAAAGAGTTGGCGTTCATGAAATATAAAAAAACCCAAGAAGAGGAGAGCAGAAAGGACTACAGGGTGAAACTGAAAGAAGCCAAGAGAGAGATACGTTTAGCGAAGGCACAGGCGGAAGAACAAATGGCTAAAAATGTAAAAAAGGGAGATAAAAATTTTTTCAGATATATTAGTGAAAGGAGGAAGATAAAAAATGGAATTGCTAGGCTAAAAGATGCTGGGAACAAATATGTGGAGAGTGATGAGGAGAAAGCAAATGTGCTAAACAAATACTTCTGTTCTGTGTTCACAGAAGAAAATCCTGGAGAAGGACCGAGATTGTCCGGCAAAGTTACACGAGAAAATGGAGTAGATTCTGCGCCGTTCACGGAGGAGGGTGTTTATGAGCAACTTGAAAAACTGAAGGTGGACAAAGCGATGGGACCAGACGGGATCCATCCCAGGATACTAAGGGAACTCAGAGAGGTTCTGGCGAGTCCTATTAAAGACTTGTTCAACAAATCTCTGGAGACGGGAGTGATTCCTGGGGATTGGAGGAGAGCGGATGTGGTCCCTATTCATAAAAGTGGTCACAGGGATGAAGCAGGAAACTACAGGCCGGTGAGCCTCACTTCAGTTGTTGGAAAAATAATGGAAGTGTTGCTGAAAGAAAGGATAGTGTATTTCCTTGAATCTAATGGGTTACAGGATCCGAGGCAACATGGCTTTACAAAAGGTAAATCGTGCCAAACGAACCTGATTGAATTTTTTGATTGGGTGACCAGAGAGCTGGATCAAGGACATATGCTAGATGTAATTTACTTGGATTTCAGCAAAGCCTTTGATACAGTTCCTCATAGGAGGCTGTTGAACAAACTTGAAGGGCTGAAGTTAGGACCCAAAGTGGTGAACTGGGTCAGAAACTGGCTATCGGACAGACGCCAGAGGGTGGTGGTTAATGGAAGTCGCTCGAAGGAAGGAAAGGTGACTAGTGGAGTCCCTCAGGGTTCGGTGCTGGGGCCAATCCTGTTCAATATGTATGTAAGTGACATTGCTGAAGGGCTAGAAGGAAAAGTGTGCCTTTTTGCAGATGATACCAAGATTTGTAACAGAGTAGACACCGAAGAGGGAGTGGAAAATATGAAAAAGGATCTGCAAAAGTTAGAGGAATGGTCTAATGCCTGGCAACTAAAATTCAATGCAAAGAAATGCAGAGTAATGCATTTGGGGATTAATAATAGGAAGGAACCGTATATGCTGGGAGGAGAGAAGCTGATATGCACGGACGGAGAGAGGGACCTTGGGGTGATAGTGTCCGAAGATCTAAAGGCGAAAAAACAGTGTGATAAGGCAGTGGCTGCTGCCAGAAGGATTCTGGGCTGTATAAAGAGAGGCGTAGTCAGTAGAAGGAAGAAGGTGTTGATGCCCCTGTACAGGTCATTGGTGAGGCCCCACTTGGAGTATTGTGTTCAGTTTTGGAGACCGTATCTGGCGAAAGACATAAGAAGACTTGAGGCGGTCCAGAGGAGGGCGACGAAAATGATAGGAGGCTTGCGCCAGAAGACGTATGAGGAGAGACTGGAAGACCTGAATATGTATACCCTAGAGGAAAGGAGAGACAGGGGAGATATGATTCAGACGTTCAAATACTTAAAGGGTATTAACGTAGAACAAAATCTTTTCCAGAGAAAGGAAAATGGTAAAACCAGAGGACATAATTTGAGGTTGAGGGGTGGTAGATTCAGGGGCAATGTTAGGAAATTCTACTTTACGGAGAGGGTGGTGGATGCCTGGAATGCGCTCCCGAGAGAGGTGGTGGAGAGTAAAACTGTGACTGAGTTCAAAGAAGCGTGGGATGAACACAGAAGATTTAGAATCAGAAAATAATATTAAATATTGAACTAGGCCAGTTACTGGGCAGACTTGCACGGTCTGTGTCTGTATATGGCCGTTTGATGGAGGATGGGCTGGGGAGGGCTTCAATGGCTGGGAGGGTGTAGATGGGCTGGAGTAAGTCTTAACAGAGATTTTGGCAGTTGGAACTCAACACAGTACCGGGTAAAGCTTTGGATTCTCGCCCAGAAATAGCTAAGAAGAAAAAAAAAAAAAAAAATTTAAATTGAATCAGGTTGGGCAGACTGGATGGACCATTCGGGTCTTTATCTGCCGTCATCTACTATGTTACTATGTTATGTTATCTGCTTTGACCTCTTTGAAAAAACCCCGGAATAGAAATGATAATTAACATTTTCTCTGTGTACAGTGTGCTTTGTGTTTTTTTTAAATTTTATTGTTGGTAGATCATTTTGACTTGGTCATTTTAAAAGTAGCTCGCAAGCCCAAAAATTGTGGGCATCCCTGCTCTAAGGTATACATATTCAGGGCTTCCAGTCTCTCCTTTTATGCTACTTATTCTAGGAAGAAGCAGTGGATTTCCCAAAATCATTTTATGGACTTTTGTTTCAGGATATTATCTAAACTTTTTAAAACTCTGCTAATCTAATTGCTTTCACCACATTCTCCCGCAACAAACTCCAGAGTTTAAGTCCACCTTGTGATGTGTGAAGAAATATTTTCTCTGGCATTGAGCTGGCGTTAGTTCTAGCTGCGTAGCGGGGGAAGGGGGGTTAATGCGTGCTAATCTGCGTGCGCTAAAAACACTCGCACACCTTAGTAAACGGAGCCCTAAGTACTGGCATTGGGTGCCAATTTTCAGTTAAGGTATGCTATTTCAAGATGCTTTTGACATTCAACGGCCTTTAGGGCTAAAACCCTTCTTACAGCTAATCCCTCCTCAGACCCCTTCCTGTTGTTTGTCCCTTTTGTGTTCTCTTTACTTTGAATATTGTAGTTCTTGCCTTTTTTCCCTCTTGTCTCTAAGTCTTTGTATGTTTGTTGTTCTATTAACACTCCCTGTCGTCAATACTTGTCAGTTTTAACCAGTTGTATTTTTTGGATACTGTAAAACTTTTAATTGTGCACTGCTCAGAAGCCTGATTGAGCGGTATAAGAATTTTTAAATAAAACTTGAAAACTACATGTTTTATTTCCTTCAATTATATTAAATATGTTTTCTTTGAGTCTTCCCAGCTACAATATTTCTTTAAAGGCAAAGGGACTGTATCAGGCTGACGTCTGGTGTAGGTTGATTTCGCTTAGCGGCGCGGCGGCAGAAGGGTCTTGAAAGGAACTGTAGGAGAAGACAATTAAAACAAAGGTAAAATAACTTCAATAAAAATGATAAAAGTAACTTAGTAGTTAAAATAACAACAACTAAAAGTACTGTGCAAAGTGTCCAAGCCTTCAGTGAGAGATGTTTGAGTCCATAAGATGATTTTGGGAAATCCACTGCTTGTTCCTAGAATAAGTAGCATACAATCTGTTTAACTCCTTGGGATCTTGCCAAATACTTACGACCTGGGTTGGCCACTGTTGGAAAAAAAAATAATGGGCTTGATTGACCTTTGGTCTGTCCCAGTCTGGCAACTCTTCTGTTCTTAACATAGTCCTCGGAGCACATCTGGCCAGTTGGGATTGTGTTCAAATCTATCTTGTGCATGTTCATTAGGGGCATCCTGGAACCCCTCTAGAGTAAGAACCTATCACTCCAGTACTTTACCAGTGTACTGGTACCCGTGTAGCGTAAAAAGAGCTCTTATTGTCTGAAAGATAGGACATTTTTTTGGGCCAAAGTTGAGTCCACTTTGATACGTCAAGAAATATAGACACTTTCCCACCCATACAGCTAAAATCCGGAGATCTAAAGAAAAGTCTTAACACTGCTTCTTTATCATGCTGAAATACAAACGAAACCAACAAAGTGTTCCGTGATGTCACTTCTTCTGCAGAAGTTTCCAGAATATTGGTTCCATTCAAAGTGTCTGATGAAATATCGCCCTGTTTGAGTTGAGCCAGGGAGCAGCTGCTTTATTTGATAGCAGCGGAATAAAATAAACTTTACTCAGAGGCGATAGTTCTTTCTCCTCATATTTGAGAACCTCTCTCAGAAATCTATAAAACAAATCCTTAGCTGTATTTGTTACAGTATCAGGAAAATTCAGTAATCTCAACTTCACTAATTTAATATACGGTAATTCTCAAAGTTTGCAGTTCTGCGATACACCACCATCTTATCCTGCATAAAAGTAGTTGGGTTAGATTTCACCTGCTGTAATTGTAGATCTGTGGACTTCACCTTGGTTTTTAAAGTTGCAGCACTCTCCTCCAGTTTTTTTAATCCATCCCATACTCTGTTCAACTGCAGGGTTTTACATGGCTTCAAGGGCTTGCCAGATCACCTCTAGTGAGATCTCAGATGGTAGTGTCAGCGGAGGCAGTGTGATTGTAGTTACTGCTGATGATATCTTGACTCTCCTACACTAACACCAACCCCAAAGATGTTAACTGGGATGATTTACTGCCTGTAGCAACCTCTGTACTTGGCCCATTCAAACCCACTGGGGACAATAGCAAATTTGGCCTGGTCCCCTGTGGTTCTGACAAAGGTTCGATACCAGGGGGCTAAGCATTATGTCACTCCCAAAAGTTGAGTTCTTCTCCCCACCATAAGCAATCAGTGTGCCTGTAGCAGCATGAACAAACACTATGATTTCTGACTGTGTCATTGGAGGGAACACCACCACCTAGGTGGGCTGCAGAGGGGCCTTTCTATGATATTTTGGCATCGGGTAAAAGAAAAATAATCCAAACACATGAGAGGAGATCACACACATCTTCACTCACCGATGGCCATCTTGGTCTCCTCAGATTCTGGAATGCTTTTTGTAAGAATTTGGGTATCACTGCCCAGTTTTCCTCTTGATACATCCTCGGACTAATGACCTGACTGAAAAAAAATCAACCAAGACCTGGAATAATTCCTTTGATACTTTCTCTCAGTTACCAGAATGATGGGATGAGTTATGTTTGGTTTTTTTTTTTTTTTTTGGGGGGGGGGGCATGTTCACTCATAGCAACCATATGAATGAGTCTATGGGTGTCTCTCCATTTATTGCCTTAGATGGCCAGCATCCCAGTTGCCTCCCTTCTTCAACTCTGTAAGGATGGTAGTGCCCACAATGTTAGGTGGGGTTATGTGAGGCACCCTTACAAACGCCAGGTCCTGAGTTCAATACCTTCACAGAAAATCCACCAGGAGTAGAATCAAATAAGAAGCACAGCCAGAAGTGATGGCATAAAGAATATATTATAGAAATAGGCTTACAGAAAAGCAATATTCATAAGCATTATAATTAAAGAGAGAGCAAAGCAGTTTCCCTGCCTTACAGAGTC
The DNA here is from genome assembly GCF_902459505.1 of Geotrypetes seraphini. Classification (NCBI taxonomy): domain Eukaryota; kingdom Metazoa; phylum Chordata; class Amphibia; order Gymnophiona; family Dermophiidae; genus Geotrypetes; species Geotrypetes seraphini. The sequence continues at coordinate 8,988,498 of NC_047087.1, read as the reverse complement.
CAGAGAGAAGCGTGAAGTTCCAGGGAGAGGCAGAGAGAGAGAAAAGAGGATGGGAGTGATGGTCTAAGCTTCGGTTCCAGAGATAGAGAGCAAGAGAGAGGGGTGATGTAAGAAAGGGGGCTTTTATAGCTTGGAATCTTATTCTAAATATAGAAACTATTGTATTTCCCAGTATCTTTCTGTTTAGAATTGGTAAACTGTTTGAAACAATAGTTAGTTTCACTGACCACCTGTATATCTTAAGCTGTCCATCTTAAGCATCAGACATTAACACATCTTCTTAGCACCTCTTAGCTGTAAGTTGGTTTGTTACCTTTTAAGAATGATTTAATTAGGGCTGTTTGAAACAGTCTGCCTGGATGCTTTCTGTATGTTCTGTTGTATGTGCATGAGCACTCAGGGTCTATTTGCATCCACAACCCATAGTCAGATTGATTTAATTTCCCATAGGCCTTTGCTGACATTGGTTAGGGCAACCAAAAATGCTTATTGCTAGCAATAGCTATGCTGATATCTCCCATACTTTTTTAATTTTAATTTTTATTCTTTGAAATGAAGGCAAGCTTGCGGTACCCTTCTATAAACAGCCAGTCTGCCCTTCGCAGATGCCTCTCTTACCTCCAACATTATATCAGCACGTCCCCTGTCCTGCAGAATCTCCAAGCTATGAAGATAAACAGTTCCCATTATGAGTTCAAACCTCTGTCTTAGGTTGTACAGTCATCTGGGCGGGGGAACCCAGTATGCTATATCTTACCCGTCGTTGAGCGAATGAACCGTGCATAAGGGATGCAGGAAGCTTTCTCAGAAGGTTCAGGCATTAAGTTATCAAGAGTATGGGATATGAGATCATATATTATGTCTGACCCTGGTATGCAATGCAATAGGCCATGCCAAATTAGAACCAAATTAGCAAGTGTCAGAAGATACTGGAATTACATGTATAACTGTTTTAAAAGCTAGAAGGAACTTTGTGGGATAGGCGTTGTAAAGAAATGTACATGTGTTTCATTTTACAGCAAAGGAAAATCATAACAATACATAGCAAAATTTGTAGAATAATTAAGATAATGATAGGATGAATTAAAACGGTAAATACGTGGTTTGCAGTGGGCAAATACCCAAAGAAAAGTTCCCAAACTGAGAAATGAGTATCTCGTAGCAAATTTTCTACAGTTTGTGCAATCTGTCCATTTTCAAAAGTGATAGTATGATTCACTTCTTTGGAGATTTTCTTAAGTTGTTCAATGTAGGCATGGAGTTCAGTAAAGTTCAGCAGCTTGTGAAATGTCTCGTTCCCCATACCAAGAGGTAGTGGATGCACAGCATATGAAATAAAGTCTGGATTGTCCATAGATCATTAGTTACCAGAGGTGTGCAGTAGGTTGTCCCATTAATGCTGATGGAGGACAGAGGTGAATGACTACACCAGGTATTGTTCAGTAAATAGGTTGAACTGTACAGCAAAGCGTTCTTAGGAAGGTGGCTGTCATGAATCTGGGGATCAAACGAACAGGAAACATTTTGTGGAAAGAACAGGTGAAAACAAAAATGTCCAGCTCCAAGGTAGTACAACGTGTGTGAAGAAGTAGAGGAGTAGGAGATCTTTGCAGACAGGGAGCAGGAGGATGAATTAGTCCAGTAGGAACTGACAGTCTCTTTAAACTGATGAGGTTCACACTTGAAATGAAATGGTGTTTGCACATAGAGTGAAGGATCCATTGGCTTAAATGAAGTCCAGGTATCATCCAACGGTAGTACCCATGTGATGTGATCCAAGGGATATAAAAGCATATTATCAAGCGACCTTTGCTGACATTGGTTAGAGCAACCGAAAATGCTTATTGCTAGCAATAGCTATGCTGACAAACTCCATTTATAGAAATTCTTGCAACCAGTGGTTCTGAGCACGTGTGGTATGCCAGCTGGGAGAGCTGCTGCTGACTGCCACAGTTATCTGAGAGGAGTTACGGTGGGCTTTGGATGTCTTCAACTGATAAAGCACAGGGTTCTTCATTAACTAAGGTATTTCTATTTTAAATTGCGTGTTGAGGGGAGGGACAGGAGGCAGAGAGGAAATGCGTTAGTGCCCACATCCTACCCTTTGGATCATCCAAAATACAGACACACATAAACCAGTTGTGGCATAGGCACATTCCCAAATGTACAAACACGTACCCATATTAGCAGAGGGACACTCCACACACATATACTCTGGTACTAGCATAGAGAGGGAGTTAGAGAGATTTGAACTGAAAGGAATGAAGGAGCGAACATGGGGACTGTGGAGAGGGAGTTGGGAGGGCAGGTTGTTTTAGTATTAAAATATAAGAATTGTGATACTGGAACAAACCGAAGGTTCATCAAGCCCAGTATCCTGTTTTTAACAGTGGCCAACCCAGGTCCCAAGTACCTTGCTAGATCCCAAGTAGTAAAACAGATTCTATGTTGCTTATCCTCAGAATAAGCAGTGGATTTCCCCAAGCCACCTCAAGAATGGCTTATGGACTTCTCTTTTAGGAAATTATCCAAACCTTTTTTTATTTTTAATTCTTTATTCATTTTCAAATTTACAATAAGTGTAACAATATATCCAAACAAATTAACAATAAATATAACACTTAATAATCATCAATGGTACAAATAATATGCTCTTATCTCCCACCCTTCCCATCCTTTCTTATCATATAATCAATACCTTATACAATATGTAACAATAAATTTACCCTCCCCTCCCCCCCCTCACAATCAAACTTGTAAATTTAAGAGAAAAAAAAATAAAATAAAATGTCATCTAATCGGTACAATACTTTGTAAATGGCTCCCACACATCCTGAAATTTCCTGAAAAAAACACGCTGTATTGCAATAAATCTTTCCATTTTATAAACATGACATAAGGAATTCCACCAGAAATTATAATTTAATCTACTCTAATTTTTCCAATTATACGTAATTTGTTGAATGGCAACCCCAGTCATTAGAAGTAATAATTTGTTATTATTTGTAGAAATCTGACCAAACCTTTTTTAAAAGCCACTAAGCTAACTGGTCTAAGAACATAACAATTGCCATACTGGGACAGACCGAAGGTCCATCAAGGGAGAGAGAGTCACAAAACAACAGAGTGGGTGGGATTGGAGCAATGGAGGATTCAATGAGAGCAGAAGAGGCTGAATGAGAGCTAAGCTCACCAAAACACCAACCAGATCAAAAGAGCCATCTTTACCATACCATACATTTTCTTTTATACCACAAGTTTCGACAAGAATTCAATATGATTTACAAGATTTCTAATCAATGGTCATGAACAATGAATTACAGATTTGAAGAAATAGAAATGTCTTTGCATTTTAAATTATAGGTTTGAAGAGATGAGTCTTTAGCATTCTCCTAAAGTTGTAATATGTGTTCGGTTGATGAAGGTGTTGTGGGAGGCCATTTCAAATTTTGGGGCCTTGGAAAGTGAAAATGGATTTGTATAACTTAGAAACATTTTGCTTCTTTATAGAGCTGAGGTTTGTGTGATTCCACCTATTTGGGTGTCACATTTTGCAAAACTCCTTTATCCCTGTTAATAGCCCCACTCTGCCCCGATTGCCTTTAGTAGAACTAAATCCCCAGGTCAACTTCAAGGTCAATGATGTCCCTAAGAGGAGAGCCCCCAAGCACTACATTCCAAAAGAATGAAGAGAAACTAGGTAAAGATCTCAAAGCACAAGAAATATAAATTAAACACTAGCGAACAGAATGTTAGGAATGATAAAGAAGGGGATCACAAACAGATCGGAGAAGGTTATCATGCCGATGTACCGGGTAATGGTGCGCCCTCACCTGGAATACTGCGTCCAGCACTGTTCACCGTACATGAAGAAAGACACGGTACTACTTGAAAGGGTCCAGAGAAGAGCGACTAAAATAGTTAAGGAGCTGGAGGAGTTGTGGTACAGTGAGGGATTGGAGAAATTGGGCCTCTTCTCCCTTGAAAAGAGGAGACTGAGAGGGGACATGATTGAAACATTCAAAATACTGAAGGGAATAGACTTAGTAGATAAAGACAGATTGTTCACCCTCTCCAAGGTAGGGAGAACGAGAGGACACTCTCTAAAGTTGAAAGGGGATAGAGTCCGTACAAACATAAGGAAGTTCTTCTTCACCCAGAGAGTGGTGGAGAGCTGGAACGCTCTTCCGGAATCTGTTGTAGGGATAAACACCTTCCAGGGTTTCAAGACTAAGCTGGACAAGTTTCTGCTAAACTGGGACGTACACAGATGAGGCTGGACTCATTTTAAAGCACTGGGCTTTGACCTGGGGGCCGCCGTGTGAGCAGACTGCTGGGCACGATGGACCACTGGTCTGACCCAGCAGCGGCTATTCTTATGTTTTTATGAGATTTATGTATTTATTTTACTCGTTCACACTTTCTGTACTACAACTAGTGGTTAAATAGTAACATAGTAGATGACGGCAGATAAAGACCCGAATAGTCCGAATAGTCTGCGCAACCTGATTCAATCTAAAAATTTGTTGGGTTTTTTTCTTATCTATTTTTGGGCAAGAATCCAAAGCTCTGCCCGGTACTGTGCTTAGGTTCCAACTACTGAAGTCTCCGTCAAAGCTCACTCCAGTCCAGGGGTCTCAAAGTCCCTCCTTGAGGGCCGCAATCCAGTCGGGTTTTCAGGATTTCCCCAATGAATATGTATGAGATCTATGTGCATGCACTGCTTTCAATGCATATTCATTGGGGAAATCCTGAAAACCCGACTGGATTGCGGCCCTTTAGGAGGGACTTTGAGATCCCTGCGTCCAGTCCATCTACATCCTCCCAGCCATTGAAACCCTCCCCAGCCTATCCTCCACCCAATGGCCATTTACAGACACAGAACAATTTGATATCACTGTATTACAATATGTGACTCAAACAAAACTACTAGAACAATGCACACAGATCACGGGAAAGAAGGGCGACCTTCCAGCAGACACTTCTCATCTCAAAGATGTTACTTCTTTCCTGATAGGGATATCCAGCCCCTAAACAGCTCAATAGTCACAAAAGGTGCTCATTCTATGTGTAGAGAGCTGTACGGTTTACAGTGAGTGGAGGAAGACCTAGAAATTATGCATGTATGTGAGCTCTTATGGAATACTGATTAACATGGTGTGTACTTCACCAGTGAGAATGAACATGGAGAGAGATTGGGCGAAGCACATCCGTATTTATGTAAATGAGAGAACTGCATCATTGCTAACATCTGGAGTATCCCCTTGCCAGTTGGGTTTTCAGGATATCCACAATGCATATGCATGAATGAGCTTTGCATATAACTGAGGCAGTGCATGCAAATCATGGTATGATATGGTTGGCAGATATGAAACAGAGAGTGGGGATACATGGACAATACTCGGATTGGAAAAGCGTCACGAGTGGAATGCCGCAGGGTTCGGTGCTTGGGCCTGTGCTCTTCAACATATTTATAAATGAACTAGAAATTGGTGCGACGAGTGAGGTGATTAAATTTGCAGACGATACAAAGTTATTCAGAGTAGTGAGGACACAGAAGGATTGTGAAGACCTACAACGAGACAATAGGCTGTGAAATGGCAAATGAGGTTCAACGTGGAGAAGTGCAAGGTCGGTAAGAAAAATCATATGCACGAATACAGGATGTCCGGTGCTGTACTCGGAGAGAGACCCCAGGAAAGAGACTCGGGAGTACTTGTAATCAAGTCAATGAAACCATCTGCACAATGCGCGGTGATGGCGAAAATGGCAAACAGAATGCTAGGAATGATTAAGAAGGGGATCACAAACAGATCTGAAAAGGTTATCATGCCATTGTACTGGGCCATGGTACACCCCCACCTGGAATACTGTGTTCAACACTGGTCGCCGTACATGAAAAAGGACATAGTACTACTTGAAAGGGTCCAGAGAAGAGCAACTAAAATGGTTAAGGGACTGGAGGAGTTGCCGTATAATGAGAGACTAGAGAAACTGGGCCTCTTCTCCCTTGAAAAGAGGAAACTGAGAAGGGACATGATCGAAACATTCAAGATATTGAAGGGAATAAACTTAGTAGAGAAAGAGAGATTGCTCACCCTCTCCGAGATGAAGAGAATCAGAGGGCACTTGCTAAAGTTAAAAGGGGATAGATTCCATACAAATGTAAGGAAGTTCTTCTTCACCCAGAGAGTGGTAGAAATCTGGAACGCTCTTCCAGAGAATGTTATAGGGGAAAACACCCTCCAGGGATTCAAGAAAAGGTTGGTTAAGTTCCTGCTGGAACAGAACATACGCAGGTAATGCTAGTCTCAAATAGGGCACTGGTCTTTGACCTAAGGGCTGCTGCGTGAGCAGACTGCTGGGCACGATGGACCACTGGTCTGACCTAGTAATGGCAAATCTTATGTTAAGTGATCTTTCCTTAATGCAGGACTTCTCAACCCAGTCCTCAGGGCCACCCGGCCAGTCAAGTTTTCAGGATACCTACAATGACTATGCATGAAATAGATTTGCAAGCACTGCATTTCTTATGCATATTCATTGTGGATATCCTGAGGAGTGGGTTGAGAAGCACTACAAAAAAAAAAAAAAATTGGGAAGACCCAATGATCCACAGTGAAAATAAAAACAAAAAACTGGATACAGATGTTCTGGAGATAATTTGTTATACACTGACATATAAAAACATGAAAATACAATGATAAAAAAATACAGTGGGAGGGGTGGGTTGCTTTGCATTTATTCCATCCGAGTTTCTACTTTCTGACGGTGATGCATGGCGATGTTAAGCCGTCGCAGTGCCGTTAATTCCAGCCCAGCTGCTGCTTCTTCCCTGAAGGCATTTCACTAATGCTCAACTCCAGAGCCCCTCTGCAAATTAACTGCGCTTGTTCTGTACAGCACGCTTCATTTCCACGCTGCATACAGAGCTTATGACTTACCACTAATCTCATGGAGGCGGAGGGCAAGGACTGGGGGCAGGAAGAGGCCCCACCAGTACCTTTACCCTAGTACTAACACCCCATTCTGGGCCTGCTTTTCCAGTGCCCATCCCAGGGTGTGCTGGTTCTTAGCTTAAGGAAGTGCACTTGAAAGGGGAATTTCACTTACTAAAAAAGTTTCCTTGATACTTAAAGCCTGTTTCACACAGATATAAATGCTTGTGTTTTGCTTTTCTGTGTAGTTAAAGCTTACCTCTACAAAACATAGAAACATAGAAATAGACGGCAGATAAGGGCCCACGGCCCATCTAGTCTGCCCACCTTAATGTCCCTCCCCTACCTTTGCCCTGTGAATAGATCCCATGTGCCGATCCCATTTGGCCTTAAATGTGTAAAGTGTGTTCTTAGAAATAGTAGTCTCAAAGGAACTTTTGGTCACCTTCAATTCTGAAAGCACACCAATTTAAATATGCCACATTACAAAATATAAATTGTCAAACTTACCTTATGTAAAACTCAGTCGGTGGAATTTCTATTTATTCATTGTAATAATCTATCCACCAGTATAAATTTCCCCTCACATTCATCTATTTGGTCTACAAAAATACAAGCGGTGATGTTTCATTGTAAGAAAGTCCCTCATAAATAAAGGTAATTTTGGGAGACCTTGTATTTCATTTTTATATGATTTTTAAATTCTGTTTTATTTTTCACGCAGAACTGAATTTTTACACTCCTGCGGGTGATTCTATCACAAGTGCCAGTACTGAAAATCTATTTTAGAAAGGCAATACAGATGCCCATGTGCTTTTACAAAAGGGTCTGAGGAACCAGAGGCGTAGCCAGATGGCTGATTTTGGATGGGCCTGAACTCAAAGCACTTGGGCCTGGAATTTGTTGCCTTCCCTCAGCTTTATTGCCCACACACCAACCCAAAATATGAAATACCTGAGCTGGCCGAGATCCCCAGACCCTGCCAGCTGAAGATTTCCTCCTCCTTGGGCAGGCAGCATTCTTCCAAACAGCAAAGAGCATGTCGCTATGCTCACTGCTTGCACATCGGCATCAGCTTGAGGCAAGTGTTGCTAACTGCCATTTGGAAGCAGGCTGGCTGGCCAAGGACATGAGAACATAAGAATAGCCTTACTGGGTCAGACCGATGGTCCATCAAACCCAGTAGCAAGTTCTCACAGTAGCCAATCCAGGTCACTAGTACCTGGCCAAAACCCAAGGTGTAGCAATATTCCATGTTACCAATCCAGGGCAAGAAGTGGCTTCCTTTTCCTCCAGGAACTTGTCCAAACCTTTCTTAAAACCAGCTACACTATCTGCTCTTACCACATCCTCTGGCAATGTGTTCCAGAGGTTAAATATTCTCTGAGTGAAAAAATATTTCCTCCTATTAGTTTTAAAAGTATTTCCCTGTAACTTCATCGAGTGTCCCCTAGTCTTTGTCATTTTTGACAGAGTGAAAAATCGATCCACTTGTACCTGTTGTACTCCACTCAGGATTTTGTAGAGTTCAATCCTACCTCCCCTCAGCTGTCTCTTTTCCAAGCTGAAGAGTCCTAACCGTTTTAGTCTTTCCTCAGACGAGAGAAGTTCCATCCCTTTTATCATCTTTGTCGCTCTTCTTTGAACCTTTTCTAGCGCCACTATATCTTTCTTGAGATAAGGAGACCAGAATTGAACGTAATACTCCAGACGAGTTGGATATCTTCAGAGGGCAGGGTTTAGGGATTCCCACCAGCCACAGCAATTGTGCCTTAATTTTCAGGAAGGCCTGAGTCCACATGAGGGGGGCCATGCCCCCCTCCCCCACCACGACCCACTGGTGAGAACCAGCCCCAACAGTGTGAAAATTCCAGTGCAGACATTTCCACTTGCTCTAAGGATGGTGCAAAGGTGTTGCATTCACACTCTGCATGTCCACAATACATACTGTACTTACCTCCGCTCTGGGAATGCCTACACATGCCTGTCAGTTTGTGGGAGCTGCACACTTACAGACCCTTATATGGCTGTGCTATTTTATTAAACATCTTTTCTGCACATAAGACAAGAACCTTTATAAAATTGATTTTATTTACACAAGTTAAAATGTATGCATGGACAGGAAGAAATGATGCGATAGAAATGCAGTTTTCCTCACTGATCCCTGATCCCCTATGATGACAACAACGTTAAACCCTGCCCCGAGCTAACTTTACATAAGCTCAGAGCTTCCATGCTTCTTCTCTCCTCCCCTCCAACTCTTCCCCTTACCACAGGGCAACAGCAACTCTTCAGGGGCAGAAATGGTGCTCAATCACTCCTTCCATTCAAGATTTGGAGGAAAAAAAGCACATGCTACAGTAACTGTATACAATACGTAGTCTTCCCCTACAGCCCACTCACAGAGCAGACACTGGCACCAAAACAGAGCCATGACTGCCACAAACACTGGTGACCACCTGGGATAGTGTGGGCAAATAACTGAGACATCTTTAAAAACAAACCATAACACCCTTTATTCAAGACAAAAGAGAGAGTCTGTCCTACCTTGTAGACAAAGTCAATAGATTAAGAACCTAGTCGAGGGCTGCTTCTTCCTCTTCTGGGCCTCCCTGACTTTCCCAGATTCTGGGGGTTTTCATTTTCCTGCCTGTAGCCGGCAAGAAGCAAGTAAGAAAATCAGTTGGACTATTAGATGATTGAGGAGAAAAAAGAAGTACTCAAGGCCATGGCAGAAAAACTACATTAATTGTTTGCTTCAGTCTTCACTGAGGAAGTTGTGAGAGAGATTAAGAATTGGTTCTCGGGCAGAAAACAAAGGGTAGGGTTACTGAAGGATCCCTAGCTAGCTGACATAGCTGGGTCACGGTGTATATGAAAAACTCCATCTTAGATCAGTGGGTAGTAAAACTAAAAACAGCAACCTGTGACTCCATTTTACTGCTCTGAGAAATCACGTATGCATGCAGGCCTGTTCTATGTATCTGTCTTAGTGCCTGGTACAGCCAGGAGGCAAAGGAATGTAGATGTTAGCTAGCCATTGATGTATAGATTATAGGATGGATTTATGGTTTTGTTTTTCTCTCTGCTGTTACCTTTTGGTCAGAGCTGGTTAGAACTGGTTTGAACTGGTTAGGACACTATATAACTTTGGTGTCCGAGATCCTCAGGGTCTTCTGTTTATGCAGCCAGTTCTGCCCAGAAGTCCAGCATATATGCTTGTTTAATAAAAGCCTTTTTAAATCTCTTCAGTCTCTGGCTCAAGTCTCTGCACTACTAAAGGAGGGCCTTATCCTAAAAGGTACCTTCATTTGGCGCAGCCGAACAGGGACTTGATCTACAGACTTGAGCCTGTTTGGCACGATCGTCTCCCTCGGAGGATTTCAAACCTTGCCTCCTACGAGACCCGTAATAGCCGGCATTAACCTGGTGGTTGACCAGGAACGGTTTTCTCGTCGAAGACAACGGATTGCACCTCGAGAAGGAACGAATCGGTGGAGATTTCTGGCTCCTGGTTTTGTTGTGCCGGTACCGGACCTGTCTTGGTAAGTGAGAAGTTGATTCCTTCTCTATCCTGTCTCTACCTCTTCTGTCTAGTAACTTCTTAATCCGTTGTGAAGCACAGAGAGGTATATAGGATTCTGGTTTCTGGAAATTGGAACTTTTGTTGGGTGCATATATAGATTGTATAATATGGGTCAGAACACCATCGAGCCCCTTCAGATCATGCTTAAATATTTTACAACTGCCTTTTCTGGCGATTATGGCGACCCTAAGATTTTTTATTGTTTTCTTCATCCTTATTTTTATTGTTGTCAAAGGCTTAGTATTTGGAATATAATCAACTTTTTGTCATACTTGTCAAATTAAAAAAAAAAAAAACAAAAGCTCTGGGGACACCTGACAAGACACAGAGAACGAGAAATTGGTGATGTTGAGAAATTACCCGGGGAGATGGAAATAGCATTTAGGTTGGAAACCTGGGAAAAGTTGGTAAAGCAAGCCAGCATGATTGTTTTGCCGAAAGTTGCAGACAGGATAGTGTAAGTTGCTTAACAGGGTAAAATGCATGTGGATCAAGACAGAATTAAGAATGTGAGTTCGCACTGATGAACGAGAATAAGGACTGTGATTTTAGATATATGTTGCGTGCAGTGGATTTGTTACAGACAGTGAGTAATTTAAAGAAAGTTGAGCCAGATAGTTTACGTGTTCTCGCAGTTGTCAAAGTGGTGTCTGCTGGTAATAAAAAAAGAAAAAAAAAAAGCAACCGTTTGTCAGACATGTGGGATTTGTGTTTGGCACATCCCTGCCTTTGTATCCCAGTGTTGGGGGATTTAAAGTACAAGACTAACAATGATAGAGGTTAAGTATCCATATTTTTCTGAAAATTGAAATATTTGCTAAACATGGGCTTGATAATTCAAGTTCAAGTTTCAAGTTTTATTATTATTTGATGAATCGCCTATACAAACATTCTAAGCGCTGAACAATTAAAAAAAAAAAAACACATTTTAGAGGACAAACAATTTTAAGACACAAGTACAAAGTTAAATAACAAAGTTTTTAAGAGTTTTATAAAAGAGATAAGATCTTTTTCTTTTCTGATGTAAAGTGGCAGTGCATTCCACGTTTGTGGCGCTGTAACAGAAAACATGTCATTTCTTCTTGTACCCATAATTTTTAAGGAAGGGACAGTTAATAAGTCTTGTGATGATGATCGTAGAGAACGAGGGGCATAATAAGGAATGATCATTCTAGACATGAATTGAGGCTCATTGAAAGCTAGAACTTTAAAAACCAAGAATAATATCTTAAAAGTAATTCGGTGGCTAATAGGTAGCCAATGGGACTTAATCAATAGCGGTGTAATGTGGTCAACTTTTTTATTTTTTTTCCCCTTTATTACATTACATTACATTACATTAGGGATTTCTATTCCGCCATTACCTTGCGGTTCAAGGCGGATTACAAAAGGTTAATTAAAAAAAGTAGAGTTACAATGATTAGCTAGAGAGGTAAGTTGTAGATCTTATAAACATTTAACGTGTTGTTGTGGGTGAGGTGGTTTGTAAAAAAATTAAAAGGTGGTCGTAGTGGAGGTTCTTTTGTTATTATTAGTGCGGTAATGGGTAGGTCTAATGTCAGTTTTAGAGTTGCTAAGAGGTCGTGATGTTATTGCTGCTTCAGGAATTTCTTGAAAAGTATGGTTTTTATTTCCTTTCTGAACGTCCTATAGTCTGGGGTGGTCATCAGAAGGTTGGAGATCTGGTTGTCCAGTCTTGCGGCTCGAGTGGCTAGGAGGCCGTCGTGTAGTTTTGTTCTTTTGACTTCCTTGATTGGGGGGGGGTATGAATGGGGAGTGCGTTTTTCTGTGTCTGGTACTAGGTGCTTGGATGAGGCGATTGTTCAAGTATGATGGGCTGTCTCCGTGTAGGGTTTTAAATAATATGCAGTAGAATTTGAATTGGATTCTTTCTTGGATTTATGAATGAGTTTTATTGATAACGGATGGATTGAGATTACTTCTTTTGTGCTAACAGTCTCCCTTGCTTTCCCGTATTGTGTCTTTATCCTGGTGTTCTTTATGAATTCTTTCTTCCCATGCATGTTTGTATAAAGTGTTATTATCAATCTGATTCTAAATACAATTGGAAACAGAAATACCTTTAAAATAAACTTGGTAGCTCAAACTCCAGAGGAAGGGGGTAGTTATTATGTAAGGACAGTGCAGAGTAAAGTAGCTACATCTAGTCTGCAGCAGTGCCCACTCCTCAGAGTGTAGCGGGACCCAGGTGGCAGACAAGGGTTCCAGGTCTGCCTGCAGGGAACATGGCTAAGTGACCTCAGGGGTGGTGTCACGTTAAAATGTCTCTTCTTTGTCTTCGCAGTCATACATACAGAGCTGTTCTGGACCTGTTACAATGAGCCTTTTTCTACCCAGAGAAGGAGGACAATGTTCTGCTTTCAGTAACCTTGAAATGACCTTGCACTTAACATTTAACATGTTTCTTTTTTTCCCCTTTGAATTGACATTGCCATACTTCAGAATACCTCTATATTTAACATTGTACACTGTATCTTACTTTACCTAGTAAGTTTTGCTTATTTTTCAAGATTGAAGCACACCCTAGCAGTTGCGTCCCTGTCTGCCTTATGAATGTAATTGGCAGGGCACCAAGCCAGAGTGATCACATTCTTACGTTTTCTCTTTCGGATGTTCCAATAACCATTAATAGATGCCTTTTATGATTATGTGATTATTATGCCATGTGTTATATCGCACTTTACTTTGCCACTGTGTGCACACAATTATGATTCGTGCTATGATGGACGTTTGTTTTTGTATAACTGTGCATTTCTCTGCAGATCTAAGTTCAGCTCTGAATCCTTGCCAGCTGGAAGAAAAGTTTCACGCCTTTTCTGTTTTCTATGTTTGTTTATGCCCTGTAATCTTTGTGTTGTCTATCTGTTTGGTTTGTGGGGTACCCCGGGGAAACCAACTATACCATTGGCCATTTTTGGAGATTTTTCTCTCCCTTTTTGCATTTTTGTTTTTTTTCCTATCTAAATTGCCTTTCTAGCTGTTCACGCCCACGCTGTCCTCTGGCGCCAGCGTTCCTTCCTCACCTCCTCTGGATCCCCTATCCAACACCACCAACTCATCCTGGACCTTTTGGATGCTATCCTGCTACCCTCCAAAGTTTCTATCATGCACTGCCGGGCCCACCGTCGCCTCCGTGATTTCATCAGCCGCGGTAATGCCTTGGCTGACCGCTCGGCTCGCCAGGCGGCCCTCCAAGGTCCGCCCACACCCCCTCTTCTGTTATCCCTTTCCTCCCCTCAACCTTTCCTTCATTCCCTTTCCCCCCAGTACACTGACCCCGAGCGCAAGTGGGCCACGCAGCAACCTGGCCATTGCACCCTCCCATCCGGATGGATTACTATACCCTCCTGTATGTTCCACAACTCCTGGCCCTCACTGTTGTCCAACGTGCACACGATTTTTCTCATGCCGGTAACCCAGCCCTCCGCACTCTTCTCCGACAGAATTTCTATATCCCGAATCTCTCTCAACTCATCTCCCATGTTCTGCTCCGCTGTGTCATTTGCCTCCGACACAACCCCTCTTCTGTCAGACCCTCCGTTCTTGGTCACCAGCCTATCGGTTCACACCCCATGCAAGTCCTCTCTACAGATTTTACCCACTTGCCCCCCTCCCATGGGTTCCGTTACCTCCTGGTTTTCATTGATTCCCACACTGGGTGGCCAGAGGCCTACCCAGTGTGCACAGAGAAAAGTAGGGAAATAGTAAAGGTTTTACTCCATGACATCATCCCTCGCTATGGCCTGCCCCTAGTGATTGGCAGCGATAATGGCCCCGCCTACATATCACAAGTCACACAAGCTGTCTCTCGGGCTCTGCAAATCACCTGGAAATTACATACGGCCTATCACCCCCAGAGCTCTGGCCAAGTTGAACGCATCAATAGAACTATTAAAACCCTCCTCGGCAAAGCGGCAGAAGAAAGCCGCCTGCCATGGCCCAAACTGATCCCTTCTGTTCTATTTTGCATCCGCTGTACCCCAGGTAAACGCAATCAGTTGTCCCCATTTGAACCGCTGAAACCCCTTTGGACAGGGCCTTTCACTGTCTTACTTGCTTCTCCCACAGCTGTCAAATTGTCCCGCCACGAGTCTTGGATTCACTACAGCCGTGTGAAGCCCGCTGCTGAGTATATTTGTGAAAAAGGGCCTACTGACCTTCAACTGAAAATCACGCGGCTACCCCACACTCTGGAAGAGTAATCACGCACGTCTGATCCGGAGATCTGACAAGATATTTAATATGAACTCTGTTGTATATTTACTGCTTGTGATTTACGTCTTGCCAACATTGTCCATGTCCCCTACCCCTCCCACGCCTGGGTGTGCCCCTTGTGTGGCACTAGTGGACAATGGGGGCAAAACGGAAAATGTTATTAGATTTCAAACTAATTATGAGTGTAAGGGTCAACTAGTGACCCCTGTATATATATATAACAAGGTTGAATATTCTATATGTAATAATGGAGATTCACAGATCTGTTTCGACCCCAAAGCAACTAATAGGGATACTTGGATAGAGGTCAGGTCAGTCTGGGATCAGGGCCCCCTGATTCAACAAACCCTGGTCACTAATCCCCATGTCCCGGCCTCAGTCCTCTTTGATGCTTGCCATGCCATGGACAAGAACCCCACCTTCCTTGGACGTTGTGGTGCCCTAGCATGGAGGAGGGAATATATGCACAATGATAAATACATGTGCCTGGCGGGACAGAAGCCGTCCCACTGTGAAGGTTCTTCCGAACACTACTACTGTAACTACTGGAGATGTGTATCCTGGGCTACTTGGGGTATGACCCGACTGCCTACCACCCGAGCCATATTATCCAAAATGGGTGACTACCTCTGACTGTGGCCTCCAGAACTGTAACCCACTTAACTTCACTATCCTACAGCCGTTTAAATGGAACCTCGATGATAGCCTCCGGAAAGCTCGCTATCTTGTGGGCCTACAGATATATGGTAAGGGCACAGACCCTGGTACTGTCTTACACATCAAACTCGTTGAGAGACACCGGATCCCTGAACAACACAGCATTGTGTTTCCCGACTTTTATGAACATATGAAACTTGACCAACAAGACTTTGTGCCCTCTGCCACCACCCGCAACCTTTTCATACAGTTCGCTGAAACCATAGGAGCCACCTTAAATCTGACAAACTGTTATGTCTGCAGGGGCACCCAGCTGGCCCCTGAAAAACTCCATTCTGGCAAAACACTGCATACAGCGTCTCGGACCATCCTTTACCACTCGTGTTGGACACCTGCAGTGCCAATCCTTATGGACTAAAAACAGTACCTCTCAGCCCGGATGGACTTATTGGACCGGAGATCCTAAGTTAAAAATACCCAGACGATGGAATACTACTGGCAATGCTACCACATTAAATGTCTACCTCAACCTGCCTGCTTCTGCCCCTTGGGCTGCACCGGAAGGATACTACTGGATCTGTGGGAAAATGGCATACCCCACTCTACCCTCAAATTGGACTGGCACTTGTGTTCTGGGCACTATCAAACCAGCCTTCTTCCTCCTCCCGTTATCCGAAGGAGAACATCTGGTTGTCCCAGTATTCGATCAACGGGCCCGTTCTGAAAGAAGTTTGGAAATTGGTAAATGGGAAGACACTTGGCCCCCGGAGCGCATCATTGCTGTCTACGGTCCTGCTACTTGGGCTGATGATGGTATGTTTGGGTACCGGACCCCAATCTACATGCTTAACCGCCTCATACGACTGCAGGCGGTTTTAGAAGTTATCACCAATGAAACAGCTAGGGCCCTGGGAGCCTTGGCCAAAGCGAACACTATGATGCGTACCGCCATCTATCAGAACCGACTGGCCTTAGACTATCTATTGGCCGCTGAAGGAGGGGTATGTGGCAAATTCAATCTTTCCAACTGCTGTCTACAACTGGATGATGAAGGATTTGTGGTTGAAGAGGTCATAGACAAGATTACCAGATTAGCTCACGTTCCTGTCCAGACTTGGAAGGGTTTTTCTGCTGATATGTTTGGACTCAACTCACTGACTGATTGGGCCTCCAAACCGGGACTCTTTAAAGCCCTCACCATAATTTTCCTGGTATTCTCTGTCATACTTTGTGTTCTTCCTTGCCTGTTACCATGTTTATTGAAAACCCTTAACCGTACTATTAGGACTACGATTGACAAAAGTACCACCGCTCTAGTCCTGGCCCTTTCCTCCTATCACCCAGTCCCCACCTCTGATACAGATGGCCCTGACCTCCCGTAACCCAGCTAGTCAGCTAGCCTACAGAAGAAAAGTTGGGAATGAAGGATCCCTAGCTAGCTGACATAGCTGGGTCACGGTGTATATGAAAAACTCCATCTTAGATCAGTGGGTAGTAAAACTAAAAACAGCAACCTGTGACTCCATTTTACTGCTCTGAGAAATCACGTATGCATGCAGGCCTGTTCTATGTATCTGTCTTAGTGCCTGGTACAGCCAGGAGGCAAAGGAATGTAGATGTTAGCTAGCCATTGATGTATAGATTATAGGATGGATTTATGGTTTTGTTTTTCTCTCTGCTGTTACCTTTTGGTCAGAGCTGGTTAGAACTGGTTTGAACTGGTTAGGACACTATATAACTTTGGTGTCCGAGATCCTCAGGGTCTTCTGTTTATGCAGCCAGTTCTGCCCAGAAGTCCAGCATATATGCTTGTTTAATAAAAGCCTTTTTAAATCTCTTCAGTCTCTGGCTCAAGTCTCTGCACTACTAAAGGAGGGCCTTATCCTAAAAGGTACCTTCAGTTACTACTATTATTTCTAGAGTGCTACCAGATGTACGCAGCACTGTACAAAGCCCCAAAGGAGAAAGTCCCTGCTTGAGTGAGCTTACAAAGTAAACAATCAAGACAGACAAATATGTTGTTAGGGTAGGGCTTACAGTTAGAGGGGATGGAAGAACCTTTCCAGATTAGCACCAAACCGATTTCTTTTTAGATCCGTAATTCATCAAGTCATTAGGGCTCGAACGTGAGCCGATGGCATCTAACAATAACAAGGTGGTGAGCAGAGGGGAGTAGGGTTATTAGGTTGAAGATCGTCTCAAAAATTGGGGGTTTCAGTCTACTTTTGAATAAGAGAAGGGAAGGGGTGGGACAGATGGATTGAGGTAGGCATATGGGGCAGTGAGCTGAAAGGAACCAAGTCTGGAAGTGGAGGAGAAGGGTACAGAGAAAAGCAATTTGTCTGAGGAGAGATACTGAGGGGTTGCAGAAAGAACACACTTGTAGATTAGGAATAGGAGATTGAGCTGGATGTGAAGGCGGACAGGGAGCCAGTGAAGTGATTTGAGGAGAGGGATGAGGTGAGTGGAGTGAAGATAAGTTACTCAGTTATTAGGAACTAGGTTTCATTGCATAAAATAGGTCCTGTCCCCACCCTGTCCCTCTGGGCTCTTTTCCCGTCCTGTCCCCTCCCCATCTGCACAAGCCCCAAATACTTAGGATTTTATATTTAAATCTATTTATTAAAGTATTAAAAGGAGCAATATTCTGTACAGCTGCTGTTATAAATCACAAATAGGAAATAATAAAAACGTCAAGCAAATGAATTAACCCCTGCCACCCTCTACCCTTCCAACCCCAATAATGTCTGACTCCTACTGCCATAAAGAACCTTAATCCACCTTGTTAAAATGTCCACGGGGACAAAATACAAACCACTTTGTATGCCCTAGTGAGGGGAGAAATATGCACCATGAAATACTATTATGATTTTTTCATCTGTGGACGAATAAATCATCAATAATGCCTGCAATAGAAAATGCCCCCTCAGAAGACAGCAGAAATGCACAGGATCTCCTATGCCAGTTTTGTCCAGCACTTTTGCTTGTTTCTCCCCAAAATCAAAACATCATCTGCATCACTCAAACATAAATAACTGTCTAATTCGTTAACAATAGACTTCAAAGGAGGCATTCATAAGAACATAAGAAGTTGCCTCCAATGGGTCAGACCAGAGGTCCATCGCGCCCAGCAGCCCGCTCCCGCGGCGGCCCATCAGGTCCATGACCTGTAAGGTGAATTTTGTCTGAAACCCTTCATTCCCTGTTCCCTTCTATCTGTTAACCTTCTTAGTCCTACCTTTATCCCTATCTGTATCCCTCAATCCCCGAGTCGTTCAGGAATTTATCCAATCCCTCCTTGAAAGCCCGTAATGTACTCTGTCTTATCACATCCTCCGGAAGCGTATTCCAGGTGTCCACTACCCTCTGAGTGAAAAAGAATTTCCTAGCATTGGTTCTGAACCTGTCCCCTTTCAACTTCTCCGAGTGCCCCCTTGTTCTTGTGGTTCCCAATAGACTGAAGAATCTGTCCCTCTCCACCTTCTCTTTCATAAAAGTCACCCAGAAAATTGTTAACATCCATTTTCATTCTTTCGGCGAGGCTCTTTCACAGATGTGATGCTTTCTGAGAATTTGGATTATGGAGGATTCCAAGTTATTGATACTGATGGACCTGAGTTGTCCGTTTGGATCTGGTTTTGGCACAACCTTCTCAAAGATTTGGTTGCCTGTGGTTTTATATCATCTGGGAAGATAATTGGGATCGTCTTTCAGATATGGAGCCTGTTCCTGGACACAGGAGAATAAAGTTCAAATCTTTATTTCAAATTCCAAACTATATCAATGAACACTGGAGCATAGACCCAACACGGGCTGTGTTTCGGCAAATGATGCCTTCCTCAGGTGCACAAATCCAATACAAAAAAGGAAAGAGAATAAAAAATAAAACTCACATAATAAAAACAATTATATAAACATTAATACATTGTAATTAAACATGACATATGAAATAAAAGCTTCAAAAATAAAACCATAAAGAATCTCATTGGTTTAAACATACCGATGAAACATAACATATGTAATATATACGCTTCAGTATTAAACATAAAAACTTAAGAACATCATGTTAAAAAAGGGAAAAAGTGACAAAGGGATAAGAGGCATGGGAATGAAGACTGAATCCCCAAGCAGAAACCACAACAGTGAACCAATGCGTGAAGTGGGGAAATAGGGAAGGGTAAATATCGGCTCCGATTCCTCAGAAATGGAGAGGCGTTCCTTTTTGAGAATCGCCCAGAGAGCTCATTTTAATACTAATGACCTTGTTGTACTACCATTTTAATATTAATGATCTCGTACTAGAAAGCATGGAAAGACCAAGGTGAGACATTTTATAATCAGATGGTTTAATGCCATCGTTAAATGAACAGTGATTTTAGAGAATAGTGTTCTATCAAGGAATTGGTGTGGACTTTCTGTATACAACAGCTCCAAAGAAGCTCCTGATTAAAGAATTACCCCTCTCCCCCATCCACATGTGGAGATTGGAGATTTCAGTTGTGTTTGGTCATTAGGGACCTGGAACCTGCTTACCCGCATACTGGTAGATTTCCAGGGATGGGGGCTGTCCTCTCAGCTGGCGTCTTCATCATAAATGAAAGCTCTCTTCTGGTGGTGGAAATCCAAGTTTGCTTCTGGATGTAAAGCTAGCAGATCATTTTTCAGATGGCAGTAAAACTCGCCAGTCACTGCTTCCTCTTTTCACCCCCATCTCATTATTATTCCTTGTCTCAGAGACGAGGACAACTTGAGCGGCAATTACAGCCCCATTAAGAGGCAGCTCTTCCTGGTGACAGTATGAAGGAGAGCTTCAGATCCAAACCACAGGCAGTTGATCTGGGACTGATTAATACCTTCTGAATTGGAGTTAATTATCTCCGAGCAAGAGGAGGGAGGGATAGAGAGAGAAAGGAAGAAGGACCAGGGCAATAATAAAGTTGGAGAGAATGAAGAGGTAGAAAGAGAAAGCAGAGATAGAGATATGGGAAAGTGTAGGGGGGGGAAGCAAGGTTTCTGAGACAGGAAGGTTAAAGAGATGGGGAAGAGTAATGGAACAGAGGGGGAGTTGGAAACAGAACAACAATACCATGACGACAGGGAGGGGAAGAGGAATAGAAACAGAGAGTGAAAGGAGGGTACAGAGCATGGATACCGAGGCAGGAAGAGTAACGGGAGGGGGAACAATACAAGGAGACAGATTCAGGAAGAAGGAATAGAAGCAGAGAATGAGATATGGAACAGAGCAGGGACACCATGACAGGAAGAGGAAAGAGAGGGGGGAAAGGAATGGAAGCAGAGAGTAGGGATGGGGACGACAGAGCAAGGATACCGAGACAGGAAAGGTAAAGGGAGGGAGGAAGAGAATAAGGATACTGAGGAAGGGGAAAGGAGCTGGCTGGAGCAATCAGGGAGGCTGGCCACAAAGAGTGAGGCACTCAGTGGAGACAGTCAGCAGGATTGGAGGAGGGGCAGTTGGGTCAAAGAGAAGATAGGGCAGGGAGGGCCCAGGGCAGCTTGGGGGACCAATCACGGATGTTGGGGGAGAGATGCGGGAGGAGCAGCTGGATTCGAAGGGGATCTGACTCCCCCAGCATGGCCATTTCCAAGAATGCCATGGGAGATGAATTTCCGCCCCACCCACTTGATTCTTCAAGAGCATGCACCAACCTTTGGATGGCAGCAACGTTGCTTGTCATGGCAGGCAGAAAAAGGCGACCCAGGGGATCACAAAGGTAGGGGGCGGGGGCCATGTAGGGGAATGAGCCTAGGAGGGTGCCATTCTAAAGTGAGGGCTCCTACCCCACGATGGCGACTGGAACCCCTCTTGAACAGACGGGCCAGCCTGAAATTTGAGCTATGGTGCCTGCTCACTTGGACAGGGGGATCCAGACAGTCAACCGGGCCCAAGAAGCTTGAATGGCGACTCAAACCGAGTGAGTGTGAAGAAGGTAAATGGTTTGAATGGCGGTGCCAACTCCTCTAGTGCGCCCAATACAGAGTAATTGATTGCAATGGCCCCATTCCCTCAGTGTGAAAAATCCCCTGGAGTCTGGAGTAGTTCAATTGGAGTTGAGTTTGTAAATCTGTATAGCCAAGTTGAGCTTAAGTTGTATATTTGAAAACTATTATAACCATGCTGTGGCCTATAATAAAACTTTCCTAGCGGAAGATACAGCTGACTGCAATTTGTGGAAGGGATACAGATGGGGGGGGGAGAGCTGGGGGTTGGGGGAAGGGAGTTCAGGGACAAGTTGAGGCCTTCCCAGTTTGAAAGAGAAACAAGGGAAGAATAGAAGCAGAGTAAAAGGGGGGGGGGGGGGGGCAGAATAGGGATACCAAGACAGGAAGGAGAGAGGGGATGGAGGAATAGAAACAGAATGGGTGGGTGGAGGGGGGACAGAGTAAGGATACCAGGGGAAAGTGAGAAGAGGGAGGAATGGAAATAGAATGGGAGGGTGGAGGGGGGACAGAGTAAGGATACCAGGGGAAAGAGAGAAGAGGGAGGAATGGGAACAGAGTGAGAGGAAGGAAGAGAGACTGTCAAACTCCTATTCACTTGTAGAGTGCCTGTGTCTTTTTAATCATTCCCACCATAAACAATTCCTTAATCCCTTATTTGTTCTGTTTGTCTGCCTGACTTGAATAGATGATAAACTCTGTAAAGCAGGGAATGTCTCTTACTTATGTAAGCCTGGATTCTCTAACTGGCACTAAATTTTTAGGCGCTGGTAGACTCCCAAATTCAGTTAAAAACACCATTCAAGTGACAACAGAATTACACCTAAACAGGTGTTTTAGGCCACCTAATGCCAATATGAGCGTGACTAACGGTGGCCAAAACGCCTATGTAAGCACAATTCACAGCAAAGATAGGTGCCAGAAATGTAGTCCTGGAAAACTCTGGCCTACATTTCCAGTGTCCATATCAGTGCCCTAGAGAGAATCTGGGCCTTACTGTATAGCATTGCATACGTCTAGTATAATAAGAAATAGTAGTGGTAAGAGAACAAGATACCAAGACAGGAAAGAAGAAGGGAGGGAGGAATAAAAGAGAGGATTAGAGAACGCAGGAGATGGGGGGAGAGAGAGAGGACTAGAGAAAGGGGGGGGGGGGAGAGTTGGGATGGAACAGAGTGGGGGAGGAACACTTCACTATTGTCCCATCCATAGTTTAGGATCAACTCTTAGATACAGTGCCATATAGATATAGAAATCAATACTGTCCAGGCCCATGTATCCACTGCTCACCTAAAGTATATTGAAGCACATGCAGAAACGCAGTTCCCAAGAGACACACAGAGGCCAACAGAGACAGGCAGACAGATGCACACATACACTGTTCATCTGTACAGAAGTACACACAGATGTACACACATGCATCACATACCCTGGCTTAAGAGTGAGGTTCATTCGCGATATGTGCAAAATTAACCCAGTTGGAGAAATTGCCGCCCTCCCCCCCCCCCAGACAGTAAAGATAATTGGTAGAGAGAGTGCACATGTACGAGAGCAGTGTCATGGAGGTTCAAGTGAATATTCCTGCTTTCTGAAAAATAAAAATCCGCAGCCCATGGCATGAACTATTTGCAGCCGAGCTACAGTGTGTCTGCAGGATCTGGGGATTCTCATGTCAAAAGGCTGCGCCATGAATCTTTCATGAGGAAAACGGTGCTTGAGCTGCTGCTGGGAACATCTGGCAGCCGTCTCGGGGGACCACCAGCTTTCTGCGCAAAGCCAAAGCGTGAAGTATGAAAAGGGAGAGGGAGGGGTGAAGCGCAGAATGCTTCTAGGGTACATCAGACAGACCCCTCACAGCCGCTGAATGTGCCAGGGGATGCCAGGAACTGATGCTGAGCCTGAGGATCCACCAGAATATTTGAGAGGAATATGAAAGCCGTCAGTCATTTCTTTTTGAAAAAGAACTGCTTGATGAGCTGAGCTATGAGTGGTTGGCAAATATATTACAGTCTAATAACACACAGACTTTTCTTTCACCAGGCTCCCTTTTCCTGGGATTCTCTGTTCCCTTCTTATCTGCATCCTCTTTGCCGAAGTCTTCTCTGAAGGACCCTAATCTAATCTGAGTTGCACTATGCTTAAACAGGTTCAAGGCCACTTGCAATATAAGTGATTACAGAATATATACTACACTACAGCAATTTGAGGAAGGCCAAGTTTTGAATGGAGTAATGGGGAGGGAGAGTGGAGGTTCTATGATTACACTGGTAGTAGAAATTCAGGTAAGTTTATCTTCCTTACCCCAAAGGTCTGTCGTTATAAGACTTTTTTGGACAGGACTTTAGCGTACCAGTCAGGGAAGATGAACTCTTGGTTAAGTCCGATGATTGTTCAATCCTACTCTTAACTTACCTTTAGGAAAATATTAAAAACCCATTTATTTGACAAACAAGAATGCTGTTTTTGATATTATAAAGAGGTGTTTTGGTTCTTATTCTTTTTAATGCATGTTTTAACATAACATAAGAACATAAGCCGTGCCTCTGCCGGGTCAGACCAGAGGTCCATCGTGCCCAGCAGTCTGCTCACGTGGCGGCCCATCAGGTCCAGGACCTGTATAGTAATCCTCTATCTGTACCCTTCAATCCCCTTTTCCTTCAGGAAATTGTCCAATCCCTTCTTGAACATCGATACCGTACTCTGTCCTATCACACCCTCCGGAAGCGCATTCCAGGCATCCACCACCCTTTGGGTGAAGAAGAACTTCCTAGCACTGGTTCTGAATCTATCCCCTCTTAATTTTTGAGAATAGCCTCTCGTTCTTGAAGTTTTTGAAAGTTTGACGAATCTGTCCCTCTCCACTTTCTCTATGCCCTTCATGATCTTGTAAGTCTCTATCATGTCCCCTCTAAGTCTCCGCTTCTCCAGGGAAAAGAGCCCCAGTTTCTCCAATCTTTCAGCATACGAAAGGTTTTCCAAACCTTTTATCAATCCTGCTGGACATACCAACAAATTGTAATATTTTATTATGTAATACTAGATTGATGTACGCAGTTTGTATGTTCTGAAATTGTATCATGTGCTGAAATGTCTCAGCTTTTTCCTGTTGGGAACCGCCCAGAACTACTGGTAGGGCGGTATATAAGAAAAGAAATTATTATTATTATTATGGGATTTAGTGACATTAAGGGCGCCTTATCCTAAGGTGTGCTAGCATTTATAGTGCATGCACAAAATTACCATGCGCTAAACCGCACGGTACACTTCTAGAATAATGCCAGCTCAATGCTGGCGTTAAAATCTAGCGCACGCGGCAAGTTAGCGCGTGCTATACCGTGCATTAAGGCCCTAATGCACCTTAGTAAAAGGAGCCCTAAGTATTTCAAGTTAGTTGTTAGTTCAAAGAAGAGCGTTTTTCCATTTTTTCTGGAATCTGTTTCCATCCTGCAGGGGAGAGTGTGGTGCAGTGGTTCAAGCTACAGCCTCAGCCCCCTGAGGTTGGGGTTCAAACCCTGTGCTTCTCCTTGTGACTCTGGGCAACTCACTTAATCCTCTACTCCTCCAGTCCCGACTCCTCCAGAACTGCCCAAAGGCTTAAACTAGCCTTCCCCTCTCCACGCGGCATCCACTATTCAGGCAAACTGGGAAAATCCCTTCTCTTCAAAATCACAGGTCTTTGGAACGACCTCACCACCCCGCTGCGGAACCTGAGCTCCCTTCAGTTATTCCGCAAACAACTGAAAACCTGGCTTGTCAGCAAATTGTAGCTCTATCCTTCCCCCCTTTCTCTCCCCCCTTCTACACATAAGTTCATGTAATCCTTTTTCTTCTTCTCTACCCACTATTTTAAGTTCTTGTAAACCGTGTCGAGCTCCATTCTCATGGAGATGATGCGGTATATAAACTTAAGGTTTAGATTAGATTTATAGCAAGATCAAAATTCTTGAATTTTATATTCGTTGTACTGTTTTTGGATTTTTGCATCTTAATAAAAAAGATTGAACATAAAAGCTGCACACAGAAAAAAAAAGTGTCCCCTAGTTTCCAGGTTTTCAGCTTTTTAAAATACCGGTAATTGCTCAAGACAGCATCTATTTCATCTCACAACATCCTTTCTGCATCTCCTCGAAACCCCTTCAAAAGGCAGGCTCTCTTTGCCCCAATACTCCTCCGGGTCTTACTAGGTCTCCCTGGTGTCTGGAAGGTGGGGGAAGGGGGGCAAGAGAAAGCCTCAGTCACTCTTACCCCTTTGGGTGCTAAGTTCAAAATGGTGCCAGTTAATAACTAGTAGGAGTTTTGCAGTATTTACCTCTAGGGATCAAACTGCCAAATAAAGAATGATGTCAGGAGGGTGAAGGTGAGGAAAGGGAACCAAAGTTGTCAGCCTAGGTACTGAAAGTGTACCATTGATGTTGGGGGAGGGGAGGACAGGTCTGGAAGGGCTTTAGGAGAGGGGGTCCCATTGGCCTTCAAGCTGGTACTTTTGCATGTCTCAAGGCAGGAGTAAAAGACATGGAAATTCTTATGCTGTCACAAAAAGAACATAAATAGTCTTACTTAGTCAGACCAAAGGTCCATCAAGCCTAGTAGCCCATTCTCACAGTGGTCAATCCAGGTCACTAGTACCTAGTCAAAATCCAACAAGTATCAACATTCCATGCTACAGATCCAGGGCAAAAAGGAAAGGTTCCGGGTCAAGCTATTGTTGCTGGTGAATGTGATCTCAAAATAGTCTTGCGATGTGACCTGTTTGGATCGAATACCTCTCTAATAGCACTTTTGGATTATTTTTTCCACATATCTACTACCTGAGGACTATCAGAGAACCCTGAAGAAGACTATCTTATTGAAACACAGACCATGTTGGGTCCCATTCTTTTGGCGGATTAGGTCCTCAAGGTTTTTATGTGGATTATTTTATTTCTATGTGGATTGCTTACATTGACTTGTGGAACTTTTAAATTTTCAATAAAGTCCATTTCAGGAACATCATCACTCCACAGTTTTTCTTGGCTTCTTCTGCATTTTCTTCTCGGTGGATATCTCAGGGTCAATTTTTTTGTTTTGACCGACCCAGGGCAAGCATGTATTCCCTGTGTAAACCATGCTACCTTGAAGTTTGCATATGTAAAACAGAGGCTTTCAAAAATTACTATTAGATAGTAACATAACATAGTAAATGACGGCAGATAAAGACCCAAGTGCTCCATCCAGTCACCCAATCAAAGGATTCAATCAGGTTTGTTTGGCACAATTTAACTTTTATAAAACTATGTTGCCTCGGATCCTGTAACCCATTTGATTCTAAGAATTTCACTATCCTTTCTTTCAGCAACGCTTCCATTATTTTTCCAACAACCGAAGTGAGGCTTACCGGCCTGTAGTTTCCCACTTCATCTCTGTGACCACTTTTGTGAATAGGGACCATATCTGCTCTTCTCCAATCCAATGTGGAAATGCTTCTAAGAAAAGGACCTAGATATAAAAGTGATTATCTTTGTATTATATTAAACCGATCTGAGCCCATCAGTTTGGGGAGGTCGACAGGGCCATTGGTCAGGGAAAGAAGTGATAAATGTGTGTATGCTTTGATGAGTTGGTCAGAGAGACACACTGGGCCAAGGGAGGAGAAGGATGGACATGAGGGGAAGGTAAGAGGTGTGCAGGTTCCCTTCCTGTGCTTTGTTTTTACAGTCTGCTCTTGTTATTCACGGCCGTACAGTTCTTGAAAATGTTCATGAACTGTGAAATTGCAAATAATGAGACGCTGAATCTATGGGAAATAGAGGTTAGGTTCCAGCATTACAAGTTGTGCCTGAAAACCGCAGAAAGTGAACAATGGATCCTGTTAGGAAAATAGGGTTAGATTTCTGCATGGGAGAGGACTTGGACTACCTGTAGATGCTTGTAATTCACTCTCTGGACTCTTGGTGTCATATCTGGAAGCAAACGCCAGACTGTGAAGTGAAAGTGAAAGCAAAGAAAGCTGTTTTTTTAAGAGCAGGTCCACAAATACAAAAATACATCAGTATAAATGAAGAATATTGGTCAGAATGGATGCAGCTGCAGATATGCAAAATCATGTATCAGGAATGCATGAATAATCAGAATGGGCTGTCCATTATTTTCACTGATCTACAGTTAGGATTACCATATGGCTACAGAAAAAGGAGGATGGATTGAGACATCCAGGTTTTGCTTCCATTGCTTTCATTGGGGGTAAAACTCAGATGTCTCAATCTGTCCTCTTTTTTTCTGGAGCCATATGGTAATCCTATCTACAGTATCTTCTTCACAATCCTTAACGTGTTTTTCCAACACCTGAGAGTACAAGGAAGAGCTGAGAGAATTACCACCAAAGAGTGTCAAAGGATGCCAGAGAGCACTAGAGAATGCCAGAATCCTTTGGAGAAAAAGTTGAAGGTGGAAGGGAAGTACCAGACAAAGAAAAACACAATTGTTTTTCAAAAAGAGTTATGCATTCATTGGCAGCCTGGGAATGTACTCGTAATTCCTCAAGACACTGGTTTTGATAGGCTATATATACAGATAGAGGGGAAGTCTATAATTGTCATGTATGTGCCTAAACCATGTTCTGCAAATAAAGGATTTGATATATTATCTTTCTGTGATATAACCAAAGTGGACTCAGGCATGATCTAAGTCAATGGAGGGTTAAGTGATTTGCCCAGAGTCACAAGGAACTGCAGTGGGAATTGAACCCAGTTCCCCAGGCCACTGCACTAACCATTAGGCTCCTCCTCCACTGCTGCTTAATTACATACTCTATTTGTAAGGGAGGGTACACAGGGGGAAGAGCATGGATGGGACATGGGTAGGGACAGGGTCTCACTTACATGTGCGTCTTACATAATATTATTTGGTGCATGCCTGTTGTATTTCTGTCAGCTTTTTGGGAAGTGTAAGGACTCTTGCCTAAATGCCAGACAGGAATATTTTTCATTGTACTGGTATTTTGGGCAGGAAAGCGGGCTCGTACCGTGCACCCATTATAGAACTGCCCTCTAGTGCCAGGCAAAATCGCTGTAACTGTGCCAGCACTATCCATACATAGTCTGGGGGCATATAGGGCACTGGGAGGAAGTAAACACAAAACATCCTAGAAGAGTGATATCTGCTGCTCTACTGATATACTACTCTCTCAGAATAGAACATCCAATCCTACATATACGCAGACGACATCACAATCATCATCCCCATCACCTCCATCTCGACTGAAACCATAACCCTCATCTCTTCAGTCATCAACCAGGTGACACAATGGACAAATGCCTCCAATCTCAAACTGAACCCAGACAACCAAATTTTTCTTGGCAGCCCCATCAAACAAAACCACAGAATCCTCTATCAATCTAAACAGAACCATCTTCCCTATCAACCCTACCATTAAAATCCTGGGGGGTGACCATTGACCAACAACTCACCTTTAAAGCCCATTCCAATATCCTGATCAGCAAATGCTTTTGCCTATTATGGAAACTACCCATACTAAAGCCTTACTTTGAATTCGCGACATTCAGGTTGCTGGTCCAATCCCTAGTTCTCAGCTCCTTAGACTACTGCAATATAATTTATCTAGGAGCCCATAAGAAAACTATCAAGAGACTAAGAGCAGTCCAAACCATGGCAGTAAGACTGATGTTCGGCCTGAAAAAATCAGACCACATCTCCCCCTATTTCAGAAAACTGCATGGGCTCCCTCTTGAAGCAAGAATCATCTTTAAATTTGGCTGCCTTTGCTATAAGACCATGGTCGGTGCATCACCCATCTACCTCATGAAACACTTCGTTCTAAAGGACCATCCTTGCCCCACCCGAAAAACACTTCTATTCTCATTCCCCAATCCTCGACAGGACCCTATCCTTTCAGGCTGGCATCTGGAACAACACCTTAAGCTCACTCCTCCATAACTCCCCATCCTACCAATCCTTCAGAAAACCCCTGAAGATCCACCTATTCGACAAATTTATAGAACAATAAGAAGCCACCCTCCAACTATCCCACCCCCGTTTCTCATTCCCCCGCTCTTCCTCAATGCCACCACAATCCCTGACTCCCCCAATACCCGCTGCTACACCACTTCTCTCCCCACCTCTACCGCTACCCGCGATAACCACAAAGTATCTCTATTTTGTCTCTGTATCTCTACCTTACTGTACACCGTCTTGAACCGAACAGGTATGACAGGATATAAATAAAGCTATTATTATTATTATTACATGACTTATAAGCTACTTCCAGCCACGAGATGACCCACTATGACTATAGTGCTACCAGATGCACGCAGTTCTCTACAGAGTCAAGTAACCTCAGTTTTTCAATGTTAGAGCATGCACAACTCCTGCCATTTAATATTTGGGTATATTGCTGATGCAGAAGTTAACCAGCCTCAGCTGAAATTCAAACCAGTGCCCATTTGATTTGGCACATTTAGGACAGCCTTTTTGCTTTGCTATTTAGCCAGTGTGAGAAAATGCTGATTGCTTTTGCTAAACCGTCATCTGTTATGTTTGGCAACCTATTCTGAATAAGGGCATGTTATAAATAATAAATCCAAATCCACACGTGTTTATCCCAGTATTCTGGGCCTAGGAAAGACAGAATTCTGCACAGTCTGCAAAGATGGGGAGTTTTGTGCAAATTTCTGCATTGCGGGTGTTTAGAAAATAATTCATAATGGCAGCTGAGCACTGACTTTACAGAAGATGATACAGATTCAATATTGAGCCAGCAGTGCTTAGCGCTTTGCTGTTTGCCGCTAGCATTATTCCCGGAAATTTGATGGGTTTACTGAGCCAGCGTAAACATAGCCAGTTAACAGCAATATTCAGCATTTAGCCAACTGTGGGTACTGAGATCTTGGTGATCCTGGCCAGCAAGAGCTGAATGTCGGCACTTAACCAGCCAGGTGGTGACTCTGCCCCTGGAATGCCCCCAAATAGCTGGTTCCGAGATGGGCACTAACCCAACATTTTCTACACCAGTAACTGTTAAGTGCCATTGGATATGAAGGGTTAGCCCTGAACAAGTGTTTAACCTGCCCAGGGGAGCAGCACAACATCCACCTAAGTAGCGACAGGGCTAGGCTCCAGAGGGAGGAAGCCGCTGGCGCAGCTGTCAGACACAATGAAGTCCCGTTGGAGGTGCAAAGGAGCCACGCCGAAACCAGATCCCTGCCACCCTCGACGAAGGAGAAGTCGAGGGGGCCCAGGTCAGATCCATCAGCCAGAACCAACATCCCTCAAGCGGCACCTTGGAACGAGTCGAGCAGCAGGTAGGAGGCCCTTTGACCGTTGGACCAGAGCCAACGGTCGAACCACAAAGTTCAGTGATGTGATTTAGAAATGTAAAACTAAGAATGGAGGCCCCAGACCAAAGGAACCAAGTCAAAAAACAAACCAAATGAAACAGATCAAAATACCACAGCCGATGACCTAGCCAGGGGCCATCATGGTGCTCAGTTAAATAGTTGTGGATATTGACCCCCGTATGGCCAGTCCCATCTCCCGTGAGTCAGGTTTATGTGGGCGGGGCAGGAGGCTTGTGCAGTTGAGGACAGAGCTTGCAGCTTATGTTCTTATGAGATAGATCCCACAGGGACTTTCTCTAGTGGAAACTTTAAAATAAGATCTTACTGAGATATAGAAATTGTAAATTTTCTACATATTTCTTTAATCTGACCTTAATTCAAAATGTTAAATTAATCTGTGCTACTATTAATTTGAGCTAAATAAGAGACGGGTAGGGTTATCATATGGTTCTAGAAAAAGGAGGACGGTTTGAGACATCCAGGTTTTACTTACATTACATTACATTACATTAGGGATTTCTATTCCGCCTGTGCCTTGCGGTTCTAGGCGGATTACAATATAGAAAATATCTGGGACATTCCAGTAGAATTACATTTCAGGATTGCTTTCTTTTTTTTTGTAATTCTTTATTGATTTTCAATTCGAGTACAAAGTGCAAAAAATTTTACAAACAAGAAATATATTGAACACCACTTACATCCTATCAAATAATAATACAAAATATATTTCCCCCCTCCCTCCCCCCTCCCTGGTTGTGAGTGAAAATCAAGCAGGAATTGAAGGCTTATACAATTAATTAGATTTAACAAATTCCGTTAACGGACCCCCCATGTCGCTATTTTACTTATAATTTTAATGCACCCTATTGTCTATTTTTCTGTAAACCGCTTAGAATCCCAACGGAGTTTAGCGGTATATAAGAAATAAATTACATTACATTTAGATATTTTATGATGTCCCAATAGTTCGGAATTCATTTTCTCATATTTATAACATTGACATAAAGTTTCCCACCAAAAGGAAAAATTAAGCCTGTCTCAGTTTTTCCAAATCCTGGTGATCATTTGCATGGCAACCCCTGTCACAATTATAAGAAGTCTGCTTTTATACCTGTCTAATGGATTTTTAGCTTCCAACAAAGTCCCATGCACCTCTCGTAAATATATAACACAGAGCACTGAGAATGAACCTTTCCTCTCTAGGAGCTTGTCACCTTTCAGGCTTGAACGGATGCATTATTCCTCTCCTTTTGAACCCAAGCATCCTTCTGGATTTTGCCATCACCTCATCTACATATTTGATCACCTTAAGATCATTAGATACAATAAATCACAGATTCAGTTCTTGTTTCAGGAATAGACTAGCTTCATCCCCTTGCCTTAGGGTTTTCTGGCCCAAATAATCCTATACATCTTAGCGCTGAACCATAGATACTTCCTCAAGCTTTGCTGGATTGCTCCTCATGTTATTTACACCATCCAGAATATCTGCCCTATTGTATAGCTTGGTATCATCCACAAAGAGGTAAAAACCTTACCAGAAAGCCCTTCTGCAAACATCGCTTTCAAAACAATATTCAAAAGAATTGGACCAAGGAGCAATCCCTGTGGCACACCACTGATAAAGCCCCCATCGTGGATGTGAACCTCATCTATAGCTGTCTTCATTGCTTCCTACTTTTAACCAGTTCCTAACTTAATTAGTCACTTTAGGGCCCATACTGAGGGAGGGTGCTCAGTTTATTTCTTAGGGGAATTGTGTCCAAGGCTTTGCTGAAATCCAAATGCACCACATCTATTTATAGCACTCTCCACTGATCCAGCAGTCAAAGAAATTGATCACATTTGCCTAACGAGAGTTATCTTTGGTTAAAGCATCCTGACTCCAATCTTGCAATCTTTTTGATCCAGAAACAGCCTTATCCTCTATTCTGGTACTGATACCATTATTCACCACTGAGGGCAGATTAATCAGGCTATATTTCCCAGCTTATTCCTTCAGACTTGTGACAATGACCAAGACCTCGTCTGCCCTTCATGGGCGACTGAATATTCAGCTAGAGGTCAGTGCTTCTAGCCAGGCAAGCTCACAGCCCCCTATGCATAGCAAAGGGGCTCTTTTTCCAAACCCTTAAACATATAAATACCATAGGTTACTATGGTACTTTGTGTGTCTAAGTCAGGGGTAGGCAATTCCGGTCCTCGAGAGCCGAACCAGGTCAGGTTTTCAGGATATCCACAATAAATATGCATGAGATAGATTTGCATCTGAAGGAGGCAGTGCATGCAAATCCATCTCATACATATTCTTGGTGGAGATCCTAAAAACCTGACCTGGCTCCGGCTCTTGAGATCCGGAATTGCCTACCCCTGCTCTAGGCCAGTGGTCTCAAAGTCCCTCCTTGAGGGCCGCAATCCAGTCGGTTTTTCAGGATTTCCCCCATGAATATGCATGAGATCTATGTGCATGCACTGCTTTCAATGCATATTCATTGGGGAAATCCTGAAAACCCGACTGGATTGGGGCCCTTAAAGAGGGACTTTGACACCCCTGGCCTGGAGCAGGGGTAGGCAATTCCAGACCTCGAGAGCCGGAGCCAGGCCAGGTTTTCAGGATATCCACAATAAATATGCATGAGATAGATTTGCATCTCAAGGAGGCAGTGCTTGCAAATCCATCTCATACATATTCATGGTGGATATCCTGAAAACCTGACCTGGCTCCGGCTCTCGAGGACCGGAATTGCCTACCCCTGGTTTAAGTGCATTGAGAACGAGCTCCTCACTAAGGCTTAGTGTCTTGGCTATCAGGTTACTGCCACAAAATCAATGAGAGAGCAAACACATACAGAAGTGTCTGGACCCAACAAGGATGTGCTGGTTAAAAGGTGTTTTAGCATTTCTAGTGACATCTGCCTTTCTGGTACAGTTTATTAAAATTATGAACTATCTATTTAATAAGACTGGCTCTTTTCCTGCTACCATGAAACGGGTGCAAACGTAGAATCACAAATAAACTCTGGCCTGGACTGAGTTTTAGCAGGGGACTGGACTCTTGGTACTGTGAGAAGTGCTTTCACTGTTTTCCTTGGGGATGTAACATTCTGCTGTGTTGCTCCTACACTCCTAATGCTCAGAAAATCCCACCGCTTGTCTTCCATACTTTAATTCCCTGATTCTTTGAAACAGTCCGACTTGTTTCTCTCCCCTGAATATTTACATCATAAATCTGGATTTGGATTTCATCTTCTCTAAGCTCAGGCTCAAGGTGACGTACACTTCAGAATTTAGAGTGAAATGGAACGTATCTAGTCTAATCTTCAATTTCCTTTACTGTACTAGATCAACAATGGTTCAAGGCGATTTACATTGAGAGAACCTATCCAAACCATAAGGGGATTCACAATAATTTAAAACATAAATCTAAAAAAAGTAAATGAAATCTTTCAAATAAGAAAGTCTGTAACTTCTTACGAAATCTCATATAGCCTGACTCTGTCCTAATAACTGATGGTAAACTGTTCCAAACTGGTCGCAAAATAAATGAACATTGAATGAAACTGTCATTTGTATTTTATGCCTTTGATGGATGGAAATCTCAATAACAAAGTATCATGAATTCTAGACGAAGAATAAAGTGAATGAGAAAAAGAATGAGTAAGAAATTCTGAGGAGCTAGCAGGCAAAATATGAAATATAGTGTATGATAATTTAAAAGTTATATACGAGGGGCCAATGAAAAGTTCTCAGCCCAACCAAGAAGAGAATGATGTGGAGCTATGACACCTACAAGTTATTCCACACTTTGTTTCAATGAGGCAAATGCATCTACTGGTAGTAAATGGACACAAATATAGGGAAACCAAGCCATTGTGACATCACTGATGAGGTTGGCTGTTAGGCATTGGTAGAATGAGGCATCATGATGTCACAATACAAGGACCACTTAAAAAGAGTTCTCACCCAACCAAGAAGAGAATGATGTGGAGCCATGATACCTACAAGTTATTCCACACTTTGTTTCAATGAGGCAAATGCATCTACTGGTAGTAAATGGACACAAATATAGGGAAACCAAGCCATTGTGACATCACTGATGAGGTTGGCTGTTAGGCATTGGTAGAATGAGGCATCATGATGTCACAATACAAGGACCACTTAAAAAGAGTTCTCACCCAACCAAGAAGAGAATGATGTGGAGCCATGATACCTACAAGTTATTCCACACTTTGTTTCAATGAGGCAAATGCATCTTCTGGTAGTAAATGGACACAAGTATAGGGAAACCAAGCCATTGTGACATCACTGATGAGGTTGGCTCTTAGGCATTGGTAGAATGAGGCATTATGATGTCACAATATAAGGACAACTTAAAAAGAGTTCTCACCAAACCAAGAAGAGAATGATGTGGAGATTGAAATTTACAAGTTATTCCACATTTTCATGACACTTTTTGTTTCATTTCATATCATTGAAAAGTATCAAAAAAGTGTGGAATAACTTGTAAGTTTCATGGCTCCATATCATTCTCTTCTTGGTTGGGCTGAGAATTTTCAGCGGTTCTTCATAGGTAACCAGTTAGGTTTATGGTAAAATTCTGAAATACACTTCTCCCTCCGTATTCGCGGTTTCGATTATTCACAGTGTTTAGCTTGCTGGCTCCTCTCCCCAAATTACATCAGCTTGCATAGAGAAATTCGCTGATTCCCAGCACTTTCTTCACTGTGTTTTGCCTCTCCTTCAGGAACAGGCCAGGTCTCCCACCATGTTATTTGCGGTTTTACCATATTCACAATGGTTTTTAATAGAAAACAGCGAATAACATATGAAAAAGTTATTCGTGGGTCTGTTAATCCCCTGTCACAGCGAATACGGAGGGAGAAGTGTACTGTCAATATTTTTTTCTGCTGAAGAGGATAATTGTGACCTAGAGAGGGACTTCTGGCTGTGGGAATTCATTGCAGACACTGAACCCTCTTGCAATGTAGGACCCTCTGGAAATGTCCCCTTTTCAGTACTGCTTTCTAAGGGAGAAACACGGTTTCAGATCTTACAGGCTTTATCATTTCAGACACTCATTAAGGATTGGGCCCAATGGGACGGCTATTCAAGTGGTCTAACAAAGCAGGAGAGGATCCTGGCTGGGACAAACCTGTTTTTTTTTTATTATTAGCAACATAAGCCCAGACAATGTTGCTGAATATTCAGGCAGACTGCCTCGGTACTACCTAGTTCTTGGTGGGACAGTCCAGGGATGGTAATACTTGTATAAACTTATTATCCGCTCAATATCAAATCTGTTCAAGGCAGATTACAAAAGTTCATACTTGAGCATACCAATGAAATAAACAAAGCATAAAATACAATTTAAAATTCTGAAACATCTAAAGTAGGTGCGTGGTCCCTCAGTTTAATAAGCTAGCTAAGAAGACAACCTGGGGAGTTGGGTGGGTTGTGAGAATAACTGCCTGCTGTCCCTGGATAACACTTGTTACGGTAAGTAACTGTGCTTTATTCCAGGACAAGCAGGCAGCATATTCTCACATGTGGGTGACCTCCAAGCTAACCATGATGCGATAGTGGGAGAGTTGGTCTTTAGGAAAATAAATTTTGTAATACTGACTGGCTGAAATGCCTATCCTGTCTGGAGAAAGAGTAATGTGAGGTGAATGTGTGAACCGAGGACCAGGTGGCAGCTTTACATATTTCCTCAATAGGGGTGGATCTAAGGAAAGCTACTGAAGCTGCTATAGCTTGAACTTTATGGGCTGTGACACGACTCTCCAGCTGAAGTCCAGCCTGAGCATAACAGAACGATATGCAGGAAGCCAACCAGTTGGAAATCATTCTCTTGGAAATAGGATGTCCCAACTTGTTAGGATCATATAAGATGAAAAGTTGAGGAGATGATCTATGTGGCTTTGTTCTATTGAGATAGTAGGCCAAAGCTCGCTTGCAATCCAGAGTATGAAGGTCTGCTTCTCATGAGTGAGAATGAGGCTTAGGAAAAAATACTGGAAGCACAATTGATTGATTGAGATGAAAGTCCGTGACAACTTTCGGCAGAAACTTTGGATGTGTGCGAAGGACCACTTTGTCATGGTGGAACACAGTGAAAGGTGGATCTGCCACTAATTCTTGAAGTTCACTTACTCTTCTTGCAGAAGTAAGTGAAATGAGAAAAACAATTTTGCAGGTAAGATACTTGAGATGAGCCAAAGACATAGGTTCAAATGGAAGCTTCATCAAACTAGCAAGAACTACATTCAGGTCCCAGACTGTTGGAGGAAGCTTGAGAGGTGGTTTCACATTGAAAAGTCCTTTCATAAATCTGGAGACCAAAGGATGAGCAGTGAGAGGTTTACCCTCCACTGGTTGGTGAAATGAAGTAATAGCGCTGAGGTGGACTCGATTGGATGTGGACTTGAGGCCTGCCTCAGATAAATGAAGAAAATAATCCAGGACCAGGGAAACTGAAATGGATTGTGGATCATGATGACATCAGGAGGAGAAACGGATTCACTTCTGCTGATAACATTGCTGAGTGGCGGGTTTCCTGGAGGCTTTGCGGATAAGTCGCACTGACTGAGAAAGGCTAAGGTTGGCTGCATTCAGCCCAAGAGATACCAAGCTGTCAGGTTTAGAGATTACAAGTTGCAGGATGAAGAAGTGCACCTTGACTCTGCGTAAGAAGAGATGAAAATATTGGCAGAGACATTGGCTCCCTGGCACTGAGTTGAAGTAGAAGGGAGAACCAAGGCTGCCTGGGCCACTGAGGAGCTATGAGAATCATGGTGGCTGACTCCAGCTTGACTTTGAAAAGAGTCTTTAGAATGAGAAGAGTAGGTGGAAACGCATAAAGAAACTTGTGTGTCCAATCCAGCAGAAATGCATCCGCCTCCAGATGGAGAGGTGAATAAAGTCTGAAGGAGAACTGGGGTAACTTGTTGTTGTAGGGAGATGCAAACAAGTCCACTTGGGGAGTGTCCCACTGAGCAAAGATGAGATGGAGAGTTGCGGAGTTGAGCATCCATTTGTGAGGTTGAAGAACTCTGCTGAGCTTGTCCACTAAGCAATTCTGTTCCCCTTGAATATAGACTGCTTTGAGGTAGATGTTTCAAGCAGTCACCCAAAGCCAAATCTTTTGTGCTTCTTGGCAAAGAAGGAGAGAACATGTGCTTCCTTGCTTGTTGACATAGTATATCGCTACTTGATTGTCTGTGCAAAGCAAGAGGATTGGATTTGCTATGAGATGCTGAAAAGCTTTGAGAGCATAGTAAATCACCCTGAATTCCAGAAGATTGATATGAAACTTATGTTCTTTGGTGGTCCAATGATCTTGAGTCTGCAAATCATACAGATGTGCCCCCCAGGTATAAATTGATGCATCTGTGGTCAAAACTTTGTGATGAGGTGGCATGTGAAAGAGACCACTGCAGCAACTTTCGAAGAGACGATGTTACAGAAATGTGCTGTGAGAGTGGATCTGTTGCTTGAGACCACTGTGAGGCTAGGGTCCATTGAGGTGTTCTGAGATGGAGTCTTGCCAGAGGAGTCATGTGGACCATAGATGCCATATGGCCCAGAAGAACTATCATTTGCCTGGTTGATATGGACTGGAGCTGTCTACCTGATGACAAAGCTTATTATCAGAGCATCCTGACGATTCTGGGGAAGAAATGCTCTCATTAGCGTGGTGTCGAGAATTGCTCCTATAAATTGGAGTCTTTGAGATGGAAGAAGCTGTGATTTGGGGAAGTTGACTTCGAACCCCAAGTTCTGAAGAAACAAGATGGTGCAATTTGTCACCCACACAACATCCTGAGAAGACGAGTCCTTGATGAGCCAGTTGTCTAGATAGGGAAACACCTGAAGACCATGGGATCTCAAGGCCGCTGCTACCACAACCAGGCACTTCGTGAAGACTCTGGGAGAAGATGCCAAGCCAAATGGCAGGATCTTGTACTGATAGTAACGAAAAGTCACTTGGAAACAAAGATATTTCCTGGAAGCCTGGTTAATTAGGATATGAGTATAGGCTTCCTTCAGATCTAGAGAGCATAGCCAATCATTGTGAGCCAAGAGGGGATACAGAGTGGCTAAAGATAGCATCCAAAATTTTTATCTGACCAGAAATTTGTTGAGGGATCTGAGATCTAAGATTGGTCGGAGACCTCCCATCTTCTTCGGTACTGGAAAATAGAAGGAGTAAAACCTTTGGTGTTGCTGATTTACAGGAACCTCCTCAATGGCATTGAGGAAAAGAAGGGATTGAACCTCCTGAAGAAGAAGAGAGGAGCTGTGGAGGGTTGGAAGCAGACTCTCTTGGAGGATGGTCTGGAGGGAGGGTGGTGAAATGCAGAGAGTAACCCTCCCAAATGATCTGTAGCACCCACAGACCGGAGGTGATGAGCTTCCAACGATAGATATAGTGTTGTAGGCTGAAACAATGGGACTGAGGCTATGCTCTCCAGTAACACATCAAAAAGACTGAGTTGATTTGGCCTGAGCAGTAGGCTGGGTCTTAGGAGGATGTTGTTGTTGTTTCTGTTTATTTTGTAGAGGTTGCAATGGAGCAGAAGCTTTGGCAGCAAATCTGCATTGGTAGGATGAAGCAGGCTTGAAATGTCTAAAAGAAGTTGGTTTCTTCTTGGGTTTAATTAAGATGTCCCAGCGAGTCTCTTGTGCCGAGAGCTTTTGTGTTGCGGTGTCTGCCGAATCCCTGAAAAGCTTGTCTCCCAAACACGGCACGTTGGCCAGGCGATCCTGGTGGTTGACATCCATGTCAGAGACCCTTAGCCATGCTAGTCTTCACATGACTACTGATATGGCTGAAGCTCTGGAGGTGAGCTCAAAGATATCATATGCCAAACGCACCATGTACTTTCTCAACTGGAGCACAGAAGAGACGTTGTTGGAATCCCTTCAACTTGCGGGCAGGATAAGCAGGAAACTGCTTGAGGAGATGCTTTAAGTAGCAGAGGAGATGCTTTAAGTAGTAGGAGAAGTAAAAAATTATAGTTCATCACCCTGTTAGCCAACATGTAATTTTGGTAGAACCTCCGACCAAACTTATCCATAGTACGTCCCTCCCTACCAGGAGGGACAAAGGCATAAACATTAGCTGAAGCTGATTTCTTTAAAGTAGACTCTACAACCAGGGATTGATGAGGTAATTGGGGTTTATCAAATTCTGGGAGAGCAATGACTTTGTAGAGAGACTCCAGTTTCCTCGGTGCCACTGGTACAGAGAGTGGAGATTCAAGTTTCTTATAAAAAGTTTCCCTCAAGATGCCATGCAAAGGTAGTTTGAGCATCTCTTTTGGAGGTTGGTCATAGTCCAGGGTTTCAAAATACTCTTTACTATATGTAGAATCAGGTTCCAACTGCACTGAAAGATCCTTTCCCATCAGACGTATGAACTTGGAGAAAGAGAGCTTTTCGGTGGGAGAAATAGCTCTGGTGGGAGAGCGGCTGGGAGAATCCGATGCAGGAGAGTCCTCAGCTTTTGTGGTATACGGAGATGCGGGATCAGAGTCATCCTGCAAGTCAAAGTCCTGTAGCATCGAGGGGGAACGGTGCTTGGATCGGTGCCGTTCTGGTGCCGGGGTCTCAAGAGTGTTTCTTCTTCCCAGATTTAACAGGCGTCCTGTCTGAGTGCCTGGACGTAGAAGTGTGACGCTGGGCAGATGAAGCCCGGTGTCGCAGAGGTCAATGCTTTGGTGCTGGAATCGCTGGACTGGATCTGCATGTGTTTTCCTTGCACCACACCGATGGAGCGTTGATGGTGTCGGTGGTCGTGGCCATGGTACGCTCAGGCTGGACCGGCACCGGAGAAGTCAGTGTCGGGAGCAATAGTTGGAACTGGTCCCCGAGCTCCTCTCGAAGCAAAGCATTGAGCTTTTGCCTCAGACTAAGCACCGGTACTTGAGGCCTATTCACTGGTACCACAGGTGCTGCGATGCATTCAAGGGAGGATGATGCCGATGTTGAGGTACTCCGTGATAAAGGAATTGGTCACTGGGACTTGTGCTTAGTCGGCATGAATTGGCTCGATGCCTTTGTGCCAG
The DNA here is from genome assembly GCF_902459505.1 of Geotrypetes seraphini. Taxonomy (NCBI): domain Eukaryota; kingdom Metazoa; phylum Chordata; class Amphibia; order Gymnophiona; family Dermophiidae; genus Geotrypetes; species Geotrypetes seraphini. The sequence continues at coordinate 8,947,721 of NC_047087.1, read as the reverse complement.
CGTCCCTGATGGGGAAGGGAATGGCTTCTTAACTGGCTTACCTGAGGGCGTGATGTGCTGCAACACCGATGACGATGTAGGCAGTGTCGAAGTCTTTGACGCCGGTGTCTTCGAAGTAGATGGTGTCATCGATGCGTCTTCCATGGGCCACCGAAAAGGTTCTCTTGCTGTAAAATACAGCTTTTAATCATCCGCTTTTGCAGAGGAGAGCAGCACTTACGAGTCTGAACACGGTGTTCAGGACCCAAACACTGGAAGGTCTGTAAGCGAAATGACCGCACTTTTTAAAACTGGTCAGCGGGCATGACATGGACAGAAACACCGCCTTAGCCAAATTAAACTCGATGGTTGAGGTGGACGACAAGGTCCCGCCGGGCCAAAACCCGCAGACGTCAAAAAAATGAATAACTTAAAAAAAAAAAAATTATTTTCTTTAACAAAAAAGAAAAGAAGAAATAAGAAGAATATAAGAAAAAACACGAGAGCGAGAAGGCAGAAACGATCAACGGCCATTGAAACGCGACTTCTTAGCTCCATGGAAACTAAGAAACTGAGGGACAGCGCGCCTACGCAGTGCGGGCTGTCAAGAACTTTCTGAAAGTCTTAAAGTGGCGATGCACTTTTAAAGTGTCCATACCGGGGCTCCGTCGGTGACGTCACCCACATGTGAGAATATACTGCCTGAAAATGTAAAGTTAAATTGTGATTGGAAAGAAGGTAGAGGGGGAAATGAAACCAGATAGAAAGGTTCAAAATATCATATTTCAGTTTTTGACAGAGAATTTTGCTGCCATGTTTTGAAGTAATTGTAGCAGTCTGATTAGGAAAAAGAACATTACAATCGGAGCCGGATTAAGGCCAACTGATGCCCTAAGCACAGTCCAACAATGGTGCTCCTTGGCTCTTCCACTGACTAACTGAAAAAAACATTAAGACTTAATATCATTATTGTATGAAACAAAACATCATATGAATATACTCATATATTTATAATGGTTAGAAAAACACTGAAATTCAGGATGGATAAGGGGTGTGGCAGACAGCAGTGAAAGAGTTAAGGGCATGATAGGGGAAATATCTCTGTGGTACCCCCCATTCCCTTGGTGCCCTAAGAACCTGCTTATTTTGCTTAAGGGCTGATTACAATAATATAATTGGTGTATGTTGAAGCAGAGAGCTACCCCAGTGCTATCCAGATTCATATTCAGTTAAATTAGGGCAGCTAAAAGGCTTTCCTAAGTTAACTGGGTAGACCTCTGGGCAGTGGTATAGCCACAAGGAGCCTCAGGGGCCTGATCCCCCCCACCCCCAATTTTGGACTCAGGCCTCCTTCAAAACTCTGGCATTGAATGCATGGTTGGCGGGAAATCCAAGCCCCATCAGCCAAATAGATTCTCTACTGGAGCAGTGAGGAAACAGGTGGGGTGCTCCAGCTGCCGACCCCAGCACTTCCACACATGCTCACTTTAAGAATTGAACTGAGCGGGAGCAGAAGTGCTGACATCTGAAGCTGGAGCACTCTGCTAGCATTCTTGCTGCGTCAACAGTGCAGGGGCAGCTCTGGAAGAGAAGGTATAATTTGAGGGGTAGGGGTGGGGGAGAATGACAAAACATGAGGCCCGCCCACCCCCAACCCCCACAAAATAAGTTCTGGCTATGCCCCAGCCTCTGGGTACAGCAGCTGAATATTGACAGTGCCCAGGTAACTCCCGACAGGTCAGTCAGTACTCGGAGTTCTAATGAACTGGCAGTGGCTGTGTAAGACTGTTGGCTCACATAGGAAGACACAGCCTCAAGTTTTATTAAAATGTATGCTAATGAGCTAATTAAGGTATTCTGTGCAATACAGAGAGTTCGCTGCCCACTTTTGCCATGTGCACAATGCAAGAATTTTTTCGCCAGGTCCAGAGCCATATGGAAGATTTTGCGGAGAGGATTTCTTGTTGGTGTTCCACGTTTAAGTGCTGGTTTTGACCTGTTTTGCAAGCGGAAGTAAATGGCTGGTGCAGTTTATAAAAGCAGATGGTAAGTAACACACGTGCGTGTATCCGAACAAGCCCGAAAGTGAATTCAGACATTGGTGCCTGTTTTTCTGCCTCAAATATGAGCCTCACAAAAAATTTCAAGTGAAAACAATTTGTGCAAGGTTCATATTTAGGCACAGAATAAGCGCCAATGTGTACTGACACTTGGTTTTACATAGTAACATAGTAAATGACGGCAGATAAAGACCTGAACGGTCCATCCAATCGGCCCATTACAAATACATGATTCAATTAACTTGTCTCTTCTTTGATATTTCTGGGTCATAGACCACCTGGTATTATCTTAGGTTCCAAATGCTGAAGTTGCCACCTAATCAAGCCATTGTGACATCACTGCTGAGGTTGGCTCTTAGGCGTTGGTGGAATGAGGCATTATGACATCACCATCTCAGCTCTGGAATGTTGCTACTCTTTGTGTTTCTGCCAGGTAACATAGTAAATGATGGCAGATAAAGACCTGAATGGTCCATCCAGTCGGCCCATTACAAATACATGATTCAATTAACTTGTCTCTTCTTTGCTATTTCTGGGTCATAGACCACCTGGTATTATATCTTAGGTTCCAACTGCTGAAGTTGCCGTCCAAGCTCACTCCAGCCTATCCAACCATCCCGTTGTTTGCAGGATATCTACCATAAGGTCTGGCCAGTAATATCCTCATGTTCCAAGTTAGTGGAGATCCCACTGATGTCCTCCCCAGCCCATCCTACACCAAATCACCACATATGGGACACAGACCGTGCAAGTCTGTCCAATACCGGCCTTAGTTCTTTAATTTATACCATTCATTTTTTGGTTTGGACATATGCATAAGAAGCTGAGAAACCTTGTGCACATGCTTTTGATATACTTCCCCTACATTTGCTGTAGGGTTGCTGTGCATAAAATTTGCATATAATTAACATACTGCATTCCATGGTATTACACTCATGGTAGAAACCACGTGCTCAGGTATCAGTGTGCAGATCAACTGCAAGTTAGTGAGTAGGCTTGGCAGGCAAAGATGCTGAAGGTGGGTTAGGTGGAGGATCTTGTGTGACCATCCGTCTTGGAAGGGGAAGTAGAACTGAGGAAGATGATAGAAAGTGTTCTGTGTCTTACAAGTGACTGCACTCCATGGCTGACAGCTGGGATGTTTCTTTAGCAGTGTGGACAGGGATAACAAGGTAAACTGAATGGTTCCTCCGGCCTCTTTCTGCCATAACTATGCTAATATGTTAAGTGAAAATCGGCCCACATGACTACCTTTAATTAATAAGATATTCTCTACACATTCCTAGGTTCCATAACCACCCTCTCCATCTAATTTTATGAAAATCTAGAGACTAGAACTTTCTTTCACTTCTTGAGGTCTTAGACCACCAGTGCCCAAAAGAGTAAACTCCAGTGTGACACAGAAGCTTAGACGAACTTCCAGCACCGCACAGCATAAACAAAATCCCACTTCCTGCTGTGCAAAAAAGCAAACTCCTGTAACCGTCACCTTCATGAAGGACAAGAGATCACACTTTTCCAGAGATAAATTTTGGTCCCACAGCTCGTCCAGCTTTCTCCAGAGACCACACTTCAGCAGAGGTAAAATAAAACAACAACCACCACCAAAAAACCCCTGTTCAACAGGCGATGCAGCTTGGGATCCTCACCTTCATGTGGACAGAGGGTCAGATTCCCCAGACATAAACCCCCTTCCCAACTTTCTTTTGTCTTTTTGCATCAGTAGCATTCCTCTTTCCATCTTGTGCTGTGTCTGCATCTTACTCTCCTCTTGCTATAGCCAAACAGATTCTCATTGGCACAGGGCCCATTCCACAGCAAAGAAATCCCAGCATTTCTGTATATCATGAAATCCTAAGAATATTCAGAGAACGTACATCGGATCCAGATAGGAAAAACTATTTCCATTTTGGGTTATAGTGGACAAAACAAATCAATTGACTATTAGCAGAATCTGCGTCTCCACAACAGCGCGAACATTAGGGATCTGCAAATGCGGGTGCATATGGAATATATTTCATGATATGGGTGATGTTGCCAAGCTGTGTTCCCCGACCTTTCTTCTCTCCCTGGCCAGTGGCCAGTGTTACATCCCGTGTCCTTGTGTCTGTCAGAGCCTGTGCTGGAAGCTACTAGAAGGTGAATGCCAATGGCAGCAACACTTTCAACAAACATCCTGCGATCGCAAATGAGAAGGAGGGCGATGATGCTGTTTCTGCGTGTGTGACTGCAGAGGTCGTATGTTTACATCACCACATTCTCCGTTCAGCGTCTGGATACGAGTGCTCATATGACAGCAGATATACAGAAACATGCAGGTTCAAATGCCCCCCCCCCCCTAAAATATGTTTTAAAATCAAGCTAAGCACCTTTTAGTTTTCCAAGCGTCTCGCTCACCACCTGTCCTGCTTCCTTCTTCTCTCCTCCGTCTCTCAGGATGGCTCACTCCCTTCCTCCGTGGTACGTCTGCCAACAATGACAGTCTGCCTTGAGAGGCGACGCCAGCTCATCTGGCCCCAAGCTGCCATGGTTGGCACCTCTTGTAGTTCCAGCCTCGATGGCATCTGTCCATCTCTCCCATCCCTCGCCATCCTCCCCCAACTCTTCTGCTTTGCCTCTGGACCTGCCGTGCCAGCTTCCAGCAGCCTAGAGACGGTAGATGCCCAAGCGGACGACTGACAGCTCAGCATTCCTCCTCTGCTGCCAAAAAAAAAAACAGCAAAAAATGTGAGAAGAGCCAAGAAAATAGCCAGTTCTGCTCACAAGAGAACTACGTAAGTAAACAAACGAAGGAACAGCAGCCTGTGGTTTTTCAGCAGATCTATAGAAGAGGGTTATACCATCTCTAGGACTTCTCTCTTTTCCTTTCTGCATAGATCTTTTGTGCTCAGAGGAAAAAAAAAATAAAGTTGCATCCATTTCAGACTGCTAAGCTTTCTGATTGGCTGAATGCATAGGTCCCTCCCTTTTTCTTTCCTTATCCTTCAATTATTTTATCCACTTCAGTCTCCTTAATATTTTTTAAATTGCCCTCTCAGCTTCCACCTCTAGCCCTCCTTTCAGAGATGGCATTACTCCAACAGGAAAGTCCAGAGATCTAGCAATGGGGTCTTCTCAAGGAAGAACTCCTATCCTAACTTCAGATCATGAGATTTTGAGCCAACCGTTGCCTTACACAGCCCATCTCCATGTAGTATGAATTATAACGATGGCAAAAGGGAACTGGGAGAGGAACAATACCCAAGCACTTGGACAAGAATCTCACGACGAGTCAGCATTAAATTGTAGGCGGATCTTCAGCATTATTTGAACTTCCACCTGCTTCACCAGCTTCCCCTCAAAAATGGTAAGGAGGCTGGAGAAAGCATTAAGAGACCTTGATTCATCCATTTTGGGGCCAGAAAGGAGGCCGAGGTGAACAGCCAAGGAATACAAATATTTGCTATTCAAAGCTTCAAGAGAGGCGACATGGAGAAGACCAAATAGGATGAACAAGTTGATTGAATGAGATATTTGATGTTTGTCCTACTCCAAGTTCTGGAATATACTCATCTCTTTTCTCAATTCAGGAGCCTCATAAATCCTTTCCCAGACATGCTAAGTTGCTTTGCAATATCAAAATTAGAAAAACTGCACTGATCACTTTCAGACTGTAATAACAGCTTGATCCAAGGGCAAAGAGCCAAAAATACCTGCCTACATTTTAATTCCAAACTGCTTCATTTGTGTATGCTGTGAAACACTTATTTACCCCAGCTCCTTAGGATTCAACTCTCCCCCCAATTGAAAATGGATTATGGTTGAACCTGTAAATTTAGAGCAGAATTTTAGAAATGAACATCAGCTTTGGATTTTTATTTCTCATGTGATTTAGAATAGGATCTGCTGTCACACAGGCTGTTCTAAAATACATGAGAAGTGGACATCCCAATGTTGGCTGTGTCCAGCATGAACATCTGTTTTACAAACTGCAATGGCTAAACTATGAAGGGGGGCAAAACAAGGGACATGGACATCTTTGTAGCAGCAGAACATTCATATTATAAGATTCTGGTGAGACCTCATTTAGAATATTGTGTCCAATTCTGGAGGCCGCACCTTTAAAAAGATATAAAAAGGATGGAGTCGGTCCAGAGGAAGGCTACTAAAATGGTATGTGGTCTTCATCATAAGGAGTATGGGGATAGACTTAAAGATCTCAATCTGTATACTTTGGAGGACAGGTGGGAGAGGGGAGATATGATAGAGACGTTTAAATACTTGCTTAATGTAAATGGGCATGGTCAAGTCTCTTTCATTTGAAAAGAAACTGCAATGAGAGGGCATAGGATGAAGTTAAGAGGAGTAATCTGAGGAAATACTTTTTTACGGAAAGGGTGGTAGTCTCCCAGAAGAGGTGGTGGAGACAGAGACTGTGTCTGAATTCAAGAGGGCCTGGGATAGGCAGGTGGTATCTCTCGGAGACAGAAAGAGATAATGGTTACTGTGGATGGGCAGTTCTATGACCTCACAATGCAGGTGCACAGAGCCTTAGCCTATAGGAAGAGGAGATGCAAATGTTAAGAGCCTTAGCCAATAGGGAGAGGAGGAGAGAGTGAATGCTGCGGATGGGCCATTTGGCCTTTATCTGCCATCATGTTTCTATAACCATAAAGCTCTATGACCTCACAATGCAGGTGTAAAGAGCCTTAGCCAATAGGAAGAGGAGATGCAAATGTTAAGAGCCTTAGCCAATAGGGAGAGGAGGAGAGAGTGGATGCTGCAGATGGGCCATTTGGCCTTTATCTGCCATCATGTTTCTTTGTTTTTTATAGTAAGACCTGTCTCTGTCTACCTTTTCAATCACTTTGTGTTCCCTTTATACTCTTGTCCTATGTGGGGAGTCTCTTTGTTCTCATTTCCAACATTAAAAAGATGCACTTCAAAAAAGTTCCTGCATAAAACGTTATCTTATTAGGCTGGTGTCTGGAGTAAAACTATAAGTGGTTTGTTTTTGAATTCACTGTCTTACCAAATGATTAGAAGATCTGTGAAGTCTCACTTATATGATAAATTTGTTTAAGTAATTCTTTGTTATATGATGAATATATTTCTGTATGTATTTCATCTGCGTCTGGCAGATTCTCTTGATGTAAACCGCTCTGAACTGTTAAGGTATTGCGGTTTATAAAAATATTATTTTTATTATTATCATTTTCACATCCATAATAGGATATGGGGAAGGGATACAGACACCAACTGAAGTCATTGAGGACACACGTTTACTCAGAAAATGCCTAGTCAAATGGTTCTTCATGAAAATTATGGGCCAGAGCTATAAAGAAAAGTTCAAGTTTATTCATTTTAATATACTGACCATCGAAGAACACCTGGCCAGTTTACAATGTTAAAAAAAAATAAAAAGTGAAAATTAAATTATTATGCTGGGAGGGGAAGTGTAAACATTAAATGGACATATTACAAGAACGAACATGAGCTTGGGGGTAAAGGGAGAAGGAAAAGTTAATCATTACATCGTTTAAAACCCCCCCCCCAACAAATTAAAAGGAGAGGAAGAGAGGGGAAGGATATAACATCAGGAAAGGGGGTCGCTTCTTAAAAGCGGTTCGTATTTACTTTGCTAGCTGTTGGAGAGGAAATATTTAGGTGCTATGATAAGCGTCTTTGAATAGGAATGTTTTTAATTTAATCCTAAATTTGTCAAGTGAATTTTCAAGGCGGAGTTGAGGTGGCATGGCATTCCATAGAGTAGAAGCTACGACAGAGAAGTTAGTTTTCCATGTGTAATAGAATTCTTTGATGGAAGGTATGGTCAGTAGATTCTGATCGGCCGATCTAAGAGTCCGGGAAGGGCAAGAAGGGATGATAAGTTTATCGAGAAAAGATGGGAGATGCAAAAGTTTGATTTTATAGACCAGCATTAAAGTTTTATAGGTGATACGGTGGGTAATGGGGAGCCAGTGAGCTTCTCGCAGAAGAGGAGTAACGTGATCATATTTCCCAAACTTATAGATAAGCTTAATTGTTGTGTTCTGAATGAGCTGCAGACGACGTAGTTCTTTTTGGGTGATTCCATTATATAGAGAGTTACAGTAGTCTAAATGAGAAATGACCAGTGAGTGAATGAGAGTTGTAATTGCATCAGTTTCAAGAATTGAATGAGCCGAAGTTTGTGAAAACAGGCTTTTACAATAGAACTTATCTGGTCATGAAAGGTTAAATCTTTGTCTAAAATAACTCTGAGCAATTTTATTTTTGATTCCATTTTTATTGCAGACTGTCTTGTGGATTCCAAGTGAGCATATTGGGGGAGGGGGAGAACTGGCCAATGGCCATTAAATAGTGCCACTGTGACATCATCGATGAGGTTGGCTCTCTCCATCAAAATTGACAGCAGTTTAGTTCATGGGAACAGCATTTATGATATCTTTATTCATTTCACTCCTCCCTTCACCAGACCCTCTCTTCTGCCTCTCTACAGGCTGGAACTGTCATGAGTTACAGGAAGGTTGAGTCTGAGGGTGCATAACACGGGGCTGGTTCTCAGTGTCTTGGTCAGCCACGGAATACTCCCAACCACTGGGAGATAACATTCTGACAGTGTCCCTTGGTATCTGAATAGCTCCAGCTTCTCTGTCATCCGAGCAACTACTGCTGGAATCTTCAAATCAAGCCTTGCAAGTATAATTCAATTCCTTTCACCAGTGGTTCTTCTAGCATCATAGCAAAGCAACCCCAGAAAGGGTTTTTGCTTAATCTGCTCCTGTTCATCTTATCAAGCATTGACAATTGTAAGGAATTTGCACTCGCCTAATGTGAAGAGGTTCTTGAGTGCTCTCATTTTTAAAAGGGATCCTCTATAAACAAGGCACATACGAGCCTCCAGCCTTACATTTAATTACCACAGTTCTGCAGTGGGCTACGTGACAGGATTTTCAGAGCCTGAAATTACAGCATTGCTTTGCAGAATCTGATGAGTGGAGAAGATTGAGTGCACTGGGATAAAGTGAATCTCCTAGTTCTGAACTAATGCTCCATGCCAAAAGATTCCTAGCTTTCCATCAGTTTAAATAAACAGCATTATATATAGGTATAGCCTCAGTAAAGCAGAATCCAACAAGTCTCTTTAGAAAAAAAAGTAGGAACCATACAAGAGTTTTTCTTTTTATTTATTCATGAAAAATAGTTTACTAGTCATCTCACCAAGCCCTCTCACAGCAGTCATAGATGTATGAATAAGTAAACTTCTCCATGCCCATGATGTCATTTATAAGAATCAATGTATTCCACGACTACATTTCTCAAGCCAAAGAAGGAATGGGCCTCAAAGAAACATATAGTATCATGGGTATACAGGGAAAGATAAGTTCTTACCTTGATAATCTTCTTTCTAGTAGAAAGGCATACGAGTCTTGAACCAGTAGGTTATTCAACTCTAATCGCAAGTTGTACAGAATTGGACTGTGTTATAGATCCTCAGTTCATACCAAAGCAGTTGACAACCACTATAAAAGGAGAAATAATCAGGGGGCACAGGGAATTCCCCAAGAAAGCCAATTCTGGTCTGCTCTGCAATGATTACAATTAAACAAATCAATGTTAATAGGCATATAACCTAAAATAAGGTGAAACAAACAAGCTACTCACCTGAGTGCAACCAGCACTAACACGCCAGTATTCTTCACTAATTTTTAAGTTGGGGCCGTTTTGAGTCCAAAAAAGCTGAAGGAGAGCTGACAAATATCTTCCTACTTGGGGCGACGAAACCAACCAGTTTCTGGAGTTCCAGCCCTACTAGAACACCTGGCTTCAGTCACACATGCAGAAAACAGAAAAAAAAAAAAAACCTTTTGAAATACAAATCCATAAACTCAAAGTAATATTATACACAAATAAACCCGAATATGCCAGACTCTGCACACAGAGAAATAGAAAGAAATGCAGTCCAAAATATGGGGCTCAGGTTACTAAACCAAGGAATATAAGCTGATTTGTTCTCTATCTTAGAATCTGGCTTGAGCACTGAGAATGTTTTTCCAGCATGTGCAGTGTGTCTGCCACAGTATGTCTTTCTCTGGGGGAAGCATTGAGGTGCTGTTTCTGGTGCCTGCATCTCTCTCTCTCTCACTGGTATTCAGCTGTCCCTGGTACCTACTCTTCCTCTGGGTGGCATTAAGGAGCTGTCCCTAATACCTACTCAGTCTCTTTCACTCTTCTCTGTGTGTCTCTCTCTGAGGGAAGCTGTTCCTGTTGCCTGCATCTCTCTCTCTCTGGGTGGCATTCATGAGCTGTCCCTAGTACCTTCTTTCTCGCTCTCTTGCTTTCATGCTCTTTTTTTCTGGGCGACATCAAGAAGCTGTCTCTCTTTCACTCTATATTTCTCTCTTGGGGAAGCACTGGAGAACTACTCCTGGTGCCTGCATCTCTCTCTCTCTCTCTGGGTGGCATTCAGGAGCTGTCCCTGGTACCTACTGTCTCTCTGTCTCTCTCTGGGTGGCATTAAGGAGCTGCCCCTGGTACCTGTTTTCACACTCTCTTTCTGGGTAACATCAAGGAGCTGTCCCTGGTACCTACTTTCTCTCTTTCACTCCTGTGTGTGTGTTTTTCTCTCTCTCTGGGGGAAGCATTGTAAAGCTGTTTCTATTACCTGCATCTCTCTCTCTCTCTCTTTTTCTCTGGGTGGCATTCAGGAGCTGTCCTTGGTACCTGCTTTTCATTTGGGTGGCATTAAAGATCTGTCTCTGGTACCTACTCTCTCTCTCGTTATCTTGGGGGGGGGGAAGCATTGAGGAGCTAATCCTGTTGCCTGTCTCTCTCTCTCTCTCTGGGTGGCATTTGAGAGCTGTCCCCAGTACCTTCTCTTCTCTCTCTCTTTGAGTGGCTTTAAGGCACTGCCCCTGGTACCTATTTTCAATCTCGCACTTTCACTCTCTCTTTCTGGGTGACATCAAGGAGCTGTTCCTGGTACCTACTGTCTCTCCGTCACTCTCTTTCTGTGTATGTCTCTCTCTGGGGAAAGCATTGAGAAGCTGTTCCTGTTGCCTGCATCTCTCGCTCTCTCGCTGTCTGGTTGGCATTCAGGAGCTGTCCCATATTCGTACTCTCGCTCTGGAAGCTTTGGTTTCTACATATAAATACACACTCTTGAAGACCACATTTCAACAATATCCTCCTCATTCTATAACCATGGAGCCGAAATATCAGCAGCACCATTTCTGGACTACGATGATAGAATACTAGCACTTACACATGCATATATAAGTCAAACATGGATGCGCTCATTGGTATTCTACAGTTTGATCAAGCAAGTCACAGAGGGGTCCTTTTACTAAAGCTTAGCACTCACTAAGACATTAATGTCTCCTAAGTGCCCCATGGCCCATAGCTGTGAAATAGGGAGTAGAGCCTTAAGAACGCACCACTATCCATTAGCAAGCACAAAGTTTTAGTAAAAGGGACCCATAGCGTATAAATGCAAGGGGATGTTCACAAAGGGAGGTGCAAGGCTGTGCGCAATTCTATGCGCATAGATTATAGAATACCGTCCTATGTGTCATAGACATACTCTTATAAAATACATGATAAAGTGTCGTCTTAAACCTGCTATTGACATGAGTCTTGCAAAATTTAAGCAGATCGGAGAAGGTTATCATGCCACTGTACTGGGCCATGGTGCGCCCTCACCTGGAGTACTGCGTCCAGCACTGGTTGCCATACATGAAAAAGGACACAGTACTACTCGAAAGGGTCCAGAGAAGAGCGACTAGGATGGTTAAGGGGTTGGAAGAACTGCCGGACAGCGAAACTGGGCCTTTTCTCCCTTGAACAGAGGAGATTGAGAGGGGACATGATCGAAACATTCAAGGTACTGAAGGGAATAGACTTAGTAGATAAGGACAGGTTGTTCAGCCTCTCCAAGGTAGAGAGAACGAGAGGGCACTCTCTAAAGTTAAAAAGGAATAGATTCCGTACAAACGTAAGGAAGTTCTTCTTCACCCAGAGAATGGTGGAAAACTGGAACGCTCTTCCGGAGTCTGTCATAGGGGGAAACACCTCCAGGGATTCAAGACAAAGTTAGACAAGTTCCTGCTGAACAAGGACACACGCTGATAGGGCTAGTCTCGGCTATGACGCTGGTCTTAGACCAGAGAGCCGCCGCGTGAGCGGACTGCTGGGCATGATGGACCACTGGTCTGACCCAGCAGCAGCAATTCTTAAGTTCTTAATGTGAAACCAGCTATTTGGGGGATTTAACACACGGCCAGTTATGTGCCAATATTCAGCACATAACCAGTCAAGGAAACAGCATAAAGTGGACCATCTGAAATACATAAGAATTGCCGCTGCTGGATCAGACCAATGGTCCATCCTGCCCAGCAGTCCGCTCACGTGGCGGCTCCTAGGTCAAGACCAGTGCTATGACACAAAACCTTCTTGCGGTCCCATCTCTAGAGCATATCAACACGATAAGATCAAATAACTTTGCAGTGACCACGCCATCGCTTTGGAATTCTATTCCTAGTAACATTCGTGAAGAAGTATCTCTGCTTTATTTTAAAACAAAGCGAAAAACATTTCTGTTTCAAGACGCATTCGATAGCTAACTGCCCTTGCTGACTGCAGATGGCAACATCCTTCCCCTCCCTGTCGTCTTTTCCTTAATTGTTCTTTTTTCAAAATATTGTAGTTCCTCCCCTTTTTCCATTTGTTCCTGTCCGTCATTGTCTGAGTTTATTATGTAGATTCTTATTGTCTAATGTTCACCCTTATATGATGAAAGCTGTATTTTTTTATTGTACACCGTTCAGAAGTCTGATTGAGCGGTATAAGAAATTTTAAATAAACTTGAAACTAGACCACATAAAAGTCAGTCCTAGTTTTATACCATTCACCTATTTTTATACCGTTCACCTGTATACCGTTCAGTGTATAATTTTAGTACAGTGGAACCTTGGTTTACTAGCATAACTTGTTCCAGAAGCATGCTTGTAAACCAAAATACTCGTATATCAAAGCGAGTTTCCCCATAGGAAATAATAGAAATTCGCTTTGATACGTTCCCCACCCTCCCCCCGAGGCCAGCGGCGCTGTTCCCCCTGCTCGCAAAGGCCTTCCCCGTGCAAACCGGCACCCCCCGCCCGAACAACTTGAAGTTACACCCCCCCCCGTCTGCCCACAGCATGTGCCGGTGCCGCTAGAAGATCTTCCTGCCTCTGCCAGCCTTGAGCATGCATCTGCACATGGTCAAGGCCTTCTAATTCTCCCTCTCGCCAGGCAAGTTCAAATTGTTCGGGCGGGGGGTGCTCGCAAATCGAGTCAACATTCGGTTTGCGAGAATGTTTTGCTCGTCTTGCAAAACACTTGCAAACCGGGTTACTCACAAACTAAGGTTTGACTGTATTTTTATTATATAATTTTAGTGCTAGAGTACTATATTTTTATCATTGTTTGTATAAAGTTATTAATGTATGTGAACCGCCTAGAACTTTGCGGTAGGGTGGTATATAAATAAATAATAATTATTATTATTATTAGGCAGTTAAATGCTGAATATTGCACAGGAAGTAAGACTCTTTCAAAGGAAAGGAAGTTCTGGAATGAGGGGGCATAAAATAAAGGTAACAAACACATTACCCATATATTCTGTGTCCATGCCACTTGTAGTTTCTGGATCTGACAGACCTCGATGAGATTTTAGCGCTGACAGATCTGTCTCAGCATAGGGAGGGAAAAGAATTAGGATCCGTCAGCACTAAAATCTCATCGAGGTCTGTCAGAGCCAGAGACTAGTGCTGGAGCGGCAGAGCAGAAGCCAAGAGAGCGGGGACATAGGTTTCAGACATGCGTTATAGAAAAGAAGTCTCCAAACGTTGCCGGGTGCTGCCGGGGTTCAGTCTGAGGATGGAAGGCATGAGGCAGAGCCTCGGCTGCTTTCCTTCCTCTGAATTGCTCGATGTACCCCTCTGCTCTGCCTTTCTTGGAGAAGGGGTAAAAATACAGGCCTCAAGACCTGAATGAGATTTTAACGCTGACGGATCCTAATACTTTTCCCTCCCTATGCTGAGACAGATCCGTCAGCGCTAAAATCTCATCGAGGTCTGTCAGAGACAGAAACTACAAGTAGCACGGACATGGACCTCAGATTTTTAAGGCTATGCGGGTTTAGATCCACGAGGTCCGTCAGGTCCGTGAGGTCTGCGTTTTACCCCTTCCCCTCAGCAGCTTGTGGGCTGGATTCCGTGCTTGCATCAATCACTGCCATCACATATCTTAGGACAAGTGACCTGTAATGTTTGAAGTTGGCAATTATCCCCTGGTCCATCGGTTGGATCAAAGATGTCGTGTTTGGTGGCAGAAACATGAGTTTGATGTTGGTTAGTCTTACGTCATTGCTGTGTGCTGCACAGTTATCACACAGCATTACAATGTGCCTCCTACGTCTTTTCATCAGATTGTCAAGCTTCTGCAACCATTCAATCCACAGTGTCACCGTCATCCATGCGTTTTTGTTGCTTTCATATTCAACAGGTAGGCGTTTAATGTTTTTGAAGCACCGAGGATTTCGATTCTTCCCAATCACCAGTGTCTCGAGCTTTCAACTACCATCCATATTGCAACTGAGCAGAAATGTCAATCGTTCCTTTGGCACCTTGAAGCCAACAGTTTCGCTGCATTTGAAAGCCAATGTTCCATCAGGGATGGCACACCAATGCAGGCCCATCTCATCGGCGTTGAAAACGTGACATGGTTCATATCCACCAATGACAACACTTCCATGATCCATCTTTCTGCACCAAACTCATCCATCTTGTTTTTCGCCATGCTGCTTCTTAAATTTTATGCCGTTATGAATTTTCCACCTCTCTAGCCATCCGTTTGTTGCTTTGAAGTCTTCTATGTCCAGTTCTTCAGATAGCTGTGCTGCTTTCTCCATCAGCAGAGGCCCACTTATTGGCAGTTGACAACTTCTAGCTTCAGCAAACCATCGC
Source organism: Geotrypetes seraphini (assembly GCF_902459505.1). Lineage (NCBI taxonomy): Eukaryota > Metazoa > Chordata > Amphibia > Gymnophiona > Dermophiidae > Geotrypetes > Geotrypetes seraphini. The sequence goes on along the minus strand of NC_047087.1, from coordinate 8,932,693 downwards.
AGCAATGCCTGTTCAACGTCTCTACCCTTCCCAGTTCTTTTCCGTTTCCTGGTAGGATTGCTTTGCCAGTCTTTCAATATGGCTTGCTTTTTTTGTGATTCCGAGAAATCTGACTAGGATGAACCCTGTAATGTTTTGCAATAGAGACCTGACTCTCCCGTTGGTCAAGTCTCTTTAAGACATCGACACGTTCAGCCAAAGACAAAGATTTTTCTCCATGCGACACCATGGTGCAGTTCCAAAAATTCAAACACCTGGCCAGGCCCAGACTGCTGATCCGAAACATGAGTCTCATCCACGTGAGAACGTGATTGCTTTTAACCAGAGTGAACGAAGGAATTAACACACAGATGGACAAAGGGGACCCCATTGTCACATCCCACGAGCTCCTGATCACTGCAGCGAGCTGTGTTCCAAGTGACCTTGACTGCTCCCAACGTGTACCCTTTAACCAGGGAATCCTTCAGGCCTTCTTAGGCAACCGCCTAAGGTAAAACAGTAGGTTCAATGTTCTCAGGTAAATCAGGCAAAGGGAAAAAGGAAGCCACACACTTCCAAGAACGTCAGAAAAATAAAGTTGTATTTTATTTTTATACTTCTGGTTACTTTGTCCAGGTATTGATAGCCAATAGCAATAGTTTCAATACAAGTTGTAGAAAACATAGAGCTCCCGGCCAACCTGGCCACTCTGGCTTTACACACACCAGCCTGGCTCTAATTCCAAAATAATAAATCAAACAAACATTTTTTGACTGAACTCTAGTCTTTATATCACAGTCCTCTTCACCAGCCTTCTATAGTTTTAGGGTAGCCATAGCAAACGTCCCTCATCAAGAAAGGACAGAAGAGAGAAGCAAACAACACTCCTGCAGTAAAGGTAACATAAAGCTTTTACAAAAAAAGTCAAAAAGAAAACAGCTAACATTGCAGCACTGCCACTGAGTGCCTGCAGATAAGGAATCCTTCTTAAAAGAAGCTCCACTGTGTTTGCCGTTCTGCCAGAATCTTATCTTCTCCTAATTAGCTTCCAGCTGTGCTGAAAAGAGAAAAAACCCTCACAAACACTCAGTGGTTTGCAATGTTAAATTGGCTCATGCCACAGTCCTAGTATTGCTGTGCTTCAGAGACTAGCTTTGATAAGCTCACATAGTTCAGCATATAAGCCACTTTAGACTCAAAACTATTAAGCAAGGAAAAATAAGGTAAGCAACAAAAATAGCCATACACTTCCCACCTTTGCTCAGTTTGTGTCCATTGCCTCAAAACCCTCGCTAGGCAGAGTAGATACACCAATGTCCATTGGTTCACAGCTTTGTAGCTATCTCTCAGCTTCAGTCTCCAGCCCCTCGGACATGTCCACCATGTCCCAATCGTGGCTTAATTCTTCAGGCTTTAGTTGAGGAGGAGGGTGCTGCCTCTCGAGCTCACCCTGAAGCCTCCTCGGCTCCTCCCCTTTGTGACTCAGCTGCCCTGCTTTTAGAGTCTTCAACTCGCCCCTCCCTGCTCTGAAGATGGGGAAGGGAGAAAACTCTTCCTGCAGCTGTGTCTGCTTCTTGACCACTTCCTGTTCTGACCCGGGCCTTCTGGGAGTTGAAGTTTCTTAACTCCCGGGTTCCTTTGAGCCCTAACTGCAGGCTTTGGAGAATAGCCTGACACTGGCCTGACCTCCCCTTGGAAGTCACTTTCTGGCTCCTCAAGGTTAGTCCCAGGGAAGTCAGCGCTTACATAATCCTCCAGGCCAACCTGGTCGGCTCTCCTACATAGGGGTTTATTGATCTTCTTCACTAGCCCTGTGCCAAAGCTAGGAAGAGAGCTAGCTTTGCCACACCATAGACATCGTATATTTAGATTTCCAAAAAGCCTTTGACAAGGTACCCCATAAACGCCTACTTCAGAAACTGAAGAACCATGGGGTGGAAGGAGACGTACATAGATAGATCAGGAATTGGTTGGCAGGAAGGAAGCAGAGGGTAGGAGTGAAGGGCCACTACTCAGACTGGAGGAGGGTCACGAGAGGTGTTCCGCAGGGGTCGGTGCTCGGACCGCTGCTATTCAATATATTTATAAATGATTTAGAAACAGGGACGAAGTGCGAAATAATAAAATTTGCAGACAACACCAAACTATTTAGTGGTGCTCAGACTAAAGAGGACTGCGAAGAATTACAAAGGGACCTGAACATACTAGGTGAGTGGGCGACGAGATGGCAGACGAAGTTCAATGTAGAGAAATGTAAAGTATTGCATATAGGAAGCAGAAACCCGAGGTACAGCTATACGATGGGAGGGATGTTATTGAGTGAGAGTACCGAAGAAAAGGACTAAGGGGTAATTGTTGACAAAACAATGAAGGCGACAGCACAGAGCGCAGCTGCCGCTAAGAGAGCGAATAGAATGCTAGGTATAATCAAAAAGAGTATTACAACCAGAACGAAAGAAGTTATCCTGCCATTCTATCGGGCGATGGTGTGTCTGCATCTGGAGTACTGCGTCCAATATTGGTCGCCGTACCTTAAGAAGGATATGGCGATACTAAAGAGAGGGTTCAGAGGAGAGCGACACATTTGATAAAAGGTATGGAAAACCTTTTTTACACTGAGAGACTGGAGAAACTGGGGCTCTTTTCCCTGGAGAAGAGGAGATATGATAGAGACTTACAAGATTATGAAGGGCATAGAGAAAATGGAGAGGGACAGATTCTTCAAACTTTCGAAAACTACAAGAACGAGAGGGAAAAGTTGAAAGGGGACAGATTCAAAACCAATGCTAGGAAGTTTTTCTTCACCCAACGGGTGGTGGACACCTGGAATGCGCTTCCAGAGGGCGTAATAGGACAGAGTACGGTATTAGGGTTCAAGAAGGGATTGGACAATTTTCTGAAGGAAAAGGGGATAGAGGGGTATAGATAGAGGACTACCACACAGGTCCTGGACCTGTTGGGCCGCCGCATTATCCAGTTTACATCCATTGATTTTAATGTAAAAAAACGGGACCATAGTGGTAGGCTGCGGATAACCGAAGCATGCGCTTAACTGACGTGCACTTAGGTGGAGTCGACTGTATCTTATTTTCCATCTTTCGTTTTATTTCTATTTGTTAATTTGTAAAGTGGTGATTGTTATTTGTCATTTTATTTTTCAAATTTATATCTGCTAGCTGTATGTTTTGCACAGTATTAGCTAGTATGCATCACTGTTTCTATGGTGTTACACTGTATGTAGAGTCTGGCTTCTTGGTGGTTCAGTTTAAATTTTGTCTACATTGTCTACATTTGTCTACTTTTGTCTACATTTGTCTACACTGTGATTACTTATTCCATTCTGGACAAGGGTGTATCTGTTCTATATGAATGAAAAAGTCATGGTTTTCTGTTAGCATTGACTATGCAGGATCAATCTGTACTAATCTGGCTTGTTTAGTTTTACAATGGATTTATTGATGTTCTAGTGTTCACTGCAGTGTTTAAGATACTGCCTTTTCCTAATTACACCTTTGTTGTGTGACTCATGGATTATTACTATAAAATCATTTTTACATATAAAGGAGGAGCGTGTTTAAAAAATGATCGGTCCCGGGGGTCAAATATACTAGGTACACTTCTTATTGAATTTGAAAAAATGTATAATTAATGTTCAGCCAAGAAGAATAGATACAAAGCCTTTTTTATTTTTATTTTTCTGGAGTGTAATTGGAATTTGTAACCTGTGGGCATAGGAGCCAACTTTTCAAAATTATTGGGGGTGCCCAATATCCTCCCTCCCCTGGCCACCACACACACACAAAAAGAAATTCGTAGTCTTACATTTTGTTGAACTTGAAGGTGTGGAGAGCTCACTTTAAACTGAGATGAGACCACAAAAACCCAATGCACTGAGAAGCATCAAACTCTTATGCTGATGGCCACAGTATCCTGCAAAAAGCTCTTAGGACCTAGATCAAGCTTGTCAGCTTCTGTATTGCAGAACTGAAAGGGCTTAGATAGCAATCCTAGTAACATAGTAGATGACGGCAGATAAAGACCCGAATGGTCCATCCAGTCTGCCCAACCTGATTCAATTTAAATTTTTTTTTTTTCTTCTTAGCTATTTCTGGGCGAGAATCCAAAGCTTTACCCGATACTGTGCTTGGGTTCCAACTGCCGAAATCCTGTCAATAATTATCACACTGAGATCTAGAAAACCAACCCACCATCACCTCCTATGGGGAAAACAGCAGAAGCTGCACTGCTACCAAAACAGATTCTCAAAAGAAGTAACTGAAATTACAAATACAAATATGTAGACAAAGCCTGAACCCCAGGAAGAAAAACCTTCTAGGCAGTAGAACACTGGAGAAATAGAAACCCAGAAATGCATTTCCTCTGTACTGTATACAATATGAGAAGAAATGCACATTCCCACAGGTTATAAATTCCAATTGCACTCCAGGAAAATCAAAATAAAAAAGCAGTCTGGGTCTTTCAAGTGCCAAGTTGTAGGAGAGCCAGTTCCCTGATTCAATCCAACCAACCATATCCATCTGGTGCTTTTCTTTGCTTAGCAGTTTAGCACTAGAGTTAGCAATAATAAGTAGTAGTAGTAATTCTCGTTTAATAAATTGTTTGGCAGGATGGAAGGTGGTTCAATAAGCAGTTGTTCCAAATTTCACAATGATGTACAAGCAGGGGTGTCCAACCTTTTGGCTTCCCTGGGCCGCATTGGCTGAAAAAAATGTTTTTGGGGCCGCGCAAACACTGCAGCAAGACAGAGGAGGGAGCCGGCGAGACGGTAAACACCCGGGGGCAGCAGAAGAAAACACTGCATCGCCCTCGACCAGGGCCGCACAAAATACTTCACGGGGCCACAGGTTGGACACCCCTGATTGTACAGTATATTGCATTTATTAGTTTCTGAATCTGTTGAATAAAACTATTTCAACCTAAATTATTTTGATACTTTCTATCTATGATTTATAAGGTAAAAATCTGATCTAACCATCTCCTTCTGGTGCTCTTCCTCCTGCACCCTTTGCTGCCTCACTTTTTACAGGTTTGGTTCTATTATTGCATTGGATTTGTTCAGTCTGTTTCTGTTTCTCCTGCATTAAGCAGCGTGCTGATTAATTATAGATTAAGCAGAAGCTTTTATTACATTAGTGTTTCCTCATACCAAACATACATATTCATTTTTTATAGTAATTACTAATGTGCTCTAAACAGGGCTGCTTTCTCTGGAAAGCTTAATGCAGGTTGGAAGCTCTGTCTGCCATCGGTACCTTCACCCTGGGCCTGGCTGCTGTCTCATGCCAGGGTAATGGCATGGCGCAGGCATGTCTGCTTTCACTACAGTTTGCCAGAAAGTGAAAACACAGTGCTAGTTACTTGGGCTTGTGCTTATGAACAAATGAGGCTGCTTCGACTAGTCGAACTGCAGGAGGATCTCCAACATGCTGTCTGTCGCCAGCTCAAAAGCCAAGGGACAAAGATTTGTGTGGGAAAATCAGTGGAAACCACTGTGGCTGAAGGGCAAATGCAGGCAGACTGGCGCTTCTTAAATCGTTCCTGTGCTAAAATTGACTGCAGTTTTGTACTGTAGAGCTGGGGCAGAGAGTGATGTGAAAGAGAAAGCGAATGGGACATGATATACCACTTTTTCTGTGTGGTTACAATCAAAGTGGTTCCCAGGTGCTTATTATGTACCTTGGGCAACGAAGGGTTAAATGCCTTCCCCAGCGTCACAAGGCGCAGCAGTGGGAATTGAACACGATTTCCCTTGGTTGCATCTACCACTTCATTTCAGATCACCATCCACCAAAGGTCCCTCACCCCCATGAGCTCACAACTGACTGAGACAGCTAAAGTAACCCCGCTCCCCATACACACACACACCTCTCCGTTGGAAGGTAGAAACAATGCTCATTTGCCATCCTGAAAAACGTAGGGTCAGTCTACCAAATCATTTTTCAAGATGGTGGTATGAGGCAGAAGTATGTGGGCATTGCTCCTGTCTCCCAACCTAGAGAAATAGGGGGAAAGGGAGTGAGGGACTGCTTCAGTCAGTTGTGGGATGTGGTGAGGAGGATCCAGGGGGCTACTAAAGTCATTTATGGGGGTTGGGATTCCAGGAGGACCTCAAGGGCTATTTGTGGGGGGTCAGGGGGAAGGAGTTGGTCAATATTCAAAGTGATTTAACTGTCCAGAAATGTCTGCTGACTGATTAAATCAATGTCCGGGGTTAACTGCTAATGTTCAGTGCCATTGAAAATTAGCGGTTTCCACCTAAATGAACATTGGCTATTTTGAGGGTGTTCTGGTTAACTGCCAAAATTCAGCACTTACCTCATAAACAGGACCACATAAAATACAGTCCTGATTATGATTTTAAGGTGGCCAAAAAGGTTGAAAAGGTGACGGAGAAAGCTAGGACGCTAGGTTGCGTAGGGAGAGGTTTGGCCAGTAGGAAAAAGGAGGTATTGATGCCTCTGTATAAGACTCTGGTGAGACCTCATTTAGAATATTATACAATTCTAGAGGCCACACTTTCAAAAAGATATAAAAAGGATGGAGTCAGTCCAGAGGAAGGCTACTAAAATGGTGTGTGGTCTTCGTGATAAGGCATATGGGGACAGACTTAAAGATCTCAATCTGTATACTTTGGAGGAAAGGTGGGAGAGGGGAGATCTGATAGAGATGTTTAAATACCTCTGGATGGAGACTTAATATCAGCAATGAATGAAATGGTCAGGTTATGGGGGGGGGCTCCGTCTCTGGCAGTCATCAAGTCCAAGTTAAAAGCCCACCTCTTTGAGAGTGCTTCCAACTCCTAACTCCTTTCACCTTGGGTTCTGCATCCCCAACCTTATATATCATGTCTGTCTGTCTAAGTTAGATAGTAAGTTCTTCTGAGCAGGGACCATCTATTAAATGTCAAATGTACAGCACTGTGTATGCCTTTCAGCACTACAGAAGTGATAAATAGTAATAGTAATAGCAATTATGAGGGGGGGGGAGCAAGGAAGAGGGACAGACAGATAGAAAGGGACAAAAGGAGGAAAGAAAGAGAACATCAGATGGATATTTAATTTTTTACTTCTTTAGGGATTATTCCAGGCCAATAAAATTGCATGATTAAAGGAAGGGAGAAGAGGGTGAAGACCAAGGGCAGAAGGGGGAGGGGGCACTGGGGAAATTCCCCTGACTGCAGATGGTTTGTGTTCAACAGGTGCAGTGGAGGGACCCATGGAAGGGAGCGGAGGAGGGGGAATTTGAAGAGATTTCCTGTGCTGGACATCTGCTCAGCTCACAGCTGACACTCAGACAGCTGTGTACCAGTCCCGGAAAACTGATGCATGGCTTTGACAAAGAGGAGGGGGGGGGGAGAAAGGCATGGTGCAGAAGCTTCATTTGCAGCCTCTGCTCTGAAAGCGAGGGAGAGGTCCGGGGAAGGATGGAAGAGATGCTGGAGTGTGTTTAGCGGGCAGCAGTTCTTTCCAGATTCTTTTCCCTTTCAGTTCATCGGGAATCAGGGCAGGGATGTGATGCCATGAGCTTGAGTTTCGACTATCTGGGAATTTTTCTTGCACTTTATATCCTCGTCCAAGTCATTTATGGCTTACTCAAACTTGTTTTACCACCTCAGTTGTTAAGCAAGTCGAGACGGTTTACAAAATAAAAATATAAAAAAGGGAGGGAGAAAAAGGCAAAATGCAAAAGAACTACAATTCAGATAGAAAAGAACTAAGAATTGAAGAAAAGATCACAAATATTCCAAAAAGATATCCATCTATATTAGTGGCCTCAAACTTGCGGCCTGGGGGGGTCACCTATGGCCCGCCAGGTACTATTTTGAGACCCTCGGTATTATAAAGAATGATTCTTTATGGAAAACTTGTGCCTTAAGTGGCAGGCGGTCGCTGTAACCTCACACATGCACTTTCCTATGTCTGTACGCGATTGTGAGGTGGAATCCAATCGCGTGCAGACGCAGGAAAGTGCTAGCAGTGAGGCGGGCAACATTCCAGAATGTAAGGTAACCATTGGAGGCAGGGCAGCTTGTGCTTGTGTCTGGTGCTGGAGGAGGTGAGAACTGAAGGCAGTTGTGGACACAACTGCCGGACACTTAGGTCCAGATTCTGCAAGATGCGTCCTGATTTTAGGCAGCTGTAGGCATCCTACAGCTGTCTAATCAGCCAATCGAGAGGCACGTTTAAAAAAAAAAAAAAATGCTCCCCAGGCAGGCTGCCTATATTGAAGGTGCCTCCGGGAGCCTAGGGAGGCTCGCATGACCACCTAAGCTCGCCTAACGCTAGGCGGTAGTCTTAGGTGAACCTAGGCGACCATACGCATCTCCCTAATAGAGCAGGAGATGCTTAGAATGCTGACCTACACTGTAAGTAGACGCGGCCCCTATACTTATTGCAGCAAGGGATCTCCCTGCCACAATAATTATAGCGGTCGCGGCCGCCTGTCCCCTCCCCGATGATCACCGGCAGAAGGGTGCCCAACCCCTCCTGCCAGAAGGCCACCCACCCGCACAATCGCCGGCAGGAGGATGCCCAATCCTCCTGCCAGAGGATGCCCCCCCCCCCTGCGGAACCTCTCCCTGCGGACCCCCCCCCCCACCTCTAACATACAGGACATCCGGGACCCTTTCCACTTCTAATAAACATATGTTTAAAAAAAAAGAAAGGATATTTTCTCACGGGTCAAATCTAATTACACTGTGGACCAAATTTGGCCCGTGGACCTGAGTTTGACACTCCTGGGTTAGAGGTTCAGGGAGCTGAAGGAAAAAGAGAGAGAGAGAGAAATAGGCTGACTGAAAGATGTGGGATTGATAGTGAGCAAATGCTAAGACTCACAACCTGTCCTGTTTCTCAGGACACAGAAAACAGGCCCTATAGAAATTCCCCATTGCTTTTTTTCATTTCTTAATTTTCTCCATTTTCCTTTCTGTGTACGTCATTATTTCTCTTCCTCTTATTTAAAATTTGTTCCTTGTTCTGTCTTTTTTAGCATCTCTTTCTCTCTCACATTTTGTTTCTATTCCACCTGTCCCGCTCTTGTTAACCCCTGTTTCATTTCCTCCCTCCCCCTCCCACTCTCCAACCCAACACACACTTTCTCTTTTTCTTCTCTCCTGGGCTCCTAGTGTGTTTTTATTTGTTTCCTGTCTGGCACATTCAAACAAGGGTTTACCACAGCCACCTGGCATTCAGCACCACAGACAGCGACCTCAGGAAGGAAGTGAAACCATTCACCTTCATGGACCAACTGCGCCACCTCCCCCGTTATTCTGGTGGAAAGCCCCAAGAACCATGCATAAAGTGGCCTCACTTCCCCTGATATGACAGCATTCTTGGAGCAGGACTGGAATTTTCAGGGTGACTAGATGAGGTCCAGGCTCACCAGTAGGGCCGTCCCCAAAGATTCAAGAAAAGGAGCTTGGACTGTTAAGCTTCTCAATGGACGGGACAGGTACTGCATATAAGTTTCTTCCTGGGCTTGGGATCAGGCCTTAGGTTTGAATCTCTTCACTTCATCCATTACAAAACATATTTTTCTGTGTCAGATAGTCTGTGTCACTGCAAGGTCCACAGGTGCTTTGTACCCATACTACTACTAATCATTTCTATAGCAAATGCAGCACTATATAAATGTATTTCTCTGTCCCTAGGCAAGAGAATGGAGTACAAATGTTCAAAAAGTGCCATGCTGGGAAGAAGTCTATGAGGGGCTGGCACAATAAAATGCACTTTGGGGGGAAGTGGTAGCTTCCCGCTATTTTGGACCTTTGGGTGGTGAGCCTCCTGTTTATTCATAAAAGCATCATTTCATCTCGAAACTGAGGAACAATCTCCCCACCCTCCACCATCTGTAAAAGAACATGGAATCCAAACAGTGGGTATCTTCACAGAAAAGGGAGATTTCAGGATTCCCCAATGAATATGGAACACAGCCCTCCCCGGAACACAGTAGGTTAATCTTTCTGCAGCCCACATAGAGGGACTGAGAAACAACGAAGGAGAAAACAAATGAAACCTGCAGACAATCAGATGAGAAACAAGCCTCCTCAAATTCTGGGATGCACACAGACATCACACGTATGTACAAGAATACATGGACACACGAGAAACAAAGTGCACTACACATGGTCCATAATAAATAATAAATGCACAGATGTGCACATTTAGGGGCTAACTCTGTAGGACCCCAAAAAATAGACTTGGCATACTGGGAGAGACTGAAGTTCCATCAAGCCCAGTATCCTGTTTCTAATAGTGGCAGTGGCTAACCCAGGTCATCTCAATAATGACCTATGGACTTCCCTTTTAGGAAATTTATCCAACCCTTTTTTTAAACCTGCTAAGCTAACTCATTTCACCACATTCTTTGGCAATGAATTCCAAAATTTAATTACACATTTTGTGAAGAAATATTTTCTCTGGTTTATTTTAAATCTACTACTTAGTAGCTTCATCACATGCTCCCTAGTCCTAGTATTTTTGGAAAGAGTAAACAATCTACCCTTTCTACACTAAATATTTTATAGACCTCTAACATATCACCCCTGAGCTATCTCTTCTCCAAATCGCTTTAGCCTTTCCTCATAGGCAAGTTGTCCCATCCCTTTTATCATTTTCAATGCCTTTCTCTACACCTTTTCTAATTCCACTATATCTTTTTTGAGATATAGTGCCAAGAATTGCACACAGTATTCAAGGTGCAGCCGTACCATGCAATACAAGGACATTATAACATTTTCATCTTTCTTTTACATTACATTACATTCGTGATTTCTATTCCACCAATACCTTGCGGTTCAAGGCAGATTACATAAAAGTTTTCAGAAATTACATAAAAGTTTACAGGAATAGCATAAGAGATGTCGTAAGAGTTACATATGAAATTACCCAAGAGTTGTCGAGATCTTAAGGTGATAAGTGTTGGGTAAATAGAGGCATTTAGTATTAGTTGGGTAGTAGGGGGCGTATTAGAGTATATAAAGGGTATAGAGTTGGGTAGGTGGGAGTTGGGTAGGAACTGGTCATGTTAGATAGGTTTTATGTATTTTTTGAAGAGTAGAGTCTTAGTATATCTATAGTTCGGGTTCCTCTTTCCCACAGGCATCACTTTGCACTTGCTCACATTAAACGTCATCTGCCATTTTGATGCCCAGTCTTCCAGTCTTACAAGGTCCTGTTGCTATTTTTCACAATCCTCTTGTGATTTAACAACTTTGAACAACTTGTGTCATCAGCAAATTTAATTATCTTACTAGTTATTCCCATCTCTAGATATCTAGATACTGGTAAATATGTTAAAAACAGCACAGACCTCTGGGGAACCCCACTATTTACCCTTCTCCATTGAGAATATTGACCATTTAAACCTACTCTCTGTTTTCTGTCTTTCAACCAGTTCTTAAACCATAATAGGACATTACTTCCATCCCATGACTTTCTAATTTCCTCAGAAGTCTTTTGTGATGTACTTTGTCAAATGCCTTTTGAAAATCGGAATGCAGAATATCAACCGGCTCACCTATAGCCACGTATTCACCCTTCAAAGAAATGCAGTAGATTGATGAGGCAAGAGTTCCCTTGACTAAATCGATGCTTATGTATATGTTCTGTCATTTTGTTCTTTTGTCATTTTGTTCTCTACCATTTTGTCCAGCACTGACGTAAGATTCACTGATCTATAATTTTCTGGATCACCCCTGGAATCCATTTTAAATATCGCCATCATCTTGGCCACTCTCCAGTCTTCTGGTACTATGCTAGATTTTAAAGAAAAAATACAAACAATAGCTCCGCAAGTTCATTTTTCAATTCTATCAATACTCTGGGATGTATACCATCTGGTCCAGGGGATTTGCTACTGTTCAGTTTGTCAAATTGACCCATTACATCTTCCAGCATTAGAGATGTGTTTGAGTTTCTCTGATTCATCAGAATTGAATACAATTTCTGGCATCGGTAACTCCCCAACATCTTTCTCGGTGAAGACTGAGGCAAAGAATTCATTTCTATGGCCTTGTCTTCCCTGAGAGCCCCCTTTATCCCTTGGTCATTGAGTGGTCCAACTGATTCTCTTCCCGGTGTCTTGCTTTTAATATACCTAAAAAAGTTTTTACTGTGTGTTTTTGTTTCCAGCGCAATCTTCTTTTCAAGGTCTTTCTTTGCCTTCCATATTAGTGCCTTGCATTTGACTTGACATTCCTTATGTTGCACTTAAAGCTGTCCTAACTTTATGCGCTGAGTTAACTGGGCATCAGTCTGATTATCAGCTGATGCCCAGATAACTTCCAGGTCAGTGCACATACCTGGATACTCGATGCCAGGAGTCACATATGCCCCAGGATTGACTATCTGGGGTTAGGTCAGCTCATGAATGGAAGCAGATGAATATTACCCCTTCAGATTTCACCCTTTTGTCCAGAATCTCATGTCCTGCATTACTCAACATGAGATTCATCTCTTGCAGCTTGATCTGTGACCCTTCAATAGACAACACCAAAATCTTTTCTACATTTAATTTTAATTTGCCAGATACTTGTGACCTGTATTGGCCACTGCTGGGAACAGGATACTGGGCTTGATAAACCTTCGGTCTGAACCAGTGTGGCAGTTCCTATATTCTTATTAGCTTTAAATCAGAATTGTACTTGCTGTATTAACCTCATTAACATCTTAATAAAACTATTTCTTTTCCACTTTTAATGGTGAAGGCAGTTAGCTTAGCAGGGTTTAAAAGAGGTTTGAATAATTTCCTAAATGAAAACTCCATAAGCCATTGCTTATGCCTAGGATAAGCAGCATGAAATTTGTTTTACTCTTTGGGATTTGCCAGATACTTGTGACCTGCATTGGCCACTATTGGAAACAGGATAATGGCTTTGCTGGACCTTTGGTCTGTCCCAGAATGGCAACTGTTATGCTCTTATGTATAACTTATTTTTATTTTTTTTTATTTATATACCACTAATATCCTAAGTGGTTTACATTCAGGTACTTTATCATATTTTCCTAGCTATCCTGGTGGCGTCAAACTCTATCTAGTGTACCTGGAGCAATGAGAGGATTAAGGCCCAAATTCTGTAACCAGTGCCTAAATTGGACTATTCCACCAGGCCAAAACGCAGAACACAAATATTCAGCCACCCAATTAAAAACCTGCCGATACAAAAGATTCCTTGACAGAACTCTTGCTTTCCAAGCAAGTCAACAGAACGGCTGGCTAGGCAATCTCATCAAGCACTCCTCATCCTACCTTAACTTCAGAAAACGAGTTAAAACCAACCTGTTTAACCGATTTGTAACCAAGAACTCTTAAAGCCTACTTGTACTTGATGTCCCTACAATGACTTCCACTCTGTTTCTCTCCCTCCCCACAAATATGCATGTATTCAAAGACTTCATTGTTATTCTAAGAATTCATTGTATTCAAGGACTTCATTGTTATTTCTTCGCTGACTGTCCAGCTCTTCTTATTGTAAACCGCCTCAATTAAGCTTTTTCATCAGCAATGATTGAAACGTAGGCGCCTATCAAAAAAGCCTGATTCTGTAACAAGGCACCTCAAAAATTTAGGTGGCCTTCAAAAAAATAGGCGCTATGCACTTTAGGCATGGGCGTGGCCAAGTGTTAGGCGCCATCTTACAGAATCACTGCTCTTAAGCGCTCGCATGGCCGCCTAACTTTTAGTTGGGCCTAGAGCTGGCCTCCATAATAGGTGCCGCTCAGCATGATTCACTAAACAGCACCCAATTGTGCTTGAATCGCGCTGTGCGCCTAACTTTTGGGCGCTTCTTATAGAATTTGCCCTTAAGTAACTAGCCCAGCGTCACAAGGAGCAGCGAGGGATTTGAACCCACAACCTCAGGGTGCTGAGGCTGTATTTATCATCTGCATATTTTCTATATCCTAGGTCCAACTTGATAAGAGCAGCCTCAGAAAAATATTGAAAAGTAGTGATTAAAGCACCAGAGCCTGGGGGGCTCCTATAGAGGCAGAAAATAAATCACCGACCGAACTCCAAACCCATTAGATAAAACGTTGTGTGGCATTCATGCAACTTGGTGCCCTTTCTCTAGGGTGCACTAGCTTGTAGCTAGATGCCTTAGACATCTTAGATGTTTCCGCTCAAGTTATAAATAGGAATTGAGCCTTCTCTTGTGCTCAGCACAGGCTAAGGCAGCACGGTAATGGAAAGACACCTGATCGTAGGCGGCGAGGATGCCGTCTTTGCACACGCCACTGCACCCAGTTGCACCTCTGAAGTTATTGTTCTCGGAGATAGAGTGGCAGTGAGGGAAGATGAAATACCATTTGTTCAGGTAGAAGACAGAGAAATATTCAAGTAGCACAAAGAGGGACTATCATGGTACAATAGAAATAGTCAGTTGAACAAGGTGAAGACTTAGCAACCAGTAATGAGTGTGACTGGATGGGCTGTGCAGGTGTTTATCTGCAGTCATTTACTGTTTATGCTCATTTATAGTAATGGCACTCTAGAAGATTTTTTTATGTATTCATTCAATTTTCTATACCGTTCTCCTCAGAACGGTTTACATGAGTTTATTCAGGTACTCAAGCATTTTTGATATGCACACAATGATGCTGTGAGCAAAACCACAATCTGAGAAGCCAAGAGGAAGCAAGTATGACACTAGAGAGCTGATTGCTGTGAATAGCTTAAAGTTACTGAGATCAGCTATTTTCCAGTACACCCTTTTGACTGAGCTTCAGCTAATCCCTGACCCAGTCTTCTTTCTATTTCTCTCTATTGCTTTCATTACTTTTCATGTTGCTAGTTAGACTCTTGTCCTAAGCTCCCAATCTGAGGGTAAGTCCAAGCCTTATAAAATTACCCCACAAGTTATGCATGTACTGTGTATAGGCCTGTTTAGGGTATGAAGTTTAGCAGAACATGGGTGAGATCATGATTTGTGCATAAATAAAGCTTAATACCATGATAAAGCTTAACCCCCCTCTTACCATCCCCTCCCTAACCCCAGATCCTACTTTTCCCTCTCTTGGAAACCTTCTCTGATCTAACGTTGTAACCCTTCTTCCATAACTCTTTTTGTAATCCGCTTTGAACCAAAAGGTAATGGCGGAATAGAAATCTGTAATGTAATCTAAGTTATGAAATACATATCTTCATGTGTACATACTTCACCTGCATGCATTATACCTTTTCCTGAGTAGCTGTAAATGTACCTGACTGCATTTTAGTCATGATAGTTAGCAGGTTTTGAGAGACTGTTTCATAAAGAGACTGGGCCATAAAGAGCTGGCCCAAGAGTCTCAGATGCCCTAAGCAAACCTTCCCCCAGCGGTAGCCCAAGCTCCCCCCCCAGTGGTAGCCCAATACCCTATCATTCCCCCTTTCCCAATAGTTCAGCATCTCCCCTTCCTATACCCCCTAGGTTGCCAGTATCTCCAGGCTCCTGAGAAAACTAAATAGTCATGGGATAGGAGGCAAAGTTCAGTTGTGGATTAGGAATTGGTTATCGAATAGAAAACAGAAGGTAGAGTTAAATGGTCATTTTTCTCAATGGAGGAGATTGAACAGTGGAGTGCCATAGGGATCTGTACTGGGACCAGTGCTATTTAACTTATTTATAAACGATCTGGAAATTGGAACTACGAGTGAGGTGATTAAATTTGCAGATGACACTAAACTGGCAGATGAAATTTAATGTGGACAAATGCAAAGTGATGCATATTGGGAAGAATAACCCAAATCACAGTTACTGGATACTAGGGTCCATCTTGGGGTTATCGCCCAAGAAACGGATCTGGGTGCCATTGTAGACAATATGTTGAAACCTTCCACCCAATGTGCAGTGGCGGCCAAAAAAAAGCAAACAAGATGCTAGGAATTATTTAAAAAAGGGATGGTTAACAAAACTAGATATTATAATGCCTCTATATCGCTCCATGGTGCAACCTCACCTGGAGTATTGCGTTCAATTCAGGTCTCCTTATCTCAAGAAAGATATATCAGCACTAGAAAAGCTTCAAAGAAGAGCGACCAAGATGATAAAGGGGATGGAACTCCTCTCGTATGAGGAAAAGACTCTTCAGCTTGGAAAAGAGACGGCTGAGGGGAGATAGGATTGAAGTCTACAAAATCCTGAGTGGAGTAGCACGGGGACAAGTGGATCGATTTTTCTCTCCGTAAAAAATGACAAAGACTAGGGGACACTCGATGAAGTTACAGGGAAATACTTTTAAAACCAATAGGAGGAAATATTTTTTCACTCAGAGAATAGTTAAACTCTGGAACGTATTGCCAGAGGTTGTGGTAAGAGCAGATAGCGTAGCTGGTTTTAAGAAAGGTTTGGACAATTTCATATAAGCACATAAGCATGGCCTCTGCCGAGTCAGACCATAGGTCCATCATGCCCAGCAGTCCGCTCCCACGGCAGCCCCCCAGGTCAATGACCTGTAGTGATCTATTACTCTAAAGCATTTTGTACTGTATAGTAACCCTCTAATTGTACCCCTGGATCCCCTTTTCCTTCAGGAACACATCCAGTCCCTTTTTGAAACCCAAAGTTGTACTCTGCTCTACCACCTCCTCTGGAAGCGCATTCCAGGTATCCACCACCCTCTGAGTGAAGAAGAACTTCCTAGCATTTGTTCTGAACCTATCTCCCTTCAATTTTTTTGAGTGCCCTCTAGTTTTGTTGCCCCCGCCAGTCTGAAGAATCTGTCCCTCTCTACCTTCTCTATACCCTTCATGATCTTGTAAGTTTCTATCATGTCCCCTCTAAGTCTCCGCTTTTCCAGGGAAAAGAGCCCCAACTTCTCCAGCCTCTCAGCATATGAGAGGTTTTCCATACCCTTTATCATTTTTGTTGCTCTTCTCTGGACCCTCTCGAGTATCGCCATATCCTTCTTAAGGTACGGCGACCAGTACTGAACATAGTACTCTAGATGCGGTCGCACCATCGCCTATACAGCGGGAGGATAACTTCCTTGGTTCTGGTAGTGATACTTTTTTTGATAATGCCCAACATTCTATTCGTCTTTTTTGAGGCCGCTGCGCATTGTGCTGCCGGTTTCATTGTTTTATCCACCAAACCCCCAAGTCCTTTTCTAGGTTTCCTTCCCCCAATATTATTCCCCCCCCCCATCGTGTAACTGTACATCGGGTTCCCTTTCCCTATGTGCATAACTTTACATTTCTCTACATTGAAGCTCATCTGCCATTTATTTGCCCACTCACTCAGTTTGTTCAGGTCCCTTTGAAGTTCTTTACATTCCTCTACAGATCTAACCTTGCCGGAGAGTTTTGTGTCATCTGCAAATTTTATAACTTCGCACGTTGTCCCTGTTTCCAAGTCATTAATAAATATATTGAATAGCAGTGGTCCCAGCACTGATCCTTGTGGGACGCCACTCGTGACCCCTTTCTAGTCAGAATAGTGTCCCTTTATTCCTACCCTCTGTTTACTGTCTGCCAGCCAGTTTCTGATCCCATCTGTGTATGTCCCCTTCCACCCCGTGGTTCCACAGTTTCCTTAGTAGGCGCTCGTGAGGTACTTTGTCAAAGGCTTTCTGGAAGTCTAGGTATACTATGTCTATGGGGACACCTTTGTCCAAATGTTCGCTTATCCCCTCGAAGAAGTGCAGCAGGTTCGTTTGGACAAGATCTTCCAGTACAGAAACCATGCTGGCTTGTTCTCATCAGCTTATTTTTTTCTATATGCTCATTGATACTGTCCTTGATTAATGATTCGGCCATCTTCCCCGGAAATGAGGTTAAGCTGACCGGTCTATAATTCCCCAGGTCGCCTCTGGATCCCTTCTTGAAGATAGGTATAGCATTCGTTATCTTCCAGTCTTCCGGTATTACCCCTGTTTTCAAGGATAGATTGCAAATATGCTGCAGTAATTCTGCTATTTCCTGGAGGAAAAGTCCATAGTTTGTTATTAAGCATCTGATTGCCCCGGATCAGTAGTATGGAATGTTGCTACTCTTTGGGGTTTGGTCAGGTATTAGTGACCTGGTTTGGCCACCGTGAGAACGGGCTACTGAGTTGATGGACCATTGATCTGACCCAGTAAGGCTATTCTTATGCTCTTATGTTCCCCTCTCTACCTTCCTCCTGGGGCCAGTGTGCCCCCCCCCCCCCAAGTTGCCAGTGTCAACCCAGCCTTAACTTGCTGGCCTTACCAATGTCAGCAAAGGCCTATGGGAAATCATATCATTCATATCTGACCTTAGGGCATGTCAGTGCAAACAGCCTTAGATTGCCCCAGACAGCCTAAATTACATCAGTGTATAAAGGTAATAAAGGACCTTGATACAGCTAAGAGGTGCGAAGATGTGCTAAAGACAGCTAAGATGTGTTAATGTCTGGTGCTTAAGATGGAAAGCTTAAGCCCAGGTGCATGTTCTAGCACAGATAGATAGGGTAATCAGAAACCATTGTCAAAGGATTTAAGGGTAAACTAGATGCACATCTCCTTACGAGTGCCATAGAGTGATACAAGTAAGGGTAAATTAGATGCACATCTCCCTTGAGAAGCATACAGTGATATGGGAACTAAAACTAGGCCAGAGTAGACCTGGCGGGGCCTCCGCGTGTGCGGATCACCGGACTTGATGGACCAGTGATACTGGAAATTAGCCATCTGACTCCAGTCTGTGAGGGACGGTTTCTCCCTCTTTTATTCTCCAGGTCTCTCACACCCCACTCACCTTATTCACCATTGTTTCAAACAGTTTACAAATTATAAAGATACTGGGACATACAATAGTTTCTATCCTCTATAATAAAACCCTAAGCCTGCATGCGCACTTACAATGACATGATCCCTGCCACTATGATGTGTGCATCCCTGTCAGGTACCTTAACCACGGCGGCAGCGACCACGACAGCGACTCCCCCCCCCCTTTACAGGTCCTCCAGGTCTGGCCGTGGCCCACAGTTTGGCCGGCTCCCTTACTGAAGTTATTCTTCAGTCCGTTGCCGCAGCGGTGGCTCCTCTCACGAGCTGCACCTGTGTCGGAAGCCTCCCTGATGTCACATCAGAGAGAAGGCTTCCGACGCAGGCACAGATTGTGAGAAGAGCCGCAGCGGCTTTGAGGAAGAGAAATGCTGCTACCCTGCTGCACAGGGAAGGGGGGAATGCTGCTGCTGCTGCACAGGGAAGTGGGAGGGGAGTGAGGGTAAGGGGGCCATGGAGCAATCTTGGTTTGCTTTGGGAGGAAGACAGAAGAGGGCCATGGAGAGAGACAGAAAGAAAGACAGACAGGGGGGCCAGAGAGAGACATACAGACAGAAAGAAAGACAGACTGCAGGAGGGAGAGAAATAGAAAGAAAGACAGACAGCGGGAGGGAGAGAGACAGAAAGAAAGAGACAGAGGCAGGGAGAGACACAGAAAGAAAGAAAGACATATATTCTAGCACCCGTTAATGTAACGGGCTTAAACACTAGTTTTTAGAATAAGACTCCAACCTATAAAAGCCCCCTCTCTGCAACACTCCCCCTCTCTCTGTCTGGAACACCACCCCTCCCCTCTCTCTCTTTCCTCTGGACTCTGTAAGGCAGGTAAACTGTCTTTTCTCTCTCATTAATTGTAATGCTTGATGTATCTTTATAAATCTTGCTTTTCTGTAATATTAAGCTTATTTCTGCATAATATATATATTCTTTATGCAAGCACTCTTAACTGTCTTTGTCAGTAATTTTACTGCCGACTGAATCTTCAATGAAGGTATTGAACCCGGGACCTGGCGGATTGCAAGGCCGCCTTTGCTTCAACATTACCCCTCCAAAATCTTACATTTTGGGGGCTAAACCTTACAGCCAGCATCTCCCCTTTCTTTCTCTACTTTTCCCTCTGTGTTCAGCATCTTTCCTCCCCCATAGCCACAGATTCTCCTACCCTTCTTTACCCAAGTCTGGCATACCCAAAGCACACCCATAACACCTTTTAACATGCCCCTTGAACACTGGATGTACAGTGAACATAATGTCTTGCTAGACATTTAGGAAAACAGTTTCGATTAAAAGCACTTGGACGTCCCAGTGATTAAGATGTTCAAGCGCCAACTTAGGCATTTTTGGATGTTTTAATTTTTTAAATTATGTCCCTGTTTCTCTCCCTCCCACTGTCATTCAGTCCTCTCCACTGTGACATACATAATTTCTAGCCATGCATCCCTCTCTTCTGTAGGAGACAATAAACCAGAGAAAGTCCACTCTGCACAAGTCCCAAGGAATCCAAAGAAGAAGCAGAGTGAGCCAGGTCTTCAAATGAAAATTTTAATAGCAACTAATATAGCATAAACAGAATATCATCTAAGCGCATATGCTATATTCAGGGGTGTCCAATGTCGGTCCTTGAGGGCCGCAATCCAGTCGGGTGAATATGCATTGAAAGCAGTGCATATGCATTGAAAGCAGTGCATGTATATAGATCTCGTGCATATTTATTGGGGAAATCCTGAAAACCCGACTGGATTGCGGCCCTCGAGGACCGACATTGGACACCCCTGCTATATTGGTTACCATTAAAGTGTTATTCGTTTGAAGACCTGGCTCGCTCTGCTTCTTCTTTGGTGCCCTCTCTTCTGTGACACACATTTTCTTTCTTCTGTGCCATGCAGTCTTCACAACTGTGACACTCTCACGCTCCCCCCTGCCACACACCCTCTCCTATATGACACACTCTCTCTCTCCTGTCTTATAGCCCTCTCCTCTCACTCTGCCATGTACCCTTCTCCTCTGTACCCACACATACACTTTCCCCTGACACATAGCCCTCTCCTCTGTGACACACACTCTCTCCCTTTACCATGTAGCCCCTCTCCTCTGAGATATGCTGTCTCTCCTGCCATGCAGTCATTAACTTTTTGCTTGTCTCTAACCCCCAAGGACACCATCACTTGGTATCTTTCCTCCTCAGATCAGCATTACAGTCTCTCTTTCTCCCTCCAGGTCAGAATCATCTGGTCTCTCTGTCTCTCCCCCTTCTCAGATGAACATCACCCAGTCTCTCTCTTCCTGCCCCTAGCTAACCTTGTTGCCTTTCCAAGTCATTGGCTCTGAATGTCGTGGGAGTGGCAGAAACAAAGCGAGGACATGCAAGATCATTTCTCTGTGCACACCTCTGCCTGCTCTGCTGGGCATGCCCTCTGACGTTGGAAGTTACATCAGAGTGTGATGTGACCAGCAGAGCCGACAGTGGCATATGTAAAGAAATGGTCTCATGTTATTTATACTGCTGCTATGGCATTCAGAGTAGAGAATGACACGGTGAAAAAATTGGTCCCCGTCACCGCCCCGTCCCCGTCTCACCATCCTCTGCACCGCCCCGTCACCGCCATTCCCTTCACCGCCCCGTCACCGCCACTGCCACCCCATTCACCGCCCCGTCACCGCCACTGCAACCCCATTCACCGCCCCGTCACCGTCACCGCTGCATACATAAAACTTTAAAACTTAGTTAAATATTAGTTAATAACTATACAAAACCAAACACGACATGTACTTTTAATGCTTACAATGTTAGCCTATATGGTAAGTAGACGCGGCCACTGTACCTAATCGCGGCAAAGATCTCCCTGCCGTGATTAGCATAGTGACCGTGGCTACGGCTGCAAGTCTCCCCTCCCCCCAGCGATCACGGCAGGAGGGCACCCAACCCCTCCTGTAGACCCCCCCAACGGCCCTCCCGACAATCGCAGCAGAAGGGTACCCAACCCCTCCTGCCGGTCCTCCCAATGGCCTCCCCTAAGATCGCTGGCAGGAGGGTACCCAACCCCTCCTGCTGGACCCCCCCCCAACGAACCCTTCCACCCCGGAACCCCCTTAGTCTTACTTTCCAAGTTGGACCGGACGGCTCCTCACACGTATGGCCAGCAGGCTTGCCTCCGTCCAAATGAGGCGGGCCCGCCCCTACCCTGCCCAACCCACAGGATCCTAGGGCCTGATTGGTCTAGGCACCTAAAGCCACTCCCGCTATAGGAGGGGCCTTAGGTGCTTGGGCCAATCAGGCCCTAGGATCCTGTGGGTTAGGCAGGGGAGGGGAGGGGCGGGCCCGCCTCATTTGGACGGAGGCAGGCCTGCTGGCCAGACGAGCGAGGAGCTGTCCGGTCCAACTTGGAAAGTAAGACTAAGGGTGGTGTTTCAGGATGGCGGGGTTTGTTGGGGGAGGGTCCGGCAGGAGGGGTTGGGCACACTCCTATTGGCGATATAGGGGGCCGTTGGGGAGGCCGGCAGGAGGGGTTGGATATCCTCCTGCTGCGATCGTCGGGGGGGCTGTTGGGGTAGGCAGGAGGGGATGGGTACCCTCCTGCCGCGATCGTTGGGGAGGTCTGGTTCTGTCGGCATGAAGGGCTGAGCACCTTCCTGCCGGCGATCGTCGGGGGGGGCGGGTTCTATTGGCAGGAAGGGTTGATCTGACAAATGAGGAGCCAGTATATTGGGGGGCGGAGTCAATGCGGCAACGTGCAAGTTGGATCGAGAGTTGGAGGAGACAGACAACATGGCGGAGACATCAAACACCCGGTCACGAACACGGTGAAACACAGGTAAATAGCGGTTCCTAGAAGGGGGTACATTGGCCTGCGGGGACAAATCTTTTCACCGTTTTTGCGGGCGGTGAAAACTTTTGTCCCCGTGTCTGCGGCGATTTGGCTTTGGAGTCTCCATAACCCGCAGCCAAACCGCAGCCACGCCGCAGCTCCCTGCGGGGATCGCTCCCCGTGTCATTCTCTAATTCAGAGTCAACTACTTGGAAAGACAACAAGGTGGGTATGGGTGGGGTTTGAAGAGAGGGAGGGGAAGGTCACAGTTCAATTTATATATAGGGCACCTCTGAATTTGCAGTTGGGAGGAACAGGGAGCTGCAGTAGCAGAAAATAGACATTTACACTGGCCAGTTTGCCAATTGCTGCATACCCCCTGCTTATGTGTGTCACATATGGAGAATCTCTGTACTAGTCACTGCTATCCTGTCAATAGCTTGTCCCAGAGTCCTGGTCACCCCTGTAGAAGCTATGAGCAACCAAAGATACAAAGCTTAAGCTTAGCTCATGCATGAAGGATGTTCCCTTGTGCTTCTCTAGCAGACAGGGTCCCCATAATTGACTTATCTCTGTGGAGTATATCAGCAAGGAGAGAAACCTTGCTCACTTTCTCATAGAGATGTCCTGCTCACGGAAGGATCTGTACATGTGTAAGGTCAGAGACCTGAGAAAGAATGTTCCACTGTCCCATGGGTACTGTTGCAGGGATCTCAGACCCAGAGAAGCAGACCAATACGATTTGATCTTCTCTCAGAAAGATCTGTCATGCTGGAAGCTCTAATTCTTTTGTCAAATTTTCTTTCTCCCTATCTTCCTGCCCACTTTCCCTCTTTCATCCCTTAATGTTGTCTCTAAAAGGTGACCTTGCTCTGATATAGAAAATGGCTACTGTATGATCCTGGTATATTGATGAATGCAGCGCTTTCTCTGCTATCCTAATTTAGAGCCCCTTTTACAAAGCCACAGTAATGATTCCTGTGCTATAACATCAACCCTAATTCTGAGACCACCCCTGGCCTTTTGAGTTACACACTATAAAATTTAGGCACACACTTTATACTGCAGATCACACATAAACCCAAATGAGTGCCAATTAACACCAATTATTTTTAACAGTTCATTAACTAATTAGTTTGCATGGGTCTGGGATAGAGTTGTGCGGGGACAGAAATCCCACCCGTCCCCACCAAAATCCCACCCGTCCCTGCAAGGAATCCCTCCGTTCCCACCCATCCCCGCGAGGAATCCCCTCCGTCTCCGTCCATCCCCCCTAAAAAGCAGCAACTACTTCAGAAAGTTTTGATTTTTTTAAGCCTTAGTTTATTTAAACCAACAATAAAATACAATCATTAACACCCCCGTCCTTTTTTTAATACCTCCCTTCTCTCTATAAAAAAATATTTTTCATAATAATCCATGTGCTGCACCGATTCCAATGGGTAGAATCAGAGATTACAAATCTCACACTGCTTGGGGATGTAAGTACTAAACCAGACCTGGCTATAAAGCTTCCAGCCTTAAACTGGATAACTTGGCATCTCTATTACAACTTTCTTTTCCTTCCCTTCCCCCTCAGCAGGCTCACGGTTACCACCTTAATCCGGGCCAACCAAAGAAGTTGATCCACTGCTGGTTTTTCCAATGGCATCAGTTATACCGCTCTGATCTTTACCATGCACGCCAGGGAGGCAAAACCAGGTCTTTTTAAGCGCCTGACTCCAGCCGAGCACCTTCACCTCTTTGCCTGGTAAAGGACCTGTTTTAACCCGTTACAAACTGCTAAGGGAAGGAGAAGACAGTCAGTCTGAGATCAATGCGACAACTGAGATCAATGCGACAACCACCGCCCTCCCGTAACAGAAGCAGCATTCCAACCCTTTCCCTGCACAGGACTCACCTGGCCAAGAACGCCGGGGCTGCGAAGAGACACAGAAGCAAGCAGCGTTCCAGTCTGGAGCTCATCACATAGGCAGTAAACTCAGCACATGCACACATTGGTTCAGCTGCAGCACAATGGGCCAATCACAAATGACCTTAGAACTCCGAGTTCGTTTGTGATTGGCCCGTTGTGCTGCAGCTGAACTAATGTGTGCCTGTGCTGAGCTCCATCAGACCTATGTGACATGTTGCTGATTTGTTGGTACTCAGACGGAGCTCAGCACACGCCGGACTGGAAATAAGGTAGGTCTTGAGTCGGGAAGATAGGAACCCCAGTTCCATCCCCGTGGGCCTGGGAGGGGTCCCCCATGGGAGTACCATTGACCTAGGGGGGGATCCTCATGGGACCCGCGGGATTCCCGTGATCCCCGTTCCCATGCAGACCTCTAATCTGGTATCCACACTCAAATCTGGGTGCCCAAATTTTGGCGACCTATATAGAATCTGGTGGCAAATGTCCTCATTCAAGTAGTAACTGCTGCAGACATTGTTCCATGCTGCTTCGGTGGATCCTTCAGACAGCAGCCTTTTGGAATCCGACCAGCCTGAATCAGACCATCACATTGCAGGAAAGCTTCACTTGTGAACAAGAACAAACACTATGGAGCAAGCTATAAGAGTCACAGCATGTAAAACCATCTTGACCAGGGGATTTCCCTGTAAATGTTCTCTTAATTTTCAACAAAATCACTACGTATTTTCAGAATCTGTACAGTTAGAAGAATGGTTGGAGCTCCAGCCTCAGCACCCTGGGGTTGTAGGTTTAAACCCTGCGCTGCTCCTTGTGACCCTGGGCAAGTCACTCAGTCCTTCATAGCCCCAGGTACGCTAGATAGATTGTGAGCCTGCTGGGACAAATAGGGAAAATGCTCGCGTACCTGATTGTAAAATTGCTTAGATACCCTTGACAGGCGCTATATAAAAACCTAATAAACTTAAACAAGGGCAGGATGTAGAGAAGGTTAATTAGGAACTGGGGGTTGTTAGTATATCAACAGACTTTCATTGTGTATAGCCTATAATTGGAATATACACTCCTTGTTTTTTCTGTATAGTTTTAATTGCTCTCAGGTTTAGGTTTTGCTCCCTCAGTAATATGGACTTTAATTAGAATCTCTATGGAAATATTTCCTTAACTCATTTGGTTCATTTTTCTTGTATTTGATATTTGCTTTTATGAGATTCTTGTACTTCCTTGATTGAGTTGTTTGTAATTCATATCTGAAAAATTGTTAACAAAAAAATAGCACTTGCATATGTAAGTGCCGCTTTTCTGTGCATTCAAACACACAAGATGCATGTAACTGCATGTCCCCAGTTACAGAATCACCTTTCACAAGTGCAAGTCCTCCCAGGAAGGGAAGTACCTAGGGCTAGATGCACTAAAGATACCAACTTGATCGCTGTTGGCCGATTCTCCATTGAAGAAAAAAACCCAGGCAGATCTGTTGGTAACACAGTTACTGACAGGTCTAGCCAAATCGGTTTTTACGATCACTAAAACCCCATTTGGAATAGCCAAGCAATGTTAGTGCATCAATCGCTTGGCTATTTTGCATGGGGTGTTAGGTAATTTGCATGGCCAGATCGGAAAATGAGAGATCAAGGGGAAAAATACATGGTGGGCTGTTTTGTACATTGGGTCAGTAACAGCAATTGTCGCTAAAGCTATGAAAACAGGTGTAGCGACAATCACTGACTTTAGTGCATCTAGCCCCTAGTGTACCTGAATGTAGCTCACCTTGAGCAACTGTTGAAAAAGTTGTGAACTATGTCAATTCAGAGCTGAGGCAAGATCCCTTGTTCTGGGCATTACTCCTTTGTAAGAGCAGGCGATTTCAGCGCACTCCTTCCTACTCACATTTTGCCACTGCGGCAGCCAAGTCTGCCATATGTTTTACCCATGCTCTACTTGTGTCCCCTTCTGTCATCTGCAGAAGAGACTGGAGGGCTGGAAAGCACACCTTTCCCCCCCATTTTATTTCAATTTCTATCCACTTTTGTCCAAAGCAGAGTACAAAATAACATACATACCAGCAATAAAACAAAGACAAAAAAATAAAATCAAACAACAATTCTGCAATCATCACAATTCAAAGTCAGCCTGTGACAACAAATTCTGTTTCAATAACCTCCATCAGTACACAAGCTCTGCCAACAATTTTGTCTCCTCTATGTTCCTTCTGAAGAATTTGGCTTTCACAACCCCCAAGCTTTTTTAGTAGTTTGCCTTTAACTAAAACCATATAATCACACAAATATATTTCATCAATGATGGGGGTTGGTCTGAATGTGTTTTAGCCCTATATTACTAAGGTTGATAGCAAATGATTTTTCTACTGGCCCTCTAGATCAGTGTTTCCCAACCCTGTCCTGGAGGACCACCAGGCCAATCGGGTTTTCAGGCTAGCCCTAATGAATATGCATGCAGCAGATTTGCATGCCTGTCGCTTCCATTATATGCAAATCTCTCTCATGCATATTCATTAGGGCTAGCCTGTAAACCCGATTGGCCTAGTAGTCCTCTAAGACAGAGTTGGGAACTACTGCTCTAGAAGATATCAGAGCCTATGAAAAAAACAAGTTTTCTCCAGGACCAATACAGCTACTTGAACTTTTGTTTCTGATTATGCTGGACTAGAGTAACGTGTAGCCCTAAAATATAGTGCAGATCAACCAAGAGAAACTTACTAAAGTTAACTACCCTTGCTAAATCCTGCCACCGAGCATTAGATATTCTTGAAATAGTCTTCTAATTGGCAGTCTCCATCTTCATCTGTCACAGAGAACAGATAAGTTTGTTCGTT
Source organism: Geotrypetes seraphini (assembly GCF_902459505.1). Classification (NCBI taxonomy): domain Eukaryota; kingdom Metazoa; phylum Chordata; class Amphibia; order Gymnophiona; family Dermophiidae; genus Geotrypetes; species Geotrypetes seraphini. The sequence goes on along the minus strand of NC_047087.1, from coordinate 8,905,411 downwards.
TTCTGTCACACAAGGAGAACCAGCAGGTTTATTGGTTTTTGTACCAGCTCTTCTGGCCCAGTTAGGCTGCTTGATGTAGCTCCAGCTTTCTGTCTCATTAAGAAGCTCACTAGCTCTACAAAAGCCATCCTCTTTTCAGTGATTGATCCTGAAAGAGAAAGGGACCAACTCAACAGAGCCCAACAAGATTCCTATTCTGCAATAGTTAATATTGATAATACTACGGCAGTCAAAACCAAATAGAATATTAGGAATAGTTAGGAAAGAGATGACGAATAAAACAGAGACTATCATAATGCTTCCATGGTGCGGTTCCTATTCTGCAATAGTTAATATGGATAATACTACGGCAGTCAAAACCAAATAGAATATTAGGAATAGTTAGGAAAGAGATGACGAATAAAACAGAGACTATCATAATGCTTCCATGGTGCGGTTCTCGTTATCTTATCTCAAAAGAGTGGGACTAGAAATAATAAAGAAAGGTAATAAAAAAATGATGAAGGGAATGGAATGACTCCCTTATGATAGTAACATAGTAACATAGTAGATGACGGCAGATAAAGACCCGAATGGTCCATCCAGTCTGCCCAACCTGATTCAATTTAAATTTTTTATTTTATTTTATTTTTTTAAATTTTTCTTCTTAGCTATTTCTGGGCAAGAATCCAAAGCTTTACCCTGTACTGTGCTTGGGTTCCAACTGCCAAAATCTCTGTTAAGATTTACTCCAGCCCATCTACACCCTCCCAGCCATTGAAGCCCTCCCCTGCCCATCCTCCACCAAACGGCCATACACAGACACAGACCGTACAAGTCTGCCCAGTAACTGGCCTAGTTCAATCTTTAATATTATTTTCTGATTCTAAATCTTCTGTGTTCATCCCACGCTTCTTTGAACTCAGTCACAGTTTTACTCTCCACCACCTCTCTCGGGAGCGCATTCCAGGCATCCACTACCCTCTCCATAAAGTAGAATTTCCTAACATTGCCCCTGAATCTACCACCCCTCAACCTCAAATTATGTCCTCTGGTTTTACCATTTTCCTTTCTCTGGAAAAGATTTTGTTCTACGTTAATACCCCAAGTATTTGAACGTCTGAATCATATCTCCCCTGTCTCTCCTTTCCTCTAGGGTATACATATTCAGGGCTTCCAGTCTCTCCTCATACGTCTTCTGGCGCAAGCCTCCTATCATTTTCGTCGCCCTCCTCTGGACCGCCTCAAGTCTTCTTACGTCTTTTGCCAGATACGGTCTCCAAAACTGAACACAATACTCCAAGTGGGGCCTCACCAATGACCTGTACAGGGGCATCAACACCTTCTTCCTTCTACTGACCACGCCTCTCTTTATACAGCCCAGCATCCTTATGGCAGCAGCCACTGCCTTGTCACACTGTTTTTCCGCCTTTAGATCTTCGGACACTATCACCCCAAGGTCCCTCTCCCCGTCCGTGCATATCAGCTTCTCTCCTCCCAGCATATACGGTTCCTTCCTATTATTAATCCCCAAATGCATTACTCTGCATTTCTTTGGATTGAATTTTAGTTGCCAGGCATTAGACCATTCCTCTAACTTTTGCAGATCCTTTTTCATATTTTCCACTCCCTCTTCGGTGTCTACTCTGTTACAAATCTTGGTATCATCTGCAAAAAGGCACACTTTTCCTTCTAACCCTTCAGCAATGTCACTCACATACATATTGAACAGGATTGGCCCCAGCACCGAACCCTGAGGGACTCCACTAGTCACCTTTCCTTCCTTCGAGCGACTTCCATTAACCACTACCCTCTGGCGTCTGTCCGACAGCCAGTTTCTGACCCAGTTCACTTTGGGTCCTAACTTCAGCCCTTCAAGTTTGTTCAAAAGCCTCCTATGAGGAACTGTATCAAAGGCTTTGCTGAAATCCAAGTAAATTACATCTAGCATATGTCCTCGATCCAGCTCTCTGGTCATCCAATCAAAAAATTCAATCAGGTTCGTTTGGCACGATTTACCTTTTGTAAAGCCATGTTGCCTCGGATCCTGTAACCCATTAGATTCAAGGAAGTACACTATCCTTTCTTTCAGCAACACTTCCATTATTTTTCCAATAACTGAAGTGAGGCTCACCGGCCTGTAGTTTCCTGCTTCATCCCTGTGACCACTTTTATGAATAGAGACCACATCCACTCTCCTCCAATCCCTAGAATCACTCCCATCTGCAGAGATTTGTTGAACAAGTCTTTAATAGGACTCGCCAGAACCTCTCTGAGCTCCCTTAGTATCCTGGGATGGATCCCGTCTGGTCCCATCGCTTTGTCCACCTTCAGTTTTTCAAGTTGCTCATAAACACCCTCCTCCGTGAACGGCGCAGAATCTACTCCATTTTCTCGTGTAACTTTGCCAGACAATCTCGGTCCTTCTCCAGGATTTTCTTCTGTGAACACAGAACAGAAGTATTTGTTTAGCACATTTGCTTTCTCCTCATCACTCTCCACATATTTGTTCCCAGCATCTTTTAGCCTAGCAATTCCATTTTTTATCTTCCTCCTTTCACTAATATATCAGAAAAATTTTTTATCTCCCTTTTTTACATTTTTAGCCATTTGTTCTTCCGCCTGTGCCTTCGCCAAACGTATCTCTCTCTTGGCTTCTTTCAGTTTCACCCTGTAGTCCTTTCTGCTCTCCTCTTCTTGGGTTTTTTTATATTTCATGAACGCCAACTCTTTCGCCTTTATTTTCTCAGCCACTAGGTTGGAGAACCATATCGGCTTCCTTTTTCTCTTGTTTTTATTGATGAACAAGAGGATTGATGAGAGCTCCTTAGTTTGGGCAAGAGAGGACTGAAAGGGCCAAAACAGTGAATATGGCCTTTTGTCCTTTCCTTCCTTTCATAGCAATATAACCCTACCCGCTTCCCTTTTGTATCAGGTGTACAAGTTTATTACATGTGTCTATCTATGTATATGTGTTTGTAACTCCCACAATTCTACTGTTTTTAGCTTTTTAACATTGTAATGTAGTAAACTGCTTTGGAAATGAAAAGCAGTATATCAAGTCATAATAAACTTGACACTTGAAACATGATTACATGATGCTGCATCATGTTATGAGGTATTGTGCAAGATAATAATAATAATAATAATTTATTTTTATACACCACCTAACTTACAGGTGCTATCCAGGAACAGCAGACAGATATTCTCAAACATGAGTGATGTCATCGACGGAGCCCCGGAACAGACCACTTTAAAAGTGCATCGCCACTTTAAGACTTTAGAAAGTTTGTGATAGCCCGAACCGCGCATGCGCAAGTGCCTTCCCGCCCGATGTAGGGCACGCGGTCCCTCAGTTAAGATAAGTCAGCTAAGAAGCCAACCTGGAAAGGTGGGTGAGTTGTGAGAATATCTGCCTGCTGTCTCTGGATAACACCTGTTGCGTTAAGTAACTGTGCTTTATCTCAGGACAAGCAGGCAGCAAATTCTCACACATGGGTGACCTCCAAGCTAACAGAAATGGGATGGTGGGAGTATTGGCCTTTAGGAAAATAAATTTTGTAACACAGATTGGTCGAAGTGCCCATCCCGTCTGGAGAAAGACTCCAGACAGTAGTGAGAAGTGAATGTATGAACTGAGGACCAGGTGTAGATCTGAGGAAAGCAACAGAAGCTGCCATAGCTCTAATTTTGTGGACTGTGACACGACTCTCCAGTGCCAGTCCAGTCTGAGCATAACAGAATGAGATGCAGGCAACCAGCCAGTTGGAAATAGTTCTCTTAGAAACAGGATGCCCCAACTTGTTTGGATCAAAAGAAATGAACAGTTGGGAAGATGTTCAATGTGGCTTTGTCCGGTCAATGTAATAGGCCAAAGCCCATTTGTCTAAAGTGTGCAAAGTGATTTCTCATGGATGAGAATGAAGTTTAGGGGAAAAAACTGGTAGGACAATTGACTGATTGAGATGAAACTCTGAGACAACTTTTGATAGAAACTTTGGTTGCATGCACAGAACCGCTTTGTCATGATGAAAAACTGTGAAGGGTGCATCTGCCATCAACACTTGCAACTCACTGACCCTCCTGGCAGAGGTGAGAGCAATAAGGAAGACCACTTTCCAAGTCAGAAACTTGAGTTGAGCTGTGGCCATTGGTTCAAATGGTGGCTTCATCAAACTGGAAAGAACCACATTAAGCTCCCAGATGACAGGTGGAGGCTTGAGAGATGGTTTAACACTGAAAAGCCCCTTCATGAACCTGGAGGCCAAAGGATGAGCAGTAAGAGGTTTTCCCTCTACTAGCATGTGAAAAGCTATAATAATAATTTTATTATTATAATAATAATAATTTTATTTCTTATATACCGCCCAACTAGAAGTTCCGGGCAGTTCACAACAAGAGAACTGAGGCATATCAGTGATGATGCAAGATACAATAGAAATCAGTAGAATACAATGCTATACAATACAATATGATACAATGTAGAGTGATACAAAGCAAAGTCATCGTATAGCATTGTATAGATTTGAGTCCCGAGTCAGACAGAGAAAGTAGATAATCCAACACCAATTCCACTGCCAAGGAAGTTGGATCGTGATGACGAAGAAAACACCAGGAAGAAAACCTAGTCCACTTTTGTTGGTAACATTGCTGAGTGGCTGGTTTCGTGGAGGCGTCAAGAATATGTCGAACAGGCTGAGAGAGACGTAATTCAGAAGAGCTCAACCCAAGAGAAAACAAGCTGTCAGGTGGAGTGACTGCAGGTTGGGATGTAGAAGTGATTCCTGATTCTGAGTAAGAAGTAGGAAATACTGGAAGAGGTATGGGCTTCGCTGGAGCTGAGTTGAAGTAGAAGGGAGAACCAATGTTGCTTGGGCCACTGTGGAGCAATGAGAATCATAGTGGCTGCTTCTCGCTTGAGTTTGAACAGAGTTCTCAACATGAGAGTGAGCACCGGTACCTTCGGTGCGGCTCTACGCTCTGGTGATGAGGAGGCCGATGTTGAGGCGCTCACCAAAATCAAAGCGTTTCTTGGGTCTCCTCGAGGTCGGCAGGACTTGACTCACTGCTGCTTTGACCTGAGGCCTAGAGGGGTTGGAGGAAGGCTTCTTAGCTGGCTTACTCACTGAAGTGTGCGATACCGAATATGGTTCCACTGATGTCGATTGGTGCGGTGTCGATTTGGTTGGTGCCACCAACTTCAGCACCTTCCATTGCGAGACCGAAGTGGAGGTGCTGCTGAATAAGGCGGTTCTTGAGAGTCCTCTTCTGCAGGGACAAACAGAGGGAGCAGGTTTCGGAAGCCAAGGTGGTCGAACAGGCTCCGCCGGGCCAAATCCACAAAAGAGAAAAAACAAAAATTTTTACTTTTTTTTTTTTAAAAACTAAAAATAACTCAAAGAAAATAAAAACCAAACTAACTGTAAAATCAGAGATCCACGAGAGCGGGAAGGCAGCAGAGAAAAAAGTTTCAACGGCCGTTGAAAAAACACATCTTCTTAGCTCCGTGGAAGCTAAGAAACTGAGGGACCGCGTGCCCTACATCAGGTGGGAAGGCACTCGCGCATGCATGGTTCGAGCTATCGCAAATTTTCTAAATTCTTAAAGTGGCAATGCACTTTTAAAGTGGTCCATACCTGGGGCTCCGTCGGTGAAGTCACCCATGTGTGAGAATATTTGCCTGCTTGTCCTGGGAAAAACTATCTTATCCAGATTTATAGAAGCATGTGCTTTGATGTATTCTATGATATATTTATTGTATTATTTGTATATTGTGTGAACCACTTTTGGTCAGACACATCTAAGGAAGGTGCCATACAAATACGTTATATTGTAAGATAACATGGTGTCACTTGAAAGTGATTCTCAGCCAGATTCTCATAGGAAGTGAAACAGCAGCTCATATAGGACCAGAAATAGTAGAAGCTCTCACATTAAACTGTTTAGCTGACTGCATCCTTCAGTGCTGAACTGCCATGGAAAAAAAAGACATGAGCTAAATCCAATAATCCCTTCACTTCCCTAGCATCAGTTCCACTGAAAGTGCTAGATAAATCTGAAAACAGTCTTAGTACACAGGAGCAAGAGTAGCATGGTAAGCAAGTTAATGGGGGATGAGAGTCTCTCCATATCCGTTACATTAAAAGGCACATAAACTTGCTGTCAGTAGCAACGGGCTGTGTCACCTTCATCTTGGGGACTACATACATTGCAGCTGTCAAGAATAATTCACATGGTTTTTCACTGAGCACCCTGTCTGTCTGAGTAGTGGGGATTGTCTCTTATATGTCTCTGTACATCTGGTATGCATTCTGCAACTCGTGATAGTAATAATTTAATCCAGATGCCAGTGAACAGCACCTATTTGGGTTATTGCCAACTGTGATATGACATGATCCTGGAACTCAAAGGCCTAGCAGAGAGCTTCTGTGTTCTGTGGGGAATGTATGGAGAGAACGGGTCTGCTCTTGTGGAGATCAGGCTTCCCCAAGCAATCGCAAAGGTGGAATGAGAAGAGATACCATAGCAACTCCACTAAAAGGACATTGAGCAAGGAAGAAATTCAGTCTTTGATAGACTGACTTCATGCATTCCAGTTTTACTCTGAGCTGAGTTGGGCACACCTGAGCATTTTAGTGGTACATAAACTACTGTATTAAATCTCTTTGTTGGAGAGGCTGCAAATTTTTAGGTACGTTCTTACACATGTAGTGGGAATGGCCCTTCATTCAGCAATTTTGGCCTATGATTTTAGACCATATCAGCAAAATTGTAGGCCAATAAATTCAGTTATAATCATCCTTAATATTACTTGGAATGCCCATGGTACACATTGAGGAGGTAACTCATTTAAATCTTATTCAATTATTATTTATTGCCAAGTATGTGTGGCACAAAGATGGTGCCAATTTTATCTTTTAACTTAACATAAAATTTTATTTGTATATCATGATACACCATGGAGTTCAATGCGGCTAACAAGAATTATCTAAAGACAGCACATAACCAGTGAAGGTACAAATGCAAACAACTTTGAAGAGATTCACCCAAGATGGTATATATTGAATAGTAATCAGGTACTCTAAGCATTTGCCCTATCTATGGTACCTGGGCAATGGAGGGTTAAGTGACTTGCCCAGAGTCACAGGGAGTGGTGCTGGGATCAAGCCCACAACCTCAGGGTGCTGAGGCAGCAGCTCTAACCACTAGACCACGCCCCATCTTTTTATATGTGGTTAGAGAGAGTATGGCACATGAAACAAACTGTGGAGATACTATCAGATTTGGAACCCTTTATTACACTCCTTTTCTTAAATATCGATTTAGCTATATTTTCTATTCTATTAGTTTCACTGAATTCCAGGATTCGCCATGTACTAATATGCCGTGAACACCAAAATGTTTTTTTCATATCTTCCACAGAACTTGGCCAATTCTTATGAAATTTAGGGCATCATGTCCTGAATGAAGTTGATGTAAAATGTAAATATTTCCCACTGCGCCACAACACTACCTTGTGAAAATGAATTGTGAACTGAATAAATACGGCATATCTTGAAGAAAAAGCAGATGCTCAAAGTGCGCTCCCTTTGCACAACGGCACACCCTCAGCCTTGGTCACCACTGATCTATGGACTTGTCAATGATGCTCTACTTCGGCTCAGCCCAGAGAAAAGGTGCTGTTTAAGGTCTCTGATGTCAGATATCGCTGTCTGGTAGATGCGTTCCTGTATCAGCCACCAAATCAGGTGATCAACTGTGTTTAGGTCTGGTGAATTCACAGGCCAGAGGTCTGGACCAATGAAATCTGAAGTTTCTCAATGTAGCAGTTCTACGGAGTCCTTTGGTCGATGTGCTGGGGCATTGTCCTGTTGGAAGATAAAGTAGTCTCCTGACATGTGACGGATCGCTGGCAAAAGCTTCTGTGTCAAGAGGACATCCTGGTGGTATGCGCCGTTGATCTTAACCCCAGGATCGATGAAGAACAGTTCACTCATTGTCAGTCACCTCTATCCACCATATCATTCCTTCTGCTAGAAACATCCCAACCCCAAGATGTTCTCTCTGTCCAAATTAGATTGTAAGCTCTTCTGAACAGGAACCATCTATTGAATGCTAAATGTACAGTTCTGCGCACACCTTTCAGCGCTGGATTCTGGGTCGAAGTTGAAGTTGGAGTCACGGTAAGGACCTTAGGTAAAGGCCTATCTATGCCGCCAAATATTTTTTCTACCTGTCCTGAACTTGACGACGTTTAATGGCTCGAGGATGAAGGGTAGCAAAGTGGGCACATGACGCTGGACAATGGTCAGGTAATAAAACACTGCACAGACCACTTATGTAGGTCAGTGAGGGATATTGCGCACTGGTACCAGCTACACTTCTTGAAATCTGTGACCGTCTGGGACATAGAATGAAAAACAGCCACGGCCAAATCTAAGCCCGTAGGCTGAGGCCACGGGGTAGGCCCCGCCATGACACAAAGAAAATAACAAACGAAACTTAAAAATTTTTTTTTTTAAATGAAACGTGCAATTAACACAGTGACCCTGTCAGAAAAAACATGAACCGTGGTGAGAGAAGGCATGAGTAGAACTAAGTCTAGCGCAGAGCGTCAAAACGAGGACTTCTCGGCTCCGAGGAAAACTGAGAACTGAGGAGACGCGCGCCCTATGTCGGGCAGGAAGGCACTCACGCATGCGCAGTGCAGCAGTCGCAAACTTTCTAAAGTTTTACAAGCAAGTCTGCTTGCGAAGCTGTCTGCATCAGGGCTCCGTCACCCACATGTGAGAATATGCTGCCTGCTTGTCCTGGGATAATAAGTCAAACATAAGGAATAGACAATTATAGCAATAAAAATATTCAAATAATACAAAGTATGGCATAATATGCTACATTAAGACAGAAGAACACCTCGCCTTAGAATAGACAGTCAAACAAAAAAGGCAAGGAAGGTGTCTTCAACCAACAATAAAGTCTTTAGTTGAAATGGTGGTCCCAACGAGGATCCCTGTTTCGGCGTATAGGAAAATGCCTTCCTCAGGGGACACTTATGCTTGAAAGCCACTGGAAACAAGAAACATGTGTGCAGTTGAACAGTAGCGTGATTTTAAAGTGTTTGAGGCTTGTGCAGATGAGGACAGACCTTGCAGAAATGGGGCAGGGACAGGAAAAGAAATCACTGGGATGGAACGGGAAAACGAGTTCCTGCAGAGATGGGGAAAAATCTGTCCCTGTGTCATTCTCTACAAGTGATGAAACAGTTACAGAACAGGTAATTAGAAAATGACATAGGAACAGATTTTTCCCCGTCCCTGGGTGAATTCATTTTTCCATTCCGGTGAGTTCTTTTCCTGCCTCTGCCCCATTCCTGCAAGCTCTGTCCTCATTTGCACAAGACTCAAACACTTTAAAATCACAAGCGTTTGAGGCTTGTATGGTTAAGGCAGAGCTTATAGGAATGGGGCAGGGACAGCGACAAAACACACGGGAACGGGACAGAGAAATTACATTCCTGCGAGTATGGGGACAAATTTGTTCCCGTGTCATTCTCTAATCGTTTGTCGATGTTATGCTGTTATAAGATACCAAGAAAATAAACATAATAAAGTTATTTGATATAAAAGAATTTGTATATGCTTTGAAACCATAGAAGCTCAGCAATGATACATTTTCTTAAACAGGGGATCCCATATCTCAGAAATGTATTCTTAAATCAATATATATATATCTCTCTTTTGTAGCTTCAAATTATATTTTCTATGACCACATATAAACATGGACAGATGATCTGAGTGACCTTGCAAGGAGTTTTTCTCAGTCATGTTACCTCTCCTCTCCAAGATCAAAATTCTAAGTTCAAATAGTCCAATCACCCAGATCAGATGGGAAGAGCAAGAAGGAGGACAGAAGAGAAAATGGTGCAGAGGGTAGGATGGGGGAAGGGAATGTGTTTTAGCAGAGCAGGATTTCACACCATGGAATATACCAGTGTAGCAGACTGTCACTGCATCTTGATGTCATGTGAATTGGGCTTGTGGGATCTAGGATGCCTGCTAGTTTACTGAAATTTTTTATGTCAGGAAAATGAGGGAAGGGGGTTTCCTGAAAAAGTGCAAATGAAGTTGACATTAAAATTTTTGAACATCAACTCTTAGAAGTCACAGATGGTTGATACAAGTAGGCCTTGAATTATTAATAACTAGATGTGAAGTCTACAGAGACTGCAATGGAAGGGGAAAAAAAAGGCCGACTTTAAAGCGCCTGCAATATTTGGAAACAAATCAAATTTCCAGCTGTGGGAAAAGGCATCTCTAGCCACAGGTAGTTGATGAAGTAGCACTGCCTGGCATCCCAACTGGCACTGAAAACCCTTATTACAGCTGCTTCCAGAGATGGCAGATGCACCCCGACGTGCCATGTGTGAGAAAACAGAATCTAGTCTCGAAAGCAGGGTCTTTGCCAAGTCCGTTCCTCTCATCTGGCGCGCGCCACATGCTTTGGCATGCAAACAGTTTCCCCCTATTACATTTCCATTTCCTCAAACACTGACTCACAGAGAGAAGCAGCTTGTAGATGGTAGGGGAAGCCTTCTTGTCACTGCACAGGCATTCCAGGCAAGCTCCAGAGCCACTGGTGAAATGGGAGCTGTGCAGAACAGCAGTTCTCAGGCTTTCACCATCTTTTTCTCGTTTTATATAGCAATGGCATGGGCAGTTCTCTGCTCAGTTATTAAAAAAGAGATAAAAATGGGCTTCGGCTTTATTAATACAAAAAAAGCTAAAATGTAAAGGAGGTAATTTCAGAAGACTTAGATGGCACTAACGCATGTAGAAAGCTTGTCTACACATGTAAATGGGCATTTACATGTAACACAGAGATGTGCACAAGGGTGGAGTTTGGGCGGATTATGAAATGCATTCATCTACATATGTATTCAATCGTGTATTTTTAATGGGTATAACTAATGGGCAGGGGTGAACCTGATTAGCAGGGGTGCCTCCAAGAGCAGGTTTGAGAACCACTGAGATACACCACAGTCGGCTCCCAAGGTTGGGATGCGGACCTGTGAAACATGCCTATAAGGGCAAAGCTGGGTGGCCCTGAAATAGCCACAGCACAGTACCTCCTTAACCTGCCCTCTCTCTATCAACACTGCGAACTCTACCTATGTGTACATAGCCTCTCCACCCCTGTCCCCCCTCCCCAGCTCCCTTCTATCAAAATCACTGGCATAGGCAGCTACCCCTACCAGTCAGCTCCCCAACACAGCTAGCTTCATTCCTCCCCCCCCCATGTCCCCAAACCTTCTTACCCTCACATCCTAATACTGATATCTTCTGGGGGATGAGGCCAGCACAGTTGCCCAGAAGGATCAGATGCTCCTCCAGGGACCTCTGCTTGCTTCCAGGCAGCCCCAGGACACATGTGTGATATACATGCCCTTCTCCCACAGTCCTCTCAACAATCTATCCATCCATAGCATACTACCACTCCATCCTGCATGCCCATTTCCAGGATAACATAAGGAAGGACCTAGCAAAGTTTGAGGAATAGTCCAAAATTAGGCAGGTAAGATCTGATGCTAAGAAATGCAAGGTCATGCATTTGGGCTGCAAAAACCCAAGGGAATGTCACAGTTTAGGGGGTGAAGAACTTTTGTTCATGAAAGAGGAATGGGACTTGGGTGTGACAGTATTTGATCATCTTAAGGTAGCCAATCAGTTGAAAAGGCAATGGCGAAGCCTAGAAGGATGCTTGGGTGAATAAGGAGAGGAAAGGCCAGTAGGAAAAAGGAGATATTGATTAGAGAATAACATGAAGACAAATTTGTCCCCATGGGATCTATCTCCATTCCATCCTCGTGAGTTCTGTCCCTGACCCATCCCTGCAAGCTCCGTCCTCATGTGCACAAGCCTTGGACACTTTAAAATCATAAGTGTCTGAGGCTTGTACAGATGAGGACAGAGCTTGTAGGGATGGAAAAGGGAACGCGACAGAACTTGTGGTGATGGGAACAGATTTGCCTCTGTGTCATTCTCTAGTATCGATGCCCCTGTATAAGACTCTGGTGAGACCTCATTTAGAATATTGTGTACAATTCTGGAGACTGCACCTTAAAAAAAAATATAAACGGGATTGAGTTGGTCCAGAGGAAGGCTATTAAAATGGTCTGTGGTCTTAAGCATTAGGTGTACGGAGACAAAGATCTCAATACTCAAAATCTCAACTACATGAAAACTAAACTACAAATCTACTTCCCAAAACGACCACTGAGGTCCCAAGGAGAAAAACGACTGACCATACCTTCTGGCCGCTCCCTCAAAACTGAAACTGACCGCAAATGCTCCTACTCACATTTCATACCCAAACTTTGGCACACAATCCCTCCATCTGTCAGATCACTAGATGGACTCTGGAACTTCAGGAAGGCCGTGAAAGCCTTCCTCTTTACTAACCCAGCGCCTTAAAGTCATTCACCCTGAAATGCCACCCAGTCAACTCACCTATGTCACTTAATTTCACCAGATGCTACTTAGTAAATATGTTTTATTGTCATGTCTATATTGTAATTTATGTAAACTGTCATCTATATTGTAATTTATGTAAAATGTCATTTCTGCTCTGTCTGGATTATTATGGATGTACTTTGTAACCCGTTCTGGGCTCTTTTGGGAGGACGGGCGAAAAATCGAATAAATAAATAAATTAAATAAATAAATATGTATACTTTGGGGGAAAGGCGAGGTATGATAAAGATGTTTAAATACCTATATGGCATAAATGCACATGAGGCAAGTATCTTTCAATTGAGACGAAGCTCTAGAATGAGGTGGCATAGGATGAAGGTGAAAGAGGATAGATTCACAAATAACCTCAGAAAATACTTTTTCATACAAAGGATGGTGAATGCTTGGAATGGCCTCCTGGTGGAGATGAAGAATTCAAGACAGCTTGTTAGATCTCTAAGGGAGAGGAGGGGATAGTGGATGGCATGGTTGGGCAGACTGGATAGACTATATGATCTTTATCTACCTTTATTTTTCTCTGTTTCTATTGTGGCAGCCCCTCAGACATGTCTCTCAGGTAGCCCAACAAATGCACACACCTGTCTCCAACCCTAGCTTCTGATACTCAGCTGCACCACTATGAAACAGGATGTTTTAACCCTAATTGTAAACCTTTCATGCACACAGGCTGACCTCAGAACCAGCCTGCAGCAGTCCCACCTGCTCAGCTCCAGTCTACAACTGAGCAGGCATGGAAGGTATTGATGGAGGGCCTAGGGGCCTGGGGGACCTGCCACCACCCTGCAGATGGTGCCTGAAGAGCTCAAAAATCCCTACAGGGACATGTCCCTGCTAGAGGAGAATAAGGAGGAGGAAGAGCAGCAACAGCAGCCCCCTCCCCCCAGTGGCTGCGAGTCTGCCAGCTGAGGATGGCCAGCCTGACCCCCAAAGCCAGTTCCTGCATCACCTCTCCCGCATGCATAGAGGTACTGCAGCAAATGATGCAGACCCTGGTGGCCCTTGTGCAGAGAAGGTCTTGGAGTGCCCCCCCCTCCAATGAGGCATGTGGACTTCCTCCTCCCCCCCAGCCTCTTGGACTGTCCCCAACCCCCCTGTATATGGTTGCACAACAGAGCATGTTTTTCTAAATACATAGTATACATGCTGGTAAACAAAGGTCTGTCTCTCCATTCTGTGCATAACATGAGGGTGGGTGATGGGGCTGCATGGTATTTAATTAGCAGCAGTGGCACACAGCTGGCCTGCTGCTCCCCCAGGTCAACTCCATGCTGGGGTCTGAAACCATGGGCCCAGCACAGGTGTCCCTGAACAAACAGGCGAGAGAGACAGTTCCCCTGGTTGGCACAAATGGGGGTCTACATCTCCTGCTGTGGCTCACAAATCGGCCTCACAGTTTGCATTATGAAAGTGGGACCACATGCCCCCCCCCCCCACACACACATACATACACATACCCTGCAGCCCCACTCCTTTTGACCACATACCATAAAAGACAGATGGTCAAGATAAAGGTCCGTTATCTCGCAATGCAACCTGTGAGGTCAATTAGAAACCACTAGGTATGCTAAGGCAGTGCCTAGACAAGAGTTTTCTCTCTGTTCAGCATACTTCCAGAGAGAACTACGTAGCTGAGGCTTTGGGCAAATGTGTGAACAGCACCTTCCTATGTACCAAATAACATGATTTACCTGAAAAGGGACACTGCTGAGAGAGGAGGGGGATATAACCATAAGGGGAAGATATACAGGGAACAACATAAGCATGCATTCAGTTCTGCTCACCTTATCTCAAAAAAGATAAGGAACTAGAAAAGAATAGTGACCAAGATGATAAAGTGGATGGATTTCTCTCCTGTGAGGAAAGACTAAAGGTTAGGACTCTTCAACATGGAAAAGAGGGCTGAGGGGAGAAACAGTAGAGCCTAATGCTAATAAAGGAAAAGCTTCAAAAAGCAAAAGATCTCTCAAGGGCTAGGTACAGTAGCAGTAAGGTATATGAATACCTGAATATAAACCACTTAGGCTATAAGCAGTGTATAAATACCAAAATAAATAAATAAATATATACATGTAAAGTGCTATGGGGGAAGGAGGGACCAATATGGTGGCTTGACTGCTGATGGTGTTTGTTGGAGAGAGGTGAAGTTGGATTTTACTTGGAAGTGTTCTTCTTTGAAAATGCCTCATACGAAAAGGGGATTATCCAGGTTGTATCCTCTCCAGCTTGCACTTCGTCCCCTCCTCAATCCACCACCCTCAACCGATTCGGAGTTGGACCTGTCCTGAAGACGCCAAACCAGAGGCCTGTTGTTGAGAGCGGTGAGGGAGAACCGCTCTCTTCTTTGGGACATGATACCACTCTGTCCCGCAGGCAACTATTGTACCGCTGTGTCCAGCACAGGCACGAGGTTGACCCGAGATCAAAGCAGGGACCGAGGAAGTCACTGCTGCCCAGAATTGAGAGGAGGGAAAGCCCGATGAATCAACCGCCTGTGCTGTGAGTAAAGAAGCAGTTAGTTTATTAACTGCTTCTCCGACAGTTACACTGGAGGGGATTTGGAAGGTCTTACAAAAATTAGATGTCACTTTAGAGAAATCAGAACAAGAAATTACTTATCTTTCTGGGAAGATTGAGAACCTCTCTCATCATTTGGATATAGTAAAAAATTAATCTTTAAACCACATTAAACAAGTTCATACAGAAGTGAAAAGTCTCAAAGAGACAGTTTCTGATATTATTAGACAAAAATGTGATACACCTGAAAATGGAAAAATTTGAGAACTATAATAGGAGACTTAATCCCTGGTTCAATCCCTCGTACTAAGTCAACTGGACTACTGTAACATCGCCTATTTAGCAATTTCCCAAAAGAATATGCGACGTTTACAATTAATGCAAAATGCAGCGGTCAGACTAATCTTCGGGCTAAAGAAATTTGATCACGTGACATTGGCTATCGATGGAAGCACGCGTAAAGTTTAAGTTTGCCTGCTTCTGCTTTAAAGTACTATAAGGACTAGCCCCTAAATACATAACTGACCTTTTCTCCTTCTCAGCCAACAGACACAAGAGAAGCTCATATTCGAACTTCGTTTCCCCCCCAGTCAGAGGTTGTAAACTGAAAAAACACCATGAACACCTTCTCGTATATCAAGCAGCATTATGGGGTAAAGATCTAGAACAATTGCTTTCGCCCACTACTTATGAGGAATTCAGGAAGCGTCTAAAAACATACCTGTTCCTGAAGTATCTAGACAACTGACCCATACATCTCTTTCTCCTCAATAATGGTTTTCTTGACCTATTAATCACTTTCTTCCACCTCTCTTAAATTCAATCAATTTGTACCTTTGTTTATTCTTTTATAAACCGCATAGAACTTCACGGCACTGCGGTATAAAAACTGTTATTATTATCATTAATCTGAGAGTGTTGAATTTCCCCAAATCCGTCTTTCTTTCCCCATTGGATTTCTTCAAAAATATTTAACAGAAATTCTATCCATGCCTGTTCAGGCTATTCCTCCTATTAATAAAATACTGTATATTATTTACCACTTCAAGTGATGAATGGAGGACTAGATTTGAATTCAAGCTCAAGAAGAATTTAATCCATTGGAGGATATATCTAATGTGTTGGAGACTTCACTTACAGAGGTGGCAAATAGAACAACCTTGATTGTTGCCTTAGTATTTGAGCAAGACTTGAATGCAATAATGAAATTATTATTTCGTAATTCTCAAAAGTTGTTTTGTCAGCAAAAAATTTGAATATATCCAGATGTAGTGAAAGTGACACAAGATAGAAGAAAATAATTTCTTATAATGAGAAGTGAAGAGGTTAGGGGGCTCGTTCTTACTAGCATATCCATGTAAATGTATGGTGCGTTACCTCGGTAGTAAGTATGTATTATCTTTGTACCAGATCAATTGAGATCTTTTTTGGACCTTAAAAAATCTCTCTAGGGAAATGAAAGATAGTTAAATGTTTAATTGGAACAGGTTGTCAAGCAAGTAGCCATTGCCTCTTTATTGGCTTTTTCTTCTTTTTTTTCTCTCTCCCCTCCTCCTATTGTCATTACTGGTAATAATTTTGCAATAAATAAATAAAAAGTAAAAAAATATATATGCCACAGAATAGCAATTGGTTGCTCTATAACAAAGGCTCTTGACAAAGTATTTAAAAGCAAGGAAATAGCACTTAAAAATGAAAATCAGGCTTGTCCATGCACTCATTTTCTCAGTAGTCATTATGAATGTGAGTGTGGACACTGAGGGCCACTAGGTAAGGCTAGAGGCCCCCGCCCCCTTCAAAAAATATACTGTATGTATACTATGAAAGATTTGTGAGAGCAGGATTTTGCATACATTAAAAAATGTTAGTCATGTAGCAGAGTTTTGGTATGAAATCAAATCCTTGAAGAAAGAAATGTCATGTTTATAGTTTCAGCACTCTTTGCACTGATAAGAAAGTAGAGCTGCTTGTTTATGAAACACTGCCTGGACATTTGCAGAAACCTTGAGGCTAATATGAACAAAGGTTATTAAGCAATGTAGAAAGAGACAGATAATTAAGATTTGCCTTTCGGAACAGAGGCCTTTATAAACTTAGATACAGAGAACTAAGTAAGGAACTGCCTTTAGATGCAGAGTACTGTATATGCTTTATTATGTAATGCACTAATGATGGCTTTTCTACAGCGCCATCACATCTGATCACATTTAAGTTATAGTGACTGTTTTGGAGTTTTGTCCTGTATGGTAATATTTTTGTAAACAGGAAAATGGCCTGATAGGTGGCAAAGAGATTAATGACGTATTGTGTCAGATGATATGTTATAAGAACATAAGAATAGCCTTACTGGGTCAGACCAATGGTCCATCAAGCCCAGTAGCCTGTTCCTGCGGTGGCCAATCCAGGTGCCTGGCCAAAACCCAAGGAATAGCAATATTCCATGCTACCGATCCAGGGCAAGCAGTGGCTTCCCCCATGTCTTTCTCAATAACAGACTATGTTGATTGATAACTGCTTATTTAATTTTGATCTAATAAAAGACAAGGGGCTGAAGGATTTCTTTGAGATAATCTAGGTTGCATGCCATTTTTATTGGTCAACTAGAGGTCTCCCTGAAGCTTCTGTTTTATTCAATATTTGATCTTTTGTGTATCAGTGTGTTTGTATCTCTTTTCTTTTGCATTCCAATCTGGGTCCCCCTGCAAGGACTTAGGGGGTTGCTGTCTGGATTTGTGTGTCCTTTTTGACAACAAAAGCTGGATATTATGGAAGCAAAATAGAAAAATGATTGACTCATTTGAACTTTGGTACTGGAGGATTTTATGTATGCTGTGGACTGCCAGAAGAAGTAACAAGTTGATTTTGGAAGAGATTAGACTGGGTATGGTACTCAAAGCCCACATGATGAAGTTATGATTGTCTTATTTTGGTCACATTGTTAGAAGAGAGAGAGATAATTGGAAAAGGACATGTTTGGGAAGATCGAAGGAACTAGACAAAGAGGACAACCTGCAACTAGGTGACTGGACACTTTGACAACTATAAGGATGATGCTGGAGGACCTTGTCGGACTAGCAGTAGACCAACCTGTTTTCAGATCTTTAACTCATGTTGTTGGGACTCAAACATTACATTACATTAGTGATTTTTATTCCGCCATTACCTTGCGGTTCAAGGTGGATTACAGAAGATTTCTGGACATGTCCAGAGGTGTTACAGAGTACAGCAGGTTGCTTCAGATGGTTTTTATTTCTTTTCTTAAAGTTTTGTAGTATGGGGTCACAATTAGTAGATTGGAGAGTTGGTAGTCTAGTTTTGCTGCCTGTGTGGCTAGAAGGTCATTGTACAGTTTTTTCTGTTTAATGTCTCTGATTGGAGGGTATGTGAATGGTGTCTGGGTTCTCCTGTGTCTGGTTGTGGTAGTTTGGATTAGGCAGTTGTTCAAGTACGCTGGGCTGTCACCATTTATGGATTTAAATAATAGACAGTAGAATTTAAATAGTATTCTTGCTTGAATTGGGAGCCAGTGTGAGTTGAGGTATGCCTCGGTGATGTGATCATGTTTTCTTAGTGAATAGATTAGTCTCGGGGCTGTGTTTTGTATCGTTTGTAGTTGTTTTATCATTGTTGCAGGGCAGGGGAGATAGAGGATGTTGCATTAGTCAAGGAGACCTAGGACTAGGGACTGGACCATGAGCTGGAATTGTTTTTTGTCAAAGAATTTTCAAACTTGCCTTAGGTTTCTCATGACCGCAAATGATTTCTGTATTGTTTTGTTGATTTGTGGTTCCATGGTGCAGCATCTGTCTATCGTCATTCCCAGAAGTTTTAGAGTGGGTTGAATGGGGTATGTGATTGAGTTTATTACTAGGTTTGTTATGGTTGGGGTTTTATTTTTTTTTCGAAAGCACCTAACACATACAGACAGAGCATTGCACATGGTTACCAGACGTCCGGATTTCCCTGGACATGTCCAGGGGATCCGGATGGCTTTTCAAAATCCAGCACTTGGTCTAGGTTTTAAGCTTCCGATGTCAGGACGGCTTCCGCGGATGCAACATGTGACTTTGTGTCGCATCTGCGCATACCATCCTGATGCACAAACAGGTTAAGAGGGGTGGGGCTGGGGGCGGGGCATGATGCTGAAAGAACTGGGTCAGGCTTTTCCTTTGGGAAAATCTGGTAACCCTAGCATTGCATTATGTATGAGTTATTTTCCATTTTCAGAGGTAGTTAGTCCTCTGCGTTTCTCATCAGCTTCTGTGGTCTGTCCTCTGCTGCTGTGAATCTGTGAGCAAGTTTACCATAGCTGCATCAGTTGAAGGAGGAGTAATGTGAGCAACGGCGTCCACCCTACCCTCTTATTCGCCCCCCCTCCCCACTCTTTACCCGCCTGTGCTTTCTCCTGTATTTCTTTAGCTTGTCACCAGAATGAGCAGCATCTCCAACCTGCTGCCTGCGCTTGCCTTGGCTCTGGCAATTAGGAAGCAACTTCAGAGGGAGAGCAGAGGCCGGCACGGGTAACAGATTGCAGATGCCGATTGTGGCGGTGAAGAGTTAAGGAGGTACAAGGGGGGATGGAGAAGAGGAGAGGTGCCGGCCTGGGGGTGGTCTATCCCCCTTACTACGCCACTGAATGATCAGGGGTGCTAAATGCAATGGAAATGATCCTTCCTTGGACAGAGAGTTTGCTGAATACAGGCAGGGATAAATAGCCAGACACCAGGCAGTATCCCTAGGTGTATGGGTGTCTTCTATGCTCCTTTGCAGCGTCTCAGGTGTCAGGGTATTACTGCTCACTTTCTCTCAGAGCGTGGGTCTTACTCTTACGTCTCTTAGGAGTCCCTCTCTGGGCGTCACTGGCCGGAACTCTCCTTTCGCTTCGTGTTTCCGGAGGAGTCGGTGCACCCGTCGCTCCGTCCCCCGTGGAAGCTGGACGCCGAGCCTACTCTGGGTTAGGCCTCAAATAGTCCGAAGCGGCGGCAGCGGTCGAGGGGTGTCACGGAGGCCGGAGCGAGAGAAAAGCTGAGACGGGTCAGACTGGGGTCGGGGGGTCGGAGAATGAGGGATCTGCCGAGGTGGAAAAACACTTTTCCACCATCAGTTCATCTAAACGTCAAGGTGAAAGGACAAAGCTTCGACTCCTCTCCTCACCCCCATACACTGCATAAGAATCTCTCGCCTTCCCGCCTTCACTGTTAAATACAGCGCGAGACGCACGTCACACTCGCCGTTAAATACAGCGCGAGACCTACGTCCCACTCTTAGGTACAGCGCGAGACCCACGTCACACACTCTTAGGTACAGCGCGAGACCCACGTCACACTCACTGTTAAATAGAGCGCGAGACCCTTCTCCTCACACAGCGTCATAAACGGGCCGGATCCCTTCTCGTCACCTCACCTCCACTTGAGACCCTTCTCTGCCCTTCACCTCACCTCATGCACAGTCATATAGCGCCTGGCACTGACTCACCAGGGTTACCCTAGGGCTCCAGAAAAAAGGAGGACGGATTGGGACATCCGGGTTTTACTTCCATTGGGTTTCAGTAGAAGTAAAACCCGGATGGCTCAATCCGTCTTTTTTCTGGAGTCTTAAGGTAACCCTATCTGGGACCCCTTCCCCTTACCTCAGGCACACTCATATTCGGTTATGGTTATCTTAATTTCATATACACTTCTCCCTCCGTATTCGCGGTTTCAGCATTTGTGGTTTTGATTATTCACGGTTTTTAGCTCGCTGGCTCCTCCCCAAATTACATCAGCTTGCATAGAGAAATCACTGATTCAAAGCGTTTACAGAGAAAATCGCTGATTCCCAGCACTTTCCTCACCGTGTTTTGCCTCTCCTTCAGGAACAGGCCAGGTCTCCCACCATGTTATTCGCGATTTCACCATATTCACAATGGTTTTCAATAGAAAAAAGCGAATAACATATGAAAAAGTAATTTGCGGTTCTGCTAATCCCTTATCACAGTGAATACGCCTTCCCTCCACAGATATCAAAGCGGTTTGCAGTTCATTGAATAGTAATCAAGTACTCTTCAGTATTTTCCCTATCTGACCCAGCGGATGGGAGGGTTACAAGATGTCCGGGAAAACCCGGGCATGTCCAGGTGCCCGGATGGATTTGCAAAACCCAACAGTTTGTCCAGAAGGCCCTGAGCTTGGGGCTGCATCTGGAGGACCTCTGAGCATGTGTAGATGCAACACAATGATGTTGCATGCTTGTGACATGGCGCTGCATCTGTGCATGCTCGGAGACCCTCCAGAAGTAGCCCAGTCTCAGGGATGAAGAGACATGGAGTGGGGCGGGGCCTCGCATCCTCTTTTTTTTTTTTTTTTCTCATTAAGAAACCAACCCTATCCGGTGGGCTTATATTGTAACTGTGCTACCTAGTACAATGGAGGCTTAAGTGACTTGTCCAGGGTCACAAGGAGCCTAGGACCCTTCTCCTCACCTCACACATGCTCATATACTGCCTCTGACCCTTCCCTCCCACCTCATGCAAATTCATTTTCCAGCCAGGGCCCTTTCCCTCACCTCACATATACCCATGGAAAGGTAATTCTGTAACCTATTTCCTCACATTTGCATGCATGTGATGCATGTAAATGTTTAGAATACTAGCATTTATATGTTTACGTTCTATTCTGTAAATACAAGCTTAATTTGGATAATGTGGGTTTGCAAGGAGTGTATATATTAGGGTTACCAGATGTCTGGATTTAACCGGATATGTCTTTTTAGAGGACTGTTCAGGTGTCCAGATGGATTTAGAAAACCCGGCACTTTAGGGTTTGAACAGAGCTCTGCCAGAGCTCGAGGCTGTGTCTGCAGGGCCTCTGAGCATGCACAGATGTGATGCAATGCTCCGAGGCCTTCCAGACGTTGCCCTAAGCTCTAGGAAGACGAGGAGATGTGGAGGCAGGGCAGGGCTGGGGGGCATACCATGTGTCCTCTTTTTTTACATAAATATGGTAATCCTAGTGTACATGGGCGGAGCTTAGATGATGCTCACATTATCCCAGGACAAGCAGGCAACCTATTCTCACATGTGTGCAATTCTGGAGGCCGCATTATCGCAAGGATGTGCTGAGACTGGAGTCGGTGCAAAGAATGGCCACCCGGATGGTCTCGGGACTCAAGGATCTACCATACGAAAAACGGCTTGACAAATTACAGCTATACTCGCTCGAGGAGCGCAGAGAGAGGGGGGACATGGTCGAGACGTTCAAGTATCTTACGGGCCGCATCGAGGCGGAGGAAGATATCTTCTTTTTCAAGGGTCCCACGACAACAAGAGGGCATCCGTTGAAAATCAGGGGCGGGAAGCTACGAGGTGACACCAGGAAATTCTTTTTCACTGAAAGAGTGGTTGATCGCTGGAATAGTCTTCCACTACAGGTGATTGAGGCCAGCAGCGTGCCTGATTTTAAGGCCAAATGGGATCGGCACATGGGATCTATTCACAGGGCAAAGGTAGGGGAGGGACATTAAGGTGGGCAGACTAGATGGGCCGTGGGCCCTTATATGCCGTCTATTTCTATGTTTCTATGGGTGATGTCATCGACGGAGCCCGGATATGGGCCTATCAAAGGGAAACCTCTCTTTGCTCATCCGGTGGTTTCCAGATTCATGAAATGACTTTTCAATGTCAAACCTCCTCTCAAACTGCCTCCTGTGGTTTGGGACCTCAATGTTGTCCTTGCTCAACTGATGAAGCCTCCATTTAAACCAATTGACAAGGCTCATCTGAAGTATCTCACTTGGAAAGTGGTGTTTCTCATTGCCCTCACTTCTGCTCGACAAGTCAGTGAGCTGCAAGCTTTACTTGCTGATCCACCTTTCACGGTGTTTCATCCAAAATTCCTTCCTAAAGTGGTATCGGAATTTCATCTCAATCAATCTGTTGTTCTTCCTGTGTTCTTTCTGAAGCCTCATTCTCATCTTGGAGAAGTAGCCCTTCATACTCTGGACTGTAAATGTGCTCTGGCCTTCTAGTTGGAATGCACCAAACCACACAGAACTGCTCCTCAACTTTTTGTCTCCTTTGATCCAAACAAGTTGGGACATCCTATCTCAAAACATACCATCTCCAACTGGATGGCTGCTTGTATCTCATTCTGCTATACCCAGGCTGGATTGCCCCTCCACAGTAGAGTCACAGCCCATAAAGTCAGAGCAATGACAGCTTCCGTAGCTTTCCTCAGATCTACTTTTATTGAGGACATTTGCAAAGCTGCTACTTGGTCCTCGGTTCATACTTTCACGTCTCACTATTGTCTGGATACTTTCTCCAGACGGGATGGACAGTTTGGCCAAACAGTATTACAAAATTTATTCTCCTAAATTGCCAACACTCCCACCATCCCATTCTGGTTAGCTTGGAGGTCACCCATATGTGAGAATAGCCTGCCTGCTTGTCCTGGGATAAAGCATAGTTACTTACCGTAACAGGTGTTATCCAGGGACAGCAGGCAGCTATTCTCACAACCCACACACCTCCCCTGGTTGGCTTCTCTGCTTGTTATCTGAACTGAGGAGACGCGCCCTAGGCTGGGCGGGAAGGCACTCGCGCATACGTGGTGCGGTCGACTCGAAATTTCTAGTTTCTACAAGCAAGTCTGCTTGCGAGGCTTCCGCATCCGGGCTCCGTCGATGACGTCACCCATATGTGAGAATAGCTGCCTGCTGTCCCTGGATAACACCTGTTATGATAAGTAACTGCTTTTTCATGTATTTAAAGGGTTGTAGATTTGATACACCATATTTTTGTGATTATAACCAAAGTGATTTACATGTACTATTTACTGGTACTTTTTCTGTACCTAGTGGGCTTACGAAGGGTTAAGTGACTTGTCCAGGGTCACAAAGAGCTGCACTGAGAATCAAACTCAGTTGCCTACGTTCTCAGCCCACTGCATTAACCATTAGACATTAACCACTGTTAGTGTCTAGCAGTGACAAATGCACTAGCTGTTAGGAATCACTAGTGGACATGTGGCTTAGGACGGTGTTGTGAGGGTTTCATTGATCAATTAAAGAGGTGTGGGAACCAAAAAAACGTTAAGAACCCTTGTATTAAAGCCCTGATCTTGGTGGAATGGGAAATTCCTGTGGCTTATTTGACCCATGAATGGGCTATACCATTTTGTGCTCAAAATTAGGGAAGGAAAGGAGTGCCCCAAAATGGAGGTGGTGATTGTGACAGTGATAAGCAGGACCACCATCCCTGCTGAAGGGGGCATGACTCTTGAGAATATTCAAGCCTAGAAAGCAGAAGCAGGCATTTTAGGAGATGGCCCTAGAGTTGCAGGTGTTAGTCTTACGGTAATTACTTGTCCAGGTCTTGCTTTCATGGTTCTACAACTACCCTTGGAGTTCTTGAAAGAAGGAGATTTAAGTTTCATGTCAGTTGCCTGTTTGGAGGTAGGTCTGGCGTATGTGGTGGACGACCTCTATGATCTCATATGAACCTCATGCTAGGGGAATGGCAATGTGGTGCTGACTAAGTGGTGGTTCTGGCTCACGTAAATATTGGAATTATAAGAAGTCATGAAGATCCTATCCTCAGCTACCTCCCATTCCTTAAAAAGCCGTGTGAAATTTAAATAATTGGTCATATCCAAGGACTGCACCTGCAAAAAGTCTCCCAACCCTCCCTTTCTTTAAAAGCACAAAGGACCAACAGCTAACTGGCCAGTTACCGGTAAATAGTGCTAAATATTGGGCAGTATGTCTTTATAGAGAGGTAACCAATGTATTTCTGGAATAGGTCGTAGGATAGATTTTGTAAGATAAAGGAAGAAGAAAGCTGGCTCATGGCTCAGTTGATATACTCGGAACAAGAGTTTATTTGTCCAGGGGTCAGTCAACTTCGTGCTAAAAGTTCATATTCTTCCTCCCATAGATGTTGGTGGGGCAGCTAGGTGATATTCTTGGTGTAAATATTCAGTTGATGGCAGCTAGCGTTTGCTGACCATCGCTGGATATTCATTTCTGGGCCATGTCCAGGCTTTGGCACTGAATATCCGGTTTATGCGGCACTGGCTAACACATGGCCACTTACGTCAGTGTTCAGAACTTAAGTGGCCATGGGTTGCCGCATAAAGATAGGACTGTGTCCCATTTATGCGGCTATCCTGGCCAGTTAAGTGCTGAATATCATCACAAGTTCCAACTCCATCCCTGGAACGCTACCAAAATAGCTGGCTTTCATTTAGGTGCTATCTGCAGTGATAACAGCTTAAGTGCCTCTAAAAATTAATGGATAGCCCCAAACAAGCAATTTAACTAGTTAGTGGGTGTGTCTGGATTGAATATTGACCAGCTTGTTTCTAATGGTTTGAATGTTATAGGTTTGATATCCTCACCATTGATAGGGCTGTGTTTCTTAATCCTTCCCAGTTTTGGGACTGCTTTGTTACATCTCATTCATCTGGACTGGCCTCATGGACAAAAAAGGAAAAAATGTGTTCTTACCTGTTAATTTCCTTTCCCTAAGTCTTACCAGGTAGACAAGTTCAGAAGCTGACTTTGGTTTAGTTTAGTGTCCAGTAAATTACATCTAAGGACCTTAATGTTTCTCTTGGGGTATTGAAAGCATTTCTATTAATGGCTAGTGACATTTGAGAAGGTCTACATTTCATTTGTGCTGGCTGCACAATGCCCTATATAGGACAGGGTTCACAAATGTTTGTTTCCAGCCACCATCTGCTGAGAGAGGAGCATAACACATTTGTCTGGACTGATCCGGTAGGATTCAAGGAAATAAAATTGGTAGGTAAAACCTACCTATTTTTCCTTGGTGCTGCTTGATGTGGGTTTTTGCTTCCTGTGTATTTTCCTCATATCTCCATCTCTTCATTATACAATCTGGTAACAGTCCAGTTCTGGTAGCTGCACTGTTGAAATGTACCAATTTATCCTCTATAAGAAAACCCTAAGCGTGCATGCGCACTTAGGGTTTTGTGGTCCCTGCCACCGTACTGTGTCCGTCTGTGCCAAATTTGATTTTCGGCGCGTGGAGCGGCTTGCGACGGCAATTTCAGTGGCGGTTTGACTCCTGTGCTGCCAGGACGCCTCTTCTCACCCCCCCCCCCGACCAGCAAATGCAGCAGCCGCGGGGCATTTGCTAGGCTGGCCCACTTCGATAATGCGAGGAGGGCCGGCCTAGCAAAATCCCCGAGGCTGCCCAGGCTAGCAGATGCTGGACAGGGGGAGCAGGTAAGAGGTGCTGCTGGACAGGGGGGAGGTAAAATGAAGGGAGAAGGGCTGTTGCTGGACAGGGGGAGCAGGGAAGGGGTGCTGCTGGACAGGGGGGAGGTAAAACGAAGGGAGATGGGCTGTTGCTGGACAGGGGGAGCAGGGAAGGGGTGCTGCTGGACAGGGGGGAGGTAAAACAAAGGGAGATGGGCTGTTGCTGGACAGGGGGAGCAGGGAAGGGGTGCTGCTGGACAGGGGGGAGGTAAAAGGAAGAGAGAAGGGCTACTGCTGGACAGGGGGAGCAGGCAAGGGGAGGTGGTGGACAGCCGAGGAAAGAGAGAGAGAGAGAGAAAAAGAAAGAAAGACAGACAGACAGAAAGCGGCCAAGGAGAGAGAAAGAAAGAAAGACACACACATCTATTCTAGCACCCGTTGATGTAATGGGCTTAAAGACTAGTTTCTAAATAATACAGTAATTAGTGAAATGGAAGAAATGGATTTGAGTGTTTGTATATGCTGAAGGTGTCATGCCATTTGGCAAAGCCCATTTCCTCATACTCTGTCTGAAAACACAGGAACAGCTTAGTTAACTGAAACATCACTGTGCTAATCTGGAGATGACCAAAATGGAGGGACTGTGCTAAACTCCTACCAGGAAACATTGTTTCCAGTGCAATAGGGGAGACATTCTAGACAAGTGTCCCAATGGCCACATGCCATACGCAGACGGAATCCAATCCGGATTTTTCTGTGACTGCTCTACTTCAGTGCACTCTCTAGCTCCACTTACAGTATGAAGTAGAAACACCCATGGCAATGAAATCCGTAAAGAAGTGTTCTGCTCAAGAAATAACATGAGAACAGTAATTGTAAACAGGTAACAAATGCATCAAAGGAGCTCAGAAACGACCCCTGCATAAAATAGTGACATATACAGATTCTTCCCAGCCCAAGGGTTGACTGACATCCAGGAATCAACTCGGAGAAGCATAAACAGTAGGCAGGTGCAGGAAGGACAGGGGGGAGGGGGAAGTTTAGAATGTCTCCCCTATCTACTGGAAAAGAGCTTACCAGGGTAAGTACATACACTTCCCCCTCCGTATTCGCAGTGGTTAGAGGCAGCGAAAATATAAAAAACCCACAAATAATATTCGGGCTGGTTCTGCCCCTAACCACCGCTTCCCCCGGCTATTTTAAGCTCCCCGTAAGCCTTACCTGGTGGTCTAGCGAGTTTTCAGACAGGAGCGATCTTCCCACGCTTTTGCACCGTGCAGATCCCTCACAGGAAATGGCTGCCTTGAGCTCCCGTAGTCTCAAGCCATTTCCTGTGAGCGATATGCAAAGGGCAGGAGCGTGGGAAGATCGCTCCTGCCCCAAAAACCCGCTAGACCACCAGTAAGGCTTATGGGGGGGGGGCTTAAAATAGCCCGAAAAAGGAATTTTAAGTTTAAAATCACGAATAAGTGAATCCATAGATACGGAAACCGCGAATACGGAGGGGGAAGTGTAATCTCTCCAGTGTATTAGGGGAGAAATTCTAGACAAGTGGGATGTACCAAAGCAGTCCTGAAAGACAGGGCAGGCTAACTGTGCCAAAGGACACATTGAGGAACGGGCAGGGGCATGGAACACAGATGGCACCCTACAAGACCCTGCAAAGTCTCCTATGGAAGCCCAACAGCCTGCGTTGAACTTCAAGCAGCAGTAGGAGAAACGGGGGCAGCCCGAACTCCTCAGTAGCAGTTGAAGGCAGTAGCAGTTGAAGGATTAGCCTGTCAGCTGCAGACTGTGAGTTCTCCATGCAGGCAGAGCTGAAGAATCATTCTGAGCAAAGAAATCCTGAGAAAAAGGGATGAAATAATAAAAAGGAGAGAACAGAACAAGCACAATCCTGCTGGCACACGTGCAGAAGGGAAGAACTGTAGTTGGAGCTAGAGAGCACACTGAAGTATGGCAGAGCCATAGGAAAAACCTGGATTGGGCGCACAGCCATTGGGACACAACCCACTTGTCTAGACTAGAATATCTCCCCTGTCTACTGGAAAAGAGCTTACCAGGGTAAGTACATAATCTCTTTTTCGTGGAGTCTTGAGACAGAATGGCCTGAGGCATTTAAATCAATTTGCCATTAAACCTATTCTTATTTATCAATAAATAATATGTATATCCTTTATATATTTTCATTGGTATTGTGTTCCATTTAGTGTGTATTTATTTATCTGTACTGTGTATGGATCCTTTTGCTTATGGGGTAGGAAGTGAATCGACAACCCTCAGTTACTAGTTACATTTCTCTTGTGTTGTTTTGGAAATCCTGCAAGTTATATTTCTGTACATATACACTGACTACCAGTGCTTTAAGACAATGATCATTCATCTAATTGTCTATGTCCTTTCTTTTGGCAGCTGTGAAAAATGCCGTCGGTCTTCATTTATCACCTCGGCGTGAATTTCCAGTGTGGAGGTATTCTTCGCTCTTCGTGGTGCTACTTGCAGCATCATTTAAGGCTTTGGAGTGTGGAATGTTTTAAGAGAGGTCTACAAACAGCCCAGCCATCATCTTATAACAGGATCGCTCCAGTCTTCACCAGAGTTTCAGCATATGCAGATAAGACTGCCATTTTTGATCAGAATGGTCAATACACTTATAGGGAGCTATATCGCTTGAGTCACTGCTTATCCCAGCAAATACATAGAGTGTTGAAGTGTCTGAGTGGAGACCTCAAGGAAGAGCGCATCTCCTTTCTCTGCCCCAATGATGCTTCTTATGTGGTAACTCAGTGGGCTTCTTGGATGAGTGGTGCCATTACTGTACCTCTCTCTTGGAAGCACCCATCTCCCGAGCTTGAGTACTTTATCCAAGACTCTCAGAGCTGCCTGGTAATTGCAGAGGAAGGCTATGCAGAAACAGTGGCTCCCATCACTAAGAAGCTGGGAATAGAGCTTTTGGTGCTCCCTAAGTTGGCTGTTTTTGCATCCAGTAAAGATGAAGGCCTGGAGGCTGGGCGTGCCATCACAGAGTGGAAAGACAGAGGAGCCATGATCATTTACACCAGCGGAACAACTGGACGGCCCAAAGGTGTCCTCAGTACACATCGCAACATTCAGGCAATGGTAAGCGAAGCTCCTCTGACCTTAAGGGAGGGGTTACGCAGAGGGAGTATGTCAGCATTGCTATGCAAAACTGCCATTGGCAACCTTAAATTAGTGTGTGGTTTGAGGTTTTGACATCCATGGACCACAGAAGGATTTAAATACTGTGCTCTCCTAGAAACAGAGAAACATGATGGCAGATAAAGGCCAAATGGCCCATCTAGTCTGCTCATCCGCAATAACCATTATCTCGTTCTCTCTCTGAGAGATCCCATGTGCCTATCCCAGGCCCTCTTAGAAACATAGAAACATAGAAATAGACGGCAGATAAGGGCCACGGCCCATCCAGTCTGCCCACCGCAATGACCCTTCCCCTTCAGACACAGTCCCTGTCTCCACCACCTCTTCCGGGAGACTGTTCCACCCTTTCTGTAAAAAAGTATTTCCTTAGATTACTCCGGAGCCTATCACCTCTTAACTTCATCCTATGCCCTCTTATTCCAGAGCCTCATTTCAAATGTAAGAGACTCGACTCGTGCGCTTTTATGCCACGTAGGTATTTAAACGTCTTTATCATATCTCCCCTCTCCCCCATTTCCTCTAAAGTATACATATTGAGATCTTTAAGTCTGTCCCCATATGCCTTATGACAAAGACCAAGCACCATTTTAGCAGTCTTCCTCTGGACCGACTCCATCCTTTATCTTTTTGAAGGTGCAGTCTTAGGCATTGTACACAATATTCGAAATGAGGTCTCACCAGAGTCTTATACAGGGGCATCAATACCTCTTTTTTCTTACTGGTGATACCTCTCCCGAGGCAACCTAGCATCCTTTTAGCTTTCGCCATCACTTTTTCAATCTGTTTGACCACCTTAAGAGCATCGCATACAGTCATACCCAAGTCCCACTCTTCTGTCATGCACATAAGTTCTTCACCCCCTAAACTGTACTGTTCCTTTGGGTTTTTGCAGCTCAAATGCATAAACTTGCATTTCTTATTATTAAATTTTAGCTGTCTCAAGCTTCGCTAGGTCTTTCTTCATGTTATTCACACCATCCGGCGTGTCTACTCTATTGCAGATTTTGGTATCATCCGCAAAGAGGTAAATCTTACCTGACAGCCCATCGAACTAAGGCCAGTACTGGGCAGACTTGCACGGTCTGTATATGGCCATTTGGGGGAGCATGGGCTGGAGAGGGCTTCAGTGGCTGGGAGGGTGTAGATGGGCTGGAGTAGGTTTTGACGGAGATTTCGGCAGTTGCTAGAGCTTTGGATTCTTGCCCAGAAATAGCTAAGAAGAAGAAATTTAAAAAATTTAAATTGAATCAGGTTGGGCAGACTGGATGGACCATTCGGGGCTTTATCTACCGTCATCTACCATGTTATTATGTTACTATATCAGCAATATCGCTTATAAAAATGTTAAAAAGAATAGGCCCAAGAACAGAATCTCAAGGCACACCATTGGTAACAATCTTTTCCTCAGAGTGATCTCCATTGACCACTACCCTATGTCATCTTTCACTTAGCCAGTTCCTGACCCATCCTATCAATTTGGGGCCCATCCTGAAGACACTCAGTGTGGAACGCTGTCAAAGGCTTTGCTAATGTCTAAATATACCACATCTAGCACACTCCCTCTACCCAATTCTCTGGTCACCCAGTCAAAGAAATTGATCAGATTTGTCTGACAAGACCTACCTCTAGTGAATCCACGTTGTCTCTGGTCCTGTAATTCACAGGATTCCAGAAACTTCACCATTCTCTGTTTTAAAAGTATTTCTATTAATTTGCTTACCACAGAAGTCAGACTTACTGATCTGTAATTCTCTACTTCTTCCTTTTGTGGAAAGGGACCACATCCGCCCTTCTCCTGTCCTCCAGTACCACTCCCGACTCTAGAGACTCGTTGAAAAGGTCAGTCAGCATAGCCACCAGAACTTCCCTAAGTTCCTTCAGATGTTCACCATCCGGCCCCATTGCTTTGTCTACCTTTAATTTAACTAGCTCCTCACAAACACAACACTCTGAAAATCGATCAGGGTCTACCACTCCTCCATCCCTATTCATGTTTCTCTTCAGTGGTCCCGCTCTTGGCACTTCAGCCGGGAACACAGAACAGAAATATTTGTGGCCCCTAAATCGGCGCCTGCATTAATTACCTAAACGAGCTTTAACAAGCTCATAATTGGGTAAAAAATTTTAATTGGCTAATAGGCAGCTACCCAATTGTATAAAAGGAAAAGGTAGGCGCCTAACACCTAAATGGACATGTTTGGAGGTGAAGACAGAGGCAGGTGCAACGTAAGGCAGTAAAACCCTGACTTGCATTACCAGCGCTTACGTTTTGTGATAGGCGCTGCAGGCACGATTCTGTAAATAGCGCCTAAGCGTGATTGACTCATGGCCTTTTATAGAATCTGGCCCTAATGCTCTTATAGAATAATAAGCAGAGCAATTATGGGCATAAGTACAGGTCTCAGTTAATAGTAACATAGTAAATGACGGCAGAGAAAGACCCCAGTGGTCCATCCAGTCTGCCCAACCATAAATTAATCATTTAATTGAAGTGGTCCTTTTTCTTAGGTATTTCTGGGCCAGAAACCCAGAGACCTGCCTGGTAGCGTGCTTAGGTTCCATCTACTGGAGTCTCCAAAGCTCACTCCAGCCCATCTTAACCATCCCAGCCATCGAAACCCTCCCCAGCCTGTCCTCAACTGAGTGTCCATATACGGGGGGACAGACCGTGCAAGTCTGCCCAGTGCTGGCCTTAGTTCCTTCAATGTATGCCCGTTATTTTCTGATTCTAGATCCTCTGTTCATCCCACGCTTCTTTGAACTCTGCCACCGTTTTCTTCTCCACCACCTGCCCAGATCACAAGAAACCTCAGTCTTGAGTGTAGGCAGTGTTTCAAGTTTATTAGGTTTTTATATACCGCCTATCAAGGTTATCTAAGCGGTTTTACAATCAGGTACTCAAGCATTTTCCCTGTCTGTCCCGGTGGGCTCACAATCTAGCTAACGTACCTGGGGCTATGGAGGACTTGCCCAGGGTCACAAGGAGCAGCGTGGGGTTTGAACCCACAACCTCAGGGTGCTGAGGCTGCAACTCCAACCACCACACCACACGCTCCAAAATGTGACTACGAATGGCTAAAGCTACTGTCAGTTTTAGCAGTCTTCCCTCCAACTGCATTGATATCAATATAGCATAAGAAAGAAAAAGAAATGATTCTGTTTATGAAAAGGATAGGAATAAAGTTAAAGTATTATATTTGTAGCTTGGAGATAAGAGAGTTCTGTTTCATCTTTGGGCAAAACTAGATTCCAGGAAATGCTGAAAGTCTGTTGGACGAACGCATCTTGGCTCAGAAGTAAGGGTGCAGTTCCCAGGTCATTCTGCTCCAGTGACACCTGACTGCTGAAGCTGGGGTACAGGCTCATCAGCTTGTAACGACTGGGGTAAGAAAGGTTGTGAAAACAAGAGAAATATCCCAATCCGTGTGAACAAAAGCTCATGGTTCTGTGGTGCAGTAAAAACCACTCATGAATCGGTCAAATTCATGCAACTTTTCACCAGGGATAGATAAAAATGTATCCAAACAAAACCCCTGCAATAAGCGCTACAGGACATTTAGCCCAAGAGCAAAGTGTGTGGCGCAGTGGTTAGAGCCACAGCCTGAGCACCCTGAGGCTGTGGGTTCAAATCCCACACTGCCTGTGACCCTGGGCAAGTCACTCAATCCCCCATTGCCCCAGTTAGGTTATAAGGGGTATATAAATACATAGAGAAATAAAGACAATGAGGCAAATCTGCCAGTAAATTGCACCTGACTCCTCGACCTGGTTCTAAGCCTGGAGGAATAGTCTTTTCAGCACCACAGGGATGGTACTGTAGCAGCACGCTTTGTCCTCTCAGCAGTGCCATGATAGCCAGTGTCCAGCCCTTCCAAGGTGTCCCATGTGCAGCAGAGGTTAGGATGACAGATGTCCTTCTGTCCAGGATAGTATTCCAGAGGGAGCAGGTGTCTGTCCTTCCAGCACTGCAGGGGAGCAGGTGTCTCTGGCAGCCGCTTTTTTGTTCTTTCCACACTGCAAGGATGGCAGGTGTCGATTCCTCTGACCACCAGTATCGGCTCTCTCTGTCCTTTCAGTGTTGTAGAAGCAGCAAAAATGATCCTTAAGCTTGTCGTACTGCAGATAATGATCCGTGCTTTTCTCCATAATTTAAGCGCTGGAGTGACCCCTTTTAATCTCTAGCCCAGTGCCTCTTTCAGAAGGAACTAAAAATACATGTCTCCTTCCTCTAATTGCACTGGAATATGGTCAAGTGGACAGTTAAAGGCTGTGTAATTTAGATACATTTCCCAGGGGCTGAAAATCTATTTTGCTTTCAGCATAGAGAAAATATGAGTAGTGTATAAATTAAATAAGTATTTTGTTATGGTTGTCTGAACTTGATAAGATCACAGCATTAAGAAATAATAAATTGAGGCTTGGAGTAAATGATCTTAGGAGTCTCCGCATGTGGAAGCAGAATCACAGATAAGTAAATGCACTTAGTGGTATCTAGCCATGGATCTTTTTGCACCAGGGACCTATCTAGATGGTGATTTGGGGGGAGGGGACGTTATCAATCTGAGCTACCATTAAGACAGGAAGCAGAGTTAGTGGTAAAATAACCCATCTTCACAGTAGCCCACAATAATAACTCCCCCCCCTAAGTATAGTGATACCTTGGAATCCGAACTTAATCTGTTCCAGAACCCCGTTCGAATTCCAAGACAGTTTTTCCCATTGAAAATAATAGAAACTGGATTAATCCGTTCCTGGGTCCCACAAACTCAAATTTTAACGGGAAATACACTGGATTTTAAGGTAAAATATTAACAAATATTCCAAAGAAGCATTCAGATTCTGGAGCACAAACACACACAATGTGCAGGGCGTTTGGATTCCAAGTCGTTCGAGTTCTGGGGCATTCAGATTCCTAGGTACCACTATATTGTGTATTGCTGTGCAATTTAAAGGTGAAGAGGATGTGGATGTGGTCTCCATTGCTAATACAATAACATATGAAGTAATATTCGAAAAGAAATTGCATATTCAAAACTTATCTTTCTGTGTATATTTTACAAGTACAAGGACTGTTCAAAAAGTATCAGACCGTTATTCATAAAAAATCCTCGTATTCAGATACAACAATCTTCGACTAATCTCCTTGGACTGCCACACACTTCTTCCAACGGTTCTGCCACTGTCGGAAGCAGCGCTGGAACGCCTCTTTTGAGATTTCTCGCAACTGGTCCGTCGCATTCTGCATGATGTCTTCTCTTGACTGAAATCTGGTCCCTTTCAGGGTCGTACCCATAAACCCAGTGATCACTGTGCTGTGGAAGTTTGGATGACTGTTTCTAGTTTCCAGCATGTCCTGTGCGATCTCCAAACGGAATTGCTTCTGCTCGATCGTTAGCAGATTTGGCACAAACTTCACTGAAATTTTCCTGAAGCCAAAATGGAATGAATGGATCCAACGCTGATGCTCGCCTCGTCTGTAAGTTTTCTGATCGTGATTCGACAATCCTGCATCACCAGCGTCCTCACTTGGTCAATGACGATCTCATCTCTGGATGTTGAGGGCCTACCTGAACGTGCTTCACTCTCCACTGATGTGCGGCCATCTCTCTGAGGCGGTTGTACCACTCCTTTATTTGTGTGGTGCCCATTGCTTCGTCCCCGAAGGCCTGTTGAATCTTGCGGATCGTTTCCATTTGGGAATCGCCAAGCTTTACACAAAATTTAATGCAGTAGTGCTGTTCAACTT
Organism: Geotrypetes seraphini; assembly: GCF_902459505.1. NCBI lineage: Eukaryota > Metazoa > Chordata > Amphibia > Gymnophiona > Dermophiidae > Geotrypetes > Geotrypetes seraphini. The sequence continues at coordinate 8,870,260 of NC_047087.1, read as the reverse complement.
TTTCTGTCAAAAATGAAAATCGGAAATGCTCATTTACACTTCCTCACTCATCGGTGGTCTGTCAGCAACTGACAGCTTCTGTAGGCGGGAAAAAATTCAAGCATGCACATTAGGGTCGCCTACATATGTGCATCAAACCATGCCTCCCTAGCTTTATTTGTTTACGCAAAAAAAATTAAGGTCTGATACTTTTTGAAAAGCCTTCTTATATGGCTAATATGGGGCCATTTAAATTGCTAAATGCCCAACATTGTTACATTACATTAGCGATTTCTATTCCGCCATTACCTTGCAGTTCAAGGCGGATTACAAAAGAGTTAAAGAAGGTGGGTTACAAAAGAAGAACATTGGTCATTTCTAGAAACATAGATAGAAACATAGGAACATAGAAGATGACGGCAGAGAAGGGCCATAGCCCATCAGGTCTGCCCACTCTACTGACCCACCCCCAAGTCTACTATCCTAGGGATCCCACTCCTGGTGACAGGTTCCCTTGGCTTAACCCTCTAAGGGATCCCACATGGGCATCCCATTTGCTCTTAAATTCTTGCACGCTGTTTGCCTCGATCACCTGCACCGGGAGCTGGTGATCGAGGTAGTAATGGTAAAGAGTAGATCAGGTAGTATCAGTGAGTCAGGAAGAAGATGGAAAGAGGAAGGTATTCGTGGTGTTAAGACTTTTTCAAGGATTATCTGTATCTGTCTAAGAAAGGAGAAGAGCGAGGGGGAGGGGGTGGAAAAATCATCCTGGTCTTAGTGAGGAACATTCAGCACTATCCAGTTGAAATACATACTGTACTTAGGGCTCCTTTTATCAAGGTGCGCTACGGGGGTTAGCACGTCAGACATTTCATCACGCGCTAACCCCCGCGGCACGCAAAAAAACTAACGCCTCGTCAGTGGAGTTAACCGCCTACCGCACCTTGATAAAAGGAGCCCTTAGTTTACATAAGGGCGTAAATGGACTTGAAGTAGTTCAGAGAAAAGTGACAAAAATAGTCTGGGGTTTGCACCACAAGACGTACGAGGAGAGACTTGATGACCTAGAGATGTAGACTCAGGCGGAAAGAAGAGACAGGAGTGATGCGATACAGACATTCAAATATTTGAAAGGTATTGGTCTACAAACAACCTTTACTAGAGGCGGGAAGGTGGTAGACCTAGGGCTCCTTTTACTAAGCTGCGATAGCGTTTTTACCACGCAAAATTGCCCCACGCACTAAACCCGCGCTACGTAGCTAGAACTAATGCCACTCAATGCTGGCGTTAACATCTAGCGCGCAGGGCAATTCTGCGCGCGCTAAAAACGCAGCTTAGTAAAAGAAGTCCCTAGAGGACATGAATTTAAGTTGAAGGAGTGTCGACTCGGGAATAACAGTATGAAATATTTTTTCACATGGGGGGGGGGTAGAGGCCTGGAATGCCCTCCTTTGGGAGGTGGTGGAAAAGTAAAGATTATTGTGTTCTTTAATTATATGCACTCTCTGCACTATCACAACTGAATCGCGCGTGCATATTACTTTAACTTAAATTAAGCTTTTGTGTCTTTGGACCTTCAGAGCTTTACTAAGAGTAGACTACTCAACGCTTGAACATCAGTTCTTCATCAGTCCGTGTTTGTCTATATTTGGCAAAGACTTATTGTTTATTTTTATAAATATTTATTGAGTTTCTAAAGCTAAGAAAAATGCAATACAATATCTATACAAATAACAGTAATCATATATGCACTTATAATCAATCAGAATCCATATTAAATATTGAACTAGGCCAGTTACTGGGCAGACTTGCACGGTCTGTGTCTGTATATGGCCGTTTGGTGGAGGATGGGCTGGGGAGGGCTTCAATGGCTGGGAGGGTGTAGATGGGCTGGAGTAAGTCTTAACAGAGATTTTGGCAGTTGGAACCCAAGCACAGTACCGGGTAAAGCTTTGGATTCTTGCCCAGAAATAGCTAAGAAGAAAAAATTTACATTGAATCAGGTTGGGCAGACTGGATGGACCATTCGGATCTTTATCTGCCGTCATCTACTATGTTACTATGTTACATACAACATTAAAAACCCCCACCCAACCACCATTTTCATAAGAGAATAGAATCATACAAAAGAAATACCCCCCTCCCGACCTCCCTCCCCCTGGGTGTGTGTGTATTATACCAACAGAAATAAAGGAAAAGCCAACTCTAATGAATCCATAAAAGATGTCAATGACTTATTATTTATTAAAAAATTGATATTCCGCATACATAAAATCTTGTTTCCCTCCGATTATCACATATAATATAGACATGTCTAAACAACATCATTAATCGTCCCTGTTATAATAGGGATAGAGCACCAATTCAATCAAGTCATAATAAAATATTTAAAATAATATGGGGTCCATTGACAAATTTTGTTAACTCTGATTAGTTGTATAATGCCTTTATTTCCTATTTGATTTGCACACACCTAGGTAGAGTGGGAGGGGGGGAAATAAATTTTGTACTATTCTTTGATCGAATGTATTTCAAGTTTATTAGAATTTTATATACCGCCTATCAAGGTTATCTAAGCGGTTTTACAATCAGGTACTCAAGCATTTTCCCTATCTGTCCCGGTGGGCTCACAATCTAGCTAACGTACCTGGGGCTATGGAGGATTAAGTGACTTGCCCAGGGTCACAAGGAGCAGCATGGGATTTGAACCTACAACCCCAGGGTGCGGAGGCTGTAGCTTCAACCACCACGCCACACACTCCTCCATGTAAGTGCTGTTTATGATATGAATTGTATGTATAATTTCATCCACTTTATTCTCTAATTGAAAATTAATAAAGATTTTAAAAAAGAAATACAAGCAAGCTTTAAATTATACATTGATGTCAGAAAAATTCTAAAAGGCGATTATCAACTGAAATATACCATTGGCATTGGCATTGGCATTGGCAAATAATTGAGTTTTCAGCATTTTCTTGATATTCATCCTCCCCACACAAAACCGCAGGATACCAAGCAAGGCATTCCATCATTGATGCTCTGATCCTAGCATGCATAGTCCACATTTTACCCTCATTGTAAATATTTTTGATCTTATTATAGCTATTTTTTTAGAGCACTTATCTTTGAAGACGCATTGGGGGTACTGGCAGCCAACACAAATTCATGTTTTGCCCTAGTCGGGCTGTTTCAAGACAAATCCCCCTCTGTGGTAGCTCTATTAACCTTTCATAATGCTTAAGTTCAGGACGAAACATGAATTTGTGTCAGCTGCCAGTACCCCTGAAGCTGCTACCTCTACGTATGTAATCAAATTAACGTAGCCAGTTGCTCTGTTCCATTAGTGATAACTCCCAGGTCTTCTTTTTTTTTTGTTATCATTTTCAGTTTATGTCCTTCTAAGTCTGCGATTTTTAAATCTGCGATTTTTAATCAGTTGTGCCTGTACCCCCAAGGGTTGCGGGAAAAGATCAGATGGGGTGTGGAGAAGGTTCTTGAAATCTGAAGCAATTTATTCAACCTTTCTAGATAAAATGAATTGACAGTTTTGAAAGAAATTTACCCAGACCAGAAACAGACTGAATTCATGTTATGATATGCATGCGGTGTGAACTAGTTTTGAGCATTAGTCAAGGGTAAACACAGGAATGCTCTTACCAATGGCAATGAAACTTCACATTTTTTACTTCATTTGCACACTTCTCCAGTTGCACAATTGTATCTTCATTGCAAGGGCTGTGACTTAATGACTGGAATTATTAAATTGTTGTTGCAGTGCTTATGAACAAAATGTTTTCTAGTAAGAACATAAGAATTTCCGCTGCTGGGTCAGACCACAGTGGTCCATCGCGCCCAGCAGTCCGCTCACGCGGAGGCCCCCGGATCAAAGACTGGTGCTCTAAATGAATCCAGCCTCACCTGCGTACGTTCCAGTTTAGCAGGAACTTGTCCAACTTTGTCTTGAATCCCTGGAGGATGTTTTCCCCTATAAGAGCCTCCGGAAGAGCGTTCCAGGTTTCTACCACTCTCTAGTACATTTCTTCATGTATAGTCAATTATTCTAATTAGGGTAACAGGAGGAGTGTTTATTACAGACTCATCATATTTCATTACTCGCTAAGAATCAAACACTAAATAGAGCACACAATATAATGCAGCGCTGTACATTAAACCATTCAAGATATAGTCTCTGCTCAGAAGAGCTTGCAGTCTAATTTGGACAGACAGACATGACATATAGTGGTTGGGGAGTTTCTTGCAAAGAGAATGGTAGGACGTAGGTATCTTGAGGTGAGTGAGAGTTAGGAGTTGAAAGCTGCCTCAAAAAAGTGGGCTTTTAGCTTGGATTTGAATACTGCTAGTGATGGACTCAGGCGGTCTGTTCCAGGCACACAGCGCAGCCAGATAGAAGGGATGGAGTCTGCAGTTGGCAGTGGAGGAGAAGGGTACATATAAGAGAGACTTGCCCGATGAACATAGTTCCTAGGGAGGAGTATAGGGAGAGATAAGAGAGGAGAGAGATTGAGGAGATGCAGAGTGAATGTACTGGTAAGTCAATAAGAGGAATTTGAACTGTATGTAGAAATGGATAGGGAGCCAAAAAGAACATAAGACTTGCCATCCTGGGACAGACTTAAGTCAATGGAGGATTAAGTGACTTACTAAAGATCACAAGTGGCTTCCTTGGCTCTCGACCTGCTGCTCACACCATTAGGTTACTCCTTTACTTCAGGCAGATTTTGGGGTAAACAGCATGGAATACAGCTGCTTTTGGGGATTCTGCCAGGTACTTGAGACCTACGTTGGCCACTATTGGAGGCAGGATGCTTGGCTTGATGATCCTATGACCGTTCTTAAGTTCTTCTGTTCTATTTATCTCCTCTGTTCTTTTGTATCCTCTTCTAAAGATGATAGACCCCACTGCTCTGTGGTTTTCTCTCTCACAGATGACAGACCCCCTGATGTTTGATGACCCTTCTGACAGATAACAGACTCCTGCTCTGATTTCTCCTCTCACAGGTAACTGCCTTGGTTGACGAGTGGGAATGGAAGAAAGAAGATGTCATCCTCCATGTGCTGCCCCTGCACCATGTGCATGGTGTGGTAAACAAGCTCCTATGCCCCTTATGGGTTGGGGCTGCTTGTGTCATGCTGCCAGAGTTTTCTCCAAAGAAGGTAAGTCCTGAAAGGATGCAAATCACAGACAGTGATCATGGTATTATCCTGGGGAATTAATAGCTTGCAGGCCTGCTCTCCGTGATAGCCCATATTTGTCAATTATGCATCATTTTGTGCTTTCCAAAGGGATTCTCAGGTAAAGTTGTCCTTAATGGGGTGTGTGGGGGTGGGGGGGGGGAGAACTTGGTGCTGACAGCCCTGGGCAATGTGTGATGTCTTTATAGCACTGTAGAGTATTGTCCCAAGCCTATATGTGGTTGGCATGATGGCAAATTGCTCTCCATTGTTTAGCATGAATGACTATAAATGCCACATAGTGGCGGGTGTGGCTTTGGCATTGGACAGACTGGATGGACCTTCTAGGTCTTCATCTGCCATCATTTACTATGTTAATTTGTAAGTCACCTTTACGCTAGGATGCAAAGCGACTTGTCAGATACTGAGGCTCCACTGCAACTCCTCTGCCTTGGACACCATTGCCTCCTGAGGTCAGCCATTATGCAGATCATGGATCAGCAAGATAGATCGGTGCAGTTCATACAATTTGGTTTTAAACCTGTCCTTTTTGACCTAATTAGTAATATGTAGTATCCTAACTAGGAAGTCAGTGTTTTGGTTTACCCATGGACTGTTTAGAGCTGAAGCCTAGGAAGTAAAAAGTTTTTGAAGGATTCATCGTTTTGTGCCTCGTTCTCTGTGCAAAGTGATTTAGCCTCCTATGTTGGTTTTGTGGGCCAGGGATTTTCTGTGTGTAAAGTCTTTTTTATAAAAGGGCTTTTATAAGAACATAAGACCAGCGGTCCATCATACCCAGCAGTCCGCTCTTGCGGCGACCCCTAGGTCAAAGACCAGTGCCCTAACTAAGACCAGTTCTGGTTCAGCAGGAACTTGTTCAACTTTGTCTTGAAACCCTGGAGGGTGTTTTCCACTATAACAGCCTCCGGAAGAACGTTTCAGTTTTCCACCACTCTCTGGGTGAAGAAGAACTTCCTTAAGTTTGTACAGAATCGATCCTTTTAACTTTAGAGAGTGCCCTCTCGTTTTCTCTACCTTGGATAGGGTGAACAACCTGTCTTTATCTACTAAGTCTATTCCCTTCATTATCTTAAATGTTTCCATCATGTCCCCTCTCAGTCTCCTCTCTTCAAGGGAGAAGAGGCTCAGTTTCTCTAACCTCTCGCAGTACGGCAACTTCTCCAGCCCCCTTAACCATTTTAGTCACTCCTCTATGGGACCCTTTCGAGTAGTACCGTGTCCTTCTTCATGTATGGCAACTAGTGCTGGACGCAGTATTCCAGGTGGGGGCATACCATGGCCCGGTATAGCGGCATGATAACCTTCTCCGATCTGTTCGTGATCCCCTTCTTAATCATTCCTAGCATTCTGTTTGCCCTTTTCACCGCCGCTGCACATTGCGCAGATGGCTTCATCAACTTGTCGACCAATACTCCCAAGTCTCTTTCCTGGGGGGGTCTCTCCAAGTACTGCACCAGACATCCTGTATTTGTGTATAAGATTTTTGTTACCGACATGCATCACCTTACACTTATCCATGTTAAACCTCATTTGCCATGTTGCGGCCCATTTCTCGAGCGTGTTTATGTCCTGTTGCAGGTCTTCACAATCCTTCTGCGTCTTCACTACTCTGAATAGCTTCGTATCGTCTGCAAATTTAATCACCTCACTTGTCGTACCAATTTCCAGGTCATTTATAAATATGTTGAAGAGCACTGGTCCAAGCACCGAATCCTGCGGCACTCCACTTGTAACGCTTTTCCAGTCTGAGTATTGTCCATTTACCCCCACTCTCTGTTTCCTATCCGCCAACCAGTTTTTTATCCACATGAGTAGTTCACCCTCGATTCCAAGGCTCGCAATTTTTTGACCTTGTCGAACACCTTCTGAAAATCCAGATATACAAGTGACAAGAAGGTGTATATTTGCACAACCCATGTGTAGGCATGATGGGCATAAATGCCAACCTAGTTGCTATTTCTATTCTTTTATAAAGACTGGAAATTAGGCATCTATATAGCCTTCACATATAGGCAACCTGTTATGAAATTATCCTCCACATGGATTAGGTGTAATGTAGAAAGAGAAAATGATGGACAATAAAGACCATATGACCTATCCAGTCTGCCCATCCATAGCAGCTACTAATCTCTGCAATCCTTTCCTCTCCCTTCGAGGTCCTCTCTGCTTGTCCCATGCTTTCTTGAAATTAGATACAGCCCTCGACACTACCACCTCTAGTGGGAGGCTGTTCAGAGTATTTCCTTAGATTACTCCTGAGTCTATTTCCTCTTGTTCCAGAGCTTCCTTTCAATCATATAAAGTTCACTTCCTGTGCATTTATTTAAATGTTTCTGTTGTATATCCTTCTCCCACCTTTCTTGTAAAGTAGGCATGAGACTATCCCATAAGCTCTATGACAAAGACCACCAACGATTTTAGTAGCTGCCCTCTAGACTAACTCTATCCTGTTCATATCATTTTGAAGGTGTGGTTTCCAGAATTGTACACAGGACTCTAAATGAGATCGCACCAGAGACTTATACAGCAGATAAAGACCTTGTGGTCCATCCAATCTGCCCAACAGTCACATTTATTATCATGCCAATGTCGAATCAGTAATCCAGTGTATTATTACTTCTTTCTTGTAAGGTCCACTATAAGATATCTTCTCCTCCCACCGAGATATATAAAGACCTATAAGCATCATCACATCCTTTTTTCCTGCTACCCCTTCCTCTCTCTTTTCACCCAAATATCCTTCTGATTTTTGCCATCATTTTTTCTACCAGTTTGGCAACTTTAAGGTCATACCACTACTACTACTACTACTACTTATCACTTATATAGCGCTGAAAGGTGTACACACCACTGTACATTTTGACATTTATAGACGGTCCCTGCTTGGAAGAGCTTACAATCTAACTTGGACAGAACCCAAGGTGATCATCCCCCAAGTCCTGTTCCTGCACAGAAGTACTTCATTCCCTCTCCCTCCCCAACTGTACTGCTCTCTTGGGTTTTTGCAGCTCAAATGCACAACCCTGCATTTTTTAGCATTAAATCTTAGCTGCAAATTTTACACCAAATTTATCTGGATCATCATTTTATCCACACCATCTAGGGTGTCTACCATACCAGGACAGCCCTTCCATGATAATGTTTCCCAAAATGTTAAAAAGAACCGGACCAAGGACCAGTCATTTTGGCATACCACTTTTTCCTCAGAGTGAATGCCATTTAACACTATCTTTGTTGCCGACCACTCAATCAGTTTCTAGCCTAGTCGGTCACTTTAGAACCCATACTAAGTGTGTTCAGTTTATTTATAAGTCATCTGTGTAGAACCATGTCAAAAACGTTTCTAAAATCTAAGTTTACCATATCTTGTGTTCTCTCTTGATCGAACCCTTTGATCACTCAGTCAAAGAAAATCAGATTCGTCAGACAAGTCTTATGTCTAGTGAAACCATGCTGCCTTGGCTCCCACAATCCATTAGATTCCAGAAATTACTCTGTCTTCTGTTTTAGAAGCATTTCCAAGATTTACTCATCACAAAGGTCAGACTAACTGGCCTTTAGTTCCTAGCCTCTTCCTTACTTCCACTTTTTGAGAGAAGGGACCACCTGCGCCCATCTTAAGTCCTTTGGGATCACTCCCAAAACTCAACAAGCCATAAGAACTTCCTTAAGTTCTTTCAGTACCTTCAGATTTATCCCATTGTCCTCCTTTTGCTTAGCTAGCTCCTCATGATCACAGTCTTTTGAAAATTGTTCAAGGTCTACCACACTGACATTCCTTCATCTGTGAAAATAGAGCAAAAATATTTGTTTAGCAATTCCGTGTTATCCTTATCAGCTTCTACATACTCCTTCCCTTCATCTTTCAGTCTGACAATGACATTTTTGTTCTTCCTCTTATCACTAACATATCTAAAAAATGTGAGTTTCCATTTTACTATATTGGCTAGTTTTTCTTCCATTTGCATCTTTGTTTTCCTGACTACGTTATTAGTTTCTGTTAGCTTTTCCAGATATTAGTAACATCCAGTCTGCCCAACAGTCACATTCATTCTCAAGGCAACAAACCAGTAAGTACTCATTTTACTTGATAAATTTCAGTATAAGATGCCCCCCCCCTCCCCACTGTGATAGGTCAGACTTGTACGCAGACGATTTGAATGTGTATAAAATACTCCAGTGTTCTCCCTAGGGCCTTTTAGCTGGGCGGTCCGCCCAGGTAATTTAGATGACTGCCCAGCTAAATTCTGCTGCTGCCACTGCTGCTCAACATTAAAAATTAAAAAAAAAAATAGCTTGGAGATTTCAGCCTTAGCCCGTAGCGAACTTATGCTCCGGGGCTCTAACATGTGCGTGCCGGCTTCCCTTCTCTTCCCTCCGAAACCAGAAGTTATGTCCGGGGCAGGGGGAAGCCGGCACGCACATGTTAGAGCCCCGAAGCATGCGTTTGCTACGGGCTAAGGTGGGAGACAGGTCAGTGAAGCTTACAATTTGCTCTTCTTGCTGCCAGGTCCTGCCTACTTTCTGTTTCCGCGAAGGCATTTCTCCCAATAGGTCATCACGATCTTGGGCCGATCAGCCTTCCTCTCCCCGACGACAGAATTGGGTGTGGGAGAGGGAAGGGAAGAAGAGGAGAGAGATGCCAGACCATTGGAGGAGGGAAGGGAAGAAGATGGATGCCAGAATAATAGGGGTGAAGGGAGAGATGGAAGGGAGAGAAGATGCCATATAGAAGGGGCAGAGAGAGGGTAGACAGTGGATGAAAGGAAGAGAGTGACAAGACTATGAGGAAAGCAGAAACCAGAGAAGACAATATAGAAAAAAATTATATTTATTTATTTTTTTGCTTTAGGGGAGATGCATCGCTGTTTCTGTGGTGTTGCATTGTATACAGAGTCCAGCTTCTTGGTAGTTCAATTTAACCTTTGTCTACGTTTTTCTATTTTATCCCCCCTTTTACAAAACTGTAGAGCGTTTTTTTTAGCACTGGCCATGGTGGTAATTGCTCAGAATTCTATGAGAGTCTGAACTGTTACCACCATAGCTAAAAACCACATTACAGTTTTGTAAAAGGGAGAGGGGTTAGTTTGTGATTACATATTCCATACTAGGCGAAGGTGTGTTCGAAAGACATGGTTTTCAGTTAGGATTGACTGTGTAGGATTGATCTGTACTAGTCTGGCTTGTTTAGTTTTACAATGGGTGTATTGATGTACTACTCACTGCAATATGTAAGATGCTGCCTTTTCCTAGGCACACTCTTGTGTGATGTGTGGATTGTTACTAAAAATCATATTTTCATACAGATGGGGGGGGGGGGGTGTCACAAAATGATGGGCCTCGGGTGTCACATATGCTAGTTATGCCACTGCCTTCATAGTTTATATCTAATCCACAAGCCTGCTTTTAGGACCTACAGGGTATGTATCCCTCTGATTCATGACAATTTCACTTCTCATGTTATCTTATCCATTCTTTTTATTATACAACTGCCCAGATAAGCATCATTCTTTGATGTGATTGGACCTTGAAAATTAGGGCATCAGTGTTCTCCCCAGAAACTTTTTCCAGCCATGAAAAACATTTGCTGCATTTAGTGTGCCACAAAAAACATTTGCTCCGTTTAGTGTGCCGGAGTTAAAAAAGTTTGAGAGACGCTGCTCTATACCATTTGAAAGAGGGCAGATATCTAATTATTCGCTTCTAGAATTGGATACTTCTTAAATTTAATAAAAATATTATGGAACATGTGTCAAACCTTAAGAAAGGCTGCCATATTGAGCATTGGAAAATAACTAATAATAATTAACTAATACAAATAGTACACATTACTAAGCTGCAATAGCGGTTTTACCGCACGCTTATCTCGCGCAGAATTGCCACACGTGCTAGACGCTAACGCCAGCATTGAGCTGGCGTTAGTTCTAGCCGTGTAGCGCGCCAATTCTGCACGCGCTAAAAACGCAGCTTACTAAAAGGAGCCCTTAATTTTCCCCACCACCAAATTTCCTCGTCCCACCCAGCTACTTTTTCATGCCACCCGGCTTGAAAAAATTTCTGGGGAGAACACTGTACTCATAATTGCTGTTGATCCTTTTTATGCATATGGGACGTTGATTGTAGAAGTATGTCCGGCATCGGCTACACCGCCCCACCCACACTGCTCCATGTCTGGAGTTGCCGTAATGGCTAACTCCAGCCCCCCCCCAATCTGTCTTGCTATATACAGGACACAGATTGAAAAAGTCCTTTTGGCATCATCTTCCTTCCCCGCTGCTGGACTTCTATTTAAGCACCACTTTTGTGCATCATAAATGAAGATATAGTTTTTGATCTGTTGAGTTTGTTGCTGCCCGTAGGAGCTTTCTTCATGGCCTTCCCCCTCCCATCTAGATCCTTTTCATAGGTCTTAGTGAACCATAACTCTTTGACTGGAACTTTGCAGAATTCTGGTGCTCGTTTCCAGTTCCTCTTCCTTGTCAAATTTTGTTCAAAAGTCTGTGCGGTACACAGGGCCATTTCCATAGGAGTCCCTAGCTCCCTGTCTTCGTTGTATACCCCCATCATTAGCTTCTTATCAGTTAGTGTTACCTCTGCTGGTCAAGGCACATTATGGGTCCACACGCTGGTCAGCTTTTTTTCTTATTAGCAACTTACATTTGGAACCAGTTACCTTCCTGTGTTTGTGGAGAACTATCTTTTAAGAAATTCAAGTCAATTCTTAAAACCTTTTGTTTTTTTCTGAGCTGACATTTATTTGGTGGCTCGCAGGACAAGTTGATGAATGAGCACATTGCCTGACAGGGTTTTCAACACTCTGCGTTTGAGAAAGTAAACTCTTTCATTGTGTGTATAGACTTCTTTCCTATTATGATTTTTAGCGGTCCATGGCTTTCTATGTTATTTATGGGTTGTAAACTGCACTGACCTTCTTGTCTAGTAAAAGCAGTACAGTATGAGGTTTGCACCAACAGACGTAGGAGGAGAGACTGGAAGCCCTGAATATGTATACCCTAGAGGAAAGAAGGGACAGGGGAGATATGATTCAGACATTCAAATACTTGAAAGGTATTAACGTAGAACAAAATCTTTTCCAGAGAAAGGAAAATGATAAAAAAAAACCAGAGGACATAATTTGAGGTTGAGGGGTGGGAGACTCAAGAGCAATGTAAGGAAATTCTTCTTTACGGAGAGGGTGGTGGATGCCTTGAATGCGCTCCCGAGAGAGGTTGTGGAGATGAAAATGGTGTCGGAGTTCAAAAAAGCATGGGATACATAGATACATAGAGTATGACGGCAGAAAAGGGCTGACGGCCCAACAAGTCTGCCCACTCAAAGAACCCTCCCCTAAGCATTTCCCCAGAGTGAACCCACATGTTTATCCCATCGTCTCTTGAAGTCAAGCACGTTGCTGATGTGGAAGACCATTCCAACAATCAACCACCCTTTCGGTGAAGAAGTACTTCCTGATGTCGCCATGAAGTCTCCCACCCTTGAGTTTGAGCAGATGCCCTCTTGTTGCCGTGGGACCTGTAAGGAAAAAGATATCTTCCACCACCTCAGCACGGCCTGTAAGATATTTGAACGTCTCTATCATGTCTCCCCTCTCTCTGCGTTCCTTGAGAGAATATAACTGCAGCCTGCTTAGACATTCTTCATATGGGAGATCTTTGAGTCCTGAGACCATCTTAGTGGCCATTCGCTGAACCGACTCCATTCTCTTCACAGCCTTTTGATAATGTGGCCTCCAATACTGAACACAGTACTCCAGATGAGGTCTCACCATGGACTTGTACAACGGATGAACACAGAGGATCTAGAATCTGAAATTAATAGTAAATATTGAAGAATTAAGGCCAGTACTGGGCAGACTTGCATAGTCTGTGTCTGATATGGCCATTTGGAGGATGGGCTGGGGAGGGTGTAGATGGGCTGGAATAAGCTTTGACGGAGACTTTAGTAGTTGGAACTTAAGAACAGTACCGGGCAGAACTTTGGATTCTTGCCCAGAAATAGCTAAGAAGAAGAAGGAACCCCCCCCCCCCAACAAACTTTTAGATTGAATTAGGTTGGGCAGACTGGATGGACCATTTAGGTCTTTATCTGCCATCATCTACTATGTTCTATATAACAAGCAATAAACCTAAGCATAAACAAGCCAAAGCACATGAACCTCATCCATCACAGCTTCTAGAACTAGAACTTATTTTTTTATTTTGATATACAGTGGTGCCTCACACAACGAACTTAATTCGTTCCAGGAGCAAGTTTGTTATGCGAAAAGTTCGTTGTGTGAAACGCGTTTTCCCATAAGAATACATGTAAAACAAAATAATTCGTTCTGCAGCCCTGTTTTCCCATAAGAATACATGTAAAACAAAATAATTCGTTCTGCAGCCCTACATTTCCCTCCCTCCACCTCACCTTATATGCAGAGTTTGCCAGCTTTCTTTTTCACCCAGCCGCACGCTTTCAAAAAGCTGTGCACGCGCAGCTGCTGAAGTTGATCAATGTTCTCCTCTCCTGCAACTTCCGGTTTCCGGTTGCGTCAGAGGAGAAGATTGAACAACAGAGCATGCGCGCATGTGCTGCTCTTTGAAAGTGTGTGGCTGGCCGAAAAAGAAAGCCGGAAAACTCGGCATCTAAGGTAAGGTGGAGGGAGATGATGGAACACTGCATTCAGACAGGAGGGTGCTGCTGTTCCCGGCTCACATTAGGAAGCGGCGAGAGTAGTTCCGCCCCCCCCCCGGGCCCCTCGGGCGACTTCGTTGTGTGAAACGAAGTTCGTTATAGGGAGCAAGACAAAAAGTTCGTTATGCGCAGCGTTCGCTGTGCGAGGCGTCCGTTATGCGAGGCACCACTGTATTTAAATGAGGTCTTTTATATCTATTGTTATTGTCATAGTATGTTTTAATTTTTTAATAATTTTTAACATTGTACTTGAATGTTTTTAACAATTGTATTACTTTTATTATATAATTTTAGATGGTACATAGATAGTGTGTTCTATGAAACTGTACCATGTGCTGAAATGTCTCAGTATTTTCCTGTTGTGAACCGCCCAGAACTACTGGTTGGATGGTAGACAAGAAAATAAAATAAATTAAAATTATACAAATGTACTACTCAAAAGGGTCCAGAGAAGAGCAACTAAAATGGTTATGGGACTGGAGGAGTTGCTGTACGGCGAGAGATTAGAGAAACTGGGCCTCTTCTCCCTCGCACAGAGGAGATTGAGAGGGGACATGATCGAAACATTCAAGGTACTAAAGGGGATAGACTTAGTAGATAAGGACAGATTATTCACCCTCTCCAAGGTAGGGAGAACGAGAGGGCACTCTCTAAAGTTAAAAGGGGATAGTTTCCGTACAAACATAAGGAAGTTCTTCTTCACCCAGAGAGTGGTGGAAAACTGGAACGCTCTTCCGGAGGCTGTTATAGGGGAAAACACCCTCCAGGGTTTCAAGACAAAGTTGGACAGTGTCCTGCTGAATCAGAACATACACAGGTAAGGCTAGTCTCAGTTAGGACACTGGTCTTTGACCTAAAGGCCGCTGTGTGAGCGGACTGCTGGGCACGATGGATCACTGGTCTAACCCAGCTGCGGCAATTGTTATGTTTTTAAATGTTGCTCTTTCTTCCTGTTTCTGTAGACGTATTGTAGTTTGAAGTGCCCTGGTGAAAACTCTATGACGGCAAGATAGACACTGAATTAGATACAAAACGGCCCAGGGAATTCTGCATCTTGTTGCACTCACTGAGCTGTCTGGTGGGGGAAGAGAAACGTTTTAAAAAGAAGAGAAATCCCCAACTCTTTCTGCCGTGTTCCATGCATGCCACTGAAAGCTCAGTGATTGATTGTTCTTTATATTCCACACTGCTCTGGTGACATCCACAGATCAATGCACTGACAATGAAGGATGGAGGGCCAGCATGTCTGTGTGTTCGTAACCCAGATCTCTCTGATGCTGAAACTCATTTAGTATGATTGACATTCAGAGGGTGTGAAGGGGCAGCTAGATAGGATGTATCACGTTGCTACTGAAAGTGGTTCATCTGGGACCTTAATTTTGGGGTACTGCATTCCTAGAAGGGAGCTTCTTTGAGAGCTGCTAGACAAAACCAGGATGTGAACAAGGCTTTCTCCAGCAAGGGAAGCACTGAGCGATTTTCACTAGCTGCTTACAAAGTGTCTTGAAATCAGCTTCAGGGAAAAGTCACACTGCTTCAGCTGAGGTTTTCACGGAGGTAGTATGTCTTTATTGTTTATCACCTCGTCTTCTCTAATTTGAGAAATGAGTCAATTACAGTGTGATAAAATAATAGACAACTAAAAAAAACAAAAGAGGTTGCTTGAATAAAATGATTTCGAAAAATATGTCTTTCTTAAGGATCTTCTCAAATGGAGAAGATGCTGCCAAGTTGGTCCTTTATTGATAGTGAATCTTTCAAGGAAAAGACTCAAGACTTCACACTATCCTTCTTCAGGAGACTACAAACAAATAAAGTATAATCAGGTAACAATTAGACAAACATTTAAAAAAACAAACAAACAAAAATCCAAAACAAGGTCATAAACATCAAGTAAATATAGGGCTCCTTTTATCAAGCCATACTAGCGGATTAACACACGTAATACCGCGCACTAAACCGCTGGCCGCACTAGCCACTAATGCCTCCCTTGAGCAGGCGTTAGTTTTTAGGCCAGTGCGGGGGTTAATGCATGATGAAACATCGCGCGTGTTAATCCCGCTAGCGCGGCTTGATAAAAGGAGCTCATAATATACATTTATAGCAATATTAAAATTATATCAACAAACAAAATATTTAGATAAAATGTATATACATAACTTTCTTTGTTTATATTCTTTTTGACAAGTGCATCAAAAGAAAATGAGAACCCAAAAGTCAAATAATTATAAACTAAGCTAAAACTTAGGGCTCCTTTTACGAAAGTGCGCTAGCGGTTTTAGCGCACGCAGGATATTACCGCGCGCTATGCTTCTAGAACTAACGCCAGCTCAATGCTGGTGTTAAGGTCTAGCGCGCGCGGCAATGTAGCACGTGCTATTCCGCGCATTAAAGCCCTAACATGACTTAGTAAAATGAGCCCTTAGTTTTATAGACCGAGTCATCAACCAAGAGGAGCTCGACTCGGTTTACAATAATGTAAAACATAAATTTGACCAAAAAAGTCGACTGAAATAGTTAATTTCCAAAATGTTTAGCAAACAAAAAAGTTTGCAGAACTTTCCAGAATAAAGCAAAAGAACCTAAACTTCTTAATGTAAGCGGTTAATTTAAAAGCAAAAGAACAAAATCTCTTAAAGGTTCTGTTTGTACCACTGAGAGAGGGAAATGTAAGTTTTAATTTTGGAGAACTTCTGGCAAGAAGAGATCCAGTCTAAAGGAATCAAAGTGGCAAAAATGCCAAATAGAATCTTAAATGCAATACAAATACACTTCAATTGAATTCTGAGATACACTGGAAGCCAATGGAATTCCTTGAGGAGAGGGGTGACGTGATCAAATTTACTCTTACCGAAAATAAGTTTAGCTGCAGTGTTCTGTATTAATTGAAGTCTCTGCAGACTGACCTTTGAAAGACCCAAATACACTGAATTGCAGTAATCCAGCCTTGACAAAATGATTGATTGAACCAATACAGAGAAGTGTTGTTGATGAAAAAGTGCTCTCACTCTTCTCAGAGCACGGAGGCTGAATAAACATTTTTTAATAAGTGAATTTAGTTGGTCCTTAATTGTAAGTGAAGAATTGATAACTTCAGTCCTGGATTGTTGGTCACAATGAGATAAAGTAAACATCCGTTTTGAAAAAAACATTTGCTAGCAGACAATACAAGAGATGCATTCTTCCTTGTCTGGCAAAACAAGTTTCTTTATGCTTTCCCGCCAGTTCCTCTGCTCTGGAAGACTCTACTCAAACTTTGCCAGGAATTCTCATATCACCTCAGTGGCTGCGTCTACCATAATAATAATAATAATTTTATTCTTATATACCGCCAAAGCCATGAAAGTTCGAGGTGGTTTACAACAAGAAGCGCTGGACAATCAGCGAAGAGGTCACAATTCAAAGTCGTCAATACAATCTTATATAAAGGAAGAAAAGGTTCTCAAAGTCATCAATGCAATCATTACATAATGGAAGAAGTGGAAAGCTATATAGATTTTAAGGTTACTGGTTGAATTTGCAGAGGTATAAAAATTCTTAGTTTACAAACTGATTGAACAAACTCGTTCTTACCAATTTTCTAAAATTAAGGTAGGTTGAGGAGTGCGTGATGATGTTAGTCAGCCAATCGTTCCGTTTGCCTGCCTGGAAGGCAAGGGTTCTGTCCAGGAATCTTTTGTAGTGGCAGGCCTTTATTGTTGGATAGGTGAACAGATGTGTTCTTTGTGTGGGCCTAATAGAACTTGCCAGGTTAAATTGGGAAACTAGGTAAGTGGAGGCCAGACCAAATATTGATTTATAACGCAGACAAGAGAACTTGAACAGAATTTGCGCCTCCAGTGGCAGCCAATGGAGTTTTTGATAATAGGGGCTTATGTGTTCCCATTTCTTCAGCCCAAAGTCGAACTCCCGAATTTTGAATGACTCTGAGTCTTAGAATGTTTTTTTGAAGGATCCCAGGTAGATGATGTTGCAATAATCGAGCATGCTCAAAATGGAAGACTGAAGTAAGCGGAAAGATGCTGCATCATAGTATTTTCTGATGGTTCTGAGTTTCCATAGTAACGAGAAGCATTTTTTAACCAATAAATCTGTGTGAGCATTTAGAGTAAGTTGGCGGTCCAGAGTCACTCCCAGAATTTGTATGGAGTGGTCAATAGGGAAGACCTGACCATTCAAGGAGATCTATGAGTCTGTGATTTTGTCGTTAGGACTTGCCAGGAAAAAATTAGTTTTATCTGTGTTGAGCTTCAATTTGAATTCAGTCATCCATAGTTCAATTTGCTTTAGAATGGATGATAGATGAATCTTTGTCTCGGAGGTCAGGGTAGTAAGGGAAATGTCTATGGTGATATCATCACCATAGATATAAAATTTAACTTTTAAGCTTTGTAGTAACTTCCCCAAAGAGGCAAGGTAGATGTTGAACAATGTGGGGGATAGAGGAGAACCCTGTGGGACTCCGTAGGAGTTTACCCAACTATAGGATTTTTTATTGTCACTATAGACTTGATATGACCGTTTGCTCAAAAAACCCCAAAACCATTTTAACACGTTACCTGAAAGACCAGTTGACTACAAACAGTCAATCAGAATGGCATGGTCAACCAGATCGAAGGCACTACTAAGGTCTAGCTGCAGAATTAGGTCACTGGTACCCTGACTGAATAAGGTATGAAGGAAATCCAGCAGTGATGCAATGACAGTTTCAGTGCTGAACCCAGAGCGAAAACCTGACTGATTGTCTTGCAGTATGCTAAATTTGTCCAAATACATTACTAGTTCCTGGTTGGCCAAGCCTTCCATCAGCTTAATGAACAAGGAAGTGCTCGCAATTGGTCTGTAATTGGATGTCAGATTGGTGGATTCTCTAGGATTTTTGACAATCGGAGTGATCAGAATCTGGCCTAAATCCTCAGGAAAAGTACTGGTTAGTAAAAGAGAGGAGAGCCAGTTGTAGAACTTGGCTTTAATAGTGACTGGAGCCATTTTCATTATATTTGGGGGGCAGCAGTCTAATCTGCAGTAGGAATCAGTGTATTTCATGTAGTATTTGGAGAATTGTTGCCAGGATGGAGTAGTAAAATTATTCTAGGCCATATCTACCCTAGGTTCATTTTTGTGTTGGGCAACTGGGTAGTTCAAATGATTGTTTGTGGAGCCCATTAGTTTGGATCTCAAATTGTTGATTTTGTTGTTGAAAAATTCAGCCAGGTCATCTGCAGATGGTGGGGAATCTAAGGTAGAACATGAGAAGGCCTGTATATCGTAGAGATTGTTGACTAATTCAAAGAGATTTCTACTGTTGGTGTTCGGTGATCCAACTTTTTGGGCATAAAAGTTAGTGCGCTTCTTTATTATTAGTTTTTTGTATTCGTTTAATTTTTGTCTCCAATTTAACCTGCCTACGCTGTCCCCTGATTTCAGCCATTGTCTTTCGAGTTTCCATAACTCCCGTTTCACATTTCCTAACTCGGTATCGTACCAGCCATGGTTCCCTCTCCTCCTACAACTCATTGTACAGGAACCAATCACACTTCCAATCTTTCCAATACTGTTAATACAACGAAGGCTTTCTTCTCCATTTGTTAGTTGTCACAGCGTGGTATCTTTCTCCCATTGAGTAGATGCTTTCGAACTCTATGCACCAGTATCAGCCATCTTTAAAGCCTCTAGAAAACCTTCCATGCAACAAAGCTATTCTTTCAAGTGGACTCACTTCACAACCTGATATATTCTTAACTCACTAGGCCCAGCCACTTGTCCTCTCCCATTGGTTCTAGATTATCTCCTCCACCTATCTGACTCTGGTCTCAAAACTACTTCAGTTAGAGTTCATCTCAGTGCTATTAGTGCTTTTCACCATTGGACAAAAAGCCATTGTCTGTATATCCTTTGGTTTCCAGATTCTTGAAAGGCCATCAATCAAGTTTCCTCTTGTCCCTTGGGATCTTAATGTGATCCTTGTCAATCTCATGGAGCCTCCATCTGAGCCACTCTTGACTTCATCTCTCAAACATCTCACTTGGAAAAGTGGTGTTCTTCGTATCTCTCACATCTGACGCCAGGTCAGTGAATTTTAAGTACTTGTCTCAGATCCACCTTATACAATATTCTACCATGATGGGGTGGTTCTTCACACTCATCCCAAGTTCCTCCCTAAGGTCATCTCAGAATTTCATCTGAACCAGTCAGTTGTTCTCCCTATCTTCTTTCACAGACTGCATTCCCACTCTGGGGAAGCAGCACTCCTCACATTGGACTGTAAACATGCTCTTGCTTATTACTTGGATCGCACCAAAATTTATATAACTTCCATTCAACTGTTTCTGTCTTTCGATCTGAACAAGCTTGGAGCTCCTGTCACCAAGAAAACCATCTCCATATGGCTGGCGAACTGTATCTCCTTCTGCTATGCTCAAGCTGGGCTGTCACTCGAAGGCCATGTCACTGCTCATAAAGTTTGAGCAAAGGCAACTTCAGTATCTCATCTACGTTCCACTCCCACCTGGTCTTTATTCATACTTCACGTCCCACTATTATTTGGAAAATCATTTCAGGTGGGATAGTCAGTTTGAGCAAGCAGTTCTACAAAATATATTCTCTCCATCCTTTTTGGTTTTGCCAGGCTCATGATAATTATCATTAACCCTCTTTCCAGTGCAATAGGGATGGTATGCTGAACCATAGGATTGTCCATGCCAGCTTACGAGCATTCTGCAGAAGATGTCAATCATAGCTTTTCAGTTCCTCCTCCTCCACCCTGGTCTCTGCTGCCCCATTCAGTTCTTCTTTCTGCAGGCGATTGTGAAGGTGTGCTGATCTGCTCCCTTTATTTCTTTATTATTTTGTGGTGGTTTTGGGGTGTTTGTGGTTTTTACGCAGCTCAAGGAACTGTTTTGCCTGTTTGGAGAGGAGCAGACTTTAGTCCTCAGCTGGCAGGTGAATCCTTTGAGGACCTGTACAGCCAGCCTGCTGAAGATTTGTGGAGCTCAGGGTTCCAGGCCCTCAGCATTTCCTCGTTCTCTTGACTTGGTCAGGAGCTTGAGCGCAGGTTGTTAGGCATCAGTAGCGTCCTTTATGGTGCCAGCTGCAGTTTCGCCTCTCCCTCCTCCTTTCGGCGTTCTTCGTGGCCTGGGGGGTGGAGGCTCAGTCCAAATAAGGTCTGAAAGGCAGCCCTAAAATCTCAGCATGGCAGCTAACCGGCAGCTTGAGGCAGAAAATCCCTCCAAATCCAGTTACTCTTTTAAGGAGCTGCAGCCCCTTTTCCCCAGCACATGGTCTGTCAATATAGCCTGTGATAGCCTATGTGAAACTCGGGGGGGGGGGGGGTCTGAAAGACTGTCTTTTGACTGTTTCTGCAGCTAGGGCTTTGTACCCCTCTCTAAAATCCTACTTTTTGTTGATTTTAGTCAGCCCTTGTAAGCCATTTTTTGGCAGTCATCTTGGATGTCCGGATTTTTTTTCTAAGTGCTCATACTTTTTAAAAACACCTTGTTTTGCTTCAAAATTGGTAGGGATGGAGTCCTCAGACCCTAATACCCTTATTTGCACTGGATGGGTGGCTGAAGAGCACCTTTGTGCCTCATGCTGCATGGCATGAATTATTTTCCAAACTATACCTGCAAAGATGCCCATTTCTTAGGAAGTTCTTCTTCACCCAGAGAGGGGTAGAAAACTGGAACGCTCTTCTGGAGGCTGTTATAGGGGCAAACACCCTCCAGGGATTCAAGACAAAGTTAGACAAAGTTCCTGCTGAACCAGAACATACGCAGGTAAGGCTAGTCTCAGTAAGGGCGCTGGTCTTTGGCCAGAGGGACGCCGCGTGTGCGGACTGCTGGGCAGGATGGACCACTGGTCTGACCCAGCAGCGGCAATTCTTATGTTCTTATGTCTGTCTGACTAAATTAAATCCTCAACTTTCTTGCACATTTCTATGGAAGTCATCTTCAATGGACTCTCTACCCCAATTTTACTTTGTAGGATGATGGGGCAGATTCACTATAAACTACAGTCATGCTTTCATGGGTCTCCCTTGGCTTTTTCCCTTTTATGGGAAATTTTATTACTGAACGGTGCTCAAAATCTAGCAGTTTCTTACTTGATTCACACGAGGACCCTCCTGACATCCTGTCTCTTGGAATGTTAGACTCGCACTGAACTGCAACAGTGCATGAGAAACCTTGAGACATGTCACAACATTCACAGACTTCTTTCAACACGCTTGCTACTTTCGTTCATACTCCCCTCTTTAGTCCTCTGGGAGTCAAGAAATACCTAGTATAATTGAATGTAACTCACCTTGCGCTACTACTGAAATGATATGAGCTAAATCCAAATAAATAAATATCTGCAGTGCTATTATAACACCCTAAATTTTGGGCTAAGGTGGTTTCTGCTTTTCACATCAATCAGTTTGTTGTGTTTCCTATATTCTTCCCAAGGTCATATGCTCGTAAAGGTTACTAACCTTTCACACCCTGGTTGCAGGAGAGCTCTGGCTCGTTATCTCAAGGGAACATCATCTCTTTTGAGCCAAACTGCAATAGCAAATAATCTCTTCAGGTGGCCGAGTGAACTATATTTATTTCATTCATTCATTTCTATCCTATCCTCCCCAAAGAGTGCAGGACGAGTTACAGGTTAACATCTATAATATACGGTTAACAGGTTACAATATGCCATAGTTACAATACAAGTTTTATCCTAATTCGACACATACTAGGGATCTAATAATACCAATATCCATAATATACAGTTTACTGGTTACATTTGTCACAGTTACAGTACAAGATTTTGTCCTAACACGACCCATACCGAGGATCTTTTTCAATATACATTTCTTTGTAATCTATCGGTCGTGGGAGATAGGTGAACAAGTCTGTTTTTATTGCTTTCCTAAAGTTGAGGAGTTCTTCAAGGGATCTTATCTGCGGCGGCAGCCGATTCCAATGAGTCAGTATGAAGTAGGAGTAGGAACATCGTTTGGCAGTTTGCAGTTGAAGGGCACGACCAGGGAGCGTTTTGAGGCATATTTCATCCTGGGAGAGGAGGGACTTATTCGGCACGTTCAGAGGAAGTTTGGCTATCATGTAGCCCGGCACCATGTTGTGCAAGGATTTGAATGCCAGCATCAGGTCCTTGAAGACACAACGTTTGGCTAAGGACATCCAGGGAGCTGACGATAGAGCCTGAGAGACCGGGTCACGGGGATGGAGGTCCTTTAGAAGTCTGATTGCTGCGTTTTGTATACACTGGAGACATTTAATATAGTATAAGCACTCTAAATTAGAGCCCTGGCCACATCCACTGTTCATCTTTGCTCAGCAACATAGCAGTCTGCAGTCCCCTACTGGCTCGACCTCTTCTCTCTCTCTATTTCCCTACATGAGCGGCATATTTTGATTCACTATTTTTGTCCAGTATGTCTTTCATAATTGAATTTTTAAGCAGGGATCGTCTCTTGTGTGTTTAATGTGTGTGCCTGGTAGCGCTATAGAAAAAATAAATACAGTATTTATAACTTTGCATAAGAGCATAAGAATAGCCTTACTGGGTCAGACCAATGGTCCATCAAGCCCAGTAGCCCGTTCTCACGGTGGCCAATCCAGGACACTTGTACCTGGCCAAAACCTAAGGAGTAGCAATATTCCATGCTACCGATACAAGGCAAGCAGTGGCTTCCCCCATATCTTTCTCAATAACAGACTATGGACTTTTTCTCCAGGAACTTGTCTCAACAGCATGTCTAGAAGGGACAGCTACTTTGAGCAAGCAAATTTACAATATCTCTTCTGTTAATGGTTAACCCCCTCATCTTCCCCCCCCCCACACGCAGAGCTTGTACCAGTCCACACTGCCATGGGAAACTGACCCTATTCAAGTTAGGCAGCCCTTAGCGATGGAATCACCCACTTTCATCCTTGTTGATGGTGAAAGCAAAGTCACTTACATGTAATGGAGGTTTTCCAGACATATAAATTGACTCCTTTTTCTGGGAGGTTGACTCCTAAGCTCTGAAATGGAATTGGAGAGGTTGTGGCTGTGTGGGAAATCCTATCCATTCTCATGAAACCTGCGCACTTATATTACAACAACCACTTATGTGCCCGATTTTTTTTTCGGCATTGTACTTCCCTTTCCTGTACTCTGATAGGGAAGGAAGACTGTCCTTTACCTATCTAATGAGGGAAAGAAACCATCTCCCCATTGGTCTAATGCAGTGGTCTCAAACTCAAACCTTTGGAGGGCCACATTTTGGATTTGTAGGTACTTAGAGGCCTGCAGAAAAAAAATAGTTAATGTCTTGTTAAAGAAATGACAATTTTGCATGAGGTAAAACTCTTTATAGTTTTTAAATCTTCCCCACCCCCTCAAAGGCCTGCATGCTCCCTCCTTTCTTTTGCAACTTCCCCCCTGGCCTCCCGGTCTTAGTTTCAGCTAATTACCGCAGCCTGCAGAGAGGATCGCCGGTGCTGTAGCGTTCCTTGCAGGCTGCCAAGGTTCCCTCTGTCACGGTCCCGCCCCTCCTCTGACATCAGGGGCAGAATCGCAGCAGAGGGAACGTGCTGCTGAGCACGCCAGCAGCCTGCGGAAATTAAGAGCGGGAGGCCAGGGGGGAAGCCGGAGGACGCTGCAAAGAGTGGTCAGCACTAGTTCAGACTGCAGGCCGAAGGTTTGAGACCAGTGGTCTAATGTGAAAGAGAAGGTAGACTCCTATCTCTTTAATGAGGGAGTAGAAGGAACCCCATTGTTTGCTGTAACCTTACTGCTTTCTTACTCTTTTGGAGGAAAAAGAGCTCCCTTCCTTCTTACTTTGTTGGGGGAAATCAAACAGCTCCCCTTCTACACACTCCAGCGCTTCTAATGGAGATCAGTGTCAACCTTTTCAGCATGTGACAGTGTCATTGAATTGTCAAGGACTTATCACCTCTCACCTGCCCTTTCATTCCTTTCTGCCACTGTCATTGCGTTTAATAGACCTTTGACTTCCCAGATTTTGCGAGGCATCTCCAGCCTGATGGTGAATTACCCCAGGATCCTCAGAATCCCAGTGTTTGCTCAGATGTAACACATCTCCGTGCCGTGTTTCACAAAGATCATTGCTGTGGTTTGTCACTGCCGTCGGTGCCCACTGCTTTCACAGTACAATTAATGGCCACAGACTTTCAGTGCTAGCGCTGGCAGTTGCCCAAGGGGCTGCTGTAATGTTTAGCATGACTTTTCTCTGATCTCCAGAAATGAATCCCTGAGGTGGAAACTTCATTAAAAGCTTTTAATTGAACTGTGGTGTTCTCTGTGCTGCAGTGGACTGAGCTTTCTGTTGAAGATCTTGATTGTGAGGTCCACATTGACATTCCTGCTTGGAGTATTGGCCAAGGAAGCTCATTTGCTGCTTCTGGAGGAGCAATTTTCAAAGACCTTTATCTGGGTAAATAGACTGAAAACCGCTCTCCTTAAATGCAGCTAAAACAGTGCGAAGGGGGAGGTCCTGGGGCTAGTTTACGAAAACAGCATGTGTACATTGGGCCTTCAGTGGGTGCGTGCTATTTTGCCCTCTGTCTGCCTCTAAACCAACTACAAAGTACAAAGTCGAGGGGTGTTTTTAACATGCTTAGTTTGCATTTTTTGAAAGTGAGCAGGTAGGTTTTTTTTGTGTGGTTTTTTTACGAGAACACTAAGCGCATGTTATAAAGCAGTGTTCTTCAACCACCGGCCCATGGACCAGTGCCGGTCCACAGAAATTTCCTGCCGGTCCACAGGGCCAGCACGTGCATCGGGCCCAAAACAGTGTTCTTCAACCACCGGTCTACGGTGCGATCGATGCGACATTATCTTCGAGCCAGCTCCCTCTTCCTAACTGATTCAGTGCACAAAGCCACAGGCAGAGGCTCCTAAGGGCATCCTGCGCCTGAACTGGAAGCCTTCTCTCTGACATTACAACGTCAGAGGGAAGACTTCCAGATGAGGCACGGGACGTGCAAGGTGCAATTAGTACTATTATAGGGGCGGGGTCTGGGGTAGAGATGGGCGGGGTCTCGCCCACGACTTAGCCCAGTGTTCTTCAACCGCCAGTCCACAGTGCAATCGATGCGACATTATCTTCGAGCCAGCTCCCTCTTCCTAACTGATTCAGTGCACAAAGCCACCGGCAGAGGCTCCTAAGGGCATCCTGCGCCTGAACCGGAAGCCTTCTCTCTGACATTGCAACGTCAGAGGGAAGACTTCCAGATGAGGCACGGGACGTGCAAGGTGCAATTAGTACTATTATGGGGGCGGGGTTTGGGAGTGGAGATTGGGTAGAGATGGGCAGGGTCTGGCCCACAACTAAGCCCAGTGTTCCTCAACTGCCGGTCCACGGACCGATGCCGGTCCACAGAATAATTCTTTTATTTCTGCCGGTCCATGGGTGTAAAAAGGTTGAAAAACACTGTTATAAAGCATGAGTTTGCAAATTGCCCCTTTAAGTAGCACAAATCCCCTTTTGAGAATAGATGTAGCTTTACTTGTGGTATTTCTGCATCCTTAGCTGCTCTTTGCTTGGGGCATAGCCTAACCCAGGGGTAGGCAATTCCGGTCTTCGAGAGCCAAAGCCAGGTCAGGTTTTCAGGATATCCACAATGAATATGTATGAGATAGATTTGCATGCACTGCCTCCTTGAGATGCAAATCTATCTCATGCATATTTATTGTGGATATCCTGAAAACCTGACCTGGCTCTGGCACTCGAGGACCGGAATTGCCTACCCCTGGCCTAACCCTATTTGAGGATGGGAAGCCACCAAGAAGCCTGTTGAACCAGATTTGTGGTAAAGAAAAAAAGCACAGAATTGTTAGTGCCCAGTCACGATTCTGTAATATGTCTCCAACATGCCCTGGCTTACAAGTGAGATTCTTTCCTGTTATGTTGCCCCAAGAATTGTGCTTCTGAACTAACTCGGTTTATCAGAGTTCCTCCGAGTCAGTCCCGGCCTGTGAATTCCCAGCAGAGGTTTGAAAAAAGCAGCACTGGCTCAGAGTCCCTGAAGAGGCAGAGTTGACGGAGAAAGAATAACACGTGGACCAGCAGTCTATAAAGTGGCAGTGAGGCTACCCGCAGCCATTCTGACAAAAAAAGAAAAGCACATATCGGCCATGACATCATTCCTCCCACTGATTTTAAGAGGGTGTGATGAAACTTCAGTTCTCAAGATGATGCATCGTCAGATCTGACCATCTGCTTTTAACGTTTTACAAAAACATCAGCAGACGTCCTGCTTTTCCTTCTTTCAGCTTCATTTGGAACCAGGGCTGGGATATGATGCCATTAGGCTTCATTTGCAACTAACTAGGGGTTTCTCCTTCCTCCATTTATAACGTGCTCCCCAGATTACTTTAGTCTAGTGATTCCCCGCCCTAAATCTGGTGTAATTCCTTTCATTGCTCTGACCCCTGGCTGATGTGAGGAGCAGGTTCCTGAACCAGGAGTCAAAGCCAGCTCCCTCAACACAGAGGTACTGGGCCAGTCCTGCCCTCCCCCTCTTCTTAGTCATTTGCAAGTCTTATGCATCTTTAATGAATTTAAACACCTCCACTGATTACATGAACAACAACTCTACTAAGACATCCCAGGTGAATGGAGACAGCCTCGAGGGGGCCTCAACACAGAGGTTCATTCCCAGTGCCCAGAAGCAGCATTCCTTCACTGTTAAATTTGGAGGAAGCCATAGGATGGCAGTGCACGATTCGTTTCAAGTGAGCATCTGGTCTCTCGCATCCCGAATGAGTTCCTACACTTTGCACTGAATGCAGTCTCTTTCCCAAAATAAAGGAGAAACAGTGTCCCTGAAGAGCATGGGTAGAGAGGAAACCAGAGGCTGTGGAGCTGCAGCTGGCTTTGGCTCAACGGCAATAATGTCTTTATTTGGTGTATATTGAAACATCCTCTCCTATATTGTTATTTTGAAGACAGGAGCTGGATATATATATGAGATACTGTATATTCAGCTACTGTCTTCAAAATAACAATTTTTGGATTGTCTTATTGTGACATTTCAATTGGTATTATTTGATAAGACATGCTATAAACCAGCGGTGGGCAATTCCGGTCCTCAAGAACTACAGGCAGGTCAGGTTTTCAGGATATCCACAATGAATATGTATGAGATGGATTTGCATGCACTGCCTCCTTGAAATGTTTATTGTGGATATCCTGAAAACCTGACCTGGCTCCGGCTCTCGAGGACCGGAATTGCCTACCCCTGCTATAAACTATTCAAGCAGTTTATTAGGAGGGGAAGTGGAAAAGGGGTAGAATATTTCCTGGCACTGGGAGAGGGGGACTTCATCTGGTTTAATGGCAGGGGAGGGGGCAAAATGCCACCTTCCCATCGCCTAACATGATTTTACTGCACCTGAACAGATGAGACATGAAGGAATCGGAGGCCACGCTCAGAAACTGATAGGGAAAGCATTTGTCAGTGAAGGAGGACCAAAGAACATAAGAAACGCCTTCGCCAGATCAGACCTAGGTCCATCTAGTCCGGCGATCCGCACAGGCGGAGGCCCAGTTAGGTGCTCCTTATTGGAGACCCGGATTTCCCGTATCCCCGATGTGATTTGCAAGAAGGTGTGAATCCAACTTGCGCTTGAAACCCAGAACAGTAGTCTCTGCCACCACTTCCTCCGGGAGAGAATTCCAAGCACCCACCACTCGTTGTGTGAAACAGAACTTCCTGACATTTGTCCTGAACCTGCTGCTGCTCAGTTTCAGGCTATGACCTCTTGTCCGTGTCACATCTGAAAATGTCAGTAATGCTGTTTTCTGGTCAATTTTATCAAATCCTTTTAATATTTTAAAAGTCTCTAACAAATCTCCTCGCAGTCTTCTCTTTTCGAGGGTGAACAGTCCCAGTTTTCTGAGGCGTTCTTTGTAGCTCAAATTCTCCATACCTCTGACAAGTTTCGTGGCTCGCCTCTGCACATTCTCCAGCAGAGTTATATCCTTCTTAAGGTATGGAGACCAGTGTTGAACACAGTATTCTAAGTGTGGTCTGACCATTGCTCTGTAAAGTGGCATTATGACGTCTTCCGATCTACTCGTGATCCCCTTCTTAATCATGCCCAACATCCTGTTTGCTTTCCTTGCTGCCGCCGCCGCACATTGAGCTGATGGTTTTAGGGTTCTGTCTATCAGTACCCCCAAATCCCTTTCTTGTTCGCATTTGGCTAATGTCACACCCAATATCCTATATTCATGTTCTTTGTTTTTCTTTCCCAGATGCATTACCTTGCATTTGTCTGCGTTAAAATTCATCTGCCACTTTATCGCCCACTTTTCCAGCTGGTTCAGATCCTTCTGAAGATCCTCGCAGTCCCTTTGAGAGCCAACCAAACTGGAAGAAGATTGTTTTAGGGCACATTTTGCCCAAGTAATAGCATCTATGGGGGGGGGGAGCTTTATCTGTCCATCTACTGCAGGGTTAGAGAACTCCGGTCCTCGAGACACATATTCCAGTTGGGTTTTCAGGATTTCCCCAATGAATATGCATTGAAAGCAGTGCATGCAAATAGATCTCATGCATATTCATTGGGGAAATCCTGAAAACCCAACTGGAGGACTGGAGTTCCCTACCCCTGATCTACTGTATCTGTCTATTTATCCATCTCTATACATAGGCACAAAAATCTGGACACTCGGAGTTCCATATACACGCAGACACACATACCCCTGTTAATTTGAGTTTGCACCTGCCTCTGCCTGCCTAAATCTCTTAGTATGAAACCCAAAAGGAGACAAGGCCGTAGATCGGATTTACACTAGGGGCTCCTTTTACAAAGCTGCGCTAAGCGTTTTAGTGCATATTGGTCTGTGGACGCGTTAGCACACCTTTGTAAACGAAGGGGTCGGTTTCAGCAGGTGCTAAAAGTTGGATACGGGAATTGGCCTAGAAGACAGCTCAGCCTGGAGGATCAGCAGCCGTATTTTCTGGCACTGAGTTTTGACCGCCTTCTTAATGCACAGACATCCACAGATACACTAAGACATATGCATATAAATGTACACACACACACATGTAACACACTCACACAAACACGTGCCTTTTACAGCCCCTGTCACCCTAACAAGACATATTTTGCATGAAGGTCATAGAGAAAGTGGAGAGGGACAGATTCTTCAAACTTTCGAAAACTACAAGAATGAAAAGTTGAAAGGGGACAGATTCAAAAGCAATGCTAGGAAGTTTTTCTTCACCCAGCGGGTGGTGGACACCTGGAATGCGCTTCAAGAAGGGATTGGACAATTTCCGGAAGGAAAAGGGGATAGAGGGGTATAGATAGAGGATTACTAAACAGGTCCTGGACCTGTTGGGCCACCGCACGATGGACCTCTGGTCTGACCCAGCAGAGGCACTGCTTATGTTCATAATTCCTGAGACAGTGCTGTAAAGGAGGAATGAGATCTTTTCAAACATTTCAGGAATCAGAGTAGAGAGCTTGATTTATGTTCTTACATTTTACTAAGGCCTTTGACACCATTCTGACATATAAATAATCTGAGGTTGCAAAGGAGAGCGGCAAATGGAGTTTATTGTAAGGAAAGGGACATTAGCCGTGATATGCTGCCAAGACTGCTCAACATTGCAGAAGGGCTCTTGGGTAAGGTTTGCCTCTTTAATTTCCAACAGAGCCTGAGAAATGGTCCAGAGCAGTGGTCCCCAAACGTTTTCTGTTCACAGCTCACTTAGGGGTGCTAGCCGTTTTAGCGCGCACTAAACGCTAATGCATGCTAACGCATTATTTATTTGAAAAAAGCTCAATAACGAATATAAAAAAAATAATCACAAAAAATATTGCTAGAACTAGTGAGATGGATGTGCTTTCTGTTCATTACAAATACCGCCCTCGACACTCCTCCTGAAACGCCCCGTTTTGCTCTGGTTGTTCAGCGACACTGGGAAGGCCTAAGTCATTTGTAAACACGTCTAAAACCTGTTTCGATTATCGGCGCTTGGACGTCTTTCATTTATGATCGTCCAAGTGCCGACTTAGGTCGCTTTTTGGACGATTTTCTCTTTCGATTATGAGCCCCCCAGTGTCTCCCTCATGACAATTACATTCACACGATAACAGAAAACAAACTGTTTTACCGGCCATAAACATCAAAACAGTAACTAACGAGTAACCGGAAGATTCAGTTGTAGTATTTTTATTTCTATAGACTTTTTAATTTCTTAAGGTTGTAAAAGTGTCTAATACAAGAATAATCTGCAGCTCCCCTGTACATCAGTTTGGGAACCACTGGTCTAGAGATTTAATGCTTAAAAATGCAGGTTGATCACTTGGGCTGCAAAACCCATAGGAGTGGTCCAGCGTGCATGAAAGATGAGTGGGACCTGGGGGTGGTTGTATCTGATGAGCCTAAAGTAAAGGGGGAGGTGTTTGGGTTCGGACTTGTATACCACAATCAAAGTAGTTTACATATTTTAGAGACAGAAGGAGCTGAAGTGGGAATGAACCCACAACCTCAGGGTGCTGAGGCAGCAGCTCTAACCAGCAGGCCTGGTGTCCAGATAGGATGAAGGGCTGTGACTTCAATTAGAGCAGTGTTTCTCAACTCGGTCCTGGAGTCCCCCCTTGCCAGTCAGGTTTTCAGGATGTCCACAACGAATGTGCATGAAAGAAATTTGCATATAATGGAGGCAGGGTATGCAAATCAAGTTTATGCATATTTATCGTGGCTATCCTGAAAACCTGACAGAGACTGAGGGGCATTTCTTAACATTTATACATGTATGTGTTTAGAATACTAGCTTCCCCCTGTGTGCATGTTCGATATCTCGCTACTTGTGATTTTGTGGGCTCTTTGGCAGACAAGAGATTTTGCTTGTTTTCCTAAATGAAGCCGGGTTGGAAGATAAGCGTGGTTCATTTATTGCTACTCAACTTGTTATTCAGAGTATTTAGACTTGACTATACACTTTTGCAAATTAGTCAACTAAGAGCAATGTTACTTTGAGTGGAGTTTTTTAATGACCGAGGATGTGTCTTCTTCAAATTTTTATTTGAAGTTAGATTGTCCTCAGGATAGATAGCTTTATTTCTATCCTACTTCCTGTTATGGATTAGTCCCTCTCACTGGCTGTTAATTTGACTGTTTATTTTTTGATTTTGCAGTTATGTACTTAACCTATAATAACAGCCAGTTGGGTTTGTTGATGTTACAAGCCAAAGTTGGTTAGAAAAGATCTCATTTGCATAACCAGGCTGCTTAGATATTTTGATAGGGCCATATGATCAGAAATCCTACATGAATTTTTGGCCTGGCTTAGCATGATTCATACTATCAAAATCTGTGCAATCTCTTCTGAAACGTGACCTTATATGTACCAAAGAGCTCTGCAGTTCTTCAGACTCACAATTGCTCACTTATTGGGTGTAGCCCGAGGGCCAACGGGCCACACCTTAGAAGCCCCTGTATGTGGTCTTCTCACTGAGACCTTGCAGATGTTAACACGGTGCTTCATGTTTATTAAAATTTGATGCAAATGTTTATAATAATTACAAATCTACTAAAATCGGGATTACAAATAACATTTAGTTGTAATTACAATGACGTTTAAGAACAGACTTACAGACTACATGTGGAAAGGGGGTTGAACTACAAATATTGTATAGGAAAGTAACAATAAAGGCTCGTACACGATCGTTGAATATGAAGAATAATTATCGAATACATCTCTAAATAGAAAAGTTTTCAAAGAGCTTTTAAATCTATATAATGCCGCTTCTTCTCTTATATATCCTGGAAGTGAATTCCATAACTGAGTTACTGAGAAGATTTCTTGTGCCAATATACTTAAAAAGGAGGTTTTGTTCTGATGAACGTAGAGTTCTTGAAGGAGTGTAAGGAATCAGTAGCCTGTCAAGAAATGTTGGAAGATTAACCTGGCAAATCTTAAAAGTCAGTAATGCAATTTTATAAGAGATACGGCGCGGTGTTGGTAGCCAATGAGCTATTTTTTAGTAGAGGCGTCACATGGTCGTACTTTTTTGAGTTGGTTACGTTTGCTGATCCCATTTCTTCTTAGGTTTTCACCGGCTTCCTATCCCTGTGCATATCCAAACATCGCACGATATAGCATTGCTTTCATTGAAATCAATCCTGACTCTACCAGCCTAGGTGAAATCTGGGCTCTGAATCTCAAGGGCTTTTGAAAGTTCCCTTTGGCACATGCCTGACAAAATCTTTGCTTTACTTCTGCTTCTTCTCAACTGCCCTTCAGAGGGGTAGGAGACTCAAGAACAATGCAAGGAAATTCTTCTTTACGGAGAGGGTGGTGGATGCCTGGAATGTGCTCCCAAGAGAGGTGGTGGAGTTCAAAAAAGCAGAACTAAGGCCAATACTGGGCAGACTTGCACGGTCTGTGTCTGTATATGGCCGTTTGGTTGAGGATGAGCTGGGGAGGGCTTCAATGGCTGGGATAGTGTAGATGAACTGGAGTGAGCGTTGACGGAGACTTCAGTAGTTGGAACCTAAGCACAGTACCGGGCAGAGCTTTGGGTTCTTGCCCAGAAATAGCTAAGAAGAAGAAGAAAAAAAATTAAATTAAATCAGGTTGGGCAGACTGGATGGATCATTCGGGTCGTTATCTGCCATCATCTACTATGTTACTATGTCATTTTAGGCTGACTTGATTTCTATTCATAAGAAAGTCAAACTTTTTGCACCATTCATGCATTTTTCAGTAGGTTGCAGTTTTTTTCCAGTTTTTATAACATTAAATTGAGTTGTTGTTTTTTTAATGCCAGCATATCCTTTTCAGTTTATCTATTTTAGTTCATTATTTCCTGTATTTTGCTGTTTAGTGCTTAGATAGATAAATTGTTAGAGCAGTTCTGAGGCTGTCTTCCCTCAGAGTTCTTCCCTAGCATGTTGGGCCCTGTTCATTGATGGCACAAAGTAAGTTACAGGTAGACTGAGCCAGTTTCTTTTCCACAGGTCTGGGAGTACTTCCTGAAGAAGAGAGCTCCTCACATCAATGTTTTCATGGCTGTGCCCACCATTTACTGCAAGCTGATTGAATACTATGAGCAGAATTTCAGTCAAGTCCATGTCCAGGACTTTGTGCGGGCAATGTGCCAGCAGACTATCAGGTACACTGCTCCACCTACAACCCAGTGTTCCCTGCAAAGGAGACACCCATATAGCGCAAGCACTGGCCCAGGAGCTACCCTGGAATGCCATTCAACTCCAAGACCTAAAATGTCACTTATCTCTTTCATGGCCTAAGAATATCTGCAGTCCTGCATTCAAGGACACAAAGCTAGTTACGTACTTGGTGTATACAAGAGCAGCTTTACAGTCACGCACATCACCACCTGTGAGGTGTCTTAATCAAGAATACTAGCCGTCACGGAATGATTGATGCTTTGCAAAAAAAGAAAAGGGCCAGGAGGCAGTACCTTGCCCCATCACTTACTCTCATTAAAAAGATTGACCTCCCATTAGAAAGGGATATACTGGCCAGTCTGCAGGTAGCAAACATTTTAAAGGCTTTCCCCTATGGGCCTTCTCACAAAAGAAGTTCACAGGTATTCATTTACAGCAGCTAATAAAATCATTTATGACCAGAGGTAAAAGCTGATTTATTGCGTCATCATTCAAACAAATTTCACTTATACAGTAAAGACCAGGGGTGTCAAAATCCCTCCTGGAGGGCCGCAATCCAGTCGGGTTTTCAGGATTTCCCCAATTAATATGCATGAGATCTGTTAGCATACAATGAAAGCAGTGCATGCAAATAGATCTCATGCATATTCATTGGGGAAATCCTGAAAACCCGACTGGATTGCGGCCCTTGAGGAGGGACTTTGACACCCCTGGTATAGACCTCTGTTTCCACCTCTCACTCCTCTGTTTTTATTTCTCTTTTTCCCAGTTCCATTTCTTTCAATTCTTATCTCTCGTTTGCTCCCCTCCAACTCATCCTGTCTGTCTCTATTTTCTCTTCCCCTGGGTTGTTGTTTATTCATCATCTCTCTCTCCTCCTATCAGTTTCTCTCTGTTTCCTTCCTCTCCTCCCATCTCTCTCTTTCTCTAGCCTCTCGTTTGTCTCCCCGTCATTCTCTATCTCCCCTTTCCCATTTCTTTGTTGCTCTGTCTGATTTCTCACAGTATATTTTTGTTTCTTTCTCTGTCTTCCTTTCCATCTAGTCCTCCCTCTTGATTTCTCTCCTCAAGAAATCCCTGATTAAATCTTAACATCTCGAATATTTCCTTCCACCTATCTTCTTCCTCTCTCTCTGAAAATACCCGCCCTCTTCTCTTGTCATGACCACTGATCTCTTCTTGTAACAGACCAACCTTTAAATTCTTTTGTAATCCGCCTTGAACCGCAAGGTAATGGCGGAATAGAAATCGCTAATGTAATGTAATCTCCTTCCCCTTCTTGATGTCTCTCCTTGCCCCTTTGTTTTTCTCTCTCTTTCCTCCTCTTCCTTCTCTTTTTCTCTAAACTGTGTCTGTTAGTTTTTGTCTGTTTACTGTTACATTTGAGGTGGAAAGAAGGCAGCAGATGAAAAAATATAGATTTGTCAGTGTCCCCAACAGTGCCGTGTCTTTGCCAAGTCTGAAGAGGCCTACGTAATAAAGTGATTTTTGTGTTCGAGCAAGAAATTGCATCAGTATGGGACAGTCTTATTGCTGCAAATAGAAAAATTGCAAGATCTATGTTCTGTTTATACAGATAAATGCCGAAAGATTTCAGTCTCCCAAATGCCCCATATTTTTTAGTGTTCTTAAGATCTGCACTTACTGCTCTGTCAGTGCACCTTTCTCCTGTCCTGCTGCATCCCCAGCTATACCAGTATTGAGACTCACCACCACCATTAAACACACACCGAGCATTCTCACTGCACCTCAGTCCTCCTCTAGAAATCTTAGATCTCTTTCTCTCCCTTAAAGCGAGGTATAAATATTTGCTTCATTCATTTCTTTAATTTTCATCAGACTTTTGAAGTAACTGCTTTCACATCAGCAACGTACTGGGATTGGGAAGCTCAAAACCATCTTGTTTGGCTGAAAGCCGATGTACAAATTTGTCAGTTCTGCTGATGCTTGTCCAGAGATTAAGGCCTTGAGCCATGAGTTGTCTGTGCCACTTGACTCTATAATGTTGGTTAGAGGCTCTGCCAGACAAAACAATTTTAACTATGAAAAGTTGCTCTTCTTGGTAATTGGAAAAACAAGCAGGTTGTGTCCCCCTGAGGTAGAGAAAACTGAACTGTTCCAGTGACATCACCAATATAAAGGCTGGTGTAGGTGGAATTCTCCCACTTTTCTCTGTCTCCAGCAGATGGTGAGGTTGGACTGGTGTAGTTAGAAGTAGCTCTTGGATGTCCAGCCTCTGTTTGTGGGGTTAGCTAAAGTGCTACTTTCTTCAATACAGCAGCTGTTGGAGTTATTGCAAGCATCTCACTTCCTGGCTTATGTGCATAAGAATAGCCTTACTGGTTCAGACCAATGGCCCATCAAGCCCAGTAGCCCGTTCTCATGGTGGCCAATCCAGGTCCCCAGTACCTGGCCAAAACTCAAGGAGTAGCAACATTCCATACAGAATCTCAAAGAATAGCAAGATTCCGGAATCCCAGAGAGTAACAAGATTCTAGAATCCCAAAGAGTAGCAACATTCCATCCAGAATCTCAAAGAATAGCAAGATTCCAGAATCCCAGAGACTAACAAGATTCTAGAATCCCAAAGAGTAGCAACATTCCATCCAGAATCTCAAAGAATAGCAAGATTCCAGAATCCCAAAGAGTAACAAATTCCATCCAGAATGTCAAAGAATAACAAGATTCCGGAATCCCAGAGACTAACAAGATTCTAGAATCCCAAAGAGTAGCAAATTCCATCCAGAATCTCAAAGAATAACAAGATTCCGGAATCTCAGAGACTAACACGATTCTAGAATCCCAAAGAGTAGCAACATTCCATCCAGAATCTCAAAGAATAGCAAGATTCCAGAATCCCAAAGAGTAACAAATTCCATCCAGAATGTCAAAGAATAACAAGATTCCGGAATCCCAGAGACTAACAAGATTCTAGAATCCCAAAGAGTAGCAACATTCCATACAAAATCTCAAAGAATAGCAAGATTCCGGAATCTCAGAGAGTAACAAGATTCTAGAATCCCAAAGAGTAGCAACATTCCATACAAAATCTCAAAGAATAGCAAGATTCTGGAATCCCAGAGAGTAACAAGATTCTAGAATCCCAAAGAGTAGCAACATTCCATACAGAATCTCAAAGAATAGCAAGATTCCGGAATCTCAGAGAGTAACAAGATTCTAGAATCCCAAAGAGTAGCAACATTCCATGCTACCGATACAGGGCAAGCAGTGGCTGCTCCCGTATCTTTCTCAATAAGAAACTATGGACTTTTTCTCCAGGAACTTGTCCAAACCTTCCTTAAAACCAGCTACTCTATCCGCTCTTACCACATACTCTGGGGCAACGTGTTCCAGAGCTTAACTATTCTCTGAGTGAAAAAACATTTCCTCCTATCGGTTTTAAAAGTATTTTCCCTGTATGATGTATGATTTGATCCACTCCTCCTTCTGGTCCATGGCATCAGTGGCTCTGGCTCTACCACTGGTTTGCAGACTCAACCTCAAAGGCAGGCTCCTGTTGAATACTTGGAGAAGTTCGTCAGGAACCTGTATGAGAGAGGTTTACTCCGGCACTTGCCAGAGGACTCTCTGCGTACCTTTGTGCATTCATAGAAGGGGACAAGTCCTGCTGCAGAGATTGCGCAAAGAGATCCATGAGACTCAAAGGGTCTGCCCTTTCTGGATGTGAGAAGAACTGGAGAGTCCAGCCCCTTCTCCCATACCACCTATTGCCCTCCCCCACAACAAAAATAACTCAAGCGGGGCCACTTGGTGACAGAAAGGAAGAACGGATTTTTTTTAGCATATAGGCCTAGAGTCCTAGCGTTGGAAGCATCCTTCATATTAACATTTCCTGAAAAATGCTGTGTATCACGGGGGGGGGGGGGATTTTTTTCTTTTTTGAACCGAAACAATTGTTGGACTTTATTGTAACTAAAGTGGGGGGAGGAGTAATAATAGGAACGATAGTTTCACCCACAACTTAAAATGAACCAGCTCCTGACTTTGTACCTCCAAAGCTGTCCTCTTAGTTATTTAATTCTTTCTTGGGTCCTATATATTGTGGACTAAATAATTGATAATATTTCTAATAGTTGGTGAATTTTGTCGCCGTATATTTGTTGGGGGGATATTATTTTGAATCCGTATTCAAGTATTGTATACTTGTCTTTAGTTTGAAAATTTATAAATTAAAAATAAATAAATAAATAAATAACATTTGTATCTGAGGCCTTTTGTTGAGGGGTAGTTCATCTGAAGCTTGCTAAGATTTCTGGTCGAGGTGGACCTTGAGGAAGTGAATAAGTTTATGAGTGGCATGGTGGAATTTCCATATAGGATGTGGAAAATTATACAGGAGATTTTGGAGTAACTGTCTGAGATAGAAAGAGATTGGGTCATATTTTAGCTTGAAAATAAATCTAATCGCTGTGTTTTGCATTAGCTGTAGCTTGCGAGTTCGTGTTGTGTTGATGCCTGCATAGAGGGAGTTTCAGTAATCAAGCTGCGACAGTATCAGAGTAGCTACTCTGCTTTGCTGGTGTACATCTGAGTATAGAGAGTGTCTGAATTCTGCTGCTTGGAGGGAGCCCAAGTACATTCCATTTTGGCTTTCCTACAGAAGAGTTTGGATCAGGTGGCAGCCCTGCCTTGTTTTAAAGCAGTGTCTCTCAAACTTTTTCGAGCCGGGGCACACTAAAAGTAGTGGCCACGGCTCGAGACACCCAGAAGTGCGCGGATGTCACTGTGATGACATCACACGCATGCGTGACATCATCACGCATGAGCAGAGGCCCTCCAGACAGGCTCTGAAATGCAAATAAGGTGTGCCAGCAGAGAAGTCTAACAAATATCAACTGAGTACCCCCAATCACAGACCTCCCAAACTCCACCCTAGACCCACTTAAGCTCTTCCCCAGATCCTACCCCCTTTACTAATTGTAATGTAATTTTTTTTCCATTTATTTTTCATATATACACAATATACACAGCAGAAATAAATTCTCAAATGGCACATTTCAATCACTATATATAAAATCATTTTCCCTACCTTTGTTGTCTGGTGACTTTATTTTTCTGTGCTTTTAACTATGTTTCCAGGGCCTTCTTGTCCTTTGACTGTTTTTCTCTCTGTCTACACTTTCTGCCTTGCATCCATCTTTGGCATTAACTTAACATTCAATATCTCCTTTCTTCTGCTTTCTTCTCAAAATCTACTTTTCCATGTCTTCCCTTCCCTTCCCTCCCTATCTCTCTCTCCTTCCCTCCCTATTTCCAAGGTCTGACATCTCTCCTTCCCCCCCCAGTGGTCCGACGACATCTCTCTCCTTCCTTTCCCCCCTTCCCAGTCTGGCATCTCTCTCCTTTCCTTCCCATAATATGGCATCTCTCTTTATTACTACTGCTACTATTATTATTTCTATAGCGCTACCAGACTCCCCTCCTTCCCTTCTATTCCCTGGTCTGATATCTCTCCCTTCCTTTAGTCTTCTCTCCTCCCCCCTCCCCCCCAGTGTAACATTTCTCTTTCTCTTTCTCTTCCTCCTTTCTGCCCCCTGCAGTCCATCTCCCTTCCCTTCTTCATTTCTGCTCCCCCCTCCCAGTCCAATATGTCTCCCTCCTTAATACCAGTCCAACATTTTTTTCTCTCTTCCTCCTGCATGCTTCTCTTCTGGTCCTCTTTCCCTCCCCCAACCAACATCTCTCTCTCTCTCTCTATGAGTTCAACTTTTCACTCTCTGCCCTCTCCCTCTTCCCCAGTGTAACATTTATCCTTCCCTCCTTTCTGGCCTCCCCATCCATCTTGCCCTCTCCATGAGTCCAACACTTTCAAGTTTCAAGTTTATTTATTATCCTGCACACTTTCTCTCTCTGTTGTTGTCTCTTCCCTCAGTGGCATCCCTCCTTCCCACCTCCAACCCAACATGCTCTCTCCCCATGCACCATCTTTCCCTCCCTTTCTGCCAGGTCCAGCAGCACCTCTTCTCCCTTCCTTTTACCTCCTCCCTGTCCAGCATTATTACTTCCCCCTTCCCTGCTCCCCCTGTCTAGCAGTACTACGTCTACCCTTCCCTGCTCCTCATGTTCAGCAGTACCCCTTCTCCCTTCCCTGTCCAGCAGTACCTCTGCTGTCACTACCAGTGGCAGCTCACTGTGTTCTTTTAACTTCAGTACACAGTTGCTGCTAGCCTCGGGGCCTTTACATCATCGCAACGGGCCAGCCTAGCAAAGGCCCCGAGGCTGCCTGATGAAACCGGGCTAAACTACTGCTAGCGGTAGCTGTGTGCTGAAGTTAAAAGCACACAGCTTCCGCTGCTGGTCCGGGGGCATGGAGATGAGGAAGGCAGGAGTCCCAGCAGATATGTGCAACATGACGGTAGAAGTCAGCTGACACAGGTGCCAGAGCCTCCCTTCCTGCCCTGTGAGTCGCAGCACACTTAAAATCTCAAAAGGCACACTAGAGTTTGCGATACACTGTTTTAGAGGAAAGTTTCAGAGAGCCTCTGTGGCTACCCATCTAGATGTGGCAATGTTCTTAAAAGGGAATGTTGGGTAGCCCTCTGAAAAGGGAACTCTGAAGGGATAAGAGTCATGGTGAGGAAGAAGATTAGGAAGAGGATACGTGCTGTAAATTCACTAGAGCAAGTATGGTCCTTTTTAAGGACACAGTCACCGAGGTGCAAAATCTTTATATACCGCGTATCAACAAGGGTTCCAAGGGGAAGAAGAACAAAGAACAGGCGTGGCTCACTGTAGCACTGAAGGAAGCGATCAGAGACAAGAAGACTTCATTTAAGGAATGGAAAAGTACAAAAACGGATGAAAACTGGAAAAAGCACAAACAACATCAAAGCAGGTGCCACTAGGCAGTAAGAGGGGCCAAAAGAGACTATGAGGAAAAAATAGTCAAGAGGCAAAAAATTGTTCTTTTGATATATTAAGGGGAAATGAACCGCGAAGGATGCAGTGGGGCCGTTAGATGACCATGGAATAAAGGGAGTACTAAAGGAGGACAAAGCCATCGCCGACAAACTGAACACAATTTTATGTCTGTATTTACCGAAGAGGATTTATCCAATATACCAGAAGCTGACAAGTTATACACTGGAAATGAAGAAGGGAAACTGACAGGGTCAGTGTTCAGTCTAGAAGAGGTATGCAGACAGATTGATAGGTTTAAAAGCGATAAATCTCCAGGACCGGATGGCATCCACCCGAGGGTAATCAAGGAACTGAAAGGGTTTATAGCTGAACTCCTTCAACTAATAGCCAATCTGTCGATCAAATCAGAAAAGATTCCGGAAGACTGGAAAGTGGCAAATGTTATGCCGATCTTCAAGAAAGGTTCAAGGGCAGATCCAGGAAACTACAGACCAGTGAGTCTGACTTCGGTACCGGGAAAGATGGTAGAGGCACTGATAAAGGACTGCATCATTGATCATCTTAACGAAGACAGTTTGATGA
The DNA here is from genome assembly GCF_902459505.1 of Geotrypetes seraphini. Classification (NCBI taxonomy): domain Eukaryota; kingdom Metazoa; phylum Chordata; class Amphibia; order Gymnophiona; family Dermophiidae; genus Geotrypetes; species Geotrypetes seraphini. The sequence continues at coordinate 8,828,760 of NC_047087.1, read as the reverse complement.
GGACCAGCCAGCATGGCTTCAGCAAAGGAAGATCTTGCTTGACAAACTTACTGCACTTCTTCGAGGGAGTAAATAGGCAGATAGACAAGGGTGCCCGATCGACATCATATATCTAGATTTTCAGAAGGCGTTCGACATGGTTCCCCATGAATGTCTACTTCAAAAAATTGCAAGACATGGAATCGAGGGTGAAATACTCACATGGATTAAGAACTGGTTGGCAGATAGGAAACAGAGTGGGGGTAAATGGACAATACTCAGACTGGAAAAGCGTCACGAGTGGAGTGCTGCAGGGTTCGGTGCTCAGGCCCATGCTATTCAACATATTTATAAACGACCTAGAAATTGGTACGACGAGCAAGGTGATTAAATTTGCAGACGATACAAAGCTATTCAGAGTAATGAGGACACAGAAGGATTGCGAAGACCTACAACGAGACATAAACACACTTGAGGAATGGGCTGCGAAATGGCAAATGAGGTTCAACGTGGATAAGTGCAAGGTTATGCATGTCGGTAACAAAAATCATATGCACGAATACAGGATGTCCGGTGCTGTACTCGGAGAGAGCCCCCAGGAAAGAGACTTGGGAGTACTTGTAGACAAGTCAATGAAGCTGTCCGCACAATGTGCGGTGGCGAAAAGGGCAAACAGAATGCTAGGAATGATTAAGAAGGGGATCACAAACAGATCGGAGAAGGTTATCATGCCACTGTACTGGGTCATGGTGCGCCCCCACCTGGAGTACTGTGTCCAACACTGGTTGCCGTACATGAAAAAGGACATAATACTACTTGAAAGGGTCCAGAGAAGAGCAACAAAAATAGTTAAGGGACTGGAGGAGTTGCCGTACAATGGGAGACTAGAGAAACTCGGCCTCTTCTTCCTTGAAAAGACGAGACTGAGAGGGGACATGATTGAAACGTTCATGGACCATTGGTCTGACCCAGTAAAGCTGTTCTTATGTTCTGGGTATTCAGGGTGAGGGTACCAAAAAATGATTTTATTACAATGTACAAAGATTTTTGGAGGGTTGGCAGGTTTTCAACATCTGCAATAGGTAAGAGGGGATCCTTGTTACTTTGGGTCTTACTTGTTTATTATTAGGATTTTATATACCGCCTATCAAGGTTATCTAAGCGGTTTTTACAATCAGGTACTCAAGCATTTTCCCTATCTGTCCCGGTGGGCTCACAATCTATCTAACGTACCTGGAGCTATGGAGGATTAAGTGACTTGCCCAGGGTCACAAGGAGCAGCGCGGGGTTTGAACCCACAACCCCAGGGTGCTGAGGCTGTAGATCCAACCACTGTGCCACACACTCGCAAATGTGCATCTTCAAATCAAAATAACAAAACTACGCGCCACACACTCGCAAATGTGCATCTTCAAATCAAAATAACAAAACTAATTCACACATGCTAACTCCCAACAAAAGTAACCCATGTGGAGACTCTACCTTGTGGAACATAAAAACTTAGGAATAAGTTTTTACAAAGCAAAATCTTAAAAACAGCTACTCTTAAAATAACTGATTGTGCCACTGAAAACCTTGGACATTTCACAAAAATGCTGTAACAACAATTGCATTTTCAATCATTTTAAAAATCTTAACTGGTCAGAACTCAGCCATAACTGTCTCACCAAAGCATTCCACAGCTTCAAACCTGCAATACAAAAAGCAGCGGCTTTGGTTTCAGCATTTCTACTTCGCATTATCGGGTCCAACAACTTTTGATTTTCAGATCTCAAATCTCTATTAAGCTGATAAGATACCACCACACTAGAAAAGTACTAGCGTGCTTGGTGGGAGACCGTTTGATGAATTAAAGAAACCCCTTTATGTCGGACTTGAAATGCAGCCAGTAGCCAATGCAATTTCTTCAAAACAAGTGTAATATGGGCCGTTATTTCAAGTTTCAAGTTTATTTAAGATTTCATATACCACCCAAGCAGTCATCTAGGCGGTGTACAATGTCATAAAAACATATATTGGCTAAAAAAAACATATTTAAGATAACAGCGCAACATTAAAAACAGTAATAGTTTATTAAAAAGATTTAAAAACAAAAACAAACAGGAACAAAAGGGAAAAGGGTTAGAAGTACAATGATCAAGTAGAGAGAAAAACATATAGGGAACAAAACAAAAGGAAGGGTGGGAAAAAAACAAAATAAAACTATGGAGTCCTGAAAAGAACATTTAGGTCTCGATAGCGTCAAGGAAAAGAAATGTTTTTAACTTCGTCTTAAAATAACCAGCCTTGCTGTTGCATTTTGAACGAACTGTGACATATTTGGCATTTCTCCACACTCTATGCTATCTAGGTGGGGACAGTTAGTGCCATGGTTTGTCTCTGAATTGGGACAGATTTCAGGTCTGTTGGTCCCGTGTGTTATTCAGTTGATGAAGACAGGTTCAGGACATGGTGGGTGGTGGTGTGATGGGAATATTCTTGTTGTGTATTTCTCTCACTGGGTCCGAGTCTGATGCCCCCTTTCTTGCCTACTGCAGGTTGATGGTGTCAGGGTCATCAGCCCTTCCCGTACCTGTCATGGAGCGCTGGAGGGAGATCACTGGCCACACATTACTGGAGAGGTATGGGATGACAGAGATCGGGATGGCACTTTCCAATCCGCTGAAGGGAGTTCGTGTGCCAGGTATACATCTGCTTTGGGAACAGAACATGAAAAGATGAAGCCAGTCTTCTATGGGAAGGGGGAATACATTACATTAGTGATTTCTATTCCGCCAATACCTTGCAGTTCAAGGCGGATTACAAAAGAAGTTATCTGGCCATTTCCAGAGGAATTGAATTGTAGGACGATTTGCTACTGAGAGTTGGGATGAGTTAAGTTTGTCTTTAAGGATGTCTTGAATACCTCACCTTGTAGCTGTCACGTTACATTGGTGCCTTCTATTCCACCAATACCTTGTGGTTCTAGGCAGATTACAATAAGAGGAGATTCTGGTCATATCCAGAAGATTGCAAGAAAGCTATTTGGTTGGAACGTTTAGGATCTGGAGATAGATTGAGGTAACTGGTTATATCATGAGCTTGTCTCGATAAATTTCCTAAATAACATGGCTTTGATTTCTCTTCTGAAGGTTTTGTAGTTTGGTGCTGAGGTCAGGAAATCGGTGAGGTGGTTGGTCACATGCTGTTAATGTTGCCACTGTCACATCTACTTGATAACATTGCAGTGAATGGGGCATAATCACTACGCATCTCTTTTTAATCCCTTTGGGCTAGATTCACAAAGCAAACCGATCGTGTACCGATTGGTTTGCGACCAGATTTCCCTCCTGCACTATTCACTAACCTCTCCTGCGATCCGCTTCGAATCTGTGCATGCAAATGAGGAGAAACGTATGCAAAGTGGACAGGGACGTGATTCACTAGCCAAAATTTTAAAACCGACTGGGCTGGCCGATCAACCCAAGAAGTGACTGCTGGGGACCAGTCGAAAACGTCTTTCCGACTCTCCAGCTCCATAGAAGCCCTGCTCTCTGCTGCCCCGATCTGTCTCCTGCCTGCTCGCCCCGAATCACCGCCCTGCTCCTCCCTGGTTTTCTCCTGCCTGCCGCCCCTAATCTCCCCGTACTGCGGGTTTAAGTGGGTTAAAACCACGGGCTCACTGGGCTAAAAAGTAAAAAAAAAGTTGCAGCTCAAACAGGTCTAGATGCATGTGCAGACCATCTACAGATGGTCTGCACATGCGTCAAGATGGCACACCAGTAGATCTGTGCCGGCAGTTGGGGATGTTCCTCTGATCGCCCCCATCTGCACATTCAACTTTGAAGAATCCATAGGATCTGCCCAGATCGGGAACAGGTCAGTCCTGATCGGGCAGGTTTGTGAATCTAGCCCTTTGTGTTTTATTGTATTTATTTTTCCATCGAGTACTTAGTTTTATTTTTTCACCTAGTTAGCTGCTATTATGATGTTTATTCTCCTAGTTTAATGAGGATTTCCCTGTTTAGAGAACAGAGCAGAATAGAAATAATTCTGCCTGTATAAGGAATGTATGATTGGAGAGGAAAACTGTGCACACAGAGAGCTACAGCCCTGCCTCTTGCACTCAGAAATGAGTTATATTTTGACGCCAGCAAATATTTTTACAGTTTTTAATAAGCTTCAGAAGTCTCTTCTCTCTTCCTCTTGATCTGAAGCAATATAAAAGATACTTCTTCACAAGTGACTTTACCACTGCTACCAGGACTGTTTTTTCACCAGTAATTTACCATGACCACCCACAACAGACTATGGACTTTTCCTACAGGAACTTGTCCAAACCTTCCTTAAAACCAGCTACACTATCCGCTCTTACCATAACCTCTAGCAACCTCTGGCATTCCAGAGCTTAACTATTCTCCGAGTGAAAAATAAATTTCCTCCTATTGGTTTTAAAAGTATTTCCCTGTAACTTCATCGAGTGTCCCCTAGTCTTTGTAATTTTTGACAGAGTGAAAAATTGATCCACTTGTACCCGTTCTACTTCACTCAGGATTTTGTAGACTTCAATCATATCTCCCCTCAGCCGTCTCTTTTCTAAAACGGTTAGGGATCTTCAGCTTGGAGAAGAGATAGCTGAGGGTGGACATGATAAATCCTGAGTGGAGTAGAATAGGTAAATGTGAATTAATTGTTTAGTCTTTTAAAATGTACAAAGACTAGGAGACATTCCATGAACATATATGGTAATACTTTTTAAACAAGTAGGAGAAATTTTTTTTCACTCAATTGCCAGACGATGTGGTAAAAAGCAGTTAGCATATTTGGGTTCCTCGAGGAAAAGCCTATAAAATTATTAAAGCAAGCATGGGTATGTTGCTGTGATAGCCATGTTAGTCCACTTTTAAAGGTAACAAATAAAAATAAAGCAAAACAAAAATAAAGAAGATAAAATTATATCTTTTTCTATTAGACTAATTATCTGTGATGTTGGTTACAGGGCAATCTTGCAACTTTTTAGGATTCTCTCTCTGGATTTCACTGCAGCACTTCAATTCTCCACCATTTGGAAGATTGTACCATCTTGGTTCCAGGCATATCTGTGGGATAGGGCTTTTCAGGTTCACTGGCTTAATTCTCTATCCAAAGCACATAAGTTGCAACAAGGGCCCATTCTCTTCAGTATTGTTTAATTTCCTTCAGTCCTTTGGTCAATGCTCTTGGGATTATCTTGCATATCTTCACTCACAATCATTTTGTGTCAACTCTAACATTTTGATTGCTGGTGTGACTTTCTCTCAACAGACTAAAATTGAATATCTCCAGACAGTAACTGTTTGGTTTCCATTTTGTGCTTCTGCTATGCTAAATACCTTGCCACTATGTGCAATGTTCAGATTCTGTTAAGAAACTCAGTTAAAATTTTAGGGATTATCTCTCTGTCCATATCTGAGCTATTGTACAAGCATCTCTTGCTGCCCGCTCGTTGTCTGGCATTACTTCTCTGTACATGTTGTTACATCACGTCTCTATTATTATAACTCCCTTCTCCAATCCTTCTTCAATACCATCTTTGTAAAGTTAAGGTCATTCAAAATACCAAGGTTAAGTTGATTTATGGCACCAAGAAATATTTTCGTGCATCTGTGCTTCTTATCAGTGAGCGTTGGCCTTCAGTTTTCAACCAAATTTTGATTAAAATTTTTATTCTTGCCCGCCAGATAGTCCATGCTGGTATTCCATCTTTTCTATAGAGTTTATTAATCCTATACACACTCCTCATATCTTTTTTACCGAAGAAGATGTACACAACCTACCAGAACCCATCAGGGAATATGCTGGAAATGAAGACAGAAAGCTGATAGGATTGACGATCAGTCTAGAGGAGGTGTGTAGGCAGATTGATAGGCTTAAGAGCGATAAATCCCCGGGACCAGATGGCATCCATCCGAGGGTCATCAAGGAACTGAAAGGGACCATAGCTGAACTGCTTCAACTAATAACCAATCTATCGATCACATCGAGAAAGATTCTGGAAGACTGGAGGGTGGCGAATGTTACGCCAATCTTCAAGAAAGGTTCGAGGGGAGATCCAGGAAACTACAGACCAGTGGTGAGTCTGACCTCGGTACCGAGAAAGATGGTAGAGTCACTGATAAAGGACTGCATCATTAATCATCTTGACGGACATGGGCTGATGAGGACCAATCAGCATGGTTTTAGCAAAGGCAGATCGTGTTTGACTAACTTGTTGCACTTCTTTGAGGGAGTAAACAGACAGATAGACAAGGCGACCCGGTCGACATTGCATTTCTGGATTTTCAGAAGGCGCTTGACAAGGTTCCGCATGAACGATTACTTCAGAAAATACGAGCCATGAAATCGAGGGTGAAATACTCACATGGATTAAAAACTGGCTGGAGCATAGGAAACAGAGAGTGGGAATAAATGGACAATACTCGGACTGGAACAACGTCACCAGTGGGGTGCCGCAGGGCTCGGTGCTTGGACCCGTGCACTTCAACATCTTTATAAATGATCTGGACATTGGTACGATGAGTGAAGTGATTAAATTTGCGGACGATACAAAGTTATTCAGAGTAGTGAAGACAGGGGGATTGCAAAGATCTGCAACGTGACATAATCATGCTTGAGGAATGGGCATCGACATGGCAGATGAGGTTCAACGTGGATAAGTGTAAAGTGATGCATGTAGATAACAAAAATCTCATGCACGAATACAGGATGTCCGGGGCGGTACTTGGAGAGACCTCCCAGGAAAGAGACTTTGGAGTTATGATCGACAAGTCAATGAAGCCGTCCACACAATGTGTGGCGGCGGTGAAAAGGGCGAACAGAATGCTAGGAATGATAAAGAAGGGGATCACAAACAGATTGGAGAAGGTTATCATGCCGCTGTACCGGGCCATGGTGCGCCCTCACTTGGAGTACTGCATCTAGCATTGGTCGCCGTACAGGATGAAGGACATGGTACTACTCGAGAGGGTCCAGAGAAGAGCGACTAAGATGATTAAGGGGTTGGAGGAGTGCTGTACAGCGACAGATTAGAGAAACTGGGCCTCTTCTCCCTCGAACAGAGGAGATTGAGAGGGGACATGATCGAAACATTCAAAATACTGAAGGGAATAGACTTAGTAGATAAGGACAGGTTGTTCACCTTCTCCAAGGTAGGGAGAACGAGAGGACACTCTCTAAAATTGAAAGGGGATAGATTCCGTACAAACGTAAGGAAGTTCTCTTCAACCAGAGAGTAGTAGAAAACTGGAACACTCGTCCAGAGTCTGTCATAGGGGAAAACACCCTCCAGGGATTCAAGACAAAGTTAGACAAGGTCCTGCTGAACCAGAACGTACGCGGGTAAGGCTAGTCTCAGTTAGGGCGCTGGTCTTTGACCAGAGGGTCGCTGCGTGAGCGGACTGCTGGACACGATGGACCACCGGTCTGACCCAGCAGCAGCAATTCTTATGTTCTTATCCCCTCTTTATTTATTCAGTTTTCTATACCATTCTGTCAGGGGAGCTCAGAATGGTTTACATTAATTTATTCAGGTATTGAAGCATTTTTCCCTTTCTCTCCGACTCTTCTCATTCCTCATGCTTTAGTCTAGTGATACTGACATGATGGAATTTGCTCCCTTTGCATCTCTCTCCTGAAATCTCATTGAAGAAATTCAAAACCATTCTTAAAATCCATTATGCCTAAATCTTTTTCGGTATGGCGGTATATAAGAATAAAATTATTATTACAATAAACCTTGGATTGCAAGTAACTTGGTTTGCAAGTGTTTTGCAAGACAAGCAAAACATTTGATTAAATTTTAACTTGATATACAAGCAATGTTTTGCAATACGAGTACATACAGTATACACACATCACAACTGAGCCGATGGCTCTTCTCTCTCTGACGCTGTGGGAATGTAGTGACTGTTCTAAATGAGTGAGGTCTTGCAATACAAGTACATATGTTTTTGGGTTGTGGAATGAATCGTCTGAGTTTCCATTATTTCCTATGGGGAAATTTGCTTTGATATACAAGTGCTTTGGATTACAAGCATGCTTCTGGAATGAATTATGCTCGCAAACCAAGGTTTTACTGTACTTTGTAAAGGCCTTTCCCTCAGTTACATAGTAAATCAATTTGCAAATGCTCCTTCTGCCCATCGCTGCCCCCCCCCCACCCTCTTCTGTGTTTTTAGAACTTCCTCCTTTATAATTCTGATTGTAACTGAGGCCTCCTAACTTTGTTCGCTCTATTCCATCCTCTTGATTAATTCAAATTATTTGTAAACATGGATTAGCCACTGTTGGAAGCTGGATACTGGACTAGATGTACCTTTAGAAACATAGAAACATAGAAACAGACGGCAGATAAGGGCCCACAGCCCATCTAGTCTGCCCACCTTAATGTCCCTCCCCTACCTTTGCCCTGTGAATAGATCCCATGTGCCAATCCCATTTGGCCTTAAAATCAGGCACGCTGCTGGCCTCAATCACCTGTAGTGGAAGACTATTCCAGTGATCAACCACTCTTTCAGTGAAAAAGAATTTCCTGGTGTCACCTCGTAGTTTCCCGCCCCTGATTTTCAACAGATGCCCTCTTGTTGTCGTGGGACCCTTGAAAAAGAAGATATCTTCCTCCGCCTCGATGCGGCCCGTAAGATACTTGAACCTCTCGATCATGTCCCCCCTCTCTCTGCGCTCCTCGAGCGAGTATAGCTGTAATTTGTCAAGCCGTTTTTCGTATGGTAGATCCTTGAGTCCCGAGACCATCCGGGTGGCCATTCTTTGCACCGACTCCAGTCTCAGCACATCCTTGCGATAATGCGGCCTCCAGAATTGCACACAGTATTCCAAGTGGGGCCTCACCATGGATCTATACAATGGCATAATGACTTCCGCCTTACGACTGACGAAACCCCTTCGTATGCAGCCCATGATTTGTCTTGCCTTGGACGAAGCCTGCTCCACTTGATTGGCAGACTTCATGTCCTCACTGACGATTACCCCCAAGTCTCGTTCTGCTACCGTTTTTGCTAGGATCTCGCCATTAAGGGTATAAGACTTGCATGGATTCTGGCTGCCCAGGTGCATAACTTTGCATTTTTTGGCATTGAAGTTGAGTTGCCATGTCCTAGACCAGTGATTCCCAACCCTGTCCTGGAGGAACACCAGGCCAATCGGGTTTTCAGGCTAGCCCTAATGAATATGCATGAGAGAGATTTGCATATGATGGAAGTGATAGGCATGCAAATTTGCTTCATGCATATTCATTAGGGCTAGCCTGAAAACCCAATTGGCCTGGTGTTCCTCCAGGACAGGGTTGGGAACCACTGTCCTAGACCATCGCTCCAGTAGGAGTAGGTCGTGCATCATGTTGTCGGGCACTGAATCTTCGTCTGTTGTGCATTTGCCCACTACATTACTCAGTTTGGCGTCATCGGCGAATAATGTTATATTTGATCTGACAAAAGACAATACCCAATATTTCCACAGAAATAAAGCAGACAGCAAAACAAAAAGCACAACTGTGAAAAAGATGATCCCGATGTGTATGTTTATTCAGTCTAAAAAGCAAAAAACCACACTTTTAGAAAAAGCGCTGTATGGCTAAAAGCTATCATTTATGCTGCGGTGATATACCTCAGACCATGGACCCAATTCAGGGGTTTTTGGGTAAAGACTTACACGCTCCTGTTTGCTTCAAGGTTGCCAACCACCTACCTATTCTCACTTATTTTTTTAAAAAAATTTCTCTTTTATTCTAATAAAGTGCTTAAAACTCTATATTTAAACAGCAACAAATTCCAAACTGTTTTACTAAACAAACTTCATCTTAATGCCAAACAAGCTTTTCTTAAAGGAACTCGGCAAACTGGTGCAGAGCAGATCATACTTTCTTCAAAAGCTCATAAACTTTAGTTAAATAGATCATTTGAACGGCAGAACTTATCTTGCAGACTCTGCCTATTCTTAAGGCTTGGAGCTGTTGCTGGAATATATTCATAGAAACATAGAAATAGACGGCAGATAAGGGCCACGGCCCATCTAGTCTGCCCACCCTAATGACTCTCCCCTACCTTTCTCTGTGAATAGATCCCACGTGTCTGTCCCATTTGGCCTTAAAATCAGGCACGCTGCTGGCCTCAATAACCTGAAGTGGGAGACTATTCCAGCGATCAACCACCCTTTCGGTGAAAAAGAATTTCCTGGTGTCCCCGTGCAGTTTCCACGTTCTAACATATCGGAGACTCATAAGAAATCAATGCGGCAGGCCCTATATTGCTCGTGTTTAGGCGTCAAAGGCCTTCTTCAAGGGTCGAAAATCAACCACGAAACGTTGAGGCTACAATATGCAGTTCTTTTTATGTTCTTATGTAGCAATGAATTACCTTTCCTTGTGACCTTTTATGGCTTAACTTGCTTTTACCTGTGCCCTTCTCCTGACTCTTCTTTCTCTCCTGTTTGGCAATGCTTTCCCGAGGGTGTGAACTCACTCTGGCCGCATTTAAGTCTCACTTCAGAACCTGCCTTTCTAAGGCTATTTTTCATTCTTAAATCCTACATTTCAGGGTTTAATTGTACTTTCTCAGATAAATAGGTTGTCTTAAATATTGTAAGACCACAGAGTGTGGACTAGATCTTGTGTGGGCTTTGGACACCTAAGTGAAAAGTCCAGAAAAGCGCTTTTTTAAGCATAGTTTATAAAGTAAGACAGTAGGCAAATTGTGTGTATATATTTCTTGTAATTGACTTTAGGGCCAAGTAATTAACATCTTATGGGGGTAATTTTGTAAAATCTGGGTACCAAATGTGCTTGTAAAAACGATATATACACACTCATTTTGAGAGTTGTGCATTTAGTTTAATAAAGGAGTAATAAGTACATACATAGGTCTCCATGTATAAAAGGGCTTGCTCTGAGCAGTGAATGGACATATACTGGGTGAGATGTGTAAATAGATGGGCTACATTTTTTATAACATAAGTATAAGACTTTGGGACTCTTTTTCAAAAGAGACAAAATGTCCATAAAGTAGCAAATGGATTTTTTTTTTTTTTGCAAAAATGTCCAAATCTCTATTTTTAAACCCCATTTTGTAGAAGTCTTCTTCACTGTTTGCCTTCCAAATCACAAATTGCGTTTACAAACGGCAGTGCGACTGTCCCTTGAATGTGTTCAAGATTTTCATTATAAAAAGACCTGGGTGTCAGCAATCTCGGTAGCCGGCCCAAGATCATTTAAAAAAACTGTTGAAAACTCACCTGTTTGTAAAAGCCTATAAGTAAAGAGATGTTGGTAGGTCTCTCAGAAAGACCAATTTAAAATGACGCTTTGATGTCTCATTTTAAGATTATTTCTTATATGTTGAATTCTGTATTTTTAGTATGTTATTCATTTTATGTATGTCTATTTGTAATCCCCCTAGTTGATAGGCAGAATAATGAAATCAATAAATAAAGGCAGCATGGGCTGTGTACAGGAACCCTCTGCGCTTCAGATAAGTCTTTCTTTGATCAACATTATTGTTTATTGTGGGAACTTAAAAATTTGATAATTATTTGATTTTTGACTTGTTTTTCACTAGGGGATTTTGAGTGTTTGCCTCACCGGCAGTTTGAATGCATTTTTTCATAGGACTAGGTGATGTATGGGGCAGGACTTATTTAGGTTATTAACCTGGTGCTGGTCACCTATAAGCTTCCTGCCTGGGGCTTTACAAGTATTTACAATGTATTGATTATCTACCTTTTTGGCCTGTACTGATTTGTCCTTTTATTAACTTTTTGACTAAGTGCCGTGTCTGTTTTGAATGAGGACTTGAAGTCTTTGCCATACTTTGGAAATAAGTCCTGCTTATAAAAACATAAGAACTGCCGTACTGGTTCAGACCAATGCTCCATCTAGCCCAGTATCCCGTCTTCACTGTGGCCAATCCAGGTCGCAAAAACCCAAATAGTAGCAACAATCCATGCTAGTGATCAGTAATAGAGTTCTCTCTAGGAAAAATGAACTCTTCTCGCCTCTCTCTTCCATCTTTCTCATTTTCTCATTCTCTCTCCTGTCTCCCTTTTTCATCTCTTCTTTTCTCCTTTCCTTTTTCTCATATTGTCCCTTTCTCTTCTTCTTTCCCTCCCCTCCCCTCGCTAGGGTTTGCACCTTCTCACTGTCTCTGCCCTCCCCAGCTCTCATTTTCTTCCTCCGTAATCCCCAGATGCTGCTTCTGTGAAGGGCAATGAATTATTCATAGACCAAGTATGCCTCACTGGGCCTAATCACCACTTTAATTGGAGGTTTAGATCAGAGTTGGGTAATAGCTACTATGGCTGGTTCAGTGGGGACCCTGTGTATTGTTGACAGTGAGATCGCTGAGTGTCTTATCATCGGCCTGTTTCATTTCTCTCAGGACACCGCCACACAGAAAAGCATCAAGGTCCCCAGATACCCAGGGACACAGATCGCAGTGCCAATTACCTTTATCTGGGCGAGCTGACAGCTTTTTTATACAGAGCCTGGGAGCGAGCAAAAGAATTATAGTCTCCTTCTCGCCTGACGATCCGCTACTGTTCTTCTGATGCTAATGGAGTTGTCATAGTGAGTGTGTGGCATTATGATAGTGTAAGCTTTTTATGTGCTGGAGCAAATCCTTGGTGTGCATGTGATATACTTGAATATGCTTTGTAGCTCCTGGGTGGCGAATTTCTTGTGAATACTGAGGACCCTTTTCAAAGCCAAGCTCTTAGCTAGACTGGTGTCTGGAAACTACCTTCACTCAGTCCAAGTAACAGGGATCCATTCACGTGTCCTTTTTGTAGGTTGAGGGAAGGGGCTCCCAGGGGTGTGTTTAAGACAGGTTTAGAAGGTAATAAACATAGATTGGATTTTCAAATTTGTTTGTGCTGTCTTCTAGCAAAAGTTTGCAGGAAAAAAACAGTTTTAAAAGTCTGAAAATGTTCTTTTCATGTTGTATCCTGTGTCGTTTAAAAGACTTTTCATTTTATTCAGATTTTTCTGGACATTTTATCATTTGGGCCTGGATGCACTAAACACAATCGCTAATACCGACTGGATCACTGTTGGCCGATTCTCTAGCCGATTGCAGAAGAGCTATCGATATACCAAAAAGATTGCATTCAAATGATTCGAGTCTCTCTTGTCTGATTGATCAGTGTTAGAGCGACTCTCACACATGCGCAAAGCCAACAAAGGGAAGCCAGAGCAGCTGAGAGGCAGGGGAAGCCCTAAGAGCAGCCTCCTGCCAATCAGCTCTTCTTTATCATTCCTAGCATTCTGTTTGCCCTTTTCACCGCCGCCGCACATTGCATGGAAGGCTTCATCGACTTGTCGATCAGAACTCCCAAGTCCCTTTCCTGAGAGGTCTCTCCAAGTACCGCCCCGGACATCCTGTATTCATGCATGAGATTTTTGTTGCCGAAATGTATCACTTTACACTTATCCACGTTGAACCTCATCTGCCATGTCGATGCCCATTCCTCGAGCCTGATTATGTCAAATTGCAGATCTTCGCAATCCTCCTGCGTCTTCACTACTCTGAATCCATTGCTCGTATCGTCTGCAAATTTAATCACCTCGCTCGTCATACCTATATCCAGATCATTTATAAAGATGTTGAAGAGCACGGGTCCAAGCACCGAGCCCTGCGGCACCACACTGGTGACGCTCTTCCAGTCCGAGTATTGTCCATTTACCCCCACTCTCTGTTTCCTGTGCTCCAGCCAGTTTTTAATCCACGTGAGTACTTCACCCTTGATTACATGGCTTGCAATTTTCCGAAGTAATCGTTCATGCGGAACCTTGTCGAACGCCTTCTGAAAGTCCAGATATACAATGTCGACCGGGTCACCTTTGTCTATCTGCCTGTTTACTCCCTCGAAGAAGTGCAGCAAATTTGTCAAACAAGATCTGCCTTTGCTGAAATCGTGCTGGCTGGTCCTCATCAGTCCGTGTCCGTCAAGGTGATCCATGATGCGGTCCTTTATCAGCGCTTCTACCATATTTCCCGGTACCGAGGTCAGACTCACCATTCTGTAGTTTCCCGGGTCTCCCCTCTAACCTTTTTTGAAGATCGGCATAACATTCGCCACCTTCCAGTCCTGCGGAATCTTTCCCGATTCAATCGACAGATTGGCTATTAGCCTTTCATGAGGAACTTTGTCAAAAGCTTTCTGAAAATCTAAATCCACTACATCAACCAGCTCACCTTTATCCACATGTTTATTCATACCTTCAAAGAAGTCAAGCAAATTGCTGAGGCAAGATCTCCCTTGGCTGAACCCATGCTGACTGTCTCATTAAATCATGTTTGTCTACGTGTTCCATAATTTTATTTTTTTATAATTGTTTCCACCATTTTGCCTGGCACTGAAGTCAGGCTCACTAGTCTTTAATTTCTTGGATCTCCCCTGGAACCCTTTTCAAAAATCGGCGTAACATTGACTACCCTCCAATCTTCAGATGCTACAGACGATTTTAGTGAAAGGTTACAGATCACTAACAGCAGGTCAGCATTTTCATGTTTGAGTTCTTTTAGTACCCTGGTATTTATAACATCCAGTCCAGGTGATTTGTCACTTTTTAACTTGTCAATTTGGCTTAGTACATCTTCCAGATTCACTGAAATTTCTTTCAGTTTCTCCGCATCATCACCCTTGAAAACCATTTCCAGTTCAGGTAGATCTCTTACATCTTCTTTTGTAAAGACCGAAGCAAAGAATTCATTCAGTCTCTCCTCTATGAACTTATCCTCCCTTAGCACCCCTTTTGTTCCTTGATCATCCAACGGTCCCACAGATTCCCTCACAGGTTTTCTGCTTCTGATGTACCTAAAAAAATTGTTATGAGTTTTTGCTTCTTTTGCAAGTTTCTCTTCATATTCTTTCTTAGCTTTCTTTTTCAATGCTTTGCATCTAACTTGCCAGTGCTTGTGTCTCTTCTTATTTTCTTCATTCGGATCCTTTTTCCGTTCTTTAATAGATGTTTCCTTGTATCTAATAGCCTCTTTCACTTCACTTTTTAAACCATGCTGGCTCTCATTTCCTTTTCTTTTCACCTTTGCTGATATGTGCAATACGTCTGTTCTGGGCTTTCACGATGATATTTCTAAATAACATCCACACCTGGTTTACTGTTCTTTTTTTTTTTTTTTAAATAATTTCAATAAGTGAAGAACAGTAGATAAAACATTTACACTATAGACATCACTTAAAATATTACAAGATTCTTACAAATCAATAACCCCCCCATTCAAATTATTCTTTATCATTCATGTATCTATAAATTTAACATAATTCCGTAATTCACTACATATTTTAAACATAAAATTACACATTTACCCACTTAGACATATTTTAAACTTTATATAACCACCCTTCCCCCATCCATATTAATAATTGATTATAACCTTTATATTCCTTCCACCCTCCCTCCTTGGATGTGCAATTCTTCTAACAACAAGAATGTATAATTATATTAAATCTACAAAAGACGTCAAAGGACCCCATATTAGATTAAAGTTTTTAAAGTTCCCTAACTGATCAGCTCTCATTTTTTCATATTTATATATTTGACATAAACTAGCCCATCAGAATGCAAAATTTAGACAATCACAGTTTTTCCAGTTACGTGTAATCAATTGTATAGCTGTCATAATTAAAAAGAGACTTCTTTTATATTTATCTAGGGGATCTTTAATATACAAAATGGTACCACAGATTACTACTTCATAGGTTAAAGGAATTTCAGATTCTAAAATATTAGTAATATGTCCCCAAATCGATTTCCAAAAAACCAGTATCTTAGGACAATAAAACAGTAAATGATCCAATGTTCCTATGTCTAGATGACAGTGCCAGCATCTATTAGACTTTGAACTATCCAACTTATTCAATCTAACTGGGGTCCAAAAAGAACGATGCAACAGAAAAAACCCTGTTTGTTTCATAGATGCTGAAGCTGTACACCTCATCCTCCAAGACCAAATACGTGGCCATCGAGATGCAGAAATATACTGCTTAATCTCAATGCTTCCAGGACAAATGTCAGGAAGTTCTGTTTTACACAGCGAGTGGTAGACGCCTGGAATGCTCTCCCAAAGGAGGTTATTAAGGAATCCACTGTGCTGGGATTCAAAGGCAAATTAGATGCACATCTCCTTATGAGAGGCATAGAGGGATATGGGTGACTAAAACTACATCAGGTGTATACCTGACTGGGCCTCCGTGTGTGCGGATCGCCGGACTCGATGGACCATGGGTCTGATCCGGAGATGGCAGTTCTTATGTTCTTATGTTCTCCTAATGTCTCTAAGAGCGTTTTTGGGTTTCTTATTCATAAGTTCAGATATTAATTTATACCCCTTGGCGGCTTGGTGTCCTAGCATGTCTGCCTGAAAACAGAGGAACTGCAAGCTGTAATAATTGTTTAAATTACGCCACTCAGGGAACCCTTTCTGAATGGCCTGCTTCAGTTGCAACCATTTATAAAATTGTAATTTTGAAATACCAAAAGATCATTGCAGCCGTGAAATATCCAGCAGTTTCCCATTTAACACAACATCCTCTAATGTTCTTATGCCTACTTGCATCCAATCCTTTCAGGCAATTTTAGAGCCGCCTATTTGTATCTTGGAATTCAGCCATAGGGATTGACACAAAGACTGTTCTATAGGTATTTCGGTTAACTTATTTATACATCTCAAGGTCTTCCAAGTATCAAAAATGATGTTATTATCCTTTGCGTAAATGGGTAGTTTAATGTCTAACATATGAGATAGATGCATTGGGGACATCATTTTCCATTCCAAAATTAACCAATCTGGAAATTGATCCATGAGGTCAGGTAGGATTCATTACATACCCTGACACAGAATATAGGCCTGATGATACCTATAAAAATTTGGGAAATTTACTCCTCCCTCCACAATTGATTTTTGTAAAGATACTAAAGCAATTCTAGCAGTTTTGCCCATCCAAATAAATTTTATGAGAATACTATTCAATTTCTTGTAAACGTGAACAAACATAGGATGGAAAAATATTTATCAGATTGATGGACACTTTTAAATATCTATTCTACCAAAATAGAGTACAAAATATGTTCACATATGAAGTATCCTTATTTTGAATCATTTCAAAAGTAAACAGTTTAGAAATTTACAATCTGGCAAATTCTATCTAGTCCGCCTAAAGTTAGATGCCTACATTGGGATGCTTGGCCTAACTTAATTAATAGGCTTACAGCTGGCACTTAACACCTCATAATTGCTATTAAATGGACTTTAGGCACCTAACTTAAAAACACAGTTCTATAAAAAGTAGGCATCTAATCCAAAGCGTCTGCCTAAAAGATGATGGTTGGAGCAGATTGTTGGTGTGTTTTTAAGTTAGGTTAGGTTCTTCCTTTTGAATTAGGTGCCTAGGCAAAGAAAACCCTGACATAAATACAGTACGCCTAAAGTTAGGAGATTATGTACTTACCCTGGTAAGCTCTTTTCCAGTAGATAGGTGAGACATTCTAGACAGCCAGCTGTGTCCCCACGCGCAGAAGGAATCCACCCCGGACCCTCCCCCCTTGCCTCTCCTGTACCCCACTGGGCTCCCCAGTGCCATCCACCGAGGCTGGCACGCGTGCAGAGGAAAGACTGCAGGTTTACTGTTCTAACCTTTCCAACTGATCCTTTTAGCTTCTTTATAATCATTTTCCTCATTTTATCTTAGTCGCCCTTTCGAAAATTAAATGCCTCTACAGTAGATTTCTTTTTGCGACGTCACTCCTGGTATCAGCTCAAATTTGATCACGTTATGATCACTGTTTCCCATTGGGCCCAACACAGTTAACTCCTGTACTATGCCTTGCATTCCACTAAGGACCAAATCTAAAATAGTTCCCCCTCTTGTCGGTTCCCGGTCCAGTTGCTCCAAGAAGCAATCATTTATGACGTCTAGGAATTTTACCTCCCTAGTACTCCCCGATGTGGCATTTAACCAGTCAGTGGTATTTCCTGCTGCCTAGCTCTCAGCTCCTCGGAATTTGATTGTTGCTTTATGCTGAACTCTGTATATTCTGAGGGACTCCATTTATTAGCTTTTGTATACACTTCTCCCTCCGTATTCGCGGTTTCAACATTCGCGGTTTCGATTATTCACAGTTTTTAGCTTGCTGGCTCCTCCCCCAAGTTCCCAAGTTTATTATAAATTTGCTAAAACGCTTATCAAAATACTAAGCATGTTACAGCAATAAAACAGGAATAAGAACAGAAATAAAAACAACAATATTAAACAGACGAAATATACTCAGACAAACAAGACACAAAATAAGTAGTAAAACGAAAGGATAGTGGGGAGAACTACATTAAATACAAAAAAGAAAAGAATAGTAGCATCGTTAGCCAAAAGCATCAATGAATAAGAAGCTTTTTAAAGCTCCTTTAAATTGATCTAAATTCTGCTCTGCCTGAAGATAAGTGGCTCATGCGTTCCAGAGTGTGGGTGTGGAAACTGAAAATATCGTTGTTCTACGGGTATTTATGATTTTTAAAGAAGGAACCTAAAGTAGATGTTGTCCAGAGGATCTTAAAGCTCTATTAGATTCATAAGGCATAAGATTTTTATCTAGGAATGCTGGTTCTTTGGTTTTGAGGGTTTTGAATATTAAAATCTTGTAAGTTCTCCTGTATTGGACTGGAAGCCAATGGGCTTTTTTTAAAAGAGGGGTAACGCTTTCAAATTTTCCAGAGTTACATCACTGAGCTTTGGAATAACCTCCCTGCCCCGCTGCTGAACCTAGGCTCATTCCAATTATTCCGAAAGCATCTGAAAACCTGACTTTTCTCCAAAACGTAAAGCTATCTATTGAAAATGTAAAAAAGCTAGCTACCCTCTTCATAACCTCTAATTTCTTATGATGTCCTTCCCTTATTTATTGAATTACCTGTAAACTGTGTCAAGCTCTATCTTTATGGAGATGATGCGGTATACAAACTTAAGGTTTCGTTTTGTTTCGTTTACATCAACTTGCATACAGAAATCGCTCATTCCAAGCGTTTACAGAGAAAATCGCTGATTCCCAGCACTTTCTTCACCGTGTTTTGCCTCTCCTTCAGGAACAGGCCAGATCTCCCACCATGTTATTCGCGGTTTCACTAACTTCACGATGGTTTTTAATAGAAAATAGCAAATAACAAATGTAAAAGTTATTTGCGTTTTTTCTGTATTTGCAGTTCTGTTAATCCCCTATCCCTGTGAATACGGAGGGAGACGTGTAGATCACTTCAGAGATCTGACTGCTGAAGTGCATCTGAAGCTGCTTTTTAAATTGTTGTTGATGATCTGTTTATTTTTTAAAGAACTATTGTCTCTTCTGTTTGTGATCATGTGTACATTTAAAGCAACCCACTGGATCCAGCAGCAGTCTCCTTCCTAACTCAGTGATGATAACAGGTCTAACCCGCATGCCTACTCTTGTTTCCAACTTACCCTATTCTTCTGTTTTCCAGGGTCCGTGGGAACTCCTCTGCCAAGAGTGGAAGTGCAAATTGGCACAAACAACTGCATATATGCCCAGGGCAATTGGAAGGAAACAAAGGTAGGAAGAGAGAGTATAACTAGACCAATTCTTTATTGTAAACCGCCTCGAACTACTACGGCTTTGGCGGTATATAAGAAATAAAATAATAATCATAATAATACATCTGCTGCAGAAAAGACAAGAGGGACCAGGTGAATGCACAGGCTGGCATCAAGCAGAGCAAAGTATATAACACAGATTAAAACTCAACTGTGGCGATCACCTTTTTTTGGGGGGGGGGAGGGGGAAAACACCAGCCAGTATGCCAGTACTGGGCAGACTTGCACGGTCTGTGTCTGTATATGGCCGTTTGGGGGAGGATGGGCTGGAGAGGGCTTCAGTGGCTGGGAGGGTTTAGATGGGCTGGAGTAGGTTTTAACGGAGATTTCGGCAGTTGGAACCCAAGCACAGTACCGGGTAGAGCTTTGGATTCTTGCCCAGAAATAGCTAAGAAGAAAAAATGAAAAAATGAAAATTGAATCAGGTTGGGCAGACTGGATGGACCATTCGGGTCTTTATCTGCTGTCATCTACTATGTTACCAAGGATAGGTTAAATTCAGTTAATTAGTTTGAATATGACAGATCTGAGTAGTTTACAATACAAATTCTATTTGAAAAGGAACTCCAATAATGAAAGGAAAGACTTCAAAGAATACAACTAACTCTAACATCACATTTGTCTTAAAAAAAGACATAAGCTACCTTACAAAAAAATTTAAATATAGGGCTACTTTTACAAAGGTGCGTTAGGGCCTTAACGCGCGGAATAGCACGTGCTAAATTGCCCCACGCGCTAGCCACTACCGCCTCCTTTTAAGCAGGCAGTAATTTTTCGGCTAGCATTAGACAGAAGCGGGGGAGACGTGGTCAAATTTGCTTTTTGCGAAGATTAGTTTAGCCGCAGTGTTCTGGATCCGCTGGAGTCTATGAAGGCTTTTCTTTGTCAGGCTTAAGTAGATGGAGTTACAGTAATCCAGTCTGGAAAGAATGATGGATTGTACGAGGACAGCAAAGTGATGATGATGATGGAAGCAGGATCTCACTTTCCTTAGCATGTGAAGATTGAAAAAGCATTTTTTACTAAGGAATTAAGGTGGTCATTGAAGGACAGTGTGGAATCAATGATGACGCCTAGTACTTTGCATGAGTGTTCAAGATGCAACGTGGTGCCAGAGGACAGAGGGATGAGGACGGGTAGCTTATCTAATTTTGGGCCGAGCCAAAGTAGTTTTGTTTTGGTCTCATTTAGTTTCATTTGTACGGTGAGGGCCCAGGATTGGAGGTTCGATATACATGAGGAGATGTTCTCAGAGAGTTTGGTGAGGTTAGAGTCGGTCTCGAGGAGGGCAAGGATGTCATCGGCATAAGTGTAAAGTGTTTCCAAGGGGGACAATTGGAGGAGTTTCAGGGAGGACATATAAACATTGAAGAGAATTGGGGATAGAGGTGACCCCTGAGGAACTCCACAGATCGGTTTCCAAGGGAGGGATGAGGAGCCATTCATGTTAACGAAGTAGGAGCGGGAACGTAAGAATTTTGAGAACCAATCTAAGACTGTTAATATAAGAATTGCCGCTTATGGGTCAGACCAGTGGCCATTAGGTCAAAGACCAGTGCTCTATTTGAGTCTAGCCTTACCTACGTTCGTTCTGGTTCAGCAGGAACTTATCTAACCTTTTCTTGAATCCCTGGAGAGTGCTTTCCTGTATAACAGCCTCTGGAAGAGTGTTCCAGATTTCTACCACTCTCTGGGTGAAGAAGAACTTCCTTACGTTTGTACGGAGTCTGTCCCCTTTTAACTTTAGCGAGTGCCCTCTCATTCTCTCCACCTTGGAGTGGGTGAACAATCTCTTTCTCTACTAAGTCTATTCCCTTCAATATCTTGAATGTTTTGATCATGTCAAGTTCAAGTTTAAAGTTTCTTTATTTTTGATATACCATCTATCAAAACAAGTATCCCCTCTCAGTCTCCGCTTTTCAAGGGAGAAGAGGCCCAGTTTCTCTAATCTCTCATTGTACTGCAACTCCTCCAGTCACTTAACCATTTTTGTCGCTCTTCTCTGGACCCTTTCGAAGAGTACTGTGTCCTTTTTCATGTACGGGGACCAGTGTTGGGCGCAGCAGCATAACCTTCTCCGATCTGTTTGTGATCCTCTATGCTTTTTATTGTTAATTGAATAATAATAACAACTTATTCTAATTGCGAGTTGTGTAGATGGCATTTTGTACATTTTTTCGGTTCTGCCTCCTGTATCTCTGGGCTCTTGCCGTTGCATTGTCACAAATGTGAGGAGAACTTTTTAAATTTGTCACTTCCTGAGGCCCCTCAATGGAAGAATGTCCCTAAGGGAGAGCGAAAAGAGCAAGGTTACCCAAGCTTCAGTGGAGGATCTTACCAGTGGAGTGAGAACTCATTTTACTAATGTCAACATTTTTGAAATCCAGGAATTTGAATTGTATGTGTCTGCACTTACTTTTAGCTCCTATATTGAATCATACAGTGTAATGATCACATTAGAAGTGACCGTCGTTATGGAAAGCGGTCGTGTCACTCATGGCTTCAGCGTTCCTGTATGCCTGTAAATACCTGTGTGTAAGATGCATTTTCATTTGGATACGTAAACAGAGATGAAGCTAGTAGTAATTTCCTATTTTTAAGAGTCTGCCTTGCTTAATAATAGACTTTTCTGCTGCATGGTTGCTGTGGTCTCCAGGTGTTAATCACCTGAGGAGCTGTTTTCTCACTCTGCACCTGTTGTGCACAAAACTGCAGAGATGCTGGCAGAGAGTAAACGAGAGAGATAGAGAAGGTGGGGAGAAAGGAGAATGAGACAGTACGCAGCTGGTGTGGGAGAGTTAGGTGCTGGGTCACTTAGTAAGATATGAAAGATAAAACAACCCTATTTAAGATGTGGCAGGGAGAACCAAATGTTAATAACGACACCTTGTTTAAAAGCATTTCCTTGGAGTGCCAGTGCAACAAAATATTTGCCCAAGTGTCAACAGCAAAAGCGAGCAGTCTGGCCACCAATGTGAATCTTCATCCTTGAACCTCTCAGCTTTCAATTAACTGGCAGACCCCTAAGTCAGTGGGAAGAGTGTGGCGCAGTGGTTAAAGCTACAGCTTCAGCACCCTGAGGTTATGGGTTCAAACCCATGCTGCTCTTTGTGAACATGGATCAGTTGCCCACAGAATATTAGTTACTCTTAATCAGGCTGCTGCCCACCACTGTGCACAGGGCAAAAAAGGGAGCAGTACTTCTACTTAGCTGTGTGATGTGAAAACTTGATGGTACAGCTTCATATGCCTTCTACGATAGCTCAGTAGAGCGTTGTTGTTCCGTCCACGGCCAACCGCTGCTAACCAACAAGAGCCTTGTATCGCCATG
Source organism: Geotrypetes seraphini (assembly GCF_902459505.1). Lineage (NCBI taxonomy): Eukaryota > Metazoa > Chordata > Amphibia > Gymnophiona > Dermophiidae > Geotrypetes > Geotrypetes seraphini. Next base: position 8,805,809 of record NC_047087.1, on the reverse strand, counting down.
ACTGGCTGCCTCAGGGATGTTTGTAACTGAAGCTCTCCATCCAGCTGGGGGCTAGATGGATCATAGGTCTCACCCAGTATGAGCCAAGTATAGGACAATTGAGCCATTGTGACATCACTGGTGAGTTTGGCTCGTAGGCATTGGTAGAATGAGGCTTTATGACATCACAAGCTCGGCTCTTGAAATGTTTCTACTCTTTGGGTTTCTGTCAGGGACTTGAGACCTGGACTGGCCACCGTGGAAATAGGATACAGGACTAGATGGACCATTGGTGTGGTTCAGCATGGCCTTTCTTATGTTCTTATATACTGAAGGAGGTCAGTGCTGAGGTCCAAGGGGGATCTTTACTCCACCCTTCTGGCATATTCAAGGTAATTTCAACAAGAAAGCAAATGAGGAAATCACAGGGCCCAATATTCAGCCAGCATGATCAGTGTTTTGCTGACTGCCAATGGCATTAAATCCAGAAAATCAATGCCTGGCCATGTCCGGGTATCAGCATCGAATTTTCAGGATTCTGGGGCTAGTTTCCGGAGCTGGTGTGGAGGGGCTTTTTCAAAACATACTGTACGTCTAAGTCCGATTTGGACATATGGCGCGAGATGTACAAAGTCGGAGGTAAGAAAATGCAAACCACCATACGTCTAGAAATAATTTTTTAAATGAAAATCCTCTATCTGGACGTCCAGGCCATTGGGATGTATTGGACTGGCTAGCCAGGCATGGCAACAGAGCAGTGGGGCACCTTAGAGGTCACTGCTGTGATCTTCACATAAAGGGTATCAGATAAACATCTCACCAGAACTCCCTTATAGGTTATGGTGATCCCCCAAAACCCACTTTACTCACCTGTCTACAACCACAGTAGCCCTTATGGCTTCGGGTGGCACCTATATGGCAGTAGAGTAGAGTTCTAGTGGGCTCATATTTTCCACCATGAATGTAATGGTCAGAGTGGCTTATGGGACTTGCTACTCCTCTCTATGGTTCACTAGCCCACCCACCAGGCTACTTAAGACCCCTGTGTGCAGCTCTACCAGGCTTTCCTAAGGCAGGTGCTGATGTTCTGGATGTATTCAGATCTTTGTGGGTGTGAGGGGGTCAGTGAGCACTGGGGGAGCGTGGGGGTGTCTTATCTTGATGCACTCAGTGGTCATCTGGTCAGTTTAGACACCTTTGTGGAACTTAGACCCTTCTAAAACATGTGTTGTTCCAAATGTATATGGTCCGTCCAAGATGTCTTGCAAAATATTTGATTATCGCTGCAAGATGCCCATGTCTAACCCGCCTCCACCACGCCCATCTCGTGCTCTGAACGTACAGAGGCTGGATCTCCTCACTAGACATCCAGAAAGATGGTTTTGATTATTGGCATCCAAGTGCCGATTTAGGATGCTTTTTGGACGCCTCTGGTTTTTGATTATGAGCCTGTTGGTGCGATATTGAGCATTTAACCATCTCTGGGTTGCTACATAAGGAGAGGACTGCCTTCTTTGAGGTTAATGTGGCCGGTTAAGTGATGAATATTGGCACTTACTAACACGTAGCGCGGGTTTTAGTACTAGCAGCGGCAGTAACTGCTCTGATGCTCATAGGAATTCTTTGAGCGCTACGCATTAGTAAAGGAGGGGGTTAATTAGCCAATTGCTGATTCCACCCTAAAATAGCTGGTTTTCAGTTCGGCATGAACTGGTTATTTTCAGCAGCTAACTCCGAACAGGCGATTTCTGGTCAGTTAAATCGCTTTGAATTTGGACCCCACAGTGTTCTTTGGAGTTCATTTCGGTTCAGCATCTCGAATCCCAGGCTTAGATAGTTTCAGTGTTGGTGTTTCCAAACTGTCTTGTTCCCTAAGCGCAGATATTATGTGTATTTATCGCCCTCCGTTGCCAGACACCATGTATAGATTCAGAAAGGACAATTCTCAGAGACATTAAGCAGATAAATTCCCCTGGACTGTGGACAGGCCTTCTCTCATTGACTGTATTTATGCATGACTGACAAGAAAGTATGTGTGGTGACAGAGTTATCCATTGACGCTTCAGTTTGCAGGTCTGAGGCTGTTCAGTAGATAGAACCCTGAAAGCAGCCTCAATATTTGTGAATAGGTCCTGCAATCACTACTCTTTAATTGGTCAAAGGCAGAGCCAGTTCAAGGATAGTGGGTCCCTAGGTCAACCTTCAGATGCACCCCCCTCACCTCAACAATCATGATCACCACACAAAAATCTTTTAAAGATGCAGGTTAAAGTATATTCTCATCGGTCTTTGAGCTTATGTGGCTCTCAGGAGCAATTTTTTTTTGCTTTGATTGCATCTGATCTTTGCTATCCCCCCATCAAGAAGCTCCCACTCCGTGCCACTGCCTGGTCAACCCTAATGGCTGAACCAGCTCTGGGCAAAGGGACAGGAAAAGGTTACCTACTGCATGGCTGATGAGATGGCAGCAAGGAGTAAAGAGAATGCCATGGTTTTGTTGGGTTTTTTTTTTTTTTATTATCTTGTTGTTTATCCATATGCAAGCTGTCGTAGCAGGCAATGAGCTACCCAAGTGGTGCTGCCTCTCTTCCCCTCAGCTCACTTCCTTCCAGCGCCCTCCCCCTTCCCTCCCCGTTGCCATCTGTTACTCAGTCAGACGCTCTGAACTCCTGTGTACATGAAGGCAGAAAGGATGCAGAGAAAACAAAGATTTTAATGAGTGCTTCACTCCCTGCTGTGCATACAGTGGAGAGGGGTGAGGTCCTGAGCGTGGGGCAAACACGGCAGCACAGTGCCGCATGTGGCTCTTCTCCTGTAAAGACGGCTTGCTTCCTTGCAGGAATATTATTTACTTTAGGATGACAGATGTCTCGCCTTGCATAGGGAACAAGAATGAAGAGATGCCCCCATCACAGTGTATTATGTATATGCTGAAGAAGACAGAGGAGAAATCGCAACTGGGCAGCCTGGATAGTCTTTAGCCACCATTATTTGTGTTACTATGTGTGCAAGATATCATGAAAGTGTATAAAGGGCTGGATTCACTAAAAACACTTCTCCTGATTATCTATGGAAGAAAAAAGCCCAGTGAATCAGGCACAAAGCGTGGCTTGTGTTATAGTTAATTGGGGGACCTAAAGATATGCAATCTAGAAAAATGTTGAGCTCACTTCAGTAAGGGAAGAGAAGGTAGCAACAAAAGGGAGGAAGGTGCCGGAGGAGTGTGCGGCAATGACATAGGACAGACACAAAAGGACTTAGGGGCCAATGTTAAAAACCCAACTCCAGTGCTAGAGGTAATTAGTGCTGGACTAGTGCCGACATTAGCGCAAATTGCATTGAAATGTAGGCAAATGGATGTAAAAGAGGTCATTAGCTGTTCCCTCCCAATGCTCAAGAGAAACAGTGCACAACCTCCCCCCCCCCCTGAGGTTGCATTGAGGGGTTACAAGAAAGGATTCCTCATGATTTTCCTTTTAAAATCAAATGTGTGCAAGTCCAAGCAAAGCCAAAATGAAAGCACACACTGGCACCGGTTGTCTGCGCTTAAATATAAGCCTTTCAAGTGAAAAAAAAAAAATGGAAAAGCTTATATTTAAGATACAGAAGAACGGCGCTGATGTGCTCGCAAAATTCTTCTGCACCTGAAACCAGGCACGTTCTTCCCCTTGCACAGCACGCATATAATTTGCATACTGTTAACGTTAACCATCAGGAAGCTATTTTTGTGCGCTGTTCCCTATAGCGCCAGAGTTGTGAGCATTAGCTTCTTAGTAGCCCAGTGGGGAAGGGATGAAGCAAGACGGGGGAAAATGGACCAATCAGCCCCTGTTAGCCCACATTTTCTGTTCTCGGTGTGGAATGATGGTTTGGTGACAGTTTTAATGCAACCACTTTAGCAAGTTCTGTGGACATTTTAAGTTGGCAGTGTTAAGATGGATAATAGAGAATGCAGTTTATAGGCAATTGGCTGTATGCGCCCCACATAGAAAAGCGAGAGCTTGGATGAGTTTGTAATGAGGAGCAGGGAGCCCCGCTGACATCTCTCCTGCTTCATTATCTTCAGGAGCCTGCGAGCACCAAGCATGCCAGCCACCCGCCTGGGGGAGGGGGGCTGCAGATTGGGAATTGGATTTCACGTCTAATTTATAGCATCAGGAAGAAGCTGGTGTCAAAAAATAATTGCCAGACAGGCTGGCCTTGCCTTTCCCACTGTGTTTACTTGTTACCTGCTGAGGAAGTTTCTAGTCTATGTGTAAAGGTCATATGTGACCTAAAGGGACCCTCCCAGAGCTGCTAACAAGGGAGTTGGAGACTCTCGGAAAGATAATTATTGTTATCTCTGCTCGTAGGTATGCCTTCCATTTCCAAAGCCTCTTGGCTACAATTTTCATTCAACTGACAGTATCGGGGCCTTGATTGTCATTCCACAGCAGCTGACTTTTGTTTATAGCCATGGTGCATTAGCAGATGCTCCAGGCCGTGGACCAGCCCTGTATGCTTCATGTGAATGGCTCTCCCGCTGCAGCACACACAGTGAATTCACGTTCCCATTGTCCAGTCTCTTTGCGTAGTTTACAGCTTTCATGGATAAAACGCGAAGCCAGTCTCCAAATGCAATAGTAACAGAGTGTGATCTGACACAGGGTTTTAAAAATCTACCCAACCCAAAGTGTTAGAAAGAATTATGCACAAGGAATCAAGAACGTCTGTCTGGGGACAAAATAAGCAGTTTCAGCTTCCGCAGCATAGAAAATTTTCATACAGTGAAATAGCAGTTAGGGAATTGCTCCTGTCTAATTGCCTCTCCCTAGCCTCTATTCTCGCAAGGATTGGGCTGCCTTGTAATCTTTCAAGTGTGTATTTCATTTTCTTTTCTTCTGTGAAACCTACTGACCAAAATCATATACTTTTCTGATTGGTTTCTGTATATACTTGTTCCCATGAACAGGGCTGGATTAAGGTATTGGCAAACTAGGCCCATGCCTAGGGAGGGGCCCTGTTGAAAGTGCTCAGGACTCAAGAGGCTGAGATCACCAAATGTACAGTTTGGTTTTCAGGATTTAACAGATTTTTACATAAGTATTCAGAAACTACAAGAATGTCTGACGTGTCTAGAGATCAGAGTTTTAAACTTCTATCTGCTGTTCTGTAATCCTTCCCAACATCCAATACCCCCGCCTCCCCCCTCCCCCGGACAGAACCTTGCTTCCAGTATCACTTACAGCAGAGGCTCTGAAGATGCTGGAGATGAGAATATTTGAAGGCAGCCCTTGTTACAGTAACTGGAGATAGGATAAGAACAGCCTTACTGTATCAAACCAGTGGTCCATGTTGCCCAGTAGCCCATCCTCACGGTGGCCAATCCAGGTCACTAGTACCTGGCAAAAACCCAAAGAGTAGCAAATTCCATGCTATTGATCCAGAGCAAGCCATGTTTTTCTCAATAACAGACTATGGACTTTTCCTCCTTAAAACCAGCTATGCTATCCGCTCTTACCACAACCTCTGACAATGCGTTCCAGAGCTTAAGTATTCTCTGAGTGAAAAAAAAAAAATGTCCTCCAATTGGTTTTAAAAGAATTTCCCTGTAGCTTCATTGAGTGTCCCCTAGTCTTTGTAATTTTTGACGGAGCAAAAAATCGATCCACTTGTACCCGTTCTACTCCACTCAGGATTTTGTAGACTTCAATCTTATCTCCCCTCAGCCGTCTCTTTTCCAAGCTGAAGAACTCTAACATTTTTAGTCTTTCCTCATATGAGAGGAGTTCCTTCCCCTTTATCATCTTGGTCGCTCTTCTTTGAACGTTTTCTAGTGCCACTATATCTTTCTTAAGATAAGGAGACCAGAATTAAACGTAATATTCCCGGTGAGGTCGCACCAAGGAGCGATATAGAGGCATTATAACATTCTTAATCTTGTTAACCATCCCTTTTTTAAAATAATTCCTAGCATCTTGTTTACTTTTGTGGCTGCCACCAGAAGGTTTCAACGTATTGTCTAAAATGACACCCAGATCCTTTTCTTGGGTGCTAACCCCCAAGGTGGACCTTAGCATCACTTTGCATTTGTCCACATCTGCCATTTGGATGCCCTGTCTTCCAATTTCCTAAGGTCTGCCTGCAATTTTTCATAATCTGCATGTGTTTTAACAATTTTGAACAGTTTAGTATCATCTGCAAATTTAATCACCTCACTCATCATTCCAATTTCCAGATTATTTATAAATAGCGCTGATTCCAGTAGAGATCCCTGTGGCACTCCACTATTTACCCTCCTCCATTGAGAAAAATGGCCATTGAACCCTACCCTTTGTTTTATGTCAAATAACCAATTCCTAATCCACAACTGAATATTGCCTTCGGTTTTTCTCAGGAGTCTCTCAAGAGGAACTTTGTCAAAAGCTTTCTGAAAATCTAAATACACTACATCAGCCAGCTCACCTTTATGCACATGTTTATTCACACCTTCAAAGAAGTCAAGCAAATTGCTGAGGCAAGATCTCCCTCGGCTGAACACATGCTGACTCTGTCTCATTAAATCATATTTGTCTACGTGTTCCATAATTTTATTTTTTATAATTGCTTCCACTATTTTGCCTGAAGTCAAGCTTACAGGTCTGTAATTTCTCAGATCTTCCCTGGAACCCTTTTTAAAAATTGGTGTAACATTGGCCACCCTCCAGTGGGTAATGGGAAGAGTGGGGGGCATTGGGATTCAGCCCTAGAGACTGGGGATAGGGTCCAGCCAAATGGAAGAGTGTGGGGACAGAGCACTGGAAGTTGCTCAAAGGAATTGCCACAGCATTCTCAAAGTAATAAACATGCAAATTCATGCCACGTTCGCAGCAAATATGCTGCTTAGCATAAAATATGTCAACTTTCCTGTCAGTGCCTGAGCGATTATTGACTCAGGCACTGACAAGGAAGTTGATATAAAAAATGCATGCTGTGGCAAGCCCCTTACCCCCAACCGACCCCAACATCTCTTCCTTTCTCCCTCTCCCTGCAAACATATCCCTGGTGTCTGGTGGTATCCACCCCTCTTTTTTCCCCAAATCTTAAATAAATGCCCTGGTGATCCAGTGGCTCCCCAACAGACCCCTCCTTCCAGCCACAAAATGCCCTAGTATTCCAGTGGTTCCCCCCACCCCTCCCTCCAATCACAAAATGCCCTGGTGATCCAGTAGCTCCCATACTGCTCCCATAGCAGTGGAACCCCTGCTAGACCAGGCTATGCCAAACATTCCTGGCCCCCTCCCCATCACTTTGGCCAGGCAATCTAGTTGTCTAGTAGAAGCCCACCCCCCCAAACCCCCCATATCTTTAGGAGGCAGGAACAATATCCATTCATTTCTACTTCTCCAGGCACTATCTTCAAAATGGCATCGCCCTGCCCATGCGCAGTGCATCCTGGAATACAACAGGCAGGGCCTGTCTATGATATTAGGGATGGGAATGTGGTTTGGGGAACAAAACAGGCAAAACAATAGATTTCTTGAGGTGAAATTCTGAGACTACTTTAGGGAGGAATTTGGGATGTGTTCGAAGGACTAGCCTGTCGTGATAAAATCTTGTATAGGGAGGATCCAATACAAAGACTTGAAGTTCACTCAAATGACATGCAGACGTAAAGGCTATGGGGAAAATGACCTTCCAAGTGAGAAGTCTGAGACAGCAAGATGAAGTGACTCTGAGATTTCAGAAGAGCAGAGCAAACCACGTTAGGATTCAAAGCACAGGAGGAGGCTTGATAGGTGGTTTTATAGAGAATAGGCCTTTCATGAAACAGAAAAGGATGGACAGAAACAGGCTTCTTGTCCAGGTGGAAGTGAAATGCACTGATTGGTTCTGAGCCGAGAAAGACTGGGTGATGGCCTTATAGGTTTTTTAGTAGCCTTATTGCTGCATAGTGAACTCACTGTAGTCGTTTGGTGTTTTTTTGCTGTAAGACCGTTGAATAAAGCATTACAGTAATCCAGGCGTGTAAGGACAAAGGCATAGAGTAGATGGGTGAAGTCTTGTTCCATGAAGTAGTTTCTTATCTTTTGGAGCTGGCAGAGGTAGTAGAAGAATGAAGAGACTACTTGTGAGAAGTATTTGGAGAGTGATAGGTTTGAGTCAAGAGCAATTCCTAGGCTCTGTACTTCGTCTTTAGCCTCCAAGGTAGTTTATTCCCAGGTTAGGGAAGAGCGGGTGTAGGAGCATTTTTCTTTCCTAATCCATAGTAGTTCTGACTTGGAGACATTCAGTTGAAGTTTGTTTGAGGTCACCCAGTGTGCAGGGTTGTAGTCTGGGTGTCGCGATTTGCTCCTAGTGGTAGGTATAGTTGAATGTCATCAGTGAAGATATTTTGGGGCTTTGTCAAGTACTGGGGTTTTGTCAAGAGATTGAAAAGAAGAGGGGATAATGGGTTCCCCTGTGGTGCTCCATATTTGATTTGTTTCAGTTTGGATAGATTAGTGCCGAGTAATACTCTTTGGGATCTTTGGCTCAGAAAGGATTGGAACTAGTGTAGTGCTGTATTGTGGATACCGATTTCTGCAAGGTGGGCGAGGGCAACGGATGATCAAGCGATAATTAGGTCAAGGCACTGAGTAAATGAATTGAAAAAAATCATGGAAGAGAGAGGCAATGTCCTGGGGTCTATGACGTAAGGCCCCCACACCATCCCGTAATGCTGGGATATATGTAGTGCCCTACCAAGATTTTGCAGTCCAGGCAAGAAACCTCTCTGGCTTATTTCCAAAAGGATAGAAGTTATATTTTTTGTGCAAAGGTTGCTTTTTAGACCATTCATGAATCAAAGCACTTAGTGCCTTTTGGGTGGCTAAATAAGTTTCTCAAGCAAGGGTAGTAGGGGTTAGAGAGCTATTGATATTTCACGTTCTATAGTTGTTTTTCCAAATGAACAATACCCTGAGCAATTTGCCTGGCTTTGGTAATCATATATTGTATGATGTCCCCCCTCAAAACTACTTTTAAGAGTTTCCTAATACAAGGTGGGGTTATTCTTGTGTTGTTCATTGTGCTGGGCATACTCTTTGAAAATGTTTATCATAGACACATGATCTAATCTAATGCTTAGTTTTGTATACCAAGACTTCAATCCAGGAAAGTTTGACTCGGTTTACAATGATTAAGTTAGGCCAATAAGGGCTTATAGAGATTTATCGGGCATATAAAGAATTATCAAGAAAGGCCAAATGGCCCATCTAATCTGCCAAATGGCCCATCTAGTCTGCCAAATGGCCAAATGGCCCATCTAGTCTGCCAAATAGCCCATCTAGTCTGCCAAATGGCCCATCTAGTCTGCCAAATAGCCCATCTAGTCGGCCAAATGGCCAAATGGCCCATCTAGTCGGCCAAATGGCCAAATGGCCCATCTAGTCTGCCAAATGGCCCATCTAGTCTGCCAAATAGCCCATCTAGTCGGCCAAATGGCCAAATGGCCCATCTAGTCGGCCAAATGGCCAAATGGCCCATCTAGTCTGCCAAATGGCCCATCTAGTCGGTGAAATGGCCAATCTAGTCTGCCAAATGGCCCATCTAGTCTGCTAACTGGCTAAATGGCCCATCTAGTGTGCCAAATGGCCAAATAGCCCATCTAGTTTGCCAAATGGCCAAATAGCCCATCTAGTCTGCCAAATGCCCCATTTAGATGGCCAAATGGCCCATCTAGTCTGCCAAATAGCCCATCTAGTCTGTCAAATAGCCAAATGGCCCATCTAGTCTGCCAAATGGCCCATCTAGTCTGCTAAATGGCTAAATGGCCCATCTAGTCTGCCAAATGGCCCATCTAGTCTGCCAAATGGCCCATCTAGTCTGCCAAATAGTCCATCTAGTCTGCCAAATGGCCCATCTAGTCTGCCAAATAGCCCATCTAGTCTGTCAAATGGCCAAATGGCCCATCTAGTCTGCCAAATAGCCCATCTAGTCTGCCAAATGGCCAAATGGCCCATCTAGTATGCCAAATAGCCCATCTAGTCTGTCAAATGGCCAAATGGCCCATCTAGTCTGCCAAATAACCCATCTAGTCTGTCAAATGGCCAAATGGCACATCTAGTCTGCCAAATAGCCCATCTAGTCTGCCAAATGGCCAAATGGCCCATCTAGTCTGCCAAATGGCCCATCTAGTCTGCCAAATGGCCAAATAGCCCATCTAGTCTGCCAAATGGCCAAATAGCCCATCTAGTCTGCCAAATGGCCAAATGGCCCATCTAGTCTGCCAAATAGCCCATCTAGTCTGTCAAATGGCCCATCTAGTCTGGCAAATGGCCAAATGGCCCATCTAGTCTGCCAAATAGCCCATCTAGTCTGCCAAATGGCCAAATGGCCCATCTAGTCTGCCAAATGGCCCATCTAGTCTGCCAAATGGCCCATCTAGTCTGCCAAATGGCCAAATGGCCCATCTAGTCTGCCAAATGGCCCATCTAGTCTGCTAAATGGCTAAATGGCCCATCTAGTCTGCCAAATGGCCAAATGGCCCATCTAGTCTGCCAAATGGCCCATCTAGTCTGCCAAATGGCCAAATGGCCCATCTAGTCTGCCAAATGGCCAAATAGCCCATCTAGTCTGCCAAATGGCCAAATGGCCCATCTAGTCTGCCAAATGGCCCATCTAGTCTGCCAAATAGCCCATCTAGTCTGTCAAATAGCCCATCTAGTCTGTCAAATGGCCAAATGGCCCATCTAGTCTGCCAAATAGCCCATCTAGTCTGCCAAATGGCCAAATGGCCCATCTAGTAGGCCAAATGGCCAAATGGCCCATCTAGTCGGCCAAATGGCCCATCTAGTCTGCCAAATGGCCCATCTAGTCTGCCAAATGGCTAAATGGCCATCTAGTCTGCCAAATGGCCAAATGGCCCATCTAGTCTGCCAAATGGCCAAATGGCCAATCTAGTCTGCCAAATGGCCCATCTAGTCTGCCAAATGGCCAAATGGCCCATCTAGTCGGCCCAATGGCCTATCTAGTCTGCCAAATGGCCCATCTAGTCTGCTAAATGGCCAAATGGCCCATCTAGTCTGCCAAATGGCCAAATGGCCCATCTAGTCTGCCAAATGGCCAAATGGCCCATCTAGTCTGCCAAATGGCCAAATGGCCAATCTAGTCTGCCAAATGGCCCATCTAGTCTGCTAAATGGCTAAATGGCCCATCTAGTCTGCCAAATGGCCCATCTAGTCTGCCAAATGGCCCATCTAGTCTGCCAAATAGTCCATCTAGTCTGCCAAATGGCCCATCTAGTCTGCCAAATGGCCCATCTAGTCTGCCAAATAGCCCATCTAGTCTGTCAAATGGCCAAATGGCCCATCTAGTCTGCCAAATAGCCCATCTAGTCTGCCAAATGGCCAAATGGCCCATCTAGTCTGCCAAATAGCCCATCTAGTCTGTCAAATGGCCAAATGGCCCATCTAGTCTGCCAAATAACCCATCTAGTCTGTCAAATGGCCAAATGGCACATCTAGTCTGCCAAATAGCCCATCTAGTCTGCCAAATGGCCAAATGGCCCATCTAGTCTGCCAAATGGCCCATCTAGTCTGCCAAATGGCCAAATAGCCCATCTAGTCTGCCAAATGGCCAAATGGCCCATCTAGTCTGCCAAATGGCCCATCTAGTCTGCCAAATAGCCCATCTAGTCTGTCAAATGGCCCATCTAGTCTGGCAAATGGCCAAATGGCCCATCTAGTCTGCCAAATAGCCCATCTAGTCTGCCAAATGGCCAAATGGCCCATCTAGTAGGCCAAATGGCCAAATGGCCCATCTAGTCTGCCAAATGGCCCATCTAGTCTGCCAAATGGCCAAATGGCCCATCTAGTCTGCCAAATGGCCCATCTAGTCTGCTAAATGGCTAAATGGCCCATCTAGTCTGCCAAATGGCCCATCTAGTCTGCCAAATGGCCCATCTAGTCTGCCAAATGGCCCATCTAGTCTGCCAAATGGCCAAATAGCCCATCTAGTCTGCCAAATGGCCAAATGGCCCATCTAGTCTGCCAAATGGCCCATCTAGTCTGCCAAATAGCCCATCTAGTCTGTCAAATAGCCCATCTAGTCTGTCAAATGGCCAAATGGCCCATCTAGTCTGCCAAATAGCCCATCTAGTCTGCCAAATGGCCAAATGGCCCATCTAGTAGGCCAAATGGCCCATCTAGTCGGCCAAATGGCCCATCTAGTCTGCCAAATGGCCCATCTAGTCTGCCAAATGGCTAAATGGCCATCTAGTCTGCCAAATGGCCAAATGGCCCATCTAGTCTGCCAAATGGCCAAATGGCCAATCTAGTCTGCCAAATGGCCCATCTAGTCTGCCAAATGGCCAAATGGCCCATCTAGTCGGCCCAATGGCCTATCTAGTCTGCCAAATGGCCCATCTAGTCTGCTAAATGGCCAAATGGCCCATCTAGTCTGCAAATGGCCAAATGGCCCATCTAGTCTGCCAAATGGCCAAATGGCCCATCTAGTCTGCCAAATGGCCAAATGGCCCATCTAGTCTGCCAAATGGCCCATCTAGTCTGCCAAATGGCCAAATGGCCCATCTAGTCTGCCAAATGGCCTATCTAGTCTGCCAAATGGCCCATCTACCGTATTTTCACGCATATAACGCGCGCGTTATACACGATTTTACAAACTGAGTATAACCATGCGCGTTATATGTATGAGCGCGTTATACAAATTTTTTTTTCAGTGTGATCCAGCATCCCCCCTGCGAACCGGCATCCTCCCCCCCGCTCGCGTCACCCCCCTCCTCTGCGATCCTACATCCCCCCCAGCACCGCAAAGACATCGGTCGCTTACCCGATTGGGCACCGGCACCAGCACCAATGCACAGGACGTGCCAGTGCCAGTGCCCGAAGATCCTCCCTCGTTGGGCTGGGCTGGGCCTTGAGCATTTGCGCATGTTCAAGGCCTTCTGGTCTCGCTCCCTCCGAGATTCTGAATCTGAGAATCTCGGAGAGAGCGAGACCAGAAGGCTTTGAGCATGCGCAAATGCTCAAAGCCCAGTCCAGCCCAGCACAGGGAAGAGGGAAGATCTCCCTCGCACCACCCAGCCCAGCCCAGCCCAGGCGAGGGAGGATCTTCGGGCACTGGCACTGGCAAGTCCTGTGCATTGGTGCTGGTGCCAGTGCCCAATCGGGTAACATAGTAACATAGTAGATGACGGCAGATAAAGACCCGAATGGTCCATCCAGTCTGCCCAACCTGATTCAATTTAAATTTTTTCTTCTTAGCTATTTCTGGGCAAGAATCCAAAGCTTTACCCGGTACTGTGTTTGGGTTCCAACTGCCAAAATCTCTGTTAAGACTTACTCCAGCCCATCTACACCCTCCCAGCCATTGAAGCCCTCCCCTGCCCATCCTCCACCAAACGGCCATACACAGACACAAACCGTGCAAGTCTGCCCAGTAACTGGCCTAGTTCAATCTTTAATATTATTTCCTGATTCTAAATCTTCTGTGTTCATCCCACGCTTCTTTGAACTCAGTCACAGTTTTACTCTCCACCACCTCTCTCGGGAGCGCATTCCAGGCATCCACCACCATCTCCGTAAAGTAGAATTTCCTAACATTGCCCCTGAATCTACCACCCCTCAACCTCAAATTATGTCCTCTGGTTTTACCATTTTCCTTTCTCTGGAAAAGATTTTGTTCTACGTTAATACCCTTCAAGTATTTGAACGTCTGAATCATATCTCCCCTGTCTCTCCTTTCCTCTAGGGCAGTGGTTCTTAACCTTGTTGGAGGTACAGAACCCCACCAGTTTCATATGCGTTTTCACCGAACCCTTCTTTATTGGAAAAATAAAATATGATTTTTACAAATTCAAAACATAGGTATACAGTGAGGGAAAAAATAATATCAATTTTGAAAACAAAAAAGTTCTCCTATATTTCGAATAATAATAACATAATAATGAAATTTACTGCAAATCAGTGTGACTTCTGCTGTTGCCTCTCAGAGACCAGTTCAGAAATGTGCTTTACCTTGGCAAGTGCCACTCATGTCATTTTCGCAACAAAGTCTGTTCCTTTTCTTTGTTTTTATGTCCGGCATCCTCGAAAAGGATTGCTCGCAAAGATATGTTGTAACAAACGGTATGAAAATTTCCAGAGCTTTCTTAGCAATAACAGGGTACGTTACCAATTGTTGACACCAAAACGTTGAGAGCGTTGTTGTTCTGAAGAGTTGCTGTTGAACCTGGCTCTGCTGAATTTCAATGATTTCATCGAGGTATTCATCATTGACATCTGTTGTCTCAACACTAAACGTAAACGGCTGTCTCACCCATGCTGGATATGACTCTCTTGTAGGGAAGTATCTGTCGAGAGACTTTGCAAGCTCATCTAAGTGCGTGGCAATAGTTTGCTTCAGTTCCGCGGGTACAGAAATGTCTCCGATTCCAGATACATCTTCAATCTTACTTACACAGTTGTCTAGCAGGGGAAAGTTTGCGAAGTTATTGTTTTCTGTTCGTCGTTTCCATAATGCAACTACTTGAGCCAAGATGTCTTTGCTCATGTCCTCTATTCTGTTGCTGAAATTCCTCTTTCATTTGAAAGAGGAATTTCAGATAACTGAACTTCAGCCGCTTTTCCCAGCATGATATTCGCCATCTTCAACACAGCTGGTTTTATGAGTGTTTCACCAATGGTATGTGGTTTGCCCTGCTTTGCGATCAAGTAAGCAACTTCGTACGATGCTGTGAGGATCGGTTTGTTGATGGGTACAAAGCCGAGAACAGGCAGAGTAGCCTTTTCATCGAATCTTGCTCTCTTCACCTTGAATTCAGCGAGCGTTGTGTTCTTGTATTTTCCATCTCCATGCAGCTTAAGGAAGTGTTCCCTTAGTTTTGCCGGAGCTAGACTAGAATTACTCAACTTGCCATGGCAAATCATGCAATTAGGACGCTGACTCCCATCACGTTCCATTATACATGTGAATCCATATTGTACATATTCGTCCGACCACTTTCGTATTTTGCTCGACATAGTTAGTAAGGGATTAAAATATTAAGATAGGTATCACACGACGTACCATCACAACAGTTACAATTCGACTACTGTGCGCATCAAATCCCCTGCAGCACAGATAGGCCAAGCGATGTTGCGTGATCACCTGCAGCCAATTATGGACAAGCGGGGCGTATCATCACGAATCATAAGCGCTTTGGTCACGTTCAATCTATCAGTTAAATCACAAATTTTGATCAAGAATTGATTGATGTATATAAGGCGTTAGTTACAGATTGATAGATCAAGAAACCGAGTACACGATCAGTCTTGATCAAAATCACTGAATAACTGATAGATGATTGAATGTGACCGAAGCGCTATATGAGTCGGAGGTGTGTTTTGACCTCCGCCGAACACGCGAGACTGACTCACCGAACCCCTGGAGTTCGGTCGAACCCAGGTTAAGAACCACTGCTCTAGGGTATACATATTCAGGGCTTCCAGTCTCTCCTCATACGTCTTCTGGCGCAAGCCTCCTATCATTTTCGTCGCCCTCCTCTGGACCGCCTCAAGTCTTCTTACATCTTTCGCCAGATACGGTCTCCAAAACTGAACACAATACTCCAAGTGGGGCCTCACCAATGACCTGTACAGGGGCATCAACACCTTCTTCCTTCTACTGACTACGCCTCTCTTTATACAGCCCAGAATCCTTCTGGCAGCAGCCACTGCCTTGTCACACTGTTTTTTCACCTTTAGATCTTCGGACACTATCACCCCAAGGTCCCTCTCCCCGTCCGTGCATATCAGTTTCTCTCCTCCCAGCATATACGGTTCCTTCCTATTATTAATCCCCAAATGCATTACTCTGCATTTCTTTGCATTGAATTTTAGTTGCCAGGCATTAGACCATTCCTCTAACTTTTGCAGATCCTCTTTCATCTTTTCCACTCCCTCTTCGGTGTCTACTCTGTTACAAATCTTGGTATCATCTGCAAAAAGGCACACTTTTCCTTCTATCCCTTCAGCAATGCCACTCACAAACATATTGAACAGGATTGGCCCCAGCACTGATCCCTGAGGGACTCCACTACTCACCTTTCCTTCCTTCGAACGACTTCCATTAACCACCACCCTTTGATGTCTGTCCGACAGCCAGTTTCTGACCCAGTTCACCACTTTGGGTCCTAACTTCAGCCCTTCAAGTTTGTTCAACAGCCTCCTATGAGGAACTGTATCAAAGGCTTTGCTGAAATCCAAGTAAATTACATCTAGCATATGTCCTCGATCCAGCTCTCTGGTCACCCAATCAAAAAATTCAATCAGGTTCGTTTGGCACGAATAACCTTTTGTAAAGCCATGTTGCCTCGGATCCTGTAACCCATTAGATTCAAGGAAGTACACTCTCCTTTCTTTCAGCAACACTTCCATTATTTTTCCAACAACTGAAGTGTAGTTGTTTCCTGCTTCATCCCTGTGACCACTTTTATGAATAGGGACCACATCCGCTCTCCTCCAATCCCTGATGTCAAATGGCCCATCTAGTCTGCCAAATGGCCAAATGGCCCATCTAGTCTGCCAAATGGCCCATCTAGTCTGCCAAATGGCCAAATGGCCCATCTAGTCTGCCAAATGGCCCATCTAGTCTGCCAAATGGCCAAATGGCCCATCTAGTCTGCCAAATGGCCAAATAGCCCATCTAGTCTGCCAAATGCCCCATCTAGTCTGCCAAATGGCCAAATTGCCCATCTAGTCTGCCAAATAGCCCATCTAGTCTGTCAAATGGCTCATCTAGTCTGGCAAATGGCCAAATGGCCCATCTAGTCTGCCAAATGGCCCATCTAGTCTGCCAAATGGCCCATCTAGTCTGCCAAATGGCCAAATGGCCCATCTAGTCTGCCAAATGGCCCATCTAGTCTGCCAAATGGCCAAATGGCCCATCTAGTCTGCCAAATGGCCCATCTAGTCTGCCAAATGGTCCATCTAGTCTGCCAAATGGTCAAATGGCCCATCTATTCTGCCAAATGGCCCATCTAGTCTGCCAAATGGCCCATCTAGTCTGCCCATCCACAGTAACCATTATCTTTTTCTCTCTCTTTCTACCTCAACTAGGGCTCCTTTTACTAAGCTGCGATAGTGGTGTGCTTAATTGCTGCGCATGCTAGACCTCAATGCTGGTGTTAGTTCTAGCCACGTAGCGCGGGTTTAGAGCGCGCTAAAATCCTGTGTGCGCTAAAAAAGGAGCCCCTAGTGATGCCCTTGATTTTTTCACTCTTTAAAAAACTGTGAAGGCTAAGGGGAGACTCGCTGAAGCTACGAATAGGAGGAAATATTTTTTCACTTAAAAAAATAGTTAAGCTCTGGAACTTATTCCCAGAAGATGTGGTAACAGCAGTTAATGTAGCTGGGTTTAAAAAAGTTTTGGACAAATTCCTGGAGAAAAAGTCAATAGCCTGCTATTGAGAGAAATATGGGAGAAGCCACTGCTTGCCCTGGGATCGGTAGCATGGAATGTGGCTACTATTTGGGTTAGTACTTGTGACCTGGATTAGCCACTGTAGAAACAGGATGCAGGAACAGAACTCCAGAAAGAAAAACAGAGGTAAAGCTAGGGAAAGAGGGGTGGAATATGTTGAAAAAGTACAAGAAAAAGGATTGCATTTGTAGTGAACAGACAGAATTCCAGCTATTATATTCGGCAACCGAAAATGCTGCAGGTGGCTAGGAGAGGATGACAGAATCTGAAGTGGCTTCCCAGGGAGAGTGTCTTCTGAAAGCTGACGGGTGTGGCTCCTTGTAATTGCTCGGCCCGTGGAGTGAGCTGATGGATGCTGATTGTGGGCTGAGTGCTGCCCTGTGTGTTGCAGCCGCTTTGCTGCGTTTCAAGTGCTCCCAGGGGAAATTTTCTTTCATTTCCTCAGTTGTGGATTCAGAATGAAAAGCAAGCATGCAGAGGGAACCTGTGTCATGTTATGAACATCCAAAGGAGTAGACCTCTGGTCCCTTGTCTGATCTGGTAAGAGCAGGATTGGCTCCAGGAAAAAGAGGATGGATTGAGACATCTGGGTTTTACTTTCAATGGAAGTAAACCCCGGATGTCTCAGTCTGTCCTGTTTATTTCCATTGCTTTCCGGAGAAATGTGTAAGTCAAAAAATGTCATTTTGTTTGGTTTCCCGTGTCCCATGTGCACCTATTGATAAACACTGAGCAGTTTGAACATTAGTGTGTTCTGTTGCCAGCACAGAAAACCCCCCAGAATGTCCCCACTAGTGCTGCCCTAATCGCTAATTTAAATTGATTCACATCAATTTGTTTTCTTAAAAAATCGGGATTTACGATTCACTGACCATACTTTTGGGCCTCCTAAAGCAGGAGCAGCAGCACTCTTGCAGTGAAAGCCTGTCCAAAGCGCTGCCTCTTGCTGGCCATCCACTGGCGCGGCTGCTCCTGCTTTAGGAAGCCTGATGTCAGAGCTCATGGTGGTTCTTGGGGTGTCGGTTGGGAAGTGCTGCATAGGCACCAGCGCTGTGGGTACTCTCGGTTCCGCTGCTTTAGGGAGTTCCCCGAAGGTCGGCATGTTTTCCCCTTCTCCCCATCATCATCTGGCTTCCCCCTGGCCTCCCAGTGTTACTTTTAAAACTGCAGAGGATCCCCAGTAATGTAACAATTCTAGTAGGCTGTCATGGGTTTTAAAACAGAGGAGAGGGAGACAGATGGTGGACAATGGAATGGAGGGAGGGAAAAGAAAGGGAGAGAAGTTGAACCCCAAGGGATGGTGTGGAGGAAGGGGGGAAGAAATCCTGGATGGGGGGGGGAGTAGTCATTAGAGAAATGCTGGACTGCAGGGATGGAGACAAAAAAAAGGAGAGGTGCCAGACCGCCAGGGGAAGGAAGGGAAATGGAAGGAGAGGACAGAGATGGAAGATGGATGGTGAGCACGGAAAAAGAAGAAAACGTCAAATGGGTAGGAGACCCTGGCAAGCTAAATAACAGAAGACAAACAGAAACCAGAGCCTGGGACCAACATGATTTGATTAATGGCCAAACAAAAGGTAGCAAAAATAATTTTATTTTCTGTTTACAGTATGTCAGATTTGAAATTTGTATCCTGCCAGATCTGGTGTTAGACAGCGAATGAGAGCTAACAGAAGGAAGTCTTTTTTGTTTATACCACAGTGCCAACGTAGGTAGAAGAGGGCAAAAGGGGTGGGATGGTTGAAGAAGCTACAAAATAAACCCGCCAGGATGTTTAAAAAACACCCAACTGGGCAGAAAAATCAAATAAAAAAATAGATTCAGTAGGCTGAATCGAATCCCAAAATATTTCCCTGAATAGGGCAGCACTAGTCCCCAAGCTTAACTTCTGTTTGATGCTGTGCAGAACCAGGGAAGCAGCCTGAGAGGGAGGGGGAGAGAAAGATGGGGCAACGCGGGTGGGGGGATGGTGCAGAGAGAACTGTTCCAGCAGTTGGTAATAGAGCCCATCCTGTGGGGGCCATACTAAACTTAGTGCTTATAAATGGAGAGAGTGTTTCAGATGATGTGGTTCATTATGAAAACAGATGTGGAGAGGGTCTAGACTTAGGGTTACCAGACATCTGGGAAAACTCAGACATGTCCTCTTTTTAGACGGATTTATCATAACCCAGCAGTTTGTCTGGGTTTTTTAAAGCCCTGATCAGCTCCGGCCACGTCTGGAGCGCCTCCGAGCATGTGCAGATGAATCACACACATCCACGCATGCTCGAGGCCCTCCAGACGCGGCTGGAGCTAGTTGGGGAAGAAGAGTCAAGGCTTTGTGGGGGCAGAACTGTGCAGGGCTTGGGCGGAACTGGGCAAGGTCATGTAGCCAGATTTTTGCTTCTGCAAATATGGTAACCCTATCTAGATTTGAAAAAAAGAATCTAACTTTGTTGAGATGGTGGATTACCTCGAGGACTTGTTAGCTGGAAAGGAAATGGTTACAATCAAAACAGTTTACATATTATATGCAGGTACTTATTTTGTACCTGGGGCAATGACTTGCCCAGAATCACTCGGAACTCCAGTGGAAATTGAACCCAATTCCCCTGGTTCTCAGGCCACTTCACTAACCATTAGGCTTCTGCTCCCAGATTTCTACACAATACTCTAAATGAGGTCTCGATAGAGACTTAAACAGTGGCACTTCTGGAAAAAGTAGGAAAACAGTGGACAGACCTGAAAGGAGCTGTCTTGGTACATGTGGGTACCAATGACATAGGAAAATGTGGGAGGGAGGTTCTGGAAGTCAAATTTAGGCTCTTAGGTAGAAGGCTGAAATCCAGATCCTGTTCCACGTGCAGTTCCCAAGAGACAGGAAGAGCTCCAAAGTCTCAATGTTATCAATTAGGCAACCTTCGAGAAGAGGGAGAGCCTATTCCAAAAGGATGGATTCCATCTTAACCAGGAACCAGACTGCTGGTGCTAACATTTAAAAGGAGATAGAACAGCTTTTAAACTAAAATGGGGGTGGGGTGGAAGCTGACAATCAGCCAGGATCGAATGGTTCGGTGTGGAATATCTTTGAAGGATATTTAGGGAGTCCTAGTAGAGAGGTTTCGGTAATGGTGAAAGAAAGCCAGGAGTGCTTAAGAGGAAGGCAGAGTAAAGGACTCAAATTATTCCTGTCGTCTTCTCAGCAGCCTTTAGATACAAGGGGAAAACACAATTTGAAGTGTCTGTATACAAGTGCTAGAAGCCTAAAAAATAAAATAAGAGTATAAAGCACTGAATGATGAGATAGTTAAAATAGGCATCTCAGACACCTGGTGGAAGGAGGATAATCAATGGGACACTGTGTTGTTACCTGTGTACAAATTATATTGCAAGAATGAGTAGATCAAATTGGAGGTGGGTTGCACAATATGTTAAAGAGGGACTTGAATCAAACCAAATAAACATTCTGCACGACACAGATAGCAGAGTGGAATCCATATGGAGAGAAATTCCATGTGTGAAGGGAAGGAATATAAAGGTAGAGTTATACTACCATCCCCTGGGACAGAATGAGCAGACAGATGAAGAAATGTTTTCAGAGGTTAGGAAAGCTGGCAAATTACAGGAAGTGTTGTGGCACCGTGGTTAGAGTTATAGCCTCAGTACCTGAGTTTGTGGGTTCAAACCCCATGCTACTCCTTGTGACCCTGGGCAAGTCACTTAATCCCCCCATTGCCCCAGGTACATTAGGTAAAATGTGAGCCCACCGGAACAGATAGGGAAAGAATGCTTGAGTACCTAAATGTAAACCACTTAAAGTGATATATAAATACTTAAAAATAAATAAATAAATGATTGCTTTAGAATAGGTCAGTTTAGTGAAGAGAATAGATGTGTTTCGGGACCCTGGAATTCAAAGGTAGACTCAAAAAGAGTTTTCCTCCAGACCGGTTCAGGGGAAGTTAGTGGTAGTTTCCAGCGTTGAATTGTCCTCGCATCTTTGAGGACTGTGTGACCTGGATGACGTATATGGTCTTATGGACCACGCATGCAATTTTGAAATGAACCCTGCTCTTGACTGGAAGCCGTGCAATTCTTTAAGTAGTGGACTTGCCCTTTCATATTTGTTCTTGCACAGAAACAGCCTCGCTGCTGTATTTTGAAGTAATTGAAGTTTCATAAGGTCTTTCTCAGCGATGCAGCAGTAGAGGGAATTATAGTAGTCTAAATAGAGGATGAGTTCTGCCTGGGCCACTGTTCTGAAGTTGGTTGGACTTAAAGCTGGTCTGATTGTTCTCAGCTGCCTTAATCTAGAAAGGAGCAAACTCAGTTGACTTGGTCTCTCATTCTCAGTTTTGAGTTGAGTATTACTCCTAGTACCCTGGATGATCTACTTATGGTTATCTTCTCACCTATGGTCAAGGTGGTCTCCCGGTGTGGTAGTGGGTTCTGGTTGCCAAACCAGAGTGCCTTAGTCTTTTGCTTGTTCTTTTGCTATTAATGTGGCCACCTCTGAATCTTTGGCTACGCGTGGGAGAAGGTGTGGATGTGGGGGTTGGAAGTATGTTTGCTTAAGGCACTTACATAGATGTTAAATAACAATATATCTAAAAACTGTCTTGTCTCGCCGTTTTACCGTGTTAGCTGTTTTTTTCTTCCATTTGTATCTTTGCTTTCCTGACTACTCAACCAGCCTCTCTTAACTTCTCCAGATATTTCTGCCAGTCTGCCTCTTTCTGCGATCTTTTGTAGTTTATGAAAGCTAACCTCTTATTTCTTACCTTCTCAGCTATTACTTTGGAGAACCAAAGTGGCCTTCTTTTCCTCTTACTTTTACTTACTTGCCTCACAAAAAGGTTTGTCGACCTTACAGTCACTCCTTTCAGTTTTGCCCACAGCTTTTCCACTCCTTTCAGACGTTCCTATCCAGACAATAATTCCTTGACATAAACCCCCATCTGAACAAAGTTAGTTTTTTAAAAGTCTAGAACCTTTGCTTTTGAATGAGCCCTCTCTATACCCATCTTAATATTAAACCGTACCATGCAGTGATCACTGGATGCCAGATGATCACTCACTGTAACATCAGAAACACTTTCCCTGTTTGTAAACACTTAAATCCAGTATGACCACATCTCGCGTGGGATCCATTACCAACTGCTGGAACAGTTCTCCTTGTAGAGAATGCAGGATCTCCCTACTTCTAGAAGACCCCGCAATAGGGATACCCCAATCAACAACCGGTATGTTAAAATCACCTATTAGTAATACTTTCTCTTTTTTAGATAGATTCTGAATGTCTACTATTAAATCTCTGTCCACTTCTTCCGTCTGTGAAGGAGCAGAGCCGGCAGCCGCGGGAAGGTGCAAGAAGGTCCTGCGATGACTGAATTTAAGTTTTACAGCCGCTGCTGCTGAGATGCACACCAGATCCCTATTCTGCCACTGCTGTTTTCCTGAACCAGTAGCAGCAGCAGTAAACTTTAAATTCAGTCTTCTTGGGACCTTCCTGCACTACCGGCTCTATTCCGGAACAAGGAAGTGACATTGGAGGGGATGGACCAGCAGCCACAGGGAGGTGTAGAAAGGTCCGCGATGACTGATTTTAAAGTTTACTGCCGCTGCTGCTGGATCTGGATCCATATGGTAACCCTACATTCAGCACAACCTACAAGTTATGTAAAGGGTAGGAAGTTTCCAGGTTTGTAGTCGCTGCAACAGCATGTTAATGATTCCAAATCTCACAGCAGAAGAAGAGGAGGCTTCTGTTGCTTTGCTGAGCGGTGATGGGAAATTCACAGTTTTATCTCAGCCTGGCCAACTGGTTGCTGTTTGTGCCAAGTGGTACAGCTGGCAGATAACATCTTCCACAGCTGCTGTCTCAAAGCTTTGGGCCCATTACCAAACTGCAGTGCTGTCATCCCACCTAGGCCTGGTGCAGCCCCTGCTGCAGATGAGCAGCACAAACACCGTTGCATTGAGCTGAGAAGCTGTGACTTTCATGCTGGAAGCAATAAAATGTCATTAAAGCGCTGGAAGCACTTTGTTAGGGGATGTGTAGCTTTAATTTGTTTTTTGGTTGTTTTTTTTCTCGTTTTAGATAACCCCTGGCTGTAAGAACAAAGAAGGGGAACTTCTAGTCAAGGGCCCAGCAGTATTCCGAGAATATTGGAACAAGCCTCAGGAAACTAGAGAGGCTTTCACTGCCGACGGCTGGTTTAGGACAGGTAAGAGTGCAGGGGTTCTCCTCCTCCTAGTCTGCATTACAGTACTCCTCCGATATTCGCGGGGGATCTGTTCCAGGGACCTTCGCGAATTTCAACAAACCGTGAATACGGTTTTTTGCCTGGGGAGGCAGGAGAGGGCAGCTGGAGCACCGGCGAGTGAAGGAAATCACTCGCGGTATTCTCCGTCCGCCTCTTCGCACACTAAAGTCAGGCTTCACCAATCAGGAGCTGCTTTGACACGCAGCTCCTGATTGGTGAAGCCCAACTTTAGCACAGGAAGTCCCGGTCGGAGAATACCGCGAATGACCGGGGGAACACTGTATATGCAAATTGTGCCAGAACACATCAAAAACAAGGATAGCAAGTGCTGGAATGGACTTCTGTGCACATTTCAGAACTTGGTTTACAGTTCATTTTCATTAGACCTTTTCTTTTCAAGATTTAAAGCCCAGCAACCGTGCGCAGTTTAGAGCTCTGAAGCAAAGATATTCAGTTTAAGGGCTATAAACTGTTCTGATTCTCAGGGCATCTATACTTCATATTTGCATAGATCATGATAACATGAAACTGGGATTGAATGCTGCTGTAGAGCCTTTCCAAGTCTGCACGCCTCCTAGCAAAACTTGCCTGAGCAATTCAAGTCCTGTCCTCTGATAGACTCTTGCATAAGTAAGACCAACTAATAATTAAATACCTTAACACAAGTGCTATTAACATTTTGTGGGCAACAGGCAGCTTCAAATAACGTGATCACTTTACCTATCAGAACAGACACAGCTGATAATGTGAATAACTGGAAGTCTGATTACTAGAGAGCCAGCATTCAAAGGAAATTCTTTTATCTGTATATTTTCAAAAGCTCTGGGAGCAATTCTGTAAGTGGGCATCTCTAGGGGCAGAGAACTGCCTGCATATAATGTGTACAGTGCTGCATATGTCTAGTCGCAGTGGTAACTATGGGCACCTCCTTTTAGGCACCCTGATGCCACGTGGTATGACAGCGCCTGGGCACTCAGATTCCATTATACAGTAATATAGTAAGCAGCATCAGTATGTTTCTATGGACATGACCAGCGTTATACCGGCATATGGACCGCTCCAAGCCAGACTGGAGATGATGGTCTTACCCACAGCCCAAGATCTGCTCCGACAGTCCAGAGGAAAGCTTTATGACACTGTTCCAGCACAGGGTTTCTTCCTCTCCCTCGCTCAGCCTTGGTCGCACATTCATTCAGGCTATATCATCAACAGTCTCAAAGTCTCTGATTCAGAGGCAGCAGTTCAATAATAATAGTAATAAC
This sequence comes from Geotrypetes seraphini, assembly GCF_902459505.1. Classification (NCBI taxonomy): domain Eukaryota; kingdom Metazoa; phylum Chordata; class Amphibia; order Gymnophiona; family Dermophiidae; genus Geotrypetes; species Geotrypetes seraphini. The sequence goes on along the minus strand of NC_047087.1, from coordinate 8,780,899 downwards.
AGTTTATATAACGCAGGACTGTGAAGTTCTATGCGGTTTACAATGATTAAGGGCTCCTTTTAGAAAGATGCTTTAGGGCCTTAACGCGTGGAATAGCGCTTGTTAAAATGCCACGCGTGCTAGCTGCTCCGCCTCCTCTTGAGCAGGCGGTAGTTTTTCGGGTAGCGCGCGCTAAAAACGCTAGCGCACCTTTGTAAAAGGAGCCCTAAAAGATGCTACAAATAGAGTAGAATTAAGAAAGTTAAAAGCTAGTGATTAACAGCTCTAGAGATCCGTTATTGTGGAATAAGATTATGCAGGTCAGTTGCCTAAATACTTCAGGAACAGATATGTTTTTAGGTGTTTCTTTACCCCATAATGCTGCCTGATATGAGAAAAGATGATGATGTCTTTTAAATTTACATCCTCTAACCCAGGGCTGCCCAAGTCCGGTCCTCGAGATCTACTGGCGGGCCAGGTTTTCTGGATATCCACAATGAATATGCATGAGAAAGATTTGCCTGCACTGCCTTCTTGGGATGCAAATCTCTCTCATGCATAGTCATTGTGGATATCCTGAAAACCTGGCCTGCCAGTAGATCTCGAGGACCGGACTTGGGAAGTCCTGCTCTAACCGGTGGAGGAACAAAATTGAAGTGTGAGCTTCTCTTATGTCTATTGGTTGAGAAAGAGAAAAGGTTAGTTATATATTTAGGGGCTAAACCGAATAGTACCTTAAAGCAAAAACATCCAAACTTAAACTTCACACGTGCCTCCATCGGCAACCAATGCAGGAGGTGGTAGGAACGAGTTGCATGATCGAACTTCTTCAACTGCTGATTAAATGAAAAGGTTCCCACTTCTTGGAAGCTTTAGCCAAGTCCTGGGATAAAGACAAGCCACGGCTAAAAGTTATGAGCTCTCTTCAGAAGAAGAAGAATAGTGGACTCAAAGGTGAAACAAACTCCCATTTCCCTGAGCTCCTTCCTGGGCTTCCTCTCTCTCTCTCTAGCCCTGCCTTTGTGCTTTTCTGGGAGTTGCTTCCTGGTCTCCTTCCCTCCCGCTCCCTAGGGATTCTTTGGCTTCTGGGAGTGGTAATGTCTTATAGACTTCCTCACATGGTAATACATCAGGCATTACTGTCATTGTATTAATGCATCCAGCTCCCAGCCCTCGACTTCTGGAGTACCATGGGAGGACGGTCCACCTCTCTTAATTCTGCCATCTCAGAGTGGGCTGGCGGAGCTGCAGCATTTGCTTCCAGCCTTCCAGGAACAGGGAAATTGAAGTGGAGGGCTGGCATGGCTCAAGTGAGGACATGGAATTAGAAGCTGACTGAGACTGAGGGTAGTGAGAATGACTGGGCTTTATTTTTATTTTCTTTTTGCTTTATTTTTGTTGGGATTGTTTAATTATACTATTATTTTACGCTGCTTTTAATTTTCGGATTTTTCTTTGGGGTTCTTTGATATGGAAGTTTTCCCTTCTGTTGTGTATTATCTTTTTCCTCTTCCTTCTCTTTATATAGGCAAATGTAAGTAATTATTTCTTTCATAGGTACTATAATTAGATTGCGAGCCTGTTGGGACAGAGAGGGAAAGTCAAAGTACCTGATTAGAGTTTTGTAAACCGTTTGGAATCTTTTGAGAGATTTAGCGGTATATAAGACACCATATTAAATTAAATACATAAGAACATAAGAGTTTCCAAAGGTCCATCAAGCCCAGTATCCTGTTTCCAACAGTGGCTGTCAAAAGTGCCTGGCAAGATCCCAAAAAGTGAAACAGAGTTTATGCTGCTTATTCTAGGGAAAAGCAGTGGATTTTTCCAAGTTCATCATATGATTGAACTGTTTTTATTGATGACTGCACAAATTATATAAAACAATAAACAAAACAGTGCCATATAGGTCTCGTCTTTTGATTCTATTTGAACTTCTTTCCCCCCCACTCAATTACAATGAAATGGTAACAAGTCTTAGGGAGGACTAAAAAGATATAGAGCCCAATAATCGATACCAACATGTCATCCAAGAGCAACGCTGTTCACCCCGTTCCCCTCCCACAGATATTGGAGCATGGATAGTAGAAACAAAGCTCATGTAGAAACAGAGCTACATAGTTAACTGTCCAAACCAAGACAGCAAAGGTATACACGAGCAACATATAGTCCAGCAACTCTTCTCCCCGATGCACCCATCCCTCAATCCCCAAAGAGAAAAGGAAAGAGAAGAGAGAGAAAAAAACACACACAGAAGTGAAGGACAGAGCAATTGAAAAAGATAGATGTTTGGGGTCCCAGATCAATCCACCATTGGAGTTACCCGTCTTACAGACTACGAGCTTTATGAGGCAGAGAGTCTGTACACAGACTCCAAATCTGGAGAAATAATTTTTTTCTGTCGGAAGGAATCCCACACCCGACCTCTTTCCAAAAGCGTGAGAACCTGTATCCAGTTACACCACATCCAGAAGGATTGAGTCAAATCAGAGGTTCACACCCCTTAGAGTACTTTCTTGGCTACTGGTGAAAAGGAAATGGATCGCCCCAACAAGTTTTCTAAATATCTAATCACTCACCTCCAAAAGGTCCTAATCCCCGGGCAACTCCAAAAAGCATGGAAAAAAGTCTTAACCCCTCATTGACATCATTCACTTTGAAAGGAGTCTGATAGGCCTGACTTATAGAGTTGTGCGCGGGTAAAATACGCTCTATGCAATACCCTGAATTGACATTTACGAAGTTTGGCAGAAATTGACAAATATGGGATGCAACTGATGAGGCATCTCATATCTAAATCCCTAGGTGAGATACCAAGATCCGGTACCCAATGATCGCACAGGAAAAATGATTACCAGGAAAAATATTTACCCAATGATTTACCAGGAAAAATAAGATACAAGGCCCCATGAAGTAGAGTAATGGTCAGCCTCCTCTGAAAAGCTTTTTTTTTTTTCAATTTTATTTTATTGATTTTGGAAAAATACAGAAAACTCAAAGTAGCAAAGTGTACAACAGAAATACATGGTCTCAAAAACTCTTCTATACTTCACTATGGTACCCACTCCACCCCCTCCATCCCTACCCAAATATACAATAGACACTGCAAAGAAGAGTTATTTCCCATTCCAGGGAGTCCAGTACAAAGAAAAATCAGGCATTCAACAATTGAGTACGAGCTCTGGGTGTCAGGGTGTGCCAAAATGGCTCCCAGCGAGTACTAAATACTCGCCCCTGTATAGTTTCCAGTGAGGAGTTTTGTAATCATTCCTTAGCGGCATGTTGTAACATCAGAGTACGCCAATGAGTGAGTGTTGGGGAATCTGAGGAATATCCAGTAATGAAGTATCACCTTTTTCCCCAGCAGGATCTCTGTAAATCTTTTTTTTTTAAAAACCTTGAAGCTTACTACCCAAGCTCACCCGTAATCCCTTTATATTCAAAGACTGCACGTAATGTCTCAACTGGAGGTAGGCAAAACAGTCCCTAGGCCCTATGCTCTCCGTCTTCTAAAGATCTCCCCAATAAATCAGAGATCCATCCTCCTGAAGAACAGGGTACAACAAAGACATGCCCAAACGGTCCCATCTCCGAAAAGTGACATTGTTGCACCCAGATAAAAATTAAAGATTCACGGAGTCAAGATGACATCAGGAGCAGATGTGCACGCTGAGCTGCGAAGCTAATTTGGTCTTGAATTGACTTCACTCTGAACTTACCCGTCCTGCGGTGTTCCTTCGCACGATGGGAAAGAGGAAAGGATTAGCGCGGTCTGTGCCTCCAGTGACTGCGACTCCAAGGGAGTTAGTTCAGATGACTTTGGAGGATCTGACTTGGCTAGTAACCCCGAGGACACAGCAAGCAACAGGAGAATCCCCACCGTTGATGAAGGATCTTAGCGGAAATAGGGCTTTGTTAAGCCTTGAAGGCAGATAGGCACCTATCCAGCCCGGAATTTCCAGCTCTGTGCTGCTGGCAGCGTCGAAGTCCCCAGTAGAGGAAACGGAAGCGCATAGCCCTGGAGGAGCGGCTGGGAGACCCTGTGGGGTTGAAGATCAAGCCGGAGATCTTGCACCAATCTCCAGCATGGAGACTGAAGAAAAGAACGCCGGGGGAGAAGTGATCACATTGGAAGGTTAGAAAGACCACCTGTCATGAGTAAGGAGGAAATTTGGAAGGCAATAGAAATTATGGATTCTAACCTTCAGAAAGATAATGCTGCCATGGGGGAGTCCTGAAAGAACATGGTGAGATGATTCATAGACATGAGCAACAAATTTCCCAGGTTAAAGATCTTCAATTGGATATTGTTAAAGAAAGAACTGTTATTCAGAAGAAATTAGAATATATTGAAAATGGCCAATAAAAAAATAACTTGAGAATTTTGAATTTTCCCCGTTCACCAGTAAACTCAGCCATTGAAATGGTTCGCAAATATATGCGTGAAGTTTTGCATTTGCCACCAACTGTAAGAGCACTATATTTATCCATCAAAGCTAATTTAGTTAGCTCTACACCAACTCAGACTGAGGATCCTGGTACTCAAATTGACTTAATTTCTTATAAAGTTCTCTTGAGATAGTAATGGAAAGTCACCCTTGTGGTGACTTTTGCTCTCGAGTTTGATAGAGATTTAATACTTAAGACTTTCAGAACTATGAATGTTCAATTTTTGGGTTCAAATATATATACATTTCCTGAGTTTTCAAAAGTAACACATCGGAGAAGAAGGGACTTCTTGGTCTATAGACCGAGAGTCATTTCTCTGTAGTGAAGTTTCCGTCAAAAGGTTGTATTACTTATGCTGGAAAAAGTTTTCTTTTTTTTTGAGCCTAAACAATTGCTAGAATTTATTGTGGCTAAAGAAGGTAGGGAAATCATATTTGGTCCAAAAGAGTAACGCGAACTGGCAGCTTGTGTTTTCTGTGAATGCTCCTAAGTTAATGAGATTGTTTTCCCTTTATTTTATTTCTATTCTTTGACTCCATATTATTTGTGGACTAAATAATAATAATTGTTTTCTCCTTTTGGTGGGATTTCCCATGTTTTAGATTATTTTCTTACTTGAAATTGCAAATCTATGTTCAAGTGTGTTTACTATGCTTGTATGAATAATTAAAATAATAAATTTAAAATTAGAAAAAAACAATTAAAGATTTGCTTGGAGAGATAACTGATCATTTGGTTTGCTACTCCATGTGGGTGCATTTACCAGTAGTCCTTTCTTATTTGATTGGTGAATCTTTTTGGTGTCTCCATCGCCTATGTTTAGATTCACCTCCCTCTAGGAGGTTGTTTATTATTTTCTCAACCTTCATACATATGAGTTTTCTCGGAATTCTCCTTTTTCTTCTAGTGGAGCATGGAGTTCCTCTATTCATTTTTTCTGTTATGTTTCTTCCCTTGCCTCCGCACTCTCCGATCAGACATTAGGCCATGGTTTTTGCAAGGCAACTCAAATGTTTCTGAGTTCTTGAAACCCAACTCTCCCTCCATCCCTTTACTAAAGCTAGGGAGTCCCACATGTGAGAATATGCTGCCTGCTGGTCTAAGGATAAAGCACAGTTGCTTACCATAACAGGTGTTATACTGGGACCACAGGTGGATATTCTCACAACCCACCCATCTCCCCTAGTTGGCTTCTATGCCTGGGCATAGAACTGATGACCTTGCGAGCTGGCATGGGCAGGAAGACACTCGCGCATGCACGGTGCGGGCAGTGTAAAAGCTTGTGAAAGCTTAAAGTGATACTACACTTTCCACTGTCCGTACTGGGGCTCCGTGGAAGATGTTACCTACATGTGAGAATATCTGCCTGCTGTCCCAGGCTAACACCTGTTACAGTCAGTAACTGTGCTTTCTTGAAGATAAATCTTGAAATTCATAGATCTTCTGCTTTGTCTGTTAGACATCCCATATGGATCTAGTGGTCAGTATAAAAGATAAGCAATTTCTCACCCTTCTCCCCTTGCAAAACTACAGCCAAATTAGTTCTTTCCTAGCAAATACCCAGTGAAATTCAACAGAGGCTGCTTCCTCAGCCTGACTCCATCATCTCTGTCTTATGTGGATCCAATTCTGCTCATACACTGGTTTCCTTCCCACTCCACTGAGCATGGATCCATGCTTTCTCTTCCTTCTGGCTACCAGGTGTCCTCTTTATTGAAGCTGCCAGTTCTTCTACTGAAAAGTGGCCACCTTTTGCATGGGGAGCACTTGCCCACTCCACTGAATGCAGATGACAGACAAGCACTAGTCTATAGAAGCAGATTCCTGGATTTCTCAGAACATAGCTACCTGATTCCCGTGAGTCTCTTTTATGCTGGCTCTGTGGCTGAGTTGACTGTCGCATTTGGATGCACAGAACAACCAACTGTTTGACTACTGTGATGACTGACATTTTTGCATATCAAAGACCAATGCATTTGTATTGCATTCAAGATCTTATTTGGCCTCTGTATCACTCTTGTCCCTTTGGACTGGAATGTGTGCAGATCTCATCTGACTAGTTGCCCTCAGAGATTAAAACTTTCCTTTCCTTCCCTTAAGAGCAAAATCAAATCATTCTTTCTCTGACAAACTAACTGAGCTTTGGAATAAGTTGCCACTCTCGCTAAGAAGCTTAGGTCCCATCTTATCTTTCAGGAAGGTTCTGAAGACAGTCCAAACATTTTGGAAATTATTTATTCTATTTTTTCCAATTTAGATTTCTTTTCTTCTGATTTTTTTTTGTATTTCTCTATTCTTAATGTTAACCGAGTCGCGCTCCAAATTGGTTGATGACCCGGTGTATAAAACTAAGTTTTAGTTTAGTTTAGTTTAAAATACTGTATGAAAGATCTAAACCTCATATTTGGCCATTCTCTCCCTTTGTCCCCGGTGGGTCTTCTTTTGGATAAATATGAATGTTTTCATATACCTTCTAGGGGACATTGGTTGCTGATTAGGAAAGTGGCAGTCCTAGGTAAAAAAAAATAATTCTTAGTATTTGGATGCAATCTGCCAATCCCTCTTTTTGGGCCTGGCAGAATCACCTCCTTGACTTGATGGGTCTAGAACAAAGACATGTCCATCTTAATTATAAACGGAAGTAACTATTTTTGCAAACTTGGGATTCTTATATTCAATCTTTAGCACCCATGGCCAGGAGCTTAGTACGTAACTCTTTTTTAGTTTGGGATTTGTCAGTGCAGTAATGGAGGGGGATCCCCACGGAATGAATGTTTGTGATATATACAGGCTGAGGTTGTGTGTGGGAGGGAGGGGGGTTCTTCTTTTTCTCACTTTCTTCCTCCTCTTTCTTTGGGGAAGGAGTTCCTTTTTTCTGATACGGGGTTCGGACACAGCCTTTAGGAGGTATTTAAGAGTCAAACTCTCCTAGTTTTTTTGCTACCTTTCTTTGGGATGTTTTGGTAAAGGGGGAAGTACTTTGGGGTTGATAAGGGACATTGAATTGTTTATGCTCTATTTTTATAATTTCTTTATTTTTTTCTGTATGATTGTCCTGTAGTATTGTTTGGGGGGGATCAATGATACTGGAATCCAATATATACTTTTTTCTTTGTATATTTTGTTGGAATTGTTTAATTAATAAAAAGATTTAAAGTACGCTTCTCCCTCCGAATCTGTGGTTTCAGTATCCGCGGATTCGGTTATTCGCGTTTGTTTTTTGTTTTTTTTTTTACAAACAACCTATCTTCATTTTTTGCCTATTTTTAAGCTGTCCAAGCCTCCCTGGAACCTTACCTGGTGGTCTAGCGGTGAAGCGGGGCAGGAGCGATCGTCCTATGCTCCTGCCCCGTGCAAGCTGTTATCAGAATGGCTGCCGGGAGTTCCCATTGTAGTCTCGAGACTACAACTGATGATGGCTCTGCACGGGGCAGCATAGGAAGATGGCTCCTGCCCCACTTCACCGCTAGACCACCAGGTAAGGTTCCGGGGATGTAGGAGGGAGGCGGGGGTGGGTCAGAGCCAGCCGAGAAGTTACTCGCGATTTTTCACACTTTGCGGTCCGGCTCTGCACCAAACCCCCGCGAAAACCGAGGGAGAAGTGTAATTTACTTAAACCACAGAAGTCAGACTTACTGGCCTGTAGTTCCCTACTTCTTCCTTCCACTTTTGTGGAGAAAGACCACATCCGCCCTTTTTAGTCCTGCCCAAAACAGTGCTTCAATTATAGACATGTTTATCCTGGCTTTGTAAAATCAAAGAAATAAAAAATTTAGACAGATAAGTGCTGGTTTATGCACATCTAAAACATGAATTGCACACTATTCTGGTACCTCTTATCTTCTATCAAGAATCTTAAATTTTAGTGGATATACAGTATAGCAAATCAACAAAAATAAAGACCACTAATTATAATATATAGGACCTCGTTGGCTAGCTACTTCTTGTACCACTGAACTTTGCTCTTCCATATTTTATATTGCTTATCCTAGGAATAAGCAGTGGATTTTCCTGAGTCCATCTTAATAATGGATTATGGACCTTTGTTTTAGGAAATTATTCAAGCATTTTTTAAACCTTGCTAAGCTAACTGCTTTCCCCATATTCTTTAGCAACAGATTCCAGAGTTCAATTACACTTTGAGTAAAGAAATATTTTCTCAAGAGTAAACAAGTGACTCTCTCTCTTCTCACTGTAGCAGAATTTGCTTATAAAAAGGAGATGGAACTTGATATTCCGCCTTTCTGTGGTTACAATCAAAGTGGTTTACATATTATTATTTACCAGGACAGTAGACTCTCAGTTAACCAGCACCCATGGGATTGATAGATGCCAGAAAAAAAATGTAGTTTCTGATGGCTTGAGAGTTACTATTAAAAATAGGCCTAACTAATATTATACCCCATACTGTGTCATACCATAAACTGTTCCAGACAAACTACTGGACATGTGATAGGCAAAGCGTGGGTTTACACTTAAATTTCCATCAGAAATTGATTTTATTTTCATCTTTATCTAATATAATAAAACGGTAAGCCGCACATGTGCAGTTCCTATGCGTGCTGTCCGTTTTCCGTGAGCTGTAGCTAGGAAGTGCGCATGCGCGGCTTATGGTCTTCTTCCTCCCCCCCCCTCCTCCCCCCCCGCCGGAGTGAGGGGCCGGAACTTAGGGGAAGGAGAGCAGGCCCGGGATTCGACCGGACACGGCCAGGCAAGACCCTCCTTCCCTGCCGCACCCAGCCCCCGCCGGTCCCTGTCGGCAGAGAAGGAAAGACAGCTCGGCGGCGGGTTGCCATGACAGCGCTAAGGCGGCTTGAGGCGCCGCCGCGGCTGTCGGCATCACTCTAAACTCCCATGCAGCTGACCATGGAATTGCGCACGGGAGCCCCGCCCCGCCCACCTCCAGGCCGACGCTGCGCTCGGGCCTAAGTCAGCCACCCAAACTAAAGGATCCGACACTGCAAAAACGGCCGATCACCCACTGCGCATGGGAGCACCGCCCCGACCGGCTCCTCCAGCCTGACTATGCCTTTAATAAAGGGGGAGGGAATACTGCTGCACAGGGAAGTGGGGTGGGGGTAGGTAAATGTTGCTTCACAAGGAAGTGGATTTGGAGGACATGATGCTGCTGCACGGGGGGGGGGGGGAGAGACAAAGGGGGCCAGGGAGAAAACGTGCTTTGCTTTGGGGAGAGGGTTGTGCTGGGGGGGGGGGGGCAGGGAGCAATCTTGGATTGCTTTGGGGAGGATAAAGAAGGGGGCCATAGAGAAAGACAAAGAAAGGCAGGCAGGCAAGGGGCCACAGAAAGATAGAAAGACAGCAGACAGGGAGAGAGACACAGAAAGAAAGAAAGACAAACAGTGGGAAGGAGAGAGATAGAAATAAAGAAAGATAGCGGGAAGGAGAGAGACAGAAATAAAAAAAAGAAAGAGACAGGGGCAGGGAGAAGCACAGACAGAAAGAAAGACAGACATACATATATTCTAGCACCCGTTAATGTAAAGGGCTAAAATACTAGTTTTTATATAAAGTATTACAGTATTTCTTAGATTTTTTTCTGGTTGCTTGAGAGTTCTGGTTGCTTGAGTTCCGGTTAACATAAGAATAGCCTTACCACAGTTTCCTACATTAAAATCCAGTGTTTAATTGTGCGTGTACAAAAAAAGGCTTTTTATAGGTGTTTCAAATCTTTTAGCAGGTAGTTCCAAGAAATGTCCCCTAGAAGTAGAATGTTTCAAAAGCTGTTCTTGCGATTTTATAAATCTTCAACTTTTAACATGAAATGTCCTAACTTACCCCCCTCCCTTTTACTAAGCTATAGTAGGGGTTTCTACCGTGACCCGGAACGCTAAATCCTCTGATGCTGCTCCAGTGCCCATGTTTACGCATATCTCTCCTTTCTTCACACTTGCTCTGCTTGTGAGGTCTCGATACCAGGTTGCCTTGTCTCTATAGCCCTATGCCCATGCTGTCGTCAACCGTCTAGTCCTTCAGGCAGATAGAAACATGATGGCAGGTAAAAGCCAAATGGCCCATCTAGTCTGCCCATCCACAGTAACCATTATCTCTTTCTCTCTCTAGGAGATCCCATGTGCCTATCCCAGGCCCTCTTGAATTCAGACACAGTCCCTGTCTCCACCACCTCTTCCGGGAGACTTCCACACATCTACCACCCTTTCCATAAAAAAGTATTTCCTTAGATTACTCCGGAGCCTCTCACCTCTTAACTTCATCCTATGCCCTCTCATTGCAGAGTCTCCTTTCAAATTAAAGAGACTCAACTCATGTGCATCTATATTCTAATAAACTTGAACTTGGGCTTAAGTAGATATTTAAACGTCTCTATCATATCTCCCCTTTCCCGCCTTCCCTCCAAAGTATACAGATTGAGATCTTTAAGTCTGTCCCCATATGCCTTATCACGAAGACCACACACCATTTTATTAGCCTTCCTCTGGACCGACTCCATCCTTTTTATATCTCTTCATTGCACAGTAGCTGACTGAATCATGAAGGGTTTGTGTTGTGCTAAAGATCAGAGGGAGGAGGAGGTCAGGAAGTTAAAAATAAGGGCCCAATATTTAAAAGGATTTGACCAGGCAGAAGAGGTTCCTGCCTGGTTAAATGCCGCTGAGTGCCTCAGGATTTTCTCTCTAACCACTGTCTGGGCAGAGCAAGGGCAGTCTACCAACTTCGCGACGCTCATGTCACCCCCTCTCCTTAAGTCACTTCACTGGCTCCCTATCTGCCATCGCATACAGTTCAAGATCTTATTGCTACCCCTCAATATCTCTCCCCTCTTCTCTCTCCTTATCCACCTCCCAGAGAACTCTGTTCCTCAGTTAAGTCACTCTTAGCGTTGCCCTTCTCCTCCACTGCCAATTCCAGACTTCGCTCCTTTCATCTAGCTGCCCTCTATGCCTGGAATAAATTACTCAAGTTTGTCCGTCAAGCCCATTCCCTTGTTTAAAAGCAGACTGAAAACCCACCTTTTTCATATAGCTTTCATAACCCTACTCCGCTGCCCTCCAACCCAGCCAGCTGATTGACCGTTCCCCTTGACTGTATCCATGACATCCTGTTTGTCTGTCTTGCCTGTTTAGATTGTAAGCTCTTTCAAGCAGGGTCTGTTTTCTTACTCTTTGTGACTCTGTGCAGCGCTGCGTGCGTCTGGTAACGCTATAGAAATAATTAATATTGGAGTAGTCCCAGAAATTATGCAGGCACAGGTAATATTCAGTTAGCTGTGCAGGTATGGCACTGAATTTCAGCCCTATCTGTAGAAATTCTAGGTATGGATGCTGAGCTGACTGTTCAATGTTAGCCGTCCTGACACAGCCCCTCATTGAAGCCCTGTGTGTAACTTAGTTGGCAGCAGTCAGTGTTTAAAAAAAAAACCACTCACTGCTGTGGGTTGAATATTGGCCTGAAGGTCTTTTCCATCCCTCTCCCCTAGCAAACTGCTGAAAGAAGACATAGCCATTCAGTCAAGTTTCCTCCAAAATGTGAATGCTGGCTCTTGGCAAATCACTGGAGTAAGGAGGAAACGTGCACATTAATTATTGCAAAAAGATGTGTTTAGGAGAAAATGATGCTGAATTTCAGTTTAATTTCATTGCAGTGTGTAGCAAACGGGAAGGGAGTGTGTGTGTTTAATTGGCTCTGGGGTACGGCCTGGAAGATGGCTTGCCTTTGTCACAGGCCATTAGCGCTGCAGACTGCATAATGAGAGACTACAATCAACTCGCAGCTGCTGGCTCCTGCGGGGAGAGAATGATATTAAAGACAAATCAGGAGAAATTAAACTTAACTCTTTCATCAGCCTGCCCGAGCTTGAAAACACGCTACATAACGTGTAAGAGTGGAGAGAAGTTGGGTTGTTCTCTGCTGCGTTATTCCACAGTCCTCCAGTCACAGACCTTTCATGGATATAAGAATAGGAAAGAAAAGGTTAATACATTTAAAAATGATACCTTTTTACACAACTTTAGGCCCTCTTTTACTAAGCCGTGGTAGAGGTTTGTACCGTGGCCCAGAACGCTAAATTCCTAAGAGCGGGGGAACAGCGTCAGAGCATTTAGCATTCCGGGCCGTAGTAGAAACCTCTTCTGTGCATAGAAAAAACCTCTTATAAAGTTACCGCATGCATAAATGTGTGCACAGTGACAAGAGGGCACAGACTCTTTACATGAGTGTTGAGAAAGAACATATATGAAATTCATGCGTACATGTATACCCACTCTGAAGCCAGTGTAAACGAATACATGTTCATCCTAGACATGATGTCTGTAGATCTCTGTGTATTTAAAGACTAGGCTTATTATAGGCGTCAGCCTAGGCGACCTGTTATAGAATGACTCCATTTTTTTTACTAAAAAGGTATCAGATAGTCTATAACAGTGTTTTTCAACCTTTTTTGGGCAAAGGCACACTTGTTTCATGAAAAAAATCACGAGGCACACCACCATTAGAAAATGTTAAAAAATTTAACTCTGTGCCTATATTGACTATATATAAAGTAATTCACTTGAGTGCCACCGCCGCCATCGGGAACAGGCCGGCGCCAAGTTCTCCCTGCTTCTCTTCCCCGCGGGGCCGACCAACTCTCGCCACCCGTCGTCAATTCTAACGTCGGAGAGGACGTTCTAGGCCAGCCAGGCAGCGATTGGCTGGCCCAGAACGTCCTCTCCGACGTCAGAATTGACGCGAGTGGCGAGAGTTGGCCGGCCCCACAGGGAAAAGCAGGGAGAACTTGGCGCCGGCCTGTTCCCGGTGGCGGCGGTGGCACTCAAGTGGCTAAAGAGCCGCAGTTTGCCGGCCTAGGGACAACACTGGAGGGTGGCCAGCTGTGCACCCCCTTGGGACGTAAACCCGGGGTGGGGCAGACCGCCCCCCCCCCACCCTGGTATGCCACTATCTGTACCTCAGTCCCTCCCTATGACCAAAAATTCTCCTTTCTTCTATTCCCCGTGTACACAACCATCTCTTTCCCTCCCTTCCTCTCTCCAAAGTCCATGCCTTCTGTGTCCAAACACTCATTCCCTCCCCCACCTCAGCATCTCTTTCCCTCCCTTCCTTTCTCCCAAGTCCATTTCTTCTGTGTCCAAAAACGCATTCCCTCCCCCACTTCAGCATCTCTTTCCCTCCCTTCCTCTCTCCCAAGTCCATGCCTTCTGTGTCCAAAAACCCATTCCCTCCCCCACCTCAGCATCTCTTTCCCTCCCTTCCTCTCTCCCAAGTTCATGCCTTGTGTCCAAACGCACTCCCTCCCCCCTTTTTCGTTCCGTGTTTGCCTCCCAGCCCATCTTTGCAACTTTCTCAGCAAAACGAAGCTCAAGCCGCGAGGCTTGTCTTCTGCTTCCTGCCTGCCCTGCCGCGCACAAATAGCCGAACGGAAGTATTCTCCGACGTCAGCGCTAACGTCGGAGGGCAGGCTTTGCTTAAGCCCTCCCTCCAACGTCAGCGCTGACATCGGGGAACGCTTGTGATCGGCTATATGTTAGCTGCAGGGCAGGCAGGAACAGAAGACGAGCCTCGCGGCTCGAGATGTATTGAACTCCGCGGGTCCCCCGTCCAGCTCTTTCCTGTCCACGTGGGGCAGACCGCCCCTCTCCCTAGACTGTGGCCTAGGACCCTGGGGGAGCCCGGGCCCCCTGTCAGCTCCGGGCCCCTGAATGCAGGACTGGTGGTACTGCCCTGATGGCGGCCCTGACCGTACGGCACACCAGGCAACATCTCGCGGCACACTAGTGTGCCGCGGAACAGCGGATGAAAAACACTGGTCTATAAGAAAGTATCACTAAGCTGTGTTAATAATATTAACTTAATTTTTTTCTATATCGCCACAATCTTGCGACTTCTAGACAGTTTACAGTGAAGAGAGCTGGACAATCAGCGAATTACAGAGTACAAATAGGGAAGATGTCACTGAACAGTCAGTGATTACAGAGTACAATTAGAGAGAACACAATATCAACATGTTACAGTGAGGTGGGCTGGACAATCGGCGAATTCCAGAATACAGTTGGCGAAGATGTCACTGAACAGTCAGTGGAAACAGAGTACAATTACTGAGAATACAAGGTATCGCCATATTGTTAATAAGTTTTAGAAGGGGTATCTGACTAGGAGATAAATCTATCGAACAGTGCTGTCTTAATTTCTTTCCAAAATGCGCCCTAGGTCGACCCGGCTCTGCTGATGTAATTGCCCAGCAAGGTCTGCTGTTTGCTAGCTTGAAACTTAAAGGTTCTATCCAGAAAGGACCTGCATTTGCAATCAGTGATCTTTGGATAGGTAAAAATATATCGATTTCTGGTTGTCCTCGTGGGGATGTGCAGCTCGAAATGTGGTAGGAGATAGGTAGGGGGCCATTCCCCACACCAGTTTAAAGCAAAAGCATGAGAATTTGAATATTATTTGTGCCTCCATTGGTAACCAGTGTAGCAGTTTGTAGTAAGGACTAATGCACCAAAAAAGGGAGTACTGAGGGACGTGCGTGTCGGGGTAGAGAGAGGGCGTTCCTGCAGTAACCAGTTAGCGCATCTACATTGGTTAGCATACAGATCACAGAGGCATCCTTACTGCCTACAGAATGGGAGTTAGTAAATGGCCACACACGAATGAGAACATTGGCGCATGGCAGCTAATGCCCAAAAATAGAAAATTGGGGATTTTACGCCTGCAGCGAAAGTGGTCTTAACACGCTGGAACAGGGGTCTCAAAGTCCCTCCTTGAGGGCCGCAATCTGGTCGGGTTTTCAGGATTTTCCCAATGAATATGATCTATGTGCATGCACTGCTTTCAATGCATATTTATTGGGGAAATTCTGAAAACCCGACTGGATTGCGGCCCTCAAGGAGGGACTTTGAGATCCCTGCGCTGGAAAGACCTGCACAAGGGCATGATAAGGATTAGGAACTGGGTTCCTTCCTTGCAATAACTGTACAATAATTACAGATTTTTCATTTCTAAAGTCTTTATAATATTTTTCTTCTGTCTTGGCTGAGTGGGTTCAATATTCTTGTATACGAGGTGATGCCAGGTGATTCCAGTCCTGGTTTTCAGGGAATCCAGTAGCAATGTTCATCCAATAGACCCTGGAAATGAGAGCTGGTTGTGGCCCTCAGAGGACTGGAATTGAAAAGGCAGGAAGCGTGTCAGGCCGTCTGATGGACCCTTGTCAGACCCCTTTACTGGCACTTGTTAAATACGGGGAAGAGTGATTTCTCACAGGACTGCCAAATGAGAAATGTAGTGTATTTACTCATCTGTCAAGACTTAGTGCTTATATTTGGCATTCTAGAAAAAGATATTAAATTCCAACTTTGTTCGCTCTCCAGAGCATCATGGAATCGCTATTTTATTTTCATTTGAGCAAACCTTTTATCCCCAGTGCTATATAGTTAATGTTATAAATGTTGTTTTTTGTTGTGGGGTTTTTTTAAATGAAAGAGTAGGGCAGAGTCTTCTTGCTAAATAATTAGATTCTTTCTACAGGGAGACATGTGGCTGGTACAAAACTACACAACCTTTGCTGGGATTCAGCCCAAAGACCAGGAGCAGTGCCCTGGGGTCGCAACCTTGGGGTGATCTTTGACTCCTCTCCTTCCTTCTCTGCTCAGATCCAAAAGACTGCCAAATCCTGTTGCTTCCTCCTCTATAACATTACTAAAATCCATCCTCTTTTCTCTGAACACACAACCAAAACCCTTGTCCAAGCTCTCGTCACCTCGCGTTTAGACTACTGCAATGTACTTCTCTCAGGCCTCCCGCGCACCTGCCTCTCGCCTCTTCAATCCGTTCAAAATGTTGCTGCGTGACTCATATTCTCACATTCCCCCTCTCCTCAAGTCGCTTCATTAGCTCCCCGTCTATTTCTGAATACAGTTTAAACTCCTCTTGCTGACCTACCAGTGCATTTGCTCTGAACCCCCCCCCCCCCCGATATCTCTCCTTACTCATCTCCCCCTATGCTCCCCCCTCCCCGTGATCTCCGCTCATCGGGCAAGCCCTTCTTATCTATACCCTTCTCCTCCACTGCCAACTCCAGACTCCGTCCCTTCTTTCTTGCGGTGTCATATGCCTGGAACAGGCTGCCTGAATCAATATGTTGTGCTCCATCCCTGGCAGTGTTCAAATCCAAGCTAAAGGTCCACTTTTTTGAAACTGCTTTCAACTCTTAACTCCTCCTCACTGCTGTCAGATACCTAGACGCACTATAACCTCCCCAACCCTGAAATGTCCTGTCTAAATTAGATTGTAAGCTCTTCTGAGAAGAGTCTGTCTATTGTCTAATATATTACTCTTTCCTTGGAAAGATAACCCAAAGCTCAAATTTCCTATCACCATCAAGGATCATCCTATTCAAGAGGTAGATAATATTAAAATATTAGGCGTCATTTTTGACCGTAAACTTTCCTTTCATAACCACATCAGCTTTATCATTAAGTCATCATTCTTTAGACTTCGACAAATTCGTTCTGTTTCTCAATTCCTTAATAATAATGCACTTAACATTCTCATCCATTCTTTCATTATATCCAGGATAGATTACTGTAACGCACTTTTCAAAGGCATAGCTCAAAAAGAAATCAAACGCTTACAGATTATACAGAATACCTCGGTCAAGCTTATCTTTAAAGCCAAAAAATTCGACCATGTCACTCCACTGCTTAAAGAAGCCCACTGGCTTCCTGTTACTCACAGAATCATTTACAAACTCAGCTTGCTTACTTTCAAATCTTTATCTCTTAAAACTCCGTCTTTTATATATAAATCACTAATTCCTTACACTGCGATTAGAACATTAAGATCTACTGATCAACATCTACTTTCAATTCCATCTCTTAAAATTATAAATACAAGACGCCAATTTATCTTTTCCGTCACTGCTCCCCAAACTTGGAATTCTTTACCTTATCACTTGAGACAAGAAGTCAATTTAGAGAAATTCAAAAGTAACCTGAAAACCTTTTTATTCAATGATGCCTTCTTAAATTAACTATTAATTTCATCATAAATCAATTTCAGGACCAAGCTTCACCCATTCCTCATGTTCCTTCCCTAAATGTGATTCCCATCTTTATTTTATATTGTAACTTCTTGCCTGCCCTTTCCCTTATGTTTCCAGTATTGTTATTTTTTGTCTTAAGTCTAGTCAACTTTTCTTAATGTATTATTATGTTTCAATGTAATTTTAATGTACATCGCTTTGAATTAAGAAATAGCGATCAATCAAAATTGAATTAAACTTGGAAACTTGGAAACTTGGATTTCTATAGCCTTTCAGCGCTATAGAAATAATAAATATATAAAGTGTCCTGCCCACTGGATTAACCTCAGCACTTTCCTAATTTTATTGTCCAAGGAAGAAGAATTCCTTACAGCCCATCCAGCGATTTATGTGTTTTAAAACTGTGCCCACCACCCTGTCATCAAAAGTCTCACTTGGAAGTATACAGCAGAAGTTAATGGGAAGACCATCCTTAGTCCCAGAGGAGATAATCCTTAAGTCTACTTGGCTAATAATTGTTAATGGATCAGAAACGTGTCTAAATCATTTTTAAGCCCTGTTATCATTTTAGCCTTGACCACATCTTCTGGCCACAACTTTTATGGTTTAATTATGTATTAATTGCAAAACCAACCTCTTTATGGCTCCCTTCCTTACTCTCACCCAAGCAATCGGTTTCACTTCATTCACTTCTGCAGATGACCCTTTGGATCCTCTTGACGGGATGGGACTTGTCTACCACCTTTTTGTGGTGACACATTCAAAGCACTTTACATATATCCACTGGAGGATGAAGTGAGTTGACCAGGGTCAAAAGGAGCAGCTCTATCACTAGGCCACTCCTCATAAATTCAAAATTAGCCAAAATCACAACATGGCTCCATAAGAACCACCTATCACTCAAGCTCAACTGGTCACAAATAACAATATTCACTCCGCTATCTCTCTCTAATACACCCATACATTTGCCACCAACACTAAAGATCCTGGGTGCAATTTTTGACTCCAAACTGACCTTTCAATCTCAGATATCATCCATTATTCAACATTGTTTCTACAAATTATGTCTGATTCACTCAATATCAATTCTCTTACACCCTCCTGACCTGAACATCCTAATTCACTGCATGGTATTAGATACCAAGATTTCAAGCAACTCCAATTAATATAAAATACATCTATCAAACTTATAACAGGTAAGAAAAAATATGACCACGTGACACCCCTTCTAAAAGCAGCTCATTGGCTTCCTGTACGTCATCTCTAATCTATAAAATTCTGCTTCTAGTCTACAAAATGCATCAATCCCGCTCCCCCACCACCACCCCCCACCTGGACAACCTCGAATACACAACGTTCTCTTCAACAAAACCTAATAGTCACCCCATCCCCAAGGCCGATCCCCTGTGATACAACCAGGAATAGTATTTTTCAGTGCTAGGTCCTACCCTTTGGAATGGCCTTCCCAGGAACTTAAGGTTAAAGCCTTCTATTGATTGGTTGAAATCGTTACTAAAAACATTCTTTTTCCAATATGCCTTTAACTAAACCCTTTTCTATACTTGACCCTCGTCAGGGAGCTACCTTGCAGGTCTGCTCAGAATATCTACGATATTTCTCTCCTTCCTTGCTTTCCTGTCCTAACGAATTACTGTAGTTATGCTTTTCTTTTAAACTTTCATTTCTTTGCTCTCTAGTATCTTTAGACTCTACAATGTGCACTGCATAGATGTACTGCGAAATACGCTATATCAAGCTTAAATAAAACTTGAAACTATTAATTTGTTTTCAATCAGTTATTTACATGGAGTGTCCCCAGAAAAAAAGTATTCCCTATGAATTTGCTCCTTAGCACTCAGGATTCTATAGACCTTCCACATATCCCCTCTCAGTCATGTTCCTCCAAGCTGACACGTCCTAATGTGTTTCTAAGAGAGCAGGCCATCCCCTTGGTCTTTTTCATTGCCTTTTGCTGAACCCAGTGTAAATGATTTGGCCACTGACTGCATTTAGAGAGGGGGTTATGATTTCTTGGTTTTATTCTCTTCCACTTTGAATAATTTAAGACATTTTGTTAGCACTTTTTTTAATCTTTAACTTTTTTTTTTTTTTTTAATAATTTTAAAGATTACAAATATCAACAAATACAAAAGTACAAAAATAACAGTGTATAAAAACAGAGAGAATAGTGGCACAAAGATGCATTCTGATAAGTGTATGGAGGTATACATCAATGAAGATTTATAGTTCATATAGGAAACATATTTATTATCATTTGAAAATGGAACCAAATACACAAGCTATATTATAGAAACAGAGAAACATGATGGCAGATAAAGGCCAAATGGCCCATCCGCAGCATCCACCGTCTCCTCCTTTCCCATGCTTTCTTGAATTCAGACACAGGCTTTGTCTCCACCACCTCTACCAGGAGACCTTTTACAGAAAGGGTGGTAGATGCTTGAAATAAATATTTACTTAGATTATTCCTGAGCCTAACTTCATCCTATGCTGCCTCATGCACATTTATGCCACACAAGTACTTAAACGTCTCTATTACATCTCTCCTCTCCTGTTAGCACTTTCCTCTAAAGTATGCATATTGAGATCTTAAGTCTGTCCCCACTCCTTATGATGAAGACCACCAACCATTTTAGTAGCCTTCTTCTTAACTGACTCCATCACCACTCCTTATGATGAAGACCACCAACCATTTTAGTAGCCTTCTGAACTGACTCCATCCCCACTCCTTATGATGAAGACCACCAACCATTTTAGTAGCCTTCTTCTGAACTGACTCCATCCTTTTTATATCTTTTTAATGGTGAGACCTCCAGAATTGTACACAATATTCTAAATGAGGTCTTACCTGAATCTTATAAAGTGGCATCAATACCTCCTTTTTCCTATTGGCCATACCTCTCCCTATGCAACCTAGCATCCTTCTAGCTTTCGCCATCACCCTTTCAAGCTATTTGGCCACATTAAGATCATCACATACTATCACTAATCTAATCTAATATTTGTGAGTTGCACAAACCTAAACAGGCTCTAAGCAACTTGAAAAGGAAAAGGGTAGATTGGGCAAGAGGGGAAGTAAGGAGGAAAGGGGGAGAAAGAGGAGGAACGCTAATCGTACTAAGCAAAAGAACTGGAGCATATGGTAATCTTATAAAATTAATTGTTAAAGAGAAGAGTTTTCAGTTTTTTCCAAAATTGAGCGTGTTTGGCTTCTGTTCTCGGCGAGATCATTCCAGATTTTGACTCCCAAGAAGGTGAACATGAATTGGAAAATTCTTCTGTGCTTGAGATTTTTCATTAAGGGGAGGTTCAGTTGGATCTTGTTTAGTAGTCTGCGAGAGGCGGACCATGCATCGGATAGGAGTTTGATGAGAGGGGCAGCTGAATTTCCGTAGATTATATGATGAAGGATGCTCCTCTTTCGTGCACAAAAGTTCTTCATCCCCTAAACTGTACCATTCCCTCAGCATTTTTCAGCCCAAATGCATGACCTTGCATTTCTTAGCACTAAATCTTAGCTGCCAAATTTCAGACCATTCCTCAAGCTTTGCTAAGTTCTTCCTCATATTATTCACACCATCAGAGGTGTCTACTCTATTGCAGATTTTGGTATCATCTGCAAAGAGGCAAATCTTACCTGCATAATCACTTACAAAAATGTTAAAAAGAACCAAACCTTGAGACACACCACTGGTAACATCCCTTTCCAAAGAGCGGTCTCCATTGACCACTACTCTCTGTTGCCTTCCACAACCAGTTCCTGACCCAGGGCACTCAGTTTATTTATTAGATGCCTTTGCGTTAAAGGCTTTCACACTCCCTCTATCCAATTCTCTGGTCACCCAGGCAAAGAAATTGATCAGATTGCCTGACAAGACCTACCTCTAGTGAATCCATCTTGCCTCAAGTCCTGTAATCCATTGGATTCCAAAAAGTCACTATTCTCTGATTTTGAAGCATTTTCATGAATTTACTTATCACAGAAGTCAAACTTACTGGCCTGCAGTTCCTTAATTTGTCTGTCCTCTCTACCCTGCTTGGTTATGTATGAGTCTGGTGGGTCTTTGAAATTTGGTGTGCTGAACGAGATGTCTCCCTCAGATGTATAAGAAAGTCTAGCTATTTTAGATTTTTTTCTGAAGAGGGGATTAGATCAGGATTTGACTTTCAGATCCCCAAGGTTCAAGTGATAGCTCTATTGTGCTTCTGTGGCAAGGTCCATGGAAGATTGCCTTGCCCACGCAGGCAGATATTGGATGCTTCTTGCATGGTGTCAAGCCTATTCATTCTCTGCTCTGTGCCTTTGTTCTGCAATAAGATCTTAATCTGGTCCTCTGTGTCATCTTAGGCAGTGGCGTACCTAGGGTATGTGGCACCCGGGGCCCATCATTTTTTGACACCCCCCCCATGTAAAAAAATATTTTTTGTAATGACCATGAAACGGAATAAATGGTCAGAATAGAAACAGGCAGTGAAAATGTTCTTATATTCCAAACATAACATAACATAAATTATGTCTGAATTGTCATGACATCAGAAGTACATATGGAGTAGTTGCAGGTGATGCTTGGGACAGTTCTGATTGTGTTAGTTCTGTTTTATGTGTTTTTTGAATAGAAGGGTTTTTATTTCTTTTTGAAGGTTTTGCAGTCTGTGGTCGATGTCAATTGGTTGTAGAGTTGGGGGTCGAGTGTTGCAGCTCGAATGGCTAGGAGGTTGTCGAACAGTTTTTTTCTTTTGACGTTTTTGGTTGGAGGGTGTGTGAATGGTGCGTGAGTTCTCCTATGTCTGTTTGAAGTGGATTGAATTATTTAGCTGAAGAAATTAGTTACCCCCTCATCCCACACACATTAATTCTCTTCCATTTTTGTTCCCATTATAAAAAACACTGATAAGTTCCCAGAAAAAAAATACATTAAAATAAGAAGTGAAAACAAAGGCCCCTACAGATGAGAACATAACATAAGAATAGCCTAACTGGGTCAGACCAATGGTCCATCATGCCCAGTAGCCCATTCTCATGGTAGCCAATCCAGGACACTAATACTTGGTCAAAACCCAAAGAGTAGCAACATTCCATGCTACCGATCCAGGGCAAGCAGACACTTTCCCCATGTCTTAATAACAAATTATGGACTTTTCCTCCAGGAATTTGTCCAAATCTTTCTTAAAACCAGCTACACTATCTGCTTTTACCATAACTTCTGGCCACTTCATTTTTAAGTTTAGATCTTTCCTTTCAAACAGAGACCTTGCTAGATGTCAAATACAGCACAAGGTAACTTCACATGGACTTAGCTGTGCAGGAAATGTGAATCTCCTCATACACCCACCATATAGTGCAAAAATGTGCAAAGGTCTGTTTTTTTCTTTCGATCACTACATAGCCTAATGCCACACAAGCAGCGCTGTTACAAACATATTCTGTAGGTCAGTGCTAAGGATAACAAAGTTTCCTTCCTTGGACCAGAAGGAGATACTGATAAACCACTGGAAGAGATCCCAAAACAACACCCAAAGACCCACTCAGTGTGTGAACCAGTTGAGTGGAGTGGGCTAACTGGGGGGTGGAAATGGGCCTGGAGTTTGCCCAGACCACCTCTTCCTCTCAACATATTGACACGCTGCCACCACCACCACTAGGAACACCTCACTGGGTAGGCCAGCTATGCTATAAACTTTATAAAACACGTTATTATATTTTCTTATAAAGCACATATTTTAACTGAACTCTCTGACATCCTCAGCCTTTCCATTCACAAAAATAGAAGGAAGAAAAGTTCCCATTTCCTGCTGTCTCATGTCCCCGGCCTATACAATATTTTTTTTCTGCAGACCCTTCAAAAGTCTGACCAAATCCTCGTTTCACTTGCATTATAAAGTACTGAGGATGCAATCTCTACCCAATCCCAGGTCCTAAAGTCTAAGACAGTAGCGCAAACTAATGCTGCCAGATTCAGGAAAAAAAATTTTGATTCGATTCAGCCTATTGAATTGGCTTTTCAATTCGATTTTCCTGCCTAGTTGGGTGATTTTTTTCAAAACTCCTGGTGGGTTTTATAGCTTTTTCACCCCCTTTGGCTTCTCCTAACTACACTGGCGCTGTGGTGTAAATAAAATAAAGAAACAAAAAGGACTTTTCCTCTCTCTGTTAAATCCTAGCTCACGTTTGCAGTCCAACACCAGCTCTGGCAGGATACACATTTCAAATCTGACATATTATAATCACAAAACAGAAAATAAAATTAATTTTTCTACCTTTTGTTGTCTGGTTATATTTCAAATCTTGTTGGTCCAAGGCTCTGGTTTTCTTCTGATAACTTGCTTGCCAGGGTCTCCTTCTTTCTTCTTTCTGCATGCTAACCATCCATCTGCCAACTCTGTCCTCCCTTTCCATTTCCCTTCCCTCCCCAGGAAGTCTGGTATCTTTCCTTTTTTTCATCTCCCTCCACAGATCCACCTTTTCTTAACTACCCTTTCATCCGGCATCCTCCCTCCTTCCCCACCACCCCAGAGTCCACCATCTCTCCCTTTCTTTTCCCAATTACCCTCCTATCCAGTATCTCTATCACTCCTCCACACCATCCCTTGTGTCCAATTTCCCTCCCTTTCTGTTCCTTCCCTCCCTAAATCCCATGGTCCATCATCTCTCTCCCTCTCCTCTATTTTCAGACCCATTATTTCTTCCTCTCCCCCCAAAGTTTGGCATATGCACGTCTCTTTGAACACCCCCTTCCCTCCGTGTACTTCTAAACCAGGGTCCCCCCCAAAGGCCTGTCCCCCCTTAAAGGCCTGCACCCCCCTTGAAGGCCTGTCCCACCCCCTTGTAGGCCTGTCCCCCCCCCTTGAAGGCCTGCCTGCCTGTCTCCCCCTTGTAGGCCTGCCTGCCTGTCCCCCCCTTGAAGGCCTGCACCCCCTTGAAGGTCTGCACCCCCCCTGAAGGCCTGCACCCCCCTTGAAGGCCTGTTCCACCCCCTTGTAGGCCTGTCCCCCCCTTGAAGGCCTGCCTGCCTGTCCCCCCTTGAAGGCCTGTCCCCCCCCCTTGAAGGCCTGCCCCCCCCTTGAAGGCCTGTCCCCCCCCCTTGAAGGCCTGCACCCCCTTGAAGGCCTGCACCCCCCCGAAGGCCTGTCCCCCCCTTGAAGGCCTGCACCCCCCCGAAGTCCTGCACCCCCCCGAAGGCCTGTCCCCCCTTGAAGGCCTGTCCCACCCCCTTGTAGGCCTGTCCCACCCCCTTGTAGACCTGCCCCCCACTTGAAGGCTGCCTGCCCCCCCTTGAAGGCCTGCCTGCCCCCCCTTGAAGGCCTGTCCCCCCCCTTGAAGGCCTGCCTCCCCCCTTGAAGGCCTGCCTGTCCCCCCCCCTTGAAGGCCTGTCCCCATTTGAAAGCCTGCCTGCCTGCCCGCCCCCCCCCCCACCCCGAAGGACCGCTCGCCCCCCTGGCCTCCCCGCACCACCTATGAAGCAGCACTACCTATGCTCCCGGCCTTGCCGTTCAGTCCCCCCCACCACCCCCGAAGGACCGTTTGCCCCACTGACCTTCAGACGACGTCAGAGGAGGGGCGGGACCGCGGCGCAGGAAGCAGCGCCCAAGCAGTTCAGGGATCGCTGACGCTGCGGGCTGCTTCACAGGTGGTGCAGGAAGGTCAGTGGGGCGAGCGGTCCTTCGGGGGGGACGGGGACTGAACGGCAAGGCCGGGAGCACCCCCTCAGGGCTGGCACCCGGGGCGGACCGCCCCTCCCGCCCCCCCCTTGGTACGCCACTGATCTTAGGTCTGCTGTTTGAGCTTTTGAAGGAAGCTTCTTTGATGACCTTTCTGGTAGCCATTTGTTCTGTTAGGTGAGATTCCCTTGAGTTGCAGTCTTTGTCTTGCAGAAATCATTTCTTGACTTTATGACCGATACAGTTCTCTTTGCCCTATATCTTCATTCTTGCCAGTAGTGGTCTTTTCTTCTCATGTGAATTAGGTGGTGTCTCTATTAGCCTTTATGTGTTGGAGAATCAGATTCCTCAGAGAAGCTCGATAATTTGGTAATCTGCAATATGCTTTTGTGTTATATGGAGATTACCAGTTCCTTTTGAACTTCTGACAGTATTGTTAAGCACCATGCAAGGGGCAGGTGACTTCTAAATCTTCTATTGTGTGGTGGATTAAGGCTGTGACTGATAAGGCTGTGACAGATGTGGCCCACATCAGCAGGCAGAAGGTTATTCTGCCTGTTTTGCCATATTCCACTTAGATGCGAGCAGCTTCATGGGCAGAAGCCAGGACAATCACACCTACCTAATCAACCAGACCAAGGAGAACTCAGACCCCATTTACCCACCCCCCAATCAAAGGTACACAGTGCAAGAAGATATATGACAACCTACTAGCAACGCAAGCAGTGAAACTTGATCACTACCTCTCCAACATGCTGACAACAATGACCGATTTCAAATCATTTCGAAAAAAAATCAAAACCCTGTTATTCAAAAAATTCATCAAGAAATCCTAACACATCTCCATGACTATCCACACTCTTGTAAAACTCCCAGCAAAGTCTCAACCATGTAAACAGCACCCTAATTTGTCATTTTCCTGAAAATATCCAGTTATCTTCTTTTGTAATCTACCCAGAACTGCAAGGCATTGGCAGAATAGAAGTCACTAATGTAATGTAATGTAATATTTGCAAGGCAACTACCCAGTCATCACTATCCCAGCTTGGGGTGGAGTGGGCTTTGGTAGGGCAGTGCTTCAAGGGACCTTATTGTTCTCCCAGTAAGATATGGCTTTTGTATATCCTAGTTCTAAATCCAGAGGAATGTAGGATCCTTGAGACAGACCCTATGGCTTATTTACAAAAGAACATTTTTGATTTAGAAGCTGGATTTCTGACTGTAAGGGAATGTAAACTTGTGACTGTTTTGTACCCGAATCTGCCCAAGATAAGTCTTTGACTTCTCCTCCTGGGAGTCCAATTGTCTCAAGTAAAGAATCCCTTTTGGAAGCATCTTTAATTTTTATTGACCATTTTTTAAATTCTTTGGTTCAACAGACTCCTTCTTATATTTAAGGACACGACATATTTCCTTAACAAGTTGGGAACATGTTCAGTTATGAAAGGGGAAGCTTTAATGGTCATCCTTGATGTTAAGTCATTATATACAATGATTTCTCAAGATGAAGCACTTGGAATTTTGCAAGACTTTTTGGATACAAGACCTTCCTGGCAAATCTTGTAATGAAAGAGTTTTTTTTCTACATAATGGCCAAATTCTTCAACAGGTGTCTGGGGTGGCGATGGGGATCACCATGGCCCCTTCTGCTGCCAATTTATTTATGGCTTCTTTTGCAAAGTGGTTTTATGGGTGAGATTCACGAATGATATATTTTTCATCTGGAAGGGTAGTAAAAATAGCCCCTTTTGTTTGTCATTCTCTGTCTCCAATGATTGTCAAATTTGATAGGTGTCTATGTTGCCGGGATAAGTGCATAGAAATTCTCTGCCATGTGACTTTGGGGGGGGAAAGAAAGAAAAATACTGTTCTGTGTTCCTTTGTTCTCTTCCCCTGTATATCCTTAGCTTTATTTTTCTTCTGTATTTGAATTTTGGACATTTTGCTCAGATTTGCCTGCCCCCCCCCCCTTGACTCCCTCTGTCTTCTATGTAGAGACAGTTCATGTCTGAGGATGCAGGTGTGAGCTCCTAGTGTGGCTGTCTAGCTGATGAAAGGCAGCCCTGTGCCATTGGGTACATGCATACCAGTCGGTGCCCTCTTCAATGCAGGTGGCACTCAAGGAATCAACCCGCCCCCGTGTCATCATGGGACTATTGATTGGAATAGCAAACACACGTTAGTACCATGCTGAACAGCACAGTTAGATTGTGTTTGGATGAGGGGATACAGCTGGAGACTGATTACTCTCATTGATCAATCAAAGCCCTGATTTACCATTCTTCTGACACTCAATGGCATTGCTGTTGGAGGTAGAAGGAGCTTACTTGACCAGGGCTGTGTAAGAACTGAGATTCAGGGTGTCCCATCAGCCGCTGTTGAGTGTTACGGTTCAGTTTATGCATATATAACTAGTATCTCATAAGCTTTCCCATTCTCCGATAAACGGCCAGAATATAATAGGAGTAGGCTTGCTTTTCTGATGTAGGCTATTCTGCATGCTGGTTTCATATTGTTTATTCTTTAATTTTCATAGGGCTGCAATTAATCGTGCAATTAAAGGTATGTTATTTTTCCCTCCCTCAGCAGTTCCTTGTGATGTCATTCAAAGGAGAGTTAAGTAACTTTCCCAGAGTCACAAGTTGCTGCAGTGGGGGAAAAAATAACATACCATTAATCGCGATTACAAATTTTAATTGAAATGCAGCCCTAAGTAGGACTCAAAGAAGAAGAACAAGAATTGAGGAATTTATAGACCTCTTACAAAGAGTAAGACCATGCCAAAGAATCAGTTCTGGACCTAAATAATTTGCTATGTTATTGTCCTCCAGGTATATTTGCAAATAAGATTTCTTCTCAGAAGACTATGTTGCTAGGAGATTGTAATCTTCATATGGATTTAGCTAGTTCAGATGTTATATCAACGGCTTTTTTAAAGTGAATTAGAGGGTTTGGGTTGAACATAAATGCCAGCTTATCAAGCAGGGCGTTCCGAGTGAGAAAGTCCCCTGGTCAGATCATTGTTTGATTCATTGTAAGGTTCCATCTACAGTAAGGCAAATTTCCAATTATTTGTGCCCTATATTTAGTTTCAGAGGACATTTTGATTTAGAAAAATTGAAATCTTTGATTCCTTGGACAATTTGGCATTCTTGTCCGCTTAATAAGGCTTATGATAAATGGCATGAATTCCTCGCTGAGTACTTGGACTCAATTGCCCCTTTGAAAGAAGTGAGAGTGAGATGAGTGAATGTTGTCCCATGATTCTCTGACAAAATGAAGTCTTTGAAGCAATAATTATGACAAAAAAAGATCCAGTGGTCTAAGAACCCAGATTCTAATACCTTTGAAATTACTCAGGCCAACAACAACAACAAAAAAAATTGGTGCCTTGAGTTTTTTGACCTGTTCCTGGGGTTATTTGGGGGGATGATTCAGAAAATTGCATTGGATATACTGCATCAGCTCTAGTTTCTTAGATATAGTTGAATTTATGCCTTTGGGATAGTAGAGTCAATATGAACATTGGGCAAAAAAAGATTGGCCTCTAAGGGAATATATAAGAACCTAAGAATAGCTTTACTCAAGCCCAATAGCCCGTTCTCAGAGTGACCAATCTCGGTCACCATTACCTGGCCAAAACCCAATGAGTAGCAACATTCCATACTACTAATCCAGGAAAAGCAGTGGCTTCCCCCATATATAGGGTAGTTGGAGGACAAAATGTGATCAATGAACCTTTGGCAGCATGAGATAGACTCATACTGCCACCATTACATAAAAAGCTAGGCCTAATGAAACAATTTGGAAGGCTTTGAATAAAAATGGTTCATGTAATACGTAGAGCATTTGTTACCTGGATTTACCATGGAAAAACTGAAAGCGGGAATTTTCGATAGTCCACAGATCAGACAACCCATAAATGACCCACATTTCATAGCATCAATGAATGAAATTGAATCATGTGCCTGGTCTTCATTTTTTCTTGTTGTGAAAAACTTTCTTGGCAAGAAGAAGGCAGACAATTATACACAAATAGTAGAGGATATGCGCTTTCATTTCAACAGGCTTGGCTGTAACATGAGTGTTAAAGTTCATTATCTGCACAGTCACTTAGATCGCTTTCCAGAGAACCTTGATGACTTAAGCGAAGAGCAAGGTGAAAGGTTTCACCAAGACAAAAGAAAACAATGGGAGCCAGATATCAAGGAAGATGGGATACACACATGATGGCAGACTATTGTGGAATCTCTTGTGGGATTGTCCTGGCAGATCCCACTCTCAGAAGTCTTACAAAAGGAGCTTCTTGTGTGTCGAATGACTGGAAAGTTTGTATCCTAAACTTGTGCTTTTGGTATGAAATAAGTAGATTTTCATGTTGTATACTTTTCTTTTCATTTTTAATATGTTTCCTTCAACCATAACGATATTAATTTAAACACTACATTAAAATATCCTGATTTTTTAATGGGCAAGCAGAGTGAAGAGTGGTATATATAACACATGTTCTGTATCTCAAAAACTAGAGCTGATAGGAGAAAACTGGTGCCAATTTTGGAATCAGCAGGTCAGATATACCCAGAAACAGGTCTAACATTTTGAGGCACCAAAATGAGTAATGGTCAGTTTTATCAAATTCATTTACAATCATATAAACAGTTTAGATCAGGGATGTCAAAATCCTTCCTGGAGGGCCGCAATCCAGTCGGGTTTTCAGGATTTCCCCAATGAATATGCATGAGATCTATTTGCATGCACTGCTTTCATTGTATGCTAATAGATCTCATGCATATTCATTGGGGAAATCCTGAAAACCTGACTGGATTGCGGCCCTCCAGAAAGGACTTTGACACCCCTGGTTTAGATGCAAAAAAATAATTTTTGGATAGAAAAATTAAGGAATCAGCAGTATCATCAAATCAATTATTCAAGGTGATTAGGAATGACATGGAGACACATTTTTCCCCGTCCACGCAGGAACTCCTTTTCCCGTCCCATCCCAGCAAGTTCTTTGCCTGTCCCTGCCTCATTCCTGCATGCTCTGTCCTCATCTGAAAAAGCCTCAAACACTTTAAAACATAAGAACATAAGAATTGTCGCTGCTGGGTTAGACCAGTGGTGTATTGCGCCCAGTAGTCCGCTCATGCGGCGGCCCCCAGATCAAAGACCAGTGCCTAACCGAGACCAGCCCTACCTGCGTTCGTTCTGGTTCAGCAGGAACTTGTCCAGCCTTGCCTTGAATCCCTGGAGAGCGTTCCAGTTTTCCACCACTCTCTGGGTGAAGAAGAACTTCCTTATGTTTGTACGGAATCAATCCCCTTTCAACTTTAGAGAGTGCCCTCTTGTTCTCTCTACCTTGGAGAGGATGAACAACCTGTCTTTATCTACTAAGTCTATTCCCTTCATTATCTTGAATATTTCAATCATGTTCCCTCTCAGTCGCCTCTTGTCAAGGGAGAAGAGATCCAGTTTCTCTAATCTCTCACTGTACGACAACTCCTCCAACCCCTTAACCACTCTTCTCTGGACCCTTTCAAGCAGTACCGTGTCCTTCTTCATGTACGGTGACCAGTTCTGTTCAAAGCTTGTGTGGTTAAGGCAGACCTTACAGGAATGGCATGGGGAAATTGAGTTCCTGTGGGGACAGGGACAAATTTGTCCCATGTTATTCTCTAGTTAGGAACTTCACTGCTCCTCCCCTTCTTTCATCATATTCATCTATTTCTTGTGATAGTTTTGCAAAAGCATTTCTAACATAAAGAAAAGATCTCAGATTCTTTTATTGGCCTGCCTTTACCGATTGAATTACCGGCCACATCTGAGCCTTGACAGAATTTTCATCAGAGTCTTTATGTCCTCTTGATTGTTGTTCACCAAGTATATTAAAAAGGGTTTCCTCCCATTTTTAACATCATTGATTAATAGATCCTTGAAGGAAGGATTAGTGCTTAGTAGCTTAAAAAGAGCTTTATTAAAAAATCAATCTTTGGACTCTGAGGTGATTACTAATTACTATCCGTTTCTTCTTTGAAGTTTGTTGCAAAAATCTTAGAAAAGATAGTATTGATGCAATTGCAAGACTTTTTTTGACGGGTTTGATATCCTAGATAGCTCACAATTTGGTCTCAGGCCAAACACTTGACTGACACTCTTTTACTGTCTGTATTTGATTCTGTTTGGGCAGGTTTTGATAGAGGTGAGTGATTTTTATGCTGTTTTTAGATATATCTGCTGCCTTTGATACAATATATCATGGGATTCTCTTGGAATGATTGAAGTCCCTTGGAATACAGGTGATGGTACTGGAATGGTTAAGTCTTTTTAGTGATTGGTTTTTTCATGTTCAAAGGGGGTCCAAATGCTGAGAATGGAAGTCAACATTCGATGAAATTGCAAGGAAATACTTTCAAAACCAATGGGAGGAAAATTTTTTCACTCAGAGAATAGTTAAGCTCTGGAACGCGTTGTGGTAAGAGCGGATAGCATAGCTGGTTTTAAGAAAGGTTTAGACAAGTTCCAGGAGGAAAAGTCCATAGTTATTGAGAAAGGCATGGGGGAAACCACTGCTTGCCTTGTATTGGTGGCATGGAATGTTGCTGCACCTTGGGTTTTGGCCAGGTACTAGTGACCTGGATTGGCCACCATGAGAACGAGCTACTGGGCTTGATAGACCATTGCTCTGACCCAGTAAGGCTATTCTTATGTTCTTATTGTGGTTCCGTGGGGATCTGCTCTGTCAGCTGCATAGTTTAATATTTATTTGCTTCCTAATCTAATCTAATCTTTGATTTTATATATCGATTCATCCCAACAGCGACTGTTTGACATGTTCTTGCACAGCTTATGTTTGCTTTTGTATATGTGCTGATGACATCTAATTTTATTCTCCTATTGAGAATTCAGTACTTAATTTGATAAAATTTCTTAAAGTGCATCTTCAGACAATCAGTAGTTGGATGATGGCTAATCATTGGCAGAGTTGTGTGTTGAGTAGCAGAGGGTACATTGAGTGATAATGGAATCAAAAGGACCACCTGAGTTCTGAAAACATTTTTGGAGGTAGGCGTTACAGTTGTGGAAAGGCCAAAGGAGATGGTAGAGGCATCTATAAACCTCCTGAAGAGATGTATTCCAGAGAGCTGGCCAGGACTAGATGATTTCAGTCTCCAGAACTTAATGTGTTCAGTTAGAATGGAAGTGACATGTCATGTGCACAATCTGCACACATGAGTAAATAACTTTCACTTACTTAATGAGATATTAATCAAAGAGCATTGACTAGGGGAGTCAAACACTGCTGCCAGCGAGGCTTCTATCTTTCCATCCCTTTGGCAGGCATTAAGGGAGAATACAATGCAACAATCAATACGGTCTTATTCAGCGCAGCCAAGATGCATGAATCGCAGGCAGGATTTAAACCAAGCATGTCAACCTCCAGTTAGTTCATATCTTTGCTCTAACCTGTAATGGAAAATAAATCTCTCCCTGAATGCAGCAGCCTCTATTTTCTGGATGTCGTGGCAGATCTAAAGAGAAGCCAACCCTCTCTCTTGGTTCAGTACAAAGATTGAGATCTAGTTGATCTCTACCTATTTTTAGTAACATAATAGATGACAGCAGATAAAGGCCCAACAAAGCAAGTTATAGTCCTTCATGATCAAATACTGGCATCATAAATAGAGCAGTTGCCAATCTGCCAACCAAGAATAGGCAATTAAATCTGATACAGTCTTGGAAGAGTGATTTTATAATGTTGGCTGTAGTTCAACTGCATTTGATTTTATTTTATTAAAAAATCTATATCTAATCTAATCTAAATATTCTAAGAAGGTTACAAGTCAATACTCTTAGAATTCACAAAATTAGAACATAGAAAACATTGACAAAACTATGATCATAATAGTAGACCCAAAGAGGGACATTTTTGAAAAAACCCCATCTAAGTCCAACTTGAATGTTTCCAGCTGAACATCCAAAGCTGGAGGAACAAAAATGGCCATTTTCGAAAGGCAAACTGCTGGACATCCAAATATAAATATATATTTTTAAAATCATCGACTTCGACGTCTTGGCCAACAGGACATCTATTTTTGATCAGAAAAACATCCAGGTTGAAAACATCCTAATCCTGACCATTTGGCCAGTATCCTGACCATTTGGCCTGACCATTTGGCCAGTGGGGCCAGTATAGTAATGGAATGGCCAATTCTTGGTCCACAACTGAACATTGCCTCCTATCCCATGACTCTTTAATTTTCTCAGGAGTCTCTCATGAGGAACTTCCTTCCCTCCCTTCCCCCAACTCTAACCCCACTCACAACTAACATGCTCTTTTCCCATGCACCATCTCTTTCCCTCCCCTCCCCTCCACCCCATGTCCTCCCTCTCTCACTACTCTCACCCCTCCTGAAACAATTTCCCTTCTTTCCCTCCCTCCCTACCCCTCTCACAACTAATATCCAAGTTTTATTTAAAATTTGATTAAACACTTATAAAAAATTTCAAAGCTATTTACATTTATAAAATTAAGCGAATAGAAACACATAGTAGATAGACATAGACCATGACAAACTAGAGATTCAGGTAAGGAGGGTGGAACTACAATTTCGTTAAATAAAGGAACGAATAGGGGAAAAACAATAAAGAAAGGGGTAGCTGGTTGTCAAAAAGGCTAATTTATAAACACAGAATTATGATCATGTAGAGTAATGTTTGTCTGCTGTTTTGGACTCTTGCTTCAACGGGTTATCAGCAGTGATTCATATATGTTGCCTGCTGCTAACCTGGAAGCCTCTCCTCTGTCACGTCCTGCCTGGATAGAAACAGGACGTTCGGACAGAGGGCAGAAGAGAGGTTTCCAGGTTAGTGGCAGGTAGCAAGTAGGAATTGCTGCCACTAACCAGTTAAATCAAGACAGAGAATAATACGGAAGATGCAAGGACTGTGGGAGCTCAACCTGCTTCTCAATGCAGGAGGCAAAATTAATTGCAGGGGCAACGACGATGACAGTGTCTCCACCAGAGGATTGAGGAGGAAAGAGGGCCGGAGAACAACGCAGCTCTGTGTACTCCTCACCAGCAGTTTGCGTACTCCTTGGGGTACACGTAATGCGTGTTGGGAACTAATCAGATTCAGATGATGTAGGCGACCCTCAGTTATAGTAACTATGTAAATGTTAGGGGCATTATCAACTGCTGGAATGAAGCCCTATCTGTAGTTTTTCAGTGACTCAGTTGCAGTGCTGAACAGGGCAGGACTGGTGGATCAGTGGTAGTGCAGTTTACTGCCACACCAAAATCTCTTAGTTGGACTGGGGATGTTGGTTGCAAATGCAGTGTTCATAATATTCAGAGAGGTCATTCTTCAAGAGTAACACATCTAATCTAATCTTCATTTTATAGACCGAATCTACTCCCTAAGGAGTTCGACTCGGAAAATACCGCGAATGACTGGGACCGCAGATGACCGGGGGAGCACTGTATATGTAATAAAAGTGAACCAAGTATAGGACAATCAAGCTATTGTGATATCACTGATTAGGTTGGCTCTTAAGCATTGGTGGAATGAGGGAGGCATTGTGGGATTGGATTGGATTTATTTCACTTGATATACCGCTTATATGTAGTGTAATAAGCGGTTTACAGTGACAAGGTTTATCACATAGCAATCTACAATCAGCAGAAAGTTACACATCCTTAAATACATCTGAGAGAAGGCTTCTATCCTGATATAAAGTGTACTAAAAGACAGCCATGAGCATGCTAAGTTATGATCCATTGTGATGTTGAAATAGAATCATCTTCAGCTGTTTCCGAAAGGCATAATAGGATAACCCGGATAGGACAAAATTCCAAAGGGCTGGGCCTGCATAGGAGAAAGTTCAAGTTCAAGTTTATTAATATTTGATTAATCGCTTAATCAATATGCTAAGCGATGTACAGAATCATAAATTAACAATAGAAGTACAAGGAAGAACAAACTAATTGACAAATATTTAACAAAAAACCAAATGGTAAATATTTAATGACAAGACAAACTTGAAATGGGAGGAGAGGGGGGGAAAGTTACAAGCTTTTCATTAAGTAGAAAGAACAAAAAAGGAGAAGAACAAAAGGGGACGGGGGAATTTAAAATCTAAGTATAAAAAGCAAATCTAAAATTTAGATATTAAAAGCGTCTTTAAAAAGATGGGTCTTTAGACTTTTTTTAAAGGAGGTGGGGTCTTTTTCATTTTTAATATATTGTGGTAGAGAGTTCCACCATTGAGGGCCCATTACTGAAAACATATCAGATCTTCTTGTACCGATTATTTTCAGGGATGGTATATTTAAAAGATTCTGGGAGGAAGATCTAAGAGGTCGCGTGGAGTTATGGGGTATTAACATACTGGCTATAAATTGAGGTTCTTTATAGATTAGAGTTTTAAATGTTAAGAACATGACCTTAAAGAAGATGCGATGGCTAACGGGAAGCCAGTGTGATTCAATCAAGAGTGGTGTAACATGATCATATTTTTTGGCGTTATGGATTAGTTTTATGGCTGTATTCTGGATAATTTGGAGTCTTCTTTTTTCTTTTAGGAGATGTTAAGGAGTAGAGAATTACAGTAGTCCATTCTAGTTAAAATCAGCGAGTGAACTAAGATGTTAGTTGATTTAGGCTCAAGGAATTTGCTGATTGATCTTATTAAGCGTAGTTTGTAGAAACAGGATTTAACTATGTAGTTGATATGATCATGGAACATTAATTTGTCATCAATTGTTACCCCTAAAATTTTTAAGGATGAGACGGACTCTATTGGAATATTATTAAGAACAAATGGGGTCATTAAACTAATGTCTTTTTTCCAAGAAAAGAACATAGATTTTGTTTTTTTAATATTTAAGGCTAATTTATTTGAATTGAGCCAGTTTTGTATTGTTTCGAGTTTTTTGTTTATAGATTGAATATCATTATTATTTTCTAGATCCAAAGGGTGAATGAGTTTCGTCAGTCGTAAGGCGGAAGTCATTATGCCATTGTATAGATCCATGGTGAGGCCCCACCTGGAATACTGTGTGCAATTCTGGAGGCCGCATTATCGCAAGGATGTGCTGAGACTGGAGTCGGTGCAAAGAATGGCCACCCGGATGGTCTCGGGACTCAAGGATCTACCATACGAAAAACGGCTTGACAAATTACAGCTATACTCGCTCGAGGAGCGCAGAGAGAGGGGGGACATGATCGAGACGTTCAAGTATCTTACGGGCCGCATCGAGGCGGAGGAAGATATCTTCTTTTTCAAGGGTCCCACGACAACAAGAGGGCATCCGTTGAAAATCAGGGGCGGGAAACTACGAGGTGACACCAGGAAATTCTTTTTCACTGAAAGAGTGGTTGATCGCTGGAATAGTCTTCCACTACAGGTGATTGAGGCCAGCAGCGTGCCTGATTTTAAGGCCAAATGGGATCGGCACATGGGATCTATTCACAGGGCAAAGGTAGGGGAGGGACATTAAGGTGGGCAGACTAGATGGGCCTTGGGCCCTTATCTGCCGTCTATTTCTATGTTTCTATGTTTCTATGAGTTGAACGTCGTCTGCATAAGAGAAGGAAGTAAAACCGATTGACTGACAAAGGCTCAGAAGAGGAGAAAGGAATATGTTAAAGAGAAGGGGAGACAGAATAGATCCTTGGGGGATCCCATAAGATGTTGAATAAGTGTTAGAATATTCATTATTAAACTTAACTGAAGAAGTGCGGTTGGAGAGATATGAAATAAACCAGTTAAGTACCTGGTCGCTGATGCCTATCGATTCTAGTCTGTTAATGAGTAAGTCGTGATCTATAGTATCAAAAGCTGCAGATGTGTCCAAAGAGAACAGTACAACAGATTTGTGGTGATCTAGAAAATAATGAATCTTAGTTGTTAAACCTATCAGAGAATATTCAGTGTTATGATATTTACGAAAGCCTGTTTGGTTGGGATGTAAAGCATTAGTTGATTCAATGAAGTCAGAAACCTGGTTGAATATCAGTTTTTCTGTAAGTTTGGCCAGGAAGGGTATATTAGCAATTGGACGATAGTTTGTTGAGTCATCTATGCTAGATTTATAGTGTTTAAGTATCGGGGTGATGATCGAAGTTTTCCAGGTGGAAGGGACTGATGCAGTAAGTATGCTTTTTAGGATAATGGAGCTCTTTTTTTGGATAACTCTAACTTAATTTCTCGTGGTCCTGGTAAGTTGACCTTCTCATTTTGTAACTATCTTAAAGACTTTCTAGGTGAATATTTGAGAGGTTTTTTTTTCCATAAATACTCTGCTTTATAAACTAGGCACAGCAATTTAAACTCAATCCTTTTGGTTACAGGTAACCAGTGTAATTTATACAGGACTGGTATAATATGATCATTCCTATGTGTTCCGGTTAATAGTCTAGCAGCAGTGTTCTGAATTTATTGAAGCCGAAACAAATTGGCTTTGCTTAACTCCAAGAATAGTGTGTTACAATAGTCTAATCGACTAGTAATAAAGGCAGGAATAAGTTTTGTTAAATTCTCTTTTGTCATCACGGTTTTAAATGACGCAGCATTCTCAAATTATAAAAGCACCTTTTCACAATATGTAACTTAACTCTGAGTTACAATGTTCTCCCAGCGTGGTGATGTCTGACTGGAACCTCACTTATTTACCGTCGATTTCGGGCAAAATTCTTAAGTCAGAGTTGATTATAAGATAGCCACGTAGCTGTGCATTTCTCAGCATTTTTTGGTTAGCCAGTCACACAGTTCAGTCAGTTTGGCATTAAGTTCAGAGATCACTTCCTGATTTTCCTCAATGAATAGTAAGAGTTAATTGTCATCAACAAAGATATGGAATTTTATGTCCCAAGATTTCCGCTTCTTTGCTAGAGGTATTAGGTATAGATTGAAGAGGGATGGTGAGAATAACGATCCTTGAGTTAACCTGACATGACATTTCCTTCAGTTGACCGTTCATTTTTCCAGCATACTGAGAGCAGGAGCGATTTGAAAAGTACAATATAAACCATTATAGTACTGTGGAATTTAGACCCATTTCCTTGAGTCTGTATAATAATTTCAAATGAGAAACAGTATCAAATCTAATTGAATCCATAGAGTGTCTAAGCCAGATTCGGCTTAACACAGAATTTCATCCGTTAGATCCAACAATCATGACTGTTATGATGATCATTGTCTCAAGACAAGCTTTTCCAAGGTCTTCACCAGCAAAGGTAAATTTGAAATTGGTCTGAAGTCTGCATATTCATCACATTTGGATTTATTCTTTTTGTCGCTAGAAGTAAGAACTACTTCCTTTAAGCTGTGTGGAACTATTCCATTGCTCAAAGATAAATTTACTGTGTAGCTTACAAAAGGAACCATTTCATTCCCAATGGAGGAAAGGATTCGAAAAGGTATGGTATCTGACTGGATAGCCGAAAAATTAATCATGAACGGACTCTGTTTTGAAACTATTCCACATTTGCGGATTGTCCAGAGACCTTTTTGGAGGATTTTGCCAGTCTCTGTTAGACAAACCTTAGCACATCTTTTAGGAAAGCTTTAAGCTTTGGACAGGGAGGAAACTTTATGTACAAAGTAACTTAAAAAGCCTGAGGCTGTCAAGGTATTTCCCAAATTGGGCAGTTTCTTAGAGGAGACATTAGCCAGATCATAGACTATTTTAAACAGGTGATGACGATTATTTCCAACTTCCTCTAATTTTTTATTAATATATTCTCGCATACATCTCAAGATTTCTTCAATTTCAATTTATTAATTCTAGTCCACATATAAACCTACTCGCAAAACAGAATCTGCTGTCAAACCCAACATTACTAAGTACCAAATTTCATATTACCAAAAAGATTTTTTTTTTTAACATTCGCTTAAATTCTTTCAAGTTTGACAAACACCTTAAATACACTCAGCCCATTCCACTTTAATGATAATAGAATTTGCTTTGCTGTTTAAGCGTAGATCCTCTGGCAGGTTCTTGCACCATTTGTGCTCTATCTCAGTTGGCTATGCAGTAGAGACAGACCTAAGTGGACCCAACTGTTTTTCTTCCTGTCACTAACCACGAATCCAATATCTTGTCTGCTAGAACTATTATGATTTTTTTGCCATTCAGCAATGCTGGTAGAAAGGTCATAGTTGTCAAAAGATGGAACGATTTCCTGGACAATATTCTTAATGTCTGATATTCTTAGATTGTCTTTCACTTTACTTACTTTGGTTGGATTATTTTCAAGTTTTTTTCTTTTTGGCCTGCATTAATGTACAAGTACAACCAGGACGCGGGAAGTCATCATGCCATTGTATCGAGCGATGGTGCGTCCACATCTGGAATACTGCGTTCAGTATTGGTTGCCGTACCTCAAGAAGGACATGGCGGTACTTGAGAGAGTCCAAAGGAGAGCAACGAAACTGGTAAGAGGGCTGGAACACTGCCCATACGCCGAGAGGTTGGATAGGCTGGGGCTCTTCTCTCTGGAAAAAAGGAGGCTCAGGGGAGATATGATAGAGACCTTCAAGATCATGAGGGGCATGGAGAGGGTGGATAGGGACAGATTCTTCAGACTGAAGGGGACAACAAGTACGAGGGGGCATTCGGAGAAACTGAAGGGAGATAGGTTCAAAACAAATGCAAGGAAGTTTTTTTTCACCCAAAGGGTCGTGGACACTTGGAATGCGCTACCAGAGGAAGTGATCAGGCAGAGTACGGTACAGGGATTCAAACAGGGATTGGACTGATTCCTGAGGGATAAAGGGATCGTGGGATACTGAGAGAGGTATCCAGGAAATAAGTATAGAAACCCAACCAGGTCGTGCATGTGCAAGACAGGAGGGTTAGGACTTCGATGGGAAGATAGGACTTCAATGGGAAACCAAGGTGGCAAGGGGGCCCCTTCTGGTGATTCAGACAGGTCGTGACCTGTTTGGGCCGCCGCGGGAGCAGACTGCTGGGCGGGATGGACCTGTGGTCTGACCCGGCGGAGGCACTGCTTATGTTCTTATGTTCTTAATGAAATGATGGTCAGACCAGCCAACAGGGATGACTTTTTCTACCTTCCAATGATATTTTGAAATGAAGACTAGATCAAGAACACTTCCAGCTTTATGTATGGGAACCCTTACTAACTGACTGAATCATCGTTTCCTGAAATAGATTCTGATGACTATTTTGTCTCATAGATTTTGCAAAGTTGAAATCACTAAAGGCTCCTTTGACTAAGGTGTGCTAGCGTTTTTAGCGCACCAGCAGATTACCGCGCGCTAACTCCGCACTACACAGCTAGAACTAACGCCAGCTCAATGCTGGCATTAGCGTCTAGCGCGCACTATTCCGCTCGTTAAAGCCCTAACGTATTTTAGTAAAAGGAGCCCTTAGTATAACTGGATCCTTAGATTTGGTAGCAATATGTAAAGTAGTTTGATTGTGAATTGGTTGAGCAAGAGGGGACAGATTGAGCTAACTAAACTAAACTAAACCTTAAGTTTATATACCGCATCTTCTCCACAGATGTGTAGCTCGACACGGTTTACAAGAACTTTAGGAAGTGAAATAAGGTTTACATGAACTTAAATATAGGAAGAGAAGAATGGGGTTGCATACAGGGGGGAAGAGAGAATTACATTTTTGTGAAAGCCAAGTTTTCAGGTGCTTACGGAATAATTGGAGGGAGCCCAGGTTCCGCAGCGGGATAGTAAGATCGTTCCAAAGCCCTGTGATTTTGAAGAGGAGGGATTTTCCCAGTTTACCCACATAGAGAATACCATGTAGAGAGGGGAAGGCTAGTTTATGTCTTTGGGCGGGTCTGGTGGAGTCAGGACTCGAGGAGTTATAAGATAGAGGGATTAGGGGAGGGAGGATGCCATGAATGATCTTAAAAGCCAGGCAGGTGCATTTGAAATGGATTCTGGAAATCACTGGGAG
The DNA here is from genome assembly GCF_902459505.1 of Geotrypetes seraphini. Classification (NCBI taxonomy): domain Eukaryota; kingdom Metazoa; phylum Chordata; class Amphibia; order Gymnophiona; family Dermophiidae; genus Geotrypetes; species Geotrypetes seraphini. The sequence continues at coordinate 8,739,832 of NC_047087.1, read as the reverse complement.
CCAGTGAAGTTTGGCCAGGAGTGGGGAGACATGGTCTGATTTGCGTTTTACAAAGATCAACTTGGCCGCAGTGTTCTGGATTAGCTGGAGTCTTTGAAGACTTTTTTTGGTTAGACTTAAGTAAATGGCATTACAGTAGTCTAGTTTGGAGAGGATGATAGATTGGACAAGGATGGCGAATTGTTGTTGGCGGAAGTAGGCCCTTACTTTCCTCAGTATGTGGAGGCTGAAAAAGCATGATTTTGCCAAGGAGTTGAGGTGGTCATTGAAGGAGAGGGAAGAATCGATAATGATGCTGTAGTGCGGCTCCAGAGGGTAGTGCGAAGAGGGTGGGCAGGTGTTCTAATTTTGGGCCGAGCCAGAGTAGTTTTGCTTTAGATTCATTCAATTTCATCTGTACCAAGAGGGACCAGGAGTAGAGTCTTGTTATGCAATCTGTAATGTTCTCGTGGAGGTTGGTGAGGTTCTGGTCTGTCTCAAGAAGGACAAGGATGTCATCAGCGTATGTGTAGATTGTTTCAAAGGGGGATAGTTGGAGGAGTTTCAGGGAGGACATATAGATGTTAAAGAGAATAGGGGATAGGGGTGATCCATGAGGGACACCGCAGGGTGGTGACCAAGGGACGAACATGGTGCCATTTGTGTTGACAGTGTAGGAACGAGAACGTAGGAAGTTTGAGAACCACTTTAGGACAGTGGAGTCAATGCCTATCTCGGAAAGTTGATAAAGCAGTATATCGTGGTGGACGACATCGAAAGCTGCAGAGAGATCGAATTGCAATAGGACAGCGAACTTGTTACGGGAATGTAATTGTTGCACTTTTGAAATTAAGGAAACTAGGAGGGATTCGGTGCTGAAGCTGGGTCTGAAGCCATATTGGTAGGGAAGGAGAATGGAGAATCTCTCTAGGTAAGGTGAGAGCTGGGTAGAGATGATGGTCTCTAGTATTTTAGTTAGGAGAGGGATATTTGCTATGGGGCGGTAGTTAGATGGTAAGGAAGGGTCGAGATCAGCTTTTTTCAGTAGAGGGGACAAGGCAATGTGTCCCATTTCTGTGGAGAACAGACCTGATAATAAAGCAGAGTTTATAAGTCTGGTAAGGGAGGAGATGGCTTGCGCAGGAATGTTTTCATATAGGTAGGAAGGGAAAGGATCCAGGATGCATTTGCAGGATTTCAGTTTGAGACAAAGTTTAGAGATCTGGGGTTCGGATACGAGTTCAAAGGCAGTCCAGGATCTATCAGCAGGGATAGGGTTAGAGTCATTGGGGGCCAGAGAATGGTAAGAGACTGCTGGGGAGAAGGAACTCCTTATGGTAGTAATCTTTTTGATGAAGAATTTAGCTAGATCGTCTGCGGATGGAGGGGAGGGGGGAAAGGTGGAGTCATTTTTTGAGGTTAAGTTGCACCAGATGTTGAACAGTGTACTTTTTTGGTTTTTAGATCTGGAAATTTTATCTCCATAGAAATTCTTCCTTGCTTTTTTTAATATTGTGTTATAGAACTTGATATTGTCTCTCCAGGATTGTCTGTCTGGAGGGGATTGAACATATGAAAGAGCACAAATTCTGCTATTAGTCTTACTCTGAGTTGAATCTCTTGGCCTTCCCCAGATGACAGATGTTATTGAGTGCATATTCGATGGTTTGGATAGACCTCTTTTGAGCGATCTTCTGTCCTTGATCTGCATATAGGGCTTTTTGGCATGGCCTGCAAGCAGGAGTGGCCCGCTTGACCATTGGCCCTTTAAAGGACTGAAGACTGGGCCCGATGTGTTGAGGGCAATGCTTCTTGTCATCAGAAGTCTCAGTGCCAGTCTGGTGGGCTAAGGAGGGACAAGATGGAAGGATTCTTCCTTCTTATCCTGCTCGAGTTACTAGAGACTGAAACTCTTTCCACTAAGGTTGGGGGGGGGGGGTAATTATCAATGTGGGCTACTGTTAGCATGGGTTATTTTACCACAAGTCTCATTTAATGCAATGATATCTCATGACTAATAGTTGGGGTTATCGGTAAGATAATATACCTTAACAGTAGCTCACATTGATAACGCCACCCCACCCCCCTCCCAAATTGCATAAAGTGAGGATATAAAATGCTTTTGGAAGTAAGTACTTGATCTGAGCAAAACTGCTCTAGCTCAGTCTCTAGCACATCTGGGAGGTTAAAAAAGGTGAGAAAGCAATGAGCTTAGAAACTAGAGAGTTCTTTGCTTTTCTTCCTGTATCTTCCTGCTTTCCTTTGTCCTCCCTACCCTCTTCTAACCACTTTCTCTATAATGTCGCCAAGAGCTTGTATAGGTATGTGCTACGCACAAATGGAAGAAAGAAAATAAATAAATAACCCAAGAAAAAATTCAGCTTTCCTTGCTTATTTTCTTTTATACAGAAAACAACTGGAAGGGTCTTCTCCTGATGCTCCACAGTGTTCCCGCTAAGGTGCGCTGGTGTGCGCTTGCGCACAAAATATTACCTGGCAGCGCACAAGTTTCTCGTCACAGCGCACACATTGTAGAGCACAGTTCTTCAACCGCCGGTCCGCAAACAAAATCTTGCCGGTCCGCGAAGGATTCGGTCCCCGCCGCAACGAAAGGCCGGCGTCAGCTGACTTGCAACTTCCTGTTGCAGTCGCTGTGCCGGGACTCCTGCCTTCGCCGGGACTCCTGCCTTCCACCGCGTTTGCCTCCTGCCTTGTCTCCGCACCTCCAGACCAGCAGCGGCAGCTCTGTATGTTTTTAACTTCGGCACAGAGCTGCCCCTAATCAATAGTTTAGCGCGGTTTCATAAGGCAGCCTCGGGGCCTTTGCTAGGCCGGCCCACATCGCATCATCGAAGCGGGCCGGCTATCAAAGGCCCCGAGGCTGCCTCATGAAACCGCGCTAAACTATTGATTAGGGGCAGCTCTGTGCCGAAGTTAAAAGCATACAGAGCTGCCGCTGCTGGTCTGAACTCTTGGGCCGCTGAAGGAGGGCAAAAAGCAGCTATCCTGGAGGTTTCCCTTCCTCTCGCCTTACAGGTTCCTTTTTTCCACCTTTTTTTTTTTCCTTCAAACGGCAACGGGCCCCAGCATCGACATCAATCAAGTAAGTTCCACTGTCAATCAAGCGGTTCTGCTCGGCCAAAGCTTCCCCTGTGACATGAGCCACCCTCAGGGGAAAGAAAGTGACCCACAAAGGTGAGGGGAAGGGGGGCAGATGATGGAAGTTGGGGGGGGGAGAGAGAGAAGGGGCAGATGATGGAATGGAGGAGATGAGAGAGAGAGAGAAGGGGACAGATGATGGAAGTGAGAAGAAGGGAGAGAGAGCAGAAGGCAGATGGATGTCAGTTGAGAGGGGAGAGCAGATGCTGAATGGAAGTGGGGAAAGAACACATACTGGATGGAAGGAGGAGATAAATAAAGGGGGAAGAAAATAGTAAGATAATGGAGGGGTGAGGGAAAGGGGTGACAAGCTGTGTGTAGACACAGTGAAAAGAGGGAAACGGGACTAAATAGTAAGAAAGAATTTAATTTAGATGGAGGCAGAAAATAGAGAAGGAAGACCAGAGAAGAAAAGGGAAGAGAGCAGAGAATGATCAGATCTGAGTGGAGGAAATGAGAAGAGAGATATGCTAAAAACCACAGGGGGGAGGGAAGGATAGAGATGCCAGACCATGAGGGGAACAGAAGGAAGATGATGGATGCTAGACCAAATTGGAGGGTGGGGGGGGGGCAGGAGGAGAGATGGCAGGGAAAGACAGACAGTGAATGGAAGGGGCAGATGCTGGACTGAAGAGACAGAGAAGGTTATCATGCTGCTGTACCGGGCCATGGTACGCCCTCACCTGGAGTACTGCGTCCAGCACTGGTACTTTAAGAAGGACACGGTACTACTCGAAAGGATCCAGAGAAGAGCAACTAAAATGGTTAAGGGGCTGGAGGAGTTGCCGTACAGCGAAAGATTAGAGAAACTGGGCCTCTTCTCCCTTGAGCAGAGGAGATTGAGAGGGGACATGATAGAAACATTCAAGGTACTGAAGGGAATAGACTTAGTAGCTAAGGCAGGGAGAACGAGAGGGCACTCTCTAAAGTTGAAAGGGGATAGATTCCATACAAACGTAAGGAAGTTCTGTGGTAGAAAGCAACATATTTATTTGGCTCATAACTTGCTGGCGCCCGATATTTTTAGCTCACAGTGAAAAAAGTTTGCTCACAACACCCGCCCGCTTAGAGGGAACACTGCTCCCACACCTGAACTGATGCATAAGCAGATGATAGACAGAGAGCGATTTGATATAGAAGACCTTGTTTCAAGCATTGAGACTACCCAAATCCTTTCAGCGCTTTGGGAAGAAGCTCATTAGTAGAGCTCTCAGTGAGATGCCCTTGGGCAGTTTTGTTTCCTCACCAGGGGAAACTGTGCCAGCCCTTCACCTTCTTTCATAATGACAGGACAGTATTTGTTCTCTGAGCTTGGTAGACAGAACACAACCACACTGCCAGAGATCAGAGCATGTCTGTAGTTGCTGGAGGCTGGAGGGGTCTTCCTGTAGCTTGTAATAGTTCAGTTTGATCTGCTTTTTCAAGGTGCTTTGAGGAATAAATATTTGCTTACCGTTATTTCAGACAGCAAGCTTAAGAATATAACCTCAAAAAGAAATGAGAAAGCAGAGGAGAATATAACCTCAAAAAAAGAGAGCAACTCAGAATATAATCTCAAAAAGAAACAATAAAACAGTGCAGAATATGGCCTTAAAAAACGAGAAAGCAACCCAGAATTTAACCTCAGGAAGAAGCGAGAAAACAGAGCATAATATACAGCAAAGAGAAACAAGTAGCCCAGTACATAACCTCAAAAAGAAATGAGAAAGCACCTCAGATAGATTTTAGAGGACGGTGAGTTGGTTTGAACCAATAGTCCTCTCCTACTTCTTGTTGATTCCTACTCAATCAGAACCAGTTTGGTTGGGCTACAGTTCACATTTACTGGCAACTTTGCTTCATCCCTTTGTGTCTGGCTTAGTCATTATGAGCATAAGAATTGCTATACTGAGTCAGGCTAAAGGTTATTCAGGCCTAGTATCCTGTTTCCAGCATTGGCCAAACCAGGTCACAAGTACCTCAAAGGATCCCAAAAAGTAGCTAAATAGATTCCATACATTTGCCTATGAAGATAAGAGTTGCCATGTTAGGATAGACTGAGGGTCCATCAAGCCCAGTATCCTGTTTCCAACAGTGGTCAACCCTGGTCACAAGTACCTGGCAAGATCTCAATGAGTAAAACAGATTTTATGCTGTTTATCCTAGAAATAGGCAGTGGGTTTTCCTAAGTCCATCTTAATAATGGCTTATGGGCATCTGTTTTAGGAATTTAACATAAGAACATAAGCAGTGGCTCTGCTGGGTCAGACCAGATGTCCATCATGCCCAGCAGTCTGCTCACCCAGCGGCCCATCAGGTCCATAAACCTGTATTTAACTCTCTATCTATACCCTTCTATCCCCTTTTCCTTCAGAAAATTGTCCAAACCCTTCTTGAACTCCAATACCGTACTCTGTCCTATCACGCCCTCTGGAAGCGCATTCCAGATGTCCACCACCCGTTGGGTGAAGAAGAACTTCCTATCATTGGTCTGAATCTGTCCCCTTTTAATTTTTCAGAATGCCCTCTTGTTCTTGTAGTTTTTGAAAGTTTGAAGAATCTGTCCCTCTCCACTTTCTCTATGCCCTTCATAATCTTGTAAGTCTCTATCATATCCCCTCTAAGTCTCCGCTTCTCCAGGGAAAAGAGCCCCAGTTTCTCCAGTCTTTCAGCGTATGAAAGGTTTTCCATACCTTTTATCAAACGTGTTGCTCTCTTCTGAACCCTCTCGAGTATCGTAATATCCTTCTTAAGGTACGGCGACCAATATTGGACACAGTACTCCAGATGCGGGCGCACCATCGCCCGATACAACGGCAGGGTAACTTCTTTCATTCTGGTTATAATACCCTTCTTGATTATATCTAGCATTCTATTCGCTTTCTTAGAGGCCGCTGCGCATTGTGCTGATGGCTTCATTGTCTTGTCCACTATTACCCCCAAGTTCCTTTCTTTGGTACTCTCACTCAATAACTGCTCTCCCATTGTGTAGCTCTACCTCGGGTTTCTGTTTCCTACGTGCAAGACTTTACATTTCTCTACATTGAACTTCATCTGCCATCTCGTCGAACACTTCCCTAGTTTGTTCAGGTCCCTTTGTAAATCTTTGCAGTCCTCTTTAGTCCTAGCCTCATTAAATAGTTTGGTGTCGTCTGTGAATTTTATTACTTCGCACTTCGTCCCTGTTTCTACATTGAATAGCAGCGGTCCATGCACTGACCCCTGCGGAACACCACTCGTGACCCTCCTCCAGTCCGAGTAGTGGCCCTTCACTCCTACCCTCTGCTTCCTACCCGCCAACCAATTCCTGATCCATCTGTGTACATCTCCTTCCACCCCAAGGTTCTTCAGTTTCCGAAGTAGGTGTTCATGGGGTACCTTGTCAAAGGCTTTTTGGAAGTCTAAGTATATGATGTCTATGGGGTCCCCTTTGTCCATCCGTTTGTTAATTCCTTTGAAGAAGTGCAATAAGTTTGTCAGGCACGATCTTCCCTTGCAGAAGCCATGTTGGCTTGTTATCATAAGTTTATTTCTTTGTAGATGCTCCTCGATGCTATCTTTTATCAGTGCTTCCGCCATTTTCCCCGGAACCGAGATCCAAGGTCTGTAGTTCCCCGGGACACCTCTTGATCCCTTTTTAAAGATGGGCATGACATTTGCTATCTTCCAATCCTTCGGGATCATGCCTGTTTTCAGAGATAGATTACAGACTTGCTGTAGTAGTTCCGCTATTTCCTCCTTTAGTTCTTTCAGTACCCTAGGATGGATTCTGTCCGGGTCCGGTGATTTGTCAGTTTTTAATTTTTCTATCTGCCTGTGTACGTCTTCAAGGCTTACTTCCATGGATGTTAATTTTTCTGCTTGGTCTCCTTTGAAGATTTGTTCAGGTTCCGGTATATTAGATGTGTCCTCTTTTGTAAATACTGACAAAAAGAACATGTTTAGTCTTTCCGCCACTTCTTTCTCCTCCTTCAGCACTCCCTTCCTATCTCCAGCGGTCCCACCTCCTCCCTAGCCGGCTACTTCCCCTTGACATATCTGAAGAACGGTTTGAAATTTCGTGCTTCCCTGGCTAGCCTCTCTTCATATTCTCTTTTTGCTTTTCTAACCACGAGGTGACATTCTTTTTTATACTTCCTGTGTTCTTTCCAGTTCTCCTCGGTTTTGCCCTTTTTCCATTTCTTGTATGAATTCTTCTTATCACCTATCACTTTCTTCACTTCTTTAGTTATCCACGCCGGGTCTTTTGTTCGGCTCTTTTTGCACCCTTTTCTGAATCTGGGGATGTACAGATTTTGCACCTCGTTCACCGTGTCCTTGAATAAAGACCAGGCTTGCTCTACAGTTTGCCATTTCTTTGAGCTTTTCCTAAGTTTCTTCCTTACCATTACCCTTATCGCTTCGTAGTTTCCATTTTTTTAACCCTGCTAAGATAACTGCTTTTATCATTTTCTGTGGCAACAAATTCCATCCCCTGGTCGGAGAGCTGGTCGTTAACTAGATAGGTCATTAAATGAGGATAGTCTGTATAAAATACAGCCTCCTGAACCATAAAATTAGTGTACCAGGGTGACTAGATCTTTGAGCTCAGACTTCTGTATGGTAACACTCTTGTTATAAAGTGCCCACAAAATTCAGGTTGCTTCTCATACTGTGTATCTCAGAGTTCAGGCCTGCTGCCACCAAAGCTCAGGTACATTGTTAACGTTCTTCCATGTCTCCTTCCTTTCTCTGTGCTCCAGGTACATTCCAGCTGTGCATCCCTCAGAGTCCATATTATGTTCATGCTCCTCTACCTGCCCTCTCCTCTGCACCCTCAATACATTCCCACAGTCCTCAGTGTGCATGCTATTTGTGTGCTCCTCTGCCTACTTTTCCTCTCTACCCTAAGTACACTCCAGCAGCCCTATAACCCTCAGTGTCCATGCTGTCTGCATGCTCCTCTGCCTGCCCTCTCCTCTGCACCCTCAGTACATTCCACCAGTCCACACCAGCGCACTCTATCAATCTTGTTTAATAGACTGGAAAGCTTATTGCTTGGCAGCAGGTCACGGGCAGCGGCAGGGTGATGGATTGCACTTCCTCGAGTCGCCCAGTGCTGATGTATAATGAAATATTTATGATTTATTCCAACTAATAAACTGAAATGAAGTGGGTGATGTATGCGAGCAGATGGGGGAACTATTGATGCGTCTCTCACTGTGGAGATGGGGGAGGAGGGAGGGATTTTATAGCTGTAACGCACGCGTGCGCACACTGAGCCCATTCTAAAACACACAAACATTGCTGGCAGTAGCCTCCAGTTTCAGCATTCCTCTTGAAAACTAAGCTTTCATATAATGGATACACAGCAACAGATACAAAGCAGGGTTGAACTAGCACAAGTTGTAAACTTGTGTCTTTTTATATCTTTAATTCATTTTTAAATATTTTAATGCACATAATAATTCTGCCTTCTTTATCGTTTGCTTTGTGTGGTTGCAACATATAAAAGGGAAGACAGCATCCCGATAGCGAGATTGCAATACAGGCCACAGTAGAGCAGGTTTCCTTAAATGCAGAGCAGGCTGATTTTAAAGATCACAAATTATCCACACCAACTGCTGAGCAAATTGTAAATAGATATGACAAACATTGTTTGAAGCGTCTGTATGCAAATGCCAGAAGTCTAAAAAAACAAGATGGGAGAATTAGACTATATTGCACTAACCCCCTCTTTTACTAAGGTGCACTATGCTTTTTAGCTCGTACAAAAGATCCTACAGCCATTTCCTTTCTCAGCTATGGAACCGACTACCCACACAGATCATGTCGCTAGACTCACTAATGACCTTCCGCAGAGCAGTAAAGACCTTCCTCTTCTGCCAATCGGGCCATTAAGAACTGCCTCCTCAATATATTTCTCCTAGTACTCTTCGCTATGAATAAGCTCTGTTATTGTCTACTGTGACCTATTTGTTGTCATGACTAGTCTGTTTTCAAACGATTGTGAATGTCGACTTGTAACCCGTTCTGAGCTTTTGGGAGAACGGGAGAGAAATCGAAATAAATAAATAAACACTAATGTGTGCATGTTATCCTATTGATGCGTTAGCGTTTACTGCATGCGTTGATTTAGCACCTTTGTTAAAGGGCCTAAATGAAAATATAGTTATAAGAGGCCTGATGGAAGGAAAATAAACAATGGGACACTGTCATACCGGAGTACAAACTATATTGCAGTGGTAGGTTGGATTGAATTGGTGAAGGCGTAGTGTTATACTGTATGTTAAGGAGGGCCTTGAATCGAATACACTGAAAATTCTACAGGAGCAGAAACACACCTTGGAATTCCTATGGGTAGAAATACCACATGTAAAGGAGAAAAGGTTAGTAATAGGAGTGTATTACCGTCCACTTGGCCAGGATGAACAGACAGATGCTGAAATGTTATCAGAAATTAGAAAAGCTGACAAACTGGGTGATTTCAACTAGAGAATGGCACGGTGACAAAATTCATCACCGTTCCCGTCCCTGCGGATAACCGCGGGAAATAATCCCATGTCATTTTCTAGTATCTATTTCAACCTCGGTCCTTCTACACCAGCATTCTTCAAAGCAAAGCTTGCGGGTCAGTGGTTGTGGCCATTCATACTCTGATTCTTATGGGAGCCAAGGATAATGAAGCCATTGTGACATCACTGATGTGATTGGCTCTTAGGAATGAGGCATTATGACATCACAATCTCTGCTCTGGATACCAGAGACTGTCATTCTGTAGTGTCTGTTTCAACCTCAGTCCTTCTACACCAGCATTCTTCAGAGCAAAGCTTGCGGTTCAGTGGTTGTGGCCATTCATACTCTGATTCTTCCCTCTCTCCTTAAAGAATGACATGAAGATGGTTTCCTGCGATTATCCGCAGGGATGGGAACGGTGATGAATTTTGTCACCGTGTCATCCTCTAATTTCAACTACCCTGGTATTGACTGGGTAAATGTAACATCCGGACATGCTAGACAGATAAAATTCCTCGATGAAATCAAGGACTGCTTTATGGATCAACTGGTTCAGGAACCGACAAGAGGTGAAAAGCATTTCTAGACCTAGTTCTTAGTGGAGCGAATGAATTGGTGCGCTGGGGCTGCTTGATAACAGTGATCATAACATGATCAGATTTCATATAATCCTTGGAATAAGGTCACACAGGAAATCCAGTACAGCAGCATTTAACTTTAAAAAAGGAGACTGGGGTCCTTTTATCAAGGCGCGGTAGGGGTTTAATTCGCGGAATACCACCTGCTGCGCTAGTCGCTAATGCCTCCATTGATGAGGCATTAGTTTTTTGGCTTTCTGCAGGGGTTAGCGCGTGATTAAATGTCCGACGCGCTAACCCCGCTAGCACACCTTGATAAAAGGAGCCCTATGATAACATGAGGAGAATGGTAAAAAAAACTTAGAGGTGTAACTGCAAAGGTCAAAAATTTACATCAAGCATGAATATTATTCAAAAATACCATCCTTGAAGCTCAGACTAGATATATTCTATGTATTAAAAAAGGAGGAAGGAAGACCAAACAGCAGCTGATGTGGTTAACGAGTGAGGTGAAGGAAACTATTAGAGCTAAAAGAAAATCCTTCAGAAAGTGGAAGAAGAATCCGACTGAAAATAATTGTAAACAGCACAAGAATGTCAAGTCAAATGCAAGGTGAAAATAAGGAAAGCAAAGAGAGACCTTGAAAAGAAGATTGTGCTGGAAGCAAAAACACACAATAAAAAGTTTTTTAGGTATATTAAAAGCAAGAAGCTGGGAAGAGAATCAGTTGGATCACTTAGATGACAAAGGGATAAAAGTGGCTCTCAGGGAACAAACACAAGGCCATAGCGGAGAGATTAAATTAATTCTTTGCTTCGTTCTTCATCATAAAAGATGTGGGGGAATTACCAGTGCCAGAAATAGTATTCAATTCTGATTAATCAGAGAAAATCAAACCGATCTCTGTAACACTGGAAGATGTAATGGTAATTTTGACAAATTGAACAGTAGCAAATTGCCTGGACTGGATGGTATACATCCTAGAATGCTGATAGAATTGCAGAGCTATTGCTAGTAATTTGTAAATTTTCTTTCAAATCCAGTATTGGAAGACTGGTAGGTGACCAATGTGATGCTGATTTTTAAAAAGTGCTGGGAAATTATAGACCGGTGAGTGGCGACTAATGGTAGAGACTATTATGAAGAACAAAATGAGAGATCAAATGCGTAAGCATGAATTAATGAGAGAAAGTCAACTGCATTTCTTTGAAGGGGTGAATAAAGGTAACATAGTAGATGATGGCAGATAAAGACCCGAATGGTCCATCCAGTCTGCCCAACCTTACCCACTCTTTAAATTACTGATTTTATCCCAATTTTCCTTCTTCTTAGCTATTTCTGAGCCAGAACCCAAAGCTCTGCCTGGTACTGTGCTAGGTGAGGCGGTTGATATTCTTTATTTGGATTTTCAAAAGGCATTAAACAAAGTACCTCATGAAAGACTCCTGAGGAAAGTCATGGGATAGTAGGGAATGTCCTTTTAGGGATTGAGAACTGGTTGAAAGACAGAAAACCGGAGAGTGGGTTTAAATGGTCAATATTGTGAAGGAGAAAGTTAAATATTGGGGTTGGCAAATATGGGTGAGCACTGAGTGAAGGTGCCGATTGGAAGCCCGGAATGTTCTGATGCAGCTCAAGCGAAACACTGGCTGGCCAACGTTGGCTACGGCTGATTAGATCCTAAGTGATCAGATTCTGATTTCACAGTCCCACTCTCTAGTTTTGAAACAGCGGTGCAATAAGATCAGGATTTTTTGGGGAAAAACTGAACATTGATTTTTGCACGCTGTCAGAATTAAGTTTTTCATTTGAAGTAGTGGTTCTGATATCGCACCATGACCTGCATTTAAAGGAAGAGAACTCTTTAAATGAATGAAACCAATTGAGCATTTAAAGTCAAGATTTTTGTGTGAACGAACAATTCATTTAAGCATTTAAAGTAAGAGTTTTTCTCACACAGAATTGGGTGGTTGGTAGGAGGATGTATCTCTATGTTTAGTGCTTGCATGCATGCTGAATATGGTAAGCGGCAAGCTTGAGTCTGAGGTTTTTTCCTCCTTTCTTAAAACCAACTGTAGTCTTTTGTGAGTAAATTGTGCTGTGGGCAATCCTTGTGATAGAGAGGTTTTTGGAACTTTACAGGGGTTTGTTTGGGGATTGAAATAGTGGGGTTCCTCAGAGGTCTGTGCTGGGACCACTGCTTTTTAACATATTTATCAATGATCTAGAGATGGGAATAACTAGTGAGATAATTAAGACCACTTGTTTTCATATCCCTCCATAAAATCCTGTCGTTATAAGAAGTTCCTTGAGCGAATCCTCTCATTTCAAGCCGCTAAATTGAATGTATGGCTTGGAAAAATGATGTTCGAGGTCTCTTCCTATCTTGATTTTAGAAAATTTGGTATCTTAATGCATTCTGCTTCATTTTTTCAATCAAGTTCCTTATATTCAACTTGATGTATTTGATCTGTTCTATGTATTACTTCTTTCCCTGACATGCCGGTATTTTCTGCCTTATATTGTAAATGCTTTCTGTCTTTATCTGTTTTTAAGTCCATTATTCAAATTTGTATTTTATCTGTATCCCATGTATTAGCTCACCTTGTTGTGAACCGCCTAGAACATTTTTGGTATGGCAGTATATAAGAATAAAATTATTATTATTATTATAATTAAATGTGCTGACAAAGAGCTCCTTTTACAAAGGTGCGTTAGGGCCTTAACGCGCGGAATAGCGCACGCTAGCCGCTATCTCCTCCTCTTGAGCAGACGGTAGTTTTCGGGTAGCGCGCATTAATCCAGTGTGTGCGTTAAAAACACTAGCGCACCTTTGTAAAAGGAGCCCAAAGTTGTTCAAAATTGTTGCCAGATCGCAAGAGGACCTCGGGAAACTGGGCATCCAAATGGCAGATCATTGCGTTCTGAGAATTTAGCTTTGCTGAAGACGACTGTGAATGCAAGGCTTGTTGAGACTGAGAAAATGACTTTTTGTGGCGCAGGAGTTAAGATATGGAACTCCCTGGTGGGTCAGATACGAAATTGCCGTGAAAAGGGCATGTTTAGAAAACGACTTAAAGCCTTTTTCTAGCCAATAATTTTCTTCTTTGGCAGAGTTGATGAACTACTCATGATTTTTATTATGCAAAGTTATGGTATTATTTTGCAGCCATGATTTCCGAGGATTGTTTGTATGTTGATTTTATCATGTTTTTGTTTTAAAATAATGTAAACCGTTGATTTGTAAACGGTATAGAAATTTTTAAAATAAAAAATAAAGTGTGACATGGTGCATGTGGGAAAGAGGAACCCCAACTATAGCTTCGTGATGTCTCCACATTAGGATCTAGGTGGTGGTGACTAAGAAAGCAAATAGAATGTTAGGAATTATCAGGAAAGGAATGGAAAGCAAAGAGGAAAATGTTATAATGCCCTTGTATCAATATATCACTCAATCCTCCTTTGCCCTAGGTACGTTAGATAGATTGGGAGCCCACCGGGACAGATAGGGAAAATGCTTGAGTACCTGATTGTAAACCACTTAGATAAACTTGATAGGCGGTATATAAATAAAAATAAAATACTTTAAAATGGTATGGTAAAAAATTTCAACCTCTAGGAGTAGAATACCGTCATTATGCTGACGATATCCTGTTCTTCTTCTCTATGAAAAACTTTCAGAAAACAGAGTCAAAGTTGAACAGTTATATGAATGAAGTAATATTGCGGATGGATCAACATGGTTTACAGCTAAATGTGGGAAAATCTGAAATCATTCAGTTATGGGCGCACAGATCTTGATGAAGAGTGAGATGCTGGTTCTTGGTGTATGGTTGGATTCTGAACTTTCTGTGGGGAAGCGTATTTCTAAAGTAGTTCAAGGAGGATATGCACAATTACACATTTTACATAGATTGAAGCCAATGCTTTTACCTGTAGATTTTTGTTCTGTTGTTCAAGCGTTGTTGCTAACTCGGCTTGATTATTGTAACATGATCTATCTTGGATTAACAAAGACGAGATGTAACCCTTAACAGCTTTTGATGAATTCAGCTGCAAGACTGATTATGGGCATTCCTTGGATTGAACATATCACTCTGGTTCTAAAGTCCTTACATCGGCTACCTGTACAGCAGTGGATATGCTATAAAGTGTTGTCAGTTGTCTACCAAATATTGTACCCTTCTGCTCCTACGTGTTTTCAGAATTTGTGGGAAAGTTACCAACCAGCAAGAAATTTGAGATCCAAGGGAGGAATATTCTTGACTAGTTTGAAGGAAGATGGGATCCATTATGTGAAATCAAGAATGGCTATTTTTCCCATTGTGGGGAAAAAAAACTATGGAACTTCATTCCAGGAGTGATGAGATATGTAAGGATCATATGTCATTCAAGAAGCTATTAAAAACACAATTGTTCGTAGATGCCATGTTCCGGGTTTGGTGGTCCTCTGTTTTAAGGGAAGATTATTTATTTATTGTGCATTATTTGTTATGACTTTTTATAATTTGTGTATGCATGATATATGTACACCACTTAGATTTAAGCGGTTTATAAATTTTAAAAATAAATAAATATAGGAGAATTAGGAAAGGTACAGAGAAGGGCACTGAAAATGATAAAAGGGATGGGACTACTTCTCTATGAGGAAAGGCTAGGGCTCTTCAGCTTGGAGAAGAGACAGCTGAGGGGTGATATGATAGAGGTCTATAAAATACTGAGTGGAGTGGAAGGGGTGGATGTGAGTCACGTTTACTCTTTCCAAAAATACTAGGACTAGAGGGCATGTGATGAAGTGGAGAGAATATTTCTTCACACAATGTGTAGTTAAACTCTGGAATTCATTGCCAGAGAATGTGGTGAAATCAGTTAGCCTAGCAGGGTTTAAAAAAGGTTTGGATAGGTCATTATTGAGATGGCTTGGGGATTCCTAGGATAAGCAGCATAAAATCTGTCTTACATTACATTACATTGTACTTATTAACTGCGTTACCAAAAAGTTCTATGCGGTTTACAAAAGATTATTAATGATAAACATGATCCATGAAATAGAATGAATTAAGTAGTCAAATCAGCTGTGAGCAGCAATGAGCGAAATTCTTTTTCGTGACAGGCTGCCTGAGATGCTAAAGAGTGATTAAGGAATTTCTTACTTTTACAACACTTTACAGAAGGAAAATCAAACAAGGCATGAGCTTTTTTACTATATTTATATGTAGCTATGGAGAAACTATCAACCGGATAGATAGCAGAAGCAGCCCAGCAGCCAATGGAGTTCGCAATAAAACAACGCAATCTGACTGCCGTGTTTTGAATTCATAGTAATCTCAACAGTTCTTTCTTGGTTGTTGACAGAAAAACAATGAAGACTGAACCAATAATTTGAAGGCAGAGAATTCGAAGTAAGGTCTAATTGTTCGCAGTCTCCATAAAGTAAAATAGCTTTTATGTACATCTGCATCTATCTGGCTTTTCATCGTGAGATGTTGGTCTAAAACGATTCCTAGTATTTTAATCGTTGGATAAATTACGTAAGATGTTGACTATATATTCATGGAAAGTTCATGAATGGTTTTACTAGGTGACGCTACAAAAACTTTCGGCCTCTTTTACAAAGCCGCATTAACGTCCCCAAAGCCCATAGAGATTTAAAGGGCTTCGGGGCTGTTGGCGCGCGGCTTTGTAAAAGAGGCCGTTTGTTTAGTCAGAATTAAGCTTTAGTTTAAATTGCTGCATCCAAAGATTCATCCTTTCCATTACAGTCTCAATTTTAGTAATAATCTGAGATAGAGCCAAATTGCAAGGTATAACTATTGTCATCGGCATAACTAAATAGTCAAATATCCAGATTACTTAGACACAAACCTAACGATGATAGGTAAACATTAAATAATGTAGGTGATAGCTAAAGGAAACTTGAGTCGGAAATCTTACTTGATAGGATCTAGATTCCAAAAATCTCTTAAAGCATGAATAAACGTTACCAAGCATTTTAGTAGATTGGAATGATGAAGGCGCTACTCAGGTCGAATTGGAGCACCAAAGCACTTTTGCCTTTACTGATTAGATTATTTAAGTAATCTAACAATGTTGCAATTACTGTTTCAGTGCTGTGAAGGGATCTAAATCCCGATTGTGAATTGTGAAGTAATAAATGTTGTTCTAAATATTTTGTTAATTGAATGTGAACCAGGCCTTCCATGATTTTACTACTTGGGATCTAGCTACGGACTTGGGTCTTGGGTTGGCCACTGTTGGAAACAGGATACTGGGCTTGATGGACCAGTCCTGCAATTCTTATGTTCTTAATTTTTCCATTGTGTACTTTAGGTGTTCTAACACTCTGATGTCATCTGTCCAAAATGGTGGTGGTTGAATATATTGAAGCTTGTATGTGACATGGCAAAATGCTTGTGGCTCTATTGCAGGGATTTTCAACCAGGTCCTCAGGACACACCTAGCATGTCAGATTTTCAGGATATCTGAAATGAATATACATGAGATAAATTTCATGCAAATCTGTATCATACATATTCATTCCTAAACACCTGACTGGCTAGGAGTATCCCCCAAACTGGATAATGCTACCCGCACCTCTGCCATCCTGTGGTATTTGGGAAGGTGGGTCCTTTGACTGCTCTTTCTTACTATCCTCAGTTGACCTCAGGATTTGTTTGGTGACAGTGAAAAATGATCGGTCCTGGGGATGGAGAGAAAGGCATGCCATGTTTCTCACTCAGGAGGCGAGTTCACTTCTCCCTCCGTATCCATGGTGGTTAGGGGCAGAGCTAGCCCGCGAATATTAAAAAACCGTGAATAATATTTGGGCCCTAACCCCCGCTTCCCCCCAGCTATTTTAAGCCCTATAAGCCCCCCCCCCTTAAGCCTTACCTGGTGGTCTAGCGGGTTTTCAGGCAGGAGCGATCTTCCCATGCTCCTGCCCCGTGCAGATCGCTCACGTCCATTTCCTGCCCCGAAAACCCACTAAACCACCAGGTAAGGCTTAAGTGGGGGTTTACAGGGCTTAAAATAGCCTGAAAAAAGAAAAAGGAATTTTTGGTTTAAAATTGCGAATAAGTGAATCTGTAGATATGGAAACCGCAAATACGGAGGGGGAAGTGTAGCTTGTAGAAGTTGCATGAAAAGGCTTTTTAATGTCCTCCCTGGGGCCTGATGAGTTCCACTCTGCTCTAAGCACTGGCGTAGTGGGGAGGGAGCTGTCTTCCCAGGGCACCATCTTGATGGGGGTGTCAATGCCCCGCCTCCTCTCCACCCTTCCCCCCCAGCTATTTCCCACTCCTCCCCCATCACACGTACGCCTTCCCCGTGATGAGCCTGCTGCTCACGCCGGCATTGGCTCTCTCTCCGACTTCACTTCCGGGTCCCACACCTAGGATGTGACGTCAGAGGGAGGGTCGGCGCGGGCAGCACGTTACTGATGCTACTTGCCCCAGGGAAGAAAAAGAGGTACTGGGGAAAGGAAATGAAGGGGAGGGGGGGGCGTATGCGTGGCGGAAGGGTGGGGGTAGGGCACCTCCACCCTGGGCGCTTACGCCACTGGCTCTGAGTGCTTTAATGTAGTGGTTCTCAACCCAGTCCTTGGGGCAGAGGCAGCCGGTCAGTTTTTCAGGATATCCACCAAGGAGGCAGTGCATGCAAATCTATCTGAGGCATATTTATTGTGGATCTGGCCAGGTACACCCCAAGGACTGGGCTAATAAGCATTGCTTTCCGTATCCAAAATGTTTGTAATGTAGCGTCTCTTTTTCAGGGGACACTGCCATGTACAAAGACGGCACTTACTGGATTCTGGGTCGCACCTCTGTGGACATCATTAAGAGTGGAGGTTACAAAATCAGTGCCCTGGAGGTGGAACGCCACCTGCTGGTTCACCCTAGTATAACAGGTACTCATGAAATGTTACCCAAGTACTTCTTGGCTTCACCCATCCAGTGGGAACTAGAGCAGGTGAAATTACACAAACACCGTGACTCAGAAATTGTCGTTTTGAGAAAACTGAGGGCTAAGAAATCCTGTAATTACTGCCATTTTGCCTGTGATGATGGCATCTGAAACTGAATTCTCAACCCAACATGTGTGTCTGTTGGATAAAGCTTAGAAATAAAGCACTCCTCTGCTCTGGATCCTCCATTCGGTTTATTGTTCCTTTCTCACACTGACAACACCTAAACTGCACAAATTAGATTCAACCAGAAAAGTACTTACACTGTAAAAACACCCTGTCCATTATTCAAAGAGAATGACAGGGGGACAAATTTTTCCCAGTCCCCGTGAGTTTTGTCCCTGTTCCTGCCCCATTCCTGTAAGCTCTGCCTTAACCGCACAAGTCTCAAACACTTATGATTTTAAAGTGTTTGAGGCTTGTGCACATGAGGAGGGAGCTTGCAGGAATGGGGCAGGGACGGGAAAAGAACTCATGGGGACAGGACGGGATGGGGAAAAATTTTTCCCTGTGTCATTCTCTAATATAAATGGCCAAGGGAGGTTCCTGGCTGTTAAATTGCTTGTCTGGAAGGCAACCCAAAAACTCTACAAAAATCTACCCAAAAATATAATCCAATAGGACAAAAGGAATTGGTAGTGCCCTGTATATACCCCTCACAGAAAATTCACTGGCTGTTAAGAAAAACAGAGAATTGAAATAATAAATGAGACACCTCAGTATGGGCCTAAGTTAAATATTAACGCTTTCATGGCCCCGGGCAGGAAACTCAAGGATGACAAGCACCAGGTTTAAGTATACCTAAAGAAGTCTTGCCCTGTACATCATTTGGTCTCTGAAGTATATCCACTCAGTGAAAAACTTAGAGAGGCAGATAGAGGGACAAGAAAACGACGAAACAAGCCCCGCCCTTAAGTTACTATCCAAATGATCAAAAGTGCAAAGTGTTAAAGTACAAAAAATTCCATTCAAAGTTCATAAATAAATAAATGATTTCAAGATTACATCCCATCGTTTAAAAATACATGCTAGGTATGGTTAGCACCTAAGTCTAGCCAGGTGTTGGCACAAATACAGCGCTTAGTCACATAAAATGCAGTCCTGTCTTTATGGGGCTCACCTTATGTGGTTAAGTGCTGAATTTTTCACTTAACCACATAAGTGTTAGCTGGCTAGGGATGCCTGGGTATTGAATATCCAGGAATAAAGCTGGCAGTGGCTAAAAGCAATGCTGACCACCACTAACTGAATATCAGCCAGACTGATTTTTTGCACCCTTAAAGAAACCCCGATTAGCTGACATATGAAAACCTATTTCTCCATTTTATAAAGGCCTACAGTTGAAGCCCTAATTTTGCATATAACATAACATTGTACTTATAAACCGCATAACCATAAGTTCAATGTGGTGAACAAAAGATTAAAAATAACATACCCCAAGGATGATTTAAATTAGTTGGCTAAGGGGCTCATAATCGAAAGAGAAATATGTCCAAAAACCGGCCTAAGTCAGCACTTGGACGAACATTTCTCAAAAACGTCCAAGTGCCAATATTAAAAACGGGTTTTGGGCGTATTTCTAAACGACCTAGGCCTTCATAGTGCCGCTGAATGACCAAAGCTAAACAGGGCGTTTTGGGAGGTGTGTCGAGGACGGGAGTTGGGCGAGATTTGGGCCGGCTTAGACTTAGTCGTACAGCATGTATAACCGAAATTTATACAGCCCACGATCGACGGAACTTGGACGTTGTGTCTTAGACCATGTAAAACATGGTCTAAGTCACAAAAACCCACCTAAACTCACCAGATAAGCACTGAAAACACATAAAACAGACCCCCACGCACTACCCCAGTGATCACCGACCTCCCCCCCATAAAAATATTAATCACACCTTTAAAATTCAGCCTCCAGATCGTCATCACCTGGCCGCTTGGCATAGGAAAGCCTAGTCGTCCAGCACAGAGGCAGCTTAAGTCATCTTGGGGGTGGGTTAGGGACCTATAGAGAGGAGGACCATGGCCATAAGCCCCTGTAATCACTGCATTGATACTTAAACATGTACATCCCCAAAACCCTTTTTTACTGGCATATAAGTGGTTCCTGCAGCCATAAGGGTTATTAGGGTGGTAGATAAGTGGGTCTAGGGGATTCTGGCAATGGTTTGGGGGTCTCATCATGACCTATAAGGGAGCTGTAGTGAGGAGAAGACATGGCACCCTTTTTGTGAAGTTCACAGCAGTGCCCTGTAAGGTACCCCACTATTTAGGTGGCATGTCTGGGTGTGCAGTCCATCACTTTGCAGACCCCTCCCACATCCAACAGGGCTTGTTCTAGGCGTTTTGGACTTGGACGAAAATGTAATATAAAGATGGATGATTTAGCGGCTTGGACAATCAGATCGGCAGGATGTATAATTAGACGATTTTTGAAACGAAAAAAAAGTTGGATGAATTTTTTGAAAATGTGTCTTAGGCTGTTTTTTACTTTGGACAACTTGCGAGATGGACGTAAACAGACTTAGACGTCCCTTTTGATTATGCCCCTCCACATATTTTGAAAAAATATGAGTTTTCAATTGAGTTCTAAAGTGCTTGTAAGAGCAAGCACTACACAACAGTGGCCTAAATTCCCTGTCATAGAAAGCAGCCTGAAATGCGAGTGTATGTTCCAAGGATTTCTTGCTCTTACAACCTTGAGCAGATGGAAAATTAAACAATACATGTGATTTTCTCCTATGTTTATGGAATGCTATGAGAAATCTATTGGTCATATAGTTTGGAGCAATACCGTTCGCAACTGTGTAGCAAAGACATCCCAGCTTAAACCAAACATGCACCTCCACTGGAAGCCAATTCAACTCACGGTAGACAGAAGTCACATGATCATATTTCTTTAGGCCATAAATTAATTTGACCCCCACATTTTGAATCAGTCTAAGCCTAGCCATCGCTTTCTTGGTACACGTTGCAATAGTCGAGAAGACTTAGAAGTAATGACTGAACTAAAAGTTTAAAGGCCAGAAACTCAAAATATGATTTGATGGTACGCAGCTTCCACAATGTGTAATAACCCTTTTGCACCACAGCATCTACTGGCTTATTCATGGTCAAGTGTTGACCTATAACAACTCCCAATATTTTAATCGTTGGATTGATCTTATAGAGTGTTGAGTCATTCATGTAAAATTCTAGATGGAGACGCAACAAAGAATTTGGTCTTATCATGATCTAATTTGAATTTAAATTCTTGCATCCATGATTCCATCAGTTTCAGTATAGACTCAATTATTTGGGTAATATGAGATACAGCTGTATTATAAGGAATGATGATCGTAATGTCATTGGCATAACTAAACTGTCTAGAGCCCAGTTTGTTCCAATGAAACCCCAGAGAAGACAGATACACATTAAATAATGTGGGAGAGCGTGGGGGTCAGGGAATAGAAGAACACGAGATGAAGGAATGCATCTGCTGGGTAAGAAAGACCTACACCAGGGGTGTTCAACCTGCGGCCCGAGGGTCATATGCGGCCCTGTGAACCATTTTGTGCGGCCACAGTCAAGGGCGATGCAGTGTTTTCCTCTTCTGCCCCCGGGTGTTTACCATCTTGCCGACTCCCTCCTCTGTCTTGCTGCAATGTTTGCGCGTTTTTGCGGCCTCAGAAACATTTTTTTCGGCCAATGTGGCCCAGGAAGCCAAAAGGTTGGACACCTCTGACCTACACTGTGCACAGATGGAAAAGAAGTTCAGGAAGGCAATCTCAGTGCTTGCGGTTCTTGCCCACATCCTGATATCTTCAATAAAAGTATAACTCGCCCAATAATGACACCGGACTAATTGTTTTTAAATAGACTGATGCTTATCTCCCCTCCTGCTCTTCCAAGCTCCGTCATTATTTCTTCTGTCTTCAGATGTGGCAGTGATTGGCGCACCAGACAACACATGGGGTCAGCGGGTCATTGCTGTGGTGAAACTACGTGAAGGCGACATACTGCACCTGAAAGATTTGAAAGAATGGGCCAGGTAAGGGAAGCTTGGGAGATGTGTTCAGGAACTGAATCCTGTGTTTGCATTCTCCAGCCACCTTCAGGAAGGAGCAAAGAGGAGAGTCCTGTGGGAAGAGGTAAGAGAGTGGATCATTTTTGATGGCTCCCTGATGAAACCAGGCAGCAAGGAGAAAGGAGAGCAGGTCTGTAGATGAAGCTCTGGTGCAACTGTCAAGTGGATTTGTGTCAGTGTTAGAGAAGTGTGGGGCTAAGAGATGAGCTCTAGTGAAGTGAAGAAAACCAAGTAGCGTACCGGCAGAGCAGCAGCGTGAGAAAACAGTTTGAAAGAGGAAAGGTATAGCTGTCGCCTGTTCTCCCCCACCCCAAAGCCTTGTATGCGTCTTCTCTGCATTATTAGAAATGTCATATCATTAGAATGGCTGCTTTCTGCACTCCCTGGCAGGAGGCACATGTCCTTTCTCGGAGAGATGCATTTCTCTGGCTTTTGCTACCTCCCCAGTTAGAGACAACCAGATGTTGAGATGATTTGGCTGCAGATTTTGGGGGGAAGCAGCAGGAGATGATGGAGTGTAGTGGCCCTGGCATGTCCAAAGCTGTGCAGGAAGCCTGTGATCTTCACGGGAGAAAGTTGGTTGCTTCTTGTTCCCATGGTGCCGATCCTGAAGCTTTTCTGTGAATAGGAAAGAGACTTTAAAAAACAGGAAGAAACAGAAGTTTTATCAGCAAAGCTCAGACCATGCATGTCCCTAGTGCATCCAGCCTCAGTGTCATACTGCACCAATGAGGCACGCTCTCGACACTATTGCATCGGTTAAGTCACTATGGTACAAAATGTGTTCGCATTGCATTAGCAGTGACTCGCCCTCCCCACAGCACTCCAGCCCTGGGGAGGCAATGGATGGGGCCCATCTCCCTTGTGCCCTGCATCGATGCACTGCCCACACCTAGCTTGAGATGGCCCTGGGCTAGCAGCTGGTTTCGTTTGTGCTGCTGTGGGGAGGTACTTTTCCTACCAGTCTCTTACGTACAATGGTGGGAGTTAGGGGCCAGACTTCCCTGACACATGTAGTTAAAGCCATTTCTTTCCTGATAGCTTATTCAGTCCAGTGGCAAGCAGCATCACAAACTTGCTGCCCACCTCGGGTCAGCTCCCCCCTCTGATGTCATTTCCTAGGATACTGAGCTTGTTGGACCTTTGGTCTGGCCCAGTAGGGCAATGTTTATGTGTCTATGTGATATTCTTTTGTTCATAGAGCTGCCACGGGAACTGCAGGGTGTAGTTATTCAGAGTTGTAAATGCCAGCAGTGCAAAGCAGGAACAATGTGCTTGAGTATCCTTTAAAACATTGTC
This sequence comes from Geotrypetes seraphini, assembly GCF_902459505.1. Classification (NCBI taxonomy): domain Eukaryota; kingdom Metazoa; phylum Chordata; class Amphibia; order Gymnophiona; family Dermophiidae; genus Geotrypetes; species Geotrypetes seraphini. The sequence continues at coordinate 8,716,319 of NC_047087.1, read as the reverse complement.
TCAGTCAGGTTCTCCTTCCAAAATCTCTATCCCTGGCTTAGGGATCATATAGAAACATGACGGCAGATAAAGGCTGAATCCACAGCATCCACTATTCTCCTCTTCTTGTCCCACACAATCTTCGTCTCCACCACCTCTACCAGGAAATTATTCCACACATCTACCACCCTTTCTGTAAAGAAGTATTTCCTTAGATTATTCCTGAACTTATCACCTCTTTATCCTATGTACTTTCCTTCCGGAGCTTTTCTTCCTTTGAAAAAGACTCACCTTCTGTACATTAATGCTAGAGATATTTAAACGTCTCTATCATATCCCCTCTCTCCCGTCTTTTTATACACGTTAAGGTCTCTAAGTCTGTCCCCATACGATTTATGACACTTAACCAATTTTGTAGCATCCCTCTGGACCAAATCCATTCTATTTATATCTTTTTGAAGGTGCGGTCTCCAAAACTGTACACAGTATTAGTTTGTAAGCTCACTCAAGCAGGGACTGGCTCCTTTGTGACTCTGTACAGTGTTGTATATGTCTGGCAGTGCTCTAGAAACACTAGTAGTAACAGTATTCCAAATGAGACCTCACAAATCTTTTCTACATGTTCCCTTTTCCTACTAGACATTCCTCTCTTTATGCACCCAAGTGTCTTCCTGGCTTTGACCGTCGCTTTTTCTACCTGTTTTGCCATCCTGAGATTATCAGATACAATCGCCTCCAAGTCCCACTCTTCTGTACACACAAGTACTTCGCCTCCTATACTATATCATTCTCCTGCATTTTTGCAGCCCAAGTGCATGACCTCATGTTAACATAGTAGATGACGGCAGATAAAGACCCGAATGGTCCATTCAGTCTGCCCAACCTGATTCAATATAAATTTTTTTAATTTTTTCTTCTTAGCTATTTCTGGGCAAGAATCCAAAGCTCTACCCGGTACTGTGCTTGGGTTCCAACTGCCAAAATCTCCGTCAAAACCTACACCAGCCCATCTATACCCTCCCAGCCATTGAAGCCCTCCCCAGCCCATCCTCCACCAAATGGCCATATACAGACACAGACCGTGGGGTGTCTACCCTATTACAGAGCTTAGTATCACCCACAAAAAGACAAACTTTGCCAGACCATTTTTCTGCAGTATCACTCACAAAGATGTTAAATAGATCCAGCCCAAGGACAGACCCTGTGGCACTCCACTAACAACATCCTTTTCCTCCAAGCAAACTCCATTTACCACTACCCTTTGTCTCCTTCCACTTAACCAGCTTTAAATCCAGTTTGTCACTTTAGGGTCTCTACTGCATGTGTTCAATTTATTAATCAATCTCCTAAGCGGCACCTTGTCGAAAGCTTTGCTAAAGTCCAAGCCCACTACATCTATCACTCCTCTCGTATCCAACTATTTTGTCACCCGGTCAAAGAAATCGATCAGATTCATCTGACAAGACCTGCCTCTCGTAAAACCATTCTGACTCAGGTCCTGCGGTCCATTCAGTTCTAGAAATCTCACTCTCTTTCGTTCACAAGATTTATTCAGAGGGACCACATCCATAAGAACATAAGCAGTGCCTCCGCTGGGTCAGACCTGAGGTCCATCGTGCCCAGCAGTCCGCTCACGTGGCGGCCCAACAAGTCCAGGACCTGTGCAGTAATCCTCTATCTATAACCCTCTATCCCTTTTTCCAGCAGGAAATTGTCCAATCCTTTCTTGAACCCCAGTACCGTACTCTACCCTATTACGCCCTCTGGAAATGCATTCCAGGTGTCCACCACACGTTGGGTAAAGAAAAACTTCCTAGCATTCGTTTTGAATCTGTCCCCTTTCAACTTTTCCGAATGCCCTCTTGTTCTCTTTTTTTTTTTTTTTTTTCGAAAGTTTGAAGAATCGGTCCCTCTCTACTCTCTCTATGCCCTTCATGATTTTGTAAGTCTCTATCATATCCCCTCTAAGTCTCCTCTTCTCCAGGGAAAAGAGTCCCAGTTTCTGCAATCTCTCAGCATGTGAAAGGTTTTCCATACCTTTTATCAGATGTGTCACTCTCCTCTGAACCCTCTCGAGTAACGCCATATCCTTCTTAAGGTACAGTGACCAATATTGGACGCAGTACTCCAGATGTGGACGCACCATCCCCCGATACAACGGCAAGATAACTTCTTTCGTTCTGGTAGTAATACCCTTCTTGATTATACCTAGCATTCTATTCGCTCTCTTAGCAGCCACTGCGCACTGTGTTGTCAGCTTCATTGTCATGTCCACCATTACCCCCAAGTCCCTTTCTTGGGTACTCTCCTTTAACATCCCTCCCATCGTATAGCTGTATCTCGGTTTTTTGCTTCCCATATGTAATACTTTACATTTCTCAACGTTGAACTTCATCTGCCATCTCGTTGCCAATTCCTCTAGTTTGTTCAAGTCCCTTTGCAATTCTTCGCAGTCCTCTTTAGTCCGAGCTCCACTAAATAGTTTAGTGTTGTCCGCAAATTTTATTATTTCACATTTCGTCCCTGTTTCTAGATCATTTATAAATATATTTAATAGCAGTGGCCCGAGCACCGAGCCCTGTGGGACACCACTCGTGACCCTCCTCCAGTCCAAGTAATGGCCTTTCACTCCTACCCTCTGTTTCCTACCCGCCAACCAGTTTCTGATCCATCTATGTACGTCTCCTTCCACCCCATGGTTCTTCAGTTTCCGAAGTAGGCGTTCATGGGGTACCTTGTCAAAGGCTTTTTGGAAATCTAGATATATGATGTCTATGGGGTCTTCTCTGTCCATCCGTTTGTTAATTCCTTCGAAGAAGTGCAATAAATTAGTTAGACACGATATCCCCTTGCAGAAACCATGTTGGCTGGTTATCAGAAGTTCCATCTTTCAAAATGTTCATCAATGTTGTCTTTTATCAGTGCTTCCGCCATTTTCCCTGGAACGGAGGTCAGACTCACCGGTCTGTAGTTTCCTGGGTCACCTCTTGATCCTACACCTCTTAATCCCACACCAATCTCTAAGGAAGCACTGAAAAGGTGAGACGACAGAGGCACCAGATGTACGATATCTCATCAGACCACCATCCCATCATCTATTTTAATGAAGCTAGCTTCTTACAAGCACAGTTTTCTGTGAATCTCTCCCAGGGATTTCTTAGGGAGAGGAGGAGGTAGTGGATGCTATGGATGGGCCTTTTGGTTTTTATCTGCTGTAATGTTTCTAACTTCTGCTAGGATATGTTGGACTTCTTTGATCCTGGGGTCCTGTCAAATAGATCAGGCTTGTAGAACCTTTGTTTCTATCCTTAAAAATTGTATTCCTTTTGATGGCTTTGCTTTAGGCATTTCATCAAATAAATGTAACCTTGAAAGTGCTGAGGAAAGTCATTGTGAGGTCCAAAGCTACTTTAAAAGGGTTCGGAAAAGCAAACGTTGGTCGTCAGCAGTTTTACAATTATTCCACAAATGCGGCCTGTATGGGAGGCCAATAAGAAGGAAGTTGCCACTAAAGAAAAGCCATGTGATGTGCATGCAGCATTGGTGGAGGTACATTGAGAAATCACTAGGGTTCTGAAACCCCCAAAAGCTTTGTTTCCTGTGGTGTTTACAGCAAAAGCATAGCCAAACACACAATTTTGGGAGAGCTTGACCGCAAAGTGGGTAGGAACGAGAACCCCTTCACCCCAGGCAATCAAAGGTCTCTGAATTCCACTCCCCCAGCTCCCTGGTACTTTTAAGTCCTCTAGTTCTATCGCTGGCAGTGAGCAGCACCTATACTCACTGTTCACACCGGCCCAAGCCTTTCCTCTGATGCAATTTCTAGTCCCATGAACAGGAAGTTGCGTCAGAGGGAAGGCTCAGGGATTGAGAGTGACTTCTTGCTCATACCATTTCCAATTCTAAAATGGCATCCTTGATCTTCCATGGCAGTCTTGCAAGACTGTCATTGGAAGTCATAGCCGCCATTTTCACATTGTAGCCAGAGGGGCAGGAGCAACTTGGGATACTCCTGCCCAAAGAGGCCACTAGACCACCAGAGCTTTTAAAAGGTAGGGCCAGGGAGGGTCTACAGAGGATGGGCGGTGAGGGCAGAGTTGGTGGATGGCTAACAAAGGGAACAGATTCTCTGTTAGGGGAGAGGGAAGCTAGCTCAGAGGGACAGGCTGCTGGTGTCGAGGGGTGGTGGTCATAGTTTTGCTTTCTACCAAAAAATCCTGAAACCCGAACACAGATTTTGTGTTGGTTTTGGTGCCAAATCTGAAATCAAAACCAAAATCTCAAGTGGCAGCATTATGTAGTGTGAATACACTGCAGCTGCAACAATTGGGAAACTTGTCAAGATGAAAGAAAAGATGAATGGTGTGATGTTCCAGCAGCTTCTGGAAGAAACCTATTCTTGTCCACCATAGACCTTGGACTAGGTAGAAAATTCACCTTTCAGCAGACCAGTGATCCTAAGTACAAAGCAAAAGCAACAATGGGGTAGCTTAATAAGAAAAAAGTGAATGGCCTTGAGTGGCCCAGTCAAATCACAGACTTCAGTCTCATAGAAAATCTGTGGCAAGACTTGAAGACACTTATATAGTGTGACTCATGGCTGCAGAAGGAGCTTCCGCCAAGTATTGAGTCAAGGGGGGTGAAGCTTTCAGCCAACAAGACTTTTTGCTTTCTTAGTCTCAATTACATTTTGAGTATTTCTGCAACTGTTCTTTCATAAGTATATGGGTAGGCCCATAAAAGAAACTCCTACTTCGATGCATTGGAAATTGTGTTTTTAGGCAGCCGAATGTGGCAGAGGTGTGTGGCTGCATAGATGTGATGGTGCTCGTGTCCCTCTTTTGCAGGGAATTCATGGCACCTTATACCATCCCAGCAGAACTAATCCTAGTGGAGGAAATCCCTCGAAATGCGATGGGGAAGATCAACAAGAAAGACCTGCTGAAGCACTTCTTCCCAAAATAACTGCTGCCGTCATGGTGACCCAGGATCATCCACTGCCTTATACATATTATTTCAGCAGCTGTACTGAACAAATGTTAGGATGATTATTTCACAGAAGGAAACGTCCAGATTTTTCTCACTTTCTAAATATTATAAAAGACAGGCTTCTGTGAATATTTTGTTGCATTTCAGGCAACAGAGAGTGAAGTGAGTTGTCTGAATTTGACGCTTCATTTCTCTGGTTCTCAGCCTGTTGCTCCAACCAGGAGGCTGTTTGATCTTTCATTTTTGCTGCTCTGTTGGTCAGATGAGGAACTGGATATATAAAGTATAATTAGAAATTCAGCACTGGAAATTATTCTATTTATTCCATGTCCTAAGCAGTTCCAGTGCTCGGACTGTTCCACTGAGTCAAAGTGGCATTTGCCTTTTGCAGTTTAAGGGCCTTTCTCATTTACTGCTGTCCCGCTGAATGCTACTCAGAAACGACTCTGAAATAAAAGCCGCAAACTGTTTGTTGAAAAGTCTGAGAGTCTTCTGTTAGTCACAGCTTGGGCTTCTGTCCACCCGTATAGGACAGTGCCAGAGGAAGGTTTCCTGGGTCCATGCTCTGACCCTCAACTTTCAAGTTTATTTTAAAAAATTTTATACCGTCATCAAGCTTCTAGGCGGTGTACATTAGTTAATAAAAACAGTCAAGTTAACACACATATTTGGGAGAACAATTTACCAGAAAGACAGACTTGTACAAAAGGAAAAAAGGGGTCGAACTTATAGGAAAGAAACACTGAAAGAAAGGCTAAAAGAAAGGAACTCAAATTGTTCTTAGAAGGGCAGTTGTTATTAAACAGCATCTTTAAAAGAGTTGGCGCTATTCGAGGGCGTCTTTGAATAAGAAGGTTTTTAATTTGGATTTAAACTGATTTAAGAACATAAGAATTGTCGCTGCTGGGTCAGACCAGTGATCCATCGTGCCCAGCAGTCCACTCCCATGGCGGCCCTCTGGTCAAAGACCAGCGCCCTAACTGAGACTAGCCTTACCCACGTACGTTCTGGTTCAGCAGGAACTTGTCTAACCTTGTCTTGAATCCCTGGAGGGTGTTTTCCCCTATGACAGACTCCGGAAGAGCGTTCCAGTTTTCTACCACTCTCTGGGTGAAGAAGAACTTCCTTACGTTTGTACGGAATCTATCCCCTTTCAACTTTAAACTTTAAAGTGTCCTCTCGTTCTCCCTACCTTGGAGAGGGTGAACAACCTGTCCTTATCTACTAAGTCTATCCCCTTCAGTACCTTGAATGTTTCGATCATGTCCCCCTCTCAATCTCCTCTGTTTGAGGGAGAAGAGACCCAGTTTCTCTAATCTTTCACTGTACAGAAACTCCTCCAGCCCCTTAACCATCTTAGTCGCCCTTCTCTGGACCCTTTCAAGTAGCATCATGTCCTTCTTCATGTATGGCGACCAGTGCTGGACGCAGTACTCCAGGTGAGGGCGCACCATGGCCCGGTACAGCGGCATGATGACCTTCTCCGATCTGTTCGTGATCCCCTTCTTAATCATTCGTAGCATTCTATCTAAAGTACTCAAACCCTCATCTATCAATATTTTAATTCACTCTCTGGTGATCTCCTGTATTGACTATTGTAATGCCCTATACCAGGGGTAGGCAATTCCGGTCCTCCCGAGCCACAGCCAGGTCAGGTTTTCTGGATATCCACAATGAATATGTATGAGATGGATTTGTATCTTTAATAAGTCCATTAATTGTTCGCCATTTTAATTGTCAAGCGCTTAGTACTTTATGATTAGCATTTTATCAAATGTTAATAAACTTGAAACCTGCAGGCATAAGAGCTATTGGGGTGGTAGGTTTGGGGGGAATTTTGGGGGGGAGGTTATGGTGAGATGTGTACCTGGCACCCTTAATGTGAAGTTCACAGCTGTGCTGGCATGTCTCTGTAGCCAGTGCATTAAACATGCTGGCCCCTCCTAGATGGAAATAGCTTGTTTGGGATGTTTTTAATTTGGGGCATTTTGGGAAGAAAAATGGACTTTTACGCCACCTGATTTTGGGACGTTTTTGTCACAATGTACAAAGTTGGACTTCGACAGCCCCATGTGTCATTCTAGGGCAAGGGTGAGCAGCCTGCAGTCCACGTGTGAGACACACCAAAAATGTCATTAACCGGCGTTGTGGTGACTTTAAATACTGCATTTTACAAATATTTTCAGAACTGTCGTTTTTAAGTTTGACTATGTATTTGTCACAGAAGGCACCTGGGGCTCTGTGCATTTCCAGTTCTGACGCTATATAAAGTTGCGGTCAGCCAGGGATAGTACTGACATTCGCATGGCCTTCTGTGTGTTAAGGTTACCCACTCCTAGGGCAACGGCATTCACTATCTCAATATGTCTGGTGTATTTTTGATAGGAATTTGGTATGAGGCCCTTGGCTCCTTGAGAATGGTTAATGGATAACGTCATTCTAGGGCAGGAATGGGCAACCATGGCTCTGCAGGACCACAGTCGGGTTTTCAAGATTTCCACAATGAATATCCACGAGATTGATTTGCACGTACTGCTTCCATTTGATGCAAATATTTATCATTCGTTGTAGAAACCTTGACAACCTGGCTGAGTTGTGGCCCTCAAGGACTGAAGTTGCTCATCCCCTCTTCTAAGGTATGTCTACGTCAGTTTATTTAGGTGAGATGCAAATCTGTGTTGGTGTCTCTTCTGGATTGAGCTATAGCTTCTGGGATAGGGATCAATGAATCAGAGTGTCTCCATACAGCAGGGCTTTGAAGCCGTCCACGCAATATGCGGCAGCGGTAAAAAGGGCGAACAGAATGCTAAGAATGATAAAGAAGGGGATCACGAACAGATCGATAAAGGTTATCATGCTGCTGTACCGGGTCATGGTGCGCCCTCACCTGGAGTACTGCGTCCAGCACTCGTCGCCATACATGAAGAAGAACATGGTACTACTCGAAAGGATCCAGAGAAGAGCGACTAAAATGGTTAAGGGGCTAGAGGAGTTGCTGTACAGTGAGAGATTAGAAAAACTAGGCCTCTTCTCCCTTGAAAAGAGGAGATTGAGAGGGGACATGATTGAAACCTTCAAGATAATGAAGGGAATAGACTTAGTAGATAAGGACAGGTTGTTCACCCTCTCCAAGGTACAGAGAACGAGAGGGCACTCTCTAAAGTTGAAAGGGGATAGATTCCATACAAACGTAAGGAAGTTCTTCTTCACTCAGAGAGTGGTAGAAAACTGGAATGCTCTTCCGGAGTCTGTCATAGGGGAAAACACCCTCCAGGGATTCAAGACAAAGTTAGACAAGTTCCTGCTGAACCAGAACATACGCAGGTAAGGCTAGTCTCAGTAAGGGCGCTGGTCTTTGACCAGAGGGACGCCGCGTGTGCGGACTGCTGGGCACGATGGACCACTGGTCTGACCCAGCAGCGGCAACTCTTATGTTCTTATGTTTGATTACTCTTCCTGAGGCTGGGGATCTCTCAGTAATGTAGGGAGATTTGGGGCATAGATGTGAAAGTGTCTAGGGGCCCGCTCTGCTCCTGTTTAGTTTTACCACAAATAAATAACATCATAGGGTCCGCAACCCCCTCCCCCACTCTTCTTTCTCTAGCTAACTCCTCTCGCACCCTCTTTCCTCCTCTTCTCTCTGCGTGATTTTTCTCCCACTATTTTGTTTCTCTGTCTTAGCCTCAGGCGATGTTCAGCTCATCGGGAAAATGCAGTACTGAAATGAATCTTGCTCTCTCTAGCCATCAGCAGTAATGCTTGCTAATTTCTTTCATTTCTCACCAGCACGCTCCCTCCTTTGTTTCTCTCTCTCTTGTTCTTTTTTACTGCAGCAGTTAAAACGGTTGGTAATTTTGATGAGTTTAATCTTAGTGGGAATAGCCCTGTGAGAATGGTTATTGCAGTGTTGGTATGCCTCATCGCATCCCTCCTCCTGTCTCCTCACAGATGGGAAAACCCACAAAGGAGCGCAAGTCGCTCTTCACTAGAAGCCCTCATAAGGCACAGGCTGCAAAGCCTCGGCGAGTGCTCAGGGTCACAAGGCCCCAGTGCATGTGGCGGACTCAGAGATTCCCTCCACCCCATCTTCTGATAGGTCTCTCATCCAGGTGTAGTTCTTCCTATCGGCATAAATAATTGTGAAACAGAACTAAAGAGCCAATCCCCACTTTGAGTTTGCATAAAAAGAAATTGTCATTCTCGGGGCCACTTCTGAATGAACCTCAGCAGGAATGCCGTCCTGGACTGACCCATGACAGCAAGCCGATCATCAGATGCCAGCTTTAGGAAAGCACATCCTTTAACCAGTGGTCATAGAACAGAGGTTCTTTCTTGCAAATGGACGTTTTGGCCCAGATTCTGTAAACTGTGTCCCGATTGTATGCAGCTGTAGGCGTCCTAGAGCTGTCTGATCAGCCAATCAGGATGCACGTTTTCTAAAAAAAATGTTTCCTAGGCAGGCCGCCTATATAGAAGGCGCCTCCGGGAGCCTAGGGAGGCCCGCAAGCCTGCCTAAGCTTGCCTAAGGTTAAGCGTAGCCTTAGGCGAACCTAGGTGATCCTATGCGCCTCCCTAGTAGAGCTGTAAGGTTCATTGAGTCCGGCATGAGGGGTTGGGCACCCTCCTGCTGCGATTGTCGGGGGGAGGACCTACCGGCAGGAAGGGTTGAGCGGGTAGGGGGGGTCTTTCAGCTGGAGGGGTTGGGTACCCTCCTGCCACGATCATCGTGAAAGGGTGGGGGACCTACCAGCAGGAGGGATTGGGCATCCCTCCTGCCTCGTTCGCTTAGGGGGAAGGAGGAGAGACTGGCGACCATAGCCACGGCCGCTATACTAATCACGGCAGGAAGATCCCTTGCCGCGATTAAGTACAGCGGCTGCATTTAAAGTAACCTGGTTCTGTAACCGGTGTCTGTAGCAAGGACGTCGGTTACAGAATCGGGTTTAGTTTGGGCAGGTGTTGGCTCGGGCATCCTATACAGAATCCAGGTGTTTAAATTTTCTTTTTAAGTTTCTTTACTCTTTGATATACCCTTTTATCAAACTGGTACCTAAACGGTTTATATTGGATTCAACATATAAAAGTTTTACAAAGCGTAAAGGTCAAATAATTATAATAAAAAAGGAGGGAGCAAGACGGATTGACATAATGGAAACAAGATGGGAGGAGGGAGATGGTAAGTTAGTAAATACATCAAAATTTGAAAGAAAAAAAAAGGGGGGTGGGAAGCGGAAGAGAGGAAGATACGTGAATGATAGGGCTCGCTGGGATCCTGCTAAGAAAGCTGCCGTCCGATTGGCCTGACTAGACTCAGCAGAGGCTGTCATTGGTCCCTGCACTCCGTGGCTCTGCTGCTCATGTCAGGCCCAGATAAGAGGGCAGTTCCCGGGGGCCTCACAAACACAGCCCTCCTACCCCACTCCCTGGCCTTCCTTAAAGGCTTTTGCAGTTCTCATTTTCTTATTCAGAACACATTGTTCCTGTCTCTGATGAGACGTTTTGTGATCACTGCAGAGAGGCTGCCTGCGTATGCAGCAGTTGTCTGACCCAGCACAAGGGATATTTGGCGATGCCAGCACTAGAAGCTCACATGCCATCTGCTGAGCCCTGATAAGCGGGCTCCTTTGTGTGCGATGACACTGACAGGCTTTTTAAACAGCCCTCAAAAGGATGCACAGCCAGGGGGGGAGGGGGCAAAGCCTCCAGCTATTGTCAAGGGATTGTTCTCGTACCTAATGATAGCCTTTTTCATTTAGCAGGAAAAAGAAAATCTGGCAAGGGTGAGGAGGATGAAAGAGAGTGTACTGGAAATGTTACCTTTAAGTGACTTTGCTTTGTAGACAACGCAGTAACGGTGGAGCGATAAGAGCAGACGGGTACAGCACAGCCTGCACGGTCGGGGTGCTCCGTGTTCAGCACTTATAGAGTCGGATTCAGGAAAGCTTCCTGGCATGTTTATTTGTGCATGTGTTGGATAAAGAGAGTAACTGCATAACAACTATTTTATGCCTGCTTTATAAAGGTCAAAGCAAAAGTAACCACAATATTAGTCAAGCCATTAAAGCCGCACTTATATAGTCACATAAACTCAAAAATTAAAGTGCGATGAACTATCCATACTATCATTCATTCAAAAATATCAACCATGAAATTGCTGACCTGCTGTTAGTGATCTGTATCCTGTTGCTAAAATCGTCTGTAGTACCTGAAGATTGGAGGGTGGCCAATGTTACACTGATTTTTTTTAAAAAGGGTTCCAGGGGAGATCCGGTAAGGCTCACTTCGACGCCGGGCAAAATGGTAGAAACGATTATAAAAAATTAAAACTGTGGAGTAGAGAGTTGCGCAGGGACAGAAATCCCACCCGTCCCCGCCTGTCCCCGCCAGGATCCTCTCCGTCCCCGCCAGGATCCTCTCCGTCCCCACCCATCCCCGTCAGGATCCTCTCCGTCCCCACCCATCCCTGCAAGGAATTACCTCCATCCCCGCCCGTCCCCATAAAAAGCAGCAATTACTTCTGACAGGATCATCAATTCCACAGTTTCTTTTGTGTTTGCGCTGCTGTTTTCCTTGTGGAATCTCTTTGGTGGAACCCTTTTTTTATTTTCTGTTCAAGTAATTAACTTATAAACCCCCTCTTTTACTAAGGCTGATGTGTCCATTATATTATATGGATGAACCCTGCTTCCAAAGCCTTCCATCCCCGTGTGAGTCCCATTGGCTAGAGGGGTGTCCCCAAGGGAGTCCCATGGGTTAGGGGGGATTCCCGCAGGACCCCCGCGGAATTCCCATGATCCCTGTTCCCGTGCAGACCTCTACTGTGGAGCACGTAGACAAACATGATTTAATGAAACGGAGTCAGCAGGGGTTCAGCCGAGGGAGATCTTGCCTCACCAATTTGCTTGACTTCTTTGAAGGTGTGAATAAACATGTGGATAAAAGTGAGACGGTTGATATAGTGTATCTAGATTTTCAGAAAGCTTTTGATAAAGTTCCTCACTAGAGGCTCCTGAAAAAATTAAAGTGTCATGGCAAAGTTCAGTTGTGGATTAGGAATTGGTTATCAGATAGAAAACAGAGGGTAAAGTTAAATGGTAATTTTTCTCAATGGAGGAGAGTACACAGTGAAGTGCCACAGGGGTCTGTACTGGAACCGGTGCTATTTAACTTATTTATAAATGATCTGGAAATTGGAATGACGAGTGAGGTGATTAAATTTGCAGATGACACTAAACTGTTCAAAGTTGTTAAAATGCATGCGGATTGTGAAAAATTGCAGGCAGACCTTAGGAAATTGGAAGACTGGGCGTCCAAATGGCAGATGAAATTTAATATGGACAAATGCAAATTGATGCACATTGGGAAGAATAACCCGAATCACAGTTACCAGATGTTGGGTCCGCCTTGGGGTTAGCGCCCAAGAAAAGGATCTGGGTATCATTGTAGGCAATACGATGAAACCTTCCGCCCAATGTGTGGTGACGGCGGCCAAAAAAGCAAACAGGATGCTGGGAATTATTAAAAAAGGGATGGTTGACAAGACTAAGAATGTTATAATGCCCCTGTATTGCTCCATGGTGCGACCTCATTTGGAGTATTACGTTCCATTCTGGTCTCCTTACAAAATCCTGAGCGGAGTAGAACGGGTACAAGTGGATCGATTTTTCACTCCGTCAAAATGACAAAGACTAGGGGACACTTGATGAAGTTAAAGGGAAATATTTTTAAAACCAATAGGAGGACTTTTTTTTTCACTCAGAGAATAGTTAAGCTCTGGAATGTGTTGCCAGAGGATGTGGTAAGAGTGGATAGCGTAGCTGGCTTTAAGGAAGGTTTGGACAAGTTCCTGGAGGAAAAGTTCATAGTCTGTTATTGAGAAAGACATGGAAGAAGACACTGCTTGCCCTGTATTGGTAGCATTGAATATTACTACTCCTTGGGTTTTGGCCAGGTACTAGTGACCTGGATTGGCCACCGTGAGAACGGGCTACTGGGCTTGATGGACCATTGGTCTGACCCAGGAAGACGGTTCTTAGGTTCTTATGTTCTTATAACAAAAATAAAACTTCAGCAATCTCCAAAGTGTGAAAATAAAATGACTTATCTTAAAAATGAATCATGTTGCTTCTGTAACCAATAGTAGCAGCAGATGGAGATTGCATTTCATTGCCTGGTAGCACAATAGAAAATATTTTGCTGCTGTAATTGTTGTTTCCACTGTCAGTTGTGGGAAGTGTACAGCTGCATTTCTTGACATCTTTGTATTTTGCAGAGTTCCAGAAGATGCATTTCTGCTTCTGGGTTTCTGGTGTTGCACTGCATGCAACCTGGCTCCTTGGATTCTAGCGAATCCCCTTTTTTGCCAGGATACTCGATGTTTGTAGGGAGGTCATGGCTGAGACCAACTTTAGCTGGGAGGCAAATGGCACTTAAAATTCATTCACTCCGCACTCATCTGTCAAACAGTAACTCAGTCCAGGCCAGAATGTTTGTTCTGGTGTAAATATTCAGCTGGTGGTCGTGAGAATTTTTCAGCTATCACCAACCAATATTCAACCTTTAACCAGATAACTGAAACCAAGGTGACACGTCAAAACCGCGCGGGACAAAAACATGCATGCAATCCCACGCAGGACTTATGCACTCCACCTTAAAACACTTCTGAGGGGGCTGGGGGGTGAACCCCCCACTAAACTTACAAGTGTTAGCGCTCCCGTTGGGGGTTTGACACTGAAAACTGCCCAATACCCCCAAAACAAAGGAAAACAGCAGTTTCCATTGCAATGGGGGGGTGTAAACACTTAGAAGTTTACCCCCTCCCCCCTCAGAGCGCTAACAGGAACTGTTATAAGACCTTGTGCATAAGTCCTCTATGCGATTGTCGTCACGCTTTAGTTATGGTACCGAAACCAAAGATAGGACTGTGTTTTATGTGGTCCAGTTAAGTGCCATTATTCAGCACTTAACCAGATAAATGCCGACTTCACCCCTGACCAGTTTCAGCTTAGATGGTCAGAGGGGATGTTCAGCGCACTCTCTGGATACTTGTTGCTGACTATCTCCAGATAGCTCTGCGCAGATGTCTTTAACCAGCCTCTCCTGCTCAGTTGAATTGCTTTGAAGATTGAGCCGTAGAGTTAGATCACAAAATAGCATTTTCACACTTGCAGTTTCTGTTTAGCCTGTTCAAAGGATCATGGATTTGATATACCCATGGTCTGCATAAATGACATGCAGGTATTTCCTCTGTCCCTGGTGGGATCCCAGTCTAATGGAAGGTAAAGTGAGTTGCCCAGGGTCACAAAGCGCTACAATGGGAATTCAAGCCAGTTCTCAAATGTCATTTCAATTTTCTTAGTCCATGTTATCCAGAGGTGTAAATCCACTATGAACTTAAATCCTTTTTAGTTACTATCAACGGGGCTGAGCCTCAAATCTCCATGTGTTGTATGTGTTTTACAATCACACTAGAAAGGGAATTAACCTCCCCTCCTGCCCTGTTATTAATCAAAAACACTTATAGTTCTTAAAACAGGGACTTAACTTTTAGATCCCGGGCAGGGTTTGTTGAAAATAGGCAGTGAAAGTCGTTACTCAGTCTTTCCTGCCGTCTCTGCTAGTCCCCATAAGTAAACATGTTATAACCAGCTGAGGAGAGCTTATAACCCAGAGGGATGTTAAAACATTAAACATAATGGGAGACAAAAGGAAACCCCTCAGGGACTCCAAAAGATGGCTTCCAAGGTGAAAAAGATTTTGGAAATTTGACCATATATGACTGATATTTTTTAAAAAAACAACCTTCAAACCATCACAAAACATTGCCCTCTATCCTAATGGAACGTAAAATAGACAACATCAGGTCAAAAGAACATAAGAACATAAGCAGTGCCTCCGCCGGGTCAGACCATAGGTCCATCCTGCTCAGCAGTCCGCTCCCGCGGCGGCCCAAACAGGTCACGACCTGTCTGAATTACCAGAAGAGGCCCCTTTCCACCTTGGTTTCTCATTAAAGTCCTATCTTCCCATCAAAGTCCTCACCCTCTGGTCTTGCCCATGCACGACCTGGTTGGCTTCTATACTTATTACCTGGTTAGCTTTCTATACTTGTGTTACATCCCAGCACCTCTCTCAGTATCCCACGATCCCTTTATCCCTCAGGAATCCATCCAATCCCTGTTTGAATCCATGTACCGTACTCTGCCTGATCACTTCCTCCGGTAGCGCATTCCAAGTGTTCACGACCCTTTGGGTGAAGAAAAACTTCCTTGCATTTGTTTTGAACCTATCTCCCTTCAGTTTCTCCGAATGCCCCCTCATACCTGTTGTCCCCCTCAGTCTGAAGAATCTGTCCCTATCCACCCTCTCTATGCCCCTCATGATCTTGAAGGTCTCTATCATATCTCCCCTGAGCCTCCTTTTTTCCAGAGAGAAGAGCCCCAGCCTATCCAACCTCTCGGCGTATGGGCAGTGTTCCAGCCCTTTTACCAGTTTTGTTGCTCTCCTTTGGACTCTCTCAAGTACCGCCATGCCTTTCTTGAGGTGCGGCGACCAATACTGAACGCAGTATTCCAGATGTGGACGCACCATCGCTCGATACAATGGCATGATGACTTCCCGCGTCCTGGTTGTTATGCCCCTCTTTATGATGCCCAGCATCCTGTTGGCTTTTTTTGAGGCTGCTGCGCACTGTGCAGATGGCTTCAGTGATGCATCCACCAGCACACCCAAGTCTCTCTCAAGTCTGCTATCTCCCAACAATGCCCCCCCCAATTTGTAGTTGAATAACGGGTTCTTTTTCCCTATATGCATGACCTTGCATTTTTCCACGTTAAAGCACATTTGCCATTTGTTTGCCAAGTCTTCCAGCTTGTCCAGGTCCCTTTGCAGGTCCTCACACTCTTCCCTGGACCTAACTCTGCCGCACAGTTTGGTATCGTCTGCAAATTTTATAACCTTGCACAGGACAGATCAAGTTGTAATACAATAGCTTTCTGGCCTTTCCCTACTAAAGATCTTCCCTCTGCCAAAATAGCCCCAATTACTGACTCCATACTATGATATTTTAAAATATTGATTCTTTCAAAACACAATGTTAAACTCTTCAGATACTATCCTCTGGTCCCCTCCTGCTTCTCAAGTCTTCCTTTCCCCCCATCTTCTCCTTGGAAGGATCTGGTGATGGGCTGGTTCCACGTTCGACTAGCACTTGAGACAACGGTTCTGGTACTGTTTCTTCCTCATTCCTTCTGAGCTAGCCACAGATCCTCTTCCCCTTGCTGAATGTGCAATGACCACAGACTTATGAACCAAGGGCAAAGAAATTCAAACTGGGTTGGGTGTTTATACTAGAAGTTGGACAAGTTCCTGCTCAATTGGAAAGTACACAGGTGAGGCTGGTCTTTGACCTAGGGGCCGCCGCGTGAGTGGACTGCTCTGACCCAGCAGCGGCAATTCTTATGTTCTTAAGTTTCCCTCTGAGAGGTGTCTCCTCCTACCACTGTCAGTTACTGGGCAGGAGGTTAAACTTTTGAGTCACCGGAAAGTGATGTTTTTGGTTCAGGGTCTGTTGGAATAGGCTTTCTAAGGATCTTCAGCAAGCCTCTTCAGTTTTACGGTTTAGAAAGCAGCTGAAAACGTTTTTGTTCTTGTTAGAGCCACTGCCTCTGCACCCTGAGGTTGTGGGTTCAAATCCCACACTGTTCCTTGTGACCATGGGCAAGTCACTTAATCCCCCATTGCCTGACGGGACAGATAGGGTAAAATGTTTGAGTACCTGAATGTAAACCACTTAGACTATAAGTGGTATATAAATGCTTAAGTAAAAAATAAAAGTAAAAAAATACTAGTAACAGCGGGTAATGAACCAGCATTTGAGTTGTTTTGCTTGTGGCTGTTCATTGTTGTTGGTATTGCAATATGTTCTGGGTACTATGTGGTTTTGTTGTTTTATCGAAATATGTGTCGTATGAGAAGGATGTAATTGATCTTTTTATTGGGATGTTTTAATTCACTCCACATAGAATTACAGGATATACAGAATATAAAATTTTAAAACAAATCCCCTTGTTCCAGAAACTGAAAGGTACAAAAAGCAAAGGCCAGTACAGGCAGTCCCCGAGTTAAGAACAAGTTACATTTTTTAAGCTGTTCTTAAGTCGGAACTCAGAACTTGCAGATTTTAAGATTCTCACTGCTTCCCTCTGCTCCCAGCGGACAAAAGGGCCAACTGTCCCCACCACACACTGTTCTTAATGTGGCTAGGTATTATTCTTGAATCTGCTGCAGGAGAAATGTAGGAGTCTGTGCCCCACTGGAAATACTGCTCAGTGAAATCAAATGAAGCCGCAACCGCGTTCTTAAGTATGACGCACTGAAGTCGGCCGTCAAACCACAAGAGTTCTCTGCAGCCACCTGAGAGTCTCCACTAGATTTGTATTTCTTTTTTTTTTTTTTATTCTTTATTCATTTTCAATATTTTCAATAAGTGCAATACAAATTAAATACATTTTATATTTAAGACATCACTTAATATTCTTTCAAGAAACAAATCAATCTATATCCCTCCCCCCACCCTATCCCATAACTATTATAAATTTTTTATTTAATAATCAAATCTTCAAAAAGCTCCAAAAAGATTTGTATTTCTTGATATACTGAAGGTCATTTATTCTATATTTGGTGAGAGTCCATCTGTTACAAAGAAGAGATATTCTACCATCATATAGGTTCTGTAAATAGCAACCGATGAAAACAAAACAAAAAAATTGTGGATACAGATGTTCTGGAGATAATTTATTAAACACTGACATATAAAACCATGAAAATTCAATGAAAAAAGTACAATGCTAAAAAATACTGTGATAAAAATCCAACCGGACCCTACACGGTCCAAGTTTCGGCAAACACGCCTTCCTCAGGGGTCCAATGGTTTGCAAACTCACATATAAAGAATTGGACTGAAAACAGTCTATTGTCTTTAAACATGTGAGCAAAGAACACCGCAGACAAGCTGAAGTAGCAAAAAAATGCCCATCTGCAGTAACCATTATCTCTCTCCTTATTGGCTAAGGCTCTTAACATTTGCATCTCCTCTTCCTATAGGCTAAGGCTCTTTACACCTGCATTGTGAGGTCATAGGGCTTTATGGTTATAGAAACATTGTAACATGATGGCAGATAAAGGCCAAATGGCTCATCTAGTCTGCCCAACAAAGGAAAATGAGGAGACCTGATGATCCACCGATGAAAATAAAAACTGTGAATACAGATGTTCTGGAGATAATTTATTAAAAACTGACATATAAAACCATGAAAATTCAATTTAAAAAGTACAATGCTAAAAAATACTGTGATAAAAATCCAACCGGACCCTACACGGTCCAAGTTTCGGCAAACACGCCTTCCTCAGGGGTCCAATGGTTTGCAAACTCACATATAAAGAATTGGACTGAAAACAGTCTATTGTCTTTAAACATGTGAGCAAAGAACACCGCAGACAAGCTGAAGTAGCAAAATAAATAGCAAGCCTGTGCCCTGATTTGGCATACCAATGCCCTGAAGGCCGTTGTCCTCACTGCACCCTGTGAATCTTTGCGGGTCAAGTGATTAACACTCACCGTTAAAGGCAAAGGGCTGATGGACCTGCTGTAAGCTTTGCATTGGAGAAAAGTGCACAGTTTTGGCTACTGTTTTCCTCTCCTCTGTTGTATGAGGAATTCGCCCTTTTATTACAGGTCAAGGAGATTCAAATGATCTCATCCACGTTTCATTGGGACCAGGTAGGCTAGGGCAGTGATCTCCAACGCATGGCTCCAAGGCTGTATGTGGCCCTCAAATAGTTGGCTGAAATGCTCTTCAAAGCTTGAAAATTCATTTCAGTCTTGCCCACTGGATATAGCAACTGCAAATGATGTCAAGTATGTTACTCAGGTCTCTCATTTATGGAATCTGCTACAGTTAATCCAAAATAAAATGAGTTTTTAAAATGTATCCTGGAAGTGTTGTAGAATCAATATTATTATGAATTTTTAATGTTTAATACCTAGTCTGAACAAGCGGGAGAGGCGAGATATGATACATGGCATAAATGAACATGAGGCGAGTCTATTTGAATTGGAAGGAAGCTCTGGAATGAGGAGGCACAGGATGAAGGTCAAAGGGGACAGATTCAGAAGTAACCTCAGAAAACACTTTTTCACCGAAAAGGTGGTGAATGCTCGGAACGGCCTCCCGGTGGAGATGCTGGAGACAAGAAAACTTGGGACATTGGATCTCTAAGGGCATCTTTAGGCAGACTAGATAGGCGTAAGCTTGAAATCTTTTTGTGGCCTGCGGAGCTTTCTCGTATTCACACTGCGGCCCTTCACCTGAAAAAGACCACTGGGCTAGGGGTACTCCAGGACTGGATTGAGAAGCACGATTGCCCCCTTATATTGGCAGTGCTGCCGCTGTTTGAGTTGTGGGAGTTAGGGAGCAACCTTGCCATATCGAAACAGCACTGTGTACTCTGTATTTTCACAGGGTTTTGTGTTACTTCCCTCTGTCCGGTGATCAAGAGAGCATCTGTTATTGTTAACAAAGTGATACCAGAAAAAGTGACCTGAGGGAGGGGGGGGGGGGGAGTGGTAAAGAGAAGCTTTCTTGTTTTGTTCTGTACCCGTCGTTAGCAGTGGGCATGGATTATCTGTAGTGACTTAGTAAGGGGGGGGAGTGGACCGCCCCAGGCGCCCAGGGCAGGATTAATTCTTTGAGGGCCCCTAGGCACCCAAGTACACTGGGTCCCCCTAGCCCTGCCCCGCCCACACCCTGCCCTCGCCCCACCATGCCCCGCCCCATTTATCTGTTTTCTTATCTACTTCTTTATTTCCACCTGTATTTCTTTCTTTTTTTTTAAATTCAAAACAAAGATTAGCACAGTTTTTCTTCTATGCCACCCCCAAACATCTCTGAACAAATCCCCCTTCCTTCTCTTCCCACCTACTTACCCAGGACATTAACTCTGAACCCTTTCAATATGTATATAAAAGTGTTCAAATATATTGTAAAGCAGTAATACTATCCGAAAAATAACCAGGTTTACAACGCCTCTCAACTGCCTCAATCTACGTCAACCAACGGTAACCCATATGTATAAACAACCAAATCTGTAACTCCTCTAGTACGTTCCACTCCATGTATGTTAACTTGTAATGAAACAACAAGGCAAGCAGTCCACCAAAGAATCCAACATGAAAAAAAAAGATTGGCAGAAAATAAGGAGATTCAAATCAGGTTAATTCAAGGTGCTCCTAAGAGCCATGCCTGATGCATTTCGCCAAACAAGGCTAGTCAACGCTAACAGAAAGCCATGTCTTTCATACACATGGAACACAGGTACACCCTCACCCAATATGGAGGGAGCCCTATCTTCATGCGAAGCAGTGTCGGGCCAGCAGCACTCTAAACAGGCTGCTTGGCCTTGTCCGTCGGGAATTTCACTCTACCGCATTACTGAGTAAAATCCCCGACGGACAAGGCCAAGCAGCCTGTTCAGAGTGCTGCCGGCCCGACGCTGCTTCGCATGAAGGTAGTGGTCAGTGGGGAGGGAAGGATGGAGGGTCAGTGGGGGTTTGGCTGCGCAGTGGGGGTTGGAGGGTTCTGCTCACAAGGGATGGGAGAGAGGGAAGGATAGAAGCTGGGCAAGGCTGCACAAGGGATGGGAGGGAGGGGAGGAAAGATACTGCACATGTAGGGGAGAGAAAAGAAAGAAGAAGAATTGGGGTGAAGGAGAGGAAGGGAGAGATAGTCATGTGCATACCCCGAAAATAAGACCTAGTGACTTTTTTGGGCCCCAAGTAAATATAAGACGCTGTCTTATTTTCGGGGCAACATGGTAGGTAAAACACATTAAATAGAAAACATACATATCAATAAAACTAATAAAAGCAGGGGGGCAAAAGCAAACCAGAGCTACATACAACCAGGGAAATGCTGTTTAAATTGTTTTGTTGATATTTAAAGCTAGTTTTTCTAATTTTTACATAAAGATAATCAAACTATAAATGAACCAAAACTGTTCAGAAAGGAAATACTTGATATAAACAATCAAGTTACCTCACGTGCAGGCAGCCAGGAGGACGAGGCAGACCCAAGCCGCGATTACAGTCGGGAGGGTGCAGGCGAACACGAGCGGCGAAGGCAGAGAAAGGCAGGAGCACAGCATCTTAAAGCATAGCGGCCGCATGACTTGATGCAGCGGCAGTAGACAGTGTACTCGTGGCGGCCGCGAGACTTGAGGGCAGCGTCGTCCGGGAGGTTCATTTTCAGAAGGGTCCGACATGGTAGCATTTCTTACAAGCTTCCGGCAGCTACTTGAAGTTTTCTCTCTGCCGCAACTTCCTGTTTCCGACAGGACAGATCGCTACAGAGAGGGAAAGTTTTGGGGCAGCCTCCGGCAGCTTGTGAGAACAGCTGCCATGTCGGGCCCTTCTGAAAAGGAAAATTTAGCTTTTTAATAGAGCACTTCGGACCATGGGGCCCCCTGGATCTGTGGGGCCCATGGCAGCTGCCCTATTTGCTCCCTATAACACCAGCCCTGGGGCCCCCTGACAATGTCGGACCCTAGGCACGTGCCTCGTAGGCCTATTGGTTAATCTGGCCCTGCAGGCGCCATCATGGTGGGGTCGCTAGAACCTCTCTGCCCTCCCTTCCCTGGCCCCGCACCTCTTTAAATCTTTGCCAGGGCGAGCAACTACTCTGGCCTGCTGCCTCCCTCTGAAATCACTTCCGGGTCACGGGACCAGGATGGAAAAGCAGTGCAAGCAGCAGGCCTAGGTACAGGGGTGGGAAGGGAGGGGGGAGTGTGGCAATGGGGAGCGCGGAGAGGAGGGCACAGGGGGGTGCCATCGCCCACAGGCACCTCCTACCTTTGCTACACCACTATTTGAATGCAAAACTGGAGGTTCAAGTTTAATGCCTACATCTCAGCTCTAACACACCACTGTACACTTTCCAGAGCATCATTAGAATCATTTTTCACAAGAGAAGAAAAATTGTACATCATTCACATGGCTACAGTATTGGACCCTCGGGTTCCCCAAAACTTCCCCAGCAAACAAATATAAATGGCAAGCAACATGACCAACAGAGCCAAACTCACTTCCACAGAGTCCCAAACAGACAGGTTCTCCCATAATCTTCTCTTTTGAAAGTGGCCCAACCAAAAGGATCAAAGCCAGGACCCCAAATATTTTCCCAGCTAAGAAGCAGAGTATGTAAAATATATTTTCTCAAGGATTTAAGCCAGGCATATAAATCAGTGATAAAAGACAGGCTTGTACAGTTTGCGTGCATATGTTAGAGAAAGATCGGGCCCCGGGGAGCGGAGGTGATTGATGGACTGTATCTTTTAAACAGATATTTGTCCTTTCGTGACCTCAGACATGCTCTGACAAACGTAGAAAGCAAGAGCATCATAACAGGAAGAAATCAATAATCATAGCAGTGCTCAGCAATGAAATCTCTGTTAGGGGCAGAGATGGAGGGGAATCGGGAAGGTACAGGCTGGAAGCCGCCATTGGTACAGCACCATTTCCTGTCCTGTGGGAAATGATTAGTGACTGGAAGCATTTGTCTTGCAAAAGCAGCAGCAGGGGAGAGGGATAAATGGGGTTCAAGGATTGAGGTGGCACTGCAGGACGGCGAGGATCAAGCCTCATACTGGGAAAATGATGATGTTCCTTCGGTGCCCTTAGGTCAAATTGTCAGCTGGAATTTCATCATGTGCAAAACTGGGGTTAGGAAGAGAAGCCGTATGTGATCCATGAAGGAAGACGCAATAAATGTCCGAGACGTGTATGTGCAAGAATCTGAAAAATTCTTTCGACTGGAAGTGTACAGTGAGAAAACGGGTGCTCTTTCAGGAGGAAACAGAGATCGGATACCTGTCATCTATGAAACATAACCCAGTCGATATTCAAATCGATTTAAATGGCTCCTGGCTGTTTAAATCACTGCCCAGGACTAAGCTGGGATACTCAGTGGCACTCAACCGGATGGTATGACAAAACATTGGTGATTAGACCCATCGTCAAAACCAGCTAATCTGTAAACAGTCCAGAGGTCGAGTAGGCAGTTCGGTGTCGGTATTCAACATCTAACCGCATAAGACGGCCAACCCTGTCCTATCTTTATGTGGTTAAGTGCTGAATATGACCCTTAATCGCATAACTGTTAGCTGGCCTCCTATGCTTGGGTATTTTAGTGCCAGTACTTGCACATGGCTGGCATTGGATATCCAGGAATACAGCTTGTGGCAGCCCAAAATACACTGACCTCTGCCAGCTGAATATTGGCTGGAAGTTGTCTAGGACAGCAGTGATAGAAATACAAGTTTCTGTTTCCTCTGGACAGAACATGAGAGCTACGTTTTCCCAAAAGGCTTAGAAACCCAGTAAATGACAACAGGAAAAGACCAGTTGCCCCATCCAGAGATTCATCCTCTAGGCTTCTACAGTATATCACTCTCAAAGAGGCAGTAAACACTCTGGTCGAGAGCAAGAGACGGGGCAAAGCAGACAGGCTCTTAGATGGATTTGACAAACAACACGTTGAGGTGGAAGAAGCAGAGTAGGAAGCTGGCAGCGGAGAGAAGGGCACAGATAAAAGTGGTTTGCCTGACGAGTGAACATAAGAATTGCCGCTGCTGGATCATACCAGTGGTCCATCATGCCCAGCAGTCCGCTCACGCGGCGGCCCTCTGGTCAAAGACCAGCACCCTAACCGAGACTAGCCTACCAGCGCACGTTCTTGTTCAGCAGGAACTTGTCTAACTTTGTCTTGAATCCCAGGAGGATGTTTTCCCCTATAACAGCCTCCAGAAGAGCGTTCCAGCTTTCTACCACTCTCTGGGTGAAGAACTTCTCTACGTTTGTACGGAATCTATCCCCTTTCAGGCTCAGGCAGGAGACTGTAGGGAGAGCGAGGGGAGAAGAGAGGTCGTGAACTGAATACAGAAGAGGGTGAGGATCTAATGCATTCACTTAAAGACCAAAGGAAGAGAACTTTTATTTATAGATGGAACATAAATGTGTTTGAATCCGACAGGAAAAACAGGACTCATCGGTATAGCAAACCCTTCCAATCCTCACCGTTATGTGTTAATACAAAAGAGCACCTCTACCCAACTGGTGGCATCTTATCCCGAAGGCCTCCCATTGATCTTTTTCTTTAAATCCCCTAATATTATTCTTGATGTACTGTAATGTATTCGCTATGCGATTTACAACCAGATAATTGCAAGTGTGCGCTCTCATTCATGCTCTCTTCACCCCTGACCCCTTTATTGCTCAGGATGGACCTCGCTCACACTCTTCCGGAGTCTGTTGTAGAGGAAACACCCTTCGGGGTTTCAAGACTAAGCTGGACAAGTTCCTGCTAAACTGGGACGTACACTGGTGAGGCTGGACTCATTTAGAGCACTGGTCTTTGACCTGGGGACTGCCGCATGAGCAGGATGGACCTCTGGTCTGACCCAGCAGCGGCAATTCTTATGTTCTTATGTACAGCCACTGAAGCAGAAAGGTGCTAGAACAATCCTCTAACATAATCGACCCCTTTCCTCCTCCTGTAACTCATCTGCAGCATAGGAGCCGCTCTGAGGGTGCTTGAGACCAGCAGCGTAGTGAGGGTGAGAGGCGCCCCTCCCCCACTCCTTCCCAGATCCCCCCTGCCGCATGCGTGCCCCCCTTCCCTTCCCTCGTACCTTCAGCGGCTCACCACCACGGGCAATGAACTTCAACATGTTTCTTGTAACCCCATCGTCTCTCCAGCATGGCACCTGGAAGTGACATCAATGGGAGAGACGATGCAGTCGTGAGGAGCATGTTAAAATTGTTGCTCGCAGTGGTGAACAACTTAGCAGTACGGGGGAAGGGAAGGGGGCACCCGTGTGAGTGGGAAGAGGCTTGAGACCCCTCCTCCATTATTGAGTAAAATCCTTGACTGTGTGCACGGAAGGGTCATCTCCATTGAGTTTAGCACCCCCAAACATTTTGAAAAGTTGGCTCATACTACTGCTATTTATTATTTCTAAAGCACTGAAAGGCGTATGCAGTACTGTACATTTTAACATACAATAGATGGTCCCTGCTCAGAAGCTAATCTAATCTAATCTTTGGTTTATATACTGGGTCATCTCCCAGTGGCGCTCGACTTGGTTCACATATGATTAAGACTAGAGTTCATAGCAGAAAACAAGAGAAGGAAGAACTAATTAAAAACTAAAGTACATAAGAAAAATAACTATAATATTATCAATCGTAATTTAGGCAGGACATTTCAGGGTTTGGGGCGGTTCATTCCACCTCAACCAGACACAGGAGAACCCACACAATATTCACCCACCCGCCAACCAAAAATATCAAACGAAGAAAACTCTATGACAACCTACTGGCCACCAGAGCAGCGAAACTGGATCGACAACTCTCCAATCTGCTGACTTCGACCACAGACTACAAAACTTTCAAAAAAGAAACAAAAACCTTACTCTTAAAAAAAAATACATAAAACCAATATAACACAACCAATAATGTTCCGAACTCCTCCTGCATTACCAATCTACTCCTTAGCAAATTAGAAAATGTTCAAACTATTCCTTAAGTATATCTTAATATTATATCAATATGTACTTCTTAAGATCATAACAATTCTTATGTAATCCGCCTTGAACCGCAAGGTAAAGGTGGAATAGAAATCACTAATGTAATGTAATGTAATAGTGGGCCTAGGTATCTGACAGAAGTGAGTGGAAGTTAGAAGGTGAAAAATGATTCAAAAAAAGTGGGCTTTTAGCTTGGATTTGAACACTGCCAGGGGCGGAGCATGACGTATTGATTCAGGTAGCTTGTTCCAGGCATACGGCGCCGCAAGAAAGAGGGGACGGAGTCTGGAGTTGGCAGTGGAAGAGAAGGGTACAGATAAGAGGGGCGTGCCCGACGAACAGAGATCACGAGGGGGGGGCATAGGGGGAGATGAGTGAGGAGAGATATTAGGGGGCTTCAGCGTGAACGCACTTATAAGTCAGCAAGATGAGTTTCAACTGTTCGGAAATGGACGGGGACTTGAGGAGAGGGATAATGTGAGAATAGCAGCTTTCACGGAATATGAATCACACAGCAGCATTTTGAATGGATTGAAGAGGCGAGAGGTGGGCACGCGGAAGGCCCGAGAGAAGTATGTTGCAGTAGAATACCATTTCAAAAACTTAGACCAAAAAGCTTTATAGGTCAACACCCAGGCTTTAGAGAGGAATCTCTAGGGGCTAGAGTCTCAAAACTTTGCGGTAAAAACCAATGGGTCGCTGTCGCAGCCGTTCTTGTAGCGATTTCAAAAAGGCGATTCATTCTCAAAAAACTGTGCATGCAAATGAGGTTGGCGGAGAGTAGCGAAAGTTCACTAAATTTACATGAGATGAGTCGCTGGTGATAGTGATCGGCACATGCGCAGAATACACCATGAAAGAGGCGTAAATGTGCGCATGTGTTGGGAAAACGCCATAAGCAGTGCCAGAGCTATTGGATGAAGGGAAGAGAGGGAGACGCAACGTTGGCTTTCAACAAGCGCGCATAAGACATGCCTTCCCCCCCCCCCCCAAAAGGCTATAATTCATGTAAATCTTGTAATTTGGTTTGAATGTCAGGTATGATCATGAACCACAGCCAGAAACACATAAGACACAGCTATATTACAGGTGCTCTAGAAGTTTGCTATTGTCCAACCCCCTCCCCCACCCCCCAAAAAAACAAGACTATAATTTATGTGAATCATTTAATTTTCTTTTTTCATGAGCCAAAGTCAAAACACACCTCAGAGATGCGCTTTTCAGCATTCCGGCATCCCCGGACCAGTCGCTGATTTTTGGTCGCCAAAACCTGACACCGCACTTGGAGAACTGATAAAGAATCAACCAGAGTGAGGAACCCATTTGCATGGACACAGAGGGTAGGGAATGCAGAACCCAAGGTGAGAGGAGTTAAGCACTCTCAAAGAGGTGGGCTTTAAAACGGGCCTTGAACACTGCCATACGGATTCAGGCAGCTTCTTCCAAGCATATGCATCTTCCCTTCCCAAGCTACCCCAACCCCTATTCCCTTCTCAGGTGGTCAGCATGTTCCATTTCCTTCTTCACTCCACCCCCAAAGTGGTCAGTATCTCCTCATCACATCTCACTTTCCCTTCCCCCAACCTCTCCATTGCTTGCCCCTAACCATAAAAAATATAGAGCACTGAAGTGTTGTGACCCCCCGACAGGAAATCTGCCTTGGAAGGAGATAGGATAAGGCAGCACTTCAGCGCAGGGCTGTTTCAGGCCCACATAGGAGGTTGTGGGGGGCAGCAGCTCATGCACTAGAGCACAGGTGTCAAACTGAAGGCCCGCAGGGCAAATCCAGCCCGCCTGGTCATTTTATGTGGCCCGTGTCCGTGTCCGATGCCCCCAGTTTTACCTTGTGGCCGGCTCCCTCCTCCTCACAGCCGTAATGTGCACTGAGCCGCGTGCAGCGGCTCCTAACACGTCCCACACCTCATCCAGAAGCATTCCTTTTGACGTTGCGACGTCAGAGAGAAAGTTTCCGGTTCAGGTGCATGCGCACGACAGCTGTGAGGAGGGCAACGGCCACAAGATGACACCGGGGGGCATCGGACCGCGGCCGCATAAAATGGCCAGGTTGGAGCCAGCCAGAAGGTTAGACACAGCATGGAGGAAGGGAGACAACAAAGGTAACATAGAAACATAGAAATAGACGGCAGATAAGGGCCACAGCCCATCCAGTCTGCCCACCCCAAAGACCCTCCCCTACCTTTCTTTGTGAATAGATAAGAACATAAGAACATAAGCAGTGCCTCCGCCGGGTCAGACCATAGGTCCATCCTGCCCGGCAGTCCGCTCCCGCGGCGGCCCAGACAGGTCACGACCTGTCTGAATCACCAGAAGGGGCTCCCTTGCCACCTTGGTTTCTCATTGAAGTCCTATCTTCCCATCGAAGTCCTAACCCTCTGGTCTTGCGCATGCACGACCTGGTTGGGTTTCTATACTTATTACCTGGTTAGCTTTCTATACTTGTGTTACATCCCAGCTCCTCCCTCAGTATCCCACGATCCCTTTATCCCTCAGGAATTCGTCCAATCCCTGTTTGAATCCCTGTACCGTACTCTGCCTGATCACTTCCTCCGGTAGCGCATTCCAAGTGTCCACGACCCTTTGCGTGAAAAAAAACTTCCTTGCATTTGTTTTGAACCTATCTCCCTTCAGTTTCTCCGAATGCCCCCTCGTACCTGTTGTCCCCTTCAGCCTGAATAATCTGTCCCTATCCACCCTCTCTATGCCCCTCATGATCTTGAAGGTCTCTATCATATCTCCCCTGAGCCTCCTTTTTTCCAGAGAGAAGAGCCCCAGCCTATCCAACCTCTCAGCGTATGGGCAGTGTTCCAGCCCTCTTACCAGTTTCGTTGCTCTCCTTTGGACTCTCTCAAGTACCGCCATGTCCTTCTTGAGGTACGGCGACCAATATTGAACGCAGTATTCCAGATGCGGACGCACCATCGCTCGATACAATGGCATGATGACTTCCCGTGTCCTGGTTGTTATGCCCCTCTTTATGATGCCCAGCATCCTGTTGGCTTTTTTCAAGGCTGCTGTGCACTGTGCAGATGGCTTCAGTGATTCATCCACCATCACACCCAAGTCTCTCTCAAGACTGCTGTCTCCCAACAATGCCCCCCCCCAATTTGTAGTTGAACAACGGGTTCTTTTTCCCTATATGCATGACCTTGCATTTTTCCACGTTAAAGCGCATTTGCCATTTGTTTGCCCAGTCTTCCAGTTTGTCCAGGTCCCGTTGTAGGTCCTCACACTCCTCCCTGGACCTAACTCTGCCGCACAGTTTAGTATCGTCTGCAAATTTTATAACCTCGCACTTTGCCTCCTTTTCCAGGTCATTGATAAATATGTTGAAGAGTAACGGCCCCAGCACCGATCCCTGTGGCACACCGCTCGTGACTCCCCGCCAGTCAGAATATTGTCCCTTTACTCCGACCCTCTGCAGTCTACCCGACAACCAGTGCTCGATCCATCTGTGCACATCCCCTCCCACCCCGTGGTTCCACAGCTTCCTAAGATCCCACGTGTCTGTCCCATTTGGCCTTAAAATCAGGACCGCTGCTGGCCTCAATAACCTGAAGTGGAAGACTATTCCAGCGATCAACCACCCTTTCAGTGAAAAAGAATTTCCTGGTGTCCCCATGCAGTTTTCCGCCCCTAATTTTCCACGGATGCCCCCTTGTTGCCGCTGGACCCTTGAAGAAGAAGATATCTTCTTCCATCTCGATGCGGCCCGTGAGATACTTGAATGTCTTGATCATGTCACCCCTCTCTCTGCGCTCCCCGAGCGAGTATAGCTGTAATTTATCCAGCCTTTCTTCATACGGGAGATCCTTGAGTCCCGAGACCATCCGGGTGGTCATTCTCTGGACCGATTCTAGTCTTAGCACATCCTTGCGATAATGCGGCCTCCAGAATTGCACACAGTATTCCAGGTGGGGCCTCACCATTGATCTATACAATGGCATAATGACTTCCGGCTTACGGCTGACAAAACCCCTCCGTATGCAACCTATGATTTGTCTTGCCTTGGATGAAGCTTGCTCCACTTGATTGGCAGCTTTCATGTCCTCACTGACGATCACCCCTAAGTCTCGTTCTGCTACCGTTCTTGTTAGGATCTCGCCATTAAGGGTGTAAGTCTTACATGGGTTATGACCGCCCAGGTGCTTAACTTTGCATTTTTTGGCATTGAAGCTGAGTTGCCAGTCCCTAGACCAGCGCTCCAGGAGGAGCAGGTCGTGCATCATGTTGTCAGGCATTGAATCTTCGTCCATTGTGTTAATGCCCACAACATTGCCCAGTTTGGCGTCATCGGCAAATAATGTCATTTTACCTCGCAGCCCTTCTGCTAAGTCACTTATAAAGATGTTGAATAGGATTGGGCCCAGGACCGAGCCCTGCGGCACCCCACTGATCACCTCCGTCATTTCTGAGGGAGTGCCGTTCACTACCACCCTCTGAAGCCTCCAAGCCAGTTCCCAACCCATTTCGTCAATGTATCGCCCAATCCCATAGAACTCATCTTGCTTAGTAACCTGCGGTGTGGTACGCTATCGAATGCTTTGCTGAAGTCCAGGTACACGATGTCCAGGGACTCCCCAACATCCAGGGGGAATGGTTTTATTTTCAAGTTAGTAATGCAATTTTGAGCATTTTAATCCGCTGTCTTATCTTTTGCACTGCTCAAGAAGAAATACATTTGGTTCTTTTTCTCTGGGGGTTGTACTGCATGCAGAATCTTGAATCTTAGGGTGTTTTAAAAAAATATAGTAGTACTTTTAGTTTTTGGTCCCGTATAGGGGTTATCTGTGTTCTGGTAGGAATGAATGTTGAGAAGCATACAGTGTGTTTTGTGGTTAATCATTACCATTATGTGTTCATAAGATTATATTGTGTGTGTGTGTATATGAAAAATGAATGGAAAAACCGGTGTTATAATTAGTATTATTATGGGGGCAGGGTCTGGCCCGTGTGTTTTGGATTTCGGCCTCTTAATGTGATTGAGTTTGACCCCCCTGCACTGGAGCCTAGTACCTAGTCTGTCTCGTGGCTGGACCATTCCTGGCCCCTTAGTTCCTTCAGTATTTGGTGGTTTCCTCCCATCCCATGTCTGCTTTCAGTCGTGCCGGTGTCATCGGCCTTCCCCCTCAGGAAATGTATATAATTTAGCTCTCACTTTTTAAAGTGCTGTGCATTAAGGAATGATACTTTGTCCTCTTTCTTATATCAGCCACGCAATAACATTTTGAACTTACCAAACAGATCAATATCAAATTATCACATCTCCTATTCATAACTCTTAAGCAAGCAAGAATAAGGAGAGACAAGGTCAGTGGGGAATAAAGAGGAGCCCCACAGCATTTAAGGATACTCCCAGGCGCACAGCACATGCTGGCGACAAGACCGTTAATAAATCTCCGCAGAGGCTTTATCGATCTGGGTGATGGATGATCAGGCTAGAAACTACTGGAAAATACCTGTCTGGTACCTGCAGTGGTGAACAGGACTGACTCCCAGTAACCGTGGCTGACTGGGAATGGCTGCAAGCAGCCCTTTCGCTGCCATCATTATGTAAATGAATAGAAAATACCTTAACTTGGTTTGCAGGAGTCACTTGAATTACGACCTTCTTTTCTCTATTTTTCCCAATTTTTGTCTGAAAGATGGATGGGAGGGTTTAGATATGATGTGGACTTACCCACGTGGTGCAAGAAACATTTAAATAATTTAAAAAAGCAACAAAGTCAAGAAACAGGAAATGAAAGAATCCCTTATTGGATGTGGTGGTGGAGGCCGGAAGAGATGTCTTGGTGGCCCTTGGACCTTACACTGACCCTGTGAGAGGCTCTTGAAAGTTTCAGTGTTGTTACTATTTCCAAGTTCTCAGCCTGAAGGGGGGAAAAAAGCAAGCGAGACGTGGGCTTAGCACTCCAGCAGTACCACAATACCATAATTCTTTATTCATTTTTTAAACTTTCAATAAGTGCAACATAAGATACAATCACGTTACACTTTAACATCACTTAATATTCCATCAAAATCTAATTCACATCAAATATCTCTCCCCTCTTATACCCAACAATTGTTCTTAAACATAAGAAAACATAAAGTATCCCCCCCCCCTCCCCACCCTGGACGTGTATGAACAAAGGGAAAAAATAATATTCATTCTGTACAATATTTTGTTAATGGCTCCCAAATATCCCTAAATTTCATTTATTTAGCCCATCCTCCCAAAGGAGCCCAGAACGGGTTACAAAAGGACATTCACAGTATAAGCAGGACAAACTTTGGTGGGAATAGTGATAACATACAGATTTGGAAATACAGACTTAGTGGACATAGGGTGTTTTCAATTTGCAGCAGGAAGCTGCCCATATATCTTTCTTCCTACGTCGGTTCCTCGGTATTCCAGTGGTCCCGTCACTTTCACAGTCGAGCACAGACCTGGGCATTGTAAAGCCCCTGAGCCTACGTTCAGCCCTTTGGTTGTCCCTGACCGGCCCACATGACATCAATGGGTTACCAGATCTCCGAATTCCCCCGGACATGTCCTCCTCTTCAAGTCCATGGCCTGGGGTCCGGATGGCTTTTCATAACCCAGCACTTTGTCCGGGTTTTGAAAAGCTTCCCATCAAAATTGCGTTGGGAAGGGGCATCCACGCGGACGCAATGCAGGGGTGTCAAGTGTACGCACGCATGCACATGATGTCATCATCGCATTGTGTCCACAGATGTGTGGATGCTGGTTGGGGGCGGAACGGGGCGGCCTGGCCATGGGTCTGGATTTTCCTTAGCAATTGTACGCCAAACACGCAATACAACTGTTGGTGATTTTCATAGTCTAATTGTAATGTCTACCAGCTAATCAAAACCATACAATTTACTGCTTTTTAGAAAGAGATAAAATTGAGTTTAGCCCTCCAAAACGGTCCCAGTTTCTCATGTGGCCCTTTGGGGAAATTAATTGCCCGCCTTGGTCTAGCAGGTCTGTCTGTCTCTGAAGAAGAGCGAGTGGGAGTTCACAGTGGCGCTGGGTGCTCTGTACAGGTTCACAGCTGTGGTTTATCAGAGCCTGTGATGATACCTGCGTGGATTTCCTCTTCCTTGTCTCTGACTTTCTTTCACTGGCTTCTCTCCCTCTCTCATTCCTTCTTTCTTTCTTTCCCCTATTTCACTTGCAGTCCTTGTTCTGCATTGACAGTCTGAGCACACATACACAACCATTCAATTACCCCGTAATGGTCATAGGCTATCTTGTCATCAATCTGCTTCATTACAGCCTGCCACAGTCAACAGCTTCACAAAGAGAAGAAAAAGTTTCATCTTTTAACGCATCAGCGACATTTCCTTTAATTCCTCTACTTAACAGCTCAAATGCGCTTCTCTGTGACAAGCAGACCCAACCAACTATCAGCTCTACGTCTCATTTTAAAGCAAGTTCATCCAAGATGATGATAGGGGGATGTGTGACAGCTCGCACTGAGTCTCTGTGTGTGCACACAAGCATATCCATGTTGCGACTCTGTTTGCTTGTGCATGCACCTGTGCTGAGCCTGTGCATGTGTGGCGTAGAGAATGACAAGGGGACAGATTTCTCCCCGTTCCCACGGGATCTATCTCTATCCCCATCCCACCTCCCGTGACTTCTGTCCCTGTCCCTGTTGCACAAGCTTTGAACATGTGTTCGAGGCTTGTACAGATTAGGACAGAGCTTGCAGGAATTAAGCAGGGACAGGGACAAATTTGTCCCTGTGTCATTCTAAAGACCAGGGGTGCCCAATAGGTCGATCGCAATCGACCGTTAGATCGCCAAGGCAAAATGAGTCGATCGCGGAGCCCATCCCGGGCTCCGTGATAGACTCGTATTGCCTTCACAATCTACCGGGCCGATCAGCCTTCCTCTCCCCAACGTCAATTCTGCCGTCGGAGAGGAAGTTCCGGGCCAGCCAATCGTTGCCTGGCTGGCCCAGAACTTCCTCTCCAACAGCAGAATTGACATTGGGAAGAGGAATGCTGGTCGTCCAGACACTTCTGCAGGGAGAGCTTGGGGCGGCAGTGGCTTGGGGGCCTGTTCCCCGATTGTGGCGGCAGTGGCTTGGGGGAGGACAAGGAGAAAGAAAGAAAGGGGGCAAGCAGGGAGACAGAAGGAAAGAAGGGAAACAAAGAAAGAAAAAAGAAATGGAGGCAGGGAGAGAGGAAGAAAAAGTTGGGGGAGGGAATGAGGTCTGGAGGAGAGGAAGTATACAGGCTGAAAGAAAGGAAGAAATATTGGATGCACAGTCAGAAGAAGGAAGTGCAACCAGAGACTCATGAAATAACCAGACAACAAAGGTATGAAAATAATTTTATTTTCAATTTAATGATCAAAATGTGTCCGTTTTGAGAATTTATATCTGCTGTCTATATTTTGCACTATGGGCCCCCTTTTATTAAACTGCAATGTTACACCCATCTTTAAAAAGGGATCAAGAGGTGACCCGGGGAATTACAGACCAGTGAGTCTGACCTCGGTTCCGGAGAAAATGGCGGAAGCGCTGATAAAAGACAGCATGATGAGCATTTTGAACGAAATAAACTTCTAATCACAAGCCAACATGGCTTCTGCAAGGGGCGATCATGCCTAATGAACTTACTGCACTTCTTCAAAGGAATTAACAAACGGATGGACAAAGGGGACCTCATAGACATCGTATATTTAGATTTCCAAAAAGCCTTTGACAAGGTACCCCATGAACACCTACTTCGGAAACTGAAGAACCATGGGGTGGAAGGAGACGTACATAGATGGATCAGGAATTGGTTGGCGGGTAGCAGTGGCGTACCTAGCATATGTAATAGAAAGATGTTACAGTTGTAAAATTCTGCAGAAATAATGAGAAGCCGGTAAAGCTCAAGGTTTTGCTCCAAAAGAAGGAAAAAGCCTCAGAACGAGCCCTCCCACCGCCACAAAGGTGGATATAAAGGTGGTTGAGCGGTAACCTCGGTAGAGATCGTGCCGGCATTGTGGGGGGGTTTGGGGGGTTGTAACCTTTCACATTTTACTGTAAACTTCACTTTTTCCCTGTTTTTAGGGAAAAAGTGAAGTTTTCAGTAAAATGTGGGGGGTTACAACCCCCCAAACCCCACACAACACCCCCACAACGCGGCGCGATCTCTATTAAGTAAAGTGGGGGGATCCCCCCCCACGCCCTCCCTGTCGGAGCCGTAAAAACAGTAATTTTCTGCGGCGCGCACCTCCGCGCTGCGCTCAATTGTCTGCGCGCACCTTTGTCTCGGCGCACTTTTGACCTGACACCTGTTTGTTCCTGTAATATGTATGTTCTTAGATTTAGGCGGTCTAGAAATTTTTTAAATAAATATTGAAAAAACTGCACTGGCTCCCAATCGAGAGAGCAGGGTGACATTCAAGATGATACGACTGATATTCAAGGTCATGCACCTATCTGAACCACAATATCTGTCCATAAGAATAGCCCATTATTGGGTCAGACCAAAGGTCCATCAAGCCCAGTAGCCCGTTCTTACTTTGGCCACTCCAGGTCACTAGTACCTGGCCAAAACCCAAAAGAGTAGCAACATTCCATCCAGAACCTCAAAGAATAGCAAGATTCCGAATCCCAGAGAGTAACAAGATTCTAGAATCCCAAAGAGTAGCAACATTCCATACAGAGTCTCAAAGAATAGCAAGATTCCGGAATCCCAGAGAGTAACAAGATTCTAGAATCCCAAAGAGTAGCAACATTCCATGCCACTGATCCAGGGCAAGCAGTGGCTTCCCCTATGTCTTTCTCAATAACAGACTATGCATTTTTCCTCTAGATTACACAAACATGTGCCACCTCTGTCCTTACGTTCAAGCCGAGAACCATTGCTGGAAATATCCTCCTTGAAAGACATTAAATATGAACACATCAGGGTTGGAATGTTCTCAGCAATGGCTCCACTGAGGTGGGATAACCTACCAAAAGAACTAAGAACGGAAACAGATGTTGACAGATTCAAGAAAAAACTGAAGTCTATTCTTTGCTCAGACTACTTTAGCTGATAACACGCTGCCAACCACTAGGAAGGTACATTGGAGGAAGAAACATTATAAAGATATAAATTTTTATTCAGCATTATATGTTACACAGGTGTCCAGTGTGTATTTTAACTAAAATTATGAATGTTCATTTTAAACCGCTTTGAATCAACTGTCCAGTCGTTATAAGTGCCATAGAAACGTTTGATAAAGATAAAAGATAAAGTTCTCTTTGCTGATTTTTTGCATCTTTTTCATGATTTGTCATCTAGCATCATAAATGATCAGAAAAGTTCAGGAATCCATCTGGCAGGTTGTTAACGGGTGAGAAAGACCGACGGAGTTGGCAGTTGCCTCTAGGTGGCTACAAGTTGACACATGTTCAGAAAGTCTTCCAGACCTTTCTGAACTCTCAGGAGCAGATCAGAGCAGGCAGAGTCACACAATGACGTCACCTAAGTGTGGCTGGCTTATCCCACTATCCATGGAGAATGCAGGCTATGCTCCTGATAGATCCTGCACTAGCACATGGCACACTGTGCACCAGCTGAAGAAAAATGGAACTGCAGATTCCTGAAAATATCACCTCCCTGGCTCCTTCACGTATACTTCCTTATGTCATGCTATAGAATACACTTCTCCCTCCCAATTCACAGGTTTAGGACTCGTGACTTTGGTTATTCGCGAGTTTTTTTAACCTGGAACCATCCCCGCCTCTCTCCTGCCTCCCGGACCTCTTCACCCCTTACCTGGTGGTCTAGCGGTGAAGTGGGGCAGGAGCAATCGTCCTATGCTCCTGCCCCATGCAGGGCCATCCACAAAAATAATTGCTTTATTATCATATAAAAACATATATATATGGGTGGGAGGGATGGGAAAGGGGAAGGGATAAGAATTTATGTAATGTACCAATGATTGTTTGTAAGTGATGTACTTATTGTTAATGTGAATGAATATATTTAACACTTAATGTAATTTTGAAAATGAATAAAGAATATATATATTTTTTTTAAAAATGACTGCTTTGAGTTTCTGTGGTCTCACGAGACTACAGCGGGAACTCACAGCAGCCATTTTTGTTGACAGTTCTCCACAGGGCAGGAGCGTAGGACGATCACTCCTGCCACGCTTCACCGCTAGATCACCAGGTAAGGTGAGGAGAGGTCCGGGAGGCAGGAGAGAGGCGGAGGTGGGTCAGAGTCGGTCCTAAAAGTTATTCGTATTTTTCAATATTGGTGGGCCGGCTCTGCCCCTAACCCCCGCAAATATTAAGTGGGAAGTGTACTTGAGTTCAAATGCCAGTACAGTGAGTACTGTATTATTTGGAGTGATAGTTACTGCTGTTTCTGCAACTTTTAGAATACTGCGCCCGTAAGCGGTTCCTGCATACGAAACATGCGTGGCGGTGGCGGTGTCATTTGTGAGATTTGGTACAAGTTGAGCTATAAGCCCTACTGGAAACACGAAGATAAGTTATAATTCTTTTATAAAATTTACCCCCGCCTTTACTAACGCCTAGTGCGGGTTTTAGCACTGACAGTAACTACTCCGACGCTTTAGAATTCCTATGAGCGTCAGAGCAGTTACCGCCGTTGCAGTTGTTAAAACCCATGCTACGTGTTAGTAAAGGAGGGGGTTACATTACATTACATTAGAGATTTCTATTCCGCAATTACCTTGCGGTTCAAGGCGGAATAGGCAGTTAGGCACTTAAAGCTGATATTTAATACTTATTAAGAAGACGTATTACATAACTTACACTTTAGCCGATGAGGAAGCATAGCGGCTTGTAACGCCATAAAATTTTAGTGACTTTTTGCGCCATGGACTGCCGTTTCTAAAGGCTCAATGAGCATCTATTGGCCAGAGGTTGATTGTTCAGCACTACTATTCACTCGATAAAAGATTGTTTATGAGAATATGATTGGTTTGTGACTCTGAGGCCCCACTTGGAGTATTGTGCTCAATTTTGGAGACTGTATCTGGCAAAGGACATAAAAAGACTTGAAGCGGTCCAGAGGAAGGCAATGAAAATGGTAGGAGGCTTGCGCCAGAAGACGTATGAGGAGAGACTGGAAGCCCTGAATTGTATACCCTAGAGCAGTGCTTCCCAACCCTGTCCTGGAGGAACACCAGGCCAATTGGGTTTTCAGGCTAGCCCTAATGAATATGCATGAAGCAAATTTGCATGCCTATCACTTCCATCATATGCAAATCTCTCTCATGCATATTCATTAGGGCTAGCCTGAAAACCCGATTGGCCTGGTGTTCCTCCAGGACAGGGTTGGGAATCACTGCCCTAGAGGAAAGGAGAGACAGGGGAGATATGATTCAGATGTTCAAATACTTGAAGGGTATTAACGTAGAACAAAATCTTTTCCAGAGAAAGGAAAATGGTAAAACCAGAGGACATAATTTGAGGTTGAGGGGTGGTAGATTCAGGGGCAATGTTAGGAAATTCTACTTTACGGAGAGGGTAGTGGATGCCTGGAATGCGCTCCCGAGAGAGGTGGTGGAGAGTAAAACTGTGACTGAGTTCAAAGAAGCGTGGGATGAACACAGAAGATTTAGAATCAGAAAATAATATTAAATATTGAACTAAGGCCAGTACTGGGCAGACTTGCATGGTCTGTGTCTGTATATGGCCATTTGGTGGAGGAAGGGCTGGGGAGGGCTTCAATGGCTGGGAGGGTGTAGATGGGCTGGAGTAAGTCTTAACAGAGATTTCGGCAGTTGGAACCCAAGCACAGTACCGGGTAAAGCTTTGGATTCTTGCCCAGAAATAGCTAAGAAAAAAAAATTTAAATTGAATCAGGTTGGGCAGACTGGATGGACCATTCGGGTCTTTATCTGCCGTCATCTACTATGTTACTATGAGAGAGAGAAAGAAAAAGAGAGAAAGAAAAAGAGAGAAAAAGACAAAGAAAGAGAGAAAGACAAAGCGAGAGAGAGAGAGAAAGAGAAAGAAAGAACGAAAGAAAGACAAAGAAAAAGTGAGAGAAAGAAAGAAAGAGAGAGAGAGACAAAGAAAGAGAGGGAGAGAAAAACGGTGACTGAGTTCAAAGAAGCGTGGGATGAACACAGAAGATTTAGAATCAGAAAATAATATTAAATATTGAACTAAGGCCAGTACTGGGCAGACTTGCACGGTCTGTGTCTGGATATTGCCATTTGGTGGAGGATGGGCTGGGGAGGGCTTCAATGCTGGGAGGGTGTAGATGGATTGGAGTGAGCTTTGATGGAGACTCCAGTAGATGGAACCTAAGCACGCTACCGGGCAGGGCTCTGGGTTTCTGGCCCAGAAATATCTAAGAAAAAGGACCATCTAAACTAAATTAATTTATGGAGCAAGTATGGTTGGGCAGACTGGATGGACCACTGGGGTCTTTATCTGCCGTCATTTACTATGTTACTAGTGAGGTCAGACTAAACGTGTACAGATCAGTTTATAGATTATCCAACCCACACCTAAGTATATACCAACTAACCAAATAGGGGGTTTAAAGAATAACTTATAAATACTTATATTCAGCAATTTTTCTTTTTGCACGGAAAGTGCTTTAAACTATTAATAATTCTGTTTTTAATCATTATTTTTTATATATTTACCATCATTTGATTTAAAGATAGAACTCGTCCCTATAATTAATAATGCGGTTGAAGTATCATAAATATGCATAAATCTCAGTAAAGAGACCTCTTATAACTTGGATCTTCACAACCTCCTACCTACCCTGAAGTTTTTATTATTAACTTATTAATTAGTTTATTGGACTATTTATTAACGGATTTATTAAAAAGTATAACTAACTGAAGGTCCTTCTCAATTATGAGTTATTTAAACTATGTGCTTGATACAAAAGCAACAACACTTATCTTATTGGCTTCCCAGCCAGAGCCAACGTTGGGGGACCATGAGCTCCCATTAAATTTTAGAGCGTTTCAGCTAATAAAGCCTTCTTCGGGGGACTGTGTTGCTGTTGTGCCACTGCCCTTCTAGAGTATGAGGCTCTGGTGCATTTCTGTTTCCTGTTCTATCTTTAAATCAAATGATGGTAAATATATAAAAAATAATGATTAAAAACTGAATTATAACACTTTCTGTGAATATAAGTATTTCTAAGTTATCCTTTAAACCCCCTATTTGGTTAGTTACTAATAGTGAGTGCAGCATTTTCACCTATTTGTGAAACAGAAGAAGTACTGCTTTGCTTTTCACCACTCTCCTGGTGCATTTCAGCAATTACTTCCCATCTGACAGCATTTCCCCAGGCGGTGCTCCTGAACTGGTGGTCTTCGGTCAAGGTGGCTCCTGTGGCAGCACCCATAACCCCAAAAGCTGTGTTTAGAAGGTGGAACCCACTGGATGCTTGTGTACAAGACTTAAGCATTTGTGGAAGAGCTTCATTCAAATGAGTCTGATTTCAGCAGACTAAAATGTGAAATATTGGATATTAACAGTGGAGGGCTCAGAGAAAGTGAGCTGCAGGACTATACTGCCACCTACTGGCCATAGGCTGTAACTACATCAGGAAAGATTACACAAAACTCAGTGCCTTCATGCATTTGGATAAACGTTTTCAGCGAGTTTAAATTATACTGAGGAAGGATAACTCTCAAAAGCTTGTAAATGTAAACCGCCTAATGCATATTGTGAGGGACATAAGAATTGCCGCTGCTGGGTCAGACCAGTAGTCCACCATGCCCACCAGTCCACTCACGTGGAAGCCCTTTGGTCAAGGCCAGCGCCCTAACTGAGACTAGCCCTACCAACACATGTCCTTGTTCAGCAGGTACTTGTCTAACTTTGACTTGAATCCCTGGAGGGTGTTTTCCCCTAGGGACAATATGTAAAATAAAAAATGGAATGGAATGGAATCTGTTTTATTTATATACTCTCTATATCCAGATGGTTTCCATATAAAAGAGACAACATAAAATCAACATTATAGCCATAAAAAGGCTGCACTTATAGCTTCTGTGTTGACTAATATTACTGTATATCTAAGCGGACAACAATGCTTCACACTGGATCGGATAGATTATTAATAAGACCTAAATTGTTCCTGTTTGGTTAGTGCTGGAGAAAAGGGGGAGGAGAAGGAATTTTGGATGCCTTTTCAGGATTAGCGTAAAGGGAGTTACACTCACAGTTTCTGTCCCTGACCGTTTATGATCCGTTTGCACATGAGACAATGAAGGGTTAAGTGACTTGCCCCAAATCACAAGGCGCTGCACTGGGATTTGAACCCTCACTTCCCTGTTTTAAGATCCTCTACCTGTTCTTCCTCACTGCTGTTCAATTTATTTCTGGCTACTTTGAAGCTCTCGGGTAGATAAGATGAGCGTTTTAGGGTTGCTCTGAATGCCTGTTGCCTACAAATCATTTCAATAAAAGGATCGGAGCAGGAGAGGACAGCTGAGCTTCCAGTGATTCTGGTAAACATAGAAACATAGAAGATGACGGCAGAAAAGGGCTATAGCCCATCAAGTCTGCCCACCCTACTGTCCCTTCCTCTTAAGTCTATACCTAGCGACTGATGTTCCAATTCGACCGTCGTAGAAAGTCTATTCTTGGGTGCATAGGGAGAGGTACGGCTAGTAGGAAAAAGGAAGTATTGATGCCTCTGTATAACTCTGGTGAGACCTTATTTAGAATATTGTGTACCAGGGTCTTATACAGAGGCATCAATACCTCCTTTTTCCTACTGGCCATGCCTCTCCCTATGCACCCAAGAATAGACTTTCCTGCTCTGATCCTTTTATTGAAATGATTTGCAGGCAACAGGCATTCAGAGCATCCCTATAACGCTCATCTTATCTACCCGAGAGCTTCAAGGTAGCCAGTGCAGCTCTTGGGAACATGCTCAGGGCAGAGGAAGGCTACTAGAATGGTTGGTGGTCTTCGTCATAAGGTGTATGGAGACAGGCTTAAAGATATCAATCTGTATACTTTGGAGGAAAGGCGGGAGAAGAGAGATATGATAGAGACGTTTAAATCAATGAATGTTACTGGGCAGCAGTGGGATAACCTCTGGAGATTGACGTTAAATATCAAAAAGTGGAGAAAAAGCCTGAAGTCTGTAAATTTATTGGCAGCAATCCGCATGGATTACAAGCTGCTACTTTAATTATCACAGGCATAAAAAAAAAAGTCCACCTGCAAATTTAAATGTTCATCTCATGCCCACCACAGCCCTCTTTTGTATACCGTGTGCACAGTGGTGGGTATGAGATGAACATTTAAATTTGCAGGTGGACTTTTTTTTTTATGCCTGTGATAATTAAAGTAGCAGCTTGTAATCCATGCGGATTGCTGCTGATAAATTTACAGACTTCAGGCTTTTTCTCCACTTTTTGATATTTAACGTCAATCTCCAGAGGTTATCCCACTGCTGCCCAGTAACATTCAGGTGTAATTTTTTTTATTTTTTGTTACTATTTACGATTTGAAAGGAAGCCTTGGAATGAGAGGGCATAGGATGAGGTTAAGAGGTGATAGGCTCCGGAGTAATCTAAGGAAATACTTTTTTTACATAAAGGGTGGTAGATGTGTGGAACAGTCTTCTGGAAGAGGTGGTAGAGATGGAGAGGAGACTGTGTCTGAATTCAAGAAAGCCTGGGATAGGCACATGGGATCTCTGAGAGAGAAAGGGATAATGGTTACTGCGGATGGACAGACTAGATGGGCCATTTGGCCTTTATTAGTCATCATGTTTCTATGTCATCCCACTTCAGACTCAGTCTTTCCTGTGGACTCCCATAGGCTGCATAAACCTTTCGGGCGGTGGGGTAGGCACAGGCTTCAATAAACATCAGACACACATCTTAGTTGAAGAAAAGCAAAATACTATATGGAAAAATGGATCTGTCATTCTTTTGTGTATTTGGGTCTTCATGGAGAAGCACACCTTGCAATGTCCCCAAAAAATGTCCCTCGCCTCTCCCCACCCACAGTGCTGTCCACTTCACTCCATATCAGCAAGAGAGGCTACTCCAGGCCTAGCATTCTAAGCCCCATCTATTCCCACCACTGCGTGCCGAACACCAGGACCGGATCAAAGTTTGGCAGCAATACCTGAGCAGAGGGTTCCTTTCTCTCTCCTCCTTCCCCAGGAGTCTTTCCTCACTGGAGCGTGCACGACACAGTCTGCACTCTATGCTCGTGGCACTCAGCACTGGTATTTTGGACACTTTCCAATACCCAGCAAAAGCGCAGATGGTCCCAGCACCTGTGCAGCATCCCCACAATCTGGAAAATTACACAGCACTTGCTACCGAGCCAAAAACTGATCATTCTGGTAATAAAAGTATGACTGCCCTGAAGTTATGCATCCTGCAAGCAGAGCTATGAAAGGGCATTAGCAGGGTAAGAGTGTACTGAGACCTAGGCAGCAGGGAGTGTGGCAGCTCAGCTTCTAGGTTTCCTTGGTGGCCATAAAGTAATAGGCTTAAAGTTCCTGACACCATTTCTGGGTTGTGTGCAGTGCAGACTGAGTGAGGGATGAGCTCTTTTATAGTTTATAGTTTATATTTCAAGTGCCTATCAGTGCAGACACCAAACACCCAATTCAAGTGCCAGGGTAAGTGAACAGAAGGATGCTAACAGCAACAGAGTCATGAAATTAAATATAAAGTAAAAAAAAAAAAAAATAATAAAAGGGAAAGACCTGAATGGGAGGAAGGAAGAGGCAGCAGCTGAGAGCTGAGAAAAAAGCTCTGCTGGTAAGGAGCTCGGGAATTTTCACTGTTGCTCTGAGATGAGAGAAACAATCATTTCTCTTGGGAGGTGAGGCCTAGTAAGAGCAGCGAAGCTGAGAACTAGGGAAACCAGCGTCCAATCCCACTGTGAGCCCTCCAGGGACAGGGCAATACCTGCTGTACCTGAACTTGCCCTAACGACTGGGAAAAGCCTGAGCCAAAGCCTGCTTGGGTCCAGACTGTTGACTCTGCCCCCCTGGCTCAGGGAAGGATTCTCCAGGCTTGTCTTCATTTGTTCTCAGTTATACAAGGGGTGCGATATTAAGGTAGCACTGATGGGGAAGGGTGAGGTTGGCTTTACCCTGGCTGGGCCTGGAGCCTCCTTTACTGCTTCAGCATCACTCTCTCCTGAAATACTGCCTACTCTTGTTAGAAACCTTGGATCAGTTCTCCTGAGAAAGCGTCCCACTGTGGCCCCCAACTTCCAAAGACCTTCAAGACAATCTGGGCCATTCATTGTTGTAAAACCGTGCATGCAATAACAGCAGTAGACCATGGACAGAGGGAGGGGTGAGGGTCATACCGTGCACTGGAGGTACAACAAGATGCAGAGAGAGAAAGTGAAGCAAGAAGCAGGAGGATGAGGATTCATAAAGGCCCAGCTACAATTAGGAAATCAGGCATACTGGGAAGGAGGAGAGGGGGCAAAATGCACAAAGCGGCAGTTACAACCCAAAGAATCATTGGATCTACAAAAGAACACTGAGAATCAACCTGCAATAAAAAGGCAGTTGGCGTTGGGGTGTGGCCAAGATGTCGCTGGTCAGAGAACATAAGAACATAAGAATTGCCGCTGCTGGGTCAGACCAGTGGTCCATCGTGCCCAGTAGTCTACTTAAGCGGTGGCCCTCTGGTCAAAGACCAGTGCCCTAACTGAGACTAGCCCTACCCGCGTACGTTCCGGTCTAACTTTGTCTTGAATCCTTGGAGGGTGTTTTTCCCTATGACAGACTCCGGAAGAGCGTTCCAGTTTTCTACCACTCTCTGGGTGAAGAAGAACTTCCTTATGTTTGTACGGAATCTATCCCCTTTCAACTTTAGAGAGTGCCCTCTCGTTCTCCCTACCTTGGAGAGGGTGAACAACCTGTCCTTATCTACTAAGTCTATCCCCTTCAGTACCTTGAATGTTTCGATCATGTCCCCTCTCAATCTCCTCTGTTCGAGGGAGAAGAGGCCCAGTTTCTCTAATCAGTGGACAGTGAGGTCTGGAGGGGTTTCTTTGGGTTTTAGCTGCTTGTGCACA
Source organism: Geotrypetes seraphini (assembly GCF_902459505.1). Classification (NCBI taxonomy): domain Eukaryota; kingdom Metazoa; phylum Chordata; class Amphibia; order Gymnophiona; family Dermophiidae; genus Geotrypetes; species Geotrypetes seraphini. The sequence continues at coordinate 8,671,683 of NC_047087.1, read as the reverse complement.
CTTACCTTAATGTAATGAGCAAGAGAAGGGGTGTAACACCATGTCCTTTCCCTCAGATAACTTTAGAGGTTTACTGAACCCCCGTTGCAAATTATGAAGGTGTTCCTGCTTTGTAGGTGACACTGGAAGGTTCGGCAGAGCATAGCATAGACAGGGCTTCTGTCAGCCCTGAATTGAGAACGCTCCCTCCCCCCCAGCAACCCAGATGTGGAAGTCGAGGAATTCAACTCCTGTGCCAAAGTCTTCTCCAATTGCCACAGTAAAAACATCAGGTGGCATTGCTTCAGGTGGATAAGTAGACAGATGTTTGGAAATGCTTCCTCTGGGATTTTGGGTAACTTTGAGACCTGCCATTGTGACTTTTGAGTCACTGGGATGCTGTCCAGACTGGTAGCTCTTCTTTATTAATGGTAACGGATAGACTTCTTCATAAAGTTAATGAACATTCTCAAGATATTATTGCCCGTTCTCTACAATTAGACCAGTTGTCTTCCAAAGTAACACCACCCCACCTTTTTTTTTTAAATAAAAACTGGCAGTGTGGGCCAGCACAGTAAATTCTCCGACACCCATAGGAATTGAATGGGCATCAGAGCATTTGCCACGAGGCACTCAGCTTCGCGGCTTTGTAAAAGCATTAGAAATGGAAGAGAGAAATTCAATGATAAGAGAAAAGTTTTGGCCCAAAAAAGTAGCGCTAAGGATTCTGTCAGGTTATGAGAAAACTTTGAGTAGCTGTCCTAAAACCACTTCTGCGCAAAGTGTGGTGGCTGTGAAAAGGGTGAATAGAATGTTAGGAATGATTAAGAAGGGGATCATGAGCATATCAGAGAAGGTTATCATGCCGCTGTACCGGGCCATGGTACACCCCCACCTGGAATACTGGTTGCTGTACATGAAGAAGGACACGGTACTACTCGAAAGGGTCCAGAGAAGAGCGACTAAGATGGTTAAGGGGCTGGAGGAGCTGCCATACAGCGAAAGATTAGAGAAACTGGGCCTCTTCTCTCTCGAACAGAGGAGATTGAGAGGGGACATGATCGAAACATTCAAGATACTGAAGGGAATAGACTTAGTAGATAAAGACAGGTTGTTCACCCTCTCCAAGGTAGGGAGAACGAGAGGGCACTTTCTAAAATTGAAAGGGGATAGATTCTGTACAAACATAAGGAAGTTCTTCTTCACTCAGAGAGTGGTAGAGAATTGGAATGCTCTTCCGGAGTCTGTTATAGGGGAAAACACCCTCCAGGGTTTCAAGACAAGGTTGGACAAGTTCCTGCTGAACCAGAACGTACGCGGGTAAGGCTAGTCTCAGTTAGGGTGCTGGTCTTTGACCAGAGGGCCGCCGTGTGAGCGGACTGCTGGGCATAATGGATCACTGGTCTGACCTAGCAGCGGCAATTCTTATGTTCCAAATCTAATCTTACCATCCAGCCCCTGTCAGCAAGGAATTGTAGGATTTAACCAAGATTTTAACCCAATTTAACCAAGTGAGCTTGTATTTTATCATTTTTTATTGCCCTGTAAATACAAGTGATACTTTTGAGCTCTTTAATGGGCAAGCACATTCCACGCTGTTTGAGATGCCAAGGGAGTTGTCATCAGCTGGCCTGTAGGGTGCGCCACATACATAGTAACATAGTAGATGATGGCAGATAAATAATAATAATTTTATTTCTTATAAACCGCTATACCATAAGTTCAAAATGGTTTACAACAAAATATATACAATGAGAGAAAGAGATGTTTAACAAGATACATACAATGAGTGTATGAGATGTAAGGGGAACAGAAAAAGTACTTTCTGGGATACAAATTGCAAATGGAAGAGAACCAAGATGGTTTGAATCAAAAGGAAGTTTCTAGTCAGAGATTGGGGTGCAGGGGGAAACAATTTGGGTGGAATACCATTACAAATGGGAAGAGGAAGTTCATCTAAAATCAAGAGAATTGGGGATAGGGATGAGGATAGCTGAGGGGGACTGGACAAGAATTGGGATTAGGATTTGTTAAAGAGATGGGTCTTCAGTGATTTTCTGAAGTCGGCGTAAGAAGTGGCCTCGAGAATGGGTTTTACGAGCCATGTGTTCAGTTTGGCTGCCTGGAATGATAACATTCTGTCTAGGAACTTCTTGTAAAGACATGATTTCAGGGATGGGTAATTAAAGAGATTTATTCTGCAAGAGCTCTTATTAGAGCTGTTGAGGATGAATTGAGAGGCGAGGTAAGTTGGTAGCATCCCAAAGATAGCTTTGTAGCCCATCCAGTCTGCCCAACCTGATTCAATTTAAAAAAAAAATTTTTCTTACCTATTTTTGGCAAGAACCCAAAGCTCTGCCCGGTACTGTGCTTAAGTTCCAATTACATGATTTCTCCTTACCTGTTGTTCTACTCTCAAAGTTTATTTATCTCATGACTTCTTTTAAAGCCTCCACAGATCAGATTCCCTTGAAGGACTCCTCAGCTTTAGAAAAGCAATACAAACATACCCTTTTCACCTAAATCCCTGTCCTTGACCGATGTATACTGGTACCAGAACCAGTATGTGTCACGTAAAGAAAACTGGTATTGTAAAACTATGGCAAGTCTAACCTGTAAACTATCCGTGTGTCAAATTAGGACAAAACTTGTACTGAATACCTTGGACTGCAAAGATAACTATGGCAAATTGTGACCAGTGAACAGTATATTATTGTATACTAGTATTTAAGCCCATTACACTAATGAGTGCTAGAATATATGTCTGTCTGTCTTTCTTTTTGTGTCGCTCCCTGCCCCTGTCTCTTTCTTCCTTTCTTTCTGTCTATCTTTCTTTCTTTCTTTCTATCTCTCTCCCTCCCGCTGTCTGTCTTTCTGTCTGTCTGTCTGTCTCTCTCCCTGGCCCTCTTTGTCTGTCTGTCTTTCTTTCTGTCTGTCTCTCTCTCTCTGGCCCCCTGTCTGTCTGTCTCTCTCCCTGCCCACTGTCTTTCGTTCTCATGCACTGCCTGCCTGTCTTTCTGTCTCTCTCCTTGGCCCCCTGCCTGCCTGTCTTTCTTTGTCTTTTTCTGTGGCCCTCTTCTGTCTCCCCCCTCCCAAAGCAAACCAAGATTGCTCCCTGCCCCCAGCACACCCCTCCCCCCAAAGCAAAGCAAGTTCGCTCCCTGGCCCCCTTTCCCTCCCCCTCCCACTTCCCTGTGCATCAGCAGCATTTCCCTCCCCCACTTCCCTGTGCAGCAGCAACAGCATTCCCTCCCCCTCTATTTTCCTGTGCAGTAGCATTTCCCTCCCCCCACCCCACTTCCCTGTGCAGCAGCATTCCCTCCCCCTCCACTTCCCTGTGCAGTAGCATTTCTGTTTGTTTCTGGCTGGCTCCCTTTCCGTCCCTTTCTGAAGTTATTTTTGAGTTTAAAGCTGCCGCGGCAGCTCCTCTCATGATCCGCGCCTGTGTCAGAAGCCTTCTCTCTAACATGTCGTCAGAGAGGCTTCCGACGCAGGTGCGGCTCGTGAGAGGAGCCGCTGAAGCGGCTTTGAACTTAAAAATAACTTCAGCAAGGGACTGTAAGGGAGCCAGCCAGACTGTGGGCCGCAAAACAGTACCTGGGGAGCTGCGAGTTTGAGACCACTGGGTTAGACGGAGTGAGGGCGGGAGGGGGGGAGTCGCTTCCGTGGTCACCACCTCCGTATGCAAAGAGGAAACTGCCGCTGACTCCTTCTACTGTGCATGCGAAGCCATGGAGCTATGGATCACGGATCACGCAGGTAGGAGTGTGCTTGCGCGCTTAGGGTTTTTGTTATTAGTGATTAATATTAGACGCTAGTATGTATCAAGCTAGGATAAAAAATTGTATTGTAAACTTGTACTGAAATTAAGCATGTGTAACCTTTAACCCGTTATGAGCTCTTTGGGAACAACAGGTTAGAATAGGGGTCCCCAAAGTCCCTCCTTGAGGGCCGAATCCAGTCGGGTTTTCAGGATTTCCCCAATGAATATGCATTGAAAGCAGTGCATGCACATAGATCTCATGCATCTTTATTGGGGAAATCCTGAAAACCCGACTGGATTCGGCCCTCAAGAAGGGACTTTGGGGACCCCTGGGTTAGAAAATGGATTAAATAAATAAATGAAACCTAAGCAATAATGTTGCTTCAAAACACAGTTCTAGCTGTGTTCCAAAAAAGCACTGGTTGATTTATGTGTTCCCTATTACGTATCTTGCAGAAACCGTGATCCCAGTAAAGTTCCTGGGTAAATTTCCACTGATAATTGTGAGACACTGTCCCTACTCTATCAACTACCTGTTGTAATCATGCCTTAATCATCCTTTCCTGGGAATTCATGAAGATTGTGTCATCTCCCATTGGGATAGTTATCCCGACAAAGATGTCCACTTTGGGACTTGCAGAAGAGGAGAAAGTGTCACTTCTCCAAGAGGGTTATGCTTCTCCATGGTCTTCTTCATTCTGAATACTCCAACTGGGACCTCCCATTCAGCTATGATCATGTTCTCATAGTAAACATAGTAAATGACGGCAGATAAAGACCCGAACGGTCCATCCAGTTTTCCCAGCCTTACCCTCTCTTTAAATTACTGAATTAATTTAAATTTTCCTTTTTCTTACCTATTTCTGGGCCAGAACCCAAAGCTCTGCTCAGTAGCGTGCTTAGGTTCCATCTACTGAAGTCTCCGTCAAAGCTCACTCCAGTCAATCTACACCATCCCAGCCCTCCCCAGCTCATCCTCAACTAAACGGCCATATACAGACATAGATCGTGCAAGTCTGCCCAGTACTGGCCTTAGTTCTTCAATATTTACTATTATTTTCTGATTCTAGATCCTCTGTGTTCATCCCGCTTCTTTGAACTCAGTCACCGTTTTCCTCTCCACCACCTCTCTTAAGAACATAAGAACATAAGAAGTTGCCTCCGCTGAGGCAGACCAGAGGTCCATCCCGCCCAGCAGTCCACTCCCGCGGCGGCCCATCAGGCCCATTGCCTGAGCAGTGGTCCCAGACTATCCCTATACCTACCTCTACTCCTATCTGTACCCCTCAATTCCTTTATCCTCTAGGAACCTATCTAAACCTTCTTTGAAGCCTTGTAACATGCTCCAGCCTATCACAGCCTCCGGAAGCGCGTTCCATGTATCCACCACCCTCTGAGTGAAAAAGAACTTTCTGGTATTTGTTCTAAACCTGTCCCCTTTTAATTTCTCCGAGTGCCCCCTTGTACTTGTGGTTCCCCATAATCTGAAAAATCTGTCCCTCTCTACCCTTTCTATACCCTTCAGGATCTTGAAGGTTTCTATCATATCTCCTCTAAGTCTCTGCTTTTCCAGGGAGAACAGCCCCAGCTTTTTCAGTCTGTCAGTATATGAGAGGTTTTCCATACCCCTTATCAGTTTAGTTGCTCTTCTCTGGACTCCCTCAAGTACCGCCATGTCCTTCTTGAGGTACGGCGACCAGTACTGGACATAGTATTCCAGATGCGGGCGCACCATTGCACGATACAATGGCAGGATGACCTCCTTCGTCCTGGTCGTGATACCCTTCTTAATGATACCCAACATTTTGTTTGCTTTTCTTGAGGCTGTGGCGCACTGTGCCGACGCCTTCAAAGTTGTGTCTACCATCACTCCCAGGTCTCTGGGAGCGCATTCCAGGCATTCACCACCCTCTCCGTAGAGAAGAATTTCCTAATATTGCTCTTGAATCTACCACCCCTCAACCTCAAATTATGTCCTCTGGTTTTACCATTTTCCTTTCTCTGGAAAAGATTATGTTCTATGTTAATACCCTTCAAGTATTTGAATCATTTCTCCCCTGTCCCTCCTTTCCTCTAGGGTATACATATTCAGGGCTTCCAGTTTCTCCACATACGTCTTTTGGTGCAAACCTCCTACCATTTTCGTTGCCCTTCTCTGGATCGCTTCAAGTTTTATGTCCTTTGCCAGATACGGTCTCCAAAACTGAACACAATAATCCAAGTGGGGCCTCACCAATGACCTGTACTGGGGCATCAACACCTTCTTTCTTCTACTGGTCACGCCTCTCTCTATACAGCCTAGTGTCCTTCTGTCACACTGTTTCTTCACCTTTAGATCTTCGGACACTATCACCCCAAGGTCCCTCTCCCCATCCGTGCATATCAGCCTCTCACCTCCCAGCATATACAGCTCCTTCCGATTATTAATCCCCAAAAGCATAATCTGCATTTCTTTGCATTGAATTTTAATTGCCATTCCTCTAACTTTTGCCGATCCTTTTTCATGTTTTCCATGGCCTTTTATAGCGGAAAGGCACTGGGGGCTTCCAGGTACCCTCCAGGATTGAATTCCCTTCTGGCTTTTCCTCTGCAGCTTCCCCTGAGATATGCAGAAATCTAATAACTTGAGAACAAAGACAGCATAGCTTTTCCTCCTTAAACCCCTGGGGATTCCTCTCCCTCCAAGAAGACCAACTCTCTCTGCCAGCCTTCTGCTCTACTTGGAAGCCCAAGGCATACCCAATTCCTGGGAGTCCTCCTGGCAGCACAACATCTCCCTTTATAACCCAGGTGTTTTGGAGACAGATCTCTCCTCCCCACACACACACTCCCTGCCCTCTGGGAGGGGTGCAGAAATACTCTCCAGGCCTCACTGATACTGAGGCTCCCTTCAACAGCTTCTGCAAAGCACAAAATGCTGTATGAAAAAGGACTAAAAATTTGGGAGAAAAGAGCTCAAGTTTGGATTGGAATGATTGCTATACCGCTTGAGTGTACTGTCGGTATTAAACGGTTTACAATACTAAATATAGGCATTGAGCTACTCTCTCTTGCAGAAGGAAATTCTGAGTCTGAGAAGGCTGGGTGCTCAACAGAGAAAATGGAGAGCTGCCATACTACCAGAGCCATATGGAAAATTCTAACCTGGAGGCTGTATTCATGCCTCTGTGGCCTGCGTACATACTAAAAAGGCCAGCCTGTTCTTCCATTGTATGTTGGGCTCCCCCAGGGACTACTGGGATGCTTTTCTACTACTCTTGTCACAATTGAGGTAAAAGATATTGGCTGTACTGCTCTGGCAATGGCTCCCACAACCCTCATTAAGCAGTATCTATACTATCCCCAACACCTTTCCTCTACTAGGCCTCACCTTCCAGATAGGAATCAAAGTTGGGTTTGTTCTTTTTTCCCCCGAGTAACAGGTCCTCTGACTGGGTTTCTGCAAGTGAATTTGCTTTATTTATTTAAATTTCTATACCCGTCTCCCAAGGGAGCTCAGAACAGTTTACAAGGATTTATTCAGCTTTTCAAACATTTTCCCTTGTGACTTGCCCAAGGTCACAAGGAGCAGCATGGGCTTGAACCCACCACCTGAGGCTGCTGAAACTGTAGCTTTAACCACTGTGCCACACTCTCCCTGCTACTGCCGGCTTCTATCCAATTAGAGGGGAAAAGGGGGGCATAGGCCTGGCAGAGGCAAAGTTTATATAGCCCCATTGGGCTGGTGGCTTAGGAGAAAAGAACCAGGTGCAGTTTGCTACTGAGCATAGGAAGCCTTGCTTCTTCCTCCATTCTACCAAGGTGAAACAATCCTGGAGCATCATAGAAACATGATGGCAAATAAAGGTCAAATGACCCATTCGGTCTGCCCATCTGCAGCATCCATTATCTCCTCCTCTCACTATTGGCTAAGGCTCTTTAAACCTGCATTGTGATGTCACAGAACTTTATGATTATAGAAACATGATAGCAGATAAAGGCCAAATGGCCCATCCAGTCTGCCCATCTGCAGTAACCATTATCGCTTCCTCTCTCTAAAAGACCCCAAATGCCTATCCCAGGTTTTCATGAAATCAGACAGTCTCTGTCTCCACCACCTCTTCTGGGAGACTGTTCCACGCATCTACCACCCTTTCTGTAAAAAGTATTTCCTTGAATTACTCTAGAGCCTGTCACCTCTTAACTTCATCCTATGCCCTATTCTATAGCTTCCTTTCAAATGAGAGACTCACCTCATGCGCATTTACGCCACGTAGATATTTAAACATCTCTATCATATGTCCCCTCTTCCACCTTTCCTCCAAAGTATACAGATTGAGATCTTTAAGTCTGTCTCCAAAAGCCTTATGACGAAGACCACTCAGCATGAGACTCTCATCTGCTGGAGACAGAGAATACTGACAAGTTGAACAGCTGCACTATCATAAGAACATAAGAATAGCCTTACTGGGTCAGACCAATGGTCCATTAAGCCCAGTAGCTCGTTCTCAAGGTGGCCAAAACCTGTTATACCAGTGAAGAATCATTGAAAAAGTTAGTTCTCTGTTTCCACCTGCTGGTAAGGTCTGGACTGATATATGATATGATAAGGAAATGTTATATTAATTTACACCTTGTCTGGTAACAACATCTACAAACATTGCAAGATCTGCTTGATTAAATTTGATAGAGTTGATGCAATTGCTAAAGGACAGACTCTAAGATCACATCAATGTACAGCTATTCCCCTCTAAAGTCATCACAAGATTCCAGGTTATAATTTTCTGCTTCTAAATTTTATGGATCTTCTTCCGCACAAAACGCTCATTTAATTGCCTCCATCTTTGCTCAAAGACTTTTAAGAGGCAACTATGACTGTCACACAGCCTGTGACATGTTCTCTGGCTTCTAAGAGGATGTGGTAAGAGCGGATAGTGTAGTTGGTTATAAGAAAGGTTTGGACAAGTTTCTGGAGGAAAAGTCCATTGTTATTGAGAGAGATATGGGGGAAGCCACTGCATGCCCTATATCAGTGGCATGGAATATTGCTACTCCTTAGGTTTTGGCCAGGCACTAGTGACCTGGATTGGCCACCGTGAGAACGGGCTACTGGGCTTGATGGACCATTGGTCTGACCCAGTAAGGCTATTCTTAGGTTCCTATGACTGTGTCATATTCCCTGAGGTGTACGAGGTGGCTATGACTGTAATTTCTGGCAATATCCCATGTACGAGCAGTTTTCTTTCTTTTAGTGAAAGGCAGAAGTCTGCAGCCTGAAGGCATTAGTTCCATGTTGGAAGGAGTTTCAATATGGTTCCTCTAATGTGCTGGGGGGGGGGGTCCAAATTAAAGCATAGTTTTCTAAGCTCATGTTAGGTATAAAAAAATATATAGAAACCCAAACTATATTCCTTAAATGTCAGGGCCAGAAGAGCTAGTTACAGCCTGATGATTCGGGTGTCCAGCAGGGAGGCACAACCCCAAAAGCCTGTCCCCCCCCCCCCCCCCCTTCCCAGCAGCACAGCTGATTGTTTAAGGCAGTCAGCGATCCCTGGGTTAAAGCTGCTCCCCAGCACCTTCAGGGCAGGACCTTCACCAGACAGGGCACCGTGTAATGAGAGCAGCTGCTTTCTGCCATTCCTCCCTACCCCCACCCCAGGGGTATGCTACTAATCCCCCTTCCAATGCTGGACTAATATTTCAGCCCCTCCTGTCCTCTCAGCACATGTTGCTGTCACTCACTTCGTTCCCAGACAGAGAGCTTCCAAAGCAGGAGACACACAGGCTTTTCAGCAGCTCCCGAGCCAACATATATCAACACGCAATACCCTTTTTTCCACTAGGCATCACCTTCCAGATGGGAATCAAAGTTTTTTGCGCCTTCTGTCTGCTGGGACTTCTCTTCCCCCAGGTAACAAATTTCCCTGTCCTTAGGAAGCTGTGCGTCTTGACAATTAGCTAATATGTAGAATGTTTTCTAAATAGAAAAAAAATGTTCTAAAACCTGCCCTTTTTCTTATGGGGCTGTGACTTCTTGAAGTTGAAAAGCACAAATGTCTTTGTTCCTGGAAAGCCGTTATAGGGTCTGATACTGATGTGCGATGGGAGAAATGCAAGGGTCGGTACCTTATGGACTATGTAGGGAAGTCCCACTGGGTCGTCTGGTCTATTCCAAGAATGTACTGCCGTATTCTGTTACAGGAAAGTTTTCTAGGATCTTGCGCTGTGTGCAGCATGGCCTGGAGAGGGCTTGTGCTGTGCGGTATGGACCAGGGAGGTGCCAGAGAGTTGGACACCCTCTTTTCTACCCAAGGAAGTGTTGTAGGATCTTGCACTTATGGTATGGTCTTGGGATACGCTTTGTACTCTGTTCTGGGAGAGGGCTACTGCTGGGTCTTGTACTCTGTCCCAGGATCTTGGATCTCTGACTGTGGATTGTAGCATGCTGATTAATATTTCTTTGCATTATTATTAATATTTAAGAATATAATAATAGCCTTACTGGGTCAGACCAATGGTTCACCAAGCCCAGTAGCTCGTTCTCATGGTGGCCAATCCAGGTCACTAGTACCTGGGCAAAACCCAAGGAGTAGCAACATTACAGAATCTCAAAGATTAGCAAGATTCTGGAACCCCAAATAGGAGCAGCATTCCATCCAGAATCTCAAAGAACAGCAAGATTCCGGAATCCCAGAGAGTAACAAGATTCCAGAATCCCAAAGAGTAGCAACATTCCATGCTACCGATCCAGTGGCTTCCCCCATGTCTTTCTCAATAACAGACTATGGACTTTTCCTCCAGGAACTTGTCCAAACCTTTCTTAAAACCAGCTACGCTATCCACTCTTACCACAACCTCTGACAACGCGTTGCAAAGCTTAACTATTCTCTGAGTGAAAAACTATTTCCTCCTATTGGTTTTAAGAGTATTTCCCTGTAACTTCATCACATGCCCCCTGGTCAGTATAGATCCCTATGATATTCCATTGAGAAAATTGACCATTTCACCCTACTCTCTGTTTTCTATCTTTTAACCAGTTCCCAACCCACAACAAAAAATTGCCTCCCATCCTAAGGCTTTATCATTTTATAGTTTCTGAAAATGCAGATACACTACATCAACTGGCTCACTTTGATCCAAATATTTATTCATGCCCATTGGCATAGTACCGGGGGTGGAGGAGGAGGTGGACCTTCCCAAGCGCCATCTTGATGGGGGTGCTGGCAGTTCTTTGCCCCACACCATATTCACATCCTCCCTACTCCCTTGTACTGCTTTAAATCTTAGCTAGCTTGAGCAACTTATCTGGCCTGCCTGGCACCCGTCTGAAATCACTTCCTGGTTGCGGGGCCAGGAAGTGACATCAGAGGCAAAGCCAATGCTGGTGCAAGCAGCAGGCTGGAGAACTTGTTTGTGCTGGCGAAGATTTATTGGTTTATTCATTTTTCTATACCATTCTCCTAGGAAAGCTTAGAATGGTTTTACACGAATTTATTCAGGAACTCAAGCATTTAAAGAGGTACAGGGGGAAGGAAGGGAGAGGGGAGTATGAGGGGGGCAGCTGGGAGGAAAGCATAGGGGGGTGCCACTGCCCCAGGCATCAACTTCCCTCACTATGACACTGTTCACACCTTCAAAAAACTGAAGCAAAGTGGAGAAGCAACACTTCCCTTGATTAAATCCATGTTGGCTGTACCACATTAAACTAAGATGACATAGGTCAGGTTTTCAGGATCTCCACAATAAATATGCACGAGATAGATTTGCATCTTAAGGAGGCAGTGCATGCAAATCCATCTCATACATATTCATGGTGGAGATCCTGAAAACCTGACCTGGCTCTGGCTCTGGCTCTCGAGGACCGGGATTGCCTACTCCTGACCTAGATGTTGCATTTTTGTTCTTGGTCATAGTTACCTGGCATTGACATCAGATTCACTGGAAGCCTTTTCAAAATTGGTCACTCTCACTTAGGTTTACTAGACGTCTGGGGAAACCCAGATATGTCCTCTTTTTAGAGGACTGTCCAGGTGTCCAGACGGACTTTCCAAAACCTAGCAGTCCCAAGAAGCTCCGGCCTCATCTGAGCATGCGCAGATGACAGCACACACATCTGCGCATGCTCCAGGCCCTCCAGACGTGGCCGGGATCATCAGAGAAGAGAAGAGGCTTTGTGAGGATGGGGCTGAGGGCTGAATGGGGTATGACTGGGGGTGGAGCAGGGCGGGGCCACATGTCTGGGGTTTTGTGGCCCAAAATATGGCAGCCCTGCTCTGACTTCCACTGTTATGAAGAACCACTTTTGACTGTAAAGCAATATTAAAAAGGTCATCTAGCGGAGCTGCCAGAACCCCTTCCCTCAAAACCCTGGGGTAGGGTTACCAGATGTCTGGATTTCCCCAGAGTTGTCCGGGGGTCCGGAGGGCTTTTCAAAACCTGGCACTTTGTCCGAGTTTTGAAAAGTGTCCATCAAATCACCATCGGACAGGAGGGCATCCGCCCTTGCAGGGGTGTGATGGGGAGGGTCTAGGTGTCCCCTGCCCTGGGGGTGTATCCCATCGTCACTCCGTCTCAATCTAGTACATTAGCAAGTACAATTGCAGTAGCAGGAATGCAGTTATGGAGTCGTTTAGCTGGTTTGTGACGCCATCCTAGCAACAGATGGAAGTTGAAACGGATGCTGAGAACTCCGCTTTGGGCCTCTTTACCATGCTAGAAGCCTTGTGTCAGGATCTTGAGTGACATCTTCTTTGATTGTTATTTTGATGATCTATAGTGTTTGGTGAACTGCCTGGGTTTTACATAAGAATTGCCGCTGCTGGGTCAGACCAGTGGTCCATCAAGCCCAGTAGCCCGTTCTCATGGTCCCTAGAACCTGGCCAAAACCAAAGGTGTAGCAACATTCTAAATAGAATCCCCAAAGAGTAACAAGATTCCGGAATCCCCAGAGTAGCAACATTCCAGGGCAAGCAGTGACTTCCCCCATGTCTTTCTCATAAGAACATAAGAATTGCCGCTGCTGGGTCAGACCAGTGGTCCATCGTGCCCAGCAGTCCACTCCCGCCGCGGCCCTTAGGTCAAAGACCAATGCCCTAACTGAGACTAGCTTTACCTGCGTACGTTCTGGTTCAGCAGGAACTTGTCTAACTTGGTCTTGAATCCCGGGAGGGTGTTTTCCCCTATAACAGCCTCTGGTGTATTATAAATTATAAAAATAAATCATTACTGTTGGAGCAGGACACTGAGAAGCTCGTTCAAGAGCCAACAGCGCCATAAGAGTATCAAGCCAATCTGGCAGGTCTTCAACGTGAAGGATGTTGAGTGGATGAGGTACATCAAAGTCATGGTGACGGCCTCATCTACTGTATCAAGCACACCCCTCCCCCGTCACATACACCCATCCCACTCCACTTAATCCGAACATCCAAAACTCAGATTCCAACCTAGCCAACATATCACACCCACATGGTTCTTCCTATCCCTTGAGGAGAGATAGTGATGGTGACAGCTCAGGGGGCAGCCGTAATGAGCTGGTTGGGAACCAAGACCCCCAAGTTCATGCCCTGTTGCTCCCACCTTGAGAAATACATTTGGATGGTTCACTGTCGACCCGAAGGAAGAGATAACCTGCGCTATGTCCTGGTAACTCACAGGCAAACTCTGCACAGTGGCTGGGATGGTCCCAGGCTTTTAACGGAGCATAACAAGACCATGGGAAAAGATATTTTGGGGTTCTGCTCGAAAAAGACTTCTTTGCAATTACTCTGTTGAGAAGGTTCCCCCTATCTTTCCTTTCTGGACTAACTTCTCACTGCCCTGTTTGAAGCAGTTCTTTCTTCATGGCATTTGTTATGCTGTCCACGATTCCCAGAACTTCGAAGCAATGGAGGGTAGGCAGAACATCCTTAAGCAGAGGAAGAAGCATGGCCATTCAAGAAATGGAAATCCACAAACAGTGTAGAGCAGATGCTGAGCTCTCTGGAGCAGGGACTCTCTTTCTGCCTCTCTCTTTCTCCTGTGTCTCACTCTCTCTCTCTGTCTTATTCTCTCTCTCAGTCTCTCTGCCTCTGTCTCTCTCTGCCTCTGTCTATCTTTCTCTCTGCCACTCTCTGTCTCTTTCTCTGCTTCTGTCCCTTTCTCTCTCTCTCTGTCTGTCTGTCTGTTTCTCTCTGCCTCTGTCTATGTCTCTCTGCCTCTGCCTCTGTCTCTGTCTCTCTCTCTTTCTCCTCTCTCTCAATATCTGTCTCTCTCTCTCTCTCTCTCTCTCTCTCTCTCTCTCTGTCTCATTCTCTCTCTCCCTCTCTGTCTGTCTCTTTCTCTCTGCCTCTGTCTCTTTCTCTCTCTCTCTGCCTCTGTCTCTCTCTCTCTCTCTGCCTCTGTCTCTTTCTCTCTCTCTCTGCATAGTGTAGCATACATCTAAAACCATTTTAGCACTGAGAAGTGGTTGGAAAAAAAAAGTAGTGTTAGGAATAGGAACATTTTCAAGAAAAGGGACCTCTCCGCAGCACTTCTAGCCAAAATCTCACCTCTGGCAAAAACCCTGCGAAACAGCAGACGTTACCCACCTTAAGCTCCTGCTGGCCTCCACTAACAAATGGCTAAAAGCCAGAAGCAGGATGAACTAGCAAAAGAGGTTTACAAGGATTGCAGTTGAAATTAGGAGCAAATGCTGCTCCCTCAAAAGTGGGGTAACATGAGCTGATACTATTAGCCCCCTGTCCTTTCCTGCTTTAGTTCCAGTCCTCTGATGTTTGACAGGGTCACACCAGGGTAAATGTAATTATTAGGGGCAAGCACACGGATGAAGCTATTGAGGGATTTATGCGCAGATGAGTGGCGGCCCATTTCTCGCAATAAATTCTGAACATGCTTCCATTTGACCAGAACAAGCTCTGGTGTTCGAAGCACTATAACCATTTGTATCCCTGGAGAACCCCACCAGCACCGTGCCTCTTTGCCCTCTCCCAGCTCTGCAGGGATTGGCTTCTTTTTCTTCAGTGTTTTCCTCTCATTTCCCAGGCTATGCTGGCTCTGGATCTTACAGATGCCAGCAGCTGCACTTCACCCTCTCAAAAGGAAGATTTCCAGGCCTGATTGATTGGTAAGGGTCACTGTGGCAGTCCAAACTTAGAGCAACCACTCCCCTCCCCATGGGACAGAAAGAGGATCGTGGGAGGCAGCAACTGAAACCAGTTACCACCTAAATTTTCATGTGAACCTATACTGGTTTTCTTCTGACATACCAGTGCCACTGGGCTCAGAGCTGATATCTCAGGAGAAGGCTGGAGGCTACACTGTCTAAGAACATAAGAATAGCCTTACTGGGTCAGACCAGTGGTCCATCTAGCCCACTATCCCGTTTTCATAAAAGCCAATCTAGGCCCTTAGCACCTGGCCAAAACCCAAGGAGTAGCAACATTCCATCCAGAATCTCAAAGAACAGCGAGATTCTGGAATCCCAGAGAGTAACAAGATTCCAGAATCCCAAAGAGTAGCAACATTCCATCCAGAATCTCCAAGAATAGCGAGATTCCGGAATCCCAGAGAGTAACAAGATTCTAGAATCCCAAGGAGTAGCAACATTCCAGAATCCCAAAGATTAGCAACATTCCATGCCACCGATCCAGGGCAAGCAGTGGCTTCTCCCATGTCTGTCTCAATAGCAATTTATGGACTTTTCCTCCAGAAAATTGTCCAAACCTTTTTTAAAAAAATAATTTCTATCCCATTTTTCCCAAGGAGCTCAGAACGGGTTACAGGTTAAATGTACATAAAATACAGTTAACGGGTTACAATATGACAATTATACTACAATTTTACGATACATGGTTGTGTCCTAATTCGATGCATACTAGGGATCTAAATCTAATGCCAATATATGTGATTCACCAGTGGTCTCAAACTCAAACCCTTTGCAGGGCCATATTTTGGATTTGTCGGTACTTGGAGGGCCGCAGAAAAAATAGTTAATGTCTTATTAAAGAAATGACAATTTTGCATGAGGTAAAACTCTTTATAGTTTATAAAACTTTCCTTTAACAGTTTTACCTTATGGAAAATTGTCATTTCTTTAATAAGACATTAACTATTTTTTCTGCAGCCTTCACATTTAAAGTTTAATATCTTTCCTTTCTCAAAACTGGCACATTTCAATCACTATATTGAAAATAAAATCATCTTCCTACCTTTGTTGTCTGGTGACTTTATTTTTCTGTGCTTTCAACTATGTTTCCAGGGCCTTCTTGTCCTTTGACTGTTTTTCTCTCCGTCTTCACTTTCTGCCTTGCATCCATCTTTGGCATTAACTTACTGTTCAATTTTTCTGCTTTCTTTTCAAAATCTACATTTCCATGTCTTACCTTCCCTTCCTATCTCTCTCTTCTTCTGTCCTATTTCCATGGTCTGGCATCTCTTTCCTTCCTTTCTCTCCCTCTCTCCTTCCTTCCTTTCGCCTGGTCTGGCATCTGTCTCCTTCCCTTCCCATGCCCTGGCATTTCTCCCTCCCCCTCCATGGTCTGATATCTCCTTTCCTTCCCTCCCTCCCTCCCATGAACTTGGATTCTTCTCTTGTTCCTTTCCTCTCCCTTCTCCTTCCTTCCCTCTCTTTCCCCAATTGGGTGCAGCAGCAACAGAAGCAGCATTTCCCTTCCCCCTTTCCTGTGCAGGAGAGGCATTTCTCTTTCCCTTTCCCTCCCTCTCCCTTTCCCTGTACAGCAGCAGCAGCATTTCCCTAGGGTCCCCCTTTCCTATGTAGCAGAAGCATTTCTCTTTCCCCTCCCCTTCCTTATGGAGCAGCAGCATGTCTGGCTGGCTCGTTCTGTTCAAAGCCACGGGTGGTGGCTCCTTGCGAGATCCGCGCCTGCGTCTGAAGCCTCTCTGATGTTGTGACGTCAGAGAGGCTTCCGATGCAGGAGTGGATAGCACGAGGAGCCGCCAACCCATGGCTTTGAACGGAACGAGCCGGCCAGACACGCTGCTGCTCCAAAAGGAAGGGAAAGGGGAAGAGAAATGCTGTTGATCGCATCCAGACCGCGGGCGCAAATAAAACCTGAACAGCCACATGCGGCCCGCGTGTTTGAGACCGCTGTTTGTGATGCACAATTACAGTATAAGTTAATATAAATATAAATATAAGTTTTAAAATGAGCTACATTAATTCCCTCTGTGAAAGCTCAACACATTCCAATTCCCATTCTGATTTGAGATGTTCCTCTTTTCTTAAATGGAGTGGAAGAGTCGCTCAATGGTTAGTGCAATGTTGGCCTGAGAACCCCACGGCAGCTCCTTCTGGGTCTGGCCAAGTCACTTAACCCTCCATTGTCCAGGTACAAATAAGTTACTGCTGTGATTGTCAACCACAGATAGGTGGCATATCCTCACCTAGTGCCTCTCTTGCAGAATGCTGGGCTAGCGGCCATAAGGCATGTACCAATCACAGTTAGAAAGCTTTGGGGGATGGGAGCCGACAGCTGTCACTTTGCTGAGGAATTCCAAACCCAAACTTCCACCAATTCTTGCCCCCTCCCCCTCCATTGCTGTCCCATCACAAAAAGAAACAGACGGTGACTTTAGCAGCAAAAATGTCCTCCATTCTCTAGAGTCTAGACTGTAAGACAGAATGCAATTCCGCTGGCTTCACCCGTGTAATGAAATGCCAAGATCTCAGCGAGACTGCCCTGTTGACAGCAGAACAACTCTCCTGTGAACCTACTTGCGATTTCCTCCTTTTGTATCCAAACTATCATTCACCTCGGCTGACCTAGATCTACTCCAGTGTAGCTTCCACAGAAAATGTTTTTGCCAAAACCTCTGGCTACCTGGTTATGGTCAAAGGTCACCTCCTTGATCTTCCCTCTGCTTTTCATGCTATTGATCACTATCCTACTCCTTGGCCATTTGTAGTGAATGGGACTGTGCTCCCTCTCGGGTTTCTTCTTACTCTCCCATTGCACTGTGTGCAATCTCTGGTAGTTCTTTCTTCACCGGTGTTCTGGTATCAATTGATGTACATAAGAACCTAAGAATAGCCTCACTGGGTCAGACCAATGGTCCATCTAGTCCAGAATCCCATCTTCACAGAGGCCAATCCAGGTCCCTAGTACCTGGCCACAACCCAAGGAGTAGCAACATTCCATCCAGAATCTCAAAGAATAGCAAGATTCCGGAATCCCAGAGAGTGACAAGATTCTAGAATCCCAAAGAGTAGCAACATTCCATCCAGAATCTCAAAGAATAGCAAGATTCCGGAATCCCAGAAAGTGACAAGATTCCATGCTACCAATCCAGGGCAAGCAGTGGCTTCCCCCATGTCTTTCTCAATAACAGACTAAGGACTTTTCCTCCAGCAATTTGTCCAGACCTTTCTTAAAACCAGCTACACTATCTGCTCTTACCACAACCTCCAGCAACGTGTTCCAGAGCTTAACTATTCTCTCAGTACCCTGATTAAATCGCTCTCTTTTCTCTCTATGCTTTTCCTCTAAGTGCTCTACAGAATCACCAAAATTCGCTCCTTCCTCCTTGAGCACACTACCTGGACCCTTGTCCACACTCTCGCAACCTCACGCTTAGACTTCCTGCTGAGCCTCCTCCCCCCCCTGCAAGTGGTGCGAAACACAGCTGCACACCTTATTTTCTGCCAGACTCTCTCCACTCACCTTTCCCCTCTCTCAAATCACTCCACTGGCTTCCTATCCATCTCCGTATACAGTTCAAACTCCTACTACTAACCTACAAGTGTGTTCACGCTGCTCTCTTATACGTTTCCCTGAGAGCTCCTCCGTTCTTCTGATCAGCTGCTCCTAGTTGTACCCTTGTCCTCCACTGCCAATTTCAGACTTTGTTTCTTTCGTCCAGCTGCCCCCTATACCTGGAATAAATTACCTGAGTTTGTCCGCCAAGACCCTTCCCTTCCCTTGTTTAAGAGCAAACTGAAAACCCACCTTTTTGATATAGCCTTCAGTCCTTAACCCTACTCCACCACCTTAGCCAGCAGATGTAACTATATCATTACCCTGGCATCTTGTTTGTCTGTTTAGATTGTAAGCTCTTTGGAGCAGGAACTGTCTTCTGTGTGACTCTGTACAGCGCTGCGCGCATCTGGTAGCGCTGTAGAAATAATTCGTAGTAGTAGTGTGAAGAGTTTCAGTCTTTGGGAAGCAGAGCTGAGATTATGATGTCATAATGCTTCATTCCACCAATAAGAGCCAACCTCATCAGTGATGTCACAATGGCTTGATTGTCCTGTGCTCCACTCTGCCCTCCAACGCAGCCAGCTAATTAACTGGATCCATGACATCTTGTTTGTTTGTCTGTCTTGCCTGTTTAGATTGTAAGCTCTTTGGAGAAGGGACTGTCTTCTTTGTGGCTCTGTAGAGCGCTGTGTGCGTCTGGTAGCGCTGTAGAAATAATTTGTAGTAGTAGTGTGAAGAGTTTCAGCCTTTGGGAAGCAGAGCTCAGATTGTGATGTCATAATGCCTCATTCCACCAATAAGAGCCAACCTCATTAGTGATGTCACAATGGCTCGATTATCCTGTACTCCTCTCTGCCCTCCAACCCAGCCAGCAGATTAACCCTTCCCCTTAACTGGATCCATGACATCCTATTTGTCTCTTTAGACTGTAAGCTCTTTGGAGCAGGGACCATCTTCTTTGTGACTCTGTGCATGTCTGGTAGCGCTCTAGAAATAAGTAGTAATAGTGTTTTGGTTTCCTCTGATTTTCAGTCCATTTTTAAGCTGACAACTCCCAGATCCCTCTTCAGGACCAAAATTTCATCAAAATACAGTCAAAGACTGAGCCTGCTGGTCTGGCATCACTGCCCACTTGGCTTTCCCTTATCTTAAACTTAACAGGGCAATATTCAACCTGCACGCAAGCAGCTTCTAGCTCAGCTCAGCTAACCTCAGGTCTTTAATGTGCCCAGTTAAATGTCCTCATATAGACTTAGGACAACTGTTTTCCTCTGCTAACTTTCTTAGCCGCTTAGTGGACTGAATATTGCCGCTAACCAGCTAAGTTGATGCTCTGTCTACACTTGTCCCCGGACCATCCCTAACCTCGCTGGTTAGAGGATGGTCAGTTAGCAAGGATAGTAAGAACATAAGAATTGACATACCGGGACAGACTGAAGGTCCATCGAGCCCAGTCTCCTGTTTCCAACAGTGGCCAACCCAGGTCCCAAGTACCTGGCAGAAGCCCAAAGAGCAGCAACATTCCAGAGCTGAGACTGTGATGTCATAATGCCTCATTCCACCAATGCCCAAGAGCCAACCTCACCAGTGATGTCACAATGGCTTCAGCTCACATAAGAATAGCCGTACTGAGACAGACCGAAGGTCCATCAAGCCCAGTCTCCTGTTTCCAACAGGGGCAAACCTAGGTTCCAAGTACCTAGCTAGATCCCAAGTAGTAAAACATATTTTAAGCTGCTTATCCTAGGAATAAGCCGTGGATTTCCCCCAAACCATCTCAATAGTGGCCTATGGACTTTCTTTAGGAATGAATCAAAACCTTTTTTAAACCCCACTAAGCTAACTGATTTCACCACATTCTCTGGCAACAAATTCCAGGGTTTAATTACAAGTTGTTTGAAGAAATATTTTCTCCAGTTTGTTTTAAATCTACTACTTAGTAGCTTCATCGCGTGTCCCCTAGTCCTAGTATTTTTGGAAAGAGTGAACAAGCGAGTCAACATCTACCCTTTCCACTCCACTCATTATTTTATAGACCTCTGTCATATCACCCCTGACTAGTCTCTTCTCCAAGCTGAAGAGCCCCAGCCACTTTAGCCTTTCCTCATAGGGAAGTCGTCTCATCCCTTTTACCATTTTCGGAGCCTTGCCAGCTAAAAAAACCAAAACCAAAACCAATCTGGCTGCTGCATTCTGAATTAGTTCGATCTTCTTTGGGATATATACAGTACATTTGGCATCCTGCATATATGATATTACAGTAATCAAGTGTGGAAAGAAGCAGACTTTGCACAGCCAGACAAAATTAACAGTTATCTACTAGAAAACAAATTCTCCTTAGCTTTTTTTTCCAGTGAAAATGATTTCCTAATAAGCAAATTCACTCAATATTCTAATGAAAGAGAGCTAGACAACATAATTCTCAGTGATTTGATGTTTTCTCCAGTACAATCTATTCACCGTCACTATGACCGTGTAACCCTCTCCTCAACTCAATGCATGAGGTCCCCACTCTCTTCTTAGGAGTGGAGGAGTGGCCTTGTGGCTCTGGGGAGGTTTCTTGACACTTCATTGCCCCAGGTATGAAATAAGTAGCTGTCTAAAATATATAAAGTGCTTTGATTGTGTAAGCCCCACAGAAAAAGCAATAGTATATCAAGTCCCACCCCCTTCTCTTCCTCACGTACAAATGCTTCACTGAAGCTCCTCCCCTCTCTCCCCCTACACTCTTCATGAGCTCTGTTCACCAGGCAAGTGGCTTCTGTCTCTGCTCCACGGTCTCCACTGCACTGTACCTGAAACAGCTTTCTTGCGATGGCGCATCATGCTTCTGCTCTGGCTATATTTGCATCTGGGCATGGGTGTTGGTCAGTAATATATCCCACATCATAATCAAGGGGAAACGAGCTGAAAATTTAAACAGGAACATTTGTGGGTTTTTATCATGCATTTGTCAATAATAGTGAGCACTCCTTTGAAATGGTGCACACTTTTCCAAAGAGGACACCCTGTGTACATGCACATATCACACATGCATGAGTTTGTCGCTGTCTCTGCCCTATTCCTGCAAGCTACGTCTTCATCTGCCCAAGCCTCGAACCCTTTAAAATCCTAAGTAGCAACATTCTAGAACTCAGATTGTGATGTCATAATGCCTCATTCCGCCAATGCCTAAGCTCCGTCCTCATCTGCACAAGCCTCAAACACTTTCAAATCCTAAGTGCCAATATTCTAGAGCTCAGATTGTGATATCATAATGCCTCATTCCGCCAATGCCTAAGCTCCGTCCTCATCTGCACAAGCCTCAAACACTTTCAAATCCTAAGTGCCAATATTCTAGAGCTCAGATTGTGATGTCATCATGCCTCATTCCACCAATGCCTAGGCTCCGTCCTCATCTGCACAAGCCTCGAACCCTTTAAAATCCGAAGTAGCAACATTCTAGAACTCAGATTGTGATGTCATCATGCCTCATTCCACCAATGCCTAAGCTCCGTCCTCATCTGCACAAGCCTCAAACACTTTCAAATCCTAAGTGCCAATATTCTAGAGCTCAGATTGTGATGTCATCATGCCTCATTCCTCCAATGCCTAAGCTTCGTCCTCATCTGCACAAGCCTCAAACACTTTCAAATCCTATGTAGCAACATTCTAGAGCTCAGATTGTGATGTCATAATGCCTCATTCCACCAATGCCTATGCTCCGTCCGCATCTGCACAAGCCTCAAACACTTTAAAATCATAAGTGTTTGAGGCTTGTGGAGTTAAGTCTGAGCTTACAGGAATGGGACAGGGACAGTGACAAAACTCATGGGGATGGGATGGGGAAACTGAGTTCCTGCGGGGAGGGGGACAGATTTGTTCCTGTGCCATTCTCTAATTGAGGGTCCTCCACCAATTATCAAGCTCGTAAAGGCAGACATTGAAAACCAGGAAAAGTCAAAATGAGTTCTGGAGACCAAAATGCCAGCAAGTCTTTCTTTTTTACTATATGTACTTCTGGGTCATATGTCGCCTCTGCCCTAAAAGAATGAAGTTGGTTTTAATTTGCTTTCTGGATGAGCTCAATTTCCAACTAATACCTGGGCTCAGCCCCAGCTGCTGTAACAAACAAAGCAGGGCTTAGAGGAAGATGCCTCCCTGCCCAGAACAGCTGTGCCATGCCTATCACAGCCCTAAATGCAGAGGAGTGCAGGCCAGCTCTGCTCCAACATTCCGGACCCCACCCCCAGATTTTTCTGGAGAGTAGGGAGGAATGCCCAGCACGGCTGCTGACTTGTAACTTTGGGTGTGGAGGAGAGATAATACTGTGTAATCCAGGCCAGGTTCCCTAGTCAAACTTCAGGCCCTGATTTTGATAATTAAACTGAATTATCATGATGAAACTAACAGCAGCCCTTCCCCGAATGACCCTGTCAAATAACCTGATTGAATGTCTACATTTATGCATAAGTAATGACAGTAATTTCCAGAAGTCATTTACTTAGGAAAATGGTCCATTTGAAATCTGCCCTTCGTCTACTACTATTAATTATTTCTAGAGCTCTACCAGACGTATGCAACGCTGTACATAGTCACGAAGGAGACAGTCCCTGCTCGAATGAGCTTACAATCTAAACAATCAAGACAGATAAACAGGATGCCAGGGTAGAGGTTGCAGTTAATGAGGGATGGTTAAGTGTTGAAGGTGGGCTTTCAGTCTATTTTTGAACAAGGGCAGGGAAGGGGTGTGACGCTTGGACTCAGGTCGTCTATTCCAGGCATACAGGGCAACAAGGTGGAATTGGCCGGGGAGGAGAAGGGTTCAGATAAGAATAACTTATCTGAGGAACGGAGCTCTCGGGAGGTGTTTAAGGTGAGACAAGAGAGGAGAGATACTTCTGTACAGTGGCGACGTATTCTCCGCTCTCTCCTTAAACCTTCTATTGCTAGCAATATGGTGGAAAATGGCTACAAACTGCTGTATCGATGGTATTACACGCCTGAAAGACTGCATAGGATTAATCCCGCTCTCACGGATGTTTGTTGGCATAACTGTGGGGCCTCAGGAACATTTGCACATATTTGGTGGGCATGTCCAAAGGTGGGTCCCTTTTGGGATATGGTTTTTTCGGTTATCTCGGACATTTGTGGGGTGATTCTGGTGAAAGATCTGGGATGTGCATTGTTAAATTTATTGCCACAGGGAATCCCTTCCAGATTTTCCTTTCTCATTGCCCCATTGGTTACTGCGGCACGGTTGGTTTTGGCTGCAGCCTGGCGCCAAGATATTATACCATCTAAATCACAGGTGATTATCAAAATGGATTACGTATTTCGCATGTCTCCGTTGACTGCAATACGCCAACACACATTGGGAGTGTTCATGCGTCGGTGGAAACCATATCTCGACTGGATGACTAGATGGGATGGTTAAACAACTTTACTTACTACCTTCTTTTTTGGTTACTTTGTTCCCCATGTTCTAATCCACTTTCTTTGGGCTTCGTTACACTGTTGATATTGTCTGCTGCTTGGGAGTTGGGGGGGGGGGGTTTGGGAGGGTTAGAATAGGGGGTTCAGCTCCTGGTACTGTTTTGTATTCTTGCTCTTGATTGGCCTTGTTACGAAGAGTGCTGTTTCAACTGTTTGCTCTGTAGCTGTGATTTTGGTGTGTTTTCTATTTTGTATGCTTTTGTGCATTTTTCCAATAAAAAGTTTAAAACATTAAAAAAAAAAAAAAAAGAGAGGAGAGATACTGATGGGCTGCAAAATAAACACACTTGTATATTGGTATTAGGAGTTTGAACTGTGTGTGAAGGCAGATAGGGAGCCAGTGAAGTGATTTGAGGAGGGGGGGGGGGTAACGTCAGGGACAGATTAAAGGGTAGGCCCAGTAGGCACGTGCCTCCACGTCGACCCTCCCACTGCGAGAATACTGATAAACCTCCCTCTAACACTCGAGGGAGGGAGAGATGCCAGGGCATGGAGGGAAGAAAGAGAGGGAGGAAGAGATGCCAGGGCATAGGGGAAGAGAGGGAGGGAGTTGTGCCAAGACATGGAGGGAAGGAGGAAGGTATGCCAGACCAAGTTAAAGGAAGGAGGAGATGTCAGAGCATGGATGGGGCAGGAGAGATGAAAGGAAAGGAGAGAGATGCCAGGGAATTAGGAAAGGGAAGGAGACAGATGCCAGATCCTGGGGTGGGAAGGAAAGGAGATGCCAGAGCATAGGGGAGGGAGTGGTGACAGAGAAAAACGGAGAAGTGGCAGAGCTGAAATTAATCATGTACAAAGGAGAGAAGGGGCACAAGATAGACAGTTTATGGAAGGAGCATAGAAAGAAGGAAGATGCCATATGGAACGGGGAGAGGGCAAACAGTGGATGGCAGGGGCAGAGAGAGAAAGGGCAGACATGGAAGGGGCTGATGCTGCATGGAAGACAGAGAGAGGACAGATGCTGGCTAGAAAGAAGTAATTGAAGACAAGATGATTAAAGCAGAAATGACAAAAGGTGGAAAAAGAATTTTTTGTTAAATAAGATTATTATTATTATGATATCTGGTTTTATTTAATGTTAGTAGCTAGTTTAAACCGACTCCTAAAAACATGGTTCTTGAAAAGAAATTTGGCTCTCAAAAGACATCTTAATCGTTGTACTGCTGATCTTTGGCTCTTTTGACTAATGAGTTTGCCGACCACTGCCTTAGTGTAATGGATTAGACCAGCGTTTCTCAAGTCGGTCCTGGAGTACCTCCTTGCCACTCAGGGTTTCAGGATACCCACAATGAATATGCATCAACTTGATTTGCGTATACTGCCTCCATTATATGCAAAATTCTTTCATGCATATTCATTGTAGATATCCTGAAAGCATGATTGGCAAGGGGGTACTCCTTACTGGGTCAGACCAATGGTCCATCTAGCCCAGTAGCATGTCCTCATGGTGGCCAATCCAGGTTCCTAGTATCTGTCCAAAACCCAAGGAGTAGCAACATTCCATACAGAATCTCAAAGACTAGCAAGATTCCAGAATCCCAGAGAGTAACAAGATTCTAGAATCCCAAGGAGTAGCAACGTTTCATGCTACCGATCCAGGGCAAGCAGTGGCTTCCCCCATGTCTTTCTCAATAACAGACTATGGACTTTTCCTCCAGGAACTTGTCCAAACCTTTCTTAAAACCAGCTATGCCACAATGAATATGTATGAGATGGATTTGCATGCACTGCCTCCTTGAGATGCAAATCTATGTCATGCATATTTATTGTGGAGATCCTGAAAACCTGACCTGGCTCTGGCTCTCGAGGACCGGAATTGCCTACCCCTGGTCTAGGTGATTGGCCAAACCCTGGTACCATTGCATAGATGGTACTCTGGCCAGGGAACCAAACCAAGTGCCAATGACACCCCCACAGGCTGGGCATTTCTATTAGCCCTGTTTTCCTTCCTCCCCTGTCAGTTAGTAAGAAAGGTTCTGGAATTTGGAGGGGTTCGGAAAAGGTCAGAACCGCTTCTTTTTTTTCAGGTACTGCTTCAGAGGGAGCAGATTGGCCATCTGTACAACTCCCTCCTCCTTAGGGGAAAGTGGAGAACCATGATGAACCGTTGTGGTTGTCTCCAAACTCCACCTATCCTTAATAGGGAATATCTTTACATCAAGACATTCCTAGATACCATTACAACCTGTCATCAATCGTTGAGCGAAATCTTCAAGATGGAAGAAACCTAGAGGTGGCAGAGGGTGATGCTCGGTCATATGTACACAAGAAAACTTCTAATCACCATCATCAGGGGCTTGGAAAAACTATGTTAGAGGCTACCTCTTATTTTGATTTTAGAAAACTGCTAAAGACCCATCCGTTTGATAGGTTGACGCCTTAATACCTTCCGTGTTTTTACAAAAAAATCTCATGTTTTAACTGATCTATTCCAATTTTATTTACTTATTTTACCTCTTATGTTATTTCTATTCACACTGTATGTATTAACTTTTCTTGTTGTAAACCGCTTCAAACTTTTTGGTATAGCAGTATATAAAAAAATAAAAAAGTCTAAAACGGTCGGAAAATCCTGGCGGGGCTTAAGCGTGTGAAGAAAAGCAAGGTGAGTTGGTTGTTTCTTTCTGTGGTTTTGTCACTTGGCATAGTTCCCTTCTGGCATAAAACCAATCAAAGCAGTTGACAATTCAGGTTCAGGAAATACAGTACAAAACCAATATTAAAACAAATAACCAGCTGGGAGGCTCCTGGAGGCATCCAATGCAAGGACCTGCAAGTCGGGCGAAGTTCCAGGAAAGGAGGATCCCTCACTGGCTGCCAGGAGCAACTGCAATATGGAACTACCTAGGTTGATGCTCCGAGAGCTCGTGAAAATTACTCTGTATTGTTCCACCACTACAGAAGTCAGGCTTTGTATTAGTAGCGGGATAAACAATAACAACAAACAAGGTATAATCAAATTCAATAAACACAAAACAAAAGTACCAAAATTATTAACAATCTAAAACCAGTAATTACAAAAACACGGAGACCTGAGATCCCGGAGCTTCACCACCCAGGAAAGCTGATTTCAAGAGAAAACCTTTACGAGCCGCCTTATAATGATCCAAAAGGCTTCAGTGTTAGGGAAGGGAATTCAAAGCGGCTTCTCCAGGGGAATTGAATTGTAAAGGATAAGTAATTTGCAAAAAGAACGGGGAACCAATGGATCTGGAGTCATCCTACACCCTAATGATATTAAGAATCAAAATAGGTACAAATCAGGGAAAATAATACTTATTTATTGCAATCATTTATTAATTGTTAAGATTGGGATGGGGGAGGGGGGACTTTATTATATGGTATAAGCGTTATGAGATGTTGAAAGGATGGGAGGGAAAGAGTTAATTCTATTTAATATGAAGAATTGTAGAATTCAAGTGATGTATTTAAGTCAAACTGATTGATACTTTTGGTTACACTTGAGGTAAGTTATAAAATGAATAAAGAATTAAAAAAAGAAAACATAAATCTGAAACAGAAGCGTAAAAACTGACACATTTGAAATTTCACCTGTTACAAAAGTAACAAAAAAATGCTAAAAACATTGAATATGAACCAATGATAGCATCAAAAAGTTTAAGAATATAAATATAAAACAATAGTTTATAAACTTAAATCTCAGAATAGACATTATTACAATAAAAAGGATTATATTGAATTGTAAAAAAAAAAAAAAAGTCAAAATAGGATTGTAACTTCTGAGTGCCAGATGTGAAGCTGCCCCACCCACCCCCAGGCTGCCTCTAGCAGTCAGGACTAGTGTTGCCCAATTCGCCGATTCAAATCGATTCGTTTTCTTAAAAAATCAGCGATAAACCTGTCCTAAGCACTGCCTCTTGCTGGCTGTCCACTGCTGCTCCTGCTTTAGGAGGCCTGAAGTCAGAGCTGAGGGAGGGAGAAGTGGGTCAGTTGGGAAGTGCTGCATAGGGGCACCCCCAATATTTTGGGGACTTCACATGATACGTTACTCATGGCCCTGTGGATTTAGGGTGCTCCCTGAAGGCCAGCATGTTTTCCCCTTCTCTCCACCATTGTCCGGCTTCCTCATGGCCTCTTGGTCTCACTTACGGCCTGCAAAGGATCGCCGGTGCTATAGTGATTCTAGCAGGCTGCCGTCAGCCCCCCTGCATGTTCCTTCTGCCACGGTCCATCTCAAACCAAAACAGGATGTCACATCAGAGGAGGGGTGGGACCACAGCAGAGGGAACATGTGGTGGAGGCCACCAGCAGCATGCTAAAATCGCTACAGCACCGCAGAACCTCTGCAGGCCATAATTCATTTTTAAAGTGAGACCGGGAGACCAGGGGGACGATGGTGGAGAGAAGGGAGAAACATGCCAGCCTTCGGGGAGGGGGAGGGGCCCTGCTGTAGCTATTAGAAGTACACGAAGGGAGGAAGGGAGGGAGTCCAGAGAGAAGGGCATATGCTGGACCGAGGATGGGGGGAGGGGAAGGAGAAGGGGAAGAAATAATGGGTTTGAAAACAGAGGGAAAGAGAGAGAGATGGTGGACAATGGAATGGAGGGAGGGAGGGAAAAGAAAGGGAGAGAAGTTGGATCCAAGGGGTGGTGTGGAGGAAGGGGAATAGAGATACTGGATATAAGGAGGAAGAGATGCTGGATGAAAGGGTAGTTGAAAAAAGGAGAGATGGTGGGATCCATCGCTGCAGCCGCTCTTTCATTCTTTGGGCCCTGGCAGCGTGAGTAAAATAAACACGCTGCTTTCCGCAGCTGGAAGCTTGCCCTCTGCTACTGCTTCCTGGTCCCGCTTAAGTGCGAAGCAGTAGCAGAGGGAAAGCTTCATGCACGCTGCCAGTGGCCTGAAGAGTGCAAGTGTATTGCCTTATCAGATTCCATGGAGGAGAGGAATGTGGGGTGGGAGGGTTTCACTGGAGGATTACAGGGGGGAAGTTTCATTTGAGAAATGCTGGACTGTAGGGATGGAGATGAAAAAAAGGAAAGATGCCAGACTTCTGGGGGAGAGAAGGGAAATGGAAGGGGAGGACAGAGATGGAAGATGGATGGTGAGCATGGAGAAAGAAGAAAACGTCAAATGGGCAGGAGACCCTGGCAAATGAGTTAACAGAAGACAAACAGAAACCAGAGCCTGGGACCAACATGATTTGAATAATGACCAGTGTGGTGCAGTGGTTAAAGCTACAGCCTCAGCACCCTGAGGTTGTGGGTTCAAACCCATGCTGCTCCTTGTGACCCTGGACAAGTCACTTATCCCCTTATTGCCCCAGGTACATTAGATAGATTATGAGCCCACTAGGACAGACAGGGAAGAATGCTTGAGTACCTGAATAAATTCATGTAAACTGTTCTGAGCTCCCCTGGGAGAATGGTATAGAAAATTGAACAAATAAAAGATAGATAAAAAGCAAAAGGTAGAAAAAATAATTTTATTTTCTGTTTTGTGATTACAATATGTCAGATTTGAAATGTGTATCCTGCCAGAGCCAGTGTTAGACAGTGAATGTGAGTTAGGACCTAACAGAGAGAGGAACGGTCTTTTTTGTTTGTTTTTTTATTTTGTTTACACCACAGAGTCAACATGGGTGAGAGAAGGGCAACGGGGGTGAAGAGGCTACAAAATAAACCTGCCAGGACATTTGAAAAAACACCCCAATGGACAGGAAATGCGAATCAAATCGAATTCGAAAAATCGATTCAATAGGCTGAATCAAATCTAATTGAAAATTTTTTCCCCTGAATCGGGCAGCACTAGTCAGGACACCTAACAAGTGCAAGGAAACACAAGAGGATCACAACCACCCATCTCAAAATCTTCAACTCGCTTGAACAACTTCATGATTCTAGCCACTAGATGTCACTGCAGCCTCACAAATCTATATATATAAAATCGGAGGTATGTATGTGTGTGTGTATGTATGTGTGTGTGTATGTGCCGCGATCACGCAAAAACGGCTTGACCGATTTGAACGAAACTTGGTATGCAGATCCCTCACTACCTGGGGTGATATGTTCTGGGGGTCTCGCGGCCCACCTGCACACGTGGGCGGAGCTACAAACAGATAATCGGATTTCACCCATTCATGTCAATGGAAAAAATGTAAAAAGCTGCCATTCTCACAGTAATTCACAAACGGCTTGACCGATTTGAACGAAACTTGGTATGCAGATCCCTCACTACCTGGGGTGATATGTTCTGGGGGTCTCGCGGCCCTCCTGCACACGTGGGCGGAGCTACAAACAGAAAATCAGATTTCACCCATTCATGTCAATGGAAAAAATGTAAACAGCTGCCATTCTCACAGTAATTCCAACTATAAAACACTTTCTATGACACTATATCCACTAGGGACATCTTTTCTATTCTACCACGGACACCATACATATAGAGTTTGTAGGTTCTAACTGTGTTTGTAACTGTTTCCTTCATGCACCCCAGTTCATAATGTTATTACATTACATGAGTACTCACATATGCTGAACTAGGAACACAGGTTCCATTCTGAACCGGGAAAAAACTGCATGGAGTTTCTTTTCAACCTGAGTTTCCACATATTTAGTTGTTTAAATCAATACTGAAACTTTTGTTCGGGACAGGGACAAGGTGAAACCGTATTTATCCCGCGGATACCACTTATTCCAACACATCTTCCTTTTCAGTTTAAGAGATTGCAAATTCCAGTGAGACTTGCATTCTCTATCACAATCAACAAATCACAGGGACAGACTATTACATACTGTGGAGTGGATTTAAGATCCCCCTGTTTTTCCCATGGACAACTCTATGTTGCTTGATCAAGGGTGGGTTCACCCAAGAATTTATATGTTCTTGCTCCTGGAGGTGAAACTAAAAATGTTGTTTATAATCAAGTTTTGTGTTAGTTGTATTGTATTCATTTTGTCAAATATTTCACATTATAATTTGAATATTGTACTTTTTATAAAGCTGTAAAAAAATAATTTCATTCACCACTATAAAGTATCTTTATTTGAATCCATTTACAGTGTTATTGCTATAATTAAATACCCGTGCAACGCCGGGCCATCAGCTAGTAAGTTAAAAAAAACATCAACTAATGGCTTTGTATTGGGTTCATTCCATATACTGTATGCCTTGATTTTTTTTTTGGCATAACTTCTCTGGATAGGAGCAGCCCTACCTACTTGGTTAAGCAAAGGGATAAAAATCGGTGATCTTCATTTAGCCCTTGAGGCCTCTTTGAAAGTGTTAGGAATTCATCTCTAAACTAAACTAAACCTTAAGTTTATATACCGCATCATCTCCACGGAAGTAGAGCTCGGCACGGTTTACAAGAACTTAAAAATGAGAAAGGGTAGGAAAAGGTTTACATAAGTTTATAAGTTGAGTGGAAAAGTAAGGGAAAAAAGAAATTACATGTAAGAGAAGAGCCAGGTTTTTAGTTGCTTGCGGAATAAATGGAGGGAGCTCAGGTTCCGCAGCGGGATGGTAAGGCCATTCCAGAGACCTGTGATTTTGAATAGAAGTGATTTTCCCAGTTTATCTGCGTGGAGAATGCCATGTAGGGAGGGGAAGGATAGTTTTAATTTATGGGCGATCCTGGTGGAGTCAAGGCACGAGGAGTTGAAAGAAAGTGGGATTAGGGAAGGAAGGATGCCGTGAATAATTTTAAAAGCCAGGCAAGAGCATTTGAATTGGACTCTGGAAATCACTGGGAGCCAATGAAGATTGGCCAGGAGTGGGGAGACGTGGTCAGATTTACGTTTTGCAAAAATCAGCTTGGCTGCCGTGTTCTGAATAAGCTGGAGTCTTTGGAGGCTTTTTTTTTGTTAAGCATAGGTAAATGGCATTACAATAGTCAAGTTTGGAGAGGATGATGGATTGGACAAGGACAGCGAAATGTTTTTGGCGGAAGCAGGGTCTTGCTTTCCTTAGCATGTGGAGGCTGAAAAAGCATGATTTTGTCAAGGAGTTGAGGTGGTCATTGAGGGAGAGAGAGGAATCAATAATGACGCCAAGGACCTTGCTTGAGAACTCAAGGTATAAGGCAGTGCCTGAGGGCAGTGCGAAGAGGGTGGCAGGTGTTCTAACTTTGGGCCGAGCCAGAGTAATTTTGTTTTTGATTCATTTAGTTTCATCTGTACCGAGAGGGACCAGGAGTGGAGTCTCATTATGCAGGATGTTATGTTATCGTGGAGGTTGGTGAGGTTCTGGTCTGTTTCAAGAAGGACATCTTTTACGATGGAAAGTCAAGTTAATGTCTTAATTAAAAAGGTGTTCTGGAACTTAAGACAGCTCGGAAGAGTCTGACTGATATTTCTATCAAAATTAATTCCAAATGTTAATTGAAGCTTCTATCATAAACTTATTACCTCTCATTCAGGACTTCACACATTCGGCGGGACACATTCTGGACATGATCCTTATTCCAAAAAGCGATCATCTCTTATACTCCAATATTCAGAACACACCAGTCCCCTGGTCTGACCACCATCTCATCTCATTCAGCTTACTTTTAAAAAAGAAACAAGCAATCGCTCCCTCACCCAAGAAAATTACTTACCGAGACTACACTAAATTAGAGCTTTCTTCTGTCTCTTCTTTCTTCCACTCAAGACCCCCAATCTTAGAGATAGACTCCCTTGAAGATCAACTTATCACCTGGAATGCAACAATTCAACTCTTATTGGACAAAGAAGTACCTCTTATCAATAAAACCATTCCTAATCGAAAAGTCCAAAACCCCTGGTACTCGCCAGAACTCTCACTGATTAAAAGACAACTCAGATCTATCGAAAGAAAATGGCATAAAAATAAAACAATCAAAAACTTGAAATCATATAAAGAACAATCACTTTTCTACAAAACTAAAATCAACGAAGCAAAAAGAACTTATTATTCCAATAAAATTAAAACAGCCAAAAACCCTTCCATATTATTTTCTATTATAAAATCTTTTAATCCCAATTCACAAAGAGAAATTAAAAGCTCAGCCCTTTCAGCCCAAGACTTGGCCGACGCCTTTTGCGACAAAATTAAAAATATACGAAAGAAATTTGATTCTAACCCAGTCATCGACCCCCCTGAAACCCCTAATAACTATAAACTCCCTTGTGCCAAATGTTCCAATTTCAACATTCCTACATTGACAGATATTAAACAAATCATTCAAAAGATAAATTTAAAAAGCTCTCCTTCCGAGATCATTCCTCCTGTAATTTTAAAGAAATATTTCTCCTGTTTCGGACCTTTTATACTTTCCTTTATAAAAAAAAGTCTTAATACTGGGACTTTACCCAAACCATGGAAAACAGCTACAATACTTCCTATAATAAAGGACCATAAAATTAGTCTAGAAGACCCCGCGAATTACCGCCCTATTGCTAACATCCCTTTTCTAGCGAAAATCACCGAAAAGGTGATATTTAACCAGCTGTCGGACTTTGTTGAATCTACAAACGTATTGCATCCTAATCAATCCGGTTTCAAGAAAAATCACAATACCGAACATTCATTAATAGGCCTTACCACAAACATTATCTATAATCTAGATCAGTGTTTTTCAATCTTTTTTGGGCAAAGGCACACTTGTTTCATGAAAAAAATCACGAGGCACACCACCATTAGAAAATGTTAAAAAATTTAACTCTGTGCCTATATTGACTATATATAAAGTAATTCTCTTGAATAGGAATCAAATAAACACAAAGAAAGTATTTTATAATTACTTTATTATGAAATATTAAGTAAACAGAATAGTGAAAAATTATAAAATACTTTATTCAGTGCGAAACCTGGGCCTGTTTGGCTGAACACAAAGCTGATATTCTGGCTGGAATCGAAGAAAGACACACACGTAGCTCTTCGTCAACAGCTCTCAGTCTCTCTCTGTATTTGGTTTTTATAGCATACAAAAATAGACAAATATACCCTCCATCCTTTTTATTAAACCACAATAGCAGTTTTTAGCGCAGGGAGCTGCGCTGAATGCCCAGCGCTGCTCTTGACGCTCATAGGCTCCCTGCGCTAAAAACCACTATTGCGGTTTAGTAAAAGGTGACCATATTGTAAAATATAGACAGCAGATATAAATTCAGAACTGTGCATAGTAAGTGAAGGGAAGTTTTCATCTCTGGGAATTTACCCAGTTAACTATTAAGTTATTTGGGCAAATTCCTTTGAAAACTGTGGTAATACTGCCTCCACTTTGCTAAATTTAAAATAAAATCATTTTTCCTACCTTGTCTGGTGATTTCTGGTTGCACTTTCTTCTTCTGACTGTGCATCCAATCTTTCTTCCCTTCTATCAGCCTGTATGCTTTCTCTCCTCCATACCTCATTCCCTCCCCCAACTTTTTCTTCCTCTCTCCCTGACCTTTCTTTCTTTTGTTCTGTTTCTCTTCTTTCCTTCTGTTTCCCTGCCTGCCCCCTTTCTTTCTTTCTCCCTGCCGTTCCCCAAGCCACTGCCACTGCCATCGGGGAACAGGACCCACCAATGGATAACAGGCCCCAAAACCGACGCCGACGCATGCTCTCCCTGACGTCAATTCTGCAATCGGAGAGGAAGTTCCGCCCAGCCAGGCAGCGATTGGCTGGCCCGAACTTCCTCTCCGACTGCAGAATTGACGTCGGGGAAAAGAAGACTTATCGGCTCGATAGATTAGATCGCCAAGACAAAGTGAGTCCTGGGTGATCGACTCACTTTGCCTTGGCGAGCTACTGGCGCCCCTGCCTCGGGCCCCCTGTCAGCTCCGGGCCCCTGAATGCAGGACTGGTAGTACTGCCCTGATGGCGGCCCTGCGGCACACCAGGCAACATCTCGCGGCACACTAGTGTGCCGCGGAACAGCGGTTGAAAAACACTGATCTAGACCATCATAACTCGGTCATTCTCTTCTCCCTTGACCTCTCGGCAGCATTCGATACCATTGATCATTCTCTTCTCTTAGACAGACTTCAAACTATACGCGTCTGCGATTTATCATTACAGTGGTTCACTTCTTTCCTATCTAACCGATCTTCTACAGTATACTTTAATAACGCAAATTCTAAACCATTTTCACACAACTATGGAATCCCCCAAGGTTCAATTCTGTCTCCGTTGCTGTTCAATATCTTTCTTTCACCTTTACTTAGTCTTAGTCAATCTATAGGTTTCACCACTTACGCTTACGCAGATGATATTCAACTGACCCACCCATTTAACCCCGAAAATCCTAACGAAATATTTCTAATCAATCAAAAATTAGAAAAAATAAAAAATTGGCTCACAAAAAATAAATTAGCTCTAAATATAACGAAAACTAAGGCCTTACTCTTCCCAACGAAACAGGGATTAAAACTATCAGCTCCTTTCTTAATAGACAATATATCTATTGAGTTAGTAACATCATTAAAGTTATTAGGAGTTATCATCGATGACAAATTCTCTTATCAAGAGCACATCAGCAATGTAGTCAAATGTTGCTTTTATCGTTTGCGTTTAATTCGTTCAATGTCTAAGTTCTTAGAACCGCAATCCTTAAACATTCTAATTCATTCCCTCGTCATATCAAAACTAGATTACTGTAATTCACTTCTGTTAAATATCACCCAAAAGGAAAAAAAAACGCTTACAAATAATCCAAAATACTGCAATTAAAATTATCCACAATGGAAAAAAATACGATCATGTAACACCTTTTTTAATAGATTCACACTGGCTCCCCATTAACCAACGAATAACATACAAAATAGCACTATTAGCATTTAAAACATTATCCACTAATGAACCACAATTCATAGACCGGTTACTTGTTCCATATAACTCGACCCGTTCCCTGCGGTCTACTGCACAGGGGTTGCTAATGGTTCCTTCCCTAAAAATTATAGGAACCAGACATCACGACATTTTTTTCAGTTATGGCCCCCCTTACCTGGAATACTCTTCCCTTATACATCAGAGAAATCAAAGATCTTAATTTATTTAAAACTAATTTAAAAACTTTTCTTTTTAAAGCTTCTTTTAATCTCTAAAATAACTCTTTTTACCCATTTTATCCCAATCCCAATGTTTTTTCCCTTACTAGACACTCTCTCTCTTTTCATTATGAAAACAGTATTTTGTAACTTTTGCCCTCCTTTGTCCTTCCCCTAATGTATTCTAGTTCGTCTGTATTGTCAGTCTGTTGTTTACCCCTCTTTTAATGTTGTATACCAAACATTTTAATGTTGTATACCATATATTTTCAATGTTACTCGCTTAGTATGTAATAAGCGATTTATCAAATTTAAATAAACTTGAACTTGAAACTTGAAGACACCTTGATAACTGCAACTGACTTTCTTTGGGGTTGTCCTAGGAAAAATATACTTAAATTGCAAACCCACTCTGGAAAGTTTGAAAAAAACAAGAAAAGACCCTGTTGCTTTGTAAATTACACCAGCCACCGATCGCTGGAAGAATAGTTTTTAAATGAAACTTTTTTGCTCTTAAGCTAGCTATTAATCTTTCCTTCTCATCTGAAAACCCTACAACAAGGAAGCTTTAACGGAATGCCCTGGCCTTGGAAATTAAATATCTAGATAATTATATGATATTGTACAATCTTATTACACAATAACAAATTAAAACCTTATCTGAGAAACACTTAGCTGTTTATCCTAGCAATGTCTAGTTTCTATCTTTGTAATCTCTGGTAACTTGCAGAATATAAGTTTCATTTGTGTTGTGTTGTATTATGTAATGAGAGAGAAAAGCTTAGGTCTCTGTTGAGTCTTTTATTTTTGTGCTTAAGTGTCTGGTCATTTGGAAATTCTCTTTTTTAGTATTCTGAACCTAAGACCACTGACACAGTGCTATGACCCTGGAAAATGATCCTTCAGGGGAACAATTGTTTCAGATGGGTTTGTTTTGGGTTAGTTCATATCTTTATTTGATCCTTTCGTCCCCTTAGACTTTGCCATTTGAGAAACACACAAAGATATAAGTTAGCCTTCCCTTCCTTTAAGGGAATTAAATCTGGTGGGAAGCTCAGTCCATCTTTTGTAGAGATCTGGAATGAACTCCCTGACTCCATCAGGCTTTTAGGCCAGCTGCAATTATTTCATAAATTCCTGAAAACTTTGTTGTTCTCGCAATTTTTTAATCATTTAGCTACGGCCTCAACGAAATGATAATGTTATAGTTATTTTTCTTATGTATTTTAGTTTTTAATTAGTTCTTCCTTCTCTTGTTTTCTGCTATGTACTCTAGTCTTAATCATATGTGAACCGAGTCGAGCTCCACTGGGAGATGAACCAAAGATTAGATGAGATTAATATCTAGCCTGTCTCCACATAGCATTCATTTCCACATTACTGAATAAGACATACTTAGGGCTTCTGACTTTAGATTTTAACTATAAACATGCAAAAAAATGACTAAGGTGTGCTAAGCCTTAAACAGCCCTATTAGCATCTTGTGTAACCTTTTCAAGTCTATGGTAATTTTCCTTTTTGCATATGCTAACGTGTGGTATTTTTTAAATTTCTTTTTTGGAGAGGGTGTGTTAGGGGGAGCAGAGTTAGTGGAACGCTTTTTTGTTTGGAGGGCCCCGAAAGCTCCGCCTCAGATCCCACCCCCATAATAGTAGTAATTAAAATATCATTTTTTTTCCATTCATTTTTCATATATACACACAATATAATAATAATATTAACAGTTTATATACCGCAATACCGTTAAGTTCTATCTTATTAACAACACATAGAGCTCCTTTTACAAAGGTGCACTAGCAGTCTTAACGCACGCTACACTGCCGTATGTGCTACACACTAACGTCTCCATAGAGCTTGCGTTGGTATTTTTCATGTACGCACTAATCTTCAGCGCATGCTAAAAACGCTAGCGCACCTTAGTAAAAGGAGCCCCATTTTATTAAACTGTGCTAGCAGTTTATAGCGAAGGGAGCTACGCTGAATGCCCTGCGCCTTTCCCGACGCTCACAGGGTTCCTATGAGCATCGGGAGCAGCGCAAGGCATTCAGCGCAGCTCCCTGCATTAAAAACTGCTAGCGTGGTTTAGTAAAAGGGGGCCATAATGGTTAACCACAAAATTAAACTACGCAAAGCACACTGTGTGCTTCTCAACATTCATTCCTACCAGAAAACAGATAACCCCTAAGCAAATACAGGACCAAAAACTAAAAGTCCTAATATACACAAATGAAACCCTAAAATGCCAGACTCTGAATGCACTCAATATAATAAACCCCGGCTAAATATCACATCCCCATATTAATAACAGGATGGTTATGAAAGAATATTTTGATACTCAATCCTCAGAGGGAAATTGTACCCGTTGGCTCAAGTGTATGAATACACTGAACCCACTCTTCACGGGATCTCATGGGATCAAAATATATCATATTATGCAAAATATTTATTAAGTTTATTATTAAGTTTTTCTATATTCAATATGAACTTGTACTTAACTTATAAAGTTCTTTCTTTCTTTTTTTTGAACTTATTTAAAATAGGAGCGCCTCCACCAACATGACCATGTTTCATGTACTTTCCTCAGGGTCGAGGCTCCCTTATTAATTATCTGCAAAACATTAAACATAGCGTGAGTATCAAACCTTTTACCCAATCCCACTATAATAAATTAATAATCCAAAAATTCATATGACTAACCACGTTTCACCCCATAACTTAAAAGCCCACGATTCTAGCTTACTTTCTTGTGAGATTCGCTCCTCTCGATGTGGAATCATTCATTCTTTGAGGGCGTCTGTCGTCATTTCCGCTTCTTTTAAAACCCAGGCAAGGACACACCCCCCCCCGGGAATTGAAAAAACACAGACCCAAAACCAGTACTGAATATAAATAATTATGTGTTTAGTGGAATTTATGTAATTTATATGATGGACATCCAGTCGATTTCTTCATTTAACCCACTAGGGGACAAAGCTTCCAACTGATAAATCCATTTTTGCTCTTTTATGTTGAGCGCTTTTTTATAATTCCCACCCTCCTTCCCGATTTTTACACAATCAATAATTCGCCATTTTATATCAACCCAGGTATGATTCGCCTGGATCCAATGATTAACAATTGGTGCAGTATCTGTTAATGTATGTACCCTGGACTTGTGCTCATTCATACGTATCTTGATAGAACGTTGCGTTCTACCAACATAAATCTTGTCACAAGGACATTGAATAACGTAAATAACATTAGTGGTGTTGCAGTTAGTAAACTCTCTTGAAGGTACCTCTATGCCTATATAAAAAAGCGCTCAACATAAAAGAGCAAAAATGGATTTATCAGTTGGAAGCTTTGTCCCCTAGTGGGTTAAATGAAGAAATCGACTGGATGTCCATCATATAAATTACATAAATTCCACTAAACACATAATTATTTATATTCAGTACTGGTTTTGGGTCTGTGTTTTTTCAATTCCCGGGGGGGGGTGTGTCCTTGCCTGGGTTTTAAAAGAAGCGGAAATGACGACAGACGCCCTCAAAGAATGAATGATTCCACATCGAGAGGAGCGAATCTCACAAGAAAGTAAGCTAGAATCGTGGGCTTTTAAGTTATGGGGTGAAACGTGGTTAGTCATATGAATTTTTGGATTATTAATTTATTATAGTGGGATTGGGTAAAAGGTTTGATACTCACGCTATGTTTAATGTTTTGCAGATAATTAATAAGGGAGCCTCGACCCTGAGGAAAGTACATGAAACATGGTCATGTTGGTGGAGGCGCTCCTATTTTAAATAAGTTCAAAAAAAAGAAAGAAAGAACTTTATAAGTTAAGTACAAGTTCATATTGAATATAGAAAAACTTAATAATAAACTTAATAAATATTTTGCATAATATGATATATTTTGATCCCATGAGATCCCGTGAAGAGTGGGTTCAGTGTATTCATACACTTGAGCCAACGGGTACAATTTCCCTCTGAGGATTGAGTATCAAAATATTCTTTCATAACCATCCTGTTATTAATATGGGGATGTGATATTTAGCCGGGGTTTATTATATTGAGTGGATGAAGTTGGTCCGGCTATTTGTATAGCCACTCGGATAAATTCTAGACTCTGAATGCAGCATAACCCCAGAGAAAGAGAGAAATGCCAAATATAGGCAGTAGATATAAATTCTCAAAACTGACACATTTCAATCACTAAACTGAAAATAAAATCATATTCCCCCACCTTTGTTGTCTGGTGATTTTCTTTTTCGAACCATCTTTTCCTGGTCTCTGGCTTCACTTCCTTCTGTCTGTGCTCTTAACTGTGTATCCAGGGCCTTTTTATCCATTTGTTGGTTTTCTTTCCTTCACTTTCTGCCATACATCCATCTTTAGCATTAACTTTTAATATTCGACTTTCTTCCATTTTTCTGCTTTCTTCTCAAAATCTATCTACTTTTCCATGTCTTCCCTTCCCATATATCTATGTGTACCATCTTCTCCCTCTTTCTTCTCCCCTATTCCTATCTATCCATATGAAGCATTTCTTCTTATCTCGTCCCTGCCACACCCATTGCTGTGCACCATCTTCTCCCTCTGTCTCCCCTTCCCCTCCATCCCTGTGCACCATCTCATCCCTCTCTCTCCCTCTCCCGTGGTCAGACATCTCTATCTTCCCCTTCTCCTTTCCTATAGTCTGG
The DNA here is from genome assembly GCF_902459505.1 of Geotrypetes seraphini. NCBI lineage: Eukaryota > Metazoa > Chordata > Amphibia > Gymnophiona > Dermophiidae > Geotrypetes > Geotrypetes seraphini. The sequence goes on along the minus strand of NC_047087.1, from coordinate 8,631,159 downwards.
CATCTTTCTCCTCTCCCATGGTCTGGCATATCTCTCTCCTTCCCTCCCTCTTCCCATGATCTGACATCTCTCTCCTTCTCTCCTCTCTTTTCTGTGGTGTGGCATCTCTCTCCTCTCCTTTCCTTCTTGCAGTCTGGCATCTCCTCTCCTTCCCTTCTATTCTGTAGTCTGGCATCTCTCTCTTCTTCCCATTGCAATGGTCTGACATCTCTCTCCTCCCTCCCTCCCTCCTCTCCACCACTATCATGTCCAACAATTCTCCCTCTTTCTTCCTTTCCCCATCTATACCATCTCTCTTTCCCTCCCACATCTATGTTCAACAATTTTCTTTTTCTCTTCCCTCACACACCGGCAGCATCTTTCTTTCCCTCCCTTCCTAACCCACAGTCCATGCAATATGTGCCCTTCTTGCTTTCTCAACCCCTCCCCTGTTCCCCCCCAACAGCCCGTGCAGCATCTGTCCTTCCCTCATTCCCAACCCCAGCCCCCCCCCCCCTCAGCTGGATCCTGTGGTACAACCTATCCCAACCAGTTCCCAGTTCCCCCAACTACCACCTCCCCATTGCTGTAATTTAAATTCTTTGGGCAGCCAGCGGCGCAATGAAGTGAGCCTTCTGCTGTTGGCCTACCCTGGAAGTGTTCTTCCTGCAGCACTTCCTCTTCCCACATAGACAGGAACCTGCAGAAAGAACACTTCTGAGGCAGGAGGCTCACTTCATTGTGCCGCCAGCTGCCTGAAGATTTTACATGACAGAAGCATCAGAGCATTTAGCGTTCCAGGCCACGGTAGAAACCTCTACCCTACCGTGGCTTACCATAGTAAAACAAGGGATAGTGTTGAAGGCCTCTATTTTTTGTTATTATATTTTTCAAATTTTTCATACTTAAACAAGTAAATCTACTTGAATATAGATCAGAAATAAAAATATACCTGCCCTTTGATAGTAAGAGAAAAAAATATATAAGAAATCATTGTTAATTATTTAGTCCACGAATGAAGCGATCCAAGCACAGGAAATGAATATCATGGGGACAGATTAGGAGAATAAAGCCCTGAAAGCCGGTTAACAGGCCTCTATTATATCCTCTTCAGCCAAATTGAAAACCCTAAACATAGGACACTTCTTCCATCCCCTTAATCATTTTGGTTGCCCTTTTGTGAACCTTCTCTAATTCTGCTGTATCTTTTTGGAGATACAGGGACCAGAATTGCACACGATACTCAAGATGTGGTCTCACCATTAAGCGAAGAGTGGTCGCAGCTGAGGAAGCCCATTTATTCAAGATCTGACAAGGCCCGTGTTTCTGTTAATGCCTACGTTAGGGGTCAAAACATAGATATAGAAATACCAGATAGATGGAACAGCACTTCCCACACCTTATCACTGGGACTGACATTGCTCCTTGATTATTTCTCTTGCTTTTTTCTGCTGATCTGCTAGTTTTGCTCTCCATGGAGTGATACAAAAGTATTACAGTAGTTCTTGTTATATTTTCTGTTCCTTCCCTACTAAGTCCTAACAAGGTTTGCATTTTTTCAGCATATTGTCCTCGATAATACCTCAATTGTTTTCCTGGGTGGAATGTAAGGTAACTTGCATCACCGTTTCCATTTTAGGTAACTGCACTGAATGCAGAGTGTGGCTTCTTGGGGGTTTCAGTGTAATTTTTGCCTTTATAGTTCTATTTTCACTTTGTGGTAATATATTGTGTACTTGGTGAAAGTCTAGGTGTTTTCTGCTATTCCGCTAGTATGGAGTTTCTCTGTAGGGATCTATAGTAATCTGGCTTCTTCCGTTTTCTCTTACAGGGCTGCCCACAAAGCCAGAGGGCAAGAGAAAGGGACCAGCAGGTACAGAGCCTGAGACCAAGTTGCAGAAGAGGTCACTGAAGGCTGCCATTAATTGGAAGGAGAGGTCACATCCTGGCTCATTCGTTAGGGCACAGATTGTAAAGACAATCAGGAAATGACAGTGGGAGATGAGAGAGTCAGGCTCAGCTGAGGGAAAGGAGGAGGCCTGGGCAGAGAAAAAGCCACTAAGAATAAAGATTCCACACTGAGCACGAATGGCTGCAGTCGCATGCTGGACTACATTACCCACAATGCATTTGTCATACACAACAACAGGAAGTAACTGCTGTCCTGGACATCCAAAGGAGTAAGAACGGCCTTAAACATATTGTAGGGCCATAATATAAAAAATAACTATGAGGCAGACGCTGACCGCCGTAGGGCAGAACAGACCCCATGCTGCTCCTCATCCAGGAAGACACAGGAAGCATAAAATTTTTGCAATTGACAGAGAACCAGGTTATCTAAGAAAACATCCTGGAAATGAGTCGATAGGAGCCTGATGGAAAGATATCTAGTTATGGGACCGTCAGCCTATTTTAGCACTGCTGGGAACATCCTCTGGTCAAGGACATGAAGATAAAGGGGATGGAACTCCTCTTGTATGAGGAAAGACTAAAGAGGTTATTAAGGTTCTTCAGCTTGGAAAAGAGAGGATTGAGTGTAGTAGAACGGGTACAAGTGGATCGATTTTTCACTCCATCAAAAATGACACTCGATGAAGTTACAGGGAAATACTTTTACAACCAATTGGAGGAAATTTTTTTCATTCAGAGAATTGTTAAGCTCTGGAACGTGTTGCCAGAGGATGTGGTAAGAGCGGATAGCGTAGCTGGTTTTAAGAAAGGTTTGGACAAGTTCCTGGAGGAAAAGTCCCTAGTCTGTTAGAAAGACATGGGGGAAGCCACTGCTTGCCCTGGATTGTTGGCATGGAATGTTTCTACTCTTTGGAATTCTAGAATCTTGTTACTCTCTGGGATTCCGGAATCTTGCTATTCTTTGGGATTCTGTATGGAATGTTGCTACTCTCTGGGTTTTGGCAGGGATTTTTGATCTTGGCTACTGTGAAGACGTGATGCCGGGCTAGAGGGACCTTTGGTGTGACCCAGACCCAGTAATGCTATTCTTATGTTCTTATTAGTTTGTCAGCTGAAAAGTCCACCACGTTCCTAACAGTCTTTATCCAGTTTTAGGACAAGGATCCAGAAGCAACGCAGTGGTGTTCAATGACTAATTTCAATAGAGCCAGGGCCAAGAAAAGACAAGCCAACAGGGATCCTCTGACTCTCATTCAGCATCAGTTCTACGGAGTGGCCAATGGAGAAATAATCTGCAAGGATGACAGGATGGGGTGGGATTCTTCGTAAGGTTAAAGAGCTCACCCAGGCCAGAGAAACAATTCTCTTAACCGGATCATTTCATGTCCGTTACTGAAAGCCGGTAAAAGGCCAAGACAGCCCAATACTTAGCTAAAGCGTCAGGAATTCCACCTCCTTTACTTATGAGCTCACACAAGAGTTTCTATGTCTGCTATTTCAACTCAAAGAATCCTGTGGAATATATTTTATTCAGAAATTTGAACACAGAGCAAACAAATGGGAGAAGCTCTCTAGCACTCAGCCTACGTGTAATGTTGCAATCTCCCTGGGAATTTAGAGCCAACCTATTCAAGCAAGTACTTGAGTCCACTTCTTGAATTCTTGGGCAATCTACCCTTGACCTTTTGGGGCCTGGGTTTGGCGCACTGAGTCTTTGTTGCTTCCTTGCAGATAGATGGATTTTTCTGATCTATCTGCTTTTCTATTTTCAGTTGTCGTTCTTTTCATCACTGTGTGTCTCTTGTTATAGATAATTTGTGAACCAGCAGAATATCAAATAAAGAAGAACTTGAACATTGCCTAGTGTATTGTAATGGTTCCAGTTTACTATCAAAATAAACTACTGCAACTAACCGTTTATATAGTGCTACTAGACAGACGCAGCGCTGTAGATCAAAACATAGAAGAGACAGTCCCTGCTCAAAAGAGCTTACAATCTAATTAAGACAGACAAACTGGACAAGAAGGTGCATCTATACACATTGCTTAGGTGGGGGTATTACAGAGGGAATGACAGGACAGATATTGGTGTGTAGAAGGTGGGTTAGAGTTTGGAATTAAAAGCATCTTCAAAGAAGTGGCCTGTGAGTCTGGATTTGAAGACCGCCAGAGATGGAGCTTGATATACCAAGTCAGGCAGTTTGTTCCAGGCATAAGGTGCAGTAAAGTAGAAGGGATGGAGTCTGGAGTTGGCCATAGAGGAGAAGGGTACAGATAAGAGAGACTTATCCAATGAGTGGAGTGGAGTGGGGAAGGGGGGGGTGGGAGAGAGATGAGAGAGAAGAGATACTGAGGAGCTGTGGAGCGAATACACTTGTAGACTGGAGAAATTCTCCCTTCGCTGACCCTCCACACTGAGGTTACCCACATCATTAATATATGCACTGTTCACTTTGTTTTTGAAAGTGTGTTAACTTTGCACAGGTGTACTCTACTTGCAGTTATCACTCTCAGAACCCATAGACTGGTTCTGCCTGATACTTGTTCTTTATTTTTGGAGCAATTCCAGTTTGAACATAACCCCATGATTCCAAAACACCCATGAATGAGAAGCTGAAGTCCACCAGCGCAAGCAATCTGCTAAGATCTATAGGTGCAATAACGAGGTCTCCCAATAAATGAGAAAATGCCAAGGCGGGCTCTGTGGGAGGCCTGTAAGCAGAAAGGTTTTTGCTTTTCCATAATAACATGTCATGTGCCACCTCTAAGGTGATAGTAACCTTTGTGAACTCCAGAGACTTCTTGGGACCCCCCCCCCCCCCAACAATTATGATTCCATTCCTATGCCCTGACTCCCTAAGCAGTAAAATCTTCCTAGATAGGAATTATTAACTAATTAACATAGTAACATAGTAAATGATGGCAGATAAAAACCTGAACGGTTCATCCAGTCTGCCCATTACAAATACATGAGTCAATTAACTTGTCTCTTCTTTGATATTTCTGGGTCATAGACCACCTGGTATTATCTTAGGTTCCAAATGCTGAAGTTGCCTTCTAATTAAGCCATTGTGACATCACTGCTGAGGTTGGCTCTTAGGCGTTGGTGGAATGAGGCATTATGACATCACAATCTCAGCTCTGGAATGTTGCTACTCTTTGGGTTTCTGCCAGGTAACATAGTAAATGACGGCAGATAAAGACCTGAACGGTCCATCCAGTCTGCCCATTACAAATACATGAGTCAATTAACTTGTCTCTTCTTTAATATTTCTGGGTCATAGACCACCTGGTATTATATCTTAGGTTCCAACTGCTGACGTTGCCATCTAATCAAGCCATTGTGACATCACTGCTGAGGATGGCTCTTAGCGTTGGTGGAATGAGGCATTATGACATCACAATCTCAGCTCTGGAATGTTGCTACTCTTTGGGTTTCTGCCAGGTAACATAGTAAATGACGGCAGATAAAGACCTGAACGGTCCATCCAGTCGGCCCATTACAAATACATGATTCAATTAACTTGTCTCTTCGTTGATATTTCTGGGTCATAGACTGTAAAGGCCACCTGGTATTTATCCCATGTCAAAAAGCTGTATGGCACACTGAATGTAGTAGAGGGTGTGTGTAATCGTAGCTTAAAGGGCAAAAAAGTCAAAGAATTATTGTATAACTGGATAAGACTTCTCAGTATGCAAATAAGCAAAATATATATCTGGCTTGTAAAATAAGTAAAGTGTTCACATACACTCAGAATTGTGAAATGTGACCTATAGCCAAACCTACCACCCCATCACTGTGTAGGACTTATTTTGAAAAAGACAGACTGTTCAAGTGCTCAACTAATTTTCAATGGCAAAAGAGAGAAAGAAGTTCCCGCTTAGCTTTCAACGGGGTCAGCAGGTCCCGACATGGACCATGTTTCGAAATTCTTTCTCAAGGGACCCAGATGGTGATGTAAACTGCTCAAAATGCCAAGGAAATAAGAGTGGTGTGATATGGGCTTCATTCATATGTCGGGACCTGCTGACCCCATTGAAAGCTAAGCGGGAACTTCTTTCTCTCTTTTGCCATTGAAAATTAGTTGAGCACTTGAACAGTCTGTCTTTTTCAAAATAAGTCATACACAGTGATGGGGCGGTGGGTTTGGCTATAGGTCACATTTCACAATTCTGAGTCTATGTGAACACTTTACTTATTTTACAAGCCAGATATATATTTTGCTTATTTGCATACTGAGAAGTCTTATCCAGTTAAAAAGCTGTATGTGACACATCAGTGTCAGATTCCTCATAGGTCACACAACAAAACAAACATAGATTCAAATTTTAATGTCACCTCAGTCCCTCGCTGCCAAATATGCTACTCAGAAACTCTGTAGTGAACAGAATCTATGGACAACATGTTAAGTCAGGGCTGAAGACCGAAATAGGGATTTCAAGAATCTGACTCTCAAGATTGATGGTTGATAAGGGAAACCCAAGCCCTGCTGCCTACAGACCTCCCATATCTTGGTTGAGAAAGGCCTCTGATATTCCTTGCTGCTTTCTGATTCCTTCATAGCTCTCTTTTTTGCTTTCTTGACTACTGACCGCTGAGCACTGCCAACGCCCAACATTCTTTCCAAGTGATGGATGTGGCAGACTTTTAGGCGCCCTGAGAGACTGCTAAGGGTGGAGGTGCATGCACAGAATCTCGTCAGATTACCCACAAAGCAGGCCTCCTCTGTACCTCTGTCAAAAGGAACGGCCTAACGATTAGAGAACTAGGGCAGGGGCCAAATGCTTTCCTGAACACTAGGATGTACCTGAACATTTCTAAAACATTTTACTGCAAAGTAACCTACGAATTGAGGTGGTCTGTTACTAGCGGGTGTTACAGCCGCTGTGATTTTTTGGGATATTTTGGGGCTTCTTCTGCATCTATCCTAGATGGAATTGTACTTCCTTCTTTGCATTATCTATGATAGTGGCTCCCAAATCTGACCCTGGAGGCAGCCCAGCCAGAATATCTGCAATGAATATTCATGAGGGAGTGCCTGCACATTTCTCTCATGAATATTCATTGTGGACATCCTGAAAATCTGACTGGCCTGGTACTAGAACAAACCGAATCAAATCGAATCGAATCTTCCATTTGTGAGACGCACATACCTATACAGGCTCAAAGAGGAAGGGGAAAGAAAAGGGGAGGGGCATGGAGAAGCAAGAGGAGGGACCTAGAAGTAGGGGGTTGTTATATATAGGCTAAGGGCTCCTTTTACAAAGGTGCGCTGGCGTTTTTAGCGCACGCACCGGATTAGCGCGCTAGCCAAAAATCTACCGCCTGCTCAAGAGGAGGCAGTAGCGGCTAGCGCACGCTATTCCACACGTTAAGGCCCTAACGTACCTTCGTAAAAGGAGCCTTAAGACAGTTAATTGTCAAAGAGGGGAGTCTTCAGGATTTTTCTGAATGTGGTATAGTTTGTCTCTTTCCTGATGACCTCTGGTAGGTCATTCCAGGTTTTTACACCCATATAAGTTAACGTAGAGTAGAAAATTCGCTGGTAGTGGAGGTATTTTGTGGATGGCAGGTTTAGTTGGATTCTATTAAGGATTCTTTTTGATGTCAACCAAGCAGTAGAGAATAATTGAATAAGAGGGGCTGCTGAGTTTCCGTATAGAATCTGATGTAGGATACAAGACAATTTGAAAATTATCTGGGATGAAATTGGGAGCCAATGTAGTTGCCTGATGAAGGTTGTGATTGAATCAAATTTCTTCAATTTGTAGATTAGTCTAACGGCTGTGTTCCGGATGAGTTCTAATTTGTGGATAAAAAGAGTGGTGTTGATGCCAAGGTAGGCGCAGTTGCAATAGTCCAGTTGAGGTAGGTACCTCCAAGAGAATAAGTCATCTGGGGACAGAGAAATACCGTACCTAGGCCTAGATGCACTAAACAGGGTTGATAAAACCACTTGGCTCCGCTGCAGTCTGATTTTTGGCCAATCCCAAAACAGCAACTGATGCTCATACAAGTTTGCATGCAAATGATTTGAGTGGAGGTTTGTTCATAATCCCTGTCCAACCCTGCCTGGATACCTTAAGCCACTCTTATGGGAGGGGCCTTAGGTATTTGGGCCAATCAGGGCCTTAGGCCACCTTCCCGGTGCATCCTGGGATGCACCAGGAAGGGGAAGGCCCGCCATTTGAAAAGGCAGGCCTGCTGGCAAGAGGGAGTAGGCATCCCTCTTGCTGGCTTCTACAACGAGGTATGGGGCAGGGGCTGGGGGGTTGCTTGAGTTGGGGGGCTTCTGAGCTGATCCCCCAGCCCACCAGGGCTGTCTTTTGGGGTCTTGTTGGTGGGGTGGTGGGGAGGGGGGAATCTTCATGTAGGATGGGAGATGTTGGAGGGAGCATGGGGGAGTGCCGGGGGGGGGGGCAGGTGGCCCGGATGCACAACCAGGTTGCTGAGGCAGGAGGGAGTGGGCATCCCTCCTGGCTCTCTGGATGCGTCACTGTCAGAGGATAGCCATCATCGTTGGGGGGTTCAGGGATCCACAGATGTCATCAGGGGGTGCAGCAGCTTGTCATCGGGAGGGGGGGCTTGACTCTTATTTGGTTTTTTTTTAATGGAGCAGATATTGTGCATGTGTAACACATACACAGCATCATTGCTCATTTAAAAAAAAAAGGTATATAAATTTCTGGGCTGAACTATGGATAGAACACGTAAGCGACTGGTCTTGACCGGTTGAGATTTTTTTGTTCACTAAAAGCAATCACTTTTTTTTTTGTGCATTGGGATGTCATGTTAGAGCATCAATCGCACTGCTAGTTTAGGCATTTCAATATTAATGAGCTTATTTGCATGGCTGGATCGGAGATTGAGTGATCATGCACAAAATCACGCAGTGAGCCATCAGGGCGGCAAATCCAATCATCACTAAATCAGTCAATACCGGTTTAGCAACGATCGTTAGACGATCGCTGACTTTAGTGCATCTGGGCCTAAGTATACCAGAGTATCAGAATGCAACTCTGTGAACAATTCCAGACAAGTGGTCGCAGTACCACGAAACGCAGGTCCACGTAGGGAGTTGTTAATTTGAGAGGTGCTCACAGGGTTGCATCGCCCCTTTTTTTTCTAAGAGCGTTCCGGAGGTTTTTTTAAGCCAGTGATGTTTGTGAAGTTCAGCTGAGCATTCTTCTCTCTTTTAACCCGAGGCTTTTTCCTCTAAGCGTTGCCATGAGGAAGATCACCAGTGGAGTTGAGTTTATCTCAATTTGAAAATTGTCCTCTAAGTTATAATATATAGATTTCTACTGCTTCCAACCAGGAATGGGATTAAATGAGGTCCTTCTGGCAGATAACATGAGCTAATCCTAAGGCTTTGAACATTACCCCTTTCATCCCTTTAACTCTTCTCTCAGGTCTTGAGCCTCCCTGTGAATGATGGACTCCCTGTCCTGAATCTATGGCAACAGCAGGATGTAGCAGCAGATGGGCTGAAAAGAATAAAAAGAGCCTGGGTCATTCCTACAATTAGCGTGTCTGAAAACTACAAAAAGATCCCTCTGGCATTAGTCCAGGTAATACCCCTCCCCTCAATCTCCTGACCCCAATCCCAGATCCTCATTTGCTGGCTCCTTCCCAAATTTCCCCATGCAGATATGGTACCTCAACTCTCCTCCCACCAACTTTACCTCTGATACAGGTTTTCCAATGACCTCTTGACCCATCTCAGGCTCCCATACAGAACTATTTTTTTCTCTCCTGCCAGATAAAGTCTGATAAAAGGAATCATGGAAGTATTCTCTACAGCATCAAGGGCCCTGGGGTGGATGAGGAGCCACGGGGTATCTTCTCCATCAATAAGACCACAGGTGTGGTGTACCTCAACACCTTGCTGGACCGAGAGAAGAATGATCACTTCAAGGTAATGAGGGTACCAAGTTTGGGTTTCTTAGGGGTAATGTTTCTTCTGGTTTGCACCCCTCTGTCTCCCCTCCCCCCCTATGCAATGGTATAACTAAGGGTTTTCTTTTGGCTTTGAAGATCTTCTCAGGCTGAACTAACTAGTGGCTCACTCAGTACTCGATACCTGAGACGCACTCAGAACAACCAACTATGACAGAAGTCATACGTGAGCGCATTAAAGTCAAAACCCAGTCATGAGAGCTAAATTCACTTGTGCTCACTGCCATTCACCATCTCAGCTAGTGGAAAACGCTTGTACCATTCTCTAGAGCACCTTCTGCTGGGAGAGGCTGGGATTGCATCACTCCTTTGGTTCTCAACCCATTCCATGAGGACTGCCTGGCTGGCTTTTCAGGACATCCACAATGAATATGCACAAGATATGTTTGTATGAAATGCCTCCAGTGAAAACCTGACTGGCCAGGCAGACCCCAAAGAATGGGTTAATAATTCCTGCTCTACAGCACCTCTTACTCAGTGGTATAGTGAGGGTGACAGGTGCCTGGGGTGGAGATGCCCTTCCACCCACTCCTGCTCCTTCCCCGATTCCCCCCCCCCACCCCCCCCGGTACCTCTAGTTGTCCAGGGGCTCCTTGCAACTTCAGTGGCTCTCCCTCTGAAGTCACTTCCTATGCGTGGAATCCAGAAGTGGCTTCAGTGGGAGAGCTGATGCGGTCGTGAGGAACACGTTGATGGCAGTGAACTACTAGAGGTGCGGGGGTAGGGAAGCAGGCATGCATGTGGTGAGGGGAGGAATGGGAAGAGGCGAAGCGGTCGGAGAAAAAGAGGGGTGTCAGTGCCCCCTGGGCGGACCGCTTCCCTCCCCACGCCACTGTTCCTACTGAAGGCAACAAGAACTGCGCTCCTTCACCATCCCCTAATGAGATTTCTCCCAACCGTTTCAACCCCAGACCTTGTCTTCTACAGAGCAGTCGGTGCAGACAGGAGAAGACTTGCATGGAAAAAAGTAACCGAGGAAGCAGCAAATATTTCACCACTCTCCTCCATATCATTATACACTTCTCCCTCCGTATTCGCGGTTTCAGCAATCACGGTTTCAATTATTTGCGGTTTTTAGCTTGCTGGCTCCTCCCCCAAAGTGCATCAGCTTGCATAGAGAAATTGCTGATTCCAAGCGTTTACAGAGAAAATCGCCGATTCCCAGCACTTTGTTTTGCCTTTCCTTCAAGATCAGGCCAGGTCTCCCACCATGTCATTCGCAGTTTCACCAGATTCACGATGGTTTTGAATAGAAAACAGTGACTAACATATGAAAAAGTTATTTGCAGTTTTTCTGTATTTGCAGTTCTGTTAATCCCCTATCCTAGCAAATACAGCGAGAGATGTATAAGTATATTTAGAGAGAGAGAGAAAGAGAGAGATGTCTCACGATGAAGCAGCAGTCCAATGGCTTTTGAAATGAATGTGTAGTGAGGCTCTGGCAGCTTCCTCAGACGCGGCTTGTAATGTTTTTATAGTGAAAAGGTGTGCCGTGGCCGTGTTAGTCCACTCTTCGTGGTATATGTAGAAATAAAAACATCAAGAGAAAAAAATAAGACTTTTTTTATTGGACTAACAATCTAATATAATAAAACGGTAACCGCGCATGCGCATTTCCTATGCGTGCGTCCGTTTTCCGTGAGCTGTAGCTAGGAAGTGCGCATGCGCGGCTTACGGTCTGGCCTCGGAGTGGCGGCTGCCGGCCGCTAGCACCCCCTGCCCTCTCCGTCGCCTCCCGGCTCCAGCGGCGTGACAGTTTTCAAAGAGGCGCGGGATTCTTTCTACGCGGAACCACCAGCCATTAAAGCTCCTGGCGCTGACTCCCGACTCCAGCCTGCAACAGATGGCTGCTTCCCATTGGATCCGGCCGCTGGCAGGTCTCTCGTTGTCGAGTCTTTAAACATGAAAGGTCTGCACAGTGCCTCATCAAAAACATTTTTAGGATGGGCTGAGAGTCAGAAAGCGGCCAAGGAGAGAGAGATAAAAAAAACACAGACAGACAGACACATCTATTCTAGCACCCGTTAATGTAACGGGCTTAAAGACTAGTGTAATTCATATATGTTTATAAAGAAAGATAGCACACAGCATGCAAGGTCACCACCACGCCGTTTGATCCTTCAGGGATCGCTGCTGTCTCTACGACTCTTCAGACACTGGGTGATGAAGGGAGCCTTTCATCTGAGGGATATACACGGTTTTATCCAGTAACGTTTTCTTGGGCTGTTTCTTCTGGGTGTTTTTCAGCTTAAAGCCTTTGCTGTGGACCTCGAGGGCATTACCCTAGAAGATCCCACTGACCTGGAGATTGTGGTGGTAGATCAAAACGACAATCGGCCTGCGTTCACCAAGAGTGTCTTTACCGGCCACGTGTTGGAAGGGTCAATTCCAGGTGAGCTGGAGAGGTAGAGACCGACAAACCCAGCATAGCGGAGCTGTGCACTTACCAGTAGAGAGACATCGTTGGCATGCAGGTCTTGCCACCCCCTTTCATACAGTCCTAAGTGTTTTTAAACATCATTTTCATAATTATTAACTCTGTTGTCAAAAAGTGATTCAAATCTCGCTTAAGAGCCATTAACTTGGCATTTGGCTATTTTCCTAGATAAATAGTAGGTTGTGTGAAACACGCATTTGCTGTACGAGGGTGAACGTAGATCCAGGAGCCAAAAATGCCCTGCAGAAAGTCAGAGAAGGTAACGAAAGCAGAGCTTGCAGGGGAAAAGTACCTGGAGAAAAGGGGGCTATGGATCTCTTGGTTTATTTAGTTATATTCAACCCTAAGGCCAAGGTAGATTCTAAAATATATCATATGTAGTGAAACGATAGGCAGGTCATTCCCTTTCAGAATGGGCATCATGTGTGCAGAAAAACGTCTCTCTCAGGCAGTACAACTTACCACCAGAGCAAAAGTAAAAATACACGCATTTTTTAATACTCAAATAACCCCTCTTTACCGCATTAGCGGTTTTTTTTTATCACTGGCCACAGTGGTATTAGCTCTGACGTTCATGGGAAGTCTATGAGCATCGGAGCTTTGACCGCCATGGCTGGTGATAAACCTCATGCAGCTTCATACAAGTGGGGGAGGGTAAGGGTTCGGTGAAGAACATATTTTAAAATTTACTTATTTTATTTATTTTAAAAATTTCTATACCATTTAAAACTAAACAGTTTACATAATTTACATACATAATTTTTTATTTTTTTATGTGTAAATTTAATTTTTTTAAAAAAAAATCTTTATTATTTTTCAAATATTAACAGAGCATTACAAAGAATTTAAACATAAACAAATCAGGAAAAGCACTTTAAATATACAAACATTTTGAAAACAATCAGTTCTCCCCCCTCCCTTTCACCAATAAAAGTAGGAACATCTATATAATTTCAATAAATAATAATGCTTTCCCCCCTCCCTCCCACCCTGAATGCGTAAGGAAATCATCTAAAAAGAAAAGGTACATGACAGTTAATGTGACGCAATAAATGATCATAAATAAATAAATGATACATAATTTTAAAACAAAAACATGATAAAATAAACACCCACAACACTATCTACTACTTAGCAAATCAAAAATATTCAAACCACTCATTAGGCATTTCCTAATATCATGACAATTCTCACGTAATCCACCTTGAATCGTAAGGTAACGGTGGAATAGAAATCACTAATGTAATGTAATACAAACAATCCTCAGAAATCATAACTACAAAGTAATACCATAGCTTGCATAGCGAAGATCATGAATAGTTCATCAACTCTGCCAGAGAGGAAAATTATTGGCTAGAAAAAGGCATCTACAAATAACTGCGTCTTAAGTAATTTTCTAAACATGCCCCTTTCACGACAATTTCGTATCTGACCCTCCAAGGAGTTACGTATCTTAACTCCTACACCACAAAAAGTAATTTTACCAGTTTCAACAAGCCTTGGATTCACAGTCGTCTTCAGAAAGCGCAATGATCTTAAGTAAAAGTTAAAAAAATTATTGCCTAATATAATACTTTTTGAGTAAAAAGTCTCATAACTACAATGAATGTGACTATCGTTAATGGTTTTATCCGAACAATTTTATTGCTCTACTCTTCAATCCACTTTGCTTTTAGTGAAACTACATTTTGAAAGTGACTGTCATTCATGTAAGTGTGCTTGTGAGTCATTATTAAACCAGCACAGCTACAAAGGTGTTCCACAATTATACTGGCTCAGTCTGAGCAAATCAGGCCAGGCTGCGGTATTACTGATTTTTGACTGGGTCTGCAGATGCTGATTAAAGGAAACACTTGTCTGCCGTAGAGCAAAAAAAAAAAATAATCTATTGTTGTCATTATCATCTACATTAGACACAGTGTGGGTCTAATTCATTACGGCAGGGAGTCACGAGCGGTGTGCCACAGGGATCGGTGCTGGGGCCATTACTCTTCAACATATTTATCAATGACCTGGAAAAGGAGGCAAAGTGCGAGGTTATAAAATTTGCAGATGATACCAAACTGTGCGGCAGAGTTAGGTCCAGGGAGGAGTGTGAGGACCTGTAAAGGGACCTGGACAAGCTGGAAGACTGGGCAAACAAATGGCAAATGCGCTTTAACGTGGAAAAATGCAAGGTCATGCATATAGGGAAAAAGAACCCGTTGTTCAACTACAAATTGGGGGGGCATTGTTGAGAGACAGCAGACTTGAGAGAGACTTGAGTGTGCTGGTGGATGCATCACTGAAGCCAACTGCACAGTGCGCAGCAGCCTCGAAAAAAGCCAACAGGATGCTGGGCATCATAAAGAGGGGCATAACAACCAGGACGCGGGAAGTCATCATGCCATTGTATCGAGCGATGGTGCGTCCACATCTGGAATACTGCGTTCAGTATTGGTCGCCGCACCTCAAGAAGGACATGGCGGTACTTGAGAGAGTACAAAGGAGAGCAACGAAACTGGTAAGAGGGCTGGAACACTGCCCATATGCCGAGAGGTTGGATAGGCTGGGGCTTTTCTCTCTGGAAAAAAGGAGGCTCAGGGGAGATATGATAGAGACCTTCAAGATCATGAGGGGCATAGAGAGGGTGGATAGGGACAGATTCTTCAGACTGAAGGGGACAACAAGTATGAGGGGGCATTCGGAGAAACTGAAGGGAGATAGGTTCAAAACAAATGCAAGGAAGTTTTTTTTCACCCAAAGGGTCGTGGACACTTGGAATGCGCTACCGGAGGAAGTGATCAGGCAGAGTACGGTACAGGGATTCAAACAGGGATTGGACGGATTCCTGAGGGATAAAGGGATCGTGGGATACTGAGGGAGGTGCTGGGATGTAACACAAGTATAGAAAGCTAACCAGATAATAAGTATAGAAACCCAACCAGGTTGTGCATGTGCAAGACCGGAGGGTTAGGACTTTGATGGGAAGATAGGACTTCAATGAGAAACCAAGGTGGCAAGGGAGCCCCTTCTAGTGATTCAGACAGGTCGTGACCTGTTTGGGCCACCGCGGGAGCGGACTGCTGGGCAGGATGGACCTATGGTCTGACCCGGCGGAGGCACTGCTTATGTTCTTATGTACTTGCATCTTCATCTTTATTATCATCAGTGGTGTACCTAGCATATGTGACACCCGGGGACCATCATTTTTTTAACACCTCCTCCTCTACATGGAAAACATGATTTTTTGGTAATAATTCACAACTCGCACAACAAGAGTGTACCTAGGAAAAGGCAGCATCTTACATACTGTAGTAAGCAGTAGAACATCAATACACCCATGGTAAAACTAAATAAGCCAGACTAGCACAAAACAATCCTGCACAGTCATTGCTAACAGAAAACTATGTCTTTCGTAACACAGAACACAGAAATGCCATTGCCCAGTATGAAATATGTAATCACAAACTAAAAATAGAAATATGTAGACAAAAGTTAAACTAAACCACCAAGAAGCCAGGCTCTGCATACAATGCTACACCACAGAAACAAAAACAGTGATTCATGTCCCCTAATATAAAGACAGCAGATGTAAATTTGAAAAAAACTGAGAAATAGCAATAATAACTTTACAAATTAACAAACAGAAATAAAACAAATAATGGGAAATAAGAAAATACCATTTTATTGGACTAATCCATTTTTCAATTAGCTTTCAGAGGACAAATACTCCTTCTTCAAGTCAGTACAATATACTGCTGTTACAGTATTGTGTCCTGACCTGAGGAAGGGGGCTTAGTCCAATAAAAACATTGGCTTATTTCCATATCCTGTTTATAAACTTTTATCAAAACAGTTGCAATACTACTTTATTCTAAAGCAACAAAAAAATATTTTTTCCACCTTTTGTCATTTCTGCTTTAATGATCTTCTCTTCACTCTCTTCTTTCCATTCAGCATCTGCCCTCTCTCTCTCTGCCCCTTTCATCCACTGTCCGCCCTCTCTATCTCTTCCATATGGCATCTTCCCTCTTTCTATGTCCCTTTCATAAACTATCTGTGCCCCTTCTCTCCTTTGTACTTGATTCATTTCAGCTTCACCCCCTCTCCATTTTCTCTCTCTGTCTCCATCCCCTCATCTATGCTCTGGCATCACTCTCCTTTCCTTTCCTTCCTTCCTACTCCACCCCATGGTCTGGCATCTCTATCTCCTTCCCTTCCATGCCTTGACATCTCCTCTCCTTCACTTCCTTCTCTCCCTCCTCCTCCATGATCTGGTATCTTGTCTCCTTCCTTTTCCTCCCCTCCCTCTTTCCTTTCCCCTGGTCTGGCATCTCTGCCTCCTTCCCTGCCCCCATGCCCTGGCATCTCTCCCTCCCCCTCCATGATCTGGTATCTCCTTTCCTTCCATCCTTTTCCTCCCTTCCCTATGGTCTGGCATCTCTCCTTCCTTTCCTCTCCCTTCCCTGGTCTTCCTTCTCTCTTCCTCCCTCTCCCAAATTGGGTGCAGCATTTCTCTTTCCCTCCCCTCTTTCCTTCCCTCTCTCTCTGTCACCCCCCCCCCCTTTCCATTGGCAGCATGGCCTTCACAATTCACAGATTTTGCTGGCTTTGGGCTTTTCTCTCTCTCTGGTCTCACCTATTTCCTGTTTCAGCAAATGCAGGACCCAGCAGAGAGGAAGGCCCGATGTCAGAAAAGCATTGAATTGTGAGCACTGCCACTGCCAGAAGAAGTTCACGACACTGGCCCTCAGAGTACTTCCCTATGGGCTGCACCCGGAGTGGACTGCTTCCTGCAGATCCCTTGGGGCACCACTATCATTATCATTATCATTATCATGCTGGCTATTTACAAGGAAGGCTGTCATCGTCTGTTGTTGTTCTAACAGTTTTTCATTTGATGGCAAACTCTATTTTAATATCTTCAAGAACAGATGCAAGGAAGTCAAATGTGTGGAACACACTTTCAGTAGAAATCCGTACTGCCCCAACATATACATGGTTCCGCAAATCCTAAAAATATGGCTCTTCGAAAAAGTCTGGCCTGACCCAAATCTAACATACTGAGGAACACAATGTAAATATATCAGCCAGCAATCCATCACATCCAAATTCTATGGCAAAATATACACTTACACCTGGAAGGAATAAATTGATGTACAATATAACTCATTTAGCACTATCCACTACGATCATCACATTGTATGTTAATGAAACTATGTTGACTTCATATCGCTAATGGCTGCTCCAATTATATCGCATGAATACTCAGACTGCCGAAATTGCACCCATGTTGTATATCAAGAATCATGTTGCTTTGACTATCTGTTGTAACCCGCCCCCAACTCCACTTGGAGGATTTGGCAGGATATGAGTCCACAAATGACATAACATAAATAGACTCACTCGTTTGGATTCTTCTTGTCTTGTTTCTTGCAGTTCATCTGTACGAATATTGTATGCATCTACGTATACCTGAGGCAGACACTTCTGTGCTGAAATGCAGATCGGCATTGGCTGGAATTTGTGTGGTCCGCCTCTACCGTTCTTTTTTCCCCATCTCTTTTTGTAACAGAGGAAAATACCAATGGGCTCTTCCAAAACAAAAGTACCTGAAACTTTCTCTGCTAATTTCCTGGTTACAGCTGCACCCTATGGAAAATGCCAGTAGCCTCAGTTGGGAGAGGTACTTTTTCATAACACGGATCAGTGAATCTATAGAATCATAGAAACATCCAGTCTGCCCATCCACTATCTCTTGCTCTGCTTAATAGAAACATGATGGCAGGTATAAATAAGACAACTCTGTCCAAATGTTGGACAAGGTCAGTCCAAGAGCACAGGGAGACAAGTTCTCCACTATATGGTTGTGGGAAAGGTTCTAATACTCCTGCCCCAGATATGTTGGATTCTTCCTACCCTATCTCCACAGTTGGACACAGTGTTTCTCTTTACTTTTGGTCCCAGGTACTTCTGTGATGAAGGTGGAAGCCACGGATGCTGATGAGCCTGGGACTGACAATGCGGCACTGAAGTACTCCATCGTGGCACAAGGCACACCCCAGCTCTTCAGCATCAATAGTGACACGGGGGAGATACGGATGGTGGAAGTAGGCCTGGATCGAGAGGTAACAGAAAATGTCCACCTGTCCATGTGCTTCTAGCTGAAAAATTGAAAAAGGTAAACTGTGAGAGAAGACAAGTTGGAATTGGTGAAAGACCAAAGGGAAATTCAGAGCAGAGAGACTGATTTTCTTAATTTCCCACTGCTATGATCATTTCAGGAAGAAGCTAGCTTTTGGCCCTTCCTTGCTTTTCTTTACTCCTGGGCACTGAAGTCTGCTGTACATAGGACGTAATCTCCCATTAACATACAGAATGGGACGGGAAGAGGTAGATGTGGATGGCCGTAGCATCACAACCAGACATGCTGTTGGACAGAAAGTGTAAAGGGCTTAATGAACTTATGCAGACATGAGGTGGAACTGAAATGTACAATTCAGAAGCTTCACTTTTCCTGCCCTCTCTCCCCAGAGGATCAGCACGTACAACCTCACACTCCAAGTAGCTGACATGGCTGGTGATGGCCTCACGAACAATGCAGTGGCGATAATATACGTTGACGACATCAATGACAATCCACCGGAGTTCACTGAAGAAGAGGTAATAGACCTTTCTTCTGCCTTCCATGTCATACTCTCTTTTCTATCATTGAATATTCTGCTACATAAACACAGGGTCGTTTGCTAGGCAATCAATCCATGCTTGCAAACTATTGCAGAAGGGTGTCAATCACATCTTTCAGCTCCTCCTGAGAGGGATAAAGCTTCAAGAGCCTGAAACGGAGAATCTGCTGTGCCAGAGAATCTCCATTTCAGGCTCTTGAGCCTTGTTTTTTGTAGCATTTTGGAAGGACAGGTTACATTGCTCCAACACAGAAAAAATAGAGGACCCCACCCTGCCTATGTTACTGAGATAAATGATCCCTGACGCAGACGTTCCGATGAAGCACGACCCATGTCAAGTCCCTCATTAAAGTTTGGCTGCAAGCCTACTCTCGGAGGCTTTGCATGTCTGGATGGGCTTTCAAAACCCGGCAGTTTGTCCAGGTTTTGAAAAGCGTTGCGCACAGGACTGTGTCTGGAGGGCAACTGCGCGTGTGCGGATGTGATGTAGTGATGTCCCACGCATGCATGTGTGTGTGACATCATCACATCACATCCATGCATGTGCAAATGCCCTCCATACGCGGCCCTGAAGAGACGAGTTTGTGTGAGGCTGGGGTTGGGGGGGAGTGGAATAGGGCGGGGCTGTGGGGGGAATAGGGCGGGACCACATATCCTCTTCTTTTGAAATAAAAATCAGGTAACCCAAAGGCTTGTGGCAGATAAGACGGACTTCATGGTTTCCATATTTCTATATAGCAAGATAAGAAGCGGTTCAGTGCTTTGATCTATGGGTTTAGACAACAGAACGAGAGAATCTAAAAGAGCAAATTAACGTGAAGAGAAAGTAAGATCTGTCCAAAGAAATCCTACGGTAACCCTTTCTCTTTAAGGGCTAAGATCATCAAATCCTGATTGTTAAAGAGGCTTTGAACCCTTTTCTTCCATTTCAAAGCACAATAGGATAATGAGAAAAAGGAAGCAGGTAGGAAGAAACTTCAGAAACTGATCCTCTTCCCAACAAAAACCTTCGATATGCACAGAAATAAAGGTTGACAAACCCAAATTAAAACTATAAGTTGATATATTTCTGTTGGGCTAACATTGAATTTCTCCTTCTGAGCTAGCTTCCTCTTCTAGCATTTTATGCACCAATAGATTATGTTTGTCCCCCCCTGGTCACCCATCAACCTGGTCTTCTCACCACAGATACGGTGCTGGAGTGTCATGTTGCGAGCCTGTGACTATACAATACTCATCAAAGCCTGGCAAAGAAATTGCCAATGTGGATACCTTGAGCTGCCTGACTCTGTCAGTACTAAACCTTATTGTTCCCTCACCCTCCACCCTCCACACACCTCTTAGCTAAGGATTTGATTCCAGAAGCTCTTCCTGGTGGCTCCAGTCCAGGCGGGTCAGATAGTCAATCTGTGCCTCCACACCATCTGGCCAGCCATTTGGAGGCCATAGTGAACAAATTTCCAAAGGATCCTGTCCTGGCCAGTATCCTGACTGAGTGTGGAGGAGTTGGCCATGTGGTCAACTGCTTGAGCTAGCAGCCCATAAGGGATGTCTCTTTTGGGAAAACCAAGTTATTATTCAACAAACAATCTTCTGGTCATTTTAGCCATGTTACAGGTCACACATCCTAGAACTGTGCGTATGATCAGGAGCTATGACTGGTGGCCTGGAATAAATGGTTGACAAGGAGTGTGACCCATGCTAAACCCACCAAAAGTCAGAACTGTCCCTTGGGACATGACTGAAAAATCATAGGCAGAGATGCATATTAACTATACAGGTCCATTTAAGGCAAGAACGTCTTATTCATAAGAACATAAGAAGTTGCCGCTGCTAGGTCAGACCAGTGGTCCATCGTGCCCAAAAGTCCACTCCCGCGGCGGCCCCCAGGTCACAGACCAGTGCCCTGAGACCAGCCCTATCTGCATACTTTCCGGTTCAGCAGGAACTTGTCTAACTTTGTCTTGAATCCCTGGAGGGTGTTTTCCCCTATGACAGACTCCGGAAGAGTGTTCCAGTTTTCCACCTCTCTCTGGGTGAAGAAGAACTTCCTTATGTTTGTACAGAATCTATCCCCTTTTAATTTTAGAGAGTACCCTCTCGTTCTCCCTACCTTGGAGAGGGTGAATAACCTGTCTTTATCTACTTTGTCTTGAATCCCTGGAGGGTGTTTTCCCCTATGACAGACTCTGGAAGAGCGTTCCAGTTTTCTACCACTCTCTGAGTGAAGAAGAACTTCCTTACATTTGTATGGAATCTATCCCCTTTCAACTTTAGAGAGTGCCCTCTCGTTCTCTCTACCATGGAGAGGATGAACAACCTGTCTTTATCTACTAAGTCTATTCCCTTCATTATCTTGAAGGTTTCAATCATGTCCCCTCTCAATCTCCTCTTTTCAAGGGAAAAGAGGCCCAGTTTCTCCAAGCTCTCACTGTACGGCAACTCCTCCAGCCCCTTAACCATTTTAGTCGCTCTTCTCTGAACCCTTTTAAGTAGTACCGTGTCCTTCTTCATGTACGGTGACCAGTGCTGGACGCAGTACTCCAGGTGAGGGCACACCATGGCCCAGTACAGCGGCATGATAATCTTCTCCGATCTGTTCGTGATCCCCTTCTTAATCATTCCTAGCATTCTGTTCATCCTTTTCGCCGTCGCCACACATTGCACAGATGGCTTCATCGATTTGTTGACCAATACTCCCAAGTCTCTTTCCTGGGGGTATCTCCAAGTACTTGAAGGGCTTGAGGTGATATCAGTGTCCCTCACAAACACCTGCTCTGACAATGACAGTGCTTCAGCAACTGTTTGAAATTCACTGGCTACTAGACATGACTATGTCAATAGGGTTACCATATGGCTCTAGAAAAAGGGAAATGGATTAAGACATCCGGGTTTTACTTCCGTTGCTTTAATGTATCAATCCGTCCTCCTTTTTCTGGAACCATATGGTAACCCTTTGTCAAGCAATGGGTCTCTTGCCTTTCTCCTTCAGACTATCAACTGGTCCTCCAACTTTCTCTTTTAGACTATCATTGGAGTCCTTTTTTAAAATTCATTTATATTTCCTAGTAATAAAATCATCCTTTGCTTATTCTGTTCGGACATAAGTAAGGGTTAACCCTTGAAAGCTAATGAAGAAATGTATCAAATAAGTCCAGTAAAAAGGAATCAGCTCAAGCCTTTTTTTATTGTTAACCTTTATTTCTGTGCAACAAAAACTTAGGTTTTATG
This sequence comes from Geotrypetes seraphini, assembly GCF_902459505.1. NCBI lineage: Eukaryota > Metazoa > Chordata > Amphibia > Gymnophiona > Dermophiidae > Geotrypetes > Geotrypetes seraphini. Next base: position 8,608,973 of record NC_047087.1, on the reverse strand, counting down.
ACTTCCTGGCTTTACATCTTTGTTATCTCCAAATGCTGAGCCAACGGCAGGCTCAGTTCTCAAGCCCAGACGACCAAACCACTCGTAACTCATCTCACCTCTTAAGCAGAAGAATTCCCAGTAGGGGTCTCACTTTGACCCAACTGGATTCAGCTCGCGGGTGGGTCTTGGGAAATGTTTCAGCTCAGTATGCAGCAAAAGCCCAGTTGCAAATCTTCAGGGAATAACGACCCCAACAGTTTTCTTGTTCTTCACAATGCCACAATGGCATTTCAGAAGCCTTTTCAAGCAAATGTTTGTCATGGGATTAATTTTTCCTAAGATCTTCTCATGTCTATCCTTTGATGCCTGGCATAGCCCCTCTTTTACGAACACATAGTGCGGGTTTTAGAGCCGGCAGCGCCAGTAACTGCTGCAACGCTCATAGAATTCCTATGCGTTCGTAAAAGAGGGAGATAGTTTGGAAACGTCTTACTATCCCCATGTCTTTCTTTACCAGATCGAACTTCACGGTATAGCGGTATATAAGAAATAAATTATTATTATTATATATCAGAATAAAAGGTAAAATCATGCAGACACTAAATATACCCCGAGGGCTTATGAATATGCAAATAGTTTATGATGCAGCAACCCAGCAGCTCGGTCTGGTGAGGTCACTGTATCTCTGCCGTTGTCCCCGTTCCTGGTGAAACAGGAAAGTGATCATCTTTTCTCTCTGTTTGCATGCAGTATTCGACGGAGGTGACGGAGCACACCACAGATGTTGACATTGGCAGGGTGCATGTGCACGATAAGGACCTGGTTGGTTCCTCCAACTGGCTGGCCAAGTACTCGATCATCAGCCAGGAACCGCAGGGAGCCTTCTCCATCCGCACCGACGCCGAGACCAACGATGGTGTCTTGTCTGTGATAAAGGTCAGGAGGGTCCCAACGATTCTGGGGATTTTTCAGAGGGATTCTTATGGAGGGGGAGCTTGAGTGGACACTCTCTCTTGTTCAGTTGTTTCTCTCTACCACTGCTGTGTGCTCCTCCTGCCCTACACTGAGTGCTAGAGCAGTGTATCGCAAACTGTGTGCCGTGATGAGATTCCAAGTGTGCCACGAGACGCCGGCGGGGAGAGGCACAGGCTCTGGATGACTGCTTACAGGACATGCCTCTTGTGGCAAGGGTACACCAACAAATCCACGAAGGACAAATGCGCCTCCGACAATTGTGTACATGGACAAGTGCGTGCATGTCAATTGCGGCCCGTCGATGATATCTGGAAGGCCTTGATTTGCTCAGATGCCTCAGGCCCCATCCCTTGGGAGGGGCCTGAGGAGTCTGAGCAAATCAGGGCCTTCCAGATATCCAGTAAAAAGGTTCCCATAATCATGATGTAAACCTAACCCTAACACTAGATAGAAAGTGAATGTTTTAAGTGTAATGGGGGGTTTCTCCACCCCACAACCCCTCAAAAAGACAAAATAGTATCCAATTGTAGGGTCACTTCCCATTCAGTGATGTTGGGGCGCAATTGTCAGCGCATAGTAGTCCCTTGTGCATTTGATGAGTCACCTGTGGCAAGAGGCATGTCCTGTAGTCAGTCAGCCTGCGCTGGCTCCTCTCCTCCTTCAGCACCCCCACCCCTCCGCCGTAGCAATAGCAGGCACAGGGCCCTGTCTGGAGAACCTCCGCACATGCGCCGACGTCAACGTGATGACATCACACATGCCCATGACATAATTGCATTGACGTCTGCACAATTCCGGATGCCCTGCAGCTGCGGCCTCGAGTTTAGGATGCCTGCAGCTACAAAAAGATTGCGGGGAACTGTGCTAGAGTTTACCGTAAAGGCTCATGAAAAGATCTGCTGATTCCACCATATCCTAGACCAGGACTGCCCAATTTTGGTCTTCGGGATCTATTGGCAGGCCAGGTTTTCAGGATATCCACAATGAATATGCATGGGAGAGATTTACCTGCATTGCCTTCTTGGTATGCAAATCTCTCTCTCATGCATATTCATTGTGGATATCCTGAAAACCTGGCCTGCCAGTAGATCTCGAGGACTGGAACTGGGCAGCTGGGAATAAGTTTGTTTCTGAGCACACTCAAAAAGGAACTGAGAGAATGCGTATAGCAGCCCAAGAGCCAGGAAAGAAGAACAAGCATTACGAAAGCTAGTACTGAAACGATTCCAAATCGCAGCAAAGTCAAAGATGGAGCTGTAGAATAAAGGGCCACAGTGTGACTACGAGAAAGTTCTGAGGGCCAACAAAAGATTTCAAATACTACTAATGTTGTAAATCGAATTGACCAGCTTGTTCAGACTGGATATTAAACATGAAAAATTAATACTAAATTTGATTCCACAACACGTCAAGAATATATTTTAAAATCTCACTTTACTTTGGATTGTCAGCGCAGCAAATTCCACTTAAGAGATAGTTTGCAGTTACGATATCAAGTGGGCAAGATTGAAATGAATGCTTTTGCTGGATTTGAAGAGCATGTCAGTCAACTGTTTGAGGGCTGCAATGGATGACTTTGGGAACCACACGTTGGAGGCCACTGCTGTATAACAACCAATCAGTGCCTTAGCAAAGTAGGCCCAAATTCACTATAAACAATGTTGAAAAGGTGATGGAAAAAGAGCAGGTCGAGACCTTGTGGGCCTGTCAGACACTTGGAACACTTGTCTGTTGTCTTGATGATAACTTTGTATCATCCCATTACGTTTGGCTGCCTATATGGCTGGCACATGGCATATGATTTGACAACCAGCATTTAGACCCCCTTTTATCATGCCGTGTTAGGGAGGATTTTTAATCACCGTCCGCTGCAGTAAAAGCTCCAACGCTCGTAGGAATTGGAGCTTTTACCATAGCGACCAGCAATGAAAAACCCTAACGCGGCATGATTAAAGGGAGCCCTGCATACAGTGGCGGGTGTGGCTCTAACCACTGTGTTGGGCAGACTGGATGGCCCAAGAGGAGCTTATTCTGCCATTATATTTTACTGTGTTACAGAACTCCTGACATCACAGGCATAGAGAAGAAAAGTGCATCTTTTTCTTTACTTTTATTAAAATATGTACGGTATTTATTTAAAAAGTGATATTCTGCTAGGGTTATCATACGTCCGGATTTACCTGGACATTGTCCTCTTTTTCGAGGACATGTCCGGGGGTCCGGACAGCTTTTCACTTTGTCCGGGTTTTGAAAAGCTTCCAGCTGTTCTAAAACCATATGATACGCACCAATATAAGGATATGCTCATTCAAGGCACATCACATGATTTACTTTCATCAAATTAAATTCATACTTTGAACAAGAACCACAAAGATATATATATATATATATATATAGCATCCAAAATTGTAAAATATAAGTAACTGCATAATCATACACTAAATACATAAAACTCCCCAAAATAACCTGTAAGCTATCCTGAGCTCTTTGGGGACAACAGGAAAGAAAATGAATTAAATAAACAAATAAAACATTTTGCATGAAAAAAGTACTCCTTCCGTTCGGTTTATAGATGCGGCATGCTAACCGAATTGATGAAAAACAGCTGGATAAAATACTACAATTCACAAATTGAATTGGAAAGACTTTAGAGCAAAAAGAAAAATCAATGATAATACGAACATAAGAAAAGCCTTACTGGGTCAGACCAATGGTCCATCAAGCCCAGTAGCCAGTTCTCACAGTGGCCAATCCAGGTCACTAGTACCTGGCCAAAACCCAAAAAGTAGCAACATTCCATCCAGAATCTCAAAGAATCTCAAAGAATAGCAAGATTCCGGAATCCCAGAGAGTAACAAGATTCTAGAATCTCAGAGAGTAACAACATTCCATACAGAATCTCAAAGAATAGCAAGATTCCGGAATCCCAGAGAGTAACAAGATTCTAGAATCCCAGAGAATAGCAACATTCCATCCAGAATCTCAAAGAATAACAAGATTCCGGAATCCCAAACAGTAGCAACATTCCATTTAACCAATTCAGGGCAAGCAGTGGCTTCCCTCATGTCTTTTTCAATAACAGACTTTGGACTTTTCACCCAGGAACTTGTCCAAATCTTTCTTAAAACCAGCTACGCTATCCACTTTTACCACAACCTCTGGCAATGCGTTCCAGAGCTTAACTATTCTCTGAGTGAAACAATATTTCCTCCTATTGGTTTTAAAAGTATTTCCCTGTAACGTCACCTAGTGTCCCCTAGTCTGTGTAATTTTTGACGGAGTAAAAAATCAAACCACTTGTGATTGCAGCAATACTGATTGGATTCCCAAAATACTTGGAAATTTTAACCCCATCAGTTTTGGGAAAAATGACCCTTTGTAGAAGAGCATTTGTTTTACACTGCATTTGCTGTGATTAGCAGAGTCTTGGGTAGGATCCAAATTAATTGTCACCACTGGCTACGAAGCGCCACACATGATGAGGACATAATAAGCACTGCTTTATCTCTCATTTCCTTGACACTGGGTCACAGATCTGAAGATGTCTGTCGTAAATGTAGGTAGAGACCCACATAGTCAACTCTCCCATGTGCCTTAGGCCAGTCCGCTGCTGCTCACATGTGCTGCTTTATCACTGTGCAGTCGCTGACCTTCTCCTTCCCCTCCCCACTTTCTGGGATCTGCTCTCTGGACTGCACGATCTACTCTTTGTTTCCTCCTAGAAAGCTCACAGGATCCTTCGTTAATACTGACAGTGCCTCCACAGCTTAGTGAATTATGATCTCAGGCATGCTTTGGTTCCAAAATGGTTGAACATAAGCCAAGATATTACATAACATCCATTTCCAGCATGCCTGCACCTTGTACAGTCTTCTCCTGCTCAGATACATCACATATTTCATTGGCAAGCCATAATATCCATGATAGCCACGCCCTTTCCTTCCCGTAACTTAAACAGGAAGCACAGGTTTGCTGGATGTACTTCAGCCTCATAGCTGACTGGCCAGGGAAGAGCTCTGTGGCTTCCAGCAACTCACTAAAAGTCCTGAAAGCTCTCACTTGCAAAAATCCTTCTGTTTCTTCATCTGAACAATCCACACTATTCATCATTCCTTTCTCAGAATCCTTCTCCACTTAAATATTGCTATGAATGAATATAGGGGCAGACTCTGTATCCTTGTAGGCAGTCATCACAAAAGGTGAGCAAGAAGTGTGAATGCCCTGGTCCTTCAGAGAAAGCAGTGCCCCCCCCCCCTTTTGAGCCAGTCTGTAAGCCTGAAAAAAGGGATGGAAGGTAGCAAAATCCTCCCTTGCCCTGAGCACATACAGTCTGGTCATTGCCTGGAGGATGATCCACTTTCTACAGCAGGGGTCTCAAAGTCCCTCCTCGAGGGCCGCAATCCATTCGGGTTTTCAGGATTTCCCCAATGAATATGCGTGAGATCTATGTGCATACACTGCTTTCAATGCATATTCATTGGGGAAATCCTGAAAACCCGACTGGATTGGGGCCCTCAAGGAGGGACTTTGAGATCCCTGTTCTACAGTATGTGGAAGCCACAATCTCTGTCTGTTTGCCACTGAAAGGGACATAGCCCAAACCTCTTTCTGTGTCTCCAATCCGGACTTTGCCAGTAAATTCTACTAATTCAAGTACTGCAGCCTGGTTGCCCATGAGCAAGATTTCACCATCCCAACCAGACTCTGCCGTTCCATCAGTCCCTCTTGAAAAATGGGCATCCTTCATCGCATAGCTCCTTCCTCTTCCTGCCTCTCATCCACTTTTTTTTTTTTAAGTTCAAATATTTTATTATATTTTCAATAAACAGAAAGCAAAACATTAACAGTAAGATCAAGCTTCCATAAAGTAATGCATCAAGATATACCTGTTTGGAAAATAGATTCTGGGTTCAGACAGTGCATTACAAACCTAAAAGGAATAGAAAAGAGGAAACTAACATAATAAGTAAATCAAGAGAAGAAAGAGAGAAAGAATGACTGCTTGGTGAGTTTTCATATATATGAGAAATGTAATACATATCATATAGGGAATAATATCACTTTTTTTTAACATATTTTGTCTGCTCTATTGAAATGAACGTTATAGCAAAGCGTCCAACCTCCTCTGCCTGTACAGACTAACTTAAAACAGCTTACTATTTTAACAAACCTGTACATGGAATAAGGTTTCTCAATTTCAGTCCTGGTTTTGGGATACAAGAACGCTGAGAGGCTGTGATCCGCAATCAGAAGAAGCAGCAAATGAAATAAAAGCAGATCAGCCGATGTAGAGAAGCGAAACTTATTTAAATCCAAATAAATTGTGCTTCTCTACACTTGCTGGTCTGATTTTGTTTCGTTTGCCGATTGGGGGGTATACACAATATGCATGAGAGAGATTTGCATGCCTCCTTGGCAGTGGTGTACCGAAGGTGGGGGGCAGTCTGCCCCAGTTGCACGCTCTAATGGGGGTGCACAGTCAGGGCTGTTTGGTAAGGTTTGCCTCTTTGTGAATGGGGTAGGCATCCCTGATGGTGTGGATAGCATGAAGAAGGACCTAGTGAAGCTCAAAGAATGGGCCAGATTTTGCAGCTAAGATTTAAGGCTAAGAAATGCAAGGTCATGTATTTGGGCTGCAAAATCCTGTGGGAACAGTCAGTGGCATATGTGACACCCCCCCCCATCTGTATGAAAAACATGATTTTTAGTAACAATCCACACGTCACACATGAGTACCTAGGAAAAGGCAGAATCTTACATATGCAGTGAGCAGTATAACATCAATACACCCATTGTAAAACTAAACAAGCTAGACTAGTACAGATCAATCCTAACAGAAAACCATGTCTTTTCGAACACAGAAAACACCTTCGCCTAGTATGTAATCACAAACTAACCCCTCCCCCTTTTACAAAACTGTAGTGTGGTTTTTAGCCATGGTGGTAACAGCTCAGATGCCAACGCTAAAAATCACTCTATAGTTTTGTAAATGGGGAGATAGAATAAAAATACGTAGACAAAGGTTAAACTGAAGCACCAAGAAGCTGGACTCTGCATACAATGCAACACCACAGAAACATCGATGCATCTCCCCTAAAGAAAAAAATAAATAAATATAATTTTTTTCTACCTTGTCTTCTCTGGTTTCTGCTTTCCTCATCTTCGTGTCACTCTCTTCCTTTCATCTACTGTCTACCCTCTCTCTGCCCCTTCTATATGGCATCTTCTCTCCTTCTATTCCCCTTCCAGAAACTTTTATGCCTCCCCCTTCCATCTCTCCCTTCACCCCCATTGGTCTGGCATCCATCTTCTTCCCTTCCCTCCTCCAGTGGTCTGACATCACTCTCCTCTCCTTCCCCATGGTCTGGCATTTCACTCTCTCCTCTCCCTTCCCCCCACTTCCATCAGCATCTGCCTCCTTTCTCTCCCTCCAACCCAGTTCCATGCAGTATCCTTCCACCTTATGTCTCTTTCCCCATTCCCTGCAATTCCATCAGCATCTGCCCCCTTTCTTTCCCTCCACGCTTCCATTCCACCCTGACCCCCTTTCTTACCCTTCACCATGCTTCCATACCACCCTGACCCCCTTTTTCTCCTTCCACCACCCTGTTATGCTCCTTTCTCTCTCCATCCAAATCAGCAAGGTCCTGCGATGACTGCTTCTGCTGCATCTGCTCCGGAAGAGGTAAGTGATCCTGGAAGGAGGTGGGCCAGCAAACGCAGGGAGTTGCGGCAAGGTCCCGCGATGACTGCCAATCCACCTCCCTCTGATGTCACTTACCTCTTCCGGAGCAGAGGCAGTAGACGCAATCATCGCATTTCCTGCACTTCAGCGCAGCTGCTGACTCTGCTCTGGAATAAGTATGGCAGCCGCGCTGAGGTGCTGTTTAGAGCATGCACCTGGGGTGGATCGCCCCCCCCCCAGCCCGCCCTCTTGGTACGCCACAGGGAACAGTACAGTTTAGGGGTGACGAACTGATGTACATGACAGAAGAGTGGGACTTGGGTATGATTGTATGTAATGATTTTTTGTGTAATTATTTATTCAAATTTCCAATTTTTACAAGCATAAATCTTGACAAGAAAATAAGGTTACAGCTGAAGTTAAATATATATTATTTAAACCTCACTAATAAGGAAATTCGTAGGAGACCTGAGGCAAGACATTGAAACCAAATCAGAAAAAAAAAATATCAAATAAAGGAAATTTATAACTAGCGGATTTACATGTTAAACTTCATTAATTTCCAGCTAATTCATATTAGAGGGAGTGGAGATTGCTACTGGTATCAGAGGTTTTCTTGCTTCCCAAAATTTTTTTCGAATGCAAAGGATTTTGCATCTACTTTAACGATACATTTACACAGAAACTGCAAGAAAAAAGTCCCTTTGAGAATCAATACCAGGGGTTTAAGAGCCAAAATGGCCTTTCTCCTCTGTTGAGTGGACCTACAAAGGTCAGAAAATATCAAAATGGAATTACCCATAAATTTTACATCCTTAAATCTGAAAATACATTCAGAGTATCCAATTCCTATCATATTCTAATGCAAATGTAACAATAAGGGTAGCTTTAGTGAAAACCGTTTCTGAATTCGCCAAGAGACCCATAACATCAAGGCTGGCCTGGTTCTGAGCTGAATTTTTTTAGTGGACTACCCATAGAAATATAGTAAGCTTTTGTTATTGGGGGCAAAGACTCAGCAGGAATTTATAAGACCGCTCTCAAAAAATTTTTTTAACATCTCAATTGTTGAAATAGAGCAGATTGAGGAAAACTCAGAAATCTAAAATTCAATCACCTTTCATAATTCTCCAGTCTTTCCATTCTCTGGTGAATATTCAAATTGTTTTTAAATGTGATGATTTTAAGGACAGACATGGAGAAAGCCACTGCTTGCCATGGGAAAAGGTAGCATGGAATGTTGCTACTCCTTGGGGTTTTGCCACCTGGATTGGCCACTGTGAAAACAGGGGTCTCAAAGTCCCTCCTTGAGGGCCGCAATCCAGTCGGGTTTTCAGGATTTCCCCAATGAATATGCATGAGATCCATGTGCATGCACTGCTTTCAATGCATATTCACTGGGGAAATCCTGAAAACCAGACTGGATTGCGGCCCTCAAGAAGGGACTTTGAGATCCCTGGGATACAGTGTTCCCCCGCAAATTTGCGGTTCGCAAATCGCAGACTCACTCATTCGTGGTCTGTTCCAACTGCCTCTTCCTGTAGTAAAGTCAAGCTACACCAATCAGGAGCTGCGTGTCAAAGCAGCTCCTGATTGGTGTAGCCCGACTTTACTACAGGAAGAGGCGGTCGGAGCAGACTGTGAGTGATTTTCTTCACCCGCCGGCACTCCAGCTGCCCTCTCCTGCCTCCCCTGCCTTTTGACAGGCGAAAAACTGCATTCACGAGGGTTCCTGGAACGGAACTGCCGCGAATTTCAGGGGAGTACTGTACTGGGCTAGATAGACCATTGGTATAACCCAGGGGTGGGCAACTCCTGTCCTCAAGGGCTGGAGTCCAGTCGGGTTTTCAGGATTTCCCCAATGAATATGCATTGAAAGCAGTGCATGCAAATAGATCTCATGCATATTCATTGGGGAAATCCTGAAAACCAGACTGGACTCTGGCCCTCAAGTTGCCCACCCCTGCTCTAACCAATATGGCTATTCTTATGTTCAGATGAAGGCTACTAAAATGGTTGGTGGTCTTCATCATAAAGCCTATGGGGACAGACTTAAGACTTCAATAGGAATACTTTGGAGCAGGGGTCTCAAAGTCCCTCCTTGAGGGCCGCAATCCAGTCGGGTTTTTAGGATTTCCCCCATGAATCTGCATGAGATCTATGTGCATGCACTGCTTTCAATGCATATTCATTGGGGAAATCCTGAAAACCCGACTGGATTGCGGCCCGCAAGGAGGGACTTTGAGATCCCTGCTTTGGAGAGAAGACAAGAGGCAGGAGATATGAAAGAGATGTTTAAAAGCCAGTGGTTCCCAAGCCTGACCTGGAGGACCATCAGGCCAGTCGGGTTTTCAGGATATCCCTAATGAATATGCATGAGAAAGATCTGCATATAATGGAGGTGCCAGGCATGCAAATCTGCTCCATACATATTCATTAGGGCTATCCTAAAAACCCAACTGGCCTGGTGGTCCTCCAGGACAGGCTTGGGAACCACTGGTTTGAACAGCTGTTTGGTATAAACATAGAGGAGGCAAGTCTCATTCAAGTGAAAGGAACCCCTGGAACGAATGAAGGTGAAAGGAGACAGACTCAGAAATGTGAATTCGTGAAATGGCCTCCCAGTGGAGGTGATGGATTTGAAGAGCGTCAGTGGTGTAGGAAGGGTGAGCTGCGCCCCTCCCCCACCCCCCTGCCGCCCACGTGCCCCCTTCCCTTGCCCCGTACCTTTTTGAATTCTCCGGTGAGAGCGGCATGCCCACGTTGGTGTCAGCTCGCCCTTTGACACCATTTCCTAGGCGCGGGTCCTGGAAGTGACGCCAGAGAGAGCGCCGATGCCGATGCAGGCAGCAACTTCACGCCGGGGAAGTAAAAAAGATATGGGGAAGGCAAGAGGCACAGCATGGAGTGGGGGGGCGGAGAGGAGGAAGGGTACCTTGCCCCTCACTACGCCACTGGATACACTTGATCTCTAAGGGAAAGGAGAGCAGAGACGGATTCGATTGGCCACCTGGTCTTTCTCTGCCTTCATTTGTCTCTCTTTCTATGCCATGGCCTGTGTTTAATCCAAATGCTCGCTGTGGGGTTTAAGGAGCCCTATTTCCTGTGCCTCAAATGCCATTCAGGAGGAGCCTGGGAGGTTCAACGTCTAGCAAACGCACAACTTTGGGCTCTGTTGTCTCTGTAGCCAAACCTAAGCATTGCCAATGCGAAGCACAGTTGCCCTTTTAGAAAGAGATAATCCCACCATCCAAATAAGAGGAGAGAGTATTGTCCCATTTCCAAAGACCCTTCCTCCCAGAATGCACATGGCCCCATTCCTGAACTACTGTTGTACGGCCCTTGGGTGACCCCCTCAAAGATTCCTCCCGGACTCCACTGTACCATTGTTTTCTCCCACCAGGCTCTGGATTACGAAACGCAGGACACAGTGGAACTGACCATCTCTGTCCATAACGAGGCAGAGCTGGACACTGCAGCACCCAAGACAGACCGGGGCCTAGCCAAGGTAACCGTGACAGTCGTGGACATTAATGAAGCACCAATCTTCCACGAGAACCCAAAGATAGTGAGTGTGAAAGAAGGCACACCAGCAGGAATGGAGATCATTGTGTACACAGCCACTGACCCTGACACCTCACAACCTCAGGAGCTCAGGTGAGAACCTAAGAACAGCCTTACTGGGTCAGACCAATGGTCCATCAAGCCCAGTAGCCCATTCTCACAGTGGCCAATCCAGGTCACTAGTACTTAACCAAAACCCAAAGAGTAGCAAAATTACAGAATCTCAAAGAATAGCAAGATTCCGGAATCCCAGAGAGTAACAAGATTCTAGAATCCCAAAGAGTAGCAACATTCCATGCTACCGATCCAGGGCAAGCAGTGGCTTCCCCCATGTCTTTCTCAATAACAGACTATGGACTTTTCCTCCAGGAACTTGTCCAAACCTTTCTTAAAACCAGAAAGTAGAGAAGAGCAATCCCAGGGTTAGACTAATGCCAGACATTCAACAGCTATAAGTGAGAGAGAAACAGTCCCAGGTCTATATTAATACTAAAGTTTCAAGTTTCACATGTATTAATGATTAATTGCCTATCATAATTTCTAGGCAATGTACATTAAAATATAGAAATAAAGATATATAAACAAGACAAACTTACTATTACACAAGAGGAAAGTAAACATAAACTGGTTAAAACAAAGGGAGTGAGGAAAAAGAAGTTTTGTTCTTACTCATGGGTCTGGAATTACTACACTGAAAAGTCGAGGAATTATGATGAATCCAATGCATCTTTGAAAAGGAAACATTTTAATGGCCCTTTAAATTTATCTAAGTTTTTTATCTCCCTGAGGTGAGAGGGTAAAGAATTCCAAATGAGAGGTGCTGTAACAGAGAATATTGTCGTATGGCGAGTATTAATAATCAGTTCAGTAGTTGCAGCCGAGAGGCAGAATGTAGAAGAGGAAAGGTCTCCCTGGATACAGAGCAGTTTTCAGCGTTTCCTCTGCTGTGACCTGCTGCAGCATTTGAAGGGCCAGCAGGAGGGGGGGGGGGGGGAGAGCTTAGATGCTGGGCCCGCAAGAATGCATGGGTGGGGATAGGGTGGGAGGAGAGCAGATGAATTAGAGAGAAGAGAGCCCTGTAGCAAAGGAGAATGGAAACAGAGATGCTGGATAGAGTGGCTTAGGGAAGAGAGATACATGGAGCAAGGGAGCGGGGAAAGAGAGGGGACAGATGCTAGACTTAGAGGGGTGGAGGGAGAAGAGAAGTCAGAGACTGTTCTAGATGTTATTGAATGAACGTGCATGCATGAAGTTGTTAGATTGTTTGGAATATAAATATTTAAAAATAAATAAAAACCGAGGGAAGGAAAGAGAAGGTGGGTGGGGATCAGCGGGGGCACAAGAGGAAGAGAAGAGAAGCTGGACATGAGAAGCGACAGGGACATAGCAGAGATGCTGACTCTGGAGGGAGCCTAGGAACAGGGACACAGATGGGAGATACTGGACAGGACAGGTAGAGACACATAAGAAAGGTGGATGGTGGACATAGAGAAGAAATGTCAATAGGACAGGAGACCCTGGAGAGAGAAAAGCAGACGAGAGACATTAGAACCAAATACCTTTGTTCTCTATTTTCTGACTTAATATCTCATCCTCACCACCTCAGATGGTGTTCTAGGGGGGTCCATTCAGTCCTAGTTATGCACTGATTAAAAGGTTTACTTTTTGGTAATTACAGGTACTCGGTCGAATCTGACCCTGGAGACTTGCTTCTGCTGGATTCGGTTACTGGCCAGATTCTTGCCAAGCAGGACATTGACGGGAAATCAGCTTTCATGAAAAGCAGCTGGTACACGGCTTTGATTGTTGCATTTGACAATGGTAAAGACCCCCTTCCACCCTGGCACTGCCCAGATAAGTGTTTCCTGAGCAGTCAGTATGTTCTGTTTCCCTATGTACTACACCCTTTTTTTGTCTGAATTTTAAAATATTTATCCAAGAGACAATAGGAAGTTTTTGAGACTCTCAGTAAAAGAAATGCACAGAAATGATATACATCTAGGTTTTCTTGTTGATATCAGAACTATGTTACATGAGTATTTATGGATTGCTAATATGCCCCAGCAGGAGTTCAATGCGATTTACAATTTAGAAGAGCCTGGCTATGTCCAGGATTTAGATTATTTCATTAGGGCTCATGACATTGATATCTTGGTTTGTGTTCATGTAGGCGTATGATTATGGTATTATGGTTTGGAGAGAAGCTTGGCCATATCTGGTGTTGCAATCTTGGCATTACGGGTTCTGATATGATTGTCACTTTCCTGGTTTGTGGGGTGATGGGTATAAACCCAAAATGTTCATTATTGCTTTCTACCTGAGAAATTCACCATTTGCTCACCTTAAAACATAACCTTGGACATCTTTGAATGGAGAATGGCTCACTGGGGAAGGCTTAGCCAACTAGAATCATCCCAAAGTGAATATTTTAACCCATTCACTGAAAATCAGCAGCTGCAATTGCACAGTCTTTGATCACTGTGTGTGAGACTCTGGTGTAGATCTCTGCAAGCCATTCTGCTTCTGATGGCATCTCTTGTGTTTCGATAGCGTTAATATTGCTCTTCTTCATGGCACGCACAGGGCTTAATTTCTCAGTTTTCAGACTCAGGTGTGTGGTGCTCTCACCCCTCTGTCCTGGGCAACCTATAGAGAAGAGGGGAAGGGGATGAGTCTGGAATGGAGCAGACAATGGTCACTCGGCTTCCTGACCCAGCCCCTCCTTCCTCCTTCTCCTGTTGCTCTTGTCCCTGGCCCACCTGCACCCCCAGATCTACATCCTTTTTAAAATTCCTGTATAACGCTCAGCTTAGGGCCTCTATGGTGCCTACCGTCCAGCTCTCAGCACCCTCCCAGGAGCACATGCCTTTCACGTGTACAATAGAGACCCTGTGGTGTTACTGAAGTTTGCCTCAACTAATCTCTCGTAGCTGGGTACAGTTGTAGCGGTTGTGTATTTTGCACTGAATTAACGTTGACTTTGCTTCTCTGTTTTCAATCAGATTGGGCCCAATATTGAGACCCTGGGAGACAGTTGGAAGGTAGCCCGGAAATTCAATGCCAGGCTGTATCCAGCAACCAGCGTTGAATTTCGGGGGTGGGGGGGGGCCGTTGGCCACTAGAAACATAGCCAGTTAAGCAGATATGTATCGGTTGGCTGGCTAAGTTATATTGGCTAAAGATAGACCTGCTTTTTATTTAGGTCTGTCTAGTTTGGCCAATGAATATTGACTAGTGCTGAATACTGAGCAAATTGTCTGTCGCACTCCCTGAAATGCCCCCTCCAGGCTCTTTCCCCCTGATGGATAGGAGGTGTGGATTTTTTTCATGCAATTTGTGAAAGCTTTTGGTTGGCTAAATCACCTCCCGTTAATGTGTAACGTGGTGTTCTCTTCTCCACAGCCGACCCTCCTCTCACAGCTACTGGTACCTTGTCCATTCAGGTCCTGGAGATGAATGATTATGCCCCCATTATCTACCCCCTCAATGACTTCTTGTGCAGCCAGCCTGGCAAAGGCGACAACATCATTCTGAGCGCCACTGACCAGGACCTGAAGCCCCAGGCTGACCCTTTTGTCTTCCAGCTTCATCCTGGGTTCCTGGAGCTCTCTCACGCCTGGGAAATCACTAGCATTAATGGTAAGAGCCCATGCTCAAAGCTAATTAGCACCAGATTAGCCCACGTTAATTTGATTTATTTAAGTTATTTATATAGCGCGTATCAATGGAGGTTGTCTAAGCTAATATTCAGGTACTCCTGCGGGCTCACAATCTCCCTAACATACCTGGGGTAATGGAGGGTAACGTGACTTGCCCAGTTGCTCTGCAAACTTGAGCCACTTAGTACAGGAAGTTTGGTTCGATCATGCGGCCTTAGATCTCGTGAGACTTCTGAGCTTCTTGCACTGCGCGGCTGAAGCTTGCAAAGAACAAGAGTCCCACAGGGAAGAAGGATTTCTGCAGTTTTGATGCAGCTGAGGCCAGCCAGATGAGGGCCAGATAGCAGCACAGGATGGGCCAGGTTCTGTCCCACAGGCCGTAAGTCGAACAAGGCGTTGCACATACTTAGCAAACAACAGAATATGTGTTTTGTGCACATTGGACTGTGAGTTGTGTATGGATGAATAAAGTGTACAGTCCTGTGTTTATGAAGTGTGGGGTAAGAGGCAGTATTAGGGCTACCAGATGTCTGGATTTACCTTTCTTTGTAAAAAGCATGTCCGGGCGGCTTTTCAAAACAGGGCACTTTATCCGGGTTTTGAAAAGCTTCTTTGGGACCGTGTCGGGAGGGCACCCGTGCATGTGCAGGTGCCCTCCTGACCAACGAGAACAGGTTGAGGGGGCGGGGCTGGGACATGATATGGGTGGGACTGGGCGGGCCTGAGGGCGGGGCTATGGGTCTGGATTTTATTTCACTAAAATCTGGTAACCCTAGACAGTATATATGAGCATTTTCAGTCTGCACAAACTCAGCTGATCTTGAAAGAGGGCCTGGGATAGGCAGTGGGATCTCTTGGAGAGAGAAAGAGATAATGGTTACTGTGGATGGGCAGACTAGATGGGCCATTTGGCCTTTATCTGCCGTCATGTTTCTATGCTTAAAATAGTTTCACATGCCCATATTAAAAAAAAAGTATGATAATCTACTGGCCACCAGAGCAGTGAAACTGGACCGACAACTCACCAATCTGCTGACTTGAACCACAGACTACATAACCTTCAAAAAAGAAAAAAAAACCTTACTCTTCAAAAAATACATAAAACCAATATAATACAACCAATAATGTTCCGAATTCCTCCTGCATTACCAACTACTCCTTAGCAAATTAGAAAATGTTCAAACTATTCCTTAAGTACATCTTAATATCTTATCAATATGTACTTCTTAAGATCATAACAATTCTTATGTAATCCGCCTTGATCTGCAAGGTAAAGGCGGAATAGAAATCATTAATGTAATGTAATGTAATGCAGTGGGTCCCAACCCTGTCCTGAAGGACCACCAGGCCAATCGGGTTTTTCAGCTAGCCCTAGTAAATATGCATGAGAGAGATTTGCATATAATGGAAGTGAGAGGCATGCAAATCTGCTCCATGCATATTCATTAGGGCTATCCTGAAAACCCGATTGGCCTGGTGGTCCTCCAGGACAGGGTTGGGAACCACTGATGTATTGTAATAAATGCATACAGAGCACCTAAGTCAGGGCTGCCTAAGTCCGGTCCATGAGATTTACTGACAGGCCAGGTTTTCAGGCTATCCACAATGAATATGCATGAGAGAGATTTGCCTGTACTGCCTACTTCATATGCAAATTTCTCTCATGTATATTCATTGTGGATATCCTGAAAACCTGGCCTGTCAGTAAATCTCAAGGACCGGGCTTGGGCAGCCCTGATCTAAGTACTCTAGTGCCACTATGTGTGGAAGTTCCACAGCACCCACAGGACAGCTGTGTGGGTGGGTCCCTGGGCAGGGCTTCCACTTCTATGGCTAGCTTACAGAATTCTGCCCTGCCTCATGCAGGCATCCACACTTACCCAGTTAGTCACGAATATTGCGTTCTGCTAGTATTTTATAAAGGGATCTGGGCACGGGGGTCCTGCAGGAGAATAAGCCCCTTCCATGTGGCCTGAGGGCACCTAATAGAGGCTCCCACTGCTGGATAGCGTGCAATGATATCAAAAGCAAACAGAACTAAACGAAGCCTGTTTTTGTCAAACTGGAACAATTTCAGTTCAATTTGTGCATATCATCCGGAATAAATTTTCAATAAGCCTATCGCAAATATTCCACATGGAGTCATTTTCTCCATGGATCGACCGTAGCTTCAATGGCATTACTACTACTACCATTAATTATTTCTATAGGGCTACCAGACGCACGCAGCGCTGCACAGAGTCACAAAGAGTAAGAAAACAGTCCCTGCTCCAAAGAGCTTACAATCTACACAGCCAAGACAAACAGGATGTCATGGATACAGTTAAGGGGAACAGTTAATCTGAGCCATTGTGACATCACCGAGGAAGTTGGCTCTTATTGGTGGATTGAGGCATTATGACATCACAATCCCAGCTCTGCTTCCCAGAGATGGAAACTCTTCACACTACTACTATGAATTATTTCTATAGCGCTACCAGACGCAGACAGCACTTAAGATGATAAGATCCCTGGTCCCTCTTCTTGATGTAAATATAAGAACATAAGAACATAAGAAACGCCTTCACCGGATCAGACCGAGGTCCATCTAGTCCGGCAATCCGCACACGCGGCGGCCCATTTAGGTACTCCTTTTTGGAGACCCGGATTTACCGTATCCCTCAATATGATATGCAAGAAGGTATGCATCCAACTTGCGCTTGAATCCCAGTACAGTAGTCTCCTCCACAACCTCCTCCGGGAGCGCGTTCCAAGCATCCACCACGCGCTGTGTGAAAGAAAACTTCCTGACATTTGTCCTGAACCTGCTGCCACTCAGTTTCAGGCTATGACCTCTTGTCTGTGTCACATGTGAAAATGTCAGTAATGCTGCTTCTTGGTCTATTTTATCAAATCCTTTTAATATTTTGAAAGTTTCAATCAAATCCCCTCTCAGTGTTCTCTTCTCAAGGGTAAACAGTCCCAGTTTCCTGAGTCGATCTTTGTAGTTCAAATGTTCCATTCCTTTAATAAGTTTCGTAGCTCGCCTCTTACAGTGTTAACTCATTTTCTTGGTACAGTGGTGCCTCACACAACGAACTTAATTGGTTCCAGGAGCAAGTTTGTTATGCGAAAAGTTCGTTATGTGAAACGCGTTTTCCCATAACAATACATGTTAAAAAAAATAATTCGTTCTGTAGCATAAAATATGCTAAGATGACATAAAAAAAGATAAATTTTTTGTTATTATTTTTATTTAGATACATCTAAAAACATAATTGTTTTTTAAAACAACACACATTTTTTAAATTTAAAGACAGACTAAGTAGAGTCTACCGAATCTTGCACATCTTCATCCATTTTCTGCTTTTTGGCCGATGGTTTCATGAAAAACCTGTCCAAAGTCGTTTGTTTTTCTCTTTTCTCCAACATCTGCCGGAAAGCCATGATATACTGTATAAACAATAATTTTACAGTGAGAGAGGGCAGAGTATCAGCGGCAAAAACTGGGACTTAACTGTTCATTTTTTTTTTTTTTCTAGCATCGGGGAAGCGGCGAGAGTAGCTCCGCCCCCCCCCCCCAACGCATCAGCAGTAGGCGCCGGGCCCCTGCGAGCCGACGGTCCGCCACTGCACAGGGAGCCAGGCGGAGAGAGGGCAGTTAAGCGCAGTGCCTGCGCGGAAGGATGCAGCTCGGGCGACTTCGTTGTGTGAAACGAAGTTCGTTGTGCGCAGCGTTCGCTGTGCGAGGCACCAATGGATTATTGCAACTCACTATATAAAGGGCTGTGTCTAAAAGACGTAAAACGTCTTCAACTCATACAAAATACTGCTATCAAATTATTTCAGGTTCTAGAAAATTTGATCATGTCACCCCTTTATTACAAAAAGCTCATTGGTTGCCTGTCTTACAGCGGATCACTTACAAAATTGCACTTGTGACTTTGGACATTAAACAGACCAATCCTCGCCATACTCTCATTTCTTCAGTCACTGCCCCATTAATCTGGAATTCTCTCCCCCTGTTCCTCAGAGCCAAACAAAACTTGCAAACATTTAAAAATAACCTAAAATGCTTGCTTTTTAAAGATGCTTTTAACTGATCTTACTTACGTACGAACCTATTTTCTCATGAATTAAATCATTTCCCTTTCCTATTGTACTTTCCTTATTTGTATTCTTTTTTTTAAAAAAATTGTAGTTCTCCTATTTTTTTCCCAATGTTTTCATGTTACCAGTATGTTTGTTCATGTTTATTATCTAAAACGTTTGTTCCCCAGCTATTTTAAATAATTATGTACAACGCTTTGTACCTTTGGATAAGTGTTTAATCAAAATTTAAAGAAACTATGAATCACAAAGAAGACAGTCCCTGCTCCAAAGAGCTTACAATCTATACAGCCAAGATAGGCAAACAGGATGTCATGGATACAGTTAAGGGGAAGGGTTAATCAGCGGGTTAATCATTCTGACTCACGTTGGCCTGCACCTCAACCAGATGCTGCTTGAAGTCATCAGTGTCACAAATCATAAACATGCTGCTGCTTAAAACCCCAAATCTTGCAGTTAACAGGGTTCATGTCTGGACTGTTAGTGGGCCACAAGTCCAGCAAAATCAGACCTGGATGGTTTAATGAAAAGGATGAAAAGATGCAACATTGCCAATGATACAACAAATGGCCAATAGCAGTTGCTGTGATAGCAAAACTTGCCATAATCTTTGCACCTGGATCAACGAAGAAAAACTTTGTGCATCCCATTCTAGAGACTATCACCAATTTGCTGAATGTCAAGCGAGTACACAGACGATCGGCAATAATATTGTGCTTCTTCATGACAATCTGTGCATATAGTCAGTCATTTTGGGTGTCAGGTGGCTCAACCATGAAAACGCTCTCATCTGTAAACCAAACGAAATTAATGGCATGACATGCAGGGGTGGGGAAGGAGTCAAGATGGCAGCCAGATCTTGATGGCGTTCGGGCATTTCAGCGAACTTGGCTGAGATTTAAATTTGACCTTGGCTTTTGTCATTCAGCTTCTGTTAATTCTTTCTTCGAATTCTGATGCCCCATATAAAGCAGAAGGGGACGACCTAGGCCGTTCCACTACTGGCCACAGTGTCGTCCCCTAGGCAGCCAACAATTTCTCAAGTCCTGGATTGCCAAGTAGGGAAGTCCCTGTCTATAACTTGGGGAGAGGACCCTGCTGTGGAGGTGAACAAAGGAGCGTTCAGCTCTTTGGGACGCAATGTTTCTGTCTTTCTCGAAGACTAATCCTCCACTATATCTGACGGTAGCTAGGGTTGACGTTTCGAACTCTATGGAAACCATCAAGGTTGGACTGGGATCTGATGCTGGAGGAGCTTTTCCCTCGTTGGAGCTGGTTAAGAGAGCTAACATTGTTGAATCTGAGAATTTGACTTCTAAATGTGTGGTGACCATAAAAATGCTCCTTGAGGCTGGATGGAATGGCTGGGAAAAGAGCTCCAGATATGGCTCTTGTGAATAAAGCTGATGTGATTTTACAGAATATGGATAATGCTTGCCAAGATTGTTAAAGACTGAAACTAATAGTCTTAAAGAAACAGTTTCATCAGAAAAATTGAGCAACTGGAGAACTTTAATGGACCTTTGAACTTGAGAGTCCCAAATTGTCCTAAAATGTTGGGCATATCCCTGGTGGATCAAGAAAATTGGAAATTTTCTCTTGAAGTTATACCTCCAAATTAATAAAGTTTGCTGTATACCAATTGCTTATAAGAACAATACTGTCACTGGGGAGCAACCCAAAACAAAGAAAAATCTAACAAGACTGCAGTGAAAGGCGAACACCAAAAATGGTTTATATAGTGTATCTAAATTTCCAGAAAGCTTTTGATAATGTTCTTCACAAGAGGCTCCTGAGAAAATTAAAGTGTCATGGGATAGGTGGCAAAGTTCAGCTGTGTATTAGAAATTGGTTATCAGATAGAAAACAGAGGGTAGGGTTAAATGGTCATTTTTCTCAATAGAGAAGAGTAAACAGTGGAGTGCCACATGGATCTGTACTGAGACCGGTGCTATTTAACTTATTTATAAATGATCTGGAAATTTGCAAGTGACACTAAACTGTTCAAAGTTGTTAAAACGTTTGCGGATTGTGATAAATGGCAGGCGGACCTTAGGAAATTGGAAGACTGGGCAGCCAAATGGCAGATGAAATTTAATGTGTACAAATGCAAAGTGGTGCACATTGGGAAGAAAAACCTGAATCACAGTTACCGGATGCTAGAGTCCACCTTGGGGTTTAGCCCCCAAGAAAAGGATCTGGGTATCATCGTAGACAATACGATGAAATATTCCGCCCAAAGTGTGGCGGCGGCCAAAAAAGCAAACAGGATGCTAGGAATTATTTAAAAAGGAATGGTTAACAAGACTAAGAATGTTATAATGCCCCTGTATCGCTCCATGATGCGACCTCATCTAGAGTATTTCATTCATTCTGGTCTCCTTATCTCAAGAAAGATATAGTGGCGCTAGAAAAGGTTCAAAGAAGAGAGACCAAGAAGGTAAAGGGGATGGAACTCCTCTCGTATGAGGAAAAACTAAAACAGTTAGGGCTCTTCAGCTTGGAAAAGAGACAGCTGAGGGGTGATAGGATTAAAGTCTACAAAATCCTGAGTGGAGTAGAACAGATACAAGTGGATCGATTTTTCACTCTGTCAAAAATTACAAAGACTAGGGGACACTCGATGAAGTTACAGGGAAATACTTTTAAAACCAATAGGAGGACATATTTTTTCACTCAGAGAATAGTTAAGCTCTGGAACACGTTGCCGGAGGATGTGGTAAGAGCAGATAGCGTAGCTCGTTTTAAGAAAGGTTTGGACAAGTTCCTGGAGGAAAAGTCCATAGTCTGTTATTGAGAAAGACATGAGGGAAGCCACTGCTTGCTCTGGATTGATAGCATGGAATATATCACCCCCCCCCCCCCCCAATATTCATATTCAAAAATTGCACTCAAATTAAAGAATTAAAAATATTTTCCAACCCCCCCTCCCACCCACCCTGGACGTGTATGATCATAGGGCAAAATCAACAATCACTCTTTGCAAAATTTTGTCAATTGCTCCCACAAAATTTTTATTGAAATTGGTCATGGTTTGACAGAGTTATGCAGAAAACAAACTTTGCAGAGTGTTTTTGGAAGCAAAGTGTAGAATTCTTCCCTAAGTCAGCATTTATATGTCAACATTTAGGAATGACCACTTGAGGGCAAATGCATGCTCTGACTCGGAGAGACAACTCTGAATCTCCGCAGGAAGATCTCTCAAACTAGAAACAGGAAGCAAGCGCTCATACTTTATCCCTGGCCTGTGGAACCAACTACCTGGACACACTAATGGCTTTGCGGAGAGCAACAAAGACCTTCCTTTATACCAAAGATACTGATTCCTTCAAAAACTACTATCGCTAACCTCTCGTCCCTAAGTTTGGATGCATTTGTTATAAGGTGCTTTTTGGATTATCTCCCTGATATTTATCCCCCTATCTGAAACTTTCTTACTCAACAAAAGGAACTAGAAATTCTGGAAAGTTCATCTTCTCTTTGGAGTATCAAGCTGGGAAGATGATTGTTCAATCTAATTCTTACTTCACATTTAGGAAATCATTAAAGACCTATTTATTTGACAAATAAGAATATTAATTTTGATATATTTAACTGAGGTCTTTTGTTTCTATTCATATTGTCATAGTATGTTTTAATTTTTTAATATTTTTTAATATTGCACTTGAATGTTTTTAATAATTGTATTACTTTTATTATATGAAACTGTACCATGTGCTGAAATGTTCCTGTTGTCAACCGCCCAGAACTACTGGTTGGGCGGTAGACAAGAAAATCAATTATTATTATTGTTATTAGTTAGGAATGTAATGTAATGTAATGTAATTTATTTCTTATATACCGCTACATCCGTTAGGTTCTAAGCGGTTTACAGAAAATATACATTAAGATTAGAAATAAGAAAGGTACTTGAAAAATTCCCTTACTGTCCCGAAGGCTCACAATCTAACTAAAGTACCTGGAGGGTAATAGAGAAGTGAAAAGTAGAGTTAGAGGAAAAATAAAAATAAAATAAACATTTTAACAAGACAGCATTGATCTAAATACTTTGGAAGGTAGAAGAGAGGAGAGAAAGGAATAGAAGCAGAAGGGGGAGTCGTTGAACAGTAGAATTCTGGAGAAATTTAAATGATAGAAATAGAACAAAACAAAGACAAAAGGCAAAACAATAGATAAGATTAAAGATAAATCATAAGCTGGAAAGAAAAATAAAATAAAACTTTGTCTTCAATCCACGGTTTCAGCGTCAGTGATGAAGTGGAGCAAGTAAGTTTAGGAGGAGCGATTGACGTTTCCAGAAAGGGCTTCTTCAGGGAAGAGACTTGGCAGACAGTCCCAGGATGCCTATGTCTCCTCCCCTGCGATGTTCTCCCATCCATGCATTCCCTCCCAGACACACTGCCCGTGCCCCAGCCGCTCCAAGGAGGCTGCCCCAGATGAGGCCCACGGTGAATGCAGGATTCTCTCCTCTGCGGGAAAGCCGCCCGGAGCCGACAGTCGATCTTCTTAGCGGATTGCATGGGGGGAAGAGTTCACACTCTTGGTAGGATCGGGTCTGTGTGCTCTCGGTGGTTGTGGCTGGTCTCGTTGCTGCTTAGGTGTAAAAGCAGTTGATTTCCACTGCTGCTGATATTTAAAAGCAGGCAGATTGATCTCTCCAATGGACTGCAGGGGGAGGAGTTCACACTCCTGGCAGGATCGGGTCTGTGGGCTCTTGGTGGTTGCGGTAGGTCTCGCTGCTGCTTGTATGTAAAAGCAGTTGTTTTTCTACTGCTGCTGCTATTTAAAGCAGGTAGATTGATCTCTTAAACGGGATATAGGGGGAGGAGCTCACATGCCTGGTTGGAATCTGTCCCCTTGTATGCTTCTTTGGTATCCTCTCTTCCTTTTTCAGTTCTTTTCCCTTCACTGTGAACGTCCTTTTGTAACCTGAGCTGTTGAGAGGATGGGATAGAAATCGAAATAAATGTGGGAACCAGCTTATAGTCTTTAAGTCAATCGCATGCCAACGTTAGAGAGTCCTCCATAGCAGCCCCGCTACGATAATGTTACCCTTCTTTAATTTTAGTGTGAAAATAGCACCTCCACTCAGAGAGCGGTAGAAAGCTGGAACGCTCTTCCGGAGGCTATTATGGGGGAAAACACCCTCCAGGGATTCAAGACAAAGTTGGAAAAGTTCCTACTGAACCAGAACGTTGGTCACAGTTGGGGCACTGGTCTTTGACCTAGGGGCCGTCGCATGGACCGCTGGTCTGGCCCAGCAGCGGCAATTCTTATCTATATAATAAAACCGTAGGCGGCGCATGCGCATTCTTATCGGCGTGCTTCCATGATCCGTAAGTCCGTGGCCGCCAAGAGTGCAGCATGCCCCGCGCTTACTACGGCCCCACGCGCAGCTGAGTTCGGCACGGCGGTTTCCCCAAATAGGGGAAGCCGAACAGCTCACTCCCACCTCATGGTCCTGCCGCCGCTCCTGTTCACAGCGGCCTGCACGTCAACGACTCTCCCCCCCCCCATCCTCCCGCAACAGCCGCTACCGCTCATGTTCAAAGCGGCCTGCTGAGGTTCGCGGCCGGCTGTAGCGAACCTCTCAGGCCGCTCTCCACATGGTAGCACGTTCCCTCTGACGCGATCGCGTCAGAGGGAACATGCTACTGAGGTGGACAGTGGCCTGCGAGGTTCGCTACAGCCGGCCGCGAACCTCAGCAGGCCGCTTTAAATAGGAGTGGCAGCGGTGGCAGAAACCATGGATGCACAGGCACAACTAAGCGCCAGCTCCTCCCGAACTCACACACACACCTAATTGTCAGCTCATTTGAAGAGCCCGAACTCACAGCCACACCTAAACATGCAGACCGGGATCGTGGGAGGATGCGCCCTGGCAAGTGGTGCACAGGGACTTGAGAGGGAGGGAAATTGGCTGGGGAGAAATACAGGCAGACAGCTTTGTGATGTTCCCAGAACAAATGTGGCAGCTCAACCTAACCTGAATGGAAGTAAAGAGGTATGTACGTTAGACACTCACAGAAGGACAGGAACACTGGACAAGGAGAGAGAGACACACAGACACTCACAGAAGGACAGGGGGCTAAAGAGACAGATTGAAAAAAAAATAAAAAAATACAGTGGACAAGGAGAGAGAGAGACAAAGACACTCAGAATTTCTGGACAGGGATCTAAAGAGACATTGAAAAAAAACCCACAAGAAACACTGGACAAGGAGAGAGAGACACACAGACACTCAGACTTATACAGATTTGCAGAAAAAATGGACAAAAAAACAATTTATTAAGCACAAAGTATGCAACAAATAGGAAAAATATAAAAACTTTAAATAAATCAACCATACGATGGATATTAAAGCTCTCACATTAAGTTTTCAGTAATTTTCACATATATTACATTACATTACATTACTTATTCTAGCACCCGTTAATCTAACGGGCTTAAACACTAGTGTTCTTATAAAGTGCCTAACACAGGCAAATGTAAATGTTTCTCTCCTCAATATTGTCTATTCCCATATGAGTCAATATAAAGAACGATCTTTTTTCTAAACAGTAGATTTACTTTTGGTAAGAGACAAGTATATCATAACTATGGGTGATCAGATCATAGGACCTCCTATAATCTTTATATTATTTCAGGTCCACATTCTGACTCCAAATAGGCAATACTGAGGAGAGAAACATTTACCTTTGCCTATGTTAGGCACGTTATAGATTCCTTAATCTTTTTGAGACATCCATGTTGGACCTTATTTGTTCTATACTCTATCTTGTTGCAAGTAGGATGTTTATATAACAAGGAAGTCCTCTTCTTTTCATCTTAGCTCAGAGAAGGAAACGCACAAAAAAGCTGTATGTCTTCACAGTGTCAGGGCAGGAATCGTGCTGAATGCTTTGGGTTTGTCACCAGCTAAACCTCTCCTTTCTTGCTCAGATACCCACGCTGAGGTGAAGCTACTAACAGAGGTGGAAGAAGGAATCCATGCTCTGCATCTCCTGGTCCGTGACTCCGGGGAGCCCCAGCAGGAGCGGGAGCAGGTCCTCAATGTGTCGGTGTGCCACTGTGACCGCTCTGAAAGCTGCAGGCCAGGCCTGGCATCTATCTTCAGTGCAGGAGCGGGCATTAGCTTTGGGGCACTGATGATCATTTTGGCCAGTGTCATCCTTCTGCTGTGTGAGTGAGAGAGCCTGTGTTCAGTGAGGGGAGCTGGTTTTGGTTCTAGTATGGAAATTAAATGGCTTGGGGAAATCCACTACTTATTCCTAGAATAAGCAGCGTAGAATCTGTTTTGCTACTTGGGATCTAGCTAGGTACTTGGGACCTGGGTTGGCCACTGTTGGAAACAGGAGACTGGCTTGATGGACCTTCGGTCTTTCTCAGTGTGGCAATTCTTATGTTCTTATTTACCCAGGGTGGTGGAAACCAGATCTCACTGGATGGGCCAGTTGGTCCGTATCATGCTACTGTGAGCTGCATTCTGATGGGCCCAAGCAAAGCCAGGTCCTGGTTTCCACCCAGTCACACTTCCTCACTACTTTGTTCTGTTCTTGCTTGGCAGTGCTGGTACTGCTGGTGGCCATTATCGAACGTTGCCGTCAGCAGGGCTTTCACCGGGGAATATTGGCCAACTCCGATGATGATATCCGAGATAACATCCTGAATTATGATGAGCAAGGAGGAGGAGAACAGGACCAGGTAATACAAAAAGAAAGCAACAACCGAGGTAACTCAGCAACCAGCTTTCATGTACCGAGTCCACCTTGCAAGAGCTCAGTCCATGTTCTGCAGCACCCCATGAAATCCCGGTATAGACACTTTCCCAACCAGGGGCCCTTGCTGCACTGACTTCCATGACTCTTGTCCAGTGGTTTCTAACCTGCGTTCTGCAGACCCATGGATGATCCATGAGACCATTACATAGGAGCCACAGGTCACAGAGAAGAGAAAAAGTCTTTCTGTTACTGCTCTAATGCACGTAAGCAGAATACAGAAGCTGCTGTAGAGACTTTGGAGATAGTGGTAGCAGAAGTAGTGGCGGGGTGGAATCAGAAGCAGCCTCACAGCCCAGAAGTGGGGCCAGCAATTGTGGCAGTGGGAGGTGTGACCGGAAGCCAGAAGCGGCTGCAAAGAAAGAGATACAAAAAGTGAGGAGTAGCTGAAGGAAAGAGAGAGACTGGTCAAGTGGTTGGAGAGAGAACAGGTTGAGGGGAGGAGATTGGTTGGGGGATCGAGCAAGACTGATGAAGTCAGGCTGGAAAGAGAGAGTGTCTGCTGGGGCCTGGCTAGAGACTGGTGAAGGGGAAGGAAAGTAAAGTGGGCTAATGGAGACAGAATTGGCACTGAGGGCCATCACATAGAAAAAGGAAGGCAGATAAAGGCCAAATGGCCTATCCATGCCATCCACTCACCCTTCCTCTCCCTTAGAGATCCAATATACTTGTCCCAAGCTTTCTTGAATTCAGATAGTCTTGGGAGCTGATATTCAGACTGCAGGAAGCAGGCTGGCTATCTCCCGCAGTTGTCGCTGAACTCAAATATTCAAATCCGGGCTGTTTCCAGTGTGAGGGGGGGGGGGGGGGGGGGATTAGCAGCTATAACTTAACCAGCTAAGTCAATATTGAGTACTAGCCTGTTAAGTTTATAGTGGTCAAAGATAGTCCTGCTATTTACATGGCCCAATTTGTCTACTAAACCTGGCCAATCAGCCCTCACTGTCGGTGGCTATGGCATGATAGAGCATCTTAGCTACGAAGTGTGAATATTCAGCAGAGACAGCCAGCGATATCCCACTGGATAGTGGCGGTTAGCTGGCTAAGAGCTATTTAACTGGCCTGGAATCGCTCATGACTAATTAAATAATGCTGAATATCGGGAGGTTTGTCTCCACCACCTCTGCCAGGAGGCTGTTCCATGAATTCACCAACTTTCTGTAAAGAAACATTACCTCAGGTTATTCCTGAGTCTGTCCCCTTTCACCTTCATCCTGTGACCCCTCATTCCAGTGGTCGTCATCAGAAAGCATATGGGAACAGTTGGGAGGCAGAATATATGATGGAGACGTTTAAATATGTCCATGGCAGAAATGCAAAAAAGAGTCAAGTCTCTTTCAATTGAAGGGAAGCTCTGGAATGAGGAGACATAGAATGAAGGTTGAAAACCTGAAGAAATACTTAATGGAAAGAGTTGGGAATTTGTAGAACGGCCTCCCGGTGGAGACAAAGACTGCATCTGAATTCAAAAAAAGCTCAGGATTAGTAAATATAGGGTTACCATTTTTCAGGCTGCAAAAATCCAGCCACATGGCTCCGCCCAGTTCTGTCTTTGGCTCCGCCCTATTCCACCACAGCCCCTCCCAGCTCAACCTCCAGCTCTGCCCCACAAACCTCCTCTCTTCTTCCCTGACAAGCTCTGGCCTTGTCTGGAGCATGTGTGGATGGATGTGTGTGACGTCATCCTTGCATGCTCTGATGCCCTCCAGCTGTGGGCGGAGCTCGTCAGGGCTTTCCAAAACCCAAACTGTTGGGTTTGGGAAAGTCTGTCTGGGAACCTGAACAGTCCTCTAAAAAGAGTAACCCTAAATACATAGAGGTAAGGATAGTATGAGTGGGCAGACTGGTTGGGAAATTTGGTCTCGTTCTGCCTTTATTTTTCTTCCTTGAGCATTCACTTGGTTGTGATTCCATTGCGAGGAAATGTGAAAACCACATCTGCAAATGTGTTTCTATTCCTACCACATGTGTTCATAGAGGCTAGCTGGGACCCAGGTTCTGTCGGTACAGTCTTGAAGTTTCTTCTGGATTTACCAATGTCCATTTGTATCGGGGCATTGAGTTGTTGGTCCTTATGTCTGAGACAGGGTGAAGGGTTATCACGCCTGAAAATTTAGGGAACACTAAGCCACTTTTGCTTTCTTACAGGACGCCTATGATATAGAGCAATTGCGAAATCCTACTGCGCTGACCACACCCTCATCTCTCCAGAGCAAACAGCCAATCCGAAGAGACGCTCCTTACAACTACACCACACCACAGTATCCAAGAAAATTCCCCAGCAACCCCTGTGACATCGAGGACTTCATCAATGATGTAAGTGTTGCTGGGGTTCTCTTGAGTTGCCCCGATGCAGTGTCTGTACTGGAAACTCTCCCCTGTTTCTCTTGTCTGGAGGGGGGGCGGTGTTTTCCCCTCACACCCATCATCTGCTCCTATCTAATCCCACTAGAACAGTCCAGTGTGATTTTCAATGTGTGTGGTGAACCAGAAACCCTCTCCTCTGACCGGTTCCGTCTTCTGGCCAAGCAAGAAAGTGGGATGCCCTGTTTCGCATAAGGGAAGTCAGAGAAAGGGAGAGGAAATCACAAGACTAAGTGCAAGTGAGGTGGAGTACAGAGTAGAAAATGACATGGGAACTCATTTTTCCGTCTTG
This sequence comes from Geotrypetes seraphini, assembly GCF_902459505.1. Taxonomy (NCBI): domain Eukaryota; kingdom Metazoa; phylum Chordata; class Amphibia; order Gymnophiona; family Dermophiidae; genus Geotrypetes; species Geotrypetes seraphini. The sequence goes on along the minus strand of NC_047087.1, from coordinate 8,579,585 downwards.
TGCCGGCGAGTTCTTTTCCTGTCCCTGCCCCATTCCTGCAAGCTCCGTCCTCATCTGCATAAGCCTCAAACACTTTAAAATCATAAGTGTTCGAGGCTTGTGCGGTTAAGGAATGGGACAGGGACAGAGACAAAACTTGCTGTGACGAGGCAGGGAAATTGAGTTCCTGCGGGGACAAATTTGTCCCCGTGTCACTTTCTTTTCTGTGTGGATTTAAGTTTAGGAAACAAGAAGTCAGCAGGGGTCAAGTCAGGAGAGTAAGATGGCTGGGGAAGAACTTTCATTGCGTTTTTTGTGCAAAATTCACAAATTTTGATGCCAGTGTGAGCAGGCACATTGTCGTGATGCAGGAATGACTGCTCCTTCCAAAGTTCAGGCCGCTTCTTCTTGATTCTCTCAAGGAGTCGTTTAAACACTTTCAGGTAGTCATTTTGGTTGTCAGTTTGTCCTTGTGGCAGAAATTCATAGTGAACAACACTGACCGTAAAAAAAAATCCTGTTAACATCATTTTAACGTTCAACCGAACTTGCTGAGCTTTTTTCAGTCTTGCCGATGTTTTGGTTCTCCATTGAGACAATTGAGCTTTGGTTTCTGCATCATAACCGTAGATCCATGTCTCATTACCAGTTCTCACTTTATCAAGAAATGTTTCATCTTCATTTGTCTGCTCAAGAAGTTTCTGACAGATCATGACGTGGTTGTTCTTCTGGTAGTTGGTCATCAACAAACTTTGTCGCAATGCAAGACATCCCCAACTTCTCTTTTAGAATATTGTAGCATGAACCAATGGAGATGTTGCATTCCTCTGCCAATTCTCTAACAAACAGTTAATCGCCGGTTAACGTGCACAAGAACCCTCACTTGATCAACATCCTGATCATCATGGAGCTGGGTTAGATGTTCTCTCAGGGTTTCCGCAGCTAGCATTGTGCTTGTTGCAGGTTTCTGGGTCTCGCTGCATCTTTGTCAGGTAGAAACCAACGTTTCAGCCATCATGCTGTGGCTTTCTTCAGGGTATGCTCTGAAGTCTGCAATGTGACTTTGGAAATAGTGGGTTCACTGACCTGATTGGGAACAGGGCAGTCCCCCAATTTGAATTCTGGTGGGAAAGTCAGTTGGTCAGAAATTTGAATTTTGTTGTGAAAGTCGATAGAATGGAAAAGTGTCTGGTAGGTTTGAAGATGTTCTCCCCGTGGAGCTGGGATAGATGTTCTCTCAGGGTTTCCATAGCTGGTTTCTACCTGACAAAGATGCAAAGAGACCCGACAAAGATACAGCAAAATCCAGGAACCTTTAACAAGCACAATTCCAGCTGCGGAAACCCTGAGAGAACATCTAACCGAGCTCCACAGGGAGAACATCTGGCCACCTATCTAAAACATTGATAGGTAAATCATTTTGTGATTGCCATTAAGCTCAGAATTTCTGTTACAATACTGCCAAATATTACGGTTCACATGGCCAACGGGAAGACGCTGGACTGGGAAGCTATGGCTAACTGAGAGCTGTAAATACCATTCTGTCTGATATGTCATATCCTTTTGCTGTGCATTACCTTATGCGTGTGTGATATTCTGAGGGCTGTTCTTGGTATTGTCAATGGTATTGAGTTGATGTTTGGCTTTCAATGTGCAATGCGGAACCCAGCATTCCTTACAAATTGTACTTTCATTGATGTTCTTTCAATCAAAATAAAAGTTAGGAAAAAAAACCCTGCACTATAGGCTTAAAATGTTTATTTGTAATGCCTGAGGCCCATAAAATTGCATAAAATCATCTTTCTGCTTTCAGTGGGGAGATGCAGAGAAGAAAATTAAGGAATGAGGAGGGGGGAAAATATTTGTTTGTAGGGAGGAATCTTTGTTCCCACATCCTGCAAATATGGTATTTACTTAGTTCTATGAGAAACCAGCTGCTAATATACATGCATGGTTTTCCTTCAGGGACTGGAAGCTGCAGACAGCGACCCCTGTGTGCCACCGTATGACACAGCCCTCATCTACGACCACGAAGGGGACGGCTCAGTCGCAGGAACCCTGAGCTCCATTGCATCCAGCCTGACGGATTCGGACCAAGATTACGACTACCTCAGTGAATGGGGCCCACGCTTCAGGCGACTGGCAGAACTGTACAGCCAGCCCTGAAGGGACGAGGCTCCGGTAGAACGACCAGGGCAGGGGGGAGGGCAGGGGCAGACCAGCAGTTATCTCTTCTTTGCGAGGGCAGGACTGGAAGGTGGTCAGGTGCCAATGGGTCATATTGAGGGGTGTCTGCTGTACATAGGACCAGAGATCTCTGCAGACCATATACGTCCCTGTTGACCACTGTCAGGCACCCTCACCTTGCTCTTTGGAATATTCCCACTACAGCAGATGGGGTACGGGTGCCCTCTGCATTATATATCACAGTACTGCTGGAAGAGGTTTCTTGTTCCAAATTCAAGAATGCAAGAGACAAGCACATGTCTAAGGGAGAGAAAGCAGGGCGAGAGCAGGTCAGGTGGCAGTGGACGGGCAGATGGGATAGGCCGTACGGGTCTTTATCCGCAATCCTTGTCTGCTTCTAAGCATTATCAGGTGACATTCAAAGGCACCTGCCCAAGACTGCACCAGTAACCGGGGAGCACATTCTCAACACCCCCCCCCCCCCCACCTCCCCAGCAAAGAGAATGCGAAAGCCTAGCCAAGCCCTCCTCCCACTAAGGAACAAATTGCTTCTGATATCTGCAGAACGGTATCTAGATGGGAAAGGTGTGGAGAGCAGTATTCTGCTTCAGTATAGGGTTACCATGGTTACCATTTGTTAGGGTTATCATATTGTTCTCAAAGAAACCCCCAACCTGTTCCACCTCTTATTTCGGATAAGCCTGGAAGGCCTGGAGCATGTGCTTATGTGTGCGGCATCTTCCACACATGCTCAGAGGCCCTCTAGATGCAACTGGAACTCGTCAGGGTTTTAGAGCCTGTCCAGGAGCCCAGACAGTCCTTAAAGAGGACATGTCCGGATTTTCCCGGACGTCTGGTAACCCTGCCATTTCTCCATATTTCCTTAGACATATCCTCTTTTTAGAGAATTGTCCAGGTGTCCAGGGAATTTTTTTTTTAATTAGGAGAATTTGTGTTTGTTCAGGTTTTAAAACAGCGAGCCACCTGCCCCACAAGCCCCCTCAGCATATTAATGCATCCTACCTCCCCTCAGAAGTCTGGATGTTTTCCTCTCCTCCAGGCACTTCCTCTCTAGTCTCTCCCCCCCCCCCCCCCCCCCACACACACACACACACACCGTTATCTTCAAAGCCTCAGATTCATTGCCAGCAGTGTCAGTGATTGAGGCATCTGCTGCTGGCTGGCACCTGACTCTTCTCTCTGGCGCATCTGACTTCCTGTGATGTGTTTTCCTGTTCCCATGCAGACGGGACGCAGCAAGGGGAGGAGTAGAGAGAAATACCAGACTGAATGACAGGGAAAGATGCTGCTGCTTGGAGAGGGAGGAAGAAAGGAAATAGAGCTAGCATGGAGATCGGAGGGGAGAGAGCAGGGTGGAGTTTGAGAGATCAGATGAGGGAGAGGGGAGAGACAGAGGCATATGAGAGAGAGATCCTGGGAGGTCAGGAGAGAGAGAGAGAGAGAGAGAAAAGCTGGCTCTAGATGGGAGTGAAAGAGGGCAGATGCTATATGGAAGGGGGGAGAGGGCAGACAAGGATGGAAGGGGCAGAAAAAGAAGGCAGATGCTGGATGGAAGGAAGAGAGTGAAGAGAAGATTAGGAAAGCAGAAACCAGAGATGACAAAAGTAAAATATACTAAGTATGGCACTGTGGTCACCTGATCTACTGGCCCGTGCGTATGACTCAGTTTGGGAGGGATGGGGGTGGGGAATGCATCCTTTTTTTGCCTTCATAGATATGGTAACCTTACTTCAGTGCATAAAATAGTTTGGCTGTTTTCAGCTGTCTCTGTTTTTTACGACTACGGAATAAAATGTCTTTACCTCTGTTCGTCCCTTTGTACTGAATTGGTTTTTCCTACATACTATGTTGGAGCATGTTTTTTTTTTTCTGGGGTGGGGGGCTAGTAGCTCAGTTGAATTGGTGTTGGGGCCCAGCTCTCTGCTACCTGGGGAGTTATAGCCCATCTCCTCACTCACATAGTCACAGGCACCAGAATTTCCTACAGAACCCTGCAACGATGGGCCAGAAAGCCAATAACTAGGTTCTATCATTCCTTTCTCTGTGGACATATTTTGGGGGAGTGAGGATGGCATTTCCCCCCAAATACTGCAGGATAGGCCTCAGAACAAAGGGCTTCCCTCCTTCTACTTCTGCTGCCTTTTCTCCTTCCCGCAACCTTTCAGAAGCAGGTTGAGGCACCAGACATCCAATGGAGAGAGAATCACCCCAAAACCCACCTGATATACAGCGACACCTCAGAAATCTTTCTACCTTTTGGACACCTTAACTTGCTTTAAAAAAAGGACTCAGATGGGACTTGTTTGTAAGAACACACTGATTTGCATATTTCTAGACTTTATCCTGGGAAAGTGAGGTGCTTTTGAGGAAATGTGGCAGGGAGAGGAGCAGGAGAGGTATTTCTGGTTTTGGGCACAATAAGGAGTGGGAAGAGTGCCTCAAAGGGGGGGGGGGCTGCTGAGTTAGAGAAGAATAGGTAATAAAGAATGAGAGAGCATTTGGGAGGGGGATGGAAAACGAAGTCGAACCCTTGGGTGGGTTGTGGGGTGATTGTGATAGGGAAGAGAAGACAGGTAGATGAAGTGGGAAAGTGCAGCAATGTGGGGTTGTCAGATTTCCTCTTAAAAACGAGGAAACCAGGCCCCTCCCCATTCCGCTTCCAGCCCCATCCTGTTCTGCCCTGGCTCCTTCCCCGAGGTCTGGAGGGCCTCTGCGCATGCACAGACATTGACGCAAACATATCACGCCCATGTCACCGTGTGCGCAGAGGGCCTCCAGATGTGACCGCAGAGCTCGGGGACTTCCACAACCTGGAGAGACTGCTGGGTTTTGGAAATCCTTCCAGGCAGCTGGACAATCCTCTAAAAAAAGAGAACGTGTCCAGGTTTTCCCAGACATCAGGTAACTACAGCAATGGAAGATTGACTACAGATATAAGAACGCTGTAAAGACAGAAATACTAAGGTAGAAAAGTTAAAGGAATGGGTGAGAACTTAACGCCAACTTTGTTTTAAGGAGGCAGAGTGGAAATGGAAGTGGGCGTTGTACGGAGAGACGACCCCTACCTTCTCATGAAAGTGTGTGTTTGCCCACAAAAAATAACCTCACATCATCTAGGCTCCAACTAACTGAGATGATGATGGGGGGGGGCCATTCTGCTACCACAACTGTCTTACACAGGATAACGAAGTGGTGAAGTACAAAGTGGTGAAGAACCTAAGGATAGCCTTACTGGGTCAGACCAATGGGCCACACTTCTCAGTATACACACCACATATAGATCAAGGCACATGTTATTAGGAGATTGATAAATTGGTCTGCAAATACACCATGGGACGTGGTACCTGGGATAAAGGAAGGTTAAGTGACTTGCCCAGAGTAATGAGGAGCATCTTGGGATCGAATCTGCAACATCAAGGTGCTGAGTAGCAGCTCTAATCATTAGGCCACCCCTCCAGTCCTTGAAACTTAATCTCAAACGTTAAAAACTGCAAAGGGACATGAATTTGATATCCTGCCTTTCCATGGTACAACCAAAGCAGGTGCTTTCTCTGTCCCCAGTGGGTTTTGTACCTGGGACAATGGAGGGTAAATGACGTGCCCGGGGAATTTAACCCAGTTCCCCAGGATTTCAATTGGCTACTTTAACCATTAGGCTCCTCCTCCAATCCATTCTTAGGGAAAGGAATATAGGAATAATGCAGCTATACGACAAACATTTGTTTAATATATAAAACTTTATAGAAACCAGGAAGAAGAATAAGCCCAGATGCAATAGAGCAATACCTGATGGAACTGACCTGCCAAGGTTAACAGCAGTTGAGGCTCAGCAGATTTCTTACGTAATCATGATTTAAGAAACACTGTGGGGAAGTAAAATCTTGCCACATGGAAAGGCACTGGGATTAGATGGATTTATACACAAACGTTGTAGCTGCTTTGGGAAATAACTAGCACAACCTCTAACTGAAGTTTTAAGACATTCAACCAGGAGTTGGCTGGAGTAAAGATTATCCATAAGTCACTCTATTGCTCCGACTGGCCATTGTCATCATTAGAAACAGACCTTAAGATTTTTACAAAATGGCGGCACAGACATTGCAGGCAGACATGCCCCAACTAGTACGATGATCAAGCAGGATTTATAACTGAGTGTTACAACTGTGACTCTACAATTTCCTTTCGCAAGCTAAAAAGTTGGTAGTACAAGGCCATTATCTGGCATGGATAAAATCTTAATAGAGAAAACCATTGGCCTGTTTACAAATAAATGGGCCCTACAGAGGGTTTTGAGTTAGAACATGAGACAAGACCTGGTTGCCCTTTGGCTTAGTATAGTTGGAGCAATCAAGGAACAAGGGAGATACTCATGAAACTGCTTAACACATTCAACATCCTATTTATTATAATTGTGGATCCAGTTGTGTATTGCTTTCCTGTGCGATAAGGTTTCTAGGGCAGTATGTTTTAAAACAAATATGACAAATTCAGAAACAATGAATGTAAATGTAGGAGAGAGAAGTAGACTGAACTTCCAAAATCCTGTTAAATGGGCCAAGACAAACAACAGCTAGCTAAGAGTGAATATTATAGAAGCCCTGGGAAAACTATACAAAGCTAATTACCCCCTAAGCCTCCACTGAAGGAAATATGGAAAATACTAGAACAATGGAAATGTTTAAATATATCCTGTATGCAGGGTCCAGACAGTAAAAATAAAGATTCGATATTTCCTAAACTTCTGTACCTACAAGCTATGCGATTTTCCAAGTATTAAATTGCAAAATATTCACTTATATTTTGAAAAGGAAATCACCACAGGTGCTGAGGTCAATGCTCTCTCTCATCCCAAATCCCAAGGGGTTCAATATATCGCAGGGTTGCACAGCTGGGCTAGGAGGCCCTTCTAAGAGTTAGCCTAAGATGAACAACAGTTATTGAGCACAACACCATTGTAGGTCTGGTGGCTCCGTGTGGTTGATTCAAAAGAAAGCTAATCCCTATATGTGCCTTGTGATTGATCTTTGCTGTAAGCAACAGAATAAGCCACTATGAGAAAGACTCAATTGTTAGTAGCACTTTAAAAGGTGGAGAGGCAAAGGCTTGCGCTTACTGGGAAACTGGTGGATGAAAGAACGCTTCAGAGGAATATGGGATAGAGGCATTCAGTATGTGCAAGAAAGAAACTTTATCCAACGCAAAGCTAATCTGGAACTGAAACAGAAGGAAATACCATTGGAAAGAGAATTAAAAGGAGCATAATTAGGCTAGATGTAGCATATCAGCCTTATAAAGATGATCATTCTACCAAAATGGCTCTACATGTTTCAGATGTTACCCTTGTGTCTGCTGCGTAAACTGCATTGTCTGTTCTCTAACTTTTGCTGGGCCTCCAGGTACTAGTGGGGGGCTGGACTCGAGTGTGTGTGTGTGTGGGGGGGGGGTTCTCGGGCTGCCTAATATTCAGGCATACAACTTTGCGTGCCTCTTGCGTCATTTGGTTGTCTGGGTTACACATACACAACACTATAGAGATAGAGCGGTTATTTTTTGCACCATATCAACCCCTTGCGTTGTTACATATGCATTGGCTGAAAATTCCAGTGGAGTTCAGGGATAGTCGCCTCCTCTGCTCATTGACGGCCACTTGGCGGTGGCTTCTTAAGTTGAAAGGGGTGGGGGAACTAAGGGGGATGGATTTACTGCCCATTTGGGAGAATGTGGGGTTTGACTCCGGGAGAGAGAACAAAGCTTTTCAAGACTGGGAGAGGGGGTATAGTACATCTGGAGCACATTTTAGAATGATGATAAAGGGCTGTTGTAGGCATTTGACATTCTTCAGCTCCCGGAGGGAGGGGGAGGACCACTTGGAGTAATCAATTTGCATATGGTCATAAGAACATAAGCATCGCCTCTGCCGAGTCAGACCACAGGTCCATCGTGCCCAGCAGTCCGCTCCCGCAGCGGCCCCCCAGGTCAATGACTTGTAAGTGATCCTTTAACTAAGAAATTTTATCCTGTATAGTGCCCCTCTAATTATACCCTTCAATCCCCTTTTCCTTCAGGAACTCGTCCAATCCCATTTTGAAACCCAAAATCGTACTCTGCTCTACCACCTCCTCTGGAAGCGCATTCCAGGTATCCACCACCCTCTAAGAGAAGAAGAACTTCCTAGCATTTGTTCTGAATCTGTCTCCCTTCAATTTTCTTGAGTGCCCTCTCGTTCTTGTTGCCCCTGCCAGTTTGAAGAATCTGTCCCTCTCTACCTTCTCTATACCCTTCATGATCTTGTAAGTTTCTATCATGTCCCCTCCAAGTCTCCACTTTTCCAGAGAAAAGAGCCCCAGCTCCTCCAGCCTTTCAGGTTAGTCATTACGTTGCGTTCCACGACAGAGCACACTTGGGGAAGCAGATGGGGGATAAATTGAGAGAATTTTGGGGTATACAATCAGCGGGATGGGTAATGGGTTATATAAGGCAATTCACCTCTTGCTCCTGGGTAAGAACCTTCTTGGCTGTCATAGGGATTGGGAAAGAGATTTGACGGTGGACTTGAGCACATGGGATATCATTGCCAATATTAGGACCCTGCCAACAACGGACTCAGAGTGCTTGGCTCCGAAAATGTTATTATAGAGTTTTATTGCGGGCCTATCTCACGCAGCAGAAATTGAATTATAGTGGGGGCGCTCCCTCCCTGCCCTGTCTTAAATGTGGACAACAGGAGCACTCCTTTGGGCATGCCTTAAAATTCAACTGTTTTGGTGGCTCTTTTGGGTAGGCCCATCATTGGTACTGTGTTCCAGTTAGTACTGGATACACCCACTGCATATGGACGGATGAATAAGGGATCTTGTTTGATGTCGTAAAATGTACTTGTTAGCAAATGTATTCTGCAAAGCTGGACGTAAGCGGAACCCCAAGCCTACTGGCATAATATGCTCCAGAAGCTGGTCCGTTGGGAAGCCCTTGATGCCAGGGGGCCTAGGAAATGGAAATTACAGTTCTTGCCTACTTAGGATCTATACTCACAGGCATTACCTGTAGCTCTGATATCCCCTTTCCAATTGCCAAGAAAAGCAATACTACAAATCCCAGCATGCACTAGGGTAAACCCAGGACTGGATCAACCCTGTCCTACAAATCTGGATCCAGTTGGCAGCTTTATGCTTGCATCATTTCAAAAAGCACAGTTCTGTCCTCAAAGAGTGCCCTCACACCCTTCTTTTCTTTGGTACTGTCCCATAGCATCTATATAATCCTCTGTCCCTACCCCCAATCACTTGGTACTGTCCATACAGAGTAACCCGTCCCACCCAGTTTGGTACTGTCCACAGTATGTACCTATGGTCCCCTGCAAAGGCACAATGGTACTGTCCTTAAAGAGTCCATGCACTCTCCTTATTCCCCTCGGGCAGACAGCGGTACCAGAAGCAGTGCCCCAGAGAGCACAGAAAGGTCATGTGGATATGGTGCAGTTTCACAAAGAACACTGTCTCCCCCCTCCAGGGATAAGACAAATTTTGAAGGGATAATGACAGTTCTGCCTCCAAAGAGCAAGGCACAGTGTAAATGGAGCGGAGATCCAGTCTAAGTTTTCGGTGGAAAAAAGGAAATCATTTCTCTCTTCCTGAGGGGCAGCGATGGAAGAAATACCATTTTTGTCATGCCTGGGTTAAGTACTGCAGAACTGCGTCTAGGAGAGGCAGAAGGGCGCCACCAGAGCAGATCATGCCAAGCCAGACCACTAAGACAGGCCGTGAAAAATCATCCAAGCAGGGCCTCTGAGTACATGAAGGGAGACCGAGAAGGCCCACCTACTGCTTTCGATCAAACCGATTACCCAGCACATAGCAACAATTTATTACGGAGTAAATGAAACTGAAAGACTGTCCGTGCATTTCGATCTGTTCAGGTGAAGACGTTTGTTCTTGAAACTTTTCCTTTTCAACTGTGATCGGTCAGGACTTGGGAGCCAGTACAATAAGTTTCACAGTAAGAAGTGGCCACTGGGACAGCCTCACAGAGCGATCTGAAAAGGGACCCAGTGTGAATCCTGGGAGTGTGTGTGTGACCGTGCGAGGCTCAGGGTTTAAGAGCTGGTATACTTACTGTAGCTTTTCTCCTTACAGATGATGAACAGGAAAAAATCATGGCCTAAGTGTCAAGGGTCAGCGCCTGGTTCTCCTCACCTTGCAGGCGGTCAGCTTGATAAGGAGGAGGATCTTTGCTCAGCATTTTCTTGGTGGCGGTCATGAGCCGGGAGTAGTTCTCGGGGTTGTAATCGCTGTGTGCGGTTCTGGCTGAAGAAAGCAGCGGCAGGTCATCCTTGGCACGAGACAGGAAGAGCGGTGGCCGGCGTAGGCTCTCGCCATCCCGCAGTGATTCGGGCAGACTCTTGCGTTTGCTTTCTGGCAGGAGCATAATACTCAGCACGGAGAGGATGGCAAAGGAGGAGAAGATCACGTGGTGTAGGAAGAAACCCTTCCGGTTGTGCAAGTCCATGATGGGAGCTGCTGCTCTTCCGACAAAGCTGGCGGCCAAGATCAGACCCAGCCCTGAGCCCCTGCAGGAGGAGGAAAAACGTGCAGTTGGTCATCGGAGCCCCAGAGCAACAGATAAAACCTGCAGGCCTCCCCCCTCCACAACCCATCATAAGGGATCTTCTCAGATTCTGCTGTCACCTTCCCTGTAACATCTTTCCTTGTATCCATCAGCCCTTTCTATGAGAAATAACTATTTATTTATTTATTCAATTTTCTATACTGTTCTTCCAGGGGAGCTCAGAACAGTTTACATGAATTTACATTTTCCCTGTCTGTCCCGGTGGGCTCACAATCTATCTAATGTCCCTGGGGCAATGGGGGGATTAAGTGACTTGCCCAGGGTCACAGGGAGCAGCACCACAGGCTCCACAGTTCTGATGTTAGGCCTGCCCAACCCCTGCAGCCCTTTACTGTGACTTATTGTTCTAGAGTAGAGCAATAATCCAAAAACCAGCCCTGGGGGGCCCCCATCCAGTTGTATGCACAATGAAAATTTACAGCACGGCCTCTACTGCATGCAAATTTCTCTCATGCATAGTCCTTGGGAATATCCTGAAAACCTGACTGGCTTGAAGTGCCCGGCCAGGTTTGGAAAGCTCTGCTCTTCTCCGTATTAAGATCAAATCAAAACTCCGAAGATATCAAAGTCTGCAAAGCCCAGCTTAATCAGCCCATTCTCCTTTCACACTGCAAGCCCTCATGTTCCCTTATCTCTCCCAGCCTGGGAGATAGATGGTGCACGGCCAAAGGAAGTATCTGTTTATCTGACCTGTGTAGATCTCATTTTGTCCAGGATTTGCACAGCTCTCTGAACTCAGCAGTCCAGGGCTTATGGTGCTGTTGTCAGGCTCCTCCTCAGGCTAGAGAATGACCTGTGGACAAATTTGTCCCCATCCCGTTGACTTTTGTCACTGTCCCATTCCTGTAAGCTCTGCCTTAACTGCACAAGTGTTTGAGGCTTGGGCAGATGAGGATGGAGCTTGCAGGAACGGGGCAGAGACAGGAAAAGAACTTGCAGGGATGGAACAGGAAAATGAGTTCCCACAGGGACGGGGAACCATTTGTCCTCCTGTCATTCTCTGCTTGGGAGAACAGTGTAGAAAATTGAATGAATGGTAACCAGATCTGGCATTGTGACATCATAATGCCTTATTCCACCAATAACAGCCAACCTCATTGGTGATGTCACAATGGCTGGATTGTCCTATACTGTATTTATCTCACTTTTACTACATTTTGATTTCTAGAGTGATGCAGTGTAGAGAATGACATAGGGACAAATTTGTCTCCATCCCTGCAGGAACTCAATTTTCCCGTCCCGTTCCCATGAGTTTTGTCACCGTCGCTGTTCCTGTCCCGTTCCTGTAAGCTCTGTCTTAACCACAGAAACCTTGAACACTTATGATTTTAAAGCATTTGAGGCTTGTGCAGATGAGGACGGAGCTTGCAGGAATGGGGCAGGGACAGGAAAAGAACTCGCGAGGACGGGATGAGAAAATGAGTTTCCCGTGTCATTCTCTACCTCAAGCCTCACTTTTAACAACTGGGAAAAGGTAGGTTTTCTTTGAAACGGACCCTTTATACTGTTACAGGCTGGGACCCATCCGTCAGAAGGGCAGGTGGATCAGGGACTGTGGACGGTGCATTTAGGGGTGTCTCTGACACAAGAGAATTACACTGGAAGTGGACACAAAACAAAATGTAGACCATTTGCCAAGGGTGCGTTCAAAGCTCAGGTTGACAGTGGCAGAGAGAGCTGTGAACAAACACTGACCAGTCCTCCCAGAGGGATCCTTGTAATCCCCGTCTGTCACTTTCTTCACCGCATTTTTGCACAGTGGGAAATATTATCCCCCCACCCCCAACTAATGAGCCCAGTAAGACAGGTTTTGCAGACCTCCTGTTCCCTTAAATATTCTCTTGGCTTCATGTCCCAAAAGGTGATTTTATGACCTCCTTTTACCCACTGGGCTCTTTCCTCCGTGGCTGACTCCCCTCATCTGCCTGTAACCTTTGACCTCTTTGCCCCTCTGATCCCTGTACAGAGTGTGGGCAGTGACTGTCCTCACCTGATCACCGTGGGAAGAACCTCACTGGCAAAAAAGACGCTCAGCATAACCACGGCATGTGACGCCAGGATGCCCAGTATGGAAATAGCCAGTGCAATTCCTGGAAAGAGGTCTGAAAGAGAAGAGACAATGGCATGTGAAGAGCTCAGACATCACACTGACACCGTCTGTGAGGCAGGTGTGATGGTCCATCTCGCTCGATGTGGACTTGAGCGATCACGATACATTTCATGTCTTGCAGCTCTGCCCGACCTCCACACACACCATGTTTAAATGTGTGTACTTTCATGCGTGTGTACCACAGGGCAATTTCAGAAGGGCACATCTGTGTACAACACTGTTTTATGGCATTATCCCCTGAAGATGGATATTTGCACTGGGAAGTAAACACAGCACGGACAATGCAGGAAAGAAAAACACAGCACTCCTACCATCACTACAGGGGAAGCTACAACTATCCAGTAAAAGCCCTGTCAGTGCTGGGGGGGAGGGGGGGAGGGGAGAGAGAGAAGCAGATAACTCCAAGCTTACACTCTGTCAGTGCCAGTAGCAGCAGGGAGGAGACTCCTGTTAAGATGGTGCAGAGGAGAAGGATGGCACGCCGGCCAAACCTGTTCACAGTTGCATAGAGAAAGAGACACGAGGCCGCCTCTGTGGCCGCCATAAGAAAATAGACAAAATAGAAGGGGGGTCCGTAGCCCTGCAGGTTCTGGAGATAGCTGTGGCGGATGCCTGTGCCAATACACCTGCAGAGAGGAGCAGAAACGCAGGTCAGAGGAGGCGAGAGCCCGGGATTCCGGCTGCAAATAAGAGGAGGGTTGTCCTTACGCTGAGAAGCCCAGAATCAGGCTGTTTTTCCAAACAATGCGAGTGTGGAAGAGATGGCACACGGAGTGATATCTGGCCTGTACAGGTCCTTCAGCCATCGAGTCCATCTCTGAAGAGACAAAAATAGCAAAAATCACCATCAACACTGAAGCGTTGCATCTACCACAGGTGAGGCCTAGTCAGTCACCTCAGTCCAATCGTGGCATCTTAGCCAGGCGGAGAAAGAACTTTACAAGAGGCAAATTGACCAATTACTCAGCCTATCATAGTTTATTTAGATTTTGATTAAACGCTTATCCAAAGGTACAAAGCGTTGTACATAGTAATTTAGCTGGGAGACGAACTTTTTAGATAATTAAACATAAACCAACAAAACCAACACACTTATGACATGAAAACATCGGGGAAAAAAGGGAAGAACTACAATTTCTTAGAATGAATACATAAAAGGAAAATACAATAGGGAAGGGAAACAAATTATAATAATAATAAATGTATTTTTTTATACTGCCATTACCCAAGAATTCTAGGCGGTTTACACCATAAGAAACTGAACAATCAGCGAAGTACATACATATCGTAGGATAAAACCAGAGTAAAAGGTTACAAAAGTAATTACAATCTTTAAAAAACCTAATTAATTGATAAATTTGTCGAACAAAGCAGACTTTACTTATTTTCGAAAAGAACAGTAAGACATGGCTTGATGAAGACATTCACCGAGCCAACATTGTAGTTTACCTGCCTGAAACGCTAAGGTCCTTTCAATAAAGGTCTTGTGCCCTGTTCTGGGTTCCCTCCTCTACCATTCACACCTTCCCTCCCCAACATATATTCCAGCTGCACCCTGATCTCCAGAGGCTCCCCACACCCACTACCAGTTGCACTCCTGCCTGCCTTCCTCCTCTGCTCCTGCAATGTCCTGGGGGTATCTTGCATTACCTGTAAACAGATGTTCTTCACCGTACATTTCGCCATCTAGATTCACCGCATTGGCCTCTGCAAAGAATCGCAGCTGCTTCTTGGCCCGATCCAGCTGATGTGTGGCCAGCAGCCAACGGGCTGACTCTGGGAACAGGGACTGGCAACTGGAAAGGGCAAGGAGGACAGAGGACATGAAGAGACAGAACAATACAGAGCTCAGTTGCGGAAGTCGGCCCACCCTTGTCAAGTTTCAAGTTTAATTAAAAGTCTGATTACATGGCAGTTTCAATTTCAAAGCAATATACAGTTAAAAATTAGGAAAGACGGACTACATTTATTACATTAAGACGTGTACAGAAGGGAAAAGGGTGGAAGTACAATTTAAATTAAAGAGAAGAGAGAGCAAAACGGGGAAAACAAGAGGAAGGGGGACATTTTGTTCGTTAAAATGAAGATTAAGATAGCCTAAGACAGAAAGCTCCAGCAGTGGGATTTTCACATCTAGAGGTTATGGATACAGGGAAGGAAACACTCTCAATCAATTAGTGAGAACTCAGGAATCAATGAAAGGAGACACTGTGCTGATGGACGAGAGGTGTGTTGCCTTCTGGTTCTTACAGAATGGACACCGAGCTCTTAGCCCTGGAGCAGTGTTCTGGATACCGGAGTACCCAGACAGACTGATCTCAAGGGTCAGAAGGAAACACACGTCTTCAGTAACTCAATTTTCTTCCTTGGGCTGCTGTGGATTAGGAGATGGTGCTATGGTAGGTGCCTAGCTAAGAGGAAACAGATCTAAGTAATCAGGAAGTCCTGGCTCCCAATCATACCCTCATTAGCTCTGCTCTGTAATATGTCAGTGTACATTTGTGAGGGCCGAAGCCTGCGTGCTCTGTCCAAGAAGCTCCTTTAGAAGAAAGTTCTCATGATGGGACTGATTATTTTCGTCTCCATTTCACCAAGATTGGCCAAATGGAGACATCAGAGCAATCCTAACTGACTCACGGACTCTGCTTGTGGCTCAACCCCCCTTAACAACCACCAGGTAATTCCCAGGTAATCCACCAGACCCTCTTTCTCTCTCTTTCTCTCTCTTTCTCTCTCTCTCTCTCTTGCTGCCCGATTCAGGGAAACATTTTTCAATTCCATTCACTTTTCATGCCCAATCGGGAGTTTTTTTCAAGCGGCTTGGAGGGTTTATTTTTGAAGCTGCTTCAGCTACTCCAGCCCCCTTTGCCCTCTCCAACGCCATGCCGGTGCTGTGGTGTAAACAAAACAAAAGACTTTTCCTCTCTCTGTTAAATCCTAGCTCACGGTCTACCACCAGCTCTGTCAGGATACACATTTCAAATCTGACATATTGTAATCACAAAACAGAAAATAAAATTATTTTTTCTACCTTTTGTTGTCTGGTCACTTTATTATTCAAATCATGTTGGTCCCAGGCAACAGTTTCTGTTTGTCTTCTGTTAACTCACTCGCCAGGGTCTCCTGGCCATTAGACATTTTCTTCTTCCTCTGTGCTCACCATCCATCTTCCATCTCTATACCTTCTTTTTCACTACCATATCCAACATTTCTGCTTCTTTCCCCACTATCTGCAATCTCTCTCACTCTCCCTGCCTTATGCCCTGAGTCAAACCTCTCTATTCCCCTCCATGCAGCATCTCCCTGCCCTCTACCCTATGTCTAACATGTCTCCCTCTCCTCCACCATATGCAATATTTCTCCCTCTCATCCCTTTCTACCTCTTTGTTGCGTCTCTCCCTTCATCTCCTCCATCCCATGTCCAACAATTCTTCCCTTCGTCTCTCTTCCCCCATGTGCATCAGCTTTCCATCTCTCTTATCCCCCTGTGCAGCACTTCCAGATCGATACCCTCCCCCACCCCAACAAGAGACCTCAACTGTCGTGCCTCCTAAAGCAGCAGCAGCAGCAGTGAACAGGCTGCTCATGGCCTGCCCACCAGGGCTTCCTTCTGCCGCATCATCAGGCCTGTTCATCCCCTGCCTCCACCACTGCTGCTGCTGCTTTAAGAGACCTGGAAGTGTTTCAGGAGACTAAGGACTCACTGAATTGGCGAGTCCGATTTTTTGTGAAACCGAATCGATACAAATCGGTGAATGGGGCAGCACTAATCCCAAGCAGTCCATCTTCTCTTTCTCTTCAGCCAATCACTCTCACTCCCCAGCTGGATTAGCATTTCTCCTCCTCTCCTCTGCTCACGTGGCTTACAGCATTATGAGGAGACTTTTTCTGGGCTGGATCCTGCAGAACCCTTTAGCAATGATCTCAAGATCCTCCAGGGAACGTCAAATGAACGCTGCACTAGCCATTTATTAGTCCAGTACGAGGTGGCTAGTCTAGCTCCTGTCCCTGTGTCTACCCTCCCCCCCAACCCGGTAAAGGATAACCAGAAGCACCTGGTGACATCCTCCCCCACCCCTAAATTCTATCATTTTCTCACCTAGTAAATCTCTATGCTATGCATACAGAGAATTGGATAGAGGATGTGTGCTAGATGTGGTATATTTAGATTTTAGCAAAGCCCTTGACAGTGTTCCACACAGACGTCTAATAAATAAACGGAGTGCCCTCGGGATGAGCCCCAAAGTGACGGGTTGGGTCAGGAACTGGTTGAGTGGAAGGTGACAGAGGGTAGTGATCAATGGAGATCACTCGGAGGAAAGGGATGTTACCAGTGGTGTGCCTCAAGGTTCTGTTCTTGGGCCTGTTCTTTTTAACATTTTTATAAACGATAATGCTGAAGGGTTGTCAGGTAAGATTTGCCCCTTTGCGGATGATACCAAAATCTGTAATAGAGTAGACACGCCGGATAGTGTGAATAACATGAAGAAAGACCTGACGAAGCTTAAAGAATGGTCTGAAATTTGGCAGCTAAAATTTAATGCTAAGAAATGCAAGGTCATGCATTTGGGCTGCAAAAACCTGAGGCAATAGTACAGTTTAGGGGGTGAAAAACTTATGTGCACGATGGAAGAGTGGGACTTGGGTGTGATTGTATGTCATAATCTTAAGGTGGCCAAACAGGTTGAAAAGGTGATGGCGAAAGCTAGAAGGATGCTAGGTTGCATATGGAGAGGTATGGCCAGTAGGAAAAAGGAGGTATTGATGCCCCTGTATAAGACTTTGGTGAGACCTCATTTAGAATATTCTAGAGGCTGTACCTTCAAAAAGATATAAAAAGGATGGAGTAAGTCCAGAGGAAGGCTACTAAAATGGTGTGTGGTCTTTGGGATAAGGCAAGTGGGGACAGACTTAAAGATCTCAATCTGTATACTTTGGAGGAAAGGCGGGAGAAGGGAGATATGATAGAGTCATTTAAATACCTACATAATATAAATGTGCATGAGTTGAGTCTCTTTCATTTGAAAGGAAACTCTGCAATGAGAAGGCATAGGATGAAGTTAAGAGGTGAGAGGCTCCGGAGTAATCTGAGGAAATACTTTTGTTCGGAAAGGGTGGTAGAAGCATGGAACAGTCTCCCAGAAGAGATGGTGGAGGCAGAGACTGTGTCTGAATTCAAAAGGGCCTGGGATAGGCACTTGGGATTTCTCGGAGAGAGAAAAAGATAATGGTTACTGTGGATGGGCAGACTAGATGGGCCATTTGGCCTTTATCTGCCGTCATGTTTCTATGTTACAGCGATATAAACAACTGTACAAAATAAGGAAATCAAAATCCTAGAAAAGAAGGATTACTTAAAAATTATCATTTCAAACTTGAGGCAACGTCTCAGCTTCTGTGGAAGCTGCAATGCTGGGGAGAAATTACAGATCACACACACACATTCCCATCCAAGAGACGCAGGATGTTGCCCTCACAGTTCAGGTGCTCCTCGGTATTAGAGAGCAGGGTCAACGATGCATTGGTCCAGTGCCAGGAAGCCCAGGTATGGGGAGACAAATGACTACATCAAACTTTTCCCAATCACCCCAACAAAGCACCAGAGCAACACTAGGCTCAGTTAACATCTGCATGTCTACCACAGAAGGAATCTAGACTGACTCGAGGATAGGGGTCATCTTTTGGTTTATTTCAAATACACAGGCTGCCCTTTCCAAAGTTCCAAGCAAGCTCGAACAAAACCATCTCTGGCCCTGCCAGCACTCCCAAGTGTTGGGTTGGGCAATACGTCATATGCATTGTACAGTGCTGTGTTCAGAGCCGCATACCTGAATGCTCAAATGAAATCAAAGTGAAATCTAAAGCAGAGGCTGCTGGCTGGGACCATCAATGCATCGCCTAAGACACACACCAACCAGATCAAAAGCTGTACTAATCTGAAGATGATGAAAAGCCGTCCTCTGCTGCAGAAGTGAACAAAATCACCTAAAATCCTCAGTGATGTAACCCTGGAATATACTGGTGAAGCTGTGACCCAGAGGTCCACCCCATTCCCATGCCTTTGGACTGAAGAATATAACAGACAGACCGAACTAATTCTACTCTCTCCCAAGGACTCTTCAGCAGAAGACAACCGAGGTGAAAAACTGATCTGGTACTCACCCCCAGTACACAAGCAGCAGTGCTTGAGAGGTGGTTATCACGCCCTGCAGAATGCGCCACTCTTTACTCAGTGCAGCCAGGCCTGGTAAGAGCAGTTCTCCTGCCACCCAGAACAAATGAGCAATCATGGTGACCATCAGCCTATGTGCGGGATCGCAGATTTCCAGTCCTGGGGGAGGGAGAAAGAGCCAGTGAAGCTTTTGGTAGAAGACATTCTGAGCAGAGGCCTGTTTACAAAGTAGTACAGTGACATCCAAGCCAAAACTAATATTAAACAGTCACTAAGCAAACATTCAGCCATTCTAAGCTGCAAGCAAGACATACTTTAACTCTTTCCAGAGCAGAGACACAACCCTACATCCAGCCGACGGGGCACGCAGCAGAAGCTATTTTAAGGAGAGCTCTCAGCCTCCCAGCACTGGAGGACTCCTTAGCAAGAGCACATGGGGGGAGGGGGCACCTGATAAAGGACATGAAGAAACATCTCTTTTCTAAAGTACACAAATGAAAGATGTTATATCTTGTGCAAGGTAACTCTTATGAGGTCAGTTTTACCTTGTGTAATTCTAGAGCTTTTCATTTCTCCGTGAAAGTGGAGGAGGAGAATAAGGAGGAGCTTCCCTCACCCCCAGCATGAGATTGGAGATAAATTAATCATCTGAGTAGACCTGAAGGTGGCCAGTCAGTGTAATGCGGTGGCAGGTAACATTAACGCCAAAATCTGGTCAAGTTATTGGAAGGATTAAGGAGATATCGGTCTTTTATAGGTGATGAGTATGGTGTTCAGCACTGGAGACCAGACCTTTGTCTTTTCTGGACCATCTCCATCTCGGTGAGCAAGAAGTGGTTCAGAATGGAGAGGTTCGACATTCAGCTGTAAGGAAGGTGGATCAGAAGGACGGAAATGGAAATAAATATTTTACCTAGAGTTTGGAAGATGCCTATAATAGCAGATCCTGCGACAGAATTTAAGCACGCTTTACATAGGAGCAGAGGACAGCATGGTAAGAATAAAACAGGGCGTTGAGCAAGCCTGGCAGAATGCCCAAGGCCACCCATTGGTAGGGGCTGCCTGCTATTGCACCTCTCCCCCCACATATCCCAGGATTTCTCCCCCTCCCACCACATCCTGTGCCAGCCAGCCAGTAGAGGCAGCGAGATAAAAAGACTGCCTATTTGTTGCTGCCTATTTGTTGCTGCATTCCACCTCTATGATGTCACTTCCTGTGGGCAGGATATGGCAGTGGAAAGGCCCAGTCTGTAGGCCAGTAGGCAGTCTGTTTATCTCACTGCTTCTGCCAGCTGGCCAGCCACCTGCTTTGGCTTTCATGGATTGTGGAGGGAGGTGAGGAAAGTTACGAGAGATGGTGTGACCCATGGGGAAGGGAGGAGAGGGGCAATACCAGACCTGTGGGGAGGCATTGAGGCAGAGGGAAGAGAGAGACCTCTGAGGAAGAAAAGGTAAGAGATGATGCTGGACCTAAGGGGGTGGAGTAGAGGGAAGAGAAAGATAGAGCAGAAAGGGAAGGGGGGATGCTGAACCCCAGAGTAGAATGAAAAGAAGAGAGAGACTGACTGGTTCCTGAGGGAGAAAGTGATGCTAGATTGTGGAGGGGAGAGATGAGCCCTGAATGGGAAGTGTGAAGGAGGTGAAGAAAAAGGGACACGGACAAGAGATGCTGGACATGGAGAAAGCATAGGGACAGGGTCATAGAGAAGAGATACTGGACATTCAGGAGGAACAGGGATGTGTTTGTATTTTTCAGGGTTTATATACTGGAGCTCTGAAGGGATTCCTCCCTATCCCCCTTATCTCTATCTTTAGAAAGATGGTGGTATAGAGGGCTCATCTTAATTTTTCCACCCAGGGCCCATCATCAGAAAACAAAAGGAATATTGGGCACCAGCGAGTCCTTACTGTGAAAGATTACAAACTCACCGTTGTTGCAAACACTGAAAAGTGATGTGGCCGAACGCTGTGCCGAGTACAGCAGGGTCACCATCACTTCAAGCCTGGGAGACAACAATGAGGAAACCGGCCCTCCCCAATCCCAACAGGTACTTACGGGTGATGTAGAGGGAGAGGAAGGTCCCTGCCAGGGCACTGCCATAAAGCCCTCTTATCAGCAGGAACATGATGTAATCCAGCGAAACTGCCACTCCCACACCCGCAAGGATCACAAGCACCAGCGAGAAGACAAAGACAGGACGACGGCCCAACCTGAAAGAGAAAACTCAGAGGATCAGTGGGAAGGGAGGCCAGGGTGTACAGCCTGTGGTGATTATCTGAGCGACCACACAGGGCACCCCTCCATTTCCAACAGCATTCAGCCTCAGAAGGTAATCCATTGGGCAGGAGTGGCCATTGAGGTGCAGATCACAGTGGGGCAAAATATTCAGCTAGCAGCAGAGTGTGAATTTTTGGCCACTGGCAGCTCTGTCTCTGGATGTTCAAAGCCGGGCTGGCCACTGGCGCTGAATATGCAGTCTGGGAGTTACCCAGGGCTCTGGTTAACCCGAGACAATGGTACCAGGGGATACACAGACTGTGTGAGCATCCGTTTCGTTTCCCATGTCAGTTAGAGGATTTGTTCTTTATTATTCAGGTTAAGAAAATATGTTTGGGTTAAAACAACATAAAAATGCTTTTGACGGTGCTCTTCCTATGTTATTTTCTCATTTTTCTGCATGGTCTATGCTTACCTCTTTGGAGAGGTTGTTTTTGGGTATATGGTATGTGCTCAGGAAGAAATGTATCCTCAATACTTGGACATCCGGGGAGGCCCCTTCTATTTGGTATTGAAGGATAAATTACACGAATTGATGGGATGGGACGCTAGACTGGCGGCTTCCTCTCATCGGAAAAGTTGTGCCTTTGTTCACATTTGGTCTCCTTATTTAGATATCTTGTCTCCGAGAGCTCGGGGTCGCATATTAAATAGTCTCCAGCTGAGTGCACATCTGCATGGGGTAATTTAGTCTTGTTGGTGAGGTGAGGGGTGGGTTGGGGGAGTTCGGATGGGGGGGGTTGGGAGGGTCTCAGGGCGTTCCTGCAGAGGGGGTTCTAGGCCATGGGGGCACTAAGAGTTGAAGTCCCTCATGGTTTCTTTTTTTCTTACTTTCTATGGAGATAGGATTGGGGGGAGTTGGGTTTATGGAGGTTGTTTGATGGGGGGGAGGGTTGAAACCTTGATGACTGGCCAACTGGTTTTCTTTTGATTGTGTTGTTGAGCTTGCTTAACTTTGGTTGTTTGTACTGCTTTGGTCATCAATAAAAATCGTTTACACTTAAAACAAGATAGGAAATGTTGCTTTTACTTCCAACGCGGTTTCCGATGCACATCTCCTTTGCTTGCTTCATCTAGGAAAGCTGCTTTCGCCTCTAAAACCACCAAAAACATGAAAGGATAATGCTTTCCCCTTTTTCCTTTCAGTTTGAAAACTCTTGATTGGCACCAAACTCTACAAGCAGTGGTCATGCCTTTGTCCAGCACAAGGTCAGACGCTGACCTTCAAAGCCCTTGCAATAGGAACATTTCTGCACTTACTTTACCCCCCCCTTCAAACCCCATACCCAGGTCATCTATTTATTGCTCTCCGTAAGAGCCATTGCTTACAAAGAAACATCCAACACAGCCAATATACCTTAAGCATCCTTACAAACCCACTGCCCCAGCCCCTTTCCCACTACCACACTCACCACCACAGAAAACATCTGCTTCATAACTGGACCCCCCCCCCCCCCCTAAGACCACACTCCTGATTATACCTTTTATAGTCTGAAAGGATAAGATAAATCATTCTTTTTCTCTTAATAAACTATGAGCAAGAATCCAAACTCCAAGCGGGGAATCGGGGTGTGAAGGCAAGATCTGCTTTTGACTTGCAGGGTGGCTCAGGAAAAAGCCGGGAGAGATTTGGGCAGGTCTGCCTCATTTCTTTCAACACACACCAAATGCCCTTATTGACAATAAAGAACCAGGTCGCTACAAAACTGCTCCCTCGGGAAGGCTAACGAGCCCTAATGAGAATGACATCAATAAGATGCTTCGTGAGGAATTTTAAGATGGAAATCTTGTGCAGAAGGAAAGCAAAAAGACAGCTGGACCAAGATCACCACAGCCACTAGACTCACCATCCCAATTCATAGTAAATGAGTGGTCCATCCAGTCTGCCCAACCACACATGCTCCATAAAATGATCATTTAATTTAATTCCACCTTAATTCAGGAACACAGTCCTAGACGTGAAAAAAGGAGAAACTGGAATTCAGAAACCTAGAGCTGCCCTATGCAGAAAGAGGAGACCGATGATTGGCGACTTCCTTCAGAGATGTCCTATGAGTGAGTGGCTGCTGGTTGCCAAAATCCAAAACACCACAGAGATGACCAAGTATGAAGATTTTCTGACCTTAGAAAGCTCCTCAAAAAAGGTATTAAGTTAGTCCAATAAAAAAGGTTATTGCCTTTATTTCTACAGATTTCCAATCAGTGGAGAACTGCCCAATCAGAGCACCTATCTGTAACCTGGTTGTGCCATGTACTAGATCCAAATATGGACATCCCTTCCCCTTCTGCAATCGGAGCTGGATGTCCATAGTTTGGCTCCTTCCTTGCCATAAGGACCCATTGCCCTTTTAACCATACTCTGGCTTTATAAAATCGGGATTTAGACGTCATTTATGCAATAGGGACATTTAAATTCTGGTTTTCAGATATCCAAAACACAACCAGAACTTCTAAAATAAGCATCTAAGTTTTCGGCTGAAAATTCATCTTACTTTAGAAGTTGTGCTTCTAAATTTAGGTCTGCCAGTCATTTGCCTAGATTTATGAGCCTACTGGCGAAAATCAGTGCTGAACACCAAACGCCCCTCCCCTCCCCCCCTCTGGTGGCTATAAATGGATTGCCATTCCTTTTCTACTGGCTCACAGATTATTTCCTTGCCGCAACCAATCCTGAAGCTTATTCTAAACTTCAGATCCATCTGTTCTAAATCTCTTCACCCTCTTTTCCCCCACTGCAGAAATTTGTAACTAATTATCCTGAGAAGACCTCAAACATCTATTCAGTACATTACTCCCAATATGAAGTGTCAAATAAATCGCTTGTCACTATTCAGTACCTCAAAAATGAAAACCTTCAATTCTTTAACTGGGAACCAGTGTAATGCCCTTAATGGAGGATGTAAACATTCTGGCAGAACTCCATAACCAGCAACACAACTTTGACTGATGGGCCCCAAATCAAACTCCATGAGAAGATGCAACCCAAGGCACATCCTTAATTGCCCATGTCAATCAACTAAAATAGCCATTTCCACCAGTTCATACACCACTGACAAATCTAATGTCAGCACCAATACAGGAATGCTTTTATCATCACCAGTGAATCAGTATCACTCCCAACATAGAACCCTGCCAGTTGACCACCCTTTACCCTCAAAAATGAGCCCATTTAGCCACTTCACTGGCACTGACAGATTGGAAATTGGCCTGAAATTTGCATACATTGATTTATCTGCTCCCAGCTTCTTTAAATTTGGGGTTACCACTGCCTCTGACTTTAAGCCAAGGAGAAACTCTCTCCTTTCTAAGTGAAGCATCACTAAATCCAAAATCCATCCCAGATGCACCTTCAAAAAGATATAAAAAGGATGGAGTCGGTCCAAAGGAAGGCTACTAAAACGATGTGTGGTCTTCTTCATAAGGCATATAGGGATAGACTTAAAGATCTCAATCTGTATACTTTGGAGGAAAGGCGGGAGAGGGGAGATATGATAGAGATGTTTAAATACCTACGTAATGTAAATGCGCATGAGTCGAGTCTCGTTTGAAAGGAAACTCTGCAATGAGAGGGCATAGGATGAAGTTAAGAGGTGATAGGCTCAGGAGTAATCTACTTTTTTACAGAAAGGGTGGTAGATGCGTGGAACAGTCTCCCAGAAGAGGTGGTGGAGACAGAGACTGTCCGAATTCAAGAGGGCCTGGGATAGGCACGTGGGATCTCTCGGAGGGAGAAAGAGATAATGGTTACTGTGTGGATGGACAGACCAGATGGGCCATTTGGCTTTTATCTGCCGTCATGTTTCTATCATCACCTTGGTGGGATCCATACTGGACTCTCACTAGTCTATGGACCTCTTTTATTTATATCTGGTGTGAAGTGGGTATACAGGACAGAGATTTTACCCACCCCATACAGAAGAGGTATTTTGTGTTGCTACTCTTTGCGATTGGCCACAGTGATGACATGCTACTGGGCTAGGTGGACCACTGGTCTGACCCAGTAAGGCTAGTCTTAGGTTCTACGATAATTCCTGATTTGAGAGATCTGGGTGGAGAGAGTTTCCAGAAGAGAAAGACTGAGACTAAGCCAGAAGGGAACTGATTTGCCCTGTACTGAGGAAAGTGATGGAAATTTTGACAGGAACCAGGAAGTATATCTCATGCGTATTTAATGTACAGCACTGCGTGCGTCTGGTAGCTCTATAGAAATGATAAGTCACAGTAGTAAGTAGTAAGTGTGTTGCATATTAATTAATACATGCCAAAACAGTAAAATAATAATCATAACTTTATTTTTGTATACCGCAATACCACAAGCAGTTCAGAGCGGTTTACAGAGGAAGAGACTGTTACAGACAGCGATGTTACAGAAAAGGACTTTCAAATTACATTAGCATGCCAAGACTAGTCAAGATTTATTCGGAAGCATTTCAAAGATACAGCAGGCAGGAAAGGAGTCAGAGAAATTTATCAAAGAGAGAGGTTTTAATGGATTTCCTGAAGGTTTGGTAGGAGGGTGCATTTGAAATGAAGGTGGTTAGACATTTATTCCATTTGCCTGCTTGGACTGATACTGATCTATCAAGGAGCAACCCCTAGCTGTGTCTTTGAGTCATTGTTTCAAGGGATTTCTATGCCAGTGCCTTAAAAGGGGGGGTGAGTGTTAGGTTCACCCATTTGGGGATAGGGAAGACAAGAGCATCATCCCTTAAGGACGGGGGGTGGGGGGGAGGGGGGGTTACCTGTCACAGGCACAGCCAAACACGACGAAGCCGCCCAGCCAGCTGGCCATATAGCTGACCAGCTCCAGAGAAATCTTCCAGCGTTTCTTGCACACCAGATCCCACTGTCAAGCAAAGAAGAGGACAGATGTCACTGCACTGAGACCAAGAGAAAGTATCACACCGTGTGGTGAGCAGACCCAGGCTCTGGAGTCATGAGGAAGAATTCCCCAGCCAACCCAAGTTTCCAATTTTCTATCCCGCCCTTGGGAAAACCTTCAAGGCACTTTACAGTCTAAAACATTGTAATTTAAAAATACAATATACAAAACAATCCATAGGTAAGGTTTAAGAAAGGAAATACAAACATTTTTCCATTAGGGACATTCCTTCTGTTTTCGCAGAAGCCACTAGCAACCCCTCTCTACCAGCCTCCCACCTCCCTCATCAAACTCAGTTTTCCTGAGGGGGGGGGTCATATTGTCTCTAAGGTCCAGATGCACTAAAGTCAGCGATCATCTAACAATCACCGTTAAACTAGTTTTGACTGGTCTAGTAATGATTAGATTTGCCAACCCGATGCAGAAAACGGCTCACCACATGGTTTTCTTCATGATCGCTCATTCTCCGATCCAGCCATGCAAATAAATTCATTAATATTGAAATGCTATGTAAACTCACAGAGCGACTGATGCTCTAACATGACTTCCCAATGCACAAAAAAAAGCGATCTGAAAAAACTTACCAATAGTTCAGCCCTGAAATTAATATATTTATAACACTGATACCATAAATACAGTTTTTATAATAGCACGGACGTACAGGATATATGTGTTAGAAGTCAGCATGAAGATACAATGTTACTTCCTAGAAACTTTGCATAAAACACAGCCGTGCCTCAGAGACCGAGTCATCTAGCAAAAATTTTTTATATGGATATTGCCAATCTTCGGTCACGTTCTCATTCATTGGCAACTGGCTGGTGCTTACCGCACATGGATAGTGTAGTTCTATATTTTTATATCATTTTTTGAAATTTTTTTCTAAATTTTCTTGTGTTTTAGTTTTTTCAAATCACATTCTTAATAAGATAGTGCATATATTCACAAAGCACTTATCTGAAATTGTTATCAGCACTGTGTTTTTCCCAACGGGGCCACCGTTTCACCCGATGTGGCTTCGTCAGGGGAAGTAATAGGCAGTGCCTAAAACACAAAAAATTCAATTAGTTTCAATGTAAACTGGCTGAACATACCTTTAAATTTAAAGCAATATCAAAATTTAATTTAGCAACTCACGGAACACCAATCGACCTGGCTCCTTTTTTTTTCTATTTCCAATGATCGCATTCACTTGTTTAGTGACGTCAGTGCACGTCGATCATCTGACCAACGTAAGCACCGACAGGTCCGTATTGGACCATTTAAAAGCTCGGCGTTCCTAGAAGTTCGCTGCCATTTAATAGATTAAGCTACACTAAGGAGCCAGGTCGATTGGTGTTCCGTGAGTTGCTAAATTAAATTTTGATATTGCTTTAAATTTAAAGGTATGTTCAGCCAGTTTACATTGAAACTAATTGAATTTTTTGTGTTTTAGGCACTGTCTATTACTTCCCCTGACGAAGCCACATCGGGTGAAACAGTGGCCCCGTTGGGAAAAATACAGTGCTGATAACAATTTCAGATAAGTGCTTTGTGAATATATGCACTATCTTATTAAGCATATTTATTTTTTTAAGAATGTGATTTGAAAAAACTAAAACACAAGAAAATTTAGAAAAAAATTTCAAAAAATGATATAAAAATATAGAACTACACTATCCATGTGCGGTAAGCACCAGCCAGTTGCCAATGAATGAGAACGTGACCGAAGATTGGCAATATCCAAATAAAAAATTTTTGCTAGATGACTCGGTCTCTGAGGCACGGCTGTGTTTTATGCAAAGTTTCTAGGAAGTAACATTGATTTATACTTCCCAAAGTAATTGCATTTTAGAAGTCAGCATATCGGGATGGTCTGGAAAGCATTTCAAGGGAGGACTTTTTCTTGAAACAGCCTCAGGGCGAAATATGTCGAAGTGACAGTCCCTTCCTGATATAAGCAATACAAACGCTACGATTAACTTATTTAATATGCTAATAAAGTTTTAAACTTAGTACAATATATTTATTTTGGAAATCAATTTGACCTCAACTAAATAGGATGTTGGAGAATCCGGTAGCCTTGACATATGATACGATTCTGTTTGGCACAGCAATGAGAGCAAAGAGTCAAATTTCTTCAAATAACAACAAACTTTTATTTATATTAACTGGAGTAGCAGTTCAACAAATAACATACAATTGGAAAAATTATGACAGATTAAATTACAACTTTTGGTGGAATTCAGTTTGCCATATATATATATATAAAATGGAGTGTACATTTGCAACACAAAAAGGGTATATAGACAAGTTTAAGAAGATTTGGGGACCATTAACAGACTTTTGCAATGAATGATATAAATTTCCCATAATAAGATATTTGATAAGGGGGGTGGTGGGTGGGTTTATTTTATTCATCATAAAATATAAATAATTTAACATTATATTTTGCTTTATTGTATGCATTTCCCAAAGTAAGGGGAGGAAGGGGGGTTATAACTGAGTAATAGTTGACATACTTATTACTTATTAACTATTATATGCTTATTAAAAATTATAGTAAAAGAGTATATAATGAAATGTTATATTTACAGTAAGGTATGAAAAAATGTCAAGTGTATACTTAATGAATTTGTATGAATTTAGATTGTACACTTGTTATATGAATAAAAAACTTAAAACTTAAGTACAAGATATTTATTTGCAATGAGCACAGAGCACAAAAGTGCACAGAAAGTAATAAATAAGAAGGTCTTCTGAGGAGGCCAGTGCCAACAACGTTGAATAGTAGCCATTGAAAACACTTGGTTGCCAACTGGTACTTCTGAAGACCTTGCAGTGAGGAGAATATGAATATTAGTAATACTGTTTAGAATTGTGGAACAGATACATGAGATAACAGTATTTAGAAAAATTGGGGCTATTTGAGAACACTATTAGATATGTGTGTTGAAGGAGCGTCTTATGGGTGCCCGTTAACAGCGTAAAATATAAAAGAGAGGGCAACGAAAAGATGGGGCCGACGAGAGAAGGCTTAAATGTTTGTTCCTCATGATTAAACTATATACCTTTTATTGCACTACCCTCATTTATGCCACGCATTTGCGCAGTCTGCTGCTACCTCTCCGCAAAGCATGAAGGGCTTGCCCTCGCTGTACTATTTAAAAGCGTGGGAAATGCCAGCGTTTGTTAACCGCACGGGCTTCTGCCGTTGTAGGATCTGCACTTTCCCTGGAAGAGGAAACGATGATGGCGATCGAAGAAGGGAGGACCAGCTCCACGGAAGGGCCCGAGTATACTGTCGCTCTACCAACCGGACTCTTCTGCGCATGTGTGAGAGTCGCAGATTACGACGAACCTCCGTGCCAATCATTTGCATGCAAACTTGTTTGAGCATCGATTGCTGTTTTGGAATCCACGCGGTCTTATGTCTTGCCCTAAATGGGTTAGGTTTGTACATACTGTATCAGTAACGACCAGTGAAGCTCAGCTCATCCAGGTCATTTGGCTGATTATTTCAGACACTAAATTCTTTAATCCTCACTAGAGAATGACACGGTGACAAAATTCATCACCGTCCCCGTCCCCGCGGATAACCGTGGGAAACCATCTTCATGTCATTCTTTAAGGAGAGAGGAAAGAATCGGAGTATAATTGGGCACAACCACTGACCCGCAAGCTTTGCTTTGAAGAATGCTGGTGTAGAAGGACCGAGGTTGAAATAGACACTGAAGAATGACAGTCTCTGGTATCCAGAGCAGATATTGTGATGTCATAATGCCTCATTCCACCAGTGCCTAAGAGCCAATCACATCAGTGATGTCACAATGGCTTCATTATCCTTGGCTCACATAAGAATCAGAGTATGAATGGCCACAACCACTGACCCGCAGGCTTTCCTTTGAAGAATGCTGGTGTAGAAGGACCGAGGTTGAAATAGACACTAGAAAATGACATGGGATTATTTCCCACGGTTATCCGCGGGGACGGGAACGGTGATGAATTTTGTCACAGCATGTAAAATATACATTTATTTATTGAGATTTATTAACCTCATTCTGAAGAGATTCGCCCTGCTCGGATGCTCTTTGTAAGCTGAAGTATTTCTACACAGAAGTTCACAGACTGTATTTATATTTCATTGAATGTTTTGACCTTTTTAAGATTTTGTTGTAACATATTATAAACTTGATACAATTTATTGCAAATAATAAAAATGATGTTAAAAAGAACAGGGCCGAGAACCGAACCTACTAGTAACGTCCTTTTCCTCAGAGTGATCCCCTTTTACCAGAAGCCTCCGTCACCTTCCACTTAACCAGTTCTTAACTCAAACCCAAGGGCAGTTAGTATATTTGTAAGTTGTCTGGTGAAAGCTTTGCTAAAACCTAAGTGCTCATTCACCCAGTTCCCGTCCCTTCCCCCCACCTGGCCATTGACATTGCACTACACTCCCACTCCCTCATCCGCTAGTAGTGCGATCCATGAAACACACACATCAATCTTCACCCACCCTCTGAAACTAAGAAAAGCACAAAACAGAAGGGTCATTCTGGAGCTTGTAGAGCAGATAAGTATCCCCAGTGGCTGTAGGTGCAGAAGACAGAGGATGGGGAATGAGCCTGACCAGAACTGGAAATCCCATCCTTCACATTAAGGTGGGATATTTACTCATAACAGCTAAAGACCTGCTGCAGGTCAGGACTTCAGAAGACAGGGCTAATGTTGGTCCCCTGGGCTCAGAGAGAGCCAGCCCCCCAAACCCACTTCAAAGATGTAGGACTGAACTAACCAGCTTCTCAGAGTAACATGAACTGATGATTTAAAAACCACATGATCCCTCCAGTCCATCTTTTCAGGGTAAGTAGACACAAACACAACCGACACCCTCCCTCCCTTCCCCCTCTGTGGCTGATCATGTTTCCCCCCTCTCCCTTCAACTTGACTTCCTTCTCCATCCCCTCTCCCATCAGCTAGCTGACATGTCCCCCCTCCTTCCCTAGTAGCCGATATCGTCTCTTCTTTCCCCCTCCTCCCCTGGCTGGTAATGTCCCCCAATCCTTCTCCCCCTGCCACGTTCTCCACCTCCTTTCTTCTTCTTCCTCCTCCCCTGGCTAATACTACCCCCCTCTTCCCTGCCCTCGCTTTCCTCTCCCATCAGCTAGCTGACATGTCCCTCTCCTTCCCTGGTAGCTGATATCCTCTCTCCTTCCCCCTTCCTCCCCTAGCTGGTAATGTCCCCCAATCCCTCTCCCCCGGCCACCTTCTCCACCTCCTTTCTTCTTCCTCCTCCCCTGGCTAATACTGCCCCCCTGTTCCCTGCCCTCGCTTCCCCTCTCCCATTAGCTAGCTGACATGTCCCTCTCCTTCCCTTCCCCTCCCCTCACCTGGCTGACGATGTTGCTGCGGAGCCCGGCGCTGCTCTCGTACTCCCAGCCCCGGGTGCAGGAGCCGCTGTCGTTGCTCTGCTGGCAGCGGCTCCAGCCGGCGGTGTCCAGCAGCAACTCGGGGCCGGAGAGGTTGCGGAGGGAGGGGTCGGACCGGCAACGGTGCTCGGGCTCCTCACAATAGAGCAGCTCGGAGAAGAAGCCCAGGGCCAGCGCCACGTTGGGCGCCCAGAGGGCGGCGGCCAGCAGCCGGGAAAAGCGGCCGAAGCCCCCGGTGCGGGGCAGCACCTGCCCGTCAAAGTCCATGAGGCCGATCCGGAGCAGAAGCCGCAAGTTGGTGTTCTCGGCGCCCCGGGGCTAGATGTGAACCGGGAGGGGAGGGGTCGGAGGCGGCGCTGGGCTCCGATCCAGGCAAGGAAAAGGTGAAGGCTAAGCTCCGCCGCCCCCACCCTAGGCGTAGAGAATGGGCCGCTAAGCGGAGAGAGAGGGGGCCCCCCCGCAAAACTAAGGTCCCAAAGCTGACATACCACAAACGAGACTTTTACCCTGTCCTGTTCCACTTTGCCCCCCTCTCCTCCTTCACTCACCCCGAGAATCTGGTGTCGCTGCTCCGTCCTCTGTTCACCACAGGCCCAGTTCGCCTCCCCAGTCCAGATCGCAAAATAGCCACCGTGAGTAGGCAGGAGAGAGCTTTGCCTACAAATCTCTTTCATGCAGAGTTCTGGGGGGGGGGGGGGGGAATACATGCTACACTGGGTTGAAAATCGCTGGCTGATGTCCCTCAACCACCATCCCCTGGTAGAGCAGGGGCTTGCAACTCCTGGACAGTGGAACACCAATTATCCGGACTAACCCGGGCAGAGGGTGGTCCGGATAATCAAAAATCTGGATAACTGGATGATCATTTTTCCCCCCTCCCTGGACAGGCACCACCAACCCCTCCCGGACCCACAGGAAAGAGCCCAAGCCTACCTTGTTTCCCTGGTGGTCTAGCGACAACACTGGGACAGGAGCCATTCTAATAATAATAATAACTTTATTTTTTTATACCGCCATAATCTTGCGACTTCTAGGCGGTTCACAAAGAAGAAGAGCTGTACAATTAGCGAATTACAATCACTTCTCTATCGATAACAAAAATAGATGCCAAGTCTTCCAGGGGCAGTCTCAGCATAGGCTCTGGAATAGTACTTCGGGGGCAACTCAAATATAAACCGAGACCCCCCCCCCCATGCAATCTGGCTAATTGAAGTTCAGATAATCGGCATTCCACTGTACTTGGCATCTGAATTGGCCACTGTTGGATACAAGATATTAGGCTTGACAGATGTTTGGTCTGTCCCAGTACGGCTATTCTTATGTGAGCTGAAGCCATTGTGACATCACTGCTGAGGTGACTCTTAGGCATTGGTGGAATGAGGCATTATGACATCACAGTCTCAGCTCTGGAATGTTGCTACTCTTTGGGTTTCTGACAGGTACTTGGGACCTGGATTGGCCACTGTGGAAAACAGGATACTGGGCTTGATGGACCTTCGGTCTGTCCCAGTACGGCTATTCTTATGTTCTTATGTGAGCTGAAGCCATTGTGACATCACTGCTGAGGTTGGCTCTTAGGCATTGGTGGAATGAGGCATTATGACATCACAGTCTCAGCTCTGGAATGTTGCTACTCTTTGGGTTTCTGACAGGTACTTGGGACCTGGGTTGGCCACTGTGGGAAACAGGAGACTGGGCTTGATGGACCTTCAGTCTGTCCCAGTACGGCTATTCTTATGTTCTTATGTGAGCTGAAGCCATTGTGACATCACTGCTGAGGTGACTCTTAGACATTGGTGGAATGAGGCATTATGACATCACAGTCTCAGCTCTGGAATGTTGCTACTCTTTGGGTTTCTGACAAGTACTTGGGACCTGGGTTGGCCACTGTGGGAAACAGGAGACTGGGCTTGATGGACCTTCGGTCTGTCCCAGTACGGCTATTCTTATACTCTTATGTGAGCTGAAGCCATTGTGACATCACTGCTGAGGTTGGCTCTCAGGCATTGGTGGAATGAGGCATTATGACATCACAGTCTCAGCTCTGGAATGTTGCTACTCTTTGGGTTTCTGACAGGTACTTGGGACCTGGGTTGGCCACTGTGGGAAACAGGAGACTGGGCTTGATGGACCTTCGGTCTGTCCCAGTACGGCTATTCTTATGTGAGCTGAAGCCATTGTGACATCACTGCTGAGTTTGGCCCTCAGGCATTGGTGGAATGAGGCATTATGACATCACAGTCTCAGCTCTGGAATGTTGCTACTCTTTGGGTTTCTGTCAGGTACTTGGGACCTGGGTTGGCCACTGTTGGAAACAGGAGACTGGGATTGATGGACCTTCGGTCTGTCCCAGTATGGCAGTTATGTTCTTATGTGAGCCTGTACTTGGGACCTGAGTGGCTGAGTTGGCCACTGTTGGATACTGGGCTTGATGGACCTTCGGTCTGTCCCATATGGTAACTCTTATGTTCTATATGTCCAGACCCACACAACCCATCTCGCTTTATATTTATTTTATTTAAAACTGTATTACTCGCTCTATGCGAGTTTCAAAGCTCATTCACATTCAAACACATCAAAGGCAATCAAATAAGATTCTAAAAACTTTCCACAGTATAAAACCATGTGTAAACAACATCGCAATTCTTATCATCATGCCATCGATTCGCCTTTACTAAACCCACTGATAATAGCACATGAACAAAATTGTTCTGACCAGTTTCCTGAAATTAATCAGAGGTTGCCTTTCTAACATCAAGCAGCAGCTTATTGCAGGTAAACTAATTGATACGGTTTCTGGTGCCTGAGAGATCCTCATTTCTCTTCCAATTAGAGAGCCCAGGACTGTGTTCATTGATTACAATTTTACATCTCAAGGAAATGAAACATGTCTCAGGGTCCACACTCTAGCTGGCTTCTCTTTTTTTTTATTTTATCTGTATTACATTTTCAACACTAAATCTCTTGTTACTAACTCAAAGGAGATTTTTTTTTTTAATGGAGAAAAAAATAAGGAAAAACATAATATCTTCGTTAGACCACAAAATTGGGGGAGTGATCAAGAGTAAGGATTCTCATAATTAACAGGTACAAATTCAAAGAAGAAAAGGCTTAATGTGATTAGCCATTCTACTAAATTCTAATTCCAACAATTCTCCCTACATAATTTTCTTCAATTTGAGAAAGCCTTCAACTGCCCTGGTAACTAGAAAACAGAGTGAGACACAGGGACAGAATTTGTCCCCATCCCCGTTTCATTCTTTAAGGATAGGGAAGAATCAGAGTATGATTGGGCCTAGCCACTGACCCTCAAACCTTGCATTGAAGAATGCTGGTGTAGAGGGACCAAGGTTAAGATAGACACCAAAGAAGGACACGGGATGGTTTTTAGGCACTTACCCTCAAGCCTTGCTTTGAAGAATGCTGGTGTAGAAGGATTGATATGAGATGGTTTCCAGCCACTGACCCTCAAGCCTTTCGTTGAAGAATGCTAGTGTAGAAGGACTGAGGATGAGATAGACAAAGAATTACAGAGATTGGTTTCCCATTGTTATCCGTAGGGATGGGGACAAATTCTGTCCCTGTGTCATTGAGACTAATAGCATTGCTTTCTCGGGGTTTCTGCTAGATTGTTCCAAAATAGCTGAGATGTTATTAAGATCAAGCTGCGTCTCTCCTCTACTTTCACCCTCCTTTTCTCCCTGGGTCACATTCCTTGTTGGCAAATAATAAGGAAAGTTTTCAAATCCATAGGTAAGGCCCCTGGAGGTTTATGATAATATAAGAGACAGAGGTTTAAATGTCTGTGTCCGTTGAAATTATCCATCTGCTCAATTTTCCTGTGCAGAACCAAAATGTCTTTTACCATTCAGGTGTTAAAAGACTGAAGTTGTTGTACATCCTCTTGTACTTTCCTGACCCAACCTGTGAGGTCTTCCTTAATAGATTTGAAAGATTTTGCCAGATTCTCAAACTCATTAATCATAGAGGTTACCTCTCATGTTGATTTGGCTACTGTAGAGTTCAGCTGTTGCAAGACATTCCAAATCGAATAGAGAGTTAGCTCTGTGGAAGGAGCTGAAACTACTACTCCTATCTGCTGTCTCACTAATGAACCAAGGATTGGCATGGGGCCCTTATGGAGAGACTCACTTATACCGCTTCAGGATGTTTGTCTCTCCCCCACCAACGCCGCAATGGTCGCTGGACACAGAGGATTGATGGGTTCCAGAAGCAACATCTAGAACTGTAACAGATTGTAGCGAAATAGGGTCTAAACCAGTTCAGCCTATGAAAAACTATTCCTACCAGACCAACAAACGGCAAGAACTCTAACTCTGCCGCACTTCCCCGATTATCAGATGACCAACTTTCTCCAAATCCTCTGTGCTTACACCAATATAAGATCAGTTAGGAATAAAGCCAACCTAATCAATGACTGGCTCACAGAGGAACAACTTGGCTGTTTATTCGTAACAGAAACATGGCTACCATTAGCAGAAGACCCGATCGTTAAAGACCTCTGCTCACCAGGAGGAAAAATAAATGAGGAGGCAGCTTAGCAATCGTACTGAAACAATTCATTGAATTCACAATACTATAATTTGAACAAAATGAGAATTTCAAATTTTGGTGTGCCAGCTGTCAAACTCATCCTTTTCTACATACCACCTAAAAACTGGCCCCATGTAAGGGACACATTCTATGACGTACTTAAAAACTCTCTTTCCTCGGCCAACTGTTTACTGCTAGGGGACTTAAATCTTCACCTAGAAAACAATGACAAATCAGTCACAGAGCTACTATCCTTCCTACATGACCCAGAATATACATGGTCTCCATTCACTAAAATGCACATAAAAGGTCACCACTTAGACCTGGTTTCCACTTCAACCAAAGATCTAGTATTTCCCCCAGACCCCCTATCAGATTGAAAATGGCTACTAACACTCTGGTCAGACCACTACTTGTTTGAATTCAACCTAATCTGGCAGCAAACAAGAAAAAACAAGGTCTCAACTCTAACCCTAACCAGAGGTCCGATAGATGAATCTATCTTTTCGACCAGCTATGATGTTAAGTTTGCACAGACCGCCGCAGAGGACTTCTACTCTGCCTGGGAATCTTTCAGCCACACACTACCTCCCGACCACTACGATCTTCCCAACAATCTCAACTTTCAATTTCATCACTTCCCCATATTTTCTATGACACAACACGCAAGACTATTTTTCCTGTGGTGGTCCCGATACTATATAAAACAAATCTAAAGACTTTTCTGTTTTAGGATGTCTTTACCTCTTATGAAATTCCCTCCGGTATGTAGTGCAATTCATTACTCTTACCCCTCCCCAATGTGTCAGGCCTTTATTTTTCGTTTTTCTTTTTTTCAATATTGTATTTTTCCCTATCCCTCCTATATGTCTCTTGTCTTTTGCTTTTATAATTGACTTTTCAGTATGATGTATCATTTATGTAATGTTTGGGGGGGGGGTTTTGCAAACCACCTAGACATAATGATAGATGGGATATCAAATATGGGAGGGAGGGAAGAATGGGAGTTCGGCGGAGGGTGCTCGGGGGGGGGGTGCTCGCTCAAGGGTTCTGCTGCACAAGGGATGGGAGGGAGGGAAGGAAAGATGCTGCACATGTGGGGGAGAGAAAGGAAAGAGGAAGAATTGGGGTGAAGGAGAGAAAGGGAGAGATGATCATGCACATACCCCGAAAATAAGACCTAGTACATTTTCTGGGCCTAAAATTAATATAAGACACTGTCTTATTTTTTGGAAACACGGTAAACTGCACAACCATGACTAAGTTTAATCAGGTAGTTAATCACATTCATTGCAATCTGTTTAATTATCTGATCAAGGTCAATGGCATTTTCCACCTCACAGTCCAGCTTCAATGGGGAGAATGGAAGCAAGTTCCAAAGGGTTACGAAATTGACACGGATTGAGGACAGCTCTATCAGAAAGGATGATTTCTCAAAAGACCATCTGGGTCAATGTCCTACCTCAAGATATAAGCCACTGTTACATTCACCGTCTCCAGTTCCCTAGATGTGAACTTTCAGGGTTATTATCTAGGTCCCTGCTTTGGGGAAACCGTATGGCCTCATGGGATCTTTCTGATCTTTTTGATCCTTAATATTCATGGAATAAAGGAGGTCCATATTTCTTCAGAATTGATGCATTAGGACTCTGTACTAGGTAAAACAAAAGAGATTATGGGACTGATGAATGCTCCATTTAATAGAACAGTAGGCCTTTAGACCATTAATTATTAGTTTGGTGGAAGCATTGGTTTTGGTGCAAATACCGAGTCTTATTTTGCATTTAATTTTTAGGCTTCTTATGGCCCTTTGCTAGGTCTCGCGTGTATGCCTACCAAAAATATTTATAGTATATTTGCTCTAAGCTTCACGTTATTCTCCACCATCCTGTGAAAGCGAGTAAACCATGAACACATCTACCAGATTAGTGTTCCACGTTTTATAATTGCACATTGTATTTCTTGCTTTACGATGTCTCCAGCATTGTTTCGTGGTTAGTTGTCAAATACTGTTGTTCGTTTAATATTCAGTCTGAATAATTCGACCATGTGACAAAATATTACCAAAACTTGCCCTCGCTGCCAGTTGAGGTGAGAATATTATTTAAGTTTGGTTGTATATGTTTTAAGTCTTTACATGGCCTTTTACCTAGTTATTTTCTTGACCACTTTGAATTTGTTAATAGAAAACGCCCTACATGGGGTTTGCGAATATTTGACTTTCCATCTATTAAGGGATGTGTTTAAAAACGATTCTTTGCCAGAATTCTATCTTATCAGGCCGGTATATGGGATAAACATCTTGGTAATTTTATATTATGTTCCAACACGTATCTGGCATTTAGAAAATTGTTAAAAACATACTTGTTTGGTAAATTTTTTAACTAATGGATTGTAATTCACTGTGAATGTCCAGTATTTTTACTCTAAACCACACAGAACTGAGAGGTAGCTGCGGTATACAAGCATATTGTTATGTTATGTTATAAATCGTCTTGCACCAAAATGATTAAAAGTCAAATGCCAGAGAAAATCAATATGGAACTACAAACACTGAAGTGACAAATAAGATTTGTGCATGGAAGAAGAATAAAGGGGAGGAAACCAGACAGAGATGGCAAAACAAAGCACATGAATATAATCTCAAACTGAAAGAGAAACATAAGGACTACTACTCCAACTTGATGAGCCAGAATAGACTTGACACCAAACAGCTATTTAGACTAGTCAACAACCTAACAGATATCGCTCCTCTTATGTGCTCTACCCATGACTTTGCTCCCTCCTCGGATGTTCATGCCATTACTTTCAATCAAAAATACAAATCGTAAGAGACATGCTCAGCAAAAAGCCCACTGGTTACATCAATCCAATAAATATGATGGAAAACAGTCCATGCCAACATGACATGGAACTCATTCAATTAACAAAATTGGACACAATTTCACCAACTATTAAAAAAATATGAGCACGCTTACTCTACCATCGACACCTGCCCCCTAGTACTGATATCTAAGGCCTCATCCAAGTTTCTAGTTGATCTCTACACATGGCTCGTAGACAAGCTAAATAAAGGGGAGTTTCCCAAAGAGGCCAAATCATCATCAGACTTATCCTGAAAGACATGAAGAAACCAACCACTCCAACTGATAACTACAGACCCAATGCCCTAACTCCCATCTTCATAAAATTAATGGAAGGACTAGTTCAATCTTAACTAATGAACAGTCTAGAACAGTTTCACCTACTCCATGATTCCTAATCGGGCTTTAGATCATTATTCAGCACAGAAACTGTAATTGCCTCCCTCTTGAATGACATATATGACATACTGAGTAAAGGTCTAAATGTACTAGTGGTACAACTGGATCTCAGCAATGAATTTTACCTAGTGGACCATGATTTACTGCTGCTTTGCTTAAACTACTTTGGATTATTGGGAAATATCCTCCAATGGTTCCAAGGCTTTTTAAAATGTTGCAGCTACCAAGTACAATCTGGAGAGACCCTGACCAGCAAATGTGGTGTTCCTCAAGGCTCCCCTCTTTCATCCCATCTCTTCAATACCTATCTATCCTCCCTGGGAGGTCATCTAAAAGCTTAAATGTTACCCACTATAGCTATGCTGATGACATTACTATTGTCCTCCCTGGTACCTGCCCATCACCCACAGAGATTCAAAGAATAGACTGTCTTATCCACCATAGAAAGGTGGATGTCACACTTCAAATTAAAACTAAACACTGAAAAAACTAAATTCTTTCTAGCCACCTCTACCAACTGCACCTTGGACACTCTCACTCAGAGGAAATACAGCTATCTATGACCACTCAAGTGGACCAAGTCATATGCAAAGGCTTCAATATGCTTTCAAAACTAAGATCCATAAGAAAATTATTTGATTTTGCACCTTTCCAATTACTAGTCGAATCGCAAGTGTTAAGCCTCCTGGACTACTGCAATATTTCATATCTAGCAGGACAATGCAGGCATTTCCAGAAACTAAGTATCATCCAAAACACCACAGTAAGACTAATTTTTAACCTGAAAAATTTTGACCACATAACTCCATTCTACCAAACACTACATTGGCTTCCTGTTGAGGGAGGAGTTCTCTTCAAATTTGGATGCCTCTTCCACAAAGCCCTACATGGCCTACTGCCTAACTACCTAACTGCTCAGTTCTTGTTGTTGTCTCCAAGCCACTCCACATCTTCCCAATCATTTTTTTATCTTCCCTTTGATTTCATGAGTCTCTGGTTGCACTTCCATCTGACTGTGCATCCAATATTTCTTTCTTTCTGCCTCCTGACGTTGGAGAGAAGGATGTTGGTCAGCTACGCAGAGTGTGAGTCGCTGCCTACGGCTCTGCGCGGAGTGCTGCTGGGGGAGGTGGTAGCCAGTCTGGCTTCAACAAAGTAACAGAGTTGGGTGGGAGTGGGGTGCGGCAGGAATTCAGACAGGCAGAGTGGGATCAGCGGCGGCCAGGCTGCATATCCCAAAGGTACACGTACTGTGTGCTGAGAAACACTGCCCTACGCTGCCCCTTCCTGTACCTCCCCTATGTCCATGACTCCTCGTTCTTCATCAGCACCCTATGTCCCTATTCCCTCCCTCCCCCCCTGTGTCCATCACTCCCATGACCCTTTGCACTTCCCCACCAGTCTAGCATCCCTCTTCTGTGTTCCTATTCTCCCTTACGTTTATGGGTTTGTTTTTTGTTTATACTGCAGGAGCTAGACTTTTTATCAAGACAGTAAAAAGCTTTACTCACACATCTGTGGTAACTACCTTCTCCCTTTTTTAAAAATTTTTTTTTATTACTGCAGGCACTCACAGGTTCCCTTTCCCATGTAATTCTCTGCTGCTTTGGAACGTCTGTGCTAGGATTTGAATAAATGGCCTGTTGCCTTGTGGGCTCGTAGATGGTCTGATTTCATGCAGTGGAATGATTAGAAAGATGGCTGCCTCACATTGCCATATTCCCTGAAAATTAGCAGACCAGGAGCTAATGTGATACCAGAAGGTAAAGTGTTGTGAAGGGATGTAACAGAACTAGAGAAAGCTCTTTGGCTGGTGGTTATGAGGTAAAGGATAAAAGGAGGATGGACTGTGTTCTCTCTAAGTTAGTGGTCTCAAACTCGCAGCCTGCCAGTTACTATTTTGAGGCCCTCGGTATGTTTATCATAATCACAAAAGTAAAATAAAACAGTTTCTTGATCATTTGTCTCTTTAGCTATAAATGACAATATTATGATTAAGACTTAGCCAAAAGGAAAGATTTATAAACTATACAGAGTTTTCTGTCCTGACAATCAAACAAAATTAAACTAAATCAATTACCCTATGTGTGATATTTGGTGCTTTGTAGAGAAATGCATTGCTAATATTGGGATACAAAATGGTTGATTTTTAGAACTTGTTGCTCAGACACAAAATAAATTTGCACACACTCAGCTTCTCAGAGGGAGCATTGGTTATGGCTGTCATCCACCGTGTACAGTTCATGAGCTGTAGGCATTCCTAGGTGAGCTTGTGACCAGGAGAACTAGGATATGTACAAGATCAGTCAGCAGCTGTGGTGCATTGATCTGCAACTGTTTTGGAATCCTAATGCATGTATAAGAGAGCGATTAAGTTTGAGAATCTTGACCTTTGTTAAATTAGGGCTGAAAAGAGGGTGACATAAGCAGACAATTTCACTTAGCCTGCTAGAAGCTAAGTCTCTGCTCTTATGAGCCCTGCTTTTTCATCTGGCTTACCAACTCTTGTTCTAGAAAGGCATATGTATCTCTGTCTCAGTACGTCTCACACAGTCATCATGCAGCAGCTTCTTTGGTGATGGTCTGGTTGTTCTTAGTTGAAGCAGGCTATGCAGTCACGCTCAGGTGATTGGCACAGGCCAATGTGGCACAACAGGTATTTCAGGTTGAATTAACTTGTTTTTGCCTCTTGCAATCAGCAGGTCAGGTGGAGGAATCACGTTCTTTGAGGTATTACCACTAAAATTTTTTTATGGATCAGAATGGCATGTTCAGAAATGAACCCATGAAAGTAAAAGTACTGGCTAGGAGGTTAGGCCAGCTTCACACACTTTTGAACCTGCTGTCTCTGACCGACCTGTACTTCTAAGTCTCAGCAGTCAGTACAATGGTCTGGCATTGTTAGCTGGGAGACTTCTACAGCCTTCAATTTGAGCTCCCTCCATGCTTGTTTGCTTTTTTGTTTGTTCTGACCATGTCCATAGGCATGCAGTGATACACGTGTAACTTCCTTGACAGTTCAGGAGTACATGTGTAATTGAAAAGATATGAATGGCAAGCAACATGGTGGCTGGATGACACAAAAAGGACGAGAAGGTGCCACTCGAGTGATGCATATGGAAGCTGCAGGTGAGTAAGCTATAGACATCGAGAGGTACCTGTAACTTCAGCAGGAAGGAGTCAAGTAAGAAGCAATAAGTAGTAGTAAGAAAATATATAAGGCCCAGAAAACACGTTGGGCAGAAGGACTACCACTGATCAAATCAATGCCAACAGTTCAAGCCCACCTTATGAAGTGTTCTTCAGTCCCTGAACTTCACATTTCTTATCCCGTTTTCATGGCATCCCCTCTTCTGTAAGAGATGAGAAGGAGTTCTTGTTCTGGAAGAAATGATCTTTTTGTGCTAATTAAGGGATACTCGTGTTGCACATCCAAAGGACTCTCATAAGACATACTAACATTTAGGAAAATATCAAAGTAGTATTTTAACAAACCACATGTGACACCCTCCCCTCCCCCCTGAAAAAGCAGTGCTGATGGATTTTTCAAGGGGTCACTGACTCTTTGACTATGGCTAGAGAAGACCTGTGGGAGGAGCTAGATATCCTGTTCCCAGAAGGGAGGGGGAGGTTACAAAAGAGAAGGGAGGAGTGTAAACTAGGCTTTTGGTTGTTCCTCTCTCCTGCCAGAGATCTGGGAGGGAACTGACAAGAAATTCTAAATAGTTAAACTCAAAGTGAACTGGAAGTGACAGGGGGAAATCTGTTGATGGAACCAAAGTGCCTGCCTTCACAATAAGTGCCTTGTAAATAATTTAAAGACTGTTCTATGATCAGCTTCAATGAAGTTCCAATTTGGTTCACTTATACCTCGAACTGAATTGTTGTTTCATCAGAAAGGAGAGCGAGGAGTTACGAGTGGGGTGAGTGACATTCTGGAGTAAACCATCCTCCGGCCTGGCCCTGGCCTATACCTAAGCTCTGGAGAAACAGTGAGAACATAACATAAGAACATAAGAACTGCCATCTCCGGATCAGACCCATGGTCCATCGAGTCCGGCGATCCGCACACGCGGAGGCCCAGTCAGGTATACACCTGATGTAGTTTTACCACCCATATCCCTCTATGCCTCTCGTAAGGAGATGTGCATCTAATTTGCCTTTGAATCCTAGCACAGTGGATTCCTTAATAACCTCCTGTGGAAGAGCATTCCAGGCGTTCACCACTCGCTGCGTAAAGCAGAACCTCCTGACATTTGTCCTGGACTTGTCCCCCCTTAGCTTTAAACCATGTCCTCTTGTCCGTGTCACGTTGGACAGTGTAAATAATTTGTTTTTCTGCTCTATTTTATCGATGTCTTTCAATATTTTGAACGTCTCTATCATGTCCCCTCGCAGCCTCCTCTTCTCAAGGGAGAACAGTCCTAGTTTCTTGAGTCGTTCCTCATATTCCAAGTTCTCCATACCTCTTATTAGCTTCGTTGCTCGTCTCTGCACCCTCTCCAGCAGTTTTATATCCCTCTTTAGTTTGGGAGACCAATGTTGGACACAGTATTCCAAGTGTGGTCTGACCATTGCTCTATAAAGCGGCATTATGACTTTCTCCGATCTGCTCATGATTCCTTTCTTTATCATTCCTAACATTCTGTTCGCTTTCTTTGCCGCTGCCGCGCATTGTGCCGACGGCTTCAGGGTCCTATCTATCAGTACACCCAGGTCCCTTTCTTGTTCGCTCTTACCAAGAGTTGCTCCTGACATTCTATACTCGTGTTCCTTATTCTTACTGCCTAAATGCATTACTTTGCATTTCTCCACGTTGAACTTCATCTGCCATTGCTCTGCCCATTTCTCTAACTGATACAAGTCGCTCTGGAGTTCTTCGCTATCTTTCTGCGTTCTGATTGTCCGGCATAGCTTTGTGTCGTCTGCAAACTTAATGATCTCACTGGATATTCCGTCTTCAAGGTCATTGATATAAATGTTAAATAGGATCGGCCCAAGTACCGAGCCCTGGGGCACACCACTAGTCACTTTCTCCCAGTCTGAGAACTTCCCATTTATGCCCACTCTCTGCTTCCTGTTTTCCAGCCATTTGCCTATCCACCTGTGTATATCTCCCTCTATTCCATGGCATTGTAGTTTCCTGAGAAGTCTTTCATGCGGAACTTTGTCGAATGCCTTCTGGAAGTCCAAATATATTATGTCCACCGGCATTCCACTATCA
Source organism: Geotrypetes seraphini (assembly GCF_902459505.1). NCBI lineage: Eukaryota > Metazoa > Chordata > Amphibia > Gymnophiona > Dermophiidae > Geotrypetes > Geotrypetes seraphini. The sequence goes on along the minus strand of NC_047087.1, from coordinate 8,534,882 downwards.
ATTTGCTTGTTCACGGTCTCAAAAAATTGAAGCAAATTCGTTAAACATGATTTCCCTTTCCTGAACCCATGTTGACTGGGTTTCAGCAATTCGTGTATATCTAAGTGCCGGACTATGCTATCCTTGATCAGTGCTTCAACCATCTTTCCAGGGACAGACGTAAGGCTCACAGGTCTGTAGTTGCCCGGTTCTCCTCTTGATCCCTTTTTGAAAATTGGCGTGACGTTCGCTATCTTCCAGTCATCCGGTATCTGTCCAGTTCTGATTGTCAGATTGGCGAGTTTTTGCAATAACTCTCCGATTTCAACCTTCAATTCCTTTAAGACTCTCGGGTGAATTCCATCCGGTCCAGGGGATTTGTCACTTTTAAGTTTGTCGATCTGGTAGTATATCTGGTCCAAATCTACTTCAACTGTGGTGAGACTGTCTTCTATTACTCCACTAAACACTTTCACTGTTTCTGGTATTTTTGCGGTATCCTCCTCCGTAAAGACGGACGCAAAGAAGGAATTTAGTTTGTCCGCAATTTGTTTATCTTCCTTAATGTACCCTTTTCTTCCCTGATCGTCCAGGGGTCCCACCGCCTCTTTTGCGGGTTTTTTCCCTTTCACGTATCTAAAGAAGGGCTTGAAGTTTTTGGCCTCTTGCGCTATTTTTTCTTCATAGTCCTTTTTGGCATCCCTCACCGCCCTGTGACATTTCTTCTGATCGTCTTTATGTTTGTTCCATGCTTCGGTTGTTTTCATGTGTTTCCATTTTTTGAAAGAGTCCTTCTTTTCTTGTATGGTTTCCCTCACCTGTCTGGTAAGCCATGCTGGTTCTCCCTTACCCTTTGTTCTCCTTTCTTTGGAGATCCTCGGAATGTATAGGTTTTGTGCTTCTGTGATAGTAGTTTTCAGTAGGGACCATGCCTGCTCTACTGTTTCAAGTTTATCCACCTTTTTTTTGAGTCGTTGTTTCACCATGGCTCTCATGCAATCGTATTTGCCCTTTTTAAAGTTAAAGGTTTTGGTTAAGGTTTTGGCACTTTTTCTATTTCCGATGTCAAGCTTAAAGATGATCACATTGTGATCGCTCGTCCCCAGCGGTGCCGTAACTTCTACTTCTTTTGTCGGTCCAGTGAGGCCATTTAGCACCAAGTCCAGGGTGGCGTTGCCTCTTGTCGGCTCTTTTACCATTTGTTCCAGGAAGCAATCCCCTAGCGCCTCCAGGAACTTGACCTCATTGCCGCAGTTGGAGGTTCCTAGTTTCCAGTCTATCCTCGGGAAATTGAAGTCTCCCAATATTATTACATTGCCCGTCTTGCATTCTCGTTTGATTTCCTCTATCATTTCAGAGTCAGTTTCATCCGTCTGTCCCGGGGGACGATAGAAAAGGCCAATTTTCGTGTCTGCACTGTTTTGGCCAGGAATCTTGACCCAGAGGGACTCTAGCTTCTCTTTCGTTTCCGTCATAGCCACTTCAACAGATTCTACTCCTTCCTGAACATATAGGGCAATACCTCCACCTTTCTGCCCTACTCGATCTCTTCTATATAGTTTGTATCCCTGAAGTACTGTGTCCCATTTGTTTTCTTCATTCCACCATGTTTCTGTTATGCCAATGATTTCCAACTTATCATTTCTTGCTATTGTCTCTAGTTCCCCCATTTTGTTTCCTAGACTTCTAGCATTGGTGAGCGACTTAGAGTGTGATATTAAATAAGTTCTTTTTTTTATGGGCCCTGGTGTGGGGCGAGTGAACAAGCCCCCCACCCCCCCAGCCAGTTTAGTGACCATTGTTAAAGGCACGGTAGGTTTTGAGAATCTTCTCCTCAGATGAGACAAGAACAATTCTCCAAGTATACATTTTGCTCTGAGCTTTGATAATTTTGTGGATAATAGCTAAATTGTAGGCTCCTCTATATAGACAGTTTAGATCTTAAAAGAGCAAACTCTACTCAGATAGTTTCCATAGTATGAAAGTCTTTTATAGTTTTTAAACTTGAACTTTCTGCTAAAGTTTCTGGTAGGGTCTGGCTTAGTCTTCATTACTACCCACCACTAGCTCATTTCTTTACTTATGGTATTAATTTTCTAATTAGGACAAAAGGAAAACTGTTTATTACATATTCTTATTACTAGTGTTTAAGCCTGTTACATTAACGGGTGCTAGTAAAGCCTCCTTCCCTCACATGTCCCCTATTTTTGGCCCCAGCACCAAACCCATTGTTACACCCCCAGCCCCCTTCTATCTGTTCCCTTTCAGCCCGAGCCCCCTTTTCTCACCAGCAGCATTTTCCTCCCCACTCCACTTCCCTGTCCAGCAGCACCTCTTCCTTGCTCCCCCGGTCCAATAGCACCTCTTCCCTGCTCCTCCTGTCCCTCTTCCATGCTCCCCTGGTCCAGCAGCACCCTTTACCTGTTTCCCCGGTCCAGTATGCAGCATTATGAGCATCGCGGCTGGCTTTTGCGAACCTCATAGGCCGCTCTGCACCTCGGAAGTACGTTCCCTCTGACACAATCGCGTACATCAGAGGAAACATTCTACTGAGGTGCTGTGCAACCTGCAAAGTTTGGTACAGCCGGCCCGAATCCTCATGGCAGCAGTGTCCGACCCTCAGCGGCTCGAAGCCCTCCTCCCGACAGCCGCCAACAGCACCGCTTCATGAAGCCCTCCTCCCAGCAGCCGCTGCCAGCGCTGCTCCGCACTGCCTTTCATGTGCCTCAAGCCACCGAATACGACCATGGAAGGTAATTGGGGCAGTGAGGACGCGGACAGGGAGAGAGCTTGCCTGTGCTTCTTCCAGTGGTTGGTGAATGAGGGCGGGAGGAGAGGAGTCGCCAGAGTGTTTCCTGCCGCCAGCTTCTAAAATAGAATCTGGCCACAGAACAGAGATCATGGCGGCAGGGAACACAAAACCCTAAGCACTTGTGCGCTTAGGGTTTTATTATATAGGATATGTAATTAATTGAGAGAGAGAGACACACAATGGTATAAATGTGTCTGTATTGAAAACTATCTCAGAAAACACCAACTCTGTATTGTAATACCTTTACAGAAGCTCATGTAAACCACTCAGAATTGACTCTCCAGTCATAAGTAGCAGTATAGAAACTTTCAATAAACAAACATTATCTCCCGCTTGGCGAGAAGTTATATATGTGTGCTCGCTGCAAAGAGCTCCTAGCTCTAGAGAACGATTACGTTCCCTTGAGGTTAGAGTAGCAGACTTGGAAGAGCTGAGGGAGATAGAGACCTACAGGGATGTTGTAGAGAAGTCCCACCTCCAGTCTGGTAGCCCCTGTGCTGCCTTGGAGGAGAGAGGTCTCCTAGAAGGAGAGAATCATCCTGGTGAAGTAGGAAATAATCCTGTAGCTAGGACCTGCTCACCAAGGGACGCAAAAATCCTCTTGCACCGAGGATGTGTCTCTAGAGGCTTCTGCCAACAAGGGAAGGGTTAGGATAGTTGTAGTTGGTGATTCAATAATTAGGCATGCAGATAGCTGGGTGGCTGGTGGGTGTGGGGATCGCCTGGTCACTTGACTGCCTGGTGTGAAGGAGGCGGACCTCACGTGTCACTTAGATAGGATTTTAGATAGTGATGAGGAGGAGCCAGCTGTCTTGGTACATGTAGGTACCAATGACAGGAAAATGAGTGAAGTTCTGGGTGTCAAATTTAGGCTCTTAGAAAGTTGAAATCCAAATCCTTCAGGGCAATGGCATACCAAGGGGGGGTGGTCCGCCATGGGTGCACGCTCCAAGGGGGTGCACAGCCGGCCGGATCAGGAACCTCCCGCGCTGCTTCAAACCATACTTCAGTGCAGCTGCCCTACTTAGAGCAGAGTCGGCAGCCGCGCTGAAGTGAAGAAGGTCCTGCGATGACTGGGAAGAGGTAAGTGACGTCGGGGGGGGGGGGGGGGAATGGCAACCGCAGTCATCGTGGGATATTGCCGCAACTAACTGCGTCTGCCGGCCCAGCCCCCTCCGACGTCACTTACCTCTTCCTTCGGAGCAGAAGCAGTCATTGCGGGATCTTTGGGACGGAGAAAGGAAGGAGGTCAGGGTGGCATGAAAGGGTGTGGAGGGTGACAAAGGGGGGGTTAGGGTGCTATGGAAACATGGTAAAGGGTGACAAAGGGGAGGGTCAGGGTGCTATGGAAACATGGTGAAGGGTGACAAAGGGGAGTCAGGGTGCTATGGAAACATGGTAAAGGGTGACAAAGGGGGGGTCAGGGTGCTATAGAAACATGGTAAAGAGTGACAAAGGGGAGTCAGGGTGCTATGGAAACATGGTGAAAGGTGACAAAGGGGAGTCAGGATGCTATGGAAACATGGTGAAGGGTGACAAAGGGGAGTCAGGGTGCTATGGAAACATTGTAAAGGGTGACAAAGGGGAGTCAGGGTGCTATGGAAACATGGTAAAGGGTGACAAAAGGGGGTCAGGGTGCTATGGAAACATGATAAAGGGTGACAAAGGGGGGTCATGGTGATATGGAATCATGCTGAAAGGTGACAAAAGGGGTCAGGGTGGTATGGATGCGTGGTGGAGGGAGAGAAAGGGGTAGATGCTGAAAGAATTGCAGGGAAAGAGACATAAGAGGGAACGATACTGCATGGAATTGGGTTGTAGGGAGCGAAAGGGGCAGATGCTGGTGGAAGTGGGGGGAAGAGAGAGAAGGGGCAGATGATGGAAGTGGGGAGAAGGGGCAGATGATGGAACTGGGGAGAGAGAAGAGGGCAGTTGATGGAAGGAGGGGAAAAGAGAGAGAAGGGGCAGATAATGGAAGTGGAGAGGAGAGAGAAGAGGGCAGATGATGGGAGTGGGGGAAAAGAGAGAGAAGGGGCAGATGATGGAAGTAGGGAGAGAGAAGAGGGCAGATGATGGAAGGAGGGGATAAAAGGAGGGCACATGATGGGGGGAAAGGATTGAGTTAGGGAAATACTGGAGGGGGTGAGGGAAAGAGGTGGCGAGTTGTAGGTAGACAGTAAAAAAGGAATTTGATGAGAGGGTAGTAAGAACATAATCTAGATGGATGCAGAAAATAAATTGAAAAGGAAAATGAAGGAAGAAAGGGATTGCAGAAGAGAGGTGTGGGAGAGGAGAGGTGGTGCCTAGCTGGGTCTGGGCCTGGACCCTACTTGTATTAGCTAGTTTTCTTTGCTCATTGTTTGGTTGTATTGAAAATTGTTGTATCTGCTCTTTTGCATATATTTTGCCATTTGAATAAAAAGTTGGTTAAAAAAAAATAAAATAGGAGAGCTAGCATATATAGCACTACATGATGAGGTAGATATAATAGGCATCTCAGAGACCTGGTGGAAGGAGGATAGTTAATGGGACACTGTATTACCTGGGTACAAATTATATTGTAAGGATAGAGTAGATCAAATTGGAAGGGGGGTTGCGCTATATGTTAAAGAGGGAATTCAATCAAAATAAACATTCTGCATGACAAAGATAGCTGTGTGGAATCCATATGGATAGAAATTCTATATGTAATGGAAGGAATCTAAAGGGTGGGTTATACTACCATCCCTTCAAACTAAGGATAGGGACACAAACAATCACCATTTACCTCAAAATGCACCCTAAATCGAATATTCAAAGGTCTTATGGGACACTGCAAGGCCACCCACACATCACACATACACCCACAGTATGAAAAAAGAAGACACAGAAAAAAGTGGAGAAAAAGCCTGTTAAGCTTCATATGGCTAAAAAAAAACAAAAAAACAACCTCCACTTATGTGTCTTCACTATATCAAAAACAGTGGTAAAAAAATGAAGCACAATAGCAGCCCCCCCCCCCAAAAAAAAAACCAAAAAAAACACCTCACATCCAGCACGCCAAAATTTCACATACGAACATTGTGTGAAAAAAGATTGCAGTCCAGAGGCACAATCAGAAATACTGCAACTTGAGCAAGGAAAAAAAACTTGGCTGTCCACGAAGTCCCAGCTGTCTCCAATCAGGCTTACTCCCAAGCCTCACCACCCGGGCCTCATGGGTAAACAGCCCGCCCGACGGGGAATTCTCTGTTTCGCTCTTGCTGCATCAGGGGTGAAAAACTTCCTTTATCAAAGGCAATCCACCACAACCCTCTGTGCAAATCCTTCAGATTTCATAATCAATGTGATACTACCATCCCCTAGGACAGAATGAGCAGACAGATGAAGAAATGTTTTCAGAGCTCAGGAAAGCTGGAGAATTGGGCAACAGTATAATAATGGGCGATTTCAACTACTCACAAAGAAAATACACAGTATTGGTAACTACTAAGCCTTTAACCCTTCTTACAAAAATAATAAAGGGGAGAAAAATACCTCAGTTCAGCTTCATAGGTCACTATTTTTGTAATCTGATTGATGCAGTATCGGTTAGAGCAGTGTCTCTCAAACTTTTTTTTAGTTCTGGTACACTAAACAGAGGAAATGTTTTTTTGTGGCACATTATATAATTGAAATGATAAAATTGCAAAAACAATAAAAAATTAAATTTGAGAGTTATTTATTTAAAGTTCTTTAAGCTACGTATGGGTAATTGTAACAACAGTGAAATTAAAGTAGATAGAATAGAATTGCTAATCAATGTGATGGATATGGTTGTTTTTGAGTGCAAATTAACTCAAAACACAGCTCGATAGTTGACAAGCAAATATGCATTTCATCTCCACCATCTGTGTCTGGATATGACCGTTTAGTGGAGGATGGGCTGGAATGAGCTTTGACAGAGGCTTCAGTAGTTGGAACCTAAGCAGAGTACCGGGCAGAGATTTAGATTCTTGCCCAGAAATAGCTAAGAAGGAAAACGACCCCAAAAAACAAATTTTTAGATTGAATCAGGTTGGGCAGACTAGATGAACCATTCGGGTCTTTATCTGCCATCATCTACTATATTAATAATAATAACAACAAAAACAGTTATAAACCACAGGACTGTGAAGTTCTATGCAGTTTACAAAGATTAAAAGATGGTACAAATTAATTGAATTTAATAGAGGTGACCAAAGTGGTTAAAAGGTCATGAGAACCGTTATTGAAGAGAAAGAATTGAATGGGTCAGCTGTCTAGATACTTCAGGAACAGATATGTTTTTAGGCGCTTCCTGAATTCCTCATAAGTAGTGGGCGAAAGCAATTGTTCTGGATCTTTACCCCATAATGCTGCCTGATGTGATAGAAGGTGTTGATGGTGTTTTGAGTTTACATCCTCTAACTGGGGGGGAAACGAAGTTTGAATGCGTTCTCTTATGCCTGTTGGCTAAGAAGGAGAAAAGGTCAGTTATGTATTTAGGGGCTAGTCCGTGTAGTACTTTAAAGCAGAGGCAGGCGAACTTAAACTTTACGCGTGCCTCCATTGGTAACCAGTGCAGCTGTTGGTAGTAAGTGTTAGAGGATGGATTAAGATAGCCGGGTTTTACTTCCATTGAAAGCAATGGAAGTAAAACCCAGATGTCTCAATCCATCCTCCTTTTTCTGGAGCCCTATGGTAAACCTAGCGACAGCACCTCCAAGCACAGGCTGGAAAGGGTGAGCTTCTTACTCTCCTTTTGCCTGTAACCAAACCTGTATCTGCTAATTATTTAGCACTTCTTACTATGTATCTGCAGTCATTCTCTTTTTTCCCCCCATTCAATTTCTGTCAGAGCTCAAAATCCAAACAGTAACAAAGCCTTGATTGTTTTGTTGCTCAAGTTAGGATAACTACTGCATAAAAAATAAAACTACAATTACTTGCCATTAGTTTTCAAGGACCAATCACCTCCAAGAACAATGCTTGCCTGGGCGCTTGTAACATTGACGGACTCTTGCCTGCATGGTGTACATGTCATCGATTCTAGTGTAGACTTATGAAGAGGATTTCTGGAATCTCTTGTGGCACACCCAGAATCTATTTGGGATACACCACTGTGCTTTGGCACATAGCTTGAGAGACACTGGGTTAGAGGAAAGAAGACAGCAGTGACATCACAGGGGCACGTGTTTAAAGGCAGGAGGGCAGCCCCGGAGGAGCGAGTGCTGACTTTGTCATGCTGCCAAAGGAGCGTGACTAAGGAGTGCCCCTTTTGAGTGATTTGTTTTATAAGCGATTTTAGATTGTTTAAACTAAAGCTTCTTTTAATTTAAATTTATAAATAGCAGATAGTTAATTAAGTTTATAATAGGCAAGGGACGTCATGGTGATTTGAGAAATATACCTGGTTGTAGAAGAGGAAATTTGAAAAGAATTAATAATGTAAAAGTGATTTCAACTAACAGCAATGTTAATTGTATGTGTAAATGCTAGATCAGTTAAAAATAAGGTGGCTATTATTTATGATTTAATAATTGAGGAGAGTTATGGGATATTATGCGCGACTGAATCTTGGTTGTGGAAGAGTGATGGAGTAGTGGTAAGACAATGTTGTCCTCCTGGATATGAGTGGTATTGGGCATGTCGAGAGAAAAAGAGGAGGAGGGGTTGTGGCAATTGCTAAAAAGGAATTTGGATTAAAGGACATAGGAGTAATGGTGTGCGAGTCAGGAGAATGTCTGGTGTTACAAAATGAATGGATACTTTTGTGTGTGAGCGTCATTTTATCAGGATTCCCTTTTCTGAGGTTTTTGCTAGGATTAACAGTAGATATGAAAAAGTTATGTATGATAGGTGATTTTAATGTGCCATTATCCCCTGAGAAAATCTTGGCTGGTCAAGTAGATAATGAGCTCTATTGTGTGAAAGAAGGTATTGAGCTAGAGCAGCTAGTAACAGAAAGTACTCATAAAACAGGAAATGTTTTAGATCGTTTATTCTTATGTAATCATATGGTGGAAAGATTAGAAGGATCAGTAGTGGTTAAAAATAATTAGGGTGGGATATATGCAACTTCAAATGCTCTATAGATTGAAGCCAATATTACCAGCATATGATTTCCGTACTGTGGTTCAAGCATTCATCCTGAGTAGAGTAGATTATTGCAATTCATTATACTTAGGAGTTGCGAAGGGGCAGTTGAGGGCTTGCAAATGCTTATCAACTCCGCTGCAAGATTAATCACAGGGGTTTCAAGAAGTACTCATATAACTCCTGTGTTGAAGAAACTACACTGGTTACCTATGGAACAAAGAGTACAGTTTAAGATTGTTGCGATTATACATCAGACACTATCAAGCTTCCCCAAAGATCTTACAAGAATTTTTTGAAATTTATAAACCGAGAAGAGAGCTTAGAGCTGTAAATGGGATGAAACTAAGTTTGGAGGGAAGAATGCCAATTATGCATGTTAGGATTGAAGCATCAATGAAAACTGGCTGGTGTAGAATTATGGAATGCCTCGTCTGGTATTGGGAGGATGAATTTTAAGAACATGCTGAAAATGCAATTATTTCCTAATGCTTATTCCATCTGATAATATCCTCTTTAGATTTCCCTGACAGTAATATATGATTTAAAGCCTGTTTGTATTTCTGAATTGCTGGAATTAGACTTGCTTTGCATGCAAATGTGAATTGGTTTGGCTACCTACTTTGGAATCAATCCTTTGATCTGATGTCTTTTGGTTTTTTAAAAAAATTGGTGAACTTTGTTTTTGACTTGATATACTGATATTTTATTTTGGGGGAATGTTTATGATGTTGTCCAGACAAGTCTATGTTATATGTGGAAATTGCAGGGAAACAAGATTTTATGTAGGTGACATGGAAACCACAATGTTGTATGCAGTATATAAATTTTGTAATTAATAAATAAAACAGAATAACACAGCCAGGAGGCAACAGGGAGACCCTGTTGGATTAGTTGCTGCAATATACTGTGGAGATATTCAGATGACATTTGAAACGTGGAAGGAAGTGATTGGAGATATGCCAGTTTGGACTGAAGTTAAGTACTTTGTAGAGATTTTTGATTTTTCACTGTGGTTATTGAAGTTTGAACTTGATGTTAAAGAAGCCTATAGAGAACTTTTTGTAATCAGTGATTTTTGGACTGTTATAAAGAGGATGTTTTTATGACCTATGAAGCTGAACTGAGTTCTTTTTCTCATCTGGTTAAATGCTTTGTAGTTAAACAGTGAATATATGAAAACATATTCTTCTCCTTATAGATAGTAGTAGTGATTTCAATTACCCCAACATTGACTGGATAAATGTTACATTAGGGAGTGCTAGGGAGATAAAATTCCTAGATGTCATGTATGACTGCTTCTTGGAGCAACTGGTCCAGGAACCAAGAGGGGGTGCTATTTTATATTTGGTCCTTAGTGGAATGCAGGGCATCATACAGAAGATAACTGTATTGAGTCTGCTGGGAAACAGTGATCATAACATGATCAAGTTTGAGCTGATATCAGGCGTGACGTTGCTAAAGAAATCTACTGTAGTGGCACTTCATTTTCAAAAGAGTGACTATGATAAAATTAGGAAAATGGTTAAAAAGAAGTTAAAATGATTAGTGGTTAGGACTGCAAACCAGGCATAGACGCTATTTAAAAATACCATTGTGAAAGCCCAGACCAGATGTCTTCCACGTATTAACAAAGATGGAAAAATGAAACTGAAAAAAAATCTCAGTGAATCTGGAAGACATACTAAGCCAAATTGACAAGTTAAAGAGTGATACATCACCTGGTCTGGATTGCTATACATCCCAGGGTACTGAAAGAACTCAAATATGAAATTGCTGATCTGCTGTTAGTAATCTGTAAACTGTTGCTAAAATCATCCCTAGTAGATGAAGATTGGAGAGTAGCCAATATTACAATGATTTTTAAAAAGGATTCTAGGGGAAATCAAAGAAATTGCAGAACGGTAAGCCTGACTTTAGTGCCAGGCAAAATAGTACAAACAATTATAAAAAAAATAAAATGGTGGAACACGTAGCAGACATGATTTAATGGGACAGAGTCAGCATGGGTTCAGCCGAGGGAGATCTTGCCTCACAAATATGCTCGACTTCTTTGAAGGTGTGAATAAACATGTGGATAAAGATGAGCCAGTTGATATAGTGTATCTAGATTTTCAGAAAACTTTTAATAAAGTTCCTCATGAGAGGCTCTTGAGAAAATTAAAGAGTCATGGGATAGGTAGCAAAGTTCATTTGTGGATAAGGAATTGGTTATCAGATAGAAAACAGAGGGTAGGGTTAAATGGTCATTTTTCTCAATGGAGGAGAGTAAACAGTGGAGTGCCTCAGGGATCTGTACTGGGACCGGTGCTATTTAACTTATTTATAAATGATATGGAAATTGGAACGACGAGTGAGGTGATTAAATTTGCAGATGACGCTAAACTGTTCAAAGTTGTTAAAACGCATTCAGATTGTGAAAAATTGCAGGTAGACCTTAGGAAATTGGAAGACTGGGCGTCCAAATGGGAGATGAAATTTAATGTGGACAAGTGCAAAGTGATGCACATTGGAAAGAATAACCCAAAACATAGTTGCCAGATGGTAGGGTCCACCTTGGGGGGGGGGGGTCACTGCCCAAGAAAAAGATGTGGATATCATTGGGCTGGCCAGGAAGAACAGAATTGCCAGCAGAATCTTTAGCTCTACTTTCATAGAGCTGACCCATCAAATCCCCAGCCCGAATCTTCAGGGGGACAGACATGTGAGCTTGATCCACCCCTCTCCCTCAATGAAAGCCATGCTGTGCTGGCCAGGAAGGTGTGAGAGCACCAAGCTTGGTGCGCAGCCTAAGGCACAAGCCAAAGGCGCACTCCTTTGCATAGCAACCTGAGCAGCGCCTTGTATGCAAAGTCCATTGGTTCAGTCCCTTGCTCTTCACAACCAACCACCTGAATCTTCAAATGCCAGCTGAAACTACTGACACCCCTGCACAAAGCAGGGGAGAGGGGGCCAAAAATAATATTTATTTTGGATCACCAGGGTAAAGAGTAAGTTTCCCACACAACCTTTCTCCCCAAACGGAAGCCCAGTGTTGACACCCGCCAACCCCACCCTCGAAGTCAATGTCTAGCTTGGCAGATGGTGAGTACCAGGGCACCTATAGGACAGCCCCCACATAAAACCTTGGCCTAGTCCTGGGATATAACTACCATCTCTCACAATGTGTCTTTCCAACCCAGTATCAGAAACATCAGTAATAACTGGTCAAGGGAGGTATAGTGATTTAGGAGTCCTACAAAAGAAGGTCTAAACATACCTAATACCAATTCCCATATCTTCAATAAAACCCACCAAGATCTCTTTATACACTGCATTAACTAACGCAAGGTCTGTAAACATCATTTACCTTGACTTCCAAAAAGCCTTCGACAAGGTACCACATGAAAGACTGCTAAGGAAGCTATGGAACCACGGGGTGCAAGGGGAGGTCCACCGATGGATCAAAAACTGGCTGGTGGAAAGGAAACAGAGGGTTGGAATAAAGGGCCATTACTCAGACTGGCAATGGGTCATGAGCGGAGTTCCGCAAGGGTCGGTGCTGGGACCGCTCCTGTTCAATATATTTATTAACGACCTGGAGGCAGGAACAAAATTATACAGCAGGGTTGAAAGCAAGGAGGACTGCAAAAATCTCCAAAAGGATCTGACAGCGCTGGAAGAGTGGGCCAAAAAGTGGCAAATGAGCTTCAACATAGGGAAATGCAAGGTCATTGCAATGCAAGGTCATGCAAGGGAAAAAGAACCCGATGTTCACTTACAAAATGGGGGGATCACCGCTAGGGGTGAGTAACCTTGAAAGAGACCTGGGAGTGATGGTAGACACATCATTGAAGGCGTCGGCGCAGTGCACCACAGCCTCAAGGAAGGCAAACAGAATGTTGGGCATCATTAAGAAGGGTATCACGACCAGGACGAAGGAAGTCATCCTGCCACTGTATCGTGCAATGGTGCGCCCGCACCTGGAGTACTGTGTCCAGTATTGGTCGCCGTACCTCAAGAAGGACATGGTGGTACTTGAGAGAGTCCAGAGAAGAGCAACTAAGCTAATAAAGGGTATGGAAGACCTCTCATATACTGACAGACTGAAGAAGCTGGGGCTTTTCTCCCTGGAAAAGCGGAGACTTAGAGGAGACATGATAGAAACCTTCAAGATCATGAAGGGCATAGAAAGAGTAGACAGGGACAGATTTTTCAAATTATGGGGAACCACAAGTACAAGGGAGCACTCAGAGAAATTGAAAGGGGAAAGGTTTAGAACAAACGCCAGGAAGTTCTTTTTCACTCAGAGGGTGGTGGATACATGGAACGCGCTACCGGAGGATGTGATAAGCAGAAGCACGCTACAGAGCTTCAAACAGGGTCTGGACAAGTACCTGGAGGACAAAGGGATTGAGGGGTACAGATAGGAGTAGAGGTAGGTAATAGTTAGAGGATTAGAGGCAGTTACAAAATTAGTCAGGGATACTGTTCAGGCAATAAGGCCTGATGGGCCGCCGCGGGAGCGGACTGCTGGGCAGGATGGACCTCTGGAAAATGGTAAAACCAGAGGACATAATTTGAGGTTGAGGGGTGGTAGATTCAGGGGCAATGTTAGGAAATTCTACTTTACGGAGAGGGTAGTGGATGCCTGGAATGCGCTCCCGAGAGAGGTGGTGGAGAGTAAAACTGTGACTGAGTTCAAAGAAGCGTGGGATGAACACAGAAGATTTAGAATCAGAAAATAATATTAAATATTGAACTAGGCCAGTTACTGGGCAGACTTGCACGGTCTGTGTCGGTGTATGGCCGTTTGGTGAAGGATGGGCAGGGGAGGGCTTCAATGGCTGGGAGGGTGTAGATGGGCTGGAATAAGTCTTAACAGAGATTTTGGCAGTTGGAACCCAAGCACAGTACCGGGTAAAGCTTTGGATTCTTGCCCAGAAATAGCTAAGAAGAAAAATAAAAAAAATAAATAAATAAAATAAAATTTTTTTTTAATTGAATCAGGTTGGGCAGACTGGATGGACCATTCGGGTCTTTATCTGCCGTCATCTACTATGTTACTATGTTACTATGGTCTGCCTCAGCGGAGGCAACTTCTTATGTTCTTAACAACACTTTCTATTACTCGATCTTCTGATTATAAGTATGACATTCTTTTTATTGTAGAAACCTAGCTGCAAGACAATGATGAAGTGTCGCTAGAACAACTTTGTCTTGATGGCTAACAAGCTCACATCATCACATCTAGATAAAAGGGGAGGGAGAGTTGCTGCTATTGTAAAATCCCAGCTAGCTCCCCAAGTTATAGATCAAGCCACTTTTGAGGGCCTAGAATACCTAACTTTCTCCGTTGGCTACTCAGCACTGATGTGGTAAGAGTGGTTAACATAGCTGGTTTTAAAAAAACGTTTGGACAAGTTCCTGGAGGAAAAGTCCATAGTCTGCTATTGAGACAGATGTGGGGGAAGCCACTGCTTGCCATGGATGTGTAGCATGGAATGTTGCTACTCTTTGGGCTTTTGCCAGGTATTGGTGACCTGGATTACATAAGAACATAAGAAGTGCCATCTCCGGAACAGACCCTATGTCCATCAAGTCCGGCAATCCGCACACGCAGAGGCCCCGCCAGGTGTACCCTGGCATAGTATTAGTCCCCATACTTTAAGCTTCTCATAAGAGATGCGCATCTAGCTTAACCTTACCTATGTTACCTTAAGCCACTCATAAGGAGATGTACATCTAACTTACCTTTAAATCCTGGAATGGTGGTTTCCGCAATTATCTCCTCCGGGAGAGCATTCCAAGTGTCCACCACTCGTTGCGTGAAGCAGAACTTTCTGATATCTGTCCTGAACCTGTCCCTCCTTAGCTTCAGTCCATGTCCTCTTGTCCATGTCACATTAGACATTGTAAATAATTTTTTATCGTGCTCTATTTGGTTGATTCCTTTCAGTATCTTGAAAGTCTCGATCATATCCCCTCGCAGTCTCCTCTTCTCAAGGGAGAACAATCCCAGTCTCTTAAGTCGTTCCTCATATTCCAAATTCTCCATGCCCTCTATTAGCTTCGTTGCTCGTCTCTGCACCCTCTCAAGTACTTTTAAATCCTTTTTTAGGAATGGAGACCAGTGCTGGACGCAGTATTCCAAGTGTGGTCTGACCATCGCTCTATATAGTGGTAGTATTACTTTCTTCGATCTACTCGTGATTCCCTTCTTTATCATGCCTAGCATTCTATTTGCCTTATTCGCTGCCGCCATGCATTGCGCCGACGGCTTCAGGGTCCTATTGATTAATACGCCAGGTCCCTTTCCTGTTCGGTTTTTCCTAGAGTTGCACCTGACATACTGTACTTGTGTTCCTTATTTTTTTCTGCCTAAGTGCATGACTTTGCATTTTTCCACATTAAACTTCATCTGCCATTTATCTGCCCAATTTTCCAATCGACTCAAGTTGCTCTGGAGTTCCTCACTGTCCTTCTGTGATTTGATTGCCCGGCATAGCTTTGTGTCATCTGCGAACTTGATGAGCTCACTAGATGTTCCATCCTCCAGGCCATTTATGAAAATATTAAATATGCCCAAGTATCGAGCCCTGGGGCACACCGCTAGTCACAGTCTCCCAGTCTGAGAATTTCCCATTAATGCCCACTCTCTACCTTCTGTTCTCCAGCCAGTTGCCTATCCATCTTAGTATGTCTCCTGAGGAGTCTTACATGAGGAACCTTGTCGAACGCTTTCTGAAAATCCAAGTATACAATATTCACCGGTTCTCCACTATCAATTTGTCTGTTCACTGTCTCAAAAAATTGAAGTAGGTTCGTCAAACATGATTTCCCCTTCCTGAATCCATGTTGACTGGCTCTCATCAGGTCGTGGGTGTCTTAAGTGTCGGGTTATGCTGTCTTTGATCAGTGCCTCAACCATCTTCCCAGGGACCGACGTGAGACTCATAGGTCTATAGTTGCCCGGTACTCCTCTTGATCCTTTTTTAAATATCGGCGTGACGTTCGCTATCTTCCAATCATCGGTATCTGTCCTGTTTTGATTGAAAGGTTGGCAAGTTTTTGTAATAGTTCACCAATTTCCACTTTTAGTTCTTTCAAGACTCTTGGAGGAATTCCGTCCGGTTCAGGAGATTTGTCACTTTTGAGTTTGTCGATCTGGTGGTAAATCTGATCCAAGTCCACTTTCACTGTGGTAAGGCTGTCCTCTGTTGCTCCCTTGAACACTTTCACTGCTTCTGGAATTGTTGCTGTGTCTTCCTTTGTAAAGACAGATGCAAAGAAGGAATTTAGGCTGTCTGCGATTTGCTTGTCATCCTTGATGTACCTTTTCCTTCCCTGGTCATCCAGCGGTCCCACTGCCTCTTTTGTGGGTTTTTTCCCTTTCACGTACCTGAAGAAGGGCTTGAAGTTTTTGGCCTCCTGTGCTATTTTCTCCTCATAGTCCTTTTTGGCATCCCTCACCGCCCTGTGACACTTCTTCTGATCATCCTTGTGTTTGTTCCGAGTTTCGGTCATTTTCGTGCATTTCCATGCTTTGAAGGAGTCTTTCTTTTCTTTTATGGCTACCTTAACCTCTTTAGTAAGCCACGCCGGCTCTCTCTTGCCATTTGTTTCCTTTGCTTTGGACATCCGCGGGATGTAAAGGCTTTGAGCTTCCGTGATAGTATTTTTCAGAAGGGACCATGCCTGTTCCACCGTTTTCACTTTGCCCATTTTTTTCTTAATCCATTGTTTCACCATGGTTCTCATGCTATCGTATCTTCCCCTTTTAAAGTTTAAAGTCGTGGTTGAGGCTTTAGTGCCTTTCCCCTTCCCGAAGTCGAGTTTGAAGTTGATCATGTTGTGATCGCTCGTCCCCAGTGGGACTGTGACTTCTACATCTTTAGCCGGCCCCATAATGCTGCTTAAGACCAAGTCCAAGGTGGCGTGTTCTCTTGTTGGTTCCCCCACCAATTATTCCAGGAAGCAGTCCCCTAGCACCTCCAGGAACATTGCCTCCTTGCCACAAGTTGAGGTTCCCAGGTCCCAGTCTATCCCCGGAAAGTTGAAATCCCCTAAGATTACAACATTACCTGTCTTGCATTCGTGTTTAATTTCCTCAATCATTTTCGAGTCCGTTTCCTCCCCCTGTCCTGGTGGTCACCATGAAGATGGGATACTGGGCTCAATGGGTTATTCTTATGTTTTTATTCAGATGAGGAACATGGTACAACCAAAAAAACAGCCATCTAGGAAGCACGCCAATGTCTTTGAATACAAAATATATGATACAGGGGACACAGATATTCTTAAAATCTGAGTCTGCCTCCAAGAAAACTTATCCTCATCACTAAGAGTCCTTCACCATTTTCTTTCCAGCTTTCTATAGTTACACTTCACCATCACAAAGTTGTTCAAAATACCAGGAAGCAAATTTCTTCCTTGGCTTTCTCCTCAATGAGAGAGGAGCAATTTAATCAGGAACTACTCTCATATTTTTATTCCATTATTCCTTTCAGGACACAAATCTTGTTCTGAAGATACAATCTAGGAAGACAACTGCTGCCAAACTTGAGATTTCTCTACAGTTGTATTTGTATTCTTTGCCTCAGATGCAATCCATTTGTACCGGAGGCAATAAAGCATCAACTGCTCTGTATAGAGTAGGCTTAAAATAGCTGCCATTGCCAGCACCGATAGTGGTTTTCCTGTTACAAAATTATTTCTCTGGCAACACACGTGATGGAAAGTGTAGCTTTGCCAGCCTACGCTTCATACAGGGTTTTCTTAGCTATGACTCTGCAGGGAAATGGCAACACCATGTGGTCAAATGGCAGAATTACAGGCACAGGACAATACAGCAGGCAAGACCAATCAGCTCAGTTGTTCTTGTTCAATTTGCTCAACCCATTCAAGGCACTGAACCCACCTTTTTAACAGACTACTACATATTACTAGAATTAGAGAAAGGATAGGAACTGGGGTTTATACACCACCTTTTTGTAGTTTTACAACCACATTCAAAGAGGTTTACATTTAGGTACTTCAAGCATTTTCCCTCTCTGTCCTGGTGGGCTCACATTCTATCTAATGGAGGATTAAGTGACTTGTCCAGGGTCACAAGGAGCAGCACAAGGTTTGAACTCACAACCTGAGGGTGCTGAGGCTGTAGCTCTAACCACTGTGCCACACTCTCCTCCAATCAGAAGTGAGCCAAGTATAGAACAATGAAGCCATTGTGACATCACTGATGAGGTTGGCTCTCAGGCATTGGTGGAATAAGGCATTATGACATCACAAGCTCAGCTCTTGAATGTTGCTGCTCTTTGGGTTTCTGCCAGGCATTATGACATCAGAGAAAGGGATTGGGACTTGTATACCACTTTTTTGTACTTATATAATGCGGTTTATATACAGGTACTTCAAGCATTTTCCCTGTTTGTCCCGGTGGGCTCACAATCTATCTAATGTACCTGGAGCAGTGGAGGATTAAGTGACTTGTCTAGGGTCACAAGGAGCAGGGCGGGGTTTGAACCCACAATCTCAGGGCGCTGAGGCTGTAGCTCTAGCCAGTACACAACACTCTTCTGAATCAAATCGATATGTTAAATACTCCAAAGGAGTAACCAGGAATCAAAGACAAGCATTTTGTAATATCTACTCAGTCGTTAGTGTCTTGCAGGGCTAGCACAAGAGTATCTGACATCCTAGGCAAAACTTTAGCTATGCACCACCCTCCCAGCTGCAGCTCAAGGCCCTAATCACCTATAGTCCAGCATCTCCCCTTCCATTTTCCCCTACTGTTCAACTTATAACTAAGTTCATTGATACATTAGTCTAGTCTCATGCTTTAATCTTTATTGTTATGCCAGCAATATTCTCATTCTGGCCAAAATTTCTCCTACCTTTGATCTTGCTGCTCTGAAATAGGTCTTAGAATAACTACTACTAATTTCTATAGTGCTACCAGGCATACTCAAGAGTTTACAATCTAGTTTGACAAAAAGGTGCATCTATACACAGGTGGGAATTATAAAACAGACATGGGTGCTTAGCAGGTGGGTTGGAGTTATGAATTGAAAGCAGCTTCAAAGAAGTGGGCTTTGAGCATGTATTTGAAGAGTGCCAGACTTAGTAGATAAGGGCAGGTACAAAGTCATGAACAGATAAAATCAAGGGGGGACATAATTGGACAACGGACTTAAATGACATATTGAAACAAGGGGGATAGGGGGAGAAATACAATTGGCGATAGGAAAGAGAGACAATAAAGGTCATTACTGGTAATGGATTGATTATTGCCACTACTTAAGTGATATCCCTAAGCTCCAAGGGAGGGAGAACGAGAGGGCACTCTAAAGTTGAAAGGGGATAGATTCCGTTCGAACATAAGGAAGTTCTTCTTCACCCAGAGAGTGGTGGAAAACTGGAACACTCTTCCGGAGGCTGTTATAGGGGATTCAAGACAAAGTTGGACAAGTTCCTACTGAACCGGAACGTACGCAGGTAGGGCTAGTCTCAGTTAGGGTGCTGGTCTTTGACCAGGGGGCCGCCGCGTGAGTGGACTGCTGGACATGATGGACCCCGGGTCTGACTCAGCAGCAATTCTTATATTCTTCAGAGAGAGCTTGACATTTTGAGTAAGGCAATTTGTTCCCAGCATACTGTGCAGCAAACTAGAAGGGATTAAATCTGCAGTTGGCTGTACAGATGAGCATCTTACCAACAAGCAGCGTTCCCAGGGAGGTGTACAGGGAGACATGAGAGAGATCCTGAGGAGCTGCAAAGTGAATACAATTGTAGGTCAGTAAGAGGAGTTTGAACTGTATACGGCAAAAGATAGGGAGCCAATTAAGTGACTTGAGGAGAGAGGTAATGTGGGCATAGCGACATTGCTGCACAAATGAGGCGTTCAGCAGAATTCAGAACAGATTGAAGGGGAGAGAGAGATGGTTTGGCAGTAGGCCAGTGAGAAGCAGGTTGCAGTAGTCTAGGCGAGAGGTGATGAGTGTGCTCAGAAAGGAAAGGTCAGATTTTAGCAATGTTGTAGAGAAAGAAATGACAGGTTTGGGTGAGCTGCTGGGTTTGTGAAGAGGAACATAACATAACAAATTTTTATTTATATATCACATAGGGAGCGCTGTGGGTGCATCAACCTTCTTACTCCCACAAGATGTCTTACATCTTTTTGAGACTACAGAATGACAACTTCACATATTTCATAGGCAGACTGGAGCACAAGAAGAGAAAACTGCCATGAGAATTAAATGAATTGTAAGAAATTTAAGGTGCTGTTAAAGTTATTACTTTAAACAAGTTTTTGACATCTTGTTAGTGAGGGGCTAGACACACGGAGTTTGTATCAATTGGTGTTTTGCATTTTCTTGAAAACTTGTTGGGAGATAGTGCAATCGTATGAATGATTATATCTAGAAAGGTATTTTTCTATTTAAATATGGAGTTCAATAATGACCAGCTGATGCAAAGTGCCCTACATAACCAATATTTCATCTACCAACTTAGCAGGCATGGACAGTACTGATATGACTACTTCCACTAAAGATGCTCGCAGTCTAAGCAACAAAGTTCATGATCTGCAAGCCCTGATGTAAGAGGCAGATCTAGATATTGTCGCTAACACAGAGACATGGTTCAGTGAATCACATGGATGGGATGCAAACATACCGGGATATAATCTTTTTAGGAAGGACAGAGATGGTCATAAAGGTGGAGGAGTAGCTCTCTATGTAAAGATCAATATCCAAGTGACCGAAATGCAAGGGACCTGGGGAGAGGAAGAAGCGATATGGATTGCTCTGAAAAATTGATACGGATCTGATTGTGGATATCCAAAAGTTTGGAAGGAAAGAGGAGGTTCTGCTGTTGGGAGATTTCAACCTGCCGGATGCGGACTGGAATGTTCCGTCTGCAGAATCGTAAAGAAGTAGGGAGATTGTGGATGCCTTTCAAGAGGCTCTGCTCAGACAAATGGTGACGGAACCCACAAGGGTTAAAGCGATATTGGATCTGGTCCTCACAAATGGAGAGAGTATCTCTAATGTTCGAGTGGGTGCTCATCTGGGAAGTAGTGATCCTCAAACGGTTTGGTTTGATATAACGACTAAAGTGGAGAGTGGCCGCACGATACTTAAAGTCCTAGATTTCAAACGTACGGACTTTAATGCAATGGGAGAGTACCTGAAGAAAGAGCTGTTAGGATGGGAGGACATAAGAGAAGTGGAAAGACAGTGGTCTAAGCTGAAAGGAGCGTTAAAAATGGCTACGGACCTTTATGTGAAAAAAATCAATAAAAACAAGAGAAAAAGGAAGCCGATATGGTTCTCCAACCTAGTGGCTGAGAAAATAAAGGCGAAAGAGTTGGCGTTCATGAAATATAAAAAAAACCAAGAAGAGGAGAGCAGAAAGGACTACAGGGTGAAACTGAAAGAAGCCAAGAGAGAGATACGTCTGGCAAAAGCACAGGCGGAAGAACAAATGGCTAAAAATGTAAAAAAGGGAGACAAAAATTTTTTCAGATATATTAGTGAAAGGAGGAAGATGAAAAATGGAATTGCTAGGCTAAAAGATGCTGGGAACCAATATGTGGAGAATGATGAGAAAGCAAATGTGCTAAACAAATACTTCTGTTCTGTGTTCACAGAAGAAAATCCTGGAGGACTGAGATTGTCTGGCAAAGTTACACGAGAAAATGAGTAGATTCTGCACTGTTCACGGAGGAGAGTGTTTATGAGAAACTTGAAAAACTGAAGTTTCAAGTTTATTAGGATTTTATATACCGCCTATCAAGGTTATCTAAGCGGTTTTTACAATCAGGTACTCAAGCATTTTCCCTATCTGTCCCGGTGGGCTCACAATCTATCTAACGTACCTGGGGCTATGGAGGACTGAGTGACTTGCCCAGGGTCACAAGGAGCAGCGCGGGGTTGAACCCACAACCCCAGGGTGCTGAAGCTGTAGATCCAACCATTGTGCCAGACGGGATCCATCCCAGGATTCTAAGGGAGCTCAGAGAGGTTCTGGCGAGTCCTAATACAGACTTGTTCAACAAATCTCTGGAGGCGGGAGTGATTCCTGGGGATTGGAGGAGAGCGGTTGTGGTCCCTATTCATAAAAGTGGTCAAGGGATGAAGCAGGAAACTACAAGCTGGTGAGCCTCACTTCAGTTGTTGGAAAAATAATGGAAGTGTTGCTGAAAGAAAGGATAGTGTACTTCCTTGAATCTAATGGGTTACAGGATCCGAGGCAACATGGCTTTACAAAAGGTAAATCGTGCCAAACGAACCTGATTGAATTTTTTGATTGGGTGTAGAGGACATATGCTAGATGTAATTTACTTGGATTTCAGCAAAGCCTTTGATACAGTTCCTCATAGGAGGCTGTTGAACAAACTTGAAGGGCTGAAGTTAGGACCCAAAGTGGTGAACTGGGTCAGAAACTGGCTGTCGGACAGACGCCAGAGGGTGGTGGTTAATGGAAGTTGCTCGAAGGAAGGAAAGGTGAGTAGTGGAGTCCCTCAGGGTTCGGTGCTGGAGCCAATCCTGTTCAATATGTTTGTGAGTGACATTGCTGAAGGGTTAGAAGGAAAAGTGTGCCTTTTTGCAGATGATACCAAGATTTGTAACAGAATAGACACCGAAGAGGGAGTGGAAAATATGAAAAAGGATCTGCAAAAGTTAGAGGAAAGGTCTAATGCCTTGCAACTAAAATTCAATGCAGAGTAATGCATTTGGGGATTAATAATAGGAAGGAACCATATATGCTGGGAGGAAAGAAGCTGATATGCATGGATGGGGAGAGGGACCTTGGGGTGATAGTGTCTGAAGATCTAAAGGCGAAAAAACAGTGTGACAAGGCAGTGGCTGCTGCCAGAAGGATGCTGGGCTGTATAAAGAGAGGTGTAGCCAGTAGAAGGAAGGTGTTGATGCCCCTGTACAGATCATTGGTAAGGCCCCACTTGGAGTATTGTGTTCAGTTTTGGAGACCGTATCTGGCGAAAGACGTAAGAAGACTTGAGGCGGTCCAGAGAAGGGCGACGAAAATGATAGGAGGCTTGCGCCAGAAGACGTATGAGGAGAGACTGGAAGCCCTGGATATGTATACCCTAGACTCAGGAAAGGAGAGACAGGGGATATATGATTCAGACGTTAAAATACTTGAAGGGTATTAACGTAGAACAAAATCTTTTCCAGAGAAAGGAAAATGGTAAAACCAGAGGACATAATTTGAGGTTGAGGGGTGGTAGATTCAGGGGCAATGTTAGGAAATTCTACTTTACGGAGAGGGTAGTGGATGCCTGGAATGCGCTCCTGAGAGAGGTGGTGGAGAGTAAAACTGTTATTGAGTTCAAAGAAGCGTGGGATGAACACAGATGATTTAGAATCAGAAAATAATATTAAATATTGAACTAAGGCCAGTACTGGGCAGACTTGCACGGTCTGTGTCTGTATATGGCCGTTTGGTGGAGGAGGGCTGGGAAGGGCTTCAATGACTGGGAGGGTGTAGATGGGCTGGAGTAAGTCTTAACAGAGATTTCGGCAGTTGGAACCCAAGCACAGTACAGGGTAAAGCTTTGGATTCTTGCCCAGAAATAGCTAAGAAGAAAAAATTTAAATTGAATCAGGTTGGGCAGACTGGATGGACCATTCGGGTCTTTATCTGCCGTCATCTACTATGTTATTATGCCTAAGATATCATGTCAAGGTCTATGAGAAATGACCTCAACAGAATGGACTAAAAGAAAATACAAAGAAATCAACTACCATAAGGGAATGTTTCTGAATTAAAATACCAGAAACATAGGAAGCAAAAAAGGCAGGACCACAGTTCCTCAGCACTACACCTTTCAATAGTCCACTAGCTTTGTCAGATCTACTGTATGTCTCTGCAGCAATTCTATTAGGTAAGCCGCAATGATTCCTAGCTGACATTTGTGGGATACAAGAGTTGATATGGTATGGTAGCAGAAAAGTAGCATGGAGCACCGCACGATGGACAGTCCAGAAAAAAGCACTTCTTCATTCCACAGATAATGAAGAACGGAGGTACTAGAAGCCGGCATCAGGCAGGAAGGCACTCACCCATGTGCAGTGCAGGCAGTCATGAACTTTCTAACTTAAAATGGCAATCCACTTTTACCACTGTACATACTGGGCTCCATGGATGATGTCACCCACATGTGAGAATATGCTGCCTGCTTGTCATAGGATTCTTTTTTAATGAACACTGCTATTATGTGAGGTACACAACACATGCAGGACCGCTACTGGCAGGTTCAGACATGTTGGGAAATTCTGCCTCGTAAAAGGGAGATGGGTCGTTATTTTGTGCATCACGAGAAGAGCTCATTTAAATACTAATGTGCTCCTTGCGATGCATTTGCCAAGGGTTCTTGGTGGCTGCTATGAGGATCGATAGCACCTATGGAAAACCCTTTTGTGCACTGGGAGACTTTCCACGGCTGTAAGAGTGCTTTAATGAGCCTTATTACCATTGAAAACTTTTGTGCATCAGGGTCTCGGTAGGCTCTGATTAAACCCCAGAAAATGTATCCAAGCTGGCTCCTCCATGCTTATTCAGCTTTCAGTATCAAGAATACATTCTTGTCCATAATTCATTGTACATCAACCCCAGTAAGAACCCCTTACCTTACCAGATAGGGGGAGACAGAGGAAGGGATTTGGAACTTCAGTAAACCATCAAAACTTTCTCCTCAAGCTCCAGTCTTTTAATGATTAGTGAAAAACAAGGGGGTGTGGTGGGTGGGGAACTCTTGAGGGCTAGATTATCAAAGCTTTAATGCCGTCACTAAACTGTTTTCCAGTAGTTTAGCCTGTAAGCAGTTTAGCGACGGATTATCAAGAGGGATTATCTCCCTCTTTAGCGAGGATTCTAGCAGTGTCCGACAAGCAAATGGGCTCTTCAACATTGAAATGAACCCTCTGATGGATTCTTTAAAAATGCTGAGCCATTTTCAAAAAACGGCGTCAGATTTTGGTGACAAGAAGCGAGTGGTCCAGGGATGCCAGTCTGTGTCAGAGACTGCTAGAACGCTCTGTGCTGTGATACAGTGGGAGAGATGCCCATCTCTCCACTGCATCACAACACCTCATTCCTAAAATCCCGGCCATGACCCCCCCCCCCTGCATCAGGAGAGATGCCCACTTTCTCCTTCAGAACTAAACTAAATAAAACAAATCCTGCTGTGCCCCCACCCCCGGCAGCAGGATATGCCCACTCTCTCCTGCTGCAGTAAACTACCTGCCGCGACCGGACCCAACTGCTCTCCCACTAGTAGTGACCCCCCTCCCCCTTACCTCAACAGATGTTCACACTGAGGGATGTGGACATCATCTTCTGCTGCTGCTGTGTTGTCTAAAATGGTAATTCTCCTTCCCAGTGCATCTTGGGATACACCAGGGAGTGGCTTGAGGCTCTAATTGGCCCAGGGTGTTTAAGGCCCCTGCTATGGAAGGGGCCTTAAACAACTAGGGCTAATCAGAGCCTTAGGCTCGAGTGCTTCAGGAAGGGTCCTAAGGCTCTGATTGGCCTGGAGACCCAATAAACGGGGCTTTAGGCATCCAGGCCAATCAGAGCCTTAGGACACTTCCCGATGCACCCAAGGAGCCTGAGCTCTGATTAGCTCTAGTTGTTTAAGGCCCCTTCCATAGCAGGGGCCTTAAACACCCTGGGCCAATCAGAGACTCAAGCCCCTCCCTGGTGTATCCCAAGATGGGTAGTAGCGATCATCAAACGGTTTGGTTTGATATAACGGCTAAAGTGGAGAGCGGCCGCACGATACTTAAAGTCCTAGATTTCAAACGTACAGACTTTAATGCTATGGGAGAGTACCTGAAGAAAGAGCTGTTAGGATGGGAGGACATAAGAGAAGTGGAAAGACAGTGGTCTAAGCTGAAAGGAGCGATAAAAATGGCTACGAACCTTTATGTGAAGAAAATCAATAAAAACAAGAGAAAAAGGAAGCCGATATGGTTCTCCAACCTAGTGGCTGAGAAAATAAAGGCGAAAGAGTTGGCGTTCGTGAAATATAAAAAAAACCAAGACGAGGAGAGCAGAAAGGACTACAGGGTGAAACTGAAAGAAGCCAAGAGAGAGATACGTCTGGCGAAAGCACAGGCGGAAGAACAAATGGCTAAAAATGTAAAAAAGGGAGACAAAAATTTTTTCGGATATATTAGTGAAAGGAGGAAGATGAAAAAAGGAATTGCTAGGCTAAAAGATGCTGGGAACCAATATGTGGAAAGTGATGTGGAGAAAGCGAATGTGCTAAACAAATACTTCTGTTCTGTGTTCACAGAAGAAAATCCTGGAGAAGGACCGAGATTGTCTAGCAAAGTTACACGGGAAAATGGAGTAGATTCTGCGCCGTTCACGGAGGAGGGTGTTTATGAGCAACTTGAAAAACTGAAGGTGGACAAAGCGATGGGACCAGACGGGATCCATCCCAGGATACTAAGGGAGCTCAGAGAGGTTCTGGCGAGTCCAATTAAAGACTTGTTCAACAAATCTCTGGAGACGGGAGTGATTCCTGGGGATTGGAGGAGAGCGGATGTGGTCCCTATTCATAAAAGTGGTCACAGGGATGAAGCAGGAAACTACAGGCCGGTGAGCCTCACTTCAGTTGTTGGAAAAATAATGGAAGTTTTGCTGAAAGGATTGTGTACTTCCTTGAATCTAATGGGTTACACGATCCGAGGCAACATGGCTTTACAAAAGGTAAATCGTGCCAAACGAACCTGATTGAATTTTTTGATTGGGTGACCAGATCGAGGACATATGCTAGATGTAATTTACTTGGATTTCAGCAAAGCCTTTGATACAGTTCCTCATAGGAGGCTGTTGAACAAACTTGAAGGGCTGAAGTTAGGACCCAAAGTGGTGAACTGGGTCAGAAACTGGCTGTCGGACAGACGTCAAAGGGTGGTGGTTAATGGAAGTCGTTCGAAGGAAGGAAAGGTGAGTAGTGGAGTCCCTCAGGGATCAGTGCTGGGGCCAATCCTGTTCAATATGTTTGTGAGTGACATTGCTGAAGGAATAGAAGGAAAAGTGTGCCTTTTTGCAGATGATACCAAGATTTGTAACAGAGTAGACACCGAAGAGGGAGTGGAAAAGATGAAAGAGGATCTGCAAAAGTTAGAGGAATGGTCTAATGTCTGGCAACTAAAATTCAATGCAAAGAAATGCAGAGTAATGCATTTGGGGATTAATAATAGGAAGGAACCGTATATGCTGGGAGGAGAGAAACTGATATGCACGGACGGGGAGAGGGACCTTGGGGTGATAGTGTCCGAAGATCTAAAGGTGAAAAAACAGTGTGACAAGGCAGTGGCTGCTGCCAGAAGGATGCTGGGCTGTATAAAGAGAGGCGTAGTCAGTAAAAGGAAGAAGGTGTTGATGCCCCTGTACAGGTCATTGGTAAGGCCCCACTTGGAATATTGTGTTCAATTTTGGAGACCGTATCTGGCGAAGGACGTAAGAAGACTTGAGGCGGTCCAGAGGAGGGCGACGAAAATGATAGGAGGCTTGCGCCAGAAGACGTATGAGGAGAGACTGGAAGCCCTGAATATGTATACCCTAGAGGAAAGGAGAGACAGGGGAGATATGATTCAGACGTTCAAATACTTGAAGGGTATTAACGTAGAACAAAATCTTTTTCAGAGAAAGGAAAATGGTAAAACCAGAGGACATAATTTGAGGTTGAGGGGTGGTAGATTCAAGAACAATGTTAGGAAATTCTACTTTACGGAGAGGGTGGTGGATGCCTGGAATGCGCTCCCGAGAGAGGTGGTGGAGAGTAAAACTGTGACTGAGTTCAAAGAAGCGTGGGATGAACACAAACAGTCTAGAATCAAAAAATAAGATTAAATATTGAACTAAGGCTAGTACTGGGCAGACTTGAATGGTTTGTGTCTGTATATGGCCGTTTGGTGGAGGATGGGCTGGGGAGGGCTTCAATGGCTGGGAGGGTATAGATGGGCTGGAGTAAGTCTTAACAGAGATTTCGGCAGTTGGAACCCAAGCACAGTACCGGGTAAAGCTTTGGATTCTTGCCCAGAAATAGCTAAGAAGAAAAAATTAAAAAAATTAAATTGAATCAGATTGGGCAGACTGGATGGACCATTCGGGTCTTTATCTGCCATCATCTACTATGTATGTTATTATGTAAGTTCCTTAAACAACTAGGGCCAAACACCCTGGGCCAATCAGAGCCTCAAGCTCCTCCCTGGTATATCCCAAGATGCACTGTGGAGGAAAATTACCATTTTAGATGACGCAGCAGTAGATGATGATGTCCACGTCCCTCTGGTTCATCTGTTGAGGTAAGGGGAGGGGGGGTCACTACTAGTGGGTGAGCGATTGGGTCATTGCGGCAGGTAGTTTACTGCAACAGAATGGGCATCTTTCCTGCTGCAGAGGGGGTCGCGGCAGGATTTTTAAAATTTAGTTTAGTGCTGGAGAGAGTGGGCATCTCTCCTGATGCGTGTGGGGGGATCATGGCAGGATTTAAAATTTAGTGCTGCAGACAGGAGAGAGTGGGCATCTCTCCTGCTGCCGGGGAATGGGGGTTCACGGTTTGGTGGAGGGTCATGGCAGGATTTTTAAATTTAGTTTAGTGCTGAAGGAGAGAGGGCATTTCTCCTGATGCAGGAGGGGGGAATTGAGGCAGGATTTTTTTTAAATTTAGTGCTGCAGGCAGGAGTGGGCATTTCTACTGCTGCAGGGGGGGTCGTGGCCGGATCACGGTAGGATTTTTTTAATTTTGTGCTGAAGGAGAGAGTAGGCATCTCTCCTGATGCGGGGGGGGGGGAGGGGGGGGTGGAAGGGCGTCACGGCAGGCATGTGAGAAGTGGGCATCTCTCCTGCTGCAGGGGGGGGGGGGGGGTCATGGCCAGGATTTTAGGGAAAAGGTGCTGTGATACAGCGGAGAGAATGTGCATTTCTCCAGCTGCATCACAACACAGGGGCAGCGGGAGAGTGTGGGCACCTCTCCCGCTATTGTGCTTTGGTTTTTCCTCCTACACATGTGCCCATCAGCGATAGTCACATGCAAATTTAGGAAATCTTCGCTGCTGTCCGCTGACTTTATTTGCATGTGCGATTTTTAAATAATGTCTCGGGTTTTTAGATTCGGTATCAGAATGACTACGTTAGCAGATCGTCGCTTTTTAATGCGGGTTTTTAAGAATCTTCCTCTTGAGAACTTCGAGTTAGACCCCCTGCTCTAAACAAACTTCTTCAAATCCTTAAAGAGCTTAACCTTTTAAAAAGGTACTCCCCTGGTCCCCCTGCTCGTGCACAATGAAACACAGCTGCAAACCAGACTCAGTAAACAAACTAGAACAATGGTGTCTGCACCCATCCAATAGAGACAAATACGGAACATCTTAAAGGTGCACAGTGCCTTTAAGGGGTGAATCGCAGAACTATTTTGCTCGTTTCCATCCACTGGTCTGGTATGGACACTAAGGGCTAGATTCACTAAGATCACAGATCAGATCTGATCCGTGGGTGGGAGGCTGATTCATGAAGCACCCTCATGCAAATGAGGGCAATCGGAATCATGCCTCCAACAGCATTGATCTCTCCAGCGATCCCAACACATGCGCTGGCCCTCTGTGCCCGGCAGAACTGGAAAGAAAACGTCTACTTTTGTTTTATACTTTTTTGCGAGCCTGTGGTTTTAACCCGTGGGTTAAAACCAAGGGCTTGCACTGCGGGGCAGGAGTGTCAGGGCAGAGAGCAGGGCGAACAGAGCAGGAGAATCGCAGCAGAGCAGTGTTTTTACACAAGCGACTGGTCCTCAGCAGTCGCTTGTTTTTGGATCAGCCAACCCAGTCGCTGTGCCTGCATTTGTTTACTGGATTGCATCCTTCTTACTTTGCATGCGCGGATCGGATCAGAGGTTAGTGAATTGGGTTGGAGGAAAATTGGGTCGTAGTCGGGACACAAATCGGTGTCCATAGTGAATCTAGCCCTAAGAAATGATTTTGTTTTTCAGTAATGTGTTGCAGGCATGTATGGCTATTTGTTGTGTGTAGTATGACTAGAACATAATCTAATCTAATCTAATCTAAACCTTAAGTTTATATACCGCATCATAAGAAGCGCCATCTCCGGATCAGACCTTCGGTCCATCAAATCCGGCGATCTGCACACGCGGAGGCCCTGCCAGGTGTACACCTGGCATAATTTTTAGTCACAATTAATATTCACAATACAAGCAGAATATCTTCAGAATTATTAGCCACACCAAATGATATTCATAAATTTAAACTGTCAGAAACCAAGTGCTCTAAACCTTTTAGTCTGTGAAAACGGTAAAGACCTCAGTATTTCC
Source organism: Geotrypetes seraphini (assembly GCF_902459505.1). NCBI lineage: Eukaryota > Metazoa > Chordata > Amphibia > Gymnophiona > Dermophiidae > Geotrypetes > Geotrypetes seraphini. The sequence continues at coordinate 8,504,670 of NC_047087.1, read as the reverse complement.
CAGGATAAAACCTGTGAAACTAACTATGCCAACAATACTATTGACATAGAGAAATACATCCTTGGTCTTATATTCTACCGTTACACACTCTTATTTATCTTTTTAACTTTTTTTGCTGTCATTTACTTTTTAACTGGCTTTTACGATTTTATAAAAAAGTAAGCACTTATCTTGTTTCCTTCTGCACACGCGGAGGCCCTGCCAGGTGTACACCTGGCATAATTTTTAGTCACCCATATCCCTCTATGCCTCTCGTAAGGAGATGTGCATCTAGTTTGCTTTTAAATACTAGGATGGTTGATTCCGCAATAACCTCCTCTGGGAGAGCATTCCAGGTGTCAATCACTCTCTGCGTGAAGCAGAACTTCCTGATATTTGTCCTGAACTTGTTCCCCCCTTAGCTTCATTCTGTGTCCTCTTGTCCGTGTCGATTCCTTTCAGTATTTTGAAGGTCTCGATCATATCCCATCGCAGTCTCCTTATTTCAAGGGAGAACAATCCCAGTCTCTTAAGTCGATCCTCGTATTCCAGTTTCTCCATACCTTTTACTAGCTTCATTGCTCGTCTCTGCACCCTCTCCAGCAGTTTTATATCCTAGAACTAGATGCCTATAGCGTCTAATCACTGACCCACCAAAAGCAGCAGATATCAAATTTTGCAGATCTACACTCCATTGTCTGAAGAATCAGAAGAGTGGCCAGATAGTTAGAACAATGGGCTCACAGCTAGAAAAGACAGGGTGTTACTGATATTCCTTGTGACCTTAGCATAGTCACTCAACTTTATATTGTCTCAAAAAAAAACTTGGCTAGCAAGTCCTCTGAGGCAGGGGACTGTATCTGAAATTGAAAAGGTGACCAATCAAATCTAACATTGAACATGTTGTTGGTTGATATTAGTGATATTACTTTATTACAGAGAATATATTTGCTCTTTGCTAGCACAGGGAAACCAGGGGCTGATACAAAAGATATTACAGTACCTCTTGGCTACTTTTCTTGCAGGACTACTTTTATAACCTGATGATTCAGAGTATAACCTTCAAAGATGAAAAGTACAGTATTCAAATTCAAGACTTCCGAAACCCACAGATGTCAAAAAAAAAAACCACTTTTTTTTTTTTAAATTTATTTACAAACATTATCTCTGAGGGACAACAGCTTTGCTGGTGTTTCTCTGTACATGCAATTTGTAGAAAATAACATTTTTTTCTGTGTCTCTGGTTTTCTGCAGAAGTTATACAGGTAAATAACAGTTCTGCGGTGACACTGCCCAACAATATGTACAGACTAGAATTGTAAAAAAACAATTACATTGTTATATTACTCACAACGTAATCTCGCCGCTGGTTTACCCCACAGTCTACGCAAGTGGACTAGTACAAATAGAAGAGTGGAAAGTTCTGATCTGTGCCATATTTACATTTATTTACATTACAAGAAGGGAAATTTACATTGAGACTTCAATCCACATACCACAGCTGTGAAAGATAATAAATAGGCTACTTTCAATATTGTTTCTTTAAACTGTTGATTAAAAGGTCTCCATGCTAATACAGGTTAATTTGTGGTTAATTAAACAAAAAAGTGAAATAAGGCAGAATTTGAAAGAGTTATTTGTTACCATATTGCAATTTAATTTTAGTTAGCCAAACTTTTACCTCAAGCACAAAAAGATGAAAAACACTTGTCTCCATTTCTCTGTGTGAAACCTGAGGCTGCAAAAGTTAGCCCATATGCATGCGAGTACCTCATACCCAGAAAAAGAGATTCTAGCTTACCTTGATAATATCTTTTCCAGCAGATAGGTGTGTCATTCTGAACAAGCGGGTTATCTCCCCATGGCCATGAGCCATATGCAGAAGGAATCCACTCCAGATATTTTCTGTGACCCTCCTACTTCACTGGGAGCTCTACTGCCACCTGCAGTTAGTATCCAAGCATGCAAGAGCTCCTTCAAAATTTTATGAAGGGAAATGGGAAACTTCCCAAACTGTTCTGCTCTAAACCCTAACAATGAACAATTAACTGCCAACAGAAGCATCAAAGAAGCTCAAACAGTATCCCTGTAGACGCTAAAATATATTATATAGAATTATTTAGGGCCCAAAGGGCTGACTAGCAACCAAGATACAGACTTGAAGAAGAATAAACAGAATAAACAATAGGCAGGTGCAGGAAGAACAGGGCGGCAAATCCAGAATGACACACATATCTACTGGAAAAGATATTATCAAGGTAAGACAATCTCTTTTTCCAGTGCAATAGGTGTGTCAATCTGGACAAGTGGGACGTAAAAAAGCAGTTCCAGGAATCTAAAGTGGGTTGACTGTGCCAGCCCATAACACTGAGGAACTAAAGGCAGTCCTCTCTAGCCACAACGTTCACCCAGTAAAATTTTTGCAAACATGTGAAGAGTGGATCAAGTTGCAGCTCTACAAATCTCCGTGGAGAGACTGCCCTAGCCTCTGCCCACAATGAAGCTACACTTCTAGTCAAATGTGCCTTAACTGAAACAGGAGACTGCCACAAATTAAGTAAGTTGATGAAATGGCCTTACAGATCCATCTAGAGATCGTGGCCTTGGGAGCTAGTGCACCTCACATAGTCGCATGAGTCAGCAAAAACGATGGTCAAAGAGTCTAAACTCGTTGGTGACTTCTAGATAACAAAGAAGCACTCTTCTCACATCCAACTTCTTCAAAATGTGGTCCTGTTTCTTAGAACCTGTAGACTGGAAGACAGGCAAGCAGACTTCATGATTAACATGAAATGCCAAAACCACCTTCAGCAGAAAGGAACAGTGCGCGCAAGGGAGACTCCAATCTTTGAGATCCTAAGGAAAAGCTCTGTATAAGATAGAGCCAGGAGCTCTGAAGACACTCCTTGCTGATGTCACAACCATCAGAAAAACCCGCTTTAGCATCAAGTCTAAGAGGGATGCCTCTTCTATACTCAGTTCGAACGGAGCTGTGGACAGACCTCGCAGAATCCGGAAATGTATGGAAGAGAGGCCAGCATAGATCTATAGTTCTGAGCCCTGAATCAAGCGAGCCCTGTGACTTGGACCCTAAGATAAGCCAGGTGAGCCCCTTGTTAAAGCTGGCTTTGAGAAAAACTACCACCATCGAAACCAGAGCTGAAAATGGCTCTACATGCTCTTGAACTCAACAATGCTGAAAGGTCTTCAGATTAGGCAGAGACTGTAGTCGACGTCTTAGACTTAAGAAGGGTGGCAATAACCACTTCTGAATAGCCACTGCGCTCTAACGCTTCACGTTCAAGAGCCTTGCTGTAAGAGTAAAGCAATCTGGATCCTCCATGCACACTGGACCTTATGAAAGGAGGTCTGGGCACACCTGCAACCAGAGACCCTGACCTATTTGAAGATGCATCAGATCTACATAGCAGTTTGCATGGCCAATCTGGAGCCACCAGAATGACCTTTCCTGGATAACTTGCAATCTGTTGAAGGACCCAGCCTGTCATGGGCCAGGTAGGAAAAACGTACAACAGGAGACCCTGAAGCCACTGCTGGACTAGAGCATCTAGACCTTTGCTTCTGGGCTTGTATCTTCGACTGAAGAACCTGTCTGCCTTTTTGTTCTTTGCCATTGCCATGAGGTCGAATCATAGGTAACCCTAGCACTAAAAAATGGCCTAAAAAGCTGCCATCGACAGAGTCCACTTGCCTGGATCCAGGGTCTGTCTGTTGAGGAAGTTGGCTTGAACACTGTCCACTCCCATGACATACGCTGTCAACAGCACCTGGAGATTACACTCTGCCCAGTGGAAGAGCATTTGGGCCTCCAGACAGAGATGCACACTTGGTGTTTCCATGGTGATTGACATATGCCACTGCTATAGCATTATCAGAGAAGACCTTCCAGAGTCTTCTGCAATTTCATCAGAGCCAACCGAATGGCATAAAGTTCTAGCCTGTTGATTGACCAATTCCTCTGAGAGGGCAACCAACGCCCCTGAATTAGATGACAGTTGCAATGAGCTCCCCAGCCTAGTAGACTAGCATCTGTCATTATGACCACCCAGGAAGTTATCTGAAGAGGTAAGCTCTTGGAGAGGGACTGAGGACAGAGCCACCAATCCATGCTGGCCTGAGCTTCCAGCGTCCAGGGTAGACAATTCTGTAACATGTCCGTCTTTGGAGACCAGCATGAAATTAACACATGTTGGAGAGGATGCATGTGTGCTCTCACCCAAGGGACCACATCCATTGTGCAGCCATGGACCCTCAACTTGAAAACAGTCCCACGCCGATGGAGATGACTTGTCCAGGAGACAAGAAATCTGAGAGCACAGGTTGTCTGCGTACCTCTGGAAGATAGATACAGCTGGCAGCCATGTTGAACAAAACTTCCAGGTACTCCGGGGATTGAGATGGCATCAAATTGCTCTTTCAGCAATTCACAATTCAACCCAGGTCCTCCAGGACTCTGATCACCTGATCCACTATACACTGACCCTTGGACAACAAGGGGGGCTGGCTCTAAGCCAGTTGTCCAGGTAGGAATGTACTTGCAGCCCCATCTTGTAGAGGTGAGCTGCTACCACAACCATCACTTTGGTAAAAGTGCAAAGAGCCATCGCCAGGCCAAGGGGCGGAGCTGAAAATTGATGATTTTCCAGGACATGAAATCTGAGAAACTTTCTGAGTTCTGGGAAAATAAGGATATGAAAGTAGGCCTCAGTAAGATCTAGAGGCTAGAACTCTCCCAGAGTCACCACTGCTATGACAGATCAAACTGTCTCCATGCGAAAGTGTGGAACTCTGAGCACTGCATTCACTTGAGTAAGGTCCAGAATGGGTCTCCAATCCTCAGAGCCTTTTTTGGGCACGATAAAGTATATGGAGTATCTCCCAGGGCCCGAGTCTTTGGTGGCAATGGCTCTATGGCTTGAATATCAAGCAACCTTCTCACGGTGGCTTATACCTCGATTGCCTTTTCTAGGCACCCTGTGGGAGAGTCCACAAACCAATCTGTTAGAGAATGGGCAAATTACAGCTTGTACCCGGACTGAATAATGACCAGAACCCAAGCCTGCAAAAACACTGAGAGTTTGCCCCCGATATGAAGAGGGACCTCCTGCAGCCTGGCATCATTGCAATTTCTTGGTGGGTGAAAAAGCACAGGAAGCGGAGGCCTGGTTACATCTGGATCCAGAAAACCTCTGCCTGTAACCCTGGGAGTATCTTTGCGACATGGTATTGGAATGTTGTCAAGAGCGCCTGGAGTCATGAAAATTAGAGCACCTGAGCCTGTAGAGGTTCTGGGTCTATCAGCCAGAGACTTGGTGCGACAGTCCACAATGTAGTTCATGAGATCATCCAGACCTTTAACCAAATAACAACTGCCCCTTAAAAGGGAGTCTGGCACGAATAGCTTTAGAGATAAGATCACCAGTCCTTTGTCTGATCCACAGCATTTTATGAGCAGAAACTGAATAAGCTGATGCTTTACCCAGGTCATGTATGTCATATTGAGCGTCAGTTACATAATCCACACTAGATAAAAGTAGCTGAGGGGGAGGTTCATCTCCCTTACTCTCCAAAGTACACAGTCTGGACAGACAAGCATGTGTGACAAAGAGACCCACTGAGGCAGCTTTGACTCTTAAAGCCACTATCTTGAAAAGTCTTCTGAGAACTACATCCACTCGGCAGTCCTGAATATCCTTGAGCACCACACCGCTTTTGCTCAGAAGAGAGGTGCACTTAGTAACCTGTGCAACCTAGGAATCCACTTTAGGCTGACTAAAGAGTTGCTAATATTCCTATGTCATAGGATAGTCTCAACATAGCTCTCACTACTTTGAGAGACCTTTCAGGAGAATCCCACTGCTCAGAAATCAAAATATTAATGGCTGGATGCCAGGGAAACACAGAGGACTGAATCCTTATGCCATATATGAGGGAGGAGGAGGAGGTAAAAGGAGCTGGTTGAAATTCAGCCATGTAGAGATCCAAAATGAGATCAGGTAAGGCAGTGGACTGAAATAAAACGCAGAACCATGGGATCGTCCCCAGGTTCTAGAGTCAAAATAGGATCTAAAGTGCCAGCGTACATCCTTTGGTCCCCTGTTACGAGAGGAGAATTTGTAGATAATAAAGGAACAGTAAAAATTATCATCATCATCGGTATCCCCTGCAAACAGGTCTCCCGAGTCCTGAACAGCAGCAGACTGAAAAGCAGATGTGCCTTGGGAGGCTATGCCTTGATGAGAAAAGTCTGACGGCTCTCCTGAAAGGCTTTCCACACAAAATTTAAAAAAGAAAGTCATACCAGGGAGTGAGGAGTCACCCAGTGGTGACTCTGTGTTTCTTGGGCTGTGGGACATCCGCATCCTTTCGAGTAGAATGGTCACTATTTCCAGGCCCTGAAAACAGAAAAGGCCACCCTAGTGGCATGCAGAGGAGAGGTTAAACTGGACACTCCTGCCTTTCCGGTCTGTACAGCACAGCATATGGTGCAAGAATGCTCCTGAGGTGAGAATTTGTGCAATCCAGGCAAGAATCTGGGTTAAAAGAGGCCAAGGACTTCATCCCAACCAGTTTTGAGGCAAAAAATTAAGCTTCGGAGGTGCAGGGAACTTTTGAGATAAAGATAGCTAAAAATCCAAGATGGCTGTTGTCAAATTTAGGGTTTTTTAGGGGAACAAGCAAAACTCAAAAACCTGATTTTCAGACCTCCCCTGATTCACTTCAGAGGCTGTTCAGTGCTGGCAATGTGCTGGAAAGGAGAATAATCACTGCCTCATACTGAAAATTCCTCTTCAATGCTGATCTTCGGGCTGCCAGCCAGACAAGTCTAACCACACCCCCACCCCTGCGGACCGACGGATGTGCTATCAGACAGGGAGGCAAAATATTGCAATCCAGCACCCTGTGAGATACCGCTGAGCCTCCTAAGGATGCTTAACAGCCTGTGCTCAACCCCTGCTAAGTAGTAGGTGGGGAACGGTAAGCATGGATGGCCCTGAGCTCCAAAATACTTATGCAGGCTGGCTAACAGAAGCAGACAACAAAACTACCAGGGATTGACCTCTCAGCTGAAGACCTCAGTCTGCTTCTTCTCTGTGCAGGAAGAGCTGACACTAAAGGTGATAAGCTCCAACCACTTAAAACACTGAATAAAAATCAAAAACATTGAATAAAATAAGAAAAATGGAGAGCAGAACAGAACAGAAACACTTCTTCTGGCTCGTGTGTAGAAGAGAAAAACTGCAGGTGGCAGTAGAGCTCCGGGTAAAGGAGGAGTGTTACAGAAAAAAATCCAGATTGGATTCCTTCTGTATATGGCTCGCGGCCATGGGGAGATAACCTGCTTGTCCAGAATGACACAACTATTGCACTGGAAAAAGCATTAAGATCTACCAGACCTCCCTAGCACAAACTGATTCTTGATCTAGCCATAAGTACTGTAGTATGCATTTCTTCATCTGTAACAGAAGCCAGAGTATTGCAGCACAGCAAGTAATTCCAGAAGTGAAACAGATCTGTGATGGTCCTGGCAGCAGAAAATCAGATGTATGGGTTATGCCATTGAGGGATATGAGGAAATGTTAGTAGGTAGTTCTGAAATCATTCTGGCTGTTATTCCAAGGATTCTCATTCCAAAAGTTAACCAGTAGGAACCAAGCTCCATTCAATGCCACAGGAGGAAACTTAGAATAACTTGAGATTCCTAGATGAGCTCTACTCATAAGATCAAGTTCTGAATAGATACAGTCATATACATAGTTAGAGTCTTTCCCCTAAACTGTCTTCTGAGGAAGAGAATTTCTATAAGCAGAGATTGAGACAATGCTGGAAAAACAGCACATAGCAGGGAGCAACACACACACATGATGTGTCTCAATATTGTCTCCCAAAATTTATGGGGCAAATTTGCTTTTTCTAACATTTAAACAGAAGTCATCTCTTTAGCCACCTTTTAGTGAATATTAAAATTCAAATGAAAACTCCACAGGAAAAGTAGGGATTTTTTAAAAAAAACTAAAGACTTGAGAAGCTCTATTAATAATTACAAATGAATTAGATCGCTAAAATGTCAGCCAATCAAAAAGCAGAACTGTACTAGACTAACGCTGTAGCCAATCACAACACAGAACCAAGGCTAGTCTTTCTTGTATTTTAAAAGTTCTAAGAAAAATACAAGAGAGACTAGACTTTAAGGATTGACTAAAACCTTGCTGTATTCCAAGTCAAAATACAATATTTCTGCAACAGAATGTGAGTCACTGCTATAGTGCTAAAGCAGAATATTTTAGTACAAGTTGCAAGCTGCCTGTTCTCTGCAACATTTAAAAACTAAATCCTGATTTGAAATACCAGAAAAGCAACTCGCTAACAAGCACCACCAGAAGGAAGAGTTAAATCAATGAGGCAGATTCATACTGCTAGTCATATCGTATCAGTGACTGGGAATTCAACAAGGGCCATGCTGAATACTTTTTTAAGCTGGAGATTAAGGGAACTCTTTCCAGTAAGCATTCTTGTCTGTCAGTCTGTGTTGCTGCTGCATGAATCTATACATCAAGGCACTAATAAGTCAAGGTCCATGAGCTTTGCATGCCCTGTACTGTAAAGCACACAGGCCCCTGTGCATTAATACAATATTCCCAAACCCACATCACAAGAAGGGGCAGAACAGTCTTATTGACTGTTAAGATCTGACATTCTCATCAGGAAAAATCCTGGCAGGTGACCACTGAAGGCATGCATGTGTTTTTACCTGTGATAGTTTACTCAAAGCAGACAACAAAACTCACATAATCTTATTGGCATTTCCTAACATATCTGAAAGAAAAAATTTCTGTTCAGAAGTTAACCTGCCTCCTACAAAATAGGGTATCAAACAGTAACCTAAAATATCTGAAGAAATGGATTTCTCTGGCACTCAGCCTTCAAAGACACCCTTAGGAGAGCTACTCCTACTCCCAGAATGTAAAATTGATGAATGTTTAAAATGTGTGGTGTAACTGCAGGCAAAGTAGCCTGCTAAATTCAGGAATGACTGCATTGAAACTCATCAGCTGGTTTCGCTCGTTCAGGGGAACTGCTGAGCACACTTCTACACTTCATCTTCATTTTGTCCTCTGCCAGTCATAATCATCCTTAGTTCACATCTGAAAAAATGTTCCATAAAGAAAGTTTGTCTAGGAATGGATTGCCCAAGGGAAGAACTCAACATAACGCCAGGGAATTAACCACCTAAATTCGGCTTCCACAGATCATTTTTACCTTCATAAACCACTATAGTGAAAAAGCCAAAATGCTTAGAAAGGTAAGTGTAAGGGATTATTAGAATTCTCCGACACTAGCCATCTGTTTCTCCACTCAGTTAAGAGAATGTTACCACCAAATTATTCAAAAGATTGCTACTAAACTCTTGTATGACATTAACACACCAGTCATTACCCTGTGCCAGTGCTAGCCTTGTTTGTGTCTGAGAATTTACCAGGACAGAGCTAGTGTCACATTCTTTCCTGTGTCTCTGGCTATTATTCCACATTGGCTGTGAAAGTGAGAGAATGTATCAAAGGACAAGTGTCCATCCACTCCTGCTGCATATGCAGCTGTCCATCTGCCTGCATATTAAATAGCAAAGTATACCAAGGGACACGCAAAAGCATAAAGAACATATTTTGAATGTCTGCATACTTCTAAAAGAAGGGCATACACCTTTCCAAAACTGTTCACCCTCTCCCTGAGCAGTCCCACAAGTACAATAACCTCAAGTTTCATTGCAAGAAAGTAGATGCAATCTCAATACTATGGGGATTCATAGTGCCTGAATGATAGCTGTCACCTCTATAAGGAAACCAAAGGAGGGTTAGAAGCTACGAAGTATTGTGGGAAAGGTCTAGCTTAAGGTTCATTTTGATGACTTACCTGCAGTCTTTTCCCAGATCCGAGGAGACCTGCTTTTATTAAATACTTTACACTGCACAAGGTTTGGCCCTTTCGATTTCCCTCCCTCATCCCACCCTTCTGGAAAAAAAGAGAATGTTCTGCCTCTGGTAAAATATACATTATAAACTTCATATTAATTTATTTATTCCTTTACACAGAACTGAGGCTGATGTTACCATACATAAGTTATTTACAACTGTGCAGTAATGTCTGGCAAAATAAATTATCTAGAGGGCAGCAAAAGTACATTGGTTAATGTATAGAAAAACTGTACAGTATTTACGGCTAATTTTTTTTTTCTTTATCTATGATTATTGGCTCTGTAGTGTTTCAAGTTACGTCCTCATAAAGAGAAACCAAATGCCCAAGATTAAAACAATAATCCAAGTTGATTTATACTCCTGCAGGTTCTTGCTTCAGGTCGCTTGTTTGTCCTCAAAATTGTTCTGCAGCTATTTGGTGCAAGGCAGTGACAAAATTACCTGGAGGCCAAATCTGTGAAGTAACAAAGGGCAGGGGTGAAAACTAAAATCAGCTTATCAACAGTGCCCAAATGACTTCATGTCCTTTGTTAGACTTTTGTGGCCACATTCAACTGACCATGAAGATGGAACCAGAAGACTAAACCTGCCTTTAAATCTATCCCTTTGTCATATGGTACCAAGTCTGCAGCTGAAACAAGCTCCCAAAGGCTTGGGGAGGAAAGAAACAAAGCCTTGCTGTTTCTTTTAAGCACATGAATAGTGTGTTTGCTGTTACCATGACACGCACACATCTTACTCTTTGTTTGTGTGTCTAGATATATACATATATGTGAGCATATGAAAATACCTATATATATATCTATGCAGACAGTGTCCGTGATCCCTTTCCTTACGCCTGTTTACCTCGCACTGGCTACTGTGTGCAGGCCTGTCCTGACACAGTGACTGCTTTAGTAGGATGCATCCCCCTGACTCTTGCTCGCCTGGCCAGTCCGGAAGACCCGGATGCACTCTGAACAAAGTGCGGTTTCTCATTGTTTTCCCTCTTTCTTGAATGTTGACAGATGCTTCCTCCTCTTTAACCAGTGGATTCATCAGCAAGCATTAAGGATGAATGTAAAAACAGAACATTCTTCAGCCAAGGGGTCCTGCCCTTGCTAGATTCAGCTGCAAATATCAACTCTCTTTTAAGTATCATGCCGGCAAAAGCACAAAGTCATCATTGACATCCACCATTGGCACATAAAAGGTCGGCACCTCGCTCACACACAAAGATTTGTGTCCTGTTGCGTCCAGTTCCTGCACTTTCAGCTGCCATTCCATCCTTTGCACTGCATTCAGGGCAGCTGCTTCATGTTGCTGTCGCATTAGAAGACATGTCTGCATGCAGAAAACACAGAAAGTGAGAAAGTCAATTAAACTCTGCACTAGTAGGACTCTTCATATAGCACAGTTACTTACCATAACAAGTGTTATCCAGGGACAGCAGGCAGATATTCTCACGAATGGGTGACGTCACCGAAGGAGCCCCGGTACGGACCACTTTAAAAGTGCATCGCCACTTTAAGTCTTTAGAAAGTTCGCAATAGCACAAACTGCGCATGCGTGAGCGCCTTCCTGCCTGACGTAGGGCACGTGGTCCCTCAGTTAAGATACGCCAGCTAAGAAGCCAAGCTGGGGAGGTGGGTAGGATGTGAGAATATCTGTCTGCTGTCCCTGGATAACACTTGTTATGGTAAGTAACTGTGCTTTATCCCAGGACAAGCAGGCAGGATATTCTCATGAATGGGTGACCTCCAGCTAACAGGGATGGGATGGTGGGAGTGTTGGCCAAGAAAATAAATTTTGTAATACAGACTGGCCGAAGATTCCAGACAATAGTGAGAAGTGAATGTATGAACTGAGGACCAGGTGGCAGCTTTACAGATTTCCTCAATGGGCGTAGATCTAAGGAAAGCCACAGAAGCTGCCATAGCTCTAACTTTGTGGGCTGTGACACGACTCTCCAGTGCCAGTCCAGTCTGAGCATAGCAGAACGAAATGCAGACAACCAGCCAGTTGGAAATCGTTCTCTTGGATACAGGATGCCCCAACTTATTTGGATCAAAAGAGATGAAAAGCTGAGGAGATGTTCATTGTGGCTTTGTCCAGTCAATGTAGTAAGTCAAAGCCTGCTTACAGTCCAAAGTATGCAAAGCAGTTTCTCCAGCATTGAGAATGAGGTTTAGGAAAAACCACTGGTAGAACAATTGACTGATTGAGATGAAATTCAGTGACAACTTTGGAAGAGACTTTGGATGTGTATGCAGAACCACCTTGTCATGATGAAAAACTGTGAAAGGTGGCTCTGCTACTAATGCTTGTAACTCACTGACTCTCCTGGCAGAGGTGACAGCAATAAGGAAGACCACTTTCCAGGTAAAAAACTTGAGATGAGCTGTTCAAATGGTGGTTTCATCAAACTGGAAAGAACCACGACAGGTGGAGGCTTGAGAGGTGGTTTAACATTGAAAAGCCCCTTCATGAACCTGGAAACCAAAGGATGAGCAGCGAGAGGTTTTTCCTCGACTGGCATATGAAAAGAAGTAATAGCACTGAGATGGACTCTGATATATGTAGACTTGAGACCAGAGTCAAACATATGAAGAAAATAATCCAACACCAATTCCACTGCCAAGGATGTCGGATCGTGATGATGAAGAAGACACCAGGAAGAAAATCTAGTCCACTTTTGTTGGTAACATTGCTGAGTGGCTGGTTTCCTGGATGCATCAAGAATTTGATGAACAGGCTGAGAAAGACGTAAGACAGATGAATTCAGCCCGAGAGAAACCAAGCTGTCAGGAGTCAGAAGTGAAGATGTAGTCTTGCCAGTGGTGTAACATGGACAGTTGAAGCCATGTGGCCTAGAAGAACCATCATGTGTCTGCAGAGATGGTATGAAGAGGAAGCAATTGCTGACAAGAGATGGATGAGAGTCTGAAGTCGATCTGGAGGACGAAACGCTCTCATGAGAGGTGTTTAGGATTGCCCTAATGAATTGCAGACATTGGGTTGGAATGAGATGTGATTTGGGGAAGTTGACTTTGAATCTTAGAATCTGGAAAAAAGAGATGGTCTGAGATGTTGCTTGGACTACTTCCTGAGATGAGACAGCCTTGATCAACCAGTCATCCAAATAAGGAAAGACTTGAAGGCCATGTGATTGGAGAGAGGCGGCCACCACAATTAGGCACTTCGTGAAGACTCTGGGAGAAGATGACAGCGATTGATTTGAAAACGGAGGTACTTCCTGGAAGCTGGATGAATCGGGATAGGCATAAGGCTTTTTTGAGGTCTAGGGAGCATAGCCAGTCGTTCTGATTGAGGAGAGGATAAAGCAGGGCGAGTGACAACATCCTGAATTTCTCCTTGACTAGAAATTTGTTGAGAGTTCTGAGATCCAGGATGGGTCTCAGTCCTCTGGTCTTCTTAGGGACTAAGAAGTAACAGGAGTAAAATCCCTGGGCCTGCTGATCGAGGGGAACTTCCTCAATGGCATTCAGCAGAAGAAGGGAGGACTGTGCAGGGTCTAAAGCAGACTCTCTTGGAGGATTGTCTGGTGGAAGAGTTTGAAATGGAGAGAGTAACCCTGACGAATGATGTTGAGGACCCATAGGTCCGATGTGATGAGTTCCCAATGACTGATGAAAAGCTGAAGATGACCTCTGATGGGCTGAGGCAAAGGTTGAGAAATGCTGAGATTGGCTATGCTCCTGAAAAACAGGTCAAAAAGTCTGTGTAGATTTAGGTGGAACAGCCTGCTGTTTTTGCTTGGGTTGCTGCTGTTGCTGCTTCTGCCTGTGAGATTGAGACTGAGGTGGTAGCAGAGGCTTTGCAGCAAAACGATGCTGATATGAAGACTGTTGTCTGAAAGGGTGAACAGGTGGAGGCTTTTTCTTGTTTTTAACCAAAGTATCCTACCTGGTTTCATAGGTTCAGACAACAACACGGAAGACAAAGGCGTGCGCCGACAACTGAGCGCAAGATGGAGGTGCGCGCCGAAGAAAATTACTGTTTTTAGGGGCTCCGACGGGGTTTTTTGTTGGGGAGCACCCCTAGTTTACTTACTACAAATCGCACCGGCGTTGTGGGTGGTTGTAACCCCCCCACATTTTACTGTAAACTTAACTTTTTCCCTAAAAACAGGGAAAAAGTGAAGTTTTCAGTAAAATTTGGTTACAACCCCCCAAACCCCCCACAACGCGGCGCGATTTGTATTAAGTAAACTGGGGGGGTTCCCCCCCACGCCCCCCCGTCGGAGCCCTAAAATCAGTAATTTTCTTCGGTGCGCGCCTCTGCGCTGCGCTCAATTGTCTGCTTGCGCCTTTGTCCCGGCGCGCTTTTGACCTGACACCGGTTTCGTGAGCTGATAAGGAAGCTCCAAAAAGTTCATCGCCCAAACAAGGAGCATTAGCAAGATGATCTTGATGGTTAACATCAAGCTCCGAAATTCTAAGCCAGGCTAGGCGTCGCATTGCCATAGACATAGCCGTAGCACGAGATGTTAGCTCAAAAGTGTCATCGATAGAACGTACCATGTATTTGCGCAGCTGAAGTAAGTCAGAAATATAATTTTGAAAAGCAGGTAATTTGCGATCAGGTAAATACATCTGAAAAGTGGCCACTTGGGTAACTAAATGTTTGAGATATAAGGAGAAACAGAAGCATAAACACTGGCTCCAGTAGAGTTTTTAAGTGTGGACGCAACCAGGAGAAACTCATGGGGGAGCTGAGACTTGTCAAAGCCAGAATGGGTACCACCCTATATAGCAAATCCAGCTTGCGAGGAACCACAGGGATGATCAAAGGAGTTTCTAAGTTCTTGTAAAAGGTCTCTCACAAGATGTCAGGAAGGGGAAGCTGAAGAAACTCCTTAGGTGGCTGCTCTTAATCTAATGCATCCAAAAGTTGCTTAGATTTTTTTGAGTCAGCTTCAAGAGGTATAGAAAGTGTCTCTACCATGTCTTTAAAAATTTTTGAAAAAGAAGACTTATCCATTCGTTGAGAAGGTTCTTGAGAAGATGGAAGTTGAGAGTCTTCATCTGAAGAGACATCCTCATCAGACAGAACAGGCTCTTCAGAATCACCCCAGAGGTCCGAGTCTCGAGTGGGTGGAATACAGTGTCGAGCACTGGGTGTCGATGATTATATGTTTCATCTTCCTTAAAGCCTTACCCGATTTGACCAATATCATTACATTACATTACATTACATTAGTGACTTCTATTCTGCCTGTACCTTGCAGTTCTAGGCGGATTACATCAGAAGATAACTGGACATTTCCAGGAAAAATTACAGTTTAGGGAGCTGGTTATATCAATTGAATCTTTGGGAGAACTTAAGGGATGGGTAGAAATTTAAGGATTACATCAGAAGAAAAACTGGACATTTACGGGGAAATTACAATTTAGGGGGCTGGTTACATAGTTGAATCTATGAAGGGGAGTTACAAGAAGAGTAAAAATTTGAGGGGGAATTTTACAGGGTGGGGGAAGGAGAGGGGGGTTAAGATATCTGGATGAATTTTTTGAATAGCAGGGTTTTGATTTCTTTTTGAAATGATTTGAAGTCACATGTTGCTGTCAGCAAGTTAGAGATGGAGGGGTCTAGTTTCACTGCCTGCATCGCTAGTAGGTTGTCATACATCTTCTTGTGTTGCGTTCCTTTGAATGAGAGATAGGCAAATGGGGTCCGAGTTCTCCTTTGTCTGGTTGTAAGGTTCCGATTTAGGCGATTGTTTAGGTAGTTGGGTGCAGTACCGTTTATTACTTTGAATAATATACAGTATAATTTGAATTGAATTTGAGCTTGTATAGGTAGCCAGTGTGAATCTAGGTAGGCATTGGTGATGTGGTCAAATTTTCCAAGAGAATAGATCAGTCTGAGGGCTGTATTTTGTACAGTCTGTAATTGTTTTATTAATTTTGTGGGGCATGGAAGGTAGAGGATATTGCAGTAGTTCACTAGACCTAGGACTAGGGATTGGATTATGAGCCTATATTGCTCTTTGTCGAAGAATTTTCGCCATAATATCATCTCGGGAGATGTTTGGGGAAAAAGAATGGTGCCAAGTTGTCTTACATCGAGCTTTTAGCCAACTCAAAACGGCACAGAGGAAGATTTTTGCAATGTTGATACCGAGGCTGCAACTTTCGGTGCCGATATGGAAGACTCAGACCGGACTGGCACTGGAGGAGCTGGTGTCGCCATAATAGGGAGCAAGAGCTGCAACTGCTCCCTTAACTCCTCTCGCAGCAGTTATTGAATTTGCTGTCTTAGGTCGGGCACCGGTACCGCTGGCTTTTTTGCTGGTACCGTTGGTGCCGATTTGTGCTCCGGCGATGAGGAGGCCACTTCTGAGGCACTCACCGATATAGGAGCCGATCGTTTCTTGGGTCTCCTCGAGGTCTGCAGGACTTGGCTCACTGCTGAAGTGATCTGGGAGCCCGAAGTGGTGGGGGGAGACTTCTTAGCCGACCTACTGCATGCGACACCAAAGATGAATCCATCGATGTCGGGTGTTGCAATGTCGACTTAGGTGCGGACCCTGACGTCGGAGCTGGTGTCTAATTACCCTCCATAGCAGAACTGAAGAGGAGACGCTGTTGAATCTGACAATTTTTAAGAGTCCTCTTCTGGAGTGAGGAACAACGAGTTCACGATTCAGCCCTATGTTCCAGCCCCAAACACTGGATGCACAATTGATGCGGATCTGTGATGGAAATAGGGCGAACACACCGTCTGCACTTCTTAAAACCCGTCTGAGGACGGGACATGGAGGGAAAAATGGCCTCGGCAAAATCAAAAGTCGAGGTACAAGCAGGGAAATAGGCCCTGCCGGGCCGACCTTGCAAAAATGAATAAGTAAAAAATTATTTTTTTTACTATAAAAAAGAAAGAAAACAAAGAAGGAAAACAAAAACTGACTAAAAAGTCAAAAAATAAGCCGCATGAGCGGGAAGGCAGCGAAAAAATATCAACAGCCGTTGATAAAGCGACTTCTTAGCTCCGCAGAAACTAAGGGACCGCGCGTCGGGTGGGAAGGCACTCACCCATGAACGGTTCAGGCTATCACAAACTTTCTAAAGACTTAAAGTGGCGATGTACTTTTAAAGTGGTCCATACCGAGGATCCATCAGTGACGTCACCCATTCGTGAGAATATGCTGCCTGTATGTCCTGGGTAAATACTAAATACCTTTAGACAGACTAGCTGAGGTATGAGTTCAGGGGTCCTGCTGAAGAACAGAAGCACGGCCTGCATTATGGAGGTGCAACACCAATTGAAGAAGTGAGATCCAAAACCTGTTAAGTATATTGTTTACAAAAATGAGCTTCTATGTGTGTGGATGTGAGCAGCTGGAGCACTTGGAGAGCCTCTACAGTTGCTGGTGGAATAGGTTGGAATCATTCCCCTGACGCAGCTCAGCGAAACGGAGGTTTCCCCGTCGAGTGGCTGCGGGGCCAGGCAGGCTTGCACTTTTTGGATGCATGGAAGACAGCCTAGACACCGTCTGTGTTTGAGACTCATATATGTGCTGCTTGCTTTACTCACATTTTTTGAAGTTTTGTTATTTGGCGTGCTAGATTTTTTTTGAGGTGGTTCCTACGAGAGCTACTATAGTGTTTCTCACTGCTGAGTGAACTGATACATTTTGGACCTTGCTTAATGGTTGTTTATAAGTGGAGTTTTTGCCATATGAAGATGAACTGAGGCTTTTTCTCCACTTTTTTTCTTTTTTCTTGTTGTGTGTTAAGTGAATGAGCAGGTCTTTGTATGACTGCAGTGGGTAGACCTGGTAGTGTCTAGGAAGGTCCCTTCTATGGTTTTAGGAGTTTTGTATGTCCTTCCTGAGATTTTTTTTAGGATGACCAATACCCCTGGACTGGGCTTTTGTTACGATGGCCTCCCCCAGTCAAACAGGCTAGCATCTGTTGTGATAATCACCCAAGAAGGTATTCTGAGGGGCATGCCCCATAATGACGACTATGGACAGAACACTAACTAGAAAGGGTCTTAAAGCATTTGTTAAATGTTCAGGCTAGCAGACCTCAGAAGTACCCTACTATATGTCTATAATCTTCAAAGAGCATACAGATCAATTGGCACCCATGGTCGTCATAGGCCTCTATAACATTTTTTTCAATTTTTATATATATATAAATATAGATATTTGAGATATCAAAAAGTACTCATCTTTCATCTATGCGGGTGGGGGTAGGCACTCCGACAGACTATGTTTCGCCCCAAATGGGCTGTATCAAGGAAAATCCCCCTTATATCCAACGGCTCATGCTTCCCGCAATAGATTTTTAACCCAGGAAAAAATCTATTGCGGGAAGCATGAGCCGTTGGATATAAGGGGGATTTTCCTTGATACAGCCCATTTGGGGCGAAACATAGTCTATGTCGGAGTGCCTACCCCCACCCGCGTAGATGAAAGATGAGTACTTTTTGATATCTCAAATATCTATATTTATATATATATAAAAATTGAAAAAAATGTTATAGAGGCCTATGACGACCATGGGTGCCAATTGATCTGTATGCTCTTTAAAAAAAGCAATGTTACTTACCGTAACAGTTGTTATCCAGGGACAGCAGGCAGCTATTCTCACTAGTGGGTGATGTCATCCGACAGAGCCCCGATACGGACATCTTGCAAGCATGTCTTGCTTGAAGAAACTCAGAAGTTTCGAGATGCCCGCACCGCGCATGCGCCAGTGCCTTCCCGCCCGATGTACCGGGCGTGTCTCCTCAGTTCAGGTAGCTAGCCTGAGAAGCCAACCCAGGGGAGGTGGGTGGGACGTGAGAATAGCTGCCTGCTGTCCCTGGATAACAACTGTTACGGTAAGTAACATTGCTTTATCCCAGGACAAGCAGGCAGGTATTCTCACTAGTGGGTGACCTCCAAGCTGACCCCAATGGGATGGTGGGGGAGTTGGCAACTTAAGAGAACAAATTTTGTAACACTGTTTGGCCAAACTGTCCATCCCGTCTGGAGAAAGTATCCAGACAATAATGAGAGGTGAAGGTATGAACCGAGGACCAAGTGGCAGCCTTACAAATCTCCTCAATCGGTGTCGATCTGAGGAAGGCTACAGAGGCTGCCATTGCTCTGACCTTATGGGCTGTGACCTTACGGGGAAGGGATAATCCAGCCTGGGCATAGCAGGAAGAGATACAAGCCGCCATCCAGTTAGAGATGGTGCGCTTCGATACAGGTCGTCCCAACTTGTTTGGATCAAAGGAGACGAAAAGTTGAGGAGCAGTTCTGTGTGGCTTTGTGCGATCCAAGTAGAAAGCCAGAGCACGTTTACAGTCCAGAGTGTGCAAAGCAGATTCCCCAGGATGAGAATGAGGCTTTGGAAAGAACACAGGAAGCACGATGGATTGGTTGATGTGAAATTCAGAGACCACTTTAGGTAAGAATTTTGGATGAGTACGAAGGACAACCTTGTCATGATGGAATACAGTGAACGGTGGATCCGCCACTAGGGCCTGAAGCTCACTGACCCGACGAGCTGACGTGAGGGCCACCAGAAAAACCACCTTCCAGGTGAGATACTTAAGTGGAGCCGTGTGGAGAGGTTCAAACGGAGGCTTCATAAGATGAGACAGGACAACATTGAGATCCCAAACCACAGGAGGAGGTTTGATAGGAGGGTTGACATGAAAAAGCCCTTTCATAAATTTGGAAACCACAGGATGAGCAGACAAAGGTTTCCCTTGTAGAGGCTGATGGAAAGCCGCAATAGCACTCAGGTGGACTCGTATAGAGGTAGACTTGAGACCAGCCTGAGACAGGTGTAGAAGATAGTCCAATACAGAAGATAGGGAAGCTCGCTGAGGTTCCGTGGCATTGGAAATACACCAGGAAGAGAATCTAGTCCATTTTTGGGAATAGCATTGTCGAGTAGCAGGCTTCCTGGAAGCCTCCAGGACCTCCCTCACTGCTTGAGAGAACTGGTGAGGAGTTATGTTGAAAGGAACCAAGCTGTCAGGTGGAGAGACTGCAGGTTGGGATGAAGTAGTGAACCCTGATGTTGAGTAAGCAGTGAAGGAAACACTGGAAGAAGAACTGGCTCCCTGCTGCACAGTTGAAGTAGAAGGGAGTACCAAGGTTGTCTGGGCCACCGAGGAGCAATCAGAATCATGGTGGCATGGTCTGATCTCAACTTGACCAGAGTCTTCTGAATGAGAGGAAAGGGAGGAAACGCATATAGGAAGCGATTCCCCCACTCCAGTAGAAAGGCGTCTGCCTCGAGGCGGAGAGGAGTGTAGATCCTGGAGCAAAACTGAGGCAGTTTGAAGTTGTGGGGGGCTGCAAAGAGGTCTATCTGAGGCGTTCCCCACTGAGCAAAGATCTGATGAAGGGGATCGGAATGGAGCGTCCATTCATGAGGCTGGAGAAGACGACTCAATTTGTCTGCCAAGACGTTGTCTTTCCCCTGAATGTAGACAGCTCTGAGGAAGGTGTTGTGGCGAACCGCCCAATCCCAGACTCGAAGAGCTTCCTGACAAAGAGGGGCCGAGCCCGTGCCCCCTTGTTTGTTGACATAATACATGGCGACCTGATTGTCTGTGCGAATAAGGACCACCATGTCGTGAAGCAGATGCTGAAAAGCTTGGAGAGCATTGAAGATGGCCCTGAGCTCCAGAAGATTGATTTGATGGAGTCGTTCCGCAGTGGTCAAGAACCCCTGAGTTTGTAGACCATCCAGATGGGCCCCCCATGCATAGTTCGAGGAATCGGTCGTGAGAACTTTCTGGTGGGGAGGAGAGTGAAACAGCAAACCTCTGGATAGATTCGAAGAGGTCATCCACCAGAGAAGAGACTGCCGTAGAGCAGGAGTGACAACAATGTGACGGGACAACGGGTCGGACACCTGAGTCCACTGAGATGCCAGGGTCCATTGAGGAATTCTGAGATGTAGTCTGGCAAAAGGCGTCACATGAACTGTAGAGGCCATGTGGCCCAAGAGGACCATCATGTGTCTCGCCGAGATGGACGGGCGAGAAGACACCGACTGGCAGAGTAGAAGGAGAGCATCCATGCGTTGAGGAGGAAGGAATGCTCGAAGTAGAATGGTATCCAGAACAGCCCCGATAAAGGGGAGAGACTGGGTGGGCTGAAGATGTGATTTGGGGAAGTTGATCTCGAAGCCCAGACTCTGCAGAAAAGAAATTGTAGTCAAGGTCGCCGAAATGACCTCTGGAGCCGACGGTGCCTTGATGAGCCAGTCGTCGAGGTATGGAAACACCTGGAGACCCATGTTTCGGAGTGCAGCGGCCACTACCACCAGACACTTTGTGAAGACTCTGGGAGACGAGGAAAGGCCGAATGGAAGCACTCGATACTGCAGATGTAGATGTCCCACCCGAAATCTGAGAAACTTGCGGGAGGCCGGATGTATCGGGATGTGAGTGTAGGCCTCCTTGAGGTCCAGAGAGCATAACCAATCGTTCTGCTCGAGGAGGGGGTAGAGAGAAGCAAGGGTCAGCATGCGGAACCGCTCCTTGACCAAAAACTTGTTGAGGACTCGAAGGTCCAAAATGGGACGCAGATCGCCTGTCTTCTTCGGAACCAAGAAGTACCGGGAGTAGAACCCCTGGTTTTGCTGATCTACTGGCACCGGCTCGACGGCTCGAAGCCGAAGCAGAGCCTGCGCCTCCTGTAGAAGAAGAGCGGTCTGCGTCGAGTTGGAAGGATACTCTCTTGGCGGGTGGACCGGGGGGACCCGTTGGAAATGAAGAGAGTATCCCTCTCTTACGATGGTAAGGACCCAAAGGTCCGAGGTGATCGACTCCCATCGATGATAAAAATGGTGGAGTCGACCCCCTATGGGAAAAACAGGGGAAGACAGAACGTCGGTTATGCTCCCTGGAAGAGAGTCAAAAAGGCTGAGTAGCCTTGGGTGCAGCCGGCATCTGAGGCTTCTGTTGAGTCTTCTGTGGAGGCTGCCTCTTCGCAGGCTGCCTCGCCAGGGGAGCCTGCCTCGGTTGATAACGCCTCTGGTAGATTTGAGGCGGTCTAGAGGGACGAGACTGCTGAGGCTTCGGTTTAGGGCGCAGAATAGACTGAAAAGACTTCTCATGGTCCGAAAGCTTTTTAGTAACAGTCTCGATAGACTCATTGAACAGATCCGCTCCCGCACAAGGCACATTAGCCAGTCTGTCTTGGAGATTCGGATCCATATCAATAGTGCGAAGCCAGGCCAGGCGACGCATGGCGACTGAACAGGCCGCAGCACGTGCCAAGAGCTCGAAGGCATCGTAGGAGGATTGCATCAGCTGCAGCCGCAACTGGGACAGGGTCGCCACCACCTCCTCAAACTGGAAACGAGCCTGAGCATCGATGAAAGGGATGAACTTGCGGAGTACCGGCAAGAAGAAATCCAAATATGAAGAGAAGAAAAAATTGTAATTGAGCACTCGAGTCGCCATCATCGAGTTTTGGTATACACGTCTACCAAACTTGTCCATCGTTCTCCCCTCCCTGCCCGGAGGCACAGAAGCGTAGACCTGGGAAGGGTGAGAACGCTTAAGAGAAGACTCGACCAGAAGGGACTGATGAGAAAGTTGAGCCCCCTCAAACCCCTTGTGGTGAACGATGCGGTATCGAGCATCCAGCTTACTGGGAACCGCAGGGATAGAATACGGTGTCTCAAAACAGCGCATGAAAGTCTGGTCCAGCAATTTATGCAAAGGAAGCCGAAGAGTCTCCGCCGGAGGGTGAGGCAAATGCATAGTATCCAAATACTCTTTAGAATATTTAGACCCAGTGTCCAAAGTCACATCTAAGTCATCCGCCATCTGTCGGAGAAAAGATGAGAAAGATAATTGGTCTGCCAAGGCCGGTCGACGAGACGGACTAGACGAAGTGGAAGCCTCCGGGTCCAGGGAGAGCTGAGACCGGCATGGAGAATAGGAGGTAGATGGTTCCTCATACTCT
Source organism: Geotrypetes seraphini (assembly GCF_902459505.1). NCBI lineage: Eukaryota > Metazoa > Chordata > Amphibia > Gymnophiona > Dermophiidae > Geotrypetes > Geotrypetes seraphini. The sequence continues at coordinate 8,481,756 of NC_047087.1, read as the reverse complement.
GGTCCCTCCGGCTGGGATACATCCGACGATGAGTATCCCAAACGCTGCATCTTTTTCTGCGGAGACACCTCCGAATGGCGTGAGGAGTGTCGAGATGAGTGTCGAGATCGATGCCCCTCCCGGTGACGGGATGGGGAGCGAGATCTTCTGTGCATCGCACGATCCCCTGAAGCCTCTAAGGAATGGATGGGGCTCGATGCGGTGGATCGCAGAGGTGGTAAGGATGCGGACTCACGCAGTGCCACCCAAGTCTGGTATGGCGTGCGGAAGAACTCCTCCTGCGATGCAGTATGCCCAGGACTCCGATTATCAGGGGCCGCCCCAGCACCCTGTTGTCGTGGAGGTGTGATGGGCTCTAAAGGTGGCATATCAGGAAGGGAAGCCCTTCTGGAGGATTCCGCCGCCCTCCGCCGATCCCCCTCGTCGAGCAGCGAGATCGAACGGCGAGGAGGAGGGGGAGGGGGCGGACCGCCCCCTGAAATCGGTGCCCGGACGTCACCCTGAATGTTGGCGATAAGCCGGGGTCCCATAGTCTGCATAAGCTCGACAAACTGAGCTTCTAGCAGGGATCGAAGCCGATATGGAGGGATCCGCACCGAAAGGGGGTCCTCCTGCACGGTCTTCGCGTTCCTTCGTGGCCAAGTGCTTCTGCTTGTTAGCTTTTGGCACTTTGATGACCACGGGAGGGACAGTGGAAGGCGGTACCTGAACCGAGGAGACGGAGGCAGGCGCCGTAGCTGAACTTGAAGCCGTAGCCGGTGTAAACGATGCTGGCTTCACGATGCTGGATGCGGGAGTCGTCGATGCAGGTTTCGAGCGGACCGGCGAAACCTCAGCAGACGTAGAAACAGACAGATCCTTGGCAGTCTCCATCTTGAACATCGACTCCCAAAGCAAGCAACGCCTCTTAAACGAGCGCGCAGTGAGCGTGGAACAAGGCCGGCACGATTTCGGAACGTGTTCCGGACCAAGACACTGCAGGCAGCGTCGATGCGGGTCCGTTAACGAAATCGCACGCTGGCACTTGCTGCACTTTTTAAAACCGGTGATTGGCCGGGACATAGGCCGGAAAATCGACGCTGCAAGGTCGAAAGCGGTAGGCCGCAGCCACGAGGCCGGCCCGGCCGAACCGCCGGAAGAAATAATTTTAACTTTTTTTTAAATTTTTTTTAAAGAAAGTAAAAATGAAAGAAATTCAAAGAAATAAACTAAAACGCGGGTAAAGAAGGCAAAGAAAAAACTGAAATTCAGTCAGCGCAGAATGAAGATAACTTCTCAGCTCCGCGGAAAGAAAAGAACTGAGGAGACACGCCCGGTACATCGGGCGGGAAGGCACTGGCGCATGCGCGGTGCGGGCATCTCGAAACTTCTGAGTTTCTTCAAGCAAGACATGCTTGCAAGATGTCCGTATCGGGGCTCTGTCGGATGACATCACCCACTAGTGAGAATACCTGCCTGCTTGTCCTGGGATAATATAGACATACAGTAGGGTACTTCTGAGGTCTGCTAGCCTGAACATTTAACAAATGCTTTAAGACCCTTTCTAGTTAGTGTTCTATTGCTTTATATCTAAAGAGGTCTGAAATACTCGAGCCTGACAGAGTGGACTTGTATTGACAAAAAGACTATGGACAGAGCCACCAACTCATACTGTGGTGAGATTCTGGAGGCCACAGGAGAGTCATTTGAAGAAAATCCTTTTATGGGGACCACCAAGACAGTAGTGTGTTCTGGAGAGGATAAATGTGAGCCCTTACCCAAGGAACCATATTTATATTGCCTGCCATGAAGCCTAGTACTTGAAGATAGTGCCATGCATATGGAGTTGGCTTGGCCATCATGTCCGTTATTTGAGTGCAGAGCTTCTGTCTGTTTGCCTCTGGGAGATAGGACCGGCAGTTGGTAATGGAAACCACGTGAGATGAAGTCATACTGAACTTAGTGCTTATAAACGGGGATAGTGTTTCTAATGATACAGCAGGTGATCATCTGGCATCAATGATCACTGCATGGTATGATTTAATATTAAGATGGATATAGAGAGGGCTCATTCAAGAATAAAGGTTCTAGATTTTAAAAACACAACTTTCTTCAAGTGGGAGATTACATCAAGGAATTGTCTTGATGGGAATGTCTGGAAGGAGTGGAAATGCAGTGGGCAAAACTGAAAAGAGTTATTGTAAGGGCAACAAACATTTTGTGAGGCAAGTAAGTAAAAGTAAGAGGAAAATCACTAAATTTATTTGGCTAGGTAAAACTGCTAGAATAGCTTTAGTGTCATTGCAAAAACCAATTGTTGAGGGTGGGGCAAATTTCACAAATTTCTACAGATGTCATTAAGCTTTTATCATGCGGCAGGGTATGTATTGGATCCTTCCTGAGCTCATGGAACATCTTTCTGATTGGCCGTATCTAGAATGGCAACTCATACCCCCAATGCGATTGTTTCATGTTCTGAGTATAAAGTTACCCAGATATGTCAAGGACAATAGTATTTTATTTGATACATGGAAAACATTGAAATTTATTAATAAATTAACGGATGTTCCAGTGGAAAAATCCACTTATCAATCCTTATGGTTAAACTCCAAGGTTCAAATAGGTGAGTCTGGGATCTCCTGGAAGCATTGGATGCAGGCAGGCATTCGAACATTAGATGATATTATATCTAATGGGAAACTGCTGGATTTTTCACAGCTGCAAAAATCATTTGGAATTTCAAAATCTCAAAATTATAGATGGTTGCAGCTAAAGCAGGCCATTTGGAGTGGGATCCCTGAATGGCAGAACTTTAAAACTATTATAGTTTGTAGGTCCTATGCTTCCAGACAGATTTGCTAGGATATCGGGCCGCCAGGTGGTATAAATTAATTTCTGAATTTTTGAATAAGAAACCAAAAAATAGTCTTAGAGAAATTTGGAGCATTGAAATAAAGCAGTACATTTCTGCATCTCGATGGCCACAAATTTGGACTCAGAGGATGAGATGAATAGCATCAGCATCTATGAGACAAACATGGTTTTTCTTATTGCATAGAACTTTTTGGACCCCTGTTCGTTTACAAAAGTTAGATAGTTCTAAGTCTAATAGATTGTCTAGCATTGTCATCTTGAAATAGGGACACTGGATCATCTGTTGTTCTATTGTCCTTTAATACTCAAGTTCTGGAAGTCAATATGGGGACAGATTAATGCTATACTTGAGGCATCGATTTCTTTGATATATTAGGCAGTCATATGTGGGACGATGTTACATCTGATGCCCTCATTGGACATATATAGAGGGCGGCTTTTCCTTATCATGACTGGGGTAGCCATTGCCCCAGGTACATTAGATAGATTATGAGCCCGCCGGGACATACAGGGAAAAATGCTCAAGTACCTGAATAAATTAATGTAAACCGTTCTGAGCTCCCCTGGGAGAACGGTATAGAAAATTGAATAAATTAAAATAAATAAATAAATGATTACACGTAACTGGAAGAACTGGGATCGCCTTAACTTTAATTTTTGGTGGGCAAGTTTGTGCTTAACTTATAGATTTGAAAAAATGAATGCAGATATAATGGGTTATACTAAGAGTTTTAAGTTAATCTGGGGCTCTTTGATATCTTTTATGGATGCGTTGTAATTGGTTTTGTTTTGGGGTTTTTTTTCTGTTTGATCCTGTTGGTATATTGCACACACACCCAGGGGGAGGGAGGGTGGGAGAGAGATTTTTATGTCATGGTTTTATTCTCTTGCAAGGTATTGGTTGGGTGGGGTAAGGGAAGGTTATTATGCTATGGGGATTTTGATTGATTATAAATGCACATATGAATAATGCTATTTGTAAATACTGTACTGCATTTTTGTTAACTTTGAAAAATTAATAAAAGATTTAAACAAAAAAGTAAGAGGAAAAGAAGGCTGTTTTGGTTCTTAAAAGTAGTAGCTGAGAAGGTAAGGAATAAGGAGGTTAGCTTTCATAAACTACAAAAGATTGCAGAAAGAGAAAGACAGGCAAAAATATTTGGAAAAGTAAGAGAGTCTGGTCGAGTAATCAGGAAAGCAAAGATACAAATGGAAGAAAAAAAAGTAGATGACATGGTAAAACGGGGAGATAAGACTTTTTTTTTAGATATCAGTGATAGGAAGAAGTACAAAAGTGCCTTTGTGGGACTCAAAGGTGAAGGGGAGAAATATGTAGAAGCTGATAAAGAAAAGGCTGAATTGCTTAACAAATACAGTACTCCCCCGATATTCGCGGGGGTTACGTTCCAGGAACACCTGCAAATCTTGAAAAACCATGAATACAGTTTTTCATGGGGGAGACTGAAGAGGGCAGCAGGAGAGAGCAGCCAGAACGCCGGCGAGTGCAGGAAATCACTCGCTGTATGCTCCGACTACCTCTTCCAGCACTAAGTCGGCCTTACCAATCAGGAGCTGCGTGTCAAATTAATGGAAACACTTTGAAAACAGAGAATGGTCAAGTTTCTGGAATCTGGTGGATTACAGGACTGGAGGCAACATGGATTCACTAGAGGTAGGTCTTATCAGACAAATCTAATCAATTTCTTTGACTGGGTGACCAGAAAATTGGTAAGAGGGAATATGTTAGATGTGGTGTATTTAGATTTTAGCAAAGCCTTTGACATGTTCCACACAGTGTCTAATAAATAAATTGAGTGCCCTCAGGATGGGCCCCAAAGTGATGGGCTGAGTCAGGAACTGGCTGAGTGGAAGACGACAAAGGGTAGTGGTCAATGGAAATCGCTCTGAGGAAAGAGATGTTACTAGTGGTGTGCCTCAAGGTTCTGTTCTTTTTACCATTTTTATAAACGACTAGTGTTTAAGCCCGTTACATTAATGGGTGCTAGAGTACATGTCTGTCTGGTTTTTTTAAAATTTGTCTCTCTCTCCTTGGATGATGTCTGCCTGCCATTCTTTCTGTCTGTCTCTCCCTGGCCCCCTGTCTGTCTATCTTTATTTCTAACTCTATCCTCTTCCCTCAATCTTGCATGTGCCCTTTTTTCTTTCTCCTCCCCACTTCCTTCCAACGTCTGTTCCCCCTGTCCCTCATACTTCCATTCAGTGTCTGTCTCCCTCTCTCTACCCCTTCTATCTACTGTTCACCCTCTGTCTTGCCCCTTCCATTCACTGCCCTCTCTTCTCTTTCCATCCAGTGTCCGCCCTCTCTCTCTGTTCCATATGGCATCGCCTCCTTCCTTTCCCCTTGGTCTGGCATACATTCCTCCTTCCCTCCATGCCCTGCCATCTCTTCTTCTCTCCAAGTCATTCTCTCCCCCTCTGCTCCCTATCCTCCTTGAACTTCATCGGGCAGCAGCAGCATTCACAATTCATTGCTGTTGCCGGGTTCAGGTCTTCCTCTCTGTCGGGTAGTCTTCCTGAAAAAGAAAGTAGGCAGGACCCGCCAGAAAGGAAGGCTTGAAGCCGGCAACAGCAGCAAATTGTAAACGCTGCTGCTGCCCGAAGAAGTCAGGACTTGAAAAACCCGAGGCAGACCGCTTCTCTTCCCTCCCAGCCCAACCCCCACTGACTCGGCTCCCTTAACCTTTCCGATCCCCGCCTGCGTCGCGGGAGCGTGAAGACTGAACGCCGGCAATCGGGGTGGCGAGGACGTGGCTCAGGAGACTGTGAAGGTATTGGCGTGTGGCGGCGCTCCACGAAGCCCTCCTCCCGGCAGCCGCCACCAGCACCAATCGGGGCGGCGAGGACGCAGGCAGGGAGAGAGCTTGCCTGCGCTTCCTCCAGCGGTTGGTAAGGGCGGGAGGAGGGGAGTGGCTAGAGTGATCCCTGCCTCCGCGTTCTAAAATGGAACACGGCCACAGATCAGAAATCACAGCGGCAGGGATCACGAAGTTTCAAGAGCACATGCGCGCTCTAGGGTTTTATTATATAGGATATTGCTGAAGGGCTGTCAGGTAAGATTTGCTTCTGTGGATGATACAAAAATCTGCAATAGAGTAGACACCCTGGATGGTGTGAACAACATGAGGCAAGACCTAGCGAAGCTTGAAGAATGGTTTGAAATTTGGCAGCTAAAATTTAATGTTATGAAATGCAAGGTCATGCATTTGGGATGCAAAAACCCAAAGTTTAGGGGTGAAGAACTCATGTACACGACAGAAGAGACAGACTTGAGTGTGATTGTATGCGATGGTCTTAAGATGGCCAAACAGGTTGAAAAGGTGACTGCGAAAGCTAGAAGGATGCTAGGGTATATAGGAAGAGGTAAGGCCAGTAGGAAAAAGGTGGTATTGATGTCTCTGTATAAAACTCTAGTAAGATCTCATTTAGAATATTGTGCACAATTTTGGAGACCACATAATTTTTTTTTTTTAAATTCTTTATTCGTTTTTATAACTTACAATAAGTGTATAAGGAAATAAAAACATTTTTAACTTAAATACAAAACTTAATAATCTGCAAAAAAATCAATTTAGAATTTATTTCCCCCTCCCCCTTAATCAATAATAATCTTTGAACAAATAAAAACATATTATAGTCCCCATCCTTACATTCCTTACATTTATACAAAGACCAAAATCTACCTACCCTCTCCTCCACCTTAGACATACATATTTAAGGGGAAAATAGTATTCAATCATTACAATATTTTGTTATAGGCATCACAACATCAGAGAGAAGGCTTCTGATGCAGGTGCGGATGGCGCTAGGAGCCGCCACCCGCAGCTTTGAATGGAACGATCGACTGAGCAAGGGAGCCGGCCAGACATACTACTGCTCCACAAGGAAGGGAAGGGGGAAGAGAAATGCTTCTGCTGTTGCTGCTGCATCCAATTGGGGAGAGGGAAGGAAGACAAGGGAGAGGAGATAAACAAGAGGGAGGGAGGGAAAGGAGATACCAGACCATGGAGGGGGAGGGAGAGATGCCAGGGCATGGGGAGGGAAGGAGACAGATGCCAGACCAGGGGAAAGGAAGGAAGGAGGGAGGGAGAGAAAGGAAGGAAAGAGATGTCAGACCATGGAAATATGGACGGAAGAAGACAGAGATAGGAAGGGAAGGTAAGACATGGAAACGTAGATTTTGAAAAGAAAGCTGAAAAATTGAATATTAAGTTAATGCCAAAGATGGATGCAAGGCAGAAAGTGAAGACGGAGAAAAAAACAGTCAAAGGACAAGAAGGCCCTGGAAACTTAGTTAAAAGCACAGAAAAATAAAGTCACCAGCCAACAAAGGTAGGGAAAATGATTTTATTTTCAATATAGTGATTGAAATGTGTCAGTTTTGAGAAAGGAAAGATATTAAACTTTAAACGTGAGGGCTGCAGAAAAAATAGTTAATGTCTTATTAAAGAAATGACAATTTTGCATAAGGTAAAACTCTTTATAGTTTATAAATCTTTCCTTTAACTGTTAAAGGAAAGATTTATAAACTATAAAGAGTTTTACCTCATGCAAAATTGTCATTTCTTTAATAAAACAAGACATTAACTATTTTATCCCAGGACAAGCAGGCATCATATTCTCAACAGTGGGTGATGTCACCGACGGAGCCCCGCAGCAGACAGCCTCGAAAGCCGACTTGCTTGAAGATCTTTGTAAGAGCTTTTGAGTGCTGCACTGCGCATGCGTGAGTTCCTTCCCACCCGAGTTAGGGCACGCGTCTCCTATGAGGAACCTCAGTTCAACGTTTTCTGCGGAGCCGAGTCCTCTTCTTTTCAGCTCTGCAGCCTTCGTTGCCTTCTCTCAACGTGGCTTTTTATTATTAAGTCGCTGTGCTCGCGTTTCCATTCGTTCTTATATATAAAAAAAAACAAACAAATTTTATTCGTTTTTTCGTTTTTTTCTTTCCAGTCAGCGGCCTTTTGGCCTAGGCCTGGCCACTCACCTCATTCGGTACGTCGGACTTTGTTTTTTCTATGCCTGGCCTCTTACTGGGTTCAAAAAGTGTAGCCAGTGCAACAAGACTATTTCAATCACCGATCCTCATAGTCGGTGTATTGTTTGTTAGGGTCCTGAACATTGCCCCGACGCTTGCTTGCGCTGTGCTACCCTTCAACCTCGAGCCTTTCATCAATGCCGTGCCAAGTTTCTACAACTTTTTGACACTATGGACCAACCGCCTGAGAAGGTCTCGACCTCGGCTTCGGGGACGACCTCAACATCTAAGTCCTCGACGCCAGATTCTGCCTCCATCAAGGCCTCGACATCTTCGGTCTCGAAGGCCTTACCAGCAGCTCCTCTGAAGTCATCCTCGACGGGTTAAGTCTCCTATCTCTCCTTCAGGTACCATTCCTAAGAAGCCTCCAGAGTCTCAGGCATCCCAGGCTATGTCCGCGGTCCTGCCAGCCTCTTCGAGACCTCCAGCTAAGCGTGCCTCCAAGCATCGGGAATACTCATCCTCGAGGTCGCCCTCCTTGGAGCGCACTGCTGCACCTTCGAGACCTGATCCCTTTGTCTCGGTGCCTATGTTCGAGGACATGTTAAAAGCCATTCTGACCACTCAGATTTCCTCGGTCGTGGCTCAATTCCTTCCTTCCTCGACCCTGCTTCCTATGAGCCAGCCTGAGCAGCAGTCTGGGACTCCTGTCAAAGCACCTCGAGGCAAGCCTCGGAAGTCTCGCCGAGGAGTAGGTGACTCTTCACCTACTCCTCGGACACAGTCTCCTCCACCTCGACTGAAGCATTGCTCGAGGCATTCGAGGCATCTCGCTTCCAAGCTTCCTCAGGAGACATCTCTACAACAGAAACACTTGCCTTCTCTGGATACTGAGACTTATATGCCTCGTTTATCCAAGGTTACTGAGACTTCTTCCAAATCTAAATATAAGTCTTGCACAGCTATTACACCGGCTGCTTCTCCTCGAAGTCCATCGAGGTCGAGGACTCCTCCATCGTGACCGCCTCCGAGGGAGCCTTCTACTCCTACCTCGACCCACTCTGTTCCTCGAACCCCAGGGACCTCACCATCGAGGGTTTTTAAGCACAAACATTCACTGACTCTGCCTCATGCAGGTAGTGCAGCTTCCTCAATCACTGTGCGCCTGGATTCTGAACCTCTGTCTCAGTATTCCAGAGAGGCTTCTCCGTCCTACTCAGTAGTTCCTCGGTCTCGCACTCCTTCTCTGGAAGGTGCCTCGACCTCAAAGTATGCTTCTTTTGCTAGGTTCGTCTTCGATATAGGAAAAGCTCTTCAACTGGATCTCCACTCTGATTCCAAATATACACCTGAATACTTGGCCGACATGGAGTTGCCTCATCCACCCAAGGAGACCTTGAGGCTTCCTATGACTCCAGTATTAAAGCAAACTTTTTTAAGGAATATGGAAATTCCTTATTCCATTACAGCCATTCCATCCAAGCTGGAATCCAGGTATCGCACAGTACCTTGCAAAGGCTCATCCATCTAAACTTTACGCTGTGGTCCCTCCAGGCAGGGAGGGCCGCACCATGGACAAGTTTGGCCGTAGGTTATACCAGAATTCCATGATGGCTAACAGAATTCTCAATTATAACTACATTTCACTGCTTATTTTAATCATTTTCTCAAACTGATGCCTAAGTTCTACCCGGCTCTGGAGGAACAAAGTCTTCCTGAATTTAAACAGAATTCTGTTTCAACTTCGACTCTTCATGCTGCAAGCCACATACGATGCTTTTGAGCTCTCTTCTAGAGTTTCGGCCTTTGCAGTAGCCATGCGTCGTCTCGCCTGGCTCTGCATTGTTGATATGGATTCCAATCTGCAGGACTGTCTACCGAACTTGCTTTGCCAGGGAAATGAACTCTTTGATGATTCTATTGAAGCTGCTACAAAGCGCCTCTCTGAACATGAGCGCTCTTTTGCTTCCTTGATTCGGCCGAAGCCTAAGACTCCTCCTGCTTGGCCATACAAGCAACCACCACGTCGTTATCCCCAAAAAACGACACCAGCTTTCTCCAGGCCTCCGCCTAGAAGGCCTCCACAGCAACAACGACAGCAGAGGGCTCAAACTCCTACTGCGACTAAACCTGCTCAGTCTTTTTGACATTCCCAGTCTGAGCATACCAACCTCCCTGCATCAAAATTCTCTTCTGCCCATAGGAGGTCATCTTCACCAATTTTATCACTAATGGGAGATGATCACCTCAGATTTTTGTGTTCTCAACATCCTTCGGGAGGGATACTCGCTTCACTTTCTTCAGGTGCCTCCAGATCGCCCTCCAAGAGAGTGTCCTTCCAATTCGTCGCATCTTCCCCTTCTTCTTCAGGAAGCTCAGGCTCTTCTTCGCTTTCGAGCTGTCGAGGAGGTTCCTCTGAACCAACGGGACATGGGCTTTGATTCCCGTTATTTTCTAGTTACAAAGAAGAATGGGATTTGCGACCCATTCTGGACCTCAGAGCCCTCAACAAATTTCTAGTAAAAGAGAAGTTTCGGATGCTTTCTTTACCAACCTTATATTCCCTGATGGATCAGGGAGACTGGCTATACTCTCTGGATCTCAAAGAGGCTTACACTCATATCCCGATTCATCCAGCCTCTCGCAAATATCTTCGATTCCGGGTGGGGAATCTTCATCTACAATACAGAGTTCTTCCTTTCGGACTCGCCTCATCCCCCAGATTCTTCACGAAATGTCTGGTGGTGGTGGCTGCAGCCCTCTGTGCCCAGGGTCTTCAAGTTTTTCCATACCTGGACGACTGGCCCATCAAGGCCCCCTCTCAACAAGGGGTTATTGCAGCGGCCCAACAGACTCTTATGTTCCTCCAATGTCTGGGATTCGAGGTCAACTTTTCCAAAATCCCAGTTGACCCCATCTCAGTCTCTTCAGTTCATTGGGGCCACTCTGGACACTGTCCAACTCAGAGCGTTTCTACCTCCACCACGTCGGGATACCCTCATTCGCCTTTGCCATCAAGTGTCTCATCTCACATCAATTTCAGCAAGACAAATGATGGCTCTGCTCGGTCACATGGCTTCTACGGTTCACGTGACACCTTTTGCCAGACTTCACCTTCACATACCTCAGTGGACCCTGGCCTCTCAGTGGCAACAAGCTACCGATCCACTTTCTCAACAAATTACAGTAACTCCTTTGTTGAAGCAGTCTCTCCACTGGTGGATGCTCTCTTCCAATCTTTCCAGAGGTTTGCCGTTCCACACTCTCCCTCATCAGAAGGTTCTCACAACAGACTCGTCAACCTACGCATGGGGAGCCCATCTAGACGGTTTCCATACCCAAGGTCATTGGTCTCCTGCAGACTGTCTTTGTCACATCAATCTGTTGAAACTTAGAGCGATTTTCCATGCTCTCAAAGCCTTTCAACACTTTCTTCACGACCAGGTAGTCCTTCTCCGGACGGACAACCATGTCGCCATGTACTATGTCAACAAACAGGGAGGTACGGGATCTCACTCTCTTTGTCAAGAAGCTCTGAAGCTGTGGGATTGGGCAATCCATCAAAACATCTTTCTCAGAGCTGTCTACATTCAAGGTCAGCACAACTGTCTGGCGGACAAATTGAGTTGTCTTCTGCAACCACACGAATGGACACTCAATTCCTCGCCTCTACATCAGGTGTTTGCTCGATGGGGGACTCCTCAAATAGACCTCTTTGAAGTTTCAAGTTTATTAAAAATTTGTTTGACCGCTTAATCCAACTTCTAAGCGGTTAACATAATAAAATTACAAAAAAACAAATTAAACATATTAAAACAGGGAAGACGAATGACTTACTCAAACATACGGCAACAAAAGGGCAGATGGGGAGGAACTATAATAAGTATAGGATAGATAAGTCATTAAGGCTAAAACAGTGGGTTAGGTAAAAAATTGTCGAAAAAAAGAAAAAAGCGTCTTGGAATAGAAATGTTTTAAGAGCTATTTTAAATTTTTTTATATCTAATTCGTTACGGAGATTTATAGGCAGTAGATTCCAAAGTGAAGGGGCAGTGACAGCAAAGTTGTTGGTGCGTAAAGTATTTATTGATTTTAATGATGGTATAACTAAAAGATTTTGAGAAGTGGAACGAAGGGATTTTGTTGTTACGTACGGAATTAAAAGACTGTTAATAAAATCAGGTTGGTTATTCATTTTAGTTGTAAATGTTAAAAGTAAAATTTTATAATTAATTCTGTATTCGACTGGCAGCCAATGAGCGTTGACTAAAAGAGGGGTAATGTAATCATATTTCTTTGCCCCGCTAATGATTTGCCTCTCCCCTCAACAACAAGCTGCCTCAGTTCTGCTCCAGAATATACTCTCCCCAGCGTCTCGAGGCAGATGCTTTCCTCCTGGATTGGATGGGTCAGTTTCTCTATGCATTCCCTCCATTCCCTCTGATTCTCAAGACTCTTATCAAACTCAAGACAGAACATGCCACCATGATTCTGATAGCTCCTCGGTGGCCCAGACAACCATGGTACTCCCTTCTACTTCAACTCAGCACCAGAGAGCCTCTGCTTCTACCAGTTTTTCCCTCTCTGCTTACTCAGAGTCAAGGGTCCTTGCTACATCCCAACCTGCAGTCTCTACACTTAACAGTTGGTACCTTTCAACCTAACTGACTCTCTACAGTTCTCTCAGTCTGTTCAGGATATTTTGGTAGCTTCCAGAAAGCCGTCCACTAGGCAGTATTACGGCCAGAAATGGACTAGATTTTCTGCTTGGTGTTCCACTCGCCATATGGATCCAATGTCTATCTCCTTGGCTGCTGTTTTGGATTATTTACTTCAGTTATCACAGTCTGGATTCCAGTCTACATCTATCCGAGTCCATCTTAGTGCGATTCCTGCTTTTCATCAACCTCTTGATGGGAAACCTCTGCCTGCACACCCTGTGGTTTCCTGCTTTATGAAAGGACTTTTTAATGTTCATCCACCGCTAAAACCACCTCCAGTGGTCTGGGATCTCAATGTTGTCTTGGCTCAATTGATAAAGCCTCCATTTGAACCAATTGATAAGACTCATCTCAAGTACCTTACTTGGAAAGTAGTTTTCCTGATGGCCCTCACATCTGTTCGAAGAGTCAGTGTGTTACAAGCTTTGGTTGTGGATCCACCTTTCACAGTTTTCCACCATGACAAAGTGGTCCTCCGTACTCATCCCAAATTCTTGCCTAAAGTTGTGTCAGAATTTCACATCAATCAAGCTATTGTTCTTCCGGTATTTTTTCCAAAGCCTCTTTTTCACCCTGGAGAAGTAGCTCTCCATACTTTGGACTGCAAGCGTGCCTTGGCTTTCTACTTGCAACACACTCAACCTCACAGAACAGCCCAACTTTTCATCTCCTTTGATCCAAATAAGTAGGGGCATCCTGTCTCGAAGCAAACCATCTCCAACTGGATGGCTGCTTGCATCTCTTTCTGCTATGCTCAGGCTGGTCTCCCTCTGCAGGATCGAGTCACGGGCCACAGAGTTCGAGCAATGGCGGCATCTGTAGCTTTCCTCAGATCAACTCCTATTGAGGAAATCTGCAAGGCTGATTACTGTCTGGATACTTTCTCCAGAAGGGATGGCCATTTTGGCCAATCTGTTTTGCAAAATCTCTTTTCTTAACTTGCCAACTCTCCCTCCATCCCATTATGCTTAACTTGGAGGTCACCCACTGTTGAGAATATGCTGCCTGCTTGTCCCGGGATAAAGCACAGTTACTTACCGTAACAGTTGTTATCCAGGGACAGCAGGCAGATATTCTCACAACCCACCCTCCTCCCCTGGTTGGCTTCTTAGCTAGGTATCTGAACTGTGGTTCCTCACAGGAGATGCACGCCCTAACTCGGGCAGGAAGGCACTCGCGCATGTGCAGTGCAGCACTCAGAAGCTCTTACAAAGATCTTCAAGCAAGTCTGCTTTCGAGGCTGTCCGCTGCGGGGCTCCGTCGGTGACGTCACCCACTGTTGAGAATATCTGCCTGCTGTCCCTGGATAACAACTGTTATGGTAAGTAACTGTGCTTTTTCTGCGGCCCTCTTAAGTACCTACAAATCCAAAATGTGGCCCCCACAAAGGGTTTGAGTTTGAGACCACTGCTCTATGGCCTGAATTTCTGCAAGTCTCTACTGTTGCTAAGACTCTGCATGACTTTTCTGGGCACCCCATCGGGGAGTTTACAAACCAATCTGTTAGGGGATGGGCTACTAGACCTCCTCATATGCTGAGAGAATTCCTCCTACTCTCAGGGGGAAGACTTTGGTTCTCATGTCATTGCACTTTCTTGGAGGCTTTTGTGGGATGAGAAGTGGAGGCCTAGCTTCACTTAGGTCCTGTGAATCTCTGTCTTGATCCCTGATAGGATATCCGAGATGAAGATCCTCCTGAGAACTGTCAAAAGCACCTAGAATTACAAAATTTAGACCACCCAGAACCCTGAGGATCATGGTCTGCTGTCTAGCAGAGATTTTTGGTTGCAATTTGTCATGGTGTCCATTAGATTGTCCAGACTTTTTCCGAACATCTGTCCCTTGAAAGGGAGTCTGCTGAGAGTAGCCTTTGAGGTGGAATCTCCTGACCATGTCTGATTCAGAGCATTCTGTGGGCTGAAACGGAATAAGCCAAGACTTTGCTCATGACTCTGATGATTTCATAGATAGCATTGGCTAGATAACCCATTTCTGCTAGCATAAGCTGGGGCAAAAGCTCATCCTCTGCCAAGGTGATTCCATGCATCTTGCTATGAGAAGCGTGTACCATTGAGGCTACTTTGATCTCTAAGGCCAAAGCTTTGAACTGCCTCTCTAGGACCACATCCACTAATACTACGCATCCCTCACTTAGCAGTGACGTTGTGCTTGGTTCCCTGAGCAGCCAACAAATCCACCTTAGGCGGAGCAAATATTTATTTGACACTTCTGTGCCACGGGATACAGCCTAGACATTGATTTGGCTACCTTTAAATAGCTCTCAGGAGCATCCCAGTGATCCTTGACTAAACATTCATATCAGGATGACAAGAAAACGATGTGGGCTGCACTCTCACCCTGCTTAGGATAGAACACTGAGTGGAAAGGGCCTGTTAGGAGTCTAACTGTAACTTCAACAGGGAGTCAATATTGAGCTCTAATAGTGCTGAAGGCTTAAACAGTCTGCGTACTGTGGGATCCTCCCTTTGGTTGAGGGCCACCACTGCTTCCTGAGTATTGCTCCTGTTTGTGACCTTATATCTCCCAGCAAGGAAGACATGATCTGTGACAGCAAGGGCATTCAGACTGATCCCTCGCCCTCTGAATCCTTGTCAGAAAGGTCCACAGGATCCTGGTCAGCTGCTGCTAATGACTCTGATACAAACAGAGCCCAAGCCCCCTTGCATGACCCCTGGCATGCTGCAAGACCTCATATGAGGAGCCCGGCTATCCAAATAAGTTCTCTGCATCAAATTAACAAATTCAGGAGAAAAAGCCTTACTAGGCATCACCGAGTCCTCTTTAGGCAACTTCACCTTATGGCTCTTGGGCTCCACAGCTTCTACACTCTAACACTTAGGTATGCCACTGTTTCGGAGCACTGGGAAGAATTTTCTCATGGTAGACAGGCCCCTCCCCAGAGGTTCCTCAGCCCTAGAGACCAAAGGTGAGGCTAAGTCCGATGCTCTTATCTCCTCTTCATGTGCTATGCAGTATGTAGCACAAGCGCATTCTTCTGGCATCCATCCAATGCAAAACTGGGATGAATTAGGGTAAAAGCCTGAGGACTCCATCCCTGCCTATACTGAGGCAAAACAAGGTAATTTGAAGACTCTGGATAACTTTGGGAAAAAAATTGGGAAATCCGTAATGTCTGGCGCAGCTGTGTTTTGGAACAAAAAAAATGGCTCAAAAATGCCTTAACTGAAAGTAAAAAAAACAGAGTTTAGAGGTGGGGGACGCTAAAAAATGTGGCAGAAACCCTGAAAAACAGGGTTTTCAGAACCCCCCCAACTATCCTGCCTCAGCTCTAAGTAGTAGCTAGATCTGGGAGAAGAATCCCTGCCTCAAATCAGCCAGTCTTTCAAATGCTAAGATCTTTGGGCTGTCAGTCAGATTGATCCTCAACTTCTGCAGAACCATGCAAATGAAGGGGGGTTGGCGAAATTGCAGCTAGCACCTTTAAGAGCCCTGCAGATGCCTAACAGCCTGCACTCAAGCTCCTGAAATTCAGTAGGTGAGCTAAGCTACTAAGGATACAGAACCCAAGCTCCACAATAGATTCTGCAGGCTGGTCAGACAGGTTCCCATGGGATTAACTTACTAGCTGCAGACCCAAATTTGATGCTTCATCACACAGACAGAATTGTCCCCTCAACTAGGGAGCTCTGGTGCTCTGACAGCAGCAAAACGACGCAAAGAATACCGAGGATAAAAAAGAAATATACAGAGCAGTTCAGAAAGACTCCTTCCGGCTTGCATGCAAAAAGAAAAACTGAGGATGGGTTAGCAGAGTCCTCTGGAGAAAGAGGAGTTGAAAACCTGGAATGGTTTCCTTCTGCATGGCTCGCGAGCATGGGGAGAATACCCTACTGTTCAAAATGACACACCTATTGCACTAGAAATGATATTCATTCATAAGGTATATGATACTCAGATAAAAGGAATTTCTTTTTTTTATATATATATATATTCTTTATTCATTTTCCCATCTTACATCAAGTGTATAAATAATTAAACATAGGATTTTCTTATGTCGGAGTTTTGAAAATAAAAGCTCTAAGTTTATCCAGAAAATGGCTTTTCATATTTAACAGACTTTGGAATTCAACTTTTCAAATGTCTTGAGCCCCCCCTCCCCTAACATTAGGGTCTCCAAACCTTCCTAAAACTGAAGGCAGCACTGCCTGATAGTGGGTTTTGGAGCCCATTCGCAAAATTTCTGTCTTGGGCCCTATCATGTCTAACACTAGCCATGCGCAGAACCAGAGGCATACTGGCAGAACTGTGTGGAAAATGCAGAAACTGTACATTATCATTTTCATATTTAGAAAGCAAAACAGAAAAAAACACACACAAAAATTACTAGTGAAAGACTGTGAAAAGAAGAGTGCATAGATAACAGAGATAAAACAATTCTAACCTTCATTCTGTCATACTTGTCATCCACATCTTGCAACCATGAAATAAACTGACGAGCATTAAAACGATCTCTGACAGATTTATTTTCGTCTCCCTGCAAAGCAGACAAAAAAAAAATGATCAAACAAATTATTTAAATATATTTCTTAGAACTAGATCAGTGACCCTAAGGCAATACCCTGAAAAAAAAAAAGGACTGATGTAAGGGTTATGGGATTTGATATACTGCCTTTTTGTGATACAATCAAAGAGTACAATTATTATATGCAGATACTTTCTCTGTACCTAGTGGGCTCAAAATCTAAACAATGTACCTAGGGCAAAAGAGGGTTAAGTGACTTGCTCGAGTCACAAGGAGCTGCAGTAGGAATTGAAAATAGTTCTCCAGGATCTCAGGCCCATTGCATTAATTGCTAGGTTTTTCCTCCAAGTAATATAGAGTTTTGCACACTGGGGAATGTAAGTGCATGGAGTTTAAATACACTAGGCTCAAGCATAGCTGAAGAACCACAAGGGTGCTAGATGGAGAAATTCATAGAAATTCAGCCAAAAAACTTAATTTGTGCTTGTCTCCAGTTTAGTTTCTGTGTCAGAGGTTTGCTTAGCATAGGACAGGACAGTGGTCTCAAACTCGCGGCCCGCCAGGTACTATTTTGAGGCCCTCGGTATTATAAAGAATGATTCTTTATGGAAAACTTGTGCCTTAAGTGTCCAGCGGTCGGATTTTGGAACGTTGCTCATCTCACTGCTGTAACCTCCCACAAGCGCTTTCTTGCGTCTGTACGTGATTATCCTCTCCACTCCACAATCACATACAGACGCAGGAAAATGCTTGCATTAAGTCACAGCAGCGAGGCGGGCAACGTTCCAGAATGTAAGGTAACCATAGGAGACAGTGCAGCTTGTGCGTATGTCCGGTGCTAGAGGAGATGAGAGCTGAAGGCTGTTGCGGACACGACCACTGGACACTTAGGCCTGGATTCTGTAAACTACGTCCCGATTGTAGGCAGCCGTAGGCATCCTATAGCTTCGACACGTCCCGTGAGGTACTTAAATGTTTCGATCATGTCTCCCCTCTCCCTACGTTCCTCGAGCATTCCTGGCATTAATTAGGGGTAAAAGAGTCCCTGGACTCCATTCCCACTAGTTTTGAGACAAAACAAAGTTTTGGAGCTGTAGGAAACATTTGAAAAAAAGACTGCTAAAGGCAATCATTGACCCATGCAGTAAGTGTCTCTCCTAACCCCATCGATTCCATCTTGCTTAGCAGCCTGCGGTGTGGGACACTGTCAAAAGCTTTACTGAAGTCCAGGTACACGACGTCCAAAGACTCTCCCAAGTCCAACTTTCTTGTTACCCAGTCAAAGAAGCTGATGAGATTGGATTGGCAGGACCTACTCTTGGTGAATCCATGCTGACTGGGATCCCGAAGATTCCCTTCATTCAAGATTGTGTCCAATTTGCTTTTAATTAGTGTTTCCATGAGTTTGCACACTATTGATGTGAGACTCACTGGTCTATAATTCGCAGCCTCTGCCCTGCAACCCTTTTTATGCAGAGGAACGACATTAGCTAGTTTCTGGCTCAAAATTTAATTAGATGATTTTCTTTTGGGCATATTTGCTTTTCACCAGATAAGGTATAGCAATAATTGGGCAAGTGTCCTGGGAATGGGGCCTAGGCCCAGATGTACTAAAGTCAGCGATCGTTTTAACGATCTTCACAAAACTGGTTTTGACTGGTTGAGCAACAATCGGATTTGCTGACCCAATTCACAAAACGGCTCACCGCATGGGTTTGTGCACAATTGCTCAATGTCTGATCTGGCCATGCAAATAAGGTCATTAATATTGAAATGCCATGTAAACTAGCAAAGCGATTGATAGAAACTTAGAAACATGATGGCAGATAAAGGCCAAATGGCCCATCTAGTCTGCCTATCCGCAGTAACCATATAGAAACATGATGGCAGATAAGGGCCACGCTCTAACATGGCTTCCCAATGCAAAAAAGCACAATTACTTACCGTAACAGGTGTTATCCAGGGACAGCAGGCAGATATTCTCATGTATGGGTGACATCACCGATGGAGCCCCGGAATGGACCACTTTAAAAGTGCATTGCTACTTTAAGTCTTTAGAAAGTTTGCGATAGGCTGAACCGTGCATGCGCGAGTGCCTTCCCGCCCGATGCAGGGCGTGCGGACTCTCAGTTAAGATAAACCAGCTAAGAAGCCAAGCCGGGGAGATGGGTGGGTTGTGAGAATATCTACCTGCTGTCCCTGGAAAACACTTGTTACATTAAGTAACTATGCTTTATCCCAGGGCAAGCAGGCAGCATATTCTCACGTATGGGTGGCCTTTAGGAAAATAAATTTTGTAACACAGATTGGCCAAAGTGCCCATCCTGTCTGGAAAAAGACTCTATACAGTAGTGAGAAGTGAAGGTATGAACTGAGGACCAGGTAGCAGCTTTACAGATTTCCTCAATGGGCGTAGATCTAAGGAAAGCCACAGAAGCTGCCATAGCTCTAACTTTGTGGGCTGTGACATGACTCTCCATTGCCAGTCTAGTCTGAGCATAGCAGAACGAAATGCAGGCAACCAGCCAGTTAGAAATCGTTCTCTTGGATACAGGATGCCCAAACTTGTTTGGATCAAAAGAGATGAAAAGTTGGGGAGATGTTCGATGTGGCTTTGTCCGATCAATGTAATAGGCCAAAGCCCGTTTACATTCCAAAGTATGCAAGGTGGTTTCTCCAGGATGAGAAAGAGGTTTAGGAAAAAAACACTGGTAGAGCAATGGACTGATTGAGATGAAATTCCGTGACAACTTTCAGAAGAAACTCTGGATGTGTATGTAGAACCACCCTGTCATAATGAAAAACTGTGAAGGGTGGATCTGCTACTAATGCTTGTAACTCACTTATCCTCCTGGCAGAGGTGAGAGCAATAAGAAAGACGACTTTCCAGGTAAGAAACTTAAGATGAGTTGTAGACATTTGTTCAAATGGTGGCTTCATCAAACTGGAAAGGACCACATTAAGGTCCCAGACGACAGGTGGAGGCTTGAGAGGTGGTTTCACATTGAAAAGTCCTTTCATTAATCTGGAGACCAAAGGATGAGCAGTAAGAGGTTTACTTTTGACTGGCATGTGAAAAGCTATAATAGTGCTGAGATGAACTCTGACAGATGTAGATTTGAGGCGAGAATCAGACAGATGAAGCAGATAATCCAACACCAAATCCACTGATAATGAAGTTGGATCATGATGATGAAGACGACACCAGGAAAAGAATCTAGTCCACTTTTGTTGATAACATTCCTGGATGCGTCAAGAATTTGACAAACAGGCTGAGAAAGATGTAAGTGAGATGGATTCAGCCCAAGAGAAACCAAGCTGTCAGGTGTAGTGATTGCAGGTTGGGATGTAGAAGTGATTCCTGATTCTGAGTAAGTAGAGTAGGAAATGCTGGAAGAGGTATGGGCTTCCTGCAGCTAAGTTGAAGTAGAAGGGAGAACCAATGTTGCTTGATGCACCAGGGCAGGGCTTAAGGCCCACATTCGTGTTTCGTCATGGAGGAGGAGCAGGAGGACTTTGCAGTTCCTCCTGCTCCCGAAGACAGTTCTGGAGGATTAAGGAGCAGGAGGGACTGAGCAACCCTCCTGCTCCCAAGTTTTAGGTACAGGGAAGGTGTCGGGCCGGTCCGGGGGAGGGGGGGCATGTTGGCCGGCCGGCCGGATGCAATCATTTGGTGGCAGGAGGGAGTTGGCATCCCTCCTGCCATATTCGCTCGGCCAGCGTCGGGTGAAGTAGCTGGGGTTTTGGGGGATTTTTGTTGGGTAGGGGAGGTTTTTTTTTTTTAAAGGCCTGATGTTTTGCGGCTCATTTAAAAAAAATGTTTATCCTTAATGATTATGCATGAGAGAGATTTGCATACCTGCCACTTCCATTATATGCAAATCTCTCTCATGCATATTCATTA
Source organism: Geotrypetes seraphini (assembly GCF_902459505.1). Taxonomy (NCBI): domain Eukaryota; kingdom Metazoa; phylum Chordata; class Amphibia; order Gymnophiona; family Dermophiidae; genus Geotrypetes; species Geotrypetes seraphini. The sequence goes on along the minus strand of NC_047087.1, from coordinate 8,460,781 downwards.
GGGACATCTTGAAAACCCGACTGGCTAGGGGTCCCCTAGGACCGGGTTGAGAACTACTGTCTTAGAGTGAGGAAGAGATAATAGTTACTGTAGATGGGTAGACTGGATGGGCCATTTGGCCTTTATCTGCCATCATATTTCTATCCCCAATTGTGATGGCTTATTTTTTAATCTTGAAAAATTCAGGAAGTGGTACCAGCAAATATCGTGATCAAGAAAATATTAGCTTAACTGTTTTTTGAAGCCTTCTATGGAAATAGTGACTTTGAGAACCACTTTGAATGTGATTTTGGTTTGGATCTGGACCACTTCAGAGGGAAAGGTCAAAGCAGGCAGTGCGGAGTACCAGCAAATATGTCTCTTGGGCTCTGCAGCATCTGTGCCTTTCCACGTAGGAAGGTCACTGTTTCTGGGTCCAAAAAAGACCCAAACCACTGGGCTAGCTGCCCATTCCTCAGTCAAGAGTGCAAACGGGAGGCTAAACCAGATGCTCCCGCCTCTCCTTCCCATGTGGCACGCACACAATTTGCGCATTCCTGGCATTAATTAGGGGTAAAAGAGTCCCTGGACTCCATTCCCACTAGTTTTGAGACAAAACAAAGTTTTGGAGCTGCAGGAAACATTTGAAAAAAAGACTGCTAAAGGCAAAATAAAATGGAAAAAAAAGCAGTAAAATTAGGATTTGAGGGGTGGGGGGAACATAGGGGAACAAGTACAAACCACCAAACTTTTGAATATCAGACCCCACTTCCCCAATGCACCTCATGGGCTGTTAACAACCTTACTCACTGTGACCTGTGCTGGTAATGTGCTGCAGCCTGTCACAGCCCTCAATAGTAGCTGGAAAGGGAGAAGAAATCACTGCCTCATGAAGAAAGTCCTCCAACGCTGGGTCTTCGGGCTGCCAGCCAGACACAGTGTCTGACTAAACCCCTGTCCCCACGAATATGCAAATCTGGGAGGGAGAGGTGAAAATGCAGCTGGCACCCTGCGAGACACCGATGAGCCTCCTACGGATGACTGACAGCCTGTGCTCAAACCCCTGCCAAGCAGTAAGTGAGCAATGCTAACTGGGGATGGTCCCCAAGCTCCAAAAATGCTTCTCCACTCAGGCAGAACTGAACCCTGGAATCAAGAAGCTCTGAGCACCGAAAACTGAAGAAAAATAGGCAAAAACCCAACTAAAATTAAAGAAAAAAAGAAGGCAGAACAGAAATACTCCTTCAGGCTCGCAAGCCTGTAGGTGGCAACGGAGTTCTCAGTAAAATAGGAGGGTCAAAATGTACAGCGCTACATAAATGATAATTAGTAGTAGTACATAAAAATCGGGATTCATTCTGCAAAGGCTCATGGCCATGGGGAGATTACCTGCTTGTCTAGAACACCACAGCTATCACACTAGAAAAAAAACATCATGGCAGAAGCTCACAACACATCACAGAAAAGGGCTACTGCAATCAATGTTCTCAAATTCATTCTGATATGTAGTATCGCCACAAAATAAAAAAAAACAACCCTGCAGAAATCTGGGATACAAGCAGAAGCTTAGTCCAATTGTTAGCTATCTTGTCTCATGAAAACGTAGCCTTCCTTCTCAAGAACAAATTCCACAATGATTCCCATGACAAAGTGATAGAATGGCCTTTCCTTCCGAGCACTGCGGCTCCAGCTAAGTAATAAACTTTCTGGTATTAAGAGTATCAAAAAGGTGCCCAAACCTGATTTTCTAACGGCATGTTGTAGACTTCTGAATCCAGTAGCATTGTGCAGGCACTGAAAGGCACAGCCTGGTTAGCTATTGTTCTTGCAGCTCGACAATGAACCCGCAGGATTTCCTGCTCACATGAAACAATCAGCTTCTCCTAGAAATAGAGTACAAATTAGAGCAAATATCTCCCTATTTGTGTAGCGCAGCTCCAAAAACTCTGCAGTAGTAATATCGAATAAAGCAAAAATATAGCAAAGCAAATTGCTGTTCTTTAAATTAAAATAGCAGCAGTGAAAGCCTACCCTCTCTATGCTGTGCTGGAGTCTCAGTTTTCCTCTCACTGCTTCTTGCTGTCTGAACAAATCTTTCAATGGCTCTGACAGGGATGGAGGAGGAGCAATCTACAAATACAAAAGGAAAGATGACTTGTAAACAAATATAAATAGGCAATAGCATACATCAGACACATAAACATGTGATGTCATCTGACAATGTTGGAACAGAGCTCAGGAAACACCTATAACACGTTTGAGCATTATATTACCTTCCTGTTCACTGCACCTGTGTGGAGAAACCTTATTTAATCCTTAGCTTACATTAACTCTCTGGGATGTGGGATTACATTTCTGATTTATCATGCTGCCTAAAGAAAACATGCATTACAAGTGAGCAATAGAGAATGATATGGTGGCTGTTACCCGCAGCTAGCCGCCGGTAGCCACAGGTAACCTGCCGAAACGGTGGGGAAAAAAGAAAGTTCTCACTGCAGGTATAGAGACAAGGCCATCCACAGCCCCGTGGACCAGTGAATGGCCTTGTCTCTGCAGTTAAGGGAGGGAACGCGCGCAGTCACCGATCACATGCAGCCCCCTCCCTCCTGATCACCGCCACATCTATTTCCCTCCCTCCTGTTTGCCGCATCTATCTCCCTCCCTCCTACCTACAGTTCACCACTGCATCTATTTCCCCTCCATTCTCCTTACCTTCCTGGCACATTTTAGTTTAATTTGTTCAAGCAGCCTGAGCCTGAAGTCGCGTGCGTCTCCGGAAGCTTCTCCTCTGACGCAATTTCTGGTTCTGTCAGAGGAGAAGCTTTTGCAGATGCACACGACTTCAGGTTCGGGCTGCTTGAACAAATTAAATTAAAACACGCCACGAAGGTAAGGGGATGGGAGGGAGATGAATGGATCGTGTGTGGGGTGCTGAAGGGGGGTGGAGAGAGGGAAGGGGGTAGAAAGAAACAGATGCTGAAAGGAAATGTAGAACAGAGAGTGGGAAGAAGACACTGAAGGGAAATGGGGAACAGAGAATGGGGAGAAGACGATGAAGGGAAATGGGGAACAGAGAGTGCGGAGAAGACGATGGAAGGGAAATGGGGAACAGAGAGTGGGGAGAAGACGATGGACGGGAAATGGGGAACAGAGAGTGGGAAGAAGACGCTGAAGGGAAATGGGGAACAGAGAGTGGGAAGAAGACGCTGAAGGGAAATGGGGAACAGGGAGTTAGGAGAAGACGATGAAGGGAAATGGGGAACAGAAAGTGGGGAGAAGACGATGGAAGGGAAGAAGACAGAGATGCTAGACTATTGGGGGAGCAGAGGGAAGAAGATGGATCCAAGACCAATGAGGAGTGGGGGGTGGGAGAGGCACAGTAACAGAGCAAATGGAAGAGGCAGAGAAGGCAGACAGTGGATGGAAGGAATTGAATGAGAAGATGAGGAAAGCAGAAACCAGCCAATAAAAAAGGTAGAAAAAAAATTCTATTTCTTTTCTTTTTTTTTTAGGATAAAGTAGTATATTAGTTGTGTTGATAAAAATTTATAAACAAAGCACTGCCAGCTGAACATCTCTTTCTCTCGTTCAGCAGCCAGAACTTTGATTTATAAAATAACAATTGTACAGAATATTGTTCCTTTTTATACTTTGAGAAAATAAGCTCAGTATAAAACTATTCGAGGCTTGTGTGGATGGGATCAGATAGTTTGTGGGGACGGGAATCAGATGGCTTGCTAGAAATGGGGACCGAGCTCGCGGGGACGGGACGGAAACTGAGCTCGCGAGGACAGGACGGGGTGGAGGCAGGGACAAATTTTGTCATTCTCTAGTGAACAATATTGTTTTTTTCTGTCCACAAGCAGGATCAACCCAGTCATACAAATAGTTCTTCCCCAGCTATAGGATACTTCAGTATGTATACAGTTTTAGAACAGAAAACTTTAAAGTAAGTAACCTTGGAGGTGGGACATGATAGAACTGGCTGACCTGAAAACAACAGAAAAAGAAAGGCAATAACCAACTGTAAAACAATTGCAGAAAATAAAAGGGGCAAGCAGTAGAGCAGCTTAAAAAGTTTCAAATAAAATGTTATTAAAAGTCTTTTAAGATAAAAGGTGTACTGTATATATCCAGAGTTCACAAAAAACCAGAAAGAAAACCCAAGAGTCCCATAACACACTAGAAAACCCTCCCACAAAAAATGGTGGGAAGCACCAGATAGATGAGCAAAAAGTCCTTATCAAACAGCTCTAATATAGAAATTTCTATAATAAAGAGTTGTTTGATTGAGACTTTCTGCTTGTCTGCCTAGTATTTCCCACTATTTTTTGGTGTCTTTTCTATATCCAGAGTTCAACTGTTACTACAACAGCCCAACATGTTTTGGCATCACATTACCTGCATCAGAGACAAATGTCGGCTTTGCCAGCATGTAGGGGTGCCAAATTGAAGCTGTTCTTCAGTACCATTAAGGGCTCTTTTCAGTCTTATATGAAGTGTTACATTTTTAAAAGGTGTACACATAGACCCTGATTCTACAAAGCGCGTCTAAAGTTAGGCGCACTTTGGATGTCCAAGATAGGTGTCCTTTGTAGAATCGTGCTCAGCTTTAGACGTCCAAATTTTGCATTGGTATGATTCTTCTATAACCTTTAATGTTAATATTTCTTGCATACAAGAGCATTCATATACTGAACTCCTGTTTACTTAACATAATGCTGAACAAGCCCTATTTATTTCGGTGATATTTAAGTGATTACCTCCAAAGATTTGCTAGAATCTGAAGTACTTTAGATGCAATACATCTCTGACCGATCTTGATGTCTAAAAAGTGGCCCAATGAAATAAAACAATATTTTCATACCGCCAGCTGCAATAAGTTGGTTGGAGCATGTGGTGCAGCAAATAAGGAGATAGTACAATCTGATGATGGTGATCTAATTGCCTATGCAGTCTTGGAAGATCAGGAATCGATAGACCAGCAACACAACTCTCAATTTAATTTAATGTGGTATCTTTTATACAGCTAAATCTCCCAAAGGATTCGAAACGGTTTGCAAAACAATTAAATTGACTTTAGTAATGGCCAAAAATCTAATCAGGTACTTTGAATATCCCTCTTTGTCCCAAAGGGGTCACAATCTAACTATAGTACCTATGAAAGAAATGATTACTTAGTATTTACATTCTAAGTTAATTCAGTGAAGAGGTCTGTAATTAGCTTTTTCAAGAGTTCTATATAAAGAAGGAAGAGTGAAAAAATAATACAATAAATTCAATACCATAAAAGGGACAACAGAAGGGAAAACTTCAATATCAAAGAACCCCAAAGAAAAACCCTAAAATTAAAGCAGGAAAAAAATATATAGCAAAATTAAACAAGCCCAACAAAAATAAAGCAAAAAGAAAATTAAAATAAATCCCAGTCATTCTCACTACCCTCAGTTAGCTTCTAATTCTATGTCACCAATCAAGATCATATCGTGCTCTAGGACCTTAAGCGGGCACTACATAAAGATTCTATGACATGCATAAGCAAGCTAAAGGCCTTGATTTAGGAATTACATGGAAGTCTAAAGATATGGGGACTTGTGCAGATGACTGAATTAGAAGAGCATGCTGATTCTGTGTTCCAGATTACTTAAGAGAGAGTCTTAAAACATTGCAAAGTCAAGATGAAATCTTGAAAGAAGTAATAACTGCTATTAAATCTAAATAAACTCCTGAATTGCAATGGTAGTACAGATCACAAGGAAACTTCGGGAACAAAGACACCATTTGAAGTTAATCAATGACTTGCTGTTTAGAGAAATACAATATTTAAGAGATGAGGAATTATCAACTGCCTGATAATTTCACCAATTGCTCCAGAAAGACGTTTTCATGGCTAAACATGATCGTGAAGGTCATTTCAGATAGGAAAAACATAAAAGAATGTAAGAACCATCTATTTTTGGATTGGTATGGCCTGGGATATAAAAGCCTGGATATTAGCATGTAAAAAGTGTAAAATTGGGAAAGACTCATGTAGAAAGAGAGAGCTTCAATGAAAAGCTTTCATACTAAATTTCCCTCTTGAAATACTTGCAATAGATTACACTATCTTAGAACAAAGTCATAATGGTATGGAAAATATTCTACTCATGACAGATGTGTTTTCACATTTCACCTTAGAAGTTCCAACAAGAAATCAGATGGCCAGAACTACAGCTCAAGCAATAGTTTTGAGTATACAGTTATCAGGCAATCATAAAAACTTTATAGAATAACCAAGACTTGTACAAAACCATGTCATCCACAGGGAAATGCAAAATGTGAGTGTTTCAACAGAATGTTGCATGACATGTTAAAAACTGTGTCTTATGAAAAGAAAAAAAAAATGGGCGGAACATCTGCCAAATTAGTTTTTGCTTACAAAAGTCATTCATTCATCAACTGGATGCTCACCATTTTTTAAAATAATTTTTTTGGAAAGACTCAAGAGTACCTTGGGATTTACATACAGAAAGGGTGGTAGATGAATGTAACAGTCTCCCAGAAGAGGTTGTGGAAACAGAGACTGTGTCTGAATTCAAGAGGGCCTGGGATCGGCACGTGGGATCTGTCAGACAGAGAAAGATAATGGTTACTGCAGATGGGCAGACTAGATGGGCCATTTGGCCTTTATCTGCCGTCATGTTTCTAAATATTATGGAAGTAGAAACAGAACATATGGCATTAAATTCTCAAATGGTGTAATTAAAATTGTAAACAGTAACCAGATAAAATTAGTAACTTTTCCTAAAGAGGAAGACATTTTGTCTTTGGTGATTAATATTCAGATGTAATAACAACAGATAATGAAAGTGTTTGTTCGGAAATTGATGATGATAGTTGTTGGATTATTATACCTTATGTGGTTCCTGTAGATTCTAATTGTGACCCCACTGCAAGAGCATCTGGAAATTCAGAAAGTGTGTGACTGGAAGCAGATATGCATAGTATATCTAGCCTGTCCAATAGAAGTAAAGATGAATGAGTTGGGTATAGATATAGTTGGATCTGTACTTAATTGGTTTAACGATTTTTTAGTTAATAGGAATTATAGCGTGCTGAAGGATGGAACCTTTTCTAGGAGCTGGGCTTCTTTTTGTGGAGTGCCACAGGGCTCTTCTATTTCTCCTATGCTTTTTAATATCTTTACGAGTACTCTGCAAAACGTATGTTTGACAGCCAAAGTTTGTATGTTATCTTATATTGATTTTTTTAAATTAATTCCGTTAAATTCAAACAAGGAGGACATTTCAGCTAAGTTCACCAATTACATGAATAGGATATTGGGCTTCTACTAATAAATTGAAATTGAATGCAAGTAAGATGAAGGTTCTTTGATTTCAAGATTCACTATCCACTATCTTCTGTTCCTTCATGTCTTATTCTACAATCAGGTACTAAAACGTCTAAAGTTTTGGATATTCTTTTAGACTCTTCTCTTACATTTCCAATTTATGGAGGAAGATTTTTTTTATATATTACGAGGAAACTTAGGCTAGTGAAGTCATGCTTTTTTGATCATCATTTAGGTCAGACATTAGTGTTAGGTCAGATGTTAGTGTTACTTCATCTTGATTACTGTAATTCTTTATATTTGAACTTATCAAAACTGATGAAAAAATTACAGCTGCTACAGAATACTACGATTAATGTATGGTCTAAAAGATATGAAAGTGTTGTATTAGTGTACAAGAATCTTCATTGGTTATCAGTTGAGTTGAATTTAAGTTTAAATCAGATTGCATAGTTCATCATATATTACAGACTGACTTCAGATAATCTGATTTTGCTTTTTTCTCATTTGCATAATTCTTCCATCAGATTATGTGTTACTTTATTACTATAATTTTCCACAGATTAGAGGAGTACAATATAAACAACAGCACAACTCCTCTTTTGCTTATGCTGCCATTACAATTTGGAATAATCTACATTTTTACATTAGGACTGATATCAATTACTTAAGGTTTCATAAAAATTTTATGACTTGTTGTAATATTCATTTTATGATATTTCAATTATTGATTGCTTTTGTATTTTCCTGTAGATTTCACGGTCTCTTTGAATCTAAATCATCTTGAAACTTTTTGGTATAGTGTGAATAATAAGTTGTGTATTAGATTAGATTCTACCAGAGGAATGATGACTAAATACATTAGAGAAAATTATGTAGGACACTCAGACTGAATGTTAACTGTCCAATGTGCATATGGGGAAACAAGTAAATGTAAGAATGTCTGGAGTTTATGTAGTAAATACTGTCACATAATCAATACTAACATACAATAGCGAAGTTCAAAAATACCATTCATATGTATATTCGAATTATTCACTACTAGAACTTTTTGGTAACACGGTCTATAAGTATAATGTTATGTTACTTGGTTTTATGTGCTCATAGATCAGTGTGTTACAAGCAGATAATCATGCAGTCAGCAGACTAGTGGTTCACTTCAGAATTCTAATCACAGTACCAAAATGCTTCACTATTTCCAAAACTTCAAAGTAATTTTTCAAATTAATATTTAAAGTGCACTTCATCCTTGACAAAGGCCATGTTTTGCAGGGCTGCTTCAGGAAGCAGAGATATGAGTGTTCTTGCAAATGCCATGTAATTGTAGCATGTCAAACGGTTCTACTTGTAAAACACCTTTGTTTGATTAACGTGAATTAAACCTCTTTTTAGAAAAAAACTTAGTAGTAGAATTATTTCAGTAGGAGCCTTGGTTGGTACCTCATCTCTCAAAGGGTTACTTATAAGTTGTCAAAAATATCCCCAACAAAATCGCTCCATTAAAATGAGGCTGTTTAAAGATGCTTTTAATATTTAAATTTTTTAGTGAGGTTTCAAATCGTGCTATGGTTTAACCACCCCTCACCCTCTTGTTTTTTCCACTTTTCTACCAAAAATTGAAAATTGTAACTTTTACTCTTTCCCTCCCGACTCATGTTTGTATTTTATGAAAGTATACTGTTAAAATGTTAGTTTCTTTATATTATTCTCTATTTTGATTTTGTACATCGCTTAGTAATTTTAATAAGCGATTCATCAAAAATATTAATAAACTTGAAACTTGAGATGATATCACTGTAATAATGATCTTCAAATAATAGAAAACTCCATAAACTTATAAAGTGCTGCAAACATATGATGAATGTAAAATCTTGTTGCATGAAATATCAATCATTTCCACATTGTTCAGTTATAGATTAATATATAAGAGCTACTTTGCACATAAGAATAAAAAGTTATTTATTTATTTAGCCATATATACTCGAATATAAGTCTATTTATTTATTTAGCCATATATACTCGAATATAAGTCAATATGACTATAACTTGATACCCCCATTTTCCGCTCAAGAAGGAGAAAAAATGGTTGACTCGAATATAAGACAGGGGGCTTCCAAGTTTTATTACAATTTGTTGAAATGCCTATCATGAATTCTAAACGTTTTACAATATTAAAAACAAGGGAGAGACTTACAAGGACATATCAACAAGACAAATTAAGGACTTAAAATAAAAACAATAGGTATGTTTTGGTGAAATACAATATTTACAGGAAAAGCAGACATAAAAAGGGAAGAAACACAAAGAGGGGGAGGGAGAAGGTCGGCCATTTAGAGAGCAGCGCAGGAAGCACGAAAAGCTCGGCCCTGTAGAGTGCGTCGCTGGCCGCAAAATGGGAACCAGGGATGGAGAGGCTCAGCATGGGGCAAGGCGCGTAAAACAGTTACTTACCGTAACAGTTGTTAACCAGGGACAAGCAGGCAGCTACTCTCACATATGGGTGACGTCATCCGACGGAGCCTGGATATGGACAGCCTCGCAAGCATACTTGCTTGTAGAAACTCAGAAATTTCGAGTCTGCCGCACCGCGCATGCGTGAGTGCCTTCCCGCCCAGCACAGGGCGCGTATCCTCAGTTCAGATAGCTAGCAGAGAAGCCAACCCAGGGGAAGTGGGTGGGACGTGAGAATAGCTGCCTGCTCCCAGGCAGCCTATTCTCACATATGGGTTACCTCCAAGCTAACCAGAATGGGATGGTGGGAATATTGGCAACTTAGGAGAATACATTTTGTAATACTCTCTGGTCAAAATGGCCATCCCGTCTGGAGAAAACATCCAGACAATAATGAGAGGTGAACGTATGAACCGAGGACCAGGTGGCAGCTTTGCAAATTTCCTCAATAGGAGTGGATCTGAGGAAGGCTACTGAAGCCGCCATGGCTCTGACTTTGTGGGCTGTGACTCGACTGTAGATGCAATCCAGCCTGGGCATAGAAAGAGATACAAGCAGCCATCCAGTTGGAGATGGTACACTTAGAAATTGGATAGCCCAGCTTGTTCGGATCGAAGGAGACAAAAAGTTGAGGAGAAAATCTGTGTGGTTTGGTGCGTTCTAAGTAGAAGGCTAAAGCACATTTACAGTCCAGAGTATGAAGAGCTGATTCTCCAGGATGAGAATGAAGCCTTGGAAAAAACACTGGAAGTACAATAGATTGGTTGAGATGAAATTCTGAAACCACTTTAGGCAAGAATTTTGGATGAGTACGGAGGAACACCTTGTCATGATGGAAAACTGTGAAAGGTAGATCAGCAACTCAAGCTTACAGCTCACTGACTCTTCGAGCAGATGTGAGGCAATGAGAAACACCACTTTCCAAGTGAGATATTTCAGATGAGCCGTAGACATTGGTTCAAATGGAGGCTTCATTAACTGAGCAAGAACAACGTTGAGATCCCAAACCACCGGAGGCAGTCTGAGAGGAGGTTTGACATTGAAAAGTTACTTCATAAATTTGGAAACAACCGGATGAGCAGAGAGGAGTTTCCCTTCAATAGGCTGATGGAAAGCAGCAATTGCACTGAGATGGACTCTGATAGATGTAGACTTGAGGCCAGAGGTAGACACGTGCAAAAGATAATCCAGAACAGAAGATAAGGAGGAATCTTGAGGCTCCTTATCATATGAGATGCACCATGTAGAAAATCTAGTCCATTTTTGGTGGTAGCATTGTCTAGTGGCAGGCTTTCTAGAAACCTCAAAAATGTTTCGTATAGGTTGAGAAAACTGAAGAGGAGTTATGTTGAAAGGTACCAAGCTGTCAGGTGTAGACACTGCAGATTAGGATGAAGTAGAGACCCTTGACTCTGTGTAAGCAGAGACGGAAAAACTGGTAGATGGTATAGCTCCTTGCTGCTGAGTTGTCTCGGCCACCGAGGAGCTATCAGAATCATGGTGGCATGATCGTTTTTCAGCTTGACAAGAGTCTTGAGCATGAGAGGGAATGCATACAGGAAGATTCGTCCATTCCAGTAGAAAAACATCTGCCTCGAGGCGATGAGAAGAGTATATCCTGGAGCAGAACTGAGGCAGTTTGTGGTTGTGAGGAGAAGCAAAGATATCTATCTGAAGAGTTCCCCACTGAGAAAAAATGTGATGAACAGGCGAAGAATTAGTGTCCATTTGTGAGGTTACAGAAGATGACTCAACTTGTCCACCAGTTTTTCTCTCCTTGAATGTAGACAGCTTTCAGGAAGGTGTTGTGAAGGATTGCCCAATCCCAAACCTTCAGAGATTCTTGGCAAAGAGAGAGAGATCCTGTTCCTCCCTGCTTGTTGACACAGTACATGGCGACTTGGTTGTCCATCCAAATGAGGACTACCTGGTCGTGAAGATGTTGAAAAGCTTTGAGAGCATTGAAGATCGCTCTGAGTTCCAACAGATTGATGCAACACTATTGATCCATGCTGGACCAGTGGCCTTGAGTACGGAGACTGTCGAAGTGAGCCCCCCAAGCATAGGTCGAGGAATCTGTCATGAGGACCTTCTGATGAGGTAGCGTTTGAAAGAGTAAACCTCTGCAGAGCTTGGAAGAGAGCATCCAACAGCGGAGAGACTGTCTCAACGAAAGAGTGACTGTAATGTGTTGAGAGAGTGATCTGCAAGCCTGCGTCCACTGAGATGCCAGGGTCCACTTAGGAATTCTGAGGTGAAGTTTGGCAAAAGGAGTCACATGCACTGTGGAGGCCATATGACCTAGTAGTACCATCATGTGTATCGCTAAGAGTGAAGAGCAGGAAGACACTTTGTGACAGAGCTGAAGAAGAGCATCCAGACGTTGTTGAGGAATGAATGCTCTGAGTTGGATAGTATCCAGAACAGCTCAAATGAACTGTAGATTCTGAGAGGACTGAAGGTGGGGTTTGGGAAAGTTGATTCGAATCCCACGCTTTGTAGGAACCACGTAGTCCGTTGGGTTGCTACAATAATCTCCTGAGATTTTGAATCTTTGATGAACCAGTCGTCCAGGTAGGAGAATACCTGAAGACCATGGTTCCTTAGAGCTGCTGCTACCACCACTAGGCACTTGGTGAACACTCTGGGAGATGATGCCAGGCCGAAGGGTAGCACCCTGTATTGAAAATGCAGATTCCCCACCCGAAATCTGAGGTACTGACGGGAGGCTGGATGAATGGGAATGTGAGTGTAAGCCTCCTTGAGATCTAGAGAACATAACCAATTGTTCTGATCTAGAAGGGGATAGAGGGATGCCAAGGACAGCATGCAAAATTTTTCCTTGACCAAAAATTTGTTGAGAGCCCTGAGATCTAGTATGGGTCGCAGATCGCCCGTCTTCTTCGGAACTAGGAAGTAACGGGAGTAAAACCCTCTGCTCTGCTGTTCCACTGGAACTTCCTCGATGGCACGGAGATGAAGCAGAGCTCGAGCTTCCTGAAGAAGGGCAGTCTGGGATGGATTGGAAGGATACTCTCTTGGAGGAAGCTCTGGTGGAATCTGAGAGAAATGATTATTGACAAACACCCAGAGATCGGACGTAATGGTCTCCCATCGATGGTAAAAATGATGGAGACGACCTCCTCTGAGGGGAAGGGAGGACAGAGGCAGAACAATGGAGGTTATGCTCTGTTTGAGACAGTCAAAAAGGCTTAGGTGCAGCCTTGGATGTAGCAGAAGGTTGTGGTTTCTATTGCTTCTGCTGCTGTTGCTTCTTGGGGGGTGCTCGAGTGTAAGGAGCCGCCCTTGGAGGATAACACCTCTGGAAGGATGGAAGAGGTCGAGGTTTTGCAGGAGCTGGCTTAGGCTTTGGTCTAATAATCGAAGCAAAAGATTTTTCATGCTCAGACAACTTCTTGGTGGCAGCCTCTTTGGATTCATCAAAGAGGTCATTGTCCTCACAAGGAATATTAGCCAGATGATCCTGAAGATTGGGGTTCATATCAATGGTGCGAGGCCAGGCTAGGCGGCGCATCGCTACTGAGAATGCAGTGACCCTGGAAGAAAGTTCAAAGGTATCATAAGATGACTGAAGATGTAACCTGAGTTGCGCTAAGGTAGCAGTGACTTGTTGGAACTCCGAATGTCTATGTTGATCAAGGTTTTTAGTAAAACCTGGAAGGATATCAATCAGGAACTTAAAATAAGTAGTGAAGATAAAATTATAGTTAAGGACTCTGGAAGCCATCATGGAATTCTGATAAAGGCGACGGCCAAACTTGTCCATGGTCTTACCCTCTCTTCTATGAGGTACTGTGGCATAAACCCTGGAAGGATGGGTCCTCTTTAATGAAGATTCCACAAGGAGGGATTGGTGAGAAAATTTTGAGAATTCACAACTCTTGGAATGTAGAGTTCTATACCTTGATTCCAATTTGCCTGGAAAAGGAGGTATAGCATAAGGAGTCTCCAGATTTCGTTTGGAAGTTTGAGACAGAAGCCTGTTAAAAGGAAGCTTGAGTCACTCTGCAGGAGGTTGAGGCAGATGCATTTCCTCCAAATACTCCTTAAGAGCATTTAGAACCAGAGTCGTCCTTAAGAGTATTTAAGATCCAGGTCGTCAGCCATTTGACAAAGAAAGGAAGAAAAGGACAAATGATCCACCAGAGCATGGCCTCGAGAAGGGCTCAATGACCGAGGCGCCTTGAGTGGAGAACGAAGGCGAGGCCTCTCTGGAGTATTTATTGGAAGCAGTTGAGTCCTCGAGGTCTGCAAGTGGTGACTTTGATCGAAGAGTTGGAGGCCTCTAAGAGCTGGAAGGCCTGGACGAGGTAGGCTTTTCTCTGGAAGAAGACCTGCGCCTCGATGAGGGCCTCGATTGACGTCGAGAATGCTGCCTGGAAGTAGGTCTCGGGTAAGGAGACTTTGCCCTATGTCTGGAAATGGGCACTGCCGCTGGTGAATGAATAGGGCTAGAAGCTGTAGATCGAAACCCCATAGACTCAGTGGTTTGGATCGAGGAATCTCGAAGCACTCCCAAAGACTCGGCTCCTGGTATGGATTCCAGTCGAGACACTCGCAAAGACTCAACTCCTTGCATAGAGTGTGTAGATTCAGCTCGAGGCACAGGCAGGGGACTTAACCTTGTGGGCGTCTGCTGATTGCCCAGGCTGGACTAAAGGAGGCAGAGTCTGTATTTGCTCAGTAAATGAACAAATTCCCGCTCTAAAATGGTCTGGATAGTAGCCTGCAATTGTGGATCCGAGTCTGAAACTGGACCACTTGCTGAGGCTAAAGGCTCGAGGTGGCGGGAGAAGCCAATCCTCAACTTAGAGGATTGATGCTTGGATAGCTTGAGGACCACCACAGGAACCTTCTGCTTAGGTATCTGACCTAAGGGAAGCTCAGGGGAAGATAAGGCAGGTGTACTCGAGCCCAAACATGATCCAAACGAGGAAGGTCTGATGAGAGGAGTTGTGGAAACAGGAGGACCCCCCGTTGAAGGCTTGACCGAGTCAGAAGTCGAGGTCGAAGGTGTAGCTGAAGAGTCCACCCTGAACAGCTTTTCCAACTGAACCAGATGATGTTTAAGGGCTCGAGGTTGAAGAGTAGCACAGCGGCGCATGACTTCAGACTATGGTTAAGCCCGAGACAGCAAAGACAGCAGCGGTGTGGGTCCGTGAGGGAAATTGCACGCTGGCACTGGCTACACTTCTTGAAGCCCGTGACTGGCTGGGACATAGACAGAAAGATAACCGCTCTGAAGTCGAAGCCCGCAGGTTGCGGGCGCGCAACTCGTCCCGCCAGTCAGCCGGCGAAAAAATAATTTTTTTTTTTTTAACTAACAGAAAAGGCACAGCGATTCGACAAAAAGAAATTAACACAAACCGTGGTGAAGAGAAAGCACGAAGCGAACGAAGTTCAGCGCAGTGTGTCAAAGACAGACTTCTCGGCTTCGCGGAAAACTGAGAACTGAGGAGACACCCCTGTGCTGGGCAGGAAGGCACTTGCGCATGCACAGTGCAGACTCAAAACTTCTGAGTTTCTACAAACAAGTCTGCTTGCAAGGCTGTCCGCATCCGGGCTCAATGGATGACGTCACCCATATGCGAGAATAGGCTGCCTGCTTGTCCTGGGATAAAATCGCTTCTGCCCCTTACACTGCTGGACCACCAGGGATTAAAAACGGCGCAAAAGGTAAGCGCGGGGGGGGGGGGGGGTGTTAGTTTAAAGTGGTTTTAAAAAAAAGTTACTCAGCCAGGACAGGAGACAGCAGGCATCCCTCCTATCCCGGCCTGCCATATCGTGTGTGTGTGTGTGTGTGTGTGGGGGTCGGGGTCTTCATTGTATGATGACCCGAATATAGGACAAAAACCCCACTTTTTGTCCCCAAAATCTCATCCTATATTCGAGCATATAAGGTACTATTTATAAACCATAAAAACATAATAGCAGCCTTGGGTCAGACCAATTGTCCATCAAGCCCAGTTGCCCGTTCTCATGATGGCCAATCCAGGCCACTAGTATCCGGCCAAAATCCAAAGAGTAGCAACATTCCATGCTACCGATCGAGGGCAGCAGTGGCTTCCCCCATGTCTTTCTCAATAAGACTATGGACTTTTCCTCCAGGATATTGTCCAAACCTTTCTTAAAACCAGCTAGGCTATCCGCTCTTACCACAACCTCTGGCAACTCGTTCCAGAGCTTAATTATTCTCCGAGTGAAAATTTTTTTTCCTCCTATTGGTTTTAAAAGTATTTCCCTGCAACTTCATTGAGTGTTCCAAAGTCTTTGTAATTCTTGACAGTGAAAAATCAATCCACTTTTATCTAAGTGGTTGTTCAGGTGCTCAAATATTTTTCCTCATCTGTCCTGGTGGGCTCACACTCTATCTAATGTGCCTGGGAGCAATGGGGATTAAGTGACTTGCCCAAGGTCACAAGAACCTGCATGTGAATAGGCTCACTTCATATAAAGAACAGCACATTGTACCCCAACAAGCAAAAAAGCTCAATCATAAGTACTTAGTCATAAAAATGCCCAACCTTGAGGTTTAAACCAAGTGGGTGACTGGTATTTAGGTAATGAATCCACCTTTGCTTCTTTCTCCAAAGTGTTCTAGTCATATCCCCACCCCAGGGTGATGAGGAAGCTTCAAGCACAGCATACTGCAATTCTTGAACTTCATGTGACAAACTTTGCCAATGTGACACTACAGGAACATCTTGCATCCCGGTGTGTATTCTACTTATGCTCTTGTATTCTTGTTCTAACCACTCAGGACCTGTGTCCCACATAGATCCTTTCACAAGGGCAACACTTTATAAAGCTACGTAGTTTTCTGTTATTTGAAGAGCGTTATTATAGTAACATCATCCCCAAGTCATCACAGCCTTGTTTTAATGGAGCAATTTTGTGGGGCATCTTTTTGAAAACTTCTAAGTAACATGTTGAGAGATGAGGTACCATCCAAGGATTCCACTGAAATAATTATGCTAATAAAAAGTTTTTCTAAAAGAGGTTTAATGCCCAGCACCCTTCACCTCTCAGTGTTCTGTTATAAATAGCACTAATGCATAAACTTTTTTCCTGCTCATCTGGACATCACTTCCTTAGTCACTGATCAATGGGAGTCACCTAAAGGTTCGCTAAAAGAGGCCACAGCTCTGTCCTAAGCACTATCCTATGTCTACGAACTTCCAGCAGCTGTTTGTACAGGCTAAGATGGACTCTGGGGTAGCGCAAGTGACAAAGGGCACCACCTTCCTAGTGAGGGTGGAGTGATGCTGAAGGGCACACAGGACCGTACACTGGATGTGATCTTTAGGACAGTTTGAAGCGCTGGCTTTGGGTATTAATGTTGCAGCAGCTGCCTCCTTTGTGGCACGGACCTGTCATACTAGATTTTGGACTAGTTCCTCTGAGTTTGGGAATTCCTGTCCCCATATGTTTAAGGAAGGAGTAGATTATGTAGCCTATGCTCTTTATGACATCATCAGAGTCCTGAGTAATGTTTCGGCTTACTCCATTTCTACCTGCCAGAAGCTCTGGATCAGACAATGGGTGGGCAACTCAGCTTCCAAGGCCACTCTCAGAAGATTGCCCTTCAAGGAGCAGATGCTGTTTGGTAAGGGGTTAAATGAACTCTTGGCCAGTGTATCAGATCAACATCCCAAATCCCTCCCGGAAAACTGGAGCTGTCGTTCTGTCAGATGCAGCAGAAGCACTTTTTGTGCCTCTAGGATATCCCACAGATTTTGCTCTGTTTACTCAAGAGGCCCTTTCAGGGGTCCAGACAGAGATTTGGCAGTTACAGGCACCAGCAGATCCCGGACTCCCAAGAAGCAACAATGATGCCAGGACGATGGCTACCACTTCTCATGTTGGGACTTGGGAGGCAGGGAACACAAACAAGGAAGGAAGGAGGGCATGAACTTGGGATACAGAAGAGAGGGAGGAAGGGGAGCATGAGCCATAAGATGGAAGAATGAAGGAAGGGAGGGAAAGTGATGCTGAGGTGGGACAGGGAATAGAAAGGGAGAACTGGGTGTCCGAGTGAAAAGAAACGAGAGATGGTGCACATGGGGAGATGAAGAAAGAGAATTGTTAGGCGTAGGAAGTGAGAGGACTATTGGACATGGTGATGGGAGAGTACTGAGGTAGAGATGCATGGGGAAGAGAGAGATGAGAGGGAGTAATATTGGATGTGGTGGTGGAGAGGGAACAGTGGGAAGAATGAAAAGGAATGTAAGAGGGGCCTCAAGGAGGTAGAGAAGGTAGGAAGAATATTAGGATCCAAGTTACATACAAATTCAACTTAAGAACGGTTTAAAAAATGGAACCCATTCTTAACCCGGGGACTGTACACCTGAAAAAAAATTTTGTTTCCATTTTTTATATTTCTAGCCATTTGCTCTTCTGCCTGCACTTTTGCCAGATGTATCTCTCTTGGCTTCTTTCATTTTCGTCTGGTATTCCTTTATGTGCTCCTCTTCTTGAATACTTTTATATTTCATGAATGCCAACTCTTTTGCCTTTTTTTGTCTGCCACTAGTTTGAAGAACAAGAAAAAACTCCAAAAAGAAAACTGCCAGAGGAACTTACAAAAGAGACAAACTGAAAGGCAGTGTAGTCAACGAGTTCTAAGAGTGGTATTCTGACTTTAAAGTGTGCAACAGGGTAACAAACCCTCAATGAATAATCATATAAATAAATAAAATATAATTATAAAACGGGATATCCTCAGTGTGAAAGATTAGCGAGGGGAGGAGAACCTCCAGCGCTTAACACACCAAGGCAGAGGCAACAAGCCCCTACCTGCACACCATCATTGGATATCTCACGTGTGCCCAACCAAAACTGGTGAAAAATAGTGCAGTGAGTAATTACTAAATCACACAAGATAATAAAATTAAAGCAAAAATACCACTCTGAGAACCCCCCAGCCAACTCCAAAACAAAATAAACTCAGACTTAGCTTGGACTGAAGAGTAGACAAAATCCTCCCAATAAAGAAAAGTCCAGCGAATGACTGATTCAAAAAAATTGTTCTTCAGGCAGGGACTAGTTTGAAGAACCATATCGGTTTCCTTTTTCTCTTGTTTTTACTTTCCTCACATAAAGGTCTATAGCCATTTTTATTGCTCCTTCGAATTTGAACTACAACTTAATAATAATAGTTTATTTTTATATACCGCCAAACCATCAGTTCATGGCAGTTCACAATAATAATGCACTTGGCATTAAAAGTACAAGGTCATACAGCAATGTTAAAAATGGAAATGACACAAATCTAATACAACACTAAGCAGAGAAATAGCAACATCTGAAAACTTATTAAAAAATGGAATTTGATTGATAATACGAATTCATCAAATAATCAATTAGAAACTTAAATGGATTACTAAAGGTTATAAATTAAAATCAATTCTATGTTTTTTAAATAGATAAGTTTTAAGATCTTTCCGAATAATAATAGGAAAGGGATGGGGAAACAAGAACGTTCAAACATGAATTCGTTACTCCAGCCTGGAATGCCAAAGTCCTATCTAAATTATTTTTTACAATGGCATGCTTTTGCTGACAGAAAAGTGAACCAACTTGGTCTTCGAATGTTTTTTTTATTATAATAAAATCTAAAATGGGAAGAGAGATATGAAGGTGCTAGACCAAATAAAATCTTAAAACAGATACAGCCAAATTTAAACAACACCCTGGCTTCAAATGGCAACTAATGAAGCTTTTGATAATATAAGCTAATATGATCATGTTTTTTAAGATTAAAAATCAGGAGGACAGCTGTGTTTTGTATTATTCTCAATCAACTGATTGTTTTTCTATAGGAACCCAAATAAATGATATTACTATAATCTAATACTGAGAGAATAGACGATTGTACCAAGATTTTAAAAGACAAAGTCAAAGTATTTCCTTATGGAGCGCAACTTCCAATGGATAATAAAATATTTCTTGATCAATCAATCAGTATGAGCTTTGAATGACAGTGAACGATCTAATGTCACCAAACGATCTAAAGTCACCAAAATCAGAGACATCAGGTACACCGGAGAATCCCTCTGGGTGAACCTTGCCAGGGGCAATAACAAATGCCTGTATCTTGGTGTTGTATACAGACCACAAAACAAAAGGAGGATGCAGACGATGAACTAATGGAAGACACTGAGACCATCACACTACGTGGAGATACAGTGCTGATGGGAGACTTCAATATGTGGACTGGAACAAATCAGCGGCTACAACCAGGGGCAGCAAGAGGCTACTAGCCTCCATGCGAGGAGCACGACTCAAGCAGTTGATATTAGAACCCAGCAGGGATCAGGCAATCCTGGACCTGATGCTCACCAACAGAGACAGTGTCACGGAGGAATCGGTGGGAGACACCTTGGCCTCCAGGGACAACATGGTGTGGTTCCACCTCAAGAAAGGAACCACTTGGTCAAATACATCGACCAAGGTCCTAAATTTTAAAGGAACCAACTTTCAGGGCATGGGGGACTATATCTACAAAGTGCTGCAAAACCAAAGCAGGACGGACAGTGTAGAGGTACTATGGTCGGCTCTGAAATCTACCCTACAAGAAGCAACCAACATTTACATAAAAACCGTGAGCAAACGACACAGAAAAAATAGACCACAATGGTTCTCCACGGAAATCTCAGAACTAGTAAAGCAAAAGAAAAAAGCTTTCGTTACCTACAAACAGTCATAAAGATCGGAAGCTAAAGAAACTTATCTGGCGAAATCTAGAAAAGTTAAAACGCAAGTCAGAGAGGCCAAACTCTGGATGGAAGAGAACATAGCTAGGCAGATAAAGAAAGGGGAGAAATCCTTTTTCAAATACGTTAACGACAGGAAGAAGAACACAAACGGTATATGGCGCCTAAAGAAACCTGACGGCAACTTTATAGACTCGGACGCAAACAAAGCAGAACTACTCAACAACTACTTCTGCTCTGTCTTCACCTGCGAAGCACCAGGATCCGGTCCTCAGCTACAGATCAAGGGGAGCTCAGAGGACCCATCCGGGACACAAAATTTACTGCGAGCGACATCTATCACAAGTTATCAAAACTAAAAGTAAACAAAGCTATGGGTCCAGACAATCTATACCCTAGGGTACTTCGAGAATTGAGAGATGTCCTGGCAGAACCATTAGCCGAGCTCTTCAACCTTTCCCTAAACAAGGGAAGAGTGCCCCTGGACTGGAAAACTGCCAACGTTATCCCACTCCACAAAAAGGGATGCAGGTCAGAGGCTGAAAATTATAGACCGGTAAGTCTCACATCAATAGTGAATAAACTCATGGAAACGTTGATTAAAAACAGATAGGACACAATTCTGGATGATGAAAGATTAAAAGATCCCCAACAGCATGGCTTTACGAAGGGAAGGTCTTGTGAATCCAATCTGATAAGCTTCTTTGACTGGATAACAATAAAACTGGATGGGGGTGAGTCCCTAGACATCATGTATCTAGACTTCAGTAAGGCTTTCGATAGTGTCCCGCACCGTAGGTTATTGAACAAGATGAACTCGTTAGGACTAGGAGAAACACTGGCAGCACGGATAAAAGACTGGCTTAGCGGCTGATTTCAAAGGGTAATGGTAAACGGCATCCCCTCAAAAATATCGAAAGTGACCAGTGGAGTGCCGCAAGGCTCGGTCTTGGGCCCAATGCTATTTAATATCTTTGTAAGGGATCTGACTCAGGGACATCGAGACAAAATTACATTATTTGCCGACGACTCTAAACTATGCAATGTTGTAGACAGGGCAACAGAACCTGGCAGCGCAACCAGGCCCAACACTATTGAGCAGGACCTACTTTTACTAGAAAAATGGTCCAAAACTTGGCAACTGAACTTTAATGCCAAGAAATGTAAAGTAATGCATCTTGGAAGCAGAAATCCATGCAGAACATACACCTTGAACGGTGAAAACTTAACAAGAACTACTGCAGAAAGGGACTTGGGAGTACTCATCCGGGAAGATATGAAGGCTGCCAATCAGGTGGAGAAAGCTTCAGCAAAGGCTAGACAAATGCTGGGTTGCATCAGAAGGAGCTTTATCAGCCGAAAGCCTGAAGTCATACTGCCGTTGTACAGATCCATAGTGATACCTCACCTCGAATACTGTGTCCAGTTTTGGAGGCCACATTATCAAAAGGATGTGAAGAGAATGGAATCGATCCAGAGAAGGGCCACTAGGATGGTCTCAGGACTTAAAGATATCCCTTATGAAGAACGACTGACCAGACTGCGCTTATATTCTCTCAAAGAGCGCAGAGAAAGGGGGGACACAATATAAACATTTAAATACAGCATGGGCCGCATTGAAGTAGAGGAAGAAATCTTTTTCCTTAAGGGTCCCACGGCAACAAGAGGGCATCTGCTAAAACTTAAAGGGGGAAGATTTCATAGTGACACCAGGAAATACTTCTTCACCGAAAGGGTGATTGATCGTTGGAATTGTCTTCCACGCCAGGTGGTCGAGGCCAGTAGCGTGCCCGACTTCAAGAGTCGATGGAACAAATAGGTGGGGTTGCTGCATAGTTATACTTAAAAAATGGATTCCAAGGGATGGAAAGATCTTGAGTGGGCAGACTTGCTGGGCCGTCGGCCCTTTTCTGCCGTCATACTCTATGTTTCTAATATTTTTAAAGTAGAAACTATGGGGTAGTTGTGTCCATTTAAATCAGGGGTCTCAAAGTCCCTCCTTGAGGGCCGCAATCCAGTCGGGTTTCCAGGATTTCCCTAATGAATATGCATGAGATCTATGTGCATGCACTGTTTTCAATGCATATTCATTGGGGAAATCCTGAAAACCAGACTGGATTGTGGCCCTGATTTAAATGAAGCATTGATTCAGTAAGTTTTTTGTTAGGGCTTGCGAGGAAACACTTTGTTTTTCCCGGGTTGAGTTTCAGTTTAAATGTAGACGTCCAATTTTCCACTTGTGTATGAATAAATGCAATCCGATTCATCACTTCCGTTGTAAAGTCAGTTAAAGGGACAAGTATAGTTATGTCATCTGCTTAAATATAAAATTTTACTTGTAAGCTATATAGTAAATAACCCAATGATGCTAGATAAACATTAAATAGGGTTGGAGAGAGTGGTGAACCCTGAGGAACCCCACATGAATTTACCCACATAGTAGAATATTTTTCAGTACTAACTACCTGGTATGACCTATTTTTCAGGAAGCCTTGGAACCAATTCCCTACCCTTTCCTGAGATTCCAATTGAATCAAAGCACGTTAATAATATTTCATGATCTACCAAGTCGAACGCACTGCTCAAGTCCAATTGTAAAATTAGTGCACTAGAGCCCGATTTGAATAAACTATGAATATGATCTATCAGTGAAGCTAGTTTCTGTGCTATATCCAGAACGGAACCCAGATTGAAAGCTTTGAAGGATTTCAAACTTGTTTAAATAATCCACTAATTGAGCATTTACTAGACCTTCAATCAACTTAGAAAATAGTGGAATAGAAGCTACCAGTCCAAAATTAGAAGTACAGGTAATGGGTTCTTTCTGGTTCTTTATGATGGGAGTAATCAAAATCTAGCTTATTTCCCTTGGATAGGATCCTGCTTCTAGTAAGGATACAATCCACTGGAAAAGTTTAGATTTTAAATTAAGAGGGGCATTTCTCATTAGATATGAAGGTCAATCATCAAGTTGGCAATTTGATTTGACATATTTAGTAAATAATTTACAAAAAATTGACCAATCTAGAAGATTAAATTGGTTCCAGGACATATCAGTTCTGATTCCATCACGTAATTGAATTGTTGGAAAGATTTGATTGTGTTCTCAAGTTGTTAATTTTAGTTTTAAAATACCGAGCAAAAGCTTCTGATGAAGGTAAGTTCTCTGACATAGGTCTAGTTTTAGATTCTAGGTTAAAAAGGTTGTTAATCAATTTAAATAATTCTTTGCTGTTTATATTTGATTTAACAACTTTTTGAGCATGTTTGTTTCTCCTTAATCAGATTTTTATAGTTTTTTATCTCTAACCGCCAATTAGTTTTATCATCTAATCTGCCTGATTTTCTTCAGATTTTTTTTTTCACTTTTCTTCTTAATTCTAGGAGTTCATCATCAAACCATATGTTTGAAGATCTTATTCTTTTTGTGTAGGTTTTTTGAGGTGCTAGTCTATCTAATATTAATTTTTGAAGATCATTCCATTCAGATAAAAAATTCATGTCCTGATCAGAATTTGTCATTAGATCATAATGGGTCCAGAGCTCAACATGATTAATTTGTCCTCTACTAGTAATAGGTATGATTTTCTTAGGAATTTTAAGATTTTTTGCTCTTGGTGAATTTTCTTGCCATTTGATTTCTAAATTACAAATATAGTGGTCCGACCAGATAGATTCAGCCCAATTTGCCTGTTGAAATAGTATCTTAGGATCAATAGGTTCATTAGATGAAAAGGTTACTAAATCTAACTGGTGACCTTGTGTGTGAGTTTTTTTCTGATCTAGGTATAAAGAATCCTAGGGAACATAGAAATTGGAGTAGGTGTAACAAAGAAAAACGGAGAGACCCGATGATCCACAGTGAAAACAATCCACCGATGAAAACAAAAACTGTGGATACAGATGTTCTGGACCGTGTAGGGTCCGGTTGGATTTTTATCACAATATTTTTTTTAGCATTGTACTTTTTTTTAATTGAATTTTCATGGTTTTATATTGGAGTAGGTGTGACACCTCTGAATTCTCTTCCTGGTCCAAATGTAAGTTTATATTGCCAAGTATTAAGTTATATGAGCCAGAAATTGAGTGTGATAAAACAAATTTGTAAAAATTGTCTTTTATAATATGCCATTTCTTTGGAGGAATATAAAATAGCGTTACCATTAAATCATCGTCTAAATCTGGGCATGACAGATGGCAAGCTAATATTTCCCAGTCATTAGAGGAAATGGAATCGACCTTAATAAAATCAAAAGAATGATAGCTAAACTTCTACTCCTCTTTACATTTCTGGATAAAGGTAAAATTTTATAATTATGTGGTAAACATTCATTTATGACTGGGTCATCATTTGATATTAACCAAGTTTCTGTTAGAAAAAGAAAATCTGGTTTTGATTCTTCTAACCAGTCTCTTATTAAAAAGGTTTTCTTTCTAAGTGATCTAATATTCAAGTAGGATCCTTTTAAATTAAGAAAATTGGTATTGACAATAGGATCTTGTCAATAAATGTATTTTAAATTTCTAATTTTCTTTTTACATGGGATTTAGAAGAGTTCCAATTAGAGGTCAATACTGGTATCTGAAAAGGCCCATATTTAGAGCAGTTATATAAGAAACGATATGTGTTTGATGAGTTAATTCCCTGTCTGGAGGGTCTAAACCGGGTATAGTGAACTGGAATGGGATTAGAGTATTCTGGTAATATAGCCCAGCTCTTATAACAGATTAGATATAAAATTCCCAATAGAATTAGAGGATTAGTCATAAAAGCCATCTTATATAAATAAGATCAGCTATTAGTTGATCAGAAATAGTCAATTTGTGTTCCTATTTTAGTATGAAACAGAGACAGTAATTAGATATAAACTTAAATTAAATCAATCTATTATACTTATCACTATTTTAGGATACAAAACCACAATCAAGTCTCTTAGTCACTTCTCTCAGTTGCTTTGCAAAGGCGCGCACTAAGGTGAGCGTCTTTGACACGTGCCTTAGACGGCGCGCAGTTAGGCTGGCGCTGTTAGGCACTGACCTTTTGAAAAGTCAGCAGTCAGGTGGTAGAGAGAGGTGGAGCAGGCTTGCACGCCAGAACAAGTCAGCTGAGGGCTTTAAATAGAGCTTGTGGATTAAAGTGCAGTAATAGCAGCAAGTTTCCCACTGGCCTTTTGAAAAGTCAACAGTCAGATGGTAGAGAGAGACGGAGCAGGCTTGCACGCCGGAACAAGTCAGCTGAGGGCTCTAAACAGAGCCGGTGGATGTCCTCCTATCTTATTAGCTCTTTCTTCAGACACACCCCCATGCTACTAAAGTTTGCATGCTTGAAATCCAAAACTTTGAGTTTTGTGTGGCTGCCTTCCACTTTAGCTGTTACATTATACCAAACTGTCTGATGATCACTACCATCTAGGTGGGCACCTGCTCAGACATTAGACACACTTACTGTGCCGAGCTCTATAGTTTATAGAGAAGATGCGATATATAAGCCAAAGGTTTAGTTTAGTTTACCCATTTATGAGCACCAATTTCAGCATCGATCGGTTCCGTCACCACTTGTTTGAGCAGAGCCTCTTAAAGGGCATCCACTATCTCCCTACTTCTTTCCAATTCTGCAGACAGAACTTTCCAATCCACATCTTTCAGGTTGAAATCACTAAGCAACAGCACCTTTCCTTTCTTCCTCAGCTTTTGGATATCTGCTGTGACTGAGTCGGATGTCTGTAGACAACACCCACATACAGATAGAAGTTCCATCTTCTCTTTTCAAATATGTAAACCGCTTTGTATCAAAAAGAGAGTCCAAGGAGGTCTCAATGACGAGACAATCAAGGCACAACAAAGAAGTCGTGAGGATGGGATGTCAATAATTCAGCCAAGGGTGTAAAGTTCAAAGTTAACTTTATTGATAATAGCACTACGAGGACTCGACACTGACATTGTTTCGGCATCTATGCCTTTGTCAAGAGTCTCAACAGCTGGTAGTTCTATCACATAGAGCATTCAATATAGGTCAAATTTAGAAGTGAGCAGGAAAACGAATCGTATCTAAAGCGAAGCTGAGGGTCACGAGTAAAAGCTTGAATGAAAGACTCTGCTAATCTTCCTTCTTTTAGATCTCCTCAGGTGGCTGAGCACTAGGGTTCTTGCATCCTCTCCAGCCTTGACTGCAGGGTTCACAAACAATTTTTGTCTCCTCCCTCCTAGGATACCTCTCCCTGGACACTTGCCACAATTCTCAGTAGGTAGCAAAGCCAGGAAGATCTAGCACAAACAGGAAACACAAGAAAAGAGAGAGAGGGGTGGGGGGACTCCACGCTACAAGTCATTTCTTTCTGCTCATGATAAATAAATCCATAATCAACGAATGCCAAAAAGGCCAAAATTTGTTGAACAATAAATTTGAACAGGTATAATGAGTAACTTTTCACCAAAGGAGACATAGCCTGAAGATCAGAAGGGGCACCACCCAGGGACTCCTCCAACCCCTTAATCTTACTTAGAAGGACATTCTTGTAATTCTTAGAGAGGCCGGTCAAAGACAGAAATCCAGCTTACCAGTTACTGAAGAGGTGACCTGTTAATCAGACAACGTTCAGTCTCTAGAGGAGATCTACAAGAAGGAAGATTAGAAGAGGTAAGAAACCTAATCTTTCATTCTTGTACAATCCCTTTGGAGGCTGAACACTAGATACGTAACAAAGCAGTCCCAACTCTCAGGGAGGCCCGATAAGCCTGCCGCCAGAATGGAAGTGCCAAAAGCTGTATCATACTTAGCCGCCACATCGTTGGCAAATCTTGGTAAAGGTGTGACGAGAGGCCCAAATGGCCGCTCCAAAAATCTCCTCAGGCGAGAACGCATGAGATTCAGCCCACGAGGAAGCCATTCCTCTGGTAGAGAGGGCCTTCAACCCAATGGGTGGCTTCTTCCCCCCCGACACATAGGCAGTGGAAATGGCCACATGTATTCATCTCGAGATGGCAGCCTTAGAAGCGGGCTGATCCTGGTGCACAGGGCCTGCCAAGACAAAGAGATGGTCTGACAGGAAGAAGTCCAGCGGAGGTTGGAAAAACTGCAGTCAAAGTCCCTCCCTGAGCACCTCGAGGATCCACTGGTCTAAAGTTATCTTATGCAATTCAGGAAGGAAGGCCGAAAGCTACCCCCCGATCTGGGGGAAGTACGCCAGAGACCTGGCATCATAATTTTCTCTTGGGAGGGGTAGAAGGACGAGAGTTGAAAGACTGTTGGCGTGCTGCACCTCCAAAGCGAGGTCTGGAGGGAGCTCCGAAACGCTGTCCCATTACCGGGAGCCCAGTGAACTGAGAAGTGCGCCAGTAGGGACGAAAATTTGGCCATCC
Organism: Geotrypetes seraphini; assembly: GCF_902459505.1. NCBI lineage: Eukaryota > Metazoa > Chordata > Amphibia > Gymnophiona > Dermophiidae > Geotrypetes > Geotrypetes seraphini. The sequence continues at coordinate 8,432,926 of NC_047087.1, read as the reverse complement.
TGCACCCCTGGTCAGACGAAGTTTAGTGCCAGGGAGCACCTTAAAAGTCCTGAACACTGGCCATAAGGTCATCCAAACCCTGGTCAAACAAGAGCGAACCTTTAAAAGGTAACCTGCTCAGTGTAGCCTTAGATGATGAATCACCAGACCATTGGCGAATCCATAGCATTTGCCGAGCAGAAACTGAATAAGCTCCCAGCTTAGCAAAAACTTTCAAGATGTCAGAGTGTATCTGCTAAATAATTCACCCCGGATACCAGGAAGTCGAGGTCACGAAGGACAACTTCCTCGGGGATCTCGCCAAAGTTTGGTGTGCCATACCTGGGCCACAAAGGAAGTGACCATCGCAGCTCGCACTCCCGCCACAGCGGAATCAAAAAGATTCTCGAGAACAAAATCCACTCTTCTGTCTTGAACATCCTTCAGGACAACTCCTCCATCAGAGGGTAGAGAGGTATGCTTAGTGACCTGAGCTACAGCCGAATCCACCTTCGGTGGGACCAGGCACTTGGCGAACTCCGATGCCATGGGATACAATTTTGCCATGGCCCTAGTGCATTTCAGGGGACCCTCAGGGGACTCCCAAACCTCTAAGAGCATTTCCGTCAAATCCACATTATCCAGAAAAGCAGCGCACAGTGAGGGCTTGGAACTCATGACTAAACATTCTGCCTGAACCGCTTGGTCTGATAGAAGGTTCAGGGTCCGCAGTGACTCCAAAATAAGGTCAGGCAGGCAGCTAGACTTGAAGAGCCTGCGCACCGCCTGTTCATCCCCAAGGTCTCGGAACCCACTGTTCTGGGTATCCCCAAGATCCGCTAAGTTAGCCACGCCCGCAGACTCCACCGAGTAAACATGCGATAGCAAAGGTACAGAAACTGAAGAAGAAACTGAAGTAATGGTGGGGACCGTCTGCCAGCATTCTGGTACCCCAGCAAAGGAATAAAGCGACATGCTGGAATCCAAAGGTGGAACAGACTGCTGCACTGGAGTCTGAATAGGAGAGACAGGCATAGCCCTTTTTCTCATAAAAGCCTGATACATCATATCTACAAATTCCGGTAGGAAATAGTCACAGGCGGCAAGTGCTGCTTTGCATGACTCAGATTTGGAATGCTTGTCAGGTTTTGGAAAGATAATGGCCTCCGCAAAATTGCATTGTAGTTCAGGGTGTTCATGAATAAAGTTGAAAAATGTCAGTAAATGGAAGCACAATTGGGAGAAAACTCTATAGAATTCACTGGTTATACTATATGAGCCGGGGGGATTTATTTGAGGCTAATTTTTAAATGGTCAACTGAATTTCCTGAGGATTTATCGGTGCTTCTAATTCATCCTTCAAGTGAGGAGGAAGCACAGGGTGGGAGATAGAATTTAGGTGTGATATATCCTCATTTGAGGAGGAGGTATCAGATAGAAATAAGTGTGAATAGAATTTTCAAATTCTGATTGTATACATATAGGATCCGTTAGAATTTGATTTTGAAGATTTTTAATGGAAGTTACATGAAACTTTTCTTTTTTCCTTTTGAGATATTGAACCAAAGATTTTTCCATTTTATTATTACCAATATAATGACCGGATTTTAGAAGGAATATATCCTTATTGGCGAATCGAGAAGCAGTTGAGTTGTACTCATATTTCATCTTAGTAATTTTTTTTTTTTTTTTCTTTTTTTAAGTTCAATCTGTTTATTAGGTATTTCAAATATGCAAAAACATTACAACTATCAGGAAATGTCAAAACCCCTCCTCAATGTATCTCATACAAATCATAAAAGAAAAAATTAAAGTGCATCACGTTGTTAATGAGAAAATTACAATTTTTATGTGGCTAGAAAATTGTCAATGGGAGTCCACAACTGAAACTGTGGATGATTACGCAAAGGAAAACGTTTCTCCAGAGCAAATTGCTCAAAGCGTTTAAACAAACACACCGAATTCCACCAGAAGGGATAGTTGAGTCTGGAGGCCGATTTCCAGTGTTGTAGCACTTGTTGAAGTCCAACAGAGATTAGTAAGTCAATCAGTTTGGGTTTACAAGGAGAGTTCTTAAAACATGAATGAAGGGAGCGTAAAATTATAATATCATATGAGATTTCTACAGTACACTTCGTGACAGCTTTAATCGTGGACCATATAGCTTCCCAGAAAGAGTGAACAGCTGCACATTGAAAAATCATATGTTGTAAGTCCCCTGTTGCAGAATGACAATGCCAGCAGCAATCAGTCTCTGTGAGTGAAGCTTTTTTCATACGTGAAGGAGTCCAAGTAATAGTTCACATGAGGAAGTAAAGGGACTGGGATAAGCTAGCTGATAGGATAGGTCTGTTTGTTCTAGACCAGAATGTATTCCATTCAGAATGAGATAGTGAAACATTAAGATTCTTAGACCAAATAGCTTCTGCTCCTTCGAAGTACGAATCTCGTAGGAGTTGATAATATAATGAGATAGCCTTTCCTTTCTTTATGACCATAGTACACCAGTTAATCATACATGCAGTTATTGACAATTGCAATTGAGATATTACATTCGTTATCAATGTCCATTGTTGATGTTTGTTACTTAACAAGGGAAAACATTCTATGAATTTAGAGAATGGCATAATATTATTGTCACCATCATATAGTTGGTTCACGGTCCACACACCTTGTTTTTGCCACAATTTCCAGGAGAGGGGTTTTTTTTTTTGCACATTTAATAGCTATATTATTCCAGAGTGACATATTTCTATGACCATATATAGAGTTAGTGGCAAGTTTATCAAGAACCCGAAGTGCAGCTTGAGTTGCTTTCATAATAGGAAAAAGTTTGAGAGTGGACGGATAGGACATTGTGGGTAAAGCTTGAATGGGTATGGGAGCACATATATGGTAATTTTTGAACGTAATTGAGAATTAGTAGGGTCAGAAATGAACTGAGACTCAAAGTGTTTTATGTCAGACTCTAAGGGCCGGGAGGGGCATCCTATACAGAATCGGGCCTACACTAACCCCGATTCTGTAACCGGCATCCATGTTAGACGCCGGTTACAGAATTGGGTTATTGAGTAGACGTGGCCGCTACACTTATTGCGGCAAGGGATCTCTCCCTGCCGCGATAAGTAAAGCAGCTGTGGCCGCCTGTCCGATCGCTGGCAGGAGAGTGCCCAATCCCTCCTGCTGGAACGCTGCCCCCCCCCCACATTCCAGATCGCCGGCAGGAGGGTGCCCAATTCTTCCTGCCAGAATGCCAGCCCCCCCCCCAACATTCCCGATCGCTGGCAGGATAGTGGCTACCCCTTCCTGCCAGAAGGCCACCCCCCCGATTACCCCCCTAACCTCCCCCCAACTAACCTCTAATTGTTGGTTGGACGGACGGGTCTTGCTGCCGTCCAGCCAGCAGGCCCACCTCTTCCCGCTAAGCCTAAGGCCTGATTGGCCCAGGCTCTAGAAGCCTGGACCAATCAGGCCTTTGTAATAGCGGGTCCGCCCATCCCCACTAAGCCTCCACGGAACTGCAGCCACCTGCGTTCCACCCCTTAGTGGACGAACCTGGGGTGAGATGGTTCCCGATCTGGAGACCCTATCCAATCTGCAGGCAGTCTAGGGATCTTACTGCAGTTTAAGCTAATAGGCACCCCCCCCAGAAGCAGACAATATTTAAGTAAAAGTCCGCAATCTCCTGCCAAAGGATCACTCCCACAGAGTGAATCTGCAGCATTTGGGGAATACCCACGGCACAGAACAAACTAAAAGACTAGAAATTGAAAAATAAATCACAAGCATAAGAGACAATAAACCCAGCAGCAAGGCTGCAGGAACAAATTGAGAATCATGGGAAGTGTCCAGGGAGGTATCCTAGGAGGGAGGAGACAAAAATTATTTGTGAACCCTGCAGCCAAGGCTGGAGAGGATGCAAGAACCCCAGTGTTCAGCCTCCAGAGGGATTGTACAAGAATACTGTGTTTATGTGATAGAACTACCAGTTGTTGAGACACTTGACAAAGGCATAGATGCCGAAACTTTTTCAGTGTTGACTTGTCAGTGTCGAGTCTTTGAGTCCTCGCAGTGCTACTATCAATAAAATGGTGGAGTAGCGAGGATGCCGGTATTACTTCTCTTGCTGTTAAAATCCTCACCCATATTTTTTGGGGTAAAATTTGTCCTAATCATGCCTAAAAGGAGAGGAAGAACTACTGTTTCAGCCCGGCAGAGCGAACCTACCTTGATGTGACAGGAGTTTATTATGGGCTTCCTTACTTCTTCTCCAAGGGGCGATCCGGCTGCACCGATGCAGAGATGCTTCGGTGCACGGGGCCTCCACCTCCTCTGCAGCCGTGAGACTGGGAGCTGTCGGGAACTGCACAGGGACAAATTCCGACATTGCCTGTAGAGCTTGGGGGCTTGACGACGCCCCAGACTGAAGTGGCTGGACTACCGAAGGCAGAGTCGGCAATAGGAGAGGGACAGAGTGTTACGATCCCTTCTCTGGTAAGACCTGCCGAATTTACATTGGAGTCAATATGGAATGCACTGGCCTCCCTTCACAAACTTTGTGCCAGAACTCTCCCCCTGTTTACTATTCAGGCACAGAAACTTAATAAATTAGAGGGGGAAGTTAAAACTCAGCGTGAGAAAGTGGATCACTTGGACCAGCAGGTTCAAGGACTACAACCATCTCAAGTATCGATAATACAGGACAGATTGCTCTTCGCTAGGAAGCTGGAAAACTTTGATAATTATACTAATTATACTAAGTCACTGAATTTAAGGATTTTAAACTTTCCTAGAATGTTGTCAATCTCTTCAAAAGATTTATTTTATAGGTTTCTGAAGGAAGTATTTAAATATTCTGAGAATGGACTTCCTCCATTGCATAAAATATACCCTTTTGCCAGTATCAAAGAAAAAGCAGATCTCATCTCCAGGTGCTTCATTAGAAGCTTCAAACGTTATTAATATCACAAATATTCTTGAAACTTCAAAGGACGAGGTCGCTAGTCGAGCGACTCTTCTGGTGACATTCGTATTCCATCAAGATAAGGAGGCCCTCCTAAGACTATTTTATAGACTTAAAGAAGTGACCTTCTTAAGAGGCAAGATCTCCATGTTCCCAGATGTTTCGAAAACAACTCAGACCAGGCGAAGGAGGTTCCTTGAATTAAAGCAATTTGTGATTTCACTGGGAGCAAAATTTCAACTCAGATATCTGTGTAAATGTATGATCCTTTTTGATCAGAATTCTTATGTGTTTTTTGACAACCCCTCCCCCCAGTTGCAATTTTTTCTTGAAGGAAAAGGGATTTCAGTGCAGAATACCTCTTAGAAAGGCAGGAACCTAATTGACTCCAAATAGACAGAAAGGCCCATATATAATTTTAAAGAAGTAATGCTATTATTTGTTCTTTTTTCTCTAGTTTCTAACTTTGTAATTCTCTCTAGGTATGAATTGTCTCTTCCCTATATGTGGACTATTATAAGAGTTTTGAGCAATATTAATTTTATGGGGCTTTTGGCTCCTGTTTTCCTTTTTTGATGTAATTTGATGGCCAAGCTCTTTGCTTAATGCATATTGTTTTATGTATTAAAAAAAAATTAATAAACATACTTAAAAATAAAATGAACTTTGAACTTTACACCCATGGCTGAATCATTGGCATCTCATCCTCATGACTCCTTTGTTGTAACTGCTTCGTATCAACAGAAAAGCAGTATATCAAGTCCCATCCCCTTTCCTTATCGGTGAGTCTGACCTCGGTACCGGGAAAGATGGTAGAGGTAGAAGCGCTGATAAAGGACCGCATCATTGAGCACCCTGACGGACACAATCTGATGAGGACTAGCCAGCACGACTACAGCAAAGGAAGATCTTGCTTGACTAACTTGCTGCACTTCTTTGAGGGAGTAAACAGGCAGATAGACAAAGGTGACCCGGTCGACATTGTATATCTGAATTTTCAGAAGGCGTTTGGCAAGTTTCCGCATGAAAGACTACTTCGAAAAATTGCGAGCCATGGAATTGAGGGTGAAATACTCACGTGGATTAAAAACTGGCTGGCGGATAGGAAACAGAGAGTGGGGGTAAATGGACAATACTCAGACTGGAAAAGTGTCACCAGTGGAGAGCTGCAGAGTTCGGTGCTTGGACCTGTGCTCTTGAACATATTTATAAACGATTTGGAAATTGGTACGACAAGCGAGATGATTAAAATTGCAGACGATACGAAGCTATTCAGATTAGTGAAAATGCAGGAGGATTGTGAAGATCTGCATCGTGACAAATACGCTCAAGAAATGGGCCGCAACATGGCAAATGAGGTTCAACGTGGATAAGTGTAAGGTGATACATATAAGTACTTGGAGAGACCCCCCCCAAGAAAGAGACTTGAAAGTGCTGGTCGACAAGTCGATGAAACCGTCTGCGCAATGAGCGGTGGCAGTGAAAAGGGCAAACAGAATGCTAGGAATGATTAAGAAGGGGATCACGAACAGATCAGAGAAGATTATCATGCCGCTGTACCGGGCCATAGTACGCCCTCACCTGGAATACTACATCCAGCACTGGTCCCCGTACATGAAGAACACGGTACTACTCGAAAGGGTCCAGAGAAGAGCGACTAAAATGGTTAAGGGGCTGGAGGAGTTGCTTTACAATGAGAGATTAGAGAAACTGGGCCTCTTCTCTCTTGAAAAGAGGAGACAGAGGGGACATGATCGAAATATTCAAGATACTGAAGGGAATAGACTTAGTAGATAAAGACAGGTTGTTCACCCTCTCCAAGGTAGGTGAGAACAAGAGGGCACTCTCTAAAGTTAAAAGGGGATGGATTCCGTACAAACTAAGGAAGTTCTTCACCCAGAGTGGTGAAAAAGTGGAACGCTCTTCCGGAGGCTGTTATAGGGGAAAACTCCCTCCAGGGATTCAAGACAAAGTTAGACAAGTTCCTGCTAAACCGGATCGTATGCAGGTAGGGCTGGTCTGTTAGGACACTGGTCTTTGACCTAGGGGCCGCTGCAGGAGTGGACTTCCGGGCACAATGGACCACTGGTCTGACCCAGCAGCGGCAATTCTTATGTTCTTATCTCCTACTTTCACAAGATGTGCTACTAGTACTGTTATTCACCTGGTGAAAATATTTAGTTGTGCTGCTGCCAAGCCAAATAGAAACACCTTATTCTGATGGTGGTTATTAATGACTATGAAACAGATATTTGTAGAAACGTCAGTGAATGGATATGAACACAAACTTTGATGTCTACAGAATGTAGTTGATTTCTTGGTTGAAGAAAGGCAGAAATTATGGCAGAGAGCTCATCTAGAATTTCTCGTTCACAAGGAATTTGATGATCTCTCAAAGATCTAGAAAGTGATCTCAGCCCGCTTAAGTTTTCACTGGAATGAGGAAGAAACAGGAATAAAATACCCTGCTCTGTCCAGCAAGTCAAACAGATTCTACTGCTTCTGTACTTAAAACTAAATTAGAGGAAAAGGAATGTGTAGATAGGAGGAGATGAATCAGTAACCTCTTTTGTTACTTAGCACTTTTGTGTGGGTGATTCATCCTGATTATTTAATGGAGAAACAACATATACATAAGAACATAAGAACTGCCATCTCCGGATCAGACCCATGGTCCATCGAGTCCGGCGATCCGCACACGCGGAGGCCCAGTCAGGTATACACCTGATGTAGTTTTAGTCACCCATATCCCTCTATGCCTCTCGTAAGGAAATGTGCATCTAATTTGCCTTTGAATCCTAGCACAGTGGATTCCTTAATAACCTCCTTTGGGAGAGCATTCCAGGCGTCTACCACTCGCTGTGTAAAGCAGAACTTCCTGGCATTTGTCCTGGACTTGTCCCCCCTTAGCTTCAAACCATGTCCTCTTGTCCGTGTCGCGTTGGACAATGTAAATAATTTATTTTCCTGCTCTATTTTATCGATGCCTTTCAGCCTTTCAGAGATCTGCACTGACTAAATGTATAAGCAGGCTAGGGATCTTTTCTTTACCACTTTTAACCACTGACCCAATACTATTAACTAGTGCTGCCCGATTCAGGAAAAAAAATTCGATTCAGCCTATTGAATCGATTTTTCTGCCCAAGTGGATGTTATTTTCAAATATCCTGGTGGGTTTATTTTATAGTCTCTTCACCCCTTTTATAACCTCTTCACCCACTTTGCCCTCTCCTACCCACACTTGCGCTGTGGTGTAAACAAAATAAACAAACAAAAAAGACTTTTCCTTTCTCTCTTAAATCATAGCTCAAGTTCGTGTTCTAACACCACAAAATAGAAAATAAAATTATTTTTTCTACCTTTCGTTGTCTGATCATTATTCAGATCTTATCGATTCCCGGATCCAGTTGTCTTCTGATAACTTGCTTGCCAGGGTCTCCTTCTTTCTCCGTGCCTACCATCCATCTTCTGCCTCTGTCCTCCCCTTCCATTTCCCTTCCCTCCCCTGGAGGTCTGGTATCTTTCCTTTTTTTCGTCTCCATCCACCTTTTCTGAATTACCCTTTCATCCTTCATCTCTCTCTCCTTCCCCACCACCCCCGGGGGTCCACCATGTCTCCCTTTGGATTGGAAAATGGATTGGAAAATGGCTAACGTCATTCCACTCCACAAAAAGGGATGCAGGACGGAGGCTGAGAATTATAGACCGGTGAGTCTCACATCGATAGTGAGTAAACTTATGGAAACACTAATCAAACGCCAATTGGATACGATCCTGAATGAAGAGAATCTATGAGATCCCCATCAGCATGGTTTTACGAAGGGAAGGTCCTGCCAATCAAACCTGATCAGCTTCTTTCACTGGGTAACAAGAAAGCTGGATATAGGGGAGTCCCTGGATGTCGTGTACTTGGACTTCAGCAAAGCGTTTGATAGCGTCCCACACCACAGGTTATTGAGCAAGATGGATTCGATGGGACTGGGTGAAACATTAACTGCATGGGTTAGGGACTGGCTTAGAGGTAGACTTCAGAGGGTAGTGGTAAACAGTATCCTCTCCGATACGACAGAGGTGATCATTGGAGTGCCGCAGGGCTCAGTCTTGGGCCCAATCCTTTTTAACATCTTCTTAAGAGACTTGGCTGAGGGGCTTCGAGGTAAAATTACATTATTCGCCGATGATGCCAAACTATGCAACATAGTAGGCAACCGCACAACAGATGAAAGCACAGTGCCCGACAAAAGCCCAATGCCCGACAGTATGACGCAGGACCTACTCCTGCTGGAGCATTGGTCATAGACTTGGCAACTAAGTTTCAATGCCAAAAAATGCAAGGTCATGCACCTTGGCGGCAAAAATTCATGCAGGACTTACACCCTAAATGGTGAGATCCTAGCAAGGACTGTAGCAGAACGCGACTTGGGGGTCAGTGTTCTTCCTAGGGCCTTTCAGCTGGGCGGTCTGCCCAGGTAATTTAGATGACCGCCCAGCTAAATTCTGCTGCCTCCGCTGCTGCTCAACATAAAAAAAAAAAAGCCGGCTTGAAGATTTCACCTTAGCCCGTAGCGAACTTATGCTCCGGGGCTTTAACGCGTATGTGCCGGCTTCCCTTCTCTTCCCTCTGAAACCGGAAGTTATGTCCGGGGGGGGGGGGGGGGAGGGAAGAGAAGGGAAGCCGGCACGAACGTTAGATCCCCGAAGCATAAATTCACTACGGGCTAAGGCGGGAGACAGGTCAGTGAAGTTTTCCATTTGCTCTTCTTGCTGCCGGGTCCTGCCTACTTTCAGTTTCCGCGAAGGCAGGACCCAGCAGCATTTCCCCCAATCGATTGTGATCTTGGGCCGATCAGCCTTCTTCTCCGACGGCAGAATTGACATCGGGGAGAGGAATGCTGGTCGGCCCGAAGTAGGGAGAGCTTGGGGGAGGGGCAGCGGCCAGTGGCTTTGGGGCCTGTTCCACGATATCAGTGACATTGGCAGTGGCTTGGGGGAGGGCAAGGAGAAAGAAAGTAAGAGGGCAGGAAGAGAAACAGAAAAAAAGAAAGGGGGCATGAAGAGAGAAAGAAAGAAATGGCAGGAAGAGAGGAAGAAAAAGTTGGGGGGAGGGGAATGAGGTCAGGAAGAGAGGAAGCATTTAGACTGAAAGAAGGGAAGAAAGATTGGATGCACAGTCAGAAGAAGAAAGTGCAACCAGGGACTCATGAAATCACCAGACAATAAGGTAGGAAAAATGATTTTATTTTAAATTTACTGATCAAAATGTGTCTGAATTTATATCTGCTGTCTATATTTTACACTATGGTCCCCTTTTACTAAACCGCAATAGCGGTTTTTAGCGCAGGGAGCCTATGAGCGTTAAGAGCAGCGCTGGGCATTCAGCGCAGCTCCCTGCACTAAAAACTGCTATCATGGTTTAGTAAAAAGGGAGGGGGTATATTTGTCTATTTTTGTATGGTTGTTAGTGAGGTGACAGTGTATAGAGTCATCTGCTTTGACCTCTTTGAGAAAACCCCGGAATAGGAATGATTATTAACATTTTCTCTGCGTACAGTGTGCTTTGTGGTTTTTAAAAATTTTTTTATTGTTGGTAGATCATTTTGACTTGGTCGTTTTAAAAGTAGCTCGCAAGCCCAAAAAATAGCCAATGGTAAACTTCAGAGAGTTGTGGTTAACGGTACCCTCTCTAAAAAGTCAGAAGTGACAAGTGGAGTACCGCAGGGCTCAGTCATGGGCCCGCTCCTTTTCAACTTATTCATAGGGGACCTGACTCAGGGGCTTCAAGGTAAAATAACACTATTCGCCGACGACGCCAAACTAGGTAACATAGTGAGCGGCTCCGATTTACACGATAGTATGACGCAGGACCTGTTTTTGTTGGAACGTTGGTCATCTACCTGGCAGCTGGGCTTCAACGCCAAGAAATGCAAGGTATCCATATTCAAGTTTCATCACGATGCTCTGGTTTTGGCTCCAGTATTTGTCACTTCCGTTCACCAGGTCTAGCTATCCGTTACCGTCTCATATTTTAAAGACTCACTCGTTATAATTAGTGGTGATCCACACGTCTCTTTGTAATGGACATGTCCAATTTTAGCATTTGGATCTTAGTACTACGGGTTTGGTCTTTTCTGGTTTCCTTTCTATAGTCTGCTTTTCGTCTGGAGTCTTGAGTTTAGAATTACATTTTATGACGTATTTTTGTGGTTATAATTGTATGACATGTCTAAATCGGTCAAGTTATCCATTCTTTCTATTATTTTTTGTCCCCTCATACAGTGGCAGACCGCCCCGGGTGCCAGCCCTAGGGGGGTACACAGCCGGCTGGATCCAGAACCTTCCAAGCTACTCTAAATGGCACCTGCACCTCAGTATGGCTGCCGTACTTATTCTGAAGCAGAGTCGGCAGCCGCACTGAAGTGCAGGAAGGTCCCACGATGACTGCATTTGCCGCCTCTGCCTCCGGAAGACGTAAGTGACGTCGAAAAGGGAGGACCGGAAGCTGCAGTCATTGTGGAACCTTGCTGCAATTTCCTGTGTCTGCCCATCCCCTCCAACACGCTGCTCCTTGTGACCCTGGGCAAGTCACTTAATCCTCCAGAGCCCCAGGTACGTTAGAGAGATTGTGAGCCCGCCGGGACAGATAGGGAAAATGCTTGAGTACCTGATTGTAAAACTGCTTAGAAAACCTTGATAGGCCATATATAAAATCCTAATAATAAACTTAAAACATCACTTATATCTTCCAGAGGCAGAGGCAACAGAAGCAGTCATCATGGGACCTTGCTGGTTTGGAGGGAGAGAGGAGTTTAGAAGGGTGGTGGAGGGAGAAAAAAGAGGTCAGGGTGGTATGGAAGGGTGGTGGAGGGAGAGAAAGGGGGCAGATGCTGATGGAATTGGTGTGCAGGGAAAGGAGAGAGAGACATTAGGGGGAAGGATACTGGATGGAATTGGGTTGGAGGGAAAGAAAGGGGGCAGATGCTGATGGAAGTGGGGGGGAAGGGAGAGGAGAGAGTGAAATGCCAGACCATGGGGGTGTGGGAGAGGGAAGGGAAGAAGAGGAGAGAGATGCCAGACCATTGAAGGAGGGAAGGGAAGAAGATGGATGCCAGAATAATAGGAGTGAAGGGAGAGATGAAAGGGGAATACAAGGAGAGAAGATGCCATATAGAAGGGGCAGAGAGAGGGTGGACAGTGGATGAAAGGAAGAGAGTGTCAAGACTATGAGGAAAGCAGAAACCAGAGAAGAAAATGTAGAAAAAAATTATATTTATTTATTTTTTTGCTTTAGGGGAGATGCATCGCTGTTTCTGTGGTGTTGCATTGTATGCAGAGTCCAGCTTCTTGGTGGTTCAATTTAACCTTTGTCTACGTTTTTCTATTTTATCCCCCCTTTTACAAAACTGTAGAGCGTTTTTTTTTAGCACCGGCCATGGTGGTAATTGCTCAGAATTCTATGAGAGTCTGAACTGTTACCACCATGGCTAAAAACCACATTACAATTTTGTAAAAGGGAGAGGGGTTAGTTTGTGATTACACATTCCATACTAGGCGAAGGTGTGTTCGAAAGACATGGTTTTTAGTTAGAATTGACTGTGTAGGATTGATCTGTACTAGTCTGGCTTGTTTAGTTTTACAATGGGTGTATTGATGTACTGCTCACTGCAATATGTAAGATGCTGCCTTTTCCTAGATACACTCTTGTGTGATGTGTGGATTGCTACTAAAAATCATGTTTTTCATACAGATGGGGGGGTGTAAAAAAATGATGGGCCTCGGGTGTCACATATGCTAGGTATGCCACTGCCTTCATAGTTTATATCTAATCCACAAGCCTGCTTTTAGGACCTACAGGGTATGTATCCCTCTGATTCATGACAATTTCACTTCTCATGTTATCTTATCTATTCTTTTTATTATACAACTGCCCAGATAAGCATCATTCTTTGATGTGATTGGACCTTGAAAACTAAGGGCATCAGTGTTCTCCCCAGAAATTTTTTCCAGCCATGAAAAAAATTTGCTGCATTTAGTGTGCCACAAAAAACATTTGCTCCGTTTAGTGTGCCAGAGTTAAAAAAGTTTGAGAGATGCTGCTCTATACAATTTGAAAGAGGGCAAAAATCTAATTATTCACTTCTAGAATTGAATACTTCTTAAATTTAACATATATATTATGGAACAAATGTCAAACCTTAAGAAAGGCAGTCATATTGAGCATAGGAAAATAACTAATAATAATTAACTAATACAAATAGTACACATGTAGGGCTCCTTTTACTAAGCTGCGATAGCGGGTTACCACGTGCTTAGCTCACGCAGAATTGCCGCACATGCTAGACGCTAACGCCAACATTGAGCTGGCGTTAGTTCTAGCCGTGTAGCGCGGCAATTCTGCACACGCTAAAAACGCTATTGCAGCTTAGTAAAAGGAGCCCTTAATTTTCCCCACCACCAAATTTCCCTGTCCCGCCCCACCCGGCTACTTTTTCATGCCACCCGGCTGGAAAAAATTTCTGGGGAGAACACTGGGGGTGATTATTAGCGAAGACATGAAGACTGCCAATCAAATGGAGAAAGCTTCATCCAGGGCTAGACAAATCATGGGCTGTATCCGTAGAAGTTTTGTCAGTCGTAAGCCCAAGGTCATAATGCCGTTGTACAGATCCATGGTGAGACCCCATCTGGAATACTGTGTACAATTCTGGAGGCCGCATTATCAAAAAGATGTGCGGAGAGTTGAGTCGGTTCAGCGAATGGCCACCAGGATGGTCTCAGGACTCAAGGATCTCCCGTATGAGGAACGACTGGGTAAGTTGCAGCTGTACTCACTCGAGGAACGCAGAGAAAGGGGAGACATGATCGAGATGTTCAAATATGTCACGGGCCATATCGAGGTGGAAGAGGATCTCTTTTTCCTTAAAGGACCCACGGCAACAAGAGGGCATCCGTTGAAAATCAGGGGTGGGAAATTTCATGGCGACACCAGAAAATATTTCTTTACCGAAAGGGTGGTTGACCGCTGGAATAATCTTCCACAACAGGTAATTGAGGCCAGCAGTGTGCCAGATTTTAAGAAAAGATGGGATTGGCATGTGGGATCTCTTCATGGAGGTGGTTAGGGGGTGGGCCATTAGTGTGGGCAGACTAAATGGGCCGTAGCCCTTTTCTGCCGTCATTTTCTGTTTCTCTTTTCAACTATATGTATATCTATCCCTCCCCTCCACACCATCTCTTGTGTCCAACTTCTCTTCCTTTCTGTTCCTTCCCTCCCTAAATCCCATTGTCCACCACCTCTCTCCCTCTCCTGTTTTTAGATCTTTATTTCTTCTATCCTGCCCCTCATCTCCCCTCTCCATGATCTCCCCATGTCCATCTCCCCCCTCCACCAAGTTCATTTCTCCCATCTATCTTCTCCCCATCTCTCCTCCAGTCCACTAACTCCCCATCTCCCCTCTCCCTCCATCTGCCTTTTTTATTTTTTTTAATAGCACTCCTAAGCCCCCACCACCAACACCTCCGCACCTTTCCCGTCCAGCAGGAGGGACGCATCTGGTAAGAGAGGTCTGCCCTGGCGGTAGTGATCCACTCCTGCCAGCAGTCCTCGTGTCTTCTCTCCACTGCAACCCGCCCTCAGTGAAAACTTCCTGTTTCCACTTGGGCGGCCGAATGGAGAGAAGATGCCCGGAGTAGCGGCAGGGCAGTGAGTCGCATTCGCTACTGATGCTTTTGCCTGCCCCGATCTGTACGCAGAGACCCGTTCGGGATTTCCTTTTGCTGGAGTCCTTGCTTCGATGTAACTTTCGGTTTTTGCAAAACCAGAAGTTACATCGAAGCAAGGACTCCGGTGGCAGAAGGAAATCCCGAACGGGTCTGCGGTGGTAGTAAGGGGCCAACGAATCGGTAAGTCCGATTTTATGCAAAGTGAATCGGAGAATCGATTCGAATTGCGAATCGGGCAGCACTACTGTTAACATCCAGAATGTAATCTATCAATAGATTTTGGTGTAACAAGTGGAATTTGTAAGTCAAGGCCAGTAGCTATCAAGGTGTATTTCCTTGGAAAGGTAGACAGTATGAAACAAAGATGGGATACTGGAAAGTGATATTTACCACTAAGAAACTGAAATAGCACATAGTTAATGTCAATGCTAGAAGAGAACAGGACACAACAAAAAGACACAAGGGGACGTCCATTGGCTTTAAGATCCTGCTGTGTATTCTGGTATCTATATCACTAATTACACTAGCCAACACTCATTTTGGTGCCTCAAATGTTAGGCCTGCATTTGGGCTGCAAAAATCCGAGGGAATGGTACAGTTTAGCGGGTGAATGTGCAAGACAGAAGACTTGGGTGTGATTATATGTGATGATCTTAAGGTGGCCAAACAGGTTGAAATGATGCTAGGTGAAAGCTAGGATGCTAGGTTGCATAGGAAGAGATATGGCCAGTAGTAAAAAGGAGGTGAGACCTCATTTAGAATATTGTGTACAATTCTGGAGGCCGCACCTTCAAAAAGATATAAAAAGGATGGAGTCAGGAGCACCCAGGATAGCATACCAGCAGACTTCAGAGCCCTGGGTGAGAAGCTGAGGAGGATGGATGGATGCACAGGTGGTCTTCTCCTCGATCCTCCCTGTAAGGGGCAAGGGCAGAGCCAGGGAGGATCACATCCAGAGGACTAACGACTGGCTGCGAGATTGGTGCAGGGAGATGAACTTCGGGTTCCTACAACATGGAGAGACACTACTAGGACTACAGGGACCAGATGGGCTACACCTGACTAGAAGAGGGAAGAACGTCCTTGGACACCGACTGGCACGCCTACTTCACAAGGCTTTAAACTAGGTATGTTGGGAGAGGACACAAGCACAAACAATCTATCTGTCGAGCTATGCCATCAATACTTTTTTGGGACTGGGGTAAGCAAACACCACATTTCTGGGTCTGGGACTGGGACGAGTAAACACATTTCTAAGTATGGGGCGAGTACACACATTTCTAAGTCTAAGGTAGGTTTACATTGTAATTCTGGGTCTAGGGAGGGTACACACATTGCAAGCTGTACCGAAAGAGTTAAGGTAGCTCAAGCAGGTATTCCACCACAGGGTACAAACACTTTCAAACCTAGGATAGGTACACATTGCAATACTGGGTCTAGAGTACAAGTAGTACTGAAAAGGTCCACACAGCTCAAGCAGCAACAGCCCCAGGGAGACTTAGCAAACATACTACATGGAGGGCTATGTACGTCAACGCCCAAAGTTTGGGCAACAAGATCCTGGAACTTGAGACTGAAATGAGAAACGCTGACCTGGATGTGGTGGCGATAACTGAGACCTGGCTCACCGACTCCCACGGGTGGGACATGGTGATACCAGGATACAACCTTCTTCGCCAAGACAGGGAGGGCAGAATGGGGGGAGGTGTAGCAATATACACTAAGGATGATATCAAAGTCACCAGAATCACAGATATCAGGTACAAAGGGGAATCCCTTTGGGTAAATTTGGCCAGGGGGAATGACAAATGCCTGTATCTTGGCATAGTATACAGACCCCCAAGGCAACAGGATGACATAGATATAGAATTAATCGGTGACATAGAGAATATCACCTTACGTGGGGAGACATATTGTTAGGAGACTTCAATATGCCTGATGTGGATTGGAACACACTTTCCTCTGCATCCAGCAGCAGCAGGAGACTATTGAACTCTATGAAGGGAGCTAAACTGAGGCAACTGGTATTGGAGCCAACAAGGGAACAGGCAATACTGGACCTATTTCTTACCAATGGCGAAAGTGTCACTGAGGTCTCAGTGGGCGACAAGTTGGCCTCCAGCGACCACAACATGATATGGTTCAAACTCAGGAAGGGTTTTGCCAAAACTAACACATTAACCAGGGTCCTTAGCTTCAAGAACGCCAACTTTGAGGGTATGGGGGATTTCATCAATCAAGCACTACAAAACCGAGCAGGAACAGATAACGTAGAGGAATCGTGGTCGACTCTGAAAGCTATCATTCAGGAGGCAACCAATCGCTATATAAAATCAGTGAGTAAACGGCGCAGGAACAATAAGCGAGAAGTCTATTTGGCTAGGGCAAAAGCTGTCAAAACAGCGGTTAGAGAGGCCAAATTCCGAATGGAGGAAACTTTAGCAAAGAACATCAAGAAGGGCGACAAATCCTTCTTCAGGTATATTAGCGACAGAAACCGCAGCACAAGCGGGATATTACGCCTTAGGAAACCAGACGGAACTATGTAGAAGCAGACTCGAAAAAGCTGAATTGTTAAACGAATACTTCTGTTCGGTCTTCACCCGCGAGGCGCCGGGTTCCGGCCCTCAGCTGCAGAAAAAGAATGGCTCAGGAGACCCGTTTAGTAATTTCAAGTTTACAACAAGCAGTGTCTACTGTGAGCTGTCTAAACTCAAGGTTAACAAAGCAATGGGGCCAGACAACCTACACCCCAGGGTGCTCAGGGAGTTAAGGGACGTCCTGGCGGAACCACTATCCGCAATCTTCAATCTCTCCCTTAGTACAGGTAGAGTCCCGTTGGACTGGAAAACGGCTAACGTCGTTCCACTCCACAAAAAAGGTTGCAGGACAGAGGCTGAGAACTACAGACCAGTGAGTCTCACATCTATAGTGAGCAAACTAATGGAAACCCTAATCAAACACCAATTAGATAAGATCCTGGATGAGGACATTAGCGATAGAAGTCGATCCAAGATGGCCGCGAGCCGATGAGAGCGTGTGAGACGCCTTCAGAAATCCTAACGGAAAACTTTTACCTGGTGCCGTTTCGATGCCGAAGAGGAGAGGGAAAGGCGCTTCTGGAGCCTCGAGGCGCCTGGAGTCTCCTCTGCAGATGTCTATGGAGGATTTTTTACAGCGTTTGAACCAGGAGGCAGCAGTTGCATCGGGGAGTCGCCCGCTGGAATCGCCGGGGAGGAGTGAGGTCGCGGCAAGCTTCCCTGGGCTGGAGTCGACTCTGAGCCCCGATGCTAGAACCCCGCCCCCTCAGCCGCAGCGTGCTAGCTCTCCACGGGAGAGTAGCCAGCCCGAGGAGGCAGACTTCGTTTCCCGGGAGGCTGGAATGGGCGAAGCACTGGAAGAAGATGAGACTGCGGTGAAAACAACAAGGGGACTTGGAATGGAGCAAGGTTTCCAGAGAGAGAGGACTGCCACTGTAGTGGAAGCTGGGACAATGCAAGCAAGTATATTCTCTGTTCCTAAACCCATGAATGTTACCCTAGACTCAATTTGGGACTTGGTAATTACTCTGGGACAAACATTGTCACCACAAATTAAAGTATTAGAAGAGAAATATTTAGAACAAAGAAATGAAATAAATGGACTTAAACAGGAAAATATATCGATGAAAAATAATGTGGAAAAAATAGATAAAAAGATAATTGAAGTAACTCAAATCCAAACGACACTGATTAAGGATAATCTTAACCTTAGGAGAAAGGTGGAAATGATGGAAAATAATATGCGATTGAATAACCTTAGATTTTTGAACTTTCCAAAGATTCCTTCTTTATCAGCAAAAGAAGTTTTGAAAAAGTACTTTTGTGAAGTTCTTAATGTTCCTAATGATGCCTTTCCTCCCTTTTCCAAAATTTATTATTTGCCAACATCAAAAAATTTGGAAGAACAGCGACCATCAGAACAACAGGGTCAGGGTGAACAAATGGATATAACATTATTATTGGAATCTTCAATGAGGGAGGTAGCTATTCCAGCTACCCTATTAGCTACGGTGGTTTTATCACCAGATAAAAATTGGATATTACAGCTTTACTTTAAGAACAGACATAAAGAATTTCTTGGACATAAAATTCAAATATTTCCAGATGTGACAAGGGAGTCTCAGAAACGAAGGAAAGAATTTTTGCTTCTTAAGCCTGGGGTCACTGCAATGGGGGCATCATTTCTTTTACGATATCCTTGTAAATGCATTGTAAAATATAAATCTTGCAATTATATTTTCTTTGAGCCCTCTCAGTTGACAGGATTTCTCTCTAGGAAGGGCCTTGAAGGGGATAAAAAAGATCTCAATGTATAAATTTACTCTTGGTCCACTCTCATCTGACCGCCTAATTGCAATTTGAATTTATTCTTTTTCTTTTAATAATTCTCACTCAGGAACATCTTGGATCTCAATTTAATTTTGGGACTTTAATTATGATGAGTAAATAGTAATTTTGTCATATAACTGTTACTTCATTTGTTTTATATTATGTTGACTCACTCATATTCTGTACAAGAAGATTATTCTTGATAATATGTTTAAAATTTAAATAAAGATTAAAAAAAAAAAAAAAAAAAAAAGATCCTGGATGAGGAGAATCTACGGGATCCCCGTCAACATGGATTTACCAAGGGGAAATCCTGCCAATCCAACTTGATCAGCTTCTTTGACTGGGTGAAGGGGAAGCTCGAAGTTGGAGAGTCCTTGGACATTGTTTACTTGGACTTGAGCAAAGCATTTGATAGTGTCCCACACCGCAGGTTGTTGTGCAAAATGAGTTCTATAGGATTAGGAGACACTTTGACAAAATGGGTTGGGGACTGGCTTAGTGGTAGGCTTCAGAGGGTGTGGTGAACGGTACCCACTCCGTAACGACGGCAGTGATCAGCGGAGTGCCACAGGGGTCGGTCTTAGGCCCGATCCTTTTCAATATCTTTATAAGGGACTTGGCTGAGGGGCTTCGCGGTAAAATAACGTTATTCGCCGATGACGCCAAACTATGTAATATAACAAGAGCACAACGAACAATATGAAACACGACCTACTCCTATTGGAGCAATGGTCAAGGACCTGGCAACTGAGTTTCAATGCCAAGAAATGCAAAGTCATGCACCTCGGCAGTCAAAATCCATGTGAGACTTACACCTTAAATGGCGAGATCTTAACAAGGACTGTTGCAGAACGGGACTTAGGGGTAATCATCAGTGAAGACATGAAGACTGCCAATCAAGTGGAGCGGGCTTCATCTAAGGCTAGGCAGATCATAGGATGTATACGTAGGAGTATCGTCAGCCGTAAGTCTGAAGTCATTATGCCATTGTATAGATCCATGGTGAGACCCCATCTGGAGTATTGCGTGCAATTCTGGAGGCCTCATTACCGCAAGGATGTACTGAGGCTTGAGTCATCCAGCGAATGACCACACGGATGGTCTCGGGACTCAAGGATCTCCAGTACGAGGAACGGCTGGATAAATTGCGGCTATACTCACTCGAGGAACGCAGAGAGAGGGGAGACATGATCGAGACATTCAAATATCTCACGGGCCGTATCGAGGTAGAAGAAGATATCTTCCTTCTCAAAGGTCCAACGACAACACGAGGACATCCATGGAAGATCAGGGGGGGGAAGTTGCACGGTGATCGCTGGAATAGATTTCCACTTCAGGTGATCGAGGCAAGCAGCGTGCCTGATTTTAAGAAGAAATGGGATCGTCACGTGGGATCTCTGCACAGAGTTAAATAGGGGAGGGTCATTGGGGTGGGCAGACTAGATGGGCCGCGGCCCTTATCTGCCATCTTTTTCTATGTTTCTATGGTCCAGAGGAAGGCTACTAAAATGGTGCATGGTCATTGTCATGAGACGTATGGGAACAGACTTAAAGATCTTAATCTGTAGACTTTGGAGGAAAAATGGGAGGGGAGATATGATAGAGACATTTAAGTACCTACGTAATGTAAATGCATATGAGTTGAGTCTCTTTCATTTGAAAGGAAACTCTGCAATGAGAGGGCATAGGATGAGGTTAAGAGGTGATAGACTCAGGAGTAATCTAAAGAAATACTTTTTTAAAGAAAGGTTGTAGATGCATGGAACAGTCTCCCAGAAGAGGTGGTGGAGAGAGACTGTGTCTGAATTCAACAGGGCCTGGGATAGGCATGTGGGATCTCTCACAAGAAGCTTCTGAGAGTGGGAACTGCCAGGACAATCCCACAAGAGATTCCACAATAGTCTGCCATCATGTGTGTATCCCATCTTCCTTGGTATCTGGCTCCCAGTGATTTTTTGTCTTGGTGAAATCTTTCACCTTGTTCTTCGCTTAAGTCATCAAGGTTCTCTGGAAAGCGATCTAAGTGATTGTGCAGATAATGAACTTTAACACTCATGTTATAGCCAAGCCTGTTGAAATGAAAGCGCATATCCTCTACTATTTGTGTATAATTGCCTGACTTCTTCTTGCCAAGAAAGTTTTTCACAAGAAGAACAAATGAAGACCAGGCACATGATTCAATTTCATTCACTGATGTTATGAAATGTGGGTAATTTATAAGTTGTCTGATCTGTGTACCATCAAAAATTCCTGCCTTCAGTTTTTCCATGCTAAGTCCAGGTAACATATGTGCAATGTATTCAATGCACAAACCGTCTTTATTCAAAGCCTTTACAAATTGTTTCATCAGGCCCAGCTTTATATGCAGTGATGGCAGTTTGATACTCTCTCGTGCTACCAAAGGTTCACTGATTACATTTTGTCTTCCAACCACAGTATATTCCCTCAGAGGCCAATCTTTTTCTGCCCAATGTTAATGTTTGGCTCTACTATCCTAAAGGCATAAAAAGTAAGGATACTTTGTGATGTGGTCTATCCAATGCAATTTTCTGAATCAGCATCCCAACCCCATGAACAGGTAAAAAAAATCCAAGGCACCAAGAAAAAAATTTTTTTTTGTTGGCTTGTGCAATCAAATCATCAAGTAACAGCTTTTCAAAAAAGGGATGTAAGAGGAGATTATGAAGAAACCTGAACACATTTACTTTGATCAATCTTCCTATCCACTTCTCAGGATCCCTTCTCAAACAAAACCTGTACTTTCTTCCATTTTACTACTTATCAAATTACACTCCTGTACAAGAAGGCAGAATGGAAGCATCTAAGGTTAACAATCCAGGTGGTGTGTCATATAAACTATCCACTCTTACCCTATAGGTCATATCATAAAATACTTCAAGTTCTGAATATAAGGTCTCTAGCAGAGAAGCAGGAAAAATTAAAAACTTCATTTAATACACTGTTATTACTTTCTAAGAACAACCAAGGCTTGCTATATTAACATCTTAGAATTTCTTTTGAACTTAATGCTGGACTATCCTTTCACCATCTTTATATTTTTTCACTAATATATATCTATACTAGTCTTTAAGCCCATTACAGTAACGGGTGCTAGAACAGATGTGTCTGTCTGTCTTTCTCTCTCCTTGGCTGCTTTCTGTCTGTCTCTTTTTCCTCCGCTATCCACCACCACCCCTTGCCAGCTCCCCCTGTCCAGCAGTAGCCCTTCTCCATTCCTTTTATGTCCCCCCGTGTCCATCAGCACCCCTTCCCTGCTCCCCCTGTCCCTCTTCCCTGCTCCCCCGTCCATCAATATCTCTTCCGTGCTCCCCCTGTCCCTCTTCCCTGCTCCCCCGTCCATCAGCACCTCTTCCATGCTCCCCCTGTCCCTCTTCCCTGCTCCCCGGTCCATCAGCACCTCTTCCGTGCTCCCCCTGTCCCTCTTCCCTGCTCCCAGGTTCATCAGCACCTCTTCCGTGCTCCCCCTGTCCCTCTTCCCTGCTCCTCCGGTCCATCAGCACCTCTTCCGTGCTCCCCCTGTCCCTCTTCCCTGCTCCCCCATCCATCAGCACCTCTTCCGTGCTCCCCCTGTCCCTCTTCCCTGCTCCCCAGTCCATCAGCACCTCTTCCGTGCTCCCCCTGTCCCTCTTCCCTGCTCCCCAGTCCATCAGCACCTCTTCCGTGCCCCCCCTGTCCCTCTTTCATGTTCCCCCGTCCATCAGCACCTCTTCCATGCTCCCCGGCCCATCAGCACCCCTTACCTGCTCCCCCTGTCCAGCATGTTCGTTTGCAGCCTAGTGAGGATAGCGGCCAGCTGTAGCGAACCTCGCAGGCCACTATGCACCTCAGTAGCAAGTTCCCGCTGACGCGATCACGTTTGTCAGAGGAAACGTGCTGCTGAGCGGCCTGCGAAGTTGGCTACAGCCAGCCGCTATCCTCACCAGGCTCCTTTGAAGAGCGGCACAGCAGCGACGGCCACTGCGGCTGGCAATTGGGCGGCGACGATGCGGCTCTGGCACCGCTGGGAGAGAGCTTGCCTGCGCTTCCTCCAGCAGCAGCGGTTGGTGAGTGAGGGCAGGAGGAGGGGAGTGGCCAGAGTGTTCCCTGCGGCCGAGTTCTAAAATAGAATGTGGCCACGGATCAGAAAACACGGCCGCAGGGATCACGAAACCCTAAATGCGCATGTGCGCTTAGGGTTTTATTATATCTATATATCTCCTGCATTTGTTACATCAGTCCATTTAAATCTGAGTCTGTCTGTATATTTTTGATAGGCTGTTGTAGTCTCAGTGGTGAATGTGCTACTAGTAAAATCAGTGTGTTGAGAAGTTAAATTGTAATTATTGTACTTGAAAAATTAAATTTGTGCTGACATTCACAAATACAAATTCTTGTATCCATCTCTACATACATGCATACACACTTGTGCAGCAGCAATCCATAAATCTGCAAGAAAGATTTAATAACATTACAGTTTCTATTGGTTGTTAATCTGTAAATTGTGTTCCCACATTTTTGCTGCAGAGATTTCTAAAGAACCATTGAATTTTTTTTATCTCTAAATATTTTTTTTGACTTCCAGCCTCCAACACCTATTCACCACCAAACCAAACTGCAAGTCACAGAATAGTCAGTTGTAACAAAACTAATACAGGAAAGAAAGATGTTAGCAGCAAGAAAATAAAAAAGTCTGACTGGTTGTAATATTCATATGTGTAGAAGTTCAATTCTAAAGTAACAGAATATAATAGGCGATACTAGAAGATTACTTTATTACCTGGATAATAATCTTTCTGTTAGAAGACATAGGAATCTGTACTCTAGGTGATTATTCCCTGGTCACAAGCTATTTGTAGAACGATATCAATCGCATCTTTCAGCTCCTCCTCCTTCACCAGTTGAGTATAGTGCCCTCTTCAGTTTGTACCAATGCAGTCGATCTCCATTATAAGGGAAAAAATCAGGAAGGGCACGGGGAAGCTCCCAGGTAACACAATACCTTTCTGTTCTGTAACTCATGAAAAACACAGTTACTTACTGTACCGGGTGTTATCCAGGGACAGCAGGCATATATTCTCTACATGTGGGTGACGTCATCAACGGAGCCCTCTAGTGGACGTTTTCACAAGCTGACTTGCTCGAAGACCTTCAGGCTTGCGATTGGCCCGTGCATGCGCTCGTGCCCCTCCAACCCTGCCTAGGGCATGCGTCTCCTCAGTTCAGATAGCAAGCAAAGAAGCCAACCACGGGGAAGTGGGTAGGTTGCGAGAATGTCTGCCTGCTGTCCCTGGATAACAGTTACTGTAAGTAAATGTGCTTTATCCCAGGACAAGCAGGCATCATATTCTCTACATGTGGGTGACCTCCAAGCTAACCATAATGGGATGGAGGGAAAGTTGCCAATTTAGGAGAACAGATGCTGCAAAACAGACTGGCAGAAGCGGCCGTCACGCCTGGAGAAAGCATCCAGACAGTAGTGCAAGGTGAATGTATGAACCGAGGACCAAGTGGCAGCTTTACAGATTTCCTCGATGGGAGTCGAGCGGAGGAAAGCAACAGATGCTGCCATTGCTCTGACCTTGTGGCCGGCGACTTGATCCAGCAGGGAGATACCAGCCTGAGCGTAACAGAAAGAGATACAAGCGGCCAACCAGTTAGAAATGGTCCGCTTAGAAACAGAGTGACCCAAGCGATTGGGATCGAAAGAGATGAACAGCTGGGGAGCAGTACGGTGAGGAGTGGTGCGCCTCAAGTAGAAGGCCAGCGCACGCTTACAATCAAGAGAATGCAGAGCTGCTTCTCCAGGATGAGAATGGGGCTTCAGAAAAAACACAGGGAGAACAATGAACATAAGAACATAAGAATTTGCCTCCGCTGGGTCAGACCAGAGGTCCATTGTGCCCAGCAGTCCGCACCTGCGGCGGCCCATCAGGTCCATGACCTGTCATGTTATCTTGATTTAGCCCTATAGCCCCCTTGTTTTTATCTATACTCTTTCCATATTCGTATCTACCCTTATCTGTATTCCTCAATCCTCCTATCCTTCAGGAATCCATCCAATCCCTCTTTGAATCCCCGTAGTGTACTCTGCCCGACCACTTCCTCCGGGAGCGCGTTCCATGTGTCCACAACCCTCTGTGTGAAGAAGAACCTCCTGGCATTGGTTCTAAACTTGTCCCATTCCAGTTTCTCCGAGTGCCCTCTTGTGCCTGTGGTTCCCCGTAGTTTGAAGAATCTATCCTTGTCTACCTTCTCCATGCCCTATCATGTCTCCCCTAAGCCTCCTCTTTTCCAGGGAGAAGAGCCCCAGCTTGTCCAGCCTGTCAGCGTATGAACAGTCCTCCATACCATTTATCATTTTCGTAGCTCTTCTCTGGACCCTCTCAAATATCGCTATGTCTTTCTTGAGGTACGGTGACCAATATTGGACGCAGTACTCTAGATACGGGCGCACCATTGCACGATACAATGGCATGATGACTTCCTTCGTCCTGGTTGTAATTCCTTTCTTAATGATGCCCAGCATTCTGTTAGCTTTCTTCGAGGTCGCTGCACATTGCGCTGATGATTTCATGATTGTATCCACCAGCACACCCAAGTCTTTTTCAAGATTACTCTCCCCCAGCAATGTTCCCCCCATTTTGTAGCTGTACCTCGGGTTAGACGGTGTTAGGATGCCTAACGTTGGCTAATTTTTGGCAGCACGATGAGAATCTGGCCCCAAGTATATAGAGTGAAGTAAGGCAGAAGGAGAGAACAGGAACTTCATGGGGGTGAGAGGGCAATCTCTCTAGCATAGTGGTTCCCAACCCTGTTCCGGAGGACCACCAGGCCAGTCAGGCCCCCAGGACAGCCCCAATGAACATGCATGAGAGAGATCCGCATATAATGGAGGTGCCAGGCATGCAAATTTGCTCCATGCATATTCACCAGGGCCATCCTGAAAACCCGACTGGCCCGGTGGTCCTCCAGGACAGGGCCGGGAACCACTGCTCTAGCATTTCAATAATGAAATCCAAATTGTTTCTCCTCAGGATTTTCTGGATTGGTTGATGTGAAAATCAGAAACAATTTTGGGCAAGAAGTTAGGATGGGTGTGGAGGACCACCTTATCATGATGTAAGACAGTGAAAGGGGGGTCCGCAACAAAGGCTTGAAGCTCACTGACCTGACGGGCAAAAGTGAGAGCAATAAGGAACACAACCTTCCAAATAAGATACTTCAAGTGAGACCGCGCTAGCGGCTCGAACGGGGGTTTCATCAAATGTGCAATGACCACGTTTACATCCCAAACCACTGGAAGATGTTTAAGGGGCGGATGAACGTGGAAAAGTCCTTTCATGAAGCAGGAAACCACAGGATGAACAGAGATAGGCTTCCCCTCAATCGGCTGATGAAAAGCAGCAATGGCACTAAGGTTGACTTGAACCGAAGAGGACTGGAGTCCAGTGCCAGATAAGTGTAGCAGATAATCCAGGACAGCAGACAAGGAGGCAGACAGAGGCTCCAGCTGTCGAGAAGCACACCAGGAAGAAAAGCGGGTCCACTTCTGATGGTAACATTGGCGAGTGGACTCCTTCCAAGACGCTTTCAGGACAGGCTGGGAGAGCTGGAATGAGGGAATTAAGTCTCGAAGAACCAAGCCATTAAGTGCAGAGACTGGAGGTTGGGATGAAGCAGAGAACCCTGACTCTGCTTAAGCAGAGAAGGAAAAATAGGCAGAGGAAGAGGCTCCCTGGAACTGAGCTGCAACAGAAGGGAGAACCAAGGATGTCGGGGCCACCGAGGAGCTATCAGAATCATGGTGGCACGCGAAGACTTGAGCTTGACGAGAGTCTTCAGAATCAGAGGGAATGCATACAGGAACGCGTTCGTCCAATCCAGAAGGAAGGCATCCGCCTCGATCCTGAGAGGGGTGTAAACTCTGGAGCAGAAGTGGGGCAAGTTGTGATTGAGGAGGGACGCGAACAGATCGACGTCCGGAGTCCCCCAATGAGCAAAAACCTGGCGCAGGGTCACGGAATGGAGAGACCACTCGTGAGGCTGCAGATGACTCAAGCTGTCCGCCAAACAGTTACTCTGGCCCTGAAAGTATACAGCACAAATGAATATGTTGCGGTGGATGGCCCAATCCCAGAGCCGCAATGCCTCCTGGCACAGGGACTTGGACCCCGTGCCCCCCTGCTTGTTGATATAATACATGGCGACTTGGTTGTCCATGTGAACCAGCACCACTCGGTCGCGGAGCAGGTGACAAAAAGCTTTCAGAGCGAGGAAAATCGCTCGAAGCTCCAGAAGATTGAAGTGACAAGGCGGTCGGCACGGGACCAAAGACCCTGGATGCGCAGACCGTCCAGATGAGCCTCCCAAGCATAGGTTGACGAGTCCGTCATGAGGACCTTTTGCGGAGGAGTATAAAACAGAAAACCTCTGGAAAGATTGGAAGAGAGCCTCCACCAACGGAGAGACCTCTTCAACAAAGGAGTCACGACAATGCGTCGGGAGAGAGAATCCTGATCCTGGTTCCATTGGGATGCCAGAGTCCATTGAGGAACACAGAGGTGAAGTCTGTCAAAAGGAGTCACGTGAACCATGGAGGTCATGTGACCTAGAAGGACCATCATGAGCCGAGCCGGCGCCGAGTGCAGATGGGTCACCCTTTGGCACAAACGGATTGGGGCCTCCTGACGTGGGCGAGGCAAGGAGCGGAGACGAACCGTGTCCAGGATTGCTCCGATGAACTCGAGAGACTGGGTTGGGCAGAGGTGAGACTTGGGAAAGTTCACCTCGAAGCCGAGACTTTGAAGGAGCAAGATGGTCTGACTTGTCGCTCGCAGGACTTCGTTGCGAGAAGACGCTTTGATTAACCAGTCGTCGAAGTAGGGAAACACCTGTATGCTGCGGAGGTGCAGGGCCGCAGCCGCCACTACCAGACATTACCACTACCAAACCCTCGGACAGGCTGCCAGGCCAAAGGGAAGAACACGATACTGGAGATGGAGATTCCCCACCCTGAATCTCAAATACCGGCGAGGGGCCGGGTGTATCGGAATGTGCGTATACACCTCCTTGAGGTACAGTGAGCACAGCCAGTCCCCCTCGTCCAAGAGGGGATACAACGTGGGAAGGGTGAGCATTCTGAATCGTTCCCAGACCAGAAACTTGTTCAGAGCACTGAGGTCCAGGATCGGACGCAGATCCCTCATCTTCTTGGGTACCAGAAAGTACCGGGAATAAAATCCGGAGTTCCACTGCTCTGGGGGAACCTCCTCGACCACCCGAAGGCGAAGAAGAGCCTGAGCTTCCTGTAGGAGGAGGGGAAGCTGCAACGGAAGGCAAAGCGCCTCGCGAGGCATATTGTCAACTCCCATTTCCGCCAGGTATTTCTGGGTAAAGTGGGAGTCAGCCTGAAGATCCATGTTCAAAGCTCTGCCCATGTCAGAGATGAAACGAGAAAAGGAGGAGGTCCAAGAGGAAGATTCATCCTCCGGGTGAGACTCTGACCGAGACCGGGGTGCAGCCAAGAAAGAGGGAGAAACTTCCTTGGAATAGTAAGCCAGAGCTTCAGAGTCCCATGAATGGGAGATCGAAAAGGTTCAACTAAGGCGTGTAGGGGGTGTTGAGGAACAGCCCCGCGCCAGATGGACCGGGGAAGACCCCAGGGTCCGAGGAAATCGCTGAGGAAGCCTCGGAGAAGATGGGGTATAGGAAAAATCCCCAACTGGCTTCGAAGCAGTCCCTTTAGAAGCTGGCAAGCGCCTTGATGGGGAACAAACACTAGAGTCCAATTCGAGGACAAGTGTATGTCTGGACGGTTTCGAGCTCGGAGACCTGCCCTGACAGGGCGGGGAAGACCGGGGCTGTTTAGAAGAGGCGAGCCTCGCTGTAGTAGCGGGGGAAAAAGTGGCCCACAATTTGGACCCCCGAAAAGTCACCGGTGACTCAGGAGAGGAAGACTTGCTCAAGGGAATCCGACGAGTCTTATGGCTGAGGCCTCGAGAGACGAGGGGATGCTCAGGATGGTCAGACCGCGACTGAGTCGAGACCGAGGTCAAAGGCGTCGAAGTCAGGACTAGTTGGCTAACCACCCAGGAAAACTGTGTGGTAATAATAGCCTTAAGCATGTCCTCGAACATAGGCACTGAGACCAAAGGTAGGTGGGTCGGAGTGCAGCAGTGCACTCCTTCGGGGGCGACCTCGAGGAAGAGTATTCCCTACGTGAGGAGGCACGCTTAGATTGATGTCTCGAAGATGCCGATGAGGCGGCGCTAACATGAGACTCCAAGGTAGGCTTCTTGGCTGGCATACCAGAGGAGGGAAGAGGAGACTTACCTGAAGCCGGAGTAGCAGGAGGGGCCGAGGCCGGAGCCTTCAAGGCTGACGGGGACTTCGAGGCCGAGGTGCCCAACGAGGGCGTCGAGGCCGAGCTTGAGGCCAGTCCTGCAGGATCCATGGGGCCAAAGATGGATAATCTTGGCCACCCGTCTACGAAAAGCCCGCGGTTGTAAAGTCGCACAACGGGGACACGACTCAGCGCGGTGCTTTGCACCCAGGCACTACACACACCAACAATGAGGATCGGTGATGGAGATAACCCGGTTGCACCTAGTACAGTTTTTAAATCCAGAATGAAGCCAGGACATAAGAAAAAAGAGAGCCGCGGCCCCGCGAGGCCAGGCAGCCAAAGGAAGACCGGGAATCCAGTCAAAAATATACAAACTGAAAAAAATGAAAATAAATAAAATTAAAGATGCGAGCACAGCGACTCAAAAGAAACTAATCAAATAAGCCGCGGTGCAAGAGGGACAATGTGATCGTGCGAAGCAAGGGAACAGTGCTTCTGGCTCCGCGGAAAACAGAGACCTGAGGACACGCTGAGGAGACGCATACCCTAGGCAGGGCGGGAGGGGCACGCACGCTTGCGCAGGCCAATCACAAGCCTGAAGGTCTTTGAGCAAGTCTGCTTGCGAAAACGTCCACTAGGGGGCTCCGTTGATGACATCACCCACATGTAGAGAATATGCTGCCTGCTTGTCCTGGGATAAATGCGCTTTCATCCAGGGAACTTCTAGGATGGTCCCCATCGAGCCTAGCACATGGAAGTAGTAATGTCAGGAAGAGGAGTTGTACATTGCTAAGAGACCTGTAAATCTGCTTCTTGAGTTTCCATTTGCATGGCTTGGGAAGACAGACAAGGCACTTCGCCGTGTTGAAACAGACTCACAAATACTCCAAGCAGTGGGTCAGATCTAGATTACAATTCTTGAAAGTTTACTATTCAGCCCATAGCTCGGAGATTTACAACTTGCTGCACTGCTTGCTCTCTTCAGCCTTGACGGGGTTCTGACCAGCCAATCATCCAACTATGGATGTACCTTTAGCCCCATTCTGCAGAGGTGAGCTGCAACCACAATCAGCTTGGTGAAGGTGCATAGAGCTGCTGCCAACCCAAAAGGTAGTACCACAAACTGGTAATGTCTTTGTAGGACATGGAATCTCAGGTATTTCCTGTGTTCCAGGAAAATGGGAATATGAAGATATGCCTCCATCAGATCTAGGAAGGCTAGTAATTTCCCCAGTGTCAAAGCCTCAATGACTGACTGGACCATTTCCACATGGAGGTGCAGTACTCTCAGTGCCGCATTTACGGACTTTAGGTCTAAAACCGGGGTCTCGTCTTTGGTGCCTTTCTCGGGTACTATGAAGTATACGGCGTATCTGCCAGCGCCTGATTCTTCGTCAGGGACTGGTTCTATGGCTTGAATGTCCAAAAGCATTTGCACCCTGACCTCCTTTACCAGCCATCTGAATGGAGAATCCACAAACATCTGGGGAGGGTGATGGAACTCGATTTTGTGACCCTCTCGAATAAGATCTAGAACCCAGTGGTCTGAGACAATTTGGTTCGGCAACATCCAGAATGTTAACAGTTTCCCACCAATTTGTGGGAGCATGGCAGCTACCCTGGCATCATTGCATCTTCTAGGAGACTGTGCTGCCGTGAGACCCTGAGAGTTGCTGGCGTCTGAAGTACGTTAGATAGATTGTGAGCCCACCGGGACAGATAGGGAAAATGCTTGAGTACCTGATTGTAAAAACCGCTTAGATAACCTTGATAGGCGGTATATAAAATCCTAATAAAACTTGAAAAAACTTGAAGTTACCAAATTCCTGTCTGGATTCCTGTTGGGATCTCTGAGCAGAGGAACTTACGTAGTACTGGTGGGAACTTTGTGATGAACGAAAATTACTTCTACCTCCTTCGGTGGTCTGGCAAGGTCCGTCTGGCAGAGACTTAGGTCAGTGATCCACTACATGGGTCATGATGATGTCTAATCCTTTACCAAACAGCATCTGCCCCTTAAAAGGCAGTCTGCTTAAAGTAGCCATTGAGGCTGAATTACCCACCCATTGATCCAGAGCATTCTACGGGCGGAAACAGCGTACACTGAACCCTACTCTTGACTCTAATGATGTCATATAGCGCATCTACAAATCAACCCCCGCTAGCACTAGTTGGGGGTATACGTCATCTTCCGCAACCTCGTGTGGCAGGCACATGCCACAAACAAGGCTGCCGCTGATCCCCAAAGTTAGAACTTTCAATTACCGCCTAAGAACCATGTCCAACTTGTGCACCTTTCAACATCAGCCACCCTCACTAGGGAGGGAGACATGTTTAGTTAGTTGAACCGCTGTGGAATCCAATTTTTGGCTGACTAAACAACTGCTGAAATTCTGGAGCCATAGGGTAAAGTTTGGACATGGTTTTTGCTACCTTTAGGCAGCCTTCTGGAGTCTTCCATTGCTCAGTGACTAGCAAAGTGATGTCCGAGTGCACAGGAAAAAAGGTGGTTTGAGCATTTGTGCCGCTCATGACTATGCACTGTGAGGTAATGGCCATTCAGGTTCCAGCTTCAACTCCCTGAGTGCGTCTGTAATAAAGTGTGGTGTGGCAGCAGACTTAAAAAGTCGCCAAACAGATGGGTTTTCTTCCTGGTCAAGTGCAACTATCACCTTTTGACACCCGGTCCCTGAAAAGGAAACCAGAATCCCCCAGGAAAGAAACCACTCTGGGACAATAAAGGCATGGAGTCCGACCTCCAATTCTCCCAGTCCTGTTCTGCCAGGTCACACAGGCTGGGAGCCGAATTCCTCAGCAGTGGGGATGTCTCCTGGAGAGGGATCTCACCCCAGTCCAATGCCATCATGCCCCAGAGGCAGCACAGGGTATTTCAGAAACAAATAAACTTTCCACAGGAGATTGGGTAAACCTCTGAACAGGTGGCCCCATAGATCCCTGCAGAACCTCAGACTGGCTTCTCTTGGGCTCTGCAGCGTCT
Source organism: Geotrypetes seraphini (assembly GCF_902459505.1). Classification (NCBI taxonomy): domain Eukaryota; kingdom Metazoa; phylum Chordata; class Amphibia; order Gymnophiona; family Dermophiidae; genus Geotrypetes; species Geotrypetes seraphini. The sequence continues at coordinate 8,400,548 of NC_047087.1, read as the reverse complement.
ATGCACCTGTGTTCATGCCTTCACTGTTAATGGTCTCTGGGAGGGATTTCTTCCCTACCACCTGGGGCCACTACAGTTCCCCAGCCTTAGAGGATTCAGAGGAGGCTAAGTCTGAGGCTCCAGTCTCTTCTTCATGTGCACTGTGACATGCGGATGCTCCTTGGCCAACCATCCAGTGCAAAACTGGCATGATATAGGGGTAGAACAGCCTAAGAAGTCCCTCCTAGTTGATTGAGCCAAATTGAGGGGTTTTGAGGCAGATGGAGGCTTTTGAAGCAAAGATCAAAGTCCAAGATGGCCACTGCCAGCAATTTCGTGCCAAAAACAGCCCTTGGGGGCTTTCCTAAAGATCAAAAAATTCAGGGAAAGGGGTTTTGGAGGAGGGGGACCCTATGTCTGGTCCCCAAACTCCTGAAAAACAAATTTTCAGACTCCCTCAATTAAGTTTTATTAATTATTTATATCCCGGTGGGCTCACAATCTACTTAGGGTACCTAGGGTAATGGATGACTAAGTGACTTGCCCATGGTCACAAGGAGCAGATCTGGACTTGAACCCACAACCTCAGAGTGCTGAGGCTATAGCTCTAACCACTAGATCACTCATTGTGCTGTGCTGGTGCCTGTTTAAGCCAGCTTTTCTGCAGTCTAAATGGAGACTTTTTACCTCAAATCCTTCCAGAAGTGATCCAAAACTGGAGATTTTCTGGATGCAAGCTGGTCCAGCTCCAAATGTGAACTCAACCCCCATGAATTCTCGTGGTGTGATGGGGGGGTGTGGGGGAACAAATGCAGCCAGCTCCTGAAACCCTACGAGATTAACACAGCCTGCACTCAAGCCTCTAATAAATCAGAAGGCAAGCTAGCACCAAGGGGAATGGACCCCGAGTTTTAAGAATGCAGAGGTCAGGCTAGCTGAGCAGGTACACCTGATGTTTGTCCTGTAAGCTGCAGACCACTCTAGCGAGGTCTGTATCCTCTCCCAGGAAGAGGTGCCACAAATATGGGAACCTCTCAGCACCAAAGCCTCACCAATCAGATGAAAAATACCAAAACTAATTTTAAAAAAATGAACACAGCAGATCAGAACAAAGCTTCTCCAATCACTTGCAGAAAGAAAAACTGGAGAAGGTACTATACTCCACTGGTGAAGGAGGATGAACTGAAAGATGTGATTGACATCCTTCTGCAAGCAACTCGTGACCAGGGATAATCACCTAGAGTACAGATTCCTATGTCTTTACACAGAACTACTGACCACCACCTTTCTCTCATGAAGACCCTTATTTTCTCAGCTCACTTCTAATAAGCTGGCTCTGTAGAGCTCTATAGAGTTCATCTGATCCTCCAAGCCCTGACCCATTCTAAAAGCAACTCCGCCCCTTCCTTCCAGCTTCTCCTCCCCTTGCCCCCCTCTATTTCCACCTACCCCTCTCTTCCCCCTCCCCCCTTACTTATACTGGCAACTGCACCCACTCTAACTATCAACTATCTGTTTCCACTATCGTATACTTTCTAGAACCGATAAGGTTCATTATCCACTTTGTACTTTTCTGCTACTGTATACCGCCTTGAACTGAAAAGGTATGACGAGATATAAAGCAAGCTTTATTATTATAGCACTTTTAAAAAAATATGAAGTCACATACAGCCCTATTTATCAACATTTATACCCTACTCTATCCCTTTGGGAAAACATTTTCATAAAATGTCTCAAAATGTAAAAACACAGGAATATTAATAACATTAGTCTGCATGATTTCGGATGACTGAAATCTAGTATGTGATATTACCTCACTTTTTTATGCAGATTCCAGAACTGTTCTACAGATTTTTCACAATTTTACTTCAAAGATTTATTGCTGTGCCAGTAGGTAATGAGTATTGTTGGAGGGAAATTTCTCAATACACTTTTCCCTCCGTATCCACAGGGGTTAGGGGCAGAGTAGGCCCGCGAATATTAAAAAACTGCAAATAATATTTGGGCCGGCTCTGACCCACCCCCTGTTTCTCTTAAGCCTTACCTAGTGGTCTAGCGGGTTTTCAGGGCAGAAGCAATCTTCCCATGCTCCTGCCCTGTGCAGATCACTCATAGGAAATGGCTGCCATGAGTTCCCGTCGTAGTCTCGAGAGATTACGGGAGCTCATAGCAGCCATTTCCTATGAGTGATCTGCACGGGGCAGGAGCGTAGGAAGATCGCTCCTGCCCCGAAAACCCGCTAGACCACCAGGTAAGGCTTAAGAGGGGGGGGGGGGTGTCAGGGCTTAAAAAAGCCGGGGGAAGCGGGGATTAGGGGCAGAACTGGCCCGAATATTATTTGTGGTTTTTTAATATTCGCGGGCCGGCTCTGCTCCTAACCCCTGCAAATATGGAGGGGGAAGTGTACTACAATGTCTACATGCAAGTATGGGAACAATCCAAATGTTTTCTGTTACATTTGTGGAAATTATACAGTGCTTAAGCGAAGAATGGATATAACAGACTTTTGAAAAAAGCTTACTATGCTTAGGGATACGGTACTACTCGAAAGGGTCCAGAGAAGGGCGACTAAAATGGTTAAGGGGCTGGAGGAGTTGCCATACAGCGAGAGATTAGAGAAACTGGGCCTCTTCTTCTACCTTGAAAAGAGGGTACATGATCGAAACATTCAAAATACTGAAGGGAATAGACTTAGTAGAGAAAGACAGACTGTTCACCCTCTCTCCAAGGTAGGGAGAACGAGAGGACACTCTCTAAAGTTGAAAGGGGATAGATTCTATAGGAAATTCTTCTTCACCCAGAGAGTGGAAGAAAACTGGAACGCTCTTCCGGAGTCTGTTATAGGGGAAAACACCCTCCAGGGTTTCAAGACAAAGTTGGACAAATTCATGCTAAACTGGTGAGACTGGACTCATTTGGAGTACTGGTCTTGACCTTGGGGCACCTAAAGACCACCTTAATGACTGTTACTTCTGTTTAGTTAATGTTCAGGGGTGTAATTCGAAAAATAAGGGCCAAATTGTGTATCCAAGTATTCCTTCAGCCATTAGGCCAGTTCCACATGGAGAAGACCTGCATGCTCCTCTTCCTCCAGCTGTTTTAGAGAACCTGGCAGAAGATGATGTTGTAAGTGAACTTGACACAATCACCAAAGATGATACCGATGATGTCTACCAGCCTGAATACGACTTTACTCCACAATGGTTCTCTCGGAATGCATTTAATGATTTGAATTTGCCTAAGGAATCTGCAAAACTACGTGGCTTCCAGCTTAAAAGTAAGAATCTTCTGGAACCAGGAACTCATGGTACAAACACAGAGAAAAAGAACTAGTTCCTTTATTATCACAGAACGATTCCTTAGTTTACTGAAATAACAAACGAGTTAAAGCACTTCTATGGCACTAAACATGATCCTACTCAGTGGAGATTTTTAATAGACTCAAAGAGGAGCCTCAAGGTGTGTTACTGCATAATGGGAATGTGTATGGGTCCATTCCTGTGGCCCATTCAGTTCAAATGAAAGATACATTTGAGAACATGAAGCTACTTTTTAACAAATACAAATAGCTTATCTGAAGTGACTTCAATGTTATAGGAATACTATTAGGATAACAAGCTAAGTTCACAAAAATGCCTTATTTTCTAGGTGAATGAGACAGTTGGGCAAAGCAAAGACATTGGAGTGTGACAGTTTGGCCAATGATGCAAAATTTTGTGCCTGGAACTAAAAACATCCTGCATGAACCGCTTGTAGACCCCCCCAAAAGTCCTGCTTCCACCACTACACATAAAGAAACTGTTGAAGGATGAAGATTTTGATAAAACAATGAATGAGAGAGAAAAAACACATGCACCGCCTTCCGATCTGTTACTTAAAACTTTCTAAGAAATACCAAAGATCCTAATTACAGGGCCATTGTTGAAACAATGTTGGAAAATTTCAAGAAATTGGGTTGCAACATGAGTGTAAAAGTTCACTTTCTATATTCGCATATCGACTAATTTCTGGAAAATCTGGGACATTATAGTGAAGAGCAAGATGAACGTTTTCACCAAGATATTAAGGAGATGGAGAGGAGGTACCAGGGGAGATGGAATGAAACTATGATGGCCGACTACTGTTGGATGTTGAAGAGGGACAGTCAAGATCTTCAAGGATCTGTAAGGAAGTCAAAGAGGAGAAAGTTTGAAAATTAATGGAACACTGTTTGCTTTTTGTTTTGTTACAGGGTAGTGAAGAAATAAATTAGGGCATTATTTTTTAAATGTTTTGTAATAAAAATTGACCTCGTGTGAAATGGTGTTTGAATACATTTGTGCTTACAGTAGTTAAAATCATGAAAACAACTTCTCATTTTGTGTAAAAACCTGATGTGATAGGCAAAAATGGAAGTCATTTCTAGAATCAGCATAAAAAATTGATTCAAGAACAGCTACTTTTAAGAAATCATCTGAGTAAAAGTTTAAAATGCATACTGATATAATTATATTTTATTCTTTTATCAGGTGTATATTTCTTTCCAATGAGTCTGATGAAAACATTCTAAGGCAGGGGTGTCCAACCTGCGGCCCAAGGGCCGCATATGGCCCCGTAAAGTATTTTGTGCAGCCCTGATTGAGGGCAATGCAGTGTTTTCCTCTGCTGCCCCTGGGTGTTTACCGTCTTCTTGGCTCCCTCCTCTGTCTTGTCGCAGCGTTTGCGCGTTTGTGTGGCCCCAGAAACATTTTTTGGGGTCAATGCGGCACAGGAAAGCCAAAAGGTTGGACACCCCTGTTCTAAGGGGAAAGGATAGTTAACATTCCTACAGGAGGTGCTGAAACAGGAAGAATAGAGAGGTATGATTACTCACCACTGGAATGTGCAACTTGCTAAGGGGTTTGCCGTCCAGGAGGTAAGAACCAGTATATGTGACATATTCTGCATAACACTGGGGGGCCTGGGGAGTAATGTAGCAGAGAATTTTCCGTTTCTCTTCTATCTTTTTTCTGATCTGAAGATACTCAAAGTAGGGATTTGATCTGTCACTGTGATAGGGCTCAATATCATCCAACTTTATTGCATCCACAAAAGCTGCCAGTGTCTGCTGAATCACCTCTCTTGTCTGCTTATTGCTGGCAAGAATCTGCTGTTGGAGTTGCTGATTAGATCGTGGAAATTTGCGTTTGCGTGGGTGTTGGGCCTGAGGATCTTCCTCTTCCGAAACTCGTCCCTTGGTACGCGAAGATGGTGTGGTAATTAAAACCAGCTCTTTTTCAACAAGGGCAGAGATCTGTTTATTCTGATTGGCAAGCATCTGAGCCCGATTTCTTGTGATTCGTTGAGGAATCTCTTCTATTTTAGGTAGTTTTGGAACTTCTATGACTATTTTTTGAGGTGATTCTGTTATTTCTGTTTGGACATTATCCTGGGAGATGTCTGACAGCGTTGAAGTGACTTGATTAGTGCTATCTAGAGCAGTGTCCTCTTGTGCTATTCTGTTCTCAGCAGATTCTGCTTCTCCCAAACAGCTGGAGGCACAGTTTGACAAGCTTAACTCTGCAGAATTTTCATCCCTTTCTTGGTGATCCAGTGGAACAGCTAGGGTAAAACTATGGGACACCGAGTCCGTTAATAATTTCTCTTCTGGTACATGCAAAGAGAGCCCTGTAGCTTCTGATGAATCTGTTTCAACTTCCTGTTTTTCAGATTGTAGCTCTGCTTCCATAACCGATGTGTGTAAAGTCTGACTAGGTACAGACCCTAGATTACTAGTTGGTTCCGTTACAATATTCATGCTTATTATTTCACCAGTTGCAGTTTCTGGAGCAATCACAAGACCTTCTTCCATGTGAGGTGGTTCAGACATTTCAGTATCAGGATCCTCTTTTACAGGAAGCGGCAGATCTGGTAATGAGAAAGGCCCAAGATCTAATTCATCCCCAGAATTTGTGAATGGATCAGACCATGTCAAAGGTTCTTCTGAGTTTATATGTGCAGTGTTACTAGATCCCAAGTAGGTATTTTCTAGAGCACAGATGGAGTCTGTCTGTACTTTTGTTGGTAAGCAAGGAGACTCCGAAGGTATTTCAGATGATCCCTCAGGAAGAGGCTTGCAGTTACTGAAGAAAGTATCTAACGGTGTAGGAGACACGTATAGTGTTTGCTGGCTCGAATTTGTTTCTCTTTGAATTGAGTCCTCTTCCTTTATTTCCTCAATCCTTGGTTCAGACACAGACACAGACACTGGATATGTAATGGAAGAAACTGGGAATGAAGAATCTGCAGATGTGAAAGTTATAGACGTGGGATGTGTTTGGTCAGAATGACAAAATGGTTTAGGAGATTCCTGAAATCTTTGTGGAGATTTAATTAAAAGTTCAGATTCAACTGACCAGTTTACAGGATGGTTGGAAGAATTACTTATCAAATTTGGGAGAATGACAGATTCAGAATTTCTTGGGGAAAGGCTGGACCACTCCATACTATTTTGCTCTGAAATATTTGAATTAAATTGAGTCTCTTCAGCTTGAGGTAAAAAATTAGTCTCTGATGGCAAGAAGTTGGGATCCTGAGGAATAAAACCTGGTTCCGAAGGCAAATAATTGGACTCAGAGGGCATGAATGGCTCTGGAGACAAAAAGCCAGGCTCTGGTGCTCCAAAGCTAGATTCTGGAGGCAAAAAGCCAGGCTCTGGTGGTATAAAGCTAGATTCTGGAGGCAAAAAGCCAGGCTCTGGTGGTATAAAGCTAGGTTCTGGAGGCAAAAAGCTAGGTTCTGGAGGCAAAAAGCTAGGTTCTGGAGGCAAAAAGTTAGGTTCTGGAGGCAAAAAGCTAGGTTCTGGAGGCAAAATAGAAGCTGTAGCTTGCTGATCCTCAGTGGAATCCAAAGGTATGCCAAGATCAGGAGGAACAGCGCTGTCCATGGGAGGTACCAGAGGTTCATCTCTCTGAGATGGTGAACTATTTACTTGTAAACTAGAATAAATGCTTTCAGGTGACTGTGGAATAGTACCATTCATTTCAGTTGCACAACGTAAAGCTTCCACCTTGGGGGATGGAGTGCCATAATCTGGTGAATAATAGCCAGGAGATAAACAAGAAAACTTTTCGGTAGGAACTGATTGAGGGGGAAACTTATCTTCTGTTAAATGCTGTACCGGAGAATTACAGTTTGATGTAGCAGGAACACTTTGTTGCCTGAAAAACTTGTCTCCAACATTAAACTCTTCTTCAGAAACTCTTCTTACATCAACAGAGATTGAACGATAAAGGTTGAAGGCGGAAACTGTCTTAGTTGGAGTTTGACTTGGATTCTCAAGATACACACCGGAGGAAGCTGTATATCTGTCAAAAAAAGATGGCGAACATGCATTCATGGACATGGCTGACACTGGGAGAGAATGTTGAGAATCTGCACAATCAAAAAGGTCTGTATAATCCTCATTGCTACATGATGGTGTTCTTGGTGTTTGCATCACTTCTTCATAACTTGGACAAGAGACAATGGATGTTGGTGTTGGGACACCAGTGGGTCTATTCTGATCTGGTCTTGGGGATGCAGGTAATATTTCTTTCATTTGAGGGCCATTTAGCCAGTCTTTTGTATCATTCCCCACAGAAGGCTGTATTTTATTATCTGGCGACTGCATGGGATTCAGCGAGACTGGTTCCTTGAGTTTTTTGTCCTTCTGCTGCAATTCTAACACTTGTGGTTTCTTAGTCAAGTCTAAACTCTTCTTACGTATATCTTCAGAGTTTTTCATTTTCTCCTTTAATTTTGGGTCTCCTGATCTGTGCCTCATCTTTTCCATTTGCTTCATTCTCTCTTTATGTCTCTTGTGTTTCTCTTCCACTTCTAAATCCTTTTGGCTCAGCATTCTTTCAAAGCTGGTCATCATAAGGTCACCATCTCCTAAAAGCTTCTCTCGTGGCCTATTATCTTTTTTGTTTCCATCTTTGGATAAGGTTAATTTATCATTTCCATTACTTATCTTTATGATGTCACCCTTGTCCTTTTCCTGATTCTCCTTGACTCTCTCTTTTAATTTTAATTCACTGAATTTAACACATTCCTCTTTTGATTTTTCTTTGAATGCAATGACTTGAGGACTTTCTTTATCTTTGCTTATGGTCTTTTGTTCTTCCTTATGATGCTTAAAAAACCCATCAATGTGTTTGTCTCTATATTTTTCTTTTTCATCTTTGCTTTTCTCCCGATGTTTGTCTTTCTTTTTCCTTTCTTTTGCAGTACTAATAGCACTAACACCATAACTCTTTTCTTTTTCTACCTTCTTGGAAGACTCTCTCTCTGTGTCATGTTTATCCTTCTTTTCAGAAGAAAAGTAGTAGTCTATGTTTTTCTCTAATTCATCTTCTGTCTCTGGTTTTAAATTGCATGAAATACCAAATGCATCACCATCCAAAGCAGATATATCTTTATCATACTGTGTGGAATCCTTTCTGAAACTGGAATCTTTCACATCATCAGATTTTTCTTTCTTGTCTGATTTTTCTTTTCTGGGCTTTTCTTTATCATGACTCTTTTTGGATGATGATGAGGAATGGCGATGCCGCTCCCGCTCTTTGAGCTTTTCTGACAAACACAGCAAGGGAAGAGAATCTTTACATTTCTCCTCTGGTGCATCAGTAAGAGAGAGGATCAATGGCTCTAAGAGGTTATTCAATCCTGGATCCAAACCCCTATCTGTGAAACTGTCTGAAGAGATCTCACTGATTTTATCATTGGAATCGTCTCTGTACTCATTGAGGGCTTCTTGTTCCAATTTTTCCAAGAGGCTTTTCTCCTCATTCCCTTTCAAAGACCTTTTTTCCTTTGACAACTCCTTCTCTCCTTTCTCCTTGTATTTATTTTTTAACTTGTCTTCACTAGAGTGTCTCCTTTCAACCTTTTCAGAAAATTTTTGTTTGTTTTTTTTCTCTTGTGTTGCATCTATTGATATTCTGTCCTTTCGATCCTTGTATTTTTCCAATAAATCTTTATCTTTTTTTTCTTTATACTTTTCTATCAAAATTTTATCTTTTTTCTCTTTACTGCCTTCCATTGTTCCCTTGTCCTTCCTCCTTTCTTTAGTCTCTCTGTCTTTTGACTTTTCTGCTGAATGCTGTTTATCAGAGGAATATTTTCTCTGTCTGTCTACTAGATAAAGCTCAGTTGTGACATCATCTTTCTCTTGATAACTGTCCTGTCTGTGTAGATCACTTCCAAATGCATCACCAAGTTTGAATCCACACGAGCTGTAGTCATCACCTTCATCCTCACTTTCATCAGTAAAAATATCAGCAATGCTGTACCAGCTTTTCTCTCTTCCCTTTTTCTCCTCCTTTTTATCAAACTCTCTCTCTCTATCATAAGGGCCATTTTTTTCCTTTTTCTCTTTATTTTGATCAAAAGACTTCTTCTCCTTATTGTGCAAGTCCTTACATTTTTCCTTAGCATCTTTTTTCTCCCGATAACCTTTATCCATCTCTTTGTCTTTTGGATTTTTATCAAGGATGGTCTTTTCTGTTTTTTCTCTGTCAGCATCTTTAGACTTCTCCCTCTGTTTTTCTGGTTTCACTCTCTCTTTCTTATCCTTCTCTGAGGAATCCTTTTTCTCCTTTCCTGAATGGTGCCTCTCACGGATCTCTACATTTTTTCCACTGAATTCATGATCAGATTTGTCCTTGACAAATGTCTCACAGACATATTCTTTAAAGTCATCTTTGCATGATTCTTCTAGCTTTACTTTGATGTCTTTTCTCTCTTTAATGCTATCCAAAGAATCTTTCCTCTCTTTGCCAGTTTCACTTGGATCTTTCTCCTTCCGTTCTTTAATGATTTCTGTAGAATCTTTCTTTTTCTTATCTTTCTCTGGCAGACAGCCTGATGTACTTTTATGCTTATCTATTTGTTCTTTCTTTTTTTCAGAGATTTTTTCTGAATAGTCTCTCTCTCTTTTCTTTAAAAAAGGATCCTTTTCATTACGCTTCTCAGTGTGTTCCCTCTTTTCTTTTCCTCTGTCCTTTTTCTTGTCTTTACTGTCTTCTTTAACAGTCTCAATAATCAGTTTAGCAACAATATCATTTTTATTTTCTTTGTATTCTACAGCTGAAGAACCCCAGCTGTCCTCTCCTTTGAAATCAAAAGAAGACTCGGATGACAAATCAGAGAACCATCTTTCTTGCTGATCATCTGAAACACTGAACTTAGTGTCTTCACTGTCTAAAAACCGATTATTAAATTCCTCAAAAGGATGTTTTTCTCTATGTGATTTTTCTCTTTCTTCTTTACAAGTTTTCTCCTTTTCAATGTTGGAAATTTTCTCATCTTTCAGATCATTTTTCTTATCAGATTTTTTCTCTTTTAATTTTTTCTTTCTCTCTTCTTTATGAGCTTTGGATTTTTCTTCCTTGAGTGACTTCTCCTTAGTTGCTTTTTCTCTATCTAGTTTACTTAATCGTTCTTTTTCTTCTTTAAAACCTCTACTAGCTTCCTTATTCCCTTCTCTGATTTTCTTTAATAATTTCTCTTCTTTGGAAACTTTACCAGAATCTTCTTTAAAAGACCAGTCCTTCTCATCTGCTTTTCCTTTAAGCACCTTTTCTTCTTTCTTTAAGTGTTCTCTCTCATGCCTTAATAATTTTAATTTACTTTCAACTGCACTTTCTGCCTCTATAATTAATGTCTTCTCACCCTTTTGTTTAGAATCATCATATTCAAAAGTAAAGCTTTTTATTATTTTAATGTCTTGGTTCATCTGTCCCTTTTCTTTGTTTTTGTGTTTATGTTTTGCTTTATGCTTTTTAACAACTTTCCCTTCTTTGTCCAGTTTTGGGATTCCTCCATCTATGTTTGTATGAAATGAATTTCTTTTCTCAAAAATTCGGTTCTTTTTTTTAGTAGGTTCCTGTTTCTTTCGTACTTGCTTTACAGACTCTAAGCTTGAATCCTCAGATGTATAGTCTGATTCGCTGGTTAGTCTAGCCCTTGTAGAGTCTGAAAGTGAGCTGACATCTGACCAAGCTGAAGAAGATATTGTTTTCCAGTTGTCTGTTCTCCAGTGTTTGGAGTGCTGCTCCTGAAGTGAAGTGTTGTGTTTTTGTGATGCTGAACTTCCATGAGATGATGTAGAAGATGCAGACAAAGAATTGAAAAAGGAGGATTCCTTTAATATCAATGTAGAGTCTTTTACACAGTTAGCACTTTCTAGAGAAAGTCTGTCTTCCTCCTCACTCTCTATGTTCTCACTTTCTGAATCAGAAGAACAAAATATGTCATTCTTTTTCCCAAACCGAACCTCTTTATTTTTTGTATCTTTCTTCCGTTTCTTTTTCACTTTGCTTTTCTCTTTTTGTTGTTTCGTGACAGAAGGATCACGAGTCTTACTGCTTGGCAAAACTGAGTGTGCTGATAGCAGAAGCTTTTCCCCAGCTCCCACAACTATGCTTGTGTTGTCCTCATCTGAAGTGTCAGACAAGATGCGACGAGCAGCTTTCTTTGGTGCAACTGAATTTTTAGAATATGTTTTTACTTCCATTTTGGGTATAGAAATAAAACTGTTTGCTTTAGTCTCTTTTCTGAAGTCCTTTTTTAACAAATGTTTGTCATCAACTGGTGGCACTCTGTCCTCCTCATCATCTTCATCAAACTCATATTCATCCTTTACAGGTGTGATTGTTTTTGGTGTATCTCGGCTCTTGCTCTTGTGTTTTGAGCCTTTTTCAAACTCAGAATCTGTATTATTGCCATCAACAGAACTAGAAGGTGCAAATGAAGGGGCATCCTCTTCCTCTGAACTGTCTGTGAAAACAAGAGACAGGAACACATTAGTTTCGTCTATCTTTCTATGAAGGATCAATTTGTGTATGCCAAAGAAAATGTAGTTATAATTTGACAGTAATCATCTTCTGCAGCTCTATCACATAATAATAATAATAATAATAATAATAATAATAATAACAACAGTTTATATACCACAGTACCGTGAAGTTCTATGCGGTTTACAAAAGACTAAAGGAAGGTACAAATTGATTGAACTTAAAAGAGGTGAAAGAAGTGGTTAATAGGTCAAAAGAACCGTTATTAGGAGAAAGAGATGAATGGGTCAGCTGTCTAGATACTTTAGGAACAGATATGTTTTTAGGCGCTTCCTGAATTCCTCATAAGTAGTGGGCGAAAGCAATTGTTCTAGATCTTTACCCTATAATGCTGCCTGATGTGAGAGAAGGTGTTCATGGTGTTTTTTCAGTTTACATCCTCTAACTGGGGGGGAAACGAAGTTCGAATGTGTGCTTCTTTTGTGTCTGTTGGCTGAGAAGGAGAAAAGGTCAGTTATGTATTTAGGGGCTAGTCCATATAGTACTTTAAAGCAGAGGCAGGCGAACTTAAACTTTACGTGTGCTTCCATCGGTAGCTAGTGCAACTACCGGTAGTAAGGTGTCACATGATCAAATTTCTTTAACTCGAAGATTAGTCTGACCACTGCATTTTGCATTAATTGTAAACGTCACATATTATTTTGGGAAACTGCTAAATAGGCTCAGTACGAGGGATTGTACTAGGATTCTGAATGCTGATGTATCAAAATATGATTTGATGGATCTAAGTTTCCAGAGAGTGAAAAAACCCTTTCTGATTAAGGAGTCCACCTGGTCTTTCATGGTTAGGCATTGATCCAGAGATACACCCAGTATCTTCATGGTAGACTGAATAGAAACATAGAAGATGATGGCAGAAAAGGGCTACAGCCCATCAAGTCTGCCCACTCTGCTTACCCACCCCCTGTCTATGCCCTAATGACCCAATTTCCTTATCTTGACCCTCGTAGGGATCCCACATGGGTATCCCATTTATTCTTAAAGTCTGGCACGCTGTCTGCCTCGATCACTTGCACTGGAAGCTTGTTCCAATGATCAACCACTCTCTCTGTGAAGAAATACTTTCTGGTGTCGCCGTGAAATTTTCCGCCCCTGAGTTTGAGCGGGTGCCCTCTTGTGGCCGAGGGTCCCTTGAAAAAGAAAATATCATCTTCCACTTCGACACGTCCCATGAGGTACTTAAATGTTTCGATCATGTCTCCCCTCTCCCTACGTTCCTCGAGAGTGTAGAGCTGCAATTTGTTCAGTCTCTCTTCGTTCGAGAGACCCTTGAGCCCCGAGATCATCCTGGTGGCCGTCCGCTGAACCGATTCAATTCTGCGCACATCTTTACTGTAATGTGGCCTCCAGAATTGCACACAGTACTCCAGATGAGGTCTCACCATGGCCCTGTACAACGGCATTATGACTTCAGGCTTTCGGCTGACGAAACTTCTATTGATACAACCCAATATCTGCCTTGACTTAGATGAAGCCTTCTCCACTTGATTGGCAGTTTTCATGTCTGCACTGATGATTACTCCTAAATCTCGTTCTGCTGAAGTCCTAGTTAAAGTTTCTCCGTTCAAGAAGTACGTCCTGCATGGATTTCCGCTTCCGAGGTGCATGACCTTACATTTCTTAGCATTGAAGCCTAGCTGCCAGGTTGAGGACCAACTTTCCAATGTAAGCAGGTCCTGCGCCATATAATTCTGTAAATTGCATTCACGTACTATATTACATAGTTTGGCGTCATCGGCGAATAGTGTTATTTTACCTTGAAGCCCTTGAGTCAGATCCCCTATGAATATGTTGAAAAGGAGTGGACTCAGGACCGAGCCCTGCGGCACTCCACTGGTCACCTCCGATGTTTTAGAAAGGGTACCATTAACCACCACCCTCTGAAGTCTGCCACTCAGCCAATCATTGACCCATGCAGTTAGTGTCTCTCCTAACCCCATCGATTCCATCTTGCTTAGCAGCCTGCGGTGTGGGACACTGTCAAAAACTTTACTGAAGTCCAGGTACACGACGTCCAAAGACTCTCCCAAGTCCAACTTTCTTGTTACCCAGTCAAAGAAGCTGATGAGATTGGATTGGCAGGACCTACCCTTGGTGAATCCATGCTGACTGGGATCCCGAAGATTCCCATCATTCAAGATCGTGTCCAATTTGCTTTTAATTAGTATTTTCATGAGTTTGCACACTATTGATGTGAGACTCACCGGTCTATAATTCGCAGCCTCTGCCCTGCAACCCTTTTTATGCAGAGGAACGACATTAGCTAATTTCCAGTCCAGGGGAACTTTCCCCTTACTTAGGGAGAGATTGAATAGCTCAGCCAACGGTTTTGCCAGGACATCGATCAATTCTCTGAGCACTCTTGGTGCAAATTGTCTGGTCCCATGGCTTTGTTCACCTTGAGTCTTGCCAGTTCACTGTAAACTTCACCTGATGTGAACTCAAAATTCTGAAACGGGTCTTCTGTGCTTTGTGTTGCCTTCAACTGCGGACCGTGTCCCGGTGACTCACAGGTGAAGACTGAGCAGAAGTATTCATACTAGATTTCAAATGTACGGACTTTAATGCAATGGGAAAGTACCTGAAGAAAGAGCTGTTAGGATGGGAGGACATAAGAGAAGTGGAAAGACAGTGGTCTAAGCTGAAAGGAGCGATAAAAATGGCTACGGACCTTTATGTGAAGAAAATCAATAAAAACAAGAGAAAAAGGAAGCCGATATGGTTCTCCAACCTAGTGGCTGAGAAAATAAAGGCGAAAGAGTTGGCGTTCATGAAATATAAAAAAACCCAAGAAGAGGAGAGCAGAAAGGACTACAGGGTGAAACTGAAAGAAGCCAAGAGAGAGATATGTTTGGCGAAGGCACAGGCAGAAGAACAAATGGCTAAAAATGTAAAAAAGGGAGATAAATTTTTTTCAGATATATTAGTGAAAGGAGGAAGATAAAAAATGGAATTGCTAGGCTAAAAGATGCTGGGAACAAATATGTGGAGAGTGATGAGGAGAAAGCAAATGTGCTAAACAAATACTTCTGTTCTGTGTTCACAGAAGAAAATCCTGGAGAAGGACCGAGATTGTCTGGCAAAGTTACACGAGAAAATGGAGTAGATTCTACGCCGTTCATGGAGGAGGGTGTTTATGAGCAACTTGAAAAACTGAAGGTGGACAAAGCGATGGGACCAGACGGGATCCATCCCAGGATACTAAGGGAGCTCAGAGAGGTTCTGGCGAGTCCTATTAAAGACTTGTTCAACAAATCTCTGGAGACGGGAGTGATTCCTGGGGATTGGAGGAGAGCAGATGTGGTCCCTATTCATAAAAGTGGTCACAGGGATGAAGCAGGAAACTACAGGCCGGTGAGCCTCACTTCAGTTGTTGGAAAAATAATGGAAGTGTTGCTGAAAGAAAGGATAGTGTACTTCCTTGAATCTAATGGGTTACAGGATCCGAGGCAACATGGCTTTACAAAAGGTAAATCGTGCCAAACGAACCTGATTGAATTTTTTGATTGGGTGACCAGAGAGCTGGATCGAGGACATATGCTAGATGTAATTTACTTGGATTTCAGCAAAGCCTTTGATACAGTTCCTCATAGGAGGCTGTTGAACAAACTTGAAGGGCTGAAGTTAGGACCCAAAGTGGTGAACTGGGTCAGAAACTGGCTGTTGGACAGACGCCAGAGGGTGGTGGTTAATGGAAGTCGCTCGAAGGAAGGAAAGGTGACTAGTGGAGTCCTTCAGGGTTCGGTGCTGGGGCCAATCCTGTTCAATATGTATGTGAGTGACATTGCTGAAGGGTTAGAAGGAAAAGTGTGCCTTTTTGCAAATGATACCAAGATTTGTAACAGAGTAGACACCGAAGAGGGAGTGGAATATATGAAAAAGGATCTGCAAAAGTTAGAGGAATGGTCTAATGCCTGGCAACTAAAATTCAATGCAAAGAAATGCAGAGTAATGCATTTGGGGATTAATAATAGGAAGGAACCGTATATGCTGGGAGGAGAGAAGCTGATATGCATGGACGGGGAGAGGGACCTTGGGGTGATAGTGTCCGAAGATCTAAAGGCGAAAAAACAGTGTGACAAGGCAGTGGCTGCTGCCAGAAGGATGCTGGGCTGTATAAAGAGAGGCGTAGTCAGTAGAAAGAAGAAGGTGTTGATGCCCCTGTACAGGTCATTGGTAAGGCCCCACTTGGAGTATTGTGTTCAGTTTTGGAGACCGTATATGGCGAAAGACGTAAGAAGACTTGAGGCGGTCCAGAGGAGGGCGACGAAAATGATAGGAGGCTTGAGCCAGAAGACGTATGAGGAGAGACTGGAAGCCCTGAATATGTATACCCTAGAGGAAAGGAGAGGCAGGGGAGATATGATTCAGACGTTCAAATACTTGAAAGGTATTAACGTAGAACAAAATCTTTTCCAGAGAAAGGAAAATGGTAAAACCAGAGGACATAATTTGAGGTTGAGGGGTGGTAGATTCAGGGGCAATGTTAGGAAATTCTACTTTACGGAGAGGGTGGTGGATGCCTGGAATGCGCTCCCGAGAGAGGTGGTGGCGAGTAAAACTGTGACTGAGTTCAAAGAAGAGTGGGATGAACACAGAAGATTTAGAATCAGAAAATAATATTAAATATTGAACTAGGCCAGTTACTGGGCAGACTTGCACGGTCTGTGTTTGTGTATGGCCGTTTGGTGGAGGATGGGCAGGGGAGGGCTTCAATGGCTGGAAGGGTGTAGATGGGCTGGAGTAAGTCTTAACAGAGATTTTGGCAGTTGGAACCCAAGCACAGTACAGGGTAAAGCTTTGGATTCTTGCCCAGAAATAGCTAAGAAGAAAAAATGAAAAAATGAAAATTGAATCAGGTTGGGCAGACTGGATGGACCATTCGGGTCTTTATCTGCCGTCATCTACTATGTTACTATGTAAGTAGTTCGGCTTTATCGGAATCTGCTTCCACGTAACTTCCATCCGGTCTTCTAAGGTGTACTATCCCGCCTGTGTTCCTTTTTATGTCACTAATATACCTGAAGAAGGATTTGTCCCGGGCTGAATTTTTTATTAAGATACTTAGAGGTCCTTTTATTAAGGTACGCTAACCAATTTAGCGTGCACTAGATGCGCACCTTAATAAAAGAACCCTTTAGTCTTAGTAGAAATCTAGGGTTACAACCTCTCCAACCCCAAGCCAGCTCTATGACATAAACAAAATAAATAAAAAAGACTTTTCCTCTCACTTTTAGGTCCTAGTTTATGCTTGCTGTCTAACACCAGCTCTGGCAGGATATACATTTCAAATCTGACATATTGTAATCACAAAACAGAAAATAAAATTAATTTTTTCTACCTTTTGTTGTCTGGTCATTATTCAGATCATGTTGGTTGGTCCCAGGCTCTGGTTGTCTTCTGATAACTCGAATGCCAGGGCCCCTTCTTTCTTCTTCCCTCCCTCCCGGCAGCTGAAGACAAGCACCTCTCCCCAGCGGTCTGAGAAAGGAGGGAGCATCTACAACGCGCAGATACTGAAGCAGGAGAGGGCCTGAGGCCAAAGAGGGGCCCAACAGCGTACAACCACCGTTCCTTCCATCAGGTGCAGCGCAGCTCTGCCAAAGTTAAAATGAGTCACGTCGAAATCAGAGTCCTGCCACTGCTGTAGCACGTTCCCTCTGCCTCGGTCCCGCCCCTCCTCTGGTGTATGAGCCATCGGCAGAGGGAACGTGCTATGGTGGCGGCAGGGCTCAGATTCCAAACTGCCTCCTTTTAACATTGTTAGAGCTGCATTGCACCTGATGGAGGGAAGGAACGGCGGGTCAAATCTTGGCAACGGCAGGAATTGTTTGGCGGGCATGTCTGGCTTAGAGCAAATAGAACCATTAACTGCTCAAAGACTAGCTTTTTCAGAAGTACTGCCTACTTATGGAAAGGGTATGGAAAGAGTACAAAACACTGAGAACTTCAATAGGTGACTCAAAGCCTAGTGTCATCAAGAAGGCTTTAGATACATAGGAGGATGGGGCAATAAATGGAAAAAAGAGACTATTTTGTAATGACGTGCTGAACCTTACCATTGCAGGAAAAAAAATCCTACCTGAGAAATAATAATAACTTTATTCTTTTATACCACCATAACGAAAAGTTCTAGGCGGTTTACACTAAAAAGAGCTGGATAATCAGCGAAATACAATAATACAGTAAATCAGCAAATACAGTAAATAAGCAAAATTCAGGCAATATGTTTCTAGGCATTTAAACTAGAAGGTGGGGGTGGTATATGTATGGAGATTACTTCCAAATGGCCACCCCCAGCAAAAGACAAGATTTGATGACGATAAAGATAGCAATGAAAACAACATTAGCAATTTGGTGTCAGGTCAAAAGCATGCCAGGACAAAGGCGCATGCAGACAATTGAGCGCAGTGCGGAGGCGCACGCCGCAGAAAATTACTGTTTTTAGGGCTCCGACGGGGGGGGGGGGGTGGGGGGAACCCCCCCACTTTACTTAATAGAGATCGCGCTGCGTTGTGGGGGGTTGTAACCCCCCACATTTTACTGAAAACTTAACTTTTTCCCTGTTTTTAGGGAAAAAGTAAAGTTTACAGTAAAATGTGGAGGGTTACAACCCCCCAAACCCCCCACAACACCGGCGCGATCTCTATTAAGTAAACTGGGGCGGGGGTCTCCCCAACAAAACCCCCCGGAGCCCCTAAGAAACTGTAATTTTCTTCAGCTCGCGCCTTTGTCTTTCGCGGGGTTGTCTATGAACCTAGCAATTTACTTCCTAGATTTGGAAAAGGAAATGAGCTGAAACTAAAACTAAACAATATATGAAATTGCTGCAGAATAGTAGCTGGAAAGCAATGACCACAAATGCTCACAATCTAAGCAACAAAAATCATGATCTGCAAGCCCTTATGGTAAAGGAAGACTTGGATATCATTGCTATCCCAGAGACATGGCTATAATCTTTTAGGAAGGTCGAAAAGGTGGAAGAGTAGCTCTCTATGTAAAGACAGATAGCCAAGTGATTGAAATGCAGGGGGAGAAGATGGAACTTCTATCCACTTGGGTGTTGTCTACATACCTCCGACTCGATCGCAGCAAATTGACAAAGATCTGATTATGGATATTCAAAAGTTGAGAAACAAAGGAAAGGTGCTGGGTGATTTCAAACTGCCGGACGTGGACTGGAAATCGGAAAGAAGTGGATGCCTTTCAAGGGGCTCTGCTCAGACAAATGGTTATGGAACCCACGAGGGAAAAAGTGATACTGGATCTGGTACTCAAAAATGGGGAAAGTGTCTTCAATGTCCAAGTGAGGGCCAACCTGGGAAGTAGTGATCATCATACAGTTTGGTTCGATATAACAGCCAAAGAGGATGATAGCCACACAAAACTCAAAGGCCTGGATTTCAAACATGCAGACTTTAGTAGCACTGGAGAGTACCTGAAGAAAGAGCTGATTGGAAAAATAGTGGTCCGAGTTTAAAAGTGCAACAGAGCTACTGACCTTTGTGTGAAGAAAATAAATAAAAACAAAGAAAAAGGAAACCGATATCGTTCTCCAAACTAGTGGCGGAAAAAATAAAGGCAAAATAATTGGCTTTCATGAAATTTAAAAAAAAACCTCAATTAGAGGAGTACAGAAAGGAATATTGGATGAAACTAAAAGAAGTCAAGAGAGATAAGTCTGGCAAAAGTGCAAGCAGAAGAGCAAATGGCTATAAATATAAGAAAGAGATAAAAATATATATATATTTTTAAATTAATTTATTTATCAATTTTCAAATATAAACAATCAAGTTTAAACTTGTACAGAAAGCAAGATTCAAGAAATAAAGAAAAGACATCCAATATAATATAAACATTCCAAAAAAGGGAGAATAAGTTCTATCTTGAATCTCGCTCAAGTCCTCATATAGGATCCAAGATTAAATTAAACGGAGCTTTAAAGTAATCAGTTAAAAAAGAAAGAAACAGCTATAGGTTGAACTGTAAAAAGGCAGTCATCTATCCATCATGAGCTTTCTCCAGCCTTAACTGAGACAAGAATGTTGTCAGTTGTGAGGGTTCAAAGAAAAAAAATTGATGCAACTTATAATGAACGATACATTTGCAAAAAATATTGGACAAAACTAAAAGAAGTCAAGAGAGATACGTCTGGCAAAAGTGCAAGCAGAAGAGCAAATGGCTATAAATATAAGAAAGATAAAAAAAATATTTTCAGGTATATTAGTGAAAGGAGGAAGACAAAAAAATGGAATTACAAGACTGAAAGAAGGTATGAACTGCTATGTGGAGAGTGATGAGAAAAAAGCAAATGTGCTAAATGTGCAAATGTTTGGTGTTCACAGAAAACACTGGAGAAGGACCACAATTGGTCAGCAAAATTACACAGAAGACAGTGTTTATAAACAACTTGAAAAATTGAAGGAGGACAAAGCTATGGAACCGGATGGGATCCATCCCTTATGAGGACCCACTAAAACAGTGGTCTCAAACTTGCGGCTTGGGGACCACATGTGGCCCGCCAGGTACTATTTTGAGGCCCTCGGCATAGAATCGAGGCAAGGGCATGGCAGAGAGCCAGGACCAGGGCCGAGGCCACTGCAGGAGGCCTCCAGCGGCGCCTTTCTCCTCCCCAGCACCGCTGTCGCCCACAACAGCAGTGCTCCCCACCAGGACCAGGGCCGAGGCCACCGCAGGAGGCCTGCAGCAATGCCGTTCTCTTCCCCAACACCGCCGCCGCCCACAACAGCAGTGTTCCCCATCCAGACGCAGTGGTGGAGCAGAGAGACACGTTCTGAGGCTGAAGTTGGGATCTGAGCGACTGCGCTCCCAGGCGCTGCGTCGAGGAGCTGAACGGGGAGCGCTACAGAGGTTGCTGCTGCCTTCAGTGGCCTTTGGTGGCATTCATCTTCATTGTGGAGCCATCACGGTAGAGAAGGAAAGCAGGGGCCAAATCCCGTGGGCATACAGTCCGACCCGAACCAACGGGGGAACCTAAAAATCAGCACTGATACCAGCGGGCAGGAGAGAGAAGCAGGAGCCCGCCCCTACATGCAAACGAATTGAGCCGCACATCCCACGAACCAGCGGGGAAACTCAAAAACCAGCACCGATACCAGCAGGCAGGAGAGGCAAGAGCCTGATCCCGCAAGCAAGCGATCCGCCCTTCCCCCGAACCAGAGAGGAAACTTAAAATCAGCACAGATACCAGCGGGAAGGTGAGAGAAGCAGGAGCCCGACCCTGCTGGCAAGCAAATCGATCCGCCCATCCCCCAAACCAGCGGGAAAACTCAAAAAAACAACACCGATATCAGCGGGGAAACTTATAAATCAGCATCGATACCAGTGGGCAGGAGAGAGAGGCAGGAGTCTGATCCTGCAGGCAAGCGAACCGGCCCTCCCCCAAACCAGCGGTAAACTTAAAATCAGTTATCTGATTCACTGTCAATTAATCATCCTATAAACGGAAGTAACAGAAACACCAAATAGCCGTTAGGACAAGAAGGAGTCAATCTAACTTACAAGCATGCATCTCCTATTGCTCCTACTAATTTATTTAATATGCAATAACATTAAGGATGTTAAGTCACTCTATCCAGAGCTACACTCAGTCCACTACCCTGCTTTACCCATTAGGTTTATAATCAACCAACAGGAAGACAGAGAAAATCATATCAAGGTAATCTCAAGCAACGGAAGAGATCAATGTACCCCGAAAAATAAAAGGATGAGGGAAGTAAAACCTATCAGAACCACTACACCCACCAATCCTATCACATCTACTTCCGTTACCTGTGCATATCTTAACACCAGATCTGTTAGGAACAAAGCATTCTTAATCAAAGATTGGATCATCAACAAGCAAATAGCCTGTCTCTTTCTAACGGAAATATGGCTTCTGTCTGAAGCCAACCCAATAATAAATGATCTTATACTAGATAACTTTAAAATCTACACGCTAAATCGCGAAGGGAGAAGAGGGGGAGGATTAGCAATTGTCACCAAAGAAGGATTTGTAGTCGAACTATTGGATTCCAAAATGACCAATCAATTAGAAATATTAGCCTGTAAAATTAGCAATAAGGAACTAGAAGACTCCCTTTCTTGTATATTATTCTATGTTCCGCTGAAAAGCTGGCCAAAAGCCAGAGAAGACTTCTGCGAATTCGTCCTACACAACTCGCTCACTTCATCACATAGCCTAATCGCAAGAGATATAAAATTACATCTAGATGAAATAGACAATCCAGAACCGAAAGACTTTAAAAAACTTTCTTTCTTTACTCAATTACAATCTCCCTTCACCCACTCAAACGCATGAAAAAGGCCATCATCTAGATATGGTAGCGATGTCCATAAAGGAAATCATAAACCCTCCCATCTCTCTCTCGAACGGTACTTGGTGCCATGATATCTGGTCCGACCATTTCACATATTATTTCAATCTAATTTGGACCCGGCTAAAATCTAAGACACGCCCACGGACAAAAAGAGAACCCCTCACAAGGGGCCATATCAATCCAGAGGAATATTGGTCACAATATGATCTACAAGCGAAGATAGAAGAAGAAGAAGGAGTTGGCTTCTATGCTCACTGGATGAAAACTAGCACGTCCATCTTAGATAAAATTGCCCCAATACGAAAGAGCAAAAGCTGCTCAAACAAATACAACAAATGGTTTGACGTTGAACTCCTAACAATGAAACAATCAGTAAGACGATTAGAGAGAATCTGGAAAAAAAAAAACGGGAAAACTGTCAGACTCAAACATCTGGAGATCCGACATAAAACTCTACAAACAACAGATAAAAGAAAAACATAAAACTTTTTACTCGTCCAAAATTAACTCATCTAACACTAGCTCAAAAGGAGCCAATACAAAAGAACTGTTCCACATAGTTACAAATCTATTCGACACCACACGCTACACTCAACCCATGCATAATACCAAACTACCCTCAGCAAACGAACTAGCACAACATTTCGACTTAAAAATCAAAAACCTGAGAAATAACTACTCAACAATTGCTGCATACGAACATCAATCAATTGACATACCAAGAAATGAAATACCAGCAGACATGATCTGGAGTTCCTTCCACAATTCAGATTGGAATAACTACATCAAATTATATAACAAACACTCTAAATCACACTGCGTCCTGGACTCATGTCCCCCCAGAGATTATGAAAGCAGCTCCACTAGGCTTTAAACCAGTGGTCTGAAACTTGCGGCCCGCCAGGTACTATTTTGAGACCCTCGGTATGTTTATCATAATCACAAAAGTAAAATAAAACAGTTTCTTGCTCATATGTCTCTTTAACTATAAATTACAATATTATTATTAAGACTTAGCCAAAAGGAAAGATTTATAAACTATAAAGAGTTTTACATCATGCAAAATTGTTATTTCTTTAATAAGAAATTAACTGTTTTTTTCTGAGGCCCTCCAAATACCTACAAATCCAAAAAGTGGCCCTGCAAAGGGTTTGAGCTTGAGACCACTGCTTTAAACTATCCCTATTGAATTATCTAACCAATAACCTAAACAATGGTAAATTCCTCATCAACAATGGTTATATTGTAATAACCCCATCCCAAAAAATTGTAAAGAATCAGCACATCAATAACCAACTATAGACCAGTAGCATCAATTCCATTTATGGTAAAAATCATGGAAGGATTGGTACACACCCAACTAATGGAATATCTCGATCAATTCTCTCTTCTGCATGAAACTCAATCTGGTTTTAGCCTCTTTTTAGCACTGAAACAGTAATTGCGGCCATTCTGGACAATTTGCGTTACCTGTTCAGTAAGGGGCTCAACGCCCTAATCATGCAATTTGACATGAGTTCTGCCTTTGATTTGGTGGACCATGGAAAACTGTTACAATGCCTAGACGCAATCGGAATCAGAGGAGAAGTATTGAACTGGTTTCGAGGTTTCCTTATATCATGCATCTACCAAGTCCATTTTAATCACGATCTCTCAGATACATGGAGCAATCCACCTAGCATGCTACAAGGATCACCGCTATCCCCTCTGCTCTTCAATGTTTACATGTCCTCATTGGATGCACAACTGTCCCAGCTGGGGATAAAATTATTTAGCTACGCTGATGACTTCACGATAATTATCCCATTCACCAACTCTGTCTCAGAAGTCACCCCCAAAGTAACAGAAGTGCTAAATCGGATGGAGCAATGGATGACTGAATTCAGATTAAAACTAAACTCAGAGAAAACAAAATTTTTCATACCCACTCGACACTAAAGCAACTGTGTGCATCAATAACCTTAGTTATCCCATTCAACCCACTATGAAGATATTGGGAGTATCACTGGACCAGAACCTGACCATGAAAGACCAGGTAGACTCCTTGATCAGAAAAATCTCTCTCACCCTCTGGAAGCTTCGGTCAATTAGAGCTTACTTCGATGCCTCATCATTTCGAATTCTAGTACAATCCCTTATACTGAGCCAACTCGATTACTGTAACGTCGCCTACTTGGCACTCCCCCAGAAGTATATGCGGCTATTGCAACTAGTTCAGAATGCAGCGGTTAGACTACTTTGTGGACTGAAGAAGTTTGATCACGTGACACCTTCCTATCGACTTTTACACTGGCTACCGATGGAGGCACGTGTGAAATTCAAATTTGGTTGTTTTTGCTTCAAGGTTCTCTATGGCTTAGCCCCTAAATACATAACAGACCTCTTCTCTTTCACAATCAACAGACACAAGCGAAGCTCACACCCGAACTTTGTTTCTCTACCGGTTAGAGGTTGCAAATTTAAAAGTCATCACCAACGTCTTCTTGCACATCAAGCAGCATTATGGGGTAAAGACCTTGAACAATTACTTGTGCCTACTACTTATGGAGAATTCAGGAAACGCCTAAAAACACATCTGTTCCTGAAATACTTAGGAAACCAACCTATTCAATCTTAGTGCTCCACAAACGATCACAAGAACTATCAATCACTAAGTCTGTACTTTATTTATTCATTCTCTGTAACATTTCTAATCACTGTAAACCGCATAGAACTTCACAATCCTGCAGTATATAAACTATTATTATTATTTATCATAATCACAAACGTAAAACAAAACATTTTCTTGATCATATGTCTCTTTAGCTATAAATGACAATATTATGATTAAGACTTAGTCAAATGGAAAGATTTATAAGCTATAGTTTTACCTCATGCACAATTGACATTTCTTTAATAAGACATTAACTATTTTTTCCGAGGCCCTCCAAGTACCGACAAATCCAAAATGTGGCTCTGCAAAGGGTTTGAGTTTGAGACCACTGCAGTAAAAGGACAAAAAGATGATCCGATTTCTGGAACTCCTGGGTGATTTGGCAAGGCACAAGAAAACTCCAGAGCATAACCGTCCCGAATCACCTCCAGGACCCACTGATCCGTTGTGAACTTGGCCCTCGTAAAAATCCCAAAACCGAGCACCCACCAACACCAGGGGAGGCGCCAACAAGGAATCATTGGTTGGGTGAGTGACAGAGGAACTGGTGGAGGGATCACGCCTCCCCCTCTGATGGGCCCCCTGAAAGGACTGCATGTGCTGAAACAAACAGCCCCAGGGAGACCAGGTGGCAGGAAAGGAAGCTGCTCCTCGACCAGGGCAGTATCTGAGAAATCATGCAAACGTCCCCGAGCCATGCCACCCAGCTCAGGTGGGCAGAGTCTTCAAGAAGTCCGTTAAGGTCTGAACCAATCTGTCCAAATCCTCACCAAACAAGAAAAACCTCCTAAAGGGAAATTTCATCAGCTTAGCCTTAGATGCTGCATCCACTGACCAAGCCTGGCGCCCTAGAGTACAACGAGCGGACACCCCGAGAGCCATGGACTTGGCCGACGCCCACAACAGAACATACATGGCTTCAGAGAGATAAGAAGCACCCATCTCAATTTTGGCTACTTCCTGTTCCACCAAAGACCAGTCAACAGACTCCCGGTCAGGGGTACGCTCAGCCCACCAAAAAGAAGGCCGAGCCACAAGACCACCACACATCGCAGCCTGGATCGCTAAGGCCGTGACATCAAAAATTTTGCTTGAGACTCTAACCTATGCTCCGCTGAGTCCCTTAAAGCTAAACCACCCTCAACCGGCACCGTGTACTGTTTCGCAATGGCCAAAACCACATCCACCACAGGCGATTTCAAGGTATCCCTATTCCCCTCCAGGATGGGATACAGGTGAGCCACAGAGCGCGTAAAATGAAAAGGCGACTCTGGCACCTTCCACTGTGCAAACACCATATCCTGAAAATCCTGATGCATAGGAAAAGAGCAGGAGGCTGAGCGAATCCCCCGAAGCAGGGGATCCACCTCACGCAGGGGCTCCTTCGTTTCTTCTTTGAAGCATAACACCGAGGAAACCTAAAGAATGAGCTTCTGGAGCTCTTCCCATTGAAAGATGCGTACCACAGACGCATCCTCGCCAGCAGCCTCCATCCCCCTGAGAGGATCCTGGAGGTCCACCAGGGGGTCCAGGTCTTCATCAAGTGAGCACTGTTTTCCATACAAAAAATTATTGTCCCAAGAGATCCTCAGCCACTTGGACGAAAGGGGAGGAGATGGGGACGAAACCGGCACCGAGAGGAGCCAAGCTGGAGTGGATGCAGAAGGACCCCCCACCCCGAGACCCCCCAGGGCAGAAGCAGGACCCCCGGGGGCCACCTGAAGATAAGTCTTGCACAAGGCTAAAACAAAATCAGGGGAAAAAAAACACTGGCGGCCAATGGGACTCACTGCCAAAGCAGAGGACTTAGTAGAAACCCACCCCTATCTCTCCAATACAGGGGGAAGGTCATCTTAGGCTGCACACAAAATGGAAGCGCTTCCAGCCAAAATTGGAGCAAAGCCTGCCGAGAAAAACATCCCCGAAGCCTGTAGGGCTGAGAGGCCTGAACTGCCCCAGCCGCTAAAGAAGGCAAGCTGGCAGTGGTAAGGGAGTTCCTATCAGCTTTGGTGGTAAGAGAAACTCTATTTCACGGACTGTCGGTGGCTGAGAAAAGCCCTGTATGGGCGGCGAGGGAAGCCTGGACTTCCCCGCTGTCAGCGTGTGAGGAACACGCAAAGGGGATTCCTGGACGCAGGCAACCGAAGCCGATGAGGATTCACCTTTGCTAGCACACCGCGAGACTAGGCCGACCACATCGACCTCACGTCTGGAGCACAATGAGCACTTTTTCCCTTTAAAAGTGCACATTGCGCAATACACAACCTAGCTAAGGAAAGAGTGCCGGTTAACAATAATAATCAATTACAGTCAACTGAAGGCCTCCCTTCAGACTGGCACTGCCTCAGGATTTTTATTTCTGTCAGAACAGACTCCACTGGCTCTCTAAGCCATATGCCTTGCCGGTATCGGTGGCAAGGCTTACAGCTGAGGCACCTCTACAAATTTGTGGGGGGGGGAGGGACTCAACTCATGACCTGTCGAGTGAGACACCCCCGAGGTTGGATAAACCCCCGAAATGTTCCTCTCAAGCTCAGTCTGGCACCAGATGGGGACAAGAAGGCCACTAAACAACTTCCAACAGGTCTACACTAACCCAGGGAAAACTAGCAACAGCTTACCACGCCTGCTTGGAGACTGAGAACAGACTGAATATATTTGGGGGAAGCACAGCTACTTGTATTGCAGCCAAAAGGTTTCGTCTCAGTCTCCACTTGCTGGTCATGGTGAGCTATTACCCATCATTGAACTGGGCCAGTCTGGAGAGTTGCTAAAGAAGCCTCTCACTTCAGTTACTGGAAAAATAATGGAAACTGCTGAAGGAAAGGATAGTGCAATTCTTAGAATCTAAAGGATTACAAGATCCAAGGCAATATGGGTTTACTAAAGGTAAATTGTGCCAAACAAATCTGATTGAATTCTTTGACTGAGAATTGGATCAAAGATGCACACTAGATATAATTTACTTAGATTTCAGCAAAGCCTTTGACATGGTTCCTCATAGGAAGCTCTTAAACTCCATGGGCTGAAGTTAGGCCTCAAAGTGGTGAACTGGATTAGAAACTGGTTGACGGACAGACGCCAGAGGGTAGTGGTAAATGGAATTCGCTCAGAGGAGGGTCAGGTGAATAGTGGAGTGCCTCAAGGATCGGTGCTGGGACCAATTTTGTTCAATATGTTTGTGAGCGACATTGCTGAAGGGTTAGAAATTAAGGTTAGCCTTTTTGCAGATTATACCAGGATTTGTAACAGAGTGGACACTCCGGAGGGAGTGGATAACATGAAAAAGGATATACAAAAGTTAGAATGGTCTAGTGCAGGAGTGTCCAACCTGCGGCCTCGTGAAGTATTTTGTGCAGCCCCGGTCAAGGGCGATGCAGTGTTTTCCTCTGCTGCCCCTGGGTATTCACGGTCTTGCCGGCTCCCTCCTCTGTCTTGCTGCAGCGTTTACTTGTTTGTGTGGCCCCAGAAAAATTATATTTCTGCCAATACGGCCCAGGGAAGCCAAAAGGTTGGACACCCCTGTTCTAGTGTCTGGCAACTAAAATTCAATGCGAAGAAGTGCAGAGTGATGTATTTGTGGGGTAATAATCCAAGGAAACCTTAAGTGCTGGAAGGTGAGAGGCTGATGAGCACAGATGGAGAGAGGGACCTTGGGGTGATTGTGTCTGAGGATCTAAAGGCATCTAAACTGTGATGAGGCGGTAGCTGTAGCCAGAAGGATGCTAGATGGTATAGGAAGAGGCGTAACCAACAGAAGAAGGGAGGTGTTGTGTCCCTGTATAGGTCATTGGTGAGGCTGCACGTGGAATATTGTGTTCAGTTTTGGAGGCCTTATCTGGCAAAGGATATAAAAAGACAAAGTGGTCCAGAGGAAGGTGACAAAAATGGTAAGGGGTTTGAACAAAAAGAAGTATGAGAAGAGACTGGAAGAGCTAAATATGTATACTCTGGAGGAGAGGAGGGACAGGGGAGATATGATAGAGACGTTTAAATACTTGAAAGGCATTAATATAGAACCAAATCTTTTCCAGAGAAAGGAAAATGGTAAAACCAGAGGACATAATTTGAGGTTGAGGGGTGGTAGATTCAAAGGCAATGTTAGGAAATTCTACTTTACGGAGAGGGTAGAAGATGTCTGAAATGCCCTCCCGAGGGAAGTGGTGGAGAGGAAAACTGTGATGGAATTCAAAAAAGCGTGGGATGAAAATAGAGGATCTTTAATTAGAAAACAAAGGATATAAATTAAAGAACTAAGGCCGGTATTGAACATACCTGCACGGTCCGTGTCCCATATATGGTGATTTGGTGTAGGATGGCCTGGGGTGGGCATCAATGTGAACTCTACTAATATAGAACATGCGGATGTTATTGGCCAGACTTTACGGTAGATATCCTGCACACAACAGGATGGTTCGATAGGCTGAAGTGAGCTTGGACGGCAACTTCAGCATTTGGAACCTAGGATAATACCAGACTTTATAGTCTAGGGCCCAGAAATATCAAAGACGAGACAAGTTAATATAATCATGTATTCTTTAATGGGTATAACTTATGGGCAGACTGGATGGACCATTCAGGTTTTTATCTGTGGTCATTTACTATGGTAGTAAATGAATTAATATAATGCAGTGTATGTAATGCATCTCCTCTAAGTCTAATAGGCCTGGGAACACTGAGGAAATGGAAGAATGACATTACATGAGAATGTCTGAAAAGTCTTCAGCAGACATACTGATATTTAACTTTAAGTAGCCTGCAATACAGTAACAAACAAAAACTGAATCATCACAAGTTTCACCTGTGGAGCTCTCTTCACTAGAAGTGTAGGTGCTTTTCCCCAGCAAGAGATTCACCATTGTGGGAGAGTTGGCTACTTTTAGAGGCGTTTCACCTTTCCTATTACTCTGATGGGGGTTCCCACCATATCGGAGCAACAACTTGACCACCTGGAGGAAAAAAAAAAAAAAGAGAACTCTTAAATACATGTTAAACAATCAAAGTCACAAGTGCAAATATATTTTTTTTAAGTTCTTTATTCTTTTCATATTTTACATCAAGTGCACAGAAAATATCAACAATTAAATTAATACATCACTTGAAATTCCACAAATTTCTCCTTAAATAAGATTTATCCCCATCCCTCCCACTGTACTAATATCAAATAATATATATAATACAATAAATTATGTCCTTCCCTTCATATCAAATAATGAAAATCAAAAACCCACCCCCACCCCATACTTTCATTTATGTTAAACAGGGAAAAATGATATTTATTCATTACAATAATTTATTAATGGTCCCCACACATCCTGAAATTTTTTAAAATATCATTTTTGAACAGCTAAAAGTTCTTTCCATTTTATAAATGTGACACACTGATCTCCACCAAAAACTATAATTCAATCTGTTCCAATTTTTCCAATTATATGTTATTTGCTGAATGGCAACTCCTGTCAGAATCATCAAAAGTTTGTTATTATTGGAAGATATTTGGCTCTTAGCTCTCAAAGACATGCCAAATAAAACTGTGTCATACGACGATGCTACATGATTTTCTAACAAACAATTTATTTGGCCGCAGATCAACTTCCAAAAAGCCATAATAAATGGACAGTAAAACAATAAATGGTCTAAAGTTCCAGCATTCCAGATTAGACTTAGAGCAATCCAATTTTTGTAAGGTTTCAAGTGAAATCCAAAGCAAAATATTTTAAGGCATTGCAGAAACCAGCTCTTCTTGATTTAACAAATTCTGCCTACTCCTCTGGGCTTCCAGTTTAGCTTGAAGCAAAGCCAGTATATGGTAGTATGAAGCTTCATTCACAACTACACAGGAAGTTTTCCCTTATATTGCTCCAACTTATCAATCCAGTCCTGGTAGTGATTGACGTTGGCTGAGGACCGTGCACTAGTGTAGTGTTTCTCAACCTTTTCAAGCCAAGTACCCCCTAAGCCTAACAAATACCAACCGAGTACTCCCGCCCAAGCTCTGCCCCAGACCCACCCAAACTCCACCCCCATAATAATAGTGCTAATTGTAATGTCATTTTTTCTATTTATTTTTATAAACAATCTCAGCCAAGGTCTTGGTTTCTTATAAACTTTTTCCATTTATTTTTAATATACCAACAATACTGTATAACATTATTAACAATACAGAATGGTAATCACAAAATTAAACTACATATCAAAAACAGTTATGTTTCACTCCCATAAAGTAAACTGTCTGGCCTCTTGTCAGCCAGTGTGTTCTTACTGATCATAGGGATAATCTAGGGAGGTGGGGGACCTGAACCCTACCCACATAAGCTGTAAAAAACGGAGTTCAAATTGATTTACATGCCACCCCCCATAGGAAATAATGGAGGTACTTGGAGTCTCTGTTGTGCCTTTGCCTGTCAGCATTTTTAAAGCAGCTGAGTGTAGAAAAAAGGACTTTCTGTCTCAGAAATAGGTCCAAGTACACGGAAATGAAGATCTTTGGACAGCCAGCCGGCCAAAGGCAGACTACACTCTCCGCCCCCATGGATTCTCTGCCACGCGGTCAGGGGTGGAATAGGCAGCCTATACCTAGAAACCCGGGTGGGTTTCTTTCCAGACAAACTCAGCCTGTGCTAGAAACCTGTGACAGGGTCACCGGTCAACAAACTCCATGGGAAGGGACCCCAGGCACTTCCAGAAGGTGGCACACATCAGGATGGCTTCTCAGATCCACCAGAGTTTCTCTGTGAAGCTGCAGTCCAACACCACAGTACTGCATCCTTTCCTCAGAAAGCAGACCACTGGGGAGGGGTCTCAAGGCACTGAAGCCACTAGGAAATGAACTTTAAGCAAACTAAGTGAAAAAAAACAACAAAAACAAGCCCCAACAGAAGCAGAGCAACAACAAAAGACTTCTGCTCGGAGTGCTTGCAGAAACTGGAGCCAGGATACGAGATGTCACCGCCAGTCTGGATAGACTACTCACGCCCCGAGACCACTTTCCTATGCTTCTTGTCCACATAGGAACCAACGACACTGCCAGGAACACACCGGAGACCATCACCAGAGACTTTGGAGCACTGGATGAGAGGCTGAAGCGGACAGGAGCACAGGTGGTTTTCTCATCGATCCTCCCAGTTAGAGGCAAGGGAAGAGCCAGAGATGAACGTATCCTGAGAACGAACGAGTGGCTACAGGGATTGTTCCGGGATATGAACTTTGGATTCCTAAACCATGGGGAAGCGCTACAAGGACTTCAGGGACCAGACGAACTCCATCTGACCAGTAGGGGTAAGAACGTCTTCGGACACCGACTAGTCCGCCTGCTTCACAGGGCTTTAAACTAGGTAAGTCGGGGGAGGGTACCCATTCACATATTAGTGCAGAAAGGAATTATCCTGATGAGGTGAGTCGAAACTCCGCTTCCATGTCCAAGGTAAGTACCCACATTGCAAACAGTTCTTTAGGAGTCACACCGACTCGGGTAGGATACGCCTCACAGGGATTTAACAAACACAAGATATGGAGGGCCATGCATGTCAATGCACACAGTTTAGGTAACAAAATTCTATAATTAGAGGCTGAAATAAGGAATGCCGACCTAGATGTATGTGGTGGCAATATCTGAAACTTGGTTCACAGACTCACATGGGTGGGATATGGTTATACCGGGCTACAATCTACTTTGTCAGGATAGAGAGGGCAGGTTAGGAGGGGGGGTAGCTCTATACATTAAAGAGGACATCCAAACCACCAGGATCACAGATGTCAAGTACACCGGGGAGTCCCTCTGGATAAACCTGGCAAGCGGCAGAGAAAAATGCCTGTATCTAGGTGTGGTATACAGACCCCCAAGACAACTGGAAGACATGGACGCAGAATTAATTGAAGACATAGAGAATATCACTCTACGAGGAGAAGCTGTACTGCTAGGGGACTTCAATATGCCTGATGCAGACTGGAACTCATTTTCAGCGACAACCAGCGGTAGCAGGAGGCTCTTAAATTCCATAAAGGGAGCACGTCTCAAACAAATGGTAACGAAGCCCACTAGGGCCCAGGCGATCCTCGACCTGGTACTCACCAACGGGGAAAGCGTCTCAGAGGTCTCAGTAGGAGATACGCTAGCCTCCAGCGACCACAACATAGTAGGGTTCAACCTTAGGAAAGGCTTCCCTAAATCAAACACAAAAACAAAGGTACTCAATTTCCGGGGCACAGACTTCGCACGCTTGGGAGATTTTGTCCATCGGACGCTGCAGGACCAAGCTGAGACCGATGATGTAGAAGCTAAGTGGTTAACACTGAAATCAACCATACATGAAGCAACTAGCCGCTTCATAAAATCAGTAAATAAACGACAAAGAAACAATAAACCCCAATGGTTCACCGCGGAGATCTCGCACCTCATTAAGGAGAAGAAAAAAGCATTTCTCTCCTACAAGCGCACGGAGAAACGAGAGGCAAAGGTAGAATTTAGGACCAGGTCTACAGCGGTCAAAATGGCAGTTAGGGAGGCAAAACTTCGAGTGGAAGAAATTCTGGCAAAAAACATTAAAAAGGGGGACAAATCCTTCGTCAGGTATATTAGTGATAGAAAAAGGAACACAGGCGGGATAGTACACCTTAGAAGACCGGACGGAAGTTACGTGGAAGCTGATTCCGATAAAGTCGAACTACTGAATGAATACTTCTGCTCAGTCTTCACCTGTGAGGCACCGGGACACGGTCCGCAGTTGAAGGCAACACAAAGCACAGAAAACCCGTTTCAGAATTTTGAGTTCACACCAGGTGAAGTTTACAGTGAATTGGCAAGACTCAAGGTGAACAAAGCCATGGGACCAGACAATTTGCACCCAAGAGTGCTCAGAGAATTGAGCGATGTCCTGGCGAAACCGTTGGCTGAGCTATTCAATCTCTCCCTAAGTAAGGGGAAAGTTCCCCTGGACTGGAAATTAGCTAATGTCGTTCCTCTGCATAAAAAGGGTTGCAGGGCAGAGGCTGCGAATTATAAACCGGTGAGTCTCACATCAATAGTGTGCAAACTCATGGAAACACTAATTAAAAGCAAATTGGACACGATCTTGAATGAAGGGAATCTTCGGGATCCCAGTCAGCATGGATTCACCAAGGGTAGGTCCTGCCAATCCAATCTCATCAGCTTCTTTGACTGGGTAACAAGAAAGTTGGACTTGGGAGAGTCTTTGGACGTCGTGTACCTGGACTTCAGTAAAGCTTTTGACAGTGTCCCACAGTGCAGGCTGCTAAACAAGATGGAATCGATGGGGTTAGGAGAGACACTAACTACATGGGTCAATGATTGGCTGAGTGGCAGATTTCAGAGGGTGGTGGTTAATGGTACCCTCTCTAATACATCGGAGGTGACCAGTGGAGTGCCGCAGGGCTCGGTCCTGGGTCCACTCCTTTTCAACATATTCATAGGGGATCTGACTCAAGAGCTTCAAGGTAAAATGACACTATTCGCCGATAACGCCAAACTATGTAATATAGTAAGTTAATGCAGTTTACAGAATTATATGGCGCAGGA
This sequence comes from Geotrypetes seraphini, assembly GCF_902459505.1. NCBI lineage: Eukaryota > Metazoa > Chordata > Amphibia > Gymnophiona > Dermophiidae > Geotrypetes > Geotrypetes seraphini. Next base: position 8,366,183 of record NC_047087.1, on the reverse strand, counting down.
CCTGCTTACATTGGAAAGTTGGTCCTCAACCTGGCAGCTAGGCTTCAATGCTAAGAAATGTAAGGTCATGCACCTCGGAAGCGGAAATCCATGCAGGACGTACTTCTTGAACGGAGAAACTTTAACTAGGACTTCAGCAGAACGAGATTTAGGAGTAATCATCAGTGCAGACATGAAAACTGTCAATCAAGTGGAGAAGGCTTCATCTAAGGCAAGGCAGATATTGGGTTGTATCAATAGAAGTTTCGTCAGCCGAAAGCCTGAAGTCATAATGCCGTTGTACAGGGCCATGGTGAGACCTCATCTGGAGTACTGTGTGCAATTCTGGAGGCCACATTACAGTAAAGATGTGCGCAGAATTGAATCGGTTCAGCGGACGGCCACCAGGATGATCTCGGGGCTCAAGGGTCTCTCGTACGAAGAGAGACTGAACAAATTGCAGCTCTACACTCTCGAGGAATGTAGGGAGAGGGGAGACATGATCGAAACATTTAAGTACCTCACGGAACGTGTTGAAGTGGAAGATGATATTTTCTTTCTCAAGGGACCCTCGGCCACAAGAAGGCACCCACTCAAACTCAGGGGCGGAAAATTTCATGGCGACACCAGAAAGTATTTCTTCACAGAGAGAGTAGTTGATCATTGGAACAAGCTTCCAGTGCAGGTGATCGAGACAGACAACGTGCCAGACTTTAAGAATAAATGGGATACCCATATGGGATCTCTACGAGGGTCAAGATAAGGAAATTGGGTCATTAGGGCATAGACAGGGGGTGGGTAAGCAGAGTGGGCAGACTTGATGGGCTGTAGCCCTTTTTCTGCCATCATCTTCCATGTTTCTAAACTAAAACTAGGCTTTGTTACTATCTCCCAGCCTAAGGGGGTACAGCATGTGTTCAGAAAAGATGTGGATTTCTGCAACAGCTGGACTGAAGGTCAGAATCCAGAAGGGACGTAACAGAATATATGTTAAGGAGGAATCGAATGGACTGAAAATTCTACAGGAGCAGAAATACGCTTTGGAATCCCTATGGGTAGAAATCCCATGTGTAAAAGGGAAAATGATAGTGATAGTAGTGTAATACCTTCTGCCTCAAGAGGATGAAATAGTATCAGAAATTAGGAAGGCCAACAAACTGGGTAACACACAACCTAAAATTACATTTGTATACCGTAAAACCTTGCAGTTCTATGCGGTCTGTCAAACAAAGAAAACTGAGCAATTACAGTGAAATATAAATCAATTCTCTAGAAACTTAGCAAACAATTTATTCTACCCCGATATTGCCTGGTTAAATGTAACATCAGGACATGCTAGGGAGATAACATTCCTTAATGAAATCAAGGAATGCTTTATGGAGCAGCTGGTTCTGGAACAGACAAGAGTCAAAGCAATTCTAGACGCTTAGTGGAGAGTATGAATTGGTGCGGGACATAATGGTGCTGGGGCTGCTTGATAATTGTGATCATAACATGATCAGATTTGACATACCTGTAATCCCTAGAATAAATTTACACAGGAAATCCAATACAACAGCATTTAAATTTAAAAAAGCAGACTATGAAAACCTGAGAAGCAAGGTAAAAAAGAAACTCAGAGGAGCAGCTGCAAAGGTCAAAAATTTACATCAGGCATGGATGTCATTAAAAAATACCATCCTGGAAGCCCAGACTAGATATATTCCATTGTATTGTATTGGTTATTTATTGATCGCCTTATACAAAGTGAATCACAGGTTAGTAAATAAATAATAATAAATTTCAACATACAAACAGCAAATATAAAAATCAAATCCTCTATAATGTCATTATCTGTATACAGTCTCTTCCATAAAAATAAAGTTATTATTATAACAAAAACCTAAGCGCGCATGCGCACTTAGGAAGGCGTGATCCCTGCCACCATGGTCTCTGGGTCCGTGCCGAATTCCATTTTCAAACACGGAGGCAAGGAACACGCCGGCAACTCCCCCCTCCCGCCCTCATTCACCAACTGCAGCCACTGCTCCTCTTCAAAGTAGTCTGCTGAGGTTCGCAACCGGCTGTAGCAAACCTCGCAGGCCGCTCTGCACCTCGGTAGCACGTTCCTTCTGACTCACGGGATCGCATCAGTGGGAACGTGCTACCGACGTGCAGAGCGGCCTGCGAGGTTCGCTACGGCCGGCCTCGATCCTCAGCAGGCTACTTTGAAGAGGAGGGCAGATGCGAACGGACCATAAAGCCGGATGCTGGACAGGGGGAGCAGGTAAGGGGTGCTGCTGGACAGGGGAAGCAAGGAAGAGGTGCTGCTGGACGGGGGGGGGAGGTGACAGGAAGGGAGACCTACTGCTGGACAGGGGGAGCAGGAAAGAGGTGCTGCTAGACAGGGGGGAGGTAAAACTAAGGGAGAAGGGCTGCTGCTGAACAGGGGGAGCAGTGAAGGGGTGCTGCTGGACACGGGGGAGGTAAAGGAATATAAGCAATACCTCCGCTAGGTCAGACCTGAGGTCCATCGTGCCCAGCAGTCCACTCACACAGCGGCCCAACAGGTCCAGGACCTGTGCAGTAATCCGCTATCTATACCCCTCTATCCCCTTTTCCAGCAGGAAATTGTCCAATCCTTTCTTGAACCCCAGTACCATACTCTGCCCTATTACGCCCTCTGGAAACGCATTCCAGGTTTCCACCACACGTTGGGTAAAGAAGAACTTCCTAGCATTCGTTTTGATTCTGTCCCCTTTCAACTTTTCTGAATGCCATCTTGTTCTTGGGTCATTCCATGTCAAGTGATCAGATTCTTGGAAAGTGCCCTGCATGACCATCACGGATTTTGATGAAACTTCATATGCAGAGTCCACCATGTCTCAAACGAACTTTGGTAAAGTTTTAGTTTCGCCTGTGGAATATTTGTGGAGATATAGCCATTTGTTTGACCCCATACCACAATGAAATACAGTACGACAATGACATTCTGACAACTTTGAGACACAATATCTCCCGAGCTGTGTTTCCAAAAAAACTGAAAATTAGCTACCCTGCACAAGTTTTTGAGCTCTGTTCATTGCTACCAATAACAATTTTTGCCGAGCACTGATTGAATGCCTGAATTACAGTAAACTTGGCCGAAAAAATTAGTGCTCCAAAAAAAGTCAAAGTTTGACATTACTTAGCTCCCACAATAATTGAGTAATAAATGCGAAATTTGGCGCATAATGTCTCAGTACAACGTTGTTTTCAAAAGTACAATTTCAACCTCCAAGCTCTTTCCATTAGTTTATAAATTAAGTGTAAAGTTGCTAATTTGTGTAAAAAGGCCAAAAATAGGGTATTTTTAGCCTGCTTTTACAGAAAAATACCTTTCAGAAACTCTTTCAAATCAGTCTCATTAGAAAGAGCATATTTCAAACCCCCTAGAAAAGTGGACTTCATTTTTCAACGCAGGTTAACAATGGCTGAAAAAGGGGGACAAAGTTGGGAGACGTTGCCACGGCAACAACCTCTATTTCAACATAGTTCTGTCATTTTTAAAGTTACAGTTTTGTATTGACGTAGTATTACTACTACTCTATTGCGTTAGTCCATGGTGACATTGTCACTACCAGTTCAAGAGTTTGAACTGGCAACCCCATCGCCATAGGGGTCACGCCCGATAGCTGTGCAATACCAGCCACTGGTGGGCCACTTCGTCCAGGTTCCCAAGCCTCACATTTGGTTTCTTTGTCAAGGTTCCAAAGCCTTTTGTTGGTATCTTTCTGATTCCAAAGCCAATGATTAGGGTGTCTTATCCTAGGTTCCCAAGCCTAAATTGGGTATCTTATATGGTTCCCAAGCCGAAGTGAAGTCCACTTTGATTTTAACTGCCAGCAATCTTTATAACATTCTGTTAAATTTTTGAGCCACTTTCTTCAATGCAGTTTCTGGAAATTGATATTGGCAGCCGGATGATGTAACTGAAGGGGCACAAAGCATGCAGATGAGGTATTGCTCTGGAACCCAACAAACGTCTTGCTTTTCTAGCCAATAAAACGAATGAGCTGGACCGTGAGGATGCATAAATTTTATCAATGCATCATTTTGTTCAAATGAGACTTCAACAACGTTGCCTATCCACCATTGATTATCGTAAGTACAGGCAACGTAGCAACCAGGAAAGATTTCGGACACTTTCAAATTTGGAATGGCAGTATCAGAAATTCTGGCAACAAAATTTATTGTGTCATTTGAAACTTTGCTGACACGAACCGAGTTTGAGTCGACTGGTACAAATTGGTGGTGCTCTCTGGTACCGGCTACTGTGCTGCTTTCATGCCATCTTTCTTCTTGAAACTTTTTGCTTTCTTCAATTTCTTCTTTTGGAACATAAATGTATTTAACTCCGTGTATATTTTGGTCACAAAAGTTAAATAGATCCTTTGGCGTCAATATTTGATCCGTTGATGGTCTTTGGAGGCTAGCCCGGGCAGCCAGTCGTTTAGTTGTTCCACCAACTCCATCGCAGGGTGATTTTCCGTGGCTAGTTCCAAAAAAATTCCATTCAGCCTCAATGTTGAAATCATTTCTGTGATTGCACAAATTCACAAAGTTCTTGTAGTTTTTATATTGTGCAGCTGAGCCATCACTGAAGTAGTATATTTTGGTAATGTTTGTTTGAGTTACCAAAAATTCGATCAACTTTTGAATAAACACGTGTACAGATATCGTATCATGTTGCATATGATCAGAAATAATGCAATAGTTTACAACTTGCAATGTGCCCACTTCATTGAGGTAATATGCAACAAAAGGATGTACCGTAGCTTGTGAATTTTCCCAGTGAAAGCCTTGGGCGGCATCCTGTACAACAAATGAGTAATTTTTCAGCGAAATCCATCAAAACGATCATTTCCGTTTCTTTTAAGCCTGTCTTCAACATCTTCAAATATTCACTTTGATGTTTTGAAATGAAATGGTGGCTTGTCAACTTCCAAATCTTGCTTGCAAGTCTTTCAATAAAGTTGTCCATGGTTAGTACGCTTGTTTCTAATGTTTCACGGTCAGCGTGAACCCATTGCTTAAATTCTATTGATTCTTCTGGATCTAAATCCTTGAATATTTCTTCCAGGTATGCTGTTAGTGCTTCTTCACCAGGGCAGTTTTGACATCGTTGTAGCATACAGTTCTTGACATTTAGGTTGCACACAGTTTTTTCCATAAGAACTTTGTAGTTCTCTTTGACATTGGCGCCTTGTAGCATGAGCTTTACATTTTGATGTATCGTGCAGACACACACGGAGTGTGCACCTGATGCACCAACGGTTACACACCACTTTGGCCTGAGCTCACATAATTTGGAAAAACCAATTTCAGTTCCGTATTTGTTACAGTACGCCACGTACAGCTCTTTTAAATTACACAACAGCAGCCGCTTTTGCTTTTGTACTTTTAAACCATTGAGGTGGACTGAAATGCAATCTTTTTTGCCAGGACATATTCTGCTGAATTCATCGTCTTCGTAAAAATCTTGAACTCTATTTGCAATTTCTTTTGGAAGGGACTTGCCAATTTTTGCATCAGGTATACTTTTTGGGCTGTTCTGACCATGCGCTCTGAAACGCCAAACTTCATTGCTGTTTCCTTTATTGACCAACTTTTTGGGGCCATCGTCAATAATTGAACTTTCATTGACCTGTTGGATATTGCAATTTTCGTTTTCATTTCTTCAATGAGGTCAGTGTAATCTTCACATAACTTGCATTCTACAGACTGACGAGACGGCCCAACTTCTTCAGCTGAAACTCCAACAGCAGATGTAATCTTCTTGGCTATCACATTCTGCACACGTTCAATTTTTCGTATCACATAGCCGGCTTTATCTCTACTAGCTAACCTTCGAATTTTCAATGGAGAGGTTCCTAAAGCAGTCAAGCTTTGATCAACTGCATCGGAGATGCTGATATCAAAATCGTCTGAAGATGAAGATGCTGCAGTAGCTTCACTCATTGAAACGTATTGGGCTTTGCATCTACTGCAAAGTTTCTGACCTGGCTTGATATTTATTTTTGCCACTTTTCTAAAATCATTAGACATGGCAAGATCGACTTTTAACAATCCACTTTGAACAATGTGATTTTTCTTTTCAAATGGATTACAACACGATGTTTGCTTTAATTCGTATTTGTCGAGATACTTTGCTTTGTGGTTGAGGCAGATTTGGTCTTTATCCATCAGTTCAACTTCAGAGCGCCGAGTGATAAGCAATTTTTCATCGGTTGACAAATTATGTAAAAAAATGAGCCCACATTTTTTAGAATAAAATGTGCCGTCATGACACTTTGACAATTTTTGCCCAATGGCACAATCTGGCAGAAAAGGATTATTATTAGTCGATTCGTTTTAAACTGAATTAATAATAATGTGGATCTGAAAAAGAAAACAAGTTGTAATTTGTGATCTACATGCAACAAAATTATCACCTCAATTTCTAGTTAGGAATAATCATTAATTAAGAACACTATAATTGTACCCAAAGCTTGAGTAAAAATAAACAGGGAAAAACAGTGTGAAAAGTGACATAATTGTAAGTTGAAACGTAGGCCGTTGCCATGGTGACATCTCCCAACTTTTTCCCCCTTTTTCGGGCATTGTTAAACTGCGTTGAAAAATGAAGCCCACTTTTCTAGGGGGTTTGAAATATGCTCTTTCTAATGAGACTGATTTGAAAGAGTTTCTGAAAGGTATTTTTCTGTAAAAGCAGGCTGAAAATACCATATTTTTGGCCTTTTTACACAAATTAGCAACTTTACACTTAATTTGTAAACTAATGGAAAGAGCTTGGAGGTTGAAATTGTACTTTTGAAAACAACATTGTACTGAGACATTATGCGCCAAATTTCGCATTTATTACTCAATTATTGTGGGAGCTAAGTAATGTCAAACTTTGACTTTTTTTGGAGCACTAATTTTTTCGGCCAAGTTTACTGTAATTCAGCCATTCACTCAGTGCTCGACAAAAATTATTATTGGTAGCACTGAATAGAGCTCCAAAAGTTGTGCAGGGTAGTTTTTTTGGAAACATAGCTCGTGAGATATTGTGTCTCAAAGTTGTCAGAATGTCACTGTCGTACTGTATGTCATTGCAGTATGGGGTCAAACAAATGGCTATATCTCCACGAATATTCCACAGGCGAAACTAAAACTTTACCAAAGTTCGTTTGATACATGTGGGACTTTGTGCATAAAGTTTTATCAAAATCCGTGATGGTCATGCAGGGAGCCCTTGATCACTTGACATGGAATAACCCTCTTTTATTTTTTGAAAGTTTGAAGAATCTGTCCCTCTCTATGCCCTTCATGATCTTATAAGTCTCTATCATATCCCCTCTAAGTCTCCTCTTCTCCATGGAAAAAAGACCCAATTTCTGCAATCTCTCAGCGTATGAAAGTTTTCCATTCCTTTTATCAGATGTGTCACTCTCCTCTGAACCCTCTCGAGTAACGCCATATCCTTCTTATGGCGACCAATATTGGACGTAGTACTCCAGATGCGGATGCAGCATTGCCCGATACAACGGCAGGATAACTTCTTTCGTTCTGGTAGTAATACCCTTCTTGATTATATCTAGCATTCTATTCGCTCTCTTAGCGGCCGCTGCGCACTGTGCCGTCGGCTTCGTTGTCATGTCCACCATTACCCCCAAGTCTCTTTCTTGGATACTCTCATTCAATAGCATCCCTCCCATCGTATAGTTATACCTCGGGTTTCTGCTTCCCACAAGTAATACTTTACATTTCTCAACGTTGAACTTCATCTGCCATCTTGTCGCCCATTCCCCTAGTTTGTTCAAGTCCCTTTGCAATTCTTCGCAGTCCTCTTTAGTCCGAGCTCCACTAAATAGTTTGGTGTCGTCCGCAAATTTTATTATCTCACACTTCGTTCCTGTTTCTAGATCATTTATGAATATATTAAATAGCAGCGGCCCGAGCACCGAGCCCTGCGGGACACCACTCGTGACCCTCCTCCAGTCCGAGTAGTGGCCCTTTACTCCTACCCTCTGTTTTCTGCCCGCCAACCAGTTTCTGATCCATCTATGTACGTCTCCTTCCACTCCATGGTTCTTCAGTTTCCGAAGTAGGCATTCATGGGGTACCTTGTCAAACGCCTTTTAGAAATCTAGATATATGATGTCTATGGGCTCTCCTCTGTCCATCTGTTTGTTAATTCCTTCGAAGAAGTGTAATAAGTTCGTTAGGCACAATCTCCCCTTGCAGAAACCATGTTGGCTGGTTATCAGAAGTTTGTTTCTTTCAAGATGATCATCGATGTTTTCTTTTATCAGTACTTCCGCCATTTTCCGGTCTGTAGTTTTCCGGGTCACCTCTTGATCCCTTTTTAAAGATGGGCGTAACGTTGGCTATCTTCCAAACCTTCGGGATCACGCCTGTTTTCAGGAATAGATTGTAAATTTGCTGCAGTAGTTCCACTATTTCCTCCTTTAGTTCCTTCAGAACCCTTGGATGGATTCCATCCAGACCCGGGGATTTGTCAGTTTTTAATTTTTCTATCTGCCTGCGTACATCTTCAAGGCTCACTTCCATGGATGTTAATTTTTCTACTTGATCTCCTTTGAAGATTTGCTCAGGTTCCGGTATGTTCGTTGTGTCTTCGTTTGTAAATACAGATGAAAAGAACATGTTAAATCTTTCTGCCACTTCTTTCTCTTCCTTCACCACTCCCTTCCTGTCTCCGTTGTCCAGTGGTCCCATCTCCTCCCTAGCCGGCTGCTTCCCTTTAACATATCTAAAGAACGGTTTGAAATTTCGTGCTTCCCTGGCTAGCCTCTCTTCATACTCTCTTTTGGCTTTTCGAACCACTCGGTGACATTCTTTTTGATACTTCCTGTGCTCTTTCCAGTAAGGGAGAAGGGCTACTGCTGGACAGGTGGGAGCAGGCAAGGGGTGGTGGTGGACAGCCGAGGAAAGAGAGAGACAGAAAGAAAGACAGACAGACAGAAAGCAGCCAAGGAGAGAGAGAGAGAGAAAGACAGACAGACACATCTATTCTAGCACCCGTTAATGTAACGTCGCTTTGATATACGAGCAATTTGGTTTACGAGCATACTTCTGGAACGAATTATGCTCGTAAACCAAGGTTCCACTGTATTTGTAATTTTTCTCTAAAGTCCAGCATAGTACCGGAAGTCTGGAGGGTGGCCAATGTGATGTCATGAATTATTTCTGCTTCTTATCACTGACACAGGTTTGAATAAAACCATGAACTCAATTGGCATGCCTTCATTATGTTGGCTAAGCACAGATAATAGCAGGTTGCATTTTCATGGCAGTAATATAGGCACACTGCCATTTTGGTGTATCCTGTTTAAGATGTACAAATTGTCATCTTAGGGTGCTGGATCTCGCTGCAGGCTAACTTTCAGGTAAGAGATTGTGATGTTGACAGTGCTCCATAACAATCTGTGTTCTTTCCTTTAGACTAACTGGTAAAGCTTAATGTTTAACTGTCTTACTGTGTATTGTAGGACTTTGTTTGAATTTCTTTTTAAGAGTTTTAAAAATGAATGTTTCTATTTCAGACATTTTCAATGCATAAGTTTTAACTTGCTTATTTTAACTATGACAGTTTGTGAGCTACACCTGTGTTTCTCAACACGCGGTACACTTACCCCTAGGGGTACGTGAGCCTTTTGTAGGAGGTATGCGGCGCTTGCGCTGTATGTCTCCCAACTTCCTTCTTCTGTTGTGTCTATGCAGCGATGGCGTTGTACGTCTCCCTTCCTCCTACCGTCGCATATCTCCCACCTTTCTTGTCTTCTCTCTCCAGCTTCCCTCTCTGAACAGCAGCAGCTCACGGTATGACCTTTGCTAGGCCAGCCCACCTCCGGTTGCATTATCAGAGGCGAGCCAGACTAGCAAAGGCCCCGAGACTACCTAATGGAATCACCAGCTCAGCAGTACCTCTCCTCTTCCTAACGGCAGCTCACGGCGTGCTTTTAACTTCCCAACGCAGCTGTTGCTAGCGTTATGTTTAGCCGCGGTTTCATCAGGCAGTCTTGGGGCCTTTACTAGACTAGACCGCCTCTGACGAAAGAGGAAGTTGCATCATCGGAGGCGGGCCAGCCTAGCAAAGGCCCTGAGGCTGCCTGATGGAACAGCGGCTAAACTGACACTAGCGGCAGCTGCGTTGGGAAGTTAAAAGTACGCCGTGAGCTGCCGCTAGGGAGGGGAGAGGTACTGCATGACAGGAAGAAGGGATGCTGCTGGACATGGGGATAAGGAGAGGTGCTGCTGGACAAGAGGAAGGGAAAGGGAAGGGAGGTGCTGCTGGACCTGACAGAAGGGGGAAAAGGTGCTGCTGGACTTGAAGGAGAAGGGGAGGGACAGGAAAGGTATTGCACGCTGGAGGGGAGGGTAAGATGGTGCACGAGAAGAGACCATATTAGTTGTGAGTGGGAATGGGGGGAGGAAGGGAAGGAAGGAAAATTGTTGCAGGATGAGTGAGAATGAAGAGAGGGAGAAATGAACATGGTGTGGAGGAGAGGGAGAAATGGGGCACGGGGAAGGAACATGTTATGAGTGGGTTGGGGAGAGATGGACTGGGGGTGGGAAGGAGGGATGTCACACTTGAGGGAAGGGGCGAGGAGAAAGAGAAAGAGTGCAGGAGGCAGAAAGTGTTGGACTCATGGAGAGGGAGAGATGGACAGGGAGGGCAGAAAGAAGGGAAGGAGAAATGTCACACTCAAGGGAAGGGGGAGCGGGCAGAGAGTAAAAAGTTGGACTCATGGAGGGGGCGGGAATTAAGACTGGAGAGGAAGCGTGCTGAAGGCAGAGAGAAAGAAACGTTGGATGCTTAGTCAGAAGGAAGTGCAACCAGAGGCTCATGAAATCACCAAATAACAAAGATAGGAAAAATGATTTTATTTTTAATTTAGTGATCAAAATGTGTTCGTTTTGAGAATTTATATCTGCTGCCTATATTTATCTATTTTTCTTTTTTATTTATTTATAAGTTTTCAAGTTACATACCAAGTAAACACTTGTACAGAAAGTAAGTTAGTAAAGATATGACTTATTACCGATATAAATCTGATATGACTTATAACCGATATAAATATAAATCTCAAACTTATAACCGATATAAATGTCAAACTTTTTAAGATAAATGATAAAGAAAATTATTTTCAACTAACCCAATCAAGTTGTGGCCAATCAGGGACTTCCCTAGAATCCTCCCTAAGGAAGTCCCTGATTGGCTGAGGGAGGAGCCTGAGGTGCCTCAGCCAATCAGGGCCTTAGGCCTCTCCCCATGCATCAGATGATGCGCCAAGGCGGGGGCCTAAGGCCGCTATTGTGCAGTGGCGGCCCGGGGAGCAGGAGCAGGAAGACTTTACTCCTGCTCCCGAAGATCGGAGTAGGAGCAGGAGGGTCCAGGCACCCCTCCTGCTCCCAAGATGGCCATCCTTGTCGGAAGGAGCAAGAGGGACTGGGCACCCCTCCTGCTTCCAACTATTTCAAAAGGTACCGGGGTGGGTGGGCCGGGCTCGACCGCCTGGACCAACCAGGGTTGGGCCAGAGGGTGGGAGGCCTCGGAGCAGGAAGGACTAAGAACCCCTCCTGCTCCCAACTTTTTGGTGCTGGGGGTGGGCCATGCCGGTTGGGGGAGGGGGCGAGGGCTGTCCTGGGAGGGCCATGCCATGAGGGGAGCGAGGGCCATGCCGGTCACGGGGAGGGAGGGCGAGTTCCGTGCCGATCGGGGGTGACCGTGCTTGGGGGGGAGGCACATTTTTGTGAGGGGGTACATTTTTTTGATAGGCCTGCCTGTCTTTTTTATTCATTTTTTTATGGGGCAGATATTTTGCATGTGTAACACACGCAAAATATCTGTGCCATGGAAAAATATGAATAAAAAGACAGTCAGGCCTGTCAAAATACCTGCAGACCTGCCGGTAACTCAAGTTACCGACAGGTCTGCATCATTCATGTTTGCCAATAGTAAAACCCGACTTAAAATAGCCAAGCAATTGTTAGTGAATCAATCGCTTGGCTATTTTGCATGGGGGTTTTACTAATTTGCATGGGACGATCGGATTTTTACAGGCGTTAGTGAATAGTGCAGGAGGGAAATCTGGTCGTAAAGGGCTCGCAAACCGATTGGTACACGATCGGTTTGCTTAGTGAATCTAGCCCATAGAAACATAGTAGATGACGGCAGATAAAGACCCAAATGGTCCATCCAGTCTGCCCAACCTGATTCAATTAACAAAAAAATGTTTCTTCTTCTTAGCTATTTCTGGGCAAGAATCCAAAGCTCTGCTTGGTACTGTGCATAGATTCCAACTACTGAAGTCTCTGTCAAAGCTCATTCCAGCCCATCTTCAACTAAACGACCATATACAGACAGACGAAAAGCACTCACAAAGGAAGATTAAGAAAGCGCAATCCACACAATTTACACATTGGGGGACGGGGTGGGGTATATTTAATATTGAATTTTTGCTATAATTACTTTAAGAGTGGGTGGGAGGGGATTGATGTTTTTGTTTCAAACGATTGTGAAGAATTTCAAGTGTTATATTGGAAGTATAATGTGTGGTATTTGTACATTTGATGTATGTTTTACAATGATTAAAGAATTTTAGGTTGCTTTGAGAGGGGTGGGTGGGAGGGGGTATATATTTTTGTTCTAGATCATATGATATAGATTTTCAAGTGTTATATTGTAATTGTGATGGATGTATTTATGTACACTTGTTTATGATTTATAATGAATAAAGAATTTAAAAAAAGAAAGAAAGCGCAATCCAAAAAATTATTGCTTTTAGGGGATTCTATCATCAGAGGCATTAACATTGAAACACAAGCCAAGGAGCCAACAAATACTGTCTCTAATTAAGGAAGAAACTAAGAAGTCTAAAGCTGATGTTGTTAACAATCTGGGAACAAATGACCTGGCCAACAACTCCATACTTGCAGCTCAGAAAGCCTTTCGGGAGCTTGATGAGGGCTTCTCAATATCCCCTCTTTAAAAAATATTAACACTATACGCTTAAATATATTTTTGGTTACTGCACCTTCCCTCTGGAACTCTATTCCTAATTACATAAGTGGGGAAATAAACTTAAATCAGTTCAAATCTAAATTAAAAACTTTTTTTGTTTAAAGACACCTTTGAGTAGTAGTTACTCTTTTAAAGATGCTGTTAAATAGCACCTGTCCTTCTAAGGACAATTCCACATCCCTTCTCTTGGACTTTCCCCCACCTTTTGTTCTTTCCCTCAGTGTCTCCTTTCTCTATAATTTTGATGTTCAACCCCTCTTTCCCTTTTGTTCAAGTTTGTCCGTTTGGTTAATTATTCCCCCATTATGTCTATTTTATTAACTTGATTGTTTTTATTAACTTATGTACACTGCCTAGAAGCCTGATTAGGCAGTATAATAAATTTTTAAATAAACTTGAAACTAGCTTTTTCAGAAGTCCTGCCTGCAAATGGAAAGTGAGAGCAAAGAGTTAAAAACAGAGAGGACTTCAACAGGTGGCTCAAAGCCTAGTGTCATCAAGAAGGCTTTAAGTACATAGGAGGATGGAGAAATACATGGAAGGACAAGAAGCTATATTGTGCTGATGGGCTACATATTACTACAGCATGAAAAAGAATCCTTGCAGAGAAATGAAGACAATATGTTTCTAGGAATTTAAACTAGAAGGTGGAGGTGGCGTATGTATGAAAGACAATTATAAAGACCACCCCCAGCAAAAGACAAGATATGATGGTAGTAAAGATTACAACACAAACCAATATTAGCAACTCACTTCTTAGCGCTGCAACGGAAAGTGAAACGAAACAAAAAAACTATACAAAAAAGATTACTGCTGGAAAGCGATGACCACAAATGCTTGCAGTCTAAGCAATAAAGCACAGTTACTTACTGTAACAGGTGTTATCCAGGGACAGAAGGCAGATATTCTTAACTGATGGGTGATGGCACCGATGGAGCCCCGGTACGGACAATTTTAGAGTGATTGCACTCTAAGAACTTAGAAAGTTCTAGTTAGGCTGCACCGCGCATGCGCGAGTGCCTTCCCGCCCGACAGAGGCACGCGGTCCCCAGTTAAGATAAGCCAGCTAAGAAGCCATCCCGGGGAGGAAGGTGGGACGTAAGAATATCTGCCTGCTGTCCCTGGATAACACCTGTTACGGTAAGTAACTGTGCTTTATCCCAGGACAAGCAGGCAGCATATTCTTAACTGATGGGTGACCTCCAAGCTAACAAAAAGAGGATGGAGGGAAGGTTGGCCATTAGGAAAATAAATTTTGTAAAACAGATTGGCCGAAGTGTCCATCCCGTCTGGAGAATGCATCCAGACAATGATGAGATGTGAAAGTATGAACTGAGGACCAAGTAGCAGCCTTGCAGATTTTCTCAATAGGAGTGGATCTGAGGAAAGCCACAGATGCTGCCATAGCTCGAACTCTATGGGCCGTGACAGAACCTTCCAGTGTCAGTCCGGTCTGAGCATAACAGAACGAGATGCAAGCAGCAAGCCAATTGGATATCGTGCGTTTAGAAACAGGATGACCCAGCTTGTTAGGATCAAAAGACAGGAATAGTTGAGGAGAAGATCTGTGAGGCTTAGTGCGTTCTAAATAGTAAGCCAAAGCACGCTTACAGTCCAAAGTATGCAAAGCCTGTTCCCCTGGATGAGAATGAGGTTTTGGAAAGAAAACAGGTAAGACAATGGACTGGTTAAGGTGAAAGTCAGAGACAACCTTAGGAAGAAACTTTGGATGTGTATGCAGAACCACCTTGTCATGATGAAAAACAGTGAAAGGCGAATCTGCAACTAGTGCATGTAACTCACTGACCCTCCTGGCAGAGGTGAAAGCAATAAGGAAGACCTCTTTCCAAGTGAGAAATTTGATAAGAGTTGTGGCCATCGGTTCAAAGGGAGGCTTCATTAAAGCGGAAAGAACCACATTAAGATCCCTAGACAATAGGAGGAGGCTTGAGAGGTGGTTTCACATTGAAAAGCCCCCACATAAATCTGGAAACCAACGGATGAGCAATAAGAGGTTTTCCGTGAACAGGTTCATGAAAAGCAGTGATGGCAATGAGGTGGACTCTGATAGAGGTAGACTTGAGACCTGAGTTAGACAAAGAAAGAAGATAATCCAACACTAGTTCTACTGCTAGTGAGGTAGGATCATGATGATGCAGAAGGCACCAGGAAGAAAACCGAGTCCACTTCTGTTGATAACACTGAAGAGTGGACGGCTTCCTGGAAGCATCAAGAATAGAATGGACAAGGTGAGAAAGAAGTGAGTGGGTCAAGCTCAGCCCGAGAGATACCAAGCTGTCAGGTGTAGAGACTGCAGGTTGGGATGTAGAAGGGACTGCTGATGCTGAGTAAGTACAGTAAGAAATACTGGAATAAGAATGAGCTCCCTGGAACTGAGTTGAAGAAGAAGGGAGAACCAATGTTGCCTGGGCCACCGTGGAGCAATGAGAATCATGGTGGCTCGATCCCTGTGGAGTTTGAACAAGGTCCGCAACATGAGAGGTAGAGGAGGAAAGGCATAAAGGAACCGACTGGTCCAATCCAGAAGAAACACATCTGGTGCCAGACGATGAGGGGAGTAGAGTCTGGAGCAAAAGAGAGGCAGTTCATGATTGTGAGGAGCCGCAAAGAGGTCCACTTGCGGAGTCCCCATTGAGCGAAAACGGACTGGAGAGTCATGGGATCGAGAGTCCATTCATGAGGCTGGAGAATTCTGATAAGATTGTCGGCCAAGAAATTCTGCTCTCCCTGGATGTAGACAGCTTTCAGGAATAAATGGCGAGCTGTCGCCCAAGACCAAATCTTTTGGGCCTCCTGACACAACAGGCGAGAGCCCGTCCCACCCTGTTTGTTGATGTAGTACATTGCAACTTGATTGTCTGTGCAAAGCAGTAGGACTTGAGGAAAGAGGAGATGCTGAAAAGCCTTGAGGGCGTAAAACATCGCTCTGAGTTCCAGGAAATTGATGTGATGTCTCTTTTCCTGGGCAGTCCAAAGACCTTGAGTTTGGAGATCGTTCAAGTGAGCTCCCCAGGCATACGGGGAGGCGTCTGTGGTGATGTCGAGATGATGAGGAGGCAGATGGAATAGAAGACCTCTGGAGAGATTTGAAAATTTTAACCACCGTTGCAGAGACTGTCGAAGAGACGATGTCACAGATATGTGTCGTGAACAAGGATCCGTTGCCTGGGACCATTGGGTAGCCAGGGTCCATTGAGGAGTGTGCAGGTGAAGACGTGCGAAGGGGGTGACATGAACTGTCAACGCCATGTGACCCAAGAATACCATCATTTGTTTGGCAGAGATGGAAAGCTGTGGGAGCACCTGCTGACAGAGATGAAGAAGGGTCTGAAGGTGGTTGGATGGAAGAAACGCCCTCATTAGAACAGTGTCCAATATCGCTCCAATAAATTGAAGTCGCTGAGTTGGAATGAGATGTGACTTGGGTAGGTTGATCTCGAAACCCAGGATTCGGAGAAACTGGATGGTCTGGTTGGTGGCAAGAAGCACTGCCTGAGGTGAAGGAGCCTTGATTAACCAGTCGTCCAGGTAAGGGAAGACTTGGAAATTGTGAAAGCGTAGAAAGGCAGCTACCACAATGAGACATTTGGTGAATACCCTGGGAGAGGAGGCCAGACCGAAGGGTAACACCTTGTACTGGTAATGGGAACGATTGATGAGAAATCGGAGGTACTGTCTGGACGTCAGATGTACTGGGATATGTGTGTAGGCTTCTTTGAGATCCAGGGAGCATAGCCAGTCGCCCTGATTGAGAAGAAGGTAAAGTGTGGCAAGAGAGAGCATTTTGAACTTCTCCTTGACCAAACATTTGTTGAGATCCCTGAGATCTAATATGGGTCTGAGATCTCCGGTCTTTTTGGGGACTAGAAAGTATCAGGAGTAAAATCCCTGACCTCTCTGCTCTGGAGGAATTTCTTCGATGGCACTGAGGAGAAGGAGGGACTGAACTTCTTGATCGAGAAGGAGGGACTAAGATTTGTTGGAAGCAGACTCCTTTGGAGGACTTGGTGGTGGAAGAGTGTGAAAGTTGAGGGAGTATCCGTGACGGATGATGGACAGAACCCAGTGATCTGCGGTGATTACTTCCCAACGGCTCAGAAAAAATTGGAGACGCCCCCGATGGGTTGCAGTAGAGGAGAAGAAGAGAGAAGACTGGCTATGTCCTGGAGGAGGAAATCAAAAGGGCTGAGTGGACTTAGGCTGAGAAACAGGTTTTACTGGTGGTTTCTGCTGTTGACGAGCCTGCTGGTGCTGTTGCTGCCGTTGCCTCCGAGGCTGGGGAGGATGAGGAGGAAGAGGCCGAGCTGAGAAATGATGCTGGTAAGACGTCTGCTATCGAAAAGGACGAGCAGGTGGGGGTTTCTTTTTGGTTTTCAATAAAGTATCCCATCTAGTCTCGTGAGCAGAAAGTTTCTGAATGGTGGTATCCAGAGATTCACCAAACAGCTCGTCACCCAGGCAGGGAGCGTTGGCAAGGCGGTCCTGGTGGTTTACATCAAGTTCTGAGACGCGGAGCCAAGCTAAACGTCTCATAGCGACAGCCACTGCTGTAGCTCGGGACGTGAGCTCAAACGTGTCGTAGATGGAACAGACCATAAACTTCCGGAGCTGGAAAAGATTGGAAGTACATTGTTGAAAAGCAGGCATCTTGCGTTCCGGGAGGTACTTCTGAAAAGTGGTAAGCTGATGAATGAGATGTTTCAGGTAGAAAGAAAAATGGAATGCATAATTACCTGAACGATTGGCCAACATAGCGTTCTGATATAACCGCTTGCCAAATTTATCCATGGCCTTACCCTCTCTGCCAGGAGGGACAGAAGCGTACACACTAAAGCCCGCAGTTTTCTTCAGGGTCGACTCTACAAGCAAAGACTCATGTGGGAGCTGAGGCTTGTCAAACCCGGGAATGGGGATACCTTATAAAGAGACTCTAGCTTTCTAGGAGCTCCTGGAATGGTTAGAGGAGTCTCAAGATTTTTATAAAAGATTTCCCTCAAGATGTCATGTAAGGGTAATTTTAGGAATTCCCTCGGAGGTTGATCAAAGTCCAAAGCATCAAGGAATGCTTTGGACTTTTTGGAATAAGACTCCAATGGAATCGAAAGGGTGTCTGACATTTCTTTAAGAAATTTAGTGAAGGAAGTCTGCTCTGGCTTACTATCAGGCTCCTGAACAGATCGATCAGCCTCATCCGAAGAAAGGTCGTCATCGGTACCGAGAGGATCAATGGAATCATCCCATAAATCAGGGTCACGCACTGAAGGGAGTCGTCCCTGGGAGAGAGGAGTAGAGACCTCCGCATGTCGGGTTTTGCGTACCGATTTGCCTGATCGCATTGATACCGTATCTGGGGAAGTATGGAAAGCGGTACGGAGGTTCTGGTCAGAGAGCGGTACCGGCTCAGAGACTGAGTGAACCGCCCTACGCAAGGTTTTCGGTTCTGCCGATAGAATAGGCATGGATACCGAAGAGGTAGAATGTAGCGGTGCCGATAAAGTTGATGCCGACAAAATAGGCTGGTCGACAACCGGCACCAAAGGCTCAGAGGGTACCGACACTGGAAGGTTCGGTGTCAAAAGAGCCGGGAGGAGTTGTTGCAACTGCTCTTTAAGTTGGACCTGGAGAATGGATGCTATGCGGTCATCCAATGATGGTCCCGATGGCACCGCTTTTCTCTTTTTTGGTACCTGTGGTGCAGCTCTACGCTCAGGAGAAGTAGATGCCGATAACGAGGCAGTGACTTCAATAAGAGCGGAGCGTTTACGGGGCCGACGCGCGGTCTGCAGGACTTGGCTCACTGCTTGGTCGACCGGCGGGCCCAGGACAGTAGGGGATGGCTTCTTAGCCAGCTTACCTGGGGGGTGCGACACCGAGGACACGTCCTGCGGTGTCGAAAGGGCCGGCGCTGATTTCGAGGATGCTGCCGATGCCGGGGTTGATGCCGGTGGACCCTCCATAGCGGTACCCAAAAGAAGCTGTTGTTGAATTTGGCGATTTTTTAAAGTTCGCTTTTGAAGAGAAGCGCAACGGGTGCACGTTGAAGCCCTATGATCCGGACCCAAGCACTGAAGATACCAATTGTGCAGGTCGGATAAAGATATAGGGCGTGCACACCGCTGACACTTCTTAAAGCCCGGTGAAGGGGGAATGAAGGGAAAAACGGCAGTTGCAAAATCGAAGGTCGAGGCTTCGATGTTGCCAACACTTCTTAAAGCCCGGTGAAGGGGGAATGAAGGGAAAAACAGCAGTTGCAAAATTGAAGGTCGAGGCTTCGATGTTGCCAACAGGCCCCGTCGGGGCCGACCGAAAAATAAAGAAAAAAAGATAATTTTTTTTTTTAGTTGGTTATGGAAAACAAGGGAGAAAAAATGTGAACAATTTCACGAATAAACACGCGAGCGGGAAGGCGAAGAAAAACTTTTCAACAGCCGTTGAAAAAACGCGTCTTCTTAGCTCCGCGTAAACTAAGAAACTGGGGACCGCGCGCCTCCGTTGGGCGGGAAGGCACTCGCGCATGCGCGGTGCGGCCTAACTAGAACTTTCTAAGTTCTTAGAGTGCAATCACTCTAAAATTGTCCGTACCGGAGCTCCGTCGGTGCCGTCACCCATCAGTTAAGAATATGCTGCCTGCTTGTCCTGGGATAAAGTTCATGATCTGCAAGCCCTGATGTTAAGCGGGACTGGAAAAGCGTCACAACTGGAGTGGCACAGGGTTTGGTGCTTGGGACTGTGCTCTTCAACATATTTATAAACGACCTAGAAATTGGTATGACGAGTAAGGTGATTAAATTTTCAGATGATACAAAGTTATTCAGAGTAGTGAGGACACAGAAGGATTGCGAAGACCTACAACGAGACAAACACACTTGAGGAATGGGCTGCGAAATAGCAAATGAGGTTCAACGTAGATAAGTGCAAGGTGAAAATCATATGCACGAATACAGGATATCCAGTACTATACTTTGAGAGAACCCCCAGGAAAGAGACTTGGGAGTATTTGTAGACAAGTCAATGAAACCATCCGTGCAATGTGCGGCAACTGCAAAGAGGGCAAACAGAATGCTAGGAATGATTAAGAAGAGGATCACAAACAGATCTGAAAAGGTTATCATGCCATTGTACCGATCCTGGAATACTGTGTCCCAACACTGGTCGCCGAACATGAAGAAGGACATAGTACTACTCGAAAGGATCCAGAGAAGAGCAACCAAAATGGTTAAGGGGACTAGAGGAATTGCCGTACAATGAGAGGATAGAGAAACTGGGCCTATTCTCCCTTGAAAAGAGGAGACAGAGGGGACATGATCAAAACATTCAAGCATATTGAAGGGAATTGACTTAGTAGAGAAAAAGAGATTGTTCACCCTCTCCAAGATGAAGAGAATGAGAGGACATTTGCTAAAGTTAAAAGATTCCGTACCGTAAGGAAGTTCTTCTTCACCCAGAGAGTGGTAGAAATCTGGAATGCTCTTCCAGAGGCTGTTATAGGGGAAAGCACCTTTCAGGGATTCAAGAAAAGGTTGGATAAATTCCTGCTGGAATAGAACATACGCAGTTAAGACTAGACTCAAATAGGGCACTGGTTTTGACCTAAGGGCCGTCGCGTGAGCAGACTGCTGGACACAATGGACCACTGGTCTGACCCAGCAGCGGCAAATCTTATGTTCTTATGGATATTGTTGCTATCACAGAGATATGGTCCAGTGAATCCCATGGATGGGATGCAAACATACCAGGATATAATCTTTTTAGAAAGGACAGAGAATCAAAAAGGTGGAGGAGTAGCTCTCTATGTTAAGATCGATATCCAAGCGAATGAAATGCAAGGGACCTGGGAAGAGGAAGAAGCGATATGGAACACTCTGAAAAGAGAAGCTGGAACTTCTATCCACGTGGGTGTAGTCTACAGACCTCCGACTCAATCGCAGCAAATCGATAAAGATCTGATTGTGGATATCCAAAAGTTTGGTAAGAATGAGGTGCTGCTGTTAGGAGCTTTCAACCTGCTGGATGCGGACTGGAAAGTTCCATCTGCAGAGTCGGAAAGAAGTAGGGAGATTACAAGAGGCTCTGCTCAGACAAATGATGATGGAACTCATGAGGGAAAAAGTGATATTGGATCTGGTCCTCACAAATGGGGAGAGTATTTCTAATGTTTGAGTGGGTGCTCACCTGGGAAGTAGCGATCATTAAACGGTCTGGTTTGATATAACGTCTAAAGTGGAGAACGGCTGCACGATATTTGAAGTCCTATAATTCAAACGTACAGACTTTAATAAAATGGAAGAGTACCTGAAGAAAGAGCTGATAGGATGGGAGGACATAAGAGAAGTGGAAAAACAGTGGTATA
Organism: Geotrypetes seraphini; assembly: GCF_902459505.1. Taxonomy (NCBI): domain Eukaryota; kingdom Metazoa; phylum Chordata; class Amphibia; order Gymnophiona; family Dermophiidae; genus Geotrypetes; species Geotrypetes seraphini. The sequence goes on along the minus strand of NC_047087.1, from coordinate 8,344,782 downwards.
AGCTGAAAGGAGCAATAAAAATGGCTAGGAACCTTTATGTGAAGAAAATAAATATGAACAAGAGAAAAAGGAAACTGATATGGTTCTCCAAACTAGTGGTGGAGAAAATAAAGGCAAGAGTCTGCGTTCCTGAAATATAAAAAAAAAACCAAGAAGAGGAGCACAGAAAGGACTACAGGGTGAAACTGAAAAAAGCCAAGAGAGAGATACGTCTGGCGAAAGTGCGGGCAGAAGAGCAAATGGCTAAAAATGTAAAAAAGGGAGACAAAAATTTTTTCAGATATATTAGTGAAAGGAGGAAGATGAAAAATGGAATTGCTAAACTAAAAGATGCTAGGAACCAATATGTGGTGAGTGATGAAGAAAAAGCAAGCATGCTAAACAAATACTTCTGCTCTGTGATCACCAAAGAAAATCCTGGAGAAGGACCAAGTTTCTCTGGCAAAGTTACACAAGAAAATGGAATAGATTCTACGCCATTCACGGAGGAAAGTGTTTATGAGCAACTTGAAAAACTGAAGGTGGACAAAGCGATGGGACCGGATTGGATCCATCCCAGGATACTAAGGGAGCTCAAACAGGTTCTGGTGGGTCCTATTAAATACTTGTTTAACAAATCTCTGGAGACGGGAAAAGTTACTGGGGATTGGAGAAGAGTGGATGTGGTCCTTATTCACAAAAGAGGTCACAGAGATGAAACGGGAAGTAACAGGCCAGTAAGCCTCACTTCGGTTGTTGGAAAAATAATTAATGTGTTGCTGAAAGAAAGGATAGTGAACTTCCTAGAATCTAATGGGTTACAAGACCCAAGGCAACATAGCTTTACTAAAGGTAAATCGTGCCAAACAAACCTGATTGAATTTTTTGATTGGGTAACCAAAGAACTGGATCAAGGACATATGCTAGATGTCATTTACTTAGATTTCAGCAAAGCCTTTGACACGGTTCCTCTTAGGAGGCTCTTGAACAAACCTGAAGGGCTAAAGTTCGGCCCAAAGTGGTGAACTGGATTAAGAACTGATTGTCAAACAGAAGCCAGAGGGTGCTGGTTAATGGAAGTCGCTCAGAGGAAGGAAAGGTGAGTAGTGGACTTGATTAAGGCGCACTAACTGGCGTCGCGGATGGAAGATTGAACTAGTCGCGGTACCTGTGTATCTTTTAATTTTCATTTAATTTCATTTAAACAGTCGCCTTTAATCGCCTGATCGCTGTCAATCGCCTTTAACCGCGCTTACCCGCCAGCATCCACCTGACTTCTATCCACCGCATCGTGATAGAGAGCCCTTGGGCGCCGCGGTGGAGAGCCGCACGCCGCAACCAGAAACTGAAGCAGGGAGGCGGCGGAGAGCAGAGGCCAGGACGCTGCAAAAACCACCAGTGCCGCTCTCCGCCTGACATCAGCCTGCCCGACCTTCAGCCCACCTAGCCCACGCACCCTGGTAAAGTACGCCTGCGTGCCGCGGTAGAGAGCCGCACTCCGCAGCTTAGAATCGAGGCAAGGGCGCGGTAGAGAGCCAGGACCAGGACAGAGGCCACCACGGGATGCCTGCAGCGACGCCATTCTCCTCCCCAGCACCGCTGCCGCCCACAACAACAATGCTCCCCACCAGGACCAGGACCAAGGCCAGCGCGGGAGGCCTGCAGCGGCGACGTTCTTCTTCCCAGCACTGCCGCCGCCCACAAAAGCAGTGCTCCCCACCCGGACGCAGAGAGACGTGTTCTGAGGCTGAGGTTGGGATCTGAGCGACTGCACTCCCAGGTACTGCGTCGAGGAGCCGAACGGAGAGCGCTATGGAGGTTGCTGCTGCCTTTGGTGGCATTGATCTTCACTGTGAAGCCATCACGATAGAGGAGAAGGAAACCAGGAGCCCGATCCCGTGGGCAGTCAATCCGCCCCCCCTCCCCCGAACCAACGAGGGAATCCTAAAAATCAGCACTGATACCAAAGGGCAGGAGAGTGAAGCAGAACCCGATCCTGCAAGCAAACAAATTGATTTGCCCATTCCCCGATACCAGCAGGCAGGAGCCCGCCCCTACAGGCAAGAAAATTGAGCCGCCTATCCCTTGAACCAGCGGGGAAACTCAAAAACCAGCACCAATACCAGCGGGGAAACTTAAAATCAACACCGATACCAGCGGAGAAACTTAAAATCAACACCGATACCAGCGGGCAGGAGAGAGAGGCAGGAGTCTGATCCCGCAAGCAAGCGATCCGCCCTTCCCCCGAACCAGAGAGGAAACTTAAAATCAGCATCGATACCAGCGGGCAGGAGCCCGACCCTGCTGGCAAGCAAATCGAACCGCCCCTCCCCCGAACCAGTGGGGAAATTCAAAAAACCAACAACGGTACCAGCGGGGAAACTTATAAATCAGCATCGATACCAGTGGGCAGGAGAGAGAGGCAGGAGCCCGATCCTGCAAGCAAGCGATCCGCCCCTCCCCCGAACCAGCGGTAAACTTAAAATCAGTTATCTGATTCACTGTCAATTAATCATCCTATAAACGGAAGTAACAGAAACACCAAATAGCCGTTAGGACAAGAAGGAGTCAATCTAACTTACAAGCGTGCATCTCCTATTGCTCCTAATTTAATATGCAATAGCATTAAGGATGTTAAGTCACTCCATCCACAGTTACACTCAATCCACTACCCTGCTTTACCCATTAGGTTTATAATCAACCAACAGGAAGACAGAGAAAATCATATCAAGGTAATCTCAAGCAACAGAAGACATCAACGGAGAAAAATAAAAGAATGAGGGAAGTAAAACCATTACACCCATCAATCCTATCACATCTACTTCCGTTCCCTGTGCATATCTTAACACCAGATCTGTTAGGAACAAAGCATTCTTAATTAAAGATTGGATCATCAACAAGCAAATAGCCTGTCTCTTTCTAATGGAAACGTAGCTTCTGTCTTAAGCCGACCCAATAATAAATAATCTTATACCAGATAACTTTAAAATCCACACGCTAAATCGCGAAGGGAGAAGAGGGGGAGAATTAGCAATTGTCACCAAAGAAGGATTTGTAGTCGAACTATTGGATTCCAAAATGACCAATCAATTAGAAATATTAGCCTGTAAAATTAGCAATAAGGAACTAGAAGACTCCCTTTCTTGTATATTATTCTATGTTCCGCTGAAAAGCTGGCCAAAAGCCAGAGAAGACTTCTGCGAATCCGTCCTACACAACTCGCTCACTTCATCACATAACCTAATCGCTGAAGACATAAACTTACATCTAGATGATATAGACAATCCAGAACTGAAAGACTTTAAAAACTTTCTTTCTTTACTCAATTACAATCTCCCTTCACCCACTCAAACACATGAAAAAGGCCATCATCTAGATATGGTAGCGATGTCCATAAAGGAAATCATAAACCCTCCCATCTCTCTCTCAAACGGTACTTGGTGCCATGATATCTGGTCCGACCATTTCACATATTATTCCAATCTAATTTGGACCCAGCTAAAATCTAAGACACGCCCACGGACAAAAAAGTGAAAGGGCTTTTCCTTCCAGGGGTTGATGGAAGGCAGCAATTGCACTAAGATGTACCCGAATGGAGTTGGTCTTCAGGCCAGAGTGAGAAAGATGGAGCAAATATTCCAGGACCAAGGGGACCGGGACCGACGCCGGGTCCTGGTCGTGTGAGGAGCATCAGGACGAGAATCTGGTCCACTTTTGGGAATAGCAGGTTCTAGTCGAGGCCTTCCTCGAGGCTTCCAGTATTTCCTTGACTGATTGCGACACAGGGAGAGAAGTCAGGGGGAGAGAAACCAAGCATTCAGATGAAGAGACTGAAGATTTGGATGCAACAGCGATCCCTGGCTCTGCAATAGCAGAGAGGGAAACAGAGGCAGAGGTAGTGGATCTCTGGTACTGAGTTGAAGTAGAAGGGAAAACCAAGGCTGGCGTGGCCACCGAGGAGCAATCAAGATCATAGTGGCTCGCACTGGTTTGAGATGGACCAGCGTCCGCAGAATCAGAAGAAAAGGCGGAAACGCGTATAGAAACCTTCCCTCCCAATCTAGGAGGAAGGCGTTGGCCTCGAGGCGGTCCGGGGAGTACATCCGGGAGCAGAATTGAGGGAGTTTGTGGTTGAGGGGGGAGGCGAACAGATCTACATGAGGAGTCCCCCACTTCTCGAACACCTGTCGTAAGGTTTGGGCGTGCAGCGACCACTCGTGTGGCTGGAGGAGGCGGCTGAGTCTGTCTGCCAGACAGTTCCGCTCTCCTTGTATGTACACCGCCCGAAGGAAGATGTTGTTGGAGATTGCCCACTTCCAGAGACGCAGGGCTTCCTGACAGAGGGCCCGAGACCCCGTCCCCCCTTGCTTGTTTACGTAGTACATTGCTACCTGGTTGTCGGTTCGGACGAGAACCACCCGGTCGTGGAGCAGATGTTGAAAAGCCACAGCGGCGAGATAGATGGCCCGAAGCTCCAGCACGTTGATGTGGCAGCGGCGGTCCTCTGTTGGCCACATCCCCTGAGTGCGTAGGCCATCCAGGTGAGCTCCCCAAGCGTACTCCTACGAATCCGTGGTGAGTACCTTGCTGTGTGGAGGGGCGAGAAAAAGTAAACCTTTGGACAAATTTGAAGAGTCGGCCCACCAGAGGAGTGATCGTTGCAAGGAAGGAGTCACTGTCACAGGACGGTCGATTGGGTCCCGGGTCCTGACGCCATTGGGAGGCCAGGGTCCATTGAGGAGTCCTCAGGTGGAGGCGGGCGAAGGGTATGACATGGACGGTAGAGGCCATGTGGCCCAGAAGAGTCATCATCTGCCGAGCCGATACAGAGGTCAGCAGCGAAATCCTTCGACTCAGACTTACTAACGCCTCTTGACATGGAGGGGGAAGAAAGGAGCGGAGGCGAACGGTATCCAGCACGGCCCCGATGAACTGTAAGGACTGAGAGGAGCGCAGCTGGGATTTTAGGAAGTTTACCTCGAACCCCAGACCTTGAAGGTAAATAATAGTCTGTCGGGTCGCTGAGATAACCCCCTCCTTGGACGGGGCTTTGATCAGCCAGTCGTCCAGGTAGGGGAATACCTGGAGGCCCTGAGAGCGTAAGGCAGCTGCGACCACCACGAGGCACTTCGTGAAGACTCAGGGTGACGACGCCAGGCCAAAGGGGAGGACTCGGTATTGTAGGTGTAGGTCCCCCACCTGAAAGCGCAGGAACTTGCAGTGAGCGGGGTGCACTGGAACATGTGTGTAGGCTTCCTTCAGATCGTGGGAGCAGAGCCAATCGCCCTCGTCGATGAGAGGGTAGAGAATCGGTAGGGAAAGCATCCGGAACTTTTCCCACACCAGAAATTTGTTGAGTCGCCTCAAGTCTAGAATTGGGCGCTGGTCTCCTGTCTTCTTTGGTACCAGGAAGTAACGGGAGTAGAACCCTTTCCCCGTTGGTCGGGGGGAACCACCTCCACTGCTCGTAGGCGAAGCAGTTCTCGAGCTTCTGAGAAAAGGAGGGGTAACTGAGTTCGGTTGGAAGGGCACACCCTTGGAGGATTGTCTGGAGGGTTTTCCCGAAAGTTGAGAATATCCTGATGAGATCACGCCAAGGACCCATGCGTCCAACGTGACTTGTTCTCAGCGCGGGTAGAAGGCTCTGAGGCGTCCCCCGATGGGAAGGAGGCCTGGGGCTGTGGCGGAGGGGGCCAGCCCCCGTCCGCTTATCCCGTCAAAAGGACGGGGATGGTTTGGCAGTCGCAGGCGGCTGGGACTTGGGCGGAGCCCGATGGTGAGCTTGCGGGCGTCGGGGCGGAAGCCGTGAGAAGGCAGGGGTAGATTTTTGAGGGTAGCGGCGGAGGGGCCCTGAACGGCCTGGACGCTGGCGGTTTCGGCTTTTGCCGAACGAGGGAGGCAAACGAGCGTTCGTGTTCCGAAGGGCGTTTCGTAGCTGCCTCGATAGTGTCATCAAAAAGTTCTTTGCCCACGCAGGGGAGGTTAGCCAACCAGTCCTGTAAGTTAGGGTCCATGTCGACGAGGCGTAACCAGGCTAGGCGGCACATGGCGATAGCGAAGGCTGCCACTCTGGATGAAAGTTCGAAGCCATCATAGGCCGCGTGAAATAAATGGAGGCGTAGGTTGGAGAAAACCTCCAGGAGCAGGTTAAAGGCTCCTTGGCGTGAGACCGGCAGGTCGGTCGCAAAGGCTCCCAACAGTCCAATGAGATGTTTCAAGTAGGACGTGAAGGTGAAAGTGTAACTTTGTACCCTAGAGGCCATCATAGAGTTCTGGTACAGTCTTCTGCTGAACTTGTCAAGGGTCCGACCCTCTCGACTGGGGGGACTGCCGCTGAGACCTGGGAGGGGTGAGCCTTTTTCAGGGAAGATTCTACCAACAGCGACTGGTGGGAGAGCTGTGGTTGCTCAAACCCGGGGTATGGTACTGTATGGTACTTGGACTCCATTTTGAAGGGGACAGCTGTTACCATATAGGGGGTCTCCAGATTCCTGAAGAAAGCCTGCTGGAGTACCGGATTGGGCGGTAAGCAAAGGGACTCTCTGGGCGGTGACAGCAAATCCAGCTCCGCCAGGTACTCTTTAGAGTATCTTGAGTCGGACTGGAGGTCTAAGTCCAGAGCGTGGCCCATGTCCTGGACAAAGCGAGTGAAGGAGGGGAGGGGCGGGACGTTCCCGGGGCCCCGTGTGGGGACAGTAAACGAGACCTCCGTCGAGCGGAGAAGGACGGGGAGGCTTCCCTCGAGTATCGAGGTTCATGCTCCGACCCGCGCTCCAAGACCGGGGAAACACTGTGGCAGTGTTCCGGAGTCGAGGACCTACGTCGTCTCAAGGAGCCCCTCGGAGACGATGCCGGGGTACCGATCGATGTCGAATCGGTGACCTCGACCCGGACTCCCTCGGCGAAAGCCTGGGACCTCGGCTCGGAGCCCCGGTCCGAGGGGGAGTTAGGAGGATATGAGGGTTGGAGAGTGATAACTCAGTCACCTTCAGCGGTCCTGTACGGGGCGTTGGTGAACGGCCTCATAGTGTGGGCAAACTCCGGGCCTTCTTAGAGGTACGGCAGTTTGAGGTTTCGGTCGTTTTAGCGTGACGCTTTGCCCCGCGGCGGTCCGTGGAGGGAGAGCGTCTCGGGTGCCTCGGCGAGGAATCCAAGGAGGATGGAATGCGGCGAAGCTGGCGCACTTTGCCCCGAGGGGGCTCGACGCGAGGCTCAGGCTGGTCCGGCGCACTTGAGGTCGAGGTCGGGGCCGGTTGTAGATGGGCCAGCACAGCGGACAGCTCCGACGAGATCATCGCCCGGAGCAGGTCCTGGAAAACGGGCACGGACAGCATCGAGGGCATGTCCGATGCCTCGGTGCACTCCACCGGGGGCGACCTCGTATCAGAGTATTCCCGTGTGGTGGAGGCACGGCCTGAAGGCTTGGAAGGCTTCGCCGGGGCTGAAAGCATGGGGCTTCCACCATGCGTCACCGGTGTCCCCGAGGCTGGCTTCTTCGCTGGTGCGGAACCTGAAGAAGGAAGAGGAGACTTACCCGGGGCCGAGGCTTTTTGCTGTCCCGAGGTCTTCGGGGTCGAGTCTCGAGGTGGTGCCAAGGTATTCGGGGCCGAGGTCAAGGCCGGGGCCGACTTCGAGGCCAAGGTAGTGGGTTGGTCGGCGGTGAAAAGGTCCGCCATGCGGGCTTTTCTTCGACGGAGGGCCTGGTTCTGAAAAGTAGTGCACTGGGGGCAGGAGTCGGTTGGATGGGCGGCCCCCAGGCAGAGGATGCACCGGCAATGCGGGTCTGTGATGGAAAGAAGCCGCTCGCACCGGGTACACTTTTTAAAGCCGGTCAAAGGCCGGGACATAGAAAACAAAACTGGCCGCGACCCAAGTAGCCACGCGGCCGCGGTGACCCGGAAGCCTTCGGGTCGGTCAAAATGAAGAAGGAACAGATGAATAAAAATCAGAAAAAACGAGCACAGCGACTAAATCAATAAAACAAGAAAAAATCGCGGTGCTAGAAGGCAGTTGGGGCAGAGCCTAAAAATACACGACTTCTAGGCTCAGCGGAAAAATTTGAACTGGAGACTATGAGGAGGAGATGCGCCCTCTAGTGGAGCAGGAAGGCACACATGCGTGGAGCAGCAGAGCAAACTTAAAATCTTCAATCAAGTTTGCTTGAAAAAGCTGTCCGCATCGGGGCTCCGTAGATGACGTCACCCACATGTGAGAATATCATGCCTGCTTGTCCTGGGATAACAAAATCTTTTCCAGAGAAAGGAAAATTGTAAAATCAGAGGACATAATTTGAGTTCTAGGAGTGGTAGACTCAAGAGCAATGTAAGGAAATTCTTCTTTATGGAGAGGGTGGTGAATGCCTGGAATGCGCTCCCGAGAGAGGTCATGGAGAAGAAAACGGTGACGGACTTCAAAAAAGTATGGGATGAACAGAGGATCTAGAATCAGAAAATAATAGTAAATAGTGAAGAACTAAGGCCAGTACTAGGCAGACTTGCATGGTCTGTGGTTGTATATGGCCGATTGGTTGAGGATGGGCTGGGGAGGGCGTCAACTGGTTGGGATGGTGTAGATCAGTGGTCTCAAACTCAAACCCTTTGCAGGGACACATTTTGGATTTGTAGGTACTTGGAGGCCCTCAGAAAAAAATAGTTAATGTCTTATTAAAGAAATAACAATTTTACATGAGGTAAAACTCTTTATAAATCTTTCCTTTTGGCTAAGTCTTAATAATAATATTGTCATTTATAGCTAAAGAGACATATGATAAAACTGTTTTATTTTACTTTTGTGATTATGATAAACATACTGAGGGCCTCAAAATAGTACCTGGCGGGCCGCATATGGCCCCCGGGCCGCAGAAATAGCTAAGAGAAAAGAAAAAAAAACACCCCAACTTTTTTTTTAGTTTGAATCAGGTTGGGCAGTCTGGATGGACCATTCGGGTCTTTATCTTCCGTCATCTACTATGTTAATTAAATTTTCTCTGCATACAGTGTGTGCTCTGTGTTTTTTTTAATTTTGTCATTACCATTATGTATTAATAAGATTATATTGTGTGTATATGAAAAATGTAAAGAAGAAATTGCATTACAATTAGTGTTATTATTATGGGGGTGGAGTCAGGGGCGGAGTTTGGGTGGATCTAGGGTAGAGCTTGGGCGGGGCTGGGGTGGAGCTTGGGTGGGGGTACTCAGTATTTGGTATTTGTTAGGCTTAGGGGGTACTTGGCTTAAAAAGGTTGAGAAACACTGCTTTTGCACACCACCACCCCTTCACTGGGGAGAGAGGTACGCTTAGTTACATGCGCCACAAACGAATTCATCCCGGGCTGACCCTCCTGTGTCAAAGGATATAAGTGTGACATAGCTCTAGCAATTTTCAGAGCACTCTCTGGAGAGTCGAACTGCTCCGAGAACAGAACGCTCATATCAGGGTGCAAGGAAAAAGTAACAGAGTGCGAGTACATACCACAAAGCCAGGAGGAAGAAATGGACGGAGCAGGCTGAGTGACTAAGTTCAATTCCTGCAAAGACTCAGAAATAAGATCAGGCAGAGCCGGAAGCTTAAATAAGTGCAGGACAGTAGGATCATCCCCAGGATCTAAGACCCCAGAGAGATTCGTAGATCCAACACAAAGCCCCTGATTATGGCGGTATAGAAAAATAAAGTTATGTTATGTTATCTTCCACTCTGGGAAGCACTGCATCTTCAAACAAGGGATCAGAAAGGGTAACATCTGCATCAGGGTCCCCCAGATTAGGATCAGGCAGCGTAAAAGCAGCAGCATGCTAGGCGAAGAAGTGCCCAAAGGAACAACGCCATTAAGAGATGCTGCAGAGGAGGACATTTGTTCTGAAACTCAAGACCACAAAAATTTCATAAATTTAGAAAAATTGTCCAGCTCCTGGGGCAGAGAGTCACCCTTAGATGACATAAATTTAAGCCTCTTACACTGTGAAGAGTCCACAGCCCGACTAACGGAATTACCAGCTGTGCTGAGCCCTAATAGCCTCTCTGCCGGGCAAGCTGAGCATTTGATCACCTGCTTCAGCAAGGGAGAGGCTAAGCTGGACGTTGTTACCCCACCCTCAGCTGTACCACATGGCAAGGGCACTCTAAAAGCACTTAATTTGTACAATCCTGGCAAGAATCCACATGAGAAGAGCTCATGGACTCCATCCCAACAGGTTTCTAAGCAAAATTTGCAGTTTGGAAGCAGGGAGCTTTAGAAAAAGGGATTGCTAAAAATCCAAGATGGCTGCTATCAAAAATTCACACCAAAATCGCAATATTTTTCATTTTCCAAACTCCAAAAATGGTGATTTAAGGATTTTTCAGGAGGTGGAACACAGGGGAAAATTAAGAAAAACTCAAAATCCCACTTTTCCAACCTCCCCCGATTCCTCTCACAGGCTGTCAGCCTGTGTACTCACTGTGTTCTGACAGAAGATCTGTGCTGCAGCCTGCATCAGCTCTCTTACAGTAGCAGGATGAGAAATTTCACTGCCACAATGCTGGGAATGCTTCTGCAAAGCTGATCTTCTGGCTGCCAGTCAGACTCCTATGCCTGACTATACCTCCACCCCAGGGGACTAACGGATGTGCACCGGGACAGACAGAGGCACAAATACACAAACGGTACCCTCCAAGACAACGCAGAATCTCCTAAGAGTGTCTAACAGCCTGCACTCAACTCTTGCTTAATAGCAGGTAAGACCATGTCAGGAACGGCCCTGAGCTCCAGAGAAAACTATGCAGACTGGCTAACAGGTAGGATCATATCACTGCTTTACTCAAAGCTGAACATATGCTTCCGATAGCATACAGGATACCATTCAAATATAATGTTCTTAACTTTCAGATTCAGCATTCCTGGCTCCCTTTATTCTTGTCTAATTACCTGATTCCCTACTTACTAAAAAGAGATCTTCATTCTTCATTTCAACATCTACTGTCTGTGCCATCCTTTACACAGATGTTTCTGGACATTAACCAGTACTCCAGCTTTTCAGTTAAGGCTCTGAGTCTTTGGAACTCTTTACCGCTTTATTTAAGGTTGGAACAATGTTTTAAGATCTTCAAGTCACAATTAAAAGCATACTACTTTAAAAAGGCATATGATGTAGGTTTGATATAAATCCACTGATCCTTGGTAACACAAGTGCTTTTAAAGTTCTCTTTTTTAATCCTACCACCTCTTATTTTCTTTCCCTATAAATATTGTAAAACCCCTGTAAATCCCATTTGTGCTCAGTTTATTTATTTGCCTTGGTGCTCCTGTCCTGTTCATCTTTTATTTTAATAGGTTTTATTTTTAACCCAATGTTTTTACTTTTGTAAACCTCTTTGACTTACTGTATTTTTCGCTCCATAAGACACACCTGACCGTAAGACGCATCCTAGATTTAGAGGAGGAAAACAAGAAAAAAACCATTCTGAACCAAATTCTGTACTATTATATACCAGACTCTGCACCTAGCCTCCCTCACTCCCTGCCAGGCTCTGTACCCTGTCCTCCTTCCCCTCCCTAACACCAGCTCTGGCAGGAATTAAATCTGAAATATTGTAATTACAAAACAAAAAATAAAATCATTTTTGCTACCTTTTCTTGTCTGGTCATTATTCAAATTATGTTGTGGTCCCAGGCTCTGGTTGTTGTCTGATAAGTCACTTGCTAGGGTCTCCTTCATTCTTCTTCCCTTCCCTCCCTCCATCCCGGCAGCTGAAGACAGGCACCTCCCCCAGTGGTCTGAGACAGAAGGGCAGGAGACGGCCAGAGGGGACCAACAACCGAAAACAACCATCCAGGAAGGAAGGCCACAAAAAAAGGCAAGCCCTGATGTCAGCATCAATCCAATCATGACACTCAGGCAGGCCCTGCTGACATCAATCAACCACACAACCATCTCCAGGTGCAGCGCAGTTCTACCAATGTAAAAAGGAGCTGCGTCGAAATCGGATCCCCATATGGCTGTGTCGCAACCACCAATGTTAATTCATATTCCCTCCCCAAAGGGCCTGAAGAAATCAGCGGAGACTGGAGGGAAACCACTGAAGTTGGCAGATGTGAACAGGATCGCTACACCTTCTCCTCCCACCTCAACTACGCCACAGAACGCATCTGACTTGAGGTCCGTTCAAAGAAACAGCCTCAACAATCAAAGAAGGTTGTCGCGGACCAAGCTTCAGCCTTGCGATCCTCCCCCACCAGACTCTCAGAAGACTTAAGTCTGCCTAAACAGCCTTCTCTGCTGCCTCTAAACAGCCCTGCTGCCACTGTAACACGTTCCCTCTGTCACGGTCCTGCACCTCCTCTAATGTACGGGACAGTGGCAGAGGGAACGTACTATGATGGCGGCAGGGCTCCAATTTCAATGCAGTTCCTTTAACATTGGCGGAGCTGCGGTTCACCTGATGGAGGGAGAAAAGGAACGGCGGGCCTGTGGGGGGGAGGGGGTTGCTTATATGCGTTCCATAAGACACACTCTTATTTCCACCCACTTTTGAGCAAAAAATGCGATAACTTTATGTTAGAAATTGAGTTATATAAAATAAAATAAGAGACTATGAGGAAAAAATAGCCAAGGAGGCGAAGAACTTCAAGCCTTTCTTTCGATATATTAAGGGGAAACGACCCATAGAAGTAAGCGGTGGATTGTTGGATGACCATGGAATAAAGGGAGCGCTAAAGGAGGACAAAGCAATCGCCCACAAACTGAACACATTTTTTGCATCTGTATTTATCGAAGAAGATTTACACAGCATACCGGAACCCATCAGGCTATATACAGGAAAGGAAGACGGAAAACTGACAGGATTGACGGTCAGTACAGAGGAGGTGTGTAGGCAGATTGATAGGCTTAAAAGCGATAAATCCCCTGGACCAGATGGCATCCATCCGAGGGTTATCAAGAAACTGAAAGGGACCATAGCTGTACTGCTTCAACTAATAGCCAATCTGTCGATCAAATCGGGAAAGATTCCGGAAGACTGGAAGGTGGCGAATGTTATGTCGATCTTCAAGAAAGGTTCGAGGGGAGATCCAGGAAACTACAGACTGGTGAGTCTGACCTCGGTACGGAAAAAATGTTAGAGTCGCTGATAAAGGACCGCATCATTGATCACCTTGACGGACACAGGCCGATAAGAACCAGTCAGCACGGTTTTAGCAAAGGCAGATCGTGTTTGACGAACTTGCTGCACTTCTTTGAGGGAGTAAACAGACAGATAGACAATGGCGGCCCGGTCGACATTGTATATCTGGATTTTCAGAAGGTGTTTGACAAGGTTTCACATGAACGACTACTTCGGAAAATTTCGAGCCACGTAATCGAGGGTGAAATACTCACGTGGATTAAAAACTGGCTGGAGCATAGGAAACAGAGAGTGGGGGTAAAAGGACAATACTCGGACTGGAAGAGCGTCACCAGTGGGGTGCCGCAGGGCTCGGTGCTTGCACCCGTGCTCTTCAACATCTTAATAAACGATCTGGACATTGGTACGACGAGTGAGGTGATAAAATTTGTGGACGATACAAAATTATTCAGAGTAGTGAAGACACAGGGGGATTGTGAAGATCTGCAACGTGACATAATCAGGCTCGAGGAATGGGCATTGACATGGCGGATGAGGTTCAACGTGGATAAGTGTAAAGTGATGCATGTAGGTAACAAAAATCTCATGCACGAATACAGGATGTCCAGGGCGGTACTTGGAGAGACCTCCCAGGAAAGGGACTTGGGAGTTATGATCGACAAGTCAATGAAGCCACCCATGCAATGTGCAGTGGCGGCGAAAAGGGCGAACAGAAAGCTAGGAATGATAAAGAAGGGGATCACGAACAGATCGGAGACGGTTATCATGCCGCTGTACTGGGCCATGGTGCGCCCTCACCTGGAGTACTGCGTCCAGCACTGGTTGCCGTACATGAAGGACACGGTACTACTCGAAAGGGTCCAGAGAAGACCGCCTAAGATGGTTAAGGGGCTGGAGGAGTTGCTGTACTGTGAAAGATTAGAGAAACTAAGCCTTTTCTCCCTCGAACAGAGGAGATTGAGAGGGGACATGATCGAAATAGACTTAGTAGATAAGGACAGGTTGTTCACCCTCTCCAAGGTAGGGAGAATGAGAGGGCACTCTCTTAAATTGAAAGGGGATAGATTCCGTACGAACGTAAGGAAGTTCTTTTTCACCCAGAGAGTGGTAGAAAACTGGAACGCTCTTCTGGAGTCTGTCATAGGGGAAAACACCCTCCAGGGATTCAAGACAAAGTTAGACAAGTTCATAATGAACAAGGACGTACGCTGGTAGGACTAGTCTCAGTTAGGGTGCTGGTCTTTGACCAGAGGGCTCCTGCGTGAGCAGACTGCTGGGCATGATGGACCACTGGTCTGACCCAGCAGCGGCAATTCTTATGTTCTTATAACTAACTGTAATAGGTAACCAGAGGGATCGGCCTATCAGCTACAGACAGAAGTCTGTATTTTCAAGCAGGCAGAGCACTGAAATCGCTCCAACACCATTATTCCCCAAAAAAGGGACAAAATTAACATTGAATAAAATAATAAAATGGGGAGAGCAGAACAAATACTCCTGCAGGAACATGTGCAGAAGGAAAGAAATGTAAGTGGAGCTAGAAAACCCATTTAAGTACAGCAGAGGCAGAGTGAAAAATCCAGAGTGGATTCCTTCTGCAGCTACATGCGACTATGGGGAAATAACTCATCTGTCTAGAACAGTGTATCTCCAACAGTGTATCTCAAACTAATGTGCCTCCTGAGATTCCAGTGTGCTGTGGCACACTGAGGAGGAAGAGAGGCGCCTGCCAGCTGACTTCCCTATGTGGTACAGTGCCATCGCTACCTGATTCGAAAGCCTGCATGTTTCCCCCTTCTCTCTAGTGTTTTCCGGCTTCCCACCTGGCCTCACGGGCTCACCTTTAAAGCCAATTTCAGTAGTCTCCAGAGGATCGCCGATGGGCAAAATGATCTTATTTTCAATATAGTGATTGAAATGTGCCAGTTTTGAGAATTTATATCCATTGTGTATATATGAAGAATGAATGGAAAAAATTGCATTACAATTAGTAAAGAGGATGGGATCTGGGGCAGAGCTTGGGTGGGCCTAGGGAGGTCTGTGGTTGGGGTACTCAGTTGATATTTGTTAGACTTAGGGGGTACTTAGCTTGAAGTAGTTGAGAAACATTGCTGTAGGCAATCAGCTGGCGCCAGTGCCTGTCCTTTTCTACGTCCTTCTTCCCTGCTGCACCTCCTACTGGTGTCTCAGGGCCCATCTGGAGGGCCGCTGCACATGCATGGACGTCGACATGATGATGTCACACACATGCGTGATGTCATCACGGCGACATCTGCGCGCCTCAAGCCATGACCACTTCCTTTAGTGTGCCCCGGCTTGGGAAAGTTTGAGGCACACTGGTCTAGAATGTCTGTATGTATATATGTGTATATGGTAGAATATGGTAACCCTACCTCCATCCTAACAGGAAGAAGGTGCGGCTCACTGGTAGAGCTGCAGTTGTGAGATCAAATCCCAGTGCTGCTCTTTGTTGACCGTAGGCAAATCACTTAATCCTAAAGTGCTCATCACTTTGAATGTCAGCTTTGAAATGCCAAAGACAAAAAGGCAGTATACAAGTCCCCTTTTCCTTTGTAATTTTTTTATGCAGTCCTCTAAAGTTTGCAGTGTATACTTTATACTTGGTGAAGGACAATGTATACATATCTACATACATACAGTACTCCCCTGATATTCACGGGGGTTCCGTTCCAAGAACCCCCGCAAATGTCAAAAAACCATGAATATGGCTTTTAGGCAGGAGAGGGCAGCCGGAGTGCCGGCGAGTGAAGGAAATCACTCACTGTATGCTCTGACCGCCTCTTCCTGTACTAAAGTCGGGCCTCACCAATCAGGAGCTGCTTTGACATGCAGCTCCTGGTTGGTGAGGCCCGATTTTAGTACAGGAAGAGGCAGTCGGGAGCATACCATGAGTGATTTCCTTCACTCGCCAGTGCTCCAGCTGCCCTCTCCTGCCTCCCCTTCGGGTTCAGAAAATACCACAAATGACCGGGACCGCAAATTTGCGGGAGAGCACTGTATATACCCCCCCCAAAAAAAATATGTAACAACAAATTCCTTGTTCGCTAAGAGAGCGAATAGAACGCTAGGTATAATCAAGAAGGGTATTACAACCAGAACAAAAGAAGTTATCCTGCCGTTGTATCGGGCGATGGTGCGTCCGCATCTGGAGTATTGCATCCAATATTGGTCGCTGTACCTAAAGAAGGATATGGCGATACTCGAGAGGGTTCAGAAGAGAGCGACACGTTTGATAAAAGGTATGGAAAACCTTTCATATGCTGAAAGACAGGAGAAACTGGGGCTATTTTCCCTGGGGAAGCGGAGACTTAGAGGGGATATGATAGTGACTTACAAGATCATGAAGGGCATAGAGAAAGTGGAGAGGGACAGATTCTTCAAACTTTCGTAAACTACAAGAACGAGAGGGCATTTGGAAAAATTAAAAGGGGACAGATTCAGAACCAATGCTAGGAAGTTCTTCTTCACCCAACGGGTGGTGGAAACCTGGAATGCGCTTCCAGAGGGTGTGATAGGATAGGGTACGGTATTGGAGTTCAAGAAGGGTTTGGACAATTTTCTGAAGGAAAAGGGGATAGAAGGGTATAGATAGAGGGTTAAATACAGGTTTCTGGACCTGATGGGTGGCTGCATGAGCGGACTGCTGGGCATAATGGACCTCTGGTCTGACCCAGCAAAGGCACTGCTTATGTTCTTATGTTAACTGTTTCTCATGTTAACTGGTATTGTTGTTTTACATATAGGGGAGCTATGTATTTTGGTCATATAAAATTCTATAGCAAACATCAAAGCTTTATTTTGAAAATTAGCTGGAACTTCACAGCTTTGGGAAAGAAAACAGCTCATCTCCTCCAGAGGAATGAAGAAAAATATCACTTTTTAGTCTGCTGCAGCTAAGACCCAGATTCCAAAAATCTTTCAATTTTCCATTTTAAACTTTCACCAGAGTCACTCCAACTGGGGAACAGATCTCTTATATTTAATTGCCATGGTTAGAGCAGCAGCTTAGCCAGAACCGGGGGGAAGGAGTTGGGGAAGGTGGTGGGCACTAGGCATACCACCTAATCTTCCCTTCCTGCACCCCTTCACCCCTAGAAAAAATTTAAATTACCTGAGCTGGCAGGGAACCCAAAGCCTCGCCACCTAAAGAAATAAAGAGCCACCATGAGTCTTCTAAGTGTGGCAGTCAGCGGCATCATATGCATGCTCAGTTTTTGCACATGAATTGAGCATGTGCAATAACTGAGCATGCTTGTGGTGCCAGCATCAGCAGCTCAACCTGCTTTCGCCGACTGCTGTAATTTAGTTATTTGCATCTAATTCACTCCATACAAGAGAAACAGCTTGATTCTTCATCTATAAGCATTCAAATTAGATCAACTTCTTTGACTGGACACAGGTGGGCTCTATATTACTTATTATGGGTCTTGGTGAGGCAATATTGGACATAGAACTTATTTGGATTTGCTATGACAAGTATGAAAAACTTACACAATTAAACAAGAAATTTTAGATTTTTATTCTTTATTACTTTATGAATATTTCTATCATTGTTCCTTCACATAGAAAGAGTATAGGTTGTATAGATCTGTGAACAAATTCTTACTTTATGGCATTTTGAATTCAAGCTTGTGCGATGCTACAATTTCATCCCTCATACTTCTAGCCTGCCAGCTCAAATAATGAAAGCAACTATGACAGCCATGACTGAAAACCTTGAAGAATCAGGTGCTAGGACTTCCTAAAAATGTTCCACTTTATTGTCCAAACACAAAGAAACTGTGGAAACTACAATGTTCTTGACTTTACTCTTTATTTCTTGCAAAAATCTTCGAGTGTTGTTGACAATTTATCCACATTGATAATATTGAAATTCAATGGACCTGTTGAATTTCAATATTATCAATGTGGATAACATGTCAACACTTGAAGATATTTACAAGAAATAAAGAGTAAAGTCAAGAACATTGTAGTTACAACAGGCTCTTTGTGTTTGGATTGCTCCTTCTTTTTGGGTCTTCTTTTTTCTGTTTTCCCACTTTATTGTCCAACATCCCACAGATATAGACTCCTAAAAGAAAGCCATCTGATTTTTCATTTTCTTGTACAAGTCCATGTCTAAACTAAATGCTGACAATTCCACAGTGAGCAAATGAAGATGTGTTGCATATCTTCTGTATTATTCAATGAAAATTTTGTAATTGTAATGGTACTTGTATGTAATACTGTGATGGGAGGGGAAGATTTTCTATTTTAATAAGAATAGTTTAAATATTAGGTGTATTATATAATATTCAAAATATTATAGAATATGAATTTGTACTGAAATGTTGTACTTAAAGTGTTATATGAGCGTTAATCAAGTGTGTATTTATAAGTTCATATGATTTTATCTATTACACTTGTTGTAATATGCAAAAATGAATAAAGAATTCAAAAACAAAAACAAAAATTTTATCAAAAAAAAGGAAAAGAAAGAAATCCCCCCCCCCCCAAAAAAAAAAACAAACGAACAACCAAAACAGATTTCTCCATTTTCAATTATTTTTGTTTCAGTATCACCAGTTTCCTGGATAGCTGAACTAGAGAGTTGTGCATAGATAAAAAGCAAACCCATTACCACCTGAATTGAATCCATCCCTGCCCATACCCATAAACTTTATAAGTAGTTATTTCACTTAATTATGCTATTGAATTAAAGGCTCTGATAGAGACCCATTTACAAATAAGCAAAGATACTTTAATTTGGAAATATTAATTCGGAAGAATATATACTTCATAAATGGGTCTCTGCCAGAGCCTCTAATGCAAATATAAAATATAAATACTCCAGCTGATGAGGACCCTCAAGCTATGTCAGCTGAAGACTTCCTCTGAAGGTAGCCAAAAATCCCTTTTACCAAGCTTGGCAGGAGAAGAAGCTGGCACCTCAGTGGCTCAAGGATGCTGCCAGTGGCTGCTACATTTGGTAGAAAGGAGGTGTGGTCACCTTTGGAGGAGGTCCTTACTTGGCGGTGGCTACAGCAAAAGCTACAGCAAGGGTCAGAAGTACTGGAGAAATAAAACAGAAATGCATTTCCTTTTCTATTGAACACAGACATATGCTATATATTCCCAAAGCTAACGTATTTCAGTCAAAATTTATTTATTTTTTTACCTTTGTTGTTTGGAGATTTATTTTCCTATCAAGTTGGTTTCAGTTTCTCTTTTTTCTGCTCTCCTGTCTTCTGCAAATTCTTCATGTGGTTGCTTCCATGGATTCCTCCTACCACGGCCCAGCATTTCTCTTTCCTCCCTCCCATTGTACAGCATCCTCACTGAACCCCTAGTGTACTGGATCAATCTCCCTCATTTCCCCCTCCCCATACCTGCCTGCACATAATTTTTTCCTCACTCACTGCCCACCCCTATGTGCAACATGCCCCCTTTCTTTCACTGCCCACCATCTCTCTTTCACTCATTCCCTCCCTTGCTGCAAAGGGAATGGGGAAAGAGAGAGGTATCCAGGGTGCATCTCTTCCACCCCACTACTGCCACATCCAACATTTCTCCCTCACTCATCCACCAGACCATATGCTGCATCTTTTGCCCTAGCCCACCAGTCCCAGGCTCAACATTTCTCCTTCTATCACCCCTTTCCAGAACTATGACATCTCTCTCTCCATCACCATGTCCAACATTCCTCCCTCTTGCATTTTTCCATCTGTCCCACTGTTCCATCTCCACCACCACATCCAACATTTTTCCTTCTCATCTCTCTTCCCCATGCATCTTTACCTCAACTCCTCTCCCACTATGTCCAACAATTCTCTCCCTCCCTACGCCAAACAATTCTCCTCTTTCTTTCTTTCCTCATGTGCACCATCTCTATCCCTCTCGCACACACCCATGGCCCAACAATTTTCCATTTCTATTCCCTCCTCCACCTTAGCATGTCTTTCCCTCCCTCCATCCTATATCCCAAGTTTATGCCCCCTCCTTCCCTTCCTTCTTTCCAGCCTTTGTCCCAAGTTTGTGCCCCCTTTCTCCATTTTCCAGGTTTGTGCCCTCTCCCTCCTTCCAGCCTTTGTCCCAAGTTCATACTCCTTCCCTCCCTCCCTGCCCCCCTCCCGCGGGTATGTACCAGAGCCATCCTTCTTCCTGCTTTCCAGCTACACTTGCTTATTCACAAAGCCAAGGGCAGCAGTTCCTACATGTGAAGAAGTGCAGCTGCAAGGCAGGAAGGAGGCAGCCCTACTTAAGACGTCTTAGAGTGAGGTAACACCTGCAGGAGCCCTGAAAGAGGTGCCTCCAACCCCACAACCTTGGGGTGGGAGGGGGGGGGGGGAGGGAATCCTCATGGGATCTCCAAGACTCTAGGGGGAACCCCACGGATTCCCATGCAGCTCTTTAACTTGAACCTCTAATGGGCCCTGAAATTTAGTTTTTATAACTCAAATATTTCATTTATTGAAGATGTGTGATCAAGAAAGAAGAGCCGAAGAGTCCAAAAGATGTATAAAGGTCACATCTATTTATTTATAAAGTACGATGAAGACAGAATCCATCTGCCAAATCAAAGCTCACAACTGGAGAAACCAGACTTGATATAGCTGTGTTTTGTCGTCAATGTCTGCGTCAGGAGTCCAATGTTGTTTATATATGAATAGTAATTCATATATGAATTAATAATATGAATTAATATATGAATATATGAATTAATATGAAATATGAATATATGAATTAATATATGAATTATGAATATATGAATAGTAATTCATGGATAAAAAAAGCTAATGTCTTCACTGATGCCAAAGAAAGTTAACATAAGAACATAAGAATTGCCGCTGCTGGGTCAGACCAGTGGTCCATCATGCCCAACAGTCCGCACACTTGGTGGCTCTCTGGTATAAGACCAGCACCCTAACCGAGATTAGCCCTATCAGTGTATGTCCTTGTTCATAAGGAACTTGTCTAACTTTGTCTTGAATCCCTGGAGGGTGTTTTCCCCTATGACAGACTCCGGAAGATTGTTCCAGTTTTCTACCACTCTCTGGGTGAAGAAGAACTTCCTTACGTTTGTACGGAATCTATTCCCTTTCAACTTTAGAGAGTATCCTCTCGTTCTCCCTACCTACAGGGTGAACAACCTGTCCTTATTTACCAAGTCTATTCCCTTCAGTACCTTGAATGTTTCGATCATGTCCCCTCTCAAACTCCTCTGTTCGAGGGAGAAGAGGCCCATTTTCTCTAATCTTTCGCTGTATGGCAGTTCCTCCAACCCCTTAACCATCTTAGTTGCTCTTCTCTGGACCCTTTCGAGTAATACCATGTCCTTCTTCATGTACGGCGACCAGTGCTGGACACAGTACTCCAAGTGAGGGCACATCATGGCCCGGTACAGCGGCATGATAACCTTCTCCGAACTATTTGTGATCCCCTTCTTTATAATTCCTAGCATTCTGTTTGCCGTTTTTGCTGCCACCGCACATTGCATGGACGGCTTCATCGATCTGTTGATCAGAACTCCCAAGTCCCTTTCCTGGGAGGTCTCTCCAAGTACCGCCCCGGACATCCTGTATTCGTGCATGAGATTTTTGTTACCGACATGCATCACCTTAAACTTATCCACGTTAAACCTCATTTGCCATGTCGATGCCCATTCCTCGAGTCTGATTATGTCGCGTTGCAGATCTTCGCAGTCCCCCTGCATCTTCACTACTCTGAATAACTTCGTATCGTCCGCAAATTTAATTTAATCACCTCGCTCATCGTGCCTATGTTGTGCTACTAAGGGAAACTCAGCAATCATGAAAACTGCAGGAATCTCTTAGTGGCACAACTTTCTTTTTTGGCATCAGTGAAGGCATTAGCTTTTCTTATCCATGAACTATTTCTGTTGATACAATATATTAGAATACTGGACTCCTGAAGTAGGTACCAACATCAAAACATAGCAGTGTCAAGTCTGGTTTCTCTAGTTGTGAGTTTTCATTTGGCAGAAGTGACCTTTATACATCTTTTGGGTTCTTCGGCTCTAATTTATTGACCTTCCTTCATTTCCACTTGCAGCTACCTATGAGCATGTTTTTCCCTTAGTTTTGTCCTCGTTTCTTGAAGATATCAGAATATTTTCAAATTCAAAACTATCATTTTTCCCCCATCCAATTCAAATCCTAAAATTTGGAACATCAAAAGTAGGAATTAAAAACAAGGGGTATTTTTTTGTTTTTTTAATTTGGCAGAATGACCAGTAAATTGGCATTCTAGCTCACCACAGAAGAGGGATCACATTTATATCTCTTGTAGGGATCAGAAGTGCAAACCTTGTAGTGGCCATTGTTGGATGCATCGTGTAGAGGAGTATCATCATCCAGTCCCTTGGTGTTCACTTCAGCACCTGCAGCCAATAACTGCTTTGCAACATCATAGTAACCCCGGTTACATGCCTCATGTAATGCGGTCCAGCCTGTAAAAGCACATCAAACGTCACCCACAGACTTAAGTGTGCATTATTACAGATAATTATTTAGGAAAAGAATTATCTTTATTTTACTAACTTATGGACTAAGAGAAGAGGGAAACAGACTTAATAAGCTAATGCAATGGACAATTTACCTTTTTAAGACTGGAGGAATCCGAAATGCGTATTTTTTAGGTTTCAGAGGAATGTGAAATTACGGTTTTATGAGCTGAGAAAGCAAGCTGCTGTGGGTCTTTAATATGAAGAGGTAAGAAAGCTATTGGTAAGATATTTGTTAGGACTGCTTGGGAGGAAAGGTCTGAGGGTAAGGTTTGTTGGGGGAGGGGGTTAAACCAATTTTTCAAACCCAACAGAAGTTGGAAATAATTATATAAAAGAGGCAAAGAATGTCTGTCTAGGGGCAAAATAACTTTGAAATTGTACGGAATGGGATAATATTAGCATGTAGGAAAAACTGAGCAAAAGGCATAAGTTTGAAAATGAGAAAAATTAAGAGCACATGATCCAGAGAAAAAAGTTTTTCCTAAATATAGTCTAATAAACTTTTATGGGAAGAAGAGTTCTAGCTTCTGATGTCCAAACCTCCAAACTGCTTGACTCTCAAAAATTATCTCCTCGCAACAGCCTCACCAACTTGCAGAATGCTCCATACCTAAATCTACTCCATGTAACTGACCCACACCACCCATAAACTATCCCATCCCCCAAATCTACTTCCTATTACTGCCCTAACCATCTTGCAAACTGATCATCTCAAAACACTACTCAAACTTCCTCACCACTCTGAAAACTGAGCACCCCCCAAAATACCTCGTCAATTGCCTCACCTGCAAACCCCAACCTGCTCCACTCCCAAAATGACCTCTAATTGCCCCACCCTCTGAAAACTCCACACCTCCAAATGTTACTTCCTGTACCTGTCCAACCCCCTAAAATGAAGCCCTAAATGTCCCACCACCCCACTAAATGTCCTCATTCCCCAAAACTATCAATGAAACTTCCCCCTTCACTCCCTATAATGCCCCATTCCCAATAATTACCAATCATAACTGGAGAAACTAAACCACAAATGAACTATCATCCTAAAAACTCTACTAGTGCATACAGCAAAACATAGCATGCATTAAAAAAAATACACTGTAAAACAACTCAATGAATCCAAGCTATTTGTTATCTGCCTGATTAATGAACATTATTCTGCACTGTTTTAGTGTATCATTTGCTTTAAATAATTAGAAAACATCATCTGCATCTAAGTTATTACTTAAACAACACTTGAAATACTGATATTTGGAATTATACTTACTGAGAAACACTTGGCTTGTAACACACAAATTTGAATTTGATTATAAAGAGTTGCCCGTAAATGGCCCCACCCTCTTAAATACTACCCCCTGTCTAATTCACTTCATAAAATACACACATCATAAGCTTTACCCTACGATTTGCCCACCACCCACACAGGTCCAACCCTAAAAACTACCCATACAACTTATCCCCAAAATTACCCACTTACAAACTACCAGCCTATAAAATTACTCCACCACTAAAATCACACCCACCAAAATCTTACTTCATCACAACTGCTCCACAAGCCTGAAAATACCTCTTATCTCCAAAAAAACCCACGACTGATCCAATACCCTACAATTTGCAAATACTCAAAAAACTATCCATATGCAATTGTTAAATCACACCACACTGCCCCACTCCCAAAAATTGACCCATCCAAAATCTACTCACAATTGATCCACCTCAACCACTTCCATGGCCAAAAACTACCCCAACGACCCACTCTATCTGCCCCCACAACTGACCCAACACTGAAAACTTATTCTATCCCAAATTCACCCCTTAATGCCTCACCCCTTAAAACTATCTTTCACACCCAATAATAATAGTGTGTCTGCTTATTGCAAAGAGACTAGATGACAGAGGAAGGCACATAACCAGTCAAGAAAACATAGTTACTTACCATAACAGTTGTTATCCAGGGACAGCAGGCAGCTATTCTCACATATGGGTGACATCATCCACAGAGCCCGGATGCGGACAGCCTCGCAAGCAGATTTGCTTTTAGAAACTAGAAGTTTCGAGTCAGCCGCACTGCGCATGCGCGAGTGCTTTCCTGCCCAGCGTAGGGCGCGTCTCCTCAGTTCAGATAGCTAGCAGAGAAGCCAACCAGGGGAGGTGGGTGGGTTCTGAGAATAGCTGCCTGCTCTCCCTGGATAACAACTGCTACGATAAGTAACTGTGCTTTATCCCAGGGCAAGCATGTAGCCTATTCTCACATATGGGTGACCTCCAAGCTAACCAGAATGGGATGGTGGGAGAGTTGGCAACTTAGGAGAATAAATTTTGTAATACTCTCTGGCCAAAATGGCCATCCCGTCTAGGGAAAACATCCAGACAATAATGAGAGGTGAACTTATGAACCAAGGACCAGGTGGCAGCTTTGCAAATATCCTCAATAGGAGTGGATCTGAGGAAAGCTACTGAAGCTGCCATGGCTCTGAATTTGTGGGCTGTGACTCGACTCTGTAGATGCAGTCCAGCCTGAGCATAGCAGAGAGATACAAGCAGCCATCCAGTTGGAGATGGTACGCTTAGAAATTGGATATCCCAACTTGTTTAGATCGAAGGAGACAAAAAGTTGAGGTGCAGATCTGTGTGGTTTGGTGCGTTCCAGGTAGAAGGCCAAAGCACGTTTACAGTCCAGAGTATGAAGAGCTGATTCTCCAGAGTGAGAATGAGGCCTTGGAAAAAAACACTGGAAATACAATAGATTGGTTGAGATAAAATTTTGAAACCACTTTAGGTAAGAATTTAGGATGAGTATGGAGGACCACTTGTCATGATGGAAAACTATGAAAGGTGGATCAGCAACTAAAGCTTGCAGCTCACTGACTCTTCGAGCAGATGTGAGGGCAATGAGAAACAGCACTTTCCAAGTGAGATATTTCAGATGAGCCATAGACATTGGTTCAAATGGAGACTTCATTAGCTGAGCAAGAACAACATTGAGATCCCAAACCACTGGAGGAGGTTTTGAAAGGAGGTTTGACATTGAAAAGTTTTTTCATAAATTTGGAAACCACCGGATGAGAAGAGAGGGGTTTCCCATCAATAGGCTGATAGAAAGGAGCAATTGCACTGAGATGGACTCGGATAGATGTAAACTTGAGGCCAGAGGTAGATAAGTGCAAAAGATAATCCAGAACAGAAGATAAGGAGGAATCTTGAGGCTCCTTGTCATGAGAGATACACCAAGTAGAAATGGTGGTAGCATTGTCTAGTGGCAGGCTTTCTAGAAGCCTCTAAAATGTCTTGTACAGGTTGAGAAAACTGAAGAGGAGTTATGTTGAAAGGTACCAAGCTGTCAGATGTAGAGACTGCAGGTTGGGATGAAGTAGAGTTCCTTAACTCTGTGTAAGCAGAGACAGAAAAACTGGTAGAAGGTATGGCTCCTTGCTGCTGAGTTGAAGTAGAAGGGAGTACCAAGGTTGTCTCGGCCACCAAGGAACTATCAGACTCATGGTGGCATGATTGTTTTTGAGCTTGACAAGACTCTTGAGAATGAGAGGAAATGGAGGGAATGCATACAGGAAGAGATTCGTCCATTCCAGTAGAAAAGCATCTGCCTAGAGGCAATGAGGAGAATATATCCTGGAGCAGAACTGATGCAGTTTGTGGTTGTGGGGACACGCAAAGAAAAAATGTGATGAACAGGCGAAGAATTGAGTTTCCATTCATGAGGTTGCAGAAGACGACTCAAGTTGACCGCCCGACAGATTACTTCTCCTTGAAAGTAAACTGCTTTCAGGAAGGTGTTGTGTTGGATCACCAGTCCCACACCCTTTGAGCTTCCAGACAAAGAGAGAGAGAGATCCTGTTCCTCCCTGCTTGTTGACATAGTACATGGTTACTTGATTTTCTGTCCGAATAAGGACTACCTGGTCGTGAAGAAGATGCTGAAAAGCTTTGAGAGCACTGAAGATCGCTCTGAGTTCCAACAGATTGATGTGATGTGCCACTGGTCCGTGCTGGACCAGTGGCCTTGAGTACGGACACTGTCGAGATGAGTCCCCAAGCGTAGGTTGAGGAATCTGTCATGAGAACCTTCAGATGAGGGGGCGTTTGAAACAGTAAACCTCTGCAGAGATTGGAAGAGAGCATCCACCAGTGAGAGACTGTCTCAATGAAGGATTAACTGTAATGTGTTGAGAGAGTGGGTCACAAGCCTGCGCCCACTGAGATGCCAGGGTCCACTGAAGAATTCTGAGGTGAAATCTGGCAAAAGGAGTCACATGAATGGTCGAGGCCATGTGACCAAGTAGTACCATCATGTGTCTCGCTGAGAGTGAAGAAAGGGAAGACAATTTACGGCAAAGCTGAAGAAGAGCATCCAGACATTACTGAGGAAGGAATGCTCTGAGTTGGACAGTGTCCAGAACAGATCCAATGAACTGCAGGTTCTGAAAGGGCTGAAGGTGGGATTATAAAAGTTGATTTCAAATCCCAAGCTTTGTAGAAACCACGTAGTCCGTTGGGTCGCTACAATAACCCCCTGAGATGTTGAATCTTTGATGAGCCAGTCGTCCAGGTAGGGAAACATCTGAAGACCATGATTCCGCAGAGCTGCTACCACCACCACTAGGCATTGGTGAACACTCTTGGAGATGTTCCCAGGCCGAAAGGTACTGAAAATGTTGATTCCCCACCCAAAATCTAAGGTACTGACTCCAGGAAGTACTTCTTCACCGAAAGAATAGTGGATCATTGGAACAGACTCCCACTCCAGGTGATAAAGGCCAGCAGCGTGACGGATTTTAAGAGAAAATGGGATACTCATGTGGGATCTTTAAGGGAGTAAATTCAGGGGAGGGGATACTTGGAATGGGCAGACTTGGTGGGCTATAGCCCTTTTCTGCTGCTTTTTTCTATGTTTCTATGAGGCCGGATGAATGGGGATGTGAGCGTAAGCCTCCTTGAGATCTAGAGAACATAACCAAATGCTCTGATCTAGAAGGGGATAAAGGGATGCCAGAGATAGCATGAGAAATTTTTCTTTGACCAAAAATTTGTTCAGAGCCCTGAGATCCAGTATGGGCCGCAGATCGCCCGTCTTCTTCGGAACTAGGAAGTAACGGAGTAAAACCCCCTGCTCTCCTGTTCCAAGGGAACTTCCTCGATGGCACGGAGATGAAGCAGAGCTTGAGCTTCCTGAAGAAGGGTGGTCTGTAATGGATTGGAAGGATACTCTCTAAGAGGAAGCTCTGGTGGAATCTGAGTGAAATGAAGAGAGTATCCTTCCCTGATTATTGACAGCGCCCAGAGGATGGATGTAATGGTCTCCCATCGATGGTAAAAATGATGGAGACGACCTCCGATGGGAAGAGGGGAGGACTGAGGCAGAATTATGGAGGTTATGCTCTGTTTGAAACAGTCAAAAAGACTAAGATGCCTTTGGTGTAGTAGAAGGCTGAGGTTTCTGTTGCTTCTGCTGTTGTTGTGGTTTCTTGGGAGGTGCTCGAGTGTAAAGAGCTGCCCTCGGAGGATAACGCCTCTGATAGGATGGAAGAGGTCGAGAAGGCTTGGAAGGAGCTGGCTTAGGCTTTGGGCTGACGATGGAAGCAAAAGATTTCTCATTCTCAGACAACTTCTTGGTGGCAGCCTCTATCGATTCATCAAAGAGGTCATTGCCTTCACAAGGAATATTGGCCAGACGATCCTGAATGTTGGGATCCATATCAATGGTGCAAAGCCAGACAAGGCGGCACATCGCTACTGAGAAAGCAGTGACCCTTGAGGAAAGTTCAAAGGCATAAGATGACTGAAGAAGATGTAA
The DNA here is from genome assembly GCF_902459505.1 of Geotrypetes seraphini. Taxonomy (NCBI): domain Eukaryota; kingdom Metazoa; phylum Chordata; class Amphibia; order Gymnophiona; family Dermophiidae; genus Geotrypetes; species Geotrypetes seraphini. The sequence continues at coordinate 8,316,373 of NC_047087.1, read as the reverse complement.
CCTGAGTTGTGCTGAAGTAGCAATGACTTGCTGGAACTCTAAAAGCCTGTGTTGACCAAGGTCTTTAGAAAAACCAGGGAGTATATGAATAAAATACTTGAAATAAGTAGTAAAGATTAAATTATAATTTAAAAACCTGGAGGCCATCATCGAATTTTGATAAAGACGACGGTCAAACTTGTCCATGGTCCTGCCCTCTCTTCCAGGAGGTATAGTAGCATAGACCCTGGAAGGATGACTCCTCTTTAAGGAAGATTCCACAAGAAGGGACTGATGAGATAGTTGTGAGTTCTCAAAGCCCTTGCAATGTACAGTTCTATACCTTGATTCCAACTTGCCTGGAACAGCAAGAATGGCATAAGGAGTCTCCAGGTTTCGTTTGAAAGTTTGAGAAAGAAGTCTGTTAAGAGGGAGTTTGAGAGACTCCGCAGGAGACCGAGGCAAACTCATTTTCACTAAATACTCCTTAGAGTACTTAGAACCAGAGTCCAATTTAAGATCCAGGTCCTCAGCCATTTGACGGAGGAAGGAGGAAATGGACAATTGATCCACAAGAGGATGGCCTCGAGAGGGACTTGATGACCTTGAGGCGCCTCGAGTGGAAAACGAAGGCGAAGCCTTCCTGGAGTATTGATAGCCCAGCGAATAAGCAGACTGAGAGGAGGCACTGGGAGAAGTCGAGCCCTCAGGTTCTGCTATTGGTGTTCTGGATTGAGGAGTTGGAGGCCTCGAAGAGCTAGAAGGCCTGGACAAGTAAGGCTTCTCTCTAGAGGAGGACCTGCACCTCGACGAGGGCCTCGACCGGCGATGAAAGTGCTGCCTGGAAGCATGTCGAGGAGACTACGCCCTATGCCTTGAAACGGGCAATGCCTTATGTGAGGATACAGGGCTGGAAGATATAGATCAAAGTCCCATAGACTCTGTGGTCATAGAAACATAAAGTGACGGCAGAAAAGGGCCAAGGCCCATCGAGTCTGCCCACTCCATTGACCCACCCCCCTAGTTAATTGCTCTCTGATGACCTTTTCCCTCGAAGAGCATCCCAACTGATCTTAAAAACTGGCACGCTGCTGGCCTCAACCACCTGTACTGGGAGCCTATTCCAGCTGTCCACCACTCTTTCAGTGGTCTGGATCAAGGTATCTCGAAGCACTCCCAAAGACTTGGCTCCTTGTATGGAGTTTGAGGATTTCAGACGAGACACTCGCAAAGACTCGACTCCTTGCATAGAGTGTGTAGATTCAGCTCGAAAGACAGGCAAGGACTCGACCTCTTGTGAAACTGCTGAGTGCCCAAGCTAGACTGCAAGAAGCAGAGTCAAGGCAAGACTATATTTGGTCAGTAACTGAACAAATTCCCGCTCTAAAATAGTCTGGATGTTAGCCTGCAATTATGGATCCAAGTCTGAAACTGGACCACTTGCTGAGGCTAAAGGATCCGAGGACGAAAAGGAAGAATGCTTCGCCTTGGAGGAATGATGTTTAGGTAGCTTGAGGACCACTGCTAGAACTGTCTGCTGAGGTATCTGACCTGAGGGAAGCTCAGGAGAAGATTTGGCAGATTTACTCGAGGTCGAGGACATTCCAAACGAGGAAGGTCTGATGAGAGTCGAGGTCGAAGTCGTGGAAACAGGAGGAGGACACGCCTGACCGAATCGGAGGTCACGGGTATAGCAGGGGTTTTCATACCGAAAATCTTCTCCACTTGAACTTTGAGGGCTCACGGTTGAAGGGTAGCACAGCGAACGCACGACTCCGGGCAATGGTCAGGCCCCAGACACTGAAGGCACCAGCAGTGTGGATCAGTGAGGGAGATCGCATGCTGGCATTGGCTACACTTCTTGAAGCCTGTGACCGGCTGGGAAATAGAAGGAAAGATAGCCACCGCAAAATCGAAGCCCGCAAGCTGAGGGCGTGCGACAGGCCCCACCAGTCACTCGATGAAAAAATTTAACTTTTTTTTTTTTTTAACAATCACCGAAAGAAAAGCACAGCAAAACAGTAATAAGTAAAACACAAGCCGCGGTGAGAGAAAGCACGAAGTGAACTAAGTTCAGCGCAGAGCGTCAAAGACGGACTTCTCGGCTCTGCGGAAAACTGAGGAGACGCGTCCTGTGCTGGGCGGGAAGGCGCTCGTGCATGTGCGGTGCGGCAGTCTTGAAACTTCTGAGTTTCTTCAAGCAAGTCTGCTTGCGAGGCTGTCTGCATCCGGGCTCCATGGATGACGTCACCCACATGTGAGAATAGGCTGCCTGCTTGTCCTGGGATAAAAGGTAAAATATAATAAAATAATACTACCTAAAATATAGTGAAGGAAAAGACCTCAGTACTGGGGAACTACATTCAATGGATAACAACTCATATATTAATAACGATGGCGCTTCAAAGAGTTTGCCCCGTACATCACTATGTCTCTTCAGTGTGAAAAAATAGTGCTCATAAAAGTGAAAATAACATAAAATTGCATATTAATTTCTTTCAGTTTTTCAAATTTTCTCCCCTCTTTTTTCTTCCCATGCTAGTGCAAAATATTTTTCATTGCCCTATGAGAGAAAGTCCAAATTCACTTATCTTTGTCTGAAGGACATGTTCGCTGCCCAACAGAGCTCAGTTTCATGACTACTTCAGGAGCAGGGAATAAATGTCCTTTCACATCCCAGGCAGGAGAGTCTCCAAATCTGTATTATTTTATTACATATTACCTTTTCTACCCCTTATTTTATATTGAGTGTTCAAGTTTATTGGATTTTTCACCTCCCATCTATGTCTGTCTTATTTACCAATTAGTTAGATATTATATGAAACGAGTTTGGTAAATCCTGAGTTAGGTTCAGGCAAAGTGCATAGGAACCACTGGAAACACTGATGAAAAATGTCAGAAGCAAAAGAACTATTACAGTCGAGGCAGTCAGGACAGGCCATTTTATAAACTGAATACTCAATAAATCCTCTCTAAAGTTAAGATGAACAACTGTCTTTTTTTAGTAATATCAGAAAAATCAGAAAAATTATCTTATCTGACATTAGTCTTTTCTATATACAGCCACAGGGCTTAATTGATGATTAAAAAAAAAATTGCCAAAACAAGCCAACAGAGCTGCACATTTAACATATTAAAATTTAATGCACATTAATGCAAGTATGTGTCCCTCCTTCCACGGTCTGGACATTTCCTTCCTCTTCCATCTCCCTGTGATCCGGTATTTACCTCCTCCTACCTTACCATTCATTGCTAGCACAGTGCTGCCAGCTGGATAGCCAGCTCCAGAGTCTCTTTCTCTCTATAGCAGTCTCAGTTACAAAGTTCTAATCCTAGTAGAGAGCTATTCCAATTGGTGAGCTCCTTTACACAGTCTCCAACACAAAACTGTCCTATATCAATTACTGCTCAGAATAGTGCTAATTTTTCCAGTCTAAAATAAATAAGACTGTAAAATCCCCACCACAGGTAGATATAGAGTTAGTTATTATTCATGTAGAAACAGATTAAATTTTAGAGGTTATTCCGGTAGATTGTATGTGGACTTCATTTAAGTTGGATGACATACATGATAAGACAATGCTTCTAAGAATTTCCAAAGGGGGTTGTAGATTAGATTTTACCGTGTTTCCCCCATTATAGGACCTCCTCCTTTAGTAAGACACCCCCCTTTTTTTCCCCACCTGGGAAATATAAGGCCCCCCCCCGAAAATAAGGCACTATTTGGCAAGCACCCCCACAGCCTCCCGACCACCCCCATCATGTAGAAGCTCCTACCGGTGTCCTGCTGCTTCCTCTTGGCGGTCCTGACATGATCGGGGCAAGAGGGAGCTCAAGCCCTCTTGCCCCAGCCAACCGCGGCACCCCCGACACGATCGGGGCAAGAGGGAGCCCAAGCCCTCTTGCCCCCCCCGACTCCCCGACACTATCGGGGCAAAAGGGAGCCCAAGCCCTCTTGCCCCGCCGACTCCCCAACTCCCCGACAATATTGGGCCAGGAGGGAGCCCAAGTCCTCCTGGCCCTGGCGACCCCTCCCCCCGCTAGTTGTTCGGGCCAGGAGGGAGCCCAAACCCTCCTGGCCACGGCGACCCCTTACCCCCATCCCGCACTACATTACGGGCAGGAGGGATCCCAGGCCCTCCTGCTCTCGACGCAAACCCCCCTCCCTCCAACGACCGCCCCTCCCAAGAACCTCTGACCGCCCCCCCAGCCGACCCGCGACCACCCCTGGCCGACCCCCACGACACCCCCACCCCCCTTCCCCGTACCTTTCTGTAGTTGGCCAGACAGACGGGAACCAAACCCGCCTGTCCGGCAGGCAGCCAACGACGGAATGAGGCCGGATTGGTCCATCCGTCCCAAAGCTCCACCTATTGGTGGGGCCTAAGGCGCCTGGGCCAATCAGAATAGGCCCGGGAGCCTTAGGTCCCACCTGGGGGCGGGGCCTGAGGCACATGGGCCCAACCCAACCATGTGCCCAAGGCACCGCCCCCAGGAGGGACCTAAGGCTCCCGGGCCTATTCTGATTGGCCCAGGCGCCTTAGGCCCCACCAGTAGGCGAGCTTTGGGACGGATGGGCCAATCCGGCCTCATTCCGTCGTTGGCTGCCTGCCGGACAGGCGGGTTTGGCTCCCGTCTGTCCGGCCAACTACAGAAAGGTACGGGGAAGGGGGGTGGGGGTGTCGTGGGGGGTCGCCAGGGGGGTCGCGGGTCGGCTGGGGGGGCGGTCGGAGGTTCTTGGGGGGCATGGTCGTTGGGGGGAGGGGGGTTTGCGTCGAGGGCAGGAGGGCCTGGGATCCCTCCTGCCCGTAATGTAGTGCGGGGTGGGGGTAGGGGGTCGCCGTGGCCAGGAGGGTTTGGGCTCCCTCCTGGCCCGAACAACTAGCGGGGGGGGGGCGCCAGGGCCAGAAGGACTTGGGCTCCCTCCTGGCCCGAACAACTAGCGGGGGGAGGGGGGGATCGCCAGGGCCAGGAGGACTTGGGCTCCCTCCTGGCCCGATATTGTTGGGGAGTTGGGGAGTCGGCGGGGCAAGAAGGCTTGAGCTCCCTCTTGCCCCGATCGTGTCGGGGAGTCGGGACCGCCAAGAGGTAGCAGCAGGACACCGGTATAAGCTTGTACATGATTGGGGGGGGGTCGGGAATCTGTGGGGGTGCGAGCGGTCCTTCAGGGTGGGGGTGTGGGTGCGTGCGAGCGGTCCTGCAGGGGGGAGGTGAGTCGGGGGGGGGCATCAGGCTTTCAGGGTGGGGACAGGACGTGTGTGTGTGTGTGTGTGTCAGCTCTGCTGGTCCCCTACCCTGGAACAGGAAATTGATATGAGAGAATTTGGGGCCAGTGGAACAATGATGGCACACGTGGACTGCGGACCCACACCTGCTCCATGCACACACCCTGCCTATACCCAGAACAGACTACCCCTCTGCTCCTTCCTTGGTATGCTAGAGCAATTACCTACCAAATTAACAGAGAATGGAAATATGGAGATGTGATGACCTGTACCATATACAGGTAATAAATGTCTTTTTTTCAGCAATAAATGTGTACTGTATTCTTCTTCATGGAAAAATAAGACATCCCCCTGAAAATAAGACCTTGTGCATATTTTGGAGTTTTTAAAAATATAAGACAGTGTCATATATTCGGGGAATCAGGGTAGATAGTGCTGGGGAGGAGCCAGTTGTCTTGCTACATGTAGGTACTAATGACATAGAAATATGTGGGAGGGAGGTTCTGGAAGCCAAATTTAGGCTCTTAGAAAGTTGAAGTCTAGATCCTCCAGAGTAGCATTTTCAGAAATGCTCCCAGTTCTATGCACAGGATCCAAGAGGCAGGAACACCGCTGGTTATTGAGCAAGATGAAATCAATGGGTTTGGGAGAAACATTAACTGCAAGGGTCAATGATTGGCTAAACGGTAGACTTCAGAGAGTGATGGTAAACGGCACCCTTTCAAAAATGTTGGAAGTGACCAGTGGAGCGCCGCAGGGCTCGGTCTTGGGCCCGATCCTTTTCAACATATTCGTAGGAGACCTAACTCAGGGGCTTCAAGGTAAAATCACATTATTCGCCAACGACGCCAAACTATGCAACATAGTAAGTAAAGGCACCGTGCCCGACAGTATGACGCAGGACCTACTTCGATTAGAACATTGGTCCTCGACTTGGCAGCTAAGCTTCAATACTAAAAAATGCAAGGTCATGCACCTTGGCAGCAAAAATCCGTGCAGAACTTACACACTAAATGGTGAGACCTTAGCTAGAACTAGGGCAGAACGTGACTTGGGGTGATCATTAGCGAAGACATGAAAACAGCCAATCAAGTGGAGAAGACTTCATCGAAGGCAAGACAAATGATGGGTATCCGTAGAAGTTTCGTCAGCCGGAAGCCCAAAGTCATAATGCCGTTGTACAGATCCATGGTGAGACCTCATCTGGAATATTGCGCACAATTCTGGAGACCACATTACCGAAATAATTGAGTCGGTTCAACGAATGGCCACCAGGATGGTCTCAGGGCTCAAAGATCTCCCGTATGAGGAACGGCTGAAAAGATTACAGCTATACTCACTCGAGGAACATAGAGAGAGAGGAGACATGATTGAAACGTTTAAATATATCACGGGCCTTATCAAGGTAGAAGAGGATATCTTCTTTCTTAAAGGTCCCTCGGCCACAAGAGGGCATCCGCTGAAAATCAGGGGTGGGAAATTTCATGGCGACACCAGGAAGTATTTCTTCACTGAAAGGGTGGTTGATCATTGGAATGAACTTCCACTTCAGGTGACTGAGGCCAGCAGCGTGCCAGACTTTAAAAGGAAATGGGATATACATGTGGGAACTCTAGGGGGGTAATGTCATGGGGGATGGGTCATTAGAGTGGGCAGACTTGATGGGCCATGGCCCCTTTCTGCCGTCAACTTCTATGTTTCTATGAACAGCTCCAAAGTCTCAATGTGTGGTTGAGACAATGGTGCAGGGATGAGGGATTTAGATTTGTTAGAAACTGAGCAACCTTCTGGGAAAGGGGGAGCTTGTTCCAAAAGGATGGATAGCACAGTTACTTACCGTAACAGGTGTTATCCAGGGACAGCAGGCAGATATTCTCTACACGTGGGTGACGTCATCAGCGGAGCCCCCTAGCGGACGTTCTCGTAAGCAGACTTGCTTGAAGATCTTCGAGCTTGCGAGTGTACCACACATGCGCGAGTGCCCCTCCTGCCCGACTCAGGGCATGCGTCTCCTCAGCGTTGCTTCAGTTCAGATAGCCAGCAAAGAAGCCAACCCGGGGAGGTGAGTGGGATGCGAGAATATCTGCCTGCTGTCCCTGGATAACACCTGTTACGGTAAGTAACTGTGCTTTATCCCAGGACAAGCAGGCAGCATATTCTCTACACGTGGGTAACCTCCAAGCTAACTACAAAGGGAAGGTGGGAGAGTTGGCAATTTACGATAACAGGTGTTGCAAAACGGTCGTCATGCCTGGAGAAAGCATCAGACAGTAGTGAGAGGTGAAAGTATGAACCGAGGACCAAGTGGCAGCCTTGCAGATTTCCTCAAGAGGAGTCAATCGGAGGAAAGGAACAGACGCCACCATCGCTCTGACCTTGTGTCCCGTGACTTGACCCGACAGAGAGAGACCAGCCTGAGCATAATAGAAGGAGATACAAGCGGCCAACCAGTTAGAAATGGTCCGCTTAGAAACAGGACGCTCCAACCGATTGGGATCAAAAGAGAGGAAAAGCTGAGGAGCAGTCCGATGAGGACCAGTGCGCTCCAAGTAAAAAGCCAGCGCACGCTTACAGTCAAGAGTATGCAAAGCCACCTCTCCAGGGTGAGAATGGGGCTTTGGAAAAAATACCGGAAGAACTACGGAGTGGTTGATGTGAACGTTGGAAACAACTTTGGGCAAGAACTTAGGATGGGTACGGAGACCCACCTTATCATGATGAAAAACAGTGAAAGGCGGGTCCACTACTAAAGCTTGGAGCTCACAGACCCTACACGCAGAAGTGAGAGCAATGTGAAACACAACTTTCCAAGTGAGAAACTTCAAGTGAATCTGAGCAAGCGGCTCAAACGGAGGCTTCATCAAAAGAGAAAGAACAACGTTAAGGTCCCAAACCACCGGAGGAGGTTTAAGAGAGGGATGAACGCAGAACATACCATTCATGAACCAGGAAACGACAGGATGAATAGAAAGAGGTTTCCGTCGATCGGCTGATAAAAAGCAATGGCACTGAGGTGGACTCGAATCGATGTGGACTTGAGACCAGCACCAGATAAGTGCAGCAGATAATTTAGCACAGAAGACAAGGAGGCAGATTGCGGCTCTTGACGCTGTGCAGCACACCAGGAAGAAAAACGGGTCCACTTCTGATGGTAACATTGGCGAGTGGACTCCTTCCGGGACGCCTCAAGAACTGGAAAGAGGCCATCAAGTCTCGAGGAACCAGACCGTTAAGTGAAGGGACTACAGGTTGGGATGAAGCAGAGATCCCCAACTCTGCATAAGCAGTGAAGGAAAAACAGGAAGAAGAGGCTCCCTGACACTGAGTCAAAGCAGAAAGGAGAACCACGGTTGTCTGGGCCATCGAGGAGCAATCAGAATCATAGTGGCGTGAGTGGACTTGAGCATGACGAGAGTTCTCAGAATCAGAGGGAATGGAGGGAACGCATACAGAAAAAGGTCCGTCCAATCCAGAAGGAAGGCATCTGCCTCGCTCAGGTGGGGGATGGAGACCCTGGAGCAGAAACGAGGCAACTTGTGTTTGAGGGGGGACGCAATAGGTCGACATCCAGAGTCCTCCACCGAGCAAACACCTGACTAAGAGTCGAGGAATGAATTGACCATTCGTGAGGCTGAAGGAGGCGGCTCAACCTGTCTGCCAGACAGTTCTGGTGGCCCTGAATGTGGACCACCCAGAGAAAGATGTTGCGACGGTTCGCCCAGGCCCAGAGCCGCATCGCCTCCTGGCAAAGGGAGAGAGATCCAGTGCCCCCCTGTTTGTTGATATAATACATGGCGACCTGGTTGTCCGTGCGGACTAGCACAACACTGTCACGAAGCAGATGATGAAAAGCTTTTAGAGCATTGAACACCACTCTGAGCTCCAGCAGATTGATGTGACAGAGATGGTCTGAACTGGACCAAAGCCCCTGGTGCGAAGACCATCCAGATGAGCCCCCCCTAGCATAGGCTGATGAGTCCATCGTGAGAACCTTCTGCCGAGGGACATGAAACAGCAAACTTCTGGAAAGATTGGTAGAGAGCATCCACCAACGGAGAGATTGTTTCAACAAAGAAGTCACGACAATGAGTCGAAACACCGGATCCCGATCCTGGTTCCACTGAGACACCAGAGTCCACTGGGGTATGTGGAGGTGAAGTCTGGCAAAAGGAGTCACGTGAACCGTGGAGGCCATGTGGCCGAGCAGGACCATCATCAGACAGGCTGGGACCGAGGACAGGAGAGACACCCTTCGACAAAGATGAATCAGGGCCTCCTGACGAGGTAGAGGCAAAAAGGAGCGAAGATGACAGGTGTCCAGAACCGCCCCGATAAACTCGAGGGACTGAGATGGACACAGCTGAGACTTGGGAAAATTCACCTCAAAGCCGAGGCTTTGAAGAAGCGAAATAGTCTGATTCGTCGCCCTCAGGACCGCCTGGTGGGACAACGCTTTAATGAGCCAAACGTCGAGGTAGGGAAACACCTGAAGCCCCTGCAGGCGAAGGGCTGCGGCCACCACTACCAGGCACTTCGTGAACACCCTCGGGGAGGCAGCCAGATCGAAGGGAAGAACACGGTATTGGAGGTGGAGATCCCCCACCCGGAATCTCAGATACCGGCGAGAAGCCTGATTAATCAGCACGTGCGTGTAGGCCTCCTTGAGATCCAAAGAGCACAGCCAGTCCCCTTCGACCATCAGGGGATACAACGTAGGAAGAGTGAGCATTCTGAAATTTTCCTTGACCAGAAACTTGTTCAGAGCCCTGAGGTCCAGGATTGGACACAGGTCTCCCCTCTTCTTGGGAACCAGAAAGAACCGGGAATAAAACCCCGTATTGAGCTGATCCGGGGGAACCTCCTCGACCACCTTGAGGCAAAGGAGGGCTTGTGCTTCCCGCAGAAGAAGGGGAAGGTGCGACCTGGAAGAAGGAAACTCTCCTGGCAGAAGATCTGGGGGTACGCAACTGAAATGAAAGGAATAACCCTCCCAGACGATGGAAAGCACCCACAGGTCTGTGGTAAGATTCTCCCACTGAGGATAGAAATGATGTAGGCATCCCCTGATGGGTAGGTGAGAGGGCTCCAGGAGGAAGGGAGCGTGCAGGCTCAGACTAGAATTGTCAAAAAGATGGCCCAGGCTTCGTCAGAGCGGGCGGCTGGGTCTTAGGAGGATGCTGCCGCCATTGCGGAGGCGGGCAAGAGAATGCAGGAATAGATTTCTGCAGATACCTCCGAAGAGGAATCTTGTACTGACGAGCCGGAGGAGTTTTCGGCTTGAGCCTCACCAAGGAGGCGAAAGACCGCTCATGCTCCGAAAGGCGTTTAGTGGCAGCCTCGATGCAGTCATCAAACACCTCATTCCCCACACAAGGGAGGTTAGCCAGACGATCCATGTCCACAGGTTTAGAACAAACGCAAGGAAATTTTTTTTCACACAGAGGGTGGTGGACACATGGAACACCCTTCCGGAAGCCGTGATAGGAAATAGCACAGTACAGGGTTTCAAGGAAGACCTGGATAGGTTCCTGGAGGACAAAGGGATTGAGGGGTACAGATAAGAGCAGTGGAAGTTTTAGAGATAAATGTAGAGGTAGGTATAAAATTAGTCAGGGACTGCTGCTCAGGCAATATGCCTGATGGGCCGCCGCGTGAGCGGACCGCTGGGCGGGATGGACCTCTGGTCTGCCCTGGCGGAGGCGACTACTTATGTTCTTATGTTCTTAATCCGGAGCCAGGCAAGAAGACGCATCACGACGGCGAAGGCCATGACCCTCGAGGACAACTCAAAGGCATCATAAGACGTCTGAAACATATAGAGACGGAGCTGAGAAAGAGTTTCCTAGAGAAGACGGAACTCCTGCCTATGAGGAGCTGACACGTCAGACTGAAATGAGAGAAGAGCATCCACACAGTACCTGAGATAGGACATGAAGGTAAAGTTATAGTTTAGAACTCGGTTCTCCATCATCGAGTTCTGATAGAGACAGCAGCTGAACTTGTCATAGAAACATAGAAAGATGACGGCAGAAAAGGGCTATAGCCCATCAAGTCTGCCCACTCAACTGACCCACCCCAATAAGTTCCTTAACTCGACCTTCGTAGGGATCCCACTAGATGTCACATTTATTCTTGAAGTCAAGCATGCTGGTGGCCTCGACCACCTGCACCGGAAGCTTGTTCCAGTGATCTACCACTCTTTCCGTGAAGAAATACTTCCTGGTGTCACTACTAAATTTCCCCCCTCTAAGTTTAAGCGGATGCCCTCTTGTGGCCGAGGGTCCTTTGAGAAAAAGGATGTCATCTTCCACCTCGACACGTCCTGTGTATTTAAATGTCTCAATCATGTCTCTCCTCTCCCTACGTTCCTCCAGAGTGTAGAGCTGCAATCTGTTCAGTCTCTCTTCGTATGAGAGACCCTTGAGCCCCGAGATCATCCTAGTGGCCATCCGCTGAACCGACTCGACTCTAAGCACGTCTTTACGGTAATGTGGCCTCCAGAATTGCACACAGTACTCCAGATGAGGTCTCACCATGGTCCTGTACAGTGGCATTATGACTTCTGGTTTCCGGCTGATGAAACTTCTATTGATACATCCCATCATTTGTCTTGCCTTGGATGAGGCCTTTTCTACCTGTTTGGCAGCCTTCATGTCTGCACTGATGATTACTCCCAAATCTCGTTCTGCTGAGGTCCTAGCCAATGTTTCTCCATTTAAGGTGTAAGTTCTGCATGGATTTCCGCTACCGAGGTGCATGACCTTACATTTCTTAGCATTGAAACCCAGCTGCCATGTTGAGGACCAGTTTTCCAACGCAAGAAGATCCTGTGTCATATTATCCTGCAAACATCCTTCACTTACTATGTTGCATAGTTTGGCGTCATCGGCGAATAATGTTACCTTACCCTGCAGCCCTCATGTCAAGTCCCTTATGAATATGTTAAAAAGGAGTGGACCCAGGACCGAGCCCTGCGGCACCCCACTGGTCACCTCCGATGTTTCAGAGAGGGTGCCATTGACCACCACCCTCTGACGTCTATCACCAAGCCAATCCTTGACCCATGCAGTTATTGTTTCGCCCAACCCCATCGATTTCATCTTGTTTAGAAGCCTGCGGTGTGGGACGCTGTCAAAAGCCTTGCTGAAATCCAAGTACACTATGTCCAGAGACTCTCCCGAGTCTAGCTTTCCTGTTACCCAATCAAAGAAGCTGATGAGATTGGATTGGCATGACCTACCCTCAGTGAATCCATGCTGATTTGGATCCCTTAGATTCCCTTCATCCAAGATCATGTCTAATTTACGTTTAATTAGTGTTTCCATGATTTTACACACTATCGATGTGAGACTCACTGGTCTGTAGTTCGCAGCCTCTGCTCTGCAACCCTTTTTGTGCAGAGGAACGACGTTAGCTTTTTTCCAGTCCAGGGGGACTCTCTCTGTATTTAGGGAAAGATTGAAGAGCATGGCTAATGGTTCCGCCAGGACATTGCACAGCTCTCTGAGCACTCTCGGGTGCAATTCGTCTGGACCCATGGCTTTGCACACCTTGAGTTTTGACAGTTCGCTGTAGACGTCAGCTGGTGTGAACTCAAAATTCTGAAATGGGTCTTCCGTGCTTGACATTGCTTCCAGATGTGGTCCATGCCCTGGTGCCTCGTGGGTAAAGACCGAGCAGACGTATTCGTTCAGTAGTTTGGCTTTATCAGAATCAGTTTCCACGTAGTTCCCGTCCAGTGTTCTAAGGCGTACTATCCCGTTTGTGGTTTTTTCCTGTCACTAATATACCTGAAGAAGGATTTGTCCCCTTTCTTAATGTTCTTTGCTAGAGTTTCTTCCACTGCAAGTTTGGCCTCTCTGCTGTTTTGACTGCTGCAGACCTAGTCCTGTATTCAATGTTAACTTCCCCTTTCCCCGTACGTTTGTATGAAAGAAATGCTCTTTTTTTTTCCTTGACGAGGTGCAAAACCTCATCAGTGAACCATTGGGGTTTTTTGTTCCTTTGTTGTTTATTTACCGATTTTATGTAGCGGTTAGTTGCCTCGTGTAGGGTCAATTTCATGGTTGACCACATTGCTTCCACATTTATCAGTTGCTTCTTGATCCTGCAGCGTCTGGTGAACGAAATCTCCCATGCGTGCGAAGTCTGTGCCCCGGAAATTGAATACCCTTGTTTTTGTTTGTGATTTAGGGAAGCCTTTCCTAAGGTTGAACCATACCATGTTATGGTCACTTGTGGCTAGCATTTCTCCCACCGAGACCTCCGAGACGCTCTCCCCGTTTGTGAGTACGAGGTCTAGGATGGCCTTGGCCCTAGTGAGCTCTAGTACCATTTGTTTGAGCCGTACTCCCTTCATGGCCGTTAATATCCTCCCGCTACCACAAGATGTCGCTGAGAGTGTGTTCCAGTCCACATCAGGCATGTTGAAGTCCCCTAGCAGAACAGCGTCCCCCCATAGAGTGATATTCTCAATGTCTTCAATTAATTCTGTGTCCTTGTCCTCCGTTTGTCTTGGAGGTCTGTATACCACACCAAGGTATAGGCATTTTTCTCCGCCTCTGGCCAGGTTTACCCAGATGGATTCCCCGGTGTATTTGACATCTGTGATCCTGGCTGTTTTGATGTTCTCTTTGATGTAAAGTGCTACCCCTCCTCCTAACTTACCCTTCCTGACTTGACGAAGTAGGTTGTACCCTGGTATAGTTATATCCCACCCATGAGAGTCTGTGAACCATGTTTCGGATATTGCCACACGTCTAGGTCGGCATTCACTATTTCTGTTTCCAGTTCTAGAATTTTGTTCCCTAAACTATGTGCGTTAACATACATAGCTCTCCACTCTTTGTGCTTGTTAGACCCCTGTAGAGAGTCCCCCATCTGAGACAAAGTGTTTCTTAATGAACCTTCTGCAGTGAGGGTACTTACCTTGGACTTAGAAGCGGAGTTTTGGATCACCACATCAGGATTGTTACTTACTGCACTGGTATATAAGTGGGTACCCTCCCCCAACTTACCTAGTTTAAAGCCCTTCTAAGCTTGTCCATCGTATGCCTTTCCCTGCCCGGAGGGACAGCAGCGTAGACCTTGGAGGGGTTAGATTTCTTCAAGGAAGACTCAACCACCAGCGACTGATGGGAAATCTGCACATTCTCGAAACCCTTGACCGGGACCATCCGGTAACTAGACTTCATCTTGGAGGGAATGGCAGTGATGGCATAAGGAGTCTCCAGTTTCCAGAGGAAAGTTTGCCGAAGCACCTGATGCAAAGGCAAGCGCAAAGCCTCATGGGGTGGATGAGGGAGCCCCATCTCTGCCAAATACTCTTGAGTATATCGGGACTCAGGCTTGAGAGCCTGGCCCGTGTCCGAAACAAACGTAGGAAAGGATGAGGTCCGAGAAGACTCATCCTCCGCAGGTGAAGTAGACTGAGACTTTGGAGCAGCCAAGAAAGAGGAGGGAGACTTCCCTCGAATACTAAGCAGGGGCTTCCGAGTCTCAAGTCCGGGACACCGAGGAGGCTCTGCTGAAGTCCCACAGGGGTGTCGAAGAACGGCCCCGCTGCAGACGAATCGGGGGTGGGGACCCTGGTGTCCACGGCATCACCCTCCGAAGCTTTGGAGAGGTCGGCATGAAAGATTAGTCCCCGACGAATGCCGAAGCAGACAGCCCCCGCCCCAAAGAGATCGGTGGGTAACAAGGCAGACAAGGGTCCTCGCCCAAAGACAAGAACACAAGAGTCCCTGTGGTAGGGGCGGATGGGGACCTGCCTCAACGAGGCGGGGAATTCCGCTGCCGCTTCGAAAGGATAGGTTTCGAAGATGTGGAAGTCATAGTCTGTGGTCCAGCCTGGGACACCCGCAAGGTCTCATGCCTCAAATCAGGAGAAGAAAAATCGCTCGAGGATAAGCGGCAAGACTTCCCGAGCAACTGCGGGGGAACTCCCAGGCTGGTCAGATGGAGGTCGGGGCGGAGGCCAGGGCCAGTTGACCCAGAACAGAGGAAATCTGCATGGTAAGGATAGCCTTAAGCATGTCCTCAAACATAGGCACCGAAACCAGGGAATGCTGGGATTGGGGTGCAACAGTGCGCTCCTTCGGGGGCGACATCGAGGAAGATTATTCCCTACGTGAGGAGGCACGCTTAGTATGGGTCTTAAAGAGGCCGAGAATGCGGCACTCGCAAGAGACTCCGAGGGTGGCTTCTTCGCCGGCACACCTGAGGAAGGAAGAGGAGACTTACCCAAGGCTGAGATAGCAGGCGGAGCCAAGGTCGAGGTCTTCGAAACCAAGGCCCCGACAATCGGGGCCGAGGTTGAGGCCGAGGCCGTTCCCTCGGTTTCCATGGGGCCAAAAAGTTGAAGAGTAGCACATCGCGGTTGGAGAGTAGCACAACGCGGGCAAGACTCGGCTCGATGATCAGCACCCAGGCACTCCACACACCAACGATGATGGTCGGTGATGGAGATTACCCGGTTGTACTTAGTGCAGTTCTTAAATCCGGTCATAGGCCGGGACATAGGAAAAAATCCAGCCGCGGCCCCGCGAGGCCAGGTGGCCGAACAAAAACTGACCACCCAGTCGGAAAGAAAAAATAGGAACTTGACAAAACAAGACGTGCAGCACAGCAACTTACCCGAAAACAAAAAAAGCAAGCCGCGTTGCAAAGAGGTACTACGAATTCGCGCAGAGCAAGGGAGCAGGGCTTCTGGCTCCGTGGAAAACTTAGAACTGAGGCCACGCTGAGGAGACGCATGCCCTGAGTCGGGCGGGAGGGGTACTCGCCCTTGCGTGGTACACTTGCAAGCTCGAAGATCTTCAAGCAAGTCTGCTTGCGAGAATGTCCGCTAGGGGGCTCAGTTGAAGACGTCACCCATGTGTAGAGAATAAGCTGCCTGCTTGTCCTGGGATAATCTACCTTACTGGGATGGAACCAGACTTCTTGTGCTAATGTTTTAAAAGGAGGTAGAGCAGCTTTTAAACTGAGATGCGGGGTAAAGCAGACAGTTGCCCAGAAGCAGAAGGTTCGATGTGAGGAATTCTGAAGGATACTATGGAAACAGGATATTTAGGGAGTCCCAGTAGAGAGGTTCCAATAATGGTAAAAGAAAGCCAGGAGGGTTTAAGAGGAAGCCAGAGTAAAAGACTCAAATTTTCCCTATCTTCAAAGAAAAAACACAATTTGAAATGTCTATATACAAACGCTAGAAGTTAAAAAAAAAAAAAATTGGAGAGTTAGAATATATAGCACTGAATGAAAAGGTAGATATAATAGGCATCTCAGAGACCTGGTGGAAGGAGGACAATCAATGGGACACTGTATTACCTGGGTACAAATTATCCTTGAAGGATACTATTGAAACAGGATATTTAGGGAGTCCCAGTAGAGAGGTTTCAATAATGGTGAAAGAAAGCCAGGAGGGTGTAAGAAGAAGGCGTAATAAAGGACTCAAATTTTTTCTTTCTTCTCAGCAGCCTGTAGTTACAAGGAAAAAACACAACTGTCTGCATACAAATGCTAGAGAAGCCTAAAAAATAAAATAGGAAGGGTGGGTGGGAGGTGCTGGGTGGGGGGGGAGTGGTGGGGGGGGGGTCATTGGGGTGGTGCCTAGCTGGGTCCGGGCTATAAGAGTCCAAGCCTGGATCCTACTTGTATTAGCTAGTTTTCTTTGCTCATTGTTTGGTTGTATTGAAAATTGTTGTATCTGCTCTTTTGCATATATTTTGCCATTTGAATAAAAAGTTGATTAAAAAAAAATAAAATAGGAGAGCTAGCATATATAGCACTACATGATGAGGTAGATATAATAGGCATCTCAGAGACCTGGTGGAAGGAGGATAGTTAATGGGACACTGTATTACCTGGGTACAAATTATATTGTAAGGATAGAGTAGATCAAATTGGAAGGGGGGCAGATAGATTAAGAAATGTTTTCAGAGATTAAGAAAGCTGGAGAATTGGGCAAAAGAATAATAATGGGTGATTTTATTTATTAAATCTTCAAAACTCATACTCTAACTAATATAATGAACCCCCCCTGCATTAGACTTATACCAGACAATGATATAGGGTGTTAGAGGAACACAACTCCACAGTACGTTCACACATCAGAAAAAAACCAAAAGAAAAGAAAGTGGAGAAAAAACCTCAGTTCTGCTTCATGGGTTCAAAAAATTCCACTTTCACAAATCATATCTGGACGGTCAATCAATCTTGTATCAGCGATGTCCTCTACTTACATCATGATAAAACAGATTTTCAAGTTGCAGGGCAAATTCAAAATACCACAAATACCACGGTTCCAGCAAGGCACAATCAAAGAGAAAGAGAAAGCAGATACTTAGCTGCTACTAAAGAAATGCTACTTGTGCCATAATCCCCGTGTCTCTTGGACTGCACACACAGGACAAACGTCGTGCTAAGCAGGCATCATCAATACAGAACCTGACAAGGAACTTTTTTGTTTCGCCGAAACTGCATCAGGGGTTTTGTTTTGCCAATCCTAAAAGTGTCACTGCTAAATGTAGAAACCACACACACTATGAAAACACACACACAATGGTGCCTGGGATCACAAACGCCATCTGTTGAAAGAAAAGGGTAATATGGCTCCACCCACATCAAGGCAGTGCCAGTGAGCATCAGTCAGAGTCAAATCAAAAAGGTTCTCGTAATTAAATCAGAAAAAGGCAGCCCATTTCACCCATGTGTTCAGGCCAGAGGGCTCAACTGTTTGTAAGTGAAAAATCCAATGTTGCTCTTTCTGCCGGAGAAGACATCACCGGTCTTCTCTCCTAATTGGTTTAGGGCAGTGTTCCAGGACACATTTTAAAGCAAAAAAGGGCATGTTTAACCAGTGTACAATGGGCTACCAAAAGTTCGTACATTCATTTAGTGGTCAGGCATGAATGATGTTCCCGAAGTCGTGTCTTAAACACACAAGATATTTGCCCCACATATAAGAAATCGCAGGGGCACTGAACCACAGTCAAACATGAGGTATTATCCTTCAAAGTAAATGATTGCATCGTCTTAGAATGCACAAAATATGAGTCTCCATCATAACCTGAAACATTGTACATCTACCACATCTTGTATGCCCGCCTGTGATTTCTTGTACATCAGTGCTAAGAGACTTCAACTCATTAATAATAATAATTTTATTTCTTCTATACCGCCCAACCAGAAGTTCCGGGCGGTTCACAACAAGAGAACTGAGGCATATCAGTGAAGATGCAAGATACAGTAGAAATCAGTAGAATACAATGCTATACAATACAATAAAATACAACATGATACAATGTAGAGTGATACAAAGCAAAGTCATCGTATAAATTTACCAAACAGATAGGTTTTCAGTAATTTTCTAAACTCATAGTAAGATTGGGAGTGGGCAATCAGAGAACACATCCAAGAGTTCATTCTCCCCGCTTGTAAGGCTACAGTTTTGTCTAAAAAAAAACTTTTAAACCGGCAGGCTTTCGGAGTAAGATACATGAACATGCCCGAGTTTCTTGTGTTCTTGCTTGATATGAATAGATTTAATTGGGAGGATAAGTATGAGGGTAGTAATCCAAAGAGTGTTTTATAACAAATGCAGCTGAATTTTAAAATGACTCTAGCTTCAAAAGGGAGCCAATGGAGTTGCATGTAAAAAGGGCTTATATGGTCAAACTTAAATGGTTAAACTTAGGATTCAATAAGTCAAACTTAGGACTCAATCAGTCAGATAAGTTTGTATTTCTTCCAAAAGAAAACAGAAAACAAGTATTAGAAGAGCACAAGTGGACCCGCAAAATCTTAAGGTGAGAATGAACAATCCTCTGGATATGCCTGGATTGGTTGGTAAATTTGGAAACAAATGGCATGACATCATCTTCTTGTTTAACTTCATTGTACTGTAGCAGCTGATCCCTTGGATTAAAAAATGCCCATTTAACCGCTTTATTAACAAGGGGCTTTGGGTACCCACGCTCCTCAAATTTTCTCTTAAGTCCTTCAGCCTGCACCACATATTCCTGATTAGTATTGATTTCAATTACCCCAACATTGACTAGTTAAATGTCATATCGGGGAGTACTAGGGAGGTAAAATTCCTAGACATCATAAATTACTGCTTCTTGGACCAACTGCTCCGAGACAAGAGGGGGAGCTATTTTAGATTTGGTCATTAGTGGAATGCAAGGCATAGTACAGGAATTAACTGTTGGGTTCGCTGGGAAACAGTGATCACGTGATCAAATTTGAGCTGATACCAGGAGCGACGTTGCAAAAGAAATCTAATGTAGAAGCATTTAATTTTCAGAAAGGCAACTATGATAAAATGAGGAAAATGGTTAAAAAGAAGCTAAAAGGATCAATTGCAAAGGTTAGCACTGTAAACCAGGCCTGGATGTTAAATAAAAATACCATCATAGAAGCCCAAGCCAGATGTATTCCATGTATCAGCAAAGGTGGAAAGAAGAGGAAACGAGCGCTGGAGTGGTTAAAAGGTGAATCGAAAGTGGCTACTATAGCCAAAAAACATCCTTTAGAGAATAGAAAAAAGATCCGAAAGAAGAAAAAAGATCCTAATGAAGAAAATAAGAAGAAATAAAAGCACTGGCAAGTTTGATGCAAAGCACTGATAAAGAAAGTTAAGAAAGAATATGAAGAGAAACTTGCAAAAGAGGCAAAAACTCAAAGCATGATGTCGAAGGTGCGGGTCCCTTTGAGGTCGACGGCTCCAAGAAGAGCGATTCCCACAGGACGCAATGGCGCTTGAAAGCATGTGTGGTGAGTGTGGAGCAAGGCCGGCACGATTTCGGGAGATGTTCAGGCCCGAGACACTGAATACAGCGTCGATGAGGGTCCGTTAGCGAAATCGCGCGCTGGCACTTGGCACACTTTTTAAAACAAGTGATAGGCCAGGACATAGGCCAAAAAAGCTCTGCCGCAAGATCGAAGCTGGGGGGCTGCAGCCACGTGGCCTGCCCGGTCGAATGGTATGAAGAAAATTATTTTTTTTAAAAACAGTAAAACACGATGAACATCAGCGATTACGATCAATTAAAATAAAAACCGCGGACTTAGAAGGCACAAGCGAAGGAACTTTGCGCAGAGAGTCAAAGACGGACTTCTCGGCTCCATGGAAAAGTAAGAACTGAGGAGACACGCCCGGTGCATCGAGCGGAAAGGCACTCGCGCATGTGCGGTGCGGGCAACTCGAAACTTTGAGTTTTCTTCAAAGAAGCGTCCGCATCGGGGCTCCGTTGGATCACGTCACCCATTAGTGAGAATATCTGCCTGCTTGTCCTGGGATAACAGGTGTTATCCAGGGACATCAGGCAGATATTCTCACATGTGGATGATATCATCCACAGAGCCCCAGTAGACAGCTTTAAAAGTGCATTGCCACTTTAAAAACTTAAGAAAGTTCGCGAACTGCCTGCACCGCGTATGTGCAAGTGCTTTCCCACCCGACACAGGCTCGCAGCTCCTCAGTTCCATAAGCAATCTAAGAAGCCAACCAGGGGAGATGGGTGGGTTATGAGAATTATCTGCCTACTGTCCCCAGATAACACCTATTATGGTAAGTAACTGTGCTTTATCACAGGACAAGCAGGCAGCATATTCTCACATGTAGGACTTCCTAGCTTACTAGAATGCGATGGAGGGAGTGTTGGCCATTAAGAAAATAAATTTTACAATACTGTTTGGCCAAAGTGACCCTCCTGTATGGAATTAAATTCCAGTTAGTAGTGAGATGTGAATATATGAACTGAGGACCAAGTAGCAGCTTTACATATTTCATCAATAGGAGTTGAGTGTAGGAAAGCAAGAGAAGCTGCCATAGCTCGGATCTTGTGGGCTGTGATGCAACTCCCAGTTGTAGCTCAGCCTGAGCATAAGAGAAAAGGATACAAACCTCTAACCTCTTCGATACAGGATGTCCCAACTTATTAGGATCAAAGGAGATGAAAAGTTGAGGAGATGCTCTACGTGGCTGAATTCTCTATAAGTAGGAAACCCAGGCTTGTTTGAAATGAGAGTATAAAGAGCAGTTTCTCCAGAATGAGAAAAAGTCTTAGGAAAGAACCCTGGAAGTACTTATGGACTTTGAGAGAACTGTGCAGTATTAAGTAAATAGTAACAGTGGTATCTAGGTGGGGAGTATTTTGCTCCCATGTTATGAGGGCATTTGCTCAGTTTCTTGTATAAGAACTAGTTAAGTGTTTTAATAGATGTACAAGTAATATGTGCTCTGTGGACTAAATTCCCAGAGGGCTTAGCTTTCCTTGAGAGGTAGGCTGCTTCCATGGAGCATAGGCCCGTGTCCTCCGGTCTGGAAGAGAGCAGTGGCTATATTGCAGAGCACATGGCTAGATAAGAACCTGAGTGTAGCATTATTCTCCCACCAGGTTTTTTCACCCTTTAATTCTAACGATCTAACGCAGTTTAAGTTTATTTCTAAGTCTGGAGAACACTGCCATCTCCACAAGGTGGATACTCCCAGTGTAACCCTGATATGCTGGTAGAAAGAAGATACGTAACAGGCTTGAACTGCATTGAATCCATCTGACTATAAGTTTTGTTTTATTTCAGTTATTAAAGAAACTGTTAAATCAATTCATAGTCTGGCTGGTGACACCACGATTACAGAATTAGGAGTTGGCTGAACAGGAACCTCTTGCAGAGGTCAATGTAACTCAGAGAAGTCCTTGCTTTCAGCACAAAGACCTGAGATAAAGATTACAATGAACTGTAGCTGTATAGCACAGTTACTTACCGTACCAGGAGTTATCCAGGGACAGTAGGCAGATAGTCTCACATGTGGGCAACGTGGTGCGGGCTATAGTGGACTTTCTAAATTTCTTAAAGTGGTGATGCAGTTTTAAAGTGTCCGTACCAGGACTCCGTGGATGACATCACCCACATGTGAGAATATGCTGCCTGCTTGACCTGGGTTAAAGAATACAACGAAGAAAAACTATTGCAGCCAGGAAGAAGTCTTGAAGATCAGGTGGGAACTGAGATTGAGTGAAAGTTCTGCTGGAAACCTGTTGATGCCCTCGGTAAGGCTGAAGGCAGAAAAATTTGAATAGGCCCGAAAACAGGTAAAAAAAATTTAACATGAAATAACATGTCCGGTCCTCGAGAGCCGTATTCTAGTCGGGTTTTCAGGATTTCCCCAATGAATATGCATTGAAAGTAGTGCATGCAAATAGATCTCATGCATATTCTTTGGGAAAATCCTGTAAACCTGACTGGAATACGGCTCTCGAGGACTGGAGTTCCCTACCCCTGGTATATACACTAACTTAAAAAGAAAAATCGAAGCAGAAAACAAAAAACTGACAACCTCATGAGCTGGCGTCAGGCAGGAAGGCACTCGTGCATGCGCAGTGCGGACAGTCTCAAAGCTTTGCTTTAGCACTATCCATACTGGGCTCAGTGGATGACATTGCCCATCTGTGAGAATATGCTGCTTGTCCTGGGATATTGTGTTTTTGGGAACGATATCTTCTAACATGCATGTGTTACAAATTGTTATAAATTCCATTATTTGTGCCTTGTTTAGGATTGAAGTATGAACATGTTACCTCATACTTTATTATATTGTATTGGCCGACTATGGAATACAGCTTGAAATATAAGTTATTACTGTCTGGTTCACTTAAATGTACATCAGTTATCAAAATATTTACAGAATTGTTTGGTGCTCTATGTACCCTTTGACTATTGCATTCTGTTGCACTTTATGACTTGGTCATTACTACTTACATGAAGGACTAGGTGGACTCATTGGTCAGAAAGGGTTTTTTCACTCTCTGGAAACTTTGGTCCATTAGAGCATATTTTGATGCTGCATATTTCAGAATTCTGGTTCAATCCCTTATACTGCACCAACTTGACTATTGTAATATAGCCTACCTATCAATTTCCAAGAACTTGCAACGATTACAACTGGTGCAAAATGCGGCGATCAAGATGATTTTGGGTCTAAAGAAGTTCGACCATGTAACTTCTTCCTACCAACTCCTGCATTGGTTGCTGAGGGAGGCTAGGGTGAAATTCAAATTTGGATGTTTCTGCTTTAAGGTACTTTCCAGCCTAGCCCCCAGATATATAACCGACCTTTTCTCTTTCTCAACCAATCGTCTTAAGAGAAGCTCAAACTTGAATTTGGTTTCCCTACTGGTTAAAGGATGTAAATTTTAAAAACATCATCAACATCTCTTCTCTTACCAGGCAGCGTTATGGGGTAAAGATCTGAAACAATTACTCATGCTTGCGAATACTTATGGGGAATTTAGGAGAAACCTAAAAACATATTTGTTCCTAAAGTACTTAGGCAGTTACACTGAACAATCTTTCCTCACAATAACTGACGCCTAAATCATTATGTCACATATATAGAATGGAAAGATCATTAGCGGTACAGAATGGAAATTATAAAAATTTTATTAAAATATGGGAGCCATTAACATCTTTTGATCATGATTAAATGCCATTTTTCTATTAATTTTACACCATATAGTATTGGGAGGGGGGAGGGTTTCAAATTTATGATTTTATAATGAATAATGGGCTTTGAGGGAGGGTAGTGAGAGGGTTACATTTGTATTTATAGATTATAATGATAAGATGTTCAAGTGCTCAGATTAATTGTGTTTATTATGAATTTTTGTACACTTGATGAAAGTTTAAAAATGAATAAAGAATTAAAAAAAAAAAAAAAACCCAACAACAAACTGACGGCTAAATCTCAACTCCACTAGCACTACTCAATCTGTAACTTTTAAATTATTGTAAACCGCATAGAACTTCACGGTACTGCAGTATATAAACTGTTATTATTATTACTTACAAGATATTACGTTTGGAAACTATAAAGACTAGTACTTTCTCATGTGTAGGACCTGCAGAATGGAATAAGCTTCCAGTTCAGGAAAGGGTGCAAAAAAAATAAAACAAAAAACCCAGTGTGGATAACAAATGCAGTGAAAAAGGCGATAAGTGACAAGAAGGCATCATTCAAAAAATGGAAAAAGGACCAGAGGACAACCGAAAGGAGCACAAAAAACACAAAAGGAGTGTCACCAAGTGGTTAGGAAAGCAAAAAGAGAATATGAAGAGAGACTGGCGGGGGAAGCAACAAACTTCAAATCATTCTTCAGGTACATCAAGGGGAAGCAACCAGCAAGGGAGGAAGTGGGACCCTTGGATGATGGAGACAGAAAGGGAGTGGTAAAAGAGGAAAAGGAGATAGCTGACAGGTTAAACGAGTTCTTCACTTCAGTTTTCACGAGGGAGGACACAACCAACATTCCGGAATCCGAGGAGATCGTTAAAGGAGACCAGGATGAAAATCTGGTCCAACTAGAGGTGAGCAAGGTGGATGTCCTCAGGCAGATAGACAGGCTAAAGAGCGACAAATCGCCAAGTCCGGACGGCATTCACCCAAGGGTACTCAAGGAACTAAGGAACAAAATAGCTGAGCCACTTCGACAAATATGCAACCTATCCTTAAAAACTGGAGAGATTCCGGAAGACTGGAAGATAACAAATGTCACGCCCATCTTCAAGAAAGGCTCAAGGGGAGACCCAGGAAACTATAGGCCGGTCAGCTTGACCTCGGTCCTGGGAAAGATGATGGAAGCGCTGATTAAAGACAGCATCTGGGAACACATCAAAAACACTGGGCAGCTAAAGCCGAGCCAGCATGGCTTCTGCAAGGGCAGGTCATGCCTCACAAACTTATTATACTTCTTTGAGGGGGTAAACAGCCAGGTGGATAAAGGGGAATCTATAGACATCATTTACCTTGACTTCCAAAAAGCCTTCGACAAGGTACCACACGAAAGACTGTTAAGGAAGCTATGGAACCACAGGGTGCAAGGGGAGGTCCACCGATGGATCAAAAACTGGCTGGTGGACAGGAAACAGAGGGTTGGAATAAAGGGCCATTACTCAGACTGGCAATGGGTCACGAGCGGAGTTCCGCAGGGGTCAGTGCTGGGACCGCTCCTGTTCAATATATTTATTAACGACCTGGAGGCAGGAACAAAATGTGAGGTTATTAAATTTGCGGCTGACACCAAACTATACAGCAGGGTTGAAAACACGGAGGACTGCAAAGATCTCCAAAAAGATCTGACAGCGCTGGAAGAGTGGGCCAAAAAGTGGCAAATGAGCTTCAACATAGGGAAATGCAAGGTCATGCATGTAGGGAAAAAGAACCCGATGTTCACTTACAAAATGGGGGGATCACCGCTAGGGGTGAGTAACCTTGAAAGAGACCTGGGAGTGATGGTAGACACATCATTGAAGGCGTCGGCACAGTGCACCACAGCCTCAAGGAAGGCAAACAAAATGTTGGGCATCATTAAGAAGGGTATCACGACCAGGACGAAGGAAGTCATCCAGCCACTGTATCATGCAATGGTGCGCCCGCACCTGGAGTACTGGTCGCCGTACCTCAAGAAGGACATGGCGGTACTTGAGAGAGTCCAGAGAAGAGCAACTAAGCTAATAAAGGGTATGGAGGACCTCTCATATACTGACAGACTGAAAAAGCTGGGGCTTTTCTCCCTGGAAAAGCGGAGACTTAGAAGAGACATGATAGAAACCTTCAAGATCATGAAGGGCATAGAAAGAGTAGACAGGGACAGATTTTTCAAATTATGGGGAACCACAAGTACAAGGGGGCACTCAGAGAAATTGAAAGGGGGAAGGTTTAGAACAAACGCCAGGAAGTTCTTTTTCACCCAGAGGGTGGTGGATACATGGAATGCGCTACCGGAGGATGTGATAAGCAGGAGCACGCTACAGGGCTTCAAAGAAGGTTTGGATAGGTACCTGGAAGACAAAGGGATTGAGGGGTACAGATAGGAGTAGAGGTAGGTTATAGGGATAGGATTAGAGGCAGTTACAAAATTAGTCAGGGACACTGTTCAGGCAATTAGGCCTGATGGGCCGCCGCGGGAGCGGACCGCTGGGCAAGATGGACCTCTGGTCTGCCTCAGCGGAGGCAACTTCTTATGTTCTTATGTTCAGTATACATCAGGCAACAAAAAGATCTATGCAGTTAAAAAAAATCATTAAAGCGTCATCTATTTTGTAAAATGAAATGATGGCTGATGCATTTTTGGATGTGCCGGTATTTTCTTGATGATTTTGATATGCCCTTGTAGTTTTAGTTTCTGTTTTTGTCAGTTTTAATTATGTATGCATGGTTGTAATCCACCTTGTTTAAAAGCAGAATCCTTAATAATAAAACCCTTACCGCACATGCGCAGTAGAAAATCTGTGATCCCTGCGTCCATGAGATCTGACACTGTGCCAAATTCGATTTCCGGTTCGTGGGGCGGCTTGCGACGGCTTATGGTGCACGCAGCTAATTCAGTAGTGGTGGCAGTTTGATTCCTGCGCTGCTGCTGCCGGACACCTCTTCTCACCCACGGACCAGCAAACGCAGCAGCCGCGGGGCATTTGCTAGGCCGACCCACTTCAATAATGCGAGGTGGGCCGGCCTAGCAAAAGCTCCGAGGCTGTCTGGGCTAGCGGATACTGGACAGGGGGGAGTAGGGAAAGGAGAAGGGGTACTACTGGACAGGCGGATCAGGTAAGGGGTGCTGCTGGACAGGGGGGGAGGTAAAAGAAAGGGAGAAGGCCCACTGCTGGACAGGGGAGCAGGGAAGAGGTGCTGCTGGACAGGGGGGAGGCAAAAGGAAGGGAGAAGGGCTGCTGCTAGATAGGGGGAGCAGGCAAGGGGTGGTGGTGGTGCACAGCTGAGGAAAGAGAGAGAGACAAACAGACAGAAAGAAAGAAAGCGGCCAAGGAGAGAGAAAGAAAGAAAGAGACACACCCGTTAATGTAACGAGCTTTAAGACTAGTATAAATAATAAACTATAAAACACCATTTTGACTGTAAGATCTATCAGAAAACCTTGATCTAGGTTTATAGCAGTGTTCTTCAACCTTTTTAACACCTATGTACCGGCGGAAATAAAATAATTATTTTGTGGACCGGCAAACTACTAAGACTGAAATTTTTAAAAAACCCATCGCCGCGAGCTCGGTCCCGCAAACCATCTGATCCCATCCACACAAGCCTCAAATAGTTATGATTTTATATTGAACATATTTTATTAAAGTATAAAAAGAAACAATATTCTGTACAATTGTCATTTATAAATACAAATAATACAGGGCAAGAATTAACAAAACCCCCGTCTCATCTCCCTTTCACATATATCCCCTCTACTATCAAGAAAACTGAATAAGCCAAATTATTACAGAATGCTACACAAATATCATGCTAACAGAATACCGCAGTCACACATGGCAGGAATGGTGTTAGGGGAGTGCAACTAAGGCAACTGGCCCCTGGTCAGAGAGGGCCCTAAGCCAGCTGGAAGCTAAAGAAGCACTGCCTGGACTTTGCACTCCCATTATGTCTAAAATCAGCTCTAGCAGGATACATATTTCAAATCTTATATATTCTAATCACAAGATAGAAATAAAATTATTTTTTTCTACTTTTTCTCATCTCTGGTTTCTGCTTTCATCGTATTTTCACTCTCTTCCATCCAGAGTCTGCCCCTTCCATATGGTATCTGCCTTCTTTCTATGCCCCTCTCCCCTTTCCATCCAGCCTGTGCCCCCTCTCTCCTTTTTACATGATTCATTCTGCTCTCTTCATTTTTCTCTCTCCTACACCAGATCTAGCATCTTTGTCCCTCTCTCCTTATTTCTCATCTGACCCCCTTCCCAGCATCAATCTCTCTCTTTCTCATTCCTCTGTCTCTCCCCCTTCCCTCATCTGATTTCTCCATTCCATCCTGACTCCTTCCCCTCCTCTAATCTCCCTGCCAGCTGTTTCCGTCTTATTTTCCTCCTTCCCTGTCCAGCAGTACCCCTTCTCCCTTTCCTCCTCCCCTTATCCAACAGTAACTATCTTCCCTTCCCTTTCCCTTCTACCCTGTCCAGTAGTATTCCCTTCCCCTCCCTTGTTCAGGAGTACCCCCTTCTCCCTTCCCTCCTTTTCTCCAGCAAATATTTCCTCTCTTTAGGCTAGCGGCAGCTCTGTGTGCTTTTAACATCGGCACACAGCTGCCCCTAAACAGTAGTTAAGCCGCGGTTTCATGAGGCAGCCTCAGGGCCTTTGGTAGGCCGGCCCGCTTCAATGATGTGATGTGGGCCGGCCTACCAAAGGCCCCGAGGCTGCCTCATGAAACCGCAGCTAAACTACTGCTTAGAGGCAGCTGTGTGCCGAAGTTAAAAACACACAGAGCTGCTGCTGCTGGTCTGGGGGTGTGGAGACAAAGGTAGGAGGCATATGTGGCAGGAGTCCCGGCATACGCGGTGGAAGGCAGGAGTCCCGGCGAAGGCAGAAGTCTCTGGCATAACAACGGCAACAGGAAGTTGCAAGTCAGCTCACGCCGGCACCTTTTGTTGCAGCAGGGACCCGATTCCTACAAGGACCGGCAAGATTTTTCTGCGGATCGGCACCAGTCTGGCGGTTGAAGAATACTGGTTTATAGGGCAATCTAGATGGTGACCATAGGACCAAATTAAGAATCCATACAGAAAAAGGCTGTTTTACTGGAGGATGGAGGCGCAAAGCACCCTTCAAAAACCTGGCCAAATCTGGATGTGTGGCTCTGGTGCTCAAAATACGAGAGCACCGCCATCTGAATTTTCAGGGAGCCAACTGCTAGGCCTTTTTCCAGTTCTTCCTGCAGGAAGGAAAGCATCACAGATATCAGGACCGAGTTCATGTCTTCACTCTTCGGAGCGCATCAAGCTTGGAAACACTGCCAGGCTTTTGCATATGCGGCTAGAATCACTTTCTTCCTACATCATAAGAGGGTGGGGCACCACTCTATCCAAATATCCTTTGCGCACTAGTTCCACGCGATCAACAGCCATGCTTTAGGACTCAAGAATTCTGGATACTTCAGGGCAACTGGGCCCTGCGTGAGCAGTCTCAGATTACATAGATAATTTGTTGAGGCACAAACGTGAAACTAATATTAAATATATTAAAAATACGTGTTGTGAAATTCAGTTATAAGCAGGGATTCATCCAGACCATATGTACAAAGATATAGCTGACATACTCGAAATCAAAAAGATGAAAAGGAGAAAAATAAACCTCAATTGAGGGAGGTTGGGACTACACAAGTACCCAACCCTCCACTCATCATCACGGGTTTATAAAAAACTCCAAAACATATATAGATAATCAATTCTCACATTTTTCATTCATACAAAATCTTCTTTTTGTTGTTTTCTCAAAGTCTTTTTTATAAATTCAATATATATGTGTCAAGCAGTAAAAGGCCCGAATCCCAA
This sequence comes from Geotrypetes seraphini, assembly GCF_902459505.1. Lineage (NCBI taxonomy): Eukaryota > Metazoa > Chordata > Amphibia > Gymnophiona > Dermophiidae > Geotrypetes > Geotrypetes seraphini. The sequence continues at coordinate 8,286,827 of NC_047087.1, read as the reverse complement.
ACTTAACCACATTAATTGGCGAGGACTACAGCTGAATGCAATAAGTGTAAGCAGTTGGTAGAGATATGCAGCATATATATGAAGCTGTGAAAAAATACACTCATCTGAAATCGAGGGTTTTCACCAAAGGCTTCCAACTCAAGATCCCGACAGAAAAGACTTTCTGTTTCGCCCGGCAAGGGCTACTTCAGGGGAAAGGTGCCAACTCAAATATCTCTCTGCTTCTTACTGTCTGCTGGTAGTAAAGCCGACTCCTCTCAGGACGGTGCTGGGACTGAGAGACGCGCCCGGCTCAAATAAAACACGAACCGGGCGTCATGACGTCATCAACTACGTGATGTACGATAGGCTAAACACGAGCACTTCTGTCAAATACCCAATTTGACCACAGAAAGGAACATTAAAGGTAAATTTCAGAGAAACGGCTGCCATTCAAAGGCTGTATTTAAGCCCAACGGCTCTAAAGTTTGTAAACGACTAATCCATTGTTGTTCTTTCTGCCATAACATTCTTCTACTGTCCCCTCTTCTCTGAGTCGGGCGCAATTTCTCGATGACCCAACATTTTAAGTTCTCAAACCTATGGCCAAATTGAGTGCAATGAGCAACTATCGGGGCTGTTAATTTCAAAGTGTTCAAACAGCTTTTATGTTCCGTGATTCTAATAGTTAGAGTACGTGATGTTTGACCTATATATAAACGGTCACATGGACATTGAATAGCATATATTATATTCACAGATTGACATGAAGACGTATGATGTAGAACAATATTCTTGCCATCGCTGGGGTTGATAAAATTAGAAATAGTCAGCATTATGTCACAATTTGAACAATGGCCACAAGGTTTGTGACCCTGGATATTGTTTAAATCTTCTCCTATAAAATCTTCCTTAGACGTATGACATAGCAAATCACTTAAGTTTTTATTTCTTGATTGCGAAAAAATAAATCTTTTGTTTTCAAAACAAGGAAGAGTTCTTAATAGGGGGGAGGTGTTTTTTGTATTTCTTGATCACTTGTGGTGACATACGCGTTTGTTTAATCACACATGGAATTATGATGTCATCTAGATGAGGTTTTTTGTACTCTAACAATGTTTCCCTAGGATTATATAACGCACGTTTTTTAGCTCGTTTTACTATGTTTTCAGGATAATCTCTTGACAATAATTTCTGTTTCAGTATTTTTGCTTCTTGTACAAATTTGTCCTTGGTGTTACAAATACGACGATATCTAAGAAATTGCGCAAAAGGAATGCTAGTTTTGAGGTGAATAGGATGCATGCTGTTGAATTTAAGCAACGTATTTCTATCTGTTTTTTTACGATAGACTGAAGTTTCAATATATTGATCTTTCTTATGGATTTCCACATCTAAAAAACTGATGTTCTCCATACTATATGTCATGGTAAATTTGATGGAATAATGGCACTGATTGATTTTATCATTAAATTCTATAAGTTGTTGTGTAGTCCCCAACCAGATGATAAAAATATCATCACTGAATTTCACAACACGTATTTTTAATATATTTAATATCAGATTACATAGAAACATAGAAGGTGACGGCAGATAAGGGCCAAGGCCCATCAAGTCTGCCCACATCAATGACCCTCCCCTACCTCCCTTTGCGAAGAGATCCCACCTTTCGATCCCATTTAGCTTTAAAATCAGGCACACTGCTGGCCTCAATCACCTGCATCGGAAGACCATTCCATCGATCCACCACCCTCTCGGTGAAGAAGTATTTCCTGGTGTCGCCATGTAATGTCCCTCCCCTGATTTTCCATGGATGCCCTCGTGTTGACGTGGGTTCCTTGAAGAAGAAGATATCCTCCCCCACCTCGATACGGCGCGTGAGGTACTTGAATGTCTTGATCATGTCCCCCCTCTCCCTGCGTTCCTCTAGGGAGTAGAGCTGCAGTTTATTCAGCCGTTCCTCATACGGGAGATCCCTGAGCCCCGTGACCATCCGTGTGGCCATTCGCTGGACCGACTCAAGTCTCAGCACATCTTTGCGGTAATGTGGTCTCCAGAATTGTACACAGTATTCCAGATGGGGTCTCACCATGGATCTATATAATGGCATTATGACTTCGGGCTTACGGCTAACGAAACTCCTTCGTATGCAACCCATGATTTGTCTGGCTTTAGATGAAGCTTTCTCCACCTGAGTTGCAGTCTTCATGTCCTCACTGATGATTACCCCTAAGTCTCGTTCCGCTACAGTTCTCTCTAGGATCTCACCATTAAGAGTGTAAGTCTTACATGGATTTTTGTTGCCAAGGTGCACGACCTTGCATTTTTTGGCATTAAAGTTTAGTTGCCAGGTCCTGGACCAATTCTCCAGTAGGAGGAGGTCGTGTGCCATACTATCGGTCTTGGATTTGTTGTCAGGTCCTGTTGTGTTCTTGTCCACTATATTGCATAATTTGGCATCATCGGCGAATAACGTTAATTTACCCTGAAGCCCTTCAGCCAAGTCCCTTATGAAGATGTTGAACAAGATTGGGCCCAAGACCGAGCCCTGCGGCACTCCACTTAACACCTCTGTCGTTTCGGAGGGGGAGCCATTCACCACCACCCTCTGAAGTCTACCTCCTAGCCAGTCCCCCACCCATGTAGTCAAGGTATCTCCCAAACCTATAGAGCTCATCTTGCTCAACAACCTGCGGTGTGGTACGCTATCGAATGCTTTGCTGAAATCTAAGTACACGATGTCCAGGGACTCCCCAATATCCAGCTTCCTCGTCACCCAGTCAAAGAAGCTGATCAGGTTGGATTGACAGGACCTCCCCTTTGTAAACCCATGTTGACGGGGATCTCGCAGATTCCCCTCGTTAAGGACCGCATCCAATTGGTGTTTGATTAGAGTTTCCATTAGTTTGCTTACTATTGATGTGAGACTCACTGGTCTGTAGTTCGTAGCTTCCGTCCTACTTCCTTTTTTGTGGAGTGGAATGACATTAGCCGTTTTCCAGTCTAGCGGGACTTTTCCTTTGCTAAGGGAGAGATTGAAGAGTGTTGATAGTGGTTTCGCCAAGGTGTCTTTTAACTCTCTGAGTACTCTGGGGTGTATGTTGTCTGGCCCCATGGCTTTGTGAACCTTGAGTTTGGATAGTTCACTGTAGACACTATTGGGCGTTATCTCGAAGCTGCAAAACGGGTCTATCGAGCTATCCCCTGTTGGTAGTTGAGGGCCGGATCCCTGCGCCTCACGGGTGAAAACTGAGCAAAAGTATTCATTTAACAGTTTAGCCTTCTTGGAGTCCGATTCTACATAGTTCCCATCTGGTTTCCTAAGGCATACTATCCCTCCTGTGTTCCTGTTTCTATCACTAATATACCTAAAGAATGCTTTATCGCCCTTTTTGATATTCTTTGCTAGATTCTCCTCCACCTGCAATTTGGCCTCTCTGACTGCTGTTTTGACGGTTCTTGACTTGGCCAGATAGTCTTCTCTGGAGCCCTGCTTCCCTGAATGTTTGAAGGAGATGAATGCTCTCTTCTTCTCTTTTATGAGGTTGGAGACCTCCGTAGAGAACCACTGCGGTTTGTTTTTTCTTCATCGTTTACTTACAGATTTAATAAATCTGTTTGTTGCTTCGTGTATGGTAGTTTTCAGTATTGACCACAATTCCTCTACATTATCAGTATCTGCTTGGTTTTGCAGCGACTGATGGATGAATTCCCCCATGTCCTCGAAGTTGGTGTCCTTGAAGCTGAGGGCCTTAGTTAATGTGTTGGGTTTGGTGAAACCTTTTCTGAGGTTAAACCATACCATGTTGTGGTCACTGGATGACAGCGTGTCTCCCACAGAGACATCTGTGACACTTTCTCCGTTGGTAAGTATTAGGTCTAGAATCGCCTGATCCCTAGTTGGCTCCAAAACCATTTGCTTGAGTCTTGCTCCCTTTATAGAGTTTAATAGCCTTTTGCTGCTGCCGGTCGCAGAGGAAAGTGTGTTCCAATTCACGTCAGGCATATTGAAGTCCCCCATCAATACTGTGTCCCCACGCAAGGTGATATTCTCTATGTCCTCGATTAATTCCATATCAAGGTCTTCCTGTTGCCTTGGAGGTCTGTATACTATGCCAAGGTACAGGCATTTGTCCTTTCCCCTGGCCATATTTACCCAAAGGGATTCCCCTGTGTACCTAACATCTGTGATTCTGGTAACTTTGATGTCATCTTTGGCATATAGTGCTACCCCTCCTCCCATTTTGCCCTCCCTGTCTTGGCGGAACAAATTGTAACCCGGTATGACCATGTCCCACCTGTGGGAGTCCGTAAGCCAGGTTTCGGATATTGCCACCACATCTAGGTCGGCGCCCCTCATTTCCGTCTCCAATTCCAGAATCTTGTTGCCAAACTGTGGGCATTGACGTACATAGCCTTCCAAGTCCTAGGTTTGTTATGGCTATCTAGTGATATTCCCGATTGAGCTCCATCGGCTCCTTTGGTATTGTTTGCCATGTGTGTATTCTCCTTAGACCCTGAAACACAGTGTGAACTTACCCCGGATTCGAAAATGTCAGTATCCCCCCTGAACCCGGAAATGTGAGCACCCCCCCCAGATCCATGATTGCTATGTGTATATACCTCAGATCCTGAATGGTAGTTGCAGCTTACTTCATTAGATAGGTTATTAGTGCCCGTACCCTCCCCCAACTTACCTAGTTTAAAGCCCTATGGAGTAGGCGGGCTAATCGGTGTCCAAAGACGTTCTTCCCTCTGCTGGACAGGTGCAACCCATCTGGTCCCTGTAGTCCTTGTAGTGCCTCTCCGTGGTTCAGGAACCCGAAGTTCATCTCCTTGCACCATCCTTGCAGCCAGTCGTTTGCCTTCTGGATCCGATTCTCTCTGGCTCTTCCCTTGCCTCTTACTGGAAGGATCGAGGAGAACACAACCTGCGCATCCAACCTCCTCAGCTTCTCACCCAGGGCGCCAAAGTCCTCAGGTATCCTCTCCGGGGCGCTCCTGGCAGTATCGTTGGTTCCGACATGGATAAGAAGCATGGGGAAGTGGTCCTGGGGCTTGATGAGACTGTCCAAGCAGGCGGTTACATCCTGGATCCTGGCTCCTGGCAAACAGCAAACCTCTCTCGATTGAATATCTGGTCTGCAGATTGGGCCCTCCGTGCCCCTCAGCATTGAATCCCCAATTACCACAACTCTACGCTTCTTAGGGGAGGGCCGTACTGATGTCTCTGGGACCGGAACCTCCTGCTGGATATCTTCCTGTTCCTCATTGTCAGGTCTTCCCTGAAGAAGCTGGAATCTGTTCCTCAATGGGATTTGCGGGGTTGATGTAGAACTACCCTGTGTGTGAGAAAAAGAGACAGTATATGAGGAAGGTTTTTTGTGTTTGCCTGTGGAGGAGGTTACCAGCTGCCAGGAGTCAGCGTCGTCTGTCTCCTCCTGAATTCCAATTGTTGGTCCCAATGAAGCATGTAAGACTGAGACCTCGGTCCCTTTGCAGCTGGACAAGATTTGCATACTATGGTCGCCTCGGTCAGTCTGACGCTACTATTATCACCAGTCCTTGGTGCATCATGGTCCTGCACAGAAATCTGTCTATCATAGTCCACGGAGGGAAGACATCAAGAAGTCAAGCCTTTGGCCAAGGCTACAACAGGATGTCCAAAACTCGCCGATGCCATCAGATCAAATGTTGGGCACCCCTACCAACCCACAATCCAGGTGAAGGCATCCTCAGACAGTGACCACTCCCTGAGGAGTCTTCCAGCTAAAGAAATCCACTTGCACTGTCCATTCCTGCCACATATGCCACCAAGAGTGCTAAGACATGGGACTTCACCAACCGAAACACTATGTGGGCTTCCAAGCGACGACGACGGAGAATAACACGGTGACAGAATTTGTCACCATCATGTTCCCACGTATAACCGCAGGATACCATCCCGTATCATTCTTTAATGTCTATCTCAATCTTAGTCCTTCTACATCAGCATTCTTTAGTGCAAGGCTTGAGGGTCAGTGGCTATGCCCATTCATACTCTGATTCTGGTTTCCCGCGATTATCCATGGGAACAGGGACGGTGACAAATTCTGTCACCGTGCCATTCTGTATGAAGAGTACAGGAGCACTCTTGGTGTCCCCCTGGTGAATGACATAGGCCACCGCCATTGCATCGTCCGAGAAAACTTGTATTGCTTTGCTCATTGTGTTCCTGGATGCCTGAAGCTCCAAGTAGTTGATCGACTACTTCCTCTGAGAAGGGGACCAGCATACCTGAACCAGATGCCCTTCACAATGTACACCCTTCAGCAATACAGACTGGCGTCCATCATCAGAATCACCCATGCAGAGAAGTGAAGGGGAACTCCACTGGCTAGAGACTGAGACTCCAACCACCAGGCTAAACTGTGATGTGCTTCCACTGTCCAAGGTAGCCACTGCTGCAGTGCATCCTTCTGCGGACACCATCAGGAGAGAAGTGCATCCTGGAGTGGACGCAAGTGTGCTCTTACCCAGGGCACCATATCCATGGTCGTTACCATTGATCCCAGTAACACCAGGCTGTTGAATGTGTCTCGCTACAAAACTCCCATATCTGATGCACGAGTTCCTCTCTACGGACTTCTGGGAGGAATCTGGTGGCTTTTCCAAAAGTTGAACACACAGACCAGCCTCTATAGAGCATTTCTGCTTTCAGATTTGGACTGGCCTTCACTCCTGGTCACAATTGTCCAAATACGGATGTACCTATATATCCACTCTGTGTAGGTGTGCTGCAACTGCCAACATCACTTTGGTGAAGGTGCTTGGCACTGTGGCCAGCCTGAAGGGTAAGGCTGCAAACTGGAAATGTTGCTCCAGCATAAGGAATCACAAGAACTTCCTGTGCTCTGGGAAAATGGGAATGTGGAGATAGGCCTCTATCAAATCCAGCAAGGCGAGAAATTCCCCAAGCGCCATCCAGAAACAAGGTACCATGAGGGCCACAATGACCTTAAGGTCTAGAATTGGCCTCCAGACTTAAGACTCTCTTGGGCAAAATAACTGCAGAATCCGTGATCCGCAGAAAAGGATCCCTGCACAAGAAGGCCTGAAGCTCCGAGACCTTATGGGCAGATGTGATCGCTACCAGAAAGACAATCTTGATGGTGATATCGTGCAACGAGGCCTGCTCAAGGGGCTCATAAGGCGGACGAACCAGCGACTGGAGTACCAGGTTCAGGTTCCACATCTGACATGGAAGCCGCAAAAGAAGCCTCAGCCGAATTGCACCCCACAAGAAATGAACCACGTCTGGATGGGACGCCAGCGAACCCCTAAACAAAACAGGCCCTAAGCGATCTGTACCCTGAGCAAAGACACAGCAAGCCTCTTCTTGAGGCCAGCCTGCAGGACTCCAGAACGTGGGAAACCGAGTAATCTGAGGGATCCATCTGCGCACTGAAACACCAAGCCTGAAAACACCTTCAGGCCTTTTGCATAGGCTGCCACAGTGGATTTCCGCTTGCTATGTAGTAACGTAGCAATGACCGTGGTCGAATAGCCCCTGGCTGTCAAGGCAGCGTGCTCAATAGCCATGCCGTAAGGCCAAAATGGTCCGGATCTTGCATCGCGATCAGATCTTGAGTGAGGAGACGTGTACGACAGAGAAGCTTGAGACACTGACCGCAGTGGAGCTGGACCAGGACCTTCAAGGCCAATCCAATGCCATCAAGATCACCGGGCCCCCATGACCTGCAAAGCGGTGCAAAACACACCCTATCATGGGCCGTGGAGGAAACACATAGAGGAGACCATCCCGGGGCCAAGACTGCACCAGAGCATCCAGCTGCTGGCCTCCCACCGATGGCTGAAAATCTGTCCGCCCACTGATTCACTATGCACTCGAACGCTCTTTGGGAGAGGTACCATTCTTCCGGATCCAAGGTCTGACGACTGAGAAATTCTGCCTGAACATTTGCTACTCCCGCACCATGAGCCACAGACACAGAGCTACCAAGTGCTTTTCCACTCAGGAAAAGAGATGCCGAGCCTCCAGACCCAGAAGAGGACTCTCCTGGTGCCTCCCTGTCTTGTAAATGTAGGCCACCGCCTTTGCGTTATCCAAGGACACACGGACAGCCTGACAATGGAGGCACCTCTAGAAACGCAGCAAGGCTAGGCGAATTGCCCTCAGTTCCAGGAGACTGATTGAGGATCTGCTCTCGGAGGTTGACCAGCTGCCCTGGACTGGGGCAGACATATACACTGCTCCCCAACCAGACTCACATCCATGCAAAGAATTACCCTGTCCAAAACCCTCAAGGGCAGACCTCTGCACAGGATCAGAGGGTTCAACCACCACTGCATGCTGCTGCGCACCACCGTTGTCCAAGGCAGCGGCATTATTAATGAGTCCTGTTGCGGACTCCACCGAGACAGCAGCAACTCCTGGAGTGGGCACAGCCTGGCCCAGGCCCATGGAACCACATCAAACGTTGCAACCATGAGTCCCAGGACCTGCAGATATCACCAGGCCTTCAGAGCCAGAACTGTTAACACTTCTCAAATGGTTTATTGAAGCTTCACTTTCAGGCCTCTGGAAGGAATATCTGGTTCCTGGCTGTGTGAAACCGGACTCCCAGATACTCTAAGTCCTGTGTTGGTTTGAGACAGCTCTTTCTCAAGTTGATTACCAGCTCAGCCGTTGCAACAAATGGACTACTTGCTGCACTGCCTAGCACCTCTCTTCCAAGGAGGGGGCCCTAATCAGCCAGTCGTCTAAGTTAAGTATGGATGGACCAGGATCCCCCGAGCATGGAGGTGGGCAGCCACCACTACCATGATCTTGATGAAGGTCCTGGGCACTGATGCAAGGCCGAACAGCAGGGCTGCGAACTGGAAGTGTTGGTCCAAGACATGGAACCGCAGAAACTTCCTGTGCCCCTTATGGGGATATGAAGATACGCCTCCGTGAGATCCAGGGAGGCCAAGAACTCCCCTGGCGCTAATGCCATGATAACCAATTTCACCGTTTCCATCCTGAAGCGTGGGACTTTCAGGACTGCAATGACCGCTTTCAGGTCCAGGATCAGTTTCCAATCTTTGGAGTTTTTCTTTGGAATGATGAAATATATCAAGTATCTCCCTCAGCCAAAGTCTTCCTTTGGTATGGATTCGATAGCCGCAATATCCGCCAGATCTCGGGTATATTATCCACATCAGCTGACTATGTGAAATGCCTTGAGGTATCAAGGGGGATGGAAAGAGATCCGGATGCGATGGCAGGCCTGAAAATTTCTGCACCTAGATCCCTTTGAAGTTCAGGGTCTGCTGGCTGGTAGTCTTTGGAAGATCGTCCAGACCTTTTCCATAGAGGGTAATTCCATAGTTCCATAATACCTTTAAAGGGTAATTGACTTGTAATTACCCCTGCCCACTGTCTGATCAACAGCATCCTGAGAGCGGAAGTAGAATAAGTAGACATTTTGCTCAGAACTCTGAAAAGATTATACAGAGCATCAGCTGTACAATCTACTCCAGACATCAGAAACTGATAATCCCTCAGCCACTGCCTCCCGAACATGGCATAACTTGGAGTGGCAAGCCAGGGTGATAAATGACGCCAGTGCAGCTGCTTTCAAACCTGAGGCCGCGGCTTCCAATAGCTTATTAAGAACAAAATCCAGCCTGCAGTCCTGAACATCTTTTAATACCACACTGCCTTCACTGGGAAGAGGGGTACACTTGGTAACCTGCGCCACCAGGGAATCCACATTTGGTGGAACAAAGAGCTGGTTAAATTCATCATCCAGACCATTAGCATTTTTGTAATGTCATAATGAGAAGGGAAACGTGGTCTGCACTTTTGTGCTGCTCAAATGTGAGCACTGTGCAGCAGAGGAGTCCCTATCTTTAACTCCTGGAGGGATTTTGTGATTACACTTCCCCCTCCCCATTCGCGGTTTCGGCAATCGCGATTTCACATATTCGTGATTTTTTGGGGAGGGGGAAAAAAAGAAAAACCCCCACAGTTTAGCCTTCCCCCCAGCATCCCGGCCTTACCTGGTGGTCTAGTGGGCTTTCGGGGCAGGAGCGATCTTCCTACACTCCTGCCCCCTGGAGATCACCAATAGGAAATGGCTGTGGGGAGTTCCCGTCGTAGTCTCGAGAGAATACGGGAACTCACGGCAGCTATTTCCTAATGGCAATCTGCATGGGGCAGGAGCGTAGGAAGATCGCTCCTGCCCCGAAAGCCCGCTAGACCACCAGGTAAGGCCGGGATGCCGAGGGGAAGGCAGGAGGGAGGCGGGGGTGGATCAGAGCCAGACCAGAAGATATTCACGGTATTTCACCATTCGCGGTCAGGCTCTGCCCCTATCCCCCACAAATCTGGAGGGAGAAGTGTACCTCCAAAAAATAGTGTGTGCATAGTTGGATCCTCCTTGAGATTAAAGGCCTCCACCAGATCCAGCTTCTCTAGAATTGAAGGAGGCATCTCCAGCTACTAAGGATCCAGACTAAGAAAGTAAAGGGATTGATATAGAGCCCTCATTCTCTCAATCCTCCACAGACTTGACCTCATCTTTTGCATAGAACTGTTGCTGGGGAATTGCACTCGGGGGGGGGGGGGGGTACCCACGGCACCAGCATGGCAGTGACTCTTGTTAATCACATAAGCTTCAATCATCATATTGATGAATTCAGGGGAAAACCTCTGTCCAGGATGTGGACGCTCCCGAGCTCCTTTCTGGGGTTTTATGCCAGCAGCACGGCTGCACTTTATCAGGGATGCACTTCAGCTGCTCCCCAGCCCAAACCTGGACTTTTTGCCTGGCCCTCACACCATCTGGACACTAATACCCCTCCCCCGAGAAACTAGAGGAGGCTAAGCCACTGGATCCAGCCTCCCCCCCCCCCCACCCCATGTGCAGCGTGGCATGTAGGACACAGACGATCCTCAGATGACCAACTAGCACAAAACTGTCATAAATCCAAGGTATCTTGCCATTATACCTGATTTTGATCAAAATTGAGGTGTTTTGAGACAAATAAAGACTTTTATTTTCAAATCGGGAAATCCAAAAAAGCCCACTGTGGCAGGGATTTTAACGCCAAAAACGGCCTGTGGGAGCTACACTGGGACCCAAAAACTAGCTATTTGGGGATTTTGGAGGTGGGGGACCCTGGCTCTAACCCCAGAACCCCAAAAAATTCACTTTTAAACTCTTCTACCCCGACATTGTTGTTTGTTTGATTTTTAAAGGATGCTAGCCTGTTGCTCGCTGTGGTGAAGCTGTACACAACTTACAAGGAGAACATCTGCCTCAAAAAAACCTGGAACCCAGACTGCTTGTCTCTTCAGACTGCCTCGAGCCCAATGATCAGCTACAGACCTCAACCCCCACCAGAAACTTATATGCGCATACAGGGAGGTCAACCCTGATCCTGGAAAAACGGCCACAGAGCCAATCAGTCAGTGCTCAAGCCAACTGCAGACAGAACCTGGGGCGAGCCTTGCTTCCAAGAGAGTAGTCTCTGAACTCCTCGACTGTTAGTGCAGGCTGTCTAAGTGGGTGCACTGCAAGGCAGTCTGCCCCTTGGATGCAGACTTTCGACCTTAGAATCTGCGCTCTCCCGCAGCCAACGATGTCCCAAGATGGGATCCTCTGCAGCACCAAAAAAGTCTCGATCAGAAAGCAAAAAACCAAAAATCCCACCCCCCACAAATGAATTTAATTTAAAAAGAAACACGAGCAAAAAAAGACAGTATCCTACCATCTCACTTGTCGAGAAACAACTGAAGAACTGGAGGACAGCCCAGAGAGATGGGAGGAGGAGCAAAATAACGTTAATGAACATAGTAACAAAGTAGATGGCGGCAGATAAAGATCCAAATTGTCCATCTAGTCTGCCCAATCTTACCCTCTTTAAATTACTGATTTAATTTAAATTTTCCATCTATGCTATTTCTGGGCCAGAACCCAAAGCTCTGCCCAGTACTGTGCTTAGGTACCATCTACTGAATTCTCCATCAAAGCTCATTCCAGCCCATCTAAACCATCCGAGCCGTCAAAGCCCTCCCCAGCCCATCCTCAATCAAACAGCTATATACGGACACAGACCGTTCAAGTCTGCCCAGTACTGGTCTTGGTTCTTTAATATATACCATTATTTTATGATTCGAGATCCTCTGTGTTCATCCCAAGATTTTTTTTTAAATTGTCACCGTTTTCCTCTCCACCACCTCCCTCGGAAGTGCATTTCATGCATCCACCACCCTCTACATAAACAAGAATTTTCTTATTACTCTTAAGACTACCACCCCTCAACCTCAAATCATGTCCTCTGGTTTTATCATTTTCCTTTCTCTGGAAAAGATTTTGTTCTACGTTAATACCTTTCAAGTATTTGAACATCTGAATATCTCCCCTGGCCCTCCTTTCCTCTAGGGCAGGGGTATCAAAGCCCCTCCTCGAGGGCCGCAATCCAGTCGGGTTTTCAGGATTTCCCCAATGAATATGCATGAGATCTATTAGCATACAATGAAAGCAGTGCATGCAAATAAATCTCATGCATATTCATTGGGAAAATCCTGAAACCAGACTGGATTGCGGCCCTCGAACAGGGACTTTGACATTCCTGCTCTAGGGTATACATATTCAGGTATTCTGGTCTTTCCTCAAAACTGCTACCATTTTTGTCATCTTTCTCTGGACCACTTCAAGTCTTCTTATGTCCTTTGCCAGATATGGTCTCTAAAATTGAACACAATACTCCAAGCGGGGCCTCACCAATGACCTGTACAGGGGCATCAACACCTTTTTTCTTCTACTGGTTATGCTTCTCTCATTCTGGCAACAGCCACTGCCTCGTCACAGTTTATTTGCCTTTAGATGAGGGGTGTCAAACTCAAAATCACATTAAAGGGTTTAAATCCCAAAACACAGGCTAAGTCGTGGGCCAGACCCCACACATCTCTGCACCAAACCTCACCCCCATAATTGTAACACCATTTTTCCATTCATTTTTCATATACACATACACAATATAATCTTATTAACAACACATAATGGTTAACCACAAAATTAAACTACACAAAGCACACTGTATGCTTCTCAACATTCATTCTTACCAGAACACAGTGTGCACAAAGCTGCAGACAGCGGCTCCTCGCGCCTCATCTGGAAATCTTACATTACATTACATTACATCAGGGATTTCTATTCCGCCATTACCTTGCGGTTCGTTGTGACATCAGAGAGACGGCTTATAGTTCAGGCGCAGGATGTGGGTAGGAGCCGCCACCTGCGGCTTTGTGCACTGCGGCAGTAAGAAAGAAGAAGCCAGCCAGAAGATAACACCGGGAGCGGCAATGAAAACACTGCATTGCACCGCGGGCCACATAAAATGGCTAGGGGGAATGGATTCGGCCCATGGGCCTTGAGTTTGACACCTGTGCTTTAGATCTTCAGACACTATCACTCCAAGGTCCCTCTCCCCATCCGTGCATATCAGCCTCTCATCTCCCAGCACACACGGCTCCTTCTGATTACTAATCCCTAAATGCATTACTCAGCATTTCTTTGCATTGAATTTTAGTAGCCAGGCATTAGACCATTCCTCTAACTTTTGTAGATCCTTTTTCATGTTTTCCACCCCCTCCTCGGTGTCTACTCTGTTACAAATCTTGGTATCATCTGCAAAAAGGAAAACCTTTCCTTCTAACCCTTCAGAATGTCGCTCACAACAGGTTCAGTCCCAGCACCGAACCCTGAGGAACTCCACTACTCACCTTTCCTTCCTCTGAGCCAATTCCATTAACCCTCATCCTCTGACGTTTGTCCATCAACCAGTTTCTAATCCAGTTCACCACTTTGGGTCCTAACTTCAGCCCGTCAAGTTTGTTCAAGAGCCTCCTATAAGGAACCGTGTCAACGGCTTTGTTGAAATCTAAGTAAATTGCATCTAGCATATGTCCTTGATCCAATTCTTTGGTCACCCAGGAAAGCACTAGAAAGCCTATTCTCAAAGTTTTATATGAAAAGTAAGTTTATATGAGAGATTTACTTTTAAGTTGTTTTTGAAAGAGTCCAATTACCATGGGCTTAGGTATTTCTGGCATTTTTTAAGAACCTTTAATTGTTTTTATTAATTTTTGTGAACATTTTTTCCCCCATATACTTTCTGTATATAGAGTTTTATTATATCTATATGTTATGTTCTGCTAGAGATATAAGTATGATTATTTTTTATGTGATTTTAATTTATATTTCTGTTGCTAAGAGCTTAATTAAAACTAGGTGGCTTAAGAAATTAAAATTTATTTAAAAAAAAAAAATAATAAATATATATATATATATATATATATATATATATATATTTATTTATTTATTTATATATAACTGTTCTACAACTTCCTAAGGCTCTTCATAATAAATACATCTTTGTTCTTGTAACTGGGGTTACACAACATTTTATAACTTCTCACTGGTTATAAATACATGGAAGGCAATCAACCAAATCCTATTAATAAATAAATAGTTAACAATTAATAAACTGAACTGAATTAAGGGCAGGCACAACCTAAACCCTACAGCCATGAGAATTATACATAGGAATAATCAATGAAAACTACATTGAACCCATGAGATAAACAATGAACCCATGAGATAAACTTACCTGCAAAATCTTTAACATTGACATCGGCTCCCTCACTTATGAGCTCCTTAATTCGCCGTGTGTCTCCACGAATGGCGGCTCGATGAAGACGAGTTTCTCCACGCTCATTTCTCTTGTTTACTTTATCTTTGGTTTTGGAGGCAGAGTTTGGAGTTCCCTTCTGACCGACTGCACACTGAGGAGGATGCTTTGGTGTTGTGTCCACTGCATGCAAAAAAGCAAAACAAATATTGGTACATGAGACATTATAAAAGAAAGAGACCTTTAGAGGGAGCTCTTGCCTCACTGTCTCTAAAGAAGAGAAATGTTCAGTTTAACTGTTACATTTTCATACACGATGGCACTGGTAAAACAAATCAAAAGATTAAAACCTATCATCCCCTCAAATTAAAAGTAAAACTACTTACAGAAATAGAAGCTAATGGTAGTCCACACGACAGGTTCTGAATTTAGTTTCATGATAAACAAAGTTCTCAGGCCCTTTCCATTTAATCATACTTTAATCACTTGTTGGGAAGTAAGGACAGTATTAGTCAGACTTCTAATACATCAGCCACATAGTCCACCCCCAACAAAAGAAGCTAAGGGGAAAGCTCGACAGCTTCACTCTCCAAAGTGCACAGTCTAGAAAGGCAATTGTGTGTGACAAAGGACACTGCTGAAGCAGCTTTGACCCCCCAAAACCACTACCTCAAAAAGTCTCCCGAGAACTACATCCACTCTGTGGTCCTGCATATCCTTCAGCACAACCCTGCCTTCATTCAGAAGGGAGGTGTGCTTAGTGACCTAAGCCACCAAGGAATCTGCTCTAGGCTGACTAAAGAGTTGCTGACACTCTTGTGCCATAGGATATAGACGAGACATGGCTGACACTACTTTGAGAAAAAAAAGACATCTATATATTAAATATATACCATCCTCTTAAAGGTACATCAGACAAGGAGACTAAATGATACCAAAATACTAGCTTCTTACTTCAGTAATCTGAGTTCTGTTAGGATACATAGGAGTCCATACTTGAGTTGATTCTCGTTTCCCATGAACTGCAGAAGGATATCCCTTTAAGAACTTGAAAATCCCTCCCCTTCTGCAGTGGAACGCAGCACCCTCCCTCAGTTGGAACCAAATCAATCAAACTCCACAGAAACATAGAAACATGACGGCGGATAAAGACCAAATGGCCCATCCACAGTAACCTGAGAGATCCCACGTGCCTATCTCAAGCCTCTTCCGGGAGACTTTTCCACGTATCTACCACCCTTTCCGTAAAAAAGTATTTCCTCAGATTACTCCGGAGCCTATCACCTCTTAACTTCATCCTATGCCCTCTCATTGCAGAGTTTCCTTTCAAATGAAGAGAGACTTGACTCATGCACATTTACATTAGGTAGGTATTTAAACATCTTATCATTTTTCCCCTCTTCCGCCTTTCCTCCAAAGTATACAGATTGAGATCTTTAAGTCTGTCCCCACAAAGACCACATACCATTTTAGTAGCCTTCCTCTGGACTGACTCCATCCTTTTTATATCTTTTTGAAGGTGTGGCCTCCAGAATTGTACACAATATTCTAAATGAGGTCTCACCAGAGTCTTATACAGAGGCATCAATATCTCCTTTTTCCTACTGGCTATATCTCTCCCTATGCAACCTAGCATCCTTCTAGCTTTTGCCATCAGCTTTTCAACCTGTTTGGCCATCAAGATCATCATAAAGAATCACACCCAAGTCCCGTTCTTCTGTCATGCACATAAGTTCTTCACCCTCTAAACTATACCGTTCCATCGGGTTTTTGCAGCCCAAATGCATGACCTTGCATTTCTTAGCATTACATTTTAGCTGCCAAATTTCAGACCATTCTTCAAGCTTTGCCAGGTCTTCCTTCATGTTATTCACACCATCCCTGCTCTGCAGCCCTTAGAAAATCATCCCATAGTCCAGGAAGCCAAAACGCTCTCGAAGACACCATCCACGTAACCACGCATTCATCTCCAGGATGAGGGTTTCTCTGCCCTGGCCTTTACCTTCGACAGGGAGGATGGACAAGAATACCATCTGCACACCTGACTGCTTCACCTTCTCTCCCAGAGCCACAAAGTCACTTTTGACATGTTCACAAGGGTACCTGGCAGTATCATTAGTGCCAATGTGGATGAGCAGCATCGGATAATAGTCATCAGGCTTGATGCGTCTCGGTAAGCTCTCTGTAACATCTTGGATTTTTGCACCAGGTAGACAGCATACCTCTCGTGACATCATGTCTGGTCTGCAGAAGGGAATCGCCATCTACCACTACCTTACGCCTCCTAGTGGTCACGGAACCAGTAATTTTTGGGATCTCAAGCTGTCCTTCCTCTTCGTGGGATGCTCTCATCTCCTCCACTTCCAGGACAGCATACCGGTTCTTCAGTTCAAGGGCAGGGGAGTCACAGTACCAATCTTGCAGTGTTCCGTAATCTGAGTCCAGCTGCCTTCCCTCAGCACAGCCTCTTCTTCCCCACTGCTGGAAATTTTTGACGCCTCATGAACCATTTCATCAATGTACCTCTCATAAGAAAAGAGAAGGAGAAGCATGGGAACTTACACAGCAAGAAACACCTTCTGCTCAAACTTAGAAAATAGAACAATGAGCAATAAACATTTAACAAGTAGAGAATCAAAAATACTTGCATAAGTAACTCAGACCCAACCTGCTAAGGGTAACAAGCAAGAGCTATGGGACCCTCCAAGGAGGAAAGAGAAAGGGAAACCTCCAATTCCTGAAACACATCTTTTCTTTATCTTAGGTATGCAAGCAGAAGACTTGACACAGACACTGGCAATGTCCAAGGCAGAAAACAAGACTACATAGGGAGGGCGGTATGGACTCCTGTGTATTCTAACAGAACACAGTTTACCGAGGTAAGAACCTAGTCTGTCGTTCTGCTGCGGATACAAGAGTCCATACTTTAGCTGATGTATCAAAGCAGTTCTATACATCTAAGGAGGAACAGATGAGCCTGCCCGCAGCACCGAAGACCCAAAGGTTTGCAGAGAAGCACAAGTATCAGTTATGTAGATTTCATCAGGTGAAACAGCCTGAGATTCCGCCTAGGAGGTCACTACACCTCTTATTGAATGTGCTGCCAAATAGGTGGCTATTTCCCGATAGAAATTTAGGAAGAGGAAATTGCCATGCAGATCCATCTGGCAACAGAAGCTTTGGAAACTTGCCTACCTCACTTTGAGTGACTGGTCAGTACAACAACATAATCAGAAAGCCTGGAGTCATTAGTCCTCTTCAGGCAGAGGAGCAGGGCCCTGCACACATCCAGCTTGAGCAGAATCTTAAATCTGTTTGGCTGAACCTGTAGGCTGAAAGGTGGGCAACCAAAGTTCCTGATTAATATAGAAGGCGGACACTACCTTTGGAAGAAAGGAAGGAATCGTGTGCAAAGTAACTCCCGACTCCGTGAAACAGAGAAATAGTTCCCTGCAGGACAGTGTTTGCAATTCTGAGATCCTTCTTGCTGAGAATATGGCAACCAAAAACACTGTCTTGACCATAAGGTCTAGCAGGGTAGCCTCTGAAAGAGGCCCTTCAAAAACACATAGAGATCCCAAGACAGGAATGGTATGTACAACTAGACTATATCATTCCTGATTTCTCACTATCTCATGTGAAAGGCCACCATTTGGATTTGGTGACCTTTTCCACTAAAGAAATCCTTGATCGATCTATTTCTTTAATCAGTGGTTTATGGAGTCCAAACATATGGTCAGATCATTTCATTTATTATTTTAATCTTAGATAGGGTTATAAATCAACTAAGCAATCACCATCTTAAAAAAAGGAAATAATTTCAAGGAGACATTTAGATCCGTCTTTCTTTTGGACAATCTATGAACAAATCCAAGGTCTAGACTCTCCTAAAGAGTTTGAATCACAATGGGAAAGTACCAGCTTAACTATTCTAGATAAACTAGCTCCTAAACGAAAACAACATTTCACAAAGAAATGTTCTTATAATTCTAAACACTGGTTTGATGATGACCTCTTCGCCTTAAAACGTAAAGTAAGGAGGTTGGAACGCATTTGGTTAAAATCAGGGACTCAAAATGACCATGATCTTTGGAGGAAACTCCTATAAACAACTAATTAAAACAAAACGTAAGACATTTTATTCTTCGAAAAGCAGTATAACTGATACTAACACTAAAAACACTATTTTAAATTACTAACATTTTTGAAATTAATTTTCTTTCACAATTAGCTCAAGTAAGTCCTCCTAATTCTACAGAGCTAGCAAGTTACACTTCTCCCTCCGTTTCAGCAACTGTGGTTTCGATTATTTGCGGTTTTTAGCTTTTTGGCTCCTCCCCCCCAAATTATGTCAGCTTGCATAGAGAAATCGCTGATTCCAAGCGTTTACAGAGAAAATTGCTGATTCCCGGCACTTTCTTAACCTTGTTTTGCCTCTCTTTCAGGAACAGGCTATGTCTCCTACCATGTTATTCGCGGTTTCACCATATTCACAATGGTTTTTAATAGAAAACAGCTAATAACATATGAAAAAGTTATTTGCGGTTTTTCTGTATTTGCGGGTCTGTTAATCCTTTATCACAGCGAATACGGAGGGAGAAGTGTATTTTAGTTAAAAAATTGATAATCTACGATCATCTTGCTCACTGGGCCTCCTACCTTTACTGACTCTTGTTATGTCAACCTAGAGCGAGGTACTTTTGCTAATCCTGAATGGGATGATTTTAGGAAATTTTATAGCAAATATGCAAAATCATATTGTTCATTAGACCTGTGTCTCCCGGCAGTGATGAAACAATCGCCTTTAAAGTTTCAATTAGACCTGCTTATCTGGATAACTTATCTGCTCGATAGTGGCACTTTTGCCCCATCTGGAGGTCATATCATTGTACACTTCTCCCTCTGTATTCGCAGTTTCTGCACTCGCGGTTTCGCATATTCACGATTTCTCGTATGCTGGCTCCTCCCCAAAAATTATGTCATAAGTAAAGTTCCTTTTCTTTACTGTACTGATAAAAAAGTTAAGCACTTACCAACATTCACTCAGAAAATCATTGCTTCCATGCTTTCATCCACAAAATCGCTGCTTTCCAGCTTCCCAGCCTGAAAATCACTGCTTGACTGCTATCAGCGCCGAGAAGAGCAGCGGGAGGGAAGTGTGGGCCACTCGGGTTAAGTGACAGCAGGCTCATGTCTCGCGAGAGGAGCGCTGTGCCAAGAGCAGCGGGAGAGAAGCATGGGCCACTCGGAGTAAGTGACAGCAGCTTCAGGCTCGGCTCAGCTCGGTTCTCCAATCCTCCAGCGGTGCCGCGAGCTCCCCTGTCCCTCGCACTGCTCAGGTCCCAGCTCCCTGCGTTGAGTGTCTGAAGCTCAGGTGGAGCCACGCTCGGAGGAGACTAAGGATCTGGGAGCAGCTGAACCTCGCTTCTTCATTCATTAGCAGGGACCGGGGCGCCCGCAGCCAAACTTTGCATTGGGGAGTTGGTGGACTGGAGAGGGAGAGATGGGGAAAATTATTTGCGGTTTCAATATTAAAAACGCTGGCTGTTACAAAAAACCGTGAACAACAGTTTAAAAAGTTATTCGCAGTTTTTCCATATTCTGCCCGCAACCACCGCGAAAACCGTGTAACTTCAATTTCCAAGGATCCTAAGGGATCTGTATCCTTGGTGGCTAATTATAGGCCTATCTCGTCAATCCCATTCTTTATAAAAATTATGGAAGGCTTAGTAAATAACCAATTGTTGAATTATTTGTAACACTTTTCCATTTTGCATGGATCACAGTCAGAATTTAGACCATTATTATAGTACAGAAACAGTTTTGGCATTATTGGTGGATAATTTATGTAATCTTTTTAGTAAGGGTGCTAGTGCTCTGATTTTGCAGCTGGACCTAAGCAATGCGTTCGACCTAGTCGATCATGATAAACTATTGGAATGTCCGTTTGCTATAGGCAAACATAGCCAGGTTTCGAAATGGTTTGAAGGCTTTTTTAAATCTAGAATTTACCAAGCAAAGCTTAATAATGAGTTTTCAAAAAGCTGGAGTAACCCTTGTGGAGTACCCCAGGGTCTCTTTTATCGCCATTGCTTTTTAACATTTATTTGGCCTCTTTAGGCAATAGATTATCTCAGTTTAAAATTAAATTATTTAGCTATGCAGACATCACTGTTTTAATTCCTGTACATACTTCTTTCTCTCAAATCAAACTGTTATTGAGATTCTACAGACAACTGAATTTTGGACGGCAAAATTCAAATTGAAAATTAATACAGAAAAAAACAAGTTTTTCTTTGCATCACCAAATTTAAATGAAGATGTTACATCTATTGCTTTAAATTATAAAGTCTATAGCATCCAGCCAACCATAAAGATACTTGGTGTAATTCTAGATCGTTCCCTTACCATGAAAAATCAGGTTGCTTTCTATACTCTATGGAAACTAAGAACTATTAGAGCATATTTTGATGTTAACTCCTTTCGACTGTTGGATCAATCATTGGTCCTTAGTCAGCTAGATTATTGCAACATTGTTCATCTTGCTGGTGCTCAAAAAAAAAATCCTCATAGACTGCGTAGAATTCAGATGCAGCAGTTAGACTGATTTTTGATTTAAAGAAGTATGACCATGTCACCGATTTCTATCGTCAATTGCACTGGCTTCCGGATGAGGCACAGGTTAAATTTAAGTTTGGCTGTATTTGTTTTAAGGTATTCACAGGCTTAATTCCAGAGTATCTTATGGAATCTTTCATTATTACAAATTCTAAAAATTCTAGAAATCTCATTCATTATTTTCGTTTCCTTCTGTAAAGGGATGTAAATATAAGAAATTTCAGTAACAACTCCTGTCTTTTCAGGCAGCCTCATGGATTAGGATCTGACTCACATATTCATACTTTCAAATTCGTATCAACAATTTCGATGTGCCTTAAAGACGCATCTTTTTAAGAAATCTTTCGGAAGTTAGATATTGGATGTTTATTCATTTGTATTACATAGAACTTAATGGTATTTGCGGTATACAAGTGAGTTTTTATGTTATGTTATGTTCTCAGCCTGAGAGCCCCTCACAAAAACCGAGTGACATCCAGGTGAGAAGCCAGAGACGGAAGGCTGCTCCGATCCAAAATCACAAGTTACTAGTTATCTGCACCTTGAGGGGCAAAACTGCAAGGCCCTTTTCAAGACCACCTTGCAGGAAGACAAGGATCATCGGCATGGGAGCTCTCTCAGGCTCTACCTGCTCCTTGACGCACCCTAACCGAAAGGTTTTCCAGGTCATAGCATAAGCCGCAACCATTGCAGGCTTCTTAGCCGTAAGGAGAGTTGTAATCACAACCTCTGAATAGCCTTTCTGAAACAAGGCTGCATGATCAAGAACAATGCCTTAAGACCAAAGTGTTCCGGCTTCTCCGTCGGAACCGGGTCTTGACTAAGAAACCCCAGATGAACAGGCAACTTCAGGGATCTGGCTCTTTGTAGATGTATAAAGTCCATGTACTAAGATCTTCAGGGACAGTCCGGCGCCAAGATCACCAGACCCCAATGGATGGCTATCCTGCAATTGATCTGATCACCCATGGCTCATGGTGGAAACACACAGAAAAGAAGATCTAAGGCTGGCGCTGAAGCATGTCTTCTGTGAGTCAGAATGTTAGAGATGTGAAGATACGCCTCTGTCAAATACAGAAAGGCAAGGAATTCTCCCAGAGCCACTGCCGCTATGACGGACTGTTTCCATGCGAAAGTGGGGAACCTTCAGGGTGGTTGGGAAGCCAGGAAAGCACAGTTACTTACCATAACAGGTGTTATCCAGGGACAGCAGGCAGCTATTCTCACATATGGGTGATGTCATTGACGGAGCCCGGATGCGGAAGCCTTGCAAGCAGACTTGCTTGTAGAAACTAGAAGTTTCGAGTCAGCCGCACCACGCATGCGCGAGTGCCTTCCCGCCCAGCACATCTCCTCAGTTCAGATAGCTAGCAGAGAAGCCAACCAGGGGAGGTGGGTAGGTTGTGAGAATAGCTGCCTACTGCCCCTGGATAACACCTGTTACAGTAAGTAACTGTGCTTAATCCCAGGACATCATGGCATTTTGATAGATGCGACATCCGAACTTGTCCATAGTTTTCCCTTCCCTTCCAGGAAGGATGGGACCTTTTAAAGGAGGACGCCACAAGTAGGGATTGGTGAGATAACTGCAAATTCTCAAATCCTTTGCAATGGAGAGTTTTATATCTGGAGTCCAATTTGCCTGGAACAGCTGGAATTGCATAAGGAGTTTCCGGGCATCTGGTAAAAGTCTGAGACAAAAGCTTGTGAAGAGGAAGCTTAAGTGACTCTGCCGGAGGTTGAGGAAGATGCATGACTTCGAGATACTCCTTAGAGTATTTGGAACCACCATCCAATTGAACGTCCAAGTCAACAGCCATCTGACGAAGAAAATATGAGAAAGATAGCTGATCCGCCAATACCTTGCCTCGAGAAGGACTCGAGTTTGTCAAGGCAGCCTGGGTCGAAGATGATGCTTCGGTATGAAAAAAGGCATCAAGAGAACTTGGAGACTTGGACGAAACAATCGAAACCGCTGAGTCCTCGAGGTGCGGAAGTGGGGACCTCGATCGAGGAGTCGGTGGTCTAGTAGAACTGGAAGGTGTAGATCGAGGCTTAGTCGAAGAATGGCTTTCTTTGGAAGAAGAGGTATATGCCTGGAAGTATGCCTCGAGGAAGGCCTCGATCGTCTGTGAGAATAATGCTTGGAAGCAGATCTCGAGGATCGAGGAGACTTCGCCCCGGAGATAGAAGCAGTCGAAGCCACCAGGGAATGGATAAGGCTGGAAGCTGAGGATCTAAGCTCCAGAGGCTTGATGGAGGAACCTTGATGCACTCCTAAAGACTCTGCTCCTTGTATAGTGTGAGGATTCCTGTCGAGGCACTTGCAAAGAATCTGCTCCTTGCTTTATGTGCATAGATGCCAGACCAGACACTCGCAGAGACTCTGCT
Source organism: Geotrypetes seraphini (assembly GCF_902459505.1). NCBI lineage: Eukaryota > Metazoa > Chordata > Amphibia > Gymnophiona > Dermophiidae > Geotrypetes > Geotrypetes seraphini. The sequence continues at coordinate 8,263,154 of NC_047087.1, read as the reverse complement.
CCCTGCATAGTGTGTAGGCTCAGACTGAGGCATTGGAAGAGGCTCGATCTTGTGGGAGTCTGCAGAATGCTCAGGCTGGATTAGAGTAACAAGCTTCGGTCCCATGTTAGTAAGGAACTGAATGAACTGTTTCTCTAACATGGTCTGGAAAGAAGCCGGCAAGGATCGATCCGTGTCTGAAACTGGACCATTTGCTCTGGCTGGAGGTTCCAGAGAGGCAGTGTAAATGTGCTTCGACTTGGAAGTCATTAGGCACCTTAAGCACCACCGCTGGAACTTTCTGCTGAGCTATCTGACCTGAGGATACAGGGGAAAATACAGCAGATGTCATCAAGGAAAGAGCTGCTGCAAACGAAGAAGGTCTGATGAGGCTCGAGGTCGAAGCAGTGGAGGCAGGAAGACCCTCGGTCGAAGGCGAGTCCAAGGTCGGCTTCGGAATCGAGGTCGAATCCATCCCGAAGAGCTTCTCCACTGAAAGTAGACGACGTTTAAGAGCTCGGGGTTGAAGAGTAGCACAGCGCTGGCACGACTTCGGGTGATGGTCTGGCCCAAGGCACTTGAAGCATCTACTGTGTGGGTCCATGAGAGAAATCGCACGCTGACACTGGCTACACTTCTTGAAGCCTATTGTTGGCCGGGACATAGGATGAAAAACAGCCGGTGCAAAGTCGAAGCCTCTGGGCTATGGCCGAGCGGCCTGCCCCTGAAAGGTATACCCATCAAGGCATTACCCTGGAGCCACCAGCGCAAATTGCACTTTGCCCCGAGAACCATGGCAGCTGCATCTGCAAAGTGTGGCATTGCAGAAATAACCTGGACAGAAGAAAGTACAGGAGTGGATGCCTATGAGCTCTCATTCAGGGAATAACTTTCCAGGGAGGCCGCCATTGAGTCCAGCACCTGAAGGTAATGCCAGGTTGTGGGACTTGATAGAGCTGTTTGGTTCGGGAAGAAAACCATAATCCTGCACCATGTCGATGTGGAGTCCCAGATATTCCAAGCATCGAGTCAGATGAAGGGGGCTCTTTCAGAAGTTGACTATCCAACCCAGACTCTAGAGAAGGCTCAACACATGCTGCATGGCGTGCTTTCTGTCCTGTAGAGAGGGGGCTCTGATCAGCCAATTGTCCAGGTAAGGATGCACCTAGACGCCTATCTTGCACAGGTAGGCTGCTACAACCACCATCACATTGGTAAAGGTATGGGAAGCCGAGTTCAATCTGAAAGGGAGTGCCACAAATTGGAAATGTTACTGCAGAACGTAGAATCTTAGATATTTCCTATGATCCAGAAAGATAGAAATATGAAGATACACCTCCGTTAAATCAAGAAAGGCAAGGAATTCTCTCGGAGCCACCACTGCTATAATGGAGCAGACTAACTCCATGTAAAAGTGGGGGGCCTTTAGAGCCTCATTTACAGACTTCAAATCCAGAATAGGATCCCAATCTTCTGTATCTTTCTTGGGCACTAGGAAGTATAGAGTTTCTGCCCGAGCCTGTTTCTTCTTTGGGATTGGTTCTAAAGAATGAACGTCGTGCTGTCGCTCAGAATCTGCCATCCAGCTGGGAGTTGAGGAGCAGATCTGTAGGGGGATCAGAAAACTTGACCTTCTACCCCTCCTGAATAACGATCAGATAGAATCTGTTCCCATTCCTTCAGAAAGCCGACAGCTGCCCGCCAATATGAGAAGGGGCGGCTGTCACCTTGGCGTCATTGTTGCTTCTTGGAGGCTAAGCCACCATGGGTTGCTAATGCCTGTAACTACCAAATCTCTGTCTAGACCACTGAAAGCCTCTGAGAAGAGTAATCAGAGGAAAATTGGCAGGACCTCTGAAAATGTCTCTTGTAATTACAAGCACTGACCCTTCAATCAATCTATCTGCCCCTGAAAGCGAAGGTTCAGCTACTGGCATGATCTGGAATCATTTCAAATACCCAGATTGGAACCAATTCCTCAAGCTCTACTCTAAATATGCAAAATCCAACTGCCTACTAGATAATTGTCTACAGACTATCAATAAAAACAGCCCCCTTCCCATTCAAAGCTGAACTTTTCAACTGGATCTCTCTTTGCCTGTCCACTGGCTACTTCCCGTTGAAACTCGGCCATATTCTTGTGACTCCTATTATCAAAATCCCCCAAAACTTGTCTCTTCGGCTGCCAACTACAGACCCATTGCCAATATTCCTTTCTTCCTTAAACTAATGGAAGGTCTAGTTAACCTTGACCTTATGGAATACCTAGAGAAGTTTAACATCCTACACGACTCAGTCAGGATTTCGCAAAAATCACAGCATGGAAACTGTCTTAGCGTCGTTGACTTATCACCTCTTCCATTTCTTCTCTCTGGGAATAAGTGCACTGGTACTTCAATTCGACCTAAGCAGTGCCTTTGACCTTGTCGACCATGACATTCTGATCAGATGCCTCTATTCTATTGGCATCTTGAGACAGGTACTTACTTGTTTTTTTTTTACTTTTTTTTTTAACTTTTTTACTTACTTGGTTCACAGGCTTCTTAAAAAACCGCACTTACCAAGTCCACAGCAATGGAACCTATTCCCAATTCTGGAGCAACCCCTGCAGAGTCCCACAGGGCTCCCCTCGCTCTCCTTCTCTGTTAAACGTCTACATGGCATCATTGGGACACATGCTATCCGATCTAAATCGGAAATCATAAATCTATGCAGATGACATTATAATCATAATCCCCATAACCTCACTGACACAAGAGGCTGAACAACTCACTTCTTCTGTTCTCACCAAGGTAGAGCAATGGACCACTCAATTCAAACTAAAACTAAACCCAGAAAAAACTAAGCTTTTCCTGTCAAGTCCCAATCACAAGCTAACGAATACCTCTCTGAAATTAAACGGGCTAACCTACCCAATCAATCCTACCATCAAAATCCTAGGAGTCATCCTGGACCGATGACTGACGTCTGAAGAGCACACCAATGCCCAGATTAAAAAATGCTTTTGCACTCAACTCCGCACCAAACACTATTTTGACTTCCTCTCCTTTCCATTGCTGGTTCAGTCACTAATCTTAAGCACCTTAGACTATTGTAATATCATATACTTGGGATCCTTTAAGAAAACCATCAAATGTCTGAGAATCATACAGAATACTGCTGTCCGCCTCATTTATGGTCTCAAAAAAAATCGGACCATGTAAGCCCGTTCTACAGAAAACTTCACTGGCTGCCAATGGAGGCAAGGGCCATCTTCAAGTTTGCCTGCCTTTGCTTCAAAACCATAACAGGTTCATCCCCGATCTACCTGTAGCACCATTTTGTATTTCCAGGCACTTCCCGCACATGTAATACCTACCTGTTTGCTTTACCCTCCCTGAAGGGCTGTATCTACAAAAGATTCCTTGATAGAACACTATCATTCCAAGCTGGCAAATGGAACAAATGTCTATCCACCCTCATTCCTAACACACCCTCCTACCAAGCCTTCAGGAAATCAATCAAAACCTACCTCTTTGACAAATTTCTCCAACTCCTACCTGCCTTGATATTCTCTGATATACTTATTGTATATCTGACTACTCTACCAATGTAATTGACAATATTCTCTGTCTGTGTACAATATTCGCTATCTGTGTACAGTCTCTTCCTCTGTAAACAGCTCTGAATTGCTTCTGGTATTGTGATATACAAAAATAAATTTATTATTTTTATTATTAGTGGGACAAAAACTACTTCTGCCCCCCCCTTTGCGGCAGAATGAAGGCTCCTGCTGTCCTAGAGAATATGGGGTGGTAATCCGCCACACTGGCTATGCCGTCATACAATCCTTTGCCTTTGAAGGGTAATCTGCTGAGTGATCTTGGAGGCTGAGTTGCCGCCCATTGTCTGATCCAAAGCATTCAGTGGACAAAAATGGAGTAAGCCAAAACTTTACTCAGGACTATGATGATATCATAAAGAGCATCGGCCACATAATCCACTCCCTCAAACATGTAGAGACAGGCATCTCCAAGCTTTGAGGAGCCAGTCTGCAATCTTACATGACAGGCCTGTACCACGAAGAAGGCAGCTGCAGCAACTCTGATATCCAAAGCCAGCACTTCAAACTGTCTTTTAAGGACCATATCCACCTTATGGTCCTGTGCATCCTTTAACATCATGCCACCCTCACTGGGAAGGAAGGTACACTTGGTCACTTGTGCTACTGCGGAATCCTTGGCAGCACAAACAACTGATGGAAGTCTGGAGCCATAGGATAGAGCCTACACATAGCTATGGCCACCTTTAGAAAGCCTGCAGGTAACTCCTATTGGTCAGGGACTAAGGAGGTGATGATCGGATGAGAAGGACATGAAGGGCATCTGTGCATTAGTGCTGCTCATAATGGAGCACTAAGAGGTGGAGGGCTGCTGGGCATCGAACTTCAACACAGAGAGGGAGTCGGAAATGACATATGAAGCAGAAGCTGATTTGAAAGCTGAGAATGATATCATCATTCTGATCCACAGACACTCCTGCCTCCTGATCTCCAGACCTTGAAAGGGATCCCAAATCATCCACAGACACAGAGGAGCCATGTGATAAGCAGTGTTCTCCCTAGGGCCTTTCAGCTGGGCGGTCCGCCCGGGTAATTTAGATGACCGCCCAGCTAAATTCTGCTGCCTCCATTGCTGCTCAACATAAAAAAAAAAAAAAGCCGGCTTGAAGATTTCACCTTAGCCCGTATCGAACTTATGCTCCGGGGCTTTAACGTGTGTGTGCCGGCTTCCCTTCTCTTCCCTCCGAAACCGGAAGTTATGTCCGGGGGGGGGGAGGGGGGGGAAGAGAAGGGAAGCCGGCACGCACATGTTAGATCCCCGAAGCATAAATTCGCTACGGGCTAAGGCGGGAGACAGGTCAGTGAAGCTTTCCATTTGCTCATCTTGCTGCCGGGTCCTGCCTACTTTCAGTTTCCGAGAAGGCAGGACCCGGCAGCATTTCCCCCAATCGATTATGATCTTGGGACGACCAGCCTTCTTCTCCGACGGCAGAATTGACATCGGGGTGAAGAATGCTGGTCGGCCCGAAGTAGGGACAGCTTGGGGGGGGGGGCGGCGGCCAGCGGCTTTGGGGCCTGTTCCCCGATGGCAGTGACATTGGCAGTGGCTTGGGGGAGGGCAAGGAGAAAGAAAGTAAGAAGGCAAGAAGAGAAACAGAAAAAAGAAAGGGGACATGAAGAGAGAAAGAAAGAAAGAGCAGGAAGAGAGGAAGAAAAAGTTGGGGGGAGGGGAATGAGGTCAGGAGGAGAGGAAGCATACAGGCTGAAAGAAGGGAAGAAAGATTGGATGCACAGTCAGAAGAAGAAAGTGCAACCAGAGACTCATGAAATCACCAGACAATAAGGTAGGAAAAATGAGTTAATTTTAAATTTACTGATCAAAATGTGTCTGAATTTATATCTGCTGTCTATATTTTACACTATGGTCCCCTTTTATTAAACCGCAATAGCGTTTTTTAGCGCAGGGAGCCTATGAGCGTCAAAAGCAGCGCTGGGCATTCAGCGCAGCAAACTGCTATCGTGGTTTAGTAAAAAGGGAGGGGGTATATTTGTCTATTTTTGTATGGTTGTTAGTGAGGTGACAGTGCATAGAGTCATCTGCTTTGACCTCTTTGAGAAAACCCCGGAAAGCACAGTTACTTACCGTAACAGGTGTTATCCAGGGACAGCAGGCAGATATTCTTGACTGATGGGTGACGGCACCGACGGAGCCCCGGTACGGACAATTTTAGAGTGATTGCACTCTAAGAACTTTAGAAAGTTCTAGCTCGGCCGCACCGCGCGAGTGCCTTCCCGCCCGACAGAGGCGCGCGGTCCCTCAGTTAGTATAAGCCAGCTAAGAAGCCAACCCGGGGAGGTGGGTGGGACGCAAGAATATCTGCCTGCTGTCCCTGGATAACACCTGTTACGGTAAGTAACTGTGCTTTATCCCAGGACAAGCAGGCAGCATATTCTTGACTGATGGGTGACCTCCAAGCTAACAAAAAGAGGGATGGAGGGAAGGTTGGCCATTATGAAAACAAATTTTGCAAAACAGATTGGCCGAAGTGTCCATCCCGTCTGGAGAATGCATCCAGACAATAATGAGATGTAAAAGTGTGAACTGAGGACCAAGTAGCAGCTTTGCAGATTTCCTCAATAGGAGTGGAACGGAGGAAAGCTACAGATGCTGCCATAGCTCTGACTCTATGGGCCGTGACAGAACCTTCCAGTGTCAGTCCGGTCTGAGCATAACAGAATGAAATGCACGCTGCCAGCCAATTAGACAACGTACGTTTAGAAACAGGACGTCCCAATTTATTCGGATCAAAGGACAGAAAAAGTTGAGGAACTGATCTGTGGGGTTTCGTACGCTCTAGATAGTAAGCTAGAGCCCGTTTACAATCCAAAGTATGCAGAGCTTGTTCCCCAGAATGAGAATGAGGTTTTGGAAAGAAAACCGGCAGAACAATGGATTGGTTGAGATGGAATTCAGAGACAACCTTAGGGAGAAACTTTGGATGTGTACGCAAAACCACCTTGTCATGGTGAAAAACCGTAAAAGGTGGATCTGCGACAAGTGCATGAAGCTCACTGACCCTCCTGGCACAGGTAAGAGCAATAAGGAAAAGCACTTTCCAAGTGAGAAACTTGAAAGGAGATGTAGCCAATGGTTCAAATGGAGGCTTCATCAAGGCGGAAAGAACCACATTGAGATCCCAGATAACAGGAGGGGCTTTAAGAGGTGGTTTCACATTGAAAAGCCCACGCATGAACCTGGATACCAAGGGATGAGCTGAAAGAAGTTTTCCATGGACTGGCTCATGAAAAGCTGCAATGGCACTGAGGTGGACTCTGATGGAAGAGGAGTTAAGGCCAGAGTCAGACAAAGAAAGTAAATAATCCAACAACGTCTCCACTGCCAGGGAAGTGGGATCAAGATGATGAAGAAGACACCAGGAAGAAAATCTCGTCCACTTTTGATGGTAACATTGCAGAGTGGCTGGTTTCCTGGAGGCATCCAGAATGGAACGAACGGGCTGCGACAAAAGTGTATCAGTCGAAGTCAGCCCGAGAGATACCAAGCTGTCAGGTGTAGAGACTGGAGGTTGGGATGTAGAAGGGTTCCCTGCTGTTGCGTAAGCAGAGATGGAAACAGAGGAAGAAGAAAAGGTTCCCTGGAACTGAGTTGAAGTAGAAGGGAGAACCAATGTTGCCTGGGCCACCTCGGAGCAATCAGAATCATGGTGGCTCGTTCCCTCTTGAGCTTGAACAAGGTTCTCAACATGAGAGGCAGAGGAGGGAAGGCGTACAGGAACAGATTCGACCAGTCGAGGAGAAAAGCATCTGCTGCTAGACGGTGCGGAGAGTAAAGTCTGGAGCAGAATAGGGGCAGCTGATGATTGTGAGGAGCTGCAAAGAGGTCTATCTGAGGAGTGCCCCATTGAGTGAAGATAGACTGCAGAGTTACAGGATCGATTGTCCACTCGTGAGGTTGGAGAATTCTGCTGAGTTTGTCCGCTAAAGAATTCTGTGCCCCCTGAATGTATATAGCTTTCAGGAAGAGATGGCGATCTATGGCCCAAGTCCAGATCTTCTGGGCTTCCTGGCATAAAAGGCGAGAGCCTGTCCCACCCTGTTTGTTGATGTAGTACATCGCAACCTGATTGTCTGTGCACAACAGAAGGACCTGAGGAAAGAGAAGATGTTGGAAGGCCTTGAGGGCGTAAAACATCGCTCTGAGTTCCAGGAAATTGATTTGATGCTTCTTTTCCTGGGCTGTCCAAAGACCTTGAGTCTGGAACTCGTTCAAGTGAGCTCCCCATGCATACAGAGAGGCGTCGGTGGTGATGACTAGTTGATGAGGAGGCTGATGGAACAGAAGACCTCTGGATAGATTTGAGGATACCAACCACCATTGAAGAAACTGACGAAGAGATAATGTCACAGATATGTGTCGTGAGCAAGGATCCGACGCTTGGGACCACTGAGTAGCAAGGGTCCATTGAGGAGTGCGCAGGTGAAGACGTGCGTGAGGTGTGACATGAACTGTGGATGCCATGTGCCCCAAGAGTACCATCATTTGTCTGGCTGAGATGGAAGGTAGTGAAAGCACCTGCTGACATAGAGACTGAAGGGTCTGAAGACGGTTGGATGGTAGGAAAGCTCTCATTTGGAGTGTATCTAGGATCGCTCCAATGAATTGAAGTCTTTGAGTGGGGATGATATGAGATTTGGGTAGATTGATCTCGAACCCCAGAAGTTGTAGAAACTGGATGGTTTGGTTGGTGGCCAGGAGAACTGCTTGAGCGGATGTGGCTTTGATCAACCAGTCGTCCAGGTAAGGAAATACATGAAGGTGGTGAGAGCGTAGAAATGCCGCTACCACAATGAGACATTTGGTGAATACCCTTGGAGATGAGGCTAGACCGAAGGGCAGTACCTTGTATTGGTAATGACAATGATTGATCATGAATCGGAGATATGGTCTTGAGGTTACATTGATCGGTATGTGAGTGTAAGCCTCTTTGAGATCGAGGGAGCATAGCCAGTCGTTTTGATTTAGAAGGGGATAAAGGATGGCTAAAGAAAGCATCTTGAATTTTTCTTTTACCAGATGTTTGTTGAGATCGCGAAGATCTAGGATGGGTCTGAGATCTCCTGTTTTTTTGGGGACTAGAAAATAACGGGAGTAGAATCCCTGCCCCTTTTGATCTAGAGGAACTTCTTCTATAGCGTTCAGAAGGAGGAGGGATTGGACCTCCTGAATAAGGAGGGCCGATTGAGGACTGTTCAAAGCAGACTCTTTTGGCAGGCTTTGAGGTGGAAGAGTCTGAAAGTTGAGAGAGTAGCCGTGGCGGATGATGTTGAGGACCCATTGGTCCGACGTGATTACTTCCCACCGGCTGAGGAACAGAGAAAGTCGACCTCCTATAGGCTGAGGCAGGAGAGCAGGAATAGGGATACTGGCTATACTGTGGAGAATGAAGTCAAAAGGGCTGTGACTTCTGCTGAGGAGGTTGTTTCACAGATTGTTGCTGCTGCTGCTGTCTGGTAGGCTGACGTTGTTGTTGCCTCTGACGCCTGGGTTGCTGAGCAGTGGTAGTTAATGGACGAGCTGTGAAGCGGCGTTGATAGGCCGACTGCTGTCTATATGGTTTTGGCGGAGGAGGCTTCTTTTTATTTTTAAGCAGGGTATCCCAGCGCGTCTCATGAGCCGAGAGCTTTTGTGTGGTTGAGTCCATGGAATCCCCAAAGAGCTCATCCCCTAGGCACGGGGCGTTGGCTAACCGATCTTGATGGTTAACATCAAGCTCGGATACCCGAAGCCAGGCCAAACGGCGCATAGCCACCGACATTGCTGTCGCTCTGGATGTAAGTTCAAAGGTGTCATATATGGATCTAACCATAAACTTACGTAATTGGAAAAGAGACGACAAGCAGGTGTGAAAGGATTGATGCTTTCGTGAAGGAAGATATTTTTCGAAAGAAGCCATGGTGGTAAGGAGATGCTTTAAATAAAAAGAAAAATGAAAAGCATAATTACTAGCCCTATTTGCTAACATAGCATTTTGGTAGAGCCTCTTACCAAATTTATCCATGGCCCTTCCTTCTCTGCCAGGAGGGACAGATGCATATACACTGGCTCCTGAAGTCTTTTTAAGGGTGGACTCGACAAATAATGATTCGTGTGGAAGTTGAGGTTTGTCGAACCCAGGAATGGGAATTACTTTATATAGAGAATCCAGTTTACGTGGGGCCCCTGGGACAGTTAAAGGAGTCTCTAAATTCTTATAGAAAGTTTCCCTCAAGATGTCATGAAGGGGAAGTTTCAAAAATTCCTTTGGAGGCTGATCAAAATCAAGGGCATCCAAAAAAGCTTTAGACTTTTTGGATTCAGCCTCCAAAGGAATGGACAAGGATTCACACATCTCTTTCAAAAAACAGGAGAAAGAGGAAGTGACCTGTTTGGAGGATGGGTCAGGGACAGCCGAATCCTCCTCCTCTGAGGAACATGCGCCTTCAGAAAGAAAGGGTTCCTCTGAGTCTCCCCACAGATCAGGGTCTCTGACATGGGAAGAATGGTCCTGAGACTCAGGTGTCGACGTTTGTATGTGTCGGGTTTTGCGCACCGACTCACCCGACCTCATCGATACCGAGTCAGGAGATGTTATCGGTCGCACCGGTGCCGAAGTCTGTACCAATTGATGGTGAGCTCTCGGTTCCGGTGCAAGGACTGGCATCGATACCGATGAGGTTAGGTGAAGCGGTACCGAAACAGTGGAAGCGGGTAACACGGGTTCCACAATCGGTATCGATACGGGTTGTTCCACAACCGGTACCGATAGCTCGGTGCGGGCCGGCACCGGAAGGTTCGGTGTCATGATAGCAGGAAGGAGCCTTTCTAATTGCTCCTTAAGCTGCACCTGAAGGATGGCCGTAATGCGGTCATCGAGGGATGGCACCGGTACCGCTTTTTTCTTCTGCGGTACCTGCGGTGCCGCTCGACGCCCCGGAGATGAGGAGCCCGATGTCGAGGGACTCACCTCTATAGGGGCGGAGCGCTTCCGCTGGCGTCTTACAGGCGGCAGGATTGGACTCACTGCACTCGAGGCCGGAAGACGTTCCAGCGGGGAAGGCTTCTTAGCCGGCTTACCTGACTGTTGAGATGCCGGTGTGGAATCACGCGGCGTCGAAGACGAGGGTGCCGACTGAATCGGTGCCGAAGCCGGAGTCGAAGGAACGGGGTCGGACATCTCGGCACCGAACAGTAATCGCTGCTGTATCTGGCGATTTTTTAATGTCCGTTTTTTTAGAGTTGCACAGCGGGTGCAAGTAGAGGCCTGATGCTCAGGACCCAAACACTGTAAACACCAGTTGTGTGGGTCCGTGAGAGATATAGGCCTAGCACACCGCTGGCACTTTTTAAAACCCGGTTGAGGGGGCATGAAAGGAAAAACGGCTTCCGCCAAATCGAAGGCCGAGGCTTCGATGGTGGCAGAAGGCCCCGCCGGGGAAAATCAAATTAAGAAAAGAAAAAATATATATATATTTTTTTTTTTTTTTTTACAAAAAAGAAAAAAAAGAAACGAAATAAGGCCAAAAGCCAAAAAGTTTACGCGAGCGGGAAGGCAATAGAAAAAAAAAAGTTTCAACAGCCGTTGAAAAAAACGCGTCTTCTTAGCTCCGCGGAAACTAAGAAACTGAGGGACCGCGCGCCTCTGTCGGGCGGGAAGGCACTCGCGCGTGCGCGGTGCGGCCGAGCTAGAACTTTCTAAAGTTCTTAGAGTGCAATCACTCTAAAATTGTCCGTACCGGGGCTCCGTCGGTGCCGTCACCCATCAGTCAAGAATATGCTGCCTGCTTGTCCTGGGATAATAGGAATGATTATTAACATTTTCTCTGCGTACAGTGTGCTTTGAGTTTTTTTAAAAAAATTGTATCGTTAATAGATCATTTTGACTTGGTCATTTTAAAAGTAGCTCGCAAGCCCAAAAAATAGCCAATGGTAGACTTCAGAGGGTGGTGGTTAAAGGTACCCTCTCTAAAACGTCAGAAGTGACAAGTGGAGTACTGCTACTTTTCAACTTATTCATAGGGGACCTGACTCAGGGGTTTCAAGGTAAAATAACACTATTCGCCGACGACGCCAAACTATTTCATTTTAAAAGTAGCTCGCAAGCCCAAAAAATAGCCAATGGTAGACTTCAGAGGGTGGTGGTTAAAGGTACCCTCTCTAAAACGTCAGAAGTGACAAGTGGAGTACTGCTACTTTTCAACTTATTCATAGGGGACCTGACTCAGGGGCTTCAAGATAAAATAACACTATTCGCCGACGCCGCCAAACTATTTAACATAGTGAGCGGCTCCGATTTACACGATAGTATGACGCAGGATCTGTTTTTGTTGGAACGTTGGTCATCTACCTGACAGCTGGGCTTCAACGCCAAGAAATGCAAGGTATCCATATTCAAGTTTCATCACGGTGCTCTGGTTTTGGCTCCAGTATTTGTCACTTCCGTTCACCAGGTCTGGCTATCCGTTACCGTTTCATATTTTAAAGACTCACTCGTTATAATTAGCGGAGATTCACACGTCTCTTCGTAATGGACATGTCCGATTTTATCATTTGGATCTTAGTACTATGGGTTTGGTCTTTTCTGGTTTCCTTTCTATAGTATGCTTTTCGTCTGGAGTCTTGAGTTTAGGATTACATTTTATGATGTATTTTTGTGGTTATAATTGTATGACATGTCTAAATTGGTCAAGTTATCCATTCTTTCTATTATTTTTTGTCCCCTCATACAGTGGCAGACCGCCCCGGGTGCCAGCCCTAGGGGGGTACACAGCCGGCTGGATCCCGAACCTTCCAAGCTGCTCTAAATGGCACCTGCAACTCAGCACGGCTGCCGTATTTATTCTGAAGCAGAGTCAGCAGCCGCACTGAAGTGCAGGAAGGTCCCACGATGACTGCATTTGCCGCCTCTGCCTCCGGAATTGCAGAACCTTGCTGCAATTCCCTGTGTCTGCCGGCCCACCCCCTCCAACGTCACTTATATCTTCCAGAGGCAGAGGCAACAGAAGCAGTCATCATGGGACCTTGCTGGTTTGGAGGGAGAGAGGAGTATAGAAGGGTGGTGGAGGGAGAAAAAGGAGGTCAGGGTGGTAAGGAAGGGTGGTGGAGGGAGAGAAAGGGGGCAGATGCTGATGGAATTGGTATGCAGGGAAAGGAGAGAGAGACATAAGGGGGAAGGATACTGGATGGAATTGGGTTGGAGAGAAAGAAAGGAGGCAGATGCTGATGGAAGTGGGGGGGAAGGGAGAGGAGAGAGTGAAATGCCAGACCATGAGGGTGTGGGAGAGGGAAGGGAAGAAGAGGAGAGAGATGCCAGACCATTGAAGGAGGGAAGGGAAGAAGATGGGTGCCAGAATAATAGGGGTGTAGGAAGAGATGGAAGGGGAATACAAGGAGAGAAGATGTCATATAGAAGGGGCAGAGAGAGGGTAGACAGTGGATGAAAGGAAGAGAGTGTCAAGACTATGAGGAAAGCAGAAACCAGAGAAGACAATGTAGAAAAAAAAATTATATTTATTTATTTTTTTGCTTTAGGGGAGATGCATCGCTGTTTCTGTGGTGTTGCATTGTATACAGAGTCCAGCTTCTTGGTAGTTCAATTTAACCTTTGTCTACGTTTTTCTATTTTATCCCCCCTTTTACAAAACTGTAGAGCGTTTTTTTTAGCACTGGCCATGGTGGTAATTGCTCAGAATTCTATGAGAGTCTGAACTGTTACCACCATAGCTAAAAACCACATTACAGTTTTGTAAAAGGGAGAGGGGTTAGTTTGTGATTACATATTCCATACTAGGCGAAGGTGTGTTCGAAAGACATGGTTTTCAGTTAGGATTGACTGTGTAGGATTGATCTGTACTAGTCTGGCTTGTTTAGTTTTACAATGGGTGTATTGATGTACTACTCACTGCAATATGTAAGATGCTGCCTTTTCCTAGGCACACTCTTGTGTGATGTGTGGATTGTTACTAAAAATCATATTTTCATACAGATGGGGGGGGGTGTCACAAAATGATGGGCCTCGGGTGTCACATATGCTAGTTATGCCACTGCCTTCATAGTTTATATCTAATCCACAAGCCTGCTTTTAGGACCTACAGGGTATGTATCCCTCTGATTCATGACAATTTCACTTCTCATGTTATCTTATCCATTCTTTTTATTATACAACTGCCCAGATAAGCATCATTCTTTGATGTGATTGGACTTTGAAAATTAGGGCATCAGTGTTCTCCCCAGAAATTTTTTCCAGCCATGAAAAAACATTTGCTGCATTTAGTGTGCCACAAAAAACATTTGCTCCGTTTAGTGTGCCGGAGTTAAAAAAGTTTGAGAGACGCTGCTCTATACCATTTGAAAGAGGGCAAATATCTAATTATTCTAGAATTGGATACTTCTTAAATTTAATATATATATTATGGAACAAGTGTCAAACCTTAAGAAAGGCAGTCATATTGAGCATTGGAAAATAACTAATAATAATTAACTAATACAAATAGTACACATTTAGGGATCCTTTTACTAAGCTGTGATAGCGGTTTTACCGCACGCTTAGCTCGCGTAAAATTGCCGCACATGCTAGACGGTTAGTTCTAGCCGTGTAGCGTGGCAATTCTGCATGTGCTAAAAACGCTATTACATCTTAGTAAAAGGAGCCCTTAATTTTCCCCACCACCAAATTTCCCTGTCCCGCCCCACCCGGCTACTTTTTCATGCCACCCGGCTGGAAAAAATTTCTGGGTTATGGCATAGAAAAAGACTTCCAATAATCCCAGTTCTACTCTGAAGGGTCACTGACACTAGGAGCCAGTGTGGTATGAGGCATAGAAGGCCTACTTAGGAGAAGAGGTGGAGGTGGAGCCGATACACCTGTAGGTAGCACAGCACTTCCAGGACCTCTTAAGTAGGCTTTTCATAAAAGACTGACAAAGTCAGAAAAGCCTTGCACTGGAGGCCCTGAGGACCCCTGTAAAATCCCAGGCTGGGGAATAAGGCTCTCCTCCACCACCATACACTTGTGTTTCGTACCCTTGTTACTTTATTTATTTATTTTTTAAAATGTATTAACTGCCTATATCTAGGCAGCATTACAATAATATGCACAGAACATAACAAATAAGACTTTTACAAACAACTTGGGTTACAGATGAATAATCGTATCTTAAAAAGATCTTCACAGTACAGTTCATCTTAAAACCAGCATTCAACATTTCAGTTTTATTGAAATGCTTCTAAAAACAATGTAGTTTTAAGAATTTATTTAAAATTCTAAATATCCGTTAATGCTCTTATCCCCTTTTACTAAGGTACACTAACCAATTTAGCACATGCTAATCGAATTAGCAAGCGCTAAACACTAACGTGTCCATAGACTAACATGTACGCATTAGCATTTAGGGGGATTAGTGGTCCAGTTAATTTTTTCTACAGCATTACTCCCATGATAGAAATGAGCAAAATCTCTTCCCTGCAGATCAGGCTTTCCAGAAATTTTGGGGTTACAATGCCCTGAAGGAATAGATTAGAGGCAGAGCCTGAAGCTCCCGACTCTTCCTACCACGCCCCATGGCAAATGAACATTGACACTCCTCAGTTGGTAAATCTGCGCAATATGCACAGGAATTAAGGCTATTAGGGCATCCATTACAGATGATCACTAGCCCCACTGGCTGCCTATAACCAAATGCTGCATTTTCAAAGTCTAATGTTGGCATATAAATTCCTCTACAACATGACACTCAAATACTTCTAAAAATCCCCACAAACCTTCCTCTCTACACCCCAAAGAGAACACTATGCTCCTAAAATGAAATACGCCTACATACACCATCAAAATACTCCCTCCAACTCCAGACAGCCTGGAAATGATCCTAGTCCCATTTCTTACCAAACCTCTGGAACAGCCTACCTCCTCATATCAGAGCCCTTAAGGACTTAACTTTAGAAAAGCTGTAAAAAACCTACCTTTCTGCCTAGTCACTCCCTCAACCCTTCACCAGCATCAGTAAATAATCCTATATGAAGATATATTCCAACACACTGTATGTAAACCCTATACTGTAACACTAAGAATGTAAACTGTAATCTGTTCTGAGCTCTTTGAGGACGGGAAATACATACCGTATTTTTCGCTCTATAAAACACTTTTCCCCCCCAAAAAAAGTGGGTGGAAATAAGGGTGCGTCTTATGGAGCAAATACTAACCAACCAACCCCCCCCCCCCCTCCCTCCTACTTTCATTTCACCGGCGGTACGGGCGGTCCAGCGCTGTAGGGCAGGAGCTTTCAGCCTCCTGGCCCTTCTCTCCTGCTTTCTCTCCTCGAGTGGCACCAACAGAGCGGCAAGCAGGCAGGTGAGAGTTTCTGTGAATGGCTGCCCCAGTCCACTTGAGAGGGCAATACTTTAAAAATAGAACAAAACACAAAAGAACCCCTCTCATCAATACTAGGCAAGTTTCTCAAATATCATCATATAACATTTAAAAGCTTTAAAATATTTAAATGTACTCATAAGCTCTTCAGCAAGGCGCCACAGCAGCGGTACAATGTCGCGTCTTTTTTCAACATCAAGTGTGTAGACCAAAGGACTCATGCACTGCACACTGCAAATAAAATCAATATAAAAAGCTTATACTTCTAGCTTCCTGATGTAGCTTAGCGAAACACAGACTGTGTTAGAGCCGTGAACTGACCTTTTCAGATAAGTGGTCTACTTTTAAACAGCGTTTATAGAGCCATAACATTTGCCACTCCACTAAAAGCAAGAATCCTTGCTCCATGCAATGTGTTATGATTAAAATTCAAGCACCTCTCCAGCGTAGTTGTACCGCTGCTGTGACGCCTTGCTGAAGAGCTTATGAGCACATTTAAATATTTTAAAGCCTTTAAATATTATGATGATATTATTTCAGAAACTTACCCAGTATTGATAAGAGGGGGGCCTTTTTGTGTTTTGTTCTATTTAGCACAGTTACTTACCGTAACAGGTATTATCCAGGGACAACAGGCAGCTATTCTTACATATGGGTGAAATCATCGACGGAGCCGGGATGCGGACGCCTCACAAGCAGACTTGCTTGAAGAAACTCGAAGTTTCACCACGCATGCGCTGCATTTTCAAAGTCTAATGTTGGCATATAAATTCCTCTACAACATGACACTCAAATACTTCTAAAAATCCCCACAAACCTTCCTCTCTACACCCCAAAGAGAACACTATGCTCCTAAAATGCGCATGCGCGAGTGCCTTCCCGCCCAGCGCAGGGAGCGTCTCCTCAGTTCAGATAGCTAGCAGAGAAGCCAACCAGGAGAGGTGGGTGTGTGTGAGAATAGCTGCCTGCTGTCCCTGGATAACACCTTACGGCAAGTAATTGTGCTTTATCCCAGTTCAAGCAGTCAGGTATTCTCACATATGGGTGACCTCCAAGCTAACCAGAATGGGATGGTGGGAGTGTTGGCAATTTAGGAGAATAAATTTTGTAATACTGTTTGGCCAAACTGTCCATCCCGTCTGGAGAAAGACAATAATGAGAAGTGAAGGTGTAAACCGAGGACCAAGTAGCAGCTCTACAAATTTCCTCAATAGGTGTAGATCTGAGGAAAGCTACTGAAGCTGCCATTGCTCTGACTTTATGAGCTGTGACTTTACTGTGAAGGGGTAATCCAGCCTGGGCATAGCAGAAAGCGATACAAGCCACCATCCAGTTGGAGATGGTACGCTTAAAAATAAGATGGCCCAACTTATTTGGATTGAAGGAAACAAAAAGTTGAGGAGCAGTTCTGTGTGATTTGGTGTGTTCCAAGTAGAAGGCCAAAGCACGTTTACAGTCCAGAGTATGAAGAGCTGATTCTCCAGGATGAGAATGAGGCTTTGGAAAAAACACTGTAAGTATGATGGATTGGTTGAGATGAAATTTCGAGACCACTTTAGGTAGTAATTTAGGATGAGTACGAAGAACCACCTTGTCATGATGGAACACAGTGAATGGTGGGTCAGTAACTAAAGCTTGCAATTCACTGACTCTTAGAGCAGAAGTGAGGGCTATGAGAAACACCACTTTCCAAGTGAGATACTTCAGAAGAGCCTTATCAATTGGTTCAAATGGAGGCTTCATGAGTTGAGTAAGGACAAGATTGAAGTCCCAAACCACAGGAGGCGGTTTGAGAGGAGGTTTAACATTGAAGAGTCCTTTCATGAATTTGGAAACCACTAGATGAGCAGAGAGGGGTTTCCCTGCAATAGGCTGATGGAAAGCCGTAATTTCACTGAGATGGACTCGGATAGATGTAGACTTGAGGCCAGAATTGGATAAGTCCAACAGGTAGTCCAAAACAGAAGATAAGGAAAAATGTTGAGGTTTCTTATGATGAGAAAAACACCATGTAGAAAATCTAGTCCACTTTTGGTGATAGCATTGTCTAGTGGTAGGCTTCCTAGAAGCTTCTAAAACATCTCTTACATATTAAGAAAACTTAACAGGAGTTATGTTGAAAGGTACCAAGCTGTCAGGTGTAGAGACTGCAGGTTGGGATGAAGCAGAGATCCTTGACTCTGTGTAAGCAGCGAAGGAAAAACTGGTAGAAGGTATGGCTCCCTGGTGCCGAGTTGAAGTAGAAGGGAGTACCAAGGTTGTCTTGGCCACTGAGGAGCGATTAGAATCATGGTGGCATGATTGTTCTTTAACTTGACCACAGTCTTGAGAATGAGAGGAAATGGAGGGAATGCATAGAGGAAGAGATTCGTCCATCCAGAAGAAAAGCATCTGCCTCGAGGTGGTGAGGAGAGTATATCCTGGAGCAGAACTGAGGAAGTTTGAAGTTGTGGGGAGCCATATAGAGGTCTGAGGGGTTCCCCACTGTGAAAAAATGTGATGAAGAGGCGAGGAATGGAGAGTCCATTCGTGAGGCTACAGAAGACGACTCAAGTTGTCCGCCAAGCAATTCTTCGCCCCTTGAATGTAGACAGCTTTGAGGAAGGTGTTGTGACGGATTGCCCAGTCCCAAACCTTCAGAGCTTCTTGACAAAGTGAAGAAGATCCCGTCCCTCCCTGTTTGTTGACATAGTACATGGTGACTTGGTTGTCCATCTGAATGAGGACTACCTGGTCGTGAAGAAGATGATGAAAAGCATTGAGAGCCTTGAAGATCGCTCTGAGTTTCAACAGATTGATGTGACACTGACGATCCGTACTGGTCCAATGGCCTTGAGTATGGAGTCCATCGAGATGAGCACCCCAAGCGTACATCGAGGAATTTGTTGTGAGGACCTTCTGATAGGGGGGGGGGGGGCGTTTGAAACAGCAAGCCTTTGGAGAGATTGGAAGAGAGCATCCCCCAACGGAGAGACTTTCTCAATGAAGGAGTGACTGTTATGGGTCGAGAAGGTGGGTCACAAACCTGCGTCCACTGAGATGCCAGGGTCCACTGAGGAATTCTGAGGTGAAGTCTGGCAAAAGGAGTCACATGTACTGTGGAGGCCATGTGACCCAGAAGTACCATCATGTGTTTCGCTGAGATGGAAGTGCGGGAAGACACTGCATGACAGATTTGAAGAAGAGCTTCCAGACGTTGTTGTGGAAGGAATGCTCTGAGTTGGACAGTGTCCAGAACAGCTCCAATGAATTGTAGAGTCTGTGAGGGCTGAAGTTGAGATTTGGGAAAGTTGATTTTGAATCCCAAACTTTGTAGGAACCAGGTAGTCCGTTGGGTTGCTACAATAACCCCTTGAGATGTGGAATCTTTGATGAGCCAGTCGTCAAGGTAGGGAAATACCTAAAGACCATGGTTTCAGAGAGCTGCCGCTACCACTACCAGGCACTTGGTGAACACTATGGGAGACGAGGCCAGGCCGAAGGGTAGTACTCTGTATTGATAATGTAGATTCCCCACCCGAAATCTGAGGTATTGACGGGAGCCCGGATGAAAGGGGATATGAGTGTAGGTCTCCTTGAGATCCAGAGAGCATAACCAGTCGTTCAGCTCGAGAAGGGGATAAAGAAATGTCAGGGACAACATTCGAAACTTTTCTTTGACTAAAAATTTGTTGATATCTAGAATGGGCCGCAGATCGCCCGTCTTCTTTGGAACAAGGCAGTAACGGGAGTAAAAACCCCTGTTCTGCTGTTCCAAGGGAACTGGTTCGATGGCATGGAGACAAAGCAGAGCTTGAGCTTCCTGAAGAAGAAGGGCGGTCTGGGATGGATTGGAAGGATACTCTCTTGGAGGACGCTCTGGTGGAACCTGAGTGAAATGAAGAGAGTATCCTTCCCTGATGATGGTAAGCACCCAGAGGTCGGATGTAATTATCGTCCGTCGGTTGTAAAAATGATGGAGACGACCTCCTATAGGGGGAAAAGAGACGGAGACAGAACGGTGGAGGTTATGCTCTGTTGTAAACAATCAAAAAGGCTGAGAAGCCTTAGGTGCAGCAGAAGGTTGGTATTTCTGTTGCTTCTGAGGTTGCTGTTTTTTCAGAGGAGGGTGAGTATAAGGAGCCGGCTTTGGAGCAAAACGCCTTTGATAGATAAGAGCAGGGCGTGCAGGCTTGGCAGGAGCGGGCTTTAGCTTAGGTCTGACTACAGAAGCAAATGATTTTTCATGGTCAGATAATTTCTTGGTGGCTGCCTCGATGGATTCATCAAATAGGTCATTGCGCTCACCAGGAATGCTAGCCAAGCGGTCTTGAAGGTTAGAGTCCATGTAATGGTACGAAGCCAGGCAAGACGACGCATAGCTACAGAGCAAGCAGCAGCCCTGGCAGATAACTCGAAGGCATGATAAGATGATTGGAGAAGATGCAGACATAATTGAGATAAAGAAGCAATGACTTCCTGAAACTCAAAATGCACCAGTTCTCACCAAATAATTCAAAAACTTTGGTAGAAGAGAAATAAGTAATTCAAAGTAAGTGATGAATTGAAAATTATAATTGAGGACTTTAGAGGACATCATAGCATACTGGTAGGTGCGACGTCCAAATTTGTCCATAGCTTTCCCTTCCCTTCCAGGAGGGACGGTGGCGTAAACCTTGGAAGGATGGGAACTTTTCAAGGAGGACTCGACGAGCAGGGATTGATGAGATAACAGAGTTGTCAAACCCCTTGCGATGCACAGTCTTACACCTAAAGTCCAATTTTCATGGAACAGCCATTATAGAAAAAGGTGTTTCCATGCAACAACCAAAAGTCTGATTGAAAAGCTTATGAAGTGAAAGGTTAAGAGACTCTGCCGGAGGTTGAGGAAGATGCATGACTTCGAGATACACCTTACAATATTTGGAGCCAGTATCCAATTGAATATCCAAGTCTACAGCCATCTGTCGCAGGAAAGACGAGAAAGATAGCTGATCTGCCAATGCTTTGCCTCGTGCTTTTAAGCTTCGTTACATTTTGGTGGACAAGCTCTTCGATATGGAGTCTTCTACTGATCCCTCGACTTCGAAGGCGTCTTCGGCCTCGACTCCCACCGAGGCTCCTTCTGCGCCTACTGCTTCCACCTCGAGCCTCATCAGACCTTCGTCGTTTGCAGCGGCTCTTGCTTCGACGTCATCTGCTGTATCTTCTCCTGTTTCCTCAGGTCAGATAGCTCAGCAGTCGGTTCCGCCGTTTGTGATTAAAGTGTCTAAGACTCCCAGGTCACACTACCTCGAAGGAACTTCCAGCCAAAGCAGGTGGTCCGGTTTCAGACACGGATCCATCCTTGCCAGCTTCTTTCCAGACCATGTTAGAGAAGCAGTTTATTCAGTTCTTTACTAACATGGGACCCAAACTGCTTCCTCTTATCCAGCCTGGGCATTCAGCAGACCCCCGCAAGGTTGAGCCACTTCCTTTGCCCCAGTCTGAACTTATACACTCTTGGCAGGGTCTCTGTGAGTGTCTGGTCTGGCATCCAAGCACATAGAGCAAGGAGCAGATTTTTTGCGAGTGCCTCGACGAGAATCCTCACACTCTATACAAGGAGCAGAGTCTTTGAGAGTGCATCGAGGTTCCTCCACCAAGCCTCTGGAGCTTCAATCTACAGCCTCTAGTCCTATTCATATATAGGCATTGGCTGCCCTCATCTCCGAGGCAAAGTCTCCTCGATATCTGGTTCCAGACACAGTTCTCACTGATATTCAAGGCCTTCATCGAGGCATCCTTCCAGGCATAGTTCTTCTTCTCACGACAGACCATCTTCCTCGAAGCCTCGATCTACTCCAACCTTGACCAGACCACTGGTCTCCGATGCGGGACCTCGAGGATGTCACGGTCTCGATTGCCTCGTCCAAGTCACCAAGTTCCTTTGATGCCTTTATCCCTACCGAAGCTTCATCTTCGACACAGGCTGACTTAACGTCCTCGAATCCGTGAGGCAGTGTCTGTGAGGGTCCGTAAGAGAGATCGCACGCTGACACTTGCTACAGCTTTTGAAGTCCGTGGCAGGCCGGGACATAGAAGGAAAAATAACCGCCGCAAAATCGAAGACCTCAGGCTGCAGCCGAGCGGCCTGTCCCGGAAAACAAACGGAAGAAGAAAAAAAATATATATATATTTTTTAAACTAAACTAAAATAAAAGAAATAAACTAAAAACATCAATTCGTGAGGAAAAAAACAACAAACCGCGGTTGAGAGAAAGCACAGAGGAAGGAAGTTAAATGCAGAGAGTCAAAGACCGACTTCTCAGCTCTGCGGAAAACTGAGAACTGAGGAGACGCGCCCTTCGCTGGGCGGGAAGGTACTTGTGCATGCGTGGTGCGGGCGACTCGAAACTTCGAGTTTCTTCAAGCAAGTCTGCTTGTGAGGCGTCCGCATCTGGGCTCCGTTGATGACATAACCCATATGTGAGAATACCTGCCTGCTTGTCCTGAGATAATTAAAGTATTGCCCCCTCGAGTGGACTGTAATTCAAAATCCCCGGTCTGTTTGGATCTTACATTCATCTTTAGCATTAACTCTTAACATTCAACTTTCTTCCATTTTTCTGCTTTCTTCTCAAAATCTATCTACTTTTCCATGTCTTCCCTTCCTATCTATCCATGTGTACCATCTCCCCCTTGTTCTCCCCTACTCCCATCTATCCATAAGAAGCATTTCTTCTTCTCTTCCTTGCCACACCAATTGCTGTGCACCATCTCCTCCCACTGTCTCCCCTTCTCCTCCATCCCCTGTGCACCATCTCATCCCTCTCCCATAGTCAGAAAACTCTGTCTTCCCCCTTCCACTCATATGGTCTGGCATCTTTCTCCTCCCCATCCCAAATCCTGGAACCTCTCTCTTCTCCCATGGTCTGGCATCTCTCTCTCCTTCCCTCCCTCTTCCAGAGATTTAACATCTCTCTCTTCCTCACCTCTCTGCGGTCTGGCATCTCTCTCTTCCCTCCTTCCCTTTCATGGTCTTTCATCTCTCTCTCTTTCCCTTCCTTCCCTTGTCTGGCAACTTTCGCTCTCTCTCTTTCCCATTCCAGTGGTCTGGCAACCCTCTCTTCTCCATGCATCTCTACGTCACTACTCTTCTACTATCTCTCCAATAATTCTCTCTCTCTCCCTAACAATTCTCCTCTTTCTTCATCATCCCATGTGCACCATCTCTCTTTCACTCTGACACCCAATTCTCCCTTTCTATTCCCTCCCTCAGCATCTTTCTCTCTCTCTCCATTCTATGGCTCATGCTCCCCTCTCTCTCCTTCCCTTCATTCTATGCCCCAAGTTCATGCCCCCTCCCCCTCCTTCCTTCTATCATTTGTTCGAAGTTTGTGCTCCCTCTTTCTCAAGTTCCCTCTTCCTCCCTCCATTCTGTGCTTCAACTTGGTGCCTCCCTCTAGCAGATGTTTACCTTCTGGCCAGCTCCCTCCTCCTCACTGCCGCATTTATTTCTGTGCACAAAGCCGCGGGTGTCGGCTCCTATGCACTTCCTGCACCTGAACCTTTCTCTCTAATGTTGCAGGACACGCGAAGAGCTGCCACCCATGGCTTTGTGTATAAATGACTGCGGCAGTGAGGAGGAGGGAGCCAGCCAGAAGGTAAAACACCTGGGGGCGGAAATGAGGAAAACACTGCATTGTGCCACATAAAATGGCCCACGGACCTTATGTTTGACACCTGTGTCCTAGGGGAATGGACCCCGAGTCAAAGAATGGTAGGCACATGGCAGGCTGGCTCCACAGATCCATCAAAGTTCCTCAGTGAAGCAGCAGTCCGAACTTGTGGGACTGCGTCCTTTCCTCCGACAGAGGACCACCGGAAAGGGGTCTCAAGGCACTGAAGCCATCGAAAAAGACAAACTAAGCGAAAAAGAAGCAAAAATACAAAAGATTTCTTCATGAATTGCTTGCAGAAATTGAAACTGTAGGGGGCTCTAACTCACTTTCTAAGGTAGGAAGAGCACATGCTCAGAAAAGGATTGGATTTTTGCAACTTCTGGATTGCAGGAAGGGATTGAATACCTAGCATATGGAATCCAGAAAGAACATAACATCTTTAAGCTTTCCTTCTAAGGAAAAACCAAAGGGGACAACAGAGCCCTCAGTAGGAGTGGAAAACCTGGAATGGATTCCTTCTGCATGCTCACAAGAATGGGGAGAATACCCTACTGTCCAGAATAACATATCTATTATACAAGAATATCACTTACAAAACTATTAAAAAGACCAGGCCCAAGAACTAAACTTTGATGAACACCACTGGTAACATCCTTTCCTCAGAGAGATCTCCATTTTCTATTACCCTCTGTCACCTTCCACTCAACCACCAGTTCCTAACCCATTTCGTCACTTTGGGCCTATCCTAACAGCACTCAGTTTATTCAGCAAACTGGAGAAATATTTCTTCACCCAGCTTGTAATTAAGTTGTGGAATTCATTGCCAGAGAATGTGGTGAAAGCAGTTAGCTTAGCATGGTTTAAAAAGGGTTTTGATAATTTCCTAAAGGAAAAGTCCATAAGTCATTATTAAAATGGACTTGGGGAAATCCACTGCTTATTCCTGGGATAAGCAGCATAAAATCTATTTTACTACTTGGGATCTGGGTTGGCCACTGTTGCAAACAGGACACTGGGCTTGATGAACCTTCAGTCTGTCACAGAATGGCAATTCTTATGTTCTTATGACACCTTTTTATTGCTCCAAGGTGCGACCGCATCTCGAATACTGTGTGCAATTCTGGTCACCACATCTCAAGAAATATATATAGCAGAACTAGAAAAGGTAGAGAGAAGAGAGATGAAAATGATAAAGGGAATGGGGACAACTTCCCAATGAGGAAAGGCTAAAGCAGCTAGGGCTCTGCAGTTTGTAGATGAGATGGCTCGGGATAGATATGATAGATATCTATAAAATACTGAGTGGAACGGGTAGATATTACTCAATTGGTTAAACTTTCCAAAAATACTAGGACCATGGAACATGAAGGGGGACAATAAAGCTATTTAGTAGATTTAAGCAAACTGGAGAAAATATTTCTTCACTTAGCTTGTAATTTATTTGTGGAATTCATTGCCACAGAATGTGGTGAAAGCAGTTAGCTTAGAAGGATTTAAAAAAGATTTGCATAATTTCCTAAAGGAAAAGTCCATAAGCCATTATTAAAATGGACTTGGGGAAAATCCACAGCTTATTTCTTGGATATGCAGCATAAAATCTATTTTCCTTGACTAGGATCATGCCAATTGAACACTATTCTAAATCAACTATTAACACAAGAACATAAGACTAGATTGTGATAAAGAACAGTCTGATTTGGTTAATAACATATAAAAAGTTTAATCTTATCAAGATTTATCTGTTGCCAATGTGTAGTTATCCATTTTTCAACTATACTGACAGTATATTTTGCTTTAATTCTTATATTAAATGTAGATTTCAAGATAGGAATTAACAAAATGACATCTATGCAAATACAATATTTAATGCCATGTTTTTCTAATTCTCTTCCATGCAAGAAAAGTACCACATTAAATAAAATATGTGACTGTGGGGAACTTTGAGGAACCCCCTATCCAATAGTCTATGGAAGCGATGGCGAACCTATGGCACGCGTGCCAAAAAGGTCCGCAATTAAGATATGCGGCGCGGCGGGAGGCGAGTGTGCCGGTGTCTGCTTTACAGCTCACCTGGCAACAGGGCCGGACTGGCCATTGGGAGGACCGGGCATTGTCCCGGTGGGCCGCGGCCCATCCTCCTGTGCTGGCTGCAGTCCTGTGAGTAGATGTTTAGCCTGCCTGTCTTCCCCTTAGTATCCTATGAGCCAGGCAGTGTGTGAGGGGGAAGTGGGGGGGAGGAAGAGAAGCTTCACACTGAGTCTGTCACAGGAACTCAGTGAGGCTGTAGTGTGACTCCACATGTGACATCTGTAATCAGGAACAGTTCCTAGTGCTCCCATGCTAGAGAGGTGAGGATATGGGGGGATGTTAATGTGTCTAATAATGTGCTCCTCTGTAAAAACCTCTGTATCTTCCATGGGGGACATGCTAAATTCAAGGAAATAAAAAAGCTGCTTATGATGATTGCATAGAGAAGTTCAGTAAGCTGAGAGGAGGGCTGGGCTCTCTGTGACAAACCAACACACTAATCCTCTGCGCTGTACCTTATGGAAAACTCAATATAGCAAAAAACAGTAAAGTGTATATGTGGCCCTTCACAGTGCTTTTGTAAACATCATAATAAAATAACAAAGGCTCCAATAATGAAAAATAAAAGTCCTTTTCCCATACACTCAGGTCACCTCTTAATTAGTTGTTATTGTGATGAATCCAATGTTGTATAGTCATTAATGCGATTAATCCAGTTTGCAGGTCATTTTATTTGGGAAATTGCAGTCACTTCATATTAGTGGCTGGCCGTGCCTCTCAAGTGTGCTTCTGCATTTTAGCCCTGCCCCTGGACTTCAATGGGCGGGGCCTGCGTGAGGTCATGTGTTTGAGCTGCTCAACCTAAAATGCCCGGGCCCATTTTTTGTCCCAGTCCGGCCCTGCCTGGCAATGTGTTCCTTGCGGCTGCCTGAACCGCCGCGGGGCTGTGAGATAGTATATTTTTTGACCAAAACGGATGTCTACAATTAGTAAAATTCCCCAATCACATATTTTTTTATGGGGACGGATTTGTATACAGCACTTCATTAGATTTTTTTTATTATACAAATTTTATCTTTTTGTAGACTTGAAGTCTTGAACAAAGAAAATGAGTACAGCAAAAAAAGCAAAAACAGATAGTGGAAGACCATTCCAAGAGGCCTGGACAGAGACATATGGAGTGATTGAACGCAGTGGGAAAGCATTGTGTATTATGTGTAATGAAAGTGTTGTGTCTCGCACATCAAGTGTTAAACATCACTTTGAGACAAACCATAACAGTGTTGCTGAACTTGGTTTAGCTCAAAGAAAAGAGTTCCTTGTAGGAAAATTAAAGAAATATCACTCCCAGTCTCTTAGTTTTAGCAACTATCTTTCAAAAACTAATCATCTTACAGTTGCCAGCTTTCAAATTTCACTGTGCATGGCAAAACATGGTAAGCCCCTCTCTGATGGAGATTTTATCAAAAAGGCAATTTTGGCTGGGAGTGATTTCCAAAACAAGCATAAAATTGTGCAGCGCATCTCTGAGATGCCGCTAAGCAGAAATACTGCAAAAGATAGGGTTCTGCGAATGGCTGCTGATGTTAGTCAACAGCTTACTTGCGACTTACAAAATGCACCCTTCTACTCCATGTGCTTGGATGAAAGTACAGATATTACTAACCATGCAAGACTAGCCCTCATTTTGCGTTATGCTACTGGTGACATCATGAGAGAAAAGCTGGTAAAACTGCTGTCTTTGCCTTGAAGAACACAAGGGATAGATATCCACAATACTATGATGGAGGCTTTTTCATCACTAGACATAAGTCCAGAAAAAGTGGTTTCAGTTACTAGCGATGGAGCACCTAGCATGGTGGGGACAACATCAGGATTCATTCATTTCTTTGCTAAGGAAGCAAAACATCCACTGATTCAATTTCACTGCATAATACATCAAGAGGCTCTCTGCGCCAAAGAAAGCAGCAAAAAACTTGACGATGTCCTCAAAGATGTAACAAAAATGGTGAACTTCATCATGGCACGTGCTCTTAATTTTCGACAATTTCAAGCCCTTCTTGATGAGGTTCAGGCACAATATAACACTTTACTGATGTACAATAATGTCCGGTGGCTGAGCAGAGGACGAGTGTTAGAGAGATTTGTGGCCTGCTTGGAAGAAGTTAGGCTATTTATGAACGAAAAGGGGGAAGACTATCCTCAACTCACCAACATGGCCTGGCTTACCAACCTCATGTTCTTTACAGATTTTACTAACCACTTTAATGTACTAAACAAAAAATTACAAGGCATGGGAAAAACAGCAGAAAGCATGTTTAGTGACATCAAAGCTTTTGAGAGAAAATTGCATGTTTTTGAAAAAGACCTTGAGAGTGGACAGCTAAAATATTTTCCCAACCTAAAAATACATTTGGATAATTCTACAACATTTGTGGACAGTCATAAAAAACACCAGGAAATCCACAAAGCATATTCCACCATTGTAGCCGAAGCAAAGGAGAATTTTAGTAAAATATTTTCTCAGTTCCGTAAGATGGAGACAACCCTTTCATTTATAACGTCCCCAGAAAAGTCCACATTTGAAGATCTTGATCTTTCCTGCTTACAGTGGTTGGATATTCAAAATTTGGAAATGGAGCTACTGGAATTTCAAGAAAGCTCTATCTGGAAAAGTAAATTCAATGACCTGAGTGCGGCTCTTGAACGTATTGAGTGTGAAAGGGTGACAAATGAAATCACTGCTAGCAGTTCTGAAAATGAAATCTTAAAAGCGTGGAATTCTCTACCAGACAATTTTAAGTCCATGAAAGCACTTGGGATTGCTCTTCTTACTTTGTTTGGGTCATCCTATGCTTGTGAGCAGCTGTTTTTGGCTTTGAATCATATAAAATCTGATGCTAGAAACAGATTAACGGATGACATGAGTGCTGCATGTGTTGCTCTGAAATTAACGCACTATGAGCCAAGGATTGACAAGTTATCAGCATGCATGCAACAACAAAAATCACATTAATTTTTTTCAGAGCATGCCCAATGCATATGTTTACATGAAGCAGTGTTTTCAGTTTGCAGTTAAGACACTTTCTAAGTTATTTAAATATTATTTAAAGATGTTATTTAAAAAAGGGACTTTACATTGCCCTGTTGTATTCCAATCTGGAATTTCTAATAAAAACGGTTGGTTTAATTGAAAGCTCTTTTGTTTTCTTTACATCATATTATTAGAAATGTAATGATTTAACTATTTTCTAATTTGATTGTAAATTTTACAAAAAAACATGTATAGACTCTTTGGGAATACACACCGACACAGTTAACAGTTTTAAGAAGTTTATCTTTTTTTTTACTCAGGATACATTTGACATGTTATGTGAATAATACATTTAAAATATATTGTGTAACTGAATAAAATTCTTCCTAAATTCATTAAATTGAATGAAATCATTAAAACATTATAAATTGCCAATAAATTGAAATGAAAACCAAAGGATTGTGAATCAAACTGATTCTCTGACAATACAAAGATTCCAACCTTTAAAAATGATGTTACATAGTTCAGGCAACTTTATAAAGAGTTTTTAGATACTAAAATCTTGTTAAGGTTTAATTGACGTGCTGGCACTTTGAGGAAATTCTTTGGTTTTGTGCGGCAGTTTGGGCACTCGGGCTCAAAAAGGTTAGCCATCACTGGTCTGTGGTATTGAAAAAGTGTTAAGCTAAGCAGACAACAGTGGAAGAGATAAAGTCCACTTTGATGATGTTAAAACAGGTGAATTTATTAGTACACAGAACAACTAAAAACAAATTTGGCCACAACAGCCTGCCTCAGGACTCTAAACATATGCAACAAATAAAAATGGTTAAGTACATTACATAAAAATATATCAATAATAGAGACTAGCTATATACAAATTAGGGGTAATAAAGCTCACTCATAATAAAATAAGCATAAACTTGTACAGGTAGTCAGTTCCGAGTTGATTCGGTCGTAAGTCAGCCAGTGAGAACCACAAGTCCCGTGAGAACTTATGGCAGTTTTTCAGTCAGCGGCGCAAGGCAGGAGTTCTAAAAGCTTGCTCCTGCGCGTGCCAGCCGAGGTATGCTGCTGGTTTCTGACATCGGTAGGAGGGGCTCAGGCAGGATAAACCACTGGACCACCAGGGAAAAGGTACGCGGGGAAGGGTAAAAAAAATACTGGGCTGGGGAAACAAGTCGTAAAGCTGAAGGGACCCATGGAGAGGAGGACCCATGCCCATAAGCCCCTGTAATCACTGCATTATATTGAAACATGTGACCATGGAGAGGAGGACCCATGCCTACAAGCCCCTGTAATCACTGCATTGATATTGAAACATGTAAATTCCCCTATACACCCCCCAAAACCCTTTTGTACTGGCATATAAGTGGCTCCTGCAGCCATAAGGGCTATTGGGGTGGTAGATAAGTGGGTCTAGGGGATTCTGGAGGTGGTTTGGGCTCACCGTAACCTATAAGGGAGCTGTAGGGAGGAGAAGCCATGGCACGCTTTTTGTGAAGTTCACAGCAGTGCCCTGTAAGGTACCCCACTGTTTAGGTGGCATGTCTGGGTGTGCGGTCCGTCACTTTGCAGACCCCTCCCACGTCCCAACAGGGCTTGTTCTAAGCATTTTGGACTTGGACGGAAAGTTGGATGGAAATGTGGTATAAAGATGGACGATTTAGTGGCTTGGATGATCAGATCAGCAGAACGTATAATTAGACGATTTTCGAAAGTAAAAAAAAGTTGGACATATCTTTCGAAAATGTGTCTTAGGCACTTTTTAACTTTGGACGACTTGCGAGATGGACATAAACGGACTTAGACGTCCCTTTCGATTATGCCCCTATATATCTTCAGATGGACTTAATTTCAAATTAGATTTCAGACCTTATTTTGCGATACCCTTTTTTTGCTATATTGTCTTCATAATAGTGCTGCCCGATTCAGGAAAAAAAAATTTGATTTGATTCAGCCTATTAAATTGATTTTTCGATTCGATTTTCCTGCCCAAGTGAATGTTTTTTTCAAATATCCTGGTGGGTTTATTTTATACACTAAATACAACAGTTCCCCAGTGGAAAAACTTAACCAAATAATATAAACCAAAACATTCCCACTTCACCTAACAAGTTCATGAAAGTTCAATTCTATTAGCAGGAATTGGCCTCAGTAGTGGAGCCTACGCGTAGTCGAAATCAATGACTGGGGTATTATTACGCTGAATACCCCAGTCATTGATTTCGACTACGCATAGGCTCCACTACTGAGGCCAATTCCTGCTAATAGAATTGAACTTTCATGAACTTGTTAGGTGAAGTGGGAATGTTTTGGTTTATAATATTTGGGTTTATTTTATAGCCTCTTCACCCATTTTATAGCCTCTTCACCCACTTTGCCCTCTCCTACCCACACTGGCGCTGTGGTGTAAACAAAATAAACAAAAAAAGACTTTTCCTCTCTCTTAAATCCTAGTTCACGTTCGTGGTCTAACACCAGAAAATAGAAAATAAAATTATTTTTTTCTACTTTTTGTTGTCTGATCAGTCCCTGGCTCCGGTTGTCTTCTGATAACTTGCTATTGAAGAAAATCGGACTTACCGATTCGTTGGCCCCCCTTGCTACCGATGCTTTTGCCTGGCCAGGGAGGAGAGGAGAGAGCCTTGCTGCCGTCGATCTGCACCGGAGACCCATTCAGGCTTTCTTTCTGCTACCGGAGTCCTTGCTTCTGATGTAACTTCTGGTTTTGCAGTGGCAGAGGGAAATTCTGAACGGGTCTCTGGTGCAGATCGGCAGCAGCAAGGCTCTCTCCTCTCCTCTCTGGCCAGGTAAAAGTGGCGGTAGCAAGGGGGCCAACGAATCGGTACGTCCGATTTTCTTCAATAGCAAACCGATTTGAATCGATTCACCCAAAGTGAATTGGAGAATCTATTTGAATCGTGAATCGGACAGCACTACTTCATAACATCTATGGTGCTTCTAGCACATGCATTAGATATAAGGATTAGTAGATGATGATTTTTTTTTTAGGTTTTTCCTTCAACACCTTTTTAGTCCCAGTTTTATGTTAGTATAACTTCCTCCCCTTTTATCCTCTTCCTCCCCTCTTTTCCCTACCAGTCCAACCTTTCCAATTATCCCTACATGCCCCATTTTCTTTCCCTTCCTCCTCCTATATATATGTATATATATATTTTTTTAATTTCCACATATTTCTAAACCCGTTGCTATCCTTATGGGGGGGTTCCCTTCCCCATCCTTCTGCCTTGATATATTTTCTCTTATTGCCCTTTTATTATTTCTCACATTTTACAGATTTTATCAGTTTTGCAGGGTTTTATATATTTTTTAAAATTATTTTCATTGCAAACTTTACAATCTGTATGAATTTACTTACATACAGTACATCATTATGTCAGCGTTTACACTTTCATTCACTATGTCAAGATGGTGCTCTCCTGGGCTTTGTTTTGTGGATTTTTTTTAACACTGCAATAATTTGAACACTTTGTTCCTGCGAATGTCTCACTTTTAAGCAGTAAATTTTTTGTTTTACATTTCACTCTTAGGTTTTAGTCCACAATCCGTTTTTTCATATGCTGGGATAGCTTATACATCTTTTACCATCCTAACATCAAAAGCTGCGTTTTTTATCTTTTTCACACAGCAATTTCTTCTGTGGATCTACTTTGTACCGTTCCCATATTCATGTGAACAGAGTGCTTGTTTCCAGATAAACAGAGTGTATTTCTTTAAGATAAGCTCCCAGAGTACACTATTCATCCAGAGGGCTGAGCCCCCCCCCCCACACACACACACACACACTCTTTCTGCTGGCTGTTTCGTGTGTGTGAGGAAATGAAACTCCAGTTTAGAGCTGCACATGGCCACAGAGAAAGTACTGTTTCCCTTATGATTTATACCTTTGTATCTGCTTGCCTCTATGTAACTTGGTGTTACTAAGCTTTAAAGTACAGTATTACCATTTCACTAAGAGTATGTGAAAATACATTCCCGGCTTGCCCTTATAATAGGATGTGATGGTTAAGTGTGAATTCCACGAGAAGAATTTCCTTAAGATGTACTTAGATATAAGTAGTTTATATATTTTTTAATAAAATAAGTTTTTTTTTTGGTTGTTTTTTTTAAATAAAGAAAGCTTGTTTAATGACACTCAGACTCCACCCTGGTAATATAGGCTATATATCCAACAAATTTATCTTCTGGGATCCTCTGGGATAAGCCTCGGGTAAGTAAAAATAAGAAGCTGCTTGATAGTCCTTAAAGTTGAGCGTGAAAGGTCAACACATGTACTGTGTGTGCTGTTTTAGTGCCATTTTATATCCGCTTTCAACATGGCGCTTTCTTTTTATTTGTGCACTTTAAAGTATTATAAGCCATACTGGCACTTCAATATACCATATTTCCCCATATATAGGCCACGGTCTATACATGGATTTTACAAACCCGTGTATGGGGCAGCCTATGCAGCAATTTAAAATCATACCACCACCCACAGTACCTTTTTTGGAGCCTCCTCACTGGACAGTGGATGGTGCAAGGCTCGAATCTCCAGCGGTGCAGGGCAGGCAGCTGCGACCTCTTCGGCATTTGGCCTGCCCCCGTACCGCTTGCTGAGTGGCTGATGTCAGTTCTCGCGAATCCCGCAAAAGCTGATGTCAGCCATTCAACAAGCGGTGCGGGGGGGCAGGCCGGATACCAAAGTGATCGCAGCTGCCTGCCCTACACCGCTGGAGAGGGCTCCGACAAAGGTATGGGGGGAGGGGGGATGATTGGAAAAGGCATGGGGAGGTACACACACACACACCAATTTTTAAATATTTTATACTTACTATTTTATTATGAGTGAGATTTATCATCTCCACTCTCCAAATAGCTAGTCATTTGGTAGTGTATTTTTATGCAAATTTAGTCACCGTTTATATATGTTTAGAATACTTTGGCAGGCCATTGTGGCAGAAACAATTCGCATTGAGACATTCTGTGTACTAATAAATTCACCTGTTTGATAATCAGCATGGTGGCTTTCTCTCTCTTTCCACTGATGTCTGCTTAATTTTGCATTCTGCAGTACTCCTCATCTTCTGGTGTGTATGACCTGTTGAGAGAGTGTTTTATGTGGTTGTTTGGGTTTTTTTTTTTAGTTCAATATTTTTATTGAGGTTTTGATATGAAAAAGTACTTACAAAAGAAACTGGTACAATTACACAGATCAACACATTTTAGTTCAATATTTTTATTGAGGTTTTGATATGAAAAAGTACTTACAAAAGAAACTGGTACAATTACACAGATCAACACATTTTCATCAGAGTTAATGTTGGGTGAGTTTTGTAGTATTTTTCATGCTGATTTCAAATCTGTGTTAAGTTTTTCACTAGAATGTCACATTTTTGTGAAGAGGTTCATTATATATAATTATAAACATTAATTGGGTGATATATCATGTGTTTATAGGATAAACGTATAAGGAGGGTTTAAGACAGTTGCCTTTATTTTTTTATACTACAGACATTATTTATGGTGATTAATATCAGTCTTTATCACGCCAAGACATTGTACTAATCATCCAGATAGTTTCTGTTACATCTGTGGTTCATTCACGTCGAAAGCACATCGTCACACAATTACCGTACATCTGAAGAAGGTACACAAATTGTACTTTGGATATCCACTAGGTAACCAGGATAAGTCTTGGGCTCCACATTTCATCTGTACCAGTTGTTCCAATGGACTTCGTGACTGGCTCAATCGACAAAAGGCAGCGATGTCATTTTCAATCCCAATGATATGGCAGGAACCACGAGACCATATTAAAGGTTGCTACTTTTGCCTTGTGAACACAAGTGAATGCTCAGCTAAAACTAAGCACAAAATTATACATCCTACTCTGGATTCTGCTATTAGGCCTGTTCCTCATGATGACTCACTGCCTGTCCCTGTACCTCCACAAGATGGACTTGCTTCTGGAACATGATGAGGAATGTGATGATGCAGCAGCTGGTCACAATCCAGAATTATCTGATCCTGATTATGTAAATGATGATGAAGATTCAGAACCAGAGACCTTTACACAAGCTGAGCTCAATGATCTTATTCGTGATCTAAATCTTTCAAAAGAAAAGCAGAACTTCTTGCTTCAAGGCTTAAGCAAAAGCACTTGCTTGCAAAAGATGCTAATATAACTTATTACAGAAAAAAGAATCATAACTTAACAACATTCTTTACTGTAAATGGCTCATTGTATTTTGTCATGACATCAACGGGCTCTTCAACAGTTTGTCCCAAGTGCAATGTCCAGATGAATGGCATCTCGGCATTGATTCTTTAGAGAAGCTTGAAGGCAGTGCTACTGCACAACAGGAATTCTAAACCAAGCATACCAACTGCCCATTCTGCTGATCTAAAGGAGTCTTATGAGAATATGAAGAATTTACTAGAAGCAATCAGTTATAAAACACACCAATAGAACATCTGTGGTGATCTGAAGGTCACTGGCATGCTAATGGGAATGCAAGGAGGATTCACTAAATACTGCTGTTTCCTGTGCTTGGATAGCAGATCTACAGCTGAACATTATATCAAGCGTGTCTGGCAGCTGAGGGATACCTATAACTCAGGGACAAGCACCGTGAAATTTATGCCATTGGTGGATCCTCATAAAATATTTCTTCTACCTTTTCATATCAAGCTGGGGTTGATGAAGAACTTGGTAAAGGCCATGGGTAAAGCAAACTCGCCAGGTTTTCAATATCTTGTTAAGAAATTTACAAAAATCAGCACTGCAAAATTAAAGGAACAGATATTTATAGGCCCACAGATCAAGCCTGCTATGCAGGATGAAGATTTTAAACAATCACTCTCAGCAGCCGAGCTTGAAGCTTGGAAATCATTCAAGTGGTTAGTGGAAAACTTTCTGGGCAACCATAAGTCTCCTTCATACAAGGAAGAAGTTCAGAATCTCCTTGACTTATATCAGAAACTTGGCTGTTGCATGTCATTAAAAATACATTTTTTGCACTTACATCTTGACTTGACAAGCAAGGAGAATATTTTCACCAGGACATTCAGTTAATGGAGTATCACTACCAAGGTTTCTGGAATGAGAGTATGATGGCCGACTACTGCTGGAGGTTGTGCCGTGGCAATCCAAACATAACTACCAAAAAGAAATCATACTCAAAGCATTTTGAAGAAATATTGGTTACTAAGTGGCACAGTCCAGTATAATTATGCTATGCTGTGTACTTATTTGACTTTGGACTGAAGATACTGCAACATTTCTTTAAGTTGATGCTGAAATTCTTAAAACCCTATAAACTAACAGTCATAACTTTAAAAGTTTATGTGACTGAAAAAACCTAAAAACAGATCTGAAATCAGTGTGAAAAACTGATTCAGTAAAATGTGCTGTGTGGTCAAGATGATTCAAAAAAAATTTTTTTTATTGCCTTGTGTTATGGTAATTGTAAACAAAACAAAGAGACCACGAACAGTACTAACAAGATCAGAGGAAAATGACAACTAATTACTTTACACCTACATGGTTCAATTGTAAAAAAGAGTCAATTGGTGACCAAGTGGAGTTCAGAGAGCTGAGAGAGGAAAACTTTTCTGCTAAATATTGTTCAAAACACTTTTATAGGCAAACTGTATTTCAGTAGAAAGCAAGAGTTTAAAAATTTGGCTGTTTTCCCTTTCTTTTAATACTTGCTGCTTTACAATCCAATAACGTAAAATGAGAATACTAAGAAATGTTTGTGGAGCAAGAAGTAATTTGTTTAATGGTAAAATTTCCAATCAAAGTGAGTGAATAGGTAGGCATTCGAATTATCATGTGTCTTAGATGACCTGAAGAAGATGCACAATACCAGCAAGTGTCATTTGGTATAAGTTTGGTTTTCCACAGAAAAAAAGTAAAGGGATTGAGGGATTGAGAAATCCTGGCAGAAAGCAAAGGACAGCTGCTTTTAAAGCACAGAATAGACTAGTTTTGGTTGAACTGAAAAGCTGTCTAAATTTTTTTGCCATGTAGATTGTAATTCTTTTGAAAGTACATATACTTTTCTCTTTAAAATTGTATAGAATGTGGATACAGCCTTCCAACAGGATCAAATCACTCCATGTTCAAATGAAGGATTGTGAAGGGAGTCTCAAAGAACATTGTTGATGTCGGTTGACAAATTAGAACATTAAGAATAGCAATTCATTAGGGTGGGATACATTGTTACAAGGTCATGATAGGCACAGATTTAGGTACCATATGCTACAATTTATCTACCTTTTCCGAAAAAGAGATTTTCCTTTGTATTTAAATTTTGGGTTCTTCCATAAACAGACGATGTTCAGAGTATAAGGAAAATCAGCTAATTTATCTATAATTGCCAACAGGTTGTAAGGATATGTTTTGAACCAAATATATTTAGTGGAATGGGAGAACAAATTGTGGTTTCTATTTCAAAACTAGATGGGGAAGTCTGAAGAGGGGAAATGATATTGTAACCAGTAAGTACCATAATTTATTTATTTAAAAATTTATTACTCACTCCATCCTATAGTTCGGCACGAGTTACACAGTTACATTCACAGGTAAAATGCAAACAATATAATGAACTAAAGATACTAAGTGGCAGAGGTAAAAACCCAGAAAATTCATACCACCATTAATTTTCACGCTTTTGTAAAGAACGTCAAGGGTTTTTTTTTGTTGTTCCAAATAAAAGCAGAAATTTTTAATCAATCCAATGATAAGGAGAGAGAGGCGGGAGCCAGAACGCCTTGAGCAAGCGCAGATGCTCAAGGCCCAGTCCGGCAAGCAGCACGATCTTCAGACATCGGCACCTCCTGTGGGTTGGTGCTGTGTGCCGGTGCCAGATTGGGGGGGTAAGCCTTCAGTTTGGGCGGGGGGGGGGGGAAACAATGCCGGTTCACACGGGGGGGGGGGGGGGGGGAGGGAAACAATCAAGTGAGTTTCCCTTACTTCCTATGGGGAAACTCGCTTTGATATATGAGTAATTTGGTAAGAGCCAAGCCGTAAAACAAAAGGGACCCGGATCAAACATTGGAATGGGACCCCGAGTCAGAAGGTCATCCAAGAGAGCCAGAAGATCCGCCACCAGATGCCTCACCAGATCCGTGTACCACAGCTGCCTGGGCCAGTCCGGAGCCACCATCACCACCAGGCCCAGATGACGAATTATGCGGAGAAGAACTCTGCCCACTAATGGACATGGAGGGAACACATACAACTGCCCCTCCATTGGCCATGGTTGAACGAGTATCTAGGCACTCGGCCTGACTGTCTCTGCGACGACTGAAGAAGCGGGCATTTTGGCGTTGACATTTGTGGCCATCAGGTCCATGAGAGGCTGACCCCAAGACTGCACTATCAACTAAAAGGCCACAGGGCTTAGACACCACTCCGGGATCTAGCACGTGACAACTTAGGAAGTCCGCTTGAACATTCTCCACTCCAGCTATGTGAGAGGCTGAAATTTCTTGAAGGTGCAACTCCGCCCAGACCATGAGTAGAGCAACCTCCTGTGCCACCCTGATGATTGGTATAGGTCACCGCAGTGGCATTTTCCGAAAGAACCCTGACTTGCCCATCAGAAAAGATTGGAAGGCTAACACCGCCAGATGGATGGCTCTGGTCTCCAAGACATTGATCAACCAAGAAGCCTCGTGACGCCACAAGATACGGCGAGATGCCTTTGCAAACGCCAACGACTTGGCAGAAGCTCACAAGAGGTCATACATGGCATCTGAAAAATAAGAAGCAACCAATTCAATCTTTGCCACCTCGCGCTTGAGCAATTCCCAATCCTCAGATATACTGTCAAGCACACACTCGACCCAGCAAAAACATGCCTGAGCCACCAGCCCACCACACATTGAAGCCTGGACAAGCAGAGCTGTCATATCAAAACTCTGTTTAAGGAGGAACTCCAACTTATGCTCCTCCGGGTCCTTCAAGGCCACACCACCCTCAACAGGCACAGTATGCCTTTTAGAGATGGTCGAGACCACCGCATCCAACACAGGTGACTTCAGTGTCCCTATCCCCTTCAGGAATGGGATACAGGTGGGCTATGGAGCGCGCAAAAAGGGAGCTTCAGGCACCTGCCACTGTGCAAGCATAATGTCCCGAATATCCTGAAGCATAGGAAAAGAGCGGGAAGCAGAGCGGATCCCCTTAAACAAGGACTCCGACATGGTGTCCTCAAAGTGCAAAACTGAGACCTGAAGAATTAGCTCATGAAGCATTTCCCACTGAAAAATACGCACCACAGAAACATCTTTGCCAGCAAGGGGTTGGGGGGTGCTTGAACCCCTTGCTGGCGGAATCTGACCCCCTAAGATGATCCTGGAAATCTCCCCAAGGGTCCAGGTCCTCATCAATAACATCTTGCTCCTCTAGGCAAAATTCCTCATCCCAAGACACCCTCAGGTGCTTGGATGAGAGAGTAGAGGGGGGCAAAACCGCCGTTGCCTGGGGCCACATAGGGGAAGACGTTGAGGGCAAAACCCCTCCGAGACCCCCGGAGTGAACACGGAACCTCCAGCCATCAGCACATAAGCTTTACAAAGTGCTAACATAAATTCAGGGGGAAAAACCCCTGACGGCCCCAAGGACTCCCTACCCCAGCAGGGGACCCTGCCATACCTTGCTCCTGTATTTCCAAAACAGGGGGAGGTCACCTGAGGTAACAGAAATGAAGGAGGAGGTTCCCGCTGAAATTGGACTTGAAACCGCCAAAATCGGAGCTCCTGCAGCCTGTCAAAAAATACAGTAATTTACAGCATATTTAAAGGGAAAGCAACCCTTCGGACCAGCACTACCTCAGGATTTTTAATTTTTTACAAATAGACTCCACTGGCTCTCAAAGCAGCATGCCTTGCTTGACTTAGGGGGCAAGGCTTACTGCTGAGGCACCTTTAAAAAAATGTTGGGGAGGTGCAGGAAATGGGGAGAGGGACCCAGCACGAGACCTGCCAGGTTTGACACCCCCAAGTTCGGATAGACCCCCAAACAGGGCCCACCCAAGCTCAATCTGGCACAAAAACGGGGACTAGAATCCCTAAACAAATTCCAACAGCCCTACTAAGAGATGGGTACAGCTCCTCACACCTGCTGAGACTGAAAAAGACTGATTGGAAAAGGGGAAGGTATCTCTTATGTACTATTTCACAGTTTTGTTTCAGTCTCCACCTACTGGTCATAATGAGATATATACCCGCTTGTAAGATTTCCTATACCGGACTGGAGAGTGCTAAAGAATATACTTTTAAAAGTTTTAAAGAAAATCCAAGATGGCCGCCACAGGTGTCGATTTTGCCCTAAAATGGCCTGAGAAAACACAGGGAACTCAGGAAAATGGCGATTTTACAGGTGGTGGGGGGGGGGGGGGGGGAGGAGGCAGGGCATGCAAGGAAACCACCTAAAACTCCTTTCTAGGACCTCTTAAAATCACCAAACCAGCATGCACACAGATACTCAAGAGTGGCATACCGTATTTTTCGCTCCATAAGATGCTCTTTTTCCACCCCCAAAAAGGGGGTTGAAAAGTGGGTGCATCTTATGGAGCGAATACACCTTCCCCCCGGAATACACATTTTTAAAAGTTGTGGTGCGGGGAGTCACGTGATGTGCTGAGCCGAGCAGGATGTGCCTTGCTCGAGCTCCGGGTCCCCCTGCACCTCACCCGCAGTGTATTTTCCACTTTGAACTTGCAATACTTTTTGAGCGGTTGATGGATCGTTTTGTGCAGCCCAACTATGAGTGGAAAAGTGACCCGCTGCGTCAAAGATCGGGAGGCGAGATCGGCGCGGCCTGACCCTAAGATGGCAGCAGTGGCGGCGGACTCGGGCTCTGAGCTCCCACTCTCGGCGGCACACATTGCAGCGCTGTCAGCCTCAGTCGTTAGAGCGCTGGATGCACGATTTGACCAGCTTTCTGGACAATTGACTACTCTGGAAACTTTATTGTCCGAAACAACTCGGCGAACGGGTGAATTGGAGACCCGAGCGGCACATGTTGAGGAGGCCCATTCAGCCTCGGCGAATGACCTGCTATCCTTAAAAGAACTTCTACAGCGGCAAGCAGATAAAATTGAGGATCTCGAGAATCGCTTGAGACGGGACAATCTGAGATTGATCGGATTACCGGAATCGGTGTCTGACTCCTGTCTGCTTGCCACGCTGGAGGCTTGGCTCCATGCTGAATTGACACTTCCTGAAGTCATGGGGCCTTTGAGGTTGGATCAGGCCCATCGCCTTGGGAGACGGGCTGATGACCACACCAGGGCCAGAGTTACCATCTTTAAAGTGCACAACTCGGCCCACAAACAGGAATTAATGAAGCATTACCGCCAGAAGCGAAACACCCTCACCTATGATGGCACCCCGGTTCGCCTGTTTCAGGATTATTCACCAGCGCTCCAGGAATGCAGGCGTCACTTTTCCAGGATCTGCTCGGCGCTCTTCGACCGCAAACAACGCTTCCAACTACTCTATCCTGCGTTGCTGAGGATTTGGACACCTAAGGGGTTGAAGAGTTATACATCGGCGGAGGAGGCCCAGGCCTATTTGGATGCCCTACCGGGGGAGTCTGGGCCCTCCTCAGCCCTCTGATGCTGTTCAGCGTGCGGTGGTGGTCCTATTCTACTTGTCGGTGTTTGCGACCGCCTGTGCATTGAGCCGT
Organism: Geotrypetes seraphini; assembly: GCF_902459505.1. Lineage (NCBI taxonomy): Eukaryota > Metazoa > Chordata > Amphibia > Gymnophiona > Dermophiidae > Geotrypetes > Geotrypetes seraphini. The sequence continues at coordinate 8,221,798 of NC_047087.1, read as the reverse complement.
GAACTGTTTGAGGGGTTTCTTCTCCTGCTTGGCGGGCCGGGTGGCTGAACGCTGACAGTGTGCTGCCCGGGGTCTGCCTCTCATTGATCCTACTTGCTTGACTGGTCTCGTTGTTGGCAGTGCACCTTGGACCCCCTATGCGAGGGGGTCTGACCTCTGTTCCGCACTGTACCTACTTCTTTGGTCCTCAGGGAGGAGGTTTCTTGACCTCCTGGTGACTAGCTGCTTGTTAGATGCTTATACCCTGTTTGTCTGCCCTAGCCTCTTTCATCTGTTTCTGGTTGTGAGGCACATGGGTGGAGCCTGGGTCATCCCCTTGCAATGCACTGATTACAGGTCTTAGGCATCCTCGTTGCCATGCTGGGGGGACCCGACCTCTGGAGGGTAGCACATGTTGTTTGGGGTTTTTGTGGTTTGACTGGGGGGTTTGTTTGTGGTTGATGGTTGCCTGTTTACCTTGGTTTGTCTGGGGTATAGACTTCTTGAGGGTGTCCTGTCTCTTTGTGTGAGTGGGGTTTTACACCTTATTTGGGTAAGAGTTTTTAGTCTGGGGCTGGAATAGTTTGAATGGTTATTTAGGAGTGAGTGTACTTGACGGGGGGGGGGGGGGAGAGTGGGGTTTTGGTATTCCATCTTGGCTGGTTCCCCCTCCCCCCCTTTATTTGCTTGGTCATCCGTGGAGGCACGCTTGGGATCTTGCCCCTTGGTCTTCCTTCTTTCATTGGGTGTCCGCGTGGGAGAGGACCTGGTGTGATAGGTGTGTGGCTGGGTTGTTGTATGTGTGTGCGTGGGGTTTGTGATTTACACCGCTCCGTGGGGTGGGGGGGATCGGGGGCCCTGTTTACATCTTAGTGTGGCTCCCTTCCCACTCCATGTCTGTTGACTGGGGTGTGTGTTTGTGGTTGGGTTTTTGGGGGTTTGGGGAGGGTAGGAGGGGGTGTGGTTTGGGTTGGGAAGGGTTGGGTTGGTGGGTGTGGGGGGTCCTCTTTACCTTTGTCTAATTTGCTTCTTTTGACTTTGCATTACTCATGTTTTTTCTACCAGGTATTGTGGTTAGGGTGGGATTTCTGCTCTGGGGGTGGCTGGGCCCCTGGGGTGGTTTACTTTCTTAACTATCTTTTCTGCGATACTTCTATCCTGACTTTCTAACTTGAGTACCCCTTTTCGACTTACCTCTTGGAATGTAGGGGGCATTACATCACCAATAAAGCGGTCCAAAATTTTAGCTGCTCTGCAGCGTTATCGTTCAGATATTGCTTGTTTACAGGAAACCCGACTGACTGATGCGGAACATCTTAAATTGGCTCGCTCCTGGGTATTTTGCTTCCTCTCCAGGACGCCATGGGGGGGTGGCAGTGTTGGTCCGCAAATCTTCACCCCTTGGGGTGCAGATTTTGGATAAGGCTCTTGATGGGAGATCTTTGTTTTTGCGCCTCACTTTGGATGCTCGTTCTTATCTCTTGTTTGTGGCGTATGGCCCTAACTCGGGGAATCCTCTTTCCTCCAACGTTTGCTTCAGTTTTGCTCTTGTTTTTCTGGTGATCCGCTTCTTGTCCTGGGCGACTTTAATTTGGTACTACATCCGGACTTAAATAAGTTTGGAACTACTGCGGCCTCTTTGGGTGCAAGGGGTCGCCTTCTTTCTGACTTTTGTGATACTCTTTCCGTAGTAGATCCATGGCGTCTTTTGCATCCTGAGGTTCGAGATTATACGCATCTTTCTCGGGCCCATGGGACTTGGTCCTGGATTGACCATATTTTTCTGTCCTCGACGTTGTTCCCCTTTGTCCAGTCGGCTGAGATCGGCCCCCTGAATATTTCTGACCATACTCCGATCTGGGTGGATGTTTCCCTGGATTCCGATTATCTTCGGACCCCGTTTTGGCGTTTCCCTGCCATCTTGCTAAAGACAAGGAATTTCAGACCTTTTTGCAGGCCCAGTGGGAGGATTACTCTACCAATAATGCTCCCCACTTGGATGATCCTGTTTTGTTTTGGGAAGCAGGTAAAACGGTGCTTCAGGGTCATATTATCTCTTTTCTGAGCGCTCGCAACAAGCGAATCCATAGCGGTATTGTTAATCTAGAGCGGGCTCTACGGGTGGCTAAGCGGTCTTTTCATTTGCATCCCTCAAGGGAGACTCGAGAGAGTTATTTATCTACCCAAGAGGCTTTGAATTTGTTACTTCATTCTTGCTCCCAACGTTGGATGGCTTTTCACAAACATCGTTTCCAACGTTTTGGTAACAAATCTGGGTGTCTCATGGCCCGTTTGGTTAAGGTTGAGACTAGTAGGAAACCGATCTTGTCTCTTCGCACCCCGAGTGGGGTGCTTTTTGACTTTTTTAGCCAGTTATACGATGCTCCTGATGACGTTTCTCCGGACTTATTGACTGATTATCTTCAGTCTTCTGGTCTTCCTCGCTTGCGGATGACGTAGTGTCTTCTCTCAATAGCCCCTTTCGGGCGGCTGAATTAGAATCTGCTATCAAAACTCTTCATACTGATAGAGCCCTGGGTCCAGATGGCTTTTCGGGAGACTTTTACCGACTTCTCTCTTCCAATCTTTGTGGCCCTCTGTTGGCTTACTTTAACACGGCTATTGCTCAGGGCTCTTTTCCGCGTTGTGCAAACGAGGTCCTTATCTCTTTATTGCTGAAGCCTGGCAAGGAGGCCGACTCCCCGGGCTCCTATCGTCCCATCTCCTTGATCAATGTGGATCTTAAGCTCTTTGCCTGCATGTTGGATGACCGTCTTGCTCCACATCTTCCTGAGCTTATTCATGAGGATCAAGTTGGGTTTGTCCGGGGACATCAATCGGTCTGCAATGTCCGTAAGGTTCTCTTTGCCCTTGCCCATTGTCATTCTCATCAGATTCCGGCTCTGTTTGTCAGTCTTGATGCTTCTAAGGCATTTGATAGTGTCCATTGGTCCTTCTTGTTTCGTACCCTGGAATATGTTGGGTTGGGGGGGTTTCTACCTTGAAGCTGTACGCTCTCTTTACTCTAACCCACAGGCTTCGCTTTTAGTTAATGGGACCCACACCGATTCTTTCCCTATTCTTCGCGGAAACCGACAGGGCTGCCCCCTTTCTCCCTTGCTGTTTCTTCTTTCTTTAGAACCTTTATTGTGTACTCTTCGGGGGTTTGAGGAAGTGCGGGGGCTTCGTGTTGATGGGACTGAGTTGAAGACTTTGGCATTTGCAGATGATATGTTTCTGATTCTCACTAGGCCGGCAGATTCTTTATCTGCAGCCTTAGATCTTCTTTCTGAATTTGGTTTTTATTCTGGGCTGTCTCTTAATCTGGATAAGTCCTTGGCTTTACCTTTTCCGCCTGAGTTGCGTTCCCAGTGGAGGGGTACATTTCCTCTTCATTGGGCGGACTCCACCTTGAAATATTTGGGTGTCTTTATTCCTCAGGACTTGTCTACTCTGTATCGCTTGAATGTGGAACCGTTGTTCCAGACTCTCCAGAATAAATTACAATTTTGGGGATCTCTTCCCTTTTCGCTCTTGGTTCAGGTGCATCTTTACAATATGTTAATTGTTCCCTGCTGGTTATATGTCTTTCAGGTCCTTCCTCTGTATTTGTCTTCTCGGGACAAACGGTGTCTGGAACGCTTGGTTCAGCACTTTCTTTGATCTGGGAAGCGGCCCCGTCTGCCTTTTAAGAGGGCAGCGGCCCTGTGGTACAGGGGTGGGTTGGGTTTATTGAACCTTCGCTATTTAACTGTTGGTTGTGGCATGCATCACATTAATGATCTTTTTAGGGGTACTTCAGTGTTCACTAACACTTCTTTGGAACTCTTTTGTTTTCGCACTACTCACTTTAGTGCATATTTTCACTCTCTTCCTTTTCTTGGGCCTGAATCTCTCTCTGTGAAAGTGCTCCATCTTCCCTTGTGGAAGGTTTGGCGCTGGGTCTGTAAATTTCATGCTCTCTCTGCCTCTGTAACTCCTTTTCTGCCTCTCTGCTTTAATAGTTCCTTCCAACCTGGGATAGATGGGCCCAGTTTTGCTCGGTGGGAAACTAGGGGGATTCACTATGTATTTCATTTGGTTGATGATGATGGCAAAATTAAGCCTTTTCAGCAGTTGCAAGAGGAGTTTGGTCTTCCGCCCACTGATTATTTTGCTTATATGCAAATTCATCACTACATTTCCTCTTTACCCTCTGGTTCTTTGAATGTCTCTTGCCACGAGCTGTTATCTACTGCTTTCACCATTGTTTCCCAACTTCCAGTCCCTCTCAAATTCCATCATCGCCATTTGAAAGATGAGTCCCCCTTGTTTAGACTATTCCACTTTACGGGAACCTTGGGCTCGTGACCTTGCTGTAGATTTGCCAGATGATGTGCTTTTGCATGCTGTACGCAGATTGCCTGCCTTTCGAAAGTATACCACTTTTTGGGAACAACATTATAAGTTGATTTTTCGTTTATACATCTCCCCGAAGAGGGCATATTTATCCCATCTTCGGGAAAATGCTGCCTGTCTCCATTGCCAGGCTCCCGAAGCGGGTTTAGGACACATGTTCTGGACTTGCCCAAATGTTCAAGCTTTTTGGAATGCTATTTTTGTCTTTGTGGAGCGCATTTTGAAAATTACTATTTGCCGCTCCCCTTTGTTATTGTTTGGAACTATTCCTCATTATTTCCCTCGTGTACGGGGAGCTGCTGCTTTCCTTAAATGGACTATTCTCGTGGCCCTGAAATGTATTTTGCTGAATTGGCTTGAGGATGCTGCTCCGGATTACTCTCTTTGGAGATGTCGGATGATTACCCTCTTGATGTGGAAACGGAGAGATGTGAACGACCTTTCTTCTCTCCCAGGCTGTATTTTTCAACGTACTTGGGAACCATTTTGGACGACTATGACCCCGCTTGCTCGCAGCCGCTTGTTGAATTGTTGAATTTCTGTGTTCTGTTTTCTTTTGTTATATCTGGTTTGCCTGACCATTGTTTGTTTTAGCTGACTGAACTGTACTTGGAAGGAGGAACCCTGGGGGGGGGGCCTTATTTATTTTGGGTTGTGTTGTGTTGGGCGTGGGGGGTTCCCTTTGGGGACAGTGTTTTGTGGGGATTGGAGGTTGTTATTTAAAATGCTGAGCTTGCTTGTTCTTGGTTTGTTTCTTGTTTGCTGATTTTGTTGAGCTCAATAAAATATATTTGCACATAAAGGTTGCGGTGCTCTCCTGCGGACGGCTGTCTCTAAGCAGAGCAGCGGGATGCAGGAGCGCAACCACTGCGCTTCCTGCCTGGTCCCGCACTGCTCAGTGATTGGCTGAGGTCAGCTCTCATTGAGAATTGACATCATCCAATCACTGAGTGGTGCAGGAACATGCAGGAAGCGCAAAGGTCGTGCTCCTACGTCACGCCGCTCTGCTTACAAAGACAGCCCAGGAGAGCACCGCAGCTTTAAAAAGGTACAGGGGCGGCTTCAGGTTGGCAGCTTCAGGTGCAAGCATCTTAGGGCAGGTTTCTTTGCTGTAGGCAGCGTTAGGCAGGTTTCTTCGCTGCAGGCAGGTTTCTTTGCTGCAGGCAGTATCAGGTGCAGGCAGGTTTCTTTGCTGCAGGTAACTTCGGGTGCGGGTGGCTTTAGGCTGCGGGTGGGCTGCTTCATGCTGCTTAGCACCAGACGCACCCCCCTGTAGAGGAGGACATTTTTTTTTCCCTTGTTTTTTCCTCCTCTACAGGGGTCCTTCTTATAGACCAAAAAATATGGTATGATGCACTAGAAATGAATGGCAGGCAAGCTTACCATATAGCTTGCATGGAGATCAGTACTTCAGGAACCGAGAAACTGGATTTCAGGTCTTCTGACCACCTTACCTTCCCTGTCACCTCGGACAGTGACTACCAGGACCTCTCAGGGCAATTAGGAAAGACTCGCAGTCCAGTCCTGATCCTGTACGTGCCTCCATGGAACTGTGCAGCCTGTGCTCCACCCCATAGCGGACAAACCCGGGGCGAGATGGCTCCTGATCCAGGAGACCTGATCTGACCTGTAAGCTGTCCAGGGGGCTTACTGCAGTGGCAGGTAACCCCCCTGAAGCAGACAATATTAAACGTAAAAGTCTGCGTTCTCCCGTCAAAAGATGTCCCTGCAGCACTAGGGCACGACCCGTGCAAAAATCAAATTAATTGACTAGAACTTAGAAAAAAACATAAAGCATGAGCAGAAGAGAAAAAAACCCTACAGCTCAGGCTGTAGGAAACAAAACTGAGAATCCAGGGGAGTATCACAGGAGATGACCACAGGAGGGGTTAATCATTGGTTTTGAGTTCCCTACAGTTGAAGGCTGGAAGAGATAAACAACCCTAAGATGTAGGCTACAGAGGAATTCTACAAGAAAGCACAGTTACTTACCGTAACAATTGTTATCCAGAGACAGCAGGCAGATATTCTCAACAGTGGGTAATGTCACCGACGGAAGCAGACTTGCTTGTAGATCTTTGTAAAAGCTTCCAAGTGCTGCACTGCACATGCGCGAGTGCCTTCCCGCCCGAGTTAGAGCGCGCGTCTCCTGTGAGGAACCTCAGTTCAGATACATAGTTAAGAAGCCAACCAGGGGAAGAGGGTGGGATTTGAGAATATCTGCCTGCTGTCCCTGGATAACAACTGTTACGGTAAGTAATTGTGCTTCATCCCAGGACAAGCAGGCAGCATATTCTCAACAGTGGGTGACCTCCAAGCTAAGCAAAATAGGATGGAGGGAGAGTTTGCAAGTTATGAAAAAAGATTTTTCAAAACAGATTGGCCAAAATGGCCATACCTTCTGGAGAAAGTATTCAGACATTAATGAGAGGTGAATGTATGAACCGAGGACCAAGTGGCAGCCTTGCAGATTTCCTCAATAGGAGTTGATCTGAGGAAAGCTACAGACGCCGCCATGCCTCTAACTCTGTGGCCTGTGACTCGATCCTGCAGAGGGAGACCAGCCTGAGCATAGCAGAAAGAGATGCAAGCAGCCATCCAGTTGGAGATGGTTTGCTTCGAGAAAGGATGCCCCTACTTATTTGGATCAAAGGAGATGAAAAGTTGGGCTGTTCTGTGAGGTTGAGTGCTTTGCAAGTAGAAAGCCAAGGCACGCTTGCAGTCCAAAGTATGGAGAGCTACTTCTCCAGGGTGAGAATGAGGCTTTGGAAAAAATACCAGAAGAACAATAGCTTGATTGATGTGAAATTCTGACACAACTTTAGGCAAGAATTTGGGATGAGTACGGAGGACCACTTTGTCATGGTGAAAAACTGTGAAAGGTGGATCCGCAACCAAAGCTTGTAACTCACTGACCCTTCGAGCAGACGTGAGGGCAATCAGGAAAACTACTTTCCAAGTAAGGTACTTGAGATGAGCCTTATCAATTGGTTCAAATGGAGGCTTCATCAATTGAGCCAAGACAACATTGAGATCCCAGACCACTGGAGGTGGTTTAAGTGATGGATTAACATTAAAAAGTCCTTTCATAAAGCGGGAAACCACAGGATGTGCAGAAAGAGGTTTCCCATCAAGAGGCTGATGAAAAGCAGCAATCGCACTGAGATGGACTCGGATAGATGTAGACTGAAGTCTAGATTGTGATAAGTGAAGTAAATAATCCAAACAGAAGCCAAGGAGGTAGACATTGGCTCCATATGGCGAGTGGAACACCAAGCAGAAAATCTAGTCCATTTCTGGCCGTAATACTGCCTAGTGGACGGCTTTCTGGAAGTTACCAAAATGTCTTGTACAGACTGAGATAACTGTAGAGAGTCAGTTAGGTTGAAAGGTACCAAGCTGTTAAGTGTAGAGACTGCAGGTTGGGATGTAGCAAGGATCCTTGACTCTGAGTAAGCAGAGAGGGAAAAACTGGTAGAAGCAGAGGCTCCCTGGTGCTGAGATGAAGTAGAAGGGAGTACCACAGTTGTCTGGGCCACCGAGGAGCTATCAGAATCATGGTAGCATGTTCGGTCTTGAGTTTGACAAGAGTCTTGAAGAATCAGAGGGAATGGAGGGAAGACAGAGAGAAAATGACCTGTCCAATCCAGGAGAAAAGCATCTGCCTCGAGATGCAGGGGAGAGTACATTCAAGAGCAGAAGTTAGGCAGCTTGTTGTTGAGGGGAGACGCAAAGAGGTCTATCTGAGGGGTCCCCCACTGAGCAAATACCTGACACAGAGGCAAGGAATTGAGTGTCCATTCGTGAGGTTGCATTAGACGACTCAATTTGTCCACCAGACAGTTGTGCTGACCAAGAATATATGCAGCTCTGAGAAAGATGTTCTGATGGATTGCTCAATCCCACAGCTTCAGAGCTTCTTGACAAAGGGAGTGAGATCCTGTACCTCCCTGTTTGTTGACATAGTACATGGCGACTTGGTTGTCCGTCCGGACAAGGACTACGTTGTCGTGAAGAAGGTGTTTAAAAGCTTTGAGAGCATTGAAAATTGCTCCGAGTTCCAACAGATTGATGTGACAAAGAAAGTCCGCAGGAGTCCAATGACCTTAGGTATGGAGTCCGTCAAGATGGGCTCCCCATGCATAGGTTGACGAATCTGTTGTGAGAACTTTCTGATGAGGGAGATTATGGAACAGCAAACCTCTGGAAAGATTGGAAGAGAGCATCCACCAGTGGAGAGATTGCTTCAACAAAGGAGTTATTGTAATTTGTTGAGAAAGTGGGTCAGTAGCTTGTTGCCACTGAGATGCCAGGGTCCACTGAGGTATGCGAAGGTGAAGTCTGGCAAAAGGAGTCACGTGAATTGTAGAAGCCATGTGACCGAGCAAAAACATCATTTGTCTTGATGAAGTTGATGTGAGATGAGACACCTGATGGCAAAGGAGAATGAGGGCATCCCGACGTAGTGGAGGTAGAAACGCTCTGAGTTGGACAGTGTCTAGAGTTGCCCCAATGAATTGGAGAGACTGAGATGGGGGTCAGCTGGGATTTTGGAAAGTTGACCTCGAATCCCAGACATTGGAGGAACATAAGAGTCTGTTGGGCCGCTGCAATAACCCCTTGTTGAGAAGGGGCTTTGATAAGCCAGTTGTCCAGGTATGGAAAAACTTTAAGACCCTAGGCACGGAGGGCTGCAGCCACCACCACCAGACATTTCGTGAAGACTCTGGGGGATGAGGCGAGTCCAAAAGGAAGAACTCTATATTGTAGATGAAAATTCCCCACCCTGAATCGAAGATATTTGCGAGAGGCTGGATGAATCGGGATATGAGTGTAAGCCTCTTTGAGATCCAGAGAGCATAACCAATCTCCCGGATCCATCAGGGAATATATGGTTGGTAAAGATAACATCCGAAACTTCTTTGACTAGAAATTTGTTGAGGGCTCTTAGGTCCAGAATGGGTCGCAAATCCCCCGTCTTCTTTGGGAGTAGAAAATAACAGGATTAAAAGCCCATGTCCCGTTGGTTTAGAGGAACCTCCTCGACAACTCAAAGGCGAAGAAGAGCCTGAGCTTCCTGAAGAAGGGGAAATTGCGACAAATTGGAAGGACACTCTCTTGGAGGGCGATCTGGAGGCACTTGAAGAAAGTGAAGTGAATATCCCTCCCGAAGGATGGTGAGAACCCAGAGATCTGGGATGATCATCTCCCACTGGTGATAAAATTGGTGAAGACGACCTCCTATGGGCAGAAGAAAATTTTGATGCAGGGAGGTTAGCATGCTCAGACTGGGAATGTCAAAAAGATTGAGCTGGTTTAGTCGCAGCAGGAGTCTGAGCCTTCTGCTGTCGTTGTTGTTGTGGAGGCCTTCTAGGCGGAGGTCTGGAGAAAGCTGGTGTCGTTTTTTGGGGATAACGACGCGGTGGTTGCTTGTATGGCTGAGCAGGAGGAGTCTTAGGCTTCGGCCGAATCAAGGAACAAAAGAGTGCTCATGTTCAGAGAGACGCTTTGTAGCAGCTTCAATAGAATCATCAGAGTTCATTTCCCTGGCAAGGAAAGATCGCTAGACAGTCCTGCAGATTGGGATCCATATCAATAATGCGGAGCCAGGCGAGACGGCGCATGGCTACTGCAAAGGCCAAAACTCTAGAAAAGAGATCAAAAGCATCATATGTGGCTTGCAGCATGAAGAGGCGAAGTTGAGACAAAGTTCTGATGATCTGAGGAAATGGTTAAAATAAGCCGTGAAAATGTAGTTATAATTGAGAATTCTATTAGCCATCATGGAATTCTGGTATAATCTGTGGCCAAACTTGTCCATGGTATGGCCCTCGGTGTCAGGTCAAAAGCGCGCCGTGACAAAGGTGCGCGCCGACAACTGAGCGCAAGACGGAGGTGCGCGCAGAAGAAAATTACAGTTTTTAGGGGCTCCGACGGGGGGTTTTGTTGGAGAGCCCCCCCCCCCACTTTACTTAATAGAGATCGCGCCGCATTGTGGTGGTTTGGGAGGTTGTAACACCCCACATTTTACTGAAAACTTCACTTTTTCCCTGTTTTTAGGGAAAAAGTTAAGTTTACAGTAAAATGTGGAGGGTTACAACCCCCCAAATCCTCAACAACGCCGGTGCGATCTCTATTAAGTAAACTGGGGGGGCTCCCCAACAAAACTCCCTGTCGGAGCCCCTAAAAACTGTAATTTTCTTCGGCGCGCGCCTCCATCTTGTGCTCAGTTGTCGGCGCGCACCTTTGTCTTTCGCGGGGTTGTCTATGAACCATGGCCCTCCCTTCCTGGAGGGATCGCAGTGTAAAGCTTAGATGGATGAGCTTTCTTTAAAGAAGATTCCACCACCAAAGACTTATGGGATAATTGAGATTTCTCGAAGCCTTTGCAAGGTACTGTGTGATACCTGGATTCCAGCTTGGATGGAATGGCTGTAATGGAATAAGGAGTTTCCACATTCCTTAAGAAAGTTTTCTTCAATACTGGAGTCATAGGAAGCCTCAAGGTCTCCTTGGGTGGATGAGGCAACTCCATGTCGGCCAAGTATTTAGGTGTATACTTGGAATCGGAGTGGAGATCCAGTTGAAGAGCTTTTCCCATGTCGAAGACAAACCTGGCAAAAGAGGCAGACTTCGAGGTCGAGGCACCTTCCGGAGAAGGAGTGCAAGCCCGAGGAACTACTGAGTAGGAGGAAGAAGCCTCTCTGGAATACTGAGACAGAGACTCAGAGTCCAGGTGCACAGTGATGGAGGAAGCTGCACTACCTGCGTGAGGAGGAGTCAGTGTTTGCGCTTCAAAACCATCAATGGTGAGGTTTCCGGGTTTCGAGGAACAGACTGGGTTGAGGCAGGAGGAGAAGGCTCCCTCGGAGGCGGTCTCGATGAAGAAGTCCTCGACCTCGATGGACTTTGAGGAGAAGCAGCCGGTGTAATAGCTTTGCGAGACGTATGTTTAGATGTGGAAGAAGTCTTGGATAAACGAAGCATAAAAGTATACAGACCTCCAAGACAACAGGACGACATAGACAAAGAATTAATCGAAGACATCGAGTCCATCACTCTGCATGGAGACACTGTGATGTTAGGGGACTTCAATATGCCTGATGCAGACTGGAACAAACTTTCCGCTACAACCAGCAACAGCAGAAGGCTACTAACCTCCATGCAGGAAGCACAACTCAAACAGTTGGTATTGGAGCCCACCAGGGATCGGGCGATTCTGGACCCGATACTCACCAATGGAGATAGTGTCACAGAGGTTTTGATAGGCGATGCACTGGCTTCCAGTGACCACAACATGGTGTGGTTTCACCTCAGAAAGGGATTCACTAGGTCAAACACATCAAAAAAGGTTCTTAACTTTAAGGGCACTATCTTCAAGAGCATGGGAGATTTTGTCTCTGAGGCACTGCAAAACCAGGACATGACAGATAGTGTGGAAGTACTGTGGTCAGCTCTAAAATCGACCCTACAGGAAGCAACCAACCTCTATATAAAAACCATGAGTAAACGACGGAGAAATAGTAAACCACAGTGGTTCTCCGCGGAGATCTCGAATCTCTTAAAACAGAAGAAAAGCGCTTTCGTATTCTACAAACAATCACAATGACTGGAAGCTAAATAAGCCTATCTGGTGAAATCTAGGACTGTTAAAACAGCAGTCAGAAATGCCAAACTCCGGAAGAAAGAAAATTTAGCTAAGAATATTAAAAAAGGGAATAAATCCTTTTTCAGGTATGTTAGTGACAAAAAAAAGGAACATAGATGGGATAGTGCGCCTAAGGAAACCAGACGGAAACTTTGTAGAATCGGACTCTGATAAAGCCGAACTACTCAATGAATACTTCTCCTCAGTCTTTACCTGCGAGGAGCTGGGATCTGGTCCACAGCTGCAGAAAAGGGAGAGCTCAGAAGACCCGTTCCAGAATTTTCAATTTACCGCCAGCAGCATCTACCAAGAGCTATCAAGGCTCAATGTGAACAAAACCATGGGACCAGATAAACTGCACCCCAGAGTGCTCAGGGAACTAAGTGATGTCCTGGCGGAGCCATTAGCTGCGCTCTTCAATCTTTCCCTAAGCACGGGAAAAGTCCCATTAGACTGACGTCATTCTGCTCCACAAAAAGGGATGCAGATCGGAAACTGCAAATTACAGACCGGTAAGTCTCACATCAATAGTGTGTAAAATTATGGAAACGTTGATTAAACGCAAATTAGATACGATTCTGAACGACGAGAGGCTGAGGGATCCCCACCAGTATGGATTTACAAAGGGAAGGTCCTGCCAATCCAATCTAATCAGCTTCTTTGACTGGGTAACGAAAAGGCTGGATAAGGGAGAGTCCCTGGATATCATGTATTTGGACTTCAGTAAGGCTTCTGATAAGTGTCCCACACCGTAGGTTATTGAACAAGATGAGTTCGTTGGGACTAGGAGAAACATTGACTACATGGGTTAAAGACTGGCTCAGCGGCAGACTACAAAGGGTGGTGGTAAATTGTACTCCCTCCGAAACATCGGAAGTGATCAGTGGAGTGCCACAGGGCTCGGTCTTGGGTCCAATCCTATTTAATATCTTTTTACGGGACCTGACTCAGGGACTTCAAGGTAAAACTGCTTTATTTGCCGATGATGCTAAACTGTGCAACGTAGTGGGCAAAGGCACCTTGCCCGACGCTATGACGCAGGACCTACTTTTACTGGAACAATGGTCCACAATTTGGCAACTGAGTTTTAATGTCAAAAAGTGTAAGATTATGCATCTTGGCAGTGGAATCTAATCTAATCTAATCCTTAAGTTTGTATACCGCATCATCTCCATGAGAATGGAGCTCGACACGGTTTACAAGAACTTAAAATAGTGGGTAGAGAAGAAGAAAAAGGATTACATGAACTTATGTGTAGAAGGGGGGGAGAGAAAGGGGGGAAGGATAGAGCTACAATTTGCTGAAAAGCCAGGTTTTCAGTTTTTTGCGGAATAACTGAAGGGAGCTCAGGTTCCGCAGCGGGGTGGTGAGGTCGTTCCAAAGACCTGTGATTTTGAAGAGAAGGGATTTTCCCAGTTTGCCTGAATAGTGGATGCCGCGTGGAGAGGGGAAGGCTAGTTTAAGCCTTTGGGCAGTTCTGGAGGAGTCGGGACTGGAGGAGTTGAAAGACAGTGGGATAAGAGGAGGCAGGATTACGTGAATGATCTTGAAAGCCAGGCAGGAACATTTGAAATGGATTCTGGAGATTATTGGGAGCCAATGAAGTTTGGCAAGGAGTGGGGAGGCATGGTCAGACTTGCGTTTTGAGAAGATCAGTTTGGCTAAATGGTGAGACCTTAACAAGAACTGTGGCAGAACGAGACCTAGGAGTAATCATTAGTGAAGATATTAAGACTGCCAATCAGGTGGAGAAAGCTTCATCCAAGGCTAGACAAATGATGGGTTGCATCCGAAGAAGTTTTGTCAGCCGAAAGCCTGAAGTTGTGATGCCGTTGTACAAGTCCATGGTGAGACCTCATCTGGAATATTGTGTTCAATTTTGGAGGCCACATTATCAAAAGGATAAGCTGAGAATGGAGTCAGTTCAGCAAATGGCCACCTAGGATGGTCTCAGGGCTCAAGGATCTCTCCTATGAAGAACGTCTAGGTAAGTTGCAGCTATACTCTCTCGAGGAACGCAGAGAGAGGGGAGACATGATAGAGACGTTCAAATATGTTACTGGCCGTATTGAGGTGGGAAAAGACATCTTTTTCCTTACAGGACCTACGGTAACAAGAGGGCATCCGTTAAAAATCAAGGGTGGGAGATTTCATAGTGATATTAGGAAGTATTTCTTCACTGAAAGAAAGGTTGATCATTAGAATGATCTTCCATTTCAGGTAGTTGAGGCCAGCAATGTGCTAGATTTTAAGAAAAGATGGGATAAACATGTGGGTTCAATTCGAGGAAGTGCTTAAGGGGGGAGGGTTTTTGAGTGGGCAGACTTGTTGGGCCGATCGCCCTTTTCTGCCGTCATATTCTATGTTTCTAAGTCTCCTGAGGAAGCTTGGAAGCGAGATGCCTCGAATGGCTCGAGGGATGCTTCGGTTGAGGTGGAGGAGACTGTGTCCGAGGAGTAGGTGAAGAGTCACTGGATGAGAACTGGCGAGATTTCCAAGGCTTGCCTCTAGGTGCTTCCACCAGGGTCTCATACTGCCACTCAGGCTGGCTCACAGGAAGCAGGGTTGAGGACGGGAGGAGTTGAGCCAGGACCGAGGAAATCTGCGTGGTCAGAAGGGCTTTTAACATGTCCTCGAACATGGACACCGAGACAAAAGATCAGGTCTCGAAGGTGCAGCAGTGCGCTCCAAAGAGGGCAACCTCGAAGTTGAGTATTCCCGATGCTTGGAGGCACGCTTAGCTGGAGGTCTTGTCGAGGCAGGTAGGCCGGCAGATATGGCCTGGGATGCCTGTGACTCTGGCGGCTTCTTAGGAGTACTACCTGAAGGAGAGACAGGAGATTTACCCATCGAGGTCTTCAGAGGAGCTGACACCGAGGCCTTCGAGGTCAAGGCAGAAGCTGGAGTTGAGGTCGAGGACTCAGAGGTCGAGGCCGTCCCCGAAGCCGAGGTTGAGACCTTGTCAGCCAGCTGGTCCCATCGTGCCAAAACGTTGGAGGCGCTTGGCAAAGCGCCGACAAAGGGCCCAAGGTTGGAGGGTAGCACAGTGCAGACAAGCGTTGGGACAATGTTCAGGACCCAGGGAAACAATACACAGACTATGAGGATCGGTGATTGAAAGGGTCTTGTTTCACTGTCTACACTTTTTGAACCCGGTTAGAGGTAGGGACATCGAAAAAACGAAGACCGACGTATCGAACGAGGTAAGCGGCCAGGCCTAGGCCGTAAGGCCGCTGCCAGAAGAAAAAAGAAAAGGTTGTTTTTTGTTTTGTTTTTTTAAATTATTGTATGAGAAAGAAAGGAACAATGAAACGCGAGCACAGTGACTAATGAAATAACAAAAGCCGCGGTGAGAGAAGGCAATGAAGGCTTCAGAGCTAAAAGAAGAGGACTTCACGGCTCCGCAGAAAACGTTGAACTGAGGTTCCTCACAGGAGATGTGCGCCCTAACTCGGGTGGGAAGGCACTAGCACATGCGCAGTGCAGCACTCGGATGCTCTTACAAAGATCTTCAAGCAAGTTTGCTTTCGAGGCTGTCCACTCTGGGGCTCCGTCGATGACGTCACCCACTGTTGAGAATATGCTGCCTGCTTGTTCTGTGATAAATGATTATTTGTTAATTCTACATGAGAATCGAGTAAAGGAACTATTTTCAAGATGAAATTCAACTATTAAGGGAGAATGTCTAATTATGGTCTGCTCGGTTCACATGCCAAATTCTGCCCTGTGTTATTCATTTTTACTGTATAAGTTCTAGAAGCCAAAAAACTGTTAAACCATTTTAAAATCAAGGAAATACAACTGAACCTGATACTTTACTACATCAAATGTTACTATGAAGTCAAACTGAATCAAAAGGACCAGACAGCCTTTACTCAGCCAAGCTCTAACCTCTGCTACTAATGCACCAAGGACCATCTCCAAGTTTTAATCCCTTCTAAAATGAGATTGTGAAAAATGTAGGCTATAATAAGAATCCAGATATTTAGTAAGTTACATCATAGAGGAGGGATGCAGCAGTATAATTGCTCTGACAGGGCAGGCTGGAGGCTTGTTTTCATTACACCCATTGCACATTTAAAGGACAGGGAGGAAGGGAGAGGGCTCTACAAGAGGCAGCCCCCTACCACTGGGTGGTCCTGGTTTTAAGTTTGTTATTTTGCTGTGCTCATTTTATAGTCACTATGCCTCTGCTGCTCCTTTCAAAAGTATAGCTGCATGACAAAGGTAGGATAAAGACTGGTTACTACATAGTTAGAAATACAGGGTAAGCTAGAAAGTCAAATTAAAAAAGTCTGATCTCACCTGGACTGTTTGCAGATTCTTCAGCTGTCATCTGCATGAGCAGAGCAACCTGCTGACGTTCAGACAGAGGATAGCCCGCTCGTATACCAGACAATCCCATTCCAAAAAGCAAACCAGGCTTCCTTGTGGCAGGCTCTTTCTTAATCCGTTTCCGCTCTGGACCTTGCTTCTCTGAAATATAAATGGTTTAAGAAAACAAAATAAAGATGCTGTGACACTTTTACTTCAGAAAACTAAGAATAGTACAGAATACGGCTGTCTGTTTAATATTTGGACTGAAGAAAAGCGATCATGTTAGTCCCTACTATAGACTACTGCACTGCCAATGGAGGCACAAATAATATTTAAGTTTTCTTGCATTTGTTTTAAATCGGTTTGAGGAATAGCCCCTACCTATCTTTTATCTCATTTCGTGCTATACAGCCCTACTAGGATAACCAGAAATTGTAACTTATTTGCCTACCCAAGGATCCCTGGTTGTAAATACAGGTCATTTTTGGATAAAACATTCATGTTTCAAGCAAGTAAACAGCAGTCTTGGTTAGGCAATTACATCAATGGAGCCAGGTTGACTTATGGCGCTTTTCGGAAAGAAATTAAGTCTGCATTATTCGACAGATTCATTTCCTAAACAAAAGTTTTACTAAATTTAATAATTTTATACTGACTATTTTTGAGAAATATGTTCTACTTTTACTATTTGTATTTTGTAAATCGCTGATTATCCAGTTCTCTTCAGTGTAAACCACCTAAAAAATAGTTACTTACCGTAACAAGTGATATCCAGGGACAGCAGGCACCTATTCTCATATATGGGTGACATCATCGACGGAGCCCCGATGCGGAAGCCTCGCAAGCAGTCTTGCTTGTAGAACGTAGAAGTTTTCAGTCGACCGCACCGCGCATGCGCCCAGTGTAGGGAGCGTCTCCTCAGTTCAGCTAGCTAGCAGAGAAGCCAACCAGGGGAGGTGGGTGGGTTGTGAGAATAGCTGCCTGCTGTCCCTGGATAACACCTGTTACGATAAGTAACTGTGCTTTATCCCAGGACAAGCAGGCAGCCTATTCTCACATATGGGTGACCTCCAAGCTAACCAGAATGGGATGGTGGGAGTGTTGGCAATTTAGGAGAATAAATTTTGTAATACTGTTTGGCCAAACTGTCCATTCCGTCTGAAGAAAGTATCCAGACAATAGTGAGATGTGAAAGTATGAACCTAGGACCAAGTAGCAGCTTTGCAAATTTCCTCAATGGGAATAGATCTGAGGAAAGCTACGGAAGCTGCCATTGCTGTGACTTTATGGGCTTTGACTCTACTGTGGAAGGGCAATCCAGCCTGGGCATAGCAGAATGAGATACAAGCAGCCATCCAATTGGAGATGGTACGCTTAGAGATAGGATGCCCCAACTTGTTTGGATCGAAGAAGACAAAAAGTTGAGGAGCAGTTCTGTTTGGTTTGGTGCGTTCCAAATAGAAGGCCAAAGCACGTTTACAGTCCAGAGTATGAAGAGCTGATTCTCCAGGATGAGAATGAGGCTTCGGAAAGAAATCTGGAAGAACAATAGATTGATTGAGATGAAATTCCGATACCACTTTAGGAAGGAATTTTGGATGAGTAAGGAGGACCACCTTGTCATGATGAAACACCGTGAAAGGTGGATCAGCAACTAAAGCTTGCAGCTCACTGACACATCGAGCAGAAGTGAGGGCGATGAGAAACACTACTTTCCAAGTGAGATACTTCAGATGAGCCTTGTCAATTGGTTCAAATAGAGGCTTCATCAGTTGAGCAAGGACAACATTGAGGTCCCAAACCACCGGAGGCAGTTTGAGAGGAGGTTTGACAATGAAAAGTCCTTTCATGAATCTGGAAACCACTGGAAGAGCAGAGAGGTTTCCCTTTGATAGGCTGATGGAATGCAGCAATTGCAGTGAGATGGACTTCGATTGATGTAGACTTGAGGCCAGAAGTCGATAAGTGCAAAAGGTAATCCAAAACAGAAGATAAGAAGGAATGTTGGGGCTCCTTATCATGAGAAAAACACCACGTAGAAAACCTAGTCCATTTTTGGTGATAGCATTGTCTAGTGGTAGGTTTCCTAGAAGCCTCTAAAATGTCTCTGACAGGATGAGAAAACTGCAGAGGAGTCATGTTGAGAGGTACCAAGCTGTCAGGTGTAGAGACTGCAGGTTGGGATGAAGCAGAGATCCCTGACTCTGTGTAAGCAGAGATGGAAAAACTGGTAGAAGGTAGGGCTTCCTGCTGCTGAGTTGAAGTAGAAGGGAGTACCAAGATTGTCTTGGCCACCGAGGAGCAATCAGAATCATGGTGGCATAATCGTTCTTTAACTTGACCAGAGTCTGGAGAATGAGAAGGAATGGAGGGAATGCATAGAGGAAGAGATTCGTCCATTCCAGAAGAAAAGCATCTGCCTCAAGGCGATGAGGTGAGTATATCCTGGAGCAGAACTGAGGCAGTTTGTAGTTGTAGGGAGCTGCAAAGAGGTCTATCTGAGGTGTTCCCCACTGTGAAAAAATGTGATAAAGAGGCAAGGAATTCCTGAGGTTGCAGGAGACGACTCAAGTTGTCCGCCAAGGAATTGTTCGCCCCTTGGATATAGATAGCTTTGAGGAAGGTGTTGTGGCAGATTGCCCAGTCCCAAACCTTCAGAGCTTCTTGACAAAGGGAGGAAGATCCCGTCCCTCCCTGTTTGTTGATATAATAAATGGCGACTTGGTTGTCCCTCCGAATGAGAACTACCTGGTCATGAAGAAGATGTTGGAAAGCTTTGAGAGCCTTCAGGATCGCTCTGAGTTCCAATAAATTGATATGACACCGACGATCCGTAGAGGTCCAGTGGCCTTGGGTATGGAGACCATCGAGATGAGCACCCCAAGCGTAAGTCGAAGAATCTTTCGTGAAGACCTTCTGATGGGGAGGAGTTTGAAAAAGCAAGCCTCTGGAGAGATTGAAAGAGAGCATTCACCAACAGAGAGACTGCTTCAATGAAGGAGTGACTGTTATGGGTCGAGCAAGAGGTCACAAACCTGCATCCATTGAGATGCCAAGGTCCACTGAGGAATTCTGAGGTGAAGTCTGGCAAAAGGAATCACGTGTACTGTGGAGGCCATGTGACCCAGAAGAACCATCATGTGTCTCGCTGAGATGGAACAGAAGGAAGACACTGTATGACAGAGTTGAAGAAGAGCTTCCAGACGTTGTTGTGGAAGGAATGCTCTGAGTTGGATAGTATCCAGAACAGCTACGATGAATTATAGATTCTGTGAGGGTTGAAGATGGGATTTGGGAAAGTTGATTTCGAATCCCAAACTTTGTAGGAACCAGGTAGTCAGTTGAATCACTACAATAACCCCCTGGGATGTTGAATCTTTGATGAGCCAGTCGACGAGGTAGGGAAATACCTGAAGACCATGGTTTCTTAGAGCTGCAGCTACCACAACCAGGCACTTGGTGAATACTCTGGGAGAGGAAGCTAGGCCGAAGGGCAGCACTCTGTATTGATAATGCAGATTCCCCACCCGAAATCTGAGGTAGTGACAGAAGGACGGATGAATGGGAATGTGAGATCCAGAGAGCATAACCAGTCGTTCTGCTCTAGAAGGGGATAAAGAGATTCCAGGGACAACATGCGAAATTTTTCTTTGACCAAAATTTGTTGAGAGCCCTGGGATCCAGAATGGGTCGCAGATCGCCCGTCTTCTTCGGAACAAGGAAGTAACGGGAGTAAAAACCCCTGTTCTGCTGTTTCAAGGGAACTGGTTCGATGGCATGGAGAGAAAACAAGAGCTTGAGCTTCCTGAAGAAGGGTGGTCTGGGATGGATTGGAAGGATACTCTCTTGGAGGAAGCTCTGTTGGAACCTGAGTGAAATGAAGAGAGTATCCTTCCCTGATGATGGTAAGCACCCAGAGGTTGGATATAATTATCGTCCATCGCTTGTAAAAAATGATGGAGACAACCTCCTACAGGGGGAAAAGGAGACAGAGACAGAACGGTGGAGGTTATGCTCTGTTGTAAACAGTCAAAAAGGCTGAGAAGCCTTAGGTGCAGCAGAAGGTTGGGGTTTCTGTTGCTTCTGAGGTTGCTGTTTTTTCAGAGGAGGGCGAGTATAAGGAGCCGACTTCAGAGCAAAATTGCTATGATAGATAAGAGCAGGGCATGCAGGCTTGGAAGGAGCTGGCTTTGGTTTAGGTCTGACTATAGAAGCAAATGATTTCTCATGGTCAGATAATTTCTTGGTGGCTGCCTCGATGGATTCATCAAAGAGGTCGTTACCCTCAAAAGGAATGTTAGCCAAGCGATCTTGAAGGTTAGAGTCCATGTCAATGGTACGAAGCCAGGCAAGACGACGCATAGCTACAGAGCAAGCAGCCGCTCAGGTAGATCACTCAAAGACATCATAAGATGATTGGAGAAGATGCAGACTAATTGAGAGAAAGAAGCAATAACTTCTTGAAACTCAAAATTCATTTGGTTATCCAAATAATCCAAAAATTTTGGTAGAAGAGAAAGAAGAAATTCAAAGTAAGTAATGAAATAAAAATTATAATTGAGGACTTTAGAGGACATCATAGCATTCTGGTAGATGCGACGTCCAAATTTGTCCATAGTTTTCCCCTCCCTTTCAGGACGAACTGTGGCATAAACCTTGGAAGGATGGGACCTCTTCACGGATGATTCAACAAGCAGGGATTGATGAGATAACTGAGTTGTCAAACCCTTTCCGATGCACAGTTTTAAACCTAGAGTCCAATTTTCCTGGAACAGCTGGTATGGAAAAAGGTGTTTCCATGCATCAACCAAAAGTCTGATTCAAAAGCTTATGAAGTGGAAGCTTAAGACACTGCCGGAGGTTGAGGCAGATGCATGACTTCTAGATACTCCTTAGCATACTTGGAGCCAGTATCCAATTGAATATCCAAGTCTACAGCCATCTGTCACAGAAAAGACGAGAAAGATAGCTGATCTGCCAATGTTTTGCCTCGAGAAGGACTCGAGGACGTCGAGACTGCCTGTGTCGAAGAAGAAGCTTCAGCAGGGAAAAAGGCATCAAAGGAACCTGGTGACTTGGACGAGGCAATTGAGACCGGAATATCCTCGAGGTCCAGCATCAGAGACCTCGAACGAGGAGTCGGTGGTCTGGTCGAGGCTGGAGTAGATCGAGGCTTCGAGGAAGATGGTCTGTCATAAGAAGAAGAACGATGCCTGGAAGGATGCCTCGATGAAGGCCTCGAATGTCGGTGAGAACTGTGTATGGAACCAGATCTCGAGGATCGAGGAGATTTCGCCTCGGAGACGTAGGCAGCCAATGCCGATGTATGAATAGGACTAGAGGCTGTAGATCGAAGCTCCAGAGGCTTGGTGGAGGAACCTCAATGCACTCTCAAAGACTCTGCTCCTTGTTTAGAGTGTGAGGATTCTCGTCGAGGCACTCGCAAAGAATCTGCTCCTTGCTTTTCATGCATGGATTGCAGACCAGACACTCGCAGAGACTCTGCTCCCTGCCAAGAGTGTGTAAGGTTCAGACTGTGGCAAAGGAAGCGGCTCGACCTAGCGGGAGTCTGCTGAATGCCCAGGCTGGATAAGAGGAAGCAGTTTGGGTCCCATGTTAGTAAAGAACTGAATAAACTGCTTCTCTAACAAAGTCTGAAAAGAAGCCGGCAAGGATGGATCCGCATCTGAAACCGGACCACCTGCTTTGGCTGGAGGTTCCTTCGAGGTAGTGTGAGTGTGTTTCGACTTAGGAGTCTTGAACACTTTAATCACCACCGGCGGAACCGACTGCTGAGCTATCTGACCTGAGGAAACAGGGGAAGATACAGCAGATGACGTTGAAGCAAGAGCCGCTGCAAACGACGAAGGTCTGATGAGGTTCGAGGTGGAAGCAGTAGGCGCAGAAGGAACCTCGAGGTCGAAGTCGAGGTCGAAGACGCCTTCGAAGTCGAGGGATCAGCAGGAGACTCCATCTCGAAAAGCTTATCCACCAGAATGCAACGACGCTTAAAAGAATGAGGCTGAAGTGTTTGCCAAGGCAGGCAAAACCTAGGATGATGTTTCGGCCCAAGGCACTTGAGGCAGCGTCCATGATGGTCCATAAGAGAGATCGCACGCTGACACTTGCTACACCTCTTGAAGCTCATAGCAGGCCGGGACATAGACGGAAAAATAGCTGCCGCAAAGTCGAAGCCCTTGGGCTGCGGCCGAGCAGCCTGTCTCGAAAAATTAACAGAAGAAGAAAAATTTTTATTTTTTTTTAAACTAAAAGAAATAAAATAAAACGGCGATTCGTGAAGAAAAACACACAAACCGTGGTTGAAAGAAGGCACAAAGTGAACGAAGTGAAATGCAGAGAGTCAAAGACGGACTTCTCAGCTCCGCGGAAAACCGAGAACTGAGGAGATGCACCCTGTGCTGGGCGTAGAGAATGACACGGTGGCGGGTTACCCGCGGCTAGCCGCATTTAGCTGCGGGTAGCCCGCCGAAACGGGAAAGAAAAAATAGTGGCCTCTGCGGGACGGGGACAAGGCCATTCACCGCCCCGTGGAGCGGTGAATGGACTTGTCCCCGCAGTGAGGCAATCAAGGATCGCGCGGTCCCCGCCATCTCCCTCCATCCTCCTTACCGCCAGTTGAATTTCTGCCGGTCCGAGCGAAAAAAAAAAAAAAGCCTCCTTCCTTTTCCCCTGCTCTTACCACCATGCTCATGCTGCAGCTACTAAAGCCTACAGGAAGTCTTTCCGATGTTAATTCTGACGTCGGAGAGGACGTTCTGGGCCAGCCAATCGCTGCCTGGCTGGCCCAGAACGTCCTCTCCGACGTCAGAATTGAGTCGGAAAGATTTCCTGTCGGCTTTAGTAGTTGCAGCATGAGCATGGCGGTAAGAGCAGGGGAAAAGGAAGGAGGCTTTTTTTTTTTTTTTTGAGCAGCAGGGAAGCAGCAGGCTGGCTTTGGCTAGGGAGGGAGAAAGGTAGACAGGTAGGATTCGGGGGTGAGGGTGGGACAAAGTGTAGAAGGCAGTGAAAGGGACATGGGAAGGAGGCACTGGGGGCACTAAGGACATGGGAAGGAGGCACTGGGGGCACTAAAGACAGGAAGGGGCACTAAGGACCTGGGAAGGAGGCACTGGGGGCACTAAAGACAGGAAGGGGCACTAAGGACCTGGGAAGGAGGCACTGGGGTACTAAAGACATGGGGAGGAGGCACTGGGGGCACTAAAGACAGGAAGGGGCACTAAGGACATGGGAAGGAGGCACTGGGGGCACTAAAGACATGGGAAGGAGGCACCGGGGGGCACTAAGGACATAGGAAGGAAAGAGGGAGGGAATAGAAAGGGACAATTCTTGGGCCTGAGTGCAGAAAGAAAGAAATGAAAGAAAGGATACACAGACAGAAGGAAACGCAACCAGAGACTCATGAAATCAATCACCAGACAGCAAAGGTAGGAAAAATTATTTTATTTTCAATTTAGTGATCAAAATGTGTCAGTTTTGAGAAGTTATATCTGCTTTCTATATTTTGCACTATATTTGTCTATTTTTCTATAGTTACTGAGGTGACCGAGCTTGCGGAGATGGGGCGGAAACAGGGTTTTAAAATTTTAGTCCTAGTAGTTTGCCGGTCCACAAAATAATTCTTTTATTTCTGCCAGTTCACGGGTGTAAAAAGGTTGAAAAACACTGATGTAGAGTATGCCGGCTTTCTTTTTCGCCCAGCCGCACGCGTTCAAAAAGCCGCGCTTGCGCGGCTGCTCGAGTTGATCAATCTTCTACTCTCTTACAACTTCCTGTTTCCGGTTGCATCAGAGGAGAATATTGAACAAATGAGCACCCACACGTGCGGCTGGGCGAAAAAGAAAGCCGGCATACTCTACATCTAAGGTGAGATGGAGGGAGGGAGATGGCAGAACACTGCAATCAGTCAGGTGTCTGCTGTTTTTGTATCACTGCCTGCCTGCGCTCACGTTCCAGATCCACCTGCATTTTTATTGTGCACAATTGACCTGATTCGAGCTATAGGTGAACATGGGGGACACGTCATTGCAAGGGAGGACAAGTCAATTGATTTATTTTATGTTCTGTTTTTACTACAGGGCAGAGGCACTGAAACAGATTCTCAGTGCAGTAGTAGTAGTAGTAGTGGTGGTGGCAGGATTCTCTTCTGTCTTCATGGTGTTTCGCAGTACTGAGGCTTATATGGATACTGCGGGGACAGTGACGAGGCAGTGAATGGGATGGCACTGGCGGTGACGGGGCGGTGAAAGGGATGGCGGTGACAGTGACGGGGCGGTGAAGGGAACGGCGGTGACAGGGCGGTGCAGAGGATGGTGGGCCGGGGACAGTGCAGTGACGGGGACAGATTTTTTCCCCGTGTCATTCTCTACCTGGGCGGGAAGGCACTTGCGCATGCGTGGTGCAGGCGACTCGAAACTTCGAGTTTCTTCAAGCAAGTCTGCTTGCGAGGCGTCCGCATCTGGGCTCCCTCGATGACGTCACCCATATGTGAGAATACCTGCCTACTTGTCCTGGGATATAAATAGTATTTCTTCGCTCCATGGAAAATGAAGAACTGAGGTACCATGAGCAGACATTGAGCAGGAAGGCACTCGCGCATGTGCAGTGCGGGCAGTCACAAAGTTTCTAAAAAATTAAAGTGGCAATTCACTTTTACTACTGTCTGTATCGGGCTCTGTGGATGACATCACCTACATGTGAGAATATTCTGCCTGCTTTTCCAAGGACAAAATAGTATTCAATATCTCCTGCAATGGACTCGCAGGAGTGGATGCAAGACCCTTGGTTTAGCATACCATATCTATTGCACAGAAAAGATCTCAATATGTATACTTTGGAGGAAAGACAGGAGATGGGAGATATGATAGAGACATTTAAATACCTATATGGTATAAATGTGCATGAGGCAAATCTCTTTCTTTTCAAAGGAAGCTCCAGAATGAGAGGGCGTAAGATGAAGATTAAGAGGTGATACGCTCAGGAGTAATCTAAGAAAATGCTTTTATACAGAAAGAGTGATAGATGCGTAGAATAGTCTATCTGAAGAGAAGAGGTGGTGGAGACAGAGTGTATTAATTCAAGAAAGAGTTGACCCACAGGTCCCGCTCTTCGCCTTGAGTTCTCAAGCAAGGTCCTCGGCATCATTATCGATTCCTCCCTCTCCCTAAACGATCACCTGAACTCCTTGGCAAAATCATGTTTTTTCAGCCTCCACATGCTGAGGAAAGTTAGATCCTATTTCCACCAAAAACACTTTACCGTCCTGGTACAATCCATCATCTTATCCAAACTCGATTACTGTAATGCCATTTACCTGTGCCTAACAAAAAAAAGTCTTCACAGACTCCAGCTCATCCAGAATACTGCGGCCAAATTGATTTTTGCTAAACGCAAATTTGATCACGTCTCCCCCTTACTTACCAATCTTCACTGGCTCCCTGTACTTTCCAGAATTCACTTCAAATGCTCCTGTCTAGCTTTCAAGATAATTCATGGCATCCTTCCGCCACTAATCCCTCTATCCTTCCTCGCCCAAACGCCTGCTACCACCAGATCCGCCCACAGACATAAACTATCCTTCCCCTCTCTACATGGCATCCCCCATGCAGGCAAACTGGGAAGATCCCTCCTCTCCAAAATCACGGGCCTTTGGAACGATCTCACTATCCCGCTGCGGAACCTGGGCTCCCTCCAACTGTTCCGGAAACAACTGAAAACCTGGCTTTTCTCTAATATATAACATCTCCTGCTTACTTCCCCTCTTTTTCATATGCTCTTGTAAACTCTCTCTCCCCTCTCTTCTTGTATTTTTAAGCTTTGTAAACCGTGTCGAGCTCCGCTTCCGTGGAGATGATGCGGTATATAAACTTAAGGCTTAGTTTAGTTTAGTTGAATAGGAACATGGGATCTCTTAGGGAGAGAAGGAGATAGTGTATGTTGCAAATGGGCAGACTGGATAACATAAGAACATAAGAATTGCCGCTGCTGGGTCAGACCAGTGGTCCATCGTGCCCAGCAGTACGCTCACATGGCGGCCCTTAGGTCTAAGACTGATGCTCTAAATGAGTCCAGCCTCATCTGCGTACGTTCCAGTTTAGCAGGAAACTATCCAACTTTGGCTTGAATCCCTGGAGGGTGTCTTCCCCTATAACAGACTCCGGAAGAGCGTTCCAGTTTTCTACCACTCTCTGGATGAAGACGAACTTCCTTATGTTTGTACGGAATCTATCCCCTTTCAACTTTAGAGAGTGCCCTCTCATTCTCCCTACCTTTGAGAGGGTAAACAATCTGTCTTTATCTGCTAAGTCAATTCCCTTTGAATGTTTAGATCACAGGTGTCAAAGTCGGTCCTCGAGGGCCGGAATCCAGTCGGGTTTTCAGGATTTCCCCAATGAATATGCATGAGATCTATGTGCATGCACTGCTTTCAATGCATATTCATTGGGGAAATCCTGAAAACCCGACTGGATTACGGCCCTCGAGGAGGGACTTTGACACCCCTGGTTTAGATCATGTCCCCTCTCAGTCTCCTCTTTTCAAGGGAGAAGAGGCCCAGTTTCTCCAATCTCTCACTGTACGGCAACTCCTTCAGCCCCTTAACCATTTCGCCTTTATGTGCCATCATATTTCTATGTTTCAATTATTAATTCTTTCACGAAGTACCAAGACTAGGAGACTCTCAACGAAGTTACATGGGAATACTTTTAAAATAAATAGGAAAAAAAAATTTTTTTTGGCTCTATGAATAGTTAAGCTGGATGTGGTTAGGGCATTTGGCAAATCTGCATTTAAAGAAAAGGTTTAAGAACATAAGAATTGCCTCTGCCGGGTCAGACCAGGGGTCCATCGTGCCCGGCAGTCCGCTCCCGCGGCGGCCCCCCCCCCCAGGCCATGACCTGCAAGTGTTCCCTACCTAACCTAAATGTCCATACCCTGTTCGCTTAATGTCCTGTAAGGTAAACCTCTATCTGTACCCTGTTATCCCCTTCGCTTTCAGGAAGTCATCCAATCCCTTTTTGAACCCCAGAATTGTACTCTGTCTTATCACCTCTTCGGGAAGTGCGTTCCAGGTGTCTACCACCCGTTGAGTGAAGAAGAATTTCCTTGCATTCGTTATGAATCTGTCTCCTCTCAGTTTTTCTGAATGACCTCTTGTTTTTGTTGTCCCCGCTAGTCTAAAGAATCTGTCCCTCTCCACCTTCTCTATGCCTTTCATGATTTTATAAGTCTCTATCATGTCCCCTCTCAGTCTCCGCTTTTCCAGGGTAAAGAATCCCAGCCTGTCCAACCGTTCGGCATATGAAAGGTTCTCCATGCCCTTTATCATCCTCGTTGCTCTCCTCTGGACACTCTCGAGTATTAGCATGTCCTTCTTGAGGTATGGCGACCAGTATTGGACGCAGTATTCCAGATGTGGGCGCACCATTGCTCGATACAGTGGCAGGATAACTTCCTTCGTTCTGGTAGTGATACCTTTTTTGATAATGCCTAACATTCTGTTCGCCTTCTTTGAAGCCGCTGCACATTGCGCCGCCGGCTTCATTGTGTTATCCCCCAATACCCCCAGATCTTTTTCTTGGTTGCCTTCCCCCAGTACCCTCCCTCCCATCGTATAGCTGTACATGGAGTTCCCTTCCCTTTGTGCAAAACCTTACATTTCTCCACATTGAAGCTCATCTGCCATCTTTTTGCCCACTCACTCAGTTTGTTCAGGTCGCTCTGCAATTCTTTGCATTCCTCAACAGTTCTGACCCTGCTGGAGAGTTTTGTCTCATCCGCGAACTTGATAACTTCGCACTTCGTCCCCGTTTCCAGATCATTAATAAATATATTGAATAGCAGCGGTCCCAGCACTGACCCCTGCGGAACACCTGGAAGAAAAGTTCATCGATGTGGTGAAAGTCACTGATGTTCCTAAGTTTGATAGCATGGAATCTTTCTACTATCTAGGACTCTACCAAGTACTTTGAGGATCCTGGGCCTCTTTTCCCTTGAGCAGAGGAGATTAAGAGGGGAATGATCGAAACATTCAAGGTACTGAAGGGAATAGACTTAGTAGATAAGGACAGGTTGTTCACCCTCTCCAAGGTAGGGAGAACGAGAGGGCACTCTCTAAAATTGAAAGGGGATAGATTCCATACAAACATATGAAATTCTTCCTCACCCAGAGAGTGGTAGAAAACTAGATCACTCTTCCGGAGTCTCTCATAGGGGAAAACACCCTCCAGGGATTCAAGACAAAGTTATACAAGTTCCTGCTGAACCGGAACGTACACAGGTAGGGCTAGTCTCAGTTAGGGCGCTGGTCTTTGACCAGAGGGTCGCCGCGTGAGCAGACTGCTGGGCACGATGGACCACTGGTCTGACCCAGCAGCGGCAATTCTTATGTTCTTGATTAACAATCAGTCTACCCCACTATGGCTGTTCTTATGTGGCAATTTTTAAAAGAATTCTATCTATCTGAAAATCAAGTAAAAGTTCCGTGGATATAAAATCCCTATGAAATATGTACTTAGGCAGATGTCAGCATAGCTATCGCTAGCAATCAGCATTTTCAGTTGGCATAACTTATGTCAGCAAAGGCCTATGGGAAATTATATCAATCTGACTTTGGCATGTGAATGCAGATGGACCCTGAGTGTAGGTAGACTGTTTCATATAACCCAAAAAGACTGTTTTAAGTAGCCCTGATTGAATCATGATTAGCTAAAAGGTGTTATTGTGTTAATGTCTGATTAAGAGGGTGCTTAGGACAATGGGTCCAGGTGCACAGATAACTAAAGTTAATCAGAAACTATTGTCAGAGACAGATTGGAAATACATATATGACTACAGCCTATTTTTCTCCTGTCTATGAAGGAGGGGGGAGATTTAACTTCTATTGAAGCTCAATAGATTCTGGTTTTTAGAATAAGTTTCCAACTATAAAAGCCCCCTCACAGCATCACCCCCCTCTCTTGGCTCTTGGCACTCTGGTCCTCTCTTGTTTCTCTGGAGCTCTCTCTTTCTGTCTATCCTTCTCTTTATCTATGGAACACGAAGCTTGGACCATCACCCCATCCCCCTTTTCTCTCTCTCTGCCTTTCCCTGGAATTTCAGGCTTGTATGTCTCTCTTTTCTTCTGAATTCTGTAAAGCAGGGAAACTGCGTTGCTCTCTCATTAATTGTAATGCTTAATTGTAATGCTTATAAATATTGCTTTTCTATAAGCCTATTTCTATAATATATTCTTTATGCAATCACCTCTGGCTGTGCCTTTTTGATTCTACTTCCTGGTGAATCTTCAATGAGGGAACTGAACCTGGGACCTGGTGTTTGTAAGGCGCCTCTCAAGTGACCCCACCAACCATATATTGTGGGGGCCACTAACAATCCTTACAGCAGGCTGCTAGAAAACTGCTTCAGAAGTGGGGGTAGCAGTTGTAACAAAGGCCAACAATTTTATTTTCAGTGACAAAACTGGCTTGAAATCTGCATTCAGCTTTCTTTTGATTTTGGCCAAAAATGCTGATGCCATTTCTTTTTTTTCCTCCCCTGAGGATCCCGTACTACTCGATGCACTTCTACATTAAGATGTTTAACAAATAAGATACCTACCCCACCCCTCTAGGGTGACCCCTCCATAGATGCCCAGAAAGTGAGAGGAAATCGGGAGTCCCTCATGTAGCCCTCATGAGTTTTCTTTAAATGGGTTTCTTGTACCAGGCAGATATATGCTTGTAGGCATACTAACTCCTGAAAAAAAGCCCTACGCTTATGTGTTGAATTGAGGCCACGCACATTACTGTATAAGAAATTATCTTAAGTACCTCCATCTTGACTTCCAACCCTTAACATGTCCAATGCAAACACAGAGCTCAGCCCCCACCACCACACCCTCCCATCCTCCACCTCAGGTGGATTTCCAAGATCTCCTACTAGCATCAAAGGAAGTACCAGTCCTCAAAAGCCAGTAACCCACATAGAACAGGAAAAAAAAAGTAAAATCCCCATTGCAAAGAGAAAAAAGAAAAGTCAAATCCAGCCCAAGCCACTCACCCACATATGCAGTGAAGCCAATAGCAACTAGCTCAGACTCTAACACCTTCCCACCCAACCCATCCCACAAAGCCAAAGGGGTCCCCACATAACTAGAGCACAAAAGTAGAAAAAAAAAAAAAAAACCCTCCAAAACCCCATAAACAAAACCATGCATCTCCCGCCGCCCCAAAAGTCCCACCATATTCACATTGCAGCCATACTACATACAGTACCATTCATGCAATTACTACCCAAAACCAAGCCTATGTGCAAACAGTGCCAAAAGAGCAATCCAAAAAAAAAAAAAAAAAAAAACCAGGGAAGGAGATCTCCCAAAGACTTCAGTCTAAAGAAACTCAGGAGGGTCTAGTCCCAGAACTCATGGGAGCTGCATCAGAAGCTATATGCTGCAGCCGAAATCTCCTTTCCACTCTCTGCAAGCAAAAGTGGTCAGGTGCTGCTGAATAGAGCTGGCAGCCACCTAGGCTGCAGGAACCAATACCATCTCAATGCCTTCTTTATGCAGCAAAGCCTTTGCGTCATCAAGGGAGACAACCCGCTTATGGACGTTTAATCTCCTGTACCTTCCCTCCCCCTATTCTATTTCCTCCCCCTCCTACCTATGCTCTCTCATCTCCTCCTGCCCTTCTCCCTCCTCTCTCCTCTCTTTAAAGTCACCTTGAGCCTGCATAAGTATGAGCGACTCACAAACAGACGATTAGATTAACAGACCAAAAGGGAAGGTCCAGCAATATTGAATATTGGCTCTAGCATAGGAGTGAGTCACTTCCTGGAATGCCCTTCATTTTTGCAAAGTGCTTGCAGTGATATCCTGGTAGAGCTCCAGCCGATAATCCTCCCAACGAACCGTGCCCATCTCCCGAGCTTTGCAAAACAGCCTCTCCTTCAAAGCAAAGCTCTGAAAGCAAACCACAATGTCCTTAGGCCGGTCACCCGACTTGGGTCCCAAGGCTCGGTGCGCCCTCTCATTTCCTGGGTCCAAGGTCTCATCCTGTAAGAGCCATCTAGCCAATTTTTCCACCACTGTTTTAGCATCTTTATACTGAGGAACATCAGGCACACCCCGCACATGGATATTATTGCGGCAGGCCCGATTCTCCATGTCTTCCACCTTGTCAACCAGCTCCAATAACTTGCCTCACAGATCTTCCACACTCCGCTGGGACCCCACCACTTTTTCCTCAAAGGAGTCCATTAGAATCTCAACGGTATCAATTCTGCTGCCCAGCTCAGCAAGGTCTTGACATAGCTCATGCACAGCCTCTCTAATTTGCTCAGTGGCACCTGATATCTCAGTCTTCATTGCAGCAAACAGCTCCTGCAAGTCCACCTTAGTTGGGGCCTCCATAGAGCCTTCCCGTTTTGGCTAAGGTAGCCTTCTTTAGGAGTGTATAAATGAAGCCCTGTAAATGGCGCTAGAATGCAAGTAATAACACCAAAGGAATACTCTCGATATCAAGTTAGGAGCCTGCTGCCTGACACGGTACTTTAAAAACGCAATTTTGAAGAATGCTGCAAACTGAAAGACCATGTTGGGGTTCAGTATGTAAAAGGATTGAAAGATTCCTCGTTATACCTGATTTGTTTTAGGTATATGTTATATATGTATCATTGATTTATATTGTTCAAATAAATTGATTGTCCCTGAAGTTGATTGACTTTGGGGAACCACTTCTTTTTTGGTTTATATTTTCACATGTGGGGTTGTGTTTTTTCTTTTCTATTGTGGGATAGGCATTTGAGATAGCCACTGAAGATCACAGTGGCCCTTTTGGAATTGGAGCTAGAGCAGACACAAGCAAAAAAATTAAAAAGAACCAAAACCCAAAATGCGGTTTCAATTGTCCTCTAGGTATATCATTAAACCTCTTTGTGCATAAACTGTACTGTATTTTATGCACAGAAATAGGTGCATATAAAACTGCCTGAGGGTATAAACACCTAAAAGCAGTGTGCTCTTTCATGTTCCAAACATGAATATGCTCCTAGTGGTGGTATTTGGGTAAAGCTGTTGAAAGGTATACACATATGTTTATAAAATACATGTGTATGTATATACACTTAGAACATAAGAATTGCCACTGCTGGGTCAGACCAGTGGTCCATCGTGCTTAGTAGTCCGGTCCCGCGATGGCCCTTATGTCAAAAGACCAGTGCCCTAACTGAGTCTAGCCTTACCTGCATACGTTCTGGATCAGCAAGAACTTGTTTAACTTTGTCTTGAATCCTTGGAAGGTGTTTTCCCCTATAACAGACTAAGGAAGAGCGTTCCAGATTTCTACCACTCTCTGGGTGAAGAACTTCCTTACGTTTGTACAGAATCTATCCCCTTTTAACTTGAGTGCCCTCTCTTTCTCTCTACCTTGGAGAGGGTGAACAACCTGTCTTTATCTACTAAGTCTACTCCCTTCATTATCTTGAATGTTTCGATCATGTCCCAGGTCTCCTCTTTCCAAGAGAGAAGAGGCCCAGTTTCTCTAATCTCTCACTGTACAGCAACTCCTCCAGCCCCTTAATCATTTTAGTCGCTCTTCTCTGGACCCTTTCGAGCAGTACTATGTCCTTCTTCATGTACGGCAACCAGTGCTGAATGCAGTATTCCAGGTAGGAGCATACCATGGACCGGTACAGCGGCATGATAACCTTCTCCGATCTATTTGTGATCCCCTTCTTAATCATTCCTAGCATTCTGTTTGCCCTTTTCGCCGCCACCGCATATTGCGCAGATGACTTCATTGACTTGTCTACCAGTACTCCCAAGTCTCTTTCCTGGGGGGGTCTCTCAGAGTACTACACCGGACATCCTGTATTCGTGTATAAGATTTTTGTTACCAACATGCATCACCCTACACTTATCCACGTTAAACCTCATTTGCCATGTTGCGGTCCATTTCTCAAGCGTGTTTATGTCACGTTTCAGGTCTTCGCAATCCTTCTGTGTCCTCACTATTCTGTATCGTCTGCAAATTAATTCACCTCGCTCGTCATACCAATTTACAGGTCGTTTATAAATATGTTGAAGAATACGGGTCCAAGCACCGAAACCTGCAGCACTCCACTCGTAATGCTTTTCCAGTCCGAGTATTGTCCATTTATCCCCACTCTGTTTCCTATCCGCCAACCAGTTTATAGTCCATATGAGTATTTCACCCTCGATTCCATGGTTCGCAATTTTTCGAAGTACTCCTTCATGCAGGACCTTGTTGAACGCCTTCTGAAAATCCAGATATACAATGTCGAACAGGTCACCCTTGTCTATCTGCCTGTTTACTCTCTCGAAGAAGTGCAGTAAGTTTGTCAAGCAAG
The DNA here is from genome assembly GCF_902459505.1 of Geotrypetes seraphini. Lineage (NCBI taxonomy): Eukaryota > Metazoa > Chordata > Amphibia > Gymnophiona > Dermophiidae > Geotrypetes > Geotrypetes seraphini. The sequence goes on along the minus strand of NC_047087.1, from coordinate 8,188,092 downwards.
ATCTTCCTTTGCTGAAGCTATGCTGGCTGGTCCTCATCAGATTGTGTCCGTCAAGGTGATCAATGATGCGGTCCTTTATCAGCACCTCTACCATCTTTCCCAGTACCGAAGTCAGACTCACCAGTCTATAGCTTCTGGATCTCCCCTCGAACCTTCATGGCCACCTCGATGGAATCATCGAAGAACTCATGACCCACACACGGGAGATTGGCAAGTCAATCCTGTAGATTTGGATCCATATCCACAATCCGGAGCCAAGTGAGGCGGCGCATGGCGATCGCAAAGGCTGTAACTCTCTAGGACAATTCAAAGGCGTCGTAAGAGGCCTGAAACATATACAGGCAGAGTTGGGAGAGGGTCTCCTCAAGGAAACAAAACTCCTGACGCCGAGGCTCTGGTACGACCTCCCGGAACGAGCGGAGGCAGGGGGGTGGGTCAGTATAATCAAGGGGGTGGGTCCTTAGAGTGGGCAGACTTGATGGGCTATGGCCCTTTTCTGCCGTCATTTTCTATGATTCTATGTAGGGCATCTATACAGAACAGGAGGTAGGATGTGAAGATGAAATTGTAGTTAAGGACGTGGTTCGCCATCATCGAATTCTGATAAAGGCAGCGACCAAATTTGTCCATCGTATGGCCCTCCCTGTCAGGGGGGACGGCAGCGTAAACCTTCAAGGGGTTAGACTTCTTCAAAGAAGACTCAACCACCAAGGATTGGTGTGAAAGCTGAGCACTTTCAAATCCTTTAACCGGGATAGTCTGGTACCGGGACTCCAACTTGGAGGGAATAGCCGTGAAAGCATATGGTGTCTCCAGGTTCCGGAGAAACGTCTGCTGGAAAACCTGATGCAATGGAAGGCGAAGCACCTCACGAGGCATATTGTCAACTCCCATTTCCGCCAGGTATTCCTGGGTAAAGCGGGAGTCGGACTGAAGATCTAAGTTCAAAGCTCTGCCCATGTCAGAGATGAAACGAGAAAAGGAGGAGGTACGAGAAGATTCATCCTCCCGGGGAGACTCCGACTGAGACCGGGGTGCGGCCGAAAAAGAGGGAGATATTTCCCTGGAATAGTAAGCCGGAGCCTTAGAGTCCCGTGAATGGGAGACGGAAAAGGATCGACTAAGTCATCTAGGAGGCGTTGAGGAACGGACCCGTGCAAGATGGACAGGGGAAGACCCCCGAGTCCGAGGAAACCGCTGGTGAAGCCTCAGAGAAGAGGGGGTATAGGAAAATTCCCCAACCGGCTTCGAAGTAGGCCCTTTAGAAGCCGGCAATCGCCTCGATGGGGAACATACACTATAGTCCAATTCGAGGACAAGCGTGTGTGTAGATGGTCTCGAGGTCAGAGACCTGCCCCGACAGGGTGAGGAAGACCGGGGCCTTTTAGAAGAGGAAAGCCTCGCCGCAGAAGCTGGGGAAAAATGGGCCTCCGGCCTGGAGCCCCGAAAAGTCATCAGGGGAGGAAGATTCGCTCGAGGAAACCCGACGAATCTTACGGGTGAGGCCTCGAGAGACGAGGGGACGCTCAGGCTGATCAGATCGCGACTGGGTCAAGACCGAGGTCAAAGGCGTCGAAGTCGGGACTAGCTGGCTCACCACCGAGGAAATCTGCGTGGTAATGATAGCCTTAAGTATGTCCTCGAACATAGGCACCAAGACCAAAGGTAAGTGGGTCGGAGATACAGCAGTGCGCTCCTTCGGGGGTGACCTAGAGGAAGAGTATTCCCTACGTGAAGAAGCACGCTTAGATAGATGTCTCAAAGATACCGACAAGGCGGCGCTGACATGAGGCTCCGAGGTAGGCTGCTTTGCCGGCACACCTGAGGAGAGAAGAGGAGACTTACCCGAGGCCGGAGCAACAGGAGGGACCGAGGCCGGAGCCTTCGAGTCCGACGGGGACTTGGAGGCCGAGGCGCCCAATGAGGGTGTCGAGGCTGAGCTCGAGGCCAATCCCGCAGGATCCATGGGGCCGAAGAGTTGGAGAATCTTGGCCACCCTTCGACGAAGAGCCCACGGTTGTAAAGTTGCACAACAGGGACACGACTCAGCGTGGTGCTCTGCACCCAAGCACTCCACACACCAACGATGAGGATCAGTGATGGAGATAACCCAATTGCACTTAGTACAGTTTTTAAATCCGGAACTAGGCCGGGACATAAGAAAAAGACGGCCGCGGCCCCACAAGGCCAGGCGGCCAGAGGAAGACCGGGAACCCGGTCAAAAATATACGAACTTAAAAAAATGAAAATAAAGGAAACTAAAGACACGAACATAGCAACTCAACAGAAACTAACCAAACAAGCCGCGATTCAAGAGGGACAACGAGATCGCGCGAAGCAAGGGAGCAGTGCTTTTGGCTCCACGGAAAACAGAGAACTGAGGACATGCTGAAGAGACGCATGCCTAGGCAGGGCGGGAGGGGCACGTGTGCATGCGCGGGCCAATCGCAAGCCTGAAGGTCTTTGAGCAAGTCTGCTTGCGAAAACGTTTGCTAGGGGGCTCTGTCGGTGACGTCACCCACATGTAGAGAATATGCTGCCTGCTTGTCCTGAGATATAGATTTTGCGCCTCGGTGACTGTGTCCTTAAAAAGGGACCATGCTTACTCTGGCGTTTTTACAGTGCTTATCCTCTTCTTAATCTTCTTCCCCACCATGATTCTCATTCCTTCGTAATTTCCTTTTCGGAAGTTCAATGCCATGGCCGTCATTCTGGATCAATGTTTTGCCCCTGTGTCCAGGATGAAGTGGGCCTCCTGCACTGCCTTAGGGCACACACCTATCTTCTGATGTGGTATCTGCCATCATGTTTCTATGGTCTATGTTTAATTTTAGAAAGGCAAATAAAAACATGCTTGTCTATGTGCCTTCACAGACTAGGTGCCCTGTTGAAAAATGACCCTTACCTGACAAACAATACTTTTAACAAAAACTGCATTAAATTAGTTGAGCAAATTAAAAAAAAAAAAAAATAGAATTCCACATTCAGTTTTACCTACTTAAAAAAATTATGCAGGTCATCAATAACCAGTGCCTTCATATTAAGCCAAAAAGCAAGCAAAACTGTGATTCAAATGGCAGCTATCTCCAGGACTCTACTCTAAGCATTCTTCCACTTGTGCTCTATGAGAAATTTTAAATAATCTGCATCTGGTGTCTAGATTAGAAGTAAATTGGTTTCATAAATGCTGCTGTAATACTGCTTGATCCTAAAAGAATTCCCAGCAGCAATACAAAGAACATAAGATCTGCCATCTCAAGATCAGACCTTCGGTCCATCAAGTCCGGCGATCCGCACACGCGGAGGCCCAGCAAGGTGTACATCTGGCATAATTTTAGTCACCCATATCCCTCTATGCCTCTCGTAAGGAGATGTGCATCTAGTTTGCTTTTAAACCCTAGAACGGTGGATTCCGCAATAACCTCCTCTGGGAAAGCATTCCAAGTGTCCACACTCGTTGCGTGAAGCAAAACTTCCTGATATTTGTCCTGGACTTGTCCCCCCCTTAGCTTCAGTCCATGTCCTCTTGTCTGTGTCACATTGGACATTGTAAATAATTTTTTTTCCTGCTCTATTTTGTCGATTCCTTTCAGTATTTTGAAAGTCTCGATCATAATAATAATAAGAATAATATTCTTATATGGTTTTCTAAAATTGAAGTAGGATGAACAGCGCGTGAAAACGTTACTAAGCCAGTCGTTCCATTTGCCTGCCTGGAAGGCAAGAGTTCTGTCCAAGAATCTTTTGTAGTGGCAGGCTTTTATTGTCGGATAGGTGAACAGATGAATTCTTCGTGTGGGCCTAAGATAATTTGCTAGATTGACATGGGAAACCAGGTAAGTGTGGGCCAGACCAAATATTGATTTATAACATAGACAAGTGAACTTAAACAGGATTCGCGCCTCTAGGGGCAGCCAATGGAGTCTTTGATAGTAGGGGCTTATGTGTTCCCATTTTTTCAGCCTAAAGATCAGTCGAACTGCCGAATTTTGAATGACTATGAGTCTTAGAATGGTTTTTTTGAAGGAACCCAAGTAAATAATGTTGCAATAATCGAACAAGCTCAGGATGGAAGATTGAACCAGTAAGCGGAAGAATGGTGTATCAAAGTATTTTCTGATGGTTCTGAGTTTCCATAGAACCGAAAAGCATTTTTTAACTAGTAAGTCTGTGTGTGCATTTAGAGTGAGGTGGCGGTCTAAGGTGACTCCCAGGATTTTAATGGAGTGGTCAATAGGGAAGTCCTGACCATTCAAGGAGATCAAAGAGTCTTTGATTTTGTCGTTAGGGCTTGCCAGGAAAAATTTAGTTTTGTCGGTGTTGAGCTTCAATTTGAATTCGGTCATCCATCGTTCGATTTCGTTTAGAATGGATGATAAGATGAATCTTTGTCTTGGAGGTCAGAGAAGTAAGGGGAATAACAATGGTGATATCGTCAGCATAGATATAAAATTTAACCTTTAAGCTATGTAATAGGTTCCCCAATGAGGCAAGGTAGATGTTGAACAATATGGGGGATAGAGGAGAGCCCTGCGGGACTCCGCAAGAGTTAACTCAACTAAAGGATATTTTATTGTCACTGTAGACTTGATATGATCGTTTGCTCAGAAACCCCCAAAACCATTTTAATACGTTACCTGAAAGACCAATTGACTCCAGACAGGCAATCAGAATAGCATGGTCAACTAGATCGAAGGCACTACTTAGACCTAGTTGCAGGATAAGAGCACTTGTACCCTGGCTGAATATGGTATAGAGGAAGTCTAGAAGTGATACCTCGCAGTCTCCTTTTCTCAAGGGAGAACAATCCCAGTCTTTTAAGTCGTTCCTCGTATTCTAAGTTCTCCATACCTTTTATTAGCTTCGTTGCTCGTCTCTGCACCCTCTCCAGCAGTTTTATATCCTTCTTTAGGTTGGGAGACCAATGTTGGACAAAGTATTCCAAGTATGTTCTGACCATTGCTCTATAAAGCGGCATTATAACTTTCTCCGATCTATTCGCGATTCCTTTCTTTATCATGCCTAACATTCTATTTGCTTTCTTTGCTGCTGCCGCGCATTGTGCCAACAGTTTCAGGGTCCTATCTATCAGTACACTTTTCTTTTCTTGTTCGCTCTTATCCAGATTTGCACTTGACTCGTGTTCCTTGTTCTTTTTGCCTAAATGCATTAATTTGCACTTTTCCACATTAAACTTCATCTGCCATTTCTCTAACTGACACAAGTCACTCTGGAGTTCCTCGCTATCCTTCTGCGATCTGATTGTCCGGCATAGCTTTGTGTCTTCTGCAAACTTGATGATATCACTGGATGTTCCTTCTGCTAGGTCATTGATGAAAATTTTAAATATTAAATAAGATGGGCCCAAGTACCGAGCCCTGGGGCACACCGCTAGTCACTTTCTCCCAGTCTGAGAACTTCCCATTTATGCCCACTCTCTGCTTTCTGTTCTCCAGCCATTTGCCTATCCATCTTAGGCTATCTCCCTCTATTCCATGGCTTTGTAATTTCCTGAGAAGTCTTTCAACTACAAAATATGAAGCATATTTCTGGGAACTCATAGCTCAGGGGGACTCTAATAGTTTCACACTTCGTTTTTTTTATTTTTATGCAAGTTTTATAAAAAGAAAATCAAGTAATAACCTTGTACTGAAAGGGAGCCCCAAACAAGTAACATCAGAAGGAAAAACAATAATAACTAAGCTTCACAAATCCAAGGGACAAATGGATAATGGACACAGGGAAATTCATTGGGACATTTTTCATCAAGGTTGTTATTGACAGGCACTGATTCTAGCAACCCACCAATCACTTTCCTAGTAGCCAGAAAAGCAGACAACTGTGAAGGTATGAAGAAAACATATTTCTGAGGCTAGAATGTAAACACAAATTTCACACTTCTGTCTTACCAGTATCTGAGTCTTTCTGATCGCCATTTGTTCCAACAGTGAAAGGCAACTTTCTCTTTGTAGTTTTTTCTTTCACTTCTTTCCCTCCATCACTTTGTTCCAACTTGGGAGTCTTGTTTACAGAAACTTTATCTTTATCCTGCAACAAGCAGACAGGTGTCTTAAGGGTGAGCAGCAGTAATGACATAACTATAATTGTTCCTATTACCTCTTTATCAACTGAAACACTTCATTTTCTCTCATCTATTTTGGAAATAGTAGAACAATGGGCTAAAGCATTTTGATTAAAATTGAACTATAAAAAGGCAAATATCTTTCTGGGAAGCCCACTGGATAAAATTAAGGCAACTTCTTTGAAGTTAAAAGGAATGGATTATACTATTGATCCTGCACAAGGGGGAGAAAAAAATCCAACGTGGTCTGCAGTAAACAACAGCAAGCAGAAAACAACGAAAAAACTGCAGATTATGTACAAGATGCAGGCGTAGTTTATTAATAAATGCAGTAACAAATACAACCTAATGGGACAACTATGGACCCCTGAGGAAGGCGTGTTATCCAAAACACGGACCATGTCGGGTCCCTTGGTTGGCCATAAGGTTGTATATATCACTGCATTTATTAATAAACTACGCCTGCATCTTGTACATAATCTGCAGTTTTTTTCGTTGTTTCCAGTTTTTTTCGTTGTTTTCTTCTTATACTATTGATCCTACTATTAAAAGACTGGGAGCCATCTTAGATCGTGCTCTGTCATTTGATACTCAAGTAGTTGCTTTGAAACGCCGTACTATTAAATCGTATTTTGATTTCACCTCTTTCAGACTCTTGGTGCAGTCTTTGGTTTTGGCCCCAGTGTTCTCCCCAGAAATTTTTTCCAGCCGGGTGGCATGAAAAAGTAGCTGGGTGGGGCGGGACAGGGAAATTTGGTGGTGGGGAAAATTAAGGGCTCCTTTTACCAAGCTGCAATAGCGTTTTTAGCGCGTGCAGAATTGCCACGCTACACGGCTAGAACTAACCGTCTAGCATGTGCGGCAATTCTACGCGAGCTGAGTGCGCGATAAAACCGCTATCGCAGCTTAGTAAAAGGAGCCCTAAATGTGTACTATTTGTATTAGTTAATTATTATTAGTTATTTTCCAATGCGCAATATGACTGCCTTTCTTAAGGTTTGACACTTGTTCCATAATATATATATTAAATTTAAGAAGTATCCAATTCTAGAATAATTAGATATTTGCCCTCTTTCAAATGGTATAAAGCAGCGTCTCTCAAACTTTTTTAACTCCGGCACACCAAACGGAGCAAATATTTTTTGTGGCACACTAATGCAGCAAATGTTTTTTCATGGCTGGAAAAAATTTCTGGGGAGAACACTGATGCCCTAATTTTCAAGGTCCAATCACATCAAAGAATGATGCTTATCTGGGCAGTTGTATAATAAAAAGAATGGATAAGATAACATGAGAAGTGAAATTGTCATGAATCAGAGGGATACATACCCTGTAGGTCCTAAAAGCAGGCTTGTGGATTAGATATAAACTATGAAGGCAGTGGCATAACTAGCATATGTGACACCCGAGGCCCATCATTTTGTGACACCCCCCCCCATCTGTATGAAAATATGATTTTTAGTAACAATCCACACATCACACAAGAGTGTGCCTAGGAAAAGGCAGCATCTTACATATTGCAGTGAGTAGTACATCAATACACCCATTGTAAAACTAAACAAGCCAGACTAGTACAGATCAATCCTACACAGTCAATCCTAACTGAAAACCATGTCTTTCGAACACACCTTCGCCTAGTATGGAATATGTAATCACAAACTAACCCCTCTCCCTTTTACAAAACTGTAATGTGGTTTTTAGCTATGGTGGTAACAGTTCAGACTCTCTTAGAATTCTGAGCAATTACCACCATGGCCAGTGCTAAAAAAAACGCTCTACAGTTTTGTAAAAGGGGGGATAAAATAGAAAAACGTAGACAAAGGTTAAATTGAACTACCAAGAAGCTGGACTCTGTATACAATGCAACACCACAGAAACAGCGATGCATCTCCCCTAAAGCAAAAAAATAAATAAATATAATTTTTTTTCTACATTGTCTTCTCTGGTTTCTGCTTTCCTCATAGTCTTGTCACTCTCTTCCTTTCATCCACTGTCTACCCTCTCTCTGCCCCTTCTATATGGCATCTTCTCTCCTTGTATTCCCCTTCCATCTCTCCCTACAACCCTATTATTCTGGCATCCATCTTCTTCCCTTCCCTCCTTCAATGGTCTGGCATCTCTCTCCTCTTCTTCCCTTCCCTCTCCCACACCTCCATGGTCTGGCATTTCACTCTCTCCTCTCCCTTCCCCCCACTTCCAACAGCATCTGCCCCCTTTCTTTCCCTCCAACCCAATTCCATCCAGTATCCTTCCCCCTTATGTCTCTCTCTCCTTTCCCTGCATACCAATTCCATCAGCATCTGCCCCCTTTCTCTCCCTCCACCACCCTTCCTTACCACCCTGACCTCCTTTTTCTCCCTCCACCACCCTTCTATACTCCTCTCTCCCTCCAAACCAGCAAGGTCCCATGATGATTGCTTCTGTTGCCTCTGCCTCTGGAAGATGTAAGTGACGTTGGAGGGGGTGGGCCAGCAGACACAGGGAATTGCAGCAAGGTTCCGCAATTCCTGAGGCAGAGGCGGCAAATGCAGTCATCATGGGACCTTCCTGCACTTCAGTGCGGCTGCTGACTCTGCTTCAGAATAAGTACGGCAGCCGTGCTGAGGTGCAGGTGCCATTTAGAGCAGCTTGGAAGGTTCTGGATCCAGCCGGCTGTGTACCCCCCTAGGGCTGGCACCCGGGGCGGTCTGCCACTGTATGAGGGGACAAAAAATAATAGAAAGAATGGATAACTTGACCAATTTAGACATGTCATACAATTATAACCACAAAAATACGTCATAAAATGTAATTCTAAACTCAAAAGACTCCAGACGAAAAACATACTATAGAAAGGAAACCAGAAAAGACCAAACCCATAGTACTAAGATCCAAATGCTAAAATCGGACATGTCCATTATAAAGAGACGTGTGAATCACCTCTAATTATAACGAGTGAGTCTTTAAAATATGAGACGGTAACAGATAGCCAGACTTGGTGAACGGAAGTCACCCATCTGACAATCCCCCAGAAGCAAATGCAAAGACTACAACTGATACAAAATGCAGCAGTCAGGATGATCTTCGGGCTGAAGAAGTCCGATCACATAACCCCCTCCTACCGACTCCTACACTGGCTGCCGATGGAGGCGCGCACGAAATTCAAGCTAGGATGTCTATGCTTCAAGGTATTAAATGGTCTAGCCCCAAAATACATTACAGACCTCTTCTCATTCCCAACAAACAGACATGAAAGAAACACACACATGAAATTTGTCTCCCCACCGGCTAGAGGGTGCAAATATAAGAGACACCAATAACAACTGCTATCATATCAAGCAGCCATATGGGGTAAAGACCTAGAAAAACTAATTGCGCACACAAACAACTATGAAGAATTCAGGAAACACCTAAAAACTTACCTATTCTTGAAATACCTAGGTAACGAACCGGAACATCAACCCCCCTCGTAACATCACCACATACCTGAACTTGCAAACTGTTAACCCCAACCCCTCAATCACTAAATATGAATACTCTATGAACCTACGGAATATTTCTACTTCTGTGTAAACAACTTGGCACTTCCTGGCCTTGCAACACACAAACTAACGTTAACAATACTAATGTTATCAGATGTACATTGCTATACTCTTTTAGTCGTTGTACGAGATATACACTGCTATACTCTCTAATTCGCTGTATGTAAAACTTCTCTTGATTGTATTTACAGTTTCTTTTATTGTAAACCGCCTAGAAGTCGCAAGATTACTGGCGGTATATAAGAATAAAGTTATTATTATTATTATAAATACCGGAGCCAAAACCAGAGCACCGTGATGAAACTTGAATATGGATACCTTGCATTTCTTGGCGTTGAAGCCCAGCTGTCAGGTAGATGACCAACGTTCCAACAAAAACAGGTCCTGCGTCATACTATCGTGTAAATCGGAGCCGCTCACTATGTTAAATAGTTTGGCGTCATCGGCGAAAAGTGTTATTTTACCTTGAAGCCCCTGAGTCAGGTCCCCTATGAATAAGTTGAAAAGGAGCGGTACTCCACTTGTCACTTCTGACGTTTTAGAGAAGGTACCTTTAACCACCACACTCTGAAGTCTACCATTGGCTATTTTTTGGGCTTGTGAGCTACTTTTAAAATGACCAAGTCAAAGTGATCTACTAACAATAAAAATTTTTTTTAAAAAACACAAAGTACACTGTACGCAGAGAAAATGTTAATAATCATTCCTATTCCGGGGTTTTCTCAAAGAGGTCAAAGCAGATGACTCTATGCACTGTCACCTCACTAACAACCATACAAAAATAGACAAATATACCCCCTCCCTTTTTACTAAACCACGATAGCAGTTTGCTGCGCTGAATGCCCAGTGCTGCTCTTGACGCTCATAGACTCCCTGCGCTAAAAAACGCTATTGCGGTTTAGTAAAAGGGGACCATAGTGTAAAATATAGACAGCAGATATAAATTCAGACACATTTTGATCAGTAAATTTAAAATAAACTCATTTTTCCTACCTTATTGTCTGGTGATTTCATGAGTCTCTGGTTGCACTTTCTTCTTCTGACTCTGCATCCAATCTTTCTTCCCTTCTTTCAGCCTGTATGCTTCCTCTCCTCCTGACCTCATTCCCCTCCCCCCAACTTTTTCTTCCACTCTTCCCGCCCTTTCTTTCTTTCTCTCTTCATGTCCCCTTTCTTTTTTCTGTTTCTCTTCCTGCCCTCTTACTTTCTTTCTCCTTGCCCTCCCCCAAGCCACTGCCAATGTCACTGCCATCGGGGAACAGGCCCCAAAGCCGCTGGCCGCCGCCCCCCCCCCCCCCCAAGCTGTCCCTACTTCGGGCCGACCAGCATTCTTCACCCCGATGTCAATTCTGCCGTCGGAGAAGAAGGCTGGTCGTCCCAAGATCATAATCTATTGGGGGAAATGCTGCCGGGTTCTGCCTTCGCGGAAACTGAAAGTAGGCAGGACCCGGCAGCAAGAAGAGCAAATGGAAAGCTTCTCTGACCTGTCTCCCGCCTTAGCCCGTAGCGAATTTATGCTTCGGGGATCTAACATGTGCGTGCCGGCTTCCCTTCTCTTCCCTCCCCCCCCCCCCCGGACATAACTTCCGGTTTCGGAGGGAAGAGAAGAGAAGCTGGCACACACACGTTAAAGCCCCGGAGCATAAGTTTGCTACGGGCTAAGGTGAAATCTTCAAGCCGGCTTTTTTTTTTTTTTTTATGTTGAGCAGCAGCGGAGGCTGCAGAATTTAGCTGGGCGGTCATCTAAATTACCCGGGCGGACCGCCCAGCTGAAAGGCCCTAGGGAGAACACTGTTTGGGCCTACTAGATTATTGTAATATTGTGTATTTGGGTTCCTATAAGAAAACTATTAGGAAGATGAGAGTTGTCCAGAATACTGTGGTTTGTCTGATCTATAACTTGAAGCAATCTGAACATATAGTACAGTTACTTACCGTAACAGGTGTTATCCAGGGACAGCAGGCAGATATTCTTGACTGATGGGTGACGGCACCGACGGATCCCCGGTACGGAGAATTTTAGAGTGATTGCACTCTAAGAACTTGGAAAGTTCTAGCAGGCCGCACCGCGCACGCGCGAGTGCCTTCCCGCCAAACGGAGGCGCGCGGTCCCCAGTTAAGATAAGCCAGCTAAGAAGCCAACCCGGGGAGGTGGGTGGGACGCAAGAATATCTGCCTGCTGTCCCTGGATAACACCTGTTACGGTAAGTAACTGTGCTTTATCCCAGGACAAGCAGGCAGCATATTCTTGACTGATGAGTGACCTCCAAGCTAACAAAAAGAGGGATGGAGGGAAGGTTGGCCATTAGGAAAATAAATGTTGCAAAACAGACTGGCCGAAGTGTCCATCCCGTCTGGAGAAAGCATCCAGACAATAATGAGATGTAAAAGTATGAACTGAGGACCAAGTAGCAGCTTTGCAGATTTCCTCAATAGAAGTGGAACGGAAGAAAGCTACAGATGCTGCCATAGCTCGAACCCTATGGGCCGTGACAGAACCTTCCAGTGTCAGTCCGGATTGAGCATAACAGAATGAAATGCACGCTGCAAGCCAATTTGACAACGTACGTTTAGAAACAGGATGTCCCAATTTATTCGGATCTAAGGACAGAAAGAGTTGGGGAGTTGATCTATGGGGCTTAGTACGCTCTAAATAGTAAGCTAAAGCCCGTTTACAGTCCAAAGTATGTAAAGCCTGTTCTCCAGGATGAGAATGGGGTTTTGGAAAAAATACAGGCAGGACAATTGATTGGTTGAAATGGAATTCAGAGACAACCTTAGGGAGAAACTTTGGATGTGTACGCAGAACCACCTTGTCATGATGAAAGACTGTAAAAGGTGGATCAGCAACTAGTGCATGAACTCACTGACCCTCCTGGCAGAGGTAAGAGCAATAAGGAATACCACTTTCCAAGTGAGAAACTTGAAAGGAATTGTAGCCAAAGGTTCAAACGGAGGCCTCATTAAGGCGGAAAGAACCACATTGAGATCCCAGACTACAGGAGGGGGCTTAAGAGGTGGTTTCACATTGAAAAGACGCCGCATGAATCTGGAAACCAAAGGATGAGCTGAGAGAAGTTTCCCATGAACTGGCTCATGAAAGGCAGAAATAGCACTGAGGTGGACTCTGATGGAAGTAGACTTGAGACCAGAGTCAGACAAAGAAAGAAGATAATCTAACAAGGTCTCCACTGCAAGCGAAGTGGGATCATGATGATGAAGAAAACACCAGGAAGAGAACCGGGTCCACTTCTGTTGGTAGCATTGAAGAGTGGCCGGTTTCCTGGAAGCATCTAGAATAGAACGAACGGGCTGAGACAGAAGAGAATAAGCTGAGGTCAGCCCGAGAGATACCAAGCTGTCAGGTGCAGAGACTGGAGGTTGGGATGCAGAAGGGTCTGTTGAAGCTGAGTAAGCAGAGAAGGAAACAGCGGAAGAAGAATGGGCTCCCAGGAATTGAGTTGAAGTAGAAGGGAGAACCAATGTTGCCTGGGCCACCGTGGAGCGATGAGAATCATGGTGGCTTGTTCCCTCTTGAGCTTGAACAAGGTTCGTAACATGAGAGGTAGAGGAGGGAAAGCATACAGGAACAGATTGGACCAATCCAGGAGAAATGCATCCGCTGCCAGACGGTGAGGAGAGTAGAGTCTGGAGCAGAAGTGGGGCAGCTGATGATTGTGAGGAACTGCAAAGAGGTCGATCAGAGGAGTGCCCCATTGAACGAAAATAGACTGGAGAGTCAAAGGATCAAGAGTCCATTCGTGGGGTTAGAGAATTCTGCTGAGATTGTCTGCTAAGGAATTCTGCTCTCCCTGAATGAAGACAGCTTTCAGGAATAATTGGTGATCTATCGCCCAAGACCAAATCTTTTGGGCTTCCTGACACAAGAGGCGAGAGCCTGTCCCACCCTGTTTGTTGATGTAGTACATTGCAACTTGATTGTCTGTGCAAAGGAGTAGAACTTGAGGAAAGAGGAGATGTTGGAAAGCCTTGAGGGCATAAAACATCGCCCAGAGTTCCAGAAAATTGATGTGATGTTTCTTTTCCTGAGCCGTCCAAAGGCCCTGAGTTTGAAACTCGTTTCAAGTGAGCATAAGGGGAGGCGTCTGTGGTGATGACTAGTTGATGAGGAGGTAGATGGAACAGAAAACCTCTGGAGAGATTGGAAGATATCAACCACCATTGTAGAGATTGACAAAGAGATGATGTCACAAATACCGTATTTTCGCGGATATAACGCGCACCCGTGTAAAACGCGCACACGGGTATAGCGCGCAGAAATCACGATGACATGTACAAAAACTTTTGTATACCGCGCTCACGGGTATACCGCGCATGATGCCCGACGCTCCTTTCGCCCGCCCTGACTTTCCGTGTGCTGTCCCGACTCTCCGTTCACCCCCCCTGACTTCCGTGCACTGCCCTGACTTTCCGTGCGCTGTCCCGACTCTCACTTCACCCCCCCCTGACTTCCGTGCACTGCCCTGACTTTCCGTGCGCTGTCCCGACTCTCCGTTCACCCCCCTGACTTTCCGTGCACTGTCCTCCCTTGAAGTCCTGTCCCCCCTTGAAGGTCTGTCCCCATCCTGAAAGCCTGATGCCCCCCCCGACGTCCGATACATCCCCTCCCCCCGGCAGGACCACTCGCACCCTCACCCCGAAGGACCGCCGACTCCCCAACAATATCGGGCCAGGAGGGAGCCCAAACCCTCCTGGCCATGGCGACCCCCTAACCCCACCCCGCACTACATTACGGGCAGGAGGGATCCCAGGCCCTCCTGCCCTCGACGCAAACCCCCTCCCCCCAACGACCGCCCCCCCCCCAAGAACCTCCGCCCGTCCCCCAGCCGACCCGCGACCCCCCTGGCCGACCCCCACCCGCCTTCCCCGTACCTTTGTATAGTTGGGCCAGAAGGGAGCCCAAACCCTCCTGGCCACGGCGACCCCCTAACCCCACCCCGCACTACATTACGGGCAGGAGGGATCCCAGGCCCTCCTGCCCTCGACGCAAACCCCCCCCCCCCCCAACGACCGCCCCCCCCCCAAGAACCTCCGACCGCCCCCCCAGCCGACCCGCGACCCCCCTGGCCGACCCCCACGACCCCCCCACCCCCCTTCCCCGTACCTTTGGTAGTTGGCCGGACAGACGGGAGCCAAACCCGCCTGTCCGGCAGGCAGCCAACGAACGAATGAGGCCGGATTGGCCCATCCGTCCTAAAGCTCCGCCTACTGGTGGGGCCTAAGGCGCGTGGGCCAATCAGAATAGGCCCTGGAGCCTTAGGTCCCACCTGGGGGCGCGGCCTGAGACACATGGTCGGGTTGGGCCCATGTGCCTCAGGCCGCGCCCCCAGGTGGGATCTAAGGCTCCAGGGCCTATTCTGATTGGCCCACGCGCCTTAGGCCCCACCAGTAGGCGGAGCTTTAGGACGGATTGGCCAATCCGGCCTCATTCCTTCGTTGGCTGCCTGCCGGACAGGCGGGTTTGGCTCCCGTCTGTCCGGCCAGCTACCAAAGGTACGGGGAAGGGGGGTGGGGGGGTCGTGGGGGTCGGCCAGGGGGGTCGCGGGTCGGCTGGGGGGGCGGTCGGAGGTTCTTGGGGGGGGCGGTCGTTGGGGGGGGAGGGGGGTTTGCGTCGAGGGCAGGAGGGCCTGGGATCCCTCCTGCCCGTAATGTAGTGCGGGGTGGGGTTAGGGGGTCGCCGTGGCCAGGAGGGTTTGGGCTCCCTTCTTGCCCGATATTGTCGGGAAGTCGGCGGTCCTTCGGGGTGGGGGTGCGAGTGGTCCTGCCGGGGGGGGGGATGTATCGGACGTCGGGGAGTCGGCCGGGCAAGAGGGCTTGGGCTCCCTCTTGCTCCGATCGTGGATGCGGGTGCGGGTGGGAGCGCGTGCGAGCGGTCGTTCGGGGTGGGGGTGCGAGCGGTCCTGCTGGGGGGGTGAATCGGGCGTCGGGCGGGGTGGGAACTATGTTTAAAAACTTTTGTATACCGCGCTCAGGCATATAACGCGCGAGGGGTATGCGCGGTAGGTAAAAACGCGTATAACACGCGCGTTATATCCGCGAAAATACGGTATGTGTCGTGAGCAAGGATCCATCGCTTGGGACCACCGGGTAGCTAGGGTCCATTGAGGAGTGCGCAGGTGAAGACGTGCGAATGGGGTGACATGAACTGTCGAGGCCATGTGACCCAAGAGTATCATCATTTGCTTGGCAGAGATGGAGTGTTGTGGAAGCACCTGCTGACATAGAGATTGAAGAGTGTGAAGACGGTTGGACGGCAGGAACGCTCTCATGAGGACTGTGTCCAGGACCGCTCCTATGAATTGAAGTCTCTGAGTAGGGATGAGATGTGATTTGGATAGATTGATCTCGAACCCCAGAAGTTGTAGAAAAAGGATGGTCTGGTTGGCAGCAAGGAGCACTGCCTGAGAGGAAGTGGCTTTGATTAACCAGTCGTCCAGGTAAGGGAAGACCTGAAGATGATGAGAGCGTAGAAAAGCAGCCACCACAATTAGACATTTGGTGAACACTCTGGGAGAGGAGGCAAGGCCGAAGGGTAACACCTTGTACTGCTAATGACAGTGATTGATCATGAAGCGGAGGTACTGTCTGGAGGCCAGTTTGACCGGTATGTGAATGTATGCCTCTTTGAGATCGAGGGAGCATAGCCAGTCGCCTTGATTGAGAAGAGGGTAAAGAGTGGCCAGAGAAAGCATTCTGAATTTTTCTTTGACCAAACATTTGTTGAGATTGCGAAGATCTAAAATGGGTCTGAGATCTGTTTTTTTGGGGACCAGAAAGTAACGGGAGTAGAATCCCTGCCCCTTCTGATCTAGAGGAACTTCCTCTATGGCGTTCAGAAGAAGAAGGGATTGAACTTCTTGAATAAGAAGGGAGGACTGAGGAGTGTTCAAAGCAGACTCTCTTGGCAGACTTTGGGCAGGAAGAGCCTGAAAGTTGAGAGAATAGCCGTGGCGGATGATGTTGAGGACCCACTGGTCCGAGGTGATGATCTCCCAACGGCTGATGTACAGAGTAAGACATCCTCCTATGGGTTGAGGCAGATGGGCGGATGGTAGAACACTGGCTATGCCCTGGAGAATGAAGTCAAAAGGGTTGCGTAGACTTCTGCTGTGGAGGAGGTTTCACCTGCTGCTGTTGTTGCGTTTGAGGAGGTTGCCGTTGTTGCTGACGCTGATGTCTTGGCTGCTGAGGAACCTGTGGTAAGGGTCTAGCCACATAACGGTGTTGATAGGCTGATTGCTGCCGAAAGGGCCAGACAGGTGGAGTTTTCTTCCTAGTTTTGAGAAGAGTGTCCCAGCAAGTCTCATGTGCGGATAACTTTTCAAGTTTCAAGTTTAATGACATTTGATGAATCGCTTATTACAATATCTAAGCGATGTACAGTTTAAAAACCAGATTGTGGTAATACATATAGTTTAAATGGGTTAGACAATAGACAGACAATTTGTGTGGTGGAGTCCATAGAGTCACCAAAAAGCTCATCCCCGAGACACGGGGCATTAGCCAAGCGATCTTGATGGTTGACATCAAGCTCTGATACTCTCAGCCAAGCCAGACGACGCATGGCAACAGACATGGCCTTGGCTCTGGAAGTAAGTTCAAATGTGTCATATATAGAACGTACCATGAACTTCCGAAGCTGGAGAAGGGAGGAAGAACAATGACGAAAAGCAGATCTCTTGCGGACAGGTAAGTATTTCTCAAAAGAAGCCAGATTCTGTATGAGGTGCTTCAAATAAAAAGAGAAATGAAAGGCATAATTACCAGATCGGTTAGCCAACATAGCATTTTGGTATAATCTCTTACCAAATTTGTCCATGGCCTTCCCTTCTCTGCCAGGAGGTACTGAGGCATACACACTAGCTCCCGCAGACTTTTTGAGAGTAGATTCTACTAATAAAGACTCATGCGGGAGCTGGGGTTTATCAAAACCAGGTATGGGGATGACTTTGTATAAGGAGTCCAATTTACGAGGAGCCCCTGGAATAGTCAAGGGAGTTTCTAGATTTTTATAGAAAGTCTCCCTTAAAATATCATGGAGAGGCAACTTCAGAAATTCCCTTGGAGGCTGGTCGAAGTCCAATGCATCAAGGAACGCCTTGGATTTCTTGGACTCGGCCTCCAAGGGAATGGAAAGAGACTCACACATCTCCTTCAGAAAGGTCGTGAAGGAGGCATTGTCAGGTTTAGAGGATGGATTTTGAACAGAAGGATCCTCCTCACCAGATGAACATTCACCCTCAGAGAGAAGTGGCTCTTCAGAGTCACCCCACAGATCAGGGTCCCTGATTTGGAAACTTTGATCCCGGGAATTCGGCGTCGAGGGTTCAAGGTTTCGGGATTTACGTACCGACTTACCTGACCTCAAAGAAGCGGTACCGGGAGAGGTGAGAGGCTGTAACAGTGCCGAAGTTTGGAAAGCCTGATGAAGAGCTCTCGGTTCCGGTGCCAGTACCGGCATGGAAGTCGAGGAAGCCGAATGGACCGGTACCGATAAAGTGGAAGCGGACAATAGGGGTTGCTCCACTGTCGGTACCGGTGGCTCAGACCGGACCGGGACTGGAAGGTTCGGTGCCAAGAGAGCAGGGAGTAACTGCTGCAACTGCTCCTTAAGCTGCACCTGGAGGACGGCTGCAATTCGCTCGTCTAGTGAAGGCACTGGCACCGCTTTCTTTTTCTGCGGTACCTGTGGTGCCGCTCGACGCCCAGAGGATGAGGAGGCCGAGGACGATGCACTCACCTCTATGGGGCGGAGCGTTTGCGCAGGCGCCTCGTGGTCAGCAGGACTGGACTCGCTGCCACAGCGACCGGAGGGCGCTCGAGCGGGGAAGGCTTCTTAGCCGGCTTACCTGACTGGTGCGACGCTGGCGCGGTGTTGCGCGGCGTCGAAGAAGTGGGTGCCGATTGCGAAGGAGCCGATGCCGGTGTTGATGCCGTAGAGTCAGCCATCTCGGCACCGAAAAGTAATTTCTGTTGAATTTGACGGTTTTTCAACGTTCTCTTTTTCAGTGTGGCACAACGGGTGCAGGTGGAAGCCCTATGAACCAGACCCAAGCACTGTAAACACCAGTTGTGCGGGTCGGTCAAAGAAATGGGCCGTGCACACCGTTGGCACTTTTTGAACCCTGGCTGAGGGGGCATGAACGTAAAAACGGCCTCTGCCAAATTGAAAGCCGAGGCTTCGATGGTGGCAACAGGCCCCGCCGGGGCGAACCCGAACGAAAAAAAGAAGTGCTTTTTGGTTTTGTTTTTTTTTACTAATAAATAAAATAAAAAGAAAAGAAAAGAAGGAAGATACTCTTCCGATACCGAAATTACGCGAGCGGGAAGGCGAAAAAAGAGCTTTTCAACAGCTGTTGAAAAGAACGCGTCTTCTTAGCTCCACGGAAACTAAGAAACTGGGGACCGCGCGCCTCCGTCGGGCAGGAAGGCACTCGCGCGTGCGCGGTGCGGCCTGCTAGAACTTTCCAAGTTCTTAGAGTGCAATCACTCTAAAATTGTCCGTACCGGGGCTCCGTCGGTGCCGTCACCCATCAATCAAGAATATGCTGCCTGCTTGTCCTGGGATAAAACATCTTATCTTAGGAAATTGCATTGGCTTCCTGTTGAAGCAAGAATACTTTTCAAATTTGCATGTATCAGTTAAGAGACTATTTGGAAATACAGTGGTACCTTGGTTTAAGAGCATAATTCGTTCCAGAAGCATGCTCTTAAACCAAAACACTCGTATATCAAAGCAACTTTCCCCATAGAAGATAATGGAAACTTGAACAATTTGTTCCACATCCCCAAAAACTTAATTACCATTAGGGACGCCTCCACCGCTGCCTCTGCCACAGACCCATCCACCCGGCTCCTCCAATTCTCCTCCTCTGCTGCTGTTGGCTGCCTCTCACTGCGGGTGTGCTGGCTAAGCAAACGCCGCCACCGCCGCAACAGAGCCCGACTGGACACTGTTGGCTCTGTCGCTCCCGGACGCTGCCCCCTCTCCCCCCCGGATGCCACTAACCCCTCTTCTGGGACTCTCAAGTGTTGGCTCACTCCTGCCAGACGCACCCCGACTCCCATGCTCTACCCGAGGCCACCGGCGCTGCTATCGCCTCTTCCGCCCCCCCCTACCCGACTGGCCTTGTCCTTACCCCTGCACCGCCGGTGATAAAAGTTCCTGCCGCCGGTCTGCTGCTGAGCCTTGAGCATCTGCGCATGCTCAAGGCCTTCTGGATCTCATCCTCACCAAGATTCTGCTAGCTATCTGAACTGAGGCGACACGCCCTGTGCTGGGCGGGAAGGCACTCGTGCATGCACGTTGCGGGCGACTCGAAACTTCGAGTTTCATCAAGCAAGACTGCTTGTGAGGCGTCCACATCGGGGCTCCGTTGGATCACGTCACCCATTAGTGAGAATACCTGCCTGCTTGTCCTGGGATAAAGTAACTTCAGCAACTCTTGTATTTTCCGCAGTTTAGATTTTTTTTAATTCTTTATTTTTGCTTCAGACTCAGTGGTCTGTTATAAAAAATGGTTGTCACAACTATGTTCACAGGCATGCAGTGCTTTAGGGGTAGAAGTCTCTCAGATCTGAAGTAGTGAATAAAAATAGAAACATTACCTTTTTCCCAGTTTGTTTTTCTACCATGTCGTTACGGAGAGAGAAGGCTTCTGACTGTGGTGTTTTAGAACACCCAGCTTTGGGCATCGTTCTGCCTTCCTTACTTGAACTTCATGTATGCTGCCATCTCTTTGTTATCAACTGTCTTTCATAAAGAAAAAAGACAAAATGAAAGAGCAAATTACAGTACCAAACAAACCAAAGCATGTTTCAGATACACATATTATGTCACCAGTTTGCTAAATGAGACTATGTAATAATGTGTGACTATAGGGATAGAGAGACACATTCCCCCACCCTCTTCCCCTTCTTGTTTGCCTCTGCTCAGATTCTTTTTTCTCACAGGGTCCACTCTTATCTTTCCCCTGTGCCAAAGTTTGTCTTGGAGCACTGACACAACCTGTGGTGTCCTACAACCACCTCCAGCACATCATCATATGACTACAGGAAAACACACACCGAAATTGCATAAAAAGAAGTACTGCACCATAGCCCAACACATCCAGCTCAAGTCAAGGGGACCAATACTACAAGCACCCATCAAAATCTGGCACTGGAGAAGTTGCCTATGATGCTTATATTTAAATCTAGAACCTGGTCTTTGGCACTGCAGTTTTGCCCATTTCATTTGAGTGTCTAGCTCCATTGCAACCAACCTCTACTGCAGGGGTGTCAAAGTCCCTCCTCGAGGGCCGCAATCCAGTCGGATTTTCGGGATTTCCCCAATGAATATACATGAGATCTATTAGCATACAATGAAAGCAGTGCATGCATATAGAGCTCATGCATATTCATTGGGGAAATCCTGAAAACCCGACTGGATTGCAGCTCTCGAGGAGGGACTTTGACACCCCTGCTCTACTGCAAGTGTATTAACAAAACCTTTGATGCGTAGCTACAAATCATTTTAGAAAAAGTCCTTATCCACAAACCACAAAAAAAAAACCAAACAAACAAACACAGCTCTTTCTAGAAGCCAGTGTATAAATAAGCAAGGCAAAAACACAGCCACTGGCTACCACTATTATACAATGGCTGAAATGACCTCATTAGAAGCAGCAAAGATTGCCACTGCAGAATCCTTGATCTCAGTCAGAAGAGACGCTAGACCTATGAAATTAATTTAGGGTTTCTGCATGGCAATAGGCAACACTGTCACAGAGCCATTGGGCAGGCCACATATGCAGCTCCTTTCATTAGAAGATGGTACATCATGTTGAAACACTGAATCAAGACATACATTCTCTCTTTCAGTTGGACAACTAAGCTTGGGTACACATTTGAAACACAGAGTACGTACGACAGTTTTCAAAATCAAAAAGAAAATACAGTCAAACCTCAGTTTGCGAGTAACGCGGTTTGTGAGTGTTTTGCAAGATGAGCAAAACATTCGAGCAAACTTTAACTCACAAACTGAGCGCTGACTTGATAAGCGAGCGTGTCACACCAACCAACCCCAGGGACTGGCTTCTCTCCCCCGCGGCCCACCTCCAAAGCGGACACCGGCATCCGCCAACCCACAGGACATACGTCTGCCGGTGCTGAAAAGAGCCTGCCGCGAATTCTGGTGCTAAAAGAGCCTTCTGCAAATTCTATGCTGGGATGCTGCAGGGCCTTGAGCATCTGCGCATGCTCAAGGCTTTCTGGTTCTCATCCTCTCTGAAATTCTCATGAGATTCTCAAAGAACTTCTCTGATTTCTGTAGTAAGCAAATTAATGGAAATGCTTTTAAAACAGAAATGGTGAAGTTTCTGGAATCCTGTGGATTACAGGAACGGAGGCAACATGGATTCACTAGAGGTAGGTCTTGTCAGACAAATCTGATCAATTTCTTTGACTGGGTGACCAGAAAATTGGATAGAGTGAGCTAGATGTGGTGTATTTAGATTTTAGCAAAGCCTTTGACAGTTTTCCACACAGACGTCTAATAGATAAACCCAGTACCCTCGGGATGGGTCTCAAAGTGACGGGCTGAGTCACAAACTGGTTGAGTGGAAGGCGACAAGAGGATAGTGATCAATGGAGATCACTCTGAGGAAAGAGATGTTACCAGTGGTGTGCCTCAAGGTTCTGTTCTTGGGCCTGTTCTTTTTAACATTTTTTTAAACGATATTGCTGCAGGGCAAGATTTGTTTCTTTGTGATTGATACCAAAATCTGCAATAGAGTAGACATGCCAAATAGTGTGAACAACATGAAGAAAGTCTTGGTGAAGCTTGAAAAATGGCAGCTAAAATTTAATGCTAAGACATGCAAGGTCATGCATTTGGGCTGCAAAAACCCAAGGGAACAGTATAGTTTAGGGCAGGGTGGGCAACGAGGGCCAGAATCCAGTCAGGTTTTTAGGATTTCCCCAGTGAATATGCAAGATCAATTTGCATACAATGGGAGGCAGTGCATGCAAATAGATCTCATGCATATTCATTGGGGAAATCCTGAAAACCCGATTGGATTCCGGCCCTCGTTGCCCACATCTTGTTTAGGGGGTGAAGAACGTATGTGCACGGTCGTGAATGGGGACCATGAATATTCTAGATCACGTAGGAAGGATAGTGGTTCTGTGACCAATTTGTCATCTTTGTTTTCTAGGTGGAGATTTAAGTCTCCCAGCAGTACACAGTTGGCTGAGGAAAGAGTGTTTTTAAATATGTCATAGAATATTTCCCTTACATGGGGGCCAGTTTTTAGGTGGTAATGTAGAAAAGTATGCAGGTGAGGGTATCTTCTAAAGATGAGTTTCACAGCTGGCAAATGAATATTTCAAAATTCTTATTTTGTTCAAATTATAATGTTGTGAACTCAATGAATTGTTTCAGTATGATTGTTAAGCCTCCTCCTCATTTGTTTTTCCACCATAGTGGTATGATTTTATAACCTGGTTAGCAGAGGACTTTAATGATCGGGTCTTCTGCTGATGGTAGCCATGTTTCTGTTAGGAATAAACAGCTAAGTTGTTCCTCTGTGAACCAGTCCATGATTAGGTTGGCTTTATATCTTATTTTGGTTTAAGCACAGGGGATTGGGAGACAGTTGGTCTGATAATCTGAGGAGCGTGGCAGAAGTGTTGCTGAAAGAAGGAATAGTGAACTTCCTAGAATCTAATGGGTTACATGATCCAAGGCAACGTGGCTTTACTAAAGGTAAATCGTGCCAAACGAGCCTAATTGAATTTTTTGATTGGGTGACCAGAGAACTGGATAGAGGACATATATATGCTAGATGTAATTTAGGATCAAACAATTTTTATTGATGCAAAACAACATCAAATGCAAAAAACATCAAATACAGAATGATGCATCAAATACAATAATATAATAAACACACATAAATAATGCCTTCAAACCCCCACCCCCCCCATAAACCCCTCTCAATCTATGTATGACTATGTTAAAAAAAATTAAATACCCTCTACATCCCCTACCCAAACCCCCCTTCCTTTCACCACCCAATGGTACTCTCTACCCCACCTCATCAAAACACACTATTTTTATCTCAATCCTATTAAATAAAAGCCTAATTAAGACACCCATCTTAAAACCGCACTTCGACCTTTAGGATGTAAGACTTGCAAATATGGATCCCAGCATAAACAGCATTTTTCGCTTCCTAGTCCTTCCAGCTGATGTAACTGGTTCCGCCAATGCCAAAACTTCGGCGGGTCAGGAATTGTCCAATATTGAAGTATACATTTTTTTTTTTTTTGCCAATAGACTCATCTTCCTACACAGCGCGATGTAATTTACTTAGATTTCAGCAAAGCCTCTGACATGGTTCCTCATAGGAGGCTCTTGAAGAAACTAGAAGGGCTGAAGTTAGGACCCAAAGTGGAGAACTGGACTAGAAACTGGTTTACGGACAGACCCCAGAGGGTGGTGGTTAATGGAAGTAGCTCGGAGGAAGAAAAGGTGAGTAGTGGAGTCCCTCAGGATTCGGTGCTGGGGCCGATTCTATTCAATATGTTTGTGAGTGACATTGCTGAAGGGTTAGAAGGAAAAGTTTGCCTTTTTGCGGATGATACCAAGATTTCTAACAGAATAGACACCGAGGAAAGAGTGGAAAGCATGAAAAAGGATCTGCAAAAGTTAGAGGAATGGTCTAAAATCTGGCAACTAAAATTCAATGCAAAGAAATGCAGAGTAATGCGATTAATAATCGGAAGGAGCTGCATATGCTGGGAGAGGAGAGGCTGATATGCACGGATGGGGAGAGGGACCTTGGGGTGATAAGTGTCCGAAGATCTAAAGGCAATAAAACAGTGTGAAAAGGCGGTGACTGCTGCCAGAAAGATGCTGGGCTGTATAAAGAGAGGCGTAACCAGTAGAAGAACAAAGGTGTTGATGTCCCTGTACAGGTCGATGGGGAGGCCTCACTTGGAATATTGTGTTCAGTTTTGGAGACTGTATTTGGCGAAGGACACAAAAAGGCTTGAAGCGGTCCAGAGGAGGGCGATGAAAATGGTAGGAGGTTTGCACCAAAAGACGTATGAAGAGAGACTGGAAGCCCTGAATATTTATGGCGCATACAAATACAACCATGTCTCTCCCCTTTTAATCGATGCTCACTGGCTACCTGTCGAACATAGAATTAGTTATAAAATTCTACTATTAATCTTTACAACTCGTTCACACAGTCAACCAGAGTTTATTGATAGACTCCTTACTTCCTATTATCCCGCTAAATCTCTTCGCTCTGTATCACAAAATCTCCTAGTTGTACCATCTTTAAAACTAATTCATACATTCAGATCCAATAATTTCGCCGTCACTGCACCCCCCCCTTTGGAATTCATTGCCTAATCATTTACGAATGGAATCTTCGACAAAGCAATTTAGAGCAAAACTCAAAACATTTTTATTTGAGGATGCTTTTGGATAAAACTGTCCTTCTTAGGACTTAATCAACTACAGTCCCATTCATTACCTATTGTTTTACCCCTAAGTGTGCTTTATTCAAATATTGTAGTTCAGTCCTTCTTTCCCAATTGTGTGTAGTTAGTATATGTGTTTTTTTTGTAAATGTCTACTAACCTAACATGGTTTTATATAATATTTTAACTCTAATTTGTTTTGTTTCTTTTAAAGGTATATCTTTTATTATTGCTGTACACTGCCTAGAAAATTTGAATAAGCAGTATAATTTTTTTTTTAATAAACTTGAAACTATACCTTAGAGAAAAGGAGGGACAGGGGAGATATGATTCAGACATTCAAATACTTGAAAGGTATTAACGTATAACAAAATCTTTTCCAGAGAAAGGAAAAAGCACAGTTACTTACCGTAACAGGTGTTATCCAGGGACAGCAGGCAGCTAGTCTCACTAATGGGTGACGTGATCCAACGGAGCCCCGATGCGGACGCCTCACAAGCAGTCTTGCTTGAAGAATCTCGAAGTTTCGAATCGCCCGAACCGCGCATGCACGAGTGTCTTCCCACCCAGTGCAGGGCGCGTCTCCTCAATTTAGAAAGCTAGCAGAGAAGCCAACCCGGGAAGGTGGGTGGGTCGTGAGAATAGCTGCCTGCTGTCCCTGGATAACATCTGTTACGGTAAGTAACTGTGCTTTATCCCAGGACAAGCAGGCAGGTATTCTCACTAATGGGTGACCTCCAAGCTAACCAAAGTGGGATGGTGGGAGAGTTGGCAACTTAGGAGAATAAATTTTGCAATACTGTTTGGCCAAACTGTCCATCCCGTCTGGAGAAAGTATCCAGACAATAATGAGAAGTGAAGGTATGAACCGAGGACCAAGTAGCAGCTTTACAAATTTCCTCAATAGGCGTAGATCTGAGGAAAGCCACAGAAGCTGCAATTGCTCGGACCTTATTGGCTATGACTTTACTGTGAAGAAGAAACCCAGCCTGGGCATTGCAGAATGAGATACAAGCCGCCATCCAATTGGAGATGGTATGTTTAGAAATTGGACATCCCAACTTGTTCGGATCAAAGGAGACAAAAAGCTGAGGAGCAGTTCTGTGCAGTGTGGTGTGTTCCAAATAGAAAGCCAAAGCAAGTTTATAGTCCAGAGTATGAAGAGCTGATTCTCCAGGATGAGAATGAGGCTTTGGAAAAAACACTGGAAGCACAATGGATTGGTTGAGATGAAATGCCGAGACTACTTTAGGAAGGAATTTCGGATGAGTGCCAAGAACCACCTTGTCATGATGGAACACGTAAAAGGTGGGTGGGTCCGCAACCGACGCTTGAAGCTCAATGACTCGTCGAGCAGAAGTGAGGCCAATGAGAAACACTACTTTCCAAGTGAGATACTTCAGATGAGCCTTGTCCATTGGTTCAAATGGAGGTTTCATCAGTTGAGTAAGAACAATATTGAGATCCCAAACCACTGGAGGAGGTTTGAGAGGAGATTTGACATTGAAAAGCCCTTTCATGAATCTGGAAACCATAGGATGAGCAGAGAGAGGTTTCCCTTCAATAGGCTGATGGAAAGCAGCAATTGCACTAAGGTAGACTCGGATCGAGGTAGACTTGAGACCAGACTGAGAAAGCTGCAGCAGATAGTCCAAAACTGAAGATAAGGAGGAAAGTTGAGGCTCCTTATAATGAGAAAAACACCAAACAGAAAATCTAGTCCATTTTTGGTGATAGCATTGTCTAGTAGTAGGCTTCCGTGAAGCTTCCAAAACATCCCTCACAGATTGAGAAAACGGTAGAGGAGCTATGTTGAGAGGAACCAAGCTGTCAGGTGGAGAGACTGCAGGTTGGGATGAAGTAGAGATCCCTGATGCTGCGTAAGCAGAGAGGGAAAAACTGGTAGAAGATATGGCTCCCTGCTGCTGAGTTGAAGAAGGAAAGAGTACCAGGAGGAATGTTTTCAGAAGAAATTCCCAAGTTCTCAATCAAATATCTTTTGAAGAAATCAATAGGTGGAATACCAGGTGAAATTGGGAAATTCAGTATACGAAGATTCAATCTCCTGTTATAATTTTCAAATTGCTCTAGAACATAAGAACATAAGAAATGCCTCTGCTGGGTCAGACCCGAGGTCCATCGTGCCCAGCAGTCCGCTCACGCGGCGGCCCAACAGGTCCAGGACCTGTGCAGTAATCTTCTATCTATACCCCTCTATCCCCATTTCCAGTAGAAATTTGTCCAATCCTTTCTTGAAACCCAGTACCGTACTCTGCCTTATAACGTCCTCTGGAAGCGCATTCCAGGTGTCCACCACACGTTGGGTAAAGAAGAACTTCCTAGCATTTGTTTTGAATCTGTCCCCTTTCAACTTTTCCGAATGCCCTCTTGTTCTCTTATTTTTCGAAAGTTCGAAGAATCTGTCCCTCTCTACTCTCTCTATGCCCTTCATGATCTTATAAGTCTCTATCATATCCCCTCTAAGTCTCCTCTTCTCCAGGGAAAAGAGACCCAGCTTCTCCAATCTCTCAGAATATGACAGGTTTTCCATACCTATTATCAGACGTGTTGCTCTCCTTTGAACCCTCTCGACTAATGCCATATCCTTCTTAAGATACGGCGACCAATATTGGACGCAGTACTCCAAATGCGGGCGCACCATCGCCCGATACAACGGCAGGATAACTTCTTTCGTTCTGGCTGTAATACCCTTTTTGATTATACCAAGCATTCTATTCGCTCTCTTAGCAGCCGCTGCACACTGTACCGACGGCTTCATTGTCATGTCCACCATTACCCCCAAGTCCCTTTCCTGGGTACTCTTATTCAATAACATCCCTCCCATTGTATAGTTGTACCTCGAGTTTCTGCTCCCCACATGTAATACTTTACATTTTTCAATGTTGAACTTCATCTGCCATTTCGCCGCCCATTCTTCTAATTTGTTCAAGTCCCTTTGCAACTTTTCGCAGTCCTCTGTAGTCCGAGCTCCATTAAATAGTTTGGTGTCGTCCGCAAATTTTATTATCTCGCACTTCGTTCCTGTTTCTAGATCATTTATGAAGATATTAAATAGCAGCGGCCCGAGCACCGAGCCCTGCGGGACACCACTCGTGACCCTCCTCCAGTCGGAGTAGTGACCCTTCACTCCTACCCTTTGTTTTCTACCCTCCAACCAGTTTCTGATCCATCTATGTACGTCTCCTTCCACCCCATGGTTCTTCAGTTTCCGGAGTAGACGTTCATGGGGCACCTTGTCAAAGGCTTTTTGGAAATCTAGATATATGATGTCTATGGGGTCTCCTTTGTCCATCCGTTTGTTGATCCCTTCGAAGAAGTGCAATAAATTCGTTAGGCACGATCTTCCCTTGCAGAAACCATGCTGGCTGGTTATCAGAAGTTCATTTTTTTCAAAATGTTGATCGATGTTTTCTTTTATCAGTGCTTCTGCCATTTTCCCTGGAACCGAAGTCAGGCTCACCGGCCTGTAGTTTCCCGGGTCACCTCTTGATCCCTTTTTAAAGATGGGCGTAACGTTGGCTATCTTCCAATCTTCCGGGATCTCGCCTGTTTTCAGGGATAAGTTGCAAATTTGCTGCAGTAGTTCCGCTATCTCCTCCTTTAATTCCTTCAGAACCCTTGGATGTATGCCATCCGGACCTGGGGATTTGTCAGTTTTTAGTTTTTCTATCTGCCTACGAACGTCCTCAAGGCTCACTTCTATGGATGTTAATTTTTCTGCCTGACTTCCGTTGAAGAATTGCTCAGGTTCCGGTATGTTGGACGTGTTTTCGTTTGTAAATACAGACGAGAAGAACATGTTAAGTCTTTCTGCCACTACCTTCTCCTCCTTCACCACTCCCTTCCTGTCTCCGTCGTCCAGCGGTCCCACTTCCTCTCTAGCCGGCTGCTTCCCTTTAACATATCTGAAGAATGGTTTGAAATTTCTTGCTTCCCTGGCTAGCCTCTCTTCATACTCTCTTTTGGCTTTCCGAACCTCACGGTGACATTCTTTTTGATGCTTCTTGTGCTCTTTCCAGCTCCCCTCAGTTTTGTCCTTTTTCCATTTCTTGAATGATTTTTTCTTATTGCCTATCGCTTCCTTCACTGTTTTGGTTATCCACGCCGGGTCTTTTGTTCGATTCTTTTTACACCCCTTCCTGAATCTGGGGATATACAGATTTTGCGCCTCGCTCACCATGTCCCTGAAGAAGGACCAGGCATGATTTACCGTTAGCCATGTTTTGGAAGTGTTCCTAAGTTTCTTCCTTACCAATTCCCTCATTGCTTCGTAGTTTCCTTTCCTGAAGTTAAACGTTGTCGCAATGGATCTCTTGCCTTTTGACACTCCTACCTCAACCTTGAACTTGATCATATTATGATCGCTGTTTCCCAATGGTCCCACTACTTCTACTTCCTTTGCAGGTCCCCTTAACCCATTTAGGATTAGATCCAGAGTGGCATTTCCTCTCGTCGGTTCTCTAACAAGCTGTTCCATGAAACAATCCTGTGTAGCTTCCAGGAATTTTGTTTCCCTAGCGCATTTCGAGCTTCCAAGCCTCCAGTCTATCCCAGGGTAGTTGAAGTCTCCCATAATAACCGTGTTGCCGCTTTTGCATTCACGCTTCATCTCGGCTTCCATTTCCTCATCGATATCTCTGGTTTGCCCCGGTGGGCGATAAAACAGGCCCATCTTTATTTCAGGCCCTTTCCTTCCCGGTATTTTAACCCATAGAGATTCCGGCTTGCTGGCCGTCTCTGCTGTGTCCATTTGTGTGGATTGTATGCCTTCTTTTATGTATAGGGCTATTCCACCTCCTTTTTGTCCTGTTCTGTCCTGGCGATAGAGCTTGTATCCTGGTAGTGCTGTATCCCATTTGCTTTCCTCATTCCACCATGTTTCAGAGATTCCAATGATGTCGATGTCTTCTGCGTTGGCCAAGGCTTCTAGTTCCCCCATTTTGTTTCTTAGGCTCCTTGCATTAGCATATATGCACTTTAGATCCTGGTATTTTGCTGTCCTCCTTTCCTTTCCCTGTGCTTCGGTCCATATTTTCTTCTCTTTTGCTGCAGACATTGTAACCACTTCTTCTGGGTTAGTCGACTCCTGTAGTTTGTCCCTTGTTCCTTCCCAGCCATTTTTCCCCTCGGTATCTTCACAGGATACCGTCTTCCGAATCGTCGACCCTTTGTCAACTGTCGGCTTTCCCCTTCTTCTTAGTTTAAAGCCTGTTCTATTCCTCTCTTGACGTTGTTTGCTAGGAGTCTAGTTCCTGCTGCGCTCAGGTGCAGTCCATCTTTCCTGTATAGCTTGCTCTTGCCCCAGAACGCCGTCCAGTTCCTCACGTTCCTATGTATAGAGGAATTATCTTTAATTATTGTTGATTTAAACATTTGAAGCTGCTGTATATCCTCCTGTATCTGTTTGGTTTGGCTTGAGAAATCCAATTTAACTGAGTCAATAGTTTTAGTTAAAGTATCAATCTTAAGGTTAATATTTGTACCTCCTCAGTATTTTTAGCCATAGAAGCCTCCATACGTTGTAGAAGCAACCAAATGTCTCCCAAGGAAGCCTCTGTTGATGTTGGTGTAGATGTACTTGTTGTTAGTTCTTTCAGCTTCCCTGCACTTGCTGGTTCCGGTTCAACGCCCTCACCGGGCAGCCCCATGGATTCCCTTCCGGGGTCATGGCTCTCCCGCATCTGAACTCCGGCAGTAGCTGGACACACGGGGGTGAATGGATCCGGAGGGGACAAAGATATTTCACTCCCCGAAAGGGGGAAAAGCTCTCCACCGCATTCTCCCAAAACCGGGTCACCTCCTCTGATAGCTCGGGTAGCCGTCGTTTGAGCCGCGAAAAAGCGGTCAACTGTTTGCTGGATGGCTTGCTGCATGGGTGTCGAAGAGAGGGCCGGCGGGGGAACGGCCCTCAACACCCCTTTCCTCTTTGGCGGCATCTATACTCAGGAAAAGGTGAGAAGAAAAAAGCCTGCAATCGTCCCAATCTTCCTGCTCCGCTTCACTGCGACTCACTCACCGCCGCCATCTTGTCACACCCCGGTATTCCTACCTCAACCTTGAACTTGATCATGTTATGATCGCTGTTTCCCAACGGTCCCACTACTTCTACTTCCTTTGCAGGTCCCTCTAACCCATTTAGGATTAGATCCAGGGTGGCATTTCCTCTCATCGGTTCCCTAACAAGCTGCTCCAAGAAGCAATCTTGTGTAGCCTCCAGGAATTCTGTCTCCCTAGCGCATTTTGATCTTCCAAGACTCCAGTCTATCCCGAGGTAATTGAAGTCTCCCATAATAACCATGTTACCTCTTTTGCATTCTCGCTTATCTCAGCTTCCATTTCTTCATCGATATCTCCGGTTTGCACGGGTGGACGATAGTATAGGCCCATCTTTATTTCAGGCCCTTTCCTTCCCGGTATTTTAACCCATAGTGATTCCAGCCTATTTGTCGTCTCTGCTGTGTCCATTCTTGTTGATTGTATGCTTTCTTTTATGTATAGGGCTATTCCACCTCCTTTTTGCCCTGACCTATCCTGGCGATAGAGCTTGTACCCCAGCAGAAAGATTAGTAGACTCCATCTCAAAGAGGCTATCCACCAGGAAGAAACAACGTTTAAAAGCACGAGGCTTAAGTGTTTGGCAAGGCAGGCACGAGGTAGAATGATATTTCGGCCCAAGGCACTTGAGGCAGCGTCCGTGAGGGTCCGTAAGAGATTTCGTGCTCTTGCACTCGCTACACTGTTTGAAACCGGTAACATGCCAGGGCATAGACAAAAATACAGCCGACGCAAAGTCGAAGCCCGCGGGCCGCGGCCGAGCGGCCTGTACCGGACTAACGGACGGAAGTAAAATTTAAAAAAAAAAGAAAGAAAGAAAGAAAAAGATTAACACAGCGATTCGTGAGAAAAATAAAATACAAACCACGGTGAGAGAAGGCACGAACGACGAAGTTACCAGAGAGAGCCAAAAAAGACGGACTTCTCGGCTCCGCGGAAAAATAAGAACTGAGGAGACGCGCCCTGTGCGCTGGGCGGGAAGGCACTCGCGCATGCACGGTGCGGGCGACTCAAAACTTCTAGTTTCTTCAAGCAAGTCTGCTTGTGAGGCGTCCGCATCGGGGCTCCATCGGATGACATCACCCATATGTGAAAATACCTGCCTGGTGAGAGATACATGCGGTCAGTGCTTGACGTACAAGATGCAAGAAACATACAGTCAGTGCTTAAGATACGAGGTGAAGAGCAAACAGTCCGTGCTTGAGATGCAAGGTGAAGAACATACGGTTTGTGCTTGAGATGCGAGGTGAAGGAACATTCGATCTGGAAATTCAATTACGGTTGAAGGCGATTGTAAGTTAGTCTAAAATCTTGAGTTGGGACGGTGGCCGAGATTAAGATGAGGGCCGCAAGGGTGGATGAGGTGAGTTGGGAATTTAGAATTTGTCAAACAATCGAGTCTTCAGGGATTTTCTAAAGTTAGCATATGTAGTGGCCTCAACTATGGGTTTTCCAAGCCATGTGTTCAGTTTAGCTGCCTGGAATGATAGCGTTCTATCTAGAAACTTTTTGTATTGGCAAGATTTCAGGGAGGGGTAGTTAAATAGGTTTGTTCTGCGGGTGCTCTTGTTAGAGCCGTTAAGAGAGAACTGGGCGACGAGGTAAGCTGGAAGCATCCCAAAGAGAGCTTTGTAGCAAATGCAGGCGAACTTGAAAAGGACTCTGGATTCTACAGAAGATAGGCAGAAGTGATATTCTCTTTGATCTAGCACGCAATGGTAGCCTTGGAAGTGCCGTCCCCCTTACGAGAACCTGCTAAGAGGACAAAAAGATGTTCTGACTTCCGGATCTCCTGGGACCATTTAACATAAGAGCAAAGGACCCAACAGACATCCAACTTGCACAACTGCCTCTGTTCTGAAGAGCCCCTCCCGGATACCCAAGAGGACCATGGACTGGTTAACATGAAAAGGCGCGACCACCTTTAGCAGAAAGGAAGAACAGGCCGTAGCACCACCAGCTCCCCAGGAAGGGAGGCCTACAAGAAAAGGCCTGTAGCTCAGAAATGCGTCTCACAGAAGTAATGGTTACCAGGAAAACCGCCTTGAGAGTAAGGTTCTTCAACGAGCAAGAACCCAGGGGCTCAAAGGGAGGGCATACTAGCATGAACAGGATCAGATTGAGATCCCTGGCCAGAACTGAAGGCCACACTGAAGGCCAAAGCAATTTATCCGCCCTCAAAAAGTGAACCACATCCGGAAAAGAAGTTAAATGCTTACCTTGCAAAATGCAGACAAAGCTGCAAGCTGAATCCGGAAAGAAGACCAGGCCAGGTCCCTATCCAGGCCATCCTGCAAGAATTCCAAGATGAGAGGCAAAGAGGCGCGAAAGGAAAACCACTCGATGCACAGCACACCACTCTTCAAAGAAACACCAAACCCACACATAAACCCGAGAGTGGAAGGCCTCCAGGACCCCAAGAGAGTGGATATAATTTTATCTGAAGAACCTCTCTTACCAAGGCTTTCCCTCTCAAGAGCCAAGCCATAAGACAAAAGGGACCCGGATCGAACATTAGAATGGGGCCCTGAATCAGAAGGTCTGGCAACAGGGGCAGCAGAAGAGGATCTGCCATGAGATAATGAGCCAGATTCTCGTACCACGGGTGCCTGGGCCAGTCCGGAGCTCCCAGGATCACGCGGCCGGGGTGCCAAGTAATGCGAAAGACTCTGCCCACCATTGGCCATGGAGGAAACACATACAGGAGGCCCGCCATCAGCCAAGGTTGTACCAGAGCATCCAGCCCCTTGGCCTGAACATCTCTGTGCTGACTGAAGAACCGTGGCGCTTTAGTGTTGATATTCGTGGCCATCAGGTCCATGACCGGGGGCCCCCAAGACAGCACAATCAACTCAAATGCTGCAGAACTGAGACACCATTCTCCGTGATCAAGCACACGAAGACTGAGGAAATCTGCCTGGACATTCTCCACTCCTGCTATGTGAGAAGCCGAGATGTCCCAAAGATAAGTCTCTGCCCATACCATGAGCAGAGCAGCCTCCTGTGCCACCAGACGATACCTGGTTTCTCCCTAACGATCGACATAAACCACCACCGTGGCATTGTCCGAGAGAACCCAAACAGACTTGCCCTTCAACAATGTCTGGAACACTAGCAACGCCAGCAAGATGGCTCTGGTCTCTAGAACATTGATCGACCAAGACATCTCCTCCAGAGACCAGCTGCCCTGAGCCGAGCGACTGAGACACTGATATCCCCCAATTGAGGAGATTGGTGTCCGTGAGAAACACTGTCCACTGAGGCTGATCCAGACTCACTCTCTGCAATAGATTGCAAAGACTGTAGCTACCAACAGAGACTGAAAAAAAATTAACCCCCGAAGAGGAACGGGAGAGTCCAAATCGTGCACCTGGGGCGATCACTGCTGAAGCAGAGAATGCTGAAGCTGGCGCATGTGAATTGAACCATGTCCAAGGAAACCACCATTGACCCGAAGACCTGGAGAAATACCTGCGCCCAAGACGGGAAGCCATCAGAAGATGAATCTGCGACTGCAACTTGACCACTCAAGCTTCTGGCAGAAGACCTTCCACAAGCTGGTGTCGAAAAGAACCCCAAGGTATTCCAGTCGCTGAGACGTAGCCAACCAATTCTTGGACAGGTTGACTACCCATAATAGCAACTGTAGGAACTCCACATCCCAAGCTGAAACTTGGGAACTTCTCCTGAAAAGACTTTACTCGGATCAAGCAGTCATCCAGATAGGGGTAAACGAGAATGCCCTCCTTGCACAAGTTCGGCACGACCTCCATAATCTTGGTGAACATCCGCGGAGCAATGGCCAGACAAAAAGGAAGCACACAAAATTGATACAATGTCCAGATCTCCTCTGAAGTAACCCGCTCTATTTTGAAACTCTCCTGGAAATGTCCAGATAACCTTTTGTGCTATCTGACTTGAACTGCAAGGTAATAGTGGAATAAAAATCACTAATGTAATTTCATGTCATGTCATGATGGTGCCATCCCAAGTTTGCAAAGTGAAAGAACCGCTGATGGGAGGCGCAAATCGGAACATGCAAGTAGGCTTCCGTCAGATCGAGAGAGGTCAAAAATTCCCCTCGGCTGAACTGCCAGAATGATAGATCTCAGGTTCTCCAGGTGAAAAGACGGAACTCGCAGAGCCCTGTTGACCCCCTTCAGATCCAAGATGGGCCGAAAGTCCCCTCTTTCTTGGGCACCACGAAGTAAATTGAATACCGGCCGGTGCCATGGACACTACTGCTTTGAGATCTAGCAATCTTTGAAGCGTCTGGCGAAAGGCCCACTTCTTCCATGCCACCTGACAAGAAGTGAGAAAGTGATCTGGCAAGGAACGCGAAAACTCCAGAGCATAACCATCCCAAATCACCTGCAGGACCCACTGATCTAATTGTGATCTCAGCCCACCCCTGGTAAAAGTCTTGCTACTGAGCGCCCACTGGAGCCAAGGGAGGAGCCGGCAAGGAGTCAATGGGTGGGACGGGCAACGGGGGGACTAGCGGAGGAATCACGTCCCTCCCCATCGAAAGGGTTGCATGCGCTGAAAGTAATAGTCCCAGGAATGATCCAGAGGCAGTAAAAGCAGCAGCCCCTCAACCAGGATGGTATCTGCGAAAATCACGCAAATGCCCCTGAACAATGTAACCCTACGCAGGTGGGCGGGCATGGTCTTCAGGAAGATGGAGCACCTTAGAGTCCATTAAGGTTTGAACCAACTTGTCCAAATCCTCACCAAACATAAAAACTCCCAAACGGGAAATTTTGTCAGCTTAGCCTTAGATGCCGTATCCGCCAACAAACCTGGAACCACAAGGTATGACAAGCGGCCACCCCAAGAGCCATAGACTTGGCCGATGCCTGCAACAGGTCATACATGGCATCAGAGAGATAAGCACCCATCTCAATTTTGGCTACTTTCTGTTTCACCAAGGACCAGTCATCAGACTCACAGTCAAGGACACGCTCGGCCCACCACACAAGCCCGAGCTACCAGACAGCAATGTTACTTACCGTAACAGTTGTTATCCAGGGACAGCAGGCAGCTATTCTCACTAGTGGGTGATGTCATCTGACAGAGCCCCGATATGGACATCTCACAAGCATACATGCTTGCAGCAACTTCAGAAGTTTCGAGATGCCCGTACCGCGCATGCGCCAGTGCCTTCCCGCCCGATGGTCCGGGCGTGTCTCCTCAGTTCAGATAGCTAGCAGAGAAGCCAACCCAGGGGAGGTGGGTGGGACGTGAGAATAGCTGCCTGCTGTCCCTGGATAACAACTGTTACGGTAAGTAACATTGCTTTATCCCAGGACAAGCAGGCAGGTATTCTCACTAGTGGGTGACCTCCAAGCTAACCTCAATGGGATGGTGGGAGAGTTGGCAACTTAAGAGAATAAATTTTGTAATACTGTTTGGCCAAACTGTCCATCCCGTCTGGAGAAAGTATCCAGACAATAATGAGAGGTGAATGTATGAACCGAGGACCAAGTGGCAGCCTTACAAATCTCCTCAATCGGTGTCGATCTGAGGAAGGCTACAGAGGCCGCCATTGCTCTGACCCTATGGGCTGTGACTTTACAGGGAAGGGGTAATCCAGCCTGGGCATAGCAGAAAGAGATGCAAGCCGCCATCCAGTTGGAGATCGTACGCTTCGATACAGGTTGTCCCAACTTGTTCGGATCAAAGGAGACGAAAAGTTGAGCAGTTCTGTGTGGTTTGGTGTGATCCAGGTAGAAAGCCAAAGCACGTTTACAGTCCAGAGTGTGAAGAGCTGATTCTCCAGGATGAGAATGAGGCTTTGGAAAAAACACAGGAAGAACTATGGATTGGTTGAGATGAAATTCAGTGACCACTTTAGGCAGGAATTTCAGATGAGTGCGAAGGACCACCTTGTCATGATGGAAAACTGTGAAAGGTGGATCCGCCACTAAGGCCTGAAGCTCACTGACTTTGCAGGCAGAAGTGAGGGCAACAAGAAAAACCACTTTCCAAGTGAGAAACTTCAGCAAAGCCTTGTTGAGAGGCTCAAAAGGAGGTTTCATAAGCTGAGAAAGGACAACATTGAGGTCCCAAACCACTGGAGGAGGTTTGAGAGGAGGATTGACATGGAAAAGTCCTTTCATAAATCTAGAAACCACAGGATGAGCAGAGAGAGGTTTCTCTTGGAGAGGCTGATGGAAAGCCGCAATAGCACTCAGGTGGACTCGTATGGATGTAGACTTGAGGCCAGACTGAGATAGGTGTAGAAGATAGTCCAACACAGAAGACAGGGAGGTTCTCTGAGGCTCCTTATGATGAGAAACACACCAGGAAGAGAATCTAGTCCACTTTTGAGAGTAGCATTGTCTAGTAGCAGGCTTCCTGGAAGCCTCCAGCACCTCCCTCACCGCCTGGGAAAACTGGTGAGGAGTTACGTTGAGAGTAACCAAGCTGTCAGGTGGAGACACTGCAGGTTGGGATGGAGTAGAGATCCCTGTTGCTGAGTAAGCAGTGAAGGAAACACTGGAAGAAGGAATGGCTCCCTGCTGCTGAGTTGAAGTAGAAGGGAGTACCAAGGCTGTCTGGGCCACCGAGGAGCTACCAGAATCATGGTGGCATGGTCTGATTTCAATTTGACTAGAGTCTTTTGAATGAGTGGAAATGGAGGAAACGCATACAGAAAGCGATTCCCCCAGTCCAGCAGAAAAGCATCTGCCTCGAGGCGATGAGGAGTGTAGATCCTGGAACAGAATTGAGGCAGTTTGAAGTTGTGGGGAGCCGCAAAGAGGTCTATCTGAGGCGTCCCCCACTGAGAAAAGATCTGAAGAAGGGGCCTGGAATGGAGGGTCCATTTGTGAGGTTGGAGAAGACGACTCAAGTTGTCCGCCAGGGCATTGTCCTTCCCCTGAATGTAGACAGCTTTGAGGAAGGTATTGTGGCGAATCGCCCAATCCCAGACTCTGAGAGCTTCCTGGCAGAGGGAGGCCGAGCCCATGCCCCCCTGCTTGTTGACATAATACATGGCGACCTGATTGTCCGTGCGAATGAGGACCACCATGTCGTGAAGCAGATGTTGAAACGCTTGAAGAGCATTGAAGATCGCTCTGAGCTCCAGAAAGTTGATATGATATAGCCGGTCCGCACTGGTCCATAATCCCTGAGTGCGAAGACCGTCCAAATGAGCTCCCCATGCATAAGTCGAAGAATCTGTCGCGAGAACCTTCTGATGGGGAGGAGTGTGAAACAGCAAACCTCTGGATAGATTCGAAGAGGTCATCCACCAAAGTAGCGACTGCTGAAGAGCAGGAGTGACTATGATGTGACGAGTCAAAGGGTCTGACACCTGAGTCCATTGAGAAGCAAGGGTCCACTGAGGAATTCTGAGGTGAAGTCTGGCAAAAGGCATCACATGAACTGTAGAGACCATGTGGCCCAGGAGAACCATCATGTGTCTCGCTAAGATGGACGGGCGAGAAGACACCGACTGGCAGAAACAAAGAAGAGTTTCCAAGCGCTGAGGCGGGAGGAATGCTCTGAGCTGAATGGTATCCAGAACCGCCCCGATGAAGGGAAGAGACTGGGTAGGCTGTAGATGAGATTTGGGGAAGTTGATCTCGAAGCCCAAACTCTGCAGGAACCAAATCGTGGTTAGGGTCGCCGAGATGACCCCTGGAGCCGAGGTGGCCTTGATGAGCCAGTCGTCGAGGTAGGGAAATACCTGAAGCCACTGGTTCCGGAGTGCAGCGGCCACGACCACCAGACATTTCGTGAAGACTCTGGTAGATGAGGACAGGCCGAATGGAAGCACTCGATACTGCAGATGCAGATGTCCCACCCGAAATCTGAGGAACTTGCGAGAGGCCGGATGAATGGGAATGTGAGTGTAGGCCTCCTTGAGATCCAGAGAGCATAACCAGTTGTTCTGCTCGATGAGGGGGTAGAGAGAAGCAAGGGTCAACATGCGAAACCTCTCCTTGATCAGGAACTTGTTGAGGATCCTGAGGTCTAGAATAGGTCGTCTTCTTCGGAACAAGGAAGTACCGGGAGTAAAAACCCCGGTTGTGTTGGTTCACAGGGACCGGCTCGATGGCCCGGAGCCAGAGCAAATCCTGAGCTTCCTGAAGAAGAAGGGCGGTCTGTGTCAAGTTTGAAGGATACTCTCTTGGAGGGTGGTCCGGAGGGACCTGATGGAACTGAAGAGAGTACCCTTCCTTGATGATGGTAAGGACCCAGAGGTCGGTGGTGATAGCCGCCCATCGATGATAAAAATGATGGAGGCGACCCCCAATGGGAAAAACAGGGGAAGGCAGAACGAGATTGGTTATGCTCCCTAAGAGAAAGTCAAAAAGGCTGAGGAGCCTTGGGGACAGTAGAAGGCTGAGGTTTTTGTTGAGCCTTCTGTGGAGGTTGTCTCTTCGCATAGCGCCGCTGATAGATCAAAGGTGGTCGAGAAGGTCGAGACTGCGTCGGCTTAGGCTTGGGACGAAGAATAGACTGAAAAGATTTCTCATGGTCAGACGGTTTCTTCGTCACAGTCTCGATGGATTCATCAAACAAATCTGCTCCTGCACAAGGAACGTTGGCAAGTCTGTCCTGGAGGTTTGGGTCCATGTCAATGGTCCGAAGCCACGCCAATCGACGCATAGCCACAGAATAGGCGGCAGCCCATGCCGAGAGCTCGAAGGCATCATAGGAGGATTGCATCAATTGAAGGCGCAGCTGGGACAGCGAGGCGACCACTTCCTTGAATTCGAAGCGAGCCTGAGACTCAATGTAAGGCGTAAACTTCCGAAGCACAGGCAGGAAGAACTCCAAATGTTGCAAAATGAAAAGTATAATTGAGAACTCGGGAAGCCATCATCGAGTTCTGGTATATGCACCTCCCGAATTTATCCATGGTCCGGCCCTCTCTGCCCGGAGGTACCGAGGCATACACCTTGGACGGATGAGACTTCTTAAGGGAGGATTCGACCAACAGGGATTGGTGAGAGAGTTGAGAGCCCTCGAATCCCTTGTGATGCACTGTTCGGTACCTGGCATCTAACTTGCTAGGAACGGCCGGGACAGAGTACGGCGTTTCAAAACACCTCATGAAAGTTTGGTCAAGGAGTTTGTGCAGAGGAAGACGAAGAGACTCGGCAGGAGGATGAGGCAAATGCATGGTATCCAGGTATTCCTTGGAGTATCGGGAACTGGAGTCCAAGGTGATGTCCAGGTCATCCGCCATCTGCCGGAGGAAAGATGAGAAGAATAACTGGTCCGCTAGCACAGGCCGGCGGGACGGACTGGACGAAGTCGAGGCCTCGGGATCCATAGAGACCTGTGAACGACAAGGCGAGAACGAGCCACAGGGATCCTCGAACTCCGGTCCCGGAGGAGGAGAGACATCCGAAGAGGAATACCCTACACGAGGTAGCTTCTTCTGAGGCGAGACTGTAGAGTGTCGAGAGGAATGCCTTGAAGAATGCCTGGACCGACGCCCCTCCCGATGTCTGGAAGGGGATCTAGATCGGCGGTGCTTAGAATGGTCCCCAGAAGCCTCCAAGGAGTAGATGGGACTCGAGGCAGTAGAGTGAAGAGGCGGGAGATTCGACGCCTCTCGAGATGCATCCCAGGCCTGATAAGGAGTGCGGAAGAACTCTTCCTGTTTGCGATGCCCAGGGCTTCGATTACTCGAAGGAGGATTCCAAATATCCTCGTCCGGAGGTGTAATAGGCTCTAAGGGGGGCATGTCACTAAAAGAGGCCCGCCTCGAGGGACCGGCCACCGAGCACCGCTCCTCCTCGCCAAGCAGCGAGAGCGAACGGCGAGAAGGGGGCGGCTCCCCCCCCGAGGAGGAACCGGTTGGTCACCCTGAATCGTGGCCAGCAACTTGGGTCCCACGGTGGTCATAAGCTCGATGAATTGAGCCTCCATAATTGAACGTAACGAAGCCGACAAGGAGGGAGACGCACCTAAAGTGGGGCCTCCTGAACGGTCTTCGCGTTCCTTCGTGGTCGAGTGCTTTGGCTTGGAAGCCTTCGGCACTTTGAGAACTACTGGCGGAATGGGAGGCGGGGGTACCTGATCCGAGGAGACGGAGGAAGGCACCTGAGCAGGAGGCGGGGTCGAAGCTTGAATAAAGGAAGCCGGCTTCAGGAGACCCGGCGCAGTAGTAGTGGCGGGAGGCTTTGCAGATGCAGGCGAAGCGCTGGTCGAAGCCGAAGGTTCCTTAGCAGCTTCCATCTTGAACATCAACTCCCACAAAAAACAGCGACGCTTAAATGCACGTGCTGTGAGAGTGGAACAAGGCCGGCACGATTTCGGAAAATGTTCTGGACCAAGACACTGCAGGCAGCGTCGATGCGGGTCCGTCAACGAAATCGCGCGCTGGCACTTGCTACACTTTTTAAAACCGGTAATTGGCCGGGACATAGGCCGAAAAAGCTCCGCCGCAAGATCGAAGGAGCTG
Organism: Geotrypetes seraphini; assembly: GCF_902459505.1. Classification (NCBI taxonomy): domain Eukaryota; kingdom Metazoa; phylum Chordata; class Amphibia; order Gymnophiona; family Dermophiidae; genus Geotrypetes; species Geotrypetes seraphini. Next base: position 8,146,490 of record NC_047087.1, on the reverse strand, counting down.
GGCCTGAGCCACGCGGCCGACCCAGTCGAATCACCGGAAGAAATTTTTATTTATTTTTTTTTTTTTTAAATAAGAAATTGAAGAAAGAAAATACACGATAAAGAGTAAAATAACTCAAAACCGCGGCGATTAGAAGGCAAGAAACATGGGTTCAATTAGCGCAGAACTGAAGTAAACTTCTCAGATCCGCGGAAAGAAAAGAACTGAGGAGACACGCCCGGACCATCGGGCGGGAAGGCACTGGCGCATGTGCGGTACGGGCATCTCGAAACTTCTGAAGTTTCTGCAAGCAAGTATGCTTGTGAGACGTCCGTATCGGGGCTCTGTCGGATGACATCACCCACTAGTGAGAATACCTGCCTGCTTGTCCTGGGATAACGCCACATATCGCCTCCTGGACCACAAGGGCAGAGACATCAAAATTCTGCTTAAGGATGGTCTCTAACCTACACTCCTCAGAGTCCCTAAGGGTAAGCCGCCCTAAACGGGCACTGTATGCCATTTTGTGATGGACGAGACCACCATGTCCACCACCGGCAACTTCAAAGTATCCCTATCCCACTCTGGGATGGGATACAGGCGAACCATAGAGCATGCAAAATGAAAGGGCGCCTCTGGCGCTTTCCACTGCGCAAGCACAAATATCCCGAATATCCTGATGCATAGGAAAAGAGTGGGATGCTGAGCGGATCTTCCGAAGCAGAGGGTCCACCACACGCAGGGTCTCCTTCGTGTCTTCTGCGAAATGCAACACCAAGGAGACCTAAAGAATAAGCTCCTGGAGCTCTTCCTGCTGCAAGATGCGCACCACAGATGCATCCTCGTCAGCTGATGGAACTGAAAAAACTGCCACCAACGGCACCTGAGACGATCCTGGAGGTCTCCCAAAGAGTCCAGGTCCTCATCAAGAGAAAACTGCTCCCCATAGAAAAAATCATAGCCCCAAGAGACCCTCAACTGTTTGGACGATAGAGGAGGCGGGGACAAAACCAGCGCTAAGGGGGGCCAAACTGGAGTGGACACAGAGGTAAACACCCCCCCACCCCACCCCCAGGGCAGAAGTAGGACCCCCAGCCGTCTTACACAAGGCAAAAACAAAATCGTGAAAAAAACCCCTGGCAGCCCAATGGGACTCACTGCCAAAGCAGAGGACCCAGCAGAAACCTGCTCCTGTCTCTCCAATACAAGGGGAAGGTCACCTGAGGCTGTAGACAAAATTGAGGTACTTCCTGCCAAAATCAGAGCACAGCGCAACGAAAAACATGCTCCCGAGGCCTATAGGAGCTGAGAAACCTGAACCGTCCCAGCCGCTAAAGATCATTGTGCAATACGCAACCTAGCTAAGGGAAAAAGTGCCAGTTAGCAATACATTTTTCCCCTCATATTTTACCTGTTCCCTGCACACGCATATTTATTGTATCTGTATTCGCTGATTGTAACTATTTGCTGATTGCCCAGCCCTCCTCTGTTGTAAACCGTATTAGCTGATTCTTTGTTGTATCTATATTCACTGATTGTAACTATTCGCTGATTGTCCAGCCCTTCTTTGTTGTGAACCGCCTCGAACTACTACGGCTTTGGCGGTATATAAGAAATAGAATAATAATAATAATAAGCACTAACAATGAACTGAAGGCTCCCTTCACACTGGCACTGCCTCATGATTTTTTTTTCGTCAGAACAGACTCAGAGAGCCAGTGGAATCTGTTCTGACAGACAAAAAAAAAAAAAAAAAATCCCAAAACATATGCCTTGCTAGTATCGGTGGCAAGGCTTACAACTGAGGCATCTCTAGAAAAAATTTTGGAGATGTGGAGGAAATAGAGGGAGGAACTCAACTCATGACCCGTCAAGTGAGACACCCCCGAGGTCAGATGGACCCCCCAAAAGCATCCCCCCAAGCTCAATCCAGCACCAAACAGGGATAAAAAGGCCACTAAACAACTTCCAACAGTCCTACACTAACCATTTTCAGGGAAGACAGGCACAGCTTATCACACCTGCTAAGACTGAGAACAGACTAGTTAGACTAGAGCAGTGGTTCCCAACCCTGTCCTGGAGGACCACCAGGCCAATCGGGTTTTCAGGCTAGCCCTAATGAATATGCATGAGAGAGATTTGCATATAATGGAAGTGAGAGGCATGCAAATCTGCTCCATGCATATTCATTAGGGCTATCCTGAAAACCCGATTGGCCTAGTGGTCCTCCAGGACAGGGTTGGGAACCACTGGACTAGAGTGAAGCACAGCTACATTAACCGCTCACATCCTCTTATCAACTCTGAAAGATAAGATAAATTAAGATTCAATTTCTTAAGGGATCTCCCACCATAGAATAAACTAAACAGAAACTTACATATTCATAAGGGAACATTTCAATGGAATACTGGCCAGAATGCTCTTTCTGATCTTTTTCTCTCTCTCTGTACCAGAAGCCCTATGAAACAAAACAGAAGGAAAAGGTTATATGAAGAATTCATTGAAATAAGCACCTTCCAATGGAAACTGAGTTCTGCAACAAAGGGTCACAACATCACTTAGACTCATGAGTTTCATAAGGAAATGTGGTGGATCCAGAAACAAGCTTCCCACTGAAAGTAGAACAAAACAGTAAAATAATTCAAGAAAACCTAATAAAGAGTAATGGGGAACTGAGAATAAAATCAAATTGTGGTAGTGGACATCAACCATAGGTAGATAATGCCTTCAATATATGGTCCTTGCAGATTTTTATTTACCTTAATATTTGGTTTTCTAAGTTATTATGGCTGTAAAAAAAAAAAAAAAAAGAGGTGGAAAAATATTTAGAGCACAGTCAACACTTTTTCAAGAGCAAAAATAATGTTTTTCCTTTTTTTCTCTCTCACTCTCTCTATATTTCAGATTTCCTTTCTATTTTCGCTCAGGGTGTTAGGTTTTCAAATCACAGTTAACTGATGTGAAGATATTAGTACAATGGCGCAAAGCAGATATTGAAAGATTAGGTTTTTACCTGGATAATCTTCTTTCTGTTAATCTACTACTGATACCGTACATATGGTTTTCAATCCAAGCCCACAAACCGGGACTTGCAGAAGTGACACACTCAGCTTGCCACACCTGTATAGTACACCCCCTCAGTTTTGTCCCAAAGCAATCGATCACCACTGGAATAAAACACAAATGGGTATGGGGAACTTTCATGCCAACATCAAACAGTTCTATTCCGTTCTGCAACTTATAAGAGAACAAAGAAATAGCAATAAACATGAAAACATTCAAGAAACATAGCAGCAATAATAACCAATCTGCTATGTGCAATAAGCACCAACATCAAAGGAGACAGAGGCTGAATAATGCACTTACATATAGAGGGCCATCTGGCTGGCAGGAGAAGAATCTCGGGCCTGGAAATGAGAGATATCCGAGGCAGAAAAGCAGGCAATACCGAAAAAAGATAGAGGGAAGGTCATATGGAATCTGTAGTAGATTAACAAAAGAAGATTAACCAGGAAAGAATCTAATTTTTCATTCTAATACATCTACTCCAGATTCCATACATATGGTGCCGCACCAGAACAATGGCAATGGTATAGGATGGGACAAAAGAGCCTGCCTGCAAAACCAAAGAGTTGCCACATCCACTCTGTAAAACCTCGCAGAAGTATAAAGCTGCGCCACTCCTGGTTGAGCATGCCTTGAGAGAAACCGACGGCTGATTTCCATAGGCGATGTATGTCAATGAAATGGCCATGCAAATCCATCTGGCTTACTACACCTGAACTGATTAGTAAGTACAAACAGATGGTCAGAAAGATAAAAATCATTGGTCCTATCTAAGTAGTGAAGACAGACGTTTTGTACATTGTTTCTGTAATATCATATCCTGCTTATTGGACCCCGTGGGTTGAAAGGCAGGCAGACAAACCTCCTGGTTGACATGGAAATCAGAAACAACCTTCAAAAGAAAAGGAGGAATAGCACGGAGAGTTATTTCTGCCTCTGTGATTCTGAGAATGAGTTCTCTACAAGAGAGCTTGCAGCTCTGACAATTGCCTTGCCAAAATGATTGCCACTAGGAATACTGCATTGACTGTGAGGTCCAAAAGGGATCAGCCTTTGAACAGCTCAAAAAGGAGCTTTAGCAAGGCCTTTCCATGTGGGAAAAGGATGCAGTGGTGGCCTCAAACAAAGTGTATCTCTACGAAATCTAGTCACATCTGAATGAGCTGTAAGCAAAATAGAACCACTTTGCGCCCTGAAGCATGAGAGACCTGCCACTTGTTCCTTGAGGGAAGCCACTGCCAGGCCTTTCTCCAGAACAGCTTGCAAAAAAGCTAGGACTACCGGAATGGGAGCACATAACGGCTCCACTTGGTCCCTGTCGCACCACTGTTGAAAAGTCTTCCAAGCCGTGGCATAGGTGGCTATAGTAGAGGGCTTTCCTGTCCGCAACAGAGTAGCAATAACTACATCTGAATAGCCTGCTGGAATTGGGACCTTGTGCTCAAAAGCCATACCATAAGACCAAAGCACTGGGGATTTTCCATGGGAACTGATCCCTGACTGAAGACCATGATGAAGAGGGAACTTGAGGCCCCTGTCCCACTGAAGATGGACAAGATCTGCATACCAAAGATGATGAGAAGTTCAGGGCCACTAAACTCATGAAACTAGAATGTGTCGAGATCCTGCAGATGACTCAGCCCACTATGAACCAAAGCAGGAAGAAGCAAAACAAATCCTGGTTTGGCCAGGGCTAAACTAACACGCCTAGTCCTAATCTGCCTGGTTCTGCTCTTCGACTGAAGCAGTGTGTTAATTTTGAGTTCTTGGCAGAAACCATCAAAGTCCACTGCTGGTCTGCCCCAGCGACGCACAATGAGTTGGAACACCTTTTGTAAGAGGAACCATTCCCCCAGGTCCAGGACTTGACAACTGAGAAAGTCTGCTTTAACTAAAGTAAAACTTAAATTTATAGACCGGGTCATCTTCATATAATAAAGTTCAACTCTGTTTACAATAAACTAAAAAACTGAAAAAATTAACTACTCCAGCCATGTGCGCAATGGACAGAGCCTGAAGATATACTTCAGCCCACCGAAAGAGCATCTGTGCTTCCAGATGCAATGTAGCACTTCTGGTGCCCCCTGCCAGTTCACATATACTAATGCTGTTACATTGTCGGAAGACACTTGTACTGCTTTCCCCCTTAGGGCCTTTTCCAGAGTTCGTAACACTAGCCTGATGGCTAGAAGCTCTAGATGGTTTATGGACCACCGTTTTTGATGGGGAGTCCACTGGCCCTGGATGGAGTGGTCTCTACAGTGGGTCTTCAAGCCAAAAAGGCTGGCATTGATCGTGAGAGCCACCCACTCCGCGACCCAGAGAGGTATGCCCTTAGACAAGGAAGCTTCTTAAAGCTACCGGCAAAAGTTGCTCCTCACTATCTCTGTCTATGGAAGTTGCATCTGAAGAGAATAATGCTGAATGGACCACCAAGACAGGAGAGACTCCTGTAGGGGTCGCTTATGCACCCTGGCCAAGGAATAACCTCCATTCAGGCTGTCATGGAGCCCAAAACATAAAGGTAGTGCCAGTGCATAGGGGACAGAAGGTCTTAGAGAGCCCAGATTTGGTTCTGGAACTTCTGTTTACTTGGCTTTGGAAGAAAAACGCAGCCCTGTGCCATATCGAACTAAATGCCCAGATATTCCAAGCTCCGAGTTGGTTCCAGCTGGCTCTTCCTGAAGCTGACAATCCAGTCCAGCCTTTGCAGGAGAACCACAACCTTACGCATTTCCTGCTCGCACTATAGCCTGGATGGAGCTCTGACAAGCCAACCATTCAAATAGGGGTGTACTTGGACCCCCATTTTGCAGAGATAAGCAGCCACCATTACCATTACTTTGGTCAAGGTGTGGGGTGCCATCACCAATCTGAAGGGAAGGGCTACAAACTGGAAATTCTGCTGGAGAGCATGAAATCTCCAATATTTCCTGTTCCCGGAAAGATGGGAATATGAAGATAGGTTACTGTTAAATCCAGAGATGACAGCAGTGCTGGGTAGTAACTAGTTACATTGTTAGGTAACTATCTATGTAACCAGTTACTTCGTGATAAGCTCAATAAAAAGTTAAGTAGCTAGTTACTTTATTTTAGTTAACTACTAACAAAATTAACAAGTTACTTTTGCATTACTGTTTACATAGCATGCAGAACAATTGATAACGAATTTCCATTAATACTATTTTACTCATTAAGGCTCCAATTCAACTCATTTCTCTTACCTCGCCACACTGCAGTATAGTAACTACCCATCTACAGGCTATACGTAGCGACAGCCAGTCAAACGGGCTCTACTGAACTGAAAGAGTTGCTTCATAAATGGCTGGACTGTTTTTGCAAACTTAAAAGGGACTAATCTGCAAACTCATTTGCATGTACTGTTATTAGTAATATCAAGGGCCTCTGAAATGGCTAAGAGGCTCTAAACACTGAGGAGAGAACCCCAGAAGGGAAGGGGGGAATACCTCCCCTTTCAAAATGAAGCTCCAAGGACTACTGTGGACATAAGATATTCTCAACCTGAGATAAAAAGAAGGCAGTGATAAAGATCTGTAGACTGGAAAAGTACCTTGTCAGAGTCCTGGGACTCTAGGACTCTCTGGGCTCTTGAGGGGATGAATGCTGGTTGCGGCCTAATGCTCAGTAAGCCCACAATGGAGTAAAATGATATTCACAACACAAGCTCATCTGAACGTTCAATCTTCACTGAATGTTTTACACTAGTACAGTCAGACAGCAGAAATATTCATGTATGTTGCAAACTTTGCCCACCGGATTCTAAGCAGACCTACAGCTGTGCAATCAATAATTCTGCCGGATTTAACTATCACCCCCCTCCCAAATTCATATACAACTAAAATATACCACATGAAAATAATATCTTATGTCATTCTTGTTGTATGATATTGTAGATTTTCAAGTGATGTTGTACTATAATTGTTTGATATTTACTGTACACTTGATGTAACTTATAAAATGAATAAAGAAATTAAAAAAATAATAATAATAATAATAATTCCGCTGGATTCTAAGCAGACCTACAGCTGTGCAATCAATAATACCGCAAATCTTAAGAAGCAAATGCAAAATGTCCACCCAGCTGCACATGATAAAACTGCCTTCGACGAAGAGATCAGCAAGCTGTTCTTCATCAGATGAATCAGAATTACAGTTGCGCGGGGAGAGAAATCCCACATGGCCCTGCCAAAACCCTACCCATCCCCGCCAGGAATCCCTTCCGTCCCCGCCCATCCCTATAAACTTCAGAAATAGTTATTTCATTTAATTATGCTACTGAATTAAAGGCTCTGGTAGAGATCCATTTACAAATAAGCAAAGAGACTTTATTAATTTGGAAATATTAATTGGGAAGAATACATACTTTGTAAACGGATTTCTACCAGAGCCTCTAATGTAAATATAAGGAAAAATTATGATCTTACCTGTTAATTTTCTTTCCTTTAGACGCACCAGACGAATCCAGAGACCAATGGGATAGCACACATCTACCAGCAGGCGGAGCTAGAGAAACTGATTAACAGGTGGTCCTATTGGCTGGCACTCCTCCTGTATCTCCAGAATAGCTCCTTGCCCAAGCATCCGTAACCATCAATAGGCATATCATGTAAAAAACTTATTTCCCATAACAAATCTCAAAAGGCAATAATACAGAATACAACCATCAATAATAACAAACTTCGAAAGTTGGAAAAGAAAAACCCGACAGACAATATCCAGAAAGGGTGGGGCTCTGGATTCATCTGCTGGGTCTAAAGGAAAGAAAACTAACAGGTAAGAACATAATTTTTCCTTCCTTAGCAACAGCAGCAGATGAATCCAGAGACCAATGGGATGTAGCAAAGCAATCCTCAATCTGGGTGGGAAGCAAACACCGCCCCCGCAACAACCAAAGCACTAAACGCATCTACCGCATGCGCCCCCACATCCAACCAGTAATGCTGAGAGAAAGCACTCTCGGAAGACCAAGTAGCCACGAGACAAAACTCCTCCAAGGAAAAAACCTCTGGACCGAGTCCAAGAAGAAGCCATCGTTCTGGCGGAATGGTCATGAAGTTCCTTCGCTAACCGCTTCCCTGCCATCAAGCAAGCGTAAATAATGTCATCCTGGACCCATCGAGCGATGGAGGCCTTGGACGCCACCATACGTTTGAGGCGTCCCATGAAGAATACAAAAAGGTGATCTAAACAACTAAAAGTTGTTAGAAACCTAGCTCGCGGAGAACGCTACGCACTTTCAAAAAAATGCAGTGAATAAAAGCACGTCTCCCCATTTCTCCTCCCAGGAAGAAGGAAGGAAAAGTGAGAGTGGCATAAAAGAAAGGATGACACTGAAATTGTAGTACCGTCTGAACTGATTGTAAATCAGAAATAGTAATCCCCTCCAAACAAGGCCTGCAACTCAGAAAACTGCCGAGCTGAAGCCATGGCCACAAGAAACCCGGTGTTCAAAGGCACAGCCCTTTAGAGTCTCAAAAGACAAAGATGAAATGAAGCCTTCGGTAAACTGCGAAGAAGTACCTTAAGACTGTACTCCGGACAGGGCTTTCTAAGAGGTGTACGAATATACCGTACTCCGTTTAGGAACTGAACTACATGAAGCTGAGAAGTAATCAAAGAGCAATATACCTTGTAACAAGCTAAGAATGACACTTGAAGCTGAAGGGAATTGAACACTAAGCCCTTGGCAATACACTTGTGCCAAAAAATAACTCTGGAAGGGTGCAAATGTTGAGAAGTACCCAAGAAAGGACAAACCTCCAAAAGGAAGCAGAAGCCATAAGTGAAGATGTCTGTATCGCCTGGATAAGAGAAGAAACAACCTGCTTCGCATAACCCTTACACGTCAGCCATGACTTTTCAAAAGCTAGGTCGCAATACCAAAATAGTACAAATATCCATGTTTATCGGACCATAGGTGAGCAAATCCAGAGATACCAGGAAACTCAACAGTCCGGCTGTCGAAAGACTCATCAGATCCGTATAGCAAGAATGGTGCAGCCAATCCAGAGATCCTACAAAAACTGTGCCCTGAAAGCGAGCCTGAGATGGCAAATCCAAGCCATCATCAGCCAGGGGAAAACACTGAAAAAAGAGAAACCAGAGGCGAGAAAGAAGCCACGCTGCTACCCCCTCTGACTCCCACTCCCTGTGCCCACCGAAGAAGCTAGGAAGCTTAGAATTTGAGACGAGGCCATGAGGTCTAGTTCCAGATCTCACTTCCATAAAAAGAGCTGGAAAGCCTGAGCCAAAATTCTCAATATCCAGGATATAGAAGATTTCACTAGTACTAACATTTACACTTTCTAGAGCGTACACAGCGCCGTACACTGTAACATACAATAAATGGGCCATGCACAGATTTCATGGAGAGAAAGTCTATCCAAACTCTTTTCCTGATTAATAAATGATCTGCCAACAGAAGAGGAAGATGAGAGTCCACCCATTGAAGTAGAACCACAACTTTACCTGCCAACTGAGCACATCACCTACTGCCCAGGCTGTAGAGAAATACCCCCATCATAATACTGACTGAAAAGACCTTCAGCGTCATTCCGGAAGAATGGTCTGAAGCTCCAGAAACGGTAGCCTGACCATGCTCCAGAGTAGAAGAATGAACAAGTACTGAGTCGCCTCTTAAGACCAGACTCCTGGAACTGAGGATGGAAGGCACCAAGCCCCCCAACCCGACAGCCCGGGATTATTGGTGGCCATGAGCTAGTCCAGCAAAGACTGAGGCATGCCTTTGAAAAGAGAAATCTCGCTGAGCCACCAAATCATACAGAGCGATGCTTGAGGAGCCTACCAAATAATTGGAGCCTGAGATACCGGGAACCACCGGAACAAAAGCGACTGCTGTAGTGTTACAATAGGAAAGCAAGCCGAAGTTCCCAGTGGAGTCAGCAATATGGATCCTAGAACCTGTACAGAATCCCATACTCTTGGTCATGGTGACCAAAGAAAAATGCAAACCTGAGACTGTGACCCATCGCTCTAGTCTCTGGGAAGAAACACATTTCTCTCCTATATGAATAAAAACATCTCCCCGATATACCTATAAATAGAACAGGAGAAAAGAGCGCTGTGCCAATTCGAAGATTCACGTCCAAAGAACTGAGGAAAAGAAACCACCCTTTTCGTGTCAGTCAAATGGCCCGAATGGAAGACGTCCGAATCAAGCAGTCAGTCAAGAAGAAATTAGGTGAATCGCCTGGTAGCGCCAAAACAGTACCACTGCCCACATTTTCTAAACTGTTCATGAAGCCTTGGTTAGGCGAAATGACATGTGCCAAAACCGAAAGTGCTGCTCCAAAAGAGGCAAGCAAACCTAGTACAGATTCGGAGTCCATAATGAAAATGTAAATATTATGCCAGTTTTTCTACAGAAACTAATTCAGCAGAATGGGATCCAGCCTGCCCAATGCCCCCGTCTTGGGCACCATGCAGTAAGTGGAACAACGTCCCTTAGTTCCTGAAGAACTACAAGAACTGCCCTGAGGACCAGTAACACTTAAAAGGGAAACACAAAACATAGAGACTCCAAGAACTAACCGGAAACCTGAGGAGGATGCAAAGTTGCAAGCATGTTGAAAAAAGTTCACAGCCCCCTGACCTGACATTATAGCATCTTCTCCCTCATGAGAAAGCCTGAAGAGTCATTGGAAGAAGTCAAGATCCCCTCAGAATGAAGTGCAGAAGGTCAGGGAACGGCAGGATGAGAACTGTAGGATCTGTAAGTAGAAAGAAATTCTCCTAGGAAAAATCAAATTTCGCAATGTAAAGAGGAGTATACTGGAACCATGAAAACAGTACTAACTCCATGCAACATGAGCGAAATACGTATGTCCTTTAAAGTGAATACATACTAGACACAATCAAGATGCTGCCTCTACCGCCCTGTGGAAAACAACAGCATCCTAACAGGTATCAGACAAAGCTCACATCGCTAATGAGAGCTTCAGGGATGAGGCTAACCGCCACACTGCGTGCGCTCCTCCGCACGTTTGATAGAATAGGTAACTGGCTCCTGGTCAGAAGGAACTGTACAGCCCTTCATGTCTGGTCAGGAGGTCCGTCTAGCATATGCCATGAGAAGATGGCAACAGGAAAAACCAGCGTGATAAGCATGGATATCTGAAGTCCAGGCTCCCTCAGAAATAGAGAAAGAGAGTCCTGGCCGCAGAAAGATGCGAAGTGTTATTATGCCCATAGAGACAGCCTGAACTTGGAAACTGTTAGTACTACCTTTAGGCATATATATCCTATGCCACTACTAGACACATGCAGCGCAGCACAGAGGCCCAAATAAGGACAGTTACCAACAGACAAAGGCTCAATCTGTAGGGACCCCAAGAGAGACAATGAGATACCCATGTGAAATACAGGGCACTATCTTACTGCTGATCTCACTGTGCTGTGAGTTGCCGTATGTCGGCTCAGTCCGGAGACAAACCGAGACTGGGTGACCTAGCACAGGTCAGAGTCTCTCTGGTAATCCCCTTGAGTGCTAACCCCAGAGTCCGATTAAACTAGCAGCTTCCTTCAAGGGAATACAGCAGTAACACAGACATAAGACATATAAAATCTGCCCAAGCTTGTCCCAAAGCTGGTGAAACACGTACAACTTGTCTGAACCGGAAAGGAGAGAAGCTGCGGCATACCCTGACCAAATTCAGCTGTAAATAAACTACCGGAATGCTGCAGCTCTCCCGCCATCGCCGGAGACCCAAGTGCACGCCTGATTCTCGCTGACACGTGGCCGCCACATCAACGCTCCTAGAAACATAGTCGGATTCAAGCTCCGCAAAATTTACCCTGCCGCGGCATGCATAGAAAGAAAGACTCGGGGAATAACCAGAAGAACGGTGGGGTGCTTCCCACAGCGCCAGAAAAAACATGTCCCATCTCTTGCGCGCTGCTATAAACCGGCACCTGCACAATCAGCTGCAGATGGCCTTGACAACCACCGACGAAAGAGAGCCTTGGAATAAACAGGACTACTACTGCTGCACTGAAACTCAACGAGGAGTACAAGTGCAAGCATGAAATCGCACCGCTACTGTCGCGCTGTAACCAACAAGGAAACCAAGTGCATACAAAGGGCGGGAAAGTCCCGGCTCCCTCAACGGATTTCTAGTCATAAAATTTAGCCTCAATAAAATATCCATTCCTTAAACGTATATTGACCGAACCCACAGTACTAAGACTCCCAAACAAAACCTGAAGTTCAAACAACAGTAAAAAACACAGACATACTCACAAGCTTGTTGTTAGGGCCGGTTCAAGCCAGTTAGTAGTGCAGCAATAACAGGGCAAAATGTGGCAACTGAGGTTTTTTTAACAGAGAGGGGAAAGAAGAAAAAATCGAGACCCAATCAGATCCTCTAGCAATGGAGGGAGGGTGAGGCAGGGACCTGGGGGGACCAGGTGTAACCTCTAAAGCCGGCACCATTCAGCTGGACACCCCTGTCTCACTGAAGAGAAAATCTCAACAGGAGAAATAGCATTGCCATCTCACTGAAGAGAAACCTCAACAGGAGAAACAGAATGGCAGTCTCACTGAAGAGAAACCTAAATAGGAGAAAATAATTTTCCAGTCCCAGCCAGAATTCAGGAGCTAGTTGAATAGCGACCATTTCCTGCTGGGTGACAGAGAATACTGGAGATACAGGAGGAGTGCCAGCCAATAGGACCACCTGTTAATCAGTTTCTCTATCTCTGCCTGCTGGTAGATGTGTGCTATCCCATTGGTCTCTGGATTCATCTGCTGCTGTTGCTAAGGAAAATATAAATATTCAGCTGATGATAACCCCCAAGCTATCAGCTGAGGACTTCCTTTGCAGTTGGCCGGGGGTCCCTTTTGCCAAGCTTGGCAGGCAGTAGTAGCGTCCCCGAGTCACAGATGCTGGCACCTCAGTGGCTCATGGATGTTGCCAGCGACTGCTGTGCTTGGTGGAGGGGAGTTCTGGCCGTCTCTAGAGGAGGTCCTCTGCTGGCGGTGCTTGGGGATCCTCACCAGGCACAGCAAGGGTCAGCAAAGTACTTCAACACTATAGAAATAAAACCAGAAATGCATTTCCTTTTCTTTTGAACACAATACAAAGACATCTGCTATATACATTTCCCAAAGCTACCATATTTTAGTCAATAAATTCTGTTTTTTACCTTTGTTGTCTGGAGGCTTATTTTTCCATAAAGTTGGTCCCAGTTTCTTTTTTCCACTTTCCCATCTTCTGTAAATTCTTGTTGCTGTCCATTGGTTCCTCCTACCATGGTCCAGCATTTATCCCTTTCTCATCTTTTTGCCTGCCCACCCACCAGCCCCATGTCCAACATTTCTCCTTCTATCACCCCTCTCCAGCACCATGTCACATCTCTCCCTCCATTCCATTCACCACTATGTCCAACATTCCTCCCTCTTGCATCCATTTCAATCTGTCCCACTGTTCCCTTTCCACCACAGTATTTCTCCCTCTCATCTGTACCTCTCTCCCTATGACTAAAATTTTCCTTTCTTCCATTCCCATATACATAACCATCTCTTTCCCTCCCTCTCTCCCAAGTTCATGTCTTCTGTGTCCAAAAACGCATTCCCTCCCCCACCTCAACATCTCTTTCCCTCCCTTCTTCCCTCCTCTTTCCCAAGTTCATGCCTTATGTCCAAAAACACAAATCCTCCCCCACCTCAGCATCTCTTTCCCTCCCTTCCTCCATCCTTTCTAAAGTTCATGCCTTGTGTCCAAAACGCACTCCCTCCCCCACCTCAGCATCTCTTTCCCTCCCTTCCTCTTTCCCAAGTTCATGCATTGTGTCCAAAATGTACTCCCTCCCCACCTCAACATCTTTCCCTCCCTTCTTCCATCCTCTTTCCCAAGTTCATGCCTTGTGTCCAAAAACGCACTCCCTCCTCCACGTCAGCATCTCTTTCCCTCCCTTCCTCCATCCTCTTTCCCAAGTTCATGCCTTGTGTCCAAAACGTATTTCCTCCCCCACCTCTTTCCCTCCCTTCATCCATCCTCTCTCCCATGTTCATGCCTTGTGCCAAAAACGCACTCCCTCCCCCCTTTTGTATTCCGCCTCCCACCCCTCATCTGCAAGCAAAATGGAGCTCAAGCCGCGAGGCTCGTCTTCTTTTTCGTACCTGCCCTGCCGTAGCACACAGCCGACCGGAAGTCTTCTCGATGTCAGCGCTGACATCGGAGGGAGAGAGGGATTTGCTTAAGCCCTCCCTCCAACATCAGTGCTGACATCGTGGAAGACTTCCGGTCGGCTGTGTGCTGCAGAAGGGCAGATAGGAAAAAGAAGACGAGCTCGCAGCTCGAGTGCATCGAACCCCGCAGGATCCCCATGACCCTAAGGGGCGTCCCCATGGAATCCCCGCGACCCGAAAGGGGAACCCACGGGATCCCCGCGGGTATCCCGTCGTCCCAGTTCAGCTCTCTAATCAGAATCCCTGCCAAAGAAAACAGCAAACTTTGGCTGCTTCATGAAGCAGTAACAGGTGCATCATTGTGTCTCAGAAAAGGGTCAATGATCTCAATATGAATTTTGTTACTGGGGACATGCAAGCCTTCTCAGTGGTCAAGTCAACAGAATTCATTCAGTTGGTCACTGGTTTTCAACCAGGCAAAACAGTATTGACTCACAAGGCTCTTATACTGGACATGTTGAGGACTGGTATCATAAGATGACAGACGACCTTCAGAGTAAGTTGTCACTTGTGACTGAAGTCTGCACAACAGCTGGCATATGGACCTCCCACAATAGAAGCTTTATTTTTTTTTGGGGGGGGGGGTTAGCATACACTGGATCAATATCAGCACATTGGAATGAAAATGTACAGTAGAGAATGACACGGGGACAAATTTGTCCCCATAGGAACTCAATTTCCCCATCCCATCCCATGAGTTTTGTCACTGTCTGTCCCATTCCTATAAGCTTTGCCTTAACCACACGAGCCTAGAACACTTATGATTTTAAAGTATATGAGGCTTGGGCAGATGAGGGAATGGGGCAGGGACAGGAAAAGAACTTGCGGGGATGGGACGGGAAAATGAGCTCCCGTGGGGACAGTGAAAAATTTGTCCCCATCTCATTCTCTAGTCTGCAGCATTAGCATGTTCATGTTTGCGAAGATGACATACTTTCAACCTGATTGCATCCACACTTGAGAAGATTCACTACAAATTTCATATCATTGACAAAGTTCTCTGCACAGTTACCGACAACAGATCAAACTCTGTTAAGGCGTTCTCAGAAACAACAGTCATAGAACCAACACAAGCTATGCCCTCACAAATCGACAGCAGACATTCTTGACAATCAAACAGATACAGAAGCAACAGAGGATGCACTTCCATTTCACAATCATTGTAGTACCCACACAATGAACTTGATTGCTGTGTGATTCAGAAGAGGCCACTGAAGATACAGATTACAAGAAGTTAAGCCGTATAACCTAAATGAAATGCAGTGCCCTCTGGAACAAGTGCAGTAAAAGTCCACAGGCAGCTGAAATAAGTGTACAGAACTTCGTAAACCACACTTGCTGTACTAAATGTTACTAGATGCAATTCATTCCATTATTCTATTTGGCAAAGTGTATTCTATTGTGGAGAAGTCTGAAACTGAGCTCAATGATATATGTGAGAAGCTTTCCACTCAAATGAAATTGCTTTCATGGGAGAGTATTTTAAGGTAATGAAACCAATTGCTATGGCACTGCAGGCTGAAAACCAAAGTTTCATAGAGTTCTTCTTCCAACAATTTCTTCCCTGCATGTACATCTTACCTCCATCAGGCCTTTGCTCAAATTTGCCAGCCCGGTGAAGGAGTTAATGACAGTCGTGGGAGTAAAACTGGATCCAGGACTTACAATGGGTTGTCAAGTGGTAAAGACAGTGCAAGTATGTTTTGCACAGATACATTTAAAACCAATGCTGTCACCATCTGACTTTCGTGCCTTTGTACAAGCAATAATTTTGTTGCAGCTGGACTACTGCAATAT
Source organism: Geotrypetes seraphini (assembly GCF_902459505.1). NCBI lineage: Eukaryota > Metazoa > Chordata > Amphibia > Gymnophiona > Dermophiidae > Geotrypetes > Geotrypetes seraphini. The sequence continues at coordinate 8,130,418 of NC_047087.1, read as the reverse complement.
CCTGTACCTGGGAATAACTAAGACCAAGTGCAGGGCACTGCAGGTGGTACAGAATGCCGTGGCTAGATTGATAACTGGAACATCAAGATATGAGCATATTACTCCATCTCTCAGACAACTGCATTGGCTGCCAGTTGTATTTAGAATTCAATACAAAGCAATTATGTTATGTCTCCAATTTTTATATGGTTCGACCCCTGAATATTTTAAGGGTTTGATGTCTGAGAATCAACCACTAAGATTATTGCGCTCTGAAAGTTCAGCATTGCTGAAAATGAAGGCTAATCCTAAATATGTGGAAACAAATGCCATGACTTTTACATGTGCAGGAGTTCCAAGTTGTGGAATGGCTTTGTTGGTCAAATTCGAAAATGTAGAGACAGGAACGCATTTAGGAAAATGTTAAAAACACAATTATTTGTAGATGCATTTCTTTGAGCAACTGACCTTATATAAAGATTGAATCTGTCTTTGTTCCTATCTTGTTCTGATTTTTATATTTTATGTATGTAACTTTTTGTAAACCGTTTTGGAAAAAAACGGTATAGAAAATAAAAAAAATAATGATCTAATGAATAGAATCATTAAGCGCTTTGGTCCACTTGAAGCTAAGGATAATTTGATAGTATAGTAGACTCTCTCAGTTAACTGGCACTCTCAACCAACCAGAAAAAAATTGTCTCCCGCGCTCTTCAGACAATATCCAAAGTCGTGCTCCTGACCCAACACCACCCCTCCCTCCCTCCAGCCCCAGAGGCATCAGCAGCAAAGAAAAGGCCCTGCTGGGGCTGGACAGAAGCTGTCTGTTTACCAGCATTTCCTCTGCTCGCCGGCTGCTTCAGATGAGGGAGGAGGGGTTGTCAGGATCAGCTCTGCTGCTTCGGTAAGGAGGGAGGGGTTTGTCAAGACCAGCTCTACTAATTCGGGAACATAGGAAGGGAGGGAGGGAATATTCAGGACCAGATGGTTATCAGGAGGCTGTTCCATGTCTTTGTGCAGATGTAGGTGATAAGTGTATTATATAAGCGTTTGTATTTAATTCCTTTTGGTGATGGAAGGATCAGAAGTTAATAGGTGTTAAGCATTCATATTTGGACAACCTTTCTGTGTACTTTATTGAAAGGAGAAAATAATTATTACCTTAACCATTTAAATAGTTTTACTTAACCATAACAATAACATTATAGCATATGTAATTCTTGTATTTACTTAAATATCCATGTTAAGTGATGTAGTTTAAATATCTTTAAACAGTCAGGTTCTCACAAGAAAAACAAATACTGTGTTCTGTAGCTCACCTATCTTCATCATCTTGTTTGTTCATTATCTGGAAAAGAAAAACAAGCTTTCCTGCTTTATCGGGTCCCAAATGATTTCTCAGTTTGGAATGAATGAGAGTCCAAAGGAAGAGAATATTCTTTCTATGCCAGCAGAAGAAGCTACTGCTGTTAAAAGTGAAATCATTACTTCAAAACAGTCTAAATCCAAGTGACTTCTACCAGTTCACTGGTGTGACTTTCTTTAAAACATCGTCGGCAAACATATTTTTTGAATGGTTCCCCCTTGGCTCTGAAGTTTATTATAGTTGGCATTACAGATGGATAATTCCTGGATACCCATGTCATAGCTAATTCCCTCCTCTTTAATACTCAAGGTTTGATCCTGGTACCAGATATTGACAATGTTTGCAAGAAAATCAGCTAGAGACGGTGCTTGTCCCATTCATTTTTGTAATGCAAGTAGTTTAATTCTGTTATTGTGCAGTTTTGTTTTTAGTGCTCACTCAGTGCCTTCCAATAAAACAGCTATTTTTCTGTATTTTGTTTAAAGCTTCAGAAATGGGTTTCAGTATTCTCAGCATATCTTCAACATTTCTCTTAAGTCCAGTGTTGAGAATTTTGGCCATAACAATGGCATCAATTTTCTCTCGATTTTTTTCACAACCTGTCATCAGAATTGGCCAGTTCTTGATATACTGATCATATCTGTAGTGGACTGTTTTGAGCAGTATATCAAGAACCGGCCTATTCTGATGACAGGTTGTGAACAAAATTGATAGAAGATAGATGGCATTGTTATGGTCAAAATCCTCAACACTGGACTTAAAAGAAATGTTGAAGATATGCTGAGAATCCTGAAACCCATTTCTGAAGCTTTAAACCTCACTAAAATAGTAGTTCTCTCAGAGATTATTTCCAGAAAATTTTCCAGAAAATTGGTTAAATTCATCTCTCCACAAGCCTCTCCAGTATTGCCAGTTGGAGTAGAGTTCTTTAGTTTGTTCTTAATAGTGAGATATTGAGCTCTCAGAACTGATGGTAAAACTCTCTGCTGGAATTAAACTATCTCATGCAAATATCTCCGTATCATCTCAACAGCTGACACTATTGGAGATTTTGGAAATCTCAAATTATTCTCTCTCTGGTTATTCTCCATAAATTTCATCTTTTTCTGTATATAAGACCTCTCCTTGATAATGTCTACTTCTAACATTTTAATTTGGTTAAGTTGTTCATGATTTTTTTTTTCATTATTTATAAATTTTTTAATTTAATACACAAGTATCCACTTGTTACAGCAATATGGACATAATAAAAAGAAAAATATGATAAACAATCTTTTACAAATCAGAACACAATACTCAAAGAAGGAGTGAAAATGAAAGGCTAGGAAAGCCACAAAGAAAATTTTACATTATATATCAAAAAGGCCTTTGAATTATCCAGCAGTAAACTTCTTTAATCCGATCTAATATGTTGATTGATCTTCATATTATTTTCTTGAGTTCTATGAAGGCATTCAATTGTTCAGGAAAAAAGAATATATGCCTCATAGTACCTAACCATATTAAATATTTACAAGGATAAAGCAATCTAAATGTAGTTCCAATATCCAAAGTATCCTGTCTAAGAGCAAGAAAAGCTTTTCTTCTTTCTTGTGTTACCTTGGTTACATCTGGAAATATCCAAACTTTTTGTTCGTAGAAGAGTCTGAGAATAGTGGAAATATTTTTTCATAACATTATTCAAATCCTGTTCAAAAATAAAACAACCAACCAAGGTGGCTCTTGAGTATTTTCATTGTACAATTGCTCTAAAATAGCAGAAAAAAATGTTCCAAGTCCAACTTCTAATGTTCTGAAGACTGAGAAGATTGTAATATATTTTCATCCTGGGAATTCTTCTTAAGCACTTCCAAATAAAATGCCCTATTTATAGGGGGACATCATTTCACAAGCAAAAGAAAGTTTAAGAAACGTAAATCTTCTATTGTAATTTTCTTATTGCTTTTTCTCCTTAAAGATGTTTGATCTTTTACCACAGCACTTTGGAATTCTTGAATAGATGAAACATCCAATTGAAATAGTTGATTATTTGACAAAGGAATCCAATCTAAAATGCTCCACATATTTAGTTACGAAATTCATTTTGGAACCATGTTGGAATCCAAGCAAAGTACCGGGTAGAGCTTTGGATTCTTGCCCAGAAATAGTTAAGAAGAAAAAATGTAAAAAATTTAAATTGAACCAGGTTGGGCAGACTGGATGGACCATTTGGGTCTTTATCTGCCATCATCTACTATGTTACATTTTAGAGATTAACATTGTTACCTCAGCCAAAGATTTCTCCACTACTATTGTCAGATCAAGGACTGCCTTCCATAGAAATAGAAAATTTGGAAATTCCAACTCTCAAATCGCCTAGATGGTCTTGGCAGTCTTTCCTCTGTTTTTCATGATTCTTAAAACTCTCACTGTGTTCTCGCAGTATTTCACTTTGTTCACTATGAAGTTGATAGTACATAGAAACATAGAAAGTGATGGCAGAAAAAGGCCGAGGCCCATCGAGTCTGCCCACACCGCTGACCCCCCCCCCCCTATTTAATCGCTCTCTGATGACCTTTCCCTCGTAGAGATCCGACATGAGCATCCCATCTGTTCTTAAAATCCGGCACGCTGCTGGCCTCGATCACTTGCACTGGGAGCTTATTCCAGCTGTCAACCACTCTTTCGGTGAAGAAGTATTTCCTGGTGTCGCCATGAAACTTCCCGCCCTTTATTTTCAGCGGGTGTCCTCTTGTGGCGGAGGGTCCTTTAAGAAGGAAAATATAATCTTCTCCCTCAATACGACCAGTGACATACTTAAACGTCTCAATCATGTCTCCTCTCTCCCTGCGTTCTTCGAGAGAGTATAGCTGCAATTCGTTCAGCCTTTCTTCGTATGATAGATCTTTAAGCACCGATATCATCCTGGTGGCCATCCGCTGTACCGACTCGACTCTCAGTACATCTTTACGGTAATGTGGCCTCCAGAATTGTACGCAGTACTCCAGATGAGGCCTCACCATGGTTCTGTACAAGGGCATTAGGACGTCGGGCTTCCGACTAACAAAGCTTCTCCGGATACAACCCAGCATTTGCCTAGCCCTAGATGAGGCCTTCTCCACTTGATTGGCCGTTTTCATGTCTTCACTGATGATCACCCCCAAATCCCGTTCTGCTGTACTCCTTGCTAAGGTTTCACCATTTAATGTGTACGTTCTGCACGTATTATTGTTGCCCAGGTGCATGACCTTGCATTTGTTAGCGTTTAAGCTAAGCTGCCAGGTCGAGGACCAAAGTTCCAATAAAACCAGGTCTTGCGTCATGCTGTCGGACAGACTGCCGTTACTCACAATGTTACATAGTTTGGCATCATCGGCGAATAATGCTATTTTACCTTGAAGCCCCTGAGTCATGTCTCTTACGAATATGTTGAAAAGGATCGGGCCCAAGACCGAGCCCTGCGGCACCCCACTGGTCACCTCCGATGTTTTAGAGATGGTACCATTAACCACCACCCTCTGAATTCTTCCACTCAGCCAATCGTGGACCCATGCTGTAAGTGTTTCACCTAATCCCATCGATTTCATCTTGCCCAATAGCCTGCGGTGGGGGACGCTATCAAAGGCTTTGCTGAAGTCCAAGTACACGACGTCCAGGGATTCTCCCATATCTAGTTTCCTTGTTACCCAGTCAAAGAAACTGATGAGATTGGATTGACAGGACCTACCCTTGGTGAATCCATGTTGGTGGGGATCGCGTAGTTCCTCCTCGTCTAGTATCATGTCTAATTTGCGTTTGATGAGTGTTTCCATGAGTTTACTCACTACCGATGTGAGACTCACCGGTCTGTAATTCGCAGCCTCTGTCCTACAACCCTTTTTGTGCAGAGGAACAACGTTAGCTGTTTTCCAATCCAAGGGCACTATTCCCGTGCTCAGGGACAGATTGAAGAGTACTGATAACGGCTCCGCTAGGACGTCCCTGAGCTCACTGAGCACCCTGGGATGTAGATTGTCCGGCCCCATTGTTTTGTTCACCTTGAGTCTTGATAATTCGTCGTAGACGTCTCCGGAAGTAAACTCAAAATCCCGAAACGGGTCTTCTGAACTTTGCTTTGCCTGCAACTGTGGACCGGACCCCGGTGCCTCGCAGGTGAAAACAGAGCAAAAATATTCATTTAGTAGTTCGGCTTTGTCTGAATCTGATTCTACTTATTTCCCATCTGATTTCCTAAGGCGCACTCTATCCCATCAGTGTTTCTTTTTCTGTCACTAATATACCTGAAGAAGGATTTGTCGCCCTTCTTGATGTTTCTTGCTAGGTTTACCTCAGCTTGATGCTTGGCCTCTCTGACTGCCGCTTTCACCGTTGAAGATTTGGCCATGTATTCCAATTTAGCCTCCCTTGTCTCTGAATGTTTGTAAGAAATAAATGCTGATTTCTTTTCTTTAACGAGATCTGAGATCTCTGCGGTGAACCATTGGGGTCTATTGTTTCTTCGCCGTTTGCTTGCTGATTTTATGTATCGGTTCGTTGCTACATGTAAGGTAGATTTCAAGGTTGACCACATATCCTCCACATTATTGGCCACAGCTTGGATTTGTAGTGTGTGATGGACGAAATCTCCCATGCGCTTGAAGTCAGCGCCTCGAAAGTTGAGTACTCTGGTTGCCGTGCTTGATCTAGTGAAATCTTTCTTGAGGTTGAACCATATCATGTTGTGGTCACTGGAGGCTAACTTATCGCCTACCGAGACCTCCGATACGCTTTCTCCGTTGGTGAGTACCAGGTCCAATCTCGCCTGTGCCCTAGTGGGCTCTGATACCAGTTGTTTGAGTTGTTCTCCTTTAATGGTGGATAATAGCCTTCTGCTGGCGTTGGTTGTCGCTGTAAGCATGTTCCAATCTGCATCCGGCATGTTGAAGTCCCCTAGCAGTACAGTGTCCCACCTTAAAGTGATATTCTCTATGTCATGGATTAATTCTATGTCTTTGTTTTCCAGCTGTCTTGGTGGTCTATAAATTACACCAAGATACAGACACTTTTCTTTGCCTCTGGCTAGGTTTACCCAGAGGGATTCTCCGGAGTACTTGACCTCCGTGATTCTCGTAGTTTTAATGTCCTCCCTAGTGTATAGTGCTACCCCTCCTCCTAACTTGCCCTCTCTGTCTCGACGAAGTAAGTTGTAACCCGGTATAGCCATATCCCACCCATGAGAGTCCGTGAACCAACTTTCGGAAATCGCCACCACATCTAGGTCAGCATTTATTATCTCGGTCTCCAGTTCCAGGATTTTATTGCCTAAACTGTGTGCATTGACATACATAGCTCTCCATGCCTTGTGATTGCTAGGACCCTGTGGGGAGTTTCCCGTCCGAGTTATTTTGCCCCCTAATGAATTGTTTGCAATGTGAGCATTTATTGTGGACTCAGAATTATTTGCAATGTGAGTACTTACCTCGGACTTGGTATTGTTAGTATTGTTAGCAAAGTGAGCACTTACCTCAGACTCGGAAGTGGAGCTGTGACTCTCCTCCTCAGGATAGTTACCTACTGCACAGGAACCCTCCCTCAACTTACCTAGTTTAAAGCCCTTCTAAGCAGACGGGCTAGTCGGTGTCCGAAGACGTTCTTACCCCTGCTGGTTAGATGAAGTCCGTCTGGTCCCTGAAGTCCCTGTAGTGCCTCTCCATGGTTCAGGAATCCGAAGTTCATCTCCCTGCACCATCCGTGTAGCCACTCGTTGGTCCTCTGGATGCGCTCATCTCTGGCTCTTCCCTTGCCTCTAACTGGGAGGATCGATGAGAAGACCACCTGTGCTCCCATCTGCCTCAACTTCTCACCCAAGGCTCCAAAGTCTATGGCTATATTCTCCGGGGTGTTCCTGACTGTGTCGTTCGTTCCGACATGGATAAGAAGCATGGGGAAGTGGTCCTGGGGCGTGAGAAGTCTATCTAGACAGGCAGTGACATCTCGGATCCTGGCTCCAGGCAGACAGCATACCTCCCTTGACTGTATATCTGGTCTACAGATTGGTCCCTCGGTGCCCCTCAGCATGGAGTCCCCAATGACCACAACTCTGCGCTTCTTCGGGGGGGGGGGGATGATCATAAGTCTCTGGAACTGGAGCTTCGGGTTGGACCTCATCCTGTTCCTCGTTGGCAGTCCCATCCTGTAGTATCTGGAATCTGTTCTTCAGGGTGAGGTGGGGGGTAGATGTAAAACTGCCCTGTTGGTATAAAAAAGAGGAGGATGAAGAAATTGAAGAAGGGGGGATGGATCTCCTATGCTTACCTGTGGAGGAGGTCACCAGCTGCCAGGAATCAGCATCTCCAGCCATTTCCTGTATCCCAACCGTCAGTTTCAAAGCTAAATGTTTAGGGGTCCCGAGAATGGACGCGTCATGCTCCTGCTCGGTGACTTGGGACAGTTCTTGGACGACTCCGTCAATGAAGGCCTCATCCTCTCGGATGCTTCTCAAGCGCTTCACTTCCTCCCTTAGGCTCATTAGTTCCTGTAGAAAGTCTCCGTCCAGCTGGCTCACCTCTTCCGTCTGTGTAGCTACTGAGGTGCACCTCAGGGGGATGGCCTCGGTCTGCACAGAGACCTCTTCCCACCGACCTGGGTCCTCCTCCATCTGTGTGCAGGCCGTTACCACCTCCCGGGTCCCCTCAGTGACTGGAGTGCTAGTCTTGATAGAAGTCTTGGTGCTTCTTGTTCTTCCTGCCATCTCCCAGTTATGATTGAGGTCGCTAGAGTCTGTTCCCTGCCCTCCTGTGACGTGTGGAGCTGCCCAAGGTGACCCGCTGTATGTAAGTAGGCTCTCCTGAAGGCTCTTCGCAAAGGCGCTCTCGCTAAGATACTGCTTTTTAAAGGTTGGAGTCCATATCTTCAATAGCCCTCCACAGTGCACTCATATTAATAATAGCAGGTTTCACCATCTCTCCAAACTGCAGATTCTCACTCACAGAGGCAGATCCTTCCTCTCAACAAAGATACTGCTTTTTAAAGGTTGGAGTCCATATCTTCGATAGCCCTCCACAGTGCATTCATATTAATAATAGCAGGTTTCACCATCTCTCCAAACTGCAGATTCTCACTCACAGAGGCAGATCCTTCTTTAGCTTCTAAGCAGGATGCCAATCTCAAGGCCACAGCAGGGGAATCCTCCACCACTCCTTCAGGACAAGGCGTTGTCAGCTCCTCTTGGGAAGACAAACAGACTTCCATTCCTGCTGGATTCATCCTTCTGGGTTGGCGAGGAGCCTGCCCCAGATCTAGGCTTAACAAAGCCCAATCAAGACTAAGGTCCAACATTCCTCGCAAAGCCAGCAGCACCTCTGTTGCGTGGCGAGAAAACACGCTCTAAATAGTTGTTTGTATGAGGCATCTCGGGGTCTCAGCCACTGGAGAACCAGTCTAGGAAACCCCTTTCCACTTCCCCATAGCGAAAAAACACCAAGGGGAGCCACACCATCTCACCAAATCCCTATTAGGGAGAGAGCTCTGCACACACGTCTGTCTTTGATGTCATCTTGGTCCCTCTTTAATCCGTCTGGTGATCTTTTGTGTGGCTTCCTCTATTCCCAAAGAGTTCATCTCCTAAGCATTGAATGTTTGCTACACGGTCTCGCACATTAGCATCTTGGTCTGATACTTGGAGCCATGCTTGTCTCCTCATGCCAATACTCTAGAAGCGATGACAAAGGCGTCAAACACTGACCTAGCCATATATTTTCTAATTTCCAGGAGATTATTAGTGGGATGTACTGCTCAAGCAGGGATAGCTGTTTCAACCAATGACTTCATGTAAAAAGTCATAGAAATTATAAAGCTCAATTTTCTACTGGAGAGCATAGAATTTTGAAAGAATCTGCGACCATACTTGTCCAATGTGCATCCCTCCATTCCTGGAAGGGTGCTGGCATAGGTCCTTGAGCTAATAGACTTCTTTAATGCAGACTTGACAAGGAGAGAATGGTACTGGAGCTGTGGTTTGTCAAATACTAAGCATGACTGAACCCTACTCAAGAGAATCCAGTTTCCTCAGAGCCATAGGAACCAATAATGGTGTCTCCCAATTTCTCAACAAGTCTTTCATGAGGTTGTGACAAGAGCCAAGAGCTCATGGCATCCAGAGAAAGAGTGGTTAGACAAATCTGAGTCATATTAATCAATGCCTTGTGGGGATAGAGAGCATCAAGATGGACAGTGTCGAGAATGTCACGTCGAGGATGTATACCAAGTATAGCGTCGAGGAGAGCATCAAGATGGTGATCTTTTCTGGCTATGATTTGATGTTGAAGAGTAAATCTGGATGATGTTCTCCTCAATGAAGACCGATGTTGATGGGGAATGCAAAATCTGGACCTCAGGACTCAGGCTGGGCCGGTACAGATTGTGATATCACCGGAGCTTGAGCTGCTTTGTCCACAGCATATTAGCCAACTCCACTTTTAGAATCTCCTTTACCTGCTTTTGCGGAGCAGTCAATACAGTAGTGGTTGATACAGTAGGTACCACAGGGTGTCTGGGTGTTGGTTACTTCGATGATAAAGGCATACCTTTGGGGATACAGAATCCATAAAGAAGGAAAAATTATGTTCTTACCTGTTAATTTTCTTACCTTAGACGCAGCAGATGAATCCAGAGACCAATGGGATAGCACACATCTACCAGCAGGCGGAGATAGAGAAACTGATTAACAGGTGGTCCTATTGGCTGGCACTCCTCCTATATCTCCAGTATTCTCTATCTCCCAGCAGGAAATGGTCGCTATTCAACTAGCTCCTGAATTCTGTCTGTGACTGGAACTTATTTTCTCCTGTTGAGGTTTCTCTTCAGCGAGACTGCCATTCTGTTTCTCCTGTTGAGATTTTCTCTTCAGTGAGACAGGGGTGTCCGGCTGAAAGGTGCCGGCTTTAGGGGTTACACCTGGGCCCCCCCAGGTCCCTGCCTCCCCCTCCCCCTCCATTGCTAGAGGGTCTGACTGGGTTTCAATTTTTTCTTCTTTCCCTTCTCAGTTGTTAGGGAAGGAGGATATGCCAACGCCATAGTGCCATAGTGTTGATGCTGACATATACCTGGGTGAAAAAGCATGCTTGTTTTCATTAGCTTTTTTGACTGCTAACCCCGAAGGCAAGGATACTGACACCGAGCAAGATGTTGATGTCAGTACCGTCTTATGTGTTATTGGAATCGCAAGTTGCAGACATTCTTGGTGCTGTCAATGTCAAAAAGTTTGTCGAATAGGAGCTGTCTAGCCTTCAGTGACCTTTTTGGAATGTGTAGAGCAGTGCTTACACAAAAGTGGATGGTAAGCAGGACCAAGACACTAAACATATCAATTAGGTACATCAGTGATTGATATGGTCCTGCTGAAACAAGTGCACTGCTTAAAACCACTGGACAGCTAAGACATAGAGGAAACTACCACCTAATCAAAATTGAAGGGCTCAAAGGTCCCGGAACGCTGGTTACAATTTGACGTTCCCAGTCTAAAAACAGGCTTGCTTGGGGCTTAAGGCACAAAATAAAAAATTTGAAAAAAACAGAATTCTTTGAAAAGGGAATAAAATGAAACACTGAAGAAAATAAATGTGGGAAGGCACAAAAAAACTTGAGTTTGATGTGCTTTAGACTAATTCCAAAGAACAGGACTTCTCAATCCCAAGGAAAACTGAGAACTGATAGCTCCATGAGTTGATGTCAGGCAGAAAGGCACCGACACACATGTGGTATGGGCAGTCTTGAGACTTATAGTTTCAAAAGAGACAGTATATTTTTGCACTTTCCGTACCAGGCTCCATGGATGATGTCACCCACATGTGAGAATATGCTACCCGCTAGTAATAGGATAAAATTATTTTTCAAAAAACAAAACCTTCATGTGGTTGTAAATTTTAAGATTCTACCAGCAAGAATTAGTCTTTCTGTAGAAAACCATGATTTACCATATTTTTTGGTCTATAAGACGCACCTACCATAGGATGAACCTACGTGTAGAGGAGAAAATAATAATTTTATTCTTATATACTGCCAAAGACATAATAGTTTGAGGCGGTTTACAATAAGAAGTACTGGACAATCAGTGAAAAACAATACAAATCATCAGAAATACATACATACAGTAGAGTTTTATTAATCATTTCAAATTACCCTATTACCTCATTTATTAAATTTATATCAATCCCAACTAATTAAGGGTTGCATTACAGGTACTATGGCAGAATCAATAACAATCGTTTTGCCAAAGCCAACAAGGATCTTACTTTGGTTTCAAACTACAGGCCTATCTTGCTTAACAATGTTGATGGAAAACTTTTAGCTAAGACTTTGGCTTTACGCTTGGCTTAGGCTCTCCCTTTTATTATTGATATGCACCAAACGGGATTTGTTGCTAAGAGACATTCCTCTAATAATACCAGACTGGCTTTTCATATGTTAAATTTAACAAAAACACAATAGCAGGTGGGAGTTATCTCTGGTATATAAACTGATTTCATATGTGTAACGCAACGGGATATCAGATATGACCTACGAGCAGCGTTTTTCTTTTTTTCTTGCCAGGATCAGCAGAGGGGAGACAGCCTGAAGGCAGGAGAGGCAGAGCTGAGGAAGCCTGATCGGGGTCGAGGCGAGAGGAAGCTCCGCCCACCCCTGCCGCGTCAGAGGTCGCATCGGTGCCGGGCTCCACTTTAAAAAGAAGGGAGCCGGACCACGAGGCAGACTTCGGCGTTTTTCTTTTTTTCTTGCCAGGATCAGCAGAGGGGAGACAGCCTGAAGGCAGGAGAGGCAGAGCTGAGGAAGCCTGATCGGGGTCGAGGCGAGAGGAAGCTCCGCCCACCCCCGCCGCGTCAGAGGTCGCATCGGTGCCGGGCTCCACTTTAAAAAGAAGGCGAAGGAGCCTTGAGAAGGAGCCCAGGCAGCCTAGCAGCAAACCTAATTTTTCTAATTTAAAAAAAAAAAAAAAAAAAGTACTTTTCTCCTCTTCTCATTCTTCTCTCATACTCTCACACTATCTCTCATACTCTCACACTATCTCTCATACCCCTACATTTACTCTCTCTCATTTACTCTCTCTCTTTTGTTATGGCAGGGCGTACGAGGATTGTGAAAACTACAAGCAAGGTGATCCGGGAGATGAACTCGGCCTACACACAGACGGAGGAGAACACAGCCCCGGGAAAGGACGTCTCCGCGCAGACCGAGGCCATCCCACAGCAGTACATCACGGCCTCTACACAGACAGAGGAGGTCGGTCAGTGGGATGAAGACATCATGCAGGAACTAAGAAGCCTTAGGGAGGAGGTGAAACGTCTGAGAGGCATTAGAGAGGATGAGGCCTACATCGATGGGATAGTGCAGGAACTATCCCAAATCACAGAACGGGCCCGTGACGGATCACCCTTGATGACTCCAGGGCCGCCGACAAAGAAACCAACTATTGCAGTTCAGGAGATGGATGGGGACACTGACTCCTGGCAGTTAGTGACCTCCTCCACAGGTAAACGTAGGAGATCCCCCCCCCCCATTTACAATCTCCTCACCTTCTCACTCTTTCTCTCACCAGGGCAGCTCCACATCGACTCCACAGCTGAGCCTGAAGAACAGATTCCAGGTCTTGCAGGAAGAGACTACTGATGTGGACCATGATCAACACACTTCTCCATCTCCGGGGATGATGGATCGACACCCCCAAAAGAAGCGTAGAGTAATAGCCATTGGGGACTCCATGTTGAGGGGCACCGAGGGACCAATATGCAGACCGGATATGCAGTCGAGGGAAGTCTGCTGTCTGCCCGGAGCCAGAATAAGAGACGTGACCACCTGTCTTGATAGACTTCTCAGGCCCCAGGACCACTTCCCCATGCTGCTTATCCACGTCGGAACGAATGACACTGCCAAGAACACCCTGGAGGACATAACGAGAGACTTTGGAGCTCTGGGAAAGAGGCTGAAGCAGATAGGAGCACAGGTAGTATTCTCTTCCATTCTTCCTGTTAGGGGCAGAGGAAGGGACAGGGACGAACGCATCCTGAAGACGAATGAGTGGCTACAACGATGGTGCCAGGAGATGAACTTCGGATTCCTGAATCACGGAGAGACATTACAGGGACTACAGGGACCAGACGGACTCCACCTGACCAACAGAGGTAAGAATGTCTTCGGACACAGACTAGCCCGCCTACTTCGAAGGGCTTTAAACTAGGTAAGTCGGGGGTGGGTACCCAATTTTACACCGGAGCAGTAAGTAGCATTCCTGATGTAGCGAACCAACATTACGTTTCTAGGTCTGAGGTAAATACCCTTACTGCAAACGAATCGCTAGGAGACAATTTGACTCAAATGGGTGGCTCACAACAGGAGCTTAGCAAACAGAAAGAGTGGAGAGCTATGTATGTTAACGCACACAGCCTAGGGAATAAAATTCTAGAACTAGAAACAGAAATAGTTAATGCAGACATAGACATAGTAGCAATATCCGAAACATGGTTCACAGACTCTCATGGGTGGGATATAACCATACCAGGATACAACCTGATTAGACAAGATAGAGAGGGTAAGTTAGGTGGTGGGGTAGCACTTTACATCAAAGAAAACATTAAGACAACCAGGATCACAGATGTCAAGTATACTGGGGAATCCATCTGGGTAAACTTGGCCAGAGGTGGAGAAAAATGCCTGTACCTTGGTGTGGTATACAGACCTCCGAGACAATCGGAGGAAAAGGACGCAGAATTAATTGAAGACATTGAGAATATCACCTTACGGGGGGAGGCTGTTCTATTAGGAGACTTCAACATGCCTGATGTGGACTGGAACACACTATCAGCGACAACTTGTGATAGCAGGAGGATATTAACATCCATGAAGGGAGTAAGGCTCAAACAAATGGTACTAGAGCCCACTAGGGCCCAGGCCATCCTGGACCTGGTACTTACGAATGGGGAAAGTGTCTCGGACGTCTCGGTGGGAGAGACGCTAGCCACCAGTGACCATAACATGGTATGGTTTAACCTTAAGAAAGGCTTCCCTAGATCACAAACAAAAACAAGGGTACTCAATTTCAGGGGCACTGACTTTGCACGCATGGGAGATTTCGTCTACCAGACGCTGCAGGTTCAAGAAGTAACTGATAATGTGGAAGCTATGTGGACAACCTTGAAATCGATCCTTCATGAGGCAACTATCCGCTACATAAAATCTGTAACCAAACAACAAAGAAAAAGGAAACCCCAATGGTTCACAGATGAGGTATCATACCTCGTCAAGGAGAAGAAAAGAGCATTTCTATCATACAAACGCATGGGGGAAAAAGAAGCAAACGTTGAATACAGGCCAAAGTGTGCAGCGGTCAAAACAGCAGTCAGGGAGGCCAAACTTCATATGGAAGAAACTCTAGCGAAGAACATCAAGAAAGGGGACAAATCCTTCTTCAGATACATTAGCGACAGGAAAAAGAACACAAACGGGATAGTACGCCTTAGAACGCCAGATGGGAATTATGTGGAAACTGACTCTGATAAAGCCAAACTACTGAATGATTATTTCTGTTCAGTCTTTACCTGCGAGGCACCAGGGCACGGGCCTCGGCTGGATGCAAAGCAAAGCATGGATGACCCATTTCAGAAGTTTGAGTTCACACCAGCTGATGTTTACAAAGAACTGTCAAGACTCAAGGTGAACAAAGCCATGGGACCGGACAATCTGCACCCAAGAGTGCTCAGAGAGCTATGCGATGTTTTGGCGGAACCATTAGCCATGCTCTTCAATCTCTCCCTAAGTACGGGGAGAGTCCCCCTGGACTGGAAAACTGCCAATGTTGTTCCTCTGCACAAAAAGGGTTGCAGAGCGGAGGCTGCAAATTACAGACCAGTAAGTCTCACATCAATAGTGTGTAAACTCATGGAAACTCTACTTAAAGGGAAATTAGACACGATATTGGATGAGGGGAATCTGAGGGATCCCTGTCAACATGGATTCACTAGGGGCAGGTCATGCCAATCCAATCTTATCAGCTTCTTTGACTGGGTGACAGGAAAGCTAGACTCGGGAGAGTCTCTGGACATAGTGTACTTGGATTTCAGTAAAGCGTTTGACAATGTCCCACACCGTAGACTATTAAACAAGATGAAATCGATGGGGTTAGGTGAGAAACTAACGGCATGGGTCAATGATTGGCTGAGTGGAAGACTTCAGAGGGTAGTGGTCAATGGCACCCTCTCTAAGACATCGGAGGTGACTAGCGGAGTGCCGCAGGGCTCAGTCCTGGGACCATCCCTTTTTAACATATTCATAAGGGACTTGACCCGAGGGCTTCAGGGAAAAGTAGCGCTGTTTGCCGACGACGCCAAACTGTGCAATATAGTAGGTGAAAGCAATCTCACGGATGGTATGGCGCAGGATCTGATCAAGTTGGAAAACTGGTCCTCGACATGGCAGCTGGGCTTCAACGCAAAGAAGTGTAAGGTGATGCATCTCGGCAGCAGAAATCCATGCAGAACATACACCTTGAATGGAGAAACACTAGCTACGACCTCAGAAGAACGGGACTTGGGAGTAATCATCAGTGCAGACATGAAGGCTGCCAAACAAGTAGAGAAGGCCTCATCCAAGGCAAGGCGGATGATGGGATGTATCAGTAGAAGCTTCGTCAGCCGTAAACCTGAAGTCATAATGCCACTGTACAGAACCATGGTGAGACCTCATCTGGAGTACTGTGTGCAATTCTGGAGGCCACATTACCGTAAAGATGTACTTCGAGCTGAGTCGGTCCAGCGAATGGCCACTATGATGGTCTCCGGACTCAAGGGTCTCTCATACGAGGAAAGACTGGGCAAGTTGCAGCTCTACTCTCTAGAGGAGCGCAGGGAGAGGGGTGACATGATTGAGACATTTAAGTACGTCACAGGTCGTGTCGAGGTGGAAAACGACATATTCTTTCCTAAGGGACCTTCAGTCACAAGGGGGCACCCACTCAAACTCAGAGGAGGGAGATTTGGTGGTGACACCAGGAAGTATTTCTTTACAGAAAGGGTGGTGGATCACTGGAACAAACTACCGGTGCAGGTGATCAAGGCCACTAGCGTGCTCGACTTTAAGACTAAATGGGACATCCAGTGGGATCTCTACGTGGGTCGAGCAGCACTCTGACTTAATGGGGTGGGACAGTGGAGTGGGCAGACTTGATGGGCTATAGCCCTTTTCTGCCGTCATCTTTCTATGTTTCTATGAGTAGTAGCACTCTTCGGTTTGTGTTTATGTCATTTCCTCATTCATCCCTGCGTAATGCATTTTTTTATGTTTTATATATAATGCTTTTTTATGGTAATTTTCTTATTCTTTTATACTTAAGGAGTGAATTAAATAATTTAAATACGTTAAATGAACTTAGCTTCATAGCGAACATGCTTCAACTTTAGAACTTTAGCACTGGGGAGCTTCATTCTAAAGTTGAAGCATGTTCGCTATGAAGCTAAGTTCATTTAACCTATTTAAATTATTTAATTCACTCCTTAAGTATAAAAGAATAAGAAAATTACCATAAAAAAGCATTATATAAAAATTAAAAAATGCATTACACAGGGATGAATGAGGAAATGACATAAACACAAACCGAAGAGTGCTACTACTCGTAGGTCATATCTGATATCCCGTTGCGTTACGCATATGAAATCAGTTTATATACCAGAGATAACTCCCACCTGCTATTGTGTTCTTGTATTCATAAATTTAACAAAAGCCATAAAAGATCCGGCTTTCTCTGTCTCTTTGGATGCGGAGAAAGCCTTTGATTGGGTTGAGTAGACTTTCATGTATCAAGCATTAGATTGGTTTGGTATAGGTTCAGGATTTATACAAATGATTCAGACGTATTATACTCTATTTTTAATTTTGTTCATCGCTTAGTAATTTTAATAAGCGATTCATCAAACATATTAATAAACTTGAACTTGAAACTTGACGTTGTATAGCTTCTCAATTGGTTTAACTCTTTCCTCTCTGATCGCTCATCTGCTGTTACTTTTAAAGACACAGTTTCAAAACCTTATACTTCCAATTATGGTATTCCTCAAGGATCAATACTATCTCCACTTTTATTCAATATTTTTCTTTCTCCACTACTATGCCTATGTCAATCTATAGGCTTCACTACCTTCACTTATGCAGATGATGTTCAACTGCTTCATCCAATAAGTCCAGAAAACAAAAACGAAATAATTGAAATAAATGGAAAGCTAGTAGATATTAAACAATGGCTTAGTTCTAATATGTTAAAACACTATTTTACCCCTGGAAAAAAGATATTAATCTAAGTGATCCATTCATTTTGGACAATAGAAACATAGAAACATAGAAGATGACGGCAGAAAAGGGCCTCAGCCCATCAAGTCTGCCCACTCCAACAACCCTACCCCCTTGAATTTACCCCCCTAGAGATCCCACATGTGTATCCCATTTCCTTTTAAAATCCTTCACGCTGCTGGCCTGAATCACCTGAGGTGGAAGTTCATTCCAACGATCGACCACCCTTTCGGTGAAGAAGAACTTCCTGGTGTCGCCATGAAATTTCCCACCCCTGATTTTCAGCGGATGGCCTCTTGTGGCAGAGGGGCCTTTAAAAAAGAAGATATCATCTTCCACCTCAATACGGCCGGTGATATATTTAAACGTCTCTATCATGTCTCCTCTCTCTCTACGTTCTTCAAGTGAATATAGCTGCAATTTATTCAGCCTTTCTTCATACGGGAGGTCTTTGAGTCCCGAGACCATTTTGGTGGCCATTCTTTGAACTGACTCAACTCTCAGCACATCCTTTTGGTAATGTGGCCTCCAGAATTGTACACAATACTCTAGATGAGGCCTCACCATGGATCTGTACAATGGCATTATAACTTCGGGCTTCCGGCTGATAAAACTTCTTCGGATGCAACCCATCATTTGTCTTGCCTTTGATGAAGCCTTCTCCACTTGATTGGCAGTCTTCATGTCTTCGCTAATGATCACCCCCAAATCACGTTCTGCCTTGGTCCTAACTAAGGTTTCACCATTTAGTGTGTAAGTTTTGCATGGATTCCTGCTGCCGAGGTGCATGACCTTACATTTTCTAGCATTGAAGTTTAGCTGCCAAGTCGAGGACCAATGTTCCAATAGAAGTAGGTCCTGCGTCATACTGTCTGGTAAAGTGTTCTCACTTACTATGTTGCATAGTTTGGCGTCATCGGCGAATAATGTGATTTTACCCTGAAGCCCCTGAGTCAGATCTCCCACAAATATGTTCAAGTTCAAGTTTATTAGCTTTTATATACCGCCTATCAAGGTTATCTAAGCGGTTCTACAATCAGGTACTCAAGCATTTTCCCCTATCTGTCCCGGGGGGCTCACAATCTATCTAACGTACCTGGGGCTATGGAGGATTAAGTGACTTGCCCAGGGTCACAAGGAGCAGCGGCGGGGTTTGAACCCACAACCCCAGGGTGCTGAGGCCATAGCTCCATCCACTGTGCCACACACTCAAGACCGAGCCCTGAGGCACTCCACTGATCACCTCCGACATTTTTGAAGGGGCACCATTTACCACCACTCTCTGAAGTCTACTGTTTAGCCAATCACCGACCCATGTAGTTAACGTCTCTCCCAGTCCCATTGATTTCATCTTGTTCAATAGTCTGCGGTGCGGAACGCTATCAAAAGCTTTACTAAAGTCCAAGTAAACGACGTCCAGGGACTCACCCACATCCAGTTTCCTTGTTATCCAGTCAAAGAAACTAATCAGATTGGATTGGCAGGACCTGCCTCTGGTAAATCCATGTTGGCGGGGATCCCGTAGATTCTTCTCGTCTAGGATTGTATCTAATTTATGCTTAATTAGTGTTTCCATGAGTTTACTCACTATGGATGTGAGACTCACCGGTCTGTAATTCTCAGCCTCTGTCCTGCAGCCCTTTTTGTGGAGTGGGATTACATTGGCTGTTTTCCAGTCCAAGGGGACTTTTCCCGCCTTCAAGGAAAGATTGAAGAGCACAGACAATGGCTCTGCCAGGACATCACACAGCTCTCTAAGCACCCTGGGGTGTAGATTGTCCGGTCCCATGGCTTTGTTCACTTTGAGTCTTGATAGCTCGCAGTAGACGCTGCTGGGTGTAAACTCGAAATTCCAGAACGGGTCATCTGAGCTATGCCTTGCTTGCAACTGTGGACCGGACCCTGGCGCCTCGCAGGTAAAGACTGAGCAGAAGTATTCGTTTAGTAGTTCGGCTTTATCGGAATCTGATTCTGCATAATTCCCGTCTGCTTTCCTAAGGCGTACAATCCCATTTGTGTTTCTTTTCCTATCACTGATGTACCTGAAGAAGGATTTATCCCTTTTCTTAATGTCCTTTGCTAGATTCTCTTCTATCTGAAGCTTGGCCTCTCTGACTGCCGTTTTGACAGCTTTGGACTTGGCCAGATAGTCTTCTTTTACTGCTCCTCTTCCTGAATGTTTGTAGGAAACAAATGCTTTTTTCTTTTTCTTAACGAGGTCCGAGATTTCTGTAGTGAACCACTGGGGTCTGTTATTCCTACGTCGTTTGCTTGTTGTTTTTATATAGCGATTTATTGCTTCATGTAGGGTAGATTTCAGGTTTGCCCACATAGCCTCTACATTATTGGTTTCGGCATGGTCTTGCAGTGCCCGATGGACGAAGTCTCCCATGCGTTTGAAGTCAGTGCCACGAAAATTTAGGACCTTTGTTGTTGTGGTCGATCTGGAGAAACCCTTCCGAAGGTTGAACCAAACCATGCTATGGTCGCTGGAGGCCAGCGTATCACCTACCGAAACTTCTGATACGCTGTCTCCGTTGGTGAGTACCAGGTCTAGTAACGCCTGGTCCCTAGTGGGCTCCAATACCAATTGTTTGAGCTGTGCACCCTTTATGGAGGTTAACAACCTTCTACTGCTGCTAGTTTGTGCGGTAAGTGCATTCCAATCTGTATCGGGCATATTAAAATCCCCTAACAGTACTGTGTCCCCACGCAAGGTGATGTTTTCAATGTCTTCGATTAATTCCATATCCTTGTCTACCTGTTGTCTCGGAGGTCTGTAAATCACACCAAGATACAGGCATTTTTCATTTCCTCTAGCCAGGTTCACCCAGAGGGATTCCCCGGTATACTTGACATCTGTGATTATGGTAGTTTTGATGTCTTCTCTAGTGTATAGAGCTACCCCTCCTCCTAACTTGCCCTCCCTGTCTCAACGGAGCAAGTTGTAACCCAGTATAACCATATCCCACCCGTGTGAGTCCGTGAACCAAGTTTCGGATATCGCCACTACGTCTAGGTTGGCGTTCATTATTTCCGTCTCTAAATCTAGAATTTTATTGCCCAAACTGTGTGCATTGACGTACATAGCTCTCCATACCTTATGTTTGCTAAGTCCCTGTACAGAGTTTCCCGCCTGAGTTAGTGTGACCCCTGATGTATTGTTTACAGTGTGTGCACTTACCTCAGACTCAGAGTGGCGACTCACCTCCTCAGGATAGTTACTTACTGCTCCAGAGAATGAACGGATACCCTCCCCCAACTTACCTAGTTTAAAGCCCTTCGAAGTAGGCGGGCTAGTCGACGTCCGAAGACGTTCTTACCTCTTCTGGTCAGGTGGAGTCCGTCTGGTCCCTGAAGTCCCTGCAGTGCCTCTCCATGGTCCAGAAATCCAAAGTTCATCTCCCTGCACCATCCATGTAGCCACTCGTTAGTCCTCTGGATACGCTCCTCCCGGGCTCTACCCTTACCTCTTACCGGGAGGATTGATGAGAAGACCACCTGCGCTCCCAACTGCCTCAGCTTCTCACCCAGGGCTCCAAAGTCTTTGGGTATGGTCTCCGGGGTGTTCCTGGCAGTGTCATTCGTCCCAACGTGGATGAGAAGCATGGGGAAGTGGTCCTGTGGTTTGAGAAGTCTATCTAGACAGGTGGTGACATCTCGGATTCTGGCCCCAGGCAGACAGCAAACCTCCCTTGATTGTATATCCGGTCTGCAAATTGGTCCCTCGGTGCCCCTTAACATGGAATCCCCAATGACCACCACCCTGCGTTTCCTTGAGGGGAGCTGTTCAGTCGTCCCTGGGACTGGGGTCATGTGTTGGACGTCTTCCTGTTCCTCAACTGCAATCCCTTCCTGTAAGATCTGGAATTGTTTCTCAGGGCGATTTGTGGGGTCGATGTAAAACTGCCCTGTTTGAGAGAAAAGGAAGAAGATGAAGAAGAAACTGAGAAAGGGGGGGGTCTCCTGTGCTTGCCTGTGGAGGAGGTTACCAGCTGCCAGGAGTCGGCGACCCCAGCCATTTCCTGTACCCCAGTCGTTGGTCTCAAGGCTGAGGGTTTGGGTGTCACGAGGATGGATTTGTCCAGTGCCTGCTCGGAGATTTGGGACAGCTCCTGGACTACGCCGTCGATGAAGGCCTCATCCTCTCTGATGCTCCTCAATCGCCTCACCTCCTCCCTTAGGCTCAATAGTTCCTGTAATATGTCTCCTTCCAGCTGTCCCATCTCCTCTGTCTGTGTAGAGACAGAGGTGTATTGCTGGGGGGGGGATGGCCTCGGTCTGCACACACGCCTCTGTTCATTTAAAATCAGTAAAATCTCTAAAAATATTAGGTATTACTATAGATGATAGGTTATCTTTTCACGAACACATTACTAACACTGTCAGATCGTTTCTATAGGCTGCGTATGATCCGCTCAATTGCCAAATTCTTAGAACCAAATCGCTCAACATACTGATTCATTCCCTAATTATTTCAAAACTTGATTATTGTAACTCTTTATTAATAAATTTCACTCATAAAGAGAAGAAACATCTTCAAATAGTTCAAAATACTGCCATCAAATTAATACATAACCGCAAAAAATTTGGTCATGTTACGCCGCTCTTGATTGAATCACATTGGCTTCCTGTGGCTCATCGCATTACTTTTAAAATTTTACTTTTAGTTTTTAAAACATTGTCCACAAATGAACCCCAATTCATCAATAAATTACTTATACCCCATAGTACATCACGTTCTTTAAGATCCACTAATCAAAAACTTAACAGTTCCATCACTAAAAGTTATCGGAACTCGTGGTCCTGATATTTTTTCTGTAATTGCCCCTCAACTATGGAACTGCCTCAGTATCTAAGAGAGGAAAGCGATCTGAAACATTTTAAAGGCATTCTAAAGAGCTTCCTTTTTAAAGACGCTTTTAATTTATAATCATATTTAATGATTACCATTTTTTTTTCCTCCCCCGCTCTAATCCTCTTTTTAATTTTGTTTACCTTTCCTGCTGTTTTTACCATTTGTGTTTTCTTTTATACATACAATTGTAGTTCTGCCCTTTCTTCCCTCATGTATCTGTTAGTTTTTATGATAGTATGACAAATTTATGTAATCTTTTATAAATAATTTAATGTGTACACTTTTGTTCTTTTATTTGTAAATCGCTTAGCAAATTAAATTAAGCGATTCAATAAGTTAAAAATAAACTTGAAACTTGAATAATAATTTATCAGAGCGTTTTAATTTGCAGAGGGGGGTTAGACAAGGCTGTCCATTATCTCCTTTGCTTTTTGATATTGTATTAGAACCTTTGTTAATAGCCATTCAACAAGCAAAGGGGATACAAGGCATTCCTCGTACAGACTGGGAATATAAAGTCTCTGCATATGCAGACGATATACTGCTTTATTTGAGAAATACAGAAATTACCATTCCATGCTTACTAGAGTTGATAGAGAAATTGGAAAATTTTCAGGGTATAAGATAAATTGGAGCAGAAATTCTTCCACTTAAAGTGCCTTGTACTAAAAGCTTATTTGATTCATTCTCATTTGTATGGAAGGAAGATGGATTAACATATTTAGGTTATTAGGATAAAAAAAATACACTGGAAGACACAATGAAAGAGAATGAAAATTTTTTATTAAAAAAGTAACAAATGTGTGAGCAATGGAATCCTTTACATCTTTCTTGGTGGGGGAGAGTCCAAACTATTAAAATGATGATATTGCCTGTGGTTTGTTATCAAATGAGAATGAGGGTCCTTTTATAAAAAGCTAATGGTAGTCTTACAAAATTTGTTTGGCTGGGTAAAATGCCTAGAATTGCTTTAGTATCTTTACAAAAACCAATTGCGGAGGGTGGGGTAAATTTTCCAAACTTTTATTGGTATCATAAAGCCTATATTTTACGTCAGGGTATGTATTGGGTCCTCCCAGAGCTCATGGAAAATACCCCAGATTGGTTGTATTTGGAATGGCGACTCATGTTTCCTTTACATTTATCTCATGTTCTCAGTGTAAAAATGCCTAGAATATAAAAAGAGAACAGAATATTGATGGATACATGGAAAACATTACGTTATGTAAGTAATTTAACACCTAACCCAATACACAAATCAACAAATCAATCTATTTGGCTAAACTCCAAGATTCAAATTGGCGGATTTAAAATCGTATGGAAGCATTGGATTCTTGCAGGTATACAGACTTTGGATGATGTTATTTCAAATGGTAAACTGCTTTTCAGTTGCATCATAAATATGGTCTTAATAAATCACAAAGCTTTAAATGGTTGCAACTGAAGCAAGCTATTCAGGAGATGTTCCCTGAATGGAAAAATCTTAATAATCAGTATAGTCTGGAATTCTTATGCTTTCAGGTGGATTTCTTGGGGCACCAAGCCGCACAGTGGTATAAATTGATATCTGGATTTATGAATTAAAAAACCAAAGAATGGTCTTAGAGACATTTGGAGCATTGAGATTAAGCATCAAATTTCTGTATCTCAATGGCCACGAATTTGGTCTTGGAGAATGAGATGTACAGTGTCTGCATCTATGAGACAAACTTGGTTCTTTTTGTTACATAGAGCATTTTGGACCCCAGTTTGATTACAAAAGTTGGATAGCTCTAAGTCTAATAGATGCTGGTATTGTAATCTGGAAGCAAGGACTCTGGATCATTTAATTTTTTACTGTCCCTGTATCATGGCCTTTTGGAAATCAATTTGGTCTCAAATTAATTGTTTATTAGAGAACCATGTAGCATTATCATATGATACAATTCTATTTGATACATCAATGAGAATAAAAAGTCAAATTTCAGCAAGCAATAAGGAAAAATTATGTTCTTACCTGTTAATTTTATTTCCTTTAGTTGCAGCAGATGAATCTAGCCCACATCTATCAGCAGGCGGAGATAGAGAAACTGATTAACAGGTGGTCCTATTGGCTGGCAATCCTCCTGTATCTCTAGTATAGCTCCTTGCCCAAACATCCGTAACCATCAATAGGCATAGCATACAAAAAACTTCTTTCCCATAACAAATCTCAAAAAACAATAATATAGAATACAACCATCAACAATAACAAACTTTTAAAGTTGCACAAGAAAAAACCGACAGACAATATCCAGAAAGGGTGGGGCTCTGGATTCATCTGCTGCGTCTAAAGGAAAGAAAATTAACAGGTAATTTTTCCTTCCTTAGCAACAGCAGCAGATGAATCCAGAGACCAATGGGATGTAGCAAAGCAATCCTCAATCTGGGTGGGAAGCAAACGCCGGCTCTGCAACAACGCATCCACCGCACTAAACGCATCCACCGCATGCGCCCCCACATTCAACTGTTAATTCAGAGATAAAGTACTCTCGGAAGACCAAGTAGCCGCGAGACAAAACTCTTCCAAGGAAAAAACCTCTGGACCAAGTCCAAGAAGCCATCGCATCGGCGGAAAGGTCATGAAGTTCTCTCACCAACCGCTTCCCTGCCATCAAGCAAGTGTAAATAACGTCCTCCAGGACCCATCAAGCTTTAGACGCCACCATACGTTTGAGGTGTCCCCTTGAAGAATACAAAAAGGTGATCTAAACAACCACCAGTCGTTAGAAATCTAGCTCGCGGAGAATGCTACGCACTTTTTAAAAAATGCAGTGAATAAAAGCACGTCTCCCCATTTCATCTCCCAGGAAGGAAGGAAGGAAAAGTGAGAGCGGCATAAAAGAAAGGATGACACCTCGTTAGAAAGAAAAGGAGGTACCGACCGAACTGACGCCCCCCCCCCCCCACGTTTGTAAATCAGAAATAGGAAGCCCTGCCGAACAAGGCCTGCAACTCAGAAAAACGCCGAGCTGAAGCCATGGCCACAAGAAACCCCGTGTTCAACGGCACAGCCCTTTAGCATCTCAAAAGAAAGAAACAAATGAAGCCTTCGGTAAACTGCGAAGAAGTACCGTAAGACTATACGCCGGACAAGGCTTTCCAAGAGGTGTACAAAAGCACAGTTACTTACCGTAACAGGTTTTATCCAGGGACAGCAGACAAATATTCTTTACATGTGGGTTACGTCATCCATGGAGCCCCGTCGCGGACAGCTTTTCAAGCAAACTTGATTGAAGATCTCAAGTTTGCTAGTGCTGCACCACGCATGTGTGCCTTCCTGCTCCACTAGAGGGCGCATCCCCTCCCTCATGGTCTTCAGTACAGATAACTAGCAAAGAAGCCAACCTCGGGGAGGTGGGAGGGTTTGCGAGAATATCTGCCTGCTGTCCCTGGATAACACCTATTATGGTAAGTAACTGTGCTTTATCCCAGGACAAGCAGGCAGCATATTCTCACTTGTGGGTGACCTCCAAGCCAATCAAAAAAGGGATGGTGGGAAGATGGCAATTTAGGAAAACAGATTTCGCAAAACCGACTGGCCAAACCGGCCGTCGCTTCTGGACAAAGTATCCAGACAGTAGTGTGAGGTAAAGGTATGAACCGAAGACTAAGTGGCAACCTTGCAGATCTCCTCAATAGGCGTAGACCTGAGGAAAGCAACAGAAGCTGCCATCGCTTGGACCTTATGTCCCGTTACCTGACCCTGCAGCGCGAGACCAGCCTGAGCGTAGCAGAAGGAAATACAAGCAGCCAACCAGTTGGACAGGGTGCGCTTGGAAACAGGACGGCTCAACCGATTAGGATCAAAAGAGATGAAAAGTTGAGGAGCCATCCGATGAGACTCAGTACGGCGCAGGTAAAAGGCCAATGCCCTTTTACAATCAAGAGTGTGAAGCGCCACTTCCCCAGGATGAGAGTGCGGCTTCGGAAAAAACACCGGTAAGAACAATGGACTGGTTAAGGTGGAAATCCGAAACCACCTTCGGTAAGAATTTAGGATGAGTACGAAGGACCACCTTGTCATGATGAAAAACAGTAAAAGGGGGGGTCCGCAACTAGAGCTTGCAGCTCACTGATTCTGCGAGCAGACGTGAGAGCAACCAGGAATACCACCTTCCAAGTGAGGTACCCGAGATGAGCTTTATCAATGGGTTCAAACGGAGGTTTCATCAATTGAGCAAGAACCACATTAAGATCCCAAACCACTGGAGGGGGCTTGAGTGAAGGATGAACATTGAAGAGGCCCTTCATAAAGCGGGAAACCACCGGATGGAGAGAAAGCGGTTTTCCCTCAAGCGGTTGATGAAAGGCAGCAATCGCACTGAAGTGGACTCGAATAGATGTCAATTTGAGGCCCGACCGAGACAAGTGGAACAGATAATCCAGCACGGAAGACAAGGAGGCAGAGAGCGGCTCCAGACGGCATGCAGCACACCACGCAGCAAATCTGGTCCATTTCTGGGAATAGCATTGCTGAGTGGAGCTCTTCCGAGAGGCCTCGAGAACATCCCTCACCGATTGAGAAAAATCTAAGGAGGGAGGCATGTGGTTAGGAACCAAGCTGTTAAATGTAGAGACTGCAGGGAAAGAGGAGCATACTGGAATCATGAAAACAGTACTACCTCCATGCAACGTGAGCGAAACAAGGAGTTGGGCTTATAGAAGTAAGTGACTTACCCAGGGCCAGAAGTAGCTGTAGAATGCTGACTGCCAATTCTGTCTAGAACCTGCCATGAAAAATGGCGGTGGTAAAATCTCGTGCGACAGGCTGTGCACCATAGAGGCTCCGCTGCCTCAGAAAGAAAGACAGCCCTGCCCATACGAAAAAGAGAAACGCCACCGTGCTCCCAAACTGCGCCCCAATAGATTATCACAACACCAGAACCGGAAATTATTTCTATAACGCTACCACACACACAAAGCACTGCACAGAGAGCCGAAAAGGAAACATTCAAGTATGTATATGCTCTCTTTAGGGAGATCCTGAGAGAAAGAAAGCGAAACCCACACCAAGAACCAGATAATCTCTAGCTGTTAACAGCAACCTGCAGCAATGCATCTTCTGACCACCATGTGCAGAGAAAATCTAAACTGGTCAGTGGAGGATAAACTGAAGTCTACCTCCAATCCACTCTCAGACCTAATCAGCATGATCCCCAAGTTACAAGAAGCACAAACAAACAC
Organism: Geotrypetes seraphini; assembly: GCF_902459505.1. Classification (NCBI taxonomy): domain Eukaryota; kingdom Metazoa; phylum Chordata; class Amphibia; order Gymnophiona; family Dermophiidae; genus Geotrypetes; species Geotrypetes seraphini. Next base: position 8,102,723 of record NC_047087.1, on the reverse strand, counting down.
TCACCAAGCTCCCAAGTGCTGCATCAAAGCAAAATGAGGCTGCACAACCTCCAACGCATGGACTCAAACAAAAGGGAGGCCCTTATGAAATAATAGCCTACATGCTGCAGCGCTGCTGGGTACTCTGCTGGCATTGAGCAATTTGTGCTACAATGAGCCTCCTGCCGCTCCAGGTCAGAGACCATCCGAAACCGAAGAGCACCGAGTTAAAACACCCCCTGAAACGTCCTCAGGCCGTTCAAGATGGGCCCCATGCCAGCAGAACGCATATGAAATGAGAAGCAGCACTCTGGAGAAAACAAACCCGACAGCCGCAGCTTTGACACTATTGTAATGCGGCCAACACGAACAAACAGACCATCGCCAAAGTAGAGGAAAAAACAACCTGGAGGAGAACCGTTCAAACGCTGTGGCACCACCAACAGCGTTGGAAAATAAGTGTACGGCTCCCGCACGCGGGAAATAACTGTTCCTTCCACGCTCCGGTAAATACAAACCCAGAGCTCCCTCAGCAAACATGCACTGCCCTGCCAACCTAGGCTGCCGCAAAAGTGAAGTAAAAAAACAGCTCGGGAAAAAGTGCTTCAATGCTGCAGCACTGCTGACAGCGTAAGAAAGAAACGCACAGGAAATAACCGCTCCTTCATGCTCCGGTAAACACATACCCGGAGCTTCCCACAGCCAACAGACACTCCTGTGCCGAAAGGAGTTAGGCATTGAACACCACCCAAAACCCGGCCTCATAACGTATGCAGCTAGAAATAAAATTACTCACAGCAAAGTCACTCATCCGTGATGCCGGAACCCAAGGAGGAAAGACTCCCTCACAAATATAAACCCGTGACTAACGAACCCGCAGCAAACAAGAAGCCTAACCAAAACATACTCACAATAAACTCTGAGTCAGGGCTTGCAGAGAACAGCAAGAGCTGGTTGAATCCGGATATTGCCGGTTGCTCAGCACTAGCAGGGCAGACATTGTATATATTTCCATGGTCTCTGTTTTTTGTTTTGTTTTTAATTAAGGGAAAGAAGAAAAATATACATACATATAGAGACCCAGTCAGACCCTCTATCATTGGAGGGAGGGTGAGGCAGGGACCTGGGGGGGCCCAGGTGTAACTCCTAAATCCGGCACCGTTCAGCCGGACACCCTTGTCTCACTGAAGAGGAAGCCTCAACAGGAAAACTAGCACTGATAACTCACTGAAGAGAAATCTCAACAGGAGAAATAAGTTTCCAGTCACAGCCAGAATCCAGGAGATAGTTGAATAGGGACCATCACCTGCTGGGAGATAGAGCATACTGAAGATATAGGAGGAGTGCCAGCCAGTTTCTCTATCTACACCTGCTGGTAGATGTGGGCTATCCCCATTGGTCTCTGGATTCATCTGCTGCTATTGCTAAGGAATAAACTTTTATTGATTATGACAACATATCATCAAATATTGGAAAAATTATAGTAGACTTAATTATACATTCTAGTGAAACTCATTGTGCCATATTTATAAAATGGAAAGAACAATTGCCATACAAAAAGGAAATTATAATAATTTTAAAAAGATCTGGGGGCCATTATCAACTTACTGCAATGATTAGATGCCATTTTTCATTGAAAGAACATTTTTAATATGGGGGGCTGGTAAAGTTTTATTTAAGGTTTAATCAATAGATAAGAATGTAATTTATATGAAATTTATGATTAAAATATTGGTTGGAAGGGTGGGTGGGGAGGGAATAAATTTATGTTTTTAAGATAATAATTGAAAGAAATTCAAGTGATGTGTATAAATTTAAATGTTATAATATTGTGCACTTGATGTAAGATGAAAAATGAATAAAGATTTTGAAAAAAAAAAATTAAAACAATGAATCCTTAGGTTACAAATCGATCAAACAACTGCGTTTTTACTAATTTTCTAAAAATAAAATATTACCCAGCCAGTCATTCATTTAACCTACTCGAAAAGCAAGGGTTCTATCCAGAAATCTTTTAAAACGACAAGCAAACGTATGGATTCTGCGTGTAGGCCTATTTAAATGATCTAAAAAAACAAAAAACAAAAAAAACAACCAAGATACACAGGAGCCATACCAAATATTGATTTAAAACAGATACAGGAAAATTTAAACATAACGCTTGCCTCATCAGTAACCAGTGTAGTTTTTCATAATAGGGAGTAATATGTTCCCATTTTTTCTAACAAAAAATCAGCTGAATTGCTGAATTTTGAATAACTCGAAGTCTTTTTAGGCTTTATTTTGTATGTTCCCAAATAAATAATATTGCAATAGTCAAGCATACTTAAGACAGAAGACTGAACTAGCAGACGAAATGATACCACATCAAAATATTTTTTAATGGTTCAGGGTTTCCACAAGACCGAGAAGCATAGTTACTTACCGTAACAGGTGTTATCTAGGACAGCAGGCAGATATTCTCACATGTGGGTGACGTCATCCACGGAGCCCCGACGCGGACAGCTTTTCAAGCAAACTTGAAAGAAATTTCAAGCTTGCTATGCTGCACCACGCATGTGCATGCCTTCCCGCTCCACTAGAGGGCGCATCCCTACCTCGTGGTCCTCAGTTCACATAGCCAGCAAAGAAGCCATCCCCGGGGGAGGAGGGCGGGTTGCGAGAATATCTGCCTGCTGTCCCTGGATAAACCTGTTACGGTAAGTAACTGTGCTTTATCCCAGGACAAGCAGGCAGCATATTCTCACTTGTGGGTGACCTCCAAGCCAATCAAAAAAGGGATGGTGGGAAGATGGCAATTTAGGAAAACAGATTTCGCAAAACCGACTGGCCAAACCGGCCGTCGCTCCTGGACAAAGTATCCAGACAGTAGTGTGAGGTAAAGGTATGAACCGAAGACTAAGTGGCAACCTTGCAGATCTCCTCAATAGGCGTAGACCTGAGGAAAGCAACAGAAGCTGCCATCGCTTGGACCTTATGTCCCGTTACCTGACCCTGCAGCGCGAGACCAGCCTGAGCGTAGCAGAAGGAAATACAAGCCGCCAACCAATTGGACAAGGTGCGCTTGGACACCGGCCGACCCAATCTATTGGGATCAAAGGACAAAAACAATTGAGGAACCTTCCGATGAGACTGGGTGTGTTGAAGATAGAAAGCCAACGCCCTCTTACAGTCAAGAGTATGCAACGCCACCTTTCCAGGATGAGAATGTGGCTTGGGAAAAAAAGACAGGAAACACAATGGACTGATTGAGATGAAAATCAGATACCACCTTGGGCAAGAATTTAGGATGAGTGCGAAGAACCACCTTGTCATGATGGAATACAGTAAAAGGTGGATCTGCCACCAAAGCCTGCAGTTCACTAATTCTATGAGCAGAGGTGAGCACAAGCAAAAAGATCACCTTCCAAGTAAGAAACTTCAGGTGAGACTTATCCAGAGGCTCAAACGGAGGCTTCATTAGCTGAGCAAGAACCACGTTGAGATCCCAAACCACAGGAGGAGGCTTGAGAGGAGGATGGACATTCAAGAGCCCTCTCATAAAGCGAGAAATCAAAGGATGAACAGAAATGGGCTTGCCATCAAGCTGCTGATGAAAGGCAGCAATAGCACTAAGATGAACCTGAACAGAATTCATCTTAAGGCCCGAATGAGACAAATAATCCAAAATGGAAGACAAAGTTGCAGACGAAGGATGAATAGAATGCGAAGCACACCAGGAAGTGAATCTAGTCCACTTCTGGGAATAACATTGCCGCGTAGAAGCCTTACGAGAGACCTCCAAAACATCCCGCCCGACTGGGACAACTGAAGAGAAGGAATCAGGTGGAAAGGAACCAAGCTGTCAGATGAAGAGACTGCAGATTGGGATGCAACAGTGACCCCCGACTCTGAGACAGCAGAGAAGGAAAAACAGGCAGAAGAGGCGACTCCCTGACACTGAGCTGAAGAAGCAGGGAGAACCAGGGCTGCCGAGGCCACCGAGGCGCAATCAGGATCAGATCGGCATGAGTCGACTTGAGATGTACCAGCGTTCTCAAAATCAGAGGAAAAGGCGGGAACGCGTAAAGGAACTTCCCCTCCCAAGCCAGGAGGAAAGTATCCGCCTCGAGACGATCTGGCGAGTATATCCGGGAACAGAAGAGAGGCAACTTGTGGTTGAGGGGGGAAGCAAACAGATCTATCTGAGGAGTCCCCCAGCGCTCGAATACCCGATGTAAAGTCTGAGAATGAAGAGGCCATTCGTGCGGCCGCAGGAGACGACTCAGTTTGTCCGCCAAACAATTGCGGTCTCCCTGAATGTAAACCGCACGAAGAAAGACGTTGTGGCGGAACACCCAATCCCACAGGCGAAGGGCCTCCTTGCAAAGAGACAGGGACCCCGTGCCCCCGTTTGTTGATATAATACATCACCACCTGATTGTCTGTGCGAACGAGGACCATCTTGTCCCGAAGCAGATGACAAAAAGCCACCACCGCCAAGTAAATGGCTCGAAGCTCCAGCAGATTGATGTGACAGAGGCGATCTGCCGCCGACCAAGCTCCCTGGGTTCGAAGACCATCGAGGTGCGCCCCCCACACATACTCCGAGGAGTCCGTGGTCAGGACCTTGTGATGCGGAGGAGCGAGAAAGAGCAAACCAAGTTTCCAAGTTTATTATAAGATTTGATTAATCGCTTACTCCAGATTCTAAGCGATGTACAGCTAAAAATTACAAGTTAGGGTAAACATACATAACTAATAAAAATTAATATTAAACATGTTAAAATATCATAAAAGTACATAACATAAAATAACATAACTAAACATAAGCAACAAGCCTATTAACATATCTGATCAGAGAAAGGTGAAGTTGTGGGAAGAAATACAGTTCAATATAAAAGAAACAATGAAGGTAAAATAACATTGGGAAAAGGGGAAGAGATTTAATATAAAATGAAAAAATTCAATTAATCACTAAAGGCGTCTTTAAAAAGGAATCCCTTAAGTTTGCTCTTAAATTTGTCTAGAATTCTTTCTTCTCTTAAATAAATTGGCAGGGCGTTCCAGGCTAGGGGAGCCGTAACTGAGAAAATAGAATGACGTCGTGTACCAATAACTTTTAACGAAGGAACAACCAATAGATGTTGTTCAGTTGACCGTAGTATTCTCGAAGTATTATAGGGGATTAAAAGTTTATAAATAACTGCTGGGGTTTTGAAAAAGCACAGTTACTTACCGTAACAGGTGTTATCCAGGGACAGCAGGCATATATTCTCACATGTGGGTGACGTCATCTATGGAGCCCCAGCGCGGACAGCTTTTCAAGCAAACTTGATTGAAGTTTCAAGTTTGCACACTGCACCACGCATGTGCATGCCTTCTCGCCCACTAGAGGGCGCATCCCACCTCGTGGTCCTCAGTTCCATAAGTAGCAAAGAAGCCATCCCCGGGGAGGAGGGCGGGTTGTGAGAATATATGCCTGCTGTCCCTGGATAACACCTGTTACGGTAAGTAACTGTGCTTTATCCCAGGACAAGCAGGCATGATATTCTCACATGTGGGTGACCTCCAAGCCAACCAAAAAAGGGCAGGTGGGAGGATGGCAATTTAGGAAAACAGATTACGTAACACCGACTGGCCAAAGCGGCCGTCACTCCTGGACAGAGAGTCCAGACAGTAGTGGGAGGTGAACGTATGAACCGAAGACCAAGTGGCAGCCTTGCATATGTCCTCCACAGGTGTAGAACGGAGGAAAGCCACATAAGCTGCCATCGCTCTGACTTTATGCCCCGTGACTCGACCCGGGGGCGGAAGACCAGCCTGAGCATAGCAAAACGAAATACAAGCAGCCAACCAGTTGGACAAGGTGCGCTTGGAAACAGGATGTCCTAAGCGATTAGGATCAAAGGACAAAAACAATTGAGGAACCTTCCTATGAGACTTGGTGCGTTGGAGGTAAAATGCTAACGCCCTCTTACAGTCAAGCGTGTGAAGCGCCGTCTCGCCAGGATGGGAGTGGGGCTTCGGGAAGAACACAGGAAGAACAATGGACTGATTGAGGTGGAAATCAGACACAACCTTTGGTAAAAATTTCGGATGGGTGCGGAGAACCACCTTATCATGATGAAACACAGTAAAAGGGGGGTCCGCAACCAAGGCTTGCAACTCACCAATCCGTCGTGCAGATGTGAGGGCAATCAGGAAAATTACCTTCCAAGTCAGAAATTTCAAAAGAGATTTGTCGATTGGCTCAAAGGGAGGTTTCATCAGTTGAGCCAAAACCACATTCAGATCCCACACGACGGGAGGAGGTTTCAGAGGGGGACAAACCCTGAGTAGTCCTTTCATGAAGCGTGTCACCAAAGGATGGAGCGAAAGAGAGCGTCCATCCAGGTGTCGATGGAAGGCCGAAATGGCACTGAGATGAACACGCACAGATGTCGTCTTCAGACCAGAATTAGACAGGTGCAACAAGTAATCCAGAACCGAGGACACCAGAACCGAAGCAGGATCCAGGTGAGAAGAGGAACACCAGGAGGAAAACCTGGTCCATTTCTGAGAATAACAAAGCCTGGTCGAAAACTTGCGGGAGGCTTCCAACACTTCCCTCACGGGTTGAGAAACCCGGGCCGAAGTCAAGTGGCAAGGAACCAAGCTGTCAGGTGTAACGACTGAAGATTGGGGTGCAACATCGAACCCTGACTCTGAGACAGCAGAGAAGGAAACACAGGTAGAAGTAGAGGCTCCCTGGTACTGAGCTGAAGCAGCAGGGAGAACCAGAGCTGACGCGGCCACCGAGGCGCAATGAGAATCATAGTGGCCGCGGAAGATTTGAGACGCACCAACGTTCTCATGATCAGAGGAAACGGAGGGAACGCATACAGGAACCTCCCTCCCCAGTCGAGAAGGAAGGCATCTGCTTCGAGACGGTCCTGGGAGTACATCCGAGAACAATACAGGGGCAGTTTGCGAGTTTCCGGAGAGGCAAACAGATCCACCTGCGGGGTCCCCCAGCGGACGAAGACTTCGCGCAGGACTCTGGCGTTGAGCGACCACTCGTGCGGCTGAAGAAGCCGACTGAGCTTGTCTGCTAAGCAGTTCTGCTCTCCCTGAATATAGACCGCCTGTAGGAAGATGTTCCGGGAGATCGCCCACTCCCAAAGGCGAAGTGCCTCCCTGCAGAGGGGCCAAGAACCCGTCCCACCTTGCTTGTTCACATAGTACATCGCTACTTGGTTGTCCGTGCGTACGAGGACTACCTGATCTTGAAGCAGGTGGTCGAACGCTCGAACCGCCAGAAAGATGGCCCGAAGTTCCAGCACGTTGATGTGACAGCGACGGTCTTCCGTCGACCACAGACCCTGTGTCCGTAGACCGTCGAGGTGGGCCCCCCACGCGTACTCCGAGGAGTCCGTGGTCAGAACCTTGCGATATGGAGGGACGAGAAATAGCAAACCCCCGGAAAGATTGGAAGAGTTGGTCCACCAACGGAGCGATCGTCGCAAGGAAGGAGTCACCGTAATGAGGCGAGACACCGGATCGCAATCCTGGCGCCACTGGGAGGCCAGGGTCCACTGAGGAATTCTCAGGTGTAGCCTGGCGAACGGAGTGACGTGGACCGTCGATGCCATGTGGCCCAGAAGCATCATCATGCGCTGGGCCAACACCACAGGCAGTTGAGAGACCAGACGGCCCAGCCGAACCAAGGCTTCCAACCGAGGCGGCGGGAGGTACGACCGTAGGCGCACAGTGTCCAGCACTGCTCCTATAAATTGAAGTGACTGGGCCGGGAACAACTGCGACTTGGGGAAATTCACCTCGAACCCCAGTCGTTGAAGGAAGGTGATAGACTGTTGGGTCGCTGAGATAACCCCCTCCCTGGTTGGGGCTTTGATCAGCCAATCGTCCAGGTACGGGAAAACATGAAGCCCACGAGATCTCAGGGCTGCCGCGACCACTACCATACACTTCGTAAAGACTCGAGGGGACGAGGCCAGGCCGAAGGGAAGGACCCTGTACTGAAGGTGCAGATCTCCCACCTGGAACCGTAAAAATTTCCGGAAGGCGGGATACACCGGAACATGGGTGTATGCTTCCTTCAGGTCGAGGGAGCACATCCAGTCCCCTTCCTCTAAGAGAGGATATAAAACCGGGAGAGACAGCATTCGGAACTTCTCCCGGACCAGGAATTTGTTGAGCTTCTGGAGGTCCAGTATGGGGCGTAAGTCCCCGGTCTTTTTTGGGACCAAAAAGTAACGGGAGTAAAAGCCCGTCCCCAGCTGGTCTTTGGGTACCGGTTCCACCGCCCGAAGCTTCAACAGGGCCCTGGCTTCGGCCAGAAGGATGGGAAGTTGGGCCCGATTGTAAGGGGAAGCCCCCGGAGGTTGATCCGGCGGCGCTGACAACAAATTGAGAGAGTAGCCCTCGGAGACGGTCCGGAGCACCCAAGCGTCGGATGTTATCTCGGTCCAAGCCGCATAGAAGGACCGGAGACGCCCCCCTATGGGAAGGGGTTCCTGTGAGATCGCGGAGGGGAACCTGCCCCATCCGCTCAGCCCATCAAAAGGAGGGCGCGGGTTTGGAAGGACCCTGCGCCGCGGCTTGCGTCTGTCCCCCTCTGCCTCGCTGAGATGGGCGTCTAGGCGGCGGCCTAGAAAAAGCCGGGGTTGACTTTTGGGGATATCGGAGGAGGACGAAAGGGTTTCTGCGGCGGGGGTCTAGGCTTGGGACGGACCAAGGAGGCCAACGAGCGCTCCTGTTCTGACAACCGTTTGGTCGCCGCCTCTAAAGACTCATCAAACAACTCGGATCCCACACAAGGCAAGTCTGCAAGACGGTCCTGCAGGTTTGGGTCCATATCGAGGGTGCGAAGCCAGGCCAGACGGCGCATGGCCACCGCGAAGGCCGACACCCTCGAAACCAGCTCAAATGTGTCGTACAAAGCATGGAAAAGGTACAACCGCAATTGAGACAGGTTGGACATAAATTTGTCAAATCCCGCCCTTTGGGAGTCCGGTAAGGAGTCACGATATTGAGGGAGGTCCTTCACCATGCCACGCAGATATGAGGAGAAGGTGAAGGCATAATTTAGTACCCTGGTGGCCATCAGGGAATTAGAATAGAGGCGACGGCCAAACTTGTCCAGGGTCCGACCCTCCCTGCCGGGTGGAACCGCCGCAGAAACCCGGGAGGGTTGTGTCTTTTTCAGGGCAGACTCCACCAGTAAGGACTGGTGGGAGAGTTGCGCCTTCTCAAACCCCTTGGCCGGCACCGTCCTGTATTTAGCCTCCATCTTGGACGTGACGGACGTGACTGTAAGAGGGTTAGCCAGATTTTTCAGCCAGGTCTGTAGGAGGACCTTATTGAAGGGGAGCCGAGGAGCCTCCCTAGGTGGAGTGGGAAGGTCCTGCTCCTCGAGGAATTCCTTCGAATATTGGGAGCCCGCCGTGAGGTCCAACCCCAGGGCTCGGGCCATGTCCTGCACAAAGGTGGAAAAAGAGGACGGCTTTGCGGGCGGTGAAGGGGTTCTCGACCTCACCGCCGAAGAAATGGGAGAAGCCTCGTGAGAATAACAATGGGGATCCCTGCCGGACCCCGAGCCCCACGAAGTCAGCTCCAAAGGCCTCGAGGGGGTAGGAGAACGTCCCCGCCTCGAAGAGCCTCTAGGCGAGGTACCCGGAGTCCGGGGAACGGGGGCACTCTCCCTTTTCCTCGGCGAGGAGGAACGGGAAACCCTTTTAGCAGGGGACCGGAGAAGCCTCGGGTTATCGAGGCGCAACTCCGACACCTGCAATGCCTCGCCCCCGATCGGCGAAGAACGATCACGCCGCCGAGGAGAGCCCCGCGAGCGCTTCGGCTTCCTCGGCCGGCGCCTCAACCGAGGTCGAGTCGAGGGCGAGGAGCCCCGGGAGGACCTCGAGGAGGAGGAGGAGGAAATGCGTCGCACCCGCCGCATCTTGTCTCGGGGCCGCACGCTGCGCTCAGGCGGTGCCCCCGAGGTCGAGGGTAAAGCCGAGGCCGAGGTCGGAGGAGCCCCGATACCCGAGGCCAAGATCGCCGAGGCCGGGGCCTTCGAGGTAGAAGCAGTCGGGGCCGAAGCCCCCTGCAGCTGTGCAAGGGCCCCCGACAGCTCCGACGAAATTAGAGCTCGGAGGAGGTCCTGAAAGGCCGGAATCCCGACGAAGGTCGGGAGGTCCGAGTCCGGGGCAGGCTCCCTGGAGGGCGACCTCGGTCTCGAGTATTCCCTCGGGGCGTGCGTGGCCAGAGCCTTAGGCGGGGCCGAGGACGACCCACCCGCCTTGGAAGGAGCAGAGGATGGCTTCTTTGCAGACCCTGTAGGGGATGGAAAGGAGGACTTACCCGAGGCAGGTTTTGCCCCCGACGTCGACTTCGAGGTCGAGGGACGAGGCGAAGCCGAGGCCCCCGAGGCCGAGGTCAAGGCCGGGGCCGAAGCCGACGTCGAGGCCTTCAGAGGCGCAGGGTCAACAGCAAACAACTCCGCCATTCTCGCCCGTCGGCGGCGGAGAGCTCTGGGCTGGAACGTGGAACAGCGGTCACAGGAGGCCGTAGGGTAATCGGGGCCCAGGCAAATTATGCACCACCGGTGGGGGTCAGTTATGGACAGCAACCTCTCACACCGGCTGCATTTCTTAAAGCCCGTCACAGGACGGGACATGAACAAAGAAACAGGCCGGGAACGACCGACGTCCCGCGGCCACGGCTGCCGGGAGCCCCCGGAGCCCAACGAAAAGTAAAAATTTTTTTTTTATATATAAACGGATCGACAACGATACGAAAAACAAAAAAAGATAAAGCACAGCGACCGAAAGAATCCAGACGCGGTGACAGAAAGGCAGGCAAAGGGAGCTCAAAATCCACAGGGCTTTCTGGCTCCGCGGAAAAAATTGAACTGAGGACCACGAGGTGGGATGCGCCCTCTAGTGGGCGAGAAGGCATGCACATGCGTGGTGCAGTGTGCAAACTTGAAACTTCAATCAAGTTTGCTTGAAAAGCTGTCCGCGCTGGGGCTCCGTAGATGACGTCACCCACATGTGAGAATATCATGCCTGCTTGTCCTGGGATAATTATAGATTTGAGAGTGAGCAAACTTAATTTGTACATTATTCGATGGGCGACCGGCAGCCAATGTGCTTTCTCCAGTAAAGGTGTAACGTGATCGAATTTCTTAGCATTTTCGATAAGTTTAATCGAGGCATTTTGTATGATTTGTAAAAATTTGATTTCTTTTTGGGCTATTCCTTTAAATAAGGCATTACAATAATCGATCTTTGAAATAACTAAGGAGTGTATCAATACATTTAAGGATTTTGGGCATAGAAATTTTTTCATTGAGCGAATTTGACGGAGACTATAAAAAGTAGATTTCACGACATGACTAATATGATCGTGGTAAGTTAATTTTTCATCAAAAATAACTCCGAGAATCCTGATCTTATGAATAAGTTTCAAAGAAATGCCTTGTGATCGGACAGGAAAGAATGCAATTGTCTTTCCAAGGAAATAGCAAGACATTTGTTTTGTCAATATTTAGGGCTAGTCTATTTATTTCGAGCCAATGATGAATCTGTTCAAGTTTGGTATTAATAGTAGAAATTTCAGAAGAACTGTTGGGATCCAGGGAATGTAGAAGTTGTATATCATCCGCATATGCAAATACGGTAAAACTAATGGATTGACAGAGGGTCATGAGGGGAGCAAGAAAAATATTGAATAAAAGAGGAGATAGGATAGATCCCTGTGGAATTCCATATGGAACTGAAAAACTTTCGGAAGTGGTGTTATTAAAGTTAACTGTAGAGAAACGATTGTCAAAATAAGAATGAAACCAAGAAAGTACCTGATCTGAGATATTGAAGTCTATTAAGTAAAAGAGCGTGATCAATAGTATCAAAGGCCGGTGAGAGGAAAGATTGGAAGAGACGGTCCACCAACAGAGCGAGCGTCTCAAAGAAGGAGTCACGGCAACGAGACGGGAAACTGGGTCCCGATCCTGCCGCCATTGGGACGCCAAGGTCCACTGAGGAAGTCGAAGGTGCAACCGGGCGAACGGCGTGACATGAACGGTGGAGGCCATGTGGCCCAAGAGGACCATCAGCTGCTTGGCCGAGACCCAGGACCTCAGGGAAATCTGCTCGCACAGTCTGACAAGAGCCTCCCAACGGGGCCGAGGCAGGAATGAGCGAAGCTGAACCATGTCCAGCAAGGCTCCAATGAATTGCAGCGACTGCGAGAGGCACAACTGAGACTTTGGTAAGTTCACCTCGAACCCCAGACTTTGAAGATATGAAATAGTCTGTCGGGTTGCTGCAATAACCCCCCTCTCTCGAAGGTGCCTTTATCAACCAGTCGTCGAGATAAGGGAAGACCTGAAGGCCCCGGGAACGCAGGGCCGCCGCGACAACAACTAGACACTTCGTGAAGACTCGATGGGACGAAGCCATCCAAAGGGGAGGACCCGATATTGGAGGTGCAACTCCCCCACCTGAAAGCGCAATTACTTGCAAAAGGCGGGATGCACCGGACCATGTGTATAAGCCTCCTTCAGATTGAGGGAGCACAGCCAGTCCCCTCCATCGAGCAGCGGGTACAGAACCGGAAGGGAGAGCATTCTGAACATCTCCCGGACAAGGTACTTGTTGAGCCGCTGGAGGTCTAGGATAGGACGAAGATCCCCGGTCTTCTTGGGAACCAAGAAGTATCGGGAATAGAACCCCCGGCCCTGCTGACAAAGTGGGACATGCTCCACCACACGGATGCGCAAAACGGCCCTGGCCTCCGATAACAGGAGCGGCAGCTTTGACTTGTTGGAAGGACATGCGCCGGGCTTACTGTCGGGAGGAACCTCCCGGAAGTTGAGAGAATAACCCTTGAACACGACCTTGAGGACCCAAGCATCTGAGGTGATAAGGATCCAAGAGGGATAAAATGCCCGGAGACGACCCCCAATGGGGAGCAGGGTCGACGACAGTGCGGAGGGGGCCCGCCCCCAACCACACAAACCGTCAAAAAGACAGCACGGGCTTAGACGCGGCCGGCGCCTGCAGTTTCTGCTGTGCCCGGGACTACTGAGGTGGCCTTCGAGGGGGCGGTCTCGAGAAAGACGGAGTGGTCTTCTGAGGGTAGCGCCGAGGCAGAGCCCGATAGGTCTTAGGAATGGCGGGCTTCGCTTTGGGACGCACCAGAGAAGCGAAAGATCTTTCGTGCTCAGAGAGGCGCATCGTGACTGCCTCGATAGAGTCATCGAAGAGCTCCGAGCCCACACAGGGAAGGTTAGCGAGGCGATACTGAAGATTAGGATCCATATCTACAATCTGGAGCCACGCCAACCGGCACATGGCCACAGCGAATGCAGATACCCTGGAGGTGAGCTCAAAGGCGTCGTAAGTAGCATGGAAAAGATAGCTGAGAGAGGAACTCGATCAACTGCCCAAAGTCGTCAAGGTGAGAATCCGGCAAAACCCCAAGAAAGGCAGGCAGAGACTTCACCAACTGCCTGAGATAGGAGGTATAAGTGAAGGAATAATTCAGAACCCGATTGGCCATCATCGAGTTCTGATATAGTCGCCGTCCAAATTTGTCAAGAGTGCGGCCTTCGCACCCCGGCGAGACCGCCGCAGAAACCCGGGAAGGGTTAGACTTTTTAAGCGAGGACTCCACCAGCAACAACTGGTGGGATAACTGGGCCCGCTCAAACCCCTGGCAGGGCACCGTACGGTACTTGGACTCCATTTTAGACGGAACCACAGTAACAGCATACGGGGTTTCCAGGTTCCTCAAAAAAGCCTGGCGAAGCACCTGATTTAAGGGAAGGCGGAGAGATTCCTGGGGCGGGGAAGGCAAATCCATCTCCGCCAGGAACTCTTTAGTATATTTGGAGCCAGACTTAAGGTCCAAATCCAACGCCCGCCCCATATCCAGGACAAACCTCGAAAACGAGGAAGGATGAGCACCGGACCGGTCGTCCGCCGGGGTAGGTGAGCGGGAACAGCAAGCAGCCGAAAAAGAGAGTGAGGCTTCGCGAGAATACCGGGGTTCACGACCTGCACTGTGACTTGAACCCCAAGAGGCAGCGCCCAAGGAACGCGCCGGGATCGAAGACCGCCGAGGCCCCAAGGATCCCCTCGGGGAAGACCTCGTGGTACGGGTCACCGAAACTCTCAGACGCCTCGGAGAAGTGTCCCGAGAGCCCCGGTGCGAACCCTTAGACCAAGGAGGCAACCGAAGCAACCGCGGGTTCGAGAGAGAAAGATCAGAGACTCGGAGTGCCTTGGCGGCACGGGCCGTCGGGGAGCGGCCCCGTCTTGGGGGGGGAACCCCGGGGACGCTTAGATGACCGACGAAGCGGGAACGAGGGACGCTTAGATCGAGGGTGAGGAACGGCCTGATGCCCGGTCCGACGAAATTAAAGCCCGGAGCATGTCCTGAAAGACCGGGACTGCCATCATAGACGGTATATCCGGGGCGGCTGTACATTTCACGGAGGGCGACCTCGGTACCGAGTATTCCCTGGGAGTGGATACATGCCCCGACTTGGAGGACAGGACCAGACCGGGGCAGAGGACGGCGCCACCTCCCCATGCCCCGCCGAGATCCCCGAGGATGGCTTCTTCGCCGGAGTGGCACCTGAGGAGAGAAGCGGGGACTTACCCTGTGAAGACTTCGGGCCCGAAGTCGAGGGCTTCGAGGCCGAGGACAGCCAGGGCGGGGCCGAAGCCGCCGGGGCCGAGGCCGACGTCGAGGCCGGGACTGCAGTCAGCTCCACCACAAACAGGTCTGCCATACGAGCCCGGCGGCGGCAAAGCGCTCGGGGCTGGAAAGTCGCGCATCTGGGGCATGAATCGGTGGGATGATCAGCCCCAGGCAAAGGATGCACCACTGATGGGGGTCGGTGATCGACAACAGCCGATCACAGCGGGTGCACTTCTTAAACCCGGACAAGGGCCGGGACATGAAAAACAAAGGCCGCAACCGAACGGGGCCACGCGGCCACTGCACGATGCTGAAAAAGGAAAAGTCTTTTTTAAAAAAAAAATAAGAAAACAACAAAAAGAACGCGCACAGCGACTCTGAAAAGAAAATAACAAAGCCGCGGTGATAGAAGGCAAATCACACGGAGAGCAAAAGATCAGGGCTTCTGGCTCCGCGGAAACTTTAGAACTGAGGACCACGAGGTGGGGATGCGCCATCTAGTGGAGCGGGAAGTCATACACATGCGTGGTGCAGCATAGCAAGCTTGAAATTTCTTTCAAGTTTGCTTGAAAAGCTGTCCACGTCGGGGCTCCGTGGATGACGTCATCCACATGTGAGAATATGCTGCCTGCTTGTCCTGGGATAACAGGCGTTATCCAGGGACAGCAGCCAGATATTCTCTACATGTGGGTGACGTCATCCACGGAGCCCCGTCGCAGACAGCTTTTCAAGCAAACTTGATTGAAGATCTCAAAGTTTGCTAGTGCTGCCCACACATGCGTGTGCTTTCCTACTCCACTAGAGGGCGCATCCCCTCCCCGTTGTCTTCAGTTCAGATAGCTAGCAAAGAAGCCAACCTCGGGGAGGTGGGAGGGTTGCGAGAATATCTGCCTGCTGTCCCTGGATAACACCTGTTATGGTAAGTAACTGTGCTTTATCCCAGGCATCATATTCTCTACATATGGGTGACCTCCAAGCTAACCAAAAAAGGGACGGAGGGAAAGTTGGCAATTTAGGAAAACAGATTACCCAAAATCAACTGGCCAAACTGGCTGTCGCACCTGGAAAAAGCATGATGAAATACAGTAAAAGGCAGTTCCGCAATCAGAGCTTGCAGCTCACTGACTCTGCGGGCAGATGTGAGAGCAACCAGGAACACCACCTTCCAAGTGAGATACTTCAGAGGAGCCTTATTCATGGGCTCAAACGGAGGTTTCATCAATTGAGCAAGAACCACATTAAGATCCCAAACAACCGGAGGGGGCTTGAGGGGAGGATGAACATTGAAGAGGCCCTTCATAAAGCGGGAAACCAACAGATGGACAGAGAGCGGTTTTCCATCAAGCAGCTGATGAAAGGCAGCAATGGCACAGAGGTGGACTCGAATAGATGTCGATTTGAGGCCAGACTGAGACAAGTGGAACAGATAATCCAACATGGAAGACAAGGAGGCAGAGAGCGGCTCCAGACGGCGTGCAGCACACCACGCAACAAATCTGGTCCATTTCTAGGAATAGCATTGCCAAGTGGAGCTCTTCCGAGAGGCCTCGAGAACATCCCTCACCGATTGAAAAAAATCTAAGGAGGGAGGCACGTGGATAGGAACCAAGCTGTTAAATGTAGAGACTGCAGATTGGGATGCAACAGCGAACCCCCGACTCTGAGACAGCAGAGAAGGAAACACAGACACTGAGCTGGAGGAGCAGAGAGAACCACAGCTGCTGGGGCCACCGAGGAGCTATCAAGATCATGGTGGTGCGGACCGACTTGAGGTGTACCAGATAGAGAATGACACGGGGGAAAAAATCTGTCCCCATCACCGCCCCGTCCCACCATCCTCTGCACCGCCCCGTCACCACTGTTCCCTTCACCGCCCCGTCACCGCCATCCCTTTCACCGCCCCATCACTGCCATTGCCATCCCATTCACCGCCCCGTCACCGTCACCACAGCATCCATATAAGCCTTAATACTATAATATTTAGCTTATTCCTTTCTTATAAATCAAAGTTCCTGCTGCTGAACTAGAGAAAGAGATGTTCAGCTGGCAGGACTTTGTTTATAAATTTTTATCAACACAACTAATATACTACTTTATCCTAAAGCAAAAAATAAATAAATAAATAGAATTTTTTTTTCTACCTTTGTTGTATGGTTTCTGCTTTCCACATCTTCTCATTCAATTCCATCCACTGTGTGTCTTCTCTCTGCGTCTTCCATTTGCTGTTACTGTGCCTCTCCCTTCACCCCCTCCCCAACTGGTCTAGCACCCATCTTCTTCCCTCCGCTCCACCATAGAAAAATGACAGCAGATAAAGACCATACTATCTCGACTTCTCATTCATGCCATCTGCTATTCCTTCCTGTCTCTTAGGGATCCCATGCTTTCTTGAAGTCGGATACAGTCTGCACTCAGCCGTCTTTAACAGATTCTTTCAGGGAAACGGCAATCTCAAATAGGTGTCAAGTTTCAAGTTTAAGTTTCAAGTTTATTGTCAAATTTGATTAATCGCCTATTCCAAATTCTAGGCGATGTACAAATAATTAAAATTACAGAGTAGGGGGTAACAGACAACGCTAACAAAAACTAACACTACTAGGCATGATAAAGACCAACTTATACAAACATATTGAAACATGAGGAAAGGATAAGAAAGAAATACAATCTGGTTATAAAGAAAACAATAAAGGTTAAATACGATAGGAAAGGGAGAAAAAAAGCAAAATATTTTGAGGATGAAAGAGCACAAAAGAGTATAAGCAATACGTTTATTCATCGAATGCATCTTTAAAAAGAAAACCCTTGAGTTTACTCTTAAATCTGTCTAAGTTTTTTTCTTCTCTTAAGTATATTGGAAGAGAATTCCAAGTTGTGGAGCTGTAACGGAAAAAATGGATTGCCGCCGTATATTGATAATTTTGAGAGAGGGAATGACCAATAAGTGTTGGTCATTCGACCGCAGTAATCTTGATGTGGAATAAGGAATCAAAATTTTATAGATAAAAGCCGGGGTTTTAAATGACAGAGATTTGAAAGTAAGCAGATTTAATTTGTACATTATACGATGAGCTACTGGAAGCCAATGGGCCTTTTTAAGCAGCGGGGTCACATGATCAAATTTTTTAGCTTTCATGATAAGTTTAATAGAAGCATTCTGAACGATTTGTAAACGCCTAATTTCCTTTAGAGCTAATCCCTTAAATAAGGCATTGCAGTAGTCAATTTTTGAGATGACAGGGAATGAATTAGTATATTCAGAGATTTTGAACATAAAAATTTAGATACCGAGCGAATCTGACGAAGTCGATAAAAAGTTGATTTAACAATATAGCTTATATGGTCATGAAAAGTTAATGTATCATTGAAGATGAACCCTAAAATCCTAATTCTATTTTATCAACTTAAGAGGGATGCCTTTAATGGAGATTGGAAGGGAAAGTTTATAGCCATCCTTCCAAGGGAACAGCATAATGTTTGTCTTGCAAGGAATACCATGCTACCAGCTGTGTGAGCCCTGTGGCGGCACAGAATGCAAATATGGAGGAACATAATTACTCACAGTCCACCATCTCCTCCCACTGGCTGTCGAAGTGGGCAGGGTGAGGGATGGGCACAAGGGGTACATTGCATAGGTGCAACTATAGCTTGGACTAGGTTCAAAATCCTTTATCTGAAATGCTCGGGACCAGAAATGTTTTGGATTTTAGAATTTTTTCATTTTTAGAATGATGCGTTACCAGTGGCCATAGCGATTCATACTTGCCATCTGTTGCAGCCCTGTAGGTTTCACTCTGTCGCTTCCTGCCTTGCTTACATCAACTTCCTTTTTCCTTCCTGGCTGCGTACGGGGCCACAGCAGGCAGCAAATATGAATCACTGGAGCTAAAGGCAACACCTCAGAGGTACACCAGTGTGAGGTAAGATGAAAAAAAACTGAACTACTATCATGTGTAAAGTGTTTAACTTTGTGGTCAGTGTCCACTTATGATGCTAAAAGTAAGCTTTTCTGTATATCAGTATTGGAAAAATGTTACAAAAAAATGTCAGTTTTTGGTTTTTAGAATTTCAGATACAGGACTTTGTACCTGTACAGTTCTGCTTGTGAGTCATCAGAAGAACAATGAAGAAAAATACATAAAACCAGAAAGGATGAAGATGCCTAAGATACCAAGCAAGGGAGAATGTGCAAAACAGTAGAGGGGAAGGTGAAAAAAAAGCAGCAACACACGAGCATTGTACCTAGCCTCTCCAGTCTGCGTTTCCATCTGGTTGACCCAAGACTTGTAAATATCCACGGGATCCGTCTTAATGTTGAGGGACTTGTCATCCATAATCTCCCTTACCACAGGAGCCACAATCTGCCTTAGGGCATTCTGACCCCGGGCACCACGATTGAAACTGACAACCATCTTAATGACCGTGGAATTCCCGGTAACAATTTCCTGCAGCTGGTCTACTTTTGACCTGGCGAGTAGTAAGAGCAAACACATCACGACATAGATCCATACCAACTCTCCCTACGGTTGACGGTCAGCGGCTACCTAACAAAGATACGATTCAGCATAGGCAGGAAAGTTCTGAAACTCTTCGGGGGACACTCTGTACCCACAACACTGAGTTGATTTTCAGCAGGAAATGCTGCACAAAGTTTCCCTATGAAATTCATGCAGCACGGCTGCTCAGTGTTCAATCTTCTGCTCTGCTGCAACTTCCTGTTTCCGGTTGCGTCAGTGCAGAAGACTGAACACTGAGCAGCCGCGCGTGCGCAGCTCTTTGATAGCGTGTGGGTCGCCGAAAAAGAAAGCCTGAAAACTAAGGTGAGGTGAAGGGAGGGAGCTGGCTAAGATTGATCGGGCGGGCAGGGGCTGCGGGGACCGCGCAATCCTTGATGCCTCACTGCAGAGACAAGACCATTCACCGCTCCACGGGGAGTGGTGGAATGAGACCGCAGGGCAGCTAAAAAGGAGGGGGTAGCCTCCCTGGAATACTGCGGCGGCACATCCGTATCCATAAGCATGGACGCCGAAGAAGCCCCGCTGAAGGAATGAGGAGGGGTCGACTAGAGCTTGCGCCTAGATGTCCCCGGAGAACAAGCCTCGGGGGTATGGGCCGTCGAGGTCCCACGACGGCGCCCCGGAGAACAAGCCTCGGGAGAAGGAGGCAGAGTACCCTGAGGTCGGCTCCTCCCGGACCGGGGTTCCCAACCGGACTGGCGACCTCAGCAGACTCGGGTTGGACAGGGTGAGGTCCGAGGTCTTAACGGAGCCGATAGTGCGAGGATCCGGGGACCTACCCCGCCTCGGGGGGGGGGGGGGGGGAGTTCCAGGGACGCTTCGCAAAGTGCCTTGATCAGTGCCTCGACCGAGGCCGGCTCGAGGGAGAAGCGTGCCTCGATGGAAGAGGTGAGGAGTCAGACGATGACAGATGCCTTGCCCCGAGAAACCTCGACGCGACGCTCAGGTTGGTCCACAACCTGCGAGGTCGAGGCCGGAGCAAGCTGAGCCAACGCCGAGGAGAGCAGGAGATGATAGCCTTCAGCACCTCCTTGAACATCAGCACCGTGACCATATTAGGCCGGGCTGGGCAGGTGCAGCAGTGCATTCCACCGAGGGCGACCTCGAAGATGAGTATTCCCATAAGGTGGAAGCACGCTTGGAGGCTTTGGAAGGTGGTCTCGTCGAGGCTGGCGGGACTACACTCACCGCCTGGATGGCCAGAGACTCCGAGGAAAGCTTCTTCGGTAGCTGAGCTGAATCTGAAAGGGGAAGAGGGGACTTACACGGAGCCGAGGTCTTTGAGGCCAAGGCCGCTGAGGCCTTCGAGATCGAGGGAGACGTGCCCGGGGCCGAGGTCTTCGAGGCCGACATCGAGACCGAGGCCAAGACCGGGGTCAAAGCCAACCCAGGGGAGGTGGGTGGGACGTGATAATAGCTGCCTGCTGTCCCTGGATAACAACTGTTACGGTAAGTAACATTGCTTTATCCCAGGACAAGCAGGCAGGTATTCTCACTAGTGGGTGACCTCCAAGTTAACCTCAATGGGATGGTGGGAGAGTTGGCAACTTAGGAGAATAAATTTTGTAACACTGTTTGGCCAAACTGTCCATCCCTTCTGGAGAAAGTATCCAGACAATAATGAGAGGTGAAAGTATGAACTGAGGACCAAGTGGCAGCCTTACAAATCTCCTCAATCGGTGTCGATCTGAGGAAGACTACAGAGGCTGCCATTGCTCTGACCTTATGGGCTGTGACCTTATAGAGAAGGGGTAATCCAGCCTGGGCATAGCAGAAAGAGATACAAGCCGCCATCCAGTTGGAGATGGTGCGCTTCGATACAGGTCGTCCCAACTTGTTTGGATCAAAGGAGATGAAAAGTTGAGGAACAGTTCTGTGTGGTTTGGTGCGATCCAAGTAGAAAGCCAAAGCACGTTTACAGTCCAGAGTGTGAAGAGCTGATTCTCCAGGATGAGAATGAGGCTTTGGAAAAAAACACAGGAAGCACAATGGATTGGTTGAGATGAAATTCAGAGACCACTTTAGGCAGGAATTTCGGATGAGTGCGGAGGACAACCTTGTCATGATGGAACACTGTGAAAGGTGGATCCGCCACTAAGGCCTGAAGCTCACTGACCCTGCGAGCAGACGTGAGGGCCACCAAAAAAAAACACTTTCCATGTGAGAAACTG
Organism: Geotrypetes seraphini; assembly: GCF_902459505.1. Classification (NCBI taxonomy): domain Eukaryota; kingdom Metazoa; phylum Chordata; class Amphibia; order Gymnophiona; family Dermophiidae; genus Geotrypetes; species Geotrypetes seraphini. The sequence continues at coordinate 8,081,368 of NC_047087.1, read as the reverse complement.
TAGTGGAGCCTTGTTGAGAGGCTCAAAAGGAGGTTTCATAAGTTGAGAAAGGACCACATTAAGATCCCAAACCACTGGAGGAGGTTTGACATGGAAAAGTCCTTTCATAAATCTGGAAACCACAGGATGAGCAGATAGAGGTTTCCTTGTAGAGGCTGATGGAAAGCCGCAATAGCACTCAGGTGGACTCGTATAAATGTAGACTTGAGGCCAGACTGAGACAGGTGTAGAAGATAGTCTAATACAGAAGAGAGGGAGGCTCGCTGAGGCTCCTTAGAATTAGACACACACCAGGAAGAAAATCTAGTCCATTTTTGGAAGTAGCATTGTTTTTTGTTTTTTTTTAAAAAGAAACCAAAGAAATAAAACATACGATAAAGAGTAAAATAAACTCAAAACCGCGGCAATAGAAGGCAAAAGAACAGGAATTCAGTCAGCGCAGAATTGAAGTAAAACTTCTCAGCTCCGCGGAAAGAAAAGAACTGAGGAGACACGCCTGGACCATCGGGTGGGAAGGCACTGGCGCATGCGCGGTGCGGGCATCTTGAAACTTCTGAGTTTCTTCAAGCAAAATATGCTTGTGAGACGTCCATATCGGGGCTCTGTCGGATGACATCACCCACTAGTGAGAATACCTGCCTGCTTGTCCTGGGATAACAACTGTTACGGTAAGTAACATTGCTTTATCCCAGGACAAGCAGGCAGGTATTCTCACTAGTGGGTGACCTCCAAGCTAACCACAATAGGATGGTGGGAGAGTTGGCAACTTAGGAGAATAAATTTTGTAATACAGTTTGGCCAAACTGTCCATCCCGTCTGGAGAAGGTATCCAGACAATAGTGTGAGGTGAAGGTATGAACCGAGGACCAAGTGGCAGCTTTACAAATCTCCTCAATCGGTGTCGATCTGAGGAAAGCTACAGAGGCTGCCATTGCCCTGACCTTACGGGCTGTGACTTTACTATGAAGGGGTAATCCAGCCTGGGCATAGCAGAAAGAGATACAAGCCGCCATCCAGTTGGAGATGGTGCGCTTAGAGATAGGGCGTTCCAACTTGTTCGGATCGAAGGAGATGAAAAGTTGAGGAGCAGTCCTGTGAATCTTGGTGCGTTCCAGGTAGAAAGCCAAAGCACGTTTACAGTCCAGAGTGTGAAGAGCTGATTCTCCAGGATGAGAATGCGGCTTCGAAAAAAACACAGATGAAATTCCAAGACCACCTTGGGGAGGAATTTAAGATGAGTGCAAAGGACCACCTTGTCATGATGAAACACTGTAAAGGGCGGATCCGCAACCAATGCTTGAAGTTCACTCACTCGACGGGCAGAAGTGAGGCCAATGAGAAGCACCACTTTCCAAGTGAGAAATTTCAGAGGAGCCTTATTAAGAGGTTCAAATGGAGGCTTCATAAGTTGAGAAAGAACAACATTGAGGTCCTAAACCACTGGAGGCGGTTTGAGGGGGAGATTGACATGGAATAGTCCTTTCATGAATCTGGAAACCACAGGATGTGCAGAAAGAGGTTTCCCCTGAAGAGGCTGGTGGAAAGCAGCAATTGCACTAAGATGGAATCTGATCGATGTAGACTTGAGACCAGAATGAGACAGGTGCAAAAGGTAGTCCAAAACAGAGGACAAGGAGGCATGTTGAGGTTCCTTGTGATGAGAAAAACACCAAGTAGAGAATCTAGTCCATTTCTGGGAATAGCATTGTCTAGTAGCATACTTCCTCGAAGCTTCCAAAACAACCCACACAGCTGGTGAAAACTGAAGGGAAGTTACGCTGAGAGGAACCAAGCTGTCAGGTGTAGCGACTGCAGGTTGGGATGAAGCAGAGATCCCTGATGCTGCATAAGCAGAGATGGAAACACTGGCAGAAGGAAGGGCACCCTGCAGCTGAGTTGCAGAAGGAGGGAGTACCAAGGTTGTCTGGGCCACCGAGGAGCAATCAGAATCATGGTGGCCCGGTCGGACTTGAGCTTGGCCAGTCTTTTGAATGAGAGGAAAAGGAGGAAACGCATACAGAAAGAGATTCCCCCAGTCCAGAAGAAAAGCATCTGCCTCGAGACGATGAGGGCTATAGATCCTGGAGCAGAACTGAGGCAGTTTGAAGTTGTGGGGAGTTGTAAAGAGGTCTATCTAAGGCGTTCCCCACAGTGAGAAGACTTGATGAAGGGGCGTGGAATGGAGTGTCCATTCGTGAGGCTGGAGAAGACGACTCAAGTTGTCCGCCAAGGCATTGTCTGCCCCCTGAATGTAGACAGCTTTGAGGAAGGCGTTGTGGCGAATCGCCCAATCCCAAACTTTAAGAGCTTCCTGACAGAGGGAGGCCGATCCTGTGCCTCCCTGCTTGTTGACATAATACATGGCGACCTGATTGTCCGTACGAATGAGGACCACCATGTCGTGAAGCAGATGCTGAAAAGCAGTGAGAGCATTGAAAATCGCCCTGAGTTCCAGGAGATTGATATGGCACATGTCAGTTTGAAAGTGGCCCCCACAATATTAGGTGGTAGGGGTTAAGTGAAAGGCGTACTGACAAACGCTGGTCCCAGGTTCAGTTCCCTCACAGATGACTCACCAGGAAGTAGAATAATAGACACAACCAGAGGTGATTGCATAAAGAATATATTATAGAAATAGGCTTACAGAAAAGTAATATTCATAAGCATTACAATTAAGCATTACAATTAAATAGAGAGCAGAGCAGTTTCCCTGCCATACAGTGTCCAGAAGGAAGCGTGAAGTTTCAGGGAAAGGCAGAGAGGGAGAGACAAGGGGGATGGTAGCTTGATAGAAAAAGAGAGCGATAGCTTGATAGAAAAAGAGAGCTATAACTTGAGTAGAGAGCAGAGAGCAGGCTTTTATACCTTGGAATCTTATTCTGAATAGAGAAAATATTTTATCTCCCAGTATCTTTCTGTTTAGAACTTGCAAACTGTTTGAGACAATGGTTAATTTAATTGCTAAGGAGTGAGAAACCTGATGGGATTAAGTCTCTGGCTTGATCTGTGCACCATTGTCCTAAGCACCCTCTTAATCAGACATTAACACCTTTTAGCTAGCCATGATTCAATCAGGGCTACTTGAAATTTAAAATATATCAATCAGGGCTACTTAAAACAGTTTCCCTGCACTAAGGGTCTATCTGCCTTCCCATGCCAGGGTCAGATTGATATAATCTCCCAGAGGCCTCTAGGCTGACAGCACAGACGATCCGCACTCGTCCAATAGCCCTGGGTGCGGAGACCGTCCAGATGAGCCCCCCAAGCATAGTTCGAGGAGTCGGTCATGAGGACCTTCTGATGGGTAGGCATGTGAAACAGCAAACCTCTGGAAAGATTGGAAGAGAGCATCCACCAGCGAAGCGACTGCAGCAGAGCAGGAGTGACCTGAATGTGACGAGTCAGAGGGTCGGATATCTGCGACCATTGAGAAGCCAGGGTCCATTGAGGAATCCACAGGTGAAGTCTGGCAAAAGGAGTCACGTGAACCGTAGAGGCCATGTGGCCCAGGAGAACCATCATGTGTCTCGCCGAGATGGACGGGCGAGAAGAGACCGAGTGACAAAGATGAAGAAGAGCCGCCAGGCGCTGAGGAGGAAGGAACGCTCTGAGTTGAATAGTATCCAGAACAGCTCCGATGAAGGGGAGAGTCTGTGAAGGTTGAAGATGGGATTTGGGAAAGTTGATCTCGAATCCCAGACTCTGTAGAAACCAGATTGTCCTCTGAGTGGCCCGGACGGCCCCCTGAGACATGGAATCCTTGATGAGCCAGTCGTCGAGGTAGGGAAACACCTGAAGACCATGGTTCCTGAGTGCTGCGGCCACCATAACCAGGCACTTGGTGAAGACTCTGGAAGACGAAGCTAGGCCGAAAGGAAGCACTCTGTACTGAAGATTAAGGTGTCCCACCCGAAATCTGAGGTATTGACGGGAGGCCGGATGGATGGGAATATGAGTGTAGGCCTCCTTGAGATCCAGGGAACATAACCAGTCGTTCTGCTCGAGGAGGGGATAGAGAGAAGCCAGAGTCAACATGCGAAACTTCTCCCTGACCAGGAACTTGTTGAGCACCCTGAGGTCCAAAATAGGACGCAGGTCGCCCGTCTTCTTCAGAACAAGGAAGTACTTGGAGTAAAAACCCTTGTTCTGTTGGTCCACAGGGACCGGCTCGACAGCCCAAAGCCAGAGTAAAGCCTGAGCTTCCCGAAGAAGAAGGGCGGTCTGGGTTAAGTTGGAAGGATACTCTCTTGGAGGATGTTCCGGAGGAACATGATGGAACTGAAGAGAGTATCCCTCTCTTACGATGGAAAGGACCCAGAGGTCGAAGGTGATAGTCATCCATCGATGGTAAAAATGATGGAGACGACCTCCGATGGGAAAAAGCGGGGAGGGCAGAACGATGGAAGTTATGCTCCCTACGAGACAGTCAAAAAGGCTGGGGAGCCTTAGGGACAGTAGAAGGCTGAGGTTTTTGCTGGGGCTTCTGCTGATGATGCCTCTTTACTGGCGGCCAAATGGCGGGGGCCTGCTTCAGCGGGTAGCGCCTTTGATAAATCATAGGAGGACGAGACGGACGAGAGATAGCAGGCTTGGGCTTCTGGCGGAGAATAGACTGAAAATATTTTTCATGTTTGGACAGCTTCTCCGTTGCCGCCTCGATGGACTCCCGCACAGGGAACGTTCGCCAGTCTGTCCTGGAGATTTGGGTCCATATCAATGGTGCGAAGCCACGCCAAGCGTCTCATGGCCACCGAACAAGCAGCCGCTCTGGCCGAGAGCTCAAAGGCGTCGTAAGACGATTGCATCATCTGCAGGCGGAGTTGGGACAATGATGCCAGCACCTCCGAGTACTCGAAGCGAGCCTGAAAGTCCAGATAGGGTAAAAACTTTTGAAGAATGGATAGAAAAAACTCAAAGTATGTTGCAAAATGAAAGCTGTAATTCAGGACTCGAGAAGCCATCATCGAGTTCTGGTAGATGCGCCTGCCAAATCTGTCCATGGTTTTGCCCTCCCGGCCAGGAGGAGTGGAAGCATAGACCTGGGAGGGATGAGACCGCTTCAGAAAGGATTCAACCAAGAGGGACTGGTGCGAGAGCTGTGTCCCGTCGAAGCCCTTATGGTGCACCGTGCGGTTTCGAGCATCCAACTTCACCGAGACCGCCGGGATGGAGTATGGGGTCTCGAAGCATCTCACGAAAGTCTGGTCCAGAAGCTTATGTAGAAGCAGGCGTAGAGACTCGGCAGGAGGTTGAGGAAGATGCATCGTCTCCAGATACTCCTTCGAGAACTTGGAACCCGAATCCAGGGTGATATCCAGATCCACCACCATCTGCCTCAGGAAGGACGAGAATGACAACTGGTCCGCCAGGGCCGGGCCTCGAGGCGGGCTCGAAGAAGATGAGGCGCCGATGCCGAGGACCGGCACGGAGAGAACGAACCCCCGCAGTCCTCGAGTTCCGGCATAGGAGGAAGGGGCGAGTACTCCAAGGAAAACTCCCGGAAAGATTGCTTCCGACGAGGCGAGGCGTCTCGATGAATGCCTCGATCGACGACCGGAGCTGTGTCGAGAAGCAGGCCTCGAGCCACGAGGAGAGCGACGCCCAGACGAGGCAGCCATCGAGTAGATGGGACTGGAAGCATCAGAGACTGTGACGAGGCCCCCCGAGGCGCTCCCCAAGGTTCGAGGCCCAGCATCGTGGAGAAAGGGTCCGAGCCAGGCAAGCCATGCATCGAGGGTATCGGTTCCAAAGGTGGCATGGGCAAAGACTCTGCTCCTTGCGAGACATGCCCCGAAGCCAGACCAGACACTAGCCGAGACTCTGCTCCCAGCAGCAAGAGTGTGTGCCGAGGAGGCACCAGAGGCGGCTCGACCTCGGGGGAGGCTTCCGCGTGTCCAGGCTGGATCTGGGAGAGAAGCGTCGGCCCAATTTTGGTAAAGAGCTCGACAAATCGCTTCTCCATCAGGGCATGGAACGACGCCGGCAAAGAGGGATCCACATCAGCAATGGGACCTCCCGCACGGACATCGGTCACTCGGCCGCCAGGGGGCTTGGATTTAGAGGCCTTGGGCACCTTAAGCACCACTGGAGGGATGGGAGGCTGCGCTACCTGACCTGAGGAGACATCGGAAGGCACCGCAGCATGCGTCGGAGTCGAAGCCGGCACGAACGAGGCAGGCTTTAGCAGACTCGAGGCCGAAGATGTAGAATCGGAAGTCGAAGGCGTGGCGCTCTGTGAAGAGGGCAGCACCGGGGATGCCTCCATGCTAAAGAGCAACTCCCACAAAATACAGCGACGCTTAAACGCACGTGCTGTAAGAGTGGAGCAAGGCCGGCATGATTTCGGAAGGTGTTGAGGCCCGAGACACTGAAGACAGCGTCGATGAGGGTCCATCAACGAAATTGCGCACTGGCACTTGACACACTTTTTTAAAACCGGTAACAGGCCGGGACATAGGCCAAAAAAGCTCCGCCGCAAGCTCGAAGCCGCGGGGCCACGGCCACGCGACCTGCCCGGTCGAACGATCGAAAGAAATTTTCTTTTTTTTTTGTTAAAAACAACAAAACGCAAAGTGAGCCAACGAGAATGAGCACAAAAACACCAAACCCGCGGGCACAGAAGGCACAATAAAGGAACTTCGCGCAGAGTTTCAAAGGCAAACTTCTCAGCTCCGCGGAAGAGAAAGAACCGAGGAGACACACTCGGTGCATCGGGCGGGAAGGCACTCGCACATGCGCGGTGTGGGCAAATCGAAACTTCTAAAAATTTCTACAAGCAAGTATGCTTGTGAGATGTCCGCCATCGGGGCTCTGTTGGATGACATCACCCACTAGTGAGAATACCTGCCTGCTTGTCCTGGGATAAAAACTTGCTATGAAGAGCTTCTGTTTCACTTACCACAGGCTAATAATGCTCACTCTGTATGCAGTTCTGAAAGCCTTAATACTGCAGTTTAAACGTACATAAAAATTTACCTGTGTGTGCTTGTCAAGCTAGAATGTTCTGATCATGGAAAAAACAACAACAACAAAAAAAACAACAACTTAGGAGCAGTGTTCCCTCTAAGCGGGCGGGTGTTGTGAGCAAACTTTTTTCACTGTGAGCTAAAAATATCGGGCGCCAGCAAGTTATGAGCCAAATAAATATGTTGCTTTCTACCACAGAACTTCCTTACGTTTGTATGGAATCTATCCCCTTTCAACTTTAGAGAGTGCCCTCTCGTTCTCCCTGCCTTAGCTACTAAGTCTATTCCCTTCAGTACCTTGAATGTTTCTATCATGTCCCCTCTCAATCTCCTCTGCTCAAGGGAGAAGAGGCCCAGTTTCTCTAATCTTTCGCTGTACGGCAACTCCTCCAGCCCCTTAACCATTTTAGTTGCTCTTCTCTGGATCCTTTCGAGTAGTACCGTGTCCTTCTTAAAGTACCAGTGCTGGACGCAGTACTCCAGGTGAGGGCGTACCATGGCCCGGTACAGCAGCATGATAACCTTCTCTGTCTCTTCAGTCCAGCATCTGCCCCTTCCATTCACTGTCTGTCTTTCCCTGCCATCTCTCCTCCTGCCCCCCCCCCACCCCCCAATTTGGTCTAGCATCCATCATCTTCCTTCTGTTCCCCTCATGGTCTGGCATCTCTATCCTTCCCTCCCCCCTGTGGTTTTTAGCATATCTCTCTTCTCATTTCCTCCACTCAGATCTGATCATTCTCTGCTCTCTCTTCCCTTTTCTTCTCTGGTCTTCCTTCTCTATTTTCTGCCTCCATCTAAATTAAATTCTTTCTTACTATTTAGTCCCATTTCCCTCTTTTCACTGTGTCTACACACAGCTTGTCACCCCTTTCCCTCACCCCTCCATTATCTTACTATTTTCTTCCCCCTTTATTTATCTCCTCCTTCCATCCAGTATGTGTTCTTTCCCCACTTCCATTCAGCATCTGCTCTCCCTTCTCAACTGACATCCATCTGCCTTCTGCTCTCTCTCCCTTCTTCTCACTTCCATCATCTGTCCCCTTCTCTCTCTCTCTCATCTCCTCCATTCCATCATCTGCCCCTTCTCTCTCTCTCTCTCTCTCCCCCCCCCAACTTCCATCATCTGCCCCCCTTCCCCTCACCTTTGTGGGTCACTTTCTTTCCCCTGAGGGTGGCTCATGTCACAGGGGAAGCTTTGGCCGAGCAGAACCGCTTGATTGACAGTGGAACTTACTTGATTGATGTCGATGCTGGGGCCCGTTGCCGTTTGAAGGAAAAAAAAAAAGGTGGAAAAAAGGAACCTGTAAAGGCGAGAGGAAGGGAAACCTCCAGGACAGCTGCTTTTTGCCCTCCTTCAGCGGCCCAAGAGTTCAGACCAGCAGCGGCAGCTCTGTATGCTTTTAACTTCGGCACAGAGCTGCCCCTAATCAATAGTTTAGCGCGGTTTCATGAGGCAGCCTCGGGGCCTTTGATAGCCGGCCCGCTTCGATGATGCGATGTGGGCCGGCCTAGCAAAGGCCCCGAGGCTGCCTTATGAAACCACGCTAAACTATTGATTAGGGGCAGCTCTGTGCCGAAGTTAAAAGCATACACAGCTGCCGCTGCTGGTCTGGAGGTGCGGAGACAAGGCAGGAGGCAAACGCGGTGGAAGGCAGGAGTCCCGGCGAAGGCAGGAGTCCCGGCACAGCGACTGCAACAGGAAGTTGCAAGTCAGCTGACGCCGGCCTTTCGTTGCGGCGGGGACCGAATCTTTCGCGGACCGGCAAGATTTTGTTTGCGGACCGGCGGTTGAAGAACTGTGCTCTACACTGTGTGCGCTGTGACGAGAAACATGTGCGCTGCGAGGTAATATTTTGTGCGCCAGCGCACCCCAGCGCAGCTTAGCGGGAACACTGCTTAGGAGTCCAAAGTAGAGAGTTGCGCGGGGACATAAATGCCACCCGTCCCTGCCTGTCCCCTACTTGATGAGCTCACTGCCTATGTGCTCATCTCCATGCCTACGTGCTGAGCTCACTGCTCAGCAATGATGTTCCCACCATGGCGCTGGATCCGGATCAGTCTCATCTTAACTTGAAATTAGGTAGTAGACTTTGGGAAAGGAAGAACCCCGGGACCATCCCCGAGGGGTCCCCATGGGAGTCCCGCAATCCCCATTCTCATGCAGACCTCTAGTTCAAAGATGTTGACCAACGCTAGAAGTTCTGATCTATGATATTTAAGTAACTAACCACCCCAATATTCCATCAGTTTTCATGCTAATCTGGACACTGGTTCCAAGATAAAAAGAGGGTCACAAACACATGCAGTTTTCACATTTGGCTTTTTTTTTACCTTGTCAATTATCTAAAATCATCATGCTACACAATGAATATTAAAGCTTAGCTCGGTTATAAAACAGTTCAGCCTTACCTCCATGCCAGTAGAGAAGAACTGGAGAATCCTACAGCAATCCACAACAGTCAAGAATTCTGCGGGATCAAAACAAAATGTTGAGTATTAGGTTAGGTTATATTACATTTAACTTAGTAAATGATAGCAACATTGAAACATTTTTGAAAAAACTTGATGAGACTGAAAATGAAGGAAAAATGATGTCTTACCTGGTAATTTTCTTTCCCTTAACCACGGCATACAAATCCAGACACATGGATTAAGTCCATCCACCAGCAGGCAGAGATAGAGAACACCAAAGCTGTGAAACATCATCTCGGATGGCATGCTCCTTACTTCTCTTGTATCACACTATCCAAGCATCCAAGGAAATTTCCAATTCAAGACTTCCTCCTCACCAGTGCACCAGTCCATCCCTCATAGCATATAGACTATCCTTCAAAACCATGAACAAACAGAAGAACAACAGAGACCGCCACCTCCTTTCTACACCAAGGGCAATACTCTGGATTCATTGGTTGTGACTAAGGGAAAGAAAATTACCAGGCAATACATAATTTTTTCAACCCTGTCACCAGCAGCAGACAAATCCAGACACATGGGAAGTAGCAAAGCCGTCCTCAACAAGAGTGGACAGACATTGCAGCAAGGACACATGCCCCAAAGGACAAATCCGCCCTTGCTGCAAAATCCACTATGTAATGTTGCACAAAGGTATGAACTGACAACCAAGTTGCCGCATGACAATTGTCTTCTAGGAATAGGCTCACGACTCGGCACTGGTAGAATGAGCTTTTCATAGATAATGGCAAATGCTTGCCTGCCAACAAGCAGGACGCCAAGACCGCTTCTTAGAACCATCAAGCCACCATGGCTTTTGAAGATATGTTCCCCTTGGGAGGGCCTACGAACAGCACAAACAAATGATCAGAACGACGAAACTCATTCATAACCTGCAAGTAGTGCAGCAAAATCCGTCTCACATCAAAGAGATGTAACTGCCAAAAAGAATCCAGGTAGTCTTTTTCTCGAAAGGATGGAAGAAAGAGAGACTGGTTCATATAGAATGCAGATACTAACTTAGTGAAAAAGGACGGGACTGTACAAACCAAGACACAACATAAAATCCATTTCTAGACCACATCACCTTTAAATTCTATGCGGTTTAGAAAACATTAGCTAGGAATACATAATCAGAAACAATTAGGAGTCTAGAAGCCCATGAACTTAGAAAATAAGTAAGTCTTTAACTGTCTCCTAAAATGCAAATATGAGAGAGACGTCAATAGTAAAGATTTAAACTCCTTATCCCAGATTGCAACCTGGTATGAAAGCATTCGATCATAATATCTTTTTAGTTTACAACCTTTCGCTGATGGGAAAAAAAAAAAAAAATATCAGAAGAGCTTTAGAGCTTCGAGAGGATTTATGAATGGATAAGAAAGCAGTTATTTGCCTTAACAGGTGTTATCCTGGGACAGCAGGCAGATATTCTCACGAATGTGTGACGTCACCGATGGAGACCCGGTACGGACCATTTTAAAAGTGCATCGCCACTTTAAGTCTTTAGAATGTTTGCGATAGCCCAAACCGCACACGCGCGAGTGCCTTCCCGCCCAATGTAGGGCACGCGGTCCCTCAGTTAAGATAAGCCAGCTAAGAAGCCAACCTGGGGAGGTGGGTGGAATGTGAGAATATCTGCCTGCTGTCTCTGGATAACACATGTTACGGTAAGTACCGTATATACTCGAATATAAACCGGGATTTTGGGGCAAAAAAAAATGGGGAATCCCACCCAGAAATTTTTATCTAAGGCCGCCGCCTCCAGGCCGCCCTGCTCTATCCTCACATGGTACCTCATCCTAGCGATCCGCGGTGGAGGTGCAGCGGGCAGAAGCGAACTTTCCAAGTGCTTGCCCTGCTGCTAACCAGCTGCCGCGAGTTCCTTCTGCGCTGAGCTACACGAGCAGGAGCGTGATTTGGCACTGCTGCTCGGTACTGAAAGGCATCCTTACTGGCTCCCGCAAATTTGGGTGGTGGGTGGATTGTGAGAATATCTGCATGCTGTCCCTGGATAACACCTGTTTCAAGTTTCAAGTTTCTTAGGATTTTTATATACCGCCTATCAAGGTTATCTAAGTGGTTTTTACAATCAGGTACTCAAGCATTTTCCCAGGACAAGCAGGCAGCATATTCTCACTGATGGGTGACCTCCAGCTAACAGAGATGGGATGGTGGGAGAGTTGGCCAAATAAAAATATATATTGAAATACAGATTGGTCAAAGTGCCCATCCCGTCTGGAGAAAAAATCCAGACAATAATGCGAAGTGAAGGTATGAACTGAGGACCAGGTGGCAGCTTTACCGGTTCCTCAAAAGGTGTAGATCTAAGGAAAGGAACAAAAACTGGCAGAGCTATAACTCTGTAGGCTGTGACATGACTTTCTCGTGCCAGGCCAGCCTGAGCATAGAAGGCAGCCAGCCCGGCAGAAAACGTTCCCTTGAATACAGGATACCCTAACTTCTGTGGATCAAAAGAAAAGTTAAGGAGAAGATCAATGTGGCTCTGTCCAGTCAAAGTAGCAAGCCAAAACCATGTACAGACCAAAGTATACAAAACAAGTTCTCCAGAAGGAGAATGAGGTGAAAAGAAACAACTTGTAGAAGTTGTACGCAGAACCACCTTATCATGATGAAAAACTATGAAGGATGAATCTGCTACAAATGTTTGGAACTCACCGACCTTCCTGGCAGAGGTGAGAGCAGTAAGGAAAACTACTTTCTAGGCAAGAAGCTAAAGAGGATCTGTGGCCACTGATTGAAATGGTAGCCTTAAACAAACTGGAAAGAACTATAGTAAATTCCCTGACGACATGAGGAGACTGCAGAGATGATTTCACAGGGGAAACCCAATCCCCCTCAGAAACCTGAAAATCAAGTGAAAAGGCTACAATAGAGCCCAAACGACAGGAAAAAACAGAAGTTGTGGTTTCACATGAAAAACTTCTGTCATGAATCTGGAGACCAGAGGATAAGCAATAAGAGGGAGACCCTCGACTGACAAAGGAAAAAATGCAATAGTACGGAAAAGAAGACTGAGAGACAGACTAGAGACTAAAATCAAATAAAAGAAGAAAATAATCCATAAACAATTCCACTAGGTAGGAATGTGGAACATGAAGATAAAGAACCTAGACCACTTGTGATGGAAACATGGTTGAGTGGCTGGTTTCCTGGAGACATCCAGAAGATAATAAACAGGCTGAGAAGACACAGCCAGAGAAAAATCAACTGAGAAGGCAAATCATTGCACATTGGAATGAATCAAAGATTTCCGAGTCGGAGTGAACTGAGTAGGAAATATCAGAAGAGGCAAGGTCTCCCTGAAACTGAATTGAAGGAGAATGGAAAACCCATGTTGCCTGGGCCACCATGCAGCAAAGAGAAAATGGCTTCTCTCTTGAGCGTAAATAAAATTCTCAACAGGAGAAGAAGTGGAACGAATGCACATAGAAAACATGCCCGTCCAATCCAGAAGAAAAACATCTGCTGCCAGACAGAGAAGGGAGTAAAGTCTGGAGCAAAACTGGGCAACTGGTGATTGTGAGGAGTCGCAAACAAGTCCACTTGTGTGGTGCCCCATTGATGGACTGGAGAGTTGAAAGTCCATTGTTGAAGAATTCTGCTGAGGTTGCCTGCTAGGGCAATGGTTCCCAACCCTGTCCTGGAGGACCACCAGGCCAATTGGGTTTTCAGGCTAGCCCTAATGAATATGCATAAGAGAGATTTGCATATAATGGAAGTGACAGTTCAGAGAATAATGTTGGAAGAGTCCTGTTTTAACGACTGTAACATGCTGAACTGCCTGCTAAACATATTAGATTTAGTTTGTACAGACTGAGCCTCCATATGGGTCACGTCCTGTAAAACCAGGTGAAGGAGTGTCCGGTCTCTGGGAAGCCTATTTAACAGTATTTGAAAGGTTTTGAAACATTTAGTGTGAATGTATTTATTAATTAGTCTTGGGTTTCTAGTTCGCCCTGACTCTGTTGTCACAGTAGAAGGTGGCTAGAATGTTATTGTTTTTCCTTTACAGTGCCCCTCCTGAGGAAGCCAATCGTGAAACCCAGGTTGGGGGGTTTAACAGCTTATGGCAGTTGCAATGTGTTAGTACTTTAAATATATTCCCGGAGCAGTGAAAGAGCAACAGCAGTGCCATCCTGTATTCAGATAAGTTACCTATCTTTTCCTTGTATGTTATTAGCAGGTGGCAGAGACAGTGAACTTGCTGTGATGGTCTCTATTATAACTGACTCTGTGACTTTTCACTAGAGTTTGGTTATGGGTCTGAGCGTTCACTTAGAAATAGTCACTGTGTGACCATAAAAGTATTTGGTTGTTTATTTATGTGGAAATAAGGTGATTATTTTTTGAATTGTTCTATGGTTATCACCTTTGAAGAAACAAGGTCCCTCATATTTTATGTGCCTCATACGCAACATACAATCTCTTCTAGTTGTTTTCTTATGAAGGGAATTTTTAAAAATAAATACCCCCCCCTTTTACAAAACCGTAGTGCAGGTTTTAGCACCGGCCACAGCAATAACAGCTTCAATTCTCATAGAATTCCAATGAGCGTCAGAGCTGTTACCACAATGGCCGGCGCTAAAAACTGAAATATGGTTTTATAATGGGGAAGTAGTAAAATTCTGGAATCTCTCATGGCACACCCAGAATCTCTTCATGGCACAGCACTGTACTGTGGCATAAAGTTTGAGAGACACTGTGTTAAAGTATGTGCACTCAATCAACAGAACATAGTTCTAACATACAGATTTCCGCATCACCCTCTTAGTAAACCATTTAGCACAGTTACTTACTGTAAAGCACGGTTACTTACCGTAACAGTTGTTATCCAGGGACAGCAGGCAGATATTCCCACATATGGGTGACGTCACTGACGGAGCCCCGCAGCGGACAGCCTCGAAAGCAAACTTGCTTGAAGATCTCGAACTTTCGAGCACTGCACCGCGCCTGCGCGCGTGCCTTCCCGCCCGAACTAGGGGGCGCATCTCCTGAGAGGATCCTCAGTTCAGATACCTAGCCAAGAAGCCAACCAGGGGAGGTGGGAGGGTTGTGGGAATATCTGCCTGCTGTCCCTGGATAACAACTGTTACGGTAAGTAACTGTGCTTTATCCCAGGACAAGCAGGCAGCATATTCCCACATATGGGTGACCTCCAAGCTAAGTAAAAAGGGATGGAGGGAAGTTGGCAATTTACGAAAAAAGATTTTGCAAAACAGATTGGCCAAAATGGCCATCCCTCCTGGATAAAGTATCCAGACAATAATGAGAGGTGAAAGTATGAACCGAGGACCAAGTGGCAGCCTTGCAGATTTCCTCAATAGGAGTTGATCGGAGGAAAGCTACAGATGCCGCCATAGCTCTAACTTTGTGGCCCGTCACTCGACCTTGCAGAGGAAGACCAGCCTGAGCATAGCAGAAAGAAATGCAAGCAGCCATCCAGTTGGAGATGGTACGCTTTGATATAGGACGACCCAACCTGTTCGGATCAAAAGATATGAAAAGTTGAGGAGACGTTCTGTGAAGCTGAGTGCGTTGAAGGTAGAAAGCCAAAGCACGTTTACAGTCCAAGGTATGAAGAGCCGCCTCTCCTGGGTGAGAATGAGGCTTTGGAAAAAATACAGGCAGAACAATAGACTGATTGATATGAAATTCTGAAACAACTTTAGGCAAGAATTTAGGATGAGTACGGAGAACAACCTTGTCATGGTGAAAAACTGTGAAAGGTGGATCAGCCACTAGCGCTTGTAACTCACTGACACGTCGAGCAGAAGTGAGGGCGATCGGGAAAACAGCTTTCCAAGTGAGATACTTGAGATGAGCTTTGTCAAGTGGTTCAAAAGGAGATTTCATAAGTTGAGCTAAAACAACATTGAGATCCCAAACCACAGGAGGTGGTTTAAGAGGAGGATGGAGATTGAGAAGTCCTTTCATAAAACGAGAAATCATAGGATGTGCAGAAAGGGATTTTCCATCCAAAGGCTGATGAAAAGCAGCTATAGCACTAAGGTGGACTCGGATAGATGTAGTCTGAAGTCCAGATTGTGATAAATGAAGTAAATAGTCCAGAACTGATGTCAAGGAAGCAGATCTGGGTGGTAGATTACGTGTAGAACACCAAGCAGAGAATCTTGTCCACTTTTGATCATAACATTGTCTAGTTGATGGTTTTCTGGAAGCAAGTAAAATATCTTGCACAGACGGAGAGAATTGAGAAAAGTCTGTTATAGAGAAAGGTACCAAGCTGTCAAATGTAGAGACTGTAGATTGGGATGAAGCAAAGATCCTTGATTCTGCGTGAGTAGAGAAGGAAATATTGGTAGAAGTAGAGGCTCCCTGGTGCTGAGTTGAAGTAGAAGGGAGAACCAAGGTTGCCTGGGCCACCGAGGAGCTATCAAAATCATGGTGGCATGGTCTGATTTCAACTTGACAAGAGTCTTGAGAATCAGAGGAAACGGAGGAAAAGCATAAAGGAACTGATTCCTCCAGTCCAGTAGAAACGCATCCGCTTCGAGACGTTGACGAGTATAGATGCGGGAGCAAAATTGAGGCAGTTTGAAGTTGAGAGGTGACGCAAACAGATCTATCTGCGGAGTCCCCCAACGAGCAAAAATTTGGCGAAGAGTAGGAGAATTGAGTGTCCATTCGTGAGGTTGTAGAAGACGACTCAATTTGTCCGCCAAACAGTTGTGTTGACCCTGAATATAAACCGCTCTGAGGACGATGTTGTGAAGAATCGCCCACTGCCACAATTTCAGAGCTTCTTGACAGAGGGAGTGAGATCCCGTCCCTCCCTGTTTGTTTACATAATACATGGCTACTTGGTTGTCGGTACGTACTAGAATCACCATGTCGTGAAGTAGATGCTGAAAAGCTTTGAGAGCATAGAATATCGCTCTGAGTTCCAACAGATTTATAGGACACCGCCGGTCTGCTTGGGTCCAGAGCCCTTGAGTGCAAAGACCGTCCACATGAGCTCCCCATGCGTACATTGACGAGTCGGTTGTGAGGACCTTCTGATGAGGAAGAGGGTAAAACAGTAAACCTCTTGAAAGATTCAAAGAGAGCATCCACCAACGGAGAGACTTCTTTAATGAAGGAGTGATGGAAATTAGTCGAGTTGGAGGATCCACTGATTGTTGCCATTGAGATGCCAGTGTCCATTGAGGAATGCGAAGGTGAAGTCTGGCAAAAGGAACCACATGAACTGTAGAAGCCATGTGACCGAGCAGAACCATCATTTTCCTTGCTGGAACAGTGGAAAGTTGGAAGAATTGTTGAGAAATTTGAAGGAGTGCATCCTGACGTGGTTGTGGAAGGTATGCTCTCAGATTGATAGTGTCCAGAGTTGCTCCTATGAACTGGAGAGACTGAGAAGGAGTCAGCTGAGATTTGGGAAAATTGATGTGAAATCCCAAACTTTGTAGAAAAAGAATAGTCTGTTGGGTCGCTGCAATAACCTCTGAAAAAGAGGGAGCCTTGATGAGCCAGTCGTCTAGGTATGGAAATACTTGGAGACTCTGGTTGCGAAGAGCTGCAGCCACAACCACTAGGCATTTTGTGAAAACTCTGGGGGAAGAAGCCAGTCCGAAGGGGAGAACCCTGTACTGAAGATGAAGATTTCCTACTTGGAATCTGAGGTACTTGCGAAACGCTGGATGAAAAGGGATACGAGTATAGGCCTCTATGAGATCGAGGGAGCACATCCAATCCCCTTGATCCATCAAGGAATATAGAGTTGGCAGAGTGAGCATTCGAAATTTCTCTTTGACTAGATATTTGTTGAGAGCTCTGAGATCCAAAATCGGTCGCAAATCCCCCGTCTTTTTGGGGACTAGAAAATAACGGGAGTAGAATCCCAAGTTCCTTTGGGGAAGAGGAACTTCCTCCACTGCTCGCAGGAGAAGAAGAGCTCGAGCCTCTTGAAGAAGGAGGGGAAGATGCGACTGATTTGAAAGACACTCTCTTGGATGGCGATCTGGAGGCACCTGAAGGAGTCGAAGAGAGTATCCCTCTCGTATGATGGTAAGTACCCAGAGATCTGATGTAATGAGCTCCCATTGATGATAAAATGTGGACAGGCGACCCCCTATGGGGAGGGGAGAATTTGGAAACAGAGAAATTTGAATGCTCAGATCGAGATTGTCAAAAAGACTGAGCAGGCTTGGTGGCAGCAGGGGTCTGAGACTTTTGTTGTCGTTGTTGTGGAGGAGGCCGACGAGCAGGAGGTCTAGAAAAAGCAGGAGTTGTTTTCTGTGGATAGCGACGTGGAGTTTGTTTGAAACCTCTAGTTGGTACAGGTTTAGGTTTTGGACGAATGAGGGAAGCAAAAGAGCGCTCATGTTCTGAAAGACGCTTTGTAGCCGCCTCAATAGAGTCATCAAATAACTCATTTCCTTGACAAGGAAGATTCGCCAATCTATCCTGAAGGTTAGGATCCATGTCCACTATACGTAACCATGCTAACCTACGCATGGCTACAGCAAATGCAGATACTCTAGACGAGAGTTCAAAGGAATCATAGGAAGCTTGTAACATGAATAGTCTCAACTGAGAAAGAGTCTTAAGGATATTTTTAAATTCTGATAGGCGATTGGTAGAGATGTCCGGGTAAAATGAAGATAAAATCTTTAGAAAATGGTTGAAGTAGGACGTAAAAATGTAGTTATAATTGAGAACTCTATTTGCCATCATAGAGTTCTGGTATAAACGTCGACCAAATTTATCCATGGTACGGCCTTCCCTACCAGGAGGAACTGAAGCGTAAATCTTGGAGGGATGTGCTTTTTTCAATGATGACTCTACCACCAGAGATTGATGAGAAAGTTGAGACTTTTCATATCCTTTACATGGGACCGTTCTGTAACGAGATTCCAATTTGGATGGGATAGCAGTGATAGAATAAGGAGTTTCCATATTGCGAGTGAAGGTCTGCTGCAGAACAGGAGTCATAGGTAATCTGAGTGACTCTTTAGGTGGATGGGGAAGCTCCATATCCGCTAAGTATTCAGGAGTATATTTAGAGTCTGAATGAAGGTCTAGCTTGAGAGCTTGGCCCATGTCAAAAATAAATTTGGCAAAAGAAACTGATTTTGGATCAGATGATTCCTCAGGAGAGCCACTGCGAGATTTAGGCTGAACTGAGTAGGATGGAGAAGCCTCTCTAGAGTATGTTGAAAGGTCTGATTCCAGACGCATAGTGACAGAAGAAGCTGCACTGTGAGGTGGAGTAAGAGAATGTTTCCTTTTCAAACTCCTGGATGGAGAAGTACCAGGTGTACGTGGTATAGAATGAGTTGAGGTGTGTGGAGAACTGTCTCGACGGACTGGCTTCGACGGTGTTCTGGATCGAGAAGGGCTTCGAGTCGAGGCTCGATGTCGAGATCCATGCTTCGTCTTTGAAGAGCGAGGTAAAGAAGCCTCGGTATCCAAAGTCGAAGACTCCCTCCGAAGCTTGGAAGCAACAGGTCTCGAATGCTTCGACCGGTGCTTCGGAGGAGGTGAGCCCGGAGAAGACTCTGATGAAGAAATGTTCTTCGGTGTCCGGGATCAGCTTCGGGAGACTGGAAGCTCTGGTTGAGTAACAGGCTGATCAGTCCGAGGCAAGGTCGAGGATGGGACCAGTTGAGCCACTAAAGAGGTAATCTGAGTGGTAAGGATAGATTTTAACATGTCCTCCAGCATCGGCACCGAGACAGAAGATTCTGACCTCGTAGGTGCAGCAGTACACTCCGAAGAGGGCGACCTCGAAGGTGAGTATTCCCTTATCTTGGAGGTACGCTTTGAAAGTGGACGTGCCGAGGACTCTGGTGGCTTCTTGGATACGGCACCTGAAAGGGAACTCGGAGACTTACCCCCCGTAGAAGACTTCGTGGATGGCGTCGTCTTCGAGGTAACCGAAGTAGAAGAGGTCGAGGCCTTCGAGACCGAAACTCCAGCTGGAGTCTGGGTCGAGGCCTTCGAGACCACAGGTGTCGAGGTCGTCGGAGTCGAGGCCTTCGAGACCGGGGCAGCCGCCACGGTCGAGGCCGGATCCGAAGATTGCTCCATACCGAAAAGTTGAAAAAATTGAGCACAACGCCGCCGAAAAGGCCGTGGAGTGAGGGTAAAGCAGCGATGACAATCTTCTGGGGAATGAGAAGAACCCAGGCACTGTAAACAACGGCAGTGGGGATCGGTGACCGAAATCACCCGATTACACTGTCGACAACGTTTAAACCCGGTAAGAGGCCGGGACATGGAAAAAATAAAGTCCGTGTCGAACGAAGGAGCCTAGGCCTAGGCCCAAAGCTCGACGGCCGAACAAAAAAAGAAAAACAAAGTATTATTTTTTATTTTTTTTTATATTTATCAAGAGAAAAAGTAAAGAAAAAATAAAGACAAACACAGCGACCGACTTTAAAATTAAAGAAACAGCCGCAGTGATGAGAAGGCAATGCTGCAGAGAAAGAAAACGTGTCTTCTTGTCTCCGCGGAAATAAACGAACTGAGGATCCTCTCAGGAGATGCGCCCCCTAGTTCGGGCGGGAAGGCACGCGCGCAGGCGCGGTGCAGTGCTCGAAAGTTCGAGATCTTCAAGCAAGTTTGCTTTCGAGGCTGTCCGCTGCGGGGCTCCGTCGGTGACGTCACCCATATGTGGGAATATGCTGCCTGCTTGTCCTGGGATAACAGGTGTTATCCAGGGACAGCAGGCAGATATTCTCTACATGTTGATGACGTCATCTACGGAACCCCGAGCAGACAGTCTTGCAAGCAAACTTGCTTGAAGATCTTCAAACTTGCATGTGTACCGCACATGCGCGTGTGTCTTCCCGCCCGATTCAGGGCATGCATCTCCTCAGCGTGGCCTCAGTTCAGATAGCTAGCTAAGAAGCCAACCAGGGGAGGTGGGTGGGTTGCGAGAATATCTGCCTGCTGTCCCTGGATAACACCTGTTACGGTAAGTAACTGTGCTTTATCCCAGGACAAGCAGGCAGTATATTCTTTACATGTGGGTGACCTCCAAGCTAACCAACAGGGACGGTGGGAGAGTTGGCAATTTAGGAGAACAGATTACGCAAAACTGACTGGCCAAACTGGCCGCTCCATCGGGAAAAGGTATCCAGACAGTAGTGAGAGGTGGAGGTATGAACCGAGGACTGTGGCGGCCTTGCAGATTTCCTCAATAGGAGTTGATCTGAGGAAAGCTACAGATGCTGCCATCGCTCTAACCTTATGTCCCATGACCTGACCCTACAGAGGGAGACCAGCCTGAGCGTAGCAGAGATTCAAGCAGCCAACCAGTTGGATATGGTTCGCTTAGACACGGGCCACCCCAACCGATTCGGATCAAAGGATATGAAGAGTGAGGAGTCCGATGAGCCTGAGTACGGTGCAAGTAGAAAGCCAACGCACGCTTACAGTCCAAAGTGTGAAGCGCCACTTCTCCAGGGTGAGAATGGGGCTTAGGAAAAAATACTGGAAGAACAATGGATTGGTTGAGGTGGAAATCCGAAACCACCTTAGGCAAGAATTTAGGATGAATACGGAGGACCACCTTATCATGATGAAAAACGGTGAAAGATGGATCCGCAACCAAAGTTTGCAGCTCACTGACCCTGCGAGCAGACGTGAGAGCAATAAGAAACACTACCTTCCAAGTGAGATACTTCAAATGAGCCCGGTCAATCAAAGGCATCAACTGAGCAAGGACAACATTGAGATCCCAAACCACCGAAGGTTTGAGTGGAGGATAAACATTGAAAAGACCTTTCATAAATCGGGAAACCACCAGTTGCACCTCAAGTGGCTGATGAAAAGCTGCAATGGCACTGAGGTGGACTCAAATAGAAGTTGATTTGAGACCAGACCAGGATAAGTGCAGCAGACAATCCAGGATGGACGACAAAGAGGCAGTCTGCTGCTCCATGTGGAACGTAGCACACCAAGAGAAAAATCTGGTCCACTTCTGAGAATAACACTGGCAAGTGGACCACTTCCTAGAAGCCTCGAGAACATCCCAAACAGACTGAGAGAAATGAAACGAAGTAGTCAGGTGACGAGTTACCAAGCTGTCAAGTGTAGAAACTGCAGGTTGGGATGAAGAAGAGAGCCTTGACTCTGAGAAAGAAGAGAAGGAAAAACTGGAAGAAGCAGAGGCTCCCTGACACTGAGTCGAAGCAGCAGGAAGAACCAGGGCTGTCTGGGCCACTGAGGAGCTATCAGAATCATGGTGGCGTAGACAGACTTGAGCATGACAAGTCTTCAGAATCAGAGGGAATGGAGGGAACGCATAGAGAAACAGGTCCGTCCAGTCCAGAAGGAAAGCATCCGCCTTGAGCCAGTGAGGAGAATAAATCCTGGAGCAGAACCGAGCCAACTTGTGGTTGAGGGGGGATGCAAACAGATTCACTTGCAGAGTCCCCCCCACTGAGCAAATACCTGACGCAGAGTCGATGAATGGAGGGACCATTCGTGAGGTTGTAAAAGGCGATTCAGCTTGTTGGCCAAGCAGTTTTGCTGGCCCTGAATGTAGACCGCTCTGAGAAAGATGTTGTGACTGATCGCCCATTTCCAAAGCCTCAGAGTTTCCTGGCAAAGAGACAGGGAGCCTGTACCCCCTGTTTGTTGACATAATACATGGCCACTTAGTTGTCCGTCCAAACAAGAACCACGTGGTCGCGAAGCAGATGAAGAAAAGCCTTGAGAGCATTGAAAAGCTCCAACAGATCGATGAGACAGCACCTCTCCTTGCTGGACCACGGCCCTTGAGTCCGAAGGCCGTCCAGATGAGCCCCCCAAGCATAGGCGGACGAGTCCGTTGTCAGTACCTTCTGCGGAGGAGGTGCGCGAAACAGAAAACCTCTGGAAAGATTGGAAGAGAGCAACCACCAGCGGAGATATCCGGCAAGAGACCGGATCGCGATCCTGACGCCACTGCGAGGCCAGGGTCCACTGAGGAACGCGAAGGTGAAGTCTGGCAAAAGGTGTCACATGAACGGTGGAGGCCATGTACCCCAGCAGAATCATCATGCTTCTTAAGAGACACTGTCTGGTAAAGGGGGACGAGAGCCTCCCGCCGAGGTAGAAACAAGCAGAGACGAAGCGTATTCAACACTGCACCAATGAACTGGAGAGATTGGGACGGACACAACTGGGATTTGGGGAAGTTGATCGCGAAACCCTGTCATTGAAGGAACAGAATAGTCTGTCGGGTCGCTGAAATAACCTCAGGTCGAGACGGTGCCTTTATGAGTCAGTCGTTGAAGTAAGGCAATACCTGAAAACCCTGCGTCCGCAGGGCTGAGGCAATCACTACAAGACACTTTGTGAACACCCTCGGCGAAGAAGCAAGTCCGAAGGGGAGAACACAATACTGCCGATGGAGATTCCCCACCCGAAATCTCAAGAACTGGCGAGGCCGGATGAATCGGGATGTGCGTTTAGGACTCTTTGAGATGCAGAGAGCGTAACCAGTCCCCCTCATCAATCAGGGGGTACAAAATCGGCAGAGAGAGCATGCAAAACTTTTCTTTGACCAGACATTTGTTGAGGTTCAGGATGGGACGCAAGTCCCCGGTCTTTTTGGGAACCAGAAAAAACCAGGAATAAAACCTCGAGTTGAGCCTCCTGAAGCAGAAGGGGAAGTTCCGACCTGTCGGAAGGAAACTCTCTTAGGGGCTGATCTGGAGGCACATGTCAGAAGTGAAGAGAGTACCCCTCCCGAATTATGGTGAGAACCCAGGAGTCGGTTGTTATCAACTACCACTGATGATAAAAATGACGGAGCCAACCCCCGATGGGCAGGGGGGAAGGCTGATGGACTAAGGGCACTGACGAGCTCCGACTGGAATTGTCAAAAAGACGGCGCCGGCTTCGTCGCTGCAGGTGCCTGAGGTTTAGAGGAACGCTGCTGCTAAGGCCGCCGAGGGGGCAGACTGGAGAGAGCCGGGGTGGACTTCTGCAGGTAGCGACACGGAGGAAGCTTCTACTGCTTAGCAGGGAGGGCTCGCGCCTTAGGCCGCACCAGAGAGGCAGAGGACCGCTTGTGCTCCGAAAGGCATTTCGTAGCCACCTCGATCGAGTCGTCAAAGAGTTCGTTCCCCACACAAGGGATTTGCCAAATCGTCCTAAAAATTGGGGTCCGTGTCCACGATGCGCAGCCAGGCAAAGCGACGCATTGCCACCGCAAAGGCCGTGACCAGAGATGACAGCTCAAAGGCGTCATACGCAGCCTGGAGCATATAGAGACAGATTTGGGACAATGTCTCCAGAAGTTGACAGAACTCCAGCTGACGACCAGAAGTTGACGGAACTCTGGCTGACGTGTGGGCAAGTCAGCAAGGAAACACTACTGGACCTTCCAGCAGTGCTTGAGATCGTAGGTGAAAGTAAGCACAGTTACTTACCGTAACAGGTGTTATCCAGGGACAGCAGGCAGATATTCTTGACTGATGGGTGACGGCACCGACGGAGCCCCGGTACGGACAATTTTAGAGTGATTGCACTCTAAGAACTTTTAGAAAGTTCTAGCTCGGCCGCACCGCGCATGCGCGAGTGCCTTCCCGCCCGACAGAGGCGCGCGGTCCCTCAGTTAGTATAAGCCAGCTAAGAAGCCAACCCGGGGAGGTGGGTGGGACGCAAGAATATCTGCCTGCTGTCCCTGGATAACACCTGTTACGGTAAGTAACTGTGCTTTATCCCAGGACAAGCAGGCAGCATATTCTTGACTGATGGGTGACCTCTAAGCTAACAAAAAGAGGGATGGAGGGAAGGTTGGCCATTAAGAAAACAAATTTTGTAAAACAGACTGGCCGAAGTGACCATCCCTTCTGGAGAATGCATCCAGACAATAATGAGATGTAAAAGTGTGAACTGAGGACCAAGTAGCAGCTTTGCAGATTTCCTCAATAGGAGTGGAACGGAGGAAAGCTACAGATGCTGCCATTGCTCTGACTCTATGGGCCGTGACAGAACCTTCCAGTGTCAGTCCGGTCTGAGCATAACAGAATGAAATGCACGCTGCCAGCCAATTAGACAACGTACGTTTAGAAACAGGACGTCCCAATTTATTCGGATCAAAGGACAGAAAAAGCTGGGGAACTGATCTGTGGGGTTTCGTACGCTCCAGATAGTAAGCAAGAGCCCTTTTACAATCCAAAGTATGCAGAGCTTGTTCCCCAGAATGAGAATGAGGTTTTGGAAAGAAAACCGGTAGAACAATGGATTGGTTGAGATGAAATTCAGAAACAACCTTGGGGAGAAACTTTGGATGTGTACGCAGAACCACCTTGTCATGGTGAAAAACCGTAAAAGGTGGATCTGCAACCAGTGCATGAAGCTCACTGACTCTCCTGGCAGAGGTAAGAGCAATAAGGAAAAGTACTTTCCAAGTGAGAAATTTGAAAGGAGAAGTAGCTAAAGGTTCAAATGGAGGTTTCATTAAAGCTGAAAGAACCACATTGAGATCCCAGATAACCGGAGGGGCTTTAAGAGGTGGTTTAACATTGAAAAGCCCACGCATGAACCTGGACACCAGGGGATGAGCTGAAAGAAGTTTTCCATGGACTGGCTCATGAAAAGCTGCAATGGCACTGAGGTGGACTCTGATGGAAGAGGACTTCAGGCCAGAGTCAGACAAAGAAAGAAGATAATCTAACAACGTCTCCACTGCCAGGGAAGTGGGATCAAGATGATGAAGAAGACACCAGGAAGAAAATCTCGTCCACTTTTGATGGTAACATTGTAGAGTGGCTGGTTTCCTGGAGGCATCCAGAATGGAACGAACGGGCTGAGACAAAAGAGTATCAGTCGAGTTCAGCCCGAGAGATACCAAGCCGTCAGGTGTAGAGACTGGAGGTTGGGATGCAGAAGGGTTCCCTGCTGTTGCGTAAGCAGAGAAGGAAACAGAGGAAGAAGAAAAGGTTCCCTGGAACTGAGTTGAAGTAGAAGGGAGAACCAATGTTGCCTGGGCCACCTCGGAGCAATCAGAATCATGGTGGCTCGTTCCCTCTTGAGCTTGAACAAGGTTCTCAACATGAGAGGTAGAGGAGGGAAGGCGTACAGGAACAGATTCGACCAGTCGAGGAGAAAAGCATCTGCTGTTAGACGGTGCGGAGAGTAAAGTCTGGAGCAGAATAGGGGCAGCTGATGATTGTGAGGAGCTGCAAAGAGGTCTATCTGAGGAGTGCCCCATTGATCGAAGATAGACTGCAGAGTTACGGGATCGAGTGTCCACTCGTGAGGTTGGAGAATTCTGCTGAGTTTGTCCGCTAAAGAATTCTGAGCCCCCTGAATGTATATAGCTTTCAGGAAGAGATGATGATCTATGGCCCAAGTCCAGATCTTCTGGGCTTCCTGGCATAAAAGGCGAGAGCCTGTCCCACCCTGTTTGTTGATGTAGTACATCGCAACCTGATTGTCTGTGCACAACAGAAGGACCTGAGGAAAGAGAAGATGTTGGAAGGCCTTGAGGGCGTAAAACATCGCTCTGAGTTCCAGGAAATTGATTTGATGTTTCCTTTCCTGGGCTGACCAAAGACCTTGAGTCTGGAACTCGTTCAAGTGAGCTCCCCATGCATACAGAGAGGCGTCGGTGGTGATGACTAGTTGATGAGGAGGCTGATGGAACAGAAGACCTCTGGATAGATTTGAGGATACCAACCACCATTGAAGAGACTGACGAAGAGATGATGTCACAGATATGTGTCGTGAGCAAGGATCCGACACTTGGGACCACTGGGTAGCAAGGGTCCATTGAGGAGTGCGCAGGTGAAGACGGGCGTGAGGTGTGACATGAACTGTGGATGCCATGTGCCCCAAGAGTACCATCATTTGTCTTGCTGAGATGGACGGCAGTGGAAGCACCTGCTGACATAGAGACTGAAGAGTCTGGAGACGATTGGATGGTAGGAAAGCTCTCATTAGGAGTGTATCCAGGATCGCTCCAATGAATTGAAGTCTCTGAGTGGGAATGATATGAGATTTGGGTAGATTGATCTCGAATCCCAGAAGTTGTAGAAACTGGATGGTTTGGTTGGTGGCCAGAAGAACTGCTTGAGCGGATGTGGCTTTGATCAACCAATCGTCCAGGTAAGGAAATACATGAAGGTGGTGAGAGCGTAGAAATGCCGCTACCACAATGAGACATTTGGTGAATACCCTTGGAGATGAGGCAAGACCGAAGGGCAGCACCTTGTACTGGTAATGACAATGATTGATCATGAATCGGAGATATGGTCTTGAGGTTACATTGATCGGTATGTGAGTGTAAGCCTCTTTGAGATCGAGGGAGCATAGCCAGTCGTTTTGATTTAGAAGGGGATAAAGGATGGCTAAAGAAAGCATCTTGAATTTTTCTTTTACTAGATGAATGTTGAGATCGCGAAGATCCAGGATGGGTCTGAGATCTCCTGTTTTTTTGGGGACTAGAAAGTAACGGGAGTAGAATCCCTGCCCCTTTTGATGTAGAGGAACTTCCTCTATAGCGTTCAGAAGGAGGAGGGATTGGACCTCCTGAATAAGGAGGGCCGATTGAGGACTGTTCAAAGCAGACTCTTTTGGCAGGCTTTGAGGTGGAAGAGTCTGAAAGTTGAGAGAGTAGCCGTGGCGGATGATGTTGAGGACCCATTGGTCCGATGTGATTACTTCCCACCGGCTGAGGAACAGAGAAAGTCGACCTCCTATAGGCTGAGGCAGGAGAGCAGGAATAGGGATACTGGCTATACTGTGGAGAATGAAGTCAAAAGGGCTGTGACTTCTGCTGAGGAGGTTGTTTTACAGCTTGTTGCTGCTGCTGTTGTCTGGGAGGCTGACGTTGTTGTTGCCTCTGACGCCTAGGTTGCTGAGCAGTGGTAGTCAATGGACGAGCTGTGAAGCGGCGTTGATAGGCCGATTGCTGCCTATATGGTCTTGGCGGAGGAGGCTTCTTTTTATTCTTAAGCAGGGTATCCCAGCGCGTCTCATGAGCAGAGAGCTTTTGTGTGGTTGAGTCCATGGAATCCCCAAAGAGCTCATCCCCTAGGCATGGGGCGTTGGCTAACCGATCTTGATGGTTAACATCAAGCTCGGATACCCGAAGCCAGGCCAAACGACGCATAGCTACTGACATTGCTGTCGCTCTGGATGTTAGTTCAAAGGTGTCATATATGGATCTAACCATAAACTTACGTAATTGGAGAAGAGACGACAAGCATGTGTGAAAAGCGGGATGCTTTCGTGAAGGAAGATATTTTTCGAAAGAAGCCATGGTGGTAAGGAGATGCTTTAAATAAAAAGAAAAATGAAAAGCATAATTACCAGCCCTATTTGCCAACATAACATTTTGGTAGAGCCTCTTACCAAATTTATCCATGGCCCTTCCTTCTCTGCCAGGAGGGACAGATGCATATACACTGGCTCCTGAAGTCTTTTTAAGGGTGGATTCGACAAATAAGGATTCATGTGGAAGTTGAGGTTTGTCGAACCCAGGAATGGGAATTACCTTGTATAGAGAATCCAGTTTACGTGGGGCCCCTGGGACAGTTAAAGGAGTCTCTAAATTCTTATAGAAAGTTTCCCTCAAGATGTCATGAAGGGGAAGTTTCAAAAATTCCTTTGGAGGCTGATCAAAATCAAGGGCATCCAACAAAGCTTTAGACTTTTTGGATTCAGCCTCCAAAGGAATGGACAAGGACTCGCACATCTCTTTCAAAAAACTGGAGAAAGAGGAAGTGGCCTGTTTGGAGGATGGGTCAGGGACAGCCGAATCCTCCTCCTCTGAGGAACATTCGCCTTCAGAAAGAAAGGGTTCCTCTGAGTCTCCCCACAGATCAGGGTCTCTGACATGGGAAGAATGGTCCCGAGACTCAGGTGTCGACGTTTGCATGTGTCGGGTTTTGCGCACCGACTTACCCGACCTCATCGATACCGAGTCAGGAGAAGTTATCGGTCGCACCGGTGCCGAAGTCTGCACCGATTGATGGTGAGCTCTCGGCTCCGGTGCAAGGACTGGCATCGATACCGATGAGGTTAGGTGAAGCGGTACCGAGACAGTGGAAGCGGGTAACACGGGTTCCACAATCGGTATCGATACGGGTTGTTCCACAACCGGTACCGATGGCTCGGTGCGGACTGGCACCGGAAGGTTCGGTGTCATGATAGCAGGAAGGAGTCGTTCTAATTGCTCCTTAAGCTGCACCTGAAGGATGGCCGTAATGCGGTCATCGAGGGATGGCACCGGTACCGCTTTTTTCTTCTGCGGTACCTGCGGTGCCGCTCGACGCCCCGGAGATGAGGAGCCCGATGTCGAGGGACTCACCTTTATAGGGGCGGAGCGCTTCCGCTGGCGTCTTACAGGCGGCAGGATTGGACTCACTGCACTCGAGGCCGGAAGACGTTCCAGCGGGGAAGGCTTCTTAGCCGGCTTACCTGACTGTTGAGATGCCGGTGTGGAATCACGCGGCGTCGAAGACGAGGGTGCCGACTGAATCGGTGCCGAAGCCGGAGTTGAAGGAACGGGGTCGGACATCTCGGCACCGAACAACAATCGCTGTTGAATTTGGCGATTTTTTAATGTCCGTTTTTTTAAAGTAGCACAGCGGGTGCAAGTAGAGGCCTGATGCTCAGGACCCAAACACTGTAAACACCAGTTGTGTGGGTCCGTGAGAGATATAGGCCTAGCACACCGCTGGCACTTTTTAAAACCCGGTTGAGGGGGCATGAAAGTAAAAACGGCTTCCGCCAAATCGAAGGCCGAGGCTTCGATGGTGGCAGAAGGCCCCGCCGGGGAAACTGAAAACTGAAGAAAAAAATGAAAGTTTTTTTTTTTTTAACAAAATTGAAAGAAAGAAAAAAGGCAAATGAAGCCAAAACGTTTACGCGAGCGGGAAGGTAAGTTAGGAAAAAATTTCAACAGCCGTTGAAAACGCGTCTTCTTAGCTCCGCGGAAACTAAGAAACTGAGGGACCGCGCGCCTCTGTCGGGCGGGAAGGCACTCGCGCGTGCGCGGTGCGGCCGAGCTAGAACTTTCTAAAAGTTCTTAGAGTGCAATCACTCTAAAATTGTCCGTACCGGGGCTCCGTCGGTGCCGTCACCCATCAGTCAAGAATATGCTGCCTGCTTGTCCTGGGATAAAAATTATAATTAAGGACACAATTCACCATCATTGAGTTCTGGTAGAGCCGGTGACCAAACTTGTCCACCCCTTCCTGGGCAGCGTAGACTCTTGAGGGGTTAGATTTTTTCAGCGAGGATACTACCACCAAGGACTGATGGGAAAGCTGCGCCTTTTCAAAGCCCTTACACGGAACCGTGCGGTAGTGAGAGTCTGGTTTGGAAGGGATGGCAGGAATGGCATAAGGGGTCTCCAGATTCCGGAAGAATGTCTGTTTCAGAACCTGATTCAGAGGAAGACACAAAGACTCCCTAGGGGGATGAGGGAGCTCCAACTCATCCAAATATTCCTGGGCATACTGGGATTGACTGAAGGTCAGCTGAAGAGCCTTACCCATGTCAGAGACTAACCTCGCAAAGGAGGAGGTCCGAGTAGAAGAAAGGACCTCGTGCGGCGAGGAAGACCCAGAGCGTTGAGCCGCCGCAAAGCAAGGGGACGCTTCCCTAGAATACATAGCGGGCAAGTCAGAGTCCCGAGAAAAGGACAACGATGAAGCCCTGCTCCGAGGCCCTGGGGAGGTCGAAGAGCACCGGTGCTGCATCCTTTTAGAGGAAGAGCCTGGGGTCCAAGGAACCGGAGAAGAGACCAATTTCCCCAACAGCTTCGAGGGAGGGGTCCTCGACCCGCTGCGTCCCGGAGAGACAGAGATGGAGGGCCGCCCTCGAGAATGAAAGGGATGTCTACCAGCCTCGAGAACCGCTGGGTAGGAGATCTACCCCGCTGAGGCAAGCCCCTCGGCCACTTCGAGGTCGGGAGCCTTGAGGACGAAGCTGACTTCGTCGGGTGCTTTGAAAGAGGCCCACGGGTCGGAGACCCAAGCCTTGAAGCAGGAGGGGAAGAATCACTAGAAGACAGCCGGCGAGACCGACGAGACCGATCCCGAGGGACCGCGGGCGGACGCACAGGCTGGCCTGCCGAGGGCAGGGTGGAGGCAGAGGCAAGCTGGCTCAAGGCAGAGGAAAGCTGAGTCTTCAGGATGGCCTTCAGCATGTCCTCAATAACCTGCACCGAGACCATGGGAGCAGGTCGTATGGGTGCAGCAGTGCTTTCCGAGGGTGACCTCGAAGAAGAGTATTCCCGTTGTTTGGAGGCACGCTTGCAGGGAGGTCTCAACGGGGCATGGAGCATCTTAAGACTCCAAGGAAGGCTTCTTCGCTAGGGAACTTGAGGATGAAAGAGGAGACTTACCCGAAGTCTCGTTGGGGTATTCCCCAAAGTCCTAGTGGAGGAAGGAGACTTCGATGAGGTCGGGGCCGAAGTCGAGTCCAGAGCCGAGACCGAGGCTGCACCACCCAAGGGATCCATGGCCCCAAAAAGTGCAAGGATCTTTACCTGCCTTCGACGAAGGTCCCACGATTGAAGGGTAGCACAGCACGAGCAGGACTCAACCCAGTGATCAGCTCTGAGGCACTCAATGCACCAACGGTGGGGGTCAGTAATAGAGATAACCCGACTGCACTGAGTGCACTTTTTAAATCCAGTAACAAGGCCGGGACATAAGTCCAAACCACCGCCGCAATCAGTCAGCCTAGCCGGACCCGGGGCCCCAGGTCAACAACAAATGAAGAGAAGAATTATAATTTTGTTTTTTGGTTTAGGAAATGCACCGCTCAGCGACTCACTAGATTCAAAACAAAAAAGAAGCAAGCCACAGTGCAAGAGGCACTCCGATCGCGCAGAGCTGAGGAACAGGGCTTCTGGCTCCACGGAAAATGAAGAACTGAGGCCACACTGAGGAGACGCACGCCCTGACTCAAGACGGGAAGGCACAAGCGCATGCGCGGTACACTCGCAAGTCTGAAAATCTTCAAGCAAGTTTGCTTGCGAGACTATCCGCTCGGGGCTCCGTAGATGACATCACCCACATGTAGAGAATATGCTGCCTGCTTGTCCTGGGATAAAATCATGCTCTACAGTCATTACTAAATCATTCCTTCTGTAACTTTGTTTATTCACTCAATCTGTAACATTTCTAATCATTGTAAACCACATACAACTTCACGGTCCTGTGGTATATAAATTGTTGTTATTATTATTTATTATTATTATTAACTCTCATTAGCTGACTTTAACCCTCCCACCCTAAGGTTCCCAAAAATTAGGTCATAACCCCAGATTAAGCCACATACAACAAGGTAAAGGAAAGGTCCCATAGATCAAGATTTCCTTCAGGTTTATCTTCAGGTCCTATTGTTCCAGTATGTTTTAATGTATGTTACCCTATTTTACTATCTTTATTACGTACAAACTGCTTAGAAGACCGATAGGTGGTATATCAAATTTTCATTAAACTTGAAACTTCACCCACACCCCCCACAGATCATACTAACTGCATGTGTTCATAGGTCTCCCCACTTCCTGTTAAGAAATTTGTGGAGTGCACCTGAGCCAATGAGCCACTAGATGCTGCTGTGTGTAGTGGTACCTTATTTTACTCCTGCTGGAATTCTGCTCAACTGCACAATGCAGAATTCCCTTTTCCTGTGCAGAATCTCAACTTTTGTCAGCTTCTTTAGGTCGCAGTGCAGGTTGTGATTCCCACACACTGCCTCCCACTAACCTGGAAGTCTCTCTTTGGCAGAGGGAAGGCTTCCAGGTTAGCAGCAGGCAATGTATGAGAATTGCTGTGACATGAAGGGGAGGAAAGCGGGGAAGGAAAGATGCAGGCACAGAGGGAGGAGAGGGAGACATAAATGGTGAGGGGAGAGGAAGAAATTGCACATAATGGAGGGGAGGAAGGGAGAGATGGTGTATGATAGGGGACAGAGGTTTGACCCAGGGCATAAA
Source organism: Geotrypetes seraphini (assembly GCF_902459505.1). Lineage (NCBI taxonomy): Eukaryota > Metazoa > Chordata > Amphibia > Gymnophiona > Dermophiidae > Geotrypetes > Geotrypetes seraphini. The sequence continues at coordinate 8,049,010 of NC_047087.1, read as the reverse complement.
GGAAGGAGATACACAGGAGGGGGAAGAGGGTGATGTTAGATTTGGAAACAGAATGGAGTGATGGAAAGATGCCTGGCAATAGGAGTGAGGAAAGAGTAGGAAAAATTATGGACCATGGGGGAGAATGCAGGAGGGAAGAGGGAGGGAGATGTTGGGCTATGAGGGTGGGGAGGGAAGGAAGAAGGAAACAGATGCTGGGCTATAAGGATGGAGGAAGCAAGACACTGTGAATGGCAGAACCCTGAGGGGGGCAAAATGGATTTGAGGACAGCTATAACAGAGAGTAGAAATATGGCAACGAGGGGTACGTTGAATTGAAAGGGAACGAGAGAGAAGATGGAGATTTGATAGATAACTGAAAAACAAAAGAGAGAAGGGTTAGGGTATGAAAGAGGCAGAAAAGAGCTAAAAAGAAATTATCACTATCCCGAGGCAAGTGTAGTGAGGGAATAAGACAGGATAGAGGAGGAAAACAAATGGATAACAGTTGCTTGAAGAAGTAACAGATGACAGGAAAGCAGAAAAAAACTGAAGAAGAAAAAACACATACTGTATTGTTTCAATTCTGACAAACTTGCAGCCTTTGTGCTCAGACTCCCCGTTTTGAAGGTGGTATCTACTACTCAGTATTGGTGTCCTCTCGGGTCCTATGACTTTTCTAGTGCTGCCATGGTGTAAAGCACCCTGACCAAGTCCTATTTTCTCTGTTATTGCATGTTCGGCTCTCTCACTAGTTCTTGGGAAGAAAACCCCTGTTTTGTTCTCTCGCACAGACAAGTTCTTTACGTTTACATTTCTCTGAAAACTCCCCCCCCCCCCCCGTATACAATCCAACTACAAAGTTTACCCTGTGAGCCTTAAATCAAGTTTTCGAAAGTGCTTCACGAAAGATAAGGTACAAATGGCAAAAGAAAAAAAGTGCCTGACAAGAACCCTGGCAAAGCTGCCGCTGGCCGAGCAAGAGCGCCGCCCTCGAGGCCGACGGCTGCTTTTTGAATCGACACGAGCGAACGTTCGAGGCCGGGCGGAAGCAGCGCTGCGGCCCCGAGGAATCAAAACAGAGGCCGAGCACGCGCGAGAGCGCGTGCGCGCACCCCCCTCCCCCCCAAGAGGCAGCCGCAGCGGCGCACCTTACGTAAGAGGGAAACAAACCGAGGCCGGGCCCAGGCCAAAACAATGCTCCTCCCCACCCCCACACGCGCTCTTACCTCAGCGGCCTCTCTGCACTTCCAGCGGGGACACCACCACATAGAGGAGGAGGAGGCGGCGGGGGCCGCCGGGGAGAAAGGGAGCCGCCCGAGCCGAACCCCCTTCTCGGCGCCGAGAGGCCCCCGGGCCGCGTTGCGCGCGCGCGCGCCGGGAAACGGTCACCGCGCGCGCCTTCTTCTCGCGCTCTCTCGTCCGCGCGCTCGCTTCCCCCTCACCAAGGCTTCGCCCCGAGGCACCTCGTTCGCGCGTCGCTCTTGGTCTCGCGCACCCGCAGCTCCATCGTTAACCGTTTCCAGGCGCCCTTTGACTCGGGAAGCAGCCCCAGCCAGCGGAGGGGAGGGGCGTGTGCTGGAGTGGGGGGAAGGGAGCGTCTGAGGCGCGAGCTCCTGTTGGCGAGCCTGGCTAACTTGCCCGAGCGCACGCTCTACTGCCATTGGCTGTTTTCGGCGGGGGGAAAAGTCACGTTGCTAGGTGTGATGATGCAAGAAGCGGCCGATGGAAAGATCGGATTCGACGAGGCAATAATTTTGTGATTGGTCAGCGGCAGGCTGGTGACGCACATGTCAGGCGGGATTGTTTTCATCAGCTATTGGCTGCCTTCGGTAAATAGATGAAGCAATAGCTAAGGATTGGTTCTTTCTTAAAACCGTGGAAATGAGTGCGTGCAAGGAGGCAAAGAACGTGCTGATTCCCCTGTAAAGTCGGAAAATGTTATTTTTTACCATAATTTATATATGAATTGCCAAAGTAGAAGAGAAAATAATAAAATTAAATAATTAGAAAAGAGTTCCAGACTGAAATATCAAGGTCGAGCCAGGATGTAACAAATTCTGCAATTCTACCTCCTGCTCTTCAATTTCTCAACTCAGTCCTGGAGTCCCCCCCCCCTTGCCAGTTAGGTTTTCATGAATATGCATGGATACATTTGCATATAATCAGGCAGTGTATGCAAATCAATTTTATGTAAATTTAATGTGGATATCCTGAAAACCTTGAGAAACACTGCAGCTAGGGGCTTAGGGAGTTTCTCAGGCAACCATAGGTGCTTTACAAGCAAATGGAGATTAGGAGTTAAAAGCAACCTTGGAAAAGTGGACCTTTAGACTGGAGCTTGATGTTCCAGGTGTATGCAGCAGCAAGAGAGAAGGGAGGTAGCCTGGACTTGGCAGTAGAGGACAAGAGTACAGTACAGAAAAGAAAAATTTGCCCAGTGAACGGATTTTCCCTGGAGAGGTTATCAGGTTTTCCAAACAGAAAATCCGGACCCAGGGCCCCGCCCCCAGGCTGCCCCATTCTGCCTCACACCCCACCCCCTCAACGTCACTTATTGCCAGAAGCTTTTCAAAACCCGGACAAAGTGCCAGGTTATCCCAGACATGTCCTGGGAAATCCGGACATATGGAAACCCTGATCGAGAAGCTGTTTTGCAGATAATCATAGTTACATTTTCCTGATCATGATTTTCTGGAAAGTCTTAAGATTTTCTGTTTGGGAGCAGTGGTGTAGTAAGGGGGTGGGGGTTCGCCCTAGACACAGGCATCCGTCCTCTCCTCCCTCCCCACTACCACTCGTGCTCCTTTCCTTCCCCTATACCTCTAACATTTTAGGTGTGAGTAACAACCCCAAACTGCTGCTCACGTCAGCGTTGACTTCCTCTGACATCACTTCCTGGACCCATGCCTAGGAAGTGATGTTAGAGGAAGATCCAATGCTGCAAGCAGCAGGTTGGGGTTGCTCGCACTGGGAATGTTAAAGAGGTATGGGGTAGGGGGTGTACATGAGGCAGGAGGGGACAGGGAAGGGGCACCACCACCCCAGGTACCTTTCACCCTTCCTACGCCACTGTTTGGGAGCCTATTCGTACATCTTTGAGAAATGTATTGTTGTGCTTTTCTAACATACTACTGCTTGCAGGCTCTGGTTTTCAGCTTAGATTTGTTTGTATATTTCTATTCTAGTCCAATAGGTGTGTCATTCTGGACAGATGCGTAATCTCCCCATACTCGCAAGCAATGCAGAAGAAATCCATTCCAACTTTTTAATCCCTCCTCCTTCATCAGAGGGCTCTGCTGCCCTATTAAGTTTTTCCTGCTGGGAGCTGGAAAGAGTCTTTCTGATCTGCTCTGAATTTTTTTTTTTTTTTTAGAGTTCTGGTGGTTTTTGGTGCTCAGAGCTCAATACCAGAGAATAACACAGTGACAGAATTTGTCCCCCATCCCCACGGTTAACCGCAGGAAGAATCAGAGTACAAATGGGCACAGCCACTAATCCTCAAGCTTTGCATTGAAGAATGCTGGTGTAGAAGTACTAAGGTTGAGAAAGACACTAAATAATGACATGGGATGGTTTCCCGTGGTTATCCGTATCATTCTCTACTTGAGGGTCAAGTTCTCTCTGCTTGGAGGAGAAACAGACTGAGGTTGCAGCTGACAGGCCAATCCCTCTGTAATACCTGTTAGCCCACAGAAACTTTTGTGGGCTGGTCCCCTAGTAGCTTAGCTCGCCTACTTGGTAGCAGGGGCTTGAGCGCAAGCTGTCAGGCATCTGTAGGGGGTTTAGCATAGGGTTACCATTTGGATCCAGAAAAAGGACGTATTGAGACATCCAGGTTTTACTTCCATTGACAGCAATGGAAGTAAAACCCGGATGTCTCAATCCGTCCTCCTTTTATGGAGCCATATGGTAACCCTAGTCTAGCGGGACTCTACAGGGTGCTGGCTGCATTTCACCTCCCCCCTCTTGCGTATGCGGGTTCTTAGGGGTTAGAGGCTCAGTCCAACTGGCAGCCTGAAGATTCAGCATTGGAGGAGCAATTCAACCGAGGAAGTGATTTCTTCTCCCACAGCCAGCTACTTTAGGAGCCGAGGCAGGCTGTTACAACCGATGTGGAAAATCAGGATGGTGGAGGTGAAGTCCTTAAAAATCTCATTTTCAGGTTGCTGTCCTTTCCCTTAGGGTTCCCCACCTCCAAAATCACTTTTTCACTGGTTTTTAGTTAAGGCATTTGGATTCCTTTTTGGCACTAAAAACTCTGCTGCGGCAGCCATCTTGGATTTCCCAAATTGTTTTTTTAGAAATTTCTGCAGAACCTTCAAATTGCCTCATTTTGCCTCAAAACTGGGAGTCCTCAGGCTCCTTTACCCTTAATTCATGCCAGAACACTAGGGAGTTTCTCAGACAGGCATGGGTGGTTTACAAGCTAGTGAGGGTTAGGAGTTAAAAGCAACCTTGAAAAAGTGGGCCTTTGGCCTGGATTTGAATACTGCCAGGGACGGAACTCGATTTACTGACTCAGGCAGTCTGTTCCAGGCTACGGTGCAACGAGAGAGAAGGAAGGTAGTAGCCTGGAGTTAGCAGTAGAGGAGAAGAGTACAGATAAGAGAGATTCTGTTACATTCACTTCAGAATAATTACAACAGGTCTTTCATTCCAACCTATGAACCGGATGTTGCAGAAATCCAACACTGTTTTCTCTCCTCTGCTCCTCCCACTTGGCAGAAGAGTACAAAGCCCCCTGCAGCTTTAAATTCTGCAAGCAAACCATGCAGTTTTTCTGATCTGCTCTACTTTATTTTGTACTTTTTCACTTAAAGTTAGGGTTTTTTTAATTGGCCCTAGTGCCTGGAGACCCTTTTGATTCCCTACTTGGAAAAGGATGCAGTGCCACGAAGCCAAGCTTCATGTGGACTTGTAGAGCCAGCCTGCTATGTGCTACCTGCGGAGCTCAGGGTCCATCCCACTGCATTCATGCTTGCCTTCTGACTTTGTCACAGGTGCAGGCTAGATGCACCCTGTGTAACAGCCATTAGGGTGCAGGCTGCATTTCCCGCCCCTAGTCGTGTGGAAAGGTTCCATGGGGATGGAGGTTTCGGTTGGAGTCTGTCCAACCTTCAGCCTGAAGAGTGCTGTGTGAAGAAAAGCTGAGGCAGAAAATCCTTTCCCTTCACTTCAGCTACACAGACAGAACTGACAGGCAGGCACTGTGGAGACTGTAAGTACAGCCCCATTACTTTCTACAGGGGGAGTGTGTCTGAAAACAAGGTTTTCAGCCATTTATTGGGATAGGGGACCACCCAAAAAAATCCAAAATCGCCAGGTTTTTGACCTATTGGGAAGTCTCCATGAGGCATTTTAAGCACAAATTTTCTGGCAGTGGTGGTCATCTTGGATTTTTAGCAATCTAAATTTAAACTTAAAATTTCTACCTCAGAACCCCTTGATTTAATTGGAAATCATTAGGGATGGACTCCTCCACCAATGTAGATGTGAATTTATTTTATTTATTACATTTTCTATACCATTCTCCCAGGGGAGCTCAGAACGGTTTACATTAATTTGTTCAGGTACTCAAGCATTTTTCCCTGTCTGTCCCAGTGGGCTCACAATCTATTTTCAGTGTGGATTGCGCTGGATTACTGGCAGAGAAGTACCATGTGCTGTGGCACGCGAGAGGAGAGGGCAGGAGCTTCGAGCTTCGCCTTTGCAGGACGCACCAGTGCCGAGGAGCCAGATTGGGTCCAAGAAATGGGAAGAAAATCTTGCCCTATGCCAGTTTCTGGCGGTGACGTGAAATGCAGGCAAACAGAGTCTGGGGACCTCTCGCAAGCCCTTTCTGGGTCTCGCAAGTAGTCGATATTGGCCCTGATATGTGACTAACATCAAAATGCATCTAAAATAACCATCAACAGGTTATATTTAGGGGAGTGTGTGGCATAGTGGTTAGAGCTAAAGCATCAGCACCCTGAGGTTGTGGGTTCAAATTCTATACTGCTCCTTGTGACTCTGGACAAGTCACTTCATCCCAGCATTACTCCAGGTACATTAGATAGCTTGTGAGCCTGCCAGGACAAACATGGAAAAATGCTTGAGTACCTGAATAAATTAATGTAAACCATTCTGAGCTCTCTTGGGAGAACGTTATAGAAAATTTAATAATAAATGTCACAGAGAAAGCTAAGTCAATCAGGGCCTTAAGCCCCTCCCAGTGCATCCCAAGATGCCACCATTTTGAAGAGGCAGCCTTATCGGCAGGAGGGAGTGGGCATCTCTCCTGCTGATGTTTCTTTAAAAGGTGCAGAGTGTAGGAATGTCAGAGGGGTGTCATGTTTCTGTACAAATTTGTAGCTAGCAAGTTGACCTATGTGGACTGCCCGTGAGAGAGACACCCCTCTCATGGACAGATGCTGGCCAGAGGTACACAGTAGCACTAGTACAGGTGTTGGGAGGGGGCTGTCCGATTTCTGCAGAGGGTGCCAGAAATGTAGGCCTGATAAGCAGTGGCCTAGGGTCTCTGCTGACTGTAATTCTGGAAGCGGTGCTTGTCCATGATTGGCCTGTCCAGAAACAGCCTTTTACTGCCTATAAAATAGGTGTAAGTGCTCACATGCTAATGACCCCTTTCTAATGGAGAAACCAGCACATGCAAAAAAGCAAAACTGCAGGAAAATGTACAAGGTGCAGGAATTTATTCAATAAAAGTCATAAAAACATATTTAAACAGCATACATAAAATAAATGCATCCAAAAACTGGTTCTTGTTTTCATGTATACCGGACCTAACATGGTCCATGTTTCGAAAAACACTTTTTGCCCAGGGGTCCAGGATGATCAATATAGAGAGTATCAAGAAACCAAAATATTGAACAAGACTGATGTGAGCCTCTCCTGTCACGGGCACTGCACTGAGTAACACTGAGTGCATGGTCATTAATGGCAATAATGGAAAATGGGGCTATTTTACCACTGTGCTAATAATGGCCTCAGCCCGGGACAGACTTATTCTGACCATCTTTTAGTACAGCTTAGTAAAAGGGCTGTTAAGTGGTTAGAGCAGTTTTAAAAAAACAAACTTAGCAGAACAAACAACAGACCAACAAAAAGAAGAAGTAAAGGCAAGGACTTAATTCGACAAATAATCACCGATGTCTGATGTGGCCACATTTCTCATCTGGAGGATTTGCTGCAAGACTAATTCACCTTCATTGTTCACTCTAGAGAGAAGCGTGCTTTTTTGCTTTGCCTCTGACTTAGCCTTATATTTGCTCTTCTGAAGTGTTTGCATCACCCATCTGCCTCTCTTATGTTCCCTTTGTCCAGGTTATTCTTGCTGTATATGTCTTCAAAAAGGTGGTAAATAAATTCTAATAATGGTTATACACTTATGAGTGAGGTAGGAAATAACATGTGTTGTTTCCCGGGGGGGGGGGGGGGGAACCACCTTATCTGTAATTTTATTTTTTTTTTTTTAGCAAATAACATTCATTTACACAGCATGGAAAAAATGACCAACAGATTGAAAACAAATGATTTTTTTTCACACAGTGCACAATTAAGCTGTGGAATCTGTTTGCCAGAGGCTGTGGTCAACTGGGGCAATTTTATAAGCCCGCCCCGCTTCTGAGTATCAGAGATGCCTTTAATTGGCTGTTTTGCACAAAGGAACACGCAGCACTATTCTTGAAAGTAGTGCCTGAGTGCTCTAGTGCATAACTCCAAGGGGTGGATATAAAGGTGGAAGGAGAAGAATGCACACAACATAAAAAACTGACTCAAAGTATAAAATATGCAAATACATTTGTTTACCATCACAAATAAAGGTGTGATTCCCGTTATGATTAAAAATCCCTCCCAGCCCACTTTCCTGTAAACACTAATAATGCTGGGTGATCTTGCACCTAATAGCTAGTTTTAAGAAAGGTTTGGACAAGTTCCTGGAGGAAAAGTCCATAGTCTGTTATTGAGAAAGATATGGGGGAAGCCACTGCTTGCCCTGGATCGGTAACATGGAATGTTGCTACTCTTTGGGATTCTAGAATCTTGTTACTCTCTGGAATTCCAGAATCTTGCTATTCTTTAAGATTCTGTATGGAATGTTGCTACTCCTTGGGATTCTAGAATCTTGTTACTCTCTGGGATTCCGGAATCTTGCTATTCTTTGGGATTCTGGATGGAATGTAGCTACTCTTTGGGATTCTAGAATCTTGTTACTCTCTGGAATTCCAGAATCTTGCTATTCTTTGAGATTCTATATGGAATGTTGCTACTCTTTGGGATTCTAGAACCTTTTTACTCTGGGATTCTGGAATCTTGCTATTCTTTGAGATTCTGTATGGAATGTTGCTACTCCTTAGGTTTTGGCCAGGTACTAGGGACCTGGATTGGCTACCGGGCTTGATGGACCATTGGTCTGACCCAGTAAGGTTATTGTTATGTTCTTATGATTCCAAAGGCGTTGTCTCTGATCTACCTCCAGCACTTCACCTCAGAAGCAGATCATCTCAGGAAACCTATAATAACCAAACAGCGTCAGTAAAACCCAGATGTCTCAATCTGTCCTTTTTCTGAAGCCATACAGTAACCCTAAACAAACATCTAAACTACACAACTGAACACACCCTAATGCCACACAAAGGAAGAAAACCAAACCAAACCTTAAACTTGATTTATGCATCACAAGAACTCCTCCCCCCCCAAAAAAAAAGAGAGATTCAATTAAAATTAATTAAGAGTAGGATTCCTGGTCTTTATGAAATAATTATTGAATAAACCCATCCCAGACCCTCCAAAAAGCTGTCACTTCTTGAATGACGATTTGGCAGCATCAGAGAATGAAGGTCACACCCAAAAACTTATAAAATTCTATCAGCACCTGGGTCTGACAGGTACCCTTGTCATTAACATGCCAAAGTTTGTGCCAGTTTTCTATGCATGCTTAAGTGCTGGTATAGAATTTATTTATTTGAATTTATTACGGTAACTGCCTTTTCATGAAGACATTCACCTAAAGTGGTTTACAATAACGTGAATAGTAATCAGAATTAGTGCTAATTCTGCCCCATTGTATCCACAATAAATATGCATGAGATAGATTTGCATCTCAAGGAAGCAGTGCATGCAAATCCATCTCATACATATTCATTGTGGATATCCTGAAAACCTGACCTGGCTCCAGCTCTCGAGGACCGGAATTGCCTACCCCTGACCTAGGAGATGCATAGAATGCATTGAGAAAAACCCAAAAGCTGGAACCAAAAGCTATTAAGACAAAACCTAAAGAATTGTACCCCTTTTTCTCAGAGCAGTATTTTAGCATGCACATAAGACCCTCTACTTTTTTTCTAGTGCTTCTTCTGAGGGATCCAAATTCTTATTTATATAGAATGAGTCACCGTGAAATTGCACAGACTTAATGCCTTGTTTCCTGTTCACTACCAAAGTGTTAAACACTCCAACATATTCTGTGCGAGACGGAAGATTGTAAATCATACACATCTTTCAGTTCTCTGGAGCCTCAAAACATTTGTGATTGCAAAAAGTCCCGTCTTGTTTACAGGTCTTTCACAAATGTGCCTGCCAAGGGATGTTTCTTCCCTTGTAGGGGGTTGTAAGGTAAGGGGAGGGGGAGACAGGAAAGAAGCATTGCGGAAGAACTGTAGACACTAAGATGGAATCTAAGGTCATTTCCTTTCAAATCTCAGCATCACCCAGAAATGGCCTCCAGCATTAGCAGCCTAAAAAGTTTTTCCCAAACACCAATAATTATCTTGGAAACCAAATGTCATAATGAGACATGAAAACAGCATTCAGGAAATTAAAACATCACATGACTAAAAAAACAGTGGTACCATTTTGCTTATTCCTTCATACTGCTAATTAAAGAATGTTCTAATTCACACTTCTAAGCTCCTGCATTTAATTAGTACTTTTCCAAGGAAACATGGCATAATTTACTAGATTACAAAACACATATGTGCCGCCTTGGTTTGCTATATTAAGCCCTTTTTTCCACAGCACTTTGTGACTGCAATGAAAGTCATACCTTATAACCACCATCACCTGTTTGCCTACACACTGAGCACCTGCTAAATAAATCCGAGGCAAGGCTTTGGGGTCTTGGGTGTGATACAAGGGGTCTGTGGGAAAGGCTTAAGCTGGGAGTACACATGTTCCAGAATGGATAGAGATATGTCAGTGCAGTTGAGCCACAAATCCTGCTCCAGCCCTTTCGAGCTAAGGCCTAGTAAAAAAGCTAAACATCAAGAGCCGGAGCACGAACCCCCAGAAATAGACTCTGGCAACAGTTCTCATTTTATGGTTTGAAGTACTAATGTTTGGAAAAGTAGCAGGTAGGGACCAAAACCTAATACTCAGCTTTTAGAAAAAGTGAGGAAAATATGCATGGCTCGGTGTATGTGCATGCATGTGTGGAGAGTGGGTACCAAACATTGCCATTGGTATATCTCAGGGGTAGGCAATTCCGGTCCTCGAGAGCCGGAGCCAGGTCAGGTTTTCAGGATATCCACAATAAATATGCATGAGATCGATTTGCATCTCAATGAGGCAGTGCATGCAAATCCATCTCATACATATTCATTGTGGAGATCCTGAAAACTTGACCTGGCTCCAGTTCTCGAGGACCGGAATTGCCTACCCCTGGTATATCTAAACATTAGACATCGCTGTCAGCAGTTTCAAAGATAAATTCTATAGTTGCCACTGTCCTATGGGTAGGGTTACCAGACGTCAGGGAAAACCCAGATAGATCCTCTTTTTAGAGGACTATCTGGCTGCCCGGAGGGTGTCCGGGTTTTGGAAGACCCCCAAGCTCAGGGCCACATCTGGAGGCCCTCTGTACATGTGCAGACATCAATACGATAACATCATACATGCGCATGACATCATTGCGGACATTTGCGTATGTTCAGAGGCCCTCCAGACCTCGTGGAAAGACACAGAAGGCAGGGCTGGGGGTGGAACAGGGCAAAGCCAGGTGTCTTTTTTATTTTTTTTTAAGAGGATATCTGGCAACCCCAACAACAGGGCAAGTTAAAGACAGATTAATGTTCATTGGTCTCAGAATACACATGCTAAACATACACAGAACTGTTACAGTGGTCAAGTTCTTCACTTGCTTTTTAACAAGTCCATATGCAGGCATAGAACAGGATACAGAAAAATAGATAGAAGTGAGACAATATAAACCATTTATAGCTTTGTCTTAAACTCATTTTTTTATTTAACACACATTTACATATCGCCTAGAATCAAGGTGATTTCCAGTATCAAGTACATTCATCAAAATTCCATAAGACCATATTCATTATCTGCATATCTATAAAATGAAACGTAGGCATATATAAGACAACCACATATCCAACAGGGCACGAGAATTGTTTCTACTACCTACATATAGGCATTGACAAATAGATGGGTCTTTAATAATTTAACCCGCGATGCAGAGTATTCTCTTTTTAGAGATCACATAACGCAGTCCTTTTTCCTTTACCGCTCTTAATGTCCTTCCTGGTTTATATAGCTTCCACAATACACCAAAGCAGGCCGGTGCCAACCTATACAAAACCTGGTGGAGTATTGTAAGGACTTTGTGCTGTACTCTCTGTCTTACTGGAAGCCAATGATGTTGTTTATGATTAAGCATCTGGTCTGGATTACCACCCTCCCACTCTACTATCGCTAGATTTATGTTCAAGCGCCGCTGGTCCCTCATTGGCCAGAGAAAGAGCATTCTATTGAGGATATAAAATGGCGAAGCATTGATTAAGCAATAGTATGGTGGGAGGGTGGTAATCCAGACCAGATGCTTAATTATAAAGAACAATGTTGGATCTTTGAATTAGATACAGTGACTCCTAATGGGCTAAAGTTGGAAATAGAATGGCCAACTCTTCTTTAAATAGACTCAATAAAAGGATTATCAAACAGAGAATGCCATTGGCTGCCTGGCCAGGAATCGGATTGGTTACCTGTGCTGTACTTCCTATAAAGTGATTCTAAAAAATGCCACAGCCACTTTGAACTGCACTGAAGGCAGTGAGAAGTGGACCAAACAGCGTTCATAGGTAAATGATATAAGAACAGAAAGGGAGATAACAGTGGAGAGTTGATAAGTTTTTACAGGAGTTAAATACTGTGTGCTATTTGGGGTTAAAAAAGTTTTTAATTATATCTTGCATTCTTTACAGGGGATAACCTTGATAAAGCCACTGGGTGAAACATGTCAGGGGAAAACAGTCCACAGCTGACATAGTAAACCTAAATGCACAAGTGCTTTTTAGTACATCTATGAAAATGAGAATAGATGTCTGATAAATTTTTATTTTGCGTATATGCAAACCTAGGGAATTCCTGTAATCCTGAATTTAATGTTAACATATTCCAATGTTGCCAAATTACTTTCTTAATTTGTAAGTCTTGTTTAAAATATGGTATAACACAAACCATTGTTCAAATCCTGTTTTCATTTGACTTGAATGTTGTATAAAATTGACAGACCAGAACACTTTCTCGAAGACTTTCCGGATGGTAACTATTATTAGTTCCCAACCAAATTAGGAAAATGTAATCTATAAATCGCTACCACATTGTTATAAATTGATTATACTGTATACTGTATTTTGTAAATATCACTGCTCAAATTGAACCATATAGAGCAGTGTATCTCAAACTGTGTGCCTCCTGAAATTCCTAGTATGCCACAGCACACTGAGGAGGAAGAAAGGCGCTTGCCAGCTGACTTCCCTACGCAGTACGGCTGCCCGATTTGCCGAAGGCCTGCATGTTTCCCTCTTCTCACTAGCATCCTCCGGCTTCCCCTCTGGCCTTCCAGTCTCACCTTTAAAGCTAATTACAGCAGCCTGCCGAGAATCGCCAGTAGGTTAAATGATTTTATTTTCAATATAGTGATTGAAATGTCAGTTTTGAGAATTTATATCTGCTGTGTATAATGTGTGTATATGAAAAGTGAATGGAAAAAAATTGCATTACAATTAGTAAAAGGGATCTGGGGCAGAGCTTGGGTGGGCCTAAGGAGATCTGTGATTGGGGTACTCAGTGCATATTTGTTAGACTTAGGGGTAGACTTGAAGTACTTGAGAAACACTGCTGTAGGCAATCAGCTGGCGCCAGTGCCTCTCCTTCTCTCCGTCCCTCTTCCCTGTTGGCACCCCCTACTAGCATCTCAGGGCCCATCTGGAGAGCCTCTGCACATGCATGGATGTCAATGTGATGATGTCACGCAATGTGTGATGTCATCATGGCGATGTCCTTACACTTCTGGGTGCCTCAAGCCGTAGCCACGCTATTGATGGCTCTGCTATTGATGGCCACCCCCTTTGTTTGGGGATAAAATTGATTTGTAATTAATATGTATGAGACAGATTTGCATGTAAATCTCTCATACACTTTAGGGATATCCTGAAATGGAAGCATTTTTACATTCTATTCAGTGGCTTACCAAGGGGGGGCGGTCCGCCCTGGTTGCAAGCCCTGAGGGGGTGCTCCCGGCCATGAAGTAATTGGCGTCCAGTTCCCCCTCCGACATCCGGGTCTCCCGTCTGGATCCCCCCCCCCGGCCTCCCCACACCATTTACCTAGAGAAGCAGCCTGCAGCAAGATCGCGATGCCAGCGATCTTTGCGCTGCTTCGGCACTGTTTCCTCTGCTGCGGTCCTGCCCCTCCTCTGATGTCAGAGGAGGGGGCGGACCACGGCGGAGGAAACAGCCCTCGAAAAGAGAAGACTGCGTGGGGATCTGATAGAGACTTTGAAAATATTAAAAGGATTTGACCAAATTGACCAGGAAGCAGCATTACTGACATTTTCAGATGTGACACGGACAAGAGGTCATAGCCTGAAACTGAATGTCAGGAAGTTCTGTTTCACACAAAGAGTGGTGGGCGCTTGGAATGCTCTCCCAGAGGAGGTGGTGGCAGAGAATACTGTTCTGGGTTTTAAATGCAAGTTGGATGCACACCTTCTTGCAAATCATATTGAGGGATACGGGAAAGCTGGGTCTCCAACAAGGAGCACCTAAATGGGCCTTCGCGTGTGCGGATCGCCGGACTAGATGGACCTTGGTCTGATCCGGTGAAGGCGTTTCTTATGTGAAACGAGGATTTGGATTTTGAAGGATCTGCAGAAGAAAAATATTGTATAGGCCGGGGACATGGGACAGCAGGAAACGGGAACTTTTCTTTCTTCTATTTTTGTGAATGGCAAGGCTGAGGATGTCAGAGAGTTCAGTTAAAATATAATAATGTGTTTTATAAAGTTTATAAGCATTGCTGGCCTACCCGGTGAGTTGTTCCTAATGGTGGTGGTAGCAGCAGCGTGTCAATGTGTTGAGAGGAAGAGGTGGTCTGGGAAATTCTGCTGAGCAAACTCTGGGCCCATTTCCACCCCCCCCCCCCCCCAGTTAGTCCACTCCACTCAACTGGTTCACACACTGAGAGGGTCTTTGGGTGTTGTTCCTAGGTAGTTGTTTTAGGATTGTCAGTATCTCCTTCTGGTCCAAGGAAGGAAACTTTGTAAACCTTAGTATTGACCTTCAGAATATGTTTGTAACAGTGCTGCTTGTGTAGCATTAGGCTATGTAGTGATCAAAAGAAAAAAACAGACCTTTGCACATTTTTGCACTATATGGTGGGTGTATGAGGAGATTCACATTTCCTGCACATCTAAATCCGTGTGAAGTTACCTTGTGCTGTATTTGACATCTAGCAAGATCTGTTTGGAAGGAAAGATCTAAGCTTAAAAATGAAGTGGCCAGAAGTTATGGTAAAAGCAGATAGATTAGCTGGTTTTAAGAAAGATTTGGACAAATTCCTGGAGGAAAAGTCCATAGTCTGTTATTAAGACATGGGGGAAGTGTCTGCTTGCCCTGGATCGGTAGCATGGAATGTTGCTACTCTTTGGGTTTTGACCAGGTACTAGTGACCTGGATTGGTTACCATGAGAATGGGCTACTGGGCATGATGGACCATTGGTCTGACCCAGTTAGGCTATTCTTATGTTATGTTCTCATCTGTAGGGGCCTTTGTTTTCACTTCTTATTTTATTTTTTTATAAATTCTTTATTCATTTTATAATTCACAAGTGTACAGTAAATATCAATTAGAATACAATATCACTTGAAAATCTACCATATCATACAACAAAAAGATATAACCCCCACCCTCTCCCACTTCCATATACAACAAAAAATATACCACATGAATATATCTTATCATTCATATATATTATTAATAGAAATCTACCCCCCCCCCCGATCCACATGTAAGAATTAAAATTGGGAAAAGTGTAAATTATTAATTAGAATAATTTAAAAATGGCCCACACATCCTTAAATTCACTTCTTATTTTAATGGGTTTTTTTTTCTGAGAACTTATCAGTGTTTTTTTATAATGGGAACAAAAATGGAAGAGAATTAATGTGTGTGGAATGGGGGGGGTAACTAATTTCTTCAGCTAAATAATTCAATCCACCTCAACCAGACATAGGAGAACTCACGCACCATTCACACACCCTCCAACCAAAAACGTCAAAAGAAAAAAACTGTTCAACCCCCAACTCTACAACCTATTGACCTCGACCACAAACTACAAAACCTTCAAAAAAGAAATAAAAACCCTTCTATTCAAAAAACACATAAAACCGAACTAACACAATCAGAACTGTCCCAAGCATCACCTGCAACTACTCCATATGTACTTCTGATGTCATGACAATTCAGACATAATTTATGTTATGTTATGTTTGGAATAATGGTTACATATATGAGGTTTAATAAAAGAAAATTTTCACTGCCTGTTTCTATTCTGGCCATTTATTCCGTTTCATGGTCATTACAAAAAATATTTTTTTACATGGGGGGTGTCAAAAAATGATGGGCCCTGGGTGCCACATACCCTAAGTACACCACTGATTCTATTACTTCTATTAATTATTTCTATAGCTCTACCAGACGTATTCAGCGCTATACAGTCACAAAGAAGACAGCCCCTACTCAAAAGAGCTTACATCTAAACCAGGGGTGTCAAACTCTGGCCCGATCATGCCCGCTGTTCCTTCCCTCCCGGTCTCATCTTCTAAAGCAGCCCGCTGAGGACCGCTGGTCAGCTGTAGCTTCAGCAGCACATTCCTTCTGCCGCAGTCCCGTATGTCAGAGGAGGGTCGGGTCCACAGCAGAGGGAACATGCTGCAGAGGCCAAGGCAGCCTGCTAAAATCGCAACAGCTGACCAGCGACCCTCGGCAGGCTGCTTAGATGAGACCGGGAAACCAGGATGGAGGGAGAGATGGAACGGCGGGCCAAATCTTAAAGGTTAGATTGAGAAGAAGGGGGAAAACATGCATGGCTTCAGGGGTGGGGGCTGTGGCAGCAGGCCCTGGTGTAGAAGTACATGGAGGGAGGGAAGGAGGGGTCCAAACAGACATTCATATGCCAGACTGAAGGTGGGGGAGAGGGGAAAAAATAATGGGTCTAAAACTTAGGAGTGGACAATGGGATGGAAGGAACAGAAAGGGAGAGAAGTTGGACACAAGGGATGGTGTGGAGGAGGGGAGATAAGAGATACTGGATAGGAGGGTAGTTGGGAAGAGAAAGGGAGAGATTGGTGGACCCTGGGGAGGTAGGGGAGAGATGCTGGATGAAAGGGTAGTTGAGAAAAGGAGAGATGGTGGGGTCCATCGCTGCAGTTGCGGGGATGGAGACAAAAAGATGCCAGACCTCCAGGGGAGGGAAGGGAAATGGAAGGGGAGGACAGAGATGGAAGTTGAATGGTTAGCACAGAGAAAGAAGAAAATGACAAATGGGCAGGAGACCCTGGCAAGTGAGTTATCAAAAGACAACTAGAGCCTGGGTCCAACATGATTTGAATAATGACCAGACAACAAAAAGTAGAAAAAAAAAAATACTGTATATACTTGAATATAAGTCGATCCCCCCAAAAGGAGGAAAAATAGTTGACTCGAATATAAGTTGGGCGGCTTAATATTCAAGTGTCCTGCCAGGATCTGCACTCAACCCCCCTCCCTGCCAAGTTCTGCACCCAGCCCCCTGCACTCAGTCCCATTCCCTACCAAGCTGTGAATCAAGCCCCTCTCCCTGTCAAGCTCTGAACACAGTACCACCTTCCTTCCCTGTACCCTCTTCCCCCGAAAAAGAGCCAACTTCATCAGTGATGTCACAATGGCTTGATTCTCCCGTATTCCCCTCTGTCCTCTAACCCAGCCAGCAGATTAACCCTTCCCCTTAACTTAAACCACCTAGTGGTAGGCCCAAAGGGACAGGAGAGATCCTGGTTCCCTGGTGGTCCAGCATGTATCCCACGCTGAAATCCTTTGTAAAGGTAGTAGCCAGCGGCACACCTGGGCCGGCATGCAGGAGCAAGCTTTTCATGCTGCCGGCCGGCCCTGCACCGCTCCTTGATAGGCTACCGCAAATTCTTATGGGATTCGCGGTTCAATTTTTTGGCCCAAAAATCCCGGTTTATATTCAAGTATATACGGTAATTTTATTTTCTGTTTTCAATATGTCAGATTTGAAATGTGCATCCTGCCAGAGCTGGTGTTAAACAGCAAGCATTAACTAGGACCTAAAAGAGAAAGGTGCACATTTAGCACGCGCTAAATCGGTTAGCATACCTTAATAAAAGGACCCTTAATTATCTTAATAAAAAATTCAGTCTGCGACTTAGCCTATGTTTTAGATTTTGGCCTCTTATGTGATTGAGTTTGACACCCCTGATCCAAACAGGATGTCATGGATACAGTTAAGGGGAACGGTTAATCTTCTGGCTGGGTTAGTGGGTAGTAGAGTTATGGATTGAAGGCTATATCAAAAAGTAAGGTTTTCAGACTACTTTTCAACAAGTGAAGGGGCTTAACGGACAATGTCAAAGAACAAATGTATTGATTTAATCTAAAATCATATACTTAAGTTTCAAATGAAGCAGTTTCCTCTGACCACATAATAAAATCTTCAACTGCCTTGCCTTTCAATGCAAAACTCTCGTTATAGTTGAAGGTACATTGCAAAGGCTTGCTCTTCCAGCTGCTAGTTCTTGGTTTCCTGTGTCAGAAGTAAGCAGAAACACAGCTGCAACTTATGCAGGAAAGAGAACTTTCCTGTGCATGGGAAAAGCTCCTTCCCTTCTGTCTGGGAAAATGGATTGCTTTTTTTGAAGAAATCCCTTGGGGTAGAAAGTTGCTTTTTCCCTTTCTGCTTTTAACATTACAGCACTGCATGGGGGGGGGGGGGGGTAGAGAGAAACTATATAACATGAGCAGTTCCAGAGCTACTAACAGCAATTAAGATGGCAACTTCCAGTTCATTTTGCCAACCTCCAAGAACACCACCTTACCCCCTCCTTTACAAATCTGCACTAGTGTTTTTAGCGCTAGCTGCCACAGTAATAGTCCCAACTCTCATAGAATTCCTATGAGCATCTGAGCTGTTACCGCCACGGCCAGCGCTAAAAACGCTAGTGCAGCTTTGTAAAGGAGGGGATTAATTTGTTGGTTTTTTATTTTTGTATTGCTTACTTCCAAGATGGCCACCCTAACTTAACTGAGAAATTGGGAGGAGCCTGTAGCTGCTGCCTTGGCAAACAAAACTGAAGGCGATATAAAGGTTTCAAAAGACTATCATTTAATGGTTTTAAATATCTGCATTACAGACTAATGTTGTATTGGTTTGAGTGACTACAGAAATTTTAAATGTCTGCGATCTCCTGCCGAAGAATCACTTGTACAGAGTTGATCCACAGCAAAATAAATAAAACAAAGACTAGGAATTGAAAACAAATCACGAGCAGAAGAGACTGATTTCAACCATGCAGAGAAGCTGCAGGTACAAAACTGAGCATGACAGGAAACTCACAGGGGAGGGATCACGTTTTAGTAGCCCTGCAGTAGAAGCTACAAAAACCCTCAAGTTCATAGTAACATAGTAGATGACGGCAGATAAAGACCCGAATGGTCCATCCAGTCTGCCCAACCTGATTCAATTAAAAATTTTTTTTTAAATTTTTCTTAGCTATTTCTGGGCAAGAATCCAAAGCTTTACCCGGTACTGTGCTTGGGTTCCAACTGCCAAAATCTCTGTTAAGACTTACTCCTGCCCATCTACACCCTCCCAGCCATTGAAGCCCTCCCCTGCCCATCCTCCACCAAACGGCCATACACAGACACAGACCGTGCAAGTCTGCCCAGTAACTGGCCTAGTTCAATATTTAATATTATTTTCTGATTCTAAATCTTCTGTGTTCATCCCACGCTTCTTTGAACTCAGTCACAGTTTTACTCTCCACCACCTCTCTCTGGAGCGCATTCCAGGCATCCACTACCCTCTCCGTAAAGTAGAATTTCCTAACATTGCCCCTGAATCTACCACCCCTCCACCTCAAATTATGTCCTCTAGTTTTACCATTTTCCTTTCTCTGGAAAAGATTTTGTTCTACGTTAATACCCTTCAAGTATTTGAACGTCTGAATCATATCTCCCCTGTCTCTCCTTTCCTCTAGGGTATACATATTCAGGGCTTCCAGTCTTTCCTCATACGTCTTCTGGCGCAAGCCTCCTATCATTTTCGTCGCCCTCCTCTGGACCGCCTCAAGTCTTCTTGCGTCTTTTGCCAGATACGGTCTCCAAAACTGAACACAATACTCCAAATGGGGCCTCACCTGTACAGGGGCATCAACACCTTCTTCCTTCTACCGACTACGCCTCTCTTTATACAGCCCAGCATCCTTCTGGCAGCAGCCACTGCCTCGTCACACAGTTTTTTCGCCTTTAGATCTTCGGACACTATCACCCCCAGGTCCCTCTCCCCGTCTGTGCATATCAGCTTCTCTCCTCCCAGCATATACGGTTCCTTCCTATTATTAATCCCCAAATGCATTACTCTGCATTTCTTTGCATTGAATTTTAGTTGCCAGGCATTAGACCATTCCTCTAACTTTTGCAGATCCTTTTTCATATTTTCCACTCCCTCTTCGGTGTCTACTCTGTTACAAATCTCGGTATCATCTGCAAAAAGGCACACTTTTCCTTCTAACCTTTCAGCAATGTCACTCACATACATATTGAACAGGATTGGCCCCAGCACCGAACCCTGAGGGACTCCACTAGTCACCTTTCCTTCCTTCGAGCGACTTCCATTAACCACCACCCTCTGGCGTCTGTCAGAGGGTGGTGGTTCAGCCTAAAGAGGGATTGTACAAGAATCAACTTTATAACTAGGCCTATATTAATAATTAAATAAAAACTGTTTAATTTACTTCTTTTTTGATTTTTCATGAGAGGAGAAGAGGGTAATCCCACCCACTAACACTTATTTTCCCCAGGTGGAGGCATCAAGTACTAAATGAGCGAGGGACTGATGGAGATGCCTTTGGGGACTACAGCCAGGTTGGGCCCCGGCCCAGAGCTACACGAAAAGGGCGTTAGATATGTATAAACATCTAAAAGTAAATATACTCCAGATTATTTCATTTTTTATTTGATCTTCTGTTTTATTTTGATTTTATTATTCTGATTTGGGGCCTCCACTCTTAAATTGTTAAATTTAAGCTACTAACTTTCTGATCTGACTGTTGGCTTCGGTCCAACCGTCGAAAGGCCTCCTTCCTACCTGCTATTCCTTGCACCACTGGCGGGTCTGCACTGTGGCTGGGGAAGCTGGTGGTGGAGAGCCGAGGGGGTAGCGGTGCTTGATGTCAGGGGAGGTGGCTGAGACATCCGGTGTGCTGGCAATTGTGATCTGGCCGTAAGGAGGGAGACGCTTCACGTCGGAGGAGGTGGCCTGCGGAGGTTTCAGCTGAAGTGTAGTGAGAGGGGCAGTCGAGGTGGAGATGATTCCAGCTCTTCAGCTGCTTCCAGCAGTAGTACGCTTTCCTCCCCAGATAGTGCCATGTCAAAGCTTGTGTGCTGATCCAGAGCCAGCTGAGAGGAGTGTGATGCTTCACGTTGGGGGAGATGGCCTATGAAGACATCAGTGGTTCCTTCTTGCCTGATTTCGCTTTGACTTTGTTTGGCTTGACATCAGGGGACCTACCATGGCCTCTCTAGTACTCCAGTTCTCCTCGGCATGATGGATCCAGCTGTTGGGACCATCCTGCTTCTTCTACCTCACCTTCGTCTTGACCATTGTGTCCTGTCTTTGCCCTGCATAGGACTGAGCCTTATTTTTTAATTTCTAATTTGCTTAAAAATGTATTTTATTTACTGCTTCAATGGCCTGTTGGCCTGTTCTTGAGCTGGAGATCAGGAACTGGAGTTGGTAGGTCAGATGTTGGATAGGCTGTGGAGGGAGAGCCCACAAATATTGTGTGCTGCACCCCTGTGGTCAGTGGATCAGCTGTGCCTGCCTCCTCTTTTCTACCTGCAATCTTCGGCTATTAGCCCTTGCCCACGGTTGGGATCTAGAGATCATCTTCAGCCAGTGATAGACTATCATCGAGGGTTCTTCTTGGCCATTGTATCCTGCTGTTGCCTTACACTGATTAGAGCCCAATTGAACTTCTATTCTGTCTTGCTTGGACTGCTTTGGGTCTTTGAGGTTTCTGATTTACTTTAATGTTATTCTTTTTATTTTTTTATTATTTGAATTGTTATATCTTTACTGTTTAATAATTGTTTTTCTTAGGTACTTTAGCTAGATTGTGAGCCTTCGGAACAGTTAGGGGAGTTCCAAGAACCTAATTTTATTTTATCGTAACCCGTTCTGGGCTCCTGGGGAGGATGAGCTGTAAAAATGAACAAATAAATAAAATACGATATCTATAACAATCACATAATTGTGACCTTGGCCAAGGTTGTTAGTCAGATAGTGAACCCGCTGGGACAGATGGGGAGAAATACTTGAGTACCTGAATGTAAACTGGTTAGGCTATAAGTAGTGTATAAAATACTAAAAATAACTAAATGAAATTGTATTACTTCACTCAAAATTTTAAATGAGTAGATCTGCTCAAATATACAGTACATTGAGATGAAATAGTTGACTGATTAGCCTTTTTAAATTATGATTATGAACATATCCCTTTTCTTAGCCAGAGCTTTGAAACCAATCCAAGCAACCGAAGTTTACAGCCAGAGAGGCAGGGCAGGCCAACAGCCTAATTTGGTGTGATGGAAGCTGGAAGAGATTGGAGGGGAGGGGAGGGCAGCGCAACTACTACTACTACAATGGAATCCATCAAGACCGAAAAGCAGGATGGCAGATGGCGAAACTGCTGCCACCTAAGGGCTCTCCGACCCGCCTAGAATTTTATTCTTCTATAGCGCCACAATCAGCAAAATACATTTGGAAGTAGATCCGTCTTCATTTCTTTCCTCTAGCGCCGTTTAGGGGGAAAGCCAAACCCGCACGGGCCACTTTTTCGGTGGCATCACCTACGTAACAACAACGTAGAAACTAACTAATGCCTCTCCCTCCCTAGGCCGAGGGATTGACGCTCCGCCCCCCTTAACTCCCGGTGGATGCTGGGAGTGCGTCTGCTGGGCCCCCTTCTACTAAGCTCCCGCTGCACGGTGGGCGTGCGTCTGCTGGTCCTGCTCTGCTCCGCCCCCTTAGCTCCCGGTGGATGCTGGGAGCGCGTCTGCTGCTGGTCCTCCTCTGCTCCGCCCCCTTCGTTCCCGGTGGATGCTGGGAGCGCGTCTGCTGCTGGTCCTGCTCTGCTCCGCCCCCTTCGTTCTCGGTGGATGTTGGGAGCGCGTCTGCTGCTGGTCCTCCTCTGCTCCGCCCCCTTCGTTCCCGGTGGATGCTGGGAGCGCGTCTGCTGCTGGTCCTGCTCTGCTCCGCCCCCTTAGTTCCCGGTGGATGCTGGGAGCGCGTCTGCTGCTGGTTCTCCTCTGCTCCGCCCCCTTAGTTCCCGGTGGATGCTGGGAGCGCGTCTGCTGCTGGTCCTCCTCTGCTCCGCCCCCTTAGCTCCCGGTGCATGCTGGGAGCGTGTCTTCCTCGGCTGTCCCGCCCACAGCCCCGGTGGACGCTGGGAGTCTGTTGCTGTCCCGGTGAGCGCGGGCAGGCGCAGTCGCTCCATGTCGCTCCTGGTGGCGCTTCGGCTCGCGGGTGCTGGGCTGCCGCTCTCCCGGCCCTGGCTGCGCTGCTGTTGCCGGGGGGCTGCGCTGAGGCCGCGCGGCGCTTTCCTGCAGGTAGGAGACGTCTGACGCTCGCGCTGAGCAGTCGCTGTCCTTGCTGTAACCAATAGAAACGTCCCGCTCCATGACGTCATCATTAAGTACAAAGTAGATGGTGCCATCGTCATCATCGTTGGACGGGAGCTGGTTCTAAGCAAGGCCAGGTCGTCTGACTTTCATATGTCTCATAGAAGCTGAACTTTTCTACTAGCTACATCTTACAGAGCTTGCATAGCAGTTTTTTTTTTTTTGTTTCTTTGTTTGTTTTATTGATTTTTTTTACAAAATCAGTTAGTAAAATTTACATAACAAGTGTTGTTAGAACGAGATAAACCTAAGACAATGTGGAAGACGTGAATGACACAAGGACACATTTGCCCCTCCCCCCCTTTTACAGGATTTGTCGCCTTCTCTCTCCATCCCTGCAAGCTCTGTCCTCATCTGCATAAGCCCTGGAACACTTTAAAATCATAGGTTTCTGTGGCTTGTGCAGATGGGGACAAAGCTCACAAGGATGGGGTAGGGATAGGGACAGAACTCGCAGGGACAAATTTGTCCCTGTGCCATTCTCTATATGTCCATATAAGTAGATAAAATAGACCATTTATTAGTGTTTTTGGAATGTAATAAGGAATTTTTTGTTAAGTAGGTTTCATATCTATAAAGTTAACCAAACTAAATTTCAGCATTGCATATAGTGTAATTTGGATAAATCTTAGTAGTTGCTATAGATGCTGAAACAGCTTTTGACCGGCTAAACTGGAAATATTTGTTTCACATTCTCCAAGTTTTTGATTTTCTTGAGACATACTGTATATAATTTTGGGCAAACTTTTATATACACTTCCCTCAGCAAGAATAGGTGCAAATGGTGAACTCATTTTTTCACTTTATATAGAGGTACCTGTCAAGGTTGCCCCATGTCTTCTTTACACTAGCTTTAGAACCTTTTCT
The DNA here is from genome assembly GCF_902459505.1 of Geotrypetes seraphini. NCBI lineage: Eukaryota > Metazoa > Chordata > Amphibia > Gymnophiona > Dermophiidae > Geotrypetes > Geotrypetes seraphini. Next base: position 8,024,911 of record NC_047087.1, on the reverse strand, counting down.
GTTATTAGAAATTCTTCTCAAATTAAAGGCAAATAAATGAACTGTTTAGCATTCAAACTATCAGCATATGATATCTTACTCTCTCTATATAAGCTACAATATTCTATAATGGAGTTTGTCAAAGTAATTGCCCATTTTCCCAAATCTCTGGTTACAAGGTAAATTGGGATAAAGCAGAGTTAATACCATTAAATACTTTGTCTTCCATTTAGCATACCTAATTGTCCCTTTACATGGGTGAAAAATATTAAATACTTGGTCTCTGTTTCAATAATGATTTAATATCATAAGAACATAAGAATTGCCGCTGCTGGGTCAGACCAGTGGTCCATCATGCCCAGCAGTCCACTCATGCGGCGGCTCTCTGGTCTAAGACCAGCACCCTAACCGAGACTTCAAAATGGCTAAAATTACAGATAAAGTATGATCTATGACTGGTACATTGAGATTTTGCAAAAACTTGTTGCAGTTTAGAAAACTGCTTAAAACCTACCTCTTTGCACAGATGTTTTTCATCTAGGACAGTGCTATTAGTTTGAATTATATGCCCCTCTTTATGATGAATATGGTAAGGTGTCTTTAACCTTTGCCGTACCTTTGTCTGTTTTATATTCTGTTTGTTTTAACTGTATATGTTTAAAACTGTGTATGTAAATTGTAAGCCGCTTTGGTCTACTGCGGGTTATAAATGTTTTAAATAAATAAAGTGGTGATCAAGAGTTATTTATCGTGGTGAGAAAGATTAGACTCTTTAAAAATGACTATAATCCCCAAAATTCTATATATTCTGAATATGTTTCTAATATTATTTTCCTCTGCCTAATATAAATCCTTAGAAAAACTGATGATTAATTTTTTATCCTATATAATAAAAAGCTAGCCACGCATGCGCACTCCTATTTGTGTGTTCCGTGTGCTGTAGGTCTGTGGCCGCAGGAGTGCACATGCGCGAGTTCCCAGCCTTACTTCTCTCTGACTACGGACTAGAGAGCTGCACGGGAACGGGGATGACGGGAATCCCGCGGGGATCTCGCGGGTTCCCCCTTTGGGTCACGGGGATCCTGTGGGGACGCCCCCTAGGGTCGCGGGGATCCTGTGGGGACGCCCCCTAGGGTCGCGGGGATCCCGTGGGGACGCCTCCGAGGGTCGCGGGGTTCCTGCGGGGTTGGATCGCAGTGCACTCGAGCCGCGAGGGTAATCTCCTTCTCCTTACCTGCCCTGTCGCAGCACACAGCCGAACGGAAATCTTCCCAATGTCAGCGCTGACGTCGGAGGGAGGGCTTAAGCAAAGCCCTCCCTTCCTCCGACGTCAGCGCTGACATCAGGAAGACTTCCGGTCGGCTGTGTGCGGCAGGGCAGGTAGGGAGAAGGCAATGGCGTACGAAAGAGGGGGGAGGGGGCGGTCCGCCCCGGAGAATGTGCACAGCCGGTCAGGTCCCCCAATCGACCGACAACAGGCCCGGCCGACAAATCTCCCTGCCCTGTAGCCGCGAATCTAAATTACCTCTTACAGCAGCTTCACTACTCCAGCTGCTGTAAGAAGGTAATTTAGATTCGCGGCTACAGGACAGGGAGATTTGTTGTCGGTCGGGTGCAAAAGCGCCACAAAGGTGGAGGCAGGGAGGGAGGAAAGGTGGAGTGGAGAAGAAAAGACACTTAAGGGGGGAGAAGGCCGCTGAAAGCACTGGGGAAGACAAAGGGGTGGAGAATGCCACTGAAAGGACATGGGGAAAACAGGGGTGGAGAAGGCCGCTGAAAGGACATGGGGAAGACAGAGGGGGGAGAAGGCCGCTGAAAGGACATGGGGAAGACAGAGGGGGGAGAAGGCCGCTGAAAGCACTGGGGAAGACAAAGGGGTGGAAAAGAACGCTGAAAGGACATGGGGTAAACGGGAGGAGGGGGGGAAGGACCCTGAAAGCACTGGGGAAGACAAAGGGGTGGAGAATGCCACTGAAAGGACATGGGGAAAACAGGGGTGGAGAAGGCTGCTGAAAGGACATGGGGAAGACAGAGGGGGGAGAAGGCTGCTGAAAGGACATGGGGAAGGCAGAGGGGGGAGAAGGACGCTGAAAGGACATGGGGAAGTTGGTGGGGGAGAAGGACACTGAAAGGAAATGGGGAAGAGGAAATGGGAAGAAGACGCTGGCAGGGAAGAAGACAGAGGTGCCAGACTATGGGGGGAGCGGAGGGAAAAAGATGGGTGCCAGACCAATTTGGGAGGGGGGAGAAAGGGAGAGGCACAGTAACAGAGCAAATGGAAGACACAGAGAGAAGAGAGGCAGTGGATGGAAGGAATTGAATGAGAACATGAAGAAAGCAGAAACCAGGCAATAAAGGTAGGAAAAAAATTCTTTTTTTTTTGTTTTTGTTTAAGGATAAAGTAGTATATTAGTTGTGTTGATAAAAATTTATAAACATTAGAGGCTCTGGTAGAAACCCGTTTACAAAGTATGTATTCTTCCCAATTAATATTTCCAAATTAATAAAGTCTTTTTGCTTATTTTTAAATGGGTTTCTACCAGTAATTTAATTCAGTAGCATAATTAAATGAAATAACTATTTCTGTAGTTTATAGGGATGGGCGGGGACGTAGGGGATTCCTCGCGGGGACGTAGGGGGTTCCTCGCGGGGACGGGTGGGGACTCCTCGCGGGGACGGGTGGGAGTCCTCACGGGGACGGGTGGGGACGGGTGGGACTTTGGCGGGGACGGGTGGGATTTCAGTCCCCGCGCAACTCTCTACTACGGACCCACAAAGCCACCGCCGCGGCTCCTCTCTCATCTTCCGACGCAACTGCAGCGCATGAGAGGAGCCGCGGGGGCGCCTTTGAAAACGGCTCCCTTCTCCGAGTGCCCACCCCCTCCTCCTTTTTTTGCGATCCATCGAGCAGCTCCCCAGCCTTCTTCCACCACCTACCGAGCCCCCAGCCCTGTTTTCAGCTCCTCCTGCATGGGCCCAAACCAAAAAAGGAGCTGGGACTCTTCCCCACCCGAAACACTACTCCCGCTGCTCACAAAAACAAAACTCCCCCGACAGATATTCTCCGAGTGCCCACCCCCTTCTCCTTTTTTTGCGATCCATCCATAACCAGGTAACCGACAATAACCGACGCAACCGTCTGAAAGTCCAATTACACATTAAGACAGGGGAAACTCAGAAGAAAGCAGGTACAATTGAAAACATCAAGCGCTACTGTCCGACGAAACGATATAGCACTGTGTGTATTAAAGCCTGAAATGAGATACGATGATGTTTAATTAAAGATAGTATAATTAGCAGCTTTTTTTAAGGCCCTGGGGACTCAGTGTTCCCAAGAAGTTACATTACTTCTACGTTTCAAGTTGGGTTTTTTTTCCTCTTTCTTTATGCCACTTTGCTCTCTCTCTCTTTATTCTCACCTGTCAGCCCCCAGCTGCCTGAAATATCTTCGCCAGATGCTGCTGGGAGTTATTTATTTGCTCTTCTGCCTTCTCTGGAGCACCACCAGGATGGCTGGTGAGCGAGGCTTTGTCCAACCATCTCTTGAGATTAGACGCTGAAATGCTATTTTGTCTGCGACATGAAATCAGACGAGAAGGCCCCCAGTTCCCCCCACTTCCACTCCCAACCTTTTCTAATATAATAAAACGGTAAGCCGCGCATGCGCACTTCCTATGTGTGCGTCCGTTTTCCGTGAGCTGTAGCTAGGAAGTGCGCATGCGCAGCTTACGGTCTGGCCTTCCCTGCTCTCCACCTGCGGAGCAGCGGCTGCCGACCGCTAGCACCCCCTGCCCTCTCCGTCACCTGGCTCCCTTGCTGGGGTTTTTCGCGGTGGCGGCTCCTCTTGCGTCCGGCCCTGTGTACTTACCCGCCAAACAATTTCTGCCATTGCCGAAATTTGACCCACCGTTCCTTCCCTTACTCCATCAGGTACAGTTCAGCTCCGCCTATGTTAAAAGGAGCTGCTTTGAAATTGGAGTCCTGGCGCCACCGTAACACATTCCCTCTGCCACGGTCCCATATGTCAGAGAAGGGGCGAGACCAAGGCAGAGGGGAAAGTGCTACGGCAATGGCAGGCCTCCGATTTCGACACGGCTCCTTTTAACATTGGTGGAGCTGCACTGCACCTGATGGAGGGAGGGAAGGAAAGGTGGTTGTGCGCTGTTGAGGCCCTCTTTGCCCTCAGACCCTCTCCTAACTCACTATCTGCGCATTGTGGATGCTCCCTCCTGTCTCAGACCACTGGGGGGAGGTGCCTGTCTTCAGCTGCCGGGATGGATGGAGGGAAGAAGAAAGAAGGGGCCCTGGCAAGCGAGTTATCAAAAGCCAACCATAGCCTGGGACCCCTACATGATATGAATAATAACCAGACAACAAAAGGTAAGAAAAATAATTTTATTTTCTGTTTTGTGATTACAATATGTCAGATTTGAAATGTGTCTTGAGGGGGAGGGGCTGCCGCTGCGAAGGGCTTTGGTGGGTGAGCCAGCCAGACCGCGAGTGTGGGGCCGTTATAAGCGCGGATTGGTCAAGGAGCCGCCTGCAAACATCTTTGCTCTGGGGGGGGAGACAAAAGGGGCCATGGAGAGACAGGGAGAGGGTTAGGGGGGAGGGGTGTGCTGGGGGGGAGACAGAAGGGGCCATGGAGAGATAGGGAAAGGGGGCTGCTTTGGGGGGAGGGGTGCTGGGGACAGACAGCTTTGCTCGGGGGGGGGAAGACACAAGAGGGCCATGGAGAGACATTTGGGGGGGAGGTGGGTGCTGGGGGCAGACAGCTTTGCTCGGGGGGGAGGGGGAGACAGAAGGATACAGACAGCGGCCAAGGAGAGAGAGATAAAGAAATACAGACAGACAGACACATCTATTCTAGCACCCGTTAATGTAACGGGCTTAAAGACTAGTGGAACAATAAAACATCAAGAATATCCTTAATGAAACTGAAAAATTCAAAGTCGGTGGGTTGTTAATCTCCCCAACTTTCTTCAATATCACAAGGCCTATATATTAAGGCAAGTAGCAATATGGATTACATCTGCAAATAATGCTTCACTACAAAGATGGCTACAATTTGAACAATCGGTAATATTTCCTAAATCCTTATTCAGAATTCCAGGTATGAATCTACCATTACCATTTCTTATTAACCCCATACGTAAAGATACTTACAAAATACTTAGAGAGAGAGAATGATATATTGATTTAGACCAAGGAATTTGTAAAGTTTGATCTATCTAGCACAGGGGTGTCCAATGTCGGTCCTCGAGGGCCGCAGTCCAGTCGGATTTTCAGGATTTCCCCAATGAATATACATGAGGTCTATTTGCATGCACTGCTTTCATTGTATGCTAATAGATCTCATGCATATTCATTGGGGAAATCCTGAAAACCCGACTGGATTGCGGCCCTCGAGGACCGACATTGGACACCCCTGATCTAGCATAATCTTAATATACTAAGCCCCCCCTCCTCTTTTACAAAACCATAGCATGGTTTTTAGTTCCAGCCATGGCAGTAACAGCTCTGACGCTCATAGGAATTCTATGGCCATTGGAGTTGTTACCTCCGCATCCAGCGCTAAAAACGCTAGCGCTGTTTTGTAATTGGGGGGGGGGGGGTAATAGATTTTTTATAAAAATTCCTGGCTCATATGGCAATCCCATAATATATAGGACTTGAATGACCTACTTATTAAAAATTCTGCCACTAATACAAAACATGGAAATTTTTCGCTGACTTACGATCCAATTTCCAGTTTGCTTTGAATAAAAGTTTAACAGCTCTATTCTGAATAATTTGGAATCTTCTGAGTTCTTTTTGGCTTATTCTTTAATATAAGGCATTGCAGTAGTTCAGCTGAGAGATCACTAGAGAATGTATAAGGATATTTAAAGAAGAAGTTTCTAAGAGATAGTTGAAATCATACGAAGTCTATAGAAACCCTTAAGTTGTAATCCTGTTAGATTTTCAGAAAGTAAAGACTTCATTAACTTGTAAAATTGAGATGCTAAATGACCTGTAGCCATAAATTGTTTACAGTAAATGATTAATGAAGGAAAAGCGTATAAGGCTCTGATGCACCAAAGGTTTCCTTGCAAGTAAGATTGGTTTTAACCAGTCTTGTTTGCAAGGAAACTCTCCACCCATTAATACAAAATTCTCTGTGGCTGCCACCAAGAATCCTATGCAAATGCATTACAAAGAGCTCATTAGTATTTACTCCGTGTAACGGACAACAAGGTCTGAGCTGTCGTAGCCTTACTTTTCTGTCAATGCCTGAGCGCTGATTGGCTCAGGCACTGACAGGAAAGAGACAGCTGAACCTACTGCAGGCTTGAATTGGGTTTTCCTCTGTCATTTCCTGCTTTGGAGTTGGCAAGGGAATCTCCAAGCAGCTCAGTAGCCTCTCATTAGGAACTTTGTCAAAAGCTTTCTGAAAATCTAGATACTCTACATCAACTGCCTCACCTTTATCCACATGTTTATTCATATCTTCAAAGAAGTTAAGCAAATTGGTGAGACAAGATGGCCCTCGGCTGAACCCATCCTGACCATTAATCCTGATCCATTAAATCATGTTTGTCTAAGTAGTCCACAACTTTATTTTTTTCCCCTATTTTGCTGGCACTGAAGTCAAGCTTACCAGTCTTTAATTTCCCGGATCTCCCCTGAAACCCTTTTAAAAAAATTGCCATAACTTTGGCCACCCTCCAATCTTCAGGTACTACAGATGATTTTAGCGACAAGTTACAAATCACTAACAGCAGGTCAGCAATTTAACGTTTGAGTTCATTTAGTACCCTGGGATTTATCACTTTTTAACTTGTCAGTTTAGTATATCTTCCATATTCATCAAGATTTCTTTCAGGTCCTCGGCATCATCACCCTTGAAAACCATTTCTCGTTCAGTTAGATCTCTTACATCTTCTTCTATAAAGACCAAAGCACAGAATTCATCCAATCTCCCCGCTATGGCCTTATTCTCTCTGAGTGCCCCTTTTGCTCTTTGTTCATCCAGCGGTCTCATGGATTCCCTCACAGGTTTTCTGCTTTTGATGTACCTAAAAAAATTTTTTACCATGAGTTTTTGCCTCTTTGGTAAGTTTCTCATCATATTCTTTCTTAGCTTTCTTTACCAATGTTTTGCATCTAACTTACCAATATGTCTCTTCTTATTTTCTTCATTCGGATCCTTTTTCCATTCTTTAAAGGATGTTTTGTGGCTTTAACAGCCTCTTTCACCTCACCTTTTAAACATGTCAGCTATTTCATCAACTAATTTAATTATCTTACTAGTTTTGCCCATCCCTACATGATTGATAAATATGTTAAAAAGCAGCGGTCCCAGCACAGAACCCTGGTGAACCCTACTATTTATCTTTATCCCAGGACAAGCAGGCAGCATATTCTTAACGTATGGGTGACGTCACCGACGGAGCCCCGGTACGGACCTTTTTAACTAGAAAGTTCTAGTTGGCCGCACCGCGCATGCGCGAGTGCCTTCCCGCCCGACGGAGGAGTGCGTGGTCTCCAGTTTCTTCGTTTCCGCGGAGCGAAGAAGACGCATGTGGTATTCAACGGCTGTTGAACACTCCTTTTTTGCCTTCCCGCTCGCGTTATTCTGATTTTTTCTGCTTTTTTTCCTTCGGGTTTTTCTGTTTTCTTTCTAATCTAAAAAAAAAAAAAAAAAAAAACAACAAAACTTTATTTTTTCCTTTATTTTTCAACAGGCCCCGGCGGGGCCTGTTGCCATCATACAAGCCTCCGGCTTTGATTTCGCTGAGGCCGTATTCCCCTTCATGCCCCCTCAGCCGGGTTTTAAGAAGTGCCAGCGGTGTGCACGCCCGATTTCCCTTTCGGACCCACACAACTGGTGCCTACAGTGCTTGGGTCCGGAACATCGGGCTGACACCTGCACCCGCTGCGCGACTCTTCAAAAACGCACACTTAAAAATAGACAAATCCAGCAGAATCTCCTTTTCGGCACCGGTTCTGCTATGGATCCGACCCCGACGTCGACGGCACCGCCGAAATCGGCACCGTCAACATCGACACCACCTGATCCTTCTGCGGGGTCGATGGCGCCAGGTAAGCCGGCTAAGAAGCCTTCCACTTCCCTCGAGCGCCCTCCAGCCACGGCGGTGACACCGGTCCTTCCGACGTCCCGCAAGTCCCGTAAGCGCTCCGCTCCGATAACGGTGAGTGCCTCTTCATCGGCCTCCTCATCACCGGAGCGTAGAGCGGCACCTATGGTACCGAAGAAAAGTAAAACGGTACCGGTGCCCCCATTGGAGGACCGTATCTCGGCCATCCTCCAAACTAAATTACAGGAGCAACTCGAGCACCAGCTTCAGGAACTGCTTCCAACCCTGCTGGCACCACTCCTTCCGGTACCGGTCCGGCCCGAGCCTCGCACCACTACGCCAGTGGCCACCCCCTCGGTACCGATGAACACTTCGATGCCGGTCTTATCGGCACAGCCTACACTACAGACCTGCACGTCGGAGGACCCATCCCGTACCCAAGATCGACATCGATCGTCTCGGGACCGGGATCGACACCACTCCTCCCGGGACAGAGATCGGCACCGGTCTTCATCCCCCGGCACCGTATCCATGAGATCTGGCAAGTCCCTTTCTAAAACCCGCCATGCTGAGCCGGCCATCAGGGACCCTGACTTATGGGAGCAATCCCCACTCGGTACCGAGGAGGATGCCTCTTCCACTGATGAGGAACCCTCCATGGCTGAATCCACCTCCAAACCCGAGCAGTCCTCATTTACAAAATTCCTTCGGGAGATGTCTGGGGCTCTTTCCATCCCACTTGAGTCCGACTCCAAGAAGTCCCAGGCCTTTCTAGAAGCCTTGGATTTCGACCAACCCCCCAAGGAATTTCTCAAACTCCCCGTCCATGATATTCTGCGGGAGACGTTTTATAAAAACTTGGAGAACCCCCTTACTGTTCCAGGTGCCCCTAAGAAACTGGACAGTTTATACCGGGTCATCCCTATTCCGGGATTTGATAAACCCCAGTTGCCACATGAGAGCCTCCTGGTAGAATCCACTCTCAAGAAATCTCATGGTTCCAGTGTCTATGCCTCCACCCCTCCTGGCAGAGAGGGTAAAACAATGGATAAATTTGGAAAGCGCCTATACCAGAATGCCATGCTGGCTAGCAGAGCTAACAATTACTCATTTCATTTTTCTTTTTATATGAAATATCTGGTACAACAACTTTCTGCTCTGCAAAAGTACATCCCTGAACGCAAGGTCCCATTGTTTCAGCAACAAATTTCTACCCTCCTTCAGCTCAGGAAGTTCATGGTACGCTCAATCTATGACTCCTTCGAGCTCTCCTCCCGTGCCTCTGCTCTGGCAATTGCCATGCGACGCCTTGCCTGGCTGAGAGTATCTGACCTGGATGTCAACCACCAAGACCGCCTTGCCAACGCGCCCTGTCTTGGTGATGAACTTTTTGGGGAGTCTCTAGATACCACCACACAAAAACTTTCGGCTCATGAGACGAGATGGGACACCCTCATTAAGCCTAAAAAGAAGACTCCGCCGACACGACCATACAGACCTCAGTCTTCTTACCAACGTCGCTTTTCTGCTAGGCCACTGAATCCTCCTCAACAGCAATCTCGTCGGCCTCGCCAACAACAACAACAGCACTCTCAGGCTCGCTCGCAATCTCACCAGACAGCTAAGCCTCTCCCTCAAACTAAGCCTCCTCAGCCCTTTTGACTCCTTTCTCCAGGGCATAGCCAGTCTTCAACCCTCGCTGTCTCTGCCTCAACCTATCGGGGGCCGCCTCACCATCTTTCTACGGCGCTGGGAGGCCATCACATCAGACCTGTGGGTTCTAAACATCATCCGTCACGGATACTCACTAAGGTTTCAGACTCTTCCTCCAGATCATCCTCCCGTAGAGTCTGCTTCTCACTCCTCCCAGACTCCTCTCCTCCTCAGGGAGGTCCAATCCCTCCTCCTTCTCAATGCCATCGAAGAAGTTCCACCAGACCAAAGAGGTCAGGGATTTTACTCCCGCTACTTCTTGGTACCCAAGAAAACAGGGGATCTTCGTCCTATCCTCGATCTCAGGAACCTCAACAAGTGTTTGGTCAAGGAAAAATTCAGGATGCTCTCCCTTGCCACACTTTATCCTCTTCTGTCTCAACACGACTGGCTATGTTCCCTGGACCTCAAGGAGGCCTACACTCACATCCCAATCCATCAGGCCTCACGTCGCTACCTCCGATTCCAGATACTGAATCACCACTATCAGTACAAAGTGCTACCCTTTGGTCTCGCATCATCACCCAGGGTGTTCACCAAGTGCCTGATTGTGGTAGCGGCCTGTCTCAGGTCCCACAACCTTCAAGTGTTCCCCTACTTGGACGATTGGTTGGTGAAAGCAACAACCTCACCACTTGTGCTGCAATCAACTCACCACACCATCTCTTTCCTACATCTCTTGGGGTTCGAGATCAATTATCCCAAGTCGCATCTGATTCCCACGCAGCGCCTCCAGTTCATCGGAGCACTTCTCGATACCAACCTCATGAGAGCGTTCCTCCCTGCCGACCGGCACCGGACACTACTTCACCTCTGTCGACAGGTGCTCCTACAACCATCCATCCCTGCTCGCCAGATGATGATTCTTCTGGGTCACATGGCCTCGACAGTCCATGTAGTTCCTCTGGCGCGACTCCATCTGAGGATACCGCAATGGACCCTCGCCAACCAATGGTCACAGACCAGGGATCCTCTTTCTCATCCCATCTCTGTGACATCGTCTCTTCAGCAATCTCTTCAATGGTGGTTGAACTCCTCAAATCTTTCCAGGGGCCTCCTTTTGCATCCACCCCCTCATTCCATGATCATCACCACAGATGCCTCCCCCTATGCATGGGGAGCTCACATAGGGGATTTACGCACCCAGGGACTCTGGACCCCTCAGGAGCGCCAACATCACATCAATTTCCTGGAGCTCAGAGCCATGTTTTATGCTCTCAAAGCCTTCCAGCACCTTCTCTATCATAAGAACATAAGAACATAAGCAGTGCCTCTGCCGGTCAGACCATAGGTCCATCCTGCCCAGCAGTCCGCTCCCGCGGCGGCCCAAACAGGTCACGACCTGTCTGAATCACTAGAAGGGGCTCCCTTGCCACCTTGGTATCTCGTTTAAGTCCTGCCTTCCTATCGAAGTCCTAGCCCTCCAGTCTTGCGCATGCACGACCTGGTTGGTTTATACTCATTACCTGGTTAACATTCTATACTTGTGTTACATCCCAGCTCCTCCCTCAGTATCCCACGATCCCTTTATCCGTCAGGAATCCGTCCAATCCCTGTTTGAATCCCTGGACCGTACTCTGCTTGATCACTTCCTCTGGTAGTGCATTCCAAGTGTCCACGACCCTCTGGGTGAAAAAAAACTTCCTTGCATTTGTTTTGAACCTATCTCCCTTCAGTTTCTCAGAATGCCCCCTTGTATTTGCTGTCCCCTTTAGTCTGAAGAATCTGTCCCTATCCACCCTCTCTATGCCCCTCATGATCTTGAAGGTCTCTATCATATCTCCCCTGAGCCTCCTTTTCTCCAGAGAGAAGAGCCCCAGCCTTTCCAGCCTCTCGGCGTATGAGCAGTGTTCCAGCCCTCTTACCATTCTCGTTGCTCTCCTTTGGACTCTCTCAAGTACCGCCATGTCCTTCTTGAGGTGTGGCGACCAATACTGAACGCAGTATTCCAGATGCGGACGCACCATCGCTCGATACAATGGCATGATGACTTCCCGTGTTCTGGTTGTTATGCCCTTCTTTATGATGCCCAGCATCCTGTTGGCTTTTTTCGAGGCTGCTGCGCACTGTGCAGATGGCTTCAGTGATGCATCCACCAACACACCCAAGTCTCTCTCGAGTCTGCTGTCTCCCAACAATACCCCCCCCAATTTGTAGCTGAACAACGGGTTCTTTTTCCCTATATGCATGACCTTGCATTTGTCCACGTTGAAGCGCATTTGCCATTTGTTTGCCCAGTCTTCCAGCTTGTCCAGGTCCCTTTGTAGGTCCTCACACTCCTCCCTGGTCCTAACTCTGCCGCACAGTTTGGTATCGTCTGCAAATTTTATAACCTCACACTTTGCCTCCTTTTCCAGGTCATTTATGAATATGTTAAAAAGCAACGGCCCCAGCACCGATCCCTGTGGCACACCGCTCGTGACTCCCCGCCAGTCAGAAAATTGACCCTTTACTCCAACCCTCTGCAGTCTACCCGACAACCAGTGTTTGATCCATCTGTGCACATCCCCTCCCACCCCGTGGTTCCACAGCTTCTTAAGTAGCCTTTCATGTGGCACCTTGTCGAAAGCCTTCTGAAAATCAAGGTAAATGATGTCTATGGGCTCCCCATTGTCCACCCGACTGCTTATTCCCTCAAAGAAGTACAGAAGGTTCGTTAGGCACGACCTTCCCTTGCAGAATCCATGCTGGCTTGTTCTCAGTAGGCCATTCCTCTCGATGTGCTCGCAAATGGCGTCCTTGATCATAGCTTCCACCATCTTCCCTATAATTGAAGTTAGGCTCACCGGCCTGTAGTTCCCGGGGTCACCCCTCGATCCCTTCTTGAAGATGGGTGTGACATTTGCCAATTTCCAGTCCTCTGGTACCTCACCAGTTTTCAAGGATAGGTTGCAAACATGCTGGATTGTGCCCGCTATTTCCTGTCTTAGTTCCTTCAGAACCCTTGGGTGGATCCCGTCCGGGCCCGGTGATTTGCCACATTTTAACCTGTCTATCTGTTTGAGGGCATCCTCCTTACTTACCTCTATGTGCTCTAGTTTCTCAGCCTGTTCCCCACTCATGAGCTCCTCCGAGTCCGGTATATTAGATGTGTCTTCGCTCGTGAAAACCGACGAGAAGAACATGTTCAACCTCTCAGCTACCTCTTTATCCTCCTTAACCACTCCCTTCCTGTCCCCATCGTCCAACGGCCCCACTTCCTCTCTCGCTGGTCGCTTCCCCTTTACGTAACTGAAGAATGCCTTGAAGTTTTTCGCCTCCCTGGCCAGCCCCTCTTCGTATTTCCCCTTTGCTTTTCTAACCTCCCGGTGGCATTCCTTTTGGCATTTCTTGTGCGCCTGGTGATTTTCCTCTGTTGGATCCTTTTTCCATCTCCGGAAGGATACTTTTTTGTCCTTAATCGCCCTCTTTACTTCTATTGACATCCAAACCGGGTCTTTTGATCGCTTGTTCTTGCAGCCTTTCCTGAAATTGGGGACGTACATTCTCTGTGCTTCTTGCAGGGTGTCCCTGAATAGGGTCCAGGTGCTTTCCACAGTCTCCATCCTAAAGATGTTTCTTCTCCTGTGCACGGACAACCAGGTCGCCATGTACTACATCAACAAGCAAGGCGGCACCGGATCTCGTCTCCTTTGTCAGGAGGCCCTCCGAATTTGGACCTGGGCCACAGCCCGCAATCTTTACCTCAAAGCGGTCTATATCCAGGGCGAACAGAACTCCCTGGCCGACCAGCTCAGCCGCATCCTTCAACCTCACGAGTGGACCCTGGATCCTCCCACTCTCCACTCCATCTTTGCTCGCTGGGGCACTCCGCAAGTGGACCTCTTTGCAGCTCCTCACAACCATCAGCTGCCCCAGTTCTGCTCCAGACTCTTCTCTCCACATCGTCTGGCCCCGGATGCATTCCTGCTCGACTGGACGGATCGGTTCCTCTATGCCTTCCCTCCACTTCCTCTGATGTTGCGGACTCTGTTCAAACTCCGCAAGGACAGAGCCACCATGATTCTCATCGCCCCTCGGTGGCCCAGGCAACACTGGTTCTCCCTTCTACTTCAACTCAGCTCCAGGGAGCCCATTCCTCTTCCTGTATTTCCATCTCTGCTTACACAGCAACGTCAGTCTCTGCTACATCCCAATCTGTCTTCCCTCCACCTGACAGCTTGGTTTCTCTCGGGCTGACCTCTCCAGGAAACCTGTCTCAGCCTGTCCGTCGCATTTTGGAGGCCTCCAGGAAACCCTCCACACTCCAATGTTACCATCAGAAATGGACCCGGTTCTCCTCTTGGTGCCTCCTACATCATCACAATCCCACCTCATTGGCCGTGGAGACTGTACTGGACTATTTGCTCTCTCTGTCTAACGCTGGTCTCAAGTCTACCTCAATCAGAGTCCACCTCAGCGCTATCACTGCTTTTCACGAGCCTATCCTTGGAAAACCCCTCACGGCTCATCCTCTGGTTTCCCGGTTCATGAGAGGCCTCTTCAATATCAAACCACCTCTTCAGCCTCCCCCGGTTGTCTGGGACCTCAATGTGGTTTTGTCAGCCCTCATGAAACCCCCCTTTGAGCCGCTTGCTACTACCTCGCTCAAGCTTCTCACATGGAAGGTGCTTTTCCTCATTGCCATCACCTCTGCCAGGAGGGTTAGTGAGCTACATGCACTGGTCGCCGATCCACCGTTCACTGTCTTTCATCACGACAAGGTGGTTCTGCGTACCCATCCAAAATTCCTTCCTAAAGTGGTTTCAGCCTTTCACCTCAACCAGTCCATCGTGTTGCCTGTCTTCTTCCCTAAACCACATTCTCATCCTGGGGAACAGGCTCTGCACACGCTGGATTGTAAGCGTGCCCTGGCGTACTACCTTGACCGTACCAGGGCGCACCGCACCTCTCCTCAACTCTTTCTGACCTTCGATCCTAACCGTCGGGGTCACCCTGTATCTAAACGAACGCTGTCCAATTGGCTTGCTGCCTGTATTGCGTTCTGTTATGCTCGGGCCGGCCTGTCACTGGAAGGAGCTGTCACGGCCCATAAAGTCAGGGCTATGGCTGCCTCTGTGGCTTTCCTCCGTTCCACGCCCATTGAGGAAATCTGCAGGGCGGCCACTTGGTCTTCAGTTCACACATTCACTACTCACTACTGTCTGGATGCCTTCTCCAGACGGGATGGGCACTTCGGCCAATCTGTACTTCAGAATTTATTTTCCTAATGGCCAACCATCCCTCCTCCCTCTCTGTTAGCTTAGAGGTCACCCATACGTTAAGAATATGCTGCCTGCTTGTCCTGGGATAAAGCACAGTTACTTACCGTAACAGGTGTTATCCAGGGACAGCAGGCAGATATTCTTACGACCCACCCACCTCCCCGGGTTGGCTTCTTAGCTGGCTTATCCTAACTGGAGACCACGCACTCCTCCGTCGGGCGGGAAGGCACTCGCGCATGCGCGGTGCGGCCAACTAGAACTTTCTAGTTAAAAAGGTCCGTACCGGGGCTCCGTCGGTGACGTCACCCATACGTTAAGAATATCTGCCTGCTGTCCCTGGATAACACCTGTTACGGTAAGTAACTGTGCTTTCTCCATTGAGAACATTGACCATTTAAACCTATTGTCTGTTTTCTGTCTTTCAGTTGCCTCCTCTCCCATGACTTTCTAATTTCCTCAGAAGTCTTTCATGAGGTACTTGTCAAATGCCTTTTGAAAATCCAAATACACACTATCAACTGTACATGTTCATTCACCCCTTCAAGAAGTGCAGTAGATTGGTGAGGCAAGATTTCCATTGACTAAATTCATGCTTACGTATATGTTTTATCATGTTGTTCTTTATAATAGTCTCTACCGATCCCAGGGCAAGCAGTGACTTCTCCATGTCTGTCTCAATAGCAGACTTTGGACTTTTTCTTCAATAGCTTGTCCAACCCTTTTTTAGAACCAGCTATATTCCAGCTATATTAACCACTCTTACCACATCCTCTGGCAATGCTTTCCAGAGCTTAACTATTCTCTTGAGTGAAAAAATATTTCCTCATATTTGTTTTAAATGTTTTTCTCTGTAACTTCATTGAGTGTCCCCTAGTCTTTGTAATTTTTGGTGGAGTAGAAAATGGATTCACTTCATAGGCAGTGGAACCCTTTTTTTTTTTTGGGGGGGGGTCAAAAGCTCCACTCTAGACCTTTCTCTCCGGCTTCCAACTCCCCCACTTACCTCCTCCCCAGCTGCTGTCACCCCAAATCCTCAGGCAGCCATTAGCAGCAATGAGTGAGTCTGCTGATTCAAAATGACTCCAACTGGGGAGGAGGTGGCTGACCTCTGACCACAAAATTTTGGGGGGGCCATGGCTACCTCCGTTCCGACGACCATGCTCTTGTTAGATGAAAATGTACAAGTCATAGATCAAAGGAAGCGTTGTCAAGCTTTTTCCACCTTCATCCATCAATATGGGCTCTGCTTCTGCCACAATTTGACCAGTCTGTATGAGGCAATTGGAATCGCCTGTAACATGAAAGAGTGCTGTCTCTTCATTGACAGCTCATCCAGGAGCATCAAAGGCATGTTGCTCCATAATGGGAACAAATATCTGTCTCTTCCACGGACTCACTTAGTGCACCTCAAAAAGGATTATAACAGCATCTGAACCTTACTAGGTGCCTTGAAGTATGATGAGTAAGTTGATCATGAGCTCCTTCTGAATAAGCTTAGTGAGCTAGGTATTACTGGTACTGTTCCTAATTGGTTCCTAGAGTTCCTCATGAACAGAGAATACTGTGTCTACTTTGGAGGAAAGGCAGGAGACGGGAGATATGATAGAGATGTTTAAATACCTACATGGCATAAATGTGCATTAGATGAGCCTCCTGGAATGAGGGGGCATAGGATAAAGGTGAAATGTGATAGATTCAGAAGTAATGGTGAATACTTGGAATGGTCTCCCAGTGGAGGTGGTGGAGTGAATATCAATTCGAGACAGCTTGGGACAAATACGTTGGATCTCTAAAGGAGAGGAGGGAATAGTGACTGGTATGTTCGGGCAGACTAGATAAAGTAGGCCATATGGTCTTTATCTGTCTTCATTTTTCTCTGTTTCTATGGTGGGTTTTTAAAAAATAATTTTACATGTATTAATTTTAGATCTTGCTATTCATATGTTACATTACATTAGGGACTTCTATTCCGCCTATACCTTTCAGTTCAAGACGGATTACAAAAGAGCTAACTGGACATTTCCAGTGAAGTAACAACAGTTTTGGGGAGTTTTTTTTTTTGGTTACAAGGGAGGAGAGGTACCTGGATTAATTCCGGAAGAACTTGCAAATTGGATATTAAATTAACTGTACGTTACTGTGTGATATAACAAATAGATTACAGTTAGAGTACAATAAGATTACTAAACTAAACTAAACCTTGGGTTTATATACCGCACCATCTCCACGGATGCAGAGCTCGGCACGGTTTACAGGAAGAAGGATGAGAGGAACTACAGTGGAGAGATTAAGAGTTAGGTGTAAAAGGGTGGGGGAAGGGGGAGAGGCCTAAGAGGGGGGAAGTGTTACAGTTTTGAGAATAGCCAGGTTTTTAGGTGTTTACGGAAAAGTTGGAGGGAGCTTGAGGTTCGGAGCGGGGAGGTGAGGTTATTCCAGATCTCAGTGATTCTAAAGGGGAGGGATGAAATTACATTTCAGGGATCTGAATACTTGGTTGGTGTTTTGGGGAGGAAGAGATTATTTAAGTGGAGGTTTTGGGGGAGAATTTATCTAGGAGGAGGGGGAAGGGTTGGGTTAAGATATATGGATAAATTTTTTGAAAAGTAGGGTTTTGATTTCTTTTCGAAAAGTTTTGAAGTCGCCCGTTGCCATCAACAGGTTGGAGATGGAGTGGTTAAGTTTTGCTGCTTGCGTCGCCAGAAGGTTATCAAACATCTTTTTGCACTGAGTGCCCTTGAGTGGAAGGAAGGCAAAAGGGTTCGGAGTTCTTCTTTGTCTTGAGGTGAGGATCTGGTTTAGACGGTTGTTTAGATAGGGGGGGAGCCGTTTAATGCTTTGAATAATAGACAGTAGAATTTGAATTGAATTCATGCTTGCAGTGAGTAGCCAGTGAGAGTCTAGGAAGGCAGTTGTTATATGATCATATTTTCTCAGGGAGTAGATCAGTCTGAGGGCAGTGTTTTGTCATGTTGGCAGGACAAGGTAGATAGAGGGAATTGCAATAGTCCAGTAGACCTAAGACTAGGGATTGGACAATTAGTCTGAATTGTGCTGGGTCGAAGAATTTTCTTATTTTACGTAGATTTCTCATAATTAAAAAAGCTTTCTGGGATGTTTTATTGATTTGGGACTGCATAGTGCATTATCTGTCTATCGTTACTCCTAGGAGTTTGAGTTCGGGCTGTATTGGGTATTTGGTGTTTTTTAATTTTCAGTTCTGTAATGGTGGGAGTTTTGGCCTTTTCGAGCAGAAGGAATTTTGTTTTATCTGAGTTTAGTTTCAGTTTGTGGTCTACCATCCATTTTTCCACTGCATCTAGGGTTATTTCCAGTTTGTTACACATTTTGTAAAACTGCACTTTTGAGATAGTTTATCAATATTTTTTATTGTACAAATAAAACATACAACATCTCTACAAAAAATGTTCACATTTTGTACAGAATACTCATCTGATATGGTTTTAAACATCAGGGAAATAAGCACATTTGCCCACTCACTCCTTTAAAACCCAGCTCGAAACAAACATTTAGCTGACAGTTGTGTGTGCCTTGGGAAAGGTTTTTGAAGTGTACCTCTATTTCCATTGCAAGATTGCTAATACACACATTCTTTTGAAATCGGCCTAGAGCATGCTCCTTTGAAGTCTGTGTATGGTGTTAGCATGCTCATGTAATTATGGACTTTCCTAAAATTGTTGTTTACATATGTAAACCTGTTTTTCACATGTCTAACCCTTCTAATGTAAACTCTAAATTTCATTTGAGTAAATTCAATGCTATTTAAATACATTTTCCAGCAAGACTTGGGTGAGATTTATGCTGTGCTTTGGGCTCTTTTTCTATCAGTGTAGTAGGTAATATAACGCAGAGTAAAGACTGAAAATAAACATAGAAATATGATGGCAGATAAAAGCCAAATGGCCCATCCAGAGCATCCACTATCTCCTCCTCTCCTTATTGGCTAAGGCTCTTAACATTTGCATCTCCTCTTCCTATAGACTAAGGCTCTTTACACCTGCATTGTGAGGTCATAGAGCTTTATGGTTATAGAAATATGAAAGATAAAGGCCAAATGGCCCATCCACAGCATCCACTATCTCCTCCTCTCCCTATTGGCTAAGGCTCTTAACATTTGCATCTCCTCTTCCTATAGACTAAGGCTCTTTACACCTGCATTGTGAGGTCATAGAGCTTCTTGGTTATAGAAACATAGAAACATGATGGCAGATAAAGGCCAAATGGCCCATCCACAGCACCCACTATCTCCTCCTCTCCCTATTGGCTAAGGCTCTTTACACCTGCTTTGTGGCATCATAGAGCTTTATGGTTATAGAAACATGATGGCAGATAAAGGCCAAATGGCCCATCTGCAGCATCCACTATCTCCTCCTCTCCCTATTGGCTAAGGCTCTTAACATTTGCATCTCCTCTTCCTATAGACTAAGGCTCTTTACACCTGCATTGTGAGGTCATAGAGCTTCTTGGTTATAGAAACATAGAAACATGATGGCAGATAAAGGCTAAATGGCCCATCCACAGCATCCACTATCTCCTCCTCTCCCTATTGGCTAAGGCTCTTTACACCTGCTTTGTGGCATCATAGAGCTTTATGGTTATAGAAACATGATGGCAGATAAAGGCCAAATGGCCCATCTGCAGCATCCACTATCTCCTCCTCTCCCTATTGGCTAAGGCTCTTTACACCTGCTTTGTGGCATCATAGAGCTTTATGGTTATAGAAACATGATGGCAGATAAAGGCCAAATGGCCCATCCACAGCACCCACTATCTCCTCCTCTCCCTATTGGCTAAGGCTCTTTACACCTGCTTTGTGGCATCATAGAGCTTTATGGTTATAGAAACATGATGGCAGATAAAGGCCAAATGGCCCATCCACAGCACCCACTATCTCCTCCTCTCCCTATTGGCTAAGGCTCTTTACACCTGCTTTGTGGCATCATAGAGCTTTATGGTTATAGAAACATGATGGCAGATAAAGGCCAAATGGCCCATCTGCAGCATCCACTATCTCCTCCTCTCCCTATTGGCTAAGGCTCTTAACATTTGCATCTCCTCTTCCTATAGACTAAGGCTCTTTACACCTGCATTGTGAGGTCATAGAGCTTCTTGGTTATAGAAACATAGAAACATGATGGCAGATAAAGGCTAAATGGCCCATCCACAGCATCCACTATCTCCTCCTCTCCCTATTGGCTAAGGCTCTTTACACCTGCTTTGTGGCATCATAGAGCTTTATGGTTATAGAAACATGATGGCAGATAAAGGCCAAATGGCCCATCTGCAGCATCCACTATCTCCTCCTCTCCCTATTGGCTAAGGCTCTTAACATTTGCATCTCCTCTTCCTATAGACTAAGGCTCTTTACACCTGCATTGTGAGGTCATAGAGCTTCTTGGTTATAGAAACATAGAAACATGATGGCAGATAAAGGCCAAATGGCCCATCCACAGCACCCACTATCTCCTCCTCTCCCTATTGGCTAAGGCTCTTTACACCTGCATTGTGAGGTCATAGAGCTTTATGGTTATAGAAACATGATGGCAGATAAAGGCTAAATGGCCCATCCACAGCATCCACTATCTCCTCCTCTCCCTATTGGCTAAGGCTCTTTACACCTGCATTGTGAGGTCATAGAGCTTTATGGTTATAGAAACATGATGGCAGATAAAGGCTAAATGGCCCATCCACAGCATCCACTATCTCCTCCTCTCCCTATTGGCTAAGGCTCTTTACACCTGCATTGTGAGGTCATAGAGCTTTATGGTTATAGAAACATGATGGCAGATAAAGGCTAAATGGCCCATCCACAGCATCCACTATCTCCTCCTCTCCCTATTGGCTAAGGCTCTTTAACATTTGCATCTCCTCTTCCTATAGGCTAAGGCTCTTTACACCTGCATTGTGAGGTCATAGAGCTTTATGGTTATAGAAACATGATGGCAGATAAAGGCCAAAGGGCCCATCCAGAGCATCCACTATCTCCTCCTCTCCCTATTGGCTAAGGCTCTTAACATTTGCATCTCCTCTTCCTATAGACTAAGGCTCTTTACACCTGCATTGTGAGGTCATAGAGCTTCTTGGTTATAGAAACATAGAAACATGATGGCAGATAAAGGCCAAATGGCCCTTCCACAGCATCCACTATCTCCTCCTCTCCCTATTGGCTAAGGCTCTTAACATTTGCATCTCCTCTTCCTATAGGCTAAGGCTCTTTACACCTGCATTGTGGCATCATAGAGCTTTATGGTTATAGAAACATGATGGCAGATAAAGGCTAAATGGCCCATCCACAGCATCCACTATCTCCTCCTCTCCCTATTGGCTAAGGCTCTTAACAGTTGCATCTTCTCTTCCTATTAGCTAAGGCTCTTTACACCTGCATTGTGGCATCATAGAGCTTTATGGTTATAGAAACATGATGGCAGATAAAAGCCAAATGGCCCATCCGCAGCACCCACTATCTCCTCCTCTCCCTATTGGCTAAGGCTCTTTACACCTGCATTGTGAGGTCATAGAGCTTCTTGGTTATAGAAACATGATGGCAGATAATGGCCAAATGGCCCATCAAAGAGATCCCATGTGTCTGTCCCACACTTTCTTGAATTCAGACACCACCTCTATCATGAGACTATTCCACAAATTATCTACCCTTTCTGTATATTACTCCTGAGCCTGTCACCTCTTAACTTCATCCTATGCCTTCTCATTCTAGAGTTTTCCTTCATTTGAAAAAGACTCACCTCCTGTACTTTAATGCCACAGAGATATTTAAAATTCTCAATCATATCCCATCTCTCCTGCCTTTTTTCCAGAGTATACATATCGCGGCCTTTAAATGTCAGCAGTAGACAAAATGAAAAGAATTTTGGAACTGTAGCTAAAGTATCTTGATCCATTTTAGTTGTATTTTAGTTTCTTAGTACAGTAACTTATTTTAGAATATAAGGAGACCATAATTTTGAAAAATTTGGAAGACAGTGGATTTAGCTTAATTACAACTGTTTGATCTTCTTTTCACAGAACTTGCTGTCAAAACAGCTTTCTCCTACATTTCAAGGGTGTGGTACGCTGCTAATTAAACAGCATTTACTCCAGGACCCGGTTAGGCTATGGAGGATTCTGGGTATGTTTTTGTTTTCTAAAGTACAGTATAAGATTGTTAGACAGTTACCTTTCAGTTGAAATAATCAATCTTACCTTCCAAGAATTTTGAAGGAATGTTCCGACTACAGATTTGACAGTGTAGTGTCCAGTGCAAGGATAATCTTATGATTAAAAAAATCTGAATTCTGTATCTACTTTTGCTTTGGAGCTATAGCAGCTGATAAACTGGTCAAAATCTGTCACGGCAGATTGCGACAAGTTTTAAGGTACATTTTGAGCAAAAATTTTAAGCGGGCTTTTGCATCCATGATTCTCATACTAGCATCGTTGAAACTAGCGTAAGAAGTTGTGCTGGACTGCCAACAATTATTGTCAGCTTTATGAGCAGCTAAAAATGACATTTTATTAACTGATGTGCACGAGGGTCTAACTCATGGACTGTTGCAACTAAGGATCTGATATTTTGGGAAACTTTTTTTCAATGTTGTGCTGGTTCTGTATACAAATTTTGAACAAAATCTGAGACATATTGGTGGGGAGCTTTTTTTAAATTTTACACCATTTGTTATAGAATGACCCTGACATAACAATGAGCCAATGATGACCTCTTTGAACCTCTAACTATGACCCAACTGTATTAGTAACTGTTCTAGCAACTCTATTGAATGTCTGTGACAATCTGTCCATTGTAACTTCCTCGGTAACTGGCCCAACCTCTTGTAATGTAATCCAACCTTGAACTAAGAGCTAAATGCACTAAAGATACTGATTCGATTGCTATTGGTCGATTCTCTGGCCGATTCTCCAGCAGCGATATATGCGCTATCAAGTTTGCGTGCAAATCATTTACATGCAAATGCAACCGATCAATCGCTCAGCAATGTTTAACCATCTAGGAGAGAGTGATGAAATGGTTCCTTGATATTAAAACCAGGCAAGCACCCTATTAACTGTGGTTCACAAAGGCCTATCTCGCTGCTGGGGACAGATGATAAACTTTTTCACAAAAATTCTTGCGCATAGACTTCACCAGCACATGCCGCATCTGGTACGAGATGACCGGGGGACTTCATTGAGTGAAGACAGATTTTTGTCAATATTTGCAGGCTGTTACATTTAGGGCTTCTTTTACAAAGGTGCGTTAGGGCCTTAAAACGTAGAATAGCGCGCGCTAAATTGCCGCACGCTAGCCACTTGAGCAGGCGGTAGTTTTTTGGGTAGCACTAATCCGGTACGTGCGCTAAAAACGCTAGCGCACCTTTGTAAAAGGGAGCCCTTAATCTGGTCAAATCAAAAGGAGGGGTCTCCAGCTCTGCCACTGGGAACTGATGCGGAGAAAGCCTTCGACAGGGTGTATTGGCCATATTTGCTTAGCACTCTGTCGACCATGGGCATTGGAGGGTAGGTTTTCTCCTGGATAAAATTGTTATTTACTGAATATCAGGCTGCTCTATTGATCAATGGGGGGGGTTATACGGATAGTTTTGAATTAGGAAGGGGGACCAGACAGGGATGTGCCGTGTCCCCATTGCTCTAGCCATGGAGCCCTTTGCTCCCAACAGGGTTTTAATGGTATTGTTTGTGGGGAGACCTCTACTAAGCTACTGTTATTTGATGATGATGTCATACTCACGGTTACATGTCCTAGAACCTCTCTCCCGGTAATAATTGAGGAACTTGCCTGGTTTGGTCAGGCGTCTGGTTTAAGACCAACATGGACAAATCCGAGATACTAAATTTGTCAGTGAATCAGAGGGACAGCACTCGGTTAAAGAGTTGCTTTCCTTTTAAATGGGCAACTAATAGCATCAAATAACTGGACATTAACATTACAGCATGGCCTCAATCTTTATTTGAAAACAACGAACAGACTGCAGATAAAGTACAAGATGCAGGCGTTGTTTATTAGTAAATGCAGTAACATACACAACCTTATAGCCAACCAAGGGACCCGACACGGTCCGTGTTTCGGATAACACGCCTTCCTCAGGGGTCCTAATGAATTTAAGCATAAATACTTAAGATAATGTGTAAACATAAAAAGGTGAAGCAAGCAAATGGTAATATGACAAAGGTGATAGTGTCATACAAGAACTTATTAAAGAGAAATAAAGTGAAAATGTGCAAATAATATCGGGTGTCTCTAAGTGCGATTGAAATATATAATGATATAGTGCAAAAGGATGCAAAAAATTTTAATGACTAGAAAGCACAGTTACTTATCGTAACAGGTGTTATCCCAGGACAAGCAGGCAGGTATTCTCACTAGTGGGTGATGTCATCCGACAGAGCCCCGATACGGACGTCTCGCAAGCATGTCTTGCTTGAAGAAACTCAGAAGTTTCGAGATGCCCGCACCGCGCATGCGCCAGTGCCTTCCCGCCCGATGGTCCAGGCGTGTCTCCTCAGTTCTTTTTCTTCCGCGGAGCTGGGAAGTCTATCTTCAATTTGCGCCCATTGAATCTCTTTTTTGCCTTCTATTTTGCTGCGGGTTGAGTTCTTTTGGCTCTCCTGTGCATTTATTTCTTTCTTTGATTTCTTTTTTCAAAAAAAAAATTTTTCCTTCCGATACCGGGTCGGCCGCGGGGATGGGGCCCCGCGCCTTCAACCTTGTGGTGGAGCTTTTCCGGTCTATGTCCCGGCCGATTACCGGTTTTAAAAAGTGTAGCAAGTGCCAGCGCGCGATTTCGCTCACGGACCCTCATCGACGCTGCTTACAGTGTCTGGGACCGGATCACTTCCCGAAATTGTGCCGGCCTTGCTCCACTCTGACGGCGAGAGAGTTTAAGCGCCGCTGTCTACTGTGGGAGTCCATGTTCAAGATGGAAGCTTCATCGGATCCTGCAGCTTCGACATCGACATCGACGGGTGCTTCGACTCCTTCCGCGAAGCCCTCTGCCTCCCCGGCTGCTTCGGGCCTCCTGAAACCGGCATCGTTCACACCGGTTTCGGCCCCGGCTTCGGTGCCTTCCTCCGTCTCCTCGGAGCAGGTATCGACCCCGACAGTTCCACCGGTGGTGCTCAAGGTGCCGAAGACTGGCAAGCAGAAGCACGCAGCACCGAAGGAGTGCGGAGACCTTGCGGAAGGGCCCCCTTTTGGTGCGGATCCCTCCATATCGGCTTCATTGCGGTCCCTTCTGGAGGCTCAGTTCGTGGAGCTCATGCAGACCATGGGGCCTCGGCTGATTGCCACCATCCAGGGTGAATTCCCAGCTTCGGCTTCGAGGGGCGGACCGCCCCCTCCTCCTCCTCCTCGCCGCACGACCTCGTTGCTCGGCGAGGAGGAGCAGCGAGCGGTGTCCGGGTCCTCGAGGAGGTCCTCCGTTAGTGCTGTGCCTCCTTTGGAACCGATTCCCTCGAGGAGGGCCTCCCTTGGAGCCCATCCCCTCGAGGAAAGCCTCGTTTAGTGACCTGCCTCCCTTGGAACCGATTACTCCGCCCCATGACTCAGTGTGGCATCCACCTTCGGGGCCACCCAGTCCTGGGCATAGCAGGAAGCAGGACGAGTTCTTCCGAACCCCCTATCAAACCTGGGCGTCGTCGGGGGAGGCGCTGACTCTTCCGCCTCTTCGATCGACGGCATCGAG
Organism: Geotrypetes seraphini; assembly: GCF_902459505.1. Classification (NCBI taxonomy): domain Eukaryota; kingdom Metazoa; phylum Chordata; class Amphibia; order Gymnophiona; family Dermophiidae; genus Geotrypetes; species Geotrypetes seraphini. The sequence continues at coordinate 7,999,222 of NC_047087.1, read as the reverse complement.
TCCGATCTGCTCCTTGGAGGCTTCTGACCCAGTTTCTCACAGACGGGCTCGATCCCCTTCCAGGCATCGATCCAGACACTCTTCGAGGCATTCCTCTCGACACTCAACCGTCTCGCCTCAGAAGAAATTGCCTCGGTTGGGGTATGCTGCTTCGACTGGGTCTCCTACTCCGGGCCCGGAGTTCGAGGACCCCGAGGTTTTCTACTCGTCCTGTTGCTCGCAGGCCTCTCTGGAGCCCGAAGCCTCTTCTTCTTCTAGCCCTTCTCGTAAACTGGCGACGGCGGACCAACTGTCTTTTTCCTCATTTCTCAGACAGATGGCGGATGACATGGACATTACTCTCGATGCTGGGTCTCGATACTCCAAGGAGTACCTCGACACCATGCACTTGCCTCGTCCTCCAGCCGAGTCCTTGCGCCTCCCTCTGCACAAGCTCCTCGACCAGACCTTCATGAGGTGCTTTGAGTCTCCTTACTCTATCCCTGCGGTCCCTGGAAAATTGGATGCTCGGTATCGCACGTTGCATCATAAGGGCTTCAAGGGTCCTCGGCTTTCTCACCAGTCCCTCCTGGTCGAATCCTCGCTCAAGCGGTCTCATTCTGACCAGGTCTATGCTTCAGTGCCTCCGGGACTCGAGGGCAGAACCATGGATAAGTTTGGTCGACGCATCTATCAGAATTCGATGATGATGTCCCGAGTCCTGAATTACAATTTCCACTTTGCTGCCTACTTGGAATTTTTTCTGCCTGTGCTTCGGAAATTCACACCATACATTGAGTCCCAGGCTCGGTTTGAGTTTGAGGAAGTGGTTGCTTTGCTGTCCCAGCTTCGTCTTCAGTTGATGCAATCTGCCTATGATGCTTTCGAGCTCTCGGCCCGAGCAGCGGCCTGCTCTGTGGCGATGCGCCGGTTGGCCTGGTTGCGGACCATTGACATGGATCCGAATCTTCAGGACCGCCTGGCAAACGTCCCGTGTGCTGGGGCGGATCTTTTTGACGAATCCATCGAGACAATCACGAAGAAATTGTCCGATCATGAAAAGTTCTTCCAGTCCATTCTTAGGCCGAAGCCTAAGCCTCAACAGTCTCGACCCTCTCGTCCATCGTTGATTTATCAGCGGCGTTATCAACCGAGGCAAACTCCGCCTGCGAGGCAACCGGCGAAGCGACAGCCTCCTCAGAAGGATCAGCCAAAGTCTCAGTCGCCTGCTGTCCCTAAGGCCACTCAGCCTTTTTGACTGTTTCGTCGGGGCATAACCATCCTCGTTCTGCCTCCCCCTGTTTTTCCCATCGGAGGGCGCCTCCATCATTTTTATCATCGCTGGGAGGCCATAACCTCCGACCTCTGGGTCCTTACTATCGTCAGGGAGGGATACTCTCTTCATTTCCATCGGGTCCCTACAGACCACCCTCCAAGAGAGTATCCTTCCAACTTGACACAGACTGCCCTTCTTCTTCAGGAAGCTCAGGCTTTGCTCCGGCTTCATGCCGTAGAGCTGGTCCCGTCGGACCAACTGAACCAGGGGTTTTACTCCCGGTACTTCCTTGTTCCGAAGAAGACGGGCGACCTGCAACCCATTTTGGACCTCAGTGTCCTCAACAAATTCCTAGTCAAAGAGAGGTTTCACATGCTGACGCTTGCTTCTCTCTACCCCTCCTCGAGCAGAACGACTGGTTATGCTCTCTGGATCTCAAGGAGGCCTACACTCATATTCCCATTCATCCGGCCTCTCGCAAATTCCTCGGATTTCGGGTGGGACATCTCCATCTACAGTATCGAGTGCTTCCATTCGGCCTGTCTTCGTCCCCCAGAGTCTTCACGAAGTGTCTGGTAGTAGTGGCCGCGGCACTCCAGAACCAAGGTCTTCAGGTATTCCCCTACCTCGACGACTGACTGATAAAGGCTCCCTCGGCCTCAGGGGTCATCTCGGCGACCCTGTCCACGATTCTGTTCCTGCAGAGCTTGGGATTCGAGATCAACTTTCCCAAATCTCATCTACAGCCTACACAGTCGCTCCCCTTCATCGGGGCGATCTTGGATACCATACGTCTCAGAGCATTCCTTCCTTCTCAGCGCATGGATGCTCTTCTTCATCTCTGCCAGTCTGTATCTTCTCGCCAGTCCATCACAGCGAGACACATGATGGTCCTCCTGGGCCACATGGCCTCTACAGTTCATGTGACGCCTTTGGCCAGACTCCATCTCAGAATTCCTCAGTGGACTCTGGCTTCTCAGTGGACTCAGGTGTCGGATCCGTTGACTCGACACGTCCTCGTCACTCCTGCCCTTCGGCAATCTCTGCTTTGATGGATGACCTCTTCAAATCTATCCAGAGGTTTGCTGTTTCACACTCCTCCCCACCAGAAGGTTCTCACAACCGATTCCTCAACCTATGCCTGGGGAGTGCATCTGGATGGGCTTCGCACTCAGGGATTCTGGACCAGTGCGGACCGACTCCATCAAATCAATCTTCTGGAGCTCAGAACCATATTCAATGCTCTTCACGCTTTTCAACATCTGCTTCACGACATGGTGGTCCTCATTCGCACCGACAATCAGGTCGCCGTGTATTATGTCAACAAGCAGGGGGGCACGGGCTCGGCCTCCCTCTGCCAGGAAGCTCTCAGAGTCTGGGATTGGGCAGTTCACCACAACACCTTCCTCAAAGCTGTCTATATTCAGGGGAGGGACAATGTCCTAGTGGACAACTTGAGTCGTCTCCTCCAGCCTCACGAATGGACTCTCCATTCCAACTCCCTTCATCAGATCTTTGCAAAATGGGGGACGCCTCAGATAGACCTCTTTGCGGCTCCCCACAACTTCAAACTGCCTCAGTTTTGCTCTAGGATCTACACTCCTCATCGCCTCGAGGCAGATGCCTTTCTACTGGATTGGGGGAATCGCTTCCTGTATGCGTTTCCCCCATTTCCTCTCATTCAAAAGACTCTGGTCAAGTTGAGATCAGACCATGCCACCATGATTCTGATTGCTCCTCGGTAGCCCAGACAACCTTTGTTCTCCCTTCTACTTCAACTCAGCAGCAGGGAGCCGGTGTTTCTTCCAGTGTTTCCATCACTACTTACTCAACATCAAGGTTCACTGCTTCATCCCAACCTACAGTCTCTCCACCTGACAGCTTGGTTCCTCTCAACGTAACCCCTCACCAGTTTTCCCAGGAGGTGAGGGATGTCTTGGAGGCTTCCAGGAAGCCTGCTACTCGTCAATGCTACTCCCAGAAGTGGACTAGATTTTCTTCTTGGTGTGTTTCCAATTCTAAGGAGCCTCAACGAGCCTCTCTATCCTCTGTATTGGACTATCTTCTACACCTGTCTCAGTCTGGTCTCAAGTCGACATCTATACGAGTCCACCTGAGTGCTATTGCGGCTTTTCATCAGCCTCTACAAGGGAAACCTCTCTCCTCTCATTCTGTGGTTTCCAGATTTATGAAAGGACTTTTTCATGTCAATCCTCCTCTCAAACCGCCTCCAGTGGTTTGGGATCTCAATGTTGTCCTTTCTCAGCTTATGAAACCTCCTTTTGAGTCTCTGAGAAAGGCTCCACTAAAGTTTCTCACTTGGAAAGTGGTTTTTCTGGTGGCCCTCACATCTGCTCGCAGGGTCAGTGAGCTTCAGGCCTTGGTGGCGGACCCACCTTTCACTGTATTCCATCATGACAAGGTGGTTCTCCGCACTCATCCGAAATTCCTACCTAAAGTGGTTTCTGAATTTCATCTCAACCAATCTATTGTACTTCCAGTGTTTTTTCCAAAGCCTCATTCTCATCCTGGAGAATCAGCTCTTCATACTCTGGACTGTAAACGTGCTTTGGCTTTCTACCTGGATCGCACCAAACCACACAGAACTGCTCCTCAACTTTTCGTCTCCTTTGATCCAAACAAGTTGGGACGACCTGTATCGAAGCGCACCATCTCCAACTGGATGGCGGCTTGTATCTCTTTCTGCTATGCCCAGGCTGGATTACCCCTTCCCTGTAGGGTCACAGCCCATAGGGTCAGAGCAATGGCAGCCTCTGTAGCCTTCCTCAGATCGACACCGATTGAGGAGATTTGTAAGGCTGCCACTTGGTCCTCGGTTCATACATTCACCTCTCATTATTGTCTGGATACTTTCTCCAGAAGGGATGGACAGTTTGGCCAAACAGTGTTACAAAATTTATTCTCCTAAGTTGCCAACTCTCCCTCCATCCCATTGAGGTTAGCTTGGAGGTCACCCACTAGTGACCGCGTAAGGGATCTCCAAGTTCCGAATGAAAGTCTGACGGAGCACCGGGTTCAAGGGAAGCCGAAGGGACTCCCGGGGCGGAGACGGGATGTCGAGCTCCTCTAGAAACTCCTTAGTATACTTGGAGTCGCTCTGGAGGTCCAGACGGAGGGCCCGCCCCATGTCCTGCACGTACCTCGTGAAAGAGGACAGACGAGTGGCACCCTGATCCTCAGGCGGGGTGGCTGAATGGGACCGCCGTGCGGCGGAAAAGGAGGGAAAAGCCTCCCTAGAATAGCGAGGTTCCCTCTCAGCTCCCCCGAACCCCAGGACACCGCACTCAGAGAGCGAGGCGGGGTCGAGGACCGACGGCGCCTCGAAGAGCTCCTCGGGGAAGACCCCGGTGTGCGAGGCACCGAAGACATCCGACGGCTCGGAGATGGGTCCGGGACCCCTCCGGAGAGCCGTGATGAGGTAGACCTCCCCGGCCCAGAGCCCTGGACTGAGAAGGAGTCAGCAGCAACTTGGGGTTGGAGAGAGACAACTCCGAAACCCGTAGAGGCCCCGCGGTGCATGCCGCTGGGGAATGACCCCGTCTCGAGGGAGAATCCCGGTTGCGCTTAGCCAGCCGCCTGGACGGGGTCGACGCAGGCTATGACCGCGCTTCGACCCCGGGCGTCCCGAGGGTGAGGAACGTCTCGAGGCCCGGGGCGAAGAATCCGAGGAGGAGAGACGCCGGGAACGCCTAACAGTTAATAAAACCCTAACTAAAATGTAATATACGAATGTTAAAATATTAAAATACATTACTGTATGTTAATGACAAAAAATGATTAAAAGACTTTATTAGAAAACAATGTTAAACAACAATAAGAAGAAAGTATATTAAAAACAATGTAAAAAATGATATTAAAACAATATATAAAAAAATCATAAAATATTGTTTGCTAAAACTTAAACCTGTTGCATGCCATGGACATACCATGGGTTCAATGTGAGTAGGTGGCAACCACAGAATTATAAGAAAAGACGATTAGCAGAGTAATGACTGAGTGCACAAAGCAAAGGTGGCCTAGATACTCTCTAACAATAGCTAAGAGCAAATAAATAAGCCTAACAGCGTTAGAACTGAAGATTAGATTATGTACTCAAACATACCATTCAGACATAAAAATACCATATATTTAAAAAAGGGGGGAGAGTAATGCACATGAGATATGAATCAAAACCAGCTATACTCTTGTGACAATGATGAGCATAAATAATACATGAACAAGGTAAAATAAATCATCGTGGATCTAAAATATGGAAATCTTTACTTACCACACGCCAATCACGATCAAATGGGGTCAAGCAAGTCTTGCACAATGGCAAAAAAGGTTATTATGAAGTGGGCTGAAGGCTGAAATAGAAATCTACCAGCGATGTGGGCGTAGCCGATTGGTTGGTGTGCTCAGAAACATGGCTGTAGCCGATTGGTGGATATGCTTAGGTGGAAATGCTAAACAAGCAAACGAATGAATAGTGGAATGAAAATGAGGCTTGGATTAGGCTGGAACTAAGGAAACCAAAAATGTGAAAAACTTGATGTGCTCATTAGGTTGGTGTGCTCAGAAACTGTCTAGGAAAATATTTGGAAGAGTAGGCCCCCGAGGGTACAGAGAAGTGTGCAGTACCAATTCCGTGGTCAGGGCAGTTCCTTATCTTAAGCGTTATTATATAGCGGTCCAACTAAAGTCCTTCCTGTCTTGGTGTAAAGATTGCTTTAAAAGTTGTGTCAAGCTTGAACAGCCGCATATAATTGATATTATCCCAGGACAAGCAGGCATGATATTCTCACATGTGGGTGACGTCATCTACGGAGCCCCAGCGCGGACAGCTTTTCAAGCAAACTTGATTGAAGTTTCAAGTTTGCTACACTGCACCACGCATGTGCATGCCTTCATGCCCACTAGAGGGCGCATCCCCACCTCGTGGTCCTCAGTTCAGTTTTTTCCGCGGAGCCAGAAGCCCTGTGGAAATTGAGCTCTGATAGCTTTGCCTTCTGACACTGCGTCTGGGTTATTTAGCTCGGTCGCTGTGCTTTATTTGTTGTTTTTCCTTCTTAGTCCGTCGTTTATCGTCGAAAAAAAAAAAAAAAAAGCTTTGTTTCTCCGTTCGGCTCCTGGGGCTCCCGGGAGCCACGGCCGCGGGATGTCGTTCGTTCCCGGCCCCTTTTCTTTTTCATGTCCCGTCCCTTGACGGGCTTTAAAAAATGCACCCGGTGTGATCGGTTGCTGTCAATTACCGATCCGCACCGGTGGTGCTTGATTTGCTTAGGTCCGGAGCACCCTACTGACTCCTGTGAGAGGTGCTCCACTTTTCAATCCAGAGCGCTCCGCCGACGCTGTGCCCGGATGGCGGAGCTCTTCTCTGTGGACCCCGCAGCGGGGAAGGCCTCGACGTCGGCCGCGGCTTCGGCCTCGGCCTCGGGTCCCTCGACCTCGCCGCGACCCTTTACTTCCTCGAAGCCTGCCGCCTCAACCAAGCCTGCCTCGGGTAAGTCCTCGCTTCCGTCCTCGACTCCAGGGTCAGCGAAGAAGCCATCCTCGGGCTCCTCAACAACGGGGGGGGGGGGGGGTCGTCTTCGGCCCCGCCCCGAGTGTCGAAGCCTGGTGCCCCGAGGGAATACTCGAGACCGAGGTCGCCCTCTAGGGGGCACCCCCCGGCCTCAGACCTACCGGCCATGATGGGGATTCCGACCTTCCAGGACTTGCTCCGAGCCCTCATTACCTCGGAGCTGTCCGGGGCCATTGAACACCTGCAGCAGGCCTCGGCCTCGTCTGCTCCGGCCTCAACTGCCCCGGCGTCGGCGGCCTCGGTCTCGGTGCCCTCGGCTTTGGCCCCCGGGGTGCTTCCAACCTCGACCCCGACCTTGCCCTCGGCCTCGACCTCGGTTGACCAGCCTGAGAGAAGTGTACGGCCTCGGGACAAGGTGCGTCGGGTTCGGAGGATCTCTTCCACGTCCTCTTCCTCGAGATCCTCCCGGGGCTCCTCGCCCTCGGGTCGGCCTCGGGCGAGGCGTCGGCCAAGGAAGCCCAAGCGTTCTCGGGGTTCTCCTCGGAGACGCGGTCGCTCCTCGCCGAGTGGAGGTGAGACGTTGCGTGTCTCGGAGCTCCGCCTTGACAATCCGAGGCTTTTCCGGTCCTCCGTTGGACGGGGTTCGAGAGACTCCTCGCCGAGACGTAGGGGGCGTGCCTCGGTGCCTCGTACCCCGGGGACTTCCCCTAAGGGCTCCTCGGGGCATAGGCGGTCCCCGACCCCTTCGAGGTCGCTGGGTGTGGCCTCTTGGGGATCGGGGTCTGGTAGGGAGCCTCGGTATTCCCGCGAGGCTTCCCCCTTCTGCTCGGCGGGGAGGTCTTCCCGGACTCCTTCCCCGCTTTCCCGGCCCTCTTCCTTCTCGAACTTCGTGCAGGATATGGCACGGGCTTTGGACCTGGACTTACTTGCTGGGTCTCAGTATACGAAGGAGTTTTTGGAGGAGCAAGACTTGCCCAATCCCCCGAGAGAAACTCCTCGTCTGCCTCTCAATAAGGTCCTTCACCAGACCTTCCTGAGAAATCTGGACTCCCCTCTTACAGTCACAGCGGTGCCATCTAAGATGGAGTCCAAGTACCGGACCATTCCATGTAAGGGCTTCGAGAAAGCACAACTGTCTCACCAGTCGTTGCTCGTGGAGTCGGCGCTCAAGAAGTCGCAGCCCTCCAAGGTCTCGGCGGCGGTCCCGCCCGGACGGAAGGGGCGGACCCTGGACAAGTTTGGTCGTCGCCTCTATTCCAATTCATTGATGGCTACCAGGGTCCTTAATTATGCCTTTACGTTTTCCTCCTATCTTCGAAGCATGGTCAAGGACTTGCCTCGATATCAAGGGGTCATGCCGGATTCCCATAAGGAGGGTTTTGCCACGTTCATGTCCAACCTCTCTCAGTTGCGTCTGTACCTGTTCCACGCAGTTTACGACGCATTTGAACTGGCCTCCAGGGTATCCGCCTTTGCAGTGGCAATGCGCCGGCTGGCATGGCTCCGTACACTTGATATGGACCCTAACTTGCAGGAACGTCTGGCCAATCTACCCTGTGTTGGCTCTGAATTATTTGACGAGTCCCTGGAGGCGGCGACCAAACGTTTGTCGGAACAGGAGCGCTCCCTTGCCTCCTTGGTCCGTTCTAAACCTCGGGCCCCGCTGCAGAAACCGTTTAGGCCTCCCCCGCGAAGATATCCGCAGAAGTCCACACCGGCCTTCTCTAGGCCCCCGCCGCAGCAGGGGAGAGGAGCCCAACAAAAACCGCAGGCGCCGGGGGCGTCCAAGCCGTCGCCGTCTTTTTGACGTGATGTGCGGATGGGGGCGGGCCCCCTCCGCACTCTCGCCGGACCCCCTTCCTATCGGGGGTCGACTCCGGGCCTTTTATCCGGCCTGGACCGGGATCACATCAGATACTTGGGTGCTCCGGATTATCTCCGAGGGCTACTCTCTAAATTTCTCAGCTACGCCGCCGGATCTTCCGCCGGGAGCTTGCCCATGCGACCGGACCCAGCTTCCCCTTCTCCTCGCGGAAGCCAGGGCCTTGTTGACCCTTCGGGCGGTGGAACCTGTACCCCCCGACCAGCGGGGACGGGGGTTTTACTCCCGTTACTTTTTGGTCCCAAAGAAGACCGGGGACTTACGCCCCATTTTGGACCTCAGAAAGCTCAACAAATTCCTGGTCCGGGAGAAGTTTCGTATGTTATCGCTTCCGGTTTTGTACCCTCTGTTGGAGGAAGGGGACTGGATGTGCTCCCTAGACTTGAAGGAAGCATATACTCATGTTCCGGTGCATCCCGCCTTCCGCAAATTCCTACGGTTTCAGGTGGGGGAGTTGCACCTCCAATATCGGGTCCTCCCCTTCGGACTGGCTTCGTCCCCTCGAGTCTTCACGAAGTGTATGGTGGTGGTCGCTGCAGCCCTGCGATCTCGGGGGTTGCAGGTCTTTCCCTATCTGGACGATTGGCTGATCAAGTCCCCGACCAGGGAGGGGGTTATCTCAGCGACCCGACAGACTATCACCTTCCTTCAACGTCTGGGGTTCGAAGTGAACTTCCCCAAGTCTCAGTTGTGTCCGGCTCAATCCCTTCAGTTTATAGGAGCCGTGCTGGACACGGTTCGCCTTCGTTCGTTCCTCCCTCCTCCTCGGTTGAAGGCTCTGCTTCGGTTGAGTCGCCAGGTTTCTCTCCTGCCCGCAGTATCGGCGCAGCGCATGATGATGCTTCTGGGCCATATGGCATCGACGGTCCATGTCACTCTGTTCGCCCGGTTGCACCTGAGGCTTCCTCAGTGGACCTTGGCCTCTCAGTGGCGCCAGGATTGCGATCCAGTCTCTTGTCCGATAACGGTGACTCCTTCTTTGAGACGCTCGCTCCGTTGGTGGACAAACTCTTCCAATCTTTCAGGGGGTTTGCTCTTTCTCGTTCCTCTGCACCGCAAGGTCCTGACCACGAACTCCTCGGAGTACGCGTGGGGGGCTCATCTCGACGGTCTGCGGACCCAGGGTCTATGGTCGGCAGAGGACCGCCTTTGTCACATCAATGTGTTGGAGCTTCGTGCCATTTTTCGGGCGGCTCGAGCGTTCGGCCACCTGCTCCACGATCAGGTAGTCCTCGTGCGAACGGACAACCAGGTGGCAATGTATTATGTGAACAAACAAGGGGGAACGGGTTCTTGGGCCCTGTGCCAGGAAGCCCTGCGCCTTTGGGAATGGGCGGTTTCCCAGAACATTTTCCTACGTGCGGTTTACATCCAGGGAGAGAAGAATTGCCTAGCGGACAAACTCAGTCGTCTTCTCCAGCTGCACGAGTGGTCGTTGAACTCCCGAGTTCTGCGCGAGGTCTTCGACCGCTGGGGGACGCCCCAGGTGGATCTGTTTGCCTCACCGGAGACCCGCAAACTACCTCTTTATTGTTCACGGATCTACTCCCCGGACCGTCTCGAGGCAGATGCCTTTCTTCTCGACTGGGGAGGGAGGTTCCTTTATGCGTTTCCTCCTTTTCCTCTGATCTTGAGGACGCTGGTGCATCTCAAATCGACCGGAGCCGCTATGATTCTCATTGCGCCTCGTTGGCCTCGTCAACATTGGTTCTCCCTATTCCTTCAACTCAGTGTCAGGGAACCTCTGCTTCTGCCTGTTTTTCCCTCTCTGCTGTCTCAGAGTCGGGGCTCGCTGTTACATCCCAATCTTCAGTCTTTACATCTGACCGCTTGGTTCCTTTCCCCTTGACTTCGGTTCCTGTTTCTCAGTCGGTGAGGGAGATTTTGGAAGCCTCGTGCAAGGTCTCGACTAGGCTTTGTTATTCCCAGAAGTGGACCAGATTCTCATTCTGGTGTTCCTCGAACCATCTGGACCCGAGTTCAGTTCCAGTGTCTTCGGTGCTGGAATATTTGTTGCATCTGTCTAAGTCTGGACTGAAGACGACTTCCATTCGGGTGCATCTCAGTGCCATTGCGGCATTCCATCGGCATCTCGAGGGTCGGTCTCTCTCTCTTCATCCTCTGGTAACTCGTTTCATGAGGGGTCTCGTGAATGTCCATCCTCCTCTGAAACCTCCTCCTGTAGTTTGGGATCTTAATGTGGTCTTAGCTCAACTGATGAAGCCTCCTTTTGAGCCTATCGACAAATCTCATCTTAAGTTTCTCACTTGGAAGGTGGTCTTTTTGATTGCGCTCACATCCGCTCGTCGGATTAGCGAGCTGCAGGCTTTGGTTGCGGATCCACCTTTTACTGTGTTTCATCATGACAAGGTGGTTCTTCGCACCCATTCTAAATTTTTGCCTAAGGTTGTGTCTGATTTCCACCTCAATCAGTCCATTGTTCTTCCGGTGTTCTTCCTGAAGCCCCACTCTCATCCTGGTGAGACGGCGCTTCACACGCTTGACTGTAAGAGGGCGTTGGCCTTTTATCTCCAACGTACCAAGTCTCATCGGAAGGTTCCTCAATTGTTTTTGTCCTTTGATCCTAATTGGTTGGGACATCCTGTTTCCAAGCGCACCTTGTCCAACTGGTTGGCTGCTTGTATTTCTTTTTGCTATGCTCATGCTGGTCTCACGCTCCATGGTCGAGTCACGGGGCATAAGGTCCGGGCTATGGCAGCTTCTGTTGCTTTCCTCCGGTCTACTCCTGTGGAGGACATATGTAAAGCTGCCACTTGGTCTTCAGTTCATACGTTCACCTCCCACTACTGTCTGGACACTTTGTCCAGAAGCGACGGCCGGTTTGGCCAGTCGGTGTTACGTAACCTGTTTTCCTAAATTGCCATCCTCCCACCTGCCCTTTGTTGGTTAGCTTGGAGGTCACCCACATGTGAGAATATCATGCCTGCTTGTCCTGGGATAAAGCACAGTTACTTACCGTAACAGGTGTTATCCAGGGACAGCAGGCATATATTCTCACAACCCGCCCTCCTCCCCGGGGATGGCTTCTTTGCTGGTTATGGAACTGAGGACCACGAGGTGGGGATGCGCCCTCTAGTGGGCATGAAGGCATGCACTTACGTGGTGCAGTGTAGCAAACTTGAAACTTCAATCAAGTTTGCTTGAAAAGCTGTCCGCGCTGGGGCTCTGTAGATGACGTCACCCACATGTGAGAATATATGCCTGCTGTCCCTGGATAACACCTGTTACGGTAAGTAACTGTGCTATTTGTGCCGAGTTCTCCCCTGGTTACCCTTAACAGAAGCACAGAGCCTAATGAAAGGCACTAATCCCTACTTGTATCATACTTATAATCTTTGGACTAGTTCTCGTTTACTTTGTAACAGACATTATTTCTTGAGCATACCATTGTGGGTGGCAGAGGGCTTTTTGCCGGGTAGGCTAGATCCCTTCTATAAGACTTGGGCACAGCAGGGTCTCATTGATTTGGGAGATTTTATCAAGGAGGGTAAGCTTCTACCCTCTTCTGATCTATTGGAGGCTTATGACTTGGAGGCCCTTGACTATTTCCATTTTAGGCAAGTACATGATTTTATTAAGCGTAAACTATTGGCAAGTTTCGACTACTGGAAACTCCGCTAGAGTGGGCCATAAGTGGTAACAGTGGTAGAGGATGCATTACCCGATTTTATAAGGCACATTCAACAAACTGCAAGCCCAATCAGATATATAAACATATGGGAGACCTTGTTGGGACAAGTTCAATCAACTCGGTGTTGGGAGAAACAGTTTCAGAATTAACTATACATATCTATTTTGAGCTCCTAGGTGGAAAACAGATATAAAATGCTATATCAGTACGATTACATAGAATATATCCACAGACCTCCAACTTGTGCTGGAGGCAGTGTGTGCAACAGGGCACATTTTTACATATATGGTGGGATTGCCCAAAAGTCATCCCCTATTGGGATATGGTATTTGAGGCACTATCTGATATTTTGCAAAAATGTGGGGACTGTTCTGTTACATATATTTTATGGGGTGCTGCCTCGCAGATCCCAGAAACTGGCTTTTCATGTGTTCACGACCAGCAGACTTTTGCTGGCAGCACACTGGAAACAGATTCGGCAACAATTTCTTGGTAAGCTAGACTTTATTTTTCGGATGTCTTAAGTTAACCGCAATGAGGCAAAATCGATTGTAACTATTCCTTAAAGTTTGGAACCCTTATACACTTACTTATTATTGATGGTTAGCTGGGGGGGGGGGGGTAGTCCATTGGGTTGAAATCTATGGCCTTACTGAAGAATTACGGTACAACCTATTGATTGTGCGGGACTGTGGGGGTTATGGCTGTTGTATATTTGCTTGCTTGTTTTGCTCTGTTCTTGACCTTTGGAAAAAACTAAATAAAAAATTATACCAGTAGGGTTTGGGTTTGCACTCTGTGGGTTCAAATCCCACACTGCTCCTTGTGACCCTGGGCAAGTCACTTAATCCCCCAGTGCCCCAGGTACATTAGATAGAGTGTGAGCCTGCCAGGACAGATAGGGTAAAATGCTTGAGTACCTGAATGTAAACCACTTAGACTATAAGTGGTATATAAATGCTTAAATAAAATAAATAAATATTTTGGAAGTGGCATATTGAAGCACCAGCATCTTTATATTGGTGATGTTATTGGAAAAGATCCGTTTCTCTACCTCCATCCGTAGACAGAGATAATAACCCAATTGTTTTGCCAGACGAAAGGAAAGGAACATCAAACTCCCAAGTACAGTATTTTAGATTAATGCTTTCTTCAGCTTTTCATTTAACCATCAACAACACTAAATTCACAGAAAACATATGGAAAATATAATGTGCATGGTGAAATTTAAATTGACCTGTTCTTTTCCTTTTTTTTTTTGTAGGTGGTACTTACTTTTTTAGTTCTTCTAGATCTCAGTGGAAGAGTAATAAAAATGAAGGTGCCAAAGGGAAACCAACTGAGGAGGATGATGGTATGATTGCTTTTTGTAAGGAGCTCATTCATAGCTGTTTATGCACATGACATCAGTGTTTTCCAGCTTTAGATTCCTTTAAAGGGAATTAATCTTTTATTTTGTTTGGCACCTTTCTCTTGCTCTTTTGGGCTTCCATCCCTACTTTCATTCATGGCAGCATTCCCTTCCATCAATTCTAGCCTGTTCAAGGGAAGCTGGGGCTTCCTCTCTACCTGAAACGGTGATTCAAGAGGTTGTAAAAGGTGACATTTTTCAACAGAAACTGGTATGATTTGAAAAAACGGGGGTGGGTGGCTCATTCTCTTTACGGGTCTTTTAATAAGTGTAAGAGTTCAGAGTCTTACTTCCTCCTTGAACTTTTATGAATAGCTGTTTGTTAGTACAGAGTACATTCAAGTTTCAAGTTTAATATATCTCTTGATTGATCGCTTAGTCAGATTTCAAAGCGATTAACAATTTAAAATACATTCATTAGCAATATAAACAATACAATACAAACTTTGAATACTGACATTAAGTTAAAAACTAAAACATCATTTAGGAAACATAGGGAAGAAAGGGATAGCAAAATACAACTAGGAATAGTAAAGCAATACAAGGAAAAGTATAAAAGGAAGATAAATTAAAACATAATTTAATAATATGTAATCTGTGGCCTAGGGGCTACTAAAAGCATCTTTAAAAAGGAAGGTTTTTAAATTACTTTTAAATTTACCAAGGTCCTGCTCCATACGTAAGTAAATTGGGAGAGAATTCCATGTCTGTGGGGCGGTCACAGAAAAGATGAATTGCCGTCTGGTATTAATGATTTTAAGCGATGGAATGGTTAAAAGATGTTGCTCATTGGATCTTAATGTTCTAGATGGATGGTACGGAATTAATGATTTATATATAAATGCTGGGGTTTTGTATAAAAGAGTTTTAAAGGTAAGTAAACAGAGTTTGTATGTTATCCAGTGATTGACTGGGAGCCAGTGCGCATTTTTCAGAAGTGGTGTAACGTGGTCCAATTTTTTTTGATTTGGTTATGAGTTTAATAGAGATATTTTGGATAATTTGAAGACGTTTAATTTCATTTAATGATATTCCTTTAAAAAGAGAGTTACAGTAATCTATTTTTGAAATCACCAGAGAATGAATAAGAATATTTAGTGATTTTGGGCATAAGAATTTTGAAATGGATCGAATCCTGCGAAATCTATAAAAAGTAGATTTAACAATGTTACTGATGTGGTCGTGAAAATTTAGTTTATTATCGAAAGTGACTCCTAGAATTTTTGTATTTTTAACTATTTGAAGGGGGACATTTTGATGCCAGATGAAGACCTGTGTGGTCCGTCCGGTCTGCCCAAACAGTCACATTCATTCTCAAGGCAACAAACTACTACTAATGACATATCACTTAGAGAGTGCTGAAAGGCGTACACAGCGCTATACATGTTGTCATTTACTGACGCTCCAGAAATTACCCATTTCACTTGCTAAGTTTCATTCTAAGATGTTTCCCCCTCCCCTCCACCAGAGATAGATAAGACCTGCACCCAGATGATTTGAATGTGGTATAAATGATAATTGCTCTTGAACCTCTTTGCTGCATATGGGACGTAGAAGTCTGTACGGCATCGGTTGCACTGCCCCATGTCTGGAGTTGCCGTAACGGCTAACTCCAGCCCCTCCCACCCCCCAATCTGTCTTGCTATATATGGGACACAGATTGAAGAAGTCCTTTTGGCATCATCTTCCTTCCCCACTGCTGGGCTTCATAAATGAAGATATAAAAGAGAAGCAAAATAGTTCTGTTTCATTCACCTCTTAAGTCACCACACATCCTTAAAATTACCGGTATTTCTCTGTCCCCAGTGGATGCTCACAGTAGTGCTGCCTGATTCAGGAAAAAAAAATTCGATTCAATTCGATTCAATCGATTTTCCAATTCGATTCGATTTTCCTGCCCAATTGGGTGTTTTTTTTAAATATCCTGGTGGGTTTATTTTATAGCCTCTTCACCCCCTTTGCCCTCTCCTAATCACACTGGTGCTGTGGTGTAAAAAAAATAAACAAATAAAAAAGACTTTTCCTCTCTGTTAAATCCTAACTCATGTTCACGGTCTAACACCAGCTCTGGCAGGATACACATTTCAAATCTGACATATTGTAATCACAAAACAGAAAATAAAATTAGTTTTTCTACCTTTTGTTGTCTGGTCATTATTCAAATCTTGTTGGTCCCAGGCTCTGGTTGCCTTCTGATAACTTGCTTGCTAGGGTCTCCTTCTTTCTTCTTTCTCCGTGCTAACCATCAATCTTCCATCTGTGTCCTCCCCTTCCATTTCCCTTCCCTCTCCCAGAGGTCTGGCATCTTTCCTTTTTTTCATCTCCATCCACAGATCCACCTTCTCTCAACTACCCTTTCATCCAGCATCGTTCCTTCCTTCCCCACCACCCCAGGGTCCACCATCTCTCCCTTTCTGTTCCTTTCATCCCTAAATCCCATTGTCCACCATATCTTTCCCTCTCCTCTGTTTTAGACCCATTATTTCTTCCCCCCAAAGTCCAGCATATTACATTACATTACATTAGGGATTTCTATTCCGCCTGTGCCTTGCGGTTCTAGGCGGATATGCACTTCTCTTTAAACCCCCCTTCCCTTCCTCCCTCCCTTCGTGTACTTCTACACCAGGGCCCCCTCCCCTGAATATCTGCACCCCCCAGAAGGCCTATACCCCACCCCTGAAGGCCTGCATGTCCCCCCCTGAAGGCCTACACCCCACCCTTGAAGACCAGCCTGTCCCCCCTGAAGGCCTGCATCTCCCCTGCACCTCCCCCCCCAGAAGGCATGTACCACCCCCCTGAAGGCCTACACCCCACCCTTGAAGACCAGCCTGTCCCCCCTGAAGGCCTGCACCCACCCTGGAAGGCATGTACCACCCCACCCCTGAAGGCCTGCATGTCCCCCCCTGAAAGCCTACACCCCACCCCTGAAGACCAGCCTGCATCCCCCCTGGAAGGCCTGCACCTCCCCCCCACGAAGGACTACACATCCCCTCCCCCCTGGAAGGCCTGCACCCCCCCCAAGAAGGACTACAACCCCCCACCCCCCCCTGAAGGCCTGCGTGTTTAATTTACCAAAATTCAGCAACCTTTCCCTGCAGAAGAAGATCCCTGGCTCTAGCGATCTTTGTAAGCTGCATAGATTGCCCAAGTTGTCTTCTCTCTGCCGCGGTCCCGCCCCTTCTCTGACGTCAGGGTTGGGAACCACTGGTGTACATTGTCAATTTGTTTAGGAGCCACCTGGACTTGAAAGAAGGGTTTCCTAGTTCAGGGGTAGGCAATTCCAGTCCTCGAGAGCCAGAGCCAGGTCAGGTTTTCAGGATATCCATAATAAATATGCATGAGATAGATTTGCATCTCAAGGAGGCAGTGCATGCAAATCCATCTCATACATATTCATGGTGGAGATCCTGAAAACCTGACCTGGCGCCGGCTCTCGAGGACTGGAATTGCCTACCCCTGTCCTAATTCTTAAATAGGGTATCTCTCATGACCCTATGTAAAGTCACCTTGATACAGTCATTTGATGGTGATTCATAACTCAAAAAGTTCTGAATAAGGTTCTTCCTCTATCTCCATTTTGATAGGAAGAGCTTGACCTATTTGTTTTACAAAGCCAGTAAAGGATATGCTCTCTGGAGTAGACTTACAGCTTTGAGGCAGAAGGGAAGGATCAGAGGGTATACCATAGGATTCTTCTGCTGACTACTTTGGTAAATCCTCATTTGAGTGATTTGAGGTATCTGAATCAGACTCCTCAAAACATTCCCTTCTAAGTGAATCATGGAGTGTGTGTTGAGGCATGGGTTGGTGCTTTAACCCAGAAGATAGCTCCTCTACTGATGACGACACATGTATCAAATGGGTCCGTGCCAACCCCTTGACATTGAGCAGAGTTGTGTGATCTTGACCACCACATAACCTTGGGCTGAGACTGGTATGGACGCCTTTAAAGCCTGTGTGGCACCAAAAGCTCTTGTTTGAGCAGAGCCCAGATGTCCTCCTGAAGAGTTGTCATTGCACTGAAAGAGACATTGGCATGGAAGCAGTCTCTGGTGTATGCTGTCTGGGCATGGGAGACTTCGATGTCAAGACGTGATCTGAAGCTTACTATGGGTTGAGGAGGTGGACACCTGGGATAATGCCTTGAAGGGGAAGAATGTTTATACTTCTTAGTTTTCTTAAGTGCTGTCTCCCCTGATGGGTAAGGCATGGAAGAAGACAACTATGAGTCCTGTATTTGATGCCAGTGTCGGTGCAGGATTTGTGTCGAGCCCCATATCTCCTGCTTTGTTCGATGTCTATGGCAAACAAAAAAATCTTTCACACTAACGTTGTCTGGCTTTACGTGACCTCTTTTTTACATATGTAGGTAGAGGTCATGATGAATGTCCCAATGATCATGGCTAGACTTTGAACACACCAATTATGGGTGTCAGAGCCAGAAATGGTTCAATTACATCAAATAATTTCTTGAAGCTGCTCAGCATCCTATTTGACATGGAAGGAAAAATGGCCAATGCAAAGTCAAAAGACTTGGCAGCTCGATTGAAAAGTATGCCGAAAACTGTTGTTGCTCCCTGGGGTGAAAAAGACCTCAAATGACCTGAATACAAAAAAATGAAAAACATTTAACCAAATTTGAGGGATTGACTAAAAAAAGAGAAAAATGAAGAATTATGAAGAAAACTACAATAAAACAAAAAACGGGAAGGCAGAAAAAGATTTCTAAAGGCTCCTTTTACAAAGCCGCGGTAGAGGTTTCTACTACGGGCTAGCGAAATAAATGCTCTGATGCTGATAGGAATTCTATGAGTGTCTGTACGTTTACCTTGCTGGCCTTTGGTAAAATCCTCTACTGCGGCTTTGTAAAAGTCAGTATAAGTTTGATGCATTGAAGATACAATTTCTTTGCTTCACGGAAAACTAAGAACTGATGGTCCTGTGAGTTGACATTGGGTGGGAAGGCACTCGCATTCTTGCAGTATGGGTACTGCCTAAAGATTTAAAGTGTTACAGAGACGCCGACACTGGAAGGCAATGCTGAGGAAGGCAATGCTGTCGTCGAAACTGGGTCCTAGTTGGGATTTCGTATGTTGTATGATTGGGATTTTGCATATTTTATGATTTTACTTCAATAAAGATTTGAGTCCCTACGCTGGTTGTGATGTCTCCAGTACCTCTTCTTGCCATTGCTCTACAGCACTTCGAGGCCTTGTCTCTTCTTTTTTGGTTCTTTGCTTGTTCTTGGATAAATATTTTTTTCCTAATTTTTTTGAAAAGTATTACTATGTACCGTATTTTCGCGGATATAACGCGCACCTGTGTAAAACGCGCACAGGGGTATAGCGCGCAGAAATCACGATGATATGTACCAAAACTTTTCTATACCGCGCTCAGGCATATAACGCGCATGATGCCCGACGCTCCTTTCGCCCGCCCTGACTTTCCGTGCGCTGTCCCGACTCTCCGTTCACCCCCCCTGACTTCCGTGCACTGTCCCCCCTTGAAGTCCTGTCCCCCCTTGAAGGTCTGTCCCCATCCTGAAAGCCTGATGCCCCCCCCGACGTCCGATACATCCCCCCCCCCCGGCAGGACCACTCGCACCCTCACCCCGAAGGACCGCCGACTCCCCAACAATATCGGGCCAGGAGGGAGCCCAAACCCTCCTGGCCACGGCGACCCCCTAACCCCACCCCGCACTACATTACGGGCAGGAGGGATCCCAGGCCCTCCTGCCCTCGACGCAAACCCCCCCCCCCCCCCCAACGACCGCCCCCCCCAAGAACCTCCGCCCGTCCCCCAGCCGACCCGCGACCCCCCTGGCCGACCCCCACGACCCCCCCACCCCCCTTCCCCGTACCTTTGGAAGTTGGCCGGACAGACGGGAGCCAAACCCGCCTGTCCGGCAGGCAGCCAACGAAGGAATGAGGCCGGATTGGCCCATCCGTCCTAAAGCTCCGCCTACTGGTGGGGCCTAAGGCGCGTGGGCCAATCAGAATAGGCCCTGGAGCCTTAGGTCCCACCTGGGGGCGCGGCCTGAGGCACATGGGCCAAACCCGACCATGTGTCTCAGGCCGCGCCCCCAGGTGGGACCTAAGGCTCCAGGGCCTATTCTGATTGGCCCACGCGCCTTAGGCCCCACCAGTAGGCGGAGCTTTAGGACGGATGGGCCAATCCGGCCTCATTCCTTCGTTGGCTGCCTGCCGGACAGGCGGGTTTGGCTCCCGTCTGTCCGGCCAACTTCCAAAGGTACGGGGAAGGGGGGTGGAGGGGTCGTGGGGGTCGGCCAGGGGGGTCGCGGGTCGGCTGGGGGGGCGGTCGGAGGTTCTTGGGGGGGGGCGGTCGTTGGAGGGAGGGGGGTTTGCGTCGAGGGCAGGAGGGCCTGGGATCCCTCCTGCCCGTAATGTAGTGCGGGGTGGGGGTAGGGGGTCGCCGTGGCCAGGAGGGTTTGGGCTCCCTCCTGGCCCGATATTGTCGGGAAGTCGGCGGTCCTTCGGGGGGGGGGGGGTGTATCGGACGTCGGGGAGTCGGCCGGGCAAGAGGGCTTGGGCTCCCTCTTGCTCCGATCGTGGATGCGGGTGCGGGTGGGAGCGCGTGCGAGCGGTCGTTCGGGGTGGGGGTGCGAGCGGTCCTGCTGGGGGGGTGAATCGTGCGTCGGGCGGGGTGGGAACTATGTTTAAAAACTTTTCTATACCGCGCTCAGGCATATAACGCGCGAGGGGTATGCGCGGTAGGTAAAATCGCGTATAACGCGCGCGTTATATCCGCGAAAATACGGTAATTTCATGGAGCGTCCCCTTGTCTTTGGAACATAACCAATCGAGTCATGTCCACCCGCTCAACTCAACTCAGAATTTTGTAAACCTTTATCTTATACTTCCTCAATCTTCTCTTCTTCAAGCTGAAAAGCCATAATCTTTTAAGCCTTTCCTCAAATGAGAGATGTTCCAACCCCATAATCATTTTGGTTGCCCTTCTTTGAGCCTTTTCTAATTCTGTGTATCGTTTTTAAGATATGGTAACTAGAATTGCACACGATATTCAAGGAAATTAACAGAAGAATGGCCAGAAAAGGAGGTAGATGTGTGGAATAGTCTTTTATAGAAGTGGTGGAGACAAAGACTGTGTCTAAATTCAAGAAAGCGTGGGACAGGCATGTGGGATCTCTTAGGGTAGAGGAGGAGATAGTGGAGGCTGTGGATGGGCCATTTGGACTTGATCTGCCATCATGTTTCTATGTTTCTAGTTAAAAAAGAGATATTGATGCCCTATATAAGATTTTGGTGAGACGTCATTTAGAATATTGTGTACAATTCTGGAGACTGCACCTTCAAAAAGATATAAACAGAATGGAGTCTGTATAGAGGAAGGCTACTAAAATGGTCTGTGGTCTTCGTCATAAGGCATGTGGGGACAGACTTAAAGATCTCAATCTGTATACTTTGGAGGAAAGGCAGGAAAGGGAAGATATGAAAGAGATGTTCAAATATTCCTGTGTATGTGACGTTCTCTTTTTCTTTGTTGTAAACCGTACAGAACTGCGAGGTTGTTACGGTATATAAGCCTATTGTTATGTTAGGTTACAAGGCAAATCTCGTTCAACTGAAAGGAAGCTCCAGAGTAAGAGGACATAGGATGACGTTAAAAGGTGATATACTTTTTTTTACACAAAGGGAGGTAGATGCATGGAATAGTCTCCAGGAGAGGTAGTGGAGACAAAGACTGTGTCTGAATTCAAGAACGTGTGGGACCTCTTAGGGAGAAGAGGAGATGGTAGATGCTGTGGATGTGCCATTTGGCCTTTATATATATAGTGCTCATAGATGTGTGCAGCGCTTTACACATTCTCTGTCCCTAGTGGGAGGGTTAAGTGACTTGGCCAGGGTCACAATTTGCTGCAGGGGGAATTGAACCCAGTTCATCAGGATCATAGTCCACTGCATTAACCATTAGGCTATTCCTCCACATACACAGACAGATATGTAAACACACCTCTCAACTTGAGCAGATAACCACATTTCTTGCAATTTGATTGAATAAACAAAAACATAATTAACTAGCATTTTTACAGCAAAAGTAAAATCAAGAAAAGAAAAGCCAAGGGACTAAAATCTAATCTACCCTCTTTACTTTCAGCATTGATGAACACTAAGAACATAAGAAGTTGCCTCCACTGGGTCAGACCAGAGGTCCATCTCGCCCAGCGGTCCGCTCCTGCAGCGGCCCATCAGGTCTATGACCTGTGAAGTGGTTTCTGACCACTTCTATAACCTACCTCTGGTTCTATCTGTACCCCTCAATCCCCTTATCCTCCAGGAACCTATCCAAACCTTTCTTGAACCCCTGTAAAGTGCTCTGGCCTATCACATCCTCTGGAAGCGTGTTCCATGTGTCCACCACCCTCTGGGTAAAAAAGAACTTCCTAGCATTTGTTCTAAACCTGTCCCCTTTCAATTTCTCCGAGTGACCCCTAGTGGTTGTGGGTCCCCACAGTTTGAAGAATCTGTCCTTATTCACTTTCTCAATGCCCTTTAGGATTTTGAAGGTTTCTGTCATGTCCCCTCTAAGTCTCCTCTTCTCTAGGGAGAACAGCCCCAGCATTTTTAACCTGTCAGCGTATGCAAAATTTTTCATACCTCTTATCAGTTTAGTCGCTCTTCTCTAGAGAATGGCACGGTGGTTGGTATCCGCAGCTTGTTGCGGATAACCACGGGTAACCCGCCGAAATGGGGGAGAGAAAAGAAGTGGTTGCCGCAGGTATGGGGAGAAGGCCATTCACCGCCCCATGGAGTAGTGAATGGCCTTGTCTCTGCAGTGAAGGGAGGGAACGCACACAGTCACCGATCGCACTCCCTCCCTCTATACTGATAGCCTCCGCCCGATTGCCACCGCCCTAGCATCTCCCTCCCTCCCTCCTGATCACCGCCTGAGCCCAATTGCCACCACCTGAGCATCTTTCTCTCTATTCCTTATCTTCGCGGCAGGCAATTTCTCTAGAAGTGCTTCCCACCAGCAGCCAGAGTGTTGAAATCACGTGTGGCCGCTGTAAAAGTCATCTCTGACACAACCGGAAGTTGCATCAGAGATGACCTTTCCTGCAGCTACACGCGATTTCAGCGCTCCAGCATTGCCTGCTGCGAAGGTAAGGAGCTGGGAGGGAGAAAAGGAGGAAAGTTGGGGTGGAAAGAACAGACGGTGAAGGGACCTGGGGAAAGTGGGGTGGGGAGGAACAGACGCTGAAGGGAACTGGAGAAGGTGGGGTGGAGAGGAACAGACACTGAAGGGAACTGGGGAAGGTAGGGTGCGGAGGAACAGGCGCTGAAGGGAACTGGGGAAGGTGGGGTGCGGAGGAACAGATGCTGAAGGGAAATGGAGAAGAGAGGGATTCCAGACTGAGGGGAGTGGAGGGAAGAAGATGGGTGGCAGACCAATTGGGAGGGGGGTTGGAGGGAGAAATGGAAGGGAGAGAGAAGGCAGACAGTGGATGGAAGGAAATGAATAAGGAGAAGATGAGGAAAGCACAAACCAGATAACAAAGGTAAAAAAAAAATTTATATTTATTTTATTTGTTTTAGGATAAAGTAGTATATTAGTTGTGTTGATAAAAATTTATAAACAAAGCCCTGCCAGCTGAACATCTCTTTCTCTAGTTCAGCAGCTAGAACTTTGATTTATAAGGAAGGAATAAGCTAAATATTGCAGTACTGAGGCTTGTATGGAGGGGATACGGCAGGGAGAGTGGTCGCAGGGATGGGGCAGTGACGGGGACAAATGTCATTCTCTAATGAACACCACACGTTTTCTTTTTCTACACTTCTAGAAACATTATTATTAAATCAATATACCTAATTACATTTTTTTTTGGGGGGGGGGTAGGAGGCAGGGAAAAATTATTCCTTAAGGATACACATTTGACAGCTGCCTGTATCTAAGGCCCTTTTCCTGAGAGCAGGTGCTTGGGTTGGTTTTTTTTTGGGGGGAAAGGGGGTTTACTTCATCTTTGTCTTAGAGATTGTGGAGCATGCTCCTCATCACCGACATCCCATGCCTACCTTTTGGACTATGGCCCAAACCTGCAGATAGATACCAGAAGCTGGATCTCAACAGGACAATTCTAAATAACAATGCACAATCAGAAAAGAAAAGGCCCAAGTACGCTAGCAGGCCATGGGCTTAATGTTAGCTCAGCTGGTTAATCTATTTAAGGAGTAAGCCCAAAAAGCTCAAACCTCACCCAACTCCTCGGGCTCCCTATCGCCTGCAGCCACTCCAGGGCTCAAACCAAACTAACAAAATGGTGATACCACCAGCGAGAAAGAGCTTGATCTGCCTTCATGTTTCTTCATGTTCAAGAAATTCAAACAAATGCTCAATCTCAGCAGAGAGCAGCAGCTTCAACAATAAAAAATGATGAAGCATATTAAATAAAACTAAATTTGAGTAGCCTTATGGTTAGAGCGGCAGGTTGTGAGCCAGAGAGACCAGGGTTTGAATCCCATGATACGTCTTGGGGCCTTGATCAAGCCCCTGAACTGTTCTTTTCTTCAGATACAAACTTAGATTGAAAGCTTTCCGGGACAGGGAAAGGTAATTTGCCTGGAACGACAGGAGCCAAATACTAAATAATAGTCCAACCCTGGTAACCCTAATCAATCCCACTTCACTTCTGCTACTCACCCCCCCAAAGAACTAAACCAGCCCCTAAAACATGAAGGAATCAAATGGCCAATCAGTTTACAAAATGGACCCAGTGGCCAACCCGGCTTGCAAGATTAGTGTTTTATTAACCTGCTAATTGTTACTGAATTTGTAAGAATTCAAATGCATTTTTCAGCAATTCTTCAGTCACATAGCTCACACATGCTATAGACTTCTATCTTCTAAAGAAATAATATTCTTGCATCTGTTTCCTTTTTAATTTAATTATCCTCTGTGCCATTTCTTCATGGTTATTGTGTTGGGTACATTTTAACTGGATTGTAGGTATTTCTTTAATTCATTTTTTTATCCCGTTCTCCCCAAAGAGCTCAGAAAGGGTTATAGAGTTATCAGATTACAATTTGCCATAGTTACGATACAAATTTTTATCCTAATTGAGCATATACTAAGGAACTAATACCTCTATGTACAGTTTAGGGTTTTTCAATACAAGTAAAGATGAGAACCTTGTATAATGCTGCTTCTAAAACGGTTTCCATTGTTTGTCCTTGCAGAAGAAAAAAAGCGTAAGGAACGGGAAGATCAGATGTACCGGGAGCGTCTGCGCACTCTTTTTATCATTGCTGTGGTGATGAGTCTGCTCAATTCCCTTAGTAGCAGCGGTGGGAACATCTCCTGGACTGACTTTGTGAATGAAATGCTGGCCAAGGGTGAAGTGCAGCGAGTTCAGGTGGTCCCAGAAAGTGATATTGTAGAGATCTACCTACACCCTGGAGCTGTTGTATTTGGGCGACCAGTGAGTGGCTTTGTTTCTGGATAGTAAGTGTGCCTCTGGGACCTGCCTAGGGAATCTTAAGTTCTGTTAGTGATTACCCTGTTTGGTCTCTCACTTCCTCACTGTCCCTCCATACTAGAGATGTGTACGGTTATGGGGATAAACAAAAGTCATTATGACTATGGGATGGATTGGAAGTGAATGGGAAGACCACATTATGTCCTCGTGCACACTTTGACTCGGAAACTTGACACCAGCATCTCGGATTAAAATAAAAACATTTGAAAGAGGAGTTCACACCTCTCACACCAAGCAGCATTATGGGGTAAAGATCTAGAACAATTGCTCACGCCTTCCACTTATTTAGGACACGCCTAAAAACATATCTGCTCCTGAAGTATCTAGACAACTGACCCGTTCAATTCTTCCTCTTGAACTATTAACCACTATCTTTGACCTCTGTTAAGTTCATTCAATTTGTACCATCTTTTAATCTTTGTAAACCGCATAGAACTTCACGGTCCTGCGGTACATAAAAAACTGTTATTATTATTCACCTTGATTCGAAGCATGTATTCAGCAATTTTGGTAGTGAGAGCGACCACTGATAAACTGGTGTCAATATTTGTTGATTGTTTCAAGCATTTGGGCAGCTATTTCATCAGTGTGACTGATATAATGCTGCTTTCCTATTAGCTTCCTTTTGAGATGAGGTCTGGATAGGTTGTGCAAGTCATAATCTCTCATCAAAAATGGAAGTTGTCTCACCTATCCTGAAGAAGCTTCACTAGCTGCCAGTTCAGGCTCTTCTCACTTTAAACTTTTGTATTGGATTATGTCCTGATTATTTAATTTCCCTATTTTCTTTTCCTTTGTCCCCTTGAACTAGAGAATTCTGTTTGATTTATTTACATGTTTTGTTAGTGAAATACAAAAAAACTCTATGACTACATCTTTTTCTTACCAAACTGTTACAGCCTGGATTTCTGTCATTTTGAAAGGCTTTAAAACTTGCTTGTTTAAAAACACTTACATTTTTGAGTAAGGGGTTGGAGGCAGAAGTAATAAATTAGGAGCTTCTGTTATTTATTGGAAGTCACTCTCTCTCCTGTGAGCCAAAATGTTTTGTTAGCTAAACTTGTAAGGTAAAAACTGCACACATAGAACTTTTAAACTACCAAATACACTGGCAGTGCAATTAAGGTTTAAAATTTCAAGTTTTTCAGTTAGACATGGGCAAGAAAAAAAAAAACCCTGAAAAATAAAACAAAGTTTACTGGATAGGTCGGGACTCTGACTGTGAAACAGCCTCTTTTGACCCAGCCTTGAAATAACAGGTTAGCACTAAAAGGACTGTGAATAATCCAGGGACAAGGTAGACACTTACCCTAAGAAGATAATGTATTTGGGATCTGAAGCTAGGCTGGCATCGATTGTTAGAGAGAGGAGCTGCGGGTTCAGCTGGGCTCTTGCCTCCTGGAGTTTGACTTAAAGTTTCAATTCCACAGCAGCCCATTGAGAAGCAATACAAGCCTGCCTGCCTGCACTGCAGCACGCACACCGTAGCCGACCGGAAGTGTTCCCCTGACATCAAAGCCGACGTCAGAAGAAAGGCTTCACGTCGGTCATATGCAGCGTGCATGTGACTGACGCCAAGCTTCCCCTCTGACGTCGGGGAACACTTCCGGTCGGCTACATGTGTGTGCTGCAGTGCAGGAAAAGAAGATGAGCCTCTCGGCTCGAGCTGCCTCCAACCCCGCGGGATCCCCAAGACCACGAGGGCCGTCCCCATGGGATCCCCGTGACCCTAGGGGCCGTCCCCACGGGATTCCCGCAACCCGAAGGGGGAACCCGCGGGATCCCCGTCGTCCCCATTCCCGTGCCAGCTCTTTACTTTGAACCTTGCTTGGGGAGTTGCAGAATACAAGCACCATTTCCACTGATTCAAATGACCTCTTCAGTGAGGAAAGCAAGCTTATGAAAACCGAAGGTCAACAATAGCCAATCCACTTTGCAAGTACCTGGCAAGATCCCAAAAGAGTACAACAGATTTTATTCTGCTTATCCTAGGAAAAGAACAGTGCATTTTCCCAAGTCTATCTTAATAATAGCTTATAAGAAATTATCCACACCCTGCTAAGCTAACTGCTTTCACTGTGTTCTCTGGTAATGAGTTCTAGAATTTAGTTAGACACTGAACGATGAAATGTTTCTATGTTTTGTTTTATGTTCAATCTGTTTTATTAAATTCAAGGAACAGATATGATATACAACAAAATATTGTAAGATCTGTTTATACAAATCAAGAAAGGAACCTACAAAACTCCCCTCCCCCCAATAACTTTTCCCTGTATCTGAACAACGGACAATTTGCCAGAGCATAAATAAAGTACATAAAGCTGACCATCAACAATGTATATAAAATAGTATAATTGACCTCCCTAATGCTCAATATGCACCACTTATATCTGCTTCTATCTCCTGGAGGGATTCGTTCCCTCCTGGAGATGTTTGTGTTTGAACTACCTTCAATAATACCTGTTTCTTTTTTATTAGGAATCTTTAATTTGGTTTTGGAGTGGGGGTGGGGATGGGTGAGGTTTTTCTTTAGGGAGATTCTGGGGGACGTAGAGGTAGGCGAGTTTCATTGGGCCCTATGCTGAAGAGTTACAGTGTATCTTTTGTTTGGTTGCTTCTCCCTTGAGGTTGCATCCTTGGGAATCGATTTGTATTGACTGTTGGTTTGTTTATTTGATAATACTAATAAAATCCATCTCCATGTTAATGCTCGATATGCACCACTAACAACAAAGACAAGAAATAAATGACAATAACAGTTATGGGTTAAATGTAATAACTCGTCTCAGTAAAACTGTCCCCAGCCAACTCCCAATGAACAACACAAAAAAGAAAACCATGAACACATGTCCACGACCAAGTACAGCTTAGCAATCCTTAGTTTGAAGGAGAACACTGAAAGCCTGAAGACTTCTAGCCCTCGAGGATAGAGATTGGATAGATTGCGAGAAATCGTTCTTTCCCCCTAGGAGAGGAACTTGCTTTATTGCTTTGCCCCCTAGTCCTGGGAAAGAGTAAAGAAGCAAAGGGTTTTGGAGATCTTATGGGATTCCGACATGGAAGTTTGTATAGATTGGACATTTCAGTGTCGTCGTAGATAACAATCATCGTCTGAGTCATGAGGGAAGACTGCAAAATAACTGATAAGTTTGATTGATTCTTCCTTCCTTTCAATTTTGGGAATTTTTTTGTTTTGTTCTTAGTGACTATGACATTTTGAATTTTTTGTTCTTCAGTATTGACTTGTTTTTTTGACTGGGAATGTTTTCTTCCTGTTGGGAGTTTTTTTCAGATGGCAACATGCTATCTGGCCTTTTTCTGGCTTTGGCCAATGAGAATATTTGTGACTCCTTTGAGAGACTGGAATACCTGATCCTCATGGAGCTTTGAGGCCTGTTTATTAATATTTTTAAAATGTTGTTCATGGTCACTAACTGCAAACCATATTTTTGGTACTAGATAAATTTTATACATGCTGTGAATTGTAGTTTACTAATTCTTTTGATATAAACTGAACAGAATTCAGTGTTGCTTGTGGTGCTTCTGATGTTCCCATTGAACATGGGTAGAAGATGATACATTTTTAAATCTTAATAATTCTATTTCTTCCTTATAGAGATTGGCTCTTATGTATAGAATGCAAGTAGCCAACATTGACAAGTTTGAAGAGAAGCTGCGAGCAGCAGAAGACGAGTTGAAGATTGATGGGAAGGACCGGATCCCTGTCTCCTACAAACGCACTGGCTTCTTTGGAAAGTACGGTTTATGGAGCTCTGAACACTTAAAAAAATTCTATAGCCTGCTGGTTGGGGGTGAGCAACACAGGCCGTTAAAATTTCCAGTGCAGTTATATTGTGATGACAACATGCTATCAGGCAAGAGAACAGATAAACACCAAATGCCACAATATAAAGATAGATAGATAGATATAGGATTTCTATGCCACTGAATAGTATACATAGCTGATCAACACACAGATTGTCATTTCTGTCCAGGAACTTAGAAAGGCTGGCTACCAAAAGACTGACAGAACAAATGAGTCTTAAGTGTCTTTTTGAATTCAGATAAAGTAGGAAGATGCCATATGTGCAGGGGAAGATGGTTCCAGAGTTTGGGTCCTATATAATGAATACCAATAACTGAGATGAATTTCAGATAAAGGTGGCAAAGACAGAAGGTTGTTATCAGCAGACTGGAGAACCCAAAGAGGAGTATATGGAATAATAAGTTTACTGAGGTATAAAAGGATGTGTGAAATATGAGATTTGTAGACCAGGGTCAGAGTTTGAAAGTGATATGTGCAGAGAATGGAAACCAGTGTTAAAATTTTAGAGGAGTTAATGATTGAATTGTTGCGCTGAGTGAAGTAATTTAACTGCAGTGGATTGTACAAATTGCAGTCTTTTTAGTGTGGTTAAGTAGAAGTCTGGCTTATAATAAGTTGCAGTAGTCCAGATAAGAGATCACCAAGGCATGAACCAGGGGCCAGAGCAGTGTAGGTGATAACAGAAACTGAACAGACCTGATACGCTGTAAAGCAAAAAAGGAAGAGTGAATGACCGAGTTAATTAGTTTATTGTCAAAGATTACACCCAGAATTTTGATAGAACATAAGCACACCCACCAGACATAGCCCTGAGCACAGGGAAAACAAGAGGAGGAGAGGTGCCGATGCCAGAAATGACACTCGGTATACGTCATGGGGCTCATAATCGAAAGAGAAAAACGTCCAAGCGCCAATAATCAAACCGGGTTTTGGACGTATTTCTAAATGACTTAGGCCCTCATAGTGCCACTCAACGTCCAAAGCTAAACGGGCCATTTCAGGAGTCGTGTTGAGGGCGAGACGTGGGCCAGCTTAGACTTAGTCGTACAGCATGTATAACCAAAAGTGATACAGCCCACGATCGACGGAACTTGGACGTTGTGACTTAGACCAGTGTTCTTCAACCTTTTTACACCTGTGGACCGGCGGAAATAAAATAATGATTTCGTGGACCGGCAAACTAATAAGACTGAAATTTTTAAAAACCCCATTGCCGCCCCATCCCCGCGAGCTTGGTCCCGTTAACCATCTGATCCCATCCGCACAAGCCTCGAATAGTTATGATTTTATATTGAACATATTTTATTAAAGTATAAAAAGAAACAATATTCTGTACAATTGTCATTTTATAAATATAAATAATACAGGGCAAGGATCAACAAAACCCCCATCTCCCCTCCCCTTCACATATATCCCCTCTACTATCAACAAAACTGAATAAGCCAAATTATTACAGAATGCTACACAAATATCATGCTAACAGAATACCATAGTCACACATGGCAGGAATGGTGTTAGGGGAGTGGAACTAGGGCAACTGCCTCCTGGTCAGAGAGAGCCCTAAGCCAGCTGGAAGCTAAAGACACACTGCCTGGGCTTTGCACTCCCCAGTTATGTCTAACATCAGCTCTAGCAAGATACATATTTTAAATCTGATATATTCTAATCACAAGATAGAAATAAAATTATTTTTTTCTACCTTTTGTCGTCTCTGGTTTCTGCTTTCAACTTCTTTTCATTCTCTTCCATCCACTGTCTGCCCTCTACCCCTCCCCCTTCCATATGGTATCTGCGTTCTTTCTATGCCCCTCTCTCCTACACCAGATCTAGCATCTTTGTCCCTCTTTCCTTATTTTTCATCTGATCCCCCTTCCCAGCATAAATCTCTTTCTACTTTGTCATTCCTCTGTCTCTCCCCTTTCCCTCATCTGATCTCTCCATTCCATTCTGACTCCTTCCCCTCCTCTAATCTCCCTGCCAGCTGTTTCTTTCCAGTGTTCCTCCTCCCCTGTCCAGCAGTACCTTCTCCCTTTCCTCCTCCTCCTCTTATCCAATAGTAACTCTCGTCTTTCCCTTTCCCTTCTCCCCTGTCAGCAGTAGCCCCTTCCCCTCCCTTGCCCCTTCTCCCTTCCTTCCTTCCCTCTCCAGCAAATGTTTCCTCTATGTAGGCTAGCAGCAGCTCTGTGTGCTTTTAACTTCGGCACACAACTGCCCCTAAGCAGTATTTTAGCCGCGGTTTCATGAGGCAGCCTCATGAAACCGCGGTTAAAATACTGCTTAGGGGCAGTTGTGTGCCGAAGTTAAAAGCACACAGAGCTGCCCCTGCTTGTCTGGGGGTGCGGAAACATACGCGGCAGGAGTAGGAGGTGGAAGGCAGGAGTGCCGGCATAGCGACGGCAACAGGAAGTTGCACGTCAGCTGACGCCGGCGGTTGAAGAACTGTGACTTAGACCATTTGAAACATGGTCTGAGTCACAAAAACCCACCTAAACTCACCAGATATGCACTGAAAACACATAAAACAGACCCCCCACACACTACCCCAGTGGTCACCCCCCCCCCATCCCTATAATAATTTTAATCACAACTTTAAAATTCAGCCTCCAGATCATCATCACCTGGCATAGAAAAGCCTAGTTGTCCAGCACAGAGGCAGCTTAAGTCGTCTTGTGGCTGGGTTAGGGTCCCATAGAGAGGAGAACCCATACCCATGAGCCCCTGTAATCACTGCATTGATACTTAAACATGTGCACTGCCCTATACACCCCCAAAACCCTTTTTTACTGGCATATAAGTGGCTCCTGCAGCCATAGGGGCTATTGGGGTGGTAGATAAGTGGGTCTAGGGGATTCTGGAGGTGGTTTGGGGGGCTCACCATCACCTATAAGGGAGCTGTAGTGAGGAGAAGCCATGGCACTCTATTTGTGCAGTTCACAGCAGTGCCCTGTAAGGTACCCCACTATTTAGGTGCCCTGTCTGGGTGTTCTGTCCATCACTTTGCAGGCCCCTCCCACGTCCAACAGGGCTTGTTCTAGACGTTTGAACTTGGACGGACAGTTGGACGAAAATGTGCTTAAAAGATCGACGTTTTAGCGGCTTGGACGATCAGATCTTCAGGACGTATAATTGGACGATTTTCGAAAGTCAAAAGACGTTGGACGTCTCTTTCGAAAATGGGACTTAGGCTCTTTTTGACTTTGGACGACTTGCGAAATGGACGTAAACGGACTTAGATGTCCCTTTTGATTATGCCCCTCCACGTGTTCAATCCTGGCAGCACACTTGGAATCTTGCATACCGCAGCACACAGTTTGCAATTCACTGCACTAAAAGAAAGCAAATTAGCAGGTAAGACCTAATCTACCCATTGGTTAACTGGACTGTAGAGACCCTTAGAGTGATACTTTATACCAGTCATTCGCAGTCTCCACCTGCAGGTAAGAGAGTGTAAATTCACATGTCTGGAGGGTCTCAGAAAGAAAATTAGCAGGTAAGCCCTACTTTCTTCAGACTTTTTCCTTCATGAGATTACTACCACTACTAGTATTTATTATTTCTATAGTGCTGAAAAGGTGTACGCAGCACTGTACATTTTGACATACAATAGACAGTCCCTGCTCAGAAGAGCTTGCAATCTAATTTAGACAGGACATTACAGGGTTGGGGAGATTATGGTAGAGGAAATGATACAGTGGGTATCCAGTTGTTGAGATGTTGAGTGAAGACAAACACATCTGTGAGGGCAGAGACTCACTGTTCTAGATGATCCATATACTTTTTAAAATGTGGTAGGCTGAGGATTTTACAGTGATTTTTGGTTGCACAGTATATGGTGACCTCTTTGCTTTTGTTTTGATTTGTAGTGCCCTTTACGCCCTGGGAATGGCAGCTGTGGGAGTAGCTATTCTGTGGTACATCTTCCGTCTGGCTGGAATGGCAGGAAGAGAAGGTGGCTTTAGCGCCTTTGTAAGTTGCGTCAGATTTGTTTCCTCTTTCCCTGGTGTGCAGTAACAGAGCTGCTGAGCTGGATAATCTGCAGCTAATCTTCCTTTCCAAATCTCTGAGTAAAGAAAATATACAGAATCATAAACGAGAATAAACAAGTTTCAAGTTTATTTATGGCTTGATATACCAACCATTCAATATAATTAGGGAGATAACCAATGTAACTCTGTGATGAATAACTCAAATCTTATTTACTTAATCACAGCTCTTAAATTAACTAATACTAGTATACATAATAAGTTTCATAAAAATTAGTGAAGTGCTCAGACCATATAACCAATGATTCAGTGTTGACACCAAACTGTGGTTAATAAAGGGACCATCATTGCCTTCACTGTCCCTCACCCAACCATTGAATCTTCTTAATAGTAATAATTAAATGAATCCTAAGTCTTATCTGAAATGGCTGGGAAGATGGATATTCAGTAACCAGAGCTGTATTAAAGTGTAGTGCTCTAGTGTGCTAAAACTTGCATGAAATATCAACTGTATCGCCATATTATAATCCCTGAACCCCCGACTCGAGTTTCGGCTCTTCATCAGGAGGGGACACTGTTAAAACAATCAAATATATGAAAAACGAAATAAATCATATAACTGAATCCTCTATCTTGTGACCTTTCTTATCTTATTCTAATTGTCTACTTAATCTCTTATAACATATCTATAATCCTCAATCTTTAACCTGTTATTGGCATTCTATGTCCAGAAGGCAGCGGAAATATGGCGATATAATGTCTCTAAGACCAGTCTTTGGTTTTTTATTCATAAATCCAGATATCAGTTTATACCACTGTGCGGCCTGGTGTCCCAAGAAACCTGCCTGAAAGCATAAGAATTCCAGACTATACTGATTGCTAAGATTTTTCCATTCAGGGAACCCCTCCTGAATAGCCTGCTTCAGCTGCAACCATTTAAAACTTTGTGATTTATTTAAACCATATTTATGTTGCAACTGTGACAAATCAAGCAGTTTACCATTTGAAATAACATCACCTAAGGTCCGTATACCTGCAAGAATCCAATGCTTCCATACGATTTTAAATCCGCCAATTTGAATCTTGGAGTTTAGCCAAATAGATTGATTTGTTGATTTGTGTATTGGGTTAGGTGTTAAATTACTTACATAACGTAATGTTTTCCATGTATCCATCAATATTCTGTTCTCTTTTTATATTCTAGGCATTTTTACACTGAGAACATGAGATAAATGTAAAGGAAACATGAGTCGCCATTCCAAATACAACCAATCTGGGGTATTTTCCATGAGCTCTGGGAGGACCCAATACATACCCTGACGTAAAATATAGGCTTTATGATACCAATAAAAGTTTGGAAAATTTACCCCACCCTCCGCAATTGGTTTTTGTAAAGATACTAAAGCAATTCTAGGCATTTTACCCAGCCAAACAAATTTTGTAAGACTACCATTAGCTTTTTATAAAAGGACCCTCATTCTCATTTGATAACAAACCACAGGCAACGGTAAAATCGTCCAACCCAGGCGACCTACCAAGCTTCATAGAACACAGCGCTCCACGAGCCTCAACCAACGTAAGAGGGCGGTCTAACCGTTCTACATCTGCCTGTGCAATCTGGGGCAACTCTGCAGAAGCTAGATAAGCGTCCTGGTCCTGTGAGGGCCCTGGTGCCTCCGGAGTGTAGAGTTGGGAATAATATTCCACAAAACGGGCGCGAATAGCATCTTCAGTCTGCAACAATTCCCCAGAGGCCGCCCGAAGCGCAAGAATCTGATTACGTGTCTGTCGCACCTTAAGACGATGGGCAACCAATCGACTAGCTTTGTTAGAAAACTCAAAATATCTCTGTTGGAGAAGCTGTAAGTTATGGTGTAATCTGTCCAAGTCTAAAGCCTGGAGATCCCGACGTACCTGAAATAATCTCTCCCGCAGCTCCGCATCCCAGGGACGACGCTTATGCATACACTCCAACCTACCAATCACACCCAACAGGGCCGCCGCATCCTCCCGTCGTTTACGCTGCCGGGCCGACGACAGGGCAATCAATCTGCCCCTAAGGGTAGCCTTCAACCCCTCCCAGACCGCCTCTAACGAGGCTCCACACTCCACATTCACACCCAAATATTCTTGTATCCACCCTTCAATCTGTGCTCCCACCTCCGGATCATCTAGCAGACTATCATTGAAACGCCAGAATTTCTGTCCCGAGCCTCCACCCACCCCCTGGATCCGCAACCACACCGGGGCATGGTCCGACCACGTGAGGGATTCAATCCCCGCAGACTCCACCCTCCGAAGTAATCCCCGCTCCACATAAACATAATCAATTCTAGAATATGAGGAATGTACTCCCGAAAAATAAGTATAGTCCTTAACCGAAGGGTGTAGCCACCTCCAGCAGTCCACCACATTCAGAGTAGCCAATGCCTCACGCAACAGTTTACGATCCCTTTTTCCATATTGATTCGCCCTCCCTGAGTTATCCAAATGAGGGGTCACTGTAAGATTAAAATCCCCACCAAAAACCAGGGCTCCCCCCTTAAATTTGAGGATACGAGGGACCAACTCACGGAAGAAGGTCCCCTGACCCTCATTAGGGGCATATACATTTACCAGGGAATACAAGACCCCCTCAATCAGAGCATCCAACATGATGTATCTGCCCTGAGGATCCCGCACCACCCTACGTACCTCACAATGAATCCCCTTACGAATAAGGATTCCCACCCCACCCCTCTTAGAAGTGCCCACCCGGGAAGCCCAAAAGGCCTGCGGGAACCTATGATCCCCGACCAAGGATTCATGGGACTGGAGTAGATGTGTTTCCTGGACAAAACAGACATCAGCTCTCAAACGGAGCAATTCCCTATAGAAAGCCCTTCTCTTATTGGGGGAATTGAGACCCCTAATATTATAGGAGACCAATCTAAACGCCCCCATATTCCAGATTAAACAAGAACCACACAGGCCCAACCCTAGCAAACATGTCCACACGTCCCCCCCTCTTCCCCCCATCCCTCCCCTCCACCCCACCTCCCCCAAAGTGAGAGTCCTCAGATCTCCCACCAGCATACAAAGAAGTGAACCATCCCCATGGCCTCTTACACACATCCCACAATCAAACATCAACTATCAAGTACAGTGCGTACAACAATCCCCCTTACCCCACCCACCAACCTCCCAAACTCCCACACCACAGGTCACAATCTCCCCTCCCCCATGCTTCAATACCCCCCATAGAACACCAACACAAAACTTTCAACTTCCCCCTCCCACCACATCCCAAACCTGACAGTGTGTTACCCCCACAAAACACCCTCCCAAGAAGCAAAATCCAACAATCCATTCCCAGGGAGGGGAGTCCAAAGACCCCCCACCGAGACATAAAAATGACAGTGGAAATAGGGAAGAAACAAGTACAGTCAATCAGCTCTCAGGGGGGAGCACTTGAAGAAGAAGCAGTGGCCTGAAGAGGGGGTCCGCCCCCTCGGCCACCCCTCCCGCTCCGGGATCTGTTCTCCACTCGTTGCCAGCGGGAGGAGGCAGGGCGCCCCACTTGGTTAGGCATCACACCCCCCGCCGGAGCAGCCTCCTCAGGAATCTCAATTCCCGCTTGTTGCAACAGCCCACGGGCCTCTCGAACAGTGGTAACTCTTGTGTGGACTCCATTGATGGTAATAACTCCAAAAGGGTAAGTCCAGCAATAGCGTATATTGCTGCGCTGCAAAGCCTTAGTCACTTCTTTGAACACCCGACGTTTCTGGAGCGTGCCAGCAGCTAGATCCTGATAAAACTCCAGCCGGTGACCCTCCCAGGTGACCGTGCCCATCTCCCGGGCTCTGCGGAAGATCCGCTCTTTAATAACAAAGCTCTGGAGGCACAACACTATATCTTTAGGTTGATCCAGTGTCCGGGGTCCCAGAGCACGATGAGCCCGTTCCAATCCCGGCTCCAGTGTATCATCCTGCAGGAGCCACCTGATCAGCTTGATTGTAGTAGCACGGACATCTTTAAACTCAGGCAGGTCCGGTAGGCCCCGCACCCTCAAATTATTACGCCGGGTGCGATTCTCCAGGTCCTCGACCTTATCCAGAAGAAGTTGGAAATCCGCAGACACCGTCTCCAGTGATCTCTGCATTCCAGTTACACTATCCTCACAACTATCCAAGCGCATCTCCACCACCTCGACCCTCGTGCCCACCTCCACCAGGTCAGTGCGTAGCTCCTGCACCGCCCCCCGTACCTGCACAGCCACCGCAGAGATATCAGATTTTACCTCTGCAATCCAGCGCTGCATATCCGCTTTAGTGAGCGGGTCCAGCGATGCGCTCTCCGGCACCGGGTCCACAACCATGTCCACCACAGCCGCTGGGGCTCCGCTCGATTTCGCCGCCTCCCCACTGCTCGGCTCGGGGCCCATACTGCCACGTGCAGCCCGGCTCAGCGCTTGTTCCAGCGTGCGCTGGCCGGGTTTGTCGCCAGGCAACTTTTTCCACGTTGCCATAGTGTGCACCGTAGCTTCACCCCCGGGGACAAAAAATTTGCGCCGTTTACACACCGAAATGATAGTTATTTCGCAGGCCCGAACGGAGCTCTCAGTTCAAGCTCCCATCTGCGGCGATGACGTCACTTCCTTCCCGATAAATTATTATTAATATACAATCTTGCAGAAGGGGAGCTATACAACGTCTGAATCATTTGTATAAATCCTGAACCTATACCAAACCAATCTAATGCTTGATACATGAAAGTCCATTCAACCCGATCAAAGGCTTTCTCCGCATCCAAAGAGACAGAGAAAGCCGGATCTTTTATGGCTTTTGTTAAATTTAACATATGAAAAGCCAATCTGGTATTATTAGAGAAATGTCTTTTAGCAACAAATCCCGTTTGGTGCATATCAATAATAAAAGGGAGAGCCTTAGCCAAGCGTAAAGCCAAAGTCTTAGCTAAAAGTTTTCCATCAACATTGATAAGCAAGATAGGCCTGTAGTTTGAAACCAAAGTGAAATCCTTGTTTGGCTTTGGCAAAACAATTGTTAATGATTCTGCCATAGTACATGTAATACAACCCTTAGTAAGTTGGGACTGATATAAATTTAATAAATGAGGCAATAGGGTAATTTGAAATGATTTATAAAACTCTACTATGTATACTATTATTAGTTAATTTAAGAGCTGTGATTAAGTAAATAAGA
Source organism: Geotrypetes seraphini (assembly GCF_902459505.1). NCBI lineage: Eukaryota > Metazoa > Chordata > Amphibia > Gymnophiona > Dermophiidae > Geotrypetes > Geotrypetes seraphini. The sequence continues at coordinate 7,960,976 of NC_047087.1, read as the reverse complement.
TTTGATATACCAGCCATTACATGTATCTGGATGGTTTACAATATTAAAAATTAGAAAAATCTAATAAAATGTAATTGAAGTAAAATAAGAGGAGGGTAAAACTAAAACTATGACAAATTAAGACTTATTAGAAGCGAAAGGTACTAAGGGATAGGGAAGTTTTAATTACAATATGTAAATAAAAAGGAAGGATAGAGGAATAGGGAATAACGAGAGGAAGACAGGGATGGCGCACACAGTTTCAGAAAACAAAAGCCATCTCAGTTTTAAAATGAGGATCTTGTCAAACATAGTTTTATCAATACTAAGATGTGAATAAACGTGGATAAAGGTGAGCCAGAGCCGGCTGATGTAGTGTAGCTCGACGTTCAGAAAGCTTTTGACAAAGTTCCTCATGAGAGGCTCCTGAGAAAATTAAAGAGTTATAGGGTAGGAGGCAATGTTCAGTTGTGGATTAGGAACTGGTTATAGAAAACCGAGGGGAGGGTTAAATGGCCATTTTTCTCAACGGAGGAGGGTAAATAGTGGAGTGCTGCAGGGTTCTGTACTGGGACTGGTGCTATTTAACTTATTTATAAATGATCTGGAAATTAGAATGACGAGTGAGGTGATTAAATTTACAGAAGCCACTAGACAGGTCAAAGTTGTGAAATGCATGCAGATTGTGAAAAATTGCAGACAGACATTAGGAAATTGGAAGACTGGACGTCCAAGTGGCAGATGAAATTTAATGTGGACAAATGCAAAGTAATGCATTTTGGGAAGAATAATCCAAACTATAGTTACCAGGTGCTAGGGTTCACCTTGGGCATTAGTGCCTAAGAAAAGGATCTGGGTGTCATCATAGACAATATGATGAAACCTTCCGCCCAATGTGCGGCTGCGGCCAAAAAAGCAAATAGGATGCTAGGAATTATTAAAAAAGGGATGGTTGGTGTGACCTCACCTTGAGTATTTCGTTCAATTCTAATCGCCTTATCTCAAAAAATATAGTGGAACTAGAAAAGGTTCAAAGAGCAACCAAGATGATAAAAGAGATGGAACTCCTCCCGTATGAGGAAAAACTAAAAAGGTTAGGGCTCTTCAGCTTGGAAAAGAGACGGATGAGGGGAGATTTGATTGAAGTCTATAAAATCATAAGAATTGCTGCTGCTGGGTCAGACCAGTGGTCCATCATGCCCAGCAGTCCGCTCACGCGGCGGCTCTCTGGTCTAAGACCAGCGTCATAGCCGAGACTAGCCCTATCAGCGTGTGTCCTTGTTCAGCAGGAACTTGTCTAACTTTGTCTTGAATCCCTGGAGGGTGTTTTCCCCTATAACAGCCTCCGAAAGAGCGTTCCAGTTTTCTACCACTCTGGGTGAAGAACTTCCGTTTGTACGGAATCTATTCCTTTTTAACTTTAGAGAATGCCCTCTCGTTCTCCCTACCTTGGAGAGGGTGAACAACCTGTCTTTATCTACTAAGTCTATTCCCTTCAGTACCTTGAATGTTTCGATCATGTCCCCTCTCAGTCTCCTCTGTTTGAGGGAGAAGAGGTTCCACTGTATATATATTTTTAATAAACTTTTATAGTTTTATGCTTTTACTTTCCTTTGTCACCCTTGTACTGCGCTTACACGACTATTTTGTTTTGGACCATTTTTACTCCTTTGCTGTTTTTTGAACTCAGGTCAATGCCATAGATGTTGACTTTATTTATGTTTCTTCCTTGAAGGAGCATCTCCATAGCCCCTTGTTCATTGTTCCCACAGAACCAGTTGAAGATGGCTCGTTTCACAGTTGTCGATGGGAAATCTGGTAAAGGGATCAGCTTCAAGGATGTGGCTGGGATGTATGAAGCTAAAATGGAGGTCAAGGAATTTGTGGATTATCTGAAGGTAAAAGCACAAATGTGGTGAATATTAATAGAGAAGCACTGTGTGAGTTGTGTAAGCCATTGTAGGCTCGCTCTGAGTTGGGATAACAGATTCAGCATCAGGAATGTATTTTCAACCTCTGCCTGTGCCAGAATTTGTGGCGGCTTGTACGAGAGTGAAGGGGACATTGCTGTGGTCTTAGTGTCCCCCATGTAGTGTTTCACAGATCTTTGGCTGAAGTTGGAATCGGAATGACCATTAGAAGACCAAGTTGACCCAAATGAATAGACTGTTACCAAAATCTAAAACTATGCTTACAGCTCCCTATTGCACTCTGGGGGGAAAAAAGGCAGCAGCACCACATCAAAAAGAGAGGCAGGGCCAGCTTAACACTATCCCCCTCTTTTACAAAACCGCAAAAACGTTTTTTAGTGCAGAGCATTCAGCACGCCAGCCTGCGCTAAAAACCGCTATCACGGTTAGACACTAGGCAAACATATATTTGTGAGCCCCTCTCATCCTCCCTCTTAGTGGTAGAGGGGAAAAGTATTGAATCTAGTTGTGGGTCCAGAGGTGATAAAGACAGGTTGTTCACCCTCTCCAAGGTAGAGAGAACGAGAGGGCACTCTCTAAAGTTAAAAGGGGATAGATTCCATACAAACGTAAGGAAGTTCTTCTTCACCCAGAGAGTGGTGGAAATCTGAAATGCTCTTCCGGAGGCTGTTATTAGGGAATACACCCTCCAGGGATTCAAGACAACGTTAGACAAGTTCCTGCTAAACCGGAACGTACATAGGTAGGGCTAGTCTTAGTTAGGGCACTGGTCTTTGACCTAGGAGTTGCCACGTGAGCGGACTGCTGGACTCGATGGACCACTGGTCTGACCCAGCAGCAGCAATTCTTATGTTCTTAATAGTTTGTTTGGGAGTGAGCATGGGGACTAGGCTTTAAATGAAGTGACTTGATAGAGCTGCTAAGTTAACCAATTACAGGAGGAAGATTTTAGGCCAGTCCTGGATGTTTGACATCTTCATCATGATGCATTATGTGACCTGTAGTTCTGATTTCAGTGGGTAGAATCAGGGACCACAAGTAGTTCACTGAATTAGGATGCAAGTTCAACCTCCAGACTAGCCAAAGTGTTTCCCTCCTGAAACTGGATAACTTGGCAGCTTTGTAGTAATAGGCCTCTAGTTCAAACCAGAAATGCCAAAAGTAGACTGAAATGTTCTAAGGGAAGCTCTGTTTATATGTGACTTCCCACCAGAGCCACAGAAATGTACACAAATGCAGAAACATCCCCTCCCCGCTTTTATCAGGTACACACATGTACAGTCTGTCGCTTTCCAGAAAGGACCATGCCCTACTGGTGCTGTACTGCTTCTATAAGTCGGTGCCCTCCATCCACAACTAAGTCTGTCCATCATGTCCAGTTCTTGTATTTGCTGCCAGTTTTTTCTCAGCTTGCAATAGTCTTCTCACATTCCCCCCACCCTATTCTTGTTACATTTTTAGTCTTTCTCAATAGCCCTACTCATCCCTCCAAGATATTCAGTTGCTCTACTGCTGTCCTCCAAGGCCCTGTGTAGAGCTCGGTTCTCCCCACAGCACCTGTACCTCAGTTCCTACTTCCTGTGATTAGAGCAGCCTTTACATTACTTGGATTATACCAGTCTCTGCACTGCAAGGTTGAGAGCTAAACTGAAAAAATATCCAGATACTTTAGCTTTCATTCTGGCTTTGAGACAGTAAAGAGAGAAATTTTATAGTATCCTAAAAAAAAAAAAAAAAGTCCAGACAATTATGTTAAGAAGCCTAAGAAGCCTAGGATTGGCATCTAACAGGGTCCCCCTAAATTCTTGGGCCCCTTAACATGGTCCTGGAAATAATATTCCTTCTTAATCCTTGTTCCTTCCTATTTCAGTGAAGAGAAGTTAGCTTCTATAGCCCTATGTAAATACCCATATGTCTCGTTCTTTTCTGCTTCCAGAGCCCAGAACGCTATCTCCAGCTTGGTGCCAGAGTCCCTAAAGGAGCACTGTTACTGGGACCGCCAGGCTGTGGAAAGACTTTGTTAGCCAAGGCAGTGGCTACAGAAGCTCAGGTTCCATTCCTGGCCATGGCTGGCTCCGAATTTGTGGAGGTGATAGGAGGTATGTAGTAGAGAATGACATGGTGCCGGTTACCCGCGGCTAGCCGCGTTTAGCCGCAGGTAACCTGCCAAAACGGTGACCAAAAAAAATGGTCACCGCAAATTCGAGGACAAGGCCATTCACCGCCCCGTGGAGCGGTGAATGGTAGCACCGGGCGGTGAACAATCTTGAACGCGCGGTGACCGAGCGTTCGAACCGGCAGCCCACTCTCTCCCACTGGCCATCCATATATCTTCCTCCCTCCTTTTCCCTTACCTTTTCTTCTTAAAATGGCGATTTCTATAAGGCTACGAGCTGTATTACAGCCGGAGCCTTGAAGTCGCGTTGCGTTGCCTGCTGGTAAAAGTCTCCTCTGACGCAACTTCCTGTTTCTGGTTGCATCGGAGGAGACTTCTAGCAGGCAACCCGATGCGGCTTCAAGGCTCCGGCTGTAATACAGCTCGTAGCCTTATAGAAATCGCCAGTTTCAAGAAGAAAAGGTAAGGGAAAAGGAGGGAGGGAGGGAAATGCACGGCTTGCCAGCGGGAGGGAACTGCTGGACCGCATGAAGGGTGCTTGGGGTTGGGGGATGGAGAGGAGAAAACGCTGAAGACGGGGATGGTGCTGGGGCGGGTGAAAGAGACAGCGGGGTGGTGAAGGGGACGGGGCGGTGCAGAGGATGGTGGTCCAGGGACGGGGCAGTGACGGGGACAGAATTTTTCCCCGTGTCATTCTCTAGTATGTAGGATACTACATCCTCTCTTTCCTTACTCCATCAGTCTTCTACTGCATTTTGTGTGTCATTGGGATTACAGGGTGTCCCAGTTTACCTTGGAATTAAGATTCAGTGCTATTCTTTTCCAGGCCTCGGAGCTGCACGGGTACGTAGCCTTTTCAAAGAAGCCCGAACCAGGGCCCCCTGTATTGTCTACATTGATGAGATTGATGCTGTGGGCAAGAAACGGTCTACAAATATGTCCGGCTTCTCTAATACTGAGGAGGAGCAGACACTGAATCAGCTGCTGGTGGAAATGGATGGTGAATACATACAGTGATAGCTGCCTTCTGTTGCTCTTGCTTTCTGCCTCTGCCTCTGCTCATAGAGCCAGGGGGGAGATGCTGAGGCCAAGGACATGGTAACATTTCTCTATCTCTTCCCTTGATATGAAGAGAGGAGGTTTCAGTCATTCTATCATGACTTCAGTTTCTGTGATCATAATGTTGTCCCTGTGATCCTTGCAGGGATGGGGACTACGGACCATGTCATTGTACTGGCCTCCACCAACCGTGCTGATATCTTGGATAATGCACTAATGAGACCAGGAAGGCTTGACAGACACATCTTTATTGATCTCCCCACTCTGCAGGTAGGAGCACAATATATGAACAGAATAGATGGTAGAAATAGAGCCTGCACAACCTCAGCACCCTGGGCAAGTCATTTAATCCCTTCATTGCCCCAGGTACATTAGGTGATTATGAGCCCGCCGGGACAGACAGAAAAATGCTTGAGTACCTGAATAAATTCATGTAAACCGTTCTGAGCTCCTTTGGGAGAGCGGTATAGAAAATTGAATGAATAATTAAATAGATAACATGCATAAGAATAGCCTTACTGGGTCATACCAATGGATAAGATGTACAAGTGGTTAAATCTATGTTATTGTGTTGCAATTTTTGTACACTTGATGAAAGTTTTAAAATGAATAAAGAATTAAAAAAAAAAAAAAAGCCCAGTAGCCCGTTCTCATTGTGGCCAATCCAAGTCACTAGTACCTGGCCAAAACCCAAGTTGTAGCAATATTCCATGCTACTGATACAGGGCAGGCAGCTAGGATCAGCCCTTCGAAGATTCAAGTCACCAAGGTGGGTTGGACACAAGAAACCGCACTTAATCCAAATACTCCCTCTCCCACCTTATAGCTTAGAGAAGCTGTTGCTCAAACTGCTGGCTCCTTATCTGTTTGGTTTCTGGAACGTTGCAGCCTCTTGGTACTAAGCTGGCTTCTCCATGGCCTGAAGTATCATTGAGGCCATGGAAAAGCCTCAGCTTGTCCTTTCACCTCTCCCTTGTCTCGGCTCTTGAGGGAGTGAGTGGTAGGCTGTTTGCAATCCTTCAACCTCCCGATTCCTTCTACTCATAGAATATGGCCCATCTAGTCTGTCTCACCTTACTCCTAGTGCAACAACATAAGCCCCAGTGATGCCCAGCACATAAGGACTGTCCACCTATGCTAATTTAGTTAAAACGCTCTTTCATACAAGCTGAACGTTTAGCAGATTGTGTCATTATAATCAAGACAAATTTGTTTTCTCTCTCTGGTTCTCTACTGGAAGAATGGAAAGTGTTTCTGTAAAAGTTACAATATATTTGCAAATTGTTTTTCTAGAGATGTGCTCTGAGTTGTTCATAAGAATAGCCTTACTGGGTCAGACCAGTGGTCCATCAAGCCCAGTAGCCTTCTCTCACTGTGGACAATCCAGGTCCCTAGTACCTGACCAAAAACCAAGGAGTAGCAAAATTCCATCCAGAATCTCAAAGAATAGCAAGATTCCGGAATCCCAGAGAGTAACAAGATTCTAGGATCCCAAAGAGTAGCAACATTCCAGAATCTCAGAGTAGCAAGATTCCAGAACTCCAAATAGTAGCAACATTCTATGCAGAATCCCCAAAGAGTAGCAACATTCCATGCTACCGATCCAGGGCAAGCAGTGGCTTCCCCCCATGTTTTTCTCAAAAACAGACGATGAACTTTTCTTCCAGGAAATTGTCCAAACCTTTCTTAAAACCAGCAACGCTATCCGCTCTTACCATAACCTCTGGCAACACGTTCCAAAGCTTAACTATTCTGGAACACATTGCCAGAGGTTCTGGTAAGAGCATTTGCTTTCTGTGTGCAATCTTCAGTCTCTTCACTTGGCACTGATCTGTTTTCATATTATTGAGAGTTGTTCTTTAGAGTTCTGGGTAGACTGAGGACTTCAGGATCTAGTGCTCTGCAGTCAACAGAGAGGATGTGGTGTTGAATAGAGAATGACAAGGGGGGGGTGGTGGAATTTGTCCCCTTCCCTGTGAGCTCGGTCCCCTCCCCCACAAACCATCTGATCCCATCCATACAAGCCTCAAATAGTTTTGTACTGAACTTATTTTATTAAAGTATAAAAAGAAACAATATTCTATACAATTGTCATTTTATAAATCAAAGTTCTCTGGCTGCCGAACTAGAGGCAGAGATTTTCAGCTGGCAGGGCTTTGTTTATAAATGTTTATCAACACAACTAATATACTACTTTATCCTAAAGCAAAAAAAAGATAAATAAATATAATTTTTTTTCTACCTTTGTTGTCTGGTTTCTACTCCTCATTCAATTCCTTTCATCCACCGTCTGCCTTCTCTCTCCCTTCCATCTCTCCCTCCACACCTCCCCCTCCTATTGGTCTGACACCCATCTTCTTCCCTCCGCTCCCCCCATAGTCTGGCATCTCTCTCTTCTCCATTTCCTTTCAGCGTCTTCTCACCACTCTCTCTTTCCCAGTTCCCTTCAACGTCTTCTCCCCTCTCTCTCTTCCCCAGTTCCCTTCAGCGTCTTTCTCCTCTCTCTCTTCCCCAGTTCCCTTCAACGTCTTCTCCCCTCTCTCTCTTCCCCAGTTCCCTTCAGCGTCTTCTCCCCTCTCTCTCTTCCCCAGTTCCCTTCACCGTCTTTCTCCTCTCTCTCTTCCCCAGTTCCCTTCAACGTCTTCTCCCCTCTCTCTCTTCCCCAGTTCCCTTCAGCATCTTCTCACCACTCTCTCTTCCCCAGATCCCTTCAGTGTCCTCCTCTCCCCCCCTCCCCCTCCCCGCACACTTCGCACGGTCCAGCATCTCCCTCCCTCCCTTCCCCTTACCGTCGTAGCAATTTCTAATTTTGTTTCTACAAGCAGCTGGAGCCTTGAAGTTGCGTGTGGCTGCTGGAAAGTTCTCTGATGCAACCGAAAACAGGAAGTTGCATTAAAGGAGAATTTTCCGGCAGCCACATGCAACTTCAAGGCTCCCGGCTGCTTGTAGAAACAAAATTGAAATCACCATGAAGGTAAGGGGAAGGGAGGGAGATGCCCGAACAGATGGCAGCATCAATCGGTAGTAAGTCAGGGGGAGCTGCTGGACTGCACGCACTCCATCCCTTAACTGCGGAGATAAGCCCATTCACCACTCCATGGGGCGGTGAATGGCTTTCTCCCCGTACCCACGGCAACCTTTTTTTTTTTTTCCCACCATTTTGGCAGGTTACCCGCAGCTAGCCCCAGGTAACAGCCACTGTGTCATTCTCTAGTGTTGAAAACAATGAGCCCCTGTGAGCACTGGAAAGTCCCTTCCCGTGTTTCTCATTTCTGTTCTAGGAAAGAAGTGAGATCTATGAACAGCACTTGAAGAGCCTGAAACTGACACAGCCCAGTGGCGCTTATTCACAGCGAATGGCAGAGCTTACACCTGGATTTAGCGGTATGAGAAGCTGGTGTGAGGAGTTTTTGGTTTGTGGGTCAACTTCTTTCTTCCCGACTCCCTCAATGTCTGTCTGTTCTATAATATTCTTTCCCAGTACCCATTGCCAGTCAGGATTTCAGGATATCCACAATGAATATGCATGAACTTGATTTGCAAGCACTGCCTCCATTATATGCAAATCTTTCATGCATATTCATTGTGGATATTGTGAAAACCTGATTGGGAAAGGGCTCCTTCAGGGCCAACTTAGCAAACACTGCCCTGTAATATTTGGGTCTTGGGACTGTGCATCTGGTAGAGTTTTGCAATCATGAAACATTTCATTATTCTCACAGCTGAAATGCTCCTTATGCCTCATAATAGAGAACTGAGACGTTATGAAGCCATGATCAGGTCTTTTCTGGTTTCCCCTGTGGTTTTACATTTAGGTCAGAACAATTTACTTCTCTTGGGTGACCTTTTTTATTGTGCCTTCTGCTTTAATAGGAGTACAGTGGAATGCCGATTATCCAAACTCTAATTATCCAGATTGCTTTGGGGTGGGGGGGAAGTCTCAGTTTATATTTGAGTTTCTCCCAAAGTACTATTCCTATCACTCTTCCTCCCACTAGTGTTCCTTCTCCTGCCACTGCTACCGTCAGCCCAGCACCCCACCCCCTCCTCTCCCTGAACTGGAAAACTTTCTCCCACTGTCAGAACGCCCCCTGCAATGATTGGATGTTAATTTTTTTTCTTTTGTTTTTAATACAAAATATCTTCAGTTAGGCCTGAGGTCTTTCCTGTGGGTCTGGGAGGGGGTTGGCGGTACCTGTTCAGAGAGGGAGGGGGAATGCTGCCTTTTCTTGTTGGGGGAGTGCACTGAAGGTATTTTTTTATTAGAAACAAAAGAACAAAAATTAACATCCAATTATCTGGATATTTGATTATCCAGACTACCCTCTTCCAAGGATAGTCTGGATAATTGGCGTTCCTCTGAAGTTGCTTGAACATCCCCTGTATCCTGGGACTCAGAAGTGATGCTGCCATTGTAAGAATGATCCTCTCATGGCCTCCTTTGACAGTTTTGACTTTGAGGAAGTCAAAACCCCTTGTCTGGCACCACTAATAGAGGAAAAGGTGTTTCCTCCTCCCAGGCCTGGCAGAAGCTTGACTGTCTTTCCCTTATAACTCCACTTTGTGAGAGTCCAGCTGTAGCTCTGATCCTGGTTTCTCTCTGCAGGAGCTGACATTGCTAACCTCTGTAATGAAGCTGCTTTACATGCTGCCAGGGAGGGCCACAAATCTATCGATACGTCAAGCTTTGAGTATGCGGTGGAACGAGTTATTGCAGGTAAGCTGTACATTGACAGGTCCAGCTGGATCAGTGATCTCCAACTCAAACCCTTTGCAGGGCCACCTTTTGGATTTGTAGGTACTTGGAGGGCCTCAGAAAAAAAATAGTTAATGTCTTATTAAAGAAATGACAATTTTGCATGAGGTAAAACTCTTTATAGTTTATAAATCTTTCCTTTTGGCTAAGTCTTAATAATAATATTGTCATTTATAGCTGAAGAGACATATGATCAAGAAACTGTTTTTTCTTTAGCACTCTCCAGACCAGTAGAGGTTAATCTTTACGAATGGGTATATATCCAATCATGACCAGCAGGTGGAGACTGAAAACAAAACCATGGGACAGTATATAATATACTCCCTTCTCTATTTACATCAGTCTGTCTTCTTTCAGTCTCCAGCAGGTGTTGAGTGATCTGTACCCATCTCCCTTGGTAGGGCTGTTGGAATTTGTTTAGGGGGTTTATAATCCCTGTTTTTGGCCGGACGGAGCTTGGGCGGGCCTTGTTTGGGGGTCCGTCCGACCTCGGGGGGGTGTCATACCCGGCGGGTCTCGAGCGGGGTCCCTCCCCCCACTTCCTCCACCTCCCCACATTTTTTTAGAGGAGCCTCAGCAGTAAGCCTTGCCCCCTAAATCAAGCAAGGCATATTGCTTCGAGAGCCTGTGGAGTCTGTTTTGTAAAAAAAAAACAAAAAAAAACCTGAGGTAGTGCTGGTCTGGAGGGTTGTTTCCCTTTAAGAAAACTGTATTTTACTGTATTTTTTCATCTAACCGGCACTTTTTTATAGCTAGGTCGTGTATGGAGCAATTGTGCCCTTCTCCGGGGGAGTGGGACACAATTAGGTCCAGCTGCGAGGCACTCGCGGCCGGACTGAAATCGGTAGTTTGGCCCGGTGAGGTGGTGGAGCTCCGTCGGCAGCGGCTGCAGGCGCCCAGAGCTCCCCGCCGATGGTGCCTCGCGAGTCGGCTGGGAGCAGTGGGGAAGCCCGGTCTTCCCCAACAGCCCACGGAGGGATTCCCCGAAGGATTCCCTCTCAGCTGATTTTTTGACAGCTGATGCTGACTTGCCTGTTTTAGCGGCTGGGACTGTTCAACCTTCTCAGCCGCTACAGGCCATGGAGGGATCATTTTTGGCGGGAACTTCGCCATTTTCTCTGTCTGGCCCCTCCATTTTGTCTGCAACCTCAGGTGACCTTCCCCCTGTATTGCAAACACAGGGGCAGGTTTCAGCAGGGACCCCTGCTGGGGCAGGGAGTCCCTGGGGACCCCCAGGGGTTTTTTGTCCCCAATTTAATTTCTTTCTTTGTGCAGACAATTGGGGGTCCCACGTGCACCTGGGGGGTTTCGGGGGTGGTTTCCCTCTGCGCCCCCTATGGCTTTGCCTCCCTCTTTTCGTTTGGCGTCCCCTCTTCCTCCTCCCTCATCCAAGCGCCCGCGGGGGGGCTTGGGTTGCGATTGGTGGTCGGAGGAGCGTGTTGGCATGGTTGAGGACCTGGCTGCTTTGGCGGGCTTCCAGGATCCTCTAGAGGGGATGCCCGCTGGCAGCGGGGTGGCGGGTTTCCCGTCTTCCAGAGCAGATGCGTCCGTGGTGCACTTTTTATTCAGAGGGATGAGCTTTTAGACCTGATGTAGCAGGTCTCCTTGGTGCTGCATTTTTGAAGTTGCGCCACCGGAGACCCCGCGTATGGGGGCCCCTCTGCTTCAGGGGGTCTGTCCTGTTTCCCGCTCTTTTCCTGTGCGTCAGGATTTTCGGGATTTTGTGTTGGCGCAGTGGCCTACGGGCGCAGTTTCGTTTGGTGGGCACCTTGGCTCATGGGTATCCCATCCCGGAGGGGGATAGGGCTACCTTAATTTCGCCAATGGGGGATGCGGTGGTCTCGGCACTTCCTAAGCGGCATACCGTGCCTGTTATGGACGGTTCTGCTCTTAGGGTCTCTGAGGAGCGTACGTTAGAGACACTTCTTAAGTATAATTTTGATGTCTCTGCCTTGGGGGTCCCGGCAGCTATTTGTGTGGGGCTGGTGGCTCGCACCGTGTTTCGGTGGTCTGAGCATGTCCTGGATCGTGAGTCTGATGACTGGTCCTTAGTGGATCAGGAGGTGGTGAAGTTTGAGATGACTGCCTCGTTCCTCTCGGTTGTTCTTTGTGACTTGGTGCTGCTAAGTCTGGGACTTTTGGGGGCCGCACGCTGTACCTTGTGCTTCACGCTTGGTCGGCGGTTGCCGCGTCCAAAACTGAACTTCCCAAAATTTTCCTTTCGGGGGTTGTTTTTTGTTTAGAGAGGACTTAGATCCGGTGATTCAGACTCTGACGGACTCTGAGGTGCCCCGTCTGCCTGAGGACCGTGCCCGCCTGGCATCTCGGGTTGGCATTGCCCGGGGGCGTCTGCGGGAATTTCGCAAGTTTCGCCTGGGGCATGGGACTGCTTCTTTCCAGGCTTCCGGTTTTTCCCCGGGGTCGGTTGGCTTAGCGCATGCAGTCTTTTCAGGGGGCCCGTCGGGGGGCTGGGAGTTCCCCCCCCCGGTTCCCCTGCTGCCCGTTCTGCGCGATGTCTCTTTGCCGGCGCCCCCTTTGGTTCCCGTGGGTGCCCGGCTTCGCAACTTGTTTCCCAAGTGGGCCAAGATCACGTCCGATCAGTGGGTCCTGGTGGTGGTGCGGGACGGTTATGTACTTGAATTTTGCCCGCTCTCTGCCGGATCATATCTAGCCTCTCCATGTCAGGTGGCATGGGAGACGCTAGGCTTTCGCCAGACCCTTCAGCGCTTGCTAGATCTCAAAGCAGTTGTCCAGTATCCCCTCAGGAGTGCGGTATCGGCTGGTATGCCATTTCCTTTATGGAGCCCTAAAGGGAGGGGACCTTTCGGCCCATCCTTGGTTTAAACTGAGGTCAACAGGACTCTCGGAATTCCCTTTTATTCGCATGGACACACTGCAGTCTGTCCTTCTGGCGGTTCAGCCGGGGGAGTTCCTGACTTCTCTCGCTCTGGTGGAGGCCTACTTGCCTGTTTCCATTCGGGCCTCTCCTCAGCTCTTTCTTTGCTTTGCGATATTGGGTCTTCACTATCAGTTCTGTGTGCTTCCCTTGGGCCTGGCCACGACTCCCCGGACGTTCGCCAAGATGATGGTGGTCGTCACGGCGGCATTGCAGTCAGAGGGCATTCTGGTGCACCCCTTCTGGGATGACTGGTTGTTTCGGGCGAAGTCGTTGCAGGAGAGCGCCCGAGTTACGGCTCGGGTGGTTGAGTTTCTCCAGTCACTGGGCTGGGTGGTCAACCTTTCCAAGAGTCGGTTGGTCCCCGCTCAGCATCTGGAGTACCTTGGGGTTCTGTTCGACACCTCCTTGGGGAAGGTCTTCCTTCCAGAGGCCCGGGTAAGCAAATTGCAATCTCAGATTCGCCTTCTTTTGGCGTCCCGGTGTCCTCGGGCGCAGGATTTCCTCCAAGTCTTGGGGTCGATGGCAGCGTTCCTGGATGTTGTGAGGTGGGCGCGGGCCCACATGTGTCTCTTCAGTATGCTCTGCTCCGTAGATGGTCACCCCAGAGTCTCAGTTTGGAGGTCCCTGTACCTCTGTGAGGCTTGGCGCGCTGCAGTCTTCTTTGGTGGCTCCAGACCTCTCATCTGGTCCAGAGGATGAGTCTGGATCTATCGCAGTGGACGGTGCTTCTCACGGATGCCAGTCTCCTCGGTTGGGGGGGCTCAGTGTCTAGGTCACTCAGCTCAGGGCACCTGGTTCATGGAGGAGGCGTCCTGGTCGATCAACATGTTGGAGACCAGAGCCGTCCCTCTGGCGCTGTTAGCCTTCCACTCCTTCTTGATGGGCAAGTCGGTCAGAGTCCGGTCTGACAATGCCACAGCGGTGGCTTATGTCAATCGTTGAGGCACCAAGAGCGCTCAGGTGGCGGAGGAGGCGGCTCGGCTCATGCTTTGGGGCGGAGTCACGCCTTCTGGACCTCTCGGCCTCTCACATGGCCGGGGTGGAGAATGTTCAGGCGAACTTCCTCAGTCACATCTTAGATCACAGAGAGTGGTGTCTCAGCCCTGTGGCTTTTCAGTTGATAATGCAGGCTTGGGGTCAGTCCCTGATGGACCTGACGGCCACGAGTGGCAAGGCCGAGGTGTTCCGCTTCTTCAGTCGTCGCAGGGATGGACTGGACGAGGGTCTGGATGCTCTGGTTCAACCATGGCCAACAGAGGGGCTGTTGTGCATGTTCCCTCCGTGGCCATTAGTGGGCAGAGTTCTTCTCCGCATTGTTCGCCATCCGGGTCTGGTGGTTCTGGTGGCTCCAGATTGGCCTCGACATCCGTGATATGCAGATCTGGTGACACTCTGGTGGCGGATCCTCTTCCTCTGCCTCCCTTGGACGACCTTCTGACGCAGGGTCCCATTCCCATGTTCGACCCGTCTCCCTTCTGTCTTACGGCTTGGCTTTTGAAAGGGGTCGCCTTGGTAAGAAGGGGTATTCAGATAGGGTGATTTCTACACTCTTGGGGTCCTGGAGGCTTTCTACCTCTCAGGCTTCTGTGTGGATTTGGCACTTCTTTGAGGGGTGGTGCTAGGTGCGGGGAGTGGTCTCTCTTCGCGTTTCTGTGCCTAACATCCTAGAGTTCTTGCAAGATGGCCTGGATAGAGGCCTGGCTTCGGCTTCTCTCCGGGTTCAGCTTGTGGCCTTGTCAGCCTTTTGGGGGTTTGTGACGGGTCAGCGTTTGACAGCCATTCCTGATGTGATTCGCTTTTTGCGGGCGGCCAAGGTGCTCAGGCCTCCCGTGCAGTCCTCTATTCCCTCTTGGAATCTCAGTCTGGTTCTCTCTATTCTGATGCACCCGCCCTTCGAACCGTTGGGCGGCTGCTCTTTGAAGGATCTTACTCTGAAGACGGTCTTTTTGGTGGACATTTCTTCCACTAGGCGTGTTTCTGAGCTACAGGTTTTCTCTTGTAGGACTCCCTTCTTGGAGTTTTCTAGGGAGCAGGTTGTCTTGAGGCCTGTTCCTTCCTTTTCTGCCAAAAGTAGTTTTTCCTTTTCATGTCAATCAATCTGTGGTCCTCCCGGTCTTGGGTAGTTGGGAGGGCTCTTCTGAGCAAAGACAGCTGAGCAAGTTGGATGTTGGTCGGGTCCTTCGCTCTTATGTGCAACGGACCCAGGAGATCAGGAAATAAAATCATCTCTTTGTCCTTCTGACTGGTTCTCTTAGGGGGGCTGGCGCTTCTAGGGCTACTATTGCATGCTAGATCAAGGAGACTATTGCTTCCGCTTCTCTTCTGGGGCAGCAGCCTGTTCCGGAGTTTCTCAAAGCTCATTCTACTCGGGGTCAGGCGGCTTCTTGGGCTGAGTCGTCGCTCGTGCCTCCAGTGGACATTTGTAAGGCTGCGGTTTGGTCTTCCTTGTATTCCTTTGTCAGACTCTTTCGGGTAGATGTTCTGGCGCGTCAGGACGCGGTGTTCGGTGTGTGTGTTCTGGTGTCAGCCCTTCGGGGGTCCCGCCCATGTGAGGGACTGCTTTGGTACGTCCCATTCGTAAAGATTAACCTCTACTGGTCTGGAGAGTGCTAAAGAAGGAGAAATTAGGTTCTTACCTGCTAATTTACTTTCTTTTAGCTTCTCCAGACCAGTAGAGGTCCCCACCCTGTCTGTTGTTGTTGTTGTTGTTGGGGCTGTTTCGCGGGCAGTTTTTGTTTTTTGCTGCGGGTTCTAGTATTTTTCTAGGGCCGGGGAGAATTAAAGAACAGCGGCTGTGGCTCGGCTGGCTTAGCTGGCGAGCTGTGGGGACATTTTCCTTCTGGTATTTCTCCTCTGCATTTTCCAACAGCATTTGGGTATGTTATTTGTTACTCCTGTTCGGAGTATTGTTTTCTTTCTGTTTTCCAGTTCTTAGTTCTGCTTGGCTATTCGGCAGACTGATGTAAATAGAGAAGGGAGTATATTATATACTGTCCCACAGTTTTGTTTTCAGTCTCCACCTGCTGGTCATGATTGGATATATACCCATTCGTAAAGATTAACCTCTACTGGTCTGGAGAAGCTAAAAGAAAGTAAATTAGCAGGTAAGAACCTAATTTCTCCATTTTACTTTTGTGATTATGATAAACATACCGAGGGCCTCAAAATAGTACCTTGCGACCTGTGAGTTTGAGAACACTGAGCTGGATGGCCTGGCTGCTCCTGAGTTCATGTGCTCTGTGACCTTGGGCAAGTCACATTAACCCCTGCTAACTCGGTTTCCACACAGGAGTGGGGGAATCGTACATTTATGCTCTTCAGTTTGTGTTCTAATTCAGTCCTTAATGAATAAATCAGAAGCACCCAACTGTTATCCCTTATCAGCAGCAAATGAATCCAGAGACTTGTAGGTTATGATCATCTCCCAGCAGGTGGCGATAGAGAGCACTAAACTGAACTCTCCCTTATAGGACAGAATGCTCCTGAGCCAGTCAGTCTTTTCTCTGATCTCCAGCAGGTGGTGAACGGTCTCTCACAGTCTCCTGACTACTTCTGCTGTTTAAGCTCCTGTTCTGGGTTTCCCAGTTTAGTGCAGCACTTGGATGTGTAGGCTGATAGGTGCTTACTTTAGGGCTACACATGGTGGTGCCAGATCCCTTCCCTCTTCTCCTTCCTCACAGGAGTTAAAAAAAAAAAAAGGAGGGGGGTGCAAGTGGAAACACTTCGCCAAATATGTAACCTATCCTTAAAAACTGGGGAGATCCCAGAGGACTGGAAAATAGCAAATGTCACGCCTATCTTTAAGAAGGGATCAAGGGGGGACCCGGGAAACTACAGGCCGGTGAGCTTGACTTCAGTCCCAGGAAAAATGATGGAAGCACTGATCAAGGACACAATCTGCGAACACATAGAAAGCAAGGGACAACTGAAGACGAGCCAGCATGGCTTCTGCAAGGGAAGGTCGTGCCTCACGAACTTACTGTACTTCTTTGAAGGAATAAACAGCCAGATGGATAAGGGGGAATCCATAGACATCATTTACCTTGACTTTCAAAAAGCCTTCGACAAGGTACCTCACGAACGGCTACTTAAGAAGCTGTGGAGCCACGGGGTGCAAGGGGATGTCCACCGATGGATCAAACACTAGCTGGCAGGCAGGAAACAGAGGGTTGGAGTAAAGGGTCATTACTCAGACTGGCAATGGGTCACGAGTGGAGTTCCGCAGGGGTCGGTGCTGGGACCGCTCCTGTTCAATATATTTATCAACGACCTGGAGACGGGGACGAAATGTGAGGTTATCAAATTTGCTGATGACACCAAACTCTGCAGCAGGGTTAGAAACACGGAAGACTGTGAAGACCTGCAAAGGGACCTAACGAGACTGGAAGAATGGGCAAGAAAGTGGCAAATGAGCTTTAACATAGAGAAATGCAAGGTCATGCATGTAGGGAAAAAGAACCCGATGTTCAGCTACAAAATGGGGGGGATCATTGCTAGGGGTGAGCAACCTTGAAAGAGATCTGGGGGTGATGGTGGACTCAACATTGAAAGCATCGGCACAGTGTGCGACAGCATCTAAAAAAGCGAACAGAATGTTGGGTATCATTAAAAAGGGTATCACAACCAGGACGAAGGAAGTCATCATGCCGCTGAATCGTGCAATGGTGCGCCCACATCTGTAATATTGTGTCCAGTACTGGTCGCCGCACCTCAAGAAGGACATGGCAGTACTTGAGGGGGTCCAGAGAAGAGCGACTAAACTGATAAAAGGTATGGAAAACTTTTCATACGCTGACAGATTGAAAATGCTGGGGCTGTTCTCCTTGGAAAAGCGGAGACATGATAGAAACCTTCAAGATCCTGAAGGGCATAGAGAAGGTAGACAGGGACAGATTCTTCAGTCTGTGGGGAACCTCAGGTACTAGGGGTCACTCAGAGAAACTGAAAGGGGACAAGTTTAAAACAAATGCCAGGAAGTTCTTTTTTACCCAGAGGGTGGTGGACACATGGAACGCGCTTCCGGAGGTTGTGATAGGCCAGAACACGGTACAGGGGTTCAAGGAAGGTTTGGATAGGTTCCTAAAGGTTAAGGGGATTGAGGGGTACAGATAGAAGTAGAGGTAGGTTATAAAATGGTCAGGAACTACTTCACAGGTCATGGACCTGATGGGCCGTTGCGTGAGCGGACTGCTGGGCGCGATGGACCTCTGGTCTGACCCAGTGGAGGCAACTTCTTATGTTCTTATGCTATTGGTGTGGTTTCACCTCAGGAAGGGTTTCACTAAGTCAAACACATCTACAAAGGTACTTAACTTTAAGGGCACAAACTTCAAGAGCATGGGAGATTTTGTCTATGAGGCACTGCAAAACCGAGACAGAACATATAGTGTGGAGGTACTGTGGTCAGCTCTGAAATCTACCCTACAGGAAGCAACCAACCTCTATATAAAAACAATGAGTAAACAACGGAGAAATAATAAACCCCAGCGGTTCTCCGCGGAGATCTTGGAACTCGTAAAACAGAAGAAGAGAGCATTTGTATCCTACAAACAATCACAACGACTGGAAGCTAAAGAAGCCTATCTGGTGAAATCCAGAAATGTTAAAACAACAGTCAGAGATGCCAAACTCCGGATGGAAGAAAAAGAGGATAAATCCTTTTTCAGGTATGTTAGTGACAGAAAAAGGAATACAGATGGGATAGTGCGCCTAAGGAAACCCGACGGTAACTATGTAGAATCGGACTCCGATAAAGCTGAAGTACTCAATAAATACTTCTGTCCGCTTATGATAAGTTTTCCATACCCTTTATGAGTCCAGAGAAGAGCGACTAAACTGATAAAGGATATGGAAAACTTCTCATATGCGAACAGGTTGAAAAAGCTGGGGCTATTCTCCCTGGAAAAGCGGAGACTTAGAGGAGACATGATAGAAGCCTTCAAAATCCTGAAGGGCATAGAAAAGGTAGACAGGGCAGATTCTTCACACTGTGGGGAACCACAAGTACAAGGGGGCACTCAGAGAAATTAAAAGGGGGCAGGTTTAAAACAAACACTAGGTGTTTATTTGCACCAGCGGTAAAAAAGAAGGCAGGAGTTGCAATATTGATTAATAAAAAATGTCCAGCAACATTTAATATGGTTAAGGCAGATCCTCAAGGAAGGTGGTTACTTGTTGACATGAGCATGGGCAGTAATACAATGGCGTTACTAAATATATATGCACCTAATTTGAATCAAGTGAATTCTTTAAATCTCTACAACAATTAGTTTTACCACTGGCTACTACTAATTTAGTGGTGGCTGGGGATTTCAATGCTGTTATAGATCCAATAATGGATAAAAAGCCTAGTAGAATAATGAAATCAATGGGATTAGATAATTTGGTACAAGTATGTAATTTAAAAGATATATGGCGTATTCTTCATTTTAATGATCGGGAATTTACATTTTGTTCACATGTTCATCAATCGTTCTCAAGAATTGATTATATTTTTGTTTCAGATCAGATGGTACAGCAAGTTATAAAAGCTGACATAGAACCAATAGTAATATCTGATCATGGTGGTATATGGATAGAAGTTAATTTAGTAGATCCAGATAATTCCAAACCTGTATGGAGGTTTGATAATACATTGCTTGCTGATTCTAAATTTTGCACAGAATTTCAAAATAAAATAAATGAATATTTTAGACTTAATGGTTTAGAGGAAATTTCGATTGGAATTTTATGGGATGCTTTCAAAGCAACTATGAGAGGACAAATTATATCATATTCTGCATATAAAAAGAAACTGTTAAGAAAACAATGTGAATTTGGAAAAAGAAATTAAGAATTTGGAATTAAAATTGGTTAATAAATGGGAACAGGAGACATTTCAAATATTGTTAAAAATAAATGTGAATATAATGAAATTTCCTCTGGGTTGGTAAGGAAAGATATTTTTGCTCAGCAGGTGGTGTATTATGGTAGTGCAAATAAGGCTGGAAGATTATTGGCAAATTATTTAAAAGCAAAGAAAAGGAAGGAGAAAATAAGCATAATTAAAGATGAGTTAGGAAATTCTCATTCTCAAATTGGAAATATATTAAAACAATTTTTAAAATATTATAAGTCATTGTATTCTTCGGAGTCTTATTTAAATAAAGAGAAAGATGGGATGGATTTTTTGAGTTTAGTTGAAGGTCCTAAGGTTCCTGATCATATAAAAAGAAGTTTAGATAAACCTATATCATTAAAAGAGTTACAAATGGCATTGAAATCCCTTAGAGTTGGGACCGCTCCAGGTGGAGATGGATTTACAGTAGAGTTTTATAAAGAATTTCAAATTTCCCTATTACCGTATTTATTAAAATTATATCAGGATCAACTGAATAAAGGTTGTATATCAGGCACTATGGCAGAATCTTTAACTATTGTTTTGCCAAAGCCAAATAAAGATCCAACATTGGTTTCAAACTACAGGCCTATATCTTTAATAAATGTAGATGGTAAATTATTAGCTAAGATTTTAGCATTAAGATTGGCTAAAGCTCTTCCGCATATAATAGGAATGAATCAAACTGGATTTGTTGCTCAAAGACACTCTTCTAATAATACTAGACTGGCATTTCAGATGTATTATTTAACAAAACAAATTAATGATCCGGCTTTTTCGGTTTCACTAGATGCTGAGAAGGCTTTTGATCGTGTAGAATGGAGTTTCATGTATCAAGCTATGGAATGGTTTGGTATTGGATCCGGATTTATACAAATGATACAAGCATTGTACAGCTCCCCAACTGCTCGCTTATATATAAATAATAATTTTTCGGATGCTTTTAAGTTGCAGAGGGGAGTTAGACAAGGTTGTCCATTATCTCCTTTGCTCTTTGATATAGTTCTTGAACCCTTATTATTAGCTATTCGACAGGCAAAGGACATACAGGGTATTCCATGTGCTGGAGTGGAATATAAAGTATCTGCTTATGCAGATGACATCTTGCTTCATTTGAGGAATCCGGAAACAACAATCCCATGTCTACTGAAGGTCATAGATACATTTGGAAAATTCTCAGGATACAAAATAAATTGGACTAAATCAGAGATTTTACCTTTAAATGTGCATTGTACAAAAGGTATACTTAATTCTTTCCCTTTTATATGGAAAGAGGATGGAATAAAGTACTTAGGTATTTGGCTGAATAAAACACTTGAAGAGACAATGAGAATAAATGAAAAATTTTTATTACAAAAAGTTACAGAGTTGTGTGAGCAATGGAATCCTTTACATTTGTCATGGTGGGGAAGAGTTCAAACTGTTAAAATGATGATTTTGCCTGTGGTTTGCTATCAATTGGGAATGATACCAGTGTTTTTTCAGGGGTCTTTCTATAAAAAATTAAATAGTATTCTGGTTAAATTTATTTGGCTGGGTAAAATTGCAAGAGTGGCTTTAGTGTCTTTGCAAAGACCAATTGAGGAGGGTGGGGTAAATTTTCCCAATTTTTATAGGTATCATCAGGCCTATATCATGCGCCAAGGTATGTATTGGATCCTCCCAGAGCTTTTGGAACAATTACCAGAGTGGTTAAGGGTGGAGAGATCACTTATCTTTCCACTTAAGCTTGATCTTTTGCTTGGTATAAAAGTGCAATAGAGTATTAATGGATACTTGGAAAACATTAAGGTTTATAGACAAATTAACTACTGATTCTATTTTAAAATCAAAACAACAGACTATTTGGGTAAACTCCAAGATACAAATAGGCGGGTTTAAGGTTGTCTGGAAAGATTGGATTAAAGCAGGTATAAGATCATTAACGGAAGTAATTGATAATGGTAAGCTGCTTGAATTTTCACAATTGCAACATAAATATGGTCTGAATAAAAAACAAAGTTATAAGTGGTTGCAATTGAAGCAGGCTATTCAGGTGGGGTTCCCTGAATGGAAATCTTTAAATGATCATTACAGCTTAGAATTCTTATGTTTCCAGGCAGATTTTCTGGGTCACCGGGCCGCAAAGTGGTATAAAATTATATCTAATTATTTGAATAAAAAGCCTAAAAATGGATTAAGAGATATTTGGAGCATTGAGATTAAGCATCAGATTAATGCATCTCAATGGCCACGTATTTGGTCTTGGAGAATTAAAGGTACGA
The DNA here is from genome assembly GCF_902459505.1 of Geotrypetes seraphini. Taxonomy (NCBI): domain Eukaryota; kingdom Metazoa; phylum Chordata; class Amphibia; order Gymnophiona; family Dermophiidae; genus Geotrypetes; species Geotrypetes seraphini. The sequence goes on along the minus strand of NC_047087.1, from coordinate 7,939,095 downwards.
TGTCAGCATCTATTAGGCAAACATGGTTCTTTTTGTTGCATAGAGCATTCTGGACCCCTACTAGATTACAAAAATTAGATTGCTCTAAGTCTAATAGATGCTGGCATTGTAAAATTGAAGTTGGAACGCTAGACCATCTTTTATTTTATTGTCCATGTATTCAGGCATTTTGGATATCAATATGGGATCAAGTTAATATGTTGATGGAGAGTCATGTGGCTTTATCCTATGACACAGTGATTTTTGGAATGTGTATGAGGGCCAAATGCCAAATATCTGCAGCAAACAATAAATTATTGTTGATTCTTACGGGAGTGAGAATTCAACAGATAACAACTAATTGGAAAGACTGTTCTAGATTGAATTGTAATTTTTGGTGGAACTCAGTTTGTCATATGTATAAGATGAAAAGATTTCTTGCGATACAGAGGGGGTATTTTAAAAGATTTCAAGAGGTTGGAGGCCATTAATTGAATATTATAACGAGTAAAGTTTATTCTTTTTCCTTAGGGGATAATATATAGAAATGGGATGGGATGGGAGGAATAGGAAGGGAAAAATATTGGAAATATGTTGTTATGAAAAATAAGGAGATATATGTAATATGATGGGATATTTATTGTTGTGCATTACTGGGTATAATAAAATGTTTAAAGTGTTTGAGGAAGAAGGATGGGGGGAGGGACAGATTTCATGTCAGATTAATTGTATTATGTTTAATAATCTTTATTCATTTTCTTTTGTTACAACAAGTGTTTCAAATATACTTATTAGAAATTTAAACATGTACACTTGATAAACACACTTATTATTATCAAGTTTAACATTTTTTAGAAAATTGATTTTATACAAAATTTATAATATTATGCAGTAATTCTAAATTTTTATCATTTCTTTTAAATGTATTAATCCCCCTTCCCTCCCTCCCGTTCAATCAATAATATTTAAAAACAACTTTATTGTAAATTCATTCAACATTGATATAGTGTGTAAAAACCAAAAATAAAATCCCACCCCATTCCCTTCTAATCAAATTTTTATCTTGGGAAAAGTTAATTATTCATTACAAAAATCTGTTAATGGTCTCCATATCTTTTGAAATTTATTAATATATCCTTTTTGTGTTGCTATGGTAAGTTCCATTTTATATATATGACAAACAGAATTCCACCAGAAAGTGTAATTTAATCTGTCATGTCTTTTCCAATTAAATGTAATTTGTTGTATTGCTATTCCAGTTAAAATAAACAATAGTTTGTTATTATTTGATGATATTTGACTTTTTTTTCTCATTGTTGTTCCAAATAATATAGTATCATATGTCAATGCTATTGGGTTTTCTAACATCCTATTAATTTGAGGCCAAATTGATTTCCAGAATTTTAAGATGAGTGGACAAAAGAATAAAAGATGGTCTAATGTCCCAATTTCAACATGACAGTGCCAGCATCTATTAGATTTAGAGCTATCAATTCTATGTAAACGTGTAGGGGTCCATAAAGCTCTATGTAAAAGAAAAAACCAAGTTTGTCTCATAGATGCTGACACTGTACATTTTAACCTCCAAGACCAAAGTCGTGGCCATTGAGATGCACTAATTTGGTGCTTTATCTCAATGCTCCAAATGTCTCTAAGACCATTTTTTGGTTTTTTATTTATATATCCGGATATTAATTTATACCACTGTGCGGCTTCATGTCCTATTGAGTTTATCTGGAAACACAAGAATTCCAAGCTGTGATAATTAGTAAGATTTTTCCATTCAGGGAACCCTACCTGAATGGATTGCTTCAATTGCAACCATCTAAAATATTGTGTTTTATTAAGATCAAATTTATGTTGCAATTGTGAAAACTCCAGCATTTTACCATTTTTTATTATGTCGTCTAGAATACGAATACCTGCTGTCATCCAGTTTTTCCAGATTATTTTGAAACCGCCTATTTTGATCTTGGGGTTTAACCAAATTGTTTGAGTTGTTGATTTACTAATTGGAATAGGAGTTAGATTACTTATATATCTTAAAGTTTTCCATGTATCCATGAATATTTTATGTTCTTTGTATAGCCTTGGCATTTTGATACTAACTACATGACTAAGACGTAATGGAAACATAAGTCTCCATTCTAGCCAAAACCAATCTGGGATATTTACAGTGGGCTCTGGGAGGATCCAATACATACCTTGACGTAAAATATAGGCTTGATGATACCTATAGAAGTTGGGAAAATTTACCCCTCCCTCCGCAATTGGTCTTTGTAGTGACACTAAAGCAACTCTGGGATTTTTCCCAAGCCAAATAAACTTTGTCAATATTTTATTTAATTTTTTATAAAAAGAATTTTGGAAGAAAACTGGTATCATTCCCATTTGGTAACAGACTACAGGTAATATCATCATTTTAACAGTTTGTATTCTTCCCCACCAAGATAAGTGTAAAGGGTTCCATTGCTCACACATCTCTGTTACTTTTTGTAATAAATTTTTTTCATTAATTTTCATTGTGTCATCTAAATTTTTTGTAATCCAAATTCCTAGATATTTAATAGCATCTTCTTTCCAAACAAAAGAGAATGATTTAAATAAACCTTTTGTGCAATGTATATTTAATGGGAGTACTTCTGATTTGTTCCAATTTATCTTATATCCTGAAAATTTACCAAATTTTTCAATCAGTTCAAGTAAATGTGGAATGGTAGATTCTGGGTTCCTCAAATATAATAATAAGTCGTCAGCATAAGCCGATATTTTATATTCTTTATCTGAATGAGGTATACCTTGTATCTCCCCTGCTTGTTGGATTGCTAATATTAAGGGTTCTAAAACAATATCAAACAGCAAAGGAGACAAAGGACATCCTTGTCTAACTCCTCTTTGTAGATTAAATTTTTCTGAAAACGTATTATTGATGTATAATCTAGCAGAAGGGGAGTTATATAGTGTTTGTATCATTTGTGTGAATCCAGGACCTATTCCAAACCAATTCAATGTCTGATACATAAATGTCCATTCTATTCTATCAAAAGCCTTTTCTGCATCTAAAGAAATAGCAAAGGTAGGTTCGTTCATTTTCTTTGTTAAGTATAACATATGGAAAGCTAATCTAGTATTATGAGATGAATGTCTTTGAGCAACAAATCCTGTTTGAGACATACTTATAATATGGGGAAGAGCTTTAGCTAATCTTAATGCAAGTATTTTTGCTAATAATTTTCCATCTACATTTATTAAAGAAATAGGTCTGTAGTCTGATACCAAAGTGGGATCTTTATTTGGCTTTGGTAAAACTATTGTTAATGATTCTGCCATAGTGCCTTTAGTACAACCTTGATTTAGTTGATATTGAAAAAGATTTAATAAATAGGGTAATAAAAAATTTTGAAAATGTTTATAAAATTCCACTGTATAACCATCACCACCTGGAGCGGATCCAACTCTAAGGGATTTCAAAGCTGTTCCTAATTCTTTTAGTGATATTTGTTCTTCTAAACTTCGTTTTATATGTTCAGGAACCTTTGGACCCTTTAATAATTTCAAGAATTCTAAACCTTCTTTTTCTTTATTTAAATAAGTCTCGGAAGAATAAAGAGATTTATAAAATTTTAGGAATTGTTTTAAGATTGGTTCAATTTTTGTTAATGTATCACCTTTTTCATCTTTTATAGCAATTATTTTTGTTTTCTTTTTTTTCGCTTTTAGGTAATTTGCTAGTATTCTTCCCGACTTATTTGAGTTCCCATAATACAGTGCCTGCTGAGAAAACAAATCTTTTCTTATCATTTTTGATGATATTTCATTGTATTTACCTTTAAGTTTTAATAGTTCTTGTTGTGTGGAATAATTCCATTTTTCTACAAGTTTTAATTCTAAATTTTTTATTTCTTTTTCTAAGTTAATATATTGTTTTTTATTTTGTTTATTAAGATAAGCCGAATATGAAATAATTTGTCCTCTTATTGATGCTTTAAATGCATCCCATAATATTTCTCTAGAAATCTCATCTTTATCATTTATTTGAAAAAATTCTTTCATTTTTATTTGAAAATTTTCACAGAATTTTGGATCAGCAAGCAATGTATTATCAAACTTCCATATTGGTCTATTTGTATTATGATCTGTGTTTTTAATTTCAATCCATACCCCACCATGATCAGATAAAATTATTGGATCAATGGCAGCTTTTGTTACTTGATGTGCTAGATGTTTTGATATAAAAATATAATCTATTCTTGAAAAAGAATTGTGAACATGAGAACAAAATGAAAATTCCCGTCCATTAAAATGAAGTATACGCCAAATATCTATTAAATCACAAGTTTGTATTAAATTATCTAGGCCCATTGATTTTATATATCTACTTGGGTTTTTATCCAATATAGGATCCATAACAGCATTGAAATCCCCCGCTACTATTAGATTTGAAGTAGCCAGTGGTAAGATCAATTGTTGAAGAGTTTTGAAAAATTCATTTTGGTTCGAATTAGGGGCGTATATATTAATCATCGTCATGGTAGTATTTCCCATATTCATTTCCACAATTATCCATCTTCCATTAATGTCTGTTGCCTTTAATTTGAATGTAGCATTACATTTTTTATTTACTAGAATAGCAACACCTGCTTTTTTCTTTGTAGCTGGTGAGAAAAAACAATGTTTGACCCATCCTCCTTGTAGTTTACTAGATTCAATATTTGAGAGGTGGGTCTCTTGTATAAAGCATATATCCGCCTCTTGCCTTTTTAAAAATAATAGTGCTTTTTTCTTTTTTATCATATGATTTAGACCATTAACGTTTAAGGATATTATTTTAAGATCCATTTATGTATTTTTGATATATTTTCTTTAAAATTATATGAATTGTTTTCTTAAAATTTTTTTTTTCCCCAATATTTAAAATATTTTTTAGAATAACTCTTTTTTTTTCTTTACTCCATTTTCTATTGTTTCCCCATTTTCCCTTCCCTCCCTTCCCTCCCCTCCCTTCCCATTTTAATATGACCACTTGGATACGTATATTGAGGTTAGGTGTATATAACTCCTACAAGCTATTTCAATGTATAACTATATTTACTACCATTTTTATTTATTTATTAAATTTTCCCTTTTATAGATGTTTTAATTTTATTCTATTTTAAGTTTAAATGGTATTAAAAATTGTTTTCTTATTTTAAATATTATGTATGAATTATTTTTATTTTATTTTATTTCTTTATTTTTTAAGGAATTATTGCATATGACATCAATGCCAATCTCAAGTTCAATCAGATATAAGTTCAAAGTGATAATTAATTATAATTGAAATATTATGTCTTATATTTTTAAGGCTTAGGTATATGTTTAAAGACATTCATAAAGGATTAGTATATATTTCCCCAGTCCGTTTAGAATGTTTTTGCATTTTAAATTATAATTATATGTTCTTCTAATTCTTTTCAATTAAAGTTGAAAGTTCCGCCTTTATATCGAACTCTATATTTGTGTTTCATATTAAATCTCTATGTTTTATTAAATTAAATATTAATTTAAATATTAATACATATATAGCATTCGATAATAAGTTCTTGTTTAAGATGTCATTGGCTGTTCATGTTGATCGAGGAAATCTTGAAGTTTTGTAGGATCTGAAAAGTTTTGAGTTTTGTTGGCTATGGTGATTTTCATTACTGCTGGATAAAGAAGGCCGAATCTTGCCCCTAGAGCTCGTAGTTGGGGTCTCATGTCTAGGAATTGTTTTCTTCGTGATGCAGTTTCTTTTGCAAAGTCAGGGACAATGTGGATTCTTGCATCCTGACATTTGAGGTTTTTATTTTCTTTTGCAAGTTGGCAGATTTCTACTGCTTGTTGGTGTCTCAAAAGTTTAAATATTAATGTTCTTGGTCTTGATTGAAGATTTTTATTCTGTGTTGGAATTCTGTGTGCTCTTTCTATTTCTAATGGAGCTTTGAATTTTAAAGGTAGTATTTTAGGTAGAAATTGTTCCAGGAATGTTATAGGGTCATTTTTTTCTACCCCTTCTGGAATCCCGATGATCCTTAAATTATTTCTTCTTTCTCTATTTCTGCTATCTTCCAAGTCTCTTTTAATTTCTTCAACTTCTTTCCATATTATTTTAGATTTTCTCATGTCTGTATTCAGTTGTTCTGTATTGTTTTCTAGATCATTTATTTTATCTTCAACTATATCCACTCTTTTGGTGAGTAGTGCGGCATCTTCAATTGCTTTTTTTAGTTTTTTATTGCTGTCTAATACTATTTCTTTAATTTGTCTCAATTCTTCCATGACGTCGGGGCTTTCATCTGATGGCAATGGAACTTTTGAGGGTGTGTTATTTGGCTCTGGTTTTGATCTTTTATTGCTGCTACCAATACCTGAACCACTTGCTTCTGAATCACATTTGTTTTGTTTTTTAGATGTCATCTTCTGTTATTTTTCTCTTCTCTTTATCTTTGCTTTTCTTCACTGTCTCTTTGTATCAGTTTCAATATTTTGTCTCTTATCTCTTTTCTTTTGAATCTTCAATTTATGTTTTTACTATTTGCTATATCAAAAAAATTTTTTTTTGTCCCAATCTTATATTTAGATCAGATTTAAAAATTTTTATAATATTCTTAGAGCAACTGTGAGTTATTTGACTCAAGTTCTATTGCTGTGAATACAAAAATTTTTGGTAGTCCTTCTCTTTGTTCTTTACCTTCAAGCCTTATCTCAGCCTCTATGAAGGCTTTAATATTCAAATTAGCAGTCTTTCTTTCCTTAGATTTTTAGATATAGCTGTTCAATCTTTTTACAGATTTATTTTAATAAATCCATTAGTCATTTTTTGTTGATACTTTTCTTCAGCGCTAAAAATCAGTATTTTTTTTCCTCTCCTTTTATTAGCCCAATCGCAGCTCTTATCAAGGAGAACAATATTCCATCCAGTATATTTTTAGTATTTTTGATGTAAATTTTCAGTTTTCAGCGTTTCTTAATTATCTCGATGTTACTTTTCTTCAAGTATTTTTTTTTTTTTTTTTTTTTTTGCTCTCCTCTTATAAGCCCAATCGCAGCTTCTATTGAGGAGAGCACTATTTCATTCAGTATATTTTCTTTTTTACTGATGTATATATTTTTCAGTTTTCTGCACCTCTCATTTCTTAAGGTAAAAAAACCGTTAAACCTTTATTCTGCCCAAGCGCTGAAAAAAAAAACCGACAATCTCCTATATCATAGGTTTCTTTCAATTTCAACAGTGGAGATCAGTATCTATATTATATTTATATTATATTATTTCAACCGCCGTTTTCCTCGTAAAATTGGCAGCAAGGCTCCTGTTCAAAGCTGCCTGCTGAGGAAATAATAAAACCGTTGCTAAGTAGGTTTTCACAGGATACTTCGCTTTATCTCTGGCAGATAAAACAGCCAATCTCTATAGTATGTCAGGAAGCAGCTATCCTACATATTAGTTAAAGAGGAAGATTTTATCTTTAAATAGCTCACCGGCAGTTTTCAAGTTCCGTTAATCTCCAGCCTTTTACATCTTTCTTCTCAGATATAAAAACGGGACTTTTACTTCCACTTTTTTATATTTAAAACGTTTCTACGTCTCATTTAATGAGTTAGATTTTAAGTTCTCTCTCTCAAGTTTGTAGGAAATTATTTTTTTTTGTAGTAATTTCTGTTAAATATGCTTGTTTATACGGAGCTTCTCCTTCACCCGACCGTCATCATCCGCGTCCAAGCCACGCCCCCCGATTAATTGTATTATCAGAAAGGGATGTATAATTATATATAAATTTGGAAGGAATATTTTATTGATATGGAAAAGGGTGGGAGGTGGGGGAGGGAATAAAAACATGTATAATAATATTGTTTAAGAATGCCAAGTGTGTTATGTAAATTAATTGTAATAATACTGTACACTTGTTGAAAGAAATAAAAAGGAATAAAGATTTTAATAAAAACAACAAAAAAAAAAACGGCTTGACCGATTTGAACGACACTTGGTATGCAGATCCCTCACTACCTGGGGTGATATGTTCTGGGGGTCTCGCGGCCCACCTGCACACGTGGGCGGAGCTACAAACAGAAATTCACATTTCTCCCATTCATGTCAATGGAAAAAATGTAAAAAGCTGCCATTCTCACAGTAATTCAAAAACGACTTGACCGATTTGAACGTAACTTGGTATGCAGATCCCTCACTACCTGGGGTGATATGTTCTGGGGGTCTCGCGGCCCACCTGCACACGTGGGCGGAGCTACAAACAGAAAATCTTATTTCACCCATTCATGTCAATGGAAAAAATGTAAAAACCTGCCATTCTCACTGTAATTCAAAACCGGCTTGACCGATTTGACCAAAACTTGGTATGCAGATCCCTCACTACCTGGGGTGATATGTTCTGGGGGTCTCGCGGCCCACCTGCACACGTGGGCGGAGCTACAAACAGAAAATCAGTTTTCACCCATTCATGTCAATGGAAAAAATGTAAAAAGCTGCCATTCTCACAGTAATTCCAACTATAAAAAATTTTCTATGACACTATAACCACTAGGGACATCGTTTCTATTCTACCACGGACACCATACATATAGAGTTTGTATGTTCTAACTGTGTTTGTTACTGTTTCCTTCATGCACCCCAGTTCATAATGTTATTACATTACATGAGTACTCATATATGCTGAACTAGGAACACAGGTTCCATTCTGAACCGGGAAAAAACTGCATGGAGTTTCTTTTCAACCTGAGTTTCCACATATTGAGTTGTTTAAATCAATACTGAAACTTTTGGATGCCACTTATTCCAACATATCTTCCTTTTCAGTTTAAGAGATTGCAAATTCCAGTGAGACTTGCATTCTCTATCACAATCAACAAATCACAGGGACAGACTATTACATACTGTGGAGTGGATTTAAGATCCCCCTGTTTTTCCCATGGACAACTCTATGTTGCTTGATCAAGGGTGGGTTCACCCAAGAATTTATATGTTCTTGCTCCTGGAGGTGAAACTAAAATTGTTGTTTATAATCAAGTTTTGTGTTAGTTGTATTGTATTCATTTTGTCAAATATTTCACATTATAATTTGATTATTGTACTTTTTATAAAGCTGTCAAAAAATAATTTCATTCACCACTATAAAGTATCTTTATTTCAATCCATTTACTGTGTTATTGCTATAATTAAATACCCATGCAACGCCGGGGCATCAGCTAGTATATATATATATATATATATATATATATATATATATATATATATATAGCAATTGTATGTAATCTGTAACTAGGTAGGGCTCTAGGCTACTGAACTAAAAGTATATAAATGGCATACCAGCTAACTTAACTTTAGGATGGATACATATCAGAGCAGGCCACTCTGTATGTTACCATTGGCTCAATGTGCTGTACTTTGTTGTTTCATGAAAGCTGACTTTTGTCTATTGCTAAAGTTAAGTCAGCCAGTATGCCACTTATATACTTTTCGTTCAGTAGCCTAGAGCCCTACCTAGTTACAGATTACATACTCCCTTTCTATTGGTTTGTCACATTTATCATTTCCATTGATTGTATTGTCTGCATACTTATCTCGGAGCCATATCAAATCTGACTTCTCTCTATTTTCTCTGACAATACATTCTTAATACTAAGGTGAATAATTTCTGAGAATAGGCCCCCTCCCTTCCTGAGCTTGATTGTTGATTGTCAGCATTTCTGATATCTTTTTGGTAGGACACTTTGTTTTGGTTTATCTTCTGGAAAGTCCCGAAATGCTGCTACCGTCAGCAGATATTTGCCAGTTACTGGGGCAAAGATGAACCTTTTACATAAGCATATTGTCTCTTGCTGACAGGGAGAGATATAATTGTCCAGAAACTAGAATTTGTAATTACTTAGATGGGATAGGTATAGGGCGTAGGAAGCCAAATTGCTCAAGCCTCCCGTATGACCCTCTGTTCCATCTTGGGATATGAATCTGGTTCTTTCAGTGCTAGTGCGCCCTCCTTTTGAACCATTGGGCGACTGCTCTTTGAAGGACCGTACTCTTAAAGCGGTCTTATTGGTGGCTATTACTTTTGCTAAATGTGTTTCTGAGCTGCAGGCTTTCCCTTCTTGGAGTTTTCTAGGGAGCAGGTTGACTTGAGGCCTGTTCCTTCCTTTCTGCCAAAAGTAGTTTCTCCTTTTCATGTCAATCAATCTGTAGTCCTCCCAGTGTTGGGTAGTCAGGAGGGCTCTTCTGAGCAACGACAGCTGCGCAAGTTAGATGTCGGTCGGATCCTTCGCTCTTATGTGCAGCAGACCTAGGAGATCAGGAAATCAGATCATCTCTTTGTCCTTCTAGCAGGTCCTCGTCGGGGGATGGCACTTCTAAGGCTACTATTGCGCGCTGGATCAAGGAGACTATTGCTTCTGCTTATCTTCTGAAGAAGAAGCCTGTTCCAGAATTTTTCAAGGCTCATTCCACTAGGGGTCAGGCAGCTTCTTGGGCTGAGTCATCACTAGTGTCTCCAGTGGATATTTGTAAGGCTGTGGTTTGGTCTTCCTTGCATACCTTTGTCAGACACTACCAGGTAGACGTCCTTGCGCGCTGGGATGCGGTGTTCGGTGAGCGTGTTCTGGTGTCAGTCCTTCAGGGGTCCCACCCATGATTGGGATTGGGATTAACCTCTACCGGTCTGAAGAGTGTAAAGAAGAGAAATTAGGTTCTTACCTGCTAATTTACTTTCTTTTAGCTTCTCCAGACCGGTAGAGGTCCCCACCCTGTCTATTGTCATATTGTTGTGGCTGTTGCGTGGACAGTTTTGGGGTTTTTTTTTGCTGCAGGTTCTAGTTATTTTCTAGGGCCGGGAAGAATTGAAGAACAGCAGCTGTGGCTCGGCTGGCTTAGCTGGTGAGCTGTAGGGACATTTTCTTTTTGGTATCTCTCCTGTGCATTTTCCAACAGCATTTGGGTATGTTAGTTATTACTCCTGTTCGGAGTATTGTTTATGTCTGTTTCCATTTCTTAGTTCTGCTTGTCTATTCGGCAGACTGATAGGAATAGGGGAAGGTATCTCTTTTGTACTATTCCACAGTTTTGTTTCAGTCTCCACCTGCTGGTCATGATGCTCGACTTTAAGAATAAATGGGACATCCACGTGGGATCTCTACGTGGGTCGAGCAGCACTCTGACTTAATGGGGTGGGACAGTAGAGTGGGCAGACTTGATGGGCTATAGCCCTTTTCTGCCGTCATCTTTCTATGTTTCTATGGTCTGGAGAAGCTAAAAGAAAGTAAATTAGCAGGTAAGAATCTAATTTCTTCTTCTCCTTTCCAAAGTAATCTTTTCATTGTGTATATTACAGGCACAGCTAAAAAAAGCAAAATAATGTCCAAGGAAGAGCGCAGGGTCGTGGCGTACCATGAGTCAGGACATGCATTGGTTGGATGGCTACTGGAGCACACAGAGGCAGTCTTGAAGGTAAATAGACCTGCATGAAATCAGATATAGTACTATTCATAGGGAGGGCCAAGCTGTCATTCTACATTTGGATTTCATTTATGGTTGGTTTTATCTTTTGGTGGAATTTGGATTTCATTAGTGGTTTGTTTTTCAGACTGTTTGCACATATTTTAATTGCTAACAATAAAGAAGGTTTTGAAGACCAGGCACACTCTGCTCCTTTTCTTGGATCTTGCTGCTGTGTGTGCAGAGGGAACTGCCTCCTTCGAGGTTGCTGGGATTTCTGTGACCCAGTGTGCAAAAGGGGTGGAAATGAGAGGAGGTTCTTTTTTTCTCCTAAAAACAAAGTAATTGCCATGCTGGGTCAGACTAATGATTCATTAAACTCCAGTCCAGGTCACTTGCGCGTCATGTCGGCACGAAAGACTCTATTTCATATTTCTTACTCAACAGAAATAAGAGATGGAGATGCTCAAATCTGTTTAGCAATAATTGTTTGGATGGCTTTAGAACCGGGGTGTCAAAGTCCCTCCTCGAGGGCCACATTCCAGTCGGGTTTTCAGGATTTCCCCAATGAATATGCATTGAAAGCAGTGCATGCACATAGATCTCATGCACTTGCCCAAACAGTTTTAAAAATCAACTATATCACTAGCTTTGAGTACATATTCTGGCAGCAAATTCCGTAAATCACTGCATGAAAGCACTGGACAAGCACATAGCAAACAAGGTAGGCCTTATGGTTCTGAATGATCTGTGTGTTATCAGAGATCTGACATAATTTGAGTTTGAGGGGTGTTAGACTCAAGAGCAATGTAAGGAAATATTGAAGAACTAAGGCAAGTACTGGGCAGACTTGCACGGTCTGTGTCTGTGTATGGCCTTTTGGTGGAGGATGGGCTGGGGAGGGTCAATGGCTGGGATGGTGCAGATTGTCTGGACTGAGTTTTGAAGGAGACTTCAGCAATTGGAACCTAAGCACTTGCCCAGAAATAGCTAAGAAGAAGAAAAAAAAAATTAAATTGAATCAGGATGGACCATTCGGGTCTTTATCTGCCGTCATCTACTATGTTATTATGTCTCAACACATCTTACTGTGCCAGGGAGAGAGGACCGTGAGCTAGTTTGTATTTTGAAAGCTACATGTTACTTCTGATGGAATTCTGCACAAAAAAATGTGAAAATCTTGCGCACAATATTTTAAAATTCTACAAAGTTTTTATTTGTAATTTGTTTCATAGAATTCCCCCATTATAAGGCCTGTAATCCTTTCCTACCCTCTCCTCACGTGCCCCTCTCCCTCTAAATGCTAACATGACCCATAATTCTGTCTGTTTCTAAAGTCTTCTTTCACATGCATTACCCTAACCTCTCATTCTTTCTCCTCACCTTCCCTCCCTAGCTATCACTGTATCTTCCCTCTCCTCCCCACACCTCATGCTCACCCCCCCCCCGACTCCCAAAGCACAACCCTTTATACTGACCTCTTCCTCAGTACATGATTCACCCATTTACTCTGCCCCCAGTCCCCTTTGCACACTCACCTTTTTCTGGTCCTTTTCATTTTCAGCCTTGGTAGTAGCTCTGCTCACTCTTTTCCCCTCTCCACTGAGTTGCAGCATGGAGGAAGTGACCTGCTGCACAATAGGTCACTTCCTCCTCCTCTTGTGCCGACTTTGATTCAGCTGTTTATGTGAACCGTGAGATTGAGGTTCACATAAACAGTCGGGGCTAAGCAGCGGTTCACTTCCGCTTCCTCCTCTTGCTGTGCGAGCTTAGCGCTGGAGGGGAAAAGAGAGTAAGCCAAGGCACTGCTGCCTGTGCCCCTGTGGGGGTGAGGAATTCGGTGCAAATTCTACGCTGCACAGTTGAGCAGATTTCCAATAATTTTGCGGTCACCGCCCCTTCTCTTTGGAATTTGCTGCCCAATCAGCTGCGCAATAAATCAATTTAAATCAAAATTAAAAACATTCTTGTTCCAGGATGCTTTTGGACAATAACTGTCCTCTTAAGGACAAAATCAAGCTTTATCGCTTTTTCCCCTAACCTATTGTCTTTTTCCCTTTCATTGTGCTCTTTCTCTCACGATTGTAGTTCTCTCATCTCTTCCCTACTGTTTGGTTAGTCCATACGTCTTATTATGCTTCTTTTGGTATTGTTTAGTATCCCTAACTTTTAAATTTGTTTTTATGTAATTTTTATATTGTATACCGCTTAGAAACCTTTTTAAGCGGTTTAAGGTTTTTTTTTATAAACTTGAAACTTAAACTTGGATCTTAATTTCTGCTAGGAGTAATATGTGTTGAGACAAGGCCACATTCTCTGGAGATAGAAGCGAGATGGCCAGGAAATAAGGAAGTGAATACCCAGTGCTGGGCAAGTAGAAGGAGAGAACAGGTTAGCGTGCTAGCCGTTAGCTGAGATGAGGGGGAAGAAGGCTAGAGCCAGGGGCCAGATATCCTTCAGTTGTAACGAGCTATGCTTAAAAGCATCCCCATGTTTCTTAAGCTGCTGCTGCTGCTCCTTCACTGCACTGAGCTGGCTCCTAGTCAGGTCTTGTGTAGAGAGTTGTGCGGGACAGAAATCCCACCCATCCCCACCCGTCCCCGCCAAAGTCTCACCCGTCCCCGCGAGGAATCCCCTCCGTCCCCGTGAGGAATCCCCTCCGTCCCCGCCCGTCCCTATAAACTTCAGAAATAGTTATTTCATTTAATTATGCTACTGAATTAAAGGCTCTGGTAGAAACCCATTTACAAATAAGCAAAAAGACTTTATTAATTTGGAAATATTAATTGGGAAGAATACATACTTTGTAAACAGGTTTCTACCAGAGCCTCTTTTGTTTATAAATTTTTATCAACACAACTAATATACTACTATATCCTGAAGCAAGCAAAAAAAAAAAAAAAGAAATAGAATTATTTTCCTACCTTTGTTGCCTGGTTTCTGCTTTCCTCATGTTCTCATTCAGTTCCTTCCATCCAGTGTCTCTCTTCCATTTGCTCTGTTACTGTGCCTCTCCCTTTCTTCCCCCTTCCAAATTGGTCTGGCACCCATCTTCTTCCCTCCGCTCCCCCCATAGTCTGGCATCTCTGTCTTCTTCCCTGCCAGCGTCTTCTCCCCACTCTCTCTTCCCCATTTCCTTCCAGTGTCCTTCTCCCCCCCATTTTCCCCATGTCCTGTCAGCGTCCTTCTCCCCCCTCTGTCTTCCCCATGTCCTTTCAGTGTCCTTCTCCCCCCTCTGTCTTCCCCATGTCCTTTCAGTGTCCTTCTCCCCCCTCTGTCTTCCCCATGTCCTTTCAGTGTCCTTCTCCCCCCTCTGTCTTCCCCATGTCCTTTCAGTGTCCTTCTCCCCCCTCTGTCTTCCCCATGTCCTTTCAGTGTCCTTCTCCCCCCTCTGTCTTCCCCATGTCCTTTCAGCGTCCTTCTCCCCCCTCTGTCTTCCCCATGTCCTTTCAGCGTCCTTCTCCCACCTCTGTCTTCCCCATGGCCTTTCAGCGTCCTTCTCCCTCTCTGTCTTCCCCATGACCTTTCAGCGTCCTTCTCCACCCCCCCCCGTCTTCCCCATGTCCTTTCAGCGTCCTTCCCCCCGTCTTCCCCATGTCCTGTCAGCGTCCTTCTCCCCCTTCTGTCTTCCACAAATGCTTTCAGTGTCCTTTCCCTCCCTCCCCCCCCCCCCCCGTTTTCCCCATGGCCTTTCAGCGTCCTTCTCCACCCCTTTGTCTTCCCCAGTGCATTCAGCGTCCTTCTCCCCCCCTCCTTCTCTCCCGCCCCGGGTGCAGCACAACTGGCCAGGTCCCCTTACTTTTGTGGCGCTTCCCCGACCGACCGACCGACAACAGCCCCGGTCTGACAAACCTCCCTGCCCTTAACCGCGAATCTAAATTTCCTTCTTATAGCTGCTGTAAGAAGGTAATTTAGATTTGCGGTTAAGGGCAGGGAGGTTTGTCGGATCAAGGCTGTTGTCGGTTGGTCAGGGAAGCGCCACAAAAGTAAGGGGACCTGGCCGGCTGTGCTGCACCCGGGGCGGAGCGGACCGCCCCCCTCCCTTGGTCTCCACTCGAGCCGCGAGGCTACTTCTCCTTACCTACCCTGCCTGCAGCACAGAGCCGAACGGAAGTCTTCCCGATGTCAGCGCTGACGTCGGGAAGACTTCCATTCGGCTCTGTGCTGCAAGCAGAGCAGGTAGGGAGAAAAGCCGCGCGACTTAATACATCCAGCCCCGCAGGAACCCCGCTACCCTCGGAGGCGTCCCCATGGGATTCCCGCGACCCTAGGGGGCGTCCCCATGGGATTCCCGTGACCCTAGGGGGCGTCCCCATGGGATTCCCGTGACCCTAGGGGGTGTCCCCACGGGATCCCTGTGACCCGAAGGGGGAACCCGTGGAATGCCCGCGGGTCCCGCGGGATTCCTGTCGTCCCCGTTCCCGTGCAGCTCTCAAGTCTTGTGTCCAAGTGGACTATAGCATCAGCTTCCCTTTCCTTTTCTTCTTCACCACAAGTCCAAATTCACGTTTCACCTTTAATTGATATACCACTAATGATTTTCAGTTATTGGTGCAAGCTTTTATGATTCTATACCTTGACTGTTTGTAACCCCTTATGCTCGGGAATATCAGATTAAGACCCAAACTTGAAACTCTGCAAATGGTTTAAACTACTGCTGCTGGAGCATACCACCGGGACCACCATTTTATGTGCATCACGGAACCTAACCTGAACAGATATGGACTGTGAAGACCTATATAATTCTGATTTTGTAGGGCTTAGGCTGGAAAACCATTTTGTCTGCATATGAGGCTTGAGCCACAAAGACAGGGAAAAATGCTTGAGTACCTGAATAAATTCTTGTAAACCCTTCTGAGCTCCCCTGGGAGAGCGGTATAGAAAATTGAATAAATAAAGTTTCAAGGTTTAGTCAAAATTCAATCTGTTATCAGCATACAATAGCACGAAAACAGAAGATTAAAAACAAAACCTAAATACATACACCAAGCAAACAAAGTAAAAACAAGAGGGAATATGAATTCTCTGCAGAACTTTGTAGTTTTTAAGAAGAGACATTGTTTAGAGAGATTTCTATTTCTCCTGTATTGTATTTACAGGTATCCATAGCTCCTCGGACTAATGCTGCGCTGGGCTTTGCTCAGATTCTCCCACGGGACCAACACCTGTACACCAAGGAGCAGCTCTTTCAGAGGATGTGCATGGCCCTGGGGGGTCGTGTAGCAGAGTCCGTCACATTTAACAAGGTCACCACAGGTACGGGCTGTATTTATTGGGCTTTAGCTCCTATATGAGTTCTTTGCTGGATTCTTGTGATCTCTATGCTGATAGACAGTATCTCAGGTAAACATAAAAAGATTACAGTCTTTACAGAATAAAGCAACCAAATACTGAGATCATGTTACTCCCCTATTCAATTTAGGATCCGCTTTAAGATTGCTATGCTCACTCAGTGACCAGACTAATACTTCCCGATGGTTCATAGACAGTAACGCGGAAGACAAAGGCGCGCGCCGACAACTGAGCGCATGATGGAGGTGCGCGCCGAAGAAAAAGACTGTTTTTAGGGGCTGCAACGGGGGTTTTTTGTTGGGGAGCCCCCCCCACTTTACTTAATACAGATCGCGGCGGCGTTGTGGGGGGCTTGGGGGGTTGAAACCCCCACATTTTCGTGAAAATGTAACTTTTTCCCTAAAAACAGTAAAATGTAGGGGGTTACAACCCCCCAAACCCCCCACAACGCGGTGCGATCTGTATAAAGCCTTTTTCTTCGGTGTGCACCTCCACACTGCGCTCAGTTGTCTGCTCGCGCCTTTGTCCCGGCGCACTTTTGACCTGACACCCTTCCCGATCACTCTTAAGCATACTGGGAGCCCACATGCAGTAATACATTTTTCTTTCTAGTTCCTAGCTCATAGAATAACCTGATTTATTACTGCATTTAGTGACTATTAATGCTGTTTTACTGATTAGCAGCAAGCGACCATTATAGCTTTTAGATAACTTTTACCCTTATTTTTCTTGTGTGGCTGGATCTGTAGTATTATGGAGGTTTTTTCGGGGGGGTGGGGGGGGTTGTATAGTTTATGTGTAAATATTATATTTTTGCTCAAGACAGTGCCAAAGAGAAGCATAACAAACAACTAACAGAAGACACGTTCAACCTGACCCATGATTTTCAAGTTTCAAGTTTTATTGGGATTTGTTATCTACGCAATATCATATATTTCAATGCGTATAACAATTGTTTTTAAAATAACAATTAACAAATTGGGGAGGGCAAAACAAGATAATATAGACAAATTTTGGCATTCTATTACAAACTGGTACAAAAGGCAAAAGGGGGTGAACTACAATGTTTAAGAAAAGAAAAAGAAACATTTAAGGAAAAAAAACACATATGGAGGGGTCATATAAAACATATATGGTAGAATCTCAAATCCAAGATATAAAGTAAAATAAAGAGTATTTTGGCGACCTACACATAACACTCATTGAAAGCGTCCTTGAACAAAAAGCTTTTAAGGAAACGCTTAAATTTTTCTAAAGAAGGTTCATTACGTAAAAATAGTGGTAAATTGTTCCAGAGCTGGGGTGCTATGACCCCCACCCACCAACTCCAATAATATAAGAAAACTTGTGCATTCCAATTTAAAAAAAAAGCCTCCAATAGAGAAATTACAAATTCAAAAGCCAACTCTGTACTAAGTGAGGTAGAGTTCCAAATCGGTTCCCAAATGGCACAAAATGATGATCCAAGTGAGGAGTCCATATTGCATTTGGCTTATGGCTCCATCTGAAGCAAATTAATCATGTTGGACCTCCATTTGACCATTGACGGAGGAGTAGGAGCCAGCCATTGTAGTATCATAGTCTTTTTGCCTGTTAAAGGAGCATGTTATATAATTCCTTTCAGTCCTTTGGAATTGGATGTATCAAGTGCAAAACAGAATTTTTGGAGTTAAAAGGCAATGTGTACTCCAGAGGTGAAATTGTGCAGTGATGAAACATGTGGCCTAGAGAGGCATCAGTAAGAAAAGACTTGGGGGCATTGAGAATCCAGTCTCAGGGAGATGGACAGATGCATGAACATTTGAATTGCATTTCCCACAGAAGAACACTTATATATTTTTAATTTCTAAATTGCCTTGACTTAGCTGCTCTCAAATTTGGCGATACAGTGAATTTTTAAATAAACCTAAACATAACACCAAATTAGCAAAAGAGAGAGAAAACATTCTTGTCTAGTAATACACTCCAAGACAAGGAGGTTGGTTTTTTTTTTTAATTCTTTATTCAGTTTTAACTCTTGCAACAAGTGTACAATATTCAATCAGATAATTCGTACAAATCACTTGACATTCTAACAATTATTGTCAAATGCATATAAAAAAGACCCCTCCACCACCCATCCCATTCATCAGGCATAAATCCATTAAATCACATAACATACCTCCCCTATACAAGGTCTAGATCACAGTCCTTCAACCGCTGGTCCGCGGACCGGTGCCAGTCCGCAAAAAAATCTTGCCGGTCCGCAAAGAATTCGGTCCCCGCCGCAACGAAAGGCCGGCGTCAGCTGATTTGCAACTTCCTGTTGCAGTCGCTGTGCCGGGACTCCTGCCTTCCACTGCGTTTGCCTCCTGCCTTGTCTCCACACCTCCAGACCAGCAGCGGCAGCTATGTGTACTTTTAACTTCGGCACAGAGCTGCCCGTAATCAATAGTTTAGCGCGGTTTCATAAGGCAGCCTCGGGGCCTTTGCTAGGCCGGCCCACATCGCATCATCGAAGCGGGCCGGCTATCAAAGGCCCCGAGGCTGCCTCATGAAATCGCGCTAAACTATTGATTAGGAGCAGCTCTGTGCCGAAATTAAAAGTACACAGAGCTGCCGCTGTTGGTCTGGACTCTTGGGCCGCTGAAGGAGGGCAAAGAGCAGCTGTCCTGGAGGTTTCCCTTCCTCTCGCCTTTGCAGGTCCCTTTTTTTTTTTTCTTCAAACGGCAACGGGCCCCAGCATCGACATCAATCAAGTAAGTTCAACTGTTCCTTGCAAGCAGTTCTGCTCGGCCAAAGCTTCCAAGGCATGTGAGCTCCTCCCCTATATCCCGTTTAAGAGATCAATCTACCTGCTTTAAATATCAGCAGCAGTAGAAAAACAACTGCTTTTACATACAAGCAGCAGCGAGACCTACCGCAACCACCATGAGCCCACAGACCCGATCCTGCCAGGAGTGTGAACTCCTCCCCCTGCAGTCCATTGGAGAGATCAATCTGCCTGCTTTTAAATATCAGCAGCAATGGAGATCAACTGCTTTTACACCTAAGCAGCAACGAGACCAGCCACAACCACCGAGAGCACACAGACCCGATCCTACCAAGAGTGTGAACTCTTCCCTTCTACTTCTATTCCTTTCTCTCCTCTCTTCTACCTTCCAAAGTATTTAGATCAATGCTGTCTTGTTAAAATGTTTATTTTATTTTTATTTTTCCTCTAACTCTACTTTTCACTTCTCTATTACCCTCCAGGTACTTTAGTTAGATTGTGAGCCTTCGGGACAGTAAGGAAATTTTTCAAGTACCTTTCTTATTTCTAATCTTAATGTATATTTTCTGTAAACCGCTTAGAACCTAACGGATGTAGCGGTATATAAGAAATAAATTACATTACATTACATTACATTCCCCTCTGACATGAGCCACCCTCAGGGGAAAGAAAGTGACCCACAAAGGTGAGGGGAAGGGGGGCAGATGATGGAAGTTGGGGGGGAGAGAGAGAGAGAGAGAGAGAAGGGGCAGATGATGGAATGGAGGAGATGAGAGAGAGAAGGGGACAGATGATGGAAGTGAGAAGAAGGGAGAGAGAGCAGAAGGCAGATGGATGTCAGTTGAGAGGGGAGAGCAGATGCTGAATGGAAGTGGGGAAAGAACACATACTGGATGGAAGGAGGAGATAAATAAAGGGGGAAGAAAATAGTAAGATAATGGAGGGGTGAGGAAAAGGGGTGACAAGCTGTGGGTAGACAAAGTGAAAAGAGGGAAACAGGACTAAATAGTAAGAAAGAATTTAATTTAGATGGAGGCAGAAAATAGAGAAGGAAGACCAGAGAAGAAAAGGGAAGAGAGAGCAGAGAATGATATCAGATCTGAGTGGAGGAAATGAGAAGAGAGAGATGCTAAAAACCACAGGGGGGAGAGAAGGACAGAGATGCCAGACCATGAGGGGAACAGAAGGAAGATGATGGATGCCAGACCAAATTGGTGGGGGGGGGGCAGGAGGCGAGATGGCAGGAAAAGACAGACAGTGAATGGAAGGGGCAGATGCTGGACTGAAGAGACAGAGAAGGTTATCATGCCGCTGTACTGGGCCATGGTATGCCCTTACCTGGAGTACTGCATCTAGCACTGGTCACCATACATGAAGAAGGACACGGTACTACTTGAAAGGGTCCAGAGAAGAGCGACTAAAATGGTTAAGGGGCTGGAGGAGTTGCCGTACAGCGAAAGATTAGAAAAACTGGGCCTCTTCTCCCTTGAGCAGAGGAGATTGAGAGGGGACATGATAGAAACATTCAAGGTACTGAAGGGAATAGACTTAGTAGCTAAGGACAGGTTGTTCACACTCTGCAAGGCAGGGAAAACGAGAGGGCACTCTCTAAAGTTGAAAAGGGATAGATTCCGTACAAACGTAAGGAAGTTATGTGGTAGAAAGCTGAAACGCTCTTCCAGAGGCTGTTATAGGGGAAAACACCCTCCAAGGATTCAAGTCAAAGTTAGACAAGTTCCTGCTGAACAAGAACGTGCGCTGGTAGGGCTAGTCTCAGTTAGGGTGCTGGTCTTAGACCAGAGGGCCGCCGCGTGAGCGGACTGCTGGTCATGATGGACCTCTGGTCTGACCCAGCAGTGGCAATTCTTATGTTCTTATGTTCTTAGGGCAGACACTGGCTGGAAGAAAGTGAAAAGGCAATGAAAGCAGAAACAAGAGACGACAAAAGGTAGAAAAAATAATTTTATTTCTATCTTGTGATTCAAATATATCAGATTTGAAATATGTATCTTGCTAGACATAACTGGGGAGTGCAAAGCCCAGGCAGTGCTTCTTTAGCTTCCAGCTGGCTTAGGGCTCTCTCTGACAAGGGGGCAGTTGCCCTAGTTCCACTCCCCTAACACCATTCCTGTCATGTGTGACTGTGGTATTCTGTTACTTGATATTTGTGTAGCATTCTGTAATAATTTGGCTTATTCAGTTTTCTTGATAGTAGAGGGGATATATGTGAAGGGGAGGGGAGACAGGGGTTTTGTTGATCTTTGCTCTGTATTATTTGTATTTATAAAATGACAATTGTATAGAATATTGGTTCTTTTTATACTTTAATAAAATATGTTCAATATAAAATCATAACTATTTGAGGTTTGTGCGGATGGGATCAGATGGTTTGGGGGACCGAGCTCGTGGGGACGGGGCAGCGATGGTTTTTAAAAAAAAATTTCAGTCTTAGTAGTTTGCCGGTGCACGAAATAATTATTTTATTTTTGCCGGTCCATAGGTGTAAAAAGGTTGAAGAACACTGGTCTAGATCATCTGTGTAAAATCCAGTTTACATTCCAATATTCAAAATATGTAGGGCCATTCAGCCATATCTATACATTTTTCCAGATCAAAATATAGGACAAAATTTGATGTGGCAATGTATGAATGGAAACAAAATCTTGTTTTGTGTGATGAGTGACTATTAGCCCTGTATTCCTTTTAATCTGGGTCTATCCTATCCTATCCTGGGAAGCACACACGTGCTTTAATTAAAAGAATATTCCAGACACTGAAAAAATTGAGACGGATGTGTCACTGCTTTAAAAGAGAAACCTACTGACTCCTAATCCAATCACTAATATTATCTCAGCTAGACTATTACAACACACTCTACATAGGCTGCAGAGTGGATATATGCAATAAAACCACAAGCCCTACAGAACATAGCAGCCAATCAAATACTTTCATCAACAAACTATGAGAATATAACACCTCTATTCCTCCCCACCGAAGCAAATGCCTCTTTATACTATGCACAGTGATCTTCCTGATCCTCCATGGTGAATACCTTGAATACCTAACAAACCTAGTAGAGTTACCACCAAACAAAACTACAATTGGATAAGTAACCACCTAAGACTAAAACGCCCTAACCCTAGAGGCATTAAATCCAACACAATACACTGTTCACCCCTCTTCCCTTTTGTATCGCTAATTACTTGTGTACATACATTGTATGTTTATGTGTACAAATTGTTTTATTTTGTCTCCCAATTTTAAATTGTCATACGCATTGAAGTATTTGATATTGCATGTACAACAAGCTTTTAATAAACTTGGAGCTTGAACAAACTTTCCATACCTAGCAGCAAAATGGCGGAGTTATCTCCAAACTGAATTAAGAACCTCTGCCTCTTACAAAATTTTCCATAAAGACCTGAAAACTTACTTACTTCATGAAATATCTAGCAAATTTACTCCTTTATCAGAAAAAAACTTACCACCCAATGAAAACTCAATATAATACCTTACTAACATACACAGTGATATCAAGACCCCAACTTAAGATTGTGATTCCTACAATTGCACAGAATGTTTCCACTATAATAAAACCCTTCAATCTCCGTGATCCATGGTGCCGTGCCACCACATGCGCAGTTGAAGGAGCCTGTGGCGATTTGCGACGCGTGCAGCGGTTTCCCCAGCTGAACATGGAGACTTATCAGATAAGAGCAGGGAAGGGGTACTGCTGGAAGGGGGAGGTAAAAGGAAGGGAGAAGGGCTACTGCTGGACAGGGGGAGCAGGAAAGGGGTGCTGCTGGACAGGGGGGAGATAAAAAGAAAGGGAGAAGGGCTACTGCTGGACAGGGAGAGCAGGGAAGGGGTGCTGCTGGACGGGGGAGGTAAAAGGAAGGGAGAAGGGCTACTGCTGGACAGGGGGAGCAGGGAAGGGGTGCTGCTGGACGGGGGAGGTAAAAGAAAGGGAGAAGGGCTACTGCTGGACAGCGGGAACAGGGAACATAGTAACATAGTAGATGACGGCAGATAAAGACCCGAATGGTCCATCCAGTCTGCCCAACCTGATTCAATTTAAATTTTTTAATTTTTTTCTTCTTAGCTATTTCTGGGCAAGAATCCAAAGCTTTACCCTATACTGTGCTTGGGTTCTAACTGCCGAAATCTCTGTTAAGACTTACTCCAGCCCATCTACACCCTTCCAGCCATTGAAGCTCTCCCCAGCCCATCCTCCACCAAACAGCCATATACAGACACAGACCATGCAAGTCTGCCCAGTACTGGCCTTAGTTCAATATTTAATATTATTTTTTGATTCTAAATCCTCTGTGTTCAGGGAAGGGAAGGGGTGCTGCTGGACAGGGGGGAGATAAAAAGAAAGGGAGAAGGGCTACTGCTGGACAGGGGGAGCAGGGAAGGGGTGCTGCTGGACAGGGGAGATAAAAGGAAGGGAGAAGGGCTACTGCTGGACAGGGAGAGCAGGAAAGGGGTGCTGCTGGACAGGAGGGAGGTAAAAGGAAGGGAGAAGGGCTACTGCTGGAAAGGGGGAGCAGGGAAGGGGTGCTGCTGGACAAGGGGGAGAGATAGAAAGAAAGACAGACAGCGGGCAGGGAGAAAGAAAAACAGGCAGGGAGCAGGGAGAGAGACAGAAAGAAAGAAAGATAGGCAGGGAGAGAGATAGAAAGAAATAAACGAAAGGGGCAGGGAGAGAGAAAGAAAGACATATAGAAAGAAAGAAATGCCTAAGTCTACACATCTATTCTAGCACCCGTTAATTTAATGGGCTAAAAAACTAGTGAGTAATAATGTAACTCCTGGATTATGATCAGTCTCTGCTTTCTGTAAATCACAACTCCTCCTGGGGAATATTAGTGATCCACAAATATTAATATAATGTATTAAGGTCTCCATGACTCTTGCTAGGCATATATTTTACAGTCTACATTTATGTTTGTTTATCTAGGTACTCGTATTCTGCACAATCTTGGAATTTTTGGCAGAGAACAGTAAAAACATACAGAATAAAAGAACACAGCATTCATTATATACATAAAACAAACTGACCAAAAGCTCCATCATGTCATGTCATTTACCCTCTGATATCTTATTAATAAATACAACAAGCCTCAATATACATATTAGTCCCATTATCATATTGAAGCTAATTCTTTTCAGTTTGTTCCATATGCTTGTTGGAATAACAAAGTTTTAATTCTTTTTTTGAACTACCCCAAGTTCTGCATTGATTTTATCTGATATGAAAGAGAGTTCCATAGTTTAAAACCGACATTGTAAAAGATTGAAGAACAATACTCTTCCTATCATGAAAGTTGGTACATCAAGCAGCATTTTATTTATCAGATCTAAGCATTCTTGAAGGATGATGTAATGGCTTGTTGATGGGGATTGTAATCAAAGCAAGGACAAATAATGCACAGCATCCCCATCCTAAATTTCCTAACTTCTTGTGGCTGCCATTAAAGAAGCTTCTTGGACCCCGCTTTGACTAGCAGAGCTTTGGTTGTTTGTCCATAGGAGCTGGCTCTACAGTGACTGCAGGACTTCTCTCTTTCAGGAGCACAAGATGACCTGCGCAAGGTCACCCAGGTGGCTTATTCCATGGTAAAGCAATATGGCATGATACCCAGCATCGGGCAGGTATCCTTCCCAGATTCACATGAGGATGTTGGTGTAAGACGGCGTCCTTTCAGTCAAGGCCTGCAGGCACTCATGGATCATGTAAGTAACAGCAAAGTAGCAGCTTTCTTAGTTTTCCAGATTCTGAGGTCCTGAAGAAACATAATATAACATACATTTTTATTTCTAATCCTCTTACTTGGCATGAATCCTCACATAGTGGGAATAAGCTAACATGGTGGTCCAGACACAGAGGTCTTCCCATATGAAAATGAGGAGAACTCACATGGATTTAAGGAGTGATTTGAAGAAACATAAAACTTTTTGGCCAAATCAGATCTGTCTAGCGCCAAAGGGTAGATGAAGTCAAACTCAAACGAGGAAGTTACAAAAGCAAGTAACAGACTTACAAAAAGCAAATGGAAAAAATGTAAACCAATGTGAAGATTTAGAAAATCTTACACCATAACAATTACCTGAGACTCTAGATTTTCAGGATTGGACATAAGGAACCACAAGGGCCTGCAGAGCTATCTTAGACAGTAGGTCAGAAGAATTTAGGTATGAACTCAAAAATGGATTGGGTGCATGGAAAACGAGGGCTGGTAAGAATAAAAACAAATGACTCTATGACTTAGCAACTTCACATTATCAACTAAGAGGTCCATGCTGGAATTTCAGGAGATCGCAAAGAAGATGAAGGGAGATATCGGGTCTAAGTGGCTATTTCTATTTGGATTTGCATTAGGTATTACATGGGAAGAGGTAATAGCAAGGGCAGTGCAGAAGGTAGACCTGAAATAACAAGCCAACACCCCTTTCAGTGTAAAGAGAACCATCTATCTATATGGCATTGCGTATCTCTACAATTCTTCAGTCCTTTTACGTGTCAGTATTCTCGTATAAATCATAACTCTGCTTTGCAAACTATTGAGCTAAAGATAAGACTTTCTTTAGCACTCTCCAGACTGGTAGAGGTTAATCTTTATGAGTGGGTATATATCCCAATCATGACCAGCAGGTAAAGATTGAAAACAAATCTGTGGAATAGTACATAAGAGATACCTTCCCCTATTCCTATCAGTCTTCTTTCAGTCTCCAGCAGGTGTTGAGTGAGCTGTACCCATCTCCCTTGGTAGGGCTGTTGGAATTTGTTTAGGGGTTTCTAGTCCCTGTTTTTGGCCGGATTGAGCTTGGGTGGGCCTTGTTTGGAGGTCTGTCTGACCTCGGGGGCGTCAAACCAGGCGGGTCTCGAGTGGGGTCCCTCCCCCCCATTTCCTCCACCTCCCCACATTTTTTTAGAGGAGCCTCAGCAGTAAGCCTTGCCCCCTAAATCAAGCAAGGCATATTGCTTTGAGAGCCTGCAGAGTCTGTTCTGTTAAAAATGCTGAGGTAATGCCGGTCTGAAGGGTTGCTTCCCTTTAAATTTATTGTATTTTACTGTATTTTTGCACTAACTGGCACTTTAAATCTAGCTAGGTCGCGTATGGAGCAATGAGCACTTCTCAGGGGAAAAAGTGCTCATTGTGCTCCAGACGCGAGGCACTCGCGGCCGGCCTGTGCAAGCGGTGTTCAGGCCAGTGCGGTGGAGGAGCTCCGTTGGCAGCGGCTGCAGGCACCCAGAGCTCCCCGCCAATAGTGCCTCGTGAGTCGGCTAGGAGCAGTGGGGAGGCCCGGTCTTCTTCCACCGCCCACGGAGGGATTTCCTTGACTGCCGATGGTCAGGGTACA
This sequence comes from Geotrypetes seraphini, assembly GCF_902459505.1. Classification (NCBI taxonomy): domain Eukaryota; kingdom Metazoa; phylum Chordata; class Amphibia; order Gymnophiona; family Dermophiidae; genus Geotrypetes; species Geotrypetes seraphini. The sequence goes on along the minus strand of NC_047087.1, from coordinate 7,912,249 downwards.
AAGGATTCCCTCTCAGCTGATTTTTTAACAGCTGATGCCAGGTTGCCTGCTTTAGCGGCTGGGACTGTTCAGGCTTCCCAGCCACTACAGGCCCAAGAGGGGTTGTTTTTGGCGGGAACTTCATCATTTTCTCTGTCTGGCCTCTCCATTTTGTCTGCAACCTCAGGTGACCTTCTCCCTGTATTAGAAACACAGGGGCAGATTTCAGCTGGGTCCCCTGCTGTGGCAGGGAGTCCCATGGGACCGCTGGAGATCCCACGTGCATCCAGGGGGTTTCAGGGGGGGGTGGTTCCCTCCGCACCCCCTGTGTCTTTGTCTCCATCTTCTCCTTTGGCATCCCCTCTTCCTGTTCTCTTGTCCAAGCACCCATGGGTTGCGGATTCATGGTCAGAGGAACATGTTGGCCTGGCTGAGGACCTGGACCCTTTTTAGGAATTCCAGGATCCTCCCGAAGGGACGGCCGCTGGCGGCGGGGCGTTGGTTTTCCGCCTTCTAGCGACGAGGCATCCGTGGTGCACCTTTTTCAGAGGGATGAGCTCCCAGACCTGTTTAAACAGGTCTCGGTGCTGCATTTTGAGGAAGCGCCATCGGAGACCCCGCGTGTGTGGGACCCTCTTCTAAGGGGGATCCGTACTGTTTCTCGCTCTTTCCCTCTGCATCAGGATTTTCGGGATATTGTACTGGCGCAGTGGAATACGCTGGAGGCGCCGTTTCGATTAGCGTGCGCCATGGCTCGTTGGTATCCCATCCTGGAAAGAGATGGGGCTACTTTAAAGTTACCAGTAGTGGACGCAGTGGTCTCAGTGAATTCTAAGCAGCATACCGTGCCTGTTGAAGGCAGTTCTGCCTTACAGGACTCTGAGGAGCGTAAGTTGGAGACCATTCTTAAGCAGAATTTTAATGTCTCTGCCTTGAGGGTCCAGGCGGCTATTTGTGGGTGGCTGTTGGTTCGTGCCATGTTTCGGTGGGCCGAGTGCGTCCTGGATCGTGAGTCTGATGACTTTCTTAGTGGATCAGGAGGTGGCAAAGATTGAGATGGCTGCCTCATTCCTCTCGGATGCTCTCTATGACTTGGTGTGGATGTCGGCTAAGTCTCTGGCTTTTGGAGTGGCCGCGTGACATATCTTGTAGCTTTACTCTTGGTCGGCGGATGCCGTGTCCAAAACTCAGCTTACCATATTTCCCTTTCGGGGGGTCTTTTTTGTTTGGAGAGGACTTAAATAAGTTGGTTCAGACTCTGAAGGACTCTAAGGTGCCCCACCTGCCTGAGGACATTGCCCGGCGTTTCGGGGTGGCACTGCCCGCAGTCATCTGTGCCTGGGCATGGGGGCCTGGGCGTGGGGCTGCTACTTTCCAGGCTTCTGGGTTTTCCCAGGGTCGGTTTTATTAGCACAAGCAGTCCTTTCGGTGGGCCCATCGGGGGGGGGGGCTGGGAATCCCTCTGCCGGTTCCCCTGCTGCCCATCCTGCACAATGACTCGTTGCCGGCGCCCCCTTTGGTTCCGGTGGGTGCCCAGCTGCGCGATCTTTTTTCCCAAGTGGGCCGAGATCCCGTCTGATCAGTAGGTCCTGGAGGTGGTGCAGGACGGTTAACATAGAAACATAGAAAATGACGGCAGAAAAGGGCTACAGCCCATCAAGTCTGCCCACTCTGCTTACCCACCCCCTGTCTATGCCCTAATGACCCAATTTCCTTATCTTGACCCTCGTAGGGATCCCACATGGGTATCCCATTTATTCTTAAAGTCTGGCACGCTGTCTGCCTCGATCACCTGCACTGGAAGCTTGTTCCAATGATCAACCACTCTCTCTGTGAAGAAATACTTCCTGGTGTCGCCATGCTCTGGAGTTTGCCCACTCTCTTCCAGATTATATCTAGCCTCTCCGTATCAGGCGGCATGGAAGACGTTGGCCTTTCACCAGACCCTTCAACGCTTGCTGGATCTCAAAGCAATTGTTCCAGGGTCCCCTCAGGACACCATTTACTTTGTGGTGCCCAAGAAGGAGGAGACTATTGCTTCCGGTTATCTTCTTCTGAAAAAGCCTGTTCCGGAGTTTCTCAGGGCTCATTCCACTAGGGGTCAGGCAGCTTCTTGGGCTGAGTCTTCGCTCGTGCCTCCAGTGGACATTTGTAAGGCGACGGTTTGGTGTTTCTTGCATTCTTTTGTCAGACACTACCAGGTAAATGTTCAGGCGCGTCATGACATGGTGTTCGGTGAGCGTGTTCTGGTGTCGGCCCTTCGGGGGTCATGCCCATGATAGGGACTGCTTTGGTACGTCCCACTGGTAAAGATTAACCTCTACTGGTCTGGAGAGTGCTAAAGAAGGAGAAATTAGGTTCTTACCTGCTAATTTACTTAAGAACATAAGCAGTGCCTCTGCTGGGTCAGACCAGAGGTCCATCATGCCCAGCAGTCTGCTCATGCGGCGGCCCAACAGGTCCAGGACCTGTATAGTAATCCTCTATCTATACCCTTCTATCCCATTTTCCTTCAGGAAATCATCTAATCCCTTCTTGAACCCCAAAACCGTGCTCTGTCCTATCACACCCTTTGGGTGAAGAAGAACTTCCTAGCATTGGTTCTGAATCTTTCCCCTCTTAATTTTTCCGAATGCCCTCTCGTTCTTGTAGTTTTTGAAAGTTTGAAGAATCTGTCCCTCTCCACTTTCTCTTTGCCCTTCATGATCTTGTAACTCTCAATCATGTCCCCTCTAAGTCTCCGCTTTTCCAGTTTCTCTAACCTTTCAGCATATGAAAGGTTATTCATACCTTTTATCAATCGTGTCGCTCTCCTCTGAACCCTCTCGAATATTGCCATATCCTTCTTAAGGTACGATGACCAATATTGGACGCAGTACTCCAGATGCGGGCGCACCATTGCCCGATACAACAGCAGGATAACTTCTTTCGTTCTGGCTGTAATACCTTTCTTGATAATACCTAGCATTCTATTTGCCTTCTTTGAGGCTGCAGTGCACTGTGCCGACGGCTTCATTGTCTTGTCCATTATTACCCCCAAGTCCTTTTCTAGGGTACTTCCACCCATTACCAGCCCTCCCATCGTATAGCTGTACTTCGGGTTTCTATTTCCTACATGCAAGACTTTACATTTCTCTACATTAAACTTCATCTGCCATCTCGTCGCCCACTATTCTAGATTGTTCAAGTCCCTTTCTTTTAGCTTCTCCAGACCGGTAGAGGTCCCCACCCTGTCGGTTGTTGTGGCTGTTGTGCGGGCAGTTTGCTGCGGTTCTAGTATTTTTCTAGGGTCGGGGAAAATTGAAGAACAGCGGCTGTGGCTCAGCTGGCTTAGCTGGCGAGCTGTGGGGACATTTTTTTTTTTTCTGTTCTCTCTCCTCTGCATTTTCCAACAGCATTTGGGTATGCTAGTTATTACTCCTGTTCGGAGTATTGTTTATTTCTGTTTCCAGTTCTTAGTTCTGCTTGGCTATTTGGCATTCTGATAGGACTAGGGGAAGGTATCTCTTTTGTACTATTCTACAGTTTCAATTTCAGTCTCCACCTGCTGGTCATGTTTGGGATATATACCCACTCGTAAAGCTAAAAGAAAGTGAATTAGCAGGTAAGAACCTAATTTCTCCTTTTCTGTTATAATGAGATCACACGCAGGCCCCAAAATAATGTCATGGATCATTTTATGGGTGCCACTAATTGGATTGGACTCTATATGAGGTAAACCCAAGTGTACAAATGGGGTAGAATGACACTAAAATGGTCATCATCCTAACGAACTCTGCCTCATGTCCACAACAGCTGGCCAATCACGTTTATTCTTTATCTGGTAAGGAGAATAGGCCCCAGAGAAGGTCATCTGACTAGGGAAAACTTGGGCCTTCACTTCCCAGCCATCACTCATGTGCCAGATAGGAAAAGAAAACAGTATCCAATGAAAAAGAATGGCCTCTGAGGTAATTGTCCCTGGTATTAACATTTAGAAAAGGCACACATAATCTACTTAGAAAAGAGAATTGATGAGATCCAAGAGAATTAGGCCTAAGGTCTCATTTGCTAGGCCAATGTTTCTTGGTGCAGAATTTCAGTGAATTTTCTCCATCCAACTCCCTTTCTTTCTCTGTCTGTCCTAATTGCCTTCATTTCTTTTCACAGGAAGCCAAACTTCTAGTGGCTGGAGCCTACAAGCAGACAGAGAGCCTACTCTTGGAGAACCGTAACAAGCTGCAAACGGTACGACTTGTCTTTGTGTACTCTGGTATCCCAAACGGCTGTAATATGTGGAGATCCTACAGTGACCCTCCACTCAGTGCCTCAGAGAGACATCTTTCAGAAGGCAAATCCTAGTGCTGGTTTTAAGAAAGGTTTAGATAAGTTCCTGGAGGAAAAGTCCAGAGTCTGTTATTGAGACTGTTTGCTTTGGATCCACACAATGGAATGTTGCTACTGTTTGGGTTTTTGCCAGGTACTTTTTTCCTGGATTGGCCACCATGAAGAAATGGGCTAGATCAGGGGTGTCCAATCTGCGGCCCCGTGAACTATTTTGTGCAGCCCCAGTTGAGGGCAATGCAGTGTTTTCCTCTGCTGCCCCATGGTGTTTACTGGCTCCCTCCTCTGTCTTGCTGCAGCGTTTGTGCATTTGTGCGGCCCCAGAAACATTTTATTCGGCCAATGCGGCCCAGGGAAGCCAAAAGGTTGGACACCCCTGGGCTAGATGGACCATTGGTCTGACTCAGTAAGACTATTCTTAGGTTCTGGTGCTGATTGTGGACATGCTGTCTTTCCTAACCCATGCCCACAAGCAGTGCTGAGAAGATGATGGCTGAGGAGTAGAGAGAACAACTGGGTCTTGCAAGGATGTGCTGAGACTGGAATCGGTCCAGAGAATGGCCACCAGGATGGTCTCGGGACTCAAGGAGCTCCCATACGAGGAGCGGTTAGGGAAGTTGCAGCTCTACTCACTCGAGGAACGTAGAGAGAGGGGAGATATGATCGAGACATTCAAGTACCTCACAGGTCGCATTGAGGTGGAAGAGGATATCTTCTTTTTCAAGGGTCCCGCGGCAACAAGGGGGCATCAGTGGAAAATCAGGGGCGGGAAACTGCACGGTGACACTAGGAAGTTCTTCTTCACCGAAAGGGTGGTTGATCGCTGGAATAGTCTTCCACTTCAGGTTATTGAGGCCAGCAGCATGCCAGATTTTAAGGCCAGATGGGATAGACATGTGGGATCTATCCGCAAAGATAGATAGGGAGGGTCATTGGAGTTGGCAGACTTGATGGGCCGTGGCCCTTATCTGCCGTCTATTTCTATGTTTCTATGTTTCTATTTGAAGCATTGCAATGGTGGTGGGTGAAGTGCAGGGAAAGCAGCCATTTCTTATGTATGTTTGAAACAGGTAGCATTAAGTGGCATCTTTTTTGGTGGTGGGAGTCCATGAAGAGAGCCATCATCCATGTTGTATAACTGTAAATGAACTGATATAGTGCTGTTGCTTGGAGGGATTCCCTATTCAAGTGACTGGATTTCTAGACCAAATTTATTTTCAAATGTATTGGAGGCTCATGCCAGAGCAGACACTCTACCTTCCCCTACTAAGTTTTCAGTAGCTAAACTATTTCTAACAATTTCTTGCTCTTTCTAGCTGGCAGATGCACTGCTGGAGAGAGAGGTCATTAACTATGATGACATTGAAGACCTGATTGGGCCACCTCCCCATGGGCCGAAGAAAGTAATTGCTCCTCAGAGCTGGATTGAGGCAGAAAAAGACAAACAGGACACAGGCGATGAGGAGCCACCGCAGCAGACCAGACCCCAAGAGGAGGAAGGAATGCCCAACCTGAGACCTGGAGTTGGATAATGGAGTTGAGGAGGGACAAGAAAGAGTTAATATTCTATGGTCACACTGCTTCCTGCAGCAGAGGATTCTGCATAGTGATCCTGCCTCTTGCGAACTGTCCCGTCTGATTTGAGCCTTTTGTAAAAGGAGTAGGGGAACCATCCTCCATGTTGATAGTGATTGAATGGGGGACCTCTGTCTGTCAGTAGAAGTCGTTTCAACCTAAAACAGCACAAATGTTCTCTCAGAATCTTTGAAAGTTCACAACAGCATCGGCAATTGCCTGGCTAAAAGTTTGTTGCAGAACTGTGTAAAGAAAGCTAGCCGAAGCCCACATTCATATTCAACATGTTAGGAGAAGATTGCAACGAGTCCATTTAGCACTGTGGGTATATTTATAGACCAATTGTAAGAATTGTTTATATAATACTGTAGTTGTTCTGATTGTAAATATTAAAGATTGTATGCATTTTGCCAGCCTGATGTCTTGACTGAAACCGAAGGCTGCATAACTAGTGAGTGGCCTGGCAAGGTAGGAGGTTCTGTTCAGTTTAGAGGACAGAATTCAAGGAATAAAAGGAGAGGGGCGTGGCTTGGACACGCATGAAGAAAGTCGCATAATTGGAGAGCTCCGTTAAAAAGACCTTGAAAGAATAAATAATTCGCATAAAATTGAAGATATTTCAATGGTCATATGAATAATAAAGAAGAAAAAAGGATGGCAACTGGCAAACAGAATAAAAATGACTTCGCTGTATCAGGAAGTAATAAAAGAGCAAAACCGGAGCAGGAGAGCGGTTTAAAGCTGACAGATACCGAAGTTATGAAAGAACTAAAAGAAATTAAAGAAATGCTATCGATTATTACTAAAAAGGTTACAGATTTAACGGAAGAGGTTTCAAATATAAATAAGAAGATGGATGTGCTTGAACTGAAATCTAACAACTTAGAAGAAAGACTGTTGATAGTAGAAGAGGAAATCAGCTATAGCCAAACAGACAGAAAAAAAATTGAAATACTCATTAAAGACCTTGAAGATTATTCGAATCGTGAACGAAGAAGTAACATCCGTCTGATTGGCTTGCCGGAAGGTGCAGAAACAGGAAATCCTATCACTTTCATTGAAAAATTATTACCTAAGCTACTTCCGTTGCAAACGAAGTTTCCCATAGAAATAGAAAGAGCGCATAGAGTGCCGTTAAAAAGAGCAGTAAACCAACAAGGTCCAAGACCTTTTATTTTTAAGTTATTGCGACACCAGCAGGCCATAGAAATATTACAACTGGCTAAGAAAAATAAAGGTTTGAAGTATTAGGATGCATTTATACATCTAGTACCGGATTTCGCAAAGAATACAGCTGTAAAAAGAAAGAAGTTATTGGATTTAAGACCAAAGCTGAGAGAGTTAGGAGCGAAGTTCGGTTTGGTATACCCTGCTAATATGAAAGTGACTATTGGAAACAAAACTTTATCTTTCGATGATCCAGACAAATTAGAAAAATTTATTCAAAACTAGGATGTACCAATGACTTCCTAAAATGTTTTTCATACTTTGTTCATATACATAGATAAGGAATATAACTAAATTAATTAAAAGTTAATTGATTTAAAGAAAAGAAAGAAAGAAAAAAGAAAAGAAATATATAAATTGATTTGAAAAAAAAGATATAGAATGTATTCTTTTTAAATATTTTAAACTAACGATTTTTAGAATTGGAACTCAAATGAAATCAAAATTCTAAAAAAAAAAAAAAAAAAAAGGGAAAAACAAGCTTATTAAGGGAATTTATGAATGTATTAAGAGAAGGAAAGAAAGGAAAAAAAGGGAAAATAATATAAAAGAAAGATTCTATAAGGAAAATTGTTAAGGAACACTCATTAATAATTAAAAAATTATAGATGAATGATATTAACTTTTAGAAAAATGGAAGAGAATTTTAAGATTACTTAACTATATTAATTGATATATTTTAATGCAATATAAGGCAGGAATCTTCCTCCGTGGGGGGGAACATGACGGGAGTGCATATTGATCATGTGTGGTGCTGGATACAGAGGAGAGAATAGAAACTCAGATTCCCAAAAGTCAATGCGAAAGGAACTACGTATAATGGATACAATGCAGATACTGGAACTATATAAACTTATAATTGACTTTTGAACATATAAAAAGTCTTGTTGATACATCATATAACTTATATATGCATAAGCTGCCTTACAGTTTCTTCCCAAATGAAAAATACATATATTGGGAAACGAAGAAAAGAAGAGGAAAACGGAAGATCATAGCGGAATAGAAAACTACAAGCAAGAACAAAGATGGACTGAGATTTTCTTGAGGGAATCGATATGGTAATGAAAATATTCTCTCTTCTGGATTCAGCTAACATAAACTTTAAAAGAAATATATGTGGGTTCGAGGTGTGCTTTCGTCGTGGATTCCTCCACGGGGGGGGGGGGGGGGTTTGTAATTTTTTAATAATTTTTTAATGAATAACAAATTAGGTAACTCATTACTACAATATGTTATATTTAATAATATATATGTATATATATATATAATATGCTTAAACCTATATTTCATTTTAAATAACCAATGACTTAACTTATAGATTACAATAAGAATAGGTCTTTATGGAGTTCTATATTATCGACTTATGATGCGTGATACCAAGTATACACAATGTTTAATTAAAAGGGAGGGTGGGGAGGAGGGTGGGAGATGGGGAAAAATATGATAAATTTTAATGATAAAGAATTAATAATTAGAATTAGAATATATGGGAAAAAGTGCAGATATCTGATCACAATTTTATTATTAAGAAGATATTTACTTTTACTTAATACAATAAATGACAATTAAAATTTTTTCCATTAACGTCAATGGTCTGAATCACCCAGTAAAAAGAAAAAAAATGTTAGGTTTTCTTCACAAGCAAAATGCGGATATTTACTTCATGCAAGAGACACATCTTACAGGGAATGAATCTAATAAACTAATTGGGGGATGGGTATTGTAACCAGGTCTGTGGCCTGAACAAGCCTCCACAGCACCTCACAGTGATTACACAAGCAACGACACCTGCGTGTGACCCAGACAGGAGTCACCCTGCAGACATGGAATGACACCAAGAGTAAAAGCAAAAATAAACCACAATTCTTCAGAAAAATAAGTAAATCAAAACTCAGGATTTATTTTCTTTAAGGTAATAAAGTCAGGATTATTAGTAGTCCTACCAACAACAGGTAAGTAGAATGTCTTCAGTTCAAATTCAAACAGCAGAATAATGAACAGTCAAAACATAAATTCAAACACCAAAAAAAATATATTTTTCCTTTTCTTCACCTCACTGGGCTTTATGCTTTCTTTAGCAATCAATTAAACCTGCTCCTAAGCAGGGCATTCAGTTCCTTACAAACTCTGACAACTCAATAGGGCAAAAGGCACTGGGTACCCTATTGTTAATGCTTCAAAAAAAAAGGAAGCCTCTGGCAGCCAAGCATTGCACTGCCAGGAAAAGGAGAGTGCCTCAGGTTTGCTTTAATTTCAGCTTATAATAGCTTCAAATTTTCCCTCCCAGATAATAGCAAACCTCTCCCTCAGTTCAGGCACTATCAGCTTCAACCAAAATGCAAAACAGTAAAAAAGAAAGTCCTCCAAGGTTCAGCTTCATTCAAACAGTCTCTCAAACAAAGAAAGCTGAACAAAATGCACTCACTGTTTCTTCAATGGTTAGCAGGTACAGCTGGAGGACAAACCAACTTCCATGGCTTCCTCAGCCAAGCTCATTTCTTCTGGCAGGTTGTTAGTCTCCATTGGAAGTTCCAGCTCAGCTACAGATTCTTCCAGGATATCTCCAGCCTCTTGCACCTCCATGGGTGTAACTGGTTCGCTCTTGCCTGGCCCAAGGAGACTCTCAGGGAGGAAAGGTCCCAACCTTCTCCCTAACCTGCTTCCTTGCTTGTACACAGCTGCTGGTTTTATACTGATTGGGCTACGCCCTAGCCTGGCTGATTCAGCAGTCCTCAAGGCAGCTCTAGAGCTCCTCCTGTGGTGCCCTGGATATTGCTGGTCTAGGGAACTATTGGGAAACTCAGGCTCCCTCTGGTGGTCAGCCTGAGAATCAGCCAGATCCTCACTAGGACAGCTTTTACCTACTCTCTTCCGGGTTTTGCTGGGAGTCTTAGTAGAAACACTAACTGGAACCAGGTCAGGCACAAAGTCTGTCTGGTTACAGTATCTAAATGTTTTTTTGCTCCTGCCCTAGGAAAAAAGGCAGGAGTAGCCATACTTATAAACAAGAAATGTACTGCTGATTTTAAATTTATAAAAATTGATCCATTAGGAAGATGGGTACATGTCAAAATGATAATGGGAAATACAACCCTGGACTTATTTAATTTATATGCACCTAATTCAAATCAAATGGAGTTTTTTAAAAAAATTCAACAGATATTACTTCCATTGGCTACTTCAAATTTAGTAGTAGCTGGAGATTTCAATGCTGTTATGGATCCTATTATGGACAAGAAACCTAGTAAAATTATAAAATCGTTAGGGCTAGAAAATTTGATACAATCTTGTGATTTGGTTGATATATGGCGTATTCTTCATTTTAATGATCAGGAATATTCTTTTTGTTCTCAGGTCCATAAATCCTTTTCAAGAATTGATTATATATTTGTTTCTAGTAATATAGCACAAAAAGTTATGAAAGCAGTTATTGATCCTATTATAATTTCTGATCATGCGGGTGTGTGGATTGATTTGAAGAATGATATAAAAAATAATTTTACATCAATTTGGAGATTTGATAATGCCTTGCTTGCGGATGAGAATTTTATAACAGATATGAAAGTAAAGATGGAGGAATTTTTTCAAATTAATAACACAGAAAATATGAATATTGAAATTATTTGGGATGCATGTAAAGCTACAATGAGAGGAAACATTATATCATATTTGGCTTTTTAAAAAAAAGAACTTAAAAAACAATTTATGAATTTGGAAGAAGAAATTAAATCATTAGAAAAAAAATTAATTATTAAATGGGAAAATGTTGTATTACAAAAATTATTAAAAGCAAAAACTAAATATAATGAAATCTCTTCACAATTTGTAAGGAAAGAAATGTTCTGTCAGCAATTTAGGTATTATGGAAACTCAAATAAAGCTGGAAAAATGTTAGCAAATTTTCTTAAAGCAAAAAAAAGGAAAACTAAAATTATTGCAATAAAAGATACAAAAGGCAATACACACACCAACATTAAAGATATTGTAAAACAATTTCTTGATTTTTATAGGGATCTATATACTTCGGATTCTTATGAAAATAAAGAACAAGATGGATTAGAGTTTTTAAATTCATTTATTGGACCGAATATTCCAGAACATATAAGAGGAAGTTTAGAAGAACATATATCATTAAAAGAAATAGAACTAGCATTGAAAGCTCTTAGAGTTGGATCCGCTCCAGGTGGAGATGGATATACTGTTGAATTTTATAAAACCTTTCAAAATATTATATTACCTTATTTATTAAATTTATATCAATATCAGTTAAACATTGGAAATATATCAGGTACTATGGCTGATTCTGTAATTATTGTCTTACCAAAACCAAACAGGGATCCTACATTGGTTTCAAATTACAGGCCTATATCATTGTTAAATGTAGATGAAAAATTGCTTGCTAAAGTATTAGCATTAAGATTGGCAAAAGCTCTTCCTTTTATTATAGATGTACACCAAACAGGATTCGTTGCTAAAAGACACTCTTCACATAATACCAGATTGGCACTTCATTCTTTAAATATAGCGAAAAATATGAACGAACCAGCTTTTTTAATATCATTAGATGCAGAGAAAGCATTCGATAGAGTGGAATGGAAATTTATGTATCAAGCTTTAAAACGGTTTGGAATAGGACCCATTTTTATTAAAATGATTCAAACATTGTATAGCTCTCCCGGAGCAAGATTAAATATAAATAATAACATTTCAGAAAGATTTGATTTGCTACGGGGGGTTAGGCAAGGATGTCCTTTATCTCCATTACTTTTTGATATTGTTCTTGAACCCTTATTGATTGCAATAAATCAAACTAAGGAAATAAAGGGTATCACATTTTCAAATTGGGAATATAAATTATCTGCATATGCAGATGACATTCTTTTATATTTGAGGAAACCAGAAGATACCATTCCATGTTTATTAAATTTATTAAAAAAATTTGGTAGATTTTCTGGATATAAAATAAATTGGGAAAAATCTGAAGTTCTTCCAATTAATGTCCATTGTACCAAAGGATTATTTGATTCATATTCATTTCAATGGAAAGAGGAAGGATTAAAATATTTGGGAATTATTATAAAAAATACAATTGATGATACAGTAATAGAAAATGAAAAAATTTTATTAAAAAAAATAACAGAAATGTGCGAGCAATGGAATCCTTTACATCTTTCACGGTGGGGAAGAGTTCAAACAATAAAAATGATGATTTTACCTGTGGTTTGTTATCAAATGAGTATGATTCCGATATTTTTTCAGGGGTCATTTTATAAAAAATTAAATAGTATAATTACAAAATTTCTTTGGTTTGGGAAAAGACCAAGAATCGCTTTAGCAACTTTACAAAAAACGATTCGAGAGGGAGGGGTAAATTTTCCAAATTTCTATAGGTATCATCAAGCCTATATTTTAAGACAGGGCATGTATTGGATCCTCCCAGACCTCATGGAGAATGTACCAGACTGGTTATACTTAGAATGGCGGCTCCTGTTTCCATTATATCCAGAACATCTTATAAGTATAACAATGCCTAAGAAATATAAAGATCACAGAATTCTATTAGATACCTGGAAAACATTAAGATTTATTAGTAATATTACACCAGATCCAATAGCTAAATCGTTAAATCAATCCATTTGGGTGAACTCCAGGATCAAAATTGGTGGATTCAAAATAATATGGAAGCAATGGATAAATGCAGGTATACGGTCTTTAAATGATGTTATAGTAAATGGATCCTTGCTTGATTTTTCACAATTGCAACAGAAATTTGGATTAAATAAAACACAATATTTTAAATGGTTACAATTGAAGCAAGCTATTCAGGAAGGGTTCCCTGAATGGAAAAATCTAAATACTCAGTATATTTGCAAATCCATTGCTTTCAGGTAGATTTTTTAGGACACCAAGCCGCAAAATGGTATAAATTATTATATGGTTTTTTAAATTAAAAAAAAACAGGACTTAGGGACATTTGGAGTATTGAGATAGGACAGACAATTTCTGCAACTCAATGGCAAAAATTCTGGTCCTGGAGAATACATACTACAATGTCAGCATCTATGAGTCAAACATGGATGTTTTTATTACATAGAGTTTTATGGACCCCTACTCGATTACAAAAAATAGATAGTTCTAAATCTAATAGATGCTGGCATTGTAAGATAGAAATAGGGACACTAGATCATTTAATCTATTTTTGTCCCTGTATAAATGCTTTCTGGAAAACAATTTGGCCCCAAATTAATATATTATTAGAAAATCATGTTGGACTTACATATGACACAATTTTATTTGGAACAGCAATGAGAACACAGAGTCCAATATCAGCAAATAATAATAAACTTTTATTGATATTAACAGGGGTCGCCATACAACAAATTATACAAAATTGGAAAGATTATACAAAATTAAATTTCACTTTTTGGTGGAATTCTATTTGCCATATATATAAAATGGAAAAAGCAATAGCGTTACAACATGGTTATATTAAAAAATTTAATAAAATCTGGGTACCATTGGCTTTTTTTTCTAAAGATCAGATATCATAGCACAAGGATAGAACATATAAAAGGGTTAGGGTGGGTATAAGAATAGATGATATATAATTTATTACAATGGGGGTTTTCTATATGTTAATATTAAAATTATTGTTGGATATTCAAGTGTTTATTGAAAATTATATGTATTATATATTTATCACTTGATGTAAGAAATTAAAAATGAATAAAGAATTATAAAAAAAAAAAAAAAAAGGAATAAAAGGACATTATGCAGTAAGTACACAAAATAAAGGGATTTAGCTCGGCAGCAGTTTTCAGACAGATTGCTTGATTTTATACACATTTCTGTGTCTAAAAAACCAAACAAACAACAAGACGTGTGACTGGTCATGTGAAAGATGTCCTGCAGAGAACTGTGGACAGACAGAATTCAGTTATTCTTCACTGCAATCCAAAGAACTGCTGGAAGTTAAATACAGCTGCCATTTTATCAGTTTGAAGTTATAGGACGTGGTGACTAGAAGCCTCGGGTACCCTCTGGTGCTGGTGTGTGGATCTGAACCTAACAGATTTAGTAATGGGGTTCAATTAGTGCTCAAGAAATAGATCCATTTGTCTCCCTCTGCCTCCTAAGGTTCAATTGTTCTAAGGAGCCTTAGTGGGATATTAAGTATTAAAATCAAATTTGAATTACTGAGTGAAAAGTAAAGTGCTGCTGCAGTCAAAACAGAATCTGACTTTTTACCTCAAATGATTGCCAACCACAATAAAAATCTATTCCCTTCCAATGCACAGGGAGCAATATTGGTACTAAAACTGGAGAATACACTTGAAAGTGGAGAAAACCAGACCTCAGTTCAAGCCAGTAACGGCTAGAGAGCCACTGCCAGAGCCAGAAAGCAAATGCAGTTGATCCGCAAGAATCGTAGGTCAAAGAAAAAAAACTCTACCTGTCACAAAACCACCTCCCTTGCATCAGGAACAATGAAAAATGAAGAGATCAGTGAGAGGCATTTTCAAACACTGTGTCAAAAAACAATATTTCCACCTATTCACTCAGAGCAAGACAGAGGCCCTATTAGCAGTTGCCATTGATGCAGAAAAGGTTTTTGACTGAATAGAGTGGAACTATTGGTTTCATATCTTTCACTATTTTGGTTTTCCAGAATCATATATAAAATTAATCAAACCACTATATACATTTCCCTCAGCAAGAATAGCTGCCATTGATGAATTGTCAGACTCCTTTACTTTATATAAAGGTACCCATCAGAGCCTTTGTTTAATTTAACTGTAGAATCTTTATTAAAATTAGGAAATCTTCACAGATTCTAGGAATACAAGTCAAATGATATAGAATTAAAATTATCTACTTATGCAGATGACATTCTATGATATTTATCCAACCCACAAAGTTCTTTAATAAAACTTATTGAAATAATCTTGTTTTCTCAAATTTCAGGTTACAAGGTGAACTGGGATTAAGCTGAATTAATATCACTTAACAATTACTGTATATACTCAATATAAACCAAGATTTTGGGCCCAAAAATAGGGGTCTTGGCTTATATTCGGGTCATTGCCCATCCACACCCCTCCTGGACTTGTTGCAGGCCTCCACCGGGCCTGCCATATGGCCTGGTGTGGTGGGCCGAGACAGGAGGGATCCTTCCTGTCCTGGCCAACTCTGCCAAATTTTTTTTTTTTTTACCGCCCTCCTGATTCCCCCGCATACCCTTTTGAATCCCTGGTGGTCTAGCAGTATACTGGGCAGAAGCAAGCTTTACGCGCTCCTGCCCCATGCTGAGCCCCTCCCTGAATGGCTACCTTGAGTTCTCATTGCCCAGTGGTGTGCCGGCAGGAGCGAAAACTCACGACAGCCATTCAGGGAGGGGCTGAGTGCAGAAAGCTTGCTCCTTCCTGATACACCGCTGGACCACCAGGGATTTTAAAAGGTATACGGGGGGGGGGGGAGGCAAAAAAATTGGCAGAGTTTGCTGGGACAGGAGACAGGAGGGATCCCTCCTGTCTCGGCCCACCCCACTAGGCCATACAGCAGGCCCGGAGGAGGCCTGCAGGACATCAGAAGTGAGAGGAAATAGGACAGGGAGGAGTGCTGGGTGCAGAGTCGGGCAGGGAGGGAGGAGGGACAGGATGTAGAGCCTGGTAGGGAGTGAGGGGGTCTGGGTGAAGGGCACATGAATATTAAACCCCCACCCCGTCTTATATTTGAGTCAACCTTTTTTCCTCCTTTTTGTGGGTGAAAAAGTGTACCTTGTCATACTTGGATTGACATATTTGAATATATATGGCACTATCTCCCATTCAATATACATGACCTTTTACATGTGTTAAGAATATTAAATACCTTGGTTTATATTTTGGCAATGATCTAACTTCTAAACTCAACATCTCAAAATTTATGGATAAAGTAAAAACAACTATGAATTCTTAGTCACCTCTGCATTTGTCAAGGTGGGAAAGATTAGACTCCTTAAAGATGACAACAGTCTCCAAAATACCATCTACTATGTTACTATACATTTCGAATATGTTCCCAATATTATTCCCTCTTACATTTTACAAATCTTTGGAAACATTAATGACAAAACACCAAGAATATCCTCAAAAAAGCTAAAAAATCCAAAATCAATGGGGGAGTTAACTTCCCTGTGAAGTAAATGCTGCTTATTTACCTCATTGGAATCACTACGAGATGGCATTGTATGTTCCAAAACAGACAATATTTTTTATTGTTAGTATAAAGACTTACAAAATTTTAGCAGCAAAGGCATAGCAGAAGAAATATATTGTCAGTTCAGAATATGCAATGGAGAGTAAAACTTACATCCATATGCCTAGCAGGGGGCTAGCATGTCCCTGCTGGCATACCCAAGTGAATTTCTCTCTGGTTTTACCTGTGATGCATGGATTGTTATATAGAGAAATTCTTCCTTTGTTTCAAAAAGCACATCCCCGAACTCTGGTCATGTACTTCCCTATTGGTACAAAAATGTATACCTAACTATTCCTCCCCCCAGTCCACGCCTCTCTCACTTCCCCCCCAGGAGGGGGCCCCGAGCAGAAACAGAGAATTCTTCATGAACTTTCTTCCTCCAGCTCTGAGATCCTTATCACCTTGCAGATGCTAATTTGTGGTTTTACAATTCTGTGCATCTTCAGGATGGTGTCCTTGTAGATAGTCTTATGCAGGAAGTTGGCAAGGGTGACCTCCAGCACCCCAGCTGTGCTTGGTTCCCATAACTTGCTTCAGAGACAGGCCAGCCTGGGTAAGAGTTCTGTCTTGGTATCAGGCTCCTACGTCTCTTACTTCCCTATCATCCTGCAGGGAATGTTGCTTGTTATAAATGTTTTATGGCTTTCCAGGGTGCCTGGCATATGTGAAGTCATATAGCACTGATAACAGCTCAGCAGAATCTTGGAGAAATATCCTCCCCGCAGGGAATGGAGACAGGAACTTTGTAGCAAAGGCCAGCTGGGTTAGCATTTCAAAGGATACATGTGTTCACAGACAGCAAGGTACAGGCTGGGCCAGGCTATGGGAAAATATATGTCTGTAGTGTCCAGCATACACAAGTGAGGTCAGTATGTCCAGTTTATCCATCTGTATGTCCAGATTATCCATCTCACCTGATCTCTTGTACTATCACAAAGTATGGTTAACATGTACAAACCCCATTTCTTCGTAAAGATGACTGGAAATTAAGCAATCAATCTTGTATCCTATACCACTACTACCAATCACTTATATAGCACTGAAACGCGTACGTAGCGCTGTTCATTTTTACATTTATAGATGTTCCCTGCTCGGAAGAGCTTACAATCTAACTTTAATTAAAGCACCAGGCGTGTCTTTACCAATATTATTTTCTAATCTTATCTTAAAAGGCACGTAAAGAGAGAGAGAGAAAACAATTACCAACACCCTGGTCTAAATCACTTTACTTCACTATCTGGTACAATCCAAATATACTAATAGGAAAAAAAAAATTCTTAGCAAATTTGGCAATCTTCTAATATATGGGGCTTAAATGACCTCCTTATAACTAATACTAATCCTCCATGGAAATCTTTTGCTGATTTACAATCATACAATCATACAATAATACTCAGTTATATAAATGGATTCAATTACTACATTTTCTTAAGAAAGTAACCACAGAAATTAAGGACTTAAGCACTTTTTCTTCATTGATCATTTATTGCAAACAATTTATGTCACGGGTCATATAGCATCTCATTTTTACAAGTTAATGAAGTCTTTATTTTCTGAACCTTTAACAGGGCTACAACACAAATAGGAAGAAGATTTGCAATACAATTTCTCTAATAGTGATTGGGAGAATTTTTGGAATTAAACTTTTTGCCTCATCAAGATCAGCAGCTCTTACACATAGAAACATAGAAAAATGACGGCAGAAAAGGGCCAAAGCCCATCAAGTCTGCCCACTCCAGTGACCCTTCCCCCATGAGTTTGCTCACCAACCTCCTGCCCTTACCTCATTAGAGATCCCACATGAATATCCCATTTATTTTTGAAATCTGCCACGCTGTTGGCCTCAATCACTTGCCGTGGGAGTTCATTCCAATGATCGACCACCCTCTCAGTGAAGAAATACTTTCTGGAGTCACCATGAAATTTCCCTCCCCTGATTTTCAGCAGATGCCCTCTGGTGGACGAAGGTCCCATAAGATGAAAGATATCCTCTTCCACCTCGATACGACCCGTGATATATTTAAATGTCTCAATCATGTCCCCTCTCTCTCTTCGTTCTTCAAGTGAGTACAGCTGCAATTTATTCAGCCTTACTTCATACGGAAGATCCTTGAGCCCCGAGACCATCCTGGTGGCCATCCGCTGAACTGACTCAACTCTCAGCACATCTTTCCGGTAATGTGGTCTCCAGAATTGAACACAATATTCCAAATGAGGTCTCACCATGGACCTGTACAGTGGCATTATGACCTCTGGCATCCTGCTGATAAAACCTCTACGGATACAACCCATCATTTGCCTTGCCTTGGAGGAAGCCTTTTCCACTTGACTGGCAGTTTTCATGTCATCACTAATGATTACTCCTAAATCCCGTTCTTCCGTGGTCCTAACTAAGGTCTCACCATTTAATGTGTAAGTCCTGCACAGATTTCTTTTACCCAGGTGCATCACTTTGCATTTTTTAGCATTGAAGTTGAGCTGCCAGGTTGATGACCATTGTTCTAATAGTAGTAGGTCCTGCGTCATACTGTCAGGCATAGTGCTTTTACCTACTATGTTGCACAGTTTGGCGTCATCGGCGAACAATTATATTTTTCCTCTGAGCCCTTGGGTCATATCACTTATGAATATGTTGAATAGGATTGGACCTAAGACCGAGTCCTGTGGCACTCCACTGGTCACATCTGATGTTTTGGATTGGGTACCATTTACCATCACTCTCTGAATTCTACCGCTCAGCCAATCCTTAACCCATGCAGCTAGTGTTTCCCCTAATCCCAGCGATTTCAACTTGTTCAATAACCTGCGGTGTGGGACGCTATCAAAAGCTTTGCTGAAGTCCAAATACACTACGTCCAGGGACTCCCCGGCATCCAGTTGTTTTGTTACCCAGTCGAAGAAGCGAATCAGATTTGATTGGCAGGACCTGCCCTTGGTAAATCCATGTTGATGGGGATCACGTAGATTTTCTTCATCCAGGATTGTATCAAGTTTCTGTTTGATCAGTGTTTCCATGAGTTTGCATACTATGGATGTGAGACTTACCGGTCTGTAATTTGCCGTCTCTGTCCTGCAGCCCTTTTTGTGGAGTGGAATAACGTTAGCTGTTTTCCAGTCCAAGGGGACTCTTCCCGTGCTTAGGGAGAGATTGAAGAGCACAGACAATGGTTCCACCAGGACTTCTCTCAACTCTCTGAGCACCCTGGGGTGTAGATTGTCTGGTCCCATGGCTTTGTTCACTTTGAGTCTTGAAAGTTCGCAGTAGACGCTACTGGGCGTAAACTTGAAGTCTTGAAACGGGTCTTTATATACAATGTTTTGTATATAGCTCATAAATCATGTTGGACACCAATTAAGTGACACTATTAATCCATCACTTTCTCATTCCTGTAAAACTTGTAAAACTTAGATACAGTAAAGCATAGGTTGTTTGAATGTAAATTTGTTCAATCATACTGGAAAGAAATTTGGAATACTATTCAGTTTTTAATTTGACAACTGAATTAATATAGAGACCTATTATTTTGCAATCTATATGTTTCCAACATAAAGACAAGTTCCTGCTCAACTGGAAAGTACACAGGTGAGGCTGGGCTCATTTAGAGCACTGGTCTTTTTTTTTTTTTTAGTTCAATCATCTTTATTGACATTTTAGAATATACAACAATCGGGCAGGAATGACCTACAAGCTAAGTCAATGGTAGAAATACAATCTGTCATTCATGCCCCAATACAGAACAATAGGAAAGAGCACTGGTCTTTGATCTAGGGGTCACCGCGTGAGCGGACTGCTGTGTACGATGGACCACTGGTCTGACCCAGCAGCGGCAATACTTATGTTCTTAACATAATCCTAAACTAGCAACAATGCCTATTGTTAGATTCTTTGCTATCCAAAATTCATTCCATGCAATGATGGCTTGACATATTGATACAAAACTTATTTAACCAAAAAATCCTTTTTACATTCCAAAAACACTGACAAATGATCTAGTTTAGTGTTTCTCAACACTCGGTATGCGTACCCTTAGGGGTACAAGGGCCGCTTGTTGGGAGCATACAGCCTGGCCACTGCAGAAGATATTCCCTGCCCATCAGTAGCAGTCGCTGCCCCCCCCCCCTTTCCTGGAAGCTGCTGCCAGTGATCCCTCTCTCCCTGCCTGCCACCCCTCATGCTGGAAGCCGCTGCTGGGGCTCCCTCCATGCTCACCTGCACCCCCCACCAAAGCCGACCCAGTTACTTGTTGGAGCCGCACTTGCTCCCAGCAAACTCTGTGGAGGAATGGCACAGGCAGCGACTCACACTCTGCACGTAAGTAGCTGACAAGGAAACCTCCTCCAACATCAGAGTTGATGTCTGAGGGAAGACTTGTGGGCCAGTCACGTGCAGTGTGTGAGTTCAATAGGGGCAGAGGGAGCGAGTGCGGCTCCAACAAGCAATTGGGTTGACTTTGAGGGTGGGGGGGTTGGCATGGAGGAAGGGATCCCCGGCAGCAGTTTCAGCGGTGGTGGGCAGGCAGGGATCCCTGGCATACAACTTTTGAAGGCAAAGGCTGGAAGGCAGGGGGGGGGGGCATGAACTCGACACGGAAGGGAGAGGGCATGAACATGGAACAGAAGAGAGGGAGGAAGGGGGCACTAACTTGGGGACATAAGAGGGAGGGAATAGAAAGGGAGAATTGTTGGGCTTGAGTGTGCAAGTGAGATATGCACATGGCAAAAGGAAAATTGTGTATATATATAGAGAGAGGAGTGAGGTAGAGATGCATGGGGAATGGAAGGATGAGAGGGAGAAATGTTGGATATGCTGGTGGAGAGGGACCAGAGGGACAGATTGAAGGGGATGTAAGGTGGAGGAATGTTGGACATGTGGCATGGTGTTGGAGAGGGGTGATATGTTGATGCGACATGTATATCATAAACAATTTGATTTCTATATGTAAGTGTGTAACTTGTTTTATAATGTGTTTTTGATGTGATGTTAAATTTTATGTCTTATTTTGTATATTAATATGTAACTTGCCTTGGATAATAACGGGGGTAAATAAACAAAAAAATGGGGCTGGTGGGCAGTGGTGTAAAATGCACATAATCTGGAGGATGAGAGAGGGAGAAATGTTGGATATGGCAGTAGAGGGTATGGGAGAGATGCCCGGATCTCTCAAGACAGATGGACAGTGAGAGAGAGAGGGAGGCATATTGCCAATAGGGGTGGAAGAGAGGAAGAAAAGTTGGACTCAGGGAGGGACAGAGAGAGATGTTGGTTGGGGAATGGAATGAGGTCTGGAGGAGAGGAAGCAGAAATAAAGAAATATTGAATGCACAATCCTAGGAAAAATGATTTTATTTTCAATTTAGTGATCAAAATGTGTTCATTTTGAGAATTTATATCTGCTGTCTATAGTTTGCACTATCTTTATCTATTTTAAAGTCAATCATCTGCCTTGACCTCTTTGAAAAAAACACAAAAATAACATTTTCTCTGCGTACAGTGTGCGTTGTATTTTTTTTAAATTTTGTGGTTACCATTATGCATTAATAAGATATTGTATGTATATGAAAAATGGATGGAAGAAATTATTATGAGGGTGGCGCTTGGGCGGGGAGGGGGGTACTCGTTGGTAAGTACTTTTTTTAATCATAATTGTTGTAATAGCAAAACTTGTGATATTAATTTTGATGTTTATATTGTTTTTTGGGGAAAAAATATTTTCTCAATAAAAATACAAACGCTCCAAAAAGTTGTGCAATTTGCAGGCTTTCCTGCATTGGCAATCCGAGACAGCACCTTCGGGCCACCGTAGTTCTGCGCCACACTTCCGCAAACAGTACGTCCCTCTTCGCGATTGGTGCGCTGCTGTCGCGGCCTCTGATAGGTCCGAGCCCTTCATATCCCAGAGTGCCCCGGCCGTTCGCTTCCTTTTCTTTGCGGCCATTTTCTCCCGCATAGGTAGGGCGGCGCGTTTCTTTCGCTACAATCCGTAGGCATCCTGCGTGAGCGGTGGGCCGGGTCCCCTCAGGCCGGTGGGCCGGACGCGCTGAAGCTGGCGCTTTGCGGAGCACCGGAGATGGGGGGCGGCCGGTGCTGGTATCCTGGGCTTCGGCGGCCTTGGCCTACCGGCGGGGGCGGCCTGGTGAGAGTAGAGCCCTTTAAATAGGCCAAATGTGGGGGGATGGGGGAGGGGAGGAAGCTCTTCTGCTTTGCATCTAGGCAGGGGTCTCAAAGTCCTTCCTTGAGGGCCGCAATCCAGTCGGGTTTTCAGGATTTCCCCAATGAATATGCATGAGATCTATTTGTATGCACTGCTTTCATTGTATGCTAATAGATCTCATGCATATTCATTGGGGAAATCCTGAAAACCCGACTGGATTGCGGCCCTCGAGGAGGGACTTTGCCACCCTGCTCTAATTATACTATGCACAGACATAGAGGGGTGTATGTGTGTCTGATTTAGACTTCTACTGTGCCCAGACTGGGGATGTAGGTGCACATACACTTCTCTCACTGTACTCCCAATTGCGTGGGAACTCGTGTCTACCTCTGTTCATATACTGTGTATATTTACATGTTGAAGAGTTGTGTGTCTGAGTTATAGTTCTATTGCAGGGGTCTCAAAGTCCCTCCTTGAGGGCCGCAATCCATTCGGGTTTTCAGGATTTCCCCAATGAATAGGCATGAGATCTATGTGCATGCACTGCTATCAATGCATATTCATTGGGGAAATCCTGAAAACCCGACTGGATTACGGCCCTCAAGGAGGGACTTTGAGATCCCTGTTCTATTGTGTATTTCCACTGGAGGGTAGAGACTGACAAAACTGTGTGCAAACATTACATTTGTTTTTATATTGTGGATACACCTGGTAAGGGCACCCTCCTTGAAGATACTTTTGTTACTGTGGTGTTGATATATAGGCCTGGCTATACTGCTAAAGATTCATCCCAGCTTCAAGAACTGACAGTCAGATGATGATAATTTCTCCGGAATCTCTGTACCTCCGTGATGATTCACTTTGAACCCTTTTCCAGCTGATGACTGTAGTTCTCAAGGAAAGCTGTTTTTGATAGGAACCTGATATTTTTGTGTCCTTTTGCTTTTTCGTTTGCTCTCATTTCACCTTAGAAATGTATTTTTATTTTGTAGCTTACTGCATCTGTTTTTAAAATGCCTTCTGTGGACTTCTGCTATTCTTCCTGTGTGTGTTGTTTCAGGGAATTAAGCCACCATGGCCCCCAGTCGAAATGGAATGATCTTGAAACCCCACTTCCATAAAGACTGGCAGAGACGAGTCGCTACCTGGTTCAACCAGCCTGCCCGAAAGATCCGCAGGTGAGGGTGCCAAAAGCTGACTTTTTAAAAATTCTTATTGCTTAATACTTAGGCCATTTATCAATGCTTTGCCCAATTTGCTATCACTGGGTTTGTGTGATTATTCATAAGGTAAAGCTGTATATCTCTATTATTCCAGCCCTTAAGTGTTTACAATACTTAAAAACATAAGAATAGCCTTACTGGGTCAGACCAATGGTCCATCAAGCCCAGTAGCCCATTCTCAAGGTGGCCAATCCAGGTCACTAGTACCTGGCCAAAACCCAAGGAGTAATGATATTCCATGCTACTGATCCAGGGCAAGCAGTGGCTTCCCCTGTGTCTTTCTCAATAACAGACTATGGACTTTTCCTCCAGGAACTTGTCCAAACCTTCCTTAAAGCCAGCTAATTTAATTCTAATCCAGAAAAATTGAACTAGGTGCATTTCACAGTATCCTATTGCCTTAGTCTTCTGTTCCTTGTTTAATTGAAATCAATTTTTATTGAACAGATAAATAAACACAGCAAAGAAGGAACAGGTTGTGCTGAAAATATACAACTCCTCCCCCCCTCCACTCCCAGCCTCCTCCCCATCCCACTCCCCATCCAAAGCCAGCCCTCAAAAATAAGGAACAACAATATGCAAGACCAATAACAGGCAAATGCTCAACTCTGTGCCACTGGAGAGGCCTGGATAGCATAGGCCAAAATACCGTGCAAACAGAGCCCTGTACTCTGAGCCCTGAGAAGAAAATCAAGGCCTCCCCCTCCCCCCCACACCCCCAAAAAGAGAGAGAAAAAAAAACCCCCAACACAGCACCAAGAACAAACAACCAAAAGTAAAGTGCATAAACCACAAAAAGAACAGAGGAGATCCATAGCCGGGGCTTCTGTTCCTTGTTAATTGTAATATTTCTTATTGCTAACTGTTATGTATGTTACCTGGGTTCCTTGGGGAGAACAGGATATAAATCGAATCGATCAAATAAATAAATGTCGTCGTTTCCCCCCCTTTTATATTTGTGTGAACAGAAGTGCAGTAAGCACAGTGAATGAATTGATATTCAGTGAGCAGAGTGGTTCATACAGCTAGGCAGGTAGTTTCCAGATTTGCAGTCAGGTAATGATGCTGGAATTCACCGATTCCCATGTTGAACACTTTAACCACAGGCAACACTCGGATGAGACATGCTTAGCTAGCACTCGTGACAAGGTTTTGAATGTTCACCTTATCTGTGCATTCTTTAATAGCATCTTTTTAATACCTCTTTCAAGATATTTTTCTTTTGAGCCTGCTTGATCCTGAAATTTTGTTTTAGAAGCCAGGATTTGATGGACTCCCAGTATCCTGCTGCTGTGGGAAGTGTAGAAGAATTGGACCCTTATTGTTCAGTTAGCCATTGCCTATAAACCTTTCGCTCACTGTCCCAGTCAATTGGGTCAGCAGTATGAGGTGAACAGTGACACCTTGGGCTGCATCCTCTGCTGTGAGGAACCAAATATAGGATCTGAAGCACAGTGTGTACCATAGGTACCATGAAGTTTCTAGCAGATGTTGGAACTGGGCAACAGAAGGATTCGGCTTGATGCACTTTTCACCTTATGTAACATAACATTTTATTCTATTTATTCCATTTTCTATACTGTTCTCCCAGGAGAGCTCAGAACGGTTTACATGAGTTTATTCAGGTACTCAAGCATTTTTCCCTGTCTGTCCCGGTGGGCTCACAATCTATCTAGTGTACCTGGGGCAATGGGGGGATTAAGTGACTTGCTCAGGGTCACAAGGAGCAGCGTGGATTGAACCCACAACCCCAGGGTGCGGAGGCTGTAGCTTTAACCACTGCGCCACACTCTTATTTGTATACTGCAAAACCTTGTAGTTCTATTTGGTTAACAGGGTAAAAGAAGATTGGATAATCAAAGTGAAATACAAAACATCAAACTGCAAAAAATTTTACAAATAAATAAGTTTTCAACAGTTTCCTGAAATGTTGGGAAAAAAATCCCCAATTTTTAATAACTGGACAGAGAATCTGAGGTCCTACTTTTCAATTCTGTCAGAAAAGAGGCTGGGACTTTTTGAGATGGAGGAAGAAGACGTTTGTCCTCGGCCCCAGTCCTTTTTGCACTAAATTTCTTTCAGATGAGAGGTTGTCTTGCTTTGTTTATGGAGAGCCCTTTATCTGGGACCTCACTCTCTCTCCAGTTATTAAAAATTGGGTCCTGAACACTCCTGCCAATATCCAACATTCAAACCTGGATTTCCAATGAACTTTCCTGCCAAAATTCAAATTCATGATCATCAGACTTCCCTGTTCTCAAATCAGGTCAGCCCACAAACTTTACCGCCCAAACATTCAAATTTCTCCACACACAGACTGCCCTGTTCTCATTCAGGTTCATGAACCCACAAAAAAAAAAAAATATATATATATCTATCTATATAATAAAACCGTAGGCGGCGCATGCGCAGTCTTATCGGCGTGCTTCCGTGATCCGTATGTCCGTGGCCGCCAAGACTGCAGCATGCCCCGCTCTTTCTACGGCCCCACGCGGCACTTCACTCCATTTTCGCCAGAGCGGTTTGCCCAGATAGGGGAAGCTGAACAGCTCACTCCCGCCTCTGCTCGACTTCCTGTTCACAACCTCCCCCCCCCCCCCAAAACAACCGCATAGGAAAAACTCACTCCCTGCTCTCCTGCCACGGCGTTTGCTTCCTCTACTCGGCACGGCGCTTTACCCGGCAGACATTGAATAAAAGGTTGCCTCCCCCTGCCGCTCTGAATACCTGACCGGCTAACTTTAAAACCGCGGCTGCAGCTGCTTTGAAGAAGGGCTTTGGTAGAGGAGCCAGCCAGACCGCGCACTCACAGTCTGCCTGTCAGTGGCGGTTCCTCAATCTCGCCTCTGCAGTCGGGTGGTGAGGGAGGCGGGGAAGGCAGCCGCTGCTCCCGGAATCCACTGTTGTTGCCATTGCCGCCACCTCCTCCTCCCCGGCCTAGGTGCGCAGCGTTGGGAGCGGGGCCCGGCGACGGATGCAGCAGTAGTGGCGGCTCAGGGGGGGCGGTGATGGCGGCGATTCCTCCCGCGCGGGGAGTCTCTGGGTAGGTTCAGGGATGCGCGGGGTATGTTCAATAATCACCCATACCCCTAAACTCACACGCAGCCGACCAGCACGGAAGCCCCGCCCGGCTCCTCCAGGCCAACGACGCTCACAGGCCTAAGTCGGCCAGCCAAAGCAACGGATCCGATGCAGCAAAAACGGCCGATCCCCTAGCAAGTAGCCTGCATGCTGCTCCCGAAGCTGTAACTCAGGTTATTTCAGTGAAAGTGTGAAGGGAAAAGGTGGAGAGATAGAAAGCAGAGAAGCTGCAGAAATCTCTCTCTCTATCAATTTCTCTATCATTAAACAACTTTCAAGATAGAAAGCAGGGAAGCTGCAGAATTTTATGACTTTTATTATGATTTAAAAATCCTGAACTTTACTTAAGTCCTTTCTTTGCAGTTTCCAAGTATCTGATCATTTTAAATGTATTATTTTAAAGTTTCCTTTTCAGTAGCAAAAGGGGGCCAGGGAGTGGTGTGCTGGGTGCAGGGAGCAATCTTTATTTGCTTTGGGGAGGATATAGAAGGGGGCCATAGAGAAAGACAAAGAAAGGCAGGCAAGTGGCCATGGAGACATAAAGCCAGACAGCGCACGAGAACGAAAGACAGTGGGCACGGAGAGAGACAGAAAGAAAGAAAGACAGACAGACAGGGGACCAGATGGAGAGAGACAGACAGAAAAAAAGACCAACAGAGGGAAGGAAAGAGACAGAAAGAAAGACAGACAGAGGGAAGGAAAGAGACAGAAAGAAAGGAAGAAAGAGACAGGGGCAGAGAGACACACAGAAAGAAAGACATATATTCTAGCACCCGTTAATTTAACGGGCTTAAACACTAGTATATATATATTTATATAGACACACTGCAGACCTCAGCATAACCTGAAGAAAATGTCAGTTCTTTCTACACATGCGGCAAGACCTGGAAACCTGCTACAATCATGACGCCAGCTGAGGTGGCCTAAGAGAAGCAGCATAACATCTTCCTGCCTGCTGTCAGTGGAAAACTGAAGCAATTGAATCAATAAGGTCTTATGATAAACGTCAGACATGGAGGTGTTTACATTTACTTCAGTTTATCATATGACCTTAGTGGACAGCATCCCCTCATCCGTGAATTGCTTTATCCCCTATCTTCTCCCCCATGCTAGAACACAAAAAAAAATCCCCCAAATTAGAGATTGGAATGCAGTTTAATTATTACATTAGATATGCCAAAAAAAATTCACATGCATGCAGAATTTTGATTTGTCATCCAGAATGTGCCCTTGAGTGCTACAGGAAGGTAGTGGCTATGAGGATAAGGTGATGACTATTGCAGCAGCTCTGGTGTTTGTGAAAAAATGGCGTCATTTGGTATCTTAACTTGTCTATTTCTATGGACAGGCGGAAGGCACGGCACGTAAAGGCTCGTCTGATTGCACCTCGACCGGTGTCGGGGCCCATCCGCCCAATAGTGAGGTGTCCCACTTTCAGATATCACACCAAAGTTCGTGGTGGCCGAGGATTTAGCTTGGAAGAATTGAAGGTAAGTGTGGAAATGCTCAGAATAAACCTTTACAGCAGGGGTATCCAACCTTATCCCAGGACAAGCAGGCATGATATTCTCACATGTGGGTGACGTCATCTACGGAGCCCCGATGCGGAAGCATTTTCAAGCAAACTTGATTGAAGATTTAAGTTTGCTCTGCTGCTCCACGCATGCGTGCCTTCCTGCTCCACTAGGTCTCCAGATCAAAATTTTCCGCGAGCCTAGAAGACGTGTTTTTCAGGCTCTGCCCCAACTGCCTTCTAGCACCGCGATTTTTTCTTGTTTTTTCACGATTAAGTCGCTGTGCGCGAATTCCTTACCTTTTTACTTGATTCCTGCTTCATTTTCAACGACCCGGAGGCTTCCGGGTCCCCGTGGCCGCGTGGCTAATCGAGCCGCGGCTACTTTCGATTTAATGTCCCGGCCTTTGACCGGCTTTAAAAAGTGCACCCGGTGCGAGCGGCTTCTTTCTCTCATAGATCCGCATCGCCGGTGCATCCTTTGTCTGGGGGCGGCTCATCCAACCGACTCCTGGCCCCAGTGCGCTAATTTCCAAAACCGGGCCCTCCGCCGAAGAAAAGCCCGCATGGCGGATCTCTTCACCCCGGACCAACCCTCCACCTCGGCCTCGAGGTCGGCCCTGGCCTTGACCTCGGCCCCGGAAACCTCGGCATCGCCTCGAGACTCGACCCCGAAGCCCTCGGGACAACAGAAAGCCTCGGCTCCGGGTAAGTCCCCTCTTCCCTCTTCAGGTTCTGTAACAGCGAAGAAGCCAGCCTCGGGGACAACGGCGACGCATGGCGGAAGCCCCATGCTTACAGCCCCGTCTAAGCCCTCCAAGCCTTCGGGCCGTGCCTCCACCACACGGGAATACTCTGATACGAGGTCGCCCCCGGTGGGGCGCACCGAGGCAGTGGACATGCCTTCGATGTTGTCCGTGCCCGTCTTCCAAGACCTACTCCGAGCGATGATCACGTCGGAGCTGTCCGCTGCAATGGCCCAGTTTCAATCGGCCTCGACCTCGAATGTGCCAGACCAGCCTGAGCCTCATACCGAACAACCTCGAGGAAAGGTGCGCAACCCTCGCCGCATCCCATCCTCCTCGGACTCCTCGCCGAGACGCCCGAGACGTTCCCCCTCTGCGGACCGCCGAGGGGCAAAACGTCGGGCTAGAACGACAGAAACCTCGAACCGCCGTACCTCCAAGAAGGCCCGAGGTTCACCAACCCTACGAGGCCGTTCTCCCACACCTCGTACAGGACCACTAAGGGTGGCTGAGTTATCACTCTCCAACCCGCGCATCCTCCGAACTCCCCCTCGGACGCATTCTCCGAGGGAGTCCGGATCGAGGTCACCAATCCGACATCGATCGGTACCCCTAACCCCGGCATCGTCTCCGAGGGGCTCCTCGAGACGCCGAAGATCGACAACCCCGGAACACTCTCACAGTGCTTCCCCAGCCTCGGAGCATGGATCAGAGCATGAACCTCGATACTCGAGGGAAGCCTCCTTATCCTTCTCCACCCGACGAAGGTCTTGTTCCCCGACCCCGCACGGGGCCCCGGGGACATCTCGCCCATCCTTCACTCGCTTTGTCCAGGACATGGGCCACGCATTGGACTTAGACCTCCAGTCCGACTCCAGATACTCTAAAGAGTACCTGGCGGAGCTGGATATGCCATCACTGCCCAGAGAGTCCCTTCGCTTACCACCTAACCCGGTACTCCAACAGGCCTTCTTCAGGAACCTGGAGACCCCCTACATGGTCACGGCCGTACCCTCCAAAATGGAGGCCAAGTACCGCACAGTACCTTACCCGGGATTCGAGCAACCACAGCTCTCCCACCAATCGCTGCTAGTGGAATCCTCCTTGAAAAAGGCTCACCCGTCCCGGGTCTCAGCAGCGGTCCCCTCAGGCCGAGAAGGCCGAACCCTGGACAAGTTCGGCAGGAGACTATACCAAAACGCAATGATGGCCTCTAGGGTGCAAAGCTACACTTTCACCTTCACATCATACCTCAAACACCTCATTGGACTATTGAGAGCCTTTGAGACTGACCTACCGGCCTCCCGGCAGGGAACGTTCGGCCTACTCTTAGAGTCCCTCTCCAACCTGCGCCTTCATCTATTCCACGCGGCCTACGATGGCTTCGAACTCTCCTCCAGAGAAGCAGCCTTCGCTATCGCCATGCGCCGACTAGCTTGGCTGCGCCTGGTCGACATGGGCCCCAACTTACAGGACCGGTTGGCTAACCTCCCCTGCGTGGGAAAGGAATTGTTCGATGACACTATTGAGGCGGCGACAAAACGCCTCTCCGAACATGAACGCTCGTTTGCCGCCCTTGTCCGGCAAAAGCCCAAACCGCCAGCGCCCAGGCCATACAGGGCCCCTCCGCGCCGCTACCCACAAAAGTCCACCCCTGCTTTCTCGCGGCCCCCATCCAGACGTCCGCAAGCCCATCACAGGGCCATGCCCAAGTCTCAACCGCCCGCGACCACCAAACCATCCCCGTCCTTTTGACGGGACACGCGGAAGGGGGCGGGCCCCCTCCGCCATAGTCCCAGGCCGCCTTCCCATCGGAGGTCGACTCAAAGCCTTTTACCCTCGCTGGGAACAACTCACGTCGGACACATGGGTCCTTGGCGTGATCTCATCAGGGTACTCTCTCAACTTTCGGGCCATTCCCCCGGACAATCCCCCAAGGAATTGCCCTCCCAACCGGACTCAGCTACCTCTACTCCTCTCCGAAGCTCGAGACCTGCTTCGCCTGAGAGCAGTGGAGAAGGTCCCCCCCGACCAACGGGGGAAGGGCTTCTACTCCCGCTACTTCCTGGTACCGAAAAAAGCGGGAGACCTACGCCCAATACTAGACTTGATTCGCCTCAACAAATTCCTGGTACGGGAAAAGTTTCGGATGCTCTCACTACCAACACTCTACCCCCTGATCGACGAGGGCGACTGGCTCTGCTCCCTCGATCTCAAGGAGGCGTACACACATGTCCCAGTGCACCCCGCTCACCGCAAGTTTTTGCGTTTCCAAGTAGGGGACTGGCACCTACAATACCGAGTCCTCCCCTTTGGACTAGCATCATCACCTCGGGTCTTCACCAAGTGCCTCGTGGTGGTAGCAGCAACCTTACGCTCCCAGGGCCTCCAGGTATTCCCCTACCTGGACGACTGGCTAATCAAAGCCCCGTCCAAAGAAGGGGTTATCTCAGCGACCCAACAGACTATTACCTACCTACAAAGTCTGGGGTTCGAAATAAACTTCCCAAAATCTCAACTACGCCCCTCGCAGTCCCTACAGTTCATCGGGGCCACGCTGGACACGGTTCGCCTCCGTTCCTTCCTCCCCCCTCCGCGCCTGGAGGCGTTAGTAAGTCTGAGCCGAATGATCTCTCGGCTGACCTCAGTATCAGCCCGACAGATGATGACCCTCCTGGGCCACATGGCCTCCACCGTCCATGTCACACCCTTCGCCCGCCTCCATCTGAGAATCCCTCAATGGACCCTGGCGTCTCAATGGCGTCAAGACCGGGACCCGATCGACCACTCCGTGACAGTGACTCCTTCATTGCAACGATCGCTCCGCTGGTGGGCCGACTCTTCAAATCTTTCCAAAGGTTTGCTCTTCCTCACCCCACCCCACAGCAAGGTACTCACCACGGACTCGTCGGAGTACGCTTGGGGAGCCCATCTGGACGGCCTACGCACCCAAGGAATGTGGTCAGCACAAGACCGCCGCTGCCACATCAACGTGCTAGAACTTCGGGCCATCTACCTCGCAGCTGTAGCCTTCCAACATCTGCTCCGCGACCGAGTGGTTCTCATCCGAACCGACAATCAAGTAGCGATGTACTACGTAAACAAACAAGGGGGCACAGGGTCTTGGCCCCTTTGTCGGGAAGCCCTGCGCCTCTGGAAATGGGCAATCTCCAACAACACCTTCCTTCGGGCGGTGTACATACAGGGAGAACAAAACTGCCTGGCGGACAGACTCAGCCGCCTCCTCCAGCCACACGAGTGGTCACTACACTCTCAGGCCCTACGAGGAGTGTTCGAACGGTGGGGGACGCCTCAAATAGACCTGTTCGCGTCCCCTCACAATCACAAGCTGCCTCTCTTCTGCTCCCGGATATACTCCCCGGACCGGCTCGAGGCCGACGCCTTCCTCCTCGATTGGGAGGGAAGGTTCCTGTACGCGTTCCCGCCGTTTCCTCTGATACTGCGGACGCTTGTCCACCTGAAAACAGTACAAGCCACCCTGATCCTGATTGCCCCTCGCTGGCCACGCCAGCCGTGGTTTTCCCTTCTACTTCAACCCACTGCCTCTGCCTCTGTTTCCCTCTCTACTGTCACAGGGTCAGGGTTCACTGTTACATCCCAATCTTCAATCTCTTCATCTGAATGCTTGGTTTCTCTCCCCCTGACTGCTCTCCCCGTGTCTCAATCAGTCAAGGAGATATTGGAGGCCTCTAGAAAAACCTCAACGAGAACCTGCTACTCCCAAAAGTGGACCAGATTCTCAACCTGGTGCTCCTCCCACAGCCAGGACCCGGTGTCGGTCACCGTCCCCCTGGTCCTTGACTATCTACTTCAACTATCTCATTCCGGCCTAAAGACCAACTCCATTCGAGTACACCTCAGTGCGATTGCGGCCTTTCATCAGCCCCTGGAAGGGAAAGCCCTCTCGCTCCATCCCTTAGTCACTCGCTTCATGAAGGGCCTGCTGAATGTCCATCCCCCTCTCAAACCTCCCCCGGTGGTTTGGGACCTTAACGTGGTTCTGGCTCAACTAATGAAACCTCCATTTGAGCCCCTAGACAAATGCCATCCAAAATTCCTCACTTGGAAGGTAATTTTCCTACTCGCGCTCACGTCCGCACGGCGGATTAGTGAGCTACAAGCTCTGGTAGCGGACCCACCCTTCACGGTATTCCATCACGACAAGGTGGTACTCCGCACCCATCCAAAGTTCCTACCTAAAGTAGTGTCTGATTTCCATCTCAATCAGTCCATTGTCTTACCTGTGTTTTTTCCCAAGCCCCACTCTTACCCCGGAGAAGTGGCGCTCCACACTCTTGACTGCAAAAGAGCGTTGGCCTTTTACCTCCAACGCACTCAGCCACACCGGAAAGTCCCACAACTGTTTTTGTCCTTCGACCCAAACCGGTTAGGTCACCCAGTTTCCAAACGCACCTTGTCCAACTGGTTGGCCGATTGCATCTCCTTTTGCTACGCTCAGGCTGGTCTCGCGCTGCATGGTCGAGTAACGGGACACAAAGTCCGAGCGATGGCAGCCTCCGTAGCCTTCCTCAGGTCAACACCTATTGAGGAAATCTGCAAGGCTGCCACATGGTCTTCGGTTCATACCTTCACCTCCCACTACTGTCTAAACTCCCTGTCCAGAAGCGATGGCCGGTTCGGCCAATCGGTGTTGCGAAATCTATTTGCTTAAATTGCCAACTTCCCTCCATCCCTTTTCAGTTAGCTTGGAGGTCACCCACATGTGAGAATATCATGCCTGCTTGTCCTGGGATAAAGCACAGTTACTTACCGTAACAGGTGTTATCCAGGGACAGCAGGCATATATTCTCACAACCCACCCACCTCCCCGAGGTTGGCTTCTTGGCTAGTTAAGTGAACTGGAGACCACGAGGGGATGCACCCCCTAGTGGAGCAGGAAGGCACGCATGCGTGGAGCAGCAGAGCAAACTTAAATCTTCAATCAAGTTTGCTTGAAAATGCTTCCGCATCGGGGCTCCGTAGATGACGTCACCCACATGTGAGAATATATGCCTGCTGTCCCTGGATAACACCTGTTACGGTAAGTAACTGTGCTTTTTGGCTTCCCTGGGCCGCATTGGCCAAAAAAAATGTTTCTGGGGCCGCGCAAATGCTGCAGCAAGGCAGAGGAGGGAGCCGGCAAGACGGTAAACACCAGGGGGCAGCAGAGGAAAACTGCATCGCTCTTGACCAGGGCCGGACAAAATACTTCATGGGGCCGCAGGTTGGACACCCCTGCTTTACAGCTGTGGGATTCAAAAGGCATCCCAGTGGGGTGGCACTGGAGAACATGACTACTCATCTGAAATGTCGGTAGTTTTTGACTGTAGTAGTTTATCTTTTTAATGCCAAATGTTTGTGGAAACAGAAAATGACGGCAGAAAAGGGCCATAGCCCATCAAGTCTTCCCACCCCCCTAGGTTTACTTTCCTAGAGATCCCACTCCTAACGACCCAACTCCTTAACTCTACCTTCTTAGTTATATGTAATTGGGTCATATGCTGTTATGTATGTAATAGTATTTAAGCCCATTACATTAACGGGTGCTAGAATAGATGTCTGTCTTTCTTTTTTTTCTGTCTCTCCCTGCCCCGTCTATCTTTCTTTCTTTCTGCCCAGACCCTCACTGAAGCCGCCTTCCAGCTGTGCCAGCTAAGGGATCCCTCGCCGTTTCCTCAATCCAGCTCTGGCTTTCACTTTCCAGTGGCTATTCCATGTCTCTCTTCTCCTCACCAACCCAGGCCCCAACTTCCAGTCGGGCATCTCTTTCCTCCCCCACCCAAATATCAGTAGCGGCAGCGGCAGCAGTCCTGACCTGCCAAGCCCCCATTCCTTACCCAAAGCAGCAGTGGCAGCGCTGTAAGCAAGCTGTTCGCGGCCAGCCCCGACAGGGCTTTTCTTCTACCGCATCCAAAGTGATGCGACAGAGGAAAGGCCCTGAACATAAGAAATGCCTCCGCTGGGTCAGACCTGAGGTCCATCGTGCCCAGCAGTCCGCTCACGCGGCGGCCCAACAGGTCCAGGACCTGTGCAGTAATCCTCTATCTATACCCCTCTATCCCTTTATCCAGCAGGAAATTGTCCAATCCTTTCTTGAACCCCAATACCGTACTTTGCCCTATTTGCCACGAACAGCCTGTTTACAGCGCTGCCACTGCTGCTTTGGGTAAGGAATGGGGAGGTTGGTGGGTCAGGACTGCTGCCACTGCGCTGAGATGCTTCCCTGGTCGGTGATTCCTCCGTGCTCGGCGGCTTCCTCTACTGCGCATATGGAGGCACAGCATTTCAAGTTTGCATGCGCAGCTAGGGTTTTATTATTATAGATGTATTGATCAGCAGGGTGGAGGTTATAGGAGGGTGGAAACGGGGAAGTACCCAAAATTTCTGTTATTAAATTGTAGATCAGTAAAGAATAAAACCGCAGTTATTGAAATTGTAACTTTCCCTCCTATCCCTCACTTTTCATGTTTGATCTAACTAGTAAGTCTGTTTTACGTTATTGTACTCACTCCCCATTTCTTAATTTGTACTGTACATTGCTTAGGAAACTAAATAAGTGATTTATCAAGCTCTAATAAAAACTTGAAACTTGATTTGGTAGTAAATAAAGAGGTGGAGATTTTGTTTGTTTTACAGAAACTTGGATAAAAACAGATGAAGCCTATTTATATCAAGTACTCCCTTTGGATTTTGAGCTTTTCTCTCGTTCAAGGTCATATAGGAGAGGGGGAGGGATAGCTATTGTTTATAAATCATCATTACAATTGTTTGAATTGAAGGTAGAGTCGTTTTTATAGAAGGAATTATTGTTGGTTCAAATTGGGAGGAGAAGGCCGACTTATTTGGCAGTGTTTTATTGTCCTCCAGGTTTGCCAGTCAAGACGTGGAACAATATATATCAGACTATAGCGGATTTATCAGTGAGATTCTCAAGGTTAATGATAGTGGGAGATTTTAATATTCAGGTTGATATGGTGAATGACTGTAAAACAAAGTATTATCCCAGGACAAGCAGGCAGCATATTCTTGACTGATGGGTGACGGCACCGACGGAGCCCCGGTACGGACAATTTTAGAGTGATTGCACTCTAAGAACTTAGAAAGTTCTAGTTAGGCCGCACCGCGCGTGCGCGAGTGCCTTCCCGCCCGACGAAGGCACGCGGTCCCCAGTTTCTTAGTTTCCGCGGAGCTAAGAAGACGCGTGTTTCCAACGGCTGTTGGAAAATTTTTTCTCGCCTTCCCGCTCGCGCGTTTTTTCTTGTCGTGAAGTGTTCACGTTCTTGTTTTCTTTCTTTTCTTAAAAAAAAAATATATATATATAATTTTTTCCGATTTTTTTCCGGTCGGCCCCTGCGGGGCCTGTTGGCACCATCGAAGCCTCGGGCTTCGATTTTGCTACGGCCGTTTTTCCCTTCATGCCCCCTTCACCGGGTTTTAAGAAGTGCCAGCGGTGTGCACGTCCTATTTCCCTTTCCGACCCACACAAGTGGTGCCTTCAGTGTCTGGGTCCGGACCATAGGGCTGAAATGTGCACCCGCTGCAGTTCTCTCCAAAAGAGAACTCTAAAGAACCGCCAAATTCAACAGCGGATTCTTTTCGGGGCCGCCATGGAAGTTCCCCCGACATCGACACCGACAACTTCCTCCAAATCGGCACCGGTGACTTCGACACCGCAAGATCCATCCGCGGTGTCTCACCCTGTAGGTAAGCCGGCTAAGAAGCCATCCCCTACTGTCCTTGGCCTGCCAGTCGAACAAGCAGTGAGTCAAGTCCTGCAGACTGTGCGCCGGCCCCGCAAACGCTTCGCTCCCATTGAAGTCACTGCCTCTTCATCGGCATCAACTTTGCCTGAGCGTCGAGCTGCACCGCAGGTACCGAGCAAGAAAAAACCGGTACCGGTGCCATCGGGCCCATCTTTGGATGAGAGAATAGCATCCATCCTTCAGACCCAACTTAAGGAGCAATTACAACACTTGCTCCCGGCTCTCTTAACTCCACACCTTCCAGTGTCGGTACCTACTGAGCCTTCGGTGCTGATAGTCGAACAGCCTATTCTGTCGGCATCGACGTTATCGGCACCGCAAAAATCTGTCTCTATGCCGGTTCTCTCGGCAGAACCAAAGTCTCTTCGACACACCGCTTACTCAACTTCTGAGCCGGTGCCGTTCTCTGACACCCGTACCGCTGTACAGTCACCCGGTACGGTGTCCATGCGATCAGGTAAATCGGTGCGCAAGACCAAGCATACCGAGCCTTCTACTCCCCTTTCTCAGGGCTGTCTTTCATCGGTACGGGACCCTGATTTGTGGGATGATTCTGACGACCCTCTCGGTACCGAGGCAGATTATTCTTCAGATGAGGATGATCCATCGGTGCAGGATCCTGCTAGCAAGCCAGAGCACTCGTCCTTCACCAAATTTCTTAAGGAAATGTCAGACACCTTTTCCATCCCTCTAGAGTCTGACTCTAAAAAATCCAAGGCATTTCTTGATGCTTTGGATTTCGACCAGCCTCCTAAAGAATTTTTGAAGTTACCCCTCCATGACATCTTGAGGGAAACTTTTTATAAAAATTTGGAAACCCCTCTAACCGTTCCAGGAGCCCCTAGGAAGCTGGAATCTCTTTATAAAGTGATTCCCATACCAGGGTTTGACAAACCCCAGCTGCCCCATGAATCTCTGCTGGTGGAGTCAACCCTCAAAAAATCGGCAGGCTCTAGTGTGTACGCCTCTGTCCCTCCTGGTAGAGAGGGCAAGGCCATGGATAAATTTGGAAAAAGGCTTTACCAAAATGCAATGTTGGCCAACCGTTCAGGTAATTATGCATTTCACTTCTCTTTTTACCTGAAACATCTGATTCAACAAGTGGCCTCTTTTCAAAAGTATCTTCCTGACCGTAAACTTCCTGCATTTCAGCAATGCACTTCCATTCTTCTGCAACTCAGGAAGTTTATGGTCCGTTCCATCTATGATACTTTTGAACTTACGTCACGTGCCACGGCTATGTCTGTGGCGATGAGACGATTAGCATGGCTACGAGTCTCAGACCTTGATGTGAACCACCAGGACCGCTTTGCCAATGCCCCCTGCCTGGGTGACGAACTGTTTGGAGAGTCTATGGATACCACCACTCAAAAACTCTCTGCCCATGAGACGAGGTGGGATACTTTGTTGAAAAATAAGAAGAAGAAGCCTCCTCCTCCTCGTCCTTTTAGACAACAACCTTCATATCAGAGGCGATTTTCTGCTCGGCCGGTTCAGCCTCATCCTCCTCAATCTCGGAGGCAACGGTAACAACATCAACAGGCTCGTCAGCAACAGCAGCCTGCTATCAAGCCTGTCACTCAGACTAAGCCGACTCAGCCCTTTTGACTCCCTTCTCCAGGGCATTGCCAGTCTTCCTCCCTCCCGTCCTCTTCCACAGCCTATAGGAGGTCGACTAAACATTTTTCACTCTCGATGGGAAGTAATCACCACCGACCAGTGGGTGCTCTCGATCATAGCCCACGGCTACTCCCTCAATTTTCAGACTCCTCCGCCGTTAGGCCTGCCAAAAGAGTCTGCTTCCAACAAGTCTCAGTCCCTCCTTCTCGCTCAAGAGGTTCAATCCCTCCTTCTTCTCAATGCCATCGAAGAAGTTCCTCCAGATCAGAGAGGTCAGGGATTTTACTCCAGGTACTTTCTAGTTCCCAAAAAGACCGGAGACCTCCGACCTATCTTAGATCTCAGAGATCTCAACAAATGTTTGGTCAAGGAGAAGTTCAAAATGCTCTCTCTTGCCACCCTCTACCCTCTTCTCTCTCAGGACGACTGGCTATGCTCCCTCAATCTCAAAGAGGCTTACACACACATTCCTATCCATCTGACGTCCAGGCAATTCCTACGATTTCTTATCAACCAACATTATTATCAGTACAAGGTGTTACCCTTCGGTCTGGCCTCCACTCCCAGGGTGTTCACCAAATGCCTAATTGTGGTAGCGGCCTATCTTCGCTCTCACAACTTTCAAGTCTTCCCTTATCTGGACGACTGGCTGATCAAAGCTCATACACCTCAGGCTGTTCTGCTTGCCACCAATCAGACCATTCACTTCCTTCGCCTGTTGGGGTTCGAAATCAATCTGCCCAAATCGCACCTCATCCCAACTCAGCGACTTCAGTTCATTGGAGCCATTCTGGACACTGTTCTGATGAGGGCGTTTCTTCCATCAAACCGCCTTCAAACCATCCTTCATCTCTGTCAGCAGGTGTTTCAGCAGACTACCATCTCTGCAAATCACATGATGGTGCTCTTGGGGCACATGGCCTCCACAGTACATGTCACCCCCTTCGCACGTCTCCACCTGCGTACTCCTCAATGGACCCTAGCGACTCAGTGGTCACAAACGACAGATCCTTGTTCACAACACATATCTGTGACCTCGTCTCTTCGACAGTCGCTTCTTTGGTGGTTGACATCTTCAAATCTTTCCAGAGGTCTACTGTTCCATCTACCTCCTCATCATTTTGTGATCACCACAGACGCATCCCCTTATGCCTGGGGAGCTCACCTGAACGAATTCCAAACTCAGGGGTTTTGGACTGCCCAGGAAAAGAAATACCACATCAATTTCTTGGAACTCCGAGCAATGTTTTATGCCCTCAAGGCTTTTCAACATCTTCTCTCTCCTCAAGTACTTCTCATTTGCACAGACAATCAAGTTGCAATGTACTACATCAACAAGCAGGGAGGGACGGGCTCTCGCCTGTTGTGTCAGGAAGCCCAAAGGATCTGGTCTTGGGCAACAGCTTGTCACTTATTCCTGAAGGCTGTCTACATTCAAGGAGAAAAGAATTCCTTAGCAGACAATCTCAGCAGAATTCTCCAACCTCACGAATGGACTCTTGACCCTTTGACTCTCCAGTCCATTTTCGCTCAGTGGGGCACTCCTCAAGTGGACCTTTTTGCAGCTCCTTGCAATCATCAGCTGCCCCTGTTTTGCTCCAGACTCTATTCTCCTCACCGTCTGGCAGCGGATGCATTTCTCCTAGATTGGACCAATCTCTTCCTATATGCATTTCCTCCTCTACCGCTCATGCTGCGGACATTGTTCAAGCTCAGGAGGGAACGAGCCACCATGATTCTCATCGCTCCACGGTGGCCCAGGCAGCATTGGTTCTCCCTTCTACTTCAACTCAGTTCCAGGGAACCCATACTTCTTCCACTGTTTCCTTCTCTGCTTACTCAGCATCAGCAGACACTTCTGCATCCCAACTTACAGTCTCTGCACCTGACAGCTTGGTATTAGAGAATGACACGGTGACGGTTTACCCGCGGCCACCGCATTTAAGCCGCGGGTCACCGCCGAAAACGGGGAAGAAAACTAGCAGTCGCTGCGGTGACGGGGACAAGGCCATTCACCGACCGCGGAAACGGTGAACAGGTTTGTCCCCGCGGGCCAATGTACCCCCTTCTAGGAACCGCTATTTACCTGTGTTTCACCGTGCTCCTCATTTGTCAGATCAACCCTTCCTGCCAATCGCAGCAGAAGGGTACCCAACCCCTCCTGCCGGTCCTCCCAATGGCCTCCCCTAAGATCGCCGGCAGGAGGGTACCCAACCCCTCCTGCTGGACCCCCCCCCCAACGAACCCTCCCACCCCGGAACCCCCTTAGTCTTACTTTCCAAGTTGGACCGGACAGCTCCTCGCTCGTCTGGCCAGCAGGCCTGCCTCCGTCCAAATGAGGCGGGCCCGCCCCTCCCCTCCCCTGCCTAACCCACAGGATCCTAGGGCCTGATTGGCCCAAGCACCTAAGGCCCCTCCTATAGCGGGAGTGGCTTTAGGTGCCTAGACCAATCAGGCCCTAGGATCCTGTGGGTTGGGCAGGGTAGGGGCGGGCCCGCCTCATTTGGACGGAGGCAAGCCTGCTGGCCATACGTGTGAGGAGCCGTCCGGTCCAACTTGGAAAGTAAGACTAAGGGGGTTCCGGGGTGGGAGGGTTCGTTGGGGGGGGGGGGTCCAGCAGGAGGGGTTGGGTACCCTCCTGCCGGCGATCTTAGGGGAGGCCATTGGGAGGACCGGCAGGAGGGGTTGGGTACCCTTCTGCTGCGATTGTCGGGAGGGCTGTTGGGGGGGGTCTACAGGAGGGGTTGGGTGCCCTCCTGCCGTGATCGCTGGGGGGAGGGGAGACTTGCAGCCGTAGCCGCGGTCACTATGCTAATCACGGCAGGGAGATCTTTGCCGCGATTAGGTACAGCGGCCGCGTCTAATTACCATATAGGCTAACATTGTAAGCATTTAAAGTACATGTCGTGTTTGTTTTTGCATTGCTAGCCCCAGGGGTGGTGGAAGATTAGTGATTGAAAAACTGTATGAAAAATAACTATTTTAAATTTCGTGATCAAAATGTGTCAGTTTTGAGAATTTATATTAATTAATTTTTTCTCTGCGTGTTTTGTTTTTGTATAGTTATTAACTAATATTTAACTAAGTTTTAAAGAATGTTTCCTTTATACGTAAATAAAGAAAAGTGAATGGGATTGCAGTGGCGGTGACGGGGCGGTGAAGAGGATGGTGAGACGGGGACGGGGCGGTGACGGGGATGGTGAGACGGGGACGGGGATGGTGAGACGGGGACGGGGCGGTGACGGGGACCAATTTTTTCACCGTGTCATTCTCTACTTGGTATCTCTCGGGCTGACTTCGGCTCACTCACTCCTTTCCCAACCTGGCCGTTCTATCATTGATGCTTCCAGGAAACCGGCCACGCTTCAGTGTTATCAGCAGAAGTGGTCTCGATTTTCTTCCTGGTGTCTCTTACATCACCATAATCCCATGTCTCTAGCAGTGGAACTGGTGTTGGACTATCTTCTTTCCTTGTCTGACTCTGGTCTCAAATCTACTTCCATCAGAGTTCATCTTAGTGCCATTTCTGCCTTTCATGAGCCAATTCATGGAAAACCCCTCTTGGCTCATCCTTTGGTTTCTAGGTTCATGAGGGGCCTTTTCAATGTGAAACCACCTCTTAAGCCCCCTCCTGTAGTCTGGGATCTCAATGTGGTTCTTTCTGCTTTAATGAAGCCTCCTTTTGAACCTTTGGCCACAGCGCATTTCAAATTTCTTACTTGGAAAGTGGTCTTCCTTATAGCTCTCACTTCTGCCAGGAGGGTCAGTGAGCTGCATGCACTAGTGGCCGATCCACCTTTCACTGTTTTTCACCATGATAAGGTGGTCCTCCGTACACATCCAAAGTTTCTCCCTAAGGTTGTGTCTGACTTTCATCTTAATCAGTCCATTGTCCTACCTGTATTTTTTCCAAAGCCTTATACTCATCCAGGTGAACAGGCTTTGCATACCTTGGACTGTAAACGTGCTCTGGCTTACTATCTTGAACGCACCAAACCTCACAGATCATCTCCTCGACTGTTTTTGTCCTTTGATCCTAACAAGTTGGGTCATCCTGTATCTAAACGCACCCTATCCAATTGGCTTGCTGCTTGCGTTTCATTCTGTTATGCTCAGTCGGGCCTGACACTGGAAGGTTCTGTCACGGGCCACAAGGTTAGAGCTATGGCAGCGTCTGTAGCTTTCCTCCGTTCCACTTCCATTGAGGAAATCTGCAAGGCTGCTACTTGGTCCTCAGTTCATACTTTTACATCTCACTATTGTCTGGATGCATTCTCCAGACGGGATGGACACTTCGGCCAATCTGTTTTACAACATTTGTTTTCCTAATGGCCAACCTTCCCTCCATCCCTCTTTTTGTTAGCTTGGAGGTCACCCATCAGTCAAGAATATGCTGCCTGCTTGTCCTGGGATAAAGCACAGTTACTTACCGTAACAGGTGTTATCCAGGGACAGCAGGCAGATATTCTTGCGTCCCTCCCACCTCCCCGGGTTGGCTTCTTAGCTGGCTTATCCTAACTGGGGACCGCGCGCCTTCGTCGGACGGGAAGGCACTCGCGCACGCGCGGTGCGGCCTAGAGTGCAATCACTCTAAAATTGTCCGTACCGGGGCTCCGTCGGTGCCATCACCCATCAGTCAAGAATATCTGCCTGCTGTCCCTGGATAATACCTGTTACGGTAAGTAACTGTGCTTTTTCAGGCCTTGTTAGCGGATTTGAAGCCGGAACAATGCGTTAAGGGGACAACACAGAATATAGGAGATAATTCTAAACAGGTAGAGAGTGACCCAATTTCATGGAGTGATCATTATGTAATCAGTTGGAATATAAATTTGGATATTCAACCCGATAACAGTTCTAGTTTAGAAGGGTAGAAAAAATACAGAGCGATACATTCTCTTGAGTTAAATGAAACTTCACCTCTTTCTTAAGTTCCCTCCTGAATTTAAGGAGGCTCCATTAATGGACCAGGCAGAAACATGGAATCGGGTGCTATAGGAGGTGTTAGATGAATTGGCACTATTAAAGGTAGGAAAATTAAAAATCAAAAATACTTGGAGGCAGTTAAGGAGGGCAGAAAGAGTTTGGAAAATTAATATGGAAAAAAACAAGTTTTTCTTTGCATCACCAAATTTAAATGAAGATGTTGCATCGATTGTTGTAAATGATACAACTTACAGCATCCAGTCGACCATAAAGATACTTGGCGTAATTTTAGATCGTACTCTGACTTGTTGATTTGAAAGGGCTTTTATTCTTTATGGAAACTAAGAACTATTAGAGCATATTTTGATGTTAATTCCTTTCGATTGCTGGTTCAATCACTTATCCTTAATCAATTAGACTATTGCAACATTGTTCATCTTGTTGGTTCCCAGAAAACCCTCCATAGACTGCGCATAATTCAGAATGCAGCAGTTGGACTGATTTTCAACTTGAGGACGTTTGACCACATTACTGATTCTTATCATTGACTGCATTGGC
Organism: Geotrypetes seraphini; assembly: GCF_902459505.1. NCBI lineage: Eukaryota > Metazoa > Chordata > Amphibia > Gymnophiona > Dermophiidae > Geotrypetes > Geotrypetes seraphini. The sequence goes on along the minus strand of NC_047087.1, from coordinate 7,868,299 downwards.
TTCCAGTTGAGGTGCGGGTTAAGTTTAAGCTTGGCTGCATTTGCTTTAAGGCACTTACAGGCTCAATTCCCGAGTATCTCATGGAATCTTTTATTATTACAAGTTCTAAACATCTTAGAAAATCGCATCCACTGTTCTCATTCCCCTCAGTTAAGGGATGGAAATACAAGAAATTTCAGGAACGACTGCTATCTTTTCTGGCAGCCTCATGGACTAGGGATTTAACTCATATATTTACATTTCCAATTTCATACCAACAATTTCATCGTGCCTTAAAAACTTATCTTTTTAGGGAATCTTTTGGAAGTTAGAATCTGCATCCTTATTTATTTGTACAGTGGAACCTTGGTTTACGAGCATAATTCATTCCAGAAGCATGCTCGTAAACCAAAATACTCGTATATCAAAACGAGTTTCCCCATAGGAAATAATGGAAACTCTCTTTGATACGTTCCCCCCCCCCCCCGCTCGAATCGGCACCCCCTGCCCGACCAACTTTAACTCACCCCCCGTCTGGCATCGGCACGAGAACCGTCATCACTCCCCCCCGCTCGAATCGGCACCCCCCCCCCCCCGTCTGGCACTGGCCCTGGCCCATAGGACGTGTTGGTGCTGCTTGAAGATCTTCCTGCCTCTGCCGGCTTTGAGCATGCATCTGCTCATGCTCAAGCCCTTCTAATTCTCCCTCTCGCCGAGATTCTCAGAGAGAGGGAGAATTAGAAGGGCTTGAGCATGCGCAGATGCATGCTCAAAGCAGGCAGAGGCAGGAAGAAGATCTTCAAGTGGCACCGGCACATCCTGTGGGCTGCGTGCCGTTGTCAGACGGGGGGTGAGTTAAAGTTGGTCGGGCGGGGGGGTGCCGGTTCGCGCGGGGCGGGTGCCGGATCGAGCGGGGGGGGAGGGCTTTGCCGGTTCTCAGGGTGGGTGCTCACAAATCGAGTCAACACTCGGTTTGTGAGACAAGTTTTGCGAGAATGTTTTGCTCGTCTTGCAAAACACTCGCAAACCGAGGTTTGACTGTATTACTAATTTTTGTGAACCGCATAGAACTTAATGGTATTTGTGGTATGCAAGTGAATTTTATGTTATGTTAGAAGAACCAGTTTAGCTAGGAGGCGTAAGAATATTCAGAATATTTATAATAGGGAATTAAAGAAGGCAAAGAGAGATTATTTTTTACAAAAAATTAAAACCGTGAAAGTTCCAACAAAACAACTATTTTCTATAGTAGCAGCTTTAAAAAATGGAGATTCCAATAAAATGATTAGAATAATGCCAGAGGCAGAGGGACTTGCAGATTTTTTTCTGTTCAAAAATTCTAGACTTACAATCGGGGTTAAAACATCTGCAAATCAGTCAACCTGATTCATTGAGGACCGATTTAGAAGAAAGAAACAGATGTAGGAAAATATAGTTGGTCAGCTTTCCAATTACCATCTGTATCCAAATCGGAAAAATTATTTGGTAAAATGCATGTCACCTTTTATGATTTAGATGGCTTTTAAGTTCTAGACATGGTCTTTTAGCTTTAATTATGATACAGAATAGTCTAAATAGTGGAGAGATGCCTGCATGTTGGAAAAAGGCAATTATTAATCCGATAATGAAGAAAGATGTAGATAAATTGAATCCAGCTAATAGACCAGTCTCTAACCTTTGTTTCTTAGCAAAATTAATAGAGGATAGTATTGGAACAACTGGTGTCTTACATTGAATCAACAAAGACTAGCGGGGTTTCGATCAATGCACAGTACTGAGACAGTGCTAGCAGGCTTTCTTAGTGAGGTTCACTCAATCTTAGATGGGGGAACTTTGCAATAGTAGTTTCATTAGATTTGATTTAGTGGATGATGGTCTTTTACTAAACTGCTTACATGAGATTGGTTTAACAGGAGTAGTTTGGGACTGGTTTTCAGCATTTCTTCACGGACATACCTTTAGAGTGGTCACTGAGGGATCAATATCTCAGGATAAATTGTTAGATTGTGGTGTACCTCAAGGGTCAGCTTTATCACCACTTCTATTTCATATCATTCTGAGTCCCTTGGCATGACAAATTGGGGAGTCCTGCTCCTGACTTCTCAATCAGCCTCTTAACTTCTCCAGATATTTTTGCCAATCTTTTGTAGTTTATGAAAGCTAACCTCTTCTTCCTTATCTTCTCAGCTACTACTTTTGAGAACCAAAGTGGCCTTTTTTCCTCTTACTTATTTGCCTCACAAAAAGATTTGTCGCCCATACAATAACTCCTTCTGTTTTGCCCTCTCTATTTCTACTCCTTCCAGGCATTCCCATCCAAACAAAATGACTTTTTTAAAAGTCTAGAACCTTTACTTTTGAATGAGCGCTCTCGACACCTGTCTTAATATTAAACTGTACCATATGAATTATCTTACTGTTGCTGTTTATCCTTTTTTAATCTGCTGTTCTGTATGTCTGCTTGTATGTGAACTTAAACATAAAAACATAGAAAGATGACAGCAGAAAAGGGCCACAGCCCATCAAGTCTGCCCACTCTATTGACCCACCCCATTGAGTCTGAGTGCTAGTGACCTAGTTCCTTAACTTGACCCTCGTAGGGATCCCACGTGGATGTCCCATTTATTCTTAAAATCGAGCACGCTGGTGGCCTTGATCACCTGCACCTTGTAACCTTATATGTACGTAAGCTTGCAACCTGTTCTGGGCTCTTTTGTGAGGACGGGCTAGAAAATTGACTGAATAAATAAATTACATAGAGCTGGTACCTAGCATCTCCAGGTTACTCCACTGGAGGAACAAGGGAAGCCACCCTCTTAATCCCTTGAAACTGGCAAAGGATACCTGACAGCCTCAGGAGCTAAGGCTGTTTATAGAACAATAGAAGGTGATGGAATGGTGACTGAAAGGATTAATATGGGTCAATTCAGAATGTTGGCTTTTTATTACAGATTTTCTGAAGCATTTGACCTGGGACTACATTGTAGTTGTTTGTTTGGGGACAGTAAGTAGACACATGTTTTCTTTCTCTGGTGTTTAGATGGCTGGTATCCATAAGAGGACTGCACGGACAATTGGTATTGCAGTGGACCCCCGCCGGCGTAACAAGTCAACAGAATCTCTGCAGGCTAATGTACAGAGACTGAAGGAGTACCGCTCCAGAGTTATCCTCTTCCCAAGGAAGGCCTCTGCTCCCAAGAAAGGCGACAGCTCTGTAAGTATTTGTGGACCCTTGACTTTTTTTTTGTACTCACTTGGGGAGGTAGTTTCCCCCTTGTCCAAGTGGTTCTTCAATTAACATAAACCATAAACTTGTCAGCTTGGGCCGTAGGGTAGGAGTGAAGTGGTTTCTAAGAAGAGGAGTATTGGGATAGGCGTATTGAAGAAACCCCATGTGCCTGTCTGAATAGTTACATTTGGTTGGATTGTTTTGCTAATAAAAGTTATTGATTAAAAAAAAGAATTAATTCAAGACAAAACAGAACATAATTCTAATCTTAATCGGACGAGGATTGTAGCTAGTCACAGCTTTATAGGAAAGACTGTCCTAAACTTTATAGAGAACATTATCTAAGTTCAGAGATCAAAGACTTGGGATGTCACTTGCCAGTGACACATTCCATCTGGTTTCAGAAAAAGCACAATTTCAAATTTGACAAGCTTGTGCTTTTACCAACATTGCTGTCAGGATGACAGAGGAGAAAAACGACTGCCAGAAAACCAAAACCTTTTTCTGTTTGCACATCGTATCAGAGGACTTCTGTACTAATTCTGTTCTTCATGGAGCTGAGTCGCTGTGGTTGTGCTGTATTCCTACTAGACACTTTGCTAGGCCAGAGATTCTCAATTGAGTCCTCGCGACACTCCCAGCCAGTATATGTTCCTGAAAACCTAACTGGCTAAGTGAGGGTTCAGCAGATAGTAAGTGACCTGGAAGGTATATGTGCTGCAGTTCAACAGTCATGATGACAGTGTGTCCAGAATTTCTGCATCCCATCATGATTCACACATCAGCCCTTTTGGAAACTAAGACTATGCAGCTGTGGTAAGACCAGTTTCTGGAGGAAAAGTCTTTAGTCTGCTATTGAGACATATATGGGGGAAGCCACTGCTTGCCCTGGGATCGATAGCATGGAATGCTGCTACTATTTGGGTTTTGGCCAGGTACTATGGACTTGGAATGGTGCAGTGTAGAGAATGGCACGGGGATAAATTTTTCTTTGTCCCATCCCCGTGAGTTTTGTCGATGTCCCATTCCTGTAAGCTCTGCCTTAACCACACAAGCTTCGAACACTTATGATTTTAAGGTGGTTGAGGCTTGCGCAGATGAGGACCGAGCTTGCAGGAATGGGGCAGGGACAGGAAAATGAGTTCCCACGGGGATGGGGAAAAATTTGTTCCCATGTAATTCTCTAGTAGTAGAGAAGGGGACAGGAAGCAGAGACGGGGACAAACTTTTTGTCCTGTGTTTTTCTAAAAAAAAAAAAAAATAATAATAATAAAACAAACAAACAAAACCCCCCAAATACCTTGAGACTAGTTTTCAGTATGTAAAAACTTAACACATCTTGGACAATTGGCAGCTGAATTCAGTGATGAAAAAAACCTGCAGAAACTGCTTTTGGATTTCATTGAACTACTGTAACTTGCCTTGAGCTACCACTTAGACCAGGGATCTCAAAGTCCATCCTTGAGGGCCGCAATCCAGTTGGGTTTTCAGGACTTCCTCCAATGAATGTGCATGCACATAGATCTCATGCATATTCATTGGGGAAATCCTGAAAACCCGACTGGATTGCGGCCCTCAAGGAGGGATTTTGAGACCCCTGACTTAGACGTAAAACTAAATGCAAAAATCTTTTCCCCTCTTGGAAAGAATATTTCCTGTCACCTATCTCTGGATCATGGGTAGAGCTGAAAGTTGGCATTGGTTTGCACCTGGAGCAGTGAGAAGGTCGGCAATTGTATCCTGAATTCACATATCTCTTAGGACATGAGACGGAGGATTTTGCAGTGGTCTACGAAGGTTGAAACCAATGTCTGTAATGTCCTTTCTGTTTCTAGGCAGAAGAGTTGAAGCTGGCAACGCAGTTGATGGGCCCCATTATGCCCATCAGGAATGTAAGTATGAACACCTTCTCCTTTGCGGGTTGTCAGCTCAGATGTGCTTCTCAAAACCCTTACTTTGAATGAGGATAATGTTGCAGGAGTTGAGGAGCAAATGATTCTTGCTTTGTGCCCATCTCTGGGAAAAGGTGAATGAAGTAGCGGAACCAAAACGTTCAATAGCTGGTTTTTCATGTCATGGGTCCATAAGCAGTCAAACAGTTATATTTCAACTTCTGTAAGGTTGGTTTTATTTTCACATGAAAGGTGGAGTTTGAACCATTATATTAGCCATTGTTTTCTCTAATAGAATTCATTTAAACCTAATTTTTTGCACTTTTCCCCAGCTACCAGCTGTTCAGCACCTTCTGCCAGTCATTTGTTGGTTTTCAGAATCTTTCTCTAGTTAAAACAATGACTTCATATAAGATCCCACTGAAACCATTGTATGCGCTGTGTAGAATTTATTTTTAATTAATACAATTTATGTACTGCCCCAAGCCCTCCAAAGGGAACAAAGCAATATATAATCAAAATACAATTGACATTAAAACTCAAAATGTCCTTATAAACTAATCTCCTACAACAAAATCGCATCAATAATACCAGCTATAGTGATGATGATGGGATCATTATCAAGAGGCACCTTTGTAACAGTTTATCAGAAAGCCATATTTTACAAGCTGATTTCAGTCAATTGGAGGCTTTTGTAATGTGATGAAAAAGGGAGTAGCTCTATCGATCTGTCCCTATTCCGTATCATCTTACTGACTGTATTTAGCACTAACCAAAGTCCCTACTTAATATTATTGTGGGTAAACTTAAATATAGGAGATTGCAGTAGCCCATACTGGAGAGAAGGTTTCTCAGTGCTTCAGGAGGCTTGTTTTGTAAAAATATGCACAACCTATTCTTTAGCACTCTCCAGACCAGTAGAGGTTAATCTTTACGAATGGATATATATCCAATCATGACCAGCAGGTGGAGACTGGTCTGGAGAAGCTAAAAGAAAGTAAATTAGCAGAACCTAATTTCTCCTTCCAAAAACTGCATTATTTTATTTAAATCCATTCCAATGCCTTTACCAATGCCTTATTGGTTTGACGCATAAAATACTAGAATCAAATGTCTAGGAACATGTAATGTAATAAAAGAAGTCTGGTTAGATGAACCAGTTTATAAAGCCAATAAGCTTTACACTTCCCCCTCCCCATTCGCGGTTTCTGCACTCGCGATTTCACATAATTGCGATTTTGGAAGGGGGGAAAAAACCAACAAACCCATATTTTTGCCTTACCTGGTGTTCTAGCGGGCTTTCGGGGCAGGAGTAATCTTCCTACGCTCCTGCCCCGTGTAGATCGCCATGAGGAAATGGCTGTGGGGAGTTCCCATCATAGTCTTGAGAGACTACGGGAACTCCCCACAGCCATTTGGGTCATTCCATGTCAAGTGATCAGATTCTTGGAAAGTGCCCTGCATGACCATCACGGATTTTGATGAAACTTCATATGCAGAGTCCACCATGTCTCAAACGAACTTTGGTAAAGTTTTAGTTTCGCCTGTGGAATATTTGTGGAGATATAGCCATTTGTTTGACCCCATACCACAATGAAATACAGTACGACAATGACATTCTGACAACTTTGAGACACAATATCTCCCGAGCTGTGTTTCCAAAAAAACTGAAACTTAGCTACCCTGCACAAGTTTTTGAGCTCTGTTCATTGCTACCAATAACAATTTTTGTCGAGCACTGAGTGAATGGCTGAATTACAGTAAACTTGGCCGAAAAAATTAGTGCTCCAAAAAAAGTCAAAGTTTGACATTACTTAGCTCCCACAATAATTGAGTAATAAATGCGAAATTTGGCGCATAATGTCTCAGTACAACGTTGTTTTCAAAAGTACAATTTCAACCTCCAAGCTCTTTCCATTAGTTTACAAATTAAGTGTAAAGTTGCTAATTTGTGTAAAAAGGCCAAAAATAGGGTATTTTCAGCCTGCTTTTACAGAAAAATACCTTTCAGAAACTCTTTCAAATCAGTCTCATTAGAAAGAGCATATTTCAAACCCCCTAGAAAAGTGGACTTCATTTTTCAACGCAGGTTAACAATGGCTGAAAAAGGGGGACAAAGTTGGGAGACGTTGCCACGGCAACAACCTCTATTTCAACATAGTTCTGTCATTTTTTAAGTTACAGTTTTGTATTGACGTAGTATTACTACTACTCTATTGCGTTGGTCCATGGTGACATTGTCACTACCAGTTCAAGAGTTTGAACTGGCAACCCCATCGCCATAGGGGTCACGCCCGATAGCTGTGCAATACCAGCCACTGGTGGGCCACTTCGTCCAGGTTCCCAAGCCTCGCATTTGGTTTCTTTGTCAAGGTTCCAAAACCTTTTGTTGGTATCTTTCTGGTTCCAAAGCCAATGATTAGGGTGTCTTATCCTAGGTTCCCAAGCCTAAATTGGGTATCTTATATGGTTCCCAAGCCGAAGTGAAGTCCACTTTGATTTTAACTGCCAGCAATCTTTATAACATTCTGTTAAATTTTTGAGCCACTTTCTTCAATGCAGTTTCTGGAAATTGATATTGGCAGCCGGATGATGTAACTGAAGGGGCACAAAGCATGCAGATGAGGTGTTGCTCTGGAACCCAACAAACGTCTTGCCTTTCTGGCCAATAAAACGAATGAGCTGGACCGTGAGGATGCATAAATTTTATCAATGCATCATTTTGTTCAATTGAGACTTCAACAACGTTGCCTGTCCACCATTGATTATCGTAAGTACAGGCAACGTAGCAACCAGGAAAGATTTCAAATTTGGAATGGCAGTATCAGAAATTTTGGCAACAAAATTTATTGTGTCATTTGAAACTTTGCTGACACGAACCGAGTTTGAGTCGACTGGTACAAATTGGTGGTGCTCTCTGGTACCGGCTACTGTGCTGCTTTCATGCCATCTTTCTTCTTGAAACTTTTTGCTTTCTTCAATTTCTTCTTTTGGAACATAAATGTATTTAACTCCGTGTATATTTTGGTCACAAAAGTTAAATAGATCCTTTGGCGTCAATATTTGATCCGTTGATGGTCTTTGGAGGCTAGCCCGGGCAGCCAGTCGTTTAGTTGTTCCACCAACTCCATCGCAGGGTGATTTTCCGTGGCTAGTTCCAAAAAAATTCCATTCAGCCTCAATGTTGAAATCATTTCTGTGATTGCACAAATTCACAAAGTTCTTGTAGTTTTTATATTGTGCAGCTGAGCTGTCACTGAAGTAGTATATTTTGGTAATGTTTGTTTGAGTTACCAAAAATTCGATCAACTTTTGAATAAACACGTGTACAGATATCGTATCATGTTGCATATGATCAGAAATAATGCAACAGTTTACAACTTGCAATGTGCCCACTTCATTGAGGTAATATGCAACAAAAGGATGTACCGTAGCTTGTGAATTTTCCCAGTGAAAGCCTTGGGCGGCATCCTGTACAACAAATGAGTAATTTTCAGCGAAATCCATCAAAACGATCATTTCCGTTTCTTTTAAGCCTGTCTTCAACATCTTCAAATATTCACTTTGATGTTTTGAAATGAAATGGTGGCTTGTCAACTTCCAAATCTTGCTTGCAAGTCTTTCAATAAAGTTGTCCATGGTTAGTACGCTTGTTTCTAATGTTTCACGGTCAGCGTGAACCCATTGCTTAAATTCTATTGATTCTTCTGGATCTAAATCCTTGAATATTTCTTCCAGGTATGCTATTAGTGCTTCTTCACCAGGGCAGTTTTGACATCGTTGTAGCATACAGTTCTTGACATTTAGGTCGCACACAGTTTTTTCCATAAGAACTTTGTAGTTCTCTTTGACATTGGCGCCTTGTAGCATGAGCTTTACATTTTGATGTCGTGCAGACACACACGGAGTGTGCACCTGATGCACCAACGGTTACACACCACTTTGGCCTGAGCTCACAGAATTTGGAAAAACCAATTTCAGTTCCGTATTTGTTACAGTACGCCACGTACAGCTCTTTTAAATTACACAACAGCAGCCGCTTTTGCTTTTGTACTTTTAAACCATTGAGGCGGACTGAAATGCAATCTTTTTTGCCAGGACATATTCTGCTGAATTCATCGTTTTCGTAAAAATCTTGAACTCTATTTGCAATTTCTTTTGGAAGGGACTTGCCAATTTTTGCATCAGGTACAGAATAAATGCCTTTCTCTTTCTTTACTTTTTGGGCTGTTCTGACCATGCGCTCTGAAACGCCAAACTTCATTGCTGTTTCCTTTATTGACCAACTTTTTGGGGCCATCGTCAATAATTGAACTTTCATTGACCTGTTGGATATTGCAATTTTCGTTTTCATTTCTTCAATGAGGTCAGTGTAATCTTCACATAACTTGCATTATCCTAGGACAAGCAGGCAGCATATTCTTAACGTATGGGTGACGTCACCGACGGAGCCCCGGTACGGACACTTTTAACTAGAAAGTTCTAGTTGACCGCACCGCGCATGCGCGGGTGCCTTCCCGCTCGACAGAGGAGAGCGTGGTCCCCAGTTTCTTCGTTTCCGCGGAGCGAAGAAGACGCATGTGCTTTCAACGGCTGTTGAAATTTTCTACTTTGCCTTCCCGCTCGCAATTTTCTTCCTTTTTTGCTTTTTTCCCTTCGGGTTTCTTTTTCGTCTAAAAAAAAAAAAAATTATTTAATTTGTCTTTTCCTTTATTTTTCTGGCTGGCCCCGGCGGGGCCTGTTGCCAACATACAGGCCTCCGGGTTTGATTTTGCGGAGGCCGTGTTTCCATTCATGCCCCCTCAGCCGGGTTTTAAGAAGTGCCAGCGGTGTGCACGCCCGATCTCTCTCACTGACCCGCACAATTGGTGCTTACAGTGCCTGGGTCCAGAGCATCGGGCTGACACCTGCACCCGCTGTGCTACTCTTAAAAAACGTACGTTAAAAAATAGGCAGATCCAGCAGAACATTCTTTTTGGCACCGGATCTGCCATGGAGTCTGCCACACCATCGACGGCGCCGCTAAAGTCGGCACCGACTACCTCCACACTGCCTGATCCTTCCTCGGGGTCGATGGCGTCAGGTAAGCCGGCTAAGAAGCCTTCCACTTCCCTTGAGCGCCCTCCTGCCACGGCAGCAACACCAGTCCTCCCAGCATCCAGCCGACCCCGTAAACGCTCCGCCCCGATTTCGGTGAGTGTCTCGTCATCAGCCTCCTCATCGCCGGGGCGTAGAGCAGCACCTATGGTACCGAAAAAGAAAAAAACGGTACCGGTGCCTCCTCTGGACGACCGCATTGCGGCCATACTCCAAACTCAATTACAGGAGCAGCTACAGCAACAACTACAGCACCTGTTGCCAACAATATTGGCCCCGCTCCTTCCGGTACCGGACCGGCCCGAGCCTCGCACCATACCACCGGAGTCGACTCCTTCGGTACCATTAAACACGTCCATGCCGGTGCTCGCGGCGGAACCCATCAACCCTCTCGTGCAACTGCACTCTGATGCCGATCCTCTTCGACATCGGGACCGTCGACAAGCTGACTGGGATCGGCAGCGCTCCTCTTCCCCCGGTACCGTCTCCATGCGTTCTGGCAAATCTCTCTCTAAGACTCGCCACGCAGAACCATCCACACCACCGTCCCGTCCTATACACACCGACGTCAGGGACTCGGACCTCTGGGAAGAATCCCAACCCGGTACCGACGATGAGGCTTCTTCAACCGACGAGGAGCCCTCCACAATCGATACCGGTTCCAAGCCTGAACAATCCTCGTTCACCAAATTTCTTCGGGAAATGTCAGCGGCTCTCTCTATCCCATTAGAATCTGACTCTAAGAAGTCACAGGCTTTCTTAGATGCCCTAGACTTCGAGCAACCCCCCAAAGAATTCCTAAAGTTACCCGTCCACAACATCTTACGGGAAACTTTCTACAAGAATTGGGAGAACCCTCTCTCGGTACCGGGGGCCCCTAGAAAACTGGATAGTCTCTACAGGGTCATCCCTATCCCGGGGTTTGACAAACCCCATGAATCTCTTCTTGTCGAATCCACCTTGAAGAAAACCCAGGGATCCAGTATTTATGCTTCTACCCCTCCTGGCAGAGAGGGCAAAACGATGGATAAATTTGGCAAGCGCCTTTATCAAAATTCAATGCTTGCAAACAGAGCCAATAATTACACCTTTCACTTCTCCTTCTCCTTCTACATGAAGCATCTGGTTCAACAACTCTCTTCATTACAAAAGTATCTTCCTGAACGTAAGGTCCTTCTTTTCCAACAACACATTTCCAGTCTGCTTCAACTCCGCAAATTCATGGTACGCTCTATTTATGATTCTTTCGAGCTCACCTCTCGAGCTTCGGCCATGGCGGTTGCCATGAGATGTCTGGCCTGGCTGAGAGTTTCCGACCTCGATGTTAACCACCAAGACCGCCTGGCTAACGCACCTTGTCTTGGTGATGAACTTTTCGGAGAGTCCCTAGACTCTACCACCCAGAAACTCTCTGCTCACGAGACCAGGTGGGATACTCTCATCAAACCAAAGAAGAAGACTCCGCCTGCTCGCCCCTATAGACAGCAGTCTTCATACCAACGCAGATTCTCAGCCAGACCTCTTCAGCCACCTCCGCAACAACCTCGCCGACCTCGTCAGCAACAGCAAACTCAGGCTCGTTCCCAATCTCATCAACCTGCCAAGCCTCTCCCTCAGTCAAAACCTTCTCAGCCCTTTTGACTCCTTTCTCCAGGGCATAGCCAGTCTCTCACCAACGTTACCTCTTCCTCAACCTTCCTCAACCTTTGCAGGACGCCTGCAACTTTTTCTCAGCCGTTGGGAGGTCATCACGTCAGACCAGTGGGTCCTTACCATCATTCGCCACAGCTACTCTCTCAACTTCCAGACTCTTCCACCAGACAATCCTCCCGTAGAGTCTGCTTCTCACTCCTCTCAAACCCTCCTCCTTCTCAAGGAGGTTCAATCCCTCCTTCTTCTCAATGCCATCGAAGAAGTCCCCCAAGACCAAAGGGGTCAGGGATTCTACTCCCGCTACTTCCTGGTACCCAAGAAGACAGGAGACCTACGTCCCATCCTCGATCTCAGGGACCTCAACAAGTGTCTGGTCAAGGAAAAGTTCAGAATGCTCTCCCTGGCCACGCTTTACCCTCTTCTCTCTCAACACGACTGGCTATGTTCCCTAGACCTCAAGGAGGCCTACACTCACATTCCAATCAATCAGACTTCACGTCGCTACCTCCGGTTTCAGATACAGCACCATCACTACCAGTACAAAGTGCTACCCTTTGGCCTCGCATCATCGCCCAGGGTGTTCACCAAGTGCCTTATTGTGGTGGCGGCTTTCCTCAGGTCTCACAACCTCCAGGTGTTCCCCTACTTGGACGATTGGTTGGTGAAAGCACCTCCGTCCCGCTTGTGCTACAAGCCACTCAACACACCATCTCTTTCCTCCATCTTCTGGGGTTCGAGATCAACTACCCCAAGTCGCATCTGCTTCCCACACAGCGACTTCAGTTCATTGGAGCAGTTCTCGACACCACTCTGATGAGGGCGTTTCTCCCCTCCGACCGTCAACAGACCCTGCTCCTTCATCACTCCATCCCTGCTCGGCAGATGATGGTCCTCCTGGGCCACATGGCTTCCACGGTCCATGTGCTCCCTCTGGCACGACTCCACCTCAGAACACCTCAGTGGGCTCTAGCCAACCAATGGTCTCAGACCACGGACCTTCTTTCTCATCCCATCTCTGTGACATCGTCTCTTCAGCGATCTCTTCAATGGTGGTTGAACTCCTCCAATCTTTCCAGGGGTCTGCTTTTTCATCTACCCCCTCACTCCATGGTCATCACCACGGATGCCTCCCCCTACGCATGGGGAGTCCACCTGGGAGAACTTCGCACACAGGGTCTCTGGACCCCTCAGGAACGTCAACATCATATCAACTTCCTGGAACTCAGGGTCATGTTCTATGCACTCAAAGCTTTCCAACACCTTCTCTACCCTCAGGTTCTTCTCCTGTGCACAGACAACCAAGTCGCCATGTATTACATAAACAAGCAAGGCAGCACCGGTTCTCCCCTCCTCTGTCAGGAGGCCATCCGCATATGGACCTGGGCTACGGCCCGCAATCTCTTCCTCAAGGCTGTCTACATCCAGGGCGAACAGAACTCCCTGGCCGACAATCTCAGCCGCATCCTTCAACCTCACGAGTGGACTCTGGATCCGACCACACTCCACTCCATCTTTGATCGGTGGGGCACTCCTCAGGTGGACCTCTTTGCAGCTCCTCACAACCATCAACTGCCCTTTTTCTGTTCCAGACTCTACTCTCCTCATCGTCTGGCCCCGGATGCGTTCCTGCTCAACTGGACGGGTCGGTTTCTCTATGCCTTCCCTCCACTTCCTCTGATGTTGCGGACGTTGTTCAAACTCCGCAGAGACAATGCCACCATGATTCTCATCGCTTCTAGGTGGCCTCGCCAACACTGGTTCTCTCTCCTGCTCCAGCTCAGCTCCAGGGAGCCCATTCCTCTTCCTGTGTTTCCTACTCTACTTACGTAGCAGCATCAGTCTCTACTACATCCCAATCTGTCCTCGCTCCACCTGACAGCTTGGTTTCTCTCGGGCTGACCTCTCCACAGAATCTGTCTCAGCCTGTCCGTCGCATTTTGGATGCCTCCAGGAAACCGGCCACCCTCCAATGTTACCATCAGAAGTGGACAAGGTTCTCCTCTTGGTGTCTATTGCATCACCACGATCCCACCTCATTGGCAGTGGAAACTATACTGGACTATTTGCTCTCTCTGTCCGACGCTGGCCTCAAGTCTACCTCCATCAGAGTCCACCTCAGTGCCATCACTGCGTTCCATGAGCCTATCCTCGGAAAACCTCTTACGGCTCATCCCCTGGTTTCCCGGTTCATGAGAGGCCTCTTCAATGTCAAACCACCTCTGAAGCCTCCTCCAGTCGTCTGGGACCTGAATGTGGTTTTGTCAACCCTCGTGAAACCTCCGTTTGAGCCTCTTGCCACTACTTCACTCAAATTTCTGACATGGAAGGTGCTTTTCCTCATTGCCATCACCTCTGCCAGGAGGGTTAGTGAGCTGCATGCACTGGTTGCTGACCCACCTTTCACTGTTTTTCACCATGACAAGGTGGTTCTGCGCACCCATCCTAAGTTCCTTCCCAAGGTGGTCTCGGACTTTCACCTCAACCAGTCCATTGTTTTGCCTGTCTTTTTTCCCAAACCCCACTCTCATCCTGGGGAACAGGTGCTGCATACGCTGGACTGTAAGCGTGCCCTTGCTTACTATCTTGATTGCACCAGGGCTCACCGCTCGTCCCCTCAGCTCTTTCTATCTTTCGACCCTAACCGTTTAGGTCGCCCTGTCTCTAAACGGACGCTTTCTAACTGGCTTGCTGCCTGCATTGCCTTCTGTTATGCTCGGGCCGGTCTTTCGCTGGAAGGTGCTGTCACGGCCCACAGAGTCAGAGCTATGGCTGCTTCCGTGGCTTTCCTCCGTTCCACGCCCATTGAGGAAATCTGCAAGGCTGCCACTTGGTCCTCAGTTCACACGTTCACTACTCACTACTGTCTGGATGCCTTCTCCAGTCGGGATGGACTCTTCGGCCAATCTGTGTTACAAAATTTATTTTCCTAATGGCCAACCATCCCTCCTCCCTCTCTGTTAGCTTGGAGGTCACCCATACGTTAAGAATATGCTGCCTGCTTGTCCTGGGATAAAGCACAGTTACTTACCGTAACAGGTGTTATCCAGGGACAGCAGGCAGATATTCTTAGGACCCGCCCTCCTCCCCGGGTTGACTTCTTAGCTGGCTTATCTTAACTGGGGACCACGCTCTCCTCCGTCGAGCGGGAAGGCACCCGCACATGCACGGTGCGGTCAACTAGAACTTTCTAGTTAAAAGTGTCCGTACCGGGGCTCCATCGGTGACGTCACCCATACGTTAAGAATATCTGCCTGCTGTCCCTGGATAACACCTGTTACGGTAAGCAACTGTGCTTTCTACAGACTGACGAGACGGCCTAACTTCTTCAGCTGAAACTCCGGCAGCAGATGTAATCTTCTTGGCTATCACATTTTGCACACGTTCAATTTTTCGTATCACATAGCCGGCTTTATCTCTACTAGCTAACCTTCGAATTTTCAATGGAGAGGTTCCTAAAGCAGTCAAGCTTTGATCAACTACATTGGAGATGCTGATATCAAAATCGTCTGAAGATGAAGATGCTGCAGTAGCTTCACTCATTGAAACGTATTGGGCTTTGCATCTACTGCAAAGTTTCTGACCTGGCTTGATATTTATTTTTGCCACTTTTCTAAAATCATTAGACATGGCAAGATCGACTTTTAACAATCCACTTTGAACAATGTGATTTTTCTTTTCAAATGGATTACAACACGATGTTTGCTTTAATTCGTATTTGTCGAGATACTTTGCTTTGTGGTGGAGGCAGATTTGGTCTTTATCCATCAGTTCAACTTCAGAGCGCCGAGTGATAAGCAATTTTTCATCGGTTGACAAATTAGGTAAAAAAATGAGCCCACATTTTTTAGAATAAAATGTGCCGTCATGACACTTTGACAATTTTTGCCCAATGGCACAGTCTGGCAGAAAAGGATTATTATTAGTCGATTCGTTGGCATCCATTTTAAACTGAATTAATAATAATGTGGATCTGAAAAAGAAAACAAGTTGTAATTTGTGATCTGCATGCAACAAAATTATCACCTCAATTTCTAGTTAGGAATAATCATTAATTAAGAACACCATAATTGTACCCAAAGCTTGAGTAAAAATAAAAAGGGAAAAACAGTGTGAAAAGTGACATAATTGTAAGTTGAAACGTAGGCCGTTGCCATGGTGACATCTCCCAACTTTGTCCCCCTTTTTCGGGCATTGTTAACCTGCGTTGAAAAATGAAGCCCACTTTTCTAGGGGGTTTGAAATATGCTCTTTCTAATGAGACTGATTTGAAAGAGTTTCTGAAAGGTATTTTTCTGTAAAAGCAGGCTGAAAATACCCTATTTTTGGCCTTTTTACACAAATTAGCAACTTTACACTTAATTTGTAAACTAATGGAAAGAGCTTGGAGGTTGAAATTGTACTTTTGAAAACAACGTTGTACTGAGACATTATGCGCCAAATTTCGCATTTATTACTCAATTATTGTGGGAGCTAAGTAATGTCAAACTTTGACTTTTTTTGGAGCACTAATTTTTTCGGCCAAGTTTACTGTAATTCAGCCATTCACTCAGTGCTCGACAAAAATTATTATTGGTAGCACTGAATAGAGCTCCAAAAGTTGTGCAGGGTAGCTAAGTTTCAGTTTTTTTGGAAACATAGCTCGTGAGATATTGTGTCTCAAAGTTGTCAGAATGTCACTGTCGTACTGTATGTCATTGCAGTATGGGGTCAAACAAATGGCTATATCTCCACGAATATTCCACAGGCGAAACTAAAACTTTACCAAAGTTCGTTTGATACATGTGGGACTTTGTGCATAAAGTTTTATCAAAATCCGTGATGGTCATGCAGAGAGCCCTTGATCACTTGACATGGAATAACCCATTTCCTATTGGTGATCTGCACGGGGTAGGAGCGTAGTAAGATCGTTCCTGCCCCGAAAACCCGCTAGACCACCAGGGAAGGCGGGAGGGAGGTGAGGGTGGGTCAGAGCCGGATATTCGTGGTATTTCCCTATTCGTGGTCTGGCTCTGCCCCTATCCCCCGCGAATAATGAGGGAGAAGTGTTCGAACCCTTTCAAAGATCTAAATATGTCCCATATTAGGTAGGCCAGTTTTACAAAATAGAGATGCTTTTAACCTTTTTAAGAAGTCTAAATTTCCTCTTAATTGGACAGGTAAGGTGTTCCAAAATGACCCCATTGAAAATTCTCATTGATTTCAGTTTTAAAACCTTAGGAAAACAAAACAGCAAAGTGTTATGAGTATATTTACACCGTGAAATAAGAAGCTCAGGAGCATCTCCTATTAGTACTTTAAATAGTTGTTCCTGCAACCAGCATAGGGTGGAATACAAAGCTTTTACCGAGTCTTATCTGCTGCATTCGGAACCAATTGCAGTTGATATATAGGGAATTAAAACAATATTGCAATAACCTAATCTTGACAGTATCAAAGATTGAACAAAGAGCCTAAAGGCTGAGAAACTAAAATATTTCCATACCATTTATTTTTAAAGTAAAGAGCTAATTCATCAGCTGAAGATGTGACCACAACTAGCAATAACTGAATTTACATCTGTTAAATAATTCAGTCATGACAACAATTTCTTAATTCTTAGGTTATCCTAATTTTTGATTGAAACTGAATATCTGTCCCAGTGACAGCGTCTCCTCTAGGAACAGATCCACAGAATAGAAAAGTTCAAGATTAAGCTGTATTGGTGTAGGTAGAATATAAGAAGTGGTTAAAGTAGAGTAGCGTCCAGTTACATTATGCAGTTCAAACCTTCCGGCAAGTGGAAGAATTGCTGACTCCAGAGGGGCAGAAAGAGCAGTAAGGTATAACCAAAACACCATGGAGCGAGTGTGGCACAGTGGTTAGAGCAACAGCCTCAGTACTCTGAAGTTGTAGGTTCAAACCCTGCACTGCTCCCTGCAACCCTGAATCCCTCCATTGCCCCAGATAGATTGTGAGCCCACCAGAACAGTACTTGTAAAACTACAGAAAAGGCGGTATTCAAGTCCCAATCCCTTTCCCTTCCCATGCCTGCGAACAAACCACACCCATTCACTGACCAAACATGTTGCACAGAACTAGGGATAGGTCCATTCTTCCAATAATACCCCCATTAATGGATTTCTGCTTGTCCTAAAGTTAACTGTTGCATGAATAAGATTTACTGTATTTTCGCGGATATAACGCGCACCTGTGTAAAACGCGCACAGGGGTATAGCGCGCAGAAATCACGATGATATGTACCAAAACTTTTCTATACCGCGCTCAGGCATATAACGCGCATGATGCCCGACGCTCCTTTCGCCCGCCCTGACTTTCCGTGCGCTGTCCCGACTCTCCGTTCACCCCCCCTGACTTCCGTGCACTGTCCCCCCTTGAAGGTCTGTCCCCATCCTGAAAGCCTGATGCCCCCCCCCCGACGTCCGATACATCCCCCCCCCCGGCAGGACCACTCGCACCCTCACCCCGAAGGACTGCCGACTCCCCAACAATATCGGGCCAGGAGGGAGCCCAAACCCTCCTGGCCACGGCGACCCCCTAACCCCACCCCGCACTACATTACGGGCAGGAGGGATCCCAGGCCCTCCTGCCCTCGACGCAAACCCCCCCCCCCCCCCCAACGACCGCCCCCCCCCAAGAACCTCCGCCCGTCCCCCAGCCGACCCGTGACCCCCCTGGCCGACCCCCACGACCCCCCCACCCCCCTTCCCCGTACCTTTGGAAGTTGGCCGGACAGACGGGAGCCAAACCCGCCTGTCCGGCAGGCAGCCAACGAAGGAATGAGGCCGGATTGGCCCATCCGTCCTAAAGCTCCGCCTACTGGTGGGGCCTAAGGCGCGTGGGCCAATCAGAATAGGCCCTGGAGCCTTAGGTCCCACCTGGGGGCGCGGCCTGAGGCACATGGGCCAAACCCGACCATGTGTCTCAGGCCGTGCCCCCAGGTGGGACCTAAGGCTCCAGGGCCTATTCTGATTGGCCCACGCGCCTTAGGCCCCACCAGTAGGCGGAGCTTTAGGACGGATGGGCCAATCCAGCCTCATTCCTTCGTTGGCTGCCTGCCGGACAGGCGGGTTTGGCTCCCGTCTGTCCGGCCAACTTCCAAAGGTACGGGGAAGGGGGGTGGGGGGGTCGTGGGGGTCGGCCAGGGGGGTCGCGGGTCGGCTGGGGGGGCGGTCGGAGGTTCTTGGGGGGGGGGCGGTCGTTGGAGGGAGGGGGGTTTGCGTCGAGGGCAGGAGGGCCTGGGATCCCTCCTGCCCGTAATGTAGTGCGGGGTGGGGGTAGGGGGTCGCCGTGGCCAGGAGGGTTTGGGCTCCCTCCTGGCCCGATATTGTCGGGAAGTCGGCGGTCCTTCGGGGGGGGGGGGGGGATGTATCGGACGTCGGGGAGTCGGCCGGGCAAGAGGGCTTGGGCTCCCTCTTGCTCCGATCGTGGATGCGGGTGCGGGTGGGAGCGCGTGTGAGCGGTCGTTCGGGGTGGGGGTGCGTGCGGTCCTGCTGGGGGGGGTGAATCGGGCGTCGGGCGGGGTGGGAACTATGTTTAAAAACTTTTCTATACCGCGCTCAGGCATATAACGCGCGAGGGGTATGCGCGGTAGGTAAAATCGCGTATAACGCGCGCGTTATATCCGCGAAAATACGGTAATGCA
This sequence comes from Geotrypetes seraphini, assembly GCF_902459505.1. Taxonomy (NCBI): domain Eukaryota; kingdom Metazoa; phylum Chordata; class Amphibia; order Gymnophiona; family Dermophiidae; genus Geotrypetes; species Geotrypetes seraphini. The sequence goes on along the minus strand of NC_047087.1, from coordinate 7,848,807 downwards.
GCTGCAGTGTTTGGTAGCTCTCTGGGCATGAATCTTCCTCTAACACGTCTGATTCCATTTGCTTAGGTCTACAAGAAGGAGAAAGCCCGCATAATCACAGAGGAAGAGAAGAACTTCAAGGCTTTTGCCAGCCTACGCATGGCTCGTGCAAATGCTCGTCTCTTTGGAATTAGGGCCAAGAGAGCCAAAGAGGCAGCTGAACAGGATGTGGAAAAGAAGAAGTGAAAATGTTTTCTGGAACTTTCAATAAAAAGCGAGAATATGAAAGACAATTGCATGAGTGGTTTAATTACACCAAGGAGAAACCTATAATTGAGCTCTTGTCATTGATTCAGTGAATCCCTGACCTTACATGCTATTTTTGGAAGGATTTGGGTGTGATGCTTGGTATTGATTTAATGCTTGCCCTAGATGGAGTTGGAGTGAAATTGTTAGGCCACGATTGTCAGACTTAGCCAGCTGTGCTAAGGACTTTCTCCCAGTTTGTGCAAAAAGGTTTTCAGATGTCACATTTTTGATTTTCATTCCCTCCATATTCTCATAATCTCACAACTTTTCTCTAAAATGGATTACTGTCATGTCACTCTTATAGTCACTTAATTTGATATTGAGGTAAGCCTGCAACTTTTACAAAATACTATTCAGTGCTAAAAGTTCTGATCAGATCACACCTTTGCTAAAGAAACTTCATTAGATCCTGGTAAGATTTTGTTTCTAATTCCGATTACTTACACTAACTCATCATGCTATTTTGAGTGTCGCCATCTTATCTTGCAAATTTAATTACATCATTAAATTTAGCCTGTTTGGTCATTATCAATTCTCCCATCATCTCGTGCACATTTGGAGTCTTAGTCAGGCTACTTTTATCTCTCCCTTTTACTTTGGAATGCTCTATCAAAGAAGAGTCATTCAAAAATTTTAAGGTCAGATGGGATAAAAATCAGGCGAGTGCTTCTGTTGAATGTTAACTTTTCATATTTGGTTTTATTATGAATGCTCACCACTCTGGCTTGTATTTTCAATAATGGTGGGTTCTGTCTCTGGCAGTTTTAAAGGCCCAGTTAAAAGCCCACCTATTGGAGAGTGCCTTGAGTACTGCATCCCCCCCAACCCTATATGTCATGTCTGTCCGAGTTAGATTGTAAGCTCTTCTGAGCAGGGACAGTCTATATATAAATGTCAAATGCCTTTCAGCGCTTTATTTTGGGCTGCAACCCATCCCAGAAAGAAAAAAAAAAAAAGACTTGGAACACTTCAAGACTCAGACAAGTTTGGATTTTAGAAAATAAACTAGCGTGATCAATGCTAGTAGTGTTTTCATTACTGTTTAAGAATATCTGCAAAAGACACAAGAGCTTTTGATTCTATGTTTTCTGTGGGACCTCAGAGCAGGGCTGATGCCCATTTATTTATGTAATAAGCCTTTTATCCCAGGACAAGCAGGCAGCATATTCTTAACGCATGGGTGACGTCACCGACGGAGCCCCGGTACGGACCTTTTTAACTAGAAAGTTCTAGTTGGCCGCACCGCGCATGCGTGAGTGCCTTCCCGCCCGACGGAGGAGAGCATGGTCCCCAGTTTCTTCGTTTCTGCGGAGCAAAGAAGATGCATGTGCTTTCAACGGCCGTTGAAAAGCTAGTTTCTGCCTTCCCGCTCGCGTAATTTTTCGTTTTTCTTCTAATTTTTCGTTTTGGATTCCCTATTTTTACTTACAAAAAAAAACAAAACTCGTCCAGTTTTCTTTATTTTTTCAGGCCGGCCCCGGCGGGGCCTGTTGCCACCATACAGGCCTCCGGATTCGATTTTGCAGAGGCCGTGTTTCCCTTCATGCCCCCTCAACCGGGCTTTAAGAAGTGCCAGCGGTGTGCACGCCCGATCTCTCTCACCGACCCGACAAGTTTGGATTTTAGAAAATAAACTAGTGTGATCAATGCTAGTAGTGTTTTCATTACTGTTTAAGAATATCTGCAAAAGACACAAGAGCTTTTGATTCTATGTTTTCTGTGGGACCTCAGAGCAGGGCTGATGCCCATTTATTTATGTAATAAGCCTTATGCTGAGAAAAGACTCGAGCTAAATCCAAATCCTTTTTAGCTGTCCAAAGATTCCTTTCAATTCAGAGGGAACTTCTGTGCATTTATAACAGGAAAGTATTTAAATGTCTCATCTCTTGCCTTTTAAGTGACTGCCTCCCAGTTCCAGGATCCAACTCAAATGAGCTTTGTGCTTAGGTATCATCGACTCATATTTGAGTCCTAGCAACTTGATGAATTACAGATCTAAAAAGAATTTGGTTTTCTTTAGCATCCCTCCAGACCGACACCAGCAGAATCAATTTGTTAGTTCTTCTGGCGGTCCATGGCACCCATAAAATCCTTCTCCAGTACCAAAGCTCAGATGAGTCAATCTTTCTGTAGTGTCAGCTTTCACATCTGTAATTAACCACTGAGACAAGTCTGGTCTTCATTTGGGGTGTTATGTCCTTGCTTTTAAATACTTTGGCGAGAGACTTCATGGAAAAGCAATCGAGTGCTATTTGGAGTATTTTTTCCCTACTGGTTAGTTCTTTGTTTACGAAAGAGCCCAGGAGATTGAAATCCTCTACAACTTCTATTTTGACGCCTTCAAGCTCAAAATCTTCATCATTTTCCATGTTCATGATCTATGTTTATGTTCAGTTCTAATCTCATGTTATGGCTTTTGGCTTTGACTTTTCCCAGTAGATACAACGCTCATCACCAACAGCAAAGACAACATGCTATATCATCTGCATAGCACAGGTTGTTAATATTTCAGCCACCAACTTTGAAACACTAATTCCAAAATTACTTTTCTGAAGATGGCTTTGCTGTAAGGTGACAAGATGCATGCATCCCCACGCCACGTTTCTTGCTGCAACTTCTTGATTTTTATAGAGGCTCTTTATCAACTGAGTTATGTGTTTGGGCATTCCGATTTGTGCTAGAGTTCGCCATAGTTTATCGTGATCCACACAGTGAAAAGCTTTGCAGAAGTCAATGAAGCAAAAATATAAGAGCTTTTGGTATTCTTTGCTCTTTTCCAATATCCATATAACATTGACAGTAATGTCTCTTGTTCCTTGACCTATTCTGAAACCAGCTTGAACTTCGTGTAGTTCTTGCTCAGTGTATGATTGTAGCCATCATTGTATTTTCAGCAATATTTTGCTGACATGTGGAATTAATGCAGTTCTGTAGTTAGTCCTTGGCCTCACCTTTCTTCGGCATAGGTTTGAACAGTGATCTCCAATCAGTTGGCCATGATTTTTCCTTCCAAATCTGTTGACAATAGTCGAGTGAGGGCTATAATAGCACCTTCTGAGCCTTTGATTTATTCAATGGGAATACTGTTGATACCAGATGGTGACTTGTTTACTGATAAAGCTTTAATTGCTGCTATGACTTCTTTTAAAATATCTGGTTCTTCTTTGGCATTGATTTCCAATGTTATCCTCATTGCCTTTTTTGTATAAATTTTCTATTTATTCTTTCCATCTCTTTTTAATGCTTTCTGGATCATTCAATATCATTCCATTTGCATCTTTAAGCATCTCCAGTCGAGGTTGGAATTTTTGCCACAATCTCTTAACATCCTAATATGTTAATCTGGTTTTGCCAATTACATATTCCAGTTCAATTTTCTGACAAATATCTTAATTGCCAAACTTGTTGTTGAAACACTTGGTTTGTTTGTGATACTTTTTCTCTTATTACTGAAAAGCTTTGCTTATTGTCTTTGTTCTGCTACTTTTCTGGTTTCTTCTGATATCCAAGGCGATTTCTTGGCTTGCTTTCTTTTTTTGGGCTCTCTATCTTCTGTATCAAGAAAGGCATATCTTTTGTCAAGTTTTATTCATTATGGTGGAATATTATCAGTCATTTGTGGCGGTCTCTAATGATTCTTCTGGCAAAGCTTTACTTTGATCTTGCATGTCAGAGGCTCATGGTTTAGTCCTTGCAGTCAAAATTGCAGATTTTCATCTCTGTCCTATGCAGATGTCAATTTGATTTCAATACATGCCATTTGGAGAGGTCCACATGTACTGGTGATGTTTGTGGGAGTTGGAAATGCATATTCATGATTGACAGTTGGTTCGTTTTGTAAAACTGTACTAAGTTTTATCACCAGCTTCATTTCTTTTCCCTATGCCATGCTTTCGAACCACTGCATCTTTAGGTGTACTTCCTACTTTTGCATTGAAGTCCCCCATAATGATCAGTAGATCGTATTACATTTTTAAGTTTGTAGAATAATTCTAAATTCTCATCTTCTACATCTGTCACTGGAGCATATACTTGGCTCAAGGTGACATTGATCAGTTTTCCCTGTAGATGGATTGACGTGACTTTCACTGTCAACGTCATACTTTAGTACCATCTTTGAAAGCTTATTGTTGAGGATGAATGCCATGCCATTTTTCCTATGTGTTTCATGGTCAGAGTAGCAGAGCCAGTACTTTGATTAAAAATGGCCCTATCCATTTGAATTCACTGTTGCTGTCAAATCAGTTTTGTTTTTTCCACTTGGTCTTTAACAGCTTCCAATTTTCCTTAATCATGCTTAAATGTTGCATGTTCTTATGTTAGGAATATCTTTACAGCTTCTTATCTCCCTTTTCTATCCAGCAACATCAGTAAGGGGACTTTTCCCTTGCGCAGGGAAAATTGAAAAGCTCAGCCAGGACATCTCTCAATTCCCGAAGTACCCTGAGGTGTAGATTATCCGGGCCCATAGCTTTGTTTACTTTTAGCTTTGATAGCTCGTGGTAGGCATTGCTCATGATAAATTCAAGATCCCGGAATGGGTCCTCCGAGCACCCCTTTGTCTGTAGCTGAGGTCCGTATCCTGGCGCTTCGCAGGTGAAGACCGAGCAGAAGTAGTTATTGAGTAGTTCTGCTTTGTCTGAATCCGAGTCTACGAAGTTACCGTCGGGTTTCTTCAGGCGCACAATACTGCTTGTGGTTTTTTTTTCTGTCGCTAACGTACTTAAAAAAGGATTTATCCCCCTTTTTAACCTGTTTTGCTTTACTTTCTTCCATCCGGAGTTTGGCTTCCCTGACTGCCGTTTTAACATTTTTAGATTTCGTCAGATAGTTTTCTTTAGCTTCCGGTCGTTGTGATTGTATGTTATGAATGCTTTTTTCTTTTGCTTTACTAGTTCTGAGATCTCCGCAGAGAACCACTGTGGTCTATTTTTTCTGCGCCGTTTGCTCACGGTTTTTATGTATATGTTGGTTGCTGCTTGCAGGGTTGATTTCAGAGCCGACCATAGTACCTCCACACTGTCCTTCGTGCTTTGGTTTTGCAGCTCTATGTAGACATAGTCTCCCATGCACTGAAAGTTAGCTCCTTTAAAGTTTAGGACCTTAGCCGACGTAGATGTTGAGAGTAAAACCCCCCTCGAGACCCCAGGAGTGAACACGGAACCTCCTGCCGCCATCACATAAATTCTAACATAAAGTGCTAACATAAATTCAGGAGGAAAAGACTCCCGGTGGCCCCAAGGGACTCCCTGCCCCAGCAGGGGACCCTGACATACTTTGCCTCTGTATTTCCGGAACAGGGTGAAGGTCACCTGAGGTAACTGAAATGAATGAGGAGGTTCCTGCTGAAATTGGACCTGAAACCACCAAAATCGGAGCTTCTGCGGCCTGTCGTGTCTGAAAAGCCATTCGTAAGGCCTATACCAGTCTACAAGCTAACAAAAAGAAAATTAGCAGGTAGGAACCTAATTTCTCCTTATTGTTCGGCTACAACATGTCTTCTATGGCTCTTATGGGAGATCTGCATTTCCAAGGCCTGTTACTCAGCACTGTTGCTCTCATTTAACATAAAGTTACGTAAAGCAGCCGTTTCACCATCTGCCAATTAAAATATTAAATACTGCCATAATATAAAATTACAAGGGATAATAATAATAATAACAGTTTATATACCGCAGTACCGTTAAGTTCTATGCGGTTTACAAAAGATTAGTGAAGTACAATTTGAGTTAACTTAAGGGATGTGGGAACAATAGGGAGAAAGGGCAGGAACACCGTTAGAGAGGGGAAAGAGGAGTGGTATTTCAGGAATAGGTGGGTTTTGAGGCGTTTCCTGAATACCTCATAAGTGGTGGGCAATAGGAGTTGTTCTAGGTTTTTGCCCCATAGAGCTGCTTGATGTGAGAGAAGATGCTCATGGTGTTTTTTTAGTTTGCAACCTCTAACCGGGGGAGAAACGAAGTGCAAGTGGGAGCTTCTCTTGTGTCTGTTGGCTGAGAAGGAGAAGAGGTCAGTGAAATATTTAGGGGTTAGACCGTATAAAAACTAAAATAGAGGTAGGCGAACTTAAACTTTACACGAGCTTCCATCGGCAGCCAGTGTAGCTGTTTGAAGTATGGCGTCATATGATCAAACTTCTTTAGACCGAAGATTAGTCTGACCACAGTGTTTTGCATTAGTTGTAAGCGTCGCATATTCTTTTGGGGGATTGCTAAGTAAGCGATGTTACAGTAGTCGAGTTGACTTAATACGAGGGATTGTACCAGGATTCTGAAGGTAGAGTTATCAAAGTATTTTTTAATAGATTTGAGTTTCCAGAGGGTGAAAAAACCCTTTTTGATTAAGGAGTCCACCTGGTCTTTCATGGTGAGGCATTGGTCCAGAGTTACACCCAGTATTTTAATGGTGGGCTGTATGGGGTAGTTATGTTTGTTGATGTCTAGTGGAGTTTTGGTGTCAAGAGGGCGCAGTGAAGCGACAAAGAATTTTGTCTTCTCTGTATTGAGCTTGAGTTTGAAGTCTGTCATCCAATGCTCCATCAAGTTTATGGCTTCTGATGCTTTTGGAATTGTTTCCGAGATGGAGTTGGAAAATGGGATAATGATCGTAAAGTCATCAGCGTAACTGAATAATTTTATCCCCAGCTGGGTTAATTGAACGCTCAGTGAGGTCATGTAGATATTGAAAAGCAGAGGGGATAGTGGGGACCCTTGCGGAACGCCGGATGGGTTGCTCCAGGTGTTGGAGAGATCATTGTTGAAGCGAACCTGATCGGTGCGGGATGAAAGGAAATCATGAAACCAGTTTAGCACTTCACCTCTGATGCCAATAGCGTCTAGACACTGTAGCATGTTCGCATGGTCTACAAGGTCAAAGGCAGAGCTCATGTCGAATTGCATGATCAGGGCATTGAGGCCTTTGCTTAAAAGTAGATGCAAGTAATCTAAGATGGCCGCAATTGCCGTTTCTGTGCTGAAAAGCGGTCTAAAGCCGGATTGAGTCTCATGAAGGAGTGAGAACTGGTCCAGATATTCCATTAATTGGGAGTGTACCAGCCCCTCTATGATCTTTACAATGAGTGGTATGGAAGCAATTGGTCTGTAGTTGGTAACTAGGGCTGACGATTCTTTGCTATTTTTTAGGATAGGGGTTATTATGTGGCCTTTGTTGGGGAATTTTCCGTTTTTCAGGTTATGGGCTAAGTAATGCAGTAGAGATAGTTTAAATTCAAGTAGTGCCGCTTTCATGATTTCCGGGGGACATGAGTCCAGGAAGCAGTATGATTTGGAGTATTTGTTGTATAATTTGGTATAGTTATTCCAATCTATGTCTTGAAATGAATCCCAGAACATGTCTGCAGGGGTTTCATTTCCTTGTATGTTAGCTATATGGTGATCACTAGGTTCTTTTGTTGAGCAATTGTTTCTTAGTTTTTTAATTTTTGAGTCAAAGTGCAGGGCTAGGTCGTTCGCCGAGGGTAATTTAATGTTGTGTGTGGGTAGAGTGTAGCGGGTGGTGTCGAATAAGTTAGTAATCAGATTGAACAGCTCGGACCTCTTTCAATTAAAAGGAAGCTTTGGAACAAGGGGGCATAGGATGAGAGTGAAAGAAAGGTAGACTCAGTTATCGTATAAGGAAATGTTTCTCTATGGAAAGGGTGGTGGATGTATAGAACTGCTCTCATTGGAGGGGTTGTTTTTTGGCTTTTTTTTAAATTTCTATACCGTTTAAAACCTAAACAGTTTACAGGTTGATGGAAATCAGGATGATTTTAGGAAATCATAAGGCAAGTCCATCAGATTGAAGAGGAAGGAGTGGTAGAGTGGTATATGTGGGCAGACTAGAACTTCTATATGGTCTTTAGATGCTGTCACCTTCAATGTTTCTATGTCTCAAATTTGCTAATATATAAAAAGAATCCAAGTGATGCCTTTTTTTAGTGGACTAACTAGACCTGTGGTTCCTAACCCTGTCCTAGAGGACCACTAGCTAGTCAGGTTTTCAGGATCACTCTAATTAATATGTATGAAGGAGATTTGCATATACTGGAGGTGACAGGAATGCAAATCTGCTCCATCCATATTCATTAGGGTTATCCCAAAAACCTGCCTGGCTGGTGGTCCTCCAGGACAGGGTTGGGAACCACTGAACTAAGCATGGTTAGATATCTTTCAAAGGGTAATCCTTCAGATGAGAGATAAGCAAATAAAGATAGCTAAGTGTAAAACATCAAATTACAGTCTTATTCTGGCTGCCACACCATTTCTCTCAAATTTGCTAGGAAGAGTAACCTCCAGCGAAGCTGCAGGCAGAACTCATGAGTTTGAACCTATTTCATTAGTGAAAAGGTTCATCTGGCTCTGGCTCGAGCTGTAGCTCCACACACCTTGCTGTTGACTCTGTACAATCGATGTTGCAGCCCTGGTTCTGCTACACCAAACCGCCTTCTACTTCATTGTGTAATAACATTGGCTTTGACTTTCAAGTGTTAGATTGCTGTCAGCATGGAGTTGAAATAGAGCTTTAATACCCTTGACATGTGCGCCATGGTGTTTTATCTACAGTCAAGGAATCGATGCCGAAAAGGAGTGCACTGTGCCAGCTGAGAATCATAGTACAGAGCACTCTCCTGAGATTTTATCCAATTGGTAGCTTAAATCAAGGGCAGTGACCCTGGGCAAGTCACTTAATCCCCACCCCCTTTGCCCCAGGTACATTAGATAGATTGTGAGCCCACCAGGACAGAAATGCTTGAGTACCTGAACAAATTCATATAAACATCTGAGCTCCCCTGGGAGAATGGTATAGAATTTTTTTTTTTAAATGTGGGACAGGACTTGCTTCAGAAATTGGGGTCCTTCCTGGGGGCTGGGGCACTCCTTGCACTCTAGAGGCTGCTCATGTAAAATTTTGGCCACTGTCTTCCCACATATTCATTGACCCTATGAAAGCACCTGACTCAAGCATCTCTTGCCTCTTTGGAATAGTAACTCTGAAGATGGAATTCTGATATATCGCACATTCAAGAAGGAAAAACCCAGGGAATTCTTTTTGATGTTTCCTTCTGTAGTCATAGGATACGGCATGGCGCTCAAAATATTACCTCGCAGCGCACAAGTTTCTCGTCACAGCGCACACAGTGTAGAGCACAGTTCTTCAACCGCCGGTCCGCAAACAAAATCTTGCCGGTCCGCGAAGGATTCGGTCCCCGCCGCAACGAAAGGCCGGCGTCAGCTGACTTGCAACTTCCTGTTGCAGTCGCTGTGCCGGGACTCCTGCCTTCGCCGGGACTCCTGCTTTCCACCGCGTTTGCCTCCTGCCTTGTCTCCGCACCTCCAGACCAGCAGCGGCAGCTGTGTATGCTTTTAACTTCGGCACAGAGCTGCCCCTAATCAATAGTTTAGCGCGGTTTCATAAGGCAGCCTCGGGGCCTTTGCTAGGCCGGCCCACATCGCATCATCGAAGCGGGCCGGCTATCAAAGGCCCCGAGGCTGCCTCATGAAACCGCGCTAAACTATTGATTAGGGGCAGCTCTGTGCCGAAGTTAAAAGCATACAGAGCTGCCGCTGCTGGTCTGAACTCTTGGGCTGCTGAAGGAGGGCAAAAAGCAGCTGTCCTGGAGGTTTCCCTTCCTCTCGCCTTTACAGGTTCCTTTTTTCCACCTTTTTTTTTTTCCTTCAAACGGCAACGGGCCCCAGCATCGACATCAATCAAGTAAGTTCCACTGTCAATCAAGCGGTTCTGCTCGGCCAAAGCTTCCCCTGTGACATGAGCCACCCTCAGGGGAAAGAAAGTGACCCACAAAGGTGAGGGGAAGGGGGGCAGATGATGGAAGTTGGGGGGGGGGAGAGAGAGAGAGAGAAGGGGCAGATGATGGAATGGAGGAGATGAGAGAGAGAGAGAAGGGGACAGATGATGGAAGTGAGAAGAAGGGAGAGAGAGCAGAAGGCAGATGGATGTCAGTTGAGAAGGGAGAGCAGATGCTGAATGGAAGTGGGGAAAGAACACATACTGGATGGAAGGAGGAGATAAATAAAGGGGGAAGAAAATAGTAAGATAATGGAGGGGTGAGGGAAAGGGGTGACAAGCTGTGTGTAGACACAGTGAAAAGAGGGAAACGGGACTAAATAGTAAGAAAGAATTTAATTTAGATGGAGGCAGAAAATAGAGAAGGAAGACCAGAGAAGAAAAGGGAAGAGAGAGCAGAGAATGATCAGATCTGAGTGGAGGAAATGAGAAGAGAGATATGCTAAAAACCACAGGGGGGAGGGAAGGATAGAGATGCCAGACCATGAGGGGAACAGAAGGAAGATGATGGATGCTAGACCAAATTGGGGGGTGGGGGGTGGGGGGGGCAGGAGGAGAGATGGCAGGGAAAGACAGACAGTGAATGGAAGGGGCAGATGCTGGACTGAAGAGACAGAGAAGGTTATCATGCTGCTGTACCGGGCCATGGTACGCCCTCACCTGGAGTACTGCGTCCAGCACTGGTACTTTAAGAAGGAGACGGTACTACTCGAAAGGATCCAGAGAAGAGCAACTAAAATGGTTAAGGGGCTGGAGGAGTTGCCGTACAGCGAAAGATTAGAGAAACTGGGCCTCTTCTCCCTTGAGCAGAGGAGATTGAGAGGGGACATGATAGAAACATTCAAGGTACTGAAGGGAATAGACTTAGTAGCTAAGGCAGGGAGAACGAGAGGGCACTCTCTAAAGTTGAAAGGGGATAGATTCCATACAAACGTAAGGAAGTTCTGTGGTAGAAAGCAACATATTTATTTGGCTCATAACTTGCTGGCGCCCGATATTTTTAGCTCACAGTGAAAAAAGTTTGCTCACAACACCCGCCCGCTTAGAGGGAACACTGCCAGTAACCAATATATGGTCAGGTTTTGAAGTGATCCAGATGAATGAAATCCATATCTAGGTTCTCTTGAACCTCTAAATGAAGATGTGGCTAATATTGATCTCCAGCCTCCTGTTGCACCAAAACTTGAACCTAAGTACAAGAACCAATTGGGGTAGGGATATGAGAAACTTCATCTGCTACAATCACTCATAGAAGAATCAGCATTTCTGAAGTTCAGGACCCTGGACAGAAAGTGTTCCTAGGAGCAATTGTTAAAGTCTCACATCACTGCTTAAACAGATCTTGAACTGAGGCAGTGCTAGAGAGAACCCATAATCAACCAGGCATAGCTAGGACTGAATGGCCCCAGGTTTAAAAAGGAATTGAGATGGGAACTCTATAACACCATCTACTATTACTATTAATGGTTTTTCTATAACGCTACCAGATTCATGCCGTGCTGTACAGTCACAAAGAACACAGTCCCTACTCAAAAGAGCTTACAATCTAAACAGATAAGACAAACAGGATGTCATGGATACAGTTAAAGGGAAGGGTTAATCAGCTGGCAGGGTTGGAGGGCAGAGGGAAGTATAGGCAATCGAGCCATTATGACATCACTCAGGAAGTTGGTTCTTATTGGTGGAATGAGGCATTATGACATCACAATCAGCTCTGCTTCCCAAAGGCTGAAACTCTTCACACTACTACTATGAATTATTTCTATAGCGCTACCAGATGCATGCAGCACTGTACAGAGTCAAAAAAGAGAGTCTCTGCTCCAAAGAGCTTACCATCTAAACAGACAAATAGGATGTCATGGATACAGTTAAGGGGAACAGTTAATCTGCTGGCTGGGTTGGAGGTAGTGGGGACCTGGTGGGGGCAAAAATGCATGCATTACAATTAATAAAAATTATTATTTTTCTACCTCTGAGCATTGTTTTGGTCCTATTTTCTGTCTTCTGTATTTCTCTGTTAGCTTAATGCTCTCCTGTGCTTTTGATATTTCTCCATGTTCAGTAGTCATCTTTTCTGTCCTGTTCACTATGTTCCCCCTGTATCCCCTATCCCTATGTTCTCTCCAGAACCACCCTCTCTTCTGTCAACCCCGCTCCCCAATCTTCTACGGTCTGCCATCTCCCTCTGCCTCCCTCTGTTGGTTCATCTGTTCCCCTCTCTCCTTTGCTCCAGTTTCTCTATCTCTTCCCTCTGCTCTCCCAGCCTGGTTCCAGCATGTTGCTCCTCCCTTTGCTCTAGGTCTTGCTCTTCTTCCAAGTCTAGTGCCTCTGTCCCCCTCCCTCACTGGCCAGTTTGGCATCTCTTCAATCCCACCCCCCACCTAGCATCAGATTGAGACAACACTAAAAGCTGTCTTTCCTCTGCCATGCAACTTCTTGTGGGCAGGGTGTGGCAGAGGAAAGGTTCTGCAGGTCAGAGTGGCATCTTCCATCACTACTGCCATCTGCTGCAGTGGAGGTTGAGGGTGGGAGGGAAAGAGCTGGAGCTATGTTGGACCCAGGCCCAGGGATTGGCCACTGTTTGAAACAAGATATGTGGCTAGAAAGCCCATTGGTCTGACCTATTAGGGGTGTTATGTAGGTGCATTAGAGTGGTTCAGAAAAACCTAAACTTATAAAAACTGTGAATTGAAGTTTTGCCCATGAATTTGATTGTGTTTGAGCAGAAAATAATTTTTTTAACCCATCGTGAGGTTCCTCAAATCCACTGATCACATAAAGCTCCGTTTTTCTTAAAATTTGCTATTATTTTTGCTTAATGGAGCAAATTTCTGGTCTTATAGCTATAACCTTTATGTTTTCACACTCGGCAAAGTGTTACATTCCTATTGAAGGTTCATGTAATAAAATTTCTTTTTATCATCATTTGATGACGGGAGAATGTTTTCCTATTCTTTTGTGGTTGTAACACTGTATTAGTGGGGTGCTGAAAAGTTCTCATCCCAACCAGCTTCCTCAATTCCAAGAGTTATTTTATTTTGCAAAGTGCCAAGCTGCAAATTCGAAATGTCAATGAATTTTCAAGTGTGAAACTCTGAGCCATCATGAAGTTCTTATTCCTGAAGAAAACTCCAAAGGAAATCCATGAATCTATGATGCAAACACTGAGTGACAAATGTCCATCATACTCCACAGTGAAAAAGTGGTGCGCAAACTTTCAGGGTGGAGATTTTGAGACGAAGATGCAGCAAAGTCTGGGAGGCCTCAAACGGTGTCAACTCCTGAAATTGTTGACCATATCCATGACCTGATTTTGGCAGATTAGTGAATATCGGCTTAAACAATTGCTGAGACCTATCCAGGGAACATGGGTGTATAATCCATGTGCAGCTGGGTATGCGGAAGCTGTCGGTCAAGTGGGTGTCCAAATGTTTGAATGCTGATTTGAAACGACGTTGAGTGGACACTTCCAAGTTGATTTTGCAGCATTTTCAGTGAGCTGGTGCCAACTTTTTGAAACTACTAGTTACTGTTGATGATCCTGAGACAAAACAACAGTCCATGGAATGGCGGCCCTCAGGTTTTCCAAGGCCAAGGAAAAAGACCCAAAAGTCAGCAGGAAAGGTCATGGCCATAGTGGTTTGGGATCAGGAAGGTGTTGTAACGACTATCTTCCAAGAGGCCAGTTAATGCATAATATTACTGCAACTTGCTGTGCAATTAAAGGAAGCATTGAACATAAGAACTGCCATCTCTGGATCAGACCTTCGGTCCATCAAGTCCGGCGATCACACACGGAGGCCCAGCAAGGTGTACACCTGGCGTAATTTAAGTCACCCATATCCTTCTATGCCTCTTGTAAGGAGATGTGCATCTAGCTTACCCTTAAATCCTAGAACGGTGGATTCTGCAATAACCTCCTCTGGGAAAGCATTCCAGGTGTCCACCATTCGTTGCGTGAAGCAGAACTTCCTGATATTTGTCCTGGACTTGTCCCCCCTTAGCTTCAGTCCATGAAGCTGCAGAAAGGAGTTCTCTTTTTTGCAAGACAATGCACCTCACAGGGTTGTCAAAATGATGACTGTTTTTACGCAGTTGGGGTTTCAGTGCACCCAGATCTTACTCCATCTGATTATTTTCTGTTTCCAGCCCTTAAAAACACTTTGGAAGGGTGATTTCGAGGTGATTACAGCAGCAGAGCAGTAGTTCAGTGACCAGATATCAATATTTTATGGAAGGATTACAGAAACTTCGGACATGATGTGCCAAGCGTGTTGTGAATTTAGGGGTGAATATATGGAATAACTTGTAAGTTTCATGGCTCCACATCCTTCCCTTCGTGTTGGGCTGAGAACTTTTCAGCATTCTCTTGTATTGGAGTCTAGTGTTATTTATGTAACTAATTTATTGTTCTTTTTCAATAAAACAGACATCAAGGCCCAGATTCTCTATAGCACAGTTCTTCAACCGCCGGTCCGCAAAAAAATCTTGCCGGTCCGCGAAGGATTCGGTCCCCGCTGCAACGAAAGGCCGGCGTCAGCTGACTTGCAACTTCCTGTTGCAGTCGCTGTGCCGGGACTCCTGCCTTCCACCGCGTTTGCCTCCTGCCTTGTCTCCGCACCTCCAGACCAGCAGCGGCAGCTCTGTGTGCTTTTAACTTTGGCACAGAGCTGCCCCTAAGCAGTAGTTTAGCACGGTTTCATGAGGCAGCCTCGGGTCCTTTGCTAGACTGGCCCGCTTCGATGATGCGATGTGGGCCGGCCTAGCAAAGGCACCGAGGCTGCCTCATGAAACCGCGCTAAACTATTGATTAGGGGCAGCTCTGTACCAAAGTTAGAAGTACACAGAGCTGCCGCTGTTGGTCTGGACTCTTGGGCCACTGAAGGAGGGCAAAGAGCAGCTGTCCTGGAGGTTTCCCTTCCTCTCGCCTTTGCAGGTCCCTTTTTTTTTTTTCCTTTAAACGGCAACGGGCCCCAGCATCGACATCAATCAAGTAAGTTCAACTGTTCCTTGCAAGCGGTTCTGCTCGGCCAAAGCTTCCCCTCTGACATGAGCCACCCTCAGGGGAAAGAAAGTGACCCGCAAAGGTGAGAGGAAGGGGGGGCAGATGATGGAAGTTGGGGGGGGAGAGAGAGAAGGGGCAGATGATGGAATGGAGGAGATGAGAGAGAGAGAAAGAGAGAGATGATGGAAGTGAGAAGAAGGGAGAGAGAGCAAAAGGCAGATGGATGTCAGTTGAGAGGGGAGAGCAGATGCTGAATGGAAGTGGGGAAAGAACACATACTGGATGGAAGGAGGAGATAAATAAAGGGGGAAGAAAATAGTAAGATAATGGAGGGGTGAAGGAAAGGGGTGACAAGCGGTGGGTAGACACAGTGAAAAGAGGGAAACGGGATTAAATAGTAAGGAAGAATTTAATTTAGATGGAGGCAGAAAATAGAGAAGGAAGACCAGAGAAGAAAAGGGAAGAGAGAGCAGAGAACGATATCAGATCTGAGTGGAGGAAATGAGAAGAGAGAGATGCTAAAAACCACAGGGGGGAGGGAAGGACAGAGATGCCAGACCATGAGGGGAACAGAAGGAAGATGATGGATGCTAGACCAAATTGGTGGGGGGGGGGGGCAGGAGGAGAGATGGCAGGGAAAGACAGACAGTGAATGGAAGGGGCAGATGCTGGACTGAAGAGACAGAGAAGGTTATCATGCCGCTGTACTGGGCCATGGTACTCCCTCACCTGGAGTACTGCGTCCAGCACTGGTCACCATACATGAAGAAGGACACGGTACTACTCGAAAGGGTCCAGAGAAGAGCGACTAAAATGATTAAGGGACTGGAGGAGTTGCCGTACAGCGAAAGATTAGAAAAACTGGGCCTCTTCTCCCTTGAGCAGAGGAGATTGAGAGGGGACATGATAGAAACATTCAAGGTACTGAAGGGAATAGACTTAGTAGCTAAGGACAGGTTGTTCACACTCTGCAAGGCAGGGAAAACGAGAGGGCACTTTCTAAAGTTGAAAGGGGATAGATTCCGTACAAACGTAAGGAAGTTCTGTGGTAGAAAGCTGAAACGCTCTTCCAGAGGCTGTTATAGCGGAAAACACCCTCCAAGGATTCAAGTCAAAGTTAGACAAGTTCCTGCTGAACAAGAACGTGCACTGGTAGGGCTAGTCTTAGTTAGGGTGCTTTTCTTAGACCAGAGGGCCGCCGCGTGAGCGGACTGCTGGTCATGATGGACCTCTGGTCTGACCCAGCAGTGGCAATTCTTATGTTCTTAGGGCAGACACTGGCTGGAAGAAAGTGAAAAGGCAATGAAAGCAGAAACAAGAGACGACAAAAGGTAGAAAAAATAATTTTATTTCTATCTTGTGATTCAAATATATCAGATTTGAAATATGTATCTTGCTAGACATAACTGGGGAGTGCAAAGCCCAGGCAGTGCGTCTTTAGCTTCCAGCTGGCTTAGGGCTCTCTCTGACCAGGGGGCAGTTGCCCTAGTTCCACTCCCCTAACACCATTCCTGTCATGTGTGACTGTGGTATTCTGTTACTTGATATTTGTGTAGCATTCTGTAATAATTTGGCTTATTCAGTTTTCTTGATAGTAGAGGGGATATATGTGAAGGGGAGGGGAGACAGGGGTTTTGTTGATCTTTGCTCTGTATTATTTGTATTTATAAAATGACAATTGTATAGAATATTGGTTCTTTTTATACTTTAATAAAATATGTTCAATATAAAATCATAACTATTTGAGGCTTGTGCGGATGGGATCAGATGGTTTGGGGGACCGAGCTTACGGGGACGGGGCAGCGATGGTTTTTTAAAAAAAAATTTCAGTCTTAGTAGTTTGCCGGTCCACGAAATAATTATTTTATTTTTGCTGGTCCATAGGTGTAAAAAGGTTGAAGAACACTGCTCTATAGGGTGCCGATTAGAGAATGACATGGTGAGAAAATTCATCACCGTTCCTGTCCCCGCAGATAACCATGGGAAATCATTCCGTGCCATTCTTTAGTATCCATCTCAAACTCAGTCCTTCTACATCAGCATTCTTCAATGCAAGGCTTGAAGGCCAGTGGCTGGGCCCATTCAGACTCTGATTTTTCCCTCTCTCCTTAAAGAATGACATGGAGATGGTTCCCCGCGGGGACGGGAACGGTGATGAATTTTCTCACTGTGTCATTCTCTAGTGCCGATATCAGTGGCTGCTGATCATGTGTCAATCGTTCAATAGTGCCCTGTAGAGAATCGCACCTCTGCGACGAGCACTGGAAATGTAGCCCAGGGTTTGCCAGGCTTATATTTCCAGCAGCTATCTTTGTCTTAGATTGCACCTACGTAGGTATTTTTGGCTGTCTAACACCACTTCCGGCAGCCACACCCACAGTGGCATTAGGCAGTCTAAAGCACCTACATAGGCACGATTCCAGCATGTATTATTTAGGCACTTTAATTTGCATTTTTTTGCTGTTTTAAATCATGTTTGTTAATGAATTTAGGTACCTAGAATTCCCCCCTCCCCCATAAAAAGTCTTTTTATCAATGAATCATTGCTGAGTGTGAAAACATAAAAGTTATAACTATAATTTCACAAAATTTGCTCCATTGAGCAAAAATAATAGCAAATTTTAAGAAAAATGAGCTTTATGGGTCCCCTTTTATCAAGTTACATTAGGGTTTATTATTTCCAGCTGGCCGGCAATAAAAACCCCCTAATGTGGCTTGATAAGTGAATGCAGTGGCTTTGAGAGACCCCAGAATGGGCTTAAAACAATTTTTAGAAAATGAGGTTTTGATCAAGCCCAATCAAATTCATGGGGAAAACTTCCATTCGCACAGCTTTCCAACTTTAGGTTTTTCTGGCAGTGTCAGCTGGCCCTTGCCATTTTGCTGGACTCTCTCAATGGCTGTATTTTCAGAAGCAGTAAATGAGCAATTCACAAGTACTAGAGAGAATGTAATTTAACAAAAGTCCCCTACAAATGATCACTACTATTAAGATCCTAGGAGTAATCCTTGATCAGAAGCTGTCTTATGAACAGATTAGTGCAGTTGTTAAAAATAGTTTTTATATATTGCACATGATAAGATCATTAGCTAAAGTCTTAGAACAGCTGCTTTGAATATCTTAATCCACTCGTAATCTAGAAACTAGATTAGTGTAATTCATTATATAAAAGTATTTCCCAGAAAGAATTAAGACGGTTACAAATAATTCAAAATATGTCAATAAAAATCATTACAAAATCCAAAAAAGTTTGAGTATGTTATGCCCCTCTTGAGAAAGACACATTGGCTCCCAATCTCTTTCTGGAAATCAATTTGGAGACAAATTAATCGTATTCTTGATTCAACAATTCCCCTAACATATGAAGCCATAATCCGTGGTACGTTTTTACATGTCAAGCCTTCTTTGGATAAATATAAAAGTCAACTTTTTATGATAATGACGGGAATAGCTATCCAATTGGAAGAGGAATGACAGACTAAATTACATGTTTTGGTGGACAAATGTTTGTACCACGTATAAATATGAAAAAATGAATGCAGAGTGTTTGGGGTTTAGCTGTACATTTAATAGACTGTGGAGTCCATTGACTGTATTTGTAACATCATAATAATTGTAATGTATTTATTTATTTATTTTTGAGGTTGGTAGAATTCCTTATACATCCAGGGGAGGGAGGAGGGAGGGAAATATATTTTGTTTATTAAAATACTTAATTATAATATTATAATTACATAATTTGTCTTATTGTAGTAATTTGGTAAGGGGGGAGAATAAATTGTATGTTTAATAATGTGTTTTATGAAATATGTATGTTCAGATAATTGTATTGCATTGTCAAAGTTTAAAAATCAATTAAGATTAAAAAAAAAGAAATAAAATAGCCCTAATAATTTTTAAAATGTGATTGTCCAAATCACCTGTATTTCTTCAAAGGCTCCTAGTACCTTACATTCCATCCAGGGCATTAAGAGTTATCGAGCAACGTCCTTAAAGGTCATTAGTACACGGCGTAATGACATTTTCTCAATTACAGCCACCCCCCAACTCTGGAACTCCTTACCGGTCTATCTGAGGGAGGAAACAGTACTGGGTAGATTCAAACTTTTCTTTATAGGGATGCCTTCAAAAATTAAGGGCTCCTTTTACAAAGCTGTGCAAGCGGTTTTATTGCACGCACTGGATTAGCGCACTAGCCGGAAATCTACCACCTGCTCAAAAGGAGGCGGTAGCTGCTAGCGCGTGTGGCGAGTTATTCTGCGCGTTAAAGCCCTAGCACGGCTTTGTAAAAGGAGCCCTAAGTTTTGGGAATGGTGTAATATTGAACTTTTTGCCTCTATCTTTCGTTTAAATCCTGATATTTCTTTATTCAGCCTTTAATTCTGGCTTCTTTTTACCCTCTTCCTATTGTACTAACCATATTGTCCTATAACCATTGTAATTCTTCCCCCTTCCCGTGATTTTTGAGTCAGTCTTTTTGTGTCCCCCGTTTCAGCATTCTACATCACTTATAAGCGTTTGCATCAAATTTTAAATAAAACTTGAAACTTATAAGAACAAATGAGAGAGAATGCTTCTTTGCTCAACATCTAATTGAACACTTTCAAAATTCAGTCCATTTTTTTGTGTGATTTAATTTTGTTCTTCAAGATTTATTTACTATAGTTTATTCCTGTGCCAATAAGCTACAGTCAATGACTTTTTGCTTTAATAAATGAAATTAATTGCATGCCTGAAAACCAACCAAAAAAAAAAGTATGGACAGTGTGTTCTGGAAAAATGCTCTTCAATTATGTTTTGGACTTTGTTGACGGAGGAATTGGTAAAAGCTGTTAGCAGTGTGTCTTAGGTGCCATTGACTCTTGTTTGAGTCCGAGCGACATGATGATTTACAGATCTAAAAAGAAATTGGTTTAAGGTCCTCCAGCATCATCCCCATGGTTGTTTTCAATAGAAACATAGAAAAACATAGAAGATGACGGCAGAAAAGGGCTACAGCCCATCAAGTCTGCCCACTCTGCTTACCCACCCCCTGTCTATGCCCTAATGACCCAATTTCCTTATCTTGACCCTCATTGGGATCCCACATGGGTATCCCATTTATTCTTAAAGTCTGGCACGCTGTCTGCCTCGATCACCTGCACTGGAAGCTTGTTCCAATGATCAACCACTCTCTCTGTGAAGAAATACTTTCTGGTGTCGCCATGAAATTTTCTGCCCCTGAGTTTGAGCAGGTGCCCTCTTGTGGCCGAGGGTCCAGCCATCTTGTTTCAGGTTGCTCTCTTGGCCTAGTTCCTTCGATCTGCCCAAATATAATGTCCTTCTCCAGTGATCTTTCTTTTCTGGCAGTGTGACCAAAATACGAAAGTCCATAACTTCATCATTTGGGCTTCGACTGACCTAACTGGTTTGATCTCTTCCAGAATCGATTTGTTAGTTCTAGTGGTCCATGGCACGCCTAAAATCCTTCTCCAGCATCAAAAGCTCAAATGAGTCAATTCTTTCTGCTTGTTTCTGTAGTGTCCAGCTTTTGCATCCGTAATTGACCACTGAGAATATGAGTGCATGGACAAGTCTGATCTTCATTTGGAGCATTACTTCCTTACCTCTGAAGACTTTGTCAAGAGCCTTCATTATAAACCAAGTGCTTACAGATGCTATATAATAAGAAATTTAATCCAAACCACTGATAAAATATTACTCTCCAAATACAGGCTAAAAACTGAAATGTATAAATCACTTAGGATCAGAAATTCTACTTGGAACAAAGAAAATAAAACTAAGTATTCTCCAAAGTTTCTGGTGGCTGGTATCAACTCCGCTACAAAGAATAAATCTAGTAGGAGTATGAAGCCCATATACCCAAGGCCAGCAGGTGGCAGTGGTGTACTACAAGTTCAGAGCAGTGTAAGACTCAATCCTTACCCTCCCTGGCCACGTTAATAAGCTTTTGGAACTGAGCTTCAAGCTGTGTTTAATCCATTTAATTGCTCATTATAGCATGGCTCATCCCCAGCTTCTGAGATGAAGAGGATAGAACCTGTTTGCCAAGTACTAGAACAGACAGTTCAGGAATGTAGTGTGTTAATTTGTCAGGAAAAATGAGAGGACTTTTGGATACCACAGCCACAAAATGGGAGAAAACCCTTAGCCCCTCTTGTTCATGGTGCACTGACTAGATCTTCAGGCTATATGACCTTAGGCAAGTTGACTCCATATGTGGCCCTGAGGGAGTCGCTCTGTACCTCACTCACTAACTGCATGACCTCTGGACCCTTCCTATATCTCTCTGTTCCTTTATTCCTTCTCAATTGAATATTGTTGCAAAAACCTTAAGCTAAGTCGGACCTTGGGTTTGGGCCACTTGACTTGTGTTACTTTCTATTCTGCCCTATCTTATTCTATTTTATTTGTATTTTAATTTTTAGTTTTCAATTTTCGTTTCAGTCTTACTGAATGCTGGTGTTCCTGTCCTTCATTTAATTAGTATGTAAATTGCCTTCTGCGTTCGCCCATTTAGGCTATATATTATGTGATTGTTAGAAACTTAATGACAGATAAAGGCCAAATGGCCCACCCAGTCTGCCCATCTGCAGCATCCACTATCTCTTCCTCTTCCCTAAGAGATCCCAAGTGCCTGTCCCACACTTTCTTTGTCTCCATCACTTCTACCAGGAGACTACACCACCCTTTCTGTAAAAAAAAGTATTTGCTTAGATTACTCCTGAGCCTATCACCTCTTAACTGCATTTTCATCATGTGTACAGGTGGAATTTATTGAGAAGGACTTTATTTATTTATGGGTATTTGCAATCCTGAAGCTACATCTGCTTCTTAGCAAATTCTGAGGTGACTTCTCTCAGCACTTGGCTTCATGCTTCCAGGAAGTTTCGAACTGGGCGAGATATACAAAGGGAATTTCCCAGCTTGTGTTGGTGGGAAGGGGGAGAAGTGGTTTAGTTAAGGCAAATGGCTTTGTACAGCTTGTTATGACATGGAGAAGAACCTATACCTTGCAATATTAGGAACTTTCACAATGATTTTCAAAATCTTCCAACAGCGATGTCCAGGAATATAGTGAGTTGGAGTTGTGGCCAGGAGGGGGCGCTGCCATTCTTGCAAGCTAGGATGTGAGAAGCTTGTTATCAATGTGCAATGTCCAGAGCAGCAGGGAACAAGTGAATGTTTGTGACAGAGCTCAGACAGAGTAATGGAAGAAAACCCCCCAATTTGTTTCCTCCCCTCTGTTCAAGACAAGAAATTAATTGGAGCTTTTCAGCTGTTACTTGGCCAGCGAGGCGATGCTTGCGTTCCCACACACCTGTCATGTCCCATCTGATTAACAGCCTTCTAGTGGCATGGATTTCAGAAAAACATGCTTGGATGAGAACCATTTGGAATAAAAGCTTTAGAGGTCTTTAAAATACAGACCTAGCTTATGACATCTCGAAGAATCTTCCTCTACAATCTACATAGAAATAACATTTTGGAGCAGTGAATATTTGCCAAAGTTGTTTCATTCAAAGTAGATTGCAGGAGGCTTTTTTTTCTATGTGATGAAGGGGAAAAAAATCTGCTATGGAGATTCCTAGACCCCCCCCCCCCAGCCCTCTCAACTACTGGAGAAGGCAAGAGAAACACTGAGATGGGGAAAGCAACAAGTTGTTTGGGCTAACTGAAATTTTTATTCATTTATTCAATTTTCTATACTGTTATCCCAGTTTACATGAATTTATTCAGCAGTTTTCCCTGTTCATCCTGGCAGGCTTGCAATCTGTGTAATGTAAATGGGGCAACGGGATTAAGTGACTTGTCCAGGGTCACAAGGAGCAGCGGGGGTTTGAACCCACAGCCTCAGGGTGGCTGAGGCTGGCCCCTAGTTCCGATTGAGCTAGAAACCCTGAGAAGCCAGAAAAACATGCTGTCCCCACCTAGAGTTGCACTCCAAATACCCTTTTCTGACTGTTAAAAAAACCTTCTCTGCTAAGATTTTGTCATATAAATTATTGGCCAGAACGATGCAGTGAGTGCTGAGGTGACCTAATGACCTTTCTAATTAACAAAACCACTGCAGATCCAGCTGATAAAACGTTAAATAGCCAAATATTTGAAGTGTAAAGAAATAGGTTAATTAGTGAAATTGTTTATTCTACACCCAAGTAAAGAAATCAGCCTTGTAGCTACTGGATCAGGGGTGGGCAAACTTTATACACACAGGACCGCAGGAATGGCTGCACCATTACAGAATGATTGAACTGAAAAAGAATAGAGCTATTTCCTAAGGTCATGTGGGCTGCAAGTTGCTGGAGAATCCAAGAAAGCCTTTCGGGGTGGGGGGTATTTGAGCTCCATCTGTGGTTGTCCAGGGTGGTGGAAATACCCTTATCAGTATACAAGGTGGTCATTTGGAATTGTTCACTTCTTAGGCACTGGGGCTTATGAAGTTAGTTATCTTACATGAGTAATGGGCACTTTGGAGGCGGTACATTCGAAAGGAGACTGTGGAAAGAGGGGGCAGAGGTGAGAGGCTCCGGAGTAATCCAAGGAAATACATTTTTAGAGAAAGGGTGGTAGATGCGTGGAACAGTCTCTCGGAAGAGGAGATGGAGACAGAGACTGTGTCTGAATTCAAGAAGGCCTGGGATAGATCTCTTAGAGAGAGGAAGAGATGATGGTCGCTGTGGATGGGCAGACTGTATGGGCCATGTTTCTATGCTGTGTTTTTCTGTTGTAGCTCAAGGTGAGTTAAAACCTGAGACAATGGAGGGTTAAGATGACAAAGGAGTTTGAATCAGGCTTCCCCGGTGTGCTATTCCCTTCTCTAACCATTAGGCTATTCCTTGACATTCATATTACATGGATGTAAAGAAGCTACACAGATGCATCCTAAGAAAACTTTTCATTATCTGCGTCATATCCAAAAGATTTGCTCACAGTTTTCCGAGTCTAATTCTGGATTATTCCAGTGTGTTATTCGTTGCTTTACTCAACATGTGCAACTTCCTAAAGAATGTATTTTTTTGAAACTATTTTTTACTGATATGGCTCTCTTCCCTTGTTGTGAAGCGCCTAGAATTACTGGTGGGGGAAAATAAATTCTTCTTCTTCTTATGGGTCTCCATCTTTGGCTTCTGTGCGTTGACTTCCGGTATTTTTAAGGTGTTAATGTTTTTCATGGAATGAGTCAAAAATATACTGTATTCTTAGGGCTGGATTCTATATAGGAGACACAGTCTCAAAAACCACCTAAGTAGATTTTAAGAATCGCACATGGACGTCCTATGTAGAATCGCGTCTGTTCTCACGCCTAACCACAATGATTCTCTAACCGGCATCCATGTCACAGGCGCTGGTTAGAGAAACGCGTTGCCGCTGAGCTGATCATGGCAGGGGAATCTCCCCACCGCGATCAGTTTAGCGGCTGGGGCAGGGAATCTGTCCCTTCCAGACATTGCCCCGGCAGGAGGGATGCCCAGTCCCTTCTGCCAGAACCCCCAAAGCCATCTCCTAAACCCTGACTATCTGCAGCTGGAGACATGCCCAATTCCTCCTGCCACCCCCCCCCCAAGACATCCCCCAGCAGGAGGGATGCCCAGTCCCTCCTGCCAGAAACCCTCCCATTCCCAAGATATTCCCGGCAGGAACATTGCCTAGTCCCTCCTGCTGGAACCCCCCTGCAGGCATGCCCAACCCCCAGGCCCCACCAGTACCTTTTTTTTGTTGGCCGGCCGGCCGGATGCTTACTCCTTCTAGCCAGCAGGCCTGCCTCCACAGAATGGGATGCACTGGGGAGGAACCTAGGGCCCTGATTGACTTACGTGCTTAATGTCCCTCCCTGGGCCAACTGGAATCTTAGGCCTCTCCCAGTGCATTCTGGGATGCATTGGGAGTGGCCTGAGACTCCGATTGGCCCTCCTTCTAGCCAGCAGGCCTGCCTCCACAGAATGGGATGCACTGGGGAGGAACCTAGGGCCCTGATTGACTTACGTGCTTAATGTCCCTCCCTGGGCCAACTGGAATCTTAGGCCTCTCCCAGTGCATTCTGGGATGCATTGGGAGTGGCCTGAGACTCCGATTGGCCCTCCTTCTAGCCAGCAGGCCTGCCTCCACAGAATGGGATGCACTGGGGAGGAACCTAGGGCCCTGATTGACTTACGTGCTTAATGTCCCTCCCTGGGCCAACTGGAATCTTAGGCCTCTCCCAGTGCATTCTGGGATGCATTGGGAGTGGCCTGAGACTCCGATTGGCCAGATCTCTTAGGCCTCTCCCCTTGGAGACTGGGCATCCCTCCTGCTGAGGGATGTCTCAGGTGGAGTGGCGGCAGTAGGAATTGGGCACTCCTCCTGCCAAGGACATTTGGTGGTGGAGGTGGGTAGCTTCGGGGGTTCCGGCAGAAGAAACTGGGCATCCCTCCTGTTGGTCTTCTTTGCGGGGGGGATGGGTTCTATGCCACGGCTGCTAAACTGATCGCAGCAGGGAGATAGATTCCTTTGCCACGATCGGCTCAGCAGCCACGTCTATTTGAAATGTAGACCAGCATTTCAGGCACCTATCGTGGCACTAGGGAGATGCCTAGTGCTGCCTAAGTTCGCCTTAGGCCACTTCTGGGCCTTGGGTGAGCTTTGATGGCTCTACCCACCTCCCTAGGTTCACGAAAACGCCTACAATGTAGGCGATCCTCCTCAGGGTGCTTTTTTTTTAAAAAAAACCCGTGCATCTCGATTGGCTGGTTAGACAGAGTTAGAATGCCCACCACTGCCTAGAATCGAGACACCGTTTATAGAATTTGCCCCTTAATGTTTTGCTTCCCACTGCAGATAGTAGCATGTGGATCACTTCTTGGCTGTAATGAGTCTCTGTCCAGGAGCTAGAAATCATCGTGGAAGCCAGAGAGATTCTAGGCAAGTCACTTAATCCCCTCCCGTTGCCCCAGGTACATTAGATAGACCGTGAGGAAAAAATGTTTGTGAACCTGAATAAATTCATAGAAACCTTTCTGAGCTCCCCTGGGAGAATGGGATAGAAAACTGAATGAATGAATGAAAACAGAGCCGCTGAATGGCCAGAGAGCTCTGTAATAAACACATCCTCCTCAGCCCACTGCATTCCACTCTGTCAATTCATTTTCTTTTTAATTAACACCTTCCTGAAACTTTCTCTGATGCGACTCAAAACATTCTAAGAGATTTCATCCTTTGACTTTTAATAATAAAAGGTTTTATCTTCTTGCAAGGAGACAATATATTGCTTGTATTAATCGTGGCGGGAATTTTCACAGGATCTGCCTCATTTTGCTTCAGTGATACTTTGAGTCATAGTCCGTGTGCTTGCATTCACTCTGAGCTAGATGGTGATTGCATTCGGTGGTGGTGGATAAGAGAAACAGACTAGATGTGGATAGAAATTCCATGCATGGGAGGAAGGAGTATAGCAATGAGGGTTTACTACCATTCTGCTGACTCAGATGATGAAATAGAGTGTAAAACATGAACCACAGTTTGATCAGAGCACACCAGGGAAATGAAACTTGGTCTGTCATGAGGGACTTTGTCAAACGCCTTTGGAAACTTCAAATAGACCATATTATCTACAAACTTATTAATACCTTCAAAAAATTCTAATTGATTAGTAAAAATGGGACTCTTTTTCTAAAGCCATATGAAGATGAACTGAGGCTTTTTCTCCACTTTTTTTCTTTCTTCTTGTTCTTTGCGTGTTAAGTGAATGAACGGGTCTTTGTATAAGTGCAGTGCGTAGACCTGGTAGTGTCTAGGTAGGTCCCTCCTATGGTTTCCAATTAGTTTTAGGACTCTTTTTCTAAACCCATACTGGCTTTTTCCTTGTTAAGTCGCTTTAATCACTCCACCTGAGGACTGGAAGATGGTCAGTATAAGTCCAATTTTCAGACAGTCACCTAGATAGCTATGGTCCAGTGAACCTGACATTGTTGGCAGTTAAAATGCCTGGTCATGAGATTAAAATGAGAAGGTGATTGGATTTGCAGATGATACAAAAAAAATTCAATGTAGTTAAAACACAGGCAAACTGTTACTGACAGGTCTAGCTAAACCTGTCGTTTTTCTCCAATAGCTAAAAGCCCTGGGGTTTGGGTTTTTTGTGCATAGCCAAGCGATTTAGTTCATCAATTGCTTGGCTACTTTAAATGGGGTTTTAGCTCATTTGCATGGCCGGATTGGAAAATGGGCGATCGAGGGGAAAAACACGCAGGGAGCCATTTTGTGCATCGGGTCGGTAAAAGCGATCGTCGCTAAAGCTGTGAAAACATGCCTAGTTCTGTTACGAGTCACCGTCCATTGAACGCCTCAGCTCTATGTGTGGTTGTAATCCAAAAAGGAAATAAAATGTTTGAAATTATCCAGAAAAGAAAAGAGAATAATGTGTAGATTCATCATGTGACTCTTTGAACTCTATCCAGTTCTCCTCAAAAGAGCAACTGTATAAGGTATTAAAAGGATAGATCTGTTCTTGGACTCTTTTAATGTGGCTCATTTGAACATAAGAAAAGCCTTACTGGGTCGGGTCAATGGTCCATCAAGCCCAGTAGCCCATCGTCATGGAAGCCAATCCAGGTCTCAAGTACCTGGTATTGATGTCTTTCTTCTTGAATGTTCAATGTGTTTCTAGCTATCATTTGAACTACAGATGAGGGGGAGATCGTATAGAGAGATTCAATGGAGATGCAGATTGCAGACAATGGAGTTGCAAGGCTTAGATTTGACAATAGACAGGAGCATATTGCTTTAAGACATCATGCTCAGATGGAGTGTGTATGAGCAGGAGCATTAAATTGATGGGATTGATATTACATGTCAGTCCTAAAAGGAGATGCTGCCGCCGGCTCAGCTGATCGTGGCAAGGGAATCCCCAATCAGCTGAGCTGGAGGACTCCCCGAAACTGTGGCTTCGGGGAGTCCCTGCTCAGCTGTTCAGGGGGGGGGGGAGATAACCTTGCCATGGGTTCTCTTCACTTTTGCATTTGGACCGTCTCCTCTCCTCGACTTTCCTCAAGTTTCTTTTTTGTGATCTTAGTTCTTCAGTGAGCCAAGGGGAGGAGAAATTGCGGGAGGGTAGTCTTGATGTTTTGGCGTGAGCTAGAGGAATTTTATCCCCTCATACCAGTTCAAGGCAGCTTCATCAATGGAGTGGATGACTGGATCATAGTCCTCTTGCATATAACGATGAAAAAGAACTGTGTAAGGCATAAAGACCTGAAAAAATATTAAGCAAGTGGGACTTTTAAAATAATTGGACTGGTATAATGGTCAATAGGGACACTAAAAGAAGAAAAAAGATAACATTAATAAGAACCTAAGAACAGCCTTACTGGGTCAGACCAATGGTCCATCAAGCCCAGTTTTCATGGTGGCCTAAACCCAAGGAGTAGCAACATTCCATGTTACTGATCCAGGGCATACAGTGGCTTCCCCCCATGTCTTTCTCAATAACAGACTATGGACTTTTCCTCCAGGAACTTGTCCAAACCCTTCTTAATACCAGTTATGCTATCCGCTCTTACCACAACCTCTGGCAACATGTTACAGAATTCCAGAAAGCCTTTGACAAGGTGCCTCATGAACGTCTACTCCAGAAACTGAGGAACCATGGGGTGGACGGAGACGTGCATAGATGGATCAGAAACTGGTTAGAAGGTAGGAAACAGAGGGTAGGGGTGAAGGGCCACTGCTCAGACTGGAGAAAGGTCACGAGTGGTGTTCCGCAGGGCTCGGTGCTCGCTGCTTTTTAACATATTCATAAATGATCTAGAAACAGGGACGAAATGTGAGATAATAAAATTTGCAGACGACACCAAACTATTTAGTGGAGCTCGGACAAAGGAGGACTGCAAAGAATTGCAAAGGGACTTGGACATACTAGGGGAATGGGCAGATGAAATTCAATGTTGAGAAGTGTAAAGTATTGCATGTGGGAAACAAAAACCCGAGGTATAATTATACGATGGGAGGGATGTTATTGACTGAGAGTACCCAAGAAAGGGACTTGGGGGTGATGGTGGACATGACAATGAAGCCGACGGCACAGTGCGCAGCGGCCGCTAAGAGAGCGAATAGAATGCTAGGTATAATCAAGAAGGGTATTACAACCAGAACGAAAGAAGTTATCCTGCCGCTGTACCGGGCAATGGTGCGTCCGCATCTTGAGTACTGCGTCCAGTATTGGTCACCGTACCTTAAGAAGGATATGGCATTGCTCGAGAGAGTTCAGAGGAGAGCGACACGACTGATTAAGGGGATGGAAAGCCTTTCATACGCTGAGAGATTGGAAAAACTGGGACTCTTTTCCCTGGAAAAGAGGAGATTAAGAGGGGATATGATAGAGACTTATAAGATCATGAGGGGCATAGAGAGAGTAGGGAGAGACAGATTCTTCAAACTTTCAGAAAATAAAAAAAACAAGAGGGCATTCGGAAAAGTTGAAAGGGGACAAATTCAGAACAAATGCTAGGAAGTTCTTCTTTACCCAACGTGTGGTGGATACCTGGAATGCAATTCCAGAGGACATTATAGGGCAGAGTACGGTACTAGGGTTTAAGAAAGGATTGGACAAATTGGAAAAGGGGAGAGAGAGGTATAGATAGAAATTTACTGCACAGGTCCTGGACCTGTTGAGCCGCCGCGTGAGCGGACTGCTGGGCGCGATGGACCTCAGGTCTGACCCAGCAGAGGCATTTCTTATGTTCTTATGTTAACTATTCTCCGAGTGAAAAAATATTTCTGCCTATTGATTTTAAAAGTAGTTCCCTGTAACTTCAACGAGTGTCCCCTAGTCTTTGTCATTTTTGACGGAGTGAAAATTCGATCCACTTGTACCCTTTCTACTCCACTCAGGATTTTGTAGACTTCAATCCTATCTCCCCTCAGCCGTCTCTTTTCCAAGCTGAAGAGTCTTTTCCTCATACGAGAGGAGTTCCATCCCCTTTGCTCTTCTTTGAACCTTTTCCAGCGCCACTATATCTTTCTTGAGATAAGGAGACCAGAATTGAACGCAATACTCCAGATGAGGTTGCATCAAGGAGCGATACAGAAGCATTATGACATTCTTAGTCATCCTGTTTGTTTTTTTAACCGCCACCATACATTGGGCAGAAGGATTTATCGCATTGTTTACAATGACACCCAGATCCTTTTCTTGTATCTATGGGATTGGTGTCAGAATGATTTTTCCTAGGTAGTTGGGGAATATGAGCAGATTTTATGCTCCATAGAGAAAGGACCTACTGTTAGTCCTGTCTGTACAGGTGTTCTGCTCACCTGGTACCACTTTTCAATGAGAAACCAAGGTGGCAAGGGGGCCCCTTCTGGTGATTCAGACAGGTCGTGACCTGTTTGGGCTGCCGCGGGAGCGGACTGCCGGGCAGGATGGACCTATGGTCTGACCCGGCGGAGGCACTGCTTATGTTCTTATCAGTAGTAGGGGTGGATGAGGTGCAATACCTGAGCCTTCTAAGATATTCTTACTTTCCACTGGCCCTGATCCTCTGAGCTTGGTAACCGCAGCCCCATCTAGCAGGTCCTCATCATGGTTTATAGGTATGCCAACCCCTGCCCTGTTAGAAGCAGTGCTACTCTGGTAAAGAAACGTTTCACCCACCCACAAACGCTGCTCCATGACAGTGGACAGCAGAGTTTCAAAAGCTCGTACGCAGTTGGAGGGCCAACCACAGAAATAGTTTCTTCTAAAAATATCCAGATCAATTGATTGGATGTATAAATTGTATGGCACCTGTCTACATCTTGCCCCCCGCCTCCCACTCTGCCTTTCTCAGCCTAATTTGACAGATCCATGGATGGCTCAGTTCTGCGCTGTGTGCATCAGATAATAATTTGTCTCTTGATGTCTTTTCAAACTCGATGCCTGCCATCCTTTTGGATAATGGAATTCCTTTTTCTTAATTTATTATTTTGCTTTGTGGTCTTGTAAACTGCTTTGATGTGACTTCTGCAAGGTAGAAGTGGCATCAAAGCAGTATAGAAAATACCAAGTTAATTAATAAATTAAAAAAAACCCAAAGCTGTCTGACATACATCTAGGAAGCAACATTCAGAAATTCAGAGGGTCAGCTAGGTGTGAAGGCCACACAGTCCCTCTATTTTAGCCTTTTTATAAATAATAATAATAATAACTTTATTTTTATATACTGCCAGACCACAAACAGTTCTAAGCGGTTTACAAGGGAAGAGACTGTATACAGACAGCGACTTTACAGAGAACTTTCAAAATTATAAACAGACGTAGAGGTCTTTGTGCCGTTAAAAATGACTAGACAATTCCTGTAGAAATAGTGATTAGATTGAAGGCCTGAATATTTACACCTGCCCAGGAGCAACAGAGTAAATGTGGAACTCCATATACGCCGACAAATCCGCACAGGACAATTGTGCTGGGTAATTAGATTTGCTGATGACACCACATTATTCAAAGTTGTCAAATTGCAAGAGCAGGAAGAGACGTCAGAAGGGAGCTGAGGCTGGTGAACATTTCAAGAGGAACGTGGGAGGTGGGCCTGGTGCCCCCGCGAAGACAGTGCCTGGGCCAGTCTGCCCTCCCCACCCCCTTACTTTGCCACTGTGTGCAATTCTGGTCACCATATCTCAAAAAGGATAAAAGGTTTGGGACAACTTCCCTATGAGGAAAGGCTAAAGTGGCTGGGGCACTTCAGCTTGGAGAGGTCTACAAAATACTGAGTGGAGAGGGAAAATACTAGGACTAGGGAGCAAGGAATGAAGCTACTAAGTTGTACATTTAAAACAAATATTTCTTCAGTCCACTGCGATTAAAAACTCTGGAGTTCATTGCAGAAAATGTGCTGAAAGCAGTTAGCTTAGCAGGGTTTAAAAAAGGTTTGGCTAATTTCCTAATTATTGAGATGGACCTGGGGAAATCCAGGATTTTAGTCTTTTGGGATCTTATGACCCGGATTGCCCAGTGCTGGAAGCAGAATGGGTGGGTTTAATGGGCATCATCGATTTGCGGAATGAAGGCTGAGGCAGGAGGAAGGCAGCGAAAGAGTTAAGCGCTTGCCGTCTCCCTCTGGGCGGAGGCAGCAGCGCTTCAGCAGCCGATGGAGAAGGACCATGTGCCGGCTGCCTCTGGCTGAGCTGCAGGTAAGATCGCCCCCGGGGCTAGCGCTGGCCAATTCCTGGCTCCTGAACGGGAAGAATCGCGGGCAAAATCCGCAGCTTTGTTCTCATCACTGAAACAGTATTTTTCGCTCCCTGGGATTCTAATCCCAGCTCCATTCATTTGGGGTTCAGGAGACCTGGATCTTTCTTCTGAGGAAGTGAACTTGGACCCTAGTCGGGTGGCCTCGAATCATTTCTGCTCTCTCACTTCATCAAACAGTTTTCTCCCCTAAACCTCTGCACAGTTTGGGGGGTCCGAGGTCAGTGCAGAGACCCTGGTGCCACTTTCCGTTGTGGGAGTGCCGAGGTATGGAAACGGGGGGAGGGGGGCTCTTCTGTTCTGCAATCTTGGTTACACGGGGTGCTGAAAAGTTCTCAGCCCAACCAACCAGCCTCCCAAATTCTGAGTGAACCAAAATTCTCTGTTTCAGATCATGGATTGAACCATATCCACCACATTCTTTTCTTGGTTGGGCTGAGAACTTTTCAGCACCCCCCTGGTAGTGTGAAGAGTTTCAGTGTCTGGTAACGAGAGCTGAGATTGTGACGTCATAATGCCTCATTTCACCAATGCCTAAGAGCCAACCTCATCAGTGATGTCACAATGGCTCGATTGTCCTATGGATAGTGGCTGGGTTGAAGAAAGGTTTGGACAAGTTCCTGGAGGAAAAGTCCATAGTCTGTTATTGAGAAAGACCTGGGGGAAGCCACTCCTTGCCCTGGATCAGTAGTATGGAATGTTGCTACTCTCTGAGATTCCGGAATCTTGTTACTCTCTGGGATTCCGGAATCTTGCTATTCTTTGGGATTCTCTATGGAATGTTGCTACTCTTTGAGTTTTGGCCAGGTACTAGGGACCTGGATTGGCCACCGTGAGAACGGGCTACTGGGCTCGATGGACCATTTGGTCTGACCCAGGAAGGCTAATCTTAGGTTCACATAAGAATGTAAGAGCTAGGACCGACCACAGGTCCATCAAGCCCAGTATCCTGCTTCCAACAGGTTTCAAGTTCTCAGCCCAACCGACCAACTTCCTAAACTCTGAGCGTTATTTTACTTTGTTAAATGCCAATTTGCAGAAATGAAATTCTCTGTTTTGACCTTGTTTCAGATCATGGATTGAACCCTATCCAGGTCATTTTCTTCTTGGTTGGGCTGAGAACTTTTCAGCACCTCCTCCTCTCCCCTCATATACTCTCATGGGAGTCTGCAAGGTCTCTCACCCTCTTCTACCACATCCTTCAAAGCCATATTCCAGAACATATGTGCTGTTCATAGCCTTGTCCCAGGGAAGGTGAGCAGCCCCCAGTGTCCCGCTTCCCACTTTAACGGACTGAAAGACTGTCCTTAATAAATGCCTTCCCAGATTCTGCGCAGTCACTGTTTTTACAATGTACAGTTTATTATCCTGCTCTTTCAAATTTTGCGGTCTCTTTAGAAATCTAAAGAACAAATGACTTGATTCTCAATAGCGAGGGCTCAAATCCCACTGTGGCTCCTTGTGATCTTGGGCAAGTCACTTAACCCTTAGATTGTCAGCTCTGCAGGGACAGAAAACTGTCTCCTGTATCTGAATGTGAACTAGTTCGATAGCTTTCAGGCTTGCAGATGGTCTTTTAGGGTTCTCTTCTTCCTCCCTGACCCCCCCCCCCCTTGTCCTGAGGGGACCCCTGGCCGATCAGGTTTTCAGGATGTCCACAATGAATCTGCATCTCCAATATGGAATCACTCTTAATCAATAAACAGCCCCAAGTTTCTATTTGCTGTTGATTGCGGTGGGAAAAAAAAGGATTCAGTGCAATCCATATTAGACATTTTTACCAAGCATGGACTGAAGTGCAGACTTTGTACCTGTGAATCAATTGAAAGGCTCTTGATGTTGATTTTGCATGTAATGAATTGTTTTGATAATTAGGAATAGTAAAAACAATTGAATAATGGCTTCTATTGCAATGAATATGCATGAAATAGATTTACATATCAAGGAGGCAATGTATGCAAATCAATCTCAGGAGTGTCCACTGCGGATATCCTGAAAACCTGACTGGCTACGGTTCCCCCCGAACCGGTCTAGGAATTACTGCGGAACGGGGAAATGGATCGGGACTTGTGTAGTGATACAGGCACACTCAAAGTGGTTTTCGTACGTGGGCTCATAATCTATTTAATGTACCTGGGGCAGTGAAGGATTAAGTGACTTGTCCAGGGTCACAAGGAGCAGCACAGGGTTTGAACCCACAACCTCAGGGTGTTGAGGCTGTAGCTCTAACCACTTTGCCACACTCTCCTCCAGTACAATATCAGAAGTGAGCCAAGAATAGAACAATGAAGCCATTGTGACATCACTGTTGATGTTGGCTCTTAGGCATTGGTGGAATGAGGCATTATGACATCACAATCTCAGCTCTGGAATGTTGCTACTCTTTGGGTTTCTGCCCAGTAACATAGTAAATGACGGCAGATAAAGACCTGAATGGTCCATCCAGTCGGCCCATTACAAATACATGTCTCTTCTTTGATATTTCTGGGTCATAGACCACCTGGTATTATCTTAGGTTCCAAATGCTGAAGTTGCCTTCTAATCAAGCCATTGTGACATCACTGCTGAGGTTGGCTCTTAGGCATTGGTGGAATGAGGCATTATGACATCACAATCTCAGCTCCGGATTGTTGCTACTCTTTGGGTTTCTGCCAGACATTATGTCTGTCCCAGTGGGCTCACAATCTATTTAATGTACCTGGGGCAGTGAAGGATTTAGTGACTTGTCAAGGGTCACAAGGAGCAATGCAGGATTTGAACCCACAACCTCAGGGTGCTGAGGCTGGAGCTCTAAATACTACATACCAAGAGCCTGGGTTCTCTCCATAACCCTAGAGGGCTCCTTTTACGAATAAGGCATTAATGCGCAGAATAGCGCGTGCTACGTTGCCCCGTGTGCTAGACGCTAAGGCCAGCATTGAGCTGGCATTCGTTCTAGCCACATAGCGTGCGGTAGCTAAAAACGCTAGCACACCTTAGTAAAAGGAGCCATTAGTCTTCTTAACTTTCCCAATGATTTTATGTTCATTTTTTCATATACTGCTTCTATTCAAAGCGGTTGACATTGAGATACCCTAAGAATTTCTCCCTATCTGTCCTGGTGGGCAATGGAGGAGCAGCCCTGGGATTTGATCCCTCAACCTCTAGCTGCAGAGGCAGGACTTCTTACCACCTTTAGTTTTTCTTCATTGAAGGTGCCTGAGGGCCCTGTCCGTCAGCTACTTGAATTTATTAGACCTGACAGCAGTAACAAGATGCTGTGACACTGCTTGTGACTCGGGCCTTGAGTTCTTGCTGGGGCTGCTTTGCTCCCAATTGTCTAGTCTGGACGTTCCCTGAAAAGCAGGAAGCAACGTATGGTGGTTTGGGCTCAGCGCTCTTTTCTTCCCTAAATATCGTTAGCTTTCACACTGTTAAGTAGGATTTTTGAGCCCACTCGGTTCTCAGCGTTTATTCGTAGTAAGAGGCCAATGTTAAACCCCTCTCAAGAGAAGTCTAGAGGGAGCGTGAGGGATGAGTAATTTGCCAATGAAAGCTGCTTCTCTGGATTTATGTGTCTTGAACGTGAGTAAAGCAATTTTGAAAGTGATTCAATGAGGGATGGGAAGCCAAAGGGCATTTTAAAGTAAAGGGGTAACATGATCATATTTCTTAGAGTTGATGATAATTTTGATGGAAGTAATATTTCTTTGGAAAGTGAGTTGCAATAATCGACCAGGTACTAGTGACCTGGATTGGCCACTGTGAGAACGGGCTACGGGGCTTGATGGACCATTGCTCTGACCCAGTAAAGCTAGTCTTATGTCCTTAAGAATAATTGAAACTGCTGTGGTAGAAACATCTGGGGATGGCCGTGTAGCTACTTTTTCTTGCTGAGACGTTAATGTTATTGTTTGCATAATGTTTCTCTTCCCCTTTAAGGGCTTCTTTGTGGGCTAGATTAGAAGACCGTTTGGGGAGAAACTATTGCATCCAATATCATATTTTTTTTCCAAAGTGTTACTGCACAAGTGTGTCTTTGGCGTAAATAAAATGAACGAATGAAATGCAGATGGTGGATTTTCACAGATTCTCCATGGCAGGGTTTGTTTTACTAGGAAACAATTTGTTGGCTTCTGTTTACCGCCAGGCTGCTCCTGAAGCCAGGGATCCGGATTTTTCCCAGAGTAATTGTTTACTTTTCCTCCAGGAACTTGTCCCAGCCTCTTTTAAACTCGGATACACTAATTGCTGTTACCACATTTTCCAGCAACGAGTTCCAGATCTTAACTATGCGTTCAGTAAAAAAATATTTTCTTCTATTTGTTTTAAAAGTATTTCCATATCACCTCATTGAGTGTCTCCCACTCTTTGTAATTTTTGAAAGAGTAAAAAAAAAATCGATGCACTTTTACCAGTTCCACACCACTCAGGATTTTGTAGACCTCAGTAGAGAATGACACGGGGACAAACTTTTTCTGGTCCCCCGCAAGTTCTTTTCCTGTCCCTGCCCCATTCCTGCAAGCTCCGTCCTCGTCTGCGCAAGCCTCAAACGCTTTAAAAGCATAAGTGTTTGAGGTTTGTGCAGTTAAGGCTGAGCTTACAGGAATGGGGCAGGGACAGGAAAAGAACTTGCGGGGGACCAGAAAAAGTTTGTCCCCGTGTCATTCTCTAGACCAGTGATTCCCAACCCTGTCCTGGAGGAACACCAGGCCAAT
This sequence comes from Geotrypetes seraphini, assembly GCF_902459505.1. Lineage (NCBI taxonomy): Eukaryota > Metazoa > Chordata > Amphibia > Gymnophiona > Dermophiidae > Geotrypetes > Geotrypetes seraphini. Next base: position 7,811,806 of record NC_047087.1, on the reverse strand, counting down.
CGGGTTTTCAGGCTAGCCCTAATGAATATGCATGAGAGAGATTTGCATATGATGGAAGTGATAGGCATGCAAATTTGCTTCATGCATATTCATTAGGGCTAGCCTGAAAACCCAATTGGCCTGGTGTTCCTCCAGGACAGGGTTGGGAACCACTGCTCTAGACCTCAGTCATTTCTCCACTGAACCGTCTCTTTTCCAAGCTGAAGAGCCTTAACCTCTAGCTTTTCCTGATATGAGAAGCGTTCCTCCCCTTAATCATTTGAACCTTTTCTAGTTCCACCCTATCTTTGACTAGAATTGAATACAGTACTCAAGGCGAGGTCCCGCCATGGAGTGATCCAGAGGCATGATGATCTTCTTGGTCTGATTTACCCTCCCTTTCCCAATAATTCCTTTTTTTGGCCACCTCCATTCACTGAACAGACGATTTCAATGTTTTGTCTATGATGACACCTAGATCTTTTTCTTGGGCGCTGCCTCCAAAGGTGGACCCAAGCATTAGGGAATTATAATTTGGATTCTTTTCCCCCAATGGGCATCACTTTGCCTTTGTCCACATCACATTTCATTTGCCCTTTGGTTTTCACAGTCTGCGAGTGTTTTAACAACTTTGGACAGTTTTGTGTCATCTGCAGATTTAAATCCCTCCCTGCCTTTTACATAACCACGCAAGAGTTTTTAGCGCCAGGCAGCGTGCTGAATGCTCTGCGCTGTTCTGTTATAGAATTGCTATGAGCGTCGGAGCAGCGTAGAGCATGCAACGCGCCGGCCATTGCTAAAAACCTTTTGCACAGCTTTCTAAAGGGGGGGGGGGCGTTAATCACTTCACTCCTCAATCCAATTTCCAGATCATTTATAAATAACTTAAGTAGCCCCGGTCTCAGTCCAGTCCCTGCGCCACTCCACAATTTGTCCTCCTCCCTAGAGAAAAATGGCCTTTTAACCTTACCCTCTCTTTTCCAGTTCCCAATCTAGAACAAAGCATTGCAAATTAAATCCTAATACAATGGTACAGTATCAGAAATATACGCATTGAAACAGCACAAGAGAATAGAAAGATGAGAAAAGCCAGCAGAATACAGATGATACATCATAATAGATGGTCCCAGAACATTCAAATAACATTGTTGCTACATAACAATGAAACATCTTAAGAGGCAGACAAGATGAGTAAGACAAAGGAACTGGGATAAAGAGATAGGGGGCTCAATAGTCAGCTGGCAACAGCAGCCAGCATTTTGCTGGCCATGATTATTCATTGCCAGACCATGTCTGGGCAACAGCACCGACTATCCTGGCATACGTGGCCAGATAAAACCAGGTTAAATGCAATATTCAGCACTTAACGGCTACAAACTGTTTTTTATGGGGTTATCTTAGCTTGTTAGAGACTGAATATTGGCACTAAGGGGGTCTTTTACAAATCTGTGGTAGTTGAAAAGGTGATGGCAAAAGCTAGAAGGACGCTAGGTTGCATAGGGAGAGGTTTGGCCAGTAGGAAAAAGGAGGTATTGATGCCCCTGTATAAGACTCTGGTGAGACCTCATTTAGAATATTGTTACAATTCTGGAGGCCACACCTTCAAAAAGATATAAAAAGGATGGAGTCGGTCCAGAGGAAGGCTACTAAAATGGTGTGTGGTCTTTGTGGGAACAGACTTAAAGATCTCAATCTGTATACTTTGGAGGAAAGGCGGGAGGGGGAGATATGATAGAGACGTTTAAATACCTACATAATATAAATGTACATGAGTCGAGTCTCTTTCGTCTGTAAGGAAGCTCTGGAATGAGAGGGCATAGGAGGAAGTTAAGAGGTGAGAGGCTCAGGAGTAATCTGAGGAAATACTTTTTTACAGAAAGGGTGGTAGATGCATGGAACAGTCTCCCAGAAGAAGTGGTGGAGACAGAGACTGTGTCTGAATTCAAGAGGGCCTGGGATAGGCACGTGGGATCTCTCAGAGAGAGAAAGAGATAATGGTTACTGTGGATGGGCCATATGGCCTTTATCTGCCATCATGTTTCTAAAGCCCATTCAATTCCAGTGGGCTTCAGTGCATTTACCGTGGCATCATCATTACCATGGCTTTGTAAAAGGGGCCCTTAATGAGCTAAGTGCTGGTTCTGCCCTCAGAATGCCCACAAAGTATCCAGTTTTGGTTTAGGTGCTGAGTATTTTCAGTCAATGGCGTAGTGAGGATACGTGGCGCCCCTCTCCCACCCTCTTCTCTGCACCTGCTCCTTCCCGACCCCCCCTGCCGTGCACATGGCCCCCTTCATACTTCTTTAATTTTCCAGGTGACAGCAACAACACAAACTTGCTATCCCTCTGATGTTACTTCTTAGACGTGGGGCCCAGAAGTGATGTCAGAGAGAGGCGAGTTCGTAATGCTGCTTGCGTAGGAAAAATGAAAGAGGTACAAGGGAAGGGGCGCATACGTGTGGCGGGGGACAGAGAGGAGGACGGGTGCACTGCCCTTTAAAAAGACCACGCCAGGGGTGGACTGCGAGTTCCTGGAGGAAAAGTCTGTTATTGAGAAAGACATGGGGGAAGCCATTGCTTGCCCTGTATTGGTAGCATGGAATGTTGCTACTCTTTGGGATTCTAGAATCTTGTAACTCTCTGGGATTGCGGAATCTTGCTATTCTTTGAGATTCTGTATGGAATGTTGTTACTCTTTGGGATTCTAGAATCTTGTTACTCTCTGGGATTCCGGAATCTTGCTATTCTTTGAGATTCTGTATGGAATGTTGCTACTCTTTGGGGTTCTAGAATCTTGTTACTCTCTGGGATTCCGGAATCTTGCTATTCTTTGAGATTCTATATGGAATGTTGCTACTCTTTGGGATTCTAGAATCTTGTTACTCTCTGGGATTCCGGAACCTTGCTATTCTTGGAGATTCTGAATGGAATATTGCTACTCTTTGGGGTTCTGGAATCTTGCTTTTCTTTGATATTATGGAATGTTGCTACTCTTTGGAAGAATCTTGTTACTCTCTGGGATTCCGGAATCTTGCTATTCTTTGAGATTCTGTATGGAATGTTGCTATTCTTTGGGATTCTAGAATCTTGTTACTCTCTGGGATTCCAGAATCTTGCTATTCCTTGGGATTCTGTACGGAATGTTGCTACTCTTTGGGTTTTGGCCAGGGACTAGGGACCTGGATTGGCCACCGTGAGAATGGGCTACTGGGCTTGATGGACCGTTGGTCTGACCCAGTAAGGCTGTTCTTATGTTTTTAGTGGAGTGTGAAATATGTAAGTGCCATTGGAAATGCCTGGTTAGCTTCTGTGAAGGGATTTAAACCACTAGGAGCCATTTCTGCCACGGTTTCTGTGCAGATCATCAAGAAGGGTCACAAGAACTGTCTCTGTTCCATACCCAGGTCTGAGGCCAGATTGATATGGCTCTAGGCAATTACTTTGAGTTAGCCAGTCAATGAGTTGAATGCAAACTGTCTGTTCTATAAGTTTTGCCAACAAAGGAATGTTAGAGACTGCTGAGTAGTTTTCAACTTTGTCCTCATCAAGAAAGTTCTTTTCCAGTAGGGGGCGCACCACAGCTCTTTTTAGTGTTGTTAGCAGCTGCCCTTTCATAAGCAAGGAGTTGACAATGTTGGTGGCCCCTTCCATGAGGCCTCTGAGTCCTACTGGGTAGGAGTCAAAGGGGCATCAAGTCAGTCATAGGTTTTTCAAGGTGTTTTCGTGAGCCTCCTCTGTTTGCTGGTTGAATGAGCCCCATATGGCTGGGGGGGGGGGGGGAGAACCAGGTACTTATGGTCTGCCTTCCTTAATCATTTTAAATATGTTTTTAAAGCGCTAGGTGAAAGCAGGTATTTTGTACTCCACCCATTTCAATCTCATGGAGGTTCTCTTGGCAGTGTGTACTTTCATGTAGTTTGTGTATCTAAAACAGGGTTAATGTTTGAAAGAATGGAAAGAGGAGAAATAACGTGCAATTGTAGAGAAGTCAGGAAGCAGAGGATGAGGGTGAGGGGCTTGTCTGCTGTCCTCTCGTCCTTGCCCTGAGACACTCTTTGGAAGGGAAAAGTCGGAGCTCCACATCCCAGGAGAGCCTCTGATCTCCGTAAGAGGGTCTCGTGGAGCATCCTCAATAATTCACCAGCAGCTGACAGTCGTCTTGAATTCTAGAATGGCATAAAAATGTACGAACTATTTGTATAACCAAGTGTCCCGAATCAAAACCCACTTCCTGCAGGAGCTGTTTTTCTATGCGATGGGTATTTCGCTTGGCTGTTTCCCTTCTGTGAGCTCGGGGTCAATAACTCCTGCCCACAGAGATGAACATTCATTCCCCTTCACCTCATCCCAGCCCAGTATTTAAGTGGATGAAATCATTGAAATTCTGCAAAGCCGGCATTTTAGACAGACATGTCCCCCTGCAAAATTAGGGCGGGGGTTATCTCTCCAGGCCAAAGCCTATTCAGGGCTCTAATTGCCTTCCATTTGTGCAGACATCAAAAGGCTCTGTTGACAAGATGTAAGTGTGAAATATGTCTGTAAATGAATTTTAGGAAGCCGGGTAAAATGCTCCAGCTTGGCACACTGAAAAACGAATTCTATTCTGAGTCCTGATTTTCTGTTGGTTTACAAACTAAACTGACTCAAACTAATCCTTGTGATTTCATCTTGCAGGGCACAGACTGAGGACCTCCCCCTCCATCTACCTGTACACGAGACCCTTCTCCAGTCCAGACAGCTGCCTCTTCCTCCTAGAGCTATCTCTCCAGCCATCGGTTTCTTCCCTGGGACCCGTCCTTCGCTCTGCTGTTTCAGTCCTGAGAGATGGGGCCCCTCCAGTGTCAGCTTCATCCTCTCTGCCACTTCAAGCCTTGGATTCAGTAGGTTTCTGGAAAGCTCTAAACGCTAACCCTTCAGTTCGCTTGTCCTTTGCCAGCAGTTCTTTCATTTCCTCAGTCAGCCGCTCTTTAACTTTGGTCCTGGGGTCTTCATCCATGAAATGTACACTCCTTCCATAACCCCCTTCCTCCTTGCACATTTTAGTTCCTGGAAAGGTTGGGAACAAAATTAAAGATGATTGCAGAGAAAGAGTCCAAGGACTGCCGCTGTCTGGCGTTCTGGAGGATGGAGTACTGACATCTATCATCTGCCCTGAGGAGAACTTACCAGTCACAAGAATCCTCTTGGATGAATAACAACACCTGGATTTCTACAGGGGTGTCCTGTGAACGCCTCCCAAGGGTAGGGGCAGAGGGCGAGAGGAAAGAAAGACTGGGTGACGTCCCATGGGATACTGCTGGTGGCAGCTCTAGTGCCTTGTCCTGAGAGGTCTGGGTGGCAGTGGGTAAGATCGGGGCTTGGGATACGTCATTTCCAGCGGTGTAGTCTGTGCCCTTGCCAGGAGATTGCATCATATGCCCCTCTACTGTGACCATAATGATGAGTGAAATCTGTGATCCGACTTCCTCTTCCCCTCTGGGGGTCGTCACTGCTACCTGCGTATCAAAGGTGGAACTGAGGGTCTCCTGCAAAAACCTGTTGGACAGAGACACATTAAATAAATCTGACCCCAGTGTTGTGCTCCTCATGCAGTCCCAGGGGCAGTGGATGGAGGTAAGTGTGATGGGGATTCGGTACCTGGGACAGTAGATGGTGGTATTTGTGATTGGAGGGGGGGGGGTGGTATCTCAAGCAACACTTGAAACTGTATTTATTTATTCAATTTTCTAGACTGTTCTCTCAGTGGAACTCAGGACAGTTTTTACATGAATTTATTCAGGTACTTGAGTATTTTTCCATGTCTGTCCTGGTGGGTTCACAATCTATCTAATATACCTGAGACAATGGGGGGATTCACTAAGCCCACCGATCAAGTTCCGACCACTTAACGACCCCTTTTCGACCCGATTTTCCTCCGACCCGATTCACTAACCTCTGTCCTGATCATCCTCCTATCCGTGCATGCAAATGAGGGGGAACGGCATGCAAATGTAGGCAGGCAGCGATTCACTAAACAAATCTGGAACTCCGACTGGGCTGGCCGATCAACTAAAGAAGCGACTGCTGGGGACCAGAAAATCACTGCTTTCCGACTGCATCTCCTGCTCTCTTGCCCCAACTCTCCTCTCACCACCCTGAATCTCTCCTTCCTGCCGCCTCGACTCGCCACCCTGCTCTCACCCCGGATCTCTCTTGCTGCTCCGACTCTCCTGCCCTTCCCTGCACTGCGAGCCCGTGGTTTTAACCCGTGGGTTAAAACCACGGGCTCGCGCAGAAAAAGAGAAGCAAAAAAAGTCACTGCTCTATAAACATGTGCAGACCATCTACAGATGGTCTGTGCATGCTTCGGGATTGCTATTCAGCGATTCCTGCAGTCGGTTGGGGGTATGATTCTGAGCATCCTCATTTGCATGAGGATGTGTCGTGAATCAGACCCCTGGACCTGGATCGGATCAGTAGGTCCGTTTAGTGAATCCCCCTGTAAGTGACTTGCCCAGGGTCACAAGGAGCAGTGCAGTGTGGGTGTGAACTCACAATCTCAGGGAGCTGAGGCTGTAGCTTTAACCACTGCCACACTCTCCCCTGGAAGTAAGCATGAGGGGGAGGGATCTTCATACAAAACCTGAAATTGTGGATGGCAGTAGGTGTGAGGGGGCAGGATATTTCCTATATCACCTGAGACAGAAGCTGGAGGTAGGTCTAATGGGGATAGAGCACCTCATGGAATCCCAGGAACAGTGGCTGGAGGTAGATGTGATGGGGTGGGGTATCTCATGACAGGGGGCCTGCTACCATCATGATGATTAGGTTGGTTTCTTCCCGTGTGTGGTGAAGTGTTGTCTTCAGATTGCCTGTTGATCAGATTCTCTGTTATGGAATTACTCATTGAAGTCTCTTCCATCGTTACTCATGTTCTAATGATTCTGTGCCAGAAAAACCGCATTGTGGAAGCAGTTCGGTGCTGGTTGTAGACTGGAGGGCCCTGTTGTTTTGGAAGCCTCTGTGAACCTGATTCTCGCAGTCGGTGACATCTGTTCTGAGTTTCTGTCTTGAGCACTCTCAATGGCTGTCTCCTTATCCCAGTCCTGCTGCACAGTGTTGTCAGTTGAAGGAGTCGTTTGTGACTCCTGGAAGAGCAGAATCGGATAAAACATTACCGTTATTAGTAGTGAAGGGCTTTGAAGTGTTGCTGGATTGGCAGGTTGTTTAGAATAATTCCAGCATGGTGTTTAAATTACGACTTCTTAAACATCTTTGACTATTCTTGGATTTCATTTCTTTCCTGATGGGACATCCCATTTCACAATGGGACTATTTCAATAGCTTATGCTTGGGCTCAAGTAGGCTGTTGGCATTTCAGAACTGGCAGCAAGATCAATGATTGGACACCCTAGATCAGAGGTAGGCAATTCTGGTCCTCGAGAACTGGAGCCAGGTCAGGTTTTCAGGATATCCACAATAAACATCTCAAGGAGGCAGTGCATGCAAATCCCTCTCATACATACTCATTGTGGATATCCTGAAAATCTGACCTGCCTGTGGCTCTTGAGGACCAGAATTGCCTACTTCTGCCCTAGAAAGACTGTTTGTAGCAGGTTTCTGGGCCTCACTGATTCATATTAGGTAGGGGCAGTCCACCAATTTGAATTTTGGTGGGAGAGTCAGTTGGTGTCTTTTTGTTTCCATAGGATGGAAAAGTCTCTGGTGGGTTTAAAGATGTTCTCCTCAAGGATCTGGGTTACAAATTTCTGACCAACTGACTTTCCCACCAAAATTCAAATTGGTGGATTGTCCTGTTCCCAGTCAGGTCAGTGAACCCACTATTTACAAGGACAAACTGCAGATCTCACAGTATACCCTGAAGAAAGCCACAGCATGGTGGCTGAAACATCGATTTCTACCTGACAAGACGTAGCGAGACCCAGAAACCTGCTACAAGCATAATGCCAGCTGCGTAAACCCTGAGAGAATATGCCTTTGGCTTCCTCATAAAATGTGGGTCGATTTAAAGATACTTTATTTAGTCTTCAGGGTTATTCGTGTGTGTGGTGGGGGAGAACACAACACGAAACTATCAGAATGATAAGTTAATGAAGTATATGTCAAAGCACTCTCTGTGTTGCAGCCAGAATAACTGTTGATCCCCTTGTTTAGGGAGGTAGACAAAGTATGAGTGTGGTCATAGATGTTCTCAGCTGTGAATCTTCTGTTCTGAGGATGTGGGAGGAAGAAAATGACTTCTGTTGATCCCCTTGTTTAGGGAGATAGACAAAGTATGAGTGTGGTCATAGATGTTCTCAGCTGTGAATCTTATGTTCTGAGGATGTGGGAGGAAGAAAATGACTTCTGTTGATCCCCTTGTTTAGGGAGATAGACAAAGTATGAGTGTGCTCATAGATGTTCTCAGCTGTGAATCTTATGTTCTGAGGATGTGGGAGGAAGAAAATGACTTCTGTTGATCCCCTTGTTTAGGGAGGTAGACAAAGTATGAGTGTGGTCATAGATGTTCTCAGCTGTGAATCTTATGTTCTGAGGATGTGGGAGGAAGAAAATGACTTCTGTTGATCCCCTTGTTTAGGGAGATAGACAAAGTATGAGTGTGCTCATAGATGTTCTCAGCTGTGAATCTTATGTTCTGAGGATGTGGGAGGAAGAAAATGACTTCTGTTGATCCCCTTGTTTAGGGAGATAGACAAAGTATGAGTGTGCTCATAGATGTTCTCAGCTGTGAATCTTATGTTCTGAGGATGTGGGAGGAAGAAAATGACTTCTGTTGATCCCCTTGTTTAGGGAGGTAGACAAAGTATGAGTGTGGTCATAGATGTTCTCAGCTGTGAATCTTCTGTTCTGAGGATGTGGGAGGAAGAAAATGACTTCTGTTGATCCCCTTGTTTAGGGAGGTAGACAAAGTATGAGTGTGGTCATAGATGTTCTCAGCTGTGAATCTTATGTTCTGAGGATGTGGGAGGAAGAAAATGACTTCTGTTGATCCCCTTGTTTAGGGAGGTAGACAAAGTATGAGTGTGGTCATAGATGTTCTCAGCTGTGAATCTTATGTTCTGAGGATGTGGGAGGAAGAAAATGACTTCTGTTGATCCCCTTGTTTAGGGAGGTAGACAAAGTATGAGTGTGCTCATAGATGTTCTCAGCTGTGAATCTTCTGTTCTGAGGATGTGGGAGGAAGAAAATGACTTCTGTTGATCCCCTTGTTTAGGGAGGTAGACAAAGTATGAGTGTGCTCATAGATGTTCTCAGCTGTGAATCTTATGTTCTGAGGATGTGGGAGGAAGAAAATGACTTCTGTTGATCCCCTTGTTTAGGGAGGTAGACAAAGTATGAGTGTGGTCATAGATGTTCTCAGCTGTGAATCTTATGTTCTGAGGATGTGGGAGGAAGAAAATGACTTCTGTTGATCCCCTTGTTTAGGGAGGTAGACAAAGTATGAGTGTGCTCATAGATGTTCTCAGCTGTGAATCTTCTGTTCTGAGGATGTGGGAGGAAGAAAATGACTTCTGTTGATCCCCTTGTTTAGGGAGGTAGACAAAGTATGAGTGTGGTCATAGATGTTCTCAGCTGTGAATCTTATGTTCTGAGGATGTGGGAGGAAGAAAATGACTTCTGTTGATCCCCTTGTTTAGGGAGGTAGACAAAGTATGAGTGTGCTCATAGATGTTCTCAGCTGTGAATCTTATGTTCTGAGGATGTGGGAGGAAGAAAATGACTTCTGTTGATCCCCTTGTTTAGGGAGGTAGACAAAGTATGAGTGTGGTCATAGATGTTCTCAGCTGTGAATCTTATGTTCTGAGGATGTGGGAGGAAGAAAATGACTTCTGTTGATCCCCTTGTTTAGGGAGGTAGACAAAGTATGAGTGTGGTCATAGATGTTCTCAGCTGTGAATCTTATGTTCTGAGGATGTGGGAGGAAGAAAATGACTTCTGTTGATCCCCTTGTTTAGGGAGGTAGACAAAGTATGAGTGTGCTCATAGATGTTCTCAGCTGTGAATCTTATGTTCTGAGGATGTGGGAGGAAGAAAATGACTTCTGTTGATCCCCTTGTTTAGGGAGATAGACAAAGTATGAGTGTGCTCATAGATGTTCTCAGCTGTGAATCTTATGTTCTGAGGATGTGGGAGGAAGAAAATGACTTCTGTTGATCCCCTTGTTTAGGGAGGTAGACAAAGTATGAGTGTGGTCATAGATGTTCTCAGCTGTGAATCTTATGTTCTGAGGATGTGGGAGGAAGAAAATGACTTCTGTTGATCCCCTTGTTTAGGGAGATAGACAAAGTATGAGTGTGGTCATAGATGTTCTCAGCTGTGAATCTTATGTTCTGAGGATGTGGGAGGAAGAAAATGACTTCTGTTGATCCCCTTGTTTAGGGAGGTAGACAAAGTATGAGTGTGGTCATAGATGTTCTCAGCTGTGAATCTTATGTTCTGAGGATGTGGGAGGAAGAAAATGACTTCTGTTGATCCCCTTGTTTAGGGAGGTAGACAAAGTATGAGTGTGCTCATAGATGTTCTCAGCTGTGAATCTTATGTTCTGAGGATGTGGGAGGAAGAAAATGACTTCTGTTGATCCCCTTGTTTAGGGAGGTAGACAAAGTATGAGTGTGGTCATAGATGTTCTCAGCTGTGAATCTTATGTTCTGAGGATGTGGGAGGAAGAAAATGACTTCTGTTGATCCCCTTGTTTAGGGAGGTAGACAAAGTATGAGTGTGCTCATAGATGTTCTCAGCTGTGAATCTTATGTTCTGAGGATGTGGGAGGAAGAAAATGACTTCTGTTGATCCCCTTGTTTAGGGAGGTAGACAAAGTATGAGTGTGGTCATAGATGTTCTCAGCTGTGAATCTTATGTTCTGAGGATGTGGGAGGAAGAAAATGACTTCTGTTGATCCCCTTGTTTAGGGAGGTAGACAAAGTATGAGTGTGGTCATAGATGTTCTCAGCTGTGAATCTTATGTTCTGAGGATGTGGGAGGAAGAAAATGACTTCTGTTGATCCCCTTGTTTAGGGAGGTAGACAAAGTATGAGTGTGGTCATAGATGTTCTCAGCTGTGAATCTTATGTTCTGAGGATGTGGGAGGAAGAAAATGACTTCTGTTGATCCCCTTGTTTAGGGAGGTAGACAAAGTATGAGTGTGCTCATAGATGTTCTCAGCTGTGAATCTTATGTTCTGAGGATGTGGGAGGAAGAAAATGACTTCTGTTGATCCCCTTGTTTAGGGAGGTAGACAAAGTATGAGTGTGCTCATAGATGTTCTCAGCTGTGAATCTTATGTTCTGAGGATGTGGGAGGAAGAAAATGACTTCTGTTGATCCCCTTGTTTAGGGAGGTAGACAAAGTATGAGTGTGCTCATAGATGTTCTCAGCTGTGAATCTTATGTTCTGAGGATGTGGGAGGAAGAAAATGACTTCTGTTGATCCCCTTGTTTAGGGAGGTAGACAAAGTATGAGTGTGCTCATAGATGTTCTCAGCTGTGAATCTTATGTTCTGAGGATGTGGGAGGAAGAAAATGACTTCTGTTGATCCCCTTGTTTAGGGAGGTAGACAAAGTATGAGTGTGGTCATAGATGTTCTCAGCTGTGAATCTTATGTTCTGAGGATGTGGGAGGAAGAAAATGACTTCTGTTGATCCCCTTGTTTAGGGAGGTAGACAAAGTATGAGTGTGGTCATAGATGTTCTCAGCTGTGAATCTTATGTTCTGAGGATGTGGGAGGAAGAAAATGACTTCTGTTGATCCCCTTGTTTAGGGAGGTAGACAAAGTATGAGTGTGCTCATAGATGTTCTCAGCTGTGAATCTTATGTTCTGAGGATGTGGGAGGAAGAAAATGACTTCTGTTGATCCCCTTGTTTAGGGAGGTAGACAAAGTATGAGTGTGGTCATAGATGTTCTCAGCTGTGAATCTTCTGTTCTGAGGATGTGGGAGGAAGAAAATGACTTCTGTTGATCCCCTTGTTTAGGGAGGTAGACAAAGTATGAGTGTGGTCATAGATGTTCTCAGCTGTGAATCTTATGTTCTGAGGATGTGGGAGGAAGAAAATGACTTCTGTTGATCCCCTTGTTTAGGGAGGTAGACAAAGTATGAGTGTGGTCATAGATGTTCTCAGCTGTGAATCTTATGTTCTGAGGATGTGGGAGGAAGAAAATGACTTCTGTTGATCCCCTTGTTTAGGGAGGTAGACAAAGTATGAGTGTGCTCATAGATGTTCTCAGCTGTGAATCTTCTGTTCTGAGGATGTGGGAGGAAGAAAATGACTTCTGTTGATCCCCTTGTTTAGGGAGGTAGACAAAGTATGAGTGTGGTCATAGATGTTCTCAGCTGTGAATCTTATGTTCTGAGGATGTGGGAGGAAGAAAATGACTTCTGTTGATCCCCTTGTTTAGGGAGGTAGACAAAGTATGAGTGTGGTCATAGATGTTCTCAGCTGTGAATCTTATGTTCTGAGGATGTGGGAGGAAGAAAATGACTTCTGTTGATCCCCTTGTTTAGGGAGGTAGACAAAGTATGAGTGTGCTCATAGATGTTCTCAGCTGTGAATCTTCTGTTCTGAGGATGTGGGAGGAAGAAAATGACTTCTGTTGATCCCCTTGTTTAGGGAGGTAGACAAAGTATGAGTGTGGTCATAGATGTTCTCAGCTGTGAATCTTATGTTCTGAGGATGTGGGAGGAAGAAAATGACTTCTGTTGATCCCCTTGTTTAGGGAGGTAGACAAAGTATGAGTGTGGTCATAGATGTTCTCAGCTGTGAATCTTATGTTCTGAGGATGTGGGAGGAAGAAAATGACTTCTGTTGATCCCCTTGTTTAGGGAGGTAGACAAAGTATGAGTGTGCTCATAGATGTTCTCAGCTGTGAATCTTATGTTCTGAGGATGTGGGAGGAAGAAAATGACTTCTGTTGATCCCCTTGTTTAGGGAGGTAGACAAAGTATGAGTGTGCTCATAGATGTTCTCAGCTGTGAATCTTATGTTCTGAGGATGTGGGAGGAAGAAAATGACTTCTGTTGATCCCCTTGTTTAGGGAGGTAGACAAAGTATGAGTGTGGTCATAGATGTTCTCAGCTGTGAATCTTATGTTCTGAGGATGTGGGAGGAAGAAAATGACTTCTGTTGATCCCCTTGTTTAGGGAGATAGACAAAGTATGAGTGTGCTCATAGATGTTCTCAGCTGTGAATCTTATGTTCTGAGGATGTGGGAGGAAGAAAATGACTTCTGTTGATCCCCTTGTTTAGGGAGATAGACAAAGTATGAGTGTGCTCATAGATGTTCTCAGCTGTGAATCTTATGTTCTGAGGATGTGGGAGGAAGAAAATGACTTCTGTTGATCCCCTTGTTTAGGGAGATAGACAAAGTATGAGTGTGCTCATAGATGTTCTCAGCTGTGAATCTTATGTTCTGAGGATGTGGGAGGAAGAAAATGACTTCTGTTGATCCCCTTGTTTAGGGAGGTAGACAAAGTATGAGTGTGGTCATAGATGTTCTCAGCTGTGAATCTTATGTTCTGAGGATGTGGGAGGAAGAAAATGACTTCTGTTGATCCCCTTGTTTAGGGAGGTAGACAAAGTATGAGTGTGGTCATAGATGTTCTCAGCTGTGAATCTTATGTTCTGAGGATGTGGGAGGAAGAAAATGACTTCTGTTGATCCCCTTGTTTAGGGAGGTAGACAAAGTATGAGTGTGGTCATAGATGTTCTCAGCTGTGAATCTTATGTTCTGAGGATGTGGGAGGAAGAAAATGACTTCTGTTGATCCCCTTGTTTAGGGAGGTAGACAAAGTATGAGTGTGCTCATAGATGTTCTCAGCTGTGAATCTTATGTTCTGAGGATGTGGGAGGAAGAAAATGACTTCTGTTGATCCCCTTGTTTAGGGAGGTAGACAAAGTATGAGTGTGGTCATAGATGTTCTCAGCTGTGAATCTTATGTTCTGAGGATGTGGGAGGAAGAAAATGACTTCTGTTGATCCCCTTGTTTAGGGAGGTAGACAAAGTATGAGTGTGCTCATAGATGTTCTCAGCTGTGAATCTTATGTTCTGAGGATGTGGGAGGAAGAAAATGACTTCTGTTGATCCCCTTGTTTAGGGAGGTAGACAAAGTATGAGTGTGCTCATAGATGTTCTCAGCTGTGAATCTTATGTTCTGAGGATGTGGGAGGAAGAAAATGACTTCTGTTGATCCCCTTGTTTAGGGAGGTAGACAAAGTATGAGTGTGCTCATAGATGTTCTCAGCTGTGAATCTTATGTTCTGAGGATGTGGGAGGAAGAAAATGACTTCTGTTGATCCCCTTGTTTAGGGAGGTAGACAAAGTATGAGTGTGGTCATAGATGTTCTCAGCTGTGAATCTTATGTTCTGAGGATGTGGGAGGAAGAAAATGACTTCTGTTGATCCCCTTGTTTAGGGAGGTAGACAAAGTATGAGTGTGGTCATAGATGTTCTCAGCTGTGAATCTTATGTTCTGAGGATGTGGGAGGAAGAAAATGACTTCTGTTGATCCCCTTGTTTAGGGAGGTAGACAAAGTATGAGTGTGGTCATAGATGTTCTCAGCTGTGAATCTTATGTTCTGAGGATGTGGGAGGAAGAAAATGACTTCTGTTGATCCCCTTGTTTAGGGAGATAGACAAAGTATGAGTGTGCTCATAGATGTTCTCAGCTGTGAATCTTATGTTCTGAGGATGTGGGAGGAAGAAAATGACTTCTGTTGATCCCCTTGTTTAGGGAGATAGACAAAGTATGAGTGTGCTCATAGATGTTCTCAGCTGTGAATCTTATGTTCTGAGGATGTGGGAGGAAGAAAATGACTTCTGTTGATCCCCTTGTTTAGGGAGATAGACAAAGTATGAGTGTGCTCATAGATGTTCTCAGCTGTGAATCTTATGTTCTGAGGATGTGGGAGGAAGAAAATGACTTCTGTTGATCCCCTTGTTTAGGGAGGTAGACAAAGTATGAGTGTGGTCATAGATGTTCTCAGCTGTGAATCTTATGTTCTGAGGATGTGGGAGGAAGAAAATGACTTCTGTTGATCCCCTTGTTTAGGGAGGTAGACAAAGTATGAGTGTGGTCATAGATGTTCTCAGCTGTGAATCTTATGTTCTGAGGATGTGGGAGGAAGAAAATGACTTCTGTTGATCCCCTTGTTTAGGGAGGTAGACAAAGTATGAGTGTGCTCATAGATGTTCTCAGCTGTGAATCTTATGTTCTGAGGATGTGGGAGGAAGAAAATGACTTCTGTTGATCCCCTTGTTTAGGGAGGTAGACAAAGTATGAGTGTGCTCATAGATGTTCTCAGCTGTGAATCTTATGTTCTGAGGATGTGGGAGGAAGAAAATGACTTCTGTTGATCCCCTTGTTTAGGGAGATAGACAAAGTATGAGTGTGGTCATAGATGTTCTCAGCTGTGAATCTTATGTTCTGAGGATGTGGGAGGAAGAAAATGACTTCTGTTGATCCCCTTGTTTAGGGAGATAGACAAAGTATGAGTGTGCTCATAGATGTTCTCAGCTGTGAATCTTATGTTCTGAGGATGTGGGAGGAAGAAAATGACTTCTGTTGATCCCCTTGTTTAGGGAGATAGACAAAGTATGAGTGTGCTCATAGATGTTCTCAGCTGTGAATCTTATGTTCTGAGGATGTGGGAGGAAGAAAATGACTTCTGTTGATCCCCTTGTTTAGGGAGGTAGACAAAGTATGAGTGTGGTCATAGATGTTCTCAGCTGTGAATCTTATGTTCTGAGGATGTGGGAGGAAGAAAATGACTTCTGTTGATCCCCTTGTTTAGGGAGGTAGACAAAGTATGAGTGTGCTCATAGATGTTCTCAGCTGTGAATCTTATGTTCTGAGGATGTGGGAGGAAGAAAATGACTTCTGTTGATCCCCTTGTTTAGGGAGGTAGACAAAGTATGAGTGTGGTCATAGATGTTCTCAGCTGTGAATCTTATGTTCTGAGGATGTGGGAGGAAGAAAATGACTTCTGTTGATCCCCTTGTTTAGGGAGGTAGACAAAGTATGAGTGTGGTCATAGATGTTCTCAGCTGTGAATCTTATGTTCTGAGGATGTGGGAGGAAGAAAATGACTTCTGTTGATCCCCTTGTTTAGGGAGGTAGACAAAGTATGAGTGTGCTCATAGATGTTCTCAGCTGTGAATCTTATGTTCTGAGGATGTGGGAGGAAGAAAATGACTTCTGTTGATCCCCTTGTTTAGGGAGATAGACAAAGTATGAGTGTGCTCATAGATGTTCTCAGCTGTGAATCTTATGTTCTGAGGATGTGGGAGGAAGAAAATGACTTCTGTTGATCCCCTTGTTTAGGGAGGTAGACAAAGTATGAGTGTGCTCATAGATGTTCTCAGCTGTGAATCTTATGTTCTGAGGATGTGGGAGGAAGAAAATGACTTCTGTTGATCCCCTTGTTTAGGGAGGTAGACAAAGTATGAGTGTGCTCATAGATGTTCTCAGCTGTGAATCTTATGTTCTGAGGATGTGGGAGGAAGAAAATGACTTCTGTTGATCCCCTTGTTTAGGGAGGTAGACAAAGTATGAGTGTGGTCATAGATGTTCTCAGCTGTGAATCTTATGTTCTGAGGATGTGGGAGGAAGAAAATGACTTCTGTTGATCCCCTTGTTTAGGGAGGTAGACAAAGTATGAGTGTGCTCATAGATGTTCTCAGCTGTGAATCTTATGTTCTGAGGATGTGGGAGGAAGAAAATGACTTCTGTTGATCCCCTTGTTTAGGGAGGTAGACAAAGTATGAGTGTGGTCATAGATGTTCTCAGCTGTGAATCTTATGTTCTGAGGATGTGGGAGGAAGAAAATGACTTCTGTTGATCCCCTTGTTTAGGGAGGTAGACAAAGTATGAGTGTGCTCATAGATGTTCTCAGCTGTGAATCTTATGTTCTGAGGATGTGGGAGGAAGAAAATGACTTCTGTTGATCCCCTTGTTTAGGGAGGTAGACAAAGTATGAGTGTGGTCATAGATGTTCTCAGCTGTGAATCTTATGTTCTGAGGATGTGGGAGGAAGAAAATGACTTCTGTTGATCCCCTTGTTTAGGGAGGTAGACAAAGTATGAGTGTGGTCATAGATGTTCTCAGCTGTGAATCTTATGTTCTGAGGATGTGGGAGGAAGAAAATGACTTCTGTTGATCCCCTTGTTTAGGGAGGTAGACAAAGTATGAGTGTGGTCATAGATGTTCTCAGCTGTGAATCTTATGTTCTGAGGATGTGGGAGGAAGAAAATGACTTCTGTTGATCCCCTTGTTTAGGGAGGTAGACAAAGTATGAGTGTGGTCATAGATGTTCTCAGCTGTGAATCTTATGTTCTGAGGATGTGGGAGGAAGAAAATGACTTCTGTTGATCCCCTTGTTTAGGGAGGTAGACAAAGTATGAGTGTGGTCATAGATGTTCTCAGCTGTGAATCTTATGTTCTGAGGATGTGGGAGGAAGAAAATGACTTCTGTTGATCCCCTTGTTTAGGGAGGTAGACAAAGTATGAGTGTGCTCATAGATGTTCTCAGCTGTGAATCTTATGTTCTGAGGATGTGGGAGGAAGAAAATGACTTCTGTTGATCCCCTTGTTTAGGGAGGTAGACAAAGTATGAGTGTGCTCATAGATGTTCTCAGCTGTGAATCTTATGTTCTGAGGATGTGGGAGGAAGAAAATGACTTCTGTTGATCCCCTTGTTTAGGGAGGTAGACAAAGTATGAGTGTGCTCATAGATGTTCTCAGCTGTGAATCTTCTGTTCTGAGGATGTGGGAGGAAGAAAATGACTTCTGTTGATCCCCTTGTTTAGGGAGGTAGACAAAGTATGAGTGTGGTCATAGATGTTCTCAGCTGTGAATCTTATGTTCTGAGGATGTGGGAGGAAGAAAATGACTTGGCTTTTCGGAAGAAATGGAAGATATTTATCTTCATAGGAGCTTAGGATCAGCTTTGGAAGAGGGACAACTGAACTGTAGGTGTAAGAATGAACATCCAGGAATATTGAGATACTGAATATGGATTTTATTGATTAGATACAATGAAGGATCTGAATCTTGTTTGGTTTGTATTTGTTTCTTGAATGCGGCTAAGACAGCAACTTATCTTCCCCTCCCCCTATTCTCTATTTCAGTAGATAACACTTTCGTGTCTTCAACTTGCAACCTCGGGATCATCTTTGACACCTCTCTCTTTTTCTCTGCACAAATCCAACAGACCACCAAAACCTGTTGTTTGTTTCTCTATAATATCACCCAAATCCTACCTTTCTTCTCTGAGCACACTACCAAAAGCCTCATCACCTCTTGCCCAGACTACTGCAACTTGCTTCTCACAGGTCTTCCACTTAACCATCTCACGGTGGCTAATCCAGACTATGGACTTTTCCTCCAGAAAATTGTCCAAACCTTTCTTAAAACCAGCTATGCTCTCCGCTCTTACCAAAACCTCTGGCAACACGTTCTGGAGCTTAACTATTCTCTGAGTGAAAAAATATTTCCTCCTAGTGGTTTTAAAAGTATTTCCTTGTACATGGGCGTAGTCAATTACCGCACCAATTAAAGCAATCAAGTTAGGCAGCCGAACATACGGCACCATTTACAGAATCAGGCCCTTAGTTCAGCGAATGGTCACCCGGATGGTGTCAGGGATCTCCCGTATGAGGAACGGCTGGATAAATTGCAGCTATACTCACTCGAGGAATGCAGAGAGAAGGGTGACATGATCGAGATGTTCAAATATCTCACGGGCCGTATCGAGGTGGAAGAGGACATCTTCTTTCTCAAAGGTCCCACATGAACAAGAGGGCATCCGTTGAAACTCAGGGGTGGGAAATTTCATGGTGACACCAGAAAATATTTCTTCACCAAAAGGGTGGTTGATTGCTGGAATAATCTTCCACTACAGGTAATTGAGGCCAGCAGCGTACCAAATTTTAAGACAAAATGGGATTGGTACGTGGGATCTCTACATAGGGGAAGGTAGGGGTGGGTCATTAGTATGGGCAGACTGGGTGGGCCGTGTCCCTTTTCTGCCGTCAGTTTCTATGTTTCTATTATGGAAGGAGTGATTTGGGGCAGATACCAATGGAGGTTTTGAATCTTGTTTGTTTTGAATTTTAACTTATTCTAAAAAGCAAAATGGCTGACCATATAGATCTAAATAATTGTCTGACCACGTGGTCCATAATTGCTACAAACTAGAAAAATCCACAGTGAAATTTTGTACTTCTGAGATATCTACTCTTTGGTATTCTTATATTACCACAATCAATACATACTTGATTGTTATAATTGAACTTTTTATAAACTCATCTTTAGGTAGCCTCAGTAAGTCATAAAGTCCCAAACCAGTAACTCAAAACTTTTAACTTTGAGCAGCCGAATTACTTATCTGTTATCTGCTTTTTTTATCAGCTGTCTTTTAAGAAGTGAGCCGATATGCTGTGGGTTAATTGCTCCATGTTCTGAGGCTTTTTTACCCCTTATAAACGTAATTACAATAATATGTATTGATTGTGGTAATATAATAAGAACAAAGAGTACCGTATTTTCACGCAGATAACGCGCACCCGTGTAAAACGCACACACGGGTATAGCGCGCAGAAACCACGATTTTATGTACAAAAACTTTTGTATACCGCGCTCACGGGTATACCGCGCATGCTGCCCGACTGTCCTTTCGCCCGCCCCGACTCTCCTCTGGCCACCCCGACTCTCCTTTCGCCCTCCCCGACTCTCCGTGCGCTGTCCCGACTATCCGTTCACCCTCTCTGACTTTCTGTGCACTGCCCCGACTCTCCATGCGCTGTCCCCCTTGAAGGTCTGTCCCCATCCTGAAAGCCTGATGCCCCCCCCGACGTCCGATACATCCCCCCCCCCGGCAGGACCACTCGCACCCCCACCCCGAAGGACCGCCGACTCCCCGACAATATCGGGCCAGAAGGGAGCCCAAACCCTCCTGGCCACGGCGACCCCCTACCCCCACCCCGCACTACATTACGGGCAGGAGGGATCCCAGGCCCTCCTGCCCTCGACGCAAACCCCCCTCCCTCCAATGACCGCCCCCCCCAAGAACCTCCGACCGCCCCCCCAGCCGACCCGTGACCCCCCTGGCCGACCCCCACGACACCCCCACCCGCCTTCCCCGTACCTATGTGCCTCAGGCCACGCCCCCAGGTGGGACCTAAGGCTCCAGGGCCTATTCTGATTGGCCTACGCGCCTTAGGCCCCACCAGTAGGCGGAGCTTTGGGACGGATGGGCCAATCCGGCCTCATTCCGTCGTTGGCTGCCTGCCGGACAGGCGGGTTTGGCTCCCGTCTGTCCGGCCAACTACCAAAGGTACGGGGAAGGGGGGTGGGGGTGTCGTGGGGGTCGGCCAGGGGGGTCGCGGGTCGGCTGGGGGGGCGGTCGGAGGTTCTTGGGGGGGGGCGGTCGTTGGAGGGAGGGGGGTTTGCGTCGAGGGCAGGAGGGCCTGGGATCCCTCCTGCCCGTAATGTAGTGCGGGGTGGGGGTAGGGGGTCGCCGTGGCCAGGAGGGTTTGGGCTCCCTCCTGGCCCGATATTGTCAGGGAGTTGGGGAGTCGGCCGGGCAAGAGGGCTTGGGCTCCTTCTTGCTCCGATCGTGGATGCGGGTGCGGGTGGGAGCGCGTGCGAGCGGTCGTTCGGAGTGGGGGTGCGAGCGGTCCTGCTGTGGGGGGTGAATCGGGCGTCGGGCGGGGTGGGAACTATGTAAAAAAATTTTTGTATACCGCGTTCACGCGTATAACACACGAGGGGTATGCGCGGTAGGTAAAAACGCGTATAACGCGCGCGTTATATGCGTGAAAATACGGTAGATATCTCAGTAGTACATAATTCCACTGTGGGTTTTTCTAGTTTGTAGCAATTTTGGACCACGTGGTCGGATAATTGTTTAGATCTGTTGGTCCTGACCATATAACTAGACATGGCTTAATAGGAATGAGTCGACATGGGCTTAGCAAAAGAAAGCCTTTTAAATTTTATGGAAGGTATAAACAAATTTGGGTAAAGGTGAGCCAGTTGATAGAATCCCTCCTGAAAGATTCCTCAGTAAATTAAAAAAAAGCTTTGGGAGAGGAAGCGATGTCCTTTGTTGGACTGGGTTTAAAGATAAAAAAAATAAAAAGCAGGGCTAATTGGTCAGTTTTCCAAATAGAGAAAGGTCAGTAGTGGAGGGTCATAAAGGAGCTGCAGAAAGCAGTGATGAGAGAGGTCCTCACATTTGCCGAAGACACAAATTTATTCAAAGCAAGACGATTGTGAGACTTTGCAGAAGGATCTCGTGAAAGGAGGGAGACTGCGCATCTAAATGGCAGATTATATTTAATGTGGCTATTAATGTGGAAAATGATACACTTATCGAAAAAAATAATCCTCGCTACAGGTATAAAATTCTTGGATTTGAGTTGGGAATCATCACCCAAGAAAATGAACTCGGAGTCAATGTGGACGATACGTTGAAATGTTCAGCCTGAAAAAAAAACAGATGTAATGGTATGGATTATTCGAAAAGGAATGGAGGTCAAAACAGGGAACATAATTATACCTCTCTATAGGTCCCTGCTTCAACTATGTGCAGGTCTGATTGCCCCATCTCAAAAGGATATAATTAGTGCCAGCAGAAAAGGTTCGTAGAAGAGGGACAACATGAATAAAGAAAGACTCTAAGGGCCCTTTTTATAAAGTCGTGGTAGCGATTCTGCCGTAGCAAATGCACCAAAGCCCATTCACTTCCTCTATGCGTTTGCCATGGGAGAATCGCCACCACTGCTTTGTAAAAGAGGCCCTTAGTTTGGAGAAAAGATGACTGAGAAGGGATAAAAATTGATAAAATTGGGAACAGATGATTAACTTTCCAAACAACACTAAAACATAGAAACATAGAAAGATGACGGCAGATAAGGGCTACAGCCCATCAAGTCTGCCCATACCATTGACCCCCTTTTAAGTCTACTGGCCCCCTTAACTCTACTGACCTGCTCTATTAAGTCTATATCCTAGCGACCCTATTCATTGGTATGACTCTCGCAGTGATCCCACATAGGTATCCCATTTATTCTTGAAGTCTGGGATACTGCGGGCCTCGATCACCTGTACTGGAAGCTTGTTCCAATGCTCTATCACTCGTTCTGTGAAGAAGTACTTCCTGACGTCTCCACGAAACTTCCCTCCCCTGAGTTTGAGCGGATGTCCTCTTGTGTTCGAGGGTCCTTTGAGAAGAAAGATATCATCTTCCACCTCGACCCGTCCCGTGATGTACTTAAATGTCTCAATCATGTCTCCCCTCTCCCTACGCTCCTCGAGAGTATAGAGCAGATTCTCCATGAAACTAAACGCCAACGGATGGAAAACAAACTGTACGAAGTCTTTTTTCATCCAGCTGACAATTAAGTTGTGGAATCTGTTGCCAGAGGAAGTTTGGATGTTCCTGGAGCAAAAGTCCTATAAAAGCCATTGTTTACTCCTTAAAATTTCATTGACTTTTCTTGATGTGCTGGCTACCTGTGAACGGGGACTGGCCAGGATGCTGGGCTCAGTGGACCCTGGTCCGACTCAACATGGCTTTTCATATGTTCCGATGAAATGGAGAATCACCGCAACCTGAAGTTTGGTATCTGATCACTTCTTAGCCTCTTTTTCGCTAGATCCGAGTGCAGGGGCTTAGCCACAGATTGAGGATGTTCCTTTAAAGCTCACTGTTCCTTCAGTATGGGTGGAGAGAGCAAAGATTCAGAAGAGAACAGTCGTGTCCTCGTGTGCGTAAAGGACTAGAATATTGATATTTACTTGTTTTCTTACTGTCTGAATCTAGGCCACTAATTTTTAACTTGGAGTCCCTTTGGATCCAAATGGCCCGAAGGAGAGTCGCAAAATACCTTCCCATGCGAGTCTGCAACACTCCTGACCAGTGGGGGGTAGGGGGGGGACATGCCAGTGCAGAGGGAAAGGTTTGAGAGGGGGGCTGATATGAGGGGAACCCACATAAATTTAGGCAGCCAGCGGCAGCCCGGTTAGACCCAAAATTCAAATATCTGGGCCTACTCTAGCCAGCGTTTCAAATACGCTGACCACCATAGCAGAATATTGACTGGAAAGTCTTTAAAGAAAGCTTAAATCCAGGCAACAGTGCTGAATATATGGGTCTTTGGTGGTATGCGGAAGCTGTCCACACTGACAGCAAAGCTACGACTGCTATTTACATGGTCCTGCTTGCTCAGTTAGTTGTAGAGGCAGTGACGCCGAGTACAGACTCCAGACTCTGCCCTTGGACCACAGTGGCACCAACCAGCGAGCACTGCGGCAATAGGAACTCCCGACCTGCTCTGTGCAATTTAACTGGGCAGGAGTTTGGGGATTTAGATCATACCTTTGCGAGTCATGTACAAGTACAGTTCCCTGTTTTAAAATTACCCCCCCAAGCTTGCTAGGTGTTGAGGACAGTGGACGAAGAAAGTGAAAGGTGTAGTTATGTCCTCTAGGACAGTGGTTCCCAACCCTGTCCTGGTGGACCACTAGGCCAATCGGGTTTTCAGGATAGCCCTAATGAATATGCATGGAGCTGATTTGCATGCCTGCCACTTCCATTATGCAAATCTCTCCCATGCATATTTATTAGGGCTAGCTTGAAAACCCGATTGGCTTAGTGGTCCTCCAGGACAGGGTTGGGAACCACTGCTCTAGGAGGTCTGGAGGCGGATACAAGTGTTCTTAAGGTAAACCTTGTTAAAAGGTCTAATGCAGGGGTGCCCAACGCGTCGATCGCGATCGACCAGTAGCTCAGGAAGGCAACGCGAGTCGATCGCGGAGCCTATCCCGGGCTCTGTGATAGACTCGTGTTGCCGTTCTGATCTACGGGCCGATCAGCCTTCCTCTCCAGTTTTCTTTCTCCCTAGGGCCTTTTAGCTGGGCGATCCGCCCAGCTGTCATCTGCCGCTGCTGAACAAAAAACCGGGTCCTGCCTTCGCGGAAACAGAAAGTAGGCAGGACCCGGCAGGAAGAAGAACAAATGCTTGTCTCCCGCATTAGCCCGTAGCGAACGCTTGCTTCAGGGCTCTCAACATGTGCGCGCCGGCTTCCCTTCTCCCCTCCCCCCCCCGGACATAACTTCCGGTTTCGGAGGGAAGAGAAGAGAAGCCGGCGCGCACATGTTGAGAGCCCTGAAGCAAGCGTTCGCTACGGGCTAATGCGGGAGACAAGCATTTGCTCTTCTTCCTGCCGGGTCCTGCCTACTTTCTGTTTCCGCGAAGGCAGGACCCGGCAGCATTTCCCCAATAGATTGATCACGATCTTGGGCTGATCAGCCTTCCTCTTCCCGATGGCAGAATTGACGTCAGAGAGAGGAATGCTGGTTGGCCGAAGCAGGGAGAGCTTGGGGCCTGTTATTGGTGGCGTTTGGGTCCTGGTCCCCGATGGCAATGGCAGTGGCAGTGGCTTGGGGGAGGGCAGGGAGAAAGAAAGAAAAAGGGCAGGCAGGGATACAGAAGGAAAGAAGAGAAACAGAAAAAAATGAAAGGGAGGCAGAGAGAAAGAAAGGGCAGGGAAGAGGAAGGAAAAGTTGGGGGGAAGAAATGAGGTCTGGAGGAGAAGAAGCATACAGGCTAAAAGAAGGGAAGAAAGATTGGATGCACAGTCAGAAGAAGAAAGTGCAACCAGAGACTCATGAAATCACCAGACAAGGTAGGGAAAATGATTTTATTTTAAATTTTGTGATCAAAATGTGTCTGAATTTATATCTGCTGTCTATATTTTACACTATGGTCCCCTTTTACTAAACCACAATAGAGGTTTTTAGCGCAGGGAGCCTAGGAGTGTCGAGAGCAGCGCTGGGCATTCAGCGCAGCTCCCTGCACTAAAAACTGCTAACGTGGTTTAGTAAAAAGGGAGGGGGTGGGTATTTGTCTACTTTTGTATGGTTGTTACTGAGGTGACAGTGCATAGAGTCATCTGCTTTGACCTCTTTGAAAACCCTGGAATAGGAATGATGATTAACATTTTCTATGCGTACAGTGTGCGTTGTGTTTTTTTAAAATTTTATTGTTGGTAGATCATTGTGACTTGGTCATTTAAAAAGTAGCTCGCAAGCCCAAAAAGTGTGGGCACCCCTGGTCTAATGGATCTGGCAGCAGCTTGTCATGGAAGAGAGAGAGAGAGCATCTCATTTCTTTGCTAATTCAGGGCGATTACATGAATCTCTCTTGACAGATGACAGCGAGAGAAAACTTCTCTATGGAATCGATGTGGGAGTTCTGTCATACACAGCTCCCCCAACCAATGCCCTCTATTGTCTGCTGCTTATGGAAGACGTATTCAAGAAACATTGCCTGGTGTGTGATGCAGCAAAGCCCAGAAGCCCTCGTTCCTGGCAGAAACTGTAGCGAGAAGCTCAGTCCTTTGGCGACTGCTTTTGCTTTTTCATATGCACTAAATTAACTCCTTTCGTTGGGGTCTTTACTGCCCTCCTATAACTGGCTTTGTCTGAGTGCCTCTGGCCATGTCCTCCTCCAGGTACCGAGGGCTTCCTTCCACAATCTCTGCTTCTCCCTCACTCTTGTTTCTCATCAGTCTCTTCTCTCCCTCACCTTTTTGCTTTGCCTTTCTTCTGTTCACTTTTTCTCCTTTCTCTCCCCACTTTCTCCCATCTTTCTTTTCTCACCTCTTGCATCCCGTTTCCCTCTTTCCTTCACTTTTTCAGTTTCTTTTATTCTCCACTTTCTTTCTTCCTCTTGTTTTTATTTTGTCTCTGTCTCCTCCTCCTCAGTTTCTCCCATCCCTGTTTCTTACACTTTCTGATATTCTTCTCTCCTTCTCTTTCCACCTTTCTAGAGTGTGGCGCAGTGGTTCAAGCTACAGCCTCCGCACCCTGGGATTCTGGGTCCAAACCCACGCTGCTCCTTGTGACCCTGGGCAAGTCACCTAATCCCCCTATTGCCCCAGGTACATTAGGTAGATTGTAAGCCCACCAGGACAGACAGGGAAAAATGCTTAAGTAGCTGAATAAATTCATGTAAACCATTCTGAGCTCCCCTGAGAGAACAGTATAGAAAATTGAATAAATAAATAAATCTTTAAATGGGTTTTATTGAGAACCAACGTCTACTTTAAAAAGGAAAAACAATGAACTACTTATAATACTATCATTGGTCAACCCACTGAAAACTAGAGCCTGGTTCTGATAGGACCATTATACTTTGTGCTCTCTCATTGGTCAACCCACTGAAAACTAGAGCCTGGTTCTGATAGGACCATTATACTTTGTGCTCTCTCATTGGTCAACCCACTGAAAACTAGAGCCTGGTTCTGATAGGACCATTATACTTTGTGCTCTCTCATTGGTCAACCCACTGAAAACTAGAGCCTGGTTCTGATAGGACCATTATACTTTGTGTTCTCTCAGGGTTTCCGCAGCTGGCATTGTGCTTGTTGCAGATTTCCGGGTCTTGGCAGGTAGAACTGACAGCATGATGACTGAAACATCGCTTTCTACCTGACAAGACACCAAGCATTATACTTTGTCATAAAGGCCAGGATTCACTAACCTGCCAGATCGGGCCCGATCCAGGCAGGTCCGACCAATTCAGAAAACAAAAATGTGCAGATGGGGGCAATCGGAGGAACGCCCCCATCTGCCTGCACGGCTCGCACATGCGCAGACCTGTCCCAGCTGTGACTTTTTTTTTTTTAACTTTAAACTTTTGCAGCCCGTGGGTTTAACCTGCAGTCAGGGCAGATGTGTTCGGGGCAGTGCTGCTACTGTATCCGTGAACCCGTGTGTTAACAGTTTGCATATTTCTGCTCCAAAAAGCGAAAGGCATGTTTGGCCCGACTCTCCAGGCGGCAGCGGTAGCATCTTCCCTCCTTTCTTTCAGGGCGAACCCGTGGGTTTAAAGTGGGGTGCACTGCAGCGTGCAGCCCTGCTTTAAACCTGCGGGCTCACACTGGAGGGAACGTGGGAGAGCCAGGGGGAGCAGAGAGGACATGTCAGGCAGGCAAGCCCAGGGTTGCAGGACCGCAAGAGCCAGGGCAGGCACATCAGGGACTGACAGGGCAGAGAGCAGGGCAGTAGAACAGGAGAGTCGGAAGGACGTTTTCGACTGCTCCCCAGCAGTCGCTTCTTCCGTTGATCGTCCAACGTGAAATTTTGTGTAGTGAATCGGGTCGCTGTCCAATTTGCATGCGTTTCTCCTCATTTGCATGCACAAATTCGAAGCGGATCGCAGGAGAGGTAAGTGAATCAGGCCGGAGGGAAATTTGCTCGTTAAGGGGTCGCAAATGGGTTTGCTTTAGTGAATCTAGCACAAAGTGTATTTCCACTCCACATAACAATGCGTCTGTTGTCTTCTTGCAAAGTTAACCGGTAACACCCTCTCCCTCCCCCCTAAGTCTAGAAACAGTGTAACTGAACAATCTTATCACTAAACATTTCCCGTTCCCCAGGCCGGATTAAAGTTCAAGGGGTCCAGTGTGCTGCCTGCTTTGATGCCATGCAGCTGTTGCCTCCGCATGCCGTCTTTATTATTCAGTGCAGTCAAACTTGCAGTCTTTAAAAGGCTGACCTGGAAGCCTTCTCTCTGACACTGGGATTTTGCCTCAGGAGGAAGGCTTCCAGATCAGCTGCCCGCAGCCTGTTAAAGACCGCGCATAATGACTAAGGAAGGAGGAGGGAGCAGGGCCCAGAGGTACACTCACGGGAGGGGGGAGAAGCCATGGCCAGAGGCCCAGTGTATTTGGGTGCCCTTTTTATTCCCCCTCCCTCCAAGAATGCCCCATGTTGATCCATCCCATATGCAATCCAAGAATGAGTTGACAATAAGGGTATAGTTTCCAATCACTTCACTCCAACCTCTAACCACCCTTACCCCTTGCAGCACGGTTCTCAGAGACTCCCATCTCCGCAAAGACTCCTCCCGCTCTAAATTTAAATCAAAGCTGAAAACATTTCTTTTCAAGGATGCCTTCAATTGTTAACAACGCCTCTAAACCCCCTTCCTTTCGTATCGCCCCTTAAATGTTCTTCTTTCATATCACAAATTGTATTTCCATTCCCACCTCGCCTCTACTTTGCTTTTTTATGTTTCTGTTTATTTAAGATTTGATCTACCGCTCCTGCATTTTACTGACTTAAGTGGTTTACAAAGTATCAAACTAAAATGAAATTAGGTACTTGAGAAAAACGACCGAATCTGTCCCCAAGGTTCACAATCTAGCTAAAGGACCTGATTAAAATAAAAATAAGTAATAACATATACAGTATAATCTCATTATAACGGACTTCAAGGGACCTGGAAAAACAGTCCGTTACATCCAGAGTTGCATTTTTAAAAAAAACTTTATTTAGGTCAACTTGAAACAACATAAATCAATGAACAACAGTCACTGCACAACCATATCAGCAAAACATTGGTGTGGCATGAAATGATTGCAAAACCAGCTAAAGTACTGGAAAGAAAAATACTCTGTCATTGTCTTCTGGGCTGCGTTTTGATACTATATCACCGGCACGTCATGCACCTTGTAGGTGGAGCCTGCGAGTCCATTATAGCTGAACAAAACTACAGCTAAACACGGCTCTAGGGACCAAATTGGTTGTCCGTTATATCCAAAAGTCCGTTATATGTGAGTCCGCTATATGCATTGATTTTCTGCATGTTCACAAAGATGCACGGCCGGGACCAGCAGACCTCGTCTGCTATAAACGATATTCCATTATAAGCGAGTCTGTTATAACGAGATTATACTGTAATACATTTCCAAGATCAAAAATCAAAGAAATAGAAAATAGAAATTATGAAAGAAGATAAAATATTAAAAAGTAAAGAAATTAAGAGATCGAAAAGCCTTTGAAGCGGCCTGATAGCAAAGTCCTATTTTAGTGCAGGTCTTAATACAACTTCACAGATCTGTCACTGGCAGAGCTTGAGAGCATCAAAGAAATGAACATTTCTAAAACATATCCACTGAAACTGTTCTATGAAAGAAAGAAATCCAAATCAACACGAATCAGTACAAATTAAGGCAGGTTGCGGTCCCCATTCCATTACTCAATTCGGGAGAGCGATTTGAAAAAAAAATGTGCTTTTGAAGTGATTCTTCCTTCCTTAACTCTATTGGTAAATTCTTCCACAATATTGGAACCAAGTAGAAAAATGCACCATTTCTGGTTGAGGCAAGATGAGCCTTTGAGATATGGGGAACAGCCACTCTGATGTCATTTAAAGATCTCAACGAATTAGAGAGATATAATGGCTGTAACTCAAATAATGCCCTAAGTGCCAGCATCAGGATTTTAAATTTAATTCTAAATTCCATTGGAAACCAAGTTCCTGCTGAACCAGAACGTACACAGGTAGGGCTAGTCTCAGTTAGGGCGCTGTCTTTGACCAGAGGGCCGCCGCGTGAGTGGACTGCTGGGCACGATGGACCACTGGTCTGACCCAACAGCGGCAATTCTTATGTTCTTAGGTGTAGAAGTAGAAGGGACGCTGGGAAACAGTGATCACAACATGATCTGCTTCGACCTGGACGCAGGGGCAAAACATCAGTCCAGAATGACAGCCATGGCACTGAACTTCCGAAAAGGGAATTACGAAGGGATGAGACTCATGGTGAGGAAGAAGATTAAGAAGAGGATAAGCACTGTAAAAAATGCTAGAACAAGCTTGGTCCCTTTTTAAGGACACATCACCAAGGCGCAAAATCTATATATAACGCGTATCAACAAGAGATCCAAGAGGAAAAAGAACAAGGAACCAGCGTGGCTCACTGTAGAGGTGAAGAAGCAATCAGAGACAAGAAAACTTTGTTTAAGGAATGGAAAAGGTCAAGAACGGACGAAAACTGGAATAAGCACAAACAACATCAACGCAGGTGCCATAAGGTGGTAAAAGGGGCCAAAAGTGACTACGAGGAAAAAATAGCCAAGGAGGTGAAAAACTTCAAGCCATTCTTTCGATATATTAAGGGGAAACAACCCGCGAAGGAAGCGGTGGGACCGTTTGGATGGCCATGGAATAAAGGGAGCGCTAAAGGAGGACAAAGCAATCACCGACAAACTGAACACATTTTTTGCGTCTGTATTTACCGAAGAGGATATACACATCATACCAGAACCTATCAGGCTATATGCTGGAAACGAAGACGGGAAACTGATGGGGTTGACAGTCAGTCTAGAAGAGGTATGCAGGCAGATCGATAGGCTTAAGAGCAATAAATCCCTGGGACCGGATGGCATCCATCTGAGGGTCATCAAGGAACTGAAAGGGACTATAGCTGAACTGCTTCAACTAATAGCCAATCTGTCGATCAAATCGGGAAAGATTCCAGAAGACTGGAAGGTGGTGAATGTTACGCCGATCTTCAAAAAAGGTTCGAGGGGAGATCCAGGAAACTACAGACCGGTGAGTCTGACCTCGGTACTGGGAAAGATGGTAGAAGCGCTGATAAAGGACCGCATCATTGATCACCTTGACGGATACGGTCTGATGAGGACCAGCCAGCACGGTTTCAGCAAAGGCAGATCTTGTTTGACCAACTTGCTGCACTTCTTTGAGGGAATAAACAGGCAGATAGACAAGGGCGACCCGGTCAACATTGTATATCTGGATTTTCAGAAGGCGTTGGACAAGGTTCCACATTAACGACTACTTCGGAAAATTGCGAGCCATGGAATTGAGGGTAAAATACATGGATTAAAAACTGTCTGAAGCATAGGAAACAGAGAGTGGGAGGTAAATGGACAATACTCGGACTGGAAGAGCGTCACTTGTGGAGTGCCACAGGGCTCGGTGCTTGGACTGTGCTCTTCAACGTCTTTATAAACGATCTGGACATTGGTACGATGAGTGAGGTGATTAAATTTGCGGACGATATGAAGTTATTCAGAGCAGTGAAGACAGGGGGACTGCAAAGATCTGCAACGTGACATAATCAAGCTCGGGAAATGGGCAAATGAGGTTCAACGTGGATAAGTGTAAAGCGATGCATTTCGATAACGAAAATCTCATGTACGAATCCAGGATTTCCGGGGCGGTACTTGGAGAGACCTCCCAGGAAAGAGACTTGGATGTTCTGATCGACAAGTCGATGAAGCCGTCCACGCAATGTGCAGCGGTGGCGAAAAGGGCGAACAGAATGCTGGGAATGATTAAAGAAGGGGATCACGAACAGATCGGAGAAGGTTATCATGCCGCTGTACCGGACCATGGTGCGCCCTCACCCAGAGTACTGCATCCAGCACTGGTCGTCATACATGAAGAAGGACACGGTACTACTCGAAAGGATCCAGAGAAGAGCAACTAAAATGGTTAAGGGGCTGGAGGAGCTGCCGTACAGCGAAAGATTAGAGAAACTGGGCCTCTTCTCCCTTGAAAAGAGGAGACTGAGAGGGGACAAGATTGAAACATTCAAAATACTGAAGGGAATAGACTTAGCAGATAAAGACAGATTGTTCACTCTCAAAAGTTGAAAGGGGATAGATTCCGTATAAACGTAAGGAAGTTCTTCACCCAGAGAGTGGTAGAAAACTGGAACGCTCTTCTGGAGTCTGTTATAAGGGAAAACACCCTCCAGGGATTCAAGACAAAGCTGGACAAGTTCCTGCTAAACTGGAATGTACGCAGGTGAGGCTGGACTCATTTAGAGCACTGGTCTTTGACCTGAGGGCTGGGGGTGAGCGGACTGCTGGGCACGATGGTCCACTGTTCTGACCCAGCAGCGGCAGTTCTTATGTTCTAATTATTACATTAGTGATTTCTATTCCACCTGTACCTTGCAGTTCTAAGCGGATTACAGTATAAGATAGCTGGGCATTTCCAGGAAGTTACAATTTGGGGGACGCTTACACAGTAGATGCAGGGGGATTACAGTTTAGGGGAGGTTAAATAGAGGAGGCAGAGAGGAGAGGTTGGGGAAGGGAGGAGAATTGAGGAATACTAGTAGGGAAGAAGAGTTTAGGGTTGGTTACTTGTTAGGGTCGGTGGGGAGGCTGTATAGTTTTTTGAATAGTAGGGTTTTGATTTCTTTTCGGAATGATTTAAAGTGACTTGTAGTTGACAACAGGTTGGAGATACAGGGTCCAGTTTCGCTGCCTGCGTCGCTAGGAGGCTGTCGTACATCTTCTTTCGCTGAGTTCCCTTGAGGGGGGTAGGAGAATAGGATCCGGGTTCTTCTTATTCTGGATGTGCGGTTGAAATTTAGACAGTTGTTGAGGTAGGTGGGTGCAGTTCCGTTTATTGCTTTGTATAATAGACAATAAAATCTGAATTGGATTCGAGCTCATAGTGGTAGCCAGTGTGAGTCAAGGTAGGCATTAGTGATATGGTCAAATTTTCCGAGTGAATAGATCAGCCTGAGGGCTGTGTTTTGAATGGTCTGCAGTTGGTTTATCAAGTTTGTGGGGCATGGAAGGTAGAGGATATTGCAATAGTCCACTAGTCCTAGGACAAGGGATTGGACTATGATCCTGTAGTGTCTTTTTCGAAGAATTTTCTTATTTTTCGAAGGTTGCGCATGGTGAAAAATGCTTTTTGAGTGGTTTTGTTGATTTGTATCTGCATATCTATCTATCGACACTCCAAGAATTTTGAGAGAGGGCTGTATGGGGTATTTGGTGACATTTATTGCTAATTCTGTTATGGATGGGTTTTTGTTCTTTTCGAGTAATAGAAATTTTGTTTTGTCCGAGTTCAGTTTCAGTTTGTGTTCTAGCATCCATTCTTCCACTACTTCCAGTGTTATTTTTAGGTTGCCTAAAGAGGTGGGATCTTGGGTGTCGAAGGGGAGGAGTATGGTTATATCATCTGTGTAGCTGAAACATGTTGCGTTTAGGGTATCTAGAGTGATGCCAAGGGAGGATATGAAGAGGTTGAAGAGTATAGGCGATAGTGGTGATCCTTGTGGGACTCCACAGGGGTTAGACCAGGGGTCTGATTTGTGGTCGTTTGACTTGACTCTATAGGTTCTTGTTTTTAAGAATCCTTGGAACCAGTTGTATACCGCTCCTGAGATCCCTATGGCGTCTAGTATCTGGAGTAGTATAGTGTGGTCTACCAGGTCGAATGACGCTGAGAGATCGAGTTGAATTAGCATCATTCTTCCTCCTTTACTAAGATGCTGTCTGGCTGTGTCTAGTAGTGTTGCTAATAATGTCTCTGTACTATAGCTGGATCTGAATCTTGATTGAGAGGGGTGAAGTATGTTATGGTCTTCTAGGTAGTTGGTGATGTATTGTGCTACTAGTCCTTCTATTAATTTAGCGTATAGTGGGATTGAGGCGATTGGTCTGTAGTTAGAGGGGGTATCTATTGGGACTTTGAGATCTTTCAGTAGAGGGGTGATTATAATCTCACCTAGTTCAAGTGGGAATTGACCTTCCGTGAGTGTGAATTGAATCCATTGCATGAGGTTGGCTCTGAATTTAGGGGTAGTGTTTGTTAGGAGGTATGAGGGACAGTTGTTCAAGTCACCTGATGCTTTGCTGTATTTTTTGTATAGACGGTCCATATCAGACCATTGAACTAGAGGGAAGGAGGTCCAGGTCCTGTCGGCTGCTATGGGTTCTTCTGATGTAGGTTTTGTTATAATCTCGTCGAGGTAGGTTGATGAGTTATTGAAGGTGGATCTGATTGTGGTGATCTTGCTTTTGTAGTGGTCAGCTAGCTGGGAGGCTGTTGGTGGGTGGTTTCCTTGAGTGGCTAAGAGAGGCTTGGTGTCAGTGAGGTTTTTTACTAGTTTGAAGAGCATTTTAGTGTCTGTGGCTTCGGTGCCAACTAGTTTGGAGTGGTAGGCTTTCCGTTTTTCATTAAGTTTGATCTTGTACTGTATACCAGATTCTCAACTTCTTCAAGCCAAGTACCCTCTAAGTCTAATAAATATCAACTGAGTACCCCCGCCCAAGCTTCACCCCTGACCCCACCCCATAATAATAGTACTAATTATAATGCAATTTCTTCCATCCATTTTTTCATATACACACAATATAATCTTATTAATATATAATGGTAACCGTATAAAAACACAAAGCACACTGTATGCAGAGAAAATGTTATTTATATTTGGGGGGAGTTCAAAGTGGTAAATGCAGATGATTGACTATAAAATATGCAATGTCACCTCAGTAACAACTATAGAAAAATAGACAAATATAGTGCAAAATATAGACAGCAGATATAAATTCTAAAAACTGACACATTTCGATCACTAAATTGAAAATAAAATCATGCTCCCCCTCCCTGCCTTTCAGCCTTTGTCCCCAAATCGTGCCCCTCCCATGTCCCGACGTGCAGCGTGAAAGATCCGCTGACACATCCTTGCAACAAGCGCTGCTGAAGGTAGGAAGGAACAGCCCACCTGGAAGGAGGTAACTGGCTTTCCTCCGACATAAGCTCTGACATTGGAGGGAAGCCTTCTGGGTCGGCTCTGGTAGAGGAGGGCGTGCAGGAAGGAGGGCATGGGATCCCCGGCAGTGGCAGTGACTTCGGTGGAGGGATGTGGGTGGATATGCAGTAAGGAGGGCAAGAGATCCTCGGCAGCGGTGGTGGCCAAAGGAGGAAGGGGGCACTGCCGCGTACCGCATATTGAGAAACACTGATGGACAGCACTTAGATAATATGTAAGCGGTAGATCAAATTTTGATAAACTTGAAACTTGCTGGACGTGCTCAGAGATAGAAAGAGATAATGGTTACTGCGGATGGGCAGAGTAGATGGGCCATTTGGCCGTTATCTGCTGTCATGTTTCTATGTGTTTGTATATAACTCTCTCACACTTGCAGAAAACCCTTCTTCTTTCTAAGAGTCAACTTGGCTGACACAATCATAAGCGAGAGCATTTTATTTCTTCAAAACCAAAGTGAAGGGGGATCCCCACCTAGCCAATGACATAATTTCCTCATTCTCTTTTTCCCCCATTAATATTGCTTTATAGGCCCTCTCTCCCATGTGTCCCCAGGAGAACAATCTTCCCGAACAAAGTACCCATGGGGGTCTTTTTTAATACTCTGCCCCAGCATAAGTGCCAGATAATTAAAAATGTCCCCCCAAAGAAATGAATTGAGGAGCATTTATTCTCATTTGTTTAAAGGTAAATCCTTTGACTAATGACTTCAGAAATACTCCAGAGTGACCTGACTATTCCCATACCTTTGAAGCATTCTAGAAATGAGCATTGGAAGGATTCTTTTCAAACAGAGCAGATTAGCCTTGCCATTTTAATGCATCTACTTGGCTTTGAAAATTGCTAAACCAAGCAGAGTGAAAAAGAAACACCACACCACCCTAGGCCAGACCAAAGGTCTATGGATCTGATCATCCTGTGTCCAAGAGTGGCCACTTTGGGCCACTTGAAATTACCCTGCAGGTCCTAATGGGAAGATCCATCTGTTCTTCGCATTTCCCAGGCCTATCTGGCGAAGAGATGTTACGGAGCTCTCCTCTAGAAACCTGTCCAAACCTTTGAATAACCTACCTATAATACTGTACTGACACGTTGAGTGAATTTGGTTAGTTTCATAGAGTAAATTACTTCTTAGGAGCCTTTTCATAGCACACATAAGATAAATGTTTTGTAGCTCAAGATGGAAAAATTACATATAAGGTGCTGGGGCATGAGAATGACTAATGATAGTTTAATAAGGCCCATGGTGGGGGTGGGGAAGCAAATTGTATTCAACAGGGATGGATCCAACTGCTTGAAAAAGTTTTTACTTGTGTTTTTCAAACAGTTGTACATGAGAAAATGCTTCCAGATAGGACTAGATTGTATTTAGACTTAATCTTCTACTCATTTTTAAAGTTTGTAGCACTAGACCCCTGAGGAAGGTGCTTTTGGTGCCAAAACACTGGCTGTGCTGGGTTTGCTTATTGAAAAAGACATGGGGGAAGCCACTGCTTGCTCTGGATCAGTAGCATGGAATGTTGCTACTCTTTGGGATTCTAGAATCTTGTTACTCTCTGGGATTCCGTAATCTTGCTATTCTTTGAGATTCTGGATGGAATGTTGCCACTCCTTGCGTTTTGGCCAGGTACTAGTGACCTGGATTGGCCACCATGAGAACAAGCTACTGGGCTTGATGGACCATTGGTCTGACCCAGTAAGTCTATTCTTATGTTGTATTTTTCTACATACGAATAAATAGTGATTGCGGAAATTTGGATCCCAAGTGGAAGTTCCTTTCCATCCCTACTTTTTTGACCTGGTTGACGCCTTCGTGGGGATTGTTTTCCGTTTGTTTGTGTTTATTTAACACAATGAACCAGGTTGAAAGGGTTAAGAGCATGAAATATTGCAGTGTGATGAAACCTTCGGGGACCTCGATTAATGCTTTGCCTTTCCCTTTGTACTTCAGGTGGACAGGACGGAGGTTATTAAGAGTAACCTACACCCTGTGTTCTCCAAAGTCTTCACGCTGGATTACTACTTTGAGGAGGTTCAGAAACTGCGCTTCGAGGCATACGATATCCATGGTCACTGCAGTATTGGCCCCAGAGATGATGATTTCTTGGGGGGCATGGAATGCACCTTGGGGCAGGTACACCGTTAGGATTCTGTTTCCCAGAATGCTTTTGGAAAACATATAATGTTGAATATATATTTAATGCTCTTTAATTTGATCAACTGCTTTTGCATGGGTTGGCAAAGAAGTATACAGATCAAAGAAAACCAGTACAGCCTCTTGATCAAAAAAGAAAAGAACGAAATTGTATAAAAGACAGAAGAAAAGAGAGAAAAATTAGGGGAGTCAGTCGCTAAACTAAAACAGAAGGAGTGACTTAAAGGGAGGGGGTTGCAAATCAAAGAGACAATGAATAGAGATAACATGAAGGAGTGATAGACAGGTTACTCTAATTTAATATAAGGTATAATAATCACTGATACGTGTTGGCAACCGGGATTGGCCATGAGTGGTTAGGAGGACCACCCTTTGCAATGTTCAGCGAGAAGAGTCAGTTGGAATGCTCATGCTCTGTCCTCACTCCGCTCTACTGCCAAGCCAATGCAGTCTGTAAGAATACTCAACAGTGCCGGTGAATGTTTATGAAGAGATTCACCCAAGGCAATGTACAATTCAACATAAAGCAATTTTGTTAACAGCATGTTGATGGACTTATGCAGCTATGGGTACAAGGATAAATGCTTTTCAATAGCTTCCCCCTGTTCGTAGGTTTAGGCTCCAGGCTAAGGCCAACTAGCAACCTAAATCAGAGGAAAGACGCTATGGGGCTCATTTTCAAAACATGTAGTCGTCCCAAAAATGGCACAAACTGGCACTTGGACATTTAATTGCCAAAATGTCCAAGTGCCCATTTTTTCAATCAATATTTTAGACATCTTGCAGGGTTTCACCCTCCTGGACGTCTAATGTTAAGGGAGCATGCAAGATGTGGGTTTGGGGTGGGTTTAGCATTTGGACGTCTTGCAGGGGTAATCAAACCTTTTTCAAGATGTCCAGGGTATCATTTAGACCAGGGGTCCCCAAAGTCCCTCTTTGAGGGCCGAATCCAGTTGGGTTTTCAGGATTTCCCCAATGAATATGCATGAGATCTATGTGCATATTTATTGGGGAAATCCTGAAAACCTGACTGGATTCGGCCCTCAAGGAGGGACTTTGGGGACCCATGATTTAGATGATCTTTTTTTTTTTTTTTTTTAATATCCCGACCATAAACCAAATATCTGGCCGGTTAACAATATAGTTTAAAAAATAAAGGGGGTAAAAGGGAAGAATGGATAAAATATTTAAGTGAAACATGAATGACAAAACAAGACAGACTTGACTGTGAGGGTAGTAAGGGAGGAGGGGAAAAAGTTACATTTAATAAGAAGAAAAGGGAAGAATGGGTAGGGGAAAAACGTGAAGGTAAGGGCATGTTGTAGTAATAATTGCTTGCAAGAGGAAAAAGAATGGAAATAAAAGAGAAGAGAGAGGAAATGGATAGAAGAAAATCTAGGTTCGGTTATAAGCGTCATGGAATAAGAAAGTCTTTAGACAAGATTTAAATTTAACAAGTTGTTGTTCGTCGCGGAGGTATTGTGGCAAGGAGTTCCATAATGTAGGTGCTGTTACGGCAAAATTTGTTTTGCGAGTATAATAAAAATCTTTTAGAGGGGGGATGAAAAGAAGTTTTTGATCAGATGATCTTAGAGTGCGGGAGGAGCATTGAGGTATCAGAAGTTTGTCAAGGAATGAAGGTTGATGAGATTGTTTAATTTTAAAGCAAAGTAAAATGATTTTATAGGTGATACGGTGGGTGATCAGGGTTAGACCTCTTTTAAAAGCAAATAAGTAGGGTTAACAGATGTCCAGATTTCCCCAGAAATGCCCTCCTCCTTTTAAGAACATGTCTAGGGCGCCGGATGGCTTTTCAAAACCCGACACTTTGGGTTTTGAAAGCTATCCTTCATGCAGAAGGTCATCCGTGCATGCACGGATACGGCATATGTGTGTAGCGTCATTGCGTCTCATCCGTTTATGCACGTATGTGCTGCCCGACAAGAACAGGCAGCGGGGGGTGGGATTCGACCTGGGGCTGGGGCAGGCTTGGGGGCGGGTTCAGGGGCTTGACGGGGCATAATTGGGGATGGGTGGAACTGGGCGGGCCTAGGGGCTAGGGGATTTTCCAGATGGAAAATTTGGTAACCCTATGAATAAGGGCCTGTAACAGCATGAGTGGGCAGGGTCTGGCCTAGTACACCAAGAAATCCAGGAAGAGCAGAGAAGGCCAGGTCTTCAAACCAAACTCAGCTTAATGGCAGCCATGATACATTACTCCCCCCCCCCCCTAAATGATTTGGATAGATTTCACACTCAAGGGAGAATCCAAAGTCCCAAATCACTCAAAAAAATGCACAGATCACCCAACAATCATTTCCACATTTGTCCACCATGTGTAGCCAAAGTGCTCAGAACCGTTTGGTCAATCATATTACTTAAAAGGCAATCATTTGTAAGCAATCTTATGATCCTAATTGTAGAGACTTCTAAAGAGAGAAATAAAGTTAAAAAAAAGAATTAGATAGTAAGATCTCACTTAAGGATGAGGATGATCATTTTGAACAAGTGTTTGTTGACGTTGAAAAGAAAATAGATTCTTTTAGGAAAGACATAAAGTAAGTCAAAATAGACAAGAATCGAATGAATGTCTTATGAGCTTTATGAATGTTTAATGTATATTGTTGCCATTAATGTGAGTTTGGTTGAAGACGTGGCCTTCTCTACTCTTCCTGGATTTCTTGGTGTCTGAGCAGAGATTGATATTCTCCTTCTTTTAGTGCATTGTGGTTTTGGGGTTTTGCCATGGCTTTCAAGCCCTGGGACAATATTCTCAGCTTTTCTGAAGAATGACTACAACAACTATTACAGGATCCTTCACCGTTTGATGAAGATGTTGAAGAATCATTGATTGACCTATGATCTATGATCAACCTTAGAAAGACTATTGTCCACACCAAATTAGACTAGTAACCATTTTACAATATTGCCGCAGCTAATGAATCCCAAGGAGAATCAGAATTCAGAAAGAACCCTGCCTTTTTACAGATGATCAAGTGTTCTTGGACCGTTGGTGTACAATTTTAAATACATGCTCATTGGAACTTATGATCCTAATTGTAGAGACTTCTAAAGAGAGAAATGAAGTTAAAAAAAAAAGAATTAGATAGTAAGATCTCACTTAAGGAAGAGGATGATAATTTTGAACAAGTAGTTGTTGACCTTGAAAGGAAAATAGATTCTTTTAGGAAAGACATAAAGCAAGTCAAAATAGACAAGAGTCGAATGAATGTTTAATGTATATGGTTGCCATTAAAGTGAGTTTGGTTGAAGACGTGGCCTTCTCTGCTCATCCTGGATTTCTTGGTGTCTGAGCAGAGATTGATATTCTCCTTCTTTTGGTGCATTCTGGTACACAAAGAGTTGGATACAACCATAGAAGGTAAAGGACAATTCTTTATTAACTTAAAAGGAAAAAATCCGGCACCCTGTTACTTCACAGGGTCAGGCATACAATGAATAATCTTTTGTTTCCCAAGTCCTAAGGTGGGCCTGTGGCTGAC
This sequence comes from Geotrypetes seraphini, assembly GCF_902459505.1. NCBI lineage: Eukaryota > Metazoa > Chordata > Amphibia > Gymnophiona > Dermophiidae > Geotrypetes > Geotrypetes seraphini. Next base: position 7,771,772 of record NC_047087.1, on the reverse strand, counting down.
AGGACCCAAGGCACAGGTTGTAGTTTGTGACTGCTGTGCTCCTAACACAGTCCTTCAACAGCTTTTCTCAGTCAAACAACAGGGTCTGGCCCCTGCCAGATCTCAGAGCATCTCAGCAACAAAAGGAATTTTGGCTTACCTTAGCAAAGCAGAGTATCGAAGGGTTGTAGTCAAGATGCATACAGGAATTACCTCTTCTTCCTTATTTCCCCTGGGCCTTCTCTAGCTAGATCTGGCCCGACCACTTATATTTCCTGGTCCCTGTCTCCCTGACTCCTCCTTCCTGTATCACTTCCCCCTAAGGAAGAGCTACCTGTGAGGGAATATCCAGCAGGGGGAGTGGTAGTGTCCTATAGACTCATTTACAGAGTCAAAAAGGTACCAAAACTGATCAGATGACCACCGGTGAGATGAAAGTATGCCCCCCCCCACACTCCCCCAGAGGTCACTGAATCCTTCCTACCCCCCAAGATGTAAATGTCTCTAGAACAGCAGCACCTGGTATGGGAAAGCCTCGTAGAGCAGCATCCAGGTGTCTTAAGTAGCTTGCTGGGTGGACTAATGAACCACAGAGAGGAGGACCCAGGCCCATAAGTCACTCTAACCCAGTGGCACATTATAATTGAAATGATAAAATTGCAAAACCAACAAAGAATTAAATTTGAGAGTTATTTCTTTAAAGTTCTTTAAGCTATGAGTTGTTTGGGTAATTGTAACAATGGTGAAACTAAAGTCGATAGAATTGCTAATCTGTGCAATGGATGGCTTGTTTTTGAATGCACTTGTCTGGGCAGTTATATCCTTACACACTCTTTACTTGTGTACATGATGTATATGTCATCTATTCTAGTGTATACTTATGAAGGGAATTTTTAATAATATAGTAAAATTCTGGAATCTCTTTGGGGCACACAGTTTGAGAGACACTGCTCGAACCACTACATTTATGGTGGAAAGTGCGAGGCCACCAAAACCCTACTATACTGCTATATAGGTGCCTTCTGAAGCCATAAGAGCTATTGGGGTGGTAGACATTTTGGGGAGATTTTAGAGGGCTCACTATAAATTATAAGGGGGTTATGGTGAGATGTAGATCTGACACCGTTTATGTGACGTTCACAGCAGTGTCCTTTAAGGGCCCCACTGCTCTGTTGGCATGTCTGTGCGGCCAGTCTTTTACAATGCTGGCCCCTCCCATGTCCACATGGTCTTAAGTTTGGATGTTTTGGACGTTTACGTGGTGGAAAATGGTGAAAAAAACTGGGCATCCTAAGGTTGGACATCCTGACAGCTAAGACATCCAAAATAGGTCATTTTCAAAAAACAAATTTGGTTGTCTAGTGGTTTGAAAATGTACATTTCTCTACCCTGACTTTTGGACATCTTGTGGGAAACGTCCAAAGTCTGACTTAGACACACTATTGAAAATGCCCCTCCATATGATATAGTGTGTAACTTCAAATCTACTCTGTTTCTTCTCCCCCATCTCTCTCTTTCCCACTTCCATCGGCATCTGCCCCCTTTCTCTTCTCCCCACTTCCATCGGCATCTGTCCCCTCTTTCTTGTCTCCATTTCTATCCGCATCTGGCCCATCTCTCTTCTCTCCAGTTCCATCAGTATCAGCATCTGCCCCCCTCTCTTTTTCCCACACCTCTCTATCCTTCCTGCTTCCACCAGCATCTGCCCACCTCTCTCTCCCCCACCCCAAACCCACCAGTGTCTGCCTTTCCCGAATCAGGAGCAGCAGTGGCAAGCTGAAATAGAGCGAGAGCAGGACCTTCCTGTACATGACCACAGCTGCCAGCTCAGACCCAGAGCAAGAAATGGCATTAGAGGGGAGCGGGTTGGCAGGAAGGTCTTGCAATTACTCTGCTTCAGTTTGCTGCCACTGCTCCTGATTTGGGAAAGCAGCAGTAGTGGCAGAAAGTGGGAGAGTGGTGTGGGAGAGAGAAGGTGACAATTTTGACCCTACTGGCTGCGCTGCTGTAAAGCTGAGAGGGAACATTGATTGAGTGGGGGCATGTCCATACTCTGGTTCCTGGGGGGGCCATGGAACCCCTGGCTCCCCCTGTTCTGACGCCTATGATCCAGGGTCAAATGTTCTGCAAATATTCTTCTTTCAGATTGTGGCACAGAAGAAGATAACAAAACCTCTCTTTCTGAAATACGGAAAGTACGCTGGGAAATCCACCATCACAGTGAGTAATTGAACACTTTACTTACAAGCTTATCTTTTTACCATTTTTATCCATGTACAGTGTTTCTGTGTGTGTATTGCAGTGTATCTATGAGCTCTGTTGTCTGCAGTGTTCCTGTGTGTGTGTTGCAGTGTATCTATGAGCTCTGTTGTCTGCAGTGTTCCTGTGTATGTTTTGCAGTGCATCTGCGAGCTCTGTTGTCTGCAATGTTCTTGTGCGTGTATTGCAGTGTATCTATGAGCTCTGTTGTCTTCAGTGTTCCTGTGCATGTTTTGCAGTGTATCTGCGAGCTTTGTCATCTGCTGTGTTCTTGTGTGTGTATTGCAGTGTATCTGCGAGCTCTGTCGTCTGCAGTGTTCTTGTGTTTGTATTGCAGTGTATCTAAGAGCTCTGTTGTCCGCAGTTTTCCTGTGTGTGTTTTGCAGTGTATCTGTGAGCTCTGTTGTCTGCAGTGTTCTTGTGTGTGTGTTGCAGTTTATCTTTGAGCTCTGTTGTCTGCAGTGTTCCTGTGCGTGTTTTGCAGTGTATCTGCGAGCTCTGTCATTTGCTGTGTTCTTATGTATGTATTGCAGTGTATCTGCGAGCTCTGTCCTCTGCTGTGTTCTTGTGTGTGTACTGCAGTGTATCTATGAGCTCTGTTGTCTGCAGTGTTCCTATGCGTGTTTTGCAGTGTATCTGCGAGCTCTGTCATCTGCAGTGTTCCTGTGTGTGTATTGCAGTGTAACTGCGAGCTCTGTCGTCTGCTGTGTTCTTGTGTGTGTATTGCAGTGTATCTGCGAGCTCTGTCCTCTGCTGTGTTCTTGTGTGTGTACTGCAGTGTATCTATGAGCTCTGTTGTCTGCAGTGTTCCTGTGCATGTATTGCAGTGTATCAGTGAGCTCTGTCCTCTGCTGTGTTCTTATGCGTGTTTTGCAGTGTATCTATGAGCTCTGTCATCTGCAGTGTTCATGTGCGTGTATTGCAGTGTATCTGCGAGCTCTGTCCTCTGCTGTGTTCTTATGCGTGTTTTACAGTGTATCTATGAGCTCTGTCATCTGCAGTGTTCCTGTGCGTGTTTTGCACTGTATCTGCGAGCTCTGTCATCTGCTGTGTTCTTGTGTGTGTATTGGAGTGTATCTGTGAGCTTTGTCCTCTGCTGTGTTCTTGTGTGTGAATTGCAGTGTATCTGTGAGCTCTGTCCTCTGCTGTGTTCTTGTGTGTGTATTGCAGTGTATCTGTGAACTCTGTCCTATGCTGTGTTCTTGTGTGTGTGTGTACTGCAGTGTATCTATGAGCTCTGTTGTCTGCAGTGTTCTTGTGTGTGTATTGCAGTGTATCTGCGAGCTCTGTCGTCTGCTGTGTTCTTGTGTGTGTATTGCTGTGTATCTGAGAGCTCTGTCCTCTGCTGTGTTCTTGTGCGTGTACTGCAGTGTATCTATGAGCTCTGTTGTCTGCAGTGTTCCTGTGTGCGTTTTGCAGTGTATCTGCCATCTGCTATGTTCTTGTGTGTGTATTGCAGTGTATCTGCGAGCTCTGTCATCTGCAGTATTCTTGTGTGTGTATTGCAGTGTAACTGCGAGCTCTGTCGTCTGCTGTGTTCTTGTGTGTGTATTGCATTGTATCTGCGAGCTCTGTCGTCTGCTGTGTTATTGTGTGTATATTGCAGTGTATCTGCGAGCTCTGTCCTCTGCTGTATTCTTGTGTGTGTATTGCAGTGTATCTGTGAACTCTGTCCTCTGCTGTGTTCTTGTGTGTGTACTGCAGTGTATCTATGAGCTCTGTTGTCTGCAGTGTTCCTGTGTGCATTTTGCAGTGTATCTGCCATCTGCTATGTTCTTGTGTGTGTATTGCAGTGTATCTGCGAGCTCTGTTGTCTGCAGTGTTCTTGTGTATGTATTGCAGTGTACTATGAGCTCTGTTGTCTGCAATGTTCCTGTGCATGTTTTGCAGTGTATCTGCGAGCTCTGTCATCTGCTGTGTTCTTGTGTGTGTATTGCAGTGTATCTGCGAGCTCTGTCGTCTGCTGTGTTCTTGTGTGTGTATTGCAGTGTATCTGTGAGCTCTGTCCTCTGCTCTGTTCTTGTGTGTGTATTGCAGTGTATCTATGAGCTCTGTCCTCTGCTCTGTTCTTGTGTGTGTATTGCAGTGTATCTGCGAGCTCTGTCGTCTGCTGTGTTCTTGTGTGTGTATTGCAGTGTATCTGTGAGCTCTGTCCTCTGCTCTGTTCTTGTGTGTGTATTGCAGTGTATCTATGAGCTCTGTCCTCTGCTCTGTTCTTGTGTGTGTATTGCAGTGTATCTATGAGCTCTGTCATCTGCAGTGTTCCTGTGTGTGTTTTGCAGTGCATCTGCGAGCTCTGTTGTCTGCAGTGTTCTTGTGTGTGTATTGCAGTGTATCTGCGAGCTCTGTCATCTGCAGTGTTACTGTGTGTGTTTTGCAGTGTAACTGCGAGCTCTGTTGTCTGCAGTGTTCTTGTGTGTGTATTGCAGTGTATCTATGAGCTCTGTTGTCTGCAGTGTTCCTGTGTGTGTTTTGCAGTCTATCTGCGAGCTCTGTCGTCTGCAGTGTTCTTGTGTGTGTATTGCAGTGTATCTGCGACTTCTGTCGTCTGCAGTGTTCTTGTGTGTGTATTGCAGTGAATCTGCGAGCTCTGTCGTCTGCAGTGTACTTGTGTATGTATTGCATTGTATCTGTATTCCTCAGGATCCTTTAGAAACACAGCAGTGGCTGTTTCTTTGCTCTTTCAGGGTTTGCCACACTCCTGTGCATGTTATAGAATCTCTGAATTCCCCTCTTTCCCTCAGGTGACTGCAGAAGAAATTTCTGGAAATAATGGCTATGTGGAGCTTTCAATGTGTGCAAGGAAACTGGATGATAAGGTAAGAATCTTCGTATCAGTGACACCTTAACCTGGATTTCTCAGAAGCCCAGTGAGCAGGATTCTACCAGTTATCTCTTTTTACTGGTGATCGAGCTCCACAAATCTTTTTCCCTTACCACTGCTGCTCTGTGCTCTGAGCACGTGGTGAGTTAGTGTTAGGACTGTCCAGCAGTAAGAATGAGGGTCAGAAAGAAACAGATATATTGAAAAGGCTCTTGTATTCATTATTTGCAGCAAAGCAGAGGGTGATGCAGCAAAGGCAGAACGATTGGGTGTTTGGGGGTGAATCCCTCACTATCCTTTACTGAGGAGGTAATATTCAAATCCTGGTACAAGTGAAAGAAAGGAAACCATGTGAGTTGATGGAGAACAACCTGAGGATGTTGGGAGGGGAGGGACCAAGTCCCTCACAACTCAAAAGGGATAGACTGAGAATCAAATTGGAACATTTAATTATGATACAGATAACATGAAACAGGAGAGGTTTCAAGAGAAAGGAAAAGATCAGATGTAGAGATGGGGCAGGGAAAAGAAGGAGCAAACAACTTCCAGGCCTGACGTTGAACCCAGTGAGTTACAGGATTGTAGGCAAAATAAGGGGCATAAAGTTATTTGCTGAAGTGGAGGATGCTTGACTGGAACCTAGATCCCTGGGTTTCACCACTCAGATCTCCCCATCAGCCTAGAATAGATTTGCACTGAGGTTCAAGTCCAGCCAGTCGTGTAGTGAGGGTTAGTGCTCTTACTCACCCCCCCAGCCCATGTCAGTATCGGCTCACTCTTTGATGTCACTTCCTAGGCGTGGATCCCGGCACTGACGCCAGAGAGAGTGCCGATGCCAACACGGGCAGCAACCTCATGCCAGGGAAGTAAAAAGAACATAAGAAGTGCCTCTGCTGGGTCAGACCAGAGGTCCATCGTGCCCAGCAGTCCGCTCGCGCGGCGGCCCATCAGGTCCAGGACCTGTGTAGTAGTCCTCTATCTGTACCCCTCTATCCCCTTTTCCTTCAGAAAACTGTCCAGTCCCTTCTTGAACCCTACCTTACTCTGTCCTATCACACCCTCTGGAAGCGCATTCCAGGTGTCCACCACCCGTTGGGTGAAGAAAAACTTCCTATCATTGGTTTTGAATCTGTCCCCTTTCAGCTTTTCCGGATGCCCTCTCGTTCTTGTAGTTTTCGAAAGTTTGAAGAATCTGTCCCTCTCCACTCTCTCTATGGCCTTCATGATCTTGTAAGTCTCTAACATATCCCCTCTAATTCTCCTCTTCTCCAGAGAAAAGAGACCCAGTTTCTCCAATCTTTCTCTATCTCTTTCTCTCCCTTTCTCTCTCTCTTTATAGCTCTCTCTTTCTCTCTCTCTCTATTTCTGTCTCTCTCCACTCTCTCTATGCCCCTCATGATCTTATAAGTCTCTATCATATCCCCTCTAAGTCTCCTCTTCTCCAGGGAAAAGAGACCCAGTTTCTCCAATCTCTCAGCGTATGAAAGGTTTTCCATCCCCTTTATCAAACGCGTCGCTCTCCTCTGAACCCTCTCGAGTATCGCCATATCCTTCTTAAGGTACGGAGACCAATACTGGACGCAGTACTCCAGATGCGGATGCACCATCGCCCGATACAATGGCAGGATAACTTCTTTCGTTCTGGTTGTAATACCCTTCTTGATTATATCTAGCATTCTATTCGCTCTCTTAGCAGCCGCTGCGCACTGTGCTGACGGCTTCATTGTCTTGTTCACTCTCACTCAATAACATCCCTCCCATCGTATAGCTGTACCTCGGGTTTTTGCTTCCTACATGCAATATTTTACATTTCTCTACATTGAACTTCATTTGCCATCTCGTCGCCCACTCCCCTAGTTTGTTCAGGTCCCTTTGTAATACTTTGCAGTCCTCTTTAGTCCGAGCAGCACTAAATAGTTTGGTATCGTCTGAACGGGAGAAAACAAGGGGTGCGCAAACGGCAAGGAGAAGAGCGGGGGAGGGACAGAGAGGAAGAGGGGAGCCGTACCCTTAGGAAGAGGGCGCCCAGGGCGGACTGCCCTTCCCCCACCCCTTACTATGCCACAGAGTCCAGATTGAGTTCTTAATGTTCAAAGCCAAAAGGAGATGCCCCAAAACACGCTAGAGAGAACGAGAGGGCACTCTCTGAAGTTAAAAGGGGATAGATTCCGTACGGACATAAGGAAGTTCTTCACCCAGAGAGTGGTAGAAAACTGGAACGCTCTTCCAGAGACTGTCCTAGGGGAAAACACCCTCCAGGGATTCAAGACAAAGTTAGACAAGTTCCTGCTGAACCAGAACGTACGCAGGTAGGGCTAGTCTCAGTTAGGGCGCTGGTCTTTGACCTAGGGGTCACCACGGGAGCAGACTGCTAGGCACAATGGACCAATGGTCTGATCCAGCAGCGGCAATTCTTAGGTTCTTATGTTGTGATAATGCAACTAGCGCGCTGCCTCGCAGGTGACAGCCGTGTGATTGGGCAAAACAGGGAAGAGAAAGAGGTTCCAAGCTGATACTGACTCCTCTTCTATCCAACAGGACCTTTTCAGTAAGTCCGACCCTTTCCTGGAGATCTACCGGCTCAATGACGATGGGAGTGAGCAGCTGGTGCATCGGACAGAGGTCAGTGAGCTGAGGACAGAAGACGGTACATGACGGTACAAGAGAGATCGCTGCATTGTGTTACTGTGTCCTTCTGACCTGGGTCATCCCTGAATTGGAAAGAGCACTCGAGTGCCTCATGCAAACATTTTGCAGAGGGTCCTCCGTAGCAGTTGGGGGGGGGGTCACGCCTTCTGATTTGAGAGCAGAGTGGGTAATGGATTTCATTTGCAGATGCAGGAATATTGGGGGTGGGGGTGTTGACGCTCTTCCCAGGGCCGGATTAACAGGTAGGCCCGGGCCTAGGGTCCGAAATGATCAGAGGGGGGGCTTGCCACCAGAACCACCATCCCTATTCTGCCACTGATGCTTTCCTTAACCAGCAGCAGTGGCAGCAAACCTTTTAATTAGAAGTGTCCAACCCGCAGGTCCAGCTTGTGCTCCCTCTCAAGTCCCAACATGACCTTCTCCCTTCCTTCCTGCTGTGCCTCCCTCTGGTGAGTGTTTCATTTCTGGCCGGTCCCTTGCTGCCTGTTCAAAGCTGTGGGCGTCGGCTCCTTGTGCGATCTGCAGCTGCGTCGGAAGCGTTCCCTCTGACGTCACAACATCAGATAGAAAAGGCTTCCGACGCAGCTGTAGATCATGTGAGGAGCCAACACCCGCAGCTTTAAACAGTCAGCAAGGGAGCCAGCCAGAAACTAAACACTCGCTAGAGGGAGGCACAGAAGAAATGCTGCTGCTTCACAGGGAAAGGGGAGGGGGAGAGAAATGCTAATGCTGCTGCTGAACAGGGAAGGGAGGAGGGGAATTGCTGATGCTGCACAGCAAAGGGGAAAGGGGGGAACCGCTGCTGCTGCACAGGGAAGGGGGGGGAAGAGAAATGCTGCTGCTGCACCCAATTAGAGAGAGGGAAGGAGGGAGAAGGAAAAGGGGGAGGAACGAGAGATGCCAAGTCTGAGGGAGGGAGGGAGGAAGGAAAGGAGATACCAGACCATGGAGAGGAAGGAAGAGATGCCAGGGCATGGGGGAGGGAAGGGAAGGAGATAGAGTTGCCAGACCATGGAGTGGGAAGGAAGGAAAGGAGAAGAGAGAGATGCCAAAGTATAGGGGAGGGGTTGAGACAGAAAAATGGAGAGGGGATGAAGCTTAAATGAATCATGTACAAAGGAGAGAAGGGGTACTGGATAGACAGTTTATGGAAGGAGCATAGAAAGAAGGAACATACCTTACCTCGGGAATGGAGCGCCTCAGCCAATCAGAGCCTTAGGCCCCTCTCCATGCATCAGATGATGCATCAGGTCGTGGCCTAAGACTGCACTCGTCGGCAGAGGAGGCGTGGAGCAGGAGGGACTGAAAACCCCTCCTGCTCCCAACAATATTACGTTACGGGGAGGGGGTGGGCTTTGCCCGGTCATCCTGCTGGCCTTGGAGGAGGCCTGGAGCAAGAGGGAATAAGCACCCCTCCTGCTCCCAACGATTCTTAAAGGTGGGGGGAGCGGGTGGGCCGGGCCCGGACGTCTGTCTGTTCATCCATCCATCCTGCCGGCCTAGTGGGGCCACGATTTGGGGGGGGGCATTTTGTAGGGGTTTGGGGAGGGAGAAAGCAGTTCTGTGGGGGGGGGCTTTATTTTTTTTAAACAAGCAGATATTTTGCTTGTGTAAAACATGCAAAGTATCTGCCCGATTAAAAAAAAAAATTACAAGCCTTGACAGGGGCTACGCATGAACGGGGATTGCACATTTGCGATCCCTTCTCGCAAATGGGGGCGTTCCTCCGATCGCCTCCATTTGAATATGACTGTTTTGTGAATCAGTCGGACTTGCCCGAATCGGTAACGGATTGTTCCAATTCGGGCCGGTTAGTGAATCTAGGCCAAAGACAGCACCACAGACAGACAGACAGAAATTGTCTCCTCTGTTGGCCAACAATCCTTTGCTCTTGCTTTCTTCAGACGGGCCAGCTGTGCTTGTCTTGTTGGGTTTCTCCCTAGCCTGGTTCTTTTCTCTCTCTCCTTGAGGCAGTTGGACACGTTCTGTCTGTCTCTATAGGCTGTTTGTCTCTCTATTTTCCCTTCTGGCCAGGTTTTCTTTTTTCCTTCCATCTCGTTTAGTTCTGACCAGGGTTTCTCTTTCCCTCTATCCTTCCACTTTAATATCGCATTCACCAGCCTCCATTTATCTGCCGGCATGCTGATGCTATCAGGTCTCACCCTTATCTTCCAGGCTGTGCCACTGCTTTCCGTGAGCAGTCTCCAAGCACCCTGGCTGTAATTCTTGAAGGACAATCTTATTCTTCATGTGATCAGACTAGAGGAAGTATAGCCTAGTGTTTGGAAACTGCTGGAAGGGAGCTCAGTATATATGATGTCAAACTGCGTTCTGAGAATTCAGCATTATTAAAAACAAATGCTAATCCAAAATATGTTGAGACCAGTAAAATGGTCTTTTGGTGTGCGGGGGTCATACTGTGGAATTCACTTGTCGGTCAATTACGAAAATGTTATGACAAGGGTAATTTCAGATAACGATTAAAAACGCAGTTTTTTGTTAATGCATTTTTCTAGGAACTGATCTTTGCGATTGTTCTTTTGATGGACACTTTATGTGATTATATGTTAACGTTTGTTTGATATTATTTGTCTTACTGAATTATGTATGTAACGATATGTAAACCGTTTAGGTTTAAACGGTATATACATTTTTAAAATAAATAAATATGAGAGGAGTGCTGGATCAGTGGTGAGGACAGTAGTGGGGTGGAGTGGTGAGGACAGTAGTGGGGTGGAGTGGAGAGGGCAGTGGTGGGGTGGAGTGGAGAGGGCAGTGGTGGGGTGGAGTGGTGAGGACAGTAGTGGGGTGGAGTGGAGAGGGCAGTGGTGGGGTGGAGTGGAGAGGGCAGTAGTGGGGTGGAGTGGAGAGGGCAGTGGTGGGGAAGGAGCAGTATAGGTAGGGTTACCAGATTTTCTGTTCTGAAAATCTGGACCCCTTAGACCTGCCCCCAATCCCACCCCCCACTGCCTGCTCTGGTCAGCCAGGAGGGCAACTGCCCATACGCGCATGCGACATTGCGTTGCCCTCCTTCCCGATGGCATTTTGAGGGAGGCTTTTCAAAACCCAAAGTGCTAGATTTTGAAAAGCTGTCCAGTGAAACCCAAACGTCTGGTAACCCTAAGTCTAGGGACAGTGGTGGGGTGGAGTGCAGGGGGGGAGAGCAATTGGGTGGCGTGATGGGGCAACATACAGTGTTAAGGCCTCTTCTGGACTAGTATGGGGCTTGCTGAGCTGGTAATTGTGCCCCGTCTCCAGTCTTTCTGTCTCCTTGTTTTCGCTTTTAGCTGACTCCCACATACATGCTTAGAACACCCCCAACTATGTGTCCCAAACCACATTGTGTGCCCTATAGAGCCATGCAGTTACCTTGCCCACCAGCAGATGGCAACCATTCATGAGGCCCAAATATATGTTCAGGAGTAATTAATTGCCCCAAGTGCAGGAAACTGCAAACAGATATGAACTAATGTGCACTTTCTCCTCAGTGCTCAGAGAACCGTTTTTAGCTTATGAGACCGCTGGGTAAGCAAAATGTTTTAGCCCACTACTGATACGGCTCAATTCTCAATCATTGCACTGGTCCCTGTAGTATCTCTAAGTATAATCCTCTCTCACTTTTTCAGATCTTTTTAAATTACTTTTTGTCTTTTTCAATGCTCAACTTCAAAACAGACTTAGCTTTTAATGCAGGGGTTCAACGGGTTCTGACGCGTTTCGCCATGCTGCCTCAGAGAACCCGCGTCAACACGAACTTAATTCTGCCCCCACCATGTCTGTTTTTACTTCAGCCGCTCTTGCTGAAGACTATTCAGGAGGACCAGAAATAAAAGGCAAGGAGCAACATTGAGAGCCCATTTCTCTTCTGCACTCATTCTAGCTGGTCTTCTCTGGCATCACAAGCATTTTTAAAACTCCCAGGCCAGCCTTTCACAAAATGCTCATGCTGCTGTCACAGGCGGTGTGGAGACATGGGGGAAGCCACTGCCTGCGCTGGAATGCTGCTGCTCTTTGGGTTTGTGACTTGGATTGGCCTCCATGAAGATGGACCACTGGTCTGACTCAGGAAGGCGATTCTTATGTGAGCCAAGTATATGACTGTCAAGCCATTGCCATAACTTCATTTCCAAGGTATTCTAACTCAGTGGTCCCCAACCCTGTCCTGGAGGACCCCCAGGCCAATTGGGTTTTCAGGCTAGCCCTAATGAATATGCATGGAGCAGATTTGCATGCCTGTCACTTCCACTATATGCAAATTTCTCTCATGCATATTCATTAGGGTTAGCCTGAAAACCCGATTGGCCTGGTGGTCCTCCAGGAAGCACTGTTCTAACTAACCAGGTGAACTTCGCTTTGTACGTCATGCAGCAGAACGTATAGGGCAGGGGTAGGGAACTCCGGTCCTCGAGAGCCGTATTCCAGTCGGGTTTTCAGGATTTCCCCAATGAATATGCATTGAAAGCAGTGCATGCAAATAGATCTCATGCAAATTCATTGGGGAAATCCTGAAAACCCGACTGGAATACGGCTCTTGAGGACCGGAGTTCCCTACCCCTGGTTTAGGGTTTCCAAGATCAGTTTTTCCATTTGCCTACAAAATATCAGAAGTCCATCTGACATATTGCTTCTTCCTCTGCGTTCCAGGATGGCACTTAACAGCCATTCCCTGATAGCCTCCGTTGTTTTGTTCCAGGCTCATTTTCTTCCCTTACACGCTCCCTGAGACCTTTACTTTCCACTTGGATCTTGCATTAATTGACTTGACGTCAACTCCACGCTGGATTGTTCTAGTTTTGAAGGTCAGGTGAGTTGCTCTCCTGAATCATTTGTTCATCACGATGCCTCTTTTCTCTTTTGCCCATACGGCCCTTTCTCTCAGCGGCATCCACGCCATCTCCCACTCACTTTGTTGGCCTGCAGAACTCCGTCAGCAAGCGCTGTTGTCGCGGTTGGTTTGTCCACATTTTTCGTACTCCATCGCTTGCCCTGCTTTACGTCTGAGCTGCCAAGTTCTGATTTTGCAAGTGGTGCCTCGATATTTAAAAACATGAATTAAACTGAGAAAGGTAATAATTGTGGGGCTGATATTATGTTCTGCACCGGCTCATTCATCATTCGTGTTAAGAATTGTAGTACATTGCTACCACATTGAATTTTCACTTCTGTCTGAAGATCTGGCCTGCTCATGGTGCTGGGTTCACAATCTCTAAATAAGAGAGCGATGTTTTGTTTGGTTAACCAGCCCAACCAAGAAGAGAGAGACGTTCATACGGTTCAATCAATGATCTGAAGCAATGTCAAAACACGGAATTTCATTTCTGCAAATTGGCACTTAATGAAATAAGATACTATACCATACCATTTCTTATACCCCACAATTATCGGCAAGGAATCATTGAGTCCTACAATAAGATTAATAAGGATTCATAACAGTAACATCATGGAACAGACAATATTGAGTTCAAGTCCTGGTTACAGTGTGTCTTTCGTGATTTCCTGAATTGAAGGTAGGAAGGGATCTGTCGCAAGCGGTGGTTGGCCTGAGAACGTTTCAGCACCCCCTCTTCATTCCAAGCGGGCAAATGGAATAAATGTTTAACCAACTTTATCTCAAACACTCTTTCTTACCAAATTTTAGGAAGTCTCTTTGATAAATTTCTCTGACTCCATTTCTGCCTTGATGTACTTTTAAAACACTTCCAGGAAAAATTTGATTAATCTTACCATGCTAATGTAATTTTGAAAGTTTTTTTGTAATATTGTATACAGTCTCTTCCTCTGTAAACCGCTCTGAACTGTTTGTGCTATTGCGGTATATAAAAATGAAGTTATTGTTATTATTATAAAGTATGTGATAACATTTCCGTGCCAGTTACTTGCCTAAATGTTTACAATACTAGCTTATAATGCATCTATGTGTGTCTGCGTGCTGGATATATAATGTCGCAGTGTTATAGAATTATCCCCAGAAGGTGCATTACTCATAGTTCATTTTGATTATAGATATTATAGATATCTATATTTGATTATAGATATATAGTATTATAGATATTTCTCCTCTGCTGTAATTGTGTTTTTTTCTTGCTGAGAAATGGCAGCAATTACAAGTAGCTTAAGAACCTAAGAGTTGTCATTCTAGGACAGACTGAAAGTTCATTAAGCCAAGAATTCTGTTTCCAACAGTGGCCAACCCAGGTCACAATACCTGGCAAGATCCCAAAAGACAGTTTATCCTAGGAATAAGCAGTGGATTTTCTAAGTCCTTCATAATAATGGCTTCTGGACTTTTCTTCCATGAACTTGTGCACCCTTTTTTAAACCCTGCTAAGCTAACTGCTTTCACCAATGAATTCCCAAGCTTAATTCAGAAATATTTTCTCTGATTTGTTTTAAATTTACTACTTAGTAGCTTCATTGCCTTCTAGCCCTTGTATTTTTAGAAAGAGTACATAAATGATTCATGTCCCAATTTGTTTCTATTTACTTGAATTTAATTTTGGAATTTCAGCTACATGGTGCTTGTTGCTCAGTCATGTTGTTCTGTTCTCTATCAGTTCTATCTGTGTCTATTTTATACTATTAAAAATTGCCCCTTAATTCTTGCTCAGTCTCATACCGTTGAATTCTTTCCTTGTTGACTTTTTACTTAGTTCATGCTGTGATATATATAGCGGAGGGCTTGCCTTAGTAAGTCAGATGTTGCCTGAGGGATGCATCTTGGGAGCCGTGTTTAGGAGAAGAATCAGGAGACACAAGGTGTGAGAAGAGCACTTTTTAATAGCTGAACTTCAAGTCCCAAACCAAGCAAATCAGAAGCTTTCTGCTTTGAAATGATCTCAGAGCACTAGCAAGGCAGAAGGAGAACGAAAGATGCTGAAGGGGTTAAGAAAGAGAAAGCTGGAGTGGAGGGGGAGTTGAGAGAAGTGGGATGGAGAGGAGCGAGAGGGTGAGGGCAGCAAGGGGAATGATGAGGAGGGCAGGTCCCTGCTAGAAGCAGTGGTAGGGTGGCAGCAGTTGGATAGAAATAGCACCACAACTCCTCCTCCCCCCCCCCCCCCCCCGGTACATCATCAAGACAGAGAATATTCTGCTCTTCTGCTACACGGGATCCTCTGCAATGCCACTGCATCGGGGATGGATTAGAGGGAGAACCCCATTGTTACTGTCTGTGTGGGCAGCTACTGGCTCATTTGGGAAAGGCTGATGCAGGGCTCGGGGGCACAGACAGACTGCCCACTCCAAAGATGTGACTAGGATGTAGAGAACCACAACTACTCCATACAGTCAATGTATTATTTTGGTTGAAATCGTTTATCATACTTTTCAGGGCTTCAGACATACTCTCATAGTAACCAAATATCTCAGTGGCTATGGCTTCTTCATTTGCCCTCTCTGTTTTATATTATAATTATTTTTTGTCTGGTTTTCTATTTTAAAGTGCTTAAATAATAAATAAATATGAACTTATCTTAAAATGTTTTTTGTTCATTTCATTCGCTCTTATTGAATCGGGAAAGGGACCTGTCACATCGACATGTTTCGCCGTTAGGCTGTTTCAAGAAAAAGTCCCCTATAAAAACAAAAACAGCAATATTACACCCGCTCCTTACTTGTTATAGACATCATACATCTATCTTTAAGGGAAACCATCCAATACATATAGAATTAAATCCGTTTATCCAAGCCATCCCGATCTATATCATTTCTGTTAAGATAAGATGGCCGCGGCGTCTTTTTTGCATGTATAAGTACCTCCCCCCGTCTGACGTCATCTTTTTTTGCAGCGAATCAGGATCCTACACTAAAGAACCCCATTCTATCTCTTGATTTAAACCCCCTGGTACTACTGTATCCACCCTGTAGATCCACTTTTGTTCCAACAAGTTTAATTTCTGTTTGTAGTCACAGAAAAATAAAATAGAAAACCAGACAAAAAATAATTATAATATAAAACAGAGAGGGCAAATGAAGAAGCCATAGCCACTGAGATATTTGGTTACTATGAGAGTATGTCTGAAGCCCTGAAAAGTATGATAAATGATTTCAACCAAAATAATACATTGACTGTATGGAGTAGTTGTGGTTCAATAACTAGTCAATGTTGAAGGAATGACTGAGTTCTTTACTGGTAGGATGTAGAGAATGACACGGGGACAAATTTGTCCCCGTCCCCATAGGAACTCAATTTCACTGTCTCGTCCCCATGAGTTTTCTCACTGTCCCTGCCCCACCCCATTCCTGTAAGCTCTGCTTTAACCGCCCCCTTCTCAAACACTTATGATTTGAAAGTGTTTGAAACTTGTGCAGATGAAGACGGAGTTTAGGCATTGGTGGAATGAGGCATTATGACATCACAATCTGAGCTCTAGAATGTTGCTACTTAGGATTTTAAAGGGTTTGAGGCTTGTACAGATGAGGGTGGAGCTTAGGCATTGGTGGAATGAGGCATTATGACATCACAATCTGAGCTCTAGAATGTTGCTACTCAGGATTTTAAAGCGTTTGAGGCTTGTGCAGATGAGGACGGAGCTTAGGCATTGGTGGAATGAGGCATTATGACATCACAATCTGAGCTCTAGAATGTTGCTACTCAGGATTTTAAAGCGTTTGAGGCTTGTGCAGATGAGGACGTAGCTTAGGCATTGGTGGAATGAGGCATTATGACATCACAATCTGAGCTCTAGAATGTTGCTACTTAGGATTTTAAAGGGTTCGAGGCTTGTGCAGATGAGGACGGAGCTTAGGCATTGGTGGAATGAGGCATTATGACATCACAATCTGAGCTCTAGAATGTTGCTACTTAGGATTTTAAAGTGTTTGAGGCTTGTGCGGATGAGGACGGAGCTTAGGCATCGGTGGAATGAGGTATTATGACATCACAATCTGAGCTCTAGAATGTTGCTACTTAGGATTTGAAAGTGTTTGAGGCTTGTGCAGATGAGGACGGAGCTCAGGCATTGGTGGAATGAGGCATTATGACATCACAATCTGAGCTCTAGAATGTTGCTACTTAGGATTTTAAAGCGTTGGAGGCTTGTGCAGATGAGGATGGAGCTTAGGCATTGGTGGAATGAGGCATTATGACATCACAATCTGAGCTCTAGAATGTTGCTACTTAGGATTTGAAAGTGTTTGAGGCTTGTGCAGAGGAGGACAGAGCTTAGGCATTGGTGGAATGAGGCATTATGACATCACAATCTGAGCTCTAGAATGTTGCTACTTAGGATTTGAAAGTGTTTGAGGCTTGTGCAGAGGAGGACAGAGCTTAGGCATTGGTGGAATGAGGCATTATGACATCACAATCTGAGCTCTAGAATGTTGCTACTTAGGATTTTAAAGGGTTCGAGGCTTGTGCAGATGAGGACGGAGTTTAGGCATTGGTGGAATGAGGCATTATGACATCACAATACGAGCTCTAGAATGTTGCTACTTAGGATTTTAAAGGGTTTGAGGCTTGTGCGATGAGGGCGAGCAACATTCCATACAGAATCTCAAAGAATAGCAAGATTCCAGAATCCCAGAGAGTAACAAGATTCTAGAATCCCAAAGAATAGCAACATTCCATGCTACCGATCCAGGGCAAGCAGTGGCTTCCCCCATGTCTGTCTCAATAACAGACTATGGACTTTGCCTCCAGGAACTTTTCCAAATCTTCCTTAAAACCAGCTGCGCTATCCGCCCTTACCACATCCTCTGGCAATGCGTTCCAGAACTTAATCTCTGAGTGAAAAAAAATTTCCTCCTCTTGGTTTTAAAAGTATAATAATAATAACTTTATTCTTCTATACTGCCATAGTCAGACGACTTCTAGGCGGTTCACACCAAAGAGAGCTGGACAATCAGGAAATTACAATGTACAAATTATGAAATTTTAAGATTAGAAGAGTGCAATATATTACGCAAGAACTCTGTCCCCCAGACATGGGTTCCTTTGTTCACCAGGCGCTACAAAGCCAAGCAAAAACCGATAGCGTGGAAGAAATGTGGTCGACTTTGAAAGCCACCATACAAGAAGCGACAAACCGCTATGTTCAATTAGTAAGTAAGCGGCGAAGAACCAACAAGCCGCAATGGTTCGCTGCGGAGATCTCAGACCTCATCAAGGAGAAGAAAAAAGCATTCATCTCTTACAAACAATCGGGGAAACAGGACTCTAGAGCAGACTACCTGACCAAATCAAAAGCAGTCAAAACAGCAGTCAGGGAGGCTAAATTCCACATGGAGGAGTCTCTGGCAAAGAACATCCAGAAGAGAGATAAATCCTTCTTCAGGTATATCAGTGATAGAAGTAAAAACTCTGGCGGGATTGTACGTCTTAGGAAACCAAACGGAGACTATGTGGAAAAGGATTCCGAAAAAGCCCAACTATTAAATGAATACTTCTGCTCAGTCTTCACCCGTGAAGCGCCGGGGCTTGGCCCTCAACTACAGACAAGGGCTGACTCAGTTGACCCGTTTAGTAACTTCGAATTCACGCCCAGCAGTGTCTACGATGAGCTGTCAAAACTCAAGGTTAACAAGGCAATGGGGCCTGACAACCTACACCCCAGGGTGCTTAGGGAGTTGAGTGATGTCTTGGCAGAGCCACTGTCGGCACTCTTCAACCTCTCCCTTAGTACAGGAAGCGTCCCGTCAGACTGGAGGACGGCTAACGTCATTCCACTCCACAAGAAAGGCTCAAAGATGGAGACAGCAAACTACAGACCAGTGAGTCTAACATCAATAGTGAGCAAACTAATGGAAACTCTGATCAAAAGCCAATTGGATAAGATCCTGGATGAGGAAAATCTACGGGACCCCCGTCAACATGGATTTACTAAGGGGAGATCATGTCAATCCAACCTGATCAGCTTCTTTGACTGGGTGACAGGGAAGCTGGATGTTGGGGAGTCCCTGGACATCGTGTACCTGGACTTTAACAAAGCATTCGATAGCATACCACACCGCAGGTTGCTGAGCAAGATGAGTTCTATAGGATTAGGTGACACATTGACGAAATGGGTTAGGAACTGGCTTGGTGGTAGGCTTCAAAGGGTAGTGGTGAATGGCACCCCCTCAGAAATGACGGAGGTGATCAGTGGAGTGCCACAGGGCTCGGTCTTGGGACCGACCCTATTCAACATCTTTATAAGAGACTTGGCAGAAGGGCTTCGAGGTAAAATAGCATTATTCGCCGATGACGCCAAACTAAGCAATGTAGTGGGCAAATGCACAACGGACGAAGATTCAATGCCCGACAACATGATGCACGACCTACTCCTACTGGAGCGCTGGTCTAGGACCTGGCAACTTAGCTTCAATGCCAAAAAATGCAAAGTCATGCACCTAGGCAACCATAATCCATACAAGACTTATACCCTTAATGGTGAGATCCTAACAAGAACGGTAGCAGAGCGGGACTTGGGGGTGATCGTCAGTGAGGACATGAAGGCTGCCAGTCAAGTAGAGCAGGCCTCATCCAAGGCAAGACAGATCCTAGGTTGAATACGCAGGGGTTTCGTCAGCCATAAGACGGAAGTCATTATGCCATTGTATAGATCCATGGTGAGGCCCCACCTGGAATACTGTGTGCAATTCTGGAGGCCACATTATCACAAAGATGTGCTGAGATTGGAGTCGGTTCAGAGAATGGCCACCCGGATGGTCTCGGGACTCAAAGATCTCCCGTACGAAGAACGGTTAGACAAACTGCAGCTATACTCGCTCGAGGAGCGCAGAGAGAGGGGGGACATGATAGAGACGTTCAAGTATCTCACGGGCCGCATTGAAGCGGAAGAAGATATCTTCTTTTTCAAGGGACCCACGGCAACAAGAGGGCATCCGTGGAAAATCAGAGGTGGGAAACTACGAGGTGACACCAGGAAATTCTTTTTCACTGAAAGGGTGGTTGATCGTTGGAATAGTCTTCCACTGCAGGTGATTGAGGCCAGCAGCGTGCCTGATTTTAAGGCCAAATGGGATCGACACGTGGGCTCTATTCACTAGGCAAAGGTAGGGGAGGGTCATTAGGGTGGGCAGACTAGATGGGCCGTGGCCCTTATCTGCCGTCTATTTCTATGTTTCTATGTTTCAGACTACCATGGCCTCTTCTCTCCCAGAATAAACCGGAAAGGAGGAGGTCTGGCTCTACTCTACAAATCATTCTTTAATGTCCAGCTCCTCGAAAAGGGCAGCCATTCTTCTTTAGAATTCATGCTAGCTTCAGTCAATGACGAACTTCATCCCCACCTATTAGGTATCATGCTACTTTACCGCCCACGCACCCCCTGAACAAATCCTCCGAATTGGTTCTTGAGACTATAACAAGGGCCTACCTAAAATTCCATAGACTACTGATCATTGGCGATATTAACCTTCACCTAGACGATAACACCAACAAGGACACAACTGACTTCAAAGACTTCCTCACTTCCTTAGGCTTCACTGCTCCTCCGCCCACCCCTACCCACGATAAGGGGCATTCTCTTGACATCATCAGCTTTCTTGACCTGACTGAGCACAAAACTTCTACCGATGAGACCCGTTGGGAACATGTCCCCTGGTCTGATCACCTCCTAGGCTCTTTCTGCCTCTCCATCTTCATGTCACACCTTGGTACCCCACCCCGAGCCACAAACTCTATCACCTACCGCAAAAAAATCACGAGTGAACTGTTCTGGTCCCAGTTTCTCAACAAACTTCCTCCTTTTCCCAAACACGCGGACCCAGACTCAAACTGGCACAACTGGATAACTCTTTCCGGGGTCGCTCTTGCCCCTTTATCCACTAAACCCATCTCCTACTCCCACAAGGCTCCCTGGTATCTCCCATACCACAGGGAATTAAAGCAGAAATGTCGAGCCTTGGAGCGAAAATGGAAAAAATCGAAATCCCCTTCTGACAGACAATCCTGGAAAGACAACATCAAGTTCTATAACACCGTATTAAAAAAAGCCAGGAAGAATTACTATGGAGACAAAATCCCCAGGTCAAAAAACCAAAACAGGACACTGTTCTACATCTGGCGCAACCTAATTTCAAAAAATGACTCCACCTTTTCCCCCTCCCTCCCATCTCCAAACGACCTAGCCAAATTTTTCAACGAAAAGATCACTACCATAAAGAGTTCACTCCCCCCAGCTGTCTCTTACAATTCTCTACCTCCGAATGACTCCAACCCTATCCCTGCTGACAGATCATGGACCTCCTTCGACCTCGTATCCGAACCCCAGATCTCTAAATTTTGTCTCAAACTTAAATCCTGCAAATGCATCCTAGATCCTTTCCCATTCTACCTTTACGAAAACATTCCTGCGCAGGCCATGTCTTCCCTTACCAGCCTTATAAACAAAGCATTACTATCGGCCTGTTCTCCACAGGAATGGGACACATTGCCTTATCCCCTCTTCTGAAAAAAGCCGATCTCGACCCTACCTTACCATCGAACTACCGCCCCATAGCAAATATCCCTCTTCTAACTAAACTTCTAAAGACCATAGTCGCTACTCAGCTCTCCTCTTACCTAGAGAGATTCTCCATTCTCCAACACTACCAATATGGATTCAGACCCAACTTCAGCACCGAGTCCCTCCTAATTTCAAAGGTGCAACAACTACACTCTCGAAATAAATTTGCTGTTCTGCTACAATTCGATCTCTCCGCGGCTTTTGACGTCGTCCACCATGACATACTAATCTACCAACTTTCTGAGATAGGAATAGACTCCATCGTCCTAAAATGGTTCTCAAGCTTCCTTCGCTCTCGTTCCTACATTGTCAACACAAATGGTTCCAGGTCCGCTCCGTGGACTCCATCTTGCGGTGTCCCACAGGGTTCTCCCCTATCCCCTATTCTCTTCAACATTTATATGACCTCCCTGAAGCTCCTCAAACTTTCCCCCCTTGAAACAATCTACATATATGCTGACGACATCCTTATCCTCCTTGAAACAGACCAGAACCTCACAAACCTCCATGAGAACATTACATCATGCATAATGAGACTTCACACCTGGTCCCTCTCGGTACAGATGAAATTAAATGAATCAAAAACAAAATTACTCTGGCTCGGCCCAAAATTAGAATACCTGCCCACTCTCTTCACACTACCCACAGGCTCCGCTCTGCACCTTGAGTTCTCTAGCAAGGTCCTCGGCATCATTATTGACTCTTCTCTCTTCCTCAACAATCACCTCAATTCCCTGGCAAAATCTTGCTTTTTCAGCCTCCACATGCTGAGGAAAGTAAGATCCTACTTTCGCCAAAAACATTTCGCCGTCCTTGTCCAATCCATTATCCTCTCTAAACTCGACTACTGTAATGCCATTTATTTATGCCTAACAAAAAAAAGTCTTCAAAGACTCCAGCTTATCCAGAATACTGCAGCAAGGCTAATCTTTGCAAAATGCAAATTTGACCATGTCTCCCCACTCCTTACCAACCTTCACTGGCTCCCAGTGATTCCCAGAATTTATTTCAAATGCTCCTGCCTGGCTTTCAAGATCATTCACGGCATCCTCCCTCCCCTAATCCCACTATCCTTTAACGCCTCGAGGCCTGCTACCACCAGATCCACCCACAGAAACTATCCTTCCCCTCTCTACACGGTATTCTCTACGCAGGCAAACTGGGAAAATCCCTTCTCTTCAAAATCACGGGCCTTTGGAACGAGCTCACTACCCCGCTGCGGAACCTGGGCTCCCTCCAATTATTCCGCAAACAACTGAAAACCTGGCTTTTCTCTAACATATAACTTTATTTCCCTGCTTTTATTCCCTCTATTTATATGCTCCTGTAATTCTCTCTCCTTTCTCTTCTTATATTTTTAAGCTTTGTAAACCGTGCCGAGCTCCACTTCCGTGAAGAAGATGCGGTATATAAACTTAAGCCTTAGTTTAGTTTAGTAAGATTAGATATAATAAAATTGTTAGAGTTTTGTGTAGCTTCTGTATTTCCCTGTAACTTCATTGAGTGTCCCCTTGACGGAGTGAAAAATCAATCCACTTGTACCCGTTCTTTTCCGCTCAGGATTTTGTAGACTTCAATCCTATCTCCCCTCAGCTGAAAAGCCCTAACTGTTTTAGTCTTTCCTCCTATGAGAGGAGTTCCATCCTCTTTACCATCTTGGTCGCTCTTCTTGGAACTTTTTCTAGCACCGCTTAGGGAATCCTCCATTGTTACCAGACCCTATGTCTTGTCTTCATAGTATTCATCCCATTATTACCAGATCAGATGCTCTGTTTTCTTGCGATCTGCTGAATCATTAACGAGTTCTCTTTTACATTTGAGGTTTTCAGGCCATTATGAGCTTATACATTATAAAAGAGGTTGCCTGCCTTGTTAGAACTCATTCTAGTACAGCACTTGCCTTTCCTAATTTGGTCTTTCATCCCGCAGGACTCCCGGTCCCAAGCGTCCATCCTTACTATCCTTCTCACCTCTTCCTCTGACACAGCAGCACCTGTCGCTTCTCTTCACCAGGACCAACCACAGTTCGTCAGTGCTAATCTTACAATTCCTGCCGTCTGACCGACAGCTGGCACAGAGGGCTCAGTGTGTCTTCCTCCCCCTGCTGGGAGCAGATTTCTCTGATTTATTTAAGTGCTGTTCAACAACTTGTCCAACTGTGACTCGCATTTGACAAGGAGTCAGAAATCTTTCTTGCTTCCATTAAGTCATCAGTCAGATACAGGCAGGAGAGATAAGAGGAAGGCACGGAGAACAGGAAGCAAAAGGCAGTGCAAGCTTTTATTTACAGATTTTAGGGATCAGGGAAGCTTTGTGACCATCCTCCACAGTGAGCAAGAGACTCTGATCATTAAAACATAGAAAGATACGAGGGTGGTTTGTAAAGTTTGGTAAAAAAGCAAGTTAAACATAGTAACATAGTAGATGATGGCAGATAAAGACCCGAATGCCCAATCTGATTCAATTTAAATTTTTTTTTCTTAGCTTTACCCAGTACTGTGCTTGGGTTCCAACTGCCGAAATCTCTGTTAAGACTTACTCCAGCCCATCTACACCCTCCAAGCCACTGAAGCCCTCCCCTGTCCATCCTCCACCAAACGGCCATATATAGACATGTCTGCATCGAGGGTTATACACTTAGTCCAGCAACTTTCCAGGTTTTTTTGTATCATAAGAAAAACAGCTTTTATCAAACTCTGCAAATACGGCACGGCCTCAATGACTTAATGGACTGGGGCATACAGTATTGAAAAGGGATCTTAATACACCAAACAGCGAGTAACACCCACAAAGAAGAGTAATAGAGAATGACACGGTGAAAAAATTGGTCCCCGTCACCGCCCCGTCCCCGTCTCACCATCCCCGTCACCGCCCCGTCCCCGTCTCACCATCCCCGTCACCGCCCCGTCCCCGTCTCACCATCCTCTTCACCGCCCCGTCACCGCCACTGCCACCCCATTCACTGCCCCGTCACCGCCACTGCAATCCCATTCACTTTTCTTTATTTACGTATAAAGGAAACATTCTTTAAAACTTTAAAACTTTAAAACTTAGTTAAATATTAGTTAATAACTATACAAAAACAAAACACGCAGAGAAAAAATTAATTAATATAAATTCTCAAAACTGACACATTTTGATCACTAAATTTAAAATAGTTATTTTTCATACAGTTTTTCAATCACTAATCTTCCACCACCCCTGGGGCTAGCAATGCAAAAACAAACACGACATGTACTTTAAATGCTTACAAAGTCCCACCTCTTTACTAGAGATCTTACTGAGCTCCTTCAAACCCCCAAGCTCCCATCCCATACACCTCATTTGGGCCAAAAGGGTTTCCGAAAGTACTTTAGCCCAAAGAATGTAGGGCCTCCCTTTAGGTACAATTATTCCAAGGAACCCCAATGGCCAAAATTAGAACCCATGAAGGGACACAGAGCGTAGAAGTCTGCTTGGTGTTCTCTTTAAGTCTCAACTACTGGAGTTGTCATTGAAGCATATTCTAATCTGTCTTGCCATACATGAGACACACACTGTAGAAATCTGCCTGACTTTGTTCTAATGTTCCAACTACTGAAATTGCTGTTGAAGCCCTATCTAACACATCCTAATCTGTCTTACCACACATGGAACAAAGACCATAGAAGTCTGTTCAACACTGGCCTTACTGTAGTTCCTCACAGCCAGAGTCGCTGTATAAGCAGTGCTGCAAGTCTCCCCTCCCCCCAGCGATCACGGCAGGAGGGCACCCAACCCCTCCTGTAGACCCCCCCAACGGCCATCCCGACAATCGCAGCAGAAGGGTACCCAACCCCTCCTGCCGGTCCTCCCAATGGCCTCCCCTAAGATCGCCGGCAGGAGGGTACCCAACCCCTCCTGCTGGACCCCCCCCCAACGAACCCTCCCACCCCGGAACCCCCTTAGTCTTACTTTCCAAGTTGGACCGGACGGCTCCTCACACGTATGGCCAGCAGGCTTGCCTCCGTCCAAATGAGGCGGGCCCGCCCCTACCCTGCCCAACCCACAGGATCCTAGGGCCTGATTGGTCTAGGCACCTAAAGCCACTCCCGCTATAGGAGGGGCCTTAGGTGCTTGGGCCAATCAGGCCCTAGGATCCTGTGGGTTAGGCAGGGGAGGGGAGGGGCGGGCCCGCCTCATTTGGACGGAGGCAGGCCTGCTGGCCAGACGAGCGAGGAGCTGACCGGTCCAACTTGGAAAGTAAGACTAAGGGGGTTCCGGGGTGGGAGGGTTCGTTGGGGGGGGGGTCCAGCAGGAGGGGTTGGGTACCCTCCTGCCGGCGATCTTAGGGGAGGCCATTGGGAGGCAGGGGAGGGGAGGGGCGGGCCCGCCTCATTTGGACGGAGGCAGGCCTGCTGGCCAGACGAGCGAGGAGCGGTGAAACACAGGTAAATAGCGGTTCCTAGAAGGGGGTACATTGGCCCGCGGGGACAAACCTGTTCACCGTTTCCGCGGTCGGTGAATGGCCTTGTCCCCGTCACCGCAGCGACTGCTAGTTTTCTTCCCCGTTTTCGGCGGTGACCCGCGGCTTAAATGCGGTGGCCGCGGGTAAACCGTCACCGTGTCATTCTCTAAAGAGTAACACGCCAACAGAACTGGGACAAATAATTCTTTATTGGAAAAGACCCGACACTGCCTCAGGGGTCAGTCAAATGATTTCCTATTTAAAGATGATGATTATCCCAATATATCAAACTGTCTCACACAGACCGCGTTCAAAGGAACCTTTCTGTACATCTACCCTTTCCACTCCACTCAGTATTTTATAGACCTCTGTCATATCACCCCTGAGCCGTCTCTTCTCCAAGCTGAAGAGCCCCAGCCTCTTTAGTCTCTCCTCATAGGGAAGTCGTCTCATCCCTTTTATTAATTTTGTCACCTTTCTCTGTACCTTTTCTAATTCTGCAATATCTTTTTTGAGATATAGTGACAAGAATTGCACACAGTATTTGAGGTGTGGTTGTACCATAGAGCGATACGAGGGCGTTATAACATTTTCCTCTTTCTTTTCCATTCCTTTCCTGATCATTCCTAACATTCTATTTGCTTTCTTAGCTGCCGCCACACATTGAGCTGAGGGTTTCAACATATCCTCAACAATGACACCTAGATCCATTTCCTGGGCAGTGACTCCTAACACAGAACCCAGCATCACGTAGCTATAGTTCGGGTTTCTCTTTCCCTCAGGCATCACTTTGCACTTGCTCACATTAAACGTCATCTGCCATTTTGACACCGTCTTCCAGTCTCACAAGGTCCTCTTGGAACTTTACATAATTCTCTTGTGATCAGCAAATTTAATTATCTCACTAGTTATTACCATCTCTAGATCAAAGGTGCCCAAACTGACCAGTTGACCACTGCATGCATCAAGGTGAATCAACCCCACACTCAACCAGTACTCACTGACCTCACCCCCCCACCACACAAAAATGAGAACATAAAGGTACATACATACATGTCCCTAAACAGCAGAATCTGGTATGGGAAAGCCTAGTAGAGCTGCTCACAGGTGTTTTAAGTAGCCTGGTGGGTGGCTAATGAACCATAGAGAGGAGGACCCAGGCCCATAAGACACTCTAACTACTACATTTATGGTAAAACATGTGAGTCCACCTAAACCCTACTATAATACCATATAGATGCTACCTACAGCCATAGGTGCCATTGGAGTAGAACACAGGTAGGTATAGTAGGTGGGGGGGGGGGGGGGTTGGGGGCTCACCATAAATTATAAGGAGGTTATGATGAGATATACATCTGGAACCCTTTATGTGAAGTTCACAGCCTCTAAGGTGTTTCATTGCTCTGTTGGGATGTCTGTGTGGTCAGTCCATTACTATGCTAGCTAGCCCCTCCCATGTCCAAATGGTCTGCATTTGGACCTTTTCAACATGGATGAAAACGGGGTAGAAAGTTAGACGTCCTGGTGACCAAGACGCCTAAGTCGATGATTTTCAAAAAAATAATTATATTAGACATCCAGCAGTTTGCCATTTGAAAATGGCTATTTCTGTTCCTCCAACTTTGGACGGCCAGCTGGAAACGTCCAGGTAGGACTTAGACCTTTTTTTTTTAAAATGCCTCTCTTTATATGTTTGGATAGATTATTTTGTTGATATGGGGAGGGATGGGAGGGGGATGGGGGAATTAAAAGATGTATAATAATGTTGTTCAAGAATGTCAAGTGAGTTATGTGAATCAATTGTAATAATATTGTACACTTGTTGAAAGAAATAAAATGAATAAAGATTAAAAAAAAAAAAGAAAGAAAATGCCTCTCTAAGGCAACACTATCATATCTTTTTAGACCAGGGGTGGGCAACGAGGGCCGCAACCCAGTTGGGATTTTAAGAGTTCCTCAATGAATATGCATGAGATTCAATTGCATACAATGGGAGGAAGTACATGCAAATAGATCTCACACATATTCATTGGGGAAATGCAGAAAACCCAACTGGATTGCCCCTCGTTGCCCACCCCTGTTTTAGACCAAACATTAATCTCACCACAGTATTGGCTGAAACACTCTACCTACCTCATGACTTGCTTCTTCTGACTACACTAGCTCTCCTGTCGCACATGCTCCTCCCCATAGGTTCTTTTAATGTACCTTCCACAACACCTTAGAGTTGTATCAAATTCCCTTTAATCGCACAATAAGTCTTCTCGATCTCTTCAATTCCCAAAGATCTTAGCCTAATGCTTCTCTATGCTGTAACATATCCCTAAGATTCCTTCTACCTTCCCTTTCAGTTCTCCATATTCCTTTTTGTAAGTCGCCGTGAACCTATGTAGGCTTAGCCCAACCCATAAATCCCTGATTAGAATAGATTAGACAGCTGATAACAAGAAAGCATGTGTATGTTGGACGCATATCAATTCCCTTGGCTTTTGGAAGCGGTGTGTAAACCGTAAAACTAATGACATAAAATAAAAAGACAACTGAAATGAATTAAAGTTTTTATACTTTTATGAAAGTTGAGATTTCATGAACGTTAAAACACATTGGACTAAAGCTTAGGGCTTTGAGATATTTTGAGCCTGGAGTGAGTTACAAATATAAACTGAAAAAAAGCTGATATTGAAGTGATACTCGGGATTATATATTGCATCCACCCTCTCCAGAAAATGATGGCTCACCAGCAGACATGACCTGGTCTCACTTCAAAAACCCAGACTGGAGCCTATTCCTCAAGCTATACTCAAAATATTCCAAATCCAACTGCCTACTAGATAACTGCCCTCCAACCATCATGAAAACTGCCCCCCTCCCCTTCAAAGCAGAACTCTTCAACTGGATCACCCTGTGCATGTCAACAGGCCACTTCCCACTGGAACTTGGACACATCCTCGTATCTCCAATAATTAAAAACCCTAAAGAATCCCCCTCTGTAACCTCCAACTACAGACCCATCGCCAATATTCCTCTCTTCCTAAAAATCATGGAAGGACTTGTCAATCACCATCTCACGTCTTACCTAGAGAAATTTAACATCCTCCATGACTCCCAGTCTGGATTCCGCACCAATTACAGTACGGAAACTGTGCTAGCCTCACTAACCAATCACCTCCTCCAACTATTCTCACTGGGAAACAGCGCACTGCTACTCCAGTTCGACCTCAGCAGTGCCTTCGACCTAGTAGACCATGACATTCTGATTAGCCGCCTCGACTCCATAGGCATCTCCGGACAAGTACTAACCTGGCTCACAGGCTTCCTAAAAAACCGAACCTACCAAGTCCACAATGACGGAACCTTCTCCCATACATGGAGCAACCCCTGTGGAGTCCCCCAAGGCTCCCCCCTATCCCCGTCACTATTCAATATTTACATGGCATCTCTGGGTCACATGTTATCGAACCGTAACCTGAAATCCTACATTTACGCAGATGACATTACAATCATCATACCCATCACCTCACTGTCATATGAGACAGAACAATACATCTCTACGGTCCTCACCATGGTAGAAAACTGGACCACTTGCTTCAAACTGAAACTAAACCCAGAAAAAACCAAGTTCTTCCTTGCAAGTCCCAACCACAAACTAACGTCCACCACCCTGCAACTCAATGGTTTAACGTATCCAATCAACTCTACCATAAAAATCCTCGGAGTCATATTGGACCGATGCCTCACTCTAGAAGATCACACTAACACCCAGGTCAAAAAATGCTTTTCCACCCTTTGGAAACTCCGCTCCATCAAACATTACTTTGATTTCCCCACCTTCAGTTTGCTGGTCCAATCCTTAATTCTAAACTCCCTGGATTACTGCAATATCATATACCTGGGCTCCTACAAGAAAACCACTAAACGACTACGACTTATCCAGAACACCGCCGTCCGCCTCATCTACGGGCTCAAAAAATCAGACCACATCAGCCCTTTCTACAGGAAACTTCACTGGCTACCGTTCGAAGCAAGGATCATCTTCAAATTCGCCTGCCTCTGCTTCAAAACCCTAACTGGCTCAGCCCCGATATATCTGTCACGCCACTTCACCTTCCCAGGTTCTAACCGTACACGTAATGCACACCTGTTTGCCTACCCCTCCCCAAAAGGATGCATCCACAAAAGATTCTTCGACAGGACCCTCTCCTTCCAGGCTGGCAAATGGAATGACTGCCTGTCCACTCTCATCTCTCTTGCCCCTACTTATCAATCGTTCAGGAAATCGCTCAAAACATACCTCTTTGACAAATTCCTCTAACCCCCGCTCCTCCCCTACCGAACTAATAATCCCTTGCCTATCTCCCTTTCCCTTCCCCTCCCCCCATGCAACAGTTACTGGATCATTTTTGTAATTATCACTGGTTTATACCATATAATTGCTAACTAACTCTCTGCACCTACATTGTATAAATCGCCCTGAACTGTCTTCTTGATATGCTGTAACCTCGATGTTAACTTCGCTGTAACCTTGATGTAACTTCACTGTTAATGTACAGTCTCTTATCCTGTAAACCGCTCTGAACTGTTTTGTGGTATTGCGGTATACAAAAATAAAGTTATTATTATTATTATTATTACAGATGGATTGTAATCTTCATAGGAAGATGCACATGTAAATTCTAACTATTGTCTATTAGTGTTGTTAATTGATTATGAGCGGTTCTAGTAGGTTTGATATTCAATTAAAGAGATCGGGCCCTTGTCTAAATTGTGTGTAGCATATATAGAATCTGGGAGTTGTCCCAATGGCCTCTCTAATACTGGGCATATTGTAAAGTAATACAGAACCCTACAAAATTAACTCAGGACAAATCTTTTCTACTACAGTATAATAGCACCAACTGCCAGGAGTTACACAGAAGAAGGGCCTACCTAGGAAAAGGAAGCACCGTGAGCATTGCAGTGGGCACTAGGACACGAAACAAGGCAGATTCTTGTGTATTGATCCTAGACAATCATTCAGTTCTAAAAGAATACCTGGCCTGAAGTGAAATCATTCAAGAACTGATCTGAAATCAATTCCTGAGCGGAGAGCAGGGTGTGGGAGAAGACAGCAAATGCCAGATCTGCAGTTTGCGAGCACCAGTGGCAGTGATTTTCAGTTTGAAGATCAACCTGTGTCTTGCCCTGTGAGCATTTCTCTTCCCACACCACTCGTAGTACTCAAGGAGCCAGTAGTATAGCACAAACTTCTTTAATGCTTCCTGACTAGCCTGGACTGAAGGTACAGAAAAAACCAGGCCTCATATGAGTAGTGGTGACTACTCTCTTGACATTTCATTCCAATCAATTGTCAGTATTTCTTTTTTTTTTCCAGTGTTGGAGCCTCTTTAAATCAGTTTATCTTTTAGGTGCCTTTCCTTTGCTGGCGTAAGTTGCAGGTTGGTCTGTAGTTCCATCTGTTTGCCTTTTGATGCTAGTCTGACCATATGACCCTCTTTCTTTCTCACAGGTCATCAAAAACAACCTGAATCCAGTGTGGGAGCCCTTTAAAGTCTCCCTGAGCTCCCTCTGTTGCTGTGAGGAGAAGCGAAAACTCAGGGTAAGAAAGGGAGCCATCTTGAAAGAAGGGTACAAGATGCTCTGAACTGGGATTTCCATGACAGACATTCAGGTGCTACATTTGGATTTTCAGCACCACTATCTGGAGAGTGACCATTGCTGACTAGGTGGATAAAGACAGGGGTCAGTGCTGGAACTTAAGCAGGCAGCTGAAATGTTCAGTCCTCTATCTGTATAATGTATCTACACAATTTAGGGCAGTCCTTTTGCTATCCTAGGTTCTCTGCATATCAGAGTGAATCGTTCAGCTGTCTGGATAGGTCCTAGTACTGCCTTGGCTCCACCCACACTCTGTCCCAACACTATCCAGAGAGTGCTGGTTACTGGTGCTTTTGAATGGTGACCCGCTAATGTTTCCATCTGAAGTAATAATTTAATGGCAGCTGGGAATGTGGTAGAGAGCAGGCCTCGTCTTCTTTCTTTTAATCACTCATTGCCCATGTCGGATGTTTTGGGCTCTGCCTCATGGGAAACAGCACACCCCATCTCTAGTCCTGTACAGACTGTGTCAGTGGGTGAGGCTGTTGGACATGCTAAGAGTTGCTCCCTGCAATGGACACACAGTCACATGATTCATGACCACCGCTGTGCATGCTGGGTAATCTCTATTCATTTTCACTAAAAAAAAGACCCCACTTTAAATCTCACATATTCTGTGCTCTGGTTGTCGTAAAGTTTAGAAATGGATCAGATCTGACCAGAAATTGCAGAGATATAAGTCATCCCCCCAAAAAAAAATGCCCAATACAAATCTATGGGAGATGGAATTTCAGCAGCTGCAGTGTCTAGACAGGGGCTGCTTTAATTATCTATGGTGTCCTGGCAAAATTTGGTGGATGCCCCTCCTCCCTGATTCAGCAGTGCTTTTTCTCCTCAGTTCAGCATTGCCCCTACACTCTTCCCTCCCTTAACCTCTCCAGCATCATCCTAATTTTCTACACACCCCCAGTCCAGCATTACCATTCCTCTCTTCCCTCTCCTCTCACCCACCCATCCAGCATCATCCCCTCTCTCCCCATATCCTGGTTCAATATCACCTTCCTTCTATTTCTCCCCCCCCCTTTCTACAAGTTAAGCATTTCCCCTCAAACTTACCTCCTTCCATTCTACTGCTTCCGAGACCTGTCATTGCTGTGTTTCTGGGCCAGGCTAGCAAGAAGCACAACAGAGCCACGCTAGTCCTGCCCTTCTGGCATGTTTTGTATGAGTCAGGACTATATCGGAGGGGGGGGGGGGTTCAGCAGGAATGCACAGGCTTAAAGGCTCCCAGGCACTCATAAACAAACACATACAGAAACACAAACGTAGACTTAGTGACTGATGTGTAAAGCTTTCTTCTTGGTTGTTCTGTGTGATAACAGCTGGAGACTGAACCATGTCGTTGGCTACTGCTTACTGTGTGTACTGCTATCTAGTGGTGGAGAAGCATGGCAATACTGATTGCTTAGAATAGTGACACCCTATGGTTAAACTGTAAAATCCATCCTTTGAAATTGTTTAACAGTGACATCTAATGGTTAAAGTTAGAAGACACTTGGGGCTAGATTCACTAAGCTTTGTGAGCCTTCTCCGACCTTGACCCGATTCACTAACCTCCTGGCCGATCCGATCCACCCATGCTAAACAGAAGAAAGAACTCCGATTGGGCTGTCCGATCCAAAAAGAAGCGACTGCCGAGGATCAGCCGCTCACGTCCTTGCCGACTTTCCTGCTCTCTGCCGCCCTGTCTTTGCAGACTCTCATGCGAGCCCGCGGGTTAAAAATGTGTTCTGTTTCATGTGGCTAAAGCGTCTTCTGTCCACTCAGAACTGCAGCCACCCCTTCCCCCTTTGTTTTGACCCCGCTTGTGCGGTCTGCGGTTTGATTCTACTGTCAATGTTAGCTGAATATACGCTATGGAGGATGGGGGCTGTGCATGCGTAGATTGCTCAGGAGAGGACTGGAGGCTTGTGAGGTCTGTGTGGGGCGTGCCTCCAATCCAATCGTTTGCATGAGGACTGTTTAGTGAATCGGTCGCCCGGCAAGACTCAGCCACGGATC
Organism: Geotrypetes seraphini; assembly: GCF_902459505.1. NCBI lineage: Eukaryota > Metazoa > Chordata > Amphibia > Gymnophiona > Dermophiidae > Geotrypetes > Geotrypetes seraphini. Next base: position 7,738,534 of record NC_047087.1, on the reverse strand, counting down.
AGATCGGAAAGGTGAGTTTAGGGAATCTAGGCCTTGGTTTAATTGCATCATTCTTTCCAGGCCCACAGAACTGCCTTTGCCTCTTCCCTTTCCCTTCACTCCAGCCTTACCAACACGCATGCCCGCACAGGCGCACACGGAGGTAGGTTAGAGAGAATTCCATGAGCCTTGTTCTACATTCTTCTACCTAGATTGTAAACAGGGTTTAAGAATAATATAATTCTGTCTAAAGTGGAGGTAAACTGAGTTAGAATGAAGGAAGTACAATAAATGTAGGCATGATATGAAAAACAATTTCACAGGCTGTTCTGAAAATCCTTTAATTACCTATGGTGCCCTGGTAAAATTTCGTAGATGCCTCCTCCTCCCTAATCCAGCAGTACTCTTTCTTCCCAGTCCAGCATTGCCCCTACACTATTCCCTCCCTCACCCCTCCAGCATCGTTCCAATTTTCTACCCCCCCCCCCCTCCCAGTCCATCATCACTATTTCTCTCTTCCCTCACTTTAGTCTCAGATTTAGCGCTGGCTTTCTCTCCCTGCAGTGCTTAGTCTGGGACTACGACTCCCGAGGAAAGCATGACTTCATTGGAGAATTTTACGCAACATTTGAAGAAATGCAGAGAGCCAAAGGAGACCACAAGGTTCGTGACTGGACAGAACAAGACATAAATGGCATTCTCGTCTCATGACAAGTGAACAGACTGAGGCACGGGGAGGTAGAGGGATATTTACACAGGCAGAAATAGAGTTAACCTGCCTCAAGTCAAGCTATGATTTGGGCCACAGAGAGAAGAGGCTGGAAGCATTCAATGATAATTATAGAAGCCAAAGGTCCACCTAAGTTCTAGTCTGTATATATCAGCTTCCAGGACTATTCTTATCGTAGTATTAGGGTATTCCGTATTAGTAATTACCAATAGGAAAAATATGCTTTAGAAACCCTATGAGTAACAGCCTGCATCAGTTTTTAGGAGTTCAAATAGTCTCATTACTCCAAGCTTTATGGGTTAAATCTTCATCGGATCGAAAGTAATCTATATATATAAAATCGGAGGTATGTGTGTGTGTGTGTATGTGCCGCGATCACGCAAAAACGGCTTGACCGATTTGAACGAAACTTGGTATGCAGATCCCTCACAACCTGGGGTGATATGTTCTGGGGGTCTCGCGGCCCACCTGCACACATGGGCGGAGCTACAAACAGAAAATCAGATTTCACCCATTCATGTCAATGGAAAAAATGTAAACAGCTGCCATTCTCACAGTAATTCCAACTACCTGGGGTGATATGTTCTGGGGGTCTCGCGGCCCACCTGTACACGTGGGCGGAGCTACAAACAGAACATCAGATTTCACCCATTCATGTCAATGGAAAAAATGTAAAAAGCTGCCATTCTCACAGTATTTAAAAAACTGCTTGACCGATTTGAACGAAACTTGGTATGCAGATCCCTCACTACCTGGGGTGATATGTTCTGGGGGTCTCGCGGCCCACCTGCACACATGGGCGGAGCTACAAACAGAAAATCAGATTTCACCCATTCATGTCAATGGAAAAAATGTAAACAGCTGCCATTCTCACAGTAATTCCAACTACCTGGGGTGATATGTTCTGGGGGTCTCGCGGCCCACCTGTACACGTGGGCGGAGCTACAAACAGAACATCAGATTTCACCCATTCATGTCAATGGAAAGGATGTAAAAAGCTGCCATTCTCACAGTAATTCAAAAACGGCTTGACCGATTTGAACGAAACTTAGTATGCAGATCCCTCACAACCTGGGGTGATATGTTCTGGGGGTCTCGCGGCCCACCTGCACACATGGGCGGAGCTACAAACAGAACATCAGATTTCACCCATTCATGTCAATGGAAAAAATGTAAAAAGCTGCCATTCTCACAGTATTTAAAAAACTGCTTGACCGATTTGAACGAAACTTGGTATGCAGATCCCTCACTACCTGGGGTGATATGTTCTGGGGGTCTCGCGGCCCACCTGCACACGTGGGCGGAGCTACAAACAGAAAATCAGATTTCACCCATTCATGTCAATGGAAAAAATGTAAACAGCTGCCATTCTCACAGTAATTCCAACTACCTGGGGTGATATGTTCTGGGGGTCTCGCGGCCCACCTGTACACGTGGGCGGAGCTACAAACAGAACATCAGATTTCACCCATTCATGTCAATAGAAAGGATGTAAAAAGCTGCCATTCTCACAGTAATTCAAAAACGGCTTGACCGATTTGAACGAAACTTAGTATGCAGATCCCTCACAACCTGGGGTGATATGTTCTGGGGGTCTCGCGGCCCACCTGCACACGTGGGCGGAGCTACAAACAGAACATCAGATTTCACCCATTCATGTCAATGGAAAAAATGTAAAAAGCTGCCATTCTCACAGTATTTAAAAAACTGCTTGACCGATTTGAACGACACTTGGTATGCAGATCCCTCACTACCTGGGGTGATATGTTCTGGGGGTCTTGCGGCCCACCTGCACACGTGGGCGGAGCTACAAACAGAAAATCAGATTTCACCCATTCATGTCAATGGAAAAAATGTAAAAAGCTGCCATTCTCAAAGTAATTCCAACTATAAAACACTTTCTATGACACTATAACCACTAGGGACATCGTTTCTATTCTACCACGGACACCATACATATAGAGTTTGTATGTTCTAACTGTGTTTGTAACTGTTTCCTTCATGCACCCCAGTTCATAATGTTATTACATTACATGAGTACTCACATATCCTGAACTAGGAACACAGGTTCCATTCAGAACCGGGAACAAACTACATGGAGTTTCTTTTCAACCTGAGTTTCCACATATTGAGTTGTTTAAATCAATACTGAAACTTTTGGATGCCACTTATTCCAACAGATCTTCCTTTTCAGTTTAAGAGATTGCTAATTCCAGTGAGACTTGCATTCATTCACCACTATAAAGTATCTTTATTTGAATCCATTTACAGTGTTATTGCTATAATTAAATACCCGTGCAACGCCGGGGCATCAGCTAGTATTTATATATGTAGTTTAGATAAAGATAAGTTGAGTTTTAAATAAATATGTTTATGACCCCAAGAACGAAGCTAAGTAGAAATTAACATTTACATAATCATTAAATGATATTTATTTAAAAATCAACTTATCTTTATCTCTACTACTTATATAAATATTACTGTCGATCCGATGAAGATTTAACCCATAAAGCTTGGAGTAATGAGACGATTTGAACTCCTAAAACCTGATGCAGGCTGTTACTCATAGGGTTTCTAAAGCATATTTTCCCTATTGGTAATTACTATTCTGCATATATGCACGTTTCTGGCTTGGTACGAATTTTACAGGTGGGCAGGTACACACTTACGCATGCCACTCCCAACTTTTCATCCCGCCCTCCTCAAAGAGCTCAGAACGGGTTACATAATTTACACTTAGGTTGCAATTTGCCAGAGTTACAGGACAAGTTTTTATCCTAACTCAACACATACAGTATTAGGGATCGAATACCAATAGAATATACTGTCCAGTCTAACTTATGTTTGCCCTTAGCCTAGTGTTGTAAAAAGGAAGAAGAGACCTAGGTTCCCTTAAGGAACAGGTCTCTCTCTGGCATCCGGTTGGAGAATTGCTGCCTAGCTGTGAATGCTTCAGTTTAAGAAAGTTGCCTACAGCGTCGTGTCTAGACCAGGGTTGTCTAATGTCTGTCCTCGAAGGCCAGGATTTTCCCAATGAATTTGCATGAGATCTATTTGCACGCACTGCTTCCATTGTATGCAAATAGATCTCATGCATATTCACTGGGGCCGAGGGTGGACACTCCTGGTCTAGACTTTGACAGCATGTAAGTGTCATGGGTGTATTTCAAACAGCTGTGTACACAGATACTATCACCCTGGGCAGTGGTGTAGCAAGGGTAGGAAGCGCCCCCTGCCCCTCCTCTCTGCCTCTGGCTCCTTCCGTGCCGCACATGCCCCACTCGCACCCTCCCTTCTCACCCCCGTGCCTGTTTAAATCTTCGTCTGCGCGAGCAGCTTCTCCGGCTTGCTGCTCGTGCCTGCTTTCGCTTTCCCTCTGATGTCATTTCCTGGCCCTGCGACCCAGAAGTGATTTCAGAGGGAGCCAGGCCAGAGTAGAGGTACAGGGGCAGGAAAGGGAGAGCGTGAGCTTGGTTTTGTGGGGCGGAGAAGTCCACCCCCCCCCCTATTGTCCCCCCGTTACTATGACACTGACCTCAGGCTGTGCACACCTTACTAATAAAGCAACTTACCTTACTTGTAACTCTGTTCTCTGATCACTTGTCTGCCCCCCCTTAGAAATGCCTGCCTATGAGAAGAAAGGGTTGTAGGGCATTTGATTCTACTGTCAATGTTAGCTGAATATACACTCTGGAGGCTGTGCGTCTGTAACTCATAGATTGCTGAAGAGGGTCTGTAGACTGTGGGAGTGAGTGTGGATATCTGAGTAAGGGTCTGTAGGCTGCGTGTGGGTGGATTGCTGAGGAGGGGTCCATTGAGGTCCAGCCTAGTGCTACACATTCCAAGTCGTTGGAGCCAGAGCAGCTGGATTTCTGTCGGACTCCTGGGCTCACTTGAACTTGTCTTTCCTTCCAGGTGCAGTGGGACTGTATCAACCCAAAGTATAAAGCCAAGAAGAGGAATTATAGGAACTCTGGCGTGGTGATTTTATCAAACCTGAAGGTATCAGTGAGAAATTCATTCTGCCAGTGACATTGTGGGGATAATGTTATAAAGTCATATCCATGTGTAGGTGGCCTCTCATAGAAGTCAACGTGATGACAAGAGGTTAGGCGCTTTACGGGAGCAGGTACGGGGCGGAGATTGGGCAGATCCTGAGCGGAGTTCACCAGTATCCATGCAGATGATAAAATATGCTCATTTCTGCGTGTGCTTGGAAAATCAAGGCATGGAGAGCAGCTGAAACTGTCTGTACTGGCAAGGTAGGTACGACGTCTGCCACTTCTGCCAATATTTATAAAATGGCACCTAGACAGGTCTCAATTTGTATTAGCCTCGTTCTGCTGTCCTGCTGTCACACACACACACAAATACACATGCAAATATGCCAAGGGATCTATTTCCTTTATTCAGAGTACTGTAACATATATATAGTATTTCACATGGGTCAGTTAGCATATGACTGTAGGAAAGACCATATGTGGTAACAGGATACATAAAAGCAACTAGAAAAAGGTAGCAAACATAAGGAGGAGGGGGGGAAGTAACTATGGCATATAATACTGTCTTGTTTAAGGTCTGGCAATGTTTCTTTTTTAACAAATGTTTCTTATCAAAACAAGTCAACTACAGAACAAAATTCCTGAAGGATAAGGGGATTGAGGGATACAGATAGAGGTAGAGATAGGTTATGATAGGGTATAGATAGAAGGACAAGGGGGATTAAATGATTTAGACAAGGATCACCTTACAGGTCATGGACCTGATGGGCCGCCGCGGGAGCGGACTGCTGGGCGCAATGGACCTCTGCTCTGACCCAGGCAACTTCTTATGTTCTTATGTTCACAGAGCTCAGAACACAAAAAGAAAAGACCTTGTGGTTTCTTGGCAAAATGATAACTGTTTCAGCAGGAATAGAAAAACTTACAAAGAATATATGTGCCCCTTCAGTGACTTCATGCCAGGTGCCCTCTTATAAAATGACCCTCGGTCTCAGACACTGCTACAGGGATTCTGGGTCTGTCTTCATCTGTGCCAGCTGCTCTGCTGGGCTGGGGAGTTACCAGATTTTGGGGAACAAAAATCCGGACCTGTGGCCCTGCCTCCAGACCCACCCCGTTCCGCCTCAGTCACACTCTGTTCTGCACCCAGCCCCATCCCCCTCAACCTGGTCGCTTGGCAGGATGGCATCTGCGCATGCGCTGGTGTGTTGCAATAACGTTGCACACATGCGCATGATGTCACCGCATTGCATCCCGACGCCACTGCTACCGTCTGGGGAAATCTGGAGGTCTGGGCCACCCTTGGGCACTGAGCGCTGTGGCAGGGGGCACAGAGTGTCTCGAATACTCCTGCACAGGTTCTTTAGAGTCTCGCTGAGCTGCTCGGAAGAGAAAATGCACATTGAAAGGCGGGAGCAAGCTCCCAGCATGCACCTCTTCTGCCCTGGCGTTATGCAGAGTATTGGAATGGCGGGTGGGCACACTTCCTGCTTCCTGTTCTTACATCTTACCCATGATGGGAGTTTGGAGGTCATTTCTTGGTGGTTTAGTCTGATCTCTAATGTCTGATTTCTGTTCAGGTTCACAGAATGTACTCGTTTCTGGATTATATCATGGGAGGCTGCCAGATCCACTTTACTGTAAGTAACAGCTTCTAGCATAGGAGCACTCAATCATACTGCAGAGTCCTAACTTTTCAATGCACAGGAACACTCAATCCTACTGCAGAGTTCCAAGTTTCCATGACACGGGGACACTCAGTTCTCCTGCAGTCCCAACTTTCAATGACATAGGAACACTCAGTCCTACTGCAGTCCCAGACAGTCACATGACTTTCTCTCAGTTTGATGCTAGTATCGACTCAAGGTTTTTCTGCATGTTGGGTGGGAGTGTAGTAAGGTATCGTGAAGGCCTAGGGGGGAAGTTCCCCCAGAGCCACAGGAATAGTTCGGTAGCTTTGTGACTTTCTCCCCGGTCAGAGCAGCGATTGTAGAGCCAGGTCTGGGGTTAGGCGCACCTTGTACTCACAAATGCGGGAAAAATGAGCTGTCACACATGCGAGTGCCCTCAGCGTAAGTGGAGCACGGAGGGACCTGGGCGGGGCTCCCAGTTACACACAACATGTACAAAGCCTTTGAGCCATGTCCCTGCTGCATTTTTGTGACCTGAGTTACTCTTGGTCTATGGATGCTGTAAGGGCAGTTTGAAAATACTGCGTTGGGTTCCTGGGATGCATTATTAGGGCAGTTCTAGAAATGAGCCTGGGGAGGTGATTTACCGTCTTTCTGTGATACTACACTAAACTAAAACTTAGCTTTATAGACGATTACGGAACCAACACGCTTTAAACCCGCAGGTTAAAATCATGGGCTTGCACTACGCTTTTTGCAGACTATAGAAAAAGAGAATTCAGATGCATAGGTATAGATATTTCACAGTTTTAGTTTGATGGTTGTTTTGTAACCTCGATACTGAGATTTCAGGGCGGCAGAGAGCAGGAGAGTCGGCAGGGACAGTAAGCGTCTGGTCCTCAGCAGCCGCTTCATTTCGCATCGGTGTTCCTGCTTCTGCTTAGTGAATCGCTGCCTTCCTACTTATGCATGCCATTTGCCCTCATTTGCATGGGCGGATCGAATCGGGCAGAAGGTTAGTGAATTGGGTCAGGGTCGGGGAACGATCGGAAGGTTTAGTGAATCTAGCCCTAAGGATGACCCTGCTACGGTGGCTAATTCCCTCACAGAGCCTGTAAAAGGGATGTGCCACATATAAATTGAGATTTGGGGCTGAATAAATGGCTCCACAATGGTATCTATTCCACTTCTCCCCCTCCTGGACCCATCACAAGCCTCGCCACGGGCCTACCTTAAGCCCTGGTGGTCTAGTGGTGAGCAGAGGTAGGGTTACCATATGGCTCCAAATAAAGGAGGACGGATTGAGACATCCGGGTTTTACTAAATTCCAGTGGCAACCAATGAAAAGATTCAGACAGAGGCATTTGCCGCTTCATAATGTAGTGTACGCAACCTTCACAGTAGGCCTTGTGGCAATCCCATAGTGCAATCTGGTCATCAAAAGGAAATGTAAAAACATACGTCAAAGTATGGGCGTACCTGTCTCAATACTGCAAAACCTCATCCAACCAGTGGGAGTAGCTTAGTGGGGTGGGGGGCAAGTCCCTTCTGGGAGAAGGGGGGGAGTTGGTGCAGAGGGCTAGAGGAAAAGGTTGGGATGGGGCTGATGTTGCTGAGTTTGTTGAAGGGAGTTTGGCGCGTTCAATGGAATTCATGTGAAAAGCTACTGAGAGCATTTGAGTGTTATGAGCACAGCGATAAACCCCTATTTTGGACCCTGGGAAAGAGCCTAATTGCTTAAAAGATAAACCCCCTGATCTCCAAACAGATCCAAGTGAGGTCTCCGGGTTCCCATCCTCTCTACAGTGGCTTCTGAACCCTCTTCTTACCTTTTCTAGGTTGCCGTTGACTTCACAGCCTCAAATGGAGACCCCCGAAACAGCTGTTCCCTCCACTACATCAACCCGTACCAGCCAAATGAATATCTGAAGGCCTTAGTGGCGGTGGGTGAGATCTGCCAGGACTATGACAGGTACTTCCTGAACACCTCTCACTAGGGTTACCCGGACATGCCCTCTTTTTGGAAACCCGCTCAGCCAGAGGTCGGGGATGCGTCTAGAGAGCCTCCAAGCATGTGACATCATTGTGCCACATTTGCGCATGCTTGGAGGCCCTGTAGACGTGGTCCAGAGCTCAGGGAAGGAGAAGAGACAAGATTTGTGTGGGGGGCGGGGCTGGGACCAGAACAGGGCGGAGCCAAGTAGCCTCTCTGTTTTTTATGCTACTACAAATATAGTAAGCCTCCCTCTTGCCTCTCTCTCCTCTTCTCTTGTCTAGGGTTACCAGACGTACGGATTTCTCTGGACAAGTCCTGCTTTTCTAGGACATGTTGGCGGGTCCAGACGGCTTTTCAAAACCCGGCACTTCGGGAAGGGGCACCTGCACATGACACAGTGATGTCAGTCACACGCACGTGTGACATCATTGCGTTGTGTCCGGGCATGCGCAGATGTCATCTAGGGGCGGGGCTGTGAGAGGAATGGGGTGGGCTTTGGGTGTGGCCAAGGGTCTGGATTTTCCTTCGGGAAAATCTGGTGACCCTACTCTTGTCTGTGGGCATCTTTGCAATTGGCTGGTTTCACTGTGGCTGGTCAGAGTGGATATTCAGTGGCACTGCCCGATTAAGTGCCATTGAAGAGCGATGGATGGCCTGCTCAGGCAGGATTCTTCCAGCTCGTCTGCATTCTCCACCCCTCCCCTCAGCTCTCACCCATATGCCGCACTCCTCCTCCCAACCCTCAGTCCCTTACTCTGTTCGTCCGTCTCCAGCATGCTCTCCTCCCCTCAGCTCTCACCCATACGCCGCACTCCTCCTCCCAAACCTCAGTCCCTTATTCTGTTCGTTCGTCTCCAGCATGCTCCCCTCCCCTCAGCTCTCACCCATACGCCGCACTCCTCCTCCCAACCCTCAGTCCCTTACTCTGTTCGTCCGTCTCCAGCATGCTCTCCTCCCCTCAGCTCTCACCCATACGCCGCATTCCTCCTCCCAAACCTCAGTCCCTTATTCTGTTCGTCCGTCTCCAGCATGCTCCCCTCCCCTCAGCTCTCACCCATATGCCGCACTCCTCCTCCCAACCCTCAGTCCCTTACTCTGTTCGTCCGTCTCCAGCATGCTCCCCTCCCCTCAGCTCTCACCCATACACCGCATTCCTCCTCCCAACCCTCAGTCCCTTATTCTGTTCGTCCGTCTCCAGCATGATCCCCTCCCCTCAGCTCTCACCCATATGCCCCACTCCTCCTCCCAACCCTCAGTCCCTTACTCTGTTCGTCCGTCTCCAGCATGCTCCCCTACCCTCAGCTCTCACCCATACGCCGCATTCCTCCTCCCAACCCTCAGTCCCTTATTCTGTTCGTCCGTCTCCAGCATGCTCTCCTCCCCTCAGCTCTCACCCATATGCCGCACTCCTCCTCCCAACCCTCAGTCCCTTACTCTGTTCGTCCGTCTCCAGCATGCTCTCCTCCCCTCAGCTCTCACCCATACGCCGCATTCCTCCTCACAAACCTCAGTCCCTTATTCTGTTCGTCCGTCTCCAGCATGCTCCCCTCCCCTCAGCTCTCACCCATACGCCGCACTCCTCCTCCCAACCCTCAGTCCCTTACTCTGTTCGTCCGTCTCCAGCATGCTCCCCTCCCCTCAGCTCTCACCCATACACCGCATTCCTCCTCCCAACCCTCAGTCCCTTATTCTGTTCGTCCGTCTCCAGCATGCTCCTCTCCCCTCAGCTCTCACCCATATGCCGCACTCCTCCTCCCAACCCTCAGTCCCTTATTCTGTTCGTCCGTCTCCAGCATGATCCCCTCCCCTCAGTTCTCACCCATATGCCCCACTCCTCCTCCCAACCCTCAGTCCCTTACTCTGTTCGTCCGTCTCCAGCATGCTCCCCTCCCCTCAGCTCTCACCCATACGCCGCATTCCTTCTCCCAACCCTCAGTCCCTTATTCTGTTCGTCCGTCTCCAGCATGCTCCCCTCCCCTCAGCTCTCACCCATACGCCGCACTCCTCCTCCCAACCCTCAGTCTCTTATTCTGTTCGTCCGTCTCCAGCATGCTCCCCTCAGCTCTCACCCATACGCCGCACTCCTCCTCCCAACCCTCAATCCCTTATTCTGTTCGTCCGTCTCCAGCATGCTCCACTCCCCTCAGCTCTCACCCATACGCCGCACTCCTCCTCCCAACCCTCAGTCCCTTATTCTGTTCGTCCGTCTCCAGCATGCTCCCCTCCCCTCAGCTCTCACCCATACGGCGCACTCCTCCTCCCAAACCTCAGTCCCTTACTCTGTTCGTCTGTCTCCAGCATGCTCCCCTCCCCTCAGCTCTCACCCATACGGCGCACTCCTCCTCCCAACCCTCAGTCCCTTACTCTGTTCGTCTGTCTCCAGCATGCTCCCCTCCCCTCAGCTCTCACCCATATGCCGCACTTCTCCTCCCAACCCTCAGTCCCTTACTCTGTTCGTCTGTCTCCAGCATGCTCCCCTCCCCTCAGCTCTCACCCATATGCCGCACTTCTCCTCCCAACCCTCAGTCCCTTATTCTGTTCGTCCGTCTCCAGCATGCTCCCCTCCCCTCAGCTCTCACCCATACGCCGCACTCCTCCTCCCAACCCTCAGTCTCTTATTCTGTTCGTCCGTCTCCAGCATGCTCCCCTCAGCTCTCACCCATACGGCGCACTCCTCCTCCCAAACCTCAGTCCCTTACTCTGTTCGTCTGTCTCCAGCATGCTCCCCTCCCCTCAGCTCTCACCCATACGGCGCACTCCTCCTCCCAACCCTCAGTCCCTTACTCTGTTCGTCTGTCTCCAGCATGCTCCCCTCCCCTCAGCTCTCACCCATATGCCGCACTTCTCCTCCCAACCCTCAGTCCCTTACTCTGTTCGTCTGTCTCCAGCATGCTCCCCTCCCCTCAGCTCTCACCCATATGCCGCACTTCTCCTCCCAACCCTCAGTCCCTTATTCTGTTCGTCCGTCTCCAGCATGCTCCCCTCCCCTCAGCTCTCACCCATACGCCGCACTCCTCCTCCCAACCCTCAGTCTCTTATTCTGTTCGTCCGTCTCCAGCATGCTCCCCTCAGCTCTCACCCATACGCCGCACTCCTCCTCCCAACCCTCAATCCCTTATTCTGTTCGTCCGTCTCCAGCATGCTCCCCTCCCCTCAGCTCTCACCCATACGGCGCACTCCTCCTCCCAACCCTCAGTCCCTTACTCTGTTCGTCTGTCACCAGCATGCTCCCCTCCTCTCAGCTCTCACCCATATGCCGCACTTCTCCTCCCAACCCTCAGTCCCTTACTCTGTTCATCTGTCTCCAGCATGCTCCCCTCCCCTCAGCTCTCACCCATATGCCGCACTTCTCCTCCCAACCCTCAGTCCCTTATTCTGTTCGTCCGTCTCCAGCATGCTCCCCTCCCCTCAGCTCTCACCCATACGCCGCACTCCTCCTCCTAACCCTCAGTCCCTTACTCTGTTCATCCGTCTCCAGCATGCTCCCCTCCCCTCAGCTCTCACCCATACGCCGCACTACTCCTCCCAACCCTCAGTCTCTTATTCTGTTCGTCCGTCTCCAGCATGCTCCCCTCCCCTCAGCTCTCACCTATACGCCGCACTCCTCCTCCCAACCCTCAGTCCCTTACTCTGTTCGTCCATCTCCAGCATGCTCCCCTACCCTCAGCTCTCACCCATACGCCGCACTCCTCCTCCCAACCCTCAGTCCCTTATTCTGTTCGTCCATCTCCAGCATGCTCCCCTCCCCTCAGCTCTCACCTATACGCCGCACTCCTCCTCCCAACCCTCAGTCCCTTATTCTGTTCGTCCGTCTCCAGCATGCTCCCCTACCCTCAGCTCATCATCCTTTCCAGGGCTCTCTTTACAGCAGTCGGCATTTTTTCATTTCTCACTGCTGGGAGAGAGCAGTAGCTTTGATCTCTCCAAGTCATTATCTCCTTTGTCCTAAAACATCCAGCAAAGCAAATTACAAGGATTAAAATACGCATGTGATGGCATGATCCTTTCAATAAGTACAATTAAGTGAAATTCTCTTTGTTGCTGGATGTCTAAGGATAAAGGAAAGAAAATACTTGACAGAGGATGAGATTTATGTCTCTGTTCTGCTTTTTGTGATTGGTTTATTTTTGGAACCAGCATAAAATCAGAAAAAAATGAAGCAAAATTAAGAAGACTGAAACGGCTTTTTACATGTAGCAGCAGATGAAAGAGGTATTGGGATCCCAGGGCACAGATCACACAGTCACTGGGATATGCACAAGGTAGGCAGAGTTAGATCCCAGATAGTATAGAAATATGATAATAAATAATAATAAACTTTATTCTTTTATACTGCCATACCATTTAGTTCTAGGCGGTTCACATTGAAGAGAGACTGAACAGTTCAGTGACAATACATTCTTTTAAAACTACAGAATATAATTGACGTTCAATTTACACATTTTTCAAAAAGATGAGTTTTCATAGATTTTCGGAAAGTGTGATAAGACTGAGTCTGGGAAATTATTGTAAACTAAAGCTTAACTTTGTATAGCAAGTCATCATTCTAAGAAGGCTCAACTCGGTTTAAAAGGGAAAAGAATTACAAATGTTAAATAAAAAAATAATAACTAAATTAGTTTTCAAAATATTTGGCAAATAGAGTAGTTTTTAAAGATTTACGGAAAAATTGAAACGAGCTGGAACTCCTTAAAAACAAGGGGAGATCATTCCAACGTTGAGAGAATTTAAAGACTAAAGATCTTGACTCCTTTTTAGAAATTGTTGGATACCTCTTGCAAAGGAGAATCTGTAAACGTTCCAAAATAAAGGAATAAGATGGGAGATAAAGGCCAAATGGCCCATTCGCAGTAACCAGGGCACATATCACACATTCATTGGCTCCCAGGGCACATAGCAGAGAGTAATGTTGGGTCGTTTGAGTGTTCGTAATCCATGGTCTTGACTAGAACCTCAACTGTGCTCTTGGGGGCTTCACTGTTTTGAAGATCAGGGACTTTGTGCTAACAGCAGATTTGTCATTTCTTTTCTGTAGTGACAAGAAATTCTCTGCTTTAGGATTCGGAGCCCGGATTCCTCCCAAGTATGAGGTGAGTGATGACTGTCCCCAGAAGGAACTGGACTGGGTTTGAGTGGGGCAGGTTTTCATTTGGAAATGGAGATCGAAAGCAGACCAAGTGTTGAAGGTAACAGAGAATTGATTGTCAACAGATGGATTCAAACTGTCCCCAACGTGGCCACGTTTCATCTACAGCTCGGCTGCATCAGGGGCTTACAGCTAGAGAGAAGAAATATCCTGCACTTTCCTCTAGAATCAGCCGCGGCAGGAATAGCAAGTTCCACAGTTGTTCCCTCTAGTTCAGGGTTGTCCAACCTGTGGCCCAGTGAAGTATTTTGTGTGGCCCCAGTCGAGGGTGAAGCAGTGTTTTCCTCTGCTGCCCCCTGGTGTTTATCGTCTTGCCGGCTCCCTCCTGTGTCTTACTGTGGCCCCAGAAACATTTTTTTCAGCCAATGCGGCCCAGTGAAGCCAAAAGGTTGGACACCCCTGCTCTAGTTGTAGCAATAATTGTCTCTAAGTAGTGCTAATTAAGCACACAACTGACCCTAGTATTTCAGAAACAACGACTACTACTAATATTTATTATTTCTATAGTGCTACTAGAGGCATAGAGTACTGTACATTCAACACGTAGGAGACAGTCCCTGCTCGAAGGAGCTTACAATCTACATATGACAGACACACAGGACAACGGGTGAATCAGTATATGCTGCTCATAAAGGGGAGAAGAGGGAGAGGCGTTAGAGGACTACAGAGGGAAAGACAGACGGAGCCCGACATACTGAGTCAGGCAGTTGGTTCCAGGCATACAGTGCAGCAAGGCCAGTGACATAGTAAGGAGGGGGTGGGGAGGGTCCACCCCAGGCGCTGTCGTCGTGAGGGCTCAGGCAGCCATCCTCCTGCCGCTTCCCTTCCGTGGTGCTTCTGTAACGCTCCTGGTGCAAACAGCAATCCCCCAAGCTGCTGTCGCACCAGTGTTGGCTCTTCCTCTGACGTCACTTCCTGGACCCATGTCTAGGAAGTGGCATCAGAGGAAGAGCCAAAGCTGGCGTGACACCAGGTTGGGGGTGGCTGTTTGTGCCAGGAGCATTACAGAGGTCCAGGGGAAGGGAAGTGGCGTGTGCATGGCAGGAGGGGGCAAGGAAGGAGCGTTTGGAGGTGAGGTGGGGGAGGGGCGCCACAATCCCAGACGCCTCTCACCCTCACTACGCCACTGAGCAAGGCAGAAGGAACAGAGGATTGGCCATAGAGGAGAAGGATACAGACAAGAGAGACTTACCTATCGAATGGAATTCCCTGGGCGGAGTATAGGGAGAGATATTGAGGAGCTGCGGAGTGGAGACATTTGTAGGTCACGAAGAGGAGTTTGAACTGTACGTGGAAGTGGACAGGGAGCCAACGAAGCGACTCGAGAAGAAGGGTAATGTGGGCATAACAACACTGGCCGAATTCTGAACAGACTGAAAGGGAGAGAGATGGTTAAGCAGAAGACCCATGAGAAGCAAGTTGCAGTAATCCAGGCGAGAGGTTACGAGAGTCTTGGCAGCGTGCTCAGAAAGGAAAGTCCGGATTTTAGCACCATTGTTTAGAAAGTCTATTAGATATGCGAAGAGACAGAGATCGATGAGTCAACGATGATCCCGAGGTTGGGAGCCAACGAGATAGTGAGGATGAGAGGGTTATCCACTGAAACAGAGAATGGAGGAAGGGGAAGGAGTTCAGTCTTGGCTATCTTTCATTTTAGATGATAGCGAGACATCCAGGGAGTAATGTTGGCCAGGCAGGCTGAGACTCAGGTCTGTAGAAATTGTGGGCATAGAGAGGTAGATTTGCGAGTCGTCCGCATAGAAATGGGAGGAGATTAGAGCGCCAAGGGAAGAAGCGTAAAAGAACAGGTCCCAGGACAGAGCCCTGAGGTTTGCTACAGTACGACAAGAAAGATAGGAAGAAAACCTTGAGATAACAGAGTCCAATGTGCACAATATCCATAATGCGGAACTGCAAGAGGGCGTGGACTGGGGAGGGGCCTGTTATAGCTGCTTGCAGGTGTGTTATGTGCTCACACCTATGGTTAGGCGCATAAATGTGAACTTACACTAGTATTTTGTAACCCCAGTCCCGTGTGTAAATGCTTTTATTGAATGGATTCTTAGTACCCACATTTTAAGACTCTTTCTGCATTTTACCCCTTAACCTCTCTGGTAAAGCCCTGGTCAGAACAAGCATTAAAACCCCCAAAACATTGGTGCATGCTTTTGAGTTGGTGCGAAGGCCGATGTGGCCAGACAGGGAACAGACCGGTGGATTTTAGGCCTACCAGATGTCCAGATTTTCAAAACCCGGCACTTTTGTCTGGTGAGATCGGGGTCGGAGCTGGAGTTCATCTGCGCATAGATGCTTTGTGGGGGGAGACTGAAGAAGGCAAAATCCCAGGTTTGCTAGGCGGCCTTTAGAGATCTGGATTTCCTCAGGCCTTTCACGGCTCCGGAGGCTGAAGTAGGTCTTTTACAGCAGGGGTCCTCGAGGGCCGCAATCCAGCTGGGTTTTCAGGATTTCCCCAATGAATTTGCCTGCACTGCGTCAATTTTATGCAAATAGATCTCATGTATATTCATTGGGGAAATCCTGAAAACCCGACCTAGCGAGGACTGTGATTGAACGCCCCTCCTTTACAGAATCATGTATTGGATTCTGGCTTCAAACTCATTTGCTGATTTCCTGAGAAGAATCACCAAGTGCTAAGACCCCAAAGAGTCCTGGGGACCTTCTCAGCACAGCGACACTCTATAGTAATGCTTTTAAACTTTCTCCAGGCGGCACACCTAGCCTGTGAGGATTACTTCCATGAATATACATGAGAGAGATTTGCACATTCTACCTTTTGCATATTCATGGTGGTAATCCTGATGTGCTATGTGGTGAGGGGTGGGGAGCACTGCTGCAGAGGACCCCCAGTCCAAAGCTTGACAACAACTGGCTGATTCCTTCGCAGCCATTAGTCTTTGCCCTCACTTTGATACACTGAGGCCCTGAGACACAAATTATATGCATGCTATTTGTGTAGAGCAGCCCTGGTAAAAGGGGGAGGGCCACAAGAGGGCATCCGCTGAAAATCAGGGGCGGGAAATTTCATGGCGACACCAGGAAGTATTTCTTCACCGAAAGGGTGGTTGATCATTGGAATGATCTTCCACTGCAGGTAATCGAGGCCAGCAGCGTGCCAGACTTTAAGAAAAAAATGGGATAGGCATGTGGGATCTCTTAGGGGAAGAAGTTAGGGGGGTGGGTCATGACTTGATGGGCCGTGGCCCTTTTCTGCCGTCATTTTCTATGTTTCTATGGCTAGGCCCAGCTCCTCTCCCCATCCCTCTCTGTCAGGCAAAACCCCCCAATTTTGCTGCTGCTTTTCCCTACTGGTTCAGCTGATCGTGGCAGAGGAATCCCCGATCAGTTGAGCCGCTAGGACTAGGGTTTTAGTCAGATTTCTAGCCTGTAATCCCAGAAGAGTCCAGAATGGGTTACAAGTTTACATCCACAGTAGAAGGTTTAGCACTTTAGGAAAATCCAGACCCCCCTAGACATGCCCCCATCCCTGACCTGTTATGGCCCAGTCCTGCCCCAGCCCCGCCCCCGCTGCCTGCTCTCGGGCAGGAGGGCATCTGCGAGGCACATGCCCTCCTGCCCGATGCGATTTCGAGGAAGCTTTTCAAAACCCAGACAAAGTGCCAGGTTCTGAAAAGCCGTTCGGACCCGAGAACATGTCTGGGGAAATCCTCGGCAGGACTCCCGAAAGCTGCCGTTGGAGAGCAGCATAGCACATCTGAACCCCTTAAAACAAACAAAGAAAAAGTTGCAAAGGACTTTTTTTTGTTTTATTTTACTCACACAACACATACATAGCAATTATCGGCAGCTCCAGAGCTGCTGGGGGGGGGGGGGGGGGTGCGTTCCTGTTAGTGCAACACAAGGAGAGCTCGTTTGAATCCTAACGAGCTCCTTGCGATGCATCTACATAGGGTTCTTGGTGGCTGCTACAAGGATCATTAGCAGACACTGAGGACCCTTTTGTGCATCTGGAGCAGGGGTCTCAATCCAGTCGGGTTTTCAGGATTTCCCCAATGAATATGCATTGAAAGCAGTGCATGCACATAGATCTCATGCAGATTCATGGGGGAAATCCTGAAAACCCGACTGGATTGCGGCCCTCCAGGAGGGATTTTGACATCCCTGGGCTGTAGCACCAGTTCTTTCGCTGTGTTTCTCACTTTCTTTGGCTTAGAGTATGTTTAATTCTTATCTTATGTCTGTGGTTGGTTTAGGTGTCTCATGACTTTGCCATTAATTTTAACCCGGACGATGACGAGTGTGAAGGTGAGGCCAATTCTTAAAGAGAGATGGATGCTGTTAGTTTCTGTGGGGAGAGGGAAGAGATGGGTTTTCATACTTAGATCTTTCATTTAAAAATCTATATATTTATTATAAGTGAGTAATGCTAGGATTGTCATTTATTTTACTTCAATTTACAATACTATTAATTAATGAGAAATACATCTATATTTGTTCTTTAGTGTTTCTCAAGTCGGTCCTGGTTTTCAGAATAACCACAATGAATATGCATAAACTTGATTTGCATACACTGCCTCCATTATATGCACATTCATTGTGGATATCCTGAAAACCTGACTTGAGAAACACTGCTGTAGACGCCTTCCTGACGCCTTCCTGATCATTATTGTAATTGATTTGATAAAATGTAATAAAACACAATTAACTAGAAATAAAACATTGCCACTGTCCGATACACAGGAGGCTCTGCCTTTCATAACAAGTGACAGTCATCACTGGGCCTTGTGCCATGAGATCACCAGGGTGCAACAGGCTGGGGACCGACCTTATTATTACTGGAGTCTATGACCCAAAACTCATACTAGAGAATGACACGGGGACAAATTATTTCCCTGTCCCTGCAGGAACTCGTTTTCCCATCCCGTCCCGGCAAGTTCTTGTCCCGTCCCTGCCCCATTCTGCAATTTCTGTCCTCATCTGCACAAGCCTCAAACACTTTAAAACCAAAAGAGTAGCAACATTCTAGAGCTCAGATTGTGATGTCATAATGCCTCATTCCACCAATGCCTAAGCTCCGTCCTCATCTGCACAAGCCTCAAATACTTTAAAATCATAAGCGTCCGAGGCAAAGCTTACAGGAATGGGGCAGAGACAGGGACAAAACTCACGGGGACAAGGAATCATTTGTCCCCATGTCATTCTCTAGCTCATACCCTTTCCATATCTGCATGATGCCCCCAGGGCATAGCTGTGCCCCTTTCATCGAGTCCCAGCACTCAGCCTCGACAATCTCAGCAGAGGTTTTTCCTGCCAGCTGCCTGTTTGTGACTGTATTGTGTTTGGCTTCTTACCAGGAATCCAGGGCATTGTGGAATGCTATCAGAGCTGTTTGCCAAAGATTCAGCTGTATGGCCCAACAAATGTGGCGCCCATCATATCCAAGGTGGCAAGACTGGCAGCCGAAGAGGAGCACACAAAGGAGGCTTCAGTAGGGCTCTTTCTTACTGTATTCCTGTTGCTCCACAGCTCTAAGATAGGCTCTCATTGAAGCCTTTACAGCAGTACAGAGCCAGTGAAGGGTCTGCAGTGCTCAGTGGGATTTTCAATGACACGGTGATAACACAGGAGAGCTTGAAAGGAAAGTTCATAGCAACAGGCAAAGACCATATGGCCTAGCTCGTCTGCCCAACTATACCAAATACTCTCCCTTAGAGATCCAATGCTCTTGCCACAAACTTTCTTCAATTCAGATCCACTTTTTTATCTCCACCACCTCCACCGCGAAGTTGTTTCAAGCATTCACCGCCCTTTCCGTGAAAAAGTATTTTTTGAGGTTGCTTCTGAATTTATCCCCGTTCACCTTCATCCTTTCAATTGAAAGAGATTTGCCTCACGCACATTTATGCCATGTACGTATTTAAACGACTATCATAACTCCCCCCTCCCGCCTTTCCTCCAAAGTATACAGATTGAGATCTTTAAGTCTGTCCCCATACGCCTTACCACGAAGAACACACACCATTTTAATAGCCTTCCTCTGGACCAACTCCATCCTTTTTATATCTTTTTGAAGGTGCAGCCACCAGAATTGTACATAATATTCTAAATGAGGTCTCACCAGGGTCTTATACATGGGCATCAATACCTCCTTTTTCCTACTAGCTATTCCTCTCCCTATGTACCCTAGCATCCTTCGAGCTTTTACCATCGCTTTTTAACTGTGCCATTCCCTCAGATTTTTGCAGCCCAGATGCATGACCTTGCTTTTCTTAGCATTAAATCTTAGCTGCCAAAATCTGGACTATTCATCCGGACTTCGCTAGGTCCTTCCTCATGTTATCCACACCATCAGGGGTGTCTACTCTATTGATTTTGGCATCATCTCCAAAGAGGCAAATCTTACTAGACAGTCCTTCAGCAATATTGCTTATAAAAATGTTAAAAAGACCATTCCCAAGAACCAAACCTTGAGGCACACCACTGGTAACATCCCTTTCCTCAGAGAGATCTCCATTTACCACTATCCTCTATTATCTTCCACTCAACCAGTTCCTGACCCAGTTTGTCATTTTGGGGCCCATCCCAAGGGCACTCAGTTTATTTATTAGACAACTGTGTGGAACACTGTCAAAGGCTTTGCTAAAATCTAAATACACTACATCTAGCGCACTCCCTCTATTCAGTTCTCTGGTCACCCAGTCAAAGAAATTGATCAGATTTATCTGGCAAGATCTACCTCTAATGAATCTATGTTGCCTCCGATCCTGTAATCCACGGGATTCCAGAAACTTCACTATTCTTTGCTTTAAAAATGTTTCCATTAATTTACTTACCACAGAAGTCAGACTTATTGACCTGTAGTTCCCTCCTTCTTCCTTACTTCCATTTTTGTGGAGAGGAACCACATCCACCCTTCTCCAATCCTCCGGTACTACTCCTGATTCTAGAGAAGCATTGAAAAGATCACCAGAACTTCCTTAATTTCCTTCAGTATCCTCAGATGTACACCATCCAACCCTGTTGCTTTGTCCACCTTCAGTTTAGCCAGCTCCTCACAAACACAATCCTCTGAAAATTGATTAGGGTCTACCACACCTCTATCACTATTTGAATTTGTCTTCTGTGGTCCTGCTCCCGGCACTTCAGCCAAGAGCACAGAACAGAAATATTTGTTAAGCATTTCAGCCTTATCTTCTACATATTTCTCCCCTTAACACCATTCCAGGATTTAAGGGCAAGTTGGATGCATATCTTCTTGAAAAACACATTGAGTAACTAAGGTATTCGCCAGGGTAGACCTGGCTGGGCCTCCGCGTGTGCGGATCGCCGGACTAGATGGACCCATGGTCTGATCCGGTGCTGGCATTTCTTATGTTCTTATGAGTCTCAGAATGCCACTTTTGCACTTCTTCCTGTCACAAATATACCTAAAAAATGTCTTGTTCCCTCCCCCCTCCTCGCTCCTCCCCATTTTACCATGTCAGCTATTTTTTCTTCCATTTGTAGACAGAAGATTAAAGCCTAAGCTAACAGCCTGTTTAACAAAGCCACGCTAGCGGCACCAGCCCCGAAGCCCTTTAAATCTCTATGGGCTTCGGGGCCGTTACTGCGCAGTAGCCACTAACGCAGCTTCATAAAACAGGCTCTAAGTCTTTACTTAAATTATACTGAATCGTTGTGACAAATGAACACTGTAATATTAGAATATCATTGTAGTTGTGAAAATTTGAGATAGAAAATTTTGCTTGGACTTCATCATAATACAAGTTTCCAACACTTTGAGAAAAATAAGGTAGAAGGATTTTTCTGCCTATGAGGAGGCAAAAGCGAAGTCTGTGAGGACAGTAGTCCCAGATGGTGCCCTGAGGGTTTCCCCCCATATTATATAGTAGATTTATAGGATAGATTCAAATGATATTGAATTATAGTGATTTCTTGATTTTCCATTGTTTGTTGGAATAGAGTTGGTTGCGATCATGTTATCCCCACAGTCTCTTCATGTGTTGTGAGCTAGCTAGGTGGAGAGGAGCAAAGAAAGAGCAGTGAAGGTGACCTCCATGTTCAATAATTTATTGATTTGAACGTGTTTTGGCCTAGCCGGCCTGCTTCAGGAGTCTGGAGATATGAATCTGGGTGAAGAGGAGGCCATATTCCCAGTGGTGCTGGGTTACTTGTCATTAGCTGGTCTAGTTCTGACTGGCTCTGTCTTGTCTTTTCCAGCAATATTACATCCTGTTGATTCTGACTGATGGGGTCGTCACTGACATGGCAGACACCAGGGAGGCAATCGTCCGTGCATCTTATCTCCCAATGTCCATCATCATCGTTGGGGTGGGGAATGCCGATTTCACAGACATGCAGATCTTGGATGGGGATGATGGAATTCTCCGCTCTCCGAAAGGGGAGCCTGTCCTCCGGGACATCGTGCAGTTTGTGCCCTTTAGAGACTTCAAAAGTGTAAGATTTTCCTCCCTTGCATTTTATGCAAGGCTACATTATGTGGTCCCATAATGTAGCCTTACTTGAAACAGTGAGAATACATTAGTAGTTGGGAAAACAGGAATATTAAGGAACAGGAGAAGATGGCCTTCTATTGGGAACACTCTTTTGTAGGTGATTGCTCCTTCTTATGCTGCTTCCAATCCCAAAATGGCCACCGGGATCTCCTCTGGGTGTTTTGAAAGTCTGTTGCAGGATGTCCCAGCAGCCATTTTGGTTGAGGAACCTGTGGGGGACATGAGCAACTGGGGATCACTCTTGCCCAGAAGTCAGTACACCACCAGGCCATACGGTGGTGGGAGTGGAGAGTGCGGGGTTGGGTGGCCAGCCTCTTCTGAAGAAGGGGGGTGGGGGGCGGTGGTGGCATTGGAGACTGATGGGGCAGGGTGGAGAGTTTCAGTTTCTGCCAAAAATGCTTGAGCATTTCTGGCCAAAACTGAAATGCAAATTATGGGTTGGTTTTGGTGCCAAATCCCAAACTGAAATTTAGTTGGCCTATAACCTGGAAGAGGAGTTAATAGGTGAGTATCTGTACATGAGAAATGCCCCCTTGATCTAGAACTTGGTGCCAACTGTGTGTGTAATTTATAGAAGACCAGCATCTATGCGTGTCAGAGGCTCGCCAGTCAGGAATGGCCCCAGGCTAGTCAAATAGCACATAGCTGCCTATCCGCCGATATTCAAAGAAGATAGCTAGCTATCTTCTGATGAATATCCAGGTTGGTGACTGACTATGTCATGCAACATAGCTGATCACTGCCAATATTCAGTGGCTTGCTGATTAAGACTTGCTCTCAGGTAGACCCACCTAAAAAACAGCTTTAAATTTTGACCGCTAGGCTTTAACTGGCCAGCTGCTGAATATTGGCATAGCCGGCTAAGTCCACGGTGGTGAGCCTTACCCTGGAAATTTAGTGCTGGTGCCCAGATACAGCTCCAGCAATGAACATCTGGGATTGGAGCTGACTTTGAAAGGTAGTGGGGGGGCCTCTCGTGGTCTGAAGATCAGGGCCTTGGCGAATAACTACATGGGGAGTGCATGGGCATTTTGCCAAACTACATGCACACTACATGGCATAGAGATGTGCCACCTTACACCAAAAGGTGAAACAATAACGGATATGATATCTGTTGCAAATGCTTGCGATCCTGTTTCTGTCGCTAAGACCTCAAACGCCCAAGTATTTTGAAATGCTAAAAGCAATAACACTTTAATGGGGCCTTGAACATCATCAAAGGTGTGGTTTTTTTCTTTTTTTGTTCATGTAGATTACACCTAAATTGATGTGCATTGAAAAAATATACTTGTGTGATGGGTAACTGGCAGTGTCAAGGTAATAATATTACATAATCCTCAATTTTGGAACTACACTTTCAATTCCAGCTATTGTGTGATGAAGATAGTACTTAGCTTTTTGCCAATCAATTACGAGCTCACTGGCTGTTTTATTCTCGTATCTTTTAAGAATTTTATCAGGACTTTTTTGGGGGGCTTTTTTTGTATAATATGTTTCATTCTGAAGCCAACGACACAGAAAACGAAGAGGCAGTATGTAGTTAGCCTCAGGATAAAACAGCCAGTGCGCTCGTAATTGACCGGCAAAAATAGCTTTAATTGTGCATTGTGGAATGAAGAAGCCGTTTAGCAGTGAAATGGACAGTTCCTTCGGGAACAAGCTAAGGGCTGTCTTCATCACACAATAGCTGGAATTGAAAGTGTAGTTCCAAAATTGAGGATTACTTAGTACTAATATTTTAGCCCGTTACATTAACGGGTGCTAGAATATATGTCTGTGTGTCTTTATTTCTGTCTCTCTCTCCTTCCCGCTGTCTGTCTCTCTCCCTGGCCCCCTTTGTCTGTCTGTCTTTCTGTGTCTCTCTTCTTTTCTTTCTATCTATCTGTCTCTCTCCCTGCCTCCTATGCAACAGCATTTCTCTCCCACCACTTCCCTGTGCAGCAGCCACAGCAGCATTCCCTCCCCTCACACCACGTCTCTGTGCAGCAGCAGCGTTTCCCCCACCCTCCCTTTCCCTTCCCGTGGTCTGGCCGGCTCCCTTAGTCCCTTCCCCCCCATTCCCTTCCTGCAGTCCTGACAAACCTTCCGATTCCAGCAGCGTCAGCAGCACTCTACACACGCTGCTTCAGGGCCTTCTACTGCCCAGCAAATCAGGGCAATAGAAGGCCCTGAAGCAGCGTGTGTAGAGTGCTGCAGACGCTGCTTGAATCGGAAGGTTTCAGTACCCGCAGCCCTTGCCGGACCCGAAGCGAGCTGTGGGGGGTTTTAAGTCTGTTGGGGGAGGGGAGGAGAGCAGCTCCTCTCCCTTCCAGCTCCGTGCTTCTTGTATTTATCGTTCAGACGGCAAGAGCTGCCGCGGCCGACAGGCTCTGCGCCACCGCGCGCATGAGCACTCCTACCTGCGGGAACCTACAGCGCACGGAAAATGGGAGCACACAGGTGGGATTGTGCATGCGCGCTTAGGACTTTATTATATTAGATTATTACCTTGACACTGCCAGTTACCCATCACACAAAGTCCTTGAATATACTAATTCACTCTTTGGTTATTTCTAAAATCGACTATTGTAATGCCTTGTTCAAAGGATTGGCTCAAAAGGAAATTAGACGCTTACAGATCATCCAGAATGCTTCTATTAAGCTTATTGTGAAAGCTAAAAAATTTGATCATGTGACACCCTTACTTGAGAAGGCACATTGGCTCCCAGTTGCCCATCGCATGGTCTACAAATGATGCCTCCTTACTTTTAAGTCTTTGACATTCAAAACCCCAGCTTTTATTTATAAAGTTTTAATTCCTTCCACTTCCTCTAGATTACTGCGGTCGAACGACCAATATTTACTGGTCATTCCATCTTTAAAATTTATTAACACATGGCGGCAATCTATCTTTTCAGTTACGGCTCCTTAATCATGGAATGCCCTTCCAATTTACTTAAGAGAGGAAAAGAACTTGGATAAATTTAAGAGCAAACTTAAAGATGCATTCAATGATTAATAGAATTGCTTATGCCTTTTAGCTTATCCTTACCGTTCTGACAGTTTTTGGGGTTTTTTTTTCTTCTCTCTCCCTTTCCTACTGTTTTTTACCTTAATTGTTTCTTTTATAAATAGATTGTATTTCTTCTCTCGCTTTTCCTTTTGTTTGACCTTATATGTATATGATGATTTATTAATATGTTCAGTATGATCTGCCCTTGTTAGTTATGTCTGTCTTCCCTGTTATTGTAATCTTTTTATCAATTGTACATCGCCTAGAATTTGGAATAGGCGATTAATCAAATTTCATAATAAACTTGAAACTTGAACACAAGTATATTTTTTCAATGCACATCAATTTCGGTATAATCTACACGAACGAAAAAAAGAAAACAACATACCTATGATGACATTCAAGGCCCCATTAAAGTGTTCTTGCTTTTAGCATTTCGAAACACTTGGGCATTTGAGGTCTTTCCCCAGTGAGCTTAGCGATAGAAACAGGAACGCAAGCATTTCCGACAGATATTATTGTTTCACCTTTTAGGCTATTTTGGGGATATTAAATCATTTCCATTAACAACTTTGGATTATCCACCGTACACCAGCCATTGAGCTGCCATAACTGAGTGCATTTGCACGTTGGCGTATAATGACTTGGTGCGCCTTCCTGTTGGTGCCAAGCCTAATGATACTCTGTAGCACACAGCTTAATCTAGATCAGGGTTTCTCAATTCGGTCCTGGAGTTCCCCCCCCCTTGCCAGTCAGGTTTTCAAGATATCCACAATGAATATGCATGAAAGATATTTGCATATAATAGAAGCAATGTATGCATATCAAGTGGATATCATGAAAACCTGACAGGGGGGGGGGACTCCAGGACCAAGTTGAGAAACACTCTAGAGCTCTTTCTGGTCTCCAGGCTGACTGATAAGACAAACTGGGCACTGCTGAAATGTATCTGCAATACAAAGGTTTCCTCTTTTTTCCCACCCCCAGGCTTCTCCTGCAGCATTGGCAAAGTGTGTCCTTGCAGAGGTGCCCAAGCAGGTGGTTGAATACTACAGTTACAAAGCATTCCCCCCCAGATGTCCCAGGGTGGAGACCCCAGATTCTTCACTCAACTCCCCTCAGTGAAACATATCCATCCCGGCCTCCCACATTTCATCTCTCTCTTCACTGACTCATCCCAGGAAGCTCAAAGACAGAAACCTGGCAGCCTGGTCTCTCATCACTATTAGCATCTCTGATCATCTTCTGCTGGATAACCTGCGAATTAATGACTCCAGAGAGGACTCCCCCAGTGTGTGTTCACAGCATCCCCTGAAGAATGACATGAATTATTTGTGATCAGACCCATTCACTCCCTCACTTCTCGTTCACTGGGCTGACAGCAATACTGCAAACTCACAATCCAGGGAAATACCCAAATGTCAGTCAGAGAGACGAGTATTTCTGGACTCTGTGTATTTGACCATTGTTTTCCATCCAGAGAGCCCTGGCAAACTGGGGTGCCACCACCATAGAGAACTCACCGCTACCCAATGCTCAGGACCCTCTGCTAGCTGCACCCAGCGGGGCCTCTCTGATGTGTGAAGGCTCCTTTCCAAGCTCCTGCCTCCCCTTCCTCAATTCAGCCTGAGTCCTGGAGGACAGGAATGAATGGGCAGCATGCAGGTCATGGACAGCTAAGTTCTGCTTTGTGTTGCTTACACGTTACACCCAGCCCTTCCTGCTTTGTTCCCAGGCTGATCGACATGGGCATTAGATGTGATTCACTGTCAGCGTTGGGAGCATCTGCAGTGAAGGAGCCCTGGCAGCCATATCCAGCAGCTAAACTTCATGAGCTAACTGCCCACACCACTGTGTGTATATAGGAAGCTAGTGAAATACATGTGTGATCTGTCCCGTCTCCCTGTTTCAAATGTGGAAGAGAGACTGGTGGGGCTTTCTCTCCATATGACACTGCCTCCTGTGTTGCCCAGTTTTAATGGGGTTTGAAATGGCTGGGGAACCCAGTATCAGAAGGCTTCCATGCAGCCTGCTACTAGGACCTTCCATAGACATATTGTATGCGGTAGGATATTTATAGAAACTGAAACAGCACGATAGACGGAAGCTGAGGATATTGCCTCATGAGATAAACACCAGTTGTGTCACAGACAGGGAGGTTTGGGGTGGAAAGGTCTTTAAAATGATGCCTGAAACCCTCCTGAACAGAACGTAACTACGGAGATTTAGTCTGTTGGAGGAAAGAAGCTTCCTTTTAGGACTGTCCTGATATCTGACTACCTTTTCTTGGCTATGTTACAAAGCCTTTGTTAAGATGATTCTGGAAGCTGATAACATATTATCTCAGTGGATGTAGGAAGTGGTTCTAGGAGGCGAGTGGTTAGGGTTATCAGTCGTCCAGATTTCCCCAGACATGTCTTCTTTTTGAGGACATATCCGGGGGTCTGGACGGCTTTTCAAAACCTGGCACTTTGAATGGCTTTTGAAAAGCCTCCTCAAATCGCGTTGGGCAGGGAAGAAATCCACGCATGCGTGGACTTCCTCCCTGCCCGACACGATTTGCGGACAAGAGCGGGGAGTGGCAGACAAGAGCAGGTGGGGGGGAGGGGGGGATTAGGGGTCCAGATTTTCCTAGCAACCCTAGGAATGGCAGAATCTGTCATTCCATCTGAAAGCTGCTGCTATCCTAGGATTCATTTCTTCTGGGCCTTTTCTCTTCAGTAAATTCAGCCGAATACTTTCTTCATAAGAGGAAGCGTGGTCCTTAGGCCTGCTGTCTGCTTTCTTCTCCTTCACACTGCCTTGCCTTGGGTGAATCTCTTCACAAAGGCAGTTAATAAATCCCAAGCCATCAAATCATCAATAAAAAGAGGTGAAAAGTTGGGGTTTTAATTTGGACGAGATAGATTCCTCTGACAGCAAAGCCAGTGATTTGTGGGGGGAAAGGGAGACTTCCTTTGAGTGAACGAGTTTTCTGTCCTAGGCTGTCAGTCACTGCACGCTGAGTATGAATGACACAGTCAGTTTCTTGCTTACACGAACATCTACATATTCACGGTCAGTCCTTTTTCGCTTAATTCTTGCTTCTATGTATTTAGCTGTTTCTGTTGAGAGAGTGGGATTACAAACTCCACAATGCCTTGAGATGGGAACCTTGAGAAGTGAAAAAGGGAAAGCCAAAAATGGACTTGGGCCTATGATCTTGTGACAGGAAGTAAACTTTCTAGATAAATGTTCTCTTGCTCCTCTAACCCTCTGATCAGCCTCGACATAGAGACGAACAAAGGAGCCTCATTTGGGAATGGCAATTGGTCTCGCTTAGTGTTTACTTTTGTATTCAGGGCCCAGCATTTTCTTGAGAGATTTCAACAAGAACCAGAGTTCTGCCTTGTGCTGCTCTTCCGCGTCCACCCCTGAAGGCTCTGAGATGCCCATCAGTCACCAACCAGGCTTTCTTCATACCAGGATTTGCTACCTGACTGGCCCCAGGTTACAGGACTAATGAATTCAGACATCATCTATCAACGTGACTGTAGAACAAGTTACTCTTGAGTCTCGTGCGAGTTGAACTGGCTCAGACTGTAGTGAGTGCTTAGCTCCAAGAGAGATGGAGGTGAACAAGGTGGAAGTTAAAGAGAGGAGTGCTGCCATGGGAGGAACAGAAGGCTGCAGGGTAGAGGCAGTACCAGGAAACTTCTGTGCCACCATTGGCAGTGAATGAGATGGGGGTGGGGGATGGGCATTTTCCATGCAGAGAATGTGCCTGCCTGACCTACATTTGTGTCACCGGTTTAATCTCTAGACTGTCTCTTTTATGAGCGAAAGGAACAAAGAGATGAAACCATTCTCTATCGGTTTCTCGCATCTGGCATTTAAAAAGGTTGAAAATAATAACCGTGTCTGGATGGCTGTTTTATGTGTGTTTCAGCAGATTCCTCCTACTCAGGGAGTCTCTGGTCACATGGTAACGGCCCTCGTTATTTTAACACAGAACGGGCGTCATCCCGGTATTTCTGCTTCTTGTGTAATAGAGGAGCGGATTGCCCGCATTTAACCTACTCTGCTGCTGATCTCTTGGGCTCACCTCTGCAGGTCGGGAGGCTGAGGGATAAAGATCGCTTCGTCAGAGTACAAAGTCACCAGCCCTTCTCTGGGAATGAGGTCCCGGATTTTACTTTCCCAGAGGCTGTCAAGAGAAGTCTCTTGGCTACCGACAACCTCTAATTATCAGAGAGAACATATGTCTTCTGCCCTATCTGTAGTGAGACAATCAGGGCCCTTGGGATCAAAACACAGGAGCAAAGATGTTTATTAGGGAAAGGTTTCCTCTTTCAAATCACAGATAAGGAGAAGAGGGCTTAGGAGCTAAGAAAGGGACTCCAACAGGGATCTATGAATTGCCATGGGATCTTGCCTCCTCTTCTGGGTCATACATTTCGCTTAGAGCTAATTATGTGTTAAGCAGAATACAGGATTGAAAGAGAAAAACGGAAGACTTAGAATGCTTTTGCTTTCTTCTAAATACTGTATTAGATAAATGAAATTTCAGGATTTCATGCATGTCTGCATGGTGATTCCTTTAGCACAGACACTGGGTTTTGGATATCAGGATAACACAGCAGAACGGACCGCCTCCTGCTGCTGGTGGTAGGGCTGTACAGCTGCCTTTCATCTGACTGTAAGCTGCATGCAAGTCTCGCCTTTTCTTTGCAAGTTGCATCACGCTTATGGCTGTCACTTCTGGGTCTCTCTCTGCTGATTCATGCCATATAAGGCTCCATGGACCAGTAAAGCCAGCGTTAACTTATTTTCTCTTTATGTTCTTTCCTGCACATTTTCTACCCAGAAAACAATGAGGAGTGGCAGAGGGTGTCACGTGATTCCACTGGCAGGATGATAAATTTCCACATGGGCCATGGAGTGCCCTAATTTTAATGGCAAAAGGCTTGCTTGGTTGGATTTACTTGTTTACTACAGAACAGTAGATTTAGGTAGTAAGAAGAAAGGAAGTCCACATCTCAGAAACAGGAAGTGAATGCAGTCACATGACTCACAGGACAGCACAACTGGCCCCTCTTCTGCGTATTGATGACAGCAGAGCAGGGCTTAGATTGTGAGCCCCCTAGGGGCAGAGAAAGTACCTGCCTATAATATATATAAACTACAGTAGACTCTCAGCTATCCAGCATCCAAGGGGATAAATGTAGTTTCTGGTTGCTTGAGAGTTACTACAGGCAGTCCCCGGGTTAAGAACGAATTCCATTTTTTTAAACCATTCTTAAGTTGAATTTGTATGCAACTCAGATCTTGTACAGTACACAGTCTATAAAAACATTAAACATGAAAGAAACAGTCCTCAAAACAAAGTACTGTAGTTTAAGTAGAAAGACTTTTGTTCTTCATCCGTCCCACTGTTCCCGCTCCACCATTTTTCTCTCTCATCCCCATGCATCTGTGTAACTCACACCTAGGGTTATCAGATTTTGCTCACTTGTAGGTCCAGCATCTGTTCCTCCCTTCCCACCTTCCTTTCTGGACTGGGTCACTTTCTCTCCCCCCCCCAACACTTAGGGGTCCAGCAACCATCCATCTCCCCTCCCCTCCCCTTCACCCTGCAGGTACAGCATCCAAGTCCTTTCCTCCCCAGGTCTGGCTTCTATGGATCTCCCCCCCCCTCACTCTGTAAAGCTGGTATCTCATACCTGCGTCTCTCATGAAGCAGCAGCGGCAGCCAGTCAGCAGAAGCAGCGCTATAAACAGGCCGTTTGCTGCCAGCCCTGGCAGGGCCATTTCTCTATCGTGTTGGAAGTGACACAGCAGAGGAAAGGCTTTGCTGGGGCTGGAGGGAGGGGGGTTGTCAGGTCAGGAGTACGGGAGATGATTTTTTTTTTGGTACAGCAATTTTTTTTTGCCAGTTGGTCGAGTACTGGTTAACTGGGATTCTCCTGTACTTTGGTTGTACCACAGAAAGGTAGGACATCAGATGCGCTACAGAAACACAACTCAACCCACCCAATATTCAGTGCGAAGCCAACTAACTGCTGATATTCACTGAGAGACAGCCGGCTGTCTCCCGCTGAATACCCTGGTCACCGGCTGTGTATGCCAGGAACAAACTGCCTGAGTCAGTACATCCAGCTTCATCTCTGGCAGTGTTCAAATCCAGGCTAAAAGGTCACTTTTTCGAGGCTGCTTTTAACTCCTAACTCCAACCCACTTCTTTTGTCACTCCCTCTGTAGTTCCCTACCCCAAATGTCCTGTTTGTCTGTCTGATTAGAGTGTAAGCTCTCTTGAGCAGGGACTATCTCTTACATAGTTAATGTGATGTAGAGCACTGCTGTGTGTGTCTGGCAGTGCTATAGAAATGATAAGGAGGAGGAGGAGTACGGCTCAGCCTCACCCTTGGCCATCAGGAGGAAGGGCACTTAAAGCCGCCCAAGGTCAGCCTCAGGCTGAAGGTCACCTGTGAAATGTATAACTGTTAATGTCAGAAGTTATGTTGTAATGGGGGGGAGGGTTAAGGGTTGCCTAATATCCTTACACCGGTTCTGAATAGTCATTATACATTTGCTTATCTTTAAAACTGTGAAATCACATTTAACTTGTACAAGTCTTGGCCTGCGATTGCTCCCTCTTTGGATAAGGTTTCCCGCATGTTACTCTTCACTTGAAGACGTTATCTGATTGGAGATGAAAAGCTTGTTTTACCTTAATTGTTATATTCCACAACTACCTTATTCTGGTACCTTAATTGTTATATTCCACAACTACCTTATTCTGGTACAGATAACAAATAAAAACCCTGGACAAAGACCAAGAAAATAATAGAGATTCTTAAAGAGAATGTCCTTATTGATCAAACCATAGTAACAACATCAAGATAATACCTTATTTGGGTTGGGGGGTTGCCATCTTTTTGTTGGTTGCACAATTTGTCATGCCTGTGTATCATACTGAATAAATAAAGCAAAAAACTTACAGAAAATGGGGTTTGACTTTCATGAAAATGATTTCTTAAATACCAGTTTTGAAATGACTCGCAGCACAGAAATCTGAACTCAGCTTGCAAAATGTTTGCTGACATGGTCCATCAGAAATGAGAGGGAACATTGTACCAACTCACCTGACGCCCGTCATCAGAGGTCGTTTCACTTCCCTGGTTCTGACCCATCATAAAACTAGACCTAGAGTATCTTACTTCAGAGCCACTGCAAGTCAGGTTTTCAGAATAGCCCTAACGCATATGCAGGCATCCGAAGGAGGTGCCAATGAAAAGAAGAGTTCAAATTAAAGTAGCCATATGTGGTGTTAACTCGAAGGGACTCACCTCAAAAATAAAGGTCAACAACTCATTCCCATCTTCTAGGGCTATGCAACGGCACAAACTAACCTTTCCAACAGCTCGAAACCACTTCAAGGTCCCAAAACATGGAACCATCTCCCACTGTGCCTACGAGACGTTCCTTCCTACTGTCAACACACCTCTCTCTGCAATCTAAAGACAAACGGACATCTGTAATCTGGACCCTCCACTGTTACTACCATGGCTGGTTCTAGTCTTACTGTAGGCAGAACTGAACCCTTTGTCTTTGTAATTCTTGAACTTAATCAATTCTAACCACAAATTCTACCATAACTAGGGTTACTGGATTTCCCCGGACATCTCCTCCTTTTTGAGGACATGTCTGGGGGTCCGGAAGACCTTTCAAAACTTGGCGACTGAGCTGAATAACATTTCTTTCATGAATATTTAACTTTCCTGACTGAGGCTGCACCAAACCTGGAGATCACAGGTGGATTCTGAAAGTGGGACACAGGTTCTGATTCTTTAACCCCCATCCTGTGGGCAGAGCTGGGTTTCCTGTCTCCAGGCTGGAAAGGGGTTTGCCTGCCTCTGCTCAATATGAAATCATATTTTCAGCTATGACTTGTGATACTACACCCCCTCTTCACAGGAGAGAAATGTCAGATAAGGTCCAAATTCATTACACGACTTCCTTCTCAGCATCAAAGAATCCCATTGTCATATCTGAAAGAAAACCACAAGCAACTCTCCAACCAGCCAGACATGAGCTTCTGCTCCCTGCTGAGTACCAGCTCGGGACTCCATCTCTCAGGGGTGGTCTGCTGTGCCTCTTACAGGAGAGCTGGTGCAGGTCACAGCCCCTGACATAATTGCCCCCAATTCTATAAAGTAGAATGTAGGCACTTAACTGAGTAATACCTTTTAATTGTCATTGTGGAATTAATTGAAAGGTAGACACTAAACTTGGTAGGCGTGATTCCACAACAGTTAGGCGCCTAGTGCAAAGCTTAGGTAATAGCAGGCATGGTTAGGGTGGATCGCGGGCTTGTTTTTGAGTTAGGAGCCGTTGGCCAAGAAAACCCTGGCTTAAATAGGCTGTGCCTAAATGTTAGAATGATTGGCGCTGCCTAAGCTCACGTAGGTGGTGCTAAGTGTGATCCTCTAATGGGCACCTCACTTTTATAGAATCGTGCTTAGCGCTGCACTAATTGGTGCAGATTTCCTTCGAAGAACATAACAATAGCCATCCTGAGCCAAACTGATGGTCCGTCTAGCCCTGTATCCTCTTTCCAACAGTGGCCAATCCAGGCCACAAGTACCTGGCAGAAACCCAAAGAGTAGCAACATTCCATGCGGAATCCCAAAGAATAGCAAGATCCGGAATCCCAAAATGTAACAAGATTCTAGAATCCCAACATTCCATACAGAATCCCAAAGAATAGACACATTCTAGAATTCCAAAGAAGAAGATTCTAGAATCCCAAAGAGCAGCAGGATTCCATGCAGATTCCCAAAGAGTAGCAAGATTCTAGAATCCCAACATTCCATGTGGAATCCCAAAGAATAGCAAGATCCGGAATCCCAAAATGTAACAAGATTCTAGAATCCCAACATTCCATGCAGAATCCCAAAGAATAGCAAGATCCGGAATCCCAAAATGTAACAAGATTCTAGAATCCCAACATTCCATGCGGAATCCCAAAGAATAGCAAGATCCGTAATCCCAAAATGTAACAAGATTCTAGAATCCCAAAATTCCATGCGGAATCCCAAAGAATAGCAAGATCCAGAATCCCAAAATGTAACAAGATTCTAGAATCCCAACATTCCATACAGAATCCCAAAGAATAGACACATTCTAGAATTCCAAAGAAGAAGATTCTAGAATCCCAAAGAGCAGCAGGATTCCATGCAGAATCCCAAAGAGTAGCAAGATTCTAGAATCCCAACATTCCATGTGGAATCCCAAAGAATAGCAAGATCCGGAATCCCAAAATGTAACAAGATTCTAGAATCCCAACATTCCATGCAGAATCCCAAAGAATAGCAAGATCCGGAATCCCAAAATGTAACAAGATTCTAGAATCCCAACATTCCATGCGGAATCCCAAAGAATAGCAAGATCCAGAATTCCAAAATGTAACAAGATTCTAGAATCCCAACATTCCATACAGAATCCCAAAGAATAGACACATTCTAGAATTCCAAAGAAGAAGATTCTAGAATCCCAAAGAGCAGCAGGATTCCATGCAGAATCCCAAAGAGTAGCAAGATTCTAGAATCCCAACATTCCATGTGGAATCCCAAAGAATAGCAAGATCCGGAATCCCAAAATGTAACAAGATTCTAGAATCCCAACATTCCATGCGGAATCCCAAAGAATAGCAAGATCCGTAATCCCAAAATGTAACAAGATTCTAGAATCCCAACATTCCATGCGGAATCCCAAAGAATAGCAAGATCCGGAATCCCAAAATGTAACAAGATTCTAGAATCCCAACATTCCATGCGGAATCCCAAAGAATAGCAAGATCCGGAATCCCAAAATGTAACAAGATTCTAGAATCCCAACATTCCATGCAGAATCCCAAAGAATAGCCACATTCTGGAATCCCAAAGAGGAAGATTCTAGAATCACAAAGAGCAGCAGGATTCCATGCTACCGGAAATCAGCTGACCAGTCCTGCCACTGTCCCTGTCCCATACCTGCAGAAGTCTCAAACATTTATGATTTTAAAGTGTTTGAGACTTGTGCAGATGAGGACGGAGCTTGCAGGAATGGGGCAGGGGCAGTAAATGAACTCCATAGAAAAATGAGTTCCCGCGGAGATGGGGAAAATTTTGTCCCCGTGTCAACCCTTGCTACCCTGCTGAGACACACTGCTTTTTCACCTTTCACCACGCAGACTTGCCTCAGTTGATGAAAGGAAGTAAGAAGAAATGTGCTATTTTTGTCACACTGAGAGTGCATACTTTTGGCAATTTGTGTTTTTCCGAGATCTCCCTCCATGGCTGTATGTAACATAACATAGAAATTGACGGCAGATATGTAGCTTGTGGTTCATTACTCAGTTAAGTTAGTCTACTGTATAAAGCAGGAAAATTGTATTGGCAGCATGGGAAAAACGATTCTTATATACAGTGATGTCTATCCTATACTTTAACACAAAGTATGAATTGAGCAAGAGGAAAATTGCTTCTGACATCCACTGAGCATAGCTGGCTTGTATTTTCTTAATTCTCTGTGATGCTTGAAAGGAGCAATGGATAATATATTCTAATTAAACTAATAATAATCTTTTTATAACAATATTAACAATGATCAATTTGAATATACAGAGTGATTATCTATAATGGGACTGATTGTAACAATTTGTAATTATTACAATCTTGAAATTGCTCCTGGCAGAAATAAACCACATTTGCAGTCCCATTTCTCCTAATGAATATTTGGTATCAGGGAAGATGCAGTGAAGCCTTTGAACAAAGATCAGTGGGGAACAAAGACAGAGAGAGAAAATGAGCAAGTGGAAGGGACTGCGTGACATTTATGCGTGAGAGGCAAGGAAGCTCAGAGACAGGCAATATCAAATAAACGACCACCAATGAGCAGAATCTGAACTGGGAACTGCAGGAAGCAGGAGCAGACGAAAGAGAAACGCATTTCCTCCTGTGCAAAAGACACCTGAAAGGCACATTTAATAAAAGACTTTCTACAAAAGCTTATTATTTATGCTTTGTCTAGAAACATATTGATGTTATATATTTTTATGGACAGTATCCAGTTGTGCTTCTTCTGATGTGCTGTTTGCATTGTACTTTTATGCTTTGGGTTGGACCATAGGCAGCGGAACGCTTTTTTGTTTGGGGGGGCCTGCAAGCTCTGTCCCAGACCCCGCCCCCATAATAGCAATTTTTTCCATTCATTTTTCATATATACACACAATATAATCTTATTAACAATACATAATGGTTAACCACAAAATTAAACTATAGAAAGCACACTGTATGCTCCGTTGGACTAAGGATGGCTGTGTGCAAACATAACACAAGGTAGCAAAAAGCTAGTTAGGAAAAGTTAGGCCTACTCCAGCAAACAGCCTCTATGGCCGTCTGACCAGGGACTATAGGAACCGGCTCCTGTATCCCCTAATTGCCTTTTCAAATTGCTATTTGGGCTTCTAGATGAGTTGGGGCCATGGTGTCCCGAGCCTGGGATTTCCCTCCTAGGTTCTATGCCCCTCCCCCATCTAACTCTCTTGCAGTAGGAGCTATGTGTCAGCATTTCTTCTGGAACCCTGCAGTTTTGCACCCTGGGTTGTCACCTAGTCTCTCTCTTGTACATATTCATCTATTTAGTGTCTGAGGGTCTGTTGAGGTGTCAAAAAGGGTGACTGCAAGTCCTTGATGGGCTCCAAAGTTGGGGTGAAGCTACTGGCCAGTCAGGCAGCATGGAGATGATGTCCCCGGTATTAATATTATATTTTAGCACATAGTTTGACTGCTTTTTCTTGGAGGGGGGTCAGCAAAGAGTAAGGAAGTTATATTGGCAATGAGGGATAGGCACTAATTCAGTATTAGCATCTACAAAATGTGTAAGTGTGGGGGGGCAGCACCCTATGCCCACCTTAAGCATGCCTGTCTTTCAGGGGGTAGCTATTAAGATGTGGTAATAGTTGGGCTTAGTTAGACCCATGGTTGACGAATAATTTAGCCTCTTTACTACTCTTGGCCCTTTGGACTGGAATGTGAGTAGATCTCACCTGGCCAGAAGTTCTTAGAAATGAAAACTCTCCTTGACAGAACTCTTGCCGCTTTCGTTACGAAGCTTAGGCCCCTTCTTATCATTCAGGAAGGCTTTGAAGACAATTCTGTTCAACAAGCACTTTGGAAATTAACTACTTCTATCTCTCCTGCTTTAGCTCTTCTCTCGTCTTGTTCTTGAGTCCTGCTCCAAATTGGCTGATGACCCGGTTTATAAAACTAACTTTTGGTTTAGTTTTAGTTTTGTGATCAGCTTGGCAGGCAACGCTTTTGATTCTGCCTAAGAGCATTGGGTGGTGGGTGGCTAAGCTGAAGTCCATTCAAGAGGCCAACCAATAGAGGCTGAGCCGCTCTTTCCCCTGAAACCACCATGACATGCTCCTGATACCCCCTCAGCACATACCTTGGTTCCAAAGATCTGCTGAAGAAACTGGAAAATATTTTATAGCTAGAAAGAAAGAACATGTTTGTCTGTCACCTCGTGTCTGGGAGTAAATGTGCTTGATTGAATCTCTTTTTGATTATCGCCTTTAATTTTTTTAGCTGTCTGGATTCACTTACCTGGGTGAAGCATAACCCAGACAGCAACTATGATCATTACAGCCATATATGTTATGGATACTTGATTGGCAGAAAGCAGAATGACAAAGAAAGAGTGGAAGGATAAATACATGGAAAAGAAATGAATTCCAGTGGCTTAAAAACTATCTGTCTATCTCTGCGGCCCTGAAAAACCACAACAGAATAACTGTTGAGAACATAAACATGAGAAAAGTCTAAAGAACGGATTTCTTTGAATGGAAGTTAATCGCAGTTAACTCTGTAATTAATGCACTTATTATTGATCACAATTCAAAAAAATTAATCATGATTAAGAAAGTTAATCATGATGCAGCATCTCCTCTATGCTCCGAACATCTGCTCTCTCCCACTCCTGATCCCTATCCTTGGCACGATCAAAGGTCTTTCCCCCAAGCCACAATTTAACATCTCCAGCCTGGTCTGAAGCTTTTTCTCTGACTGGTCCTGCCTATGTAGAAACAGGAAGTGATGTCAGAAGAGGCAGGATGGTCTAGAGCAGTGGTCTCAAACTCAAACCCTTTGCAGGGCCACATTTTGGATTTGTAGATACTTGGAGAGCCTCAGAAAAAATAGTTGATGTCTTATTAAAGTAATGACAATTTTGCATGAGGTAAAACTCTTTATAATTTATAAATCTTTCTTTTTGGCTATGTCTTAATAATAATATTGTAATTTATAGATAAAGAAACATATGATCAAAAAACTGTTTTATTTTACTTTTATGATTATGATAAACATACCGAGGGCCTCAAAATAGTGCCTGGCGGGCCGCATGTGGCCCCCGGGCCGCGAGTTTGAGACCATTGGTCTAGAGGGAAAGCTTCCGAGCCACTATTGGGGACAAGTAGAACATCAACTCTAAGGTAGATCAGTGGGTGGGGGTGGGGGTGGGGGCAAACTGTGGGTAGATTCGTGAACAGAACTGGAGGGGCTACCAGTAGAATCTATGACTGTGGTGGTGATCCCGGGGGTTGGAGGGAGTGAGATTAGCTGTCAGTAGCATGGGCCAGTGCAAAAGAGCTAGAATGCCAATAAGACTTCATGACAGGAGCTCAAATATAGCAAGGGCAAGAGACAACTTGGTTTCTCTTTTTTTTCAGACTTGTTTTTCGAGCAGTTTTCTTCTCAAACACAAGAAGCTTTATAACTTTAGACGACCCCTGATGCTATTGTTGGGTCTTGGTTCATTGAGGCCCTTCATGCTTCTTTGTTCGAGTTGCTTCAGTATATTTTGACCTTCTTTCCACTGGTGCAGACTGTCACGGGATCCCTTGGCTAGGCTCGACATCCGCAGGTGCTGTCCCACAATACCAAGCTCACATATGAAACAGCAGACTGCAACCTGGGTGCCACCTCTGTGGTGGTGTGTGGGCACCATTGACCTCTTCAGAATTCTAGAATGACCACGACATGGCCTCCCCTCCCCACCTTTTATGTTCAGTGATGCTGGAGACACCGTTTACCCTGTTACCTCAGCCTCGTTGCTATTCCAGGATGGCATCTCAAAGTACGAAGATTAGGGGACATGGTATGAAGTTTCTGAGCAGTGCAATCAAAACAAATCAGGCAATTTTTTTTTTCTCTCAGCATTAATTAAGCTGGAGGATACGGCCAAATCTGTTAATGTATTAGGTTTAAAACAGGTTTGAACAGGTTCTTGGAGAAAAAGTCAATAGACTGATATTAAGGTTGTAGCATGGAATCTTGTTACTCTTTGAGATCCTACCCGCTATTTGGGACCTGGATTGACTGCTGTGGGAAACAGGATACCAGGCTTGACTGACCTTCAGTCTGACCCAGTCTGGCAATTGTGATCTTGTGTTATGTACCTTTCACAGAGACAGAGACTGTGGCAGGCAACAGTTCTCAGCCGTGAAGAATTTCTGGAACAGGAAGTCATACGATGAGGCTCATGGGGTGAGGTACTGAAAAGCAGCCTTAGAAACGCATGATGCGATGGCTTCATAGTGCTAAAGAAGTGAAGAGGAAAGCCAGACATTAACTGGCCTGCGGCATTGCAGCAAGAAATTAATTAGGCAACAGATTGGCCTTGATCTTAATGTGCCTAATTTAAGCATTGTTACAGTACTAGAGATGCTCCCTTCACTCCTTTGTCATTAAGGATCCTTAAGGAGCTCAGGGTTGTCTAAGGGTCAGAGCAGAACGCCAGGACCCAGGGAAACCTGGCTGAAACCCTAGTGAAGCAAGTCACTTAACCTTAAGTTCATTTCATCCCAGTCTTTTTGCTTTCGTAACTGTATCCAGGCAGGGACCTGCTTAGCAGACTGAATGTTGTCTGAATTCAAGAGGGCCTAGGACAGGCACATGGGATCTCTTAGAGGAAGAGATAACGGTTACTGCGGCTGGGCAGACTGGATTGGCCATTTGGCCTTTATCTGCCGTCATGTTTCTAAAGAAAAGGCGATTTATTGTCCCTTGATACTTCAATTTTGGAGATCCATTTGGGATCAGGTGAACAAAGTAATGGAAAATCTAGTGGCACTAACATATGACACTGTGTTATTTGGCACTTTGATGAGAGCTAAAAGCCAAATATCATCTCATAATAATAAACTTCTCTTTATAATGACAGGGGTTGCCATACAGCTTATTTTAAGGAATTGGAAAAACGGGGATTGTTTGAGCTATACCTTTTGGTGGGAGTCTCTGTGTCACGTCTTTAAAATGGAACCTATTATGGCTCTACAACAGGGACATTATAAGAAGTTGTTGAAGATTTGGGAACCATTGACAAAATTTTGCAAAGAATGATTGTTGATTTTGGCCTTTGATCATGGTTGGAAACTATTTTTAATTCTTAAAGGATTAGGACCAAAGGGCTTAAGTGTTTGTTTAATTCATACTGTGTACATGCCTAAAACTGTATTAAAATGTGTAGTAAAAAAAAAGGAAACTATTTTTAATTCTTTAATTTTTGAATATGAGTATAAGAGGGTGATATATCTATTTGTCATAGGTTACAATTTTGATTGATTGTAAGTGCTTTTGCAGTCTAATATGATTGTATAATATCTTACACTTATTATGGCATCAAAATGAATAAAGATATTTAAAAAAAAAAAAGAAATTATAAAATTGCAAAAAAAAAAAAAAAAGACTTCAGAAATGAATGTACAAGGTACAGGAATGTTTATTAAAAGTCTATACAAAATTGTAATCCAAAGAAATGACTCTCATATACATGGAGTATGGACCCAACACGGTCCACATTTCGGAGAAACACTCCGTCCTCAGGGGTCTGAAATATCCTATGTATCACAAATAGAGAGTCATGTATAAAATGATTAGAATATTTGAATCGAAGGCAAGACTCCTTCCGGGCTAACACTGCAACCGACCCCTGAGGAAGGAGTGTTTCTCCGAAACGCGGACTTTGGATTACAATTTTATATAGCTTATTAATAACCTTGTACATTGCCATCTGCAGTCTTTTTTTGTTCTTGCTAAAAGGTAGACACCAGTTCCGCCTCCGGATCGTTCCAGAACGACCCGGATAGTGTCGAAGTTGCTTGGATTTCAGTGGCATTATTTGGATCATTTGGTAAGGGTCAGTGTGAACCTTCTGTGTAGGAACATGAGTACATTGCAGTCCAACTCATTCTGTTTTCCTACTGAATATCCGGTTATGGACCCAGTGAACGAGACATCCAGTCAGGAGCCATTCCTACCCAGATAAGTCAACTAAATATTGACCCCTTTAGATTATGAGCCCTCTTGTACCTGAATGTAATTTGCCTTGAGCTACTCCTGAAAAAGACATTCATTTATTGATTCACCCTCTCCTTTACAAAGCCACGCCAACCGCCACGGTAACAGCTCCAATGCTCATAGAATTCCTATGAGCGCTAGAGCTGTTACCACAGCGGCTGGCACTAAAAACACTAGCGCAGCTTTGTAAAGGAGGAGGTCAGTTTTCGATACCGTTCTCCCAGGTGAACTCAGACACTAAATCCCCAAATTCCTTCCTTTTAATTATATTTCTTTCCCATCCTGTCCAACAAGAGCTCCAGCTATAAAAATACATCAATCAAAGCACAGCAAGAAAAGAAGGAAAAGGGGAAAAAAACAAAAAACAATCAATAAGAAAGACTGTAGAAATTGGCAAAGGGAACTTTATTTAAAGACAGGAGAGTCGAAAGCAATCTTACCAAAACAAAAAAGAGATTCAGTGCTTTCTAAGGGGACGCTGGCACACCGAAGACTCGCCTTAATGCCCATATTCTATAAATGACGCCTTAAAAAGGCTGAAGAAAGACCCAAAGAAACAAGAATGATTTGTTTTTATCCAGGAAGGAGTGAAGATGCTGGATGCTGGGCATCATCAAGAGGGGCATATCAACCAGGACGCGGGAAGTCATCATGCCGCTGTATCGAGCGATGGTGCACCCACATCTGGAATACTGCGTTCAATATTGGTCGCCGCACCTCAAGAAGGACATGGCAGAGTCCAAAGGAGGGCAACGAAACTGGTAAGAGGGCTGGAAAACTGCCCATATGCTGAGAGGCTGGATAAACTGGGGCTCTTCTCTCTGGAAAAGAGGAGGCTCAGGGGGGATATGATAGAGACCTTCAAAATACTTAGGGGCATAGAGAGGGTGGACAGGGACAGGTTCTTCAGACTAAAAGGGATG
Organism: Geotrypetes seraphini; assembly: GCF_902459505.1. Taxonomy (NCBI): domain Eukaryota; kingdom Metazoa; phylum Chordata; class Amphibia; order Gymnophiona; family Dermophiidae; genus Geotrypetes; species Geotrypetes seraphini. Next base: position 7,696,259 of record NC_047087.1, on the reverse strand, counting down.
ACAGGTACGAGGGGGCACTCAGAGAAACTGAAGGGAGATAGGTTCAAATCAAATGCAAGGAAGTTTTTCTTCACCCAAAGGGTCGTGGACAAATGGAATGCGCTCCCGGAGGAAGTGATCCGGCAGAGTACAGTACAGGGATTCAAACAGGGATTGGACAGATTCCTGAGGGAAAAGGGGATCGTGGGGTACTGAGGGAGGTGCTGGGGTGTTGCATAAGTATAGACAGCTCACCAGGTCGTGCAGGTGCAAGGCCGGAGGATTAGGACATTGATGGGAAGATAGGACTTCGATGAGAAACCTAGGGGGCAAGGGGGCCCCTTCTGGTGATTAAAGCAGGTCATGACCTGTTGGGCCGCCGCGGGGGCGGACTGCTGGGCGGGATGGACCTCTGGTCTGACCCGGCAGAGGCACTGCTTATGTTCTTATGTTCTTAAGATCACTCAGTAGACTGGTTACAACTGTCTCTGTACTGTGATGTGGTCAAAATCCTGCCTGAAAGGGATGAAGAATATGTTTGTGTTCAAGACAACTGGAAAACATGTTCAGTCAGCTTTGATAAGAAATATAAATTTGAAATAGGGCAATAACCTGATGGGCAAGATATATCCAACTGATACATTTTTTTTTAGCATTGCTCTAATCATTGCTTGTTTCCATAAATCTGGGACCTCAACTATATTGAAACGATGAGATATTAAAATGAGGGCCTGGGGTAGAAGGCCGTGTTTGGAAAGTTTGAACCAAAAGGAGGGAAGAGGATCCAGGGCACATGTAGGGAAGAGAGCAAACCAGAGAGCACTTTGCAATTTCTGCCTTCACAAGGAGGTAGTTCCATGTATTAATATCCCCACCCTTCTCTGAAGAAAGTGGTCCTTGCATTACTCTTTAATCTACCTCCTTTCATGCTCACATTATGATCTTGTGTTCTAGAACTGCCTCTCCTTGCTTTTGTTCTCAAAGGTTCCACACATTGGGATTATGTGCTCTAGAACACTGTTTCCCAAGTCCCAAGGGGAGCATCCCCTTGCTGAGGCAAGCAAGAGAAATTCACCAAATGGGACCACAGTACAACGGAGACAACCAAAATCAAAACGAAAGCGATGATCTTGACAAACAGTTCATTGTAAAAAGTCTTCACTCATAAAAGTGATGCATAGACTTGACAAATCCAAAAAGTCCGTGTTTCGGTATGAAACAATCTTCTTCTGGGGTCCTATGAAAATATGATAAATATGTGATATGTGAAATAACTATATGGTGCTCTGGTGAGACACGGGAACAATTGGCGAGATCTGAAAAATGGTTGATATATTACATAGTGCTCAGTGAAACATGGAATAGTAATTAGATTTCTTCATTAGTATATGCATCGCTTTTATGAGTGAAGACTTTTTACAACAAACTTTGTCAAGATCATCGCTTCCACAGTTTTGTTTTGTTCTTGGCACCCCCTTGCCAGTCAGGTTATCAAGATATCCACAACGCATATGCTTGAGATTGATTTGCATACCCTGCCTCTGTTGTATGCAAATTTATTTCATGCATATTCATCACAGATATCCTGAAAACCTGACTGCCAAGGGGATGCTCCAGGACCGACTTGGGAAACACTGCTCTAGAACTGCCTCTCCACTAGAAAAGGTTTGTTTTTGTTCTCAAAATTGCCATGTTTCCTGGACATGACCGTAGACCGTTCTCACCCAAGCCTCAAATGCTTACACTGATGGGCAGTGTATTGGCTAATGCTTTTTCTTGTTCTCAGTGCTCTGTGGGATTTTTTTTTTTTTTTTTAACTTTCAGAACATGCCAACCCTTAATTTCCATCTTCCACTGTCTGGTAATAAGATATTTTGAGTATTGATCTCAAGGACAGACATGAGGGAAGACGCCTAGTTGGTACAGATCAGTAAAGACTGAGAAGTTTGTCTGCAAGAAGCTTGGAGAATGTTCTGTTGGCAGGGACAAGCTGGATTCTGTGACCTTGAGCAACTCAGGCCTGTAGGAAAAGAATATTAACAATATTCTTCCTACCAGTTTTCAGAGCACACACCAGTTACTCCAACCATTCATTCTCGATACATGTTGGGAAACAGTTTGGATTATGTACTAGAAAAATCCAAATAGTAATGTCTCTTAACTTATTATCAGCTTCAAATCTAAATTTCTTAATCACATCTTTTGCTAAAAAAAGACATTTTACATCAGTTTTGGCATAGAATGTCTCCTGCTCTCCTCCGGCCTCTCTGGACTTTCATGGCATCTGACCTCAGCTTAGGCGTCGGAACGGGGAAGGCCACAGGGGCCGGGGCCTCCCCCAAAATTGCCGGTAGTAATAGGGCCAACAGGAATTGTGAGGGCAGAGGTGGCAGCCTCAGCACTCTCAAGGGAGTGGCATCTTGCTGCCGGACAGCATACCTGCTGGTTGGCTCTCTCTACCGTGTCCCTTCCACGACATCTCCTCCCCCCCACCCTGCACATCTACCCTGAATTTCTTGTAACACTTGCTTGTAACAATTTCTTGTAACACTCGCTCTGCTGCCATCTTCTCTTCACTGCAGCCTGCCATCTCTGACCACTTCCTGTATGTACTGGGGCGGGCCGCAGTGGAGAGAAGATGCCAGAGCTGACAGCAGAGTGACGCTGTGAATCAGTTCCACCACCCGGCAAGTGTTTCAAGAAATTCAGGGTAAACGTGAGACCGAGGGGGAGGGATGCGGCAGAGAGAGCCGACCAGCAGGTATGCTGGCTGGCAGGAAAATGCCACTCCCTTAAGAGTGCTGAGGCCTGTGTGTAAGAATTCCCAAGAAAAAGCCCTTCCTCAATGCAGTTCAGCATTGTAAAAATTTGAACTAGGCTAAAGAGAAGTAGAAGAGGTGTTGCGGAGTGATGAGACCCAGATCTCCATATTTGGCAGTGACGGTACCCACTATGTTCATTGGTGACTGGGCGAGGACTGCTTGCCAGAGTGTACTACTGCCCCATGAAGCATCCTCTGAGTGTGATGTTGTGGGCTGCATGTCCAGAGATGTGGTGGGTCGACTGCAGGTGCTTGATGGAGTAATAAATGCTGACAAATATATAAAGGAGGTCCTTCAGCCCAAGGACCTGCCCTCAGCCAGAGACATCTTTGGTGCAAGTCGAGCATTCATTTTTCAAAAGGATGCCGCCCCATGCTACACAGTAGAGAATGACACGGTGACAAAATTCATCACCGTTCCCGTCCCCGCGGATAACCGCGGGAAATAATCCCATGTCATTTTCTAGTGTCTATTTCAACCTCGGTCCTTCTACACCAGCATTCTTCAAAGCAAAGCTTGAGGGTCAGTGGTTGTGGCTATTCATACTCTGATTCTTCCCTCTCTCCTTAAAGAATGACATGAAGATGGTTTCCCGCAGTTATCCGCAGGGACGGGAACGATGATGAATTTTGTCACCGTGTCATTCTCTACTACATAGCCAAGAAATGCCTTGTCTGGTTCAAAAAGAACAAGGTTGAGTTGATGGACTGGTCAGGAAACAGCCCAGATCTCAACCCCATTGAGAACCTCTGGGCTAGATTAAAGAGAGCAGTAGTGGCAACGTGATTGTCCAACAAGCATGAGCTTATAACACTTATTGATCTCCAAAGGCTTGTGGACAGCATGCCAAGAAGATGTGAGGCAGTAATCAAGGCTAAGGGATATCAAACACGCTACAAGTGAGACTGATGAAGTCATCGGATAACAGGACAAATGATCATTATTAACTTGGGTAGCTTATGACCAGCATTATTTTTGTGAAATGTGTCAACTATTATGCTGGTCTTGTTATGTGATTACAGAGTTTGTTATTAGTTGAAAATTTATGCATTAAATACAATTATGATGTCATAGCCACGTGTGTTTTGTTAAAGCATAATACCTAAAATGCTTCGGGGCTCATAATCGAAACGGAAATACGTCTAAAAATTGGCCTAAATTGGCATTTGGATGATCAGTAAGACAAGTCGTCCAAGTGCCAATAATCGAACTGGGTTTTAGATGTATCTAAAAACGACTTAGGCCTTTTCAGTGCTGCTGTACGCCCAGAGCTAAAAGGAGTGTTTTAGGAGGAGTAGTGAGGGCAGGATTTGGGCAGGACGTAGGCCAACCTAGACTTAGTCGTACTGCAAGTATAACCGAAAGTTTAGTAAGGCTGCCTAGATGCAACTTATACGTAGCAATTAGGCAATTGAAAACCAGGTCTAACTGCCCAGAAGGTATCCAAAGTGACCAGATAACCACTGTAGAGATGTGGTACAGACCCCCCACACACTCCACCAGTGAACACTGATCCCCCCACCCACCGTCATAAGAAATCGTAATAAAAATTTAAATATCTGCCTCCAGAACATCAGCACCTGGCATAGGAAAGCCTAGTAGAGCAGCACAGAGGTGTCTTAAGTAGTCTGGACTGCTCTAGACCCCTGGATCCCAACCCTGTCCTGGAGGACCACCAGGCCAATCAGGCCCTAATGAATATGCATGGAGCAGATTTGCATGCCTCTCACTTCCACTATATGCAAATTTCTCTCATGCATATTCATTAGGGCTAGCCTGAAAACCCGATTGGCCTGGTTGTCCTCCAAGACAGGGTTGGGAACCACTGCTCTAGACCCCTGGATCCCAACCCTGTCCTGGAGGACCACCAGGCCAATCAGGCCCTAATGAATATGCATGGAGCAGATTTGCATGCCTCTCACTTCCACTATATGCAAATTTCTCTCATGCATATTCATTAGGGCTAGCCTGAAAACCCGATTGGCCTGGTTGTCCTCCAAGACAGGGTTGGGAACCACTGCTCTAGACCCCTGGATCCCAACCCTGTCCTGGAGGACCACCAGGCCAATCAGGCCCTAATGAATATGCATGGAGCAGATTTGCATGCCTCTCACTTCCACTATATGCAAATTTCTCTCATGCATATTCATTAGGGCTAGCCTGAAAACCCGATTGGCCTGGTGGTCCTCCAAGACAGGGTTGGGAACCACTGCTCTAGACCCCTGGATCCCAACCCTGTCCTGGAGGACCACCAGGCCAATCAGGCCCTAATGAATATGCATGGAGCTGATTTGCATGCCTCTCACTTCCACTATATGCAAATTTCTCTCATGCATATTCATTAGGGCTAGCCTGAAAACCCGATTGGCCTGGTGGTCCTCCAAGACAGGGTTGGGAACCACTGCTCTAGACCCCTGGATCCCAACCCTGTCCTGGAGGACCACCAGGCCAATTAGGCCCTAATGAATATGCATGGAGCAGATTTGCATGCCTCTCACTTCCACTATATGCAAATTTCTCTCATGCATATTCATTAGGGCTAGCCTGAAAACCCGATTGGCCTGGGGGTCCTCCAAGACAGGGTTGGGAACCACTGCTCTAGACCCCTGGATCCCAACCCTGTCCTGGAGGACCACCAGGCCAATCAGGCCCTAATGAATATGCATGGAGCAGATTTGCATGCCTCTCACTTCCACTATATGCAAATTTCTCTCATGCATATTCATTAGGGCTAGCCTGAAAACCCGATTGGCCTGGTGGTCCTCCAAGACAGGGTTGGGAACCACTGCTCTAGACCCCTGGATCCCAACCCTGTCCTGGAGGACCACCAGGCCAATCAGGCCCTAATGAATATGCATGGAGCAGATTTGCATGCCTCTCACTTCCACTATATGCAAATTTCTCTCATGCATATTCATTAGGGCTAGCCTGAAAACCCGACTGGCCTGGGGGTCCTCCTGCTCTAAGGTATCCCCTGCTCTCCTAAACAGCACCTCCCCCAGGAGGGCATTTGGTGCTTCTGCAATCCTTTCATGAAACAGTGCATTAATTTAAAAGCCTGTCTAAAAAAAGATGTCTAAAACGTTACATTCAGTGATGACCATAGGCTCAGCATTTAGCTTGATAAAAGGAGGAGGAGTAAAGCTTATGCAGACTGTGCTCAACTGCTCTCACTCTGCCCCTTAGAGGAACTTTTGGCTCAATACTAACTGCTCACTGACCAAATATCCAAGCCCAGCAGAATTATATGTTCATTGGCTAAACATGTTTTATTCTGATCACAAAATAGTTATATGGAGGAGAAGTTATCAATGTGGGCTGCTGTTAGGATGTCTTATTGCACGGTTAACCCCTGTTATTGGTAACTAGGCCATTGAATGAAATAGCATCAGTCAGTAGTATAAGAAGCTGCCTTAAATGTAGCCCACGTTGCAGAGGAGAGTGTGGTCTAGTGGTTAGAGCTACAGATTGTGGGTTCAAACCCCCTATTAGTCACTTCATCCTCCAGGACAGACAGGGAAAATGCTCTTCTGATCTCATTTGGGAGGATGGGCTAAAAGAGCTTCATAACTTCCTCTTTATATTCATATTATTTGGGGCAAAAGCAGCAGTTTCAACTGATTTTAACATGAGCTGTTCTGTGTTTTGGATTTTGGTCCGTGGCCTTGTCTAGCATAACTCTCTTTCACTTATCGACCAGAGAAGTGGAAGTTTGCAGTTCATTTGGGATTTCCAATGTGGGTAACAAGTCCAGGATCAGAACCGATTTGCAGACTCCTTTCGAAAGACGACTTTTAGGATCACAATATTGGCTGCTGTGGTTTAGAATTGCTGTCCAAACTCCAGTTCTGATGTTTTCTCTGTCTAATCTATCGCTCAATATCTCTGTGAGAGACGATTCTTTTATATTATCATGATCTCAAAATGCCTTTGGCACTTTCATTACTTTGTTTATTATGACTCATCTTGGCTAACACAAATGAGAAATTGAAATGAGGATTTCATTTAATTCTTGGCAATGAGAATAACACAATACAAGGACTGTCTGCCTGCCTAATGTTAAAAGTGTGTTTTACTAAGCATCTGTATTAAATAAGATTGTGTATATTGTTTATGTTTATTGGTATTTGATATTCTACCCTATCTTGGAGAAGTTCAGCGTGGTATACATTTTTTCTATCAGGTACTCTAAATAGTTTCCCTTTCTGGAACACATTGCCAGAGGTTGTGGTAAGAGCGGATAGCGTAGCTGGTTTTAAGAAAGATTTGGACAAATTCCTGGAATCTGTTATTGAGAAAGACATGGGGGAAGCCACTTCTTGCCCTGGATCAGTAGCATGGAGTGTTGCTACTCTTTGGGATTCCGGAATCTTGCTATTTGAGATTCTGAATGGAATGTTGCTACTCTTTGGGTTTTGACCAGGTACTAGTGATCTAGATTGGCCACCATGAGAATGGGCTATTCGGCTTGATGGACCATTGGTCTGACCCAGTAAGGCTGTTCTTATGTTCACAGTTTAACTATGATACCTATGGAAGACTAAAATAGAAAAGTTTCAGTCTTTATGGGGCCATATGAGAAATCCTTGAAGGGGGACAATGGTCAACTTGGAACAGGGGAATTAAGCACAAAAAAGAGATGTGAAGAAGAGAAGAGAAAGCATTGCAAAAACAGACATAGAGACTGAGAGAAAGGAAAAAAAAAACATGAAAGTGAGTGGGAGAAGGAATAGGAAGATTAGAAAAGGCAACAAGGAAAAGTGTTTTCCATGGTGTCTGTCACTACTACCTCTCTACGTTTAAGGGGATGGCAAGACTCTTGTCTGAGGAAAGACTAAAGAGGTTAAGGGTCTTCATCTTGGAGAAAAGATAACTGAAGGGGGGATATGATGGAGATCTGCAAAATCCTGAGTGGAATCAATTGTTTACTCTTTCAAAAAGTACAAAGACTAGAAGGACACTCAATGAAGTTACATAGAAATATTTTGAAAACAAAGAGGAAAAAATAATTTTTCACTCAATGAATAGTTAAACTCTGGAACTCATTGCTGGGGGTCAAAATAACAGCAGTTAACATAACTAAGTTAAAAAAAAGGGTTTGGATAATTTCCTGGTAGAAAAGTCCATAATCTTGTATTAAGGTAGACACAGAGGAAGCCACTAGTCATTCCCGGAATTGGTAGCATGGAATCTTGCTACTCTTTGGGATTCTTTCATGTACTTGTGACCTGGCTTGGCCACTGTTGAAAGCAGGATGCTGGGCTAGATGGACCATCGTTCTAATCTGATGATCTGTAATGTCAAGCTCTTGCAACCCTTTTCCCCTGGCAACTTCCAAGTAAATTCAGATTCCTGAAAATTCAAGAAAATCCAGTTTACAAATCACTAAGACATTCTACATTTGTTGCCAACATAAAATTCTGCACTGCTTGTTACATGGAACTTTACGAATACATCTTGATTCATCAGCTGGATGGCAATGGCAGAACCTGAGGAATTTTCTGAGAAGTGAATTCCAAGGGGTTCCCTGTGCTGAGGCTGAGCTGGAGATTAGTGCCATCTGCTTTTGCTCCTGTATGTTGATTCAATTGCTGATAAGACAAGAATTCGGAGAATCCTTGTCTTTTGTAGGGATGGAGATCTGATAAGTTCTGATCCAGGGCATCAGAACATGGGCAAGGTCAGCACACAGGTGGTTCTGAACACAAGCCAGGTCGGCACACTGACCTAGGCCCTGTGTGTGGATCTAGGCCTGTGTATGGATCTAGGCCTGTGTTTGGATCTGAGGCCCTGTTTCTCATTCCCTCTCCCTCCTGTCACGTATTCATTCTAAGCAAGGACAAGGTTTGCACCTTGAGACAGAATGCTGAGGCATTCCCCCCTCCCTGACTCTTGCCACTTATTATCTGACATAGGTTTACCCTTATCTTATTCCTTATCTTGTTTAAGCATCCCTTATATGGGCAACAATCAGACTTTGCCTGAGCAAGGCTAATCAAGAGAGCTTAAGAAGCATGCATTATAACCTTTGGACTATCACATGCCATAGTAAGATTTGAGACATATCAGAAATGTACACATTGGGAATCACTTTATTGTAACTGTTATTATGTATTCCATATGTCACATGAGATAGTAATTTTGAGAATCACATGAAATAGATAACAAGGTATTGCCTTGGTCTAATCCTCACTGTAAATGCATTATGACATTATAACCTTGTAGAGCATTAGTTAAGTAATTAATGGAACTATGATTCTCAATAAAAGGAGGAGAGACCATCCATTTAGGTCGCCTCATCCCACTCTGAGCCTTGTGTGTGCAGCATCATTCCTACAGACTTTCACATTTTTTGTTAATTGCATAGATTTTTATTCATATTTTAGTAGATTACAAATCCGAAGAGAAAGATCATTGGAGAAGGACATCACTTTTGGGAAGACTGAAAGAACCAGGCGAAGAGGGCGACCTGCAACCAGATGGCTGGACACTTGAAAACAACCCATGGGGATAATTGTGGAGGACCTTGCTAGACTAGCACAAAACCGATCTCTTTTTAGATCTGTAATTCATCAAGTCGCTAGGACTCGAACACAAGTCGATGGCACCTAATATAACAGATTATATGTGAACAGTAAAACATTAACATCCCGTTTTATGAAGCCGTGCTACAGGTTTTTAGCATGGGCTGGTGCAGTAAATGCTCCAACACTCATAGAATTCCTATGAGCGTCAGAGCATTTACCTCACCAGCCCATGCTAAAAATCTCTGGCTCAGCTTGATAAAAGAGGGGATAAGTGACATAACAGATATAAAACATTGTCAACAGAACTGCTCAAATGTGCCTATACAGCATCTGTATATAACAGCAGGGTTAGAAGAGGTAAGCATAACAGTTAAATTATTAGTGTTTCCCTATAGCAGGGATAGGCAATCCCAGTCCTCAAGAGCTGGAGCCAGGTCAGGTTTTTAGGATCTCCATTATGAATATGTATGAGATGGATTTGCATGCACTGCCTCCTTGAGATATAAATCTATCTCATGCATATTTATTGTGGATATCCTGAAAACCTGACCTGGCTCCAGCTCTCAAGGACTGGAATTGCCTACCCCTGTCCTATAGCATCAGAAAGATCTAATATATCTAACTCATACAGTATATTAGGGCAATACAGGCAGAAATTTGATTCACAGTATTTTTTTGCAATATAGACTAAGTTTTAACATAAGAAACTATGGATTTGTGTTTTTTCGCAATAATCCTTTCATATTTGACAAATAGGCAGGTGGTATTCCACCAAATATTCACTTCAACCTTAGACAAAGGAATTTTTTAATGGCCAAATGAATTAATATAGTTTATAGATTATTATTTATATACTGCCTTTAAACAAGGCGGATTACACCCAAACAGACATAATTTAAAAATAGCAAAACAAAACAAGTGGATTGATACAAGAGTACAAGTGGATCAATTTTTTACTGCATCAAGATTTACAAAGACTAGGGGACACACGATGAAGTTACAAAGTAATGTTTTAAAACCAATAGGAGGAGATATTTTTCACTCAGGTAATAGTTAAGCTCTGGAATGCATTGTCAGAGCATGTGGTAAGAGTGGTTAATGTAGCTGGTTTTAAAAAAGGTTTGGACAGATTCCTGAAGGAAAAGTCCATAAACTGCTGTTGAAACAGACATGGGAGAAGCTACTGCTTGCCCTGGATCAGTGACATGGAATGTTGCTACTATTTGGGATTTTGCAGGTACTTGTGACTTGGATTGGTCTCCGTGAAGACGGGACACTTTGGTCTGACCCAGTAAGGCTATTCTTATGTCAAAAAACATCAAAATTGCCAATTCATGTAAAAGGCATCAACCATCAAACGTCATCTTACAAAACAGATGACGCTTTAACAATTTTTTTAATTTACACAAATCTTTTCGAGGCTTGATGCATTCTGGCAACCTGTTCCACTGAGCAGGGCCTGATAAATACATTTGAAGTTAGTATGTTAAATAGTTTAGCTACATGGGGTCTAAGAGGAGAGTAGAGGGCATAGGGTCCCATAATTAATATTTTGAGGTGTACAGAGCTGCACAGAGTTATTTCCATATGTTATCCCAATAAGTTTTTAAGTACTCACAATAAAAAAATAATCATACGAGATAGAGATCCTTCTTTGCTATTGCACATCCAGCAAAAGTTTATTTTGGTCACTCCAGATTTTAGCTAACTTTATGGGAGTCCAATGAGCTCTGTGGAATAGGAAATAAGTAGATCGTAATAATGATGCAGATCTCAGCGATTTGAAGATTTGCAAATACACGAGTGACCATATTTTGTCATCAAAGTTCCATTTTATAGTAAGATCCATAGGAGCAAGATTGGATAAATTTGTACCAGTTTGAAGGGCTGCATTTGCTGTTATTGAGCTTAGTAATTAGCGCTAAAATATCTGGAGAGGGATGTAAAGAAGATATGTCAACAAATGTAGATTTTAAGCAGTGGTTTAATTCTATCCATTTATAGGGTTGTTTGTCAGGTAAATCATAGGTTTTGGAAAGACTCATCCAATAGTTTTGTTGTGTAAGATGGTTGATGGTCCAAATATTTCCATGAAATAGAAGAATTGTGAATTTTGATATCTTCATTTCTCCATATACGAGAGCTAATGTTGATAACATAAGAAATGCCTTCACCGAATCAGACCCTTGGTCCATCTAGTCCGGCGACCCGCACACGTGGAGGCTTAACTAGGTGCTTCCTGATAAAAACCTAGGTGTCCCCTGATGAGACCTTGTTTACCTGTATCCCTCAATGTGATTTGCAAGGAGGTGTGCATCCAACTTGCCCTTGAATCCCATAATGGAGGTCTCCGTCACAACCTCTTCCGGAAGAGCGTTCCATTTATTGATAGTAAGGTTATCCAAGAATGAAATAACTCTTTTAGTAGAAATAATGGTTGGGTTATCTTCTCTTCTGAGTTTAATTAGATGGGAGGTGGGATGGGTTTTATCATTTGCCATATTTCTATGTAGATGCATATTTTATAAATAGATGAGTGCACATATTTATACCATCTTCAGTACAGGTGTAAATTTTGGACATGAAATTTAGGTGCAATTGGGATATTTCTGGCTGCCTATTTTATAAAGGTGCCTAGGTTCCTGAGTATGTGGTGCCCTCCAAGACACATTGTAACTCCATCCCAGCTCTACCCAAACTGTACTGCTGGAAATGCCTTTGCAAGGTGGGCATACAATTGGTGGTGTGTGTGTACTTGTATTCAGCTGAGCAAATTTAAAAGAGCCATTTTTATGTGCGAAACACTTTATAAAACTACTACTACTAATCATTTCCATAGTGCTACCAGAGGGATGTAACGCTGCACACACACATTATACGCAGGTGCTTTCTCTGTCCCTAGTGGGTCACAATATCAGTTATTTGTTGTACCTGGGGCAATTCAGGGTTAAGTGACTTGCCCTGGGTCATAAGAAGCTGCAGTGGGCACTGAACCCAGTTTATATGATCAAAGCCCACTGCACTAACCATTAGGCTACTCCAAAAGTCCTCCTAACATGTCCAAATTCTCATGCTCATAATGTTCACTGAAGCTGAAGTTGTTGATGCCAAATGCAAGGTCACACTGTTGTTCAGACTGGGATGCGTTCCCATTTCCTCAGTCTGGCTGGATGTTCTAACACGAACACAAAAATCACTCTAACAATGATAGCAATAATGATACTATCTATCTAAAATATCTAAGAGTGGGATCTGTTGGTGATGGGTGGGATGCACATGCATGTGTTGTATTCATGAACAACCCACTGAGAAGTATTCTAATCTAATCTAAGCCTTAGATTTATGTGCCATATCATCTGAAGTAGGGGCTCGACTCGGTTTATATAAGACTTCAATAAACAGGGAATCAGTTTAACTAACATGTGAATTACTAAACAAAAGACAATTAACACACCTTAGTACCATTTCCCAAAAACGGTTGAAATAGCATTGCTTTCATCGATTTACAAAAAATCTGGAGAGAGAAAAGAGTTCTAATATAACTAGGAATTTCATTACAAATTGTTGTAAACCTGTAGGAAAAGGATCAAGAGATATTACCAACAAGCTTTATCCCTTTCACTGAAGGAAATGAAAGTTTGTACTTCTGAGAATTCCTTGAAACAACAGACTGAAGAGAATTCCATGTTAGAGGGACTATAGGCAAAAATAGACATACAAGCGCATTTAAATCAAATTCTAAGATGAACAGGGAGCCAGTGAAGATTTCTCAGTAATAGAAATAATACATGATCAAATTTCCTTTTCCAAAAATCAATGTGGCTGCTGTATTCTGAATCAATTGTAACCAGTTGATATTTCCTTTACTCAAGCACAAATGTAGAGTTGCAATAATCTAATTCAGCCAAAATAATGGCTTGAACCAATACAGCAAAATGTTGCTTAGAGAATAACTGATGCACCCTCCGTAACATTCGAAGACTAAAGAAACTTTTTTTAAAAAGATGATTCACCTGACTTTGAAAGAGAAGAGTCCAACAAAATACCCAAAACCCTAGATGAAAAACCTATCTTCAAAAGATCTCCAGAACTCAAAGTTATCAAAGTAGGTAAAGGATCAATTTTCGGGCCAAACCACAATAATTTCATTTTTGCCGCTTTGAGCTTCATTTAAACAGATGTAGCCTAGGCTTGTAATCTGGAAATACAAGAGTTAATATTTGATTCAAAGTTGATCAGCATTGGGTCTACTTCTAATAATATGAAGATGTCATCAGCATATATGAATATTGCCTCAAAAGCAGTTGACTTATATTTCCTTAAGGTGATCATATAGATGTTAAAAAGGAGAGGGGACAATGGAGAGCCCTGTGGAACACCACAGACAGTCTTCCATGTTACTGAGGTTTTACCTTCAATTTTCACTTCATATAAATGCAAAGGTAGAAATCGTACAAACCAGCTCAATACTTTTTGATCTATTCTAAACCTATATGTGAAAGTAGTTGGATTAATGTTTTATGATGAACAACATCAAAAGCTGCAGAAAGATCAAACTGCAACAGAATAGCAAAATGATTGTGCGATAGAAAACTTTGGATTTTGGAAATTAGAGCTAGTAACAGTTTCTGTACTAAAATTAGATCTAAGTATTGAGAATTTATCTAGATAACTAGAAGGTTGTCTAGAAATAATGGTCTCCACCTGCCCCTGAACCACCTTGCTGAAAAACACTGATTTGCACCTTTCATGGGTGCACCCATTGTCTGTATGGGCTGAATGGAGGCCCTGTGCAGTCCAAAGACAAGGGCCTCAGCAGCTGACAGTGAATGCTCCATAGGGTAGAGCTAGTAATTATTATAAAAAAGTTGAAAGGGGATAGATTTCGTACAAATGTAAGGAAGTTCTTCTTCATCCAGAGAGTGGTAGAAAACTGGAAAAATCTTCCGGAGTCTGTTATAGGGGACAACACCCTCCAGGGATTCAAGACAAAGTTGGACAAGTTCCTGCTAAACTGGAACTTACGCAGGTGAGGCTGGACTCATTTAGAGCACTGGTCTTTGACGTGGGGGCCGCCACGTGAGCAGACTGCTGGGCACGATGGACCAGTGGTCTGACCCAGCAGCTGCAGTTCTTATGTTCTTTTTTTTATTATTATTCTTTATTCATTTTTATAACTTCCATGAAGTGCATCAAAAAGTAACACCATTTTGACTTAAATACATCACTTGAAACTCTACAATTCTTTAAATTACATAGAATTATCCCTTTCCCTCCCTTCCCTTCAATACCTCATAATGCATATACCATATAATAAAGTCTCATTTAGAGCACTGGTCTTTGACGTGGGGGCCACCACGTGAGCAGACTTGCTGGGCACGATGGACCAGTGGTCTGACCCAGCAGCTGCAATTCTTATGTTCTTATAATGAACCCTGAGTGCCACATGACATGTGTAATCAAGTTTTTACTTCTATCAGCTGCTGCCATTCTGGTCCATAATACCTGCTGCTTCCCACTGGTATGTTAAGCAATGTGCTGAGGGAAGCCACTTCAGAACCTTGGACAGCACAATGTAGAAGGTTTGTGTGTACAGTAATTTATTCTCATTAGTTCCTGATGTTTCAGTACCCTGGAGAGCACCACGTGCTCCTATATTCTGAACCCCTCTTATCAGCTTTTCACTGAATATTATTATCCCTCCTAAAATAAAATGTAATCTTCTTTCTACTACTAAAACATACTATTGAAATCCAAATTATCATCATTATTTTGGCACTAATAATTAATACTAATTTAGATATTAACATGTGGTCTTAGACATGTGTCTCTTGCTTGTATTTAAATATCCAGTAAGCTACATGTAACCAAAATTGAAACAAAGATAATATTTCACAAAAATGGATCAGTTTCAGACTAAAAGCATTAAGAACATCACAAAATTGTCTCCTTTAACCAAGTGTCTAAACCAAATAAAAATGCAAGAAAAAAACAGACTGACGGATTCCTTTCTAGACGTTGAAACACTTAGGGCTCCTTTTACTAAGCTAAATTAGAGCATTAATGCACAGAATAGCGCTTGCTACAATGCCGCATGCGCTAGACGCTAACGCCAGCATTGAGCTGGCATTAGTTGTAGCCACTTAGCGCGGGTTTAGCGCACGCTAAAATCCTGCGTATGCTAAAAACGCTAGCACACCTTAGTAAAAGGAGCCCTTAATACACTTGGAAAAAAAAAAAAAAAGAAGAAAGATCATATTGGAGGTAATATTAAAAAAAAATTTTCTGTGCAGGTCCAACATAAGAATGTTGCAATAATCTAATGGACTCAAGAACAAACAACTGAGTTTAGATTCTTTTGGGCAACTTATTTATTTAGCCCGTCTCCCAGAGGAGCCCAGAACGGGTTACAAGATTACATTCATAGTATGGGTAGGACAAACTTTAGTGAGAAATACAGACTGCAATGCTTAAGCCTCCTAAGCCATACGACAAAATTATTAACCTTATCTGAGATGATACAAATTATCATATTAATTTGGATACTGAGTAGCAAAGACAATGGTTCACCTTTCCCAAAAAAGTACCTCTGTGTTTTCATTCTGTAACTTCAAGTTATAATCGTGTGAACACTTAAGTATGGAATTAATCACCAGCTTGGTAGGTTAATCATAATTTCATCTCTATATTCACAAAAACTAGGATATAAACCTGAGACGTTCAGAAAATGACAGTACATTTATCAGTGAGGTAAAGTGACCGGTTCATGTGTCAGAAACTGCATAGGATCAAGGAGGGAGACAACCAAGGTTGAAGATTTTTTTCCCCAGTGGAGAACTCATAAAAAGTAGTCTAACATCAAACCAAAGTTAATTTCTGCTGCCAGATGGGATGCTGATGTCCAACATATGAATTGTACATTTTAGCTCGAATGTACCACAGAAGTGAGATTTTGTGACTAGTCTCCTCTCCTATTTATAAAGTAGCAAGAGATTCTGGCAGTAGGCCAGAGTACTGCCGTCAAAATCAACAGATTATATGCTTGAATATTTGGCCTTGCTTTATGTCAACCAAAATGTGAGCATAATCACCTGGATTTCTAACCGAATAGTCAAACAAATCTAGCTAGTTTGACTGATTAGATTTTGTGGCACTGAGCTCCCCAGGTAAACTTAGGGCCAGATATTTGTTTAGTGGCAGTACAGAAAAACAACTGCTAGGAATCACCAGTGCCAGCAGAAGTGGGAGTGACTTGGGATTGCTCCTGTCCAAGAACTCCCTAGACTCCGGGGATTAAGAGAGCTAGGCCTCAGGGAGGATGGGGCTATTGGAGGAGCTCTAAGGGGAGGGTCTGATGTTCCCAAGCAGAATGAATTATGCTTCTTCCAAAGTTGATTACAAGCTGCCTTAGTCCCTGATCTGTGGTACTGAGGCTCTGTAGGTTAATGACTCTTGTGGTAAACTAAAAGTGCAGTATAACACCAGCTCTTACTTCACCTAAGTAACTAACTCCCTTTAATATCACTCACCTTTCTTAAATTCAAACTCAATGTGAATAACATACATGGAAAGTTGGCAGATTCCTTATTAACTCATAATAAAATATCAAATTTTGCACTATTTTATTGCAAAATAATTTACCACAAATCTGTGGTACCTCAATGCAGCGAGATAGCGAATCCCATGTACAGTTTGTTTTTCTCATGTGTAACAGCGCAAAGGTAGTGGCAAAATAACGCTCAGAATTTAGGAAGTCGTTTGCTTGGGCTGAGAACTTTTCAGCACCCCCTCGTAATAAAAGTGAACCATGTATATGGCAATCGAGCCACTGTGACATCACTATTGAAGTCGGCTCTTAGGCACTGGTAGAATGAGGCATTATGACATCACAATCCTTGTTCTGTGTTTGCTAATTTAGGATGAACAACTGTAGCCCGTGCTGCCTTAGTTTTCTGTATCTCGTTTTTGCCTCATTATTATGCATGTCACCTTGTAAACCGTTCTGAACTCCCTGAGGAGGATGGGATATGAAACAAATTAAATAAATAAATAAAAATCTGAGCTCTGGAATGTTGCTATGAGGGAGTGCTGAAAAGTTCTCAGCCCTAACCAAGAGGAGAATGACCTGGATATGGTTCAATCAATGATCTGAAACAAGGTCAAAACACAAGAATTTCATTTCTGCAAATTGGCTCTTTTCAGCTGCAGTGGAAAATAACTCTCAGAGTTTAGGAAGTTGGTCCGTTGGGCTGAGAACTTTTCAGCACCCCTGGTATGTAATAATAGTGAGCCAAGTATATAGGTCAATGAAGCCATTGTGACATCACTGAGGAGGTTGGCTCTTATTGGTGGAATGAGTCATTATGACATCACACTCTCAGCTCTGGAATGTTCCTATTTGATGGTGCTGAAAAGTTCTCAGCCCAACCAAGAGGAGAATGACCTGGATATGGTTCAATGATTGATCTGAAACAAGGTCAAAACATAGAATTTTGTTTCTGCAAATTGACACTTAACGAAATAAGATAACACTCTTTTCGGCTACAGCGGCAAAATAACGCTCAGAATTTAGGAAGTTGGTTGCTTGGGCTGAGAACTTCTTAGCACCCCCTGGTAACATGGATGTTCCTTGTTTTGCCCATTCATAGTTTGGACATTTCAGTTGGTAAAATGGTTGTCCATGCTGAATGTCACCAGCACATATGTTGGCAGATTCGGTTCTAAAATACATGAGAAATGGAGTCCATAAGTGATGAACAGGTTGGGCATCCTTTCGACAATATACATCTATGAGTATACATCATAATTCTGCTGCTGCTCAACTTAGTTTGAGAGAAGTTCTATATGTAGGTGCCCAGTTCTCATATACAGGAAAGTAGGTGCCTCTTTTCCTTTATACAACATACCTATAATTTAGGCATGAGCAGTTGCGCCAGTCTCAGTCAAGCGGAGGACTGACCAGGGGAATCAGAAGTTGGGGGTGACAGACCTCAGGTTTACAGCTCTTTTCCAGCAGGCAGTAATAAATACCAACTTCTCTCTTTTTTTAGTGCATTCACAACCATCTTACTTAGCTTCTGTAACTGTGCCATACACTCCTTCTCTTGATTCTAACAGACTTGTTCTTCGGTCTCCAAAATTGGCTCATTATGAATCTACTCAATCCTCAGCATATTTTATTCTGGAATAATCTTCCACCTTTCATTTGGGCTGAGCAGTCTTTTCTACAGTTTAAATCACTTTTGAAAACATAGAGCTTTTCATATTTCAGAGTAGACTGAGTAGAATTCTTTCAGTAGCATTTTAATTATTTATATATATATATAGATTGTTTTAATTGCATGAGTGTTTTTCATGGTCGATTGCAATATCTTTCTTTATATTATTGGCGTTCCTTGGGAGATCAAATGAACAATAAACCAAAACCCTAACTACCCAGCCCATGCACTCTCCCTCCCTGTCTTACAGACTTCTATCCCTACCCTAGGTCTGAAATCACGTATAGACATCTGGGCCTCTCAGACTTCAAGTGGGGATGTTCACCTTAATGTTATTGTCAATACAATGTATTTTTATAAGATTATTCTGTGATTGCTGAGTTTAATTATCAAACCCTCAGGGAGGCCTTAGGAAACTGAAAGGCAGAAGGCTGAAGGTTCACTTAGGCCACTTCATACTTATCTTTACTTTTGGAGGCACAGAACAATGAGGCATTTACGTATACTGAATAAATCATTTTAAAAGACTTACACATTATTTCACTTGTGTAAATAGAAGATTTACCTTACTGGGTTCATTGAGCCCAGAATCCAGTCTCCAATAAATTGGTCAAGTTAACAAAAGGGAGGAGATTCAATGCTACTAACCCCCAAGGTTAAGCAATTGATTTTCCCCAAGTTTACTTTTCTAGTGGTTTATGGACTTTTCCTCCAGGAACCTGTCCATATCTTTTTTTTTTAAACCCAGCTATGCTTACTGCTTTTATCATACCATTTAAGGTAATATTGCATTTATTTGTTCACTCCACATAGAATTTTATAGACTTCTATCATATCTCCTTTCAGCCATCTCTTCTCCAAGTTGAAAGGCCTCAACATCTTTAGCCCTTCCTCAGAGAAGAGCTCTTCAATTCCCTTTATCATTTTGGTTATCCTTCTTTGCACCTTTTTGAATTCTGCAAATGGCCCAATGTGTCTAAGTACTGATTTTAAAAAAACCTCTACTAACACATAGATGTCCACAGCATACACAGTTTTCACAGGGATGCAATCTGAGTGTGGCTTGGGTAAGCCTGAAAAGCGTGCAAGCATTTCCTATTTTGCATAAGAAATACGAGTACATGTCTAGATGTTGGTCTTCAGACCTGGTCTGAGGTATGGTTAAGTACTCATTTGAACATTGGGTTTGCTTACCTCTTAGGCCCCGCTGTTCTAAACTTACCGTTATAATTTGTGGGTCGTTGTAGTGCCGGTAAATTTTCTGATTTCAAAAAGATGAGTGATGCTGCATAAACTTTGCATGCAAATAAGCTCTGCGGAGGTCCACAGAAATTCCATCAGATCAGTTGTTGGAGAAAGTGACTGACACGTATGCAGAATAGTCTATGGAAAGAGGCATAAATGTGCGCATACACCAGGCATGTATACACCAATCATAGGTGTGCCTTATTATAGCACATCATGGACACTGGTCATAAGAGACCGTTGATGCTATAGGCGGAGAGTAGGGGCAGAGAACTACCAACAAACCATGCGAATGCATGCAAACCAACAAATGCATGCAAATGCATGCAAACCATGCAAATACATGCAAACCAGCAAACCATGCAAATGCTTTTTCCTACACTGCTTCTGCAGGACATATATGCTGTCCTCTCATGCAATTGGCAGCCCCAGACCTGTCGGCATATGCTTTTAACAAACGTGGATGAGATGTACCATGAGACATGCTGTTGACACATGTGTATATGGCACCCCCATCAAGTATGATAAATATATCTTCAACTTCCATCTCTCCTGCAATCAGCAGCCCAGACCTGCCGGTGTACACTTTTGATATACACGCATAAGACACGCCTTTAACACACGCACCTGAGATACGCTTTTAAAACGCTACCGACACCGCCAGACCTGTTGGTAATTTTGGAGTGTTAAAGCTTAGCGCTTCATTTCGTGAATCACCAGGCAATGTCTGGGAACCACTTGGAGTTCGCATTTTAATATTAATGACCTCATTGTAATACATTTACATAGTATTACTGGAGGATGCTACGAAGCACGGAAAAGACTGCGCAGAGCCATTATGTGCATCAGAAGCTAAAATATTTGGTTAGAACTGGTTTAGCATCGATCGATAAAAGCTCGGGGGTCCCTAGTGTTCCAAAGCACCTCAAACTTTTCCCGCTAGGGTCTTTGCATGACCAAATTAGTAAAATTTGGCATTTATATGTGTATCTGAAAAGGCTGTAAAATTATTGCTTACAATTGTAAGCACTGAAAATCCTGAGCGATGACACTCTTTTGAAGATATTCTCGGCCACAAATTACACAAATATTTCTGAATTCTTGTAGGTACTTTGCAAAAGGTTCCATATTCATCTTGTTCGTGTGTATCTGAGCCCCCCTCCCCACTCTTCATGTCCTGCTCGTCTACTTACCTCCCACTATTGACTCCTTGATATGGGACTCTTTTGGCCAGACCCTTGCCGAGACCACCTTCGCCTACTCTAATTTATTAGTTCTTGTAAATTTCAACATGTACAGAACACCCACTAGCTTTGGCCTTTCCCAACAAGTTCATTTCCCTTTTCTTCAGGTTCCACTTTTGACCTCGTTTTTTTCAAATCAGATCTCTTTCTACTGAATGTATATCAGTCTAATCATCTTCCCATTTCCTTCAAGGGTTCTAGTTCAGCTATCTGGCACCCAGATTGGTTGCCCTCCCTACTCGCTTTCCCTGCTTATCCTTTAATTGCCACCTCAATGCTGCAGTTATCCTTTCCACTGGTACGGCTTGCACATCTCGACACATTAAGCACGGGTCTTTTTCTTCTTAGTACCCATCCTATGGACCTCCATCGCTACAACTTTCCATCTTCAATTATCTTTAAGAAGGCCAAAGCAGCTTTTAGAACAGGGGTGCCCACACTTTTTGGGCTTGCGAGCTACTTTTAAAATGACCAAGTCAAAATGATCTACCAACAATAAAAATTTTTTAAAAACACAACGCACACTGTATGCATAGAAAATGTTAATTATTATTCCTATTCCGGGGTTTTTTCAAAGAGGTCAAAGCAGATGACTCTATGCACTGTCACCTCAGTAACAACCATACAAAAATAGACAAATATACCCCCCTCCCTTTTTACTAAACCACCATAGCAGTTTTTAGCGCAGGGAGCTGCACTGAATGCCCAGCGCTGCTCTCGACGCTCATAGGCTCCCTGCGCTAAAAACCTCTATTGCGGTTTAGTAAAAGGGGACCATATTGTAAAATATATAGAGCAGATATAAATTCAGACACATTTTGATCACTAAATTTAAAATAAAATCTTTTTTCCTACCTTGTCTGGTGATTTCATGAGTCTCTGGTTGCACTTTCTTCTTCTGACTGTGCATCCAATCTTTCTTCCCTTCTTTTAGCCTGTATACTTCCTCTCCTCCTGACCTCATTCCCCCCCCCAATGTTTTCTTCCTCTCTCCCTGCCCTCTCTTTCTTTCTCTCTTCATGCCCCCTTTCTTTTTTTTCTGTTTCGCTTCTTTCCTTCTGTCTCCCTGCCTGCCCTCTTTCTCCCTCCCTGCCCTCCCCCAAGCCACTGCCACTGCCGCTGCCATCGGATATCAGGCCCTCAAAGCCGCCCGCCGCCGGCCAAGCTCTCCTTGCTTCAGGCCCACCAGCATTCCTCTCCCCGACGTCAATTTTGCCATCGGAGAGGAAGTTCCTCTGGCCAGAACTTCCTCTCCGACGGCAGAATTGACGTTGGGGAGAGGAAGGCTGATCGGCCCAAGATCGACCTATTGGGAAAAATGCTGCCGGGTCCTGCCTTTGAGGAAACAGAAAGTAGGCAGGACCTGGCAGCAAGAAGAGCAAATCGCAAGCTTAACTGACCTGTCTCCTGCTTTAGCCTGCGAACGGGGCTCTAACATGTGCATGCCGGCTTCCCTTCTCTCCCCCCCCCCCCCCCGGACATAACTTCCGGTTTCAGAGGGAAGAGAAGGCAAGCCGGTACAAGCACACGTTAGCCCCCGGAGCATAAATTCTCCAAGCCGGTTTTTTTTTTTTTTTTAATGTTGAGCAGCGGAGGCAGCAGCAGAATTCAGGAGCAGGCCAGTCAGGAGGGGAAAAAAGAGAAGGGAAGAAGGGAACCCGCTCTGCGATCGACTGGGGTCGCCTGAGCGAGCGACCAGTCGATCGCGATCGACGTGTTGGGCACCCCTGTTTTAGAACATATCTCTTCAGCCACACCTTTGACGAGAGTTCAAATCTGACAGAGGAGACAAGCCATGAGAACATCGGCACCCCACCTTGCTGAGTCCCTCCCCTCTCTATCTCAAACAATTTCAGGCCAGTTAAATAGTTTTGAATGTAGGTCAGATTGTTTATAGAATGGGGCATATGTACGTAAGTCTGTTATGTGTGCAAAGGCAAACTAGCAGCAATTAGTAATTTTTAATCTCAATTATTTATCACCAAATATTGACCAATTTGGTGCCAATAAGTTAATTAGCATTGCAGGGGGAGAGTGTGCTCCAGTAGTTAAAGCTACAGCCTCAGCACCCTGAGGTTGTGGTTCAAACCCACGCTGTTCCTTGTGACCTCACTTAATCCCCCCCCCCATTGCCCCAGGTACATTAGACAGAGTGTGAGCCCAAAAATGCTTGAGTACCTGAATAAATTCACGTAAACCGTTTTGAGCTATCCTGGGAGAACGGTATAGAAAATTGAATCAATAAAAACAAAGCCACAGTACCGAATCCCTGTGCGACAGAGGAATTGAATGGGCTGCATTGCATTTGCTACCAGAGCTTTGTAAAAGGGGCCCCATTCTACAACTGCACATCTAACTTTACTGAATTTGGTGTCACATGCTCTGCCTACCCAGATAGTGGAAATGAATATACCGTGGCCAGTGTTTAAAAACACGCTCACCACCACAGATGACTATCTGTGTAGATAGCTCGGAGCCCCTTAAAATACATAAGGATCTGCATTCCTTTTTTTTTTTTCTTTTTTTTTTATTATTTTTTATTTATAATTATACAGTCTTCTTTTACAAGAATTAATTCTTGTTACATTGAATACAGGGAAGAAAATTTTAACACAATATTACTTTTACAACAATCATCATAATGATAAACCCCTTCTTAGACCACAATAAACAAGGGGTGACCAAAACTAAAATTTGAGAGAAATTTAGAGGAATAGTACAAAGAAGAAAGGCATAATGTATCATGCGCCCATTACTGTTATTATCCCTTAATCCTTAATCCTTAATGATCTGCTTAACATCTACAAATTCCTTCAGATGGTTAGGAGAGAAAAAAACATATTTAACACCTAAGTACCTAACCAGGCATTTGCAGGGATACACCAATAAAAATGTTGCTCCAATATTTATAGTCTGTTGTCGCATTGCAAGAAATTCTTTCCTCCGTTCTTGTGTAGTCTTAGCTACATCAGGATATATCCATATTTTCCGACCCCCAAATAATTTTTGGGAATTTTTGAAAAACAACTTCATAATCATATTCACATCCTGTTCAAAAACAAATGATACTAATAATGTTGCTCTGTCCATTTCAGATGTTATCGTTTGTTCCAATAAAGCCGTCACATTTGCAAAATCTATCACATTCGTCTCTCCTTCTCTTACTTTCCCAATCTCATTTCCATTTGCCTTTCCATTTCCATCAGTCATCTTTTTATTTGGTAGGTAATAAATTTTATTAATTGGAGGAATACAGTTAGAAGAAATTTCCAAATTCTCAATGAAGTATCTTTTCAACAAATCTAGGGATATGCATTCCTAGTGTGCAGAAGGCAAAAATGTTCTTGAAAACATGTAGCATGTGGAAGAAATGCTATGAGAAGTTAATCTGAGAGGCAAGGGAGAGGAGGAAGAAGCAGAGCAAAGATCAAAAACACATCCCAATATTGCTGCTTTTCTCATTTCCTGGGGTTATCTCAGTACAGAAAGCGCTGCTCCTGCAAGTACATGCACTCACTTTTACAACTAATAACCTGCTCCTTCTAAGGCTTAGTAGAATCATCCATCTTTGCTGACAAAACTTTCTTCAGATTAAGGCAGAAATGAAAGGAAATATGAAAAGCTCTGATCTTTGCTTGGAAAGGAAAGGGCCATCTTTGACCTGCCATAACTTCTGATATGAGCAGCCTAGACGGTTTCTTCCCCTTCAGAAAGCATTTATTAAAAAGAATAAATTCAGTTGGAGAACCAGAGTTCGAATCTCTAGACCAGTGTATCGCAAACTGTGCCTCCGGAGATTTCTGGTGTGCCGTGGTACACTAGGGAAGAGAGGCACATCCTGTAGGCAATCTCCCAACACCGACACCTCTCTCTGCCGGCCCTTCTCTCCAGCGCGGGTCTTTCTCTCGGCGCAAGGCCCGTTTGAAGGGCCTTTGCGCATGCGCTGACGGCGGCACGCTGATGTCACAGATGCGCATGAGGTCATCATGCTGACGCCAGCGCACTTCCGGGTGTCTCGAGCCGGGGACACTAGGTTTAATATGCCCCGGTTCAAAAAAGTTTGCGAGACACTGCTCTAGACCAGGGCTGCCCAAGTCCAGTCCTCAAGATCTATTGGCAGGCCA
This sequence comes from Geotrypetes seraphini, assembly GCF_902459505.1. Classification (NCBI taxonomy): domain Eukaryota; kingdom Metazoa; phylum Chordata; class Amphibia; order Gymnophiona; family Dermophiidae; genus Geotrypetes; species Geotrypetes seraphini. Next base: position 7,671,100 of record NC_047087.1, on the reverse strand, counting down.
GGTTTTCAGGATATCCACAATGAATATGCATGAGAGAGATTTGCATCCCAAGAAGGCAGTGCAGGCAAATTTCTCTCATGCATATTCATTGTGGATATCCTGAAAACCTGGCCTGCCAGTAGATCTCGAGGACCGGACTTGGGTAGCCCTCCTAGACTCTCACTCACATGATCGTGGTGCTGAATGGACAGCTCCAATTAAAAAACAACAGCAACAAATAACCCCGAATGGCCCACTTCATTGCAACATACCAAACTGCAAACTGTCCCAGCAGGTATCACAGGACCCCACAGTCACTCTCATGGGAAAAAGCATTCAGCATAAGTGTCGATCTTCAAATGCAGCATATATCATTTGGCACACAAAATGTGATGAAGGTCAGATGCTAAAGAAAAAGTCAGACACCACATCAAACACCAGTGCTAACCAGGACAGCATTTTACAAGACCATTAATGACTTTATAATAATAATAATAATAATAACAGTTTACATACCGCAGGACCGTGAAGTTCTATGCGGTTTACAATGAATTAGAAGATTCTACAAATTGAATGGAACATTCATAGCTAGAGATTAGTAGTTAACAGTTTACGGGATCAGATTTGGGGGGTGAGATTGTGATGGGGTCGACTGTGCAGATTCATTACCTAGGTACTTCAAGACCAGGTATGTTTTTAGATGTTTCCTAAATTCACCATAGTTATTTATTTATGGTGGGAATACTAAAAGAAAATTTTAAAAGCATCCAGGAATGTTAAAATGATGAAGTATTTTGACACCCACTAGACGGGACTCAAATTAAAATCTAGACTTCCTACCATATTATAAACCATAAAATTATATTGATCATCCATCCTTGTTTCTTACTCCCCCATGGGACTGTCATTGGAATACATTTGTATTTTATATATGTCATCATTTGCTCATTTCTGATCTGAAGAAGATATTATCATCTAAAGCTAATCCAAAAAATGTATTAAGTTAGGCCAATAAAAAGGGAATCATCTTATTTTCTTTGTTTTTTTACCATCTCAGGCTGAAAGTATAAAGAAAGGGACCAGCAGTAAACGGCAGAGCCTGAAATATTAGGGAAGTGATTTGATCTTTCATTTCTTCCCATTTGAAAATGAAATAAAAGAAAAACACAAACCCTCCTCACCCCACTGCCAAATTTTCAAAAAAAAAATCCCTCCTGTGTCCTCACAATTCCTCCACCCAACAGGTCCTCCCGAGTTCCTAAATCACCCACAATCATAAAGGTCCAACAAGGGAAAAGGACCCCCAGTTGCTCCTGTCTCACCAATACATTGAGACCTGAGATTATGGGAATAATAAGAAATCAATACTGCAAATCTATGACTTGGAAAAAATTCACTAGAGCCACTGAAAATGGAAGACCTATTAGAAACCAAGAAGAGACAAAATGCCACTTTAAGAACAATGACGCCACATCAGTCACAGAACCTGGATTTATATTTTTAATCTGCAACATTTTTATTCAGAGGTATGGAGAGAGGTGGTCCATCAGCCTTCTACTGCTCTTCTGGGCTTCCAGTTCAATTGAAACCAGCCTCTACTGGACTGTGGTGCTAAGACCTCCATCCTTATCGCTCAGTTTAGCCCACCATCCCGGTGATAAGTCATTCACTAATGTTAAATGTTATGCACCATTATCATTTAATCATTGGAGTGGTGGGATGGTGGAACCACCCATCACAGAGTCCAGGAAGGACCCAGAGAATGACCAGGGGTGTTGGGAAGAACCTGGTCACATGTTTTAATAGTGTGTTGAAATAACTGTTTAACCCTGTTGTGTTTAATAGAGACCTGGAGAAGACTGGAAGATACCTGAGGGTGGATATGTGATGGGTAATACCGCTTGGCCCAGTCACATGATCAGACATTCTTAGTCTTGTTGACCATCCCTTTTTAAAATAATTCCTAGCATCTTATTTGCTTTTTTGGCTGCCACCGCACATTGGACAGAAGGCTTCATCGTATTGTCTACAATGACACCCAGATCCTTTCTTGACCACTAACCCCCAAGGTGGACCCTAGCATCCGGTAACTGATTTGGGTTATTCTTCCCAATATGCATCACTTTGCACTTATCCACATTAAATTTCATCTGCCACTTGGATGCCCAGTCTTCCAATTTCCTAAGGTCTTATTTCTATCCGATAAGCAGTTCCTAATGTACAACTGAACATTGCCTCCTATCCCATGTCTCTTTCATTTTCTCAGTCTTTTGGTCTCCTTCACCAGCACCCACATGCACCCACCTTCTGAAAGAGTAGTGTTGTATTTTCACAACTGTTCATGCAGAATTTATAACAATTGTCCAGTGAGCTAATAATGAGATGAGATCCCATTAATAGCAAAGCTATTCCATGCTAATGTAACCAGAAAAGAACTAGAGAATGACACGGTGACAAAATTCATCACCGTTCCCATCCCCGCGGATAACCGCGAGAAATAATCCCATGTCATTTTCTAGTGTCTATTTCAACCTCAGTCCTTCTACACCAGCATTCTTCAAAGCAAAGCTTGCGGGTCAGTGGTTGTGGCCATTCATACTATGATTCTTATGGGAGCCAAGGATAATGAAGCCATTGTGACATCACTGATGTGATTGGCTCTTAGGCACTGGTGGAATGAGGCATTATGACATCACAATCTCTGCTCTGGATACCAGAGACTGTCATTCTGTAGTGTCTGTTTCAACCTCGGTCCTTCTACACCAGCATTCTTCAAAGCAAAGCTTGCGGGTCAGTGGTTGTGGCCATTCATACTCTGATTCTTATGAGAGCCAAGGATAATGAAGCCATTGTGACATCACTGATGTGATTGGCTCTTAGGCACTGGTGGAATGAGGCATTATGACATCACAATAATCTGCTCTGGATACCAGAGACTGTCATTCTGTAGTGTCTGTTTCAACCTCGGTCCTTCTACACCAGCATTCTTCAAAGCAAAGCTTGCGGATCAGTGGCTGTGGCCATTCATACTCTGATTCTTCCCTCTCTCCTTAAAGAATGACATGAAGATGGTTTCCTGCGGTTATCCGCGGGGACGGGGACGGTGATGAATTTTGTCACCGTGTCATTCTCTAATAAGAACCTATGTAGAAAGATTCCAGTGGGTTTGGATAGCTGAACTGCTATAGTGTTACAATATACATAGTTAGAGCCTGAGATGACAGTATTCTCCTTTATAATCTGTATGATTATTATGGTTTGTTTTTTGGTTAAGAATACATTAACACAATACCCTGAAAAGGTTAATTTACAGAAATATATTGAGGTGAGTAATGAGTGGGCAGATCTGAGAAGGAATCTGAAAGGTAACAAGAACAGGAAGCCAGGGTGACAGGAAATGACTCTACTGCACCGAGTTTCCAAGAACAAATGTTGCAGACTGAAGCTCTTTTTATAGAGTCTGACTCACCTCCCTATAATACATGTTGCTATAGTGACCTTCTAGTGCTTGCCATAGAGGGTGGCCCTCCGATGCGCAGTCCAAGGAAGCAGCAAAATCCCCTTCTGGTCCATCTCACATCCTCTCCATCTGTCCCCTTCTGATTCCTCTCAAGGCTTCTCTTTGCTATTTATTCCTTTTTTGTGGTGGATGAAAGAGGTGCTGAAGCTTGCAAATCAATTATTTATTTATTTGAAGTATTGTATATACCACTTATACTCAAGTATTTCTCCCTGTCTGTCCTGCTGGGCTCACAATCTATCTAATGTACCTGGGACAATGGGGAATTAGGTGACTTGCCCAGGGTCACAAGGAGCAGTGTGGGTTTGAACCCACAGCCTCAGCGTGCTACGTCTGTTGCTTTAACCACTAGAGCACACACTCCTCATGAATTCACAAGTGATGGAGGGAAAGAACTTCATAAGCTCCACATCAGGTTCCTGGACAAAAATCATATTCCTTATTGTCATTAACAGGAAGCACCAGGGAGGGGAAGGCCCATTTTGAAGTTGCGGGTCAGCTGGGTGGAGGGAATCCATGTCCCTCTGGTCAGAGATCTACATGGAGGTAAGGGGGGGGGCATCGGAGGCAGGAACGGGTGTTGTACGGTAGCAGGAGATAGTTGGCATCTCTTCCGCTGCAAGGGGTGTCGCCACCGCTGCAGGGCAGGTTTGATTGCGGTAGGAGAGAATTGGCATCTCTCCTGCTGCAATGGGGGGGGCCACAGTCGCTGCAGGGGGGGTTGTTTGTGCGAGGAGAGAATCAGCATCTCTCCCCCTGCAAGAGGGGGGGTTGTTGGTTGGCAGCAGGAGAGATTGAACATCTCTCTTGTTGTTGTTGGATTTTTTTGGGGGGGGTTCTTTATGCGTTTTGCGTTTTACGCGATGGGCACATGCAAATTTAGCATATCTTCACTGCTGTCCGCCAACCCCATTTGCAGGTGCGATTTTTGAAAATGGCTCGCTTCTTTGAATTCGCTATCAGAACAGCTGCGTTAGCAGACTGTCACTTTTTAACGCAGTTTTTGGAGAATCCTGGCCTCAGTATTGAGTTGCCCGCTGTTCTACTTCATTCAGCTGTTCCTATCCAACTATCTCCTCACTGAGGTATTCCCCGAGCTTGAGAAAGCGAATTCTTTTGATGCTTAGAACCTTCAAATCTGAATATGTCCTTGCATCCCACATTTTAATGTTGAACCTCACCATTCTGTGATCACTAAATGCCAAATGATCACCCTCCATAACCTCGGAAACAGCGTTCGTCAGGGGGAGCATGGGGGAGTGTCGGGGGGGGGGGAGATTGCTGAGGCAGGAGGGAGTGGGCATCCCTCCTGTCTCTCTTGGTGCATTGCTGTTACAGGGGATCCGCGGTTATCATCTGGTGAAGGGGGTATGACAGCTGTGGTTGAGAGGGGAGGCCAGCATGACTTTTTAAACAAATTTTTATGGGGACAGATATTGTACAAGGATAACATTCTGTGCAGCGCTGCGTGCACCTGGTAGCACTATAGAAGTAATTAATAGTAGTAGAAGGAAGGATGGATGAGAAGACCGCCTGTGCATCTAATTGCATCACCCCTTGTCTCAGGGCTATGAAGTCACTTTTGATATGTTCATTGGGATGCCTCGCAGTATCATTTGCGCCAACATGGATGAGCAGCACAGGATAACTGCTTTAGGCTTGATGAGTCTCGGCAAACGTTCCATTACATCTTGAATCTTTGCATCAGGCAGACGGCACACCTCTCTTGAAACTAACACCACAAGACTCTTCCCAATTCTCTGAAACAACTCGCTCTTCTCTTCAATTCCTCTGGAAATGGCCAAATAACTTCTTTTATAATCCACCTTGAACCGCAAGGTATTGGCAGAATAGAAATCACTAATGTAATGTTGTCCAGTTCAAAGATGGGCACCTCTGTACCTCTCAGAAGGGCATCACCAACCACCACTACCTTTCGCCTCTTGTTGGCGACTGAGATTTTGGAGCTCTCTTTTCTCGAGATATTATTATATCTTCTTCAGTTCAACAGAAGATGGAGTAGCGAGGTCTGGTGACTTGCGTCCAGCTGTCCTCTTTTATCCCAGTGTCTCCAACTCCTTTGCTGGAGATCCCTGATGCATTAAAGCGCGTATCTGGGATGGATTTCTGATTTTCACAGATGTCCCTTAGTCTTGTACTTCTTTCATGAGGGATTCAACAGGCCTACAACTTACACATGAAACCAGTCCCTCACCCAGGATCAAGCAATGACTTTGCGCTGATGCAGAAGCTGTAACGGGAGCAGCACCAGCTTTGGAGGTACAATATGTTTTTATAGCCATTCTGTATTTAGAAGAGCTTTATCAACCGGTGGGTAGAAAGAGCAATATCTATCAAGGTTGCAACCCTGCTTTTCTTTTACTTGTTCAGTAAATAAGGACCAGGTAATTACTCTTTTGTGAGTTTGAAGAACTTGAACAGATTCCCTTTGTGGTGTAGTTCAATGTACAGGGATTTCACTTATCCTCTCAGGTTCAAGAACATATACTTATATCTGGTGTGTAGAATTGTGCTTGCTTAGTGGTTATAATTGAAGTGTTAAAGTACTAATTTGGGGCTAGAATAGAAGCTGTTTTCTATTACGAGGTAAGTGACTTGGTGACATCTCAATTAACCTTGAAGCAATACTAATGCGGCTAATTTGAGTAAATCCTTTACCTAAAGGGTGGAACTTGTTTCTCTTTTGTGAAGTGGGGGTAGAAGAAAAACCTAGGTAAAGCTGATAAGTACTTTAGGGGAAGAAGACTACGATGAACAGGTCATCTTTAACGTATATAAAATAAAGTCATTAGTAAACTGTGTTTCGGCTTATATATGTGATGAAAGAAAAAATCTTTTGTTTCAATCAAGAGGAACCTCAATCAGTAATGGATTTCTCTTGTTGGACATAATTGAAGATGAGTAGTATATATGTTTGTAGTGGGATGAGGGGCAGGTGGGAGGGCATAAGCAAGAGATCTGTGGAAAGTGTTAGCTGTGAAAACTAGGATAACTCAAGGATCTACCATACGAAAAACGGCTTGACAAATTACAGCTATACTCGCTCGAGGAGCGCAGAGAGAGGGGGGACATGATCGAGACGTTCAAGTATCTTACGGGCCGCATCGAGGCGGAGGAAGATATCTTCTTTTTCAAGGGTCCCACGACAACAAGAAGGCATCCGTTGAAAATCAGGGGCGGGAAACTACGAGGTGACACCAGGAAATTCTTTTTCACTGAAAGAGTGGTTGATCGCTAGAATAGTCTTCCACTACAGGTGATTGAGGCCAGCAGCGTGCCTGATTTTAAGGCCAAATGGGATCGGCACATGGGATCTATTCACAGGGCAAAGGTAGGGGAGGGACATTAAGGTGGGCAGACTAGATGGGCCGTGGGCCCTTATCTGCCGTCTATTTCTATGTTCTATGTTTCTATGTAACTTACAGTACTACTAGCAGTAGAGCAGGAGTGTCAAAGTCTCTCCTCGAGGGCCGTAATCCTGTTGGGTTTTCAGGATTTCCCCAATGAATATGTATGAGATCTATTTGCATGCACTGCTTTCATTGTATGCTAATAGATCTCATGCATATTCATTGGGGAAATCCTGAAAACCCGACTGGATTGCGGCCCTCCAGGAGGGACTTTGACACCCCTGCAGTAGAACCTGCCTCACTGATCAGATGCTTGCAAAGGTGGGGGAAGAGAGCAGTGGTTATCTGAAGGGCCACAGATAAATCTCTAATTTCCATCAAGGCTGGTCCTAAACAGAGATTTCACAGCGTTAGCCAGTACTCAAGCTTCAAGATAAGCCAAAGATTAAAAACTCATTTCTCCGCACAACAGAACAGAAGCCAGAATTGCTCCACGCAAACAGAATAGCAAAGCAGAAATCTCAACAAAACAGTCAGGGAGAAAAATGAGAGAATGCAACAAAGTTTGCTTCGCTCAACCCCAGGGATGTCCCCATGTGTATCTGGTAGTGCTGCCCGATTCAGGAAAAAAAAATTTTGATTCGATTCAATTCAGCCTATTGAATCGGTTTTTCGATTCGATTTTCCTGCCCAATTGGGTGGCTTTTTCAAAACATCCTGGTGGGTTTATTTTATAGCCTCTTCACCCTCTTCACCCACTTTCTCTCTTCCTCCCCGCATGAAGGCCTGCTCCCTTCACATGGCCTGCTCTCCCCCGCCGCGAAGGCACATTTTCTCCTCCTCCCCACCATGAAGGCCTGCTCCCACTGTGAATGCCTGCTCCCCCCGCCGAAGGCACATTTTCTCCTCCCCCGCCACGAACGAACGCCTGCTCCCCCTGCCGAAGGCACATTTTCTCCTCCCCCGCCACGAACGAACGCCTGCTCCCCCCGCCGAAGGCACATTTTCTCCTCCCCCGCCACGAACGAACGCCTGCTCCCCCCGCCGAAGGCACATTTTCTCCTCCCCCGCCACGAACGAACGCCTGCTCCCCCCGCCGAAGGCACATTTTCTCCTCCTCCCCACCATGAAGGCCTGCTCCCACTGCGAATGCCTGCTCCCCCCGCCGAAGGCACATTTTCTCCTCCTCCCCACCATGAAGGCCTGCTCCCACTGCGAATGCCTGCTCCCCCCGCCGAAGGCACATTTTCTTTTCCCCCGCCACGAACGAACGCCTGCTCCCCCTGCCGAAGGCACATTTTCTCCTCCCCCGCCACGAACGAACGCCTGCTCCCCCTGCCGAAGGCACATTTTCTCCTCCCCTGCCACGAACGAACGCCTGCTCCCCCTGCCGAAGGCACATTTTCTCCTTCCCCCACCGTGAACAAACGCCTGCTCCCCCCGCATCCTGCACCTTCTCCGCTCTTACCCCCTTAATGCTAAAGGGCAGCTTGCAGGCTCGCTGGTGTTATAGCATCCTTGCAGCTGCCCGTAGTCCTCAGCGGCACGTTCTCTCTGCCGCGATCCTGCCCCTGATGTCAGAGCAGGGGCAGGACGTAGCAGAAAAACGTGCTGCTGAGGACCATGGGCAGCTGCAGGGATCGCTATAACACCAGCAAGCCTGCAAGCTGCCCTATTAGCATAAAGGAGGTAAGAGCGGGGAAGTTGGGGGAGGTAAGAGTGGGCAAGCTGGGGGAGGCCTTTCTGACCGACCCTCCCCCCTCAAGCAGGAGCAGCAGCGTATGGCCAGCAAGAGGCAGTGATGCAGCTCCTGCTTTAGGAAGGCATGGGGGAAGGGTCGGCCATTGGATCGATTTTTTAAAAAATTGAATCGATTTGAATCGGTGAATTGATTCAAATCGTGAATTGGGCAGCACTAGTATCAGGCCTCTGCAGTTCTCTTTCCTGCCTCACTGATCAGGTGCTTGCAAAGGTAGGGGAGGGGAACAGAGGCTTGCACAATTTACTTAACAGGAAATGGTTATCTGAAGGGCCACTACAAATTAGAAGTGGGGGAGGGGACGATTCAAATCGTTTACAAGCTGCTTCTCTAGTAAACCCTCACGACTCCGTGAGAACGGGCTTGAAGGACCATTGGTCTGACCCAGTAGATTCTTAAGTTTGGCTCCTCCCCCTTTGCAGCTTATCATTGGAAAATATGGCAACCCTATGCATAGCTCTAATTTGAGGTTTTATACTGGAGGCAGGGAGTTTAAAAGCTCTCTTCCTGCTCCACTCCCTAAATCTTTTTCGCCTGTTCTGCTTCTCATTTTCCCTTGACCCAGACTTCTATTTCCTTAGCCAGCTGCTTTTCGATGCAGGTTTGGCTCACCCATCCCTTTTCTGATTCCCACTTCTCACTGTCCTCTTAACATTTATTGGCCACAGGTTTGGACCATTCCCTTGCTTTGCTCTCCCTGGCTCTAGGCACATTTTGGTTTTCTGGAGCTGGTTCCCCACCCTCTTTTGCAGCACTTCCCCTGGAACTGAGAGACTCCAGGCCAATGGCCTCCTTCTGCCTGCAGAGTCCACCTTACACTGAGTCCAGCAAGGATCCCAGTTTGAAACCTCCAAGATTACATGCTGAGTGGGAGAACACATTCTAGCAGCCCAGGGCATAGGAGCATGCACTCATACTAAGCCAATGGGGTCTGGGCTGCCTGCAGGATATTGCTCCAGTGGCCAAGGAACATGCATCCATGTCAAAGAGGGGAGCATGGATTCAGCAATTAAGCAAGAGCCAAACCATATCCCTTCTGCCAATGGGCTCCTTCACTCTTCCTGCTGCAGCTCCTGGGCTACCTCTTTCGGCTCAGATAGCCCAGTGCCCCCACCATTTCAACCTCCTGTAAAATGTAGTGGAACAGTGCTACTCTCCATTTTATTTATTCAACTTTCTATACCATTCTCCCAGGAGAGCTCAGAATGGTTTACATGAGATCATCCAGGTACTCCAGCATTTTTCCCTGTCTGTCCTGGTGGGCTCAGAATCTATCTAATGTACCTGGGGCACTGGGGGGATTAAGTGACTTGCCCAGGGTCACAAGGAGCAGCGTGGGATTTGAACCCAGAATCCCAGGGTGCCGAGGCTGTAGCTTTAACCACTGCGCCACACCCTCCCTTGGTTCAATCTCGGACCAGATCAGAGCTGCGAAGACAAAGAAAGTTTTAAAAGAGAGATTTTCACTTCATGGTGTTTCCTCCTTCCACAACCTTCTCCCCTTTCTCCATCCTTCTAATGAAATATCTCATTTACTTACTGTGACTGCAAGATTGGAAGAAAAGAGCAGATTCCAGCATCTACCCAAAACTTACCCGGTGCAATCCCACGCAATGATATCTGACTTCTCTCAGTTTTGGGGCAAGGCTGATTGATTTGAACCAGGATCAGAAAAATCTTCACATGATCTCGTCGTGTATTTTCTTCCTGCCACTTCCATCCCTCAGTGCAGGGGTGTCCAACTCAATCGCATAAGGGGCCGAAATCTAAAACATAGGCTAAGTCGAAGGCCGAAATTTTTATTAAGATACTTAGCGGTCCTTTTATTAAGGTAGGCTAACCGATTAAATGCGCACCTTAGTCTTAGAGCGCTGTGTACGCCTTTCAGTGCTACTGAAATTATAAATAATAGCAGAGGTAGAATTATACGTGCTGTACACCACCTCGGGTGAATCTATTCATAAAGTCGGTTAATAAATCACAGGAGTTTTGATGGAGGAACAGAAAGGGCAGCACCTTTTTTTAAAAATGAGAATGGAGATGGAGTAACAAAGACAGAAGCAGAATCTTATAATACTTTGCGATTCACAAGCAACAGCTCCTTGCCCTCCTTCATTACCACTCTCATGCCTAATGTATCTGATTAATGGCCAGCTACATTTCCTCTTTCCCCTGTATATGATAATTACACTTTCATTTTCAGTCAAGGTGAGGGAAGTCAGGTGCATTTCTCTTTCAGTGGACGGCAGCTCCAGAAACGTGGGTTCTGGTCCCAGCCTGGTCAGAAGCCAATGGAAGCTGCACAAAGGTCTAGCGATAGTCACGGGGTGCGGAGGAAGCTTCAGAATAGATGACTGCTTCCGGGAAAAGTTATGCAGGGGGTAAAGCAGCCACGTTTTCCATCCTCCAGGATATTCAAGAAACCTGCAGAGAGAACAGTAGTTCTGATCCGTAAAGCTACAAGGACAGCCTTGAATGAATCCATTTTTATTAGGGCACCGAGACCTTGTAAGACTTATCAGGAGGAAGAGGCAGCAGGGAGGACCAGGCGGACGTGAACGTCAACAGCAGCCGGGAGGACCAGGGTGCAGGCAGCGGCAGTAGAGAGCGTAGGCGGGGGCACAGCGTGGCGGCCACGGAACGGCAAATCTTCAGCTGATGACTTCCGGCGGGCCAGAGTTTGACATGTCTGCCTTAGTGCATCTTCCTTCCAACCTGATCCCCTCTCTCCCCTATCGACCCCCTGCTTTTTGAATCCCACCCAGTTCCTTTGTCCGTCCCCCCCACCCCCCAGCTCTGCTCTCCTTTTCAAAGTCCCTATCTCTTCACTCAGCCTATTTTCCTCCTGTGCTTCTCATTCCTTTCCCTGACCAGATAATAAAAGGCAGAAAAAAATCATGACACGGGGACAGGTACCCGCGGGGGACAAACTTTGGCACTGTATAGAGAATGCAGGCCATAGTGCTCAGTGTGTTACATCTGTGGCACCCCCAAAGTTTCACTGAGAAGGCACAAAGCGAAATTCATCTTTACAGGGATTTGAAAAGTGTGTGTGTGGGGGGGGGGGGGGGGGGGTTTGTCCAGAGGTAATGATGAAAAGATCAGTGGTCCTTGATTGCTTATGGGGACACAATCAATTTGAGCTTTCTCATTTAGTTCAATTACGAGAATAGAACTGAAGATTTAAAAGTTTATTTGATTCCACTTGTGATCTCCATAGTCTGGGGTAATCAGAAGTGCAAAGCTTCTCTTCCTGGCTTTGCAAACGTTTTGCTGTCCTGTTTAAAAACACAAATGTTCTCTAGATCTGCTCTATTTGGTCCGAGTGTTGCTATTTAAAGGGACTGGACTATTCCGTAATCATTTCTGTTATGTGCAGCAAGAAAATCTGTTTCTTTGGGATCGGAGGAACTCCAGGTATGAGTCAGTGCCTGTCTCGCAACACCTGGCCAGCCAAGGGGCTATTTTTAGCAGGAAGATATCTTTGGCATAGCGGCCTTGCTTCTTATTCATCATTCACAAACAGACTTGACACTCAGTCATCGACACAACTGGCAGCTTTATCCTAAGATTGTCCAGCGAGGAAGCGCCAAAGACTCTGCATCTGATCAGAAATTCTGGGACCCTCAATGCACGCCCTTACATCTCTGATCCAGCAGGCTAGTAACGTCATGGTCCCTTGATGACTGTCTTCCTTTTCCCAGCTTCACCTCTGCTCTCCCTATTCACTTTTCTGCTCTGTGCTGATCTGGTTTTCTCTCTTCTTTGGAACATGATGAGCTGAAATGTTTTGGGGAATAATCAGATTTGTTTTTCCCGGGGTGTTTTCCTTCAGAGAACTTTTCCAGCTAATTTGTGCCTTCTGTGAAGCTAATGAAGCCCCTCTGTTGCTAACTACCTCCTCCTCCCACTCCCATCTGGTGCAATTTGAACACAGAGCCAAGCATTTACACTGAGACCTAGGGAGTTCAATGAAGAGACAGTCTCTGCTTAGCTTAGCACTTCCAGTGAGTCAGACTCAGCTCAAACTGTACAAACACAGATTTTTTTTTTCTTCTTCAAATTGAGAAAAAAAAATCCCAAGAACCCTGGCCATATAAACAGAGATGAAATAACCTCTATATTCCGCTGTGTGTAACCTTTTGCATCTCGGTTGACCACCCACGATGAAGGGGGCAAAGCCCCATTTTAAAATCTTCATTCAATTAAAAATGAATAAGCTTAAGCATTTCGTCAAAGAACAAGAAATACCTCAAAACTGAGTAATGAATCTGTCCTAGTCCCCAGGTGGTGCAGTAGGAGGGGGGATGGGTAAACAGGATGACATAATGAAGGTCATTTTAGAAACTTCTACACATGGAAGCATTTATTTATTTCGCTCAGGCTTTTTTTGGATGTAGCACAAGGCAAGTTATATTCAGGTACTCTAAGTCAGTGGCGTACCTAGGGTATGTGGCACCCGGGGCCCATCATTGATTGACACCCCTCATGTAAAAAATATTTTTTGTAATAACCATGAAACGGTATAAATGGTCAGAATAGAAACAGGGAGTGAAAATATTCTTTTATTGAACCTCATATATGTAACCATTATTCCAAACATAACATAACATAAATTATGTCTGAATTGTCATGACATCAGAAGTACATATGGAGTAGTTGCAGGTGATGCTTGGGACAGTTCTGATTGTGTTAGTTCGGTTTTATGTGTTTTTTGAATAGAAGGGTTTTTATTTCTTTTTGAAGGTTTTGCAGTCTGTGGTTGATATCAATTGGTTGTAGAGTTGGGGGTCGAGTGTTGCAGCTCGAATGGCTAGGAGGTTGTCGAACAGTTTTTTTCTTTTGACGTTTTTGGTTGGAGGGTGTGTGAATGGTGCGTGAGTTCTCCTATGTCTGTTTGAAGTGGATTGAATTATTTAGCTGAAGAAATTAGTTACCCCCTCATCCCACACACATTAATTCTCTTCCATTTTTGTTCCCATTATAAAAAACACTGATAAGTTCCCAGAAAAAAAATACATTAAAATAAGAAGTGAAAACAAAGGCCCCTACAGATGAGAACATAACATAAGAATAGCCTAACTGGGTCAGACCAATGGTCCATCATGCCCAGTAGCCCATTCTCATGGTAGCCAATCCAGGATACTAATACCTGGTCAAAACCCAAAGAGTAGCAACATTCCATGCTACCGATCCAGGGCAAGCAGACACTTCCCCCATGTCTTAATAACAGATTATGGACTTTTCCTCCAGGAATTTGTCCAAATCTTTCTTAAAACCAGCTACACTATCTGCTTTTACCATAACTTCTGGCCACTTCATTTTTAAGTTTAGATCTTTCCTTTCAAACAGAGACCTTGCTAGATGTCAAATACAGCACAAGGTAACTTCACATGGACTTAGCTGTGCAGGAAATGTGAATCTCCTCATACACCCACCATATAGTGCAAAAATGTGCAAAGGTCTGTTTTTTTCTTTCGATCACTACATAGCCTAATGCCACACAAGCAGCGCTGTTACAAACATATTCTGTAGGTCAATGCTAAGGATAACAAAGTTTCCTTCCTTGGACCAGAAGGAGATAAACCACTGGAAGAGATCCCAAAACAACACCCAAAGACCCACTCAGTGTGTGAACCAGTTGAGTGGAGTGGACTAACTGGGGGGTGGAAATGGGCCCGGAGTTTGCTCAGGAGAATTTCCCAGACCACCTCTTCCTCTCAACACATTGACACACTGCCACCACCACTAGGAACACCACACCGGGTAGGCCAGCAATGCTTATAAACTTTATAAAACACATTATTAAATTTTCTTATAAAGCACATATTTTAACTGAACTCTCTTGACATCCTCAGCCTTTCCATTCACAAAAATAGAAGGAAGAAAAGTTCCCATTTCCCGCTGTCTCATGTCCCCGGCCTATACAATATTTTTCTTCTGCAGACCCTTCAAAAGTCTGACCAAATCCTCATTTCACTTGCATTATAAAGTACTGAGGATGCCATCTCTACCCAATCCCAGGTCCTAAAGTCTGAGACAGTAGCGCAAACTGGCCGATTCAGGAAGAAAAATTTCGATTCAGCCTATTTAATTGGTTTTTCGATTCAATTTTCCTGCCCAGTTGGGTGATTTTTTTCAAAAATCCTGGTGGGTTTTACAGCTTTTTCACCCCCTTTGGCTTCTCCTAACCACACTGGCGCTGTGGTGTAAATAAAATAAAGAAACAAAAAGGACTTTTCCTCTCTCTGTTAAATCCTAGGTCATGTTTGCGGTCTAACACCAGCTCTGGCAGGATATACATTTCAAATCTGAAATATTGTAATCACAAAACAGAAAATAAAATTAATTTTTCTACATTTTGTTGTCTGGTTATTTTTCAAATCTTGTTGGTCCCAGGCTCTGGTTGTCTTCTGATAACTTGCTTGCCAGGGTCTCCTTCTTTTTTCATGCTAACCATCCATCTGCCATCTCTGTCCTCCCTTTCCCTTCCCTCCCCAGGAAGTCTGGTATCTTTCTTTTTTTTCATCTCCCTCCACAGATCCACCTTTTCTTAACTACCCTTTCATCCGGCATCTCTCCCTCTTCCTTCTCCACCACCCCAGGGCCCACCATCTGTGATTGGCTCTTAGGCACTGGTGGAATGAGGCATTACACATCACAATATCTGCTCTGGATACCAGAGACTGTCATTCTTCAGTGTCTATCTCAACCTCAGTCCTTCTACACCAGCATTCTTCAAAGCAAAGCTTGCGGGTCAGTGGTTGTGGCCATTCATACTCTGATTCTTCCCTCTCTCCTTAAAGAATGACATGAAGATGGTTTCCCGCGGTTATCCACGGGGACGGGAACGGTGATGAATTTTGTCACCGTGTCATTCTCTATAATCTGTACCACTCCAAAGCGCGTCCTCTTCTTGAGTAGTAAGGGTGAGGTCCACCCTGGGCGCTGTCTTGGTAGGTACGTGGCACCCTCCTCTTCTCTGCCCCCTCCCCACTCCTTCCCTGCCCCCCACTGCCTCACGTGTACACCGCTTCCTTTCGCCCGTACCTCTGTAACATTCGTGACACAAGCAGAAACCCCCACCTTGCTGTCACGCTTGCATCGGCTCTTCTTCTGATATCAGTTCCTGGACCCATGCCGAGGAAGTGATGTTAGAGGGAGAGCCCACTCTGGCGTGTCAGCTGCTCACACCATGAATGTTACAGAGGTGCGGGGGATGGGAAGGGAAGCAGCGCAACAGTGGGGGTGCAGGGAAGGAGCATGTAGGGGTCGGGGAGGGGTGCCACCACCCCGAGTGGCTTTCACCCCCACTACGCCACTGAGTATTGCACACAGTTTTGGTCACCATATCTCAAAAAAGATCTAGTGGTATTAGAAAAGGTTCAAAGAGAAATGACCAAAATGATGAAGGGGATGAGGAACGACTAGAGAGGTTGGGGATCTTCAGCTTAGGAAAGAGGAAGACGGTGAAGGGGAGATATGATTGAGGCCAACAAAATCTGGTGTAGAACAGGTAATGAAGGGAATAGACTTAGTAGATAGAGACAGGTTGTCCACCCTCTCCAAGGTAGGAAGAACGAGAGGGCACTCTCTAAAGTTAAAAGGGGATAGATTCCGTACAAACATAAGGAAGTTCTTCTTCACCCAGAGAGTGGTAGAAATTGGAACGCTCTTCCGGAGGCTGTCATAGGGGAAAACACCCTCCAGGGATTCAAGACAAAGTTAGACAAGTTCCTGCTGAACCAGAATGTACGCAGGTAAGGCTAGACTCAATTAGGGCGCTGGTCTTTGATCTAAGGGTCGCCGCATGAGCGGACTGCTGGGCACGATGGACCATTGGTCTGACCCAGCAGTGGCAATTCTTATGTTCTTATGTTCTTAATCTTTCAAAAAGTATAAAAGCCAGAGCACAGACAATGAATAGAAGGAAATATTTTTTTTTACTCAAAGAATAGTTAAGCTCTGGAACTTTTTGCCAGAGGAGGTGGTAAGAATGGTTAGGTTTAAGAAAGGTTTGGACAAGACAGGACTGGAGGAAAAGTCCATAGTCTGCTATTGAGATAGACATGGGGGAGAACGCTCAAGGCCCAGCACAGGAGGCAGATCTTCGGGCACCGGCAGGACATGCTGGTGCCGGTGCTGGTGCGGAGGCTACACTGAAGTAAGAAGAGGGTTCGGCGGGGGGTGCCGATTTTGTGAATGTTTTGCTCGTCTTGCAAAACACTCGTAAACCGAGGTACCACTGTAGTAGCAAAAGTCCATGCTAGCAATCCTAGGGCCAGCAGAGCGTGTCTGAGTGCTGGGGTTTGAGCCTTCACACAGACTACAGTTCGCTAGGCAGAATCTTCTGTGAAAATGTGGCTGAGCTGCTTCTCCCTATCATTCTGCCTTATGCCTGCTTCAAAGGCCTTCCTTGGACACCATGGCAGCTGCTTCTTTCTCTATTTTTCTGTGTTCAATTGCTGCTTTCTTTTCCCTTTTCTTCTAGTTTAAGATTTGGCAGCCTATGTTTTAACTTGAACCTGGATACAAACTGACCCAAGTGGCTGGTCCTGTGTGATTTTAGAGATCTGGAAGTTCTAGGATTTTTGGAACTGTGCCTAGAGCTGCCAGAGTATTGGGGCTTTGCTAGATCCGTGTGATGCTCTCTGTCTTTAATTATCTCTATCACCATGGCCTGGCATGTGAGATCTGTAGCTTGCTTTCTCTCTTTTTGGGCCAAACTATCCTCGATACCTCTCCTGCTGAGGAACTGGCAATATTCTTCTGACTTGTTTGGTATTTTCACTCCTTTGGTTCCGTTAATCTGGAACACTCAAAGATATTGTCTCTCGCGAAATACACAAAGATTAAAACTCTTTCCCTTCTTTTAAGGGAATTAGATCTAAGAACATAAGATTTGCCACTGCTGGGTCAAACCAGTGGTCCATCAAGCCCAGCAGTCCATTCACACAGCAGCCCTTAGGTCAAAGACCAGTGCCCTAACTGAGACTAACCTTACCTGCGTACGTTCTGGTTCAGCAGTAACTTGTCTAACTTTGTCTTGAATCCCTGGAGGGTGTTTCCTTCTATGACAGACTCCGGAAGAGCATTCCAGTTTTCTACCACTCTCTGGGTGAAGAAGAACTTCCTTACGTTTGTACGGAATCTATCCCCTTTCAACTTTAGAGAGTGCCCTCTCATTCTCTCTACCTTGGAGAGGGTGAACAACCTGTCTTTATCTACTAAGTCAATTCCCTTCATTATATTGAATGTTTCAATCATGTCCCCTCTCAGTCTCCTCTTTTCAAGTGAGAAGAGACCCAGTTTCTCTAGCCTCTCATTGTACGGCAGCTCCTCCAGTCCCTTAACCATTTTTGTCGTTCTTCTCTGGACCCTTTCGAGTAGGAAGACTGATGAATTCTTACATGTTTAAATTAACGGAGCTTTGGAATTCAATCCCATCTATAATAAGAGACCTGAACTCCCTTCAATTATTTCGTAAAGCACTAAAAATCTTTTTATTTTCCAAATATTTAGGAATTCACTCTGTTTAAATTTCCTTTTTACTTATATATTTAGGTTTAGCTGATTTTTTTCTGTTTTATTTTTTTGTTGTTTTATTATTTCTGGTCCACCTTATGATTATTAACCGAGTCGAGCTTCATTTTTTTTTAAGATGACCCGGTCTATAAATTGAAGGTTTAGTTTTGTTTTGTTCTGGTACTTCTTATAGATTGACAGTAATTACTCTATAAGACGCTATCCAGCTTTGCCTTTTTTTGATACCACAGTTATCTCCTGCACTACTTTGAGCCAGAGTCTTCTTTATAGGTGATTTTGAGAATTAGCTTAGGATGCTAGGTTACATAGGGAGAGAGGTATGGCCAGTAGGAAAAAGGAGATATTGATGCCTCTGTATAAGACTCTGGTGAGACCTCATTTAGAATGTTGTGTGCAATTCTGAAAACCACACCTTCAAAAAGATATACAAAGGATGGAGTCTGTCCAGAGGAAGGCTACTAAAATAGTGCATGGTCTTCATCATAAGGCGTATGGGGACAGACTTAAGGATCTCAATCTGTATACTTTGGAGGAAAGGCGGGAGAGGGGAGATATGATAGAGACATTTAAATATAAATGTGCATGAGTTGAGTCTCTTTAATTTGAAAGGAAACTCTGCAAAGAGAGGGCATAGAATAAAGTTTGAGAGGTGATAGGCTCCAGAGTAATCTAAGGAAATACTTTTTTACAGAAAGGGTGGTAGATGTGTGGAACAGTCTCCCGGAAGAGATGGTGGAGATAGAGACTGTGTCTGAATTCAAGAAGGCCTGGGTTAGGCACGTAGGATCTCTCGGAGAAAGAAAGAGATAATGGTGATTGCAGATGGGCAGACTAGATGGCCATTTGGCCTTTATCTGCCATCAAGTTACTATGTTCCTTCCTTCATGTTTTTTCCTTAATTGTTCTTTTCTTTTAAAAATTGTAGTTCTACCCTTTTCTCCTCCGTTTCCAAGTATGGTGTCTTAAATTAGTCCATTGTACATCTCAATATGTATAAATTTGCTTTGAATTCATTATCAAATTTTAATAAAACCTGAAACCTTCCCAGGAGAAGGAGGTATTTGTGCATTTTTGCTTCTCTGGCCTTTTATGTAAGCTTGTGTGTTCTTTTGAATCTCTCAGGACCTTTCTCACGTGTGCTGCATTTACATTGCCATCTGATTCCGCATGGCTGTTCACTTCCTTTCTTTTGGTTGGGCCATCACTTTATGATCACACTAAAAGGATAGACCTTTTCTTCTCTTAGAACACCCCCGGCAGTCTGCCAGAGGTCATGGCAACTATTTCGAAGAGCTGCTGCAAGGGGCAGGAGGGGGGCTCTGCTCCTGCCTCCAATGATCCTGCTGGACTACCAGTGATACAGGGTGATGACGCTGGCAATAGAATATTTGACACCAAAAAGAGAGCCCAAGGAGGCCTCAACGATGAGAGAATCAAGCCACAACAAGGGAGTGGTGCGGATGAGATGTCAAGAATTCAGCCACGGGTGTAAAGCTCAAAGTTGACTTCATTGATAGTCGCACTGCGAAGACTCGATGGAAGATCCAAAGCATTCCTCATACAGCCCTTGACAAAGCCTGTGAAGATCTTTTGCAGAAGAGAGTGGGAATGACCAATATTGGCATTGTGCAATGGATAACAGAGAGGAAGAATGATCTGCAGTGAAGAACTATTTGGTTGTATGAGGTGGTCACCCTGCAGTGAGCATGTCCAAACGTCTCCTTTAATTGACAGTTTGTGTAAAGGGACAGGAGCTCACCCTCCCCAGAAAGAAAGCTTTCTAAGTCCTTTAGTAGTTAAGTAGGGCTCTCCACTATACTGCTATGGAACACTTTGATAGCGATGAAGGGCGAACGCAGCGCTGCACATTTTGACATTAGACAGTCCCTGCTCGGAAGAGCTTACAATAATTCTGATGGGAATTCAGCTAATGAGGCTCTATAACCTTGTGATTATTATGTTCCTTCAGGCTTAATCTTTCAACACTTTCCTCCTTGGAATAATGTGCTGGTGGGCCGGTTCCCCTTTCCAGTTATCGCCTGTGGCAGTGCAGCAGCTTTGTGGCTTCCGTTCCTGACTTCCGCTCCGTCTCCCTCCAGATGCAGCGGCTTTTGATTTTGCACTTTGAAGGAGCCCACTGAGCTCGCTTAGCTGTCCATCCAACTCCATTTCCAGTTGTTATCCATATGGTACCCTAGTATGGGATACTTTTTAGGACCCCTGAGGAAGAAGTGTTTCTTCAAAACACTAGCCGTGTCAGGTCAGGGTTCATCAACTTCTTGGATCATATTTTGAGACAAACTGTTTTATGCTTATTGCTATGTTTGTTGATTGAAGACTTGGCATCATCCCTGCAGTTCTTCCTTTTGGCCAGGGAAGCAGGATCCAATGACCTCTTCTTCAAACTGCGCAGGATCTGAAACAGCAGTACAGTCTCTCTCCAAGAGGTGTTCCTGAAGCTGTATTTACAAGTCAGACTACATGATGTTCGTTGAGCGACTTTGCAATTCACTGAGGGAGCAGAGCCCTAGGCCCTCTCCTGTATTTAGTTTGGAAGTCTCATTTTCTATGCCCTGTGGTGCAGAGTACGCTTTGTTTTGGTGTATTTCCTCTCTGTTGTACGTTCCAAATGTTTTCCTTATTAGAGTGTGACTGCTAATTATGTTCTGGCTATAGTGTGACTAGCCGCTGCGGCTGCAGGAGTGACATCTTGCTGCTTTTAAATGGCAGAAAGTGCATTTATGTCAAAGGATCTATTTGATCTGAAACAATACCGCCTCTGAGAGGAAACATTATTAAACAGATACATCACTATTACAAAACTAATCTTGTTTTTTTTCTAGAATGGGCTGAAGATGAGCATATTGGCTAATAAGCTGGCTATAAATACTCTCCCCTCCAAAGGTCTAACATATTCTCCTGCCGTCCTCCCCCGTCCCAAACTAGTAAGACCCATAATGAACTCCAACAATGCACCAGATTCCTGTTTTTGGGCACTCCCCATTCCAGTACAGTGACCCTAGACACACAGCTCTGCTATTGCAGTTCAATCCTGTCCTCAGACATAGTAACATAGTAGATGACAGCAGATAAAGACCTTAATGGTCCATCCAGTCTGCCCATTAGTTACATGTCTTAAAAATTCATGATTAAATTAAATTGTCTTACTGGGTCATCAGCCCAGTAGCCCGTTCTCACGGTGGCCAATCCAGGTCCCTAGTACCTGGCGAAAACCCAAGAAGTAGCAACATTCCATACAGAATCTCAAAGAATAGCAAGATTCCGGAATCCCAGAGAGTAACAAAAGATTCTAGAATCCCAAGGAGTAGCAACATTCCATACAGAAACTCAAAGAATAGCAAGATTCCGGAATCCCAGAGAGTAACAAAAGATTCTAGAATCCCAAGGAATAGCAACATTCCATGCTGCCGATCCAGGGCAAGCAATGGCATCCCCCATGTATTTCTCAACAACAGACTATGGATTTTTCCTCCAGGAAAACCAGCTATACTATCCGCTCTTACCACAATCTCTGGCAACACGTTCCAGAGCTTAACTATTCTCTGAGTGAAAAAGAATTTCCTCCTATTGGTTTTAAAAGTATATCCCTGTAACTTCATCGAGTGTCTCCTAGTCTTTGTCATTTTTGATGGAGTGTTTCATCATCTTGTAAAGGGAGAAGAGTCAGGGCAAGTGGAAGAAGTAGTCAGGAAGGGTGCTCTGGTTTCTTCTTACCGGTTGGACCACTCGGTTTATTTCTCTACGGATTCCCTCTCATTAAAACAGTGAGCTAGATCAGAGCACTGGTTCCAAAGCTCCGATGAGCGAGAAACAGAGCCTTGATTCAATGCTTTAAATGAGCCCCAGAAGCTATTCCCCCATTAAACAGAATTTTCTTCTTTTCAAATACTTCAAAAGATAAATCAGTGGGACAGAATAAGGGAATTGACTTGGATTTGAATAACCTCTTTCTTGAAAGAATCTATCTCAGAGACCTTTGTAAGATCTACACTGCAGGTCTCCTTTGTGTTTGAGCAGAACTTAAATGCTTTAATGAGACTTTACTTTCATAATTCTTAGGTGCTTTTCCATGGCCTAAAATCTGGATTTATCCTGATGTTATGAAGTCAGCTCAAGAGAAGTATAAATTGGTTTTGGCCATGAAACAAGAGACGTTCAGTGCTATAGAAATGATAATAGATTCTAAGCACATTGGAGTATTATTTTTGTTATCACATGCTTTGAAATGTATTATTAAATTAGGCGAGATGAAAGATATATTTTGTGCTCCTGACCAACTTAGATCCTTCTTAGATATGAAGAAATTGACATTTTAATTACTGGATTCAGATTCTTAGCTGATGATATTAGCCATCAGGCCTTTGCAATATTTTTTCCTCTATATCTCCCTTTATTTCTAGTTAACTCCCCTCTCCACAAACAGGTTGTGGTCTAAGGAGAATGATACTCTATTTACCACATTTTCATAGCGTGGCATGGTGTGAAAGTGAGAAAACATTCAAATGAGTGTGACACATTTGGCATCTATGCATTCCCCCTTAAGCACATTCCCTCACAGGGTCAATCAAGAGGCCTAGCTCTAGAATAGAGAATGACACAGGGAAAAAATTTATCACCGTTCCTGCCCCGTCCTTGTGAGCTCAGTTCCCGTCCCCGCCCTGCAAACTGTCAGATCCCATTCACACAAGCCTCGAATAGTTATGATTTTATACTGAACTTATTTTATTAAAGTATAAAAAGAGACTATTCTGTACAATTGTCATTTTATAAACACAAATAAAACAGAGCAAGGTTCAACAAAACCATCTCAAGTTTCAAGTTTATTTGTTATTTGATTAATCGCCTATCACAGTTACTAAGCAATGTACATAAAATATTAATATAGGGTAAACAAAAACAAAGATATATAAAAAATATAAAATCTTTTAAAAATAGACAAATTACAACAGGAAACACTAGGATGGAAGGGAATGAAATACATTTTATAATAGAAAAGGAAGAACATTTAAGGGTAATATACAAAGGGAAAGGGAAAACAAAATAGTTTATTAGGAGTATAATACACAGTTGAACAAAATGGACAACAACTATAAAGAGCAATTGGCTTTTCAATTAAATATTGAAAGCGTCTTTAAAAAGAAAGCTCTTGAGTTGGCTTTTAAATTTATCAAAATTTTTCTCCTGTCTTAAGTAAAGTGGGAGGGAGTTCCAAGTTTGTGGTGCTGTAACAGTAAAAATGTATTGCCTTTGTGTATTAATCATTTTAAGGGTGGGAATAACCAATAAAAGTTGTTCATTCGATCTTAAAGTTTTTTGAGAGGAATATGGAATTAAAACTTTGTAAATAAATGATGGGGTTTTGTATAGCAATGATTTAAAGGTGAGTAAAGATAATTTATAAAGAATGCGGTGTGCCACAGGGAGCCAATGTGCCTTTTGAAGTAACGGGGTGACATGATCAAACTTTTTTGCCCCCATAATTAATTTGATGGAAGTGTTTTGGATAATTTGTAATCTTCTAATTTCTTTTTGGGCCATTCCTTTAAATAAAGCATTACAGTAGTCAATTTTTGAAATAATCAATGAATGAATTAGTGTATTTAAAGATTTGGGACAGAGGAATTTTGAAATAGAGCGGATTTGACGTAACCTATAGAAAGTATTCTTGACCACATAGCTAACGTGGTCGTGATAAGTAAGATTCTCATCTAAAATGATACCTAGTATCCGGATTTTATTTACTTGTTTGAGCGTAACTCCTTGTATATTAATAGAAACCGCTATTTTGTGATTTTCTTTCCAAGGAAAGAGTAAAGTGTTGGTTTTATTAATGTTTAAGGATAATCTGTTTTGGTCCAGCCATAGATGAATCTTTTTAAGTTTTTCATTAATGGTGGCAATTTCTGACGGATTGTTAGGGTCAAGGGGATGTAAGAGTTGTACATCATCAGCATAAGCGAATACTGAGAAACCAATAGATTGACAAAGAGTCATAAGAGGAGAAAGGAAAATATTGAACAGGAGAGGAGATAGAATAGAACCTTGAGGAATGCCATAGGAGCTAGAGAAACTCGAAGAAATAGAATCATTAAAAGAGACTATAGAGGTTCGATTATCAAAGTAGGACCTAAACCAAAGAAGAACTTGCTCAGAAATGCCAATAGATTGTAATCTGTTTAATAAAAGATTATGATCAACTGTGTCGAATGCTGCTGAAAGGTCTAGTGAAATCAGAAGGACAGAAGAGTGGTGATCCAGGTGGTATAGTATAGATGATGTCATACCTATTAGGGAATGTTCGGTGGAATGGTGTTGCCGGAAACCGGTTTGGTTAGGATGTAGTATATTTGTTTGTTCTATAAAGTTTGATATTTGATTGAAAACAATTTTCTCCCCTCCCTTTCACAAATATCCTCTTCACTATTGTGAAAACCGAACAAACCAAATTACTACAGAATGCTACATAGAAAAATCAAGCTAACAGAATACTTTAGTCACACATGGCAAGAATAATGTTAGGCGAGTGCAACTAGCGCAACTGCCCCCTGGTCAGAGAGAGAGACCTAAGCCAGCTGGAAGCTAAAGAAGCACAGCCTGGACTTTGCAGTCCCCAGTTATGTCTAATACTAGCTCTAGCAGGATATATATTTCAAATCTGAAATATTCTAATCACAAAATACAAAATAAATTAATTTTTTTCTACCTTTTATTGTCTGGTAATTTTATTCTTCAAATCACATTGGTCTCAGGCTTTGGTTTTAGGTTCCTTCTGTCTTCATCATGGCATGGCTGGCTCCTGAAGGTAAAATAGGTGCAAGAGGAGCTGGGGAGAAGATGCCGAGTCTGACATGGGCACAATTTTTTTTAACACAGGAGCAAGACTTTTCACCGCTCCCACAGGGCGGTAAAAGGTCTTGTTCCCATTCCTGCGGTAAACCAGTTGCAAATGTCTCCATTCCTGCGGATTTACTGCGGTGGCCATGGTTTACCGCGGTAAACGGTCCCTGTGTCATTCTCTATTCTAGAATACTCAACATGAAGTGTATGATTCATCCAGGAGAGATAAAACCCCAGAGCAGAGGAAAGCCAGAGAGGCTCAGAGTAGGAAGGAGCTATCCTCCAGAGTATAGTTCCATCACTTCTATCTGAAGAAGCAGAAAACTGGCCAAAGAGGAAAACTTCTCATTATAACATTGGGACTTTTTAGAGCCTAGCGGGAGCCAGAACCTTTCATGGCTTTTTAACACTGAACTTCAGGAGGATGCTTCTGTGTACGCTGTGATTTTTCTGCAAGATCCAACCATTTTGATGTTTGAAATTCAGCGGTAAAATGATTTATGTTTACTTCAGAGGTTCTAGATCTGTAAAGAGAGCAAGTTTCTGTGGAAACGTCATTAAAAGAAAGCTGGTTATACTTTTACATTGCAGCTTGGCTGTGTTTGTGGAGATTCTGTGCCCTATCACCACTTATGCAACCACCCCTCCACACACTGTATTAAAGTTACCTAAACACACAGCTCAGCTAATGCACGTCACTCATCCTGCAGCACCCCCATTCCACAGCAGAAATTCCAAATACACAGTCTGAAATCAGTGGCATAATTAGAAGTATCACAGTTCTTTGATGTCCTTGTGAATGGTGAGATGTGTTCCTCTAAATCTTTGACCCTGAAAACCCGACTGGATTGCGGCCCTCAAGGAGGGACTTTGAGACCTCTGCCTTAGAGGGTTAAGCCAAGGGAACCTGTCACCAGGAGTGGGATCCCTAGGATAGTAGACTTGGGGGTGGGTCAGTAGAGTGGGCAGACCTGATGGGCTATGGCCCTTATCTGCCGTCATCTATGTTTCTATGGAAATTTTGGAAAATATATTTGTAATGTTTTCATGTCATGAGTCCGTGAGGCACATTTGTGTTTTCCCTTTTACTTATATATGTGCACATTTACAGGCTGGTACATGGTGTGTATTATGCACACAAAAGGCCAGTTATTCTAGTCATTTATGTGCACAGTTGGTGTGCAAATATTATTGGCTTGAGTGCCTTTAATTCATTCAGAAGTCACTGTCCCTACACAAACTTCATAGAGAGAATGGACCTTCACATCTTGAGTGCGACTCCTCTACCTCCTTCACCCCAGCCCTGCTCAGAGGTTTGGCAGAAGGTAACTTATCAGAGTTGTTTCCCTCCCTCCCTTTTCTCTATCCATGTTTCCTGAAACCTCCATTATTTACACCCATTCAGGCCTTGAAAACAAACACTGATACTGTAATCCAACCTACAATTCCCTGTACAGTCTGACAATATCTTCCTTCGCTCCTTCTGCACAGACCTGCTGTTAGGGGACAGAAGCAATCGAAAGCTAGTCACAGACATTCTCAACTAACGACTGTTTCACTTTTGTTTTTCTGCTGAAGCTGATAAGCTGTGATGCCCCTTCCAGTCCACTGCTGATGGATGAGCAAGTGAGATTTCAAAGACCAAAAAATGCCCCACATTTTTCCATCTGGCTACAAAAATGTCACCCATTCTGTACAGGTTGGTGTCTGGCTCATGCGGAATAGTTCCATGTTGGGACAGTGTTATAGGAGGGTTTTTTCTGTTTTTTCCCCCTTTATAGGCCTGTGTCTGGTACTGGTGACTTCATGCTAGGTACATAAGAGTTTCTCCCCCAGTATTCAAGCAGTGATGTCTTCTATACAGAAGCATGAACATGATCAAATGGCCAATCTAAGCCAACAGCCCAGTCTCTACAATCCCTGTCCATCAGACCATGCCCAATGCTTTCTTGACGTCTGATACTGTCCTTGTGTCCAAGACAAAGTATTATTATTATTATTATTATTAGGTTCTTATATCCCGCCATACCCAAAGAGTTCTAGGCGGTTTACATCCGTTACATTAGGATCCGGTCTGAACCCGGATTTACAAAAATTTTGTCGGAATTGCAGGTAGCGCGGAAGGAGGCAAAGTAGTTTTAGCACAGGTTTATCATAGTTGGGTTAGAAGATAAAATGGAGGGAGTGGGAAACCAGAAGAGGGGGGGGGAGAGGGAGGTGGGGGTGGGGGGGGTTGGAGTGTATGCGGGGAGTAAGGACTAAGGGTCTTGTTCGCGGAAGAGGTGTGTTTTGAGAAGTTTTCTGAAGTCTAGGTAGGTCGGGGCCTCTAGCATCATTTGGGCTAGCCAAGGGTTCAGCTTGGCCGCCTGGAAGGCGAAGGTTTTGTCGATGAATCTTTTGAGCTGGCATGATTTTATGGAGGGGAAGGTAAACAACTGGATTCTGCAGGATTTCTTGTTGGTGCAATACATATTGAAATGTGGGGAGAGGTATTTTGGTGAGAGACCAAATACTGTCTTGTAACAGATGCAGGCGAACTTGAAGAGGACTCGGGATTCGAAGGGTAGCCAGTGCAGTTGGTGGTAGAAGGGGGTGATGTGTTCCCATTTGTTCAGGCCGAAAATGAGGCGGACAGCTGTGTTTTGAATCAGTTTTAGTCTTCTGGTGATTTTCTTTGTGGAGCTTAGGTAAATGATATTGCAATAATCCAGTATGCTGAGGATAGAGGATTGAACTAATAGTCGAAATGCAGTGTCATCGAAGTATTTCTTTATGGTACGGAGTTTCCAGAGTGCTGAAAGGCCTTTCTTGACAGTGAGGTCGGTGTGATTTTCTAGGGATAGATGTTTGTCAAGCGTGACTCCTAGTATTTTTAATGTTTGTTCGAGTGGGAAAACCAATCCTTTCACCTGGATTGTGGTGTCTTTGATTTTGTCTTTGGGGGTGGCTAGAAAGAATTTTGTTTTGTCTGGGTTGAGCTTTAGTTTGAAGGAGAGCATCCAGAGTTCTATCTGGCTGAGTATGCTAGTTATGTAGTTGAGAAGATCCTGGGATAGACTGGTTAGAGGGATGACAATTGTGATGTCATCTGCATAGATGAAGAATTTGAGCTTAAGTTTGTGAAGGAGGTTACTGAGGGAGGCGAGGTAGATATTGAACAGGGTGGGGGATAAGGGGGAGCCTTGTGGTACACCGCAGGAGTTCACCCAGCTGTAGGAGAAGTTGTCATTTTTGTGTACCCTGTAGGATCTGTTTCGTAGGAACCCTTGGAACCAGCTGAGTACCCGGTCGGAGATTCCAATGTGGGCCAGGCATTCCAGGAGAATAGTGTGGTCAACTAGGTCAAACGCACTGCTTAGATCAAATTGTAAGATCAGGGCGCTGGAGCCCCGACTGAAGAGTATGTGCAGGTGGTCTAGTAAGGAGGCGATGATGGTCTCTGTGCTGTGGTCCGTGCGGAAGCCCGATTGATTGTCGCTTAGGATATTGAATTTCTCCAGGTATGCGGAGAGTTCTGCTTTTACTGCCCCTTCCGCGATTTTGGTGAATAGTGGTATGTTAGCTATTGGTCTGTAATTGGAAGGTGCGTTGGAAGAGTCCTTTATGCTTTTTATGATTGGGGTTATTAAGATATGTCCTTGTTCTGGAGGGAAGTTTCCTGCGGATAGTAGGGAGTTGACCCATAGTAGCATGTTTGCTTTGAAGTAGATCGGAGCCGTTTTCATCACATTTGGGGGGCAAGTATCTAGTTTGCAGAAGGATTTGGTGTATTTGTTATAATATTTGTTGAAGGTTTTCCAGTCGATTGTGGTAAGTTGGTTCCAGTTTAGGTCGGATCTAGACCCTTGGTCTGGTTTAGCTATGTCGATGTCAGGGAGGATGGGAAAGAGCTCCAGGGGATTGGTCTTGGTGGGTAGTGCTGATCTTAGTTTTAGGATCTTGGAGTTGAAGAAATCCGCTAGGGTGTTGGCGGTTAGTGTTGAATCTTCCTGGTTGTTAGTGAGTGTTTCAATGTTGTAAAGGTTATTGACGAGTTTGAAGAGGTTGCTGCTGTTGGATGTGATGTTTCCAATTAAGTGTGAGTAGAATTTTTCCGTTTTTCCTTGGTAAGGTTTTTGTAGGTTTTTAGTTTGAGTCTCCAGGCAGTTCTGAGTTCCTGGGTTCCTGACTTTATCCATAGTCTTTCTGACTTTCTGAGGTCCCTCTTTAACAGTAACAGCTCTGTGTCGAACCATCCCTCCTGATTTGTGGTTCTGATGTGGCGGGTTTTTGAAGGGGCTATTTCATTTAAAATGTTAGTGCTGTCAATGATCCAGGCGGACATGAGTTGATCTATTTCTTCGTCTTGTTTTATGTGGGTGTCATAGCAAGACCAGAATTCCTCTGGGTCTATCTTTCCTCTAGTAGTGTGGGTTGTGATGTTTCTTGTTTTGTTGTTTCTTGAATGTTTTTGTTGGCAACCCAAGGAAAAGTCGCATAGTCTGTGGTCAGACCATAGGGAGTCTGTCCAGTTGGCTTGTTTCCAGTATATTTTTGGGTCGGTCGGCTCGTTGGAGGAGAATGTGACCAGGTCTAGCTGATGGCCCTTTTGGTGAGTTTTGGTTGGGGGGGGTTTGAAGAAGCCTAGTTGGGAGGTGAGTGACCAGAAGTCGGCAACTTCTGGTTGGTCCGCTTGCTCAAGGTGGATGTTGATGTCTCCGCATAGAAGGTTGTAAGGACTTGTTAGATAATTAGTTAATAAGGAGTCAGCGAGGTCCTCTTTGGCTAGGGACCATTTTTGGGGTGGGATGTAGAATAGAGTGATAGTTAGCGAGGAGGCAAGGGATTTAGAGGTGAGTGAGATGGCTAATATTTCTGCGTTGGGAGAGGATTTGGTGTTGAGTGCCGTACAATTAAGCTGATCTCTGAAGATTATTGTTAGGCCTCCTCCTCTTCCCCGAGTTCTGGCCAGGGAGAGGATCTTGTATCCTGCGGGTAGGCAATCTTTGATTATAATATCCTTGTCTGATAGTAGCCAGGTTTCGGTGAGTAGGATGAAGTCGGGGTTGGTATCCGTCAGCCAGTCTCTGATTAGAATGGCTTTGTTCCTCATGGATCTAATGTTTAGGTAAAAGCCTAGTAGGTTCTGGTGGTTTGGGTGGTTGGCTGGGGCATAGTGGGAGTAGGCCAGTTTTTTTAGTGTTCTAGGTTTTTTTGAGCCGGGTTTGGTGGGTTTGCGGGGGGGTGGAGGATTTGGGAGCCGTATTAGGTGAGAATGTGGGGTGTGGGGTGTGAGCGAGGGTACTTTGGGTTTTGAAGGGCAATATAGGGAGAAGTGGACAGGGATGGTGGTTGTGTTTGATGGGTCAGCAGAGCAGATCCTGAGGGTGATGAGATATAGTAGGAGTAGTGCTACGCATTGAGGGGTGTTTGGCCTTGCCATGGTGACACGCTCGTGGGGGGGGAAGAGCGTGGGGTATGGTAGTAGTCGGAGGGGGGCTGAGGGGGGGGGTGTGATGCAAAGTTTGGCAGGTTTCAGCGGCGCAGTGGACAATATAAAGCTGAGCCGGTTACAGCGGTGCAAAAGGCAGTACAGAGTTGTGCAGGTTACAGCGGTGCGTTAGGCAGTACAAAGTTAAGCAGGTTGCAGCAATGCCATAGATCGATGTAAAGTTAAACAGGCTGAACAATTTAAGCGTGTGCGCGCGGTGCAGTAGGCAGTACAGTACAATGTAAACAATGTAAACAGTAGGTAATACAGTAAACAATAAGGCAGTGCAGTACAGTGTTAACTTTTCTGGGTTCTAACGGATGAGGCGGTGCAATGTAAATAACACTATGTATTGCTGTGATCCAGTTGGGGGGGTCGGACTGACTGGCGTCGCTCGCAGTCGCTTGCAAAGCCGAACGGCTGCACGCCGTTGGTGCGGCGGCTTTATTCGTCGGGTTCGGGAGAGGGGCGGAGCTGGGCTCGCACGCTCCTCTCCTGCAGGCTCTCGCTGCCTCGGCTCCCCGCTGGCAACAGTGCGGGGGCCAAGTGAAGAAGGCCGCTCTCCGGGGGGTGCGGCGGCTTTATAGAGCAAGCACGCTGATTAACAAGCTTCCGGTAAAAAATAGTAGAGATGGAGAGAGATTTCCATTGAGATCTTTAATCAAATTCTGAATAATACTGACTCAGTGGAAACATCTCGCCATCTCTACTTTGTATTTGCCTCTCTTCAACATCACAGGGTTTTTTAGGGGGGGGGGAGGTTGGTCTGTCCTTATGTCCACCACCCCACAGGAGGCTGATCCATGTGTCACAATCCTTTCTATAAAAAGATATCCCCTTCAATTACTCATGAGTCTACTCCCCTTTACCTCACACTGTGACTCTTCACACAGAAAGAAATCTGACTCCGTGGCCTATATGCACTAAAGACGATCATCAAAAGACCATGTGGGTCTCTCCAATCTGATTTCTTGGCTGATTCAAAAAGAGCTATAGATGCACTAAAAAGTTTGCATGCAAATGATTCACACGGAGGTTTGTCGTAATCCCCGTCTCTCCCGTCCGACTGATGGCTGTGAGAGCAACTCTCACACATGTGCAGAAGCCAGTAGGAAAAGCCCAAACAGCTGAGAGCCAGGGGAAGCCCCAAAAGAAGCCTGTTTGGGGCCATTACAAAGAAAAAAAGCACACCCACCTACCCCTGATGACGGTCTTCCCCAACGAACCAGCACCTGGAACCAACCTCCCCCCCCCACCCCCCCCAGCAGTAAAAATGGCAGGAGGAATGCCCACTCCCTCCTGCCAACAGAGGCCCCCCCCAAACCATTCCCTACCCTACCCCTTCCCCTGCCAAAAAAGGCAGGAAGGATGTCCACTCCCTCCTGCCACCGGGTGCTCCCCTGAACCCCCCCAGTACCTTTACTGTTGGATGCAGGAGGGACGCATGATCCCTCCACTTTCATGGCCTGATCCAAAATGGCAGACTTTCCCTCCTTTGTTCATCATGTGATGTATGGGGAGGGGCCCAGGGCCCTGATTGGCTCAAGGAGAGAGGCCTTAGGTGTCTGAGGAAGGGAGTGGAGCACTTTAAGGGTGTATTCTGTACGTTTACATTTCCCCTGCTCGATATTGACCCTTGAGAAAGCCACCTTGAATGGCAAAACGGGGCCCGTCAGGGAGGCAGAGTGGGAACTTTTGGTCTGTCCAGCAAGGGGGAACCTTCTTCCTAAGTTAAGTGGCATCTTTCATAGCTTTATATTAATGCAATATGGTTTGTTTGAAGTATATAAAGGACCACAGTTGTAAGATAAACTAATCACAGTGAAAATTGACATACACCATTTATATTTGGCCATTTGAGAGAGAGGTTTTTCAGGATCAACGAAAGACAACAGAACCCTATTTAATACCGACTTGATTGTCTGTAGGGTTGCTGAGATCCTTTTCCTCTCTTATGAAGGACTTTTTACTTTTATCGGAGCTCATTTTGTGTTGGGTTATTTCTAATCTTTTACTCCCAAGAGTTTGAAACCCAGGTATTAATGCTTCAGGTCATTTGTGCACTTCTATGCGTCAGGGTTTAAAAGCCAATGCCTTCATTAGCTTTAGAGCAGGGGTCTCAAAGTCCCTCCTTGAGGGCCGCAATCCAGTCGGGTTTTCTGGATTTCCCCAATGAATAGGCATGAGATCTATGTGCAGGCACTGCTTTCAATGCATGTTCAACTGGATTGCGGCCCTCAAGGAGGGACTTTGAGATCCCTGCTTTAGAGTGATAAGAATATAAGAGCATAAGAGTTGCCCTACTGGGACAGACCAAAGGTTCATCAAGCCCATCAAGTATCCTGTTTCCAAAAGTGGCCAAGCCAGGTCCGAAGTACCTGGCAGAAACCCAAAGAGTAGCAACATTCCAGAGCTGAGATTGTGATGTCATAATGCCTCATTCCAACAATGCCTAAGAGCCAAACTCACCAGTGATGTCACAATGGCTTCATTGTCCTGTACTTGGCTCACATATGAACATAAGAATAGCCGTACTGGGACAGACCGAAGGTCCATCAAGCCCAGTATCCTGTTTCCAACAGTGGCCAACCCAGGTCCCAACTACCTGGCAGAAACCCAAAAGTAGCCACATTCCAGAGCTGAGATTGTGATGTCATAATGCCTCATTCCACCAACGCCTAAGAGCCGACCTCAGCTATGATGTCACAATGGCTTCAGCTCACATAAGAGCATAAGAATAGCTGTACTGGGACAGACCGAAGGTCCATCAAGCCCAGTCTCCTGTTTCCCACAGTGGCCAACCCAGGTCCCAAGTACCTGTCAGAAACCCAAAGAGTAGCAACATTCCAGAGCTGAGACTGTGATGTCATAATGCCTCATTCCACCAACGCCTAAGAGCCAACCTCAGCAGTGATGTCACAATGGCTTCAGCTCACATAAGAACATAAGAATAGCCGTACTGGGACAGACCGAAGGTCCATCAAGCCCAGTATCCCGTTTCCCACAGTGGCCAACCCAGGTCCCAAGTACCTGTCAGAAACCCAAAGAGTAGCAACATTCCAGAGCTGAGACTGTGATGTCATAATGCCTCATTCCACCAACGCCTAAGAGCCAACCTCAGCAGTGTTGTCCATCGAGTCCAGTATCCTGTTTCCAACAGGGGCCAACCCAGGACCCAAGTAGCAAATTAGATTCTATGCTGGTTATCCTAGGATTTCCCCAAAGCCATCTCAAGAATGGCCTTGGACTTTTCCTTTACGAAATTATCCAAGCCTTTCATAAACCCCTGTGCTTTGTCTGCAGTTTTCTTCTGCATTAAACTTCTTTGTGAATGGAGCGGCCATAATAGTGCAGAAAATTATGCACAAAACCTCCACTAAACCTATGCACTTAGGCCCAGATTCTCTAACTGGTGCCAATTTGTTAATAATAATAACTTTATTCTTCTATACCGCCACAATCTTGCGACTTCTAGGCGGGTTACATTCAAGAGAGCTGGACATTCAGCGAGTTACAATATGCAGATAGGCAGATGGAAGTACAGAGTACAGAGACTTTAAGAAAGCGAAATTACAAAATATACTGTTTGCTAAGAATTTCAGAGAGGACCTGTTAAAGAAAGGTCGCGAATTTCAAAAACAGCGAAAATTACAATATACAGTTTGTTTAGAATTTCAGAGGGGACATATTAGAAGAAAGGTCCCGAAATTACAAATACTGTTTGATTAGGATTTCAGAGGCCATATTGGGAAAGTGAATGAACAGAGTGTTCGGTGAGATTCTGTTTAGGTGATATATCTGTCGAATAAGGTCGTTTTTATGAGTTTTCTAAAAGCGTTGTAGGTCAGTTCAGCTTTATTAATGTAGTTGTCTAGCCAATGTTGTTTGTTTGCTTGGTACATGAAAGGTCTGTCCAGAAAGGTTTTGTATTTACAATTGGTAATGCTTGGGTGTGCAAAAAGCGGTTTCTGGTTTGTCCTATAGGGCTGTAGAATACGAAGTGAGATTGCAAGTACGTAGGAGTTAGTCCCCAAACTAGTTTGAAACATATGCAAGAGAACTTGAAAATTATTCGTGCCTCGACTGACAGCCAGTGCAGTAATTTGTAGTAGGGGGTGACATGGTCGCTCTTTTTCAATCCAAATATCAAGAAGACCGCTGTGTTCTGAATAATTCTAAGTTTCCTCACTGTTTTTTTTGGGTATACCCATATAAACGATATTGCAATAGTCCAGAGTAAAAAGCACTAGTGATTGCACTAGTAATCTGAACGATAATGGGTCAAAGTATTTTTTGATGATCTTTAATTTCCATAATATCAGGAAACATTTTTTACCACTATATTCGTGTTTTCAACCATTATCAGGTGTGTGTCCAATGTGACTCCCAATATTTTTATTGTGTTGGTAATCGGGTAATCGTGGTCTTTTATATGTAACGTTGTATTGGTAATTTTATCCGTTGGGCTTGCAAGGAAGACTTTTGTTTTTTCTGTGTTTAGTTTCAGTTTGAAGTTGATTGTCCAATGTTCTATTTCGGTCATAATATGAGAAATGTATTTTGAGGTCTCGTTTGTTATGCTGTTCACTGGGATTAAAATGGAAATGTCATCTGCATATATGTAGTAGTTCAGGTTTAGTTTTTGCAGTAGGTGCCCTAGGGATGAGATGTAAATGTTGAATAGTGTAGGTGAAAGTGGTAAACCCTGTGGTACTCCCGAGGGGTTTAGGCAGCGATAGGTGGCCAAGCTTAGTAAAAAATGTCATTTAAATCAGTGGTTCCCAACCCTGTCCTCGAGGACCACCAGGCCAGTCAGGTTTTCGAGATTTGCATATAATGGCAGACAGGCATGCAAATCTGCCTCATGCATATTCATTAGGGCTATCCCAAAAACCCGACTGGCCTGGTGGTCCTCCAGTACAGGGTTGGGGACCACTAGTTTAAATGACATTTTTAACTGAGTTTCAAGGTCCCTACTGGTGCCTGAAAAATCAGCACCGGAATCATACCTCTGTGGGTACTTTAGGCTGCCTAATGCCACTGTGGGCGGGGCTAATGCTGTAAGTGGCATTAGCGGCCTAAATACCTATGGAGCCGCAATTCACATCAAAGGTAGGTGCCTGGAAAACCCTGGCCTACCTTTGCTGGAGGCACAATTCTGTATCTGGCACTGTCGTGTGATAGACATGCATTTGGCAACCACCAACAATAGCGCTGGTTACAGAATCTGGGTCTTACCCCCTAATTCTACAATCTTGCACGCTCATTCTTGCGCTTAGAATGTAAAATTATATGGACAGGTTATAGAATATTGCCAGTTATGTGTGTAACTTAACTGATAAGTTAAGCGCAAACTAGAGTTAACAATTGGCTGTGATTGGTACAATTTGCTTGACTTCTTTGAAGGTGAGCATAAACATGTGGATAAAGGTGAGCTGGTTGATGTAGTGTCCATAGTCTGTTACAGAGAAAGACATGGGGGAAGCCACTGCTTGCCCTGGATCGGTAGAATGGAATGCTGCAACTCTTTGGGATTCTAGAATCTTGTTACTCTGGGATTCCGGAATCTGCTATTCTTCGAGATTCTGTATAGAATGTTGCAACTCTTTGGGATTCTAGAATCTTGTTACTGTCTGGGATTCTGGAATCTTGCTATTCTTTGAGATTCTATGTGGAATGTTGCTACTTCATGGGTTTTGGCCAGGTACTAGGGACCTGGATTACCACCATGAGAAGGGGCTACTGAGCTTGATGGACCATTCTTAGGTCCTTATCTTCTAACTGCACTTAGCTGGTATTCTATAATCATAGCTTGCAATTTCTTTAGTGCTCAAGTGCTAGGGCGTGTGCATTGTGTGCCCAACAGCAGTTAGGGTAAGTGCTCACTCTCAAAGTGAGACAGGTGACCACAGACTTATGCTTATTGCCACTAAAGAGTTTGCTCATCTTGAACAAAGTGTAGGTGACCTTATGAGAATTACCCCCTAAGCCTCCCACACTTTATCACATCAGCCTCTCAGAGATCCCATTATCATTCACCCTCTCTGTCTTTGTCTCTGAAACATAAAGATGATGGAAGCCAGATCCCCGCTAGTCAATAAGTAGATCAATGGTGTGAGTGATTAAAATGACTATGGCAAACGTGATGTAAATTCACTCACAAATATACCACATCTTTTCATGAAAATTATATCAACTTTTAAAGAAATCAGTGCTCAGAGACACCACCCAATCATCTCTTATTCAATATATTTAGTTGATGTTTTAAGAGTCTCTATGTTGCTGTCCACCAGCAGATTATCACTTTCTCATATGACGATTAGCAAATGATTCAAAAATATATTCAGAAGGCACACTTATCTTTAATACCAGGACAGCAGTATAGAGACTCTTAAAACATCAACTAAATATATTGAATAAGCGATGAGTGGGTGGTGAGGTGATAGTTTAGTGGTTCGCCCCTTGTTTCACCTCCGTGTCTCTGAGCATTGATTTCTTTATAAGTTGATATAATTTTCATGAAAAGATGTGGTATATTTGTGAGTGAATTTAGATCCCCACTAGTGGCAGAGCATATGGGCTTCAGTCTGGTCCTCATTCCTTCAGTTTCTAGTGAGGACATCTTAAAGCAGAATGAAGGCTGCAGAGGGCTGAGAGTGCGAGGGCTGCCTGTAGCAGGCCAGGAGAGAGAAACAATTACATCGCTGTCAAGCTCAGAAATAAGTAGCGTACTGAATTAATTAGGTTCCTCCATAAATGAATAGTAGGGGAAAAGGAAAAAAAAAAAAGGATAATTGCCTGATAGGTTTTAATTTTATTTTTTAAACTAGAGAATCAGGCATTGCTAAATGTGATTAATTAGAGTGGGGGTGTGCAGCCTGTCAGTCAATGCGATGCAGTACAGGCAGGCATAAATGCTGCACAGCCCAGAACTAGAAAGCTGGATATTTAGACTGGAGGGCAACGGTGAACCTTTGGCAGCTGGATGGGAGATAAGATCCAGATTATGGTGGAGTTCAGTGGTAAAGCATGATGAGGGGAAGGGGTGAGATCCTGGGAATGGATGGCAGAAAGGATGTATATTATTGTGGAGTTTGGTGGTAAAGTAGGATGAGGAGAAAGGTGAGCTCCAGGGAAATGGATGGGAGCTAGGATGTAGATTATGGTGGAGCTCAGTGGTAAGGCATGATGAAGGGAAGGGTGAGAACCTGGGAATGGATGGGAGAAAGGATGTATATTATTGTGGAGTTTGGTGGTAAGGTAGGATGAGGAGAAAGGTGAGCTCCAGGGAAATGGATGGGAGATGGGATCTAGATTATTATGGAGTTTAGTGATAAGGCATGGCGAGATGGGTCTTAGTGTTCCACTGGGGATGGGATCTTGCTAGGTTACATATCCATGAATCAAACATAAGCTGACTGGCAAAGCAGTGATGCCCTGTAAAGAGACAAGCTTATATTTCGTACAGTTGAGAAATATACAGGCCCACCTAATTTGCCCCAACCCCCTTTTATAAAGCCATGTTAGGCTTTTTTATCACCGGCCACGGTGGTATTAGCTCTGACGCTGATAGAATTCCTAATACCACCATGGCCGGCAATAAAAAAGCCTAACACAGTTTCATAGAATGGGTGAGTTTCTGTCTATGAAGATTTTATTTATTTAAAAAAATGTCTATCCCGCACCATCTACTTTTCAGGGTGGCTTACAATTCACATACATAATAAAACAAACAAATAAAATAGACATTACCAAGATAATGATACCAAAATTTCAGCTCTTTGACATTATCCATCATTACGTATAAGCCTGTATGACAATTTATCGACCAGCTGGAGAGCTGTGATCTGACGGAGGAACGACGTTGACCAATGAAAAGGACCCCTAAGTGAGATTGAGAGCATCCATGTTCTCCATAGCAGCAGTTAGGTTCAATCATTTGTATTTGTTTATAAGAAAACAGACCCAATAAGTATTCAGAGGATACAATATCTTAATAATACATAGAAATGGTATTGAAATTAATATCCAGACAGAATACGTCATAAATGAACCCAAGGCTCACCCCTATCCCCGATTCTTTTCAATGTTTATATGTCCTCCCTGAAACTCCTCCAACTATCCACCTCGGAGACACTTTACACCTACGCCGACGAAATCCTTGTCCTTCTTGAGACCGACTCTAACCTCACCAACCTCGCTGATAACATCTCATCTTGTATAACAAATCTCCAATCCTGGGCTCGCACCGTTCAAATGAAACTAAATGAGACCAAAACAAAACTACTTTGGCTCGGCCCAAAACTAGATCAGTTACCCACCCTCATCCCTCTATCCTCTGGCACCAATCTGCAGCTTGAGCACTCTAGCAAAGTTCTGGGAATCATAGAAACATAGAAAGATGACGGCAGAAAAGGGCTACAGCCCATCAAGTCTGCCCACTCTACTGACCCACCCCATTAAGTCTGAGTGCATATGACTTAGTTCCTTAGCTCGACCTTCGTAGGGATCCCACGTGGATGTCCCATTTATTCTTAAAGTCGAGCACGCTGGTGGCCTTGATCACCTGCACCGGAAGTTTGTTCCAATGATCCACCACCCTTTCTGTGAAGAAGTACTTCCTTGTGTCACTACTAAATTTCCCTCCTCTAAGTTTAAGCGGGTGCCCCCTTGTGACCGAGGGTCCCATGGGAACGAATATGTCGTCTTCCAGCTCTACACGACCTGTGACGTATTTAAATGTCTCAATCATGTCACCCCTTTCCCTGCGTTCCTCTAGAGTATAGAGCTGCAATTTGCCCAGTCTTTCTTCGTATGAGAGACCCTTGAGTCCGGAGACCATTCTAGTGGCCATCCGCTGGACCCACTCGGCTCGAAGCACATCTTTACGGTAATGTGGCCTCCAGAATTGCACACAGTATTCCAGATGAGGTCTCACCATGGCTCTGTACAGTGGCATTATGACTTCAGGTTTGCGGCTGACAAAGCTTCTCTTGATACATCCCATCATTTGCTTTGCCTTGGACGAGGC
Organism: Geotrypetes seraphini; assembly: GCF_902459505.1. Taxonomy (NCBI): domain Eukaryota; kingdom Metazoa; phylum Chordata; class Amphibia; order Gymnophiona; family Dermophiidae; genus Geotrypetes; species Geotrypetes seraphini. Next base: position 7,631,566 of record NC_047087.1, on the reverse strand, counting down.
CTTCTCTACTTGTTTGGCAGCCTTCATGTCTGCACTGATGATTACTCCCAAGTCCCGTTCTTCTGAAGTCCTAGCTAGTGCTTCTCCATTCAAGGTGTATGTTCTGCATGGATTTCTGCTGCCGAGATGCATGACCTTACACTTCTTAGCGTTGAAGCCCAGCTGCCATGTCGAGGTCCAGTTTTCCAACGTGATCCTGCGTCATATTATCCTTGAGATTGCTTTCACTTACTATGTTACACAGTTTGGCGGCGGCGGCGAACAGTGCTACTTTTCCCTGAAGCCCCCGGGTCAAGTCCCTTATGAATATGTTGAAAAGGGATGGTCCCAGTACTGATCCCTGTGGCACTCCGCTAGTCACCTCCGATGTCTCAGAGAGGGTGCCGTTGACCACCACCCTCTGAAGTCTTCCACTCAGCCAATCATTGACCCATGCAGTTAGTTTCTCACCCAACCCCATTGATTTCATCTTGTTTAATAGTCTACGGTGCGGGACACTGTCAAAAGCTTTACTGAAATCCAAGTACACTATGTCCAGAGACTCTCCCGAGTCTAGTTTTCCTGTCACCCAGTCAAAGAAGCTGATGAGATTGGATTGGCATGACCTGCCCCTAGTGAATCCATGTTGACAGGGATCCCTCAGATTTCCCTCATCCAATATCGTGTCTAATTTGCCTTTAAGTAGAGTTTCCATGAGTTTACACACTATTGATGTGAGACTTACTGGTCTGTAATTCGCAGCCTCCGCTCTGCAACCCTTTTTGTGCAGAGGAACAACATTGGCAGTTTTCCAGTCCAGGGGGACTCTCCCCGTACTTAGGGAGAGATTGAAGAGCATGGCTAACGGTTCCGCCAAAACATCGCATAGCTCTCTGAGCACTCTTGGATGCAAATTGTCCGGTCCCATGGCTTTGTTCACCTTGAGTCTCGACAGTTCTCTGTAAACATCAGCTGGTGTGAAATCAAAATTCTGAAATGGGTCTTCCATGCTTTGCTTTGCTTCCAGCCGTAGCCCGTGCCCTGGTGCCTCACAGGTGAAGACTGAACAGAAGTAATCATTCAGCAGTTTGGCCTTATCGGAATCTGTTTCCACATAGTTCCCTTCTGGCGTTCTAAGGCGTACTACCCCGTTTGCGTTCTTTTTCCTGTCGCTAATGTACCTGAAGAAGGATTTGTTCCCTTTCTTAATGTTCTTCGCTAGAGTTTCTTCCATTCGAAGTTTGGCCTCCCTGACTGCTGTTTTGACCGCTGCAGACTTTGCCCTGTATACAATGTTTGCTTCTTTTTCCCCCGTGCATTTGTATACGAGAAATGCTCTTTTCTTCTCTTTGACGAGGTACGAGACCTCATCAGTGAACCATTGGGGTTTCTTTTTTCTTTGCTGTTTGGTTACCGATTTTATGTAGCATTTAGTTGCCTCATGAAGGGTCGATTTCAAGGTTGACCACATAGTTTCCACATTATCAGTTACTTCATGAACCTGCAGCGTCTGATGGACGAAATCTCCCATGCGTGCAAAGTCAGTGCCTCGGAAATTGAGTACTCTTGTTTTTGTTTGTGACCTAGGGAAGCCTTTCTTAAGGTTAAACCATACCATGTTATGGTCACTGGTGGCTAACTTTTCTCCCACCGAGACCTCCGAGACGCTTTCCCCATTTGTAAGTACCAGGTCCAGGATGGCCTGGGCCCTAGTGGGCTCTAGTACCATTTGTTTGAGCCTTACTCCCTTCATGGACGTTAATATCCTCCTGCTATCACAAGTTGTCACTGAGAGTGTGTTCCAGTCCACATCAGGCATGTTGAAGTCTCCTAACAGAACGACGTCCCCCCGTAAGGTGATATTCTCAATGTCTTCAATTAATTCTGCGTCCTTGTCCTCCGATTGCCTTGGAGGTCTGTATACCACAGCAAGATAGAGGCATTTTTCTCTGCCTCTGGCCAGGTTTACCCAGATGGATTCCCCAGTGTACTTGACATCTGTGATCCTGGTTGTCTTGATGTTCTCTTTGATGTAAAGTGCTACCCCTCCTCCCAACTTACCCTCTCTGTCTTGTCAAAGCAGGTTGTATCCTGGTATAGTTATATCCCACCCATGAGAGTCTGTGAACCATGTTTCGGATATTGCTACTACGTCTAGGTCTGCATTAACTATTTCTGTTTCTAGTTCTAGAAATTTATTCCCTAGGCTGTGTGCGTTAACATACATAGCTCTCCACTCTTTCTGTTTACTAAGCTCCTGTAGTGAGCCATCCATTTGAATTAAAGTGTCACCTAGTGATTCTTTTGCAATAAGGGTACTTACCATAGACTTAGTAGCGGAGTTTTGGTTCGCCCCATCAGGATTGTTACTTACTGCTCTGGTGTAAAAGTGGGTACCCACCCCCGACTTACCTAGTTTAAAGCCCTTCGAAGTAGGCGGGCTAGCCTGTGTCCGAAGACATTCTTACCTCTGTTGGTCAGGTGGAGTCCGTCTGGTCCCTGTAGTCCCTGTAGTGCCTCTCCGTGATTCAGGAATCCGAAGTTCATGTCCCGGCACCATCGTTGTAGCCACTCGTTCGTCTTCAGGATTCGTTCGTCCCTGTCCCTTCCTCTGCCCCTAACAGGAAGAATAGAAGAGAATACTACCCGTGCTCCTGTCTGCTTTAGCTTCTTTCCCAGAGATCCGAAGTCTCTAGCTATGTCCTCCAGGGTGTTCCTAGCAGTGTCGTTCGTCCCGACGTGGATGAGCAGCATTGGGAAGTGGTCCTGGGGCCTGAGAAGTCTATCAAGACAGGTGGTCACATCTCGTATTCTGGCTCCGGGCAGACAGCAGACCTCCCTCGACTGCATATCCGGTCTGCATATCCGGTCATCATCGACTCCTCTTTGTCCTTCAACGACCACATCAACTCCCTAGTAAAAAAATGCTTTTTCAATCTCCACATGCTAAGAAAAGTCAGATCCTGCTTTCACCAACAACATTTCGCTGTCCTTGTTCAATCCATTATTCTATCCAGACTAGATTACTGCAACTCCATCTACTTAAGCCTAACAAAGAAAAGCCTTCTCAGACTTTAGCGGATTCAGAACACCGCAGCTAAACTAATCTTCAAAAAAAGCAAATTCGGTCATGTCTCCCCGCTTCTGTCTAAGCTTCATTGGCTCCCAATCATCCTCAGGGTTCACTACAAATGCGCCTGTCTAGCCTTGAAATCTCTCCACCGTATCCTTCCTCCTCTCTTTCCACTATCCTGGCTCTTCTCGAGTCCTGACTCCTCCAGATCCTCTCAAAATTTCAAACTATCCTTCCCCTCCTTAAAAGGCATATCCCAAACAGGAAAACTTGGAACATCCCTCCTCTTCAGGATCACCGAGCTGTGGAACAGCTTTACTGCCCATCTTCGGAGTTCGTCCTCCCTCCAACACTTCAGAAAACATCTGAAAACCTGGCTTTTCTCCAAAATGTAACTCCCTCCCTCTCCATTATTCTAAGTCCCCCTTTTCCTTTCTGTTTACCAATTATCTTCCTCCTTCCATTGTAGTTCCCTTATTGTTTTATTCTGTAAACCGTATTGAGCTCCACTCCTGTGGAGATGACGCGGTATATAAACTTAAGGTTTAGTTAGTTTAGTTTAGTTTATAAGAGTAAAAAAAAAAAAAGCAGGAAAAAGCAGCATGGACAACAATAATATGGATATTTCTTAATATGTTAGTTTGTTAATGTTAATGTTTTCAGGAACCCAACTCTATTGAATAAGAGCATTCCATGTTTTCCTAAATGACCTCAATGTGCTCAACTTCTCAGCAGCAATCCGCTCAGATTTGGCAGTGATACATCCTCAAGTGATATGCTCTACTGCTGATGTAACCTTCCAATATTGAAGAATGATTTTAATTGCTAACATTAATAGTATGTGGAGTAATTTTGCCTGATCTTCTGCCAAGTTTAGATGAAAACCAAATCACTTCATCCCCCCATTAGATAGACTGTGAGCCTGCTGGGACAGACATGTAACCTTCCTGAGCTCCCCTGGGAGAACAGTATAGAAAACTTAATAAATAGTATGAAAAGTTTCTGGTAACCAGAGCTGATACTGTGATGTCACAATGCCTCCTTCCACCAATAAGAGCCAACCTCATCAGTGATGTCACAATGGCTGGATTGTCCTTTACTTGGCTCACTTCTAACACACTTTCATTTCTAGAGTGGTGCAGTGGTTAAAGCTACAGCCTCAGCACCCTGAGGTTCTGGGTTCAAACCCACACTGCTCCTTGTGACCCTGGGCAAGACACTTAACCCCCACATTGCCCCAGGTACATTAGATACATTGGGTATATGTAAAGTGTTTCAAGTTTCAAGTTTTATTAATTTTGATATACCAACCATCAAGTTAATATCTGGCCGGTTAACAATATATTTAAAAGAAAGAGAAACTAAAAGAAACTAGAAAAAAAGGTATTGTGTATATGCAAATAACATTACCAGACGAACTAGACAGTGAGGATAGAAGGGAAGGGAGGGTGAAGTTACATATTTGAGAAGAAAAATGGAGATAGTGGGGTTAGGATAAAACATAATGGAGAGGGACGCTTTAACGAAAGCGGTTATTATTGATAAATAGAATAAAAAAAAAAAAAGGAATGATGGCTCTAAATGTTAGCGAAAGCATCACGAAATAAAAACGTTTTTAGATCTGTCTTAAATTTGTCGAGTCGTGATTCGTCGCGGAGTTGCTGTGGCAGGGAATTCCAGAGGGTAGGGGCAGTTACTGCGAAATTTACTTTACGTGTATTGTAGAAGTCTTTGATAGAGGGGATAAAAAGAAGTTTTTGATCAGTTGATCTCAGAGTGCGTGAGGAACAGTAGGGAATGAGAAGTTTGTCAAGGAATGAGGGCAGATGAGAAAGTTTTATTTTAAAGGATAGTAAGATAATTTTAAAGGTGATGCGGTGAGTAATAGGGAGCCAGTGTGCTTCTTTTAAAAGCTCCCCTGGGAGAACGGTATAGAAAATTGAATAAATAAATGTCTGGTTCATTTGACTTTTAAGAAAATGTTAAAACTCAACGGTTCATGGATACTTTCAAGTAATACACGATGAGAGGACACTGAGATTGATATTTTAGTGAGATTCTGAGATTTAAAGGACGGGAGAAATTTAAATTTGACATTCTTACTTTATTACATCGCCATATTGAGAAATTCAAACATTACTGTCCTGGAATATCTGAATTATATCTCATATGTTTTAATATTATGTATGTTTCTAATGTAAAACGCTTAGACCTAAGCAGTCTATAAATTTTTAAAAGAAATAAATACAAAAATAAAGCTCATAAAAAAATCTATTTCTCTGACAAATAAAAAGTTCCAAAACACTGATCCCATTTGATGCTTGAACTCATTAATCCTCTTTCTTAGGTTCTGAGAATTTTTTTTTTGGGGGGGGGAAGAAGTTCTTAATTTTCTACTATACTTTTATAATTATTTTTAAACTTTCTTACCCTCCATTTGTATTTTCATTGTATGTATCCTTTACTATACTTATTGTAGTTCTCCCTACTTCCCTTATGTATTGGTACATCAGGTCCATTTGTGTTGGTTTTAGTTAATAATTAAGACCCTGTTTTAAATTGTAAATCACTTTGAATTAATGATATTGCGATACATCAAAATTTTAATAAAACTTGAAACTTTCCCTGTACCTGTCCAATTTGACTTGTCTGAAAAAAAGAAGGTATACCGATCTCAATCTATGCATTGGTCTATATACAAATGTTCAAAGTTGATGTCATTTAACACTTTAAACAATAACACAATCACAGTTACCAGATGCTAGGGTCCAGCGCCCAAGAAAAGGATCAAATCTTCTGCCCAATGTGTGGCGGTGGCCAAGAAAGCAAACAGGATTTATTAAAAAAGGGATGGTTAACAAGACTCAGATTGTTCTAATGCCTCTGTATCGCTCCATGGTGCGACCTCATCTGGAGTATTGTGTTCAATTCTGGTCTCCTTATCTCAAGAAAGATATAGTGGCGCTAGAAAAGGTTCAAAGAAGAGAGACCAAGAAGGTAAAGGGGATGGAACTCCTCTCGTATGAGGAAAGACTAAAACGGTTAGGGCTCTTCAGCTTGGAAAAGAGACGCCTGAGGGGAAGATAGGATTGAAGTCTACAAAATCCTGAGTGGAGAACGGGTACAAGTGGATCAATTTTTCACTCTCTCAAAAATTACAAAGACTAGGGGGACACTCGATGAAGTTACAGGGAAATTCTTTTAAAACCAATTGGAGGAAATTTTTTTTCACTCAGAAAATAGTTAAGGTCTGGAACGAGTTGTCAGAGGTTGTGGTAAGAGCGGATAGCGTAGCTGGTTTTAAGGAAGGTTTGGAAAAGTTCCTGGAGGAAAAGTCCTTAGTCTGTTATTGAGAGAGACATGGGAGAAGCCACTGCTTGCCCTGGATTGGTAGCATGGAATGTTGCTACTCTTTGGGATTCTAGAATCTTGTTACTCTCTGGGATTCTGGAATCTTGCAATTCTTTGAGATTCTGTATGGAATGTTGCTACTCTTTGGGATTCTAGAATCTTGTTACTCTCTGGGATTCTGGAATCTTGCAATTCTTTGAGATTCTGGATGGAATGTTGCTACTCTTTGGGATTCTAGAATCTTGTTACTCTCTGGGATTCTGGAATCTTGCAATTCTTTGAGATTCTGGATGGAATGTTGCTACTCCTTGTGTTTTGGCCAGGTACTAGGGACCTGGATTGGCCACTGTGAGAATGGGCTACTGGACCTGATGGACCATTGGTCTGACCAAGTAAGGCTATTCTTATTTTCTTATAATAGATAACCAATGTGGCACCTTTAGCACAGGTGTAATATGTTCAGAACGAGCAGTTCTAGAAATCAACCATACTATAGCATATTAGGCTATCTGAAGAGCCCTAATCAAATATTTAGGAAGTTTCAAAACAAAATGTTGCAATAATCAAATAGAGGATTGATGAAAGCTTGTACTACACTGGGAAAGTTGTCAATCACACAAGTTCTTCAGAAATATTAGCTTATAGAAAACACGTTGATAACTTTCTTAACCTGAGTGTGACAGTAGGACACGGTGCTCAGACCACACTATGGAGTATTCAGGAAAATCACTTTTTAATTAAACAGCTAGGCTTTGCAAGTTTTCCCACCAAGCTCAGATTCTAGTCAGCGTAGGACCTGCCACACCCCAAACACAGTCTTCATCCCAAGTCCAGGAAACAGATTAAGCAGCATTTGATCATAGCTCTGGTCAGGCAAAGAGCAACAGCACTTCTACTACTCCCTAGCTCCTATGTTCCTTCTAGGTCCTCTCTTCCTGACTCTGATTCAGCCTTTCAAGTTTCTCAGAGCCACTTCCTGGTTTCCTATTTTCTCCCCTCCCCCCTCCCTGAGGGAAACTCTACTCTTTCTCAGTGCTGCTTTGGTTTTGAGACTGTTTGGTCAGTAGGGGGAGTGCCAGGTTTTCTGTAGATTTATTCTGTCTGAGAAGTGGGGTCAAGTAGAGGAAGTGGCAAGATTTCATACCCTCTGCTACACTGACCCCCTATTTTACAAAGGTTCGCTAAATATACACGCATGCTAATCGCTAACATGTCCATAGACTAACATGCACACGTTAGCGTTTAGCGTGTGGTTAGCGTGTGCTAAAACACATAGCGCACCTGAGTTTTCAAAGATACAGATACTTAACTTCTTCAACAATGGAAATCTTAAGATCATCATAAATGAAAAAGTCAGGAAACTGGGAAACACGAGAACCTGACAAAAACCAAAATCTGAATCTTACTGGCCATATCCGAACGCAATCTGTTGGCCACAAATTAATTGTTTGTAATCATAATTTCAGAAATATCTGAGGAGCCACTAAGTTACAGCCGCCATTTTAAAGCTGCAGCTGCAAGGGGTAGCAGCAAGTGGAGTTTGCTTCTGGGTCAAAACCCCACTTGACCACCAGGGGGCAAAGGAGCCTATTGATCCATGAGGAAGGAGGCTTGGTATTGGGTTTGGAATCAGGGGAAGGGGTCAGCTAAATAGATGGTCATGAATGGTTAATTTGCATAATGTTATTATATATCTATGTCTCATGTAGAATAGTTTTGGTTTATTGTTCTTCTTTTTTTTTTTTTTTTTAAATCTGGTTAATAATTTCAACTTACTCATTTTTTTTTCCAGCAGTGAACAAATTCAATATGAAAATCTTTGAGGGAAAAAACCCTTTTGATTTTAATGACTTTCCCTGTGGGTGGCTGAAAGATCCTGAGACACATTTTCTAGGGTTTTGTTATTGTTTAGAGATTTGCTTCCAATTTTTATTTCAGAGAAGGCTAGAACTGGGTTTATTTTCAGTAAATCCAGCAGTAGATGTTGAGTGTAGAGTTTTCCAGTTTTCTTAGGTTTTCTAGTTCTGGATTATATGTTACTATAAGTTGGGCCTATTCCTTTGGTTCTCCTAGCCTTGTACTGTAGTAAGTTTTCTTCAGGTGTTTTAAGTGAGGCATTAATTTTCTTGGAGATGATTTTGGGGTGATGGTCCTTCGGATTAAAGATTTCAGTTAGAGCTTTCATGTACAGTTTCATAGCGACACAGTTATTTGTTTCTCTCATTAATTGCAATATAGCACATTAGCACAGTGTTAATCGGCTTTGCCAACTAGTCTCAGGTACGTAATTTCTCCATCTCCCAAGATTTCAAGTTTTGATATCTCAGTTCCCACACTTGGAGTTTCTTTCTGTATCTGACAGCCGCCGTGGGGCTTTGGGGGCGTTTGAGGCAATTGCAAACTGAAACAATCTCCGCTTGTCTCCATTTTATTGTGCTTCAAATTTCCATTTTGACAAAGATGATATTAGGAAATGTATTTTAAAAATTCCTGTGAGATCTAAAATGGAGGATAAGAAGTTTTGCTTTTTTGAGCTGCAACTTATCGATGGGGAGAGTCGAGATAATGAAACATCAGTTAATAGACTTATTGAATTCTTTCCAGATCTCTCAAGCCAGCGTGAGCAGAGCAGAAATCCATTTCACTAATTATACTACAAAATCCAATTACAGCAGGCCCTTTGGACCCACATTTGACTAGAACTTATGTTATCTATTACCTTCCAATTAGATCAGAGGCTCTGGGAGGCTGGCTTGCTGCTCCTTTGAGCTGGTTCCTCGACTGGGCGGCCATTGTAACTGAGAGAAGGGGATTGCTGGTGCCAAGGATTCAGGAAGGAAAGGCATTTTTAAAAATTTATTATTTTCATTACATTTTATAAGTCATCAACGCATCATCACTGAAATTACACATTTTAAGATGATACCCACACAAGGCAAGCCTTATTTCCCTTACTTGAAACCAATGTATCCCCAGCAGAGACATAGGGAATACATGATAATAAAGTGAAAGCAAATGTAGAATTCAGCCAGTGGTCAGAATATGCCCATGTGAAATTCTAGGTGAAAGAAGTCAGCTCAGAGAAGTCTGAGGAAACAGGGAAGTCCCATTGCTCACCAAAGAGAAGGAAAAGGAGCTATAGAGTTGGTCTTTGGCTTTGCTGTAGTGGAAGCAGAGAAGGGGTAATGCATTGGATAAGAAAGGGGTTTACTTATTATATACAGGCACTTTCTCTTTTCCTGGAGAGCTCTAAATCTAGGTATTTGTATTTGCTCAGAGTCACTAGGAGCTGCCATAGGAACTGAACTCAGTTTCCCAGGTTCTCAACCCACATTGGTGACCACTGGGCTACTCCTCCTCTCGTAGACTAGTACAGAACTGCCTCTGACTTTAGTCTTGCGATGCATTTCCAAAAAGATCTAAGAAAAGAAAGGCTGGAACTGCTGACTCATACCTACGCCCGAGTCCAACCGATTCCATGAAGAGCAGAGATTCAAGATGGAGACATCCGTTACCATAGAGTCCATGGAATCCCAGACAATAAAGTGGAGCCACAGTCACCCAGAGGAAGAGAGAGAGGTGCTGCCCAGAAGCGAGGAGGCATCAGAAGAGGAAAGGATCTACCTCCCCTTACTACTCCCCACCATTCCATCAGGTCCACTAGGTTTTGTAATAGATCGGCTTCAACGTGCCGAAAGATGTTAAGATCTGAGGGAGGGATGAGATTAATAGCAAGTAAGGAAAAAGGAGTGTGATATCTGATTTCAAAGACAAAATTGTTTTGAATTGCTGGAGTACATTTATAGAACAATTTACCGGGACATCTGAGATTATGTATAGACTAGCAGTTTCTAAAAATGAGTAGAAAGACCCAACTATTTGTGGATGTAGATGAGAAGAAAGTGATGTTGTGTGTTTTATGACAAATTTTAAGAATGTTTTGATACTGGAAACTGCCTAGAAATTAGGCGCTATATAAATAAATGAAATAGTCTTTCCCACCATATTACTTTTAAAGTTTATTGGATTTGAATAAAATGTTATTTTTGGAACATTATGCCCATTATCTGGAGCATCTAGGTACTTGGAGTTAGATAATCTTTCCCGTGTCAGAGAACCTATGCCAGGTTCCCCCAGTAGCTCATGTGAAGGGACTCGAACCCAGCAAGCACTTAAAATAGATGCCTACCGACAAGGGGGGCTCGAGATCCAACAGTCCCAAACTATGACCTTTGGAAAAAGGTCAAGAGAAAGTGAATGAACACGACGTACTTTCTCAGTAAATCAAGCTGGTAAAAGATCCATGGCCAAGTGGTGACTTTTCCTTTTCACACGGGACAGAACAAACTTTACCAAATATCTAGAAGCCTTTAGCATTCTAGAAAATAGGAACCTGCCAACTGTTTTTGAATAGTTTCCCTTTGAAATTGTGACGGCAGAGAAATCACTTTAACCCCGACCATTCTTTACAAACATTAAAGAAATAAAAATAATTGGGTCAAATGATCCCATAAGGAAATTAAAATACTCAATCTCTATTAAAGCCCTCATTCTGGAGAGATTGATTAATACATTAAGAAAACAATGAGACCCTACTTCTCACCAGAGGCAGTAGACGTAGTTATTCCCTTTGCTTCAAGAAAAAAATTGGTAATTGAGAGGGCTAAAAAATATATAGGAATTTTGATCCAAAAGGATCTTACATTTGGAGGGGTATCTTAGTTGAAATTTGGCCCCCAAAGAAATTACAAAGTGTTTCAATTCAGGAAACCTTTTTCGCCTGGAAATATACTGATCTTACTGTCCAGAAAGGCCACGTCTCTCCGCCTATAAAAAAGCCTTAGAAGTGCCTCTTTGGGCTCCTTTTACTAAGCATTGAGCTGGCATTAGTTCTAACCACGTAGCGTGGGTTTAGCGCTAAAAATGCTATCACATCTTAGTAAAAGGAGCCATAAGAACATAAGAACATAAGCAGTGCCTCCGCCGGGTCAGACCATAGGTCCATCCCGCCCAGCAGTCCGCTCCCGTGGCGGCCCGAACAGGTCACGGCCTGTCTGAGTCTCCAGAAGGGGCCCCCTTGCCACCTTGGTTTCCCATTTGTCCTATCTTCCCATCGAAGTCCTAACCCTCCGGTCTTGCACATGCACGACCTGGTTGGATTTCTATACTTATTACCTGGTTAGCTTTCTATACCTGTGTTACATCCCAGCACCTCTCTCAGTATCCCACGATCCCCCTATCCCTCAGGAATCCGTCCAATCCCTGTTTGAATCCTTGTACCGTACTCTGCCTGATCACTTCCTCCGGTAGCGCATTCCAAGTGTCCACGACCCTTTGGGTGAAAAAAAACTTCCTTGCATTTGTTCTGAACCTATCTCCCTTCAGTTTCTCCGAATGCCCCCTCGTGCCTGTTGACCCTTTCAGCCTGAAGAATCTGTCCCTATCCACCCTCTCTATGCCCCTCATGATCTTGAAGGTCTCTATCATATCTCCCCTGAGCCTCCTTTTCTCCAGAGAGAAGAGCCCCAGCCTATCCAACCTCTCGGCATATGGGCAGTGTTCCAGCCCTTTTACCAGTTTCGTTGCTCTCCTTTGGACTCTCTCAAGTACCGCCATGTCCTTCTTGAGGTACGGCGACCAATATTGAACGCAGTATTCCAGATGTGGACGCACCATCGCTCGATACAATGGCATGATGACTTCCCGCGTCCTGGTTGTTATGCCCCTCTTTATGATGCCCAGCATCCTGTTGGCTTTTTTCGAGGCTGCTGCGCACTGCACAGATGGCTTCAGTGATGCATCCACCAGCACACCCAAGTCTCTCTCTAGTCTGCTGTCTCCCAGCAATGCCCCCCCCCCAATTTGTAGTTGAACAACGGGTTCTTTTTCCCTATATGCATGACCTTGCATTTTTCCACATTAAAGCGCATTTGCCATTTGTTTGCCCAGTCTTCCAGCTTGTCCAGGTCCCTTTGCAGGTCCTCACACTCCTCCCTGGACCTAACTCTGCCTCACAGTTTGGTATCGTCTGCAAATTTTATAACCTCGCACTTTGCCTCCTTTTCCAGGTCATTGATAAATATGTTGAAGAGTAACGGCCCCAGCACCGATCCCTGTGGCACACCGCTCGTGACTCCCCGCCAGTCAGAGTATTGTCCCTTTGTCTTGTTGAAAGACAAAACTCGCCACAAGTGTTGAACAGCAAAGGACTTCGTCAGTTAGATTTAAGGGGCTAGCTAGGTAGTTCAGGAGAAGCCTTCTGTTTAGATCAGTGGTTTCAAATTCGCAGCCTGCAGTCTGTACTAGTGCTGCCTGTTCTTTGCAGCGTCCTCCGGCTTCCCCCCTGGCCTCCCGCTCTTACTTTCAGATAATTACCGCAGCCTGAAGAGAGGATTGCGATCCTTGCAGGCTGCCGGCGTCCTCAGCAGCACGTTCCCTCTGCTGCGATCCTGCCCCTGATGTCAGAGGAGGGGGGGAGAGGGAACGTGCTGCAGAAGCCGATGGCATCCTGCAAGGAATGCTACAGCACTGGCAATCCTCTCTGCAGACTGCGGTAATTAGCTGAAACTAAGACCGGGAGACAAGGGGGAAAGCTGGAGGATGCTGCAAAGAAGGGAGGAACATGCAGGCCTTTGGGGGGGGGGGGAGATTTATAAACTATATAGAGTGTCACCTCATGCAAAATTGTCATTTCTTTAATAAGACATCAACTATTTTTTCTGCGGCCCTCCAAGTACCTACAAATCCAAAATGTGCCCCTGCAAAGGGTTTGAGTTGGAGACCACTAGTTTAGATATTGGCAAGAAATATATCCTGTGAAGAGGAGGAAGTCCAGTCTCTGGATATTTAAATATTCCTTTCATGAACTTATAGAATAAGTTTTTAGGGGACATCGTCAGCACTTTAGGAAAGTTAAGGATCCTAAGATTCATCATTTTAATGTAATTTTCAGTTTTCCACTTTCCTGGCTAGCAATAGTCTATCCTGCAATATAGCAGTTTGAGAAGTTTTAGGCCTTGAACCCGTAGCTCTTCATGGTTTACTTTTTCTCCATAAACCTTCATTTCCTCCTGAAGTTTATCCAATTTCTGCACCTGAATATTTACCAGAGGAAGGGCTCCCGCACATAATATATGTAAAGAGTCTAACACTGTCCAAATAGACTCTAGTGTAATTTCAGTCGGACAGAGACAGACTGTCCTTCATATGCTGAAATTTCCACAAAATGCTCTGTAAATGTTATCTCTGTCGTGATAATCTGGGGATTCAGCAGGCCCACCGGCTCCGCTGGCGACGTGGCTTCCTGTCCCTGTGGAGCCGCCGCTGTTTCCCACTCTCGTGGCTGTAGAGGAGACACTGGTTCTGCGGGATTAAGCAAGGCTTCGCTCCCGAGTGCCGAGTTCTCCCTCTGACCCCTAGGTAAAGATGTCAGCAATCGTCAAATCAGAGCCTGGCTGCCGGGCTGAAGCAGCCACCCTGCCTTGCCTTTTTGGCATTGTCATTAAGTTACATTCAACCCGCAAACGGGCAGGAAAATCTTGTCGGCAGGAGAGAGTGATATCAGCATCCTGACTACCCCAGCGCCATCTTGTCTCAACCCTGCCCATTTTTTTATGTAGGTAAAGGGGATGAGACCTGATATATCATTTTCTGTTTACATATTTTAAACAGGTACTTATGATTGTCTACCTGGGGCACTGAAGTGTTAAGTGACTTGCCCAGAGTCACAAGGGGCTGCGGTGGGAATTGAACCCACAACCTCAGGGTACTGAGGCAATTGCTCTAACTACTGGGTCACTCCTCCACTCAACATATTGGGGCTGATGTAGAAAGCCATATGGTAGAGTTTCAAGTTTATTTACAATTTGATTTGACCACCTATCAAACTTTTTAAGCAGTGTACAATTCTTTAAAAACAGGGAAGGACATACAGTAAGCTAAAACAATCAAAGACATAATATATTTTTTAAATTTTTAAATTTTAAATTTGATAAAAATGCTTATAAAACTTTCTAAGCGCTGATAGGATGACAATTGACAAACTCGTATAACAAGGGGGAAAGAATTCCAGAGGTTATAGGATCGAACACATGTACGGTAATGTGCCAATAGCTTAACAGGGTTTCTACTGCACAATGAACTCAAAAGTATATCACGGCAGTATTGTAATGAAGAGCAAGCAAACATGGCAGTAATCCACAGCTCATTGCTAAAATGGTTCTCTCAGTATGTAAGCGGGGTTTGGTACCTAAGACCTGCAACCTTTACAAACAGCTTGTTTAGGCCTCCCTTAGTGTTTGGGGTTTTGAAACTTCTTTCAGAGGTCAGGGGTTATCTTGAGGGTGGATTAGGGTCCGAAGATTCTGGGGAAGGAGGGGGGTTATTAGCTTTTCTGCCTCGATGCAAAGGAGCAAGCTCAGACATTCTCCTGTGGTGTTTGCTTTAAAATCAGCTGTAAACACAGAAAACTGAAAGCAGATAAAGGCCATATGGCATGTTGGTAACAAAAATCTTAAACACAAATACAGGATGTCTGGTGCAGTACTTGGAGAGACCCCCCCAGGAAAGAGACTTGGGAGTACTGGTCAACAAGTCGATGAAGCCATCCATGCAATGTGCGGCAGCGGCAAAAAGGGAGAACAGAATGCTTGGAATGATTAAGAAGGGGATCACGAACAGATCGGAGAAGGTTATCATGCCGCTGTACCGGGCCATGGTACGCCCCCACCTTGCATACTGCGTCCAGCACTGGTTACCGTACATGAAGAAGGACACAGTACTACTCAAAAGGGTCCAGAGAAGAACGACTAAAATGGTTAAGAGGATGGAGGAGTTGCCGTACAGTGAGAGATTGGAGAAATTGGGCCTCTTTTCCCTTGAAAAGAGGAGACTGAGAGAGGACATGATCGAAACATTCAAGATAATGAAGGGAATAGACTTAGTAGATAAAGACAGGTTGTTCACCCTCTTTAAAAGGTAGAGAGAACAAGAGGGCACTCTCTAAAGTTAAAGGGGGATAGATTCAGTACAAACGTAAGGAAGTTTTTCTTCACCCAGAGAGTGGTGGAAAACTGGAACGCTCTTCCGGAGTCTGTCATAGGGGAAAACACCCTCCAGGGATTCAAGACAAAGTTAGACAAGTTCCTGCTGAACCAGAACGTATGCAGGTAAGGCTGGTCTCGGTTGGGGCATTGGTCTTTGACCTAGGTGCCACCACGGGAGCGGACTGCTAGGCACGATGGACCAATGGTCTGATCCAGCAGCGGCAATTCTTATGTTCTTATGTTCCTCTCCCTCAAAGATCCAGCATACTTGACCCAAGCTTTCTTGAATACAGATACAAATTTTGTTTCCACAACTTCACCAAGAGGCCGTTCCAAGCATTCACCACCCTTGCCATGAAAAAGTATTTTCTGAGTTTACATCTGAATCTATCCCTTTTCATCTTCATCTTATTGCTCCTCATTTCAAATTTTTCTTTCAATTGAAAGAGATTACCTCATGCATATTTATGCCATGTAGGTATTTGAACATCTCTATCAGATCTCCTCTCTCCTACCATTCCTCCAAAGTATACAGACTGAGATCTTTAAGTCTGTCCCCACAAAGACCACACACCATTTTAGTAGCCTTCCTCTGGACCGACTCCATCCTTTTTATATAGAAACATGATGGCAGAAAAAGGCCAAATGGCCCATCTAGTCTGCTCATCCGCAGTAACCATTATCTCTTTCTCCGAGAGATCCCATGTGCCTATCCCAGGCCCTCTTGAATTCAGACACAGTCTCTGTCTCCACCACCTCTTCCAGGAGACTGTTCCACGCATCTACCACCCTTTCTGTAAAAAAGTATTTCCTCAGATTACTCCGGAGCCTATCACCTCTTAACCTCATCTTATGCCCTCTCATTGCAGAGCTTCCTTTCAAATAAAAGAGACTTGACTCATGCACATTTATATTATGTAGGTATTTAAACGTCTCTATCATATCTCCCCCTCCCGCCTTTCCTCCAAAGTATACAGATTGAGATCTTTAAGTCTGTCCCCACAAAGACCACTCACCATTTTCGTAGCCTTCCTCTGGACCGACTCCATCCTTTTTATATCTTTTTGAAGGTGCGGCCTCCAGAATTGTACACAATATTCTAAATGAGGTCTCACCAAAGTCTTATACGGGGGCATCAATACCTCCTTTTTCCTACTGGCCGTACCTCTCCCTATGCAACCTTGCATCCTTCTAGCTTTCACTGTCACCTTTTCAACTTGTCTGGCCACCTTAAAATCATCACATACCATCACACCCAAGTTCTGCTCTTCCGTCGTGCACATAAGTTCTTCAACTCCCTAAACTGTACCATTCCCTCAGGCTTTTGCAGCCCAAATGAATGACCTTGCATTTCTTAACATTAAATATTAGCTGCTAAATTTTGGACCATTCCTCAAGCTTCACTAGGTCCTTCCTTATGTTATCCACCTGCCACAAGAGCTAACTCCAGCGCTGAACCTATTTTTGCATTGTGCAGCCAATAAAGTGTGTGAATACTTCATGTTAACTGTGCACTTCTGCCTATGATAGCTCTCGGTATCAGCCCTACATACCTCTTATCTGAGTCTACTAAGAGAGCTGAATTTTGCCAATTTGTCTGTCTCCTACTTTGAGGAAAAAAATTATATGAATCCCAATGGTTTTCTTATATTAAACTATAGATTAGATTCATAGATGACAATTTATTGGAGTTTCAGTACTGTGGTGACATATGTCATTTTTAATGCAGTGGTGTTCATTCTTTGGGGTGGAATTATATCTTTCGGTACACTTTAAAGGAGAAGCAATATAAAGTGAGTGAGTGACATGCTATAAGTGAGAGATCACACTCACATCAGACGTTCCCTTTCCGAGAGCCACTCTCATGTCACAGGATATAGTTACATACGAATTAATAAGACATTTCTTATCCAGTTTTTCCTTATTTTTTTCTGGGCTTTAGTGGTGACACTTAATGCTCAAAAAACTTTCATAGCATTAAGATTTAGACACCCACCTCCTCATCTACCCTCTTAAATGCTCCCTTGATTCAGTTACTAAACTTTTAAAGATTTAGACTTTAAATGACAGTTTAACTTATCCTAGTAAGGCTGGTTTATGTCCTTCGACTAGGGGACCCTCTCGGAGATCAGCTTAAGGGCATCTTTGTCTTACAATGGTTGTAGCCTGAAAAGAAGGAAGCTCTCCTTTAGAGGTATATTAACCTTCCCAGGCGTTTCCTCTAATATTCAGATGAAGTCCAAAAGGCTACTCGTCTCATTAATGCATTAAACATCTTAATGGAGGAAGCTAACAGCAATTACTGCCGAAAGAGCTGCTTCCTTAATCCCATTTAGGATGTTTATATACTTGTACGTGAGATGATTTACAGAAGTAACTTTCTGCAAGGTCATAGGATTTAGGAGAGGAGGCTGCTGATAAACCACTCGACTATGTTCTGTAAATCCTGCAGCGTTCTCGAGGGCTCATCCCTTGGGTTTGGGCTAAAGCGTACAGGCTGGCCTGGTGAATCCTCTGTGTCTATCATAAGAGCAGCCATAAACAGCACAGTTCCTGAAATGGAAAGCATTAGCCTATCTAAATTATGTGATTAGGGGAATGAATGATTCAGGCAACACCACCTGCGGATTGATGCGTGGAGAGATATTGGGGTTGGCACTGGGAAAAGCCAAGAGACAGAAATCAGTTATAAAAGGGGAGAATAACAAAATATAAAGCAAAAATTAACTGAATTCTAAACAAAGAATACGTGATTATGTGTCTAAGATAAGGTTGGAAGCAAGTATGAAAGAAGGAAATCAATTGGCAGAAGAGAAGTCTGACATTTTTACTTCCCCTGTACATGTGGAAAATGTCAATCTCACACCAGGTCAGGCCCTGCTTCTCAGGAAATGGGGAATCTTTATGGGGTTCACTGTTTTCTCTCCTTTGTCTCTCACCATTGATCAAATGTCTCCAATTGCCATCCTTATACCCTGACAGCCGCAAAGGAATGAAGGTCCATAAGATAGGTTGGCATTAGACCATACCATGTTTTGTAGCAAATACAACCCATTTTAAAAAGAATCCTTGCTTCAATCCGATAATATGTCATCACATGGTAAGTTTGTTTTCAAATTGAAGATCAGACTGTTGTGTTCTAAATAAGTTCCAGTCTATTAATGTTCTTTTTAGAAGAAGCTAGATAGATAATATTGCAGTAATCTAAAAGACTTAGGGCTCCTTTTATCAAGCCGCACTAGCGGGGTTAGTGCGCGTGACGTTTCATCAAGCGCTAACTCCCGCGCTGGCCAAAAAAAGTACCGCCTGCTCAAAGGAGGCAGTAGCGGCTAGCGCAGCTTGATAAAAGGAGCCCTTAGAATCAAAGACTGAACAAGAAGTCTGAAGGCTGAAGATCTGATAGTCCAGAGTTTCCACAACATAAAGTAACTTTTTTGTACCACGATGTTAATCTGAGCATCAAATGAAAGGTTTCAATCTAAATAAACTCCTAAAATTTTAATAACCGGGATAATGGGATAAATAGACCCATTCAAATTTAATGTATTCTCCTTGATTTTTCCTAATGATGAGGCAAGAAAAAATATAGTTTATTCTGTGTTAAGTTTCATTTTAAATTCTCTTGCCCATGATTTTACTTTCTGGTTTATTATTGTTAACAATTGTAAAGTTTTGAATGATAAAGATGAAATTGGGACGACAATAATTATGTCATCCGCATAACAATAAAATTTGATTTTGAAAGAGGCTAACCTGTTTCCTAGTAAGACTAAGTAAAGATTAAATAGCAGAGGGGAAAGTGGGGAGCCTTGAAGGACTCCACTTGGATTTTTCCATTTATGTGAATAATGGGAATATGAAGAGAGACTAGCGAGAGAGGCAAAAAATTTCAAATCATTCTTCAGGTACGTAAAGGGAAAGCAACCAGCGAGGGAGGAAGTGGGGCCCTTGGATGATGGGGATAGAAAGGGAGTAGTGAGGGAGGAAAAAGAAATAGCTGACAAGTTAAACGACTTCTTTACATCAGTCTTCACGAGGGAGGACACATCCAACATTCCGGAACCAGAGGAAATAGAAAATGGAGATCAAGATAGCAAGCTGATCCAACTAGAGGTGAGCCAGGAGGATGTCCTCAGGCAGATAGACAAGCTAAAGAGCGGCAAGTCGCCAGGTCCAGACAGCATCCACCCAAGGGTGCTCAAGGAATTGAGGAATGAAATAGCAGAGACACTTCAGCAAATATGCAACCTATCCCTAAAAACTGGAGAGATCCCGGAGGACTGGAAAATAGCTAATGTCACACCCATCTTCAAGAAGGGTTCAAGGGGCGACCCGGGAAACTACAGGCCGGTGAGCCTCACATCGGTCCCGGGAAAGATGATGGAGGCACTGATTAAGGACGGCATCTGTGATCATATCGAAAAAAATGGACAGCTAAGGTCGAGCCAGCATGGGTTCTGCAAGGGTAGGTCGTGCCTCGCAAACTTGTTATACTTCTTTGAGAGGATAAATAGCCAGGTGGACAAAGGTGAACCCATAGACATAATTTACCTAGACTTCCAGAAAGCCTTCGATAAGGTACCACATGAGCGATTGCTCATGAAACTATGGAATCATGGGGTGCGAGGGGAGGTCCACCGATGGATCAAAAACTGGCTGTCAGACAGGAAGCAGAGGGTTGGTGTAAAGGGCCACTACTCGGACTGGCAAGGAGTCACGAGCGGGGTTCCTCAAGGGTCAGTTCTGGGACCACTCCTGTTTAACATATTCATCGACGACCTGGAGGCGGGAACAAAATGTGAGGTCATCAAATTCGCAGATGATACCAAACTATTCAGCAGGGTTGAAACCACGGTAGATTGCGAGGATCTCCAAAGGGATCTTACGACACTGGAAGAATGGGCGAAAAAGTGGCAAATGAGCTTCAACGTGGGGAAATGCAAGGTCGTGCATATAGGGAGAAGGAACCCGATGTTCACTTACAAAATGGGGGGAACAATGCTAGGGGTCAGTAAGCTGGAAAGAGACCTGAGAGTGATGGTAGACACGACATTGAAGGCGTCGGCACAATGCGCCACAGCCTCGAGGAAAGCAAACCAAATGTTAGGTATCATTAAGAAGGGTATCTCGACCAGAACGAAGGAAGTCATCCTGCCACTGTACCGGGCTATGGTGCGCCCCCATCTGGAATACTGTGTACAGTACTGGTCACCGTACCTCAAAAAGGACATGGCAATGCTTGAGGGAGTCCAGAGAAGAGCAACTAAACTGATTAAGGGTATGGAAAACCTTACATACACTGACAGACTGAAAAGGCTGGGGCTGTTCTCCCTGGAGAAGCGGAGACTCAGAGGAGATATGATAGAGACCTTCAAGATCCTGAGGGGCATCGAAAAGGTTGACAAGGACAGATTTTTCAATTTGAAAGAAACCACAAGAACAAGGGGACACTCGATGAAATTGAAGGGGGACAGGTTTAGAACAAACGCAAGGAAATTTTTTTTCACACAGAGGGTGGTGGACACATGGAACACCCTTCCGGAAGCCGTGATAGGAAATAACACAGTACAGGGTTTCAAGGAAGACCTGGATAGGTTCCTGGAGGACAAAGGGATTGAGGGGTACAGATAAGAGCAGTGGAAGGTTTAGAGATAAGTGTAGAGGTAGGTATAAAATTAGTCAGGGACTGCTGCTCAGGCAATATGCCTGATGGGCCGCCGCGTGAGCGTACCGCTGGGCAGGATGGACCTCTGGTCTGCCCCGGCGGAGGCGACTACTTATGTTCTTATGATCGTTAGAACGAACCTGATAGGTTCGATAATCCAGAAAACCTGTAAACCATCTTAGAAGTTGCCCAGAAATGTCAATTGCATCCAGGCATTCTGTCAAAATTTCATGGTCGACAAGGTTGAATGCACTACTAAGATCGAACTGTGGGATCCTAGCACTCATACCTTTACCAAATAGCTGGTGAAGGTGGTCAAGTAGGGATGTCAACACAGTCTCTGTACTATAACAAGAACGGAAACCAGATTGAGAAGTATGCAAAAGATTTCATTTTTCAAGATAGTTTGTTAGTTCGATGCTAACCAAGCCTTCCATTAGTTTAACAAACAAGGGGATAGCTGCTATAGGTCTGTAATCACTGATAATTCTTGACTATTGGTGTACCATAGGAAATGTACCATTTTTTAATAATAGAGTAACCCAATTCAAGACTTCTTTTCTAAATTCTGAATAGCTTAGGAAAGCAAAAAGGCCCCGAATATCATAACATAACATAAAAATCAACTTCTAGATTGCATAACCTTGAAGATCTATGCAGTTTACAAAAGATTACCCTAACTTACAGCTGAGCGATCATCACGGAATTTAATTACCCCCAAATCTAGAGAATAAGTAAGTTTTCAAATGCCTTCTAAATTCCAGGTACAAGAAAGACATGAGAGATAATTGTGATGCTCATTGCTTGGCTACTGTTGGAAGCAGGACATTGGGCTAGATCAGGGGTAGGCAATTCCGGTCCTCGAGAGCCGGAGCCATGTCAGGTTCTACAATAAATATGCATGAGATAGATTTGCATCTCAAGGAGGCAGTACATGCAAATCTATCTCATACATATTCATTGTGGATATCCTGAAAACCTGACATGGCTCCGGTTCTCATGGACAGGAATTGCCTACCCCTAGGCTAGATGGACCATTGGTCTGATGCAGTATGGCTGTTCTTTTGTTCTTATATCTGACTATTGGCCAATGGGGAATATTTGGGTTCTGTTTAAATGTTGTAGCAGGCATTTAAAAGAAATGTGACCATGGTGTTAGGATACCCACAAAGAAATCAGGATACTGTCTACATATTTTGATGTGAACTAGAGAATGACACGGTGACAAAATTCATCACCGTTCCCATCCCCGCGGATAACCGCGGTAAACAATCTTCATGTCATTCTTTAAGGAGAGAGGGAAGAATGAGAGTATGAATGGCCACAACCACTGACCCTCAAGCTTTGCTTTGAAGAATGCTGGTGTAGAAGGACTGAGGTTGAAATAGACACTAGAAAATGACATGGGATTATTTCCCGCGGTTATCCGCGGGGACGGGAACGGTGATGAATTTTGTCACCGTGTCATTCTCTAATGTGAACCTGGACTACCTTTAAACTAAATTACTTGGCCATAAATCTAGTGGGTCAAACTAGGTTCCAATCAAAACAAGTCCCCTCTGTCCTTGTATGATACTCTAGTTTCTAAGAAACCATCATCAATACACACTTGAGTTTCTTTCTTTGAATCTCTAGTTCATTCATATGTAAAACATCTTCATGTTTCTGTAGAAGAGAGTTAACACCATTTAGCAGTTGTTAAATAGCTTATAATGGCCTGTTGTTATCTGAAATGATGATTGTATTCAATTTCCAACTCATCAAAGGCCAAGTCCCACTGGCAGATACATCTTGCTTATAATAGATATAAACTCTACAATGACAGGAAAGCAAACATAAAATTGTTCCATTATATATACCCTTATAGGGGAGTCCTATGCACACGGCTTAGGGAAATGGATTGGGACTTGCATTTTCTTTATCCGTCTCAGTGGGCTCATAATCTGACTAATGTACCTGGGGCAGTGGAGGATTATCCAGAGTGACAGGGAGCAGCACAGGGTTTGAACCCACAACCTCAGGGTGCTAAGACTATAGCTCTAACCACCACACCACACTCTCCTCTATGGTAATCATTAGAATACATGCAAATGAGCATACTTAAACATATAAATAGCAAAATTCCACCTGTAAATATGTGCGTATTTTACATATCATGTATTAACAGCGGAAGCTGGAGTGGCCCGCTTTCTTAAAGCTAACATCTTCCTGCCCATCAAACCCTTAACCAAACCCCAAGAAGACACGTAAGCCTGCGTGGAGAAACCTGGCCGCAGCCCTGTTTATTGAAAATTAACATATTTGAATAACATTTACATATTATAAATAACATTACAAACAACATTAAATAACAGTTTATCCATTAAAACCTTCACAATGGTATCACCATTGCGACCCAGATCCCAAGCTACTGACTCCGATGTAAATGGCCCCCGACCCTGCCATCTAAGCAAGGGTCCGAGGGGTGGCATGTCCCCACATGCCCCATTGTCCAAGGTCATCCGACCAACCAGGCACGGCTCCCAACCGGCCCACCGCTCATCCCCATGATGAGACCAGCTCGGGATACCGTCAACTGAAGCAAACC
Source organism: Geotrypetes seraphini (assembly GCF_902459505.1). Taxonomy (NCBI): domain Eukaryota; kingdom Metazoa; phylum Chordata; class Amphibia; order Gymnophiona; family Dermophiidae; genus Geotrypetes; species Geotrypetes seraphini. The sequence goes on along the minus strand of NC_047087.1, from coordinate 7,607,867 downwards.
TTCACCCCCAGGTATCAACAGGCGGGAGGGCGGGAAAGTTGTCTCGGAGGACCGGAAACCGTTAAGGTCCTCCGAGAACCCTCCTTAAATACACCTCCCAACCCCCCACCCCCCGCGGCCGCGACTTAACCCTATCAAAGGCCAGTCCCTCAGTGGGAAGGCCTCCACCCTCCCTATTCAAAATTTTATTCCTACATAACCTCCCCCTTTCACTAACCCTCCCCGACGGACGGCCCCGCGGGCCTCCCAGCTCCGCGTTAGAGCCGTCCGTCGAGACTAGCTCTCGGACTTTTTATTTCATATAGGTGTACACATAGTTGGGAAGTAGGACCAGAACCAGGATCAGGTAAATTTCTAAAGCCTGAAAGCAGATCAGGATCGAGACTGGAGTAGTTTAACACCAACTCCAGTACTTGGGAAATAGGATTAATACCAGGCAAACTTCTAGGGTCTGTGCCCCAAAACTGGAAGAGACACAGAGATTAAGTCTACTATTTATCACTTATATAGTGCTGAAAGACACATACAGCACTGTACATTTTGACATTTATAGACAGTCCCTTCTCAGAAGAGCTTACAATGTAACTTGGACAGACAGACATGACATATAGGGTTGGGGATGCAGAACTCAAGGTGAGAAGAGTTAGGAGTCGAAAGCACTCTCAAAGAGGTGGGCTGACATTTATAGATGGTCCCTGTTCCGAAGAGCTTACAGTCTAACTTGGACAGACAGCCATGACATATAAGGTGAGAGGAGTTAGGCGTGAAAAGCACTCTCAAAGAGGTGGGCTGACATTTATAGACGGTCCCTGCTCCGAAGAGCTTACAATCTAACTTGAACAGACAGCCATGATACATAAGGTGAGAGGAGTTAGGAGTCGAAAGCACTCTCAATGAGGTGGGCTGACATTTATAGACGCTCCCTGCTCCGAAGAGCTTACAATCTAAATTGGACATACAGACATGACATATAAGGTGAGAGGAGCTAGGAATCGAAAGTACTCTCAAAGAGGTGGGCTGACATTTATAGATGGTCCCTGCTCCGAAGAGCTTACAGTCTAACTTGGACAGACAGCCATGACATATAAGGTGAGAGGAGTTAGGCGTGAAAAGCACTCTCAAAGAGGTGGGCTGACATTTATAGACGGTCCCTGCTCCGAAGAGCTTACAATCTAAATTGGACATACAGACATGACATATAAGGTGAGAGGAGCTAGGAATCGAAAGTACTCTCAAAGAGGTGGGCTGACATTTATAGATGGTCCCTGCTCCGAAGAGCTTACAGTCTAACTTGGACAGACAGCCATGACATATAAGGTGAGAGGAGTTAGGCGTGAAAAGCACTCTCAAAGAGGTGGGCTGACATTTATAGACGGTCCCTGCTCCGAAGAGCTTACAATCTAACTTGAACAGACAGCCATGATACATAAGGTGAGAGGAGTTAGGAGTCGAAAGCACTCTCAATGAGGTGGGCTGACATTTATAGACGCTCCCTGCTCCGAAGAGCTTACAATCTAAATTGGACATACAGACATGACATATAAGGTGAGAGGAGTTAGGAGTCGAAGCTTACAATCTAACTTGGACAGACAGACATGACATAGAGGGTTGGGGAAGCAGAACCCAAGGTGAGAGGAGTCGAAAGCACTCTCAAAGAGGTGGGCTTTTAACTGGGCCTTGAACACTGCCAGAGACAGAGCCTAGGTTACTAATGGGGGAATTGTATTTTATGGTGATGAAAGTTAGCTGTTACTTCTGTGCCAAATTTTTGGCGTGAAAAAAAAATCATTTTAACGGATACAAGGCCTGAAAAGAGGTAGAAAGAGCAGATCTGTGCAAACACTCACTTATGTGCCCATTTATAGAACAGTGCTTATGTGTTTCCTTGTGGATCTGCAAAGGGGATGTATCTATGGGAGGTCAGTTGTTTTCCCTTAAAATGCATGCAGTGTTATAGAATAGTGCCGATGTGCACGTAGCTTTCACGCCGGGATTTACACCTGGTTTCAGTTGATGTAACTCCTTGTGCTTAAAGCAGAGCACTGGAGCGCAAACTTACATAACTCATAGAATACGATAAGTTGCATATGTATCTCTAGCACTTAGGTACATGCACTAAACAGCTGCTCTAGGACTGATGTGTGTACACCTAACATATTTTCATTATTACGCTGATATTCTATAAAGAAGGTACTTATGTTCTTTTATAAAACAGGCTTCTACTAGCTGCTCTCTGCTTCGTCACAGATGTGCCCCATTGCACTCTATGTATTTACACACGTGTACATACATACTAATAGGTACAGCGCATTTGTTCCTGAACATAATTCACAACTCACCTTCAACTCAGTTTGGAAAAAAGCAAGGAATAAATCTGAAATCGAAACATCATAGATGACAGCAGAAGAAAACCAAGACCCAGGTGCACTAAAGTCAGCGATCGTCTAGCAACGATCGGATTTGCTGACCTGATGCACAAAATGGCTCACCGCATGGCTTTCTGCACGATCGCTCAATTTCCGATCTGGCCATGCAAATAAGGTCATTCATATTGAAATGCCATGTAAACTAGCAGAAAGATTGACGCTCTAACAAAAAAAAGGATCACTTTTAGCGATCCGAAAAAGTAAGTGGTCAAGACCAGTCGCTCACTAGTCCTATCCATAGTTCAGCCCTGAAATGAATACATTTATAGCATCGCAAACAACAGGTGACGGTGACTGATCGATGTTCAGTTTCCTTTATTGAATGAAAATGACTCCCTAGGGGTACATAAGTAGTCGCCTCCGCCGGGGCAGACCAGAGGTCCATCTAGCCTCAGGAGTCTCAAATATAGAAATATGGTGATTCCATAAACTTGTAATTATAAAATTATAAATACATTAAAAATGCATAACAAACATTTAAAACATGAAATGCATCCTAAGTATGGTAAGTCAATGTGCCAATCTTGATTTATAATAATAAGAAAACAGTGGCAAAAAATATATAAGAAATTGTTTGACACCCTGAAGAAATGGCATGTCAGGCCTGAAAGTGACCAGAACTTAAGTTTCCCAAGGCATCTCTTTGAATCAAATAATTGCCCTTTTAGAGAAAAACAGTTCAGTATTGGTCATTAGGTCAAGTGACATGTGCTGTGCAAAACATTCACAGAATGGACATTCTATGCACTTTAAGCACTTTATATGTGAATTTTTTGCACAGCACATGTCACTTGACCTAATGACCAATACTGAACTGTTTTTCTCTAAAAGGGCAATTATTTGATTCCAAGAGATGCCTTGGGAAACTTAAGGTCTGGTCACTTATGTTTACTTGTTTTCCTGTGTTCTCCATTTGTTGAGATTCTGGTTTTTTTGGACATTTTTGTTCTCTTCATTTTTTTGGATATGTCAGGCCTGAAAACCACAGAGGAGCAGCGTGTCAAACCGTTTCCTGCTTTGTGAGCCTTTGCAGCCCTGAAGAAGTGGCACCTCAGCCGTGAAACGATCATAGGCTGGCTGCACATAGTTTTTCCCAAACTTGCAGCTTAAGTTGGTAGTTGCACAGTGGAATTAGAAATATGATTGATTCTCATGGTTTTCTTTTTGCACTTCTCTAGATATATAGAGTAGCCATGAAAGATTTTTCTGCCTATGATGGATGGAGGCTCGGGTGGGGTTTTTTGCCCTCCTGTATAACTGAGGCTTTCATATGGCATCAGAGTTGAGTGCTTGTTCAATTCTCTTTGGGGGAGATTTTGTAAACGGTATTTAGATGGACTATCCCCCCATTTCAAGTTTTTTGTTTCACACAGCTGGTGTGGGCTTAATTCACTCTGTTCCCAGAGCATGTCTTCTTCAGACACAGCATTATCACATTCACTCTGACACTCTCGACCCAGATAAGGTGGCTTCTCCCCATCAGCTGCGCTTAATCTCCAATGATTAACTAGGTGAGCTGGCGTGTGTTGCAGTAGGTCAGCTTTGCAGTCCTTTGTAGAGTTGGGTACAATTACAGCTATTTTATTTGATATAAGTCAAATCAAAGCGGTGTACAATAGATTAAACAATGGGCAACTGAAAATCAATAAAATCAAAACATAACAAGGGAAATGTATGCAGACCAATTAAACTAGTCCAAAACCTAAGCCACACTCATATAGTAACTTCTTTCAATTATATATAAATAAATGAATGAATCGTCTTCCAAAAGCATTTCAATGCAACTTCATTTGTCTCAAGTATCTTCTTATTACATTACATTAGTGATTTCTATTCCGCCATTACCTTGCGGTTCAAGGCGGATTACATAAGAAGTTATTTGGACATTTCCAGAGGTATTACAGAGTGGAGCGGGTTGCCTCAGGGGATTGAGATGATTCTTGAGGTGTTAGTTTGTCTTTAAGGATTTCTTGAATAGCAGGTTTTGTAGTCTGAAGTCGTGATCAGTAAATTGGAGAATTGGTAGTCTAGTTTTGCTGCTTGTATGGCCAGGAGGCCATCATACTTTTTTTTGTTTGACATTTCTGATTGGAGGGTGCGTGAATGGAGTGTGGGTTCTCCTATGTCTAGTTGTGATCGTTTGGATTAGTCGGTTGTTCAAGTAGGCTGGGCAGTCTCCGTTTATGGTCTTACATAGTAGACAGTAGAATTTGAATAGTATTCTTGCTTGCATTGGGAGCCAGTGTGATTCGAGGTAAGCCGCTGTGAAGTGGTCGTGTTTCCTCAGTGAATATCATTTTAATTCAATATATAATGACCTCAGTGGCTACACCCAAACTACACTTCCCTCTCCATATTTGCGGGGGTTAGGAGCAGAGCTATACCGCGAATATGGAAAAACCGTGAATAATATTCGGCCGGTTCTGCCCTTATCCCCCACTTCCCCCAGCTATTTTTAGCCCTGTAAACCCCCCCCCTTAAGACTTACCTGTTGGTCTAGCGGCTTTTCAGGCAGGAGCGATCTTCCCAGGCTCCTGCCCCGTACAGATTGCTCACAGGAAATGGCTGCCTTGAGCTCCCGTAGTCTCTCGAGCCATTTCCTGTGAACGATCTGGACGGGGCAGGAACGTGGGAAGATTGCTGCTGTCTGAAAACCCGCTAGATCACCAGGTAAGGCTTAAGGGGGGGCTTACAGGGCTAAAAATAGATTGAAAATTAAAATGTATTTTTTGGTCAAAAATCGCGAATAACCGAATCCGTACATACGGAATTCGCGAATACAGAGGGGGAAGTGTATCTATTTCATGTATAGTTTGAGCCTCCTCATCGGTCATAGTTATTTCATTTCTATAAAGAATTCATTTATGCCTAGAGCTCGAAGTGGCACCTCTGAAGTCTGTTAAATAGTTAAAGGATTTTGCATGGAATATGGACTTGGGATAAAATTTGGAGTCCATTTAAGTGTTTGATAATACACGCCTGAAAAACTGGATCACAGTCATCCTTGCCCGGGACAAAGCCGCGCCAACATTTCAGCCCAGACAATTGGGCGCAAGACTCCAGTGCGCTGCTGGAAAAGTTAATTTTAAAGAGCTCCGATGGGGGATGTGAGGGGGGAACCCCCCCTGTTTACTTAAGAGTGTTTGCCATTGGGGGGGTTGGAACCCCCCATTATAGAGGAAACTTAACTTTTTCCTGATTGCGTTCAAATCCATGCTGCTTCTTGTGACCTAGGGCAAGTCACTTAATCCTCCACTGCCCCAGGCACATTAGATAGGTTGTGAGCCCACCAGGACAAACAGGGAAAAGATGGTATACAATAGAGAATGACACGTCCCCCCAGAAACTCAATTTTCCCATCCTGTCCCCATGAGTTTTGTTGCTGTCCCTTCCCTTTCCTGTAAGCTCTGCCTTCACCGCTCAAGCCTCAAACACTTATGATTTGAAAGTGTTTGAGGCTTGTGAAGATGAGGACGGAGCTTAGACATTGGTGGAATGAGGTATTATGACATCACAATCTGAGTTCTAGAACGTTGCTACTTTGGATTTTAAAGGGTTTGAGGCTTGCACAGATGAGGACGGAGCTTAGGCATTGGTGGAATGAGGCATAATGACATCACAATCTCAGCTCTAGAATGTTGCCACTTAAGATTTTAAAGTGTTTGAGGCTTGTGCAGATGAGGACGGAGCTTACAGGAATGGGGCAGGAGCAGGACTAGAACTCGCTGGGACGGAAAAATGAGTTCCCGTATCATTCTCTAGTAGAGTCTAGTTCACATTTCCTGTCACTCATTTCCATTTCTGAAGTGCCTTTACCAGATAAAAAGTTATAGGGTAAACTGTGAGATTTTGCAAGCTGGATCTTGCTGACAAGCTTTATTTCTTTAGCAAAAAGCTATGGAAAGTTCTCTCTGAAGTTATTCATTTTATAATTACCTGGACATGGCTGAGTATTGATGACTGAAACATCAATATTAATTGTTCCACATTCTCTCCCTCTCTCACCTGCACCACTAATGAGAACTTCGGAAAGCCTTTCAAGCACTTCAGAGGCCCTAAGCACTGACCTACATTTCATTTTGTCTGTTGGTCCATATGGAATGTCCCTTTTGCCTAGTGCTTAAATTAAAAATAGATCATCCTTTCCCTCCCATTTCTCCTCTAGCTGATTTTGAAGGTGCTGCAAAAAAAAAAAAAAAAAAATTGACTTCCTGATGTTCTTGTTCTAGTTAGTGATTTAGCAGCTGGGCTCATTAAAGAGTCTTGCGGTAATGAGGAGAAGTCCTACTGATGTTTCTTTTCAATCTGAGCGTACTTGGATGTAGGATAACTCCTCGGGATAGCTACAAATGATGCTGTAAAAATTGTTTTCAAAACCCTTTGAACGGAGGTCTTGGACTACTCCTGATTAATCAGACTGAACATTTGACCATTTTCCTGTATGTGGAAGTCTGGCTCACTCTGGGATTGGATCGTCCCTCAGTGGCAGATGACTTTTCAATTATTTTTTACATGGAGAAATCAATTTGTCTAGCTCCGTACTTACTTTGTGTATTTCAATCTTGTTTCCCTTTCTGAGCTCGATGGGGAGGATGGGATATGAAATGAACCAAACGAAGAAATTCGAGGATACCACGCGGGTGAATCAAAAGTCTCTCCCACTTCATTTCATGGCATTTTCACTGACATCAGACTTGGTCCTTTTATTTGGTTTATTTATATTCCACCTTTATCAAGGCGGAGCACAAAAGACCATACACAATAAAATGACTTAAAAGCATCTAAAAAAATATAAAAGGTTTCACGTACAGCGAGAGATTAGAGAAACTGGGCCTCTTCTCCTTTGAACAGAGGAGATTGAGAGGGGACATGATCGAAATATTCAAGATACTGAAGGGAATAGACTTAGTAGATAAAGACAGGTTGTTCGCCCTCTCCAAGGTACAGAGAACGAGAGGGCACTCTCTAAAGTTAAAAAGGAATAGATTCCGTACAAACGTAAGGAAGTTCTTCTTCACCCAGAGAGTGGTAGAAAACTGGAACGCTCTTCCGGTGTCTGTTGTAGGGGAAAACACCCTCCAGGGATTCAAGACAAAGTTGGACAAGTTCCTGCTAAACTTTTCCACACTAAATACCAATGAACCAGCTTCAGCATGAATTTAGAAGACAAATACAGACTCAGCCTCCATACATCATGAGACAAAACAAATATCGTTTCAATAGTTTTCCAAATTCCCCCACCCTTGCCTGCTTCTTAATGGAAGATGGAAACATCTTCTATTCTTCAGGGGCAGCACAAGAACAAAACCTCTGTCTGCAATCTGACCTCTCTCCTTGCTGGTATCATTAGTTACCAGATTTTCCAAACGGAAAATCCAGACCCCTCAGTTCCACTCATCCCTGCCCCAATTTCACCCTAGCCCCACCCCCCTCGCTGCCTGCTCTTGTCGGGCAGGAGGGCATCCGCGCATGCCCTCCTGTCTAACGGTGATTTGTTGGAAGTTTTTTAAAACCTGAACAAAGTGACGGATTTTGAAAAGCCATCCAGACCTTTGGACATGTCCTCAAAAGAAGGACATGTTTGGGGAAATCCAGACCTCTGGTAACCCTAGGTATCGTTAGGTCACGGTGCGTTAAGGAGCGGAACTCCAGGTACATTTAGGTTTGTTCGTTTATTTATCTTATTCATGAGAAGCTTACAAACTAGCTCCAGGAAATCACCCTCCTCCTCTAACTATCCTGGGATATGCAGCTTCCAAAATAGAACAGGAACCTATGAGTTCTTGTATTCCACAACAACCCAAAAACATTCAGTGCAAATCACAATATAGAAAAAAAATCCCAAAACAACCAGGCAGATACGTAGAACTAGATCAGTGGTTCCCAACCCTGTCCTGGAGGACCACCAGCCAGTCAGGTTTTCAGACTAGGCCTAATGAATATGCATGAGAGAGATTTGCATATAATGGAGGTGAAAGGCATGCAAATCTGTTCCATGCATATTCATTAGGGCTATCCTGAAAATCTGACTGGCTGGTGGTCCTCCAGGACAGGGTTGGGAACCACTGAACTAGATAACCTAGTACAGGAGTAGGCAATTCCAGTCCTCGAGAGCCGGAGCCAGATCAGGTTTTCAGGATCTCCACAATAAATATGCATGAGATAGATTTGCATCTCAAGGAGGCAGTGCATGCAAATCCATCTCATACATATTCATTGTGGATATCCTGAAAACCTGACCTGGCTCCGGCTCTCGAGGACTGGAATTGCCTATCCCTGACCTAGTAGATACTTTGGCAATCTGGTCTAAGAACAATTATAAGAACATAAGAACATAAGAACTGCCATCTCCGGATCAGACCTTTGGTCCATCAAGTCCGGCGATCCGCGCACGCGGAGGCCCTGCCAGGTGTACCCTGGCGTAATTTATAGTCCATCATATCTTTATATGCTTCTCTTAAGGAGATATGCATCTAGTTTGCTCTTGAAGCCTAGGACGGTCGATTCCGCAATAATCTCCTCTGGGAGGGCATTCCAGGCGTCAACCACTCTCTGAGTAAAGCAGAACTTCCTGACATTAGTCCTGAACCTGTCCCCCCTTAGCTTCATTTCATGTCCTCTAGTCCGTGTCAAATTGGACAATGTAAATAATCTTCTCTGCTCTATTTTGTCGATTCCTTTCAGTATTTTGAAGGTCTCGATCATATCCCCACGCAGTCTCCTTTTCTCTAGGGAGAACAATCCTAGTGTTATAAGTCTATCCTCGTATTCCAGTTTCTCCATACCCTTCACCAGTTTTGTTGCTCGTCTCTGCACCCTCTCCAGCAGTTTTATATCCTTCTTTAGGTAGGGAGACCAATGTTGGACGCAGTATTCCAAGTGTGGTCTGACCATTGCCCTATAAAGCGGCATTATAACTTTCTCCGATCTACTCGAGATTCCTTTCTTTATCATGCCCAACATTCTATTTGCCTTCTTTGCCGCTGCCGCGCATTGTGCCGACGGCTTCAGGGTCCTATCTATCAGTACACCCAGGTCCTTTTCTTGTTCACTCTTCCCCAGAGTTGCACCTGACATTGTATACTCGTATTCCTTATTCTTATTGCCTAAATGCATTACCTTGCATTTCTCCACATTGAACTTCATCTGCCATTTCTCCGCCCATGTTTCTAACCGACACAAGTCGCTCTGGAGTTCCTCTCTATCCTCCTGCGATCTGATTGCCCGGCATAGTTTTGTATCATCTGCAAACTTGATGATCTCACTGGTTGTTCCTTCCTCCAGGTCATTGATATAAATATTAAAAAGGATCGGCCCAAGTACCGAGCCCTGTGGTACACCACTAGTCACTTTCTCCCAGTCGGAGAACTTCCCATTTATGCCCACTCTCTGCTTTCGGTTTTCCAGCCATTTGCCTATCCACCTTTGTATATCCCCCTCTATGCCATGGCTTTGTAGTTTCCTGAGAAGTCTTTCATGTGGAACTTTGTCGAACGCTTTCTGGAAGTCCAAGTATATTATGTCCACCGGCTTCCCACTATCAATTTGCTCGTTCACAGTCTCAAAAAATTGGAGTAAATTCGTCAAACATGATTTCCCTTTCCTGAATCCATGTTGACTGGGTTTCATCAAGTCGTGTGCGTCCAAGTGCCAGACTATGCTATCCTTGATCAGTGCTTCAACCATCTTGCCGGGGACAGACGTAAGACTCACAGGCCTATAGTTGCCCGGTTCCCCTCTCGATCCTTTTTTAAAAATTGGCGTGACGTTCGCTATCCTCCAGTCGTCCGGTATCTGTCCAGTTCTGATTGTCAGGTTTGCAAGTTTTTGCAATAACTCTCCAATTTCAACCTTCAATTCCTTTAAGACTCTCGGGTGAATTCCATCCGGTCCAGGGGATTTGTCACTTTTAAGTTTGTCGATCTGATAGTATATCTGGTCTAAGTCCACTTCAACTGTGGTGAGGCTGTCTTCTATTTCTCCTGCAAACACTTTCTCCGCTTCAGGTATTGTTGAGGTGTCCTCCTTCGTAAAGACGGACGCAAAGAAGGAATTTAGTTTGTCTGCGATTTGTTTATCTTCCTTGATGTACCCTTTTCTTCCCTGGTCGTCCAGGGGTCCCACTGCCTCTTTTGCAGGTTTTTTCCCTTTCTACTTCTCAATCAGAAATTTTGTGAAAAAGTACGTTTCTAAATTGCACATAATGTTGCATCTGTCTCAGACGCCCTGGCAAAGAGTTCCAAATTGCAGGAGCTTGATAAGTTAAGCTTTCATTAAAAGCAGTCTTGCATTTTAATCTCTTAGGGCTGGGAAAATGTAATACACAATGATCACAAAGATTAATTTCTTTGGATGCAATTTTATAAATATGCAGGGGCCAACCCATACAGGATTTTAAGTTGGAGATAAGCTTCACCAACAAAGGCCTTACCAGCTGAAAACATCAAACTGGCTAAACTATTCTGAATTATTTGAATCTTTCTTAGAAGATTCTTTTGCAATCTGCGTATATTTTATTGTAATAAAGTAGAAAGAAGTAAGCTTTGCATAACCAAATGCAAAGAACAGTTGTCTAATAGATGACAAATTCTCCTTAACATTTTCATCAAAAGAAATGATTTCCTAATCAAAGCATTCATTTGAGATTCTAATGAAACGGAACTGGACAACATAATTCCCACTAATTTGATCAAATGAAAAATGATCCCCACTTAATTTTAGAATATTATCGTTCCATAATTCATTTTCTGTTTCTAAAAATAAAATCTCGGTTTTATCTGTATTTGTAACAGAGTAAACACCGAAGAGGGAGTGGAAAACATGAAAAAGGATCTGCAAAAGTTAGAGGAATGGGCAAATATCTGGCAACTAAAATTCAATGCAGAGTAAAGCATTTGGGGATTAATAATCGGAAGGAACTGTATATGCTGGGAGGAGCTCCCTATGTTAAGGTGGCCCTATAGCGTCCTATAGACTCCCCCACAATGGTCAACTTGAACATATCTAATAACAAAATGGCTACTAAAAAAGAGGAGCAGCAGCCTGTTAATATTATTGTCCCAATTACTTGCCTAACAAACTTCAAATAAAATTGTTCATTCAAAATACTAATACTGGAGAGGTCAGACTTTCTGATTGTATGAACTAATTGCCTAGGGCAAACCTTCTTGAGCAGTGGCACACTACAGCTAGTGGCCGAAGCTCGAGACACCCGGAAGTGTCATGTGTGTGCGTAAAATCATCACAATGACGTCCGTGCATACGCGAAGGCCCTCCAGACGGGCCCTGAGATGTCAGGGGGGGGGAGGGCAGCAGGGAAGAGTGCAGGAGAGAAGGAGAAACACTGGCACCTGCTGATTGCGTCCAGAACATGCGAAGCACATCCTGTAGGCTGTCAGCTGGCATCTCTCCTCTTCCCCAGTGTGCCGTGGTACAAGGTTTGCGATACACAGGCCTAGGGGCTCCCGGTGTTTATCAGTCCCGGCTCTTGTCCCAAAACAAGTAATTCTTTCTATAAGCAAGAGTCTAAATATTACACTTGTTTCCTCTGCTTCTGTCCTTATTCCAGAAAATCGAAAGTACTTGAAAATGAATGACCTTCTCTGGATCTCTCCTAACAATCTTTGTGCCACCCCCACCCACGCCAGCACTCCCAGGAGTCGCCAGATCTGTCCTGGCACCCTGTGCAACTCCCTGGTGCCAATATTACCAGGTTTTTCATGTCTTCTTTCAATCCTGAATATCCAGGCAGTGAGAAGTAAACAAGCCAGAGAGACCAGGAACACATTGTGCCCAAAAGAAAGAATTTCGAGCTACAAAGCAGGGAGGAATATGTGCTCAGCATAGAACTGGTGGCAGGGAGAACTGAAGAGAGACACTCTCTCTTTTGGCCTTTCATTATGGACTGTGGAGTGTTCCTCTCAAAATACGCCCTGGGCTGGACAGAAGCAGGTGCAGTCATGGGGGTGGACGATGCTGAAAATGCTTAGGGGACTTCTGGGCTCCTAGGAGCCCTTTTACTAAGGTGTGTTAAGCTTATGCGTCGAGGTCATTTCCCCTTTTGTGTGCTCTAACCTTGTGGTATTTTTAAAAAATTCCTTTTCGGAAGCAGCGTGGAAAGTGAGCGTGGAAGTGTTCGCCTTTACATGCACTAACTGAATAATACAGCGTTAACACCGGAGCCTTAGCGCTTCCTAAAACTGAAAGCAATGACAAACGCAGCTACAATGAAAGGAAAGCAATATATCTGGGCAATCACACAAACCCAACGAATCCTCAATGTCTGCTTCTGTCTGCAGGGACGGTGCGGAAACTCTTATGCGGATGGTGGTGCTCAGCTTGCAGTTGCTGGAAAACCAACAAAGTAAATCACACATTGATGCAACCAAGTCAGATGTCCTTGTTCTGCTACAGAATGTGAGACAGGCTGGCACTTCTCAAACCACTGCCACGTTGACTAATCATGGCGCCAGCGCACAGAAAGCCAGTTCTTTCAGCAATTCTGCTCCTTTTTGGAAGATAAAAACACTGAAAGTCTACTCCATACATCGCAGGATATCCCATATACCCCTTTCAAAGTCCCATTAATTATTACAGGGTGTATAAACATAAAGCATAGCCATTATTAATAATTGAAGTGCAATTTGTTTTATACACTTATGGAACCAAGTTTACATTTTACAGAAGCAGTCTAGGAAAAGTGGTCACGACTGAGTTTCATTAGCCAAAGTGCGGGGGGATTGAGAGCCTGAATGGTAATCGAGATGGGGGACACAAGGCTGAAGGATCATCTCAGCTGCCTAACATCATAGCCCTCCCCCAATGACACTCATTCAACCGATGAGCATTAAGCAGGTAATGTCATAAAGGAGATTTCAAGTGGAACAAAACACATCTTATAAAATTATTCCATAGGATTGGTGGCAAAGTTCAGTTGTGGATTAGGAATTGGTTATTGGATAGAAAACAGAGGGTAGGTTCCTTTCACATGTTAAACTTGACAAAAGAAATGGATGATCCGGCTTTCTCGGTATCTTTGGATCGAGTGGAATGGACCTTTATGTATCAGGCAATGGATTGGTTCTGGATTTATACAAATGATTCAAACCTTCTGCCAGATTATATATAAATAATACTTTTTCAGAGCGGTTTTGTTTGGACAGGGGAGTTAGACAGGGGTGTCTGTTATCTCCTTTGCTATTTGCTATTGTTATTGGCTATTCAATAAGTGGAGGAGATACAGGGTATTCCTTATGCAGGTCGGAAATATAAAGTCTCTGCATATGCAGATGATATTTTGATTCATTTGAGGAATTCTGAGTCGACCATTCCACATTTACTGGATTTGATAGATAGATTTGGAAAATTTTCTGGTTACAAAATAAATTGGAGTAAATCAGAGGTTCTTCCGTTAAATGTACATTGTGCAAAAGGATTATTTGATGCGTTTTCTTTTATCTGGAAGGAAGATGGTATAAAATATTTAGGGATTTGGATAAAAAGTACATTGGAAGAAACGATGAAAGTAAATGAAAAATCCTTATTGTTAAAGGTCACGGAAATGTGTGAGCAATGGAACCCTTTACATTTGTCTTGGTGGGGGAGAGTTCAAACGGTCAAAATGATGATTTTGCCTGTAGTTTGCTACCAAATGGGTATGTTGCCAGTTTAATTTCAAGGGTCCTTTTACAAAAAGCTAAATAGTATTCTGACAAAATTTATTTGGCTTGGGAAAAATGCAAGAATTGCTTTAGTATCTTTACAAAAACCAATTGCAGAGAGTGGGGTAAATTTTCCCAATTTTTATAGGTATTATCAAGCCTATATAATGCGTCAAAGGATGTATTGGATCCTCCCTGAGCTCTTGGAACATCAGCCAGATTGGTTATATCTTGAATGGAAAATTATGTCCCCTATGCGACTATCTCATGTACTAAGTATCAGATTACCTAGATATACTAAGGACAACATAATTTTATTGGATACATGGAAAACAATTAAATTTATTGACAAAGTGTGAGATAATAAAATTCACGGATGACATCAAACTATTTAGTGGAGCTTGGTCTAAAGAGAATTGCGAAGAATTGCGAAGGGACTTGAACAAACTAGGGGAATGGGCGACGAGATGGCAGATGAAGTTCAAAGTTGAGAAATGTAAAGTACTACATGTGGGAAGCAGAAATCCGAGGTACAGCTTTACGATGGGAGGGATGTTATTGAAGGAGTGTACCCAAGAAAGGGACTTGGAGGTAATGGTGGACATGACAATGAAGCCGACGGCACAGTGCGCAACTGCTGCTAAGAGAGCGAATAGAATGCTAGGTATAATCAAGAAGGGTATTACTACCAGAATGGAAGAAGTTATCCTGCCATTGTATCGGGCGATGGTGCGTCCGCATCTGGAGTACTGCATCCAATATTGGTCGCCATACCTTAAGAAGGATATGGCGTTACTCGAGAGGGTTCAGAGGAGAGCGACACATCTGATAAAACCTTTCATACACTGAGAGATTGGAGAAACTGGGACTCTTTTCGGCATCACTATCGACTCCTCCCTTTCCCTCAACGATCACCTGAATTCCTTGGCAAAATCTTGTTTTTTCAGCCTCCATATGCTGAGGAAAGTTAGATCCTATTTTCACCAAAAGCATTTCACCGTTCTTGTACAATCCATCATCCTATCCAAACTCGATTATTGTAATGCCATCTTCTTATGCCTAACGAAAAAAAGTCTTCGCAGACTCCAGCTTATCCAGAACACTGCGGCCAAGCTGAATTTTGCCAAACGCAAATATGACCACGTCTCCCCACTACTTACCAATCTTCACTGGCTCCCAGTACTTTCCAGAATTCATTTCAAATGCTCCTGCCTGGCTTTCAAGATCATTCACGGCATCCTTCCGCCCCTAATCCCTCTATCCTTCCTCGCCCCGACACCAACTACCGCCAGATCAGCCCACAGACATAAACTATCCTTCCCCTCTCTACACGGTATCCTCCACGCAGGTAAACTGGGTAGATCCCTCCTCTCCAAAATCACCGGCCTCTGGAACGATCTCACTGTCCCGCTGTGGAACCTGGGCTCCCTCCAACTATTCTGAAAACCTGGCTTTTCTCTAGCATATAACATCTCTTCTCCTGATTACATCCCCTCTTTTTATGCTTTGTAAACTTTTTTTCTTCTCTCTTCCCATATTTTTTAAGCTTTGTAAACCGTGTCGAGCTCCACTTCCGTGGAGAAGATGCAGTATATAAACTTAAGGCTTAGTTTAGAGACTTAGAGGGGATATGATAGAGACTTACAAGATCATGAAGGGCATAGAGAGAGTGGAGAGGGACAGATTCTTCAAACTTTTGAAAAATAAAAGAACAAGAGGGCATTCAGAAAAGTTGAAAGGGGACAAATTCAAAACGAATGCTAGGAGATTCTTCTTTACCCAACATGTGGTGGACACCTGGAATGCGCTTCCAGAGGGCGTAATAGGGCAAAGTACAGTACTGGGGGTTCAAGAAAGGATTGGACAATTTCCTGCTGAAAAAGGGGATAGAGGGGTATAGATAGAGGATTACTGCACAGGTCCTGGTCCTGTTGGGCCGCTGCGTGAGCGGACTGCTGGGCACGATGGACCTCAGGTCTGACCCAGCGGAGGCATTGCTTGTGTTCATATGTTCCTATAATGAAATCTACTTTGCAATCCTTATGGTTAAACTCCAAGATTCAAATAGGCGGTGCTGGGATCACCTGGAAGAATTGGATGCAGGCAGGTATTCAGACATTAGATGATGTTATGTCTAATGGAAAACTGCTTGATTTTTCACAGTTGCAACAATCATTTGGCATTTTAAAATCTCAACAATATAGGTGGTTGCAGTTGAAGCAGGCTATTCAGAGTGGGTTCCCTGAATGGAAAAATTTAAAAACTTATTTCAGCTTGCAGATCCTCGGCTACCAGACAGATTTAGTAGGGCATCAGGCCGCCCAGTGGTACAAAATGATTTCTGAATTTTTAAATAAGAAGCCAAAAAATAGTCTTAGAAATATTTGGAGCATCGAGATAAAACAGTATATTTCTGTATCTCATTGGCCACAAATTTGGACTTGGAGGTTGAAATGTACAGCGTCAGCATCTATGAGATAAACATGGTTATTTTTATTGCATAGGATTTTTTAGTATCCCAGTTCGTTTACAAAAAATAGACAATTCTAAATCTAATAGATGCTGGCATTGTCATATTAATATAGGGACTTTGGATCATCTGTTATATTTTTGTCCATTGATACTTGGTTTCTGGAAGTCAATTTGGGGACAAATTAATCTCATTCTTGAATCATCTATCCTCTTGTCATATGAGGCAATAATCTGTGGTACGCTACTCCATGTTAAACCTATTTTAGATAAATATCAGTCGTCTTTTCATGATCTTGACAGGAATAGAGGTTCAACTGATTACTCATAATTGGAAAAACCATGATAGGATTAATTTTACTTTTTGGTGGGTAAATGTGTGTACTATGTATAAGTATGAAAGGATGATGGCAGAACGTTTGGGGACCAATAAGTCCATTAATGATGTATGGAGTCCATTAACTAATTTTATTGCATTATAATTAGGGTTATGTTTCTTTCTTTCTTTTTCCATTAGAGTCCTTGCACATCCAGGGAGGGAGGAGGGGTGGGGGGAGGGAAACGTATTTTGAGGAGTTAAATTATTTCATTATAATATTGAGATCATATCATATGTATTATTGTTTTAATAATTAAGATAAGAAGGGGAGAAAATGATTGTTTAATGTAATAATTGTATAGTTAATAGTGTGTTTTTATGCAATTTGTATGATTTACCATTTGTATTGCACTATCAAAGTTTAAAAATCAATAAAGATTTACAAAAAAAAAAAAGAAAACGGAGGGTAGGTTTAAATGGTCATTTTTCTCAATGGAGGAGAGTAAACAGTGGAGTGCCACAGGGGTCCGTACTGGGACAGGTGCTATTTAACTTATTTATAAATGATCTTGAAGTTGGAACGACAAATGAGGTGATTAAATTTGCAGATGACACTAAACTGTTCAAAGTTGATAAAACGCATGCAGATTGTGAAAAACTGTAGGCAGACCTTAGGAAATTGGAAGACTGGGCGTCCAAATGGCAGATGAAATTTAATGTGGACAAATGCAAAGTGATGCGCATTAGGAAGAATAACCCAAATCATAGTTACCAGATGCTAGGGTCCACCTTGGGGGTTAGCGTCCAAGAAAAGGATCTAGGTGTCATTGTAGACAATATGATGAAACCTTCCACCCAATGTGTGGTAGCAGCCAAAAAATCAAACAAGATGCTAGAAATTATTTAAAAACGGATTGTTAACAAGATTATGAATGTTATAATGCCTCTGTATCGCTACATGGTGTGACCTCACCTAGAGTATTGTGTTCAATTCTGGTCTTCTTATCTCAAGAAAGATCTAGCGGCACTAGAAAAGGTTCAAAGAGCGACCAAGATGATAAAGGGGATGGAACTCCTCTCGTATGAGGAAAGAGTATAAAGGTTAGGGCTCTTCAGCTTGGAAAAGAGACGGCTGAGGGGAGATAGGATCAAAGTCTACAAAATCCTGAGTGGAGTAGAATGGGTAAAAGTGGATCGATTTTTCACTCCGTTAAAAATTACAAAGTCTAGGTACTTGGGACCTGGTTTGGCCATTGTTGGAAAAGGATACTGAGCTTGATGAACCTGTATCGTATTATATGTGGATTTATTGTATTGTATTAGCATTGTACTGTACTAAGACCTTTGTTATTCGCTGAATGTCCAGCCTTCTTACAATGTAAACCGCCTAGAAGTCGCCTGACTATGGCGGTATAGAAAAATAAAGTTATTATTATTATTATTCAGTCTGTCCCAATATGGCAATTCTTATGTTCTTAAAACTAGGGCAACCTTCTTTGTAATGTTCTCCTTTGAAAAGTATAAACATATGGTTCTCAAAGCTTACATAAAAAATAAAGATTGCCTATTTTGCAATCAAAGAATTGAGATCTTTTCTGATGTGCCTGTGTCCACTCAACGGAGAAGGAAGCAATTTCTAGGATTAAAAGCTCATACACTTTCCCTGGGTGTCACTTCCTTTCTATGGTGCCAATGCAAGAGTTGGATTGGCTGGCAAGGGAAGGGTTATGCTTTCTTTGATCCCACACAATTACAAATGTTTCTTGATAATAATAAAAGTTCCTCTATAAATTTCACAGGAAATGTTATATAGGGTATTTTCTCTTTAACTTACGAACAATCTTGTTATAGGGTAGGATTGATTCTATAAACTATTTTCCTTTTTGTAGATTAATGTCAATTGGGTTTCGGTAATATGGGCAATAGCACCTATGAATATGTGATGAGATATCCAATAGCTGATCTTGTTTGTTTTGTAATTACTTAAGTAAGGTGCATTCTCTTTGTCTATTATGCCTATATTCTCTAATTAAAAGTAATGGCACAAAGATTTCAGCATCACAAAAAATCAGCACAGAACGCCTTTCTATAAATAAGCGCCGTTTATAGAATAGCATTTGGGCCCATGTTCTATAAATGACACCTTAAGTAAGACACCGGTAGCTATCCACTGATGCCTATCAGTGGAAAATGCTGTTTAAAAACAAAAAAATCAATTTAATTTATTTGCCAACCTTGTTCACAGAAGCTTTTGCAATTTTCTTGGGGGAAAAGGGTGATCCCACCCACTAACACTTTACCCCAGGTGGATGCACTGAGCGCTAACCAAGTGAGGGAGTGACAGAGACTAACTTTGGAGATTCCAACCAGGTTGGGCCCTGGACCCAAACCATCCTGAAGGGGGCATTACATATGTAGGTGCAATTGGGGCTGATTCTGGTAAGATCGGTGGAGAAAGAAACGTTTTTGTGTGGTTTATAAAACTTGCATCCCATGTTCATTTATACCTGCTTCTGAGCACTGATCTATATACACTGACTGTGCAAATTTGGTGAGGCTGTTTTATAAAGTCACATAGGAACTTATTTGCCTTCATAACTAGGGTTACGGGATGTCTGGATTTCCCCCGACATGTCCTGGATGGCTTTTCAAAAGCCGGCACTTTGGCAAGGTTTTGAAAAACTTCCTCGAAATCACATTGGGCAGAAGAGCATCTGTGCATGCGTGGGTGCCCTCCTGCCCGACAAGAACAGGCAGCGGGGGGAGGGGTTAGGGCGGGGATGGGTGGAACTGGGCGGACCTGGGGGCCCTATTCATAACAGCCGGTATAAACCTAGCCTTTGCATACAGTCAGACTGGAACATAGGGGAAGCTCCCTCGTGACTGTGAACCGGGGGTGTAGCAACAAGTGGGACTAGAGGGGCCTAGGCCCCTCCACCAGGGCCCAAGAGTGCACATTTACAAAAGCGTAGCATGGTTTTTAGCGCCGGCTATGGCAGAAACAGCTTTGACACTCATAGAATTCCTATGAGCGTCGGAGCTCTTACCACCACTAAAAACCACGCTACACTTTTGTAAATTTATTCAGATCCCATCTTTCCCAAAAAGCTCAGAATGGGTAACAAGGTTGACATACATAAAGCATAGAGAAATTATGAATTTATATTTGTACACTAATGTTAGAAATACAGAGAGTCAAGTTTAGCCTACAATTTGGTCTTTAAGTTAGCATATGCTTATCTCCATCTTCAGTTAACAACCAGAGTGGATCTAGTTCAGAGTGACTGGATTTATGCATCCCTGCATGATGCCATCTCCCCTACTAGAAAGCTGCCAGCCCTTCCTTTCTAGAGCCCTTTTCTTGTTAATCAGTTGGACATGCGGAGGATGGTGTCGAGCGGGTCAGGGGTACATCTCTGTAACTGAGCGACTACCATCTGATGTATCCAATTAGCTGCTCTAACTCCAGTAATGTAGGAGACACTTAATTGTGGGGTTGGCAATACTTTCATGACAGACTCAGATGATGTCATTAGGAGGAACGACGACACCCCACTGGCATGAAGCCATAATTAATTAGCAGCTATGAGTCTAGCTGGCTGATAAAACACTACAGATAAATGGATGCACTTCAATCATCAGTCTCCTGCTTGCGTGGTAACATCCAAAAACACAACCTGTTACACTGACTTTCTGTCATCTCGGGCATGGGGCGATAGATGGGATTTGAGGAAGAGAGAGGAAGAACAGAGACTGATGTTGTAAAGATCTCAGATGGGCTTTGCACACAATTTCCTGTGCTATTATGGCATAAAGATTCACAGAGACAGCAGTGCACTGCTTAATAAACCCAAATGGTAAAAAAATGTATTATCTCTTTAACCTACATGCAAAGACGTTGCAAAACCCCTAGTGGTGATGTGATGCAATTACTTCACAATTTAATTATTACAATTAAATGTATGAGATGTTATAATCATGGTCAGATGTTTCAAAAGGTTTCCCCTTCAATTCACACCAACATTTAAATATTTGTATTTGTTACAACTAAAAAAAAAACACCCCACAACTGAGAGTGAAAAAAAAAACCTAAGTATGTCCAACAAGTCTTATCAGATGCTGTTTAAACAAGGTAAATTAAATTTAAATATAAATGAATAGGAAAGCTAATTTACCGTTCACATGTGATCAGATTTACATTGATTACACCATTATAGTTAATGATAATATTCAAACCTCAAGCAAGCATGTTATGACTTTCTGCTTAATACCAACTTTGTTCTAGGATATCCAAAACCACTGGGAATTATTTGACTAGGAGACTCTTTTAAAACCAGAGACTGTTTCTTTGTCCCAAAGTTCAATAAAATACAAAACATGTAAATCTGTGTGCACACAAAAATAAAATATTCAAATAAAAACCTGTTTTCACCAGTATCACCACTTTCTTTCATTGGGTAAAACTAAGCTGTTGTCCTATTACCTGTCTGGAACCAGCAGCTTCTCTAACGATCTCGATCGTTGCTACTATCCTGTCTATAAACAAATGAAAGGAAGCAAAACTCTAACCTCCCTAGATGTATGTAGGCTAAAGTCAGTATTTTCTTAGGCTAAAGCCATGTATTTCTAACTAGTTGTGCAAAAGAACAGATAATTATTTTATCCCTAAGCTGACCCTCCCAGGAGCCCCCCCCAAAAAAAAAAATGCTTCTGATATGAAATCAGTTCACAGAATTTCAACATACACATTCACATAATATCTGAGCCACCTGAGATTTATCTGACTATCCAAGTATCTTAGATTCAGAAATAATGAAACTCCTCACTAATTACCTCACAGCTTTCTCACACAGTGCCTGATTGTGTTGTATATCAGAAATACTGACTGGAAACAGCTCTGCACCACAGAACTGCCTAGAATCCCAATGCTCCAGACCCTCAGTTCTCAAAATAACATTCTGTCCCCCCCCCCAAATAGTTTCATATTCTCCAAACTTCACACAACTCTCTACACTGGTTGAGAACTCAGCAGATTAGCAATCAGAAAAGTCTGCATCACTGGGTGGGAGATGCGCGTCCTACAGTACAATGGCAGGCTAACATGTCTCAAATGGCGAGTTAGGAGAGGCAGCGCAGTAAGGGTGCCACTAGCTGGAAATTGGCAGCTTATTTGGACTGTTGGAGTTCCTTTTAGAGCGGGTGTGAGTCCTGGGATGCATGGGGAGGAGGAGGGTATGGGAGGAGCAGGAGGGGAGGATTTGTATTTCAAAAACTGGAACTTGCATGGGAGCTGCTCAGCGAGCACGACAGCTTATATTAATTCTTGGTGTGTTGATGTCATGTCCTTTGCCATTTACTGTTTGTACTTTGTATTTTGCTTCTGTGTAATGTTTCTTTAATAAACACATTTTCAAAAAGAAAAATCTACAAGAATGCACGCCAATACTGCAGGAGAAAACAGCTGAATAAAAATTAAATATCCTGTAACACATTTGCTTTAAACACCAATAATATTAGGCAATCTGACTTGAATCAGTGGTCTGACACAGCGAAAGGATTAAAATGATCTATTTCCCAGTACTTAACACTTCTTTTTAGCAACAGGAGTCACAAAACTCCAGTTTAAATTCTGAAACACACTTCAAATGTTCTTATCAATTTTCCTTTGAAATATAACTCCAAACTTAAATTAGAAATTTCAATATCAGATAAGCTCTTGACCCAGAACTCACACAACCTTAGCTGTATCTTGCTTTGAAGCTTCCTCAGTTCAACAGCCCATAAGAAGATTTAATCTGCAGAATTTCACATGAAATCAAACATTTAGTGGAAATAGTATTTTAAAAATACTCAGGGCTAGATGGGCATTACTCTAGTGATTTCAAAAAGGCTAAGTCATTCTCAAAAAATTGCTCATGCACATGAGGTTGGCGGAGAGTACTGAAGGTTCACTAAATTTACATGAGATGAGTCACCGATGATAGTGATCGGCACATGCACAGAATACCCCACAAAAGAGGTGTAAATGTGCCAGGAAAATCAACACCGTAAGCGGTATGTCAATCATAGGCGTGACAAAGCTATTGGATGAAGGGAAGTGAATGTTGGCTATAAGACATGCCTTTTCTCCCCCCATGTAAATCTTGTCATTTGTTTTTAATGTCAGATTTTATCAGAAACCTCTGTATATCTTGCTATACTCCATGCAGACCAGCACAAGGGCTCTGCTGTAGAGAATGACACGGTGACAAAATTCATCACCGTCCCCGTCCCCGCGGATAACTGCAGGAAACCATCTTCACGTCATTCTTTAAGGAGAGAGAGAAGAATCAGAGTATGAATGGCCACAGCCACTGACCCGCAAGCTTTGCTTTGAAGAATGCTGGTGTAGAAGGACCGAGGTTGAACTAGACACTAGAAAATGACATGGGATTATTTCCCGCGGTTATCCGCGGGGACGGGGACGGTGATGAATTTTGTCACCGTGTCATTCTCGAGTCTGCTGTCAACACCTTGTAGCCCCAAGAGACACTATTAGCTACTCTTAAACAGACAGGAGCTCTTTTTCAGCACATTTGGAGTTAAGGCCTCGCTCCTTCCTACTGAATGTGTGAGCCCCAGAATATGGTAATTAACAGGCAGCATGTAGGGCAGAGATGATCAAGTTCTGCTTTGTACCCCTCCTTTGAGTTCTTCAAGCCTCTAGTGGGCTTTTCAGTGTTTCCCTAGCTTCTCTTTGGCTGCCTGGGGATAGATGCATCACATGCTATTAATGAAAATGTAGGTGTGCCTTGGGCTTGAAAAGGTTGGGAAACGCTGGTTTACCAACGACACATGTCAGCTGCAGTTTTAACCATCGTTATAATCTCTTTCGTGGCTTCATTTAAAGCAGGATGTCATGAGAAATTCTCATCTTTTGCTGGCTGTAAAATGGAACTTCAGACCGATCCATTCCTTCCAACCCAAAGAGGGAGATTTGCCCTGCTAATAGGAAATCTAAACTGACTCACTCCCTCAATCCATTTTGGGAATGGAAACTCTTCGCTGACCTGTTTCTGCAACCCAAAAGGAAGACCTGTCTTGCTGATGAAAACTTAAGTAGACTGTTAAAAACATCAGTCACCAGAAGGAGAGTGACAGGGTTGCCAGATACTTTCCTAAAATCCTGCCCCAAAACAGCCCACTGAAATTTCTCGAACCCCCCCCCCATCACCAAATAATCAAATACTTCCATCCTGTAATTGATACTGGTTGTTTTCTTGACATTCACCACCCTGCATTGGTTTTGTACACTGCTTTGTTCTTTATAAGGCTCTCGCACTGCTTTCTCCACTATATAAATATCTCTGCTGCATATGTACAGTCTCCTGCATGGTAAATCTACATTGTTCTTCGCTGTATAAACACCTTTACTGAATATGTACAGTTCTCATTGTATCTTCGCTGTAAATGTACAGTCTCTTACACTGTAAACCGCTCTGAACTGTTTGTGGTACTGCGGTATATAAAATAAAGTTATTATTATTATTATTCATATTCCCAAGACTAAATAAGTCTACAATGACTGACTGCAGGTTGGTAGGTACCCATGAAGTTCCTGCAGTCAGTTTGGGGCCCTAAAATGGTTCAGATCTCTGCTAGAGCCCTCAAAGTACACAGAAAGTACCAGAGATCTCTCATCTGCTTCAAACCTGTAGGTTCTGGTGAGTAAAAGGACCCCTTGTAAAATATCTGTTTCCTCCCTACAGAGGACATACTGACATTGTAGACAAAACCAGAAACTAGTTTTTTTTTTAAAAAAGTAACCTGCAACTGCTCAAAATTTCCCGCAACCAGTTTTCAAAAGCAGCTCAATTGGGCGAAAAAACACACGGACCTGGCAACACTGGAGAGTGATAAATCAGTGAGTAACAAGCCTTTAGATAGAGCCTTCAATATAATCTCATAAACTTTTTATTAATGGAGGAAAAGACCTCCAAAGGCCACTGCAAGCCACAAACTTGGCTGCCATTTATGCTTTCAACTTCCATCACAGGTAAAAACCCCTCTATTTTTTAAATATTTATCAAGCGTAGGCATATAGGCTATTTAAATACTATCAAGAGCAGAAGCCTGAGAGATGATAGCAGAAGCCGCAGGTGAAATGGCAGGCTTCCATGGGGTGTTGAGATAAGTTCTTAGAATTAATTTTTGCTCAATATGCACGACTGATAAATATTTTTAAAAAAATGAGGATTTTGACCTGTGATGGAAGTTGAAAGCATAAATGGCAGGCAAATTTGTGGCTTGCAGAAGCTTCTGAGCTCTTTCCCTCCATTTATAAAAAGTTTATGAAGATTATAGTGAAGACTCTGTATTGGAAAGCTTATGACATACAGATTTTTCACTCCGCTTGTGGGGGTTGATGTTTATCAGATTATGAGCAAGAGAATTTATCTACCATTGTTGATTTACCAAGAAAAACCAATAAGAGGAAATATTTTTTCAATCAGTGAATAATTAAGCTCTGAGGTTGTGGTAAGAGCAGATAGCATAGCTGGTTTGGACAAGTTCCTGTGAACGACATGGGGGAAGCCACTACTTGCCCTGGATTGATAGCATGGAATGTTGCTACTCTTTGTGGATTCCGCATGGAATGTTGCGCTCTTTGGGGTTCCGGAATCTTGCTTACTCTGGGATAATGGAATGTTGCTACTCCTTGGGTTTTGGTCAGGTACTAGGGGCCTGGATTGGCCACTGTCAGAATGGGCTACTGGGCTTGATGAACCATTGGTCTGAGCCTGTAAGACAATTCTTACAATCCAAAGGGGAGACCTGATTTGCTAATGCGATTTCAAACTGATCCATTCCAACAAACCCAAAGGAGAATGCAGCTTATGCTTCTGTTCTCTCACCAAGTATCTGACTTTGCATTGTAGTCATTCTTTGTGAACACCTCTGGGTGCTGGTGAATATGGTGGCTAGGCTGAGGGCATCATCAAAATTTGAGAAACACCAAATTCACCTGAAATCTCTAAAAAGAATTAATAGTGAAAAGAAGGCAGGAAGAGAGACTCCATACAGTGAAAGAACATGCACCTCTCCCACCTTATATGCAGCAGGAAGAAGGCTCTGATTCTATAAAAGACATCTTCACTTAGGTGCCTACATTGGCGCGCCTAACTTCAGTTTTTTACATTGGGTTAATCAGCACTGATAATTGAAAATGCTATTAAACAAGTTAAATGATTTAAAAGATTAATTTGCCAGTAGGTGCCACTGCCTACCACTTCGATGTAGGCCCCTACATTGAGATGTCTACCGGCGCCTACCAGCAAGTAGACATAGTTAGGAACAGATTTGGGATGGAGTTTGGTGCTGGGAAGGTGCCTGCTTTAGATGCACTCAGGCCAAGAAACCCCTGGCCTAAATGGCAGTGTGCCCAAAGATTTGGGGGGTTTTGTTTGTTTTATTTATCTCCGCCTTTATCCAGGGCGAGTTACACACTTACATACAAAATATAAAATTACATATATCAAACAGGTCGCATTGATGACAGACATCTCTACAAACAATAAAACTATCCAGAGCATAGAATACATCAGTGACCAGCACCCTGCAATCAACAATCTCCATTCTTCCTGATTTGAACAATCTCAGACCCTATATTTCATCTGACAAAACAAGCGCCTTTTGAGTAATTTCTTGAAATTCTGTATATTCTGCTGTTGACGAATAAACTCAGGGAAGTTATTCCATTCCTTGGGCCCAATACAATGGAAAATACTATCCCTGGATGATGTTAACCTCAGATCCCGTGCAGATGGAATTTGAAGATCAAAATGATCTGCGGACCGAAGCAATCGGGGCAGGTCACATGGCAAGATGCTCTGGAGCAGGTGTTTAGGAGCCAAATTGTGTAGATACATGAAAATGGTTACCAATAACTTATACATAGTAACATAGTAGATGATGGCAGATAAAGACCTGAATGGTCCATCCAGTCTGCCCAACGTGATTCAATTTAAATTTTTTAAATTTTTCCTTCTTAGCTATTTCTGGACAAGAATCCAAAGCTCTACCCGGTACTGTGCTTGGGTTCCAACTGCTGAAATCTCAGTTAAAACCTACTCCAGCCAATCTACACCCTCCCAGCCATTGAAGCCCTCTCCAGCCCATCCTCCTCCCAAACAGCCATATACAGACACAGACCATGCAAGTTTGCCCAGTACTGGCCTTAGTTCAGTATTTAATATTATTTTCTAATTCTAGATCCTCTGTGTTCATCCCACACTTCTTTGAACTCAGTCGCCGTTTTCCTCTCCACCACATCTCTCGGAAGTGCATTCCAGGCATTCACCACCCTCTCCGTAAAGTAGAATTTCCTAACATTGCTCTTGAATCTACCACCCCTCAACCTGAAATTATGTGCTCTAGTTTTACCATTTTCCTTTCTCTGGAAAAGATTTTGTTCTACGTTAATACCCTTCAAGTATCTGAACATCTGAATCATATCTCCCCTGTTGTTCCTTTCCTCTAGGGTATACATATTCAGGGCTTCCAGTCTCTCCTCATACGTCTTCTGGCGCAAGCCTCCTATCATTTTTGTCGCCCTCCTCTGGATCGCTTCAAGTTTTCTTACGTCCTTCGCCAGATACAGTCTCCAAAACTGAACACAATACTCCAAGTGGGGCCTCACCAATGACCTGTGAAAGAGATTGGGTCCCAATTACTGCCTCACACACTCTGTCATTGGTAAGTCAGATGCATCTGGAGACAATATCTTAGAGACAACAGACGCCTATTATCTCCCAAACATGTCCAGTTTATTGTCAGCTTTACAACCCTTTTTATATCATTTTACATGGTTCAGTGTCGTCAGCATATGACGTAAATACAAACCATATATGGTGACAGGTCACATGAAACTTTAAAAGAACTAACAAGCATCTTACTATCTAAAGGCCAAAGTCTAAAGGGGGCTCTGCTTAGCAAAGAATTTCCTTATCTAAAGCTTCTTACTAATACAGCTGCAAAGACAGGATAAGAAAACACATCTCTCAAACATAAAATGGCCTTGTAGTATATCATCAGCAAGAGAAAGAAAAACAAACAAGGTCTGGTTTTTACAGCTTCAAACACAGTTGAAAGAAAAACTGCAAGACACATGAAAAGTATCCCTTCAACCTGTACAGAAGTATCAACACCTTCTTCTTTCTATGGCTAGGCCTCTCTTTATACAGCCCAGCATCCTTCTGGCAGCAGCCACTGCCTTGTCACACTGTTTTTTTGCCTTTAGATCTTCAGAAACTATCACCCCAAGGTCCCTCTCCTTGTCCGTGCATATCAGCTTCTCACCTCCCAGCATATATGGTTCCTTCCAATTATTAATCTGATTATCCTGTTCCTTAACTTCAACCAATACAGACTTATGCAATATTCAGTCACATGCTCTCGTCTTCCCAATTTAAACAGAGATCTTACCACCGAATTTTGGGCAATGTGTAGCATACACAAAGCCGACCCTGGCACTCCCAGGAACACCTACCACCCAAGTATGCTTAGACGCCATTAGGTACGATTCTATAAATGGTGCCTAGCAGTTGGTTGGCAATTGCACCAAATGGCAGCTAGAAGTTAGATGCCGTTTATAGAATCAAGGCCTACAAGCCTGAAGTCAAAGTAGCTAGAGAGGGGATTCTGTGAATAACATTTCTTAATGGAAAAGTAAATTCAAAGGACAATTTCTCCACCCATTCTATAACAGAGTATGAAAGCCCTCCAAAATCCATTTTTATCAAGCCATTTTTCAGAAAGATGTTTCTGATTAGAATTAACCTGGAGAAACACCGTAATACAATGATGGGAGCTGATGCAGCTGCCTTATATGGATGGAGTTTGAGACTGATATTGTTGTGGATGCTTTGCAAATATGATTGACAATGTTTATGCATGGGGGTGGGGGTGGGAAGAAATAAAACTCTCTGTCTCAGTGAGCATGAGATCTTTGATTGCCTGAACCCTCGTCAGGGTCTGTGAAGAGAAAGGGCATCCTATCCAGCACAATAATTAGGCCTCTGCTGGTCCCCGCCTCTACTGATTCAACTTCCTCTTTCTTGAGAGGCAGGACCACTAGAAGGACAGTCCTGTGGGATGGCAGAAACAGCCTCTTTTTAGCACTACTGCTGCTGCTGGTAATCTAGGGTAAGACATTTAAAAGTCCTGAGGAGGTAAGGGGGTTCAGCGAGAGAGAGTTGCTAAAGGAGGGAAAGGAAGGGAGGGGCAAGAACAGGGAAAGAGCTGCCATACCACAAGGGATTGGAGGGAGGGAGAGAGAGCTAAATGTTTCCAGGATCTGCAGGGGAAGAGGAAGAAATACTGGACTTGTGGGATGGGGAAGACTTGTGGTAGAAGGGGAGGAAAGGATGATGGGACCAGTCTGGGGGGTGGAGAAAAAGAGAGAGATACTGGACTTGCAGTGGGGGGAGGGGGCAGGAGAGAGAAGGGACATTTGCTGAATTTCCAGGAAGAAGAGCAGGAGGAAGGGAAAAAAGATGGAGAGATGTTGGACCCTGGGGAGAGATAGGGACAGAAAAGGGCATTGCTGAACACGCTGGGAGGGATAGAGACACAGAGGTACATTGCTGGACACATGGGGGGGGGAGATAGGTACACAGAAGGGTGATGCTGGACAAGGCCAGAGAAGGGGGATGTCCAACATGGTGGGAGAATAGGGACAGAACACAGGAAATACTGGACAGGGTAGGTACCAACAGAGAGAAAAGATAGAAGGTAGACATGGAGAGAGAAGAAATATGTGGCCAAATAGTTGCTGGCATGAGAGTTAAGAAAAGACAGAGGAAAACAGAAACCAGAAACTGGAACCAATAGGATTATAAATATAAAACAACCAGACCACAATAGTAGAAAAATATATTTTTATTTTCTATTTGATTAGAATATTCCAACTTGGAATGTACTTATTCAGAGAGCTTTTTTTCAGGAGGTACCAAGTACCAGCATCTTTTCCACTGCCTGCTGAAATTGACTCCCATGGTCCCCAAGTATTAATGGAAGATCCCAGACTCTGTACATAAGTGTTGTCTTTTTATAGATTCTGTGGCTGTTCACCTGGGGCCTGGGTGTTGTGGGTCCTTCAGTGACTACTCCACTTCTGAAAGATGGCTTGGCATTTGAGTTCTGGCAGCTTTTTTTGCTAGAAAAACCACACAGTTTGTTCATCAAATTCATCATTCAGGAATACCATTTTTTGTTTCATTTATTGCTACCTTACTCTTCATCTAGACAAGCTTTAAGATCATCTGCTCCCCAGAAGCTCCAAGTGATATATCGAATAGACATATTTACCTCAACAGAATCCACCTATTTTTAGTGTGGTGGGTCCTTCTTTTTAGAACAATCTACCCAAACTTTTAAGACTGGAATCCTCTTATCAAGCATTTAAGTAGAGCCTCAAGACATTCTTGGTTTCGGATGCTTTCAGATCTGAACAAACTAGGAAAATTTTATATTTACAAAGAGATTTATACATGTGGGGTTGGGGTTGGGGTTGAGGGACCATCAGAGCCTGGCAGAACAAGAAATCAAGCTGTTCTCTTTAACTTTGTTATTCTGTATGAAATTGTAATTCTTTTCCCCCTTGCTTTAAGGGATTTTTGTTTTGTTTTTTTGCAAACCACGGTGATGGTATTTTCCAAATGGTGGTACTCATAGGTCCATAAATTGTATCTGTAAAGTGCACATCATGATTAACATCTGTCATTTCAACTTTTGTGCAGATAATTATTAAATCTGGCTCATAAACCTCAAAGCAAAGAAAGGAATAATGAAAATGGAAGAGTGTTAGAGCATGGCTAAAAGGCAAAGGCTGTAGTGCAAGCTGCATAACAAACCCAGAGCTGCCTGAAGACAAACCAGCCTTGGCACAGCTGTGTCTGCTGAAAGTCAACAAAGGCAGGAAGAAGGAGCGACAGCAATATGGGCTTCTGGAGGTCCTGGGGAAAAAGAGGGGGAGGGACTGGATTATAAAGGAAATCACTTCTTCATTAAGTGCTAACTGGCTCCTTTCACAATCTGAGCTGTGCTCACATACTTTTAGTTTCAAGCAAAGATCATTACTTTTTAATTGATACTGGTTTAAAAAAAAAAAAAAACCACCACCCTTCTGGAGGAGCTTTTAAAAATCTGTAATAGCACAGTGCCCTCTAGTGGCAGATAACCAATAAACTGCAGGCTGAGTGTAAGTATCACAAAGGTCAAAGCCCCCTATCAAAGCTTGCCATGGCCTTCTTTCACATGGTACTTCACAAATCTCATGAGCATTGCTGGTGCAGGCAACATCCTCATTTAACAAGAGAAGAAATAGATTGTCCTTGTTTTATAATTCTTTGTGCCCTTTTTTCCCTATCATCTACTATCATATTTCTGTTTCTATAAAATATGGGGACAAATTTGTCCCCATCCCCGTAGGAACTCAATTTCCCCGTCCCCGCAAGTTTTGTCCCTGCCCCATTCCTGTAAGTTCTGCCTTAACTGCACAAGCCTCAGACACTTATGATTTTAAAGTGTTTGAGGCTTGTGCAGATGAGGACGGAGCTTGCAGGAATGGGGCAGGGGCAGTAAAAGAACTCACCGGGAAGGATAGAAACATAGAAATAGACGGCAGATAAGGGCCACGGCCCATCAAGTCTGCCCACTCCAATGACCCTCCCTATCTATCTTTGCGGATAGATCCCACATGTTTGTCCCATTTGGCTTTAAAATCTGGCACGCTTCTGGCCTCAATAACCTGAAGTGGAAGACTATTCCAGCGATCAACCACCCTTTCGGTGAAGAAGAACTTCCTAGTGTCACCGTGCAGTTTCCCGCCCCTGATTTTCCACTGATGTCCCCTTGTTGCCGCGGGACCCTTGAAAAAGAAGATATCCTCTTCCACTTCGATGCGACCCGTGAGGTACTTGAATGTCTCGATCATATCTCCCCTCTCTCTACGTTCCTCGAGTGAGTAGAGCTGCAACTTCCCTAACCGCTCCTCGTACGGGAGCTCCTTGAGTCCCGAGACCATCCTGGTGGCCATTCTCTGGACCGATTCCAGTCTCAGTACATCCTTGCGGTAATGTGGCCTCCAAAATTGCACACAGTACTCCAGGTGCGGTCTCACCATGGATCTATACAGTGGCATAATGACTTCAGGTCTACGGCTGACGAAACTCCTGCGTTTGCAACCTATGATTTGCCTTGCTTTGGATGAAGCTTGCTCAACTTGATTTGCAGACTTCATGTCTTCCCTGACAATCACCCCTAAGTCTCTTTCTGCTTCATGGGATGGGAATATGAGTTCCTGTGGGGACGGGGAAAAATTTGTCCCCGTGTCATTTTCTAGTGTATGAATTCAAGAAAGCATGGGACAGGCACATGGGATCTCTTAAGGAGAGGAGGAGATAGTGGAGGCTGTGGCTGGGCCATTTGGCCTTTATCTGCCATCATATTTCTCTGTTTCTAAATTCAGATTGCAGGAGCAATATAAGCTGTGATACCAGCAGGTATATTCCTAGATCACAGGATAATCATTGGCTGGGATACTTGCAGGAGTCCTTGAATAGTCTAGAAAGATATATTATGCCATTTCAGAAAATACTCCCCACCCCTCCAAAAATAATTTGTTTTATAAATAAAAGTTTCATACATTTTAAGCACACCCTCGATTTTGTGCATCTCATCCACTTTCATAATTAAAGAATTTATAACCTGCCCATTCCAACCAGTTCTTGATGGTTTTCAGCAAAAACCTAAGGCATAATAATTACAGAAACAGAGGCAAACAGCATGCATAATTAACATTTTAAAATCCTCTTTCCATATCAAGAACCCCCTAAGAATTTAGTTCAACTTTAACTAGACCTGCCACTAGTTAAAAAAAAAAAAATCCTTAGATTTCTTCTAAAGTCCAACAAACCTTCAGTTGCTGCAGCTCTGTTGACAGAAAGTTTCATGATAATGCACCAGAAACCAATTGTGTCTCGGTAAGGCAACAGTGTTGTGTATTAGGGCACATTAAGGTCCAAGTACTGATGTCAAACTCAAATACTGTACACAGTGGGCCAAAATTAAAAACTTGGACAAAGTGGTGGGCCAAGCAAAACAAGTGCCTACAAGCGCACGGAGAAAAGAGAGGCAAAGGTAGAATATAGGACCAGGTCTACAGCAGTCAAAATGGCAGTTAGGGAGGCAAAACTTCGAGTGGAAGAAATTCTGGCAAAAAACATTAAAAAGGGGGACAAATCCTTCTTCAGGTATATTAGTGACAGAAAAAGGAACACAGGCGGGATAGTATGCCTTAGAAGACCGGACGGAAGTTACGTGGAAGCAGATTCCGATAAAGCCGAACTACTGAATGAATACTTCTGCTCAGTCTTCACCTGTGAGGCACCGGGACACGGTCCCCAGTTGAAGGCAACACAAAGCACAGAAGACCCGTTTCAGAATTTTGAGTTCACACCAGGTGAAGTTTACAGTGAACTGGCAAGACTCAAGGTGAACAAAGCCATGGGACCAGACAATTTGCACCCAATTGAGCGATGTCCTGGCGAAACCGTTGGCTGAGCTATTCAATCTCTCCCTAAGTAAGGGGAAAGTTCCCCTGGACTGGAAATTAGCTAATGTCGTTCCTCTGCATAAAAAGGGTTGCAGGGCAGAGGCTGCGAATTATAGACCGGTGAGTCTCACATCAATAGTGTGCAAACTCATGGAAACACTAATTAAAAGCAAATTGGACACGATCTTGAATGAAGGGAATCTTCGGGATCCCAGTCAGCATGGATTCACCAAGGGTAGGTCCTGCCAATCCAATCTCATCAGCTTCTTTAACTGGGTAACAAGAAAGTTGGACTTGGGAGAGTCTTTGGACGTCGTGTACCTGGACTTCAGGAAAGCTTTTGACAGGGTCCCACACCGCAGGCTGCTAAGCAAGATGGAATCGATGGGGTTAGGAGAGACACTAACTGCATGGGTCAATGATTGGCTGAGTGGCAGACTTCAGAGGGTGGTGGTTAATGGTACCCTCTCTAAAACATCGGAGGTGACCAGTGGAGTGCCGCAGGGCTCGGTCCTGAGTCCACTCCTTTTCAACATATTCATAGGGGATCTGACTCAAGGGCTTCAAGGTAAAATAACACTATTCGCCGATGACGCCAAACTATGTAATATAGTAAGTGAATGCAGTTTACAGAATTATATGGCGCAGGACCTGCTTACATTGGAAAGTTGGTCCTCAACCTGGCAGCTAGGCTTCAATGCTAAGAAATGTAAGGTCATGCACCTCGGAAGCGGAAATCCATGCAGGACGTACTTCTTGAACGGAGAAACTTTAACTAGGACTTCAGCAGAACGATATTTAGGAGTAATCATCAGTGCAGACATGAAAACTGCCAATCAAGTGGAGAAGGCTTCATCTAAGGCAAGGCAGATATTGGGTTGTATCAATAGAAGTTTCGTTAGCCGAAAGCCTGAAGTCATAATGCCGTTGTATAGGGCCATGGTGAGACCTCATCTGGAGTACTGTGTGCAATTCTGGAGGCCACATTACAGTAAAGATGTGCGCAGAATTGAATCGGTTCAACGGACGGCCACCAGGATGATCTCGGGGCTCAAGGGTCTCTCGTACGAAGAGAGACTGAACAAATTGCAGCTCTACACTCTTGAGGAACGTAGGGAGAGGGGAGACATGATCGAAACATTTAAGTACCTCACGGGACGTGTCGAAGTGGAAGATGATATTTTCTTTCTCAAGGGACCCTCGGCCACAAGAGGGCACCCGCTCAAACTCAGGGGCGGAAAATTTCATGGCGACACCAGAAAGTATTTCTTCACAGAGAGAGTGGTTGATCATTGGAACAAGCTTCCAGTGCAGGTGATCGAGGCAGACAGCGTGCCAGACTTTAAGAATAAATGGGATACCCATGTGGGATCCCTACGAGGGGTCAAGATAAAGAAATTGGGTCATTAGGGCATAGACAGGGGGTGGGTAAGCAGAGTGGGCAGACTTGATGGGCTGTAGCCCTTTTCTGCCGTCATCTTCTATGTTTCTATGGTCATAACCATATTTAATGACAAGGTTTGGCAAAAGAAACTATAAGAGGCCAAAGAAGCATCGCGGGCACATAATAAACAAAAGCCCAGCAAAAAATATAATATAAATAGTGAAAAATAAATTATAACAAAGCCTTGCGTGCGGAAAGGTTTAAAAATGTATACATCTGTCGCACTGTGGCAATAGACTATAAAAAAACCTAAAAACCATCAGCTAATATTTTAGAGGAACTTAAGACAACGTAAAATAACTATGTGCACGTTAAAAATAAAAAGCCATGAAATAAAGCCATGGTGGTTCTTACCTGATCGAAAAATGCCGGCAATTCAAAAAGGGTGGTCACATGACAAGTGCCGTAGTCACAACCGTAATCATAAGTGTACCAAAAAAATGCTAAAGAAATCGATGGTCACATGATGAATTAAAACCCAATTAAAAATAATAATAAATGAATAAAAGTGAAAGGTCTAAAAACCACTGACACACATGGTGACGATCGTCTAGCTGTCCTACACTGACATACCCGGTGGGCCAGCTCTAGTAGACATTTGGTATTTTCTTACAGGCCAAATATAATTACACTGTAGGCCAGATTTGGTCCGCGGGCCTGAGTTTGAAACCTCTGACCTACCACATCACTGATAAAGCCAATGAAGTGCATTGACTATGATTATGAGAGAATGTTTAAGTGAACCCCAGGCTCCTTAAACACATTCCCTCACTGGGCCACCTTAACAGATTCCTTGGTCCAGTCAGGGAACATAAAAACTTGATTGTTGGGGAAAGACAGGGAGGCCCAAAGCAGAGAGAAGCAGTTCACCAGACTATACCCCACCACTGTGGAACCCCATGCCTTCTCCCCTTAGAGGTATTTTCCCATTTATGTTGCTTTCCTATAATTATTGTAGTTCTACCCAAGTCCCTTTTGTATCATTTATAAGGCCAAGAAATTAAAGCTCATTGGCTCCTTATCAATCATCGAGTTGATCAATAGACTTGATATAATTGATCAATGGACTTTTGATTCCATACACTTCACACACCCTTCGATCCTCTGATCAAAATTTACTAGTCATGATGTCAGAGAGAAGGCTTCTGACACAGGCGTGCAATGCGCGAGGAGCCGCCCACGGCTTTGAACAGAAAAAAGACCACTGCAAGGGAGCCAACCCTTGATCATCGTGTCCAGGGAAGGAGGGAGGAGGAAGAGAAATGCTGCTGCTGCATGGGGGAGGGCGGAAGAGAAAAAGAAATGCTGTTGCTGCACAGGAGAGGGGGGAAGAGAAAGAGAAATTCTGTTGCTGCACAGGGGAGGGGGGAAGAGAAAGAGAAATGCTGCTGTTGCTGATACACAGGGAAGGGGGGAGGGAAATGCTGCTGCACCTAATTGGGGAAAGGAAAGGAGGGAGAAGGAAGACAAGGGAGAGGAGAGGAACGAGAGATGCCAAGTCTGAGGGAGGGAAAGGAAAGGAGATACCAGACCATAGAGGGGGAGATGCCAGGGCATGGGGGGGAGGGAAGGAGATAGATGCCAGACCAGGGGAAAGGAAAAAAGGAGGGAGGGTGAGAAAGGAAGGAGAGAGATGTCAGACCATGGAACTAGGGAGGGAAGGAGACAGAGATGGGAAGGGAAGACATGGAAAAGTAGATTTTGAGAAGAAAGCAGAAAAATGGAATGTTAAGTTAAGGCCAAAGATGGATGCAAGGCAGAAAGTGAAGACGGAGAGAAAACCAGTCAATGGCAAGAAGGCCCTGGAAACATAGTTAAAAGCACAGAAAAATAAAGTCACCAGACAACAAAGGTAGGGAAAATAATTTTACTTTCAATAGACTGATTGAAATGTGTCAGTTCTGAGAAAGGAAAGATTTATAAACTATAAAGAGTTTTACCTCATGCAAAATTGTCATTTCTTTAATAAGACATTAACTATTCTTTCTGAGGCCCTCTAAGTACCTACAAATCCAACATGTGGCCCTGCAAAGGGTTTGAAGAGAGCTTGGACGACAACTTCAGCATTTGGAACCTAGGACAATACCAAGTGGACTTTACAGTCAATGACCCAGAAATATCAAAGAAGAGACAAGTTAATTGAATCATGTATTTGTAATGGGCCGACTGGATGGACCGTTCAGGTCTTTATCTGCTGTCATTTACTATGTTACTATGAGTCAGCACTTGGCCTGATGGAGTGCTAGTATTCAGCATTTAACCAGCCAGGTTAACCACATAAAGAGGACTGCATAAATGTCAGTATGTCTTTATGTGGAACCCATAGCCAGTTAAATGCTGACTATCACATTTACCCCCTCCAGCCGGGGCGCTAACAGCTCAGACACTCATAGGAGTTCTATGAGTGTTGGAGTTGTTAACGCAGCAGCCAGCGCTAAAAATGCTAGTGTGGCTTTGCAAAGCAGGGGGTTAACTGGCTCTGTATTAGCCAGCTCCAGAAATTCAATGCAAGTTGCCTGGACATGGCCTGGCACTGAATTTACAGGTTTATTTATTTGAAAATGTATTACCCGCAGCATCTTACAATTCTGTGCAGGGTGCAATAAAAACCATCCACAATAAAAATGAACATACATGCAGAACACTTCGAAACCAACACTGAAAATCAATAATATTCAGGAAATAAATTTCTTTCTTAAATAAAATGATTTAATGCTGGCAGTACGAGTGGTCTGAGGCGATATTCAGTGCCACTAACCTGTTAATATCAGCAGATAGCCCTGCAAAAAGCAATTTCACTGGCTGTTGAAACAGCTTTGAATACCAACCCCATATATATACCGTATATTCAGATGATCGACCTAAATAAAAGCCAAGTGAATGTGTATATCACCAGCTTTCCCAATCCAAGGATGCTGCAGATACTTTCAAGACATAATTGGGACAACACAACTACATCTGTCTCCAAAACCTTGTTTCAGTAGCACAAAATATATCAGTTTTAATCATGTATCACAGCTATCTTATTTTGAGTCAACAAAACATTATGCTAATTAAGCCTATCAAATTCCCAGATCTAATAACCCTGACTTTAACCCTGTCAGCAGCAAACCAGGGGTAAACCAACAGAGAAGGCTGCTTAACACAGAGAAAATAATCTAGCAGTCAATTAACACAGTTCTTATGTTAGCCTCTGACACTGCAACAAAATGAGGAAAACCACAATTGCAAACGTCAAAATTTCACTAGACTGCAGCAATCAGAGACTCCAGCCCATAGGAACCAGCTCTGTGAGTGCTGAGCAATCTCCTTCCCTGTGTCAGGACTGTTATTTTGAAATGTTGGCACCTAGGCTCCTGTCCTGGGTGTACTTACAGAGAGAGTAAGGTGCATCTGATTATTCTGATACCCAGTCAGGGGCAGGGCCCACAAAGAAACTGGTTTCTTTTTTAATCTTTATTTATTTTCCAAACTTCAATAGTGCAATACATAAATATATCATATATAATAAGTCAATATAAGCACCATTAACTTTCAAATACAGTGGTGCCTCACACAACGAACTTAATTGGTTCCAGGAGCAAGTTTGTTATGCGAAAAGTTCGTTATGTGAAACGCGTTTTCCCATAACAATACATGTTAAAAAAAATAATTCGTTCTGCAGCATAAAATATGCTAAGATGACATAAAAAAAGATAAATTTGTCAAAATGGTGAAAATGGTGGTCTTGCTGAGGCCAAACTCTTTGACGAGGTCACACTCTTTTACCCCACATTCACTCCTTCTAATTATTTCCCGTTTCATTTCAACAGAAATCACCTTCCTGCTTTTTTTAGAAGCCATGATATATAAAAAATATTGAGTTTATCTTAAAAGGACGACTGTATACAGTGAGAGAGGGCAGAGTCTCAGCGGCAAAAACTGGGACTTAACTTTTCTTTTTTTTTTTTTTTTTCTAGCATCGGGGAAGCGGCGAGAGTAGCTCCGCCCCCCCCCCCAACGCATCAGCAGTAGGTGCTGGGCCCCTCCATAAAAGGAGGCGAGCCGACGGTCCGCCACTGCACAGGGAGCCAGGTGAAGGGCTGTGAGAGAGGGCAGTTAAGTGCATTGACTAACGACTGCCTGCAGTGCCTGCGCGGAAGGATGCAATACATCGGCAGCTCGGGCGAGTTCGTTGTGTGAAACGAAGTTCGTTGTGTGAATCAAGACATGAAGTTCGTTGTGTGAGGCACCACTGTATACATAAACAACCATTTACTCCCACCCACCCACCTAATGATAATTTAATAAAACACAGAAGCATAGATTCCCCCAATAACCTTACCCTATTCTATTAATCATATCCTTCCATCTTCCCACCTATCCGAAATGTAAATATTTAAAGATCAAATTATAACAGAAATAACCCCCCCCCCCTTCCCTAGATGTGTTCCAAAATAAACAAAACCTGACTCACAATCAAAGACCTATAGTGAGGTAATATAAGATGTCAATGGGCCCCAAACTCTCAGCGTTCATCCTTTCAAATCTATAGCTGGAGCAAAGACTTGCCCACCAGAAAGGAAAATGTAAACGATCGTAGTTCTTCCAATTACGGTTATCCCGGTCATGATAAAGAAAAGACGGCCTTTATATTGATCCATAGGGGGCTTAACATGTAATGATGTTCCACAAATGACCGCCTCATTGATAATTCCAAAACGTTATTAATCCTACCCCATATTGACCTCCAGCGTCCCAATGTCTAGAGATTTAGAACAGTCTAACCTATGTAACCTAACTGGGGTCCCAAAAGATCTATGACACTTTACATCTCATTCTCCAAGTCCAATTAACATTTGCTGATGACTTATGTGGCAGAATCTCAGAAAGAACATTTCTCCATTAAAGCATTAAGCAGAGGGAGGTTGTGCAGGGCTAACCATACAAAGAAATTGCTCATCTCGCCTACATTTAGTCCTCAGTGAGGAGCGCAATTGGTTGGATTCACTTTTCCTAATGCTTGAGCAATGCTTTTAAAGGAATGACACAGTAGGAAGGGGCTTTCATGAGAGATTTTGTAAAGTGAGCCATCTTTCCCAAGCACTAAAAGCTCTTTCCAAGCCCCAGGGTGGTTTCTCCATGCATAGCAGGGGCCAACCAAAATCTTTTCTCAGCCTTCTTCAGTCAATAAGCTAGCCACAAGAATTTTGTCCTTTAATATGTTTTGGATATGAAAAGTCCTTGGATTCTAGAGATGGAGTAGTTAAACATTAAGTTTGCTGTTTTTTGCTCCCCTTGCTTAATTAATTCCTGTCTGAGAGCGGGGTTTGATCTGCTTCTGGTATATCGGTTCATTCTGTGGAGTTGTTTTTCTGACACATGATGATATTTTTTTGTCCCTACCCTTATATTAGGGAGAATGAGAGGGCACTCTCTAAAGTTAAAGGGGGATAGATTCAGTACAAACGTAAGGAAGTTTTTCTTCACCCAGAGAGTGGTAGAAAACTGGAACGCTCTTCCAGAGGCTGGTATAGGGGAAAACACCCTCCAGGGATTCAAGACAAAGTTAGACCAGAACGTACACAGGTAGGACTAGTCTCAGTGCGCTGGTCTTTGACCGGAGGGCCGCCGCATGAGCGGACTGCCGGGCACGATGAACCACTGGTCTGACACAGCAGCGGCAATTCTTATGTTCTTATGTAATGGGAGGGTGCAGTTATATCTGAGTCTTTTTTTCTCCACACTAACTAATTTCCCAGTTGCTCATTTATTGTGTGATTTTTGTAGTTAAACATTCTCCAGATAATCCCAGAGATCTCATTTCACCTACACTAATATGCAAGAGTTGCACAAAAGGCGCAAGGAATAACACATGCTTTGGAGCCTGAACTAGCCAGCCTTTAAAGGAGCCCTTAAGTCCTCTGTGTTGATCCTATTGAAAGGATGGCCCCCAGATCTGACCCAGATCAGATGCTACAATGTATCTGTCTTGAATCTTCAACCTTGCAGGGCTAAGGATGAAGAGGCCTGTTCCCAGACAATGAGAGTCATCTTGGTCACCACAGTCACCAAGGTAGACGCTCCGGGAAGGTGCATGAACTGTTCCAGAAAAGCCGGCAGGTATGGACTGAGCTTCCCAAGAACCCTGCTTCCCTTTCACAGACACATCCAGAAATCCCATCAGCTAGGATTATGCATCAAGGGCCCTATGAAGGGGGAAGGCCAGTATAGAACGTTCCATGACAGAGACTCTGACTGATACCTCTTTGAATGTGGCTTTTAGTATCTGAATGAAGGAGCATGAACCCTCTGGAAAAACACAGATAACAGAAGATTCATTGTTATTAGGAGGGAAGGAAGGCATTTTGCTCCTTATGAGAGAGGCTTTCCACCAGAGAAACCCCATATTTTGAGCAAACTCCATTCCTGTTCAAGAGAAGGAGTGAAATTGGGACTCTGGAGATGCCCCTAACAGCCTGATGCTGAGAGCTACAGGACCCATACAATCATAGCAGGGAACTCCTGAAAGAGACATCTGGACAACTGCAAGAACCCTTCCAAAAGGCTTGTGAGCCCTCTCACAACCGGTGGTCGGGGAGGGGTGGAGAAAGAAAAACATACATTGTAAACTAAACACATTGTAAAACACATTGAGCTGCAGTGTTTAAGATGCTGCCTTTTCCTAGGTACACTCTTGTTGTGCGATATGTAGATTGTTACTAAAAATCATATTTTTCATATATATGGGGGGGGTGTCAAAAAATGATGGGCCCCGGGTGTCACATATGCTAGGTACGCCACTGGATCTAAGTACTCTTAAAAATGTGCCAAACAGGGAGAATCATCTATCAGCAAGACTTTAAAGGTCATTAAAAGTATTTTGTAAGTAATGCGATGATTAATTAGCAACCAAATATGGGGTAATGTGATTGAATTTACAAAGGTTACATACTGTATTAGTTAAATTGCTGCATTTTGTACATTTTGCAATCTTCGAATGTCCTTATGACGTATACCTACATAAAGTGCAATACAATAATCTAGTTGTTGGATTACAAGTGAATGTACCTATAGATTCAAGGCCGCATTGCCACAAACAACCCAGCCCAACAAGACTGGGACCAGCAGATCAGAATTCTGGAAATGAACTACTCACCCTGCTGGAAGTGGCTCTTCGAGGCCACTGTCAAACTGGCCTCACCACTCCAGGACCCATGAGCCAAGGTTTGGGGCTGAAAAGAGGACCTCTTCAAGCTCCACTAAGGCAAAAGATATGCAGACTGATCCCTGAGAGCCCCACGTGGCCAAGACTCAATCATAGCGCCATAGGTTCTAGACTATGCCCTGGAAGTGGGGCCTCAAAAAGAATTCTGTTGTACCAATCTAACCCATCCCATCTACAGGAGGCAGAAAATTACTGGAGAGTTCCTGGCCTGCACTACTATTTATATGTCATCAATGGAAATCAGTGCTCCCTGCCTCCTCCTGCTGATTAAGGAACAAAACCCACATCAGGGCTGATCTAATAGGATGGGGGGGGGGGATCTGCATTCCATTCCCAGACCAGGTCGCTATTCCCTGAGTGGACTAGGACAAAAGATGAGGGGGAGGCAGAATTCACGCTTTGGTGGAAGAGAAAGGCTCAGCCATTTAGCAACTTTGGCCTTCAGGTTGAACATTTTGGTTGGGGGAGTGGTTGGAATAGTAGGGACAATGCACTGGGAAAAGGTCAGAACAACACACACTGTGCTACTTCCCAGTCTTTGGTTTTGCAATTACCCAAAAAGCTCATTTCTGATCTCAGTCCAATAAACAGGGAACCATGCCCAGGAAGTGACATCAGAGGAAGAGCTGATGGTGGCACGAGAGCAGCTTGGCGGTTGCTGCTCGTGCCAGGAATGTTGCAAAGGTGCGGGGGAAGAGAAGTGGTGCGTGCGGAAGGAGGGGGTGGGGAAGGAGCATGCGGATGTGGGGGTGAAGAAGAGGGCAGGGGAGCGGGGCCACCACCCCAGGCGCCTTTCACCCTCGCTACGCCACTGACTGTGACTGAGCAATAAGAGAGGGAAAGAAACCCATAGAAAGTTATGGAAATTAAATGGGATTCAGGAAAGAATAAGAAAACTTTCAATTCTGGTTTTCATGAAGGGATTTTTCTTTCTTCTCTGAGCCGAGTTGCCTGCTCTTCACCCCGCCTTTTCTTTTCCTGTTTTAGCCCTGGACTGAGTTCAGTTTTCTGCCTTTACTTTCTCTTTGTTTCACTATGGAGTTAAATGTTAGAGTTAAAAGCCTTTTAATACAAAGAGTGCAGCAGAATAGCCTTACTGGGTCATACCAATGGTCCATCAAGCCCAGTAGCCTGTTCTCATGGTGGCCAATCCAGGTCACTAGTACTTGGCTAAAATCTAAGGAGTAGCAACATTCC
The DNA here is from genome assembly GCF_902459505.1 of Geotrypetes seraphini. NCBI lineage: Eukaryota > Metazoa > Chordata > Amphibia > Gymnophiona > Dermophiidae > Geotrypetes > Geotrypetes seraphini. The sequence continues at coordinate 7,564,551 of NC_047087.1, read as the reverse complement.
ATCGAGAATCTAAAAGAACAGCAAGATTCCAGAATCCTAGAGAGTAACAAGATTCTAGAATCTTAAAGAGTAGCAACATTCCATGCTACCGATCCAGGGCAAGCAGTGGCTGCCCCCGTATCTTTCTCAATAACAGACTATGGACTTTTTCTCCAGGAACTTGTCCAAACCTTCCTTAAAACCAGCTACGCTATCCGCTCTTACCACATCCTCTTGCAACGTGTTCCAGAGCTTAACTATTCTCTGAGTGAAAAAACATTTCCTCCTATTGGTTTTAAGACTATTTCTCTGTAACTTCATCGAGTGTCCCCTAGTCTTTATAATTTTTCATGGAGTGAAAAATAAATCAATCCACCCGTTCTACTTCACTCAGGATTTTGTAGACTTCAATCATATCTCCCCTCAGCCGTCTCTTTTCCAAGCTGAAGAGTCTTTTCCTCATACGAGGGGAGTTCCATCCCCTTTATCATCTTGGTCACTCTTCTTGGAACCTTTTCTAGCGCCACTATATCTTTCTTGAGATAAGGAGACCAGAATTGAATGAAATACTCTAGATGAGGTTGCATTATAACGTTCTTTAATCCCTTTCTATTAAACAGCGATAGCGATTTTTAGCGCAGGGAGCCGCGCTGAATGCCTCACGTGGCTCCCAATGCTCATAGAGTTCCTATGAGCGTTGGGAGCTGTGCACAGCATTCAGCGTGGCTCTCTGCGCTAAAAATCGCTATCGCCGTTTAATAGAAGAGGGGGTTAGACTTGTTAACCATCCCTTTTTTTATAATTTCTGGCATCTTGTTTGCTTTATTGACCACATTGGGCAGGAAGTTTCATCGGATTGTCTACGATGATACCCAGATCCTTTTCTTGGGCGCTAACACCCAAGGTGGACCCTAGCATCCAGTAACTGTGATTTGGGTTATTCTTCCCAATGTCCACATTAAATTTCATCTGCCACTTGGACATCCAGTCTTCCAATTTTTCACAATCCACATGTGTTTGAACAACTTTGAACAGATCCCTGCAACTCATGCTTTCGTGTTTGGTTGTTAGCTTATATTTTATTCTAAAGGAGCTTGTTATTAGGATTCAGGAGAAGAATTCATACCGAGTGCTCCATGAATTCCATTACACCCTGACCTAATGCCCTAAATACCCCACAGTCTGGTATGTGGAATATTTAGGTGTAACTTCAAACACTACTGTATGGTTTGAATATTGATCCAGTAAGTTTTCTGAGTAAGCAATGTTATACATGTATTCCTCCTGTGCATTTTTACAAACATATACTTTAGCATGTAAGACAGCTTTGAATATACATTAGTGTGTAAACAAAGCTTACAGACTTTCTTAGATGTGTAGATTCCACTTTCATATACGCGTATTTAAGTACCACACAAAGTTTAACTCTGTTTACTGTTTCCAAAAGGTATAAGAAGTCCTTTCCACATATCCTCGTGCTGTAGGATTTATTTTTGTTGTCATAAAGGGCAAAGGCAGACTGACACCTGCTCCACAGGCCTTGGTCACATAAGTGCCTGTTTAGTAAGTTTCACATTGATCAATTTATTCATATGCTGTTAGCGAAAGCTCATTTTCTGTACAGAAATAGAAAGTGTTTTTGCTAGAGAAACCAAGAATTAGCACAGCTGCAGAAGCTCCCATTAATTGAGATGACTTCTATGAATGCAGCAAATTGTACACTGTTTAATTTAAGCCCATCGTACAGGCACACAGCAAGATTTCTCTTCTGTCTCCTAATCTGAATGACACAGCCACGTGAGAAGAAAAAGCAACTCCAGCACTAAAAGTGCAGACGACCTAAATTTTTTTGTTGTTGTTTTGTGGTTTGGACATAAAGCCTAGATGAACACTGCAGTCTCTGGTACGATCTTAGCAAACAGACACTTTTCTGAGCACTTGTTCCTCCCAACTTAGAAAGTTAGAGGCACCTGTAATTCAGTCCCAAAGCCAAGCAACATACCTGAACAAATCCATGACAAGGAAGGGGATACTGGGGAAGCTCCACAGCAACATAAACAATTTGTGAACTGGTCTACTCTGCAAAACATGAAAACAAGCAATAAACAGGCACCAAGGCAACACAGAAAAAACATTGAGGAACAATGTAGAACTAACCTGAGAGAGCCTTCAGTAATGCATACTTACAGAAATGGAAAACTTCCCACAGGATCCATCAATGGGCTGGAAGATCCTGAAGCCTGGAAGAAGAATAAGTGAGGCAGGGACTAACAGAAAGAAGACCATCAAAGGTGAAAACCTAATCTTCCATTCTGTTATGTCCCTTCCGACGTACCAAAGCAATGGTTTCTGCAAGGGGAGATCGTGCCTAACGAACTTATTGCACTTCTTCGAAGGAATTAACAAACAGATGGACAAAGGAGACCCCATAGACATCATATATCTAGATTTCCAAAAATGACAAGGTGCCCCATGAACGCCTACTCTGGAAATTGAAGAACCATGGGGTGGAAGGAGACGTACATAGATGGATCAGAAACTGGTTGGTGGGTAGGAAACAGAGGGTAGGAGTGAAGGGCCACTACTCGGACTGGAGGAGGGTCACGAGTGGGGTCCCGCAGAGCTCGGTGCTCGGGCCGCCGCTATTTAATATATTCATAAATGATCTAGAAACAGGGACGAAGTGTGAGATAATAAAATTTGCGGACGACACCAAACTATTTAGTGGAGCTCGGACTAAAGAGGACTGCGAAGAATTGCAAAGGGACTTGAACAAACTAGGGGAATGGGCGACGAGATGGCAGATGAAGTTCAACGTTGAGAATTGCAAAGTATTACATGTGGGAAATAGAAACCCGAGGTACAACTATACGAAGGGAGGGATGTTATTAAATGAGAGTACCCGAGAAAGGGACTTGGGGGTAATGGTGGACATGACAATGAAGCCGACGGCACAGTGCGCAGCGGCCGCTAAGAAGGCAAACAGAATGCTAGGCATAATAAAAAAAGGGTATTACAACCATAACGAAAGAAGTTATCCTGCCATTGTATCGGGCGATGGTGCATCCGCATCTGGAGTACTGCGTCCAATATTGGTCGCCGTACCTTAAGAAGGATATGGCGATACTCGAGAGGGTTCAGAGGAGAGCGACACGTCTGATAAAAGGTATGGAAAACCTTTCATACGCTGAGAGATTGGAGAAACTGGGTCTCTTTTCCCTGGAGAAGAGGAGATTTAGAGGGGATATGATAGAGACTTATAAGATCATGAAGGGCATAGAGAGAGTAGAGAGGGACAGATTCTTCAAACTTTCGAAAAATAAAAGAACAAGAGGGCATTCGGAAAAGTTTAAAGGGGACAGATTCAAAACGAATGCTAGGAAGTTCTTCTTTACCCAACGTGTGGTGGACACCTGGAATGTGCTTCCAGAGGGCGTAATAGGGCAGAGTACGGTACTGGGGTTCAAGAAAGGATTGGACAATTTCCTGCTGGAAAAGGGGATAGAGGGGTATAGATAGAGGATTACTGCACAGGTCCTGGACCTGTTGGGCTGCCGTGTGAGTGGACTGCTGGGCACGATGGACCTCAGGTCTGACCCAGCAGAGGCATTGCTTATGTTCTTATGGCAGCATCTAGGGAGGGACAGAATAGCCTGCCCACAACACTGAGGTCCCAAAAGTAGCATCAGAGCAAGCCATCATATCCACACAGAAAAAAATGCGGGGAGCCGTGTTGAATGGCCCGCGCTACTCCCGACGCTCATAAGAACTCAATGAGCGTCGGCAGTTTCATAAAAGGAGGCCTTAGTCTTGCTGAGTTAGGATAAAATTTTGTTTTGGTTGGATTAGGTTCATTTGGGACTTCTGGTTAGTGCCAAGCTAATCATAAGATTTGCTGATTACTTATCAGGAATCATTTTGTAAGGAATTATATATTGTGTGATGTGATAATTAGTCAAATTTTCTAATTACTTAGTGATTACATACATACTAGTTGTGTGCTGACATATCTACAGAGATATTTGTGAACAATTATTAGTTTGTTATTATTTACAGTTGACTATATAAATATATATATTTTTCTTAATTTAAAATAAAATCAGTTTCAGATATTCGGGCCTCATCATTCTAAGATTGCATAAATCCGAACTTGGCTAGTAGTTGTGGTGTACTATTTCCCTAGGCATGGGTTACAGATGTTTATCTGACAGTTTTATTACACCTAATAGTTGCTACAAGTGTCTGTAATACAGAGAAAGGGTCTCCGCCCAAAAGAGCTTTTGAGGCTCCAAAATACACCTTGCTGAGACAAAGGCAACCAGAAAGTCAGAGCATCAGTTCTAGAAGAGTAGAAGCCTTCAGTGGCTCAAATGGAGCTACCACAAGGCCCAGTAGAACAATGGTAAGATCCCACGAAGGGAAAGGATGGCGCAAGTGAGGCTGCAAACAATGTGCTCCTCTCAGAAACCTGGTCACATCTGGATGAGCAGAAAGTGATCTAGAACCCCTACATGCCCTGAAGCATGAAAAGCCTGCCACCAGAACTTTAAGGGAGGCTACTGCTAAACCCTTATCTAAGCCTGCCTGAAGAAAAGCCAGAACCACCAAAATGGGAGCCCGCTCAGGCCCCACCTGGTCCTTAGCACACCATTCTTGGGAAGCCTTCTAAGCTGAGGCATAAAAAGTCATAGTTTAGGGTTTCTTATACTTCAAGAGAATTGAGAGGATCTCCTCTGAACCATGCCTCATCATGGCTGAGCGCTCAAGAGCCATGCTGGAAGACCAAAGCACTGTGGGCCACTATGGGCACCGAACCCTAACCAAGAATGTTGCGAGCAAGAGGGAGTTTGAGCTTCATGAACCGCTGAAGACTGATGAGATCTGCAAACCACAGATAACTAGAATCACGAAGCTGGGATGACCCGACCAACCAGAGGCTATGAAGGGAACACATAAAGGAGCTCATAAGCTGGCCAGAGCTGAGCCAAAAGCGTCCAGCTCTAAGCTTCCACACTTTATTCTTCGACTGATGAAGCGCCTGACCTTCAAGTTCTCTACTGAAGTTATCAAGTCCATCTGGGGCCGACCCAAGTGCTGTACGATCAGATGGAAATGCTTTCCAAGAGAGGGACCATTCTCCCGGGTCCAGGACTTGTCAACTGAATAAGCCTTTCTGTACATTTTGACTCCGGCCACGTTTGCCACTGAGATAGAAGATGTAACGCCACCCAGTGAAACAGCATGCGAGCCTCCAGGCCCAAGGGAGCACTTCTTGTGCCCCCTTGATGAATTACTGTATATACTCTAATATAAACCAGGATTTTTGGGCCCAAAAATTGGTCCAAAAATGGGGGTCCCAGTTTATATTCGGGTCAATGCTCCCTCCCAGAATTTTTTTTTGAAGGCCGCCAGGTTCTGCCCCACCTCCCTCCCTGCACTAGCTTCATAAGGTACCTCATCTTGGTGATCCGTGGTGGAGGTGCAGCAGGCAGGAGCGAACTTTCCATGTTCCTGCCCTGCTGCTAACCGGCTGCCGTGAGTTCCTTTAGCCACTGAGCGACACAAGCAGGAGTGCGATTTGGTGCTGCTGCTCGGAACTGATAGGCATCCTTACTGGCTCCTGCGAATTGATGTCTCTCAGTACCAAGAAGCAGCGCCAAATTGTGCCCCTGCTCGTGTCGCTCAGTGGCGAAGGAACTTGCGGCAGCCGGTTAGCAGCAGGACAGGAACTTGGAAAGTTCACTCCTGCCCACTGCACCTCCACCGCGGATTGCCAAGATGAGGTACCATATGAGGCTAGGGCAGGGAGGGAGGCAAGGGCAGAGCTTGGGAGGGAGGTAGGGTGCAGAGTCTGACAAGGAAAGGAAGGAAGGGTGCTGGGTACAGAGTCTGACAGGGGAGGGGGGAAGGAAGGAAGGGGGCAATACCTGACAGAGGGGAGGATGGAAGGGTGCTGGGTGCAGAGCCTGACAGTGGGGAGGATGGAAGGGTGCTGGTGCAGAGCATGACAGGAGAGGGGAGGGGAGGATGGAAGGGTACTAGGCGCACAGCCTGACAGGGGAGAGGAGGAAGGGAGGGAGCTGGGTGCAGAGCCTGACGGGGCAGGACACTTGAATATTAAGTCACCCAACTTATATTTGAGTCAACCATTTTTCCTCCTTTTTGGGGGGAAAAAGGATTCTCAACTTATATTCGGATCGACATATTTGAGCATATACGGTATATATGCCACCACTATGGCGTTGTCTGAGAACACTCGCATCCCTTTTCCTTCAAGAGTGGGCTGGAAGCAAGTAATGCCAGGTGAATCACCTGAAGCTCCAAACAATTGATCAACCAACATCATTGACAAGGAGTCCACTGCCCCTGAAAGAAGCGGTCCCCACAGTGATCACCCTGACAGGCTGGCATCTATCATAAGAGTTAACCACTCTAAGATCCAAAGAAGTTTGTCCTGGCAGAGAGCCTCCCCCTGAAGCCACCAACACAGACTTCTGCACGCTGGTTCTGTCTAGGGGAGCAGCATCTAAAAGGGATGACATTGTAAAGACCACCAAACGAGGAAGGACTCCTGTAGAGGGCACATATGCACACTGACCCAGGGTACCACCTCCAAGGGAACTGCGATGAATCCCCAGCATCAGCAGATAATGCCAGGACCTGGTAGCTGGAAGGTCCAGATCTCTGATCTGCTGCTGAAGTTTCAGACTGTGAGGCTCGAGAAGAAATGCATGACTCTGCTGGGTGTCGAGGAGAAGGCCCAGATACTCCAAGGTCTGAGATGGTGTAAACTGGCTCTTTTTTAATTTGACAATCCAACCCAAGCTCTGTAGCAGAGAGACCACTGTCTCCATCGTACAGGCGCACTCATATTGAGATGGAGACCGGATCAACCAGTCATCCGAGAAAGGATAGGCCTAGACAACCCGCCTGTGGAGAAAACTGCTACAAGTACCATCACCTTGGTGAAAATGCAGGGAGCTTTTGTGAGCCCAAAGGAAAGAGCCGCGAACCGGAAATGTTGTTGCAGAACATGGAAATGCAGAAACCTATGATGCTCTGGAAATATTGGAATATGGAGGGAAACCTCTGTGAGATTCAAGGATGCTAGAAACTCCCCAGAAGAGACAGCAGCAATGACTGTGTGAATGGTTTCCATTTGGAAATGAGGAATCTGCAGGAAGCAACTGACCAGCTTGAGATCCAGAACGGGCCTCCAGTTCTCTGAGCCATACTTCGGCATGATAAAGCATAAAGTGTAACTGCCGAAGCCCAATTCATGTTCTGGAATGGGTTCTAGTGCTTGGATGTCCAAGAGATGCTGTAAAGTAGTGCAGACATTTGACTCCTTTTCCAGCTGACCTGCCAGCAAGTTCAGAAACAAATCTTGAGGCAAGCAAAAGAAATCTATCTTGTGCCTCTCCCAAATGATGTCCAGCACCCATTTATCCAAGGTCATGCGAGTCCACACCTGGTAAAGCCCTCTGGAGGGCTCTTTACAAGTAGTATCTGCCCTGATCCAGATACCTGAGGATGTCCGGAATTAGAAGTGTTGTTATGGGAACTGTATCCGTGGGAACATCTCTGGGAGGAAGAGCCCACAACTTGTACGGTCTGCGTCTATGTATGGCCGTTTGGAGGAGGATGGGCAGGGGAGGGCTTCAGTGGCTGGGAGGGTGTAGATGGGCTGGAGTAAGTCTTAACAGAGATTTTGGCAGTTGGAACCCAAGCACAGTACTGGGTAAAGCTTTGGATTCTCGCCCAGAAATAGCTAAGAAGAAAAAAAAAAAAAAAAAAAAATTTAAATTGAATCAGGTTGGGCAGACTGGATGGACCATTCGGGTCTTTATCTGCCGTCATCTACTATGTTACTATGTTACTATGTAGGATCCCTGACAAAAACAATAAGAGTGATGAAAATTACTACTGTCCCCTCCCGAAGTCCAGTGAGGCTGGTTCATAGGAGGGTGACGAAAATGATAGGAGGCTTGCGCCAGAAGACGTATGAGGAGAGACTGGAAGACCTGAATATGTATACCCTAGAGGAAAGGAGAGACAGGGGAGATATGATTCAGACGTTCAAATACTTAAAGGGTATTAACGTAGAACAAAATCTTTTCCAGAGAAAGGAAAATGGTAAAACCAGAGGACATAATTTGAGGTTGAGGGGTGGTAGATTCAGGGGCAATGTTAGGAAATTCTACTTTACGGAGAGGGTGGTGGATGCCTGGAATGCGCTCCCGAGAGAGGTGGTGGAGAGTAAAACTGTGACTGAGTTCAAAGAAGCGTGGGATGAACACAGAAGATTTAGAATCAGAAAATAATATTAAATATTGAACTAGGCCAGTTACTGGGCAGACTTGCACGGTCTGTGTCTGTATATGGCCGTTTGGTGGAGGATGGGCTGGGGAGGGCTTCAATGGCTGGGAGGGTGTAGATGGGCAGAGATTTTGGCAGTTGGAACTCAAGCACAGTACCGGGTAAAGCTTTGGATTCTCGCCCAGAAATAGCTAAGAAGAAAAAAAAAAAAAAAAAAATTTAAATTGAATCAGGTTGGGCAGACTGGATGGACCATTCGGGTCTTTATCTGCCGTCATCTACTATGTTACTATGTATAGGGAGATTCTTAGGGTGGCAATCAGCAACATGGGCCATGAGCTCATCCAGACCTTTTCCAAAAAGAAGCTGACCCTTGAAAGGAAGTCTGCTTAAAGTGGCCTTGGAGGCAGCATCCCCAGTCAAAGGATGGATCTAAAGAGGCCAGCATGCAGACACTGCATAAGCAGTAAGAACTTGAATAAGATCTTAAAGGGTGTCTGTCACATAATCCACACCAGCCATCACGAGCTGGGGACAGGCATCCACTTCTGCAGAGGGCACCCTGCACAATCTTGTGTGACAGGCATGCACTGCAAAGGAGGCTGCCGCTGCCTTGATGCCAGAAGAAATCACTTCAAGAATGTTTTGGGTTTTAAAAAATATAATATCTACCATGCAGTCCTGGGAGTCCTTAAACACTACTCCCCCATCACTAGTGAGGTCCATGCACCACAGTGGAATCCACCTTAGGTTGCTCAAAACTGATTAAAAACAGGAGCCAGCGGATAAAGCTTAGACATAGCTTGAGCGAGTCGAAAAGAACAGCCTGGGCATCCTATTGCTCTGTACCCAGACCAAGCTGTGGATGGAATAGAAAAACGAAGACAGCACTTTAGAACGGTCCATGATCGAACACTGTGACGTGGAAAGAGGAGTCCAACTGTTGCCTTTTCAGAACCTCAGCAATAAAATGGTGGGCAGAGCCTTATTTAAAAGGTGGTCTGACAGATGGGTCCTCAGCCAAATCCAGACTCTCAGGGTGACTGTGTTGACTAGTCCCAGCAAGGGTAAGGAGTGTCCTCCATCTTTATGGTTCACTACACCATCCTCTAGGCTACTTAAGACACCTGTGTGGTGCTATCGTAAACTTTCCCCATACCAAGTGTTGCTGTTCTAGAGACAGGTATGTACTCTTTCATTCAGATTTTTTGGGGTGGGAGGGGGGTCATTAAGCATTTGGAGAGTGTGGAGGGGTCACATACCTTCATGTATCCAGTGGTCATCTGGTCAGTTTGGATACTTTTGTGGTACTTAGACTCTTGTAAAACAGATCTAGCTCCAAACATCTAAGTTCCATCCTGGACATTTTGCAAAAGATTTGAGTATTCCCGCAAGATGTCCCATAGCCCACCCAAAGCTCACATCCCTTTTAACTCTTGGCACACCGCAGGCAAAATGACTTGCTAGATGCCCAGGAAAACAGTTTTGATTTATGGCAGTTGGACATCCCAACGATTGGAACGTCCAAGTGCCAACTTAGGCAGTTTTTTAAAAGTTTTAGTTCTTTTATTATGCCCCTATTTGTGTACCGAGGGTACGGTACAGTTTAGGGGGTGAAGAACTTATGTGCATGACGGAAAAGCGGGACTTGGGTGTGATTGTATGTGATGATCTTAAGGTGGCCAAACAGATTGAAAAGAAGATGGCAAAAGCTAGAACCTGACAGGGAGGGAGGGGGTTGGGTGGAGAGACTGGCAGGGGATGGAGTGAGTGAGGGGGGTTGTATGCAGACCAGCAAGGGAGGGGGAACAGGGTATAGAGCCTGGCAGAGTAGGGCACAGCAATGCACTGCACTTGAATATTAATCCCCCCCAGGTTTATATTCGAGTCAGCCTTTTTCCCTTTTTGGAATGAAAAAAAGGTTACCTTGGTTTATATTCGGGTCGGTGTATATTCGAGAATATACAGTATACATTAACATGAGTGCTTATTAATATAATTGATGTAGTGAAACAAGCTGTGGATAATAAAATATTAAGAGAGTGAAATGCAGATAATGTTTATACAATTATGTTGTGTTATAAAAATTATTTACAGAAGTGTAATATATGATTTATGATAGCAATAATTTTTTATATTTATGTATAGAACATAAGAATATAAGAATTGCCGCTGCTGGGTCAGACCAGTGGTCCATCGTGCCAAGCAGTCCGCTCACGCGGTGGCACTGAGACTAGCCTTACCTGCGTACGTTCTAGTTCAACAGGAACTTGTCTAACTTTGTCTTGAATCCCTGGAGGGTGTTTTCCCCTATAACACCCTCTGGAAGAGCATTCCAATTTTCTACCATTCTCTGGGTGAAGAACTTCCTTACGTTTGTACGGAATCTATCCCCTTTAACTTTAGAAAGTGCCTAGATTGCATAGGGAGAGGTATGACCAGTAGGAAAAAGGAGGTATTGAGACCTCATTTATAATATTGTGTACAATTCTGGAGGATGGAGTGGCATGATGGTTAGAGTTACAGCCTCAGCACCCTGAGATTGCGAATTCAAACCCCACGCTGCTCCTTGTGACCCTGGACAAGTCACTCAAAATTAGTTAGATTGTGATTGTGGCGGGAACAAGACTTCTAGCAAACAACGTCAAGAGAGGAATAGAACAGGCTTTAAACTAAGAGGAAGGGGAAAGCCGATAGTCGACCTAGCGTCAACGATTCGGAAGATGGTATCCCCTGAAGATACTAAGGGGAAAAAAGGCTGGGAAGAAACAAGGGACAAATTACAGGAGTCGACTAACCCAGAAGTGGAGGTTAGAAAGATTGTAGCAAAAGAGAAGACACCAAAGACCGAAGCACAGGGAAAGGAAATGAGAAGGATGAAATGCCAGGATCTAAATTGCATATATGCTAATGCAAGGAGCCTAAGAAACAAAATGGAGGAACTAGAAGCCATGACCAATGCAGAGGACATAGACATCATTGGAATCTCTGAAACGTGGTGGAATGAGGAAAACAGATGGGATACTGCACTGCCGGGATACAAGCTCTATCGCCAGGACAGGTCAGGACAGAAAGGAGGAGGAATAGCCCTATATGTAAAAGAAAGCATACAATCGACAAGAATGGACACAGCGGAGACGACCAACAAACTGGAATCGCTATGGGTTAAAATACCGGGTAGGAAAGGGCATGAAATAAAGATGGGCTTATACTATCGTCCACCCGGGCAAACCAGAGATATTGATAAAGAATTGGATGCCGAGATGAAGCGAGAATGCAAAAGAGGTTACACGGTTGTTGTGGGAGACTTCAACTGCCCCGGGATAGACTGGAGTCTTGGAAGCTCAAGATGCGCCAGGGAGACAGAATTCCTGGAGGCTATACAAGATTGCTTCATGGAGCAGCTTGTTAGAGAACCGACGAGAGGAAATGCAACTTTGGATCTAATCCTAAATGGGCTAATGGGACCTGCAAAGGAAGTGGAAGTAGTGGGACCGTTGGGAAATAGCGATCATAATATGATCAAGTTCAAGGTTGAAGTAGGAATACCGAACGGAAAGAGAACCATAGCGACAACTTTCAACTTCAGGAAAGGAAACTATGAAGCAATGAGGGAAATGGTAAGGAAGAAAATTAGGAACACTTCCAAGAAATGGCAAACGGTAGAACATGCCTGGTCTTTTTTCAAGGACACGGTGAGCGAGGCGCAAAATCTGTACATCCCCAGATTCAGAAAGGGGTGCAAAAAGAGTCGAACAAAAGACCCGGTATGGATGACTAAAATAGTGAAGGAAGCGATAGCCAATAAGAAAAATTCATTCAGGAAATGGAAGAAGGACAAAACTGAGGAGAACTGGAAAGAGCATAGGAAGTATCAAAAAGAATGTCACAGTGTGTTTCGAAAAGCCAAAAGAGAGTACGAAGAGAGGCTAGCCAGGGAGGCACAAAATTTCAAACCGTTCTTCAGATATGTTAAAGGGAAACAGCCAGCTAGGGAGGAGGTGGGACCGCTGGACGAAGGAGACAGGAAGGGAGCGGTGAAGGAGGAGAAAGAAGTCGCGGAAAGACTTAACATGTTCTTTTCGTCTGTATTTACAAACAAAGACACAACCAACATACCGGAACCTGAGCAAATCTTCAATGGAAATCAAGCAGAAAAATTAACATCCATGGAAGTGAGCCTTGATGATGTACACAGGCAGATAGAAAAACTTAAAACTGACAAATCCCCTGGTCCGGATGGAATCCATCCAAGGGTTTTGAAAGAATTAAAGGAGGAGATAGCTGAACTACTGCAGCAAATTTGCAACCTATCCTTGAAAACAGGCATGATCCCGGAGGATTGGAAGATAGCCAACGTCACGCCCATCTTTAAAAAGGGATCAAGAGGTGACCCGGGAAACTACAGACTGGTGAGTCTGACCTCGGTTCCGGGGAAAATGGCGGAAGCACTGATAAAAGAAAACATCGATGAACATTTGGATAGAAACGAACTTCTGAAAACAAGCCAACATGGTTTCTGCAGGGGGAGATCGTGCCTAACTAACTTATTGCACTTCTTCGAAGGAATTAACAAAAGGATGGACAAGGGAGACCCCATAGACATCATATACCTTGATTTCCAAAAAGCCTTTGACAAGGTGCCTCACGAACGTCTACTCTGGAAACTGAAGAATCATGGGGTGGATGGAGACCTACATAGATGGATCAGAAACTGGTTGGCAGGTAGGAAACAGAGGGTAGGAGTGAAGGGCCACTACTCGGACTGGATGAGGGTCACGAGTGGTGTTCCGCAGGGCTCGGTGTTCGGGCCGCTGCTATTTAATATATTCATAAATGATCTAGAAACAGGGACGAAATGTGAGATAATAAAATTTGCGGACGATACAAAAATATTTAGTGGAGCTGGAACTAAAGAGGAATGCGAAGAATTGCAAAGGGACTTGAACAAACTGGGGGAATGGGCGGCAAGATGGCAGATGAAGTTCAACGTTGAGAAATGTAAAGTATTGCATGTGGGAAGCAGAAACCCAAGGTACAACTATACGATGGGAGGGATGTTATTGAATGAGAGTACCCAAGAAAGGGACTTGGGGGTAATGGTGGACATGACAATGAAGCCGACGGCACAGTGCGCAGCAGCCGCTAAGAAAGCAAATAGAATGCTAGGTATAATCAAGAAGGGTATTACAACCAGGACAAAAGAAGTTATCCTGCCGTTGTATCGGGCGATGGTGCGCCCGCATCTGGAATACTGCGTCCAATATTGGTCGCCATACCTTAAGAAGGATATGGCGTTACTCGAGAGGGTTCAGAGGAGAGCGACACGTCTGATAAAAGGGATGGAAAACCTTTCATACGCTGAGAGATTGGAGAAGCTGGGTCTCTTTTCCCTGGAGAAGAGGAGACTTAGAGGGCATATGATAGAGACTTATAAGATCATGAAGGGCATAGAGAGAGTAAAGAGGGACAGATTCTTCAAACTTTCTAAAAATAAAAGAACAAGAGGGCACTCAGAAAAGTTGAAAGGGGACAGATTCAAAACGAATGCTAGGAAGTTCTTCTTTACCCAACGAGTGGTGGACTATTGGAATGCGCTTCCAGAGGGCGTAATAGGGCAGAGTACAGTACTGGGGTTTAAGAAAGGATTGGACAATTTCCTGCTGGAAAAGGGGATAGAAGGGTATAAATAGAGGATTACTGCACAGGTCCTGGACCTGTTGTGCCACCGCGTGAGCGGACTTCTGGGCATGATGGACCTCAGGTCTGACCCAGGAGAGGCATTGCTTATGTTCTTATGTTCTTATGATCCCACCAGGACAGATAGGAAAAATACTTGAGTACCTGAACTGCTTGAATAACGTTGATAGGCAGTATATAATTACCTAATAAAATGTAAAAAGACAAACAGGATGGAGTCAGTCCAGTGGAAGGCTACTAAAATGGTCAGTGGTCTTTTTGTCATAAGGCATATGGGGACAGATTTAAATATCTCAATAGGTATACATTAGAGGAAAGGCAGAAGAGTGGAACTATAACAGAGATGTTTAAATACCTACATGGCATAAATGCACAAGGCGAGTCTCTTTCATGTGAGAGGAAGCTCCATAAGGATAGGCTCAGGAGTAATCAAAGGAAATACCTCTTTACAGAAAGGGTGGTAGATGGTGGAAGACAAAGACTGTCTGAATTCAAGAGAGGGAGAGGAGGAGACAGAGGATGCTGCGGATGGGCAGCCTAGGTGGGCCATTTGGCCTTTATCTACTATCATGTTTCTATAAGATTGCCTAGACTTCCATTTCTCAGATTTCTGTTGTATTTTGTAGCCCAAAATATGAGGGAATTTGGCTTCAGATCACTTCAGTACATCATAATTTCTGTGCTATTCATAAACTTCCAACTGTTCCCTGTAGAAACCACAGAGTGTGCAGCACAGTAAACACGGGCCATTAACCTTACGTGACATTTCACTCCAGGAAGCCACTCAGGATACAGGAACACATCAAAGAACACCACTGGAATTTCTTTCTCTCCTAAGACTTACAATAATACAGAATACAGCAGTCAGAATGATTTATGGCCTGAAGAAATTTGATCATGTTACACCTTTTTATTGCGAATTGTACTGGCTGCCAATGGAGGCCTGGGTATTGTTTAAACTAGGCTGTTTCTGGTACAGCTCCTTCTTACTTAAGTCAATAGATTTTCTTTAGCATCATACAGACATAGTAGAAGAACTCATCCTTTGTTTAATTTTCCATCTGTCCAGGGTTGCAGGAGTAAGAAATTTCTGAATCATACTTTGGCATCTCAGGCAGCTCTTCATGGCAACAAATTCCAAATATTGTTGCTTACTACCCATTCCTATGGCCATTTCAGAAAACAATTGAAGACCTATCTTTTTTCTAAATATTTGACTGTTTAATGAATCATCTTATTTCATGTAAATGTTTACTTTTATAACTTTTTGTAAACCGCATTGAACTTCTGGTTAATAAGTACAATGTTATGTTATGTTATGTAAATCAGGAAAGGATTGAATTTTCCATTTTGGTGTGAGTTTAGGCCTTTGGCATTGATAAGGAACATGAGCTCTGAACATCCCCTCCTTCCAGACACTGACAGACTCATCATGCCCTTTCTCCTTTTTTTCTGTTTGTTTTACGTTGTCTGGTCCTGCACACTGTACTCAAGGTTCACAGAAAAGAAACACCATTTATCCCAGGACAAGCAGGCAGCTATTCTCAACCTTTTCTACTCTGGGGCTCTGTCCTGCCTTTCTCCAGACGTTGAGTTTCGGTACAGCAACTTGGGTAGTGTGACTAGGCCTTTCCATAAGGCCCTTACCCCAACTTCAATCCTGGTCTCGACTAGTCAGGTCTCCTGCGGGGATTCCGTCCTCTATCTCGTCCTCGAGTTTACTTCACCTTTTCTCAATTGAGAAGTCATTGTCCAACTGCTATGTCTTTTTCTGAGAAGCCGTTTTCTTTTTTGTCTCCCTCGGATCTCATAGCTCAGCAGCCTCCTCCAACCATGCCACTATTAGAGCAGGTGGCTTCGACGCTGCCTGTCTTTAACTTGAAGCTCATTAAACCTATGGCCACAAAAGTTAGGTTAGTGTAATCTAGACAGATGTTAATCAATGTGTGTATCCAAAAATGTGTCCAGATTGTATTGATTTTTAACCTGACGCCTCAGCCCCACCACTCCACCGCAATGTTAAGTTCCAGAAGCGGGAGATTTATTGTGGGAGCCTCATCATTGGCTGTCGGGTTTTTATCGTTAATTTATTTGTTTTATATTTTTAATAAGTTTTTTAATATATTTTTTTCAGTATATTTCAGTATATTTTTTTCTTCCAGTATATTTTTTAGTCGTTAGACTTAGACTCAAAGAAGTTTTAAGAAATAAATATTGTGTTTCTGAGTATCATAATTTAAAAGTACTTGATACTTATCTCAGCGTTAAACCCAGGGAGTCAGACCCGACATGTTTCACAGCATTGTGTTTTATCAAGGGTCTCCCTGTAAGATGTTAAAAAGAGAAAAGTAGTCACATACAGTTGTGTAAACTGCTCCCCTCCAATCTATAATTCGTTAAATGCCAGTAGTAGTTCAGTTCGATAGTGTACTCACCGAGGGCGCCGCTGTCATCCGACTCCACTACTTTCATGAGAAAAGATGGCGCCGGCGTCCTCGGAGTGAAATTTAAATCCTCCCTCGCTGTCATACAAAACTCCTCCCCCTGCATTCCATTGGTCCTCACAAGATTATACCGTCCCCCACTCTATACCGATGTTTAGTCCATGGGGTTCAACCGTGTCCAAAGAAAAAATATATCTTTGTTCAAATTCATTAAGTTTAAAAGGATCCCCACGTCCCTCCCGCCCTATTACTTTCTTAATAACCCGCCATCTCAACTCTGTCACTGCATGCTTGAGTCTTAAACAGTGCTCAACCAAAGGAGCCTGCACGATCTTATTTATGATGCGAGATTTGTGCTCAGTTAACCTAGTTTTTATTTTTCTGCTCCTGCGTCCAACATATATCAGCTCACACGGGCATACTATAACGTAAATAACCCCCTCCGAATCGCAGTTGGTGATATGTTGTGCCTTCAAAATGTCTGAACGACCCGGGACTTCCCATGTTTTTCCTTGGATGGTTGAACCCCATGGACTAAACATCGGTATAGAGTGGGGGACGGTATAATCTTGTGAGGACCAATGGAATGCAGGGGGAGGAGTTTTGTATGACAGCGAGGGAGGATTTAAATTTCACTCCGAGGACGCCGGCGCCATCTTTTCTCATGAAAGTAGTGGAGTCGGATGACAGCGGCGCCCTCGGTGTGTACACTATCGAACTGAACTACTACTGGCATTTAACGAATTATAGATTGGAGGGGAGCAGTTTACACAACTGTATGTGACTACTTTTCTCTTTTTAACATCTTACAGGGAGACCCTTGATAAAACACAATGCTGTGAAACATGTCGGGTCTGACTCCCTGGGTTTAACGCTGAGATAAGTATCAAGTACTTTTAAATTATGATACTCAGAAACACAATATTTATTTCTTAAAACTTCTTTGAGTCTAAGTCTAACGACTAAAAAATATACTGGAAGAAAAAAATATACTGAAATATACTGAAAAAAATATATTAAAAAACTTATTAAAAATATAAAACAAATAAATTAACGATAAAAACCCGACAGCCAATGATGAGGCTCCCACAATAAATCTCCCGCTTCTGGAACTTAACATTGCGGTGGAGTGGTGGGGCTGAGGCGTCAGGTTAAAAATCAATACAATCTGGACACATGTCTTTAACTTGAGGCATCATCCTCAAGTTGAGGTTCAACGTGGATAAGTGTAAAGTGATGCATGTCGGTAACAAAAATCTCCTGCACGATTACAGAATGTCCGGGGCGGTACTTGGAGAGACCTCCCAGGAAAGGGACTTGGGAATTCTGATCGACAAGTCAATGAAGCCGTCCACACAATGTGCGGCGACAGCAAAAAGGGCAAACAGAATGCTAGGAATGATAAAGAAGGGGATCACGAAGATCAGAGAAGATCATGCCGCTGTACCGGGCCATGGTACGCCCTCACCTGGAGTACTGCGTCCAGTACTGGTCGCCGTACATGAAGAAGGACACGGTACTACTCGAAAGGGTCAAGAGAAGAGCAACTAAGATGGTTAAGGGGCTGGAGGAGCTGCCGTAAAGCGAAAGATTAGAGAAACTGGGCCTCTTCTCCCTCAAACAGAGGAGATTGAGAGGGGACATGATCGAAACATTCAAGGTACTGAAGGGGATAGACTTAGTAGATAAGGACAGGTTGTTCACCCTCTCCAAGGTAGGGAGAACAAGAGGGCACTCTCTAAAGTTGAAAGGGGATAGATTCCATACAAACGTAAGGAAGTTCTTCTTCACCCAGAGAGTGGGTAGAAAGCTGGAACACTCTTCCAGAGGCTGTTATAGGGGAAAACACCCTCCAAGGATTCAAGACAAAGTTAGACAAGTTTCTGCTGAACAAGAACGTGCGCTGGTAGGGCTAGTCTCAATTAGGGGCTGGTCTTAGACCAGAGGGCCGTCACGTGAGTGGACTGCTGGGCATGATGGACCACTGGTCTGACTCTGCAGTGGCAATTCTTATGTTCTCGTCTTCAGAGTCTACCACCGCACCATCTGTACCAGTTTCCCTGGTCTCGATGCCAATTTTGCAGCATATGCTTCAGTCCATTCTGCATCAGGAGTTCGGTAACATGCTTACCCATTTTACTCCTGCCTCGACTCTGCTTCCTGCTGTCCAGCCTGGGCACTCAGCAGCATCACAAGTAGTCGTCTAGGTTGCCTTGAGCTCAACCTACCCACTCTATGCAAGGAGTCGAATCCTTGGGAGTGCCTCGAGTTCAACCTACCCACTCTATACAAGGAGTCGAGTCCTTGAGAGTGCCTCGAGATCACTCTACACACCCTATACAAGGAGTTGAGTCCTTCAGAATGCCTTGAGATCAATCTACACAAGGAGTTGAGTCCTTCAGATTGCCTCGAGATCACTCTACACAAGGAGTTGAGTCCTTCAGATTGCCTCAAACTCAATCCCTACACTCTAAGAAAGGAGTCGAGTTCTTCAGAGTGCCTCGATCTCCATCTATACACTATATGCATGGACCTGAGTCCTGCAGAGTGATTCGAGACACCTTGTCACATGGAGCTGAATCCTTTTTGGTGTCTCATCCTCGACCTCCAATTGTTAGTGAAAAGGATTCAGGTCCCAATTCCTGCCCCATACTTTCTCTGTCTCTGTCATATGTAAGTCAGGTACCTGGGGACACATCTTAAAGACCAGAAACCATCTTTCAAATATGTCCGTCTTTTATTATGAGTTTCACATATTTATACGAATCAGGTTTGCCAGCATGTGATGGCATGTGACGTAAGGTCACATGAAACTTTAAACACATCAGCATTTTTCCTATCTAGAGATTGAAGTCCAAAAGGTAAGAAAAAGCCTTGACCAGCAGAGCTTCTTAACTAAAGCTGTCTGTAAATACGGCTTAACAAAACAATTGAATTCACTTCACTACAACTCTGTTTAAACATTCATGTCAAAGAAAGAAAGACAAACATAGATGTCCTTATACCATCTTCAAAGAAGGGAAAGATAAACAGGGCCTACCTTTGCATCTTTAAACAACATATGCCTAAGGACACTTACTAAAGTTCTGATACGTGTCCGTTCAATTCCCCTCTTACGTCATGTAAATGACGTCACAAATACACAGCATGAGCTGGAAGGGAGTGATACCTTAGGTATGTCTCTCAAGGAGGGGTCTTTTAGGAGCTGTAATACGAATAACACAGTACATGAGCAGTCAAGATAAGAGTGCAAATAATAAGAGATTATGCATTCAACTAAAGTACTGATCCCAAAAATTAGATAAATCAGAGTTACATTTGAACTCAGCAAAGAGGTCTGCTAATTTCTGAATGTCCATAGGAGGACCTATATTGTCAGAAAGAAAAGTACAACAGCTTAAAGTACTGAGGAGAATTTTTCAGAATTCTCAGCTAGAATCATATCTAGGGCCATATGATTTTGAGAACCATCTGAGAAGTGGAGCCTAATTGATCAGTAATACCTTGCAAGGCGTCCCTAGAATAGTTCACAAAGCGTTGCTGATTATAATAATTTTAACTAATCCGATCAACATTCTTATTAATAGTAATAAAGGGAATAAGGAACTCAAACCCAGCCTTAACCTGAGCTCGGGCCTTAAATTCATCTGGGACCCCTCTTGGGACCCCTATAGCATCTATGTATACATGTGATCAGATTTATATCAAGACAAATAAAAGGAAAAACCATGTGAATAGGAAGGATGCCTTTCAGAAAGAATATGCAGAAGCATAGTAACCTTAACTAAAGTGCACTGGCCTATCCACTGGCTGGGTAGCTTAACAGGGAGCCAAAAGTCTCCATAAAGCCAGTAAATATCAAATCTGATGCAGCAACAATAGGGCATACCTATGAGCCAAGACAGAACAATAACCTGGGGGTAAATTACCTACAAAACTACCCTGTGTCAGATTAGAAACATGACATGTGTAATTGCCCTTATAGATGGTAACGGCAATATCAAGCTTTTGCTGTCCTGGCAACAAAGGGTATTTAGAACACTGCAGTGCACAAAGAGGATAGGTAAATAACCCAAAAAGGCATGGTTGGATACCAGGAGGGAGGTCCAGAGGTACGGTTCCTAGATGGGGTCTAGCTTGAGCACATATGTAACAATTACTCTTATTATGTTGATCAGCAGTGAATTTCATCCATTCTAACCAAAGGTTACGTTCTGAAAACCCTACCTCAACAGCCACAATATCTTCAAAAGTGGGATTGGCAATAGCCATCATGTCAGTAAGTTTATTGAATGTAGGGGCCAGTGGGTTAGTATTTTTTGGGGCCCCCACAAAATGGCGGGAGAAGATGAGTGGAGGTAGATAGATCCCGTAAGAAAACTGATGATAGCTAGACCCACCCTTAAACCACATGTCCATAATGTACATACCTTCATCAGTAGGTCTAGGGTTGTCAATAGTAAGAGAAAGCTTAATAATTTGTGCAGGAACACTTTTCCTATAACAGTGTCCAACCTTATGAAGGGTCATACAAGTAAGCAGTGATTTACCATTTTGGTCCACTGTTTTTCAGGGTATTTTCTAGTTTATAAGCCCAGTCAGTATTAATATTCCACCCTACCACTCCCCAGAATGCACACTTATCCCCCCAACGTAAGTCAGTAACATATATATATATGTCCTTAGTTTTAGGAATCTCTGAGGACCAATGGCACAGCCTTGGGATATCAATTGATGAACAGTCCACAATGTCACAATACTCAAAGGAGAAGGTGGCAACTTGCACACTGCTGGAATTATACCAAAGGGTAGCATACTATCGGTCTTTTCTGGATTCCAATTGAAGGACAGCCTTTGCGAGGGAGTAGTCCAGCTTGACGTCGTGTTCGCAAAGAGGTGTCGGGGGTGCTGTTTACAGCAGGAATGTCATTTACAGATGGGTATGGGCAGAAAGTGTCGTGGACCCAGAACACATCATCCCTGTAGACCCAGTGAAAAGGATTCATACAGGGAGAAAAACTAGCAGCAGCAGTGCCAGTAAGAGAATGATAAAGTTGGTAGAATGCTGCAATGAGATCATCATGTTGTTCCACTGGAGGAGGTGAAATCTGCGCAGGGAAGACTTGCTTCTGGGGTTTTAGGTTAACCCTCTTCAAGCGACTTGCGTGGATCCAAACAGGAAACTCCTCAGTGAGTGCAGCGGGCCTGGTCACAGCGATCACAGTAGTGGGAAGGCCAAAGGGGAAATCCGTCTGCTTCCGATCCTTTGAAAGCTGCTGGACAATCACCAGGCTGGAAAAAATGGGTAGGAATCTGTGGAGAGAAAGGAGAAGTGCAAGACACGTTTCTTTGAACAAGCCCTAATATTTCAATTAGCTTTTGGACGTATTCCTCCTGTATCAAGGGAAAATCTACCCATGGGGCAGGGAAAGGTCATCCCGTGAGAATCTCAAAGGGAGAGCAGCCAGATGTCTGTGCATACAGAAAGAGATACTTGAAAAGAAATGCTTGGAAAGCATTCCAAATATCATTCAGCAGCTGTACTCCAATGTGATCCAAATAAGAGATAGAAAACAAGAGAAACCATGTTGCCTGTACTGAATGTGGCAACATGCAACAATACCAATTCATTCACTTAGCATAGCCATGGCAAAAGAGAGACAATACTCAGTTACTTAAGGTTCTTAATTGAACAATCCAAAAGGATATGTTTTTTCGTGCTTCATATAACTATTATGCACTTCAGAGAGACCATACTGATGTACTGAATGTATTCAGAAATGTATATTGAATGGATCATATGTAGGGAACACCACGAAATAAACGCTGTATAAAGTAAAGCTTTTTCTTATAACCCCTAACTAAACTATATTCAGAATATAAAAGCTAAAAGTAAAAGAACATTGCGCAGTTAGGCTAGTAAGAAGTGGAAAAAGAGCTCTAGAAATGACCAATGTTATGTATCCTGGGGTACCCACTAAACTAAGACAAGTAGACATGACACAGACAAAACATAAAGTTTTTTAAACGTGGAGCTATTTCTCCATCTGTCAAGTGTGCAGGGCTGAATTTAACTGCAAATAAACACATTGATATAAAAAAACCAAAACTACAAATAATGTATATCATAACCATCTCATATTTGGAAAAAGGCATAAAGCTAATGTCTCTTTGGAGCGTCTCTATCTCTGCAGTGATAAAGAGGACCCGTGGAAAACATTAGAAATATCTGTGCCAAAATGGATCTGGGATGGCTATGTATAAATCCGGAAAAAACATTTTAAATTAGCGACATCCTAATTTCAGCTAAAACAATAGAAAGGAATTGTATTTTCCAATTTATTTTCAATTCACAACCGTGCCAGCTGTAATTATTGAGCTATATATCTGTATCAAGGAGCAAAAGGTCAAGAATGAAGATATCACTAGCAAGAAGTTAAAATGTCGAGCGAGCACTACGATAACCAATACCATGATATTGGGCAATGAATAAGGGAGAGCTAGCAGCTGGTATCCAGGGTTTCCCCTCTTTGCACCAAAGTCCGTCCAAAAGGGCGGCTTTGGGCACCTGCCAAACGCCAGGCATCAAATTCAGAGGAAGCTGTGAAAAAAGAGAGGAAGAGAATCCTGTTCACCCGTGAAACCCAAAAACCCATTTAAAAGAAGGGCTTGAACATCGTGAAGTGTATGAAGGGTAATGGGGTGACCTAGGATCAGAAAAGTAACCATCTCTACCACCATAGCACAAGCAGCCAGGGAACTTGAACAGGAGTGACTATAAAAAAAGGCAACAGAGCGTAATTTACCGCCATGTTCTCCCTTCATGGTGTTACAATAGTCCCAAACAAAGAGATAAAACATATGGGCATAAGCAGGAAAACCCAAACTTGAGCTAGAAACCAAAGCACATCTTAAATGTCCAACATTTCATAAGTCCATCTGATAAGAGCAGTCATTTCAGAAACCAGGGTCTGTCTCAAAATCTGGTCATAGAAGGAACAAGCAGAGATCCATTGGCGGCAGTGACCAATCATAGCAAGAAAAGTAAGCATGTCTTTCTTGGTAGCTGGGCGGGGCAGAACAGCAGCAATGCAGAAAGTGCAGATTTTCCTTTGACCATGAGATAGGACAAAACCCAGGTATTTCACTTCAGATGTACACCAGTGCAGTTTATTTCATGACACCTTGTGACCACACACAGACAATCATTATAAAAGGTACAAACTATCAGCCTGACAGGTCTCCTGAATTATGGAACACAAAAAGTTGTACAAAATGAGAATAGGACCATGAGGGGCAGTGCATGACTTGTAGAATAGCCCGAAGGACATTCCACACTAGGTATACTGTTGCTTAAAGGTGAAGGCAGCCTCACCAAAGGGACTAAAAATAAAACATTCTTTAGGATAATGACAGAAAAAAAAATCATTGGCTGCCGGTGGAATGGTGGAAGAAACATAAGCGCAATGAGAATTACCAAAACATTAACAGCCCGAAATCTAGGACGAAACAGGGAATGCCATCAACTTTGACAACAAGAGCGATGGGCGTATTATAAAAAGAGATGGTGGTTTTGATAATGCCGGAGAAAAGTCAAGAGACGAGCAGTGGAATCTCACCTTACTGCTTTATAAAACCAAGAATGAGTAACTTCAAAGAAGCACTATAGGGGGTCAGTGGAAGCCCAAACAGAGAAGTCTGGGGGAAGGGACAAAAACATTCATGCACAGACCCTGATAATGAAAGCAAAGAACAGATTAGCTTTGCTCTGCACAAGAAAGAAAACCTTTAAAACGGAATTTTTTCTTTTTCTTTTTTTTTTTTTTTTTATGATCCAGCACAGAACACAAAGAAAGCAGCCGGTAGAAAAAACGCACAAAATTAGGGCTTGTGTACAAACTACAAGGGAAAGATCTTAGACTGATTCAAACAGCGCATTCAATTCATTCCACATAACAGCATGTCCTACCTCAGTAGTAAACATTGGTGACACAGAAAGATGGGAGCTGAAGGAAAAAATGTCATACACACACACATCCGTACAAGTCTCATTTGTCTAGGAGTAAGTGCCTTTATGACTCATTACAAAAGCAATATAACAATGCAAAAATATTCGCTTATCTTACCTTATAAGCGAGGTACAGTAATAAGAGACAATAAAATCTTATACTCTATAAAAGTTTTTAACCTTACAAATGACAGAGTGGGCAGGGGGGTTCTATAAATAATTTCATTCTTTCCGAAAGAATGGCAGCTGCGTATATATTCATGAGGGGCGCTTACCGAAAGTACCCCGAGATTTTTCCCAAAAAAACTCCATAATAGAACCCAAAGCTTGAACTTAAAATAAAGGGTTGGGTACAGGTCACCACTACCCAGTGAGTATTAAAGAACAGAAAAATTCAGAAATACTCACAAAATATTGGTGATATCATCTGCCCATCGCGGACGTGCCCCCAACTGAAAAGGATTCAGGTCCCAATTCCTGCCCCATACTTTCTCTGTCTCTGTCATATGTAAGTCAGGTACCTGGGGACACATCTTAAAGACCAGAAACCATCTTTCAAATATGTCCGTCTTTTATTATGAGTTTCACATATTTATACGAATCAGGTTTGCCAGCATGTGATGGCATGTGACGTAAGGTCACATGAAACTTTAAACACATCAGCATTTTTCCTATCTAGAGATTGAAGTCCAAAAGGTAAGAAAAAGCCTTGACCAGCAGAGCTTCTTAACTAAAGCTGTCTGTAAATACGGCTTAACAAAACAATTGAATTCACTTCACTACAACTCTGTTTAAACATTCATGTCAAAGAAAGAAAGACAAACATAGATGTCCTTATACCATCTTCAAAGAAGGGAAAGATAAACAGGGCCTACCTTTGCATCTTTAAACAACATATGCCTAAGGACACTTACTAAAGTTCTGATACGTGTCCGTTCAGTTAGCCCTTCTTCCTCACATAAGGTGTTGCCCTTTTGAGGCATAGGGTGAGGTCTCCTCAACATTCATCTTCCAGGTTTGACCTCCCTCGATCACGAGACCATGATTCGAGGCACTGCTCTCTGCATTCAATGTCAAACTACCTCTCAAACCTCCTCCAGTGGTTTGGGATCTCAATGTTGTTCTTGCTCAATTGATGAAGCCTCCTTTTGAACCAATGGATTTGGCTCATCTTAAATATCTCACTTGGAAAGTGGTTTTTCTCATTGCTCTTACGTCTGCTCGCAGGGTCAGTGAGCTAGAAGCTTTACTAGCGGACCCATCTTTCATAGTTTTCCATCATGACAAGGTGGTCCTCCATACTCATCCTAAATTCTTACCTAAACCAGTTGGGTCATCCAATTTCCAAGCGCACCATCTCCAACTGGTTAGCAGCTTGCATCTCTTTCTGCTATGCTCAGGCTGGACTACATCTACAGAGTCGAGTCACAGCCTACAAAGTCAGAGCCATGGTGGCTTCATTAACTTTCCTTAGATCTATTCCTATTGAGGAAATCTATAAAGTTGCCACTTGGTCCTCGGTTCATACTTTCACCTCTCATTATTGTCTGGATACTTTTTCCAGACGGGACTGCCATTTCGGCCAGGCAGTATTACCAAATTTATTCTCCTAAATTGCCAATACTCCCACCATCCCATTATGGTTAGCTTGGAGGTCACCCACAGGTTGAGAATAGCTGCCTGCTGTCCCTGGATAACACTTGTTACGGTAAGTAACTGTGCTATCTCTGCTACTATATACACTTCTCAAGGTGCTAAAGAGAAAGGTTTGAATGTTATTCCATAAACTGCCACACTACTTCCCTCTCTCTGAAAAAAGGCTAGTAGGTCATTGCTCTTTATTGCCTGTTCTTCTTCAGAATTTTTTAAAAATCCATCCATTTTTCTATACTGTTCTCTCATGGGAGCTCAGAATGGTTTACATGAATTTACTCAAGCCTTTTTCCCTGTCTGTCCTGGTGGGTTCACAATTTATCTAACATACCTGGGGCAATGGGGGGATTAAGTGACTTGTCCAGGTCACAAGGACCAGCGTGGGTTTGAACCCACAACCTCAGGGTGCTGAGGCTGGAGCTTTAACCCATGCTCCACACTCTCAAGACATAGTATAGTATTTATTTTGATTGATATGCCGTCCTCCCCAGGCAGCCCAGAACAGGTTACATGGTAACACATAACAGCAAACAAGACATATAACAATTAACAGCAGGGAACAGAAGACTAAGGCCCTAGGGTGTGTCTAGTTCAATTATTCTGGATTAGCAGACACTTGGAGCCTGAAGCATGCACACGGAAAGAGTCAGTTGGACATCTAGTAGGAATACAGTGGATTGGGTGTAACAGTCTGAATGCTAGATCGAAGAAGAAAGCATGGCAAACATTGTCTGACAGAGATGGCAAAAACATAGTTAAAAGAAAAAAATTCACAATGGTTCCACAGTGAAACAAATGGAAGTCCAAAACAAGAAGAGAAAATGTGGACGCGATGTTCCTTGGTCAGATGATTTATTAGAAATATAATCCACTATTGATAACACTTTATTCCATACAAGCAGGTGCAATACGGACCCAAAAAAAGATAGTATTGGATAAATGAAAAACAAATTGCAAATGGCAAATATTTGCCAATGCATGCAGGTTGTGCACTAGGCAACCTGCATTCAGTGTCAAATGCTTTTATCATTGGTGCTTTCGTATGGACCCTTGAGGAAGGATGGACATGGACTGCGTTGGGTCTATATTAAAGTGTTAAGAAGAACATAAGAATAGCCTTACTGGGTCAGACCCTTGGTCCATCTTGCCCAGTATCACGTCTTCACAGAGGCCAATCCATGTCATAAGTACCTGGCAAAAATCCAAATAGTTGCAGCATTCCATGCTACCAATCCAGGGCAAGCAGTGGCTTCCCTCATGTCTGACTCAATAGCAGTTTATGGACTTCTGCAGTTGGTGCCGAGCCAAAAATATTCAATGCCCTGTTTCCATTGACCAGCACTGAATTTCCAGGCTCTTTGGCTGCCATAAAATTAGCCAGCTATGTGATATTCAAGTTTCAAGTTTTTATTAAAATTTGATATTG
Organism: Geotrypetes seraphini; assembly: GCF_902459505.1. Classification (NCBI taxonomy): domain Eukaryota; kingdom Metazoa; phylum Chordata; class Amphibia; order Gymnophiona; family Dermophiidae; genus Geotrypetes; species Geotrypetes seraphini. The sequence goes on along the minus strand of NC_047087.1, from coordinate 7,537,022 downwards.
CTTATACAATTTCAACACTAAATGGCATAAATTTTTAGTGGCCAAAATCAGACCAGCTATTTAAGCGCTTATCTTAGATGCTAAACTTAGATGGCCAGCATCTAAATATTCACAATAAGCTGGCAAAATCATTAAATATGGCCAGTCAGCCGATAGCCACTAACCAGGATATGCAGCGGGAAAGTCAGCTATCTCCTGCTGTATATTAGCGGTTAGTCAGCTGAAAGCGATTTAACCAGCCCGGAGCCATTCCTGGATGGTTAACTAGCACTGAATATTGGGTGGAAAGCATGCAATCCAAAAGGGGGCATGGCCATGGGAGGTGCATGGGCGGGTTGTGAGCATTCCTAAAATTTGTACACGTTATGGAATACCTGGGGTGTGCACTACTACTTCATATTTCTAGAGTGCTACCAGACGTACACAGCGCTATACAGAATCACGAGACAGTCCCTGCTCGAATAAGCTTACAATCAATCAAGACAAACAAAATGCCAGGGTAGGGGTTATAGCTAGCAAGGATGTGCACCCAAATTGGGCACCAGGAATTACACCTGATTTCAGCAGGCATAACTCCTGGCCTCCAAATCGGCACTCAGTACTAATTCTATAATGGGCTCGCATCTTTTGAGTGCTCATTATAATCTGTTATTGAGAAAGACATGGGGGGAAGCCACTGCTTGCCCTAGATTAGAAGCTTGGAATGTTGCTACTCTTTAGGATTCTGGAATCTTCTCTCTGGGATTCTGGAATGTTGCTACTCATAGAAACATAGAAACATAGAAAAAGACGGCAGATAAGGGCCGCGGCCCATCTAGTCTGCCCACCCCAATGACCCTCCCCTATTTAACTCTGTGCAGAGATCCCACGTGACGATCCCATTTCTTCTTAAAATCAGGCACGCTGCTTGCCTCGATCACCTGAAGTGGAAGTCTATTCCAGCGATCAACCACTCTTTCGGTGAAAAAGTATTTCCTGGTGTCGCCATGCAATTTCCCACCCCTGATTTTCCATGGATGTCCTCTTGTCGCCGTCGGACCTTTGAAAAAAAAGAAATCCTCTTCTACCTCGATACGGTCCGTGAGGTACTTGAACGTCTCAATCATATCTCCCCTCTCTCTGCGTTCCTCGAGTGAGTATAGCCGCAATTTATCCAGCCGTTCCTCGTACGGGAGATCTTTGAGTCCCGAGACCATCCGGGTGGCCATTCGCTGGACTGACTCAAGTCTCAGTACATCCTTGCGGTAATGAGGCCTCCAGAATTGCACGCAATATTCCAGATGGGGCCTCACCATGGATCTATACAACGGCATAATGACTTCAGGCTTACGGCTGACGAAACTCCTACGTATACATCCTATAATCTGCCTGGCCTTAGATGAAGCCTGCTCCACTTGATTGGCAGTCTTCATGTCTTCACTGATGATCACCCCTAAGTCCCGTTCTGCAGCAGTCCTTGCTAGGATCTCGCCATTTAGGGTGTAAGTCTCGCATGGATTTTGACTGCCGAGGTGCATGACTTTGCATTTCTTGGCATTGAAACTCAGTTGCCAGGTCCTAGACCATTGCTCCAATAGGAGTAGGTCGTGTTTCATATTGTTCGTTGTGCTCTTGCTTGTTATATTACATAGTTTGGCGTCATCGGCGAATAACGTTATTTTACCTCGAAGCCCCTCAGCCAAGTCCCTTATAAAGATATTGAAAAGGATCGGGCCTAAGACCGAGCCCTGTGGCACTCCGCTGATCACTGCCGTCGTTACAGAGGGGGTGCCGTTCACCACCACCCTCTGAAGCCTACCACTAAGCCAGTCCCCAACCCATTTTGTCAAAGTGTCTCCTAATCCTATAGAACTCATTTTGCACAACAACCTGCGGTGTGGGACACTATCAAATGCTTTGCTGAAGTCCAAGTATACAATGTCCAAGGATTCTCCAACATCGAGCTTCCCCGTCACCCAGTCAAAGAAGCTGATCAAGTTGGATTGGCAGGATTTCCCCTTAGTAAATCCATGTTGACGGGGATCCCGTAGGTTCTCCTCATCCAGGATCTTATCTAATTGTTGATTGATTAGGGTTTCCATTAGTTTACTCACTATAGATGTGAGACTCACTGGTCTGTAGTTCTCAGCCTCTGTCTTGCAACCCTTTTTGTGGAGTGGAACGACGTTAGCCGTTTTCCAGTCCAACGGGACTCTACCTGTACTAAGGGAGAGATTGAAAAGTGCGGATAGTGGTTCCGCCAGGACGTCCCTTAACTCCCTGAGCACCCTGGGGTGTAGGTTGTCTGGCCCCATTGCTTTGTTAACCTTGAGTTTAGACAGCTCACAGTAGACACTGCTTGTAGTAAACTTGAAATTACTAAACGGGTCTCCTGAGCCATTCTTTTTCTGCAGATGAGGGCCGGAACCCGGCGCCTCGCGGGTGAAGACTGAGCAGAAGTATTCGTTCAACAATTCAGCTTTTTCTGAGTCTGCTTCTACATAGTTCCCGTCTGGTTTCCTAAGGCGTAATATCCCACTTGTGCTGCGGTTTATGTCGCTAATATACCTGAAGAAGGATTTATCGCCCTTCTTGATGTTCTTTGCTAAAGTTTCCTCCATTCGGAATTTGGCCTCTCTAACCGCTGTTTTGACAGCTCTTGCCCTAGCCAAATAGACTTCTCTAGAGTCCTGAGATCCTGTATGTTTGTAGGAGATGAACGCTTTTTTCTTCTCTTTTATGAGGACCGAGATCTCCGCAGAGAACCATTGTGGCTTATTGTTCCTGCGCCGTTTACTCACTGATTTTATATAGCGATTGGTCGCCTCCTGAATGATAGCTTTCAGAGTCGACCACAATTCCTCTACGTTATCTGTTCCTGCTCGGTTTTGTAGTGCTTGATTGATGAAATCCCCCATACCCTCAAAGTTGGCGTTCTTGAAGCCAAGGACCCTGGTTAATGTGCTAGTTTTGGCGAAACCCTTCCTGACTTTGAACCATATCATGTTGTGGTCGCTGGAGGCCAACTTGTCGCCCACTGAGACCTCAGTGACACTTTCGCCATTGGTAAGCAATAGGTCCAGTATTGCCTGTTCCCTTGTTGGCTCCAATACCAGTTGCCTCAGTTTAGCTCCGTTCATAGAGTTCAATAGTCTCCTGCTGCTGCTGGATGCAGAGGAAAGTGTGTTCCAATCCACATCAGTCACCTAACAACACTGTATCCCCACGTAAGGTGATATTCTCTATGTCACCGATTAATTCTATATCTATGTCATCCTGTTGCCTTGGGGGTCTGTATACTATGCCAAGATACAGGCATTTGTCATTCCCCCTGGCCAAATTTACCCAAAGGGATTCCCCTGTGTACCTGATATCTGTTATTCTGGTGACTTTGATATCATCCTTAGTGTATATTGCTACACCTCCCCCCATTCTGCCCTCCCTGTCTTGGCGAAGAAGGTTGTATCCTGGTATCACCATGTCCCACCCATGGGAGTCGGTGAGCCAGGTCTCAGTTATCGCCACCACATCCAGGTCAGCGTTTCTCATTTCAGTCTCAAGTTCCAGGATCTTGTTGCCCAAACTATGGGCATTGACATACATAGCCCTCCATGTAGTATGTTTGCTAAGCCTCCCTGGGGCTGTTGCTGCTTGAGCTGCGTGGACCTTTTCAGTACTACTTGTAGTTTGTGTACCTTCCCTAGACCCAGTATTGCAATGTGTACCTATCCTAGGTTTGAAAGTGTTTGTACCCTGTGGTGGAATACCTGCTTGAGCTACCTTAACTCTTTCAGTACAGCTTGCAATATGTGTACCCTCCCTAGACCCAGAATTACAATGTAAACCTACCTTAGACTTAGAAATGTGTGTACTCGCCCCATACTTAGAAATGTGTTTACTCGTCCCAGTCTCAGACCCGGAATTGTGGTGTTTGCTTACCCCAGTCCCAAAAAAGTATTGATGGCATAGCTCAACAGATAGGTTGTTTGTGCTTGGGTTTTGGCCAGGTACTAGGGACCTGTATTGACCACCTTGAAAAATGGGCTACTTGGCTTAATTGACCATTAGTCTGACCCAGTAAGGCTATTCTTATGTTCTTAGCATTGAGCACCAATTTTATTTGGCACTGATTTTTAAAGTACCATTTACTGAATCTAGCTCATAACTTGATAAATATAACCCACAATCAAAGGAGCGGCCAAGATAATCTTTTCATTTTAATGTACTAGAACAATGGGTCTCTGGCCACGTTTTCTGTACCAGTAAAGTTCCTGGTGCTCTTTCTGCATGAGCTGATTATAGTCTCCAGGCCAAGAAAGTGCAGCCAACAATCAGCAGCACCACCCGAAATGCTTCCATTCCCTGGCACTAGCTGATGAGATGAAAGGGAAGGCCTGGTGGGGAAGATGCCAGGTGACAATCAATTTCTGCCAGTGCTGCAGGGAAGACTTTGAAGATGAAAATGCTTGTACTCAGTTAAGCTTCTGAATTCTCTCTTTCTACCTTGTACACAAAAAGAATGCTTTCAAGAAACATGATTTTTTTTCCCCCATTCTAAAAGTCTCCTGTGCTTATTTCCTCTTATCACAAAAAGCTATGATCTTCTTCTGAAATTATAGCTTTTAATGCTGCTTTGATGGGTAAAGTACAGTGGTTTTTGCTGGAGATCTTCAGACGGAAAAGCTGAGGTGTCAATGCAGAAAGCCATGCATTAGGGCCACACACTGCTTCTATCTTAAAATTAAAACTGCGTGATGCAGTAAGCTAATGAGATGCTAATTTTAAGCATGCAGAACTTGCATGCTAATTGGGGAAGCCTGGCAGGTTCGGAAGTAAGGGCGGCTCACTGTGCACATGTCTGAACAAAATGGCACTGCCTGCATACATCAGCACCTGTTCAGCACATAAATGTTGGCCTCACAAAAATTTCTTGCACATAAAATTTATGCAAGGTTGATATCTAAGCAAAGAACAGATGTGGATAGGTGCTGGCACTTTCCTTTTTGTTTGGACACATGCACAAGTTGCTGCCTCCCATCTGTCTGACTCTTTTAAAGTTATATGCTCTTGTTCTGGTCACTGAAAATTCCCCCCAAACTGTTATTTAAACCCCCAAACTGGCACTAAATTCTCACAACCAGCCCTTCTTTATTTTCTATTTATTTTTATTTATGCTTCCAATGAAACAAAGCAGAACAAAAAACAAGTGGAGAAGGGACTGTGCACATCAATTTAGGCAATTATAATTTATTGAAAATAATCATAAAAAATATATCACATATATAAAATATGTAAAACACCAAGCCAAAGATATGAGTGAAAGGACTCTTTAAGACTGATTACTTCTTAAACAAAATTGAAAACATCAGATCTACATTTCCACCCTCTGATAATTCAACATCACCTACTCCCACTGGCTCAGTAATGCAAAATTTCTGCATACCACTTTCCAAATGTACTAACTTTAGACTCCCCTCACTTTCAGAACTTCAGTGAACAATCAATTCCATGAACACAAAAAACGCGGGCACTGACTCAATTCCCCCAACGATTCTTAAACGATACTTTTCAACATTCGGTCCCCATATTCTAAAATTAGTTTCTATTAGTTTGACAAGCTCTGTTCCAAAATCCTGGAAGGAAGCCCTTATCTATCCAATTATAAAAGACTCAAAAATTAGTGCTGCCGAATGTACAAATTATCACCCCATTTTTAATATCCCCTTCTTATCAAAAGTTACTGAAAAGATCGTATTCAATCAGATATCTGATTTCGTGGAAAGCACCAATGCTTTACACCCAAACCAGACTGGATTTAGAAAACATCATTCAACCGAACTCTCTTTAATTGGTCTTCTCACTAACATTCAATGGCTTAAAATCTTTCACATTCACAAACAACTACGGTATACCACAAGGATCCATACCCTCCCCACTTCTTTTTAATATTTTCCTGGCTCCATTAATCGCGCTAGGACAATCAATTGGTTTTACCATCTTCGTATATGCAGACGATATCCAATTAATATATCCCCTCAACTTAGATGATCCAAACGATATTCTTTCCATCAACAAAAAGCTCGACAAGATTCATGACTGGTTAAACTCGAACAAATTATCATTAATGTCACAAAAACAAAAAGTCTTTCCTTTCAAGAAAGATATTTCTCTTCTCTCTCCTGTTAAAATCAAATCTATTCCAACACAGACAGTACGTAGTATCAAGCTTCTAGATATCACTTTGGATGAATCTCTCACTTTCCATCGTGCCCAGCAGTCCACTCAAGGAGGAGCCCTTAGATCAAAGGCCAGTGCCCTGAGTCTAGTCTTATTTGCATACGATCTGATTTAGCAGGATCTTGTCTAACTTTGTCTTGAATCCCTGGAGGGTGTTTTCTCTATAACAGCCTCCAGAAGAGCATTCCAGTTTTCTACTAGAGAATGACACAGGGAAAAAATCTGTCCCCATCACTGGACCACCGTTCCCTTCACTGCCCCGTGCCCGCCGTCCCCTTCACTGCCCCGTCCCTGTCCCCGCAGCACCCACCCTTCCCTCTCACTACCTCACCGCCATTCAGCAGCCCGAGAATCTCCCTCCCTCCCCTTTACGGCACGTTAGTAAAGAACTGAAACTTAATGGAGGGAAGGCACGTAGTCACCAATCCCACGCGTGCGCGTGGCCCCCTCCCTCTCTCCCAGAAGTTGCATCAGAGGAGAAGCTTCCGTCCACACACATGCGGCTGCAGGCAGGTTTCACCGGCTTCAGTAAGTTTTTTACGAAAGCGTCATGAAGGTAACGGGGAGGGAGGGAGGGAGATAGATTTGGCCGTAGGTAGGTCAGGAGGGAGATGAACGAGCACCTTCCCTCCCTTAACTGCGGGGACAAGGCCATTCACTGCTCCACAGGGTGGTGGATGGCCTTGTCCCCATGCCCGCAGTGAGCACTTCCTCCCCCCCCCCCCACCGTTTCTGCGGGTTACCCGCGGGTAACTGCCACCGTATCATTCTCTATTTTCTACCATTCTCTGGGTGAAGAACTTCCTTACATTTGTACGGAATCTATCCCCTTTTAACTTTAGAGAGTACCCTCTCGTTCTCTCTACCTTGGAGAGGGTGAACAACCTGTCTTTATCTACCAAGTCTATTCCGTCTATTATCTTGAATGTTTCGATCATGTCCTCTCTCAGTCTCTTCTTTTCAAGGGAGAAGAGGCCCAGTTTCTCTAATCTCTCACTGTACGGCAACTCCTCCAGTCCCTTAACCATTTTAGTCACTCTTCTTTGGACCCTCTTGAGTAGAAACATAGAAACATAGAAAGATGACGGCAGAAAAGGGCCAAGGCCCATCAAGTCTGCCCACTCTATAGACCCTCCCCTTAAGATTAGCCAATGTTTTGCCTTGACCCACGTAGGGACCCCACATGGGCGTCCCATTTAATCTTAAAGTCTGGCACGCTGCTGGCCTCGATTACCTGTACTGGAAGCTCGTTCCATTGATCAATCACTCACTCCGTGAAGAAATACTTCCTGGTGTCACCGTGAAATTTCCCGCCCTTGAGTTTGAGCGGGTGCCCCCTTGTGGTTGAGGGGCCTCTGAGAAGGAAAATGTTATCTTCCACTTCTATACGTCCGGTGACGTATTTAAACGTCTCAATCATGTCTCCCCTCTCCCTTCGTTCCTCGAGAGTGTAGAGCTGCAAATTGTTTAGTCTTGCTTCGTATGAGAGACCTTTAAGCCCTGAGACCATTCTGGTGGCCATCCTTTGGACCGACTCGACCCTCTGCACGTCTTTGCGGTAATGTGGCTTCCAGAATTGCACGCAGTATTCCAGATGAGGTCTCACCATGGTCCTGTACAATGGCATTATGACAGCAGGCTTTCTGCTGACGAAACTTCTACGGATGCAACCCAGCATCTGCCTTGCCCTTGAGGAAGCCTTCTCCACCTGATTGGCAGATTTCATGTCTGCACTGATTACTCCTAAATCTCGTTCCGCTGAAGTCCTGGTCAAGGTCTCCCCGTTCAAGGTATAAGTTCTGCACGGGTTTCTGCTACCTAGGTGCATGACCTTACACTTCCCAGCATTGAAGCCCAGCTGCCAGGTTGAGGACCAGCATTCCAATGTACGCAGGTCCTGCGCCATACTATCTTGTAAATTGCTCTCGCTTACCATATAGCACAGTTACTTACCGTAACAGGTGTTATCCAGGGACAGCAGGCAGATATTCTTTACGCATGGGTGACGTCACCGACGGAGCCCACGGTACGGACCTTTTTACTAGAAAGTTCTAGTTGGCCGCACCGCGCGTGCGCGAGTGCCTTCCCGCCCGACGGAGGAGAGCGTGGTCCCCAGTTAGTATAAGCCAGCTAAGAAGCCAACCCGGGGAGGAGGGTGGGACGTAAGAATATCTGCCTGCTGTCCCTGGATAACACCTGTTACGGTAAGTAACTGTGCTTTATCCCAGGACAAGCAGGCAGCATATTCTTTACGCATGGGTGACCTCCAAGCTAACAAAGAGGGAGGAGGGATGGTTGGCCATTAGGAAAATAAATTCTGAAGTACAGATTGGCCGAAGTGCCCATCCCGTCTGGAGAAAGCATCCAGACAGTAGTGAGTAGTGAATGTGTGAACTGAGGACCAGGTGGCCGCCTTGCAGATTTCCTCAATGGGTGTGGAACGGAGGAAAGCAACAGAAGCGGCCATAGCTCTTACCCTGTGGGCCGTGACAGCGCCGTCTAGTGACAGACCGGCCCGAGCGTAACAGAACGCGATGCAAGCTGCAAGCCAGTTGGATAGCGTCCGTTTAGAGACCGGTCGACCCAAACGATTTGGGTCGAAGGTCAGGAAGAGCTGAGGGGACAAGCGGTGAGCCCTTGTACGATCAAGATAGTAAGCCAGGGCACGCTTGCAGTCAAGGCTGTGCAATGCCTGTTCTCCGGGATGTGAATGAGGTTTCGGGAAGAAAACAGGTAACACAATGGACTGGTTGAGGTGAAAAGCTGAGACCACCTTTGGAAGGAACTTTGGATGGGTGCGCAGAACCACCTTGTCATGGTGAAAAATAGTGAACGGTGGATCGGCAACCAGTGCATGAAGCTCACTAACCCTCCTGGCAGAGGTGATGGCAATGAGGAAAAGAACCTTCCATGTCAGAAATTTGAGCGAAGTTGTGGCAAGCGGCTCAAAGGGAGGTTTCATGAGGGCAGATAAAACCACATTCAGGTCCCAGACGACCGGAGGAGGCTTCAGAGGTGGTTTGATGTTGAAGAGGCCCCTCATGAATCGGGAAACCAGAGGGTGAGCCGTGAGAGGTTTTCCTAAGACAGGTTCATGAAATGCCGTGATGGCACTGAGATGGACTCTGATAGAGGTAGACTTGAGGCCTGCGTCGGACAGGGAGAGCAAGTAGTCCAGAACAGTTTCCACCGCTAAAGAGGTGGGATTGTGATGATGACGGAGGCACCAAGAGGAGAACCTGGTCCACTTCTGATGGTAACATTGGAGGGTGGTCGGTTTCCTGGAGGCGTCCAAAATGAGACGGACAGGCTGAGACAGATTTCCTGAAGAGGTCAGCCCGAGAGAAACCAAGCTGTCAGGTGGAGCGAAGACAGATTGGGATGAAGTAGAGACTGATGTTGCTGTGTAAGAAGAGTAGGAAACACAGGTAGAGGAATGGGATCCCTGGAGCTGAGCTGAAGCAGGAGGGAGAACCAGTGTTGACGAGGCCACCGGGGAGCTATGAGGATCATGGTGGCTCCATCCCTGCGGAGTTTGGATAAAGTCCGCAACATCAGAGGTAGAGGAGGAAAGGCATAGAGGAACCGATCCGTCCAGTCGAGAAGGAATGCATCCGGGGCCAGACGATGAGGAGAGAAGAGTCTGGAGCAGAACTGGGGCAGCTGATGGTTGTGAGGAGCTGCGAATAGGTCCACCTGCGGAGTGCCCCAGCGAGCAAAGATGGAGTGGAGCGTGGGAGGATCCAAAGTCCACTCGTGAGGTTGAAGGATGCGGCTGAGATTGTCGGCCAGGGAGTTCTGTTCGCCCTGGATGTAGACAGCCTTGAGGAAGAGACTGCGGGCCGTGGCCCAGGTCCAAATGCGAAGAGCCTCCTGACAAAGGAGGCGAGATCCGGTGCCGCCCTGTTTGTTGATGTAGTACATGGCAACTTGGTTGTCGGTGCACAGGAGCAGAACCTGAGGGCAAAGAAGGTGCTGGAAGGCCTTGAGAGCATAGAACATGGCTCGTAGTTCCAGGAAATTGATGTGATGAAGACGCTCCTGCGGGGTCCAAAGACCTTGGGTGCGTAGGTCTCCCAGGTGAGCTCCCCATGCATAAGGGGAGGCATCCGTGGTGATGGTCATGGAATGCGGGGGCAGATGAAAAAGAAGGCCCCTGGAAAGATTTGAGGAGTTCAACCACCATTGTAGAGATTGCTGAAGAGACGATGTCACAGAGATGGGATGAGAAAGAAGATCCGAGGTCTGCGACCATTGGTTGGCCAGAGTCCATTGAGGTGTCCTGAGGTGGAGTCGTGCCAGGGGAAGCACATGCACCGTCGAGGCCATGTGGCCCAGGAGGACCATCATCTGTCTGGCAGAAATGGAGTGATGAAGGAGCACCTGACGACAGAGGCGGAGCAGGTTCCGCTGACGGTCGGAGGGGAGAAACGCCCTCATGAGTGTGGTGTCGAGAACTGCTCCAATGAACTGAAGGCGCTGCGTGGGAAGCAGATGCGACTTGGGGTAGTTGATCTCGAACCCCAGGAGGTGGAGGAGAGAGATGGTCTGATGAGTGGCTTGTAGCACAAGCGGAGACGTAGGTGCCTTCACCAACCAATCGTCCAAGTAGGGAAACACCTGGAGGTTGTGAGACCTGAGGAAGGCCGCCGCCACAATGAGGCATTTGGTGAACACCCTGGGTGATGAAGCGAGGCCAAAAGGTAGCACTTTGTACTGATAATGGCGATGGTGCACCTGGAATCTTAGGTAGCGACGTGAAGCTGGATTGATTGGTATGTGAGTGTAGGCCTCTTTGAGGTCCAGGGAACATAGCCAGTCGTTCTGAGAGAGATGAGGGTAAAGCGTGGCAAGGGAGAGCATTCTGAACTTCTCCTTGACAAGACATTTGTTGAGGTCCCTGAGATCGAGAATGGGACGTAGGTCTCCTGTCTTTTTTGGAACCAGAAAGTAACGGGAGTAGAATCCCCGGCCCCTTTGTTCCAGAGGTACTTCTTCGATGGCATTGAGGAGAAGGAGGGATTGGACCTCCCTCAGGAGGAGGGGGGTGTGAGTTGAAAGAGAAGCAGACTCTACGGGAGGATTGTCTGGTGGAAGAGTCTGGAAGTTGAGAGAGTAGCCGTGGCGGATGATGTTGAGGACCCACTGGTCCGATGTGATGACCTCCCAACGGCTGAGAAAAATGTGGAGCCTGCCCCCGATTGGTTGAGGGAGAGGCAATGAGGGTGGAAGACTGGCTAAGCCCTGGAGAGAGGAGTCAAAAGGGCTGAGAAGGTTTGGCAGGAGGAATAGGCTTGGCAGGTTGATTAGACTGTGCACGAGCCTGGTTGTGGTGTTGTTGGCGAGCCCGCCTAGGTTGCTGTGAAGGCGGGTTAAGTGGCCTAGCGGAGAACCTGCGCTGGTAAGAAGACTGTGGTTTGTAAGGCCGAGCAGGAGGGGCCTTCTTCTTTGGTTTAATGAGAGTATCCCATCTGGTCTCATGGGCGGAGAGTTTTTGTGTGGTGGTATCCAGAGACTCTCCGAACAATTCGTCTCCCATACATGGGGCGTTGGCTAGTCGGTCCTGATGGTTGACATCCAGATCAGAGACCCTGAGCCAGGCCAGGCGGCGCATGGCCACAGCGATGGCAGATGCACGAGAGGTGAGCTCAAAGGAGTCATAGATGGAGCGCACCATAAATTTTCTTAGTTGAAGCAGGCTGGAGATGTGCTGCTGGAATAGTGGAACCTTGTGCTCCGGCATGTACTTTTGCATGGTGGAGAGTTGCATTACCAGATGTTTCAGGTAGAATGAAAAGTGGAAAGAGTAATTGTTTGCCCTGTTGGCAAGCATGGCATTCTGGTAGAGCCGCTTGCCAAACTTGTCCATAGTTTTGCCCTCCCTGCCAGGAGGGGTAGAGGCATAGACACTGGAGCCCTGAGTCTTTTTTAAAGTGGACTCAACCAGGAGAGATTCATGGGGCAGCTGGGGTTTATCAAATCCCGGGATTGGAATAACCCTGTAAAGGCTATCCAGTTTACGGGGTGCCCCAGGGACAGTTAATGGATTTTCCCAATTTTTATAAAAAGTTTCCCGTAGGATGTCATGCACGGGTAACTTCAGGAACTCCTTAGGGGGTTGATCGAAATCTAATGCCTCTAGGAAAGCTTGTGATTTCTTGGAATCAGATTCCAGAGGCAAAGATAAGGCCCCCGATAACTCCCTGAGGAATTTCGAAAAAGAAGATTGCTCAGGTTTAGATGTGGTATCGGGGGCCGAGGGCTCTTCGTCCGACGACGATGCATCCTCCTCGGTACCGAGGGGAGATTCCTCCCAGAGGTCCGGGTCTCTGACATCGGTGTGTGCGTGCCGAGAGACTGGAGTGGAAGGCTCGGTATGATGAGTTTTAGACCGAGACTTGCCTGAGCGTACCGAGACGGTACCGGGGGATGAAGACCTGTGTCTGTCTCGGTCCCGGGAAGAACGGTGCCGGTCAGGTTCGCGGGAAGACCGGTGTTCCGCTCGGTCCCGAGGAGGATCGGATGTCGTCAGAGCGACGGCCTCGGCATGGGCATGGATATGCGGTGCCGAGAGAATGGGCATGGATGGGTCCATAGGTACCGATGGCGTGGATACCGGTTGGACGGTGTGGGGCTCGGGCCGGTCTGGTACCGAAAGCAGCGGTGCCAGGATAGAGGGCAAGAGCTGTTTAAGTTGCGTTTGGAGTTGTTCCTGCAACTTATCCTGGAGGATGGCCGCAATGCGGTCATCCAGGGGTGGCACCGGAACCACTTTTTTCTGCTTTGGTTCCATGGGTGCCGCTCTACGCTCCGGCGATGAGGAGGCCGATGACGAGGCACTCACCGATATCGGAGCGGAGCGCTTTTTAGTTCGGCGTGGAGCCGAAAGAGCCGGTGTCGCCACCGAGGTGGGAGGGCGCTCAAGGGTGGAAGGCTTCTTAGCCGGCTTACCTGGCGCCGGTGGCGCCGATGTGATGTCAGGCGGTGTCGAGGTGGTCGGTGCCGACTTCGATGGTGCCGCAGTTGAAGAAGTCGAGTCCATAGTCGGGCCGGTGCCGAACAGCAGACTTTGCTGGATTTGGCGATTCTTCAAAGTGCGTTTTTTAAGAGTGGCACAGCGGGTGCACGAGTCCGCCCGATGCTCCGGTCCCAAACACTGTAAACACCAATTGTGTGGGTCAGTGAGGGAGATCGGGCGTGCACACCGCTGGCACTTCTTAAAACCGGGCTGCGGGGGCATGAATGGGAACACGGCCTCCGCAAAATCAAACCCCGAGGCCTGGATCGTGACAACAGGCCCCGCCGGGGCAAAGACAAAAAACGAAACAAAAAGAAAATATTTTTTTTTTTTTTTTTTTTGGAAATGAAATAAAGAAACAACCCGAAGGAAAATAAACGAAAAAAGAACGCGAGCGGGAAGGCAAAAAGAGGTTTTCAATCGGAGTTGAAAAACGCACGTCTTCTTCGCTCCGCGGAAACGAAGAAACTGGGGACCACGCTCTCCTCCGTCGGGCGGGAAGGCACTCGCGCACGCGCGGTGCGGCCAACTAGAACTTTCTAGTAAAAAGGTCCGTACCGTGGGCTCCGTCGGTGACGTCACCCATGCGTAAAGAATATCTGCCTGCTTGTCCTGGGATAATACATAGTTTGGCGGCGGCGGCGAATAATGTTACTTTACCTTGAAGCCCTTGAGTCAGATCTCCTATGAATATGTTGAAGAGGAGCGGACCCAAGACCGAGCCCTGCGGCACCCCGCTGGTCACCTTCAATGTCTCAGAAAAGTACCGTTAACCATCACCCTCTGAAGTCTGCCACTCAGCCAATCATTGACCCATGCCATTAGAGTCTCTCCTAACCCCATCGATTTCAACTTGTTTAACAGTCTGCGGTGTGGGACGCTGTCAAAAGCTTTACTGAAGTCTAGGTACACTATGTCCAGTGAATCTCCTTCGTCCAGTCTATTTGTTACCCAGTCAAAGAAGCTGATGAGGTTTGATTGGCAGGACCTACCCTTGGTGAATCCATGTTGATTGGGGTCCCGTAGATTCCCTTCGTCCAAGACCGTGTCCAATTGGCGTTTGGATGTTTCCATGAGTTTGCATACTATCGATGTCAGACTCACCGGTCTGTAATTTGCAGCCTCTGTCCTGCAACTCTTTTTGTGCAGAGGAACAACGTTAGCTGTTTTCCAGTCCAAGGGGACTGTCCCTGTACTCAGTGAGAGATTGAAGAGCACGGCTAACGGTTCTGCCAGGACATCATCTATCTCCCTGAGCACTCTGGGGTGCAGATTGTCCGGTCCCATGGCTTTGCCAACCTTGAGTTTTGTTAGCTCAAAGTAAACCTCGCTGGGTGTGAATTTAAAATTTTGAAACGGGTCTTTTGTGTTTGACTGTGGCTTCAATTGAGGGCCGGACCCTGGCGCCTCGCAGGTGAAGACCGAGCAGAAGTATTCATTCAGTAGTTCGGCCTTTTCGGGATCCGATTCTGCGTAATTCCCGTCTGTTTTTCTCAGGCGTACTATCTGTGTTTTTTTTCCTGTCACTGATATACCGGAAGAAGGATTTGTCCCCTTTCTTAATGTTGTTTGCTAGAGTTTCTTCCACTCGAAGTTTGGCCTCCCTGACTGCCGATTTTACCTCTGTGGACTTGATCCTGTGTAGCAGTTGATCTTCGCTTTTCCCCGTGCTTTTGAAGGAAGCAAATGCGTTTTTCTTCTCCTTAACGAGACGTGAGATCTCTGCGATGAACCACTGGGGTTTGTCTTTTCTTCGCCGTTTATGTGATGATTTTATGTAACGGCCGGTTGCCTCGTGTATGACAGATTTCAGGGATGACCACATATCCTCCACATTCCCTGTCTCAGTTTGGTCCTGGAGCGCCTGATGGACGAAAACTCCCATGCGTGCAAAGTCTGTTCCTCGGAAGTTGAGTACCTTTGTTTTAGTGTTTGATCTATGGAAACCTTTCCTCAGGTGGAACCATACCATGTTATGATCGCTGGAGGCTAGCTTATCTCCCACAAAGACTTCTAAGACGCTTTCCCCATTGGTGAGTACTAGGTCAAGGATCGTTTGGGCCCTAGTGGGCTCCATTACCATTTGATTGAGGCGTGCTCCCCTTATGGAGGCTAATAGCCTCTTGCTGCCGCTGGTTGTTGCTGAAGGTGTGCTCCAGTCTACATCCGGCATATTGAAGTCTCCCATTAGTACAACGTCCCCCCGTAGAGCGATAGTACTGTGTCCTTCTTCATGTACAGCGACCATTGCTGGACGCAGTATTCCAGGTAGGGGCATACCATGGCCCGATACAGCAGCATGATAACCTTCTCCGATCTGTTCGTGATCCCCTTCCTAATCATTCCTAGTATTCTGTTCGCCCTTTTCGCCACCGCCACGCATTGCACAGACGGCTTCATTGATGGGTCGACCAATACTCCCAAGTCTCTTTCCTGGGGGGTCTTTCCAAGTACTGCACCAGACATCCTGTATTCGTGTATAAGATTTTTCTTACCAACATGCATCACCTTACACTTATCCATGTTAAACCTCATTTACCATTTTGCGGAACATTTCTCAAGCGTGTTTATGTCACATTGCGGGTCTTCGCAATCCTAGGTCCTCACTACTCTGAATAACTTTGTATCGTCTGCAAATTTAATCACCTCGTTCGTCGTACCAATTTCCAGGTCATTTATAAATATGTTGAAGAGCACGGGTCCAAGCACCAAACCCTGCGACACTCCACTTGTGACGCTTTTCCAGTCCGAGTATTGTCTATTTACCCCCATTCTCTGTTTCCTATCCGCCAACCAGTTTTTAATCCACATTAGTATTTCACCCTCGATTCCACGGCTCGCAATTTTTCAAAGTAGTCATTCATGCGGGATCTTGTCGAACACCTTCTGAAAATCCAGACATACAATGTCAACTGGGTAAATTCGTCAAGCAAGATCTTCCTTTGATGAAGCCATGTTGGTTGGTCCTCATCAGATTGTGTGCGGTCCTGTATCAGCGCTTCTACCATCTTTCCCGGTACTGGAGGTCATACTCACCGGTTTGTAGTTTCCCGATTCTCCCCTCGAACCTTTCTTGAAGATCGGTGTAACATTCGCCACTTCCAGTCTTCCAGAATCCTTCCCGATTTGATCGACAGATTGGCTATTAGTTGGAGCAGTTTATAGCCCCTTTCAGTTCCTTGATTACCCTCAGATGGATGTCATCCGGTCCTGGGGATTTATCGATTTTAAGCCTATCAATCTGCCTGCATACCTCTACTAGACTGACCGTAAACCCTGTCAGTTTCCTGTCTTCGTTTCCTGCGCATAGCCTGTCGGCTTCTGGTATTTTGTGTATATCCTCTTCGGTAAATACAGCCGCAAAAAATGTTTTTAGTTTGTTGGTGATGGCTTTGTCCTCCTTTAGCACTTCCTTTATTCAATGGTCATCCAACAGCCCCATCACTTCCTTTGTGGGTCGTTTTCCCTTAATATATCGAAAAAACTGCTTGAAATTTTTTGCCTCCTTGGCTATTTTTTCCTTGTAGTCTCTTTTGGCCCCTCTTTCCGTCTTATGGCACCTGTTTTGATGCTGTTTGTGCTTTTTCCAGTTTTCATGTGTTTTTGACCTTTTCCATTCCTTAAACGAAGTCTTCTTGTCTCTGATCGCGTCCTTCACCGCTACAGTTAGCCATGCTGGTTCCTTGTTCTTTTTCCTCTTGGATCCCTTGTTGATATGCGGTATATATAGATTTTGCATTTCGGTGATTGTGTCCTTAAAAAGGGACCATGCTTGCTCTAGCGATCTTACAGTGCTTATCCTCTTCTTCCCCACAAGTCTAATCACTTCATAATTTCCTTTTCGGAAGTTCAGTGCCATGGCCGTTGTTCTGGATCGATGTTTTGCCCCTGTGTCCAGGTTGAAGCAGATCATATTGTGATCACTGCTTCCCAGCGCCCCTTCTTCTACTTCTACGCCTTGCGCCAGTCCTCGTAGTCCATTTAGAATTAAGTCCAGAATTGAATTTCCTCTCGTATTTTCCTTGACAAGTTGTGACAGAAAGCAATTGTCTACAGCATCCAGGAACTTGGTCTTCCTACTGCAGCCGGAGGTGCCTAGGTTCATCTATCCCCAGATAACTGAAGTCGCCCATGACAACTGCATTGCCTCCCTTGCAGATGTGTTTAATCTCGTACGTCATTTCTCCATCAGTTTCTTTGGACTGCCCTGGAGTCGGTAGTAAATGCACATACCTTAGAATCGTGCTAAGCATCATTTCTGTTTGTGCTGATTTTTTGGACCCTATATATAGAATATAGCCCTAAGGGATTTAGGTACTCTATTTATAGAACAGCACTTAGCACTTGCATATCTGCCAATTATTGGTGCCTCTAGGGAGAACAATGAACATAAGAACAAGTAGCTGAGCATTTTCCTGTGGAATTATGCTGTCTGTAAACTGTTCACTCCATTTGTGAGACAATTTCAAGTTATTTTTGGGCAGCTCTCCCTACAATACCCCTGAACCCAAGTGCTACCGTTCTACACACTAGGCACACTTGTGATGTAATGTAATGTAATGTAATGTAGTGGGGCCTGAATTTAGGTGCCAGCTTATAAGAACATAAGAATAGCCTTACTGGGTCAGACCAATGGTTCATCAAGCCCAATAGCCCGTTCTCTCAGTGACCAATCCAGGTCCCTAATACCTGGCCAAAACCCAAGGAGTAGCAATATTACATGCTACCAATCCAGGGCAAGCAGTGGCTTCCCCCATGTCTTTCTCAATAACAGACTATGGACTTTTCCTCTAGGAACTTGTCCAAACCTTTCTAAAAACCAGCTATGCTATCCGCTCTTACCATATCTTCAGGCAATGCGTTACAGAGCTTAACTATTCTCTGAGTGGAAAAATATTTCCTATTGGTTTTTAAAGTACAGTAAAACCTTGGTTTACGAGCATAATTTGTTCCGAAAACATGCTTGCATATCAAAGTGAATTTCCCCATAAGAAATAATGGAAACTCAGACAATTCATTCCACAACCCAAAAATTTTAATACAGAATACTATACGTACGGTACTTGTATTGCAAGACCTCGCTCATTTAGAACAGTCACTACACTCCCGCAGCGTCAGAGGACCTTCGTCTCAGTTGCTATGTGTGTATACTGTATGTACTTATATTGCAAGACCTTGTTTGTACTGTATATCAAGGTAAAATTTAATAAAATGTTTTGCAAAACAATTTGCAAACCAAGTTACTTGTAATCCCAAGGTTTTACTGTATTTCCCTGTAACTTCGAGTGTCCCCTAGTTTTTGTAATTTTTGACGGAGTGAAAAATCAATCCACTTGTACTCATTCTACTCCACTCAGGATTTTGTAGACTTCAATCATGTCTCCCCTCAGCCGTCTCTTTTCCAAGCTGAAGAGCCCTAACCATTTTAGTCCCTGACTACGACTCCTCACCATATGGACATACTGCAGTTTTAGTTGTCTATTTTCTGGCTTTATAAAATCAGGATTTGGATGTCCATGAATTGGAACTTCTAAATGGCATATTTCAGACATCCAAATCATGAACATATTTTTATTTTAATCAGGTACTTTAGCTAGATTGTGAGCCTTCAGTACAGATAGGGTAGTTTGTCTCAAGTACCTAATTTCATTTTAGTTTGATACATTGTAAACCACTTAGATCAGTAAAATGCAGGAGCAGTATATCAAATCTTAACTAAACAAACAGTGTTGTGGCAGAAACCCATCCTGAACTCCCAGCTTTGCCACTATCGCAATGGTCTGTAAGAAATAACCACCAAATGGACTACAGTTTTTAAGAACTACCTGGGAAACATGACTCTCTTAAATCAACAAATGAATCTATTTTCATGCCTAAATGCTCAACCACTGCCAACATTAGTTCTATCAAATGCATCTTCTAGGCTGACTTGGCCATCACTGCTTTGTGGTGATCCAAAATCAGTCCAGCTGAGTCTGTCTGCTGAGGTTCCTTATATGACTTATTTGAACTACATGCACAGGACATATTTCACTCTGTATTATTCATCATTTTCTTCCTATCACAGAACATTTTACAAAAAGCACAGTTATTTACTGTAACAGTTGTTATCCAGGGACAGCAGGCAGCTATTCTCCACATATGGGTGATGTAATCCACGGAGCCCGGATGCGGTCAGCCTCGCAAGCAGACTTGCTTTTAGAAACTTAGAAGTTTCGAGTCAGCCGCACCACGCATGCACGAGTGCCTTCCCACCCAGTGCAGGGCGATTCTCCTCAGTTCAGATAGCTAGCAAAGAAGCCAACCAGGGGAGGTGGGTGGGTTGCGAGAATAGCTGCCTGCTGTCCCTGGATAACAACTGTTATGGTAAGTAACGGACAAGCAGGCAGACTAGTCTCACATATGGGTAACCTCCAAGCTAACCAGAATGGGATGGTGGGAGCGTTGGCAACTTAGGAGAATAAATTTTGTAATACCCTCTGGCCAAAATGGCCATCCCGTCTGGAGAAAACAATAGTGAGACAATAGTGAGAAGTGAAAGTATGAACTGAGGACCAGGTCGCAGCTTTACAAATTTCCTCAATAGGTGTGGATCTGAGGAAAGCCGCTGAAGCTTCCATGGCTCTGACTTTGTAGGCTGCGACTCGACTCTGTAGTTGTAATCCCGCCTGGGCATAGCAGAAAGAGATACAAGCAGCCATCCAGTCAGAGATGGTACGCTTAGAGATTGGATGTCCCAACTTGTTTGGATCGAAGGAGACAAAAAGTTGAGGAGTTCTGTGCGGTTTGGTGCGTTCCGAGTAGAAGGCCAAAGCACGCTTGCAGTCCAGAGTATGAAGAGCTGATTCTCCAGGATGAGAATGAGGCCTTGGAAAAAAACACTGGAAGTACAATAGATTGATTGAGAGGAAATTCTGAAACCACTTTAGGTAGGAATTTAGGATAAGTACGGAGGACCACCTCATCATGATAGAAAACTGTGAAAGGTGGATCAGCAACTAATGCTTGTAGCTCACTGACTCTTCGAGCAGATGTGAGGGCAATGAGAAACACCACTTTCCAAGTGAGATACTTCAGATGAGCCGTAGACATTGGTTCAAATGGAGGCTTCATCAATTGAGCAAGAACAACATTGAGATCCCAAACCACTGGAGGCAGTTTGAGAGGAGGGTTGACATTGAAAAGTCCTTTCATGAATCTGGAAACCACCAGATGAGCAGAGGGGTTTCCCTTCAATAGGCTGACGGAAAGCAGCAACTGCACTGTGATGGAGTCAGATCGATGTAGACTTGAGGCCAGAGGTGGATAAGTGCAAAAGATAATCTAGAACAGAAGATAAGGAGGAATCTTGAGGCTCCGTATCATGAGAGATGCACCACGTAGAAAATCAAGTCCATTTTTGGTGGTAGCATTGTCTAGTGGCAGGCTTTCTAGAAGTCTCTAAAATGTCTCTTACAGATTGAGAAAACTGAAGAGGAGTTATGTTGAGAGGTACCAAGCTGTCAGGTGTAAAGACTGCAGGTTGGGATGAAGTAGAGATCCTTGACTCTGTGTAAGCAGAGACAGAAAAACTGGTAGAAGATATGGTTCTTTGCTGCTGAGTTGAAGTAGAAGGGAGTACCAAGGTTGTCTCGGCCACTGAGGAGCTATCATAATCATGGTGGCATTATCGTTCTTCAACTTGACAAGAGTCTTGAGAATGAGAGGGAATGGAGGGAATGCATATAGAAAAAGATTTGTCTATTCCAGTAGAAAAGCATCTGCCTCAAGGCGATGAGGAGAATATATCCTGAAGCAGAACTGGGGCAGTTTGTGGTTGTGGGGAGCTGCAAAGAGATCTATCTGAGGCGTTCCCCACTGCAAAAAAATGTGATTGAGGCGAGGAATTGAGTGTCCATTCATGAGGTTGAAGACGACTCAATTTATCCGCCAGTTTTTCGCTCCTTGGATGTAGACAGCTTTGAGGAAGGTGTTGTGGAGGATTGCCCAATCCCAAACCTTCAGAGCTTCTTGACAAAGGAAGGTAGATCCCGTCCCCCCTGTTTGTTGACATAGTACATGGCGACTTGGTTGTCCGTCCGAATGAGGACTACCTGGTCGTGAAGATGTTGAAAAGCTTTGAGAGCATTGAAGATCACTCTGAGTTCCAACAGATTGATGCGACACTGACGATCCATACTGGCCAGGGGCCTTGAGTACGGAGACCATCAAGATGAGCCCCCCAAGTGTAGGTCGAGGAATTTGTTGTGAGGACCTTTTGATGAAGGGGTGTTTGAAACAGCAAGCCTCTGGAGAGATTGGAAGAGAGCATCCACCAGCAGAGAAACTGTCTCAACGAAGGAGTGACTGTAATGTCGAGAGAGTGGGTCGCAAGCCTGCGTCCACTGAGATGCCAGGGTCCACTGAGGAATTCTGAGGTGAAGTCTGGCAAAAGGAGTCACATGTACTGTGAAAGCCATGTGACCTAGGGGTACCATCATGTGTCTTGCTAAGATTGAAGAGCGGGAAGACACTGCATGACAAGAGTTTAAGAAGAACCTCCAGACATTGTTGCGGAAGGAATGCTCTGAGTTGGATAGTGTCCAGAACAGCTCCGATGAACTGTAGATTCTGAGAGGGCTGAAGGTGGGATTTGGGAAAGTTGATTTCGAATCCCAAGCTTTCTAGGAACCACATAGACAATCGGGTCGGTACAATAACCCCCTGAGATGATGAATCCTTGATGAGCCAGTCATCTAGGTAGGGGAACACCTGAAGATCATGGTTCCTTAGAGCTGCTGCAACCACCACCAGGCACTTGGTGAACACTCTGGGAGATGAAGCCAGGCCAAAGGGCAACACTCTGTATTGGTAATGCAGATTCCCCACCCAAAATCTGAGATATTGACGGGAGGCCGGATGAATGGGAATATGAGTATAAGCCTCCATGAGATCCAGAGTGCATAACCAGTCGTTCTGATCTAGAAGGGGGTAAAGGGACGCCAGGGACAACATGCAAAATTTTTCTTTGACTAAACATTTGAGAGCCCCGAGATCCAGAATAGGTAGCAGATCGCGCGTCTTCGGAACTAGGAAGTAATGGGAGTAAAAACCCCTGTTCTGCTGTTCCAAAGGAACTGGTTCGATGGCATAGAGAAGCAGAGCTTGAGCTTCCTGAAGAAGGGCGGTCTGGGATGGACTGGAAGGATACTCTCTTGGAGGAAGCTCTGGTGGAACCTGAGTGAAATAAAGAGAGAGTATCCTTCCCTGATGATTGACAGCACCCAGAGGTCGGATGTAATTTGTCTCACATCGGTGATAAAAATGATGTAGATGATCTTCTATGGGGGGAAGAGAGGACAGAGACAGAACGATGGAGGTTATGCTGTTTAAAACAGTCAAAAAGGCTGCACAGCCTTAGGTGCAGCAAAAGGCTGAGGTTTCTGTTGCGCTCGGTTGTAGGGAGCTACCCTTGGTGCAAAACGCCTCTGGAAAATTGGAGGAGGGCATGAAGGGCAAACAGAATGCTTGGAATGATTAAGAAGGGGATCACGAACATATCGGAGAAGGTTATCATGCCGCTGTACCAGGCCATGGTACGCCCCCATCTGGAATACTGCGTCCAGCACTAGTCACCGTACTTGAAGAAGGACACAGTACTACTCGAAAGGGTCCAGAGAAGAGCGACTAAAATGGTTAAGGGGCTGGAGTTGTCGTACAGTGAGAGATTAGAGAAACTGGGTCTCTTCTCCCTTGAAAAGAGGAGACTGAGCGGGGACACGATCGAAACCTTCAAGATAATGAAGGGAATAGACTTAGTAGATAAAGACAGTTTGTTCGCCCTCTCCAAGGTAGGGAGAATGAGAGGGCACGCTCTAAAGTTAAAAGGGGATAGATTCCGTACAAACGTAAGGAAGTTCTTTTTCACCAAGAGAGTGGTGGAAAACTGGAACGCTCTTCCGGAGGCTGTCATAGGGGAAAACACCATCCAGGGATTCAAGACAAAGTTAGACAAGTTCCTGTGGAACTAGAACGTACACAGGTAGGGCTGGTCTCGGTTAGGACGCTGGTCTTTGTAGCAATGTGAAGCGTTGCATTGCTACAGAGAAAGCAGTGGCCCTGGCTGATAATTCAAAGGCATCATAAGAGGACTGAAGAAGATGCAATCTGAGTTGTGACAGAATAGCAATAACTTCTTGGAATTCGAAGTGCTTCTGTGTATCCAGGAAATTGAGAAATTTGGGAAGATCAATGAGGATCTTGAGATAAGTAATGAAGTTAAAATTATAATTAAGGACTTTGGAAGACATCATAGCATTTTGATAAAATCAACGTCCAATCTTGTCCATAGTTTTCCCCTCCCTTCCAGGAGGAACAGTAGCATAGACTCTGGAAGGATGGGATCTCTTTAAGGAGGACTCCACAAGAAGGGACTGGTGAGACAACTGCTAATTCTCAAATCCTTTACAATGAAGTTCTTTTTCACCCAGAGGGTGGTGGATACATGGAACGCCCTACCGGAGGATGTGATAAGCAGGAGCACGCTACAGGACTTCAAAGAAGGTTTGGATAGGTACCTGGAAGACAAAGGGATTGAGGGGTACAGATAGGAGTAGAGGTAGGTTATAGGGATAGGATTAGAGAATTAGAGGCAGTTACAAAATCAGTCAGGGACACTGTTCAGGCAATTAGGCCTGATGGGCCGCCACGGGAGCGGATCGCTGGGCAAGATGGACCTCTGGTCTGCCTCAGCGGAGGCAACTTCTTATGTAGAGTTCTATATCTAGAGCCAATTTGCCTAGAACAGCAGGAATGGTATAAGGAGTCTCCAGGCAGCGTGTGAAAGTCTGAGACAAAAGCTTGTGAAGAGGAAGCTTAAGTGACTTTGCAGGAGGTTGAGGGAGATGCATGACCTCGAGATACTCCTTAGAGTACTTAGAACCAGCATCTAGTTAAAGAACCAGCCATCTGGCGAAGAAAAGCAGAGAAAAACAGCTGATCCGCCAAGGCCTTGCCCCAAGAGGGACTCGAGGACCTCGAGGCGGCCTGGGTCGGAGGCAAAGCCTCTCTGGAGAAACGACCATCAAAAGAATATGGAGACTTGGACAAGGCAATGGAAACAGCTGAGTCCTCAAGATCTGGGAGCGGAGACCTCGATCGAGGAGTTGGTGGTCTGGAAGAGCTGGAATGAGGCCTAGACGAAGAAGGTTGCTCTTTGGAAGGAGACCTATGCATGGCTGGATGTCTCGATAAAGGCCTCGATTGACAATGAGTGATGTGTGGAAGCAGGACTCGAGGATTGAAGAGACTTCGTCCTAGAGATGGAAGTAGACAATGCTACAGGTGAATGGATAGGGCTAGAAGCAGTAGATTGAAACTCAGGAGATTTGATGGAGGAATCTCGAAGCACTCCCAAAGACTCTGCTCCTTGTATGGAGTGTGAGGATTCCTGTTGAGGCACTCGCAAAGAATCTACTCCTTGCATAGAGTGCATAGATGCCAGACCAGACACTTGCAAAGACTCTGCTCCTTGCATAGAGTGTAAAGGTTCAGCTCGAGGCATAGGCAGAAGCTCAACCTCACGGGAGACTTCTGATTGCCCAGACTCGATTAGAGAAGACAGCGTCAGCCCAAATTTGGTCAGTAACTGGACAAACTGCTGCTCTAAAATGGTCTGGAGGGAAGCTGGCAAAGATGGATCCGCGTCTGAAACCGGGCCACTTGCTGTGGCTATAGGCTCCAAAGTAGCAGTGGAGATGTACTTTGACTTAGAAGTCTTAGAAAGCTTGAGTACCACCGCCAGAACCTTCTGCTTAGGTATCTGACCTGAGAAAAGAGAAGAGATAGCAGGTTTACTCAAGGGCAGAGACGTCCCAAATGAGGAAGGTCTGATGAGGCTCGAGGTTGGAGTCGTGGAAGCAGGAGTATCCTTGTTGGAAGATGGGACTGAGGCCGTGCTTGAGGTCGAAGGTGTGTCCATCCCGAACAATTTCTTCACTAAAATCCAACGACGTTTAAGGGCTCGAGGTTGAAGAGTAGCACAGCACTCACACAACTTAGGATTATGGTCAGGCCCGAGGCATTTGAGGCACCAACGGTGTGGGTTCATGAGTGAAATCACACACTGGTACTGGCTACACTTCTTGAAGCCCGTTGTTGGCTGGGACATATGAGGAAAAATTGTCGCAGTGAAGTCGACGCCTGCAGCCTGCCCGCCAGTCAAACAAAGAAAAATAAAGTCTTTAGTTTTTTGTTTTGTTTTTTTAAACTGAAATAACACAGCGATTCACGACGAAAACTAACACAAACCGCGGTGAGAGAAGGCACGAAGAAAAGTTTGGCGCAGTGTCAAAGACGGACTTCTTGGCTCCGCGGAAAACTGAGAACTGAGGAGACTCGCCCTGCGCTGGGCGGGAGGGCACTCACGCATGTGCAGTGCAGCTGACTCAAAACTTCTACATTTCTACAAGCAAGTCTGCTTGTGAGGCTCTCCGCATCCGGGCTCCGTGGATGATATCACTCATATGTGAGAATAGGCTGCCTGTTTGTCCTGGGATAAATATACTTTTGAAACACATTAGTGTCCAACTGGTTTAATTTGACCATTGTGGTCAAGCTCAAATTTTGATTTTTAAATGTCTTTTTTGTCACTTACTAGTTGTTCTGAAATACAAATGTTTATGCTGTCATAGCTGATTTGCACAATTCAGGTCAAATAAACTATTTCAGCAACACAGTTAGGAGCTTATTATTTCAGAATGGTGTTACTGGTTTTCTGGCACATACCATGAGCTTTAATCATCAGCTGCTGCTTGGAAAGCCCTCTCCTCTCTCCCTGAGGGGTAGGCGCACGTACATAGCTGAAAACACTTCATTATTCTGGGTTTGATTTTCATAAAGTACAGAATATGCTCCTGTTTCCAGCTCTGTCACTTGAGGATCAGCAGTAACTCCTTTGCCTTCTCTGGGGTTAGGATGACTTTCCTTTAAATCCGAGATCCCAGCAGGGATCTCATCAAATCTACAGGGTCTATTGCACCAAAACACCATCTTTTTCCAACTATTCTCTGAAAGCACAGACACTCTTGAAAAACAGCACATATCTATTTACCAGTACTGTATTTATTTTTAGTAGTTATATACCACTTTTAGCCTAAGTGGTTTACATTCAAGTACTCAAGCATTTTTCCCTATCTGTCCGGGTGGGTTCACACTCTATCTAATACACCTGCGGCAATGAGGAATTAAGAGACTTGCCCAGGGTCACAAGGAGCAGCTAGTAGCATGGGCTAATGGTCCACTGGTCCATCCAGAGAGTTTTCAAATATGACACTCAGGATGTGGTCTTGCTCTGTAGTGAGGTAAGTGTTAGGAGGCAAGGACCAAGGTTCTGTGGGTCCAGATGCTATTTAGATAGTCCCAGTGCTCCCATTTGCACGCCTGTACACATTCCCCCTATCTCCCCATCCATGGGAACATCCCTCTTCTCCGTTTTTGTCTTAGGAAAAGAAAAAGTACTTTTACCCACAGGGGCACAAGAAAATACTCAGAAGAATGTTTTATGTGCTTTAAGAAACACACAGAAGGCAAACATCACTTAATCCCCCCATTACCCCAGGTACATTAGATAGATTATGAGCCCACTGGGACAGACAGGGAAAATGCTTGAGTACTTGAATAAATTCATGTAAACCATTCTGAGCTCCCTTGAGATAACGATATAGAAATTGAGTAAATAAATAAAATTTAAAAATAAATAAATAATTAAGATGCCATTTAGAGGACAAAATCATTCATTTAGGGACTCATTTCATGAAGTTGGTATTTCTTTTAAAGAACAAAACACAAATCTTGTTTGTTTTCATCACTGGAGGACTAGTCAATAATAACTTTGGGTTTTGCCACATGATCGAGAATCAGCCTCAAGGGAGAACAATGAAACAGGTAGATGAGCAATTTCCTGTGGAATTATGCTGTCTGTAAACTGTTCACTCCATTTGTGAGACAATTTCAAGTTATTTTTAGGCAGCTCTCCCTACAATACCCCTGAACCCAAGGGAGTAGACAAAATACCTCCCTTTCACAGGGGCTGATTCAGTCATTTTGACTATCAGATGACAAAGAGACATCACATACCCAACAAGATCCCATTCCATGTGCTAATTTCCAAACACTGTCTCTTCCAGAGAGGCAGCTTCAAGAATATTAAAAATAAGCAGCACAGCTGAATTAGAGCTGTCAGTACTGTACAAAACCCAATAATAAAAGCTCCACAGATACACAGTAACACACCAGAAACAAAAACAGGTGATATCCTGTGAGGGACACATTTTCAGATCAGACCTGACAGCATTAATGATCGTGTGATCACAAGACTAAAAGAAATTTAAAACTACCAAAAGAACATGACATTAAAAATCAATTCCATCAAACTGTGAAAACCAAACACAACAGGACTCAACAGGGATATTTGTTTTGTTGTTCATTACTCAACATCATTATCCCTGCTCTGTCTTCTTCACTTTTCTTATCCTCTCAAAATCTTTTTTTTTATATATATATATAATCTAAAGAGGAATTGACTTTGACATATATAATTAAGATACCTAAATCATCTCTTCATTTTATAGCTCCTTACAGCTTGGAAAGCAAACCTTGATGGTGTAATCTAATCTACCATGTAAAACTGTATATTCATCATTAAACAAGAGGTGAGAAATTTTGCCAAAGCAAAATTCTACTTATAAAAACATCACACACGCTATTTCTAAAAAAAACCCCAAAACTATTTTCCTGAGGCTTTTTCCTTCTAAGGCTATAAAACCAGGACTGTGGAGTTGGTAGATAAATCCTTCGACTCTGACTCCTCAGTTTCTGGTACCCACGACTCTGACTCCTCTATATTTAATAAACTAATGTACACACTATTTAACCACAGAACTACTGGCTAGGAAGCTGACGCTCTACTATATTGGCCAGTTTAAACTTGGAATATAGTTGTAGAGTAGAATAGCTGTTAAATGCAATCCAAAACTAACTCAATGTAGTGCTGTTCTAAGAAACAGATCCTCTTTCATAGAAGCTCTTAAATCTGACTTGATTATTTTTACAGCTGAAAATAGTCTTTCAACACTGACTTGGGTGGGTGGCATTGCTGTTACGGTTCTAGCCACATCACTAATAATCTCAGGATAAACAAGGATGGCTTCTTCTATAGTCAGTTTCGATGAGTGATCATACTTTTCTACTTTTAATTCTTTAAAAAAAAACTCCTACTGGAATCTCTTTATTTGGACATTTATCGGTCATTTATCTTTCACACATATGCGACGTTGCTTTACTGAATTCAATATAAGAAACTGAAAGTTTTATTCAAAAATAAGCAATGATTTCAGAAGTTACAGCTATTTTACACAAAACGTAATTTCCCATGCAATATTTTAAAAATTTGCCCACTTTTCGGCGAAGATCAGTGAAAAATGCCCACAATGTGTTAATTATGACTATTGTTTGTGAAATGGGACATTTGAACTTGCTGTATTTTTTAATTATAATTTAAATTTATCAGGAGTCTGAGTCGGTACATTTTTATCAACTCCTAATCCAGGTACCCAAAATTGTCTCCGACTCCTTATCTCAGACTCCACAGCCCTGTATAAAACCTCCCACAATTTCTGTCTCCAACAATTTGTTTTGCATATTTTTCATTATATACACTTTTTTGTTTATATCACATAACAATTGATAAAGACAGAAATTATGGGAGGTTTTTTAGCCAATAATTGAAAGAAATCAAGCATTTTAGTACAATGTTACTGTTTTCTGAGGCATTTTTCTTTAGATTGAGATGGATAACCTGGACATACAGATGGATAAACTGTACATACTGGCCTCACTTGTATATGCTGGACACTACAGACATTTTTAACCTATATTTTCCCATAGCCTAAACCAGTTTTCTTTTCAGATGGAACAGCCTGTACCTTGCTGTCTGTGAACACATGTATCCTTTGAAATGCTAACCCAGCTGGCATTTGCTGCAAAGTTCCTGTCTCCATTCCCTGCTGGGAGGATATTTCTCCAAGATTCTGCTGAACTGTTATCAGTGCTGTATGACTTCACATATGCCAGGCACCCTGGAAAGCCATAAAACATTTATAACAAGCAACTATCCCTGCAGGATGACG
This sequence comes from Geotrypetes seraphini, assembly GCF_902459505.1. Taxonomy (NCBI): domain Eukaryota; kingdom Metazoa; phylum Chordata; class Amphibia; order Gymnophiona; family Dermophiidae; genus Geotrypetes; species Geotrypetes seraphini. The sequence continues at coordinate 7,507,622 of NC_047087.1, read as the reverse complement.
GGGGAGTAGAGATGAAGGAGTGTGGTACCAAGACAGAACTTTTAACCAGAGTGGACATTTGCTGCCTGTCTGTCTGCAAGTTATGGGAATCAGGCACAGCTGGGATGCTGGAGGTCACCCTTGCCAACTTTCTGCATAAGACTATCTACAAGGACGCCATCCTGAAGATGCACAGAATTGTAAAACCACAAATTAGCATCTGCAAGGTGAAAAGGATCTCAGAGCTGGAGGAAGAAGGTTCACAAAGAATTCTCTGTTTCTGCTCGGGCCCCCCTCTGGGGGGGGGGGAAAGTGAGAGAGGCATGGACTGGGGGGAATAATAGTTAGTTATACATTTTTGTACCAATAAGGAAGTACATGACCAGAGTTCGGGGATGTGCTTTTTGAAACAAAGGAAGAATTTCTCTATATAACAATCCATGCATCACAGGTAAAACCAGAGAGAAATTCACTTGGGTATGGCAGCAGGGACATGCTAGCCCCCTGCTCGGCATATGGGTGTAAGTTCTACTCTCCATTACATATTCTGAACTGACAATATATTTCTTTCTGCTATGCCTTTGCTGCTATAATTTTGTACGTCTTTATACTAACAATAAAAATATTGTCTGTTTTGGAAAATACAATGCCGTCTCATAGTCATTCCAATGAGGTAAAATAAGCAGCATTTAATTCAAGATTTTGAATAAAATTTTTTTATTGAAATATTTGTCACACATCTCTTACAGAAGATTAACCCTCTCTTTTACTAAGACGTACCCTCTGTTTTAGCACGTGCTAAAAACTAATACATCCATAGACTATAATGGGCACATTAGCGTTTAGCACACGCTAAAATGGCTAGCGCACCTTAGTAAAAGAACCCCTTAGTTATTCATGGTCAGGTAATGTATAAATCGGAATTTTCCTTTGGAGCTTGTTTGCTTCTTTGATTTCATAGCCTCCCCCGAACCGGCAGACCTTTGCTACAGCGATCAGGGCATGCCCACATCCCGCCTATGCTCCAACCCCACCGAAATGTCAGCTAATGCTTCCTTCTTCATTCCCAAGCAAGAGTAATGCCTGCACCTGTGCCCCAACCCCCACTAGAACATTCACTACTGCTCCCTCCCAAGACAGAGGAACACCCACACCCCCATCTGTCAGCTAGCACTCCTGCCCTCCCTAGCAAATGAGACTAACACCCCACCAAGCCTACCACGATCTCCTGGTGGTCTAGCGGTGCGTTGGTGCAGAAGTGATGCCCATTCTTCCTCCACAATAAAAATGGCTGTCTGGACTTCCAGCAGCAGTCTCACGAGTTCATGGATTCTGTGATGGTCAGAAAATTTCTGAAAATTATTAAAGACATCTCTTTTTGTAAGGAAGATTATGGGCTCCTTTTACTAAGCTGCGTTAGCGGTTTTAGCGCACGCATTTTAGCTACGCAGCTAGAATTAATGCCAGCTCAATGCTGGCGTTAAGGTCTAGCGTGGGTGGCAATTTAGCGTGCGCTATTCTGCGAGTTAAAGCCCTAATGCAGCTTAGTAAAAGGAGTCCTATACACTTCTCCCTCCGGATTCGCAGGGGATGGGGCAGAGCCGGACCGCGAATGGTGAAATACCGCGAATATCTTCTGGCCGGCTCTGATCCACCCCGTCTCCCTCCCGCCTTCCCGGCCTTACCTGGTGGTCTAGCGGGCTTTCGGGGCAGGAGCGATCTTCCTACACTCCTGCCCCGTGCAGATTGCCAATAGGAAATGGCTGCCGTGAGTTCCCGTAGTCTCTCGAGACTATGATGGGAACTCCCCACAGCCATTTCCTATTGGCAATCTACACGGGGCAGGAGCGTAGGAAGATCGCTCCTGCCCCGAAAGCCCGCTAGATCATCAGGTAAGGCCGGGACGCCGGGGGAAAGGCTAAACTATGGGGTTTTTTTTTTCATTTTTTCTCCCTCCCCAAAAAATCGCGAATATGTGAAATCGCGATTGCCGAAACCACAAATGGGGAGGGGGAAGTGTATTTCTCTTGTATTTCATCGTGATGTACAGTCTCTTGATGATGTAAACCGCATCGATCTGGAAGGTATTGCAGTTTTGAAATGTATTTTAATGTAATGTCATTTAATAATCAGAAGGTAGTTTCAGAAGTTAGGTATTTTTAAAGTTGTTATGCTTTCATGTGAAGGGGTATCTGAGGTCCTTTCTGCTCCTATATTTAGTATAAAAAAATAAGAGGTGAGGTTTTATTTCATTGTATGACTTCCATTCAGTTAAAGATATTTGTCAGCTTTTACAAAGTCGCAGTAGAGGTTTTTACTGTGGGCTCGTAAATGTTCATCTTGGGCAGCCTTTTACAGGAGAGATTAAGGGAGATCTATTTAGAAAAATTCTTTAAAAAAGACTTAGCTGTTTGAGAAATATGTGACTTAATTGCCATTTTGTATTTTTTGATATGCTTATGTAAGTAATTCACTATTTGTGCAGTTCCTTCTTGCTGTAAACCGCCTTGAACTAATGCTTTGGCAGTATATAAGAATAAAAATGATTATCATTATTATGCCCTCATTATGTGCTCCCCCAAACAAAAAAATGAAAGTACACTAATTGCAGCCTCTATACTTAAATAGGAACATTTGCACATGTGAGATTCCAAAATGCCATATACCTCTGTATCAATGCTTAGTAAGTTCTAAATACACGTGTCAGCACCTACACATGTAAATTGCCATGTTCCCTTTGTTAATGTTTTCCACATTGACAGCAGTAAAATAGCTGTTCCTGCCATACATAAAAATAGCCCTATGTACTGGGTCAGACCAACCACAACATACACATTCATTTTTGTGTATATAAAAAGAAAAAAAAGCTCGTTGACAATTCCTTTTCTAAAATATAAACGGAATTTACAACATCCTAGCCTGGACATATTAATTCAGAGGGCTTTCATGCGTTCCTGTTATTCTAGTTCATGCATGATGGACATGTACGGTACTATGAAGAACATGAGCACAGCACTCTGCTGCCCTCTACTGCTCAGACCATCACATTCTATTTACAGATAAACAGGTCCTAGTTTGACTCACAATTTTAAGTGGTTCAGGACTGCTTTCTACAGATAGGACCTAACTTTAAAGCAAGGAACCTATGTGAAAAGTCCAAAAAGATGCCTATTTTATAACAGCATTAACAGGCTACTTCTCCCCCATACCCCCCATCGCACATTATGTTCATCTAATCAAAACTTGCTATCCATCCCTAAGATACATTAACACTATGCTTACTAGCATCTTTTCTGTTAAGGCCCCTACCATCTGGAATTCAGCACCAAATTATATAAGAGAAATTACATCCCTGGATAAAATTTAAAAGTAACTTGAAGGCCTTTCTTTTTAAAGACGCATTTGGTGTATATAATAGTCTTTCTAAGGACGGTAGTGGAAATCTGTTCCTTGCCATATTTTAATCATGTTAGCTTATCTTACATTATTCTAGACTATTTTTTTTTTGTTCCCCTTCCTTTTGTTTTGGTCCTTTTCCCCCCTCTTTCTCTTTATACAAATTGTATTTCTGCCCTTCTCCATCCTGTATTGGTAAGTTAATGTTTGTCACTGCGTTTAACATAAGAACATAAGCAGTGCCTCTGCTGGGTCAGATCAGAGGTCTATCATGCCAAGCAGTCCGCTCACGCGGCGGCCCATCAGGTCCAGGACCTGAATAGTAATCCTCTATCTATACCCTTCTATCCTTTTCGTTCAGGAAATTGTCTAATCCCTTCTTGAACCACAATACCGTACTCTGTCCTATCACACCCTCTGGAAGCGCATTCCAGGTGTCCACCACCCTTTGGGTGAAGAACTTCCAAGCATTGGTTCTGAATCTGTCTCCTCTTAATTTTTCCGAATGCCCTCTCGTTCTTGTAGTTTTCAAAAGTTTGAAGAATCTGTCCCTCTCCACTTTCTCTATGCCCTTCATAATCTTGTAAGTCTCTATCTTGTCCCCTCTAAGTCTCCGCTTTTCCAGGGAAAAGAGCCCCAGTTTCTCTAATCTTTCAGCGTATGAAAGGTTTTCCATACCTTTTACTAGTCGCGTTGCTCTCCTCTGAACCTTCGAGTATCGCCATATCCTTCTTAAGGTACGGCGACCATTATTTTAAGTTGTTGTAAACCGTGCCAAGCTCCGCTTCCGTGGAGAGGATGCGGTATATAAACTTAAGGTTTAGTTTAGAAGAGGAAGGGAAAGGGAGAGAAGAGAGGGTAAAGGAGATTAAGTATCGAACAGATGAGCTCTGGAACAACCTTACCTCCCCTCTTCGGAACTTGAGCTCTCTCCAAGTTTTCCGCAAACATCTGAAAACCTGGCTTTTCTCAAAAAATGTAAGTCTCCCTCCAACTTAGGAATCAAGGAAACTCTTATATCTTGGCATCCCAAGTCCTCTAAATTTTCTTCACACTTCTACCTCTAACCCTCTGTTGTAGTTCCTTCCTATTTCTCCTACTGTAAACCGCGTCGAGCTCTACAAACGTGGAGATGATGCGGTATACAAACCTAAGGATTAGATTAGATTAGATGGGTTTTCAGTTTTCTTCGGAAGATGTGGCAAGGTTCAGGTCTGGTCTTTTCTGTAAGGCCATTCCAAGTTTTGACTCCTAGGAAGGTAAGCATGGAATGGAAAACTCGTTTATAGTGAAGATCTTTAGTGGATGGGAGATTTAGTAGCATCCGGTTGAGGGTTCTGCGGGAAGTAGACCATGCTATTGAGAAGAGTTGGATGAGTGGGGCCACAAAGTTTCCATAAAGTATGCGGTGAATGATGCAAGATATTTTGAATGTTAATCGTGAAAGGATGGATAGCCAGTGCATTTGTTTGATACTTTATTGAACAAAAAAATCAAAACAAAACCTTCAATAGGTTCCTTCAGGTTGGTATCACCTGATATCCTAGCAGTATTTAGAACACAAACAATAGTCAGTTCCCAGATTACTTGCTCCAAAAAGAGAAAAAACCAAAAACTGGTTCTTAATGTAAAGCTTTCTTCAAACACAAAAACTTTCCAGCCATGGCTTAAGGTAGTACACATTCCACATTTTCTCCCAGCTGCCATAACAGGAAAAGATCAGCTTGTTTCCATACTTTCAATAATGGGCTGCTCTGTTTCCTCTATCTCTATATCATGTGCAAAGTCTTCATCAGCGAACTCGATGTCCTGCCCAAACAGTTTCACCACTCTCTGTGACTTCTGTATCACCCACCTCTGCCTGGTCTGGTAGCCAGGAGGTTGTCTGTGGCTTCTTAATTCCTTGGGCAGCAATCTGTGACTTCCAACCGGCTGACTGGCTCTGGCTTGCTGGGTTGGGAGCCAGTGGGTACTCTCAGGCTGGTGCTCCCACTGCTTCTGGAGCTGGCTCCCCTGCTTTGAGAAAGTTACTCCCTTTTCTCTCACTACAGGAAGCTAATTAATCCTCCTTGCAGGTGTGTTGGAGTAGCCTGCTCTCATAGAGCTCCTCACCTGGCCTAAACCAATTGGAGACTGATTGGAAGAGGCTTGTATTCCAGCCCTGTTCTTCCCTTTCCCTGGCTCTAGGCCTGCTGGGAAATGTAGTCTTTCCCCTTGTTTCTTTATATCTGGCTTAGGTAAAGCTAAACCAGATCTGCCCGCTTTAGGCAGGGCTTTAGGAGGTTTCAGTGTTGGAAGGCTTGGCTTATTCCTAGGGGCTGCTTTGGGACTCTCCCTAGCTGGTTTAGGAATATTTGCAAGGGTTTTAACCTTATTTCCCTTCTCTGGCAAGGCTTCCTCACTAGGAACAGGGGTGGCCCTGTGACAGTATTCACAAAAAAAGAACATAGGAATAACCTTACTGGGTGAGACCAATGGTCTATCTAGCCCAGCAGCCAATCTTCACAGTATGTCTGCGTTTCGTGACTCCGCTAGAAACAGGCACTGGGCGAGATTTCTTTTATATACTAGTATTTTAGCCCGTTACATTAACTGGTGCTAGAATATATGTCTGTGTGTCTTTATTTCTGTCTCTCTCTCCCTCCCACTGTCTGTGTCTCTCCCTGCCCCCTTTGTCTGTCTTTCTGTGTCTCTCCCTGCTCCTGTGTCTTTCTATCTATCTGTCTCTCTCCCTGCCTCCTATGCAGCAGCATTTCTCTCCCACCACCTCCCTGTGCAGCAGCCACAGCAGCATTCCCTCCCCCTCCATTTCCCTCCCCCCACACCACTTCCCTGTGCAGCAGCAGCAGTGTTTCCCCTACCTCCCCTTCCCTTCCCGCGGTCTGGCCAGCTCTCTTAGTCCCTTCCCTTCCCGCAGTCCCGACAAACCTTCCGATTCCAGCAGCTTCTGCAGCACTCTACATATGCTGCTTCGGGGCCTTCTACTGCCCAGCAAATCAGGGCAGTAGAAGGCCCCGAAGCAGCGTGTGTAGAGTGCTGCAGACGCTGCTTGAATCGGAAGGTTTTCAGGACCCGTAGCCCTTGCCGGACCCGAAGCGAGCTCTGGGGGTTTTTATCCTTCAGACGGCAAGAGCCGCCGCGGCCGACAGGTTCCGCGCCGCTGCGCGCATGTGCACTCCTACCTGCGGGTCCCTACAGCGCATGGAAAATGGGAGCACACAGGTGAGAGTGCGCATGCGCGCTTAGGGCTTTATTATATTAGATATGACATATGATGTGATTACAATAGTCTCTTTATCCCTTCCTCTGTATCTTAATTTCCCTTCTTATCCTTCAGTTCAGTCTCTTTTTTTTCTTTCTCTCTTATCCTCTGTATCATTCCCCCCCACCACCTTTCTTTCTGGCTCCCTGACTTCTCCATCAGCTAGAGGGAGCAGTTTCCTCAGCAGTTGAGTTACTTGCCAGATCAGGCGCTTCTCTTTCCTCTTCTAGCCCTGTCCTCAGCCCATCCTTTCCCAGCACAGCCCAGAAACAAAGAGGCAGGGACACGGTCGCTGGAGACACTGTGGCTCGCTGCCACTTTCCATCACGTCATCTTCCGTCACGGCCTGCAGCCGACAGCCGACGTGGCCATCAGCCGCCGCTGCCGACATCCGCCTCGGGGGATTCTCGCACATGCACACTCCTACCTGTGGTGCCCTACAGCGCACGGAAAATGGGAGCATGCAGGTGGGAGTACGCATGCGCGCTTAGAGCTTTATTATATTAGATTTAATTCATTTTCTATCCTGTTTTCTCCAAAGAGCTCAAAACGGGTTACAGGTTAGCATACATAATATACAGTTAACAGGTTACACTTTGCCATAGTTACAGGACAAGTTTTTTTGATACAATTTTTTTATCCTAATTTGACAGCAGATAAAAACCTGAATGGTCCATCCAGTCTGCCCAACCCTACATGCTCCATAAAAAATCATTTAATTAAAATTGTCCTTTTTCTTAGATATTTCTGGGCCAGAGACCCAGAGCCCTGCCCGGTTGTGTGCTTAGGTTCTATCTACTGGTTTCCATCAAAGCTCACCCCAGCCCATCTTAACCATTTCAGCCATCAAAGCCCTTCCCAGCCAGTCCTCAACTGAATGTCCACATATGGGACACATGCCATACTAGACTGCCCAATACTGACCCTAGTTCCTTCAATATATACCCATTATTTTCTGATTAGAGATCCTCTGTGTTCATCCCACGCTTCTTTGAACTCTGTCATCGTTTTCTTCTCCACCACCTCCACCACCTCCCTCGGGAGTGCATTCCAAGGATCAATCTCCCTCTCCATAAAGAAGAATTTCCTAACATTACTCTTGAATCTACCACCCCTCAACCTCAAATTATGCCCTCTGGTTTTACCATTTTCCTTTCTCTGGAATAGAGTTTATTCTACGTTAATACCTTTCAGGTATTTGAATGTCTGAATCATATTTTCCCTCTCCCTCCTTTCCTCTAGGGCAGGGATAGGCAATTCCGGTCCTCAAGAGCCGGAGCCAGGTCAGGTTTTCAGGATAGCCACAATAAATATGCTTGAGATTGATTTGCATCTCAAGGAGGCAGTGCATGCAAATCCATCTCATTCATATTCATTGTGGATATCCTGAAAACCTGACTTGGCTCTGGCTCTCGAGGACTGGAATTGCCTACCCTTGTTCTAGGGCAGGGGTCTCAAAGTCCCTCCATGAGGGCCGCAATCCAGTCGGGTTTTCAGGATTTCCCCAATGAATATGCATGAGATCTATGTGCATGCACTGCTTTCAATGCATATTCATTGGGGAAATCCTGAAAACCCGACTGGATTGCGGCCCTCAAGGAGGGACTTTGAGATTCCTGCTCTAGGGTATACATATTCAGGGCTTCCAGTCTCTCCTCATACATGTTCTGGCTCAAACCTCCTACCATTTTCGTCTTCCTCTGGACTGCTTCAAGTCTTTTTTTATTTATAATTTAATAATTTACAATATCAAATGATACCAAAGAAAAAAAGGATTCTTACACAAAGTTTAACAATGCTTATACATATAACACAAAAATTCCTTTTCAAGCCCACAACAATGGGGAGACATGCTACTTTTCAAACTAACAAAAATAAGAAGAGAACTAAATTGGTTCTTCAAGTCTTTTTATGTCCTTCGCCAGATATGGTCTCCAAAATTGAACAAAATACTCCCAGTGGGGCCTCACCATTGACCTGTACAGAGGCATCAACACCTTCTTTCTTCTACTGGTCATGCCTCTCTATATACAGCCTAGCATCCTTCTGGCAACAGCCACTGCCTTGTCACACTGTTTCTTCGCCTTTAGATCAGACACTATCACCCAACACAGTCAAACCCAACTGGGCCCAGCATCGAAAGGGGGCAGAAGAGCAACCGGGCAAAAACTGAAGATTCCCTTGTATAGGTAATAAATCAGACACCCCCAGACTCCACCCCCCCAGGCCGAGTACCAAATTCCTCCAACTATCGCATAAGGAGCCCAATAAAAGCCTTGAGCACAAGTGAAAAGGGAGGGATGAGTGAGGAGTATGTAGCAAAGAAGACAAATTCCAAGGGGAATAGAAAGCCAATTCATAATCAAAACAGGTATAATCTTGTTGTTCCAGGATCCAATCCCCCAAGTAATGAAGTAAACAAGCATGATTATATTTTTGCATATCAGGAACACTTCTGTACCCTAAAACATGAAAGGCCTAAACCTGTTTCTAGGCCCGCCTGAAGAAAAACCAGGACCACTGAAATGGGAGCCCTCTCAGGCTCCACGGGATCCTTAACACACCACTATTGGAAAGCCTTCCAGGCTTTGGCATAATACGCTATAGTACAGGGTTTCATCAAGCACAAAAGAGTCAAGAAAACTACATCTTAAAACAGCATGCGAGCTTACTGGCCCAAGAGAGCGCTCCTAGTGCCCTCTGATTGAGGCGTGTACACCACCGCCTTAGCATCGTCAGAGAATACTCACACCACTTGTCCTTCCAGAAGGCGAGTAACGCCAGCCGAATTTCCATGAGCTCCAGTTGAATGATTGACCAACACTTCTGACGAAGAGTCTACTGCCCCTGGAGCGATTCCTACAGTGAGCACCTCAACCTGACAGGATGAAATCATGAGGAGCTATGGTCAGCTTCAAACACCTGATAACTTCAGTAAGGCTAGGAAGAGAATGAAGATTAAAATTGGTTAAGGAGCTAAGGGGTAACCATGTGGTAGGAGATACAGATGATGGAACTGATATTATTTATTCTTAAAATAGATAGCCAATACTTGGAAAGTATGCATGGATCCTGAAGGTTCCAGTGGGGGAGCAAAGAGTGGTAATAGATTTGAGCATTTTGTAGAGAATAGCAGTATTTGGTGCTTTAGTTATTTTGTTAGTAAAACAGATAGTTTGGCAGTTAGGATGGCTGTTTTATAAGATCAGGCAATTTCTTTGAAAGTAGAAAGAGAAGCAGAAGCATACCGGCATCTATCATGAAAGTAGCTACAATTATAGCCCTAGCGATGGATTTCTCTACGAATGCTTGCAAATGTGTCATTTAATTCAATTCCCTTCCTAGCTTTTGTGATTGATCCAACAAGATAAGAAAACTTTTGAAAAGATGGTTAAGATTCATCAAAATACAGAATCACCCTAAAATACATTTTTAATATTTTATACTGAGATAGAAACATAGAAATTGACGGCAGATAAGGGCCACGGCCCATCCAGTCTGCCCACCCTAATGAAACTCCCCTGCCTTTACTTTGCGAATAGATCCCACTTGGCCTTAAAATCAGGCACGCTGCTGGCCTCAATCACCTGAAGTGGAAGACCATTCCAGCGATCAACCACCCTTTCGGTGAAAAAGAATTTCCTGGTGTCACCACGCAGTTTCCCGCCTCTGATTTTCCACGGATGTCCTCTTGTTGCTGTGGGACCCTTGAAAAAGAAGATATCCTCCTCTGCATCGATGCGGCCCGTGAGATACTTGAACGTCTCGATCATGTCTCCCCTCTCTCTGCGCTCCTCGAGCGAGTATAGCTGTAATTTATCCAACCGTTCTTCGTACGAGAGATCCTTCAGTCCCGAGACCATCCAGGTGGCCATTCTCTGGACCGACTCCAGCCTCAGCACATCCTTACGGTAATGCGGCCTCCAGAATTGCACACAGTATTCCAGGTGGGGTCTCACCATGGATCTATACAGAGGCATAATGACTTCAGGCTTACGGCTGACGAAACCCCTGCGTATGCAACCTATGATTTGTCTTGCCTTGGAAGAAGCTTGCTCCACTTGATTGGCAGCCTTCATGTCCTCACTGACGATCACCCCTAAGTCCCGTTCTTGTTAGGATCTCGCCATTAAGGGTATAAGTCCTGCATGGATTTTGGGTACCCAGGTCCATAACTTTGCATTTTTTGGCATTGAAGCTGAGCTGCCATGTCTTAGACCAGGTCTCTAGTAAGAGTAGATCGTGCATCATATTGTCGGGCATTGAATTTTTTTCTATTGTACTTTTGCCCACTACATTGCTTAGTTTGGCGTCATCGGCAAATAATGTTATCTTACCTCGGAGTCCTTCTGCCAAGTCCCTTATAAAGATATTGAATAGTATTGGGCCCAAGACAGAGCCCTGGGGCACCCCGCTGATCACCTCCGCCATTGCAGAGGGGGTGCCTTTCACCATCACCCTTTGAACCCTACCTCCAAGCCAGTTCCCAACCCACTTCGTCAATGTGTCACCCAAATCTATGGAACTCATCTTGCTTAGCAACCTGCGATGAGGTACGCTATCGAATGCCTTGCTAAAGTCCAGGTATACGATGTCCAGGGACTCTCCAACATCTAACTTCCCCGTCACCCAGTCAAAGAAGCTGATCAGGTTGGATTGGCAGGATCTCCCCTTAGTAAATCCATGTTGACGGGGATCCCGTAGGTTCTCTTCATTCAGGATCGTATCTAATTGGTGTTTGATAAGAGTTTCCATTAGTTTACTCACTATTGATGTGAGACTCACTGGTCTGTAGTTTGCCGCTTCTGTCTTGGAGCCTTTCTTGTGGAGTGGAATGACGTTAGCCTTCTTCCAGTCCAACGGGATGCTACCTGAACTAAGGGAGAGGTTGAAGAGCGCTGACAGTGGCTCCACCAAGACATCACTTAACTCCCTGAGCACCCTGGGGTGCAGGTTGTCCGGTCCCATTGCCTTGTAAACCTTGAGCTTTGACAGCTCCACGTAGACACTGTTGGGCGTGAATTTGAAATCGCTAAATGGGTCTACTGAGTCAGCCCTTGTCTGTAGCTGAGGTCCATGCCCCGGCGCTTCTCGGGTGAAGACAGAGCAGAAGTATTCATTTAACAGTTGGGCTTTTTCTGAGTCCTTTTCCACATAGTCTCCGTCTGGTTTCCTTAGACGTACTATTCCCCCTGAGTTTTTACTTCTGTCACTGATATACCTGAAGAATGATTTATCTCCCTTCTGGATGTTCTTTGCTAGAGATTCCTCCATGTTGAATTTAGCCTCCCTGACTGCTGTTTTGACGGCATTTGACTTGGTCAGGTATTCTGCTCTGGAGTCCTGTTCCCTTGATTGTTTGTAAGAGATTAATGCTTTTTTCTTTTCTTTGATGAGGTCTGAGATCTCCGCAGTGAACCACTGTGGTTTATTGTTTCTACGGCATTTACTTACCAGCTTAACATAACGGTTCGTCACTTCCTGTATGGTGGCTTTCAAAGTCGACCACATTTCTTCCACATTATCGGTTTCTGCTTGGCTTTGTAGCATCTGGTGAACAAAGTCACCCATCTCTTGGAAGTTTGTGTCCTTGAATTTGAGGACCTTGGTTAGTGTTGCAGATTTAGTGAAGCCTTTCCCAAGATTGAACCATATCATGTTGTGGTCGCTGGAGGCCAATGTGTCTCCCACTGAGACCTCTGTGACACTTTCACCATTGGTAAGTAACAGGTCCAGTATTGCCTGATCCCTTGTTGGTTCCAACACCAGTTGCCTGAGATGTGCTCCCTTCAAGGAGTTTAATAGCCTCCTGCTGCTGCCGGAAGCAGCGGTAAGTGTGCCCCAATCCACATCAGGCATGTTGAAGTCACCTATCAATACTGTGTCCCCACGCAAGGTGATATTCTCTATATCTCCAATCAATTCCATATCCAGGTCATCCTGTTGTCTTGGGGGTCTGTAAATAACGCCAAGATACAGGCATTTGTCCTTCCCTCTGGCCAAATTAACCCAAAGGGATACTAGTCTTAAAAAGTGGAAGTCTAAGAACTTCAAATTGATATGACAAAGGCTATTCTCTAGTACCTCCATCTTGTTTTCCAGAACATTCCCCTTCATCAGAAACTAAATTAAATGCTTAAGAAGCAGGTTGTACTCCTTGGGTTAGTTCTGAGGGAGGCCACGTTTTCTTTATCATTAGTTCAGATCTGCTGCAGTTTGATTTTGGCTTTGTTGATTGACATTCAAGTCCTTTCTATTCTGATCATTATTAATAATTATCAAGTTTGTCTCTCTAATTTCATGCAAAGCTGTTAGGGAAAGAATTTGATTTCTTATTCATTTTAGAATCATCCAAGTACAACATCTTCAAGTCTTTCAGTTATTTGTGGTTATTAAATGTTAGGTCTTTGAAGAAGAAGACCACACTGGTTTCTGATATGATTTATGAGTATGGAATAGGAGTGTGGTACTGTGTGGAATAGGAGTGTTGCACTTTCAGAAGAAAAGAATGACTAGAACTGGGGATAGTCTCAAGCTAGACCCCCATGTTATTTCTTTTGAGAATATCTCCACATTATCCATTCTAAGCTGATGAAATAGATGTTGCTGGCTGTTACAGAGAACCAAAAAATGGAGTGATCTTAGGGAGGAAAGGGAAATCAATGTGTTGAGATAAACGTATATGTTACTTGAAAGCGCAGTTGGGTAATGAATTGTTCCAAAGAATAAAATTAGAACAGTTTATGGTTGCTGATGCCCAGATGTGGCAACGTTTCCTGCTAGTTGCACCTCAGAACAAGAACAATCAGCTACTTAGACTGGAAAGCCTCCCCAAGGTCCTTTCAGTATTGAGGTGCCATAATATTATCGGGGTTTCTTAAGAGTATCCACGACTCCTTTGCACTTTTAGCCAGGCAGCGTGTGAGGAAACCCGTTGATCTCTGCAAAGCAGAGTCATCTGACACCATTATCCAGCGTGTGCGTGGGAAGAGTGCAAGGTATGTGGCATAACTGGTGAAAGGTAATATGTTTGCTTCAAACATCTAAAAAACTAAAGGCATTCTCTTTCCATTTAACCATTTCTATCTGTATAGAATCCTCTCCAATATAAATATATAGACACAAATATAAAGCTATTGGGGGGGGAGGTTAATTCTAGACAATAAACTCACATATCATGAACAAATAAGCTCGGTAGTCCAGAAATGCTTCTACAAATCAAAGTTGATATGCTCCATTTCACTTGCCTCTCTCAACATTCTTATCCATTCCTTAGTCATTTCTCACTTTGATTATTGTAACTCCCTATATCAAGGTATAACACAGAAGAAAATTTGACGGCTACAAATTCTTTAAAGCATATCAGTAAAAATTAAAAATTTGATCATGTGACCCCTTTTCTCAGGAAGGCTCATTGGTTGCCCATTTCACACTGTATAACCTTCAAAATCCTGCTTCTCACTCTTCAAACAAGACGAGCATTCTCCAGCTTTTATGGACAAACTACTTATTCCATCGAGAAGCTTACTTTATAACATTTTATTGAAGAAATACAATAAATACATAATAATATAACACAGTAAAATAGTCATTACATTTAAATTGACCATATTAACTTCTAATAAATACAATGTTGTAAATCCGTGTTCAGATCGGATCCTAATTTAATTGATGTGAACTGCCTAGAACTCTTTGGGTATGGCGGTATACAAGAACTTAATAATAATAATAATAATAAATGTTTATCATTCCTTCAAAATAAATTTTTATATCTCTCAATATGTTCCCTCAATTTCCGACCCCTCCCCCCCCCCCCCGTATTTTATACTATAACATTTTATTGAAGGAATCAAATAAATAAACAATACGAGGCAAGGCTTCCCTTTATCCCCTTTATTATTTATTTTAACGTTGGATCCTTTAATTAGAGATATTATTTTAATTGATGATATTAAAGGGGTAAATATAGGGGCTTTTACTTTTAAAATTGCTGCATTTGCAGATGATATTCTAGTACATTTAACTAATCCTCGTCTTTCTTTGCAAACATTATTAGAATGTATTAAAGAATATGGAGATTTCTCTGGTTTTAAATTAAATATGGATAAATCTGAAGCATTAGCGACCAATGATAAATTAAATAGAGAATGGGGTCCAGATTTTCCTTTAAAGTGGACAGAAAAGTATTTTAAATATTTAGGTATTTATTTGCCGGGGAATCCTAAATGGTTATATGAGGTAAATATTCCAACTTTGCTTAATTATACTAAACTAAAATTACAAAAATGGCAGAATTTACCTTTATCTTTGGGGGGTAGGATTGCTTTATTTAAAATGATAATTTTTCCAAAATGGTTATATGTTTTCCAGATGATCCTTTTGGTATTGAATAATGGTGATTGGCGGAAATTACGTACTTTAAGTATAAAATTTTGTTGGGCAGCTAAAAAACCTAAATTGTCTTTTGATTTTTTATTAGGTCCGGGTATAAAAGGAGGTTTAGGGTTTCCAGATATTCGTATTTATAACTGGGCTTGTTTATTACGACATATAAAGGATTGGGTTCTAGAGAATGATTAATTTACCCCTTTGTCATATGAAAAAGCATTTTTTCACCCTTATCATTTATTATTTTTGATTCAAGTATCAATGTCAAAGATTACCAGATTATTTAAAAGGAAATTCTATTTTGATTCCATTAAGATTACTATGGAATAAATTATTGAAATTTTGGGAATATCATCAAATTGTTACTGATTTTTTGCTTATTTTTTGCTTATTCAAGGAAATAGTGATGTTACTTTTAGACATTGGGCAAATAAAGGGATTAAATTTATTGCTCAGCTTTTAGATGAGTCTGGGAGATTGTGTAGATTTCTAGAACTTTCCTTGTTGGAAATGGTCCAGGGGCATTGTATGGACATATGCAAGTACAACATTATGTAAATCAAATCATAAGAGGGGGGATTTCATTGGGTGTACACGATAGGATCTTACATTTTTTTAACCAATGTAATGATATTCCTATTTCGGTATCTTTATTACATAAATTGTGGTGGAGTTTGATTCCAAATAGAACATATGACAATATTATACAAAAGTGGAGTGATGAAATGGGAATTCAATTATCACTTCAAGATTTCAGTCAAGCTATTCATCGTTTGCCTAAAATTATTACAGGATATATTTGGAGAGAATGTACATATAGAGTTTTACATAGGGCATTTTTTTCACAAGTACAAGCATTTCATACAGGATTAGTTAATTCTTCTATTTGTATCAAATGTGAGAAGGATTCCAATACTTTGTCTCATGCATTTTGGAAATGTCATTTGATCAAATCTTTCTGGTCTGCCATCCTATTATTTTTGGGGTCATTATGGAATTATCAATTGGTTGAATCTCCAAAAGGTGTGTTGTTTGGTAAGGCAGCAGCTTGTGGGGTTTTTGGACATGAGATGTATTCTTTTTCAAAAAGCATGTATGATTGGTCATAAATGCATATTACAATATTGGTTACAAAAAGATCCTCCAAATTATTGGCAATGGAGGAATCAATTCCATCGTTTAATTTTATTTGAGGTTTGTAAATTTCCTTATATACATGTTTAAAAAATTTATTTTGAAGGAATGATAAACATTTATTAGAAGTTAATATGGTCAATTTAAATGTAATGACTATTTTACTGTGTTATATTATTATGTATCTATTGCATTTCTTCAATAAAATGTTATAAAGTAAAGTACAGTCCTTCTCTTTGGAGGTTTAATTAACTTGAGTCAGTCTCTTTAATTGCAATAAAGTAAAGTACAGCAACCTGGTAACCTTCCGCGCGAAGGGCTCGCGCGGGGCCTCGCGCCACAGTCTTTCCCGCGCTATTTAAGGGCGGGCCGCAAGCGGGCGGCTCCGCCATGGCGCCCGCGACGGTGCTGGTCGTGGTGGCGGCGGTAGCGGCGAACTGCTCGGGGGCGGGCAACGGCAGCCTGGCTCAGGGGGGCGGCGGCGGCTGGGCGTGGTGCTGCGCGCGGGCCCTGAAGGTGGGCGTCATCGCGGCGCTGGGCAGCCTCATCATCGTGGGCAACGGCTTCGCGCTGCTCGTGACCGCGTCGTCGGTGGCGGGCTGGTCGCGCAGCAGCCGCCACATCCTGCTGTCGCTGACGGCCGCCGACGCGGCCCTGGCGCTGCTGGTGGTGCCGCTGAACCTGTACGGCAGCCTGGCGCTGGGCGGCGAGGCCGAGACGCCGCCGGGCTCCTACTGCCGCGCCGTGGCCTTCCTCAACTCCAGCGTGTTCGCCTCGTGCATCTACTCGCTGGCCGCCATCAGCCTCGAGCGCTACGTGGCCGTCTTCTTCCCGCTGCGCCGCGCGCGCCTGTTGAGCGCGCGGCGCGTGCGGCTGCTGATCGCCGCCGCCTGGCTGCTGCCGCCCGCGCTGTTCTTCCCCGTCGCCCTCCCGGGCGGCGCCGTGGTGCGCGTCTACTTCTCGCGGGCCTCGCTGCTCTGCTGCCCGGACTACGCCAGCAACGCGCCCTACTCGCTGCTGCTCACGGCGCTCATCTTCTTCCCCTGCGCGCTCATCGTCACGGCGGCCAACGGGCGCCTCTGGCTGGCGGCGCGCCGCCAGCGCCTCCGCCGGGGCCGAGCCCGTGACGTCGCCTCGCGCGTGCTGCTGCCCGTCGTGCTCGCCTTCCACGTCTGCTGGCTGCCCTCCGTCGTCACGGTGCTCTACAACGGTGAGTGCACGCGCTCGCGGGGCCCAAATGGCACTGGTGAAACATGCGCAGGCCCTTCACCCCTCTTCTACTTTGGAACATTTCATCACATGTCTTTCATTTCTTCAAAATAAATTTAAAAATTACCTATTGCAACCTTTTACCTTCCCCCCTCATTTTATATATAACTTTTTATTGAAGAAATGCAATAAAGATATAAAATAATCATTACATTTAAATTTATAATATCAACTTCCAACATATGTCTATCATTCCTTGAAAATAAATTTTTCAAATTACCTATTTACAACTCTTAATACATTCCTTCACCCCTCTTAAACATATAAGCTACAAGCTAACTTCAAGCCAGTACAGCACAACGGGGAAAAAACGCCTCAGATGTTACAAAGCTGACATAGCTTTGAAACTAGAAAGGAGAGATTAAATTGTTGATTAGCTCCCTTTCAACATTCTATCAAAGGCCAGAAAACCCCCTAAGGCTTGCTTGAAAAAAACAAAGCAGCACTTATCTTTCTTCTGAGCCAATGGCTTGAAGTTAGCTTGTGTTTAAGAGGGGTGAAGGTACTGAGCATGTTTCACCAATGTGTATTTAAACTGGAAACTTTGTTTTGTTTGACTTAAAATGTACATATACATATTATTAACTTCAAAATTGCATTTTTATCAATCATACCAATACTTCAAAAACATTCCCATGCTCCCACCCCAATACAAGATCAAAACCAAAGTACATTAATTCAGACATGTAATGAAAATTATTTAAACTTATTGATCAATATATAATACTCCTCCATCCACCCTCCCTGAATGTGCAACTCAAATATGAAATAAGGGATAATCCAGCTAATCAATTTTAACAAAATTTGTCAATGGACTCCAACTTAATTTAACTTATTATTTCCCAAAATTTCTGCATTCATTTTCTCATATTGTAGCATAAACATAAAGAATCCCACCAGAAGGACAAATTAAGCCGATTCCAATTTTTTCATTTTTTGGTAACCATTTGCATAACTATCCCAGTCATGATAGCAAATAATCTGCTTTTATATTTGTTCAAAGGAGGTTTAGGTGTATCACAATGTATCACAACTACAGATAAGAGACAGCCAAAATGACCTGTTTCATGATTACGAGTTTACACCCAGTAGCGTCTACCACGAACTTTCAAGACTCAAAGTAGACAAAGCCATGGGACCAGACAATCTACACCCCAGGGTACTCAGAGAGCTGAGTGAAGTTCTGGCTGAACCACTATCCGTGCTTTTCAATCTTTCCATGCGCATGGGAAAAGTACCCCTAGACTGGAAAACAGCTAACGTAATTCCACTCCAAAAAGGGCTGCAGAACAGAGACAGAAAATTACAGACCGGTGAGTCTTACATCCATAGTGTGCAAACTCATGGAAACACTGATCAAACAGAAACTTGACAAAATTCTAGACGAAGAAAATTTACGTGATCCACACCAACACGGATTTACCAGGGGAAGGTCCTGCTAATCTAATCTGATTGACTTCTTTGACTGGGTGACCAGTCATCTGGATGCCGAGGAGTCCCTGGACGCGATATATTTGGACTTCAGCAAAACTTTTGATAGTGTCCCACACCGCAGGCTATTGAACAAACTAAAATCGATGGGATTAGGGGATACATTCACTAAATAGGTAAGGGATTGGCTAGATGGTAGGCTTCAAAGGGTGATGGTAAACAGTGCCCCCTCCAAAATGTCAGCAGTGACGAGTGGAGTACCTCAGGGCTCCGTCTTAGGGCCGATTCTATTCAATTTATTCATAGGAGATTTGACCCAAGGGCTTAGAGGAAAAGTATCACTGTTTGCCGACGACGCCAAACTATGCAACATAGTAGACAAAAGCAGTGTGCCTGACTTTATGACGCAGGACCTACGGCAGCTGGAACAGTGGTCATCAACTTGGCAGTTAGGCTTCAATGCTAAAAAATGTAATGCACCTAGGCAAAAAAAATCCACACAGAGCTTACACACTGAATGGTGAAACCTTGTCCAGGACCATGGTGGAACGTGATTTAGGAGTGATCATTAGCAATGATATGAAGGCTGCCAATCATGTGGAGAAGGCTTCGTCCAAGGCAAGACAAATGATGGGCTGCATCCGTAGGGGTTTTGTCAGCAGAAAACCTGAAGTCATAATGCCACTGTACAGATCCATGGTGAGACCTCATCTCGAGTATTGTGTTCAATTCTGGAGACCACACTACCGGAAAGATGTATTGAGAATTGAGGCGGTTCAGCGAATGGCTACCAGGATGGTCTTGGGGCTCAGGGATCTCACGTATGACGAAAGGTTAAAAAAACTGCGGATGTACTCACTAGAGGAGCGAAGAGAGAGGGGTGACATGATTGAGACCTTTAAATATATCACGGGGCGTATAGAAGTGAAAGATGATATCTTCAGTCTTACAGGGCCCACGGTAACCAGAGGACACTCGCTGAAAATCAGGGGAGAGAAATTTCAAGGTGATGCTAGGAAGTAGAGAATGACACGGTGGCGGTTTACCCGCGGCCACCGCATTTTAGCCGCGGGTCACCCGCCGAAAACGGGGAAGAAAACTAGCAGTCGCTGCGGCGACGGGGACAAGGCCATTCTCCGCCCGCGGGGCGGTGAATGGTCTTGTCCCCGCAGTGAGGCATGAAGGATCGCGCGGTCCCCGCAGCTCACACCCGCCTGCCCAATCGATTCTAGTGTTTAGCCAGCTCTCTCCCTTCTCCTCACCTTAGTTTGTAGATTTTCTTTTTCGGCGACCCGCACGCTATCAGCCGCGCACCCGCTGCTGCTCAGTTTCGATCTTCTGCTCTGACGCAACCGGAAACAGGAAGTTGCAGCAGAGCAGAAGATTGAACACTGAGCAGCCGCGCGTACAGGTCGCCGAAAAAGAAAACCTATAAACTAAGGTGAGGAGAAGGGAGAGAGCTGGCTAAACACTAGGATCGATTGGGCAGGCAGGTAGTGGCTGCGGGGACCGTGCGATCGCTAGTGTTCCCGGCTCAAATTGGAAGGAGGGAGTGAAAGGGAAAAGGATTCTGGGCCAAGGGGATGAAGTCGGAAAGAAAAACCCACAGCAGGAAAGAAAGGGAAGGACTGGCAGGTGAGCCAGATGCTAGAAGCAGGGGGGGGGGGAAGAAAGAGGGAAAAAAGCTAGATGGGGTTGAAAAGAAGAGACACACTGGTATGGAAGAGGAAGATAGGGGAAATCTGGACACAGGAAGGTAACAGAAAGAGGGGAAATTATGTGCATGGGGCATAGGGACAGAGACATAAAGGGGACATGCCATGGGGATGGTATATGGACACAGGGGGGGCAATGACAGATACATAGGGGAGATATTAGAAATGGAGAAAATAGGAGCACAGAAGCGAGATGGTTTGTGGGGATGGGACAGGGACCGAGCTTGCAGGCTCCAGTGGCTTGCACAAATTACATTATAACGTGCCATGAAAATAAGAGGAAGGAAGGTAGATAGGCCACGCGAGAGGAGCTGAAGGGTAGTAGAAAGGAACAGATGGTAAAGGAGGGAGGGAAGGGTGGTGGTGGAAAGGAATAGAACAGACATTGAAGGAGGATGGAGAGGAACAGACCCCCAAGGGAAATGTGGAAGACAGAGTGGGAAGAAGACAGATGCCAGACTATGCGGGAGCGGAGGGAAGAAGATGGGTGCTAGACCAATTGGGGGGGGGGGGTTAAGGGAGAGGCACAGTAACAGCAAATGGAAGACGCAGAGAGAAGACACACAGTGGATGGAAGGAATTCAATGAGAAGATGTGGAAAGCAGAAACCAGACAACAAAGGTAGAAAAAAAAATTATATTTATTTTTTGCTTTAGGATAAAATAGTATATTAGTTGTGTTGATAAAAATTTATAAACAAAGCCCTGCCAGCTGAACATCTCTTTCTCTAGTTCAGCAGCAGGAACTTTGATTTATAAGAAAGGAATAAGCTAAATATTACAGTACTAAGGCTTATATGGATGCAGCGGGGACGGTGACGGGGCGGTGAAAGGGATGGCGGTGACGGGACGGTGAAGGGAACGGCGGTGACGGGGCGGTGCAGAGGATGGTGGGCCGGTGACGGGGCGGTGACGAGGACAGATTTTTTCCCCGTGTCATTCTCTACTAGGAAGTACTTCTTCACCAAAAGGGTGGTCGATCATTGGAACGAGCTGCCTCAGCAGGTGATTGAGGCCAACAGCGTGTCAGATTTTAAGAGAAAATGGGATATTCATGTGGGATCTATAGGGGAGTAAGAATCAGGGAGAGGGTCATTGGTATGGGCAGACTCGATGGGCTATGGCCCTTTTCTGCCATCAATTTCTATGTTTCATCTCATAAGATAGCAGAATTGATTCCAAAATCAAGTTGATTTGTCCCCATATTAATTTCCAAAAGTTGAGTATCGAGGGACAATAGAACAAAAGATGATCCAGTGTCCCTATTCCAAGATGACAATGCCAGCTATCTAATTTTTGTAAACAGAGTAAAAAAAAAACTCTTATGTAACAGTAAAAAAACAAGTTTGTCTCAGATACTGACCCTGTACATCTCATCCTCCAAGTCCAAATCTGTAGCTACTGAGTAGCAGAAATTAGCTGCTTTAATCTCAATGCTCCAAATCTCTTTTAGGCTATTGTGTCATTGTTATTAAAAAATGCATTCGGATAAATACCCTATGCGACACAGCAGCTATTGCAGTAAATAATGACCACTTTTGACAGGTATTTATCTAACCAGGTAAAGTGAAAATTACTCATCTTTCCCACAAATAGGCGTATAAATAAGTTTTACTGTTTTACATATAATCACGTTTGTAAATACAGTACACGAGGCAATTGAACATGAAATGAAGAAAAACTCACAAACAATACCTCATGGGCATTAAAAAAATAACTCCTTTATTTTGCTCAAAAATGCTCTGAAATGCAAAAAATCAAGGAAAATATTCAAAAAGGTCAGGATAGCAACAAAACAGTTACTTATCTTTGCCAGGGATCGGCAAATGTAATGATATATAAAATGGTGAAACTTAAACTTTATGCACCTATTTTTGCAGCAGTTATGCATTATTTATCTAAGCTAGGCCAATCTTTTTAATGCTGTTGTAAGATATTCCTAGCTTCTCTGCTAAAGATTAAACTTGTGAACTTGCAAAACCTCATTGCCACCAGAAGTGAATGTTAAGCATAGAATTGAATGTCCAAGTAGATTACCTCATAGCAACTTGATACAGAGAGATGTTGGCTTAAGATCCAAATATTATACAATATTCAAGAATAATGGCTTTTCTTTAACTGGATCAGAAGGATTTCAGGTAAAAACCATATGAACTATCCAATCAGAACAATTGGCGATCCAACATAAAAATCTACAAACAATTGATAAAAAAAATACTAGCTCAAAAGGTATCAATACAAAAGAACTGTTCAACTTGGTAACAAATTTATTTTACACCACACACTACACTTAGGGCTCCTTTTACTAAGGTGCTCTAGCATTTTTAGCGCACGCACAAGATTAGCATGCGCTAGCCGAAAAATTACCGCCTACTTAAAAGGAGGCAGTAGCAGCTAGTGCTATTCCACATGTTAAGGCCCTAATGCACCTTTGTAAAACAACCCCTCAGTTTATGCATAATAAGCTACCTTCAGCAAATGATTTAGCACAGCATTTTGATTCTAAACCCCCCCCCCCAAAAAAAAAAAAGTATTATTATTTGAAAGGATGGGTGCCTCCGGGTAGAAATCTGACCACTTTTGTCCAGATCAGGTTGGACTTATGCGAGGCTTTGTTTCATTCTTTGGATGAAGTAGGCAAGGTTCAAGTTCAGATTTTTCCAGGGCAGCTTTTATCTCTATAGGAACACAAATACACAGCAAATGTAACAGTACACACAAGCAATTGAGGCGGAAGGTTGCATTTAGTGGTTTATTGGTAGGTGTCTAGAAAAGGGAGATCATGTTTACGTGTTGCAATTTTTTTGCTAAATAGACAGATTTACTATTTCAAACGTAAGACAATCAGTATTACAAAACACTACAAATTCCCCTCCTTTTATGTAAGTGCCAGAAGACAATTATTAATGTGACTAAATAGGCAACTAAATAACATTAGATGGTTAAACAGTATTTATATTGTAGATACTTTATAAAATATCTGTTGTATATAATTCATAATTAAATGTCAAAAACAATTTTAGAAAGTGTCTGTTATTTACAGCATATATTATGCCATAATGTTATTATCCCAGGACAAGCAGGCAGGTATTCTCACTAGTGGGTGATGTCATCCGACAGAGCCCCGATGCGGACGTCTCACAAGCATACTTGCTTGAAGAAACTTCAGAAGTTTCGAGATGCCCGCACCGCGCATGCGTGAGTGCCTTCCCGCCCGATGCACCGGGCGTGTCTCCTCAGTTCTTTTCTTTCCGCGGAGCTGAGAAGTTTTGCTTCAACTCTTTGCGCTGAGTGAACCCTTGTTCTTGCCTTCTAGTGCTCGCGGTTTTGAGTTTATTTCTCTTATCGTGTGTTCTATTCTGTCGTTTCATTGTTTTTTCAAAAAAAAAAAAAAATTTTTTTTCCATAGATTCGACCGGATCGGCCGTGTGGCTGGGGCTCCACAGCTTCGATCTAGCGGCGGAGCTCTTTCGGCCTATGTCCCAGCCTATTACCGGTTTTAAAAAGTGTATCAAGTGCCAGTGCGCAATTTCGCTGACGGACCCACATCGACGCTGTTTACAGTGTCTCGGGCCTCAACATCTTCCGAAATCGTGCCGGCCTTGTTCCACTCTAACAGCATGTACTTTCAAGCGTCGCTGTTTCCTGTGAGAGTCGATGTTTGCTATGGAGGCTTCCAAGGAGCCTTCGGCTTCGACCAGCGCTTCGCCTTTGACGTCGGCATCTGCTCCTGCTGCATCGGGTCTTTTGAAACCGGCTTCCTTCGTTCCGGTTTCGACCCCGCCTCCTGCTCCGGTGCCTTCTTCGGTCTCCTCAGGTCAGGTGACTCCGCAGACCATTCCCCCGGTGGTTCTTAAGGTGCCTAAGGCTTCTAAGGCTAAGCACTCGGCTGCCCAGGACCGCGAAGACCGTGCAGGGGGTCCCACTTCGGATGCGGTCGCTCATGGAAGCCCACTTCCTCGAGCTCATGACTACCATGGGGCCCAAATGGCTTGCCACAATCCAGCATGGGCATGTGGAACCTCCTCGTGGGGTCGAGCCGCCCCCTCCTCCTCCGCCTCGCCGCTCGCTCTCACTGCTAGGCGAGGAGGTTCGGCGTTTGGCTGCAAGTTCATCGAGGAGTGCTTTGCTTAGTGAGCTGCAGCCTCTGGAACCCATCCCCGCCTCAGACAGAGACAATTGGGATTTGCCTCCGAGGAGCCGAAGCCCTGTGCGTCATCAGGAGGATTTCTTCCTGAGCCCCTTGCCTGCCAAGCCATCTCCCGACCCGTGGCATGCTGCTCGAGAGGCGTCGACCCGACCTCCTCTTCGCTCTACGGCCTCCAGCCCCATCTACTCGTTGGAGGCCTCTGCGGAGCCATCTTCGCATCGTCGTTCCAGATCTCCTTCGAGACGGAGTGCGGGGCGCCGCTCCAGGCATTCTACCGTCTTGCCTCAGCAGAAGCTTCCTCGTATGGTGTATTCATCTTCGGAAGTCTCGCCTCCTCCGGGCCCAGAGTTCGAGGATACCATCAGATCGTTCTCTCCTTGTAGATCCCATGTCTCCTTGGATTAGGAGGCCTCGACTTCATCGAGTCCGTCTCGGCATCCTATGTTGGCGGTCCAGCTGTCTTTTTCATCTTTTCTGCGGCAGATGGCGGATGATCTTGACATCACCTTGGACTCGGGTTCCCGCTACTCCAAGGAGTACCTGGATACCATGCATCTGCCTCATCCTCCTGCTGAGTCTCTTCGCCTGCCTCTACACAAGCTCCTCGACCAGACATTCATGCGCTGTTTTGAAACACCGTACTCCATTCCTGCCATTCCTGGCAAACCGGATGCCAGGTATCGCACAGTGCACCATAAGGGGTTTGAGGGCTTCCAACTCTCCCATCAATCCCTGTTGGTCGAGTCCTCCCTTAAGCGATCTCATCCGTCCCAGGTATATGCCTCGGTACCCCCGGGTCGAGAGGGGAGGACCATGGATAAGTTCGGGAGGCGCATCTACCAGAACTCGATGATGGCTTCCCGAGTTCTCAATTACACCTTCCATTTTGCCACCTATTTGGAGTTCTTCCTTCCAGTGCTTCGGAAGTTTATGCCTTACATCGACTCTCAAGCTCGTTTTGAATACGAGGAGGTTGTCGCCTCGCTGTCCCAGCTGCGTCTTCAATTGATGCAATCCTCATATGATGCGTTTGAGCTCTCGGCACGGGCTGCCGCCTGTTCCGTGGCCATGCGTCGCTTGGCATGGCTTCGGACCATTGATATGGATCCGAACCTCTAGGACAGGCTTGCCAACGTCCCGTGTGCAGGTGCGGATTTGTTTGATGAGTCCATCGAGACGGTGACAAAAAAGCTGTCGGACCATGAGAAGTCATTCCAGTCCATCCTTCGTCCAAAGCCTAAACCTACTCAGTCTCGATCTTCTCGACCACCCTTGATATACCAAAGGCGTTACACTCTCAGGCAGGCTCCTGCTGCGAGGCAACCGGCGAAGAGACAGCCTCCGCAGAAGTCTCAACAAAAACCTCAGCCTTCTGCTGTTCCCAAGGCTCCTCAGCCTTTTTGACTCTCTTGTCGGGAGCATAACCAACACCGTTCTGCTATCCCCTGTCTTTCCAATTGGGGGTCGCCTCCATCATTTTTACCATCGATGGATGGCTATAACCACCGACCTTTGGGTCCTTACCATCGTCAGGGAAGGATATTCTCTTCAGTTCCATCGGGTCCCCCCGGACCATCCTCCAAGAGAGTATCCTTCCAACTTGACCCAGACCGCCCTTCTTCTTCAGGAAGCTCAGGCTTTGCTCCGGCTTCGGGCCGTCGAGCTGGTCCCTGTGGACCAACACAACCGGGGGTTCTACTCCCGGTACTTCCTTGTTCCGAAGAAGACAGGCGACCTGCGTTCTATTCTGGACCTCAGGGTGCTCAACAAGTTCCTGGTCAAGGAGAGATTTCGCATGCTGACCCTAGCTTCTCTCTACCCCCTCCTCGAGCAGAACGACTGGTTATGCTCTCTGGATCTAAAAGAGGCCTACACTCACATTCATCCGGCCTCTCGCAAATTCCTCAGATTTCGGGTGGGACATCTTCATCTGCAGTATCGAGTGCTCCCTTTCGGCCTGTCCTCGTCTCCCAGAGTTTTCACCAAGTGTCTGGTGGTGGTGGCCGCTGCACTCTGGAACCATGGTCTTCAGGTGTTTTCCTACCTCGACGACTGGCTCATCAAAGCTGCCTCGGTTCCAGGGGTCATCTCGGCGACCCAAAGAACTATTTGGTTCCTGCAGAGTCTGGGGTTCGAGATCAACTTCCCAAAATCTCATCTGCAACCTACCCAGTCTCTTCCCTTCATCGGGGCGGTTATGGATACTATCCAACTCAGAGCATTCCTTCCTCCACAGCGCCTGGAAGCTCTTCTTCATCTCTGTCAGTCAGTGTCTTCTCGCCAGTCCATCTCAGCGAGACACATGATAGTTCTCCTGGGCCACATGGCCTCTACGGTTTATGCGACTCCTTTTGCCAGACTTCACCTCAGAATTCCTCAGTGGACCCTAGCTTCTCAATGGACACAGGTGTCAGATCCTTTGACTTGTCACATCCTGGTCACTCCTGCTCTTCAGCAGTCTCTACGTTGGTGGATGATCTCTTCCAATCTATCCAGAGGTTTGCTGTTTCACACTCCTCCCCACCAGAAGGTTCTCACGACCGATTCCTCGACCTATGCATGGGGGGCTCATCTGGACGGTCTTCGCACTCAAGGCTTCTGGACCAGTGCGGACCAGCTGTGCCATATCAATCTTCTGGAACTCAGGGCAATTTTCAATGCTCTTCAAGCTTTTCAACATCTGCTTCACAACCTGGTGGTCCTCATTCGCACGGACAATCAGGTCGGCATGTATTATGTCAACAAGCAGGGGGGCACGGGATCGGCCTTCCTCTGTCAGGAAGCTTTCAGAGTCTGGGATTGGGCGATTCGCCATAACACCTTCCTCAAAGCTGTCTACATTCAGGGGGCGGACAATGCCTTGGCGGACAACTTAAGTCGTCTCCTCCAGCCTCACGAATGGGCCCTCCATTCCAAACCCCTTCATCAGATCTTCTCTCAGTGGGGGACGCCTCAGATAGACATCTTTGCGGCTCCCCACAACTTCAAACTGCCTCAATTCTGCTCCAGGATCTACACTCCTCATGATGCCTTTCTTCTGAACTGGAGGAATCTCTTTCTGTATGCGTTTCCTCCGTTTCCTCTCATTCAAAAGACTCTGGCCAAGCTGAAGTCCGACCATGCCACCATGATTCTGATAGCTCCTCGGTGGCCCAGACAGCCTTGGTACTTCCTTCTACTTCAACTCAGCAGCAGGGAGCCATTCCTTCTTCCAGTGTTTCCTTCACTGCTTACTCAGCATCAAGGATCTCTGCTCCATCCCAACCTGCAGTCTCTCCACCTGACAGCTTGGTTCCTCTCAACGTAACTCCTCTCCAGTTTTCCAAAGCGGTGAGGGATGTGTTGGAGGCTTCTCGGAATCCTGCTACTAGACAATGCTACTCCCAAAAATGGACTAGATTTTCTACCTGGTGTGTTTCTAATCGTAAGGAGCCTCAACGAGCCTCCCTATCTTCTGTGTTGGACTATCTTCTGCACCTATCTCATTCTGGCCACAAGTCTACATCGATACGAGTCCATCTGAGTGCAATTGCGGCTTTCCATCAGCCTCTGCAAGGGAAACCTCTCTCTGCTCATCCTGTGGTTTCCAGATTTATGAAAGGACTTTTCCATGTCAATCCTCCTCTCAAACCTCCTCCAGTGGTTTGGGACCTCAATGTTGTCCTTTCTCACCTTATGAAGCCTCCTTTTGAGCCTCTCAACAAGGCTCCGCTGAAGTTTCTCACTTGGAAAGTGGTTTTTCTTGTTGCCCTCACTTCTGTTCGCCGAGTCAGTGAGCTTCAGGCCTTAGTGACGGATCCGCCTTTCACAGTATTCCATCATGACAAGGTGGTCCTCCGCACTCATTTGAAATTCCTGCCTAAAGTGGTCTCTGAATTTCATCTCAACCAATCCATAGTTCTTCCTGTGTTTTTTCCAAAGCCTCATTCTCATCCTGGAGAATCAGCTCTTCACACTCTGGACTGTAAACGTGCTTTGGCTTTCTACCTGGATCGCACCAAACCACACAGAACTGCTCCTCAACTTTTCGCCTCCTTTGATCCGAACAAGTTGGGACGCCCTGTCTCGAAGCGTACCATCTCCAACTGGATGGCGGCTTGCATCTCTTTCTGCTATGCCCAGGCTGGATTACCCCTTCCCTGTAAAGTCACAGCCCATAAGGTCAGAGCAATGGTGGCCTCTGTAGCCTTCCTCAGATCGACACCGATTGAGATTTATAAGGCTGCCACTTGATCCTCGGTTCATACCTTCACTTCTCATTATTGTCTGGATACTTTCTCCAGACGGGATGGACAGTTTGGCCAAACAGTATTGCAAAATTTATTCTCCTAAATTGCCAACTCAACCATCCCATTGGGGTTAGCTTGGAGGTCACCCACTAGTGAGAATACCTGCCTGCTTGTCCTGGGATAAAGCAATGTTACTTACCGTAACAGTTGTTATCCAGGGACAGCAGGCAGCTATTCTCACTTCCCACCCACCTCCCCTGGGTTGGCTTCTCTGCTAGCTATCTGAACTGAGGAGACATGCCCGGTGCATCGGGTGGGAAGGCACTCGTGCATGCACAGTGCGGGCATCTCGAAACTTCTGAAGTTTCTTCAAGCAAGTATGCTTGTGAGACGTCCGCATCGGGGCTCTGTCGGATGACATCACCCACTAGTGAGAATAGCTGCCTGCTGTCCCTGGATAACAACTGTTACGGTAAGTAACATTGCTTTATATTAATATGTTTACTCTTCTAATTAAATATTGCCTATGTTCAACTTAAAAAAAATTAAGAAAACTTTGACAAATGACATGTATGAACATCAAATATTTAACATACAAGGAAATGAAATATCAGTGAATTGGAGTTCCTGTCAAGATTTAGAATGGAATAATTATATCAAATTATATAACAAGTACACTAAATCATATTGTGTTTTGGACTATTGTCCCCCAGAAATTATGAAAGCAGCTCCATTAGATTTTAAACTAAATTTGCTTGAAGTATTTGATTTTTTAATTAAAAAAATGGAAAATTCCTTATTAATAATGGTCATATTATAATAGCTCCAATTCAAAAAAATCGTAAAGAATCATTAGCTTTAGTAACTAGCTATAGATCAGTAGCATCCATTCCATTTTTTGTAAAAATCATGGTAGGATTGGTACATACCCAACTGATGGAATATCTTGATCAGTTCTCTCTTCTACATGAAACTCAATCTGGTTTTAGACTTTTGTTTAGCACTCAGTAATTGCGGCCATTTTGGATAATTTATGTTTCTTGTTTACTAGGGGCCTTAATGCCCTGATTATGCAATTTGATATGAGTTTTTCCTTTGACTTAGTGGACTACGGGAAACTGTTACAATGCTTGGATGGTATCAGAGGAGAGGTGTTAGACTGGTTTCGAGATTTCCTTATGTCCTGCACTTATCAAGTACATTTTAACTACGATCTCTCTGATACTTGGAGCAATCCATCTGGCGTTCCGCAGGGGTCACTATTATCCCCATTGCTTTTAACATTTATATGTCATCATTAGGTGCGCAATTGTCCCAGCTGGGGATAAAATTATTTAGTTTCGCAGATGACTTTGATCATCATCCCATTCGTTACCTCTCTCTCTGAAGTTATTCCTAAGGCAACAGAAGTACTACATTTGATGGAGCAATGGATGACTGAATTTAGACTGAAGCTTAATTCAAAACAAAATTTATCCCAGGACAAGCAGGCAGCATATTCTCACATGTGGGTGACGTCATCTACGGAGCCCCGACGCAGACAGCTTTTTCAAGCAAACTTGATTGAAGATTCAAGTTTGCTGTGCTGCACCACATATGTGTGCCTTCTTGCTCCACTAGAGGGCGCATCCCCTCCTCGTGGTCTCCAGTTCTTTCGTTTCCACGGAGCCAGAAAGTCCTGTTTTTGGTCTCTGCCCGAAAGTGCCTTCTAGCACCGCGGCTTTATTGTTTTTATCAGTGAGTCGCTGTGCGTGTATTGTTTCTTTGTTCCTGTGCGAGTTCGCGTTTTTTTCGGTGCCCGGGGGCTCCCGGGTTGTCCTGGCCGCGGCCTGATTTTTTGCTTCTTTTGTCCCGGCCCTTAACCGGTTTTAAAAAGTGCACCCGGTGTGATCGGCTGCTGTCAATCACTGATCCCCCATCGGTGGTGCATCTTGTGTCTGGGGGTTGATCATCCGATGGAGTCCTGTCCCCGGTGTACTACATTTCAGCATCGTGCTCTTTGCCGCTGTCGGGCCCGCATGGCGGACCTTTTCGCGGTAGACCAGCCCTCGGTCTCAGTCTGGACGTCGGCCTCGGGGACCTCGGCCCCGCCTCGACTGACTTCGGCCCTAAAGACCTCGGTCTCGTCATCGAAAGCCTCGGCTCCGGGTAAGTTCCCTCTTCCTCCAGCAGGTTCCACACCAGCGAAGAAGCCATCCTCGGGGACACCGGCCGGGCTTGGTGGGAACTCCTTGCCTGTAGCCCCGGCGAAGCCCTCGAAGTCTTTGGGGCGTGCCTCCACCGCACGGGAATACTGTGTGTCGAGTTCGCCCTCGGTGGAGTGCACTACGGCTTAGGACATGCCCTCGATGCTGTCTGTGCCAGTTTTCAGGACATGCTCCGGGCGATGATCTCCTCGGAGTTGTCCGCGGCGTTGGCCCATCTCACTCCGGCTCCGACCTCGCGTGCACCGGATCAGCCTGAGCCTCGCGTCGAGGTACCTCGGGGCAAGGTGCGCCGATCCAGGCGTCTCTCTTCCTCTTCAAAGTCCTCGCCTCGGGACGTTCCTTGCCCCCGGGGCGCCGTGGGGCGAAGCGCCAGTCGAAACCCGCTCTGACCTTGTTCCGGAAGTTGGCCAAGCGTGCCCGGGATTCCCCTCCGAGGCGCATCTGTTCTCAAACGGCTCGCGCCGTGGGACTGCTGCGGGTTTCCGGGTTCTCTCTCACTAACCCACAGTTGTTGCTGACTCCCCCATGGACTGGGGCTCCGGGCCGGGGCTCCAGGCTTTCGACGAAGGAGTCCGGGGACAGATCCCCGACCCGTCATCGGTCGGTGCCTCATACCCCGGGGTCGTCCCCGAGGGGCTCCTCAAGACGACGTAGGTCCTCGACCCCGGTGCGCTCTTTGAGTGCCTCCTGGGGCTCGGAGCGTGGTGCCGAGAGGGAGCCTCGATATTCTCGGGAGGCTTCTCCCTCTTTTTCGGTGGCAGGGCGGTCCCGTTCGGAGACACCCCCCGAGGGCAGGGGAGCGGCTCGTCTGTCCTTCAAGAGGTTTGTGCAGGACATGGGGCGGGCGCTTAACCTGGACCTCCAATCTGATTCCCGGTACACCAAAGAATATCTGGAGAAATTGGACATGCTGTCTCCGCCTCATGAGTCGCTCAGGCTCCCGCTGAACCCGGTGCTCCGGCAGGCTTTCATTCGCAACTTGGAGACCCCGTATTCAGTCACTGCGGTTCCTTCGAAGATGGAGTCCAAGTACCGGACGGTCCCCTGCCTCGGGTTCGAGCGGGCTCAACTGTCTCATCAGTCTTTACTCGTTGAGTCTTCGCTCAAAAAATCTCATCCATCCCATGTCTCGGCAGCGGTCCCGCCGGGTAGGGAGGGTAGGACTCTTGACAAATTTGGACGCAGGCTGTATCAGAATTCCATGATGGCCTCTAGGGTGTTGAACTATTCGTTCACCTTTACCTCCTACCTTAAACATCTGGTGCGGTTGTTGCCTGCGTTCCAGGCTGACTTGCCTTCCTCTCGCCAGGTGGCGTTTGGGCAGCTGATTGAGGATCTGTCCCATCTGCGGCTTCATCTGTTCCATGCGGCGTATGACGCTTTTGAGCTTTCGTCCCGCATCTCCGCTTTTGCGGTGACCATGCGCCGGTTGGCGTGGTTGTGGCTGGTCGACATGGATCCTAATCTCCAGGATCGCCTGGCCAACCTGCCCTGTGTGGGGAACGAACTGTTTGACGACTCCTTAGAGGCTGCTACTAAGCGCCTTTCGGAGCATGAAAAATCTTTTGCTTCCCTGGTGAGACCAAAGGTGAAGCTGACTCCGTCGAGGCCATATCGGGCCCCTCCCAGGCGGTACCCGCAGAAGACGACCCCGGCGTTCTCGCGGCTGCCGCCGAGGCATTAGCAGGCGTACCCTCGGGCTTTCCCCAAATCTCAGTCGCCTGCCACTGTCAAGCCTTCCCCGTCTTTTTGACGGTTCGGGCGGATGGGGGCGGGCCCCCTCCGCGCTGGTGTCGGGCCTCCTTTCCATCGGGGGCCGCCTCAGAGCATTCTACCCCCGTTGGGCGACTATCACGTCGGACGCATGGGTCCAAGGCGTGATTGCCTCCGGATACTCTCTGAACTTCCGGGAGGTCCCTCCCGATAGCCCACCAAGCGCGTGTCCTTCCAATCAGGCGCAGTTATCCCTCCTTCTTTCGGAGGCTCAGGCTCTTCTTCACCTGCGGGTGGTGGAGGTAGTCCCGTCTTGTAAACAGGGGCGGGGGTTTTACTCCTGCTACTTCTTAGTTCCGAAGAAGACCGGGGACCTGCGCCCGATTCTGGACTTGAGACGCCTCAACAAATTCCTTGTGCGGGAAAAGTTCCAGATGCTTTCCCTTCCGGTTCTTTATTCCTTGCTGGACGAGGGGGACTGGTTCTGCTCCCTCGATTTGAAGGAGGCCTACACACATGTTCCGGTGCACCCTGCTTATCGCTGGTCCTTCGGTTTCAGGTGGGGGACCTACATCTGCAGTACAGGGTCCTTCCGTTTGGTCTGGCTTCGTCCCCGAGGGTGTTCACGAAGTGCCTTGTGGTGGTGGTGGCGGCCCTGCGGTCGCGGGGTCTGCAGGTGTTCCCCTACCTGGACGACTGGTTGATCAAAGCACTGTCGAGGGAAGGGGTTATCTCAGCGACCTGACAGACTATTATATTTCTTCAGAGTCTGGGGTTCGAAGTAAACTTCCCCAAATCCCAGTTGTGCCCCTTGCAATCTCTACAATTCATTGGGGCCGTGCTGGACACGGTTCGTCATCGGTCGTTCCTCCCTCCTCCTCGACTGGGAGCGCTTGTCCATATGAGCAGGCAGGTTTCTCTGCTGTCCTCGGTCTCGGCGAAGCGCATGATGATTCTCTTGGGCCACATGGCCTCCACCGTCCATGTCACGCTGTTTGCCCAGTTGCACCTGCGGATCCCTCAGTGGACGTTGGCCTCTCAGTGGCGTCAGGACTGGGACCCGGTCTCCAGTCCTGTTATGGTGACTCCCTCTTTGAGACGCTCGCTCCATTGGTGGACCAACTTTTCCAATCTTTCCAGGGGTTTGCTCTTTCTCGCCCCTCCGCACCACAAGGTCCTCACCACGGACTCTTCCAAGTACGCTTGGGGGGCTTATCTGGACGGCCTATGGACTCAGGGTCTGTGGTCGACGGAAGACCGTCGCTATCACATCAACCTGTTGGAGCTTCGGGCCATTTATTTGGCCGCTGTGGCTTTCCGCCATCTGCTTCAGGATCGTGTGGTCCTAGTCCACACAGACAATCAGGTGGCGATGTATTATGTAAACAAGCAGGGAGGCACGGGGTCCTGGTCCCTGTGTCGGGAGGCTCTTCGGCTTTGGGAGTGGGCGATTCACCACAACATATTTCTGCATGCGGTTTACATACAGGGGGAGCGGAACTGTCTTGCGGACAGGCTGAGCCACCTCCTGCAACCGCACGAGTGGTCTCTTCATTCCCAGGTCTTGCGCCAGGTGTTCGAGCGGTGGGGGACTCCTTAGATAGATCTGTTCGCTTCTCCCCTCAATCACAAACTGCCTCTCTTCTGTTCCCGGATGTTCTCCCCGAATCGTCTCGAGGCAGATGCCTTCCTCCTCGCTTGGGAGGGGAAGTTCCTTTACGCATTTCCGCCGTTTCCTCTGATCTTGAGGACGCTAGTGCATCTCAAGTGTATGCATGCCACTCTGATCCTGGTTGCTCCTCGGTGGCCTCGGCAGCTGTGGTTCTCCCTGCTTCTTCAACTCAGTGTCAGGGAGCCTCTTCTTCTACCTGTTTTTCCCTCTCTGCTGTCTCAGAGTCAGGGTTCTCTGTTGCATCCCAATCTGCAGTCTCTACATCTGACGGCTTGGTACCTTTCCACCTGACTTCTCTTCAGTTATCTCAGTCAGTCAAGGAGGTTTTGTAAGCTTCTCGTAAGGTTTTGACTAGACTCTGCTATTCTCAAAAGTGGACGAGATTCTCTTCCTGGTGCTCGTCACATCATCTGGAACCCTTGTCGGTTCCTGTGTCCTCGGTTCTGGAATATTTACTTCATTTGTCTCAGTCTGGTCTTAAGACAAATTCTATTAGAGTGCACCTTAGTGCGATTGCTGCCTTTCATCGGCAGCTTGATGGGAAGTCCCTTTCTCTCCATACCTTGGTATCTCGCTTCATGAAGGGTCTCTTGAATGTCCATCCTCCTCTCAAGCCTCCCCCGGTGGTTTGGGATCTCAATGTAGTTCTGGCTCAATGTAGTTCTGGCTCCGTTTGAGCCCATGGATAAATC
This sequence comes from Geotrypetes seraphini, assembly GCF_902459505.1. Taxonomy (NCBI): domain Eukaryota; kingdom Metazoa; phylum Chordata; class Amphibia; order Gymnophiona; family Dermophiidae; genus Geotrypetes; species Geotrypetes seraphini. The sequence continues at coordinate 7,472,386 of NC_047087.1, read as the reverse complement.
TCATCTGAAGTTCCTCACTTGGAAGGTGATCTTCCTGCTTGCGCTCACTTCTGCTCGAAGAGTTAGTGAGCTGCAGGCATTGGTAGCGGACCCGCCTTTTACTGTATTCCATCATGACAAGGTGGTTCTCCGCACTCATCCCAAGTTTTTGCCCAAGATGGTGTCTGATTTTCATCTCAATCAGTCCATTGGTCTTCCGGTGTTTTTTCCCAAGCCCCATTCTCATCTTGGGGAGGTGGTGCTTCACACTCTTGACTGTAAGAGGGCGTTGGCTTTTTATCTTCAACGCACTCAGTCTCATCGGAAGGTTCCTCAATTGTTTTTGTCCTTTGTTCCTAATCGGTTGGGACGTCCTGTTTCCAAGCGCACCTTGTCCAACTGGTTGGCGGCTTGTATTTCCTTTTGCTACGCTCAGGCTGGTTTCGCGCTGCATGGTCGGGTTACGGGGCATAAGGTCAGAGCGATGGCGGCTTCTGTCGCTTTCCTCAGGTCAACGCCTATTGAGGAGATTTGCAAAGCTGCCACTTGGTCTTCGGTTCACACTTTCACCTCACACTACTGCCTGGATACTCTGTCCAAGAGCGACGGTCAGTTTGGCCAGTCGGTTTTGCGTAATCTGTTTTCTTGAATTGTCAACTTCCCTCTGTCCCTTTTTGGTTAGCTTGGAGGTCACCCACATGTGAGAATATGCTGCCTGGGATAAAGCACAGTTACTTACCGTAACAGGTGTTATCCAGGGACAGCAGGCAGATATTCTCACAACCCTCCCGCCTCCCCAAGTTTGGCTTCTTGGCTGGTTATATGAACTGGAGACCACGAGGAGGGGATGCATGCTTGGTGCAGCACAGCAAACTTGAATCGTCAATCAAGTTTGCTTGAAAAAGCTGTCCGCGTCGGTGCTCCGTAGATGACGTCACCCACATTGTGAGAATATCTGCCTGCTGTCCCTGGATAACACCTGTTATGGTAAGTAACTGTGCTTTTTTGAAGCTTCGTCACACCCGCTTGATATTAAAACATCACTGTACACCTAATTCATTCTATTTATATTACAGTGGTACCTCAGTTTACGAGTGCACCGGTTTGCGAGTGTTTTGCAAGACGAGCAAAACATTTACAAAATCGGCACCTCGGAAACCGAGCATGGCTCGATTTACGAGCCGCCCCCCCTGCGATCCGGCACCCTCCCCCCCGCGTTTGGGCACCCCCCCCTCCCCCGGCTGCTTACTGTCATCTGGGCAACAGCACTGGCATGTCCTGTGCGTTGTGCCGGTGCCCAAAGATCGGCCTCCTCTTCTTGCTGGGCCTTGAGCATCTGCGTATGCTCAAGGCCTGCGAGTTCATGGAGAGAACGTGCACAGGACATGCCGGTGCCAGTGCCCAGATGACAGTAAGCAGCGGCGGAGGGGTGCCTGATCGCGGGGGGGGGGGGGGGGTGCCGGATCGTGGGGGGAAGAGGGTGCCGGATCGCAGGGGGGGCCTTCGGGGGGAGCAATGCCGGTTCTCGTGGGGGGGGGGGTGGAATAGAGCAGCGCCGCTGGCCTCGGAGGGGTGGGAACGTATCAAAGCGAGTTTCCATTATTTCCTATGGGAAACTCGCTTTGATAAACGAGCATTTTGGATTACGAGCATGCTCCTGGAATGAATTATGCTCGTAATCCAAGGTACCACTGTATATATATTTTGTAGGAATGACAAAAATATGTATGCAAATATTATTATTAATTTAATTGTAATGAATATCTCTTTGTATCTTATTCTTGTATATTTATTTGATTCCTTCAATAAAATGTTATAAATTAAAAACCAAAAAAAAAACCCATCACTGTGCATCAATAAACTTAATCATCCTATTCAATCTTACTATGAAGGGTTTTGGGTGTAATACGGAACCAGGGTCTAACCAAGAAGGACCAGGTTGTCTCTTTGGTTAGAAAGGGTTTTTTTACTCTGGAAGCTTCAGTCCACAGGACAAGCAGGCAGCATATTCTCACAAATGGGTGACGTCACCGACAGAGCCCCAGTACGGACCACTTTAAAAGTGCATCTCCACTTTAAGTCTTTAGAAAGGCGAATGCCTTCCCGCCCGACGTAGGGCGCGCGGTCCCTCAGTTTCTTAGTTTCCGCAGAGCCAAGAAGTTGCTTCATCAACGGCTGTTGATATTTTTTCACTGCCTTCCTGCTCACACAGCTTATTTTTTTACTTTTTAGTCAGTTTTTGTTTTATTTCTTGTTTTCTTTCTTTCTTATAGTTTAAAAAAATATTATTTTACTTTTTCGCTTTCGCGAGTTCGGCCTGGCGGGGCCTGTTTCCGTCCTTGTGTTTTGACTTTTGACTTTGCCAAGGCCATTTTTCCCTCCATGTCCTGTCCTCTTGATGGGTTTTAAGAAGTGTGGATGGTGTGCTCGCCCTATTTCCATCACAGATCCGCATCGCTGGTGCCTCCAGTGTTTGGAGCCTGAGCATAAGGCGGAATCGTGCACTCGTTGTTTCTCACTCCAGAAAAGGACCCTTAAAAATCACCTTATTCAACAGCGTCTCCTCTTCGGTTCCGCTATGGAAGGTGATTAGACACCAGCGCCGACGTCAGGGACCGCACCAAAATCGACATCGCAACACCCAACTTCGATGGATTCATTTTCGGTGTCGCATGCAGTGGGTAAGCCGGCTAAGAAGCCTTCCCCCCCCCCACCACCACTTCGGGCTCCCAGGTCACTTCAGCAGTGAGTTAAGTCCTGCAGACCTCGAGGAGACCCAAGAAACGATCGGCTCCTATATCGGTAAGTGCCTCGACATCGGCCTCCTCATTGGCCGGAGTGCAGATCGGCACCAACAAAAAATCCAGCGGTACCGGTGCCTGACCTCAGGCAGCAAATTCAACAACTGCTGCGAGAGGAGTTAAGGGAGAAGTTACAGCTCTTACTCCTGTTTTGGCGATACCAGCTCCTCCGGTCTGAGTCTTCCATATCGGCACCGAAAGTTGCAGCCTTGGTGTCGACATTGCAAAAATCTTCCTCGTCTGAGTTGGCAAAACGCTTGATGTCTGAGACAGCTCGGCACTGTTCTTCTTCCCAAACATCTCCCAAGACAATGTCAGTCAAATCGGGTAAAGCTTTGAGGAAGATGAAACATACGGAATCGACACCGAGACTCTGACCTTTGGAGTGATTCTGAAGAGCCTGATCTGTCTGATGAGGATGTCTCTTCAGATGAAAACTCTCAGCTTCCATCTTCTCAAGAACCTTCTCAACGAATGGATAAGTCTTCTTTTTCAAAATTTTTGTAAGACATGGCAGAGATGCTTTCTATACCTCTTGAAGCTGACTCAAAATAATCTAAACATCTTTTGGATGCATTAGATTATGAGTAGCCACCTAAGGAGTTTCTTTGGCTTCCCCTTCATGACATCTTGCAGGAGACCTTTTTACAAGAACTTAGAAACTCCTTTGACCATCCCTGTGGCTCCTCACAAGCTGGATTTGCTATAAAGGGTGGTACCCATTCCGGGCTTTGACAAGTCTCAGCTCCCCCATGAGTCTCTCCTGGTGGAGTCCACACTTAAAAAATCTGCTGGAGCCAGTGTCTATGCTTCTGTACCTCCTGGCAGAGAGGGTAAGGCAATGGATCGTTTTGGCAAACGATTATATCAGTATGCCATGCTTGCCAACCGGTCTGGTAACTATGCATTCCATTTCTCCTTGTATCTCGAGCATTTAGTTACCCAAGTGGCCACTTTTCAGAAGTACTTACCTGATCGCAAATTACCTGCTTTTCAAAATTACATTTCTGACTTGCTACAGCTGCGCAAATACATCTATCTATGACACTTTTGAGTTAACATCTTGTGCTGCAGCTATGTCTGCGGCAGAGCGACGCCTAGCCTGGCTCAAAGTCTTGGAGCTTGATGTTAACCATCAAGATCATCTTGCTAATGCTCCTTGTTTAGGCAATGAACTTTTTGGAGCTTCTTTAGATACAACCAGCCAAAAGTTATCAGCTCACGAAACCAGGTGGGATACTTTGGTTAAAAACAAGAAAAAGCCTCCACCTGTTCGCCCTTTCAGACAACAGTCTTCATATCAGCGTCAAAGCCTATACTGCCACCTCAGTCTCAACCTCGCAGGCAGAGGCAGCAACCCCGTCAATCCCAGCAAAAACAGCAGGCTATTCCACCTAAATCTACACAGCCTTTTTTACCTGTTTTTCAGGAGTATAGCCAATCTCGGCATTTCTCATCCTTTGCCTCAGCCCATCGGAGGTCGTCTTCAGCTTTTCATCAGTCGTTGGGAACTCATCACATCGGACCTATGGGTCCTCGACATCATTTATCAGGGTTACTCTCTCCATTTTCAGACTCTTCCACCAGACAATCCTCCAAGAGAGTCTGCATTGGACCCTGCGCAGTCCTCCCTTCTTCTGCAGGAGGTGCAATCCCTTCTTTTGATGAATGCCATCGAGGAAGTTCCCCTCGATCAGTAGGCCCAGGGATTCTACTCCCGTTAGTTCTTAGTCCTCAATAAGAAAGGAGGACTGAGACCCATCCTGGATCTCAGAGCTCTCAACAAATTTCTAGTCAAGGAGAAATTCAGGATGTTGTCACTCATCCAGCTTTATCCTCTCCTCAATCAGAACGACTGGCTATGCTCCCTAGACCTCAAAGAAGCCTACACACATATCCCGATTCATCCAGCTTCCAGGAAGTACCTCCATTTTCAAATTAATCACTGTCATTACCAATATAAGGTACTTCCCTGTGGCCTGGCATCTTCTCCCAGAGTCTTCACGAAGTGCCTAATTGTGGTGGCCGCCTCTCTGATCACACGGCCTTCAAGTCTATCCTTATCTGGATGACTGGTTGATCAAGGCTGTCTCATCTCAGGAAGTGGTCCAAGCAACATCTCAGACCATCTCTTATCTCCAGATTCTAGGATTTGTTAGTCAAATTCCCCAAATTGCAACTCATTCCGACCCAACGTCTGCAATTCATTGGGGCAATCCTAGACACCACTCTCATGAGAGCGTTTCTTCTCCAGATTGACTTCAGACTCTCATCCATCTCTGTCAGCAATTGCTTCCTCTTCAAACCATCTCTGCCAGACACATGATGGTTCTTCTAGGCCACATGGCTTCAACTGTCCATGTCGCACAATTGGCAAGACTACATCTTCGCACTCCTCAGTGGTCTCTGACTTCCCAGTGGTCTCAAGCGACGGATTGTCTCTCACAATATATATCTGTGACGTCATCTCTTCTGTGGCCGCTTCAATGGTGGATGATCTCCTCAAATCTATCCAGAGGTCTTTTTTTTTCATTTATCCCCTCATCACAAGATCATATGGACAATCTGCAGACTCAGGGGTTTTGGACCACCAGGGAATGGAAATTTCACATCAGTTTCTTAGAACTCAGAGCGATGTTTTATGCCCTCAAGGCTTCATCATCTTCTTTGCCCTCAGGTTCGCCTCCTTTGCATGAACAATCAAGTAGCAATGTACTACATAAACAAGCAAGGAGGCAAGGGCTCTCTCCTGTTGTGTCAGGAAGCTCAAAAAATCTGGACTTGGGCGACAGCTTGCAATCTGTTCTTGAAGGCGGCCTACATTCAACGGTAGAAGAATTCCCTAGCAGACAACCTCAGCAAAATTATTCAACCTCACGAATGGACTCTCAACTCTGCAACTCTCCAGTCCATCTTTGCTCAATGGGCCACTCCTCAAGTGGACTTGTTTGCGGCTCCTCATAATCACAAGCTGCCCCAGTTTTGTTCCAGACTTTACTCGCCTCTTCGTCTGGCAGCAGATGCATTTCTCCTGGATTGGACGGGCCTGTTTCTATATGCATTCCCTCCACTTCCTCTCAGGTTGCAAAACCTTATTCAAGGTCAAGAGGAAAGCAGCCACCATGATTCTGATTGTTCCACGGTGGCCCAGTCTACATTGGTTCTCCTTTCTCCTTCAACTCAGCTCCAGGGAGCTCATGCCTCTTCCAATATTTCCTACTCTGCTCACTCAGAATCAGGACTCACTTCTACATGCCAACCTACAATCTCTACACCCGACAGCTTGGTTTCTCTCGGACTGAATTCATCTGTCTTACATCTTTCTCAGCCTGTTCGTCAAATTCTTGATGCATCCTTGAAACCAGCCACTCAGCAATGTTATCAACAAAAGTGGACTAGATTTTCTTCCTGGTGTCGTCTTCATCATCATGATCCAACAACCTTGGCAGTGGAATTGGTGTTGGATTATCTTCTTCATCTGTCTGACTCTGGTCTCAAGTCTACATCTATCAGAGTCCATCTTGGTGCTATTATGGCTTTTCACATGCCTGTCAAGGGAAAACCTCTCACTGCTCAACCTTTGGTTTCCAGGTTCATGAAGGGGCTTTTCAATGTTAAACCATCACTCAAGCCTCCACCTGTCATCTGGGACCTTAATGTGGTTCTTTCCAGTTTGGTGAAGCCACCATTTGAACCAATGATCATAGCTCATCTCAAGTTTCTTACCTGGAAAGTGGTCTTCCTTATTGCTCTCACCTCTGCCTGGAGGGTCAGTGAGTTACAAGCATTAGTAGCAGATCCACTTTTCACAGTTTTTCATCATCACAAGGTGGTTCTGCGTACACATCAAAGTTTGTTCCAAAAGTTGTCACTGAATTTCATCTCCATTAATCATTTGTTCTACCAGTGTTTTTTTCCTAAACCTCATTCTCATGCTGGAGAAACTGCTTTGCATACTGTGGACTATAAGCGGGCTTTGGCCTACTACATTGACCTGACAAAGCAACAGCAAACATCTCCCCAACTTTACATCTCTTTTGATCCAAACAAGTTGGGGCATCCTGTATCCAAGAGAACGATTTCCAACTGCCTGGCTACCTGCATTTCGTTCTGCTATGCTCAGACTGGACTAGCACTGGAGAGTCGTGTCACAGCCCACAAAGTTAGAGCTATGGCAGCTTCTGTGGCTTTCCTTAGATCTACACCCATTGAGGAAATCTGTAAAGCTGTCACCTGGTCCTCAGTTCATACATTCACTTCTCACTATTGTCTGGAATCTTTCGCCAGACGGGATGGGCACTTCGGCCAATCTGTATTAAATTTATTTTCTTAGGCCAACACTCCCACCATCCCATCTCTGTTAGCTTAGAGGTCACCCATTCGTGAGAATATGCTGCCTGTTTGTCCTGGGATAAAGCTCAGTTACTTACCTTAACAGGTGTTATCCAGGGACAGCAGGCAGATATTCTCACATCCTACCCACCTCCCCGGATTGGCTTCTTAGCTGGCTTATCTTAACTTAGGGACCGCGTGCCCTACGTCAGGCGGGAAGGCACTTTACAAACTTTCTAAAGACTTAAAGTGGAAATGCACTTTTAAAGTGTTCGGTGACGTCACCCTTAAGTGAGAATATCTGCCTGCTGTCCCTGGATAACACCTGTTACAGTAAGTAACTATGCTTTGATGTTTCATCATTTAGAATTTTGGTACAATACCTTATACTAAGTCAACTTGATTACTGTAATATTGCCTATTTAGCAATTTCCCAGAAGAATATGCAGTGATTACAACTGGTGCAAAATGCGTCAGTCAGGCTAATTTGTGGGTTGAAGAAATTCGATCATGTAACTCCTTCCTACCGACTCCTGCATTGGTTGCCGATGGAGGCACATGTGAAGTTTAAGTTTGGATGTTTTTGCTTTAAGGTACTATTTGGTTTAGTCTCTAAATATATAACTTTCAAAACATAAAAGAACAAGAGGGCATTCGGAAAAATTAGAAGGGGATAGATTCAAAACAAATGCTAGGAAGTTTTTCTTTACTCAGCGGGTGGTGGACACCTGGAATGCGCTTCCAGAGGATGTAATAGGGCAGAGTACAGTACTGGGGTTTAAGAAAGGATTGGACAATTTCCTGTTGGAAAAGGGAATAGAGGGGTATAGATAGAGGATTATTACGCAGGTTCTGGACCTGTTGGGCCGCCGCGTGAGCGGACTGCTGGGCACGATGGACCTCAGGTCTGACCCGGCAGAGGCATTGCTTATGTGCTTATGTGACCTTTTCTCTTTCTCAACCAATAGACATAAGAGAAGCTCACACTTGAATTTTGTTTCTCCACCAATTAGAGGATGTAAATTTAAAAAACATCATCAACATCTTTTCTCATATCAGGCAACATTATGGGGTAAAGATCTGGAACAATTACTTATGCTCACTAATACTTATGGAGAATTTAGGAGACACCTAAAAAATATCTGTTCCTGAAGTGCTTAGGTAGCTGATTTGAACAATCTTATTCCACAATAACTGATCTCTAGAGCTGTTAATCACTAGCTTTTACTTTGTTAGTCTTACTGAATTTGTAGCATTTTTAACCATTGTAAACCACATAGAACTTCACATTATCCCAGGACAAGCAGGCAGCATATTCTCGACATGTGGGTGATGTCATCCACAGAGCCCCGTCGTGGACAGCTTTTCAAGCAAACTTGATTGAAAATCTCAAAGTTTGCTAGTGCTGCCCACGCATGCGTGTGCCTTCCTGCTCCACTAGAGGGCGCATCCTTTTCGCCGCGCCACACATTGTGTAGACGGCTTCATCGACTTGTGTATAAGAACTCTCAAGTCCCTTTCCTGGGAGGTCTCTCCAAGTACTGCTCCACATCCTGTACTCGTGCTTGAGATTTTTGATACCGACATGCATCACTTTACACTTATCCACGTTGAACCTCATCTGCCATGTCGATGTTCATTCCTCGAGCCTGATTATATCACGTTGTAGATCTTCGCTATCCCCCTGCGTCTTCACTACTCTGAATAATTTTGTGCCATCCGCAAATTTAATCACCTCGCTCGTCGTATCTATGTCCAGATCATTTATAAAGATATTGAAGAGTACAGGTCCAAGCACTGAGCCCTGCGGCACCCCACTGGTGACGCTCTTCCAGTCTGAGTATTGCCCATTTACTCCCACTCTGTTTCCTATGCGCCAGCCAGTTTTTAATCCACTTGAGTATTTCTCCCTCGATTCCATGACTTGCAATTTTGCGAAGTAGTCGTTCATGGGGAACCTTGTCGAAAGCCTTCTGAAAGTCTAGATATACAATGTAGACCAGGTCGCCCTTGTCTATCTGCTTGCTTACTCCCTCGAAAAAGTGCAGCAAGTTTGTCCCAAGTTCTTGCTCTCCTCCCTCACTCCATTCCGTGTCCCATGTTCATTCTTCTTCCCTCCTTTCTTCTATCCTTTATCCCAGGGATCTCAAAGTCCCTCCTTGAGGGTCGCAATCCAGTCGGGTTTTCAGGATTTCCCTAATGAATATGCATTGAAAGTAGATCTCATGCACATTCATTGGGGAAATCCTGAAAACCTAACTTGATTGCGGCCCTCAAGGAGGGACTTTGAGACCCCTGCTTTATCCTTTCCTTTTGTGTTCCAACGTGACCCTGCTTCCTAACATGACCCTCCTCCTCCCTTCCATGTCCCAACGCACCCATCATTTCCCTTCTGCTCCACAACCCAAATTCGTGCCTCCTGTGTTTATCTCTGACTGGCTCCCTCCTCCCAGCCACACGTCTGCTGGGAAAGCCACAAGCGGTGGCTTCTGCATGCAGTTCACTGTCTTCACAAAGCTGCGATCAGCGGTTCCTGCATGTGGTCCACTGACCTGGAAGCCTTCCCTCTGACGTCTGCATGGGAGTCAAATCAAGCTTGTGTTGTATGCTGTTTTGCAAGACAGCTGTTCTAGGGCTATACCTGCTTTGCTGGTGAGAACAGAGGCGGAAGTGAACTAATAGCACAGGGATGTGATGGTGGAAGATTGACTGGGAGGGTGTGGGGCGGTTATGAAGATACAGAGAAACGAGTAACTTAGGATCTTATGATTAGGGCTTCAGGTTTTCATGTAGCTAAAGGCAACATCATTTTCCTTTCAGCTGTGCTGCCACTCCTGGGAGTATGCTGCGTTAAAATGTTAAATCTACATATTAGGACAACAGAAAATCTTCAAAAAATTACCAAGTGCTTAATTTCTATGAAAGTTCTGCATCGTATGGCCTATTGAATGTAGAATTATAGGAGCATTGAGAGCATACGTGTTGGCACTTGAGCAAGAGCTTGGGTATTTTTTAAAACCATGTTTTCCTTATTTTTGCAGCAATCGCTCAGGACAGAGTTCCAGAATGGGTTGAGTTTGTGGCTTTTTGGCTTCCAAGTGGCAATGGTTTCCTCAATTGTTTTGTCTACTTCTGGATCAACAGGAGCTTTCGGCAAAAATTCCACCAGCTGGGGCGCGAACTTTGCCTTTGGGATGTCCACTGTTCTAGTTCACAGGGTAAGAAAGGTGCCCAGAGGACACCCACAATTAGTGCATTAGTGGACTGTCAGTGCAAGAACATGCTTGTCCTCCCTGAAAGATCATGCAGTGTATCTTCAACATGTGTGTTGCTGCCTCAGGCAACAAAAGTCATGCTATAAATAACTGGATTGAGCTACGTCGGTCACTACTGCAACCAACAGAAGTATTCTGCAGCTTCCTGCTCTTGGGCTAATGTTGTATAAACTTTGAGCCTGGCAATATAGCTGCTTCTATAGGCAAATGACTAATGGATGAAATAAGGATTGGCAAAATTCTTGGCCTAGTCAGTTATTTAAGCTACCTATGTAATAAGAAATGGCACCTTATTGCCAGTGTCTGTAATTTGTACTCTGTACTGTACAAGTTCATGGCTGCTTGTTGCCACAAATTGGTAAAACTTTTGATCTAATCGCCTTCATTCTTGTGTATGTTAAAGATCTATGACTCATTTTTGCTCTTATTTGTAAATGAGATGGTCAATTGCTTTGTCCAGACACCTTTCAATTAAATAGTATGTGGCGTCCAGCGAACCTAGAACAAGGGTGCAGGCCCTGGAACAAGACTAGTAGTTTACAACTTCAGATAAGGAGTGCCGAGGTGCAGGCAGACAGCCTTCTAGGCTTTGCTTATCCATCTAACGTGCGCAAGCAGGTAGTTCACAGATGTGATCATGATTCGGCTATGGAAGACTGGGGAAGGGGTTTGAATGTGGGCTTGGTTGTTTTCAGCAATGGTGAGCTGACTGATTATACTAAAAGCCAAGTGCATTTGATACTTGTCTCCATTTTCTGGTTGTGTGGCTACCAAAACTATTCCTCTTAAGCTGTTCATAGAATGTTTTTAAAAAGGAAAAAGTATATGTGGACAAAGTCTAATTCTGTTCCTAATCAAGGAGGTTTTAAGCCAACTAATTTTACTCCACCCACTGTATCTAATGAAGAGGATTTTTATAGCAGATTTTAAAAGTTCTGTCCACACACAGCCAAATGTTTTTCATGTCCATCGTGTGAAGAGTGGGATCCAATTACGTATTGAAGTAGGATAAGATTACAGGACAGCTGCTTTTCTTTTCCCTTTTTTGTATATTTGTCTGCTTCTGTTAAAAGTGAAATGTAGAGAATGGAATCGGAATATGGGCAGCGTTTGCCAGTGATGTGATCTATTCTCAGGAAAGAAGATTGAGAAGAGTTGCATATTTGTCTTGATGACCATTTGTAACTCGAAATTGAAAACATAGTATCAAGAACTACAATACTTTTAGGGCACTATGAACAGAAAGCTGACTTTCTGCTCAGATCCTGGTTTTGGTATAATAAATGCATTTAAATATATCTTGTGTACATACCAGCCCTGACAGTTAATGGGCTATTTATTTGCACTATATTTAACTTTCTTTACCTTTTTGTGTATGTATGTATATTTGTACCTGAAAAAAAAGATGACAGTTTCCAAAAGAAAATAAAGCTTTGTGCCTTTACTCTATAGGCTTGTTGACAATGGATATGTAAAAGTGCTAGTTTCAGAAAGTACTTGGTCCAAAATTGTTAAAATAGACATCGCCCAAATAGCATACAAAGATAACATGATTATAGTACTTTTATCAGCTGAAAAACTTACATCTGCTAGGCAAGTGTTTCTTAAACTGGTTCTGAGGACACCCCCAGCTAGTTGGGTTTTCAGAATGTCTGGTCTGGAGCTCTGTATCACAAACTATGTGCCTCCTGAGATTTTAGATGTGCTGTGAGACGCTGGGGAGGAGGAGAGGTGCCAGCATTGGCTCCCTGCCTACAGGATGTGTCTCTCCTTGCGAGAGGCACATCCTGAGGCAATCAGCCAGTGCTGGTGCCTCTCCTCTCTGAGCGTTTTCCCCTCTGGCACTCCCCACTGACAGTTCAAGGGCCTTATCACATGTGTGGAGATCAACATGTCTGCACACTTCCAGCCACAACCACTATGTTTAGTCTGCCGCAGCTCAATATAAAGTTTGCAAGACACTGGTCTAGAGGCAAACAGTACCAGTTAATGATGCTGAAATTGGCCTCAAATCCTGTTTCGGCCTAGTTTTGGTTTCACCTGAAAGACCGAGCATGGTTCAGTTTAGACCAAAACTGACCTTGTGATTTGATGGTGCTTTGTCTGTTTCTCCCCCTCCCTCTTCAAACAGTTACCTTGCCCCCTGCCCCCCTTTTCACTTTGGGGTCTGTCTTACAATTCCTGGTGGTCTAGGAGAGGAGTCGGGACAAGAGTGATCTGCTGTCTCTGCTCTTAAAATGGCTTCCAGAACCTCTAATGGCAGTATTTATTCTGTTACTTCCCTTCCGGATTCAGTATGCTAGGTGATCAAGCTGCATTACCATCCATTTCCAAATACAATTCAAACTATTCTTACTAATGTACAAGTGCAATCGCGCAATTGCCCCTCACTATCTCCCCCTATGTTTCCTCCTGCGAGCTACGTTCAGCTGGTAAGCTCCTCCTATCTTCTGCCAACTCCAGACTCCGTCCATTGTACCTTGCTGCGCTGTATGTTGGAATAAGCTGCCCGAATCCCTATTGCGGGCTCCATCTCTGGCAGTGTTCAAGGCCTGGTTAAAAACTCACCTCTTGGAGACCGCTTTCAACTCTTAAATCTTCTCACCTTGGGGTCTGTATATGTCATGTTTGCCTGTCTAGTTAGATTGTAAGCTCTTCTAAGCAGGGACCATCTATAAAATGTCAAATGTACAGCGCTGCGTACACCTTTCAGCGCTATATAAGTGATAAATAGTAGTAGTAAACCCTGCTAAGCTAACTGATTTCACCTCATTCTCCACAAATGAATTCCAGAGTTCAATTACACATTGTGTGAGGAAATATTTTCTCCGGTTTGTTTTAAATCTACTACTTAGTAGCTTTATTGCATGTCCTAGTCCTAGTATTTATCCCAGGACAAGCAGGCAGCATATTATCACCGACAGAGCCCCGGTACGGACACTTTAAATTGAATTGCACTCTAAGAACTTAGACAGTTCTGTCTAGCACGCACGAGTGCCTTCCCGCCTGATGCAGGCACCCGGTCCCTCAGTTTCTTAGTTACCGTGGAGCTAAGAAGTTGCGTTTCAACAGCTGTTGAACTTTTTTTGCTGCCTTCCGCTCACAAGGCATTTTTTTCTGACTTTTTGATGTTATTCGGTTTCTTTTACTTTTGTAAAAAAAAAATCTTGTTTTTCATGTTTTCGCGGCTTGTTTAACATCTACTATTTTAGTAGCTTTTATTGCATGTTCCCTAGTCCTAGTATTTTTGGACAGTAAACGAGCGATTCACATCTACCCTATATCATAGCACCCCTGAGCTGTCCCTTCTCCAAGCTGAAGAGCCCTAGCCGCTTTAGCCTTTCCTCGTAGGAAAGTCATTCCATCCTTTTTATCATTTTTGTTGCCCTTCTCTGTACCTTTTCTAATTCTGCTACATCTTTTTTTTTTGAGATACGGTGACCAAAATTGCACACTATCCCTTTCCCCTATATACTTGGAATTTCTAGCCATTGGAGTTCCAAGGTGTGTTTCTCTTCCTGTAGAATTTTCAGTCCATTCAATTCAAGGCCCTCAACATATAACATTACACTACACCACAAATTTAATGCAGATGATATTTTGTTAATTTTTCTAGTTCTTTCCTTAGGACTGCCTCCATATCTCCGTTCAGAACTTTCTTTTCCTAAAATTTAAGTCATTATTAAAAGCTCATTTAAACAAATTAATACACTAAAGGGGGGAGGGAGTTGGAAAAATGTTACATATTATGTTATACTATGATATATAATGTGTATATTTTTTTTTATTGAAAATATGATGAAGGGTGGGTGGTAGGGGGGTTATTGGTTTTACTAGATGTTCATATGGTAGATATCAAAGTGCTATTCTGGAATAATTTGTTGTAATATACTCTTTTGTACACTTATTATTTAATTTAAAAACGAATAAAGAATTAATGTTTTGGAAAAAAAATATACAGCTTCAGAAAACCAAAATAAGAGACTAAACGAGAAGTTTCCGTGATAAAAACTGGTAGGAAACATTGAGAAGGAAGTAACAACGCTAAAACAAGTTCAGCCAACTATAATTAAAGATAACTAGAACCTTAGGAGGAAATTGGAAATAATGGAGAATAATTATCGGGCAAATAATTTCTTTTTAAATTTTCCTAAGGTTCCTTCTATAATACCTCGGGAGATGGTAAAGATTTCATTGGTATCTTGACTGTTCTAGAGAATTCTATACCTCCCTGAAACATGGGTTTACGATCTTCCTAGGAAACCTCAAGATCAACTAGCAGCAGACCAGGCTGGGTCCCAACAGGAACCTCGGCTAAATCTGACTGCATTTTTGGAAATGTCTAACAAAGAAATGGCAAATCCAGCTACGTTATTATCTGTGGCATTATTGGCAGACAAGGACTGGATAATGAGAATGTACTTTAAGACTAAATTTAAGGAGTTTCTAGGCATGAAAATACAAGTTTTCCCAGATAGTAGAAAGCAATTTCTTATTCAGAAACCAGGTGTTAGTCAGGGGAGTATTTTTTCTTTGCTTTCCATGAAAGTGTATTGTAAGATATGAAGATAAGGAATTTGTGTTCTTCGAACCATCTCAAACTTGCTAGTTTTCTGGCACTGAGAAGATTATATTGGGAAGGAACATCTAGTTAGATAAATGATTGACTCCCCAGGCAGACACTTAAGTTTTTCTTTGAGTTAGTTTATAATTTCTTTATTTCGATGATCCTCCCTGAAGCTCAGAACAGGTTACATCAAGACATTCACAATGTAGACATTATACATGGGGAAAACTGTTGAAATTTCACAGAGACTAAGTTAGAGGTTGGTCATTAAATACAGGGGTACAAAGGCAGGTTACAGAAAAGGGGGGTAGTCTGTCAGTCTGTTTGGATGAAAAGAATGGTCTTTGCTATTTTTTGCAGATCACTCGGGGCTTCTTTTACTAAGGTGTACTAGCGATTTTAGCGCGCGCTAAACCTGTGCTACGCTTCTAGAACTAATGCCAGCTCAATGCAGTTCAGCGTGTTAAAGCCCTAACACACCTTTGTAAAAGGAGCCCTTGGTTTACTCTTGGATCTAAAATATGAGGACTTGAGGTTGTTTGAGATTTGAACTTCTTTTTTGTCAAATTTTCTCTCTTAAATTGCTCATGTAATTTTTTGATAATTTTCTAAATGATAAATACATTTTTTTTTAAGTTCACTTATACTAATCAGCTTTTGCTTTAAAGCCTTTTTCTTAGGCTGCAGTAGATGGCACATATGGTCAAATGGGTATTTGGATTAACATTCGTAAGCTCTTTGGATGATTGGACTAAAACATTTTTAGACTGATTTTGTTTTATTTGTAAGCTGCATTGGCCCTTAGAATTTTGCAGGATCTCAAAATGTAAATAAACATAAAGATGCAAGTGCTGAATTAACACTTCTCATGCAGATGATAACAATAATGATGATCAAGTACATAGAAGTCAAGTGGTTCAGACTTGTTTCCATCAGCTGAACAATCCACTTCTTGCTAGTGGGGATACTCTGTACAGATTAATGACTTGCATGGGTAACAGTCATTTTCAAAATTTACCCCCTCGTTTACTAATGCGTAGCACAGGTTTTAGCACCAGCAGTGCTGGTAACGGCTAAAACCTGCTCTATGTGTTAGTAAAAGAGGGGTTTAGTTTTATTAAAGCAAAGTGGATTGAATTGTAGAGCAATAAAGTTATTGTAGTTGCAGTACTTTACACAGAAAGTATTATCGAGCAATTACTTTTACTTAAGTAAACATTTAAAAATATACTTTTTTTTTTTATAATTCTTTATTCATTTTTTTCATCTTTCAACAAGTGCACAATACACATAACAATTAGCAAATCACTTGAAAAGCTTATCAACAATGTCTTTACATAAATAATAATCCCTCCTCCCCCTTCCCTCCATCCCTGATATTAATTTCCAAATAACTCTCCAATATCCTCCCACCCCGCTTCTACTATAAAATGGTGTATCATTCACAGAAAATATGGTATTTAATCTTGACAATACAATGCTAATGGCTCCCAAATTTTAATAAATTTAAAAAAAATGTACTTAATACTTGCATTTATTTTTACTAAATTACTTTGACCTAGTACTTTGGCACAACACTTGTAGATGGAGATGCATCTATTTACAAAGTAATTGCTCCTCAGAAGGGAGCCAGGGATTCAGATTGTCAGTCAGGCTTCAGAAACTCATTCTTACATTCTCTGAGATTCAGGGACTCGTATCTTCACTTGCTCAGGCCAGGATTAGGAGCTCTGACCTCTTAAAAGCTTGCAATTTTTTTTCCCAGTTTATTGCTAGCCATTTCATTCGCCTGCCTCAGTAACAAGCAGGGTTAAGAGCCTAGCTGTGATGTTCTATGGATAGATGACTCCTTATGGTTCAGTCTAGGGCTGTGTGGAAGCGGTGCTTACAGTGGCACATTTCTTCCTGGTAAATGTGATCAAAGAGGCTGTTTTGTGCCACTGTGAAATGCTGCTTCCAATCCCCAGCTATACCTGCAAGAAAGAAGAGCGTTCTGGTTCAAACCCAAAGTGACTCATAAGTAGGGCAGGATTCATTCTTTGAGGACCCCTAGGTGTACAATTGCACTAGGTTCCCTGGCCCTGCCCCATTTATTTACTTCTTTATTTCCACTTTGATTGTTTTTGAATTTTAAAATAAAAGAAAACAACAAATTACCATACCAGTGCCAGTGTACAGGTTTTTTTTTTTTCCTAGCCAGGGCTAGGCAATTCCGGTCCTTGAGAGCCACAGGCAGGTCAGGTTTTCAGGATATCCACAATGAATATATGAGATGGATTTGCATGCACTGCCTCATTGAGATGCAAATCTATCTCATGTATATTGTGACCAAACAGACACAAGGCCTGTCAAGGTCCCAGCTAAGGTAAAAGATAAAGTAACAATAAAACCCCGGAAGAAAAATTCCAGGATTTCTCAGGAATTTATTGTGAGCAACAGGGTCAGTGACCACCAGGTGGAGCCTGACTTATCTGGGGATGAGATAGGTGAATTATGTACAACTCACCACCAGGGGAGCTCTAGAGGACCCTGGGCTACTACTGACTCACCTAGAGCAGGGCACGCCCCAAAGGTAGTTAAGCCAGCAGTGGCATTCAGACCAGCAAGCCGCTTAGGGAGGAAGTTTAGGCCTTGCCTCCCCAGGGACCCTGCCGAGCCAAACAGGGGCGACTGGCCCCAACCTATGGAGGTTGAACAGCCAGAGGATTTGTCTGACCTGTTTGAAGAACCTATGGACTTCCAAGAGTCTTGTGCTGGCTGTGAGTGTAATTTGCCTGAACCTATGCAGCTGAACCTGACTTTGAGCCACAAACAGTGAGTGTGTTTTGGACCTGTTTGTGTGCTGTGTATTTTGTTTTTGAATGCTGATTTTGTGAGAAAGCTTAGAGAGAGCGGGGAGAGGTTTTGCTTCCATTCTGGGAGGGAATTTGAAAGCCTTTTCTGAAGGCCTTTGTTTTTGGCAAAACCTATGACTCTCTCTTTTTCCTGGCAACCATATTCTGATTGCCAGAGGCTTTCCTTCAATTGCTGCAAGGACTATAAATTAAGGAAATCTTGAATGCTGAACTGTATTTTTTGATGAAGTGAAATACCTGCTTTTCAGCAGGCAGAGTAAGCTCTATATTGAGCTGAGGTCTCAGGGATAAGTGGGACTTAAGAAACACAGAAAGAAAGTTGCACTGTATTGTGAGCGGCTTTATTTTCCTGCCTTTTTCTCTTTTGGCAGTTTGTTTGTTTTTTAGTTTTGGTTATTAAGGCTGTGTGGAATCCTGACTGAGGTTATAAAGTCTGAGAAAGTACTTACCTGCCTTAAAGAATTAAGTAAAAAGAACTTTGCCCTGACAAGCCACAATTGTTGGAACTTTATTTGTGTTTGATTGAATTTTTCATTGCTGCTATAAACTCCAGTCCTGCAGGGTGACTCCAGGCCGGGTCACACGCGATTGCATTATTGTTTGTAGCCATCAAATTTTCTACAGAGCCCTGCTCTGGGTAATACTGGTGGCCACAATATCTATTATGAATATCCTGGAAATCTGACCTGCCTAAGGCTCTTGAGGACCGGAATTGTCTACCCCTTTTCTGAGCAACCCCCAAACCGCTCTGAACACATCTCCCCTTCCCACCTACTTGCCCAGGACTCTCTGAACCCTTTCCATACATATACAAAAGTGTACTGCAACCATAATTCATCATCCCTTCAGGTCCAGTAGCAGCTCTCCCTTTACCATCCTCCATTTCCAGTCCAGTCTGGCAACTCCCCTGACCAGCAGAAGCAGTGCCCCCTTCCCCTTTCACCCCTAACATCAGCAGCTCCCCCTTCATCATCTTCTGTTTCCAGTCCAGTGTGGCACTTCTCTATCCCACTCCAACCAGTAAAAGCTGCTCTCATTTCCCCCTAACCAGCTCTAGCTCTTATTCCCCCTCTCAGCTCCCCTTTCCACCTCCAACCAGTGGCAACAGCACCTTCCCTGGATTAGCAGCAGCTCAGTGTTTTAACTTGCCTGCAGCAGTGTCAGCAGCATCAGTACAACGATTCACTTAGGCAGCCTTGGGTCCTTTGATGGGTCGTGCCCGCCTCGACCAAGGCTGCCTAAATGAATCACTGCTCTGACGCTGCAGGCAAGTTAGAATACCGAGAGCTGTTGGGAGGGGAGGAAGCCACTGTTAGTCTGGAGGGGGAGGAGAGGAAAGCAAAACCGTGGCTGCTGCACAGGAGGGAGGGAGACACGCGGGTGTCCAGCTCATTGGCCTAAGGCATGTGCCTACTGGGCCTACCCTTTAATCCAACCCTGCTCACAAGCACCCATCCTCTGCCTTTCTAAACTCCAATGTTGCAACACAGCGATCAGCTGGCTGGGAGGCAAACTCTCCCTTTAAAGATAAAGTGCTGCTTTAGTTGGGGGAGAGGGGGATATTGTCTTAATTCTAGGCTTGTTTAAGCCTTTACTCTGATAATACTATGGCCAGGTGCAAGAGTATGGGACACTATAAGCGAACCTTCAGTCTTATATAGCCTTTAGTTAATTTTCAGGTTCCTAATCTGCCCCCAGCCCACAACAACATGCTTTTAAATGTTAAACTTTGGGTGGAGGGTATAGAAATAAATACCCCCCCCCCTAATAATAAGGGCAGTTACCGAAAGTTATTTACTCAAGTAAATGGGCTTATCCACTCCTCCTGTGGGTAAAGGTACACATTGATGGTTCATTGAGTTTGAGCTTCTGTCAGGTTCTGTTTTGCTTTGATTGCAGCTGCTCTTTATTGGGAAATGCTCAAAATCTAATGTCGGCGATTAGTACCAATGTTAGTGAATGCAGAATGCTCAGAGGGCTGTAGAGTGTGAGACCATGTGCGTGCCAGAAATTAGCACAAATAGCATGCAAAAGATAATAATAATAACAACAGTTTATATACTGCAGGACCGTGAAGTTCTGTGTGGTTTACAATGATTAAAAGGTATTACAGATCGAGTGGAATAAACAAAGTTCAGAGTTAGTGAATAACAGTTCTAAAGATCATT
Source organism: Geotrypetes seraphini (assembly GCF_902459505.1). Lineage (NCBI taxonomy): Eukaryota > Metazoa > Chordata > Amphibia > Gymnophiona > Dermophiidae > Geotrypetes > Geotrypetes seraphini. The sequence continues at coordinate 7,452,409 of NC_047087.1, read as the reverse complement.
TGTTGAGGACTAAGATTGTATAGGTCAGTTACCTAAAACAGATGTGTTTAGGCATTTCCTGAATTCCCTATAAGTAGTAGACACAAGCAGTTGCTCCAGGTCTTTACCCCATAATGCTGCTTGATGTGAGAAAAGATGTTGGTGATGACTTTTAAATTTACAACCTCTAACCGATGGAGAAACAAAGTTTGGATGTGAGGTTCTTCTGAATCTGTTGGTTGTGAAGGAGAAAAGGTCTGTTATATTTGGGGGCTAAGCCGTAAAGTACCTTGAAGTAAAAACAACCAAACTTGAATTTCACACGTGCCTCCATCAGCAACCAGTGCAGAAGTCAATAGTAAGGTGTCACGTGATCAAACTTCTTCAGTCCACAAAGTAACCTAACTGCTGCATTTTGTACCAATTGCAATCGCTGCATGCTCTTCTGGGAGAGTGCCAAGTAGGCGATGTTACAATAATCGAGTTGACTCAGTATGAGGGATTATGTCAGAATTCTAAATGATGAGACATCGAAGTAAGCTCTGATGGACCGAAGCTTCCAGAGGGTGAGAAAGATCTTTCTAATCAGGGAGTCTACCTAGTCTTTCATGGTCAGGCTCTGGTCCAGTGTTACTCCCAATATCTTCATAGTGGGTTGAATGGGATAACTAAGGTTATTGATGCACAGTGATGCTTTAGTGTCAAGTGGGCATGGCAATGCTATAAAAAATTTTGTTTTCTCTGAATTTAGCTTTAGTCTGAATTCAGTCATCCATTGCTCCATCCGATTTAGTACTTCTGTTGCTTTGGGGGTGACTTCTGAGACAGAGGTAGTAAATGGGATAATTATCGTGAAGTCATCAGCGTAACTAAATAGTTTTATCCCTGGTTGGGACAATTGCGCACCCAATGAGGCCATGTAAACATTGAAAAGCAGTGGGGATAATGGTGATCCCTGATGGATTGCTCCATGTATCAGAGATATCATAATTAAAACGGACTTGGTAGGTGCGTGATATAAGGAAACCTCAAAACCAGTTTAATACATTTCTGATTCCAATTGCGTCTAAGCATTGTAATAGTTTCCCAAGGTCCACCAAATCGAAGGCAGAGCGCATGTCAAATTGCATGATTAGGGCATTGAGGCCCTTACTAAACAAGTAGCGCACATTGTCCAGGATAGCTGCAATTATCCCAGGACAAGCAGGCAGCATATTCTTGACTGATGGGTGACGGCACCGACGGAGCCCCGGTACGGACAATTTTAGAGTGATTGCACTCTAAGAACTTAGAAAGTTCTAGCTAGGCCGCACCGCGCGAGTGCCTTCCCGCCCGACGAAGGCGCGCAGTCCCCAATTTCTTAGTTTCCGCGGAGCTAAGAAGACACGTGTTTCCAACGGCTGTTGAATTCTCTTTTTTTCGCCTTCCCACTCGCGTATTTTTTCTCGTGAATTTCTTCACGTTTTATTATTTTCTTAATTTCTTGATAAAAATTTTTTTTTAAATGTCTTTTTTTTTCGACTTTTTTCGGTCGGCACCGGCAGGGCCTGTTGGCACCATCGAAGCCTCAGGCTTCGATTTTGCTATGGCCGTTTTTCCCTTCATGCCCCCTTCACCGGGTTTTAAAAAGTGTCAGCAGTGTGCACGCCCTATTTCTTTGTCTGACCCGCATAAGTGGTGCCTCCAGTGTTTGGGTCCGGACCATAGGGCAGAAACGTGCACCGCTGTAGTTCTCTTCAAAAGAGAACTTTGAAAAATCGCCAGATTCAACAGCGGATTCTTTTCGGTGCCGCTATGGAAGTTCCACCGGCATCGATTCCGGCAACTTCCTCTAAGTCGACACCGGTGGTTTCGACACCGCAAGAGATATCGTCGGTGTCGCACCCTGTAGGTAAGCCGGCTAAGAAGCCATCCCCTACTGTTCTTGGCCCGCCAGTTGAACAAGCAGTGAGCCAAGTCCTGCAGACTGCGCGCCGGCCCCGCAAATGCTCAGCTCCCATAGAAGTCACTGCCTCTTCATCGGCATCGACTTCGCCTGAGCGTCGAGCTGCACCGCAGGTACCGAGCAAGAAAAAAGCGGTACCGGTGCCATCGGGACCGTCTCTGGATGAGCGTATAGCATCCATCCTTCAGGTCCAGCTTCAGGAGCAATTACAACACCTGCTCCCGGCTCTGCTAACTCCGAACCTTCCGGTGTCGGTCCCCACTGAGCCTACAGTACCGATCGTCGACCAGCCTATGTTGTCGGCATCGACGTTATCGGCACCACTTAAATCTGCCTCTTCCATGTCTATGCCTATTTTATCGGCAGAGCCAAAGTCTCTTCGATGTACGGCTCACTCGGCCTCTGATCCGGTACCGCTCTGACACCCGTACCGCTTTACAGTCACAGGGTACGGTGTCGATGCGTTCAGGCAAATCCTGGGGTGTCCAATGTCGGTCCTCGAGGGCCACAATCCAGTCGGGTTTTCAGGATTTCCCCAATGAACATGCATGAGATCTATTTGCTTGCACTGCTTTCAATGCATATTCATTGGGGAAATCCTGAAAACCCGACTGGATTGCGGCCCTCGAGGACTGACATTGGACACCCCTGGGCAAATCGGTACGCAAAACCAGGCATACCGAATCCTCTACTCCTATATCTCAGGGCCGTCTTCCATCGGTATGTGACCCTGATTTATGGGATGATTCCGAGGATCCCCTCGGTACCGAGGAGGATTTTTCATCTGATGAGGCTGACCCATCGGTGCAGGATCCTGCTAGTAAGCCAGAGCACTCTTCCTTCACTAAATTTCTGAGGGAGATGTCAGACACCCTTTCTCTCCCCTTGGAGTCTGATTCTAAAAAGTCAAAAGCATTCCTGGATGCTTTGGACTTTGACCAACCTCCCAAAGAATTTTTAAAGTTACCCCTTCATGATATTAAGGGAAACTTTTTACAAAAATTTGGAAACTCCTCTCACCATTCCAGGAGCTCCAAGGAGATTGGAATCACTTTATAAAGTTATTCCTATTCCAGGGTTTGACAAACCTCAGCTTCCACACAAATCTTTGCTGGTGGAGTCAACCCTCAAAAAATCTGCAGGCTTTAGTGTGTATGCCTCTGTCCCTCCTGGCAGAGAGGGCAAGGCCATGGACAAATTTGGTAAACGGCTTTACCAAAATGCTATGTTGGCCAACCGTTCAGGTAACTATGCGTTCCACTTCTCCTTTTACCTGAAACATCTTATCCAGCAGATGGCCACTTTTCAAAAATATATTCCTGACCGCAAGCTTTCTGCTTTTCAACAATGCACTGCCAGTCTCTTGCAACTCAGGAAGTTTATGGTCCGTTCCATCTATGATACTTTTGAACTGACATCCCGAGCTACTGCTATGTCTGTAGCGATGAGACAATTGGCATGGCTTCGCGTCTCAGACCTTGATGTGAACCACCAGGACCGCCTTGCCAATGCTCCCTGCCTGGGTGATGAGCTGTTTGGTGAATCTCTGGATACCACCACTCAGCTTTCTGCCCATGAGACGAGGTGGGATACTTTATTGAAAAACAAAAAGAAACCCCCTCCTCCTTTTAGGCAGCAGACGTCGTATCAGAGGCGTTTTTCTGCTCGGCCGATTCAGCCTCAGCCTCGGAGGCAAAGGCAGCAACAACAACAGGCTCGCCAACAACAGCCGCCTGCCATGAAGCCTGTTGCTCAGCCTAAACTGCTCAGCCCTTTTGACTCGCTTCTCCAGGGCATTGCCAGTCTTCCTCCCTCATGTCCTCTTCCACAGCCCATAGGAGGTCGACTAAACATTTTTCTGACTCGATGGGAAGTAATCACCACCAACCAGTGGGTGCTCTCTATCATAGCCCACGGCTACTCCCTCAATTTTCAGACTCCTCCACCGTTAGGCCTGCCAAAAGAGTCTGCTTACAACAAGTCTCAGTCCCTCCTTCTCGCTCAAGAGGTTCGATCCCTCCTTCTTCTCAATGCCATCGAAGAAGTTCCTCAAGATCAGCGAGGTCAGGGATTTTACTCCCGGTACTTTCTAGTTCCCAAAAAGACCGGAGACCTCAGACCAATCTTAGATCTCAGAGATCTCAACAAATGTTTGGTCAAGGAGAAGTTCAAGATGCTCTCTTGCCACCCTCTACCCTCTTCTCACTCAGGGCGACTGGCTATGCTCCCTCGATCTAAAAGAGGCTTACACACATATTCCTATCCATCTGACGTCCAGGCAATATCTACGCTTTCTCATCAATCAAAATCATTATCAGTACAAGGTGCTACCCTTCGGTCTGGCCTCCTCTCCCAGGGTATTCACCAAGTGTCTGATTGTGGTAGCGGCCTATCTCCGCTCTCACAATTTTCAAGTCTTCCCTTATTTGGACGACTGGCTGATCAAGGCTCATTCTCCTCAGGCAGTTCTGCTTGCCACCAACCAGACCATTCACTTTCTTCAACTGTTGGGTTTTGAAATCAATCTACCCAAGTCGCACCTCATTTCAACCCAGCGACTTCAATTCATTGGAGCCATTCTGGACACTGTTCTGATGAGGGCATTTCTTCCATCCAACTGCCTTCAGACCATCCTTCATCTCTGTCAGCAGGTATTTCAACAGATTACCATCTCTGCCAATCACATGATGGTGCTATTGGGGCACATGGTGTCCACAGTACATGTCACCCCCTTCGCACGTCTCCACCTGCGTACTCCTCAATGGACCCTAGCAACCCAGTGGTCGCAAGCGACGGATCCTTGCTCACAACACATATCTGTGACCTCGTCTCTTCGACAGTCGCTTCTTTGGTGGTTGACATCTTCAAATCTATCCAGAGGTCTACTGTTCCATCTACCTCCTCATCATTTTGTGATCACCACAGACGCATCCCCTTATGCCTGGGGAGCTCACTTGAACGAATTCCAAACTCAAGGGTTTTGGACTGCCCAGGAAAAGAAACACCACATCAATTTCCTGGAACTCCGAACGATGTTTTATGCCCTCAAGGCATTTCAACATCTTCTCTTTCCTCAAGTAGAAACATAGAAACATAGAAAGATGATGGCAGATAAGGGCTACAGCCCATCAAGTCTGCCCACACCATTGACCCACCCTTATAAGTCTACTGGCCCCCTTAACTCTACTGATCTGCTCTATTAAGACAATATCCTAGCGACCCTATTCATTGGTATGACCCTCGCAGTGATCCCACATAGGTATCCCATTTATTCTTGAAGTCTGGGATACTGCGGGCCTCAATCACCTGTACTGGAAGCTTGTTTCAATGCTCTATCACTCGTTCCGTGAAGAAGTACTACTCATTTGCACAGACAATCAAGTTGCATTGTACTACATCAACAAACAGGGAGGGACGGGCTCTCTCCTGTTGTGTCAGGAAGCCCAACGGATTTGGTCTTGGGCGACAGCTCGTCATTTATTCCTGAAAGCTGTCTACATTCAAGGAGAACAGAATTCATTAGCAGACAATCTCAGCAGAATTCTCCAACCTCACGAATGGACTCTCGACCCCTTGACTCTCCAGTCCATTTTTGCCCAATGGGGCACTCCTCAAGTGGACCTTTTTGCAGCTCCTCACAATCATCAGCTGCCCCTGTTTTGCTCCAGACTCTACTCTCCTCACCGTCTGGCACCCTATGCATTTCTCCTGAATTGGACCAATCTATTCCTATATGCATTTCCTCCTCTACCGCTCATGTTGCGGACATTGTTCAAGCTCAGGAGGGAACAAGCCACCATGATTCTCATCGCTCCATGGTGGCCCAGGCAACATTGGTTCTCCCTTCTACTTCAACTCAGTTCCAGGGAACCCATAATTCTTCCACTGTTTCCTTCTCTGCTTACTCAGCATCCCTACTTCATCCCAACTTACAGTCTCTGCACCTGACAGCTTGGTATCTCTCGGGCTGACTTTGGCTCATTCACTCCTTTCTCAGCCTATCCGTTCTATCATTGATGCTTCCAGGAAACCGGCCACGCTTCAGTGTTATCAGCAGAAGTGGTCTCGATTTTCTTCCTGGTGTCTCTTACATCACCATAATCCCATGTCTCTAGCAGTGGAACTGGTGTTGGACTATCTTCTTTCCTTGTCTGACTCTGGTCTCAAATCTACTTCTATCAGAGTTCATCTTAGTGCTATTGCTGCCTTTCATGAGCCAATTCATGGAAAACCCCCTCTCGGCTCATCCTTTGGTTTCTAGGTTCATGAGGTGCCTTTTCAATGTGAAACCACCTCAAGCCTCCTCCTGTGGTCTGGGATCTCAATGTGGTTCTTTCCGCTTTAATGAAGCCTCCTTTTGAACCTTTGGCCACAGCGCATTTCAAATTCCTTACTTGGAAAGTGGTCTTCCTTATAGCTCTCACTTCTGCCAGGAGGGTCAGTGAGTTACATGCACTAGTGGCCGATCCAACTTTCACTGTTTTTCACCATGATAAGGTGGTTCTCCGTACACATCCAAAGTTTCTCCCTAAGGTTGTGTCTGACTTTCATCTTAATCATAGAAACATAGAAAATGATGGCAGAAAAGGGCTATAGCCCACCAAGTCTGCCCATTCCAAATACCCACCCCCCGAATTCACTCCCTTAGGGATCCTACGTGAGTATCCCATTTTCTCTTAAAATCTGACACGCTGCTGGCCTCAATCACCTGCAGTGGGAGTTTGTTCCAATGATCCACCACTCTTTCGGTGAAGAAGTACTTTCTGGAGTCGATATGAAACTTCCCTCCCCTGATTTTCAGCAGATGCCCTCTGGTGGTCGAGGGTCCCATGAGACTGAAGATCTCATCTTCCGACTCGATACGTCCCGTGATGTACTTAAACGTTTCAATCATGTCTCCTCTCTCTCTTCGTTCCTCAAGTGAGTACAGCAGCAGTTTATTCAGTCTTTCTTCATACGTGAGATTCTTGAGCCCCAAGACCATCCTGGTGGCCATTCGCTGGACCGACTCGATTCTCAGCACATCCTTCTGGTAATGTGGCCTCCAGAATTGAACACAATACTCCAAGTGAGGTCTCACCATGGATCTGTATAACGGCATCATGACATCAGGTCTTCTGCTGACGAAACCCCTACGGATACGACCCATCATTTGTCTTGCCCTGGAGGAAGCCTTCTCCACTTGATTGGCAGCCTTCATGTCATCACTAATGATCACCCCTAGATCACGTTCCACAGTGGTCCTGACCAAGGTCTCACCATTTAGTACATAATCAGTCCATAGTCCTACCTGTATTTTTTCCAAAGCCTCATTTTCATCCAGGTGAACAGGCTTTGCATACCTTGGACTGTAAACGTGCTTTGGCTTACTATCTTGAACGCACTAAACCTCACAGATCATCTCCCCAACTGTTTTTGTCCTTTGATCCTAACAAATTGGGTCATCCTATATCTAAACGCACTCTATCCAATTGGCTTGCTGCTTGTGTTTCTTTCTGTTATGCTCAGTCGGGCCTGACACTGGAAGGTTCCGTCACGGGCCACAAAGTTAGAGCTATGGGCAGCGTCTGTAGCTTTCCTCCGCTCCACTTCCATTGAGGAAATCTGCAAGGCTGCTACTTGGTCCTCAGTTCATACATTTACATCTCACTATTGTCTGGATGCATTATCCAGGCGGGATGGACACTTCGGCCAATCTGTTTTACAAAATTTATTTTCCTAATGGCCAACCTTCCCTCCATCCCGCATTTTGTTAGCTTGGAGGTCACCCATCAGTCAAGAATATGCTACCTGCTTGTCCTGGGATAAAGCACAGTTACCGTAACAGGTGTTATCCAGGGACAGCAGGCAGATATTCTTTCGTCCCTCCCACCTCCCCGGGTTGGCTTCTTAGCTGGCTTATATTAACTGGGGACCGCACGCCTTTGTCGGGCGGGAAGGCACTCGCGCACGCGCGGTGCGGCCTAGCTAGAACTTTCTAAGTTCTTAGAGTGCAATCACTCTAAAATTGTCCGTACTGGGGCTCCGTCGGTGCCGTCACCCAACAGTCAAGAATATCTGCCTGCTGTCCCTGGATAACACCTGTTACGGTAAGTAACTGTGCTTTACTGTCTCAGTGCTAAACAGAGGCCTAAAACCAGATTGAGTTTCATGCAAGAGAGAACTGGTCGAGATATTCCATCAGTTGGGTGTGTACCATTCCTTCCATGATTTTTACAATAAATGGGATGGATGCTACTGATCTATAGTTGGTTACTGATGTTGGTGATTCTTTATGATTTTTTGGGATTGGGGTTATTAGTGAGGAATTTTCCATTGTTTAGGTTATTGGTTAGGTAATTTAATAGAGATTAAAGTCTAATGGAGCTGCTTTCATAATATCTGGGGGACATGAGTTCAGGACACAGTATGATTTAGAGCAGGGGTGTCCAACCTTTTGGATTCCCTAGGCCGCATTGGCCGAAAAAAATGTTTCTGGGGCTGCACAAACACGCAAACGCTGCAGCAAAACAGAGGAAGGAGAAGGCAAACACCCAGGGGAAGCAGAGGAAAACACTGCATCGCCCTCGACCGGGGCCGCACAAAATACTTCACTGGGCCGCATGCGGCCCTCGGGCCTCAGGTTGGACACCCCTGATTTAGAGTATTTGTTATATAACTTGATGTAGTTATTCTATTCTAAATTGGGGAAGGAACTCCAAATCATGTCCGCTGGTATTTCATTTCTTTGTATATCAGTTGATTGATGTTCGTATTTGACAATTATCAAGTAGTTATTTCTTAGGTTTTTAATTTTTGAATCGAAATTTTGTGCTAGATCATTTGCTGAGGGTAACTTGATGTTATGCATGGGTTGAGTGTAGCGTGTGATGTCAAATAAATTTGTAACTATGTTGAACAGTTCTTTAGTGTTAGTTCCTTTTGAGCTAGTGTTTGATGAGTTAATTATGGATGAGCAAAATGTTTTACGTTTTTCTTTTTATCTGTTTGTAGAGTTTTATATTGGATCTCCAGTTGTCCCGGTCTGACAGCTTTCCCGTTTTTTTCCAGATTCTTTCTAATCGTTTTACTGATTGTTTCATTGTTAGGAATTCGATGTCAAACCATTTGTTGTATTTGTTTGAGCAGCTTTTACTATTTCGTTTAGGGGCAATTTTATCTAAAATGGATGTGCTAGTTTTCATCCAGTGATCATAGAAATCAACTCCTATCTTCGTTTGTAGATCATATTGTGACCAATATTCCTCTGGGTTGATATGGCCCCTTGTGAGGTGTTCTCTTTTTGTCCGTGGGCGTGTCTTAGATTTTAGCCGAGTCCAGAATAGATTGAAATAATAAGTGAAATGGTCGGACCAGATATCATGACACCAAGTACCGTCCGTAAGAGAGATGGGAGGATTTATGATCTCCTTTATGGACATCGCTACCACAGCTAAATGATGGCCTTTTTCATGTGTTTGAGTTGGTGAAGGGAGATTGTAATTGAGTAAAGAAAGAAAGTTTTTAAAGTCTTTCGCTTCTAGATTGTCTATTTCATCTAGATGTAAGTTTGTCTCCCGCAATTAGATTATATGATGAAGTGACTGAGTTATGTAGGACAAATTTGCAGAAGTCCTCTCTAGCTTTTGGGCAGAACATAGAATAATATACAAGAAAGGGAATCTTCTAGTTCTTTATTGCTAATTTTACAGGCTAATATTTCTAATTGGTTGGTCATTTTGGAATCCAATAGTTCAACTACAAATCCTTCCTTGGCGACAATTGCTAATCCTCCCCCTCTTCTTCCATCACGATCGCATTAATGGAAGTAAAACCCGGATGTCTCAATCTGTCCTCCTTTTTCTGGAGCCATATGGTAACTATAGCTATATGACAAAGCCTTTACAGCAGCCAAAAAACAATATTTCACGTGATGCATTGAACAGGCTGCCAGCTCAACCAAGCACCTGTTCAGCATAGTAAACAGCCTACTGCAACCCCCCTAAAGCAGAACTAGCCTAACCAGTTAAAACTAAACTGCAGTAGATTTTGCTGTATACTTTATCAACAAAAGTCTCCACCAGGATTTACAAGCAGTCTCGCCCAGTCACCAATCAGCTATAATTAGGAGTGCCCAAACTCGCTCCCTCCTGACTTAGACAAAAAGGACTAGTTTTTATTTATTTAGCCCGTCCACAGGTTACAAAGGTACATTCAGAGTATAGACAGAACAAAATTAGTGAAAGACATATTAGGCAATGAAAACAAAAACTGTGGATACAGATGTTCTGGAGATAATTTATTAAACACTGACATATAAAACCATGAAAATTCAATAAAAAATCCAAACGGTCTGTGTTTCGGCAAACACGCCTTCCTCAGGGGCCCAATGGTTTGCAAATTCACATATAAAGAATTGGACTGAAAACAGTCTATTGTCTTTAAACATATGAGCAAAGAACACCCCAGACAAGCTGAAGTAGCAAAAAAAATGAGGAAGGCGTGTTCGCCGAAAAACGGACCATGTAGGGTCCGGTTGGATTTTAATCACTGTATTTTTATCATTGTACTTTTTTCATTGAATTTTCATGGTTTTATATGCCAGTGTTTAATAAATTATCTCCAGAACATCTGTAGCCACAGTTTTTGTTTTGTTTTCATTGGTGGATTGTTTTCACTGTGGATCATTGGGTCTCCCCATTTTCTTTGTTGTGAGACTTATTAGGTAGACATAGCTTAGAAGAATTTGCAGCATTCATAGAAGATATTACATGGCATAGTATAGTTTTAGGACATCATTCACTGTACTAACATAACAATGGTAATAAAGCTTTAGTGTTGTAAGCGAGGACATAAATTGGTGATCGGCAGTTAAGTTGCCGTGAATAGCGTCGGTCATTAAGGAGCTGGATTTGTGAAGAGGAAGGTTTTCACGGCCTTCCTGAAGTTCCATAGACTATCTAGCGATCTAATGGACTTGGGGATGATGTGCCAAAATCTGGGTATAAACTGTGAATAAGAGTGTTTGCGGGCTGTTTCAGTTATGAGTGGACGGCCGGGTGGTAATGATAGCCATCTGTCTCTCTGCTTGACATCTCAGTGATCTGTTTGGGACATAAATTTGTAGTTTCGATGTCATGTAGTTCAGTGTCAACTTGTGGAAGGTCTTGAAGGCTAGGACCAAGGCTTTAAAGGCGCAGCGTTTTTAGATAAGTAACCAATGCATGGATGTTAGTGCTGGGGTGACATGGTCTCGGAAGCCTAGGTTTTTCAGGAGATGGATTGCTGTGTTTTGCACACCTTGGAAGCAGGAAAGGGTTTTTGCGGGTAAGCCCACTAGTAGTGCGTTGCAATAAACCAAGCAGGATAATACATAACGCATGCAGTAGTTGGGCAAAATCGTTTTCTGAAAAGTAAGCACGGATGCACTTCAGTTAACGGAGGTAGTAGAAGGATGAAGACACTAAGTTGGATACGTGATCTAAGAGTGATAGATATGAGTCCAAGATCACTCCTAGGATGTAGACGTTATCTTTGGCTGTAAGGGTGTCATTTCCCCAGGAGAAGGATGGGCGGGGGTATGTGCAGGTGTCTTTGTGTATCCAGAGGAGTTCAGTCTTTGAAGAATTAAGTTGAAGTTTATTTGCAGTCATCCAGTTCTTTATTTGTTAGGCAGCTATAGAGTTTTTTGTGTGTGTCACGATGTTGGCCCAAGGGAAGGCAGAGCTGTATATCGTCCGCGAATGAGTGGATTTTGATTTGGTATTTTCTTGTGATTTTGAGTACTGGTCTGACAAAGGTTGAATAGGAGTGGGGATAACAATGCACCTTGGGGCAATCCGTAGCGGAGTGTTTTTGGCTCAGATAGGGAGTGTCCCAATAGTACTCTCTGCGATCTTTCGTTAAGGAGGAGAGCCAAGCTGGTGCGATAGAAGAAGCGAGTAATCGATAGTATCAAAGGTGGCACTTAGGACTAATAGTATCAACAATGCATCTTTCCCCTTATCTAGAATTTTCCAGCAGTCGTCTACTATGTCTGGTAGCACTGTTTCTGTGCTGTGGTGTTTCCTAAATCCTGATTGGAAGTTGGAGAGGATGGCAGTTGTTTCTATGAAGTCTCTTAGTTGTGCGAGTATTATGTTTCAAGTATTTTTGAGACAAAGAAGTTTTGAGACTGGTCTATAGCAGCTTGGATTTTCCAGGTCCATGGTGGGTTGGTTTGTTTTTTTATTTTAGAACTAGTCTCGCTACAGCAGATTTCCAACACTGGTATTATGCCTGATTTTAGTGATTCATTTAATAGATGTAGGATGGAGGTCAAGAAGTTTTCATTGGTAGCTAGAAGTGTTGTGGATGGGCATGGGTCTAAGACTGAGGTTGTGGGATGTATGGAATCTTGAATTTTTCAGGTCATCTATGGAAACTGGTTTGAAGCTAAGGGTTTCTGTCTTTTGTTAGGTTGTTCTGTTGGAAAGATTTTGGGCTGTTTGACAGAGCTTTGGCCTCCAAGTCTAGTGTGTCTTTTATTTTTTATATCTACTTGTCATGGAAGAAAGTTGAAAGGGATTCACTGTCTAAGTTTGTTTGTTGGTTGTGAGGTGGTCCTTGGGAGAAGGACAACAAATTTTTCAACAGTGAGAAGATGGCCTTTGATCTGCTCGGGAACTTAGATATTAGATTAGTTCCATGTGCCTTTTTGCTTTTGAGTATCGCTAGTTTGTATTCTTTCAGAAAGCTTTTCCAAGTGGATTTGTCCTCAGTGCTGTGTGCTCTGCACCAAGTCCTTTTTGCTTTCCTAACTTTCCTTTTTAGGCCTCTCAGTTTCTGTGAACCAGGGTGATGTGAAGGATCTTGCGTTGGTTTTGACATCTTTGGCTTTTGCTAATTTCTTGTAGAGTGCCATATCTGTGCTTTCTCGTCTAATGAATTGGCCATGAGACCTATATTTAGGTCTAGTTGGGAAATGCCAAGGGACAAAGCGTGAAGGTTTACTGACTTTGGGTCGAGTGTTGCTGTTTTTTTTGCTCTTAATTTGTAGTCTGAAGATGATTGTGGTGGTCAGTCCAAGGGACCTGCAGGATGGTTAATGGAGTAGATGTATAATCATTTTGTGGGCCTTTTAAGATGAAGATCAAATCTAAAGTGTTCCCCGAAGAGTGAGTGTGGGAGTGGTAAGTATTACTGCTTTTTGGGTTCCTCTCCAGTGTCCCTTTAATGAAGGTTTATTATTAGATATGTACATCTATATTAGTGATTGCAAATTTGGGACCTGTTCAACCTTCTTTTTTGCTCGTCAGCTAGTGTTAGTTTTTGTGCAGCCCCAGAAAATTGGGGGGGGGGGGCAGTGCAGTCCAGGGAAGCCAAAAGGTTGGACACCCCTGGTCTAATGCCTGGCAACTAAAATTCAATGCAGAGTAATGCATTTGGGAATTAATAATTGGAAGGAACTGTATATGCTGGGAGGTGAGAAGCTGACTTTGGGATGATAGTGTCCAAAGATCTAAAGGTGAAAAAACAATGTAACAAGACGGTGGCTACTGCCAGAAGGATGCTGGGCTGTATAAAGAGAGGCGTAGCCAGTAGAAGGAAGCAGGTGTTGATGCCCCTGAACAGGTCGTTGGTGAGGCCCCACATGGAGTATTGTGTTCAGTTTTAGAGACCGTATCTGGCGAAGGACTTAAGAAGACTTGAAGCGGTCCAGAGGAGGGTGATGAAAATGATAGGAGGCTTGTGCCAGAAGACGTATGAGGAGAGACTGGAAGCCCTGAATATGTATACCCTAGAGCAGGGGTCCCCAAAGTCCCTCCTTGAGGGCCGAATCCAGTTGGGTTTTCAGGATTTCCCCCAATGAATGTGCATGAGATCTATGTGCATGCACTGCTTTCAATGCATATTCATTGGAGAAATCCTGAAAACCCGACTGGATTTGGCCCTCAAGGAGGGACTTTGGGGACCCCTGCCCTAGAGGAAAGGAGAGACAGGGGAGATATGATTCAGACGTTCAAATACTTGAAGGGTATTAACATAGAACAAAATCTTTTCCAGAGAAAGGAAAATGGTAAAACCAGAGGACATAATTTGAGGTTGAGGGGTGGTAGATTCAAGAGCAATGTTAAGAAATTCTACTTTATGGAGAGGGTGGTGGATGCCTGGAATGCGCTCCCGAGAGAGGTGGTGGAGAGGAAAACGGTGACTGAGTTTAAAGAAGCATGGGATGAACACAGAGGATCTAGAATCAGAAAATATTAAATATTGAACTAAGGCCAGTACTGGACAGACTTGCATGGTCTGTTTCTGTATATGGCCGTTTGGGGGAGGATGAGCTGGGGAGGGTGTAGATGGGCTGGAGTCAGTTTTAACAGAGATTTCGGCAGTTGGAACCCAAGCATAGTACTGGGTAGAACTTTGGATTCTTGCACAGAAATAGCTAAGAAGAAAAAATGTAAAAAAATTTAAATTGAATCAGGTTGGGCAGACTGGATGGACATTCAGGTCTTTAGCTGACGTCATCAACTATACTATCCCATTTCTAGAAAAATTTCTAGAACTCGGCGATTGGCTAGATCTACATCAGTCTGGATTCAGACCCAGTTCTGTAACAGAAACGCTCCTTGTATCCCTACTAGATGATCTTCACAGAAACCGAGACAGGGGATTTGCTTTGGTGTTAGTATGGCTAGACTTCTCAGCAGCTTTTGACACTGTGGATCAAGATATTATGCTAGCACATATGGCTCAATGACTTGCTCTACAGGGTTCTTTACCTTTTCTCATAAATTTGCCCTTGCTGTGATCCATGATCTCTGGAGAGATCAGTGTGCAGTTTACCATGCTGTTCTGGCTCATTCTGTTGAAGCTGCAATGCTGCTCCACACTGTCCAACTCTTCAGAGCTCAGGGAACAGTTGAGGAAGCCACAGAGTTTCTCAATGGAGCCCCTCAGGTCCTAGAAACAGAGAGGCCAAGAACTGAGAACAAGTGAAAATTGTAACTAGACCCCATATGCTGCAGCTAATGAGAGATCTCAGGGCCAGGAACCACCTCGGGAAGGATTTGGGCTAACTGGAAGTCTCCTGCATATGAAGAACCTGCAAGGTGTCCCATTTGCTAGAAGCAGCATAAATATCACTGTTACATCAGGCTCTCAGTATTCAAATCCAAACTCCACCAATATCTGTCTTCTCATTCCCTCTGTAATTCCCCCACCTGTGTAAAGATGCACCTTCTTGTCCAGTTTGTCTGTCTTGACTAGATTGTAAGCTCTTCTGAGCAGGGACTGTCTCCTCTGTGTTTTCTTGCAGAGCACTGCTTATGTCTAGTAGTAGGAAAAGGGAATGGGGACCTTTTTGGTGGCTTTGGCATTTCAAAGCTGAAGGCATTGGAGGATTAAGTGACTTGCCCAGGATTTGATCTCACAGCCTCTGGGTGCAGAGGCAGCAGCTCAACCAGTGAGCCACTGAACTAATCCCTTCCCTCAGTTTTTAAGTGCCTGTTTCCCAGTGTCTGTCATATTGGCATGAATTTTATCAAGCCTTTTTCTTGCATATGTGGCCACATACCGTACTTGTGTAAATTGTCTCATAAAACTGGTCAGTGTATTGCAGTGCACAAAGAGATGATGGTGTGAACTTTGTGGTAGGGCAGTTTGCAAATATATGTGTAAATAGATTATTAAAATGATTCGCTTGATCTCTTAAGTTCCTCGAGCCAAAATCACTAAACATCCTAATCCACTCTTTAATTATCGCTAAACTTGATTATTGCAACTCATTAATAAACATCACACAAAGAAAAGAAGCTTCTTCAAATAATGCAACACACAACTGTTAAACTTATTCATAACAGTAAAAACTATGACCACGTTACTCCTTTATTGATTAACTCACACTGGCTTCCAATCAACCACCGTATTACCTTTAAAATATTACTCCTAGTATTTAAAACTCTGTCCACCAATGAAGCACAATATATTAATTGAATGCTTATTCCTTATAATACACCACGCTCTCTCCGATCTACAATCCAAAAGCTCATAGTAGTCCCTTCCTTGAAAGTCATCGGAACCAGAAGCCATGATATGTTTTCGGTGATGGCCCTGCAATTCTGGAACACTTTGCCTCAATACATAAGGGAGGAAAATGATCTCAGCCGTTTTAAAAATAACTTAAACTTCCTTTTTAAAGATGCTTTTAATCTTTAAATTATATTCAAATTATAAAGTAGTTACCCTCCAGGATTATACTACTCCCTCCCTAATGTTTTTTTCCATTTATGGTTCTTTTTTTCTACTTTAAAGCACTGATTGGTAACTTTATTCCTCCATTCCTCGTATATCAACTAGTTTGTAAGTTTGTCGGTCCAACCCATTATTTTTTAATTTTAAATAGTATATCTAAAAGTATGTTTATTTTATTCTATTGTAACTCACTTAATAAATTTGAATAAGCAAATTATCAAATCAAAATAAAACTTGAAACTATTCTATACTCATACGTGAATAATTCAGACACAAACCTTTAAGTCTGCAATTTAGGTGCAATTTCTGCTAGTTATGCAAGAATTAAGTGTAAATAGGCTGCCCGACAAGACCATCTAAGCATCCAGCTAGACAAATATCCCAAATAGCAAGCATGGTGAAATTTGGATGCCATATAGTATATTTAAAACATCTTTAGAAGGAAACATTGAAGCAAACAGCATCTTTAAATCATAATCTCAAATTACAGCATTATACATGAAGCTGAAACAACCAAAGGTCATTGGTGGTTTGTTCCCCTTGCAGAAATCACAGAATAAAGTTGTCTAAGGCTTCCATAACAGTGTATAAGAAACAGTCCTAAGAACTAATGCTCCCTTCCATAGAACCAAGATCAATACTGCCCCTGGCACTCCACACTTCCATGAAGCCAGGACCAGTACTGCCTCCGGCTACCTGTTACACACCGCATCACATTAAAAATACTTTTTACCTACAAAACAAAAACACACAAACACTCCTGCTTTCATTGATAAACATTTGATTCCATACGATCCAACAATCAGAATTTACTAGTAACTTCTTTCACCCATGAAATATTCTACAATACCACCTGGAAGGTCATCTTCTCAGTTAACACACACTCGCTCTGGAACGTTCTACCAATAGACATCAAACAAGAAATCTTCCTTGAAAAATTCCGATCTAAAATCAAAACTTTTCGTTTTAAAGATGCCTTGAACACCTGAAGTTTCTCTTCTCCATCAGCTATAGACAAATGCTTCCTAAGGAGCAACTCCCTTCTTCCCCCTCATTTTTCTTTTATTTTTATCTCGATGTAATTTTATTCCCCAGTGTCCTTTTCCTTCTGATCATGTTAGTCCTCAAATCCTCACTTATTATTTTATTGCTTTATTTCCTTTTACATTATATTTTATTTTAAAACTTACTGTAAACCATGTAGTTATTACATGATAGACAGTATAGCAAATAAATCAACTTGGAAACTTCTACGGAACCAAGACCAGTACTGTACTCTTTCATGGAGCAGTAGTGTAGTCAGTTCTGGATGGACCTGAGCCGCAAAGTGGGTGAACACCAAATTTTCCCCATGCCCACAACCACCCCCCCCCCTCACTCTCTACGTCCTCCAACTCCTTAAACACCTGGTACCTCAACTCTTTAGATTATTCCTGTGTAGAGGGACTACATCTGCCCCTCTCCAGCCCCCTGGAACCACTCCCAACTCTGAAGATGCATTGAAAAGATTAGATAGTGGAGCCACCTGATGGATCCCATCCAGCCCCTCTGGTACTGGTACCAGAGAAGCAAATTTTTAGCTGTGCACCTCTAAACCCCTGGGTATAAGTATGCCTGACAGAGAGTTCAGGGAAAGGACCTGCCAGACTAACAGCTGCAGAGGTTTTCAAGTTTTATTTAAAATTTGATTCTGTTGCTTATCAGGATTTCTAAGCAAGAAAATAAGGGGATAAAATAAAGATCAATAAAATACCAATGATTTATGGCATAATCATTTAAAAACAATATTTAAAACAAATGGCTTAATTAACATATGATGAGCAAAACTTAACTAACATGAAACAAAAGCTAAATGGGAGGAAATACAATAGAAATAGTCAAGGACAACAAAAAAGGAAAATAGAAAAGGTCGAGGGTTGCTGAAAATTGTTTCTTATGGAAGTTTAAAAGAAAGAAAATTCCAGATTTAAGTTTTGAATGCTGCTTTGAATAAATGAGTCTTGAGAAGACCTTTAAAGCGGTCTCAGCTTTTTTTCTTCTCTCAAAAGAATGGGTAGCATGTTCCAATGCTGCAATGGCTGCCAGTAGAAGCACGAGTAATATTTAAATTCTCTTGTATTTACTTTAAGCTGGTTTGGGGACTGACTCCTACCTACCTTCTATCTCATTTTGTGCTATACAGCCTGTCACCACCTAGTCTCTGGCTGAGCGGTTTTCCAATGCTAGGCAGTGACACCCTTCTAACACCTGGCGTGTTCCCCTTTAAAGTAGGGCTTCCTTGCAAGCAGAATGTCCCTGGTTCAACTGAAGTGTGTTTCATACAACAGTCCAAGAAACTGAATGGCTTAAATAAAAGTTATAAACTTTATTCAGGCGTCTGGCCTCACCAACACAGAATGATACTGGTTTCAGTGCTGGCATGCAGATTTGAACAAAAATAAAGATTCTTCACAAACTCAAAATATAATTCTTCCTGCTCTGTACTTTACCCCAAGTGTCACATAGTCCCAGTGTTTCTCATCACCAGAGCTTACTCTTGGAACAGGCATTCAGCCCTCACAGTCCTAAAAGAGCTTCCAATTCCAACAGACTTGTTAAAGCAAGTTATATGCCATAATTCTTCAAGTTAGCATTGCAGTTAACCAGCATGGCAAATGGAGCAGGTCTTAAGTTAATCTCACCTAGTTCCTAAGGCACACAGGAATAATTGTGCTTCACAGTTTACTTAAGATGTTCAGTTAACAGATACAAGCAGGCACGGAGGTTGCTAATATGACACCAGAGTCTTCTAGCTGTTTCTTCACTCAGGGTTTGAATGAGCAGAGCTACAGCTGAAGCAACATACATTACTGTTATGGTTTACACAGGCACACTTTCAGGGACCAACTTCTGTCCTACCAATTCACAGTTTCCAAAAGGAGATAGACACGGGAAGTGAAAACCCCCTTCTCCCAAGACTCACAGACGCTATGAAATCTCCATCAGTTCAGGCTGGATCTCAGAAGGAGTATAACTGGCTTCTATCATCATAGGCTCAGGCAAACATGGATCTACAGGAAGGTTTCTAACCTGGTCCTCCTCCATGTCCCAGTCATTCACTGCCAGTGGTTCTGACTGCTTCCCAGTCAACACAGACACCCATAGCGCTTCTTCCTCCGTTCTGAGGCTCCTCCTCGTTCTGGCTTCCGTTCCTCTGCCTGCTTCCCCTCCTCTCAAGCTCATTTCAGAGTCTCAGTTTAAGCTGAGGGAAGAAACCACTCCCCTTTACCTGCAGGGGTGTAAGTTTCCTTCCCTCTGCTTGAATTGCTCCCTGCTGTTCTGCTTTCTGTCCCACAGTATCTGGAAACCAGTAAGGCCAAACTTTAATGTCTGACTTAAGGACCTTATCAGGGAAGTTACAGCTTTCTGGTCCTACTTCCCTTTCTCCCTCTGAGTCCACAGGATAGTCAGCTGACTTACTTGGTTCGCCCTCCTGCATCTGGGCTTGTAACTCTTACCAAATCTCTCCGTGACAAGCCTCAGGGTTGCAGGATTGTCACAAGCCCTACGAGGATAATAAGGAATTTCAATTTATTTGCCTACCCAAAGATCACTGGCTGTAGATACTGGTCTTTTTTGGATAGGATGCTTGCATTTCAAGCAAATAAACAACAGTCCTGATTGGATAATTATATCAGTGGAGCCATGCTGTCTTATGGCGCATTTAGAAAAGAAATTAATTATTTGATAAATTCATTTCTTAACTGAAGTTTTATTCATAACAAAAATTTTACACTGTCTATACTTTAGGTAACATGTACTTTTACTACTAATATTTTGTATTTCGCTGATTGTCCAGTTCTCTTCTGTGTAAACCACCTAGAAATCATTTGATTGTGGCAGTATAGAAGAATAAAGTTATGTTATGTAGGGGCCACTACTGAGAAAATGTGACTCTGTGTGGCAAATCCCATCTTTTGTATGTCCTTACCCAGTGCATGTCCTCGTATGTGATGAAAAAGAATGATGCGTTCTCCTGGTGCCTCAACCAGCTCTTCACATGCTGAAACCAGGATCCATAATGTACTGGAAGAGGAAACGAGAGACAAGAGTCTGAGCAGTACTGGAGCAGCTCCTCTCATATCGACTAACTTTGGAGAAGACAGGGAGGTTTTTTGAGAGCGATTGGCTGAGACAGTGATGGTTTATAAGCTACCTTTCATGGACTAGATCAGTGTGTCACAAACTTTGCAAAGCCACAGCACACGAAATGTGGTGGCTGTGCCTCGAGGTCATCCAGAAGTGCACAGATGTCAACGCGATGATGTAATGCACATCATTGCGTCAATGTCTGCGCATGTGTGAAGGCTCTCCAGACAGGGCCCTGAGCTGCCACTAGGGGGTGCTGGAAGGTAAGAGATGTGGAGAGAAAGAGAGGCACTGGTGTCAGTTGACTACAAGATGTGCCTCTTGCCACAAGAGGCACATCTTGTGGGCAGTAGGCCAGCGCCTCTCCACCCCCTGACGTCTCACAGCACACCTAGACGCAGAAAACCTAGGAGGGACTTCGTGGGACTGTTGGATGATCAAGGAACAAAAGGGGCACTCAGGGAGGATAGGCCAGGAACAAAAGGGGCACTCAGGGAGGATAGGCCATAACCGAGAGACTGAATGAATTCTTTGCTCCAGTCTTTACTGCAGAAGATGTAAGTGATCTACCTGAGTGGAGTAAAACAGGTACAAGTGGATTGATTTTTCAGTCCATCAAAAATTACAAAGACTAGGGGATACTCTACTACTACTATTAATTATTTCTATAGCGCTACCAGACACATGCAGCACCGCACAGAGTCACAAAGAATAAGAAAGCAGTTCCTGCTCGAAAGAGCTTACAATCTAAACAGGCAAGACAAACAAACAGGATGTCTTGGATACAGTTAAGGGGACCGGTCAATCAGTGGGCTGGGTTGGAGGTCAGAGGAGTAGGATTAAGGATTGAAGGCTAAATAGAAAAGATGGGGTTTCAGTCTGCTTTTAAACAAGGGAAGGGGCTTGGCGGACAAACTCAGGTAATTTATTCCAGGCATAGGGTGCAGCTAGATGAAAGAACGAAATCTGGAATTGGCAGTGGAGGAGAAGGGTAATGTTAAAGAGTGACTTATCTGAGGAACGGAGTTCTCTGGGAGGTGTATAAGGAGAGAGAAGAAAGGAGAGAGATTGAGGGGCAGCAGAATGAACACACTTGTAGGTCAGCAATAAGATCTTGAACTGTATGCGATGGCAGATAGGAAGCCAGTGAAGTGACTTAAGGAGAGGGGTGACATGAGCATACAGGTTGGTAGAAGAGTTGTGCAGCAGAGTTTTGCACAGATGCAAGGGGGAGAGGGAACACTGCAGGATACCAGTTAGGAGTAGATTACAGTAATCTAAGATTGAGGTTATGAAAGCTTGGATAAGGGTCCAGGTAGTATGCTCAAAGAGAAAGGGGCGAATTTTGGTGATCTTGAAGATATAGAAGTGATAGGTCTTAGCAGCTTGTTGGATATGTGTAGAAAATGAGAGGTCAGAATCGAAGACCACTCCTAGAGGTTGTGAGCAGAGGAGACTGGAACATTAACAGTATTATTTTCCGAGATGGAGAAAGGAGGAGGAGGAGCAGCTCAGTCTTGGACATATTTAGTTTCAGATGACAGCAGGACATCCAGGCAGCAATGTCAGCCAAACAAGCAGAGACTTTTTCTTGGACATTTGGTGAAATTTCAGGTGTAGAGAGGTAGAGCTGGGAGTCATCAGCATATAGGTGATACTGGAAGCCTTGGGAGATCAGGGCACCGAGGGAAGAGGTAGAGAGAGAGAAGAGAAGAGGTCCTAAGACAGAACCCTGGGGTACACCAATCACTAGTGGGGTAGCAGCAGAAGAGGACCCACCAACACACACACTACATCAATGAAACTGCAGGGAAATACTTTTTAAAAACCAATAGGAGGAAATATTTTTTCACTCAGTTAAGCTCTGGAACGTATTGCTAGAGGTTGTGGTAAAAACGGATAGCGTAGCTGGTTTTAAGAAAGTGTTGGACAAATTTCTGTAGGAAAAGTCCATAGTCTAGACATGGGGGAAGCCTCTGCTTGCCCTGGATCAGTAGCATGCAATGTTGCCACCCTTGGGTTTTGGCCAGGTACTAGTGATCTGATTGGCCACTGTGAGAATGGGCTACTGTGCTTGATGGACCATTGGTCTGACACAGATATCTCAAGTAGCCTGGTGGGTGGGCTAGTGAGCCATAGAAAGGAGTAGCAAGTCCCATAAGCCACTCTTAACCACTACATTTATGGTGGAAAATGTGAGCCCATCAAAAAAAAACCAAAACCCTGCTCTACTACCATATAGTTGCCACCTGCAGCCCTAAGGGTTAATGGGGTTGTAGACAGGTGGGTTTTGGGGGGCTCGCCATAACCTATAAAGGAATTTTAGTGAGATGTTCATCTAGCACCCTTTATGTGAAATTCACAGCAGTGCCCTCTAAGGTGCCCCTCTGTTCTGTTGCCATATCTGGGTGGCCAGTCCATTACAAGATTGGCCCGTTCCACATCCAAATGATCTTGTTCTGGACATTTGGGACTTAGATTAAATTTTGGTCGAAAATGTGGTATAAAGATGGATGACCTAGTGGTCTGGGTGTCCCAATGGCCTGAAAATCCAGATAGAGGATTTAAAAAAAACAAACAAACTATTTCTAGATGTGTAGTGGTTTGCCTTTCGAAAAGAGTATTTTCTTACTGCTGATTTTGGACGTCTAGCGCCATATATCCAAATCAGACAGACGTATGTTTTGAAAATGCCACTCCATGGGCTATGGCTGATACACTACATTTATATACAGTGAAGTTTATTTGTTTGTTGTGGTTTTGATGCTCATTAACTTTTCTTGAGCATGCATTTCTCACAACAGAAGATCCAGGTCTCCTTTTGATCCCATGGCTGGAAAACACTGAGTAAAAGAACTTTAAACAGAGACTTTAGGCAAATCTTTGGAATTTCTCCATTTTGAGTCTTTCATGAAATTCAGCCTGACAACCCCACTTGCATTAAGGAGGATGAATTACTTATGGGCCTAGTTGCTGGTAAAACACGTGGAGGGGCATAATCAAGGCCAATTTGAGTGTATGGTGCTAGACGCCCAAAGTCGGCAGTGGGAAAATGCCCATTTTTGAAAAATACGTCTAGAATATATATATAGAGAGAGAGAGAGATGATTTTTGAAAATAAAATAAAAATATATATCTCATCAGTCCAGACCACCAGGACTTCTATACCCAAACGCACAGAACAAGACTATTTGGATATGGGAGGGGCAAATCTTGTAATGGGCTGGGCACTTTACAGGGCACTGCTGTGAACTTCACAAAAAGGGTGCCCCATAAACATCTCACCAGAACTCCCTGATAGGTTATGGCGAATCCCCCAAAACCCACTATTCCCACCATATCCACCTGTCTACAACCCCAATAGCCCTTATGGCTGCAGGTGGCACCTAAATGGCAGTAGAGTAGGGTTTTGGTGGGTGCACATGTTCCACCATTAATGTAGTGGTTAGAGTGGCTTATGGGCCTGGGTCCTCCTCTCTATGGTTCACACCCATCAGGCTATTTAAGACATCTGTGCAGCTCTACTAGGCTTTCCTATACCAGGTGCTGATGTTCTGGAGAAAGTTATGTATGTTTTTTTATTCTGATCTTTGAGGGGGTGCGAGGAGGTTAGTGAACACTAGGGGAGTATGTGTGAGTCTTTACTTTCTCTCTGCAGTGGTTATCTGGTCACTTTGGATACCTTTTTGGCACTTTTGCCTGTTTTTACATAGTAGATGACGGCAGATAAAGACCCGAATGGTCCATCCAGTCTGCCCAATCTGATTCAATTTAAATTATTATTATTTTTTTTTCTTCTTAGCTATTTCTGGGCGAGAATCCAAAGCTTTACCCGGTACTGTGCTTGGGTTCCAACTGCCGAAATCTCTTAAGACTTACTCCAGCCCATCTACACCCTCCCAGCCATTCAAGCCCTCCCCTGCCCATCCTCCTCCAAACGGCCATGCACAGACACAGACCGTACAAGTCTGCCCATCTTCTAATTCAGTGTTCTTCAACCTTTTTACACCTATGGACCGGTGAAAATAAAAGAATAATTTTGGGGACCGGCAAACTACTAAGACTGAAATAAAAAACCCCATCTCCGCCCCATCCCCACAGCTCAATCCCTGTGAACTCAGCCCCCCTTACCATCCCAGGTCAGCCATGTGCAGCGTGCAAGAGCCACTGTGCGCAGTCCCAGCAAACAAGTGCAGCTGGCGCTGAAGATAAGGACCAGCCAAGCCAGAAGGAAGATGAACACACACTTGTAGGGGACACTAATTCTTCACAGACCGGCAGGAAATCTTTGTGGACCGGCACCGGTCCATGGACAGGTGGTTGAAGAACCCTGATCTAATTCACAACGTTTAAGTTTCATCCAGAATGTCTAGTAAAATATTCGATTATCCCTGCTGGATGACAAAGTCTAGGTCGGCCCCCATCTCGCCCACATATTGTCTTAACCACTCTTCCAGATATGCCCCCTTTCAGCTCTGGGCACACAGCATTCAAAGGTATATAAAGTCCATGGCATGTCCAGAAAGTTGGTTTGATTATCGGCACTTGGGCGACCTGTCTTTTAGGACGTCCAAGTGCTGATTTGGGCGGGTCTTTAGACGTGTTTAAGTTTTGATTATGAGCACCATAAGTAACAGGGGACTTAGAACAGCCCTGCATTTCATGATCATATGCAGTCTGGCCCAACCCATCCACCCCAGGCCCTGTTCCAGTCTAAAAAAAATGTCAAATCCAGAGCACGCAGACCGGCCCTCTTGGAAGGAACGAAGAGTGGTAGTCATTGGTGACTCCATGCTAAGGGGCACTGAGGGACCAATTTGCAGGCCTAATTTGCAGTCAAGAGAGGTCTGCTGTCTCCCTGGAGCCAGGATCCAGGATATTACCACTAGCCTAGACAAAATTCTAAAACCTAATGATCATTTTCCCATGTTTCTCATCCATGTAGGCACAAACGACACTGCTTGAATGCCACAGAGAACATCCCCAGAGACTTTGGAGCGCTGGGAAAGAAGTTGAAGCAGATAGGAGCACAGATGGTCTTTTCATCAATTCTTCCAGTAAGAAACAAAGGCAGAGCTAGAGAAGAGCGTATTCAACGGACTAACGAATGGCTCCGAGAATGGTGCATAGAAATGAACTTTGGATTCCTAAACCACGGCGAGACGCTCCAGGGACTACAAGGACCAGACGGACTCCACCTAACCAGAAGAGGTAGAAACGTATTTGGACATCGATTGGCCCGCCTACTCCATAGGGCTTTAAACTAGGTAAGTTGGGGGAGGGTACATACTTATATCCCAGAGCAGTAAGAAACCACCCTGAGGAGGCAAGTCGCACTTACACTACCAAGTCTAAGGTAAGTACCAATGATATCCACAATAATTTAGGGAGAAATATCACTGATAATTTAGGAGCCACACTAGCTCGTAAAGGAATCTCTTCACAGATATGGAGGGCTATGTATGTTAATGCACACAGCTTGGGCAATAAAATTCTAGCATTAGAGACTGAGATAATAAACACCGATCTTGACGTGATAGCGATATCCGAAACCTGGTTCACGGAATCGCATGGGTGGGATATGGTTATACCAGGGTACAACCTACTTCGTTGCGACCGAGAGGGTAAATTGGGAGGAGGAGTAGCGCTATACACAGAGGGAATCCCTCTGGGTGAACCTGGCCAGAGGGAATGAAAAATGCCTATACCTTGGGGTGATATATAGACCTCCCAGGCAACAGGAGGACAAAGACATGGAATTAATCGAGGACATAGAGAACATCACACTGCGTGGGGACACAGTAATGCTAGGAGACTTCAACATGCCAGATGCAGATTGGAACACACTCTCCGCGACTACGGGTAACAGCAAAAGAATATTAACCTCCATAAAGGGTGCATGTCTCAAGCAATTGGTATTGGAGCCCACCAGGGACCAGGCGTTACTAGACCTAGTTCTCACCAACGGAGATAGCGTCACGGAAGTCTCAGTAGGAGACACACTGGCCTCCAGCGACCATAATATGGTATGGCTCAACCTCAAGAAAGGTTTCCCTAAGACAAACACAGCAACAAGGGTTCTCAACTTTAGAGGCACAGACTTCAACCGCATGGGAGATTTTGTCCATCAGGAGCTACATAATCAAGCAATATCTGACAATGTGGAGGATATGTGGTCGTCTCTGAAGTCCATCCTACACGAAGCAACAGACCGATACATAAAGACAGTAAGTAAACGCAGGAGAAACAAAAGACCCCAATGGTTCAGTAAAGAAATTTCAGACCTAGTTAAACAGAAAAAAGACGCATTTATCACCTACAAACATTTAGGCAGAGAGGGGGCGAAAGAGGACTATCTAGACAGATCTAAAGCTGTCAAAACAGCAGTCAGAGAAGCCAAACTCCGAATGGAGGAAGAGCTAGCACGGAAAATTAAGAAAGGGGATAAATCTTTCTTCAGCTATATTAGTGACAGAAAAAGAAACAAAGATGGGATAGTACGCCTGAAGCAATCGGACGGTAACTTTGCGGAATCAGATTCTGAGAAGGCAGAACTACTAAACAAATATTTCTGTTCAGTGTTCACCCGCGAAGCGCCGGGAGCTGGTCCACAGCTGCAGACGGGAGATAACCAGAAAGACCCGTTTCAAGATTTCGAATTTACGCCCAGTAGCGTCTATGACGAACTATCAAGACTCAAAGTAAACAAAGTCATAGGACCGGATAACCTACACCCCAGAATGCTCAGGGAGTTAAGGGAAGTCCTGGCAGAACCATTATCTGTTCTTTTCAATCTTTCCCTAAGCACAGGAAGGGTCCCCTTGGACTGGAAAACCGCCAACGTAATCCCACTCCACAAAAAGGGCTGCAGGACAGAGACAGCAAACTACAGACCAGTGAGTCTCACGTCTATAGTGTGTAAACTCATGGAAACACTGATCAAACAGAATCTTGACACAATCCTAGACGAAGAAAAACTGCTTGATCCACACCAACACGGGTTCACCCAGGGTAGATCATAGAAACATAGAAAGATGACGGCAGAAAAGGGCTATAGATCCTGCCAAAAGGGCTATAGATCCTGCCAATCTAATCTGATTAGCTTTTTTGACTGGGTTACTAGACAACTGGACGCCGGAGAGTCACTGGACGTGGTATATTTGGACTTCAGTAAAGCATTTGATAGCGTCCCTCATCGAAGATTACTGAACAAGCTGAAATCGATAGGATTAGGAGCAGTGTTCCCGCTAAGCTGCGTTGGCCTGCGCTCGCGCACAAAATATTACATCGCAGCGCAAAGTTTCTCTTCACAGCGCACACACGCGTCGGTAAGGTAAGGGGACGCATTGGGGGGATTGCACTTCCCCACAATTGCCATGCTTCGGTTCCTCTTCTTCCTTCCTTCCTTCCTCCCCCTCCCCTCCCCCCCCCGCGGGACCCTGCGGCACCATCAACTCTTACTCCCTCTAATGTCGGCCCTGCAGCTCCAGACTTCCTCGCACCTTCTCCCCTCCCCCTTTGGATCGCTATTATTTTAAATGTTATAGCCGCGGAGCTGTATCCATCAGTGGAGATGTCTAACCTCGGCCTGCCCCGGAACTCTTACTGCAACAGTGACTTCCTGTTCCTGCCTAGACGGGCGTCTGCTGCAGTAAGAGTTCCGGGGCAGGCCGAGGTTAGACATCTCCACTGATGGATACAGCTCCGCGGCTATAACATTTAAAATAATAGCGATCCATAGGGGGAGGGGAGAAGGTGCGAGGAAGTCTGGAGCTGCAGGGCCGACATTAGAGGGAGTAAGAGTTGATGGTGCCGCAGGGTCCCGCGGGGGGGGGGGAGGAAGGAAGGAAGAAGAGGAACCGAAGCATGGCAATTGTGGGGAAGTGCAGAGCTGCAGGGAAGAGTGTTGCGGTACCCAGCTGGAGGGAGAAGGAAGATGAGGGAGGGAATTAAAGGAGATGCCAGGGCTTGGAGCGTAGGAGGAAGGTATGCCAGTCTAAGGGAAAAGGAAGGGGGAGATGTGAGAGCATGGAGGGGGAGCGAAAGATGGAAGAAAAGGAAAGGAGAGAGATGCCAGAGAATCAGGGAAGGGGAGATACCAGACTATGAGGAGAGGTGTGGGAGAGGGAAGGCGAGGAGAGAGATGCCAGACCAATGGGGTGAAAGGAGAGATGGAAGGGGGAGGCATACAGTTTCTGGAAGGGGCATAGAAGGAGAGAAGATGCCATATAGGGGAAGAGAGACGGCAGACAGTGGATGGAAGGAAGAGAGTTACAAGAAGATGAGGAAAGGAGAAACCACAGAAGACAAAGGTAGAAAAAAATTTCTATTTATTTATTGCTTTAGGAGACATGTGTCACTGTTTCTGTGAAGCATTGTATGCAGAGTCCAGCTTCTTGCTGGTTCAATTTAACCTTTGTCTATGTATTTTTATTTTATCCCCCCTTTTACAAAACTGTGAAGCGTTTTTAGCACCAGCCTTGGTGGTAGCAGCTCTGATGCTCAGAATTTTATGAGCATCAGAGCTGTTACCTCCGTAGCTAAAATCCACACTACAGTTTTGTAAAAGAGGGAGGGGTTAGTTTGTGATTACATATTCCTTACTAGGCGAAGGTGTTTTCTGTGTTCTGTGTGTTCGAAAGACATGGTTTTCTGTTAGGATTGACGGTGTAGGATTGATCTGTGCTGGTCTGGCTTGTTTAGTTTTACAATGGGTGTATTGATGTACTGCTCACTGCAATATGTAAGATGCTGCCTTTTCCTAGGTACTCATGTGTGACGTGTGGTTTGTTACTAAAAATCATGTTTTTCTTACAGATGGGGGGGGGTGCCAAAAAATGATGGGCCCCGGATGTTACATATGCTAGGTACGCCACTGTATGTAAAGATACCAGAAAGCTGGCGTAGCAAAAACTTCTAAGTTTTGAGTATTTAACCCTCCCACAATCTCACGGGCACTCGTTTCAAGTTTATTGAGATTTTGATTTAAACGCAATATCAAATATTTTCAATGCGTATAACAAAAATAAATTTGGGGAAATAAATAAAACCATTTGAACCAGTGTTCCCGCTAAGCTGTGCTGGCGTGCGCTGGCGCACAAAATATTACATCGCAGCGCACACGTTTCTCGTCACAGCGCACGATCGGAAGAGGCGTACGGCAGATGGCAGGGCGGCGAGAGGAGAATCGGGCGAGTTGGCTCATAACTTGCTGGCGCCCGATATTTTTGGCTCACGGTGAAAAAAGTTTGCTCACAACACCCGCCCGCTTAGAGGGAACACTGATTAGGAGACACTCTAACTACATGGGTTGGGGATTGGCTGAGCGGTAGACTTCAGAAGGTGGTGGTGAACGGTACCCCATCCGAAGCATCGGATGTGATCAGTGGAGTGCCGCAGGGCTCGGTCCTGGGCCCGATTCTATTTAACTTATTCATAAGAGATATGACGCAAGGACTTAGAGGAAGGGTATCACTGTTCGCCGAAGATGCCAAACTTTGCAACATAGTAGGCAAAAGCTTATTACCTGATAATATGACACACGACCTACTGTTGCTGGAACAATGGTCAACTACTTGGCAGCTAGGCTTCAATGCTAAAAAATGCAAGATAATGCACCTGGGTAAGAGAAACCCGCGTAGAACTTATGTACTAAATGGTGAGACCTTGGTTAGGACCACGGCGGAACGCGACCTAGGGGTGATCATTAGTGAGGACATGAAGGTTGCCAATCAAGTGGAGAAGGCTTCCTCCAGGGCAAGACAAATGATGGGGTGTATCCGCAGAGGTTTCGTTAGCAGGAGATCTGAAGTTATAATGCCGTTGTAAAGAGCCATGGTGAGGCCTCACTTGGAGTACTGTGTTCAGTTTTGGAGACCACACTACCGAAAGGACGTGCTGAGGATCGAGTCGGTTCAGCGAACGGCCACCAGGATGGTCTTGGGGCTCAAGGATCTCACGTATGAAGAAAGATTTAAAAAATTGCGGCTGTACTCACTTGAGGAAAGAAGAGAACGGGGAGATATGATTGAAACGTATAAGTACATCACGGGACGTGTCGAGTCAGAAGATGATATCTTCTGGCTCATGGGACCCTCGACCACCAGAGGGCATCCGCTGAAAATCAGGGGAGGGAAGTTTCATGGCGACTCCAGGAAGTACTTCTTCACCGAAAGAGTAGTGGATCATTGGAACAGACTCCCACTCCAGGTGATAAAGGCCGGCAGCGTGACGGATTTTAAGAGAAAATGGGATACTCACGTGGGATCTTTAAGGGAGTAAATTCAGGGGAGGGGATACTTGGAATGGGCAGACTTGGTGGGCTATAGCCCTTTTCTGCTGCTTTTTTCTATGTTTCTATTTTCAACCTGATCATACAAAACATGTTTAAAGAGTCCCTGATGGTGGCTGAATGTTCTCTGCAAAGTCAAAAATCATTAGGGGAGGCTGAGAAAGATTTGTGTAAGCATAACCATTTATCGGGCTCTTCCCAAGAGAATAAGAAATATACAAAAGCAGAACAATGATAAAAATAAGACAGAGTTCATACAAACAGCTATTCCCTTTTCTGCGCTTATTCTGTCTCCTCTCACCCTGTGCTTAGACTTCATTCTCCTGTCTTCTGTTCATGTGCTGAATCTCTCTGGACTAGGTAAGCAGAATGCACCCAGCATATGGGGACCACCTCCTGTCATACTGGGTCTTGAGCATATGCTCATCTTGCTTCAATTCCTCTCAAGTTTATTTTATTTAAAATTTCTGCCTAATTAAGCCTTCTAGGCGGTTTACAAAAAACACCAAAACAATGCGCCAATTAAAATACAATATGAACAAAGACAACCAGGGAAAATGGGGAAGAAGGGTTGGAACTACAATTGATAGAAAGAAAGAGAACATGGATGTGAAGTTGGCTGCCGCTTTGGTCTCCAGAGGACAACTGCTAAAATGGCCAGTGATCTGTCATAAGGCATACAGGGACAGACTTAAACATCTCAATATGTAAAGGAAAGGCAGCAGAGGGAAGATATTAAATTCCTACATGGCTTAAATAAATGCACATGAGGCAAGTCTCTTTAAATTGAAAGGAAGCTCTGGAATGAGGGGCATAGGATGAAGGCGAAAGGGGACAGATTCAAGAGTAATCTGAGGAAAGATTTCTTCCTGGAAAGGATGACGATTTTGTGGAACGGTCCCTCGATGGAGGTGGTTGGAGCTGAATCGGAATTAAATACATTCCTTCCTCTAAGGGAGAGGAAGGGATAGTAAATGGCATGGATGGCAGATTGGATAGTCTGTATGGTCTTTATCTGCCTTCATTTTTCTATATTTCTAGGCATATGTCCCATCCTAAGTCTCAGAAAGGACCCTCATACCCACCCCTTCCTTCCTCTTCCTCCATCCAGTTACATTATGCAGAAAAGTTGGTAACCCTAAGTCACAGATCCATCCAAACTGATATTTGTAGCTCTGATAATGCATTTCAGCCTCTGGGAGAGGCCTGAGAAACCAACCTTTGCCATTCAGGAATCTGTCCAAGAAGTCCCCAAAGGTCCCTGGCTCTGGCAGAAACTTTGCAAACTTGTGGAAGTGGTAATAAGAAACAGCCACATCTTTAGGATTGCGGGCCATGTAAATCACCTGGGAAACAAGAGAGCCAAAGAAATATTAAGATTGGCCGACATAGTAGACAGAAAGACATTTATAGATTCAGTAATACGTATTCCCCACAGCTTTCTGCAATTCTCCATTCTGTTGTCGTACTTGAAAGAGCATAACCATCTACATATTTTTTTTAAATTTCAAGCATTTTTCAGCTCCCCAGGGTCACTCACTAGAGCAGAAGCAGACTAGTACCTAATGATCGTGGAGAAGCAGGTTTTATTTGCACTAAGATCTTCTGATCCCCTGTAAGACTTTCTTTGTTTTGCAGTCATTGAGTGGATGGTAAGGGAGCCTGTGCAGCTCATATTCCAACCCCTGTGACTGTAATTTGGACACTTTTCCCAGTATTCTTCACACCCCTTTATCCAATGTTTTCTGGAAGCTGTAGGGCTCTTCCATTTCGCAATTGGTTAGAAAGTTACAGGTCAATATTCAAAGGACTTATGCATTTAGGAGTCGAGAGACAAAACAATTTAACTAGTTAAATTGTGCTAAGTGGGTCAGGAGAGATATTCAATTATATTTAACCAACACTGCTGCAGAATATTCATTCTGACCCACTGTAGGGGTGCCAAGTGCTCAGAGGTGGAGGTGGGCAGAGCTGAGAATTATGTGGACACTGGTGATACCTTCAGATCTAATTAGGCAAGCAATGGTAGCCTCGGAAGCACCATCCCCCTTACGAGGACCCGCCAAGAGGACAAATAGATGATTCGACTTCCGGAAAACCTGAGGTCGCTGAACATAAGAGCAAAGGACCCTACAGACATCCAATTTGCGCAACTGCCTCTGTTCTGAGGAACCCTGCCAACTACCCAAGAACGGGAGGACCAGGCACTGGTTGACATGAAACAGCAAGACCACCCTTGGCAGAAAGGAAGAAACAGGCCGCAGTACAACCCGCTCCCTAAAAAACTCCAGGAAGGGAGGCCTACAAGAGAAAGCCTGCAAATGAGAGGGGACATGATAGTAGATAAAGACAGGTTGTTCACCCTCTCCAAGGTAGAACGAGAGGGCACTCTCTAAAGTTAAAAGGGGATAGATTCCATACAAACGTAAGGAAATTCTTCACCCAGAGAGTGGTAGAAAATTGGAATGCTCTTCGAGGCTGTTATAGGGGAAAACACCCTCCAGGGATTCAAGACAAAGTTAGATAAGTTCCTGCTGAACCAGAACGTACACAGGTAAGGCTAGTCTCATTTAGGGCACTGGTCTTTGACCTAAGAGCCACCGCATGAGTGGACTCCTGGGCACGATGGACCACTGGTCTGACCCAGCAGCGGAAATTCTTATGTTCTTATACTGTTTTAATAGCAACACCAGCTTTGTCCAGTTAGTAATGCAGACTTGGCCCCGAATAGTGGGCATATCCAGATAACTTTCAAGGCACCACCAAAGACCCAGAGCCTGCTGAGTGCGTGCGTAGACTTAATCATGTGACTGCTACATTCATGTATGAAAGTGACAGGAGTCTATAATCTTCGGGCCTGACATTCAGCCATCGGTGCTCAGTGTTTTGCTGACCATGTCCGGAAATTCAATGCTGGGTCGTGTCTGGGCTCTGGCACTGAATCTCTGGGTTTCCAGAGCCAGTGACTGACCTTTACTACTACTGCTACTATTCTTTCAGTGATGTCCAACCCTTGGATACTCTGTAGGCCCATCCTCGCCATGCTTCCTTGTTTTCCACGGCTTCTTTCAATTGCTTGATGTTCATTCCCATGCCATTCTTGATGGTATCCAGCCAATGGGCCTTTGGTCTCCCCTGATTCCTTTTCCCACTGACCATTCCACGTTTCACCTCCTTTTCTAGTGAATTCCCTCTCATCACATGTGCAAAATAAGTCAGTTTCTGTCTGGTAATCTTGCTTTCCAGGGACAATAGTCCTTTTAAGGACTGTAATGGAACTTCGCTCCTTGCATTTCTTATTCATTTTAATCTTTTCTACAAAGTGCTAGATTATTTATTTTATGTTCTCCTCCCTTCTGTTTTGATCCTTCTCCCTCTCTTTTTCATTACACAAATGTATTTCTACCCTTTTTCATTTTGTTTCGGTAAGTTAATGTTCGTCTATGTGTTTGATTGTCTGTTTAATAATTATAATTTGTTTTTAATTTATGCTTTTCTACTCTTTGTTTTTATATATTATGTAAAACCGCTTTGAATTTTGATAAGGCGGTATATCAAATTTTTAAATAAACCTGAAACCTGACAACTCTGGGTTTCTATGATCAAGACAAGGAAAACAGTGGAAACGGACAATGGACAATCCACAGAAGCCAGTAGGATAAAATAATGCTTGTTTATTTCAGTCCAAGATATACAGTAAAGTGGACCTGACACAATACTGTGTTTTGGCGAACCAAACCGCCTGCATCAGGGGTCACTGTATTTTAGGACTCAAATGAATATAACATCACAATGATGAGATTTCAATCTTTTCACTCCATGCCCAAAATCCAACTGCTAGGAGAACGACTCCAGACAACCAGAAAATTATGTTGTAGCTGAACATAAGAGCAATAAAAAAAACAAAAACATAAGAGTAGGTATTTCTAACAGCAGCTGACTTCTGTGGTAGAATATCGATAGAAAGCAAAATTTTGATCGTCCTCAACAGGGCATGGAGTGAAAAGATTTAAATCTCATCATTGTGAGATAGATGACAGGAGCCTGTGAGAGAATTTTACAGGTTGTGAGACTTATTCCTACATGTTGCTGAAGTCACGGGCTTGTGCAAACTGGTTTCAGTTCAGATGCTGAGATGCTAATGTGCGGCATGTGAGTGTGTGGATTTCTTGCTGTGAAGTCTCTCAAGGACACCAACCAGTGCTGGAAAGTCAGCAAGACACTCCATCATCCAGGAACCTAAGAACTGATAAAGTGATGCTGTACCTGTGTGAAGAATGTAAACTTCAAGAAGAAGAAAGTTCTAGAAGCTATGCCTGTCCAGGGCCCCCCAGGGAAGAATAGAGGCGTGGACTAGGAGAGGGTTAGATAGGCATTTGGTTTATCCAATAGGGTGGTACATAATAGCTAGGGGAAGGTCTTGCAAGAAAAAGATACTTTCTGTATAAAACCCCCATGCTGTGGCAGAGTTTCCTTAGAGAGACTGCGCCATGCCTACAGAAAAAATACTGGTACTGTTCGTATGAGGTTTTTTCTCTCCATTGTATATGTCCAAACTGATTTATTTCTGATTTATTGCTGCTATAATACTAATTACTAAGTTATTTGCTTTGGAATATACAATGTAATCTTGTTGTTTTTTATTTTTATTTTTGGGTTTTCTTTTCCTTCACAACGTATCTCCGGTGAGGTAAAGTAAGCAGCCTTTCACTTCAATTGTGATGTTATATTCATTTGAGTCCTAAAATACAGTGACCCCCGGTGCAGGCAGTTTGGCTCACCGAAACACAGTACTGTGTCGGATCCACTTTACTGTATATCTTGGACTGAAATAAACAAGCATTATTTTATCCTGCTTGTTCCTGTGGATTGTCCATTGTCCGTTCCCACTGTTTTCCTCGACTGCTTTACTTTTGTAGGTTCATGTCCTGTTGGATTTCTGGTGGTGTTTATATCATCAAGAACACCTTTGTTGGTGATCCTAGCTGTCCATGGGATTCGTAGAAGTCTCCAGCACCACAGCTCAAAGGCATTGATTTTTCTTCTATCTGCTTTCATGAGTGTCCATGTCTCACAGCCACATGTTGCGATTGGGAACAATGGCAGTGATCAGTGTTTGTTTGATGGTGACTGAGACGTCCTTGCATTTTTATATTTGGTCCATGCTCACCATGGCTGCACACCCCAGTGCTAATGGACGCTTGATCTCTGTTGTCGAACCACCACTGTGATCAATGAGGGACCCAAGAAAAATAAAGCTATCAACCAGTTCTATTTCTTCATTGTTGATCTTTATGGACTTTCTTGTTGGCAGTAGTGATGATTATGGTCGTCTTGATGTTCAGGTAAAGTCCCATCTTCTCATTTTCTTCTTTTAGCTTCAGGATCAACTTCTTGAGGTCCTTTTCACTCTCTGCAAGCAGAGTGCTGATGATTCTTCTGCCTATTTTCATTCCAACACTGGAATCATCTAAGTCCAGCTTCCATATGTTTACTTCTGCATAGAGGTTGAAAAGAAAAGGAGAGAGGATGCATCCTTGTCTTGAACCCTTTTTGATCTTGAGCCATTCTGTATCTCCATACCTGGTTCGCACTGTAGCTTCTTGATCGTAGTAGAGCAATCTGATTAACCTGATCAGGTGTACAGGTACTCCTACTTCACTCAGTACTTTCCAAAGATGACTTTTAAGAGGTCCTATTTTCTCAGTTACCCTGGCTGATTAAGTGCTGAATAGAAACATGATGGCAGATAAAGGCCAATGGCCCATCTAGTCTGCCCATCCGCAGTAACCATTCTCTTCTCTCTCCAAGAGATCCCACGTGCCTATCCCCGGCCCTTTTGAATTCAGACACAGTCTCTGTCTCCACCACTTCTACCAGGAGATTTTTCCATGTATCTTCCATCCTTTCTGTATATCAGAATTTAACCAGCCAAGTGCCAACTCTGCCCCCTGGAACGCCCCCAAAAGAGTTGATCTTGAGCTCAGTGCATACAGACAGTTTCTGCAGTACTAAACAGTTAATTGGCATAGAAAGTTAGCGGATAGCCCCAAACAAACAATTTAACCAGCCAGGAGCTATTTCTGACTAGTTAAATTGCTTTGAAGTTTATTAGTTATTTATATACTGCCTATCAAAGGAGGTTGTCTAAGCGGTTTTACATTCAGATACTCCAGCATTTTTCCCGGTGAGCTCACAATCTACCTAACGTACCTGGAGCAATGGAGGGTTAAGTGACTTACCCAGGGTCACAAGGTACTGAGGCTGTAGCTCTAACCAGAGAAGAGCGACTAAGATGGTTAAGGGGCTGGAGGAGCTGCCGTACAGCGAAAGATTAAAGAAACTGGGCCTCTTCTCTCTCAAACAGAGGAGATTGAGCGGGGACATGATCAAAACATTCAAGGTACTGAAGGGAATAGACTTAGTAGATAAGGACAGGTTGTTCACCCTCTCCAAGGTAGGGAGAACAAGAGGGCACTCTCTAAAGTTGAAAGGGAATAGATTCCGTACAAACGTAAGTTCTTCTTCACCCAGAGAGTGGTGGAAAACTGGAACGCTCTTCCAGAGGCTGTTATAGGGGAAAACACCCTCCAAGGACTCAAGACAAAGTTAGACAAGTTTCTGTTGAACAAGAATGTGCGCTGGTAGGGCTAGTCTCAGTTAGGATGCTAGTCTTAGACCAGAGGGCCGCCACGTGAGCGGACTGCTGGGCATGATGGACCACTGGTCTGACTCAGCAGTGGCAATTCTTATGTTCTTATGTTCTTAGGAATAATATGCTATCCCTGAATATCAACAAATCCCAAAGTATTCTATTTCCTTGGAAAGATGGTCTATCTTTAACCACACCTATTCAGATAAACAACATTCCCCTACAACAGGTCTCGAGCATTAAAATCCTTGGAGTTATCCTAAACCAAAAACTATCTATCAGATAAGCCATGTAGTAAAGAACTGTTTCTATAAATTACATATGATTAGATCTCTGGCAAAGGTTCTTGAACCATCTGCTCTTAATATTCTTATTCTCTCTCTCGTTATATCAAAACTGGATTATTGTAATTGATTACTTAAAGGTGTTTCTCAGAAACAAGGTGACTACAAGTAATTCAAAATACTGCAATAAAAATCATAATGAATTCTAAGAAATGTGACCATGTAACACCGCTTCTGAAACATCCTCACTGGTTGCCAATTCCTCATGGCATAAGCACATAAGCATGGCCTCTGCCGAGTCAGACCATAGGTCCATCATGCCCAGCAGTCCGCTCCCGCGGCGGCCCCCCAGGTCAATGACCTGTAGTGATCTATTACTCAAGAGCATTTTGTCTTGTATAGTAACCCTCTAATTGTACCCCTGGATTCCCTTACCCTTCAGGAATTCGTCCAATCCCTTTTTGAAACCCAAAACCGTACTCTGCTCAACCACCCCCTCTGGAAGCGCATTCCAGGTGTCCACCACCCTCTGGGTGAAGAAGAACTTCCTAGCATTTGTTCTAAACCTATCTCCCTTCAATTTTTTTGAGTGTCCTCTAGTTCTTGTAGCCCCCGCCAGTCTGAAGAATCTGTCTCTCTCTACCTTCACTATACCCTTCATGATCTTATAAGTTTCTATCATATCCCCTCTAAGTCTCCTCTTTTCCATCTCTTATAAAATTGCCCTTTTATCATTCAAGATTCAACACACAAACCATCCTACTCATATTTTCTTAGACAGACTATTAACATCCTCACTCCCTTCCAAGAGCCTTATGTTCAAGTAACCAAAATCTTCTTTCAGTACCCTCATTAATTAGCACTAGACGTAATGAAATTTTCTCAATCACTGCACCCCAATTATGGTACTCACTCCCAGCTCATCTTAGAGAAGAATCCTGACTAGATAGATTTAAGAGTTCCTTAAAAACCTCTCTTTAAGGACGCATTTGAATCATAAAATCATTAGTCTTAGCTTATCTAAACAGTACAACGTTTAATCCTTAACCCTCCTCTACTTAAGAACATAAGAACTGCCGCTGCTGGGTCAGACCAGTGGTCCTTCGTGCCCAGCAGTCCGCTCACATGGCGGCTCACATGGCGGCCCTTAGGTCGAAGACCAGTGCACTATTTTAGTCTAGCCTTACTTGCGTATGTTCTGTTCCAGTAGGAACTTATCAAACCTTGTCTTGAATCCCTTGAAACTTCCCTATCTGTCCAACAGACTCACAATCTAACTAAAGCATCTTTGTAAATAATTAGTTACATACAATTAGATATCACAGTGGCCCTTAGTAGGTGCTGGTTGTGGAGAATTGAGGGAGGCGAGGATATGGGGAAGTTATACAAGCAAGATTCTTCAATTGGTGGAAAGTTAATTTATTTCACCAGTGGGCTTGATTTTGGAAGCGCTGTCTTTGCATTGTTGTGACCAGGAGTGAGCACTATTTCCAGCTGCTTCAATGCAAAAATTAATTTATTGCACAATTTCATAATCCTCAGTGTTCAGGTACTGCAGATGACCAGCCCACGCAGTAAATTATTCTGTGGCAAAATACGATTATTGTGCCACTGCTTAATCACTATTCGTTAGTCATGTAAACCTTATCTTCATTAGAATTCATGCTTGCCAGAATATGACAAAACGATCCAAATACATTACTTAGGGGCCATATTACTAATCTACATAAAGTAGATTTACTGCTTGGCAGACAGTAATGCAGACCCATGCTACTGTCTCATACATTTCAAATGCTGAAATAGAGCGAGAGAGTGGCTGTGGCGCTGTGAAAAAGAGGGGGGTCTTACCTTGAGACAGCGAAAACGAAACATGTGAATTGTCGGTGGAATGAGCTCCCTTACCAACTGGAAATAAGCTAAATTTTTGCACTTTATGCACTAATACATTGCATAAATAGAGATAATAAAAATATACAAAATGTACTTATTTAGAAAATATAAAAGAGTAAAAATAAAATAAATTTAAATGGATCAGTGATGATCTGATTTAAAACCTCTCTAGCGTCAATGAAACTATGATTGCTATTTGTGTCCCACAATCTTCCACCATAGTTATCTTTCCTTAAACACTGTAGTTCCCCTCTTATCCCCTCTTCTGAAAAAAGCCGATCTCGACCCTACCTTACCATCGAACTACCGCCCCCTAGCAAATATCCCTCTTCTAACTAAACTGCTAGAGACCATAGTCGCTACTCAGCTCTCCTCTTACCTAGAGAGATTCTCCATTCTCCAACACTACCAAAACGGATTCAGATCCAACTTCAGCACCGAGTCCCTCCTAGTTTCCCTAATTTCAAAGGTGCAACAACTACACTCCCGAAACAAATTCGCTGTTCTGCTACAATTCGATCTCTATGCGGCTTTTGACGTCATCCACCATGACATACTAATCTACCAACTTTCTGAGATAGGAATAGACTCCATCGTCCTAAAATGGTTCTCAAGCTTCCTTCGCTCTCGTTCCTACATCGTCAACACAAATGGTTCCAGGTCCACTCCGTGGACTCCATCTTGCGGTGTCCCACAGGGTTCTCCCCTATCCCCTATTCTCTTCAACATTTATCTGACCTCTCTGAAGCTCCTCAAACTTTCCCCCCTTGAAACAATCTACACATATGCTGACGACATCCTTATCCTCCTTGAAACAGACCAGAACCTCACAAACCTCCATGAGAACATTACTTCATGCATAATGAGACTTCACACCTGGTCCCTCTCGGTACAGATGAAATTAAATGAATCAAAAACAAAATTACTCTGGCTCAGCCCAAAATTAGAATACCTGCCCACCCTCTTCACACTACCCACAGGATCCGCTCTGCATCTTGAGTTCTCTAGCAAGGTCCTCGGCATCATTATTGACTCTTCTCTCTCCCTCAACGATCACCTCAATTCCCTGGCAAAATCTTGCTTTTTCAGCCTCCACATGCTGAGGAAAGTAAGATCCTACTTTCGCCAAAAACATTTCGCCATCCTTGTCCAATCCATCATCCTCTCTAAACTCGACTACTATAATGCCATTTATTTATGCCTAACAAAAAAAAGTCTTCAAAGACTCCAGCTTATCCAGAATACTGCGGCCAGGCTGATCTTTGCAAAACGCAAATTTGACCATGTCTCCCCACTCCTAACCAACCTTCACTGGCTCCCGGTGATTCCCAGAATTCATTTCAAATGCTCCTGCCTGGCTTTCAAGATCATTCACGGCATCCTCCCTCTCCTAATCCCACTATCCTTTAACGCCTCGAGGCCTGCTACCACCAGATCCACCCACAGAAACTATCCTTCCCCTCTCTACACAGTATTCTCTACGCAGGCAAACTGGGAAAATCCCTTCTCTTCAAAATCACGGGCCTTTGGAATGAGCTCACTACCCCGCTGCGGAACCTGGGCTCCCTCCAATTATTCCGCAAACAACTGAAAACCTGGCTTTTCTCTAACATATAACTTTATTTCCCTGCTTATATTCCCTCTATTTATATGCTCCTGTAATTCTCTCTCCTTTCTCTTCTTATATTTTTAAGCTTTGTAAACCATGCCAAGCTCCACTTCCGTGAAGAAGATGCGGTATATAAACTTAAGGCTTAGTTTAGTTTAGTTTAGTTTAGTTCCACCATATTCCTATTTGTTTGTTGCTCTTTGTTTTGTTCGTATTTTTAACTCTTGCATCCCCTAATTTTATTATGTACATCGCTGAGAAATTTTTATAAGCATTTTAATCAAATTTTAAATAAACTTGAAACTTGTAGGTTGCATTGTATAATATTTTCTTATTACTGTTTTTGTTTATACAAAGCAGTAATAAATCCACCCCAAACCCCTTAGTAAAGTAATGGTGCTTAAAGTTAGGTACTAAGAGGATTTTTTCCCATTTTCCATTCCCGTCAGTTAGTGCAGCCCATCAGAACTCACCTTTGCTTTGGAGTTCTTAAGTGCAGGGGCCAGAATGTCATAGGGGAGATGGGTGGTGATAATCCGCAGCCCCCCATTTTCCTGCACCGTCTCCCTGAAGTAGGTGTGCTCCAGCCAGGGCGCTCGTACCCAGTTGGGGACAGTTTCAGCAACCAGTGAGTCTCCCTTACTGCAAATGAGAGTCAAGATCTCCTGCATCCAGACAGTGCCTGGGGAAGAAAGAGAGGGGGGGGTTTCTAAAAAAATGTTGAACACAAGAAACTAGAGAGAGTAAAGACAGTTCCATAGGAGCTGCCTCTGCTTCCACAAGCACAGACAGATGAAGCTGACTAGCAGCAGGAGAGCAGGCCAGCTCCATGAGGTTCTATAAAGCAGCGGTACATCACTTGCATGCAAGTCTAAAGCTTTAACTATGACACATTTATAGCCTGAAACTTGGTAATGAATGAAGACAAGTGCCCTGCGGTTACCTGATTTGGGGAAAGTGGAGATAACAATGTCTGTGTCCTGGAACTGAAAGTCCTGAGCCAGCTTGAGGGATTCCCTGGTGTGGAGATGTCCAGGGTAGCTGATACCTGCAAATGTTTCCGTAATATTTATTCTATCCATTTTCTGCTGCTCCAACGCAGCACTGGAGCTGTGAGTTTAAGTAGTGAAGAAAGAGGAAACAATAATATCTCCCAGAATTGTGCACGTTGTCTGAGGTTTTGGCTGTGGTTAATTTGTGCTGCCTGTTCTCTCTTCCGGAAATGTGTGTTTTTAAAGAAAACTTTCCAGCTATGCAATTGTATGTTCCAGTTACATCAGTGAGAAGGCACTTGTTTGGTTTCTTAAAATCCAGTTGGAAAAAAAAAGAAATTTCCATCTAATGCATACCAAAAAATCCAAGAAAAACAAAACTTGACTTGTAACAGGGTGATGCAGACACATCTGTACAGAAGTAACATGATATTTAACGCAGCCCATCCACCCCTGATTTCTGTAAGTATAGAACACAGCAGACAGAAAAGGTCACCAGGGAGGACAAGAGACCTCCTCGTCAGGACATTGCTGATTTGCTGAACACAGAGGGGCCGATTTTGAGACTACAGGAGGGAGGCGCTATACTCCAGATGAGGGGGAGGTGGCCAAGCAGCTATTGTGGGACTAGATATAGAAAAAGCTTTCAAAAGCATATCCTGGCAATGTCTTTTTTTGGGTGTTAGGTAAATATGGCCTGGAAGGGCAACTCTTAGAATGGATTCATAGTGTTTTTGCTTTTTGTTTTTTTTATGTTATATAACATTTTATTGAAGGAATCAAACAAATATACAACAATATGATACAAAAAGACATTCTTTGCAATAAAACATTTGCATAAACATTTTATCATTCCTCCAAAATATATTTTAATATATCTAAACCACTTTTCCCCTATATCCCCCTAACCACTCCATACATATATATATTTAAATCATTTTTATTAGGTTTTCATATATAGAACAGAAACAAGATCAGCCAGACCATCAAGCAGGTTACCCAATCAGCACTACAGAGCCCAAGGAATCCTCCCCCCAACCCCCCTATCCCCCCTTAATCCCCCCACCCTCCCATGGGAACAGCCTCTACTGGAGTTAGGTCAATTTAACAATCTACTGCGTACAACCGGTGTTAGTGTATAACAGAAGG
This sequence comes from Geotrypetes seraphini, assembly GCF_902459505.1. Classification (NCBI taxonomy): domain Eukaryota; kingdom Metazoa; phylum Chordata; class Amphibia; order Gymnophiona; family Dermophiidae; genus Geotrypetes; species Geotrypetes seraphini. The sequence continues at coordinate 7,409,276 of NC_047087.1, read as the reverse complement.
GCAACCAGCAACGTAAATATAATAAACCAGCTTTAGAGTTCATGTTCGCAATGGACAAACGTTCATAGCCTGCCAACTGGATCATTTGCGTGCGCCAATGGGAAACCGTTGGCGTGTGTGGAGACAGCCAGCATTGAAGAATAGTTTTAAGTCCCATGAAGATAGCCTTTCGAGCAAACGCCGCAGCACCTGGACGGATGGGTTTCAAAGTAAGTTTTAACGTGAATATGTATGTATTTGTAGGCAGCCAAGTGCAGTTCCAGATGGATTGAATATGCAACCAAACACGTTTCCAGTAAGCCTGTATGCCCGGACATTGCCAAAACATATGGCCCAAAGAAGCTCTTGGGGCCGCACATTTCGGGCAACAATCAGTAGGACTTACATGTGCCCGAAATGCCCGGACTGGGGCAAAATATGCCCGGACTAGGAACTTGTAATATCGTTCTTTTTCTGCTACTGATAGCAATAGTTTCATACCCATTGAAAAACTCCGTTTTAGCATGTCCACCAAAATAGTAATCTGCAAGTCTTGGGTCCATTTAGAGGCCAATGAGGCATAGTCCAATTCTCCAGCCAATTCCTGTAGAAATCTGTGGTGGAAACGTAATGGTATGGGTTCCTGAGCAGTTAAGCAAAAGGCTTCTGACAATCTGTCCTGGATAGTACCAGTCAATGCGGTGCCCGACAAAGTACTAACATAATGATGTAGCTGTTTATATTTGAACCAGTCAGCAGGCTTTATCACAGAAGAATCACATAATGTTTGGAAAGACTGTAAATGTCCATTGGATTGCAATACATGAAACAAATAATATAGTCCCCTCCCAGTCCACCAGGCCTGTGCACCCAGATCCATACCCGGAAGAAAATCTCCATTACCAGCCACCGGGAGATATGGGGTTATATCAGATCTAACGGCCAAACTCCGGCAGAGAGTCTTCCAAAGCCTACGTAGGGGAAGGAGAAACACATCACCATAATTATTTTCCCGTTTAGGAAGGCACCTAACATGTAGCATATAACTGAAGTGGTAGGGGGCAAATGCCAAACATTCCACCTCTGTGGCCGTAAAGTAGGATGTGTCACAGAACCAATCATTCAAATGCCGCAACAAACAAGCCTCATTAAACCTCCCCAGGTGTAATAGACCCAGACCCCCTTGAGAGATAGGTAGAGTTAAATTGTGTAGGGTGATCCGGGATCTCTTGCCCCCCCATAAGAATCGTGATAAAGTACGGTGATGGTGCCGGATATGTTTGTGTAACAAAAAAATTGGTAAAGTTTGTAAAACATAGAGCCACTGTGGAATCATCATCATGTTATACAGGGCAATCCTGCCCATTAGTGTCAATGGATAGGATCTCCAGGCCTGCAACCGTTGTGTAGTTCGGGTGAGCAATGGTATAACATTAAGTGAATAGAGTGTGGTCAAATCCCTTGGTATGTGGATACCCAAATATCGAATAGATGATGGGGCCCATACTAGAGGAAATGGGCCTGGCCAAGAGTCGCAAAGTGAGGTTTGTAGAGGAAGTACTAGAGATTTCTGTTTATTCAACGTCAGTCCAGAATATATGTGGAATTCATCCAGGATTTCCAAAGCACGCTTCAGGGAACTATGTGGCTGAGCTAGTGTAAGTAAGAGGTCGTCTGCAAATGCCAGCACTCGTAGCTGAGAGGAGCCTTCCGTCAACCCGACCAAGACATCATCCCTCAATATAGTTCGTAAAAGAGGGTCTAGATAAAGAAGAAAAAGTAGTGGGGATAATGGACATCCCTGACGAGTGCCCCGACCTATGTCAAACGGTCGTGTCAAAATGCCATTTACTAAAAGAGAAGCTTTTGGGGAAGAGTATAACACCCGCAAAGATGACCAGAACCAGCCCCCCACTCCCATGTATTCCAATACCTTAAATAAATAAGACCAATTTACTTGGTCGAAAACCTTCGCCGCGTCTAGACTGACCAGTATGTCCGGAGTAGATGCAAGTTGGGCTCTGGACATTGCCAACAATACCCTCCGAACATTCACCACCGAGTGGCGGTCCTGGACGAATCCAGCCTGAGCATGAGATATCACATGTGGCAAGAGAGGAGTTAATCTGTTGGCCAACAGACGAGCCAATATTTTTATATCGACATTAAGGAGGGATATTGGACGGTAAGAATCAACTTCATCTTTAGGTTTGCCCGGTTTGGGGATCAAAGTTATGGTAGCCATATTGGCATGTGATGAAAAGGAGCCCTTCTCCAATGCCACTACATAATATCCCAGGAGAGAGTCACACACCTGCACAGACATCATTTTGTAAAATTCAGTGGAAAACCCGTCTGGCCCCGGGGCAGTATAAGAGCTTAGATGTTTGATTGCTTTTTGTATCTCTATGCCCTGAATGGGTCCGTTTAACACTGATCTCTGCAGGTCTGTGAATCTAGGCATACCCGCGTCTTCCAAATAATCTAGGACATCAGGGCTAGCATAGAATTTAGAGAAGTGTTGATAAAACGCCTCAGCTATGTCTGTTGGTTTAGTATGATAAGAATGAGACCCTGTTTTTACCCGGGAAATATAGCGGTCGTCCTGCCAGTTCTTAGTCAGCGTGGCTAACAACTTACCGGTTCTGTTTCCATAACGATAAAACCTGTATTTTCTATAAAACAGCGAACGCTTGACCCTATCATGTAACAATGCATTCAAGGCTACCTGTACTGAATGCATGTCCTCACGGAGCAGACGAGACAGATTTTTAATGTATCGGGCTTTCAATTGTGTATATTGTTTCTCTAGTCTAATAATACCTTGGGAAATTCTTTTGCGGCGAGCTGATACATAAGAAATTATCACCCCTCTTAGTACTGCTTTGGCCGTATCCCAAAATAGATCCGGGGTCGTTATGTGTTGTCCATTGGTTTTTAAGAAGTCTTCCCAGCAAGAATGTAGATATGCTTGGAAAGAAGGATCGTCTTTCAGATAGGAGGGAAATCGCCACCGGAAGCTCCCCGAAGGGGGAACATTCCAGGATATATCCAACCAAATAGGACAATGATCGGAAATGGCTAATGGACCTATAGTCGCCTCTGTTACTCGAGAGAACAAGGATTCTGTTATCAATATATAGTCCAGTCAGGAAAAAGTTCCATGAGCTCGAGATTGGTGAGTATAGTCTCGTTCGAACGGGTGAAGTAGACGCCAAGGGTCTACCATGCCCAGCGATTTACACAAAAAGGGTAACCCCTTAGTATCAGTTGCAGTTGGAGATCCAGATGTTCTAGTGCGGTCAAGGGAAGCATCCAGGACCTGATTGAAATCCCCAACCATCAGAAGAGGAACTGAAGTGTCTATAAGTCCTAGAGTAATCAAAGAATTAAGGTAAGTGGATGAGTAAGTGTTGGGCCCATATGTAATCAATAATCGGAAGTCAGTACCATGTAAGGTGATATGTAATAGTAAAGACCTACCCTGAGTGTCTCGATGACAGTAAGTGACAGCACACTTCAAACCCTTGCGAATCAGCAAGCAAACTCCAGCCCGCTTACCCGAGGAGGAGGAGGCATAAAAAACAGATCCTACCCATCCCCGCTTTAATTTTTCATGCTCCTCAGCAGTTAATTTAGTCTCTTGTAAACAGGCTAAATCCGCCTTGTGGTGTTTCAATTGTTGCAGGATTTTAGACCTTTTTACCGGTGATGTTATACCGGCAACATTCCAGGAGATGATTCGAAGTGTGCTATCTCCCATGGGCACCCACTATAGTTTGCATGTTGACAATTATATTCCAAAACCGCGCCCGGGTGCCCAGCCTCCCCCAAGCGTTCAGTACAGAGAACCAATTATCTTGCAGCAAAAGCAGTTTCAAATATAGTGTAGAGATATCTAAACTGACCCAAAAGAAAAACAAAACTGAAACATTTTCTTTCCTCCTAGGCTGTTCCCATCCCCTCCCATCTAGCCCAGCCCATCCCCCCATATTCCCAAATTTCCCAACTAGCATATCCCTGTGGTATATGCAAGAGGCCCGGAGAGACACCAAAGGAACCCCAATCCTCTAACAAACCAGAACATACTTACATAAGTGAAAGCCTCAACATAACAACATATTCTAACCTAGAATCAATAAAGTTCATTCCAGCCATAACCCAATACAGTTACGTGCTATGATCTTCAAGGAGGGTCTCCCGGAGAATCCAGTCGGGTGTTGATGAAGTCAGCTGCGTCAGAAGCCTCTGAAAAGGAATGCCAAGCCCTCTCATGCTGTATTTTCAGGGTAGCCGGATAAAGAAACAAAAATCGCTGTTTAAGTTCTACCAGACGTTTACAAAGTGGATAAAATCCTTTTCTTTTTTCAGTAAGGGTCGTCGAGTAATCCTGGCTAATGCGAATAGCTGATCCTCGCATCCTTAAGGTGTCTTTTTTAGCCCGGTATTGGCGCAAAATTGCTGCTTTATGTCTGTAGTTCAGGAATTTAGCTATCACCACTCGCGGTCTGTCGTCCTGAGAAGGCTTCCTTCCCAAGCGATGGGCCCTTTCCAGACATAGTGTGCTGGATTCCATAGCATCCGGGAATTCCAACTCAAGCCAGCCCTCCAGCTCCGCAGGTAAGCTCGCATCAGGAATCAATTCTGGGATGCCCAGAAAACGCAAGTTACTGCGTCTCGACCTATTTTCCAGGTCATCAATTTTTTCAGCCTGCCGATGCACTGTTTCTTGTAGTGTAGCTATGTCCATTTCATGGGAATTTATAGTATCTTCTGTCGCAGACACCCGGTGTTCTAGTTCTGTTGTGCGGGCTGCTGTATCCGTTAATAGTTGTTCCAGGCGGGTCATTTTGGTAGCCAAGGCCTCCAACTGCGGTCCCAGCGCCTGAGCCACCGCCGTCTTAAGTTCGGTCAGCGCTGTGTCCAAAAACTCTGACACCGCCGTTCCCGATGCGGCCGCCATTTTGGTCGCGCCCAAATTTAGTTTTTGCTTTCCAGCGCGCACTGTTTTTGAGCGCGCCGTCTCTTGCGACCGGGTCAAATATTGATCCATAGAAGCCCGATGCTAGGCATCTCCAGGGGACCCGGCCAGGATGAACTTTTTACTCGTTGAAGCTGATTTTAGCGGATTGGGGCCCGGAGCCGATGTGAGACACGTCTTCACTGGCTCATAGCGTCACGTGACCTACCATACATATATATTAAAATCATTCCAATTTCCCTCCCTACCCCAGAATGAAAGGCGACACAAAACACCAAATAAACAAAAATAAATAAATTTTTTTAAAAACACATTTATTTAAATCTAATATAAAGTATTAAGAATCATACTTCTAGCTTTCGAGGATAATTTTTGTATATAAGGATCCCAGATTTTTAAAAATAATCATGTTCTTTTAGGAATTTACGAACCTCAAATAAAATTAAACGATGGAATTGATTCCTCCATTGCCTATAATTTGGAGGATCTTTTTGTAACCAATATTGTAATATGCATTTATGACCAATCATACATGCTTTTTGAAAAAGAATACATCTTTCATGTCCAAAAACCCCACAAGCTGCTGCCTTACCAAACAACACACCTTTTGGAGATTCAACCAATTGATAATTCCATAATGACCCCAAAAATAATAGGATGGCAGACCAGAAAGATTTGATCAGATGACATTTCCAAAATGCATGAGACAAAGTATTGGAATCCTTCTCACATTTGATACAAATAGAAGAATTAACTAATCCTGCATGAAATGCTTGTACTTGTGAAAAAAATGCCCTATGTAAAACTCTTTATCCCAGGACAAGCAGGCAGCATATTCTCACATGTGGGTGACGTCATCTACGGAGCCCCAGCGCGGACAGCTTTTCAAGCAAACTTGATTGAAGTTTCAAGTTTGCTATGCTGCACCATGCATGTGCATGCCTTCTTGCCCACTAGAGGGCGCATCCCCACCTCGTGGTCCTCAGTTCAGTTTTTTCCGCGGAGCCAGAAGCCCTGCAGGCTCTATATCTTTTGCCTTCTGACACCGCGGCTGAGTGTGTTTTCTCGGTCGCTGTGCGTGATTTGTTGTTTTTATTAGTTCGTGTGTTAGTTATCGTAAAAAAAAAAAAAAAAGGTTTTTCGTTCGGCTCCGGGGGCTCCCGGTAGCCGCGGCCGCGGGACCTCGTTCGTTCCCGGCCATTTTTGAGTTCATGTCCCGTCCCTTGACGGGCTTTAAAAAGTGCACCCGGTGCGATCGGTTGCTTTCAATTACCGATCCCCACCGGTGGTGCTTATTGTGCCTAGGTCCTGAGCACCCGATTGACTCCTGTACCAGGTGCTCGACGTTTCAGCCGAGAGCTCTCCGCCGCCGTCGTGCCCGAATGGCGGAGCTCTTTGCTGTGGACCCCGCGGCGGGGAAGGCCTCGACGTCGGCCTCGGCTTCGGCCCCGGCCTTGACCTCGACTCCCTCGACCTCGCCGCGGATGTCTTCCTCGTCCAAACCTACCTCGGCGACAAAGCCTGCCCAGGGTAAGTCCTCACTTCCTTCCTTGACTCCAGGGTCTGCGAAGAAGCCGTCCTCGGGCTCCTCGACGGGGGCGGGTGGGTCGTCCTCGGCCCCGCCCCGAGCGTCGAAGTCGGGTGCCCCGCGGGAATACTCGAGACCGAGGTCGCCCTCGAGGGAGCACCCGCCGGCCCCGGATCTACCGGCCATGATGGGGGTTCCTGTTTTTCAGGACTTGCTCCGAGCGCTTATTGCCTCGGAGCTGTCCGGCGCCCTCGCGCAGCTGCAGCCGGCTTCGGCCTCGACTGCCTCGGCTTCGGTGGCCTCGGTCTCAGTTCCCTCGGCTTCGACCCCCGGGGTGATTCCGGCCTCGACCCCGACCTTGCCTTCGACCTCGGTTGACCAGCCTGAGCGGAGTGTGCGGCCTCGGGACAAGGTGCGTAGGGTTAGGAGGATCTCTACCACTTCTTCCTCGTCGAGGTCCTCCCGGGGCTCCTCGCCCTCGGGTCGGCCTCGGGCGAAGCGTCGGCCGAGGAAGCCCAAACATCCTCGGGGTTCTCCTCGGAGACGCGGTCGCTCCTCGCCGACCGGGGCTGAGACGCTACGTGTCTCGGAGCTCCGCCTCGACAATCCGAGGCTTTTACGTTCCTCCGAGGGAGGGTTATCGAGAGACTCCTCGCCGAGACGGAAGGGGCATGCCTCGGTGCCTCGTACCCCGGGGACTTCCCACATGGGTTCCTCAGGGCATAGGCGGTCCCCGACCCCGTCGAGGTCGCTTGGTGCGGCGTCGTGGGGTTCGGGGTCTGGCACGGGTAGGGAACCTCGGTATTCCCGTGAGGCTTCCCCTTCCTTTTTGGCGGCGCGGGCTTCTCGATCTCCCTCCCCGCCTTCCAAACCCTCCTCCTTTTCGAGATTTGTGCTTGATATGGGGAGGGCCTTGGACCTTGATCTGGTGTCCGGTTCTCAATATACGAAGGAATTTTTGGAGGAGCAGGATTTGCCTTCTCCCCCGAGGGAGACTCCTCGTCTGCCTCTCAATAAAGTTCTCCATCAGACCTTCCTGAGAAACTTGGACTCCCCTCTTACGGTCACAGCGGTTCCGTCGAAGATGGAGTCGAAGTACCGTACCATCCCATGCAAGGGCTTCGAGAAAGCACAACTGTCTCACCAGTCGTTGCTGGTGGAGTCGGCGTTGAAGAAGTCCCAGCCTTCTAGGGTCTCGGCTGCGGTACCTCCCGGACGGGAAGGGCGGACCCTGGACAAGTTTGGTCGCCGCCTCTACTCCAATTCCATGATGGCGGCCAGGGTCCTTAATTATGCTTTCACTTTTTCATCCTATTTGAGGCAGATGGTGAAGGCGTTACCCCGTTATCATGGGGTCATGCCGGATTCCCATAAGGGGGACTTTGGTAATTTTATGGCCAACTTGTCACAGCTGCGTCTATACCTTTTTCATGCCATTTACGACGCATTTGAGTTGGCCTCCAGGGTCTCCGCCTTTGCGGTAGCGATGCGCCGTCTCGCATGGCTCCGAACGGTTGATATGGACCCGAACTTGCAGGAGCACCTGGCCAATCTGCCATGTGTTGGGTCGGAATTGTTCGATGAGACCCTGGAGGCGGCGACCAAACGCCTGTCTGAACATGAGCGCTCCATCGCCTCCTTGGTCCGTCCGAAACCCCGGGTACCGCCGCAGAAGCCGTTCAGACCTCCACCGCGGCGATACCCTCAAAAGTCTACACCGGCATTCTCTAGGCCTCCGCCCCGGCGCCCCCCGCAGCAGGGCAGAGCGGGCCAACCAAAACCTCAGGCGCAAGGGGCGTCTAAGCCGGCGCCGTCTTTTTGACGTGATGAGCGGATGGGGGCGGGCCCCCTCCGCACTCTCGCCGGACCCCCTGCCCATCAGGGGCCGGCTGCGGGCCTTTCATTCGGCCTGGGCTATGATCACGTCAGACACTTGGGTGCTCCGTCTCATCTCCGAGGGTTACTCGCTGCACTTCTCAGCCACGCCGCCAGAACAACCGCCGGGGGCATCTCTTTGCAATCGAGCCCAGCTTCCTCTTCTCCTCTCGGAAGCCAGGGCCTTGTTGAGCCTTTGGGCGGTGGAGCCGGTCCCCCCAAACCAACGGGGGCGGGGGTTTTACTCCCGTTACTTTTTGGTCCCAAAGAAGACCGGGGACTTACGCCCCATTTTGGACCTCCGGAAGCTCAACAAGTTCCTGGTCCGAGAGAAGTTCCGTATGTTGTCGCTTCTGGTTCTCTACCCTCTGTTGGAGGAAGGGGATTGGATGTGCTCCCTGGACTTGAAGGAAGCGTATACTCACGTTCCGGTGCATCCCGCCTTCCGCAAGTTCTTACGGTTCCAGGTGGGGGAGTTGCACCTTCAGTATCGGGTCCTCCCTTTCGGGCTGGCGTCGTCGCCTCGAGTCTTCATGAAGTGTATGGTGGTAGTCGCGGCTGCCCTGAGATCTCAAGGGCTACAGGTCTTTCCCTACCTGGACGATTGGCTGATCAAGGCATCATCCAGGGAGAGGGTTATCTCAGTGACCCAACAGACTATCATCTTCTTTCAACGTCTGGGGTTCGAAGTGAACTTTCCAAAATCTCAGCTAGGCCCTGCTCAATCCCTTCAGTTTATCGGGGCCGTGCTGGACACGGTTCACCTTCGTGCGTTCCTCCCCCCTCCGAGGTTGGAGGCTCTGCTTCGACTGTGCCGTCAGATTTCGCTGCAGCGCTCCGTCTCCGCGCACCGTCTGATGATTCTACTTGGCTACATGGCGTCGACGGTTCATGTCACACCGTTCGCCCGATTGCACCTGAGACTCCCTCAGTGGACCTTGGCCTCCCAGTGGCGTCAAGATCGGGACCCTCTCTCCTTTCCTGTGACAGTGACTCCTTCCTTGAGATGCTCGCTCCGTTGGTGGACCAACTCTTCCAATCTTTCCAGGGGTTTGCTCTTTCTCGTCCCTCTGCATCGCAAGGTCCTGACCACGGACTCTTCGGAGTACGCGTGGGGGGCTCATCTCGACGGTCTGCGGACTCAAGGTCTATGGTCAGCGGAGGACCGTCTTTGTCACATCAATGTGTTGGAGCTTCGTGCCATTTTTCTGGCCGCTCGAGCGTTCTGCCACCTGCTGCACGATCAGGTAGTCCTCGTGTGGATGGACAACCAAGTGGCAATGTACTATGTGAACAAGCAAGGGGGGACGGGCTCTTGGTCCCTGTGCCGGGAAGCCCTGCACCTTTGGGAATGGGCGGTCTCCCAGAACATCTTCCTTCGGGTGGTTTACATTCAGGGAGAGAAGAATTGTCTGGCCGACAAACTCAGTCGGCTTCTCCAGCCGCATGAGTGGTCGCTAAACTCCCGACTTCTGCACGAGGTCTTCGACCGCTGGGGGACTCCTCAGGTGGATCTGACTGCCTCCCCGGAGACTCACAAACTGCCCCTCTATTGTTCTCAGATGTACTCCCCGGACCGTCTCGAGGCCGATGCCTTTCTTCTCGACTGGGGAGGGAGGTTCCTTTATGCGTTTCCTCCTTTCCCTCTGATCTTGAGGACGTTGGTTCATCTCAAATCGTCCAGAGCCACTATGATTCTCATTGCGCCTCGTTGGCCTCGTCAGCACTGGTTCTCCCTGCTCCTTCAACTCAGTGTCAGGGAGCCTCTGCTTCTGCCTGTTTTTCCCTCTCTGCTGTCTCAGAGTCTGGGTTCGCTGTTGCATCCCAATCTTCAGTCCTTACATCTGACGGCTTGGTTCCTTTCCCCTTGACTTCGGTTTCTGTTTCTCAGTCTGTCAGGGAGGTTTTGGAAGCCTCGCGCAAGGTCTCGACTCGGCTTTGTTATTCCCAGAAGTGGACCAGATTTTCATCCTGGTGTTCCTCGCACCATCTGGATCCGAGTTCGGTTCCGGTGTCTTCGGTTCTGGAATATTTGTTGCATTTGTCCAAGTCTGGGCTGAAGACGACTTCCATTCGGGTGCATCTTAGTGCTATTGCTGCTTTCCATCGGCATCTTGAGGGTCGGTCTCTCTCTCTTCATCCTCTGGTGACTCGTTTCATGCGGGGTCTTATGAATGTTCATCCTCCTCTGAAACCTCCTCCTGTAGTTTGGGATCTCAATGTGGTTTTGGCTCAGCCGATGAAGCCTCCTTTTGAGCCTATTGCCAAATCTCATCTTAAGTTTCTCACTTGGAAGGTGATCTTTTTACTTGCGCTCACGTCCGCTCGTCGGATTAGTGAGCTGCAGGCTTTGGTTGCGGACCCGCCTTTTACTGTGTTTCATCATGACAAGGTGGTTCTTCGCACCCATCCTAAATTTTTGCCAAAGGTTGTGTCTGATTTCCACCTCAATCAGTCCATTGTTCTTCCGGTGTTCTTCTCGAAGCCCCACTCGCATCCTGGCGAGGTGGCGCTTCACACGCTTGACTGTAAGAGGGCGTTGGCTTTTTATCTTCAACGCACTCAGTCTCATCGGAAGGTTCCTCAATTATTTTTGTCCTTCGACCCTAATCGGTTGGGACGTCCTGTTTCCAAGCGCACCTTGTCCAACTGGTTGGCTGCTTGTATTTCTTTTTGCTACGCTCAGGCTGGTCTCGCGCTTCATGGTCGGGTAACGGGACATAAGGTCTGAGCGATGGCAGCTTCTGTCGCTTTCCTCCGGTCTACTCCGGTGGAGGACATCTGCAAGGCTGCCACTTGGTCTTCGGTTCATACTTTCACCTCCCACTACTGTCTGGATACGTTGTCCAGAAGCGACGGCCGGTTTGGCCAGTCGGTTTTGCGTAATCTGTTTTCCTAAATTGCCATCCTCCCACCTGCCCTTTTTTGGTTGGCTTGGAGGTCACCCACAAGTGAGAATATGCTGCCTGCTTGTCCTGGGATAAAGCACAGTTACTTACCGTAACAGGTGTTATCCAGGGACAGCAGGCAGATATTCTCACAACCCGCCCTCCTCCCCGGGGATGGCTTCTTTGCTGGCTATGGAACTGAGGACCACGAGGTGGGGATGCGCCCTCTAGTGGGCAAGAAGGCATGCACATGCGTGGTGCAGCATAGCAAACTTGAAACTTCAATCAAGTTTGCTTGAAAAGCTGTCCGTGCTGGGGCTCCGTAGATGACGTCATCCATATGTGAGAATATCTGCCTGCTGTCCCTGGATAACACCTGTTACGGTAAGTAACTGTGCTATATGTACATTCTCTCCAAACGATGAATAGCTTGACTGAAATCTTGAAGTGATAATTGAATTCCCATTTCATCACTCCACTTTTGTATAATATTGTCATATGTTCTATTTGGAATCAAACTCCACCACAATTTATGTAATAAAGATACCGAAATAGGACTATCATTACATTGTTTAAAAAAATTTTAAATCCTATCGTGTACACCCAATGAAATCCCCCCTCTTATGATTTGATTAACATAATGTTGTACTTGCATATATCCATACAATGCCCCTAGACCACTTCCAACAATTAAGGAAAGTTCTGGAAATCTACACAATCTCCCAGACTCATCTAAAAGCTGAGCAATAAATTTAATCCCTTTATTTGCCCAATGTCTAAAAGTAACATTAGTCATACTCGGAGAAAAATCACTATTTCCTTGAATAGGTAAAAAATCAGTAACAATTTGATGATATTCCCAAAATTTCAATAATTTATTCCATACTAATCTTAATGGAATCAAAATAGAATTTCATTTTAAATAATCTGGTAATCTTTGACATTGATACTTGAATCAAAAATATTAAATGGTAAGGGTGAAAAAATGCTTTTTCATATGACAAAGGGGTAAATGAATCATCCTCTAGAACAGTGATTCCCAACCCTGTCCTGGAGGAACACCAGGCCAATCGGGTTTTCAGGCTAGCCCTAATGAATATGCATGAGAGAGATTTGCATATGATGGAAGTGATAGGCATGCAAATTTGCTTCATGCATATTCATTAGGGCTAGCCTGAAAACCCAATTGGCCTGGTGTTTCTCCAGGACAGGGTTGGGAACCACTGCTCTAGAACCCAATCCCTTATATGTCGTAATAAGCAAGCCCAATTATAAATACGAATATCTGGAAACCCTAAACCTCCTTTTATACCCGGACCCAATAAAAAATCAAAAGACAATTTAGGTTTTTTAGCTGCCCAACAAAATTTTATACTTAAAGTTTTTAATTTCCGCCAATCACCATTATTCAATACCAAAAGGATCATCTGGAAAACAAATAACCATTTTGGAAAAATTATCATTTTAAATAAAGCAATCCTACCCCCCAAAGATAAAGGTAAATTCTGCCATTTTTGTAATTTTAGTTTAGTATAATTAAGCAAAGTTGGAATATTAACCTCATATAACCATTTAGGATTCCCCGGCAAATAAATACCTAAATATTTAAAATACTTTTCTGTCCACTTTAAAGGAAAATCTGGACCCCATTCTCTATTTAATTTATCATTGGTCGCTAATGCTTCATATTTATCCATATTTAATTTAAAACCAGAGAAATCTCCATATTCTTTAATACATTCTAATAATGTTTGCAAAGAAAAATGAGGATTAGTTAAATGTACTAGAATATCATCTGCAAATGCAGCAATTTTAAAAGTAAAAGCCCCTATATTTACCCCTTTAATATCATCAGTTAAAATAATATCTCTAATTAAAGGATCCAACGTTAAAATAAATAATAAAGGGGATAAAGGGCAGCCTTGCCTCGTTCCTTGACTTACTGGGAAAAAATCTGAAGAAATCCCATTTACAAAAACTCTAGCTTTGTGTATCTGAATATAAAGTTTTTATGGCTTCTTGAAAAAATCCTGTAATTCCATATTTAGTTAAAACTGCAAATAAAAATTCCCATCTAACCCTATCAAATGCTTTTTCAGCGTCAAAACTAATAAGTAAGGAAGGAATGTTTTTAAGATGTACCCATTCCAAAGAAGACAAAATTGATCTAATATTTTTAACCGCCGTTCTTCCTTTAACAAACCCTACCTGAGGTTCGGCAATTAAATCTGGTAATATTTTTGCTAATCTATTACCCAAAATTTTGGCTAACAATTTTGCCTCATAACATAAAAGGGAAATTCAACTCTCTTAGGGTCCTTTCCAGGTTTTGGAAAAACAATAATTTGTGATTGTCGTAAAGTTGGTGATAACAATTTTTCTTTAATTTGATTATTAAACATAGAAACTAAAGAGGATGAAATATTTTCCCCCATTATCTTATAAAATTCGGCCCTATATCCATCCAATCCCGGTGCTTTACCCAATGGACTTTGCTGAATAGCTAGTAATAGTTCATCTTCCCCTATTGGACAATTTAAATTTCTTTGATCATTTTCCCCTATACAAGGTAATGTTAAACTAGATAAATACGTATCACTAAATAGACCATTATCATGACTAGAAGCAAACAAGGAAGAATAATAATTTTGGAATTTTTTACATATATCTGATTCTTTAGAATAAATTTGACCTTGTGATGTTTGAATTTGTAAAATTCTATTATTACTACTAGCACCTTTAACTAAATGAGCCAATAATGCACCAGTCTTGTTACCATATTTATATAATTTATATTGATAATATTTGACTGATTTAATAGTACGTTGATATAAAAGTTCATTCAATTGTTGTTGGATTGCCAATAAATTTGCATTATTATCCTCCGTAGGATTTCTAGCATGACGACATCTAATCTGTATTAATTGTTTTTCTAATCTCAAAATATCTGTCTCTTGCTTTCTTTTTCTGACTTGAGAATGCAATAATTTCCTCCCTCATAATCGCTTTAGCAGCTTCCCAAAACAAAGTTGGATTTTCCCTATGTTGTTCATTATTAATTTGATAATTATTCCAACATCTAAATATATGCTCCTTAAATTTTTCATCATTATATAAATCTAAAGGAAACCTCCATTGTGGTGTATACATAGAATCAGATGTTAAAGTTAAAATAATCCAAACATGGTCTGATATCTCTGTGGACCCAATACCCGTCTCATGTATCTTCGAAAAAAGTGTGTCAGAACAAAGAATATAATCAATTCTAGAATGAGTATTATGTACCCTAGAACAATGTGTATAATCCCTATCTAAAGGATGCAATACCCTCCAAATATCCAACAAATTAAGAGAATCACAGGAACCCCTTCATAGTTTATATATCAATCCTCAAGCACGCCTTTTAGTGAATGGTCAGCTGACGGACCCATTTTCGCTAGCCCGAGGGACCCAACATGGATGCCCTTTGTCTCCGCTTCTTTTTGTTCTGGTGCTGGAACCCTTGACCCAGAAAATTAGAGGGGATTCTGGCATCGTTGGTATTAGAATAGGGGATCGGGAGAGCCATATTAACCTCTTTGTGGACAATATTCTTCTTTATGTAGAGCACGCTCCTCAGCACTTGAACAAAGTTCTGGATTTTGTGCGGCATTTTGGTTGTATATCAGGCCTTCGGGTTAATTGTGCCAAATCTGAACTATTACTGCTGGACTCTACAGGGAGGGCCGCCTGGCAGGATCAGTTGACCATACCACCAGTTAAGAAACCGATGCGATATTTGGGGGTTTATCCTAGCCTGAACGTCAAGCTCATGTATCAGTACAATGTTCTCCGCAATCTTGAGAACATTAGAACCTTGTGTATTCAGTGGAAGGATTTGCCCCTGGGATTGTGGGGTAGGATTGCTTTAACAAAAATGGTTTTATTACCCAAGATACTTTATCCACTTCAGACTTTACCTTTATGGTTACTGAATAGAGATGAAAAGACTTTTAGATCCACTATTGCATCTTTCATCTAGTGGGGCAAGGGGGCCCGTATTGGTTATGCTAAGTTAGTACTGGAGAATTTGCCAGATCTCAGGCTGTACAACGTGGCGGCCTTACTTCGTTTTATTCATGAGGGTTGGACGGGTAATTTCAAATATTTGCCAAGTGGGTGGTGGACCTCATGGAGCTCGCCCCATTCCTTCATGAATGTTATATTTACTGGCCACAGCCTTTCCGGGGGAGGGGGGGGTGCGAAGCTTCAACTTTTATTCTCAATTAGAAAGGCATGGCGCTGGTGGCGCAGGAAGCAGGGGAAAGTGCCGGAAGTGTCTTTATTGCTGGAGGTACTGGGTAATGCGAAGTTTCCACCAGTCTTGCAGGAGTGGGAGCAGAGAGGTGTGGCACTTTGCAGGCTTTGCGTGATGTGGGTGGGGGATCTATCCTTCTTTTGCCCAAGTGCGGGATAGGTGGGGGCTCCCTAATACTCATTTCTGGGCCTATCTTCAGGTTCAACACCATTATGGTACCTTGTAGAGGAGATGAGAGGAATCATGGCTCTGTGGTCCCTTGGATGTTCAGTTTCTTCAGGTTACCCCAAATATGAGCACTTTTGAGCTTTTGAGAAGTAGATATGCGACTGTTCCTGTTTCAAATTGCTCTTGAACATCTGGAAAATGGCAGGAAGGGGTCTGTAGTTCTCTGGTTTGTCCTAGGGAAACTTATTCTTGTGAATGAAGAAGAGAAACTCTGAAGGTTTTCTAACTTAAAGTCAGAGAAAGGTGGAAAATTAAAGCATTTCTACTAAGACAGAGGAGCGAGAATCCATGTGTGATGCATGTCGGAAAACCCACAGATTTCAGTATGTGATGTATATAAAATAACAATTAAATCAGGAGGTTGCTCATTAAACGAGCACTTGAAAGAGAAAAAGAAATTTCCTTATGAAAAGCACTAGATTAACAGAGTTTAGTCACACCCTTCATTCTGTTTTGAGATATTCTTTAGGGTTACCATACGGCTCCGGAAAAAAGAGAACAGATTGAGACATCTGGGTTTTATTTCCATTGCTTTCAGTGAAAGTAAAACTTGGATGTCTGAATCCATCCTCCTTTTTCTGGAGCCATATAGTCCTCTATAATAAAACCCTAAGCGCGCATGCGCACTTAGGACGGCGTGTTCCCTGCGACCGTGCAGAATTCCATTTTTGAACACGGAGGCAGGGACCACGCCGGCGACTCCCCCCTCCCGTCCTCACTCACCACCAGAGAAACCACTGCCGCCACTGATTCCATAGGTGTCGGAATGGGGGGGGGCACAGGCCACATCTACTTCTCACCCTCCTCCCTCTCGCCTGCTCACCCACCCGCCGCGTTTAGCTTCTTAGAAAAGCGCTGCGCTGTGTTGCCGCTGGCCTCGCCATCTTTTCTCCACTGTTTCTGCTAGGGCTGGCTGCAGTAGACAGAAGACGCCAAGGCCAGCAACAGCGCGGCGCAGCACTTTTCTTTGAAGTTAAACATGGCAGGCGGGTAAGCAGGTGGGAGGGAGGAGGGGGGAGGAGTAGATGTCAGCAGGGGTACGTCACAGAGTGAGGGAAGCAGGGGAAGGGAGAAATGGATGTGGAGGAGGCAAGATGGGGAGAGGGAGAGAGATTCAGGGAGGGGACAGAAGGGGGAGGGAGAGATATGGACAGAGGAAGTAAGAGAGGGAGAGATGGACATGAGGTTCGTGCAGGTGGGCCAGAAGGGGTGCTGCTGGACAGGGGGAGCAGGGAAGAGGTGCTGCTAGATAGGGGGGAGGTAAAAGGAAGGGAAAACCTGAGCTCTCTCCAACTTTTCCGCAAACATCTGAAGACCTGGCTATTCTCAAAAATCTGATACCTATTCCATCTCTGGCACTCTAAGCCCTCTAAAAACCCTTCATACTTGGACCTCTAACCTTTCATTGTTAGTTCATAGAAACATAGAAATAGACGGCAGATAAGGGCCACGGCCCATCAAGTCTGCCCACTCCAATGACCCTCCCTATCTATCTTTGCGGATAGATCCCACATGTTTGTCCCATTTGGCCTTAAAATCTGGGACGCTTCTGGCCTCAATAACCTGAAGTGGAAGACTATTCCAGCGATCAACCACCCTTTCGGTGAAGAAGAACTTCCTAGTGTCACCGTGCAGTTTCCCGCCCCTGATTTTCCACTGATGCCCCCTTGTTGCCGCGGGACCCTTGAAAAAGAAGATATCCTCTTCCACCTCGATGCGACCTGTGAGGTACTTGAATGTCTCAATCATATCTCCCCTCTCTCTACGTTCCTCGAGTGAGTAGAGCTGCAACTTCCCTAACCGCTACTCGTATGGGAGCTCCTTGAGTCCCGAGACCATCCTGGTGGCCATTCTCTGGACCGATTCCACTCTCAGCACATCCTTGCGGTAATGTGGCTTCCAAAATTGCACACAGTACTCCAGGTGCGGTCTCACCATGGATCTATACAGTGGCATAATGACTTCAGGTTTACGGCTGACGAAACTCCTGCGTATGCAACCTATGATTTGCCTTGCTTTGGATGAAGCTTGCTCAACTTGATTTGCAGACTTCATGTCTTCCCTGACAATCACCCCTAAGTCTCTTTCTGCTTCAGTTTTTGTCAAGATCTCGCCATTTAGGGTGTAAATCTTGCATGGATTTCGGCTTCCCAGGTGCATGACTTTGCATTTTTTGGCATTGAAACTGAGTTGCCAGGACCTAGACCAGTGCTCCAGTAGAAGTAGGTCATGCATCATATCATCTGCCATTGAATTATTGTCTGTTGTGCTCTTGTTCACTACATTGCTTAGCTTGGCATTATCGGCAAATAATGTTATTCTTCCTCGGAGCCCTTCTGTCAAGTCTCTTATGTAGATGTTGAACAAGATCGGGCCCAGGACAGAGCCCTGTGGCACTCCACTTATCACCTCTGACATTTCGGAGGGGGTGCCATTCACCACTACCCTCTGAAGCCTACCTCCAAGCCAGTTCCCAACCCAATTTGTCAATGTGTCGCCCAAACCTAAAGAACTCATCTTGCTTAGCAACCTGCGGTGTGGTACGCTATCAAATGCTTTGCTGAAATCCAGATAGACGATGTCCAGGGACTCACCAGCATCCAGCTTCCTCGTCACCCAGTCAAAGAAGCTGATCAGGTTGGATTGGCAGGATCTCCCCTTAGTAAATCCATGTTGGCAGGGATCCCGTAGTTTCTCCTCGTCCATGATTCTATCCAATTGGTGTTTGATTAGGGTTTCCATTAGTTTGCTCACTATCAATGTGAGACCCACTGGTCTGTAATTTGCCATCTCCATCTTGGAGCCTTTCTTGTGGAGTGGGATAACGTTAGCTGTCTTCCAGTCCATCGGGACGTTACCTGTACTAAGGGAGAGATTGAAGAGCGCGGATAGCGGTTCCGCTAGGACATCACCCAACTCCCTGAGCACCCTAGGGTGTAGGTTGTCAGGCCCCATTGCCTTGTTGACCTTGATTTTTGACAGCTCGCAATAGACACTGCTGGGTGTAAACTTGAAATTACTAAACGGGTCAACTGATTTAACCCTTGTCTGTGGCTGAGGGCCGATTCCCGGCGCCTCGCGGGTGAAGACTGAGCAGAAGTATTTATTTAACAGTTGGGCTTTTTCCGAGTCCGTTTCTACATAGTCTCCGTCTGGTTTTCTGAGACGTACTATCCCGCCCGAGTTCTTATTTCTATCACTGATATACCTGAAGAAAGATTTATCTCCTTTCTGGATGTTCTTTGCTAGAGACTCCTCCATGCAGAATTTGGCCTCTCTAACTGCTGCTTTGACGGCCCTTGACTTGGCCAGATATTTTACTCTAGAGTCCTGTGTCCCTGATTGTTTGTAAGAGATGAATGCTTTTTTCTTCTCTTTGATGATGTCCGAGATCTCCGTAGAGAACCACTGTGGCTTGTTGTTCCTACTCCGTTTGCTTACTGATTTAACATAGCGGTTTGTTGCTTCCTGTATGGTGGCTTTCAGAGTTGACCACATTTCTTCCATGCTGTCGGTGTCTGCTTGGCTTTGTAGCGCCTGGTGAACGAAGTCTCCCATGTCTTGGAAGTTTGTGTCTTTGAATTTGAGAACCTTGGTCATTGTGGTAGATTTCGTGAAACCTTTCCTGAGATTGAACCATATCATATTGTGGTCACTGGAGGCCAAGGTTTCACCCACCGAGACCTCTGTGATACTTTCCCCATTGGTAAGTACTAGGTCCAGTATTGCCTGATCCCTTGTTGGTTCAGATACCAGTTGCCTGAGTCTTGCTCCATTCAAAGAGTTTAATAGCTTCCTGCTGTTGCCAGAAGCAGAGGAAAGTGTGACCCAAGCAACATCAGGCATGTTGAAGTCACCTACCAGTACTGTGTCACCCCGCAAGGTGATATTCTCTATATCTCCGATTAATTCCTTATCTAGGTCATCTTGATGTCTTGGGGGTCTGTATACTACGCCAAGATACAGGCATTTGTCCTTCCCTCTGGCCAAATTTACCCAAAGGGATTCCCCAGTGTACTACATCCGTGATTCTGGTGACCTTAATGTCATCTGTAGTATATAATGCTACACCACCTCCCATTTTACCCTCCCTGTCCCGGCGAAGCAAGTTGTAACCTGGTATGACCATGTCCCACCCGTGGGAGTCTGTGAGCCAGGTCTCAGATATCGCCACTACATCCAGGTCGGCATTCCTCATTTCTGTTTCCAAGTCTAGGATCTTATTTCCCAGACTGTGGGCGTTGACGTACATAGCCCTCCACGTTGTGTGTTTGTTGTATCTCAGTGGGGACGATCCCTCTTTATCAACTAAGACCCCATTAGCATTATTTGCATGTCTCTTACACTCCCTAGCATTATTCGCCTGTCTCTTACACTCCATAGACCCAGAGCTAAAGCTTGAACCTGTCTCGGACTCCCCATGACTATAGTGTGCTCCTATACCAGGTTTCCGATTTCATTGAATCAACTAATGTTATGCACCCCAATCAAACAGGCTTTCGCAAATATCATAATACGGAACATTCCCTGATTGGCCTAACGAACAATATTCATTACTTTCTAGATCATCATAAATCTGTTGTCCTTTTTTCCCTTGATATTTCCGCCGCATTTGATACAATAGACCATGACCTCCTTCTCAATCGACTAGAATCAATTGGCATCTGCGACCAAGTTCTTAATTGGTTCATCTCATACCTCTCTGACCGAACTTCATGCGTTAAATTTAATAAAGAATACTCCAATGCTTATTCAACGTCTTTTGGGATTCCTCAAGGATCTATTTTATCACCTCTGTTGTTTAATATCTTTCTTTCACCACTATTGAACCTTTGCCAATCTATTGGCTTTACTGTTTTCTCATACGCAGATGACATCCAACTGACTCATCCACTCAATCCTTAAAATCATGAAGACATTAATTCATTAAACAAAAAGCTTGAATTAGTTCAAAATTGGCTTAACAAACATAAATAAAACAAAGGCAATTATCTTTACCTGGAAAAAAGATATCAGTTTGAAGTCGTCATTTCTCCTTAACAATACTCCAATTGAAATTGTTTCAAAATTAAAAATCTTAGGAGTTGTAATCGATGAGAAATTAGAATTCAAAGATCATATCAATAATATAGTTAAAATATGCTTTTATAAACTACGTTTAATACGATCCATAACCAAATTTCTTGAACCCAAATCATGCAATATTTTAATTCATTCATTAGTAATATCAAAAATAGACTATTGTAATTCTTTGCTGCTCAACATTACTCAAAAAGAAAAACGACGATTGCAAATCATCCAAAACACCGCTATTAAATTAATTTATGACGCCAGGAAATTTGACCACGTAACACCATTACTCATTGATGCTCATTGGCTCCCTATTAGCCATCGCATACGGTTTAAGGTTTTGCTACTTATATTTAAAACCCTGGTTTTCAATGAACCCCAGTTTATATCAAAAATGCTAATCCCCCACAGCTCTGCGCGTGCACTTAGATCATCCTCTCAAAATTTACTAGTTGTTCCCTCTCTAAAAATAATAGGCACACGACGATCAGATATGTTCTCCGTAATTGGTCCCCAATGGTGGAATTCATTGCCCCAACATATAAAAAATGAAAAAGATATATCTTCCTTTAAAAAATCTCTGAAAACATACCTTTTTAAAGATGCTTTTAATATTAAACTTTCTCTATTTTATGAATTTCTTTTTTTTTTAAATTACCCACTCCCCTTTTGTTTTTCCCTTTTATGTTTTTCTTTATATAACGGATGTATCTTTTTACCCTCCTTCCCTTCCAATTGTTGTCTGTCTTGTCCCAACCTTAATGTTTATGTATTTTGTATGTATTTTTAATTCTATCCATTTTTATAATTTTGTACATCGCTTTGTATAATGATATAGCGATTCATCAAATATTTAATAAACCTTGAAACCTTGAATGTATTTTATTCAATTTGTACAGTAAAAAATATTGAACTAAAAAAAAACCTACAAACTAGAAAGAGAGCTTTCTCATATGCAGGGCCTAACCTTTGGAACTCCATGCTTCACGACATCGAGGAAACATCCTACTTCTTCTTCCCAAAACTACTGAAATCAATTCTATTTCATCAACACTATGGAACTCTATGCGATACTCTCCATAATCCGCAAACGAGTACCTCCCACTAACTTTTACAACTCGCTCAAACAATCAACCAGAGTTCATTGATATACTCCTAATTCCTTATAGTCCCACTAAATCGCTTCATTCCACGTCACAGAATCTCCTTGTCATACCATCATTGAAATTAATCAACACGCTGGGATCCAACAATTTCGCTGTCACTGCACCTTCTCTCTGGAATTCGCTGCCTAATCATTTACAAATTGAATCCGTTTAAAGCAATTTAAAGCAAAATTAAAAACATTCTTGTTCCAAGATGCTTTTGGATAACAACTGTCCTTTTAAGGACTAAAAGAAGTTTTATAGCTTTTTATCCTTACCTATTGTTTTTCCCTTAATTGTGCTCTTTTTCTCAAAGATTGTAGTTCTCGCCCTTCTTTCCTAATTGTGTTTAGTTAGTATATATGTTTGTATGTGTTGTGACCGGGCCGGTTCCTGAATAGGTGGGAAGCCAGGCTCGGACCACAGGCAGATTTATTGTAGCGCCTTTTATATGGCTGGATGAATGAAAACCCGGAAGACGGATTCTCTAGGAACTGAACTCAGGTTTATTAAAGTTTAAAAAAAAAAACCCAACCACGTTGGAACATATAGGAAGCCTTTCACATTCTCTGCAAAGCATACCATGTGCTCCAGTCCTTGTGCCCTGCCTGGAGCTTCCAGGTCCACTAAACAGAGCAAGTTAATTCACAAACCCAAAACAGAAAAAAAAAGAAAGTTTGAATTCTCAATCCCTGTACTCAGAATGCGTCCTTAGTTACTGGACGTAGCCCGTCCTTACCTGGGCTAACTTCCAGGGGTTTCTTACACAAGTTCGCCAGCGATAAGGCAACTCAAAACATCTGATAATGACTTTTCTCAATTGGACAGGCCTGCCCCGGCTCTGCTCCAAGCACTGCTTGTGTCCAGGGTTTCAATTAACCTCGACTGGATTTCGGGTAGGACTAGCAAGACCTCTCATATCTCACTCTCCCCTATATCCATGTCTTCCCCGGGCTCACTCTCCCCAGGAAGGCTGTTCATCTCCCAGTCATTAGACTCATAGCCACGGCTGCTTCTCCACCCTGTGACCCCAGGTGGTTCTTCCCAACCCCCTCCTTGCCTGCGTGTTAGCTCCTTGCTAACCTGTCCTCTCCAAGGCCAGTCTTTTGGTCCACCCTCCCAGGGTTTGTCTGGCAAGGCAAGATAGCGTCCAGGGATTTCAATCTCCCGCTTGCTGGGCTGTCTCCTGGATAGCATACGGGGCTGGAGAACAGGAACTCCTTGGAAGCTGCACTCCCTGCTGGTGGCTGGCTGATTGTGATTAGCACCAGCTGAGCTCCCCTGCTGACTCTCCCTGTTTCATATTTGAGGCTGTCTGACCTGCACACCCTGAGGGCTAACTCCACCCACTCCTGGGTGGGTTCTAGGTTTCAGAGCTGGAGGAAAGGAGTAATAGGGGGAAGAATTAGGTTCTAGTGCCCTCCCCCTCTGGCTCTTGGGCTGGGCTATGACCTGCCTTTTCCTTTCCCTTCCTAGCTGTGCCGGCTGCCGGGGCTCTAGACCAGGTTTTCCAGGGACCCGGGCTGGGTGCATGCTGGGTTTAGTAGTTCTTTTGGCTGGGACAGGGGCTTCCCTGTCACAGTGTTTACTAACCTAACCTGGTTCTGTTTAGTAATTTAACTTTAACTTGTTTTTAAGATACTTTTTATTTCTGTACACCACCTAGAAATTTGATTAAGCGGTATAAAAATGTTTTTTAATAAAATTGAAACTTGAACTGCAATTTCTCTCTCTGACTATTCATACCTTATGTTGAAATGTATTTATTAGAACAAAGTGCAAACAAAACAACAATGACAATACAACTTTTTAATAGATAAGCACAAGAAACAACTCCAATCCAATCCCCCCTCCCATTCTCCTTCCCAACTTAACTCAAGGTAGGCACAAAATACAATAGAACAGAAAATAGGTCACGCATTCAATAGACGGCTTCTCAAAGTGGAGTGAGAGCTCCAAAGAGGCCTGAATGATCTATTCATACCTTATTTCAATTTTATTTTGCTGGGTTTCTCTTATTTTATTTTTCCTATTTCTTTTCTCCTGCCTGATATAGTAATTTATATTTATCTTGTTAGATTTACTAGTCTGTCTTTTTCTCTACAATGTAACCACTCTGCTTCACTTTCCTTGGTTCTCTACATCTCTCTGGGGTTCCTTCTTCTTTCTGTTTTTTTAATCTTTGAATATATGAATGAAGTTATTTTTTTCTTGGCGCTTTACAGTGCTCTTTTCTCTATAGCCAGTCTATTCCAGTCTGCTTGGTCTGAGCTGTCAGCCAAGGACATATGAAGTCATTTGTAGATAAAGTTGTGTCCAGCACTGAAAGTTTTGTTTCCTGAGAAATGGAAACTTCCCCATCCATTTGTAGGCTTAGGTTTCAGTCTGCACCATTTTGTATGCCTTCTTTGCCTCCAGTAACACAAACAGATCAGTGTCATTCTGTTCAGTCCCCTCTTGATGGGCCCGAGACAGCGTTGAAGGGGCTGTCATTCTGGGAGACTGATGAAACATCAAGCTAGTAGTGCCCTTAGCAATGGCACGCTTGGTGATGGCGCAGACGCACATACAGCTGCTACAAAGATCACCAGGAGTACGATGAAACCAATTGCTAAGGACCCATGCACCTAGGCCAGAGAACCAAGAAGAGAATGTGTTCCACTACCCATCTATCTGCAAACCCCCTTGATAATCCTCTATTGACAGCTTAGCTAAAGCATAAATCTTATCAAACTCCTCCTTGTGCAGCAAGCATGTAATCTAAAGCGCATCTATTCTGAGATGCCATGAGATACATCATCCAATTGTTGTTGCATGGTTCCAAAAACATCTTTATAAGCTTTGGCTTGAATATGAAACAAACTCTGCTAACGTCTAATTGCTATGCCATGCTCAGTTGCCACAGCAAAACCTTCAAATGGAAGCCAGGCAGTGGAAGATAGAGCATCTAATCTAACCTTTGTCATAGGGTAGGTATTATTACATTACATTACAGATTTCTATTCCGCCATTACCTTTCGGTTAAAGCGGATTACAAAAAGAGTTATGGAAGAAGGGTTACAACGTTAGATCAGAGAAGGTTTCCAAGAGAGGGAAAAGTAGGATCTGGGGTTAGGGAGGGGATGGTAAGAAGGGGTTATGTACATATTTATAGGCAGCTTCAGTTGTGGCATCATCCTCACAATCCTCTGTAGCACAGGGTACAGATAAATCCCTTTTCTTCCGGATAACAGTAGTGTAAGGTTTCAAATACCAGTCCAATTGTGGGGGAGCAGCTGGCGTAAGAGATAATCACCATAAAGAAAATAATGACCCAGCAGGGCCTCTTTACCAGTGTCAAAACAGGGGAAAGAAACTTAAATCAAAAAGAACTTCGTTGGATGTTTATTAGAGAATGACACGGTGACAAAATTCATCACCGTTCCCGTCCCCGCGGATAACCGCGGGAAATAATCCCATGTCATTTTCTAGTGTCTATTTCAACCTCGGTCCTTCTACACCAGCATTCTTCAAAGCAAAGCTTGCGGGTCAGTGGTTGTGCCCAATTATACTCTGATTCTTTCCTCTCTCCTTAAAGAATGACATGAAGATGGTTTCCCGCGGTTATCCGCGGGGACGGGAACGGTGATGAATTTTGTCACCGTGTCATTCTCTAATGTTTATGTTAAAAACTATGACCCCGGAGGGACTTAATGAGACATCTGACTGGCTAGCCCAAGTTGATCTGTAGAACTTTATTGTGCTTCCCCGTAGTTTAGTTTTGAGCGAGTTAGAATCACTCAGCTGATTTTTTCGGCTCCCGGATGCGACATCAGGGATGGGGGATATTTCAGCGGGTGTAAAAACGCCGCGGCCATCTTTTGGATGCCGACGGCTTTGTAGACAGCTATGTAAATTGATGCAGGCATGATTTGTTCAACTTTTTGAGTTTATAATAATTGCAATCCTAAAATGTTTTGACTTTTTTTGTTATTGCTTTCTCTAGTACCCCCAGCCTTGATAAAGTGTGGCGAAACGCGTTGGCAAGGGGAGCGTTGGTTGAACGCTGAAGCATTTTTCCAAAAGCTTCAATGCTGGAGATAAAAACGTGAAATGACATTACTCCATATATTAAAAAAGCTAAGTTATTTATATTAATTATACTTATTTATAAGAGATCATGAACAATAATGAACATGTATTAATCTGGGATGAATGAGGAATTCTAAGGAGCTAATTTACTCCGTGGGTCATTCTGATATCCCATATACATAGTAAACGGGACTGTCTTATGATCATCATACCGCTGTTATAGTATATTGAAAACAGGGGAAAGGAAGTCTAATGATAAGATTGGCTGCAGATCTTATCATAACCAAACTGACCTCGCAACAATACAATTGCTGTTATAATTTAGGTTTCTTAGCAATAAACAAAAGGCAGCTCACATGAAACAACAAAGTACAGCACATTGGGCTAAAAGGATAACATACATACAAAGTGTCCAGCTTCTGTTCATAGATCCGTTCTCCCTCTCTCCTTCCCCCCGCCTCTCCGGGCTATGCCAGCCACTTATATACTTTTAGTTCAGTAGCCTAGGGTATCACATAGTTACAGATTACATACTCACTTTCCATTGTTTGTCACATGCATCATTTCTATTGGCTATATGGTCTATACACTTATCATGGAGCCATATTGAAGCATGACATCACCTAGTGTCAAAACTGACCTTTCTATTTCCCTGACACTGCATTCTTAATTACTAAGGCAATAATTGGCTGAGGACAGGCCTCCTCTGTCCTGAGCTTGATTGTAGTTTTGTCAATAGTTCTGATAATTCTTTGGTAGGACATTTTATCCTGTACCGTTGCTTGAGCATATCCAATGATGTCACAGTCAGTAGATCTTTGCTAGTTACTAGAGCAAAGGTGAATCTCTCATAGTGCATATTTCCTCTTGCTGACAGAGAGAAATATGAATGTCCAGAAGTTTGAATTCATAAGCACAATGTCTCTCTTAGAAGTATAACTTTATTTTTTTGGGGTCCCAGGGGTCTTTGCCTACATTTTCATGCAGGTCTTATTCCCGATTCTTCCTCATTGCCTACATTTTCATGCAGGCGTTATTCCTGATTCTTCCTGATTCCCCTCTTGTAGCCAAAGAAGGCTTCATCCCTCTTGAAGCCTTAAGGAGGCTTCACCTCTAGATCAAGGCATAGATCAGGTTTGTTGCTCACACGAAGTCATCCACATCCAGGAAGAGGAAAGGAGGACAGGAATTAAGCTTAGTAAAATTAAGAAGACAACTATCACTTCCACCCCTAATCTAATATGACACCAGCTTCATTAGGACTCATGATAAACATGTGTATGACAATAATACATAAGAGCAAAAGAAAACAAACATTAAGCATGCTAATATCTAGGCAGCTACCCCTCTAAGGGAATAAAATAATAAAATTGTTCAACTGCATGCTAGATTATGTCAAGCTCAGAACGGTGCAGACCTGGTTGACTGCAAACATTATCAGGTCATGCTCTTAGGCGGTACCTAAAAGATGCAATCAGGCAAAGCACATGAATCTAGTGATAGGCCTTATTATTGCAAACACATAAACTAATACTGCATAAGTCCATAAAGAGGCTAAAATGCAAATTAACAAGTCCACATTTGCAAAGAAAACTAAACAAATCAAACTAAAATTTTTAAAGTTCAGGCCGATAACCACAGGAGCAATAATAAATCAGGCAATTAGTCTATTGGCAAACGAAGAAAGTCCCAGTGCGTTGAGTCAATCCATGTTAGGCCGCAGTACTCAGCCATGGACAGTCCTTCCAAAACCTCAGGCAGTTGTTAGGTCTCTTTCAGTCTTTTATTTGTGGAAGAACTCATTCCCCCTCTGGATATCCCTCAACAAATGTTAAAAAAATGATTCTATCAAAGAGCAAAAGTGCAAACAGCAAAATTCAGTCATCATAACCATCTGCAGCATATCGGTATAGCAAACACCCCAAAATGCAGTATCTGAAAATTATTTTCTTTAAATATATATTTCATAATTTAATTTTAATTCTTGTCTTAAATACTACCAACTTGGTTAGTATGAACAATTGAGCTCATTTACAAATCCATATGAGCCCTGATAGCATTCTAAGAAATTTCATTGTTAATCTGTATACATAAAGTCTTATTTCCTTACAAATCTTACATTTGATAACAAGACGATACAAGGAAGAAAAAGCATTATCACACAATAAAGGGATAATTTATTATTTTGTTGACAGGCAACCTAGTCTTTATTGGGGTCATTCCCCTCTGATCACCTCATAGAAAAATAAAGGGAACAAAACAGAAAAGAAAAAAACTTAAACCATGATTGCATATGCTTTAAACTTCATACACCCGCAACCTACATTGTTTATAGGATAGGGCAATACACTGCACATTGAGATAACTAACAGAAGCTAATGGGAGACTTTCAGAGATTGGGAGATCAAATCCTGCATATGGCTGGAGTTGCTTAAGTCACAGGCTTGCACAAACTGGATTCAATCCAGAAGCTGAGATGCTTATGTGTGGCATGAGTGTGGAGTAGAGGTCTGCACGGGAACGGGGATCACGGGAATCCCGCAGGGATCCCACCTAGGTCAATGGGACTCCCACGGGGACCCCTCCCAGGCCCCTGGGACTCCCATGGGGACCCCTCCAAAGCCGACGGGACTCCCACGGGGATGGAACTGGGGTTCCTTCCTATCTTGACTCGAGGCCTACCTTATTTCTGGTCCGGTGCTGGGCTGAGCTCCCGATGAATCAGCAGCATGTCACATAGGCATGGAGCTCATCACGTAGGCAGTAAGCTCAGCACAGGCACACATTGGTTCAGCTGCAGCACAATGGGCCAATCACAAACAACCTCAGAGTTCTAAGGTCATTTGTGATTGACCCATTGTGCTGCAGCTGAACCAATGTGTGCCTGTGTTGAGCTTACTGCCTACCTGATGAGCTCCAGAAGAGGGAGAGCCAGCGACCGAGTTGCTGCTTCTGGGAAGCTGCAGTGTTTCACTTTTCGTTGCCTTTGTGCAGCCGCCCGAGCGATGAGCAGGATGGCTCTCTGGCTCCCAGCTGTGTTCTGCCCTGCCCCCACCTGAGCTGGCCAAAGTTGCACGGGATAAGTGTGGGCACTGGGTCTGGAGAAGGGAAGGACCTCGGAGGGCAGGGCGGATCAGGCCAGAATCCTGCACCTTCCCCTCCATGGCTCCCTGCTGTGAAAGTGGCTGCAGCTCCTGGGCACTGGGGTGGCTGGCTGGGAGAGGGTCTACTCCCCTTGCCAAACCACTTGGCAGGGGCTGGCTGGTGCTGCTGAGGTCAGGTTAGTGGGGATGGGGGAGGGGGAAGGCATGGTGGGTGCTGGGACTTGGCCTGCATGTGACAGGTAGGGGAGGAGGAGAGTCAATTTGGCCCACAGGTTAGGCAGGGGTAGGCTTGGGATTGTGGGGGGATAGCTAGGGGGAAGGGAGAGGGAAGTGACAGGCAGGCCAGGGTAAGGAGAAGAAAGAGTGAGAGCTAGCATGAAGGGAGAGAGTGAGGTGACAGGGAGAGGGGGGGCACAAGATAGAAGAGACAAGTAAGCAGACAGTATAGCTAATATGAGAACTAGCAAAAGGGACAGGTGACGACCATCATGAGGAGAATGAGGCAATGGTGACATGGAGCATGGGATTACAGGTGGCTAGAGAATAAGGCGGCAGACAGGCCAGCCAAGGTGATAACCTTCCACCTTGGGCAGAGAGAGAGGTAGGGAGAGTGTTGTGGCAGGCTGGATGGGGTGAAGGGGAAGGAAGAGAATCTGGTGACAGAAACAGGCATAAGGGGGTACAGAAATGATGGTGACAGGATCAGGGGTAGGGAGAGTGTGGTGATGGTGACAAGGAAGCAAGTGGGCCAGTGTGAGGAGTAGGGAGGTTGTGTTCTGTTTTCTTTTAGCGTCAACTGTGCAGGATCGATCTATATTAATCTGGCTTCAGTTTAACAATGGGTATATTGATGTTCTAATGCTCACTGCAGTGTTTATAAGAACATAAGAAAATAAGAAGTTGCCTCCGCTGGGTCAGACCAGAGGTCCATTGCGCCCAGCAGTCTGCTCCCGAAGCGGCCCATCAGGTCCATGACCTGTAAGGTGATCCTTGTCTAAATCATTTAATCTCCCTTGTCCTTCTATCTTAACCTATCTCTACCTCTATCTATATCCCTCAATCCCCGTATCCTTCAGGAATTTATCCAA
Source organism: Geotrypetes seraphini (assembly GCF_902459505.1). Classification (NCBI taxonomy): domain Eukaryota; kingdom Metazoa; phylum Chordata; class Amphibia; order Gymnophiona; family Dermophiidae; genus Geotrypetes; species Geotrypetes seraphini. The sequence goes on along the minus strand of NC_047087.1, from coordinate 7,379,022 downwards.
TCCTTCTTTGAAACCCGGTAGTATACTCCGGGTTTCAAAGAAGGATTGGATAAATTCCTGAAGGATACGGGGATTGGGGGATATAGATAGATGCAACTTATGATGCTCCCTTTTCCTAGGTGCACCCTTGCTTTGTGACTCAGGGATTATTATTAAAAATATATTTTTATAGAGAGGAGGGGGTATTAAAAAAAGGAGGGGGGTGTTAAAAAATGATTGTATTTTATTGTTGGTTTAAATAAACTAAGGCTTTAAAAAAATCACAACTTTCTGAAGTAATTGCTGCTTTTTATGGAGACAGGTAACTTTTATGGGGCAATGGGCAAGGATGGGTGGGGACATAGGGGATTCCTCACAAGGACGGGTAGGGACGGAGGGATTCCTCGCGGGGACAGGTGGGGACGGAGGGATTCCTTGTGGGGATGGGTGGGGACAGATGGGATTTTGGCGGGGATGGGTGTGATTTCTGCCTCCGTGCAACTCTCTAGTGTGGAGCCCATTAAGATTTAGTCTTTACCATAGGGGTTCCACAGTAGGAATAATTACGTCTGTGTATGGCAGTTTGGAGGAGGATGGGCAGGGGAGGGCTTCAATGGCTGGGAGGGTGTAGATGGGCTGGAGTAAGTCTTAACAGAGATTTTGGCAGTTGGAACCCAAGCACAGTACCGGGTAAAGCTTTGGATTCTCGCCCAGAAATAGCTAAGAAGAAAAAAAAAAAAAAATTTTAATTGAATCAGGTTGGGCAGACTGGATGGACCATTCGGGTCTTTATCTGCCGTCATCTACTATGTTACTATGTTACTATGAAAGGGGCCTTGCCAGGGAAACATATAATAGACAGCAGTGTCCAAAGGACAAGAGGCCTGAGTTTATACCTGGCAAGAGGAATTTCAGACAGGTACAACTGAGGCCGTAACAGAAATCATCAAAAGGGAAGAGTGATCCAGCTTGCGTTCTATTGTACCAAGTCCGGTCAGAGCATGAAGAACCCCCTATGGGGGTTGAGCCAACTGTACAGTTGATGCATTATGGGGCAGAAGGGTGTGAAAAAGCATGTAACCTGGCACTATCATTTAGGAAGAGGCCTGTGACCATGTAATATTAACAGGACTGGAAGAGGTGGCAGGCGAGGGCATCAATGTAGTCTCATCCCAAATCCGCTGTCATGTTAGTGAGGTAATCTACATACAAATTAGTATGTGGGGTAAACATAGAAGCAGATAGTATGGGGGCTGCAAAACCAGTTGTAAAAAAGAAAAAGCAAAGATATCAATTTGCCATATTTCCCTCTGGCTATTAAGATATGGTACGCAACTGTATGTTCTGAACAACAGTAGGGGATTGCCTAGTATATTTCTCAATACAAAATTCAAGGCAGTACCGCAAGACACAGATAAGAAATAATGGACAAATAAAAAGGGAAAAAAAGATAATAGGTTCAGACCACCGTGTCATGAGTGCTCAGGGCTGGTTTAATGTCTCTACAGTATACCAGGGTGGAATGCTCTTTAAGGTGAACAGCAAAAGGGAATACTTCCTGTACGATGTAAGGTCTTGTAAATGGAAGCTGTTTCCAATTCTGTTTGGTAAAGTTTGGCTTGTAGACACTTTGTCCTGTGCAGAACTTGTAGGTCCAAATGTTGGGGGCCCTGCTGCTGTTTTTGCAGAACTTTTCCAAGAGACGGATTGAGGTCTGCAAAGAAACAACAAAATCTGAAATTAATTGAGGCAACACCCACCGTCCTGGTTGTTGAAACATTGGGACTAGAGGCAAGCAGCCAGTACAAAGTTGGTAAGGAGTGGTCAGAAATCCAGAGGATTGGAACACCCTATTGCGCACAGCCAGTCCTTTGAGTCAGAAGGCATTAATTTTCACAGAGTCACTTTGATCAGATCATTAGCTACTTGGCTGAACCGGACCTTCTTTGAAGTCGGGGGGGGGGGGGGCGGGGGGGAGAGGCTTATGGACCAGTGGCGTGCAATAGCTGCACGCGCCTGGCCCTTTTGGAGTTGCGGCAGCAGTGGGGCTGGGGGTAATTAAATAGAGCGGGTGGCAAGCAGCAGCGCCAGGCAGGAGCGGTCAGCCCGCGTACCCCCAACAGGCGGTCTGCATACCCCATAGGGTACACGTTCCACAGGTTGAGAAACCCTGGTGTAGAAAATGTCTCTCAGAGCCCAAACTGCATTCTCCACATTCTTATACAGTTATACCTTGGAATCCAAACTTAATCCGTTCCAGAACCCTATTTGAGTTCCAAGACAATTTTTCCCATTTAAAATAATAGAAACTGGATTAATCCATTCCTTGGTCTCACAAGCTCAAATTTTAACAGTAAATACACTGGATTTTAAGGTAAAATATTAAATAATAATAGTACAGTACAGCATTTTCCTCACTATATTACACAAAGGCGAAAATCACACGAGATGCTTTCACTACAGCTTCTGACAATGAACTGAACGACTTATGGGTGGCCCGAGTGCTGGGGAAACATACGCAAAAAACACACACGAACAACGTGCCGGGCGTTCAGATTCCAAAGCAGCGTTCGGATTCCAGGGCAAAATTTGCTCAAATTTTTTGTTCGGATTCCAAGTTGTTCAAGTACTGGGGTGTTCAGATTCCAAGGTATCACTGTACTTTTAATGAAGTCACTAGAGAATCACCTGGTTCCTTGCAAATTATTACTAACTTTACCCTAAACAGATACTGTTTCTGCCTCCCCCCTCCCCCCAGGCCTCATGAACAAGGGTTGCCTCCTTGACCATATAACGTAATACCTCCTTTTTCTTTCTTCTTTCCTCTACCTCTGTAGACGGTGCTCTTTATAGCAAGTCCATTCCAGTCTGAGCTGTCAGCCAAAGACATATGAAATCATTTGTAGATAAAATCCAGTGTCCAGCACTGAAAGTTTCGTTTCTTGAGAAATGGAAACTTCCCCATCCATTTTGTATTCCTTCTTTGCCTCCAGCAACACAGACAGATCAGTGTCATTTTGTTCAAACCTTTTGAAGATCCTTTGTAGATTATGCCCAATCCATGCACAGCTTAGGCGCAGGTATTTAAGCCTGATTTTCCTTGGCCTAATTGGGCGCACCTAAAACTTATTGCACTGCCACTAAGTATGATTCAATAAGGTGTGCATCCCTTTTATGGAATCATACTAAGCATTTTTCTAGTTGGTGCTAAATTTAGAATCAGGCCCTTACTGAGTAACTGTACCATATTTCCCAAACAGTGGGTGCGGCTTCCTTAAATGGAACGGCCTATCTAAAGACTTCGTAGCTAAGCCGCCCTATTAGTAGATCTCTTCCGTACCTTTTTAAATAATGTAGCTCCCTCGCTGGTCTCATGCCTCCTGCAATGTCACGGCTGCGGTGCAGGGGAGGAGCAATCTTTTCAGTGTTCAGCTGGCCCCACGTTGCTTCCTCAGTGCCTGCGTCAGTTCTTGCGAGATCCGTGAGTCCCGCGAAAACTGATTCAGGCATTGAGAAGCAGCATGGGGTGGCTGGACGCTGAAAAGATTGCTCCTGCCCTGCACCCAGCCATGACATTGCAGGAGACAGGAGGCAGCCAGTGGAGGTATGGTATTTACCGGGAGGGGGGGAGAGGAACATATACAGTGGGAGTAGGGATGTATAGGCCGCCCCATGTGGTTTTAAAACTCTTAGATAAGCCACAGCTTGTAACATGGAGCGGCTTATCTAAGAGTTTTATAACATGTATAGGCATTTTTGTGGCCTATATGCGGGGAAATACGGTAATAGTCTCTCTGGTCATAACCTTCAACCATCCAAACCACAGCTGAGAACTCAAATACTGCTTCAATCCGGGGCCTTATCACTGTTATAGAGTGGAAGTTTTATCACTCAGGCAGCAAAAACACCAAATGACCTTTCTTCTCATCAGCTAATGATATTTGCTTCCCATTGGTTGAGGATAATCTTCCGTTGGCAGGACATAGTCCTCTTAAGCATCTGAAATTATCCATCATAAAGTGCATGTCATATTTTTTGTTGTTGTTGTTCTCCACCATCTTCCTCATATCTTTATTGCATCTGTCAATATCCTTAATAGCAGCAATAAGGCAGATTGTTAACTAGATGGCATTTCGTGATTGTATATCTCTTATTTCCATTAATGGGCAAAGGTTGCCTGTCCTAAGCCATGTGCAGTAGTGATGGTGGGAGCAGCGGAGATTTGGAGGCCAGAAACCAGTAAAGCTATCAGAGCTAGCTTCCAGCTGGTAATGTATTTCTTCAGAAATCTTGAGCAGTTGCATTTAAAGCCAAATAGAAACCCTGATAAATCTGGCTAGAGGATTTTAGAAAGCTGGCAAGCAAAAAAGAGCAAATTAGATGCCATAGTTTTGGACAGTTCTCCATAATTTATCTGAGAAATTGTCAGTAGGAAAAGATTTCAAACAAGAGTCACAAAGCAGTCTAAGGGGTTAGCGAAATGTCTCCAGAAGACCTCTATGTTCACTTCAGGCTCTATTTCTTCCTGTAGTGATAGTGGCCAAGCTTTGGGACAAGTTGTCAGATGGACTGCATTTGGAGGTAGTTACTGTAACTGATCTGCAGTGAAGGATTAAAGCTCTGTGAGGAATGAGATGGGGATTGAAGCTCCTGCTATGAGTTTGTTTATTGAAGACTCTACCTAATATATGGACTCAAATTCTGATTGGGTGAAAGAGAAATGGCTATGATAAGCAATTTATCACAGTAACATTGTAAATGATGGCAAACACAAGCAAAAAATCCAACAGAACTGCAGTGATGTGTCGAACAACGAAAAAAAAAAATGCAGGAATGGTGTACAAGATGCCAAGACTTTAATCAATAAACATAAAAATAAACAAAAAACAGTTTGTATCTAACCTATGGTCCATGTTTCAAAGAAACACTCCTTCCTCGGAGGTCCTAGAAAGTGTCACATACTAAGGTACCATATGGATAACAACTGGAAATAGCGATTTGTAGAGCAACTAAACGAGCAGACTGTACTCTTCCATTGTGCACATAAAGACCTTTCCAATCCAGAAGTCTGACCAACAAGGTAGCTAAACCACATTATAATCAATACAGGATTAATCAACAATCAAATTTTCTTACGTGGTATTGGTTTCTAACTTCATTGAGATCTGTGAGATGATCTTACAATCTGTTGCACAGAATTTCTCACATATCGATGGCAGAGATGTTTTTCTACAACACTGCTTTCCTCTGCTCTAGACCAGTGTCCTGCAAACTTTTTTACTCGGTGGCACAGTAAACTCCAGGCTGCAGCTGGTGGGCACCCGGAAATGCGCGGATGTTGATGTGATGATGTCACCCGCATATGTGACATCATCACATCAACATATCTGCACATGCACTTGCGTAAAGGCCCTCCAGACGGGGCCCTGAGCCACCAGTGGGGGACACCGGAGCAGGAGATGCGCCGGTAAGGACAAGAGGTGTGGGTGTCAGCTGACTCGCCACAAGAGGCACATCCTGTAGGCAGTCAGCCAGCACCTCTCCTTACCAGCATTTCCCGGTACATCCGGAATCTCGCATGCCACAGCACACACTTTGTGATATACTGCTCTAGATGCTTTGACCTAGAATTTGCTTCCCATGCTCCTGCATGCCCACTGTCCTGCATCTGTGACTAAAATCCTATTCTTTCACAAATCATGCATATCGCTGACTTGTATTGGTTAATTTCTTTCTCCATCAGATATAGCACTCATGGGTTTGGCATTTCCTCCAAGCTCCTTTGTTATTAATGCTAATAGCAGTACTGAGAACCACAAATTAGCTTTCTTTTTTGTTGGGGCTAGTTTATCTAGGACCATTGATGTTGGGTTCATAACTAGAGAATGACACGGTGGCGGTTTACCCGTGGCTACCGCGTTTAGCCGCGGGTAACCCGCCAAAACGGGGAATGAAAAACAGCAGCCTCTGCGGGGACGGGGACAAGGCCATTCACCGCCCCATGGAGTGGTGAATGGTCTTGTCCCGCAGTGAGGCATCAAGGATTGCGCAGTCCCCGCAGCCCCTACCTGCACGCCGGCTCGATCATTTAACCAGCTTCCTCTCTCCACCTTACCTTAGTTTGCCGGCTTTCTTTTTCGGCGACCGGCACGCTTTCAAAGAGCCATGCATGCGCGGCTGCTCAATATTCAATCTTCTGCTCTGACCCAACCGGAAACAGGAAGTTGCAGCAAAGCAGAAGATTGAACTTTGAGCAGCTGCGCATGCAAGGCTCTTTGAAAGCGTGCCGGTCGCCGAAAAAGAAAGCCGGCAAACTAAGGTGAGGTGGAGAGAGGAAGCTGGTTAAACGATCGAGCCAGTGTGCGGGTGGGGGCTGCGGGGACCGCGTGTTCCCGGCTCACACAAGGAAGGAGGGAGTGAAAGGGAAAAAGTTTCTCTTCCTTGGAAATAGATTCTGAAGTGACCTCATCAAAGAAGACCAGCACCAAATGTACAAGAAATCCCTTAAACAATGTCAAAAGAGCCCAAAAGAGAAAACTGCTCCTGCCGTGAGACTCCATTATTGAAGGAATCAACTTGAAATCACAGTTGAAGAGACAGGAAAAGGTTAAATGCCTCATGGAATCCTCAGCCACAACACAAACCAAATTGTGAATGAAATCAGAGCAGACAGTAAGAATTATAAAATTGATGTCTAATGCTGAGGCATTAGAAATAATGCCATATATATGTAAGAAAAAGTGTATCACTTTTTACTGGAGAATATGTGTAAGAAGAGGCCTCAGTAACGGAGCCCACGCACAGTCGTGTTCACAGACTGAGGTATTCGGCGTGGTTGTGCTGCTCCTTAACTCCAATCATCGGCCATCTTCTAAGTTTTTCTTTTATGTACTCTACCAGTATTTAGTGAATAAATCTTAAATGAAAATTGAATATTCTAGTTAATATCATGTACAATAAATAATTCCTTAACGCTTTATCTCATTTTATCTCATTAGCATTTTTCTAACATTAGTGTCTTGTTTTCGTGTATCTACACAGTGTCTTGTTTTCTTTCTTTTTTTTCTATATATACACTCTTTCATAGGGTTGAGACTAGACTGACAAAAACTTTTTTTTATTTATAACCAATACGGTTTTACTCAATTAAGACTCAGCTAGCACCAAGTTCCTAGCAAGTCTGGATTAGCTATCGCCAAACATTCTAGTAGTTGAAAAATCACTTAGCTTTTAACAGTGCTTGTGTATCGGAAAAACCAACGTGGCCAGCGTTTCGTGGACTTCAACTTTTGTCCACTGCTTCAGGGCCATTTATTACACGTACCAAGTCACTGAAAATATAATGAAAATATAAAGTTTAGTGCCAGATAACTTACTAAAAATTACATGTTAAAACAGAATTTTACTTACTTTTCTGCAACAAACTGACAGCAGTCTCTGCAACACTGAAAATGGCGACAGCCTCTTTTTAAAGAGCTAAACAGTGTAATGACGTCAGCCCGAACGTAACTAGTTGCCATATTGAAACAAATCGGAACAGTTAATAAAAATGTTGCCATTCCATTTGTTTATTCAACCTGTTGGGATACAAAGTATTTAAACGACTAATCCAACGTTGTTCATGCTGGGCTAAGGATCTACGAAAATCACCTCCTCTGATGTTTGGTTTAAGTACTTCTATAATAGTAGCACGTAGTGTCAAAAAGTCATGGTTATTAGCTACACAATGTCGAGCTAATGGAGCACCCATGTTATGATTTTTAATAGTGCTTTTATGTTCCGTAAGACGGACATTAAATCTACGAGATGTTTGTCCTATATAGATTAAATTACATGGACATTTCAAGGCATAAATAACCCCTTGTGTTTTACAGTTTGAGGTGTGTTTCAAGACACATTCTTTTTTGTCTCCTGAATTCTGAAAAGTGGTAGTACATTCCATTATTGCGCACATTTGGCAATCCCCACATTTATCATGACCCAAATTTTCTTCAATCTCTTTTTCTCGTCTATGGGGGAGTTGTGAGGGGCATAGTACTTCTTTCAAATTTCTAGATGGTATACATCCCAGGGTATCTAAAATCATCTGTTGTACCTGAAGATTGGAGGGTGGCCAATGTTATGCCAATTTTTAAAAAGGGCTCCAGGGGAGATCCAGGAAATTACAGACCAGTAAGCCTCACTTCAGTGCTGGGCAAAATGGTAGAAACAATTATAAAAAATAAAATTGTGGGAAGGAAGTGACGTCATCGTGGCTGATGGCAGCCTAGAGCGATAGCTCCGCGGACCCCCGGGCTAATTTCGGCGATATTCGCGCGATTTCGCGTGCCTGCACTATCTGCCTTCTTCTGCCTGTCTGTGAAGCTGCGTGGCTAAATCTCGATGGCGACGCGAAAAAAACAAACGGACATTAAAACGTTCTCCTCCCCGATCCCGAATGGGCCTCCTAAAACTGGCCCTAAAATGGCGCCCGATCCGGGCGCGGCTGCGGAGGGCTCACCTGGTGATGCAACACTGCCGAATCTGCAGATGGAGATGCGAGGCTGGTTCCAGGAATTAAAAACTGAGATTTCTGCAGTTCGGGCTGATATCCATACTGTAGTTGCTGAGCTGAAAAGAGAGGTGGGTGACCTCGGGAGTCGGGTGGGGGAGACGGAAGTAGCAGTGGAAGCACATGGCACTGAATTAACACAGCTGAAAAATAAGATTGCAGCACTGGAGGAAAAAGCAGATGTGAGCACCCTAAAGCTGGAGGACCTGGAGAATCGCTCCAGACGCTGCAACCTTCGCTTTCGGGGCGTCCCTGACACTGTATCTGACCCTCGCTGTATGGAGGTGATTGATCATATATGCATACAGGCACTGGAGACTGCTGGCTTGCCTGTGGAGGTGGGTAAGCCATTGCTGGATAGGGCACACCGCATCCCTGGCCCTCGTGATATGAACCGCCCCCGAGATGTTGTGGCTTGTTTCCATCGCTATATGGATAAGGAACATGTGCTCAGGGCGGTGAGACGCTCTGGGGGAACCGTTAAATGGGAGGAGGCGGATATTGATGTTTATCCTGATGTGGCCCCAGCAACCCTGGCCCGCCGTCGCATGTATAGAGACTGTACCCGTATACTCCAGGAGCGCAGTGTTCGATATAGGTGGATTTATCCTATTGGATTGGCTTTTACGCATGCCGGCAAGAACTACACTGCAATTTCTGTGGCTGATGTTCAGTCTCGTATGGTGGAAGCAGGTTTGATGACAGCTTCGGAGATGGCTCCTCTGCCTCAGAGGTCTCCCGTGCCCAAATCGGGACGAGGACTAGGATGGCAGCGAGTAGTCCGGTCGGCTGCTGCCCGTCGCCCTCTGGAAGCGGCCACGTCCTCATCCCATTGACCTGTAGTATTTGAGTGATGTGTTCCTGAACAGTTCTGCTATGTACATTTTCTTTTTCTTTTTCCTTTACAGAGCGGCCTCAGTCGCGAAGGTTATTACTACAGGGCTGGTTCTGGGGGTCCATTTGTGAACTGTTGCTCTACACTTCCTGTACCGTGGTTGCCAGGTGCCTTGGTAGCTGGACCATGTGGGGTGATGTTGGGGGGTTGGGGGGTGGGGGGGGTGGAAGGGAGGGGAAGGGTTGTGACCGAGTGTTTCTTTGTATGGTGGTATGGGAGAATGTTTATCTATTGTTTTTCTTAAGGTTGCACTTGCAGGGGTTATTAGGTTTGCTTGCTTCGGGACTTGGCATAGATTTGGCGACGCAGTGCTTTCTCTTCTCTGATATAAATGGATAAGCTTACTTTGCTGTCTTATAATGTACATGGTCTGAATTCACCGCAAAAGCGGCGCTTATTATTTAAGGAACTGAGCCGTCTGAATAGTGCTATTGGATTTATTCAGGAGACTCATTTTCTATCTCATTATGAGAAATTGCTTACACACCATAACTACCCACATGTTTACCTTTCTTCAAATAAGGTCAGAAAAAAGACCCAGGGGGTGGGTATTTTAATCCATAAACGTGTCCAGGTGGTATTGAGAGAGGTAGTGCGGGATGTCGAGGGCCGCTATATAATGGTCAAAGCTGAGTTGGATGGTATATTATATAGTCTACTGAATGTCTATGCCCCAAACGTTGGGCAGGGGGCCTTCTTCACACTGTTGGAACAAGTGTTGTTAGATCATGTTGAAGGTACTCTCCTTGTAGGTGGAGACTTTAATCTTACTTGCTACCCTCAGGAGGATAATTCCAATTCATCCATCCGCTATGCTAGAGGCGATAGAAAGATCTTTCTGCGCTTCTTGCGTAGGCAGGATTTGATAGATGTGTGGCGTTTCTTACACCCTGACACGCGAGATTATACCTTCTACTCCTCGAAACATGATTCCTATACTAGAATTGATATGTGGTTGCTGCCTCGATTTGCTCTGCCTCGAGTTTTAACCTCTAGTATTGAGCCCCGGGTATGGTCAGATCATGCCCCCCTGTCCCTGGAGTTACAGGTCGGACAGGTTAAAGAAGGTCGTTGTTTGTGGCGTATGAACGACTCTCTGTTGAAAGACCCCGCTACCTTGGTTCTACTAGAGTCTGATGTCAAGGAATTTTTTCTCTTTAATGATGTGGATGACATTAGTGTTGACACTCTGTGGGAAAGTTTTAAGGCCACCCTTCGGGGTTGTTGTATTTCAAGAGGGTCATATCGCAACCAATGTCGAGTGGCTCGTAGATTGAAGTTGCTGTCCCTCCTTCGACGCCTGGAGACTGCTCATAAGAGAGCCCCATCGAAGGCTGGGGGGGTAGCCCTGACGGAGTGTCGGAGGGATTTACAGGAACTTGACCTAGAGGGCATGGCCTGGGCCCTACAGAGGCGTCAACAGCGATTTTTTGAATGGGGTGGTAAGGCGGGTCGCTTGTTAGCTACACAGATTAAACAATCTCAGGCACGCCATTCCATTACTCGTATTCGTACTGAATCGGGACAGCTATGTGCGGATGATGGGGCTATTCACCAGGCTTTTTTGTCCTTTTACCAGACTCTGTACACTCCGGAAATTGAAATCACAAAGGGGGAGATAGATGCTTTTCTGTCTAATGTCACCTTGCCTTGTTTGGCGGAGGTGGATGCGGAGTGGCTATCTTCCCCTATTCAGCCTGCTGAGGTGGTGGCAGCTATACATCATCTAGCTGCTTCCAAAGCACCGGGTGTTGATGGTTTTTCGCCCTTGTTTTACAAGAAAATGGAAGCCCTTATAGTTGCTCCTTTGACTCGATTGTTTAATTCTTTTTTGGAGGGGGATTGTTTACCGTACTCATTTCGTCAAGCAGCGGTCTCTCTTCTTCTTAAACCTGGGAGAGATCCCCTCCTCTGTGGGTCTTACCGCCCTATCTCGCTGTTAGGAGTTGATTATAAGCTGTTTACCCGTATTTTGGCAGTCCGCTTGCAACGTTTTTTGCCTTTCCTAGTCCATAATGATCAATGTGGTTTTATTTCAGGGAGGCAACCCGGTGATAATATACGAAGGGTGTTAGATCTTATTGGAGTAGCCCATCAACACTCTATTCCGGCTGTCTTGTTATCAGTAGACGCTGAAAAAGCCTTTGATAGGGTTTACTGGCCGTTCATGTTAGCAGCTTTGAAGAAGATGGGAATATCGGGTGCCTTTCTGCATTGGGTGACTTTATTATATGCTGCACCGGAGGCTTGTTTGAGGGTTAATGGAAGATATACTGCCAATTTTTTGATTCGTAGAGGAACTAGGCAAGGGTGCCCTCTGTCACCGTTGATTTTCGCATTGGTCATGGAACCTTTAGCAGTAGCTATACGTGCGAATGCTGATATTCGAGGGATTGCGGTGGGTGATGAAGAACATAAGATCTTATTGTACGCTGATGATATTTTATTTACCTTGACCCAACCGCACCATTCCTTAACGGAGGTGCTTCGTGTTCTGACTGAATTTGGTACGGTGGCTGGCTTTAAAATTAATATTGACAAATCTGAGTTGCTTAATATTTCCCTCCCGGACTCGCTAGTAACGGATCTACGTGCAACATTTTCATTTCGATGGGCGGCTAAATCTATCAAATACCTCGGTGTACGCGTTTCCCGCAAACTTTCTGACCTTTTTGAATTGAATTACCCTCCGCTGTTACGAACTGTGTTTGCGGATTTAGATCGATGGGAGGGATTGCGATTGTCTTGGATGGGTAGGATTAGTGCTTTGCGTATGAATGTGCTGCCTCGCTTTCTGTATTTGTTCTCCTGCCTACCTCTCTCAATTCCTAAGCGTTTTCTGCTTAGGCTACAACGACGGGCCTTTGCTTATATTTGGACTCGTAAACCCCCTAGGGTAAGGAGGGAACGTATGTACTGGGACAGGTTACACGGGGGAATGGGAGTCCCTGATTTCTCTACATATTATTTTGCATCCCAACTGCAAGGGCTGTTTCATTGGGCATATCCCTCCCAGCGCTGGGTTTCTCTGGAACAGGCTCTACAACCTACCTACCCTTTAGCGGCGCTGCCTTGGCTGTCTCTGGATATCCTTCGGGATCAGCAGACTGGAACGTCTTATGGAATGACATGTACTCTGCTGGCGTGGAGCCGGGTTCGACGAGCTTGGTTTCCACGACAGCGTTATTTCTATGCCACTCCCATTAGATTTGCCCCTGATTTTTTGCCTGCTAGAGATACTGTGATTTTTAGGCGTTGGGAGATGGAGGGACTTCGGGTCCTGGGTCAACTGATAGTGGGTGGACAACTGATACCCTTTGCTGCCTTACAATCTATATATGACCTCCCCTCGACAGATTTTTTTGCCTATATCCAGCTTCGAGATTTTATGGTGAGGAGGGTGATCCCTGAGTGGGAGGGGGCAGACTCTGCTTTCCTTCAAGTGTTTAGGATGGGATCTGGGGTGGGCCTTATCTCACGACTTTATAGGGCACTTCTATACACTAGGCCACAAGCCCGCACATATGAACATCGTTGGGAACTCTTGCTGGGGAAGGCTTTTGAATTTCAGCAATGGGACTCCCTTTATAATACATTGTTAAGAGTTTCCTTAGCATCCCCCTTAGTTGAACAGGGCTATAAGATGTTATTTCAGTGGTATCTTACACCAGAAAAGATACACCGATTTTATCACTGTGGAGATGGCCACTGCTGGCGTAAATGTGGGTGTTTGGGCACCTTTGGACATATCTGGTGGGATTGTGTTAAGATTGTACCCTTTTGGAAGATGGTTCAACGACTGCTTACTGATGTACTACATCTACCCATTCTATTGCATATGGAAATATTTTTACTTAACTTTCCGTTGGGGAGCTTGGATGTAGATCAGAATCACTTTGTGGCCCTAGTTGCAACGGCAGCTAGACTTACTGTGGCTGCGTACTGGAAGCGCGACACGCTGCCTTCTCGTACTGAATTGTTACATAAAATAGACCAAATCTACCTGATGTCTAAATTGACTGCTTTAAATAATGATTCCTGTGGCACGTTTCATCGCCAGTGGTCACGTTATGGCCTTTGGCGGGGTCTTCTTTGAGCTGTTGCCACTTGTATTTTCATTTTCCTAAGGTTTCTGGTTTATATTGTTTCACTCGGTGGGGGGTGGGGGGGATTATGTTGATTCTTATGGGCATTATACTTGAATTGTTGGAATGCTGCCTGTGTATTGTTATCATTTTGCTCAATAAAATATTAAATTTCAAAAAAAAAAAAAAAAAAAAAAAAAATAAAATTGTGGAACACGTAGACAAACATGATTTAATGAGACAAAGTCAGCATGGGTTCAGCCGAGGGAGATCTTGCCTCACAAATTTGCTTGACTTCTTTGAAGGTGTGAATAAACATGTTGATAAAGGTGAGCCAGTTGATGTAGTATATCTAGATTTTCAGAAAGCTTTTAATAAAGTTCTCATGAGAGGCTCCTGAGAAAATTAAAGTCGTGGAATAGGTGGCAAAGTTCAGTTGTGGATTAGGAATTGGTTATCAGATAGAAAACAAAGGGTAGGGTTAAATGGTCATTTTTCTCAATGGAGGAGAGTAAACAGTGGAGTGCCACAGGGATCTATACTGGGACCTGTGCTATTTAACTTATTTATAAATTATATAAAATTGGAACGACAAGTGAGGTGATTAAATTTGCACATGACACTAAACTGTTCAAAGTTGTCAAATGCATGCAGATTGCGAAAAATTGCAAGCAGACCTTAGGAAATTGGAAGACTGGGTACCCAAGTGACAGATGAAATTTAATGTGGATAAATGCAAAGTGATGCACATTGGGAAGAATAACCCAAATCACAGTTACCGGATGCTAGGGTCCAACAAGTGGGTTAGTGCCCAAGAAAAGGATCTAGGTGTCATTGTACACAATACGATGAAACCTTCCATCCAATGTGCAGCAGCGGCCAAAAAAGCAACAGGATGCTAGGAATTATTTTAAAACTGATGGTTAACAAGACTAAGAATGTTATAATGCCCCTGTATCACTCCATGGTGTGACTTCACCTGGAGAATTGCATTCAATTCTGGTCTCCTTATCTCAAGAAAGATATAGTGGCACTAGAAAAGGTTCAAAGAAGAGAGACCAAGATGATAAAGGGGATGGAACTCCTCTCGTATGAGGGATGGAACTCCTCTCGTATGAGGAAAAACTAAAAAGGTTAGGGCGTATGAGGAAAGACTAAAAAGGTTAGGGCTCTTCAGCTTGGAAAAGAGACAGCTGAGGGAAGATATGATTAAAGTCTACAAAATCCTGAGTGGAGTAGAATGGGTAAAAGTGGATCAATTTTTTCCTCTGTAAAAATTACAAAGATTAGGGGACACTCGATGAAGTTATAGGGAAATACTTTTAAAACCAATAGGAGGAAAAAAAATTTCACTCGGAGAATAGTTAAGCTCTGGAATGCATTGCCAGAGGTTGTGGTAAGAGCGGATAGCGTAACTTTTTAAGAAAGGTTTGGACAAGTTCCTGGAGGAAAAGTCCATAGTCTGTTATTGAGAAAGACATGGAGGAAGCCACTGCTTGCCCTGGATCGGTAGCATGGAATATTGCTACTCCTTGGGTTTTAGCCAAGTACTAGTGACCTGGATTGGCCACTGTGAGAACAGGCTACTGGGCTTGATGGAGCATTGGTCTGACCAGTAAGGCTGTTCTTATGACCCCCCCCCCCCCTCACATTAATGACACACTCTTAAAACAGTCTCTCCTAAACACCAGTGAGAGACTCTTACAGCAGTCTCTTCTGCACATAGGTGAGACCCTCTAATTCAGGCATTCTTACTGCAGTCTTTCCGTCACTCACCTCTGATATCAATAATAGTCTTGATTGTAATAATTGTAGTGCTTTCAACACATCAGTGAGACAGTCTTACCACTGTGTCTCCCTCACATCAGTGAGACACTCTTAATATACAGTCTCTCTATCTCATGGAAACACTCTTAATGCAGTCTCTCTCACACATTGGTGAAACATTCTTAATGCACTTTCTCTCAGGCCACTGAGTGTTTCCCTCTGAATAGGGACTTAACGTCCTGACTGTTTTGAAATGATGGAATTTTAAAAAATATTTTTTAATGTGAAAAACAACCAATAAAGCCAAACGTGGATTCTTCTAATTAGGTTGACCACAATCTGTAGAATTTCCATAAAAGTCTCTGGCCACAAGGGATTTTTCTTGCAGTGAAGTAGATGCTGTTTTCAGGTTGCATGACTCATAGGGAAGAAAAATTGGTCTCCTGTGAAAAAGGTTAGGTAATTGAGAACCACAAACATTCACTACATACAGCCCACACAGTGACATTTGGCACTTTTCCTGTTTTGATCAAAAGATAACGCCCAACCCCAGGTTTCCGCTCTACAAAGACTCTGGCTCCCATGGTGCTCAGGGACCCACTTCTCACTTCTCAATGAAACAGTCCTTTCAACTCCATAGATTTTACCAGCAAAGACTGTACAGGTGTCCATCGACTCTTACTACCAATAGAATCAGAGCTCTGTCTCCCACTGGTTTCTCACTTCTCGGAGACGTTGGCCATAGAGCCCACATCAGTGCTGCCCAATGCAGCTCCAAGGGGGAGTTGCTGACAACCTTATCCTTAAGCCAAAGCCAGTTGTAGACACTGTGGGGCCCAAGGAAGAAATTAAGAAGCCCCCCCCTTATCCTTCCACCATTGCTAATACACATACTACAATTATAGTTTAATTCTTTATGGATGGAGGTAACACCTATGTCAACAGTAAAGATACAATAGGGTCATTTTTGAACATAGCAGGGAAGGACCCTTCTACTGTGTCTCTGAAAAATGTAGTAACTTACTCCTTTTTATCTAGATTTAATTTATATTGCACTGTTTGTAATATGTCAGTTTTCAAAATTTACTCTTGCTATTTTCATATTTTCCACAGTACAAGAGAATACAAGTCACTGTTTCTCTTTCTGCATTGTGTGCAGTGTTCCATCTAATTTTCATCTACATATGTTGTATTTTTACCTATTAACCTTTAGAACGGAATAACACAATTATAACACTACTTTATTCTAAATTAAAACAAAATTATTTTTTCTACCTGTGCAGTTTGATCATTTAATTTTTCTATTTGTGTTTATTCCAGTCACCAGTTTCTGCCTTCCTCTGTCTTACCAGGGTTTCCTGTCCATTTGTCATTTTTCTCTCGGTTTCCTGTCCATTTGTCATTTTTCTCTCGTCTTTTTCAGTTCCTCCATTACATTAATCGCCAGCACTGATCTTTTCCTTTCTTCTTTCCATTTATTTTTCTGCCTCTGTCTAGATTTCATTACTACTAACCAGTCTTCAATTTTCCTCTTTTTACTACATCTGCCTAAAGGTCTCCATCTCTTTCCCTCACCCTGGACCTCCCCTTCCTCTTATTTCTCAGAATTTCATTAACTGTCTTCTCTTCCTTATATCCTCTCTGTCCTCCTATTCCATCCAGCGTCTCCTCCTTCTCTTTCCCAACCAGCGTCTCCACCATTCATCCACTATTTCCACTCTCTCTCTGCTCTTCCAATCAGTGTTGCCCCTTTTCCATGCCATGTCTCAATTTCCCCCTTCCACCCAGAATCTCTCCTCCATCCTCTTCTCCACTACAGCCATCCAGGATCTTTTCTGTCTCTCCCTTTCTTATGCCCCCACAATCCATCTTCTCTATTTCTTCCCCATCTACCATGCCTTTTTGTCTTTCATCCCAGCATTACCCTGTCTGTCTTTCCTCCCCCTCCCCTATATTCAGCATCACTTGTTTCTCTCCCAATACTCCAGGCTGTCCCACTCTTTTTTTCCTTTCCCCCAGCATGACTCTGGCATGTGGCACCCCCTGCAGGGCCCACCCAAGAGGGCAGCTATTTAGAATAAGCATACGAGACTGATTCGCATCTCATGCATTTGCATTAAATCTCTCCTGAGTCAGCTACTCCCCTCTCAAGTGCTTTTGTGGTCCAGGTTCCAACTGCCTCCCCATCTCTGCCCCAGTAATTATGCTGTTGCAATGGGAGCAAATGGGCTGCTCCTAACACGTAGACGCATATTTTTGATCTGTCTTTCCTAACGTTTGGGCATTTTTGTAACATTTTTTTAATACATTACTGAAGAATTTGTAGGTTTTGTTTTCATATGTGTTGACATTATAAGTTCAAATCTTTTTTTATTGCGAATGTGAAAAATACAAAAGATCAAAAAAAGATACAAGAGCAAAGGAATCAACAACCAACAATACACAATTTTCAGAAACACCCAATGGAGCAAACCCATCCCCCCAACACCCCACCCCCCACCCAACCCCCAAGAACTCCCAAAACAATATCCCCCCGGGGGGTCCCCCTCCAGAAAATATACAGAAGACAACCAAAAAGTCTCCATGTGTCGATATTATTTTGAAGAATGATTTGTATTGTTTTTGTTTGTGATCTATGTATGTTTATTTGGAAATCGTTGACTCCAGGTGATATATTAAATTGTTAATTAAATAAATATCTACCTGCCCGCCCCGAAGCTCGAGGAATGCTCAGTGAGCCACCCATGGTAAGGAGCCCCCTACGGTCCCATTGTCAAATTCTTCTCTTCCTCTTGGGTCCCACAGCTACAAGGGCCCCCCCAACTGCCTGGTGAGGTGATGTAAGCTTCCCTCCCTTTGACTCACTTGCCGCCCTCTCTCTTGCTGCTGCCAAGGGGCTCTAACACAGTGTGTGTTGCTGCCGGCTTCCCTTCTCCTTCCTCCCCTCATCATGTAACTGCCTGTTTTGTAGAGGGAGGAGGGATGCTCCCCCAGCCCGTGTACCATTTCTTCAGGTCACTGGCAGCGGTTCCTACACATTGCCGGTGGCTGACTCAGAAGCCTTCCCTCTGACACGAAATGCAAATGCATCAGAGGAAAGACTTCTGGGTCAGGCACCGGTAGCATTTACAAACTGCTGCTGGCGGCCTGTAGTTACTGAGTGGGCTGGGTCTGAAATCTTTGGCTAGTGAGATTAGTGTTCAAAATACAATTTAGCAGATGCCAGTTAACATTTGAAGAAGCATGAAGTTTTTAAATTTATTAATTACTAGCTGATGCCCCGGCGTTGCACGGGTATTTAATTATAGCAATAACACTGTAAATGGATTCAAATAAAGATACTTTATAGTGGTGAATGAATGCAAGTCTCACTGGAATTAGCAATCTCTTAAACTGAAAAGGAAGATCTGTTGGAATAAGTGGCATCCAAAAGTTTCAGTATTGATTTAAACAACTCAATATGTGGAAACTCAGGTTGAAAAGAAACTCCATGCAGTTTGTTCCCAAGAAACTCCATGCAGTTTGTTCCCGGTTCTGAATGGAACCTGTGTTCCTAGTTCAGCATATGTGAGTACTCATGTAATGTAATAGCATTATGAACTGGGGTGCATGAAGGAAACAGTTACAAACACAGTTAGAACCTACAAACTCTATATGTATGGTGTCTGTGGTAGAATAGAAACGATGTCCCTAGTGGTTATAGTGTCATATAAGGTGTTTTATAGTTGGAATTACTGTGAGAATGGCAGCTTTTTACATTTTTTCCATTGACATGAATGGGTGAAATCTGATTTTATGTTTGTAGCTCCGCCCACATGTGCAGGTGGGCCGTGAGACCCCCAGAACATATCACTCCAGGTAGTGAGGGATCCGCATACCAAGTTTCGTTCAAATCGGGCAAGCCGGTTATGCGGAGGCAGTTTTTACATTTTTTCCATTGACATGAATGGGTGAAATCTGATTTTCTGTTTGTAGCTCCGTCCACGTGTGGAGGTGGGCCGCGAGACCCCCAGAACATATCACCCCAGGTAGTGAGGGATCTGCATACCAAGTTTCGTTCAAATCGGTCAAGCCGTTTTTGCGTGATCGCGGCACATACATACATACACACATACATACCTCCGATTTTATATATATAGATAGAAGATAGATAAGTAAGTTTAGTACTTTATCATGAACTAGATGCTTTTAGATAGTAAAGATTGAAGTGGATTCAGCCTTTAATTTGTCCTATGCTTATCATGTTTGTAATGATACCAAATGGGATTTTTAATCTTGCAGCTATACTGAGTATTTGCGTGCTTTGTTAGAGTGCGTGACAGTAGCGCTTTTTCTTACTTTTATAATGTTTTTTTTCTTTTTATATGAATTTTAAGCAAGAACATATCATTGAGCAAAACGTTTCATGTTATTTTTATTATTGGAACTTTGGTCCTCGACCTGGCAGCTTAGCTTCAACGCTAACAAATGCAAGGTCATGCACCTGGGCAACAATAATCCGTGCAGAACGTACACATTAAATGGTGAAACCTTAGCAAGGACTACAGCAGAATGGGATTTGGGGGTGATCATCAGTGAAGACATGAAAACGGCCAATCAAGTGGAGAAGGCCTCATCCAGGGCTAGGCAAATGCTGGGTTGTATCCAAAGAAGCTTTGTTAGTCGGAAGCCCGACGTCCTAATGCCCTTGTACCGAACCATGGTGAGGCCTCATCTGGAGTACTGCGTACAATTCTGGAGGCCACATTACCGAAAAGATGTACTGAGAGTCGAGTCGGTACAGTGGATGGCCACCAGGATGGTCTCGGGGCTTAAAGATCTATCATACGAAGAAAGGCTGAACGAATTGCAGCTATACTCTCTCGAAGAACGCAGGGAGAGAGGAGACATGATTGAAACGTTTAAGTATGTCACTGGTCGTATCGAGGTAGAAGATGATATTTTCCTTCTTAAAGGATCCTCCGCCACAAGAGGATACCCGCTGAAAATAAAGGGCGGGAAGTTTCATGACGACACCAGGAAATACTTCTTCACCGAAAGAGTGGTTGACAGCTGGAATAAGCTCCCAGTACAGGTAATCGAGGCCAGCAGCGGCCGGATTTTAAGAACAGATGGGATGCTCATGTCGGATCTCTACGAGGGAAAGGTCTTCAGAGAGCGATTAACTAGGGGGGTGGGTCAGTGGTGTGGGCAGACTCGATGGGCCTCGGCCTTTTTCTGCCATCACTTTCTATGTTTCTATGTTTAATCCTTGTACGTGTTTTTGTTTATGTTTTTTGATCCCTTTTAAATAGTATTTTTAGAACGTAACCCCTGATGCACCCCGTTTGGGGTGAAACATGGCCCATGTCAGGTGATTTTTTTAGCTGATTGAAATAAAGATCATCTTTTACATGATTTGGGATCCGCTCTTCTTTTTGGACTGGTTTAGCAGCGAAAGTCTCTCTCTCTGGTGGATGGGATGGGGTTAGCAGGGAGAGTGTCTCTCTGGTGAATGAGTTATTTGGCATTATCAGGAATCAGTAATCTTTTCCAGTGTAATGTAATCATTAAGTGAGATATGGGGACTTTGTTATCTGAAGTTAGCACAGGTTTGTACTGCCAGTTCTTCCCTTTACAATCGCCATCTCTCTGATTACTTGATTAGAATTGTGTAATGATTACAATCTTGCCCTTCACTGAGGAGCCAAAAGAGGCTGGTCTGGAGGAAAGGATGGTTGATCATCCACAGGACCTTGAGTTCTGGCCACTGCATTATCTCCCGTATAGTCAAAGTTAAGCCTCTGTGTCTCATTCTCAAACTCAAACCCTTTGCAGGGCCATATTTTGGATTTGTCGGTACTTGGAGGACTGCAGAAAAAATAGTTAATGTCTTATTAAAGAAATGACAATTTTGCATGAGGTAAAATAATAATAATTTATTTTTTATATACCGCTATATCAAAAAGTTCAAAGCGGTTTACAAGGAAAGTTAATACATACAGTGTGAATAGAAATAACATAAGAGGTGAAATAAGCAAATAAAATTGGAATAGATCAGTGAAAACATGAGATTTTTTTTTTGTAAAAACAAGGAAGGTATTAAGGCGTCAACCTATCAAAGGGATGGGTCTTTAGCAATTTTCTAAAATCAAAATAAGAGTTAGGAAAGATTTATAAGAGTTTCACCTCATGCAAAATTGTCATTTGTTTAATAAGACATTAACTATTTTTTCTGTGACCCTCACAGTTAAAGTTTAACATCTTTCCTTTCTCAGAACTGACGCATTTCAATCACTATATTGAACATAAAATCATTTTCCCTACCTTTGTTGTCTGGTGACTTTATTTTTCTGTGCTTTTAACTATGCTTTCTTCTCAAAATCTACTTTTCCATGTCTTCCCTCCCCCTCCATGGTCTGGTATCTGCTTTTCTTTCTCTCCCCCCCCCCCCCCCTGTGCAGCAGCAGCAGCAGCATTTCAGCCTTTCCGTTGAAAGCGGCGGCTCCTCGCGCGCTCCGCGCCTGCGCGGTTAGCCTTCTCTCTGAGGCTTGCGACGTAGGCGCGGACGGCGCGAGGAGCCCTTCGGGGGCTACGCGTGACGTGAGCAAGGGCCGGTCGCGTGCTTTCTCCTTCCCGCCTCCCAGTCCAGCGAGACCTCAACTGAAGAGAGGTGGAAGGGAAGGCGAGAGGCGGAGCTGTTGCGCCCAGTTACTGATTAACGCCGCGCCCGGAGAGAAGATAATGAGTCCGTGGCCACGAGCTGCTCAGGGCAACAGCAACAGGGGGGACAGCAAAGGCAGGTGACGGACGGAGGGAGTTTCATCGCCCCCATGTCGGCTCTTCGGCTCCTCGTCCTCGTCCTCCTCTTTGCCTCTTTCACGGGCGGCTCTGGGGAGACTTTGCGAGAGAAAGCGGAGAGGATCATGAGCACCACCCCTGTCATAGATGGGTAAGTCAAGCCCCCAACAAAACATGAAGCCATACGTTGGAGGGGAGGGGAGGGGCACCAGGAGAAGCCCTGGGATTTGATCCCACAACCTCCGGGCAATTCTTATGGGAGCTGAAGCCGTTGTGACGTCACTGCTGAGGTTGGCCCTCAGGCATTGGTGGAATGAGGCATTATGACATCATAGTCTCAGCTCTGGAATGTTGCTACTCTTTGGGTTTCTGACAGGTACTTGAGACCTGGGTTGGCCACTGTGGGAAACAGGAGACTGGGCTTGATGGACCTTCGGTCTGTCCCAGTACTGCTATTCTTATGTGAGCTGAAGCCATTGTGACATCACTGCTGAGTTTGGCCCTCAGGCATTGGTGGAATGAGGCATTATGACATCATAGTCTCAGCTCTGGAATGTTGCTACTCTTTGGGTTTCTGACAAGTACTTGGGACCTGGGTTGGCCACTGTGGGAAACAGGATACTGGGCTTGATGGACCTTCGGTCTGTCCCAGTACGGCTATTCTTATGTGAGCTGAAGCCATTGTGACATCACTGCTGAGGTTGGCTCTTAGGCATTGGTGGAATGAGGCATTATGACATCACAGTCTCAGCTCTGGAATGTTGCTACTCTTTGGGTTTCTGACAGTTACTTGGGACCTGGGTTGGCCATTGTGGGAAACAGGAGACTGGGCTTGATGGACCTTCGGTCTGTCCCAGTACGGCTATTCTTATGTTCTTATGTGAGCTGAAGCCATTGTGACATCACTGCTGAGGTTGGCTCTTAGGCATTGGTGGAATGAGGCATTATGACATCACAGTCTCAGCTCTGGAATGTTGCTACTCTTTGGGTTTCTGACAGGTACTTGGGACCTGGGTTGGCCACTGTGGGAAACAGGATACTGGGCTTGATGGACCTTCGGTCTGTCCCAGTACGGCTATTCTTATGTTCTTATGTGAGCTGAAGCCATTGTGACATCACTGCTGAGGTTGGCTCGTAGGCATTGGTGGAATGAGGCATTATGACATCACAGTCTCAGCTCTGGAATGTTGCTACTCTTTGGGTTTCTGACAAGTTCTTGGGACCTGGGTTGGCCACTGTGGGAAACAGGATACTGGGCTTGATGGACCTTCGGTCTGTCCCAGTACGGCTATTCTTATGTTCTTATGTGAGTTGAGTACAGGACAATGAAGCCATTGTGACATCACTGCTGAGGTTGACTCTTAGGCATTGGTGGAATTAGGTATTATGAACGAGAGGGCATTCGGAAAAATTAAAAGGGGACAGATTCGGAACCAATGCTAGGAAGTTCTTCTTCACCCAACGGGTGGTGGGCACCTGGAATGCGCTTCCAGAGGGAGTGATAGGACAGGGTATGGTATTGGAGTTCAAGAAGGGATTGGACAATTTCCTGAAGGAAAAGAGGATAGAAGGGTATAGATAGAGGGTTACTAACAGGTCCTGGACTTGATGGGCCGCCGCGTGAATGGACTGCTGGGCATGATGGACCCCTAGTCTGACCCAGCAGAGGCACTGCTTATGTTCTTATGTTCTTTCATTGGTAAGTAGAATACTTGTGCAAAAGGAGGGAGCATATCTTCCGAAATATTCAGTATTTCAATGAGATATTTTTTTAACATTTCTTTTGCAGAAATTATTGAGATTTTTGGAAAATTCAATAATCTAAGGTTACTAGAACGGAAATTATTTTCCAAATTTTCAGTTTTCCTTCTCAGGTTAGTGTTATCCCTAATAAGGGTAGACTGCACTTGCTTCACTTCTAACAACTCTTTCTCAATATTTTCTACCTTATTTTTCATTATGGAAGTGTCTTGTTTAAAATTTTTTAATTCTTCTTTTTGCTCCAACATTCTTTTTTCCAATTCCTTTATTTGTGGAGCTCCAAACTTATGACTAGGTCCCAAAGGGAATTCAGGGTTACATTGTTGGGTTTTGAAAAGGAAAAAGTACCTGATTGTATTGACTGAATTTCCTCAGTCCCAGGATTTCTCTCTCTTCCACCTTGTCCTTTTATCTGCTCCAATGCTGTTTCTTCCGCAAGCACGGTGTCTTCTGAAGCCTGGCTCAACGAAGCCTCCCGGGAGAACGAGTCTACCTCTTCGGATAGACTGTCTTCCTTAGGTGAGCTGGCTCCCTGCGGCTGGTCCCTGACTTCCAATGGGGTGTTATTGTTTGCCCCTGGGCTTCCTGGTTGATTTGAAAGGACCTTTAAGCTAAGTCCGCTGCCTTTTGATTTTTGTGAGTTAGCTGGGGGGGTTCTCAGAGTGGTCTCACTGATTGATTTCTCCTGTATTCACTGTTATCTTGAAGTTGATACACAGTTTTATTTATTTACTAGTTTTTTAGCCCGTTACATTAACAGGTGCTAGAATAGATGTGTAGACTTAGGCATTTCTTTCTTTCTTTGTTTCTGTCTCTCTCCCTGCCCCCTTTCTTTCTGTCTGTCTCTTTCCCTGGCCCCTGTCTGTCTTTCTTTCTGTCGCTCTCCCCCTGTCTGTCTTTCTTTCTGTCTCTCTCCCTGCCCACTGTCTGTCTGTCTGTCTTTCTTTCTTTCTATCTTTCTTTCTCTCTCCCTGCCCCCTTTCTTTCTTTCTGTATTTCTTTCTGTCTCTCTGCCTGTCTGTCTTTCTTTCAGTCTCTAACGGGTGCTAGAATATGTGTGTGTGTGTGTCTGTATTTATTTCTTTCTCTCTCTGTGCTTAGCCTGTTTCAGTATTTCTGTATTTTTTTCAAATCTGCGAGAGGAGGAGGAGGCCGTGGTGCACGGGATGGCGGGGAGTCCGGGGGTTGGGCGGAGCTAGGCAGAGCCGGGTTCAGGCATGGACCTTGCATCGCCCGGGCCAGCTCCTCGTCACGCGGCCGCTCCCGGCGACAGGCGCCGCGTCAATATCAGCATGCTGCGTTCGCCGTGACTCAAAACCGATGCCAGCACCGCAGGCAAACGAATGACTCGGTTGGCTCCTCCTCCCTGCGCACGACCACCTCTCTCAGGGCCGTCACGGCGCCCAGCTGGGTCTTCGTCACTCTAATGGCCTCGCCTCCCATCCCCGGACAGCCACAGCGCCCGCCAACCTGCCGGTCTCGTGCTCCCAGCAGGGGCTTCTGAGCACCGTCGCCCCAGCCAATTGGCGGCCGCCTTGGTCTCTGCCGCTCTGCGGTGCTAGGCGGGCACAGCCAATGCCGCTGTCACACCAACCCACCGCCGAGCCAGCCAATGGACATCACTCTTGTGGCTGGCGTTGTGAAGGGACGGCGCGGTGCGGCCTGCTCTGAGGGGAGGGGGGAAGTCCGCTGTTTTTTCCACCTCCCGTTTCACTCCGCTCTTGTTTCCTCCGCGCTACGGGCCCGGGACGCATCATAATGGTAAGAAGCAGGCTCGGAAAGGCGACGGTAGGACTCCGCATTCGCTCCCTCCGCCGCCTGTGGTGACATAGTAAGCACGCATGCGCACTCTTGCCGGCACATCCCGACAGATCAGATCTCAGGGAACACACAGTGAGAGTGTGCATGCGCGCATAGCATTTTATTATTATAGATAAAGAAATCTCCAGTGATCTTCACTTCTAGCCACTTCCTCCAATCTCTCTAGAGTCCCTACTGATCTTCTGTCTCACTCCTCTACGCTTCCCGTCATCTTTGTCCAATCGCCTTCAACCCTTGGACAGAAGCACTTTCTACAAAGACAGCTTTGAGCATCCTCCCATTTCCTCTTCCACAGCCGCCACCGCCATGTCCGCCCAGGCGAGCCGCAGCGCTTTCTTCTGTGTGCAGTGTGCAGGCATCGTGTCGTGCAGTGGTGACGTCCAGGCCTCGCACTGCCACGTCTCTCTTGGGCCGTGACGGAGAGGGCAGGGGGTGCTGGTGGTTTATGTGTTGGGGGGAGGGTCTCGCTCCCTCCTCAGTCGCTCGGAAGCCTTTCCCCAGGACCTGCTCTGTCTAAGGAGAGTGCCCGCTGCCCTTGGTGCTGGGGCTGCCCCCTCCCTCCTGGGCAGGGACGGACATGCAGCCAATTGCAACTTTTCAGTGCTGAGGAGTTGTGGCCCTTGGTGACGTAGTAAGCACGCATGCACACTCTTGCCGGCACATCCCGACAGATCATAGCTCAGGGAACACGCGGTGAGAGTGTGCATGTGCGCGTTGCATTTTATTATTATAATAGATATTTAAAGCACACACAGGTGTGCTCGATGATGGTGTGTAGGCGGGGGCACAGTTGCCTCTGTCTGTTAATGTGAAGCGCTGGAGTATTACTCCACTCGCTTTTCCTTCACACTGAGGGCACCCTAACACATTCACATTTATTATTTCTTTACTATTTATACGCAATATTTTGTGTTGTGCTTACGGAGGAGTTCGGTCATTGAGTTACCACTCTCTGAACTGACTGACTAGTTTTGCCTTATTGTTGGCCTCCTTTTTTCTAGGGCAGTGGTCAGCAAACTGCGGCTCTCGAGCTGCATGCGGCTCTTTAGCCACTTGAGTACGGCTTGCGGCTCATGCCCAACCTGCTTCCCTTCCTCCCTGTCCTCCCGCAAGCCACTGACGCCGGGGAATAGGCCACCACTGCCACCATCTGGGAACAGACCGCCGCTGAGTTCTCCCTGCTTCCCCAGTGAAGCGCAGGGCCAAAAATCTCTTGCCACCCGACGTCAATTCTGGCTGGCCCCCCCCTTGAAGGCCTGTCCCTCCCCCTTGAAGGCCTGCACCCCTTGAAGGTCTGCACCCCCCCCCCGAAGGCCTGTCCCCCCCCTTGAAGGCCTGTCCCCCCTTGAAGGCCTGCCTGCCTGCCTGTCCCCCCCTCACCCTTGAAAGCCTGCCTGCCCGCCCGCCCCACCCTGAAGGCCTGATGCCCCGACCCACCCCGAAGGACCGCTCGCCCCCCCTGGCCTCCCTGCACCACCTATGAAGCAGCCGCAGCAGGGTCGCGACGTCAGCGTTCTCTGCGCTGCTTGGGTGCTGCTTCCTGCGCCACGGTCCCGCCCCTCCTCTGATGTCAGAGGAGGGGCGGGACCGTGGCGCAGGAAGCAGCACCCAAGCAGCTCAGGGATCGCTGATGTCGCGATCCTGCTTCACAGGTGGTGCAGGAAGGTCAGTGGGGCGAGCGGTCCTTCGGGGGTGGGGGGGACTGAACGGCAAGGCTGGGAGCACCCCCTCAGGGCTGGCACCTGGGGCGCACGGCCCCCCCCCCCCTTGGTACGCCACTGGGTGGAATAGAGAGGTGCCACACTGGACTGGAAATGGATGATGATGAAAGGGGACCTGCTGATGTTAGGGGTGAAAGGAGAAGGGGGAGCTAGAGCTGGTTGGGGGGAAGGAGGCACTGCTTCTTCTGGTCAGGGAAAAGAATTGCCATACTGTACTGGACATGGAGGATGGTGAAGGGAGAGCTGCTGCTGGACCTGGAAGGATGGAGGCAGAAGCAGAGATGTTGCTGGACTGGGGGGAGCGCATTGGAGAAGGGAGCAAAGATAATTAATTGGTGGAAGGGGACACTGGACTCAGGGAGGGAGAGATCTAATCTAATTTCCATCTTATATACCGGATCATTCCAGCAAGGACTTGAATCGGTTAACAAAGATTTAAAAGAATATAATATAAAACAATAATGAAGGTGAGAGCAAGGCATACAAGCCATAGGGTGGGGGCTGCGGCCAGAAAAGAATAGAGAGATGATGCCCAGAGAAGAGATATTGTGCATGGAGCATAGGGATAGACACAGAGGGAGAATGCTGGATGGGGAGGGGATGAGTACACAAGGGCACAAAGGGAGAAGGACGCAGAGGGAAGATGCTAGACAGGATAGATAGAGATGCAGAGGGAAGATATACATTGGAATGATGTGTAGGAAATTTAGAAGTCACCTCACTGGATACAGGATAGAAGTTCTTCAAATGTACTAATTAAATAGTCATGCAAGGAAAAAAAGCTGTGTCTGTTTGTTCACAGGAGACATTTAGGAGCAGTACACTTGTGTATACGTATGGAAGGGGTTCAGGTGGGAAGAGAAGGAAGGGGGATTTGTTCAGAGATGTTTGGGGGTTGCTGTACACTGGCACTGCTATGATAATCTTTGTTTGTTTTGAAAAAGAGAAATACAAATGGAAATAAAGAAGGAAATAAATGGGGGCGGGGAAGGGGGCCCAATGTACTTATGTTCCTAGGGGCCCTTTATGCAAACAAATAGAGTAATGATCGTCTAGATTCTACAAACATAAAAAGGTCCACCTGGCTTGTTAGGTTCCTGCTTCTTTTTGTGCACAGATTGGGCAGGTTGTGAGGTCATGTTGTGGTTATTTCTGAGTATTGTAAATTAAGACCCGTGCTGTCTGCTTGTGATTTTAGGATTATGGTGCGATCTCTGATACTTAGTAGACTTGATTATCGCAATTTGATATATCTGGGGGTTGCAAAGCATTACAGATTACACTTCTCCCTCCGTATTTGCTGCGATAGGGGATTAACAGAACCGCAAATAACTTTTTCATATATTATTCGCTGTTTTCTGTTAAAAACCATCGTGAATATGGTGAAACCGCGAATAACATGGTGGGAGACCTGGCCTGTTCCTAAAGGAGAGGCAAAACACGGTGAAGAAAGTGCTGGGAATCAGCGATTTCTCTATGCAAGCTGATGTAATTTGGGGGGAGGAGCCAGAAAGCTAAAAACCATGAATAATCGAAACCACAAATGCTAAAACCGCGAATACGGAGAGAGAAGTGTATACAGACTTCTGCAGCCAGAATGATACTGGGTCTGGATGGAAAAAAGGCAAGGAAGGTGTCTTTCAACCAATGATAAAATCTTTATTAAGCAAGTAATGGTCCCAACAAGGATCCCTGTTTTGGCGTGTAAAAACGCCTTCTTCAGGGTACACAGACAGTTAAACACTGGCGTCTAGAATCGTGTGGTTTGTATGCTGTTTCCAGACTGCTTATGCGATTGTAGACGCCAGCGTTTGACTGTCTGTGTACCCTGAAGAAGGCGTTTTTACAAGCCGAAACAGGGATCCTTGTTGGGACCATTACTTGCTTAATAAAGATTTTATCATTGGTTGAAAAGACACCTTCCTTGCCTTTTTTCTGTTTGACTGTCTTGACTTGAAGGCAAGGCATTCTGCTTGTCAGTTCACTGGGTCTGGATGGCAAAGTTGAAGCAATTGAATTGGTTACCAATTAATTCCTGGTGCAAATCTATCAGTGTTCATTCTTGACGGTACCATGGTATTTGAAACAAACAATTCAACTGTAAAAACCAGCAGGACAGCTGACATTGGACACAGACAAAAGGGCATTGATACTAGATCAGATTGATTGATGTTCAGTTTGCAGAAACAATAGCGAGTGCATTTCAATTTGTGGAATCATTTACCAGAACATGTTCAACGTACTTTACAGTTTAAGAAAATGTTGAAGACCTGGTTTTTTTGCACACACATTGCTTGAGATATGATCTTTGAGTCACATATTGTGAAGATACAGGTAATCTTCGCCGTATAATCCAGAGCTGTGATTTTGAGGACCAATTTCAAAAATGAAGTCTAAGTCCGGAAGCACAGAAATGTCCATTTTTGAATGGGACATCCATATTTTTATTCGCAAAAAATCACCTACTTTGACATCTTGGTTGCCAAAACATCTAGACTGTCGGGACCTCTAACTTTATTCATCATTTTTGACCCCAAATCAGCACCATTTAGATGTGGGATGGGCCAGCATTGTAATTGACTGGCCACATAGACATCCCAACAGCAGTGAACTTCACTTATACATCTCACCATTTACCCTGTATAATTTATAGTGAGTCCTCCAAAACTCCCCCAAAACCTACTAGACCCACCTGTCTACCACTCCAATAGCCCTCATGGCTGCAGGTGGCACCTATAAGGCAGTAGAACAAGGTTTTGCTGGAATCGAACTTTCCACCATAAATGTAGTGGTTAGAGTGGCTTATGGATAGGGCTACCCGACGTCCGGATTTCCACGGACATGTCCTCCTTTTCAAGGACATGTCTGGGGGGTCCGGACAGCTTTTCAAAACCTGACACTTCGTCTAAATCGCGTCAGGCAGGTGGAAATCCGCACATGCGTAGATTTCCTCCTGCCCGACGAGGCGGGGGCAGGGCTAGGGTGGGATTGGGAGCGGGACTGGGGCGTAACAGGGCATGGATGGTTAGTACTGGGTGGGTCTGGGGGCAGGTCTAGGGTTCCGGATTTTACTATAGTAAAATCTGGCAACCCTACTTTTGTGCTCACTAGCCCATCCACCAGGTTATTTAACCCGCCTGTGTGGTGCTTTACTAGGCTTTCCCATATCAGATGCTGCTGTTCTAGAGACAGATATGTACTCTTTCATTCAGATATTTGGGGGTGTGAGGGTGTCTGTGAGCATTGGGGGAGTGTGTGCAGGGGGGTCATACCTTCATTTGTCCAGTAGTCATCTGGTCAGTTTGGGTACCTTTGCTTCTAAATCAGGTCTAGCTTTGAACATCTAATTTCCGCTTAGGACGTTTTGTAAAAGGTTTGATGAATCTAGTCTTAAATGCAAGCACTATGGAAGACAACACGTGTTTAGCATGACAAGGGAGGGTAATTTTCAGACAGGACAATTTACCTGAGGGCTTTGAAAGTTGCTCTCAGTGAGGTTAAAATAGTCAATTTCTCCTCTCACAAGCCTGATATTGTCCCTTGATGTTACTGCCCAACATGTACAAGGAATATATGGCCATTTAGAGAGGGAGCAGGACTACCAGTCTCAGAATGCCAAGGGCTGGCAGGTTCTGAGCCGTATAGGGATTCAAAGTCTCCTGTGTTTGGTGTCTTTCTTTCACAGACACAACGACCTCCCTTGGCAGCTGCTGTCTCAGTTTAATAACAAGTTGAGTGAGGTGGACCTGTACAATCTCAACACAACTCACACCAACATCCCCAAACTGAAGACAGGATATGTGGGAGGGCAGGTATGTATCACAGCTGGGCTACAAAGACCAAGTCAATACATGGGATTGGAGGAACTGTGAGCCATAGAGCTGTACAGGAAGGTCAGGATTATACATACAACACAAGAGAGACAGTTCATAGAGATTACAGACTTGAGAGAGAAGAGACCCAAA
Organism: Geotrypetes seraphini; assembly: GCF_902459505.1. Classification (NCBI taxonomy): domain Eukaryota; kingdom Metazoa; phylum Chordata; class Amphibia; order Gymnophiona; family Dermophiidae; genus Geotrypetes; species Geotrypetes seraphini. The sequence continues at coordinate 7,347,697 of NC_047087.1, read as the reverse complement.
GCACTGTACACTGTATTCATTCATTCATTCAATTTTCTATACCATTCTCCCAGGGGAGCTCAGAACGATTTACATTAATTTATTCAGGTACTCAAGCATTTTTCCGCCTGTCCCAGTGGGCTCACACTCTATCTAATGTACCTGGAGCAATGGGAGGATTAAGTGAGCAGTGTGGGGTTTGAACCCACACAACCTCAGGGTGCTGAGGCTGTAGCTTTAACCACTGTGCCACACACTACAGGGTCTACAGACATGAGAGAAAAGAGACCTCAAGCACTGTATGAGCGACAGTATATAGACTACAGACATAAGAGAGAGGAGAGACAGTACCCCAAAGCACTGTGTAAGGGAGGGACAGTAGTAACTTGGAACAGAGGGCCACACATTATTCAGGAGCTGTGAGACCTACCCATAATTCTTGCTCCTGTGCTTTCACTGCACCTTCTGTCTCTGACATATCCTGTGCTCTCTTGGTGCAGTTTTGGGCTGCTTATGTGCCCTGTGAGACTCAAAATAAAGATGCAGTAAAGCGCACCCTGGAACAGATTGACATCGTTTGGCGGATGTGTGCAAAATATCCTGATGTGTTTGCCTGTGCTACGACCAGCACAGGTGAGTATGGGAGGAAAGGATGGGCAGGTACAGCTGGGAGATCTGCTCGGGTTAGTGGAGGAGTGGTGGGCAGATATGTCTGGGAGATGCTAAATGTATCACACTCCATCTCTTCTTGATAAAAATGCATCTAAGTATATAAGCAATGCCTCCGCTGGGTCAGACCTGAGGTCCATCGTGCCCAGCAGTCCACTCACACGGCGGCCCAACAGGTCCAGGACCTGTGCAGTAATCCTCTTATCTATACCCCTCTATCCCCCTTTCCAGCAGGAGATTGTCCAATCCTTTCTTGAACCCCAGTACCGTACTCTGCCCTATTACGCCCTCTGGAAGCGCATTCCAGGTGTCCACCACTCGTTGGGTAAAGAAGAACTTCCTAGCATTCGTTTTGAATCTGTCCCCTTTCAACTTTTCCGAATGACCTCTTGTTCTTTTATTTTTCTAGTCCCTTCCACAGAAGCTTTTGAACAATGCTGAGCCACTGGAAAGTTCTCAGCCCAACCAACAAGGTTTCCACTTTTTTTGTTCCATAGTTTTCCAAAGGAACCAAAAAAAGTGGAAAATTGCTGGACTAAGTGTGGAGCTCTCGATGGAGATTGCCCCAACCTTGTTGGTTGGGTTGAGAACTTTTCAGTGGCCCGCATATGGTTCTCTGAGCAGGCTGCGTGTTCCTGTTCTGGTGCCAGGGTGAAAGACAATTTGACAATTAAGCAGGTGTGTGTGTTATAAAATCACCTCTCAAAACCTGTAATAACCATGGCTGCAATGAACCTCTTTTGGAGTTGGTGTCTATAGGCACTTATATTTTAAACACTCTGGCCTTGGGCAACTGTACCTACCGCATGTCAACCCCATTTAGGCGCCGTTTATGGAATTGCACCTCTTGGCGTCTACAACTTAGCCTGGGATTTCCAGTCCTAAAATACTGACACCTAATGCTTTCCATGCTCAGACTCTGCCCCTAACCCTACCTACTTTTCATGTAGGTGCTTTGGCTTAGGCACTGCACTGATTTCCACACAGAACTTAAATTAATCACTTTTTAACTGGCTTGTAATGCCATTTTCAATTATTGTGCCAATTAAAAAGGTTGAGTTCAGCATGGAAATCAGCAAGGCAACATTTATCAAATCAAGGCCTACGTGCAATGTGAGTCCACCTGTGCCATACCCAAACTACCACTCCCAAACGCACATGGCTCCTGCAAAAGTAGGAGTCTTGTCATCATGGGTATACTGAGGGATAATTTCGAGAATGACACGGGGACAAATTTGTCCCCATCGCTGCAGGATCTCAATTTCCCTGCCCCTTCCCCGCCAGTTTTATTGCTATCCCTGTCCCTGTCCCATTCCTGTAAGCTCTGCTTTAACCGCACAAGCCTTGAACACATGATTTTAAAGTGTTTGAGGCTTGTGCAGATGAGGACGGAGCTTCCAGGAATGGGGCAGGGACAGGAAAAGAACTCAACAGGATGGAAAAATGAGTTCCCACGGGGATGGGGAAAAATTTGTCCCCCTGTCATTCTCTAGGGACCATGTGTCCAGATTTTTCTTTCTAAAATTTGTAACCCTAGTCCCTGCTCACTGCAAGTCTCTCACTGACACATGGCCGGCTCCCATTTGGTTGGTGCTTGCCACATCCAGAATCAGCCCCTTAATTTTTACATATTTCTCGAATGGCCTTTTTCTCCACCTGACCACTCCTTTGCTGTAGAATACTTGGGGAAAATGGTTGTCTTAATGTTTCCTTGTTTCTTTTCTCAGAGATTAAACAGGCCTTTGAAAAAAAGAAGGTGGCCAGCCTGATTGGTGTGGAAGGTGGACACTCCATGGACAGTAGCCTGGCCACCCTGCGCATGCTGTATGAGCTGGGGGTCAGGTACATGACCCTCACACACAGCTGTAACACACCATGGTAAGAGTGAAAAAGGCTTGCAACGATCTAGGTCTCTCCACGGCACCCGAGCAATATAAGTTCCCAATAAGAGTGTTTAAAACACTCTGATCTTGGGCTGTTCCTGCTTGTGGTTCAGATCTGAGTGCATCTAGGGCTGCCTATGCTTTGCTGGAGCATTATAAGAGGAAGAATCGAATCATGTAGAATTATAGTGGAGCTGATGAATGAAAAAAGTGGAAAGAGTATTGGGGGCAGTAATAGAAACCCCAAACCTAGTCTTAGCCTTGATAGAGGATATTGAGAACTGAAGGTGGCACCAGCCTCCTACAGAGAGGAGTGAAGGCAGCTCTGAGCTGTTTTTCTCTGGTTCCATTTGCTGGCAGATCTTACATCCCAAAGCAGACCCAGAAGTAGTCAAATGGCCTTCAGAAGCCTAAATGAAAAGCAGATAATCTGGTCGATGTTCAGCCAGCATTCTGAAGTGCTGACTGTCACTGGCTCCAGATATTAATTTTCACAATTATGACCACCAGGGCTTATGCAGGTCCCAACTGATATAATTCAGCCAGGATCCATGTAACATTATTGTCATTACCCTCCCCTCCCCCCAATCGCCTGACAAAGCCTCATCCTTCTCTCTCTCCCAGCCAGCTGCCATGATCAAGGTTCCCTCCCAGGCCTACCTCATATCTCTGGTGGTCTTTGGGGGCAGGAGAAGATGGCTTTGTTCCTGCGCCCAACGACCCAGAGATATCAGGAAAGCCTGGGGGTGGGGGCCTTGATCATGGCAGCTGACTGGGAGAGAGAGAAGGATGAGGCTTTGTCAGGCGATCGGGGGGGGGGGAGGGGAGGGTAATGCGCAATAATGTTACATGGATCCTGGCTGAATATCGGTTGGGACCTGCATAAGCCCTGGTGGTTAGCATTGTGAAAATTAATATCTGGAGCCAGTGACAGTCAGCACTTAAGAATGCTGGCTGAACATCGACCAGATTATCTGCTTTTCATTTAGGCTCCTGGAGGCCATTTAATTACTTGTGGGTCTGCAATATCTGCTAAAGGCCCACTTTCTTGAAACTGCTTTCAACCCTTAACTTGCGCTCACTGCTGTCAGATACCTAGACCCACTATAATTTCCCCAACCCTGAAATGTCCTGTCTAAATTAGATTGTAAGCTCTTCTGAGCAGGGACAGTCTATTGTGTGTTAGAATGTACAGTGCTGCGTACACCTTTCAGCGCTATAGAAATAATAAATAGTAGTAGTAGGCCCAGAGTGGGCATTCTGGGGGATGGGGGACCCTGATCATGACAACGGGCTGAGGAAAGGGAAGGAGGGGACTTTGTCAAGGAATGTAGGAGTTAAAGCAAAAACGTTACGTAGCTGCTGGCACCTGCATTATGAAGTGTCATCTGTCGGAGGCGATATTGAGTGGCACTGAGTATATCGGGGGTTAAGCAGCCTCTCCTGCCTGCTTAAATTGCTTTGAATGTCATAGCTAGGGTAGGAGATACCCGGGGAAGTGGTATCGTCCCTTGCCCTCCATGTCACATTCGTGCCCTCCCTTCCCCCTGCACCTCTTTAAATCTTTGCCAGCTGCTTTCGTTGGCATTGGTTTTCCTTCCGATGTCACTTCCTGGCCTCATGACCCTGAAGTGATTTCAGAGGGGAGCCAGGCCAGCACAAGCAGCAGTCTAGAAAAGTTGCTCATGCTAGAAGGAAGGGAGGTCAAGAGCATGGCATGGGGGGGGGCAAAGAGGTGCTGGCGCCCCCACCACGATAGCACCTGGGGCAGTCCTCCCCCTCCCCCACCCTTACTACACTACTGGGGATAACCCCTTGCAAGGTCTCCTCTCCCAGTCTTCTACTGATGCTACTCCCGCAGCACTATAGAAATATCTCGTAACACTGGGCAGTTGCCCACAACATTGGAAAAAATCACCTGCTTTTCAGTAATCCTTGATCTAAGATGCAGACCCCAACCCACTTTCGCATGTTTCTTTTTTCAGGGTGGATAATTGGAAGGTGGACACAGACCAGGAAGCAGCTCTCAGTCATGGAATCTCTCCTTTTGGGATGGTAAGCTGGTGAAAACATTTTCTGCAGGTCTCCTTCCCTCTAGCAGCTTAAAGTTAAGGAAACATTCCACATTGTCAGATTTGGACTGAAGTACAGATGTTTAGAGTAACGTTGCAGACGGGATTCACTTCAGTTGCTCATGAGAAAAGTTTATGGGCTTCAGATGCTTCTGAGACATCATCATAGCCACATGGGCAGGGAAAAGAGTCACATCCTTTATTCCATAGCAAGACCAAATAACTAGATTCAGGGTCTGTCATGCTGGAAATGGAGGGTCATGGGCTCACAAGTTTCAAGTTTATTAAAAATTTGCTATACACGCAATGTCAAATAATTTCAATGCGTATGACAATAACATTTTTGGGAGACATAAGAACATAAGCAGTGCCTCCGCCGGGTCAGACCATAGGTCCATCCTGCCCGGCAGTCCGCTCCCGCGGCGGCCCAAACAGGTCACGACCTGTCTGAATCACCAGAAGGGGCTCCCTTGCCACCTTGGTTTCTCATTGAAGTCCTATCTTCCCATCAAAGTTCTAACCCTCCGGTCTTGCACATGCACAACCTGGTTGGGTTTCTATACTTATTACCTGGTTAGCTTTCTATACCTGTGTTACATCCCAGCACCTCTCTCAGTATCCCACGATCCCTTTATCCTTCAGGAATCCGTCCAATCCCTGTTTGAATCCTTGTACCGTACTCTGCCTGATCACTTCCTCCGGTAGCGCATTCCAAGTGTCCACGACCCTTTGGGTGAAAAAAACTTCCTTGCATTTGTTTTGAACCTATCTCCCTTCAGTTTCTCCGAATGCCCCCTCGTACTTGTTGTCCCCTTCAGTCTGAAGAATCTGTCCCTATCCACCCTCTCTATGCCCCTCATGATCTTGAAGGTCTCTATCATATCTCCCCTGAGCCTCCTTTTTTCCAGAGAGAAGAGCCCCAGCCTATCCAACCTCTCGGCGTATGGGCAGTGTTCCAGCCCTCTTACCAGTTTCGTTGCTCTCCTTTGGACTCTCTCAAGTACCGCCATGTCCTTCTTGAGGTGCGGCGACCAATACTGAACGCAGTATTCCAGATGTGGACGCACCATCGCTCGATACAATGGCATGATGACTTCCCGCGTCCTGGTTGGGAAGTCATCATGCCAATTTGTACAAGTAAACATACAATGTATGTACACAAATAATTAGCGATACATAAGGGAAGAGGGGTGAATTACAATTTTTAAGGAAAGTAGAGATACATTTAAGGAAAAAAAACATCAGGAGGGTAATGAAAAATGTTTTATAAATATGGCTAAGCCTAAAAAGAGAATGGGGGAGGTTGTGACCTATACATAAGGTCTGGTTAAATTTAGGTATTTGAGCCTGGGATTGATGATAGAAAAATTATCCTATCTATGACTCAAATGCGTCTTTGTACAGGTAGCATTTTAATGTGCTTTTAAATTTTTCTAATGAGGTTTCTCCACGCAAATAGATTGGTAAATTGTTCCAAAGCTGGGGTGCTATGACTGAAAAAATTGTAGCTCTTCTGGTACCTATTATTTTTAAAGAAGGGATAGTCAGCAAATGCTGTTGCATTGATCTTAGAGTCCTGGCTGGAGAGTGTGGGATCAGAAAACGATGTGTTGGTTTGTTGGATTTTGAAGGCTATCAGATTATTCTGTGTGAAATTGGTAGCCAGTGTGCTTTTCGTAGAAGAGGAGTGACATGATCGTATTTTTTGGAGTTGGTAATAATTTTTATTGCTGTATTTTGTATAATTTGTAGCCTTCTTATTTCTTTCTGAGTTATGCCATGATACAATGTATCCACAACAGCAGGGACTATGTATCAACAGAGTCAGAAAAATTATTGAATAGCAAAATAGAGACTGACTCCCTCAATAAAGCCAACATATGAGAAGGACAAGCACTGCTATCTTCAGAGCTCAGAGACTTGTAACTCTGAAGAGGGGAAATTAATCCTCTCTTAGGATAAGAGTTTTTCATCCAATCATAGCTAGAGATGCAGTGAACAAGTCCAACTTAAGAAGGCAATTGTTTGTAATACTTGCAACGCTAATATATGAGTAAATTCTTTTTGTCTCAAAAATTAGGAGATTGCATTCAGGTTGTACAGAGAATATAGAAACATAGAAACATAGAAACAGACGGCAGATAAGGGCCCACGGCCCATCTAGTCTGCCCACCTTAATGTCCCTCCCCTACCTTTGCCCTGTGAATAGATCCCATGTGCCGATCCCATTTGGCCTTAAAATCAGGCACGCTGCTGGCCTCAATCACCTGTAGTGGAAGACTATTCCAACGATCAACCACTCTTTCAGTGAAAAAGAATTTCCTGGTGTCACCTCGTAGTTTCCCGCCCCTGATTTTCAACGGATGCCCTCTTGTTGTCGTGGGACCCTTGAAAAAGAAGATATCTTCCTCCGCCTCGATGCGGCCCGTAAGATACTTGAACGTCTCAATCATGTCTCCCCTCTCTCTGCGCTCCTCGAGCGAGTATAGCTGTAATTTGTCAAGCCGTTTTTCGTATGGTAGATCCTTGAGTCCCGAGACCATCCGGGTGGCCATTCTTTGCACCGACTCCAGTCTCAGCACATCCTTGCGATAATGCGGCCTCCAGAATTGCACACAGTATTCCAGGTGGGGCCTCACCATGGATCTATACAATGGCATAATGACTTCCGCCTTACGACTGACGAAACCCCTTCGTATGCAGCCCATGATTTGTCTTGCCTTGGACGAAGCCTGCTCCACTTGATTGGCAGACTTCATGTCCTCACTGACGATTACCCCCAAGTCTCGTTCTGCTACCGTTTTTGCTAGGATCTCGCCATTAAGGGTATAAGACTTGCATGGATTCTGGCTGCCCAGGTGCATAACTTTGCATTTTTTGGCATTGAAGTTGAGTTGCCATGTCCTAGACCATCGCTCCAGTAGGAGTAGGTCGTGCATCATGTTGTCAGGCATTGAATCTTCGTCTGTTGTGCATTTGCCCACTACATTACTCAGTTTGGCGTCATCGGCGAATAATGTTATTTTACCTCGAAGCCCTTCTGCCAAGTCTCTTATAAAGATGTTGAATAGGATTGGGCCCAAGACTGAGCCCTGTGGTACTCCACTAATCACCTCCGTCATTTCGGAGGGGGTGCCGTTCACCACCACCCTTTGGAGCCTACCTCCAAGCCAGCTCCCAACCCATTTCGTCAATGTGTTACCTAATCCTATAGAACTCATCTTGCTCAGTAACCTGCGGTGTGGTACGCTATCGAATGCTTTGCTAAAGTCCAGGTACACGATGTCCAGGGACTCCCCAATATCCAGCTTCCCTGTCACCCAATCAAAGAAGCTGATCAGGTTGGATTGGCAGGATCTCCCCTTAGTAAATCCATGTTGTCGGGGATCCCGTAGATTCTCCTCCTCCAGGATCTTATCTAATTGGTGTTTGATTAGAGTTTCCATTAGTTTGCTCACTATCGATGTTAGACTCACTGGTCTGTAGTTTGCTGTCTCCATCTTTGAGCCTTTCTTGTGCAGTGGAATGACGTTAGCCGTCCTCCAGTCCAACGGGACGCTGCCTGTACTAAGGGAGAGGTTGAAGAGCGCGGACAGTGGCTCCGCCAAGACATCACTCAGCTCCCTAAGCACCCTGGGGTGCAGGTTGTCCGGCCCCATTGCTTTGTTAACCTTGAGCTTTGACAGCTCACCGTAGACACTGCTGGGCGTAAACTCAAAGTTACTAAACGGGTCAACTGAGCCAACCCTTGCCTGTAGCTGAGGGCCGAGCCCTGGTGCTTCTCGGGTGAAGACTGAGCAGAAGTATTCATTTAATAGTTGGGCTTTTTCCGAATCCTTTTCCACATAGTCTCCATCTGGAGTCCTAAGACGTACAATCCCGCCTGAGTTTTTTCTTCTATCACTGATATACCTGAAGAAGGATTTATCTCCCTTCTGGATGTTCTTTGCTAGAGACTCCTCCATGAGGAATTTAGCCTCCCTGACTGCTGTTTTGACGGCTTTTGATTTGGTCAGGTAGTCTGCTCTAGAGTCCTGCTTCCCTGATTGTTTGTAAGAGATGAATGCTTTTTTCTTCTCCTTGATCAGGTCTGAGATCTCCGCAGTAAACCACTGTGGCTTATTGTTCCTTCTCCGTTTACTTACTGATTTTACATAGCGGTTTGTTGCTTCTTGTATGGTTGCCTTCAAAGTCGACCACATGTCTTCCACGTTATCGGTTTCTTCTTGGCTTTGTAGCGCCTGGTGAACGAAGTCTCCCATATCTTTGAAATTTGTGTCCTTGAATTTGAGGACTTTGGTTAGTGTAGTAGATTTAGTGAAACCTTTCCTGATATTGAACCATACCATGTTGTGGTCACTGGAGGCCAATGTGTCGCCCACCGAGACCTCTGTGACACTTTCTCCATTGGTAAGTATCAGATCCAGTATTGCCTGATCCCTTGTCGGTTCCAACACCAGTTGCCTGAGGCTTGCTCCTTTCATAGAGTTTAATAGCCTCCTGCTGCTGCCGGAAGCAGAGGTAAGTGTAACCCAATCCACATCAGGCATGTTGAAGTCACCTAGCAGTACTGTGTCCCCACGCAAGGTGATATTTTCTATATCTTCGATTATTTCCATATCCAGGTCATCCTGTTGTCTTGGGGGTCTGTAAATTACGCCAAGATACAAGCATTTGTCCTTCCCTCTGGCCAAATTAACCCAAAGGGATTCCCCAGTATACTGGACATCTGAGATTCTCGTGACCTTAATGTCATCTTTAGTATATAATGCTACACCCCCTCCCATCCTACCCTCTCTGTCCCGGCGAAGCAAGTTGTAACCTGGTATGACCATGTCCCACCCGTGGGAGTCTGTGAGCCAGGTTTCGGATATCGCCACCACATCCAGGTCGGCATTCCTTATTTCTGTTTCCAATTCCAGGATCTTGTTTCCTAAACTGTGTGCGTTGACGTACATAGCCCTCCATGTTATATTTTTGTTACGTCTCAGTGGGGATATTCCTGCTTGAGCTTATCTTATAAGCATGAAGATATATTCAGGGTCCCGACGCGGCCCCGTTTCGGCGTCTGCTTCAGGAGACCCCGCCACACACTGAAAAATGCTTGCATAAGAGTCACACTGATAATGGAGTTCAAACTACGGTCTGAAATACAAAAACCAATAAACAAATTGAAATGCTACAGATACAGCCACCGACACTCAAAAAGCTGCTGGACCTGTGCAAATTTCATAAAAATTAACGGCTGAAGTACATGAAAGGCACAAAAAGCATACATACCAGTCAAACAATAGAAAACTTCTGTGCAACAAGGAACGCCGCCTCCCGCTCCGATATTTAAAAGCAGGAGGGGGAGGGGTGCTCCGAGCGCACGGACGTGATGACGTCATCAGTTCACAGCTGATGCATGAAAAAACTGTCAAACGCAATGCACAAACAGCTGTTGTCAAAGAAAAGCGGCCCATTCGATTTCGCCATTAAGGCCATGAGGGTGCAAAGTGTTTAGATTGAAGATCCACTTCTGTTCTCTCCTCCACAAAAATCGAGCGATGTCACCACCCCTAGGGCACTCAATACTGTCCAAAACTGTAAAAGTCAGATCTTCCAATGCATGGTGTGCTTGTTGCCAGTGTTGAACTAAAGGGGCCTCCTGCACCCCTGTTCGAATGCGACTCATGTGCTCCCCAATCCGTAATTTTAGTCTACGTGTAGTACATCCAACATACACCAGTTGACACGGACATGAAATCGCATACACTACATGGTGTGAGTTACAGTTAGTGCTGAGATGGGTATACTTCAATTGAGGAGGTAGTAACATTTGATGAATTGATACACTGAACACGCATACCCTGCAATGTCCACACGGAGAATGATGTCCCAGAGGAGGTAGCTGAGAGGGTTGACTCAAAAACTGAGAATGGGTCAATCTCTGTTTGAGATTCATGGCTTTAGAAAATGCAAACATGGGAATCTCATGAAAGGCATCATGAAACTGCAAAATGGGCCAATGACTTTTAATGATCTTTTTAATATGGAACGCATGTATAGAATATGGTAAAACACACACCAAAGGACGTGATGATGGAGCAGGATGTGACTGTAGCAATAGAGAACGATTGGCGTACAAACCTCGCTTGTAGGCCTTCTTAAGGACTGATGATGGATAACCCTTCTGTAAAAATCTGTTCCTGACTTCTTCAGCCCTATACACATATTCTTCCACTGACGAGCATAATTTTTTGTACCCTTCAGAGCATTGGCAGCATTTTTTATTTTGGAAAAGATACATCGATGATGTCTTTGCGGTCTGGATTGGCACAGAGCTTGAACTTTCCTCTTTTGTTGAATGGCTTAACAAATGTGACTCGAATCTCCAGTTCACCATGACCAGGGACTGTTTTCAGGTTGCTTTTTTGGATATTACTGTTGCTCTACATCAAGGTACTTTCCAGACATCTATCTACCGTAAACCTACGGACAGAAACAATTTACTCCAGTATGATAGTTTTCATCCTAAGCACTTGAGAGACAACATCCCTACTGGACAGTTCTTGCGTCTTAGGAGATTATGCTCGTCAGTGGAAGAATATGTGTATAGGGCTGAAGAAGTCAGGAACAGATTTTTACAGAAGGGTTATCCATCATCAGTCCTTAAGAAGGCCTACAAGCGAGGTTTGTACGCCAATCGTTCTCTATTGCTACAGTCACATCCTGCTCCATCATCACGTCCTTTGGTGTGTGTTTTACCATATTCTATACATGCGTTCCATATTAAAAAGATCATTAAAAGTCATTGGCCCATTTTGCAGTTTCATGATGCCTTTCATGAGATTCCCATGTTTGCATTTTCTAAAGCCATGAATCTCAAACAGAGATTGACCCATTCTCAGTTTTTGAGTCAACCCTCTCAGCTACCTCCTCTGGGACATCATTCTCCGTGTGGACATTGCAGGGTATGCGTGTTCAGTGTATCAATTCATCAAATGTTACTACCTCCTCAATTGAAGTATACCCATCTCAGCACTAACTGTAACTCACACCATGTAGTGTATGCGATTTCATGTCCGTGTCAACTGGTGTATGTTGGATGTACTACACGTAGACTAAAATTACGGATTGGGGAGCACATGAGTCGCATTCGAACAGGGGTGCAGGAGGCCCCTTTAGTTCAACACTGGCAACAAGCACACCATGCATTGGAAGATCTGACTTTTACAGTTTTGGACAGTATTGAGTGCCCTAGGGGTGGTGACATCGCTCGATTTTTGTGGAGGAGAGAACAGAAGTGGATCTTCAATCTAAACACTTTGCACCCTCATGGCCTTAATGGCGAAATCGAATGGGCCGCTTTTCTTTGACAACAGCTGTTTGTGCATTGCGTTTGACAGTTTTTTCATGCATCAGCTGTGAACTGATGACGTCATCACGGCCGTGCGCTTGGAGCACCCCTCCCCCTCCTGCTTTTAAATATCGGAGCGGGAGGCGGCGTTCCTTGTTGCACAGAAGTTTTCTATTGTTTGACTGGTATGTATGCTTTTTGTGCCTTTCATGTACTTCAGCCGTTAATTTTTATGAAATTTGCACAGGTCCAGCAGCTTTTTGAGTGTCGGTGGCTGTATCTGTAGCATTTCAATTTGTTTATTGGTTTTTGTATTTCAGACCGTAGTTTGAACTCCATTATCAGTGTGACTCTTATGCAAGCATTTTTCAGTGTGTGGCGGGGTCTCCTGAAGCAGACGCCGAAACGGGGCCGCGTCGGGACCCTGAATATATCTTCATGCTTATAAGATAAGTTCATTCTCTGTACAACCTGAATGCAATCTCCTAATTTTTGAGACAAAAAGAATTTACTCATATATTAGCGTTGCAAGTATTACAAACAATTGCCTTCTTAAGTTGGACTTGTTCACTGCATCTCTAGCTATGATTGGATGAAAAACTCTTATCCTAAGAGAGGATTAATTTCCCCTCTTCAGAGTTACAAGTCTCTGAGCTCTGAAGATAGCAGTGCTTGTCCTTCTCATATGTTGGCTTTATTGAGGGAGTCAGTCTCTATGATACAATGTATTGCAGTAATCCAGCCTGGAAATAACCAAAGAATGAATTAGAATATTAAGGGCTTTTGGTTTGAAGACTTTGGATAAAGATCTAATGAGACGTAGCTTATAGAAACAGTTTTTAACTACGGAACTAATCTGATCATGAAAGAAAGTTCTTGGTCTAATAATACTCCTAGTATTTTTGTCGTTGTTACATAGTAACATAGTAGATGACGGCAGATAAAGACCCGAATGGTCCATCCAGTCTGCCCAACCTGATTCAATTTAAATTTTTTTCTTCTTAGCTATTTCTGGGCAAGAATCCAAAGCTCTACCCGGTACTGTGCTTGGGTTCCAAGTGCCGAAATCTCTGTTAAGACTTACTCCAGCCCATCTACACCCTCCCAGCCATTGAAGCCCTCCCCTGCCCATCCTCCACCAAACAGCTATATACAGACACAGACTGTGCAAGTCTGCCCAGTAACTGGCCTAGTTCAATATTTAATATTATTTTCTGATTCTAAATCTTCTGTGTTCATCCCACGCTTCTTTGAACTCAGTCACAGTTTTACTTTCCACCACCTCTCTCGGGAGCGCATTCCAGGCATCCACCACCCTCTCTGTAAAGTAGAATTTCCAAATATTGCTCTTGAATCTACCACCCCTCAACCTCAAATTATGTCCTCTGCTCCATTTTCCTTTCTCTGGAAAAGATTTTGTTCTACGTTAATACCCTTCAAGTATTTGAACGTCTGAATCATATCTCCCCTGTCTCTCCTTTCCTCTAGGGTAAACATATTCAAGGCTTCCAGTCTCTCCTCATATGTCTTCTGGCACAAGCCTCCTATCATTTTCGTCGCCCTCCTCTGGACCACTTCAAGTCTTCTTACGTCCTTCGCCAGATACAGTCTCCAAAACTGAACATAATACTCCAAGTGGGGCCTTACCAATGACCTGTACAGGGGCATCAACACCTTCTTCCTTCTACTGACCACGCCTCTCTTTATACAGCCCAGCATCCTTCTGGCAGCAGCCACTGCCTTGTCACACTGTTTTTTCGCCTTTAGATCTTCGGACACTATCACCCCAAGGTCCCTCTCCCCGTCCGTGCATATCAGCTTCTCTCCTCCCACCATATACGGTTCCTTCCTATTATTAATCCCCAAATGCATTACTCTGCATTTCTTTGCATTGAATTTTAGTTGCCAGGCATTAGACCATTCCTCTAACTTTTGCAGATCCTTTTTCATATTTTCCACTCCCTCTTCGGTGTCTACTCTGTTACAAATCTTGGTATCATCTGCAAAAAGGCACACTTTTCCTTCTAACCCTTCAGCAATGTCACTTACATACATATTGAACAGGATTGGCCCCAGCACCGAACCCTGAGGGACTTCACTAGTCACCTTTCCTTCCTTCGAGCAACTTCCATTAACCACCACCCTCTGGCGTCTGTCCGACAGCCAGTTTCTGACCCAGTTCACCACTTTGGGTCCTAACTTCAGCCCTTCAAGTTTGTTCAACAGCCTCCTATGAGGAACTGTATCAAAAGATTTGCTGAAATCCAAGTAAATTACATCTAGCATATGTCCTCGATCCAGCTCTCTGGTCACCCAATCAAAAAATTCAATCAGGTTCGTTTGGCACGATTTACCTTTTGTAAAGCCATGATGCCTCGGATCCTGTAACCCATTAGATTCAAGGAAGTACACTATCCTTTCTTTCAGCAACACTTCCATTATTTTTCCAACAACTGAAGTGAGGCTCACCAGCCTGTAGTTTCCTGCTTCATCCCTGTGATCACTTTTATGAATAGGGACCACATCCGCTCTCCTCCAATCCCCAGGAATCACTCCCGTCTCCAGAGATTTGTTGAACAAATCTTTAATAGGACTCACCAGAACCTCTCTGAGCTCCCTTAGTATCCTGGGATGGATCCCGTCTGGTCCCATCGCTTTGTCCACCTTCAGTTTTTCAAGTTACTTTTTGTAATGGGAAACTGTCTAGACACCCCATGCCCACTTGTAGCCCAAATGGATTCCTAGTCCCATCTGCATGAAAATTAAAAAGAGGCAGGGCCAGTGAGCATTTTCCAGCTGAGGAAGCCACTGTGCTAACTGCCTCCTGCTCAGCAATCAAGGAAGGCTTCAGAGAAGTGGAAGGACAGCAGGACGAAGCAAGCACCCTGAGGTCCTGACTGAGGAAGGTTTGTCTGTCTTGATTGTTTAGATTTGTAAGTAGGGACTGTCTGCTTTGTGACCCTGCAGTGCTGCATGCACCTGGTAGCGCTCTCATAATCATTAATAGGAATAGGAGGAGAGTATGAGGTGGAAAAAGGGGTTAAGAGGAGAGCAGAAGCCATGAATTCCAGTGAATAGGAGGGTCGAGAGAGAGATGCATGGGAACCAAAAGATCCAGGAGAGGTTGCAAGGCAGGAAGCACTGAAAAAAGGCAGAAGCGTGCAGAGAGTTGGAGACAGGAGGAACTGGGAAATTGCAAGAGCAGAAGTCACAAGGACAAAAGAGGTGAGAGACGCAGAAGTGAGGAGGTTCACTCTGGAGCCAAAACATATAGTTTGGAGGAAAAGGGAATCCATAAGTTTTGGGAGAGGAGGGTACATAGTGAAAACAGCCCCCCCCCCCCCGACCCTTTGGCCTTACCCCACAAAAGTTCAAGATTATATACTCTGGAAGGTACCGCGTCACCTCTGACCAAAGATCCTTATCATAATGGCCAAATTGAGCCAATTAAGAGAGGAACAGAAAATTGGGATAGAAACCCCAGGTAGTTGTGAATGAGGCTCCCAGCACCTGATTCCAGGTCAGTTCTGATTGAGTTAGAGCCATAAAAGAACACAAAGAAATCTACCAAATCCAAAGAAGCAGGAGAAGCATGTTGAGATTTAACAATTAAGACAGAGAAGGGAAGCTCATTTGGTAGGCAATTTCAGGTATTTCTGTGATTAGCCCTGTTGGAGAGATTCTGAGTCTTGCAAGTTACAGAGTCCGTAACTGCAGTGCCCCTTGCTGAGCATCTGTTTGATTTTTTTAGTAAAGGTTCTATGCTGAGTTTGGCTCTAAAGCCGTATTGGGAGGAGTGTAGACAGGAGAATTTGACCAGCTAGTCTGTGAGATGCTTACAGATGAGTCTTTCAAATAGTTTGGTGAGTAGAGGTAGTCCAGCTATGGGTCTGAAGTTTGAGGGTGAGGATGGTCAGCTTCTTGGTTTTTGGGATGGGAGTGAGAGTAATGTGAACTATTAAGGATGGGAGCTGGCCTTTCTGTAGGAGGTTGTTGATCATCAAAGTCAGCCAGCAATTGAGTTCTTGGTGAGATGGGCATATTCTAGTAGGCTGCTCTTGTAGTTGGGGAAACACTTCCTCTGGGGTATGAAGCTGCTCCAGACTTGGTCTGCTGTGCAGGGGTCAGCGGTAGTGGGGCCAGCTTGGATCTTTGGTTGGATGGTGCTTGATATCATGTTGATTTTCTGGGACAGTTTTTGTTCCCTCAGGTGTTGGGATCTCTGCCAAATTCTGGTCATATTCCTGCATGTCACCAATGAGTTCAGGCATTGGGAGTGGTGGCCATGTTTAACATTTTTACTTTCTCTCCTGCTGCAGTTCCAGTGCAATAAGTGAACTCTCAGCTCCCATCGGTGCTTGGGGGTGTGATTCCTTCTCTCTCTCCCCTTTCGAACCAGCTTCACCTCTCTCTCTTCACCCCCTCCCATGTCACATCTTTGTCCCCCACCAATCCCCGGCCTCTGTTTCTCCTTCTGCATCTGCTTCTTCAGACCAGAAGCTGCAACAGCAAAGTAGCCTCAAGGAGTTTGGGGGCCAAAGTCTTCATGCAGGTGCTTGTTTGTCCCTGGATTGTTTTAGCACCTGACAAAGTCCAGAAGTGGGTGAAATGTGGCCACTTTGGGCAATTTTAAACTAACACAGAGCTGCCAAGTCTCCCGCATTGAGCAGGAGACTGCTGCTTTGGCAGGTCATCTGCCCCCCCCCCCCACCCCCCGTCGCTAGCAAAACATTATTTCCTGCTGCCTGTGAAACGTTTCCATTCTTATCATGAGACCGATCCTAAGGCAGCAGGAGATGATGTCTTAGCAAGGCATCTGTTACTGGCCGAGCAGCAGCTGAGGTATGTCAGGGGGTGAGGCCAAGAGGTAGAATGGGTGGAGCAGGGGGTGTAGGGTTACCATATTTAACAATGAACACAGCTAGACGCATGGCCTCGCCCCATTTTGCCCCCAGCCCCGCCCTGCCTTGTTTTGCCTATAGCCCCACCCTGTTCCACCTCCAGCCCCCCTCCAAAGCCTCGTCTCTTTTTTTTTTCCAACCTCCAGACCGTGTGGATACATGTGATGACATCCGCGCATGCTTGTTGAAGGCCCTCCAGATGTGTCCAGAGCTCAGGGCTTTACAAAACCTGGACAAACTGCGGGTTTTGGAAAGTCCATCCAGGAACTCAGACAGTCCTCTAGAACAGGACATGTCTGGGTTTTCCAGGACATCTGGTAACCCTAGTTATATGGAGTGGAAGTGAATTAATTTGGAGGGTAGGGAGAGGTAGTGTGGAAGGAGGAGTTTCATTGTACAGAAGCTGAAACTCTTCCCACAGAAATGCATAGAGCTTTTTTTTTTTGGTGGGGGGGGGGGCTCATATCTCTGGAACACAGTTCAATCTGACCTATTTTAAACTTGATGCATCTTTCTACTGCTTTTTCCCCATTCCTAGTTGTGTCTCATTCTGATATATTTTAGTGAGTTATATTGCCTCCAGACACTTTCCACAACTCTAGTTGCATAATTCTTTTCCAACTTTCTGTGGGTTGAAAAGAATAAAAAAGTCTCGTCTGCAACATGTTTGACCCTCAATTCCACACAACCAAGTGAAGTGACACGACAACCATGACTGATTTCTACAGAAAGTCATATTGGAGATGAACCGACTGGGAATGATCGTTGACCTAGCTCATGTCTCTGTGGCAACAATGAAAGATGCTCTGGCCACCTCTAAGGCTCCCGTGATCTTCAGCCACTCTTCTGCGTATTCCATCTGTCAACATCGACGGAATGTGCCCGATGAGGTGCTCAGGATGGTGGTAAGTGCTAATGCTCCAGAGTAACAAGTACTGAGGCTTGAACTAGACTTCTGGCTTGCTCATTCGTTACAAGCTGTAGGCTTTTATTTATATTTAATATAAATATTAAATATTTACCACCTTTTGCAAGAAATGAATAAGTCAAACACAGCAGCAGTAAACAGCAGTAAAAATTTTCAAATAACAGTACAAGGTACGACACGGTGTAAGCAAAGATGAAACATAGATAAGAATCTTATCTATCTAAAGTTGCACAGGAAGTCGGGTACAGAAAAGCACATCCTGCTCTGTATGTGCGAGATTGGCTCTTTTAAGCAACATTGAGTTGGGGGGATTTTTTTTTTTTTTTAATGTTTTTGTTAATATTGAGCCACCAGCAATCAGCATTCTTTTTTTATGTTTAAATATGTTTATTAGCAGTTCAACAAACAACATTAGAAACCAGCAAAAGAACAGCTGCAGGTTAGTTTAGCACAAACCCCTTCTCTCCCCCCATCCCACTACTCACCAACAAACCACCCACTAAACTGAAAACTGTCTCACATGTGGTAGACAGTTAAGCCTAGCTATTCCATGCTGGGCCATATCTGAGAACAGGCACTAAATCTCCATATCCAGGTCTGATCCAACGGGTTCTGGCTCCCTGGCAATATTCAGAGACCCACTTACCTATGGAGGTCATGGCTGAATATCAGCTGGAACTCGACATGGCCCCCTCCAGAGTTTCAAGTTTATTTAATTTCTTTGATTAATTCGCATAATCCAAATCCAATGCGATTTACATAAGTTCAAAAATTAAGTAAAATAATAAAAACCGACAAACATAACATTCACTACTAATACAGTAATACATTTAATATATGTAAGGAGGGAGGCGGTTGACAGCAATTGACATAAATACAATTCTAAAAAAATAAAAGTAAAAAAACCAGGGGAAGGTCCAAAGACACAGAAGGTACCTGCTTAATTCTATTAGATCGTCTTCCTAGAACTATTATAGGTTAGAACAAATCTATTGGAAAGTGTCCTTGAGAGCTGCCTGGACATCCCCAGTGGGCTATTGGTCCATTTGCTCCAGCCTCTAGTGGCTATAGATGCAAAATGGCCACCATACTAGTGGTAGTCCTGCAGTATTATCGCTTGGGTTCAGCCTCTAGAGGTAGTACTATAAGACCACCACTAGAGGTCATAGCTGTCACTCTGCAGTAGAGAATGACACGGTGACAAAATTCATCACCATCACCGTTCCTGTCCCCGCGGATAACCGCGGGAAATAATCCCATGTCATTTTCTAGTGTCTATTTCAATCTCGGTCCTTCTACACCAGCATTCTTCAAAGCAAAGCTTGCGGATCAGTGGTTGTGGCCATTCATACTCTGATTCTTCCCTCAAAGACTGACATGAAGATGGTTTACTGCGGTTATCCGCGGGGACGGGAACGGTGATGAATTTTGTCACCGTGTCATTCTCTACTCTGCAGCCATCAGGGGCAGGAGCAAGTGGAGTTTGTTCCTGCTTTGAAGACTCACTAGCCCAACAGGTAGGCTTGGAGGGGGCCTTTTCCAGTGATGGGGCTTGGGAAAGATTCCATTTTTGATGGGGTGTAGGAGGAAGGTCATATCATTCTGAGGAGTGAGAAGTGATTTGGGTCATGCGAGAGGAGTTAGACCTTGTTATAGAGGCAGAGGAGCACCTGGAAGCAAGATGGGTGCTAGCTGATATTCAATCAGGGCCAGCACCTGCACAGCCAAGTGGGTATAGTTAAGACTGCTTTTTGTGCGGTCCAAGGTGTTCATTTAGCTGTGCGGGCCCTGGCACTGAATATCACTTAACTACTAGCTCTGTCCTGCCTCCATCCCCGTACTGCCCCCTTCTGCCTGGTTAGTGTCAGCATCCAGTGGTACTGCCCAGTTCAGTGCTCCAGAATATTAATGGATGTGATCTAAGCATGTAGGAACCTTTTCTGCCCACTTAAATTGCTTTGAATACTTATTGATTTGTTAAGAAATAGTACCGTATTTTCACGCATATAACGCGCGCGTTATACGCGTTTTTACCTACCGCGCATACCCCTCGCGCGTTATATGCGTGAGCGCGGTATACAAAAGTTTTAAAACATAGTTCCCCACCCCGCCCGACGCCCGATTCACCCTCCCAGCAGGACCACTCGCACCCCCACCCCGAACGACCACTCGCACGCGCTCCCACCCGCACCCGCATCCACGATCGGAGCAAGAGGGAGCCCAAGCCCTCTTGCCCGGCCGACTCCCCGACGTCCGATACATCCCCCCCCCCCGGCAGGACCACTCGCACCCCCACCCCGAACGACCGCTCGCACGCGCTCCCACCCGCACCCACGATCGGAGCAAGAGGGAGCCCAAGCCCTCTTGCCCGGCCGACTCCCCGACGTCCGATACATCCCCCCCCCCCGGCAGGACCACTCGCACCCCCACCCCGAACGACCGCTCGCACGCGCTCCCACCCGCACCCGCATCCACGATCGGAGCAAGAGGGAGCCCAAGCCCTCTTGCCCGGCCGACTCCCCGACGTCCGATACATCCCCCCCCCCCGGCAGGACCACTCGCACCCCCACCCCGAAGGACCGCCGACTTCCCGACAATATCGGGCCAGAAGGGAGCCCAAACCCTCCTGGCCACGGCGACCCCCTAACCCCACCCCGCACTACATTACGGGCAGGAGGGATCCCAGGCCCTCCTGCCCTCGACGCAAACCCCCCTCCCCCCCAACGACCGTCCCCCCCCAAGAACCTCCGACCGCCCCCCAGCCGACCCGCGATCCCCCTGGCGACCCCCACGACCCCCCCACCCCCCTTCCCCGTACCTTTGGTAGTTGGCCGGACAGACGGGAGCCAAACCCGCCTGTCCGGCAGGCAGCCAACGAAGGAATGAGGCCGTATTGGCCCATCCATCCTAAAGCTCCGCCTACTGGTGGGGCCTAAGGCGCGTGGGCCAATCAGAATAGGCCCTGGAGCCTTAGGTCCCACCTGGGGGCGCGGCCTGAGGCACATGGGCCCAACCCGACCTGGGATCCCTCCTGCCCGTAATGTAGTGCGGGGTGGGGTTAGGGGGTCGCCGTGGCCAGGAGGATTTGGGCTCCCTCCTGGCCCGATATTGTTGGGGAATCGGCGGTCCTTCGGGGGGAGGGATGTATCGGACGTCGGGGGGGGGGGGGGGGCATCAGGCTTTCAGGATGGGGACAGACCTTCAAGGGGGGACAGTGCACGGAAGTCAGGGGGGGTGAACGGAGAGTCGGGACAGCGCACGGAAAGTCGGGGCAGTGCACGGAAGTCAGGGGGGGGTGAACGGAGAGTCGGGACAGCGCACGGAAAGTCGGGGCAGTGCACGGAAGTCAGGGGGGGTGAACGGAGAGTCGGGACAGCGCACGGAGAGGCGGGGCAGTGCACGGAAGTCAGGGGGGTGAACGGAGAGTCGGGCAGCATGCGCGGTATAATCGTGAGCGCGTTATACCAAAGTTTTTGCGCTTATCATCGTGATTTCTGCGCGCTATACACGTGTGCGCGTTTTATACGGGTGCGTGTTATTTGCGTGAAAATACGGTAATCAAAACCAAAGAAGACTCACCCCCTTCTCTAATTCTATAATGAGGCTTCCACATTAATGCATCACTCGCGTGCATAAGGAATTTTGTTATTTTCTTGGGCAAGTGAACACTTACACTTCTAAATGGCAGTAAAGTAACTAAGCGCTATTTTGCAAGGGGGCACATGAGTGATACAGCGCAATGCAAAGGGTGGAGTGGGGGAAGGGCATGGACTAGGCTGCAGTAACATGTTTTTGCTGCACTGGGTATCAACAATTTCACCAAGTCTATGGCTGATGTAGCCAGACCTATTATTTTGGGTTACGTTACGTTGGATGGGCCTTCCCAAACTGCCCCCCTCCCCCGCTACATAATCCTGTATCTTGCCCCTTCTCCTTCTGCCCCCTAATCTGCAATCTGCAGCAACACCTCCCCCCCCTTCCCGTGTACCTCAGTTCTTGGGCAGTGGTGGTGGTGACATGCATCTGCTACTTGTGCTGACCCTGCAGGCTTCCCTCTGCTGTGCACCGCCCTCACTGATGTCACTTCCTGTTTTCTTTCTGGCAGGACACAGCAGAGGGAAGTCTGCGGGGTCAGAGCAGGAAATGAATATGCATCACTGCTCCTGCCTTCAAAGATGATAAGGTTCAGGAAGGGGGAGGTTTAGAGAGAGGAAGCATTGCCAAGCTATGGGTCAGTGATTGGGGACAAATGCCAGATCCAGGTGTGAGAGAGAGGGGAGAAAGGCTGCCATTGTTGAATTGTCTTAGGTGGACCAGGCCCACCCGTAGCTACATCCCTAGATATAATTGTGGATACTGAAATGTTAGATGCACTGACACTGGGTTATGCTCTCCCCATGCGGCATTGGGGCACCTAGGACTGCCCCCAATGAGTCCAAACCCAGAAAAGCAGTTTACAAGGTTCAATTTAAAAAATGAACAAAAAAATCCCTTCTTAAACTACTAAGAAAAAGAAACCTGAATTAAGCATCAAGAGTGAGTCAAATTAAAGAAAAATCCAGTAGAGTTCACCATATTACCACCCCTTAACAAGACAAGTCTCTTGTGTGTTTTGCTTTCTAACTATGTTCTAATGTCTGTGTGTGTACATTGTTGCTGCTACTACTTATCACTTTTAGAGCTCCACTAGATGTATGCAACTCTGTACACAAACCCTAGAGACAGTCCTTACAGATATCTCTCGTAAGAACATAAGAATGGCCATACTGGGACAGACTGAAGATCCATAAAGCCCAGTATCCTATTTCCAACAGTAGCCAACCCAGATCCCAAGTACCTTTTTTAAAATCCCGCTAAGCTAACTGATTTCACCACATTCTCCAGCAACAAATTCCAGAGTTTAATTACATGTTGTGTGAAGAAATATTTTCTCCAGTTTGTTTTAAATCTACAACTTAGTACCTTCATCGCATGCCCCCTAGTCCTAGTATTTTTGGAAAGAGTAAACAAGCGAGTCAACATCTACCCTTTCCACTCCACTTATAGTAAGGGGGGTGGGGATGGACTGCCCTGGGTTCCATCTTGGCCTCTCCTCCTCTCTGCTCCCCTGCGTACCTCTTGAAATGTTTGCCAATGCAAGCAGCTTCTTCCTGCTCACACTGGCCTCAGCTCTCCTCTGACATCACGTCCTGGTCATGGGACCAGGACATGACATCAGAAGGGAACCAGTGCATTGAGGTGCTTGAGCAGCGAGAAACAGTAGGGGGACGCATGGCGTGACGATGCCAGGTGTCACCCTCCTTCGCTATGCCACTGCTCACATGCATATTCATTAGGGTTTGAGATTGAAGACCAAGGCCATAAGAGGAAGCAGAGCAAAAAAAAGTTGTGAACATAGCCACCAGCAAGTTGAAGGGCTATAAAAAGACTTGTTGAAAAACTCTTAGAGCCAAGCCTGGCACTTTGGCCATCAAATTTCTGGTTTGTCACCACCAGTAATCAGTAACAGTCGGAACCATTTGGGAGAGGGATGTGTATCAATATTCATGCTGAGAACTGGTAGCATACAGTGAAATGTTAGTGCCAGCACTTAGGGAAAAAGTCGAGTGAACTTTCTGGAGTGTCTTTACATCTGTTTTCTTCTTCCTACAGAAGGAAAAACGTGGTCTGGTGATGGTGAACTTCTATAACGATTATGTGTCCTGCAATTCAAAGGCTAACCTGACTCAAGTAGCAGGTCAGCAATGCAAACACTTGTTGGGTTGTAATGGAAGTTTTTCTGTGCCTTCCAGTAACTCGGTATGACAGAATATTGTTATTTTTGGGATTCACTTCTGCAGATCACTTTGACCATATTAAGAAGATCGCAGGCCATGAAGCCGTTGGATTTGGTGGAGATTATGACGGTGTGCCCAAGTAAGTTCTACAGGGGGCGAGAGGCAGAAAAGCTGGAAGGTTAATAGACACTAACATAGTTTACCAGAATCAATTTGTGCTAGTCTGCATGAACTGTGGCTTTCTTTAATAATACTTTGCTCTTTCTCCATGGACTAGTTTTCTAATTATAGTGAATTTGTTCTTTCAAGATTATATTGTAATCAGGGGTGTAGCCAGATATTCAATTTTGGGTGGGTATGACAACCCTACCCCCTGCCCAGTATCTCTCTCTCCCCCACAGGTGATTGGGTCTTTCAGCTCCACTCTTCCACCCCCCTGGTACCTTTTAAAGCCTTCATTCTTTAGCACTCTCCAGACCAGTAGAGGTTAACTTTACGATTGGGTATATATCTAATCATGACCAGCAGGTGGAGACTGAAAACAAAACTTTGGGACAGTATATCCTAGCCCCTCCTCTCTATTTCCCTCAGTCTTCTTTCAGTCTCCAGCAGGTGTTGAGTGATCTGTACCCATCTCCCTTGGTAGGGCTGTTGGAATTTGTTTAGAGGTTTATTGTCCCTGTTTTTAGCCGGACGGAGCTTGGACGGACTCTGTTTGGGGGTTCGTCCGACCTCGGGGGTGTTAAACCCGGCGGGTCACGAGCGGGGTCCCTCCCCCCACTTCCTCCACCTCCCCACATTTTTTTAGAGGAGCCTCAGCAGTAAGCCTTGCCCCCTAAATCAAGCAAGGCATATTGCTTCGAGAGCCTGTGGAGTCTGTTCTGTAAAAAAAAAAAAAATAAATAAAAAAATCCTGAGGTAGTGCTGGTCTGAAGGGTTGTTTCCCTTTAAGAAAACTGTATTTTACTGTATTTTTTCATGTAACCAGCACTTTTTTATACCTAGGTCGCGTATGGAGCAATTGTGCCCTTCTCCGGGGGAGTAGGCCACAATTTTAGTCCAGCCGCGAGGCATTCGCGGCCGGCCTGAACTCGGCGGTTTGGGTCGGTGAGGTGGTGGAGCTCCGTCGGCAGCGGCTGCAGGCGCCCAGAGCTCCCCGCCGATGGTGCCTCGCGAGTCGGCTTGGAGCAGTGGGGAAGCCCGGTCTTCCACAACCGCCCACGGAGGGATTCCCCGAAGGTTTCCCTCTCAGCTGATTTTTTGACAGCTGATGCCGGCTTGCCTGCTTTAGCGGCTGAGACTATTCAGGTTTCTCAGCCGCTTCAGGCTATGGAGGGAGCTTTTTTGGCGGGAAAACCGCCATCTTCTCTGTCTGGCCCCTCCATTTTGTCTTCCACCTCAGGTGACCTTCCCCCTGTTTTGGCTAAGCAGGGGCAGGTTTCTGCTGGGTCCCCTGCTGTGGCAGGGAGTCCCTTGGGACCCTCGGGGGGTTTTTCCCCTGATTTTTTCTTTTCATTATGCAAAGCCTATTTTCAGGCGGCTGGGGGTCCCGGTTGCGCCCAGGGGGTCTCGGGGGGTGGGGTTTCCTCCGCGCTCCCTGCGGCTTTGCCTCTCTCGTCTGATGTGACGTCCCCTCCGCCGCCTCTCTTGTCCAAGCGTCCGCGGGTGTCGTGGGACGAGGATTTGTGGTCGGAGGAACGTGTCGGTCTGGAGGAGGACCTGGACCCTTCTGAGGAATTCCAGGACCCTCTGGAGGGGACGGAAGCTGGCGGCGGGTTGTCGGGTTTCCCGTTCTCCAGTGACGAGGCGTCCGTGGTGCGCCTTTTTCAGAGAGATGAGCTGCCTGACCTTATTCAACAGGTTTCTTCGGCTTTGCGTTTTGAGAACGCGCCGCCGGAGACTCCGCGTGTGGGGGACCCTCTGTTACGAGGGATCCGTTCCGTTTCCCGCTCTTTTCCTATGCATCAGGATATTCGGGATATTATTCTTGAGCAGTGGAAAACGCCGGAGACGCCGTTTCGGCTGGCGCGCAGCATGGCTCGCCTGTATCCCATTCCTGAAGGGGAACGGGCTACGTTAGCTTCGCCAGTCGTGGATGCGGTGGTCTCGGCTATTTCCAAGCGGCATACCGTGCCTGTTGAGGGCGGTTCTGCCTTGCGGGACTCTGAGGAGCGCAAATTGGAGACCATCCTTAAGCAAAATTTTCAAGTCTCTGCCTTTGGGGTCCAGGCGGCTATTTGTGGGGGACTGGTCGCTCGCGCCGTGTTTCGGTGGGCGGAGCGGGTCTTGGATCGAGAGTCTGACGACTGGTCTCTGGTGGATCAGGAGGTAGCGAAGATTGAGATGGCTGCCTCATTCCTCTCGGATGCTCTGTATGACTTGGTGCGGATCTCGGCTAAGTCCATGGCTTTTGGCGTGGCCGCAAGGCGTGTGTTGTGGCTGCGCGCTTGGGCGGCGGATGCTGCGTCCAAAGCTAAGCTTACTAAATTTCCCTTTCGGGGGTCGTTTTTATTTGGAGAGGACTTGGATAAGTTGATTCAGACTCTGTCGGACTCGAAAGTTCCCCGTTTGCCGGAGGACCGTGCCCGCCCGGCGTCTCGGGGTGGTGCGGCCCGGGGGCGTTTGCGGGAATTTCGCAAGTATCGCCCTGGGCGTGGGGCTGCTTCTTTCCAGTCTCCGGGGTTTTCCCGGGGTCGGTTCTTCCAGCGCATGCAGCCCTTTCGGGGGGCCCGTCGGGGGGCAGGGAATCCCTCCGCCGGTTCCCCCGCTTCCCGTCCTGCACAATGACGCCTTGCCGGCGCCCCCCTTGGTTCCGGTGGGGGCCCGGCTGCGCGACTTTTTTCCCAAATGGGCCGAGATCACGTCCGATCAGTGGGTCCTGGAGGTGGTGCGGGACGGTTATGCCCTGGAGTTCGCCCGCTCTCTGCCGGATTTTTTCCTCGCTTCTCCGTGTCAGACTCCTGGGAAGACGCTGGCGTTTCGCCAGACCCTTCAGCGCTTGCTAGATCTCAGGGCAGTAGTTCCAGTGCCCCCCCTGGAGTGGGGCACGGGCAGGTACTCCATTTACTTTGTGGTGCCCAAGAAGGAGGGGACTTTTCGGCCCATCCTCGATTTGAAAGGGGTCAACAGGGCTCTCAAGGTTCCCTCTTTCCGTATGGAAACGCTGCGGTCGGTCATTCTGGCGGTTCAGCCGGGGGAGTTTCTCACTTCTCTCGATCTGACGGAGGCCTACTTGCATGTTCCTATTCGGACCTCTCATCAGCGTTTCCTGCGCTTTGCGATCTTGGGTCGGCACTATCAGTTCTGTGCGCTTCCCTTTGGGCTGGCCACGGCTCCCCGGACGTTCACCAAGGTGATGGTGGTCGTCGCGGCAGCCTTGCGGTCGGAGGGCATCCTGGTACACCCTTACCTGGACGACTGGTTAATTCGGGCCAAGTCGTTGCAGGAAAGCTCCCGGGTTACGGCTCGGGTGGTGGAGTTTCTCCGGTCGCTGGGCTGGGTGGTCAACCTTTCCAAGAGTCGGTTGGTTCCGGCTCAGCGTCTGGAGTACCTCGGGGTGCTGTTCGACACCTCCTTGGGGAGGGTCTTCCTCCCAGAGGCCCGGGTGAGCAAATTGCAGTCTCAGATTCGCCTGCTTTTGGCGTCCCGGTGTCCTCGGGCGCGAGATTTCCTCCAGGTCCTGGGGTCGATGGCGGCGTCCCTGGACGTGGTGAGGTGGGCGCGAGCCCACATGCGTCCTCTCCAGTATGCTCTGCTCCGGAGGTGGTCTCCCCAGAGGCACGGGATGGATGTTCCGGTTCCCCTGCGAGGCTTGGCGCGCTGCAGTCTGCGTTGGTGGCTCCGGACCCCTCACCTAGTTCAGGGGGTGGGTCTGGATCTTCCGCAGTGGACGGTGCTCCTTACGGATGCGAGTCTCCTGGGTTGGGGGGCCCAGTGTCTGGGTCACTCAGCTCAGGGAACCTGGTCCACGGAGGAGGCCTCCTGGTCGATCAACGTGTTGGAGACCAGGGCGGTCCGGCTGGCGCTGTTGGCTTTCCACTCCCTTTTGTTGGGCAAGTCGGTCAGAGTCCTGTCGGACAATGCCACGGCGGTGGCTTATGTCAATCGTCAGGGGGGCACCAAGAGCACTCTGGTGGCGCAGGAGGCGGCTCGGCTCATGGTTTGGGCGGAGTCGCATCTTCTGGACCTCTCGGCCTCTCACATTGCCGGGGTAGAAAACGTTCAGGCGGACTTCCTCAGTCGTCACTTCTTGGATCCGGGAGAGTGGTGTCTCGGCGCCGAGGCGTTTCAGTTGCTAGTGCGTGCTTGGGGGCAGCCCCTGATGGATCTGATGGCTACAAGTGGCAACGCCAAAGTACCCCGCTTCTTCAGTCGTCGCAGGGACGGTCTGGCCGAGGGTCTGGATGCTCTGGTCCAACCGTGGCCAACGGAGGGGCTGTTGTATGTGTTCCCTCCTTGGCCATTAGTGGGCAGAGTACTGCTTCGCATTGTTCGCCATCCGGGGCTGGTGGTCTTGGTGGCTCCGGATTGGCCTCGTCGTCCGTGGTATGCGGATCTGGTGAGGCATCTGGTGGCGGATCCTCTTCCTCTGCCTCTCGAGTGCGATCTTCTGACGCAGGGTCCCATTCCCATGTTCGACCCGTCTCCCTTTTGTCTTACGGCTTGGCTCTTGAAAGGGGCCGCCTGAGTAAGAAGGGATATTCCGACAAGGCGATCTCTACACTTTTGGGGTCCCGGAGGCTTTCTACCTCTCGGGCTTATGTACGGGTTTGGCGTCTTTTTGAGGAATGGTGCCGAGCGCGGGGAGTGGTCTCCTTTCGCGCTTCTCTGCCTAACATTCTAGAGTTTTTGCAGGATGGCCTGGATAGGGGCCTGGCCTGGTCTTCTCTTCGGGTTCATCTGGCGGCCCTGTCGGCTTTTCGGGGGCTGGTGACAGGTCAGCGTTGGTCAGCCATTCCTGATGTGATTCGCTTTCTTAGGGCGGCCAAGTTGATCAGGCCTCCCATAAGGCCCTCGATTCCCTCTTGGGATCTCAATCTGGTTCTCTCTGTTCTAGTGCGCCCTCCTTTCGAGCCGTTGGATGGCTGTTCGTTGAAGGACCTTACGCTGAAGTCGGTCTTTTTGGTGGCCATTACTTCTGCTAGACGGGTGTCTGAGCTACAGGCTTTCTCTTGTAGGGCTCCCTTCTTGGAGTTTTCGAAGGAGCGGGTTGTTTTGCGGCCTGTTCCTTCCTTTCTGCCGAAGGTAGTTTCTCCTTTTCATGTCAATCAATCGGTGGTCCTCCCGGTCTTGGGTAGTCGGGAGGGTTCTTCTGAGCAACAACAGCTGCGCAAGTTGGATGTCGGTCGGGTCCTCCATGCTTATGTGCAGCGGACCCGGGATTTTCGGAGCTCCGATCATCTCTTTGTGCTTCTGGCGGGTCCTCGTCGGGGGGCTGGCGCTTCTAAGGCTACTATTGCGCGTTGGATCAAGGAGATGATTGCTTCCGCTTATCTTCTGAGTCAGAAGCCGGTTCCGGAGTTTCTCAAGGCTCATTCCACTAGGGGTCAGGCGGCTTCTTGGGCTGAGTCGTCGCTCGTGCCTCCGGTGGATATTTGTAAGGCTGCGGTTTGGTCCTCCTTGCATTCATTTGTTCGGCATTATCGGGTAGATGTTCAGGCGCGTCGGGACGCGGTGTTCGGTGAGCGTGTTCTGGTATCGGCCCTTCGGGGGTCCCGCCCGTGAGAGGGACTGCTTTGGTACGTCCCAATCGTAAAGTTAACCTCTACTGGTCTGGAGAGTGCTAAAGAAGGAGAAATTAGGTTCTTACCTGCTAATTTACTTTCTTTTAGCTTCTCCAGACCAGTAGAGGTCCCCACCCTGTCTGTTGTTGTTGTTGTTGGGGCTGTTGCGCGGGCAGTTTTTGGTTTTTGCTGCGGGTTCTAGTATTTTTCTAGGGCCGGGGAGAATTAAAGAACAGCGGCTGTGGCTCGGCTGGCTTAGCTGGCGAGCTGTGGGGACCTTCTTCCTTCGGGAATTTCTCCTCTGCATTTTCCAACAGCATTTTTGGGTATGTTATTTGTTACTCCTTTCGGAGTATTGTTTTTTCTCTCTGTTGTTTTCCAGTTCTTGGTTCTGCTTGGCTATTCGGCAGACTGAGGGAAATAGAGAGGAGGGGCTAGGATATACTGTCCCAAAGTTTTGTTTTCAGTCTCCACCTGCTGGTCATGATTAGATATATACCCAATCGTAAAGTTAACCTCTACTGGTCTGGAGAAGCTAAAAGAAAGTAAATTAGCAGGTAAGAACCTAATTTCTCCTTCCTTGTCATCTAAGGTTGAACCATTCTGACATGTGGGTGTTATAGAAACATGATGGCAGATAAAGGCCAAATGACCCATCCATAGTAACCATTATCTTTCCCTCTGTATAACAGATCCCATGTGACTATCCCAGGCTTGTGATTATCCCAGGCTTTCTTGAATTCAAACACAGTCTGTCTCCACCACCTGTACCGGGAGACTGTTCCACGCATCTACCACCCTTTCTGTAAAAAAGTATGTCCTTAGATTACTCCGGAGCCTCTCACCTCTTAACTTCATCCAATGCCCTCTCATTGCAGAGTTTCCTTTCAAATGAAAGAGACTCGACTCAGGCAAATTTATATTACGTAGGTATTTAAACATCTCTCAAGAGAAAAAACTAAGAGTAATAGGAAAAAAATCCCAAAAATTAATCTACAAAATATTACTCGCCAGAGATGAGCTACACACCCTCGATAACCATTTCGCAACAAAGTGGAGAAAAAGCCTCAATTTAATATCCAATTTGCAAGTTCTTCCAGAATTAATCCAGGTACCTCTCCTCCCTTGTAACCAAAAAAAAAAAAAAAAACCCCAAAACTGTTGTAACTTCACTGGAAATGTCCAGTTAGCTCTTTTGTAATCCGCCTTGAACTGCAAGGTATAGGCGGAATAGAAGTCCCTAATGTAATGTAATGTAACCACTGAAATGTGATTATCAAAAGGGTAATATACCCATCACTGCACAGGAAAAGCAAAATCAAAAGATGTTTAGCTTGGGACCATGGTCTGAAACGCCGTGCTGTATAAATAGAGAATGTCTGGCCAGACTGTCGATGGAAACGCCAAGGCACCAGTCAGATGTACAGTCCAGAATCCATGCCCAATCCTCCAACAAGTGCCTTGTTTCGCCTCTCAAAGGCTTCATCAGGGAATATGTCAGCTGAAAAACTTTGCTCCTCTTCCGTGCACACAGGCACAAGAAACGCCCATTGCTAAAAAGAACTGCAAGATCCGACTTCCGGTGGCACTTCCGGGTTGCGACGTCATCATAGCAGCCCAAAAACCGGCTGCCATTCATCCACACAACTGCCATCCACTCTTCAAACTGCCACTCATCCAAAAAATGCCACCAACTTCACCCGCTGATTAAGGCCATTGGGCCATATAGTGTCCAAAAAGAAAATCCAGCGCTGTTCATGCTGGTACAAAAGCCTCTTCACATTGCCCCTCCGTGGGGTAACAGGAATGTGTTCCAACACAAAACACACAAAATCATCAAAATTGTGCCGTTCTTTTGCACAATGGCGGGTCAAGATGTCAACTTCTTTTTTGTGGCCAATATTGGATCGGTGTTCAAATAACCGAGTCTTGAAACATCTGGCAGTGTGACCAAAGTAAGTTAACCCGCAAGGGCACGTCATCCCATACACTGCTCCTCTTGTTTCAC
Organism: Geotrypetes seraphini; assembly: GCF_902459505.1. Classification (NCBI taxonomy): domain Eukaryota; kingdom Metazoa; phylum Chordata; class Amphibia; order Gymnophiona; family Dermophiidae; genus Geotrypetes; species Geotrypetes seraphini. The sequence continues at coordinate 7,316,415 of NC_047087.1, read as the reverse complement.
ATGTTGTCAAAGAGCACAATTTCACCGCTCTTCTGCCTGGGATTGTGCAGCCATACCCTCTTGCATAACATCGCAAGCTGCACATTTTCCACAGTGGTGAAATTGCGCTCTTTGACAACATGTGAAACAAGAGTGGTGTATGGGATGACGTGCCCTATCATATCTCCCCTCTCCCGCCTTTCCTCCAAAGTATACAGATTGAGATCTTTAAGTCTGTCCCTATACGCCTTATCATAAAGACCACACACCATTTTTGTAGCCGTCCTCTGGACTGACGCCATACTTTTTATATTTTTAAGATGTGGTCTGCAGAATTGTACAATTTTCTAAATGAGGTTATCCCTTCCTACCAGCAGATAGAGGTAGAGAACAAGCTAGGGTTTTCTAGTGAACTCACCAGTACAACCTGCTGGTGCTCTGGGAAAGTTCCAGTATTTTTCTCTACCTCTAGTAGATGGTATGTCATTTAGGCTGACGCTCCTGGTCTCTGGCCTGGCTCCCCACTCTGCTGGCTGAAGCCGTACAGTGAGGTTGTGTCTAATGCCCGCTTTCAGGTTACCTGATCTAACGACTGGACCTAGTCGAGAACAGAGTTTCGCTCTGCTCCCTCCCCAGTCTATCTTTTGGTGTCCACTGGGTGAGGACATTTGGCTTGGCTCCACCGGACCCTGCTGAAGAACATGGGTTCCTATGCTACTGCCCCTCATTTATCCATACACCCAGTTTGGATGTTTCTTCCCCTGCAACTCCCAGGCATTGATTTAAAAAAATAAAATCTGATGCTGTCTGATTTAATTTTATTCCCTGGACTGATAATAAAGCTGCTTAAGCTTAAAAAAAAAAAGAAATCCACTTCCTAAGCACACCTGCGGAGAGCAGATGATGTCAGAGATGATAGAGACCCAGGTCACAGTCAGACACTCAGAAGCTTTTCAAAACCCAGACATCTGGTAACCCTAGCTGCAGTTCCAGTGCAGTAGGAGAACTCTCAGCTCCCATCGGTGCTTGGGGGTGCGATTCCTTCTCTCCTGCCCACCCAGAGGCTGCTTGCTGGGGGGACCAGAGGCTCCTTTTGGCTCCAGAGCTTAACTTTAATGGCTAAGCAAGTTTCCAAGTTTTATTAAAAATTTGATTAAACGCTTATATAATTTCTAAGCGATTTACATTACAAATATTAAAATAGTAATTTACAAAGAAAACATATAAACAATACTAATATTGACACTGACTTACAAGAAACAAACGGAAAGAAAGGGAAGAACTACAATTTTTAAAAGCAAAGAAACATTCAAGGTAAACACATATGGGGGAGGGGATTTTTTTGTTTTGTGTTTTTTTTAGCCTTATAAGGCTAGTTTCTGGTATTTGAAGAATCTATCTGAATATCCCTGTTATTAAATAACTAGTCTTATAGCCCGTTACATTAACAGGTGCTAGAATATATAACATAGTAACATAGTAGATGACGGCAGATAAAGACCCGAATGGTCCATCCAGTCTGCCCAACCTGATTCAATTTAAATTTTTTTCTTCTTAGCTATTTCTGGGCAAGAATCCAAAGCTCTACCCGGTACTGTGCTTGGGTTCCAACTGCCAAAATCTCTGTTAAGACTTACTCCAGCCCATCTACACTCTCCCAGCCATTGAAGCCCTCCCCTGCCCATCCTTCACCAATCGGCCATACACAGACACAGACCGTGCAAGTCTGCCCAGTAACTGGCCTAGTTCAATATTTAATATTATTTTCCGATTCTAAATCTTCTGTGTTTATCCCACGCTTCTTTGAACTCAGTCACAGTTTTACTCTCCACCACCTCTCTCGGGAGCGCATTCCAGGCATCCACCACCCTCTCCGTAAAGTAGAATTTCCTAACATTGCCCCTGAATCTACCACCCCTCAACCTCAAATTATGTCCTCTGGTTTTACCATTTTCCTTTCTCTGGAAAATATTTTGTTCTACGTTAATACCCTTCAAGTATTTGAACATCTGAATCATATCTCCCCTGTCTCTCCTTTCCTCTAGGGTATACATATTCAGGGCTTCCAGTCTCTCCTCATACGTCTTCAGGCGCAAGCCTCCTATCATTTTCGTCGCCCTCCTCTGGACCGCCTCAAGTCTTCTTACGTCTTTCGCCAGATACGGTCTCCAAAACTGAACACAATACTCCAAGTGGGGCCTCACCAATGACTTGTACAGGGGCATCAACACCTTCTTCCTTCTACTGACCACGCCTCTCTTTATACAGCCCAGCATCCTTCTGGCAGCAGCCACTGCCTTGTCACACTGTTTTTTCGCCTTTAGATCTTCGGACACTATCACCCCAAGGTCCCTCTCCCCGTCCGTGCATATCAGCTTCTCTCCTCCCAGCATATACGGTTCCTTCCTATTATTAATCCCCAAATGCATTACTCTGCATTTCTTTGCATTGAATTTTAGTTGCCAGTCATTAGACCATTCCTCTAACTTTTGCAGATCCTTTTTCATATTTTCCACTCCCTCTTCGGTGTCTACTCTGTTACAAATCTTGGTATCATCTGCAAAAAGGCACACTTTTCCTTCTAACCCTTCAGCAATGTCACTCACATACATATTGAACAGGATTGGCCCCAGCACCGAACCCTGAGGGACTCCACTAGTCACCTTTCCTTCCTTTGAGCGACTTCCATTAACCACCACCCTCTGGCGTCTGTCCGACAGCCAGTTTCCGACCCAGTTCACCACTTTGGGTCCTAACTTCAGCTCTTCAAGTTTGTTCAACAGCCTCCTATGAGGAACTGTATCAAAGGCTTTGCTGAAATCCAAGTAAATTACATCTAGCATATGTCCTCGATCCAGCTCTCTGGTCACCCAATCAAAAAATTCAATCAGGTTCGTTTGGCACGATTTACCTTTTGTAAAGCCATGTTGCCTTGGATCCTGTAACCCATTAGATTCAAGGAAGTACACTATCCTTTCTTTCAGCAACACTTCCATTATTTTTCCAACAACTGAAGTGAGGCTCACCGGCCTGTAGTTTCCTGCTTCATCCCTGTGACCACTTTTATGAATAGGGACCACATCCGCTCTCCTCCAATCCCCAGGAATCACTCCCGTCTCCAGAGATTTGTTGAACAAGTCTTTAATAGGACTTGCCAGAACCTCTCTGAGCTCCCTTAGTATCCTGGGATGGATCCCATCTGGTCCCATCGCTTTGTCTACCTTCAGTTTTTCAAGTTGCTCATAAACACCCTCCTCCGTGAACGGCGCAGAATCTACTCCATTTTCTCGTGTAATTTTGCCAGACAATCTCGGTCCTCCTCCAGGATTTTCTTCTGTGAACACAGAACAGAAGTATTTGTTTAGCACATTTGCTTTCTCCTCATCACTCTCCACATATTTGTTCCCAGCATCTTTTAGCCGAGCAATTCCATTTTTTATCTTCCTCCTTTCACTAATATATCTGAAAAAATTTTTATCTCCCTTTTTTACATTTTTAGCCATTTGTTCTTCCGCCTGTGCCTTCGCCAAACATATCTCTCTCTTGGCTTCTTTCAGTTTCACCCTGTAGTCCTTTCTGCTCTCCTCTTCTTGGATTTTTTTATATTTCATGAATATGTGTGTGTGTGTGGCTTTATTTCTTTTTCTCTCTCCTTAGCCGCTTTCTGTATTTCTGTCTTTCTTTTTTTTTTTCCTTGGCTGTCCACCACCACCACCCTTTCTCCCTTCCTTTTACCTCCCCTGTGTCCTCCATCACTGCTCACCTTATCCAGCAGCAGCCCTTTAATTGATCTTTTTATTTTTTATTTCATTCTTGTCTCTCTTTCCGGGTTCAACTCTTAGTTTCCATTCTTTCTTCTCCTCCCACCTCTCTGCAATTACATTCTTTTCTCCTTCTAAAAATGCATTTCCTGTTGCCTGTCTCCATTCTTTTAATATTCTTACCAGACCATCTTCCTTCCACTATCCTATTCAGTTTTTCCCCCTCCTTCTAGTTTTTCCATTGCTGTCTCCTAGTTCCATTTCTGCCTTTTCCTTCAGCTTCACTATCTAATTTCTCATCCCTTCCTCATTTCTCCTTATCTGACCCTTTATCCTGGTTTTTCCTTTCCCCTACTTCATTGCTTTTTCCTTTTTCTCCATCTTATTCCTCTCCCCCTTTCCTTACCTCATCATCATTATTACCCCCAAGCCAATTCTCTTCCTCCCTTCCCAGATCGGATCCCCCATGAAGCATAAGAGTGCTTCGTTACATGTCTGCCTTTTACAGCTGCCCAGGCCAGAATTTCACTTTAACAGCGTGTGACACTGTAGTGCTGCGTGACTCAATGTGCCAGTTGAGCCCAGGCAATACATACACGTCATGGAATGCTGGGGGTGATGTGGGTGGTCTCTCTAACCGGCAGCGCCATGTCCCGCCTGGTGGGAGCGGGGCCGGGCTGTGCTTTGCTCACGGTGCGGCGGCCGGGAAGGGTTCAAAATTGGACCTTCGTTCCATAAGACGCACCAAAAAGTGCATCTTATGGAGCGAAAAATACAGTAAATACTTTTTTACAGAAAGGTTGGTAGATGCGTGGAACAGTCTCCTGGAAGAGGTGGTGGAGACAGACTGTGTCTGAATTCGAGAGGGCCTGGGATAGGCACGTGGGTCTTTTGGAGAGAGAAAGAGATAATGGTTACTGCGGATGGGCAGACTGGGTGGGCCATTTGGCCTTTATCTTCTGTCATGTTTCTATACTGCAGTTTTCCGAAGTATCAGCTTAAAAAATTTCAGTCTTTTGCTGAATACAAAAAAGTCTTACAATCGCATTAGCTGTCTTTTAATGGTCTTGCATTGGAGACCAATTTAGGGGGCTTAATGCAGGAAAAATGGACCAACACAAGACGTTCTATGTTAGTTCTGCCATTTGCATGTGTTCAGTGAGTGGTATTTATTATGGGGGAGGAAGGGGACCCTCAGTACGTCCTAAAAAGGAGGCATCAATGGTTCCTGATTTAATAATAGAAAAAAGAAATTGACTTAGCGCATGGGAAAGTCCCCCACAAGGACACGCTAATCCATTTACTAGCACAGTTTAGAAAAGGGCACCTAAGCAATATGTTTGATATTAATGTTTTATGATTGGGAATCCCCTTTATTTTTAAAAAGTTTTTTTATCAATGTATTATGAATCGACAAGAATTCAGTTCTTCCATAAAAAGGCCTTCTTACAGCCCTGGGTGGTATCAATATGCATCAGTATGTGAGTTTTTACAGTGACTTGCAACAATTTCAAACTTATTCATCTTTTAAAATGAAATTGGAAACATGGTTTTATAATTTGACTTTTAAGTACTTTATTTTTTGTTCCATAAGACATACCTGACCATAGATTTAGAGGAGGAAAAACAAGAAAAAAACTTTCTGAACCAAATTCTCCCTGCCAGGCTCTGCAACCTACCCCACACTCCTTGCTAGGCTCTGCACCCTGTTCCCCCTCCCTGCCAGGCTCTGTACCCTGTCCCCCTTCTGGTGGTCTAGTGGTAGGCCGGGACAGGGCAGGCAGTCAGGCAGGCCCCATACCTCCCACATACACTCCAGTACCTTAAATCATACCCCCCCATGTACCCCCCAGTACCTAAAATCATCCCTCCACATACCCCCGTACCTTTTTTTTTTTTTTTAAATCCATACCTTTTAAATCATACCCCCCGTACCTTTTTTTATATCCCTCACTAGACAGCTCTCGTACTCAGCGGCACACAGGTCAGTAGCGCAGAAGTGAGGTGTGAGCTTTCTGCGTTCCTGCCTGGCCCCGCGCTATTTTCTGAATGGTTGGCATCAGTTCTCGCGAGTCCCACGAGAACTGATGCCAGCCATTCAGAAAGTAGCAGTGGGCCCAAACGGGAGCGCGTAAAGCTTGCTCCTGACACCTATGCTCCTGACCTGAGTACGAGAGCATCTAGCAAGGGAGGGATACCGCTGGACCACCATGCTATTTATAAAAGGTAACGGCAACGGCAGAGAGTGGGGTGTTTTGAAAAAGTGCAGCGGCGGCAGGAGGGTGTTTTACAATGCTAGGGAGAGTACAAATTTTGTATCTTCGCTACATAAGACGCACCGAGATTTCCACCCACTTTTGGGTGGAAAAAAGTGCATCTTATGGAGCGAAAAATAAGTAAGTTTAGTTTACTTAGTATGCATCTTATTCTTAGGATAAGCAGTATAAAATCTCTCTTACTATTTGGGATCTAGGTTGGCCACTGTTGGAAACAGGATACTGGGCTTGATGGACCTTCGATCTGTCCCAGTATGGCAATTCTTATGTTAGCACTCAATCAAAATATAATGGCTCTCAGTCTCATAAATCTGGAAACAGACAAAAAATATAGACTGATGTATCAAATGTTTATACCCGTGGAGTTCTCAGATACCTACACCGTCAAATCATATACGATTGTTCAAACGGCTTTTATAGGTATGAGTATCAATCATTGAGCTCCACTTGTTTTTTATTGCTATAAAGTGTAAATATAATCAACTTTAAATAAAGCACTTATCTTTACGTGGTGGCTTTTGTGTCATGCCAAATTCACACTGTGCCCAACGGGACCCGTTTCGCCTTAGTAAGGGCTTCTTCACGGGTCTGAGGCTTCTATAAACACAGAGAATAATAATTTACTTCTACTTGCTAACATAAACATTTGCAAAACATTTTTAAAATTAGGTTTACTCACTGTGCTGTTCATACAGCGTCTTTGACAAAATGGCGTTAGCAAATGTAAGACGCCATGCATGCGCTATAAAGATGTTTCAATTAAATAACATCTGTGAATCTTAAAGGGACATGTGTCAAATCAACATAATGTAACAGTTATTATAAGATCTAAAAGAAAGCACTCCAATCCATATTTGCATTTAGGCCTCCCGGTTTTAACGATCCTAAGTGAAAAATCCAGCGGGACTCTTTTTGTAATAAATTTCTCTGTCTATCACCGCCGCGTGAGTTTGGAATTACACGATCTATTGCAAAACATTTGAGTTCCCTAAAGCTGTGTTGTAACTGATTGCAATGTTCTACTATGGGTGCTGTACTTCTCATGCATTTAATGTTGGATTTATGTTCAATAATTCTCGTCTTTAACGATCTGATAGATTTTCCAACATACCATTTTTTGCATGGACACATGATAACATAGACTATATAGTCTGAGGAACAGGTAAGAAAATGATTTATAGAATAAACTTTCTCATCTTTTGGGCTAGTGAATTCCTTCAGTTGAATCATATTCTCACAAACGCTGCATTTGCCACATTTATAAAAACCTTTTGGTAACAAATTTTCATCTCTTGATTTTACTTTTTGAAAATTTGCTGGTGAAAGTATTTCTTTAAGATTTTTGTCTCGGGCAAAGGCAATGCGTAAATCAGTCTTTTGAAAAGTGGAGTTGGTTCTCATAATTTTCCAATTATTCTTCAGGATGTTGGCGATGCTGTTGCCATACACTGAGTATTTCAATACATCGATACCCCAGGAAGATGCCTTGAATGTAATTAAGAAAACTTTTGATATGAGGAGTAGACCTCACATGATTCCTTCAGAATTTCTCCTACATTTATCAAGAATAGCGATGAAAGATAATTTTTTCATGTTCAACAAAGAAATCTTTAAACAAAAAGTAGGAGTAGCTATGGGTTCTATCTTTGCACCATCGGTGGCCAACCTTCAGAGGGCGGGTATTTGGAGTGGGCAGACTTGGTGGGCTATAGCCCTTTTCTGCCGTCTTTTTCTATGTTTCTATGTTTATATGGCAGACTTTGAATCTACATGGATTGACCACTCGCCTTTTTCATCTAAAATACATAGTTGGTTTAGATATATAGATGATGTTTTGATGTTGTGGACAGGTGATGAAAGAGAACTTTTACTGTTTCTTTCCTGGTTGAACAGCTGTGATTCTAACATTTTTTTCACGATTCAATATTCTCAGCAAAGTCTAAATTATTTAGATGTGATGATTATCCAAAAAGATGGATTTTTTGAATTTGATGTTTTCATAAAAGAAACAGACAGAAATTCATTTCTGTCTTACCACAGTTGTCATCCAGTAAATTTAAAGAAGAACTTGCCATTCTCACAATTTTTGCGCCTAAAAAGAAATTGCTCTACTATTAAAAGATTCAACCAGCGATCTAAAACGTTAATGCAAAAGCTTGAGTGTCGAGGATATCCTAACAATATCCTAAAAAGAGCGTATAAAAGGGCAAAATATTATCATAGGGATTGGCTTTTAAACAAATGTACAAGGAATGAACAAATTATGGAAGAAGACAAAATGACCTGTGTATTGAAATATTATTATTATATTATATTATATTATATTATATTATAATATATTATATAATAAAAAGTATTATAGATGTACACCAAACAGGATTCGTTGCTAAAAGACATTCCTCACATAATACCAGACTGGCACTTCATTCTTTAAACTTAGCGAAAACTATGAATGAACCAGCTTTCTTAATATCGTTAGATGCAGAGAAAGCATTTGATAGAGTGGAGTGGAAATTTATGTATCAAGCTTTAAAATGGTTTGGAATAGGTCCCTTTTTTATTAAAATGATTCAAACATTGTATAGCTCTCCTGGAGCAAGATTAAATATAAATAATAACATTTCAGAAAGATTTAACTTGTTACGGGGGGTTAGACAAGGTTGTCCTTTATCTCCCTTACTTTTTGATATTGTTCTTGAACCCTTATTAATTGCAATAAATCAAACTAAGGGAATAAAGGGGATCACATTTTCAAATTGGGAATATAAATTATCTGCATATGCAGATGATATTCTTTTATATTTGAGGAAACCGGAAGATACCATTCCATGTTTATTAAATTTATTAGATAAATTTGGTAAATTTTCTGGATACAAAATAAATTGGGAAAAATCTGAAGTTCTTCCAATTAATGTCCATTGTACCAAAGGATTATTTGATTCATATTCATTCCAATGGAAAGAGGAAGGAATAAAATATTTAGGAATTGTTATTAAAAATACAATTGATGATACAGTAACAGAAAATGAAAAAATTTTATTAAAAAAAATAACAGAAATGTGCGAGCAATGGAATCCTTTACATCTTTCATGGTGGGGAAGAGTTCAAACAATAAAAATGATGATCTTACCTGTGGTTTGTTATCAAATGAGTATGATTCCGATATTTTTTCAGGGGTCATTTTATAAAAAATTAAATAAAATACTTACAAAATTTGTTTGGTTTGGGAAAAGGCCAAGAATCGCTTTAGCAACATTACAAAAAACAATTAGAGAGGGAGGGGTAAATTTTCCAAATTTTTATAGGTATCATCAAGCCTATATTTTAAGACAGGGTATGTATTGGATCCTCCCAGACCTCATGGAGAATGTACCAGACTGGTTATATTTAGAATGGCGACTCCTGTTTCCATTATATCCGGAACATCTTATAAGTATAACAATGCCCAAGAGATATAAAGATCACAGAATTTTATTAGATACATGGAAAACAATAAGATTTATTAGTAATATTACAACAGATCCAATAACTAAATCGTTACATCAATCCATTTGGGTAAACTCCAGGATCAAAATTGGTGGATTCAAAATAATATGGAAGCAATGGATAATTGCAGGTATACGGTCTTTAAATGATGTTATAGTAAATGGATCCATGCTTAGTTTTTCACAATTGCAACAGAAATTTGGATTGAACATAACACAATATTTTAAATGGATGCAATTGAAGCAAGCCATCCAGGAAGGGTTCCCTGAATGGAAAAATCTTAATACTCAATATAGTTTGCAAATCCTTTGCTTTCAGGCAGATTTTTTGGGACACCAAGCCGCAAAATGGTATAAATTATTATATGGATTTTTAAATAAAAAAAAAAGAACAGGACTTAGGGACATTTGGAGTATTGAGATAGGACAGACAATTTCTGCAACTCAATGGCAAAAATTTTGGTCCTGGAGAATACATACTACAATGTCAGCATCTATGAGTCAAACATGGTTATTTTTATTACATAGAGTTTTATGGACCCCTACTCGGTTACAAAAAATAGATAGTTCTAAATCTAATAGATGCTGGCATTGTAAGGTAGAAATTGGGACATTAGATCATTTAATCTATTTTTGTCCCTGTATAAATGCCTTTTGGAAAACAATTTGGCCCCAAATTAATATATTATTAGAAAATCATGTTGGACTTACATATGACACAATTTTATTTGGAACAGCAATGAGAACACAGAGTCCAATATCAGCAAATAATAATAAACTTTTATTGATATTAACAGGGGTCGCCATACAACAAATTACTCAAAACTGGAAAGATCATACAAAATTAAATTTCACTTTTTGGTGGAATTCTATTTGCCATATATATAAGATGGAAAAAGCAATAGCGTTACAACATGGTTATATTAAAAAATTTAATAAAATCTGGGGACCATTGGCTCTTTTTTCTAAAGATCAGATATCATAGCACAATGATAGATCATATAATAGGGGTTAGGGTGGGTACAATATTATAATAACAGATGATATATAATTTATTGCAAAAGGGGTTTTTATATATGTTTGTATTAAAATATATATTGATGGATATTCAAGTGTATATTGAAAATTATATGTATTATATATTTATCACTTGATGTAAGAAATTTAAAATGAATAAAGAACTTTAAAAAAAAAAAAAAAAAAATGCATGAGAAGTACAGCACCCATAGTAGAACATTGCAATCAGTTACAACACAGCTTTAGGGAACTCAAATGTTTTGCAATAGATCGTGTAATTCCAAACTCATGCGGCGGTGATAGACAGAGAAATTTATTACAAAAAGAGTCCCGCTGGATTTTTCACTTAGGATCGTTAAAACCGGGAGGCCTAAATGCAATTATCCCAGGACAAGCAGGCAGGTATTCTCACTAGTGGGTGATGTCATCCAACAGAGCCCCGATACGGACATCTTGAAAGCATGTCTTGCTTGAAGAAGCTTAGAAGTTTCGAGATGCCCGCACCGCGCATGCGCCAGTGCCTTCCCGCCCGATGTACCGGGCGTGTCTCCTCAGTTCTTTTCTTTCCGCGGAGCTGAGAAGTTATCTTCAATCTGCGCTGACTGAATTTCAGTTTTTCTTTGCCTTCTTTGACCCGCGTTTTGGTTTATTTCTTTGAATTCACTTTATTTTACTTTATTTAAAAAAAATAAAAAAAAAAGTTCAAAATTATTTCTTCCGGCGGTTCGGCCGGCCCGGCCTCGTGGCTGCGGCCTACCTCTTTCGACATTGCAGCGTCGATTTTCCGGCCTATGTCACGGCCAATCACCGGTTTTAAAAAGTGCAGCAAGTGCCAGCGTGCGATTTCGTTGACGGACCCGCATCGACGCTGCCTTCAGCGTCTTGGTCCGGACCACGTTCCGAAATCGTGCAGGCCTTGTTCCACGCTCACTGCGCGCTCGTTTAAGCGGCGTTGCTTACTTTGGGAGTCGATGTTCAAGATGGAGACTGCCAAGGATCTGTCTGCTTCTACATCTGCTGAGGTTTCACCGATTCGCTCGAAACCTGCATCGACGACTTCCGCATCCGGCATCGTGAAGCCAGCATCGTTTACACCAGCTGCGGCTTCCAGTTCCGCTGCGGCGCCTGCCTCTGTCTCTTCGGTTCAGGTACCGCCTTCCACTGTCCCTCCCGTGGTCATCAAGGTGCCCAAAGCTACTAAGCAGAAGCACTTGGCCGCGAAGGAGCGCGAAGACCGTGCAGGAGGACCCCCTTTCGGTGCGGATCCCTCCATATCGGCTTCGCTTCGATCCCTGCTGGAAGCTCAGTTTGTCGAGCTTATGCAAACTATGGGACCCCGGCTTATCGCCAACATTCAGGGTGAAGTCCGAGCACCGGTCCCTGAGGGCGGTCCGCCCCCTCCCCCTCCCCCTCGCCGTTCGATCTCGCTGCTCGACGAGGGGGATCGGCGGAGGGCGGCGGATGCCTCCAGGAGGGCTTCCCTTCCTGATATGCCACCTTTAGAGCCCATTACTCCTCCAAGGCAACAGGGCGCTGGGACGGTCCCTGATATTCGGAGTCCTGGGCATACTGCATCGCAGGAAGAGTTCTTCCGCACTCCATACCAGACTTGGGTGGCGCTGCGTGAGTCCGCGTCCTTGCCACCTCTGCGATCCACCGCTTCGAGCCCCATCCATTCCTTAGAGGCTTCGGGGGATCGTGCGATGCACAGAAGTTCTCGCTCCCCATCCCGGCACCGGGAGGGGCATCGTTCTCGTCATTCATCTCGACACTCCTCACGTCATTCGGAAGTGTCCCCACAGAAAAAGATGCAACGTTTGGGATACTCATCGTCCGATGTTTCCCAACCGGAGGGACCAGAGTATGAGGAACCATCTACCTCTTATTCTCCATGCCGGTCTCAGCTCTCCCTAGACCCGGAGGCTTCCACTTCGTCTAGTCCGTCTCGGCGGCCGGCCTTGGCGGACCAATTGTCTTTCTCATCTTTTCTCCGACAGATGGCGGATGACTTAGATGTGACTTTGGATACTGGATCTAAATATTCTAAAGAGTATTTGGATACGATGCATTTGCCTCACCCTCCGGCGGAGACTCTTCGGCTTCCTTTGCATAAATTGCTGGACCAGACTTTCATGCGCTGTTTTGAGACACCGTATTCTATCCCTGCGGTTCCCAGCAAGCTGGATGCTCGATACCGCATCGTTCACCACAAGGGGTTTGAGGGAGCTCAACTTTCTCATCAGTCTCTGCTGGTCGAGTCTTCTCTCAAGCGTTCTCACCCTTCCCAGGTCTACGCTTCTGTGCCTCCGGGCAGGGAGGGGAGAACGATGGACAAGTTTGGTAGACGAGTTTACCAAAATTCGATGATGGCGACTCGAGTGCTCAATTACAATTTCTTCTTCTCTTCTTATTTGGATTTCTTCTTGCCGGTCCTCCGCAAGTTCGTCCCTTTCATCGATGCTGAAGCTCGTTTCCAGTTTGAGGAGGTGGTGGCAACCCTGTCCCAGTTGCGGCTGCAGCTGATGCAATCCTCATACGATGCCTTCGAGCTCTCGGCACGTGCTGCGGCCTGCTCAGTCGCCATGCGTCGCCTGGCCTGGCTTCGCACTATTGATATGGATCCAAACCTCCAAGACAGATTGGCTAATGTGCCTTGTGCGGGAGCGGATCTATTCGATGAGTCTATCGAGACTGTCACTAAAAAGCTTTCGGACCACGAGAAGTCTTTTCAATCCATTCTGCGTCCTAAGCCTAAGCCTCAACAGTCTCGTCCATCTAGACCGCCTCAAATCTACCAGAGGCGTTATCAACCAAGACAGGCTCCCCTAGCGAGACAGCCTGCGAAGAGGCAGCCTCCACAGAAGTCTCAGCAGAAGCCTCAGATGCCGGCTGCACCCAAGGCCACTCAGCCCTTTTGACTCTCTTCCAGGGAGCATAACCGACGTTCTGTCTTCCCTTGTTTTTCCCATCGGGGGTCGACTCCACCATTTTTATCATCAATGGGAGTCGATCACCTCGGACCTTTGGGTCCTTACCATCGTAAGAGAGGGATACTCTCTTCATTTCCAACGGGTCCCCCCGGACCACCCTCCAAGAGAGTATCCTTCCAACTCGATGCAGACCGCTCTTCTTCTACAGGAGGCGCAGGCTCTGCTTCGGCTTCGAGCCGTCGAGCCGGTGCCAGTAGATCAGCAAAACCGGGGGTTCTACTCCCGGTATTTCTTGGTTCCGAAGAAGACGGGCGATCTGCGTCCCATTTTGGACCTTCGAGTCCTCAACAAGTTTTTGGTCAAGGAGCGGTTCCGCATGCTGACCCTTGCCTCTCTCTACCCCCTACTCGAGCAGAACGATTGGTTATGCTCTCTGGACCTCAAGGAGGCCTACACTCACATCCCGATTCATCCGGCCTCCCGCAAGTTCCTCAGATTTCGGGTGGGACATCTACATCTGCAGTATCGAGTGCTTCCATTTGGCCTTTCCTCTTCGCCCAGAGTCTTCACGAAGTGTCTGGTGGTGGTGGCCGCTGCACTCCGGAACATGGGTCTTCAGGTGTTTCCATACCTCGACGACTGGCTCATCAAGGCCCCGTCGGCCCCAGAGGTCATTTTGGCGACCTTGACCACGATTTGTTTTCTGCAGAGCTTGGGCTTCGAGATCAACTTTCCCAAGTCACATCTTCAGCCCACCCAGACTCTCCCCTTCATCGGGGCGGTCCTGGATACCATCCAACTTCGAGCGTTCCTCCCTCCTCAGCGCATGGATGCTCTTCTTCTACTCTGCCAGTCGGTGTCTTCTCGCCCGTCCATCTCAGCGAGACACATGATGGTCCTCTTGGGTCACATGGCATCCACAGTTCATGTGACGCCTTTTGCCAGACTACATCTCAGAATTCCTCAATGGACCTTGGCATCTCAGTGGACTCAGGTCTCCGACCCATTGTCCCGACACATTGTAGTCACTCCTGCTCTACGGCAGTCTCTTCTTTGGTGGATGACCTCTTCGAATCTATCCAGAGGTTTGCTGTTTCACTCTCCTCCCCACCAGAAGGTTCTCACGACCGATTCATCGAACTATGCATGGGGAGCTCATCTGGATGGTCTTCGCACTCAGGGGTTCTGGACCAGTGCGGAACGACTCCATCAAATCAATCTTCTGGAGCTCAGAGCCATCTTCAATGCTCTTCAGGCTTTTCAACATCTCCTTCACGACATGGTGGTCCTAATTCGCACCGACAATCAGGTCGCCATGTATTATGTAAACAAGCAAGGAGGCACGGGCTCGGCCTCCCTTTGCCAGGAAGCTCTTCGAGTCTGGGATTGGGCGGTCCGCCACAACACCTTCCTCAGGGCTGTCTACATTCAGGGGAAGGACAATGTCTTGGCAGACAAATTGAGCCGTCTTCTCCAACCTCACGAATGGACGCTCAATTCCAAACCCCTTCATCAGATATTTGCACAATGGGGGACACCTCAGATAGACCTCTTTGCAGCCCCCCACAACTTCAAGCTGCCTCAGTTTTGCTCCAGGATCTACACTCCTCTCCGCCTCGAGGCAGACGCCTTTCTACTGGAGTGGGGGAATCGCTTCCTTTATGCGTTTCCTCCCTTTCCTCTCATTCAGAAGACTCTGGTCAAGTTAAGATCAGACCGTGCCACCATGATCCTGATTGTTCCTCGGTGGCCCAGACAACCTTGGTTCTCCCTTCTACTTCAACTCAGCAGCAGGGAACCAATACTTCTTCCAGTGTTTCCTTCACTGCTTACTCAACATCAAGGTTCACTGCTTCATCCCAACCTGCAGTCTCTCCACCTGACAGCTTGGTTCCTTTCAACATAACCCCTCACCAGTTCTCTCAGGCTGTGAGGGAGGTCTTGGAGGCTTCCAGGAAGCCTGCTACTCGACAATGCTATTCCCAAAAATGGACGAGATTCTCGACCTGGTGTATTTCCAATGCTACAGAACCTCAGAAAGCTTCTCTATCGTCTGTATTGGACTATCTTCTACACCTGTCCCAGTCTGGTCTCAAGTCTACTTCTATACGAGTCCACCTGAGTGCTATTGCGGCTTTCCATCAGCCTCTACAGGGGAAACCTTTGTCTGCTCATCCTGTGGTTTCCAAATTTATGAAAGGACTTTTTCATGTCAATCCTCCTATCAAACCTCCTCCTGTGGTTTGGGATCTCAATGTTGTCCTGTCTCATCTTATGAAGCCTCCGTTTGAACCTCTCAAAACGGCTCCTCTTAAGTATCTCACCTGGAAGGTGGTTTTCCTGGTGGCCCTCACGTCAGCTCGCCGAGTCAGTGAGCTTCAGGCCCTAGTGGCAGATCCACCCTTCACTGTATTCCATCATGACAAGGTGGTTCTCCGTACTCATCCAAAATTCTTACCTAAAGTGGTCTCTGAATTTCACATCAATCAATCCATCGTGCTTCCAGTGTTTTTTCCAAAGCCTCATTCTCATCCTGGAGAATCTGCTTTGCACACTCTGGACTGTAAACGTGCTCTGGCTTTCTACTTGGATCGCACAAAGCCACACAGAACTGCACCTCAACTTTTCGTCTCCTTTGATCCAAGCAAGTTGGGACGACCTGTATCGAAGCGCACCATCTCTAACTGGATGGCGGCTTGTATCTCTTCCTGCTATGCCCAGGCTGGATTATCCCTTCCCTGTAAGGTCACAGCCCACAAGGTCAGAGCAATGGCAGCCTCTGTAGCCTTCCTCAGATCGACACCGATTGAGGAGATTTGTAAGGCTGCCACTTGGTCCTCGGTTCATACCTTCACCTCTCATTATTGTCTGGATACTTTCTCCAGACGGGATGGACAGTTTGGCCAAACTGTATTACAAAATTTGTTTTCTTAAGTTGCCAACTCTCCCACCATCCCATTGGGGTTAGCTTGGAGGTCACCCACTAGTGAGAATACCTGCCTGCTTGTCCTGGGATAAAGCAATGTTACTTACCGTAACAGTTGTTATCCAGGGACAGCAGGCAGCTATTCTCACGTCCCACCCACCTCCCCTGGGTTGGCTTCTCAGGCTAGCTACCTGAACTGAGGAGACACGCCCGGTACATCGGGTGGGAAGGCACTGGCGCATGCGCGGTGCGGGCATCTCGAAACTTCTAAGTTTCTTCAAGCAAGACATGCTTTCAAGATGTCCGTATCGGGGCTCTGTCGGATGACATCACCCACTAGTGAGAATAGCTGCCTGCTGTCCCTGGATAACAACTGTTACGGTAAGTAACATTGCTATATGGATTGGAGTGCTTTCTTTTAGATCTTATAATAACTGTTACATTATGTTGATTTGACACATGTCCCTTTAAGATTCACAGATGTTATTTAATTGAAGCATCTTTATAGCGCATGCATGGTGTCTTACATTTGCTAACGCCATTTTGTCAAAGACGCTGTATGAACAGCACAGTGAGTAAACCTAATTTTAAAAATGTTTTGCAAATGTTTATGTTAGCAAGTAGAAGTAAATTATTATTCTCTGTGTTTATAGAAGCCTCAGACCCCTGAAGAAGCCATTACTAAGGCGAAACGGGTCCCGTTGGGCACAGAGTGAATTGGGCACAGTGTGAATTCTTATGTTAGCCAAGTATAGGACAATGAAGCCATTATGACATCACTGATGAGGTTGGCTCTTAGGCATTGGTGGAATGAGGCTTTATGACACAGGTGTCAAACTCATCCAGCCCGCCTGGCTGTTTTATGTGGCCCACGGTGCGATGCGGTGTTTTCATTGTCACCACTGGTGTTATCTTCTGACCGGCTCCCTCCTTCTCACTGCCACAGTGTGTACAAAGCTGTGGGTGGCGGCTCCTACACATATCCTACGCCTGAACTGGAAGCCTTCTCTCTGATGTTGTGTCAGAGGGAATACTTCTGGATGATGCGCGAGGAGCCATCGCCCGCGGCTTTGTACACACTGCGTCAGTGAGGAGGAGGGAGCCAGCCAGAAGATAACACCGGGAGCAGCAGTGAAAAACACATCCTAAACCAAATTGCCATATACGGGGCACAGACTGTGCAAGTCTGCCTAGTAACGGCCCTTGTTATTCAATTAATGTTAATCAATTCATTTTCTAATTAGAGATCCTCTATGTTCATCCCCAAATTTTTTTGAATTCTGACATCATCTTCATCTCTACCACCATCCTCAGGAGGGCATTCCAGGTATTTCCTAACATTATTTCTAAGTCTACCACTCCGCAACCTCAATTTATGTCCTCTGGTTTTACCATTCCCTTTATGCTATTGAGATGTGAGAGGTGGGTATTATAAGTTGGATGTTTAATAGTATTTTTTAATTTTGCTACTTGCTTCAAGCTACCCAGTGCAGTGAGCCATCGAGTTTAGTAAATAAAAGGTCTCCTCCACTTCACAGTTAATTCTTTCTGTGAAATGCTAAGATTATTGATCTGCAGTATATAAAACTGTTAAACTGTAGTTTCTATGATGCGGCTGTGTAATTTTTTTCAGTGTTCCTGAGGGCCTGGAAGATGTTTCCAAATACCCCGATCTAGTGGCAGAATTACTCAGTAGGAACTGGTCAGAAGAAGAAGTCAAAGGTGCTCTGGCCTTAAACCTGCTTCGTGTCTTTGAGGCAGTGGAGAAGGTGAGCAGTACGATCATCGCTTTTGGGTCACAAAAAGCAGGTCAGCTTGCCACTGTGGGCATTATAGGGAAACCTTTCTAATGAGAACTAAATATCCCAGGCAAAATCCCTTATGTAGGAACTTTGAGGACATATAATTACCCAAATTATTTGTTATAGGCTAACTAGTTTGTCTAGAGGATGATTTGCACATAAGTGTTCCTTAGACTCTTGTAGTCCTGGTAATAGAGGCAAACAAGGACCACATTCTGGAAATATGTTACAATTTATTGGTAACATAAAAATAAATGTATAACATATATGTATGAGAGGTGTTCAATAATTTATCAACCTGAGTATGAAATAGAGATTTGCGTGGGGACAGAAATCCCACTCGTCTCCACCCGTCCCCGTGAGGACTCCCACCCATCCCCGTGAGGACTTCCACCCGTCCCCGCGAGGAATCCCCTCCGTCCCCGCCAATCCCTATAAACTTCATAAATAGTTATTTCAGTTAATTATGCTACTGAATTAAAGGCTCTGGTAGAAACCCATTTAAAAATAAGCAAAAAGACTTTATTAATTTGGAAATATTAATTGGGAAGAATACATACTTTGTAAACGGGTTTCTATCAGAGCCTCTAATGTTTATAAATTTTTATCAACACAACTAATATACTACTTTATCCTGAAGCAAAAAAAAAAAAAAAAAAATTTCCTACCTTTGTTGCCTGGTTTCTGCTTTCCTCATGTTCTCATTCAATTCCTTCCATCCACTGTCTCTTCTCTCTGCGTCTTCCATTTGCTCTGTTACTGTGCCTCTCCCTTTCTCCCCCCTTCCAAATTGGTCTGGCACCCATCTTCTTCCCTCCACTCCCCCCATAGTCTGGCATCTCTGTCTTCTTCCCTGCCAGCGTCTTCTCCCCACTCTCTCTTCCCCATTTCCTTTCAGTGTCCTTCTCCCCCCCATCTTCCCCATTTCCTATCAGCATCCTTCTCCCCCCTCTGTCTTCCACATGTGTTTTCAGTGTCCTTCTCCCCCCTGTCTTCCCCATGTCCTTTTAGCGTCCTTCTCCACCCCTTTGTCTTCCCCATGTCCTTTCAGCGTCCTTCTTCCCCATGTCCTTTCAGGGTCATTCTCCCCCTTCTGTCTTCCCCATGTGCTTTCAGCGTCCTTCTCCCCCCTCCCGTCCTCCCCATGTCCTTTCAGCATCCTTCTCCACCCCTTTGTCTTCCCCAGTACTTTCAGCGTCCTTCTCCCCCCTCAGTTTTACCCATTTCCCTTAAGCGTCTTTTCTTCTCCACTCCACCTTTCCTCCCTTTCTCCCTCCCTGCCCCTTACCTTTGTGGCGCTTCCCCACCCGACCAACAACAGAACAGGCCCGGTCGGACAGGACAGGGAGGTTTGTCAGCCGAGCCTGTTGTCGGTCAATCGGGGGAAGCGCCACAAGGGTAAGGGGACCTGACCGGCTGTGCACACTCCCCCCCTCCCATGGCTGCACCCGGGGCGGACCGCCCCCCGCTTTGGTACGCCACTGCCTTCTCCCTACCTGCCCTGCCGCACACAGCCGACCGAAAGTCTTCCCGTTGTCAGCACTGATGTCGGATGAAGGGAGGGCTTTGCTTAAGCCCTCCCTCCGACGTCAGCGCTGACATTGGGGAAGACTTCCGATTGGCTATGTGTGCTGCAGCAGGGCAGGCAGAAAATGGAAGATGAGGCCTTGCAGCAGGGCAGATAGGAAAGGCATTGAACCCCGCGGGATCCCTGAGAGCACGAGGGGCGTTCCCACGGGATCCCTGCGACCCTAGGGGGCGTCCCCACAGGATCCCCATGACCCAAAGGGGGAAACCGCGGGATTCCCGTCATCCCCGTTCCCGTGCAGCTCTCTAGTATGAAAGTAGCAAGCATATTGAAACAAGTCTGTGCATGTTGTGACATGTCTCAAGGTTACTCATGCATTATAGCTGTGACTCAGTGCAAGTCTTAACATTCCAAGAGAGAGGATGTCAGGAGAGTCTGCATGCAAATCAAGTAAGAAACTGCTAGATTTGGAACACTGTTCAGTGATAAAATTTCTCACAAAAGAAGGGAAAAAGCCAAAGGAAATCCATGAATGTATGACTGCAGTTTATGGTCCCCATTATCCTACAAAGTAAAATTTTGGAGCAAGCAGCTTAAGTGGGGTAGAGAGTTAATTGAAGATGACCCTCACACCGGATAGCCTGTGGAAGCAACTTCCACAGAAATGTGCAAGAAAGTCGAGGATTTAATTTTGTCAGACAGATGAATTAAGGTTTCCCAAATAGCTGAAGAAATGGGCATCTCGGCAGGTACGGTTTGGAGAATAATTCATGGAAAGTTGGGCATATCCAAGGTTTGTGCAAGATGGGTTCCAAGAATGCTGATGCCATGTCTGAAGGCCATGAGGCACTAGTGCTGTCAGGAGGACTTGGAGACTAAGTGAACTTTTTTCATCGTTTGGTGACTGGAAACGAGACGGGTCTACCACAGAGATCTTGAGTCCAAATGGAATCAATGCAGTCGAACCACAAGTCACCCTCCACCTCCAAAAAATTCAAGACTGAAAAATCTGCAAGCAAAGTAATGGCAACTGTCTTCTGGGATGATGAAGGACTTTTGCTCCTGGAGTTCAAGCCTCACAATTCAACCGTAACCACATGTCAACACAATGATCACTTTGCCATCCGAGAACGTGGGTTTCAGCAGCTGAACCATCCAGCCTACAGTCCTGACCTGGCTCCCTTGTATTATTTCCTGTTTCGAGTTTTGAAAAAATCTCTCCAGGACAGCAGTTTTCAAGTGATGAAGGTGTCAAGAAAGCTATGACATCCTGGTTTGAAGGTCAAACAGAAGAATTCTTTTCAAAGGGATTAAAGTCATTGCAGGAAAAGTGAAAGGAGTGGCCTTAGGGATCTCACCAATCGGAGTCTTAGGCCACTCCCAGTGCATCCCAGAATGCACTGGAAAGAGGCCCTAAGACTCCGGTTGGCCAGGTGCCTGGGCCAATTAGGGCTTTAGGCCCCTCCCCAGTGCATCCCAGGATGCGCCAGGAAGGGGAAGGCCCACCATTCTGAAGAGGCAGGCCTGCCAGCCGGAGGGAGTAGACATCCCTTTGGCCAGCCTTCCTGTTAAAGGTATGGGGGGTCTGGGTGTGCCAGCAGGAGGGAGTGGGCATCCTTCCTGCCACAGACAGTGTGGGGGGGAGGGGGGTTCAGGGGTGGCAATGGGAGGTTGGGCATCCCTTCTGCCAGCTGACATGCCGTGGGGTTCAGGGGTTCCCTGCCACTGACACTCAACTGATCATGGCAGGGAAATTCCCTAGTTGCAATCTGTGACATGGATGCCAGTTAGAGAATTGGGGTGGTTAAGCGGAGTTAAGCACTTCTATAATAGGATGCCTGTGTGTGATTCTGAAAAGCCGCTTAGGTGGCTGCAAAGACTGGGTATCCTATAGAGAATCAGCGACTTTTGTGTCCTTACGCAAGTTGCTTTTCAGAGTCTCTCTGAGCCTATCTTACCACTGTTTAACATCTAACTTGTTCATCCTTATTTTCTTCATTTGGGTCTGCTTTCCATTTGCTAAAAGAGGCTTTGATCATGTCTTCCTCCTATTAAACCATACTACCTTTTTGGATGTGTGAAATACAGACTTTTTTTTTTTTTCCAGCATGCCTGCAATCTCTTATTAGTCTCTCAAATACTCTCATTTCTTTTATAGGTGAAGAATGACTTGGCCAACACCACAGCCGCTGATGAACCCATCTCCTATGAACAAATCAAGGGGTCATGTCGAACCTCCTATGGATACAATGATGGAGGGAAGAGCTTACATGACCTGCCTACTTTTCCCATAATCTCACTCCTGTACATTCTCCTCATTTTAAAATAAAGCATTTGCAACATTTTGGTTGACCAATACCTTGTCAGTCATAGACTCCATGCTGTTTACCAGTCTTTTAACCATTGTGGGCAAGACATTCTGTTGTTCAACGGCTCCTCCCTTCTGCGTCTATTCCTTTCTCTCCTCTCTTCAACCTTCCAAAGTACTTTAGATCAATGTAGTCTTGTTAGAATGTTTATTTTCTTATTTTTTCCTCTATCTCTATTTTTCACTTCTTTATTATTCTCCAGGTACGTTAGTTAGATTGTGAGCCTTCGGGACAGTAAGGGAATTTCTAAGTATCTTTCTTACTTATAATTTTAATGCACCCTAATGTATATTTTCTGTAAATCGCTTAGAACCTAACGGATTAGCGATATATAAGAAATAAAGCACAGTTACTTACCGTAACAGGTGTTATCCAGGGACAGCAGGCAGATATTCTTGACTGATGGGTGACGGCACCGACGGAGCCCCGGTACGGACAATTTTAGAGTGATTGCACTCTAAGAACTTGGAAAGTTCTAGCAGGCCGCATCGCGCACGCGCGAGTGCCTTCCCGCCCGACAGAGGCGCGCGGTCCCCAGTTAGGATAAGCCAGCTAAGAAGCCAACCCGGGGAGGTGGGTGGGACGCAAGAATATCTGCCTGCTGTCCCTGGATAACACCTGTTACGGTAAGTAACTGTGCTTTATCCCAGGACAAGCAGGCAGCATATTCTTGACTGATGGGTGACCTCCAAGCTAACAAAAAGAGGGATGGAAGGTAGGTTGGCCATTAGGAAAACAAATTTTGCAAAACAGATTGGCCGAAGTGTCCATCCCGTCTGGAGAATGCATCCAGACAATAGTGAGATGTAAAAGTGTGAACTGAGGACCATGTAGCAGCCTTGCAGATTTCCTCAATAGGCGTGGAACGGAGGAAAGCCACAGATGCTGCCATAGCTCTAACTCTATGGGCCGTGACAGAACCTTCCAGTGTCAGTCCGGATTGAGCATAACAAAATGAAATGCACGCTGCAAGCCAATTTGACAACGTACGTTTAGTAACAGGACGTCCTAATTTATTCGGATCAAAGGACAGAAAGAGTTGGGGAGATGATCTGTGGGGCTTAGTACGCTCTAAATAGTAAGCTAGAGCCCGCTTACAGTCCAAAGTATGCAGAGCCTGTTCTCCAGAATGCGAGTGAGGTTTTGGAAAGAAGACAGGCAGAACAATAGATTGGTTGAGATGGAATTCAGAGACAACCTTAGGGAGAAACTTTGGATGTGTACGCAGAACCACCTTGTCATGATGGAAGACTGTAAAAGGTGGATCCGCAACTAGTGCATGTAGCTCACTGACCCTCCTGGCAGAGGTAAGAGCAATAAGGAAAAGTACCTTCCAAGTGAGAAACTTGAAAGAAGCGGTAGCCAAAGGTTCAAATGGAGGCTTCATTAAGGCGGAAAGAACTATATTGAGATCCCAGATAACAGGATGGGCTTTAAGAGGTGGTTTCACATTGAAAAGACCCCGCATGAATCTGGACACCAAGGGATGAGCTGAGAGGAGTTTTCCATGGACTGGCTCATGAAAAGCAGCAATAGCACTAAGGTGGACTCTGATGGAAGTAGACTTGAGGCCAGAGTCAGACAAAGAAAAAAGATAATCCAACAACGTCTCCACTGCAAGGGAAGTGGGATCAAAATGATGAAGAAGACACCAGGAAGAAAATCGAGTCCACTTCTGAAGGTAACATTGCAGAGTGGCCGGTTTCCTGGATGCGTCCAGAATGGAGCGAACGGGCTGAGACAAAGAGTATCAGTCGAAGTCAGCCCGAGAGATACCAAGCTGTCAGGTGCAGAGACTGGAGGTTGGGATGTAGAAGGGTCTCCTGCTGTTGTGTAAGCAGAGAAGGAAACAGTGGAAGAAGAAAAGGTTCCCTGGAACTGAGTTGAAGTAGAAGGGAGAACCAATGTTGCCTGGGCCACCATGGAGCAATCAGAATCATGGTGGCTCGTTCCCTCTTGAGCTTGAACAAGGTTCTTAACATGAGAGGCAGAGGAGGGAAAGCGTACAGGAACAGATTGGACCAATCGAGGAGAAATGCATCTGCTGCCAGACGGTGGGGAGAGTAGAGTCTGGAGCAGAATAGGGGCAGCTGGTGATTGTGAGGAGCTGCAAAGAGGTCTATCTGAGGAGTGCCCCACTGAGCGAAGATGGACTGTAGAGTTAAAGGATCGAGTGTCCACTCGTGAGGCTGGAGAATTCTGCTGAGCTTGTCCGCCAAGGAATTCTGTTCTCCCTGAATGTAGATAGCTTTCAGGAATAGATGGTGATCTGTGGCCCAAGCCCAAATCTTCTGGGCTTCTTGGCACAAGAGGCAAGAGCCTGTCCCACCCTACTTGTTGATGTAGTACATCACAACTTGATTGTCTGTGCACAGCAGGAGGACTTGAGGAAAGAGAAGATGCTGGAAGGCCTTGAGGGCATAAAACATTGCTCTGAGTTCCAGGAAATTGATGTGATGCTTCATTTCCTGAGCTGTCCAAAGTCCTTGAGTTTGGAACTCGTTCAAATGAGCTCCCCAGGCATAAGGGGAGGCGTCGGTGGTGAGGACAAGTTGATGAGGAGGTAGATGGAACAGAAGACCTCTGGAGAGATTTGAGGATATCAACCACCATTGTAGAGACTGACGAAGAGATGATGTTACAGATATGTGACGTGAGCAAGGATCCATCGCTTGGGACCACTGGGTAGCTAGGGGTCCATTGAGGAGTGCGCAGGTGAAGACGTGCAAGTGGTGTGACATGAACTGTGGAGGCCATGTGACCCAAGAGTATCATCATTTGCTTGGCAGAGATGGAACGTTGTGGAAGCACCTGCTGACATAGAGATTGAAACGTTTGAAGACGGTTGGACGGCAGAAACGCTCTCATGAGGACTGTGTCCAAGATTGCTCCAATGAATTGAAGTCTCCGAGTGGGGATGAGATGAGATTTGGGTAGATTGATCTCGAACCCCAGCAAACATAGAAATAGAATGGTCTGGTTGGTGGCCTGGAGTACTGTCTGAGATGAATTGGCCTTTATTAACCAATCGTCCAGGTAAGGAAACACCTGAAGGTGGTGGGAACGTAGAAAAGCAGCCACCACAATCAGACATTTGGTAAACACTCTTGGAGAGGAGGCAAGACCGAAGGGTAGCACCTTGTACTGGTAATGACAACGATTGATCATGAAGCGTAGGTACTGTCTGGAGGCCAGATTGATCGGTATGTGAGTGTATGCTTCTTTGAGATCGAGGGAACATAGCCATTCGCCTTGATTGAGAAGAGGGTAAAGAGAGCATTCTGAATTTCTCTTTGACCAAGCATTTGTTGAGATCGCGAAGATCTAGGATGGATCTGAGATCTCCTGTTTTTTTGGGAACTAGAAAATAACGGGAGTAGAATTCCTGCCCCTTTTGATCTAGAGGAACTTCCTCTGTGGTGTTCAGAAGGAGGAGGGATTGAACCTCCTGAAGAAGGAGTGAAACCTGAGGAGTGTTCAAAGCAGACTCTCTTGGCAGACTTTGGGCAGGAAGTGTCTGAAAGTTGAGAGAGTAGCCGTGGCGGATGATGTTGAGGACCCACTGATCCGAGGTGATGGTTTCCCAACGGCTTATGAAAAGAGTAAGGCGTCGTCCTATGGGCTGCGGAAGGTGGGCGGCAGGATGGAGACTGGCTATGTCCTGGAGAACCACGTCAAAAGGGTTGAGTGGATTTTTGTGAAGGGGGAGGCTTCACCTGTTGTTGCTGCTGTGCTGGTCTAGCAGCTTGCCTCTGTTGTTGCCTCTGACGCCTGGGTTGCTGCGGGGCCTGTGGTAAAGGAAGAGCCACAAATTACGCTGGTAGGCCGACTGTTGGCGAAAAGGCCTGGTAGGTGGGGTTTTCTTTTTTGTTTTAAGGAGAGTGTCCCACCGAGTCTCATGAGCTGAGAGCTTTTGGGTAGTGGAGTCCATGGATTCTCCAAACAGCTCATCCCCCAAGCAAGGTGCATTGGCCAGGCGATCTTGGTGATTGACATCGAGTTCTGAAACTCTAAGCCAGGCCAGTCGCCGCATGGCCACTGACATAGCCGTGGCCCTAGAGGTCAGCTCAAAGGTATCATAGATTGATCTGACCATGAACTTACGAAGTTGTAAGAGCGATGAAGAAGTTTGGCGAAAGGCAGATTTTTTACGGTCAGGGAGGTATTTCTCAAAAGTTGACAAAGTCTGAATGAGATGCTTAAGGTAGAACGAAAAATAGAAAGCATAGTTCCCAGATCTATTAGCTAGCATCGCATTCTGATACAACCGTTTGCCAAACTTATCCATGGCCTTACCTTCTCTGCCAGGAGGGACAGAGGCGTACACACTAGCCCCCGTGGATTTCTTTAAAGTAGATTCTACCAGTAAAGACTCATGGGGGAGTTGCGGTTTGTCAAAGCCCGGAATAGGTATGACCTTATATAAGGAGTCCAGTTTGCGAGGAGCTCCTGGAATGGTCAAAGGTGTCTCTAGATTTTTATAGAAAGTCTCTCGCAAAATATCATGGAGAGGCAATTTTAAGAATTCCCTTGGAGGCTGGTCAAAGTCCAGTGCATCGAGAAATGCCTTGGATTTTTTGGATTCAGCCTCCAAGGGAATAGAGAGAGAGTCGCACATCTCTTTGAGAAAAGAGGTGAAAGAAGTTGCATCAGGTTTGGAGGATGGATCTAAACCAGAAGGATCCTCGTCCCCTGACAAACACTCTCCCTCAGAGAGGAAAGGCTCCTCTGAATCACCCCACAGATCAGGGTCCCTCACTTGAAAGCTACGGTCCCGTGACTCCGGTGTGGAGGGTTCTAGGTGTCGAGTTTTGTGAGTTGACTTACCAGACCTCTGAGAAACGGTACCGGGAGATGTCATCGGGCGTGCCGGTGCCGAAGTTTGCACCGCCTGGTGTAAAGACCTCGGTTCCGGAGCTAAAATGGCATGGATACCGAGGAAGCTGTTTGTACCGGTACCGACAAAGTGGATGCCGATAAAAGAGGCTGTTCCACTGCCGGTACCGGTAGCTCAGACCGGACCGGGACTGGAAGGCTCGGTGTCAGAAGAGCAGGCAGGAGCTGCTGCAATTGCTCTTTGAGCTGTATTTGCAGGACGGCGGCAATTCGCTTGTCCAGCGAAGGCACCGGTACCGCTTTTTTCTTCTGCGGTACCTTTGGTGCCGCTCTACACTCCGAAGAGGAACCCGAGGTCGAAGGGCTAACCTCAATCGGAGCGGAGCGCATCCGCGGGCGCCTCGAGGTCGGCAGGATTGGGCTCGCTGCCACTGAGACCGGAGGACGCTCCAGCGGGGAAGGCTTCTTAGCCGGCTTACCTGAGGGATGCGACGCCGGCACGGTGTCGCGTGGCATCGATGAGGTAGGTGCCGACTGTGTCGGGGCCGAAGTCGGGACCGGTGCCGCCGAATCCGACATCTCGGTACCAAATAAAAGTTGCTGTTGGATCTGGCGGTTTTTTAACGTTCTCTTTTTGAGAGTGGCACAGCGGGTGCAGGTGGACGCCCGATGGTCAGGACCCAGGCACTGTAAGCACCAGTTGTGCGGGTCAGTGAGGGAAATGGGCCTTGCGCACCGCTGGCACTTCTTAAAACCGGGTTGGGGGGGCATGAACGTGAAAACGGCTTCTGCCAAATCGAAGGCCGAGGCCTCGATGGTGGCAGCAGGCCCCGCCGGGGCGAACCCGAAAAAGAGAGGAAAAAAAAAAGAAAATTCTTTTTTTTTTTTATTATTAAAAAAAGAAAAGAAAAAAGGGAAATACAAATTCCGAAAAGGTTTACGCGAGCGGGAAGGCGAATGAGAAAAAAGTTTTCAACAGCCGTTGAAAGTGCGTCTTCTTAGCTCCGCGGAAACTAAGAAACTGGGGACTGTGCGCCTCTATCGGGCGGGAAGGCACTCGCGCGTGCGCGGTGCGGCCTGCTTGAACTTTCCAAGTTCTTAGAGTGTAATCACTCTAAAATTGTCCGTACCGGGGCTCCGTCGGTGCCGTCACCCATCAGTCAAGAATATGCTGCCTGCTTGTCCTGGGATAAATTACATTACATTACAATATCATAAGAGTTTCATTACAAATGTTTTAGATTGGGGGCAGGAGAAAAAAGAGGGGACCTTTCCTAGTGCCTGCCTCCTTTTCCAGTAGTTGAAATCTACTGAACAGGCCTGACGTGGTCCTTGCTTAGAAAACTCTTTAGTGAGGACCACCCCTTGTATACGCTAAGGCCTAAGGAAGGGGTGGGTAGGCACCTCCATCACTGAGTCACTTTGTGCAGTAATCCATCTCTGAGACCCATATTCTAATGTAAGCTTCCTTTAAGCTTCCCACAAAGGGTCAATTCCTGAATATTCCCAAAACAGTTGAAGGGAGCCCAAATGAGTTGTGCATACTCCTGCGATTCTGTGGTTTCATGAAGAGCTTTTGATATTATAAAGTTTGAGTAACAGTACAAATGAAAATTCTCATTATCCCAGAGTAGCATCCAGATCAAGTTGAGGTTCCTGTGAGTGTTAGCAGCCACGTTAGTATTTTTTCTAATTAATTCTCCCCTGAAGCCTGTAGGGCAGGGCTGCTCAAGTCTGGTCCTTGAGATCTAGTGGCAGGCCCGGTTTTCAGGATATCCACAATGAATATGCATGAGAGAAATTTGCCTGCACTGCCTTCTTGATATGCAAATCTCTCTCATGCATGTTTATGGTGGATGGCCTGCAAGTAGATCTCGAGGACTGGACTTGGGCAGTCCTGCTGTAGGGAGTTGGTCAAGCTGGTGTGGCTATTGCTGGAGTTTTTGTGGGGTGCAGCGCAGAGACTGGTTGGGTGACATTGGAGGAGAGTGCTCGTATACACGCTTGTGAGGCTGAAGCTGTTGGAGGATTGTGGCACGTTGTTGGGTGTGGAACCTGCAGGACAGACACACGGATAAGAGGAGTATGCATTTGGTAGCATTTTGCTTGTGCAGAAATGTTTTATTTTTGTGCTTGAAAAAAGCAGAACTGGAAAATTTCTTTTTGGGATTGCCTCATTTTGGGTGTGATGTTTTTATCACAACGTGTTGGGACCCTTCATACTATCGTGCTCTGCTTTATTTGCACTTTTGGATAATATTTTGCCACACTGGTAGAGTTGAGAGAGTTTTTGACCAAAGTTCCTCGTGGAAGGTTCAAATTTCTGCCTTGTGAAAAGAATGTCAAAGAGTTGGAGGTTTTTTTGGCCTATGATTAAGGTTTCAAGTTCAAGTTTCAAGTTTTATTAATGCTTGATAAATTCCTTATTTAATTTCCTAAGCGATGTACAATACAAATTAAAATATAACAACTAATAAAATAACAAATAAAGGATAAACTAAATAAGACTATACATGAGTCGGGAAGGAAAGAAGGAAAAAGTTACAATTTTGTTTAAGGAGTTGAAAAACATAAAAGGGAAAATAACATAAGGGGAAATAGGACTTTAAAATAGTAAGTTAAACAGTTAAGAGAGAGAAAAAAAAAATTTGGCTGAGGAAATCATAGATTAAAAGCGTCTTTGAAGAGATAAGTTTTTAGGGATTTTTTAAAGGAGACAAGGTCTTTTTCGTTTCTAATAAATTGAGGAATGGCGTTCCAGAGAAAAGGTGCTATAACCGAAAACATATCCTGTCTTCTGGTTCCGCTTATTTTCAAGGATGTGTGTTTGACTACTTCAAGCTTCTGCTCGAATTGAGCATTGAACTGTAGCTACTGAGGTCTTTTTTTCTCCACTTTATACCTGCATTAGGCAAGGATTTGAACCCCTTCAGAAGAGAATAGAGTTGTTCTTTAGGATTGATATTGTTCCTGTGAATGGCCCATTATTGGCCAACAGAGACCCACTAATCTGCCTCCCGGTATTCAGCCATACAAAGAACATAGTGAGGCTCATGTTCAAGCACATAGCCTTTCAAATGTTACATGTATATATGTTAGATTAATACAGAAAAGGATTGATTCTTATATATTTTGGAATTCAATTGTTCCTTTGTTTTCGACAATTGGTATCCCTTATTACTGGTATGTTCTACAGCAGATGCTCCAGCAAAGCCAAATCCGATACACATCGATCTCCATGGCATACTAAAGAGTTAGCAGATTTAAAAAGAACTTGTTGCAATCCAGAGCACTATTGGAGACCAACCCATGAAAATACTATCAAGTTTCAAGTTTATTCAGATTTGATTAATCGCTTTATCTTAATTCAAAGCGATGTACATAATAAAATTACAAATTAAAAAGTGATACATTAAAGAATATTGACTAAACTAATGACAAATTTGACAATACTGGAAACACTTAGGAAAGAGAAGGGTTAGAAGTTACATTATAATATAAAGATGGGGAAAACATTTAGGGAAGGTACATAAGGCAGGGGTAAAACAAAGTTTTGGAATTATTTTATAATGAAATTATTGTTGACTTATAAAGGCGTCAATGAATAAAAAAGTTTTCAGGTTACTTTTAAATTTTTCTAAGTTGGTTTCTTGTCTCAAATGGTAGGGTAAGGAATTCCAGGTTTGGGGTGCAGTAACAGAAAAAATATATTGGCGTCGTGTATTTATGATTTTAAGAGATGGAATTGTCAACAAATGTTGTTCAGTAGATCTTAGTGTTCTATTCGTTGTGTAAGGGATTAATAATTTATAAATAAAAGCCGGAGTTTTAAAAGAAAGAGATTTAAAAGTGAGCAAACTAAGTTTATATATGATTCTATGAACAACAGGAAGCCAATGGGCTTCCTTAAGGAGTGGAGTAACATGGTCAAATTTTTTGGCTTTGAAAATGAGCTTAATAGAAGTATTTTGTATGATCTGTAAACGTTTGATTTCCTTTTGAGCTATGCCTTTAAAAAGTGCATTACAGTAATCAATCTTTGAAATAATGAGAGAGTGGATAAGAATATTAAGAGAATTATTGTTAAGGAATTGTGCAACAGATCGGATTTGACGAAGCCTAAAGAAAGATGACTTTATGACATTGCTGATATGGTTATGAAAGGATAGTTTATGGTCAAAGATGACGCCTAATATTTTAATATTGTCTACCTCTTGTAAGGGATGGTCCTTGATAGAGATCGGAAATTTAAGCTTTGGATTATCTTTCCAAGGAAACAGTAATACATTGGATTTATTAATGTTTAATGCAAGCCTGTTATTATTTAACCAAAAATGTATTTTCTCTAATTTTGCATTAATCTCTGAAGTATCTAAAGGGTTATCAATATCTATGGGGTGTAAAAGTTGAATGTCATCAGCGTAAGCGAAGACATTAAAGCCAATTGATTGGCATAGAGTTAATAATGGAGCAAGAAATATATTAAATAAAAGTGGAGATAGTATGGAGCCTTGTGGGACGCCATTTACAGAAGTGAAAGTATTAGAAGTAGTGTTATTAAAACAAACTGAAGAGGAACGATCTGAAAAATATGATTGAAACCAAGAGAGCACTTGGTCTGTGATTCCTATTGATTGAAGTCTATGTAGTAATAATTCATGATCGATCGTGTCGAAGGCAGATGAAAGATCTAATGAGATTAACAGAACAGACTGATGATGGTCTAAGAAATAATGAATTATAGTAGACATGCCTATTAGTGAGTGTTCGGTAGAGTGATGTTGTCTGAAGCCAGTTTGGTTTGGGTGGAGAATATTAGTTTTTTCAATGAAGTCTGAAATCTGATTAAATACTATCTTCTCAGTTAATTTTGACAAAAATGGTAGGTTGGCAATAGGTCTGTAATTTGACCTGTCTTCTGCACTAGTTTTGTGGTTTTTAATAATAGGATAGATGATAGAATGTTTCCAAATTTTGGGGACGATGCCTTGTTTTAGACTTTCACTAACCAAGGTAAGAATTGCAGGACCGAGGATCCTAAAAAATCGCTTAAGAAAAAAAGGAGGAACTGAGTCGATTTGAGAACCTTTTATATTAATAGAGTTAATAGTGGATTTTATCTCTGTTAGATTAGGAATGTTAAAAGTGGAGCATTTTGAGGATAGTACACTAGACTCAATTTGCGTTTGATCAGGTGAATTTAAAGTAAAAGTGGATCTGATCTTATCAATTTTCTCGGTAAAATAAGTAGCTAGTTCCTGAGCGGAGAGGTTAAGTTCACCTTCATGATTTTTCCGTTTGTTAAAGTATGTGATAGAATTTAGTATACGATAGAGAGTAGAAGAATTAGTAGCTTTTTGAATCAATCCCGAATAAAATTTTGTTTTAGCCTGATTTATTTTTGATTTATAAAATTTAGAATGATCTTTAAATAATTCTAAATTACACAATGATTTATTTTTTCTCCATTTTCGTTCAAGAGATCTTAATTGTTGTTTAATGAGTTTGAGTTCTGCTGTGTACCAAGGGTTGGTAGATTTCCTTGCTGGAATTGTTTTAGTTTGAAGAGGTGCAACTGTATCTAAAAGACGACAAATGTTCGCAGTCCAAAGTTGAAGAGAATCATCCAATGAAGAGGAGAAAAAGACAGAAAAATCTGAAGAATATGCAGTGGAAATAGTCTCGAACGAGAGTTTATCGAGATCTCTAAATTTAATTGTTTTTTTTATAAATTTGAGGTTTTATAGCTCTGAGAAAATAAGATATTGATATCAAGTAATGATCCGACCAAGGAACTGATTGGCTGAAATTAAAAGAGTAGTTGTCTGTTTGGAGTATTGGAATAAGTGCCATGTCAATGGAGTGTCCTAAATAGTGAGTTGGAGCTAATATAAGAGGGAACAAATCTAAATGATCAATGTGTGATAGAATATTTTTAGTTTGAGTGTTATTGGGATCATCAAAATGGATATTGAAATCACCTAAAATTAAAGGGTTCAAAGTGGAAGAACCGAAGTCAAATAGGAGAGATTGTAATTGTGTTATGTTTTCACTATTGACTGGGGGGGGGGCAAATACAGAAGTAAAACATCAAGCTTAGGCTTGGTTTGAAAGGAAAATTGTAAGTATTCAATGGGAGAGCTAGAAGAGGAATAATCAATACCAATTAGTAAAGATGTACGGAAAATAACAGCTAATCCTCCGCCGCGTTTGTAATGACGGTGATTGAATAGATATGAGAATCCGGTGGGGCAGCAATAAGAAAGGTAGGCTTCCTCACCTTCCTTGAGCCAAGTTTTTGTTAGGCATAGAACGTCAAAGGAGTATTGAGAAATTACATCTTTAATTAAATGGTGTTTGGTTTTTACTGATCGGACATTAATTAATCCTATATTGAATAACAAACTTTTTGAAGCTGTTGGAGGAGAAATATGGTCAGAAACAGTGTTTTTGGGTAAAGTTAAAGGAATTGTCTTAAGTTCAGGATAGTGGGGATTTGTTGAAAGATTGACTGTATTATAGGGTCTGTGACCCCATAAAACAGATATAGGAGAGATAAGATTGTCCATTTTGATTAAAGTTAAGTCAGGGACCAAATGATTAATAGCAAAAGTAGAGGTAGACTTTGGTCTTAAAGATAGGGGAAATGTTTTAGGAAAGTAAATAGAATCAGTGGACCAAAGTGATGATGTCTTAGGGTTCAAAAAAGCGCACTGTAGTAGCGCACAAAGGAGCGCATTAAGGAGCATTAAATGCTCCTTAAGCGCGCTCCTTTGGCGTGCGCCGCAAAGTGGATGTTTTTATAGTGCATGTACCAGCAAGGGGGGCGGAGTCCAGAGCGGGCCATCGCTGCGCGGCGGCAGAAGGGTCTTGGAAGGAACTGTAGGAGAAAACAATTAAAACATAGGTAAAATAACTTCAATAAAAATGATAAAAGTAACTTAGTAGTTAAAATAATAACAACTAAAAGTGCTGTGCAAGGTGTCCAAGCCTTCAGTGATAGATAGCGTGCGCCGCAAAGTGGATGTTTTTATAGTGCATGTACCAGCAAGGGGGGCGGAGTCCAGAGCTAGAAATAAAAAAAAAATATACAATACCAATATCTTTTGCAAATCAGGTTCTGATGCACAAAAGCACTCTTACTGGCACAGAAAGCAGTCCTCCTGATGCAGAAAAGTTCTCCATGGCTGCTACCGATCATTGTAACAGCCACCACGAACCCTATGTGATACACAAAAGCAACTCTGTCTCCCCTTCCACCAAGCACCCTCACAGAACAGGATCGGCAGGAGGGATGCCCACTCCCTCTGGCCTGAAGACCCACCTCTTCAAAATGGCAGCTCTGCTTGGTGCATCTGAGTGCTGATTGGCTAATGGTATTTAGGCCCCTCCCAGTGCATCTCAGGCTTCTACCACCTGTCCTCAGCTGCTATTACGGATTTGACCCCAAAGGGCATAAATGCTTATCCTTGATAGGAATTCTCAGACCTACCCCAAACCACCTCCCTGAATGTTTAGGTAGCCTGGGTCTCCAGTAAGGCTTTTAACATAGTAGATGACGGCAGATAAAGACCTGAATGGTCCATCCAGTCTGCCTAACCTGATTCAATTTCATTTTTTTACATTTTTTTCTTCTTAGCTATTTCTGGGCAAGAATCCAAAGCTCTACCCGGTACTGTGCTTGGGTTCAAATTGCCGAAATCTCTGTTAAGACTTACTCCAGCCCATCTAAACCCTCCCAGCCATTGAAGCCCTCTCCAGCCCATCCTCCCCCAAACGGCCATATACAGACACAGACCATGCAAGTCTGCCCAGTACAGGCCTTAGTTCTTCAATATTTGATATTATTTTCTGATTCTAGATCCTCTGTGTTCATCCCACACTTCTTTGAACTCAGTCACCGTTTTCCTCTCCACCACCTCTCTTGGGAGCACTTTCCAGGCATCCACCACCCTCTCCGTAAAGTAGAATTTTCAAATATTGCTCTTGAATCTACCACCCCTCAACCTCAAATTATGTCCTCTGGTCCATTTTCCTTTCTCTGGAAAAGATTTTGTTCTACGTTAATACCCTTCAAGTATTTGAAGGTCTGAATAATATCTCCCCTGTCTCTCCTTTCCTCTAGGCTTCCAGTCTCTCCTCATACGTCTTCTTGTGCAAGCCTCCTATCATTTTCGTCGCCCTCCTCTGGACAGCCTCAAGTCTTCTTATGTCCTTCGCCAGATACGTCTCCAAAACTGAACACAATACTCCAAGTGGGGCCTTACCAATGACCTGTACAGGGGCATCAATACCTTCTTCCTTCTACTGACTACATCTCTCTTTATAGAGCCCAGCATCCTTCTGGCAGCAGCCACTGCCTTGTCACACTGTTTTTTCACCTTTAGATCTTCGGACACTATCACCCCAAGGTCCCTCTCCCGATCCGTGCATATCAGCTTCTTACCTCCCAGCATATACGGTTCCTTCCGATTATTAATCCCGAAATGCATTACTCTGTATTTCTTTGCATTGAATTTTAGTTGCCAGGCATTAGACCATTCCTCTAACTTTTGCAGATCCTTTTTCATATTTTCCACTCCCTCTTTGGTGTCTACTCTGTTACAAATCTTGGTATCATCTGCAAAAAGGCACACTTTTCCTTCTAACCCTTCAGCAATGTCACTCACAAACATATTGAACAGGATCGGCCCCAGCACTGAACCCTGAGGGACTCCACTACTCACCTTTCCTTCCTGCGAGCGACTTCCATTAACCACCACCCTCTGGCGTCTGTCCGACAGCCAGTTTCTGACCCAGTTCACCACTTTGGGTCTTAACTGCAGCCCTTCAAGTTTGTTCAACAGCCTCCTATGAGGAACCGTATCAAAGGCTTTCCTGAAATCTAAGTAAATTACATCTAGAATCCAGCAATCTTTCCATTATTTATTTATAGGATTAAGAATATAATGCAAAGACACAATACCTTATCAGGGAACTTGTCCAGATATGCCAAGGGTTGATTCATAAAGCATGGAAATTTGTTTTTCTCTCAAAAATCCACAAACACTGGAAATCTAATATATACATTTGAAAGTGTGTGACAAGGGACAGTCTCTCAGGTTGTCCATAGTTTGCTTGGAAAGGTAGTGAATACCATCAGCTGCATTTGAGACTTCTTTGAAGGATGTTAACAGTTAAACAGTTTGTACACTGTGGCCCTGATTCTCCAAAAGCGCGTCCCGATTTTAGGCAGCTGTAGACGTCCTACAGCTGTCTAATCAGCCAATCGGGATGCACGTTTTTTTTAAAAAAATGCTCCCCAGGCAGGCCTGAAGGCGCCTCCGGGAGCCTAGGGAGACCCACAAGATGCCTAAGCTCGCCTACAGGCCTTAGGCGAACTTAGGCGGCCCTACGCGTCTCCCTAGTAGAGGAAGAGACGCTTAAAATGTAGGCCAGCAAAATGCTGGTCTACATTGTAAGTAGACGTGGCCGCTATACTGATCGCGGCAAGGGATCTCCCTGCTGCAATAAAGTATAGCGGCCACCTGTCCCATCACCGACAGGAGAATGCGCAACTCCTCCTGTCGGAACCCCGAACCCCGGAACCCCCTCCCCCCCAAACTCGTAATCGCCGACAGGAGGATGCCCAACTCCTCCTGTCGGAACCCCGGAACCCCCTCCCCCCCCAAACTCGTAATCGCCGACAGGAGGATGCCCAACTCCTCCTGTCGGAACCCCGGAACCCCCTCCCCCCCCAAACTCGTAATCGCCGACAGGAGGATGCCCAACTCCTCCTGCCGGAAAGCCCAACGACCCCCCGCCCCAACTAATCTCCCTCCCCCAACTAACCTTTCAATGTTGGTCAGCTGGACGGGTCTTGCTGCCGTCCAGCCGACGGGTCTGCCTCGTGGAAATGAGACGGCACGCCCCTTCCCGGCCCATCCCCGCTAAATCTAAGGCCTGATTGGCTCAGGCTGTAGAAGCCTGGACCAATCAGGCCTTAGGCATAGTGGGTCCGCCCATCCCCACTAATCCTAAGGCCTGATTGGCCAAGGTGCCTAGCCTGGGCCAATCAGGCCTTAGATTTAGCGGGGATGGGCCGGGAAGGGGCGTGCCGTCTCATTTCCACGAGGCAGACCCATCAGCTGGACGGCAGCAAGACCCATCCAGCTGACCAACATTGAAAGGTTAGTTGGGGGAGGGAGATTAGTTGGGGCGGGGGGTCGTTGGGCTTTCCGGCAGGAGGAGTTGGGCATCCTCCTGTCGGCGATTACGAGTTTGGGGGGGAGGGGGCTCGGGGTTCCGACAGGAGGAGTTAGGCATTCTCCTGTCGGTGATGGGACAGGCGGCCGCAACAACCGCGGCCGCTATACATATTGCAGCAGGGAGATCCCTTGCTGCCATAAGTATAGCGGCCGCATCTAATTTAACCTGATTCTCTAAAGACGCCGGTTACAGAATCGGCGTTTAGTATAAGACGCCTCTCCCGGGCGGCCTGCCTGGGGAGCATTTTTTTAAAAAAAATGTGCATCCCGATTGGCTGATTAGACAGCTGTAGGACGTCTACAGCTGCCTAAAATTGGGACGCACTTTTGGAGAATCAGGGCCTGTATGCCATAATAACCAATGATTTCACGTGTCATGTTTTTTGCTTCTCTCCTAGCACAGACGCCTTCACACATATCTTATCTGGTGGCAACATTTTTTTTTTAATTCTTTATTCATTTTTGCATGTTACAACAAGTGTAGCAGTTAAACTCATATGAACTTAAAGATACACACTTGATTAACTCTCATATATGCATTAAGTATAACATTTCATTACAAATTAATATTCTGTAATATTTTAAATGTTATATAAGAAATCTAATATATAAATTATTCTTATTGAATAGAATAACCTCCCCTCCCCTCCTCTCCCTCCTCAATAATACATAGAAGTATCATTACTATGAAACTATTCAAATAATCATGTATTATGAAATAACAACAAGTAAAGCCCACCCATTTCCCCCCTAATCAAATATCTTATCATGGGAAAAATTAATCATTCATTACAAAAATCTGTTAATGGTCCCCAGATTTTCTGAAATTTACTCACATAACCTTTTTGCGTTGCTATTGTGAGTTCCATTTTGTATATATGACATACAGAATTCCACCAGAAATTGTAATTTAACCTGTCCTATTTTTTCCAATTGTATGTTATTTGCTGTATTGCTACTCCAGTCAAAATAAATAAAAGTTTTGGTGGCAACATTAAGAAGTACACGTCACACTTTCAAGTATATATACAAGATTCAGTGCTGATGCATTTTAGAGAAAAAAATAGTTGCCAAGAAAGAGCCCAAGAGAAAGGAAAATCCATTAGAAGCTGGAAAAAATATGAACAATTTAAGGAAGAAAGAGAAGGACGTCTGACTTACTTCATACTTGGATGGGTCCCAAAGAGTTCTGCAACTTTAGGAAACTTTGCAGCTGGATAGGCTCAAAGAAATTATAAAATGGTTTCCTTAAAGATGACAACACATTTACAACGAAAGTAAACTTGGAAAAATGATCCTCATAACCCTTCTGGTTGCATTTTTAGAAATTTGTTCCTCTTCTCTTATGTCCATCTAGAACAGTGTTCTTCAATTTTTTGACACCTATAGACCAGCGGAAATAAAATTATTATTTTGTGGACTGGCATCGGTCCGCGGACCGGCGGGTGAAGAACACTGGGCCAGACCCTGCCCATCTCTGCCCAATCTCCACCCCAGACCCTGCCCCTATAATAGTACTAATTGTAACAACACAATGATTAACCACAAAATTAAACTACGCAAAGTACACTGTGTGCTTCTCAACATTCATTCCTACCAGAAAACAGATAACCCCTAAGCAAATACAGGACCAAAAACTAAAAGTACTAATATATACAAACCAAACCCTAAGATGAAA
Source organism: Geotrypetes seraphini (assembly GCF_902459505.1). NCBI lineage: Eukaryota > Metazoa > Chordata > Amphibia > Gymnophiona > Dermophiidae > Geotrypetes > Geotrypetes seraphini. The sequence goes on along the minus strand of NC_047087.1, from coordinate 7,277,581 downwards.
GACTCTGCATGCGGTACAACCCCAGAGAAATAGAAACAAATTATCTTAACCCAACCCTTCCCCCTCCTCCTAGATAAATTCTCCCCCAAAACCTCCACTTAAATAATCTCTTCCTACCCAAAACACCAACCAAGTATTCAGATCCCTGAAATGTAACGTAATCTTATTTGTACTCTAACTGTAATCTATTTGTTATATCACACAGTAACGTACAGTCAATTTAATATCCAATTTGCAAGTTCTTCCGGAATTAATCCAGGTACCTCTCCTCCCTTGTAATCAAAAAAAACCCAAAACTGTTGTAACTTCACTGGAAATGTCCAGTTAGCTCTTTTGTAATCCACCTTGAACTGCAAGGTATAGGCGGAATAGAAGTCCCTAATGTAATGTAATTTCTTCCTGAACAGTGCAAAATACAGACAGCAGATGCAAATTCTCAAAATTGACACAATTCAATCACTAAATTTAAAACTAAAATCATTCCCCCTACCTTTGTTGTCTCCCTCTCTTCTGGCCTGCTCCCGCCTGGCCAATTTATGCCTCCCCCAGTTATCTTCAGGCCGGCTCCCTCGTCCTCAGTGCTGCAGTGCACAAAGCTGCGGGCAGCGGCTCCTTGCGTGTCCTGCACCTCATTTGGAAGCCTCCCCTCTGACGTGACATTAGAAAGAAGGCATCTGGTTCAGGCGCAGGACACATGTAGGAGTCGCTGCCCGCGGCTTTGTGCACTGCAGCACTGAGGAAGAGGGAGCCAGCCTGAAGATAACGCTGCATCGATCGCACCACAGACTGGCAGCTGAAGAACACTGTCTCAGGCCCGATGCATGTGCCAGCCCTGTGGACCAGCAAGAAATTTCTGCGGACCGGCACTGGTCTGTGGACCGGCGGTTGAAGAACACTGATCTAGAAGCATCTGGAAATATTTGTATCCTATTTCCTAGAAAACTAGGCTGAGAAACTCAAAAGTACAGTTGATGAGACCAAAAAGAGCAGATCTAGTTCACTAGGGCTGAGCGAAGACTCACTCTCTGACTCAAGTATAACAGCAATGGCCAGTTGACTTGAAGCAGCAGCAAAAACCACAATGGAGGTTTGCCACAGTGAAGAAGCTCCTAAGTTTGGGGGCAAAAGTGCCTTTTTGCATTGGCCTACTCAGCAGGCAAAGAAAGAACGGCAAAACTGCTGCAATAAGATGAAAAACAGAGCACTCCTAGCAGACTCCCTTATAACAGCCATCTGCTTCACCCCTGTCACAAGTGGCATCCAGTGAGGTTGATTCTTGGCTGCAGGACTTGGGTGAAGTGACCCACAGTTAAATTCACAGGTGCAATGCATCTTAGGGCCATATGTAGAGGTAGGTGAGAGGGACAGCCAACCAGAGCACCCAGGTTTTTCAGAAGTAGAAAAATGTACATAGGCTAGGCTAGCAGCCATTGAAAAACTAGATGGAATTCAAAAAAGTGTGGGATAAACAGAGGATCTCTAATTAGAAAACAAAGGATGTAAATTAAAGAACTAAGGCTGGTATTGGACAGACTTACACGGTCTGTGTCCCATATATGGTAATTCGGTGTAGGGTGGGCATCAAGGAGAACTCCACTAATTTGGAACATGAAGATGGTAGATATCCTGCAAACAGGATGGTTGGATAGGCTGGAGTGAGCTTGGATGGCAACTTCAGCATTTGAAACCTAGGACAAGACCAGATGGACTTTAGTCTATGATCCAGAAATACCAAGAAGAGACAAGTTAATTTAATCATGTATTTGTAATGGTTATAACTAATGGACAGACTGGATGGACCGTTCAGGTCTTTATCTGCCATCATTTACTATGTAGAAAGTGTACTATGTGTTGGGTAAAAGAGAGGGAAGAGCCAGAAAGAGGACTTGGGATCTGAAGGGATGGTGCCATTTTACTATAATGCCCGGTTACAGCTTGGTTGCTTCTAGATCAAGACTCTGCACTAGAAATCAAGAAATTCACCCTTGAGGCAAAACTATTTTGATAAAATAAAAGGTATAAACTGGAAAGGGATGAGGGAACCTAAGTTAACCATCCCCAAGCCCTGCACAGATCAAAGGACTTAGGGCTTCTTTCACAAAACCACGGTAGAGGTTTCTACCGTAGGCTGGATGAGGAAAATGCTCCGACACTCACAGGACTTCTATAGAAACCTTGAGTGCAGCTTTGTAAAAGCTGGTGTCACAGATTCTGGTGCCCTCTACTGGAAGGATATGACAATTACACACCATACTTTCATATCAAATAAATCAAATCTATCACTCAGCATACAGTATTAGTGGTTTACAATATAAAATAATATAGACTGAAGCATATAATACAATTTAATATACAAGAAAAGATCTATAATATCAAATATATACAAAAAATTATTACACACAATCACATATTTCTGTAAGAAAATTTCAATAATCAACGACTACTGAGATTTCTGGCAAGTCCCCTTGTGGCTTCCAATGACATAGTTCAGACTTTTGTCCCAGCTTTTTGATATTTTTCAAGAAGTTTTCCTCCAGGAACTTGTCCAAACTTTTTTTTCCCCAATACAATATTAACAGCTTTTACCACATCTTCTGGTAATAAATGCCACAGCTTAAGTATGCATTTAGTGAAAAAAATGTTGTTTTAAATATATTACTTTGTACTTTTTTGAAACTGTAAACTGGATTTTGGTCAAGTCCCATTTCTGGCCTGGAAGCAAGATACAAAATGTTTTGTTCCTATAGCTCTTTCTCCTATCTCCTGATCATTCATTTGTGGGAAGTCTGAAACTTGGCTTTTCACCAAATTGTAATTCTATCCTCCCCTCTTTTTCCTCCCTTCTACATATAAGTTCATGTAAACCTCCTTCTCTACCTATTATTTAAGTTCTTGTAAACCGTGTCGAGCTTCATATTCGTGGAGATGATGCGGTATATAAACTTAAGGTTTAGATTAGATTAGAAGTCTGGATCTTCTCTGCTAGCTTTGGGAAATGGTAATCTCTAATGTCTTTTTATTTTGCACAGTGCAATAGGAATTACATTTTTCTCAGGGTTTCCAGTTCAGGTTTTGTCAACGTCTTTCTAGTTCTAATCCATGGTCCCTTATTCTTTACAAGGTAAAGGTCTGTCTGTGTTTTGTATTTGTGATAGAGGTCAGATATTTTGCTAACACAGTTTCTGTGTAGGAATCTCTAACAGCCCTAAGTAGGAACTTTTTTCACATGGATGATTCTTCACCCATGACTTTCCTGCCTCTTCATAAGTAAGAGAAGGAAGAGGCTGGAGATGGGGGAATAGTGGCTAAGATGAGGGAAAGAAACAGAGAAATATAGAAACATGATGGCAGATAAAGGCCAAATGGCCCATCTAGTCTGCCCATCCGCAGTAACCATTATCTCTTTCTCTCTCTGAGAGATCCCAAGTGCCTATCCCGGGCCCTTTTAAATTCAGACACAATCTCTATCTCCACCACCTTTTCTGGGAGACTGTTCCACGCATCTACCACCCTTTCCGTAAAAAAGTATTTCCTCGGATTACTCCGGAGCCTTTCACCTCTTAACTTCATCCTATGTCCTCTCATTGCAGAGTTTCCTTTCAAACGAGACTTGACTCATGCGCATTACATTACATAGGTATTTAAATGTCTCTCATAGAAACATAGAAGATGACGGCAGATAAGGGCCATAGCCCATCAGGTCTGCCCACTCTACTGACCCACCCCCAAGTCTACTATCCTAGGGATCCCACTCCTGGTGACAGGTTCCCTTGGCTTAACCCTCTAAGGGATCCCACATGGGCATCCCATTTGCTCTTAAATTCTTGCACACTGTTTGCCTCGATCACCTGCACCGGGAGCTCGTTCCAAGGATCAACCACTCTCTCGGTGAAGAAATAATTCCTGGTGTCGCCATGAAATTTCCCGCCCCTGAGTTTGAGCGGATGCCCTCTTGTGGCTGAGGGTCCTTTGAGAAAGAGAATCTCTTCTTCCATCTCAATACGGCCGGTAATATACTTAAACGTCTCGATCATGTCTCCTCTTTCCCTACGTTCCTCGAGTGAGTACAGCCGCAAATTTTTCAGCCTTTCCTCGTACGATAGATCCTTGAGCCCCGAGACCATCCTGGTGGCCATTCGTTGCACCGACTCTACTCTCAGCACATCTTTTTGGTAGTGTGGCCTCCAGAATTGCACACAGTATTCCAAATGAGGCCTCACCATGGTTCTGTATAATGGCATTATGACTTCCGGCTTCTGGCTGACGAAACTCCTGCGAATGCAACCTAACAACTGTCTTGCCTTAGATGAAGCCTTCTCCACATGATCAGCAGTTTTTATGTCTGTGCTGATGATCACTCCCAAGTCTCGTTCTGTTGAAGTTCTAGCTAAGGTCTCACCATTCAAGGTGTAAGTTCTGCACGGATTTCTGCTGCCGAGGTGCATGATCTTGCATTTCTTAGCGTTGAAGTCCAGCTGCCAGGTCGAGGACCAAAGCTCCAACAAATGTAGGTCCTGTGTCATACTATCGGGTGAATTGCCATCTCTCACTATATTGCATAGTTTGGCGTCGTCAGCGAATAACGTTACCTTACCTTGAAGCCCCTGAGTTAGGTCACCTATGAATATGTTGAAAAGGAGCGGGCCCAAGACTGAGCCCTGCAGTACTTGTTTTGCTTAGTAAAGCTTCATCAGAGATTGAAAAATTGCGAAGTACTCCACCGCCCTCCCGTGCACAACGGCACAAGAATGACGCACTGTTTAAAAAAGAACTCCAGATCTGTTTCCAGGTTATGACGTTAAATCAGCTGTCGATTATCCGTAGATCGCTACCAATTCTACACGCTGATTCAGTCCCTTAGGCTACAATGTATCAAGGAAAAAAAATCCAGCGTTGCTCGTGCTGGTAAAAGATGTGTTTAACATCCCCCCTCCTCAATGTTCTAGAGATGTGCTCAATACAAAACACACAAAATCATTAAAATTGTGCTGCTCTTTAACACAATGATGAGTCTGAATGTCAATTTCTTTTTTATGGGTTATGTTAGACCAGCCTGGTTTTAAAACATCTGGATGTATGGCCAATGTATGATAACCCACAGGGACATGTCATTTCATACACCACTTCTCTGGTTTCACAAGTTGTCAAGGAGCATAATCTGACGGATTTCCTGCCAGGAACGCCATGATGCCCTCCTCCTGCATAACATTGCATGCCATCCACCTTCCACAGCAGAAATGACCCACCCTCCCCTCCTCACGTGTAGACCAGACATCAGCTTTACATAACATATCATTCAAATTCCTGTTTCTTGTGAAAGCAATCTTGCATACTTGATCCTGAAAACAGCCCAAAGTTTGCATCATGTGCAAAATGTTTTTAATCTTCCTGCCCAAACGTTGAGACACTGAAGAAAATTTCATGATACACGGCACCACTTCTTCTTCCAATGTCCATGGTCTATATTCCTATTACTGATCTCTAGGGCTAAATCGTGCCCTCTGCCACAATTTCTGTATCACTCTTGTAGGGTTCAGCTTGCCTCAAACATTGTTCAGTCGTATTACAAATCCGGCGATAGCGGAAAAATTGAGAGGCAGGGAGATTATTCTTAAGCTCACCAGGGTGCATACTTGTATATTCCAAAAATGTATTTCTATCCGAGGGTTTCAAAAAACACAGACGTGTGAAACCTGCCTTCTTGTAAACTGATTTTCACATCTAAAAAGGATAACTCTGTGCTATTTGCTTCCATTTCAAACTGGATTGAAGAATGGCAACTATTCAAAAACACCAAAAATGCATCCAATTCAACCCTCGTGGAGTCCCACAGGAAAAATATATCGTTGATGAAGCGCTTCCACATCCAGACAACTTTCAAAATCTGCCATGTATAAATTGGCAATGGACAGGGCAAACGATGCTCCCATTGCCACACCGTCAAAGAAATTGATCAGATTTGTCTGACAAGATCTACCTCTAGTGCATCCATGTTGCTTTCGGTCCTGTAATCTATAGGATTCCAGAAACTTGATCATTCTCTGTTTTAAAAGTGTTTCCATTAATTTGCTTACCACAGAAGTCAGACTTACCAGCCTGTAATTCCCTACTTCTTCCTTACTTCCACTTTTGTGGAGAGGGACCACATCTGCCCTTCTCCAGTCCTCCGGTACCACTCCCAACTGTAGAGACTCATTGAAAAGGTCAGTCAGCGGAGCTACCAGAACTTCCTTCAGCACCCTTGGATGTACACCATCCGGCCCCATTACATTGTCTATCTCCAAGTAAAAAGAGGAAGAATAAGGAGTGGATGGTAAGGAAAAGAAGCGATATCTTAATGGACAGAAAGAAAAATTAAATGGGAGCAAGCCTAGAGGTAAAGATCAATATCTGAGGATGTAGGAGAAAAAATGAAGACAAAACAAGGAGAGACGTATCAGATAGATTGGAGACCCTGGAGAACATTTTAAAAAAAGCAGAGGAAAAAGACCCAGGATGGCAGTATAATTCACCACCAGCCCTATGCTCAACATTTCTATCACCCCTCTCCAGTGCCATGCTGTGTTTCTCCCTTCATTCCCACCACCATGTCCAACATTCCTCCCCTCTTGCATCACTGTCCATCTAGCCCACCCTTCTCTCTCCACCACAACATCCAATATTCTTTATGCCTCCCTCACTTCACAGGTCTCTGCATCTCTATTCTCTCCCTCCCTCCAAACCCATAGCCAAGGCTCTAGCCCCTCTCCAGGCCCCAACCCTTTTTCCTCTCCTCAACCCACAATTTCCTCTTCCCCTCTCCCCCAAGGGCCTTCCTGGGCACTGGGTCCAATGGGGGAGTGTCTTGGGGGCAAAAGCATGGCCCTCTCAGGGATGCTGGCAGCTCAATTCTAAAATGTCCCTGCCCCCTTCACTCTACCATATTTAAGGTAGCTCACCCTGACCTACCAAGGTACCTGATGGTTCAGCAGGGGTCTTTCAGGTAGGAGCACAGCGCTTTCGCTCCTGCCTCCTCGTAGCTGCCTTCTAAAATAGCTGCCGCAACTTTTCTCCAGGTGCTTGTGGCATTTCCAGTAATATCACAAGAAGTTGCAGCGGCCACGCTCCTACCGCGAAGACCTCCGCTGGACCACCAGGTACTTTGGTAGTTCGGGGAAGCAGAACAGCTGCAGGTAGCCAACCCTGCCTTAGCCCATGCAGCAACTCTTCACTACACCCCCTCCCATTGTGTACAGCAATTTTTTTCCTCTCTTCCCACCCATCTTGCGCCTCTGCAGTGTCTTACCAGTGCATTCCCTCCTTTTCAGGTCGCCAGAAGCATTCCTTGCTTCTCCATGCTACTAGCGGCTGACCTGAAGCCCTGCCTCTGATGCAAAACACATCAGAGGGCAGGTTTCTGGGTCAGCTACCGGTAGCATGGAGGAAGGAATGATGCCGGTTGCCTGAAAATAGGAAGGGACTGCACCGGAGAAAAGTACTCATCCCCGTGGGATCTCCTGAACATAGACAACCCATCCCTGTGAGTCTGGAAGGGATCCCTGCAGGATCTCCATGGTCTCAGTGGGATTCCTGTGATCCCCATGCAGCTCTGTAATCTTGACTGGCTAGTCAATATTTGGACCTTTCATCCAAAGGATGATCAGCACCAGCTTTAATACTGGAACAATCGCCAAACCATGGAAACTGGCAACAGTATTCCCAAAACTCAAATCTATAAACCTACTAGAAGATCAATGTTCAAATTATCATCCTATAGCCAATCTTCCATTCTTATCCAAAATTGCAGAAAAAAAAAAAGTCTTTAACCAGACATCTACCTTTCTTGAAAAAAACCAAATGTCTTCCATCTAAATCAAGCTGGCTTCCGTCAAAGTTACTCCACTGAACTCTTTAATTGGACCAACTACAGCTAATCACTACTATAATGACCATAGGAAATTGGTTCTACTAATCTTTTTAGATCTCACAGCAGTTTTTAACACAGTCGATCACAACCTTCTCTTAAACAGACTTCAATCTATAGGTATTACATGTACAGTTCTAAATTAATATTCCTCGCGAATTCAAAAGTATATTTGAACAACTCCACCTCATCGAATATTCCTTAGCGACATGGTATCCCCCAAGACTTCATACTGTCTCCACTCCTATTCAATGTTTTTCTAGCTCTCCTTCTTACATTAGCTCAATCAGTAGGATTCACCTGCTTCGCTTACGCTGACACTATACAATTACTTCACCCCCTCAATCCAAGCAATAAATCAGATACAGTACTCCCCCAATATTCATTAGGACTGGCTGGGGTCCCTCAGGAGAGGTTTAAGAATCACCGAGGTAGAGGATCCTGATAGACAGTTTATAAAAGCTACTTTCATAAATATTACTCAACCATCTTTCTGCGTGTCAGAGGCCTAAACCAATAGCTGCTTGCCCTCACTGCCACAGAAGCCCTGCCATTGGTTAGTATAAGAACAGATATGCAAATGAATCTTGAAAAAACGCAAATATAGTTTTTCATGAGGGAGACTGGAGAGGGCAGCGGGAGAGGCAAGGAGAGAGCATCTGGAGCGCCGGCAAATGCAGGAAATCACTCGCTGTATGCTCTGACCGCCTCTTCCTGCACTAAGTCGGACCTTACCAATCAGGAGCTGCGTGCCAAAGCAGCTCCTGATTGGATAAGGCCTGACTTAGTGCAGGAAGTGGCGGTCAGAGCATACAGCGAGTGATTTCCTGCACTCGCTGGCACTCCGGCTGCTCTCTCCTGCCTCTCCCGCTGCCCTCTCCTTGTTGGCGGTTCGCGGTCGGAAAATACCGCGAATGACCGGGACTGCGAACTGCTGACCACGAATGACCGGGGGAACACTATCTCAGAAATCAACTCCAAACTGATTAAAATTAGTTCATGGCTTCAACAGAATGTTATTAACAAAACAAAATGCGTACTGTTTCCAGCTTCCGACACTGAGCGTCATAGGCAACTCCGGTCCACGAGAGCCGGAATCCAATTGGGTTTTCAGGATTTCACCAATGAATATGCATTGAAAGCAGGGCATGCAAATAGATCTCATGCATATTCATTGGGGAAATCCTGAAAACCCAACTGGATTCCGGCCCTCGAGGACCGGAGTTGCCCATGTCTGGTCTAGCTGAGCCTATCAACATAGACTCCACCTCAGTTCATTTGGACACAAAGTTAAAAATACTCTGAATCATCTTGGATCAAAACCTCCTTCCACACAAATCAACTCAGTAGTCAGCAAATGTTTCTATAAGTTAAAACTCATTCATATCCACTCCCTACTTATTTCCAACATCGATTTTTGTAACACCCTCTACCAGGGTATAAATCAAAAAGAGATTTGCAGATTCTAAATCTTACACCATGTCACTCCCCTTCTAAGCGATGCTCACTGGCTTCCAATCCCCACCGCATCACATTCAAGAACCTACTTCCCACCTCTAAAATCAAACACCACCATATCCCAACCTTTATAGGCAATATTTAATCCCCTATGACACAACCTGTACTTTACGCTCAAGTTATCAAGATTTACTAGTTGTCCCTTCATTTGAGAAATTTTTTACGACACCACTAGAAAGTCCATCTTCTCAATTATGTGGGAGTGTGTGGCCTAGGAGCTAGAGCTACAGCCTCAGCACCCTGAGGTTGAGGGTTCAAATCCCTCGCTGCTCCTTGTGACCCTGGGCAAGTCACTTAATCCACTCATTGCCCCAGGTATACTAGATAGCGTTTGAGCCCACCGGGAAATATGATAAAGTACCTGAATGTAATTAAATAAAGAATTGGTGCCCTCGCTCTGCCCCTGCACATAAAACAAGAGAGTCTCCTCTTACGTTACTCAGGACAAAGCTTTTCTAGTCAAGGACGCTTACGATACCTAATCTTGGAGCCTTCTCTTCCCCCTGGAATAATATATACTTCAGGTTTTTCAACACCAAACGCTACTATAGAGGCGAATTATCTCCTAATGTTCTCTCCATCTTTTTATATTTTTACCACCTCTTCTACCTCCCTCGTCATGTTAGTCTTGTACTGTATCTGTTAACTTCCCCCTCCTCCACATTTCTCATGTGGTTGCTATTTTTATTTTAAATATTTTTTATTGATTGTAAACTGTCTAGATAAATTCTGATGGCGGTATATCAAAGAAATAATAAACTTGGTGAGTGCCGACAATGAAAATGTGCAGGTTTGCATGTACTACCTCCAGTGTACACAAGTCTTGCTTATGCTTATTCATTGTGGGTATCCTGAAAACCTTCCTGGCTAGGTGTGTCCCGAGGACCAGGTTGAAATAGCCCTGATCCAAAGCTGTCTTCAAAATAGTGCCACTGACCCCCAGTGGTAGTCTCGCAGTACTACTGATGGGGTTTGCAGGCTGTCATAGAACAGCTTCCCCCCCCCAAAGCCTCCTTTTATCACCTTTTTGAAAGCAGCCACCATGGCAGGAGCAAACTGGGATCTTTGGTATGAGTCAGGGAGCTGTTGGGATGGGGGAGAAGACTGCAAAGCAGAGATTAGCCTTGAGCCAGCCCTTGGCAGAGAGGAGATTGCTGCTGTTAAACCAGGGCCAGAGGATGAAAGGCCAGGGCATAGTGTCTGCTCTAACTGCGGCAGTATCGCTTCCAACCTGCTCACCCTTTAGATATGTTATCTCCAATGCCTACCCTTCCTTTTCTTGAGTGGTGGCTCCTAATCTGGAACCCAATGTCTTGGACATGTGGTCAAGATGTTCTTCACTTTGATGTCTCATTTGCCATGTATAAGCGCAATCAATCAATCGAATGTGGACATGTCACACTGGGTCCTTCTACAATTCTTCCCAATAAGTTAAAACAGCCAAGAATAAATCTCTCATTTGGATCGCGCTAAGTTTGTGGAGAGGGGATCAGTCAAAAATCAATATAGAAGCATTATGTTAGAGAATAAAACAGACTATATAATAATTTGTATCGTTCTATTTGCTTTTTTGATCACTACCCACTGTGCTAATCACATCTAACTGTTAAGATGTATCAGTAAAGAAAATAAACTAGGGATAAAACCCCCCAACAAATAGCCACAAAACAATGAGGTAGAGCAGTGATTCTTAAACCTCTCCTGAGGAACCCCAGCCAGTCCTAATGAATATGCATGAGAGAAATTTTAATGCCTACCACCTAGTTTATAGGCAAATCTTGTTCACGCATATTCATTAGGACTTGGCTGGGGTCCCTCAGGAGAGGTTTAAGAATCAGCGAGGTAGAGGATCCTGATAGACAGTTTATAAAAGCTACTTTCATAAATATTACTCAACCATCTTTCTGCGTGTCAGAGGCCTAAACCAATAGCTGCTTGCCCTCACTGCCACAGAAGCCCTGCCATTGGTTAGTACAAGAACAGATATGCAAATGAGTTTCTGTTTGGCTGTGGTGGTAAAAAGAACGGTGACAAGATGTACGACAGGCAGCAGCTTCTGGACAAACGGCCATGCCGGCTCAAACAGCTGGCACCACACCTCAAGTCACATAGCGGCGACTAAGCCCGTGGGCATGGTGCCAGGAGTAGGCACATCATAAAGGGGATGAAACTGGCTTTTCCAAAAAGAAAACAAGACTTAGGAATGAATAGGATTTATTTCAAAGACAAATGAAACCAGGCAGTTCCTTGTTGCACTTGAATAATTTAAGAAAAGCATCTCAGCAAAAGAAAAGGCTTCCGATACCAGCTCCACTTGCAGAGTCTCCTTGGGATACTTGGAGAAGCCATGACACCAGAGCAAAACAAAAGGCACCATCCCAAAAGAAAGCCCAGGGGTGGGTAGTCCATCTCGACTCCTCACTTGCAGTCAGTCACGTCCTCAGAAAGAATGGGGAAGTAACTTTCTCTCTCTTAAGATGATCTCAAACCTACTGCTAGCTCTGGAAAGCCATTGACTTCCCAAGGCCTCGCTTTCTGCTTCAGTGACTACTGAAAAATGCAAACAGCTAACTGCAGAGCCACCCAAACAGTTTCAGAGCGGGGACCAGGGCCTGAAAGAGCCTAGTATTACTGAAGTCTGCCTACTGTGGATGAGAGACAGCCCCTTCCACTCAACCACTGGGAGAGACAAAGGGCTTGGTTGGGGGAATTACAAAGATAAAAATTACAAATTAATATCAGCAACTTTTAATATCTATCCCTTTTATAATGAATCACATTTATATACATACATACAAAGCTGACTTCAGAGGTTTACTGAGAAGAGAAAGTCAGCTGATACATACAGGAAAGCTCAGTTCTCAACACAGATGGCCAGAGCAAAGCGGCTTCATGTGCTGCCACAACCCTCCCCCTTGCCAGTTGCCATTAATAGGTAACCCCCCCTTCCTCAGGTCCAAGTCACATGGCTAAGATTGCCAAAAAGCAGTCTCCTTGCAGACTGGAAAAATGGGAGAATGGAAAGACTTGTTGGAGAAGTAGGGGTTAGAGAACATACCTCTAAAGGCAGCTGAGACATTCATGCAACTCTGCAGTGACTCAACACTCCTCCCCCAATCTTCTCTCTACAGATCTATTTTCTATAAAGCAAACATGCAGCGTGGAATCCTGTTATCCATCTGCCTTCCAAGCTTATCTAAGGTGCGTACCTGCATCTATACTGTGCTAAGCTAATTTGGCACCAGAAATCATGCAGGTTAACAGCCGAGGGATGTGAGTGAGCTACACATATGTCAAACATTAAAAGGACGTTAGGGGAGAAATCTCAACACGGCTGTTCACTAGACCCACAGCTGCACTGTTTGTACAGACTTACTCCTCATAGAAATCTAACCTTACATAGGGGATGAGTTATACAGCTAAGCAAAGCATAGGAGCACATGCTGCACTAAACAGAACGAGGCCATCAACTGGTCAACTCAGCACATGGAATTTTTAAGGCAACACCTGCAAGCACTGACACAGCTGCATAGGGCAAGTCAAGGTCACTCAAACTAGGTGTGTGTTATAAAAGGGACAATGGGTTTAAAGATTTGCAGCACCTCCTGCTGGCCACACCAGAAGCAGCATCCCAGCCTGCCATGAAGCACCCCCTCCCAGATGGAACAGAGAGCTGCATTAGCAGATACAGAGCTCAGCAGTTTCCACGCGGAGGCTCTTCACTAAGATGTGGGAAACCATCAGCAGCTGAAAGAGCCCGAGGGCAGCTCTGGTGTGCCGATAATAAAATAAAACCTTACAGCTGCTCCATCAGAGAGAGAATCCATTAGATAGGGCTTAATGGAAAAGCAGAATGAACAGTCCTTAAAATCATGAAGATAGTAAAGAAGAGGTCTGCAGGAATCCTGAGTTGAGAGAGGAAGCTCTAGTTTCTTTCAGAAAAGCGCTCGAGGTCAGGGCACAGCCTCGATCATTCTCCTGAACGAGAGAGACAGCAGATCCTTAGGTCTCGGCCGCTGCCTTCCTTCAACTGCTTCCACAGTAGTGTCTTAAGTGCTGGACTTCAGGTGGCTCTCACCCATCAGGTCAGCGTGGCCTCAGGACTTCTATGGTTTAATTGCGCAGTGCAGCCAGCCTAGGAAATACAAGGTAATAAACATGAGACTCCTCAAAAGGGAAGAGAAAACAGGTTCTTACCTGCTAATAACGGATGGGTTTATGCTCCTCTGCCAGCAGGTGGAGACTGAGAACACATTGACTTTTGGCAAGAGTATAAGTGGGCTGTGCAGTCCCATCTGACGAATAGTCATGCAGGAATTAAGAACCAAAAACTGTGAACTATAAACACACCAACTCTAACATATGGAGAAGTCAAAGTAATTGTTCGGATCAGATAGGAAAACACTGTTGGATACTGATTAGAACAAGAACCTTCACTAGCTAAACCAGACAAACCAAATGCCGCTGCTCTTACTGTACTCTCCAAAAAATCAACAAGATACTGCAGGAAAAAAAAATCTTCATGAAAAACACTGAATAAAATGACAGGGCAGGGTCTGTGCTGGTCTAGAGGGACTAAAAAAGACAATTAGCAGGTAAGAATCTAATTTTTCCTTCTTTATTGTCCCTCCAGACCAACACAGAACAGATGGGACCTCCGAAAGGCCACCACATCTTTCATATGCTGAGAGATTGGAGAAAATGGGACTCTTTTCCCTGGAGAAGAGGAGACTTAGAAGGGATATGATAGAGACTTACTAGATCATGAAGGGCATAGAGAGAGTAGAGAGGGACAGATTCTTCAAACTTTCAAATAATAAAAGAATAAGAGGGCATTCAGAAAAGTTGAAAGGGGACAGATTCAAAACTAATGCTAGGAAGTTCTTCTTTACCCAACGTGTGGTGGACACCTGGAATGCGCTTCTAGAGGAGCGTAGTAGGGCAGAGTACGGTATTGGGATTGAAGATAGGATTGGACAATTTCCTACTTGAAAAGGAGATAGAGGGGTATAGATAGAGGATTACTGCACAGGTCCTGGACCTGTTGGGCTGCCGCATGAGCGGACTTCTGGGCACGATGGACCTCAGGTCTGACCCAGCGGAGGCATTGCTTATGTTCTTAAACACCGCATCCCAAAGCACCTGAACATCCACACGGTAGTGGCGAACAAAGGAATGGAGAGAAGACCAAATTGCAGCCTTACAGATACCCACCAGGGAGCACATGAGAACTCTCAGCCCCAGAAGCTGCCTGATCCCAAGCTTTGAGAAAATCTGGAACAGGTTTCTTCTGAAGCAGGTACGCTGAAGTGATTGCATGCTGGATCGAAGAGGCTATTGTAGCTTTAGAAGCACCGTCCCCCTTTAGAGGGCCCGCAAAAACAAAAAGGCAATCTGACTAATGGAACTCCTGGGTCCACTGGGTAAGCGCAAAGGACCTGATACACATCCAAAGATCCCTCCTGACTACCCAAGACCAGAAGGGCAACGGACTGGTTGACATGAAAAGGAGAAATTACCTTAAGAAGAAAAGAGGGAACCAGCTGCAGCACAACCCGCTCCCTAGAGAACTCCAGGAAGGGAGACCTACACAAAAAGGCCTGCATTTAGGAAATGTGTCTCGTGGAAGTAATGGCCACCAGGAACACAGCCTTAAGAGCAAGGTCCTTCAGTGTGCAGGAGCCGAGAGGCTCAAAGGGAGGTAGAATGAGCACGGAAAGAACCAGACTGAGATCTCAGGCTGGAACCAAAGGACAAATTGGAGGCCGGAGCTCTCAAGAAACAAAAAACGTATCCGGAAAAGAGGCCAAATGCTGACCATGCAACAGACCGCAAAAAGACAAGGTCACAACCTGAACCTTTAGGACCAGGCAAGGCCCCGATTGAGGCCATCATGCAAAAACTCCAAGCTGTGAGGCAAAGATGCAAGAAGGGGAACCATGTCATGAGCGGAACACCACATGCGCACATAAGCCTGAGAGATGGAATGTCTCCAAGAACCCAAAAGGGTGGAGATCATTTTATCCGAATATCCTTTCTTACTTAGGCGTTTCCTTTCAAGTTTCAAGCCGTAAGACAAAAGGGACCCAGATCAAACATTGGATTGGTGCATTAGAAGGTCGGGCGAGAGGGACAGAGGAAGAGGGTCTGCCACAAGACAACAAGATCTGTGTGCCATGGGCGCCTGGGCCTGTCCATAGCCACCAGGATCACACGGCCTGCGTGTCAAGCAATGCCCACCAGTGGCCATGTAGGAAAGACATACAGCAGGTCGTCCGTTGGCAAAGCCTGCACCAGAGCATCCAGCCCCTTGACTTGGTAATCCCTGTGCTGACTGAAGAACCTCAGCGCTTTGGCACTGACACTCATAGCCACGGGGTTCATGACCAGCCAACCCCACGACTGAACAATCAACTTGAAGGCTTCTAGCCTGAGACACCACTCGCTGGTATCCAGCACATGACAACTGAGGAAGTCTGCCTGGACAATGTCCACTCCTGCTATATGGGAAGCTGAGATGTCCAGAAGGTGAGCCTTGCCGATTCCATAAGAGCTGCCTCCTGCGCTACCAGATGACTGTTTCCCCTGGCGACTGACGTAAGCCACTGCCGTGGCATTATCTGAGAGAACCCGAACCGTCTTGCCCTCCAGCAACAACTGGAAAGGTATCAACGCCGACTGGCTCAAACCTTACCTTCTATCCCTTCAGCAATGTCTCTCACAAACATATTGAACAGGATCGGCCCCAGGACCGAACCCTGTGGGATTCCACTACTCACCTTTCCTTCCTCTGAGCGACTTCCATTAACCACCACCCTCTGGCGTCTGTCCGACAGCCAGTTTCTAACCCAGTTCACCACTTTGGGTCCTAACTTCAGCCCTTCAATTTTGTTCAAGAGCTGAAATCTAAGTAAATTATATCTAGCATATGTCCTTGATCCAGTTCTCTGGTCACCCAATCAAAACATTCAATCACGCTCTTTTGGCACGATTTACCTTTTGTAAAGCCATGTTGCCTCGGATCCTGTAACCCATTAGATTCAAGGAAGTACACTATCCTTTCTTTCAGCAACACTTCCATTATTTTTCCAACAACTGAAGTGTGGCTTACCGGCCTACAGTTTCCCGTTTCATCTCTGCAACCACTTTTGTAAATAGGGACCACATCTGCTCTCCTCCAAACCCCAGGATCTACTCCCATCTCCAGAGATTTGTTGAACGTCTAATAAGACCTGATAAAATATCTCTGAGCTCCCTCAGTATCCTGGGACAGATCCCATCCAGTCCCATCGCTTTGTCCACCTTCAGTTTTTCAAGTTGTTCATAAACACTCTCCTCCATGAACAGTACAGAATCTACTCCATTTTCTTGCGTAACTTTGCCAGACAATCTCGGTCCTTCTCCAGAATTTTCTTCCGTGGGCCTGTTGGATCTGGTTAGTGGCCTTATTGTCCCTGTTTTTGTTGCTGGACAGAGCTTGGGGGACCCTTTTGGGGGTCCTTCTAACCTCAGGGGTGCCACACTAGGGAGGCCAAGTCCCTCCCCTATTTTCCCCCACCTCCTCAATTTTTTTCTTAGGAGGCGCCTCAGCTTTACGCCTTGCCACAAATAGGCAAAGACTACAGCTTTAAGAGCCTGTGAGGTCTGTCAGAGTCCTGAGGCAGGGCTGTATGAAAGGAAGTTTCTAATTACCTTTAATTGAACTTTATTGCTAACCAGCACTTTGGTTTTCCTCCCTAGTGGTTCTGCTGCACAAGGGGAGGGATAGAAGCTGCAAGGGTTCTGCTGCAAAGGGGGATGGGAGGGAGGAATAGAAAGATACTGCACTAGGGGATGGGTGAGAGGGGAGGAAAGATGCTGCACATGTGGGGGAGAGAAAGGAAATAGGAAGAATTGGGGTGGAGGAGAGGAAGGGAGAGATGATTATTGTACATGAATAAAAATAAGACCTACCCGAAAATAAGACATAGTGTCTTTTTTGGGCCCAAAATTAATATAAGACATTGTCTTATTTTCGGGGAAACATGGTACTACTACCAAAAGTCATTATGTCTCAGTCTCCACCTGCTGGCAGAGAAGCATAAACCCATCCGTTCTAGGCGGGCTGGAGGGAAAAATAAAGAATCATGGTTTTGATATGCAAAATAGAGCTCTGTTAAATTGGTTAGTAAGAAAGCCTTCGTTCTTTTAAGGCAGGGGTGTCAAAGTCCCTCCTTGAGGGCTGCAATCCAGTCGAGTTTTCAGGATTTCCCCAATGAATATGCATGAGATCTATTAGCATACAATGAAAGCAGTGCATTCAAATAGATCTCATGCATATTCATTGGGGAAATCCTGAAAACCCGACTGGATTGTGGCCGAGGAGGGACTTTGACACCCCTATTTTGAGGAAATTGAGTGTAATACTTAAACATTTTGATACAGCAGTGCTTCAATCACTTATATTTTCTTTGATGGACTATTGTAACAGTATTTCTGGGATGTTTGAAGAGACTACAGACCGTACAAGAACACTAAAGTTAGGCTCATTTTTTCAATCTCTAAATATGATAGAATTACATCATATTTTATATAGAAATAAAACACTACACTCACGGATAAATTTTAAGCTTTGCATGTTGATTTTTAATATTCTATATGGCCAAGGCCAATCTTATCTGCTGAAATTACTCTCCTTCTCAGTAGGTAGAAAAGGACGTGTTTTGAGGATGCAGGATTCTCTTCAATTTCTCACCCCAAAACTAGTGCATGTGTTGCTCATTTGTATGAAACTATTGATATGACTGTGGATGGGCAGACTGGATGGGCCATTTGGCCTTTACCTGCCATTATGTTTCCAAGTATTTTGCAAACCGCCTAGGAATAGGCAGATAAGAATTTTTTTTTAATAAAGTAAATTATTTACTCAGTGGAAGGCATCTTTTTCTCATCAGGCCCCTTTACTTTGGAATGTCCTGCCTTTTTTCAATTAGATCTAAAGCTCGTTACACTGCTTTTAGGAAGTTCTTAAAAACATTTCTATTTAAGAAATTTTAACCTTGAAATTGATGATTGTGTATGCTTAGTCGTCTATACTATAATTTTAATATTTAACTATATTTGTTTCCAGTGATCCACTATGAACTCATAAGGGCTTTGGCGGAATACAAATGGTAACATAATGAAGCTGGTTATTGGGCCCACTCTTACCCCAAGACAGGAGCCCGTCACAATGTCCCTTCACATGTCTGACATACCTGCGGGACAGCTGGTCTTCCTGGGTGCGAACAGAGCTCTCTCCTACAGATGAGGCTCCTTCAGGCAGCTGGTTCAGCTGGTCCATGATCTCCAAACCATTTTCCTCAGCAATCTGAACGATGAGGTTGTCCACCTGCTCCTGAGGAGTGGTCAAGGTGGTCGCAGAGCTCATGGAGTCTTCCATGACCTACCAACACAGGACACAAGGAGCTTGGCCACATCCAGCAGAAAACATTTGGCAATCACGTGTCAAATATGAATGGTTAGTCCCTAGATTACATAGTGGGCTTTTGGACACTATGGCCATGCGAGAAAAGAGAGGGCCATATATTCAACCTGGGATAAAGGCAGGGTGCATAAATGCTGAAATAAAGGTTCAATAAACATTCCTCACACTTCTCGTCAGAGCCATCCCTTGGTCATAAGGCTTCCACCTACATGGTTTGACACCCATTCCTTTCCAGTCACCCGACCCATTCCTGAAACCCAAGCCCTTTCCACCCCAACATACCGAAGTGTGGACATCCAGATTCTGGACCTGCTGCTCAAACTTATCCATCACGGCCGATACCTTCTGCAGGTCCATAGAGCTCAGAGCTTTGTCCAGTGCTTTGGTCACCTGAGCCATGTTCTTTGTGACCTGTAACAGACACATTGCGCACTGTTTCAATACACATTCAAAGATCTGGGCAGAAGGGATGGATGGTGTGGAGCAGCTCGTATACTGTAAGCAAATATTGTGGGAAGGACCAAGGGTCATCCGGAATAAGGACTTCACAGTACTAGACCCACAAGGTGTGCTGGTTCAGATACCTTGACCCAGTAGATAATATGGTGGGACCTTACCCCCTTCATCGTCACAGCTGTTTGCACCTTCGAGGCTACGGCATCCACTCGGGATGCCATCCGAAGCCAGTTTAACCCTTCATTCTTCTTGCGAATAGCATTCTCGGCATAGACCCGAGCACACTCCACATTCTTTTGCTGCAAGGCCTGTGGATTGAAGGGTACAGTGAAAACCAGATGGTTGTCATTCTGGGACAGGGGGCTCATCACTCACTCTTACATTTCTCCCTCAGGAGCTGCTGCTAAGCTCACTGCAGCCATTTACTTTTTACTGCACTAAAATGACTTCCCATGTAACTGAGGTTTAGCAATAATTGCAAAGTACTGCACTACACACTTAGCATGCAAATAAGCGGCATGTGGAATGGCTTCCAACCCACCAAACTGCACTGAAGTTTAGGACTTTTTTGTTTACTGAATAGCACTGAATTTATGTTTCATCACTAGAACATAAGAATTGCTATATTGGGCCAGACTGAAGGTTCATCAGGCCCAACCCAGGTCCCAAGTACCAGGATGAAACCCAAAGAGTAGCAACATTCCAGAGCTGAGACTGTGATGTCATAATGCCTCATTCCACCAATGCCTGAGGGCCAAACTCAGCAGTGATGTCACAATGGCTTCAGCTCACATAAGAATAGCAGTACTGGGACAGACTGAAGGTCCATCAAGCCCAGTCTCCTGTTTCCCACAGTGGCCAACCCAGGTCCCAAGTACCTGTCAGAAACCCAAAGAGTAGCAACATTCCAGAGCTGAGACTGACATCATAATGCCTCATTCCACCAATGCCTAAGAGCCAAACTCAGCAGTGATGTCACAAAGGCTGGACGGTCCTATATTCAGCTCACATAAGAACATAATAATTAATGTATTGGGACAGACTGAAGGTCCACCAAGCCCAGTATCCTGTTTCTAACAGTGGCCATCCCAGGTCCCAAGTACCTAGCTAGATCCCAAGTAGTAAACCTGATTTTATGCTGCTTATCCTAGCAATAGGCAGTGAATTTCCCCAAGCCATCTCAATAATGGTGAAGTAAAATTAACTTCCCACTGACATGAGAAAGAATCTGCCTCAAGATCCCTAAAGCAAGAATGTCTAGGGACCAGGCAGCCCCCAGTCCCACCCACCTACTCACTTATTACCATCTGGTCACTTATCAATGTCCTGCTGACACTACAGCCCCTCCTCGATGATCCACCTTACCAAGGGAGAGCACCTACCTCCTCCATCATCTACTCCTGGGGTATTCTAGGATGGGGTCTCCCAGGCATTTCAGATTAATCTCAGAGGCTCTTGATATCAAAGTGTATGTAAAATGGTAAAAACCAGAGGGCATAATATGAGGTTGAAGGTTGATAGATTCAAGAGTAATGTTAGAAAATTCTTCTTTATGGAGAGGGTGGTTGATGCATGGAATGCACTCCCAAGGGAGGTGGTGGAGAAGAAAACAGTGACAGAGTTCAAAGAAGCGTGGGATGAACACAGAGGATCTAGAATCAGAAAATAACGGGCATACATTGAAGGAACTAAGGCCAGCACTGGGCAGACTTGCACGGTCTGTCCCTCCGTATATGGACATTCAGTTGAGGACGGGCTGGGGAGGGTTTCGATGGCTGGGATGGTTAAGATGGGCTGGAGTGAGCTTTGGAGACTCCAGTAGATGGAACCTATGCACACTACTGGGCAGGGCTCTGGGTTTCTGGCCCAGAAATATCTAAGAAAAAGGACCACTTCAATTAAATGATTAATTTATGGTTGGGCAGAATGGATGGACCATTTGGGTCTTTATCTGCCGTCATTTACTATGTTACTATGTAAAACTAGCTTCAGAAGTTAAGTTTAAATCCTTTTTAATACAGATTCTTCACATCAATGACTTAAATATCATTAAAATATAATCAGAAATAAAAAAATAATCAAGCAAAAGGCATGTTACAAATCTAAAGACTTAAGAATTTTCTCTCCAAGAAGACTATTAACAGAATAATATACGTTTCTTGAAGGTAGTGTGATGTCTTGTGTCAAATTCAAGGTTAGGTGGTTCTAGCCAAGGGCTTTTATGTGGATTATTACTTCAAAAATGTGGAAACCCAAACTACAAGAGAGACTTTGGGACTGGGCACCAGACTCCGCACCTTCTTCACTTTGGCTTGTTCGGTCTTGGACTCCTTCTCCGCCTTCTTGGCTAACTTTTCCAGCTGCTTTGCTGTGAACTACAGGAAAAAAATGTTTCAGTTCAAATTCCTCTTGCGTGCTACAGGAGAAAGCAGAGAATCAAGTGCAAAGCCTTTCCCAGTGGCCAGTGGCGTACCAAGGGGGGAGTGGGCGGTCCGCTCCGGGTGCACGGCTTGGGGGGGTGCACAGCCAGCCAGGTGCCAGGTCCTCCTGCCCTTCCTTTCCCCCGGTCCGTGCTCGGGGCTCGCGCCTGCCTGGTCCTGTGCAGCTGCCCAAATGGTGCTGTTGGTTCTCGCAAGACTCGCGGGAGTTGACGGCACCATTTGAACGGCGGTGCAAGACCAGGCTGGCGCGCTCAGGGCTCGCGTCTGAATTTCACTTCCAGCACAGATGGGGGTAGCCTGCCAATGCAGCGCTGGACCAAGCTGACCCCAGACCAGGCAGGCTCCCAATCTATTTAATGTACCTGGGGGGATTAGGCGACTTGCCCAGGGTCACAAGGAGCTGCGTGGGTTTGAACCCACAACCTCAGGGTGCTGAAGCTGTAGCTTTAACCACTGCGCCACACTCTACCCCCCCTTGTCATGGAACGCACAAGTGTTTGAATCCTACTGCAAACTCTCCTCCCTCCCTTCAAGGAGATTATATGGCAACAAGAAGGAAGCCTCACAGTCCACCGTTCCCTCAGTAGCTCTTTAGGAAACTATTTTGTGGCCCAATGCAGGGAAATCCCGGAATGCTGCGATTATGACTCTCCCTTTACCCTCGTGTCGTTTATAAGTAAGAGGAGTTGGGGCAGCTCTAAAATGCTCACTGGTATTTTGAGAGTACTCACCTTCAACTGAAAAAGTGTGTCTGCAAGCAAAAAGAAAGGAAGAATGAGAAGATCAGATCATTCTATGAGGCATGCCACCCCACCCCAGAAACACTCCTTTGGGGTAATACTGGAGTTTGAACCATCTTATTTCTAAGATCAACTTCAGGTGTGGGGGGGGGGAGGGCGCACAGCTCAGACTGCTCTGAAACACAGGATCCAGATTTTCTGGTTGGAGAGAATCACAGAAAACCAACATAAAATACCCCAGAATCTGCATTAACCCCACCCCCTTTTACTAAACCGCAATAGCAGTTTTTAGCACAGGGAGCTGCGCCAAATTCTGCACGCTGCTCCAGATGCTCATATAAACTCTATGCGTGTCGGGAGCAACACGGAGCATTCAGCGCAGCTTCCTGCACAAAAAAACGCTATCACGGTGTAGTAAAAGGGGGGTAAGTGACTAATGTGCTCAGGGGGGAGCAGCAAGCCAGACAACACACAAACTCAATGCCCAGTTTTAAACAAACTAAATTAAAACCACATTATTCCAGTCCATCCCTGTCTCCAACATCTGCCTTCGATGTCCACGAGACCACTCCTGCCCCCCTCCTTCCCCACATCTCATCCTTTACCCCAGGGCAAGCTGACCTTCACAGAGACAGGAAGAATACTCAATTGCTATTACCTGGGTGGTCAGGAGACAAGATATGGCAGCCATGATCGGAAGGAAAACTGTGTGCATTACATCCCTCTAGGACAGGGGTAGGCAATTCCGGTCCTCGAGAGCCGGAGCCAGGTCAGGTTTTCAGGATCTCCACAATAAATATGCATGAGATAGATTTGCATCTCAAGGAGGCAGTGCATGCAAATCCATCTCGTACATATTCATGGTGGAGATCCTGAAAACCTGACCTGGCTCCGGCTCTCGAGGACCGGAATTGCCTACCCCTGTTCTAGGATAACCAACCACGACCAGGAGACAAGTCATAAACCGGTTCAAAGACTACAGTACCAGCATTAACAAGTGAATCTTACATGGTCCATTTTTTGCCACAACTGCCTCGTCTCCTGATCTGTTGGTTTTGTCGTTCTCACTCCATTGTTGGTTTAAATTATTACAGATTTATTCAGTTTGATATACCACAAACTTACAATGCAATCTAAGTGGTTTACAATTTTAAATAAAATCACATACAGCATTGGAAAAGAACTCCACATACCAGATAAGAAAGTCTCCACCAACACCCCACCCAAATTTTTTTTTTTTAAAACCACACTTTGGGGTTTTGTGTAACTGTTCTTATTCTGCGAGACTGTCACCTTCCTTCCCACCTTCTAGTTTTACATCTCTCCAGCACACACCTTAATAAGCTGATGGACTTTGGGGCCTTCAGCATGTTTAACATGAGCCCTGCCTGAGTGCGGACACCTCCTCCACAAGCAGGTCCAACATTGTAAAATGGGCACACAGCAGTAAAATAACTCCCCTGAGATGAACAACATCCCAAGCTCTGACTCAAGCTTCCTGTGAGCTCCTGGTGTAGACAATTCCCTTCCTCCCAGACTGACTGAAAACCTGTCTAGCCTGGTCAATGTTTAACAGGCCCAGCAGCAAACATAAACATAAGAGGAAAAGAAAACCAATGATTCTCGAAAGAGGAGGCGGCAAAAATGAAGGGGAAAAATGTTCACAAAATATGGCAGCTCCCATAAAAGAACAATACAGAGCACTAAAAATGGAAAGTGAGATGACAAGACCTTTTTCAGGTACACTGGCAAAAGGAGGAAGGCCAGAGGTGGAATTACAAGACTCAAAGACACTGAGGGTCAATGTGCAAACACAGATGAGGAAAACTGGAATTACTCACTATTGCTGTTTAGTATTCAAGGAAGAAAAACCAAGCAAGGTCTACAGAGGTTTGGAAAGTATTTATGAGCAACTTGGAAACTGAAGTCATGGGATTAGATGAGACACATCTCAGAACACTGAAGGAGCTTAGAGAGATTTTGACAGGCCATGTAAAGAATATGTTTAGTACATCCTTGAAGACTAGGGAAGTGCCACAGCTCTGGAGAAGAAAGGCTGTTATGGTCCCTGTCCACATAGGCAGTTAACAGAGAAGAGCAGCAGGCATCATGGCTTTACCAAAGACCTTTACCAAACTGTGTCTAACAAATCCAATTTCTTTGACTCGGTAAAAAAAGAAGTGAATTGAAGGCATGCGCTGGATGTGGTCTATTTAGATTTCAGAAAAGCCTTTGATACTACTGTATTGCTCATAGGAATCTCATTAAAGTTAGGACCCCTAAATGGTGGTGAACTAGACTGGCAGCTGGTGGTAGTAAATTATAATATAATAATAATTTGTTTCTTGTATACCGCCAAACTAGTAAAAGGTTCTAGGCGGTTCACAGCAAGATAAGGCTGAACATCCAGCCGATTTACAATACAAGAAAAGCTATTTCTAGAAAATACATAATGCCTTTAGATTAAAAGTATTAACATTAGAACACTTAAATTACAAATTTATCAAATAGTTGTGTTTTTAGTAATTATACTGACTCAGAGTAGAGAATGACAAGGTGACAAAATTCATCACCGTTCCCGTCCCTGCGGATAACCGTGGGAAATAATCCCATGTCATTTTCTAGTGTCTATTTCAACCTCGGTCCTTCTACACCAGCATTCTTCAGAGCAAAGCTTGCGGGTCAGTGGTTGTGGCCATTATGGGAGCCAATGATAATGAAGCCATTGTGACATCACTGATGTAATTGGCTCTTAGGCACTGGTGGAATGAGGCATTATGACATACACAATATCTGCTCTGGATACCAGAGACTGTCATTCTGTAGTGTCTGTTTCAACCTCAGTCCTTCTACACCAGCATTCTTCAAAGCAAAGCTTGTGGGTCGGTGGTTGTGACCATTCATACTCTGATTCTTCCCTCTCTCTTTAAAGAATGACATGAAGATAGTTTCCCGCGGTTATCCGCGGGGACGGGAACGATGATGAATTTTGTCACCATGTCATTCTGTAACTCAGAGGATAGAACGGTGAGTAGTGAAGTGCCTCAAAGATCATACTGGGGCAGTTCAATTGAATATATCTGTGAGCAACATTGTCAAAGAGTGGATGACACAGGTTTGGACAATTTCCTGGAGGAAAAGTCCAGAGTCTGTTATTGAGAAGGACATGGGGGAAGCCACTGCTTGCCCTGGATCGGTAGCATGGAATGTTGCTACTCTCTGGGATTCCGGAATCTTGCTGTTCTTTGGGATTCTCTATGGAATGTTGCTACTCTTTGGGATTCTAGAATCTTGCTATTCTTTGAGATTCTCTATGGAATGTTGCTACTCCTTAGGTTTTGGCCAGGTTCTAGGGACCTGGATTGGCCACCGGGCGAACAGGCTACTGGGCTTGATGGACCACTGGTCTGACCCAGGAAGGCTATTCTTAGGTTCTTAAGATTTGCAACCTAATGGACAACACGAAACTTGATGACAGGCCAATCCCCGAGTTCCAGACGTCCGACTCCTACTCAAGAATTTGATTTCACTGCGCAGCATTTCCAGTGGGGAACCGAGTCCTCCACTTCTTCTGCTGCAGATTCAGGATTGACGCCTGGCCACATTAAGAAGAGCGTGTGGTGGCGCCTGCTGGACCTTAGAGGGAAGCAGCAAGAATCGACAGGTTCCGAGTTACGTACAAATCCGACTGAAGAACCGGGGGGAGGGGCTGTCTAAGGTTAAATGCAAAGAAGGGCAGAGTATGCACTGGGGGGGGGGGCAAAGCCAGAGGGGAGAGAGGCGCTAATGTCCTCGTCCAAGCCCAACCCCCCACCCCCACCAAAGACCCCTCTCACCGTCCATTCCGCCCTCAAACGTTTCCGAGGTCCAGCACTTCCGCCTTCCGCTCGCACACCGTCACTTCCGCCAGGTTGACCACGGCGGGAACTATTTCAGAGGCGCGACTGATGTTTAAAAAAACATCCAGCCCTAGAAGCAGAAGGGAGCGAAGTGACGCCCTTTATGACGTCTCGAGGTGGGCGGGGCCCGGCGAGGGGAAAGGAGGAAGCCTCTTCCCTGGCACTCCGATGGCACGCCCTTTATGACGTATGAGGTGGGCGGGGCCCGGCGAGGGGGAAAGAGGAAGCCTCTTCTCTGGCACTCCTTTGCACTCGGATGGCACGCCCCCTGGCGCCCCATCGGAGAATGAAAACCCAGCTGTACCCAATACCACCATGAACCCCTTCAAGAAGTGACATGGAGGCATTATAATAAAACCAAATCGAAAAGAATTGACCAGAAGAAAACTTCATAGTGCCAACAAAGAGGAAAAAGAAAACATACAATTAATTAAAAAGCATAAGAAATAATTCATATCAAAATACATCATATTGAGACATCATCAAAACACATCTTTTTATCTTTTTATGTGTTTTGATGATGTCTCAATATGATGTATTTTGATATGAATTATTTCTTATGCTTTTTAATTGTGTTTTCTTTTTCCTCTTTGTTGGCACTATGAAGTTTTCTTCTGGTCAATTCTTTTCATTTCTTTTTGATTTGGTTTTATTATAATGCACTTATGAATATTAATATATGTGTCTATAAGTGTAGACTCCTGATGCGAAACATCTGGAGCTCACCAGTCTTTATTTGGACTCCTCCACTCCTTTTTGTGTCTACATACCAAAAACCATCACAGAAACACTCTAACTCTGTATTATAACACTGCTTTGAATTGACTTATTCAGTCATTAGTAGTGGTATAGAAGCTTTTAACATTGTATATCTGGATTTTCAGAAGGCATTCGACAAGGTCCCGCATGAATGACTACTTTGAAAAATTGTGAGCCATGGAATCGAGGGTGAAATACTCACATGGATTAAAAACTGGTTGGCGGATAGGAAACAAAAAATGGGGGTAAATGGACAATACTCGGACTGGAAAAGCGTCACGAGTGGAGTGCTGCAAGGATCGGTGCTTGGACCCTTGCTTTTCAACATATTTATAAACAACCTGAAAATTGGTACGAGCGAGGTGATTAAATTTGCAGACGATATAAAGTTATTCAGAGTAGGAAAGACACAGAAAGATTGTGAAGACCTGCAACGTGACATAAACACGCTAGAGAAATGGGCTGCGACATGGCAAATGAGGTTTAACGTGGATAAGTATAAGGTGATGCATGTCGTTAACAAAAATCTTATACATGAATACAGGATGTCCGGTGCAGTCCTCAGAGAGACACCCTAAGAAAGAGACTTGGGAGTACTGGTCGACAAGTCAATGAAGCTGTCTGCGGCAAAAAGGGCGAACAGAATGTTAGGAATGATTAAGAAGGGGATCACAAACAGATTGGAAAAGGTTATCATGCCGCTGTACTGGGCCATGGTACGCCCCCACTTGGAATACTGCGTCCAGCACTGGTTGCCTTACATTAAGAAGGACATAGTACTACTCGAAAGGGTCCAGAGAAGAGTGACTAAAATGGTTAAGGGGCTGGCTGAGTTGCCGTACAGTGAGAGATTGGAGAAACTGGGCCTCTTCTCCCTTGAAAAGAGGAGACAGAGGGGACTTGATCGAAACGTTCAAAATACTAAAGGGAATAGACTTAGTAGATAAAGACAGATTATTCACCCTCTCCAAGGTAGAGAGAACGAGAGGACACTCTCTAAAGTTGAAAGGGGATAGATTCCATACAAACATAAGGAAGTTCTTCTTCACCCAGAGAGTGGTAGAAATTGGAACGCTCTTCTGGAGGCTGTCATAGGGGAAAACACCCTCCAGGGATTCAAGACAAAGTTAGACAAGTTCCTGCTGAACCAGAACGTACGCAGGTAAGGCAAGTCTCAGGGCAGTGGTCTTTGACCTAAGGGCCGCTGTGGAAGCAGATTGATGGGCACGATGGACCACTGGTCTGACCCAGCAGCAGAAATTCTTATGTTCTTCTGGCTCCAGAAAAAGGAGGATGGATTGAGGCATCTGGATTTTACTTCCACTGCTTTCAATGCAAGCAAAACCCAGATGTCTCTATTTGTCCTCCGTACTTCCATTGCCTTCAGTGGATAAAACCCAGATGTGGGGAGTGTGTGGCCACTGCTCCTTGTGACCCTGGACAAGTCACTTAATCCTCCAGTACCCCAGGTACTTTAGATAGAACATGAGCCCACCAGGGCAGAGAGGGAAAAATGCTCGAGTACCTGAATAATTTGTAATCCACACAGAATTGTAGGATATGCAGAAAAGAAAGAAAAAACTGTCTCAATGCATCCTCCTTTTTCTGGTTGAGAAACACTGATTTCAAGAACTATTAGATCCACCTGAAACTAGTCTCTGTTTTTACACTTCCTGAAACTCTCTGCACCTTAGCATTCTCCTGCTGGTGGGACTTTCAAGCAAATCCCTCCCACTTGAAAGGTCAGACTGGCTGGGTTTCTATTGGTTTCTCACAATTCAAGGGCTCCACTACTTCTTTGGGCTCGCCTAGTCTGTGACGTAAACCCGGAAGAGAGCGCGTGAGCTTCCCGCCTAGATGGCACTTCGCGCTCGCGCCCCAGTCGGTCCTGACATGCGCAGTAGGTCCGTTCGCCGTCAGCGGCTATGGTGGAGCCCGGGGCCGAAGCGGGAGCCGCAGAGCCGGAGCCCGAGCAAATCTGCCTGAAGCGCATCCGGCAGCCGGGGTTCTTCCCCGTGCCACCGGGCGACCGGGTGAGGGCGGGGGAGGAGGGGCTGGCTTCCGTTGCATGCCGGGAAATGCAGTTTCCGGGCCCCGGTGCATGCTGGGCTGCAAGATTCAGGCCATGTGTTATTTGGGACAAAGTGTGGTTGCAAAAAAGTTGTTCTGCTGCTTGGCTCAGGGGCAGGTTATGCTATTAGTGGGGGGTAACCTGAGGAGCTCCCCCTTTGTTATTTCTCCTAGACCAATCATTCTGCTCATAGGCAGTGGGGGGATCCCAGGGGGGTCCACGCTAGTCCTAGCGGAATCTTGCGTCACGGCCCGTCACTAGTGCCCAACTCCACCTCCTCCTGGCATCTACGAGCAGGTTTGCCCCTGGAAGTAGAATGAAGGGTTGTGGGGCAGGCCCACTTGTTGACACTTGTTATCCCAGGACAAGCAGGCAGTATATTCTCAACAAAGCCCCGCAGCGGACAGCCTCGAAAGCAGACTTGCTTGAAGATCTTTGTAAGAGCTTCCGAGTGCCTTCCCGCCCGAGTTAGGGCGCGCGTCTCCTGTGAGGAACCTCAGTTCAACGTTTTCCGCAGAGCCGAGAAGTCATCTGTACTTCAGCTCTGCAGCCTTCGTTGCCTTCTCTCACCGCGGCTTTTTTATTTTTAAGTCGCTGTGCTCGTGTTTCTCTACGGTTTTCTTTTGAAAAAAAAAATTAAAACTTTCTTCAAGAATATGGAAACTCCTTATTCCATTACAGCCATTCCATCCAAGCTGGAATCCAGGTATCGCACAGTACCTTGCAAGGGCTTTGAGAAATCCCAATTATCCCACCAGTCCTTGGTTGTGGAATCTTCTCTAAAGAAAGCTCATCCATCTAAGCTCTACGCTGCGGTTCCTCCAGGCAGGGCCGTACCATGGACAAGTTTGGCCGCAGGTTATATCAGAATTCCATGATGGCTAACAGAATTCTCAATTACAACTACACTTTTACTGCTTATTTCAACTATTTCCTCAAATTGATGCCTAAGTTCTACCCAGCTCTTGAGGAGCAGAGTCTTCCTGAATTTAAACAGATCATCAGAACTTTGTCTCAACTTCGACTCTTCATGCTGCACATACGATGCCTTTGAGATTTCTTCTAGAGTCTCTGCCTTTGCTGTAGCCATGCGCCGTCTAGCCTGGCTCCGCATTGTCGATATGGATCCCAATCTGCAGGACCGTCTAGCCAACTTACCTTGCCATGGGCATGAACTCTTTGATGATTCTATTGAGGCTGCTACAAAGCGCCTCTCTGAACATGAGCGCTCTTTTGCTTCCCTGATTCGGCCGAAGCCTAAGAGTCCTCCTGCTTGGCCATATAAGCAACCACCGCGTCATCCCCCCAAAAAAACGACACCAGCTTTCTCCAGGCCTCCGCCTAGACGGCCTCCACAACAACATCAGCAGAAGGCTCAGACTCCTACTGCGACTAAACCAGCTCAGTCTTTTTGATGTTCCCAGTCTGAGCATGCCAACCTCCCTGCATCAAAATTCTCTTCTGCCCATAGGGGGTCATCTTCACCATTTTTATCACCAGTGGGAGATGATCACCTCGGATCTCTGGGTTCTCACCATTCTTTTAGAGGGATGCTCACTTCACTTTCTTCAGGCCTCAGATCGCCCTCCAAGAGAGTGTCCTTCCAATTCGTTGCAACTTCCCCTTCTTCAGGAAGCTCAAGCTCTTCTTCGCCTTCGAGCTGTCTAGGAGGTTCCTCTAAACCAACCGGACATGGGCTTTTATTCCCGTTATTTTCTAGTTCCAAAGAAGACGGGGGATTTGCGGCCCATTCTGGACCTCGGAGCCCTCAACAAATTTCTAGTCAAAGAGAAGTTTTGGATGTTATCTTTACCAACATTACATTCCCTAATGGATCAGGGAGATTGGCTATGCTCTCTGGATCTCAAAGAGGCTTGCACTCATCCCGATTCATCCAGCCTCTCGCAAATATCTTCGATTCAGGGTGGGGAATCTTCATCTACAATTCAGAGTTTTTCCTTTCGGACTCGCCTCATCCCCCAAAGTCTTCACGAAGTGTCTGGTGGTGGTGGCTGCAGCCCTCCGTGCCCAGGGCCTTCAAGTTATTCCATACCTGGACGACTGGCTTATCAAGGCCCTCTCTCAACAAGGGGTTATTGTAGCGACCCAACAGACTATTATGTTCCTCCAAAGTCTGGGATTCAAAGTCAACTTTCCAAAATCCCAGCTGACCCCATCTAAGTCTCTCCAATTCATTGGGGCCACTCTAGACACTGTCCAGCTCAGAGCGTTTTTACCTCCACCACGTCGGGATACCCTCATTCGCCTTTGCCATCAAGTGTCTAATCTCACATCAATTTCAGCAAGACACATGATGGTTCTGCTCGGCCACATGGCTTGTACAGTTCACGTGACTCCTTTTGCCAGACTTCACCTTCGCATACCTCAGTGGACCCTGGCATCTCAGTGGCAACAAGCTACCGACCCGCTTTCTCAACAAATTACAGTAACTCCTTTGTTGAAGCAGTCTCTCCACTGGTGGATGCTCTCTTCCAATCTTTCCAGAGGTTTACTGTTCCACAATCTCCCTCATCAGAAGGTTCTCACAACAGACTCGTCAACCTATGCATGGGGAGCCCATCTTGACGGACTCCGTACTCAAGGTCTTTGTCACATCAATCTGTTGGAACTCAGAGTGATTTTCAGTGCTCTCAAAGCTTTTCAACACCTTCACGACAACGTAGTCCTTGTCCGGACGGACAATCAAGTCGCCATGTACTATGTCAACAAACAGGGAGGGACGGGATCTCACTCCCTTTGTCAAGAAGCTCTGAAGCTCTGGAATTGGGCAATCATCAGAACATCTTTCTCAGAGCAGCATATATTCAAGGTCAGCACAACTGTCTGGCAGACAAATTGAGTCGTTTTCTGCAACCACACGAATGGACACTCAATTCCTCGTCTCTACGTCAGGTGTTTGCTCATTGGGAGACTCCTCAAATAGACCTCTTTGCCTCTCCCTTCAACAACAAGCTGCCTCAATTCTGCTCCCGAATATACTCTCCCCAGCGTCTCGAGGCAGATACTTTCCTTCTGGATTGGACGGGTCAGTTTATGCCTTCCCTCCATTCCCTCTGATTCTCAAGACTTGTCAAACTCAAGACAGAACGTGCCACCATGATTCTGATCGCTCCTCGGTGGCCCAGACAACCGTGGTACTCCCTTCTATTTCAACTCAGCACCAGGGAGCCTCTGCTTCTACCAGTTTTTCCCTTTCTGCTTACTCGGAGTCAAGGGTCCTTGCTACATCCCAACCTGCAGTCTCTACACTTAACAGCTTGGAACCTTTCAACCTAACT
Source organism: Geotrypetes seraphini (assembly GCF_902459505.1). Taxonomy (NCBI): domain Eukaryota; kingdom Metazoa; phylum Chordata; class Amphibia; order Gymnophiona; family Dermophiidae; genus Geotrypetes; species Geotrypetes seraphini. Next base: position 7,245,029 of record NC_047087.1, on the reverse strand, counting down.
GACTCTACAGTTTTCTCAATCTGTACAGGACATTTTGGTAGCTTCCAGAAAGCAGTGTTACAGCCAGAAATGGACTAGATTTTCTGCTTGGTGTTCCACTCGACATATGGAGCCAATGTCTACCTCCTTGGCTGCTGTTTTGGATTATTTACTTCACTTATCACAGTCTGGACCTCAGTCTACATCTATCCGAGTCCATCTTAGTGCGATTGCTGCTTTTCATCAGCCTCTTGATGGGAAACCTCAGTCTGCACACCCTGTGGTTTCCCGCTTTATGAAAGAACTTTTTAATCTTCATCCACCGCTCAAACCACCTCCAGTGGTCTGGGATCTCAATGTTGTCCTGGCTCAATTGATGAAGCCTCCATTTGAACCAATTGATAAGGCTCATCTCAAATACCTTACTTGGAAAGTAGTTTTCCTGATTTCCCTCACTTCTGCTCGAAGGGTCAGTGAGTTGCAAGCTTTGGTTGTGGATCCACCTTTCACAGTTTTCCACCATGACAAAGTAGTACTCCGTACTCATCCCAAATTCTTGCCTAAAGTTATGTCAGAATTTCACATCAATCAAGCTATTATTCTTCCAGTATTTTTTCCAATGCCTCATTCTCATCCTGGAGAAGTAGCTCTCCATACATTGGACTGCAAGCGTACCTTGGCTTTCTACTTGCAACGCACTCAACCTCACAGAACAGCCCCTCAACTTTTCATCTCCTTCAATCCAAATAAATTGGAGCATCCTGTCTCAAAGCGAACCATCTCCAACTGGATGGCTGCTTGCATCTCTTTCTGCTATGCTCAGGCTGGTCTCCCTCTGCAGGGTTGAGTCACGGGCCACAGAGTTCGAGCAATAGCAGCGTCTATAGCTTTCCTCAGATCAACTCCTATTGAGGAAATCTGCAAGGCTGCCACTTGGTCCTCGGTTCACACTTTCACCTCTCATTGCTGTCTGGATGCTTTCTCCAGAAGGGATAGCCATTTTGGACAGTCAGTTTTGAAAAATCTCTTTTCTTAACTTGCCAACTCTCCCTCCATCCCATTATGCTTAGCTTGGAGGTCACCCACTGTTGAGAATATGCTGCCTGCTTGTCCTGGGATAAAGCACAGTTACTTACTGTAACAGTTGTTATCCAGGGACAGCAGGCAGATATCTCACAACCCACCCTCCTCCCCTGGTTGGCTTCTTAGCTAGGTATCTGAACTGAGTGCCTCACAGGAGACGCGCGCCCTAACTCGGGCGGGAAGGCACTCGCACATGTGCAGTGCAGCACTCGGAAGCTCTTTCAAAGATCTTCAAGCAAGTCTGCTTTCGAGGCTGTCCGCTGCGGGGCTCCGTCGGTGACGTCACCCACTGTTGAGGATATCTGTCTGCTGTCCCTGGATAACAACTGTTATGGTAAGTAACTGTGCTTTTTGGGGAGGTCTGACCCCTGTGGCCTCCCCCGTTCTAACACCTATAATTGTACTATAATTTCACCCCATTAAAATCTCCCCTTAAGCAACATGAAAGGTCAGGGAGAATCTTAAGCCCTTTTCTCCTACATAACATGAGGACTCCAGTCATGGCACATGGGCTTGTTGCAACTGAGAACCTGAAAGCTATGCTGTTGGCAGTTTCACTAGCAGCAGAGCTGCCCAATGCTGACAGATTGCAGCAGAGATGTCAAACTAGCGATGTACCACCCAGATGGGCAGTGTTGGAGGCGGAGGACTGCGTGTGATGTGATAACATTGAATTTATACTGCACAGAATAAAAACATCTCTAACCTGCCTGCACCGGCCTCGTCTTTCCCTTTGATCTTTTTGTAAACTGAGTCAATCTTCCAAATTGGAATAAAATTCAGTATATAAATCTAGAGATTAGATTAGATTTACCGGTCCCGCAACCAGGAAGTGATTTCAGAGGGAGAGCCGAGGCTGGCATAAACAGCAGGTTGGAGATGCTCATGCCAGTGAAGAGTTAAACAAGTACCTGGGGGGGAGGAGAGGTGCTGGTGCTTCCACCAAGGCAGCGCCACTGATAGGGGTGAGTCTCAGAAGACCTACTTGGGGAGTGAGTGAAGGTACTGCACAAATGAGGTTCTATTACATTACATTAGAGATTTCTATTCCGCCATTACCTTGCGGTTCAAGGCGGATTAGAAAAGAATTATAAACGGTGGATTACAGTGGAAGGTCATTTCTGGAGAGGGGAAGAGGAAGGGAGGGAGGACGGTATAATTGATGTTAAGGCTGTTTCAGGAATTTCTTGAAGAGTATAGTTTTTATTTCTTTTCTGAAAGTGAGGGTGAAGAGATGGCTGATTCTAGGAAGCTTGCCATGCTCAAGATCTAATGACTACATTTCTCTGTTTCCAGCTGGGCCGGTGCCGCAGCGTCAAGGAGTTTGAGAAGCTGAATCGGATTGGGGAGGGCACCTATGGCATTGTGTGTAAGTAATATCACTTGCCTCTCCTTCACCACAGGAACAGAGGTTTGGAAGATAATCCTACAGTATTAATGTTGAAGGTCTGATGGACAAAAGCTGCTTTTTCCCATTTTGAGAGCAATTTGTAAATGTTTTTCTGCAGGTACAGTAAAGCCCACTTTTCATGCAGACATAAACTCATAAATTGCCAATGTATCTATTGAGGAATAAAACAGGTGCTTTACTGAATATGTACACTGTGTGTACCCAGGCCTTTGCCCCCGTTCTTCACCCCAGGCAGGTTTCTGGAAAGACACTATAAATTATGAATGGCAAATAAACTAAGATGCTGACATTTCTATTTTAGATCGTGCCAGAGACACCAGGACAGATGAGATTGTGGCGCTGAAGAAGGTGCGGATGGACAAAGAGAAAGACGGTGGGTCTCGGTAGTTTCCATATGTTGTAGAGCTCTCTTATGTGCTTGCTCCTGAGGAGCAGGTGAGATGTTTGCTGTGCCCTTTTGAACTCCCATGTGCACTGTGTCTCTCCTTTTCCCTCCACAGGGATCCCCATTAGTAGTCTACGGGAGATCACCCTGCTGCTGAAGCTTCGCCACCCCAATATCGTGGAACTCAAGGAGGTGGTTGTGGGAAATCACCTGGAAAGGTAACCCCTGCCATGCTCTATCCTGCGAGAGGAGAGGCTTATCCTTTCATCCCTCCTTAAAGGAAAAATTGGGTACTGCCATCCTCAGTCTTCACTTGCCCTATTTTATAGTAACATAAGAAATGATGTAGAGAAAAATGGTGATCAATCAAATGACCTGGTGTAATAAGCCAGGACAGTGACATGGCGAGGGTGAGAGGTGCCCGGGGGGGGGGTGTCCCTCCCCTGATCTCATCTCTCCCCCCCCCACTCCTTCCCCGCTCCTGCCTGCCATGTGTGCCCCCCGCTCCTTCCTGTTGTATGCGCCCTCTGCTCCTGCCTGTTGTGTGTGCCCCCTGCTCCTTTCTTGCTCCTGCCTGCTGTGTGCGCCCCCTTCCCTTCCTTTGTACCTCTAGTTGAAGTTGTTGCTCATGGCGGTCAACAACGTATGCCTCACGACTCTGTCGGCTCTTCCTACACGTGGATTCCAGAAGTGATCGCTGTGAACAACTTCAACTAGAGGTATGGGGGAAGGGTGGGGGAGGCTCGCGTGTGAAGGGGAGGAATGGGAAGAGGTGGGGGGGGCGGAGAGGAGGGGTGCCAGCATCCCCATCAACATGGCGCCCAGGGCGGATCACCCCCCTTGCCCCCCTCCCATACTATGCCACTAAGCCAGGAACAACAGATAGCGAAAGAAGAGTCTATCAGACACTAGTATGGGGCCCACAAGATGATTTTTTGGATAAACACAAACTCAGCGCAGCCACGTTTTGGCAAACGCCTGCATCAGCGGTAGAATTTCAACATTGCATGAAACAAAACTTGCCAAACATCAATAAATAAACATTAGTCTTTTGTACAAGTTAAGCTGTGGCTCAAATGGCTTGAGTTGGGTTTGTACACAGTCGAGTCACATTATTATGACCACTGCTTACCTCTGACATCAGGGACGCACAGCCAATGAATGAATGCACATGACATGCTCAGACTTCATGGGTAGATAAGGTGGAATGTCAGCAAGTTGCTGTCATGGGGAAAAAAAGTACGATTTATCATACATTGAAAAAGGCTACCAGACCAAGGGCGGCATCATTATGGAAATGGCAGAGTTTGTGAACTCTTCAATGGGCTGCTGTGGTTAAAGAATACCACGAGTGGATGAATGGAACCTTTTCAATGACCTAATTTGGTAACTGTGGGGCAGCAGGAGCCATCGATGCAAGAGGTGAATGTTGGCTGTCAGGCGTGAAACCACTGAGAACAAGCACCCAGCAACCACTGTTGGACATACACAAACTGGTGGCAGCAGTGTTGTGGTTTGGGTCCCTTGATACCTGTAGAAGGCACTTTCAACTGAAATAGGTATCGCTCCATCCTTGCTGATCAAGTGCACCCGTACGTGTTGACAGTCTTCCCTATGGCTGATGGGATCTTTCAACAGGACAATGCGACACCATATCACCAGAACTGTTCGCAAGTGGTTCGTAGAGCATGACCAAGACTTCCAGCTACTTCCTTGGCCTCTGAATTCCCCAGACCTTAGCCCGATCGAGGTCATTTGGGGCCACCTTGATCAACGTGTTTGACGACTGGATCTACCACAACGCATCCGTCAGCAACTGTTGAGCATATTGCAGTCTGCTCCAGATACCTCTAGCAACCATCCAACCTCTGGCTGTTGTCTATTCTGGATATTAGCAAGTGGTCATAATAATGTGACTCAACCGTGTATTTATCTAAGAAATCTTCTTCTAAGCCCCATACTAGTGTCTCATAGACTCCATTCTTTCACTGTGTGTGGCCCCTGGACATTGCACCAGGTCATCTTGTTGGTGTTGATCACCGTATGGAAAATGATAACAGATAGCAACCAGACAGCTCATTGCTCCTGCCAAGTTCTACAGTCAGCTCTATGGTGGACACTGACTGAGCCTGCTTGCTTTCTCTACAGTATTTTCCTGGTGATGGGGTACTGTGAGCAGGATCTCGCCAGCCTCCTGGAGAACATGCAGACGCCTTTCTCTGAGGCACAGGTAAGGCAGCATTGTTGAGTGTGGCGGATCCGGGCCTTATCCAGAAAAATGCCTTATTTATTTAATCATGAAGTTCTATTTGCATTTACCCCATGCCACTCACTCTGCTGGGCTTAAAGGTAACCATTCAACATGATTAGAGTTGCCATAATTAAAAAAAGAGGACATGTGGCCCCAACTCGGCCCCCCTAAACCTCGTCTCCTTTCCTTTCTTGCCCTCCCCCCCCCCACATAAAGGATGGGTACCTCTCTAGGTTACCCACAGTTGGGAGTCAGCTGCAGTCCTACCTCGGGTACCAGTGGTCCAGGCGTAGGAGCTTCTGTTGAGAGCCACAGGAGGTAGCAGGAAAGGTCCTGGCTCTGCCTGAGCTCGGGGGCCACATCTGGAGGGCCTCCAAGCGTGCATGGACATGATGACATCACACACATGTGCATACACCCTCCAGGGGCAGTGCCAAGCTCAGGCAGAGCCAGGACCTTTCCAACCAGTGCCAAACAAGCCTCCAGCAGCTCACAATAGGAGCTCCTGCCCCAGGACCACTGGTACCTGTGCGAAATCACAATTGATGCGGCTCCCAACCATGGATGACCTTACTGCCTACTGGAAGGTAAACAGAAATTTAGGTTGGACTCGGAGAGAATCCAAAGCCCAGACAAACTACTGGGTTTTAGAAAACCATCCAGAAACCTGAACAGGCCTCTAAAAGAGGCCTCTAAAAGATGTATGATAACCCTAGAAACGATGATGTTATACAGAGTGTTGGTGGCTCTTGAACTTGCCTATCGTCTGCTAATTACTAAGTGTCACTCATCTTGGAATGGCTCTGCTTCTTTGATTGTAGGTAAAATGCATCATGTTACAACTTCTTCGTGGGCTACACTATCTGCATGAGAACTTCATCATACACAGGTGAGCAGCATATGGGAGGCTTTCAGCCAGCCGGGACATTGGGGAGGAGGCTTCGCTTCTCAGGCTGCCCAGAGCTCTGGAAGAGGTGGCTTCGCTTCTCATAGGCTGGCCGGAGTTCTGGAAGAGGTGGCGTCGCTTTTCAAAGGATAGAAATCTGGAGGAGATGGCATTGCTTCTTATAGCCCAGCCAGAGCTCTGGGAGGGTGGCATCACTTCTTGTAGGTTGGCTGAGGTACTGGGGGGCTTCTCATTTTATTTATTAGAAATGTATAGATTGCCTTATGCCAAAGAGGTGTACACCAATACATACATAGGTTGGCCAAGGCACTGGGAAGGAAATGCCACAGCCTGTCCTTAGCTATTAATGAGTTCTGGGCTCCTGAAGCTCTTTGTGGACTCAAAACGGCTCTTTTACTTAGCAGCTGCTGTCAATTTTACTGCACATTTGACATTAATGTGTATCTGACTGCACTAATGTCTACCACCAGCTGGCTTTAAGATGAACAGTACTGTGAAGATCTATTTAAAATGCAATTATTCGTTTGTAAAAGTCTTGTTTGTCATATTCTGTGCAAGTTATTGCTGGAATGCCACCTAGATATTGGCGGATGATAAATTTTTTAAATAAATAATATGGCAGGGGATGGGAACTGGGCATGGCCCATTAGTGGGACTACACTTACCTGTACCTCTAACAGTCCTGTACTGTGGCTGCTGTGGTGGCCAATTCCCCCAGCCATTTATATGGAAGGCTGACCCCTAGAGGAAGTTTCAGGAGACTACCACTTGGGACCAACAGATGCCATTTTGCAGAGAGCCAGAGGGGGCTCAGGGAAAGCCTCCAGTTAAATCCTGGGGCTGATGGGTCTAGGGAGAGTCATAGGGGTGGAGGAGGACTGGGTTTTGCACCTGAGGGCAGGGCTTGAGGTGGACATCGTCATGAAGCAAAGCTGGGTCTGGCCTGTGCATTAAATGCAGGATAGATGCTCAATATACTTCCTGCATCTAATATACAGGCCTTTCTTTTCCTGTGTGCTAGTTTTTGCAGCTATTGACAGTAGGTGGAAAACCTTTCAGCACTTAACAGCCCTAAAGAGAGCCAGTTCTAGCTCCTCTCTTCTTAGGCCTTCCTGTATTGTCAGCTCTTGAGAGGGCTCTTAGGCTAGGACTTTCCCCCTCGCTGCTTTGGCCTGCCACACTCTGTTAGAGGATGTTTTAACATTTCTTGAAAGCAGGACTTGAATCCCTAGGCAAGCAAGAAGTGTCATGATGAAGAGTCACTGAAAATAAAGTGTCACTTGGTCATTTTCTTCATTAACAGGGACCTGAAGGTTTCCAACCTGCTAATGACAGATAAGGGCTGTGTGAAGATAGGTGAGTCTCCGCATGAGTTCATCATATCATGAGTCTTCATGCTGAACTCTGTGTTCTCTCTACCTCTTTGTATTTCTACATCTAAATTGATCCTGTTGTATTACAGCTGATTTTGGCCTGGCTCGTGCCTATGGAGTCCCCCTGAAACCAATGACTCCCAGAGTCGTCACACTGTGGTGAGTACTGTCTCTTAAGCCCACACCCTCAGATGAGCTGAAATGAGGACCTTTTCTTGAGACCAAACCCTGCAATAAGAACCCAAATGAACGGTGCTGTGGCTTTTTCTATATCCTGCAACTCGGGAGTTGCGGAGAATCTGTCTCCTTTTGGGTTTTCAGCTTTTGCTATGGCTCTGCTCAGTCAAGTCTCAGTTGTGTGGGGTTCTCTCAGTCTTTATCTATCTTTGCTGCTTCTGTCCTGTAGGTACCGGGCCCCTGAGCTGCTGTTGGGGACCACCACACAGACCACAGCTATTGACATGTGGTAAGAAGTTATATTCTGATGCATTTTAAGAGGTGAGGGAAGAGCCAGGCTGGCTTGGATTCATACCTAGGCCGCACATTTCCCTTTGTGTGTTTTCTGGGTGGTGGGATATATTTTGGCCGAGTGTGGATTCATACCTGGGCCATAGATTTCCTTTTGTGTGCTTTCTGGTGGTGGAATTTATTCTGAGGTTTGGATTCATACCTGGGACTTACATTTCCCTTTGTGTTCCCTTTATTGCAGGGCGGTAGGCTGTATTCTGGCTGAGCTTCTGGCTCACAAGCCCTTACTCCCAGGTAGCTCCGAGATTCAGCAGATTGACTTGATCATACAGCTGCTGGGAACACCTAATGAGAACATCTGGCCAGTATGTGCGCTGCATTGTTGCTATTTCCTCTGCTAGCAGCTTACAGCTCTGCTCTCCTTTCTCTCTCCCCCACTTACCCCCCTTCTTCATTCTTGTCCTGCAGGGCTTCTCCAAACTGCCACTGGTCGGTCAGTACACAGTGCGCAAACAACCATATAATAATGTGAAGCACAAATTCCCCTGGCTTTCTGAGGCAGGGCTCCGGCTCCTTCACTTCCTCTTTATGTATGACCCCAAGAAGAGGTAAGGTAGCACAGCCCTGGAGCCCCCCCCCCCCCAAGATCACCTCAAGCATACACAGGGCTCCCAGGGGCAAAGGTAGAAAATCTTAGAGTAGCACAGCGAACAGGACTAGGCCGTCTCTGCCCTAATTCCTTGTTGGGTGCTTTTCTGTTCACAGAGCCACAGCGCAGGACTGCCTGGAAAGTTCCTATTACAAAGAAAAGCCTTTGCGTAAGTAGCTGGGTCAGGGACAGCCACAGCACGGCTGCACCATTAATACCTGCTTCTGTTCTCTTAGGCTTCCGTGGCTGGCGTCATGATTGTAACAGGTTTCCGGGTCTTGCCGCAGCTGTGTAGCAAGAACCGACGTTTCAGCCATTATGCTCTGGCTTTCTTCAGGGTCTGCTGTGTCTATATATAGTGGGTTCACGGACCTACTTGAGAACAGGGCAGTCTGGGGGATTGAGAAATTTGAATTTTTGGCAGGAAAGTTCGTTGGAGGTCAGAGTTTGAATTTCCTGCCCAAAATTCAAATTTTTTGACTCCCCCCAGACCTGTTCTCAATCAGGTCCGTGAACCCACTCTATATAAAGACACCCTGCAGACCTCAGCATACCCTGAAGAAAGCCACAGCATGATGGCTGAAACGTCGATTCTTGCTCCACAAACACAGCAAGACCCAGAAACCTGCTAGAAAAATACCTGCTTCTGTCTGTCTTGTAGCCTGTGAGCCTGAGCTGATGCCCACCTTCCCCCATCATCGTAACAAGCGGGCAGCGAGTGGAGGAACGGAGAGCCAGGGCAAGCGTGGCAAGCACTGACAGGTAAGTTACACCTCTCTCTCTGCTGATCTTCCTCTTCTCCCCCTTATCCAACGCTCATCCTCTTAATTCATTAAGAAAGTCTCTTGACAGAAAAGACCAGGGGAGAAGCTGAAAGTACCATAGGCTGGTTTTAATGTTGAATGGATGTAGCTAAGGGAAGTCTTGTGTCACCAACTTGCTACATTGTAAGGCAATGAAGCAGATCTAGATTTTCAGAATACCGTATTTTCACTCATATAACGCGTGCATTATACACGATTTTACAAACCTTGCACGTTATACGTGTGAGTGCGTTTTACAACTTTTTTTTTTCAATCCGATCGGCCTCCCCCCTGCGAACCGGCATCCTCCCCCCCCGCTCGCGTCACCCCCCTCCCCCGCGATCCTACATCCCCCCAGCACCGCAAAACATCTCTTACCCGATTGGGCACTGGCACCAGCATCAATGCACAGGACATGCCAGTGCCCGAAGATCCTCCCTCGTTGGTTTGGGCTGGGAGGTGCGGTGCGGGAGAGATCCTCCTTTTTCCTGCGCCGGGCTGGACTAGGCTTTGAGCATGCGCAAATGCTCAAAGTCTAGTCCAGCCCGGCGCAGGAAGAAGGAGGATCTCTCCTGCACCGCCCAGCCCAGCCCAAACCAATGAGGGAGGATCTTCGGGCACTGGCACTGGCACTGGCACGTCCTGTGCATTGGTGCTGGTGCCGGTGCACAATCGGGTAAGAGATGTTTTGCAGTGCTGGGGGGGGATGTAGGATCGCGGGGGAGGGGGGGTGACGCGAGCGGGGGGGAGGATGCCGGTTCGCAGGGGGGATGCCAATCGGATTGAAAAAAAAAAAGTTGTAAAACACGGGTAAGCGAGCAGGGGGGAGGATGCCGGTTCGGAGTAGGCGGGAGGAGGTTTTAGCATGCGCGGTATACACGTGTGCGCGCTATATTAAATTTTTTTAACATAAATTTGTGTTCCCCACGCGCTATACCCGGGTGCGCGGTATATGGGTGAAAATACGGTACTTTTAACAAAATCCTTCATCAAAGACTCCTGAGGAAATCAAGTCATAGACGAGGAATTCCATGTCCTATTGTGGACTGAAAACAGATTAGGGACCAATGGTCAATATTCACAATGTAGAAGGGTAAATATGGGGCTCCCCAGGGATCGCTGCTTTTTTAAACTATTTACAATTGAACTGGAAACAGGAATGACGAGTCAGGTGATCAGATTTGCTAAGGACATACCTGGCAGACCTGAATGATGCATCTTGTCTGCCCAACATACCCCGACGCCTCTCCCCCTTGAATATAAGGTTGTATCTTCCATGATTAAACATTGGCATCACAAATTGTCTAGCATGGGAGAGACCGAAGGCCCATCAAGCCTGATCTACTGTTTCCAACACAGAAGATTATGAGACTGGCCGTTCAAATGGCAGATGACGTTTAATGTGAGCAAGAGCAAAGTGATGCATGTGGGAAAGAGGAACCCGAACTATAGCTATGTGATGCTGGGTTCTGTGTTGGGAGTCACTGCCCAGGAAAAGGATCTAGGTATCAGTGTTGAGGATACGTTGAAACCCTCAGCGCAATGTGCAGCAGCTGCTAAGAAAGCAAAGAGAATGTTAGGAATTATCAGGAAAGGAATGGAAAACAAAGATGAGAATGTTATAATGCCCTGGTATCTCTCTATGGTACAGCCGCACCGCGAATACTGTGTGCAGTTCTGGTTGCCGTATCACAAAAAAGATATAGCGGAATTAGAAAAGGTTTTTGCCAGGTACTTGTGACTTGGATTGGTCTCCTTGAAGACAGATGACATTGGTCTGATTCAGTAAGGCTATTCTTATGTTCTTACAGAGAAGGGTGACGAAAATGATAAAAGGGATGGGACAACTTTCCTATGGAAAAAGGCCAATGGCTAGGGCTCTTCAGCTTGGAGAACAGACAGTTCAGGGGTGATATGATAGATGTCTATAAAATACTGAGTGGAGTAGAAAGGGTGGATGTAAATCACTTGCACACTTTCCAAAAATACTTGTACTAGGGGGCATGCAATGAAGCTATTAAGTAGTAGATTTAAAACAAACCAAAGAAAATATTTCTTCACACAACATGTAATTAAACTCTGCAATTTGTCGCTGGAGAATGTGGTGAAATCAGTTAGCTTAGCGGGGTTTAAAAAAAGGCTTGAATTTCCTGCAAGAAAAGTCCATAGGCCATTATTGAGATGGCTTGGGGAAATTCATTGCTTATTCCTGGATAAGCAGCATAAAATTTGTATTACTTCTTGGGTACTTGGGACCTGGGTTGGCCACTGTTGGAAACTGGATACTGGGCTTGATGGACCTTCCATCTGTCCCAGTAAGTTCTTATGTGCCACACAGCAGCCAAATACAAAGTCTGGTAGATAAAGCATAATACTTTAAACTGTATGAAACTTAACAGGCAGCCAACAATCATCCTAACGGCTACATATTGGCCAACTTGGAATGTCTTACACCTGGCTATTGCATTCAATTTGATTTTGTCCAAAAGGTGGACTACTATAAGTCTGGTCACCTGGTCTCAAAAAAAATTTAGCAGAATTAAAAAAATAATAGCAAGGATGGGACAACTTCCCTATAAGGAAAAGGTAATGCAGCTAGGGCTCTTCAACTTGGAGAAATAAGAATAGCCTTCCTGGGTCAGACCAATGGTCCATCAAGCTCAGTAGCCCGTTCTCACGGTGGCTAATCCAGGTCACCAGTACCTGGCCAAAACCCAAAGAGCAGCAACATTTCATGCTACCGATCCAGGGCAAGCAGTGACATCCCCCATGTCTTTCTCAATAACAGACTATGGACTTTTCCTCCAGGAACTTGTCCAAACCTTTCTTAAAACCAGCTAAGCTATCCACTCTTACTACATCCTCTAGCAATGCATTCCAGAGCTTAACTCCTCTGAGTGAAAAAACAATTCCTCCTATTGGTTTTAAAAGTATTTCCCTTTAACTTCATCGATTATCCCCTAGTCTTTGTCATTTTTGACGGAGTGAAAGATCAATCCACTTGTACCCGTTCCACTTCATTCAGGATTTTCAATCATATCTCCCCTCAGCAAAGAAGCTAATAAGTAGTAAATTTAAAACAAACTTGAGGAAATAACATATAATTCTGAAATCTGTTACCAGAAAATGTGGTTTTGGAAACTGTAAATTGCTCTGATCTGAAAGACTGGGCGGTATATCAACCTTTCAAATAAAACATAAAAGCAATTAGCTTAGCAGGGTTTTAAAAAAGGTTGGACACATTCCTAAAAGAAAAGTCCATAAGCCATTATTAAGATGGACTTTGGAAAAGCTTTTGGGATTCTGCCAGGTAGTTGGGACCTGGATTGGGCACAGGATACTGGGCTTGATGGACTTGCAGTCTGACGCAGCATGGCAATTCTTAGGTGCTTATTCTGAGTTTATGCAGATCCCTTATAAGCCACAGCTACACTCATCTCTGTCTTGTGTTTTAGGTACCAAGAAAATTCAAAGATGCCTAAATGCAGATTTTACAAATGTGGACATGCAGGTGGAAGCAACAGACTGCCCACAGGAACGAGCTCTCATTGGGGTGGGGAGGAGGCACGACAATGGACCATACCCAGATCCTTAATGGCCCAAGAGAGGTCATCAGTGGAGGGCAGCAACAGACTGCACCCAAGAGCAGGTGTTTACAGTGTGTGTTGAGGGGCCAAAGAGCAGGTGCTTTATGAGATGGAGAGGGTAGCAGACTGTGCCAAAAAGCAGGCACGCGGTGGGACTGGAGGCAAAGATAAAGAAAGAATGTAGTCCTTTAAAAGACAGGCATAGCAGGAGAGGTTAAACTTCTCCCCTCCATTTGCCTGGCTGTAAACATCCCATGAATTCACTTCTGTTATTCCTGTGTCCATCAGTATTAGAAGACCAGCATGCCACAGAATCAAGTAAGGTCCTTTTAATGTAGTTAGAAAAGGGCATCCATAAGATGTGAGTGGCAGCCAGCCACCATGCAGGCGCTCTCACACCACACACCAATTGTAACATATGTAGAGGTGATAGTGTCAGCTGCAGAAAGGTGTGAAGAGAGATTTTTACATTGCACTGTTTAAGGAACAGATTTTTCCTGAGATTAAAAAGTTAAGTTCACTGTAGCTGCTGGTGGCTCTTCGTGTTTAAAGGTCTTTGCTTGCTTGTTAGTATGGGGGAAAAAGAGTCCAGCTTGTCTGAAGATGGTGCACAGAGACATAAGGGTTTAACCTCAACCCCCTGCCTGCAGACGTAGGAGCTGTTAGGAATAAGACAAACACAGAACAATTCTACAACACTCCAAAGGACCCCCAAGGCTACAACAAAAACTTGCAGCTTTTTAAGAGATTATAAGACTGTGCTGGGTTCCCAGGGAGAGCCGGGGGGTGGGGTCCTGACTGATTTCTGCTCTTTGGGTTGTCTGGCTGGCAAGAGGAAGAATTTCTTCTTGAATTGTAATACACTTCTCCCTCAAAATTTGCAGGTTTAGAATTTGCAACTTTGGTTATTCATGACTTTCTAAACCCTGACCCACCCCCACCTCTCAGACCTCTCCACACTGTATCTGGTGGCAGGAACTATCTTCCTTTGCTCCTGCCCCATGAAGAGCTGTCAACAAAAAGGGCTGCTGTGAATTTCTGTTGTAGTCTCGTGAGACCACAGGCACTCAGGGCAGCCATTTTTCTTGACAGTTCTGCACGGGGCAGGAGCTTAGGAAGATCACTTCTGATCTGCTTCACCGCTAGACCACTGGGAGGGTGGCGGGGGTGGGTCAGAGCTGGCCCTAAAAGCTATTCGCAATTTTTCCATATTCACAGGCCGGCTCTGCCCCTAATCTCTGCGAATATGGAAGGAGAAGTGCATTCTCTTCTTTAGCATCTCTCCAGGCCGGCACAGACAGGTGGGTTTACACTCTTCTACCAGCAGGTGGAGACTGAGAACACTGAATTCTATCAGCAGAACAAGTGGGCTGTGCTGTCCCCCCTCCCCCCTCGGAACCAGTCTGCAACCACCACACTTGATCCTGTTCCCAAAACAACATGTGGACAGACATTGTGCTTTCTTACAGGCACTTGATGTAATGCAGCTTCCTGTGTGTCTTTCCATCCAGGCAATATCATTGCTGCTCAACCTTTGTTAGAATTCCTGCTGCCTGTGAGGGAAGGATGGGCATCACAGAGTGGAAGGCGTTCCAACAGCCCTGCAGAGCTGGACATCCACTATCATGCAGCACGTTGCACTTTAGGCATTTGTACAGCAGGGCTGGGGTTTTGAACACACAATCATGCAGACTGTAGATGCCTCCATCGGGCAGCGGGATGTGAATGCAAGTTGTTGGACTTCTGGAACAGCTTTGGCTCAGAGTCTTGGACCTTTGCAGTTCATCGTGCTGAGTGAACTTGTCCCCTTCCTGATATGTTGTGTATTTGCTGGGCCTATAAATCTCTGAGGAGTATAACTCAGACTCATTTCCCTTGTAGTTCAGAGAGAAGGTTCGCCCTGGATGGCTGTCCCATGATTCTGCCAGAGAACCCAAAGTCCTGGCACTGCTGATGTCCAGAGTTTCCTTTGCGTCTCTGTATATATCCAAGTTGTCCAGATAGTCAACAGTAGGTCGTAGCATACTGCGTGCAGAACCAACATGGTCTTCTCTTTTCTCCAGCTGTAGCGTCAGTTGCTGCAGCCTCTCTGTACAGGCCTCAACTGCACGGGTGCCCCTTCTCACTTGGATCAGATCAGCTAGGGGCACTGTGCCCATATACCGCGCGGACAGAATCTCTGCCAGGATCCCACATTCCAGCTGCATTGCCAGAAAGCCACAGGCCACTTTCAGCAGCTCTGGAGCAGAGGGGAAGCTTTCAACCACAAAGCCATGTGCATCTCTTCGCATGATGTACCCCAGCTTCCCAAGCATCCATGCAACATCAGCCTCGGAGAGCACTGGTTTAAGGATATGCATGTAAGCGCCAGAATAAGTCTGCAACACAAGAGATTCAGGTTATTTCTCTACCCTACCATGGGAGGAAAATACAGAACCACCCTCCCCCACCGTTCTACAGATGCACCTCAGTCCTGCTCCCACCCCCACCACAGTACAACTCAATATAGGAACAGCAGGTGGACTGCCAGTACTCTCATTCCTGTCCTGCAACACCACCTGTCATTCTAGCATTCCAAGTTTCTAGTTCATTTAATAAACCACTCAAGCCAAAGTCATGAAAGCCGAGTACACTGCTGTCTCAGAGGGAAGGATGGACATCTCAGAGTAGTAGGCCAATAGATCTCATTCCTCAGTCAAAGTCCAGTGACTTTCCAGTGCTATTTCAAGAACATTAAACTAGAGTATATATTTTTTTACTGATTTTCTGGGTCTGTGATAAGGAAGTGGAAATCTCGTGTACATCTCTCTTTGACACATGGTAATATCTCGCAAGCTAGAAAGGAAAAGTGCCTTCAAAGTCGCCCCTGTACCATTGTCTTGCCCTGCGATCACACTCCTCACCTTAATAGTGCGAAACTCTTTGCGCCAGGGGTAGTGGTACAGGTTGAGAGCTGCCTGCTCGAGCACACAAAAGGCTCTCGTGAGCAGCTCTAGCTGTGCTTTCAGGTCTCGTTGCTCCAGCTGGCTGCTGCTGCCGCCAATCACCTCAAAAGCATTATTCTGCAAGGACCGATGCAGCTCAGGGTCTGCAACCAAAGACTGACGTAGCAAAGCCACAAAGTCTGCATTGCTGTAACTGCCGGATTCATCTTGGCCCAAATTTCTGGCCCGGTAGTTCCTGTACATCTCCAGAAAGGCATCTGAACTCATCCTGTAGCAGGGAGAAAAATTGTGGGTTCACTGCAGGAATCAGTCCCAAAGAGGGGGGAAGTATACAGGGAGCATGGAGAGCCCACCTAAATACCGAGAGTGTGAGAATCCCACCGCCACACACACATACTGTACTAGACAGAGCATGGGATTACTACAGGAATCAGCCAAAGAAGGAATGCACAGAATTCAAGGCAAGGCGGTATTCTATGGAGAGTGTGGAACAGCCACATGAATGATGGGATGTATGCCCTAAGAATCAGACCCTGAGAGCAGCCTGTGGTATGGGGGGGAACATCTGACTCTAAACCAGAGGTTCCTAATTTCAGTGCTGTGGGCTGGTCTTAAGAACAAGAATTGTCAATGAGAACTGAACTGTTAACCTTGGCTGCATTGAGTTCAACACAGCAGTCAGAAATGGAAGGTCAGCTTTCTTAGACTGAGAACTGAAAACGTCTGTCATTGCTATTGAAAGTTAAGTCTACTGTGGTTATAGCCTAAAAAATTCTCAGGACCATCTGCAAAGAGAAAAAAACCTAAACTAAAATCACCAGTGTGTGACTGCATTTCACTTATCTTAAGTTATTAGAGCAGTTGAAATTTAAACCAGCTAAAGCGAAAACAAGAAAATGGGTAAAGTGTCCATTACACTAATAGCATAATAACATTCAAGTACTCAATACATTCGTGGATAAAGGCAAAAAGCTGGTCAGTCCACTTGGATATGTGGAAATAAATTTCACTAGTAAAACTGAGCATAACTGCATAATGTCTTCACTGACCTCATGAAGAAAAGATAACTCGTAACCTTCAGCTAGTCCAACAAAAAGGCCATCATTTGCAAATCCATTTGTGGCAATAATAACAATAAAGTTGCAGAGGATCAAGGAGGCCCTGATTCTATAAAGTCCGCCTAAAGTTAGGCAATGATATCGGCACCAATTCCATAAAACTTAGGCACCTTTAGGAGGACTTTATAGAATTAGGATCATAATGTTTGTTCGTTAGTGGATGATAATTAGACAGAAAGGAAATAAGAACCTTTCCCCAAGACAGACACTACATTATAATCTCTTCGATTTTCTTAACTTCTAAAATTGTATTTATTTAGCAATCGCATGTACAATTGTATATCTGCCCTGACTCACTCTTACCCTCTTTTGTCCAGACACTCATCAAGAGCCCCACCCTGCTATTTCCAGAGTCAAGGTTTGTGCACACACCCTCTACTACAGTGGTCTCAAACATGCGGCCCGCCAGGTACTATTTTGAGGCCCTCGGTATGTTTATCATAATCACAAAAGTAAAATAAAACAGTTTCTTGATCCTATGTCTCTTTAGCTATAAATGACAATATTATTATTAAGACTTAGCCAAAAGGAAAGATTTATAAACTATAGAGTTTTACCTCATGCAAAATTGTCATTTCTTTAATAAGACATTAACTATTTATTTCTGAGGCCCTCCAAGTACCTACAAATCCAAAATGTGGCCCTGCAAAGGGTTTGAGTTGGAGACCACTGCTCTACTATGACCCTCAGGAACACTCATTCTCTCCCAACCCCTCTTTTCCCCTCCCCCAAATTCATGCACACTCTCCAATCCCTATTGAGGGTCATTCTATCTTACTTTTCCCCCTAGGATCACTCAGATTCCCCTCACTTCCCAAAAGGTCACTCAGACTCTCCACCCTCCGGCCAGTGTTTACAAACACTTTCCATTCCCACCAAGGGTCATTCATATCCTATTATCCCCTCTCCCAGGGTCACCCACACTCTCCTAGCCCCCTCCCCTCATAGATCATTCAGACCCTCACACCCCCCCCCCCCAGCCAAAGTTCACAAGTGCCTTCCATTCCACTCCCAGGGACACTCATATCTTACCATCTCCCGTCCAGGGTTACCCCCATGGATCACTCAGAGCTTCCTATTCACCTCCGGTCCAAAGTTCATACACGCCTTTCATTCCCCACCAAGGGTCACTTGTATCCTACAATCCCTCCCAGGGTCACCCACACTCCCCTATCCACCCCCCCCCCCCCCAGCCAAAGTTCAGAAGCACTTTCCATTCTACTCCCAGGTTCACTCATATCCTACCATCCCCCTTCCTCCTGGATTACTCAGACTCTGCTATTCATCTCCTGGACAAAATTCACATGCACACCTTCCATTTTGCAACAGGAGGGAAGGAAGGGAGGGCTGTGGCTCACTGGTTGAGCAGCTGCCTCTGCACCCAGGAGTTAAGAGATCAAGTCTTTGGCAATCCTCCAGTGCCTACTGCTTATTTGAAATGGGAAAGTCCCCAAAGGGTGGCATAGAAGTCCCTTATCCCCCTCCCAAGGTCACCCACCTAGCCTAGTAATCCCCCACCCCCTCCTAAGCCCCTTATGGGTGAGCTACTCCCCCGAGCCCAGCTCCGGATCCAAGGCAACAATGAGTAAAATCCGGATCAGCTCCACCTCCTTCGTCGCGAGCTCAGGACTGGCCAATCCAGAACTCACGGCCATGTCAGCACCCGCTGCCCCCCAAAGTAGGAACTCCCTCCCTCCCTCCCCCCGAGCGGCCTCGGACCCCCCTCTTCCGCCCCAGCTCACCTGCTGCCTTCCAGCTCGCAGCACTTCCGGGATCAAGGCCCCGCCCCCGCCCGCTCTCTATAGGCTCCCGCGAGGATGACGCGGCGAAGGCGGTTCTCAGGTATTGACATGCGCAGTAGGGGAGGGGCAGAGGCTTCCACTAGTAACTTCCCCTGAATGATCAGCCCAGGCTGGGAGGTAGGGTTGCTGTGGGGTGTGTCTGTGGCTTGGGCTGATCATTCAGGGGAAGTTACTAGTGGAAGCCTCTGCCCCTCCCCTACTGCGCATGTCAATACCTGAGAACCGCCTTCGCCGCGTCATCCTCGCGGGAGCCTATAGAGAGCGGGCGGGGGCGGGGCCTTGATCCCGGAACTGCTGTGCTGCGCTGCGCTGGCGTGCGCTGGCGCACAAAATATTACATCGCAGCGCACAAGTTTCTCGTCACAGCGCACACACGCGTCGCAAAGGTAAGGGGAGGCTGGGGGAGGAATCGGACGTCGGGGTGGGGGTGCGAGGGTTCACGGAAGTTTCGCCCCCCACATTTCGCCCCCAGCAATTCGCCCCTCACATTTCGCCCCCCACATTTCGCCCCCAGGTATGTTTCGCCCCCGGTGGTGTGGCTGCCGCCGTCTCATCTGCTCAGCGTGGCTGGAGTCCTTCCCCTCCCTGGGCGGCCCGGCTGTGTGGGAGGGGGGATTGGGGTTTCCGACCCTGGGCGGCCCGGCTGTGTGGGAGGGGGGATTGGGGTTTCCGACCCTGGCCCGGCTGTGTGGGAGGGGGGATTGGGGTTTCCGACCCTGGCCCGGCTGTGTGGGAGGGGGGATTGGGGTTTCCGACCCTGGCGGCCGCGTCGCTGTCTTCCCCTCCCTGGGCGGCCCGGCTGTGTGGGAGGGGGGATTGGGGTTTCCGACCCTGGGCGGCCCGGCTGTGTGGGAGGGGGGATTGGGGTTTCCGACCCTGGCCCGGCTGTGTGGGAGGGGGGATTGGGGTTTCCGACCCTGGCCCGGCTGTGTGGGAGGGGGGATTGGGGTTTCCGACCCTGGCGGCCGCGTCGCTGTCTTCCCCTCCCTGGGGGCCCGGCTGTGTGGGAGGGGGGATTGGGGTTTCCGACCCTGGGCGGCCCGGCTGTGTGGGAGGGGGGATTGGGGTTTCCGACCCTGGCCCGGCTGTGTGGGAGGGGGGATTGGGGTTTCCGACCCTGGCGGCCGCGTCGCTGTCTTCCCCTCCCTGGGCGGCCCGGCTGTGTGGGAGGGGGGATTGGGGTTTCCGACCCTGGCGGCCGCGTCGCTGTCTTCCCCTCCCTGGGCGGCCCGGCTGTGTGGGAGGGGGGATTGGGGTTTCCGACCCTGGCCCGGCTGTGTGGTAGGGGGGATTGGGGTTTCCGACCCTGGCGGCCGCGTCGCTGTCTTCCCCTCCCTGGGCGGCCCGGCTGTGTGGGAGGGGGGATTGGGGTTTCCGACCCTGGGCGGCCCGGCTGTGTGGGAGGGGGGATTGGGGTTTCCGACCCTGGCCCGGCTGTGTGGGAGGGGGGATTGGGGTTTCCGACCCTGGCGGCCGCGTCGCTGTCTTCCCCTCCCTGGGCGGCCCGGCTGTGTGGGAGGGGGGGATTGGGGTTTCCGACACTAGCGGCCGCGTCGCTGTCTTCCCCTCCCTGGGCGGCCCGGCTGTGTGGGAGGGGGGATTGGGGTTTCCGACCCTGGCCCGGCTGTGTGGGAGGGGGGATTGGGGTTTCCGACCCTGGCGGCCGCGTCGCTGTCTTCCCCTCCCTGGGCAGCCCGGCTGTGTGGGAGGGGGGATTGGGGTTTCCGACCCTGGGCGGCCCGGCTGTGTGGGAGGGGGGATTGGGGTTTTCGACCCTGGCCCGGCTGTGTGGGAGGGGGGATTGGGGTTTCCGACCCTGGCCCGGCTGTGTGGGAGGGGGGATTGGGGTTTCCGACCCTGGCGGCCGCGTCGCTGTCTTCCCCTCCCTGGGCGGCCCGGCTGTGTGGGAGGGGGGATTGGGGTTTCCGACCCTGGCGACCGCGTCGCTGTCTTCCCCTCCCTGGGCGGCCCGGCTGTGTGGGAGGGGGGATTGGGGTTTCCGACCCTGGCGACCGCGTCGCTGTCTTCCCCTCCCTGGGCGGCCCGGCTGTGTGGGAGGGGGGATTGGGGTTTCCGACCCTGGCCCGGCTGTGTGGGAGGGGGGATTGGGGTTTCCGACCCTGGCGGCCGCGTCGCTGTCTTCCCCTCCCTGGGCGGCCCGGCTGTGTGGGAGGGGGGATTGGGGTTTCCGACCCTGGCGGCCGCGTCGCTGTCTTCCCCTCCCTGGGCGGCCCGGCTGTGTGGGAGGGGGGATTGGGGTTTCCGACCCTGGGCGGCCCGGCTGTGTGGGAGGGGGGATTGGGGTTTCTGACCCTGGCCCGGCTGTTTGGGAGGGGGGAGTGGGGTTTCCGACCCTGGCCCGGCTGTGTGGGAGGGGGGATTGGGGTTTCCGACCCTGGCGGCCGCGTCGCTGTCTTCCCCTCCCTGGGCGGCCCGGCTGTGTGGGAGGGGGGATTGGGGTTTCCGACCCTGGCCCGGCTGTGTGGGAGGGGGGATTGGGGTTTCCGACCCTGGCGGCCGCGTCGCTGTCTTCCCCTCCCTGGGCGGCCCGGCTGTGTGGGAGGGGGGATTGGGGTTTCCGACCCTGGCGGCCGCGTCGCTGTCTTCCCCTCCCTGGGCGGCCCGGCTGTGTGGGAGGGGGGATTGGGGTTTCTGACCCTGGCCCGGCTGTGTGGGAGGGGGGATTGGGGTTTCCGACCCTGGCGGCCGCGTCGCCGTCTTCCCTTCCCTGGGCGGCCCGGCTGTGTGGGAGGGGGGGATTGGGGTTTCCGACCCTGGGCAGCCCGGCTGTGTGGGAGGGGGGATTGGGGTTTCCGACCCTGGCCCGGCTGTGTGGGAGGGGGGGATTGGGGTTTCCGACCCTGGCCCGGCTGTGTGGGAGGGGGGATTGGGGTTTCCGACCCTGGCGGCCGCGTCGCTGTCTTCCCCTCCCTGGGCGGCCCGGCTGTGTGGGAGGGGGGATTGGGGTTTCCGACCCTGGCCCGGCTGTGTGGGAGGGGGGATTGGGGTTTCCGACCATGGCGGCCGCGTCGCTGTCTTCCCCTCCCTGGGCGGCCCGGCTGTGTGGGAGGGGGGATTGGGGTTTCCGACCCTGGGCGGCCCGGCTGTGTGGGAGGGGGGATTGGGGTTTCCGACCCTGGCCCGGCTGTGTGGGAGGGGGGATTGGGGTTTCCGACCCTGGCGGCCGCGTCGCTGTCTTCCCCTCCCTGGGCGGCCCGGCTGTGTGGGAGGGGGGATTGGGGTTTCCGACCCTAGCGGCCGCGTCGCTGTCTTCCCCTCCCTGGGCGGCCCGGCTGTGTGGGAGGGGGGATTGGGGTTTCCGACCCTGGCCCGGCTGTGTGGGAGGGGGGATTGGGGTTTCCGACCCTGGCGGCCGCGTCGCTGTCTTCCCCTCCCTGGGCGGCCCGGCTGTGTGGGAGGGGGGATTGGGGTTTCCGACCCTGGGCGGCCCGGCTGTGTGGGAGGGGGGATTGGGGTTTTCGACCCTGGCCCGGCTGTGTGGGAGGGGGGATTGGGGTTTCCGACCCTGGCGGCCGCGTCGCTGTCTTCCCCTCCCTGGGCGGCCCGGCTGTGTGGGAGGGGGGATTGGGGTTTCCGACCCTGGCGACCGCGTCGCTGTCTTCCCCTCCCTGGGCGGCCCGGCTGTGTGGGAGGGGGGATTGGGGTTTCCGACCCTGGCCCGGCTGTGTGGGAGGGGGGATTGGGGTTTCCGACCCTGGCGGCCGCGTCGCTGTCTTCCCCTCCCTGGGCGGCCCGGCTGTGTGGGAGGGGGGGATTGGGGTTTCCGACCCTGGCCCGGCTGTGTGGGAGGGGGAATTGGGGTTTCCGACCCTGGCGGCCGCGTCGCTGTCTTCCCCTCCCTGGGCGGCCCGGCTGTGTGGGAGGGGGGATTGGGGTTTCCGACCCTGGCGGCCGCGTCGCTGTCTTCCCCTCCCTGGGCGGCCCGGCTGTGTGGGAGGGGGGATTGGGGTTTCCGACCCTGGGCGGCCCGGCTGTGTGGGAGGGGGGATTGGGGTTTCTGACCCTGGCCCGGCTGTTTGGGAGGGGGGATTGGGGTTTCCGACCCTGGCCCGGCTGTGTGGGAGGGGGGATTGGGGTTTCCGACCCTGGCGGCCGCGTCGCTGTCTTCCCCTCCCTGGGCGGCCCGGCTGGGTGGGAGGGGGGATTGGGGTTTCCGACCCTGGCCCGGCTGTGTGGGAGGGGGGATTGGGGTTTCCGACCCTGGCGGCCGCGTCGCTGTCTTCCCCTCCCTGGGCGGCCCGGCTGTGTGGGAGGGGGGATTGGGGTTTCCGACCCTGGCGGCCGCGTCGCTGTCTTCCCCTCCCTGGGCGGCCCGGCTGTGTGGGAGGGGGGATTGGGGTTTCTGACCCTGGCCCGGCTGTGTGGGAGGGGGGATTGGGGTTTCCGACCCTGGCGGCCGCGTCGCCGTCTTCCCTTCCCTGGGCGGCCCGGCTGTGTGGGAGGGGGGATTGGGGTTTCCGACCCTGGGCAGCCCGGCTGTGTGGGAGGGGGGATTGGGGTTTCCGACCCTGGCCCGGCTGTGTGGGAGGGGGGATTGGGGTTTCCGACCCTGGCCCGGCTGTGTGGGAGGGGGGATTGGGGTTTCCGACCCTGGCGGCCGCGTCGCTGTCTTCCCCTCCCTGGGCGGCCCGGCTGTGTGGGAGGGGGGATTGGGGTTTCCGACCCTGGCCCGGCTGTGTGGGAGGGGGGATTGGGGTTTCCGACCATGGCGGCCGCGTCGCTGTCTTCCCCTCCCTGGGCGGCCCGGCTGTGTGGGAGGGGGGATTGGGGTTTCCGACCCTGGGCGGCCCGGCTGTGTGGGAGGGGGGATTGGGGTTTCCGACCCTGGCCCGGCTGTGTGGGAGGGGGGATTGGGGTTTCCGACCCTGGCGGCCGCGTCGCTGTCTTCCCCTCCCTGGGCGGCCCGGCTGTGTGGGAGGGGGGATTGGGGTTTCCGACCCTGGGCGGCCCGGCTGTGTGGGAGGGGGGATTGGGGTTTCCGACCCTGGCGGCCGCGTCGCTGTCTTCCCCTCCCTGGGCGGCCCGGCTGTGTGGGAGGGGGGATTGGGGTTTCCGACCCTGGCCCGGCTGTGTGGGAGGGGGGATTGGGGTTTCCGACCCTGGCGGCCGCGTCGCTGTCTTCCCCTCCCTGGGCGGCCCGGCTGTGTGGGAGGGGGGATTGGGGTTTCCGACCCTGGCGGCCGCGTCGCTGTCTTCCCCTCCCTGGGCGGCCCGGCTGTGTGGGAGGGGGGATTGGGGTTTCCGACCCTGGCCCGGCTGTGTGGGAGGGGGGAGGGGGGTTTCCGACCCTGGCGGCCGCGTCGCTGTCTTCCCTTCCCTGGGCGGCCCGGCTGTGTGGGAGGGGGGATTGGGGTTTCCGACCCTGGGCAGCCCGGCTGTGTGGGAGGGGGGATTGGGGTTTCCGACCCTGGCCCGGCTGTGTGGGAGGGGGGATTGGGGTTTCCGACCCTGGCCCGGCTGTGTGGGAGGGGGGATTGGGGTTTCCGACCCTGGCGGCCGCGTCGCTGTCTTCCCCGCCCGGGGCGGCCCGGCTGTGTGGGAGGGGGGATTGGGGTTTCCGACCCTGGCCCGGCTGTGTGGGAGGGGGGATTGGGGTTTCCGACCCTGGCGGCCGCCTCGCTGTCTTCCCCTCCCTGGGCGGCCCGGCTGTGTGGGAGGGGGGATTGGGGTTTCCGACCCTGGCCCGGCTGTGTGGGAGGGGGGATTGGGGTTTCCGACCCTGGCCCGGCTGTGTGGGAGGGGGATTGGGGTTTCCGACCCTGGCGGCCGCGTCGCTGTCTTCCCCTCCCTGGGCGGCCCGGCTGTGTGGGAGGGGGGATTGGGGTTTTCGACCCTGGCCCGGCTGTGTGGGAGGGGGGATTGGGGTTTCCGACCCTGGCGGCCGCGTCGCTGTCTTCCCCTCCCTGGGCGGCCCGGCTGTGTGGGAGGGGGGATTGGGGTTTCCGACCCTGGCGACCCGCGTCGCTGTCTTCCCCTCCCTGGGCGGCCCGGCTGTGTGGGAGGGGGGATTGGGGTTTCCGACCCTGGCCCGGCTGTGTGGGAGGGGGGATTGGGGTTTCCGACCCTGGCGACCCGCGTCGCTGTCTTCCCCTCCCTGGGCGGCCCGGCTGTGTGGGAGGGGGGATTGGGGTTTCCGACCCTGGCCCGGCTGTGTGGGAGGGGGAATTGGGGTTTCCGACCCTGGCGGCCGCGTCGCTGTCTTCCCCTCCCTGGGCGGCCCGGCTGTGTGGGAGGGGGGATTGGGGTTTCCGACCCTGGCGGCCGCGTCGCTGTCTTCCCCTCCCTGGGCGGCCCGGCTGTGTGGGAGGGGGGATTGGGGTTTCCGACCCTGGGCGGCCCGGCTGTGTGGGAGGGGGGATTGGGGTTTCTGACCCTGGCCCGGCTGTTTGGGAGGGGGGATTGGGGTTTCCGACCCTGGCCCGGCTGTGTGGGAGGGGGGATTGGGGTTTCCGACCCTGGCGGCCGCGTCGGTGTCTGCCCCTCCCTGGGCGGCCCGGCTGTGTGGGAGGGGGGATTGGGGTTTCCGACCCTGGCCCGGCTGTGTGGGAGGGGGGATTGGGGTTTCCGACCCTGGCGGCCGCGTCGCTGTCTTCCCCTCCCTGGGCGGCCCGGCTGTGTGGGAGGGGGGATTGGGGTTTCCGACCCTGGCGGCCGCGTCGCTGTCTTCCCCTCCCTGGGCGGCCCGGCTGTGTGGGAGGGGGGATTGGGGTTTCTGACCCTGGCCCGGCTGTGTGGGAGGGGGGATTGGGGTTTCCGACCCTGGCGGCCGCGTCGCCGTCTTCCCTTCCCTGGGCGGCCCGGCTGTGTGGGAGGGGGGATTGGGGTTTCCGACCCTGGGCAGCCCGGCTGTGTGGGAGGGGGGATTGGGGTTTCCGACCCTGGCCCGGCTGTGTGGGAGGGGGGATTGGGGTTTCCGACCCTGGCCCGGCTGTGTGGGAGGGGGGATTGGGGTTTCCGACCCTGGCGGCCGCGTCGCTGTCTTCCCCTCCCTGGGCGGCCCGGCTGTGTGGGAGGGGGGATTGGGGTTTCCGACCCTGGCCCGGCTGTGTGGGAGGGGGGATTGGGGTTTCCGACCATGGCGGCCGCGTCGCTGTCTTCCCCTCCCTGGGCGGCCCGGCTGTGTGGGAGGGGGGATTGGGGTTTCCGACCCTGGGCGGGCCCGGCTGTGTGGGAGGGGGGATTGGGGTTTCCGACCCTGGCCCGGCTGTGTGGGAGGGGGGATTGGGGTTTCCGACCCTGGCGGCCGCGTCGCTGTCTTCCCCTCCCTGGGCGGCCCGGCTGTGTGGGAGGGGGGATTGGGGTTTCCGACCCTAGCGGCCGCGTCGCTGTCTTCCCCTCCCTGGGCGGCCCGGCTGTGTGGGAGGGGGGATTGGGGTTTCCGACCCTGGCCCGGCTGTGTGGGAGGGGGGATTGGGGTTTCCGACCCTGGCGGCCGCGTCGCTGTCTTCCCCTCCCTGGGCGGCCCGGCTGTGTGGGAGGGGGGGATTGGGGTTTCCGACCCTGGGCGGCCCGGCTGTGTGGGAGGGGGGATTGGGGTTTTCGACCCTGGCCCGGCTGTGTGGGAGGGGGGATTGGGGTTTCCGACCCTGGCGGCCGCGTCGCTGTCTTCCCCTCCCTGGGCGGCCCGGCTGTGTGGGAGGGGGGATTGGGGTTTCCGACCCTGGCCCGGCTGTGTGGGAGGGGGGATTGGGGTTTCCGACCCTGGCGACCGCGTCGCTGTCTTCCCCTCCCTGGGCGGCCCGGCTGTGTGGGAGGGGGGATTGGGGTTTCCGACCCTGGCCCGGCTGTGTGGGAGGGGGGGATTGGGGTTTCCGACCCTGGCGGCCGCGTCGCTGTCTTTCCCTCCCTGGGCGGCCCGGCTGTGTGGGAGGGGGGATTGGGGTTTCCGACCCTGGCGGCCGCGTCGCTGTCTTCCCCTCCCTGGGCGGCCCGGCTGTGTGGGAGGGGGGATTGGGGTTTCCGACCCTGGGCGGCCCGGCTGTGTGGGAGGGGGGATTGGGGTTTCTGACCCTGGCCCGGCTGTTTGGGAGGGGGGATTGGGGTTTCCGACCCTGGCCCGGCTGTGTGGGAGGGGGGATTGGGGTTTCCGACCCTGGCGGCCGCGTCGCTGTCTTCCCCTCCCTGGGCGGCCCGGCTGTGTGGGAGGGGGGATTGGGGTTTCCGACCCTGGCCCGGCTGTGTGGGAGGGGGGATTGGGGTTTCCGACCCTGGCGGCCGCGTCGCTGTCTTCCCCTCCCTGGGCGGCCCGGCTGTGTGGGAGGGGGGATTGGGGTTTCCGACCCTGGGCGGCCCGGCTGTGTGGGAGTGGGGATTGGGGTTTCCGACCCTGGCCCGGCTGTGTGGGAGGGGGGATTGGGGTTTCCGACCCTGGCGGCCGCGTCGCTGTCTTCCCCTCCCTGGGCGGCCCGGCTGTGTGGGAGGGGGGATTGGGGTTTCCGACCCTGGGCGGCCCGGCTGTGTGGGAGGGGGGATTGGGGTTTCCGACCCTGGCCCGGCTGTGTGGGAGGGGGGATTGGGGTTTCCGACCCTGGCCCGGCTGTGTGGGAGGGGGGATTGGGGTTTCCGACCCTGGCGGCCGCGTCGCTGTCTTCCCCTCCCTGGGCGGCCCGGCTGTGTGGGAGGGGGGATTGGGGTTTCCGACCCTGGCCCGGCTGTGTGGGAGGGGGGATTGGGGTTTCCGACCCTGGCGGCCGCGTCGCTGTCTTCCCCTCCCTGGGCGGCCCGGCTGTGTGGGAGGGGGGATTGGGGTTTCCGACCCTGGGCGGCCCGGCTGTGTGAGAGGGGGGATTGGGGTTTCCGACCCTGGCCCGGCTGTGTGGGAGGGGGGATTGGGGTTTCCGACCCTGGCCCGGCTGTGTGGGAGGGGGGATTGGGGTTTCCGACCCTGGCGGCCGCGTCGCTGTCTTCCCCTCCCTGGGCGGCCTGGCTGTGTGGGAGGGGGGATTGGGGTTTCCGACCCTGGCGGCCGCGTTGCTGTCTTCCCCTCCCTGGGCGGCCCGGCTGTGTGGGAGGGGGGATTGGGGTTTCCGACCCTAGGCGGCCCGGCTGTGTGGGAGGGGGGATTGGGGTTTCCGACCCTGGCCCGGCTGTGTGGGAGGGGGGATTGGGGTTTCCGACCCTGGCCCGGCTGTGTGGGAGGGGGGATTGGGGTTTCCGACCCTGGCGGCCGCGTCGCTGTCTTCCCCTCCCTGGGCGGCCCGGCTGTGTGGGAGGGGGGATTGGGGTTTCCGACCCTGGCGGCCGCGTCGCTGTCTTCCCCTCCCTGGGCGGCCCGGCTGTGTTGGAGGGGGGATTGGGGTTTCTGACCCTGGGCGGCCCGGCTGTGTGGGAGGGGGGATTGGGGTTTCCGACCCTGGCCCGGCTGTGTGGGAGGGGGGATTGGGGTTTCCAACCCTGGCCCGGCTGTGTGGGAGGGGGGATTGGGGTTTCCGACCCTGGCGGCCGCGTCGCTGTCTTCCCCTCCCTGGGCGGCCCGGCTGTGTGGGAGGGGGGATTGGGGTTTCCGACCCTGGCGGCCGCGTCGCTGTCTTCCCCTCCCTGGGCGGCCCGGCTGTGTGGGAGGGGGGATTGGGGTTTCCGACCCTGGCCCGGCTGTGTGGGAGGGGGGATTGGGGTTTCCGACCCTGGGCGGCCCGGCTGTGTGGGAGGGGGGATTGGGGTTTCCGACCCTGGCCCGGCTGTGTGGGAGGGGGGATTGGGGTTTCCGACCCTGGGCGGCCCGGCTGTGTGGGAGGGGGGATTGGGGTTTCCGACCCTGGCGGCCGCGTCGCTGTCTTCCCCTCCCTGGGTGGCCCGGCTGTGTGGGAGGGGGGATTGGGGTTTCCGACCCTGGCCCGGCTGTGTGGGAGGGGGGATTGGGGTTTCCGACCCTGGCGGCCGCGTCGCTGTCTTCCCCTCCCTGGGTGGCCCGGCTGTGTGGGAGGGGGGATTGGGGTTTCCGACCCTGGCCCGGCTGTGTGGGAGGGGGGATTGGGGTTTCCGACCCTGGCGGCCGCGTCGCTGTCTTCCCCTCCCTGGGCGGCCCGGCTGTGTGGGAGGGGGGATTGGGGTTTCCGACCCTGGGGGGCCCGGCTGTGTGGGAGGGGGGATTGGGGTTTCCGACCCTGGCCCGGCTGTGTGGGAGGGGGGATTGGGGTTTCCGACCCTGGGCGGCCCGGCTGTGTGGGAGGGGGGATTGGGGTTTCCGACCCTGGCGGCCGCGTCGCTGTCTTCCCCTCCCTGGGCGGCCCGGCTGTGTGGGAGGGGGGATTGGGGTTTCCGACCCTGGGCGGCCCGGCTGTGTGGGAGGGGGGATTGGGGTTTCCGACCCTGGCCCTGCTGTGTGGGAGGGGGGATTGGGGTTTCCGACCCTGGCCCGGCTGTGTGGGGGGGGGGATTGGGGTTTCCGCCCCTGGCGGCCGCGTCGCTGTCTTCCCCTCCCTGGGCGGCCCGGCTGTGTGGGAGGGGGGATTGGGGTTTCCGACCCTGGGCGGCCCGGCTGTGTGGGAGGGGGGATTGGGGTTTCCGACCCTGGCCCGGCTGTGTGGGAGGGGGGATTGGGGTTTCCGACCCTGGCCCGGCTGTGTGGGAGGGGGGATTGGGGTTTCCGACCCTGGCGGCCGCGTCGCTGTCTTCCCCTCCCTGGGCGGCCCGGCTGTGTGGGAGGGGGGATTGGGGTTTCCGACCCTGGGCGGCCCGGCTGTGTGGGAGGGGGGATTGGGGTTTCCGACCCTGGCCCGGCTGTGTGGGAGGGGGGATTGGGGTTTCCGACCCTGGCCCGGCTGTGTGGGAGGGGGGATTGGGGTTTCCGACCCTGGCGGCCGCGTCGCTGTCTTCCCCTCCCTGGGCGGCCCGGCTGTGTGGGAGGGGGGGATAGGGGTTTCCGACCCTGGCGACCGCGTTGCTGTCTTCCCCTCCCTGGGCGGCCCGGCTGTGTGGGAGGGGGGATTGGGGTTTCCGACCCTGGCCCGGCTGTGTGGGGGGGGGGATTGGGGTTTCCGACCCTGGCGGCCGCGTCGCTGTCTTCCCCTCCCTGGGCGGCCCGGCTGTGTGGGAGGGGGGATTGGGGTTTCCGACCCTGGGCGGCCCGGCTGTGTGGGAGGGGGGATTGGGGTTTCCGACCGTGGCCCGGCTGTGTGGGTGGGGGGATTGGGGTTTCCGACCCTGGCCCGGCTGTGTGGGAGGGGGGATTGGGGTTTCCGACCCTGGCGGCCGCGTCGCTGTCTTCCCCTCCCTGGGCGGCCCGGCTGTGTGGGAGGGGGGATTGGGGTTTCCGACCCTGGCCCGGCTGTGTGGGAGGGGGGGTTGGGGTTTCCGACCCTGGCGGCCGCGTCGCTGTCTTCCCCTCCCTGGGCGGCCCGGCTGTGTGGGAGGGGGGATTGGGGTTTCCGACCCTGGGCGGCCCGGCTGTGTGGGAGGGGGGATTGGGGTTTCCGACCCTGGCCCGGCTGGGTGGGAGGGGGGATTGGGGTTTCCGACCCTGGCCCGGCTGTGTGGGAGGGGGGATTGGGGTTTCCGACCCTGGCGGCCGCGTCGCTGTCTTCCCCTCCCTGGGCGGCCCGGCTGTGTGGGAGGGGGGATTGGGGTTTCCGACCCTGGGCGGCCCGGCTGTGTGGGAGGGGGGATTGGGGTTTCCGACCCTGGCGGCCGCGTCGCTGTCTTCCCCTCCCTGGGCGGCCCGGCTGTGTGGGGGGGGGGATTGGGGTTTCCGACCCTGGCCCGGCTGTGTGGGAGGGGGGATTGGGGTTTCCGACCCTGGCGGCCCGCGTCGCTGTCTTCCCCTCCCTGGGCGGCCCGGCTGTGTGGGAGGGGGGATTGGGGTTTCCGACCCTGGCGGCCGCGTCGCTGTCTTCCCCTCCCTGGGCGGCCCGGCTGTGTGGGAGGGGGGATTGGGGTTTCCGACCCTGGCCCGGCTGTGTGGGAGGGGGGAGGGGGGTTTCCGACCCTGGCGGCCGCGTCGCTGTCTTCCCTTCCCTGGGCGGCCCGGCTGTGTGGGAGGGGGGATTGGGGTTTCCGACCCTGGGCAGCCCGGCTGTGTGGGAGGGGGGATTGGGGTTTCCGACCCTGGCCCGGCTGTGTGGGAGGGGGGATTGGGGTTTCCGACCCTGGCCCGGCTGTGTGGGAGGGGGGATTGGGGTTTCCGACCCTGGCGGCCGCGTCGCTGTCTTCCCCTCCCTGGGCGGCCCGGCTGTGTGGGAGGGGGGATTGGGGTTTCCGACCCTGGCCCGGCTGTGTGGGAGGGGGGATTGGGGTTTCCGACCCTGGCGGCCGCCTCGCTGTCTTCCCCTCCCTGGGCGGCCCGGCTGTGTGGGAGGGGGGATTGGGGTTTCCGACCCTGGCCCGGCTGTGTGGGAGGGGGGATTGGGGTTTCCGACCCTGGCCCGGCTGTGTGGGAGGGGGATTGGGGTTTCCGACCCTGGCGGCCGCGTCGCTGTCTTCCCCTCCCTGGGCGGCCCGGCTGTGTGGGAGGGGGGATTGGGGTTTCCGACCCTGGGCGGCCCGGCTGTGTGGGAGGGGGGATTGGGGTTTCCGACCCTGGCGGCCGCGTCGCTGTCTTCCCCTCCCTGGGCGGCCTGGCTGTGTGGGAGGGGGGATTGGGGTTTCCGACCCTGGGCGGCCCGGCTGTGTGGGAGGGGGGATTGGGGTTTCCGACCCTGGCCCGGCTGTGTGGGAGGGGGGATTGGGGTTTCCGACCCTGGCCCGGCTGTGTGGGAGGGGGGATTGGGGTTTCCGACCCTGGGCGGCCCGGCTGTGTGAGAGGGGGGATTGGGGTTTCCGACCCTGGCCCGGCTGTGTGGGAGGGGGGATTGGGGTTTCCGACCCTGGCCCGGCTGTGTGGGAGGGGGGATTGGGGTTTCCGACCCTGGCGGCCGCGTCGCTGTCTTCCCCTCCCTGGGCGGCCCGGCTGTGTGGGAGGGGGGATTGGGGTTTCCGACCCTGGCGGCCGCGTTGCTGTCTTCCCCTCCCTGGGCGGCCCGGCTGTGTGGGAGGGGGGATTGGGGTTTCCGACCCTGGGCGGCCCGGCTGTGTGGGAGGGGGGATTGGGGTTTCCGACCCTGGCCCGGCTGTGTGGGAGGGGGGATTGGGGTTTCCGACCCTGGCCCGGCTGTGTGGGAGGGGGGATTGGGGTTTCCGACCCTGGCGGCCGCGTCGCTGTCTTCCCCTCCCTGGGCGGCCCGGCTGTGTGGGAGGGGGGATTGGGGTTTCCGACCCTGGGCGGCCCGGCTGTGTGGGAGGGGGGATTGGGGTTTCCGACCCTGGCCCGGCTGTGTGGGAGGGGGGATTGGGGTTTCCGACCCTGGCCCGGCTGTGTGGGAGGGGGGATTGGGGTTTCCGACCCTGGCGGCCGCGTCGCTGTCTTCCCCTCCCTGGGCGGCCCGGCTGTGTGGGAGGGGGGATTGGGGTTTACGACCCTGGCGGCCGCGTCGCTGTCTTCCCCTCCCTGGGCGGCCCGGCTGTGTGGGAGGGGGGATTGGGGTTTCCGACCCTGGCCCGGCTGTGTGGGAGGGGGGATTGGGGTTTCCGACCCTGGGCGGCCCGGCTGTGTGGGAGGGGGGATTGGGGTTTCCGACCCTGGCCCTGCTGTGTGGGAGGGGGGATTGGGGTTTCCGACCCTGGGCGGCCCGGCTGTGTGGGAGGGGGGATTGGGGTTTCCGACCCTGGCGGCCGCGTCGCTGTCTTCCCCTCCCTGGGTGGCCCGGCTGTGTGGGAGGGGGGATTGGGGTTTCCGACCCTGGCGGCCGCGTCGCTGTCTTCCCCTCCCTGGGCGGCCCGGCTGTGTGGGAGGGGGGATTGGGGTTTCCGACCCTGGGCGGCCCGGCTGTGTGGGAGGGGGGATTGGGGTTTCCGACCCTGGCCCGGCTGTGTGGGAGGGGGGATTGGGGTTTCCGACCCTGGGCGGCCCGGCTGTGTGGGAGGGGGGATTGGGGTTTCCGACCCTGGCGGCCGCGTCGCTGTCTTCCCCTCCCTGGGCGGCCCGGCTGTGTGGGAGGGGGGATTGGGGTTTCCGACCCTGGGCGGCCCGGCTGTGTGGGAGGGGGGATTGGGGTTTCCGACCCTGGCCCTGCTGTGTGGGAGGGGGGATTGGGGTTTCCGACCCTGGCCCGGCTGTGTGGGAGGGGGGATTGGGGTTTCCGACCCTGGCGGCCGCGTCGCTGTCTTCCCCTCCCTGGGCGGCCCGGCTGTGTGGGAGGGGGGATTGGGGTTTCCGACCCTGGGCGGCGCGGCTGTGTGGGAGGGGGGATTGGGGTTTCCGACCCTGGCCCGGCTGTGTGGGAGGGGGGATTGGGGTTTCCGACCCTGGCCCGGCTGTGTGGGAGGGGGGATTGGGGTTTCCGACCCTGGCGGCCGCGTCGCTGTCTTCCCCTCCCTGGGCGGCCCGGCTGTGTGGGAGGGGGGATTGGGGTTTCCGACCCTGGGCGGCCCGGCTGTGTGGGAGGGGGGATTGGGGTTTCCGACCCTGGCCCGGCTGTGTGGGAGGGGGGATTGGGGTTTCCGACCCTGGCCCGGCTGTGTGGGAGGGGGGATTGGGGTTTCCGACCCTGGCGGCCGCGTCGCTGTCTTCCCCTCCCTGGGCGGCCCGGCTGTGTGGGAGGGGGGATTGGGGTTTCCGACCCTGGCGACCGCGTTGCTGTCTTCCCCTCCCTGGGCGGCCCGGCTGTGTGGGAGGGGGGATTGGGGTTTCCGACCCTGGCCCGGCTGTGTGGGAGGGGGGATTGGGGTTTCCGACCCTGGCGGCCGCGTCGCTGTCTTCCCCTCCCTGGGCGGCCCGGCTGTGTGGGAGGGGGGATTGGGGTTTCCGACCCTGGGCGGCCCGGCTGTGTGGGAGGGGGGATTGGGGTTTCCGACCCTGGCCCGGCTGTGTGGGAGGGGGGATTGGGGTTTCCGACCCTGGCCCGGCTGTGTGGGAGGGGGGATTGGGGTTTCCGACCCTGGCGGCCGCGTCGCTGTCTTCCCCTCCCTGGGCGGCCCGGCTGTGTGGGAGGGGGGATTGGGGTTTCCGACCCTGGCCCGGCTGTGTGGGAGGGGGGATTGGGGTTTCCGACCCTGGCTGCCGCGTCGCTGTCTTCCCCTCCCTGGGCGGCCCGGCTGTGTGGGAGGGGGGATTGGGGTTTCCGACCCTGGGCGTCCCGGCTGTGTGGGAGGGGGGATTGGGGTTTCCGACCCTGGCCCGGCTGGGTGGGAGGGGGGATTGGGGTTTCCGACCCTGGCCCGGCTGTGTGGGAGGGGGGATTGGGGTTTCCGACCCTGGCGGCCGCGTCGCTGTCTTCCCCTCCCTGGGCGGCCCGGCTGTGTGGGAGGGGGGATTGGGGTTTCCGACCCTGGGCGGCCCGGCTGTGTGGGAGGGGGGATTGGGGTTTCCGACCCTGGCGGCCGCGTCGCTGTCTTCCCCTCCCTGGGCGGCCCGGCTGTGTGGGAGGGGGGATTGGGGTTTCCGGCCCTGGCCCGGCTGTGTGGGAGGGGGGATTGGGGTTTCCGACCCTGGCGGCCGCGTCGCTGTCTTCCCCTCCCTGGGCGGCCCGGCTGTGTGGGAGGGGGGATTGGGGTTTCCGACCCTGGCGGCCGCGTCGCTGTCTTCCCCTCCCTGGGCGGCCCGGCTGTGTGGGAGGGGGGATTGGGGTTTCCGACCCTGGCCCGGCTGTGTGGGAGGGGGGATTGGGGTTTCCGACCCTGGCGGCCGCGTCGCTGTCTTCCCTTCCCTGGGCGGCCCGGCTGTGTGGGAGGGGGGATTGGGGTTTCCGACCCTGGGCAGCCCGGCTGTGTGGGAGGGGGGATTGGGGTTTCCGACCCTGGCCCGGCTGTGTGGGAGGGGGGATTGGGGTTTCCGACCCTGGCCCGGCTGTGTGGGAGGGGGGATTGGGGTTTCCGACCCTGGCGGCCGCGTCGCTGTCTTCCCCTCCCTGGGCGGCCCGGCTGTGTGGGAGGGGGGATTGGGGTTTTCGACCCTGGCCCGGCTGTGTGGGAGGGGGGATTGGGGTTTCCGACCCTGGCGGCCGCGTCGCTGTCTTCCCCTCCCTGGGCGGCCCGGCTGTGTGGGAGGGGGGATTGGGGTTTCCGACCCTGGGCGGCCCGGCTGTGTGGGAGGGGGGATTGGGGTTTCCGACCCTGGCCCGGCTGTGTGGGAGGGGGGATTGGGTTTTCCGACCCTGGCCCGGCTGTGTGGGAGGGGGGATTGGGGTTTCCGACCCTGGCGGCCGCGTCGCTGTCTTCCCCTCCCTGGGCGGCCCGGCTGTGTGGGAGGGGGGATTGGGGTTTCCGACCCTGGGCGGCCCGGCTGTGTGGGAGGGGGGATTGGGGTTTCCGACCCTGGCGGCCGCGTCGCTGTCTTCCCCTCCCTGGGCGGCCCGGCTGTGTGGGAGGGGGGATTGGGGTTTCCGACCCTGGGCGGCCCGGCTGTGTGGGAGGGGGGATTGGGGTTTCCGACCCTGGCCCGGCTGTGTGGGAGGGGGGGTTGGGGTTTCCGACCCTGGCCCGGCTGTGTGGGAGGGGGGATTGGGGTTTCCGACCCTGGCGGCCGCGTCGCTGTCTTCCCCTCCCTGGGCGGCCCGGCTGTGTGGGAGGGGGGATTGGGGTTTCCGACCCTGGGCGGCCCGGCTGTGTGGGAGGGGGGATTGGGGTTTCCGACCCTGGCGGCCGCGTCGCTGTCTTCCCCTCCCTGGGCGGCCCGGCTGTGTGGGAGGGGGGATTGGGGTTTCCGACCCTGGCCCGGCTGTGTGGGAGGGGGGATTGGGGTTTCCGACCCTGGCCCGGCTGTGTGGGAGGGGGGATTGGGGTTTCAGACCCTGGCGGCCGCGTCGCTGTCTTCCCCTCCCTGGGCGGCCCGGCTGTGTGGGAGGGGGGATTGGGGTTTCCGACCCTGGCCCGGCTGTGTGGGAGGGGGGATTGGGGTTTCAGACCCTGGCGGCCGCGTCGCTGTCTTCCCCTCCCTGGGCGGCCCGGCTGTGTGGGAGGGGGGATTGGGGTTTCCGACCCTGGCCCGGCTGTGTGGGAGGGGGGATTGGGGTTTCCGACCCTGGCGGCCGCGTCGCTGTCTTCCCCTCCCTGGGCGGCCCGGCTGTGTGGGAGGGGAGATTGGGGTTTCTGACCCTGGGCGGCCCGGCTGTGTGGGAGGGGGGATTGGGGTTTCCGACCCTGGCGGCCGCGTCGCTGTCTTCCCCTCCCTGGGCGGCCCGGCTGTGTGGGAGGGGGGATTGGGGTTTCCGACCCTGGCCCGGCTGTGTGGGAGGGGGGATTGGGGTTTCCGACCCTGGCGGCCGCGTCGCTGTCTTCCCCTCCGTGGGCGGCCCGGCTGTGTGGGAGGGGGGATTGGGGTTTCCGACCCTGGGCGGCCCGGCTGTGTGGGAGGGGGGATTGGGGTTTCCGACCCTGGCCCGGCTGTGTGGGAGGGGGGATTGGGGTTTCCGACCCTGGCCCGGCTGTGTGGGAGGGGGGATTGGGGTTTCCGACCCTGGCGGCCGCGTCGCTGTCTTCCCCTCCCTGGGCGGCCCGGCTGTGTGGGAGGGGGGATTGGGGTTTCCGACCCTGGCCCGGCTGTGTGGGAGGGGGGATTGGGGTTTCCGACCCTGGCGGCCGCGTCGCTGTCTTCCCCTCCCTGGGCGGCCCGACTGTGTGGGAGGGGGGATTGGGGTTTCCGACCCTGGCGGCCGCGTCGCTGTCTCCCAGCCGCCCTGCTCCGGCCCCGGGCAGGGCGCAATGCACTGGAGAGCCGGGGAGCCAGAGAGAGAGTTGGGGGAGGCAGAGAGCAGGTTGATTTCAGGGCTGCAGGGCTCAGGGGCGAAATGTGCGGGGGCGAAATGTGTGGGGGCAAAACATCCGGGGGGCGAAATGTGTGGGGGCGAAATGTGTGGGGGCGAAACATACCTGGGGGCGAAATGTGGGGGGCGAAATGTGAGGGGCGAATTGCTGGGGGCGAAATGTGGGGGGCGAACCTTCCGGATCCCGGGTGCGAGCAGGGAGGGGGCGATCGGAAGAGGCGTACGGCAGATGGCAGGGCGGCGAGAGGAGAGTCGGGTGGGGGGGGGGGGAGTAACACCGGAAGAGAGCGGCAAATCCGGGCAAGGCAAGACTTGCAGAGGCGTACCTAGGGGGTGCGGGGGGTCGATCCCGACGGTCCGCTCAGCTCGCCAACAAGGAGAGGCAGCCGGACTCGCGTACGCTCCGACCGCCTCTTCTTGCAAGAAGCCGGGTCTTATTCAATCAGGAGCTGCTTTGACATGCAGCTCCTGATTGGATAAGGCCCGACTTCGTGCAGGAAGAGGCGGTCAGAGCAGACGCGAGTGATTTCCTGCACTAGGCACCACATGAAGTCACCCACCGTACCACTCGATTCGGGTAAGCGCAGGTATCGGTGGGTGGCTTATTTGCGGGGGTGCCTTATTTTATATTTTTGTCTAAAAAGGGGGGGCTGTCTTATTTGATGGCCCTGCCTTATCATCGGGGAAACACGGTACTACTACTAGTAAATTAGTAATGCGCTACAAAACTGAGGCCGCACGAGCGCCATTGTTTATCTATACATGCATGAAGCAAGTTCTTTTCAAGTTTCGATCGTTTGAAGTGTGTGCATAAACTTTCTTTTGCGATCTTCCATAGATTCAGTCAAATAATTTTTACATCCATTCGAAAATGTCGAAGCGTAAAGAGAATGAAGAGTTTGGTAGCAGCACAAAGAAAAAGCGCAGCCAATTTAAGAAGGAATGGCTGACCGAGTTTTTGGTTGACACCACGTTGCCGCACGCGAGTGGACGGAAAACAGTGGCGATGAAAGAAATATTCGAATATAGCGACACGGACAACGCATTAATTTGCTCCCTATGCCGAAAAGCAGGTGTTAACGGAGAATGGAGCACAGGGAAGACTTGGTCTGAGTGGAAAATTGATTATTTAAAGCGTCATCTGAATCATAATTCTCATTTAGAAGCGGTTCAAAAGCTTCACAATCAAAGCCGAGGTTTTCTAATGAATTTCTTGAAAGAAACTCCCGATAGTCGGAACAACAGAATCGAATACATTTTAATTGATAATATATTGCTAGCGGTAAAGTTGAATTCGTCCATGCTATCCGTCCAGGAAATTCACAATCACATGGCTAAATACGTAAAAATACCTGATAGCTGGAGAAGCAAAAACTATGCTTTCGAGTTCCTTGACTGCATAAATGCCATTGTTAAACGGGAAACATTTACAGAAATCCGGAGGTCTCCTTTTCATACCCTAATAATTGATGAAAGTACTGATATTTCTGTTTCGAAAATGCTCATAATATACATTAAATTTAGAAGAAGTGGCAGCAACATTCATGAGACAGTTTTTGCTGGCATCAAACATCTAACTGCTTGTGACAGCACAGCTATAGTTGATGCTATAAAGCAGTTTTATAGTGAGAACGATTTAGATTTCAGTCGTATGGTCATGTTCACGTCCGATGGAGCATCAGTCATGCTTGGGAAGCATAATGGTGTAGCTGCAAAGTTACGTCAATCAGTTCCTCATCTTCTAGAGCAACACTGTGTAGCTCACCGCGAAGATCTAGGCATAGACGATGCATGGAAAACGATCCCATTCATGAAAGAGATCGAAACTCTAATACGCACCGTGTATACGATTTTCAGTAGATCGAGCGTACGAAAAGCCAAACTGGAGGATATTGCTAATGCTGCAGACTCAGATGTCATTTCATTTAAAGCTATACATGATGTTAGGTGGCTGTCTCGGCACTTTGCTGTAAGTGCAGTGGTTAGAAATTATGACATCCTGTTAGAATATTGTCAAGAACAGGTGGAAGAAGACAATGATCCCGTGCACAAATACTGCCTGACTAAATTGAGTAATCTGGAATTTAAAGTTGCGCTATTTATTCTCTGCGATGTTCTTGAGGA
Organism: Geotrypetes seraphini; assembly: GCF_902459505.1. Lineage (NCBI taxonomy): Eukaryota > Metazoa > Chordata > Amphibia > Gymnophiona > Dermophiidae > Geotrypetes > Geotrypetes seraphini. The sequence goes on along the minus strand of NC_047087.1, from coordinate 7,206,391 downwards.
GCTTGGATCACTGTGTAAGCTTCAGAAGAGTTGTTTGGCACCTTTGGATGCATTCCAGTTCACTAAAGCCAAATTAAGGAAACTCAGATCTCAATATCTGGGAGAAAAACCACATTTCAATGAAAATGTTGAAACTCTCATTTCATCTTGTAATTCTGTAATTAAAACAGATCATATTCTTACATTTATTACACAAACTTGTGATCATATGGACAAAAGATTTCCTGACAATGAATTAGAGGACTGGCGTGTTTTCGACAAAGACTGTATCTCAAATCCGTCCAACTTAGAGGAATTTACATTTGGAAACGAACAATTTTCACGATTATCTAACCGTTATTTTCTGTTAATGAACAAAGATGATGAACATTGTTTCAAAAGGCAGCTTATTTCAGAATATTCGGAGTTCAAATATATTATTGCTGAAAAAGTAAAAGCAGGAGCTATACAAACGCTTCAGGAAATGTACAATTTTGCTCAGCAGCATAAACAGTTCAGTGGACTAAATGCTCTATTAGACGTGTGTGGCACCTTTCAGGCTTCAAGTGCCGATTGTCAGAGAGGATTTAGCTTGATGAATGCTATAAAGACAAAGACTCGTAATAAGTTAAGAGTAGAACATTTGGAATGCCTAATTAGAATCAAACTTTATTTAGCCACAGGAAATAATGTAAACATAGACAGTGTTTACAATTTTTGGAAATCAGAAAAAGGCAGAAGAGAACAATCTTAATAAAGAATTTTGGAGCCTAAAAGCCTATGGAGAACTTCCAGAACATGCTAAAATCAATGAAACGGACACATTTGGCCCCGGTGATGACGATGAAATCCAGTTTGATGATATTGGGGATGATGATGAAGATATTGATGATATCTAACTTGAGTGAAGAATTGATTCCATTCCAGTTTCACAACAATTATTCTACAACATATTGAGTGAACTCTTCTCACTGAAGGCAAACTTTGTGCCCAATAAAATGGTTTTCAATATTTTGTTTTAATGTATTTATACTTTTGTGTAGAAGCTGGAATTGATAGATTGTCTAGAAATTGAAAGCATCAAACGTATTGTCTTCTGGACTGTTTTTAATTTACAGTTTACACATATGGATGTAACAGACATAACTACATTTGTTGTAAAACATTTATTAAGATATCATTTCATCCCTACAATTTCTGTAGACTGTTTTAAAATAAATTTGAGTTTTTCTGGTAAAAAAAAAAAAATAAAATAAAGAATTTTGTACTTTCAAGAATTAATGCGTTGTTTTGTGTTCTTAAAAATATTATTTAACGTTATTTAATTTAGCGTGTAGGCCTAAAATTCCTTTGAATACCTCGTCCTCATGTATCAGCAACTTTGACAACATATTTATTTGGCTCATAACTTGCTGGCGCCCGATATTTTTAGCTCACAGTGAAAAAAGTTTGCTCACAACACCCGCCCGCTTAGAGGGAACACTGCTCCCAGCCAGCAGATCCTGCCCCTCCATCTCTCTTAAACCCTTCAGTGCTCTGCTGACAAAAGCCAGGCCCAGGATTTATAAGATGGGGAACAGGAAAGGGAATCTTCAGCTGGAGGGGCTTAGGGGATCCCTGATAGCCACAGCAGTGATGCAACAGAAAGGGTGAACATAAGAATTGCCACTGCTGGGTCATGCCCAGCAGTCCACTCACACGGCGGCCCCTAGGTCAAAGATCAGCTTTACCTGCGTCCATTCTGGTTCAGCAGGAACTTGTCCAACCTTGTCTTGAATCCCTGGAGGGTGTTTTCCCCTATAACAGCGTCTGGAAGAGCGTTCCAGCTTTCTACCACTCTCTGGGTGAAGAAGAACTTCCTTACATTTGTACAGAATCTATCCCCTTTCAACTTTAGAGAGTGCCCTCTCGTTCTCCCTAACTTGGAGAGGGTGAACAACCTGTCCTTATCTACTAAGTCTATCCCCCTCAGGGTGGTGAATTTGTGGAATAGCCTCCAAGTGGAGATCAAAACTATCTGATTTCAAGCAAGCTTGGGATACGTATCTAAGGAAGGGATAGTAGAGTGCCTGAATAGGACATAGTTTTCACTTGCTATGTTTAAACCCAGAAGCCCTAACCATAAGGAAGTAGACAGCTTTTCTGCTTTTTCAGGACATCCCCATCTTCACCACTCTCTTCCTCAATCCCCCAGCTCATCCTACCTTCAACTCACTGGCCGCTCAACCCCCTGCCAACTAGTGATATCTCTAGAGAGAAATATCTGGGTGGCAACAGGAAGGCAAGCTAGGTACTTGGAGGGGGGGGGGGTACAAACCAAAGCAGCCTTTCTGCACATATACATATTCCATGAAAACAGGTTATGACAGTATAGTGCTGTTATGGTATCCTATGCTAACCTGAAAGAACTAGTATAAAATGTATTAAAATTAATCTAATATAAAGGTATCACCTTATGTATTTTTCATTTTGTGTTTTATCATATTTCTCAATCTTTATTAGCATGGCTACCACATTTCTTTACCCTAATTTTTTGGGGTTGCTGCCAGATACTTGTGACCTGGATTGGCCAGTTAGAAACAGGATACTATTGGTATGACCCAGTATGACAATTCTTATGTTTTTAATTAAAAATAAAATTAATTTTTCTACCTGGCAATTTCCTTTTTCTAAGTGTGTTGGTCCCAGTTGCTGGTTTCTGCTTTCCTTCATCTTAATTCTTTTTGCCTGGGTTTCCTGTTTATTTGTAATGTTTCTTTTCTCCTTTTCTACCTCCCTGTCCAGTCCTAATTCATTCTTATTATCCAGTCTTTAATATCCCTCCTTCATCTACCTGCAGCTTTTCTTCCTTCCCTCACCCTTGTTCTCTCCATGCCCCTTCTTCTTCTCCTCCTCCAATCTTTCACTAACTCTTTTCTCTCCCCTCCCCTCTCTATCCCCATCTTTCTACTTGGCATATTCTCTCCCTCCCCATCCTCCATTTAGAATTTTTCTATCTCCATCCTTTCACTTGGCATCTCCCTTTCTTCTCCTATTCTTCTATCCAGCATCGCCTCTTTCTCTTCTTTTCCTTCCATCCAGCCAGCATCTCTTCTCTTTCTCTTCCTCCTTGCATCCACTGTCTCCATTCTTCTAGTGTTTCCCCTATCTCCCTCTCCCCTCTCCCATTTGGTGTCTTCTGTTTCCTGCCACCGCAGCGGTGCTTCCCCTGATGAACAGTAGTGGTGGTGGCGGCAAAACAATGAAAGGCAAGCATGGGGCTAGTAGCTTCAAACATGCACTGCTGGCTTTGCCACTCCCCTTGCCCCCAACACACAGACACATCCTTTCCAGCCCCTCCTTCTCCTGTGCACAGTTGTTTTCTTGCAGGCTGTACTCTTTTGGCAGCACCACATGTTGGAAGATGGTAGCACCAGCTCCTCTTCAAACTGCTTACATGAATACCATTACATTACATTACATTACGGATTTCTATTCCGCCTATACCTTGCAGTTCAAGGTGGATTACAAAAGATTTGACTGGACATTTCCAGTGATGAACACATTACAAAAGATTTGACTAGACATTTCCAGTGATGAACACATTACAGAATGTTTGACTGGACATTTTCCAGTGAAGATACTTTTTTTTTTTTTTTTTTAAGGGGGGGTAGCTGGATAGAAATCTAGGGGATCTTACGGGTTGGATAGTAAACTGACAGTGCCGAACTGTGTGATATTAGCAAATGGAATATAGTTAGAGTAGGCAAGATTACAATCTATTTTAGGGGTCTGTTTACTTGAAAGGTGTTTAGGTGGGATATTTGGGGGAGAATTATCTGGCGGTAGGTGAATTATCTGGAGGAAGGTGAAATTAGCTGGAGGTAGGTGAAGAGGGTTTAAGATATTTGGATGAATTTTTTGAAAAGCAGGGTTTTGATTTCTTTACGGAATGTTTTGAAGTCGTCCGATGTTGTCAGCAGGTTGGAGATTGAATGGTTGAGTTTTGCTGCTTGTGTTGCCAGAAGGTTGTCAAACATTTTCTTGCGCTGTGTGCCTTTGAGTGGGGGGAAGACAAAAGGGTTCGGGGTTCTTCTGTGTCTTGAGGTGGAGGTCTGGTTTAGGTGGTTGTTTAGGTAGGAGGGGGAAGAGTCGTGTACTGCTTTGAATAATAGGCAGTGGAATTTGAATTGAATTTGAGCTTGTATGGGTAGCCAGTGGGAGTCTAAGAAGGCAGTTGTTATGTGATCATATTTCCTGAGTGAGTAGATCAGTCTGAGGGCGGTGTTTTGTATGGTCTGGAGTTGCTTTATCATAATGGCTGGACAAGGAAGATACAGGGAGTTGCAATAGTCCAGCAGACCTAAGACTAGGGATTGTACAATTAGTCTGAATTGTGTTTGGTTGAAGAATTTTCTGATTTTACGTAGGTTTCTCATGGTTAGAAAAGCTTTCTGGGTCGTCTTGTTGATTTGGGACTGCATTGTGCAACATCTGTCTATAGTAACTCCTAGGAGTTTTAGTTCGGTTTGTATTGGGTATTTGGTATTTTTGATTATCAGTTCTGTGATGGTAGGAGTTTTGGCCTTTTCGAGCAAAAGGAATTTTTTATTTTCTGAGTTTAGTTTTAGTTTGTGATCTATCATCCATTTTTCTACTGTATCTAGTGTTGTTTCCAGCTTTGCTGTGGTGGTGGGCTCTGATGGGTCGAAGGGGAGGAGTATGGTGATGTCGTCTGCGTAGCTAAAGGATGTGACATTTAGGTTATCTAAGGTGGCTCCTAGGGAGGAGATAAAGAGGTTGAAGAGCATACCACACAATTTTAAACAATTTGCTACAATATTTGAAAACTTATGATGCAGAAATTTGAAAATCTGCCCCAGGAAACTAAGCTGGTTTTTAAGAGTGAAAGAGTGATTGAATATAAAAGCTGTCTTGGATAAGTAACAATTTACATAGAAACATCTTCAGTGCTCCAGGCTTTATGCTGCCAGAGTCAGACTCCCCCCGCTAGGATTATCAAGTTTCAAGTTTATCAAGTTTATTTCTGTTTTTGATTAATCGCCTATTTCAATTTCTAAGCGATGTACAAATTATAGTAAAATACAATAAAGAAACTTAATACAATAACAATATTTTCCAGTTATGACCAACATGAGAGAAAGGAAGGCGGGTATAGTTACATTTTTGGGTATGGTGAATAAAATGGAAAGAACAAGAGGAGGGGTATAAAATTTTACCAAAGCACACTTCGTAAACATTAATTAAGCGTCTATTAGAGATTAAAAGCATCCTTAAATAAGTAAGTTTTTAAAAAGTTTTTAAACGTTGCCATATCATGTTCTATTCTAATATACTGGGGGAGAGTATTCCACCATTGTGGCCCCGCAACAGTGAACATATCTGCCCTTCGTGTCCCTATAATTTTTAGTGAGGGAACTGTTAATAAACTTTGCTCAGAAGAACGCAGAGATCGTTGGGTTTTATAAGGAATCAAGGATTTAGATATAAATTGCGGTTCACTAGAAGCTAAGGTCTTGAAGATTAGAAGCATAAGTTTATACAAGATCCTATGACTAATTGGTAGCCAATGTGCATCTATCAATAATGGGGATATGCGATCGAATTTTTTTGCATTGTAAATTAGTTTGATGGCTGTGTTCTGGAAAATTTGAAGTCTCCTTTTTTCTTTTTGAGTAATGTTTATGAGTAAAGCATTGCAGTAATCAATTTTTGCTATAATAAAGGAGTGAATCAATATCTTTAAAGATGATGGGTTAAGAAATTTGGTGATAGATCTTATCTGCCGTAATTTGAAAAAACAGTTTTTAACAATAGAAGAAACATGTTCATGATAGGTTAGTTTATCATCTATTACAACTCCAAGGATTCCTCTTCTGTCCTCTACACTCTTCCCCTATTTCACATACAGTGGAGGAGTCTGACACTATGTGAGAAAGGAAGAGAAGACAGGCCTGAATTGCCAGACTCCTCCACTATGGTTCTTCTCTCATCCCCCATACTCTCCCCCCACTACCAGGCACATCTGCTCTTCCTTTCTCATTTTCTACCACCACTTACCTCAGGGCATTCTCCCTTCCCAGACTCCTCTGCTGTCACCATATTCTGCCCCTCTCTCAGCTCCCTCCACTCTTCCTCTGATGCCCACCCCCATTACCAAAGCCCTCCACTGGCCCCTGTACTCTGTCTTGTGAGACCCTCCCCTGTTACTTAGAAACATAGAAAGATGACGGCAGAAAAGGGCTACAGCCCATCAAGTCTGCCCACTCTTCTGACCCACCCCATCAAGTCTGAGTGTTAATGACCCAGTTCCTTAGCTCGACCCCCATAGGGATCCCACGTGGATGTCCCATTTATTTTTAAAGTCGAGTACACTGGTGGCCTTGACCACTTGCACCGGAAGTTTGTTCCAGTGATCCACAACCCTTTCTGTAAAGAAATACTTCCTGGTGTCGCCATTAAATTTCCCTCCTCTGAGTTTGAGCGGGTGCCCCCTTGTGACCGAGGGTCCCTTGGGGAAGAATATATCGCTTTCCGCCTCAACACGACCTGTGATGTACTTAAACGTCTCAATCATGTCTCCCCTTTCTCTACGCTCCTCAAGAGTGTAGAGCTGCAGTTTGTCCAGTCTTTCCTGGTATGGAAGACTCTTGAGTCCAGAGACCATTCTAGTGGCCATTCGCTGGACCGATTCAGCTCGAAGCACATCTTTTTGGTAGTGTGGTCTCCAAAATTGCACACAGTATTCCAGGTGAGGTCTCACCATGGTTCTGTAGAGCGGCATTATGACTTCAGGTTTGCGGCTGACGAAGCCTCTATTGATACATCCCAACATTTGCCTTGCCTTGGATGAGGCCTGCTCCACTTGTTTGGCAGCCTTCATGTCTGCACTGACGATTACTCCCAAGTCCCGTTCTTCTGAAGTCCTAGCTAGTGTTTCTCCATTCAAGGTGTAAGTTTTGCATGGATTTCCGCAGCCGAGATGCATGACCTTACATTTCTTAGCGTTGAAGCCCAGCTGCCATGTCGAGGACCAGTTTTCCAACGTGATCAGATCCTGCGTCATACTATCCTTAAGATTGTTTTCACTTACTATTGTGACCAGCCAGGCCTTCTGCCAGTACAGGTCCCAGTCAGAACAGAAGGCAACAAGGTGAAACAGAAAACCCGGGGAGGAGTTGGGAAGGAACAGGTTGGGTCTGAGCTGAATAACCTTATTGACCACCGGGGGAGCTCAAGAGGCCCTTGGAACACTGCCAGGGCTGACCCAGCAGGGCGGGGTCCCAAGGGATATAAACCTGTCCCAGACAGCAGGAAAGGAAGCCAACTAGGGAGGAAGTTAAAGCCTTGCCTCCCTAGAATCCCTGATGAGCTGAACAGGGACAACAGACCTCAGGCCATGGAAGTAGAGGATTTTGAGCAGTCAAGAGAATGGGCTCAATTGGAAGAACCCATGGATTGTCAAGATGCCTGTGTTACTGGAGAGGATAGCTTCCCTGAGCCCATGCAGGTTAATTGGACTTTGAGACACAATCAGTGAGTGGTTTTTTTCTTTTCTCTTTTTTGCTGTTTTTGGAAGCTGTGTTTTACTTTGAATGCTGATTGTGTTTGTATGAAAGCTGAGAGAGAGATAGAGGGAGAGGTTTTGCATTCAACTGGGTGGGAATGTGAAAGCCTGTTTTGTAGGCTAGCAATTTTTGGCAAAACCTAATTTTCTCTCTCCTGTTACCTGGCAGTCCTAATTAAGGTCTGTCAGAGGCTTTCTTTATTTTGCCAAGGACTAACAAAATTGAATGAACTCAAATAGTGAACTGTAGTCTTATGGACTGATTGCAGTAACTGCTTTTCTGCAGTTAGCTTAAGCGCTGTTTTGAAGCTAAGGTCTCCAAGAGGAGGTGAGACTGAAGAAGCAGTAAAGCACAAAGTGTAAAGTTAATTGTATCCACTGCAGTTGACTTGTTTTTTTTCTTGGAAGTTTTCCTTTTTGTATTATGTTTTCTTTTGAATGCTGAATAAGGAATATGAGCTGATATTCATGGACTGTTTAAGGCATTACTTACCTGCTATGGAAACAGTGAGTAAACTGAACCTTTTATATTAACTGATTGAGTGCTGTGACTTTTTGGTGTTTTTCTTGATTTTGAATCCAGTCCTGCAGGGTGACTCCAGGCCGGGTCACACACAAGCATATGTTTTGGTGTAGTCATCAGGATTTCTATGAACCCCTATGCAGGGTTGTACTGATGGCCACACTATATTACACAGTTTGGCATCGTCGGCGAACAATGTTACTTTACCCTGAAGCCCTCGGGTCAAGTCTCTTATGAATATGTTGAAAAGGGATGGTCCCAGGACCGAGCCCTGCAGTTTAGCTTTATCTGAATCTGTTTCCACATAACTCCTGTCTGGCGTTCTAAGGCGTACTATCCCATTTGTGTTCTTTTTCCTGTCGCTAATGTACCTGAAGAAGGATTTATCCCCCTTCTTAATATTCTTCGCTAGAGCTTCTTCCATTTGAAGTTTGGCCTCCCTGACTGCTGTTTTGACCGCTGCGGACTTTGTCTTGTATTCAATGTTCGCTTCTTTCTCCCCGGTGCGTTTGTATGAGAGAAATGCTCTTTTCTTATCCTTGACGCAGTATGAGACCTCATCAGTGAACCATTTGGGTCTCTTGTTTCTTTGTTGTTTATTTACCGATTTAATGTAGCGAACAGTTGCCTCCTGAATGGTCGATTTCAAGGTTGACCACATAGTTTCCACATTATCGGTTACTTCTTGAACCTGTAGTGTCTGATGAACGAAATCTCCCATGCGTTCGAAGTCAGCACCCCGGAAATTGAGTACCCTTGTTCTTGTCCGTCTGTCCTCCCCCCCCTCCCCCCCCATGCCAGGCTCCTCTGCTATTTCTTGAACTGGCTCATCTTCCATACATCCTGGACATCTTCCTATAACCTTAGCACCTAAACATAAGCACCTTATGCGCACTAAGATTCTAGAATACTGGCAGTTACGCACATTTGTACTGGGTGCACATGCATTTATATTGTGAGCGCACGAGTCCCATAGAGTTCAGGCAAGAACGATAAAATATAGGCACATAATATTAGAGTGTTAAGCTTCAATTATATAACTGGAATATTGCGCACAGTTGATAATGCAAGTTCCCTTTTCAGTGCTTATCTCAAGGCCTGAGCACTTATACCTTGTCAAGTTTCTGGTGGAAATGTTTGTGCATTACACAATGATACAAATTTGTTTTCGTCCCCGCGGGATCTATCTCCATTCCTGAACACTCTTGTCCTCATCTGCACAAACCTCAAACACTTCTGATTTTAAAGTTTTTGAGGCTTGTGCAGATAAGGACAGATCCCGCAGGGACGGGGACAAAGTTGTCCCCATGTCATTCTCTAACTGACAGTATTTTGTTAACTTAGCACCTAATTACTTGACACTCCCCTCCCATGTCAACACTCCTCTTGGAGTTGCACACCACAGAAACTAATCTAATCAGGATTTTTAATCGCACTTTTCCAGTTCAGGTTCAAGGCGATTTACAGGTTAAGAGGCCCATGTAGCAAAACGGGGAAATTTTACAGTATATAGAAGGAGGATGTAATGCATTACTAGGGAAGGTTACATTGTTACAGGAGGGAAGTATTAGTTTCAAGTTTAATTAAAAATTTTTATACCACCTAATCAGCCTTCTAGGCGGTGTACAAAGTCATAGAAGAAAACAATAGTTAAAATACAAATTTAAAAGGACAGGGGACAGCAGACTTTTAGGGACATAAAACCATAACAAGTGGAAACAAGAGGATAATAGGCAGGAACTACAATTTCAAAGATAAAAGATAACAGTTTAATGGAAAAAAACAATAGGAGGGTAAATAAACATAAAATCATTCTAAGTCGCCCTTAAAAGGGCAGTTAAGTTTCAAAGGCTTCGTTAAAAAGAAAAGCCTTTAGCTTTGCCTTGAATTGATTAAGAGCTGATTCATTACGTAAGTAGGTTGGAATGCTATTCCAAAGAGAAGGCGCAGTCACCAAAAAGAGAAATCTCATTGTATTTATGTATCTTAGTGGCAGAACAGAAAGAAGATTATGAGCTGACGATCGAAGAGCCTTAGAAAGATTGTGTGGGATCAGATTATTGATGAATTGAAGTATTGCATGTAGGAAGCAGAAACTCGAGGTACAGCTATACGATGGGAGGGATGTTACTGGCTGAAAGTACCCAAGAAAGGGACTTAGGGGTAATAGTGGACAAGACAATGAAGCCGTCGGCACAATGCGCAGCAGCCGCTAAGAAAACGAATAGGATGCTAGGAATAATCAAGAAGGGTATTACAACCAGAACGAAAGAAGTTATCCTGCCGTTGTATCGGGCGATGGTGCGCCCGCATCTGGAGTATTGCGTTCAATATTGGTGATACTCGAGAGGGTTCAAAGGAGAGCGACACGTCTGATAAAAGGGATGGAAAACCTTTCATACACGGAGAGACTGGAGAAACTGGGGCTCTTTTCCCTGGAGAAGCGGAGACTTAGAGGGGACATGATAGAGACTTACAAGATCATGAAGGGCATAGAGAAAGTGGAGAGGGACAGATTCTTCAAACTTTCAAAAACTATAAGAACTAGAGGGCATTCGGAAAAATTAAAAGGGGACAGATTCAGAACCAATGCTAGGAAGTTTTTTCTTCAACCAACGGGAGGTGGACACCTGGAATGCGCTTCCAGAGGGCGTGATAGGACAGGGTACGGTATTGGAGTTCAAGAAGGGATTGGACAATTTTCTGAAGGAAAAGGGGATAGAAGGGTATAGATAGAGGGTTACATACAGGTCCTGGACCTGATGGGCCGCTGCGTGAGTGGACTGCTGGGCACGATGGACCTCAGGTCAGACCCAGCGGAGGCATTGCTTATGTTCTTATGTTCTGTGGATGGGCTATTTGGCCTTTATCTGCCATCATGTTTCTATAAAGCTCTATGACCTCACAATACAGGTGTAAAGAGCCTTAGCCAATAGGAAGAGGAGATGCAAATGTTAAGAGCCTTAGCCAATAGGGAGAGGAGGAGATAAAGCACAGTTACTTACCATAACAGGTGTTATCCAGGGACAGCAGGCAGATATTCTTGACTGATGGGTGACGGCACCGACGGAGCCCTGGTACGGACAATTTTAGAGTGATTGCACTCTAAGAACTTAGAAAGTTCTAGTTAGGCCGCACCGCGCGAGTGCCTTCCCGCCCGACGAAGGCGCGCGGTCCCCAGTTAGGATAAGCCAGCTAAGAAGCCAACCCGGGGAGGTGGGAGGGACGCAAGAATATCTACCTGCTGTCCCTGGATAACACTTGTTACGGTAAGTAACTGTGTTTTATCCCAGGACAAGCAGGCAGCATATTCTTGACTGATGGGTGACCTCCAAGCTAACAAAAAAGAGGGATGGAGGGAAGGTTGGCCATTAGGAAAACAAATGTTGTAAAACAGATTGGCCGAAGTGTCCATCCCGTCTGGAGAATGCATCCAGACAATAGTGAGATGTAAAAGTATGAACTGAGGACCAAGTAGCAGCCTTGCAGATTTCCTCAATGGAAGTGGAACGGAGGTAAGCTACAGACGCTGCCATAGCTCTAATCTTGTGGCCCGTGACAGAACCTTCCAGTGTCAGGCCCGACTGAGCATAACAGAATGAAACGCAAGCAGCAAGCCAATTGGACAGGGTGCGTTTAGATACAGGATGACCCAACTTGTTAGGATCAAAGGACAAAAACAGTTGAGGAGATGATCTGTGAGGTTTGGTGCGTTCAAGATAGTAAGCCAGAGCACGTTTACAATCCAAGGTATGCAAAGCCTGTTCACCTGGATTAGAATGAGGCTTTGGAAAAAATACAGGTAAGACAATGGATTGGTTAAGATGAAAGTCAGACACAACCTTAGGGAGAAATTTTGGATGTGTACGGAGGACCACCTTATCATGGTGAAAAACAGTGAAAGGTGGATCGGCCACTAGTGCATGCAGCTCACTGACCCTCCTGGCAGAAGTGAGAGCTATAAGGAAGACCACTTTCCAAGTAAGAAATTTGAAATGCGCTGTGGCCAAAGATTCGAAAGGAGGCTTCATTAAAGCAGAAAGAACCACATTGAGATCCCAGACTACAGGAGGGGGCCTAAGAGGTGGTTTCACATTGAAAAGGTCCCTCATGAACCTAGAAACCAAAGGATGAGCCGAGAGGGGTTTTCCATGGACCGGCTCATGAAAAGCAGCAATTGCACTAAGGTGAACTCTGATAGAAGTAGATTTAAGACCAGAGTCAGATAATGAAAGAAGATAGTCCAACACCAGTCCCACTGCTAGAGACATGGGATTATGGTGATGTAAGAGGCACCAGGAAGAAAACCGAGACCACTTCTGTTGATAACACTGAAGAGTGGCCGGTTTCCTGGAAGCAGCAATGATAGAACGGACAGGCTGAGAAAGGAGTGAATGAGCTGAAGTCAGCCCGAGAGAAACCAAGCTGTCAGGTGCAGAGACTGCAGGTTGGGATGCAGAAGGGACTGTTGATGCTGAGTAAGCAGAGAAGGAAACAGTGGAAGAGGTATGGGTTCCCTGGAACTGAGTTGAAGTAGAAGGAAGAACCAATGTTGCCTGGGCCACCGTGGAGCGATGAGAATCATGGTGGCCCGTTCCCTCTTGAGCTTGAACAATGTCCGCAGCAGGAGCGGTAGAGGGGGGAAATGCATATAGGAAGAGACTGGTCCAATCCAGGAGAAATGCATCGGGCGCCAGACGGTGAAGAGAGTAGAGTCTGGAGCAAAACAGGGGCAGTTGATGGTTGTGGGGAGCTGCAAAAAGGTCCACTTGAGGAGTGCCCCACTGAGCGAAAATGGACTGAAGAGTCATGGGATCGAGAGACCATTCGTGAGGTTGAAAATGGAATTGCTAGGCTAAAAGATGCTGGGAACAAATATGTGGAGAGTGATGAGGAGAAAGCAAATGTGCTAAACAAATACTTCTGTTCTGTGTTCACAATAGAAAATCCTGGAGAAGGACCGAGATTGTCTGGCAAAGTTACATGAGAAAATGGAGTAGATTCTGCGCCGTTCACGGAGGAGGGTGTTTATGAGCAACTTGAAAAACTGAAGGTGGACAAAGCGATGGGACCAGACGGGATCCATCCCAGGATACTAAGGGAGCTCAGAGAGGTTCTGGCGAGTCCTATTAAAGACTTGTTCAACAAATCTCTGGAGACGGGAGTGATTCCTGGGGATTGGAGGAGAGCGGATGTGGTCCCTATTCATAAAAGTGGTCACAGGGATGAAGCAGGAAACTACAGGCCGGTGAGCCTCACTTCAGTTGTTGGAAAAATAATGGAAGTGTTGCTGAAAGAAAGGATAGTGTATTTCCTTGAATCTAATGGGTTACAGGATCCGAGGCAACATGGCTTTACAAAAGGTAAATCGTGCCAAATGAACCTGATTGAATTTTTTGATTGGGTGACCAGAGAGCTGGATCGAGGACATATGCTAGATGTAATTTACTTGGATTTCAGCAAAGCTTTGATACAGTTCCTCATAGGAGGCTGTTGAACAAACTTGAAGGGCTGAAGTTAGGACCCAAAGTGGTGAACTGGGTCAGAAACTGGCTGTCGGACAGACGCCAGAGGGTGGTGGTTAATTGAAGTCGCTCGAAGGAAGGAAAGGTGACTAGTGGAGTCCCTCAGGGTTCGGTGCTGGGGCCAATCCTGTTCAATATGTATGTGAGTGACATTGCTGAAGGGTTAGAAGGAAAAGTGTGCCTTTTTGCAGATGATACCAAGATTTGTAACAGAGTAGACACCGAAGAGGGAGTGGCGAATATGAAAAAGGATCTGCAAAAGTTAGAGGAATGGTCTAATGCCTGGCAACTAAAATTCAATGCAAAGAAATGCAGAGTAATGCATTTGGGGATTAATAATAGGAAGGAACCGTATATGCTGGGAGGAGAGAAGCTGATATGCACGGACGGGGAGAGGGACCTTGGGGTGATAGTGTCCGAAGATCTAAAGGCGAAAAAACAGTGTGACAAGGCAGTGGCTGCTGCCAGAAGGATTCTGGGCTGTATAAAGAGAGGCGTAGTCAGTAGAAGGAAGAAGGTGTTGATGCCCCTGTACAGGTCATTGGTGAGGCCCCACTTGGAGTATTGTGTTCAGTTTTGGAGACCGTATCTGGTGAAAGACGTAAGAAGACTTGAGGCGGTCCAGAGGAGGGTGACGAAAATGATAGGAGGCTTGCGCCAGAAGACGTATGAGGAGAGACTGGAAGCCCTGAATATGTATACCCTAGAGGAAAGGAGAGACAGGGGAGATATGATTCAGACGTTCAAATACTTAAAGGGTATTAACGTAGAACAAAATCTTTTCCAGAGAAAGGAAAATGGTAAAACCAGAGGACATAATTTGAGGTTGAGGGGTGGTAGATTCAGGGGCAATGTTAGGAAATTCTACTTTACGGAGAGGGTGGTGGATGCCTGGAATGCGCTCCCGAGAGAGGTGGTGGAGAGTAAAACTGTGACTGAGTTCAAAGAAGCGTGGGATGAACACAGAAGATTTAGAATCAGAAAATAATATTAAAGATTGAACTAGGCCAGTTACTGGGCAGACTTGTACGGTCTGTGTCTGTGTATGGCCGTTTGGTGGAGGATGGGCAGGGGAGGGCTTCAATGGCTGGGAGGGTGTAGATGGGCTGGAGTAAGTCTTAACAGAGATTTCGGCAGTTGGAACCCAAGCACAGTACAGGGTAAAGCTTTGGATTCTTGCCCAGAAATAGCTAAGAAGAAAAAATTAAAAAAAAATAAATAAATTTAAATTGAATCAGGTTGGGCAGATTGGATGGACCATCCGGGTCTTTATCTGCCGTCATCTACTATGTTACTATGTTACTAATTCTGCTGAGATTGTCTGCTAAGGAATTCTGTTCCCCTTGAATGTAGACAGCCTTCAGGAATAAGTGACGAGCTGTCGCCCAAGACCAAATCCTTTGGGCTTCCTCACAAAACAGGCGGGAGCCCGTCCCTCCCTGTTTTGTTGATGTAGTACATTGCAACTTGATTGTCTGTGCAAATGAGTAGTACCTGAGAGAAGAGAAGATGTTGAAATGCCTTGAGGGCATAAAACATCGCTCGGAGTTCCAGGAAATTGATGTGGTGTTTCTTTTCCTGGGTAGTCCAAAACCCCTGAGTTTGGAACTCGTTCAAGTGAGCTCCCCAGGCATAGGGGGAGGAATCCGTGGTGATGACTAGTTGATGCGGAGGTAGATGGAACAGCAGACCTCTGGATAGATTTGAGGATGTCAACCACCAAAGAAGCGACTATCGAAGAGACAAGGTCACAGATATGTGTTGTGAACAAGGATCCGTCGCTTGGGACCACTGGGTCGCTAAGGTCCATTGAGGAGTACGCAGGTGGAGACGTGCGAAGGGTGTGACATGTACTGTGGAGGCCATGTGTCCCAAGAGCACCATCATGTGATTTGCAGAGATGGAAGTTTGCTGAAACACCTGCTGACAGAGATAAAGGATGGTGTGAAGGCAGTTTGGTGAAGAAACGCCCTCATCCGAATAGTGTCCAGAATGGCTCCAATGAATTGAAGTCGCTGAGTTGGAATGAGGTGCGACTTGGGTAGATTGATTTCGAACCCCAACAGTCGAAGAAAGTGAATGGTCTGATTGGTGGCAAGCTGAACCGCCTGAGGAGAATGAGCCTTGATCAGCCAGTCGTCCAGATAAGGGAAGACTTGAAAGTTGTGAGAGCGGAGATAGGCCGCAACCACAATCAGACATTTGGTGAACACCCTGGGAGAGAAGGCCAGGCCGAAGGGTAACACCTTGTACTGATAATGATGTTGGTTGATGAGAAAGCGTAGATATTGCCTGGACGTCAGATGGATAGGAATGTGTGTGTACGCCTCTTTTAGATCGAGGGAGCATAGCCAGTCGCCCTGAGAGAGAAGAGGGTAGAGGGTGGCCAGAGAGAGCATTTTGAACTTCTCCTTGACCAAACATTTGTTGAGATCTCTGAGATCTAATATTGGTCTGAGGTCTCCGGTCTTTTTGGGTACTAGAAAGTACCGGGAGTAAAATCCCTGGCCTCGCTGATCTTGAGGAACTTCTTCGATGGCGTTGAGAAGAAGGAGGGATTGAACCTCTTGAGCGAGAAGGAGGGACTGAGACTTGTTGGAAGCAGACTCTTTTGGTAGGCCTAACGGCGGAGAAGTCTGGAAGTTTAGGGAGTAGCCGTGGGCTATGATCGAGAGCACCCACTGGTCGGTGGTGATTACTTCCCATCGAGAGTGAAAAACGTGAAGTCGACCTCCTATGGGCTGTGGAAGAGGACAGGAGGGAGGAAGACTGGCAATGCCCTGGAGAAGGGAGTCAAAAGGGCTGCGTCAGCTTAGTTTGAGGGGCAGGCTTTACGGTAGGCGGCTGTTGCTGACGAGCCTGTTGGTGCTGTTGGCGTTGCTTCCGAGGTTGAGGAGGATGAGGCTGAACCGGCCGAGCAGAAAACCTCCTCTGATACGATGGTTGTTGTCTAAATGGACGAGGAGGAGGAGGCTTCTTCTTATTTTTCAACAAGGTGTCCCACCGTGTTTCATGGGCAGAAAGCTTTTGCGTGGTGGTATCCATGGACTCCCCAAACAGCTCATCCCCTAGGCAGGGCGCATTGGCAAGCCGGTCCTGGTGGTTCACATCCAGGTCTGAAACTCGGAGCCATGCCAACCGTCTCATCGCTACAACATAGCAGTGGCCCGTGATGTCAGTTCAAAAGTATCATAAATTGAACGGACCATAAACTTCCTGAGTTGCAAAAGGCTGGAGGTGCATTGTTGAAATGCAGGAAGTTTATGGTCCGGAATATACTTTTGAAAAGAGGCCACCTGTTGGATGAGATGTTTCAGGTAAAAAGAGAAGTGAAACGCGTAATTACCTGAACGGTTGGCCAACATCGCATTTTGGTAAAGACGTTTCCCAAATTTATCCATGGCCTTGCCCTCTCTGCCAGGAGGGACAGAGGCATATACACTAGCTCCCGTAGATTTCTTCAGGGTCGACTCCACCAGCAGAGACTCATGGGGAAGTTGGTGTTTGTCAAACCCTGGAATAGGAATCACTTTATAAAGTGATTCCAGTTTCCTAGGGGCTCCTGGAATTGTTAGAGGAGTTTCCAAATTTTTGTAAAAAGTTTCCCTCAAGATGTCATGGAGGGGTAACTTCAAAAACTCTTTGGGAGGTTGGTCAAAATCCAAAGCATCGAGAAATGCCTTGAATTTTTTAGAGTCAGACTCTAGAGGAATTAAAAGGGTGTCTGACATCTCCTTTAGGAACTTGGTAAAGGAGGAGTGCTCTGGCTTACTAGCAGGATCCTGCACCGATGGATCATCCTCATCAGACGAATAATCTTCCTCGGTACCGAGGGGATCGTCAGAGTCATCCCACAAGTCAGGGTCCCGTACCGATTGAAGACGGCCCTGAGAAAGGGGAGTGGAGGATTCGGTATGCTTGGTCTTGCGTACCGATTTCCCTGAACGTGTCGATACCGTACCTGGCGACTGTACAGCGGTACGGGTGTCAGAGAACGGTACCGGATCAGAAGCCGAGTAAGCCATACGTCGAAGAGACTTCGGCTCTGCCGACAGAACAGGCATAGATATAGATTTTTGCGGTGCCGATAACGTCGATGCCGATAAAAGAGGCTGGTCGACAATCGGCACCGAAGGCTCAGTAGGTACCGACACTGGAAGGTTCGGAGTCAGTAGAGCCGGGAGCAATTGTTGCAGTTGCTCCTTAAGTAGGACCTGTAGGATGGAGGCAATACGCTCATCCAGAGTCGGTTCCGATGGCACCGGTACCGCTTTTTTCTTGCTCGGTACCTGCGGTGCAGTTCGACGCTCAGGCGAAGTTGATGCCGATGAAGAGGCAGTAACTTCAATGGGAGCGGAGCGCTTACGGGGCCGGCGCGCAGTCTGCAGGACTTGGCTCACTGCATGCTCGACTGGCGGCCCGAGAACAGTAGGGGAAGGCTTCTTAGCCGGCTTACCTACGGGGTGCGACACCGGCGATGGATCTTGCGGTGCCGACACTACCGGTGTCGACTTGGAGGAAGGTGCAGGAGTCGATACCGGTGGAACTTCCATAGCGGTACCGAAAAGGATCCGCTGCTGTATTTGCAGATTTTTTAAAGTTCTCTTTTGAAGAGAAATACAGCGGGTGCACGTTTCTGCCCTATGGTCCGGCCCCAGACACTGCAGGCACCACTTGTGTGGGTCGGATAATGATATAGGGCGCGCACACCGCTGACACTTTTTAAAACCCGGTGAAGGGGGCATGAAGGGAAAAACAGCCGTAGCAAAATCGAAGCCCGATGCTTCGATGGTGCCAACAGGCCCCGCCGGGGCCGACCGAAAAAAAAAATAAAAAAAAGTGATTTTTTTTTTTTTTTTCCACAAACGAAATAAAATAAGAAAGAGAAAAAATTCTCGAAGAAATAGAACGCGCGAGCGGGAAGGCGAGTAACAATGAAAAAAATTTCCAACAGCCGTTGGAAACACGCATCTTCTTAGCTCCGCGGAAACTAAGAAACTGGGGACCGCGCGCCTTCGTCGGGCGGGAAGGCACTCGCGCACACGTGGTGCGGCCTAACTAGAACTTTCTAAGTTCTTAGAGTGCAATCACTCTAAAATTGTCCGTATCGGGGCTCCGTCGGTGCCGTCACCCATCAGTCAAGAATATGCTGCCTGCTTGTCCTGAGATAGTAGATGCTCTGGATGGGCCATTTGGCCTTTATCTGCCATTATGTTTCTATAACCAAGAAGCTCTATGATCTCACAATGCAGGTGTAAAGAGCCGTAGCCTATAGGACGAAGAAATGCAAATGTTAAGAGCCTTAGCCAATAGGGAGAGGAGGAGATAATGGCTGCTGTGGATGGGCCATTTGGCCTTTATCTGCCATCGTGTTTCTATGACCTCACAATGCAGGTGTAAAGAGCCTTAGCCAATAGGAAGAGGAGATGCAAATGTTAAGAGCCTTAGCCAATAGGGAGAGGAGGAGATAGTGGATGCTGAGGATGGGCCATTTGGTCTTTATCTGCCATCATGTTTCTATGCTGCTGCTCTGTCTGGTCTCTCATAAAAGGTTTTTTTTCTGAGCACTACTGATGATGACACATTGTTTATAATTGTTTGAAAATCAGGGATTGCTTCTCTTTTCTTACTTCCTATTCTTGAGAAGCCCAAATACAAGAGTTAACCAAGAGAGTATTTTTGACACTAAACCCATTCAGATGAATTTGTCACTGCTTTGACAGAGAAACCTTTCTGTTATTTGTCCAATCACTTGTTTTGTCCTCTATTCACAAAAAAACTGCCCTCCAGACTAACTCTCACCAACCAGAAATGAGAAAGGGTCTTCTCTATATCTCCGATTACCCTGGCTCCCCACTGAAGCAAGACGTCCTGGCCCGGGGCATCTGCTACCTCCATCAGGTTCTCCCAGATGAAGGGGTCTTTGCAAATGGAGTTCTTGATACCCACTCAGGACTCTTTTGCCTATTGGCAACTGCGCCATTATAGTCTTCCCTTGCCTTCTGTATTTTTTACATTAGAATCTTTCAAACAACTGGGACCAAAGTCTGCTGGAACTGGTGACAGATTAAGATTCCTCTGGGTGTGGCTTTATCGCTACCTTGAATGATGTCTCGACTCTCGGTTCCCTTTTGGGAAATCGCTTATAAGCTGGCTATGCAATATTGTATCTCGTCTAGTCTCCAATTATCTGAAATGTGGTAACTCCAATGCTACCCTGGGTCATATGTTTTACCTTTGCCTGGCTGTCCAGTGTTTCTGGAAAAAGATACTGCAACATATCTCTCTCCAGTGGCAGCCACGCTGTGTCTTAACCCCTCTGATAATTTTTCCCCAAGGGCATGCGAGCCTTCCTCAAAATAGCTTTTCTCTTAGGTGTTAAGGCTATACTACTGCAATGGCTAATCCCGGAGGCTCCTACTTTGGTGCAATGGAGGGAGCATCTTATACAACATTTTCAGAAGGAACAGCGGAGAACACCCAACTTAGATTCTCCTGGAAACAGAAGGTTACAATGTACCTGGGAGCACTGTCTCAATAAAATATGTTTTTAAAAAAAAACAACCCCCCCCCCATGTACACTGATGTATTTGATCTTTCCTGGTGAAACCCCAGACTACATGATAAACTTAGTTGAATTACCTAATCAGCAACCATTCCTAAACCCCAGAAGAATTAAATACAACACAATACAGTCTAGAACTTTTCCATATCTCCCATCACCACTAAATGTCTCTCTCCTACAAAAGCTTCTGTTTACAAAATATCCCATCCAAGCTAAATGACGCCTGAAATAGAGGCTCAGAATAGTCAACCTGGCATTTCCTGATCCCAAACACAAAACTGTAATTCTTCTGGGGTGCATTTGATGCCATTATAGGATTCATGCAAACTGTGCTCGATTTTGGCACTTGAATTTTGGTGCATTTTATCAAACTGCCCCTTTTATGTATTAATTTTGAATAGATGGGAAAGAACAGCCTGGGAAACGAAAAACAGGTTTGAATGATCACAGTTTCAATAATAAATCAAGACACAGGGAAACAAGACATTTATCCTTTCATACTTAAGTAGATAAATATATTTCAACAAAAACTCTGCACAGGGCTCTTGGTGAGCACACACTGGCACTCACCTATCCTTAGGCAAAACAAATATGGTGGCATTTGGCTCTGAAGTTTTCCCCAGTTTTGGTGGGGTGGGTTTTTTTAGGTTAGTTTCACATGTGCTAGAGCAGTGGTTCCCAACCCTGTCCTGGAGGACCACCAGGCCAGTCGGGTTTTCAGGATAGCCCTCATGAATATGTATGAGAGAGATCTGCATATAATGGAGGTGCCAGGCATGCAAATCTGCTCCATGCATATTCATGAGGGCTATCCTGAAAACCCGACTGGCCTGGTGGTCCTGCAGGACAGGATTGGGAACCACTGCGCTATAGTGTTTAAACCAGGGGTTCTCAAGCCAGTCAAGCTACAACGAAGATGCATGGGATAACATTTGTAGTGGATGCTATCTCATGCATATTCATTAGGGCTATCCTGAAACCCTGACTGGGTGTGTCTTGAGGACTGGTTGGGAACCTCTCTATCATGCCTTAACACTAACAAATGCACAGCCTTAACCTAAACACACCTCACAGAGGTACACATGCGTTTTAAACACACAACACCCACCCCACAGAGGTACACGTGTTTTATACACACAACCCACACAGAAGCGCTGATATACACATGTTTTTTTGTAGACAGAAGCAGTCATGTGCACACACATACACCCCCCACCTACCGCCACAGAGGTATATTCATGCACTCGCACATATATTCTGTAGACAGATGGGTTCATGTATTCGCCCGTACACACACTCATGTACATACACACGCGTGTACCCACTCACACATTCTGTAAACAGAGACACTGTATGACCACACACCTAGAAGCATCATATAGAGGTCTAGTCATGCATATACACATACAGGCCATAGAAGGAAGCAGCTCTCTGTACATCTGGATCTATGACATCCTCATTCCAGGCATCAAGGGGACATTTGGAATTTCAGTGCAAAAATGTAAGCCCCCAATTCAGAGGACACAGCAAAGAAACTATTTCCAGCTATAGGTTCCTTCACCAGACAGCCACAGCAGAATGAACCCCCAAATTCCAGTTCTGGTGGCACTGACTGACTAATTCCCTGCAGGGTCCTAGAAACCTGTGGAACTTTAGCAGGGGGATGGTAAAGACTAAAAATAGGTACCAGCCAACATCCCCCAGAGCCTCCAGTGTAATCAGAATATCATTTATAGAAGCTACATGGCCGACACATGCTTGAGAAAGTCTTAGCCTAATCACAGGTTTTGTTGGTTGGAAAATCTTGTGGACCTGGAAGCCCCCTCTCTCCCCCAGCTTTTCTAAGGCAAGAGGAGGTAAGTTCAGTCTCTGACACCCAGGAAGGTCCAGGCTGCTCTGTGCATGCAGGTTCTCAGGTCAGAGGCTTCCTCGATGCAGTGATTCCACAAAGGACAGGGCACTCTGTAACGAGGTGAGGCAGTATCCCTCTGCCCCTATCAGATATCTGCAGAGATGGAAAGGAAAAGGTATTAGAACAGTTTTACCCAGATCACTGCCTTGTGGTTAAAGCCAGCCCTGGATTTGTAAACTAGGGCTGAGACTTCCGAGGGATGGCCAAGAGCAGCTGCAGTCAAAGCAAAACAAAAGATCCTGCCAGGCAACACCAACTCAAAGAACCATCAGTATATAGCTGGTTTTAAGAAAGGTTTGGACAAGTTCCTGGAGGAAAAGTCCATAGTTTGCTATTGAGTAATTCATGGGGGAAGCCACTGCTTGCTCTGGATCGGTAGCATGGAATGTTGCTACTCCTTGGGATTCCGGAATCTTGCTATTCTTTAGATTTCTGAATGGAATATTGTTACTCTTTGGATTTTTGGTGGGTACTGGTGACCTGGATTGGCCACCGTGAGAACGGGCTGCTGGGCTTGAATGACTGTTGGTCTGAACCAGGAAGGCTATTCTTATGTTCTTATGACAGTGAGAAATGTTCCAATGGCTAAAGGATTTATTGCCCTTCACCTACATGTAAGTGCCCGGGGGAGGGGCATGCCAAACATTTATGCACTAAGCTTCTAGAATCCCATCAGATATGCATGCAACTGCGCCAACATGTCGCACAAACGATAGTATTCTAGTCCAGCAATTATGCACGTAATTACCGATATAGAATTTGCATTTCGCCTCATTGTGCCTAACCTTTGGCAATCTGAAGAGAATTTAGCCCATGATGCGTTAGGGTCTATAGTTAGAAGTCAGTGTTCGCATAGGAGGCTACAGAAATGTCAGCAGCAGTGTGAAACCCAGTCTAATGGCAGAAAGACGAATCAGCAAAACCTCCACAGTCCTCCCCAAACTCCAGCCCAGAGCAGACAAAGCACAAACATGCGTCAGAAACGCTGCCAATTCATTTAACACGTGCTCTAGCAGTCTCTGCTCTTACCCTTCGTGAATAAACTCCTCGAGCGCGGCACACTCTGACACCAGCTGTGGAAGGTCACTTCTTAATACGATGAAAGACAGGATGGGCAGCAGGTCATCGGCACCACTGTGGGAGGAGGGCAAAGGTCACTCATCAGCGCCTGGGCTTACAGACATGGGAAGAGGGGGTGTGAACAAATTGGACATTTTGCAGGGGAGGGGGGCACTCATACAATGGGCCAGATTCCGTAAACAGCACCTAAATTGGCAGCCACCTACAAAAACCAGCACTGGGTGTGTCACTCACACTTAGGCGCCATTTAAAGAATCACAGCTAACGACGGCTACCAGAAGACGAAGGTGTCTGCAGTGCAGAGTTTTAATAGCCTACATTGCTCCGCCCCTAACCACGCCCACTTAGGCTTAAGGCTTTGTTAGGCGTCCTACTGCAGACGTCTTCCGGTGCCTACTTTTTTTTAATGAATTTTTAATCGGTTTTATATGACGCGATCAATTACCGCACCCGTTAAAGCCAATTAAAACAATTAAGTTAGGCAGTGGTAGGGTGCCACGCCCCGATGGGGCTGCAGTACATGTATGTGAGCCCCCATGTTCCTGCCAGTTCCTCTGGATGTGCTTTGTTGAACAGAGCAGGTCAAAGGTAAACGTGGGTGTGGCCTTCATCTTATCAAAGTGGATGACAATATAAAACTCCAAATAAGAAGGGACTCCAATGAGGACAGGGGACACACAAGCATTCAATTAGGGATGAAACTAATCAAGTCACCCACTGGCCAAATGCCGTAAGTGAAAAAGTGGGGGTTTTACTCACTCTTACATTTTTTAAACCCGGGGTCAATGCAAACATAAGGTAGTAAGTTGTTCCAAAGTTTGGGAGTGTCAAGTTGCATCTAAATAGAGAAAACTAGGAGCAGAGAGAACTAACCGATGAGTGCTCTGTTAGGGGTGTAAGAGGCAAGAAAAAGGGAGGCCAGTATCGTAAGCTCTATGAGTGGGACAGAGAACCTTAAAGAAATACGACACGGAAACAGCAACTAGTGAGGACGGATGAAAAGCGGAGTGATAGCCGATAGATGGAGGCATATCTGGATTGTCAGAAGGCGTTCAACAAGGTTCCACATAAACGACTACTTCGGAAAATTGCGAGCTGTGGAATCGAGGGTGAAATACTCACGTGGATTAAAAACTGGCTGGAGCTTAGGAAACAGAGAGTGGGGGTAAATGGACAATACTCGGACTAGAAGAGCGTCACCAGTGGGATTCCACAGGGCTCGGTGCTTGGACCCATGCTCTTCAACATCTTTATAAATGATCTAGACATTGGTACGACGAGTGACGTGATTAAATTTGTGGACGATACGAAGTTATACAGAGTAGTGAAGACCTGCAATGTCATATAATCACGCTCAAGAAATGGGCATCGACATGGCAGATGAGGTTCAACGTGGATAAGTGTAAAGTGATGCATGTCAGTAACAGAAATCTCATGCACAAATACAGGATGTCCGTGGCGGTACTTGTTGAGACCTCCCAGGAAAGAGACTTGAGAGTTCTGATTGATAAGTCGATGAAGCTGTCCATGCAATGTGCGGCGGCGGCAAAAAGGGCGAACAGAATGCTAGGAATGATAAAGAAGGGGATCACGAACAGATCGGAGAAGGTTATCATGCCACTGTACCGGGCTATGGTACGCCCTCATGAAGAAGGACAAGGTACTATTCAAAAGGGTCCAGAGAAGAGCGATTAAAATGGTTAAGGGGCTGGAGGAGTTGCTGTATAGTGAGAGATTGGAGAAACTGGGCCTCTTCTCCCTTGAAAAGAGGAGACTGAGAGGGGACATGATCGAAACATTCAAAATACTGAAGGGAATAGACTTAGCAGATAAAGACAGGTTGTTCACCCTCTCCAAGGTAGGGAGAACGAGAGGGCATTCTCTAAAGTTGAAAGGGGATAGATTCTGTTCAAACGTAAGGAAGTTCCCCACCCAGAGGGTGGTAGAAAACTAGAACGCTCTTCTGGAGTCTGTTATAGGGGAAAACACCCTCCAGGGTTTCAAGACAAAGTTGAACAAGTTCCTGCTAAACTGGAACGTACGCAGGTGAGGCTGGACTCATTTAGAGCGCTGGTCTTTGACCTGGGGGCTGCCGTGTGAGCGCACTGCTGGGCACGATGGACCACTGGTCTGACCCAGCAGCGGCAGTTCTTATGAATAGTCTAATCTAGAAACTATAAGGGTATGAACAAAGATGTGAAGCACTGAAAAGTCAAGATAGGCCTGTAGAATATGCTGCTTTTTTTTTTTTTTTTTTACATGAAAAACCTTGTTTTACCACCTTTTTTAATCCCAGCTATGCTAACCGCCGTTACCACATCCTCTGACAACCAGTTCCAGAGCTTAACTATTCTCCGAGTGACAAAATACTTCCTACTATTTGTTTTAAAAGTATTACCATGCAATTTAATTTCATCAAGTGTTCCCTGGTCCTTGAACTTATTAAAAGAGTAAAAAAAGTCAAACCTATTTCTTTCAATTTCTGGTTGTGACAAGAATCAAAGATGCAGCTATTTTGAGATGGTGTGTTTGCTAATGGCAGTCCCCATTCTGTTAAAGTCTGAAGAAAACAAAAGCTTTAGTCTGCTTCAGATAGAAGACTACAAAGCCACATTAGCGATTCCCCATGGCAAACACACTGAAGCCCATCCAATTTCTATGGGCTTTGGTGCATTTACTGCAGGAGAATCTCTACCTCAGCTTTGTAAAAGGGGCCCTAAGGCCCTAAGATGTACAAGGTAGTCAAGAAGTTTTTGGGTAAGGCAGGAAAAAATACTTAGGAACTTTTCCGTCCAGATGGCACACCTCTTCCATTTAAAACCATAAGACCTTATAGTGAAAACTCTTCCAGAAGCCAACATCACCTTTTCAACATCCAAGATGTGATGAGAAGTTACCCAACTGGGTACTTGAGGCCTCAACAAGAGGAACGCAAAAAAAATTAATTGTCTGACCCCCCCCCACACACACACAATTATGACTCAGGAAAAACACTGCATGACAGATGTACATTTTCATGTAAAATGCAAGATTGGTGTGTATAAATTCACAGGTGCACACACTTACACAGCAGGGGCAACATTTATGTAGTACTGGGGGGCAATCTTAGATTATGGGTACATTTGGGCCCTGATTGTAAAAACACCACCATAAGTTAGGTGTCCTTCTGAAATCAGAGGGAAGCCTTTCGGGTCAGCAGCGGTGACTATCAGGAGACAGGTACGCACTGAGGGATCCCCACAAGAGAAGAGCCGCAGGTTGCTGACCCCTGCCCTAGAGAAATTAACTTGCAGAAGACTTAAAAGTGTTTTTTCAGCCCATGTTGGTAGAGAATATGGTCAAGTACTATATTATAGCTGAGTTTTAAAAGGGTTTGGGAAGTCTACAAAATCCTGAGTGGAGTAGAACGGCTACAAGTGGATCAATTTTTCACTCTGTCAAAAATTACAAAGACTAGGGGACACTCGATGAAGATACAGAAAAATGCTTTTAAAAACAATAGGAGGGAATTTTTTTTTTCACTCAGAATAGTTAAGCTCTGGAACGCATTGCTAGAGGTTGTGGTAAGAGCGGATAGCGTAGCTAGTTTTAAGAAAGGTTTGGACAAGTTCCTGGAGGAAAAGTCCATAGTCTGTTATTGAGAAAGACATGGAGGAAGCCACTGCTTGCCCTGAATAGGTAGCATGGAATATCCTTGGGTTTTGGCCAGGTATTAGTGACCTGGATTGACCACCGTGAGAACGGGCTACTGGGCGTGATGGACCTGATGGGCCGCCGCGGGTGCGGGCTGCTGCGCACGATAGACCTCTGGTCTGACCCGGCGGAGGCAACTCTTATGTTCTTATGACCCAGTAAGGTTATTCTTATGTTCTAGGTTTCCAGAGGACAGATTCTGTAACCATTAACCAAATAGGCTTTGTGTTTCTACATCATACTTCTAGGAGTGAGAGTCAGGGATTGGCCTTTCCAATTAAGATCTTCTGGATTCTTTCTTATGTTCTATGTTTCTATGACCTGGATTCAATTTCCAGCTCAGATCCAGGGATGCTGTGTGTAGGGTGACCAACTGTCAGCCATGAATTTAAGGGAAATCTAGTCACGTTGCTCCAGCAAATATTCATGGAATGGATAATATTAAATAAAACAGGTCACAATATAGAATAAACATTTTATTTCTTAGTCCTAACCTATATGTATTTGTCCACTGATGCTGCAGAACAATTAATCGGAGAGTTCCCGGGAATAAGCGAGAGATGGTCACACTGGCTGTGTGGGAAGAAATCAGCCAGTTTGTCACATGATGACACTTTGTTGTTGATTTAAGGTTCAGGATTGCAGGATTTTGGAAGGAGCTCTGTTGTATGGCCCCAGCCAAGGACCCTCACTGCAGTCCGAGTTAGGAGAAAATCCCCAGGTCCCTGGGAATGAAGGCTGATGATTCTGATTGAACTGGGACTCCAAAGAAGAGCAAAAGATAGGCAAAACACCCCCAAAACAAACTGCATCACAAGTCTTATATACTAAACACTGTTCCCCAAAGCCATAAAACAGAAGAAAACCCTAGCGCGTGTCCCTAGCGCGTGTATATTAAGAGGAATGGAAAAGGATTCCTCCCAAATAGGAATTGTCCATGCAGAAGGTTCCTCAAAAGGTCGACAACGGCCCTCTGTGGGAAAGAAGAAAGTTTGGCTGGCTGAGGTACAGGTCACGATTTCAATTGGAAATATTTGTACACCACCACCTTCTCTTGCTCATCTTGTTCCAAAAATCTCTTGGCTAAAGACTAACAGCAACGTGAGCAGAAGTGCCAGACTTACATTGCAGCGGAGTTCGGCTGGGCTTTCAATTCTTCCGTGTTGCTGTATTCCTCCGCACACTCGCAGATTACACGCAGTGTCTTCACTGGAATCACAAAACATTCAATCAGTCACAGAATACAAGCCACTGTAAACATTTCCAACTCAAACTACTCGCTAGGGAGGGGCCTAAGGCTCTGATTGGGAGAGGCCTTAGGTGACTGGGCCAATCAGAGCCTTAGGTCCCTCTCCAGTGCATTCCAGGTTGCACCAGGAAGGGGAAGGCCCACCATTTTGAAGAGGTGGGCCTACCAGCTGGAGGGAGTAGGCATCCTTCCAGCTGGCCTTTGTCCTAAAGGTGGTGGTTAGGGGCCCTGGTGGCGGGAGGAAGTGGGCATTCTTCCTGCCATCTTTGAATTTAAAGGTGCAGGGGGAGGAGTTGTCAGGGAGGGCAGAGACTCCAGCAGCAGGAGGGAGGGAGTAGGTACCCCTCCTGACGTCCTTCCATTTAAAGGTGTCGGGGGGAGTGGAATGGGGACCCCAGCAATGGAAGAGAGTGGGCATCCCTCCTGTCACCTTTGATTTAAAGGTGCAGGGGGTTGTTGGGGGGGGGTAGAGGGAGTGGGCATCCCTCCTGGCATCCTTCGATTTAAAGTTATGGGGGGTGTCAGGGATCCCTGAAGGTAGGAGGGAGTGGGCATCCTTACTACTGTTTTTTGATTTAGGGGTCTCTTTTTTGTTTAATTTGCGTGTTGGGGGGGGTCTGAGCTGTCAAGTACAGCCAGAAAGGCTACAACAACTCAGACCCTGCTGGAAAGTGTTGCCTGCAAATGTGGCACAACGAGGTTAGGGAATCACCCAGCAATGATCGAAAATCATCCGGAGTGCTCCTTTATATATTCATGAGACCATTTTACTACCATTTTAATATTAATGATCTCGTTGTACTACATTTGCATGCAGAGTCGGAGACTGCTAAGTAGCTCAGAAAAGACCACAGTGAACTGTTCTGATAGTTGGCTGGAAAAATACTGGCACGCTAAACCGTTTTGAGAATCCGGCCCTCAGTCTCTAACCCAAGCTCTCTTGGGGTAGCTAAAGCAAGGAGATGGAATGGGTGCATATTCCCACCTGAAACAAATCCTGCAGAGCTCTTCTGATGTTTTGGGATGAGAATAAGCAACCTCTTTCAGGAAAAGGAAAAAAGAACAATGGTGCAAAAGGGAAGAAGAACTCAGATTCCCGAGTATTATCCCTGCTCCATCTTTCCTAAACTAACTATGGTTACTCCTAGGGAAATGCTCAGGAGATACCTGATAGTAATTTTGCAAGTTTCAGAAGAAACTATACCACCATTTACTCAAGTTTATTTCTTGCCAAATAAAGATGGGGCTCAATTGCAGTCAAAAACACCGAACCAGGCACCACTGAATGTCTCTAAAATTTTAGAAACATCAGATAGAGAGATACAATGATTTTGACTGTAGCTCTTGCAATTGATAAGATATGATTATTGAGACTTCTCTTTAAAAACAAACAGAAAGAATTTATTGGATGCAAAACTCAAATGTTTCCTGACCTCTCTAGAGAAACTCAAGAACGTCGTCGAGAATTTCTTCTATTGAAATCTGGAGTCACTTCACTTGGGGTGACGTTCTATCTAAGGCAAGTGTATTATTTGCCACCGTTCAGTTAAATATGTCTTCTTTGAACCTCACCAGTTAACTGCTTTTCTGGCGTTGTCTCGACTGGATAAAGAGAAACCAACAGCTCTATACTCTATATAAACTGCTCATATCTCAGTTCGTCTGTAATTTATCTTGCTATATAATTTTCCTTTGCTCGCTAATTCGTAATCTTGGATCCATATTTTGAGGACTTGAGTAGGGTTACTTGAAAATAATTTTCTTAATTATTAATTACCTAAAGGTTTGATTGAGATTTATACTTGTTATAAGTCATATCTTTACAAGTGATTACTTGGTATGTAATTTGAAAACTTATAAACAATTAAAAAAAAAAAAATAATCCCTGCTCCAGCGTGCTTGACTTTAAGAATAAATGGGACATCCACGTGGGATCCTTACGAGGGTCGAGATAAGGAACTAGGACATTAGCACTCAGACTTAATGGGGGGGGTCAGTAGAGTGGGCAGACTAGATGGGCTATAGCCCTTTTCTGCCGTCATCTTTCTATGTTTCTATGATCAAATTAAATTTGGAGCTGAAAACCTCAAGTGTGGAACTCCCCTGCTCAACTGATGCCTAGTTCTCCAACTGAGTTAGGAGCTGCTTCAATAACCAGTCCATGAGCTACATGGTCTGCCCCTCACCATCTCCATCCACTGGCTGCAGAATTCCCCTATTCAGGTGAAGTATGCAGGATTTCTTTTTTTTCTGTCTCCATCCGCTGGTCGAAGGGCATCAGCCACAGGTTCTGGATTGGTTTGGTGAGAACATTAACGAAAGGGCTTTTTAAAAGCTGGCCACCCTATATGAAGGTAGAAGACGCTTACCTTTACCATCACTTCCATGGAGGCGCTCATGGGCTGAGGTCTGGCCAGGGTAACTTTGCATTACCCAAACTGTGCACATTGTTTTTGCCAGAGAAACTACCTCTGCTGGTGTTTATTTGGGGGAATTTCCAAAGGAGAACTGGTGCAAAACCTATGGTATGGCTCCTGCCTGTGTGGATTTGAAACTCCTGTAAATATTCTAAGTGAATTCTTACCGTTGACCTGCACTAAGAAATTACTGTCTCTCTTCTGCTGGTTCTCCTCTTCTAAGCACCTCTTACTGCTCTGCTCCATCTCCTCCCCCACCACACACCCACATTCCAGACAACACCGATTGCTACAAAGCTGGCCTAGCCTTTGTTTTCCCAACAAGACGCAGATACACAGGAGATGAAACACGGGAGCCTCTGTCTAAAAGGATGTGTGAAGGAGCAAATGTACATACTCTCCCCTTAATTCTACAAAGTTGCACGCCCAAATTTCCAACTAAAGTGCAAATATAAGGTCAAATGTGAGCATAACAATTTGTTTTCTTAGGCTTCCGCCGCTGGTAGCGTGATTCTTGCAGTTTTTCCAGGTCTCGCCACGTCGCTAGGTAGAACTGTCATTTCAGCCATCATGCTGTGGCTTTCTTCAGGGTATGCGGTGAGGTCTGCAGTTTGGGTCCTCAAGCCTGATTGGCTGGGGCTTGAAGTGAGTAAGTAGTAGTAGTGAGGCAGGAAAGTCAGTTGGTCACAAATTTGAATTTTGGCGGGAAAATCAATTGGTTTCTTTTCCTGTAGGGTGGAGAAACTAAACTAAACTAAATCTTGGGTTTATATACCGCACCATCTCCGCTTTTGTGGAGCTCGGCACGGTTTACAGGAATTATAAAGAGAAAGGAATTCCAAGGAAGGGTTGGGTGAAGATCGGAGAAGGAAGAGTGTTAGCGAGCTAGGATGTCGGAGGTGGGGATAGTTAGGTTTTTGAGAAAAGCCAGGTTTTCAGACGCTTGCGGAAGGGTTGGAGAGCACTCAGGTTCCGGAGAGGGGAGGCAAGGCCGTTCCAGAGCTCGATGAATCGGAAGAGGAGGGAAGTCCCCAGTTTTCCAGGGTGGGAAATGTCTTTTAGTGAGGGGAAGGATAATTTCGATTTTTGGATAGGTCTGGTGGTATTAAGATTTGAGGAATTCCAAGAAAGAGGAATTAATGGAGGGAGGATGCCGTGGAGGATCTTGAAAGTTAGGCAGATGCATTTGAAGTGAACTCTGGGAATCATCGGGAGCCAATGGAGCTTGGAAAGGAGCGGTGTGACGTGGTCGAATTTACTTTTTGCAAAGATGAGTTTGGCCGCGGCATTTTGAATCCGTTGGAGTTTGTGGAGGTTTTTCTTCGTTAGGCTGATGAAGATAGAATTGCAGTAGTCCAGCCTGGAGAGGATGATGGACTGGACAAGAACAGCAAAATGTTTTTGATGGAAACAGGATCTTACTTTCCTCAGCATTCTCTGGTATAAATCTGGGTCATATGATTGTTTGTTTATTTAATTAATTCGTTTTCTATCCCGTCCTCTTCAAAGAGCTCAGAACCGGTTACAGATTAATCATACATAATATATAGGTTAAGGGTTATAGTTCAAGATTTTTCAATACAAGTTTTTATCCTAATTTGTTCCAGATTTTACCTACCCAGACAAGGTGAGATCTGGAAAACTGCAACAATCATAACAATGTAATAATTAGCCGATAATTGGTGTTAACGAAAAATCACACACTATAATTGACAATTTGCAGTTGTGTTGATACTGTATAAGTTGTACGCTGAAATTCCAGAACGTACACCTTCAAGGAGGGCACGACTGGGCAGTAGTTAGGTGCAATCACACACTTGCCACTGAGCTAGTGTAAGTGCTCACTGTTTAGGTATGTAAATGTGAATTTACACTATTATTTTATAATGGCTGTTGTACAACTGCTGTTAACAGAATTCGTGCTGAGCACATATCACTCCTGCACCTAAAGTAAGATGATGGATAAAGTAACGGAACCCATTTAGAGTACATGAGTCCCTCTGTATAAGGGGCAGATGAATAAGGTAAACAGTGTGCATTACCAATACACTCCAGCTTCTTCTGGGGGCACTGCTCCAAAGTGAGGAGTCTCAGCTCTTCCACTGCAGCCTTGTATGGGTAGCAGTTGGTCAGTGCCAGAGCAGTCTGGGGGAACAGATTTGGTGCCACACCAAAGGTAGATGGGGGAGCATTCTTGTAAAGTTCTGTGCTCTTCAGTATGGACACCTCCCTGCACCTGTAAATTCTCCTGATAAAGAGACAACAGATACAAAGAACATTAAAGAGATTTTCAGAACAAAAGCCAGCCTGATAGCCAGTGGCATACCAAGGATGCAGATTATAAAAGGAGTGCTCCAGTTCCTTCCCCACGCTGCAGCCTGCAATGTTCGGGCCGCTGGCAGTGTCAGTGAAAGAAAGAGAGAAGAGAGACAGAGATGCAAAACCTATGGTATGGCTCCTGCCTAAGTGGAGGAAGGGAGGGAGAAGGAGACAGAGATGCTAGACCAAGGGGAAAGGAGGGGAGGGAAGGAAAGGAAAGGAGACGGAGATGCCAGATCATGGGGAGGGGTGGGTGGAGATAGAGAGAGGAGAGATAAAAAGGGAGAGAGGGGTGAAGCTGGAATTAATCATGTAAAAAGGAGAGAATGGGGCACAGGCTGGATGGAAGGGGGAAAGGCAGTTTATGAAAGGGGCATAGAAAGAGGCAGATGCCATATGGAAGGGGGAAGAGGGCAGATGCTGGATGAAAGGGGCAGAAAAAAGGGAAAGAGAGGGTACACACTGGAAGGAAGGAAGAGTGTGAAGAGAAGATGAGGAATCAGAAACCAGAGGTGTCAAAGGTAGGAAAAAAAATTACTTTTGCTTTAGGATAAAGTAGTATTCTGGTTGTGTTGATAAATGATTATATTGATTTGTCCTATGGCACTAATCTTATCTAGTATTCAGAAAAGAGGCAATAATTTCTCAAGCACCTTATATAGGTTAGCATGTAAACTACATATCGTAACACCTCCTTTATATATATTTTTCTTAAGTACCTTTACTCCGATCCTCAGCGAGGCCACCTTCCCACTCAGTATTCACTCATAGTGGGCGGCTTTATGCCTCAAATCGTCACTGGATCGCTCAATCTTTTTTTGGTTTTTATGTGATTTTTAATTTTTTCTCTCGTTTGTTTCTTTTCTTTTCATTCTTATCAATCACTCTTCCGTTATATTTATGCTCTATACTATTACCCGGATGGTCTCAGGACTCAGGGATCTCCCGTATGAAGAACGGCTGGATAAATTGCAGCTTTACACACTCGAGGAACGCAGAGAGAGGGGAGACATGATCGAGACGTTCAAATACCTCACGGGTCGTATCGAGGTGGAGGAGGATATCTTCTTTTTCAAAGGTCCCATGGCAACAAGAGGGCATCCGTGGAAAATCAGGGGTGGGAAATTGCATAGCGACACTAGGAAATACTTCTTCACCGAGAGGGTGGTTGATCGATGGAATAGTCTTCCACTACAGGTAATTGAGGCCAGTAGTGTGCCTGATTTTAAGACTAAATGGGATCGACACTTGGGATCTCTTCACAGAGAAAGGTAAGGGAGGGTCATTGGTGGGCAGACTAGATGGGCCATGGCCCTTATCTGCCGTCACTTTCTATGTTTCTTTGTTTCTATGTGTTCTTCAATCTTTTTACACCTATGGACTGGCGGGAAAAAAAAAATTATTTTGTGGACCGGCAAATTACTAGGACTGAAATTTAGTATAAATCTGTTTTTTATTAAAGAAGGTCAAACATACAAACGAAAAAGTACAGAGCTTATCACCCGCAGTCTGGTTGACATGTGTACTGGAAACAAATGGTTGACGGAGCACATCAGAGGCAAAAAAGACAATGAGTACAACAAAGAATACACGGGTGCACTAAAGGCCGTATATCCCAAGCCCCAGAACACCCCCCCCATCTCCCAACCCCCCCCCTTCCCCCAACAACAAGAACAGAGAAAGAGAAGATAAAAAACCCAACAAAACAGAAACCCCATCCAGCACATCCAAGGTGGGAGGACAGAACAGGCACTAAGCAGAAGCAGAACATTCAGGGCCCTGGACTCTGATGAGCCCCAAAGAATCAGAAAATGAACCTCCTGAGGAAGAAAGAGAAAAGGGAAAAAAAGAAAAGAGAAAGGAACAAAAAGTAAGGAAAAAAAAAAAAAAAAGGGGGAGGTGGAGAAAAGCCAGGAGGAGGCCACCCCAAGGCCGTGAACCCCTTACCACTCAGGAATCAACTAGGCAAAGTATTAAGAATCAAACTGCAGGCACGAGGGAACAGAGAGTAAATATAAAGACCCCATACCTGCCATAAAAAATTTTGAATGACGCAAAGAATGACGCACTCGACCCCTCTCAAGCAGCATCAGAGCATGCAAGCAGTTACGCCAAGCAGGAGCCCGATCCGAAACCCATTCCCCCAAAATAATCTTCTTAGCCACTAAGCCAGCCTTCCGCAAAAATAACCGACCCACCCCCGGGGGAAAACGAAAAGCCTCATATTTATCCAACAAAAACCCGCCAGAATAAGAGGTATAGAGCGGCCCAACAAAAGCTCCAAGTAACGAATCACCCGTCTCCAGAAGGCTCGGACCACAGAACAGTTCCAAAAGGCATGGAAAAAGGACTTAGGAGCACATGAACATTTCTCACATTGCAGAGATTCTGCTAAACCCGAGTGAAAAAGTTGGACTCGCGTAAAATAAGCACGATGTAACACCTCAAAATTATACTCCCGGAGTTCAGCTGAAACAGAAAGGGTCGGAATACGCTTAATAAGACAGGCCACATCCAGATCCGTGGGCCATATGCCCAAGTCCGGAGCCCAACGAGCACACAGGGAATCCCACAACCAAGGCGGGGCAACAGCATGTAGCGCTTGATGTAACGCCGAGACCGAGAGGCCATCCTCCGAGAAGGGAGCAAAAAAGGCACGAAGCTTACCACCCTAACCCAATTGCAGACCCTCCACCGCCAAAGAATGCACATAATGATCTAATTGTAAGTAAGCAAAAAAATCAGTGCTGCGAATCCCATCGCAAAGCCGAAAAGTGCGCCAAGATGAAAGCGTGCCCTCCGGGGGAAGGACGTGCTCCAACACAGTGAAGCCCAACCGAGTCCAGCGTCTAAAGGATGCAGACATCCGGCCAGGTAAGAACTGAAGGTTTCCTTGAAGGGGTAACAAATCAGACACTTCCGGGTTCCCCCCCAGGCCAAGCACCAAAACTCTCCAACAATCACGCAGAGAACCCAGCAGAAGACTCGATCGCAAGTGGGATGGGAGAGAAAATCGAGGAGCATGTAACAAAGACGACAGATGCCAAGGATGGTAGAAGGCAAATTCATAATCTAAACAAGTGTAGGTGTGTTGCTCCAAGATCCAATCCCCCAAGTAACAAAGCAAGCAAGCCTGATTGTATTTCTTCAAATCAGGAACCCCCATGCCGCCCCTTGACCAAGAGTCCAACAAGTAACGAAAAGCCATGCGAGGCTTTCTCCCCCTAGGACTGAAATTTAAAAAACCCTTTTCCGCCCCGTCTCTGCGAGCTCGGTCCTCACAAACCATCTGATCCCATCTGCACAAGCCTCAGTTATGATTTTATATTGAATGTATTTTTTTAAAAGTATAAAAAGAAACAATATTCTGTACAATTGTCATTTTATAAATACAAAAAATACAGAGCAATGATCAACAAAACCCCTGTCTCCCCTCCCTTTCACATATATCCCCTCTACTATCAAGAAAACTGAACAAGCCAAATTATTACAGAAATATCATGCTAACAGAATACCGCAGTCACACATAGCAGGAATAGGGTTAGAGAAATGCAACTAGGGCAACTGCCCCCCTGGTCAGAGAGAGCCCTAAGCCACTACCTGGACTTTGCAGTCCCCAGTTATGTCTAACACCAGCTCTAGCAGGATATATATTTCAAATCTGATATATTCTAATCACAAAATAGAAATAAAATTATTTGTTTCTACCTTTTGTTGTCTCTAGTTTCTGCTTTCATCTTCTTTTCACTCTCTTCCTTCCAGCATCTGCCCCTTCCATCTACTGTTTGACCTCTCCCCCTTCCATATGGTATTTGTCTTCTTTCTATGCCCCTCTCCCCTTTCCATCCAGCCTATGCTCCCTCTCTCCTTTTTACAGGATTCATTCCAGCTTCACTGCTCTCTTCATTTTTATCTCTCCTACACCAGATCTAGCATCTTTGTCCCTCTCAATTTCTCTGCTGACTCCCCTTCCCATCTCATTGCTGTCTCTCCCCTTCCCCTCCTCTAATCTCCCTGCCAGCTGTTTCCTTCTCCCTTCCCTCCTCCCCCTGTCCAGCAGTAACTCTCTTCCCTTTCCTTTCCCTTCTCCCCTCCCAGCAGCATCTCTCCTTCTCCTTCCCTCCAGGTCCAGTAGCAGCAGTCACTTTTTTTTCCCTTGCCCAGCAGCTTCTCAGCCTCCAACAGTGGCTTTCTCCCCTCCAAGCAGCTGTCAGTATGTACCAGTACAGCGATTCAGGAAGGCAGCTTTGGGTCTTTTGATGGGTCGCGCCACCTCTGAGGAAAGAGGAAGTTGTATCATCAGAGGCGGCCGTGACTCAGCAAAAGCCCCAAGGCTGCCTTCCTGAATTGCTGCGCTGGTAAGTACCGACAGCTGCTGGGAGGGGAGAAAGCCACTGTTGGAGGCTCTCCATGTCTCCCCAACCCTGCGCAGACTTTAGCTCGATCTTGCCGGCCCTGTGCGGACCGGCAGGAAATTGCAGCTGTCAATCTCGCTGGCCCTGCGCGGACCGGCAGGAATTTTCTGTGGACCGGCACCGGTCCACGGACCGGCAGTTGAGGAACAGTGCTCTATAACATTTAAATTTCATTATTTGTACTTAGCTTATGGTCATAATTCAATGGGGGGGAGATAAACCAACATGTTTCACCCATGTATTACCAACAGTTTCTTCAAGGTTATCGCTCCCTCATAAATAATATTCCATTCTGAACAGACCATTACACTCCATGAGAGAAAAAATTAAAAATCACATAAAAACCAAAAAAAGATTGAGCGATCCAGTGACGATTTGAGGCATAAAGCCGCCCACTATGAGTGAATACTGAGTGGGAAGGTGGCCTCGCTAAGGATCGGGGTAAAGGTACTTAAGAAATCCTTCTTTAGGTATATCAGTGATAGGAAAAGGAACTCAGACGGTATAGTACGCCTTAGACAACCGGACGGAAACTACGCGGTGGCGGATTCAGAAAAAGCAGAACTACTAAATGAATATTTCTGCTCAGTCTTCACCTGCAAAGCACCGGGACACAGACCACAGTTTAAGGTAAAACAAGACGTGGATGACCCGTTTCAGAATTTTGAGTTCACACCTGGGGACGTCTACAACGAACTGGCAAGGCTAAAGGTAAACAAGGCCATGGGATCGGACAATTTACACCCAAGAGTGCTCAGAGAATTGAGAGATGTTCTGGCGGAACCGTTGGCAGTGCTCTTCAATCTCTCACTAAGTACGGGGAAAGTTCCGTTGGACTGGAAAACAGCCAACGTCGTTCCTCTACATAAAAAGGGTTGTAAGGCTGAGGCTGCGAATTATAGACCGGTAAGCCTCACCTCAATAGTGTGTAAACTCATGGAAACACTAATTAAGTATAAATTAGATACGATCCTGAACGAGGGAAATCTCTGGGATCCCAGTCAACATGGATTCACCAAGGGTAGGTCATGCCAGTCCAATCTTATCAGCTTCTTTGACTGGGTAATAAGAAGACTGGATTCAGGAGAGTCCTTAGACGTCATGTACCTGGACTTCAGCAAAGCGTTTGACAGCGTCCCACACCGCAGGCTGCTGAACAAGATGAAATCGATGGGATTAGGAGAGACTAACTGCATGGGTTAAAGATTGGCTTAGTGGCAGACTTCAGAGGGTGGTGGTTAACGGTACCCTCTCTAAAATGTCGGAGGTGACTAGCAGAGTGCCACAGGGTTCAGTCCTGGGCCCACTCCTCTTCAACATATTCATTGGGGATCTGACTCAAGGGCTTCAAGGCAAGGTAACCTTATTCGCTGATGACGCCAAACTGTGTAATATAGTAAACGGCTATAATCTACAGGATGCTATGGAGCAAGACCTGCATACTTTAGAAGGTTGGTCCTCGATCTGGCAGCTGGGCTTCAATGCCAAGAAATGTAAGGTCATGCATCTCGGTAACGGAAATCCTTGTAGAACTTACACCCTGAATGGAGAAACTTTAACCAGGACTACGGCAGAATGAGACTTAGGAGTAATCATCAGTGCTGACATGAAAGCAGCCACTCAAGTGGAGAAGGCTTCATCTAAAGCACGGCAGATGATAGGTTGTATCAAGAGAAGCTTCGTCAACAGGAAGCCTGAAGTCATGATGCCATTGTACAGAGCCATGGTAAGACCTCATCTGGAATACTGTGTGAAATTCTGGAGGCCACATTACCGTAAGGATGTGCTCAGAGTTGAATCGGTTCAGCGGATGGCCACCAGGATGGTCTCGGGGCTAAAGGGTCTCACGTACGATGAAAGACTGAGCAAATTGCAGCTCTACACTCTCGAAGAGCATAGGGAGAGGGGAGACATGATTGAGACATTTAAGTACATCATAGGACGGGTCGAGGTGGAAGATGATATCTTTCTTCTCAAGGGACCCTCGACCACAAGAGGACATCCGCTCAAACTCAGGGGAGGGAAGTTTCGTGGAGATGCCAGGAAGTACTTCTTCACAGAGAGAGTGAATGAGCATTGGAACAAGCTTCCAGTGCAGGTGGTCGAGGCACGCAGCATCCCAGACTTCAAGAACAAATGGGATACCTATGTGGGATCCCTACGAGGGTCATGCCAAGGGATAGGGTCACTAGGGTATGGACTTGAATGAGCGGGTCAGTAGAGTGACAGTATAATTACAATTATACTTAGGGGGTCAGTAGACTTAAGAGGGTGGGTAAATAGTGTGGGCAGACTTGATGGGCTGTAGCCCTTATCTGCCGTCATCTTTCTATGTTTCTATGTGGTTTACATGCTAACATATATAAGGTGCTTAAGAAATGATTATAAACAGAAAATGGAAATAAGGTGATCTTTTTATTGGACTAATTTTAATATATTTTTGACTAACTATTGGAGGCCAAAATCCCCTTCCTCGGGTCAGGACAGGCTATTGTACTGACCTGAGGAAGGTGGTTTTGGCCTCTGAAAACTAATTGAAAAATGTATTAGTCCAATAAAATGGTGTTATTTCCCATTTTTTTGTTTTATTTCTATTTGTTAATTTGTGAAGTGGTGATTGTTATTTGTCAGTTTTTTTTTTCAAATTTGCATCTGTTGTCTTCATATTTTGCACAGTATTAGGGAACATGCATCGCTGTTTTTGTGGTATTGCATTGCATACAGAGTCTGGCTTCTTGGCAGTTCAGTTTAACTTTTGTCTCCATATCTCTATTTTTAGTTTATGATTACTTATTCCATACTGGGTGAGTGTGTATCTGTGTTCCGAGTGTATGAAAAAGATATGGTTTTGTTAGCACTGACTGTGCAGGATCGATCTGCTCTAATTTGGTTCGTTTAGTTTCACGATGGGTGTTGTTCTAGTGCAGTGTTTAAGATCCAGCCTTTCCTAGTTGCACCTTTGTTGTGCAATTCTTGGATTATTACTAAAAATACATTTTTTTCATATGGAGGAGGGGGTGTTAAAAATGATCAGCCCCGGGTATCAAACATACTAGGTACGCCACTGCTGAGCTGAAAATTAGTGCTGAAACACTCAATTCACAGTCCCTCCAGAGGAGCAAGTCTGAGAGAATTACACAGGATGAACTAAAACTATGAGTCATCACACTGACCTCTACCTGGATATGGGGTGCCAAGTTCAGCTCCTGATTCCTGAGCTTAAGGTACATATGTGCCTCATCTTTGATTCATACCAAGATCTAGTGCCCTACAGTACTCATACCTGTACAGAGCCAGTAATGGTGGCCAGATGAGAGGGAAAAACATCTCTTCGATGCACTCCAGGCACTGATCCTTGGAAACGGTGTCCGAAATATCAAAAGCCAGCAAAGTAAGTGAGAGCAGTTTGTCTAGAGAGAGAAAAAGGCACGACTATTTGCTTCCAAACCAGTGCTTATATGTACAGTCATGTATTTCATTTCAAACACTGGAAGATTAATAATCTTATTTATGTTAATACACATAGGAGTCTATACTCGAGGTGAATATCCTCTGATTGCAAACTGTTGCAGAAGGATGTCAAGGGGTTTTGGAGGTAGGAACCCCCTATCTCTGGCACCAGAAACCTTTAAAGTCCAAATTTTCAGACCCCCCTGATTTTCCCCATAGGAAATAATGGGCTGTACTCACTGAGCTGTTTGTACCTGCCTGTGTCAGCTTTTTCTGCAGCTTGACTGTATGGGGACCTTTCTGCCTCATTGTCTGTCAGAACTGATCCAAAGCTGGAGATCTTCAGGATGTTCGTTGTACTGGTACTATCTGTGAACTAAACCCAACAAATCCTCACGCCGGCTCCCTGAAGCCCAAAGGGACTAACACAAGGGCTCCACAGCCTTCACAAGCCTCTGATAAATCAGAAGCCGAGCTAGCTCCCTGGGGAACGGTCCCCGAGATTCCAAAATACACAGAGCAGACTGA
This sequence comes from Geotrypetes seraphini, assembly GCF_902459505.1. Lineage (NCBI taxonomy): Eukaryota > Metazoa > Chordata > Amphibia > Gymnophiona > Dermophiidae > Geotrypetes > Geotrypetes seraphini. The sequence continues at coordinate 7,165,169 of NC_047087.1, read as the reverse complement.
CTCAATAGGTCCACCTGGGGGTTGCCCCACAAGCTGCAGACCATCGCCTCAAACTGGGGACCTCTAGGCACGTAAGCCTCACAAAATGGAGCAGATCAGAACACATCTCAGTTCGCTTGCACAAGGAAAAACTGAAGAGGGCACTATACTCCACTGGTGAGGAAGGAGAAGTTGAAATATGTGATTGAGAGTTTGCGACCAGAGGATATTCACCTAGAGTACAGATTCCTATGTTTGTATAACAAAATTCTATTTCACCTGTTCAGCCTTATAAACTACAAAGATTACAGATTTTAACATACATTGTATATTAAAATAATTATCCATCTGACTCACAAACGCATCTCAACCCCCAAATCTGTTTCCAACATTTTACCCATCTCACAAGCCCTTACCTAATCATTCTTCCCTTCCCCAATAACCATAAATAATTTCATCTTCAGCAAAGAACAAAACCGTAGATACTGGTACCACTTTCATTCCTACTAGCAGACCATTCCAAAGAGCTAGAACCATCCCAAAGCCACTTTATCATTGATGTCATATCTTTAATTCCCAGAATCACTAAATTATGCACCTGACTAGACAGTACTCTAAAAGAAAAGTCCATAAGCCATTATTAAGATGAACTTGGGAAAATATACTGATTATTCCTAGGATAAGCATCATAAAATCTATTTTACTGTTTGGGATCTTGCCGGATACTTGTGACCTGGATAGGCCACTGTTAGAAACAGGATACTAGGCTTGATGGACCTTTGGTTTGTCCCAGTTTGGCAACTCTTATGTTCTTAAATAAAGAACAAGTGAAACAGGAGGAATTGTAAAGGAAAATCCATGTTGATCAAATTGAGGAGGCCTTTTTTATCACTCAGTAAGTGAAGGATTCAGGTATTGTCACCAAAGAATACAAATCCCAGCAGCTATAGGTCCATCATGAAAGGAGGAGGTAACATATACTGTAGCTGCAGGCTATTTTTTTTTTTTAAGGGATTAAAGAAATAGAACAAACTGTTTAAAGGAAATAAAAAGATAAAAGAAGTTGATTAAGTTTCTGGACTGATCTGTTGGGACTAAAGGAAAGAAAAATTCAGGCAAGACAGAAAAAAATGAAAAATTATTGTCCCTCAGATGAGTCCAGAACTTTTACAGAATCGCATCTAAGAGTCACGCTACTTGGCACTTAAGTTTTAGGCACCATTTATAGAAATCGGGCCCTTAGTGCTCAGCACGCTGTATCTTGGCACCCTTTATAGACGCATCCCCATAGAATCCTTTGAGGACTGGCTTCCATATATAATTTAATACTCCTGATGCAACCTGCTTTTGTGGTGGTCTAACTTTTATAACTTGTTTCCCTGCAATCGTATCCATGGTCCTTGTGACCCTTCCCCACAGCTTCACAATGAGTCCTCATGAAACTGACCTAGAGAGTTGTGCACGTCTTTCACGATGGACTTCAGATGCTCATGCAGGGTTATCCTTGGACCCTCTAAGCCCTTCTGGATCTCTGTCAGGCAATCTACTGGAACCATGAACTGCTCGAGATCCTCAAAGGAGCTCTCAATGTCTCGTTCCTCCTTTTCTTCTATCACTCCTTCCTGGCTACCTGAGTCTTCAAGGACGGGATCAGTAGATAGGCTGTAGCGCTTATTCTTTGAGGTGCTTGTACTTTTCTCCTGGAGAGACGGCATGCACTGCAGGCTCTGGGAGGTAGTCAATCGCTGCCCCACTGGGGTCGGCTTCAGTAGCCCTTCACTACTACTTGAGCGGGGAAAAGGGTCAGTAGATGTCTCAGAGTCCAGAATGTGATTGTTGATGACTGGGTACAACTTGTTGTAGATTTGACGCTGAAGAGTCTTCAAGAGTTGGGAGATGGGATGATCAGGGAAACTGCAGCAAAATTAAAATCATATTTGGAGAGTTAGAAATAGATGCAACGAGGCCAAGCCAGATAATTAGAGTCAGTGAGTCTAGAAAGTAAATGACCCTGCTTGCTAGATCAGAACTCCTAAGTTATGTCCAATCACATTATGAGCCCCCATCCAATTTCTGTAATTAATAAGAATATACTGTATCTGTCTAAGGGAAGCTGTCGCACCATCATCTTTCTAGAGGTGGTAACACTAAGGGAGGAAGTTACCAACCATTAAGACTGATTATATCACCACTAACTCAAGTCAGACCTAGTTACTAATAACTAGGGGCAATAGTAAAGAAACAGATCTTAATGGCAGCCCAAGTCGATCCCTATATCTATATACTGTAAATTATATGGTATCTCAAATATACTCAAATTTTGCTTACAGAACACGTAATTTTCATAGCAAAATTGCACAGAAATTCCACCTACATTTAACGTTAGCAGCAGAACAGAAGAACATGATGCTAAACACCAATATCCCTCTGTAATTCCCCCACCTGAGCACTGTGTATTGATGCACCTTCTTGTCTGTTTGTCTGTCTTGACTAGATTGTAAGCTCTTTAGAGCAGGGACCGTCTCTTCTGTGTTGTGAAGTACAGCACCATAGAAATGATAGTAACAGTGATCATTTTGAACAGTTGCCTCCTATGGTCCCCGACCTCATTTTACTGCCGATTGGCTGCAACTAACAGTTTGGGGAGAGATTCTAGGGAATCTCTTCCTCTATTACCTGAGGATATGAAAGACCAGTTCAGTAACCAGAGACAAATCATTTGGACTTTTCTTTATCTTGGCTTTCCAAAGTTTGGGCCACTCCTGAAGTATAAAACATAAAGGAATGTCAATATCGCTCTGCAAATCTCCAGTCATTTAGCCCAGCACACAAAATGTTAACCCCATCCTCATCATGAACATACGCAGTTCTGACCCCCCGCCTATCCCTTACCCATGATAAATGTGTACATGCAAATACCCCTCCACCAACATAGTAAATGACGGCAGATAAAGTCCATCCAGTCTGCCCATGATTAGATTAACTTGTCTCTTCTTTGATATTTCTGGGCCGTAGACTAGAGGTCTGCACGGGAACGGGGATCGCGGGGATCCCGCGGGTCCCGCGGGGATCCCGCGGGTTCCCCCCCTGGCCCACGGGACTCCCACGGGGACACCCCCTGGCCCACGGGACTCCCACGGGGATGCCCCCCTGACCCACGGGACTCCCACGGGGACGCCCCCTTGCCCACGGGACTCCCACGGGGATGAAAACAACCTACCTAAATTCTGGCGATGCAAGCATGCAGCTTACAAGTCTGGCGTCGCGTCGGGAAATAGCCATGTTGAGCAGTGAGCTCAGCACGTACACAGATGAAAGCCTTGCTTGCTGATTGGTCCGGCGGCCCCGCCCCACCGTGCCGCCGGACCAATCAGCAAGCAAGGCTTTCATCTGTGTACGTGCTGAGCTCACTGCTCAGCATGGCTATTTCCCGACGCGGGCATTAGGCTGTTTTTTGTCATTTCGGGTGGGGGATGGCAGCAGCAGCCTGAAAAAGAAATCATCCTGGCCGGGTTCGGTGTCATGCTCCGGAGCTTCTACAGCCTTCCTATCTCCCTCTCCCTTCTACCTGCGGCTCTCTTCGGCAACTCAGCAGCAACGATCGACACAAGCTTCTGGCGTCGGGGCCTACCCTCTGCGAGTCCCGCTTGTTTCAACTTCCTTTTTCCACAAAGGTGGGACTCGTAGAGGGAAGGCCTCGATGTCGGCAGCTTGTCTTGATCACCGCTGCTGACGAGTTGCTTAAGAGAGCCGCGGAGCAGGGGGGTGTTGCCAGGTGCAGGTAGAAGGGAGAGGGCCAGATGCAGGACTCGTGGGTGAGGGAGGAGAAGAGAGAGGGGAGAGAAACAAAAGGAAATATTTCATACTGGGCTGGGCCGGAGTGGAGAGAGGGTGGAAAGATTCTGGCTACAGGGTGCAGTAACAAAGGAAAAGGGGGGAAAGCTGAAAATGGAGATAGTGACACAAAGAAGAGAAAGGGTAAGCAGGACCTTCTGAATAAGGATAGAGATACAGAGGGGACATGAAGAGGAGGTGAAATAGAGACATAGAAGTAATGCTGAAAAAGTGTGTGTGTGGGGGGGGGAGATAAAGACATTGAAAGGGCAAATGGTGAATATGGGGTAAAGACAAGGACAGAGACAAATGAAGATTCTGAAAAAGTGGTGAGATAGGGATATAGGTGAGATGGACACAAAGAAGGGTGATGCTGGAAAATAGGTGGAATGGTAATTCTGACAGACACAGAAGGGAAATGCTGGATCAAGGAGAGATGGGGCTCAGGCTGGATGGAATGAGGAGAAATGCCTTGTTGGCCCGGAACTTCCTCTCCTACGTCAGAATTGACGTCAGGGAGCGGAATGCTGGTCAGCGCGACGCTTCTGCAGGGAAAGCTTGGGACAGCGGTGGCTTGGGGACTATTCCCCGATGGCGGTGGCAGCAAACCGAGTGGCTTGGGGGAGGGCACGGAGAAAGAAAGAAAGGGGGCAGACAGAGAGACAGAAAGAAGGGGGAACAGGGAGACAGAAAGAAAAAGTTGGGGGAGAGAATGAGGTCTGGAGGAGAGGAAACATACAGGAGGCTGAAAGAAAGGAAGAAAGATTGGATGCACAGTCAGAAGAAGAAAGTGCAACCAGAGACTCATGAAATCACCAAACAGCAAAGATAGGAAAAATGATTTTATTTTCAATTTAGTGATCAAAATGTGTCTGTTTTGAGAATTTATATCTGCTGTCTATATTTTGCACTATGGCTCCCTTTTACTAAACTGCAATATTGTTTTTTAGCGCAGGGAGCCTATGAGCATTGAGAGCAGCGCGAGGCATTCAGCGTAACTCCCTGTGCTAAAACCTACTATTGTGGTTTAGTAAAAAGGGAGGGGGTGTATTTGTCTATTTTTGTATTTTGTTACCGAGGTGACATTGCATAGAGTCATCTGCCTTGGGAAATGTATATGGCAGATATCTTTGTTTTGTGTTCAAAAGAAAAGGAAATGCATTTCTGGTTTTATTTCTACAGTGTTGAAGTACTTGTTGGCCCTTGCTGTGACTGGTGGGGATCCCCAAGCACCGCCAGCAGAGGACCTCCTCTAGAGATGGTCAGAACTCCCCTCCACCAAGCGCAGCAGTCGCTGGCAGCATCCATGAGCCACTGAGGTGCCAGCATCTGTGACTCAGGGACGCTACTGCTGCCTGCCAAGCTTGGCAAAAGGGACCCCAGGCCAACTGCAAAGGAAGTCCTCAGCTGACAGTTTGTGGGTTCTCATCAGCTGAGTATTTATATTTTATATTTACATTAGAGGTTCTGGTAGAAACCCATTTACAAAGTATGTATTCTTCCCAATTAATATTTCCAAATTAATAGTCTCTTTGCTTATTTGTAAATGGGTCTCTACCAGAGCCTTTAATTCAGTAGCATAATTAAATAAAATAACTATTTCTGAAGTTTATAGGGAAGGATGGTGACGGAGGGGATTCCTCGCGGGGACGGGTGGGGACGGAGGGGATTCCTCGCGGGGACGGGTGGGGACGGAGGGGATTCCTCGCGGGGACGGGTGGGGACGGAGGGATTCCTCACGGGGACGGGTGGGGACGGAGGGATTCCTCACGGGGACGGGTGGGGATGGGTGGGATTTTGGCGGGGACGGGTGGGATTTCTGTCCCCGCGCAACTCTCTACCGTAGACTGTAAAGTCTGGTATTGCCCTGGGTTCCAGATGCTGAAATTGCCGTCCTAGCTCACTCCAGCCTATCCAACCGTCCCGTTGTTTGCAGGACATCTACCGTAAAGACTGGCCAGTAACATCCTCCTGTTCCATATTAGTGGAGTTCCCGTTGATGCCCAACCCAGCCCACCCTAACCGAATCACCATATATGGAACACAGACCGTGCAAGTCTGACCAATACCAGCCTTAGTTCTTTAATTTACATCCATCCAACACATGTATACTGTTGGTGACTGGAGCTCCAGAGCCTCAAATCTTCTATAAACCACCCCAACACCACACAGGGTATACAGACAGAAACATATTGGAGTAAAATGCTGATTTACATGCATAAAAGGGCTTTTATAAAATGAGGAAACAGTGCAAGATGGGACATATTTAGAGTACTGACAACAGAAGTATATGAGGTTCACACAACAAATAATACCACCCCCTCAAAAACACCACAGCATACTTAAACACATGATAAGCTTACTGGGCTTCCAAGAGAAAATTTGCAGTGACAATGTTCAAAAACCAAAGATCTAGCACCTAGGCCAAAAAATCCCATGAGGTAGGAAAAAGCCTCAGAACCCCTCCCCCACCAGCCAACAGTTGGACTCCAAAGGTGGGAAACTGCATGGGGGTAAGTTACCTCCTCTAGAAAAAAGGCCTTTGTGGTGAAGTGTTCGATACAATAAGGCTTATGATATCAAACACTTCACCACAACCCGTATTAAGCTTTAAGGAGTAAATAAAGACAATCACTTTTACGCCGAGAGTAAAGTTAAGTTTAAAAAGCTATAATTACTAATTTCTATCATTTTCACAGGGGAAATCCTTGAGAAAGCTGTTTCTTGTTTTTAAAGACGCCTATGATCAATAATAATTTGAGCGCAAGTCAAAGGAAGAGCATTCCCCCTGCCTCATGGGCTGAGCCTTTTATGGTCTCCTTTCCTTTAACAAATTTGTATTTCACCCTTAATCCTTTCGTCTTCAGTTTTCCCCTTGATTTTAATAATTATAATTCTGTGAACCGCTTAGACAATTTTTTTAAGCAGTATATCAAATTTTAAATAAAACTTGAAACATGTCGGATTTAGTCCCCCTGGCCAACGGACAGAAGGCGTAAAAAAGATAAGTTATTGTCTCTATTTACTCCTTAAAGCTTAATAAGGGTTATGGGGAGACTAAGTATTGATAAATATTTAAACTAGACTTATGAGGAGGTGGGTGTGTAAAGCTCATGGCAATGAGAGCATAACTGAGCCTTAAGAACTAAGAACTAACTAAATCTGGAGTCTATTCTGTCCTGAGAAAAAGTGGTTAGTATATGTTGTTCTGCCAGTTCTTTGGATTGCTTTTAACATAACGACTATTATAGACCAGAGGACAGTTGTATTAGACTACCAGACCTCAAATACCCAGTGGTTTTTCATGCTCTTACTGGGGTGGTAGATTCATCATTGGTCTTGGTAAAGTGCTTGTGCTGTAAGAATTAATCTAAATTTTTATGCTATCAAGCTTTAATAAATATAATGTGCATTAGGGACGCACTTATCTTTTGTGCCCTTACCAAGACCAATGATGAATTTACCACCCCAGTAAGGGCACGAGAAACCATTGGGTATTTGAGGTCTGGTAGTCTAATACAACTGTCCTCTGGTAATGTAATGTAATGTAATGTAATTTATTTCTTATATACCGCTACATCCGTTAGGTTCTAAGCGGTTTACAGAAAATATACATTAAGATTAGAAATAAGAAAGGTACTTGAAAAATTCCCTTACTGTCCCGAAGGCTCACAATCTAACTAAAGTACCTGGAGGGTAATAGAGAAGTGAAAAGTAGAGTTAGAGGAAAAATAAAAATAAAATAAACATTTTAACAAGATTTTAGTTTCCAGAAAAAGGGCTTCTTCAGGGAAGAGACTTGGCCGACAGTCCCAGGATGTCTATGTCTCCTCCCCTGCGATGTTCTCCCATCCATGCATTCCCTCCCAGACATACTGCCCGTGCCCCAGCCGCTCCAAGGAGGCTGCCCCAGATGAGGCCCATGATGAATGCAGGATTCTCTCCTCTGCGGGAAAGCCGCCCGGGGCCGACAGTCGATCTTCATAGTGGATTGCAGGGGGGGAAGAGTTCACACTCTTGGTAGGATCGGGTCTGTGTTCTGGTCTATAATAGTTTTTGGTTTTGGACAAATTCTATACTTTTCTTCATTTCTAGTTGTTTTAACATAACGGCACCATCTTTTTCTCCTCCCCCCCCCCAAAATGTTTGAAATGAGTCATGCCCTGCTGTCCACTCCAGTGTATTTATTTACCAAAGTGGCTGACAATTCAACATACATCTAGCTTTAGAGTCATACAATCGAAAACGCATAACTCAACCTTGACTTACTTTTTCTCCCCCACCCAAAGTTCCAGGACGGAAGCACACTTTGTTCAATTATGTTCTTAAGCTCATACCAAAAGGAAACCAAAGAGCTTCACACCCACTGACATTGCATACATCACTGAATCTTCTCAATGGTGCATCCCAGGCCTTCTGCCTTCACTTTTCTTGTTTCCCACTATCTTCCCAATAAGTTGGAGCCCTTTTGTGCTATTATGCTCTGCTACAAGAAGGCTGAGCTGCCAAGTTTCAGGAGAGTGTGGTGCAGTGGTCAGCGCTATAGCCTCAGCAAATCCCGCGCTGCTCCTTGTGACCCTGGGCAAGTCACTTAATCCTCCACTGCTCCAGGTCCATTAGATAGATTGTGAGCCCACCGGGACAGACAGGGAAAACGCTTAAAGTACCTGTATGTAAACCGCTTTGAGTGTGGTTGTATATCTACAAAAAGGCAGTATACAAGTCCCAATCCCTTTCCTGGTAGTCCTAGTGCAACATGGGAATTGTAGTCCCTGATCCTATCCACTGCAGGTTCAATAATGCATCAGGCTATGCTTGTAATTCTGACATCTCCCCCTCCTGGGTCTGGATAATTTGGCAGCTTTGAGAAAGGCTGGTAAATCTTTACTTGGTCTACAGCAGGGGTGCCCAACACGTCGATCGCGATCGACCAGTAGCTCAGGAAGGCAACGCGAGTCGATCGCGGAGCCCATCCCGGGCTCCGTGATAGACTCGTGTTGCCGTCCTGATCTACCGGGCCGATCAGCCTTCCTCTCCAGTGTTCTCTCTAGGGCCTTTTAGCTGGGCGGTCCGCCCAGCTGTCATCTGCTGCTGCCGCCGCTGCTGAACATTAAAAAAAAACAAAAAAAACCAGCTTGGAGATTTCAGCCCATAGTGAACTTATGCTCCGTGGCTCTAACGTGTGTGTGCCGGCTTCCCTTCTCTTCCCTCCGAAACCGGAAGTTATGTCGGGGGGGGGGGAGAAGGGAAGCCGGCACGCACATGTTGAGAGCCCTGAAGCAAGCGTTCGCTACGGGCTAAGGCGGGAGACAGGTTAGTGAAACATTTGCTCTTCTTGCTGCCGGGTCCTTCCTACTTTCTGTTTCCGCGAAGGCAGGACCCGGCAGCGTTTCCCCCAAAAGGTCGATCGCGATCTTGGGCCAATCAGCCTTCCTCTCCCCGACGGCAGAATTGACGTAGGGGAGAGGAATGCTGGTCGGCCGAAGCAGGGAGAGCCTGGGGCAGCGTCGGCTTTTGGGCCTGTTATTGGTGGCGGTTTTGGTCCTGGTCCCCGATAGCAGTGGCTTGGGGGAGGGCAGGGAGAAAGAAAGAAAAAGGGCAGGCAGGGAGACAGAAGGAAAGAAGAGAAACATAAAAAAAAAAGAAAGGGAGGCAGAGAGAAAGAAAGGGCAGGGAGAGAGGAAGGAAAAGTTGGGGGAGGGAATGAGGTCTAGAGGAGAGGAAGCATACAGGCTAAAAGAAGGGAAGAAAAATTGGATGCACAGTCAGAAGAAGAAAGTGCAACCAGAGACTCATGAAATCACCAGACAAGGTAGGAAAAATGATTTTATTTTTAATTTAGTGATCAAAATGTGTCTGAATTTATATCTGCTGTCTATATTTTACACTAAGGTCCCCTTTTACTAAACCGCAATAGAGATTTTTAGCACAGGGAGCCTATGAGCATCGAGAGCAGCGCTAGGCATTCAGCGCAGCTCCCTGCGCTCTAAAAACTACTATGGTGGTTTAGTAAAAAGAGAGGGGGGTATATTTGTCTATTTTTGTATGGTTGTTACTGAGGTGATAGTGCATAGAGTCACCTGCTTTGACCTCTTTGAAAAACCCTGGAATAGGAATGATAATTAACATTTTCTATGCGTACAGTGTGCGTTGTGTTTTTTTAAAATTTTATTGTTGGTAGATCATTTTGACTTGGTCATTTTAAAAGTAGCTCGCAAGCCCAAAAAGTGTGGGCACCCCTGGTCTACAGAAACAGAAAGGCGACGGGAGAAGTGTCTTTCATAGCCGATGTAGGAGGAGGTGGAATCTCTTCCAGCCAGCGTTTACGTTTTGCTCTTCTTCCAAACACTCACTTACCTGATCCTGTTCATATTCTAACACTGCAGCGTAAAGAGCCCTCTTCTCCTGCTCCTCAGGTGTCACCGCTGTCATATTGGAGAACCGTCTGAGGAAAAAAACACAATGTGAGACACCAGAGATAAGGAAAGTAATACATTGCAATTTCATTTTTGGTTTGTTTATATTATTTTGAAATTGTGTATGTTTTATTGGAATCTGCCTTTTTGTTCTGACTTCAATTTTGTATTATGTTTTAACTGTGTATATTCTGGTGTAATCTGCCTTGGATAAAGGCAGAATACAAATAAGAACATAAGAAGTTGCTTCCGCTGGGTCAGATCAGGGGTCCATCGCGCCCAGCAGTCCGCTCCCATGGCGGCCCATCAGGTCCATGACCTGTAAGTGATCCTTTGTCTAAAACCTTTCAATCCCCATTATTCTTCTATCTATACCCTTCCATAATCCTATCTCTATCTCTATCTATATCCCTCAATCCCCGTATCCTTCAGGAACTTGTCAAATCCCTCTTTGAATCCCCTTAATGTACTCTGACCTATCACATCCTCCAGAAGCGCATTCCAGGTGTCTTCCACCCTCTGAGTGAAGAAAAATTTCCTAGCATTGGTTCTAAACCTGTCCCCTTTCAATTTCTCCGAATGCCCCCTTGTTCTTGTAGTTCCCAATAAGCTGAAGAATCTGTCCCTTTCTACCTTCTTTATGCCCTTCATGATCTTGTAAGTCTCTATCATGTCTCCTCTGAGTCTCCGCTTCTCCAGGGTAAAGAGCCCCAGCCTTTCTAGCCTGTCTGCGTATGAAAGGTTTTCCATACCTTTTATCATTTTTGTCGCTCTTCTCTGAACCCTCTCAAGTATCTCCATGTCCTTCTTTAGGTACGGCGACCAATATTGGACACAGTATTCCAGATGCGGGTGCACCATCGCGCGATACAGCGGCATGATGACTTCCTTCGTTCTGGCTCTAATACCCTTCTTAATTATACCCCCAACATTCTGTTTGCTTTCTTTGAAGCTGCTGCACATTGTGCTGTTAACTTCATTGTTGTGTCCACCAGCACACCCAAGTCCTTTTCAAGGTTACTTCCCTCTAGTACTAATCCCCCCATTTGGTAGCTGAACATCGGGTTCTTTTTCCCTATATGCATGACCTTGCATTTCCCTACATTGAAGTTCATTTGCCATTTAATTGCCCACTCCTCCAGTTTGTTCAGGTCCCTTTGTAGGTCCTCACATTCTTCCACAGTTCTAACCCTGCTACAGAGTTTAGTGTCATCCGCAAATTTTATAACTTCACACTTCGTCTCTGTTTCTAGGTCATTGATAAATATATTGAACAGTAGCGGTCCGAGTACCGACCCCTGAGGAACTCCGCTCGTGACCCTCCTCCAGTCCGAGTAGTGGCCCTTCACTCCAACCCTTTGCTTCCTGCCTGCCAACCAGTGTTTAACCCATCTGTGTACGTCCCCTTCCACCCCGTGGTTCCACAGCTTCCTAAGTAGCCGCTCATGGGGCACCTTGTCAAAGGCTTTTTGGAAGTCGAGATAGATGATGTCTATGGGTTCCCCTTTATCCATCTGGCTGTTTACCCCCTCAAAGAAGTGCAGTAAGTTTGTTTGGCACGATCTTCCTTTGCAGAAGCCATGTTGGCTCGCTTTCATTAGTCCATTTTTTTCAATGTGCTCACAGATGCTGTCCTTTATCAGTGCCTCTACCATCTTGCCCGGAACCGATGTCAAACTTACCGGGCTGTAGTTTCCCAGGTCACCTCTCGATCCCTTTTTAAAGATAGGTGTAACATTTGCTATCCTCCAGTCCTCCGGGATCTCGCCAGTTTTCAAGGATAGGTTGCAAACTCGTTGGAGTATTTCCGCTATTTCATTTCTTAGTTCTTTTAGTACCCTTGGGTGGATTCCGTCCGGGCCTGGTGATTTGTCGCTCTTCAATCTATCTATCTGTTGCAGGACATCCTCATGGCTCACCTCTATTGTCGACAGTTTTTCTTCTTGGTCTCCATTGAAGATCCCTTCGGGTTTTGGTACACTGGATGTGTCCTCAATTGTGAAGACTGATGAGAAGAACTTGTTTAAGCTATCAGCTACCTTTTTTTCCTCCTTTATCACTCCCTTACTGCCTCCATCATCCAACGGTCCTACTTCCTCCCTCGCCGGTTGCTTTCCTTTAATGTATTTGAAGAACGATTTGAAATTTTTTGCCTCCCTGGCCAGTCTTTCTTCGTATTCCCTTTTCGCTCTCCTAACCACTCGATGACATTCTTTTTGGCATTTCCTGTGTTCCTTCCATTTTTCCCCAGTTTGGTCCTTTTTCCATTTCCGGAACAAATTTTTCTTGTCTCCTATCGCTTTCTTCATTGGTTATCCATACTGGGTCTTTTGTTCGGTTTTTTTTGCACCCTTCTGGGGATGTACATATGTTGTGCTTCTTGCACCGTGCCCTTGAATAGGGACCAGGCTTGCTCCACAGTCTCTGTTTTCCTTGAGCTGTTTCTTAGTTTTTTTCCACCATTACTCTCATAGCATCATAGTTCCCTTTCTTAAAGTTGAGCGCTGTCACTGTGGTTCTCTTCCCTTTTGATATTCCTACTTCTAATTTGTACTGGATCATGTTGTGATCGCTGTTCCCTAGTGGTCCTACTACTTCCACTTCCTTTGCAGGTCCCCCTAGCCCATTGAGGATTAGGTTGAGAGTGGTATTCCCTCTCGTTGGTTCCTTGACGAGCTGTTCCATAAAGCAGTCCCTCACAGCCTCTAGGAATTCTGTTTCCCTCGCACAGTTCGAGTTTCCAATACTCCAGTCTATCCCGGGGTAGTTAAAATCCCCCATTACCATCACGTTTCCGTTTTTGCATTCCCGCCTCAATTCTACTGCCATTTCTTTGTCGTTTGCTTCAGTTTGTCCAGGCAGACGATAGTACAGTCCCAATTTTATATTAGAACCATTTCTTCCTGGTAATTTAACCCATAATGATTCCAATCCTTCAGCTTTTGTTTCCATGTCCACTCTGGTCGAGTGAATGGTGTCTTTTATATATAGTGCTATTCCTCCACCCTTCTTGTGAGTCCTGTCTCTTCTATAGAGTTTGTAACCTGGTAGTACTATGTCCCATTTGTTTTCCTCATTCCACCATGTTTCTGTGATTCCAATGATGTCTAGGTCCTCTTTTTTGACTGTGACTTCTAGTTCTCCCATTTTGGTCCTTAAGCTCCTCACATTTGTGTACATGCAATTTAAGTCCTGGTCTTTTCTTTTCCCTGCTGGTTTTCCTTGTGATTTACTCCTGTTGCCATCCCCTCTTTGAGCTGCCAGTCCCTGATTTCTGTCCCTTTCTTCCTCTTTTTTTGGCGCATCTTTTTCGTCCACAACCTGATTTCTCAATTTTTCCTGTTTCTCTAGCTCTTTCTGTTTGTCCTTCTTATTGTTTGCCAGGTTCCCTTGTTCCTTAGACTCCTGCTGTTCGTCTTTTGCTTGTTCCCAGCATTTTTCCCGCTCAGTATCTTCTTTGGATACTCTTGTCCGAACCGTCAACGTCAGGTCGACTGTCGGCTTTCCCCTTCTTCTTAGTTTAAAGCCTGCTCTATTTCTCTCTTGACGTTGTTTGCTAGCAGTCTCGTTCCCGCCGTGCTCAGGTGCAGTCCGTCCCTCCTGAAGAGCTTGTTCTTCCCCCCAAAAGTTGTCCAGTTCCTCAAAAAGTGGAAACCCTCTTCTTCGCACCATCTCCTCAACCACGCGTTTATTGCTTGTAGCTCTGTCTGCCTCTTCACGTCTGCCCTCGGTACTGGCAGAATCTCTGAGAATGCTATCTTCCGTGTCCTCAGCTTCAGTTTCCTTCCTAGGATCTTGAACTGTTCGGTTAGCGTAGTCCTGCTGTAATTTCTCCTGTTGACATCATTTGTTCCAACGTGGATTATCATTGCTGTCTCTTCAGTTTCTGCTCCTTCCAGGATCCTCTCGATTCTGTCAGTGATGTCCTTCGTTCTTGCTCCTGGGAGACAGGTCATTAGCCGATCTTCTCTCCCTCCCGCTACGTGACTATCCACTTCCCTCAGGATTGAGTCTCCCACTATGACTGCAGATTTTCCCTTCCTCAGCTTCCTCACTGGTCTCAAGTCTGTATCCTCGGTGTGGTTCAGTACTTCTCTTTCAGGGTACCGGCAAGTCTTCCCCTCCTTTACTTGCTCGATTCTTCCATGAGGTCCTTTATTCGTGGTGTCTGTTGTTACCTGTCTTCCATCTGCTGGTCCCTGTCTTCCGCTCTTGTGCTGCTGACCTTCCACCTTCCTGTAGGCCTCCTCGATGAATCTCTCGAGCTCCCTTACTTGCTCCTCGATGTGGCTCTCTCTTGTGGGGTCTTCAGCTGTCTTGAACAGTTCTTCCGAGATGTGGAGTCCCTCCAGCTCCTGAACCCTGCACTGTAGTCGACCTACTTCCTTTTTCAGGCTTTCCAGTTCCTGACACCGACTGCATACATACGCCTGCCTTCCCGAGGGGAGGTAGTCGTACATATGACACTCTGTGCAGTACACTGGGAAGCTCCTCCAGGTTCCTGCTGCTTCCATTACTCTTTCTTTTCAGTCCACTAGGTGCTCTCTCCTTTTTCTTTTGCGTGCGTGCATGTGCTCTCTCCTGTGCTTGGCTCTTTCTTGCCTACTTTGTTTCCGCTTTTGCTTGTAGGTCAGTTGTCCTCTCTTAGGCCTTTTTCTTGTCCCAGGAGCCTGTTGCTTCTATATCCTTCCCTGTCTTGTGTGTGCCTTATTGTGTGTTTTCTTTTGTGTGTGCTCTCCTTACACGTGTGCTCGCTTGTTCCTTACCTTCCTGCTGTTTTTTGGTGTCCTGGAGTCCTTGGCTGTCTTTGCTCGGCCCTTCTCAAGGCCCCTCTCGCTAAGGCTAAGGTGAGCGCCTTTGCCGCGCGCCGTTGGATCCCCCCCTGTTAAGGGGGAGTCCGGGCGCTGACGCCGCTGGTGACGTGGTGCGGGTGGGCGGAGCTTACTCTTGCCGCGCTCGCTGCCGCTAACCCCTTTGCCTACTCTGCCTACCTCTTCGCCTATAAAGTAGCATATAAGAATTTTAAATGTATAGCTCAACATAAATAAAGGAACTGGATTTAAAAACTGGTTTATTCAGGTTCCTGCAGGAAAAGTCCATAAGCTTGGGAAAGCCACTGCTTGCCCCCATGTGCTACTCACTTCCTCCCTCCCTCCCTCCCTCCCTCCTCTAGCCCCATACAGTTCTTTGCTCCCCCCCCCCACACTTCCATGAAAGCTACTCACAAATCTAGACACTAAGGGATAGATTCACTAAGCCACCGATCGCGTCCCGATCAGTTTGCAATCCCGACCCGATTCACTAACCTTCCTCCCAATCCGAACTGCCCATTCAAATGAGGGAAAACGGCATGCAAAGTAGGAAGGGCCTCGATTCACTAAAGAGAAGCAGAAACATCGATTGGGCTGGCTGATCCAAACTTCAGTGACTGCTGAGGACTAGTTGCTCACGTCCTTGCCAACTGTCCTGCTCTCTGCCGCCCGGCCTCTCTGCGAGCCCATGTTTTCAACCCTCAGTGCAGCCCTGCTTTAAACCCACAGGCTCGCACTGCAGGGAAGGGCGGCAGAGAACAGGAGAGTCGGGGTGGGTTTAAAGTGTGTTCTGAAAGTGCTGTTTAATATTTGATTCCTTTCGGGAGCTGCGACCTCCTATGCCACCCCTCCCCCTTTGTTTTGAGCTCGCTTGTGCAAGAGAGCAAGCGCATGCACGGATTACATTTACAGCCGACAATGATGGTCTGCGCATGCGTTGTGATTGGTCTTCAGCGATCTGTGGGATCGCTTGTGGGCGTGTCCGATCAGATAATTTGCATGGGGAGCCTTTAGTGGATCGGTCGCCCGGCAAGACTCAGCCAAGGATCGGAAAGTAAGGGGAGTTTAGTGAATCTAGCCCTAAGTCACCTTTCCTTACTGACCTGTTTAAGTCCTCCGTAATTGAACTATGGCTCTATACAGAGATGACAATTTCTAACATCTCATTGCTTTCAGCTGAGCTTGGAATTTCACATATATTGGCCACAAAACCTCCAGCGGACCAGCTTAATCCTTGGCATGTTGAAAACTACAAATAATAATTTTTAAACTTTTTAAACCCCCTCCTTCAGACTATTATTGCAAAGATTTTATGATTCATTTACACTTTCTAGTGATGCCATTCTTTGCTCTTCTGGAGTCTTAGCTCTCAAATGTTAGGCAAGAAATTAATTACATTGATTCAATAAAAGTTATCCGTGTACGTGTGTATTAATCTTTGATTTGCTACAGAAATGCGAACATGTGTGGAGCAGTGCTTTCATTTCCTACCTGTTGGCTTCTTCTTGCAGCCGGAGTCTGCGTTCCTCCATCTTCCTCTGTAGCTAAAAAGGGGAGTTAAGGTTTCTCCACAATCCTGAGAGGGAGGGGAAGCCTTCGAAAAGATCTCACATTCGATCCTCCCACTGAGACCTCCTTTCAATGTCCCTCCGAATCCTGGTGCTTCACAGACTCCAAGGGTGGGAAGGTGCAAACAAGACTTCAGAGTAACTGATAATTACCTTAAATCAAAAGCCTTTAGAAAAGTCATAGCAACCTCACAAATCAATCAAGACATAAAAATGGTCTCTAAAAGGATTAAAAATATGCTTTGGGGGTGGGTAGCTTAGCCAATAGTCAGACAAAACAGTCCTGAAAGATGGGGGTAATTTTCAGTTAGTCCTTATAACCAGAAAAATAACTTTGGAAACTAGAAACTACTGAGCAGGGACCGTCTCTCTCTTAAATAGGTTGTTATGCAGTACCGAGTATGCCTATCAGAGCTATAAAAATAATAAATAGTATTTCTACATTCAGGTACTCCAGCATTTTTCCCTGTCTCTCCCGGTGGGCTCACGCTCTACTTAATGTACCTGGGGCAATGGGGGATTAAGGGCTAGATTCATGAACCTGCCCGATCGGAACCAATCCGTGCAGGTCCGATGAATTGTCCAAACTAAAATATGCAGATGGGGGCGATCGGAGGAACGCCCGGATCGCTCTATAGCAGGGGTCTCAAAGTCCCTCCTCGAGGGCCGCAATCCAGTCGGGTTTTCAGGATTTCCTCCATGAATATGCACGCACTGCTTTCAATGCATATTCATTGGGGAAATCCTGAAAACCCGACTGGATTGCGGCCCTCAAGGAGGGACTTTGAGATCCCAGCGCATGCGCAGACCATCTACTGGTTTGTTTTTGGTTTTTACGTGTGCCGACTCTCCTGCTCTCCCCTTCCAGCCAAGCCCAGACTCCCCTTCTCTCTGCTGCCTTCCCTGCAGTGTAAGCCTGTGGGTTTAAAGCGGGAAGCACCACCGTGCGCAGCCCCACTTTAAACCCGCGGGCTCACACTGCAGGGAAGGCAACAGAGAGTAGGAGCTCGGGGCAGAGAGCAGGAGAGACGGCAGAGACGTGTGCCACTGGTCCCCAGAAGTCGCTTCTATTCTTGATCGGCCAGCCCAACCGGTGTCCCAAATTTGCATGGTGAATCGTGTCCCTGCCTAATTTGCATGCACGGATTTGAAGTGGATGGCTGGAGAGGTTAGTGAATAGTGCAGGAGGGAAATCTGGTCGCAAACCGATCGGTACACGATCGGATTGCTTTGTGAATCTAGTCCTAAGTGACTTGCCAGGGTCACAAGGAACACTGTGGAATTTGAACTCACAGACTCAGGGTGTTGAGGCTGTAACTGAAACAAGTTTGTAATCAGTAGACTAATGGAGAAATCCTTAACCCTTTCAGGACCATAAGGATCGTAGGCCAATTTTTGTGGTTTTGACGACATTTTTATGGTAAAAAGGGCTTGCAGATGCCAAAAAATTGATTTTTTTTGTGAAATATCATTATTTTTATTTAAAAAAATCACACTTCTGGCTTATGGACAGTGTGGCAAGTGAATCTTCTCGTCAATCTAGCAACGACGCTAATGAATGAATGTCGGAACCAGTTTGTTTACATAAAGGCAGTATCATATGGAATCCGTACATATCAAATTTAGAACTGTAGACTATCCCAATCAAAATTTATAGGATTTTAAAGTTATGGGACAAATATGTCCCTTGGTCCTGAAAGAGTTAAGCATGCTCTGTAGACAGCGGATTGTTGCTACCGATCAGACACTGCTATACTAATTTAGCTTGGGGGAGAGTTTGTGGATATTACCTGGGGGCCACAAGAGTCAGGGTCCGCAGCCTTTTAGGGAGGGATACTATAGAAGTGGGTTTTTTTAAATATATAAGATTGCCTTACAGAGGTGGGGTGGGGGGAAGGGTTTTGAAGGGAGATCAATGTATAAATTGTATTGGTTGAACCTCTGTTTGGCTTGCACTTGCTCTGTGTTCTTCTCTTACTCAACAATAAAACAATTTGAACATAGGGGAGAGAAGAGTTTCCCAAAGGAAAAACCAGTTACAGTGACTAGGGGGTAAGGCTCAGCAGTTATTATACTACTAGTCTTTAAGCCTGTTACATTAACAGGTGCTAGAATAGATGTGTGTGTCTGTCTTTCTTTCTTTATCTCCTTGGCCACTTTCTGTCTGTTTGTCTCTCTCTCTCCTTGTCTGCTCTCTCTCTTTTTCCTCGGCAGTCCACCACCACCCCTTGCCTGTCCACCACCACCCCTTCCCTGCTCCCCCTGTCCAGCAGCAGCCTTTCTCCCTTTGTTTTATCTCCCCCTGTCCAGAAGCACCCCTTCCCTGCTCCCCCTGTCCAGCAGCAGCCCTTCTCCCTTTGTTTTATCTCCCCCCTGTCCAGCAGCACCTCTTCCCTGCTCCCAAACTGCTGTTCCTACCCTCCTTCCATCCCGGCTTCCTGGTCTCTTCTGGACCACTGGCACGAACCGCTGCTATCTGTCAATGTCCCTGCCCCACTGCCTGTCTGTTTATCATGTCCCTTCTCCCACCTACCATCTTTTTATCACGTTTATACAGTGAAGGGCAACCAGCGCACAGTAACTGACGCAGGATAGAGGAAACTGTCACACGTGCACTCGTGCCGAATGCGCGCGCACCACACACTCGTGCCGAATGCACGCGCACCGCACACTTTAACATTTCTCTGCCGGCCACAGTTACAGATCATGGAGGCAGGGATCACGCAGGTAGGAGTGCGCACGCGCGTTTAGGGTTTTATTAGTGATACAGGTCTTATATCCCGCAATTTTTCTTCAAGGATTCAATCCAACTTACAAAAGACTTTGTACAGTATAGCGTTAGTAAGAACAATGCCTGAGGCACAAGAGATCGATAGAGACATCTATACAGACCAGAGTCATATTATCTTATAAGGAAAATAGATATGTCTTAAGTGTCTTTCAGAAGTGGAAGTATGTTGGGAGTTTATTCCAAATGTATGGAGCTTGGAATTTGAAGGCTGACTTAAGGAATCTTGAACCGTTGTGTTGATCTTGAGTTGAGGACGGAGGATGCGACCTTGATGTTGGTGGTGAGCCCATAGGAGTTTTCACTGTGTTTGGCTTTGTGGCTCATGAAGTCATCTTTACAGTACTTTACAGCGTTAAAAACAAAAAATACAGGAATAGCCCAGTCAGAAGGGATACCAAAAATATTATTCCAGGGAAGCAGGAGCTTACAATTATCCTAAACTCTCTGTATTCACAGAATTTAACAGTGTTGAAAACAGAGCTGGATAAAGATTCAGAAACTAAGAAAGTCTTGGAAGTCTGGAGAAGCTTACATTCAGTGGAAAAAAGATTTATTTAGAAAGTTAAGAGTCTATTCCTCACAAATCTTAATAGAACAGGGATGTTTTGCTAAAGTTGAAAAAAGTGATAGCAGACCATGTCCCTGGTTTTTTGTTTTTTTAAAAAAAATCATTATTAGAGAGTCAACAAGAGAAACAAGCCGAACACAGGCTAAAAATAGGCAAACAATGGCAATCAGAGGAAGAGAACAACAGTCATCACCAAGAAAACATAATACATCAGGAAACTACAGGAAAAAGCAAAAACAGCCTATCTCTCACATCGGCTCTACAATTGTTGTTTCTTTTGACAACATGGCATGCCCCCTACCCCCCTAGAAACATAGAAAATTGAAATAGACGGCAGATAAGGGCCACGGCCCATCAAGCCTACATCAACAGGAGGGGAAAATAGGCACACCATGCAACACAACCCATACAGGCATTCACACTCCAGTTACTCACCACATTCACACCCGCCCCTCCCTACCCCCCCCCCCCATCCCATTCCGGGAGACCAGAGGCAACTGCAAGAAAACCTTCCATAAGACCAGGTAGGCCAGCACCTCAGGATTAGCTGAGTGGGTATGGTAGCAGAGTTCAAAGCAGGACAATTTGATCATCTGGTTGATCCAATATGTCAAAGGGATAGGGCTCTCCTGAGTCCAGTAGCACAAGATTGTTCTCTTGACCGTCAGCAAAGTCAAGTAAATGAATTGCCTCTGAGGCTCCGTGAGGCCCTGCTCCTCCAGCAGGACCTGATCACCAAGAAGCAATGCTCTGTAGTCCCACTCAATGTCACGCTGCAGGACTAATTGAAGCTGCGCAAAGGAGTTCCAGATGGACAGTTCAGGACATTCTAAAAAGGAATGCAATAGAGTCTCAGGGGCCCCCGACATTTGGTGCACACAGAGACTCCCCCCACAAGCCCATGCGGGCACCCCATTCTTTGGTGATGAATGCCCTATGTAGGATTTTAAATTGGGTCTCCTGCCAAGCCGCCGATTTCACAAAAGTATGTAAGGTATGAAAAAGTTCCAAAAAGAATTCAGGGCTGAATGGCCAACTGCCCTCTAGAAGCAGAGGACCGAACCACCCTGTACCAGAGGGAGGCCGGTACGCTGAATAAGTACGCATCCAGAGGTCCACAGGTCCAGTCCTCCCCAAACCGTTGGTGAAGCCTCTGGCAATAATACCCATGTCCCTGTTATAATGGAGCTTCAAATGCCTTCTGAGCTATTTCTGGTCATCGAATTCAAAGATCATCTTATTTCAAAACAGAATGATTTTCTACAGATTAATCAAGAGGCTGCCCCCAACTCAAACTGCTCTGGGGTACTGCTAAGGCACTTTTGAAATGAAGTTTAACTGCTTATATTGAACAATAAAGCGATCCCGCCCCATATGTTTTACCCTCTTCCCTCTCTCTCCTTTCTTCTTCTAACATGTAACTCTCTCCCCAATCCTACCTACTTTCCCTCACCTTCAAGTCTGTCTAGTTAATGTCCTTGGTGTGCACTTTTATTATTTTTTAAGTATTTATCTTTTTTAAAATTTTTATTGTAAACCGGCCAGATACTTGTTGATGGTCGGTATATTAAAAGTCAATAAACTTGAAACAATCTAATTATGTTAGGCAATCTTTTTATGAACTGATTTATTGATGCATAATAGAATATTTTGTTGAATCAAATTCAGACTTTTTAAATGCAACAGTAAATCAAGGAAATGTCTGGCACGGTTAGCCAAAACTTATAACAGATGAAAACCCAAGATTTATACATATTATAAAGAACTAGTCTTTAAGCCCATTACATTAACAGGTGCTAGAATAGATGTGTCTGTCTGTCTGTCTTTCTTTCTGTCTCTCTCTCTCCTTGGCCGCTGGCTATCTGTCTGTCTTTCTATCTGTCTCTCTGGCCCCCTGTCTGTCTGTAATTCTTTCCATCTGTGCCTCTCCCTGGCCCTCTATCTATCTGTCTTTCTTTCTCGCTCCTTGGCCGCTGTCTGTCTGCTTGTCTCTCTGGCCCCCTGTCTGTTTGTGTCTCTCCCTGGCCCCTATCTGTCTGTCTTTTTTTCTCGCTCCTTGGCCGCTGTCTGTCTGTTTGTCATTCTTTCTGTCTGTCTCTCTCCCTAGCCTCTGGCTATCTGTCTGTCTTTCTATCTGTCTCTCTGGCCTCAAGTTTCAAGTTTATTAAATTGTTTGATTAAACACTTTTCCAATTTCAAAGCGTTTTACAAAAATAAAAACAGAATTTAAAAACAAAACTAACTTATACATAATGTTCTACTACACGAACGAGGGTAACATCCTTAGGACAAGAAGAAAACTAGAAACAGTGGGAAAATGGGGAAGAAATACAATTTTTGTTTAAAGAGTACATAAAAGGAAAACACATTAGGGAGATAAGGAAAATAAAAAGGCCAAAAATGTCATTGGAAAAGTATAAAGGTTTATATTTAAGGGAAAAGAAGTTAACTGATATTATTGCGCAGGGATTAACTGATGTTATTAAAAAAGAGAACTGTCAGTTAAATGCTTCTTTAAAAAGAAGACACTTTAAGTTCTTTTTAAAAGTTTGCAAATCTTGTTCTAATCTTAAATACAAAGGGAGAGAATTCCATAACATTGGGGCAGTAACAGAGAAAATTGAAGCACGGCGGGTTCCGATAATTTTCAATGAAGGAACATTTAGGGTAGATTGAGAGGCTGATCTGAGAACTCTGGACGAACTGTAAGGAATCAGGAGCCTATCTATAAAAGCAGGAGTATTGGTTTTTAATGTGTTAAAAACTAGGAGAGCTATTTTATAATTAATCCTGTAAGATATAGGCAGCCAATGAGCATTTTGTAATAGAGGTGTGACATGATCAAACTTTTTAGAACCTGTAATAATCTTTATCCTGTCTGTCTGTAATTTTTTCTGTCTGTGTCTCTCCCTGGCCCTCTATCTGTCTTTCTTTCTTTCTTTCTTTCTCGCTTCTTGGCCGCTGTCTGTCTGTCTGTTTGTCTCTCTGGCCCCCTGTCTGTCTGAAATTCTTTCCATCTGTGTCTCTCCCTGGCCCTCTATCTATCTGTCTTTCTTTCTTGCTCGCTCCTAGGCCGCTGTCTGTCTGTTTGTCTCTCTGGCCCCCTGTCTGTTTGTGTCTCTCCCTGGCCCCTATCTGTCTGTCTTTCTTTCTCGCTCCTTGGCCGCTGTTTGTCTGTTTGTCATTCTTTCTGTCTGTCTCTCTCCCTGGCCCTTTGTCAATCTGTCTTTCTTTCTGTCTGTCTCTCTCTCTCTGGCCCCCTGAGCAAACCATGATTTCTGCCTGCCCCTCAGCACACACCCTCCCCCCAAAGCAGCCCCTTTTCCCTCTCCCCCTCCACTTCCCTATGCAGCAGTAGCAGCCGGACGCCTCGCAGCACCTCGAAGGACACCTCCTGCCTTTGCTCTCACTGCCGCAAGCCGCAAATGGAACACAGCACTGAAGCAGAAATCACGGCGGCAGGGATCACGCCATTTCAACAGCGCATGCGCGGGTAAGGGTTTTATTATAGAGGATACACTTGGGAATCTTTGTAACAAAAGTAGACAAAACTAGGTTTCTAAAGAGCTCTTCTTCCCAAATGTAGACAAGCTAAGGAAGAGTGCGAAAACCTTTTTCAAGATTTATACCGTGGAGATGCTATAGGTGCCTAGGGATGATCTTATAAGGCACTTTCCACATGGAAAGGGATGGAGGCTCAGACAGCTGCACAGTGGGGTTTCCAGTAGCAGTTTGGGCAGAGTGTCTATTTTAATAAGTTGTAAATGTGTGGTTGAATCAGGTATACTACCCATCAAAACGGCATTCCGGACTCATCTTCTCAAGTTTGCCCAGTTGTAAACTCTTGGGGCTCCTTTTACTAAGCTGTGTTAGGGCTTTAACGCATGGAATAGCATGCATTACAATGCCGCACGCGCTAGACGCTAATGCCAGCATTGAGCTGGCGTTAGTTCTAGTCACGTAGCGCAGGGTTAGCGCGTGCTAAAAATGCTAGCACACCTTAATAAAAGGAGCCCTTGGTTTTCACATGGCAAAGGAGGTTTACAAAATTGCATGTGTGCATAAAAGGTAGGTAAATGGAAAATGAGTGCCTACATGGAAGGGTTCCTTGGCATGCAGTCTGGGTGCACATGTTATACACTGACACAATTACACCTTTTATAGTGGGAGCTTGTGCACGGTTGAGACTAGCTCCATTCCTTGGCAATTATAAGGGGAGTGTATGGTGCAAGCACCCTGAGGTTGTGGGTTCAAATCCCACGCTGCTCCTTGTGACCCTGGGCAAGTCACTTAATCCCCCACTGCTCCAGGTACATTAGACAGAATGTGAGCCCACCAGGACAGACAAAGAAGAATGCTTGAGTATCTGAATAAATGAATGTAAAACCGTTATGAGCTCCCTGGAGAGAACGGAATAGAAAATTGAATGAATAAATGTAAACCACTTAGGTTATAAGTGGTATATAAATACCCCCTCTTGTATTAACAAGGAATCATAAATCTAAGTACAGGAAGATTAAAAAAAAAGAGAACAAACCTCCTATCACAGATTGAAGTACTTATTAAATAAATACAATTTTCAAGCTTTACAAAAAGTAATATTCTGATAACGTTCACATTTAAATGGGAATACTATTCCAAATTTTACTAGATTGATACACAAAAGAACTGTCAAGAAGACTTTTAAACTAAATATTTCTAACAGTTGGGAAACCTAAATTCAGTGAGGAATGAAAACATGACGATGTCTGGAAAAGTTAAAAGTTGAATATGAGAAAAGGGCAGAAATCTTGCAGAATTTTAAATACCAGAGAGGCCATTTTCAATTCAACTCAGGCTTGAACAGGCAACCAATGGAGTTGACTAAAAATCAGTTTTGCAGCAATGTTCTGTAAACGTAACTATTACAAATTTTTGATGACAGACCTACATATAGAGAACTGCAATAGTCAAGCAGGGAACCTACTTGGAAAGGGAGATAGGCACTTGTGTGGCCTTAAAGATGTTCACAGTGCAATAATCTGTAGGCATGCAGATCACATGGGATGGAGCCATACTGGACCTAGTGCTTACGAATGGGGAGAGTGCTTCTGATGTTATAGTGGGTGATCATCTGCCATCCAGTGATTACAAGACAAAATTCATCCTCCTCGAAAATAAAAAAGTTCCAAACAAAATATAGAAATAAACTCAATCAACTACCCCTTTCAAACCACCCTAAAACTACTAGGAATAGCGATAGACAGATGCTGCACCATGCAACCACAAATAAATAAAACAATACAGAAATCATTTGCAGTTATGAGAAACCTAAGACAAGTCCGAAAATTCTTTGAAAGAACACAATTCCAGCTCATAGTACAATTCCTAATCCTAGGTCTACTAGACTATTGCAACATCCTCTACCTCCCCTGCCCTGCAATAATGACAAAACAATTAAAAACAATTCAAAACACAGCCCTAAGACTTGTCTACTCATTGAGGAAACATGACCACATTACAGAAGCATACTTCAACTCACACTGGCTTCCACTTCCAGAAAGATTATTATTTAAATTCTACTGTATACTATTCAAAACTATAAACCTACCTGAACAACCGCCTCATCCAAACTACCTCAACCAGGCATAGAAAAACTCACACCCTCCAATCAAAGAAGTCAAAAGGAAAAAACTATATGACGGCCTCCTAGCCACTCAAGCAGCAAAATGAATCAAATCTCCAATCTATTGATAACAACCCCAGACTACAAAACATTCAGAAAAGAAATAAACACTATACTCTTCAAGAAATCCCTGAAAAAGGAGTACCTTCCTTCCTCCCACCTTCTTCCTGAGCCCCCAAATCAACCTGATCTACTCTTTACTTGCTCTGGAAATGACCAGAGATCTTCTTTTGTAACCCACCTCCTATAACTCTTTTGTAATCTACCTTGAACCGCAAGATAATGGCGGAATAGAAATCTCTAATGTAATGTATTAGATGCCATCGACTCGTGTTCGAGTCCTATCAACTTGTTGAATTACAGATCTAAAAAGAAATTGGTTTTGTGCTAGTCCGGAAAGGTCCTCCAGCGTCATCCCCATGGTTGTTTTCAGCCATCTGATTGCAAGTCGCCCTCTTCACCTGGATCCTTCTATCTACCCAAACATGATGTCCTTCTTCATTGATCTCTCCATTCTGACGGTGTCATCAAAATAAGAGTCATAAGGTCATCATTTGGGCTTCAAGCGACATAGCCGGTTTGATCTCTTCCAGATATCGATTCGTTAATTCTGCTGGCGGTCCATGGCTCGCCTAAAATCCTTCTCCAACACCAAAGCTCAAATGAGTCAATCTTCTTTCTGTCTTGTTTCCAGTGTCCAGCTTTCACATCTGTAATTGACCACTGAGAAAATGAATGCCTGGACAAATGTGATCTTCGTTTGGAATGTTATTTCCTTGCTTTTGAATACTTTTGTTGAGAGACTTCACTGAAGAGCGAACATGTGTTACTCTGCGGAGTATTTCCTCCCTGCTAGTTGCTTGTTTACAAAAGAGCCCAGGAGACTGAAATCCTTTACAACTTTTATTCTATAGCCTTCAAACTTAAAATCTTCATCATTTTCTATGTTCATGATCTTCATCTTGTTTATGTTCAGTTCTAATCCCATGTTATGACTTTTGGCTTTGACTTTTCTCAGTAGATACAGTCTTTTTATGTCTTCTTTGCTGCTGATGAGCATTGTATCATCTGCAAAGCACAGGTTGTATAGTGTGATTCAATATTAAAACATACATGAAGAGAGTTAATTCAAGAGTAATGGTTCTAGACTTAAAAAACCAACAACAAAAACCCACTCACTAACTTTGCTGAAATGAGAGAATGCATGAAGGAGTTGTTAATTTGATAAGAACAACTGGGGAAAGTAGTAAAGCAGAGGGAAAAACTGAAAGGAGCCATTCAAAGGCAACAAACCTTTTTTTTTTTGTTTAGGAAAGTAAATAAAAGAGAAAACGGAGGCCATTTTGGTTGACAAAAGAAATAGCTGAAAAGGGTAAGGAAAGAGTTTAGCCTCCATAAACTACAAGAACGAGAAAAGCAGACTTGAATATCAGTAAGAACAGACACAACCCCAACCATATTATAGTGAGACCATGAAAAAACATAAGGGGGCAGTTCTATAACTGGGTATCCCAGTGATGAGCAGGGAGTGCCTAGATTTCTCTATAGAATACTGGGATAAAGCCACATTGGCTCACATAAGAATATAAGAATTGCCATCTCCGGATCAGACCCTGGGTCCATCAAGTCCAGTGATCCGCACAAGCGGAGGCCCCGCCAGGTGTACCCTGGCATAGTTTTAGTCCCCATATCACTGTAAGCTTCTCAAGGGAGATGTGCATCTAATTTACCCTTAGCCGTATCACTCTATGCCACTCTTAAGGAGATGTGCATCTAGTTTACCCTTAAATCCTAGAACTGTGGATTCTGCAATTACTTCCTCTGGGAGAGCATTCCATGTGTCCACCACTCGCTGCTTGAAACAGAACTTCCTGATATTCGTCCTGGACCTGTCTCCCCTCAGTTTCAGTATACGTCTTCTTGTCCGTGTCACACTGGACATTGTAAATAACTGTTTCCCCTGCTCCATTTTGTCGAATCCTTTCAGTATTTTGAAAGTCTGTATCAGATCCCCTCACAGTCTCCTCTTCTCAAGGGAGAACAACCCCAGTCTCCTAAGTCATTCCTCGTAGTTCAGGTTCTCCATACCTTACACTAGCTTCGTTGCTCGTCTCTGCACCCTCTCTAGCAGTTTTATATCCTTCTTTAGGTATGGAGACCAATGCTGGACGCAGTATTCCAGGTGCGGTCTGACCATGGCTCTACAAGAGCGGTATTATAACTTTCTCTGATCTACTCGTAATTCCCTTCTTTATCATGCCTAGCATTAAGAACATAAGCATTGCCGCTGCCGGGTCAGACCAGGGGTCCATCGTGCCCAGCAGTCTGCTCCCGCGGCGGCCCCCAAGGTCCATGACTGTAAGTTCTCCACCACCTAAATTGTTTATACCCTAATCCTTAAGTACCCTGTATAGTAACCCTCTATCTATACCCTGTAATCCCTTTCTCCTTCAGGAAGTCATCCAATCCCTTTTTGAAACCCAATATTGCACTCTGTCCTATCATCTCTCCTGGAAGCGTATTCAAGTTTCAAGTTTATTGAGTTTTAATATACCGACCATCAGCAAGTATCTGGCCGGTTTACAATAAAAATTTTAAAAAGATAAATAATTATGTTCAAATGATTTTTATTGTTCCAACTGAAAACAAACAATACAATCAGTAACTTATTCCAAGAAAGAACAATGCAACTACCCCCCCCTCCCCTCCCATCCCTCCCCACCCCCGGAGTCCAATGCCATAACAAAAACTGAGAGTCCAAAATCTTCCTAAATATTTAAGAGTCTACTATGGGCATGTGGAGTGAGATCCTGCCAGAAACATTCCCAGGTCTGGCAAAATCTACGACCTGGACCACGATCTAGGTCTCCCACCAGTCTCCGCTCTAGCGTTGCGTGGATTATCATCAGGGATCTCCATTGAGCATAAGACGGGGGAGTAGTAGACAGCCAGTTGGTAAGAATGGATTTTTTTCCCCATCAAGAGTACTCTGGTTATAAATGCAGACATTCCCTTGGGTTTAGGTGTGGCAATATTGTAAAATCCAAATAATGCTCTCGGTTGCGGAAGCCAACGCCTCCCCCAAAGCAGCGTAACATAATGTCCCAGGTGACTCCAAAACTGGAAAATTTTTGGGCAAGCCCAAAGCATGTGCCCCAAGGAAGCATGAGCGTGATCACATTTTGGGCACAAGTGAGACGGGGTAATCCCCATTCGGGCTGCTCGCTCTGGCGGGATATAGAGTCTCATAATAATTTTCAATTGCATTTCCCAGTGGGTGATATTAGGAGATACCTTTTGAATATGTTTCAAGACCCGTTGTAGCTGATGAGTCGTAAGTGCACACTGAAGGTCTTCTGCTCACGTTGTCGCCAAGATGTTCAAGTTAGGGCCAGGATGGCAGTCCCGGACCCCCACAATATGAAAGCGAAGAGGAATGCTCTGTTGCGCAGAAAGGCTAAAAAGTTCCGAGAGTGCCTCTCTATTATCCTCAGTGAGGTGGGCCACCGGTAGAGCTTGCACATAATGGCGAATCTGGTAATAAGCAAACAAGTCATTAGGCTGTAAATCAAAAGACTGGCGTAATTCTGCAAAGGATGCTATCCTGCCCTCCTCTAAAAACAGGTGAAAAAGATATTGAAGTCCGTGCACCTTCCATCTCTGAAAGGAGGTGTTTTGTAATCCAGGCTGAAAGGCCCCATTGCCCTGAATGGGTAAATATAAGGAGACCCCAGAAGACAGCTTGGCAGTTCTACACACCCACTTCCATGTGCGCCGTGCCGGCGCAAATATCGGATAGCGGGACACCAGAGGACATATATGCGGATCTGCCACATGCAAGTAATAACTTACATGGTACGGAGCCAACAGAGACATTTCCAGTGGCATGGCAGAAAAATCAGACGTCCCCCTAAACCAATCATTGATATGTCTCATCTGACATGCCAAAGCGTACCAACGTACATTTAACAATCCATATCCCCCCTATCCCTTGGCAAACACATCCTAGGAAATTGCATTCGAGGTCGCTTGCCCCCCCATAGAAAACACTGGAGACCCTTAATAAGACGTGCATTGTGAGTATAAGATAATAATAGTGGTAGGACCTGAAAACGATACAACCATTTGGGAAAGAGCACCATATTAAAAAGGGCCACCCGTCCCGCTACCGAAAGGGGGAAGGTGGTCCAGTTTTGTAAGTTTTGCAGAGTGTCATGTAACAGTGGGGAGATATTACTAACATATAAAGTCTTAAGGTCTCTAGGAATCCAGACACCCAGGTACCGAATCGAGGTTGTCGCCCAAGTAAAAGGAAAATGACCTCTCCAGGTCAGTTGTAGTGTCAGCGGGCTAGCTAAAGCAACAGATTTCTGATAGTTCAGAGTGAAACCTGAATAAAATTTAAATTCAGTAAGTGCCTGCAGTAGATGGTCAATGGAGTGAGCAGGATTGGTGAGCATGAATAATAAATAATCAGCAAACGCTAACACTTTTAGTGAATGGTCCCCAAAGTTCACTCCTACAATGTCAGGGTCTAGGGACACCGTACGCAGAAAGGGTTCCAAGTATAACAAGAATAAAATGGGGGACAAGGGACATCCCTGTCTAGTACCTCGTTCAATTAAAATGGGATCCGTAATAATGTCGTTAACCAGGAGTCTCGCCCTCGGTGTCGTGTAGAGCGTGCGTAACGCTGTGGCAAACCAACCCGAGATTCCCATGAAGGTCAGCACCTCAAAGAGATACGTCCAATCGACTTGGTCAAATGCTTGCGCTGCGTCTAAACTAAGCAGCAGCATCAGGGTATTATGATATTGAGTATGCGCCAACGATAATAATGCCTTGCGGACATTATGTACCGCCTGCCTTCCCTTTACAAAATCCACCTGTGTCGAAGCGATAATATTCGGGAGTAAAGTTGCCAGTCTATCAGCCAATATTTTTGAAAGAATTTTAATATCTACATTCAAGAGGGAGATTGGACGATAGGACTCGGGGGCAGTGCTGTCTTTACCAGGTTTCAATATCAGAGTAATTAAAGCCTCATTCGCCTCAGTGGGAAAGTGTTCATCTTGTATTACTTGAGAATAATAATCCCGAAGGAAGGGACCAAGCTGCAACGATAAAAGCTTATAAAATTCTGCCGTAAAGCCATCCGGCCCTGGAGCAGAAAAATTTCTCTGTTGCTGGATAGCTTTTTGTAATTCTTTAGTGGTAATGGGTGCATTGAGAAACGCTACATCTGGTTCAGCGAGTGGCAATAAACCAGAATCTGTTAGGTAGTCCCTAATAAGGGGTTCAGCCCCCGAGTCCTGATGCCCATATATCTTCCGAAAATGCGACGTGAAAATCTGTGCAATATGTGCCGTGGAATGCTGCTGATGGCCCAAATCATCCCTTAGGCCCATGACATAACATTGACCCCTGGCCTGTGTCGTCAACCGGGCTAATAACTTCCCCGCTCGGTTGCCATAACGATGATAGCGGTATTTTTGATATAATAGCATTTTGACCGTACGCTCGTGTATATAAGAATTAAGGGTCGTCTCCACCAAAATCAAGTGCTCCCTGGAGGTTCGGGTCGGATGTTGTGTATAGTGGCGTTTGGCGGTTGCTAATTCCCTCTCCAACCTGATAATGCCCCGTGACAAACGGCAGTTGCTAACTATAACATAAGCCAGTGGTTCCCAACCCTGTCCTGGAGGACCACCAGGCCAATTGGGTTTTCAGGCTAGCCCTAATGAATATGCATGAAGCAAATTTGCATGCCTATCACTTCCATCATATGCAAATCTCTCTCATGCATATTCATTAGGGCTAGCCTGAAAACCCGATTGGCCTGGTGTTCCTCCAGGACAGGGTTGGGAATCACTGACATAAGCTATACAATCACCTCTGAGCACTACTTTTGCGGTGCTCCAAAATAGCTTCGGGTTGTTACAATGCTGACCATTAAAATCCAGGAATTCTTCCCACTTTGATGTTAAATATGTTTTGAAGTGGTCATCAGAAAATAAGTAACTTGGAAAGCGCCAGCGCACAGGGCCCCGTATGCCCAATCCTACATTCACATCAATCCAAATCATCGCATGATCAGAAATTACCGCCGGTCCAATGACTGCAGCATCTACGTTCAGGAACGCTCTACTCGTAGTAAGAATCTATTCTAGATTGAGTATTGTGCGCTCTGGAGCGATGCGTATAATCTCGTTCTGTGGTATGTAATAGTCTCCAGGGGTCAACTAAATCTAGTGTTGCACAAAGATAGGGCAGGCCTCTATTTTGGGACTGACTAGAATTGTGTCCTGGCATAGAGCGGTCACAACTCGGGTCCATGACTTGATTAAAGTCTCCTGCCAAAAAGACCGGATCCGTGACCCGCTCTAATAGTAAATTTGTGATACCTTCAAAGAAAGCATGATTGTAGGTATTAGGTGCATATACATTCATTAGATAGAAGGAATATGTACCTATTGTCACCTGTATCAGAATATATCTGCCCTGAGGGTCAGCGTCTACCACTCGTGTAGTGTGCGGTAAGGTCTTATGAATTAAAATCGCTACCCCCGCTCATTTTTGTGTAGAAGATGCTGCATAAACCGCAGCCACCCATGACCTCTTCATTTTCTGGTGTTCCATATCTATCAGGCGGGTTTCCTGCAGACATGCGATATCAACTTTGTGACGCTTTAACTGTGTTAAAATTTTCATTCTTTTTATGGGGGAGGAAATGCCCGATACATTCCATGATACTATTTTCAGGGTATTAGCTATAGGGCAGAGGCAGGGAGATTAAATGTAGAGAATGTACAGTGCATAACAATAGACCGCCCCAGGTGCCCAGCCCCACCCAGGACAGACTGATGGCACTCAGGGCCTGCCCGAGTGCCCGCAGTGCAATATTCAGATTAGCTTGCAGGAATCGCGTTTCAACTTCCAGACCCGCACTCTCTAGTATCCCAAATGTACTCACATACATCCACACTAGCAAGGAACTCCGCCCCATCCAATCCCAACCCTCCCCACCCTCCCGTCCCAGCCTTCCCCCCTTTTGCATGGTTTGTGGTCACAACTAAAGGTCCGCCCCGAGGCAGTCCCAAAGGTGTGAAAGATCACAAAATAATGCCACTCCAGGCCCCGAGTCACCCTAAATAAAAAAATGTTTCTAATTCCAGATTTTATGCCTATAATAAAGAAAGTACTGTGGAGGTAATCCATCC
Organism: Geotrypetes seraphini; assembly: GCF_902459505.1. Taxonomy (NCBI): domain Eukaryota; kingdom Metazoa; phylum Chordata; class Amphibia; order Gymnophiona; family Dermophiidae; genus Geotrypetes; species Geotrypetes seraphini. Next base: position 7,132,317 of record NC_047087.1, on the reverse strand, counting down.
ACTGTATGCTATCATATAAACAGTACCTATTAAACAGGTAAATTTATACCAACTCAAACCATAGAACCAAATCTGAAGCATGTTGGTGAAAGTCACATATCCCCCAACCCAGGGGGGTCTAGAAGGTTCGAGCACCTCAGAGTTCAAAGTCCGCAGTCAGAAAGATGCAAGAGCAGACTTATACCCCTCTCCCAGTCAAGTAAGGTCCGACTGAGGAAGCACCTGGGTGGTCACATAAAGGGCTGCCTCCGCAGCTGCATAAAAAACATGCCATTGTCCTTGATGGTGGATACGTAGAATTGCTGGATATAAAAAAAGGAAGCGTATTTTTTTTTCCGCCAAGGAGGAACAAATCGGGTATAACTGCTTCCTGCGCTCGGTCAGGGCCGCTGAGTAATCCTGGAAGATGCAGATCTCCGACTCATCAAATGTTAAGGTCTCCCGAATTTGTTTGTATTTGCGCAGAATTTCAACTTTATGATTATAATTTAAGAGTTTGGCTATGACCATTCTAGGCCTCGCCTCCCGGGCCTGTTCCCTGCCCAAGTGGAGCGCCCATTCGAGGCGGATAGGTCCCAAGCCCTCGGGCAATGCAAATGTATTTGTCAGCCATACCTCTAGGGCTTGAAGCAGCTTCGGACCCGCCACCGTTTCTGGGATACCCAGAAAGCGTAAGTTGGACCTGCGTGAACGATTTTCCAGGTCCTCCAACCTCTCCGCTTGCTTTTGTGTCGGGGCCTGTAGTTCCTTTAGTGCAGTGGCTTGGGTGTTCTGTAGGTCATCTATGCCTGAAACTCTGTTCTCCAGTGCAGTTGTTCGTCCGATTGTATCTGTGAGCAAATTCTCCAATTTTAACAGTTGTTCTGACAGTTTGTCAATGCTGGGCTGCATGGCCGCTGTGACTGCCTGGGAGAGTGCAGTCAGCACCTCCGGCGCTATTAGTTGGATAGCCTGAGTCGGGGAGCCCGACGCCATTTTGTCTCCACCAATCTGCGAGCGATCACAATCTTTTTTATGCAGGCGGGTGGACATTGGCGGCGCGGGGGAGGACAGAAATCTGTCCTTGCAGCGGGTGCTCTCAACGCTGCGAATTGCGAACCTCCGGTGCTCCTCTGGCGGCAAAGAACTTTGCGATTCGGGACTCGGGGCCCGGGAGCTCAGGCAGCGCGTGTCTGCCTCAGCTCAGTGCATCACGTGATCCTCAAAAAAGATAAATAATTAAAAAAAATAATAAAAGTGCACACCAAGGACATAAACAGGACAGACGTGAGAGTGAGGGAAAAAGGGAAATGGGAGGGGAAAGTTACATGTTAAAAGAAGAAAGGAGAGAGAGGGGAGAGGGTAAAACGTGTCCACCACCCTCTGAGTGAAGAAGAACTTCCTAGCATTCGTCTTGAATCTGTCTCCTTTCAGTTTTTCTGAATGCCCTCTTGTTTTTGATGTCCCCGCTAGTCTGAAGAATCTGACCCTCTCCACCTTCTCTATGCCTTTCATGATTTTATGTCTCTATCATGTCCCCTCTAAGTCTCCGCTTTTCCAGGGTAAGGAGCCCCAGTTTCTCTAGCCTTTCAGTATATGAAAGGTTTTCCATGCCCTTTATCATCTTTGTTGCTCTTCTCTGGACCCTCTCGAGTATCGCCATATTCTTCACCGCTGCCGCACATTGCGCTAACGGTTTCAGGGTCCTATCTATCAGTACACCCAGGTCCTTTTCCTGTTCGGTCTTTCCCAGAGTTACACCTGACATACTATACTTGTGATCTTTATTTTTTCTGCCTAAATGCATTACTTTTAACTACACTATAATCATGATAGGTTTTTAGGTGGATAATAAATAGTTTTAAATAAATAAAGTGAATTTCCCACTGCTTTGATGTCTGATGCAAAGGCTCTGCTCTGAGCTTAACATTCTGTAGGGCTGTGAAGCACTATCTGGAAAAGCTCAGAGAAGCTGGACAGTAGTCAGGAAAGCAAAGATGCAAATGGAAGAAAAAAATAGCCAATACAATAAAATGGGGGGAAAATACATTTTTTAGATAAGTTGGTAATAAGTAGGGCTGCACGTCAAGGTTAATGCCATGATTAACACATTAATTATTAATTGCGATTAAAAAAATGTAATCATATACAGCCACTTTCTGCCTCTCTCTAGCCACATGCACTCACAGCCGGCCTCTCTCCCTCCCCTCCTGATTCAGCTGCTTTTTTTGCCCCCAGTCGGCCTACCTTTAAATCACAGTCTTCAGCCGTGCAGGCTGGTAGTAGTCCTACAGTAAAGCTGCCTACACCGGGCCTTTCCCTCTGACCTAGCCTGCCCCTTCTGATGCACCTTCTTGTTTTCAGAAGAGGTGGGCCAGCTCAGAGGGAAAGGCCCGGTGCAGGCCACAGGCAGCCTTTCTGTAGGGCTGCTGCCAGCCTGCAGTGCTGAAGACTACAATTTAAAGGTAGGCGGGCTGTGAAGAGGGAGAGATAAGCAGCCGCATTGGATCCGGGAACAAGAGGTGGAGAGCAGTCATGTTGGGTTGGAAGAAGGAAATGCCAGACAGTGCTGGCCGCAGAGAGGGGGGAATTAAGAGAACCAGTGCAGGGCCGAGAGAGGGAGGGATGGATGACCTTGAAGGAAGAATTTGGGAAATTAGGAGAGATGCCTCTAAGGGAGGGAGTTAATTGAGAGTTGCACCTGGACCCTAGATAGGGAAGGGGGAGCGAGTTGGACCTGGGGGTTAGAGGGAGGAAATTGGACCTGGAGATGGCCTTGGGGTGGGGGAGGGGGGGAGACAGCCCTGGGAGGCCTGGCTCCCTCCAAAGTTGCAGTACCTGTTCAACTGCTGATGGGACAGCCAAAGCCTCATCAGCCAAAGAAATCTGCTGCCCGAGTCGCCCCCTTCCTCCTCATACTGCCTCAGCAGCAAGGAAGTTAGCGGCATGCCTCCAGCCACTGACACTTGCACTCCCCAAGCATGACTCAAGTATGCTCAGGGGGCACTCGGAGAAATTGGAAGGGGACAGGTTTAGAACAAATGCTAGGAAGTTCTTTTTCACTCAGAGGGTGGTGGATACATGGAACGCGCTTCCAGAGGCTGTTGTAGACAAGAAAACATTAAATGGTTTCAAAGAAGGTTTGGATAGATTCCTAGAAGAAAAAGGGATTGAGGGGTATAAATAGGTATAGACCATTGCTCAGGCAATGGGCCTGATGGGCCGCCGCGGGAGCGGACCGCTGGGCAGGATGGACCTATGGTCTGCCCCAGCGGAGGCAACTTCTTATGTTCTTATGTTCTTATGAGTGTCAGCATCGGCAGCTGGAGGCACCCTGTTGACTTCCTCACTCTTTAGGCAGCTCAAGGAGGAAGGAGGCAGCTTTGGCAGTGGATTTATAGTTTATTATTTACAACCAACCATACACAATTAAAAAACAACAAAAGAAAAATGTCAAAAAACATCAAAATTATCAAGTCATATAAAAAAGCATCACCCATCATACTTCATCTTACAAAACAGAGGACCTTTTAACAAGTTTTTAATTTCCAAAAATCTTTTTGTTGCTTGATGTATTCTGGCAGCCTGTTCCACTCAGCAGGTCCCGCATAGGAAAGAACTAGATCTCAAAGTCTGTAAACACAATTTCTTATGAGTTGGAATAACCAAATTACAACGTGTCGTAGAGCATAATGGTCAGTTTCTTTGACTGGCAGTTTTAGCATTTCCACCAGCAAAGGAGGGAGAGGAAATGAGTGGCCTCCCAGTCATTAAAAATGTAATCGAAATGCAGCCTTAGTGGTAACATATACTGCTGTCAACCTAATCCTTGACTCGAATATGTGGAGAAAGTACTCTAACCCAGTGGTTCCCACCAGGCCAATTGGGTTTTCAGGATAGCCCTCATGAATATGTATGGAGCAGGTTTGCATGCCTGTCACTTCCATTATATGCAAATCTCTCTCATGCATATTTATTAGGGCTATCCTGAAAACCCAATTGGCCTGGTGGTCCTCCAGGACAGGGTTGGAAACCACTGCTCTAATCAAACACCTCCACTTCACTATGATTGCATCTCTATATGCCTAGATTTGAGTATATGTCCTGTTGTGCCACCAATATTTTATGAATATGCTGCTATATCCCTTAGTAAAATGTGAATGTACCCTTAATCGTATGCCCCAATCCTATGCCGTGTAATGTGAACATATCCTTATTCCTATGCCTCGAAAACATTGCAAATGTATCGCTGTAATCCATACTGGGCTCCTGGGGAAGACGGGGCTAAAAAAAACTAACTAAATAAATACGGAGTGCAAAAGTGACATTGTGAGGCTTGATGAAGGGGAACAATACATAGGAGACATAGGAGACTATAAGGAAATGGTAGCATTGCTTAACAGATATTTCTGTTCTCTGATCACAGATGAAGGACCACAGAAGACAAACACAAATAGGAATGCTTTCTTGTTGGCCGCCGACGCCATCCAATCAAACGTTGGACACCCCCAACGACTTACAATGCTGTTGAATGCCTCCTGAGATAGAGTCCATTCTTCAGGATCTAGGGTCTTCCATCTTAGAAAATCCGTGTCCACTCCTGCTGCATGTTCTGCCGAAAGAGCTGGTAGGTGGGTCTCCAGCCACTGAAACAACGTTTGAGCTTCCAGGTAGAGAATGACACAGGGAAAAAATTTGCCCCCATCCCCACAAGTCTCAAATAGTTACGATTCTGAACTTATTTTATAAGTATAAAAAGAAACAATATTCTGTACAATTGTCATTTTATAAACACAAATAATACAGAGCAAGGATCAACAAAACCCCTGTCTCCCCTCCACAAATATGCTCTCCACTATCGAGAAAACTGAATAAGCCAAATTATTACACAATGCTACACAGAAAAATCATGCTATCAGAATATTGCAGTCACACATGACAAGAATAGTGTTAGGGGAGTGCAACTAGGGCAACTGCCCCCCCTCCCCCTGGTCAGAGAGAGCCCTAAGTCAGCTGGAACCTAAAGAAGCACGGCCTGGACTTTGTGATCCCCAGTTATGTCTAACACTAGCAGGATACACATTTCAAATCTGATATATTCCAATCACAAAATAGAAAATTTTTTTCTACCTTTTATGGTCTGTTCATTTTATTTTTCAGATCATGTTGGTCTCAGGCGCTGGTCTCTGTTTTCATTTGTCTTCTCTTAACTCACTTGCCAGGGTCTCCTGACCATTTGACATTTCTTCTTTTTCCATGCTCGCCATCCATCTTCTGTCTCTGTGTATGTATTGTTCTCCATGGTCAGCATCTCCCTTCTCTATATCTCCTATGCATCCCTTCCTGGTGTTTCTCCTGTGCTCATCTCCTTACCTTCATCGTCTCACCATTCTATGATCCCCCCCCCCTGTGTACAGGGAGTGGGGGAAGAGAGAGATCCAGGGTGCATCTCTCCCACTCCCTCTACTGACACATCCAACATTTCTCCCTCTCTCATCCCCTGGATCAGGTGCAGCATTTTTCACCATTGCCCATCAGCCCCATGCCCATTTCTCCTTCTATCACCTCTCTCCAGCACCATGCCTTTCCTCTTCCTCCATTACTATGTCTAACATTCCTCCCCCTTGAATTCCCTTTAATCTGTCCCCCTGTTACCTCTCCACCACTATATCCAACATTTCTCCCTCTCAACCTTCTCTTCCCCATGTATCTCTACCTCATTCCTCTCTCTCTCTCACTATGCCCAACAATTTTCCTCTTTCTTCCTTTCCCCATGTGCATCATCTCTTTCCCTCTCACTCATATACTCATGCCCAACAATTCTCCCTTTCTATTCCCTCCCTCCCTTGTATCCCAACTTCATGTCCCCTCCCTTCCTTCTGTGTCCCGAGTTCGTGTCTCCTTCCCTGCCTTCGTCACAAATTCGTGCCCCTACCATGTCCCATGTGTGCTCCTTTCTCCCTTTGTTCCACGTCAATATCCCCTCTCTCCCTTACTTGTTTTCTTCAGGGCCATCCAGCTGGGCATGCCCCACCTCTGCCAAAGCTGACCCAGAAGGCTTCCCATCGATGTCAGAGCTGAGGTCCTTCCAGGTCAGCTGGGGATCCCAGTTACCTCAACAGTCCTCCTTCCAAGCTGGCTGCTCCTTCCTGCCTTCAGCAGCACTTGTTTGCAGAGACTTGGGTTCCAACAAAACATCATATCCCCAACCAAGAATTCAAGAAACAATTACATCATCAAGAACTAATCTATAATTGGGGCTTAATGTCCTCATGAGACAACCCCTACCTACCCGAGTTAAACTGTGCCACAAACTGTTCCATGAATGCCAGTACTTTCTTTTAACTCCAATTTCATTTCTAACTGATTTTCTACTCAATCAATATTATAGGACTTTTCTTCATTGGGCTCTGAGAATTTTAGATCAGGCATGGGTGGAGGGTGAGATACTCTCCTTTGAGGATTTAGTCAGTGAGTAGTGACCTCTTTCATTAAAACCAGCTTTGAAATTTCCTCAGTTCCAAGGGGCGGGAAGAATTAGAATTGGGAGAGCCCGCCTCGTCCACTGTGACCCCTCAGCCTGCTATAGAGCTTGGAGTGTTCCTTCTCCACATCTCAATGGACTTACACCTTCAGCCACTTGTTTAAGGTATCCTACAGCTGCAATTCTCACTGAAAATTGATATTAAATTTTCTATTGATGGCTCTCCAGACTTTTTCCTGGTAGCCAGAACTTGTGCTGGAGGAATTGTGGTGATAAGGGCACTTTCTTTCATGTCTGGTGGACTTGCTCTGTTGAGCAATCTTTTTGGTCACTGATGATACAAACTTTAAGTGACATTATGACTGTTCCTTACCCTCAACAAGTGGATTATTGCCTCCTACATTACCAAAGTTTCTCCAACTGGTTGAACAGTTGTGACTCCAATTTAAAATTCACCATGGATTATTCTAGGAGCCAGCTGGAATACTTAGATTTGAAAATCATTCAGGAAGAAGATCATTTCAATTTTGATGTTTATGTGAAACCCACAGATAGAAACACATTTTTAAATTTTCGTAGTTGTCATCCAGCAAGTCTGAGAATGAATTTGCCTTTCTCTCAATTCTTACGATTGAAACGAAATTGCTCCATGATGAAGAACTTTTATCGACAATCTAAATGCTTGATACAAAAATTGGAGCTTCGAGGCTACCCGAAGAAGATTTTGAAAAAAGCCTTTAAAAGAGCAAAATACTATCACAGGGATTGGTTATTACTGAAAAAAGTTCCAAGCAAGGAAGACTTCAGAGGGTGGTGGTCAACGGCACCCTCTCTGAGACATCGGAGTGCCACAGGGCTCAGTCCTGGGCCTGTTCCTTTTTAACATATTCATAAGGGACTTGACCCGAGGGCTTCAGGGTAAAGTAACACTATTCGCTGATGACGCCAAACTATGTAATATAGTGAGTGAAAGAAATCTGCAGGATAGTATGACGCAGGATCTGCTTACGTTGGAAAACTGGTCCTCATAGAAACATAGAAATAGACGGCAGATAAGGGCCACGGCCCATCCAGTCTGCCCACCGCAATGACCCTTCCCCACCTAACTCAGTGAATAGATCCCACGTATCTATCCCATTTGGCCTTAAAATCAGGCACGCTGCTGGCCTCAGTGACCTGAAGTGGAAGATTATTCCAGCAGTCAACCACTCTCTCAGTGAAAAAGAATTTCCTGGTGTCACTGTGCAGTTTCCCTCCCCTGATTTTCCACGGGTGCCCCCTGGTTGCCGTGGGACCCTTGAGAAGGAAGATATCTTCTTCCACTTCAATGCGACCCGTGAGATACTTGAACGTCTCGATCATGTCTCCCCTCTCTCTGCGTTCCTCGAGTGAGTAGAGCTGTAACTTATCCAGCCTTTCCTCGTACGGAAGATCCTTGAGACCCGCGATCATCCGGGTTGCCATTCTCTGCACCGACTCTAGTCTCAGCACATCTTTTCGGTAATGTGGCCTCCAAAATTGCACACAGTACTCCAGGTGTGGTCTCACCATGGATCTATACAATGGCATAATGACTTCAGGCTTATGGCTGACGAAACTCCTGCGTATGCAACCTATGATTTGCCTTGCTTTGGAGGAAGCTTGCTCCACTTGATTGGCAGCCTTCATGTCCTCACTGACGATCACCCCTAGGTCACGTTCTGCTTCAGTTCTTGTTAGGATCTCGCCATTTAGGGTGTAAGTCTTGCATGGATTATGGCTGCCCAGGTGCATGACTTTGCATTTTTTGGCATTGAAGCTGAGTTGCCAGGACCTAGACCAGCGCTCCAGTAGTAGTAGGTCGTGCATCATGTTGTCGGGCATTGAGTTTTTGTCTGTTGTACTCTTGGCCACTACATTGCTTAGTTTGGCGTCATGGCAGCTGGGCTTAGTCCTCGACATGGCAGCTGGGCTTCAACGCTAAGAAATGTAAGGTCATGCATTTCGGCAGCGGTAATCCATGCAGAACTTACACCTTAAATGGAGAAACACTAGCTACGACTTCAGAAGAACGAGACTTGGGAGTAATCATCAGTGCAGACATGAAGGCTGCCAAACAGGTAGAGAAGGCCTCATCCAAGGCAAGGCAAATGATGGGATGTATCAATAGAAGCTTTGTCAGCTGCAAGCCTGAAGTCATAATGCCACTGTACAGAACCATGGTGAGACCTCATCTGGAATACTGTGTGCAATTCTGGAGGCCACATTACCGTAAAGACGTGCTTAGAGTTGAGTCGGTTCAGCGGATGGCCACTAGGATCTCTCGTATGAGGAAAGACTAAACGAATTACAGCTCTACACTCTAGAGCACAGGTGTCAAAGTCGGTCCTCGAGGGCCAGAATCCAGTCGGGTTTTCAGGATTTCCCCAATGAATCTGCATGAGATCTATTTGCATGCACTGCTTTCAATGCATATTCATTGGGGAAATCCAGAAAACCCGACTGGATTCCAGCCCTCGAGGAGGGACTTTGACACCCCTGCTCTAGAGGAACGCAGGAAAAGGGGGGACATGATTGAGACATTTAAATACATCACAGGGCATGTCGAAGGGGAAGACGACATCTTCTTTCTCAAAGGACCCTCGGTCGCAAGGGGACACCCGCTCAAACTCAGAGGAGGGAAATTTAATGGTGACACCAGGAAGTATTTCTTCACAGAAAGAGTAGTAGAACACTGGAACAAGCTTCCAGTGCAGGTGATCAAGGCCACCAGCGTGCTTGACTTTAAGAATAAATGGGACATCCACATGGGATCCTTACGAGGGTCGAAATAAGGAACTAGGACATTAGCACTCAGACTTAATGGGGGGGTCAGCAGAGTGGGCAGATTTGATGGGCTGTAGCCCTTTTCTGCCGTCATCTTTCTATGTTTCTATGTAACCAAATAGATGACACCATGACCTGTGTATTAAAATGTTCAGCTTGAGGTAGTGAGATTGCAACTATTCTAAAAGAAAATTGGAAAATCATAAAAACGAATCCAATTTTTGAGAACATGGATTTACGAGTCGCATTTTCAAGGGAAAGAAATCTCAGAGACATCTTATCTCCCACAGTATGCAACATGGATAATCTTATTGATAAGAATCTGTTACCAGCTGGATTTTTTAAATGTGGTAGATGTAACATTTGTACAATTACTATATCTCAAAAAGAATTTGTAAACCCAACAGATGGAAAAACATATTCTATAAAACACTTTTTGACCTGTTCCTCTGACCATATCATATACATCATCTCCTGTCCTTGTAACAAATTCTATGTAGGAATGTCAACTAGATCATTTAAAACAAGAATGACGGAACAGAAATCGAATTTGGAACGTGAGAGATTAAATGCTCCCTGCAAACAAATGCAGCATAAGTTTAATGATCTTAAGTGCTTTTGAATTGACAAGGAGACACAGAACATCCGGGGTGGAGATAGGCAAAGAAGACTTCTCCAATGGGAGACACGTTGGATATTTAGACTGGGCACTGTAAAACCTAGAGTTTGAATACGATCGTGGATTGGGGTTCATTTTTCTAAATACATTTTTTAGTTAAGTATTTTTTGCATTTTAGAATTGAATTTTTGTGAATCGCAATTTCTAGCATAGTAATAATAATAACTTTATTTTTGTATACTGCAATACCACAAAACAGTTCAGAGCGGTTTACAGGGTAAGAGACTGTACATTTACAGCGAAGTTATAGCATATCAGAAAACAGTTCAGAGCACTTTATGCAATGGAGGTGCAGTATTAAGTAAAATCACGCAGGCACTGAAACTTAATCTACAAAGTGAGTTCTTAAGCGCATGCGTTGGCGTTTGCTAGTTGTCAGCGCCATTTTGCTTCACAGTGAGTAACTCTATTTAATGTTTTTAGTATTATCTTCAAGGCATTATAGATATGTAACGTGTTATTTTATGAATTTGTTGTAGCTATAACTCGGGTGAAATGGGTCCCCGTTGGGCAGTATGAACTTGATCTTGCTACAACAACGATATCAGTTACCTTGAGATAAGTGCCGAACATTGTTCTTTATTTTGCACTAAGCAGTAGCACTTTTCTCACATCCATAGTGATTCTGAGCTCGATGAAAGATCCCCTCTCCTGCACAAGCTGACAAGAAACCGTTTAGGATTCAACAGCGCAGGCATCTGAGAGCACAGTGTTGAAGATTGTAGATAATCAAATATAGAAGTCTTGTTGTTTTGTTAATCTAGCGACTAAGTGGACTTGTTTCCATTGTGTTATAATTCAGTGTTTGCTCCTACATTTGAGACCACCTGGAATTCCCAGGTCAGCCCACAAATTTGCCACATCTTTTTTTGTGGTGGCTGGAAACGCTCTACCGTACCACCATTGGACACTGTTTTGGTAAAGCTGGACTATATTTGCTTGAAGTCCTATATATATGGTCGATTTGGGACTCATATTTGGAGTGACGAGCACAGTCATTGCATCACTGCTAGATTTCCTTCACAGCCTATTTAGTCAAGGTAAAAGTGCTCTTAAGCAGTGCCTTTGATTTGGTCGATCAAGCCATTCTGATTGAGTGTTTGGAGTCAATTGGCCTTTCAGGGTTTTTTGACTAAACGATCTTATCAAGTCTATAGTGATAATAAACAATCCAGCAGCTGGGTAAACTCTTGCGGAGTGCCGCAGGGCTCTCCCCTATCCCCAACATTGTTTAACATTTATCTCGCCTCACTAGGGAACTTATTGCAAAGCATAAAAGTCAAATTCTACATCTATGCAGACGATATCGCTATTGTCATTCCCCTTACATCCCTGTCATCAGAAACAAACAATCATCTGTCATTCATCCTGAAATAGATCGGATTATGGATGACTGAATTCAAACTAAAACTCAACTCAGACAAAACCAAATTTTTCTTAGCAAGCCCAAATGACAAAATTAAAGACTCAACAATTTTGGTGAATGGTCAGGCCTTCCCTATTGAAGATTCCTTAAAAATCCTGGGAGTGACTCTGGACCACCACCTTACCCTAAATATATACACGGATTTACTGGTTAGGAAATACCTCTCAACATTATTGGAACTCAGAACCATCAGAAAATATTTTGACGCAGTCTCATTCCACTTACTGGTTCAATCTTCCATTCTTAGCATACTTGACTACAGTAACAACATTTATTTGGGAACCTTAAAAAAAAAAAAAACCTCCAAAGACTCTGAATCATTCAAATTTCGGCAGTTCGACTGATTTTGGATTGAAAAAATGGGAACACATTAGCCCCTACTACCAAAAACTTCACTGGCTACCCCTGGAAGCACGAGTTTTGTTCAAATTTTTTTGCCTTTGTTATAAATCAATTTTTGGCCTGGCCCCTATGTACCTGGTTTCTGAATTTAATCTGGACAGTCCTATTAGGTCCACATGCAGAATTCACATGTTCACCTTCCCATCTTTAAAGTACTGCCACTACAAAAGATTCCTGGACAGAACTCCTGCCTCCCAGACAGTAAAATGGAATGACTGGCTGGGAAACATTATCATGCATTCCTCATCCTACTTCAATTTTAAAAAAGCAATAAAAACAAATTTGTTCAATCGATTGTAACCTAAAAATCTTAGAACGTATCACTACTCCCAACCTGTACCTTATATACGATGACTTTGTATTGTACTACTTCGCCTGATGAAGGAAACCTCAGAACCGTGTGTTCCCTGTGGGCTTTCCTGCCCTTCCATGTCCATAAATCTCCCCCACCTATAACAGTTCAATGAGGCAACAGCGGTTGCAGGAATTGCGAGAACTGGTCCACACTGACATCGGCGCTTACCAGCCTCAGCTAAAATCCACTTCCCCTTACTGTCTGCCAGTAAGAGACAGCAATTTAAGCTGCAACACAAGCAGGTGCTTTCTGATAGAATATCGAAGAAGGATTTCTTCCTCATGTTATGCAAGAACACAACACCTGACACCTTTTACAATTCTGCAAGATCTATTGCTATTCAATTACTTTTCAGTATGACTTACTTCAGAGCACTGACTCCTGGTCCTTTACAGGATCACTTCGAAATAGCTTGGCACAGAAGGCTCTTCCTAGGTTTTGCACAAAAGCTTTGGATCGTGTAAGAGTTTGTCACTGGTTTAGCTGGCCCTTTCCATGGGAGGAAGGGAAGTGTGAAAGAGGAGGATTTGAGCAGAGGATGGCACTGGCTCTCTTCACCTCAACATTTTAAGGATTATTACAAAGTACAACATTTGCAACTTTACTGACATCATGAAAATAAGAGGGCAAAAGGCTAGTAGATACAGAAACCCTACACATGCCAAAGCTACTAATGCACCTCATTCCTGCCCTGTGGTATCCTTTGTAGTACTCAAGCACCAAGACATCCATACACACAAACCCTACTAATGCACCTCATTCCTGCCCTACTGCTTCCTCTGCTGTTTCAGTACTGAGATGTCCACACATACGCCTAATTCCTGCCCTGCAACATCCTTTGTAGTACTCGAGCACCAAGACATCCATACACACAAACCCTACTAATGCACCTCATTCCTTCTCCGCAGCATTCATCACAATGAACATGCATGGGTTATCTCCACTGTATGCAAATCTAATGAATATTCATGCTGCATTTCCTGAAAAGCTGAGCAGATCCTCTGTGCGTATGCTGGACTTGCACCTGAGAAAGGATACAGTCTCTTCTCGGGCCTTAGCAATAACCAGGTTCTCCATCATTTGCCGCTGAAGGGAAAGGGTCTAAAAAGAAAAAGGCAACGGGCATGTTAGCAGTTCACCAGGATGGCATGGGATGGTCTCGCATCCGGTACATAACTTACTCCTCTCTCCCCTATTGCTTTTCTTTCTGAAGTAACAGAGAAGGTTCCAGCAAAGACTACACATTGTTGTACTGAGATACAGTTTACGTGGGGGATGCTGAAAAGTTCTCAGCCCAACCAAGCAACTTCCTGAATTCTGCCACTGTAGCTGAAAAGAGTGTTCTCTTATTTTGTTAGGTGCCAATCTGCAGAAATTAAATTCTCTGTTTTGACACTGTTTCAGATCATCAGCACCCCCTTGTATAAGACCCTTCTCATCTCAGTTCTGTTGATTTTACTCGTACTTGCCAAGGAAGTTTTCTGCAGAGCCTGCTTAGGGTTCAGACGAGCCAGCCGGGCCTCATAAGCTGCCTTCAGTTTCTGGTTTTGCCGTGAAGCCTCCTCTAATGGGGTCAGCTCCCTGGAAAGACACACAGAGCCAATTCTGCTACAAGGATTCACACCACCAAACATACAGTATTAGACCACGAGAAACACAAAGTGGCAGATCAATGGCAAGTGTAAATGGGAGTGCTGAAGTACGTGATTTACAGTATTTCTGTAAGTTATGTGCATACGTGCGAGACAGGTGCAGTTCTGTGCTCTCTTATTGAAGTCACTTATGTTACAGAACTGTCTTTTAACCACACTAGTACCAAGATTTATGGGCTCCTTTTACTAAGCTACGCTACTGGTTTTAGGGCGCCATCCTAGAGCTGGTCTTAGTTCCAGCCGCGTGCTAGTTTTCTGCATGTGCTAAAAACGCTACCGCAGCTGAGTCAAAGGAGTCCTATATGTTTATTTCTATGTAAACTATCCAACACTAGCACCAAATTCAAATGCAAATTGCAACATTATAACATTTTCTCTTACAGATAAACTTACTACCTTATCAATATAAAAAACTTTTTTTATGTTTTCTCCTGTCTGCACAAAGCAGCAACTGACCTAACACCGAACGCCATCGTTGAATGGCAGCGATGCAAGAGATAGTTGCTCCAGGGCCAGCATCTCCCCATCAAATCCAATCACTTCTGATCTCAAGGATCTACTTGAATGATAAGGGTACCACCATGGAGAGAGTTTAGGCAACGACAGAAATCAATTTAGACTGGGCCGGCAACCAATGCAATTTTTTTAAACCCTGGCGTTATATGTGCTGTTCATAACAAAATGAGCTGCCGTGATGATCTACGCCTCGCTTTAGCGATTCTGAGGTAAAGGGCGTTGTAATAATCTGACCTTGATAAAACCATCCCTTGCACAATAGTCCTGAAATCATGGGCTTCACATGCTTTTGTAGTTTTAACATTCTGACATTTCATAGTTAAACCCAAGTCTAACGGGTAAACTAACTCCCAATAGAGATTCAGGCCATAGTTTCTCACCACTCCTTCCAACACGCCTATCACTTAATGCATGGCTACTCCAGTCCTCTATCCTCCGCAAACATTGATTCAAATAGAAATGCAAATCTGATCATCAGCATATTGTGGGTAATGTACCTGCAACTGGTCAAAACACTTCTCCAATAGATGCCATATAAATATTAAAACAATAGCACTGACAAAGTCGACCCCCTAGGAACCCCCTCCCCACTGGGGCCTCTTTAGAAGCCATAAATCCATCATAGGTATTCCCAAATATGACTTAAACCACTGTAATACCTTACCCCCCATATCTAATCTTTCTAGTTTCCATAACAGAAGCTTTAAATTCACAGAGTCAAATGCACCAGACACATTAATAGAAACCGTACAGATGGCTGATAAAGTAACTGCTCTGAGCTCAGCGTCCTTTAGAGACTGCACAATACTTGATAACTTTTACAATTTGCAAGAACGATTGCTATTAAATTACTTTTCAGTAAAAAGAAATATGACCTTTACACCCCTAGACTAACTTCAAAGCACTGGCTCCTGTTTAAATAGCTTACTATCCTTTTACAGATAGAAACATGATGGCAGATAAAGGCCAAATGGCCCATCCAATCTGCCAGTTTTCCACCACTTCTTATCCACTAATATACCTAAAAAAATGTCTTGTCCCCCCCGTTTGGTTTTTTTTTACCGTGTTGGCTATTTTTTCTTCCATTTGCATCTTTGCTTTCCTGACTACTCAACCAGCTTCTCTTAACTTTTCCAGATATTTTTGCCTGTCTTCCTCTTTCTGCGATCTTTTGTAGTTTATGAAAGCTAACTTCTTCTTCCTTACCTTGCCCACTGCTTTCCATTATCTTTCTCAAATCTCCTCATTCCATATGCTCCACAGCAACTACTGACAGCTCCCTCTTTCCGTCACATCTGCTCCAGTGTTGTCGCACCTTCCCTTGAAATTCCAACCCTCTCTCTTAAACAGAGCTTCAAACCACACAAACCATAAAGGCGTACTTGCTTAATTAACCGTCTCTGCAAAACTGATTCTTTCTGATCTTCTCTTCTTATTAACTGCCAGCAATGCACACCTTGCCTTTTTGGCTTTTTCCTCCCTTTTTATTTTTCCAGATCCCCTATTACATTGTAATTTTTGTCCTTTTGTTTCTTTCTCTGCGTCTTCTATTTTTATTTATTGTTGTTTAAATCTTTATTGATTTTCAGACTTTGATAATGCAATACAATTGGTAAATCATAAATACTGTATGTAACGCACTAATAACTATACAATTATTACATTAATCATTTACTCCCATCCTCATCTTAATTATTAATACAATAGTACATATGTGATTTCAATATTATAAGTAAATATTTTAACTCCCTGCTTATTTATTGTTGTCTTTTTAATCTTGTGGTTTTAAACCCCTTTATTTTCAGTGGTATAGTGAGGGTAGGAGGTGGCGTCACACTCTCGCCCTCCATTCCCACCCCTGTACCTCTTTAAATCTTCGCAAGCACAAGAAGCTTCTCCGGCCTGCTGCTTGTACTGGCTTTCCCTCTGACATCACTTCCTGGCCCCACAACCCGGAAGTGATTGAAGAGGGAACCAGGCCAGCACGACCAGCAGACTAGAGTAGTTGCTTGCACTGGCAAAGATTTTAAAAGAGGTACATGGGGGTGGAGATGGGAGGGCACAAGCATGGCATGGATGGGAAGGGGGGCGGAGAGGTGTTGGCACCTCCACCAAGACGGCGCCCGGGGTGGTCTGCCCCCACCCTCCCTTACTACGTCACTATTTTAAATAATATTGTAAACCGGTAAGATATTTTATAATGATTCTGTTGTACATCAAATAAATTTGAACTTGAATTTTGTCAAAATGATATGGGAGACGTGAGGAATGGAATATTATGAGCTGCATTAAAGGCTGAGGCAAGGGGTGTTTTGATAAATGAGGGTTGAGAAAGAAGCAACTGTGGGAGCAGAGAGTACTGTTATTCAGGGAACAGCTGAAGTACTGGGAAAATTGCCCAGGGTCCCAAGGAGCAGCGAGAGATTTGAACTCACAACCTCAGGGTGCTGAGGCTGTAGCTCGAACCACTGCGCCACACTCGTGCTGTAAAAGAATGTTGCTCCCAACACGGTATTTCTTTCATCATATGCATGCTACTTGTGTGGAGAAGCCCAATAAAAGAGGAGAGGAACTGTGCCTGGCGCTTGCAGCTCCTCCTCCTGCCTGCGGCCACCGTTCTCCTTCCCTCAGCTAAGAGCCGACAGAGAGGAGAGCAGCAGCTGCCGGCTCAGCAAGTGGTTTGCCCCTCTGATTACTACAAACTCTAAGGATAGAAAAAGGTTAGATAAGTCAATCTCCCTCTTACATTTAGATGCGACGAAAAGATGAGCTCAGATTCTCCAAGCAGGGGAAGTCACTCCTGCAGTTCAATATGATGGAGTCTTGCTAACTTGTCCTTCCCTCCCCCTCATGATTGATTTTGGGAGGTACTACGTTTGACCATGTCACCCATAGATTTTTCATAGAAACGTAGAAACATGATGGCAGATAAAGGCCAAATGGCCCATCCACAGAAACCATTATCTCTAAGAGATCCCACGTGCCTATCCCAGGCTTTCTTGAATTCAGACACAGTCTCTGAATCAATCACCTCTTCCGGGAAACTATTCCACACATCTATCACCCTTTCTGTAAAAAAGTATTTCCTTAGATTACTCCAGAGCCTATCACCTCCTAACTTCATCCTATGCCCTCTTATTGCAGAGTTTCCTTTCAAATTAAAGAGACTCGACTTATGTACATTTATATTATGTAGGTATTTAAATGTCTTCTGCCTTTCCTCCAAAGTATATAGATTGGGATCTTTAAGTCAGTCCCACCCACCATTTTAGTAGCCTTCCTCTGGACCGACTCCATCCTTTTTATATCTTTTTGAAGGTGTGGCCTCCAGAATTGTACACAATATTCGAAATGAGGTCTCACCAGAGTCTTATTCAGGGGCATCAATACCTCCTTTTTCCTACTGGCCAAACCTCTCCCTATGTAACCTAGCGTCCTTCTAGCTTTCGCCGTCACCTTTTCAACCTGTTTGGCCACCTTAAGATCATCACATACCATCACACCCAAGTCCCGCTCTTCACCCCTAAACTGTACCATTCTCTCGGGTTTTTGCAGCCCAAATGCACGACCTTGCATTTCTTAGCATTAAATTTTAGCTGGCAAATTTCAGACCATTCTTCAAGCTTCACCAGGACTTTCAGGCTATTTATTTGGCCATACCTTGGCATTTGTCTCAAATATTCATTTTATACCATCCTCACTACTCCTTGAGATCCGAGACAGGCTTGTAGGTTTTCTGTTGATGAATTGCCACAGATATGATCTGCAGAAACTAGGGCCATGGCTATTTTGGTGGCAGGTCCTGTCCTTTGGAACAAATTACCTGATCATTTGCGGAGCAGGAGAGAATTGTGACAGTTTAAGACATTTTTTTAAACACATTTATTTATGAAAGCTTTTTGCTGAATGGATAGAAGGGGTTTTATGCTATACGGTAGCATACATGGATGATGTCGCTGGCTGTACTGGTGAAGTTTTTTAAAATGTATTTTAATGTTTTTATTTGTTTTAAAATGTGTGCATTCTTTGACTCACCTAGGTTTAGGTGGGCTACAAGTTGTTTTTAACTAAATAAACAAACAAATATCATAATAAAATGATATATAACACTAGAGTTGCCAAATTTTCATCCATAGAAGTGTATCTGGCATTGGCTGTTGAATAGTATTTATTCATTTTCAGTATTTAGACACCACTTATAGCCTATGTGGCTTACATTCAGGTACTCAAGCATTTTTCCCTGTCCTGGTGGGCTGACAATCTATCTAATGTACCTGGAGCAATGGGGGGATTAAGTGACTTGCCCAGGGTCACAGGGAGCAGCGTGGGATTGAACCCACAACCTCAGGGTGCTGAGGCTGGAGCTCTAACCACTGCGTCGTGTTTGATTTCTATCCTCTTTCTATGTATGCGTCCCCTGTGTTTATCCCACACCTGGCTGTTTTTGACTTCCTCACCTCTCCTGGAAGGGTGCTCCAGGCATCCACTACACACTTCTTGGTCACAATAGAGAAAAGAAATGTTTAACTATGAGTGTTATTCTGCTCAAATGTCACAAACATTCCCAGCCTACCCCAATGACAGGGGTGTTATCTACAAGTGGTAAATAAAGAGAGATGTAGGTGCTAGCTCCTACTTTCTCATCACCTATACATTATCCTGGCAGACAGTGAAGCAAGCAGAAAAGCATAGCCACACTCACCATCACCAAAGACTTCTTACTTTTTAGCACTGTGGTCCTCAGCTTCCTGAAGTTTCTGAAAGATTTCTGGGGATGGAAAGGACGAGAGCCTCCCTCCCTCATCGGACAGGACCTGCAAATGTTTAGAAGTCCAGGTAGCATGGGAAACCTTGGGGACAGTGGACTTCCCTGGGACCCTCCCTATAGGGAGCAAATTATAATACATAAAAAGTCAGTTTTAGATGGAAAACAACAGAGCCCAACACCTCCCGGCAGGCTCAAATCAGTCCCTGCATCTCTAGCACAAAATAACTAGCTGAATAAATATTTAAAAAGCATTGCAGGATATTAATATTAACGGAAGGATTCTGGATGCAGCTGAAGGCAGATAATGGGATTCACGCTATTTCCTACTTCTCAGCAGAACAAAGCAGCCACTCCAGACACTCATTTATAGCAAACTATTTATTAAAACACGCAGTACAAAAACAGACCATTCATCAGACAATATCTAACTAACCCAAGAAATACTCATAAACATAAGAAAATAAATAGAAAATAATGGAGCACAAATGGTCAAATATCAATTAACATTTTTATTGAACTTACTGTGCTTCTATCTTTGACTATGAGTTGGCTCTATCAACCTTTAAAAACAAACAGGTGCTTATTCCATTTACTGAGCGATTATTGCATTTGGGTTATATGTTCCTGAGCTGCAACTTGGACAACCTGGATGAAATTTAGAAACCATCCCATATCCTGAAAAGCAGCAATTAATGGGGTTTTGGATTACAGATTCTCTCCGTTTTACAGTAACCAGCAGGCAGCAATTACGATGCTGTCAAGGAGATTAGCCTGGGAAGGTGTAGGTGATATTTGGAGAACATTTCTAAGCTAGTCTGCCAATCTGTCTCTCCTGCCACTAGATCCCCCACCCAGGTACAGAACAACTGAGACCAACCTATCTTGGCTACTGTAGAGTTAACTCTTTCAAGACACTGTCCTGCCAGCTTCAGCATGCGTGAGGTGTCGGGCAACACCACCATGGGCCCATCTTCAGGAGAGCAAACAAACAGAAAAGTGAAATTTAGTTCCAGAGTGAAAAGACTTTATTCATAATAAAAGTTAGATAATGCCGAGCTCAAGATCCTCAAGCAATTTCAGTGAAACTTGTGCTAGCGTAACAGTACCGTGAACTGAGCCAGGAACAGAAACGCAGCACAAGCCACAAACAAAAGAGGCATAACTTTGTACCTTTTGATGCTGCTTCTTCCAGTAAGACCTGAGATATATAATTGATACTCTTCAGGTATTGGGTGTAAGCCTCCTATTGAGGGAGGGAGAGAAAAACCAGGAAAATCAGTACCATTTGAGAAGTGATAATCCCAGAGCACCGCATCATGGTGAGAATTTTTAAAACAGTCCTTTGATATCAAAATGCTGAAATATTTTAACACCAACCCACTTTCTCCAGAATGCTTTTATGTTTTGCTTACATATTCAGATATTGGTCATAGTTTGCTCATTACTGATCTGAAGAAGGGAAGCTAATCAATATATATATTAAAATTAGTCCAATAAAAAGGTATCATCTTTTTTGTTGTTCTTTTATTTCTATTTATTACCCCCAGACAAAAGAAAGGACTATGTAATATATTAGCAGGTAAATACCATTGGATGATCTAGGCCAGTGTTCTTCAACCTTTTGACACCTATGGGCTGGTGGAAATAAAATAATTATTTTGTGGACCGGCAGTTGAAGAACACTGGGCTAAGTCATAGAAACATAGAAAGATGACGGCAGAAAAGGGCTATAGCCCATCAAGTCTGCCCACTCTACTGACCCAGAGCCCGCCCCCATAATAGTACTAATTGTAACACCATTTTTTCCATTCATTTTTCATATATACACACAATAGAATTGTATTAACAACACATAATGGTTATCCATAAAATTAAAATACACAAAGCACACTGTATGCCTTTCAACATTCATTCCTACCAGAAAATAGATAACCCCATGCAAATGTAGGACCAAAAACTAAAAGTACTAATATTCACAAATAAACCCTAAGATGCAAGACTCTGCGAGCGGTACAACCCCAGAGGAAAAGAAACAAATGCATTTCCTCCTGAACAGAAAAATCAATCACTAAATAAAAAAATAAAAGCATTCCCCCTACCGTTGTTGGCTCTCCCCTCCATGTTGTGCCTTGCCTTCTGTCCTGCCGGTCCACGGTGCAATCAACGCGGCATCTTCGGGCCCGCTCCCTGAGTGCTGCATTGCACAAAGCTGTGGACAGCGGCTCCTCGCTCGTGTCCCTCACCTCACCTGGAAGCCTTCCCTCTGATAATGCGATATCAGAGAGAAGGTTTCTGGTTCAGGCGCAGGACACGCAGAGAAGCCTCTTCCCACGGCTTTGTGCACTGAAGCATTCAGGGAGCTGCCCGAAGACGCCGCGTTGATCGCATTGTGGACTGGCAGGAAGAACACTGTCTTCTGCCTCATGGATGTGCTGGCCCTGTGGACCGGCAGAAAATTTCTATGGACCGGCGGTTGAAGAACACTGATCTAGGCTAAAGGGAACAATCTGATTAGCTACTCATATTTCAGCATGTTGGAGCCAACATTTGTATCTTATCCTCAGGATGGCCACAAGAACAAATTATTCCAGTCCTGGATTTACCTTATTGTATACTGAAGGAACTTATAAACCTATGTTTTCTGCTGTTAGAATTGCACAGAGACCAGCATTCAGTGGTGAATGGACGACATTTGTAAAAGTATGTGAAGACATGAGAGGTCAAGTTCTGACCTTTGACCTTCTGACAGATTTATGTTGTAGGTGAGTTAATTAAGTATAATATTACTATAAACCATTTTCCTGAGTGATATGGAAATCACAATTTATAACATTATATAATGTAACTGCAAAGTTTGTATTTGGAATAGAGGATCTGGGTTTTGGCTCTCTCTTTCTCCCAGCACTGTCCTATTTTGCTACGATCACTGGTTATTAATAGATGGGAATCTAGAGACCTTGAACTGGACTATATCAGGTGCCCAGAAATACTGGTTACAGCTTGGTAAGAAATGTCTGGTTCCTTCAATGCCTCCGAGTACCTAAATACTAACATAAATAAAAGAAAATGTTCCTCCTGTTAGTGCAAAGGTAATAACTTTGAAAGAGATTTCTTTGACTGAATCACTTGGCCAAGTATGTTTGCTATTTCAGTTTCACGGCTGGGAATATTTTTGTTTTAACCTCAGTGTTTCACTCTGTGGGTTAGTTTGGGGATATTCTTTTTTTCCTGTTTGGGGCAGTTTCCAGGTCTGTTATTTCAAGAACTGGATTTTTCTCAAGAAACTTACTGTGATGATCAGAACTTCAACAGTCTTTATGATATGAATTCAAGTGCAAACTATCTGCCGCTCTAACAAATACTTTAAGTTATTTGAACATAAATGCACTATATTTAATAAATATCATCAACACGCAAAGTCAGAGTTAGAACCAAACATGAGCCCATCATATACTTTCTTGCACGGCTTGATTTAATTGTTGAGCAATATTTTTCTTTGATGAAACATTTGACCTTATCAATTCAATAACATCAAATCTCTGCTACAGACAAACAGGGCCATACTGTCACCTTATACAGATGAAAAGCAGCAACTTAAAACAAACTAGCATGCCAACAAAAAGGTCCTTGTGCCAACCCTAGCAGCTTAGTCTTCCTGAGCTCAAGACAACCATTTTACAAGTATCCAAAGGAAGCCCTGTCATTGTGGGACTCCCAGGGGCAGGAATCTGCCACAATAGGGTCTGAGAGGAGTCACTGGGGGAGGGCTCCCAGGAGCAGGGACCTGGAGTCTGAGAGGAGTCACTGAGAGAGGGGGCTCCCGGGGGCAGGGACACAGCTACAGCTGAGTCTGAGGGAAGTGACTGAGTGGGGAGCTCCCAGGGACAGGGACCCTACCACAGTCTGGTCTGAGAAGAGTCACTGAGGGAGGGGGCTCCCATGGGCAGGGAAACAGCTACAGCTGGGTCTGAGGGAAGTGACTGAGTGGGGAGCTCCCAGGGACAGGGACCCTACAACAGTCTGGTCTGAGGGAAATGACTGAGTGGGGAGCTCCCAGGGACAGGGACCCTACCACAGCCTGGTCTGAGGGAAGTGACTGAGTGGGGAGCTCCCAGGGACAGGGACCCTACCACAGCCTGGTCTGAGGGAAGTGACTGAGTGGGGAGCTCCCAGGGACAGGGACCCTACCACAGTCTGGTCTGAGGGAAATGACTGAGTGGGGATCTCCCAGGGACAGGGACCCTACCACAGTCTGGTCTGAGGGAAATGACTGAGTGGGGAGCTCCCAGGGACAGGGACCCTACCACAGTCTGGTCTGAGGGAAGTGACTGAGTGGGGAGCTCCCAGGGACAGGGACCCTACCACAGCCTGGTCTGAGGGAAGTGACTGAGTGGGGAGCTCCCAGGGACAGGGACCCTACCACAGCCTGGTCTGAGGGAAGTGACTGAGTGGGGAGCTCCCAGGGACAGGGACCCTACCACAGTCTGGTCTGAGGGAAATGACTGAGTGGGGAGCTCCCAAGGACAGGGACCCTACCACAGCCTGGTCTGAGGGAAGTGACTGAGTGGGGATCTCCCAGGGACAGGGACCCTACCACAGTCTGGTCTGAGGGAAGTGACTGAGTGGGGAGCTCCCAGGGACAGGGACCCTACCACAGCCTGGTCTGAGGGAAGTGACTGAGTGGGGAGCTCCCAGGGACAGGGACCCTACCACAGCCTGGTCTGAGGGAAGTGACTGAGTGGGGAGCTCCCAGGGACAGGGACCCTACCACAGTCTGGTCTGAGGGAAATGACTGAGTGGGGAGCTCCCAAGGACAGGGACCCTACCACAGCCTGGTCTGAGGGAAGTGACTGAGTGGGGATCTCCCAGGGACAGGGACCCTACCACAGTCTGGTCTGAGGGAAGTGACTGAGTGGGGAGCTCCCAGGGACAGGGACCCTACCACAGCCTGGTCTGAGGGAAGTGACTGAGTGGGGAGCTCCCAGGGACAGGGACCCTACCACAGCCTGGTCTGAGGGAAGTGACTGAGTGGGGAGCTCCCAGGGACAGGGACCCTACCACAGCCTGTTCTGAGGGAAGTGACTGAGTGGGGAGCTCCCAGGGACAGGGACCCCGTCAGACTACGTCCTACCTGAGGACGGTTGCTGCTGTCAAAGAGGAGGGCAGCGTTTGCCAGCTTCATGGCTTGTTGCAGGGGTTTCAAAGCCGCGTCTCCAGCCGGGGTCGCGGCCATTGCAACTCCGCCTTCCCGGAACTCTCTCTCCACGGCAGTGGGCATAGGGGGAGCAGCCTGCAGGCACCGGAAGTCTTTCAAGCCGGATCGTATTCGGAAAGGACGCTGAAACGACGAAATGCCGGCTTTTCTTCTGCGCATGCGCCACCCAGGACTACAGTTCTCGGAGGGTTTCGCGCTAGTCGCGGCTCGCGGTCGACGTTTGCGTGACGCAGAGACGTCATGAGTTGGGAATTCTCATTCAAGAAAGAGAGGGGGGGGTGGCAGAAGGGTTGAGCTCTGCTCCCTCTGTTTGTTGGGTGAACAGGAGCTGTGATACAACCCCCAAGACTAGTGTGACCATATGGCTTCAGAAAAAAGGGGACGGATAGAGACATCCGGGTTTTACTTCCACTGAAAGCAATAGAAGTAAGAACAGATTGAGACATCTTGGTTGCTTTCAATGGAAGTAAAACCCATGTCTCAATCCGTCCCCTTTTTTCTGGAGCCATATGGTCACACTACCCAAGGCCCAGGCGCCACCATCACTCCTTCCCTCTCTCAGGGGTCTCAGAGTCCCTCCTTGAAGGCCGCAATCCAGTTGGGTTTTCAGGATTTCCCCAATGAATATGCATGAGATCTATGTGCATGCACTGCTTTCAATGCATATTCATTGAGGAAATCCTGAAAACCCGACTGGATTGCGGCCCTATCTGGACCCCCTCCCTGGCACAGCTCCAGAGGTGCCAAGTTAAGCCAGGCCTGGTTGGGGGGGAAGGGTTCAGATTGAAAGGTCACTTGGACACACAAAGTCAGAGGCGTGAAGAAAGTATAAGAGGTTTATTACAGCATACCAGACTCTAGTGCAGTTAACAGCCTGCCTATTAGAGTGTTAGAATCAGGAAATGCATAGACTTTTATGCCCTTTTCACTAAACATATGCAAACTTAATATATGCAAAAACTACAATTTGTATTTGTTACTTCTATAACTTTTCTACAATTATTATTGGTCCTAGGCCAGCACTTATGATAGGTTCAGGGATACAACTTATAGTCCTATAGGAAACTAGCTCATTTCTCTGCTTATCTAAATCTTACAGGTCTAAATGTTACATGTACAGAAGGGCAGGGTACATCATGGCTCAAACTCTTATCTATTTACTTACAATGTGGTAAGGTAGGGACATACATTTTAGGCAGATGAGGTCAGTAGATTGTACACTGTTTTCAGCTATGTAGGCCAGAGCAATATTTTAAACAACAGTTAACCATTTCATGACCCTACAAGGTTACATCCCAAAGCAGTGTGGGATTTGTAGTCCCAGAGTCTCAACCCAGGTCCCATGATTAGGATTGCCATATGGCTCCAGAACATGTGGACTTAGTATGTCTACAGATGGACATAGGTCTCAGACTACAGGTACATCCTGATCTTCTCTCTCAGGGCCCAGTGGTCATAGTAGATCTGGATCGCTTGGCATGTCTGTTGAGAGTGCGGCAGTAGAGCACAAAGGATGCTCAGAAGTAGTTACTTCTACTCTCCTCAGAGCCAAAAAGCCTACAATGGTCTCCGCTTACACTAAAACACAGGAGACATTTCAGCACTGGTGCAAGAAAGAAAAGGTGAAGCCATTTACTGCTCTGATCTCAGTGGTGCTGGCTTTTCTCCAAGCAGGTCTTGACAAAGGTCTCGCAGGTGCATAGTTCAAGGTCTAAGTGGCATACCTTTCATGTTTCAGATCCCAAGAATGCAAAGCTCCCCTGGCTTCTTATCTTGACAAAGCCAGATTCCTGAAAGGGGAGCTAAGGCTCAGACCACCAGTAAAACAACTGTTTCTGACGTGGAACCTAAACGTGATCTTACACAAACTCAGTCAGACTCCATATGAGCCTATTCAAGAAGCATACTGATGGATCTTACTGTCAAGACTGTTTTCTTCATGGCCCTTATGTCAGTGAGAAGAGTCTAGGAACTACAAGTACTGTCTTGCAGGGAGCCCTTCCTCAAGATCACGGAGGCAGGAGCTTCCTTGCATATAGTCTCATCAATTTTGCTGAAGGTTGTATTGGCTTTCCATGTCAATCAAGAAGTAGGATTACCAGTGTTCCACTCCACAGGGTCAAAGAAAAAGGACCAGATTCTGAGAAAGCTGGATGTGAGGAGAGTCCTACCTTATCTAGAGATTACTAATGAATTCCAACTGACCATCTGTTTGTGCTCACCAGTCAGACTAGACACGGCAGACCGGCGTCCAAGGCTAACATTTCAAGATGGATATGCATGACCATCCCGTCAGCATATATGGCAAATAGTTGTTGGTCTCCTTGAAGGCATATTCAACAAGAAATGTGGCTTCTTTGTGGGTGGAAGCTCGACCAATTTCACAAATACAAGGAGATTTGTAAGGCAGCGACCTGATCCACACTGCATATGATCTTCAAGTTCTATAGAGTGGATGTGGCAGTATGGGAGAACACAGTCTTTGGGTCCTCAGAGTTATGAGCAGGTGCAGAGGTCCCACCCTAGATTTCTGGGACTGCTTTTGTATATTCCTACTGTCCAGAATAACACACCTGTTGCACTAGAAAAAGAGATTAGGTTCTTACCTTGCTAATATCTTTTCTAGTAGATAGGTGTGTCAGTCTGGAACCCCGCCCTGTCAGTTAGTTCTCCTGCCTCAATAAAATATTCCCTTTGTTGGCAGAGTTGCCAAAACCCTATCAGCCGAAGACATCTCCTGCCTGGGTCACACCTGCAGTAGCACTTCAGCAAACGTGCTTCGGCTGCTAATGCTGGCTTTCTTTGCATGCTCAGTTAGACTTGAAATGAGCATTTGACACTGGTGGCTGAAGAGCACCTATTGAATTAAATGATGCTGCAAGTGTGACTCAGACAGGTACTGTCTCTGGCTGGCAAGGCTTGGCAACCCCACCAGCCATTAAAGCCTAGGAGGCCCAGGCCAAAACACACACATGCTCTGTCCTTGACTAGGTATAGACTGCCTTTTCTGATAGAAGGAAAACACGGATTCCTCTTATTTTACTTACATTTCTAGTACTAGTGTGGTTCCCTTGGAAAATGCCTCTGCCGTCAGAGTAGTGGTGTGGGATTTTAGAAGGGGAGGAGTAGGAGGTCCCTTTTCCCAGAAAGGAGAGGGGGACCGTTTATAAAAGGGAAGGAGAGAATGTAAATAAGCTTTTGGTTGTTTTCTCCTGCCAGAGCCCCGAGACCAAGGGAGACTCCTGAAGAAGTTTGTGAGGGAACTGAGAAGGAAAAAAACAAAGCGGTTTGGTTATCCAAAACTCTAGAGCTGAGGGAGACTTCTGGGAGGTAATTTCTTGGAGGAAAGTCCATAACGTTTGCAGAAGAGCAGACAGCTCGAAAGGAGATAAAGGAACCTTTAGGAAGTTAATGGGAATATAAGCTAAGGACTTTAACCTAAGAAGCTCTAGGAGAGGACAGAAACTTAAATAAAAGTGGGAAAGATCCAAGAGTTCATGTGGGGTGAATTGGAATCAACGGGAGAAAATCTTACATAGAAACATGACGGCAGATAAAGGCCAAATGGCCCATCTAGTCTGTCCATCCACAGTAACCATAATCTCTATCTCTCTGAGAGATCCCACATGCCTATCCCAGGCCCTCTTGAATTCAGACAGTCTCTGTTTCCACCACCTCTTCCAGGAGACTGCTCCAGGCATCTACCACCCTTTCCGTAAAAAAGTATTTCCTCAGATTACTCCGGAGCCTATCAACTCTTAACTTCATCCTATGCCTTCTCATTGCCGAGTTTCCTTTCAAATGAGAGACTCAACTCATGCACATTTTTATTATGTAGGTATTTAAACGTCTCTATCATATCTCCGCTCTCCCGTCTTTCCTCCAAAGTATACAGATTGAGATCTTTAAGTCTGTCCCCAAATACCTTATCACGAAGACCAAACCATTTTAGTAGCCTTCCTCTGGACCGACTCCATCCTTTTTATATCTTTTTGAAGGTGCGGCCTCCAGAATTGTACACAATATTTCAGAGTCTTATACAGAGGCATCAATACCTCCCTTTTCCTACTGGCCATACCTCTCCCTATGCAACCTAGCATCCTTCTAGCTTTCGCCATCACCTTTTCAACCTGTTTGACCACCTTAAGATCATCACATAAAATCACACCCAAGTCCCGTTCTTCTGTCGTGCAAATAAGTTCTTCACCCACTAAACTGTTCTGTTCCCTCTGGTTTTTGCAGCCCAAATGCATGACCTTGCATTTCTTAGCATTAAATTTTAGCTGCCGAATTTCAGACCATTCTTCAAGCTTCGCCAGGTCTTTGTTAATGTTATTCACACCATCCGACATGTCTACTCTATTGCAGATTTTGGTATCATCTGCAAAGAGGCAAATCTTACTCAACACTTCAGCAATATCATTTATCAAAATGTTAAAGAGAACAGGCCCCAAGAACAGAACCTTGAGGCATGCCACTGGTAACATCCAGATTGATCTGTCACCTTCCACTTAACCAGTTCCTGACCCATCCCATCACTTTGGGACCCATCCCAACAGCACTCAATTTATTTATTAGACGTCTGTGTGGAACACTGTGAAAAGCTTTGCTAAAATCTAAATACACCACATCTAGCACACATCCTCTATTCAATTATCTGGTCACTCAGTAAAAGAAATTGATCAGATTTGTCTGAGAAGACCTATCTTTAGTGCAGGGGAAGAGAATTTTAGTCCTTGAGAGCCGCAGCCAGATCAGGTTTTCAGGATATCCACAATGAATATGTATGAAATGGATTTGCATGCACTGCCTCCTTGAGATGCAAGACTATCTCAAGCATATTCATTGTGGATATCCTGAAAATCTGACCTGGCTGCGGCTCTCGAGGACTGGAATTGCCTACCCTTGCTCTAGTGAATCCATGTTGCCCCCAGGCCGATTCCAGAAACTTGGCCATTCTCTGTTTTAAAAGGGTTTCCATTAATTTGCTTACCACAGAAGTCAGACTTACTGTCGTGTAATTCCCTACTTCTTCCTTACTTCCACTTTTATGGAGAGGGACCACATCTGCCCCTCTCCCGTCCTCCGGTACCATTCCCGACTCTAGAGACTCATTAAAAAGGTCAGTCAGTGGAGCTACCAGAACTTCCCTAAGTTCCTTCAACACCCTCGGATGTACACCATCTGGCCCCATCGCTTTATCTACTTTTATTTTAGCTAGATCCTCACGAACACAACCCTCTGAAAATCAATCAGGGTCTATTACTCTTCCATCCCTATTCACGTTTGTCTTCTGCGGTCCCGCTCCCAGCACTTCAGCCGTGAACACAGAACAGAAATATTTGTTAAGCAATTTGGCCTTTTATCAGCTTCTACATATTCCTCCCCTTCACCTTTGAGTCTCACAATGCCACTTTTGCACTTCTTCCTATCACTAATATATCTAAAACAAAATCTTACCTCCCCGTTTTACTGTCAGCTATTTTTTTTTCTTCCATTTGCATCTTTGCTTTCCTTTCTACACGACCAGCCTCTATTAACTTTTACAGATATGTTTGCCTGTCTTCCTCTTTCTGCGATCTTTTGTAGTTTATGAAAGCTAACCTCTTATTCCTTACCTTTTCAGCTACTACTTTTGAGAACAAAGCGGCCTTCTTTTCCTCTTACTTTTACTTACTTGCGTCACAAAAAGGTTTGTTGCCCTTACAATCCCTCCTTTCTGTTTTGCCTACCGCATTTCCACTTCTTCTAGACTTTCCCACCCAGACAATTCCTTGATTTAAACCCCCATCCAACGTCTGCCTTCACACCCAACTTGCTATAAACAGTTTGGATTTTCCATTATCAACTGTTCATTAAACGTTTACATTTCAATTGCAACTTGGCCTCCTGCTGGTTCACTGTGAAGCAAGGGACTGATAACAAGTCCTCTGGCCAAGTTATCAGATTTTTGTACTGAAAAAAAAGAGGATGCATGGCTGTGCCCCGTTCCGCCCCTCGAACCCTGGTCCCACACAAACTTCATCTCTTCAGGGAAACATCTGGAGGGCATCTGCGCATGCGATGTGATGACATAAAGTGCATGTGTGTAACATAATTGCGTTGCATTCACGCATGCACAGACGCCCTCCAGATGCAGCCCCGAGTCTAACACTTTTAAAAATTCGTCCGAATGCCTAGACAGTCCTCTAAAAAGAGGACATGTCTGGGTAAATTCCGACATCTGGTAATCCTAACCGGAGTTAGGAAGTATTTCTACACAGAAAGAGTGGTTGACCGTTGGAATGAGCTTCCAGCGCAGGTGATCAAGGCCAGCAGCGTGCTGGACTTTAAGAATAAATGGGATACCTATGTGGGATCCTTATGAGGGTCGAATTGGAATATCAGTCGCTAGGTATAGACTTAAGAGGATGGGTCAGTAGGGTGGGCAGACTTGATGGGCTATAGCCCTTTTCTGCCGTCATCTTCTATGTTTCTATATTTCTATGTTCTATCTAGCCCCAGCCTACACCCAAGTTCATGTGAAAACAATGAATGTCTGTGACTTGGTAATTTCAACTTCTTTTATGAGCCCTGCGCATGGTGGGGTGGGATGCCAGGGCTACAATAGGAACTTGTGAAATTAACAGTTATAAGATGGTATCATAGCTACCAATTATCCTTCTTTGGAGAGTTATGCTTTGTTATATTACTGTTTTTGTTTTGATAAGATGTGACTAGAATCGGTCACTTGGCAAGTTTGTTCAGTTGGGCAGAGCTCCATCTTGGCATGTTTATCTTTAACTATGGAGCCTGGGCCTGCAGCTGGCTCTCCTGCTCCCACTTCCAGTGAGTTCCAGGGGCCCTGCAGTAAGTCTTCCAGGCCTGCTGGTGTCACTCTCTTCGTCTCCATTGAGTATCCAGGGCCTTTAGTTGCTCTCTCTCTCTCTCTCTCCCCTGCAGTAAGTCTTCCTGTGCTGCAGCTGTCACTCTCTTCATCTCCATTGAGTCTCGGGGCCTTTGGTCGCTCTTTCTCTCCCCTGCAGTAAGTCTTCCTGGGCTGCAGGTGTCACTCTCTCTCTCTCTCTCCCCCTCCCCTGCAGTAAGTCTTCTGGGCTGCAGGTGTCACTCTCTTGGTTCTTTCTCTCCCTCTCCCTTGCAGTAAGTCTTCCAAGGCTGCAGGTGTCACTCTCTTTGTCTCCATTGAGTCCCCGGGGCCTTTGGTCGCTCTTTCTCTCCCCTGCAGTAAGTCTTCCTGGGCTGCAGGTGTCACTCTCTCTTCCTCCCCTGCAGTAAGTCTTCTGGGCTGCAGGTGTCACTCTCTTGGTCGCTCTCTCTCTCTCTCTCCCTCCCCTGCAGTAAGTCTTCTGGGCTGCAGGTGTCACTCTCTTGGTTGCTTTCTCTCCCTCTCCCTTGCAGTAAGTCTTCCAGGCGTGCAGGTGTCACTCTCTTCGTCTCCATCGAGTACCAGAGGCCTTTGGTCGCTCTCTCCCTCTCTCTTCCCCTGCAGTAAGTCTTCCTGGGCTGCAGGTGTCATTCTCGTTGCTCTCTCTCTCCCTCCCTCCCTTGCAGTAAGTCTTCTGGGCTGCAGGTGTCACTCTCTCTCCCTCCCCTGCAGTAAATCTTCTGGACTGCAGGTGTCACTCTCTCTCCCTTGCAGTAAGTCTTCCAAGGCTGCAGGTGTCACTCTCTTCGTCTCCATTGAGTCCCCGAGGCCTTTGGTCGCTCTTTCTCTCCCCTGCAGTAAGTCTTCCAGGCGTGCAGGTGTCATTCTCTTGTTGCTCTCTCTCTCTCTCTCTCCCTCCCCTGCAGTAAGTCTTCTGGGCTGCAGGTGTCACTCTCTTGGTCGCTCGCTCTCTCTCCCCCTCCCTTCCCTGCAGTAAGTCTTCCCGGGCTGCAGGTGTCATTCTCTTGTTGCTCTCTCTCTCCCTTCCCTGCAGTAAGTCTTCAGGGCTGCAGGTGTCATTCTCTTGGTTGCTCTCTCTCTCTCTCCCTCCCCTGCAGTAAGTCTTCCCGGGCTGCAGGTGTCATTCTCTTGTTGCTCTCTCTCTCCCTTCCCTGCAGTAAGTCTTCTGGGCTGCAGGTGTCATTCTCTTGGTTGCTCTCTCTCTCTCTCCCTCCCCTGCAGTAAGTCTTCCAAGGCTGCAGGTGTCACTCTCTTCGTCTCCATCGAGTACCAGAGGCCTTTGGTCGCTCTCTCCCTCTCTCTTCCCCTGCAGTAAGTCTTCCTGGGCTGCAGGTGTCATTCTCTTGTTGCTCTCTCTCTCTCTCCCTCCCTTGAAGTAAGTCTTCTGGGCTGCAGGTGTCACTCTCTTGGTCACTCTCTCTCTCTCCCTCGCAGTAAGTCTTCCAAGGCTGCAGGTGTCACTCTCTTCATCTCCATCGAGTACCAGAGGCCTTTGGTCGCTCTCTCCCTCTCTCTTCCCCTGCAGTAAGTCTTCCTGGGCTGCAGGTGTCATTCTCTTGTTGCTCTCTCTCTCTCTCCCTCCCTTGCAGTAAGTCTTCTGGGCTGCAGGTGTCACTCTCTTGGTCCCTCTCTCTCTCTCCCTCGCAGTAAGTCTTCCAAGGCTGCAGGTGTCACTCTCTTCGTCTCCATCGAGTACCAGAGGCCTTTGGTCGCTCTCTCCCTCTCTCTTCCCCTGCAGTAAGTCTTCCTGGGCTGCAGGTGTCATTCTCTTGTTGCTCTCTCTCTCTCTCCCTCCCTTGCAGTAAGTCTTCTGGGCTGCAGGTGTCACTCTCTTGGTCACTCTCTCTCTCTCCCTCGCAGTAAGTCTTCCAAGGCTGCAGGTGTCACTCTCTTCGTCTCCATCGAGTACCAGAGGCCTTTGGTCGCTCTCTCCCTCTCTCTTCCCCTGCAGTAAGTCTTCCTGGGCTGCAGGTGTCATTCTCTTGTTGCTCTCTCTCTCTCTCCCTCCCTTGCAGTAAGTCTTCTGGGCTGCAGGTGTCACTCTCTCTCTCTCCCTCGCAGTAAGTCTTCCAAGGCTGCAGGTGTCACTCTCTTCGTCTCCATCGAGTACCAGAGGCCTTTGGTCGCTCTCTCCCTCTCTCTTCCCCTGCAGTAAGTCTTCCTGGGCTGCAGGTGTCACTCTCTTGGTCACTCTCTCTCTCTCCCTCGCAGTAAGTCTTCCAAGGCTGCAGGTGTCACTCTCTTCGTCTCCATCGAGTACCAGAGGCCTTTGGTCGCTCTCTCCCTCTCTCTTCCCCTACAGTAAGTCTTCCTGGGCTGCAGGTGTCATTCTCTTGTTGCTCTCTCTCTCTCTCCCTCCCTTGCAGTAAGTCTTCTGGGCTGCAGGTGTCACTCTCTTGGTCACTCTCTCTCTCTCCCTCGCAGTAAGTCTTCCAAGGCTGCAGGTGTCACTCTCTTTGTCTCCATCGAGTACCAGAGGCCTTTGGTCGCTCTCTCCCTCTCTCTTCCCCTGCAGTAAGTCTTCCTGGGCTGCAGGTGTCATTCTCTTGTTGCTCTCTCTCTCTCTCCCTCCCTTGCAGTAAGTCTTCTGGGCTGCAGGTGTCACTCTCTTGGTCACTCTCTCTCTCTCCCTCGCAGTAAGTCTTCCAAGGCTGCAGGTGTCACTCTCTTCGTCTCTATCGAGTACCAGAGGCCTTTGGTCGCTCTCTCCCTCTCTCTTCCCCTGCAGTAAGTCTTCCTGGGCTGCAGGTGTCATTCTCTTGGTTGCTCTCTCTCTCTCTCCCTCCCCTGCAGTAAGTCTTCTGGGCTGCAGGTGTCACTTTCTTGGTTGCTCTCTCTCCCTCGCAGTAAGTCTTCCAAGGCTGCAGGTGTCCCTCTCTTCGTCTCCATCGAGTACCAGAGGCCTTTGGTCGCTCTCTCCCTCTCTTCCCCTGCAGTAAGTCTTCCTGGGCTGCAGGTGTCATTCTCTTGTTGCTCTCTCTCTCTCTCTCCCTCCCTTGCAGTAAGTCTTCTGGGCTGCAGGTGTCACTCTCTCTCTCTCTCCATCGCAGTAAGTCTTCCAAGGCTGCAGGTGTCACTCTCTTCGTCTCCATCGAGTACCAGAGGCCTTTGGTCGCTCTCTCCCTCTCTCTTCCCCTGCAGTAAGTCTTCCTGGGCTGCAGGTGTCATTCTCTTGTTGCTCTCTCTCTCTCTCCCTCCCTTGCAGTAAGTCTTCTGGGCTGCAGGTGTCACTCTCTTGGTCACTCTCTCTCTCTCCCTCGCAGTAAGTCTTCCAAGGCTGCAGGTGTCACTCTCTTCGTCTCCATCGAGTACCAGAGGCCTTTGGTCGCTCTCTCCCTCTCTCTTCCCCTGCAGTAAGTCTTCCTGGGCTGCAGGTGTCATTCTCTTGTTGCTCTCTCTCTCTCTCCCTCCCTTGCAGTAAGTCTTCTGGGCTGCAGGTGTCACTCTCTCTCTCTCCCTCGCAGTAAGTCTTCCAAGGCTGCAGGTGTCACTCTCTTCGTCTCCATCGAGTACCAGAGGCCTTTGGTCGCTCTCTCCCTCTCTCTTCCCCTGCAGTAAGTCTTCCTGGGCTGCAGGTGTCACTCTCTTGGTCACTCTCTCTCTCTCCCTCGCAGTAAGTCTTCCAAGGCTGC
This sequence comes from Geotrypetes seraphini, assembly GCF_902459505.1. Classification (NCBI taxonomy): domain Eukaryota; kingdom Metazoa; phylum Chordata; class Amphibia; order Gymnophiona; family Dermophiidae; genus Geotrypetes; species Geotrypetes seraphini. Next base: position 7,097,518 of record NC_047087.1, on the reverse strand, counting down.
AGGTGTCACTCTCTTCGTCTCCATCGAGTACCAGAGGCCTTTGGTCGCTCTCTCCCTCTCTCTTCCCCTGCAGTAAGTCTTCCTGGGCTGCAGGTGTCATTCTCTTGTTGCTCTCTCTCTCTCTCCCTCCCTTGCAGTAAGTCTTCTGGGCTGCAGGTGTCACTCTCTTGGTCACTCTCTCTCTCTCCCTCGCAGTAAGTCTTCCAAGGCTGCAGGTGTCACTCTCTTTGTCTCCATCGAGTACCAGAGGCCTTTGGTCGCTCTCTCCCTCTCTCTTCCCCTGCAGTAAGTCTTCCTGGGCTGCAGGTGTCATTCTCTTGTTGCTCTCTCTCTCTCTCCCTCCCTTGCAGTAAGTCTTCTGGGCTGCAGGTGTCACTCTCTTGGTCACTCTCTCTCTCTCCCTCGCAGTAAGTCTTCCAAGGCTGCAGGTGTCACTCTCTTCGTCTCTATCGAGTACCAGAGGCCTTTGGTCGCTCTCTCCCTCTCTCTTCCCCTGCAGTAAGTCTTCCTGGGCTGCAGGTGTCATTCTCTTGGTTGCTCTCTCTCTCTCTCCCTCCCCTGCAGTAAGTCTTCTGGGCTGCAGGTGTCACTTTCTTGGTTGCTCTCTCTCCCTCGCAGTAAGTCTTCCAAGGCTGCAGGTGTCACTCTCTTCGTCTCCATCGAGTACCAGAGGCCTTTGGTCGCTCTCTCCCTCTCTCTTCCCCTGCAGTAAGTCTTCCTGGGCTGCAGGTGTCATTCTCTTGTTGCTCTCTCTCTCTCTCCCTCCCTTGCAGTAAGTCTTCTGGGCTGCAGGTGTCACTCTCTCTCTCTCTCCATCGCAGTAAGTCTTCCAAGGCTGCAGGTGTCACTCTCTTCGTCTCCATCGAGTACCAGAGGCCTTTGGTCGCTCTCTCCCTCTCTCTTCCCCTGCAGTAAGTCTTCCTGGGCTGCAGGTGTCATTCTCTTGTTGCTCTCTCTCTCTCTCCCTCCCTTGCAGTAAGTCTTCTGGGCTGCAGGTGTCACTCTCTTGGTCACTCTCTCTCTCTCCCTCGCAGTAAGTCTTCCAAGGCTGCAGGTGTCACTCTCTTCGTCTCCATCGAGTACCAGAGGCCTTTGGTCGCTCTCTCCCTTTCTCTTCCCCTGCAGTAAGTCTTCCTGGGCTGCAGGTGTCATTCTCTTGTTGCTCTCTCTCTCTCTCCCTCCCTTGCAGTAAGTCTTCTGGGCTGCAGGTGTCACTCTCTCTCTCTCCCTCGCAGTAAGTCTTCCAAGGCTGCAGGTGTCACTCTCTTCGTCTCCATCGAGTACCAGAGGCCTTTGGTCGCTCTCTCCCTCTCTCTTCCCCTGCAGTAAGTCTTCCTGGGCTGCAGGTGTCATTCTCTTGTTGCTCTCTCTCTCTCTCCCTCCCTTGCAGTAAGTCTTCTGGGCTGCAGGTGTCACTCTCTCTCTCTCCCTCGCAGTAAGTCTTCCAAGGCTGCAGGTGTCACTCTCTTCGTCTCCATCGAGTACCAGAGGCCTTTGGTCGCTCTCTCCCTCTCTCTTCCCCTGCAGTAAGTCTTCCTGGGCTGCAGGTGTCATTCTCTTGTTGCTCTCTCTCTCTCTCCCTCCCTTGCAGTAAGTCTTCTGGACTGCAGGTGTCACTCTTTCTCTCTCCCTCGCAGTAAGTCTTCCAAGGCTGCAGGTGTCCCTCTCTTCGTCTCCATCGAGTACCAGAGGCCTTTGGTCGCTCTCTCCCTCTCTCTTCCCCTGCAGTAAGTCTTCCTGGGCTGCAGGTGTCATTCTCTTGTTGCTCTCTCTCTCTCTCCCTCCCTTGCAGTAAGTCTTCTGGGCTGCAGGTGTCACTCTCTCTCTCTCCCTCGCAGTAAGTCTTCCAAGGCTGCAGGTGTCACTCTCTTCGTCTCCATCGAGTACCAGAGGCCTTTGGTCGCTCTCTCCCTCTCTCTTCCCCTGCAGTAAGTCTTCCTGGGCTGGAGGTGTCATTCTCTTGTTGCTCTCTCTCTCTCTCCCTCCCTTGCAGTAAGTCTTCTGGGCTGCAGGTGTCACTCTCTTGGTCACTCTCTCTCTCTCCCTCGCAGTAAGTCTTCCAAGGCTGCAGGTGTCACTCTCTTCGTCTCCATCGAGTACCAGAGGCCTTTGGTCGCTCTCTCCCTCTCTCTTCCCCTGCAGTAAGTCTTCCTGGGCTGCAGGTGTCATTCTCTTGTTGCTCTCTCTCTCTCTCCCTCCCTTGCAGTAAGTCTTCTGGGCTGCAGGTGTCACTCTCTTGGTCACTCTCTCTCTCTCCCTCGCAGTAAGTCTTCCAAGGCTGCAGGTGTCACTCTCTTCGTCTCCATCGAGTACCAGAGGCCTTTGGTCGCTCTCTCCCTCTCTCTTCCCCTGCAGTAAGTCTTCCTGGGCTGCAGGTGTCATTCTCTTGTTGCTCTCTCTCTCTCTCCCTCCCTTGCAGTAAGTCTTCTGGGCTGCAGGTGTCACTCTCTTGGTCACTCTCTCTCTCTCCCTCGCAGTAAGTCTTCCAAGGCTGCAGGTGTCACTCTCTTCGTCTCCATCGAGTACCAGAGGCCTTTGGTCGCTCTCTCCCTCTCTCTTCCCCTGCAGTAAGTCTTCCTGGGCTGCAGGTGTCACTCTCTTGGTCACTCTCTCTCTCTCCCTCGCAGTAAGTCTTCCAAGGCTGCAGGTGTCACTCTCTTCGTCTCCATCGAGTACCAGAGGCCTTTGGTCGCTCTCTCCCTCTCTCTTCCCCTGCAGTAAGTCTTCCTGGGCTGCAGGTGTCATTCTCTTGTTGCTCTCTCTCTCTCTCCCTCCCTTGCAGTAAGTCTTCTGGGCTGCAGGTGTCACTCTCTTGGTCACTCTCTCTCTCTCCCTCGCAGTAAGTCTTCCAAGGCTGCAGGTGTCACTCTCTTCGTCTCCATCGAGTACCAGAGGACTTTGGTCGCTCTCTCCCTCTCTCTTCCCCTGCAGTAAGTCTTCCTGGGCTGCAGGTGTCACTCTCTTGGTCATTCTCTCTCTCCCCTGCAGTAAGTCTTCTGGGCTGCAGGTGTCACTCTGTCTCTCTCTCCCTCTCCCTTGCAGTAAGTCTTCCAAGGCTGCAGGTGTCACTCTCGTCGTCTCCATCAAGTACCCGAGGCCTTTAGTCGCTCTTTCTCTCCCCTGTAGTAAGTCTTCCTGGCCTTGAGGGGTCGCTGTCGTTTCCTCCTCGCCCTCCTTCGAGTCTCCGGGGCGCGGAAGAGGAGCGGGAGAGAAGCGTCCGGCGCTCCAGATGAAGCGGGACCGGCGCGGACGTTTCCTGACAGCGGGGCAGGCGCGCAGGTTGGACCGGCACCCGGAGGGCAGGCAGCGGGCCGGAGCGGGCAGGGGCCGGAGCGGAGCCTCCCGGGCGGCCAGAGCCGGGGGCCGGGACAGCGGCACCGCGGCGGAGGGCGAAACCGGCGCCGAGACGCTGCTGGACGGCAACGGGAGCGAAGGGCAGCCGAGGCCCAGGGCGGAGGCGGCCCGTCCCGATCCCTCAGGTACGGCAGCGCCGAGAAGCTTCCCGAAGCGGCTGCGACCGTTGCTCTGGCGCGCGCCCAATAGCAGCGCTCGAGCGCCGCCGGAAGCTCTACACAGCCCGATGCGCGAGCTCTCCCTGGCACGCGCTAAAGGGAAACCCCCCAACAACAGCTGCCGTTCCGCTCTGCCCAGTTAATGGCTTCTCTGGAGGGGGAGGGGAGGGGGACTGCTATGCCGCCCTTTTGTGGCTTTGGCATTTCAAAGTGGCCACTGGAGGATTAAGTGACTTGCCCACCATCACAAGGAGCAGCGAATCTTATGTTCTTATTTCAGCTGAGTATAGGACAATTCGGCCATTGTGACATAACTGGCGAATTTGGCTCGTAGGCATTGGTGGAATGAGGCATTATGACATCACAGTCTCAGCTCTGGAATGTTGCTACTCTTTGGGTTTCTGACAGGTACTTGGGACCTGGGTTGGCCACTGTGGGAAACAGGAGACTGGGCTTGATGGACCTTCGGTCTGTCCTAGTACGGCTATTCTTATGTGAGCTGAAGCCATTGTGACATCACTGCTGAGGTTGGCTCTTAGGCATTGGTGGAATGAGGCATTATGACATCACAGTCTCAGCTCTGGAATGTTGCTACTCTTTGGGTTTCTGACAGGTACTTGGGACCTGGGTTGGCCACTGTGGGAAACAGGATACTGGGCTTGATGGACCTTTGGTCTGTCCCAGTACGGCTATTCTTATGTTCTTATGTGAGTTGAGTACAGGACAATCAAGCCATTGTGATGTCACTGGCAAGGTTGGCTCTTAGGCATTGGTGGAATGAAGCATTATGATGTCACAAGCTCAGCTCTGGACTGTTGCTACTCTTTGGGTTCCTCACAGGTACTTAGGACCTGGGTTGGCCACTGTGGGAAACAGGAGACTGGGCTTGATGAAAGGAAATGGGAACTTATATACCGCCTTTCTAAGCGGTGGGCACTGGAGGATTAAGTGACTTGCCCAGGGTCACAAGGGAAGGAGCAGCACTGGGATTTGAGCTCACAACCGACCTCTCAGAAGCAATCAGAATGGAAACTAGCTACACCTTATTCCAGAAGAAGCTAAAAACTCTTCTCTTTCACAATTAGGTTCCTTCTATCCCCCTTCTTTTCTTAAGCCTTTTCTTCTGTCTTTCCCCGGTCCCCTCCTCCCCCTATCTCTCCTTTCACTGTAAGTCGCCTAGAGCCTGCACAGGTTTGTGCGACACACAAATGGTAGATTAGATTAGCAGCAGCTCTATCAGCCAGCAGAGGGTAGAACGGTGGCCATTGGCTCAGCCGATTTACGGCTTTTCCTGCTGGCTGCGGAGCCATGATCAGCTTATTAGGGAGCTCTGATCAGCAGAACTGGCAGGGGAAGCCGCAAATCATCTTAGCCGGCAGCCACCGCCCTGCCGGCTCCAGAGCTGGCATCAACTGGGCAAAGGAAAGGAGAAAGGCGGCTGTAGGCAATTGGTTTTCTGAGCAAGCACTAGGCACAGTTCTTTCTCTGTTTTACCAGGCTGTTCCACACACATAGCATGCATAGTTCTGTAAAAGAAAATCACTCCCAACATGGTATTTTTTACTGTGTGGTCGAAGCATTATGCATCCTGCCCTATGTCTACTCCAGGAAGTAGGGCCTCAGTTCTTCACCCAGACCTTTAATGGAAGAAGTAATTAACTTGCTACTCACACACACTCCTGCCATCTCCTGTTTAATTTCATGCAGCCAAGCACTCAGCATCTTTACAGTAGTCCCCTTGACTTCACCAGCATTCAAGCGTTTTCCTCCTCTGAACCGGAGGATACCGGCGCTATCTTTTTCCTCTGTTCAGAGAACGCGGCCCCTACTGAGCCTTTTGGTTTAGGGCTGGCATCTGCCGCAAACCAAAATTTTTTAAGTTTCTTAGGCGTCATCATCATAAGACGCTTGTTGACAGCACCAGGTTGAAATTAATCACATTAGAAAGAGTGTTATTAACTGGGCTATGATGTCACTTCCTCCTGGGTACATTTTTAATTGGACAATGCATTGTCTCATTAAAATTGACTTGCTAATGGTCAGGTGCATGACAAGTAGAATACTTTGCTTTTTTTAATTTTTCCAGCAGTCCATATGAGTGGATTACATAACTACTGACTTATCCTGCTGAACATCAACCTTTATATTTTTTAATGGAAACAGAGGTGCTAATATAACTGGGTCTGTGTGGTAGGCTTTGCATTTCTTATTTTGACTGAGGCAGTGTTTTGCATCTGTGGTGGCAGATAATCATCCAGAAAGACTGCAGAGTCTTAAAAGCCAGATACTATCTTGACAGCTTCATAGTTCTTGGTGACTGTTTGCATTATTGTGGGATTTTGTAGTTGGACAGGACTGTACAGGGTTGCTGGATGAGAACTAAAATAATAATAATAATAACTTTATTTTTCTAGATGACTTCTAGGCGGCTCATATCAAAAGAAGGCTGGACATTCAGCGAATTACAAATGCATGAAGGGAAAGTTGCAGAAGAAAAGGGTTGTAGGGGAGGGAAGTGAAGGGGGTTTCCTGAGAGATTGCTTCGGGTTAGTAGGGGGAAAAAGCGTAGTGAGCGCAGATTGGTCTGTTTAGGTGATGAATTTGTCAAACAGAGTGGTTTTGATAGATTTTCGGAATGCGTTGTAGGTCTGTCTGGTTTTATTTATGTAGTTTCCCAGCCAGGATTGTTGTCTATTAGCTTGGAACATGAAGGTTCTGTCAAGGTAGGATTTCTATTTGCAGCCTGTGATCTTTGGGTATGCGAAGATGTTTTTGTTTCTGGTTGTTCGTGTGGGGTTGTGTAGAGTGAAGTGTGTTTGCAGGTAGGAAGGTGCTAGGCCCCAGATTTGTTTGAAGCAGATGCATGCAAATTTGAACTGTATTCACGCTTCCATTGGTAGCCAGTGCAGTTTTTTGTAATATGGGCTAATGTGGAAGAATAGCCTAGTGTCTGGAGCACTGGGCTAACAAGAAAGCCCAATTCAAATCCTGCTGCTGTACTATGTGGTCTTGGGCAAATCACTTAGCCCTTCGTTGCCTTGAGCATAAACTTAGGCCCCGATGCTCTAAATTTACTGTGCCTTTAACATTTATTACTAAACTAGAGCTAACCAGTTTAGCATACAAGTATTTTAACTTCCAGTGCACAAATTGGCCTTGTGCATTCTTTTCCTTGCCCCGTAGCAGCCTCCAGGTATAGTAAATGTAGTACAGTGAGATCATTTAATATTAAAATGAGCACCCTGGGCAATGCCCAGACGTTGCCAGGTAATACACAAAATGAAGCACTAATCTTTAATGTTCCAAAATAACCATCAGGTCTGGAGGTGCCGGTAGCATTGAACTGTGTATGTTGAAAGTATATACCGGCAGGTCTGGGGCTGCTGATTGAATGAAGGGTGGAAGTTAAAAATACGGGATACCATTGCTTCATAGTCTGCATTGGCTCCCTGTGTATTTCAGAGTCCAGTTCAAATGTGCCTGTGTCATCTTTAAAATTCACTCCCCTAGTTCCTTTATCTTGGAATCTTTATAGATTCTTTTTTGCAAGGGGTGACCAACAATTCAAACTATCCTGTCCTTCTAGCAAAGGTATCAAAGGAGTCAAGATCTTTGGTCAATCTTTGACCTTCAAGTTCCCTCAACTTTGGAACAATCTTATACTCTTTCTAAGAAGCTCTGTCTCCCTTCCCTTTTTTCGTAAGTCTTTGAAAACTATCCTGTTCACTAAGCATGTTGGTAACTAATTCTCTTTGATATCTCCTTCTCTATAGTTCTTATTGCCTAAACTAACTATTGTAAACCGAGACGAGCTTTCCTCTATTGAAGTCTCGGTATACAAAGCCAAGCATTAGATTAAGAAACATAGAAAGATGACGGCAGAAAAGGGCTATAGCCCATCTAGTCTGCCCACTCTACTGACCCACCCCATTAAGTCTGAGTGCTAATGTCCTAGTTCCTTATCTCGACCCTCGTAAGGATCCCACATGGATGTCCCATTTATTCTTAAAGTCAAGCACGCTGGTGGCCTTGATCACCTGCACTGGAAGCTTGTTCCAGTGATCTACCACTCTTTCTGTGAAGAAATACTTCCTGGTGCCACCATTAAATTTCCCTCCTCTGAGTTTGAGCGGGTGTCCCCTTGTGACCAAGGGTCCTTTGAGAAAGAAGATGTCGTCTTCCCCTTCGACACGTCCTGTGATGTATTTAAATGTCTCAATCATGTTCCCCCTTTCCCTGCATTCCTCTAGAGTGTAGAGCTGCAATTTGTTTAGTCTTTCTTCATACGAGAGACCCTTGAGCCCAGAGATCATCCTAGTGGCCATCCGCTGAACTGACTCAACTCTAAGCACGTCTTTACGGTAATGTGGCCTCCAGAATTGCACACAGTATTCCAGATGAGGTCTCACCATGGTTCTGTACAGTGGCATTATGACTTCAGGTTTGCGGCTGACGAAGCTTCTATTGATACATCCCATCATTTGCCTTGCCTTGGATGAGGCCTTCTCTACTTGTTTGGCAGCCTTCATGTCTGCACTGATGATTACTCCCAAGTCTTGTTCTTCTGAAGTCGTAGCTAGTGTTTCTCCATTTAAAGTATAAGTTTTGCATGGATTACCGCTGCCGAAATGCATGACCTTACATTTCTTAGCGTTGAAGCCTAGCTGCCATGTCGAGGACCAGTTTTCCAACGTAAGCAGATCCTGCGTCATACTATCCTGCAGATTGCTTTCACTTACTATATTACATAGTTTGGCGTCATCGGCAAATAGTGTTGCTTTGCCCTGAAGCCCTTATGAATATGTTAAAAAGGAATGGACCCAGGACTGAGCCCTGTGGCACTCTGCTAGTCGCCTCCGATGTCTCAGAGAGGGTGCCGTTGACCACCAACCTCTGAAGTCTTCTACTCAGCCAATCATTGACCCATGCAGTTAGTGTCTCACCTAACCCCATCGATTTCATCTTGCTTAATAGTCTACGGTGTGGGACGCTGTCAAAAGCCATACTTTTATAGAATTGGCACGACACTAAAAACATATATATCTTGCTATTTGCATGTGTTAAAGGCGCGTTTCAGCTGCCGATTGCATGAAGTAAAAAAACAAATACCATTTGCATGGTTACATAGAAACATAGAAAATGACGGCAGAAAAGGGCCATAGCCCATCAAGTCTGCCCACTCCAACAACCCTCCCCTAATCTACACTCTTATCACTCGTCCCCAATCTGCCCTCCTCTATGCTACCCTCGTAGGGATCCGACGTGGGCATCCCATTTATTCTTAAAATCTTGTATGCTGCTGGCCATGATCACCTGCTCCGGGAGCTCGTTCCAATGGTCCACCACTCTTTCAGTGAAGAAGTACTTAACTTAAACGTCTCTATCATATCTCCCATCTCCCTACGTTCCTCGAGAGAGTATAGCCGCAACTTGTGCAGCCTGTCTTCATACGAGAGATCCTTGAGCCCCAGGATCATCCTGGTGGCCATTCGCTGAACCGACTCAACTCTCAGCACATCCTTACGGTAGTGCGGTCTCCAGAATTGCACATAGTATTCCAGATGAGGTCTCACCATGCTTCTGTACAGCGGCATAATGACCTCTGGCTTCCGGCTAACAAAGCCTCTACGGATACATCCCAGCATTTGTCTAGCCTTAGATGAAGCCTTCTCTACTTGATTGGCTGATTTCATGTCTCCACTAATGATTACCCCCAAATCTCGCTCTGCTGTAGTCCTGGACAAGGTTTCACCATTCAGTGTGTATGTCTTACACGGATTATTGTTACCAAGGTGCATGACCTTGCATTTTTTCGCATTAAAGCCCAGCTGCCAGGTTGTGGACCAATGTTCCAGTAAAAGCAGGTCCTGCCTCATGCTGTCGGACAAATCATTTTTACTTGCGGTGTCACTCACAGTGTTACATAATTTGGCATCGTCGGCGAATAATGCTATTTTACCTTGAAGCCCCTGAGTCATGTCTCCTATAAATATGTTGAAAAGGATCGGGCCCAAGACTGATCCCTGCGGCACTCCGCTGGTCACCCTCGACGTTTCAGAGAGGGTACCGTTAACCAACACCCTCTGAAGTCTCCCGCTTAGCCAGTCGCTGACCCATGCAGTCAGTGTATCACCCAATCCCATTGATTTCATCTTGCTCGGTAGTCTACGGTGGGGGACGCTGTCAAAAGCTTTGCTGAAGTCCAAGTACACGACGTCTAGGGACTCTCCCAGGTCCAGCCTCCTAGTTACCCAGTCAAAGAAGCTGATAAGATTGGATTGGCATGACTTACCCTTGGTGAAACCGTGTTGGTGGGGGTTGCGTAGGTTCTCCTTATCAAGGATCGTGTCTAGTTTGTGTTTGACTAGTGTTTCCATGAGCTTACTCACAATCGAAGTGAGACTCACCGGTCTGTAATTTGCAGCTTCTGCCTTGCAACCCTTTTTGTGCAGAGGAACGACGTTAGCTGTTTTCCAGTCCAATGGGACTTTTCCCGTACTGAGAGAGAGATTGAAGAGTACGGCTAACGGTTCCGCCAGAACGTCACACAGCTCTCTGAGCACCCTTGGGTGCAGATTGTCCGGTCCCATGGCTTTGTTCACCTTGAGTTTCGATAGTTCGTCGTAGACGTCACTGGGTGTAAACTCGTGGTTCTGAAATGGGTCTCTCGAGTTATGCTTCACCTTTAACTTTGGACCTGACCCTGGCGCCTCGCAGGTGAAGACTGAGCAGAAGTACTTATTTAGTAGTTCGGCTTTATCTGTGTTCGATTCTGCATAATTTCCGTCAGGTTTTCTGAGGCGTACTATTCCATCTGTGTTTCTTTTTCTATCACTAATATACCTGAAGAAAGATTTGTCCCCCTTTTTAATGTTATTCGCTAAGTTTTCTTCTACTCGGAGCTTGGCTTCTTTGACTGCCAGTTTGACTGCTGACGACTTAGTCATATATTTTATTTTAGCCTCTTTACCCTTCGTGCATTTGTAGTGAATGAATGCTCGTTTCTTGTCTTTAACGAGGTCAGATATCTCTGAGGTGAACCATTGAGGTCTGTTTTTTATTCGCCGTTTACTCACGGATTTTATGTAACGGTCTGTTGCTGCGTGTAGGGTTGATTTCAAGGTTGACCACATAGCCTCCACATCGTTGGTCACTGCTTTGTGACGCAGTGCTTGATGGACAAAATCCCCCATGCCTTTAAAGTCAGTACCTCGAAAGCTGAGAACTTTTGTTGTCGTGTTAGATCTATTGAACCCTTTCTTGAGGTCGAACCATATCATGTTGTGGTCGCTGGAGGCTAGCTTGTCGCCCACTGATACCTCCGAGACACTTCCTCCGTTGGTGAGTACCAGATCCAGTATCGCCTGGGCCCTGGTAGGCTCCAACACCAATTGTTTGAGTTGTGCTCCCCTTATGGAGGACAATAGCCTTTTACTTCCGCTGGTAGATGCTGAAAGTGTGTTCCAGTCTGCATCGGGCATATTGAAGTCCCCTAGTAGTATCGTATCCCCCCGTAAAGTGATATTCTCAATGTCCTTGATTAGTTCTGTGTCTTTGTCTTCCAACTGTCTTGGAGGTCTGTATATTACACCAAGGTATAGGGATTTTTCATTGCCTCTGGCTAGGTTAACCCAGAGGGATTCCCCGGTGTACCTGACATCTGTGATTCTCGTAAGTTTGATGCCTTCTCTGGTGTATAGTGCTACCCCTCCCCCTACCTTTCCCTCTCTGTCTTGACGAAGCAAGTTGTAACCCGGTATAGCCATATCCCACCCATGAGAGTCCGTGAACCAAGTCTCAGAAATTGCTACCACATCTAGGTCAGCAGACATTATTTCAGTCTCTAATTCCAGAATTTTGTTGCCTAGACTGTGTGCATTAACATACATAGCCTTCCATACCCTGTGTTTGCTAGTAGTTTGCTGTGTTTGCTGGTAGTTCCCCCCCCCCCATGACACCTGTCATTTGTATGTCTACGACGTAGCTTTTCTAGCGCTTGTGCACATTTATGTCTCTTTCCTTAAACTATTCTGCGCATGTGTCGGTCGCTTTCTCCAATGACTGACTGGATGGTATTTCTATGGACCTCATTTGCATGCAATATTTTTAGAACATTGCTTGTCATTTAGAAATCAGAAAATGTTTCATAGGATTTTTTAATGGCCACATTAGAGCATCGGAGCCTTAAATAGAAAATAGCTAATGAACCTGAATGTAACTCATCTTGCACTAGGGACATTACTGAAAAAGGGTGAGTTAAATCCAATTAAATGAATAAATGTTCAGCCCTCTCAAGATGCTAAAATTTGACCTAGATAAGGAGTGTAATCTTTCAGTTGGCCAAGCTTTATGGCTGACAATTAAAATACTTGTTATAACTTAAGAACAGAAGTTATACTGCTGTGAAAAGCCATAAGAAGTTGATTGATATTTATGACCTAAATGATCTGTAGGTGTGATCTGTACTGTACTCAGTTTGTCTTGTAGAAATATGAGAAGTTTGATTTCATGTTGTGATTCAAAAATTGGAGTTACTGTTTGCTGGGTTTTCTCAGCAATATAGGTATAACTTATAAAATTGGTATAGCTGAGGAGTTACCAGCATGGAAGATACAAGAAAGGCAGGCAGGGAAGTGGTTGTATTTCTTAATTTTAGTTATTTATTTTTTTGCACCAGTAGTGTTTTGCCAGTGTTTCAATTAAAACCTAAAATCAGAAGCTTAGTATGTAGCCTTGGTAACTTAGGAATAACTGGGCAGACCAAACGGGTTGATTGTTTTTCTTTTTCTGCCATTATGTGCTGTGTTACTAGGTAAGGTCAAAATTGTTGAATTTTAGGACCAAATTTATTTATCATTTCTTGTTGCAGAACTTGGCAAATCTCTGAACACAGGTTATTGCCGTCTTTGCCATGGGAAGTTTTCCTCCCGGAGTTTGCGAAATGCTTTTGGGAAAGTTCCAGTGGTTGGTGAGAGCTTGGAGAAACAGCGCCGTGTGGACCAGGTGTTCTTCACCGATTTCCAGCAACTGGTTGGAGTGCCAGTTCAGCAAGATTCTTCCCTGCCTCAGTTTGTCTGCAAGAACTGCCATGCTCAGTTTTATAAGTGTCGCAGTGTTCTCAAAACGTTCATTCAAAAAGTTAATGCATCTCCTATGGGGAATGCAAAGCCAAAAGAGAGGTATGTTCAGTTTGTGTGTATAGTCTGTATTTCAAAGCATTTATGAGTTCATTGCTATTGGAGCACCCATGGCATGTACTGGATCAAATGCCAGGGTCTGACTTTAACAGAATACTTATTTCCAACACCCTCTAAATGCTATTAGACTTAGCAGGTTTTGGAAATAAGCTCTTCAGTGTGTTTATAAGATTCTTGAAAATAAAGATGACCTCCCCCACCCTCCCCCCCCAACCCAAGTTTTAGGACATACTTATTTTTGATTAGCTTTCAAGAGCTCTGTTCCATTTGTCAGGTCAGTGCTTTACAATTTAAAGGTTACTGGACTAAGCAGGTAAATTGTAGGATGGGTTACATATCAGTAACAAACATTTTGTTCAAATCCGTTATGGGGCACAGCTCTCAAAAGCTAATCACAGATGTATTAGTTTAGACCAATAATGTCTTGTTTGTTGCTTTTAATTCTAGGTATTTAAATGGGCTTAACACAGTAAGAACACTATTGAGAAAAAAAATTGTCAGTGTACTGAGATGGTATAGTCAATTGCATGACATTCGTGCTGGTTTTTGTATTTTGAATATTGATCCTCTGCGGCTAAGGTGTTAGGCCTACAACACACCATCTACTTAGCCACCCTAAGGACATAAAATGTGCCCTACAACTCGGATGAAAGGGCCAATGATAACAGCATCCTGTCCAGATTCCAGAGAGTACACGAGAGCATAAGAATTTCCCTTCTGGGTCAGAACAAAGGTCCTTCTAGCCCAGTTTCCTGTTTCTAAAAGTTGCCCTAAGGAAAGTGTAACAAGATTATAATTACCTACTCCTAGGAGTCAGTAGTGGTTTTTCATTGGCTCTACCTTAATAACAGATTTTAGACTTCACCTCCAGTCATTTGTTCAAACCTTTTTTTCAACTCAGTTACAAGGACAGCTTTTATTACATCCTCCATCAGTGAGTTCCAGAGCTTAATTTTGAATGGAGTTAAAACAAATTGAAGAAAAATTAACGGCGTTTCCTATGCAGACAGCATATGATTCCCTAATGATGGGTTAAGCAACTCAGCTCGTGAGTTGCTTGCAGAAGACATCAATTGTTTTCTTCCCTCCTCCCCCTTATCTCTCTGGGCAGTGCCACCTCTCCTTGATCTTAATTTTTGCAAGCGAGTTGAGATGAGGTCTTTTCATCAGCTCTACACTAGATTTTTTATTTTTGGGATTTAATCCAATATTTTCTTGAGGCTTCCCTGTGCTAAGAGGTTCATAGTGGTTCTGGGACAGCTCGGTCTGGGAGAAGGGCCAAAAGTTGGGGTCTGTAGCCAGGAGGACCATCACTTTTAGAAAGAGCACCTGCCTAGCTTGCCTGCGTTAACACTTGGGAGCATGGGGCTAGGTTCCCTATTGAGTCAGGTGCATGTGTGCAGGCTGATCTGATTCCTTGACTGGCCAGGAGGCTTGGTGGAACTCAGATGCATTCCCTCTCTTCCCCCCAAAAAAAAAGAATTGTTGGGAGCATCAGGAGGTTGAGTTTGAATAAAAGGCAGTCCGAAAAGAGAAGCCGCTGGAGCTACCTTTGCTTGACTGAGACAGAAATCCCTTCTCCATTTCTAGCTGCAATGAGAAGCTGATGCAGGTACAGTTCATTACTTTCTAGGGGGTCTGAATTTAGCAAAACTCTAAGGGTTTCTGAGGGTGTCCCCACCTCTAAAATCCTATTTTTAGTAACTTTGAACTTTTGATTTTGCTCCCATGGGCTGTTTTTTGGCGCTAAAATGCTGCTGCAACGGCCATCTTGGATTTCCTGGTTTTATTTCAAAAGCTGCCTCCTGCCTCAAATTGCCTCAATTTTGGTAAAAATAGATCATTATAGACTCCTCACATCATGCCGGTTTTGTGCTGGATGGTTAAATGAGGAGCATGCTTGTACCGGCAGTGGGAACCATGGTCTTAGCGCACTCTGGTCACTTCACTGGTCAGGAGGTCTGTAAAGCCTTGTTAGAGCCTATGCGACTCAACATCACCAGCGAAGCGTCCCTGACCCTGAAAGGAGACATGTGGTAGATTGGCAGAGATCCTCGGAGGTCCCAAGTCAGAAGCATAAAGGGTTGTCTGTGTGTCAGCCGGTTAGCTCTCAGAGGAAGTTACCTCCACAAAGCAAGGTCTCACTGCAGGAACTGGAGGCCCAGTCAGAAAAGGACTGGGACAATTGGGGCCTAGATGCAATTCTCCTTGGAGGATTCTAATTCTCAGTTTGGGGTAGGCGACAGCCCTAGATCAGGGAGAGGATCTGACACTGTGCAGGCTATTTAAGCCGACAAATTTAACTCAGGTTATTAGTTTCTCTGCGGTAGTCACCAGTTTCTCCTGTCTAGCTCTGGCTGTTAAGCAGTACCAAGTCACAGTCCACATGATAACGGAGCATTGGGTGATGTGGTGGTGATGAAATTGTATCCCAGCAGTTATTTACTCCACCTAAAGTGGATTCTCAGGATCACAGGGTGGACTTAGTCCTTAGGCCTTAAAGCTGCAGCGGTGGCTTCCTTTCTGGTGTGGTCCTGACAAATCTAAATCCCTCTTCTGCACCATTGTCACATCCACACATTGAGAGTCCAGAGTAGATTCATTACTTGTTGTTCAGTCCCAGAGATAATCAGTGGCTGCTAACGTTTTATGGACTTTCCTCCAGGAACTTATCTAAAAGTTTTGCTAGATGCCTTGTCTACTTCTTATACATACACAACAAATTAGGCAATAGTGAAACAATACTCTGATTTGTTTTTAAATCTGCTGCTTTTGTTTTCATGTAGTGTCCTTCAGTTTTAGTGCTATTTGAAAGAACAAATAAATAGGAAACAGTTATTATTTATTAAATGTTCTATAACCTTTTTTGGCTCATCAAATAGGCTAATCAAGATGACGTACATTCAAATTTAAATTAAAACACAATATAACAAACATTCTATAATAAAACAAAAGAATATATACTGTGGCCGGGCAAGTCCCCGAGTAGGTGGGAGGCCAGGTTCGGACCACAGGCAGATTTATTGTAGCGCCTTTTATGTGGCTGGATAAATGACAAACCTGGAAGACGGATTGTCTGGGAACTGGATTCAGCTTTATTAAAGTTTTCAAAGTTGGAACATATAGGAAGCCTTTCACATTCTCTCCAAAGCATACCATGTGCTCCAGTCCTTGTGCCCTGCCTGGAGCTTCCAGGTCCACTAAACAGAGCAAGTTATTTCACAAACCCAAAACAGAAACAAAAAGAAAGTTTGGATTCTCAATCCCTGTTCTCAGAATGTGTCCTTAGTTACTGGACGTAGCCAGACACAACCTGTGCTGACTTCCAGAGGCTTCTTGCACAAGTCCTCCAGAGGTAAGGCAACCCAAAACTTTTAGATAATGATTTTTCTCACTTGGACAGGACCGCCCCGGCCCTGCTCCAAACTCTGCTTGTGTCCAGGGTTTCAATTAACCTGGCTGGATTTCTGGGAGGATTGGCAAGACCTCTCATATCTCACTCTCCCCTATATCCATGTCTTCCCCGGGCTCACTCTCCCCAGGAAGGCTGTTCATTTTCCAGTCATTAGACCCGTAGCCACGGCTGTTTCTCCACCCGGGGACCTCAGGCTGTTCCTCCCATCCCCCTTCTTGCCTGCATGTTAGCTCCTTGCTAACCTGTCCTTTCCAAGGCCAATCTTTTGGTCCACCCTCCCAGGGTTCGTCCCGCAAGGCAAGATAGCGTCCCGGGATTTCAATCTCCCTCCAGCTGGGCTGACTCCTGGATAGTCTCCGGGGCTGAGGAACTGGAACTCTTTGGAAGCTACACTCCCTCCTGGTTGCTGGCTGATTGTGATTAGTACCAGCTGAGCTCCCCTTGCTGCTTCCCTCTAGTTGGTATTTGAGGTTCTTCCACTTGCACACCCTGGGGACTAACCCCACCCCCTCCTGGGTTGGACTTTGGTTTCAGAGAGGGAGGAAAGGAGTAATAGGGGGAATAATTAGGTTCTAGTGCCCTCCTCCTCTGGCTCTTGGGCTGGGCTATGACCTGCCTTTTCCTTTCCCTTCCTAGCTGTGCTGGCTGCCCGGGCTCCAGACCAGGTTTTCCAGGGACCAGGGCTGGGTGCATGCTGGGTTACATAGAAACATAGAAATAGATGGCAGATAAGGGCCCACGGCCCATCTAGTCTGCCCACCTTAATGTCCCTCCCCTACCTTTGCCCTGTGAATAGATCCCATGTGCCGATCCCATTTGGCCTTAAAATCAGGCACGCTGCTGGCCTCAATCACCTGTAGTGGAAGACTATTCCAGCGATCAACCACTCTTTCAGTGAAAAAGAATTTCCTGGTGTCACCTCGTAGTTTCCCGCCCCTGATTTTCAACGGATGCCCTCTTCTTGTCGTGGGACCCTTGAAAAAGAAGATATCTTCCTCCGCCTCGATGCGGCCCGTAAGATACTTGAACGTCTCGATCATGTCCCCCCTCTCTCTGCGCTCCTCGAGCGAGTATAGCTGCAATTTGTCAAGCCGTTTTTCGTATGGTAGATCCTTGAGTCCCGAGACCATCCGGGTGGCCATTCTTTGCACCGACTCCAGTCTCAGCACATCCTTGCGATAATGCGGCCTCCAGAATTGCACAGTACTCCAGGTGGGGCCTCACCATGGATCTATACAATGGCATAATGACTTCCGCCTTACGACTGACGAAACCCCTTCGTATGCAGCCCATGATTTGTCTTGCCTTGGACGAAGCCTGCTCCACTTGATTGGCAGACTTCATGTCCTCACTGACGATTACCCCCAAGTCTTGTTCTGCTACCGTTTTTGCTAGGATCTCGCCATTAAGGGTATAAGACTTGCATGGATTCTGGCTGCCCAGGTGCATAACTTTGCATTTTTTGGCATTAAAGTTTAGTTGCCATGTCCTAGACCATCGCTCCAGTAGGAGTAGGTCGTGCATCACGTTGTCGGGCACTGAATCTTCGTCTGTTGTGCATTTGCCCACTACATTACTCAGTTTGGTGTCATCGGCGAATAATGTTATTTTACCTCGAAGCCCTTCTGCCAAGTCTCTTATAAAGATGTTGAATAGGATTGGGCCCAAGACTGAGCCCTGTGGTACTCCACTAATCACCTCCGTCATTTCGGAGGGGGTGCCGTTCACCACCACCCTTTGGAGCCTACCTCCAAGCCAGCTCCCAACCCATTTCGTCAATGTGTTACCTAATCCTATAGAACTCATCTTGCTCAGTAACCTGCGGTGTGGTACGCTATCGAATGCTTTGCTAAAGTCCAGGTACACGATGTCCAGGGACTCCCCAATATCCAGCTTCCCCGTTACCCAGTCAAAGAAGCTGATCAGGTTGGATTGGCAGGATCTCCCCTTAGTAAATCCATGTTGTCGGGGATCCCGTAGATTCTCCTCATCCAGGATCTTATCTAATTGGTGTTTGATTAGAGTTTCCATTAGTTTGCTCACTATCGATGTTAGACTCACTATTCTGTAGTTTGCTGTCTCCATCTTTGAGCCTTTCTTGTGGAGTGGAATGACGTTAGCCGTCCTCCAGTCCAACGGGACGCTGCCTGTACTAAGGGAGAGGTTGAAGAGCGTGGACAGTGGCTCCGCCAAGACATCACTCAGCTCCCTAAGCACCCTGGGGTGCAGGTTGTCCGGCCCCATTGCTTTGTTAACCTTAAGCTTTGACAGCTCACCGTAGACACTGCTGGGCGTAAACTCAAAGTTACTAAACGGGTCAACTGAGCCAACCCTTGTCTGTAGCTGAGGGCCGAGCCCTTGCGCTTCTCGGGTGAAGACTGAGCAGAAGTATTCATTTAATATTTGGGCTTTTTCCGAATCCTTTTCCACATAGGTTTAGTAGTTCTTTTGGCTTGGACAGGGGCTTCCCTGTCACGATACTTAAAACAGGTAAGGAGAAAGGGGATGGAATATGCCATACCTCTTTCTGTTGTTAACAATCAAAGTGGTGGTACCTGGGGCAATGGAGGGTTAAGAGACTTGCCAAGAGTCCCGAGGAGCAATTGAATCCAGTTCCCTTGGCTCTCAGGGAAAGAGCAGACCCCTTAACGCTTTCCTAATGCAGCAAAAAGTTCTTTCTTCAATTGATCTGGCAGTTCATGTATTATTACATTACATTACATTAGTGATAGCTATTCCGCCATTACCTTGCGGTTCAAGGCAGATTACATAAGAATTGTCATGAAATTAGGAAATACATTAGGAGAAGTTTGAACATTTTTGAATGGCTTAGGAGTAGATAGTAGTTGTGGGTGAAGCTTGGGACAGATCTGGTTGTGTTATATAGGTTTTATGTATTTTTTTGAAGAGTAGAGTTTGTTTCTTTTTTTGAAGGTTTTGTAGTCTGTGGTCGAAGATACCAGATAGTGAGTTGTCTGTCCAGTTTTGCTTCTTTGGTGGTCAGTAGGTTGTTGTATAGTTTTCTTTGTTTGACATTTTTGGTTGGTGGATGCGTGAATAGTGTGTAGGATCTCCTGTGTCTGGTTGAGGTGGATTGGATTAGTTGGTTGTTCCAGTAGGTTGGGCTGTCTCCGTTTATAGCTTTAAATAGTAGGCGGTGGAATTTGAAGTGTACTCTGGCTTGTATTGGGAGCCAGTGTAAGTTGTGGTATGCCTCTGTGATGTGGTCATATTTTTTCAGCGAGTAGATGAGTCTTAGGGCTGTGTTTTGTATTGTTTGTAGTTGTTTTATTGTGATTGCTGGGCAGGGGAGATATAGTATGTTGCAGTAGTCTATTAGGTCTAGGATAAGAGATTGTACCAAGAGTTGGAATTGTTTTTTGTCGAAGAATTTTTGTCTTAGGTTTCTCATAGTTGCGAATGATGTTTTTATTACTTTGTTGATTTATGGTTGCATGGTACAGCCTCTGACAGTCAGTACTCCAAGGAGTTTTAGTGTAGGTTGTATGGGGTATGAGATCGAGTTTATTACTAGGTTTGTTAAGGTTGGGGTTTTGCTGTTTTCGAGTAGGATGAAGTTTGTTTTGTCAGGGTTAGGTTTTAGTTTGTGTTCTGTCATTCATGTTGCTACTGTTTCAAGTGTTCTGTGTATTGTGCCTATCATGGTTGGCGCTGGTTGGTCGAAGGGGAGGAGAATGGTGATGTCATCTGCATAGCTGTAGGAGGTTAGGCCTTGTTTGTCTAGGCAGGAGCTGAGGGAAGCGATGTATAGGTTGAAGAGTGTAGGAGACAGAGGTGATCCTTGGGTTACTCCGCAGGGGTTGGACCATGGTTCTGATTTTTCTTTGTTTGTTTGTAGGAAGCCTTTAAACCATGATAGTACTTTGCCTGAGATTCCTATTGTTTCCGTGGCCTTGCTTTAAAAGCCCGTTTGGAACATATCGAATTAGCCATGACCACAAAATGTCAAGCACTCTCCTTTCTCGACTTTTGGTTTAGAGACCTCTCCTATTCCCTAAATATCCGTAATCTATTTAGTGTTTCATCACAGGGGAGCCACCTCTTTTGAGATGGATGAGCAGAGCTGCTGTCAAGGTGCATCTCACTCGGGATCTCTGCATTCTTTTCTAAAGAATTCCTAACCTTTGTTTCCATTTCTGACTCTAGCCAACATATTGTCCAGCCTCATAGTGAACCCAGTGGCTATAATTAGGATTCTTTTGCCCTGTGTGCATCATGTTGCTCTTGACAACATTAAATTTCATCTGCCATTTATTAATCCAAATAAATAAGTAAAATTTAGATGTCCAGGCTTCAGTCTTACAAGGGCCTTCTGCAAGCTTCATCACCTCACTCTTTGCTCCCTTGTCTAGCTGACTTCTAAATGTGTTACAGCCCTGCTTCCAGTACTGATCCTCAAGGTGCTTCATTATTTACTTTTCTCCATTGGCAAAATTGACTGTTTAGCTCTTTTCTCTCCTCTGTTGTTTTGACCAGTCCCCCGTTCAGAATAGGACGTTGCCTCCTCTCCTTTGATGCTGAACATTGTTCTGTTTGATGTGTACAGGGCCAGTTCCGTCCAGACTCTGACAGGTGCAGAAAGAGGAACCTACTTGGGTAAGGACATGTGAGATTGAGTAAGCTCAGTATCTGAAGTTAATACTATCATCATCAGTATAACATTTTTTTCTTTTTCTGTTGAACAGTTGATCTGATCACGTCTAGCCCTCGGTGCTTACACAGTTTGGTCACATGGACTCACAATCATGCTGGGAACTGCCAGTCTGTGCCAGATTTACAGAGCGTCTTATCCTCCCAATACTGTGGGATCATTCGAGCTGTGTGGGGATGTGGGGATGGACATGACTATGTCATGGCCACTGATTCTGACTGCAGTACATTTCTTATTGAAAATGCTTTGTCCGTTAAATGGGAGTGGAACAGTAGCACTGCCCTGCTTCCGAGTGACAGTGATGATCGTGTGGACAGTATTGGAGCGGAGCCTTCTTCCAGGATAGAGTCCCAGCCTGTGCCATCAGCAGTGAATACCTGCAAGAATGCTGGCAACAAAGTGGCCCCTTCAGAATCGGTGAGCTCTGAGACGTGCCCAGCACAGGGCAGGAATTCATCTCTTGTCGAACTGGAGAAAGAGGCCTCTCTGCAGGAGGATGAGCCACAGCAGTCTGTCTCTGACGCTGTGGAAGGTAAGAGCTCTCTTTGACCAAATGTGATGCAGTCCCTTGCCTGGACATGCCATAGTACACTAAGCAGTGGCATTTTGGTGTATTCCTGATATTATCGGCAAGGTCCTGTAGCAACATATACAGTAGAAGTGAGTTATGTATTGAGAACTTTCTATACTGCCATTAACTACATATGTAGAGCAAAGCAGTTTGCAATCTATAAAATAAATAATGGAAAAGAACTCCAATTTTGAATAGGACAGAATCAATCATACCCAAGTGTACACACAAAATCAAAGGAGGAAAAGGAATGCCAGGACTGGTTACAATCAGATCTCTCAGTGTCATCCTTTAGTGATTAAGCTTTCTATATCTTAGGGGTCTCTGGAATGTAGCAAGGCTCTGGAAAAGAGAGATTTGCCCAGCTTCTAAGCTTGTGATGGCTGAATTTGGATATTCTGTGAAGCTTGAAATTTTACCTTTTGTTCAAATTACATTTGGGGTTAGAGAATGCAAGGGAGCAACACATAATGGAGAGGAGGGTGAAGAGAGAGTCCTGATAACTAGATAGGAAGACCAGCTCAGGCTAGTGAAAAAGTGCAAAGGGAAGTCCAAAGTCACTGGAAGTTCTAGAAGCAGCCCAGAGAATTGGGAGTTGTTACTGGAGATGATACGTTGTACACAGCCAGGGGCGGGGGGTCTTCCCCTGGATCAGTGGCTAAGATTGAGAAATAAGTAGTAGATTTAAAACAAACCAGAGAAATTGTTTCTTCACACATGTAATTCAACTCTGGAATTCATTGCTGGAGAACGTGGTGAAATTAGTTAGCTTAGCAGGGTTTAAAAAAGGTTTGGATAACTTCTAAAAGAGAAGTCCATAGGCCATTATTGAGATGGCTTGGGGAAATCCAATGCTTATTCCTAGGATAAGCAGCATAAAATCTGTTTTCTTTAGCGTCCCTCCAGACTGACACAGAAACGGCAGGTGGAGACTGAGACTTTAACTTTTAGCTGTAGTACAAGTGGGCTGTGGCAGTCCCATCTACAGTCAGTCTGTTCTCAGTCTCCAACAGGTAGAGGTGATAAGCCTGTGCAGGCTTTCCTTAGTCTAGGTGTAGAGCCTGTTGGATTTGTTTAGTGGCCTTTTTGTCCCTGTTGTGGGTGCTGGATTGAGCTTGGGGGTCAGTCTGACCTTAGTGGAGCCACACATGACTGGTTGAGTCCCTTCCTCCATTCCCCCGCCTCCCCTTAGATGTGCCTCAGCTGTAAACCTTGCTACCGTTCAGGCAAGGCATATAGCTTTGAAAGCCAGTGGGGTCTGCTCAATTGCTCACTAAAGTTGTATTTAATAAAAATAACCTGAGGCAGTGCAGATCTGAAAGGAAGCTTTAAATTAGCTTCAATTGACTTTAATTGAATTTTATTGTTAACCGGCACTTTTGTTTTTTCCTCCTAGCGATTTTCGCAATGAGCATTTTCAACAAGCTTAAAAAGTGCTCATTGTGCTCCAGACGTGCAGATGTTGCTGCTGGTGTGTGCACGAAGTGCTCCAGCCACTTCGAAGGGGAATCCTTGTCAGCTTCGGGTGCTGGCGAGCGAGATTCCCCTTCGTGCGTGCATCGCTCGTTGGCTGCAGGCAGCTGGAAAGCCTGGGCTTCACCTGTCGTCCACACAGGGATTTCCCCAGCCGTCGATGGTCAGGGAAATAAGGTTTCCCTTACCGCTAATAGTGGTGAGGATTCCCTTTCCATTGTAGTTGCTTCAACTGGCTCTTCTGCCTTAGCGGCTGGGTATGTTCAGGCCTTTTTGCTGCTACAGGCTTCGGGGGAGATTTCTTCGGCAGGCTTTTCATCAGTTTTGGAGGGAAGCTCTGCCATTTTGCCTGTGGCCTCAGGTGACCTTCCTCCTGTTTTAGAGAGACAGGAACAGGTTTTTAATGCTCCTGCTTCTGCAGTGAGTGCTTCTTTGCCGCCCGGGGGGGGGGGGAACAGGGGAACCAAATTCACAAGCTCAAAGATGCAAAATAAGGGGTGGAATTGTCCTAAATAGACTGGTGGACACAATCTATTGCATAAATGTCCTTTTATTCATCCAATAACTCTATGACTCGACATGTACATGTTTCGGACGAAAAAGCCTGCTTCAGGAGTCTTGAAAGTCTTCAGGGCAATATCAAATGATGTTTTCAATAATATGCGAGATTTCAAAATGCTAATACGGTACTGTGGTTGATCAAATGACGTTCTTCCCAGCAGCGTGTGTCATTGAGTTATTGGATGAATAAAAGGACATTTATGCAATAGATTGTGTCCACCAGTCTATTTAGGACAATTCCACCCCTTATTTTGCGTCATCACCACTGATAACATGACCCAAAACATTGTCTTGCCTTTCCAAAAGGTCTTTGCAGACTTCAACTCTCCTTTGCTTTTGTTCATCAGTGAGCTCCTTTAGGACTATTTTTATGCACACTTTCTCATGCCAGGATTTTCAATTAAAATTTTCCTAATTGTTTCTATATCAGTGTTTACTTGGTCTGCTATGCTTCTCACAAGTCAGCCAACGATTTTGACTCGCAGTTTGATGACTTTTCGCAATCTTGTCGTCAGTTCTGCTTGTTACTGGCTGCTCTGATCTTTCTTCATCAGTGTTGCTTTTCTCTCCCCTCAGGAAAATGTTTAATCCATTTGCACACTGCCATTTTCTTCATGGCATTATCCTTATAAACTTGGACTAACATGTCCCTGATTTCACTTCCTCTCTTGCCAAGTTTAACAGGAAATTTAATGTTTGTTGCTCTAATTCAAGCTCTGACATTCTTGCAACGGCACACCAAAATGAATTGCCATTCAGAAAGACACTGTCACACTTGGTATGAACACAGCTGTGAGACACTGATATACCAAGGTTATGAAACCTTACCAAGTTATTTGTACAGTGATGCCAATGTAAGCACACAGAGGCAAGTTCGCAAACTTTATTGTCGGGTTTCGTACTCTATTGCAGATTTTGTTATCTGCAAAGAGGCAAATCTTATCTGACAGCCCTTCAGCAAAACAACGGCCCAAAAATTGAACCTTGAGGCACACCACTGGTAACATTTGTTTTCTCAGAGTAATCTCCATTGACCACTACTCTTCGTCTTCCACTCAACCAGTTCCTGACCCAGTTCGTCAGGGCACTCAGTATGACACACTGTCAAAGGCTTTGCTAAAATCTAAATACACCACATCTAGTGCACTCCCTCTATCCAATTCCTGGTCACCCATTCACAGAAATTGATCAGATTTGTCTGACAAGACCTACCTCTAGTGAATCCATGTTGCCTTCGGTCCTGTAATCCACTGGATTTCAGAAATATTACTGTTCTCTGTTTTAAAAGCATTTCCATAAATTTACTTACCTTTAGTGCCCTACATTTTCCTTCCTTTCACTTTTGTGGGGAGGACCACATCCGCCCTTCTCCAGTCCTCTGGTACCATTCCCGACTCTAGAAAAGCATTGAAAAGGTCAGCCAAGTGGAGCTGCCAGAACTTCCCTAAGTTCCTCCAGTACCCTCGGATGTGCACCATCTGGCCCCTTTGCTTTGTCCACCTTTAGTTTAGGTAGCTCCTTACAAACATAGAAGAAGTGGACTGATGTGGTTTCTCTTCACAAAAGTTGAAGTAAGGAAGAAGAAGGGAAATATTTGATGGGCAGAGACTTGGCAGTTTCACCCAAGGAAATCTGGTTACCAGGATCTATAGAGTGGACATAGCTATAGAGATTTGTTTATTCACATTTCTATAAGGGAACGGCAAATATATTAAATTGCTAGGGAACTTTTTGATCTAACGTCTTACATCATACGCTTTCGATGTTACCCCTGAGTCAGGCATTTCAAAGCCAAAACATGGACCGGGTCGGGTCTGCAACACATTGTTTTTGAGGTATTAAGTTCCCAAACAGTAAACAAATTGTTTGATTTGTTGGAATAAATTTGAATTGTTTTATCTCTGGTTGATGTGTACAGTTCTTTCCCCACTTTTCTTCTTTCATTGCTATATAACACAGCATTCAGTAACTGGTGAAATTCATATTTGTACTGCTTAACTTTCTGATATTTTTGTTCTCCCCACCCCCCCCCCCACAGGACAGATGAGCAGAACACAGACTCCATCCCCAGCAGAAAGTTATCCAGTGAAGGATGAATTTTGTGGACTCTCAGATAGGTGAGATGAAGCAAGCTTTATAACATAGAAATGGCCCTGCTGGCTCCTTCACAGAAGTTTCTTCTCTTCTCCTTCCCTGGTATGAGGGCAGCTGGCTGTTGCACACTAACCTGTAAACACTTTAAGTTGCTTGTGCTGATGCTGACAGTTTTTGTAAACTAGAATCCTTTAAGGAGGTTAGTTTTTTTTGTATTTGTTTGTTGGAAAACAGATGGTCCAATTGTAGGATACCCTTTGTAGTTGAACATCCAAGATAACGACAGTCTATGTTCCTGGACTGGAGGACTACTGATACGAAAATTTCTACATTCTTTTTCATCCTGTTAGACCACTCCAAAACTACTAGAAGATGGAGGTGGAGAAGTCGACATCTTCCAGTGATATCACTGGTATAAAGAGTGATGGAGCCTTGAACTCATTGGTATTTCCAGTGCAGTAGGTGAGACATTCTAGACAAGTTTATCTTCCAGAGGCACGCAGAACAGAAGCTGGGCTCTCAGATTTCTTGTCTTCTGGACAAAGCAGCTCTGTCTACAGGGGACTCTCTCCAGGTCCTGGGGGTCCATAGTGGCCAAAATAGATGTGGTTCCTTGGGCAAGGGTGCATATGTGTCCAGCATTCATCGCTCTCTCGTTGCGCAAGCATTGTGCATAGCTCTTCCTTGGACTCTGGAGGCCTGGGTCAGTATGAATTGATGGCTCTTCAAAAGTCCCTCTTCAGGGCATGCTGCTGCACATTGTGTCTTGGGTGGTTGTGACGACAGACGACACTCTCCTCTCCTAGGAAGCCCATTGAACCGTCATCTCATTCGGGGGCGTTGGACACCCTCTCAAAAGACATGGTCAATCAACTGTGGGCCATTTGCTTGGCTCTGGTTAAATTACAGATGACTCTGGAGGGACAAGCGGACTGAGACTTCTCTGACAATGCGACAGCAGTGGCTTATGTCAATCGCCAGAAAGGAACCAAGAGTGCTTCTCTGGCCCAGGAAGCCTGCCTGCTCTTTCTCTGGGTGGTGCGTCATCTCCATGCCCTTTCGGAAGCTCATGTGGCGGGATTTGACAATATTCAAGCAGACTTCATCAGCAGACAGTCCTTGGATCTGGGTGAGTGGGTGCTTTCCTCGGCAGCATTTCAGGCTGTTGTATGGCACTGGGGGTCAGCCTCACTTTGACCTAATGGCAACAGCAAAGAACTTGAAAGTCATCCGATTCTTCAGTCAAAGATCTGAGCCCATAAATGAGGGCCTAGATGCTCTGGTACAGCTATGGTCACAGAGAGTTCTACAGTATGTTTTTCCTCCCTGGCCCATGATAGGTCGGATCCTATGCTGGATTGTGACTCAGCAGGGAACAGTCATTATCCCAGGACAAGCAGGCAGCATATTCTCACACATGGGTGACGTCACAGATGGAGCCCCGCAGTGGACAGCCTCGAAAGCAAACTTGCTTGAAGATCTTGAATTTTCGAGTGCTGCAACGCGCATGCGCGCGTGCCTTCCCGCCCGAACTAGGGGGCGCATCTCCTGTGAGGGTCCTCAGTTCGTTATTTTCCGCGGAGCCAAGAAGACGTTTTTTTCTTCAGCTCTGCAGGGAAATTTGCCTTCTATTCACCGTGGCTGTTTCTTTTATTTTTAAAGTTCAGTCGCTGTGTATCCTTTTTCTTTTCAGTGTAAAAAATAAAAATTAAAACTTGTTTTTTTTCTAACGCTCCTTTCGTCCGGTCGGTGAGCCTTGGGCCTAGGCCCAACCGCTCACTTCGTTCGACACGGACTTTATTTTTTCTATGTCCCAGCCTCTTACCAGAATCAAGCGCTGTCGTCAGTGTAATCGGGAGATTTCTGTCACCGATCCTCACTATTGTTGTTTGCAGTGTTTGGGTCCAGTCCATTCACCAGAAGACTGTCACAGCTGCTTCACTCTTACACCTCGAGCGTTTTGTCGTAGGTGTGCCCAATTTCGGCAAATTTTTGGTGAGATGGAGCAACCTTCGGATTCGGCCCCGGCGGTGGCCCCGGTCTCTAAAGCCTCGACTGCGATGTCGATGGGGGTCCCGGTCTCAAAGGCTTCGACCTTGGCTTTGGCTGGAGCTTCGGTCTCGAAGGCCTCGACCGCGACTTCTACTCCTGCACCGACTTCGACACCATTGAAGGTCTCGACAGTGGCCTCGGTGAAGAAGTCATCGGTGGGTAAGTCTCCTGTGTCTCTTTCAAGTGCTGTACCTAAGAAACCACCAGAGTCCTCTTTGCGCCCTCCATCTAAGCGTGCTTCCAAGATAAGGGAATACTCACCTTTTGAGGTCGCCCTCTTTGGAGCGCACTGCTGCACCTATGAGATCAGATCCTTCTGTCTCGGTGCTGATGCTCGAGGACATGCTCAAGTCCATCTTGACCACTCAGATATCCTCCATCATGGCTCAACTGGTCCTGTCCTCGACTCTGCCTCGGGTAGACCAGCCTGTGACTCAACCGAATCCTCCAGTCCTCGTATCTCGAGGCAGGTCTCATGCATCGAAGCGATTGTCCTCCAGTGATTCTTCACCTGAGTTGCCTCGTTCGAAGCACCGCTCGAAGCATTCGAGGCATCTTGCTTCTAAGCTTCGTCGTGAGTCTTCTGCAGTGCATTCTTCTCTGGATACCGAGACTTCTCTGCCTCGTTCTTCCACCTCGAAGCACAGGTCTCGACTGTACTCTGCCTCGACCCGAAGTCCTTCCAGGTCGAGGACTCCTCCTACGAAGCCGGCTCGCCGGGACTCTTCTCCTCAGGCTTCGACTCATTCTGTGCCTCGCACCCTGGGTACTTCTCCATCACGGAGCCTGAAGCGGAAACATTCCATGACTCCACCTCACAGTGCAGCTTCTTCTGTGACTATGCATCTCGAGTCTGAACCAGTCTCTCAATACTCTAGGGAGGCTTCTTCCTACTCGATGGTTCCAAAATCTCGTAGTCCCTTCTCCTGATAAAGCCTCTGATTCCAAGTCAACTTCCTTTGCCAAGTTTGTGTTTGACATGGGACAAGCTCTCAAACTGGACCTCCATTCAGACTCCAAATATACTCCTGAATATTTGGCAGACATGGAACTTCCTCATCCACCTAAAGAGTCTTTAAGATTGCCTATGACTCCAGTTCTTATACAGACTTTTATTCGTAACATGGAGACTCCTTCCATCACTGCTATTCCATCTAAGCTGGAATTCTGTTATCGCACTGTTCCATGTAAGGGGTTTGAGAAGTCCCAACTCTCTCATCAATCCTTGGTGGTGGAATCATCTTTGAAGAAAGTCCATCCTTCCAAAATCTATGCTGCAGTCCCTCCAGGCAGGGAGGGTCGTACTATGGATAAGTTTGGTCGCCGGTTATACCAAAATTCGATGATGGCCAATCGGATTCTTAACTATAATTACATTTTCACCAATTATTTCAACCATTTTCTCAAATTGTTGCCTTCTTTTTATCCGGATGTTTCCAAAACACGTCTTTCTGAGTTCAAGCAAATCCTCAAGACTCTTTCTCAGTTGAGACTCTTCATGTTGCAAGCCTCATATGATGCTTTTGAATTGTCTTCCCAAGTCTCTTGCCTTTGCTGTAGCCATGCGTCGACTGGCATGGCTATGTATTGTTGACATGGATCCTAATCTCCAGGATCGTTTGGCAAACCTACCTTATCAAGGGAATGAGTTATTTGATGACTCTATTGAAGCAGCCACTAAGCGTCTCTCAGAACATGAACGCTCTTTTGCTTCTCTCATTCGCCCTAAACCCAAGACTACACCAGCTAGGGCGTTCAGCTTGAGCATTCCAATCTCCCTCTTTCAGAATTCTCCACTTCCCATAGGGGGGTCGCCTGTCCACTTTTTATCATCAGTGGGAGCTCATCACCTCAGATCTCTGGGTTCTTACCATCCTACGAGAGGGATACTCTCTTCGCTTGCTTCAGTTACCTCCAGATCACCCTCCAAGAGAGTGTCCTTCCAATCAATCACAACTTCCCCTTCTTCTTCACGAAAACCGGGCTCTTCTTCGAGCTGTTGAGGAGATTCCTCTTTCCCATCGGAACTCGGGATTCTATTTCCGCTACTTTCTGGTTCCAAAGAAGACGGGGGGATTTGCGACCTATTCTGGACCTCAGAGCTCTCAACAAATTCCTAGTCAAAGAGAAGTTTTGGATGCTCTCTTTGCTGACCTTGTATTCCCTGATGGATCAGGGAGATTGGATGTGCTCGCTGGATCTCAAGGAGGCTTATACTCATATCCCCATTCATCTAGCCTTTCGCAAGTACCTCAGATTCAAAGTGGGGAATCTTCATCTGCAGTACAGGGTTCTTCCTTTCGGCTTGGCCTCATTCCCCAGAGTATTCACAAAATGTCTGGTGGTGGTAGCTGCAGCTCTTCGCACCCAAGGTCTTCAAGTATTTCCTTACCTGGACGACTGGCTCATCATGGCCCCCTCTCTTCCAGGGGTTTTTGCAGCGACCCAACAGACTATTATATTCCTACAAAGTCTGGGGTTCCAGATAAACTTTCCAAAGTCTCAGTTAACCCCATCTCAATCTCTCCAGTTCATTGGGGTAACTCTGAATACTGTCCACCTGAGAGCATACCTTCCACAACCACGTCAGGATACTCTTGTTCGTCGTTGTCATCAAGTCTCTCGTCTTCCATCCATCTCTGCTCGGCAAATGATGGTTCTACTCGGTCACATGGCTTCTACAGTTCATGTGACTCCTTTTGCCAAACTTCACCTTCGCATTCCTCAGTGGATCCTGGCATCTCAATGGCAACAAGCCACGGATCCACCATCTCAACAAATTACAATAACTCATTTGTTGCAGAAGTCGCTCCGTTGGTGGATGCTCTCTTCCAATCTTTCCAGAGGCTTGCTATTCCACCACCTTCCTCATCAGAAGGTTCTCACAACCGATTCGTCCGCCTATGCCTGGGGAGCCCATGTCGACGGTCTCCGTACTCAGGGTGTATGGACTTCAACAGACCGTCAGTGTCATATCAATCTGTTGGAACTCAGAACGATCTTCTATGCTCTCAAAGCTTTTCAGCATCTCCTCCACGACATGGTGGTTCTTGTTCGGACAGACAACCAAGTGGCCGTGTATTATGTCAACAAACAGGGAGATACGGGATCTCACTCCCTCTGTCAGGAAGCTCTGAAGCTGTGGAATTGGGCAATTCTTCACAACATCTTCCTCAGAGCTGTTTACATTCAGGGTCAACGCAACTGTTTAGCGGACAAACTGAGTTGTCTTCTACAGCCTCGCGAATGGACACTCAATTCTCCCACACTTCGTCAAATATTTGCCCGCTGGGGGACCCCCCAGATAGATCTTTTTGCATCCACCCTCAACTTCAAGCTACCTCAGTTTTGTTCCCGTATTTACACTCCTCAACGTCTCGAGGCGGATGCGTTTCTCCTGGACTGGAGGGCTCAGTTCCTTTATGCCTTTCCTCCATTTCCTCTGATTCTCAGGACTCTAGTCAAATTAAAGTCAGAACATGCCACCATGATTCTGATAGCTCCTCGGTGACCCAGACAAATGTGGTACTCTCTTCTACTTCAACTCAGCACTAGGGAGCCTCTGCTTCTGCCAGTTTTTCCTTCTCTGCTCACTCAGAGTCAAGGGTCCTTGCTTCATCCCAATCTGCAGTCTCTACACTTAACAACTTGGTACCTTTCTACCTAACAGACTCTTCTCTATTTTCTCAGTCTGTTCAGGATATTTTACTTGCTTTCAGAAAGCCGTCCACTCGTCAATGTTACGGCCAGAAATGGACTAGATTTTCAGCTTGGTGTTCCACACGTCAGCTGCAACCAATGTCTTCCTCCTTGGCATCTGTTCTGGACTTCTTGTCACAATCTGGACTTCAATCTACATCTATTCGAGTCCATCTCAGTGCTATTGCTGCTTTTCATCAGCCTCTGGAAGGGAAACCTCTCTCTGCACATCCCGTGGTTTACCGCTTTATGAAAGGACTTTTTAATCTTCATCCACCACTTAAACCGCCTCCAGTGGTTTGGGATCTTAATGTTGTTTTGGCTCAACTGATGAAGCTCATCTCAAGTATCTCACTTGGAAAGTTGTATTCCTGATTGCCCTCGCATCTGCTCGGAGAGTCATTGAGTTACAAGCTTTGGTTGCGAACCCACCTTTCACAGTTTTTCACCATGACAAGGTGGTCCTCCGTACTCATCCCAAATTCTTACATAAAGTGGTTTCAGAATTTCACATCAATCTATTGTGCTGCCAGTATTTTTTCCAAAGCCTCATTCTCATCAGGGAGAAGCGGCACTTCATACTTTGGACTGCAAACGTGCCTTGGCTTTCTACCTCCAACGCACTCAACCTCACAGAACATCTCTTCAACTTTTCATCTCCTTTGATCCAAATAAGTTGGGTCGTCCTATCTCGAAGCGTACCATTTCCAACTGGATGGCTGCTTGCATCTCTTTCTGCTATGCTCAGGCTGGTCTTCCTCTGCAGGGTCGAGTGACGGGCCACAAAGTTCGAACTATGGCGGCATCTATAGCTTTCCTCAGATCAACTCCTATTGAGGAAATTTGCAAGGCTGCCATTTGGTCCTCGGTTCATACTTTCACCTCTCATTACTGTCTGGATACTTTATCCAGGAGGGATGGACATTTTGGCCAATCTGTTTTGCAAAATCTGTTTTGCAAACTGCCAACACTCCCTCCATCCCATTTTGCTTAGCTTGGAGGTCACCCATGTGTGAGAATATGCTGCCTGTTTGTCCTGGGATAAAGCACAGTTACTTACCGTAACAGTTGTTATCCAGGGACAGCAGGCAGATATTCTCACAACCCTCCCACCTCCCCTGGTTGGCTTCTTAGCTAGGTATCTGAACTGAGGATCCTCACAGGAGATGCGCCCCCTAGTTCGGTACAGCAATCGAAAGTTCAAGATCTTCAAGCAAGTTTGCTTTCGAGGCTTTCCGCTGCGGGGCTCCGTCGGTGACGTCACCCATATGTGAGAATATCTGCCTGCTGTCCCTGGATAACAACTGTTACGGTAAGTAACTGTGCTTTCTGGTGGCTCCAGATTGATCTCACAGACAGTGGTATTCAGATTCAATGTGACTTGCCTTTGGCTGTGGGCTTTTCCAGACCTTGTCTCTCAGGGTCCAGTCTGTATGGAGGATCCTGATCGCTTTGCTCTTATGGCATTGCTATTTAGCACGAAGCATTAGAGTGCAAAGGATATTCTGATGTTGTCATTTCTACTCTTCTGAAATCTAAGAAGAGACAATCCATGCAGAGCTTACACCTTGAATGGAGAAACTTTAACTAGGACTACAGCAGAACGAGATTTAGGAGTAATCATCAGTGCAGACATGAAAACTGCCACTCAAGTGGAGAAGGCTTCATCTAAGGCAAGGCAGATAATGGGTTGTATCAAGAGAAGTTTCGTCAGCCGGAAGCCTGAAGTCTTAATGCTGCTGTACAGAGCCATGGTGAGACCTCATCTGGAATATTGTGTGCAATTCTGGAGGCCACATTACCGTAAAGATGTGCTCAGAATTGAATCGGTTCAGCGGATGGCCACCAGGATGGTCTCGGGGCTCAGGGGTCTCTCATACGAAGAAAGACTGAACAAATTGCAGCTCTACACTCTCGAAGAACGTAGGGAGAGGGGAGACATGATTGAGACATTTAAGTACATCATGGGATGTGTCGAGGCGGAAGATGATATTTTCTTTCTCAAAGGACCCTCAGCCACAAGAGGGCATCTGCTCAAACTCAGGGGAGGGAAATTTCATGGTGACGCCAGGAAGTACTTCTTCACGGAAAGAGTGATAGATCATTGGAACAAGCTTCCAGTGCAGGTGATCGAGGCCAGCAGCGTCTCAGACTTTAAGAATAAATGGGATACCTACGTGGGATCCCTACGAGGATGAAGATAAGGAATAGGGTCACTAGGGAATAGACTTAAGGGGGTGGGTCAGTAGAGTGGGCAGACTTGATGGGCTGTGGCCCTTTTCTGCCGTCATCTTTCTATGTTTCTACCTACGCTAGGGTGTGTGGAGCTATATTCTCTTCCAGTTTCAGTGGTGCTAGTCTTTCTCCAGGCGGACCTTGATAAGGGCCTCACCGTAACTTCCCTTCGGGTCCAAATCACTAGGCTTTCTTGTTTCAGAGCCCAGGACCATAGTCCTTCACTTGCGTCTCTGTCTCTGTCTCTCTCTCTTTCTCTCACTGTCTCTATCACTCTCTCTCTCTTATATTTCTTAGTGAAATTGCAGGGCATTGATGGATTCCTCAAGCGAAAAAAACAGTTGTTAAGTGTTTGGAAAAGCATATATGCAAATATTATTATCATAAGCTCAAGTCAAATCTTTAATGTATTTGTTTACCTCGAGTACTTTAATGAGGGAAGTTAAGGTTCCTATAGGGAGGTTATTAGGGTTATGTTTTGGTTGGTAGGATAAATAATAAATAATAATTTTATTCTTGTATACCGCCATACCCAATAAGTTCTAGGCGGTTCACATCAGTTAATTACGATCCGCGATGACACACGGATTTACAAAATTTTAACAAAGTTACAAGCAACGGAGAAGGGAGCGTGGGAACACTTTAACAGAGTTTTAGCAAAGGTACAAGCAATAGCGAAGGTAGGGTTGGAAGGTATGAGATAAAGAGAGAGGTTAATAACTTTTAGTTCAGTTGCTGGTGGAGTTAGATCAATTGAACATAAGAATTGCCTTCTGGGTCAAAGACCCTTGCCCTAACTGAGACTAGCCTTACCTGCATACTTTCTGGTTCAGCAGGAACTTGTCTAACTTTATCTTGAATCCCTGGAGGGTGTTTTCCCCTATAACAGCCTCCAGAAGAGTGTTCCAGTTTTCCACCACTCTCTGGTTGTAGAAATGCTTTGAGGGGCTATATAAGAGTTCAGGTCCTTTCTGGCATCCTTTTGTTAAAGGAGCAAACAATTTAAGGCATGGGCTGTTTGGGGGGAGAGATAGATGGAAGAAGAAGGGGGATTGGATGTTGATTTTGTTCCTCACTAGATATATGGGTTATATGTTTGTTTGTAATGACCTAACTTGTGATGCTTATTGGAGCATTGTAGAAAATGTTCGGGGATGGTGAGGGGATTGAGGGTGATTAGAGATGCTTTGTGTCGCACATCATACCAGGAAGGTACAGAATATATCTCATCTCTTTTTTTTTTTTTCCCCAGAGATTTCCTGATTGAAGAGGAACACAAAGAAGAGAGAGGTTCCGAGTACTCAGATGAATTCCTCCAGCCGTTTCTTGATAGGAAGTATGTTTTGGCTACCATAATTTCTTTTTTCTCTTTTTTTGAGAAGTAGCCAAATGGGGCAGTGATTAAAACTAGCAGCATTGGGTTCAACTGCCCCAACCTGCCAAGTGGTTGGAGATTGGGAATAGGGCCGGTTTTCCTGCTTCAGTGCAAGTTTCCTGTACCAGCGATGCTGTTCTCATGTGCTACAGTGTAATTGTTATAATGAATTGGCACATATTGATATCCCATTTCTCCTGGAGGTATGCCTGGCCAGGCAGGTTTTCAGGTTACCCATAATGAATATGCATGAAGTAGCTTTGCATATAAGATTCATTCTGTGCAGATGTACCTCGTATGTGCCAAAAGCCTCCAGAACCAAGGTGGGAAACGCTGGTTTAGATTGAAACCCTCCTTTTTGAAATAATTATCCTCTTCATTTATTGTAATACCATTAGGACACTTTGGGTGTGTGGGCAGTTCCAGTATATACATCCCACTGCGAGCACCAGCTGTAAATTACTCACATGGTCAGATAATGCTTAATAGCATCACATTGTAACTTGTGTACCAGTAACTTGCACTGACCCTACATTTCAAGCGTTAAGATTAAGCACAGTAAATGTTTTACCTACTTGGACTCGTAACTACTGCTTCCCTCGCTCTGCTACTGAGTGTGCAGTCTGTGAGGTACTGTAAGCAAGGAAATTTGCAAGGTATGAAAGAAGAAAGGCTGTAGTATGTTTCAGAGATTGTCGGTTCAGGAGAGCTGCACTTAACGATCAATCTGCTCATCCTAATTGTTAAATTGATGTCCACAAGCTGTGCTCAGTCTGCAGAGACTCATCCTTTTAGACTTTTGAAAAAGCGTAGCAATGACAGTAAAATCACTCTGTACTTAAAATCAGGTCCCTCAGAACTTACAGAGTGCTTTTTAAAATCACAGTAGGATATCCAGCAAAAAGAATGAGAACCCCAAAGTAAAAAAGAAGCCAGGACCAAAGCCAGGCTGGAAAACGAAGATTAAATCTGAAAGGTAGGTAAGTCCGGTGTCAGTAGTAGTGAGCTTGGATGCTGGTCCATTAGGAGCTCTATATATGCGCTTTATGTCTCCATTCTAGGGAGGAATTGCCGACAATTTACAAGTGTCCTTACCAAGGATGCACTGCTGTATACCGTGGGGCAGATGGGATGAAGGTAAGATCAGGAAACTTTGTGCTCTTTGACATATGCAGTGGCTTCCTGTGTATTTTCATAATACAAGCATCAAGCCAAAGCTTCAGGAAAGAAAGAAGCCTTATTTGGTAGCAGAATACCACTAGAAGTCAGGTGTTGCCATTTTGGATTATGGTGGCACCAGAGATACACATTTCTTTTTTTATGTTTGGATCAGGGGTTGTTGAGGTGCAGGGTTTGGGCTGGAGCTTGCCAGATCAGTTTCTCAACTTCTTTAAGCCAAGTACCCCCTAGGTCTAACAAATATCAATGGAATACCCCTGCCTAAGCTCCGTCCCCTCTCTCCCTTACTTGCTTGAGCCGCACTAGCTTCCTTCAGGGTCGTCCAGCTATGCTGCTCCTTCTGCATTCAGCAGCACTTGTTGCAGGGATGCGCGGGCAGCGGTTCACTAGAGAATGGCATGGGGACAAACTTTTTCCCCATCCCCACGAGAACTTATTTTCCTGTCCCAGTGAATTCTTTCCTTGTTCCTGCTCCATGCCTGCAAGCTCTTACAAATCATAAGTGTTCGAAGCTTGTGTGGTTAAGGCGCAGCTTATGGGTCAAGGACAGTGACAAAACTTGTGGGGACGGGAGAGGGAAATTGAGTTCCTGCGGGGATGGGGAAAAATTTTTCCCTGTGTCGTTCTCTAATCTTAACTATTGATATACTTAAAATTTGCTGTATACTGACACATTCTTATTTCAAAAACCCTCTTTAACCCCCCAGAACATGAAACATTAAATCATTGCTAGAGTACAAGGACTTTTATAAGGTAGGACCTGGGGGGGGGGGGGGGGTAGGAGGGCAGAGTGACAGGTGACCCAGGGGAAGTGCTTCCATCAAGGTGGGGTTGGGGGGGTAGTTTGACCAATTTCAGTTCTGGCTCATGGATTTGGTTGGAAACAACTGCCCATTTCGGTCTGTCGGTCATTAGTATGTCAAATAACATTCAAAATATCTTGGATCATTCACCGCATACTTTATGGAAACTCTGCGGCCCCAGTCATCCAACTCTTCTCAGTAGCATGGTCTACTTCCCGCAGAACCCTCAACCGGATGCTACTAAATCTCCCATCCACTAAAGATCTTCACTCTAAACGAGTTTTCCACTCCATGCTTAGGAGTCAAAATTTGAAATGGCCTTACAGAAAAGACCAGAACTGAACCTTGGCACGTCAACTTCCAAAGAAAACTGAAAACCCATCTGTTCGATACTTAATCTACTTTACCCTCTCTTCTCTCCCTTTCCCTTCCTCCCTCCCCTTTTTTTCTCTCCCTCCTCTTTCTCTCCCCTTACCTCTCATTACAGTTGCCTTGAGCCTGCATAGGTATGAGTGATGCACAAATAGAAGATTAGATTAGATTAGTATGTACTGATCTGGAGGACAGAAGAATGCCAATACACATTAAGTAGAAGGGAGGACAGGACAGAGAAACTGATGATAAAGACCCTAGAGCCTATCCAGACTACTATCATTTCTGTCCTCACATCACCACCTTTACTGAAAGATCATTCCACAAATCTACAACCTTTTCCATGAAGTATTTCCTTAGGTTACTTAGGAGTCTTATGCCCCTTCATTCTAGAGCTTCCTTTCAATTGAGATTCTGTTATTTAAATACATCATATCTCCACTCTGCCATTTTCCTTCCAAAGTATACATATTTAGATGTTTGTCTGTCCCTATATGCTTTATGATAAACACCACTGACCATTTTAGTAGCTGTCCTCTGAACTGACTCCATCCCTCTTTGTATAATTTGAGACTGCACGTTCAAAAAAATATAGAGTCCTCTCCCTATGCATAGGGTGACAGGAAAAGGAAGAAGGTGTGAAGTAACTGAGCAGACATCTGCTGTGTTAGATGTCCATGAGGGGGCATCTGGAATTTAGCAGCCCTAAGAGACAAGATTGATTTAGAATCTGCAGTATGCAGAGGTCATAAGGAAGGGTCTAGCACAAAGCAATGGAATACATTTCATTAACTTTTCTTTTAGTGCCTTATGATTTAACATCTTGGACTGTCTGTGTCTGTATATGGCCGTTTGGTGGGCTGGGGAGGGCTTCAATGGCTGGGAGGATATAGATGGGCTGGAGTAAGTCTTAACAGAGATTTTGGCAGTTGGAACCCAAGCACAGTACAGGGTAAAGCTTTGGATTCTTGCCCAGAAATAGCTAAGAAGAAAAAAATTAAAAAATTTAAATTGAATCAGGTTGGGCAGACTGGATGGACCATTCGGATCTTTATCTGCCGTCATCTACTATGTTACTATGTTAGATAACTGGGTAAGATATAGGAGTCAGTATCTTAAACTGATAATTTCATAGGTAACCAATGCCTGATTGAATAATTTTCAGAAACACATCAAGGAACATCATGAAGAGGTGCGTGAAAGACCCTGTCCACACCCTGGCTGTAACAAAGTGTTTATGATTGACCGTTACCTCCAGCGACATGTCAAACTTATACACACAGGTAACGGAGGAGGAGGATGTGCACAGGGAAGCGGGGTGGCATACATGATGGTTAGAAATTAAACATGTGTTCAAATGCCCTCTGGTTTGTCAACAGCCCCTTTAGCTTTCAGTTCTGTTGCAACACAGCTTGTTCCTCATGGTGTTGACTTTGGCTTAATAGATGCAGTAGAATGAGAATCTACGTTTGCTGTCTAGGCTTATTGATTGTTCATCTCTTTCTAGAGGAACGGAATTATATTTGTGATCAGTGTGGACAGACTTTTAAACAACGTAAACATCTTTCAGTGCATCAGATGCGTCACTCGGGAGCAAAGCCCCTCCAGTAAGTAGCATGTCACGTGATGTCTATGTAGAGGCATTTGTTATGCATCTGGATTTGTGATAGATCTTGGCATAAAGACACCGTCTGCTGTTGGACCATGTTGTCTAACACTGTACTTTCTGCATTTCCCTTACCTTCAATTACATTATGTGCAATCTTATATCCTGCCAAATGCTCGCAAATAGAAATTGGTACGACGAGAGAGGTGATTAAATTTGCAGACGATACAAAGTTATTCAGAGTAGTGAAGACACAGAAGGATTGTGAAAAGCTGCAACGTGACATAAACACGCTCGAGAAATGGGCTGTGACATGGCAAATGAGGTTTAATGTGGATAAGTGTAAGGTGATGCATGTCGGTAACAGAAATCTTATACACGAATATAGGATGTCCGGTGCAGTACTCTGAGAGACCCCCCAGGAAAGAGACTTGGCAGTACTGGTCAAGTCAATGAATCCGTCAGCGCAATGTGTGGCGGCGGCGACGAAAAGGGTGAACAGAATGCTAGGAATTCAAGTTTCAAGTTTATTTGTTCTTAATGAATCGTCTATTAAAATTGCTAGGTGATGTACAACATAATAAAATATACAAATAAAATATAGGTGTTAACAAAAATAACTTTTGTTATGGGTTAAAACTCACAAGAATTGTGTGGGGAAGTGGGGAAAAAGTTACAATGTTTGGATAGGAGAGAAGAAAAAACATAAAAGGAAAGAACAAAAAAGGGGGAGTAATTTTGACTGCTTAAGTAAAAATCAATAATTAATATGCTAGGAATCATAAGCATCTTTAAATAGAAATGTTTTTAGAGTTTTTTTAAATAGAGTTAAATCTTTTAATTCTCTAATTATTAAGAAGGGGATCACGAACAGATCAGAGAAGGTTATCATGCCACTGTACCACCCCCACCTGGAATACTGCTTCCAGCACTGGTCGCCGTACATGAAGAAGGACAGAATTACTCTAAACAATCCAGAGAAGAGCGACTAAAATGGTTAAGGGGCTGGAGGAGTTGCCATACAGTGAGAAATTGGAGAAACTGGGCCACTTCTCCCTTGAAAAGAGGAGACTAAGAGGGGACATGATCGAAACATTCAAAATAATGAAGGGAATATTCTTAATAGATAAAGACAGGTTGTTTTCCCTCTCCAAGGTAGAGAGAACGAGAGGGCACTCTCTAAAGTTAAAAGAGGATAGATTCCGTACAAATGTAAGGAAGTTCTTCTTCACCCAGAGAGTGTTAGAAAACTGGAACGCTCTTACGGAGGCTGTTAAAGGGGAAAACACCCTCCAGGGATTCAAGACAAAGTTAGATAAGTTCCTGCTGAACCAGAACGTACACAGGTAAGGCTAGACTCAGGGCAGTGGTCTTTGACCTAAGGGCCGCCGTGGGAGCGGACTGCTGGGCACGATGGACCACTGATCTGACCCAGCAGCGGAAATTCTTATGTTCTTAGTTCTAGGTGGGATGCAACCAGCATATCAGTACAAAGAAATTAAATATAGTATCATTTCTTGTACAACCCCACTCTGTTCCTGAACATTCGTGTAGTCAATCCCTTCTTGTGAGATCACTTGTAGGAAGCTTCATTTGCAGTTTGCCTCCTCTCTTACCTCTGGACTGCCCTGCTATTCTTCAGTTGTCTTCCTACAAGCAAGCCAGTAGGAGCTTGTCTTTTCTGCTCGTGTTTATTTCTCTTTAAATTCAGTCTTTTTTCGATATCTCCTTTCTATGCTACAGAGGATCCCCTTGGGGGACAGCTGTGGCTGCAGGAGACCGCAAATTCTGAGGCAAATGAAGTTTCTTGTTTCAAGGGGGTTGGCTGCTTTGCAGTGCACCCACTTGAACAGTCTGCATTCACAGTTTGGGAGCATAGCTCGTCTCAGGTTTGACTGCTAGTAGGTTTGAGCGCAGGCTGCGTGGCTCCAGGGAAGGTCATCCAGGATTGGGGCTGACTAGGTTCCACCCCATGTTTGTGTGTGTGGGCTCTGAGGGGGTGAGGGTCTCCCACTGGGACATTAGGCCGAGAGGCAGTCGGAAGAAACAGGCAGTCTAGTTTGTAGGCTTGTTGAGGCAGAGAATCTCCCTGTATGCTGTTTCAGCTTCCATTTTGCATCTCCCAGCACACAGCATGACACAGTAAGTAATGGGTTGACAGTCTGAGAGATCAATTTTGGGGTTTCTTCAAAATCGGGTTTTTGGGGGGGTAGTGGTTAATCCTAGGTTCCCCAACCTCAAAAATCCTAAAATCGCCATTTATTTTTCAGTGTGTTTCCCAGGCTGTTTTAGTATTAAAATCACTCACAAGGTGGCCATCTTGGATTTCCTGATTTAGATTTAAAAGCTTTATCTACCTGAAAACACCTCATTTTTGTTCAAAAACAGGTAGGATGGACTTCACAGAGCAGGATACTTTGGATTCATGCGGCACGTAAGAGGAGGTGGCAGCTGTTACTTTAGTCCCCCCTCCCCCTTGGGAGGATCTGGGACCTAATCAGTCTGAGGAAAATCCAAAACGTCCAAGTTAGAGCCGGGAAGCAGCGCAAATGTGTCCCCAGCGAAGCACAATCACGATTTGGTGACAAAATCCCGCAAAAGTCTGAAACAGGAACTTCAGGGGCATGGATTTCCCCCAGAATTTATTAATATGATGTTTCAGATCTATCTGATTAACAAAAGCTCTATCAATCCCTCAGTAATTGTGGCCTTGTTATCA
The DNA here is from genome assembly GCF_902459505.1 of Geotrypetes seraphini. NCBI lineage: Eukaryota > Metazoa > Chordata > Amphibia > Gymnophiona > Dermophiidae > Geotrypetes > Geotrypetes seraphini. The sequence continues at coordinate 7,055,983 of NC_047087.1, read as the reverse complement.
CTGGGGGTTCCCCACCAAGACCCCAGCAGAAGTGCTATGCACAGTCAGGATAGTTGCCTGCGGACAACTAAGATGATAAGGGTTCTATTTTTATACTTTTGCTTTATATGACTGGAACTTGCGATCGAGCCAGTAATACCTACCAGAAATACCCTCCTACAGAGACATCAAATACAAAAGTATCAGGACAAGAATGTTCTCAGTGATGAATCCAATGTGGTGGAACTCCCTTCCAAAGGAATTAAAACTAGAAAAGGAGTAAAGACCATCCTTTTCATAGACCACTTTAACTAATAAACCATTTAGGGGGGAGTAGCAATGAAGTGGAAAAATATCCAAACACCACTGGGGCTGATCCAGACTCACTCCCTGAACCAGATTGGAAGACTGGAGCCACCAGCGCAGGCTGTGACGAACCAACCCATGAAGAGGGATGGGAGAGTCCATGAATCTGTGGTGACCACCGTTGAAGAAGCGCATACTGAAGAGGGTGCATGTGAGCCCGAGTCCACCTGACTACTTCTAGGGAGGCTACCATGGACCCCAGGCCCTGCAGAAAATCCTGTGCCCGAGAGCAGCAACAATCCAAGAGGTAAGACTCTTTCCAAGCCGGAGTCAAAGAGAACTCCAAGATACTCCAAGCGCTGAGACAGAATCAACCAGCTTTTGGACAGGTTGACCACCCAGCCTAGTGACTGCAGAAACTCCACTACTCGAGCTTTGACCCGGGAGCTCTCCTGAAATGACTTCGCTTGAATCAACTAGTCATCCAGAAAGGGATGAACCAGAATGGCCTCCTTGCGCAAGGCCACCACCGCCACAAGCACCGTAATCTTGGTGAAGGTCTCAGAGCCATGGCCAATCCAAAAGGAAGCACACAGAATTGATAGTGTTTATCTAAAATCGCAAAGTGAAGGAATCACTGATGGGAGGCCTGAATGGGAACATGCAGGTAGGCCTCCAGGTCAAGAAAGCAGAAGTTCCTCAGACTGGACCATAAGAATTACAGATTTCAGGGTTTTCATACGAAAAGATGGAACCCAGAGTGCCCTGTTGACATCTTTCAGATCCAAAATGGGCCAGTCTCTCTTGGGCACCATGAAGTAAATGGAGTAGCTAGCTGCCAGTATGAATCTTCTGAGGAGGCACTGGTATCACTGCTTTGAGATCTAGCAACCTGAACAGTATCTGACGAAATGCTCACTTCTTTCAAGTCTGACAAGGAGAAGCGAGGAAACGATCTGGAAAAGAACATGCAAACTCTAGAGCATTGGTTCCCAACCCTGTCCTGAAGGACCACCAGACCAATAGGGTTTTCAGGCTAGCCCTAATGAATATGCATAAGAGAGATTTGCATATAATAGAAGTGACAGGCATGCATATCTGCTCCATGCATATTCATTAGGGCTATCCTGAAAACCCGATTGGCCTGGTGGTCCTCCAGGTCAGGGTTGGGAACCACTGCTCTAGAGCCTAGCTGTCTAGAAAAACTTCTAGGAACCACTGATCTGTTGTGAACTCGGCCCTCTCCCAGTAAAACTCCTGCAAGCGGGCTCCCACCAGAACCAGGGGAAGGACGAGCAAAGGAGGATCCACCAGCAGTGTTCAAATCCAAGCTAAAGTCCTACTTTTTTTTTTTTTTTAACTGCTTTCAACTCAACTCCCACTCACTGATGTCATATACCTAGACCCACTGTATCATTCCTCTACCATAATCTCCCAAATCCTAATGGAGAAATGTGTTTTGACAACACCCAGGTCAGGATGTCAGAAGGAGGTGTTGAAGAAAACCGGCTTCCAGTTCCTTTGATGTTTTTTTGGCAATACTTAGGTCAAGGAGGTCAGAATGTCAGATAATTGTTCGGTTTCTCTGTCCTTTTGATGTTACTGGCCTCTTAGTAAGACAGCTGGTCCTGGTCTTTTGTTATCTGTTTTGACAACACCCAGGTCAAAGAGGTACTTGTTTGGTTTCCCATCTGTCTTTACTGATGTTATTTGAGCGGCACGTATGCAAAGGAAGTCAGGATCTCAAATAAGCAAGCTTTACTGTCCCTTTGAGATCAAGGTAACACTTAGGACAAAGAGGTGAGATAAGCAGACTTGAGGATACATGTCAGTAATATGTTGAGGATACATGTCAGTAATATGTTGAACATGTCAGTAATATGCTGAGGCATAACAACTTGTCAAGGAAAATATGAGAGGAAATGCAATTCTGGACTTAGTTCTAAATAGACTACGAGGACTGGCGCAAGGTGTAGAAGTAGAAGAGACACTGGGAAACAGGTATGAGAATCATGGTGGGGAAGAAGATTAAGAAGAGGATAAGCACTGTAATAACGCTAAAGCAAGCATGGTCCCTTTTTAAGGACACAGTCACTGAGGCGCAAAATCTATATATACCACCTATCAACAAGGAATCCAAGAGGAAAAAGAACAAGGAACCGGCATGGCTCACTGTAGCGGTGAAGGAAGTAATCGGAGACAAGGAAACTTCGTTTAAGGAATGGAAAAGGTAAAAAATGGACGAAAACTGGAAAAAGCAGAAACAATATCAAAGCGGGTGCCAAAGTGTAAGGTCATGCACCTAAGCAGCAGAAATCCGTGTAGAACTTACACCCTAAATGGTGAGACCTTAGCTAGGACTGCAGCAGAACGAGACTTAGGAGTGATCATCAGTGAAGACATGAAAACTGCCAATCAAGTGGAGAAAGCTTCATCCAAGGCTAGACAAATGATGGGTTGTATCCGTAGAAGTTTCGTCAACCGGAAGCCCGAAGTCATAATGCCATTGTACAGATCTACGGTGAGACCTCATCTGGAATATTGTGTACAATTCTGGAGGCCACATTACCAAAAAAAGAGAGCTGAATCGGTTCAGTGAATGGCCACCAGGATGGTCTCAGGACTCAAGGATCTCCCATATGAGGAAAGGCTGAGTAAATTGCAGCTATACTCACTCGAGGAACATAGAGAGAGGGGAGACATGATTGAGACGTTCAAATACATCACGGGCCGTATCGAGGTGGAAGATGATATCTTTTTTCTTAAAGGACCCATGGCCACAAGAGGCATCCGCTGAAAATCAGGGGCAGGAAATTTCATGGTGACACCAGGAAGTATTTCTTCACCGAAAGGGTGGTTGATCATTGGAATGATTTTCCACTGCAGGTAATTGAGGCCAGCAGCGTGCCAGATTTTAAGAGAAAATGGGATAGGCATGTGGGATCTTGGGGGAAGAAGTTGGAGGGGGTGGGTCATTAGAATGGGCAGACTTGATGGGTCGTGGCCCTTTTCTGCCATCATTTTCTATGTTTCTAAGGCGGTAAGAGGGGCCAAAAGAGACTACAAGGAAAAAAATAGCCAAGGAGGCAAAAAGCTTCAAGCTGTTCTTTTGATATATTAAGGGCAAATGACCCGCGAAGGAAGCGGTGGGGCCATTGGATGACCATGGAACAAAGAGAGTGCTAAAGGAGGACAAAGCCATCGCCGACAAACTGAACACATTTTTTGCGTCTGTATTTACTGAAGAGGATATATACAATATACCAGAAGCCGACAGGCTATACGCAGGAAACTGACAGGGTTGACGGTCAGTCTAGAAGAGGTATGCAGATAGATTGATAGGCTTAAAAATGATAAATCCCCAGGACTGGATGGCATCCATCCGAGGGTAATCAAGGAACTGAAAGGGGTTGTAGCTGAACTGCTCCAACTAATAGCCAATCTGTCAATTAAATCAGGAAGGATTCTAGAAGACTGGAAAGTGGCGAATGTTACGCCGATCTTCAAGAAAGTTTGAGGGGAGATCCGGGAAACTACAGACCGGTGAGTCTGACCTCGGTACCGGGAAAGATGGTGCTGATAAAGGACCGCATCATTGATCACCTTGACAGACACAATCTGATGAGAACCAGCCAGCACGGCTTCAGCGAAGGAAGATCTTGCTTGATGAACTTACTGCACTTCTTCGAGGGAGTAAACAGGCAGATAGAGAAGGGTGACCCGGTCGACTTTGTATATCTGGATTTTCAGAAGGTGTTCGACAAGATCCCGCATGAACGACTACATTGCTGTGAACAAGGCTGCCCTGTAAACATCTAAAAGCTAAGTTACTCAGCATTTCATATTCTGCTCTTTTGACTGGTTTTCAGCATTATATCTGCTTAATTTCTCTTCTCCCTGTTTCTTACTAAAAAAAATATAAAAAAGCACAAAAAAATCCTTCTCTTTCCTCTGTTAAATCTTATTTCCTCTTCCTGCATTTTTGTTTAAAATACTGTGTTTTAGGTGGTATAATGCCTATATTTCTGGTGCCTGTGGCTCAGGGTGACTAAAGTAGGGAAAATCTGTTATAGGGTAGCACTGATAGAACCTGCAGTTTTGTTTAAAATACTGTGTTTTAGGTGGTATAGAGCCGATATTTCTGGTGCCTGTGGCTCAGGGTGACTAAAGTAGGGAAAATCTGTTATAAATCCTGTGTTTTAGGGTAGCACTGATAGAACCTGCAGTTTTGTTTAAAATACTGTGTTTTAGGTGGTATAGAGCCTATATTTCTGACTCGCTAGTTTTTAGCCATTGTGTCTGATTAGGTGGAGAAGGGAGGGGCTCTGTTTTACTTCTAAGGTTAATTGCATTATCTTTGGGACATTGCTGTGAACAAGGCTGCCCTGTAAACATCTAAAAGCTAAGTTACTCAGCATTTCATATTCTGCTCTTTTGACTGGTTTTCAGCATTATATCTGCTTAATTTCTCTTCTCCTCCCTGTTTCTTACTAAAAAAATATAAAAAAGCACAAAAAATAAATCCTTCTCTTTCCTCTGTTAAATCTTATTTCCTCTTCCTGCATTTTTGTTTAAAATACTGTGTTTTAGGTGGTATAGAGCCTATATTTCTGGTGCCTGTGGCTCAGGGTGACTAAAGTAGGGAAAATCCTGTTATAAATCCTGTGTTTTAGGGTAGCACTGATAGAACCTGCAGTTTTGTTTAGGTGGTATAGAGCCTATATTTCTGCCTTACTAGTAGTCTTACTTATAGTCCCACCAACCCCAGGGACCACTATTCATATATAGAGACCCATATAATCAGGACTACTCAAATCAAGTCACTTCACAACCAATCAAGATGACCTTTATTCTATGCAATCACTGTGGTGCTTTAATTCCAAGACATACTATTTGGAGGCTTAAGGCTTGCCCCATCTGTCTTCAACTTGCCAGTATTAAGGAGGAGCTCTGCAAACTTAAACAGGAATTGAATACAATTAAAGCAGCTTCCATCACTCCACAAAATCATACCAACTTACCACCTCTACCTCAAAGAATAAAACAGCCCAGGAATAAATGGGTCACAGTAGGCTCAGGAAGACTGCGACATGTAACACAGAAACATCCACCTTCACTAATATTACCTCTACAGAATTCCTTCGCTCCACTAGTGCACTGCGATACTCAGGAAAACAGAAGGGAGGTGGGACTGGAACCAATGAAGGTAACTCAAGAGAACAAGCGCACCCTAAGTACAAATAAAAAAGCCAAAAACAGAAAACTATTACTGTTGGGGGATTCCATCATCAGAGGCATTAACCTTGGAACACAAGGCGAGGAGACCAAAATAGTGAAATGTCTTCTAGGATCCTCAGCTACCAGGAGTTCCAGGCAAATACTGACTATAATTAAGGAAGAAACTAAGGATTTTAACACTGATGTTGTTATCCATCTGGGAACAAATGACCTGGCCAACAACTCCACACTTGCAGCACAGAAAGCTTTTCGGGAGCTTAGTGAAGGCGTGAAACCTTTTGTAAAGACTTTAGCTTTTTCTGAAATACTGCCTGCATATGGAAAAGGAGAGCAAAGAGTGAAAAACACAGAGGACTTTAATAGATGGCTCAGAGCCTGGTGTCATCAAGAAGGCTTCAGGTACATAGGAGGATGGGGAAATACATGGAAGGACAAGAAGCTATATTGCACTGATGGGCTACATATTACTACAGCAGGAAAAAGAAACCTTGCAGAGAAATTTAGACAATATTTTTCTAGGCATTTAAACTAGAAGGTGGGGGTGGTGTATGTACGAAGGACAATTATAGAGACCACCCCCAGCAAAAGAAAAGATGTGATAGTAGTAAAGGCTGCAACATAAGCAATATCAGCAACTCATTTCTTAGTATTGCAACGGAAAGTGAAACGACACAAAAATCCATACAAAAAAGGAGATTATCGCTGAAAAATAGCTGGAAAGCGATGACCACAAATGCTCGCAGTCTAAGCAACAAAGTTCATGATCTGCAAGCCCTGATATTAGAGGCAGATCTAGATATTGTTGCTATCACAGAGACATGGTTCAGTGAATCACATGGATGGGATGCAAACATACCGGGATATAATCTTTTTAGGAAGGACAGAGATGGTCATAAAGGTGGAGGAGTAGCTCTCTATGTAAAGATCAATATCCAAGCGACCGAAATGCAAGGGACCTGGGGAGAGGAAGAAGCGATATGGATTGCTCTGAAAAGAGAAGATGGAACTTCTATCTACGTGGGTGTAGTCTACAGACCTCCGACTCAATCGCAGCAAATTGATAAGGATCTGATTGTGGATATCCAAAAGTTTGGAAGGAAAGAGGAGGTTCTGCTGTTGGGAGATTTCAACCTGCCAGATGCGGACTGGAATGTTCCGTCTGCGGAATCGGAAAGAAGTAGGGAGATTGTGGATGCCTTTCAAGAGGCTCTGCTCAGACAAATGGTGACGGAACCTACAAGGGAAAAAGCGATATTGGATCTGGTCCTCACAAATGGAGAAAGTATCTCTAATGTTCGAGTGGGTGCTCACCTGGGTAGTAGAGATCATCAAATGGTTTGGTTTGATATAACGGCTAAAGTGGAGAGCGGCCGCACGATACTTAAAGTCCTAGATTTCAAACGTACAGACTTTAATGCAATGGGAAAGTACCTGAAGAAAGAGCTGTTAGGATGAGAGGACATAAGAGAAGTGGAAAGACAGTGGTCTAAGCTGAAAGGAGCGATAAAAATGGCTACGGACCTTTATGTGAAGAAAATCAATAAAAACAAGAGAAAAAGGAAGCCGATATGGTTCTCCAACCTAGTGGCTGAGAAAATAAAGGCGAAAGAGTTGCCGTTCATGAAATATAAAAAAACCCAAGAAGAGGAGAGCAGAAAGGACTACAGGGTGAAACTGAAAGAAGCCAAGAGAGAGATACGTTTGGCGAAGGCACAGGCGGAAGAACAAATGGCTAAAAATGTAAAACAGGGAGATAAAAATTTTTTCAGATATATTAGTGAAAGGAGGAAGATAAAAAATGGAATTGCTAGGCTAAAAGATGCTGGGAACAAATATGTGGAGAGTGATGAGGAGAAAGCAAATGTGCTAAACAAATACTTCTGTTCTGTGTTCACAGAAGAAAATCCTGGAGAAGGACTGAGATTGTCTGGCAAAGTTACACGAGAAAATGGAGTAGATTCTGCGCCGTTCACGGAGGAGGGTGTTTATGAGCAACTTGAAAAACTGAAGGTGGACAAAGCGATGGGACCAGACGGGATCCATCCCAGGATACTAAGGGAGCTCAGAGAGGTTCTGGCGAGTCCTATTAAAGACTTGTTCAACAAATCTCTGGAGACTGGAGTGATTCCTGGGGATTGGAGGAGAGCGGATGTGGTCCCTATTTATAAAAGTGGTCACAGGGATGAAGCAGGAAACTACAGGCCGGTGAGCCTCACTTCAGTTGTTGGAAAAATAATGGAAGTGTTGCTGAAAGAAAGGATAGTGTATTTCCTTGAATCTAATGGGTTACAGGATCCGAGGTAGCATGGCTTTACAAAAGGTAAATCGTGCCAAACGAACCTGATTGAATTTTTTGATTGGGTGACCAGAGAGCTGGATCGAGGACATATGCTAGATGTAATTTATTTGGATTTCAGCAAAGCCTTTGATACAGTTCCTCATAGGAGGCTGTTGAACAAACTTGAAGGGCTAAAGTTAGGACCCAAAGTGGTGAACTGGGTCAGAAACTGGCTGTCGGACAGAAGCCAGAGGGTGGTAGTTAATGGAAGTCGCTCGAAGGAAGGAAAGGTGACTAGTGGAGTCCCTCAGGGTTCGGTGCTGGGGCCAATCCTGTTCAATATGTATGTAAGTGACATTGCTGAAGGGTTTGAAGGAAAAGTGTGCCTTTTTGCAGATGATACCAAGATTTGTAACAGAGAGGGAGTGGAGAATATGAAAAAGGATCTGCAAAAGTTAGAGGAATGGTCTAATGCCTGGCAACTAAAATTCAATGCAAAGAAATGCAGAGTAATGCATTTGGGGATTAATAATAGGAAGGAACCGTATATGCTGGGAGGAGAGAAGCTGATATGCACGGACGGGGAGAAGGACCTTGGGGTGATAGTGTCCGAAGATCTAAAGGCGAACAGTGTGACAAGGCAGTGGCTGCTGCCAGGATTCTGGGCTGTATAAAGAGAGGCGTAGTCAGGAGAAGGAAAAAGGTGTTGATGCCCCTGTACAGGTCATTGGTGAGGCCCCACTTGGAGTATTGTGTTCAGTTTTGGAGACCGTATCTGGCGAAAGACGTAAGAAGACTTGAGGCGGTCCAGAGGAAGGCGACGAAAATGATAGGAGGCTTGCGCCAGAAGACGTATGAGGAGAGACTGGAAGCCCTGAATATGTATACCCTAGCGGAAAGGAGAGACAGGGGAGATATGATTCAGACGTTCAAATACTTAAAGGGTATTAACGTAGAACAAAATCTTTTCCTGAGAAAGGAAAATGGTAAAACCAGAGGACATAAATTGAGGTTGAGGGGTGGTAGATTCAGGGGCAATGTTAGGAAATTCTACTTTACAGAGAGGGTGGTGGATGCCTGGAATGCGCTCCCGAGAGAGGTGGTGGAGAGTAAAACTGTGACTGAGTTCAAAGAAGCGTGGGATGAACACAGAAGATTTAGAATCAGAAAATAATATTAAATATTGAGCTAAGGCCAGTTACTGGGCAGACTTGCACGGTCTGTGTCTGTGTCTGGCCGTTTGGTGGAGGATGGGCAGGGGAGGGCTTCAATGGCTGGGAGGGTGTAGATGAGCAGAGATTTCGGCAGTTGGAACCCAAGCATAGTACCGGGTAAAGCTTTGGATTCTTGCCTAGAAATAGCTAAGAAGAAAAAAAAAAAAAAAATTTAAATTGAATCAGGTTGGGCAGACTGGATGGACCATTCGGGTCTTTATCTGCCGTCATCTACTATGTTACTATGTTTTGAAAAATTGCATGCCATGGAATCGAGAGTGAAATACTCATGTGGATTAAAAACTGGTTGGCGGATAGGAAACAGAGAATGGGGGATAAATGGACAATACTTGGACTAGAAAAGTGTCATGAATGGAGTGCTGCAGAGTTTGGTGCTTGGACCTGTGCTGTTTGACATATTTATAAACGACCTGGAAATTGGTACGACGAGCGAGGTGATTAAATTTGCAGATGATACAAAGTTAGAGTAGTGAAGACACAGAAGGATTGTGAAGACCTGCAATGTGACATAAACACGCTCGAGAAAAGGGCTGGGACTTGGCAAATGAGGTTTAACGTGGATAAGTTTAAGGTGATGCATGTCAGGAACAAAAATTTTATACATGAATACAGGATGTCCAGTGCAGTATTTGGAGAACCCCCAAGAAAGAGACTTGGGAGTACTGGTCGACAAGTCAATGAAGCTGTCCGCGCAATGTGTGGTGGAAGGCAAAAAAGGTGAACAGAATGCTAGGAATGATTAAGAAAGGGATCATGAACAGATCAGAGAAGGTTATCATGCCGCTGTACCAGCCCATGATACGTCCCCACCTGGAATACTACGTCCAGCACTGGTTACTATACATGAAGAAGGACATAGTAGTACTCGAAAGGGTCCAGAAAAGAGCGACTAAAATGGTTAAGGGGCTGGAGGAGTTGCTGTAGAGTGAGAGATTAGAGAAACTGGGCCTCTTCTCCCTTGAAAAGAGGAGACTGAGAAGGGGACATGATTGAAACATTTGAGATAATGAAGGGAATAGACTTAATAGATAAAGACAGGTTGTTTACCCTCCCCAAGGTAGAGAGAACAAGAGGGCACTCTCTAAAGTTAAAAGGGGATAGATTCCATACAAACGTAAGGAAGTTCTTCATCCAGAGAGTGGTAGAAATCTGGAACGCTCTTCCGTAGGCTGTTATTGGGGAAAAGTTCCTGCTGAACCAGAATGTACGCAGGTAAGGCTAGACTCAATTAGGGCACTGGTCTTTGACCTAAGGTCTGCCGCATGAGTGGACTGCTGGGCACGATGGACCATTGGTCTGATCCAGCAGCGGCAATTCTTATGTTCTAAATTAGATTGTAAGCTCTTCTGAGCAGAGACTGTCTTGTATGTTAAAATATACAGTGCTGTGTACGTCTTTTCAGCGGTATAGAAATATTAAATAGTAGTAGTCCTTATTTTATGTATGTAAGAATTGTTACCCACTTAGTTAATAAGCAGGATAGAAATTTAAAATAAATAACCCAATTGCAGCACCACAAGATTTCGGAAAGAGAATGATTGATTTTACCATAACTGTTCCTAAGTGAAGTTAGGGTGATTTGCAAATTACTTGCTAATACGCTGACCAGAAGTAATGTGTCCTGCTGTTAACTGCTTCAGAATATGCTTGCAAGGTTCTGTGAGAAGGAAATGGTCTTGGAGGCACTTTCCCGGTCAGTGCAAATGAAAGCATAGAATGCATCTTCCTCTAGCAGTTCAGGCTGGGATATCCCGACAGATAGTTCAGTTTGAGGAGCTGAAAGGATAACCAGACATGGGAACTTCTGATCATCTCAGCACCAGAAAGTACTAAGACATGGCTTTTCCTTTAGTCTGAGGCCTGTTGCTTCAGTCCAGCATACAGATGCCTCCTGGCCTACTCTTCAAAGGACAGAGCAAACACTTCTAGCTCCCTTGTCCCTATGAACATAGTAAAACTTGGAAGGCAAGCTATCCCAGTGAGTCACAAATGTTTGGGTGATGCCATCCTTCTTTCCTTTAGCACCAGAATATCCTCCGATTAGACTATTGCTAAGTACTGTTATCTGAAGGGAGATTTTCTTATCTAGAAATGGCAGAAACTTTCTTTTGGGTGGGGATAATGTTTGCATGAAAACAGTTTTTTTCATACTGGTGTTTTTGTTGTAGTTAAGGTATGAAATAATTTTGGCTGCATGCACTAAAGTTTATAAGGACATGCTTCAGATCTTGAACAACACGGGGAATGCCATTTGACAGTAACTAAATACCCGATGCTTTGTTCTGCAATTTCTTCCAGGTGTGAAATCTGCGGTTTCCAGTGCAGGCAACGAGCATCTCTCAAATATCACATGACCAAACACAAAGCTGAGGCAGAGCTGGAATTTGCCTGTGAGCAGTGTGGGAGACGTTTTGAAAAGGCACATAACCTCAACGTTCACATGTCTATGGTACATCCACTGGTACAGAGCATGGACAAACCGCCTGAGCAAAGTGCCCTGAAAGCAGAACAGCTGTTGCAGCAGGAGCCCAGCTAAAGGCAGGACCCTCGCCTCACTTCTTTTGCTCTAAAGTACACCATTGGCCTGTGGCATGTGTTTGTGCAAATTGCAGGCCAGATCGTGGCTTCTCTTGAGAAGAGGAGCAAATGCAGGAAACCGGTTTGGTGTGCAGTTTGACTAGATTTTTTCCTAAAAAATAACAAAGGAAATGGAACTAGCATCTTTGGAATAATTCTCTTTTTAATATAAAGAAATGCATCACAGTTCTGCTTGTAATAAATTATTTACATAGTTTGCATTGGCAATTTTAAGAAGCTTAAGACTTTTCTCCCTATGTAAGAGCCTTCCAGTAAATGTGCTGTTTGTTACAGAATCAGTTCTAAGGAAATTCTTGCCTAGCCTTGCTGCACAATTACATATGGACTGCAGCGTGTAGCATCAAAGGACATTGTAAATGTACCACAGGCAGGTCTAAAGTACCCAAGTGTTAAAAACTCCCTTGGCTTGTATTTGCATATGTTCAAATCTTTTCAGAGCAGAGCTGATTTAAGTCCATTCTTACAAAATCATTTATGGCCACTGTCAGCTACCTTTATTTTTTTAAATATTTCTTAGTTTACATAATGCATTAATTGATGATGCTGGTGAACACCCTTCCCCATACACGGAGGGATGCAGGACTCTCTCCTCCCAGCTGGCTGCAACCCCATTGGACAGAGCAAAATGTTTAATGGCAGCTTGGCTAATGCTGAAGCTTGCGATTTTTATTTATAACTCATTTCTGGCACACCATCTCTTAGAACACAACTGTCCTGACAACCAGACCGGGAAGTTGTGCCCCTAGTGCAGGGCTTCTCAACAATGAATATGCATAGGCACCACTTCCATTGCATGCAGCTCCCTCATCCCTATGCCTTGTGGGGATCCTGAAAAATGGGGTTGTTGTGGCCTAAGGACTAGGCTGACAAGAACTGTGCAAGCATGTCCTGTGTAAGGGACCTTTCCATCACTCTCAGCTGCTTGAGCTTGCTCCAACAAGAGAATATGGCGTGTTTAAAAAAGGACTGGAGCATCATCATCGACGGGTGAGAAATGCAGCAGGGCAGCCTTCACCTCTGGGTCAAATTCTTCATACATGTTTAATATCTAGAAAAGAAAAAGCATAATTCAGCCCCAGGACTAGTGCTAGATTCATAATACACAGTTGTTACGTAGATCATTGTTGAGGGAGAAACACATTTTCCATCCTTGAAGGCAAACGTACCTAGTGAACTTGGCTAGCTACCTCTCCAGTCCAAAGCATGGGAAATACCTGCACTTATAGAATGGAAAGAACAAAACGCCCTTCAAGTTGCACAAGTCAGAAAAAGAAGAGATGTCAAATTTTCTTTTCAGAGTAAAATCTTTATTTCTGCCTTTGACACTATTAGGCAATCTCTCTGCTGGTGTTGCAGTTGCCCTGGTTAGATAGCCAGTGAATTCGAAGAATTAAATAGGTCATAACTAGGGACCTATTTAATACTCTGAAAAGATGATCTGACATTTCACTTGCTTGCCCTTATAGAATGGGCTTATAACTACCAAATTCACACACCTCTGAGCAATATAAAGCATGGATATTATATCCTTAATCCAAGGGGCTATTAACACTTCTGAGGCCCTTAAAAAGAACAAACTTGGACCCGCAAGACTCCTTGGTCCTCTTGAGATACCACTTAGAAGTCACAGGGGAACTGCAACACTGGCAGAGAGTTTGCCTAATAGTGTCAAAGGCAAAAATTAGCATTTACTCCCGCTTAGGATCTAAATCTGGTCCTCTGTCTTAGGGTACTTTGAGAGGCTTTGTTCAGCCACTAAGAATACATTCTTCCATATAGGATGTTTGTAAAAATAAAACAACCGTCCAGATTACCGTTCAGACTTCAGTAATTACGAGGAAGTTCATCCAACTCTGAAATTCTTTTGGAAGAGAAAACATAAATTTTATATGGAAGAATGTATTCTTAGTGGCTAAGCAAAGCCTCTCAAAGTACCCTAAGATAGAGGACCAGATTTAGATCCTAAGGAGGGAGTAAATGCTAAATACTCTTCAAGAAACTCTTAATATCAGGATATGAAGACAAATACATAGTAACATAGTAGATGACGGCAGATAACGATCCAACTGAATATCAGGATATGAAGACAAATACATAGTAGATGACGGCAGATAAAGATCCAACTGGTCCATCCAGTCTGCTCAACCAGATTCAATTTAATTTTTTGTTTTCTTCTTAGCCATTTCTGGTCAAGAATCCAAAGCTCTGCCCAGTACTGTTCTTAGGTTCCAACTACTGAAGTCTCCGTCAAAGCTCACTCTAGCCCATCTGCACCCTCCCAGCCATTGAAGCCCTCCCCAGCCCATCCTCAACCAAATAGCCATATCCAGACACAGACCGTGCAAGTCTGCCCAGTACTGGCCTTAGTTCTGCCATATTTACTATTATTTTCTGATTCTAGATCCTCTGTGTTCATCCCACGCTTTTTTGAACTCAGTCACCATTTTCCTCTCCACCACTCTCGGGAGTGCATTCTAGACATCCACCACCCTCTCCGTAAAGAATTTCCTTATATTGCTCTTGAGTCTACCACCCCTCAGCCTCAAATTATGTCCTCTGGTTTTACCATTTTCCTTTCTCTGGAAAAGATTTTGTTCTACATTAATACCCTTCCAGTATTTGAACGTCTGAATCATATCTCCCCTGTCTCTCCTTTCCTGTAGGGTATACATATTCAGGGCTTCCAGTCTCTCCTCGTATGTCTTCTGGCGCAAGCCTCCTATCATTTTCGTCGTCCTCCTCTGGACCGCCTCAAGTCTTCTTACGTCCTTCACCAGATACGGTCTCCAAAATTGAACATTGGCCTTACCAATGACCTGTACAGGGGCATCAACACTTCCTTCCTTCTACTGACTACGCCTCTCTATACAGACCAGCAGCCACCGCCTTGTCTATGTTTATTAAGAATTTTATATACCGCTCCTGCATTTTACTGACCTAAGCAGTTTACAATGAAACAAAAACAGAAAGGAACTCCATTGAACATATTCTAATGGGAAAAGTAGAGATAGATACAAGATATATACACATCCTAACATGTATCCCTTACGGGTGAAAACAAAAAATACTTTATAAATAAAAAAAGTTTAAGAAATGAGAAAATTAAATATAGAAAATGAGCTAAAGTGAAAATAAAGGTCCAAATAGGTTCAGTCCAGTGCAAGTCAACAGCAGGACACAATGGCTGAGACAAAGGCGAGGCAGGAGGATCCCAATGGCTGAAGGCATCATGCTGAGAAGAACTGGAGGACCAGACAGGCCACAGGAGGTCCCTCGATGTCAAGCCACACAGGCCTCAGTAAACCGTCTCTGGCTCCCGACGACGGAGGAAAGGCGCACTCCTTAATCTTAAGAATGAAGATTTCTTAGACGGGCAGCAGGCCATTTAGCCATCTTGGAGAGAAGGGAGTGAGCAGTTTGAATCTCGGTCTCTGCCATCCGTGTGCAAGCAGAGTTCAGAGCGAGTGATACAGAAGGAGGCGGAGCTGTCGCCATCAGTGGAAGAATTACACTCTAACATGCAACAGTTGCCACCTGAACCTGCAAGGAGTTCAAAATGAAGCTATTCTCCAGACCTTCCTTTAAGGTGGCCAGGATGTCTAGAAGTATGGTGCTAAAATGATAAAGGCTCCATTTCTAACACTGCAGCTCAAAAAATTCTCCAAATCTGTACGTACATCAGAGAGACAGACACCATAAATTGCAAAGAGAGAGACTGAGCAGAAAAGAGAATTGGGGCTCCAGGGCTGCAAAGCTCATCGGCAATTAGAGGATAACAGGATTACATAGACCTTTGGTTTTCCTTGCAAACTCTTATTCTCTTTTATAATTGTGTACATCGCTTTGTAAATCGATTCAGCGATTCATCAAATATTAATAAACCTTGATTTGTTCTAAAGCTTTAAAGGAAAAGAAATCCTTCGATTAAAAAAAGTGAGAAGGTTAACCCTTTCAGGACCATGAGGATCGTAGGCCAATTTTTGTGGTTTTGACAACATTTTTATGGTAAAAAGGGCTTGCAGATGCCAAAAAATTGATTTTTTTTGTGAAATATCATTATTTTTATTTAAAAAATCACACTTCTGGCTTATGGACAGTGTGGCAAGTGAATCTTCTCGTCAATCTGGCAACGACGCTAATGAATGAATGTCGGAACCAGTTTGTTTACATAAAGGCAGTATCATATGGAATCCGTACATATCAAATTTAGAACTGTAGACTATCCCAATCAAAATTTATAGGATTTTAAAGTTATGGGACAAATATGGCCCTTGGTCCTGAAAGGGCTACGCAGTGATCTTGGAAATACCTGGTTGATGTTTGGAACACTCGGTGTGGAACACTGACGGATGATGCGGAGCAGGTAGCGCTGGCTGCTGGCAAGTAACTCTAATGAATCCATCTGAAAAAAGGAGCAAAAACCCTTCACATAGGCTCACCCACCAAGCTGCTCCCTCCCTCCCCTCCCCCAAAGACAACTCACCTTCTTCCTCTAGGGCAGAGGTAGGCAATTCCAGTCCTTGAGAGCCGGAGCCAGGTCAGATTTTCAGCATATCCACAATAAATATGCATAAGATAGATTTGCATCTCAAGGAGGCAGTGCATGCAAATCCATCTCATACATATTCATTGTGGATATCCTGAAAACCTGACCTGGCTCCGGCTCTCGAGGACCGGAATTGCCTACCCCTTCTCTAGGGCTCTAGCTAGTGTCAAGACAGCAAATAAATTCTCTTGCTTTATCATCCATACTAGACCAGCCCAGACTGTTGGATATCATATCTGTCGACCAGCGGATGAAGACAAAGCAAGAAAGTAGTTCTTTATGAGCTGGCCCTTAACAGTATCACACAGCTCTGAAATGTCTCCTATCTCAAGAAAGATTTAGAGAAAAGGTTCAAAGAAGAGCGACCAAAATGATAAAGGGGATGGAACTCCTCTTGTATGGGGAAAGACTAAAACGGTTATGGCTCTTCAGCTTGGAAAAGACGGCTGAGGGGAGATATAATTGAAGTCTACAAAATCCTGAGTGGAGTAGAATGAGTACAAGTGGATCGATTACAAAGACTAGGGGACACTCGATGAAGTTACAGGGAAATACTTTTAAAACCAATAGGAAATTTTTTTTCACTTAAGAGAATAATTAAGCTCTGACATGCATTGCCAGAGTTGTGGTAAAAGTGGATAGCGTAGCTGGTTTTAAGAAAGATTTGGACAATTTCCTGGAGGAAAAGTCCATAGTCTGTTATTGAGAAAGACATGGGGGAAGCCACTGCTTGCCCTGGATCGGTGGCATGGAATGTTGCTACTCTTTGGGATTCTAGAATCTTGTTACTCTCTGGGATTCCAGAATTTTGCTATTCTTTGAGGTTCTGGATGGAATGTTGCTACTCTTTGGGATTCTAGAATCTTGTTACTCTCTGGGATTCCGGAATCTTGCTATTTTTTGAGATTCTCTATGGAATGTTGCTACTCTTTGGGATTCTAGAATCTTGTTACTCTCTGGGATTCCAGAATTTTGCTATTCTTTGAGGTTCTGGATGGAATGTTGCTACTCTTTGGGATTCTAGAATCTTGCTATTCTTTGAGATTCTGGATGGAATGTTGCTACTCTGGGGATTCCGGAATCTTGCTATTCTTTGAGATTCTGTATGGAATGTTGCTATTCTTTGGGATTCTAGAATCTTGCTATTCTTTGAGATTCTGGATGGAATGTTGCTACTCTGGGGATTCCGGAATCTTGCTATTCTTTGAGATTCTGTATGGAATGTTGCTACTCTTTGGGATTCTAGAATCTTGTCACTCTCTGGGATTCTGGAATCTTGCTATTCTTTGAGATTCTGTATGGAATGTTGCTACTCTTTGGGATTCTAGAATCTTGCTATTCTTTGAGATTCTGGATGGAATGTTGCTACTCTGGGGATTCCGGAATCTTGCTATTCTTTGAGATTCTGTATGGAATGTTGCTACTCTTTGGGATTCTAGAATCTTGTCACTCTCTGGGATTCCAGAATCTTGCTATTCTTTGAGATTCTGTATGGAATGTTGCTACTCTTTGGGATTCTAGAATCTTGTCACTCTCTGGGATTCCGGAATCTTGCTATTCTTTGAGATTCTGCCTGTAATGTTGCTACTTCTTGGGTTTTGGTCAGGTACTAGGGAACTGGGCTTGATGAACCATTGGTCTGACCCAGTAAGGCTATTCTTATGTTCTTATTTTCTGTCTCCAAGTGGATGGTTGATGGACTGTATAGCTCCTCATTCAGGTCCTGCTCCAGTTGGTAAGAGTATCTGGGTTCAGTAGTGCATTGGAGTGCTGTTAAGACAAATTTAGCTCCTTTTTATTTAGTCTTACAGCATAGCTGGAGCTAGGTGATACTTGGTGGTGCCGGGTCTCCTCCTCCTCCCCCCCCCCATAGTGTGACACGGTTTATCACTCTGGGAAGAATTAATTTTCATTGATTGAAGATAACATGGGACAGGCATGTGGGATCTGTTAGGGGGAGGAGGAGATATCGGATGTGGTAGATGGGCAGACTGAATGGGCCATTTGGCCTTTATCTGCCGTCATGTTTCTATTATTAAACAATTAGGTAGGTGGTTTTCATTTCATCCTCTGGGCTGGATTCTCTCTTGCATCTTTCGCATGAATGGTTATCCAGGCAGCAGAAGTTCTTTCCGCCTTGTTTTCTTAACCTTTTCCCTAATGGTTTCCCTCTGCCTTTGTTATTTTTGTCAGTCCTTCCTGGCTGGCTGATGGGTTCTTCTTCCGTCAACTTTTTCTTATTACAAAAACAATATTCAATTCTCTCTGGCAACCTACCAAAGGCCTTATCAATTTCAGGGCTTGTTATGGTGGATCTAGTGTTTTTTAATGCCTTGGATACTTATTTATTGAGATTTATTAGCCGCCTTTATAATTCAACATTGCAGTGTTTAGGGGGATAGGAATTGGCCATATTCTGGAACCAAGGCTCTGACATTAAAATTTAGATACATCCTCTTCAATCCATTGGAGGAAAAGACAAAGTCCATCAAGCCCAGTATTTTGTTTTCAACAGTGGCAAACCCACTTCAGAAGCACTTGACAAGATCCCAAAGAGGAAAACAGATTTAATAAAGAAAGAATTAAAAAAAGAAAGAAAACAGATTTGATTCTGCTTATCCTAGGAATAAGCAGTGGATTTGAATCTCCTTACTGTCTGCCGATCTTCTTTTGTTCCACGTTGGATTCTTTGGTGGATCGCTTGTCTTGTTGTTTTGTTACAAATTAACATACATGGAGTGGAATGTACCAGATTTGGTTGTTTATACATACATAAGGGTTAAAGTTGGACGACCGAGTGAGGCAGTTGAGAGGAGTGGCAAAGTTGGTTATTAATATAGACCAGTGTTTCCCAAACCTGACTGTCCTGGGGGACCCCCAGCCAGTCAGGTTTTCAAAATTCCCTAATGAATATGCATGAGAGAGATTTGCATATAATGGAAGTGACATATGCAAATCTCTCTCATGCATATTCATTAGGGATATCTTGAAAACCTGACTGGCTGGGGGGTCCCCCAGAACAGGTTTGGGAACCACTGATATAGACTTATGTTTCGGATAGTATTACTGCTTTACAATGCATTTGAACACTTTTCTATACATTAGGGAAGGGAAGGAAGAGGGGTTTTTGTTCAGAGATGTTTGGGGCTTGCATAGAACTAAAACTACACTGGCATTAGTATGGTAATCTTTGTTGTTTGTTTTGAATTTTAAAATAAAAGAAAAAAAGAAATACAAGTGGAAATAAAGAAATGAATAAGAAAACAGGTAAATGAATGGGGGTGGGCGGGGCAGGGGGGCCCAGTGTACTTGTGTGCCTAGAGGCCCTCGAAGAATTAATAATAATAAATTTATTCTTCTATACCGCCATTACCCAAGAGTTCTAGGCGGTTTACACCGTAAGAAACTGAACCATCAGTGAAGTACATACAAGTCATAAGATTAAAAAAAAACCAGGATTAAAAGTAGTAAAATGATTACAATGTTAAAAAGACCTAATTAATCCTGCCCTGGGTGTAGCAAGCACAAGCCAGATGGATCTGTAACAAACAACAGAAGATTTGCAAAATGCTATCACCCACCTGTCCAACCGTTGGCGATTGTTCCCCTTCTAAGAAAAGCTGGAACAGCTTGGCATACATGTGTACAGCTGTGAGAACAAAGTCCTGCTTCTGTATTAAGACATTCTGCTGCAGACATGGGACAAGGCTGCAGGGATAAAGAATCAGCATCTTTGTAACAGAAAGCACAGTTGCTTACCGTAACAGTTGTTATCCAGGGACACAGGCAGATATTCTCAACAGTGGGTGACGTCACCGACGAAGTCCCGCAGCAGACAGCCTCGAAAGCAGACTTGCTTGAAGATCTTTGAAAGAGCTTCCGAGTGCTGCACTGCGCATGCGCGAGTGCCTTCCCGCCCGAGTTAGGGCGCGCTTCTCCTGTGAGGAACCTCAGTTCAGATACCTAGCTAAGAAGCCAACCAGGGGAGGAGGGTGAGTTGTGAGAATATCTGCCTGCTGTCCCTGGATAACAACCGTTAGGGTAAGTAACTGTGCTTTATCCCAGGACAAGCAGGCAGCATATTCTCAACAGTGGGTGACCCCCCAAGCTAAGCATAATGGTATGGAGGGAGAGTGGCAAGTTAAGAAAAGAGATGTTGCAAAACAGATTGGCCAAAATGGTCATCCCTTCTGGAGAAAGTATCCAAGTGGCAGCCTTGCAGATTTCCTCAATAGAAGTTGATCTGAGGAAAGCTACAAACGCCGCCATTGCTTGAACTCTGTGGTCCGTGACTCGACCCTGCAGAGGGAGACCAGCCTGAGCATAGCAGAAAGAGATGCAAATAGCCATCCAATTGGAGATGGTTCGCTTCGAGACAGGGTGCCCCAACTTATTTGGATCGAAGGAGATAAAAAGTTGTGGGGCTGTCCTGTGAGGTTGAGTGCGTTGCAAGTAGAAAGCCAAGGCACGCTTGCAGTCCAAAGTATGGAGAGCCACTTATCCAGGTTGAGAATGAGGCTTTGGAAAAAATACTGGAAGAACAATAGATTGATTGATTTGAAATTCTGAAACAACTTTAGGTAAGAATTTCGGATGAGTACGGAGGACCACCTTGTCATGATGGAAAACTGTGAAAGGTGGATCCGCAACCAAAGCTTGTACTCACTGACTCTTCGAGTAGACGTGAGGGCAATCAGGAAAACTACTTTCCAAGTAAGGTACTTGAGATGACCCTTATCAATTGGTTCAAATGGAGGCTTCATCAATTGAGCCAAGACAACATTGAGATCCCAGACCACTGGAGGTGGTTTGAGCGGTGGATGAACATTAAAAAGTCCTTTCATAAAGCAGGAAACCACAGGATATGCAGACAGAGGTTTCCCATCAAGAGGCTGATGAAAAGCAGCAATCGTACTGAGATGGACTCGGATAGATGTAGACTGAAGTCCCGAATGTGATAAGTGAAGTAAATAATCCAAAACAGAAGCCAAGGAGGTAGACATTGGCTCCATATGTCGAGTGGAACACCAAGCAGAAAATCTAGTCCATTTCTGGCCGTAACACTGCCGAGTGGACGGCTTTCTGGAAGCTACCAAAATATCTTGTACAGACTGAGAGAACTGTATAGAGTCTGTTAGGCTGAAAGGTACCAAGCTGTTAAGTGCAGAGACTGCAGATTGGGATGAAGTAAGGATCCTTGACTCTGAGTAAGCAGAGAGGGAAAAACTGGTAGAAGCAGAGGTTACCTGATGCTGAGTTGAAGTAGAAGGGAGTACCACAGTTGTCTGGGCCACCGAGGAGCTATCACAATCATGGTAGCATGGTCCATCTTGAGCTTGACAAGAGTCTTGAGAATCAGCGGGAATGGAGGAAAGGCATATAGAAATCGGTCTGTCCATTCCAGAAGGAACGCATCTGGCTCGAGGCGATGAGGAGAATATATCCTGGAGCAAAATTGAGGCAGCTTGTTGTTGAGGGGAGACGCAAAGAGGTCTATCTGAGGGGTCCCCCATTGAGGAAACACCTGACGTAGAGGCGAGGAATTGAGGTCCATTCATGAGGTTGCAGAAGACAACTCAATTTGTCCGCCAGGCAGTTGTGCTGACCTTGAATGTATACAGCTCTGAGAAAGATGTTGCAATGGATTGCTCAATCCCACAGCTTCAGAGCCTCTTGACAAAGGGAGTGATATCCTGTACCTCCCTGTTTGTTGACGTAATACATGGCGACTTGGTTGTCTGTCTGGACAAGGACTACTTTGTCGTGAAGAAGGTGTTGAAAAGCTTTGAGAGCATTGAAAATCGCTGAGTTCCAAAGATTGATGTGACAAAGACGGTCTGCAGGAGACCAATGGCCTTGAGTGCAGAGACCGTCTAGATGAGTCGGTTGTGAGGACCTTCTGAAGAGGGAGATTGTGAAACAGCAAACCTCTGGAAAGATTGGATGAGAGCGTCCACCAGTGGAAAGATTGTTTCAACAAAGGAGTGACCGTACGTTGTTGAGAAATCGGGTCGGTAGCTTGTTGCCACTGAGTATACGAAGGTGAAGTCTGCCAAAAGGAACAAACAAACCAAAACTGCAGATATGTACAACGATGTAGGCAAAATTTATTGTGACAACCAAAGTATATCTAAAAACCTTTTTACCAAACAGGGGACCCAACACGGTCCTTGTTTCGGACAACCTTCATCAGGGGTCCATAGTAGAAAAGGAAAGAAAAATGTGTCACAAAAAATTGCAGTTGAAAAAATTGCAGTAGAAAAAAGTGGCCTCTCAATTTCGGGGAATATGTAGGACTTTTTGTGTGTTGGGATCTTAGATTTGTTTCTTAGCTGTTTCTCTTCTTGGAACACTGGATTCACGATCTAAGTTTGTTGTCTCAAGGATGATCTACTGGTAAAATGAACCAGGTGACCATTTAACAAGCTAGCTGAGGCCAGACCTTTGCCAGGAGCAAGGCACTGTTTTGACAAAATGAAGTGACTCAGCACAGACTCAGAAGCAGAAGCTACCAATCCTCAGGGCTTCCCTTGCAGCAGGAGGTGGTGTGGTTCACAGCTTCTTCCACACCAGGGTCTAAGGCATTGCCCCACCTTGCCAGAAATGCCTAACTTGGGAAAACAAAAGAAAACCGGAGAAGAACGCGAGCACAGTGACTTAATAAAAATAAAAAAACGCGGTGAGAGAAGGCAACGAAGGCTGCAGAGCTGAAGTACAGATGACTTCTCGGCTCTGCGGAAAACGTTGAACTGAGGTTCCTCACAGGAGACGCGCGCCCTAACTCGGGCGGGAAGGCACTCGGAAGCTCTTACAAAGATCTTCAAGCAAGTCTGCTTTCGAGGCTGTCCGCTGCGGGGCTCCGTCAGTGACATCACCCACTGTTGAGAATATGCTGCCTGTTTGTCCTGGGATAATATTGGGTTATGCTTGTGTGTAGGTTTGTGCAAGAGAATAATCTCCTATCACGTGCTGAAAAAATTTAATCTGTGCCTTAGCTTTAGCAAGACAGTACAAATGTCTTGATTTACAATAATTTGTCTCTGTTTTCCATCAGTTAATGAACAATTCCCCTCAAGTAAGCGATGCACCTAAGCTCTTTGCATACTCTGCAGTTTTATAAAAACTCAGTTCCCCATTTCCTTTGCAGATTTTTCAAGGTTCTGCAGCAATTAGATGGCACACTTTCAAACAGAATTATGGATGTTCTAGCAATTTATCTGCTGCTAAAAAAACAAGTCATTTTGTTTTGCTAATACCTGGGTCTTGTGTCTGTTGCTCAAGACTGGGGGCTTGAATTTAGGAGCCCAGGAACATATAATATTTTCCAATTTCTCAATTCCAGAGTACATGTTCCTCTTTCCACTGACCTCCAGGAGGAGGTGAGAGTCTTTTAGCCCTATGACACCAAAGATTGGGAAATGGAAAGGAAGGTTGTGATTGAGCTGGGAGCCTTTTGGGTAAAAACCCACGCTGACCACCGTTGGTTGTTAAGCAAGAATTTGATCGATGTAGGAGTAACAGCACATATATGTGCTGTTTCTATTTATTTAATAAGATTAGAAACCACTAATATCCAGAGGTGTTTCTCAACTTGGTCCTGGAGTCCCACCTTGCCAGTCAGGTTTTCAGGATATCTGCAATGAATATGCATGAAAGAAATTTGCATGTAATGGAGGCAATGCATGCAAATGAAGTTAATGCATATTCATTGTGGATATCCTGAAAACCTGACTGGCAAGGGGATACTCCAGGACCGAGTTGAGAAATAGTAGTCTAGCAAACTGTATTTACTGTCATAAGAAGCTACTTTATAGCAAGTGAGCAGAGAGAAGACAGATACAAGCCACCACTGCGGGATAGGTATGAGCAACGCAGAAATAGAAGATTAGATTTCATTCTTTAGTCCAGAATTCGGCTGCACGACTTATATTCCAGGATAGAGAATGACACGGGGAAAAAATTTGTCTCCCTCTCTGCCCCATCCACTCGATTCCCATCCCCATCCCGTCCCCGCAAACCATCTGACCCCATCCACACAAGCCTCGAATAGTTTTATACTGAACTTATTTTATTAAAGTATAAAAAGAAACAATATTCTATACAATTGTCATTTTATAAATCAAAGTTCTGGCTGCCGAACTAGAGGCAGAGATCTTCAGCTGACAGGGCTTTGTTTATAAATGTTTATCAACACAATTAATAGACTTTATCCTAAAGCAAAAAAAGATAAATAGAAATTTTTTTTCTACCTTTGTTGTCTGGTTTCTGCTTTCCTCATCTTCTCCTCATTCAATTCCTTCCATACACTGCCTTCTCTCCACCTCTTCCATATGCTCTGTTACTGTGCCTCTCCCTTCCATCTCTCCCTCCACCCCTCCCCCTTTGGTCTGGCACCCACCTTCTTCCCCCTGCTCTCCCCATAGTCTGGCATCTGTCATCTTCCCTTCCAACTTTCCTTCCCTTCCCCAGGTGGTTTTTAGCATCTTTCTCCTCCATTCCTCCCCTAAGATCTGGTATCTGTCTTCCCAATTCAGCTTGTGACTTTTTTTTCTTTTTTTTTTTTGAAAATGTGTTTATTAAAGGATCAATGCATATGAGAAAATACAAAATGCAACCATCCAAGAAAGACATCATGTACAAAAGTCAAGGGTACAAGGAAAAAGGAAATAAACATAGACAAATCCACAACATATCAGCTCCCATGCAGATCCAATTTTAAGTGAAACCCACCCCTTCCAGCCCCCCCCCCCCACCCACCCCCAGCACCCATGATCTCTAACCAGCACTAAAAGGAACTCCAATAATCCAAATAGGTCCTAGATTTCCAGCTCGCAACACCCCGGCGGTGCTGTCACTCCCAACCAGCCATCAAAGACATATTGGCCCGCGACTGTTGGCCGCGTGGTGCCAATCCAGTAACGAAGAATTAGTTTCTTTGTGATTCCTAAGGCCACTAAAAGAAAGCGCCTTCCAGGCTCGCCAACACCCGCTTCCACCAGGGGACTTGTGACACCCAACAGCAACGTCTTATAAGACCAGTCTATAGATAATCCTATAACTTTCTCCAGCTCCCGAAGCACAAATATCCACAAGGGCCCTACATGTGAACATTCCAAAAAGTGATGTACCAAGGTGTCCCGGCGAGCCGGGCAACGGGGGCAGCAGTCATCAAGCCATAACCCCATCTTTCGCCCCTTACATCTCGTTAAATAAGATTGGTGCAGAATCTGCAGATGTACTTCCCGTAGACTCACATTAGGGGAGGCAGAGGCACATTCCTGAAAACACAGAACTAATTCATCGGCAGTAACCTGCTCTCCCAAAGCTAGAGTCCAATCCGTTGCCATAGCATCAAGAAACCTACCAGACCGGCTTTCCCTCCCCACTTTATACCACTCCGAGAGCGTTATTGAATTCAGACGGGGCGGACAAAAACTGTTGATCCAGGGAAGTGAAAGTGGGTAAACTGCCCTCTGGTGAACGAAGCGCCAAACAATAGCTACGCAGCTGCAAGTATGCAAATAGAGACCCTGCGGTCCAACCCCAGCGGTCCCGACACGCCAGAAAAGAGGGAACCGATCCCGACTCAACTTCAGAAACCTGCCCCACAAAACGACACCCAGACGTCCGAACTGAAGCAAAAAATGCATGTAACGATCCAGCAGGAAACTTAGGGTTGCCCACCAATTCCGTGAAAGGCGAAAGTCCCACCGCTCCCCCCAATGAAGACCGCCACCAGCACCAGGCCATTCTCAAGGGTCAAAGCATAGAAGGGCAGGGCCCCGCCCCATGCCACAGGAGGTTAAAAACTGACACCGGAGCTGACAAAAGGTACCAGAATCCAGCCGGAGCAAACCTGTCAACACCCGTACATAATTCATGCACCCATCTCAACAAAGCAGCAACATTATAAAGACGCAAATCGGGCAAGTTCACACATCCTTGCTCGCGCCCCCTAATCAGTTTGTTATAGCCAATTTTCGCCCGGCGGGAGTGCCATATAAAGGACGAAACAACCCCCCTATAAGCCTGCACATCTTTTTGTTTGATCCAAAGGGGCACCATTTGTAGAGGATACAGGAGCTTCGGCAAAAGGACCATTTTAATAAGGGCAACGCGCCCCAGGAATGAGAGGGGAAATTCCATCCACCGCTTACACAAAGCTCAGACTGCATCTAATTTATCAAGTACGTTTTTCCGGTAAACCACCCCTGGGTCTGCATGCAGATATATTCCCAGATATTTAAGCGTACCCTTATACCATTGCAGGGGAAAGGAAGGATCATGCCACAGAGCACATGGGGGGCGGATCGCCAGAGCCTCCGACTTATCAAAGTTAATGCGCAACCCAGAAAAGGCTCCAAATCTCTGTATAAGATCTATTAATCGAGGAACCCCCTCCTCAGCGTCTCCCAGAAAGATGAGCATATCATCCGCAAACAAATTAATTTTAAATTCCTGGGAACCCAACCGAATACCTCGCACATCGGGGCTCTGACGTAGCTTAGCCGCAAGGGGCTCTAGCGCCAAGACAAAGAGCATCGGGGAGAGGGGACAGCCCTGGCGCGTCCCCCTCTCGAGGTCAAAAGAGGAGGTAAGCTCCCCATTAATCAGGATCTGGGCCGTAGGATGAGCGTGTAATGATCGATTCCCAGTCAGAAAGCTCCCCAGAATGCCGAACTGAGGAAGAACCCAAAAAAGATAATCCCATAACACTTTATCGAACGCTTTTTCAGCGTCTAGGCTAACTATAAGAGCGTTCTTCTGTCCCGGGTGTTGCCCAACAAGTCCAGGATTCTGCAGCACCGAAAGCGCCCTCAACACGTTAGCAGAAGAATAGCGGCCCGGCACAAAACCTGCCTGGTCCGAATGAACCAAGCTGGCCAAAACCCGACCCAGGCGAGCTGCCATAATAGCAGCAAACAACTTGATATCTTGATTGAGCAGAGAAATAGGTCTATAGGATCCCAGCTGATCTTCCGCCCGACCCGGTTTCAGTAGAACCACAATGTTAGCGTGAGTTAGTCTATGTGGAGGCAGGTCGCCTCTACTAAGAGCCCCACATAGGGCTTAAAATGGGCCCACCACACGTGCCCCCAACAACTTATAATATTCAGAACCCAGCCCGTCAGGCCCAGGGGCTTTAGCCAATTTTAGGGCCCGAATAGCTTGTTGAATTTCCAACCCTCGCACCGGGGCATTTAACAACTCTCGCTGCTCATGTCCCAAGGACGGAATCTGTAGGTCCTGAAAGAAAGTTGTCCTCTGTGCAGTGTCACAAGTCCCCCGGTCATACAGAGCCCTATAGTAATTAACAAAACTCTGTTGTATCCCCACTTGGGCAGTTACCTCTCTACCATCAGGCGCCCGAATCTTTGAAATAATACGCTTCGGAGCCCTTGAGGTTACCAAAGAAGCAAGCAGTTTTCCCGCTTTGTTGCCCCAGCGATGTAGGCGATATTTATACATTCTGATATCTCTAAGGGCTCTATCTGCCAGTAAATCATTAATTTGCCTACGTAGGTCAAAATATTGAGATCGAGCTGACGTGACACCCGGAGCATGTAAACTCCCACGCAGCGCGGCCAAACGTTGTACCAAGTCCAACAGTGTCTTATCTTGGGCTCTGCGCTTGCGGGTAGTATACTCAATAATTTTACCTCGCAAGACCGCCTTGCTTGCCTCCCAAAACACCACTTCAGATACATCAGAAGCAGGGTTTTCGTTCACAAAGAAATCCCATTGTTGTTCCAGGAAATCCTTAAACTCAACATCTTCATAGAGCGTGGGATTCATACGCCAACTAATCGTCGACCCCTGTGACCCCGGCCTATCAATGAGCTCCAGCCAGACCAAGTGGTGATCTGACAAAACACCATCTTCAATCACCACTCGTGGAATACCCGCCAGCAGAGAAGGAGCCACCAGCAGATAGTCCAAGCGACTGTGAACATCATGGACTTGAGAGTGAAAAGTGAAATCAGATTCAGTAGGATGCAGTGTGCGCCATACATCAATCAGACCCAGTTGTTGCATCACAAAATTCACCCCCTTGTGGTCGCCCCCTTTCAATCGAGGCTTAGGCGGCCTGCAATCAACAAGTGGGTCTGCAGTAATGTTAAAATCCCCACCTAAGACCAATTGGTATTCAGAAAAAGGCATCAGAGCCGCTACTAATACAGAAAAAAATCTATGGGAGTATACATTAGGTGCATAAAGAGAACAAAACACATACTTCTTCCCCAGGAAAACTCCAGCCCATATCACATATCGCCCCTCGGGGTCCTGGATCACTTTGTGCATACTACAGGAATTCTTTTTATGGAAGAGGAGAGCAACACCTCGCTGTCTGGAGTTATAGGAAGCAAAAGCGACTTCCCCTACCCAGTCTCTCTTTAGTTTAATATGTTCTGACACGCTGAGGTGAGTCTCCTGCAGCATTAAAACATCTACTTTTAATTTCTTACAGTATTGAAGTAATTTGCTGCGCTTCACCGGGGAGTGCAAGCCATCAATACTGAAGCTGGCAATCTTAACAGAACTCACAAGAGCAGTTGGTAAGAAGTGAGTCTTCCCGAAGTGACGTCAGCTCACAGGATGGCTGCTTGAGCAGAGAGCTCCGTGGAGGCACGGGAGAAATATTAAAATTGCAGCGTTCTGATCGAAGGAGTTATATTCTTGCTGATACGGCGGGACAACAGCTGAGATGGAGACCCGTAAGAAGTTAGACAAATTTCGATTCCCTTTGCCTGAAGGGGAGAAATCGGCAACCGCGGGCAGTAGCGGATTGCCGGGTTGTAAAAAAAAAATGGCGCCGGTGCACGTGGAATCGGACGAGGAAGAGATTGCCATCGAGAGCACACCAGTTGAAGCGATCACCCCCCAGGTATTACAAGAGTGGTTTCGAGATCTTAAGAAGGAAATGGTGGGTGTTCGCCAGGACTTAAAAGCAGCAATGACGGAACTGCGGTCTGAGGTGGCTGAATTGGGAGGTCGGGTGGGAGACACGGAGGATCGCGTTTCGGAGATGACACAAGATCTGTTGAATATGCAAGCTGAATTGAATCAACTGCCGTCCTCCATCCAGATGTTGCAAACTCAGGTGGAGGATTTGGAAAATAGATCACGCAGATGCAACTTGCGTTTTAAGGGCATCCCAGAGCTAGAGGAGTATAAGGATGGGGCTGCAGTGGTGAAAAAGATCTGTGCTGATTTACTCACTGAAGCACATGGCTCCCTGACTGATCAAATAGTGCTAGTGAGGGCACACCGCAGTTTGGGTCCTGCACGAAGTACAGGGCCTAAGGACATTATTGCTTGCTTCCAGGATTTTGGGATCAAAGAAAATATTCTACAAATAGCGAGGCGCAAGCAGGAATATCGTTGGAATAATATCTCGGTGGGCATCTTTCAAGACTTAGCCTGGACCACTCTACAAAAACGTCGGAACTTTCAACAGATAACGCAATTGCTGCGGGCTGAGGGCCATCGCTACCGCTGGTTATTTCCCTTTGGGGTATGGATCACGATTGATGGCAAATCCAAACGTGTTGGTGATGTGGAAGAGGCGTGGGCAGCCCTGAAAGAACTGGGGTGCAAGAATGTTCCTGAGGTTCCAGTACCTGTATCTAAGAAGGCGGAGAAGCGTTCCACTGGAGTTTGGTCCACTGTTGGGCGTGCGGGGAAGCGGCATTTAAAGGATCAGACCTGATGGATTGAGGGGATTATTAACCATTTTTTCTTTGCTTCCTCCCCTTTTTTTTCTCTAGGACGTTCGGTCCTAGTTTAGGGGAGTCTGGTATTTGCCAGGGGTTCTACAGATTGATTTTTGAAATGACTAATTTGATTTTGCATATTCAGCATGAGGTTATGTATAGAACTTAGTATGAGTTTTCCATGGCAAGAATTATTGTCTGTGGGATTTTTATTTTACTTATTCTATTACTGATGTTGTTCATTGTAATGGGCATTTATGGTTTTAAGGGTATGGAAGAGTGACGCTGGTATAAAAGGACTAAGTTGCCTTCTGTGGGGGGGAGACCTTACTTCTTCTCCTTGGCTGCCCAGATCTTGGGTATGTCGGGGTCGTATAGACAGCAGGGGGGGAGGGAGGGGGGGAGTGGGATCATTTGAGGAATGATAGTTCTCTTGTCCTAGGCTCGTGGAATGTTAATGGATTAAATAACCCTGGAAAGCGTAGTATAGTTTTTCGTGAACTGCATAGGCTGAAGTGGGATATATGTTTACTGCAAGAAACTCACTTAAGATCGAGGGACGAGCGGTTATTGCACACTCAACATTATGATCAAGTGTGGACTCATAGGGCTAGAGGCACACAGAGGGTGGGGGGTTTAGCTGTTTTGGTTCGTAAGGGGATAGGGCTGGAGGTGGATGAGGTTTTCAAAGATAGGGAGGGACGCTGTTTAGCTATACGGGGTAAGATACAGGATAAAGTGACTACTATCATTAATATATATGGGCCTAACACTGATCAATCACATTATTATTCTGGTCTCACAGATGACTTGACTGCTTTCACAAAGGGAGCGATTTTTTGTGGAGGGGATTTTAATGTGTGCCCAGATCTATCCTTAGATCACTCCAGGGGGGGACGAGTGGTTCTCCGACGTCACAGTAAGGCCTTGATTAGGTTTATGCATCTATTGGGATTGGTGGATTGTTGGAGATTGCTACATGGTACTCAGAGGACTTATTCTCATTTCTCTAATGCTACCCAGACTTACACGAGAATAGATGGTATTTGGGTACATAGAAATCTTTGGGGCGGGATTCAAGAGGCGGAGCTTGGTAACATTCAGATCTCCGATCACGCTCCTGTCTGGGTGGTATGCAAGGGACTTAGGATACAATCAGGTAACAGATTTTGGCGTTTAAATGAATCACTTTTAGGGGACCCTATTATATTGCAAGAAGTGAAGGATTCTATTGTAGACTATCTATATATAAATGACAATGGGGAAGTAAGGGATGGGATACTTTGGGATGCGCTGAAAGCTGTTATTCGGGGTATTTTTGTTAAATGGGGGGCCCGTAAAAAACGGGACAAAGCTAAGCGCTCTTTGGGATTACGGGAGCAATTGGTGGATTTAGAAAAACAACATCAATTTGATCCTAGGCCTAGGGTATATGAGGCCTTGAGTAAAGTACGATTGGAATTACACCAACTACAGCTTGAGGATTTAGCTTTTAGAAAGACACAATTGAAACAGGCTATGTTCGAGAATGGAAATCGGTCTAGTGCTATGCTAGCCCGCTATTTGCGGGCCCGAAGGATGTCTGCTACTATTCAGAGTATTCGTGGACCTGATGGAGTTAGGTATAGGACTGATAAGGATATTCATAACCAGTTTGCTACATTTTTTGCAGAGTTATATCGTGGGGACAACTTGAGTGAGGGTTCTAAGATTGCAGATTTTTTAGACATGGTCCCTTTGCCAAAGCTCTCGGATTTGGAACAAGAGGGGTTGGATCTTCCCATAACGGAGGGGGAGGTGTCTGGGGTCATACGGGGTTTAAAAGGGGGGAAATCTCCGGGATTAGATGGGTTACCGAATGTGTTCTATAAGACCTTTAGGGAGCAGATTGTTTCCCTGTTGGTGAGGGTTGGTAATGGAGTGCGAGACGGGGGCTCTTTGCCATCTACTATGGGAGAAGCAGGGATCACAGTATTGTTGAAACCGGGACGGGACCCGGAGCAGTGTGGAGCATATCGTCCCATCTCATTATTAAATGTTGATGCTAAAATTTTGGCGAAGGTGTTGGCATTGAGATTGGGACGAGTGTTACCGGGACTTGTCCATGTTGATCAGGCTGGATTTATCCAGAAGCGTCAAGTGGGAGATAATATACGTAGAACTTTACATTTGATCTGGGAGGCACAGCAACAACATAGTAAAATGGTCTTATTATCCATAGACGCTGAAAAGGCCTTTGATCAGGTCAATTGGAATTTTTTATGGGCAGTAATGGAACGGATGGGAATTGGGGGAATGTATGAAAAATGGATAAGGAATTTTTATTTGACACCGAGGGCTTGTATTAAAATTAATGGGCTTTATACAGATTTCTTCTCTATTACAAGAGGGACCCGACAGGGTTGTCCACTCTCCCCTTTACTGTTTGCTTTGTATTTAGAACCTTTGGCTTGTTATATTCGGGATTTGGGGGCAGTTCGGGGAATTCATATAGGAGGTCGGGAACATAAATTGGCGCTATTTGCAGATATTCTTTTTTATGTGACGGACCCGGAGGCTACTCTTACTGAGTTGTTGGAGGTATTTGGGAAATTTAGAGGTCTGTCTGGCTTTACGATCAACATGGACAAGTCTGAATTTTTGAATATTTCTTTAGAGGAGGGGGAGGCGCAGAGGTTGGCGGACACCTTTCCGGTGAGGCGAGTACTGGGGCATCTTAGGTATCTTGGTATTTTGATTCCATCTGATTTATCATGTCTTTATGATCTCAATTATTCTAGGATAGTGCGTTTAGTGCGGAGAGATTTGCAAGCTTGGAAGGGTTTGTGGTTGTCCTGGTGGGGGCGTATAGCTGTTGTCAAAATGAATATCTTACCCCGTCTGTTATTTTTATTCCAAACGCTTCCCATAGCGGTGCCTAGGGGACTTTTGAAGCTATTGCATAAGGAATTTCGATATTTTATTTGGCAAGGGAAACATCCCAGGTTGAGTCAACAAGTACTTTGGTCTGCTAGGGAAGACGGGGGACGGGCAGTGCCCAATCTGCACTGGTATTACGAGGCTGCACAACTCCGTTTTATTTTGGATTGGAAGATTGCGGTGTTTAAACCTGGGGTTCAAATAGAACAAAGCTATGTTCCGCATTGTACACTGAATAATTGGCTGTGGATCTCTTTCTCGTTGTCAGAGCGATTGCAGGGGCAAGGGAACCCGTTCTTTTGTCATTTAGTACGGATGTGGGGTTCTTTATGTCAAAGGGAAAAGAGTGGTAGGGGAGTTTCCACGCTTGCTCCTATTAAGGGGGAACCGCGGTTTATTGCAGGTTTGGAAAGGGGGGCGTTTCGGAAATGGGAATCTATGGGGATTCTTACATTTCGAGATGTACTTGTTGGGGGATGCTTACCTACTTTTGATGCATTGGTGACTAAGAAGCCTGGGTTAAGAGGCGAATTTTTTGCATACATGCAATTGAGACATTTTATGATCTCGGAAAGTTGGGATAAAGGAAATCCCCAGGGGACTGAATCTTTGGAAAACTTATGGCTTTTGTTGAGTAAAGTACCGAGACCGATTTCCATTCTTTATAAGTTCTTGCGCGGTAGAGTGGTGATTTCCTTTCCTTTTAAACAACAGTGGGAACGGGACCTCCGGCTGCATCTTTCTGCGGATGATTGGTCCCGTATTTGTATAGAGGTACAGAAAGCATCTCATTGTATATTGGTCCAAGAAAATGCTTATAAAATCTTAACACGCTGGTATTTCACACCTGCAAGGTTACATATTATGTACCCTCAGGTCTCAGACTCTTGCTGGAGATGTGGTAAGGGCCCTGGATCTTTTATGCATATTTGGTGGGACTGTGGGGTGATTCAGAAATTTTGGGTTACTGTTACACGATCTTTGACATTGTGGATCCAGGATCCATTGCAACTTTCACCTCAAGTTTGTCTGTTAGGGTTACATAATGTTAGAGATGTTCCTTGGCAGACAAAACTGGTCAGAATGGGGTTGGCAGCGGCCAAATGTTTAATAGCATTATATTGGAAGAAGTTTGTTGCTCCACCAGAAGGGGAATGGTTAGAGAAATTGCGAAAACTTGCACAGATGGAATGTATAGCTGCTAAACATTATGGTTATGATTTACAAAGGCGGACTTGGGACAAAATATTTCAGTGCATTTAATTATTTCCTCATGTGGGGTGGGAGGGTGGGATAGAGGGGGAGGAGAGGTGTGGTTACTTGGGAGTCTTTTTGAAGGAACAACGAAAGGACTTCCTCATGGTGTTTAATTTGTTGGGGATTATCATTGACTATATTGGTTTACTTTATGTTGGGTGGCGGGATTGAGATATACTTATGTTGGGGGTTTTCTCTTTTTTTCTTTTTTATATGCTTTGTGGAAAGATTGTAATATTACGGATTGGTTCACAAATGGTGACTGTATTGTTTATATTCATTATAAAATTCTAATAAAAATTGATTAAAACAAAAAAAAAGAAGTGAGTCTTCCCAAAGACAACCGGCCTGTGGGGCAGCAGCACCGGTCTCCCAGCCAAACCAGCTCGCCACCCACTGAATTATCATTACTTTACCGATCAGAGACCCCAGGTGCATTCCACCCCCCACCCCGCCCCACCAAAACCCTCCTCCCACCCCAATCCCATCTTCTTTCGTCCCCCCAACACTACCCCCAGTTCCCCCTCGCATCTCAACCATTTTCAAACCAATCAATCCCCACACACACATCCAACACCCCAGCACTACCTCCATCCCACTCTCTCCCTCCTCACACGAACCCTCTCGTCCCCCCATCCACCACCCAGCCTCCCATCTGAAAGTTAGATTACGAACCCTCACAAAAACTCCAAAGGGTTACAACGCCCAGGTATATGTAAAACACAGCAAAACAGTAAAACAGTGCAAAAAGAACTGCATAAACATCAAACTGGCAAAACTCTCAGACAGGCGTTCAGCATACTCTCAAACCAAGTGTCCAGAGGCCAGAAATCCTTGCCGTGCAGGTCCCCCTCTCCCGATGGAAGTCAAGGCAGCATGGCTTCTGTTAACTCAAGGAGACTACATAGACTGGAGTCGTGCCACGCAAGCAGTTCACACAGGCGGAGGCAAAGCAAATGCCCCCAGCGACCCCGGGTAGAACAAGATCACCACCACACTGTCGGATGACCAAAACAGCTTGATAGAAGAAAATCCACCAGAAAACTCACGTCAGGCACCCAGCAGCACTCCTAAGCTTCCTGCAGCTTCTCGAGGAACTTTTTCAAATCGTCCGCCGTGCTCAGAGTGACAGTCCGATTTTCATGAGTTAGTCTCACCTTAGCAGGGTAAAGAAATGCAAATCTTATTCCCCTCGTGACCAGCTGCGAGCAATACGGCGTAAGGGCCCTACGCTGCTCCGCAACTTTGGTGGAGAAATCTTGAAATAGCATAATCTTGGCCCCCTCATAGGACAGAGATCTGGTTTTCTTGAACAGGTCCAACTGGCGCGCTTTGATTGCATAATTATGGAATCTGGCCAGCACCGGCCTCGGGCGGCCCGTCCCGTCTCCATCGCGACGTTGGCCAACACGATGGACCCGCTCAACCACTACAGGGCCAGCCTGCTCCGCCAGACCCAGCTCCTTCGGCAGCCATCTTTCCACCACGTGGAGAAGGTCAGAATCTTTCACTGACTCCGGGAGCCCTATCAGACGGAGGTTCTTTCTGCGGGCCCTGTTCTCCTGGTCCTCCACTCTCTCGAGCAATTGACACACTCGGGTCTCCAAGGAATCAATCCTGCCATCCGCGACCACCGCTCTGTCTTCCTGTGCCGAAACACGTTCCTCCACCTGGTGAATCTGCGTCGCGTGTCCAGCCAGCACATCCTTAATCTCGTCCATTGAAGCATGCAGCTTGGCCAGCTTGTCGTCCAGTAGTTGGGATAAGTTCCGCATGGATACCTGCAGCACCTCATCCGAGGTGTGTTCCGCCGGCATCTCCGTCACCTCTGTTTGGGTCCCCGCCATTTTATGTGTTGGCGCCACGCTGCTTCTTGGGGCCTTCGGCGCTCTTGTCGACATCCCCCGCGCCGCCACCGCGAGTCACGCGTCGAACGCTCCTCAGACCGGCGGGAGCGAACCCGGAAGTGCAGGAGCCGCAGAAAATCAATAAAGAACCGGCGGCGGCAGGCGATCGGGGAGCCGAATGGTGTAGGGAGGACGAAGCTCCGCGTTCAGGCATCCGTTTATGTTCCTGCCATCACGTGATCCCCGTGACTTTTTTTTTTTTTTTCTTTATCCCCTCCTTCCATCCAGTTCCCTTCAGTGTCTGTTCCACTCTCTCCTACCCACTTTCTTTCAACGTCTTCTCCCCTCCCTCTCCTAGCCACTTTCCTTCAGCATCTTCTCCCTACTCTCTCGTCCTCATTTCCCTTCAGCATCTTCTCCCCTCTCTCTTTCCCTTTAGCGTCTGTTCCTCTCACCCCTCCTCTCTCTCAACTTCCCTTCAGCACCCTTCGTGTGGTCCAGAAACCCCCTCCCTCCCTCCTGCTCGCCGTGGTTCACGCATCTCCCTCCCTCCCTTCCTTTCCCATATGCTTGGGACAAGCTGCCTGAATCTCTATGTCAGGATCTGTCTCTGGCAGTGTTCAAGGCCCAGTTAAAAGCCCACCTCTTTGAGAGTGCTTTCAACTCCTAACTCCTCTCACAAGTTAGACTGTAAGCTCTTCTGAGCAGGGACCATCTATAAATGTCAAAATGTACAGCGCTGCGCATGCCTTTCAGTGCTATATAAGTGATTAGTCGTAGCAGTAGTCTCTTGCAGCTACAGAACCACAGGAGCCTTCCTGATACTGGTAGTAGTGCGTAAGGAATGCTTGTAGAATTATGGTGTCTAATGAGAGCTACTTACATTTTGTACCAGAAAATTAAAGTCTACCCCCTCCACCCCCAAGCAGTTACCTGTAGAATGCGACAGGCAACAGTCTGATGTGATGCTCAGAGGCTGTTCTGTGCAGGACTTGGTAAAGCTCCTGTTCTGTAATGACAGAAGTGTAACGTTTCTATACAAACATACTAGATACAGTATATTATATATTTATTAGGGCTATACATCAATTAAAATGTTTAATCACATGATTAATTGCGATTGATCGCATAAAGCGCCTCCCTCACATTTTCTCCTGTATGGTACAATATATACATAGCAGTTGTAAATTCTCAAAACTGACACATTTCAATTCAATTGTCCCACAGAAAGGCAATATATCAAATCCCATTAACCCCCTTACTAAGCTAAAAATAATATCATTTATCTTACCTTTGTTGTCTGGTGATTTTATCATTCTAATCATCTCCTTCCGAATCTCTGGCTCTACTTCTTGTGCTCTGTCTATTCACTCTTTCTTTTTCTCTCCTCTTTACTTCCTGCCCTATATCCATCTTTCACAATCAACTTTTCGTCCTCCTTTTCAAATCTGTCTAGTTTCCGTCTCTTCTTTTCTCTGTCATTCATAGGCAGAACCATCTCCCTCCTCTTTCTTTCCATGGGTACCCTCCCTTCCCTCCCCTCACCACTCCATGTTATCCATTTCTCTCTTTCCTTCCTCTGTCACCATCTCTCTTGTTTTTACCATCC
Source organism: Geotrypetes seraphini (assembly GCF_902459505.1). Classification (NCBI taxonomy): domain Eukaryota; kingdom Metazoa; phylum Chordata; class Amphibia; order Gymnophiona; family Dermophiidae; genus Geotrypetes; species Geotrypetes seraphini. Next base: position 7,018,456 of record NC_047087.1, on the reverse strand, counting down.
TTATTTCCAGAATTTGGCCTTCTCAAACATCACCCAACTCGCTTCCCCATCTGTACCTCTTTCTCCCAACAAATCTTCCTACGATCCTATACTCTCCCTCCCTCCCATCCTCCCCCCTGGTTAGGTCTCTCTCTCTCTCCTTCCCTCCCTTCCTACATGGTGTGGTCAGGTCACTCTCTCTCCTTCCTTCCCTCCCTTCCTCTAACCTTTCACAGCCTGCCAACAATGCTCGTGATTAAAGCAGAGCATTGCCAGCAGGTTAGCTGGCTCTACAACCTCTCATGGTCCTTCAGTCCCTGCTACATCAGAACAGCTTATGTAACTTCTTGTTCTGGTGTAACATAGTAAATGACGGCTGATAAAGACCTGAATGGGTCATCCAGTCTGCCCATTAGTTAGTCTCATTAAAAATACATGATTAAATTATCTTTTCTTTGATATTTCTGGGACAAAGACAAGTCCATCTGGTATTATCTTAGGTTCCAAATGCTGAAGTTGCCTTCTAATCAAGCCATTGTGACATCACTGCTGAGGTTGGCTCTTAGGCATTGGTGGAATGAGGCATTATGACATCACCATCTCAGCTCTGGAATGTTGCTACTCTTTGTGTTTCTGCCAGGTAACATAGTAAATGACGGCAGATAAAGACCTGAACGGTCCATCCAGTCGGCCTATTACAAATACATGATTCAATTAACTTGTCTCTTCGTTGATATTTCTGGGTCATAGACTAAAGTCCACCTGGTCTTGTCCTAGGTTCCAAATGCTGAAGTTGCCGTCCAAGCTCACTCCAGCCTATCCAACCATCCTGTTGTTTGCAGGACATCTACCGTAAAGTCTGGCCAGTAACATCCTCATGTTCCAAGTTACTGCAGTTCTCATTGATGTCCTCTTCAGCCCATCCTACACCAAATCACCACATATGGGACACAAACTGTACAAGTAAATCCAATACCAGCCTTAGTTCTTTAATTTATACCATTTGTTTTAGAACATAAGAACATAAGAAGCGCCATCTCCGGATCAGACCTTCGGTCCATCAAGTCCGGCGATCCGCACACGCGGAGGCCCCGCCAGGTATACACCTGGTTTATTTATAGCCACCATATCTTTATATGCCTTTCTCAAGGAGATATGCATCTAGTTTGCTTTTGAAGCCTGGGACTGTCGATTCCGCAATAATCTCCCCTGGGAGAGTATTCCAGATGTCCACCACTCTCTGTGTGAAGCAGAACTTCAGAGAGTGGTGGAAATCCTCTGTTTATTCCAGACTTTTTTGAATTCCATCACCACTTCCCTCGGGAGGGCTTTCCAGGCATCTACCACCCTCTCCGTGAAAAAGAATTTCCTAACATTGCTCCTGAGTCTTCCTCCCTGCAACCTCAAGTTACGCCCTCTAGATGTACCATTTTCTCTTCTCTGGTTCTATATTAATACCTTTCAAGTATTTAAATGTCTGTTTCATATTTCCCCTGCCCCTCCTCTCCTCTAGAATATACATGTTTAGGTCTTCCAGTCTCTTCTCATACCTCAAACCTCTGCTTTAATCGCTAGCAGTCAGCAGCCTATGAAAGGTTAGAGGGAGAGGATATAATGGACTGTGACAGCTCTCCAACGGAGGGGGGGGTGAGGTGAAGATGGTGAGAGGTAGCTCTCTAGGAGGAGAGCAGCTACAGCAGTAGCGGCTTTACAGGAGGGGGCATCAGTAACACTTTCTGGCGACGGTGAAGATGGTGAGAAGCAGTGGTAGGAAATGGCTGAAGCTCCTCAAACATTCTTCCGACGTGCTGATATCAATTCTGGTGGAGGCGCGCTGGAAATGACAGGGAAGGATGGCGGGTCGTGACTGTCCAGGGAAAATCATAGGGACTAAAGTAGGCCAGACTGCGTTGGGCCACGTTAACGCGTTAAAATGTTTCACACTCGTTGAACAATTAATGCATTCATCGTATTATTGTGTTAATTGTTCAGCCCTAATATGGGGTGCAACATGAATTACAAATTTAAAAAAAGTATAAACGTCCTTAATAGATAAGAACATAAGAATAGTCTTACTGGGTCAGACCAACGGTCAATCAAGCCTAGTAGCCCGTTCTCACAGTGGCCAATTCAGTTCACTAGTACCTGGCCAAAACCCAAAGAGTAGCAACATTCCATGTTACCGATCCAGAGCAAGCAGTGGCTTCCCCCATGTCTTTCTGAAGAACAGACTATGGACTTTTCCTCCAGGAAATTGTCTAAACCTTTCTCAAAACCGCTCTTACCACAACCTCTGGCAACGTGTTCCAGAGCTTAACTATTTCCTCCTATTGGTTTTAAAAGTATTTCCTTGTAGTTTCATCGAGTGTCCCCTAGTCTTTGTAATTGTTGACGGAGTGAAAAATTGATCCACTTGTACCCATTCTATTCCACTGAGGATTTTGTAGACTTCAATCCTATCTCCCCTCAGCCGTCTCTTTTCCAAGCTGAAGAGCCTTAACCGTTTTCGTCTTTCCTCATACAAGAGATGTAATAGCACATAACATGACCGTATCCATATTTATACAAAATTAACTGAAGACGTTCTAAAATAGCCAGGCTTTGCAGTTTGCAGGTTACCAGGCCCAGTGGTACAGATCTCCACATAAGAAAATGCTCCTTCATTCACTTTATTATTTCTATACCACTTATAGCCTAAGTGGTTTACATTCAGCTACTCAAGTATTTTTCCCATCTGTCCTGGTGGGCTCACACTCTAATGTACCTGGGGTAATGGGGGGATTAAGTGACTTGCCTGGGATTTGAACTCAGTAGCTTTAACCAGGAGGAATTTGAAGCAAGCTTGCTATGATGAACACAAGATCTGAGACAACGCTTATACTTCTCCCTCCGTATTCACAGTTTCAGCATTTGGGTTTCGATTATTCACGGTTTTTAGCTTGCTGGCTCCTCCCCCCAAATTACATCAGCTTGCATAGAGAAATCGCTGATTCCAAGCGTTTACAGAGAAAATCGCCGATTGCTAGCACTTTCTTCACCGTGTTTTGCCTCTCCTTCAGGAACAGTCCAGGTCTCCCATCATGTTATTCACGGTTTCACTATATTCACAATGGTTTTTAATAGAAAACGGCGAACAACATATGAAAAAGTTATTTGCGTTTTTTCTGTATTTGCGGTTCTGTTAATCCCCTATCGCAGCGAATACGGAGGGAGAAGTGTACAGCACTATTTGCACACATAAACAAACAGGCACCTTTTTGGTGTAAAATCTTATAGATCATTAAGATGGTAAATTCTGTTCTTTGGAATAAGGATGGTACACAAAAAGGTCAACATTAGGCCGCCGTGAGGTAGGTCTGTTCTCCTGCCTCAGCCTGCATCGTTCAGAGCCGCCATTCTTTCTGCTCACCTTCTTCCACAGGGCGGAAAAGATGAAACCAATAGACCCCTCTCTCCTGTAGGCATTGAAGGAAAGTCAGACACATCCCCAGCAGCTTCTGTAGATCTCCTTCCTCCTTTGAAGCCAAAGACAAAAAGGAAATTAAAAGAGAAATCCTCATTCCTTGTCAGTGTTTCCAGCCAAGCTTGAAATTGCAGAAGTTCCTTTCATTGCTGGCTGAAGGAAGCCCTAAACAGTTATGCAATGGCCTCTCGTACAGGTTTCTTTCATTTAAATGCCTTTAGTCTCCAAGGGTCAGATCCTGTAAAAGGTGCCCTAGTTGTGAACACTGAGCAATGCCTAACTAAAATCTGCAGCCAACTCAAATTGATTCAATTAGTTTAAATGGAGTGGTTAATTGACTGTGCCATTGAAGTAAATTGAGAAATAAAATTAAAAAATCCAATTAAGAGTTCCATGCGGAACTGAGAGTGGTGCCTAGTGACACCAAAGTCAAGGCCCCCTTCAACGCCTACCTGACTTAGGCATATCTAGGCCTCCTAGTTAGACGCTGGTAAATGAGGCCCATGGAAATCCGGCCTAATAAGCGGCACATAGCAGTTGATTGACAACCGTGTGGAGCAGAGCCTACAATGGAGATGCACTTAGGTGCTGTTTAGAGAATCTGGCGCTAAGGCCTAGATTCTCTGTAGGGCGCCAATATCTGCAGCTGATGGTGCCCTATACAGAATCACGCCTCTGCGAAAGATAGGTGCCGAAAACGTAGGGTAGGGTTTTCTGGGCCTACATTTCCGGTGCCTATCGATGCTGTGAATCACGTCAATGTAGGCACTTAAGGCCCTCCAATGCCACTTCCAGCGCCACTTCCAGCATTAGCCTTGCCCATAGTGGCATTCGGTAGCCTAAATATAGGCGCTGTTTTTCAAACTTGCCCCTATGTGCATAACCACTCCACCTGCTGGAGACACTGTGCCTTCAAGTTTATTCAAAATTTGATTGATCACATATTATTACTTCTAGAGGATGTACAGTAAAAATTGGGAATACAGGTAATCATTAAAAAACAGATGTAAAAACACACTGACAGCGACAAAAACGAACATACAGAAGAGGGAGAACTACAATAAGTTTAAGAAAAGTATACATAAAAAGTTAAAACAGAAGGGGGGGGGGGTGAATTAATCAAGTTTCTTAAAGGTCTAGGAAGGAACCAGTAGCAAGCTAAATCTTGGGTGCAAGAGGGACAGGTTGGGATTACAACTCAAAGGCATCTTTGAATAGAAAACTCTAAATACACTCAGATAAAGAAGCACCTCAGCAAAGATACTTTCTCACACCAGACCTTTTGCAGTGCTCCGAAGAGTCTGATGTACACGGCCAACCCACACATGCTCCAAAATGTGTTGTAACCTCTCGGAACTATTCACACGGGCAAATAGAAATGTGAGCCATATACAGATAAAGCACAGTTACTTACCGTAACAGGTGTTATCCAGGGACAGCAGGCAGATATTCTTAACGCATGGGTGACGTCACCGACGGAGCCCCGGTACGGACACTTTTAACTAGAAAGTTCTAGATGGCCGCACCGCGCATGCGCGAGTGCCTTCCCGCCTGACGGAGGAGAGCGTGGTCCCCAGTTAAGATAAGCCAGCTAAGAAGCCAACCCGGGGAGGTGGGTGGGTCGTAAGAATATCTGCCTGCTGTCCCTGGATAACACCTGTTACGGTAAGTAACTGTGCTTTATCCCAGGACAAGCAGGCAGCATATTCTTAACGCATGGATGACCTCCAAGCTAACAGAGAGGGAGGAGGGATGGTTGGCCATTAGGAAAATAAATTTTGTAACACAGATTGGCCGAAGTGTCCATCCCGTCTGGAGAAGGCATCCAGACAATAGTGAGTAGTGAACGTGTGAACTGAGGACCAAGTGGCAGCCTTGCAGATTTCCTCGATGGGCGTGGAACGGAGGAAAGCCACAGAAGCAGCCATAGCTCTGACCCTGTGGGCCGTGACAGCACCTTCCAGTGAGAGACCGGCCCGAGCATAACAGAACGCAATGCAGGCAGCAAGCCAGTTAGAAAGCGTCCATTTACAAACAGGGTGCCCCAGACGGTTGGGGTCAAAGGACAAAAAGAGTTGAGGTGAAGAGCGGTGAGCCCTGGTACGGTCCAGGTAGTATGCAAGGGCCCGCTTACAATCTAGCGTGTGTAACGCCTGTTCCCCAGGATGAGCATGGGGTTTAGGGAAAAAGACAGGCAATACAATGGACTGGTTGAGGTGGAAGTCCGAGACCACCTTGGGAAGGAATTTAGGGTGGGTACGCAGAACCACCTTGTCATGGTGAAAAATAGTAAAAGGTGGGTCGGCAACCAGTGCATGCAGCTCACTAACCCTCCTGGCAGAGGTGATGGCAATGAGGAAAAGCACCTTCCACGTCAGAAATTTGAGTGAAGTAGTGGCAAGAGGCTCAAACGGAGGTTTCATGAGGGCTGATAAAACCACATTCAGGTCCCAGACGACAGGAGGAGGCTTCAGAGGTGGTTTGACATTGAAGAGGCCTCTCATGAACCGGGAAACCAGTGGATGAGCCGTGAGAGGTTTTCCGAGGATAGGCTCATGAAACGCAGTGATGGCACTGAGGTGGACTCTGATTGAGGTAGACTTGAGGCCAGCGTCGGACAGAGAGAGCAAATAGTCCAGTACAGTTTCCACCGCCAACGAGGTGGGGTCGTGGTGATGCAGGAGACACAAAGAAGAGAACCTGGTCCACTTCTGATGGTAACATTGGAGGGTGGCCGGTTTCCTGGAGGCATCCAAAATGCGACGGACAGGCTGAGACAGATTCTCTGGAGAGATCAGCCCGAGCGAAACCAAGCTGTCAGGTGGAGCGATGTCAGATTGGGATGAAGTAGAGACTGATGCTGCTGCGTAAGTAGAGTAGGAAACACAGGAAGAGGAATGGGCTCCCTGGAGCTGAGCTGGAGCAGGAGGGAGAACCAGTGTTGGCGAGGCCACCGAGGAGCGATGAGAATCATGGTGGCTCTGTCCCTGCGGAGTTTGAATAGCGTCCGCAACATTAGAGGCAGTGGAGGAAAGGCATAGAGGAACCGATCCGTCCAGTCGAGCAGGAATGCATCCGGGGTCAGACGATGAGGAGAGTAGAGTCTGGAGCAGAACTGGGGCAGCTGATGGTTGTGAGGAGCTGCAAAGAGGTCCACCTGAGGAGTGCCCCAGAGAGCAAAGATGGAGTGGAGTGTGGGAGGATCCAAGGTCCACTCGTGAGGTTGAAGGATGCGGCTGAGGTTGTCGGCCAGGGAGTTCTGTTCGCCCTGGATATAGACGGCCTTGAGGAAGAGACTGCGGGCCGTGGCCCAGGTCCAGATGCGGATGGCCTCCTGACAGAGGAGGGGAGATCCGGTGCCGCCTTGCTTGTTTATGTAGTACATGGCGACTTGGTTGTCTGTGCACAGGAGAAGAACCTGAGGATAGAGAAGGTGCTGGAAGGCCTTGAGAGCATAGAACATGGCCCTGAGTTCCAGGAAATTGATGTGATGTTGACTCTCCTGAGGGGTCCAGAGTCCCTGGGTGCGAAGATCTCCCATGTGAGCTCCCCATGCATAGGGGGAGGCATCTGTGGTTATGATCATGGAGTGAGGGGGTAGATGAAAGAGTAGACCCCTGGAAAGAGGAGTTCAACCACCATTGAAGAGATTGCTGAAGAGACGATGTCACAGAGATGGGATGAGAAAGAGGATCCGTGGTCTGTGACCATTGGTTGGCTAGAGTCCATTGAGGTGTCCTGAGGTTGAGTCGTGCCAGAGGAAGCACATGGACTGTCGAGGCCATGTGGCCCAGGAGGACCATCGTTTGCCGAGCCGGAATAGAGCAACAAAGGAGCACCTGACGGCAGAGATGGAGCAGGGTTCGTTGGCGGTCTGAGGGGAGAAACGCCCTCATCAGAGTGGTGTCGAGGACGGCACCAATGAACTGAAGTCGCTGTGTGGAGAGGAGATGTGACTTGGGGTAGTTGATCTCGAACCCCAGGAGATGGAGGAAAGAGATGGTGTGTTGAGTGGCTTGTAGCACAAGCGGAGACGTAGGAGCTTTCACCAACCAATCGTCCAAGTATGGGAACACCTGGAGGTTGTGAGACCTGAGGAAGGCCGCCACCACAATAAGGCACTTGGTGAACACCCTGGGCGATGATGCGAGGCCAAAGGGTAGCACTTTGTACTGATAGTGGTGGTGCTGTACCTGAAATCGGAGGTAGCGACGTGAAGTCAGATGGATTGGAATGTGAGTGTAGGCCTCTTTGAGGTCTAGGGAACATAGCCAGTCGTGATGAGAGAGAAGAGGGTAAAGCGTGGCAAGGGAGAGCATCCTGAATTTTTCCTTGACCAGGCACTTGTTGAGGTTCCGAAGATCGAGGATGGGACGGAGGTCTCCTGTCTTTTTGGGAACCAGGAAGTAGCGGGAGTAGAATCCCTGACCCCTTTGGTCTGGGGGTACCTCTTCGATGGCATTGAGAAGAAGAAGGGATTGGACCTCCCTCAGGAGGAGGGGGGATTGAGAGGAGTGAGAAACAGACTCTATGGGAGGATTGTCTGGTGGAAGAGTCTGGAAGTTGAGAGAGTAGCCGTGGCGAATGATGTTGAGGACCCACAGGTCTGATGTAATGACCTCCCAACGGTTGAGGAAGAGTTGAAGGCGGCCTCCTATCGGCTGAGGCAATGATGGCGGGAGACTGGCTATGCCCTGGAAAAAAGAGTCAAAAGGGCTGAGATGGTTTTGACTGTGGGAGAGGCTTGGCAGGTTGGTGAGACTGTAAACGTGCCTGAGTTTGGTGCTGCTGACGAGGCCGGCGAGGCTGTTGCTGCTGAGGCGGGTTGAGAGGTCTGGCCGAGAACCTGCGTTGGTAGGAAGACTGCTGTTTGTAGGGGCGAGCAGGTGGAGTCTTCTTTTTAGGTTTGATTAGGGTATCCCACCTGGTCTCGTGTGCTGATAGTTTCTGGGTAGTTGAGTCCAGGGACTCCCCGAATAGTTCATCACCAAGACAAGGTGCATTAGCCAGGCGGTCTTGGTGATTAATGTCGAGGTCAGAAACTCTCAGCCAGGCCAAGCGCCTCATGGCAACAGCCATGGCAGATGCTCGAGAGGTCAGCTCAAAAGAGTCATAAATGGAGCGCACCATAAATTTCCGGAGTTGGAGCAAACTGGAGATTTGTTGTTGGAAAACCGGGATCTTACGCTCAGGGATGTACTTTTGTAAGGAGGAGAGTGGTTGCACCAAATGCTTCATATAGAAGGAGAAGTGGAAGGTGTAATTATTAGCCCTGTTGGCAAGCATGGAATTCTGATAAAGGCGCTTGCCAAATTTATCCATTGTTCTGCCCTCTCTGCCAGGAGGGGTGGAGGCATAAACACTGGAGCCCTGGGTTTTCTTCAAGGTGGACTTTGCTAGAAGGGATTCATGGGGTAGTTGAGGTTTGTCGAACCCCGGGATAGGAATGACCCTGTATAAACTATCCAGTTTTCGAGGGGCACCCGGTACCGTGAGAGGATTTTCCCAGTTTTTGTAAAAAGTTTCCCGTAAGATGTCATGGACGGGTAACTTTAAAAATTCTTTGGGAGGTTGTTCGAAGTCCAGGGCTTCCAGGAAAGCCTGGGACTTCTTAGAGTCGGATTCCAAAGGGATCGACAGAGCCGCCGACATTTCCCTGAGAAATTTTGGGAATGAGGACTGTTCAGGTTTGGAACTGGTATCGACCATCGATGGTTCCTCGTCCGTTGAGGAAGCCTCATCATCGGTACCGGGTGGGGATTCTTCCCATAAGTCCGGGTCCCTGACGTCGGTGTGCGCAGGACGGGACGGTGGTGCGGACGGCTCAGTGTGGCGAGTCTTAGAGAGAGATTTGCCAGAGCGCATCGAGACGGTACTGGGGGAGGAAGATCGATGCCGGTCCTGGTCTCGGGGGGGCTGGTGTCGGTCTCGATGTCGGGGAGGGTCGGCATCAGAGCGTGTTTGTACTGGAGGATTAAGTGGTTCAGCCGCGAGTACCGGCATGGAGGTGTTCAACGGTACCGATGGTGTCGACACCGGCGGTATGGTGCGAGGCTCGGGCCGGTCTGGTACCGGAAGGAGTGGGGCCAAAATTGCGGGCAACAAGTGCTGGAGTTGCTGTTGCAGTTGCTCTTGCAATTGGCTTTGGAGTATGGCCGCAATGCGGTCGTCCAGAGGGGGCACCGGTACCGCTTTTATCTTTGTCGGTACCATAGGTGCCGCTCCATGCCCCGGCGATGAGGATGCCGATGACGAGGCACTCACCGAAATCGGGGCGGAGCGTTTGCGGGGTCGGCATGATGCCGGGAGGACCGGCGTCGCCGGTGTGGCAGGAGGGCGCTCAAGGGAAGTGGAAGGCTTCTTAGCCGGCTTACCTGGTGCCAGCGACCCGAAGAAGGATCAGGCGTCGTCGAAGTAGTCGGTGCCGACTTTTGCGGCGCCGTTGACGGCGCGGCCGATTCCATGGCAGATCCGGTACCGAAAAGGATATTCTGTTGGATCTGTCTATTTTTCAAAGTACGTTTTTTAAGAGTAGCACAGCAGGTGCAGGTGTCAGCCCGATGCTCTGGACCCAGGCACTGTAGGCACCAATTGTGCGGGTCAGTGAGAGATATCGGGCGTTGTCACAACCCTAGCCCTAAAGCTCGGCTTGTGCCAGGTAAGGCTTTGGCTAAACTTAGCCCAGCCATTAAAAGAGCTAATCAGGGTGACAGGCTAGAGTCCAGGAATAGGGAAAACTCTGCATTCCCCTTTAAAACCCAGATTACAGATCCCTGGGGAGGGGAGGACTATGAGGGTAACAGCCTGGAACAGCCACAGAATCCTCCTCCTCACTCAGCTAACTCCCAGCTGCAGGACCTGATTAGAAGTTCTGGGAAAACTAGGCAGAAGCTGCAGGCTGCCCCTCCCCCTCAGAGAACAGGGCGTGGTCGCCTCAATGCACTAGAGGCTGCTCTGAGGAGGAGGCAGTCAGTCTGCCCTGGGCCAGCCCAGGAAGGAGGTTTGCAGGACAGCTCTCCTGAACCTCAACTTTACCAGGACATTGAGATGGTGGATCCAGCCCCTGACCCTGAAGCTAACCAGCTAGCAGAACCAGAGCTCATGGACTGCCTAGAAACTGCCAACATTACAGAAGCTTGCCCCATGGAAGAGAGTTAAGTTTCATTGCTGGTTGTTTTCTGTTTGTATGCTCATGCTAGCAATCGTTTAGGCTTCTTCCTGGGGAACTCTTTGCACCTGTGAGAAGTAAGGGAGCAGTGCTGAGCTCCTTACTAGGTGCCTGAGAGTGAAAACCTTTTTGGTTAGGTTTCAATATGCTGGACTGTTTGAGTTTATGTTTTTCTTTTGAAAGCAAGAAAAGTTTCAATTTTTGATTGTGTGCCTGAGGAGGTAGTTTGGGGAAGAATCCACGCAATATCCTAGGTTGGGATTGTGGGGCCATTTGTGGCTTTCTGTTGCTTACAGAAGAAAGTTAGTGGATTCGGCTACTCCCCTCCCCCACCAACTACTGTTAAGTTGGTTGGGGCCAAGCCACCCTTTTATCTAGGCTTGGACACAACACTGTTTTCATTTATAAAGAAAGTGTGATGGTTGGTTACTGCCTATTTGCCAAAGGCAGAACGATTGGGACTACACTCTGCTACTTACCTGTGACACCTGCAAGAAAGGTGTGAGTTGTTGATTGTTTGTTTTCAACTCAATTTTATTTTTGTTCCATTTTCTTATGTTTTGGGAAAGAATGAACTGAACCCTGTTCAAGCTTCATGTCTACAATAAAGTGGGACTTTATTTTCTTTTGAAAGTGACTGTTTGAATCTTGTTGCTTTCTCATTGGATTGTGTGACCAGCTGGACTTCCAGCTTTTCTGGAAGCACGTAGGACGCAGGCTATTCTGAGCGCTGACCGGAGCCAAGCGTATCCACGGGCCCGGCGGTGCCACAGCGTGCACACCGCTGGCACTTCTTAAAGCCCGGCTGAGGGGGCATGAAGGGGAACACGGCCTCCGCAAAATCAAAACCGGAGGCCTGTATGGTGGCAACAGGCCCCGCCAGGGCCGGCCCGAAAAATAAAGAAAAAACAAAGTTGTTTTTTTTTTTTTTGCTAGTTAGAACGAAAAACGAAATCCGAAGGAAAAAGAACAAAAAAGGAAGAAAATAGCGCGAGCGGGAAGGCAAAAACAGAGATTTCAACAGCCGTTGAAAGCACATGCGTCTTCTTCGCTCCGCAAAAACGAAGAAACTGGGGACCACGCTCTCCTCCGTCGGGCGGGAAGGCACTCGCGCATGCGCGGTGCGGCCATCTAGAACTTTCTAGTTAAAAGTGTCCGTACCGGGGCTCCGTCGGTGACGTCACCCATACGTTAAGAATATGCTGCCTGCTTGTCCTGGGATAAAGCAAATTACTCAGAGTAAGCGGCAGAATGACCTCTTTCAGCACCAGAGATGACGTGCATTACAATAATCCAGCTGTAGGAAGCAAAGGCCATGTAAGGTGCACTCCACTGATGTAATCCCACACTATATTTCTCATGTGCATTTTCAGGGAGTACTGGCTAAAGTACTGGAGTCACTAGAGTTCTGCATCACTCCTCGAGGAACTGGGCTTACCTTTGGCACAATTTTTGCAGATATGAAATCCATAATGCAAAAAAACAGCAGACAAATCGAGATCTACCAAATAAAACAAAAGACCCTTAGTAATATCATCACTAAAAAAATATAGAAGGAGAAATGATTTTACCAGTGCTGACATTCAAGGGGTGGCATACATTGGAGCATCGTATTAAATACATACAGTCATATGAAAAAATTAGGACACACCAATGAAATATTCCCCCAGTACCTGGCAAAACCCCCAAAAGTAGCAACACTCCAGAGCAGTGACGAAGTAGTCAGCAGTTATAGAAAATATATAGTGGTCAGGTAGGACCTTGAGTATCCATGCATGCTCATGTCCTGTCGGCTACTGGATGCCCAAGGCCTCGTGCCAAGCACCATGCATTTTCTACAGCTGCCAATTGCCACCTTTGTTCTTTCCCTTCCTATTGTTTTTAACCTTAATTGTCTTTATTTCTATTAATTAGATTGTATTTCTTTTCCCAGTCTTTCCTCGTGTTTTATTATGTTTATAAAATTAGTCTTTATTATGTTTTGTAAGATTTAGTTTTTTGTTAGTTATATTTGTCCCCCAATTTTGTAATTTTATTGATTTGTTCATCACTTAGAATTTGGAATAAGCGATTAATCAAATTTTATAATAAACTTGAAACTTGAAGACTGAGTGCCAGTGTGCCCTTAAACTGTACTGCCCTAGGTGACTGCCTAGTGAATGGGTTGACATCGGTTCTTTTCAATATTTTTTAAATAATATTGCACCAATGCTGTTGGGAAAGGCTATTCTTATGTTCTTATGCGTAGCTGGTTTTAAGAAAAGTTTTGGACAATTTCCTGGAGGAAAAGTCCATAGTCTGTTATTGAGAAAGATGTGGGGGAAGCCACTGCTTGCCCTGGATCGGTAGCATGGAATGTTGCTACTCTTTGGGATTCTAGAATCTTGTTACTCTCTGGGATTCCGGAATCTTGCTATTCTTTGAGATTCTGTATGGAATGGTGCTACTCTCTGGGATTCTGGAATCTTGCTATTCTTTGAGATTCTGAATGGAATTTTGCTCCTCTTTGGGATTCTAGAATCTTGTTACTCTCTGGGATTCTGGAATCTTGCTATTCTTTGAGATTCTGAATGGAATTTTGCTCCTCTTTGGGATTCTAGAATCTTGTTACTCTCTGGGATTCCGGAATCTTGCTATTCTTTGAGATTCTGTATGGAATGTTGCTACTCTTTGGGATTCTAGAATCTTGTTACTCTCTGGGATTCCGGAATCTTGCTATTCTTTGAGATTCTGTATGGAATGGTGCTACTCTCTGGGATTCTGGAATCTTGCTATTCTTTGAGATTCTGAATGGAATTTTGCTCCTCTTTGGGATTCTAGAATCTTGTTACTCTCTGGGATTCTGGAATCTTGCTATTCTTTGAGATTCTGAATGGAATTTTGCTCCTCTTTGGGATTCTAGAATCTTGTTACTCTCTGGGATTCCGGAATCTTGCTATTCTTTGAGATTCTGTATGGAATGTTGCTACTCCTTGGGTTTTGGCCAGGTACTAGTGACCTGGATTGGCCACTGTGAGAACGGGCTACTGGGCTTGATGAACCATTGGTCTGACCTAGTAAGGCTATTCTTATGTAAGTCTCGTGAATTGCCACGGGAACTCGTGGCAGCCATTTTTTTCAAGAGACTGCATGGGCAGGAGTGTAAGCGAACTGCTCCTGCCCCAATTCACCCCGCTGGACCACCAGTGATTAAGGCAGGCCCAGGGGAAGGTCTACACTGCTTTTCTGAGGGAGGGAGGGGGTCCATAGTGATTCTACAACAGGGAGAGAAGAAGGGAGGGGAAGCACGTTGATTCTAAAGCATCAGAGGGAAGATTTCTGGGTCAGCGGGCCTCATGCACAAGCCGCCAATCGCGGCTTTGCAAGACCGGGGGACCACGTGCTGGAGCTGCCGCTTGCGGCTTTGACAACAGAAGAGCGGCTGGGAGGAGGGAGCCAACAAGAAGAGGTAAATGTGGGAGGCACGAATTTGGGATGCAGAATGGAGGGGGACAATGAGGGGTGCGTTGGAACACGGAAGTGAGGATAGAAAGGAAGGGGTGTGTTGGCACAGAAAGGGAGAGATAGTACCCCAATTTGTAAGTACGAGTTTGATATAAGTCGAGCGTTCTTAAACCGGGGACTGCCTGTACATTTGCATGGCAGAGTCAGAGGCTGCTAGGAAGCTCGGAAAAAGACCACAGCGAGTCATTCTGACTCAATTTAAAGAAATACCATATTTTTCGCTCCATAAGACACACCTCACCATAAGAAGCACCCCAGATTTAGAGAAGGAAAACAAGAAAAAAACCAATTCTGAACCAAACTGTATACTAATATATACCCGGCACCTTTAAATTCTGTCCCCGCCCCCCCCCAATCAATCATCGCTTTTACATACCCCCCAGTACCTTTAAATTCCATCCCAGCCCCCCGGCAGTACCTTTAAATTGTGGAGGTAGTGAACGGCTGCCTACTGATTGTCGGGGCCTGCGGCGCACAAGCGTGTTAATGCCTGGACCCACAACACTTCCTAATTGTGCCGGTTGCTGGTGCTTCGCTGGACAGCTGCCTGCTATTTACCGGCATGTCGGGGCCAGGCATTAGCGCGCTTGTGCGCTGCGGGCCCGGCAATCAGCAGGCAGCCGTCCACTACCTCCACAATTTAAAGGTACTGTCCGGGGGAGGTGAGGGGGGGGGGGTATATTCGCTTCATAAGATGCACCCTTATTTCCACTGACTTTTTTGGTGGAAAAAAGTGCATCTTATGGAGCGAAAAATACGGTATTTCTTTATGGAAAGGGAGCTGAAAGAGAAAGGACAGAATCTGACTTCAAGAAAGCATGGACAAGTACAGAGAATCTGTGAGGGAAAGGGACAGTCAGTGTGGAAAGCACACTGGAGAGACCATATGAACTTTAACTAACAATATTTTACCTTTTTATAAAATGGGGATAAAACAGAAAATTTTTCACCAGGGAAGCATAATGTAGCTCTATCCAGCATGACTTCTTTGGCCAATGACAAAGTGAGAAGAAGCAAGTAACAGTTTGAGTCCTGCCTCAGCAGAGGATAAAGAGTAATACAAAAGGTATGACATTTTTTTTTTTAACCTGTTCAGTGTCGTTCCCCAGTCTCTTCATCATCTCTGAAACTTTTTCATGAGCTGAATGACTCTCTATATTGAAATACAGAAAAGCAGCCGAGACCCACAAAGTGTAAGAGGCAGTGAACGTTCTGTGTGAATTCAGGAAGCTAGAAAAGAGAAACACAGGGAGGAAAAACGATGAGATGTAAAAAAAGGAAAAGAAAAAAAATTGCAGCAAGACACCTCAATGGGTTAGATTCACTAAGCTCACCGATCGTGTCCCCACCCCCACCCAATTCACTAACCTTCTGCCCAGTCCGATCCACACATGCAAATGAGGGGAAATGGCATGCATAAGTAGGAAGGCAGCGATTCACTAAACAGAAGAAGGAACACCAACTGGGCTTGCCGATCCAAAATGAAGCAACTGCTGAGGACCAGTTGCTTACTGTCCCTGCCGACTCTCCTGCTCTCTATTGCCCTGAAATCTCCCTGCTCTCTGTGAGCCAGTGGTTTTAATCCGAGGGTTTAAAGCATTTTCTGTTCCATAAATGATTCCTAATGTTGACCTGTCTGTACCTATGCCCCCCCCCTTTGTTTTGACCTCGCTTGATATGAGAGTAAGCGCATGCGCGGATTGCATCTATAGCCAACCAGGATGGTCTGCGCATATGTTGCGATCACTCTGCAGCCATCCTTGGGGTATGCGTCTAATCAGATAATTTGCATGAGGTCGCTCGGCAAGACTCGGCCACAGATCGCCCAACAACGGTGAGCTTAGTGCATCTAGGCCTAACTGCTATGTTCCAATGTAGGAAACTAGACACGTGTCCAGTAAAATATTACGCAAAGCACAAAGTAGAACATTGGATGTCCAGGAGAACCAATTTATTCAAATCAATGTTTAAAAGTCATATAAAAGTCAAAATAAAAGCAACCTCAGAATATATTAGGTACAAAATATGTCACTGATGGTATGTGCTCACAAAAGTGATCCATGTTTCAGCGTGTGATTAGCGTTCCTCAGGGGTCCTGGATGAATGGACACAAAATGGGTAGTACCTAATGCCTCAGACAAACCACTCGGGTCTAGACTTGCTGAGAGCCGGTGCCAAGAGAGGGGGGAGCAGCAGGTACTGTATTCCCCGGTGCTCCGATCAGCCCCCTCCCAGCAACTTTTTTTTTTAAATTCAAATTTAGACATTATCATTATACAAATACAGTAGTACCTTGGATTACGAGTATAATCCGTTCCAGGAGCATGCTCGTAATCCAAAATGCTCGTTTATCAAAGCGAGTTTCCCCATAGGAAATAATGGAAACTCGCTTTGATGCGTTCCCCCCCCCTGAGAACCGGCATTGCTCCCCTCGAAGCCCCCCCTGCGATCAGGCACCCCCCCATGCGATCCGTCACCCCCCCCCTGCCACGATCCGAGCCCCCCCGACACAATTGGGCACCCCCCCGCCGCTTCTTACCCTCATCTGGGCACTCTAGAAGATCGGACTCCTCGTTTGCTGGGCCTTGAGCATGCTCAGATGCTCAAGGCCCAGCAGACGAGGGCCGATCTTCAAGAGTGCCCAGATGAGGGTAAGAAGCAGCGGGGGTGCCCGATCGTGTCGGGGGGGGGGGGGGTCGGATCGTGTCGGGGGGGTGCCCAATCGTGTTGGGGGGGGTCGGATCGTGGCGGGGGGGTGCCCAATCGTGTCGGGGGGGGTGCCAGTTCGAGGCAGGGGGGGTGCCGGATCGCAGGGGGGGCAGATTGTGTGGGGGGGGTGCTCGTAAATTGAGCCATGCTCGGTTTCCGAGGCACCGATTTTGCAAATGTTTTGCTCGTCTTGCAAAACACTCACAAACCGGTGCTCTCGTAAACCAAGGTACCACTGTAATAATAAAGAAATAATTTTTACAAAACAAGAAAATAAGGAAAACAATTTTCCTTAAATCAACATTAATCACTGTTTCCTCTAGCCCAGATTACGGGAGAAGTTATCCTGACAGTTTAGGAAATAAACTACAAAAAATCATGATTCAATGATCAACTATTAATGGTGCAAATAAACTTTTCTAAACTCCAATTCTATTTAATTCAGATGGAGACTATTTACTAGATTCATGAAGCTGCAAAAACTGTTCACGCTGTACAGAATCCCAGAATATATATTCACAAACTTTAAGTTTCACGAGACATTTACATGGAAACTTAAGGTAAAATGTGGCTTCCAGGGCCAATACTCTTGGTTTTAAAACCAAAAATGCTTTTCTTTTTAGCCATGTCAGGAAAAATTAAAACATTATCTCCACAGAATTTTGTATGTTTATTCTGAAAATAAGCTTTCATAATTAAGGACTTATCTATCTCTCTCGCACAAGTCACCAAAAGAGTAGACCTGGTTTGAATTGTATCTTGTGAGTCTTCAAGGAAACCCGTCAAGTCAAACCCTATTGGGTCTACCTCATCTACTCCTGATTCTATAGATTTTTTTTTCTGTGGAATGTAGTGAAATAAAGGCTGCTTACTTTACCTCACTGGGGATCCATCGTGAAGGAAAACCAAACAAAAAACAACCTCACAAGATTACATTGTATATTCCAAAGCAAATAACTTTTTATTCAGTAATCAGTTTGGATATATACAATGGAGAGAAGACAAAAAACCCCTCATACAAACAGTGCCAGCATATTTCTGTAAGTATGGTGCAGCTTCTCTAAAGAAACTCTGCCAAAGCATGGGGGTTTTATACAGAAAGTTTCTTTGTCTTAGACCATCCCCTGGCTGTGAATATGTATCACCCTATTGGAGCAGATATGCTGCCTATCTAGCCCATCCCTTGTCCACGCCTCCATTCTTCCCTGGAGGCCCTGGACAGGCATAGCTTCTGGAACTTTCTTCTTCTTGACGTTTCCATTCTTCACACGGGTACATCGGTATCAGTGCCTCAGTACATTAGCCTGGCAGCACTTTATTTGTTCTTAGTTTCCCGGATGGAGTGTCCTGCTGACTTGCATTTTCTTTCAGCACTGTTAAATAGCTCATTGTCTTTCCAGCACCGTTTGGTGTCCTTGGGAAACTCTTCACAGCAGGAAATCTACACACTCACATGCCACACATTAGCATCTCAGCATCTGAACTGAAACCAGTTTGCACAAGCCTGTGACTTCAGCAACTCCAGCAAAATGCAGGAATAGGTCTCACAACTTATAAAAGTCTCCCATAGGCTCCTGTCATCTATCTCAGTAGTAAGAATTTGTTATAGGCAAAGTTTTTGCATCAGTCAACCCCAAGATTTCTTTAAAACATTTTTGCAGCAAAATTTCTGACGTCAACAAATGAGTCTTTGGGAAATTGACTAGGCGCAGATTTTTCACCCGTAACATATTTTCCATCATCTAAAATCGAGTGTGAGTAATATGTGAATCTTTAACAGATGAAGAAGACACAACTCATAGGGTTGAGACTTGAGATTCAGTTTCTGCAAAACCTTCAAGTTGGAATCAATATTTTCTAACTTATGTACTACTTCTTTAGAAAACTTTACATTCTGAGTCATCACTGACTTCAATAACCCCTCGACCCTAGTATTAATCATCCACTGATCTTTAAGGGAAACATCTTGTGGCTCCTCTCGGGTCTCTTGTGCAGCCAAAGCCTCCTCCTGAAAGGATATGGCTTTTGGCATCTCCTCAAAAACTAGAGGAGATGCCGGTTGCACAGACAGGACCATGGGAGGACTAATGGATCCATTTATTGGATCCAAACCAGCAGATGTATTTGGAGGAGGGGGTGGAGTTCGCTCTAAGGGACTAAGCAATGCCCCTGATAAGGAATCTGCGCCCACAATTTGTCCAATGGCATTAGGAGGCAAAAGGTGCCTATCCATAGGACCAGCTGATACAAGCGTCAAAACTTTTGCCTTCACTTTTCTTTTCCCCATCAGCATTAATTAGTAGAATAGTCTTACGTATCCTGGAAATAATGGTTTCCCTTGTCTCTTGTGTCTCCAAGGGGCGTGCCCTAAGGGGCCCTGTGACCAAGCCCTGCAGCCGTGTGCTGCAGTCACGGCATCCTTTTCACTCTCAGGTAAAGGTCCCTGATGACGTAGGGGCGTCTGTCTCCATGGGTGCCTGCAAAGATTCGGCTCCCAAAATCGCCACCTCTGCTGATATTGTCCAGAGCACCGATTCTCAACTGCAAAGAAACAGTCCCTCAAAACAGCACCTCACTCTCAAGTAACTCTCCTCTCTCCCAGAAACTTTTAAACAACGATTTGAATAAACTGGTTTTCCTGGACATCCAGAGACTTGTGTTCTACTTTGTGCTTTCCGTGCCTCAATTTCGTTTGTGGAACACTGGTCCTTCCTCTCTGCTTGTGTTTGCCCTTCTTGCAGTAAAATATTACAAAAGGTTTTGGGCTTTGAAAGGGCAATTCTGGACTAAAAGCCACTGGAGAGCATCACTAGACGTTTGGCTGCATTATCCTGTCCGTCACTAAAGAAAGTAAATTCCCAACTTCTAATCATGTGAACTAGTCATCCTCCCCCTCCTTCCACAGCGACTGGCTCATGAAAAAGAGACATCCAATATGTTTTGGAAGATTACAATGTACCACCTTCTGCCCTGCATTGCTCCATGCTGGCAAATACTCACCCGACAGCAGAACGCTGGCATGCACTCAACCCCTCCAGCTCCTTTGTCAGAGAAGACCTGCCGTAGCTCTTCCATTGACTGCAAAGTACCGGTTCCAGGAAGGGCCACCAAAGCTGGAAGGTCAAATGCAATAATATTAGACAGGATGTTTCACGGGTTGGGGTCAGAGAGGGGATTATGGTGCTGGGCTCTGCAGAAACTACGGAGGTCTTGTTTAATGGGGTAATATGATATGGGTAGAAGGGGGGATATTGGAATATGGTTTGTGGTTTTCTATGCTTGAATGTTGTTTGTATCACTGTTTAATTTATGTAAACTTTTAATAAAAATTTATTGAAACAACAACAACAAAAAAATATTAGACAGATCCCGAGAAACATCAACAGCAGCAGCCAGGTAACTCCAGGCACTTTCACAGTTTACAGACAAAACTGAATTTAGCAGGCATGTGCAACAGCTATAAGAAAAGGTGACAGAAGCGTCAATTCTCATACCGCTGTGGAAGAGAGGATTACAGGACACTTGGTACGAGATGTCGTCAGAACAGAATCAACTTCCCTTGCTGGCTCTTCACATCTGAGACTGTTGCTGAGCAAACCCTGGATGAGAATGAGCAATAAGTCAGGGCAGAAGACACGTTGACATGCCCAGGCAAACAATGCAGGAAGCACCACAGGTTAGCAAGAAATGTCCCAGCACCACAGAAAACTTTCTACCATCAGGAGCTTCTCTCTTCTTTTTGGTCTTAAAAATGAAATGATAACTTTTTTCTTTTTTTAATCCAATGTTTTTACATTGTAATCCACTTTGACATATTATAAACGGTGGAATATCAAAACTTTTAACTATTAAACTATATTTGCAACTTCAATGGTATATATACTTGTATCTTTCACACCAAACGTGGGACTATCGCAACACATCCTGACTGGTCCAATTTACAATCTGCAGATATTTTATTACGGTGTTAGGCCTAGGGCCCGGGGGTAAATAAACTTAGCATACATGTCTCCTCAAGTCTGTTTTCCTAACCTCCTTAACCTTAGTATTACCTTGACAACATCAAATGCTTTACTAAAAACCCAACAGCTTTTCCCTGACTTCAGTTGCATGCGTACTGCTCAAATAACATCAGTAAGGACAGACCTGGGTGTTATTAAAACAGAGAACAATAGAGCAAGACCAGCCGTTTACCAGTCCCTGCAACACCTCATTAATAACCTCAAAAGGACAGTAACGCCAGAGGGGACCTGAATGTTATCCAAACAAAGAAACTGGCCAGGGGAGTAACTGAAATTCAGCATGCTACCGATATGAATACACAAGTCTGTTTATCTGACATTTTGACCTCTTTGACCTGAATGTTGCCCAAACAACTTCAAAGGGACCGACCTGGGGTGTGCCTGAATCAAAGGATGCTGTTACTGCAGGACCAGCTGTTTAACTCAGCAGCTTATAAGGACGGAATTCTGCTCCTAGAATCCAGAATCCTAGCCGGCTATCCAAGACGTCAGGTCTAACGGGGCAGACTCCTGTGTCCTACTCGCCTATCCATTGAGGGATTCCGAATGGTGAAGGGAGGGTTTACGTGAGATACGGTGATGATAATTTATTCTTATATATATATTAAAGTGTTATTGTTTATGCTTTATATTGTCTGTGTGTTTTTCTGAGTATCTCTGATCATCCCACTTGACAGAAATTAGTGGCGGAACATACGGTAATCCATATCTTAAGTTTAAACTTCAATATTTAAAAAATATTTCACATATATCATACAAATACAAGGTTTTCTATTGCAAATTGGTTTTCTTGTAAATCTCAAGCAGCTTTCAGTTGCCTTTCTTATATTCTGCCTCTATCTAGTTGGGTTCAGTGTGGATTACAGATCAAGAGGGAATTATAAACGTAATTATTCTAAAAAGGAGGGAAGCACAGCCCAAGCTAAAGGTTGAAGAGATTTACGAATTCATCTGATCATAAGAGGAAGTCAATTCTATACCAAAGATCCTAAGTAGGTGAAAGTAAGCCTTCATTGAGTTTTGTCTCTTACATTTTAAATGATGGACAATCTAATTTAAGTAAATGGGCTTCTCTCGTGGTATGGAACTGTATAGGCCTTTTTTAAAGCGGTGTGCTGATCTTTTAGAAGTAAGGCCAGAGATCTAAAATACTATCTTGAATTTGATTCTTGATCTAATAGGTAACCAATACAGTCAATTAGATCACGTAGTAGCTGCAATTTCTCGGGTATACCACAGTACAAAGCATTACAATAATCCAAAACAGGGGAGAATTAATTGAGCAATTATTCAAAAGGTTTGCTGACTCAAATTAGAACGGACAAGTTGCAGCAGTCTTAAAAAAACCCATTGTGAAGGAGCGTTAATCTGAGTTCGAGTCTACCATAACCCCAAGGCCTTCTGGCTGACTTTCTCCAGATGATAACGTCAACTCCTTTTTTAACTAATTGTTCGTAATTTCCAAACCCTCTTTTACTAAACTGTGATGATAGTGGTTTTTACCGTGGCCCAGGACGCTAAATTCTATGGGTGTCAGAGCATTTAGCGCTCCAGGCCATGGTAGAAACCTCTACCGCCACTTAGTAAAAGGGAGGGTTAGTCTTTACACAGTTTAATTTCAAAAAATGATTGCGAGCCCACGAATCAACTTCTGCTATCACACATTTCATAATCGCTTCAATATTTATCTTGTGCTGGACATAACACAAATATATGGTCCACATAAATGTACATTGATGCAGCTGATATAAAATGTAAACCACCCAACAGGAGAGGAGAGAGCAGAGAGCCCTGAGGCACTCCACACCAAACCTGCCATGGGCAGAAGATTAGTGATCCCTTTTTAAACTTTGCAGGAATTCCTCAAACCAGCTTAAAACCCTGCTTTGAATTCCCAGTTCACTCACTCTAACTAACAAAGTAGCTGAAATGTCAAACTGCAGCTGGACTACCTGTTTGCCTCTATGGAATTAAGTTCTAATTTCGGAAACTAATTCCACCAACAATATCTCTGTCTAAACCCATCTTGAAAAGAAAGGTCAATGGTTGATTTATTAACCACCTTTATGAAGAGATTCACTCAAGGCTGTGTATAGCAAGTGCAATTCAACATTAAAAAACTGACAATTTTGTTAATGGCATAAACATAAATGCAACGAATGAGGTAAAGTCAAAATCAGTAAATCGAATTGTTCCGGAGTTTCTCAGGGCTGATTCCACTAGGGGTCAGGCGGCTTTCTGGGCTGAGTCTTCGCTCGTGCCTCCAGTGGACATTTGTAAGGCTGTGGTTTGGTCTTTCTTGCATTCCTTTGTCAGACACTACCGGGTAGACGTTCAGGCGCGTCGGGACGTGGTGTTCGGTGAGCATGTTCTGGTGTCAGCCCTTCGGGGGTCCCGCCCGTGATGGGAACTGCTTTGGTACATCCCACTCATAAAGATTAACCTCTACTGATCTGGAAAGTGCTAAAGAAGGAGAAATTAGGTTCTTACCTGCTAATTTACTTTCTTTTAGCTTCTCCAGACCAGTAGAGGTCCCCACCCTGTCTGTTGTTGGGGCTGTTGTGTGGGCAAGTTTTGTTTTTTGCTGCGGGTTCTATCCCATTCCGCCATCAACTGAGGTTCTCCTCCAAAGGCAGCCAGTTTAACTTTCAAAATCCTATATGGTATCCTTCCTCCCTTTATCCCTCTTTCTTGGAATTCCTCAAACCCTAATACCACCAGATCCTCCCACAAATTAAAACTATCCTTCCCCTCGCTAAAAGGCATTTCCCACACAGGAAAGCTAGGGACCTCCCTCCACTTCAAAATCACTGAGCTCTGGAACAACCTTACCTCCCCTCTTCGGAACTTGAGCTCTCTCCAAGTTTTCCGCAAACATCTGAAAACCTGGCTTTTCTCAAAAAATGTAAGTCTCCCTCCAATTTAGGAATCAAGGAAACTCTTATATCTTGCCATCCCAAGTCCTGTAAATTTTCTTCCCACTTCTACCTCTAACCCTCTGTTGTAGTTCCTTCCTATTTCTCCTACTGTAAACCGCGTCGAGCTCTACGAACGTGGAGATGATGCGGTATACAAACCTAAGGATTAGATTAGATTAGATTAGAATGCCCTTCGACCAAGCTTTTCAGTTGGAGGCAGTATCCTCAAGCCACCGATACCCAAGCATGCATGGGGTGCCAGCATTGGTGGCTCAGGGACATGACTACTGCCTGCCAAGCTTGGTAAAAGGCTGTCTTTGGGGAAAATATTCAGCTGACTGACCTTGGCTATCCTCATTACCTAAAGAATTTATATCTTGAGTTGGAAGATGCTGGGGAAGAGAGAGAAAAGCAGCTAGTAAAAAATATATTAAGTTAGTCCAATAAAATAAAAAAAGATCTATTTTCTTTTTTAGTTTTGTTTCTATTTATCAACTTCAGAATAGATTAACACAGCAACCACAATATCTGAGTTGCACAAGAAACCCCACAAAATCAAGGTAAAATTTGATCCACATGACCCAACTTCATTGTCAATATAGTACACTGAATACTCATAATATGAAATTTGCAATAAAAAGGACCCGAAATCTCATCAACAAGTTCTTACCCGGAAGAAGTGTGAAGTAATATCATAAGGAAGGGCAAAGGCTCTGGGGCAGTCGTTTCTCTGAAAAGGAACAAACCATGGACAGAACTGTTTAAAAGTTGTTGTGAGTTGACGTATATCTGGCATGACCTTTAATGTTAAGTTCCCCATGCCTAGGTCGGTTCTCGGGAAAATAGCTGGGGAAAGCTAATGCTTATCCCTGGACTTAGGAGCATGGAATTTTGGGACCTTCTGGGACTCCGCATGGAAACAGGGCTTGATGGACTCTTCTGTTCATGTTTAGTCTAGAGATCTGTGACACATATTCCTAACCATCCCATTAAACGTGGTCCGAAACTATTGTAAAAATTCAACGTGTTCCGAACACTGCAGTTCGACTACATTTTTCTCTGTCTAAAGCCAATTGCATTTCTTCTTCTTTTTTGCACCTTCACTGGCTGTCTTTCAACGCACGATTATTATTTAAGTTTTATTGTTTGGTGATGCTCCAATTTATATGTATGATTGTTTTGATCTTCCTTCAACTTTAGTTACTTATGCTTTTATTTTTCCTGACTTAAGAGGGAAAAAGTAACCAAAATTATATACCTCTTCTTTCTCATTTCAAGCAGCAAGATTGTGGCGAAATCTCCCAGTCCCAACTAAGATCTATTTCAAATTATAGATTGTTTAGAACGTCTTTGAAAACTTTTTTTTTCCCAAAAGTTTGTTATATGTTAATTGATTGGAAAGCACTGTTTCTTTTTCATTTGCTATTTTAAATTTTGCTTGTCCTTCATAATTTGAATCCGTGCTGGATTAGTATAGGTCTATGCAGAACAGAAGAGTATATGCTATGCTGGGACGATCGCAGGCTCCTCTTTGGTTTCGTAAAATCTTGCTATTTCGGATTCTTCCAGGTACTTGTGATCTGGATTGGCCACGGTTGGAAGCTATTCTTATGTTTAAACTCCTACCAGGAATTTAGAATTGTCTGAATATCTCACCAGCTCTGTGTTAACCAAGTGAAAGAAATCTGCACAACTCAGTGTGGCATACTCTCTCGCACCGTGCACCGTGATTAGAATCGAGGGTGGGAGGCTCAGCAGAATCCTGCACAAGAGCACAGAAAAGGGCATTTAAAAATTCAGAGAATAACAAATAGCAAATTCATCCTCTGAAAATCAGAGATCACCGAGTCTGACAAATTACTACCCAGACAAAATAATCTATGCTGCTCAAATTGAGGATTACACAATGATTTTACATTATGGTTAAAAAAACACAACAAACCTCACATCTCACTGAATAGAAATTCGGATGTGAGGTCTTTAGTGATCATTGTTTCCCTAGGTCTCATTTCAAAGGGTTAGTAGCTTGGAATTTTCGTACTTTTTGGAATCGTGTTACTCTTTGTTACTTGTGACCTGAAACGGGAAATTGGGCTCAGAACGGGTTACAAATCAGGTACACAAGCATTTTTCCCTATCTGTCCCGGTGGATTGTCAGGGTGCTGAGGCTGTAGCTCTAAACACTGCACCACCCCTTTGGATTTCTTAAAGTTGAGTGGGGGGGGGGGTACACTACTGGCAACAGGGTACATGGAAAGAGCCGTAAAACTAAGATGGTCTGGAGATTCACCCTGGTTTATTTCTCAGCAGCAGGATTCACCAAGTTGGATGTGACAGTTTCTCATGTAGCCAGGATAATTCATTTAGCTTCCAAGTCACAAAAACAAAGCTCTACATGTTTCTGTTTATTATACACTCGATACCCCACAGATTGTTAAAAGTTACAGTGGCTTACAAATAAATGCATGTCTGCAGACTGAATACCTCTTACCTGTTACAAGTCAGTAATTCCTGCTGTCTGAGGAGCTGAACCCCCAGTTCTGAACCAGTTCCAGTGACCTGTAATCGCTCCTTAAACACCTGCAGCAGGAAGTGACTGGAAGAACAGGGAAAAGCCAGTTCCAGATCAAGTATCATTTCCTGGAGAAGAAAGAGTGGTGAAATTACAAATCATCCCCTTGTGATTCTTGAGAGAACTACCTTCAATAACAGATTTCATGGATTTTTCACATTTACTTAAGGGACTGGGGTTATTTATATACCACTTATATCCTAAGTGGTCTACATTCAGGTACTTTATCATATTTCCCGGTGGGCTCAAACTCTATCTAGTGTACCTGGGGCAATAAGGGGATTAAGTGACTTGCCCAGAGTCACAAGGAACAGCGAGGGATTTGAACCCACAACCTCAGGGTGATGAGGCTGTAGCTCTAACCCCTGTGCCACACACTCTGGCACACCCTGTGGGTTAGAGATGGGATTGGTGGTTGGGACATCTCTACAGGTCATCAGCAAATGAGAAAGGGGAATTAAAGAACAGCTCTTTGTGTACAAGAGAAAAATCAGCATTAGCAGAGTGTTCTGAGAATGAGAAATGTTTCTCAGAGGTTGGAAAGACTTGCATGGTCTGTGTCTCTTATATGGCCATTCACTTGAGGATGGGCTGGGGAGGGCTTCGACGGAGACTCCAGTAGATGGAACCTAAGCACAGTACCGGACAGAGCTCTGGGGTTCTGGCCCAGAAATAGCTAAGAAAAAGGGCAATTTAAATTAAATGATTAATTTATAGTGTGTATGGTTGGGCAGACTGGATGGACCATTTGGGTCTTTATCTGCCGTCATTTACTATGCTTCTATCAGAATAGGAGAAAGTTGTCATGAGAAAGGGAGCAAGGACAGAAGCATAAGGAAGAACACTTCCCTCCCCAAATGGATGCTCTCCAGAACTTTTGATTCTGTAACAATCATCAGGAAAAGAATAACTATATTGATGCAATAAAAATATTTTCTACTAATCTGTAGTCCCCCCCGATATTCACCCGGTGATGGTAAGCATTCTTTTAAAAGCTTACTGTCACTGGCTAAATGTGGGCAGGCTGGCATCAGCATACGACAGTTCTGTGGATCCTCGCTGAATACTGTGCCAATACCCACATAACTTTAAAAATAAGTTCTAAAAGTGCCGCAATGCCCCTCGTGACTTTCCTCCTTCCTTCCCACCCCTGACTTCCCCAGTGCTCTAGGCAGGCCCTCTCCCTGGGCCTCATGAAATGACTTCACACGGCAGCTGTACTCCTGCCCCCAACCCCCCACTCGACCACTAGGAATCAGAGGAAAGCGGGGGGGGGGGGGGATCATAGCACTTTTAAAACATTTTTAAAGTTTTGCGGATATCAGCCCGATATTCTAATGCTGAATATCAGCTAGGCCTGCAAAAGCTCTGACGTCCACGCCCACATTTAGCACTCATAAGAAACATAGAAGATGACGGCAGATAAGGGCCATAGCCCATCAGGTCTGCCCACTCTACTGACCCACCCCCAAGTCTACTATCCTAGGGATCCCACTCCTGGTGACAGGTTCCCTTGGCTTAACCCTCTAAGGGATCCCACATGGGCATCCCATTTGCTCTTAAAATTCTTGCACACTGTTTGCCTCGATCACCTGCACCGGGAGCTCATTCCAAGGATCAACCACTCTCTCAGTGAAGAAATATTTCCTGGTGTCGCCATGAAATTTCCCGCCCCTGAGTTTGAGCAGATGCCCTCTTGTGGCTGAGGGTTCTTTGAGAAAGAGAATCTCTTCTTCCATCTCGATACGGCCGGTAAAACGTCTCGATCATGTCTCCTCTCTCCCTACATTCCTCGAGTGAGTACAGTCAGTTATAGTCAGTGCCAGCATCTGCATCGCTAGGACAGATCAAAAGTTAAAGCCCATCTCCCCCGTGACATCGCTCCCCCAGTGCAGGAGTACAGCTGTGGCAAGCAGTCGCGGCAGCTATTTCGTGAGGTCAGCTTGTAGGGGCAGGATCAAGGGAGCTGTGCTCTGCCCTCTTAAACCCACAGGACTATCAACGATCAGAGGTAGGCCTGGTGGTGGTGGGAGAAGTTTGGAGGTACAATGCATTACTTTTAAAACATTTTTAAAGTTATGCAGGTGCTGGCCCGATTCAGCTGGTTCCAACACAACTGTCTTATGAGCTGACCTAAATTAGGCTGCTTAGAGAGGGGGAGGGGGTTCTGGCTCCTCCCTAATGTCGCCTCCTGACCTACCCACTTTTTTTTGCGCGTGGTCAGGGGTTACATTCATTGGCATTGACCAGTTTAATGCCACTGATCATTAGGGGTTAGGCAGGAGTCTCTCTTATTTGCTAAAATCCCTTTGAATATCACAGAACCAACCCGCCAGAAGCATGCTGAGTGACGAGAAGTGACAAGCTGTTACCAACCCACTTTACCTGCAACATGCCCAAGATGTCTGCGCTCCCTGCCCTGGGCTGATGGCAAGATTCTGGTTCTTCCAGCAAGCTCAAGGGTTTCCTTTCAGACCTGAAGCAGAACACATCAGTACTTAGATAAATACCAAAGGTCCATAATGCCAGTGGACAGTCCAAGAAAATGTATTTATTTATTTATTTAATTTTCTATACCGTTCTTCCAGGAGAGCTCAGAACGGTTTACATGCATTTATTTAGATACTCAAGCAGTTTTCCCTCTCTGTCCCAATGGGCTCACAATCGATCTAATGTACCTGGTACAATGGGGGGATTAAGTGACTTGCCCAGGGTCACAAGGAGCAGTGTGTGCTGAGGCGATATAGCGATTCTCAGAAGCAGGCCAGACCATGGGTCCTCAGGCATGGAAGGGTTAAGTCTAGGGTATTCCCTTCTCTTCCCCATCTTAGAACCACAAGAACTCTGATGATCCTGGAGCTCTGTCCAACACAACCTTACATTACATTACATTTCTAGACCGCAAAACCTCTCAGATCGATGCAGTTTACAAGAAGTAAGAAAACTGGACAAACCCAGCGGTCTACAAACTAATCAGTGATCCTTTTAGTTCTCCAAAAATCTTACAAATAGAGTCGATTTTTAATAATTTTTCCGAAATGGCACTATCTTGGTCCTCCATCAAGTTTGGGACACACTTCATCTGGTTTCTCCTCAGAGGCCTGTCTGATATGGGTGACCCTAAAGCATAGTCTTCAGAGTCATAGTCAGCAAGTATCTTTCTCACCCCTGTGCCCCTCCCAGCCAACATCTCTCACTCTCTCACCCCTGTCCTGCATTTGGGGTACCTCAGCAACGATTCCAATCAGCAACCTGCAGGCTTCCCTCTACTACAGTCCTGCCTGAAGAAATATCACAATACTCAGAATTCTCAAGGTCACAATTATAAGAACATTCTGAGACACGAGATCATGGCCTATGAACTCCCCTCTTTCCTGATGTTCATAGCCTCCATCCCTCCCTTGCCCCATCGTCTTGTAACTGTTCCAGCTGCCAAGTTGGCCAGTGAAGCCTCTTCAACCCAGTGGGACAGTGGACATTTTGTACTAGCTCTTATTGTATTTCTTGGCTTTTTAAACTAGTTGTATACCAGTATATTTATTTATTTTATTTTAAAATTGTCTATACCATTTAAAACCTAAACGGTTTACATAAAATTACAAACATATAAACAAATAAAATCAGACAAGATAAACAGAAAATCAGCAGTAAAAGGATGAAAGCCAGAAAAGGCTAAAAATCATGAACATTTTTTCAAAAGTCGACAGTCATGAGGGATCAATATCTAGAAAAAGGCATTTACAAATAACTGCGTTTTGAGTCATTTCCTGAAATTGCCCTTTTCTCCACATTTTCGTAATTGACTCATGAGTGGGTTCCACAACTTATTCTTTTTTTACATGCACTGGCAATGCTATATTATGTATGAGGAAGGTTGGGGTCTTCTTTTCAATAGAAAGTATTCAAAAAACCCAAAAACAGCCAAGTAAGTCTCTTCCACCTTACATCTCTTTGTAAACAGTGACATTTTTGACTCTACAAGCTAAACTGACATTATTCAGCAACAAAGGTTACCTTTTGCAGAAATCCATTAGTGCCTGAAGAATCTCCACACAAGCCTCCTGCAAATTCCCATGACAACCCCCGTCTGCCGAGGACATCGGGAGATAGCCCTGGTACACAGCCCAGCGGTGATATTCTCGCCTGCAGGGGGAACCAGAGAGCTCAGCCAGACACTAATGTTTACACCAATGTCTCGCAAACTTTGCCGCACTAAACATGGTGACCGCGGCTCGAGGCATCCAGAAATGCGTGGATGGCGACACGATGACATCACGTGCATGCGTGACATCATCATGTCAACATCCGCACATGCATGCATTCAGATGGATCCCTGAGCAGCCAGTGGGCGGTGCTGCAAGGGAAGCCGCTTGGAGAGGAGAGGCGCTGGCTGACTGCCTACCAAACGTGCCTCTCTCGCCACGAGAAGTATATCCTGTAGGCAGCTGGCGCCAATGCCTCTCCTCCTCCCTGGCGTTTCATGGCACACCTGGAATCTCACGCGGCACACAGTTTCTGACGTAATGGTTTACACCAGTGGTTCCCAACCCTGTCCTGGAGGACCACCAGGCCAATCGGGTTTTTAGGCTAGCCCTAATGAATATGCATGAGAGAGATTTGTATATAATGGAAGTGACAAGCATGCAAATCTGCTCCATGCATATTCATTAGGGCTATCCTGAAAACCCGATTGGCCTGGTGGTCCTCCAGGACAGGGTTGGGAACCACTGGTTTACACAACACCCTGCCCTCAATAACAAGTGCTGTCCATCAGCTTTCCTATGGTGTGTGTTCATTTTCATTTCGTATGTTCTGGGGCAGACAGTGGCTAAAGTCACCACTAAAATCCTGAGAGCTGATGCAGAAGCGGTAAATTTTCCGATTTCTAAATGGAGCAGCGCTCCAAAAACTTTGCATGCAAATAAGGTCTGCGGAAATACAATCCAGTCAGTCGTTGGAGAAACGACTGATACATGGAAAGAGACAAATGTGCACATGCGCAACAAACAAGCTACATTAAAATGACGTGCCTTACTGTAGCACATCATAAGCGCATGTCATAAACATCATTGGGGGGGGGGCACGGAGAACTACCAGCAGCAAATCATGCCATTTTTAAAAAAAAATTTACACTATGCAATTTGGCAGCCTGTCCTGCTGGTATATGGTTTTAACAAATGCACCTGAGACACGCCTTTAACACACATGGTTCAATGCTACTGGCACCTCCAGACCTGCCGTTAATTTTGGAGCGTTAAAGGACAGTGCATTTCGTGCATCACCTAGCAAAGTCTGGGCATCGCCCGGAGTGCTCATTTTAATATTTATGAGCTTATTGTAATACAATTATTGGAGGCTACGATATCTCATGGAAAAGAACCATTTTGTGCATCAGAAGCTAAAATTCTTCAATGCTAAAGCGGTCATAACTGGTTTACTGTCGACTGTTAATCACACGGTGACTTTAGCGCATCGGAGCCCCAGTTCTCTCTCTTGCCGTTTTGGAAGCTCTTAAGAAGCTGCACTGAATAATTCCATTTTCTTTTAATATATTTACCTTCCTGTTTCGGAGAGTTCATCCTCATCAGAAAACACTTCAAGTTCTTGCAATATCCAATCCCTAAAAGAGAGCTTGAGGACAGACAGACTATTCAGAAGATGAACAAAACAAGTCACTCTATGATCAGTTAAGAATCTTCATAATCACACGGCCAGGATATCGGAGGGGCTGGAATTCCAAAACAAATACCTATCATAAACTATTGTGACTCATTTCTCATGCGCTATCAGAGAAAAAGACTTCAGGAAAGAGAAGTCTGAGAAGGACTAGCACACTATGAGGCCTGCCAAGAGGACTCAGGGGAAATTCTATAACCAGCAGCTAAACTTAGGAGGTGGTGGCACGTGCCCTGCCGATGCTCAAGTTAATTGAAAAACGCCGTCAGGAACGGAAAAAATGGCAGTGCTGAAGCACCGACAACTAAATAAAAGAAAGTTGGAATTGCAGCTATGCCGCAGAATGCCAAAGTAGGCGTGGCCAGCGCCGGAAGTGACGTTAGGCGGGCTAAAGCTGTTACCTAGCCACAATTCATGCCAAGATAGGCAGCTGAAATGTAGGCCTAGAAAACCCTGGCCTACATTTCAGCCACTAGACGGCAGCAGCCATAAGCTGATCACAGCAGAGGAATTTATCCCCGATCAGCTGAGCCAACAAGGCTCCCCAAAAAATCCTACCGTCTCAGTTGATCAGGGGAGGGGGGAATTCCCCTGCCACAATCAGCTGAACCAGCTGAGTCAAACAGAGGAACCCCCCCCCCAGTCGGTAGGAGGGATGCCCCCACCAACCATGATTGACCTCCCCACCACCACCCCCCATTACCTGAAACCCCACCCCGACACTCTCCCAAACCCCAATACTTCACCCTGGCATCCCTACGTCCACCTCAACCCTCCCCCTGGTACTTTTTGTAATCAGGCTGGCCAGAGGGATGCCTACTCCTTCTGGCCAGCAGGAACACCCAGGCCAATCAGGGCCTTAGATCCCCCCCCAGTGCACCCCCAGGATACACCGGGAAGGGGAGGCCTGCCATTTTGAAGAGGTGGGCCTAAGAGCCGGAGGGAGTAGGCATCCCTCCAGCCAGCCTAACTACAAAAGGTATGGAGGAGGCAGGGATGAGGTGGGCATAGGGGTGCCATATTGGGATTTGGGGGTGTTGGAATGGGGGGGCTGTGGGGGTATAAGTGGTGGGGGTTGGAGGCAGTGGGCATCCCTCCTGCCGATTGTAGTTGTTGGTAGGGGGTGTCAGGAGTTCAGAGGGGGAGAGGGGGCAGCAGCAGGAGGGAGTAGGCATCCCTCCTGCTGATCCCGGTTGGGGGATAGTGTCAGGAGTTCAGGGGTGCTGGCGGCAGGAGAGAGTGGGCATCCCTCCTGCCGAGCGAGGTTGGGTGGGGTGTGTTTCAGGTGTCAAGCAGGAGGAAGTGAGCATCCCTCCTGCCAATTGGGGGGGTCCTCTGTCTGTCCCCCCAATCAGCTGAGCCGGCAGGACACTTTGGGAAGCCCTGTTGGCTCAGCTGATCGAGGATAAATTCTCCTGCTGTGATCAGCTTATGGCTGCTGCCGTCTAGCAGCAAAGATAGGCAGCTGAAATGTAGGCCAAGATTTTCCAGGCCTACATTTCAGCCGCCTATCTTGGCTGATTAGGTACAATTCTGTAACCGGTGCTGTTGAGTGACTGACACACGATCGGCAGCCACTTTTAAGGCGGCCACCAACATGGGCGCTGATTACAGAATCCATCTGTTAGCACCCAGTCTGGCCCAGCTGAAGAGTCTTGGTACCTGGAATGCTTGCTCCTTTAGGAGCTCTCCCAAGACTTTTTGCTTCCATAGACACAGGGCAGCTCTCTTCCAGTTTACTGAGGAATCAGATAAAGATCTCCAAGGAGCTGCTGCTTTTTCCTCTGCCTTGGCTTTGATCCCACGAGCCTCCAAGCTCATCCGTGGCAAGATATGTTGCATCTGAAACAGAAAAACTATTGAAACAGGAAAGAGAGCAACCCGTTGTTCCCCAAGACATCAGTGTGGGCTGCCCAGCAATAAAGTTTGGGATGGAAGCCCAAATCTCTCTGTTGACTATTCCACCACTAAAAGACAGTTCTAGATATCTCTCAGAAACTTACTGCAGACTACAAAAGCCGAGTGCAAATAGTTGCAACTCCAAAAAGACAGAGGCTGTTTTTTCTGAGCTTACTATCCCTCCATTCTTCTATGCAGCTAGCATCAAGGACACCATAACGATTCTTGGTTTAATCCTTGATAGCTAGCTTATGTTTAATGCTCAGAGTTCAAGTTTATTTATTTACTTACATCTTTTATATATGGCTTCTATTCAAAAGAGGTTCACATTTTATGTAATGAAAATGTTTGTCCAGTTCAGACCCTGACATTTCACTGCATTTCCTTATTAATGCATCAGTAACCAGGTCACCTGGACTACCGAGGAACCTACATCTTAAATGCCTGCAAATAATATAAAACACCACCGTCCAACTACTTATGCACGCTAAGAAGTTTGATCGTGTTATTCACCTTCTGAAAGAACATGAGAACATAATAGTCATTCTGCATAAAGCCCAGTATCCTTATTTATGGAACAATCTTACCTTAAATTTCACAGAGGGTTAAAAACTCTGCTGTTCGAACGAGCCTTTGGCTCTTGGGCTGCACTAACTAGGGCGGGATCCCTTTTTCCTGGGAAACAATTTGTCTGTTCTATGAATGATTCTCGTATATTTGTAAGATTTCATTCCTGATATGATTTTTGGTGTTCTTTTCACTTTATAATATTTTTTAACTGTGAGCCACTTTTGCAACAAAAGCTATAAGAGAAATCCCTGATAAATATGAAAGCAGGTTTGTTCCATTTGCTCTTATTTTAGATCAGAAATTATTGAGCCTTCTCATTCACTCATTAATCCTACTCTTAATTAAATTAGTGCAACTCTCTGTATCATGGACTGCCTTATTATACTAGTAGAAGATGGCAATTGATTTAAACTATGGCTGTTAAAATTCTGAGATATGATAGGGTGAACCCATTACTCTCCATTTACGAGTCGTACTGTACTGGATCCCTGCAATTTCTCTCTAATGCCCTCGTTCCTTATATTCTGGTGCGCTCCTCATAGCATTCGCTCCTGGTTAGGTGCGACCTTACACATTGCTCCTGTTTTAGTGTGGTAGCCTCTACATTGTGGAATATATCACTTTCTCTTTATGCTGACTTCTCATTTCAGCGATATAAAGCAGGGTTAAAAATATACTATTTTAATTAGGATTTCCCTCTGTTTGAGTTAGTCTGACTGTTGAATCTGTGGCAATTTTGTTTTTCAAGATGGCGCCTGCCTAGATTGTAGGTGTGGTGCCTCTCTCCCTTTTTTTGTTTATTT
This sequence comes from Geotrypetes seraphini, assembly GCF_902459505.1. NCBI lineage: Eukaryota > Metazoa > Chordata > Amphibia > Gymnophiona > Dermophiidae > Geotrypetes > Geotrypetes seraphini. Next base: position 6,983,173 of record NC_047087.1, on the reverse strand, counting down.
TTAGTTCTTTTTGCATTATTTCACTTAGCTTTTGCTATTTTGGGTTACTTTGCTTGTTTTTAGCTGGTCCACATGGTTGATCATTACCCAATCATTATTTTTCCTTCTAACGAGCCCTCCTCTGTTCAGCCATTAACAGCAGAAATCTTACAACTTACTTGCCAGCTGTGTTGGGCCATCTCTGTTTGTCTGGTGGTTTGGCTGCTTGGCATGCGGTGTGGTGTGTTGGGCATTTGCCCGGCTCTCGCCGGTTCTCTCCTGCTGTGGCTTGTCAGATGGCATGGCGGCGGGCACTGCCCTGGTCTGCAGCCGGTGACTTTGCCTGGTGGCCTCGGCCCGGAACTGCCTCCCGTATCGGTTGGTGGTTCAGAAGCCTCCACAGAATGCCGGACAGGACTTTAGTTTATTTTTATTTCATTTTATCTTAACTTTTAATCTAATTTGTCTTTTCTGCTAAGTTAGGTTTAATTTTCACCTTTCTGCTTTATTTTTTATTTTATTCTTACATACTATATATTATATATGTCTTTTATAGGTACTTTAGTTTAGCTTGTGAGACTATTTAGGGCAGAGAGGGAAGTTCTATGTGCCTTCAAAACATTATATACAAATTGTGATCTGCTTAGGTTAAAAGTAAATAAATAGATTCTGGCAGTAGCTTCCTGGCGTGTAATGTTAGTTGTGTTATCCTCCCCTCCTTTTGTATGGTTGATGCATAATTAATTTAGTTAGTTCTTCGCTTGAATTGCTCTTATACAATACTGTAATTGAATTCCTGCTGTTTTCTCCTTAGTGGGTTTTCTCATTCTTACATTTTATGACTGTAAACTGCTCAGGCGTGCTATTGATGAGTGAAGGGGCATGGGGCCAATGCCAAACTGAAAGGCAGAGCTGCAAACTGGAAATGTCTCAAATATTTCCTGTGATCTAAGGAGGCTACGAATTTCCCCAGAGTCACCACTGCAATGACTAAACTGCCTCTAGGAAGAACGCAGAACTCTCAGTTTTTAGGTCCAAGATCGGTCTCCAGTCTTCTGGATTATCTGCCAGAGCCCAATTTTTCTTTGGGAACTGGTTCTATGGCTAGAATGTCCAAAAGGCTTTGCAATTGGATCCTGGCCTCTTTTTCAGGCCGTTCGACTGGCGAATCAGTGAACAAATCTGAAGGAGGGCATTAGAATTCAATCTTGTGGCCCTCTCAAATAAGATCTAGGACCCAGCAGTCCAAGGAAATTTTCTCCCACTCCCCACCCAGAATGCCGACAGCCTCCCGCCAATGTGCAGGCCCGGCTGCTGACCTGGCGTCATTATGACTTCTTGGAGGTTGTGCCGATATGAGACCCCAAGAGTTGCTGGCATCTGGAGTTGTTAAATCTCTGTCTGGATCTCTGATAAGATCTCTGAGCGGAGAAACCCACGAATTACATCTTGAGGAATGAAAATTGCCCGTGCCTTTCCCTACAGGTTGGCGAGGTCTGCTGTCTGGCATAGATTTAGAGCAGTAATTCGCCACATTGGCCATAAGGTCATCTAAGCCTTTACCAAATAGCATCTGCCCTTTGAAGGGCAGTCTGGTCAGAGAGGCTTTGGAGGCTGATTCGCCCACCCATTGCCTGATCTACAGCATCCTGTGGGCTGAAATGGCATATACTGAAACCTTGCTCACGACTCTGATGATATCATATAGAGCATCTGCCACATAATCCACCCCTCCAGTACCAGCCGGGTGCAGACATCCTACTCCACAGTAGGACTCTGCCTTAACCTGGTGTGGTAGGCAATTACCACAAATGAGACTGCTGCTGCACCTTTGATCCCCAAAGCCAGCACTTCAAATAGATGTTTATGCTTACTTCAACTCCTTTGTGCATAAGTGCATTTATGAATATATATATAGATACCTTCTTTATAAGAAACGGAGGACAAACAGTGCGCAGAACATCAGGAGAATCTGAAGAAAACTTGCAGAAAGCATAAGAAATGGCAGCAGTACAAAACCTGAAAACATAAGAACATGAAAGCTGTGAAAGACCCTTAGATCCATTAGCCATAGCTTTTGTACATATTGAAAAATTGTGTCTTACCTGATAATTTTTTTTCCTTTAGTCACAGCAGATGAATCCAGAGACTTGTGGGTTATGACCATCTACCAGCAGGTGGAGATAGAGAGCACTAAACTGAACTCTGTCACATAAGACGGAATGCTCTTTGGTCAAAGCAAAGCAGAAAAATGAGAAACAATTCCCCCAATATTCAGCCGAACTTAACTGGCTGGGAACAGCTCCCAGCTTGCTATCTCCAAAAGCAAAAGATAGCCGGTCACCAACAATTTTCATCGAATAGTGCTCCACCGACTACACCCTTTCATCGAAGAACAAGCAGCCCTGTCCCCTGCGCAATCCGGCTTCCGAACAGGCCACAGCACAGAATCAGTACTCCTGGATATCATCAATGATAGCTGGTCGATACTCAACAAAGGCAGCGACGCCCTATTAGTCCTACTTGACCTCAGCGCTGCCTTTGACACTGTCGACCACCCCCTCCTCATATCTAGACTCTATGACCTGGGAATCAAGAACTCTGCCCTCCAATGGTTCACCTCCTTCCTTCACCAAAGAACCCAAACAGTCCTACTAGGGACGCACAAATCTAACCCCAAACCTATCAAATACGGCGTTCCCCAAGGCGCCCTTCTATCCCCTCTCCTATTTAACCTCTACACCAGACCTGTCATTGATATAGCCCAAAAGTACAATGTAAAAATACACTCCACTGATGACATCCAGCTGCTCCTCCCACTAGGTAAAAACCGACCATCCCAAATTGCCAACTCCAACACTGCCTCTCTGACATGAAAACCTGGATGACAAACAACAAACTACAGCTTAACGCGTCCAAGACTGAACTTTTATGGATTAGGAAAAAAAGTACCAAATACACACATCCAACACTATTTTAGGACTCCACTTTACTAACCGCAGCAGGCCAAGTGCGCAGCCTCGGAATAACGCTAGACGGCCACCTATCCCTGTCCACCCACATATCTCAAGTAGTCTCCACCTCCTTCTACTACCTTCGCCAACTGAGAAGGATCAAACCCTACATCTCCACACCTGACCAAGCCCAACTCCTCTCACCTATGTCCTCTCCAGGATGGATTACTGCAACTCCCTATTCAATGGAGTACCAAAAAAGATCTCAAGTGCCTCCAGAGGGTACAAAATGCAGCCATCCGCCTCCTACACAACCTCAACGATCCCATCTCCCCAGTCCTCCGCGCTGAACACTGGCTTCCAATTAACCAACGCTGTGCATTCAAGGCCTTGGTAATAGCACATAAGGAGAAATTAGGTTCTTACCTGCTAATTTACTTTCTTTTAGCTTCTCCAGACCAGTAGAGGTTAACTTTACGAGTGGGTATATATCTAATCATGACCAGCAGGTGGAGACTGAAAACAAAACTTTGGGACAGTATATCCTAGCCCCTCCTCTCTATTTCCCTCAGTCTGCCGAATAGCCAAGCAGAACCAAGAACTGGAAAAATACAGAGAGAAAAAACAATACTCCGAAAGGAGTAACAAATAACATACCCAAAATGCTGTTGGAAAATGCAGAGGAGAAATTCCCGAAGGAAGAATGTCCCCACAACTCGCCAGCTAAGCCAGCCGAGCCACAGCCGCTGTTCTTCAATTCTCCCCGGCCCTAGAAAAATACTAGAACCCGCAGCAAAAACCAAAAACTGCCTGCGCAACAGCCCCAACAACAACAACAACAGACAGGGTGGGGACCTCTACTGGTCTGGAGAAGCTAAAAGAAAGTAAATTAGCAGGTAAGAACCTAATTTCTCCTTCTTTAGCACTCTCCAGACCAGTAGAGGTTAACTTTACGAGTGGGACGTACCAAAGCAGTCCCTCTTACGGGCGGGACCCCCGAAGGGCCGATACCAGAACACGCTCACCGAACACCGCGTCCCGACGCGCCTGAACATCTACCCGATAATGTCGAACAAAGGAATGCAAGGAGGACCAAACCGCAGCCTTACAAATATCCACTGGAGGCACGAGCGACGACTCAGCCCAAGAAGCCGCCTGACCCCGAGTGGAATGAGCCTTGAGAAACTCCGGAATAGGCTTCTGTTTCAGAAGATAAGCGGAAGCAATCACCTCCTTGATCCAGCGCGCAATAATAGCCTTAGAAGCGCCAGCCCCCCGACGAGGACCCGCCAGAAGGACAAAGAGATGATCGGATTTCCGGAATTCCCGAGTCCGCTGCACATAAGAGCGGAGAACCCGACCGACATCCAACTTGCGCAGCTGCTGTTGCTCAGACGAGCCCTCCCGATTTCCCAAGACCGGGAGGACCACCGATTGATTGACATGAAAAGAAGACACTACTATCGGCAGAAAGGAAGGAACAGGCCGCAAGACGACCCGCTCCCTAGAAAACTCCAAGAAGGGAGCCCTACAAGAGAACGCCTGCAGCTCAGAAACACGCCTAGCAGACGTAATGGCCACCAAAAAGACCGCCTTCAAAGTAAGGTCCTTCAAAGAACAGCCATCCAAAGGCTCAAAAGGCGGACGCACCAGCACCGAGAGAACCAGATTGATATCCCAAGAGGGAACCGAGGGCCGAATGGGAGGCCAAAGCAACTTGGCCACCCGCAAAAACCGAATCACATCAGGAAGGGCCGACAAACGCTGACCTGACACCAACCCTCGAAAAGCCGACAGGGCCGCAAGATGCACCCGGAGAGAAGACCAAGCCAGGCCTCTATCCAGGCCATTCTGCAAGAATTCTAGAATGTGAGGCAGGGAAGCGCGAAAAGAGACCACTCCCCGCGCCCGGCACCATCCCTCAAAGAGACGCCAAACCCGCACATAAGCCCGAGAGGTAGAAAGCCTACGGGACCCCAAGAGTGTAGAAATTACCTTGCCTGAATAACCCTTCCTGCTCGGGCGACCTCTTTCAAGAGCCACGCCGTAAGACAGAAGGGAGACGGGTCGAACATGGGAATGGGACCCTGCGTCAGAAGGTCGTCCAAGAGAGGCAGAGGAAGAGGATCCGCCACCAGATGCCTCACCAAATCCGCATACCACGGACGCCGAGGCCAATCCGGAGCCACCAGAACCACCAGTTCCGGATGGCGAACAATGCGAAGAAGTACTCTGCCCACAAGCGGCCAAGGAGGGAACACATACAGGAGCCCCTCCATTGGCCACGGCTGGACCAGAGCATCCAGACCCTCGGCCAGACTGTCCCTGCGCCGACTGAAGAAGCGGGGCACTTTGGCGTTGCCACTCGTGGCCATCAGGTCCATCAGGGGCTGCCCCCAAGCCTGCACTAGCAACCGAAACGCTCCGGCGCCGAGAAAACCACTCTCCTGGATCCAGGAAGTGACAACTGAGGAAGTCTGCCTGAACATTTTCTACCCCGGCTATATGAGAAGCCGAGAGGTCCAGAAGATGGGACTCCGCCCAAACCATGAGCCGAGCCGCCTCCTGCGCCACAGGAGTGCTCTTGGTGCCCCCCTGACGATTGACATAAGCCACCGCCGTGGCATTGTCCGACAGGACTCTGACTGACTTGCCCAGCAAAAGGGAGTGGAAAGCTAACAGCGCCAGCCTGACCGCTCTGGTCTCCAACCCGTTGATCGACCAGGAGGCCTCCTCCGCGGACCAGGTGCCCCGAGCTGAGTGGCCCATAAACTGAGCCCCCCAACCGAGGAGACTCGCATCCGTAAGGAGCACCGTCCACTGCGGGAGATCCAGACCCACCCCCTGAACCAGGTGAGGGGTCCGGAGCCACCAGCGCAGACTGCAGCGCGCCAAGCCTCGCAGGGGAACCGGAACATCCAAATCTTGCCTCCGGGGAGACCACCTCCGGAGCAGAGCCTACTGAAGAGGACGCATGTGGGCCCGCGCCCACCTCATCACGTCCAGGGACGCCGCCATTGACCCCAGGACTTGGAGGAAATCTTGCGCCCGAGGACCCCGGGACGCCAAAAGCAGGCGAATCTGAGATTGCAATTTGCTCACCCGGGCCTCTGGAAGGAAGACCTTCCCCAAGGAGGTGTCGAACATAACCCCAAGGCACTCCAGACGCTGAGCCGGGACCAACCGACTCTTGGAAAGGTTGACCACCCAGCCCAGCGACCGGAGAAACTCCACCACCCGAGCCGTAACCCGGGAGCTCTCCTGCAACGACTTTGCCCGAATCAACCAGTCGACCAGGTAGGGTGAACCAGGATGCCCACCGACCGCAAGGCTGCCGCGACGACCACCATTACCGTAGTGAACGTCCGAGGAGCCGTGGCCAGACCAAAGGGAAGCGCACAGAACTGAAAGTGCCGCCCCAAGATCGCAAAGCGAAGGAAGCGCTGATGAGAGGCCCGAATTGGAACCTGCAAGTAGGCCTCCGTCAGATCGAGAGACGTAAGAAACTCCCCCGGCTGAACCGCCAGAATGACCGACCGCAGCGTTTCCATGCGGAAAGACGGAATCTTGAGAGCTCTGTTGACCCCTTTCAAATCCAGGATGGGCCGAAAGGTCCCCTCCTTTATGGCCAGCACAAAGTAAATGGAGTACCTGCCGGTGCCCCACTCCGTAGGGGGCACCGGCACCACTGCCTCGAGATCTAACAAACGCTGAAGGGTCTGACGAAAAGCCGGCGTCTTCCATGGAGTCTGACATGGAGAAGCGAGGAAAAGGTCCGGCAGAGAGCGGGTGAACTCCAGAGCGTAACCGTCCCGCACCCCCTCAAGGACCCACTGATCGGACGTGATCTCGGCCCATTTGGGGAAAAATTTGCGCAGCCGGGCCCCCACCGGAACCAAAGGGGGCGCCGGCAAGGAGATATTGCGCAGGACGGGAAGCGGGGGAACCGGCGGAGGGATTCCCTGCCCCCCGACGGGCCCCCCGAAAGGGCTGCATGCGCTGGAAGAACCGACCCCGGGAAAAACCCTGAGCCGGGAAAGAAGCAGCCCCACGCCCCGGGCGATACTTGCGAAATTCCCGCAAACGCCCCCGGGCAGCCCCACACCGAGACGCAGGGCGGGCACGGTCCTCAGGCAGACGGGGCACCTTCGAGTCCGTCAGAGTCTGAATCAACTCATCTAATTCCTCTCCAAACAAAAAGACCCCCTAAAGGGAACTTTAGTAAACTTAGCTTTGGACGCAGAATCCGCCGCCCAAGCGCGCAGCCACAAAATACGCCGCGCGGCCACGCCATAGACTTAGCCGAAATCCGCACCAAGTCAGAAAGAGCATCTGAGAGGAACGAGGCAGCCATCGCAATCTTCGCTACCTCCTGATCCACTAGAGACCAGTCATCAGACTCCCGATCCAGGACACGCTCAGCCCACCGAAACACGGCGCGAGCGACTAGCTCCCCACAAATAGCCGCCTGGACCCCAAAGGCAGAGACAACAAAATCATACTTAAGAAGTGTCTCTAACGCACGCTCCTCCGAGACCCTAAGAGCAGAACCGTCCATAACAGGCACGGTATGCCGCTTAGGAAGTGCCGAGACCACCGCGTTCCCCAATGGCGAAATTAAGGTAGCCCTATCTCCCTCCGGGACGGGATACCCAAGAGCCAAGGCGCACACCAAACGAAACTGCGCCCATAGGCCACTGCGCCAACACAAAATCCCGCAAATCCTGACGCACAGGAAAAGAGCGGGAAACAGGACAGACCCCCTGAAGCAGAGGGGCCCCCATACGTGGGGTCTCCGGTGGCGCCACTGCAAAAATGCAGCACCAAGGAGACCTGCTACACAGGTCTAAAAGCTCATCCCTCTGAATAAAAAGCGCACCACGGACGCATCTGCTCTGGAAGACGGGAAACCCGCCGCCCCGCTGCCAACGGGCGTCCCCTCTAGAGGATCCTGGAAGCCCGCCAAAGCAGCCAGGTCCTCAACCAGGCCAACACGCTCCTCCGCCCACCAATTCGCAATCCAAGCCCCCCCGCGGGTGCTTGGATGAGGGAGGAGGAAGAGGGGACGCCAAACGAAAAGAGGGAGGCAAAGCCATAGGGGGCGCGGAGGGAAACCCCCCCCCGAAACCCCCCAGGTGCACGTGGGACCCCCAAAAGTCCGCACAAAGAAAGAAAATAAATTGGGGGCAAAAAACCCCTGGGGGTCCCCAGGGACTCCCTGCCCCAGCAGGGGTCCTTGCTGAAACCTGCCCCTGTGTTCGCCATACAGGGGGAAGGTCACCTGAGGTTGCAGACAAAATGGAGGGGCCAGACAAAGAAAATGGCGAAGTTCCCGCCAAAAATGCTCCCTCCATGGCCTGTAGCGGCTGAGAAGACTTAACAGTCTCAGCCGCTAAGACAGGCAAGTCGGCATCAGCTGTCAAAACATCAGCTGAGAGGGAATCCTTCGGGGAATCCCTCCGTGGGCGGTTGGAGAAGACCGGGCTTCCCCACTGCTCCAAGCCGACTCGCGAGGCACCATCGGCGGGGAGCTCTGGGCGCCTGCAGCCGCTGCCGACGGAGCTCCACCACCTCACCGACCCAAACCGCCGAGTTCAGGCCGGCCGCGAGTGCCTCGCGGCTGGACTAAATTGTGTCCCACTCCCCCGGAGAAGGGCACAATTGCTCCATACGCGACCTAGCTAGAAAAAAAGTGCCGGTTACATGAAAAAATACAGTAAAATACAGTTTTCTTAAAGGGAAACAACCCTTCAGACCAGCACTACCTCAGGATTTTTTTTTTTTTTTTTACAGAACAGACTCCACAGGCTCTCGAAGCAATATGCCTTGCTTGACTTAGGGGGCAAGGCTTACTGCTGAGGCTCCTCTAAAAAAATGTGGGGAGGTGGAGGAAGTGGGGGGAGGGACCCCGCTCGTGACCCGCCGGGTTTGACACCCCCGAGGTCGGACGAACCCCCAAACAGGGCCCGACCAAGCTCCGTCCGGCCAAAAACAGGGACAATAAACCCCTAAACAAATTCCAACAGCCCTACCAAGGGAGATGGGTACAGATCACTCAACACCTGCTGGAGACTGAAAGAAGACTGAGGGAAATAGAGAGGAGGGGCTAGGATATACTGTCCCAAAGTTTTGTTTTCAGTCTCCACCTGCTGGTCATGATTAGATATATACCCACTCGTAAAGTTAACCTCTACTGGTCTGGAGAGTGCTAAAGAAAAGAATTTACACCACCACCCCTATCTACATAAAATCCAAGCTAGCCCTGTACACCCCCACCCGCCCCCTCCGTTCAGAAATGGAGAAATGCCTATGCATCCCCCCAGGAAGATCCCTCCTGTCAGAAACTGCCCATAAATGCTCATACAGCCACTTCATCCCCCAACTCTGGAACCAACTCCCCCCTCAAATCAGACTACAGAACTCATTAATGACCTTCCGGAGAGCGGTAAAGACCCTCCTCTTCAACTAAAATTCAACATGCCTCGCTTCTCCCCCTTAAACCCCCCTTTATCCTCTCTCCCCCTTTGAAACCTCTACTTAATTTGCTGTACAGTCCATTCTTAACCTGCACTAAAGTACTGCATAGTCCTTGTACTAAACTACTGTATAGTCTTGTATTGACCAAATGTATTTAAACTACTGTATAGTCTCTGTATTGTCTAAATATGCTCCATTGTGAATGTTTGCTTGTAGACCGTTCTGAGCTACTGGGAAGACGGGATAAAAATCTAAATAAATAAACCTGCTGGTCAGCTAAGGCATGCGGCCAGACACACCCACCTAAAAGGCAGGTCTATCTTTGGCCACTAGCCTTTAAATTTTATTTCTCTATTGGGTAGAATCGTGGTTATACTTTTGCTTTTGTTTTCAGGGCAGCAGAAGCTGTGAAACACTGCTCTTGCTATGGGACGTACCTTGATCTCAGGCTCTGTGGTAGAGGGACTTGTTGCCACGTCTCCTCCACTGGCCCTCACAGACGCTGTATCTTTGCTGGCTATTGTAGCCATTTTGGATAGGAGCAATTCTGCTGCTGCAAATGAGGGCTGTCTTTTGTGAGCTCAGCCGACTTTTTCTACAATGGGGCATCTTTGGTGGGGCTTCATGCTTCCTCTGCTTCTCAGAGTCCTTCCCTCCTGCACCCAGCATCATTTAATGACGCGCTCTCATCGACATTCTGGGATTCAGCATGTTTCTCACATAGTGCAGGAGGAGGCTTCTACTAAGAAAAGGCGCTTGGGCAGTGTTTCCGAGATGGATTTCTGTATCCCCTTTCCGGAAGTGGGCTGGTTCTCTGCCAAGGCTGCGCAGGCAGCATCAACTGACATTCCTCCTCCCAAAATCAAGCCTCACAGCAGAAGAGCTGCTGATAAAAATTTCTCAAACGTTTTTTTGTTGTTTTTTTTAAATTAACTGTGAGGAAGGAGAGATGAGGTGAGACAGGGGGCATAGATGGAGAAGGGACCTGGCATCACCAAGTTTACCCCTAAAATAGGCACTGCTTAGCCTAAACACCCCTAAGCTCTACTGAACTGGAAACGCAGAAAAGGAGCTGCCCAAAAGATGAGACTAGGAGCTTGTGAGAGACAGTCCACCACACCGCCTGCTATAAACAGATATTTATTTAATTCGATTTCTATCCCGTCCTCCCAGTAGCTCAGAACGGGTTACAAGTGAACATTCACAGTAAAATATATTCGGACAATACAAAGACTATACAGCAATTTAAGTATAGGTTAAGAATGGAGATGTGGGTGCAGGAGGAAGGGGGAATTTTAGGGGGCGATAGGGGCTGATTGCAGTTGGAAATTTAGTTGAAGAGGAGGGTTTTACCACTTTCCGGAAGGTCATCAATGTGTTCTGTAATCTGATTTGCAGGGGGAGTTGGTTCCAGAGTTGGGGGATGAAGTGGCTGTAGGAGCGTTTGCAGGTGGCTTCTGACAGAAGAGACCTTCCTGGGGGGATGCATAGGCGTTTCTCCATTTCCGAGCGGAGGGGGCGGGTAGGGGTGTACAGGGTTAGCTTGGATTCTATGTAAGCTGGGGTGGTGGCGTAAATTCTTTTATGCGCTATTGCCAGGGCCTTGGAGCATGCTGTCTTATGTGAGAGAGTTCATTTTAGTGCTATTGCCACCTGCTGGTAGATGGTCATAACCCAAAAGTCTCTGGATTCATCTGTTTTGTTGACAAGGAAAAGGCAGTTCTGGAATCATTAAGAAACTTTCCAGACATATATGGTTGGGTGATGTTTGTTATGTTTGTTTAGGTTATTAAGTAGATGGTTGAATGTATGAGACAGTCTATTTTGAAACTGAGATTTATTGATCTGTAACTGATTTATTACTATACTTTTATGGAGCCATGACATGAAAAATCAGCCACACTCAACGTTTTGGATCTGCTACTTTAGTCACTTTTCCTCAGAGACAGTCACATATATGGTCCCCTGCTCTGTACAATATGATGGATAAAAAATAAGAACTGGTTCTTGCTTGTTAATTTTCTTTCCTTTCGTCCTACCAGGCCAATGGAATCATGTCTATCAGGCAGCAGATGAAAACAGAGACTGAAAAGGTTTCTTCCCTTTAAGGGCACCATGAAGTTTGAGGTCTTCAGTATTTTGAGTGACAAAACAGTGGAAGTAGGACTATCCCTTCTTATGAATTACAAACTGAACAATATTGCTATACCTAAAAGAACCAAACTTTGGCCTAGATTCTTGAAAAACCCACATTATAAAACGATGGGCTGCTAGCACAGCTGTTTTGGTAAAAAGCGAGCCATTTTCCAAAAAACGTTCATGTAAATGAGGTTGGTGGAGAGTAGCAGACTTGCTAAATTTGCATGTGCCCATCGCTGGTGAGATGCCCACTCTCTCCCACTGACAAGCGAACCCCCCCACCCCCAGCAGAGATGCCCATTCTCTCCCACTGCATCATAACATCACCCCCCCTGCATCTGACCCCTCTCCTCCATACTTTTAATTAGATGGCAGACTGGAGGGATGCCTACTCCCTCTGGCCAGCTCGAGGGGCCTGGGGCTCTGACTGGCCCATGTTGTTTATGAAGAAAACTGCCCCTTTCTCTCCAATTCACGGGGAAGGTCACTTGAGGCTGCAGACAAGATGGAGGAGCTTCCCACCAAACCAGCGCAAAACCCGCCAAAAAAAACTTCCCCCGAGGCCTGCAGCAGCTATGAGGCCTGAACCGCCCCAGCCGCTAAAGCAGACAAGCCAGCAGCAACGGTAAGGGAGTCTTCCGCACTATCGGTGGTAAGTGAAACCTTATTTCCCTAACCACTGGTGGCTGGAGGAATCCCTGTGTGGGCAGCGAGGGAAGCCCAGGCTTCCCCAATGTCTTCTGCCGGCATGCAAAGCACTCATGAAGGGGATCCCTGGACGCCGCACCCAAAGCCAACGAGGACTCCCCTTCGCAGCGGTTGGCACACCACAAGCACAGATTGGCCGCATAGACCTCGCATCTGGAGCACAATGAGCACTTTCTCCCTTTAAAAGTGCTCATTGCGCAATTTGCGAGTCAGCTAAAAGAAAAATGCCAGTTAGCAACAAAAATCAATTACAGACAATTGAAAGCTTCCCTTCAGACCGGCATTGCCTCAGGATTTATTTTTTTTCTTTAGCAGACTCCACTGGCTCTCTAAGCCATATGACTTGCCGGTATTGGTGGCAAGGCTTACAGCTGAGGTACCTCTACAAAAATTTTGGGGAGGTGGAGGAAATGGAGGGAGGGACTCGGCCCGTTGAGTTTGACACCCCCGAGGTCAGACGGACCCCCGAAAGGGTCCCCCCAAGCTCAGTTCGGCACTAGACGGTGACAAGGCCACTAAACAACTTCCAACAGCCCTACACTAAACCAGGGAAGAATGCAACAGCTTACCACAATCTGCTGGAGACTGAGAACAGACTGAGTGTATTAGGGACTGCACAGCCACTTATTCTACAGCCAAAAGATTCTCTCAGTCTCCACCAGCTGGTCATCATGGTGAGCTATTACCCATCAGTGAACTGTGCCGGTCTGGAGAGACGCTGAAGAATTATGATTTGCACATTTATAACTGTTTTTAATGTTTGTATCATAGCCTTGACCCCTGATGAGGCCTTAGGGCAAAATATGGCCACATCATGTGCTTGAATGTCACATACTGCATTTTTCCATTACATTTGGTCTGTTGCCCTTGTATTTGTTTGCACACCCTCGCCTTCTGTTGTGTTTCTGGTGCCTCTATTTGCTGGCTAATGGACAAAATGCCACAGACCTTGGATTGGTCTAGCAAAGGCACTAAGCAAGCAGGTTGTGTGTTTTTAAATTAATTAAATCATGAAAATAAGAAAAACCTACAAGAGGAAGTCCAAGTTTCTTATTTCTAGGCCCCAGATATACAGAAGTTCAAAAGAACGCCAAATGATTTCATGCAGTAAGCTCACCTCAGGCAGAAAGCCAGCGACTTTCTCGTCCTGCACTCCAGCAAATAGCTCCAATATTCACTGAGAGAACAGCTGAAGGCTGCAGTGGTCAGTCTTGGGACGAGGGCTCTGCATTCATTCAAGTGAATCAGAAAAGCAGCCAGTCCCACAATATGCACATCACTCAGAAGAGAAGCCTGTAAGCCATACACAAGCAAAAGTCTGTATGTGCAGGGAAAGGAGGGGGGGGAGAATCTAAAACATTACCTGCAGAGGGAAAATTATTACAGGAACCAGAGCTACATCATATCCCGACCTTCACCCCCTTTCAGCATCTTGTAATTTCTGCTAAATGTTACCTTGGATTACTGATAAAGCAGTAATAATCAAACTAATAAGCAGAAAGGGACCGCTCTTCTACTGCGAGAGAGAGCATACAGAATCATGCATGCCCATACAAACTGACAAGTGGCTCTAAAAGAGCTAACACCATGCTGTGGGCGCCAGACTACAATAGTCCTCTGCAACCTGCATTATGAGAGCATTTGAATACTGCCTGACCAAGGAGAAATTAGGTTCTTACCTGCTAATTTACTTTCTTTTAGCTTCTCCAGACCAGTAGAGGTTAATCTTTACAAATGGGTATATATCCAATCATGACCAGCAGGTGAAGACTGAAAACAAAACTGTGGGACAGTATATAATATACTCCCTTCTCTATTTACCTCAGTCTGCCGAATAGCCAAGCAGAACCAAGAACTGGAAAACAGAAAGAAAACAATACTCCGAACAGGAGTAACAATTAACATACCCAAGTACTGTTGGAAAATGCAGAGGAGAAATACCCGAAGGAAAATGTCCCCACAGCTCGCCAGCTAAGCCAGCCGAGCCACAGCCGCTGTTCTTCAATTCTCCCCGGCCCTAGAAAAATACTAGAACCCGCAGCAAAAAAAAAAAACTGCCCGCGAAACAGCACCAACAACACAATAATAACAACAACAGACAGGGTGGGGACCTCTACTGGTCTGGAGAAGCTAAAAGAAAGTAAATTAGCAGGTAAGAACCTAATTTCTCCTTCTTTAGCACTTTCCAGATCAGTAGAGGTTAATCTTTACAAATGGGACGTACCAAAGCAGTCCATCTCACGGATGGGACCCCCGCAGGGCCGATACCAGAACATGCTCACCGAACACTGCGTCCCAACGCGCCTGAACATCTACCCGATAATGTCTAACAAAGGAATGCAAGGAGGACCAAACTGCAGCCTTACAAATATCCACTGGAGGCACGAGCGACGACTCAGCCCAAGAAGCTGCCTGACCCCGAGTGGAATGAGCCTTGAGAAACTCCGGAACAGGCTTCTGTCTCAGAAGGTAAGCGGAAGCAATCGTCTCCTTGATCAGGCGCGCAATAGTAGCCTTAGAAGCGCCAGCCCCCCGACGAGGACCCGTCAGATGGACAAAGAGATAATCGGATTTCCGGAATTCCCGGGTCCGCTGCACATAAGAGCGGAGGACCCGACCGACATCCAACTTGCGCAGCTGTCGTTGCTCAGAAGAGCCCTCCCGACTACCCAAGACCGGGAGGACCACCGATTGATTGACATGAAAAGGACAAACTACTTTCGGCAGAAAGGAAGGAACAGGCCGCAAGACAACCCGCTCCCTCGAAAATTCCAAGAAGGGAGCCCTACAAGAGAAAGCCTGAAGCTCAGAAACTCGCCTAGCGGAAGTAATGGCCACCAAAAAGACCGCCTTCAGAGTAAGGTCCTTCAACGAACAGCCATCCAACGGCTCGAAAGGCGGGCGCACCAACACAGAGAGAACCAGATTGAGATCCCAAGAGGGAACAGAGGGCCGTAGGGGAGGCCTGAGCAACTTGGCCGCCCGCAAAAAGCGAATCACATCAGGAGTGGCCGACAAACGCTGACCTGTCACCAACCCTCGAAAAGCCGACAGGGCCGCAAGTTGAACCCGGAGAGAAGACCAAGCCAGGCCTCTATCCAGGCTATCCTGCAAGAACTCTAGAATGTTAGGCAGGGAAGCGCGAAAAGAGACCACTCCCCGCGCCCGGCACCATCCCTCAAAGAGACGCCAAACCCGCACATAAGCCCGAGAAGTAGAAAGCCTCCGGGACCCCAAGAGTGTAGAGATCACCTTATCTGAATATCCCTTCTTACTAAGGCGACCCCTTTCAAGAGCCAAGCCGTAAGACAGAAGGGAGCATGGGAATGGGACCCTGCGTCAGAAGATCGTCCAAGAGAGGGAGAGGAAGAGGATCCGCCACCAGATGCCTCACCAGATCCGCATACCACGGACGTCGAGGCCAATCCGGAGCCACCAGAATCACCAGACCCGGATGGTGAACAATGCGAAGAAGTACTCTGCCCACTAATGGCCAAGGAGGGAACACATACAACAGCCCCTCCGTTGGCCACGGTTGGACCAGAGCATCCAGACCCTCGGCCAGACCGTCCCTGCGACGACTGAAGAAGCGGGGCACTTTGGCGTTGCCACTTGTGGCCATCAGGGGCTGCCCCCAAGCCTGCACTATCAACTGAAACGCCACGGCTCCGAGACACCACTCTCCTGGATCCAGGAAGTGCCGACTGAGGAAGTCCGCCTGAACATTTTCTATCCCGGCTATGTGAGAGGCCGAGAGGTCCAGAAGATGAGACTCTGCCCAAACCATGAGCCGAGCCGCCTCCTGCGCCACCTGAGTGCTCTTGGTGCCCCCCTGACGATTGACATAAGCCACCGCCGTGGCACTGTCCGACAGGACTCTGACCGACTTGCCCAACAAAAGGGAGTGGAAAGCTAACAGCGCCAGACGGACCGCTCTGTTCTCCAACACGTTGATCGACCAAGAGGCCTCCTCCGTGGACCAGGTGCCCTGAGCTGAGTGACCCAAACACTGAGCCCCCCAACCGAGGAGACTCGCATCCGTAAGGAGCACCGTCCACTGTGGAAGATCCAAACCCACCCCCTGAACCAGATGAGGGGTCCGGAGCCACCAACGCAGATTGCAGCACGCCATGCCTCGCAGGGGAACGGGAACATCCAACCCGTGCCTCTGGGGAGACCACCTCCGGAGCAGAGCATACTGGAGAGGACGCATGTGGGCCCGCGCCCACCTCACCACGTCCAGGGATGCCGCCATCAACCCCAAGACTTGGAGGAAATCTCACGCCCGAGGACACCGGGACGCCAAAAGCAGGCGAATCTGAGATTGCAATTTGCTCACCCGGGCCTCTGGAAGGAAGACCTTCCCCAAGGAGGTGTCGAACAGAACCCCAAGTTACTCCAGACGCTGAGCCGGGACCAACTGACTCTTGGAAAGGTTGACCACCCAGCCCATCGACCGGAGAAACTCCACCACCCGAGCCGTAACCCGGGAGCTCTCCTGCAATGACTTTGCCCGAATCAACCAGTCGTCCAGGTAGGGGTGTACCAGAATGCCCTCCGACCGCAAGGCTGCCGCGACGACCACCATCACCTTGGTGAACGTCCGGGGAGCCGTGGCCAGACCAAAGGGAAGCGCACAGAACTGATAGTGCCGACCCAAGATCGCAAAGCGAAGGAAGCGCAGGTGAGAGGCCCGAATGGGAACATGCAAGTAGGCCTCCGTCAGATCGAGAGAAGTGAGAAACTCCCCCGGCTGAACCGCCAGAATGACCGACCGCAGAGTTTCCATACAGAAAGAGGGAATCTTGAGAGCCCTGTTGACCCCTTTCAAATCCAGGATGGGCCGAAAGGTCCCCTCCTTCTTGGGCACCACAAAGTAAATGGAGTACCTGCTGGTGCCCCACTCCGGAGGGGGCACTGGAACAACTGCCCTGAGATCTAGCAAGCGCTGAAGGGTCTGGCGAAAAGCCTGCGTCTTCCAAGGAGTCTGACATGGAGAGGCGAGGAAAAGGTCCGGCAGAGAGCAGGCGAACTCCAGGGCATAACCGTCCCGCACCACCTCCAGGACCCACTGATCGGACGTGATCTCGGCCCATTTGGGGAAAAATTCGCGCAGGCGGGCCCCCACCGGAACCAAAGGGGGCGCCGGCAAGGAGTCATTGTGCAGGACGGGAAGCGGGGGAACCGGCGGAGGGATTCCCTGCCCCCCGACGGGCCCCCCGAAAGGGCTGCATGCACTGGAAGAACTGGCCCCGGGAAAACCCTGGAGCCGGGAAAGAAGCAGCCCCATGCCCAGGGCGATACTTGCGAAACTCCCGCAAACACCCCCGGGCAGCGCCACCCCGAGACGCAGGGCGGGCACGGTCCTCAGGCAGACGGGGCACCTTTGAGTCCGTCAGAGTCTGAAGCAACTTATCCAATTCCTATCCAAACAAAAAAGACCCCCGGAAGGGAAATTTAGTAAGCTTAGCTTTGGACGCAGCCTCCGCCGACCAAGCGCGCAGCTACAAAATACGCCACGTGGCCACGCCAAAGGCCATAGACTTAGCCGAGATCCGCACCAAGTCATAAAGAGCATCTGAAAGGAACGAGGCAGCCATCTCAATCTTCGCCACCTCCTGATCCACCAAAGACCAGTCATCAGACTCCCGATCCATGACACACTCAGCCCACCGAAACACGGCGCGAGCGACCAGCCCCCCACAAATAGCCGCCTGGACCCCAAAGGCAGAGACCTGAAAATCTTGCTTAAGGATGTTCTTCAACTTGCGCTCCTCAGAGTCCCGCAAGGCAGAACTGCCCTCAACAGGCACCGTATGCCGCTTAGACATCGCCGAGACCACTGCGTCTACGACTGGCGATGCTAAAGTAGCCCGATCCCCTCTGGGATGGGATACAAACGAGCCATGCTGCGCGCCAAACGAAACGGTGCCTCCGGCGTTTTCCACTCTTCCAGTATAATATCCCGAATATCCTGATGTATAGGAAAAGAGCGGGAAACGGAATGGATCCCCCGTAGCAGAGGGTCCCCCACACGCGGAGTCTCCGGCGGCGCATCCTCAAAACGCAACACCGAAGAAACCTGTTGAATCAGGTCCGGCAGCTCATCTCTCTGAAAAAGGCGCACCACTGACGCCTCTTCGCCGGAGGACGGGAAACCCGACACCCCGCCGCCAGCTTCCGTCCCCTCCAGAGGGTCCTGGAAATCCTCAGAAAGGTCCAGGTCCTCATCCAGACCGACACGCTCCTCCGACCATAAATCCTCGTCCCACGACACCCGCGGACGCTTGGACAAGGGAGGAGGAGGAGGGGACGCCACAACAGACGAGAGAGGCAAAGCCGCAGGGAGCGCGGAGGAAACCTCACTCCCCGAAACCCCCTGAGCGCAACCGGGACCCTGAAAATAGGCTCTGCACAAGGAAAAAAAGAAATCAGGAGAAAAACCCCCCGAGGGTCCCAAGGGACTCCCTGCCACAGCAGGGGACCCAGCAGAAACCTGCCCCTGGAAGGTCACCTGAGGTGGAAGACAAAATGGAGGGGCCAGACTGAGAAGATGGCGACTTTACCGCCAAAAAAGCTCCCTCCATAGCCTGTAGCGGCTGAGAAACCTGAACAGTCCCAGCCGCTAAAACAGGCAAGTCGGCATCAGCTGTCAAAACATCAGCTGAGAGGGAATCCATAACAACTCGACCGTCGGCGGCTCGGGGAATCCATCCGTGGGCGGTTGGGGAAGACCGGGCTTCCCCACTGCTCCCAGCCGACTCGCGAGGCATCATCGGCGGGGAGCTCTGGGCGCCTGCAGCCGCTGCCGACGGAGCTCCTCCACCGCACCGGCCTGAACACCGCTTGCACAGGCCGGCCGCGAGTGCCTCGCGTCTGGAGCACAAGGAGAAATTAGGTTCTTACCTGCTAATTTACTTTCTTTTAGCTTCTCCAGACCAGTAGAGGTTAACTTTACGAATGGGTATATATCTAATCATGACCAGCAGGTGGAGACTGAAAACAAAACTTTGGGACAGTATATACTATCCTCCCTTCTCTATGTCCCTCAGTCTGCCGAATAGCCAAGCAGAACCAAGAACTGGAAAACAGGAAGAAAACAATACTCCGAACAGGAGTAACAAATAACATACCCAAATGCTGTTGGAAAATGCAGAGGAGAAATACCCGAAGGAAAATGTCCCCACAGCTCGCCAGCTAAGCCAGCCGAGCCACAGCCGCTGTTCTTTAATTCTCCCCGGCCCTAGAAAAATACTAGAACCCGCAGCAAAAAACAAAAACTGCCCGCGAAAACAGCCCCAACAACAACAACAACAACAGACAGGGTGGGGACCTCTACTGGTCTGGAGAAGCTAAAAGAAAGTAAATTAGCAGGTAAGAACCTAATTTCTCCTTCTTTAGCACTCTCCAGACCAGTAGAGGTTAACTTTACGAATGGGACGTACCAAAGCAGTCCCTCTCACGGGCGGGACCCCCGAAGGGCCGATACCAGAACACGCTCACCGAACACCGCGTCCCGACGCGCCTGAACATCTACCCGATAATGTCTCACAAAAGAATACAAGGAGGACCAAACCGCAGCCTTACAAATATCCACCAGAGGCACGAGCGACGACTCAGCCCAAGAAGCCGCCTGACCCCGAGTGGAATGAGCCTTGAGAAACTCCGGAACAGGCTGCTGTTTCAGAAGATAAGCGGAAGCAATCGTCTCCTTGATCCAGCGCGCAATAGTAGCCTTAGAAGCGCCAGCTCCCCGACGAGGACCAGCCAGGAGGACAAAGAGATGATCGGACTTCCGGAATTCCTGGGTCCGCTGCACATCAGAGCGAAGGACCCGACCGACATCCAACTTGCGCAGCTGCCGTTGCTCAGAAGAGCCCTCCCGACCACCCAAGACCGGGAGAACCACCGATTGATTGACATGAAAAGGAGAAACAACCTTCGGCAGAAAGGAAGGAACAGGCCGCAAGACGACCCGCTCCCTAGACAACTCCAAGAAGGGAGCCCTACAAGAGAAAGCCTGCAGCTCAGAAATACGCCTAGCAGAAGTAATGGCCACCAAAAAGACCGCCTTCAAAGTAAGGTCCTTCAAAGAACAGTCGTCCAAGGGCTCGAAAGGCGGGCGCACCAAAACAGAGAGAACCAGATTAAGATCCCAAGAGGGAACCGAGGGCCGTAGGGGAGGCCTAAGCAACTTGGCCGCCCGCAGAAACCGAATCACATCAGGAAGAGCCGATAAACGCTGACCTGACACCAACCCTCGAAAGGTCGACAGGGCCGCAAGATGAACCCGGAGAGAAGACCAAGCCAGGCCTCTATCCAGGCCATCCTGCAAGAACTCTAGAATGTTAGGCAGAGAAGCGCGAAAAGAGGTCACTCCCCGCGCCCGACACCATTCCTCAAAGAGACGCCAAACCCGCACATAAGCCCGAGAGGTAGAAAGCCTCCGGGACCCCAACAGTGTAGCGATCACCTTGTCTGAATATCCCTTCTTGCTAAGGCGACCCCTTTCAAGAGCCACGCCGTAAGACAGAAGAGAGACGGGTCGAACAAGGGAATGGGACCCTGCATCAGAAGGTCGTCCGAGAGAGGCAGAGGAAGAGGAACCGCCACCAGGTGCCTCACCAGATCCGCATACCACGGACGTCGAGGCCAATCCGGAGCCACCAGCACCACCAAACCCGGATGGTGAACAATGCGAAGAAGCACTCTGCCCACCAGCGGCCAAGGAGGGAACACATACAACAGCCCCTCCGTTGGCCACGGCTGGACCAGAGCATCCAGACCCTCGGCCAGCCCTTCCCTGCGACGACTGAAGAAGCGGGGCACTTTGGCGTTGCCACTCGTGGCCATCAGGTCCATCAGGGGCTGCCCCCAATCTTGCACTATCAACCGAAACGCTCCGGCGCCGAGAAACCACTCTCCTGGATCCAGGAAGTGACGACTGAGGAAGTCTGCCTGAACATTTTCTACCCCGGCTATATGAGAAGCCGAGAGGTCCAGAAGATGGGACTCCGCCCAAACCATGAGCCGAGCCGCCTCCTGCGCCACAGGAGTGCTCTTGGTGCCCCCCTGACGATTGACATAAGCCACCGCCGTGGCATTGTCCGACAGGACTCTGACCGACTTGCCCAGCAAAAGGGAGTGGAAAGCTAACAGCGCCAGCCTGACCGCTCTGGTCTCCAACCCGTTGATCGACCAGGAGGCCTCCTCCGCGGACCAGGTGCCCCGAGCTGAGTGGCCCATAAACTGAGCCCCCCAACCGAGGAGACTCGCATCCGTAAGGAGCACCGTCCACTGCGGGAGATCCAGACCCACCCCCTGAACCAGGTGAGGGGTCCGGAGCCACCAGCGCAGACTGCAGCGCGCCAAGCCTCGCAGGGGAACCGGAACAACCAAATCTTGCCTCCGGGGAGACCACCTCCGGAGCAGAGCATACTGAAGAGGACGCATGTGGGCCCGCGCCCACCTCACCACGTCCAGGGACGCCGCCATTGACCCCAGGACTTGGAGGAAATCTCGCGCCCGAGGACCCCGGGACGCCAAAAGCAGGCGAATCTGAGATTGCAATTTGCTCACCCGGGCCTCTGGAAGGAAGACCTTCCCCAAGGAGATGTCGAACATAACCCCAAGGCACTCCAGACGCTGAGCCGGGACCAACCGACTCTTGGAAAGGTTGACCACCCAGCCCAGCGACCGGAGAAACTCCACCACCCGAGCCGTAACCCGGGAGCTCTCCTGCAACGACTTTGCCCGAATCAACCAGTCGTCCAGGTAGGGGTGAACCAGGATGCCCACCGACCGCAAGGCTGCCGCGACGACCACCATTACCGTGGTGAACGTCCGAGGAGCCGTGGCCAGACCAAAGGGAAGCGCACAGAACTGAAAGTGCCGCCCCAAGATCGCAAAGCGAAGGAAGTGCTGATGAGAGGCCCGAATTGGAACCTGCAAGTAGGCCTCCGTCAGATCGAGAGACGTAAGAAACTCCCCCGGCTGAACCGCCAGAATGACCGACCGCAGCGTTTCCATGCGGAAAGACGGAATCTTGAGAGCTCTGTTGACCCCTTTCAAATCCCGGATGGGCCGAAAGGTCCCCTCCTTTATGGCCACCACAAAGTAAATGGAGTACCTGCCGGTGCCCCACTCCGTAGGGGACACCGGCACCACTGCCTCGAGATCTAGCAAACGCTGAAGGGTCTGACGAAAAGCCTGCGTCTTCCATGGAGTCTGACATGGAGAAGCGAGGAAAAGGTCCGGCAGAGAGCGGGTAACCGTCCCGCACCACCTCAAGGACCCACTGATCGGACGCGATCTCGGCCCATTTGGGGAAAAATTTGCGCAGCCGGGCCCCCACCGGAACCAAAGGGGGCGCCGGCAAGGAGTCATTGCGCAGGACGGGAAGCGGGGGAACCGGCGGAGGGATTCCCTGCCCCCCGACGGGCCCCCCGAAAGGGCTGCATGCGCTGGAAGAACCGACCCCGGGAAAAACCCTGAGCCGGGAAAGAAGCAGCCCCACGCCCCGGGCGATACTTGCGAAATTCCCGCAAACGCCCCCGGGCAGCCCCACACCTAGACGCAGGGCGGGCACGGTCCTCAGGCAGACGGGGCACCTTCGAGTCCGTCAGAGTCTGAATCAACTCATCTAATTCCTCTCCAAACAAAAAGACCCCCTAAAGGGAACTTTAGTAAACTTAGCTTTGGACGCAGAATCCGCCGCCCAAGCGCGCAGCCACAAAATACGCCGCGCGGCCATGCCATAGACTTAGCCGAAATCCGCACCAAGTCATAAAGAGCATCTGAGAGGAACGAGGCAGCCATCGCAATCTTCGCTACCTCCTGATCCACTAGAGACCAGTCATCAGACTCCCGATCCAGGACACGCTCAGCCCACCGAAACACGGCGCGAGCGACTAGCTCCCCACAAACAGCCGCCTGGACCCCAAAGGCAGAGACATCAAAATCATACTTAAGAAGAGTCTCTAACGCACGCGCCTCCGAGACCCTAAGAGCAGAACCGTCCATAACAGGCACGGTATGCCGCTTAGGAAGTGCCGAGACCACCGCGTTCCCCATTGGCGAAATTAAGGTAGCCCTACCTCCCTCCGGGACGGGATACCCAAGAGCCAAGGCGCACACCAAACGAAACTGCGCCCATAGGCCACTGCGCCAACACAAAATCCCGCAAATCCTGACGCACAGGAAAAGAGCGGGAACCAGGACAGACCCCCTGAAGCAGAGGGGCCCCCATACGCGGGGTCTCCGGCGGCGCCACTGCAAAAATGCAGCACCAAGGAGACCTGCTACACAGGTCTAAAAGCTCATCCCTCTGAATAAAAAAGCGCACCACGGACGCATCTGCTCTGGAAGACGGGAAACCCGCCGCCCCGCTGCCAACAGGCGTCCCCTCTAGAGGATCCTGGAAGCCCGCCAAAGCAGCCAGGTCCTCAACCAGGCCAACACGCTCCTCCGCCCACCAATTCGCAATCCAAGCCCCCCCGCGGGCGCTTGGATGAGGGAGGAGGAAGAGGGGACGCCAAACGAAAAGAGGGAGGCAAAGCCATAGGGGGCGCGGAGGGAAACCCCCCCCGAAACCCCCCAGGCGCACGTGGGACCCCCAAAAGTCCGCACAAAGAAAGAAAATAAATTGGGGGCAAAAAACCCCTGGGGGTCCCCAGGGACTCCCTGCCCCAGCAGGGGTCCATGCTGAAACCTGCCCCTGTGTTCGCCCTACAGGGGGAAGGTCACCTGAGGTTGCAGACAAAATGGAGGGGCCAGACAGAGAAGATGGCGGTTTTCCCGCCAAAAAAGCTCCCTCCATAGCCTGAAGCGGCTGAGAAACCTGAATAGTCTCAGCCGCTAAAGCAGGCAAGCCGGCATCAGCTGTCAAAAAATCAGCTGAGAGGGAATCCTTCGGGGAATCCCTCCGTGGGCGGTTGTGGAAGACCGGGCTTCCCCACTGCTCCAAGCCGACTCGCGAGGCACCATCGGCGGGGAGCTCTGGGCGCCTGCAGCCGCTGCCGACGGAGCTCCACCACCTCACCGACCCAAACCGCCGAGTTCAGGCCGGCCGCGAGTGCCTCGCGGCTGGACTAAAATTGTGGCCTACTCCCCCGGAGAAGGGCACAATTGCTCCAGACGCGACCTAGCTATAAAAAAGTGCTGGTTACATGAAAAAATACAGTAAAATACAGTTTTCTTAAAGGGAAACAACCCTTCAGACCAGCACTACCTCAGGATTTTTTATTTTTTATTTTTTTTTACAGAACAGACTCCACAGGCTCTCGAAGCAATATGCCTTGCTTGACTTAGGGGGCAAGGCTTACTGCTGAGGCTCCTCTAAAAAAATGTGGGGAGGTGGAGGAAGTGGGGGGAGGGACCCCGCTCGTGACCCGCCGGGTTTGACACCCCCGAGGTCGGACGGACCCCCAAACAGGGCCCGACCAAGCTCCGTCCGGCCAAAAACAGGGACAATAAACCCCTAAACAAATTCCAACAGCCCTACCAAGAGAGATGGGTACAGATCACTCAACACCTGCTGGAGACTGAAAGAAGACTGAGGGACATAGAGAAGGGAGGATAGTATATACTGTCCCAAAGTTTTGTTTTCAGTCTCCACCTGCTGGTCATGATTAGATATATACCCATTCGTAAAGTTAACCTCTACTGGTCTGGAGAGTGCTAAAGAATGAGCACTTTTTCCCTTTAGAAGTGCTCATTGCTCCATACGCGACCTAGCTAGAAAAAAGTGCCGGTTAGATGAAAAAATACAGTAAAATACAGTTTTCTTAAAGGGAAACAACCCTCCAGACCAGCACTACCTCAGGATTTTTTTTTTTTTTTTTTTACAGAACAGACTCCACAGGCTCTCGAAGCAATATGCCTTGTTTGATTTAGGGGGCAAGGCTTACTGCTGAGGCTCCTCTAAAAAAATGTGGGGAGGTGGAGTGAAAAGGATTCAGGTCCCAATTCCTGCCCCATACTTTCTCTGTCTCTGTCATATGTAAGTCAGGTACCTGGGGACACATCTTAAAGACCAGAAACCATCTTTCAAAACATGTCCGTCTTTTACTATGAGTTTCACATCTTTATACGAATCAGGTTTGCCAGCATGTGATGGCATGTGACGTAAATACAAACCATATATGGATACAGGTCACATGAAACTTTAAACACATCAGCATTTTTCCTATCTAGAGATTGAAGTCCAAAAGGTAAGAAAAAGCCTTGACCAGCAGAGCTTCTTAACTAAAGCTGTCTGTAAATACGGCTTAACAAAACAATTGAATTCACTTCACTACAACTCTGTTTAAACATTCATGTCAAAGAAAGAAAGACAAACATAGATGTCCTTATACCATCTTCAAAGAAGGGAAAGATAAACAGGGCCTACCTTTGCATCTTTAAACAACATATGCCTAAGGACACTTACTAAAGTTCTGATACGTGTCCGTTCAATTCCCCTCTTACGTCATGTAAATGACGTCACAAATACACAGCATGAGCTGGAAGGGAGTGATACTCTAGGTATGTCTCTCAAGGAGGGGTCTTTTTAGGAGCTGTAATACGAATAACACAGTACATGAGCAGTCAAGACAAGAGTGCAAATAATAAGAGATTATGCATTCAACTAAAGTGCTGATCCCAAAAATTAGATAAATCAGAGTTACATTTGAACTCAGCAAAGAGGTCTGCTAATTTCTGAATGGCCATAGGAGGACCTATATTGTCAGAAAGAAAAGTACAACAGCTTAAAGTACTGAGGAGAATTTTTCAGAATTCTCAGCTAGAATCATATCTAGGGCCATATGATTTTGAGAACCATCTGAGAAGTGGAGCCTAATTGATCAGTAATACCTTGCAAGGCGTCCCTAGAATAGTTCACAAAGCGTTGCTGATTATAATAATTTTAACTAATCCGATCAACATTCTTATTAATAGTAATAAAGGGAATAAGGAACTCAAACCCAGCCTTAACCTGAGCTCGGGCCTTAAATTCATCTGGGACCCCTCTTGGGACCCCTATAGCATCTATGTATACATGTGATCAGATTTATATCAAGACAGAAAAGAGGAAAAACCATGTGAATAGGAAGGATGCCTTTCAGAAAGAATATGCAGAAGCATAGTAACCTTAACTAAAGTGCACTGGCCTATCCACTGGCTGGGTAGCTTAACAGGGAGCCAAAAGTCTCCATAAAGCCAGTAAATATCAAATCTGATGCAGCAACAATAGGGCATACCTATGAGCCAAGACAGAACAATAACCTGGGGGTAAATTACCTACAAAACTACTCTGTGTCAGATTAGAAACATGACATATGTAAGCTTTTGCTGTCCTGGCAACAAAGGGTATTTAGAACACTGCAGTGCACAAAGAGGATAGGTAAATAACCCAAAAAGGCATGGTTGGATACCAGGAGGGAGGTCCAGATGTACGGTTCCTAGATGGGGTCTAGCTTGAGCACATATGTAACAATTACTCTTATTATGTTGATCAGCAGTGAATTTCATCCATTCTAACCAAAGGTTACGTTCTGAAAACCCTACCTCAACAGCCACAATATCTTCAAAAGTGGGATTGGCAATAGCCATCATGTCAGTAAGTTTATTGAATGTAGGGGCCAGTGAGTTAGTATTTTTTGGGGCCCCCACAAAATGGCGGGAGAAGATGAGTGGAGGTAGATAGATCCCATAAGAAAACTGATGATAGCTAGACCCACCCTTAAACCACATGTCCATAATGTACATACCTTCATCAGTAGGTCTAGGGTTGTCAATAGTAAGAGAAAGCTTAATAATTTGTGCAGGAACACTTTTCCTATAACAGTGTCCAACCTTATGAAAGGTCATACAAGTAAGCAGTGATTTACCATTTTGGTCCACTGTTTTTCAGGGTATTTTCTAGTTTATAAGCCCAGTCAGTATTAATATTCCACCCTACCACTCCCCAGAATGCACACTTAACCCCCCAACGTGAGTCAGTAACATATATATATATGTCTTTAGTTTTAGGAATTTCTGAGGACCAATGGCACAGCCTTGGGATATCAATTGATGAACAGTCCACAATGTCACAATACTCAAAGGAGAAGGTGGCAACTTGCACACTGCTGGAATTATACCAAAGGGTAGCATACTATCGGTCTTTTCTGGATTCCAATTGAAGGACAGCCTTTGCGAGGGAGTAGTCCAGCTTAACGTCGTGTTCGCAAAGAGGTGTCGGGGGTGCTGTTTACAGCAGGAGTGTCATTTACAGATGGGTATGGGCAGAAAGTGTCGTGAACCCAGAACACATCATCCCTGTAGACCCAGTTAGAAATGATCCATACAGGGAGAAAAACTAGCAGCAGCAGTGCCAGTAAGAGAATGATAAAGTTGGTAGAATGCTGCAATGAGATCATCATGTTGTTCCACTGGAGGAGGTGAAATCTGCGCAGGGAAGACTTGCTTCTGGGGTTTTAGGTTAACCCTCTTCAAGCGACTTGCGTGGATCCAAACAGGAAACTCCTCAGTGAGTGCAGCGGGCCTGGGCACAGCGATCACAGTAGTGGGAAGGCCAAAGGGGAAATCCGTCTGCTTCCGATCCTTGGAAAGCTGCTGGATAATCACCAGGCTGGAAAAAATGGGTAGGAATCTGTGGAGAGAAAGGAGAAGTGCAAGACACGTTTCTTTGAACAAGCCCTAATATTTCAATTAGCTTTTGGACGTATTCCTCCTGTATCAAGGGAAAATCTACCCATGGGGCGGGGAAAGGTCATCCCGTGAGAATCTCAAAGGGAGAGCAGCCAGATGTCTGTGCATACAGAAAGAGATACTTGAAAAGAAATGCTTGAAAAGCATTCCAAATATCATTCAGCAGCTGTACTCCAATGTGATCCAAATAAGAGATAGAAAACAAGAGAAACCATGTTACCTGTACTGAATGTGGCAACATGTAACAATACCAATTCATTCACTTAGCATAGCCATGGCAAAAGAGAGACAATACTCACTTGCTTAAGGTTCTTAATTGAACAATCCAAAAGGATATGTTTTTCGTGCTTCATATAACTATTATGCACTTCAGAGAGACCATATTGATGTACTGAATGTATTCAGAAATGTATATTGAATGGATCATATGTAGGGAACACCACGAAATAAACGCTGTATAAAGTAAAACTTTTTCTTATAACCCCTAACTAAACTATATTCAGAATATAAAAGCTAAAAGTAAAAGAACATTGCGCAGTTAGGCTAGTAAGAAGTGGAAAAAGAGCTCTAGAAATGGCCAATATTATGTATCCTGGGGTACCCACTAAACTAAGACAAGTAAACATGACACAGACAAAACATAAAGTTTTAAGCGTGGAGCTATTACTCCATCTGTCAAGTGTGCAGGGCTGAATTTAACTCTGCAAATAAACACATTGATATAAAAAAACCAAAACTACAAATAATGTATATCATAACCATCTCATATTTGGAAAAAGGCATAAAGCTAATGTCTCTTTGGAGCGTCTCTATCTCTGCAGTGATAAAGAGGACCCATGGAAAACATTAGAAATATCTGTGCCAAAACTGATCTGGGATGGCTATGTATAAATCCGGAAAAACCCTTTTAAATTAGCAACATCCTAATTTCAGCTAAAACAATAGAAAGGAATTGTATTTTCCAATTTATTTTCAATTCACAACCGTGCCAGCTGTAATTATCGAGCTATATATCTCTGTATCAAGGAGCAAAAGGTCAAGAATGAAAATATCACTAGCAAGAAGTTAAAATGTCGAGCGAGCACTACGATAACCAATACCATGATATTGAGCAATGAATAAGGGAGAGCTAGCAGCTGGTATCCAGGGTTTCCCCTCTTTGCACCAAAGTCCGTCCAAAAGGGCGGCTTTGGGCACCTGCCAAACGCCAGGCATCAAATTCAGAGGAGGGGGTGGTAACAAGGACTGAAGCTGTGAAAAAAGAGAGGAAGAGAATCCTGTTCACCCTTGAGACCCAGAAGCCTATTTAAAAGAAGGACATCGTGAAAAGTATGAAGGGTAATGGGGTGACCTAGGATCAGAAAAGTAACCATCTCTACCACCATAGCACAAGCAGCCAGGGAACTTGAACAGGAGTGACTATAAAAAAAGGCAACAGAGCGTAATTTACCGCCATGTTCTCCCTTCATGGTGTTACAATAGTCCCAAACAAAGAGATAAAACATGTGGGCATAAGCAGGAAAACCCAAACTTGAGCTAGAAACCAAAGCACATCTTAAATGTCCAACATTTCATAAGTCCATCTGATAAGAGCAGTCATTTCAGAAACCAGGGTCTGTCTCAAAATCTGGTCATAGAAGGAACAAGCAGAGATCCATTGGCGGCAGTGACCAATCATAGCAAGAAAAGTAAGCATGCCTTTCTTGGTAGCTGGGCGGAGCAGAACAGCAGCAATGCAGAAAGTGCAGATTTTCCTCTGACCATGAGACAGGACAAAACCCAGGTATTTCACTTCAGATGTACACCAGTGCAGTTTATTTCATGACACCTTGTGACCACACACAGACAACCATTATAAAAGGTACAAACTATCAGCCTGACAGGTCTCCTGAATTATGGAACACAAAAGTTGTACAAAATAAGAATAGGACCATGAGGGGCAGTGCATGACTTGTAGAATAGCCCGAAGGACATTCCACACTAGGTATACTGTTGCTTAAGGGTGAAGGCAGCCTCACCAAAGGGACTAAAAATAAAACATTCTTTAGGACAATGATAGAAAAAAATCATTGGCTGCCGATGGAATGGTGGAAGAAACATAAGGGCAATGAGAATTACCAAAACATTAACAGCCCTAAATCTAGGACGAAACAGGGAATGCCATCAGCTTTGGCAACAAGAGCGATGGGCGTATTATAAGAAGAGATGGTGGTTTTGATAATGCCGGAGAAAAGTCAAGAGACAAGCAGTGGAATCTCACCTTACTGCTTTATAAAACCAAGAATGAGTAACTTCAAAGAAGCACTATAGGGGGTCAGTGGAAGCCCAAACAGAGAAGTCTGGGGGAAGGGACAAAAACATTCATGCACAGACCCTGATAATGAAAGCAAAGAACAGATTAGCTTTGCTCTGCACAAGAAAGAAAACCTCTAAAACGGAATTTTTTCTTTTTCTTGTTTCTTTTTTTAACTACAAGGGAAAGATCTTAGACTGATTCAAACAGCGCATTCAATTCATTCCACATAACAGCATGTCCTACCTCAGTAGTAAACATTGGTGACACAGAAAGATGGGAGCTGAAGGAAAAATGTCATACACACACACAGCCGTACAAGTCTCATTTGTCTAGGAGTAAGTGCCTTTATGACTCATTACAAAAGCAATATAACAATGCAAAAATATTCGCTTATCTTACCTTATAAGCGAGGTACAGTAATAAGAGACAATAAAATCTTATACTCTATAAAAGTGTTAACCTTACAAATGACAGAGTGGGCAGGGGGGTTCTATAAATAATTTCATTCTTTCCGAAAGAATGGCAGCTGCGTATATATATGAGGGGCGCTTACCGAAAGTACCCCGAGATTTTTCCCAAAAAAACTCCATAATAGAACCCAAAGCTTGAACTTAAAATAAGGGGTTGGGTACAGGTCACCACTACCCAGTGAGTATTAAAGAACAGAAA
Organism: Geotrypetes seraphini; assembly: GCF_902459505.1. Lineage (NCBI taxonomy): Eukaryota > Metazoa > Chordata > Amphibia > Gymnophiona > Dermophiidae > Geotrypetes > Geotrypetes seraphini. The sequence continues at coordinate 6,952,258 of NC_047087.1, read as the reverse complement.
AAATTCAGAAATACTCACAAAATACCGGTGATATCATCTGCCCATCGCGGACAAGCCCCCAACTGAAAAGGATTCAGGTCCCAATTCCTGCCCCATACTTTCTCTGTCTCTGTCATATGTAAGTCAGGTACCTGGGGACACATCTTAAAGACCAGAAACCATCTTTCAAAACATGTCCGTCTTTTACTATGAGTTTCACATCTTTATACGAATCAGGTTTGCCAGCATGTGATGGCATGTGACGTAAATACAAACCATATATGGATACAGGTCACATGAAACTTTAAACACATCAGCATTTTTCCTATCTAGAGATTGAAGTCCAAAAGGTAAGAAAAAGCCTTGACCAGCAGAGCTTCTTAACTAAAGCTGTCTGTAAATACGGCTTAACAAAACAATTGAATTCACTTCACTACAACTCTGTTAAAACATTCATGTCAAAGAAAGAAAGACAAACATAGATGTCCTTATACCATCTTCAAAGAAGGGAAAGATAAACAGGGCCTACCTTTGCATCTTTAAACAACATATGCCTAAGGACACTTACTAAAGTTCTGATACGTGTCCGTTCAGTGGAGGAAGTGGGGGGAGGGACCCCACTCGAGACCCGCCGGGTTTGACCCCCCGAGGTCGGACGGACCCCCAAACAGGGCCCGCCCAAGCTCTGTCCGGCCAAAAACAGGGACTAGAAACCCCCTAAACAAATTCCAACAGCCCTACCAAGGGAGATGGGTACAGATCACTCAACACCTGCTGGAGACTGAAAGAAGACTGAGGTAAATAGAGAAGGGAGTATATTATATACTGTCCCACAGTTTTGTTTTCAGTCTCCACCTGCTGGTCATGATTGGATATATACCCATTCGTAAAGATTAACCTCTACTGGTCTGGAGAGTGCTAAAGAAGTGGAATTGTCCCAATCAGAATGGTGCACACCAAAAAAGTGTCTTTCAACTCATCTGATAAATCCAAATGCCTTTATTCATCCAAAATTCATCTAATGACTTAGCGACCCGACATGCACATGTTTCGGCCTACTCGGCCTGCCTCAGGAGTCTTATGAGTCTTCGGGTGTATATTAAGAATCATACAGGATATAAAGATGCACAATCTCTCTAAATGCTGCTTTGGAATTTTGGATGAATAAAGGCATTTGGATTTATCAGATGAATTGAAAGACACTTTTTTGGTGTGCACCATTCTGATTTGTTCTGTGCTTCTGATTTTGTGGTTTTGCTCCCCCTGTTTTATCTTTGTTAGCTCTTTTAGAGCATTTAGGATTCTGTAGCCTCTCTCTAGCAGTCCCTTTCTATATGATAGGATTTCAGAGGCAGACCCCATAGATTTCTTTAACTAGAACGTCTCACCTGATTGCAGATAAGCTGCAGGAGCCTCAGCATCACCGCTCCTACGATCCATGGATGCCCACAAAGCATCTTCACAAAAAGAGATGGCCAGGTGCCCTGCCTGCGGTGAGAACAAGAAAAAGCCCAAACATTGAGAGCAATTTAAGAAACAGCAGGCAGTGGAAATGGGGTCTTTGAAAACTGTTCACCTTGTACGGATGCCAAGCAGCACAGAGCAGTCGCATCAAAAGGTGCAGGAGTTAGCACAGTGCATCCATTTTATTTGCATTTCTTGGATGGGTTTCAAGTTTTATTTAAAATTTGATATACTGCTTTAAAAAATGGTCTTGGGAGACATAACTAAGACATAAATAACATCAAAACGCATATAGACAAGTAGGAAAGGGGGAGAAAGAACAAATAAGGCCAGCGTCTTTAAATAAGAATGTTTTTAGATTCGTTTTCAATTTCCCGTAGATACAGCGGGAGAGAGTTCCAAAGACTTGGGGCAGTGACTGAGAAGATCTTTTTTCTTGTGGTGTCTTAGATGAAGTGACGTAGTGAGCGAACATTCAGAAGGTATTGATTGCTGAATCAGAGTGTAAGGAATGATTACCGTAATCTATCGAGGAATCCTGAGGAATGTAAAGTTTTTATTTTAAATGTGAGCAATAAAATTTTATAAGTGATTCTATGGGAAATTGGAGGGAGTGTGACATGATCACATTTTTTTGCATTGTATATTATTTTGATAGCCGTATTTTGGATGATTTCCAATCTTCTAATTTCTATTTGGTTATTCCTCGATACAATGAATTGCAATAGTCAAGTTGTGAGAGCAGAATGTTTAGAGATGGTGGTTCTAGAAGACTGGAGGGTAAAGACTGGAGGAGAGGTATAAATGGAAAGGAGGATGAAACTCCAGACAGACAAAAAGCAGCACAAAGAGGAATGACGAACATTAGGGAGACTCAGAGTCAGGTTTCCAGCAGGCAGAGTTAGGACATCCTTTTCAAACCATACAAATTGAGTCTCAGCTGCAGAACACAAAGCCTGGTCTTTACCTGTCCGGTGGGTTAAAATAAGAAGCAACCATTATACTCTGGCAAAAGAATGTCAGCAACAGATCAACCACCTGCAACAGATACAAAAATGACTCTTTTGCAAGAAGGGGTTATCTTGGAAAGCTAATCACAAATTGCATTAAGTTAGTCCAATAAAAAAGGGGGGGTTTTCCCATTAATGTTTTCACTTCTACGTATTACCTTTATGGCACAAAATGAATAAAATCATTGGCTATCAGTGATTTTAAATAAAGAAGTGTAGCTAAATCTCGAAAACTAAATCCAGTAATCGACTGATCCCTTGAAGGACTCCTCAACTCCCCTGCCCACGACCGATAGATTACAAAGAAATGTATATTGATACAAGATCCTCAGTATGTGTCTCATTAGGACAAAAACTTGCATTGTAAAATCTTTTTCTGTAACTGTGACAAATTTCATCAAATCTAATCTTCAGTTTATATACCGGATCATTTCCCGAAGGAACTCGACTCGGTTTACAATTCATTAAAGATAGAAATGACATAGTAATAGACCATATGGAGAAGGGCATGAGAGAGATTTGCATATAATGGAGGTGACAGGCATGTAAATCTGCTTCATACATATTCATTAGGGCTACCCTGAAAACCTGACTGGCTTGTGGTCCTCCAGGACAGGGTTGGTAACCAGAAAGTGGAAAGGAGAAATTAGGTTCTTACCTGCTAATTTACTTTCTTTTAGCTTCTCCAGACCAGTAGAGGTTAATCTTTACAAATGGGTATATATCCAATCATGACCAGCAGGTGGAGACTGAAAACAAAACTTTGGAACAGTATATACTATACCCCCTTCTCTATTTCCCTCAGTCTGCCGAATAGCCAAGCAGAACCAAGAACTGGAAAACAGAAAGAAAACAATACTCTGAACCGGAGTAACAACTAACATAACCAAATGCTGTTGGAAAATGCAGAGGAGAAATACCCGAAGGAAAATGTCCCCACAGCTCGCCAGCTAAGCCAGCCGAGCCACAGCCGCTGTTCTTTAATTCTCCCCGGCCCTAGAAAAATACTAGAACCCGCAGCAAAAAACAAAAACTGCCCGCGAAACAGCCCCAACAACAACAACAACAGACAGACAGGGTGGGGACCTCTACTGGTCTGGAGAAGCTAAAAGAAAGTAAATTAGCAGGTAAGAACCTAATTTCTCCTTCTTTAGCACTCTCCAGACCAGTAGAGGTTAACTTTACGAATGGGACGTACCAAAGCAGTCCCTCTCACGGGCGGGACCCCCGAAGGGCCGATACCAGAACACGCTCACCGAACACCGTGTCCCGACGCGCCTGAACATCTACCCGATAATGTCTAACAAATGAATGCAAGGAGGACCAAACCGCAGCCTTACAAATATCCACTGGAGGCACGAGCGACGACTCAGCCCAAGAAGCCGCCTGACCCCGAGTGGAATGAGCCTTGAGAAACTCCGGAACCGGCTTCTGTCTCAGAAGATAAGCGGAAGCAATCGTCTCCTTGATCCAGCGCGCAATAGTAGCTTTAGAAGCGCCAGCCCCCCGACGAGGACCCGTCAGAAGGACAAAGAGATGATCGGAGACCCGAAATTCCCGGGTCCGCTGAACATAAGAGCGGAGGACCCGACCGACATCCAACTTGCGCAGCTGCCGTTGCTCAGAAGAGCCCTCCCGACTACCCAAGACCGGGAGGACCACCGACTGATTGACATGAAAAGGAGAAACAACTTTCGGCAGAAAAGAAGGAACAGGCCGCAAAACAACCCGCTCCCTCGAAAATTCCAAGAAGGGAGCCCTACAAGAGAAAGCCTGAAGCTCAGAAACACGCCTAGCGGAAGTAATGGCCACCAAAAAGACTGCCTTCAGAGTAAGGTCCTTCAAAGAACAGCCATCCAACGGTTCGAAAGGCGGGCGCACCAAAACCGAGAGAACCAGATTGAGATCCCAAGAGGGAATCGAGGGCCGTATGGGAGGCCTGAGCAACTTGGCCGCCCGAAGAAAGCGAATCACATCAGGAATGGCCGACAAACGCTGACCTGTCACCAGCCCCCGAAAAGCCGACAGGGCCGCCAGTTGAACCCGGAGAGAAGACCAAGCCAGGCCTCTATCCAGGCCATCCTGCAAGAACTCTAGAATGTTAGGCAGGGAAGCGCGAAAAGAGACCACTCCCCGCGCCCGGCACCATTCCTCAAAAAGACGCCAAACCCGCACATAAGCCCGAGAGGTAGAAAGCCTCCGGGACCCCAAAAGTGTAGAGATCACCTTATCTGAATATCCCTTCTTACCAAGGCGACCCCTTTCAAGAGCCAAGCCGTAAGACAAAAGGGAGACGGGTCGAACATGGGAATGGGACCCTGCGTCAGAAGATCGCACACGAGAGGCAGAGGAAGAGGATCCGCCACCAGATGCCTCACCAGATCCGCATATCACGGACACCGAGGCCAATCCGGAGCCACCAGAACCACCAGCCCCGGATGGCGAACAATGCGAAGCAGTACTCTGCCCACTAATGGCCAAGGAGGGAACACATACAACAGCCCCTCCATTGGCCACGGTTGGACCAGAGCATCCAGACCCTCGGCCAGACCGTCCCTGCGACGACTGAAGAAGCGGGGCACTTTGGCATTGCCACTCGTGGCCATCAGGTCCATCAGGGGCTGCCCCCAAGCCTGCACTATCAACTGAAACGCCACGTCGCCGAGACACCACTCTCCTGGATCCAAGAAGTGACGACTGAGGAAGTCCGCCTGAACATTCTCTACCCCGGCTATGTGAGAGGCCGAGAGGTCCAGAAGATGTGACTCCGCCCAAACCATGAGCCGAGCCGCCTCCTGCGCCACCTGAGTGCTCTTGGTGCCCCCCTGACGATTGACATAAGCCACCGCCGTGGCATTGTCCGACAGGACTCTGACCGACTTGCCCAACAAAAGGGAGTGGAAAGCCAACAGCGCCAGCCGGACCGCTCTGGTCTCCAACACGTTGATCGACCAGGAGGCCTCCTCCGCGGACCAGGTGCCCTGAGCTGAGTGACCCAAACACTGAGCCCCCCAACCCAGGAGACTCGCATCCGTAAGGAGCACCGTCCACTGCGGAAGATCCAGACCCACCCCCTGAACTAGGTGAGGGGTCCGGAGCCACCAACGCAGACTGCAGCGCGCCAAGCCTCGCAGGGGAACCGGAACATCCATCCCGTGCCTCTGGGGAGACCACCTCCGGAGCAGAGCATACTGGAGAGGACGCATGTGGGCCCGCGCCCACCTCACCACGTCCAGGGACGCCGCCATCGACCCCAAGACCTGGAGGAAATCTCGCGCCCGAGGACACCGGGACGCCAAAAGCAGGCGAATCTGAGATTGCAATTTGCTCACCCGGGCCTCTGGGAGGAAGACCTTCCCCAAGGAGGTGTCGAACAGAACCCCAAGGTACTCCAGACGCTGAGCCGGGACCAACCGACTCTTGGAAAGGTTGACCACCCAGCCCAGCGACCGGAGAAACTCCACCACCCGAGCCGTAACCCGGGAGCTCTCCTGCAACGACTTTGCCCGAATCAACCAGTCGTCCAGGTAGGGGTGTACCAGGATGCCCTCCGACCGCAAGGCTGCCGCGACGACCACCATCACCTTGGTGAACGTCCGGGGAGCCGTGGCCAGACCAAAGGGAAGCGCACAGAACTGATAGTGCCGACCCAAGATCGCAAAGCGAAGGAAGCGCTGATGAGAGGCCCGAATGGGAACATGCAAGTAGGCCTCCGTCAGATCAAGAGAAGTGAGAAACTCCCCCGGCTGAACCGCCAGAATGACCGACCGCAGCGTTTCCATGCGGAAAGACGGAATCTTGAGAACTCTGTTGATCCCTTTCAAATCCAGGATGGGCCGAAAGGTCCCCTCCTTTATGGCCACCACAAAGGGTCTGACGAAAAGCCTGCGTCTTCCATGGAGTCTGACATGGAGAAGCGAGAAAAAGGTCCGGCAGAGAGCGGGTGAACTCCAGAGCGTAACCGTCCCGCACCACCTCAAGGACCCACTGATCGGACGTGATCTCGGCCCATTTGGGGAAAAATTTGCGCAGCCGGGCCCCCCACCGGAACCAAAGGGGGCGCCGGCAAGGAGTCATTGCGCAGGACGGGAAGCGGGGGAACCGGCGGAGGGATTCCCTGCCCCCCGACGGGCCCCCCCGAAAGGGCTGCATGCGCTGGAAGAACCGACCCCGGGAAAACCCCGGAGACTGGAAAGAAGCAGCCCCCACGCCCAGGGCGATACTTGCGAAATTCCCGCAAACGCCCCCGGGCCGCACCCCCCCGAGACGCCGGGCGGGCACGGTCCTCCGGCAGACGGGGAACTTTCGAGTCCGACAGAGTCTGAATCAACTTATCCAAGTCCTCTCCAAATAAAAACGACCCCCGAAAGGGAAATTTAGTAAGCTTAGTTTAGGACGCAGCATCCGCCGCCCAAGCGCGCAGCCACAACACACGCCTTGCGGCCACGCCAAAAGCCATAGACTTAGCCGAGATCCGCACCAAGTCATACAGAGCATCCGAGAGGAATGAGGCAGCCATCTCAATCTTCGCAACCTCCTGATCCACCAGAGACCAGTCGTCAGACTCTCGATCCAAGACCCGCTCCGCCCACCGAAACACGGCGCGAGCGACCAGTCCCCCACAAATAGCCGCCTGGACCCCAAAGGCAGAGACCTGAAAATTTTGCTTAAGGATGATCTCCAATTTGCGCTCCTCAGAGTCCCGCAAGGCAGAACCGCCCTCAACAGGCACGGTATGCCGCTTGGAAATTGCCGAGACCACCGCATCCACGACTGGCGAAGCTAACGTAGCCCGATCCCCTTCAGGAATGGGATACAGGCGAGCCATGCTGCGCGCCAGCCGAAACGGCGTCTCCGGCGTTTTCCACTGCTCCAGAATAATATCCCGAATATACTGATGCATAGGAAAAGAGCGGGAAACGGAACGGATCCCCCGTAACAGGGGGTCCCCCACACGCGGAGTCCCCGGCGGCGCGTCCTCAAAACGCCAAACCGAAGAAACCTGCTGAATAAGGTCAGGCAGCTCATCTTTCTGAAAAAAGGCGCACAACGGACGCCTCGTCACTGGAGAACGGGAAATCCGACAACCCGCCGCCAGCTTCCGTCCCCTCCAGAGGGTCCTGGAATTCCTCCGAAGGGTCCAGGTCCTCCTCCAGACCGACACGTTCCTCCGACCACAAATTCTCGTCCCACTACACCCGCGGACGCTTGGACAAGGGAGGCGGCGGAGGGGACGTCACGTCAGACGAGAGAGGCAAAGCCACAGGGAGCGCGGAGGAAACCCCACCCCCCGAAACCCCCTGGGCGCAACCGGGACCCCCAGCCGCCTGAAAATAGGCTCTGCATAAAGAAAAGAAAAAATTCAGGGGAAAACCCCCCGAGGGTCCCAAGGGACTCCCTGCCACAGCAGGGGACCCAGCAGAACCTTGCCCCTGCATAGTCAAAACAGGGGGAAGGTCACCTGAGGTGGAAGACAAAATGGAGGGGCCAGACAGAGAAGATGGCGGTTTTCCCGCCAAAAAAGCTCCCTCCATAGCCTGAAGCGGCTGAGAAACCTGAATAGTCTCAGCCGCTAAAGCAGGCAAGCCGGCATCAGCTGTCAAAAAATCAGCTGAGAGGGAATCCTCTAAAACCCGACCGTCGGCGGCTCGGGGATTCCCTCCGTGGGCGGACAGAGAAGACCGGGCTTCCCCACCGTTCCCTGCCGACTCGCGAGGCACCATCGGCGGGGAGCTCTGGGCGCCTGCAGCCGCTGCCGACGGAGCTCCACCACCTCACCGACCCAAACCGCCGAGTTCAGGCCGGCCGCGAGTGCCTCGCGGCTGGACTAAATTTGTGTCCTACTCCCCCGGAGAAGGGCACAATTGCTCCATACGCGACCTAGCTAGAAAAAAGTGCCGGTTACATGAAAAAATACAGTAAAATACAGTTTTCTTAAAGGGAAACAACCCTCCAGACCAGCACTACCTCAGGATTTTTTTTTTTTTTTTTACAGAACAGACTCCACAGGCTCTCGAAGCAATATGCCTTGCTTGACTTAGGGGGCAAGGCTTACTGCTGAGGCTCCTCTAAAAAAATGTGGGGAGGTGGAGGAAGTGGGGGGAGGGACCCCGCTCGAGACCCGCCGGGTTTGACACCCCCGAGGTCGGACGAACCCCCAAACAGGGTCCGCCCAAGCTCCGTCCGGCCAAAAACAGGGACTATAAACCCCCTAAACAAGTTCCAACAGCCCTACCAAGGGAGATGGGTACAGATCACATCAACACCTGCTGGAGACTGAAAGAAGACTGAGGGAAATAGAGAAGGGGGTATAGTATATACTGTTCCAAAGTTTTGTTTTCAGTCTCCACCTGCTGGTCATGATTGGATATATACCCATTTGTAAAGATTAACCTCTACTGGTCTGGAGAGTGCTAAAGAATGATAATTTATAAATTGTTGTAATCCTTGAGTGACAAGATCTAACAGCATCCCAACATAGAGGGATTGAAGGATCGAATATTCCATAGAGAAATTTAAAAACAACACACACGCCTGTGACGGACTGGAAGTCTCAACAATGGGGACACATGGTTGTACTTTCTCTGTCCGGATACTAGTATTAGTTGCTTTAGGATAAAAACTTGCACTCTAACTATGGCAGATTGGAACCTGTTAACTGTACTGTGTATTATGCGTATTAACCTGTAACCTGTCCTGAGCACTTTGGGGAGGAAGGGATAGAAAATGGATTAACCAAATAAATTGCTTGCCTTTCAAAGTGCCTCATAGTGATTCGGTTTTACTTGCCACCTGACCCTTCATTACCAACTGATTCTGCCCCCCACTTGCCTCTTTATCTTGTCCCTTCAAGTCTGTGGTTAGGGCATCAGTTTGGATTGGTGAAACAAAAGCAGTTCGATCCTCCTCTCGGCCTGCGGTTATTGCCTGCAGTCTCTCAGAAATTAGTGCAATCTGTGGTGGAAGAGCTTCAGCAGACAGAGAAGGAAAAACAAGTTCAAGAGAAAGCAGCAAGGAAAAGAGGCTCAATTAGCTTCCACAAAAAAAGGTGATAGTAACTTTCCAAGACTGGCGATAAAAAGGCATCTCTCTTACTACTATTATTATATAGAAACATGATGGCAGATAAAGGCCAAATGGCCCATCCAGTCTGCCCATCCGCAGTAATCATTATCTCTTTCTTTCTCCGAGAGATCCCATGTGCCTATCCCAGACCCTTTTGAATTCAGACACAGTCTGTCTCCACCACCTCTTCCAGGAGACCATTCCACGCATCTACCAACCTTTCCGTAAAAAAAGTATTTCCTCAGATTACTCCGGAGCCTATCACCTCTTAACTTCATCCTATGCCCTCTCATTGCAGAGTCTCCTTTCAAATGAAAGAGACTCAACTCATGCACATTTATATTACGCAGGTGTTATTATTTCCATAGCGCTACCAGACGTATGCAGCAATGCACAGAGTCACAAAGAAGACAGACCCTGCTCCAAAGAGCTTAAAAGAAAGCCCTCACTTGGCTTTTAAGCCTCAAGTTTTGATCTGGACAACAATTACAGTGGTACATTTTAAGGCCAGGCTGGAAGATCGGTGCTGCAATGCGAAGGAATGGGTTCAATTCCTGGTTAGTGTTCACTCTCCTCAGATGACTACTGTTCCCATCAAGCAATGATTATAGGTCTATGACTATAGGTTTCCGTCAGTGCAATAACTGAGCTACAACTACAAGTGGGTAGGATGCATTTATGGATTATCCTGACATTTGGGAGGGTGCAAGGGAGTGGGCAGAGTCTAGATTACTGGTCATCGGTTAATCCAGAAGGTAGGATAATCAAAGGTTGGTTAATTGAGACCCTGCTGTAATGGTTGATGGACTTTTCCTCCAGAAATATGTCCAAATAATTTTATCCAACTATGCTAATTTCTTTTACCAAATCCTCTGGCATGGAGTTCCAAAGTTGTATTTATTTAAAATATTTATCATCGGCCTGAAACCTAGGCGACTTACAATAAAACATTCATGCACAGGGTGAAAAATTATTTTCTCTTACTGGTTTTAAAAGTAATTTCTTGGACTGCCCCCTAGTCTTTGTACTTTCTGAAAAAGTAAACAATTCATGTTTACCCATTTCACTTCACTTAGGATTTTATAGACCTCTATAGCGCTCCTTAGCCATCATCTCTTCTCCAAGCTGAAGAACCCTTAAACTCTTTAGCCTTTCTTCATATGAGAGACATTCCATCTCTTTAATCCTTTTGGTTACCCCTTGAGATGGATGGCAGGAGCCTATGGGAGACTTTTACAGGTTGTGAGACCTATTCCTACATTTTGCTGAAGTTGTTAGTCACGGGCTTGTGCAAACTAGTTTCAGTTTAGATGCTGAGATGCTAATGTGTTATATAGAAAGGCCTTAATCATATATCAACCCTATAAATGTAAGCAAATAAGATGGAGGGAAGATAAGTTGATCAATATATGGTCAAAACATCAATTCTAATGTTATTCAAAACTTTGAATGAAAGCCAAAAATGGCATTTAATATAACAAATCTAAATTAAATTATTTATTAAAAATATCATCATAAGTGTCTAAATCATTATAAAAATAAAGTCTTGATCCTTATTGAGTATTCAAAGAAAATTGTGTAGTGGACATATCGTAAATTATACAGACTTCAATCTTGAGAACCTCTTATGATAAATACCATTCCAGGTTCCTGTCTTGTATATTATTATAATCATTTATGTCCACCACCCCCTACCACAATTAATTTTTCTTTTAATTTATTTATTATAAGTTACATTTAATATCCTATGATTATTATAATCACTCAAGTTATTAAACTTACTATTATAAATACTAGCTTAAAAATTAGGATTAGAAATCTAATTAATTAATTGCATTTGGTATCCTAAATATTATGATCACTCAATTTATTAGGTTAACTATTAAAAGTACTGGTTTTAAATATTTTGAGATTGAAGAATTCTTAAATATATAAAGTGCTTGTGCAAAAAGCCTAATTAATTGATATGCATGAGACTTAATTGATTGGTGTTCATGAAACTCGTGAAAATTCCACTATGTGTAAAGAAACAAAAAACTAAAAAGACATATTTATAAAAAGTGCATAATGCTTAAATTCTTTTGGACAGTGTGAATAAATTATATAAACTATACGTGACATAAATCATGTAAACTATATATGACATAACTTATCATTTAATTAAAAAGGCAACACTTAGCTTGCTGTATGGTGGAGCCTGCCACCATCAACATTGATATGATAAAGAAGCAAAAACACTCCATCCGGGAACCTAAGAACTGATAACGTGATGCTGTACCCGTGTGAAGAATGGAATCTTCAAGAAGAAGAACGTTCTAGACGCTAAGCCTGTTCAGGGCCCCCCAGCGAAGAATGGAGAGGAAGTTAGATAGGCATTTGGATTATCCAATAGGGGGAGGTCTTACTAGAACGAGATACTTTCTGTATAAAACCCCCTGCTCTGGCAGTCTCTTTAGAGAAACTACGCTATGCTTACAGAAAACGTTCAAAAAAGATTAAATACTTTGATTGAGTGGGCGAATGAAGAAGCCACAGCCATAGCCACTAAGATTCTTTTGTATGGCCAAAAAAATGGGCGAACAAAAATGGCATGTCTGTAGCCCTAAATAATCGTAGAAAGCTGATGAGATAGTGGAGACATTTGTCCTTTGATATCGAGTACAGAAAGATGCCGGCACTGTTGGTATGAGGTCTTTTCTCTCCATTGTATATGTCCAAATTGATTTATTTCTGATTTGACAAATGCTGCTATAATACTAATTATTAGAATAATAAAAAAGTTATCTGTTTTGGAATATACAATGTAATATTTGGGGTTTTTATTGTTATATTTGGGTATTTTCTCTCCATCACATCGGACACTCCCAATGAAGAAAAGTTAGCAGCCTTTTACTTCACCCTTATTTGTAATGATTCTAAACAGAGCACTTGGTCCAGTCAGCTTGCAACATTTACTGGTTGCTTGTCTTCTCCCTGGATGCAGAGCCACATACCTTCAAATCTGCTGGAATCTGCCATCAGATGTCTCATTTCTTCTAGCGCAGCTTTCAGCAAACTGATGGGCTCTTCGGACTGGTCTACGTCCATCTCCACTACTGACCCACCTGCACGGGAGAGAGAAATGCGCTCTATTAATTCATTGCTTCCTGCGTCTTTGTTGAGCCAGATGTGGGACCTGGGAAACAGCTGGAGAAAGACGGAAAATAAAGGGAAAGACTCGCAAATCGAAAAGAAATAAACAAAGTCGGAATGCATTCGAACACATCAAAGGCTCAGTGGAAAAACTGCAAAGCAAAATGATCCTGGCTCAAACCCCCAGCCCCCCCTGATAGGGATAATTGTCTACAATGCCATGTATTATCCAAAAGTGAGAACATTAACACAGCAAATGCTAAACTTCATGCTATGACCCGCTTATCCCTGAAAGTCCCATTCACAGCGAGTCAGCATGATCAATTTGTTCATCCTCAGTCCAAACTTTAAGATGTCATCATACACATACAAAACTCTTGAAATGTTTCACGAACCCAGGTTTGGAGACTACTTTAAACCAAATGGAAAATGAAATACTGCAGGTCATTTGCTTGTTTGTCTGAACTCAAGCGTAATGCCTGAGAATTAAGGGATTCTTTACTGTGGATACCATATTATCTAATATCACTAAGGCAGCTGCTTCTGTCTTCTCAGTGTATAACTTTCACAGCATTTAAAAGATTTGCTTTAAAAATAAACCCCCACAGATCTGCTGGGTTTAGGTACGTTGCTGCTGCTCCCAGGGTGGGTGGGAAGGGGGGAGGGAGGATGGGAGGGGTTTGGGGTTGGTTATAGCTGTTTGAGATTGGTTGGCTGGTATTCTTGTAATTGTGCTATATTGTTTGGAAATCTTTAATAAAAATGATTTAAACATAAAAATAAACCCCCAAATGGAGCTTAGGTCCGATCTGCAAACCCATGCAACCACCCAAGGTGCCCTGGAGAAGAAGAAAGGGTGTATGCACGTTCACAAAGACTGAAGGTGGGAGGGTGTCACCTCACACCATGACCAAACATCGTTCACCTTCCAGCAGTTTCTGCTTCTGCAAGTGACAGCCCTGGATATATTCCGAGTACACACTGGCTGGGATTTTATCTGCTCTGCAAAATGAAATCATAAAACATCAAAACAGAGATCCTCACACCCCCTTTAAGAAATGAAACGCATCGAGATGCTTAGCCTAAAACACAGGTGTCAAAGTCGGTCCTCGAGGGCCAGAATCCAGTCGGGTTTTCAGGATTTCCCCAATGAATCTGCATGAGATCTATTTGCATGCACTGCTTTCAATGCATATTCATTGGGGAAATCCAGAAAACCCGACTGGATTCCGGCCCTCGAGGAGGGACTTTGACACCCCTGGCCTAAAACATACCAACCCCATAAGAGAGATTTCTACAAGAGTCTGAAGATAGACCTTTATTTTAGACAGTCCACCTTTGCCTCTGTCCTACAAAAGGGCAGCACACACAGACTACCCTCTACTCTGTAAACCAGGTAACTAGCCAGTTCTCTTACCTCTTTAAAGCGTCTATGAATGCCATCCGTGAATCTGTACCCTTTGGCAGCTGAAAGGTAAAAGCAAGGAAAAATGGAAATACATTCACTTTCATAAACCGATCTCCAAAGTAAAAAGCAAATGAAATGCATACTGACCACGCGTGGCTTCAGCAATGTAGGAAGGAAGCGGCCAGTGAAGTATGGTCTGCGAAAAATGCTAGGAAAGACCAGAAATGTCAAAATCAGACCAAATGAACACAGAAGCGCTCTGCAGGTACACTCGAGAGAGAAGTAGAGACTGAAAACACGGCAGAAGGGGGGGGGGCTCAGACCAGGCTAGAGTAAATGCCCCAAGTCAGTGTAGAGAAAAGGAGGCCCTCAGGGGGAAGGTCTGAGTGAAGAGGGCTCCATGCTAAGCTGAGGAGAGGATCAGGGAGGCCGTGTGGATCAAGCTCACCCCTCCAGAGATAACCAATCGCTGTACTGGCCTAGGCGAGGAACCAGCCCTAGAAAGAGAGCGCTGACAGACACGCTAACTGCTCTTACCACATCCGCTGGCAAAGAGTTCCAGAGCTCAAGTATTCTTTAAATGAAAAATATTACCTCTTATTGGTTTTAAATGTATTTCCATGTAATTTCATTGAGCATGTCCAAGTTTTTGAAAGAGTGAAAAAAATCGATCCACTTGTACCTGTTCTACACCACTCAGGATTTTGTAGACTTCAATCCTATCTCCCCTCAGCTGAAGAGCCCTCACCTCTTTAGTCTTTCCTCATACGAGAGGAGTTCCATCCCCTTTATCATCTTGGTCGCTCTTTTTTGAACCTTTTTTAATTCCGCTATATCACTTTTGAGATTCAGCGACCAGAAATGAACGCAATACTCCAGGTGAGGTCACGTCGTGTCCTTTGTACATTATCATTTATTCTAGGGCATATGTAGTCTTTCAAACTAGTGGGATCGTGCCTACTTCCAATGATGCAGAACACTTTATGTGGGTGAGAAGTGAAATGGTGGAAAAGGCATACAGGAGGCCTCGAGTGTATGGCATAATGAGCAGCCAAACCACCCTGAGATCCATCAACTGGTCCCTCACTAAAACACTGCTCCCAGTGCACTTACAACCTCCACTACAGGCAAATTAGCTGTCTCTGCAACCAACCAGTTATGGCTTCAAACTCAGCTGCTCCCCCAAATTTCTCAGCATCATTCCTACCCATGACACTGAGCTCCTAAAGCTGCTTCTCCTTAATTTTGAGCTTTTTCTTTTGTAATAATTACCCTTCCTTGAAGGTGGGGGAGGGGGGCAACTGGACTTCTCCAGATATCCCCTATGTGAAGGAACTAGTTGGCCAAGACCAGGGGATGGGAGACACTTGCACGGCTGCCATTCCACCCAGAGACTTGGCTGCCGGAAAACAAAGCAACGCTGCATGGATTATTAGTCTACCATATGCTGAAGAAAAAACACACTGGGAAGCTACAGGCCGCAAGCTCTGTTCTCCATCTCCTGATACATTCTGGGGAAAGATAAGGAAAGTCTTACAAAATCACTGACTTTGTGACTAATTTGCAGAGAGATTCCATGCTTTATATCAATTTTATGTATCCCCCCCGTTCCTTTTCCTACAGTTGAAGCAACAATTATATACCTGGCCTCCATCACACTAGCTGGTATTTTCCCTGTATTTTCAAATATGTTGATAGCCTTTTCCACATCCTGGAGTGCCTGGGACTCTGGCTTTCTCATGCAGATAACAAAAGGAGAGAAAAGATCCCATAATGTAAGAAATCCACTTGCTATTGTGATGAAGTTTACTTATTTGTTATTGTAAATTGCGTTATTGAATTGTTGAAAGGCTTTATATCAAGATATCAAACTGAGTAAACCAATAAACCAATTAACATAACATATATATGAACACACACAGTGAACCGAAGAAAAACACACCAGAATATTTTTTGTCGTATCTTCCACAGAACTCAGTCAATTCTTATGAAATTCAGTGGGTCGTGTTCTGAATGAAGTGGATGTAAAATGTAAATATTTCCCAATCAAACCACAACCCTACCTGAATTGTGAACTGAATAAAAACACATAAAAAAAGTTTTATGGAGTAAAGTTAAAAAGTAAGGTTTCAGTGAAGCAGATGCTCCCTTTGCACGAAGGAAGACCCTCAGCCTTGGCCGCCACTGATCAATGGACGGGTCAACATCGCTCTGCTTCAGTTCAGCCCAAACAGAGATGAGGCGCTGTTTAAGGTCTTCACTGTCTAGTAGACACGTTGCTGTATCGGCCCCCAGCTCTGGTAGTCAACTGCATTTAGGCCTGGACCAATGAAGTCTGGGGTCAGCCCCTGGAGCAGTTCTATGGTGTCCTTTGCCCAATGTGCTGGGGCATTGTCCAGCTGCAACAAGAGGATGTCCTGGTAATATACGACATTAATCTTAACCCCAGGATCAATGAAGAATAGATCTGTGAATCCGAGTTTTGAGACTGTAACCGAGACCATGACGGATTGGCTGAAGGTTGGATGGGTCTGTAGTAGGCATTTGGTATTAGCCTCACACTTCACACGTATAGGTGATCATTCTGTGTGTTAATTGGTGGAGCTACTGTAAATATATTTTCCTCTGTAAATCAGATGAAGCTGACGCTGTGCTCTGGCTACTTGGTCAAAAGCCGCTTGTACTGTTTTAGGCCTGTGTCTTTGTTGTGTTAAGTTAACTCTTGGGTACATTTTAATTTCAGATTATCCTAACCCTAGTTGTCTGGCTTATTCCTGCTTCTCTTGCTATTTGGTGAGTTGTTCAGTGTATTTGCAGCACGTCCTCCTGGCTCAGTACAAGATCGCCTACAATGTCATCCGCTGCGTGGCTTACGATCCACAGTGCCCGTTGCTCGGATCTTGCATAGAACCACATCAAGGCCTTTTTGTTCCAACCCTTCTGTGGGAACTCTTTCAACTGCTGTAACCTTTTAGTAGTACCAAGTTCTTTATCAGAATTCAGTCTATTGCAGTGAAAACCATCTTGATACAGAAACTGTTTACAAACCATCATCTGCACGAATCCCATAGCAACAATTAATTTTCACAAGTTGTCGTGTGGTAGGAAATATTTTCAACATAGTACGTACACATCAACTTCACTTAGGACACGATGCACTACATTTCATAACTATCGGCCGAGTTCTTTGGAAGATACAACAAAAACATTTTGGTGGGGGTTTTCAGTTCTTCTAGCTCAGGGATCCCAAAGTCCCTCCTCGAGGGCCGCAATCCAGTCGGGTTTTCAGGATTTCCCCCATGAATCTGCCTGAGATCTATGTGCATGCACTGCTTTCAATGCATATTCATTGGGGAAATCCTGAAAACCCGACTGGATTGCGGCCCTCAAGGAGGGACTTTGAGACCCCTGTTCTAGCTTAATCATCAACATATATCTTTTGGGCACTTACAGTTTAGGACATCAGCCTATCACGGCTGACTGTAAAAGCATGTAGTCTACACCAAGCAAAGATATCATGGCCCCACCTTCATGCCCACACATAGCAAAATGGGAGACTGTTTCACAGTTTTAAGCACATACATTGCAAACGCTTGCAGTGCTCTGAGGCAGTAATATGCTGAACAGGCAGATGTGCTGCAGTAGGGAAGAGTGTGGTGCAGCCTCAACAGCCTGAGATTGTGGGTTCAAACACATGCTGCCACTTAATCCCCCCACTGGGACAGACAGGGAAAATGATTGAGTACCTGAATAAATTAATATAAACTGTTCTGAGTTCCCCTGGGAGAAAATTGAATGAATAAATACCTGGGCACTTTCCTTAGCTGAAGATAAATCTTCAAACAATCCCATATCTTCAATAGAAACCTAAAAAAGATTGCATGTCAAAACATAGTAACATAGTAACATAGTAGATGACGGCAGATAAAGACCCGAATGGTCCATCCAGTCTGCCCAACCTGATTCAATTTAAATTTTTTATTTTTTTTTCTTCTTAGCTATTTCTGGGCGAGAATCCAAAGCTTTACCCTGTACTGTGCTTGGGTTCCAACTGCCAAAATCTCTGTTAAGACTTACTCCAGCCCATCTACAACCTCCCAGCCATTGAAGCCCTCCCCTGCCCTCATCAAATAGTCGATGACTGGCAACTTTCTGGTTCGTCAGCTTCCTTGTTTTCCTTTGTACTTTCAACTGAGACTTAGATCTGGCACCGTGAGTCTCCATTCACTGCCTCCCAATAATTTATTTTATATTCTCCTTACTTATCTAGTCTGGTCTTTCTAGTGAAAGTCATGACCAAGGCTCCTTTCTGGACCCTGCAACATGGGCTCTACATCCAGTCACTAACTGCCTCCCACTAGGGCGTGTGAACATGGCTTTTGCAGCCTCAACCAACCCAGGGAGTGATCGACCGAACTCAGTTTAAACTAGGACGTTTCTACACAGGGAATCTGCACCACATTCGATTCCAGATCGGCTCTTACGAGGACACTTAACTACTGTGTTCTTAAAACAAGAACACTGTTTGGGTGGTTTGGGGGGGATGATTTTTGTTCATAGCTAGATTGTAAGTGTCTATGAGAGGTTTCAGGACTTGTGGTTGTATTTGACTTTTGCATTTTACATTGTGTTTTCAGTTGTCTTCTTGCTTAAAAATCCAATAAACATGAAACTTTACTTTAAAAATAGGTTAATAAAATTTTGTGGTGACTTACCGTATTTGCCGGCGTATAAGACGACTGGGCGTATAAGACGACCCCCCAACTTTTACAGTTAAAATATAGAGTTTGTTATATACTCGCCGTATAAGACTACCCCTTCTTCCGATTCGCGACCCCCCCCCCCCCAAGCCGGCAAAAACAGCTTTGCACCGCAGGCCCAGCCGCCCAAGACGAGTTGGAGGCCCCTACCCGCCGCATCCTGCACGTGGGCAGACTCAGCACAAACGCTGCTGATGGCCCCAATCGACACGCTGACCTCCCCGCGCACGCTGACCATCTTCTCTCTGCCTGCACTTTCCCCGCGGCCCTCTTCGGCGACTCAGCAGGGGCAGCGATCAAGACAGGCTGCAAACGTCGGGACCTTCCCTCTCTGAGTCCCGCCTATTTTGTTTCAACTTCCTGTTTCCGCATAGGCGAGACTCACAGAGGGAATGACTGCCTGTCTTGATCGCCCGAGGCTGGGAGGAACAGAAGATTTCTGCAAACACCATCGGGACAGAAAATTTAACGGGTCCATCTCGCCGATCCTGTGCGGACCGGCAGGAATTTTCTGCGCACCGGCACCGCGGACCGGCGGTTGAAGAACTGTGATGTAAACAGTACCCAGGGTATAAGACGACCCCCGACTTTGGGGAGGATTTTAAGGTACTGAAAAGTCGTCTTATACGCCGGCAAATATGATAGTTAGGATTTTTCTGGATGTTTCTAGAGCTACTCAATGTAGAAGGAAAGAGTTTTTGAGGTTAAAACTTAGAGTTTTGGCCCTAGAGGCATCTTTTTATTTAAAATTTCCTTGTAAATGTTTAGTTAAGTTACATGATGTTGAATATGTTTTCTGGGATCCCATTCAACTACAACAATTTCTAGTAGCAGAAATAGTTTTATTTCTTATTTTTCTTGTATGTTTCATCGCTAAGATATTGAGGAGAAAGTATCCCTTAAACAGTAAAGAATGATACAAGGTTTGCGTAGGTGAACTGAGAATTATTTCCTTATCTTTTCCTTTATTCTTCTTTTTGTTGAATTTAGTATCCTGATCCCCTTTTTGCCCTTGTATTATTGAATAATGTAATATTCAAATTATAATTAAAGAAAAAAAAAAAAAATCCAATAAACAAAAACCCAAGAACACTGAACGAAGCCGTTTATGAGCATGCCGCAAAGTGACGCTAAGATACAAGAAAGAGAAAATCACTAGTCACCTTGAGATCTGCCAGTCGGGTTTTGGCCAGAGTGACGTATTCCAGCAGCAGCGGCCGATACTTTGTTTGCACAAATGGAGGATAGAGGATATGGACCTTATGCAAGAGAAAGGCCAGATTAGACAGAATTCTATAGGTCTATTCATCGTATCACGTATGGTTTAACTCAGAGCACCGTGATTGAAGGCGGCGGCTGGGAACCAGGGGAGCTATGGTTCAAATCAGTGTATTGCAAACTGTGGGCCGTGGCACACTAGGGTACCGCACGAGATTCCAGGTGTGCTGCGAGATGCCAGATGACTGCCTCTCGTGGAAAGAGGCACATCCTGTAGGCAAGTCAAGCGGCGCCAACACCGCTCCTCCTCCCACACTTCTTCCCTTCTAGCACCCCCTACTGGCGGCTCAGGGACCGTCTGGAGGGCCTTTGCGCATGTCGACATGATGATATCACGCATGCACGTGATGTCATCGTGTTGATGTCCACGCACCATGCACCGGATGCCCTCGAGCCGTGACCACCAGTTTAGTGTGCTGCGGCTTGGCAAAGTTTGCGAGACACAGGTTCAAATCTTACTTCTCCTACAGCCTTAGGTAAGTCTTGTCACCCTTCATTGCCTCAAGTACTTAATAACGGGTTAATATTGAAAAGCACTTTTAAGGTTAGGTTCAGAGACTAACTATATTATTGCTTTGGGGTGGGGAAACCCTACCAGTAAATGAGAAATGTGGCCCAACTGTATTCACTTATCTATAGGGAGGGCCAAAAGTTATGCAACTAATTTATTAAAAAATTGATATACTGAACACGGCCTACACAGTTTACAAAGTTTAAGGAGAAATTAGGTTCTTACCTGCTAATTTACTTTCTTTTAGCTTCTCCAGACCAGTAGAGGTTAATCTTTACAAATGGGTATATATCCAATCATGACCAGCAGGTGGAGACTGAAAACAAAACTGTGGGACAGTATATACTATACTCCCTTCTCTATTTCCCTCAGTCTGCCGAATAGCCAAGCAGAACTAAGAACTGGAAACAGAAATAAACAATACTCCGAACAGGAGTAACAATTAACATACCCAAGTACTGTTGGAAAATGCAGAGGAGAAATACCCGAAGGAAAATGTCCCCACAGTTCGCCAGCTAAGCCACAGCCGCTGTTCTTCAATTCTCCCCGGCCCTAGAAAAATACTAGAACCTGCAGCAAAAAACAAAAACTGCCCGCGAAACAGCCCCAACAACAACAACAGACAGACAGGGTGGGGACCTCTACTGGTCTGGAGAAGCTAAAAGAAAGTAAATTAGCAGGTAAGAACCTAATTTCTCCTTCTTTAGCACTCTCCAGACCAGTAGAGGTTAATCTTTACAAATGGGACATACCAAAGCAGTCCCTCTCACGGGCGGGACCCCCGAAGGGCTGATACCAGAACACGCTCACCGAACACCGCGTCCCGACGCGCCTGCACATCAACTCGATAATGTCTAACAAAGGAATGCAAGGAGGACCAAACCGCAGCCTTACAAATATCCACTGGAGGCACGAGCGACGACTCAGACCAAGAAGCTGCCTGACCCCGAGTGGAATGAGCCTTGAGAAACTCCGGAACAGGCTTCTGTCTCAGAAGATAAGCGGAAGCAATCGTCTCCTTGATCCAACGCGCAATAGTAGCCTTAGAAGCGCCAGCCCCCCGACGAGGACCCGCCAGAAGGACAAATAGATGATCGGATTTCCGGAACTCCCGGGTCCACTGCACATAAGAGCGGAGGACCCGACCGACATCCAACTTGCGCAGCTGCCGTTGCTCAGAAGAGCCCTCCCGACCACCCAAGACCGGGAGGACCACCGATTGATTGACATGAAAAGGAGAAACTACTTTCGGCAGAAAGGAAGGAACAGGCCGCAAGACAACCCGCTCCCTAGAAAACTCCAAGAAGGGAGCCCTACAAGAGAAAGCCTGTAGCTCAGAAACACACCTAGCGGAAGTAATGGCCACCAAAAAGACCGCCTTCAAAGTAAGGTCCTTCAAAGAACAGCCATCCAACGGCTCGAAAGGCGGGCGCACCAAAACAGAGAGAACCAGATTGAGATCCCAAGAGGGAACAGAGGGCCGTAGGGGAGGACTGAGCAACTTGGCCGCCCGCAAAAAGCGAATCACATCAGGAATGGCCGACAAACGCTGACCTGTCACCAACCCTCGAAAAGCCGACAGGGCCGCAAGTTGAACCAGGAGAGAAGACCAAGCCAGGCCTCTATCCAGGCCATCCTGCAAGAACTCTAGAATGTTAGGCAGGGAAGCGCGAAGAGAGACCACTCCCCGCGCCCGGCACCACCCCTCAAAGAGACGCCAAATCCGCACATAAGCCCGAGAGGTAGAAAGCCTCCGGGACCCCAAGAGCGTAGAGATCACCTTATCTGAATATCCCTTCTTACTAAGGCGACCCCTTTCAAGAGCCAAGCCATAAAACAGAAGGGAGACGGGTCGAACATGGGAATGGGACCCTGCGTCAGAAGATCGTCCAAGAGAGGCAGAGGAAGAGGATCCACCACCAGATGCCTCACCAGATCCGCATACCACGGACGTCGAGGCCAATCCGGAGCCACCAGAACCACCAGACCCGGATGACGAACAATGTGAAGAAGTACTCTGCCCACTAATGGCCAAGGAGGGAACACATACAACAGCCTCTCCGTTGGCCACGGTTGGACCAGAGCATCCAGACCCTCGGCCAGACCGTCCCTGCGACGACTGAAGAAGCGGGGCACTTTGTGTTGCCACTCGTGGCCATCAAGTCCATCAGGGGCTGCCCCCAAGCCTGCACTATCAACTGAAACGCCACGGCGCCGAGACACCACTCTCCTGGATCCAGGAAGTGACGACTGAGGAAGTCCGCCTGAACATTTTCTACCCCGGCTATGTGAGAGGCCGAGAGGTCCAGAAGATGGGACTCCGCCCAAACCATGAGCCGAGCCGCCTCCTGCGCCACCTGAGTGCTCTTGGTGCCCCCCTGACGATTGACATAAGCCACCGCCGTGGCATTGTCCGACAGGACTCTGACCGACTTGCCAAACAAAAGGGAGTGGAAAGCTAACAGCGTCAGACGGACCACTCTGGTCTCCAACACGTTGATCGACCAGGAGGCCTCCTCCGTGGACCAGGTGCCCTGAGCTGAGTGACCCAAACACTGAGCCCCCCAACCGAGGAGACTCGCATCCGTAAGGAGCACCATCCACTGCGGGAGATCCAGACCCACCCCCTGGACCAGGTGAGGGGTCCGGAGCCACCAGCGCAGACTGCAGCGCGCTATGCCTCGCAGGGGAACAGGAGCATCCAAACCGTGCCTCTGGGGAGACCACCTCCGGAGCATAGCATACTGAAGAGGACGCATGTGGGCCCGCGCCCACCTCACCACGTCCAGGGACGCCGCCATCGACCCCAAGACTTGGAGGAAATCTCGCGCCCGAGGACACCGGGACGCCAAAAGCAGGCGAATCTGAGATTGCAATTTGCTCACCTGGGCCTCTGGAAGGAAGACCTTCCCCAAGGAGGTGTCGAACAGAACCCCAAGGTACTCCAGATGCTGAGCCAGGACCAACCGACTCTTGGAAAGGTTGACCACCTAGCCCAGCGACCGGAGAAACTCCACCACCCGAGCCGTAACCCGGGAGCTCTCCTGCAACGACTTTGCCCGAATCAACCAGTCGTCCAGGTAGGGGTGTACCAGAATGCCCTCCGACCGCAAGGCTGCCACGACGACCACCATCACCTTGGTGAACGTCCGGGGAGCCGTGGCCAGACCAAAGGGAAGCGCACAGAACTGATAGTGCCGCCCCAAGATCGCAAAGCGAAGGAAGCGCTGATGAGAGGCCCAAATGGGAACATGCAAGTAGGCCTCCGTCAGATCGAGAGAAGTGAGAAACTCCCCCGGCTGAACCGCCAGAATGACCGACTGCAGAGTTTCCATGCGGAAAGAGGGAATCTTGAGAGCCCTGTTGACCCCTTTCAAATCCAGGATGGGCCAAAAGGTCCCCTCCTTCTTGGGCACCACAAAGTAAATGGAGTACCTGCCGGTGCCCCACTCCGGAGGGGGCACTGGAACAACTGCCTTGAGATCTAGCAAGCGCTGAAGGGTCTGGCGAAAAGCCTGCGTCTTCCAAAGAGTCTGACATGGAGAGGCAAGGAAAAGGTCTGGCAGAGAGCGGGCGAACTCCAGGGCATAACCGTCCCGCACCACCTCCAGGACCCACTGATCGGACGTGATCTCGGCCCATTTGGGGAAAAATTTGCGCAGCCAGGCCCCCACCGGAACCAAAGGGGGCGCCGGCAAGGAGTCATTGTGCAGGACGGGAAGTGGGGGAACCGGCGGAGGGATTCCCTGCCCCCCGACGGGCCCCCCGAAAGGGCTGCATGCGCTGGAAGAACTGACTGGAAAACCCTGGAGCCGGGAAAGAAGCAGCCCCACGCCCAGGGCGATACTTGCGAAACTCCCGCAAACGCCCCCGGGCAGCGCCACCCCGAGACGCAGGGCGGGCACGGTCCTCAGGCAGACGGGGCACCTTTGAGTCCGTCAGAGTCTGAATCAACTTATCCAATTCCTCCCCAAACAAAAAGGACCCCCGAAAGGGAAATTTAGTAAGCTTAGCTTTGGACGCAGCATCCGCCGCCCAAGCGCGCAGCCACGCCAAAGGCCATAGACTTAGCCGAGATCCGCACCAAGTCATAAAGAGCATCTGAGAGGAACGAGGCAGCCATCTCAATCTTCGCCACCTCCTGATCCACCAGAGACCAGTCATCAGACTCCCGATCCAGGACACGCTCAGCCCACCGAAACACGGCGCGAGCCACCAGCCCCCCACAAATAGCCGCCTGGACCCCAAAGGCAGAGACCTGAAAATTTTGCTTAAGAATGTTCTCCAACTTGCGCTCCTCAGAGTCCCGCAAGGCAGAACCGCCCTCAACAGAAACCGTTGGCTGAGCTATTCAATCTCTCCCTAAGTAAGGGGAAAGTTCCCCTGGACTGGAAATTAGCTAATGTCGTTCCTCTGCATAAAAAGGGTTGCAGGGCAGAGGCTGCGAATTATAGACCGGTAAGTCTCACATCAATAGTGTGCAAACTCATGGAAACACTAATTAAAAGCAAATTGGACATGATCTTGAATGAAGGGAATCTTCGGGATCCCAGTCAGCATGGATTCACCAAGGGTAGGTCCTGCCAATCCAATCTCATCAGCTTCTTTGACTGGGTAACAAGAAAGTTGGACTTGGGAGAGTCTTTGGACGTCGTGTACCTGGACTTCAGGAAAGCTTTTGACAGTGTCCCACACCGCAGGCTGCTAAGCAAGATGGAATCGATGGGGTTAGGAGAGACACTAACTGCATGGGTCAATGATTGGCTGAGTGGCAGACTTCAGAGGGTGGTGGTTAATGGTACCCTCTCTAAAACATCGGAGGTGACCAGTGGAGTGCCGCAGGGCTCGGTCCTGGGTCCACTCCTTTTCAACATATTCATAGGGGATCTGACTCAAGGGCTTCAAGGTAAAATAACACTATTCGCCGATGACGCCAAACTATGTAATATAGTAAGTGAATGCAGTTTACAGAATTATATGGCGCAGGACCTGCTTACATTGGAAAGTTGGTCCTCAACCTGTCAGCTAGGCTTCAATGCTAAGAAATTTAAGGTCATTCACCTCGGAAGCGGAAATCCATGCAGGACGTACTTCTTGAACGGAGAAACTTTAACTAGGACTTCAGCAGAACGAGATTTAGGAGTAATCATCAGTGCAGACATGAAAACTGCCAATCAAGTGGAGAAGGCTTCATCTAAGGCAAGGCAGATATTGGGTTGTATCAATAGAAGTTTCGTCAGCCGAAAGCCTGAAGTCATAATGCCGTTGTACAGGGCCATGGTGAGACCTCATCTGGAGTACTGTGTGCAATTCTGGAGGCCACATTACAGTAAAGATGTGCGCAGAATTGAATCGGTTCAACGGACGGCCACCAGGATGATCTCGGGGCTCAAGGGTCTCTCGTACGAAGAGAGACTGAACAAATTGCAGCTCTACACTCTTGAGGAAAGTAGGAAGAGGGGAGACATGATCGAAACATTTAAGTACCTCACGGGACGTGTCGAAGTGGAAGATGATATTTTCTTTCTCAAGGGACCCTCGGCCACAAGAGGGCACTCGCTCAAACTCAGGGGCGGAAAATTTCATGGCGACACCAGAAAGTATTTCTTCACAGAGAGAGTGGTTGATCATTGGAACAAGCTTCCAGTGCAGGTGATCGAGGCAGACAGCGTGTCAGACTTTAAGAATAAATGGGATACCCATGTGGGATCCCTACGAGGGTCAAGATAAGGAAATTGGGTCATTAGGGCATAGACAGGGGGTGGGTAAGCAGAGTGGGCAGACTTGATGGGCTGTAGCCCTTTTCTGCCGTCATCTTCTATGTTTCTATGGTATGCTGCTTAGAAATCGCCGAGACCACTGCGTCTACGACTGGCGATGCCAAAGTAGCCCGATCCCCCTTTGGGATGGGATACAAACGAGCCATGCTGCGCGCCAAGCGAAACGGCGCCTCCGGCGTTTTCCACTGTTCCAGTATAATATCCCGAATATCCTGATGCATAGGAAAAGAGCAGGAAACGGAACGGATCCCCCGTAGCAGAGGGTCCCCCACACGCGGAGTCTCCGGCGGCGCATCCTCAAAACGCAACACCGAAGAAACTTGTTGAATCAGGTCTGGCAGCTCATCTCTCTGAAAAAGGCGTACCACTGACGCCTCTTCGCCGGAGGACGGGAAACCCGACACCCCGCCGCCAGCGGCCGTCCCCTCGAGAGGGTCCTGGAAATCCTCAGAAAGGACCAGGTCCTCATCCAGACCGACACGCTCCTCCGACCATAAATCCTCGTCCCACGACACCCGCGGACGCTTGGACAAGGGAGGAGGAGGAGGGGACGCCACAACAGACGAGAGAGGCAAAGCCGCAGGGAGCGCGGAGGAAACCCCACTCCCCGAAACCCCCTGAGCGCAACCGGTACCCCCAGCCGCCTGAAAATAGGCTCTGCACAAGGAAAAAAAGAAATCAGGAGAAAAAACCCCCGAGGGTCCCAAGGGACTCCCTGCCACAGCAGGGGACCCAGCAGAAACCTGCCCCTGTTTTTCCAATACAAGGGGAAGGTCACCTGAGGTGGAAGACAAAATGGAGGGGCCAGACTGAGAAGATGGCGACTTTCCCGCCAAAAAAGCTCCTTCCATAGCCTGTAGCGGCTGAGAAACCTGAACAGTCTCAGCCGCTAAAACAGGCAAGTCGGCATCAGCTGTCAAAACATCAGCTGAGAGGGAATCCCCAACAACCCGACCGTCGGCGGCTCGGGGAATCCCTCCGTGGGTGGTTGGGGAAGACCGGGCTTCCCCACTGCTCCCAGCCGACTCGTGAGGCACCATCGGCGGGGAGCTCTGGGCGCCTGCAGCCGCTGCCGACGGAGCTCCTCCACCGCACCGGCCTGAACACCGCTTGCACAGGCCGGCCGCGAGTGCCTCGCGCCTGGAGCACAATGAGCACTTTTTCCCTTTAGAAGTGCTCATTGCTCCATACGCGACCTAGCTATAAAAAAGTGCCAGTTAGATGAAAAAATACAGTAAAATACAGTTTTCTTAAAGGGAAACAACCCTCCAGATCAGCACTACCTCAGGATTTTTTTTTTTTTTTACAGAACAGACTCCACAGGCTCTCGAAGCAATATGCCTTGCTTGATTTAGGGGGCAAGGCTTACTGCTGAGGCTCCTCTAAAAAAATGTGGGGAGGTGGAGGAAGTGGGGGGAGGGACCCCGCTCGAGACCCGCCGGGTTTGACACCCCCGAGGTCGGACGAACCCCCAAACAGGGCCCGCCCAAGCTCCGTCCGGCCAAAAACAGGGACTATAAACCCCCTAAACAAATTCCAACAGCCCTACCAAGGGAGATGGGTACAGATCACATCAACACCTGCTGGAGACTGAAAGAGGACTGAGGTAAATAGAGAAGGGAGTATATGATATACTGTCCCACAATTTTGTTATCAGTCTCCACCTGCTGGTCATGATTGGATATATACCCATTTGTAAAGATTAACCTCTACTGGTCTGGAGAGTGCTAAAGAATAGTAATATTCAGCTGCTAGCTAGATAACTTTAAGTGCACCACCTAAATAGGAGTTCTAACGTTATTACTAACTAATCCACATAGGTTCATGGCTATATACCCAGAGGTCCAACTTAGAAAGGCTTTGGATTTCCTTGTTTATGGACCAGTGGAATCATATCTGGTTAAGTGCGGGATGGAGAAATTAGGTTCTTACCTGCTAATTTACTTTCTTTTAGCTTCTCCAGACCAGTAGAGGTTAACTTTACGAATGGGTATATATCTAATCATGACCAGCAGGTGGAGACTGAAAACAAAACTTTGGGACAGTATATACTATCCTCCCTTCTCTATTTCCCTCAGTCTGCCGAATAGCCAAGCAGAACCAAGAACTGGAAAACAGGAAGAAAACAATACTCCGAACAGGAGTAACAAATAACATACCCAAATGCTGTTGGAAAATGCAGAGGAGAAATACCCGAAGGAAAATGTCCCCACAGCTCGCCAGCTAAGCCAGCCGAGCCACAGCCGCTGTTCTTTAATTCTCCCCGGCCCTAGAAAAATACTAGAACCCGCAGCAAAAAACAAAAACTGCCCGCGAAAACAGCCCCAACAACAACAACAACAACAGACAGGGTGGGGACCTCTACTGGTCTGGAGAAGCTAAAAGAAAGTAAATTAGCAGGTAAGAACCTAATTTCTCCTTCTTTAGCACTCTCCAGACCAGTAGAGGTTAACTTTACGAATGGGACGTACCAAAGCAGTCCCTCTCACGGGCGGGACCCCCGAAGGGCCGATACCAGAACACGCTCACCGAACACCGCGTCCCGACGCGCCTGAACATCTACCCGATAATGTCTAACAAAAGAATACAAGGAGGACCAAACCGCAGCCTTACAAATATCCACCGGAGGCACGAGCGACGACTCAGCCCAAGAAGCCGCCTGACCCCGAGTGGAATGAGCCTTGAGAAACTCCGGAACAGGCTGCTGTTTCAGAAGATAAGCGGAAGCAATCGTCTCCTTGATCCAGCGCGCAATAGTAGCCTTAGAAGCGCCAGCTCCCCGACGAGGACCAGCCAGGAGGACAAAGAGATGATCGGACTTCCGGAATTCCTGGGTCCGCTGCACATCAGAGCGAAGGACCCGACCGACATCCAACTTGCGCAGCTGCCGTTGCTCAGAAGAGCCCTCCCGACCACCCAAGACCGGGAGAACCACCGATTGATTGACATGAAAAGGAGAAACAACCTTCGGCAGAAAGGAAGGAACAGGCCGCAAGACGACCCGCTCCCTAGACAACTCCAAGAAGGGAGCCCTACAAGAGAAAGCCTGCAGCTCAGAAATACTCCTAGCAGAAGTAATGGCCACCAAAAAGACCGCCTTCAAAGTAAGGTCCTTCAAAGAACAGTCGTCCAAGGGCTCGAAAGGCGGGCGCACCAAAACAGAGAGAACCAGATTAAGATCCCAAGAGGGAACCGAGGGCCGTAGGGGAGGCCTAAGCAACTTGGCCGCCCGCAGAAACCGAATCACATCAGGAAGAGCCGATAAACGCTGACCTGACACCAACCCTCGAAAGGTCGACAGGGCCGCAAGATGAACCCGGAGAGAAGACCAAGCCAGGCCTCTATCCAGGCCATCCTGCAAGAACTCTAGAATGTTAGGCAGAGAAGCGCGAAAAGAGGTCACTCCCCGCGCCCGACACCATTCCTCAAAGAGACGCCAAACCCGCACATAAGCCCGAGAGGTAGAAAGCCTCCGGGACCCCAACAGTGTAGCGATCACCTTGTCTGAATATCCCTTCTTGCTAAGGCGACCCCTATCAAGAGCCACGCCGTAAGACAGAAGAGAGACGGGTCGAACAAGGGAATGGGACCCTGCATCAGAAGGTCGTCCGAGAGAGGCAGAGGAAGAGGAACCGCCACCAGGTGTCTCACCAGATCCGCATACCACGGACGTCGAGGCCAATCCGGAGCCACCAGCACCACCAAACCCGGATGGTGAACAATGCGAAGAAGCACTCTGCCCACCAGCGGCTAAGGAGGGAACACATACAACAGCCCCTCCGTTGGCCACGGCTGGACCAGAGCATCCAGACCCTCGGCCAGCCCTTCCCTGCGACGACTGAAGAAGCGGGGCACTTTGGCGTTGCCACTCGTGGCCATCAGGTCCATCAGGGGCTGCCCCCAATCTTGCACTATCAACCGAAACGCTCCGGCGCCGAGAAACCACTCTCCTGGATCCAGGAAGTGACGACTGAAGAAGTCTGCCTGAACATTTTCTACCCCGGCTATATGAGAAGCCGAGAGGTCCAGAAGATGGGACTCCGCCCAAACCATGAGCCGAGCCGCCTCCTGCGCCACAGGAGTGCTCTTGGTGCCCCCCTGACGATTGACATAAGCCACCGCCGTGGCATTGTCCGACAGGACTCTGACCGACTTGCCCAGCAAAAGGGAGTGGAAAGCTAACAGCGCCAGCCTGACCGCTCTGGTCTCCAACTCGTTGATCGACCAGGAGGCCTCCTCCGCGGACCAGGTGCCCCGAGCTGAGTGGCCCATAAACTGAGCCCCCCAACCGAGGAGACTCGCATCCGTAAGGAGCACCGTCCACTGCGGGAGATCCAGACCCACCCCCTGAACCAGGTGAGGGGTCCGGAGCCACCAGCGCAGACTGCAGCGCGCCAAGCCTCGCAGGGGAACCGGAACATCCAAATCTTGCCTCCGGGGAGACCACCTCCGGAGCAGAGCATACTGAAGAGGACGCATGTGGGCCCGCGCCCACCTCACCACGTCCAGGGACGCCGCCATTGACCCCAGGACTTGGAGGAAATCTCGCGCCCGAGGACCCCGGGACGCCAAAAGCAGGCGAATCTGAGATTGCAATTTGCTCACCCGGGCCTCTGGAAGGAAGACCTTCCCCAAGGAGATGTCGAACATAACCCCAAGGCACTCCAGACGCTGAGCCGGGACCAACCGACTCTTGGAAAGGTTGACCACCCAGCCCAGCGACCGGAGAAACTCCACCACCCGAGCCGTAACCCGGGAGCTCTCCTGCAACGACTTTGCCCGAATCAACCAGTCGTCCAGGTAGGGGAGAACCAGGATGCCCACCGACCGCAAGGCTGCCGCGACGACCACCATTACCGTGGTGAACGTCCGAGGAGCCGTGGCCAGACCAAAGGGAAGCGCACAGAACTGAAAGTGCCGCCCCAAGATCGCAAAGCGAAGGAAGTGCTGATGAGAGGCCCGAATTGGAACCTGCAAGTAGGCCTCCGTCAGATCGAGAGACATCCAGGATGGGCCGAAAGGTCCCCACCTTTATGGCCACCACAAAGTAAATGGAGTACCTGCCGGTGCCCCACTCCGTAGGGGACACCGGCACCACTGCCTCGAGATCTAGCAAACGCTGAAGGGTCTGACGAAAAGCCTGCGTCTTCCATGGAGTCTGACATGGAGAAGCGAGGAAAAGGTCCGGCAGAGAGCGGGTAAACTCCAGAGCGTAACCGTCCCGCACCACCTCAAGGACCCACTGATCGGACGCGATCTCGGCCCATTTGGGGAAAAATTTGCGCAGCCGGGCCCCCACCGGAACCAAAGGGGGCGCCGGCAAGGAGTCATTGCGCAGGACGGGAAGCGGGGGAACCGGCGGAGGGATTCCCTGCCCCCCGACGGGCCCCCCGAAAGGGCTGCATGCGCTGGAAGAACCAACCCCGGGAAAAACCCTGAGCCGGGAAAGAAGCAGCCCCACGCCCCGGGCGATACTTGCGAAATTCCCGCAAACGCCCCCGGGCAGCCCCACACCTAGACGCAGGGCGGGCACGGTCCTCAGGCAGACGGGGCACCTTCGAGTCCGTCAGAGTCTGAATCAACTCATCTAATTCCTCTCCAAACAAAAAGACCCCCTAAAGGGAACTTTAGTAAACTTAGCTTTGGACGCAGAATCCGCCGCTCAAGCGCGCAGCCACAAAATACGCCGCGCGGCCATGCCATAGACTTAGCCGAAATCCGCACCAAGTCATAAAGAGCATCTGAGAGGAACGAGGCAGCCATCGCAATCTTCGCTACCTCCTGATCCACTAGAGACCAGTCATCAGACTCCCGATCCAGGACACGCTCAGCCCACCGAAACACGGCGCGAGCGACTAGCTCCCCACAAACAGCCGCCTGGACCCCAAAGGCAGAGACATCAAAATCATACTTAAGAAGAGTCTCTAACGCACGCGCCTCCGAGACCCTAAGAGCAGAACCGTCCATAACAGGCACGGTATGCCGCTTAGGAAGTGCCGAGACCACCGCGTTCCCCATTGGCGAAATTAAGGTAGCCCTACCTCCCTCCGGGACGGGATACCCAAGAGCCAAGGCGCACACCAAACGAAACTGCGCCCATAGGCCACTGCGCCAACACAAAATCCCGCAAATCCTGACGCACAGGAAAAGAGCGGGAACCAGGACAGACCCCCTGAAGCAGAGGGGCCCCCATACGCGGGGTCTCCGGCGGCGCCACTGCAAAAATGCAGCACCAAGGAGACCTGCTACACAGGTCTAAAAGCTCATCCCTCTGAATAAAAAAGCGCACCACGGACGCATCTGCTCTGGAAGACGGGAAACCCGCCGCCCCGCTGCCAACAGGCGTCCCCTCTAGAGGATCCTGGAAGCCCGCCAAAGCAGCCAGGTCCTCAACCAGGCCAACACGCTCCTCCGCCCACCAATTCGCAATCCAAGCCCCCCCGCGGGCGCTTGGATGAGGGAGGAGGAAGAGGGGACGCCAAACGAAAAGAGGGAGGCAAAGCCATAGGGGGCGCGGAGGGAAACCCCCCCCGAAACCCCCCAGGCGCACGTGGGACCCCCAAAAGTCCGCACAAAGAAAGAAAATAAATTGGGGGCAAAAAACCCCTGGGGGTCCCCAGGGACTCCCTGCCCCAGCAGGGGTCCATGCTGAAACCTGCCCCTGTGTTCGCCATACAGGGGGAAGGTCACCTGAGGTTGCAGACAAAATGGAGGGGCCAGACAAAGAAAATGGCGAAGTTCCCGCCAAAAATGCTCCCTCCATGGCCTGTAGCGGCTGAGAAGACTGAACAGTCCCAGCCGCTAAGACAGGCAAGTCGGCATCAGCTGTCAAAAAATCAGCTGAGAGGGAATCCTTCGGGGAATCCCTCCGTGGGCGGTTGTGGAAGACCGGGCTTCCCCACTGCTCCAAGCCGACTCGCGAGGCACCATCGGCGGGGAGCTCTGGGCGCCTGCAGCCGCTGCCGACGGAGCTCCACCACCTCACCGACCCAAACCGCCGAGTTCAGGCCGGCCGCGAGTGCCTCGCGGCTGGACTAAAATTGTGGCCTACTCCCCCGGAGAAGGGCACAATTGCTCCAGACGCGACCTAGCTATAAAAAAGTGCTGGTTACATGAAAAAATACAGTAAAATACAGTTTTCTTAAAGGGAAACAACCCTTCAGACCAGCACTACCTCAGGATTTTTTTTTTTTTTTTTTTTTTTACAGAACAGACTCCACAGGCTCTCGAAGCAATATGCCTTGCTTGACTTAGGGGGCAAGGCTTACTGCTGAGGCTCCTCTAAAAAAATGTGGGGAGGTGGAGGAAGTGGGGGGAGGGACCCCGCTCGTGACCCGCCGGGTTTGACACCCCCGAGGTCGGACGGACCCCCAAACAGGGCCCGACCAAGCTCCGTCCGGCCAAAAACAGGGACAATAAACCCCTAAACAAATTCCAACAGCCCTACCAAGAGAGATGGGTACAGATCACTCAACACCTGCTGGAGACTGAAAGAAGACTGAGGGAAATAGAGAAGGGAGGATAGTATATACTGTCCCAAAGTTTTGTTTTCAGTCTCCACCTGCTGGTCATGATTAGATATATACCCATTCGTAAAGTTAACCTCTACTGGTCTGGAGAGTGCTAAAGAATCAGCATTTATCCAGCTAAAGATAGGACTCCATTGCCAATTCCAGACTTTGTTCCTTTCATCTATGCCTGAAATAAATTATTTGAATTTGTCCGCCAACCCGCCTTCAATCCATAACTCTACTCCCCACTGCCCACCATCCCAGCCAGCTGATTAGCCGTTCCCCTTAACCTCCTGCTGGTCTTGTCTTTTTAGATTGTAAGCTCCTTCAAGCAAGGACTGTCTTCTTCATGACTCTGTACAGCGCTGAGTACGTCTGGTAGTGCTATAGAAATAATTACTAGTAGGGGCGAATATGTGGAATAACTGGTGAGTTTTATGGCTCTACGTCATTCCCTTCTTAGGTGGGCTGAGACCTTTCCAGCAGCTGCTCCTACTATGTCATTATGTTATCTGAATTGTAACTCACCTTGAGCACAGCTTTGGAATGATGAGTAACTAGATCTAAAATCCAAATTTTATTCCATCTGGTCTCTTCAGCAGACCCATCCTGAGCTTTGCCTAATTTTTGCTCCTGCCTTTCTTAAACATTCATTGACCATCACAATACCACCTCCAAGCATTTCACCTTCAGGTAATGGGGAGCTTCAAAGGGCACCAGGTCCGAAAGGAATTTCAAAAGGAAGATCAACGATTTCTTACTGCTGCCATGGTAGCCACTGGCATTTCCAAAGGAAATCTAGAGAAAGAAAAGATTAATGCCCCACTGGCATCCTCTGTAGAGAACCTGCACCTCCTCACTGTCCCTATCCATGCCGTGTACAGATGGCACAAATCATATCTATCCTGAACGCGCGTGAAAAATTCTTGTGTTGGTTCCATTAAAAGTATCACAGCCTACAAAACATCTCATACCTTAAACCACTCCGTGTATGACATGAACACAGCAGGGCCTTCAAGAGCAGACTGGCGACCAAGCAGAAAGGCCATAATCATGAAGTCCAGCTCATAACCCTCAAAGGCTTTGGTCAGCAGGCGATCCAGAAG
The DNA here is from genome assembly GCF_902459505.1 of Geotrypetes seraphini. Lineage (NCBI taxonomy): Eukaryota > Metazoa > Chordata > Amphibia > Gymnophiona > Dermophiidae > Geotrypetes > Geotrypetes seraphini. The sequence continues at coordinate 6,917,254 of NC_047087.1, read as the reverse complement.
ATCTAAAATGATATTGGATAGACAATGAAAGCTGCAGGATGCCTTGGACAGAGGAGTGTCAGGGATTTCAAGTGGAAACAAACAGGAGATGCACTAAAGTCAGCGATCGTCGCAAAACCTGTTTTCACTAGAGAATGATAAGGGGAAAAAATTGGTTCCCGTCCCCGCAAACAGCATGTGGAGACCACAAATTCCCTACTTCCACATGTGGGCTACCGATTCAGAAATCTGTATGTACAAGTACTACTACTACTAATAATAATAACAGTTTATATACCACAGGACCGCGAAGTTCTATGCGGTTTACAATGATTAAAAAGAATGCTACAATTGAGTAGAACTTACATAGTTGGAGATTAGTGACTAACAGTATATGAGAGCAGTTGTTGTGGGAGGCTGCAATTTTTATTTTTCATTGAAAGGCAAAAATAAACATTGGGGGCCCAAAATCTAGCTAGCAGTCATCAGTGTTTTCTGTGTGCTGCCAGCATTACACCCAGAAATTCAATGCTAGGCCATGTCTGGGCTACAGTGTTGAATTACCGGAGCTGGCAAAAACCTAGCCAGTTAAGTGTGATATTCAGCTCTGTCCGGACTGCAGAAAAAGGACAATAAAAAGGCCACTAATCAGATCCAACAGGCCCTAACTAACAAGAGGAAAGACTGCACAGGCTTACCACCTCCACCTGCTGGAGACTGAGAACAGACTGATTGTAGATGGGACTGCATAGCTCACTTGTACTCCTGCCAAAAGTCAATGTGTTCTCAGTCTCCACCTGCTGGCAGAGGAGCATAAACCCATCTGTCTGGAGGGACGATAAATACAAAAATATTTTATTTCTTTGGTTTTCTATCCTGTCCTCCCCGAAGAGCTCAGAACAGTTGCCATGACTTACAAATCCACCCTCCTATGATACAAGAGATGCAGCGCTGCTCCCTGACAAACTCAGGTACTTCATTCTAATGGCAGATGAGCTTGTGCAGCTTCTCAGTTTGGCATACCTTTAACCAGCAATTCAGCTTCAGACTGACAGACAACTAGAGTAGAGACACAGTTCAGCACATACTGCCAGTTCACCTCCTGGGTTTCCAAAACCTCCTGTAAATGATTAATCAGCTTCTGTGCATTAAGCACTACGAAGATCTGCAAAAGAAAACATGCAGTCACTTGAAACCATAATCCTGATCACCAATCCTTGTAGCAAAGCAGCTCTGCAGAGCCTTTAGACTGATTACAGGTGCACAAATGGGAAAGCCAGCTTAATTTTTTAAAATATTTTCTTGTTTAAAGTTTATCAAATATATAAAATTTTATAATGAATAAAAAGATTAGGTTCTTAACTTGCTAATATATTTTCTAGTAGATAGGTGTGTCATTCTGGACTGTAGGGTATTCTCCCCATGCTTGTGAGCCATGCAGAAGGAATCCACTACAGCTTTTCAACTCCTCCTCCTTCACCATAGGGCTCTGCTGCCCCCTTCAGTTTGTACCAAAGCAGGCAACAGCCTTATGTAGACACACATGAAGAGGAGGAAACAGGGAGACTCCCCAAAATATAGTTCTGTTCTGCTCTGAAAGGTATAACTTCAAAGACACAACTAGAGAGGGTAGGGCATGCCCTGGGATATCACAAGCTATCCAAACACCCCTTAACTCACAGCTTAATAAAGTAAAATAAATATCAATATTATAGTGAAGGAGCACCCTCAGGGTGGGATTTGAAAGCTCTTAAGAGAAGCTCAAAAGAGCTGCTCTGATGCTTACTCAAAAGCAGAGCTGGCAAATGCTATGCGGGCCAGCAACACACCATCATCTGGGTGCTCCCGTGTGCTAATTAGTGCCACATTAATTAGTGGAAAAAAAATCACATCAAAGTCAATGAACAGAGTGCCTGGAACACTGTCAATCAAAATAGCATGTGATGCCCCAAATGCCAAGCCCGCAGACCCGAAGCACAAGAAGTGAAAAATCAATCACAAAAACCTTCGTATACTTAGCTTGAAATGAAGTCAGCTTAATCAGACGATGCTGGAAGTTGCCATAGTCCTTCAAGTTCATAAGCAGGAATACAAATTAAAGCTCTGTATCCAGACGGTTCAACCCAGCAGGGTTTCAGAGCAAAAGCTCCTTCTTCAGGAACCAAACAAGATCAGACAACATCACCACTGGTCAAGAAAGTGAACGGGCTGGCAAGGCAAAGGGGGAGGAGCAGGAGATGCAGCAGCACAATTTAAATCAAACGCCACCAGTTGGCAATGTTGTCTGATCTTGGCTTTGATGTGATTTTTTTCACTAATCAAATTGGCACTAATTAGAACATGGGAGCACCCAGATGATGGTGTGCAGCTAGCCCACGTAGCGTTTGCTAGCTTTGCTTTTGATTAAGCATTAGAGCGACTCTTTTGAGCTTCTCTTAAGAGCTTTCAAATTAGAGAGTTGCGCGGGGACAGAAATCCCACCCATCCCCGTCAAAGTCCCCGTCCCCGTGAGGAATCCCACCCGTCCCTGTGAGGAATCCCCTCCGTCCCCATAAACTACAGAAATAGTTATTTCATTTAATTATGCTACTGAATTAAAGGCTCTGGTAGAAACCCATTTACAAATAAGCAAAGACACTTTATTAATTTGGAAATATTAATTGGGAAGAATACATACCTTGTAAACGGGTTTCTACCAGAGCCTCTGTTTATAAATTTTTATCAACACAACTAATATAGTACTTTATCCTGAAGCAAAAAAAAAAAAAAAAAAAAGAAATAGAATTTTTTTCCTACCTTTGTTGCCTGGTTTCTGCTTTCCTCATGTTCTCATTCAATTCCTTCCATCCACTATCTCTCTTCTCTCTGCGTCTTCCATTTGCTCTGTTACTGTGCTTCTCCCATCTCAGTCTGGCATCTCTGTCTTCTTCCCTGCCAGCGTCTTCGCCCCACTCTCTCTTCCCCATTTCCTTTCAGCGTCCTTCTCCCCCCCATCTTCCCTATGTCCTGTCAGCGTCCTTCTCCTCCCTCTGTCTTCCCCATGTGCTTTCAGTATCCTTCTCCCCCTCTGTCTTCCCCATGTCCTTTCAGCGTCCTTCTCCCCCCATCTTCCCCATGTCCTTTCAGCATCCTTCTTCCCCCTCTGTCTTCCCCATGTCCTTTCAGCATCCTTCTCCCCATCCCCTGTCTTCCCCATGTCCTTTCAGCGTCCTTCTCCCCCTCCCCTGTCTTCCCCATGTCCTTTCAGCGTCCTTCTCCACCCCTTTGTCTTCCCCATGTGCTTTCAGCGTCCTTCTCCCCCCTCTGTCTTCCCCAGTGCTTTCAGCGTCCTTCTCCCCCCTCAGTTTTACCCATTTCCCTTAAGCGTCTTTTCCTCTCCACTCCACCTTTCCTCCCTTTCTCCCTCCTTACCCCTTACCTTTGTGGCGCTTCCCCGCCCACCCGACAACAGACCAAGCCCGGTCCGACAAACCTCCCTGCCCTGAATCCAGCTGCTGTAAGAAGGTAATTTAGATTCGCAGCTACAGGGCAGGGAAGTTTGTCGGACCGGGCCTGTTGTCAGTCGGTCAGGGGAAAGCGCCACAAAGGTAAGGGGATCTGGCCGGCTCTGCACCACTCCCTAAGGCTGCCCCGGGGCGGACCGTCCCCCCTTTGGTATGCCACTGCCTCCCTTGAATTTTTCCTATCTGCCCTGCCGCAGCATACAGCCGACCGGAAGTCTTCCCGATATCAGCGCTGATGTCAGAGGGAGGGAGGGCTTTGCTTAAGCCCTCCCTCCGACGTCAGCACTGACATCATGGGAGACTTACAGTCAGCTGTGTGCTGCGGCAGGACAGATAGGGAAAAGACGAGCCTCGCGACTCGAGTACATCCAACCCCGCAGGAATCCCGCAACCCTGGGGGGGCGTCCCCATGGGATCCCCGCGACCCTAGGGGGCGTTCCCAAGGGATCCCCGCAACCCGAAGGGGGAACCCGCAGGATTCCTGTCATCCCCGTTCCCGTGCAGCTCTCTATTTCAAATCCCATGCTGAGGGTGCTCCTTCACTATAATATTGATATTTATTTTAAACTAAACTAAACCTTAAGCTTATATACCGGATCTTCTCTATAAATATAGAGCTAGACACGGTTTACAAAAATTAAAAGGGAAGTACAGTGTGAGTTGGTGGTAGAGGGAAGCGGAAATTTACATTTTTGAAAATAGCCAAGTTTTCAGGTGTCTACGGAATAGTTGGAAAGAGCCCAGGTTGCGCAGCTGGGCAGGGAAATTATTCCAGAGCTCTGTAGTTCTGAAGTGAAGAGATTTCCCTAGATTTCCACTCAAAAGCAGTGCCCTCCCTTGGAGAACATATGTAGAGCAGACCAGGTTGCTACCTTTTAAATCACCTTGGACAAAAGTAACCAAGCTTCTGCCCACGAAGAAGCCACACTTCTACTCGAATGCACCTTCACGGAAACTGACAATTGCTTTCCACAGGCAATATATACTGATGAAATAGCCCTACAGATCCATCTGGAAATGGTGGCCTTGGACGCCAGTCTGCTGTGGCGAGCCTGACTGACACGATTATCTACTGAGAATATTCTGGGACTTAGGCCACCTTTTGTACTTCCCGTTTTTCGCCTTATTTGTTCCTTCAATTTGTAAACCACTTTGACTATATTATTTTGATTTGTGCAATATGAAATACAAAATAACTATGGCTACTCCTGCATCCGACTTACATTATTCTGTACCTACAATCTGACTGGTTTGCTTTGAAAAAAAATTGAAAAAGTAAAATTGAATGGTACTCTACACAGTTTGGATCCTCTTTTCCTGGTTTAAAAATTACAACAGTAAATGCACAAGACACAGGCTACAGTGAACTTCAAAGGTAAAACTGCATTTATAAATAACCAATTTCACCTGCATCTTGTAAAAGGTTCTTCAGACTTACTTTGCGGTACAAGGTGGTGAGCAGCGGGCAGGTTTTAGCAAAATTCCAATCACCTTGCATACGTACAGCATCAGACACTGCAACAGGAGAAAACCAAGGACATATTTAATTATGCTCTTTTTCTACAGTTGCAGAGTTTAACTAAGCAGTGACTGATATGGTGGGATGCAAGATAAGAAGTTAAAAAGAAAAACAAAGGAAAAATACAACCAATACAACTTTATTCCCCCAGAGTTCTAAGGTTCTAGTTTGAATGTGCAAGAACCTTTGAGAGGACAAGACCACTACCGAGAAAGCTTCACTGGTTGCCAATGAAAAGCAGAACTCAGTTTAAGATTGTTTGCATGGTCCATAAGGCCATATACTGAGAAAACTCTCAAGAACTTTTATCTGATACACTTCTCCCTCCATATTTGCGGTTTCAGCAATCGCGGTTCGATTATTCTCGATTTTTAGCTTGCTGGCTCTCCCCCCAAATTACATCAGCTTGCATAGAGAAATCGCTGATTCCAAGCGTTTACAGAAAAAACCCCGATTCCCAGCACTTTCTTCACCGTGTTTTGCCTCTCCTTCAGGAACAGGCCAGGTCTCCCACCATGTTATTTGAGGTTTCACTATATTCACGATGGTTTTTAATAGAAAACAGCGAACAACATATGAAAAAGTTATTCACAGTTTTTCTGTATTTGCGGTTCTGTTAATCCCCCTATCACAGTGAATACGGAAGGAGAAGCGTACTAAGTTTACGTGTTCATTCTATAACTCCAGAACAACACAGTGCTTCAAGCTACCCTTTTCTGCTCCCAACAAAATCACTGAAAAAAATTATACAAGTCCACCTTTGAATTTCAAGGTCTCAAAATATGGAACCACATTATATTACATTAGAGATTTCTATTCCGCCATTACCTTGCGGTTCAAGGTGGATTACATAAGAGATAAAAAACGGAGGGTTACAATGGAAGAACATTTGTCCTTTCTAGAGAGGTAAAGAATAGGTTATGTAGTTTTTGTGTGGCGGGAAGAGGGAGGGGGGAAGGACGGTAAGTTTGAAGTTAGGGCTGTTTCAGGAATTTCTTGAAGAATGTAGTTTTTATTTCTTTTCTGAACGTCTTGTAGTCTGGTATTGTTATCAGTAGATTGGAGATTTGGTTATCTAGTTTAGAAACATAGAAAATGATGGCAGAAAAGGGCCAGGGCCCATCTAGTCTGCCCACACTAATGGCCCACCCCCTAACTACCTCCATGAAGAGATCCCACATGCCAATCCCATCTTTTCTTAAAATCTGGCACGCTGCTGGCCTCAATTACCTGTTGTGAAAGATTATTCCAGCGATCAACCACCCTTTCGGTGAAGAAATATTTTCTGGTGTCGCCATGAAATTTCCCACCCCTGATTTTCAACGGATGCCCTCTTGTTGCCGTGGGTCTTTTAAGGAAAAAGAGATGACATTTGAACGTCTCGATCATGTCTCCCCTCTCTCTGCGTTCCTCGAGTGAGTACAGCTGCAACTTACCCAGTCGTTCCTCATACGGGAGATCCTTGAGTCCTGAGACCATCCTGGTGGCCATTCGCTGAACTGACTCAACTCTCCGCACATCTTTTTGATAATGCAGCCTCCAGAATTGTACACAGTATTCCAGATGGGGTCTCACCATGGATCTGTACAACGGCATTATGACCTCGGGCTTACAGCTGACAAAACTTCTACGGATACAGCCCATGATTTGTCTAACCCTGGATGAAGCTTTCTCCACTTGATTGGCAGTCTTCATGTCTTCGCTAATGATCACCACCAAGTCACGTTCTGCTACAGTCCTTGCTAGGATCTCACCATTTAGGGCAGGGGTGCCCAACACGTCGATCGCGATCGACCAGTAGCTCAGGAAGGCAACGCGAGTCGATCGCGGAGCCCATCCCGGGCTCCGTGATAGACTCGTGTTGCCATCCTGATCTACTGGGCCGATCAGCCATCCTCTCCAGTGTTCTCTCTAGGGCCTTTTAGCTGGGCAGTCCGCCCAGCTGTCATCTGCTGCTGCTGCCGCCGCTGCTGAACATTAAAAAAAAACAAAAAAAACCGGCTTGGAGATTTCAGCCCGTAGCAAACTTATGCTCCGTGGCTCTAACGTGTGCGTGCCGGCTTCCCTTCTCTTCCCTCCGAAACCGGAAGTTATGTCCGGGGGGGGGGGGATAAGAGAAGCCGGCAAGCACATGTTGAGAGCCCTGAAGCAAGCGTTCGTTATGGGCTAAGGCGGGAGACAGGTTAGTGAAGCATTTGCTCTTCTTGCTGACGGGTCCTGCCTACTTTCTGTTTCCGCGAAGGCAGGACCCGGCAGCATTTCCCCCAATAGGTCGATCGCGATCTTGGGCCAATCAGCCTTCCTCTCCCCGACGGCAGAATTGACGTCGGGGAGAGGAATGCTGGTCGGCCGAAGCAGGGAGAGCTTGGGGCGGCGGCGTCTTTCGGGCCTGTTATTGGTGGCGGTTTGGGTCCTGGTACCGATGGCAGTGGCTTGGGTAGGGCAGGGAGAAAGAAAGAAAGAAAAAGGGCAGGCAGGGAGACAGAAGGAAAGAAGAGAAACAGAAAAAAAAGAAAGGGAGGCAGAGAGAAAGAAAGGGCAGGGAGAGAGGAAGGAAAAGTTGGGGGTGGGAACGAGATCTGGAGGAGAGGAAGCATACAGGCTAAAAGAAGGGAAGAAAGATTGGATGCACAGTCAGAGACTCATGAAATCACCAGACAAGGTAGGAAAAATGATTTTATTTTAAATTTAGTGATCAAAATGTGTCTGAATTTATATCTGCTGTCTATATTTTACACTAAGGTCCCCTTTTACTAAACCGCAATCGAGATTTTTAGCACAGGGAGCCTATGAGCATCGAGAGCAGCGCTGGGCATTCAGCGCAGCTCCCTGCGCTCTAAAAACTGCTATAGTGGTTTAGTAAAAAGGGAGGGGGGTATATTTGTCTATTTTTGTATGGTTGTTACTGAGGTGATAGTGCATAGAGTCATCTGCTTTGACCTCTTTGAAAAACCCTGAAATAGGAATGATAATTAACATTTTCTATGCGTACAGTGTGCGTTGTATTTTTTTTTAATTTTATTGTTGGTAGATCATTTTGACTTGGTCATTTTAAAAGTAGCTCGCAAGCCCAAAAAGTGTGGGCACCCCTGATTTAGGGTGTAAGTCCTGCATGGATTTTTGCGGCCAAGGTGCATGACCTTGCATTTATTGGCATTGAAACTTAGTTGCCAAGTCTTTGACCAATGCTCCAGCAGGAGTAGGTCCTGCGTCATACTGTCGGGCATTGAGCTTTTGTCGGGCACTGTGCTTTCATCTGTTGTGCTTTTGCCTACTATGTTGTATAGTTTGGCGTTATCGGCGAATAATGTAATTTTACCTTGAAGCCCCTCAGCCAAGTCTCTTATGAAGATGTTAAATAGGATCGGGACCAAGACCGAGCCCTGCGGCACTCCGCTGATCACCTCTGTTGTATCAGAGAGGGTACCGTTTACCACTACCCTCTGAAGTCTACCTCTAAGCCAGTCCTTAACCCATGCGGTTAATGTATCACCCAGTCCCATCAAACCCATCTTGCTCAATAACCTGCGGTGTGGGACGCTATCAAACGCTTTGCTGAAGTCCAAGTACACGACGTCCAGGGACTCCCCTATATCCAGTTTTCTTGTTAACCAGTCAAAGAAGCTGATCAGATTTGATTAGCAGGACCTTCCCTTCGTAAAACCATGTTGATGGGGATCTCGCAGATTCTCCTCGTTCAGGATCATATCCAATTGGCGTTTGATTAGTGTTTCCATAAGTTTACTCACTATCGATATGAGATTCACCGGTCTATAATTCGCAGCCTCCGTCCTGCATCCCTTTTTGTGGAGTGGAATGACATTAGCCGTCTTCCAATCCAACGGGACTCTTCCTGTACTTAGGGAAAGATTGAAGAGCGCGGATAACGGTTCTGCCAGGACGTCACTCAACTCCCTGAGCACCCTGGGGTGTAGTTTGTCCGGTCCCATAGCTTTGTTCACCTTGAGTCTTGATAGCTCATCATAGACACTACTGCTTGAGTGGCCAGGAGGCCATCGTATAGTTTTTTTCATTTTACTTCTTTGATCGAGGGGTGTGTGAATGGGGTGTGTGTTTTTCTATGTCTGATTGAGGTGGTTTGGATGAGGCGGTTGTTCAGGTAGGTTGGGCTGTCTCCGTTTAAGGCTTTAAATAACATACAGTAGAATTTAAATAGTAATCTTTCTTGGATTGGTAGCCAATGTGAGTTGATGTATGCTTCTGTAATATGGTCGTGTTTTCTCAATGAGTCTCGGAGCTGTATTTCGGATTGTTTGTAGTTATTTAGTCATTGTAGCAGGGCAGGGGAGGTAGAGGATGTTGCAGTAATCTAGTAGATTTAGGATTAGGGATTGTACTAAAAGCTGGAATTGTGTTTTTTAGAAGAATTTCCTGACTTGTCTTAGGTTTCTCATCACTGCGAAGGATTTCTGAATTGTTTTATTTATTTGCGGTTGCATGGTGCAGTATCGGTCTATAGTCATTCTTAGTAGTTTTATGGTAGTTTGAATGTGTTAATTTCTATATTGGTTACGGTTGGGACTTTGTCATTTTCGAGGAGGATGAATTTAGTTTTGTCTGTGTTGAGTTTCAGTTTGTGATCTTTCATCCAGGTTGCTACTGTTTCTAGTGTTCGGTGTAGTGCGTTTGTCATGGTGGTCTTTGGTTGATCAAAAGGTATGAGAATGATAATGTCATCTGCATAACTGTAGGTGGTGATGCCTAGATTATCTAGGTATGTTCCGAGAGATGCAGTGTATAGGTTGAAGAGAGTAGGGGATAGCGGGGATCCTTGTGGTACACCGCAAGGGTTGGACCAAAGTTCAGATTTTTCTTTATCTGATTTTACTCTGTATGTTCTGTATTTTAGGAAGCCTTCAAACCAAGAGTATACTTTATCTGAGATGCCTATTGCATCCAAAATTTGCAGTAGGATGTTATGGTCTACCAGGTCAAATGCTGCGGTAAGATCTAGTTGTATGAGAAGCATTTCTTTTCCTGTGCTGAGGTGTTGTCTGGCTGTGTCAATGAGGGAGTCTAGTAATGTCTCTGTGCTGAAGTTGGATCTGAAGCCAGATTGCTTGGGGTGAAGTATATTAAGGTCATCTAGATAGTTGGTGAAGTGTTTGGCTACTAGTCCTTCTATCAGTTTGACATATAGAGGTATTGAGGCAATGGGTCTGTAGTTGGATGGTTGGTCTGTTGGTCCTTTTGGATTTTTTTGGATTGGGGTGATGATGATTTCACTGAGGTCAGTTGGGAAAAGGCCGTCAGTGAGCATGGTTTGCATCCATTGCAGAAGTAGAGTACGGAATTTTGTGCTGGAGTTTGTAAGGAGATATGATGGGCAGTGGTTAAGGTCAAAGGATGCGTGGTTGTACTTTTTGTAGAGTTTATTGAGTTCAGACCATTGTATGTTGGGGAATTGAGACCATGTTCTGTCAGCTGCAGTTGATTCTTTATCTGTGGGAAGAATTGTGAGTTTGTTTAGGTGGGATGGGGTACAATTGAGGGTGGTTCTGGTATTTGTCATTTTGTTCTTGAAGTGTTCTGCTATGAGGGTGGTTGAGGGGGGTGGGGTATTGTTAGTGGTCATATAGGGTTTGGTGTCTGTTAGGTCTTTTAATATTTGGAATAGTTTTTTGGTATCTTGGGTTTCTGTGCCTATTAGATTAGTGTAATGTGTTTTTCTCTTGTCCTTTAGTAGTATTTTGTATTGTTTGTTAGTTTTTTTCCAGGCGGTTTTCGTGTGGTCTAGATTAGTTTTTCTCCATTTTATTTCTAGTCATCTGCATAGTCTTTTAAGTAGAGTAGTTCATTGTCAAACCATTGATCTGATCTTCTGCTGATTCTAGTTTTGGTTTGTAGTGGGGCTAGTTCATCAAGGATGTTGGTAGTCAGATTGTTCCACTGTGAGATGAAGTCCTTGGGGTCACAGTCCTGGATTGTTTCATCTATTTTTGTCCAGAATTTGGGGGGGTCGATGTGTTTGTGTGAGGTGTAAGTTATTTTTTGGGGTTTAGGTATAATAATAATAATAATAATTTTATTTTGTATACCGCCATACCCAGGGAGTTCTAGGCGGTTCACAGCAGATAGATTCAGTACAAACAGTGCAGTTGAAGTTGACAACAAAATGAGCAAAGCAATTATAAAAGTAACATGCTGGTTATACGTCTACAATTTAAGTGAAGGGAGCAAAAAATACATGCAATATGTACAAAGAGTACAATAAGTACAAGGAATAAGGACATGCAGTAGTACATGCACCAGAAAGTATATGCAACAAAATACATGCAATAGATACAATAAGTACATGCATACAGTTTAAGAGAAGGAGAACTGCATATACGCCAAAAGGAAGGAGCCTATAAGGAGAAGGTAAACAAGCCGTAAGGAGGGAGCCACAATCTTAGAAGGGTGAGAGGGGGAGGTCATGGGTATGATTAAGGATTCGGTCTGTTGAATAGCTGGGTTTTAATCTGCTTTCTAAAATTGAGATATGAAGGGGCATCAAGTATAATTTGGGCGAGCCATGAATTTAGTTTAGCCGCTTGAAAGGAGAAGGTTCTTTCGAAGAATCTTTTCAGGTGGCACGATTTCGTTGGTGGTATGGTTTCGTTCTTGGTCCAGTTGATGTTGAATGTGTATGTGTAGTAGTCTGACCAGAGGGATGAGGACCAGGTTCCATTAGGTGTTTGAATTTCTGGGGAGGATGCTTGATGGGTCATGAAGGCTGCGATGTCAAGTTGGTGTCCTTTTTCATGCGTGGTTTGTGGGTTTAGGATTTGGAAGGATAAGGCATTGAGAAATGATAGACAGTTTTCTGCTGGTTTGGATGCTTGGTCTTCAAGGTCTCCTAGGATGAGGTTGTATTCTGCTGTTAAAAGAGTTTTGGTATATGAAGATTTCAAATTCTGCTCTTACTGTGGTCCATTTTCCTGGTGTTATGTAGCAGAGCATGCAGTTTAGTGAGTTTTTTTTAAGTGGTGCTTGAGAGATGGCAGACAAGGAAGTCCATTTGTGGGGTGGATGTTTTTTCGAGTATATTTAGGGTTAGGGAGTCCTTGATTAAGATTGCTAGTCCTCCTCCTCTTTTTTTCTCTCTCACCTACCATTATGTCTGCATCAGATCTCTTCTTATTACCATTTATTTTAGAGAATGACATGGGGACAAATTTTTCCCCATCCCCGTCGGAACTCATTTTCCCATCCTAAAGTTCTTTTCCTGTTCCTGCCCCATTCCAAATCATAAGTGTTTGAGGCTTGTGCAGTTAAGACAGAGCTTACAGGAATGGGGCAGGACCAGATGGGGAAATTGAGTTCCTGCAGGGAACTGGGACACATTTGTCCCTGTGTCAATTGCTTTGTTCAATGTCACAGAACCTTCTTGTCGGACCATCATTAAAATCAATCAACACGTTGCGAGCCAACAATTTTTGCTGTCACTGCCCCTCCTCTTTGGAACTCGCTGCCTAATCATTCGCGGAGTGAATCCGTAATAAATCAATTTAAATCAAAATTAAAAACATTCTTGTTCCGGGATGCTTTTGGACAATCGCTTTTTACCCTAACCTACTGTTTTTTTCCCTTTTATTGTGCTCTTTTTCTCACAATTGTAGTTCTCACCCTTCTTCTCTACTGCTTGAAGATAGTCCATACATTCTATTGTGCGTCTTACTAATCCATTTTGGTATCGTTTAGTATCCCTTGCTTTTAAATTTGTTTTTATGTAATTTTTATATTGTGCATCGCTTAGAAACCTGATTAAGCGGTTTAAAATTTTTTTTTAATAAACTTGAAACTACCATGTCTGGAAAATGCTAAAAAGACATACCTCTTCTCTTTATAACTTGCATGATCGACATTCAATTGTTCTCAATGAATCCTACTGTAAGCCTTAGGAATCTTATTTTAAGCCACAATGAATCGTCAAAATTTGCAGGATATAAGAAATTGTATGTTATGGCATTTGCCCTTCTATTCCACTCCAGCCTGGGTCAACTTTCCTTTCACTGGCTTCCCTATCTTTGGCCAGGTCAGAGACTTAAGCCTTGACACCACCTATCAAATCACCCTTCGTTTCTATTTACCTTTTAGCACAGGCCTGTAAGTGAGGATCTGCGTCAGGGTGTGAATGAAAAACTGTTCCACAAAGTTCTGAGGAATTTTGCTTCTGTTCATCAGTTTCTCAAAGGTGGCTAACCTGTAAATAAAACAATGAGAACACCTAGGGTTAAATAAGAGCTGTTTCTCAGGAGGTCTCCTACTGCACTCTATTCCCATTTTAGCTGCCTGACTCACATCTCTCCAGAACTGTTAACCCAGGGGTTAAATCACATAAGGGGCCAAAATCTAAAACACATGATAAGTCGGGGGCCAAATTTTTTATTAAGATACTTATCCTCTTCCTTTATTAACGTCCAGTGTGGGCCCCAGTGTCGGTAGCAGCGGCAACTGCTCCAATGCTCACAGGACTTCTATGAGCGTCGGATTAATCACCGCTGGTGGCGCCAAAACCCACGCTACGCAGCAGCAAAGAAGGAGGGATACAAAATAAATTAAAAGACTTTTCCTCTCTTTTAGGTCCTAGTTCACGCTTGCTGTCTAACACCATCTCTGGCAGGAAACACATTTCAAATCTGACACATTGTAATCACAAAATAGAAAATAAAACTATTTTTTCTACCTTTTCTTGTCTGGTCATTTTGCTTTTGGTCCCAGTTTCTCTTTCTGATTTTGTTCATCTTCTAATTCTCTTTCCAGTGTCTGCTGTCCATTTTTTTCTCCTCTTCTCTTTTGCTCCAGTCCCTGCCTCCAACATATCGATTTTTCCCTTTCAACTTTTCTCCATTTTTCCTTTTCTGTCTCTGTCCACTCAAATCTCGCCCTCTCTCTCATCCTTCTCAAATTTTCAGCTACCTATCAATTTTCCATCTTCTCTTATTCTGTAGCTCTCCCATTTCCCATCTCACTCCTTTCCCAGCCTATTTCCTTCTATCTCTCCACCTCTCTCCTCTTGGTCCAACATTTTGCTCCCTCTCTTTTCTGTTGTTCTTCTTCCCTCCCCCCTTGATCCTGAACAATGAGATGGAAGGAAAAAAAAAAAAAAGAGAGAGATACTGCATCTCTCTCTCCTTTCCACCCCCAGGCCTAACATTTCTCCCTCCCTTCCATCTCCAGATCCAACTTCTCTTCCCTTTCTCTTCCCAACTGCCCCCCATCCCATCTCTCCCAACTGCCTCCCTCCCCCCAGGTCCACCATTTCTTCCTTTTTCTTCCCAACGGTTATCCCTTAAAGTATCTTTTTTCCTCTTCCTCCACACCACCGCAGATCCAACCTTTCTCCCTTCATCTTTCTCTCCTCACTGCCCAGCATGTCTTTCCCTCCAGTGCTGATCCCTCTCTCCTCACAGCCCAGAATGCCTTTCCCTCCAGCACCAGTCCCTCTCTCCTCACAGCACAGCAAATCTATCCCTCCAGCGCCTGTACAATGTTGCTGCCAAGCCGAAAAATCTGCCAGCCTCGGCAATTCAGCAATGTTGTACGTGGCTCCCCCTCCTGCTTTTCGCCTGCCACGGTCTGCTAGGCAACTTCCTGCTTCCACCCGGGTGGACCATGGCAGACGGCAAACAGGAAGGGGAGCCATGGACAACACTGCCAAATCGCTGCCAAGGCCAGCAGACTTTCCAGCGTGACGGCAGCATCAGACCGGCGCATGAGGGAAGACACGCTGGGCTGTGAGAAGGGGAAGTTCAGGAGAATTGCTGCGGGCCACATAAAAAGGCCAGGCGGGCCGGATTCAGGCCTTTTGTTTGACACATGTGTTAACCTATGAAATATCCTTTGACTCGATTTGCTCCATTGCTTCCATCCGCTTCAGGGCACATTTCAGGCTTCTGCTGCTCACCTACAGGTGCCTTCACTCTACATCTCCTCATTTTTTCTCTTGTTGCCTCTACACCCTTACTTACAAACTCTTATCAGGCAAACTGCTCTTATCTGCGACTTTTTCTTCCGTAGCCATCTCCCACTCTTCGCTTTCTAGCTTGCTCCGCTATAAAGGCAATTTTTGAACCAGGCACTCATACTTACAAGCTTTCAAGTTTTATTAAAAATATGATATTCCGCCTATCAAATTTCCAAGCGGAGTACAAATACATTTACATTAAAAAATAAAATCTGAGGGACATGGACGATAAGACTTACTGACATCCGGGTACATCAGGGTAGAGGAGTAGAAGTACAGAGACTAGAAAAGAGAGACGATGAGGGGAAGAACAATTGGATGGGACCTGAGATGAAAGACTTTTTACACCGGATGAGATGGAAAGATCTTTTAAAACACAGACTGGACATTTACTGCCTGTTTTCAGTGTGAAGACAGGTTTTCTCTAGAATGCTACTTGTGTATCTTTGTGAGTGCTTGTGTTTCGATTCCCTGCTGTGAAGACAGTGTTCAGTGTCCTTGGAGAACAAGCACTGTAATCAACCTGCAAATAGCAAAGGAGCACACCATACTTCCAGGAGGTAATAAAAACTCCAGAAGTGGGAGTCTATGTGAAGAAAAGAAAGTTCTAGGAACATTCCTGTCTTGAGCACCCCCCCGGGGAAGATAGAGGCGTGGACCGGGGGGGAGGGGTTAGACAAGAGGCAGATTTGCCCCTCTAGGGATAGTACACAAACAGAGCTGGAGGTGTGTTTTACAGGACAAAGAAACTTTCTGTATAAAACCCCCATGCTTGGGCAGAGTGATCAGAGAAGCGCACCATTTTTACAGAAATATGCTGGCCCTCTGTTAGTATGATTTCTCTCCATTATATATCCAGATTGATCATATAAGATTCTTTTGCTGTGTAAATGCTGCTCTAATTTTTTATACTAACACTAAAAATATTATCTGATTTGGAATATATAATGTCAGTCTGTGGTTCCTTCAGTAAGGTAGAATAAGCAGCTCTACTTCAGTGGTGACCCGGACATAATGTGATAGCTCCCTCTAGTGGCCGCATGTAAAACTGACAGAATTTTGTTTTTCAGTGAATCTCACCTCAGGACAGGTGAAAATGACAGAATTTTGGTTTTCAGTGAAACTCACCTGTCGAGGTGAAAAGTGCTCCTATACGAAAAGAGTCGTATAGAGACCATATGTATGAAATATTGTAAAAATTGTAAGTATAAAACTTCATTTTTGTACGTACGATATTAGTCTTAGTAATAGGGATAGTACAGTGTAGGGAAGCGTGTTTTTATTATTTTCAAGGCATTGTACATCTGGGAAACAAATAGGGTATAGTGAAGATCTGGATTGGATTAAGATCATTCTAGGAGCACCTCACTAGTGTGTGAGTTAGACGCGTCAGTGACACGGAAAGAGAGTGAAGTCTTGCAGACTAAAAGAACGTTTTTTTTGTTTTCTGAGTGAAGGTGCCGGAATGGGGAGTAAAAAGCTAGCAGAAATAATGAGGGGGATGATAGAGACCCCCCTGGGAGCATTCCTCAGGAAAAGCCCCTTAGGGAGGATGCTGGAGTGTTAGGACAATGTGTCCAGCATTAAGAAAAAAGATAAGAAGCAAATGATTAAGTATTGATGTTTTGTTTAAACTCTAGAGACTATCAAACCTCCGACTATCTTCTGACCAAAGTTTAGTACGGTTTACAATCATATTAAAAAAATTGGTGGAGAAACAAACTAAAACCATCAACAAGGTCAAAATCAACGAGCAACAGTAAGAACATAAGGAAAGAATGAAGTGGTTAGTTACAGCAAATGTCTGGGGTAGGAAAAAGGTGAGGAGGATGAAACATGAGGCTAGGGAATAAAAGGAAAACCCTTTCCATTCTTTTTTGTTGTTGTTAATCTGTTCTGTCAGACCCTGAAAAGAAGGCCTGCAAGAAATAATAAGCTTTTAATTGTGCCTTAAATCTAGAAAATGAACTTTCATTGCGGATGTAGTGTGATAGGGAGTTCCAGAGTGTAGGTGCCATGGCACTACCCACTGGTCTAGAATGTCTCATCTATTGCACTGGAATAATATATTATTGCATGTATTTTTAACATAAGTTTTCAACTGTTGATAATGTAGAAAAACTACAAGAACCATGCCATGAGTATCAACAAAAAGCAATTTCTTACCAGTGTTTGGCTGCCTGTAGTCTGGAAGGATCTTCTTGTATTTCTACAGCAACAGCATCAAGCAACCCTGAGCCCAAACACACAAAACATACAAACTAAGGACAAACATTCAGGTAAGATCCAACAAACAATACAGAAGTAAAACAGTAGCATCCTGCTTTAAATCTAGTAGAAGGGAGCTAAAGGTTATTCTGTAACAGGCAAAGGAGCAAGGCCCATTCACTGTGCTTTACTGCTTTAGAAATGACCCCTGTAGATTGGAAGATAATCTTCTTTCTGTTAGTTCCTGGAGTATCAAATGCTCTTGCCTGGCTTTCAAGATCATTCACGGCATCCTTCCGCCCCTAATCCCTCTATCCTTCCTCGCCCTGACGCCTGCTACCACCAGATCAGCCCACAGACATAAACTATCCTTCCCCTCTCTACACGGCATCCTCCACGCAGGCAAACTGGGAAGATCCCTCCTCTGCAAAATCACGGGCCTTTGGAACGATCTCACTATCCCGCTGCGGAACCTGGGCTCCCTCCAACCATTCCGAAAACAACTGAAAACCTGGCTTTTCTCTAGCATATAACATCTCTTCTCCTGTTTACATCCCTCTCTTTACATGCTTTTGTAAATCCTTCTCCTCTCTCTTCCCATATTTTTATTTTTATGCTTTGTAAACCATGTCGAGCTCCACTTCCGTGGAGATGATGCGGTATATAAACTTAAGGCTTAGTTTAGTTTAGTTTAGTAGGTGTTCAATCCCAACCCACAGTCCGGGAGTTGCAGAAATCTACAACTTTTCTGAGCACATATCCAATTAAGTTTCAAAGCCAAGCAACATACCTGTACAAATCCATGACAAGGGGGGTACAAGGGAGAATCCCCATCACCATAAGTAATTCATGAACCAAAGGCGGAAGGACTGGAGTCATTATGGGTCAAATTACCAGGAAAAAGTGGCCTTGACATAAGATTGGGTCTATACTATCGTCCACCTGGACAAACGGAAGCAAACGACAAAGAACTGGCAGCAGAATTGAGGCGGGAAGGCAACAACAGGAATGTGACAGTAAGGAGAAATTAGGTTCTTACCTGCTAATTTACTTTCTTTTAGCTTCTCCAGACCAGTAGAGGTTAACTTTACGATTGGGTATATATCTAATCATGACCAGCAGGTGGAGACTGAAAACAAAACTTTGGGACAGTATATCCTAGCCCCTCCTCTCTATTTCCCTCAGTCTGCCGAATAGCCAAGCAGAACCAAGAACTGGAAAACAACAGAGAGAAAAAACAATACTCCGAAAGGAGTAACAAATAACATACCCAAAAAATGCTGTTGGAAAATGCAGAGGAGAAATTCCCGAAGGAAGAAGGTCCCCACAGCTCGCCAGCTAAGCCAGCCGAGCCACAGCCGCTGTTCTTCAATTCTCCCCGGCCCTAGAAAAATACTAGAACCCGCAGCAAAAACCAAAAACTGCCCGCGCAACAGCCCCAACAACAACAACAACAGACAGGGTGGGGACCTCTACTGGTCTGGAGAAGCTAAAAGAAAGTAAATTAGCAGGTAAGAACCTAATTTCTCCTTCTTTAGCACTCTCCAGACCAGTAGAGGTTAACTTTACGATTGGGACGTACCAAAGCAGTCCCTCTCACGGGCGGGACCCCCGAAGGGCCGATACCAGAACACGCTCACCGAACACCGCGTCCCGACGCGCCTGAACATCTACCCGATAATGCCGAACAAATGAATGCAAGGAGGACCAAACCGCAGCCTTACAAATATCCACCGGAGGCACGAGCGACGACTCAGCCCAAGAAGCCGCCTGACCCCTAGTGGAATGAGCCTTGAGAAACTCCGGAACCGGCTTCTGACTCAGAAGATAAGCGGAAGCAATCATCTCCTTGATCCAACGCGCAATAGTAGCCTTAGAAGCGCCAGCCCCCCGACGAGGACCCGTCAGAAGCACAAAGAGATGATCGGAGCTCCGAAAATCCCGGGTCCGCTGCACATAAGCATGGAGGACCCGACCGACATCCAACTTGCGCAGCTGTCGTTGCTCAGAAGAACCCTCCCGACTACCCAAGACCGGGAGGACCACCGATTGATTGACATGAAAAGGAGAAACTACCTTCGGCAGAAAGGAAGGAACAGGCCGCAAAACAACCCGCTCCTTCGAAAACTCCAGGAAGGGAGCCCTACAAGAGAAAGCCTGTAGCTCCGACACCCGTCTAGCGGAAGTAATGGCCACCAAAAAGACCGACTTCAGCGTAAGGTCCTTCAACGAACAGCCATCCAACGGCTCGAAAGGAGGGCGCACTAGAACAGAGAGAACCAGATTGAGATCCCAAGAGGGAATCGAGGGCCTTATGGGAGGCCTGAGCAACTTGGCCGCCCTAAGAAAGCGAATCACATCAGGAATGGCTGACAAACGCTGACCTGTCACCAGCCCCCGAAAAGCCGACAGGGCCGCCAGATGAACCCGAAGAGAAGACCAGGCCAGGCCCCTATCCAGGCCATCCTGCAAAAACTCTAGAATGTTAGGCAGAGAAGCGCGAAAGGAGACCACTCCCCGCGCTCGGCACCATTCCTCAAAAAGACGCCAAACCCGTACATAAGCCCGAGAGGTAGAAAGCCTCCGGGACCCCAAAAGTGTAGAGATCACCTTGTCGGAATATCCCTTCTTACTCAGGCGGCCCCTTTCAAGAGCCAAGCCGTAAGACAAAAGGGAGACGGGTCGAACATGGGAATGGGACCCTGCGTCAGAAGATCGCACTCGAGAGGCAGAGGAAGAGGATCCGCCACCAGATGCCTCACCAGATCCGCATACCACGGACGACGAGGCCAATCCGGAGCCACCAAGACCACCAGCCCCGGATGGCGAACAATGCGAAGCAGTACTCTGCCCACTAATGGCCAAGGAGGGAACACATACAACAGCCCCTCCATTGGCCACGGTTGGACCAGAGCATCCAGACCCTCGGCCAGACCGTCCCTGCGACGACTGAAGAAGCGGGGTACTTTGGCGTTGCCACTTGTAGCCATCAGATCCATCAGGGGCTGCCCCCAAGCACGCCCTAGCAACTGAAACGCCTCGGCGCCGAGACACCACTCTCCCGGATCCAAGAAGTGACGACTGAGGAAGTCCGCCTGAACGTTTTCTACCCCGGCAATGTGAGAGGCCGAGAGGTCCAGAAGATGCGACTCCGCCCAAACCATGAGCCGAGCCGCCTCCTGCGCCACTAGAGTGCTCTTGGTGCCCCCCTGACGATTGACATAAGCCACCGCCGTGGCATTGTCCGACAGGACTCTGACCGACTTGCCCAACAAAAGGGAGTGGAAAGCCAACAGCGCCAGCCGGACCGCCCTGGTCTCCAACACGTTGATCGACCAGGAGGCCTCCTCCGTGGACCAGGTTCCCTGAGCAGAGTGACCCAGACACTGGGCCCCCCAACCCAGGAGACTCGCATCCGTAAGGAGCACCGTCCACTGCGGAAGATCCAGACCCACCCCCTGAACTAGGTGAGGGGTCCGGAGCCACCAACGCAGACTGCAGCGCGCCAAGCCTCGCAGGGGAACCGGAACATCCATCCCGTGCCTCTGGGGAGACCACCTCCGGAGCAGAGCATACTGGAGAGGACGCATGTGGGCCCGCGCCCACCTCACCACGTCCAGGGACGCCGCCATCGACCCCAGGACCTGGAGGAAATCTCGCGCCCGAGGACACCGGGACGCCAAAAGCAGGCGAATCTGAGACTGCAATTTGCTCACCCGGGCCTCTGGGAGGAAGACCTTCCCCAAGGAGGTGTCGAACAGCACCCCGAGGTACTCCAGACGCTGAGCCGGAACCAACCGACTCTTGGAAAGGTTGACCACCCAGCCCAGCGACCGGAGAAACTCCACCACCCGAGTCGTAACCCGGGAGCTTTCCTGCAACGACTTGGCCCGAATTAACCAGCCGTCCAGGTAGGGGTGTACCAGAATGCCCTCCGACCGCAAGGCTGCCGCGACGACCACCATCACCTTGGTGAACGTCCGGGGAGCCGTGGCCAGCCCAAAGGGAAGCGCACAGAACTGATAGTGCCGACCCAAGATCGCAAAGCGCAGGAAACGCTGATGAGAGGTCCGAATAGGAACATGCAAGTAGGCCTCCGTCAGATCGAGAGAAGTGAGAAACTCCCCCGGCTGAACCGCCAGAATGACCGACCGCAGCGTTTCCATACGGAAAGAGGGAACCTTGAGAGCCCTGTTGACCCCTTTCAAATCGAGGATGGGCCGAAAAGTCCCCTCCTTCTTGGGCACCACAAAGTAAATGGAGTACCTGCCCGTGCCCCACTCCGGGGGGGCACTGGAACCACTGCCCTGAGATCTAGCAAGCGCTGAAGGGTCTGGCGAAAAGCCTGCGTCTTCCCCGGAGTCTGACACGGAGAAGCGAGGAAAAAATCCGGCAGAGAGCGGGCGAACTCCAGGGCATAACCGTCCCGCACCACCTCCAGGACCCACTGATCGGACGTGATCTCGGCCCATTTGGGAAAAAAGTCGCGCAGCCGGGCCCCCACCGGAACCAAGGGGGGCGCCGGCAAGGCGTCATTGTGCAGGACGGGAAGCGGGGGAACCGGCGGAGGGGTTCCCTGCCCCCCGACGGGCCCCCCGAAAGGGCTGCATGCGCTGGAAGAACCGACCCCGGGGAAACCCCGGAGACTGGAAAGAAGCAGCCCCACGCCCAGGGCGATACTTGCGAAATTCCCGCAAACGCCCCCGGGCCGCACCACCCCGAGACGCCGGGCGGGCACGGTCCTCCGGCAAACGGGGAACTTTCGAGTCCGACAGAGTCTGAATCAACTTATCCAAGTCCTCTCCAAATAAAAACGACCCCCGAAAGGGAAATTTAGTAAGCTTAGCTTTGGACGCCGCATCCGCCGCCCAAGCGCGCAGCCACAACACACGCCTTGCGGCCACGCCAAAAGCCATGGACTTAGCCGAGATCCGCACCAAGTCATACAGAGCATCCGAGAGGAATGAGGCAGCCATCTCAATCTTCGCTACCTCCTGATCCACCAGAGACCAGTCGTCAGACTCTCGATCCAAGACCCGCTCCGCCCACCGAAAC
This sequence comes from Geotrypetes seraphini, assembly GCF_902459505.1. Classification (NCBI taxonomy): domain Eukaryota; kingdom Metazoa; phylum Chordata; class Amphibia; order Gymnophiona; family Dermophiidae; genus Geotrypetes; species Geotrypetes seraphini. Next base: position 6,895,020 of record NC_047087.1, on the reverse strand, counting down.
ACGGCGCGAGCGACCAGTCCCCCACAAATAGCCGCCTGGACCCCAAAGGCAGAGACTTGAAAATTTTGCTTAAGGATGGTCTCCAATTTGCGCTCCTCAGAGTCCCGCAAGGCAGAACCGCCCTCAACAGGCACGGTATGCCGCTTGGAAATAGCCGAGACCACCGCATCCACGACTGGCGAAGCTAACGTAGCCCGATCCCCTTCAGGAATGGGATACAGGCGAGCCATGCTGCGCGCCAGCCGAAACGGCGTCTCCGGCGTTTTCCACTGCTCAAGAATAATATCCCGAATATCCTGATGCATAGGAAAAGAGCGGGAAACGGAACGGATCCCTCGTAACAGAGGGTCCCCCACACGCGGAGTCTCCGGCGGCGCGTCCTCAAAACGCAAAGCCGAAGAAACCTGTTGAATAAGGTCAGGCAGCTCATCTCTCTGAAAAAGGCGCACCACGGACGCCTCGTCACTGGAGAACGGGAAACCCGACAACCCGCCGCCAGCTTCCGTCCCCTCCAGAGGGTCCTGGAATTCCTCAGAAGGGTCCAGGTCCTCCTCCAGACCGACACGTTCCTCCGACCACAAATCCTCGTCCCACGACACCCGCGGACGCTTGGACAAGAGAGGCGGCGGAGGGGACGTCACGTCAGACGAGAGAGGCAAAGCCGCAGGGAGCGCGGAGGAAACCCCACCCCCCGAGACCCCCTGGGCGCAACCGGGACCCCCAGCCGCCTGAAAATAGGCTTTGCATAATGAAAAGAAAAAATCAGGGGAAAAACCCCCCGAGGGTCCCAAGGGACTCCCTGCCACAGCAGGGGACCCAGCAGAAACCTGCCCCTGCTTAGACAAAACAGGGGGAAGGTCACCTGAGGTGGAAGACAAAATGGAGGGGCCAGACAGAGAAGATGGCGTCTTTCCCGCCAAAACAGCTCCCTCCACAGCCTGCAGCGGCTGAGAGACCTGAATAGTCTCAGCCGCTAAAACAGGCAAGCCGGCATCAGCTGTCAAAATATCAGCTGAGAGGGAATCCTCTAAAACCCGACCGTCGGCGGCTCGGGGAATCCCTCCGTGGGCGGACGGAGAAGACCGGGCTTCTCCACCGTTCCCTGCCGACTCGCGAGGCACCATCGGCGGGGAGCTCTGGGCGCCTGCAGCCGCTGCCGACGGAGCTCCACCACCTCACCGACCCAAACCGCCGAGTTCTACCCCGGGATAAACTGGAATATTGGAAACTCAAACTGTGCGAGGGAAACAGAATTCTTAGAGGCTGTGAGGGACTGCTTTATGGATCAGCTTATCAAGGAACCAACAAGGGGATATGCCACTCTTGACCTAATCCTCAACGGAATAGGGGGACCTGCAAAAGAAGTGGAAGCAGTAGGACCACTAGGAAACAGCGATCACAACATGATTCAGTACAAATTAGGAGTAAGTACAGCAAAAGGGAAGAGAACCACAGTGACAACGTTCAACTTCAAGAAAGGGAACTATGATGCTATGAGAGCAATGGTAAGAAAAAAACTTAAAAACAGCTCAAGGAAAACAGAAACTGTAGAGCAAGCCTGGTCTCTATTCAAGGGCACAGTGCAAGAAGCACAACATATGTACATCCCCAGATTTAGAAAAGGGTGCAATAAAAACCGAACAAAAGACCCCGCATGGATAAACAATGAGGTGAAGAAAGCGATAGGAGACAAGAAAAAATCATTCCAGAAATGGAAAAAGGACCAAACTGGGGAAAACTGGAATGAACACAGGAAACGCAAAAGAGAATGTCATCAAGTGGTTAAGAGAGCGAAAAGAGAATACGAAGAGAGACTGGCCAGGGAGGCAAAAAACTTCAAATCATTCTTCAGATATGTTAAGGGGAAGAAACCGGCAAGGGAGGAAGTAGGACCGTTGGATGATGGAGACAAAAAGGGAGTGATAAAGGAGCAAAAAGAGGTAGCCGACAGGTTAAACGAATTCTTCTCGTCAGTCTTCACAAGCGAGGACACATCCAGTGTACCGGAACCCAACGTGATCTTCCATGGTGACCAAGAAGAAAAACTGTCAGCAATAGAGGTGAGCCAGGAGGATGTCCTCCAACAGATAGATAGACTGAAAAGAGACAAATCACCAGGCCCAGACGGAATCCACCCTAGGGTACTAAAAGAACTAAGAAATGAGATAGCGGGAATACTCCAACGAGTTTGCAACCTATCCTTGAAAACTGGAGAGATTCCGGAGGACTGAAAGATAGCAAATATTACACTTATCTTTAAAAAGGGGTCAAGAGGAGACCCGGGAAACTATAGGCCGGTAAGTTTGACATCGGTTCCGGGCAAGATGGTAGAAGCACTGATAAAGGACAGCATCTGTGAGCACATCGAAAAAAATGGGCTGATGAAAGCGAGCCAACATGGCTTCTGCAAGGGAAGATCATGCCAAACAAACTTACTGCACTTCTTTGAGGGGGTAAACAGCCAGTTGGACAAAGGGGAACCTGTAGACATCATTTACCTTGACTTCCAAAAGGCCTTTGACAAGGTACCCCATGAGCGGCTACTTAGGAAGCTGTGGAACCACGGGGTGGAAGGGGACGTACACAGATGGATCAAACACTGGTTGGCAGGCAGGAGACAGAGGGTTGGAGTGAAGGGTCACTACTCGGGCTGGAGGAAAGTCACGAGCGGAGTTCCACAGGGGTCTGTACTTGGACCGCTGCTGTTCAATGTATTTATTAATGACCTGGAAACGGGGACAAAATGCGAAGTTATAAAATTTGCGGACGACACTAAACTCTGTAGAAGGGTTAGAACTACAGAAGAGTGTGAGGACCTACAAAGGGACCTAAACAAACTGGAGGAGTGGGCGAATAAATGGCAGATGAAATTCAATGTAGGGAAATGCAAGGTCATGCATATAGGGAGAAAGAACCCGATGTTCAGCTACCAAATGGGGGGATTAGTATTAGAGGGAAGTAACCTTGAAAGAGATTTGGGTGTACTGGTGGATACAACAATGAAGTCAACGGCGCAATGCGCAGCAGCCGCGAAGAAGGCAAACAGAATGTTGGGTATTATTAAAAATGGCATTACGACCAGAACAAAAGAAGTCATCCTGCCGTTGTATCGGGCAATGGTGCGCCCGCACCTGGAGTACTGTGTTCAGTATTGGTCGCCGTACCTTAAGAAGGATATGGCAATACTTGAGAGGGTCCAGAGGAGAGCGACACAAATGATTAAGGGCATGGAAAACCTTTCATACACTGAAAGATTGGAGAGGCTGGAGCTCTTCTCCCTGGAAAAGCGGAGACTCAGAGGAGACATGATAGAGACCTACAAGATCATGAAGGGCATAGAGAAAGTAGAGAGAGATAGATTCTTCAAATTTTCAAAGCATAGAAGAACAAGAGGGCACTCGGAAAAATTGGAAGGGGATAGATTCAAAACAAATGCTAGGAAGTTTTTCTTTACTCAGCGGGTGGTGGACACCTGGAATGCGCTTACAGAGGACATAATAGGGCAGAGTACGGTACTGGGGTTTAAGAAAGGATTGGACAATTTCCTGTTGGAAAAGGGGATAGAGGGATATAGATAGAGGATTACTGCACAGGTCTTGGACCTGTTGGGCCGCCGCATGAGCGGACTGCTGGGCACGATGGACCTCAGGTCTGACCCGGCAGAGGCATTGCTTATGTTCTTATGAACTGGTTTACTTTGCAAAATATTAACAAGTGATAAACAGGCACAAAGATAACTCAGAAAAACATTGGAGAATAAAGTAGAACTAACCTGCTGTGTGCAAGAGTACCTCAAGAAAGGCCTTCGGTAATGTGCATACTCACAGAAACTCCCCATAGGATCTGATTATTGGCTGGAAAATCTTCAAGTCTGTAAGACTAACCGAGGCAGAATGGAGTAGGCTACTCCAAACAACTGAGTGTATACAGAGAGGGCAGGTCATATGGAATCCTCTAGGGACTAACAGAAAGAAGATTATCGAAGGTATAAACCTAATCTTCCATTTTGTAACGTCCCTTCCGGATTTCATAAGCTAGGTGACCTACCCAAACCACAGTAGCTAGGGATGGACAGAAGAGCCTGCCCTCAAAACCGAGATCCCAAAAAATGGCATCAGAATGCACCGCCACATCTACTCGGTAAAAATGGGTAAAAGCATGAAGAGAGGACCAAGTAGCCACCCTGCAAATTTCATCAGGATGAATTGCGTGAGATTCCACCCATGACACAGGCACACTTTTCGAGTATGCTTTAAGCGAAATCGGCAGCTGCTTGCTGCGGGTGATTTAAGTCATAGAAATGGCCAGTCGAATCCATCGAGCGATCAAGGACTTGGACGCCAACCTACCATGGTGAGACGCAGCAATCAGAACAAAAAAGGTAATCTTTGCATTCCGAACCTGTTGGATGAAATGCAGGCAACCTAACCTCCTGGTTGACATGAAAGGCCGAGACCAGTACATTACGGAGGAAAATACTTGTGTCCGTAATACGGAGAAAGGGTTCCCTGAACGAAAGAGCCTGAAGCTCCAAAATACGATGTGCCAAGATAATGGTGACCAGAAAAAAAGTCTCGATCATTAGGACCAGAAAAGAAGCATCCTTCAACGGTTCGAAAGGGACCTCTCTAAGGCCCTGAAAAGCATAAGATTCCACAAAGGAAATCTGCCTGAACATTGACAACACCAGTCATGTGGGCTGCTGAGAGTGACAGAAGATGAGCTTCTGCCCAACAAAACAGCATGCGAGCTTCCTGGCCTAAGGAAGTGCTACTTGGTTCTCCCTGACGATTTATATACACCACAACCATGACATTGTCGGAGACCACTCAAATCGCTTTTCCTACTAGAATAAGTTGGAGAACAAGTAACGCCAACCAATCTGCCCTGAGTTCCAGACAATTGATTGACCAACTTCCAATGCCCCTGAATGGAACGTTCCCCGCAGTAAGCATCCCAACCCAACAGGTTGGCATCCGTCATGAGTCATTCATTTTGATATCCAAAGAAGTTTGCACTGACGAGAAGCCTCCCCTGAAGCCACCAGCTCAGACTGCTACAAGTTGGCTCCGTTCAGGGGAGCGGCATCTGAATGGGATGATACTGCGGAGACCACAGAGAAGAAGGCCAAGTCCCAGCACCCACCATGCCTTTCCCCCTCCCCCACCCCCACTAACCTGACCTCAGCAGCACCAGCCAGCCCCTGCCAAGTGGTTTGGCAAGGGGAGTATGCCCTCTCCCAGCCAGCCACCCCAGTGCCCAGGAGCTGCAGCCACTTTCACAGCGGGGAGCCATGGAGGGGAAGGTGCAGGATTCTGGCCTGATCCGCCCCGCCCCCGAAGGTCCTTCCCTTCTCCAGACCCAGTGCCCACACTTACCCTGTGCAACTTTGGCCAGCTCAGGTGGGGGCAGGGCAGAACACAGCTGGGAGCCAGAGAGCCATCCTGCTCATCGCTCGGGCAGCTGCACAAAGGCAACAAAAAGTGAAACACTGCAGCTCCCCAGAAGCAGCAACACGGCCGCCGGCTCTCCCTCTTCTGAAGCTCATCACGTAGGCAGTAAGCTCAACACAGGCACACATTGGTTCAGCTGCAGCACAATGGGCCAATCACAAACGACCTTAGAACTCTGAGGTTGTTTGTGATTGGCCCATTGTGCTGCACCTGAACCAATGTGTGCCTGTGCTGAGCTTACTGCCTACGAGATGAGCTTCATGCCTATGTGACAAGCTGCTGATTCGTCGGGAGCTCAGCCCAGCACCGGACCAGAAATAAGGTAGTCCTCGAATCGAGATAGGAAGGAACCCCAGTTCCGTCGGTTTTGGAGGGGTCCCCGTGGGAGTCCTGTGGGAGTCCCGTTGACCTAGGGGGGATTCCCGCAAGATTCCCGCAGGATTCCCATGATCCCCATTCCCATGCAGACCTCTAACAGACACTGCACCAGTAGAAAATGTACTAAGAACTTGAATGAGATCATAAAGGGCACCTGCCCCTAATCCACACCTACCCTCACCAGCGGAGTACATGCATGCACCTCCACAGAGGACACATTGCAGAAATGTTTACTAGCTCTCAGGTTAAGAGGATGGAGCATATGCTCAGAAAAGTTGTGGATTTCTGCAATTCCCAGACTATGGGTTGGGACTGAACACCTAGCGTATGGAATCCAGAAGGAACGTAACAGAAATAAGATTAAAGACCATAATCTCAACCTGAACCTCCACCCATCCTAGAAATAAAAGCCCTCTGGAAGCCAAGCAGGGACAAATGACATTAAAAAGCTTTCCTAAGGCTCATCTTTTTTCCACACATATTCATGTGATCTTATTTCTGAGTTTTATCTTTGAAATACTGAGCATATTTGACTTTATAGTGGGGTTCACAATACACTTTTTTTTTTTTTTTTGCATCAATACAGACTGGATTAAACACTTTTTTTGCATCAGAAGTGTTTTATCAGTGTTGATCTATTAAAACTTGAAATCAGATCCCCAGTGATGTACAAGCCCTTTATACATGCTAATATTGTAAATGACAGGAGAGCAAGCCTTCAAGTGCAGGTGTGGGGTTGCTTGTTTCTATCAGAGCACCTTAATTTATCTCACACTGAGGAAAAGAGCAACGCCCGTAAGATCCTGCAAGTACTAGGTATGGTGGCTTTCCCGTGACACTTTAAGGAACGCAGAATGAGCAGCATAACATCCAGGCAGCAACCCTCCATTCCCTCCTTCTTGGATGATCCCTATTTGTTCTTTACTATTTAAATATTGTAGTTCTTTTCCCTCTTTCTTCTCGTTCCAGTTAGTCCATGTTTTTATATTTTGTATATGTCAAGTTAGTTCCTGTTTTTGTTATTAATTGTTGTAAAATTGTTATTTTAATTCTGTAAAACCGCTTTGAATTTGGATAAGGCGGGATGTGAACCTTGCAATCTTTAGCAGCGAAAGCAAAAGTAATGAACAGAAACTTATTATCACAGGAAAGTGACACTTCTGGGTTATGTTATTCAGTGTGGAGCTAGACTCTCAGTCTCATGTAGAGGACATTATAATGGAACATCTCAAAAACTATCACCCCTTGCCTTTAAAGAAACAGCACTTACATGAAAGCATTTTGTCTAGAACAGCCAAAGAAATCTGTGAAAAAGAGAAACTGCAATTATTATTAGTTATTATTATATCAGCTATCAATGGAGGTTTACATTCAGGTACTCAAGTACTTTTCCCTAACTGTCTTGGCGAGCTCACGATCTATCTAACGTACCTGAAGCAATGGAAGATTGGGTGACCTGCCCAGGGTCACAGGGAGCAGTGTGGGGAGAATTGCCACTGCTGGGTCAGACCAGTGGTCCATCATGCCCAGCAATCCGCTCCCACGGTGGCCCTTAGCTCAAAGACCAGTGCCCTAACTGAGACCAGTCCTACCTGCGTACGTTCTGGTTCAGCAGGAACTTGTCTAACTTTGTCTTGAATCCCTGGAGGGTGTTTTCCCTATAACAGCCTCTGGAAGAGCGTTCCAGTTTTCTAACACTCTCTGGGTGAAGAAAAACTTCCTTACGTTCCCCTTTTAACTTTAGAGAGTGCCCCCTCGTTCTCTGTACCTTGGAGAGGGTGAACAACCTGTCCTTATCTACTAAGTCTATTCCCTTCAGTATCTTGAATGTTTCAATCGTGTCCCCTTCTCAGTCTCCTCTTTTCAAGGGAGAAGAGGCCCAGTTTTTCTAATCTCTTGCTGTACGGGTGCTGAGGCTGTAGCTCTAACCACTAAGTCATGCCTCCCTCCATTTGTGAATGGCTGTATATCAAATCTGCATAAATCAATCAATCAATCAGGAAGCAGGTAACAGAAAAGGTGCTAGATGCATGGAACAGTCTCCCAGTAGAGATGGTGGAGACAAAGACTGTGTCTGAATTCAAGAAAGCGTGGGATCCCTTAGGGAAATGAGCAGATACGGGATGCTACAGATGGCCAGACTGGATGGGCCATTTGGCCTTTATCTAATCTAATCTAATCTTCCATTTGTGAGTCGCACAAACCTATACAAGCTCAAGGCGACATGCTCTGCCAGCTTTTGTAGTGCTATTAAGTATAGAAATGGAAAACCGAACAGTACAACCTGCAGACTTTCTGATCCCAGGAGAGAGATCAAGGGCAGAAACCAAAGTCACCAGTATTGCAAACTATTGCACAAACTCCATTCTATCTATTTACAACTCAGAGCAAGTGCATTAGCGCCGCCTGAAACTGGCACACCTGGAATTTGCAACAGTCTGCAGGCTACAAATCAGTGCAAGCTTAGTCTCAAGTCTAATTTAGAGCTGGCACTGGTCAGAGGGAGATTTAAGAGCAATGCCCTATCACATTCACAGGTTAACTAAAGGACTAATAAAACCCATAAGCAGGTCAACATTAAAGTATACAAAAAAAATAGGTCTATGCCTAGGGTCCCAAATTTCTAGGATGAGCCCTATCTGATGTGCTAATTTCATAAACTTCCACTGGCGTGCCCTAAGTGTGACTATTCACCCGCCACTCCTGGCCACATGTTTTGCACTTGACTTTCTGGACTGCCTTGTTAGCTTGTATCTCTTCTCTTTGGACCTGTGGGATCAAGCTGGATCCTCTGATTTTGTTTGATTTATACTCTTTGCAGTCTCCTACGCCGAGTGGATATCATCTTTTTTTTTTGCGGAGGGCCACCTTGATGGGAAAAAAGGTTATTTTGCTTAACTGGCTTCAACCGGGCCCTCCCAGCTTGTCGCAGTGGCGAATGCAAATGCTTACTTTGCTCAAGATGGAGAGGCTTCAGGTTCAGGACTTGGACTCTCCAACGGGATGCAAGTTTAAGCGTACTTGGCGCGCCTTTAGGGACACTTTGACGCCGAGGGTGCAAAGTTGTCATTTGAACATATGATTTCTTTTGGCTACCGGTTCCTTTCGTTCCTTCAATTCCAGTTCGTTTCTATGATTGGGGGGGATGACTTTTGTAAACGCTGCACTGTATTTACTTAATTTTGTCTGCATGTGGGGGGGGGAGGGGAATGGGACCAGAGCCATCGCTGCCTGCAGAGCTCTATCTACTCTCCCCATCCTCTGTGCATTTGGCAGGAGCTGGTGAGCAGCACTTTTTACCTGCTGCTTCCTCCTTCCAGGTTTCCTCCGTACTCAAAACCTTGTGAGGCCCACATTGCAATAACTGTATCTTCCACCAGGAGAAACCGTGACTCCCAGATTAAGAAACTTGGTAACTTTCTCTCAGAAATCAAAAACTAGATGTCCATCAACAAACTGCAAAAACAGAACTCTTTTGAATATTATTTTTCCCCTTAAATATGCATGTCCAAGGTGGGGGGAGGGGGGGGGTTATGGTAGGTTTTCTTGAATTTAAAAAATGTTATTGATTAGGGGGAGAGGGATAAATTCTGATATGGATTTTAACAGAATATTAAGTGTTGTATCTGAGTTTAAAATGTTATATATGCTGTTACACTTATTGTAAGTTTTCAAAAAATGAATAAATAATTAGAAAAAGAAAAAAAAAAAAGAACTCCTTTGGATCCGCAAGGAGCACTGTAACTACCCTCGTCCCTCTCTTCTCTGGGAATCAACTACCACAATTGCAAAAGATCAATCACACAGCTTAGAGATACTCCTCGACTCTAACCTACCACTTTCCATCCATATCTCTTAAGTGATCTCTTCCTCATCTTCGGCAACTACTTCTCTGAACCCGACTTTACCCAACATCTCTATGCCTTTGTCCTCTCTCGAATGGACTACTGCAATGCACTATTCAGTGTTTCTGACTGCTAAAATCTACAGCATCTCCAACGTGTACAAAATGCATCAATTAAGCTTCTTAAGAACTTTCATGCCCGCAACCCCATCTCACCAGCACTGTCGTCAGCCCAATGGTTACCCACAGCCAAACGCTGTATCTTCAAGGGCTTAGTACTAGCATACAACATGGCGCCTGGCTACATATCAGTTAAGCTTCCTCCATACGTTCTGAAAAGGTCCAGGAGGAAACATGTTTGCAAATACCCCCTGGTTGAGCCCTCCAACTTCAGAGCGCCAGATACCGATCCAGCTCCAATTTCTTACCACCAAACTAGTGGAATTAACTGCATCTACATATCAGGTCCCTCAAAGGGCTCCTGAGCTTTAGGAAACCATAAAAACTTACCTCTTCACCTAGTCCCATTGCCTAGTACCTGCATGGTAAAGTATCTCGACACCCCATCTCCTTCTGTACCTCTACACTGTTGATCAGACCAACGGGTCGTCAACCCACCAATATACTCTCAGTTAAACGATTATCCAGTCTATTCTTCTCAAACATAAACCTAGTGAATGTTAAACTAGATTCACTCTTTGCACGTAAACTAGTATGAATTACTTGTATTATAGGTACTGTAAGTCAATCTGCAACCCATTTGACTATATATATGTATGTTATCGTTGTAACCCATTTTGAGCTCATTGGGGAGGATGGGATATAACACTAAATAAATCAGGCTCATCTGCTGAACTAAGTCCGCACCTTCAAAAAGATATATAAAGGATGGAGTCGGTCCAGAGGAAGGCTACTAAAATGGTGTGTGGTCTTTGTGGGGACAGACTTAAAGATCTCAATCTGAATACTTTGGAGAAAGGTGGGAGAGGGGAGATATGATAGAGACATTTAAATACCTACGTAATGAGTCGAGTCTCTTTCATTTGAAAGGAAGCTCTGCAATGAGAGGGCATAGGATGAGGTTAAGAGGTGAGAGGCTCAGGAGTAATCTGAGGAAATACTTTTTTACAGAAAGGGTGGTAGATGCGTGGAACAGTCTCCTGGAAGAGGTGGTGGAGACAGAGACTGTGTCTGAATTCAAGAGGGCCTGGGATAGGCACCTTGGATCTCTTAGAGAGAAAAAGAGATAATGGTTACTGTGGACAGGCAGACTGGATGGGCCATTTGGCCTTTATCTACCATCATGTTTCTATGTTTCTATCAAAGTCTTTTTCTTTGGGATCCCGCCAGGCACCAGGGGCTTGGATTAACCACTTTTGGAAACAGGATACTGGGCCGGATGGACTTTTGTTCTGACTCACCATAAAAATTATAGTTTTTATCCTCCTCTGTGCAAAAATTAAAACAAAGTTTAGTTTCTTTAATCTGGCAACAAACCTTTGGTTTCTATTAAGACTGTGCCGCCACATTCCTCTCATTACTAAAATGGCAGCATAAGACAGTAGAGCCAGGAATGAGGACAGTGTCCCATCATCTGCACTTGGTTCTGTAGCCATGCTTAAAGCTTTTTCATGCCCTTACCTGAAGGATTTTAGCTTGTTCCCGATTCCCTGCCACATCGGCAAAGCATTGAAATCCATTCTGGACCATTAGCAGCATAACATCTGAATGAAATAATGAAAAGCACCAAGAATCCATTTAGAAGAAGAGATTGCAGCCATGTGGAGAAGAGATCAGCCCTGCTGCAGTTCAAGAAAAATAATTATCTGTCCAAAAAGCCATTCTATATGTGCTTATGTATACAGTAGTCATATCACCCAGGCTAAAAAAAAAAAACCCACTTTTGTGGGGATCATGCAGGACCGATGACTATCGCACTTTGGGAGTGTAGCGGCCGTCTTACCTAAGAGGATGGTTCCAGGAAGTTCAGAAAGAGAGGAGGCGGCTGCCATCTGCTCACACAGGCAGCACAACTCGCTACAGAGCCAGTCCACGGCAGCCTGGCTATCCGGAGCACTGATGAGAGAGGATAACATTACGTTACATTAGTGATTTCTATTCCGTCTTTACCTTGCGGTTCAAGGCAGATTACAAAACAATTGATATGAAGAAGTACTTAAGAACAGATTGAATATTATCTAATTTGCTAAGGGGTAGTTGGCAATGTAGGCGGGATAACAGCCCTTTCAGAGGCCACTCGATCACTTCTAGAGACACCCTCTTTTCTGCCTCCCTCTGCTGTCTCTTAAAACAGCTGTTAACAGATCCCTTCGGCTCAGACTCCAAAGCAGATCAGCGTCCAACACCCAAGTAAGAATTATTGGAAATCAGTTTTCTGCTGAACACCATCTGCTGCAGTGTCCAGCAAAGACTCCTCCAGACGTTTCTACAAACAATACACAGTATAATATCCATGGAGGGAGATAGGGGGGTTACAGTGTGGCTCACTGGAGGAGCTGCTGCCTCTGCACCCAGAAGTTGTGAGATCAAATCCCGGTGCTGCTCCTTGTGACACTGGGCAAGTCACTTAATCCTCCAGTGCCTATTGCTTTGAAATGCCAAAGCCACAAAAAGGCAGAATACAAGTCCCCATTCCCTTTCCCTAACAGAGAAAGAAACCCGGCTCCTAAGTAATATAGCAACAACAATCTATATGAATGCTTTGGTTGGGTACATTACCTGTCCAGCAACATCTCCAGAGCCACAATATTGTCCTTATGAAGACACCACACACCTTCCAGCACTAGAGGCTTCTACAACAAAGAAACAGACTAGAATGTGACTTCCCTGGTGTCAGAATCAAACCGGTTCTGCATTCCAACTTAAAGGAAAGGTCTTAGCTACAGACCATCATCAAAGAAAACAGAGAGAAGCAAACGAAAAAGAAGGACAAACGAAAACAAATTAGCTAGGAAGTAGGGACAGGGTGAAATATCAATATTAAGATTGTAGCAGGTTTCCGGGTCTCGCCATGTCTGTGTAGAAAGAACCTACGTTTCAACCATCGTGATGTGGCTGAAACGTTGTCTCTTTCTACATAGACGCAGCGAGAACACACTTCTTGCAGGGCTCCCAAACAGGCCTCCTCCTTCCTGCCTTCCAGCTGCATTTGCTTCTTCACAAACTGCAGGCAGAGGTTCCTACATGATAAACCACGGCTGACCCTTCCATGTAGGAACTGATGCCCGTGACTTTGTGAAGAAGCAAGTGCAGCTGGAAGGTTGGAATAAGGAGGCCTACTTGAACGGCTCAAGGCTGGAAGGGAGCACAAACGTGGGACACAGAATGGAGGAAGGAAGGGAGCATGAACTTGGGACAAAGGATCGAGGGAGGGAGGGAAAGAGATGCAGAGGTGGAGGAGGGAATAGAAAGGGAGAGAGGGGAAGAGATGGTGTACCATAGGAAAAGGAAGAAAGAGGAGAATTGTTGGGCATAGGGAGGGAGAGAATTGTTGGACATGGTGGTGGGAGTGGAATGACGTAGAGACGCATGGGGAAGATACAGATGAGAGGGAGAAATGTTGGATGTGATGGTGGAGAGGGAACAGAGAGACAGAAGGAAAAGGATACAAGAGGAAGGCATGCTGGAAATGGTGGTGGAGGAAATGGAGGGAGAGATGTGGCATGGTGCTGGAGAGGGGTGATAGAAGAAGAAATGTTGGGCATAGGCGAAATATGCTGCACATGATCCAGGGGACGAGAGAGGGAGAAATGTTGGATGTGGCAGTAGAGAGGGTGGGAGAGATGCACCCTGGATCCCTCTCTCTCTCTCTTTCCCCAGAGATGGTGGACAGTGAGAGATGAAGACATATTGAACATGGGGATGGAGGAGAGGAAGGAAGAAATGCTGTACAGAGGTGGAAAAGAGGGAAATTGATCCAAGACAGAAGGGAGTGAGGATGCTGTACAACAAGAGGGAGGGAAGAGAGAAATGCTGGACCACGGCAGGAGAAACCAATGGATAGCAACCGCTTGAAGAAGAATTTGCACACAGGAAAGTAGAAAAAAAACACAAAACTAGAACCAACTTGATGGAAAAATAAATCTCCAAACAAAGGTTAAAAAAAAAAAAATGTATTGGCTGAAATACATTAACTTTGGGAAATGTACATAGCAGATGTCTTTGTATTGTGTTCAACAGAAAAAGAAATACATTTTTTGTTTTATTTCTCCTGTGCTGAAGTACTTGCTGATCCTTGCTGTAGCCGGTGGGGATCCCCAAGCAACGCCAGCTGAGGACCTCCTCCAAAAGGTGGACAGACCTCCCTTCTACCCAACGTAGCATCCTTGAACTACTGAGGTGCCAACTTCTGTGGCTTAGGGATGTTGCTGCTGCCTGCCAAGCTTGGTAAAAGGAATTTTGGGCCACCTTCAGAGGAGATCCTCAGCTGACATATTTTGAGGGTCCTCATCAGCTGGAGTATATTTATATTCACATTAGAGGCTCTGGTAGAGACCCATTTACTTCTGAAGTTTATGGGGACAGGCGGGGATGGATTCGATTCTAGTGAGGACAGACAGGGATGGGTTTGATTTCTGTCCCTACATAACTCTCTATTCTGGACCCTCTCTCTCACCTCCAGTTTCCAGAGTTCTTGACAGAAGACGGAGCAACAGAACTTATTCTGCAATAACAAATCCTTCAATGTCTTCAGCAAACAAGACAATGGCTTCTAGAATTAAGCATAGAGAAGGAAACTTGTCAATGCTTCCATGGACAGGGAAAGAGAAACAGTGCTAGAGAGAGAGAGGGGAAGGGATTTTGGATTTACCTCACACCTTTTTCCAGTAGTAGCTCAAGGTAATTTATATTCAGATACAGCAGGTATTTTCTGTCCCCGAAGGGCTCACAATCTAAATTTGTACCTAAGGAAGTGGAGGGTTAAATGACTTATGGTAAAATCAATTAGTTTACCAGGGTTTAAAAAAGGTTTGGATAATTTCCTAAAAGAGAAGTCTATTGGCCATTATTGAGATGGCTTGAGGAAATCCACTGCTTATTCCTAGGATAAGAAGCTTAAAATCTGTTTTATTACCGTGTTTCCCCCAAAATAAGACAGTGTCTTACATTCATTTGGGGCCCAAAAAAGGCACTAGGTCTTATTTTTGGGTAGGGCTTATTTTTTTCATGTACATGATCATCTTTCCCTTCCTCTCCTTCACTCCAATTCTTTCTCTTTGCTTTCCTCCACATGTGCAACATCTTTCCTCCCCTCTCGCCCATCTCTTTGTGCCTTCCCTCTGCAGCATCTTTCTATCTCTTCATCCCTCCCATCCCCCCTGTGTGGCAGAACCTTTGCCCAGCTTCCATCCTTCCCTCCCTCCCATCCCTCAAACAGCAGAACCTTTGAGCACCCGCCCCCGCCGCCGCCCCCACAGCGCAGCCGAACCACCGATGACCCTCCATCCTTCCCTCCCAACCAATCCCCTGAAAGGAAGGCTGCTTCTGCTGGTATCTGGCCTACAGCAATTAGCTATCACAAAATCTTGAATGGGATTGAGATAAATTGAAGGAAGATTTAGGTTTGTCTTCTGGCAAACACAAAATTCTTGGAATCCCCTGGATCCTTAAACAGCTTTCCAGGTTTTCTTTCTATTTCCACCTACTGACAGATGGGCATAACCCACAAGTTCTGAGCTGATCTCTTGCATAAGTTTAGGAAACTGAAAGTTTAAAGCTTCCCCTAGCTAACCTCCCTCTTACCCTCTGTTCCACATCTAACAGTGCTGAATGGCTGAGCTTCCCTGAAGCCTGGCAGATCTGTCCCAGACTAGATGCACCAGTTCTGGCCAAGAGGAGCCCTACTGGCAATCCAAGCCTGGAGGCCTGCTCCTGCACGAGAGAGCCTGAAATAGATAGAAAAGCAATGTGGTGAGGATAGCAAATACCCAGCAAAATAAAATTCCACAATAAGTTGGACACATCTAATAAGTTCATGTTTCTAGCTCCTAGCACTTCCTTACAGAATTATCTCAACACTCACTAGACTTCTACACAATTTTCAGAACAACTCAGCACAGAAAACGAACACATTCCGCAGAACCTGTATCAAACTCTACTATTTGTTTACAAATACCAACAGGAAATGTCACTGTGCTTTATTCTCTTAGGTTTCCAAGTCACAAGAAATACTTTCAGCAAACGTCTGACAGTTTTGAGTTTTAACTAACATGGATTCCCCTCCCTAATTATACAAAATAGGAGAGCACAAGCTACTCACTAAAATGTAACCAATGCTACAAATTTTGTGCAGGGTATCTGGATTCTGCAGGTAAGATGAACTAGACCATAGTTCTTCAACCGCTGGTCCGCAGGAAATTTTTGCCGGTCCGCACAGGGCCGGCAAGATTGACTCACTTCAACTTCCTGCCGGTCCGCACAGGGCTGGCAAGATCAACATCTGAAGTCTGCGCTGGGCCGGAGAGATCTTGGGGAGCCTCCGACAGTGGCTTTCTCCCCTCTCTGCAGCTCTCCTTTACTTCCCAGCGCAGCGATTCACGAAGGCAGCCTCGGGGCTTTTGCTGAGTCGCGGCTGCCTCTGATGATGCAACTTCCTCTTTCCTCAGAGGCGGCGCGAACCAACAAAGGACCCGAGGCTGCCTTCCTGAATCGCTGCGCTGGGAAGTAAGAAGAGCTGCTGGGAGGGGAGAAAACCACTATCTGAATCTGGGAAGCTGCTGGGCAAGGGAAAAAAAGGGACACCTGCTACTGGAGAGGGAGAAAGAGAAATGCTTCTGGGAGGGGAGGAGGGAAAGGAATCTGGGAAGCTGCTGGGCAAGGGATAAAAAGGGACAGCTGCTACTGGACCTGGAGGGAAGGAGAAGGAGAGATGCTGCTGGGAGGGGAGAAGGGAAAGGAGTCTGGGAAGCTGCTGGGCAAGGGAAAAAAAGGGACAGCTGCTGCTGGAGAGGGAAAAGGAGAGATGCTTCTGGGAGGGGAGGAGGGAAAGGAATCTGGGAAGCTGCTGGGCAAGGAAAAAAGGGACAGCTGCTACTGGAGAGGGAGAAGGAGAGATGCTGTTGGAAGGGGAGGAGGGAAATGAATCTGGGAAGCTGCTGGGCAAGGGAAAAAAAGAGACAGCTGCTACTGGACCTGGAGGGAAGGAGAAGAAGAGATGCTGCTGGGAGGGGAGGAGGGAAAGGAGTCTGGGAAGCTGCTGGGCAAGGGAAAAAAAGAGACAGCTGCTACTGGAGAGGGAGAAGGAGAGATGCTTCTGGGAGGGGAGGAGGGAAAGGAATCTGGGAAGCTGCTGGGCAAGGAAAAAAAGGGACAGCTGCTACTGGAGAGGGAGAAGGAGAGATGCTGCTGGGAGGGGAGGAGGGAAATGAATCTGGGAAGCTGCTGGGCAAGGGAAAAAAGGGACAGCTGCTACTGGACCTGGAGGGAAGGAGAAGGAGAGATGCTGCTGGGAGGGGAGGAGGGAAAGGAGTCTGGGAAGCTGCTGGGCAAGGGAAAAAAAGGGACAGCTGCTACTGGAGAGGGAGAAGGAGAGATGCTTCTGGGCGGGGAGGAGGGAAAGGAATCTGGGAAGCTGCTGGGCAAGGAAAAAAAGGGATAGCTGCTACTGGAGAAGGAGAGATGCTGCTGGGAGGGGAGGAGGGAAAGGAGTCTGGGAAGCTGCTGGGCAAGGGAAAAAAAGGGACAGCTGCTACTGGAGAGGGAGAAGGAGAGATGCTTCTGGGCGGGGAGGAGGGAAAGGAATCTGGGAAGCTGCTGGGCAAGGAAAAAAAGGGATAGCTGCTATTGGAGAAGGAGAGATGCTGCTGGGAGGGGAGGAGGGAAATGAATCTGGGAAGCTGCTGGGCAAGGGAAAAAAAGGGACAGCTGCTACTGGAGAGGGAGAAGGAGATGCTTCTGGGCGGGGAGGAGGGAAAGGAATCTGGGAAGCTGCTGGGCAAGGAAAAAAAGGGACAGCTGCTACTGGAGAGGGAGAAGGAGAGATGCTGCTGGGAGGGGAGGAGGGAAATGAATCTGGGAAGCTGCTGGGCAAGGGAAAAAAGGGACAGCTGCTACTGGACCTGGAGGGAAGGAGAAGGAGAGATGCTGCTGGGAGGGGAGGAGGGAAAGGAGTCTGGGAAGCTGCTGGGCAAGGGAAAAAAGGGACAGCTGCTACTGGAGAGGGAGAAGGAGAGATGCTGCTGGGCGGGGAGGAGGGAAAGGAATCTGGGAAGCTGCTGGGCAAGGGAAAAAAGGGACAGCTGCTACTGGAGAGGGAGAAGGAGAGATGCTGCTGGGAGGGGAGGGGAGGAGGGAAATGAATCTGGGAAGCTGCTGGGCAAGGGAAAAAAGGGACAGATGCTACTGGAGAGGGAGAAGGAGAGATGCTGCTGGGAGGGGAGGAGGGAAATGAATCTGGGAAGCTGCTGGGCAAGGGAAAAAAAGGGACAGCTGCTACTGGAGAGGGAGAAGGAGAGATGCTGCTGGGAGGGGAGGAGGGAAATGAATCTGGGAAGCTGCTGGGCAAGGGAAAGAAAGGGAGAGCTGCTACTGGAGAGGGAGAAGGAGAGATGCTGCTGGGAGGGGAGGAGGGAAAGGAGTCTGGGAAGCTGCTGGGCAAGGGAAAAAAAGGGACAGCTGCTACTGGAGAGGGAGAAGGAGAGATGCTTCTGGGAGGGGAGGAGGGAAAGGAATTTGGGAAGCTGCTGGGCAAGGAAAAAAAGGGACAGCTGCTACTGGAGAGGGAGAAGGAGAGATGCTGCTGGGAGGGGAGGAGGGAAAGGAGTCTGGGAAGCTGCTGGGCAAGGGAAAAAAAGGGACAGCTGCTACTGGAAAGGGAGAAGGAGAGATGCTGCTGAGAGGGGAGGAAGGGAAGAGAGTTACTTCTGGACAGGAGGAGGAGGGAAGGGAGAATGAAAAAGGAAGAACAGTTGGCAGAGAGATTAGAGGAGGGGAAGGGGAGACACAGGCATGAGAAAGTAGAGAGATTGATGATAGGAAGGGGTCAGCAGAAAAATAAGCAGAGAGGGACAACGATGATAGATCTGGTGTAGGAGAGATAAAAATGAAGAGAACAGTGAAGCTGGAATGAATCATGTAAAAAGGAGAGAGGGGGCACAAGCTGGATGGAAAGGGGAGAGGGGCATAGAAAGAAGACAGATACCATATGGAAGGGGAAGAGGACAGACAGTGGATGGAAGGGGCAGAAGCTGGATTGAAGAGACACAGAGGCAGACACTTGAAGGAAGAGAGTGAAAAGAAGATTGAAAGCAGAAACCAGAGACGACAAAAGGTAGAAAAAAATAATTTTATTTCTATTTTGTGATTAGAATATATCAGATTTGAAATATATATCCTGCTAGAGCTGGTGTTAGACATAACTGGAGACTGCAAAGTCCAGGCAGTGGCTTAGGGCTCTCTCTGTCCAGGGGGGCAGTTGCCCTAGTTGCACTTCCCTAACCCTATTCCTGTCACGTGTGACTGCAGTATTCTGTTAGCATGATATTTCTGTAATAATTTGGCTTGTTCAGTTTTCTTGATAGTAGAGGGGATATATGTGAAGGGGAGGGGAGACAGGGGTTTTGTTGATCCTTGCTCTGAATTATTTGTATTTATAAAATGACAATTGTACAGAATATTGTTTCTTTTTATACTTTAATAAAATACATTCAATATAAAATCATAACTGAGGCTTGTGTGGATGGGATCAGATGATTTGTGGGGACCGAGCTCGCGGAGATGGGGCGGAAACTTTAGGACTAAATTTTAGTCCTAGTAGTTTGCCGGTCCACAAAATAATTCTTTTTTTTTCTGCCGGTCCACGGGTGTAAAAAGGTTGAAGAACAGACCATTTCTAGAATGCTTTTGAAGAGTTATCAAAGTTATCTACAACGCCTACTTCGGAAACTGAAGAACCATGGGGTGGAAGGAGACGTACACAGATGGATCGGAAATTGGTTGGCGGGGAGGAAGCAGAGGGTAGGAGTAAAGGGCCACTACTCGGACTGGAGGAGGTGGTGGGGTCCCGCAGGGGTCGGTGCTTGGTCCGCTGCTATTCAATATATTTATAAATGATATAGAAACAGGGACAAAGTGCGAAATAATAAATTTGCAGACGACACCAAACTATTTAGTGGTGCTCGGACTAAAGAGGACTGCGAGGAATTACAAAGGGACCTGAACAAACTAGGGGAGTGGGTGGCGAGATGGCAGATAAAGTTCAATGTAGAGAAATGTAAAGTATTGCATGTAGGAAGCAAAAACCCGAGGTACAGCTATACGATGGGAGGGATGTTATTGAATGAGAGTATCCAAGAAAGGGACTTGGGGGTAATAGTGGATAAGACAATGAAGCCGTTGGCACAGTGCGCAGCGGCCGCTAAGAGAGCGAATAGAATGCTAGATATAATCAAGAAGGGTATTACAACCAGAACGAAAGAAGTTATCCTGCCGTTGTATCAGGCGATGGTGCATCCGCATCTGGAGTACTGTGTCCAATATTGGTCGCCATACCTCAAGAAGGATATAGCGATACTCGAGAGGGTTCAAAGGAGAGCAACACGTTTGATAAAAGGTATGGAAAACCCTTCATACACTGAGAGACTGGAGAAACTGGGGCTTTTTTCCCTGGAGAAGCGGAGACTTAGAGGGGACATGATAGAGCCTTACAAGATCTTGAAGGGATAGAGAAAGTAGAGAGGGACAGATTCTTCAAACTTTCGAAAACTACAAGAACAAGAGGGCTTTCGGAAAAGTTGAAAGGGGACAGATTCAAAACCAATGCTAGGAAGTTTTTTTTCACCCAACGGGTGGTGGACACCTGGAATGCGCTTCCAGAGGGCGTGATAGGACAGAGTACGGTATTAGGGTTCAAAAAGGAATTGGACAATTTTCTGAAGGAAAAGGGAATAGAAGGGTACAGATAGAGGACTACTACACAGGTCCTGGACCTGTTGGGCCACCACGCGAGCGGACTGCTGGGCGCTATGGACCTCTGGTCTGACTCAGCAGAGGCACTTTTTATGTTCTTATGTTATGTTCTTATGATCTGGATCTCTAGAGCAGTGTTCTTCAACCACCGGTCCGTGGACCGGTGCCAGTCCACAGGGCCAGCACATGCATCAGGGCCAAAACAGTGTTCTTCAACTGCTGGTCCACAGTGCGATCGATGCAGTGTTATCTTCGAGCCAGCTCCCTCTTCCTCACTGATTCAGTGCACAAAGCCATGGGCAGTGGTTCCTACGTGCGTCCTGCGCCTGAACCGGAAGCCTTCTCTCTGATGTTGCAACGTCAGAGGGAAGGCTTCCAGATGAGGCACGGGATGTGCAAGGAGCTGCTGCCCGCAACTTTGTGCACTGCATAAGTGAGGAAGAGGGAGCCGGCCTGAAAATAATACCAGGGGCAGCATAAAATGGCCAGGTGGGAGAAGGCCAGAAGGTAAGGCATAGCATGGAGGGAGGGAGACAACAAAAGTAAAGGGGAATGATTTTATTTTTGAATTTAGTTATTGAATTATGTCAATTTTGAGAATTTACATCTGCTGTCAGTGTGCTTTTTGTAATTTAATTTTGTGGTTAACCATTATGTGTTGTAAATAAGATTATATTGTGTATCTGTGAAAAATGAATGGAAAAAATAGTGTTACAATTAGTACTATTATGGGGGCGGGGTCTGGGGTGGAGATTGGGCAGAGATTGGTAGGGTCTGGCCCACGACTTAGCCCAGTGTTCTTCAACCGCCGGTCCACAGAATAATTCTTTTATTTCTGCTGGTCCATAGGTGTAAAAAGGTTGAAAAACACTGCTCTAGAGCACTGGTTCCCAACCCTGTCCTGGAGGACCACCAGCCAGTCAGGTTTTCAGGATAGCCCTAATGAATATGCATGGAACAGATTTGCATGCCTGCCACCTCCATGATATGCAAATCTCTTTTATGCATATTCATTAGGGTTATCTCAAAAACCTGACTGGCTGGTGAGAATTCGCAGGAGCCAGTGCCAAATCGCGCTCCTGCTCGTGTCGCTCTGCGGCCGAAGGAACTCGCAGCAGCAGGGCAGGAACTTGGAAAGTTCACTCCAGCCTGCTGCACCTCCACCGCAGATCGCCAAGATGAGGTACCGTATGAGGTCAGGGCAGGGAGGGAGGCGGGGGCAGAGCCTGGCGACAGCGGCCTTAAAAAAAATTCTGGGAGGGAGCATTGACCCAAATATAAACTGGGACCCCCATTTTTGGTATATATGGTATATATATGAAATATCCTAAAATACTCACCAATTTCTCCAATTACTAATTCAGAAACTCCAGTCAGATTCTCAGGACTCCTACAGTCACTTTGCTTCTTGGGACACATTTTTTTGCAAGGTGGGCTTTCCATCTAAAGATGAAGAAAGGAGAACTTTAAGAAAAATATACATGGGCAGGATGGTTGACTCGTTATGGAGGTCATTTTAGAAGCCCTTACAAGGCAATTCTGTAAGTAAACAGCAGTATTTACATGGAAAAATTAAGCCTTACCTAATCATTTTCTTTCCTTTAGTTCAGGGGTGTCCAACCTGCGGCCCAAGGACCATTTAAATTAAATTCATTTATGGAGCATGTATGGTTGGGCAGACTGGATGGACCTTTCAGGTCTTTATCTGCTAAGATTTACCATGTTACTCAAGCTGGAATTCCTCCCTAGATGTCCTGAGTAAAACAGGGTTTGCATGATTAAGTGTTATGTCTCACTAACACATAGTAAAAAAGAAACTACACTTCAGGATTTGCGATGTCGGTTATTTGCAAGTTTCTAAACCCTGATCTACCCCCGCTTCCCAGATTTCTCTACACCTTACCTGGTGGTCCAGCATAGAGAGTTGTGTGGGGACAGAAATCCCACCCATCCCCGCCAAAATACCACCCGTCCCCACAAGGAATCCCCTCCGTCCCCACCCGTCCCTGCGAGGAATCCCCTCCGTCCCCACCCATCCCTAGAAACTTCAGAAATAGTTATTTCATTTAATTATGTTACTGAATTAAAGGCTCTGGTAGAGACCCATTTACAAATAAGCAAAGACACTTTATTAATTTGGAAATATTAATTGGGAAGAATACATACTTTGTAAATAAATTTCTACCAAAGCCTCTAATGTAAATATAAAATAGCTGATGAGAACCCCCAAGCTGTCAGCTGAGGACTTCCTTTGCAGTTGGTCCTTTTTGCCAAGCTTGGCAGGCAGCAGTAGCGTCCCTGAGTCACAGATGCTGGCACCTCAGTGGCTCATGGATGTTGCCAGCAACTGCTGTGCTTGGTGGAGGGGAGTTCTGGCCCTCTATAGAGGAAGTCCTCTGCTGGTGGTGCTTGGGGATCCCTATCAGCCACAGCAAGGGTCAGCAAATACTTCAACACTGTAGAAATAAAACCAGAAATGCATTTCCTTTTCTTTTGAACACAACACAAAGACATCTGCTATACACATTTCCCAAAGCTAATATATTTTAGTCAATAAATTATTTTTTTTACCTTTGTTGTCTGGAGACTTATTTTTCCATAAAGTTGGTCCCAGTTTCTTTTTTCCGCTTTCCCATCTGCTGTAAATTCTTCTGTTGCTGTTCATTGGTTCCTCCTACTATGGTCCATCATTTATCCCTTTCTCATCTTTCACCCCTGCCCACCAGCTCCATGCCCAACATTTCTCATTCTATCACCCCTCTCCAGCACCATGCCACATCTCTCCCTCCATTCCCTTCACCACTATGTCCAACATTCCTCCCTCTTGCATCCATTTCAATCTGTCCCACTGTTCCCTTTCCACCACTGTCTCTTTCCTGGGAGGTCTCTCCAAGTACTGCCATGGACATCCTGTATTCGTGCATGAGATTTTTGTTACCGACATGCATCACCTTACGCTGAACCTCATCTGCCACGTCGCAGCCCATTTCTTGAGCATGTTTATGTCACGTTGCAGATGTTCGCAATCCTCCTGCGTCTTCACTACTCTGAATAACTTCATATCGTCCGCAAATTTAAGCACCTCACTAGTCGTACCAATTTCCAGATCATTTATGAATATGTTGAAGAGCACGGGTCCAAGCACCGAACCCTGCGGTATGCTTTTCCAGTCCGAGTATTGTCCATTTACTCCCACTCTGTTTCCTATCCGCCAGCCATTTTTTAATCCACGTGAATATTTCACCCTCGATTCCATGACTCGCAATTTTTCGAAGTAGTCGTTCTTGCAGAACCTTGTCGAAAGCCTTCTGAAAATCCAGATGTCGACTGAATCACCCTTGTCTATCCGTCTGTTTACTCCCTCGAAGAAGTGCAGCAAGTTCGTCAAGCAAGATCTTCCTCTGCTGAAGCCATGCTGGCTGGTCCTCATCAGATCGTGTCCGTCAAGGTGCTCAATGATGCGGTCCTTTATCAGCGCCTCTATCATCTTTCCCAGTATCGAGGTCAGACTCAGTGGTCTGTAGTTTCCCAGATCACCCCTCGAACCTTTCTTGAAGATCGGCGTAACATTTGCCACCTTCCAGTCTTCCGAAACCCTTCCTGATTTGATCGACAGATTGGCTACCAGTTGAAGCAGTTCAGCTTTAATCCCTTTCAGTTCCTTGATTACCCTCGGATAGATGCCATCCGGTCCTGGGTATTTATCATTTTTAAGCCTATCAATCTGCCGACATACCTCTTCTAGACTGACCATCAACCCTGTCAGTTTCCCATCTTTGTTTCCCGCGTATAGACTGTCGGCTTCCGGTATGTTGCGTATATCCTCTTCAGTAAACACAGATGCAAAAAAATGTGTTCAGTTTGTCGGCGATGACTTTGTCCTCCTTTAGCCCTCCCTTCATTCCTCGGTCATCCAATGACCCCAACGTTTCGTTCACGGGTCGTTTTCCCTTAATATATCGAAAGAACGGCTTGAAGTTTTTTGGCTCCTTGGCTATTTTTTCCTCATAGTCTCTTTTGGCCCCTTTTACCGCATTAAGAACATAAGAAGTGCCATCTCCTGATCAGACCTTCGGTCCATCAAGTCCGGTGATCCGCACACGTGGAGGCCGAGCCAGGTGTACACCTGGCGTAATTTTTAGTCACCCATATTCTTCTATGCCTCTCGTAAGGAGATGTGCATCTAGTTTGCTTTTGAATCCTAGGACGGTCGATTACGCATTCCAGGTATCAACCACTCTCTGCGTGAAGCAGAACTTCCTGATATTTATCCTGAACTTGTCCCCCCTTAGCTTTATTCTGTGTCCTCTTGTCCGTGTCAAATTGGACAATGTAAATAATTTTTTCTGCTCTATTTTGTCGATTCCTTTCAGTATTTTGAAGGTCTCGATCATATCCCCTAGCAGTCTCCTTTTCTCAAGGAAGAACAATCCCAGTCTCTTAAGTCGATCCTCGTATTCCAGTTTCTCCATACCATTTACTAGTTTCGCTGCTCGTCTCTGCACCCTCTCCAGCAGTTTTATATCCTTCTTTAGGTTGGGAGACCAATGTTGGACGCAGTATTCCAAGTGGGGTCTGACCACTTATGGCACTTGTGTTGACGCTGTTTGTGCTTTTTCCAGTTTTCATCTGTTTTTGACCTTTTCCATTCCTTAAATGAAGTTTTCTTGTCCCTGATCGCTTCCTTCACTGCTACAGTGAGCCACGCCGGTTCCATCCTTTTCCTCTTGGATCCCTTGTTGATACGCGGTATATATAGATTTTGCACCTCAGTGACTGTGTCCTTAAAAAGGGACCATGCTTGCTCTAGCGTGGTTATCATCTTCTTGATCTTCTTCCCCACCATGAGTCTCATTCCTTCATAATTTCCTTTTCAGAAGTTCAGCGCCGTGACCATCGTTCTGGATCAATGTTTCGTCCCCGTGTCCAGGTCGAACAGATCATTTTTTTTTTTTTTAATATTTAAATATTTATTGAGAAACTTTTATATTTTACATTTTGCATATGTAGTACAATATCAACATTACCACATAAACCGAGTAACATCAAATATAAACAGCAGTTAAACAATGCCTTTGAAATAGCAAGTAAATCCTGCTCCAGATTAAATTTAAATCAAATTCCAATAAACAAGTATTCTCATCCCAAAATCCCATCCTAAATCCAATTCCCCACCATCAGCAGTCCCCAATCCCCCCCCCGAACCCCATTCATCTGGCAGACAACAGAGCAAGTGACACTAGGAGATCCCC
The DNA here is from genome assembly GCF_902459505.1 of Geotrypetes seraphini. NCBI lineage: Eukaryota > Metazoa > Chordata > Amphibia > Gymnophiona > Dermophiidae > Geotrypetes > Geotrypetes seraphini. The sequence continues at coordinate 6,869,167 of NC_047087.1, read as the reverse complement.
TAAAGAGCATCCAATAATTCTTCCAGCTTACTCCAAATAAGAAAGTAAGTGGTATAGATATGTCGCCTCTTAGCCATTGCTATCTCCATCTTTCCTATCGAAATTAATCGATTTACCCATGCAGTTTGAGAGGGAGCCTCCAGCATTTTTCCAATGGTTGGCAATAAGACATTTCGCTGCCGCCAAACCCCATCTCAAAATTTTTGTTTGCCAAGAGCGCTCCCTGTTATTATGTAATCCCAAAAGCCAGCTCTGAGGAGACAGAGCCACACATTCGCCCAAACACTCAGATAGTGTGTTAGTCACATATTTCCAAAATGATTGGATGATCCTACATTCCCACCAAATATGCATAAAAGATCCCACATGCAAGCCGCATCTCCAACAATGTTCAGATACTCCAGGAAACATTCTATGCAGACGGTCCGGGGTATAATACCACTGTGTTAGTACCTTATAAGCATTTTCCTGAACCAAAGCACAGGAAGAGGCTTTATAAGTCTCTCTACAAACCGTCTCCCATTCTTTAGCAGACAACCTTGTTTCTAGGTCCCTCTCCCATTGTTTTTGAAAAGGGTAGGTAGCAGGTAAGTATCCCCTCCTATATTGATATATCACCGACAATGGTTTAGGAACCCTCTGCAGCAACAACCAAAGATTTTCCAACGGTTCCTTATCAGGTTGCAGTCCAGATCCCCAACCCTGTGCCACCATAAAATGTCTGATTTGTAAGTATGCAAAATAATCACATAAGAACATAAGAACATAAGCAGTGCCTCCGCCGGGTCAGACCATAGGTCCATCATGCCCAACAGTCCGCTCCCGCGGCGGCCCAAACCTGTCTGAATCATCAGAAGGGGCCCCCTTGCCACCTTGGTTTCCCATTGAAGTCCTATCTTCCCATCGAAGTCCTAACCCTCCGGTCTTGCACATGCACGACCTGGTCGGGTTTCTATACTTATTTCCTGGATACTTCTCTCAGTATCCCACGATCCCTTTATCCCTCAGGAATCCGTCCAATCCCTGTTTGAATCCCTGTACCGTACTCTGCCTGACCACTTCCTCCGGTAGCGCATTCCAAGTGTCCACGACCCTTTGGGTGAAAAAAAACTTCCTTGCATTTGTTTTGAACCTATCTCCCTTCAGTTTCTCCGAATGCCCCCTCGTACCTGTTGTCCCCTTCAGTCTGAAGAATCTGTCCCTATCCACCCTCTCTATGCCCCTCATGATCTTGAAGGTCTCTATCATATCTCCCCTGAGCCTCCTGGTAAAACATCTGGTAAATCATCTGGTAAATCATATTTCTGTTGAATTGTAGGAAATGGAATGATCCCAGCTGTCCCCATTAGATCTCGAAATACTCTGATCCCCTTTTGAGACCATCTTTGAAAGACCCTATTATCTCGGCCTGCTGGAAACAAAGATTCAGTAGATATACTTGCCAGGGATGAAACCAAAGCCCCACCGCCCATCTGTTTACGCATTTGACTCCATAATCGTGCCAAATGTTGCACAAAAGGGTTAGATATGCCCTGGACCCACATGCTCTGTGACCCAGAGGACCACAGCTTGGCTTTCAAAGGCTCCACATTACTATATATCTGTTCTATTTGTACCCCACTTTTATATTCCCCCAATTCCCATTCTAGCACTAATTTCAGCTGTGCCACTTGATAATACCACACCAAATTAGGCAACCCCCTCCCCCCTACTTCCCTGGAAGCCCACAACAAGGATTGGGAGAGTCGTGGAGATTTATGTTGCCAAATAAAACTATGTATTTCCCTGCCCAATCTCCTCAACTCTCCCAAAGGGACCGATATAGGCAAGGTCTGAAAAAGGAATAGCAGCCTGGGAAGTACATTCATTTTAATGATCGCTATCCTGTCCCATCAGGACAACCACAGACCATGCCAACGTTGTAAGTCAGCTCGGATACGGCGATAAATAGGCAAATAATTCTTTTCATAAATTCTCTGAAGATCCGAAGGGATATAGATTCCCAGATACTTAATCCCCTGCTCAGCCCATCTAAAGGGAAAAGTGTCCCTTAACATATCTACCTCTCTCCGTGTCAATGTCAGGTTCAAGATTTCTGTTTTCGCTAGATTTATTTTGAACCCTGAAATCTTCCCATAAGTATCAAATATCGTTAAGAGATGAGGTATAGAGATCTCAGGTTGTCCCACATATAAGAGGATATCATCTGCGAACATCGCTATTCGATGCTCTACCCCCCCACTAACAACCCCAACCAAGGATGCATGATGTCTAATGGCCAAGGCCAGGGGTTCAAGCGACACCGCAAACAGTAAAGGAGAGAGTGGGCATCCCTGCCGAGTTCCCCTGAAGATGGAGAAGAAATCAGTGTACGATTGATTTATCCGCAAACAAGCCCTCGGTTCAGCATAAAGAGCCCGAACCCATTCTCCAAACATGCCCCCCAATCCCATCCTATCCATCACATCCCATAAGAACCCCCATATAACCCGATCAAATGCCTTCTCGGCATCGACCGATATCAGGACCGCCTTATCTCGGCCCTTACCCGCTTCCCAGAGTAAATTTAGAGTTCGTCTGATATTATCGCTCACCTGTCTCCGCTGTATAAACCCCGCTTGGTCTTGATGGATCAGAGATGGCAATACCTTTCCCAACCGTTGAGCTAAAACCTTGGCCAGAATTTTTGCATCTTGATTTAGTAATGATATGGGTCTATAAGACCCACAAAGTAGAGGGTCGCGGCCCGGTTTAGGCAGTATAACCACCCCCGCCTCTCCCATCGTAGGAGGTAGCCTACCTCCCGTAGATATTCCATTAGCTACTCTGACCAGGAGAAGCCCCAATTGCATCGAGAACTGTTTGTAGTATCGGCTAGTATACCCGTCCAACCCTGGTGATTTTCCGTTCTTCAACCCGTCAATCACCCCAAGGATCTCAGAAAGTTGTATCGGTTCCCTTAAATACTCCTTTATCCGGCTCCGATAACTCAGGTATCTGTAGTGAGTCCAGAAATCCAGTCTGTGTTCCCTCTTCCAAGGTCCCCGGATGCCCATATAGCCCAGAATAAAAAGCTTTGAATTCCTTTTGAATAGCAGAGTCCGTGACTCGTAAATCCCCCCCTACATCTCTCTTAATTCGCGTAATAGTGTTCCGAACTTGTTTTATCCGTATATATCTAGCAAATTGTGCACTAGCTTTGTTACTATGTTCATAGATATTAAGTCAAAATCTCTCGCGCATACGTTCTGTTTCTTCTACCTGAAGCTGATATAATTCATCCCTGACTCTGTGCAATTGTGCCAAAGTTTGGGAATCCCCCTTATTCTGATGTTGCAATTCCAACTGGGTCAACTGAGTTCTTAAATGAAGAAAGGCTCGGGCTCTTTGTTTTTTAAATCTAGCCCCCCATTTAATAAATTCGCCCCGAACTATCGCTTTAAGAGCATCCCACAATATAGCTTCAGATACTTCCCCATTATCATTCAATGCTAAATAGTCATTAATAACATTTTCCACAGCAGAAGTCACCTGAGGGGAACTCAGCAGGGATTCATTAAGTCTCCAATACGTACCACCCCCCGTATCTAACATGTCCGCGCATTTTAATCAAACTGGCGCATGATCTGATATATGCATCGGTTCTATCTCCGCTGCTCGCAGCCCCCCTGCTTGATTCCTGTGAATCCATACCCCATCCAATCTCGTGTAAATATTTTGTGCATGTGAATAAAATGTATAAGATCTTTGAGTACCGTGTAGCAGACGCCAACCATCTACTAGGCCAAGTGATCCCATTAAAGCCTGAAATGCAGCAGCTGGCTTTCGTAATGATCTACGCCCACCCCCTGAATGATCTACTGCAGGTTCTGGAGGGACGTTAAAGTCTCCTCCCAGATATATCGATCCCTGCACAAAATTACTCAGAGCCCCTCTCAATTTCCAATAATAAGCCTCCTGACCCATATTAAGACCATAAATATTGATGATAGTCAGAGGGCGACCCTGAAGAACACCCCGTACTGCTAGACACCTACCCTCTCCATCCCTATAGACCTTGTCCACCTGCAGACCCAGGCCCTTTCGCGCCAAAATAGCCAATCCCCCTGCCCTTTTAGTGTCTCCCTCTCCCTGATGGGTCCAGAGCATATCAAACTGTGGCCGTTGGAGCAAGGAAACATCCCATTGCCTTAAATGTGTCTCCTGAAGAAGACAAATGTCCCACTTCATCCTATAAAGTTAACGGAAAACTATGCTCCGTTTACCCGGGCTATTAAGCCCATTTACATTCCATGATCCTATGATCAGCCCCGGGACTTTCCCCGGAGACCCCCCAGTACCTGTACTCCCCCGCCCGCCAGAATCCATACGAACATCCCCTCCCCTCCCCCCCTCCAATTAGCTGATTCTCCAAGTTTCGAATCAGCCATGATAAGAAGTGAGTCATACCGAAAAGGCCCATAAAGACACACCCTTCAATGCTTAACCTTGTCATTCACACTGCCATACTCTCAATCAACTATAAGAAACCACATTCTCTAAAAGTACCCCATTCAGATCTATGTATCTAAATAACCAATATTTTCTGTGTTATACAACCACCCAGAACAATGTAAACAGCTGTTTCCGCAATCATCCAACCAACATACTGTAGCCAGCGGAATAGTAAAAAAACACATGGGCAATTTTCATCATAGAAGCCCTATTTCCAACTATTACAGTGATAATCAAGAAATAAATGTCAAAGTTCTGTCCGGTGATCCATATCAAGTAGCTGAGGTAGAAGGTTGGTTATCTACTACGGTATGTAGGGAGTCCCCTGCTCCTGTCCCCGATGCTGGGTCACTTCGATCCCGAGCCGGAGAATCTGGCGGCATCCGACATCCAAGTTCTTTCAATGCCAGCCATGCATCCATTACAGTGTCCACCTTCCTATGTGTCCCATTTATGGTGAAGTGCAAACCAAAGGGAAAAAGCCACCGGTATCTATATCCTTCAGCACGCAATAGTTGAGTGACTTCTCGAAAAGCTCTGCGTTTCTGGAGCGTTGCAAGGGCCAGGTCTTGATAAACCCCTACTTTCAACCCCTGCCAAACAAAATCAGGGCGACGTCTTGCAGCCTGTAAAATTTTTTCTTTCAGTTGGAAGTCACTAAAACAGGCTATTATATTGCGATTGCCAGATCCCCTCGTTTGTCCCAAACTTCTGTGTACCCTCTGTAGATCCATCGCAGATATCACCATGGGACCTTCATCAGCAAGTAAGGCTTTACAAAAATCAGATACCACTTCCCTTGCATCTTTATATCGCTCCAGATCCGGCACTCCCTTGAAACGTAGATTGTTTCTCCTGGAGCGATTTTCCAGGTCTTCAACCTGTTTCTTTAAGTCCTCTAATTGTGCCACTGCTGTATCCACGGCAGCTGTGCGTTCCTCCGCCGATACCTCCACGTGGCTCAACCTCTCCTCTGCAACAAGAACTCTGCCATTCAGTTCACCCACTTCTGCACGAAGCTCTCCCAGCGCTGCTTTTACATCAGATCTCAGCCCCACCATTTCTGCTTTTAGCTCTTGGAACCACGATTCAATTTTCCCTTCCATAAGCTGCTCGTTTGGTGAGTTGCTGTTCTGGGGAATCGCAAGCGGTAAAGACGCTGTCGGCTCCGCCATCTTGGGAGACGCCTTCGGGGAGCATTCGTGCGATCGGGTTTTTACAGTCGTAGCACTTGTGAAGTGGAATTTCTCTAGCTTCTTTCGACTCGCCATAAAATCCGCGGTCTATGTCTCCGGCAGATATCGCGCACTGCGTCCCGGTAAGCAAAGAGTTTAACTTAGAACCGCGAGCCCCATCAGAGCTCTAAGTTTAAGCGGCCATCTTCCGTGGTGACATCACTTCCTCCGAACAGATCATTTTATGAGCAATGGTTCCCAGCGTCCCCTCTACTTCTACACCTTGCACCAGTCCTCATAGTCCATTTAGAATTAAGTCCAAAACTGCGTTTCTTCTCGTATTTTCTTTGACAAGTTGTTCCACGAAGCAATCGCCTATAGCATCCAGGAACTTGGTCTCCCTACCGCAGCTGGAGGTGCCTAGGTTCCAGTCTATCCCCGGATAGTTGAAGTCGCCCATGATAACTGCGTTGCCTCCTTCGCAGTTGCGTTTAATCTCGTCCTTCATTTCTCCATCTATTTCTTCGGACTGCCCCAGGGGTCGGTAGTAGATGCCCATCTTCATAAGAATATAAGAAGTTTCCTCCGCTGAGGCAGACCAGAGGTCCATCTCGCCCAGCGGTCCGCTCCCGCGGCAGCCCATCAGGCCCACTGCCTGAACAGTGGTCTCTGACTAATTTTATAATTTACCTCTAATCCTGTCCCTATAACCTTACCTCTACTCCTATCTGTACCCCTCAATCCCTTTCCTTTACATTTGTTCCTGGAATTTTGGGCCATAGAGACTCTACCTTATTGTTTGATTCTGACTTGTCTTCCTCAGGGGTCCAAGTGTGGTCTCACCAAAACTAATGTAGATGAAAACTATATCCAAGCGTTGGTGATAGTATCCTCTGGCATTGAGGATATTTTATTGATTCTTCTGTTTGAATAAAAGTCTCAATCAGGAACATAGGGAGTAAAATGGGGATACATGTTCAAATTTCTTCAAATTATGAACAAAACATAGGAGTCCTTTTACTAATGCGCCTTAGTAAAAGAGGGGGATAATTTTAAAAAAGAGAGATTGCTGCCCTGCCAGATAGACAATATTGCAAAAATCTAAAAGGCTCAATACTAACGACAAAACAAGTAGCTGAAAAGGAACTCTTATCAAAATAAGATCAACATAAAAAATCCTTTCCACACATGATCATGTGTGCAACAAGTACCCCAAGAATTCTGATGGAAGAGACTAACGGATAAATACTCGAAGTGGCTAGAAAAAGAATACTTAGCAATTCGCATGCAAAGCTAATCACATAAATCTCAGTGGACCATTAAATGCTGAATATTGCACTTACCCTCCCCCCTTTTACTAAACCGCAATAGCGCAGGGAGCCACATAGAATGCACCACACTGCTCCCGAGGCTCATAGGAACTCTATGAGCGTCAGGAGCAGTGCGGAGCATTCAGCACTGCTGTCTGCGCTAATAACCGCTATCCTGGTTTAGTGAAAGGCAAAACTCAGGCTGGTGTTTAGAATAAAATTATAAGTGGTTTATTTCTGAATTCAATCTCTTACCAAATGTTTAGAAGATCTGTAAAGACTTATTTATATGATAAATTTGTTCAGAAATTTTGGTTATATGATAGACATATTTCTGTATATATTTCATCTGCACCTGGCAAATCTTCTTGATGTAAGCCGCTTTTGAACTGTTAAGGTATAGTGCGTTATTTATTATTAAAAGGGGGGGTTAATTGGCTATGTTTTTGCCTACTCTGAAAACCTGGAAATTCAATGTCATAGCCTGAACACAGCCCAGCACTGAATTTTCAAGGGCAATTTTGGTGGCAGTCAGCAAAATGTGATCACAAGCAGCTGAATATCAGGCCCAAAGACATTGAGAAGCCTAAGCTTTGATCCTTTTTCAGAATGAAACCTTTACCTCAGACAACAAGGCACTCAGGTCCTGGTGGCAGTTTAGCAGACAGATGGCTTCTTCCTGGAGTGTCTGCATGTCTTTCATATTTTTACCCTTCATCTTGCTGGTTCGACCCACTTAAAAATACAAAAAAGAGAGAAAATACAGCTTGACATCATGCAACACAAAGCAAACAAACTGCATCACTATTTTTATGCAATTAAAAAAATAATAAACCCTCTACTCAGTGTGCAGCTGCAGCTAAGAAAGCAAACACAGCAGAATGTCAGGAATAATCAGGAAAGGAATGGAAAACAAAAATGAGACTGTTATAACGCCTTTGTATCACTCCCTGTTGCAACTGCACCTTGGATACTTTGTGCAATTGTAGGCATTGCATCTCAACAAAAATATACATACCAACCTTAAATTCTTTTGCAATCCACCTTGAACCGCAAGGTAATGGCGGAATAGAAATCTCTAATGTAATGTAATGTAAAGGTACAGGGAAGAGGGATGAAAACGATAAAAGGAATAGGACGATTACCCTATGAGAAGCTAAAGCCGCCAGGGCTCCTCAGCTTGGAGAAGAGATCGCTCAGGGAAGACATGATAGAGGTCTATAAAACACTGAGTAGAGTGGAAAGGGTAGATGTGAAACGCTTGTTCACTCTTTCCCAAAAAATACTAGGACTAGGGGGCATGCGATGAAGCTACTAAGTAGACAATTTAAAACAAACCAGAGAAAATATTTCTTCACACTACACGCAATTAAACCCTGGAATTCATTGCTGGAGAATGTGATGAAATCTGTTAGCTAAGCGGGGTTTAAAAAAGGTTTGGATCATTTCCTAAAAGAGAAGTCCATAGGCCATTCTTGAGGTGGCTTGGGGAAATCCACTGCTTATGCCTAGGATAAGCAGCATAAAATCTACTTTGCTCCTTGGGATCTAGCTAGGGGCTTGGGACCTGGGTTGGCTACTGTTGGAAACAGGAGTCTGGGTTTGATGGACCTTTGCTCTGTCCCAGTATGGCAATTCTTATGTGAGCTGAGCATAGGACAATGAAGCCATTGTGACGTCACTGCTGAGGTTGGCTCTTAGGCATTGGTGGAATGAGGCATTATGACATCACAATCTCAGCTCTGGACTGTTGCTACTCTTTGGGTTTCTGTCTGGTACTTAGGACCTGGGTTGGCCACTGTTGGAAACAGGAGACTGGGCTTGATGGACCTTTGCTCTGTCCCAGTATGGCAGCTCTTATATGAGCTGATTATAGGAGAATGAAGCCATTGTGACGTCACTGCTGAGGTTGGCTCTTAGGCATTGGTGGAATGAGGCATTATGACGTCACAAGCTCAGCTCTGGACTGTTGCTACTCTCTGGGTCTCTCCCAGGTACTTAGGACCTGACTGGGCCACTGTTGGACTTCTGTCCCGTCAGTATCTCTAGGTTGAGTCTGGACGTCAACCTGAATTGAGCGCTTAACCCCCGGAGTCTGACTCGGACGCACCCAGCAGCTGCTCCATCGGCCTCCCAGACACGCCGCGCGCCTCCCAGTCCCAAGCCCGGCACTTCCGCTGCCCGCGCTCGCTTCCTATTGGCTGTTCCTAGGCACGCGCTTTGCCGTCAAGGACCGTGAAGGCGGCCATCTTGGTGGTGGCGGCGGCCGCAACGGTGCAAGCTTAATGGCTGGTGCATATTACAGGGAGGGGACGGAGTGTGTGTTAGACATGACGCCAAGGTCCAGGGCAGAACCCAAGGTGGAGACCCCCTGCCCCTCCCCCACCAAATGCCTCCCATCCAGTATCTTTCCCGTCCCCCAACCAGCTGCTCCAGGGACACTTCGTGGGCACAAAAGCGCTTCCTCCGCATATCTGGCATCTTTTCCTCACCCTTCTATCTGTATGTTTTTTTGCCAACAGTGATGAAGCCAGATTGTCTCTGGCCAGTCCAGGGGCTTTTTCTCTGCTGCATCCCAGCAAAGTAGTTAGTGTAGGAGGTTTGAACTAATTCCAGGAGGAAAAGCCTATAAGCCGTTATTATTAAAACTGACCTGGGAAAAGCCACTGCTTATCCCTGGGGTCAGTAGCATGGAATTTTGTTACTTTTTGAGACTCTGCCAGGTACTTGAAGAAAAGTCCGTAGTTATTGAGAAAGACATTGGGGGAAGCCTCTGCTTGCCCTGGATCGGTAGCATGAAATGTTGCTACTCTTTGGAGTTCCGAAATCTTGCTACTCTGAGATTCTGGAATGTTGCTACTCTTTGGAATTCTAGAATCTTGCTAGTCTCTGGGATTCCGGAATCTTGCTATTCTTGGAGATTCTGAATGGAATGTTGCTACTCCTTGGGATTCTAGAATCTTGTTACTCTCTGGGATTCCGGAATCTTGCTATTCTTTGGGATTCTGTATGGAATGTTGCTACTCCTTGGGTTTTGGCTAGGTACTAGAGATCTGGATGGACCATTGGGCTGACCCAATAGGTTAATCTGTATGTTTTTGTGTCCCTTCCCACTTGTCTTGTCTTCAAGTTGTGTGCAGATTACTAAGTGGACTGTAATGAAATTTCCTTTTCTGTGAAAAGAAAGAAAGATGCACAGGGAAGACGTGGAGGTAATCACTAAGCTTCCTCATCAAAGGAATCACTCTGGTTTTCCTGAAACTGATCTTTAATTTCAGGTTTGAGCAGTGATCTCACTCCACTGTCACCTGGAGCCTTTTGTGGTTCAGGTGTAAACCAGAAACATTGAATCTGATGACAGATGTATTTATTGATTTGGTTTTATATCCTGTCTAACCAGAAGAGCTCAGAACGGGTTACCAGTTTACATACGTAATAAAGCATATTTATGCAACGCGATGGCAAACATAGCATAGCAGAACATGGTCTGACAAAAGTGACAAAACAGTTACCAAACGTGGGAAAACATAGTATGAGAAAGCTTGATAAAGCCTAGCATGGTAGACATTTGGGGCAGCGAAGCTCCTCTGGTCACTTTGCCCACTTTAATTCACCACAAGTCCTCCACTAACTCCCAAACCCCCAGAAACAACCTACTCTACTCTTTATTCTCCCTGAAAATGACCAGACATTTTTGCAATCCACCTTGAACCGCGAGGTAATGGCGGAATAGAAATCCCTAATGTAATGTCATCAACAGGGATCGTCTGTATTGATCCTTGGATTTCTGAAATCCTGTTGCCCCTTCATTTCCTCTGGGGAGGGTGGGTAAGTTGGAGATAATGCCTTTTTATTGGACTAATGGTACATTTCTGGCTAGTGTTAGAGAACATCACGAAACTGAGAGGCTGTTTTGTGGCCTAATTGTGAGAACGCTTCGGTGATGGTGATGCAGTTGTGTCTTCTTATAAAGCCAGTTCCCAGGTTAGCACTGCATTTATGAAAACTCCTATGAATGTATGATAAAGAAAGAGTTGCGATTTGGCAGATCTCACTTGCACTGCTAAGAATGAGAGATTATTGGGAAGAAGTCCAAAGGACAAAATTCAAATTTGGTTATCTGTAGGGTGCCACTGAGAATTCTTTCAGACCAGCGCAGCACTATCTGGGTAGAGTGAAGACATTCTGCTTAATTCTATGGATATTTGGTGATATTAGTTCACGTCGGCACAGTCTGTGTCCCATTTATGGTGATTTGGTGTAGGGTGGGCTGGGGAGGGCATCATTGGGAACTCCACTAACTTGGAACATGAGGATGTTACTGGCCAGACTTTACGGTAGATGTCCTGCAAACAAGGGGACGGTTGGATAGGCTGGAGTGAGCTTGGACCCAGGACAATACCAGACTTTATAGTCTACGGCCCAGAAATATCAAAGAAGAGACAATTTAATCATGTATTTGTAATGGGCAGACTGGATGGACCGTTCAGGTCTTTATCTGCCGTCATTTACAATGTTACTATGATCTGTTTATCTATGTGGATGGATTAATTTAGACAGCATAACGAGAGAATATGGCTGACTATCCCTGTGGCGATTTGTAGATTCATTGCTGCTCAATAACTGCAGAGAAGAGCTGAATTATGAATTAAATGTAACTGCTGCAGCCAACATAAAAAAAAAAATCTGCTGACCTTGGCATGTGAATATTGACCTGTATTTTTTTAAAGGTCTCCTTAAATTAAAAAGGAAGAGACTTAATGATCGGCAAGCAGGAGAGCTGGGCTCCATTCCTGGTTCTGGCTTAGGTTGGTTGTGACAGATATGGCTGCAAATCGTCATGCCAAACCTAGTGCAGTGCATTCAGGGCCAGTGTTAGGGAGGGGGGGCAGAAACAGGGCAATTACCCTGGACCCCAAGGCTCTGGGGGGGCCTCTCATGGGCCAGCATGTCTTCCCCCTTCTATCCATGCTGGTGTGATGTTGCCCTCACCTTCTTTCTTGCTGACAAATTCATTTTTTGTTGCAGAGGACCATCGGCCTCGGCACTGATTCTGAAGCATTGCCTATGGCTCCCCTCCCTGCTTTCCTTTTGCCATGATACTCCCAGGTAGAAACAGGAAGTTGCGTAATTGGGGACTGACTGCGGCAAAGGAAAGTAGGGAGTGGAGCCACAGAATTACTACTCAGACCAGCGGTCCCCTGGAACAAAAATGGATTTGTCAACCACACCAAAGGTGCGGGCAACGGACAGCACAGATAGAAGGGGGAGGACATGCCAAGCTGAGGAAGTCCCCTGGACCAGTTTTTTTTGTAAGTAGAAAGGAGGAAGGTTAAAAAAAGTGCCAGATTGGGCATCGGGGGGGTGAAAGGGAAGAGCTTATGGGGCTGGAAACAGAGGAGAAAGAGAGATGGTGGGCAGTGGCCTAAAGAGCGAGAAGTTGGAACATAAGAACATAAGAATTACCACTGCTGAGTAAGACCAGTGGTTCATCATGCCCAGCAATCCGCTCACGCGGCGGCCCTCTGGTCTAAGACCAGCACCCTAACTGAGACTAGCCCTACCATATAGAGGAAGGGTGAAAGAGATATTTGAAGGGAAAATGTTGGGAAGAGAAAGGGAGAGATGGTGGACCTGGGAGTGATGCAGAGGGAGGGAGACATATGGGATGGTAGGGTAGGGTAGTTGGAAAGATAATGGGAGAGATGGTGGATTGGGGGAGGAAGAGGAAAGGAGAGATATGGGATGGTGGCAGTCAGGAAGAGAAAGGGAGAGAAGTTGGTACCTGGGGATGGAAGGGAGGGAAGGTTTGAGGGTAGAAGGGAGAGAGAGATTCAGCATCTATTTTTTCCCTCCATCCTATTGTTCAGCATCAAGAAGGGAGGGAAGAAAAACAACAAAAAAGATAGGGAAACATGATGGACCATGGGGCGAGAGGAGGAGAGATGAACCCATGTGAGGGTAGGAGGGAAGAGAGGTTGGATTAGAGGACGGAGAGAAAGGGACAGGGAGATATAGCCTGATGAGTGGAGAGAGGGAGGGGAATTCTGGAAGTGGTGAGCCATGTGGAAGTGGTCAAATGAGAGATGACAAGAAGATGAATGAGAGAACAGTGAGTACAGTGATAGAAATCCAAGTTTCATTTAAAATTTGATATACTGCTTTAAAGATTGTCTAAGCGGTGTGCAAGGTAATGAACAGGTAAAATCAAGGGGGAACATAATTAGACAACAACATACTTAAGTGGCATAATGAGATAAGGGGGATAGGAGAATGAGCCAATAAAGGTCAATACAGAAGGAGGGGGATATGCTCTTCCTTCTTTCTAAAGTCTGGAGATTACTTGTCATAAGTGTCTTTAAATAGGAAGGTCTTTAGGTTTACTGTAAATTTGTCCATAGGTATTTCTTCTCGGAGATGTGAAATATGGTACTGGAGAGGAGATAGAAGGAAATAGGAGGCTGGGAAAAAAGTGAGATGGGAAACGTAAGAGGTAGGAACTGAGAGGTAGCAGAAAATTTAAAAAGAAGGAGAAGGGTGAGATTTGAGTGGACAGAGGTAAAAAAGAAAAAAAGGGAAAAGTCAATATGTTGGAGACAGGGAAAGGAACAAGAGAGAAGAGGAGAACAAAATGGACAGCAGACCCTGAAAAGAGAAGATAGAGAAACTGGGACCAAGATGATGGAAAAACAACAAGGTAAAAAAAAGTGTTTTATTTTGAATTTATTAACTGGGATATTTTTGTATTGCATTCAGTGGCATAGCCATACAGCTGATTTGGGGGGAGGGTCTAAAGCCCGAAATGGGTGGAAGGGCACCGACTTTTTTCCCTGTCTGAATGCAAAATAGAAATACTTGAGCTGGTGGGAATCCCCAAGCCATGAATCTCCAAGCTTTGTAACTAGTAGTATATCCTCAAGCTGTCCCTGCTTTCATTCATGCATAAAAGCCAAGGTGAGGTGGGGGGAGGGAAGGCAGCAGCATAAGAACATAAGAATAGCCTTACTGGGGGCAGACCAATGGTCCATCAAGCCCAGTAGCCCGTTTTCACGGTGGCCAATCCAGGTCCCTAGTCCCTGGCCAATACTGGCTCTAATACTGCTGCCAGCTGCAGAACTTGGAAAGTTCTGGTCGATGTGCCTGAGTTGGGGGAAGGGGTGGTCATCAGCTGCTGAGGTTTGGGAATCCCCACCAGTAAGGGAAATGTTCATTTAGAGGAGACCCAGCCCTCTCTCATGGTTATTCAACTGAATGAAGTACGGTACATGCTGAGTTGAATTTTGGTTCAGTTTTGGGATTCATATTTCTATTTCTAATTTGTGATCCATTGTTCTGTATTTGGTGAAGGTCTGTCTGTGTTTTGTGTGTGAAGAAGGGCCTCCTCTAAAGTCAGCCCTGGTAACTCTTTCATGATCTTTTATGGAAGATATTCCAGGGTTTCTCAATCTCCTCTACGCTTAATAACCTTTTAACAAACTGAACTTTGATCTGAGGCTGGGAGTGTCCAGCACAATTTCTCTTATCTTCCCTGAGAGAATGGATATAGGGCTTGAGCCAAGGTGTAACTGAAGATTAAGTTGTAAACCTTAAGGGACTCTTTTACTTTGCTTTTACCCCACTGAGATCGAACAAGGAAAAAACCTCATGAAATAAGACTTAAATCAAGCATCACAAAGTCAAATTTTCAGGATAACTTGAGCTCTCTCCATGTTTTCCGCAAACATCTGAAAACGTGGCTTTTCTCAAAAAATGTAAGTCTCCCTCCAATTTAGGAATCAAGGAAACTCTTATATCTTGGCATCCCAAGTCCTCTAAATTTTCTTCCCACTTCTACCTCTAACCCTCTGTTGTAGTTCCTTCCTATTTCTCCTACTGTAAACCGCGTCGAGCTCTACGAACGTGGAGATGATGCGGTATACAAACCTAAGGATTAGATTAGATTAGATTAGAAATAGAAACATGATGGCAGACATCCTTTCAAATGAAAGAGACTTGACTCATGCGCATTTACATCACGTAGGTAAACATCTCTATCACATCTCCCTTCTCCAGCCTTTCCTTCAAAGTATACAGATTGAGATCTGTAAGTCTATCCTTATGACGAAGACCACTATTTTAGACTGACTCCATCCTGTTTCTAGCCATACCTCTCTCCCTATGCAACCTGGCATCCTTCTAGCTTTTGCCATCACCTTTTCAACCTGTTTGGCCACCTTAAGATCATCACATACAATCCCGCCCAAGTCCCGCTCTTCTGTTCTTCACCCCCTAAACTGTATGAGATCTATTTGCATCCCCACTGCCTTCAATGTAAACTTGGCTGGGTTGTGGTCCTTGAGGACTGCCTTAAACCTTCCCTTTTAGCATAAAGCTGCAGCAACTGTGTTGTGTTACTGGAGTGACGTGCAATTGCTAAATCTTCTCTTTACTCCGCTTGTTCATTTTGCACCGAGCTCGATGAATCCCTTACTTTCAGCCCTGCAGTTTCCATTAGAGATGTGCATTCATTTGAAAATAAATGAAAAATGGAGAGAAATGGGTTGTTTCATTTTAAACTATACAAAATAAAGATCTACCAACAAAAGGTTGATTGTGTTTTATTTTGATTTTGTTTTCCACTGACCTCTATGGGAAAGAGAGGCACTGCAGGGTCAATGTTCAACCAGCAGTGCCCAGTGATTTGATGACTGCCCAGAAATTCAATGCCAGGCCCCGTTTGGTCTTCAGCATTGGATTTCCTTGTTTATAGAGGTGGTGGAATTATTTCTGGTTAAGAGCAGTATTCAGCTATGAAGTACCACCTAAAGATAGGATAGGACTCCACTGCCAATTCCAGACTTTGTTCCTTTCATCTAGCTGCTCCCTTTGCCTGGAATAAATTATTTGAGTGTCCGCCAAATCCCTTCCCTTGTTTAAAAGCAGACTGAAACCCACCTTTTTGATATAGCCTTCATTCCATACCCCTACTGCCCACTGCTCGCCACTTTAGCCAGCAGATTTAACTGTATCCCTCATCCTGGCATCCTGTTTGTCTGTCGTGTCTGTTTAGCCCAGGACTGCCCAAGTCCTCGAGATCTACTGACAGGCCAGGTTTTCAGGATATCCACAATGAATATGCATGAGAGAGATTTGCCTGCACTGCCTTCTTGGGATGCAAATCTCTCTCATGCATATTCATTGTGGATATCCTGAAAACCTGGCCTGCCAATAGATCTCGAGGACTGGACTTGGGCAGTCCTGGTTTAGATTGTAAGCTCTTTGGAGCAGGGACTGTCTCCTTTATGACTCTGTACTGTGCTGCATGTGTCTGGTAGTGCAATAGAAATAATTCACAGTACATTACAATGCTGGCCCCTCCTACGTCCAAATGGTCTGGATTTGGACGTTTTTGTGGTCAAAAATTGCAAATAAAGTTAGAGGTTCTTGTGGCCTAAACATTCTGGCCGCCAAGACGTCCAAATAGACAATTTAAAAAAAAAAATATTTGGACATCTAGCGGTTTAAAAATGGCCATTTCTCCACCCCCCAGCTTTGGACGTTTTGCAGGAAATGTTCAAAGTCAGACCTAGAAATGCCCCTCTATGTGCTTTCCTTTTGGTTTCTTTTCAAAACAGATTAGGTGAAGAGTTACAACTTTTCCTGCACTGTTATTAATCCTTGGTGTGGAAACTTTCCAAAACCAACACCTGAAACGTTCTCATTTGTATTTTTGTGACTTTTCAGGACCAGTGAGTTTCCCTAAGGTGTCGTTCTCTGTTTAATCAACTGTACCCCACATTTCGGATCCTTTGAAAGACTCCTCAACCTTAGGAAAGCAATAAAAACAGACCTCTGCCCACGACCAATGGATTACAATGGTACTAGATCGCAGTAGGATAAAACTTGTATAAAAAATCTTGAACTGTAACTGTGGCAAATTGTACCCTGTAACCTGTATGTTATGTATGTTCAACCTGTAACCCGTTCTGAGCTCCTTGGGGAGGACGGGATTAAAAAACCCCAAATTAAATAAATACATAAAAGGTCTCCAGTGCTCTGGCTGGTTTCTTTGGCTTGCATGGACATACAGAACAGGCTCAGTTTCTTCTCACAACATTTACATTAGAGGATTAAGGAGGACAAGTTCAGGAAAGAAGCAATGCTCTGTGCAGATAGATATGTTTGTTGGTCATGGGGGAATGATCTCACTGGGTGGGGACACCTGCTCTCACCAGGAACATGAAGCTTTCCTGCATTTCTTTGCTTGCTCTCAGTGGCTCGAATGCCACATTTGTCCTGCATTGCTGTCTTCTCGAATGAGTTCATGTCCACTGGACGGGTTAAATGCTTTAAAAACAGGAACTACGAGACAGAGTGGAGACCGTTCAGGAGAGGAAAGTGCCACAAGGCTGCAATTAATGCTAGAAGTTTGGGATTTCTTGACACAGTAGGGTCAATTTTATAATATTTATACACACAAAACAGAAGAGCGCCAGGCACTAGTAAAAATTGATACTCCTGGTTTTGTGCAGACCATGACAGTAAGGAGCCTCACTCCTAAGCCAGGGTCTGTCTCAAATTTACTGTAGGATTGGCATTGTGCTAAAGAGAGCTTCCTTCTGCAGTTCATACTAGGCAACTTCTCCAGGTGCACTTGAAAATTCCTTTTAATCAAGCCTGTGGCACCCAAAACAATGGGAACGAGTTCCACCGTGTTTTCATGGTCTCTGACTGCATTTCTGGATCTTTGCCCTCTTTACATGGTTCACAGAATAATAGCTTGAAACTGGCACCTCTTTTGGTGTTTTTCTTCTTTGCCACTTTGTCCGGTTTCCTTGTAACCAGCTCTTTATTGGTCAAAACAGGGATGTCTCAGGTGATCATAACCTCTTCATTCTTCATAAGGGTCGTGATCCCAGTGCTTTGCTTTTCTTGTACATCTTTTTTTTTTTTTTTTAACGAGACTTTTACATAAAACATACAAGATAACCCTTACTTTAAAAATACCGTCATACATGAAAAAAATCAAGGAACAAAAACCAATAAGAAAACAAATCCAGCACCCTCCTATGACCTTCAAAGACCACAATAGCGAGGGAAACCAAGCAACAAGGCACTGGGAATAACAGGAAAGCAAAGTTGGTCTGCTGTGATTCTTCTATGTTATTAAAAAAAGAGGAAAACTCATTGAATCCAAATTCTGAAGCTGTCTGTTCTGTAGGAACTGTTGGGTCCTAAAATAGATGCTTCTGTACACTTATTTTATCACACACTAAAGACTTGGATTTTGCAGTTACTGTGGCTTAACAGAAAATTACCACAGGTTGCCTGAATCAATACGTCGTGCTCCGTCCCTGGCAGTGTTCAGATCCAAGCTAAAGGCCCACTTTTTTGAAACTGCTTTCAACTCTTAACTCCCCCTCACTGCTGTCAGATACCTAGACCCTAAATTAGATTGTAAGCTCTTCTGAGCAGGGACTGTCTACAGTGCTGCGTATGCCTTTCAGTAGTAGTGTTGGGGGTGTGCCCAGAATTTCCCACTGGAGATCATGCGTTGCCATTTTGCATTAGTCTTGATGTTCAGATTGCAGTTACCACGGACGCCCTTAGCACCTCCTATTTAGGAGACAGTAAGTAGCACGCAGTAGTTGCAGGAGGAACAGAGAGCGTACGGTATATACTGCGCACTAACTGCAAAATGACTTCCACACCGATTCTCCTCATCGAATTAACCACAAAAACTATTACAGCATATTAAGCGGTGGATTCTGGAAATGCCCCCCTCCCCCAAACGTGCAAATGAATTAGTTAACGAGCCATTACCAATCGGCAATTGGATCTAATTTGAATTTGCCCTGGATCTGTCTATGTGCTATTCTACAAAGGATCTGAGCCAAAATCCTCTCACACGCAACCCGAAAGGGCGCATGGCAGTAGGAGGGCCATTCCAATGAATTCCACGCAGTGTTGTAGAATTTGAGGATGGCGCTCCCTCAGTGCACCAGGTTTCAGTTGGTGAAAGTCCTTCCACCCAAAATCGGGCACTGGTCTGTGCATTAAGGGCCAGATTCTGTTAATGACGACTACATTTGTAAACGCCTAGACGCGGAGGAAGATGTTCTGGATGATGATTTATTGGTAAATTTCCACAATAACAAATTTGCTAATGATAATCCACATGGGTTTAGGCGAAAGGACCTAAACACATGTGGACTATCAGCAAATTTGTTATTGTGGAAATTTACCAATAAATCATCATCCAGAACATCATCTTCCACAGTTTTCTTTCGGTTTTGGTTTTGTCTCTTGGACTTTTTTCCACTGTGGAGAAAACGGCTCTTCCTCTTCTTTTGGTTTGTCACCTAGATGTGTAAATCACGCAATAGGCGTAGCTAACAGAATTGCATCTACATTGCAGGCGTCTCTAATGTAGGCCAAGATTTGCCTGGCCTTCAATGTAGATTTGATTCCGGGCTGTTGCTTTTTTACAAATTGGGGATGTGGTAGAAGGAAGAGCGGTGACTGCGGCGTAGAACACGAGTGTTGCATGGGGATATAGCGGTGGAGAAACTGGATAACTGGAGTTCTATAGAGGTCGGTGAGAGTGCACGAGGACAGGCTGGAAGCAGGGCTTGAGAGGCTGACCACAGCTGATTCCAATTGTCATCCATCAGGTTTTCTTGCATCTGATACATTTTAGGACCCCTGAGGAAGGAGTGTTTCTTCGAAACACGGACCATGTCAGGTTCATCAGTCTTATGACTATATTGATATTTATTTTTTATGATTGCTCATTAAAGACTTGGCATCTTGTACATCATCACTGCAGTTTTTGCCTTTGTTTTTCGGTGTGATTCTGTTAGCAGTGCCTAACACCCCGATCTACCCCTTAGGCACGCCTACCTTCATATTTTTGTCATTATGAGCTTGCTAAAGCTCCCTAATGACATCATTAACTCTAATTTTTAAACTGATTTTTATTACAGTAGGTGCCTACATTAGAGATGTCTACATTGTAGGCCACTTATAGAATTTTCCCACAAGGGCACATTTTTCTCTGCGCCATTTACTAAATCTGACCCTCAGGCCCATATTCTCTAAACGGCCCCTTAACTTAGGTGCTGGAAGGTGCCCTACCGGCATCCAAGTTTATTTAAGATTTGATGAACTGCTTAATCAAACTTCAAAGCGATGTACATAGCTAAAATACATACAACTTTCGGGGGGACAAACATACCACATATAGCCACAAACAAAACTTACACATAAGGAGGAAAGAGGGGAAAAAATACAATATTTTAAAGAGAATAAGACAAAAAGGGAATGGACAAAAGGGAGGGTAACAATAAATAAGTAAAATCGCAGGGCAGACCCTAGAGAATGAATCAAGACAAGAGTACTATCAGTTGAAAGCATCTTTAAAAAGAAAGCCTTTTAGCTTACACTTGAATCGGTCTAGCATGCGTTCTTCCCTTAGATGAATGGGAAGAGAGTTCCACAATTTCGGGGCTTTTATAGAGAAGATGTATTGTTGATGCGTATTGATGACCTGAACATCCACTTTGAGCAGGTAGAGCAGGGCGACTCCAAAGAATTACTATCCTTCATCGATTCTTTAGACTTCCATGTGCCACTCCCAGAAAGAACCCATCAAAAAGGACATCAACTAGATCTAGTTACCTTCTCTTCCAAAGACCTAGCCCATCCCAAAATGCACTGGCACCAAACCACTTGGACTGATACTCTGTGGTCGGACCATCATCTATGCAATTTCCAATTCAACTGGCAAGCCAAACGCTCCCCATCCAAACCCAAGGCAGCTAATAGGATTAGGAAAATGACAGCCACCAGAGGCCTGGTAAACCCAGTGGAATTCTGGTCACATTACAACATCTCTTCAGACTCAGACTACCTCTGTGCAGACTCCTGGACCAATACGAGCATGCAAATTCTAAACAAGATGGCCCCCATCAAATTAAGAAAAACGAGAAACAAAAACCTGGACGGCTGGTTTTGATGCAAAGCTAGGAACAACGAAACGAGAATTAAGAAAACTGGAAAGACAATGGCTGAAATCAGGAGATAACATAGGTAGAACAAATTGGAGACTAAAACTAAAAGAATACAAAAAACTTATAACTACAAAACGCACAAATTTTTACGCGCAAAAAATAGGCTTTCCCAACACCAACATTAAGAATCTATTCAAACTTGTTAACAATCTTTATGAGGCCTTCTCCCACCCCACTACAGACCCCCCCCCCACCATCAGCCGATGCGCAGGCTGAATTTTTTAATAACAAAATCAACAACCTAAGATCCAACCTATCGATCTCCACAACCAACCATTTGAACTACCCAGTTGCCCAACACATTGATGAACCCAGGGTAGACTTGTACTGGAATAATTTTTCTATCCCCACCTGGAATCAATTCTGCAAACTCTACTCGAAATACGCCGATACGTACTGCAGATTGGACAGTTGCCCACCAAACGTCATGAAAGCTGCTCCAGTCACCTTCAAAGCCAAGTTACATGATTGGCTCTCCTCTCTACTACTGTCTGGTACATTTCCCGAGGAGCTAGGTCAGATACTAATCACTCAGATTCTAAAAAACCCCAAGGAATCTATCAAGTTGACATCGAATTACAGACCCATTGCAAACATTCCCTTTTTTGTAAAGCTGATGGAAGGCTTGGTAAACCAGGATTTAGTAACTTACCTGGATGATCTCAGCATACTTCATGACAACCAATCAGGTTTTCGCTCTGGGTTCAGCACAGAAACAGTTATTGCTTCATTGCTGGATTCCCTCCTGACTCTATTCAGCCAAGGCTCTGGTGCACTAATCCTTCAGCTCGATTTGGTCGATCATACCATCCTAATTGATTGCTTGGAAACAATTGGTCTCTCCGGTAATGTATTAAATTGGTGACAAGGATTCTTGACTAAATGATCGTACCTAGTCTATAGCGACAATAATCAATCCTCCAGCTGGGTAAACCCATGCGGAGTCCCACAGGGTTCCCCCCTATCTCCCACTCTATTCAACATTTACCTTTCCCCATTGGTGAATCTACTGCAAAAATTAAAAATCAAATTTTACATCTACGCCAATGACATCACCATAATCCTTCCCCTAACTAGCCTGACTCCTAAGACGAGGAATCATCTAGCATTAACTTTAAAGCAAATCGAATCATGGATGACTGAGTTCAAACTGAAACTCAACGCCGAAAAAACTAAATTCTTCCTGGCAAGCCCGAACAACAAAATCAAAGACACCTCAATTTCCCTGAATGGACAAAACTTTCCTTTTGTCGACACCATAAAAATCCTGGGAGTGACACTGGACTGTCACCTCACTCTAGATACTCACACAGAGCTACAGATCAAAAAAGGCTTCTCGACACTATGGAAATTAAGAACCATCAGAAAGTTCTTCGACGCAGCATCCTTCCAATTACTAGTGCAATCCTCAATTTTAAACCTGCTCGACTATTGCAACATCATCTATCTGAGTTCTCTCAAGAAAACCATTCAAAGACTCCAAATAATACAAAATTCAGCAGTGCGACTGATCTTCGGTATAAAAAAATGGGACCACATAACTCCCTACTATCAAAAACTCCATTGGCTGCCCCTAGAAGCAAGAGTGCTGTTCAAATTTGCCTGCCTTTGTTTCAAATCCATTCTTGGTTTGGTCCCCCTATACCTGGTCGTCCATTTTAAATTGGACTTTCCCATCAGGCCCACATACAGAATACATATGTTTAGCTATCCAAAAATAAAAAAACTGCTGATACAAAAGATTCGTTGACAGAACTCTTGCTTTCCAAGCAAGTCAACAGAAAGGCTGGCTAGGCAATCTCATCAAGCACTCCTCATCCTACCTTAACTTCAGAAAACTAGTTAAAACCAACCTGTTCAACCGATTTTTAACCAAGAACTCTTAAAGCCTCACCCCTGTACTCTACTTACTTGCACTTGACGTCCCTACAATGTGACTCTCACTCTCTCTCTTCCTCCCTACAAATACTCATGTATTCAAAGACACCATTGTTATTCTAAAATTTAATTGTATTCAAGGATTTCATTGTTATTTCTTTGTTGACTGTCCAGCTCTTCTTGTTGTAAACCGCCTCGAACTTTGGCAGTATATATAAAATAAAATTATTATTATTATTATTATTAAGAGAAGGGACTGAAAGTAAATGCTGATCAGTAGACCTAAGGACTCTTGTAGGGGCGTAAGAGCCTATCGATAAAAATTGGGGTTTTGTGAAGAAGGCATTTAAAGGTTAGTAGACATCTAAGTTAAGTTCAAAATGCCATTTCAAAGCAAACTTAAGAGAAATTACAAGACGCCTAAAAAAAAGGCACCAGAATCACGCTAACGGAGGCGCCCACCAGAAGTGGCGTTAGGTGTGGTAGGCACCTCTGGAGGCTTAATTCACCTTAAAGGTAGGCACCAGCAATATAGGCCTTGAAAATCCTGGCCTACGTTTTTGGCAACTATCTTTGCCGGAGGCACAATTCTCTAAATGGTGCTGTCGCGTGATTGGCATGCACTTGGCGGCTGCTTTTAAAGCGATTTTTACAGAATCCTGGCCTCAATGCCTAATGCACTTAAGCAACAGGTCCTCAGGAGTATAGGAAGGGGGGAGCACTTTCCTTGTTTTAAAGATATTTCCATGTAACTTCATTAAATATCCCCTAGGTAATTGTTGAAAGAGTAAATAATCAATTCACTTTTAGGCCACACTATAAATGACTGCTTTTGAGTCATAGGGTACTGTACTTTATATGCATCAACCTCCTTACTTGGCCGCTCTGTTGAAGGAGTATTTGCTTCCAAAACATTGTCATCTACTTGGTCTTTGTTGTTCACTTTTCCATTACCTAGGGAGGCTTGCCTAACTTCTACAAGAGGAAAAACATTTCTTAGAAAGGTCCTGGCCTATGGAATAGTCTTCCCGAGGATTTGAGTGGTGAACACTCCTTGAAGCAGTTTAAGATGAACTGAAAATATCTCTTTGAGAAAGTGTTTGGTGGAATGCATTAGCGATTTTCTGCTATTTTAAAAAATATTTTTTAAACCAATTGGAGGGAATTTTTTTCACTCAGAGGTTAGTTAAGCGCTGGAACGCGATGCCAGAGGTTGTGGTAAGAGCGGATAGCTTAGCTGGTTTTAAGAAAGGTTTGGACAAGTTCCTGGAGGAAAAGTCCATAATCTGTTATTGAGAAAGACACGGGGAAGCCACTGCTTGCCCTGGATCGGTAGCATGGAATGTTGCTACTCCTTGGGTTTTGGCCAGGTACTGGGGACCTGGATTGTCCACTGTGAGAATGGGCTACTGGGCTTGATGAACCATTGGTCTGACCCAGTAAGGCTATTCTTAGGTTCTATATGTGTGAAGTTCTTTCATATTATAATGGTGTTCTGTTTTAATGTGTTATAAGTGTGTATTTAGCAAATGTAAACCAATCTGTCAAATGCTGAAGGGAGGTATATTAAGTACGCAGGAATACCTTAGAAATTGGAAGACTGGGCGTTCAAATGGCAGATGAAATTTAATGTGGACAAATGCAAAATGATGCACATTGGGAAGAATAACCTGAATCACAGTTATCGGATGCTAGGGTCCACTTTGGGGGGTCAGCGCTCAAGATAAATATGTCACTGAAACCTTCCACCCAATGTGTGGTGGCGTCCAAGAAAGCAAACAGGATGCTAGAAATTATTAGAAAAGGAATGGTTAACAAGACTAAGAATGTCATAATGCCTCTGTATCGCTCCTTGATGCAACCTCATCTGGAGTATTGCGTTCAATTCTGGTCTCCTTATCTCAAGAAAGATATAGTGGCGCTAGAAAAGGTTCAAAGAAGAGAGACCAAGATGGTAAAGGGGATGGAACTCCTCTCGTATGAGGAAAAGACTCTTCAGCTTGGAAAAGAGACGGCTGAGGGGAGATAGGATTGAAGTCTACAAAATCCGGAGTGGAATAGAACGGGTACAAGTGGATCGATTTTTCACTCCGTCAAAAATGACAAAGACTAGGGGACACTCAATGAAGTTACAGGGAAATACTTTTAAAACTAATAGGAGGAACTATTTTTTTCACTCAGAGAATAGTTAAACTCTGGAATGTGTTGCCAGAGGATGTGGTGAGAACAGTTAATGTAGCTGGTTTTAAAAAAAGATTTGGTCATGTTCCTGGAGGAATAGTCCATAGTCTGCTGTTGAGCCACTGCTTTCCCTGGATCGGTGGCATGGAATGCTGCTACTAGTTGGGCTTTTGCCAGATACTTGTGACTTGGATTGGCCTCCATGAAGATGGGATATTGGGCTAGATCAGGGGTAGACAATTCCGGTTCTCGAGAGCCGGAGCTAGGTCAGGTTTTCAGGATATCCACAATACATATGCATGAGATAGATTTGCATCTCAAGGAGGCAGTGCATGCAAATCCATCTCATCCATATTCATGGTGGATGTCCTGAGAACCTGACCTGTCTAACCCTGGGCTAGATGGACCATTGGTCTGACCCAGTTAGGCTCTTCTTATGTACATGCTAAGGTCTAACCCGCAATATATAGCTGGAAAATATGCCGTTCCTGGCCAGTTGAATGATTTTAAATAGTGAGTTTCTCTCTTCCTCTGCCCTTTCTCCTCCCTCCCTCTTCCCCTCTTTCCCCCCTTCCTCCCTGCTTTCCTGGGCTCGCGCTGCTCCTCCTCCTCCTCCTCCTCTTGTCCGAGCTGGAGGTGTCTCTGCCTGAGGCGCCGGTGCCTCCTCCTTCTTCTCGCAGGGTTGGGTCGGGCCGGGCTGTCTCCTCCTCCCGACTGTTGACAGAGCGGCAGCGGCGGTGGCTTTGCAGCCATGGATGGCGCGCCCCGGAGCCGGTGATGGGGCCCGGCCATGGCCAGCGGGAGCGGCGCGTGCGGCGGGGTCTTGCCCGCCCTGGGCGCCGCCGACCCCTGGGAGCTGTCCCTGGACGAGGTGCTGAAATCGTACGAGCAGCCCATCAACGAGGAGCAGGCGTGGGCCGTCTGCTACCAGTGCTGCCGGGGGCTGAGCCAGAGCCCGGAGCTGCCGGGCCGCATCCGAGAGCCCAACTCCCTGCTGCTGCAACGAGACGGCACCGTCCGGGTGCGCGAGGAGATCCGGGGTGAGTGCCGAGCCGGGGAAGAGGGAGTGTGGAGCCTGGAGGAGGGGAGAAGGGAGGTGGAACCTGGGCGGAGCAGGAGATCTAGGGGTGAAGGGAGTATGGGACCTGGAGCAAGAGGAATTTGGGAGAATGAGAGGACAAGGGGATGAAGAAGAGGTGATCTAGGGGTGGAAGGAGGATGGAACCTGGGAGGGGGGAGGGGACAAGGAAAGGAGAAGGAGATCTAGGGGGAAGAGAGTGTGCAGCCCAGGGAATGATGAGGATATTTAGGGGTGAAGGGAGTATGGGACCTGGAGCAAGAGGAATTTGGGAGAATGAGAGGACAAGGGGATGAAGAAGAGGTGGAAGGAGGATGGAACCTGGGAGGGGGGAGGGGACAAGGAGAGGAGAAGGAGATCTAGGGGGAAGGGAGTGTGCAGCCCAGGGAATGAAGAGGATATTTAGGGGTGAAGGGAGTATGGGACCTGGAGCAAGAGGAATAGGAGGAGGAAGCATGGAGTTTGGGAGAATGAGAGGACAAGGGAATGAAGAAGAGGTGAACTAGGGGGTGGAAGGAGGATGAAACCTGGGTGGAGTGAAGGGCCAAAGAGAGGAGGAGATCTAGGGAGGAAGGGAGTGTGCAGCCCAGGGAAGGAAGAGGATATATAGGGGTGAAGGGAGTATGGGACCTGGAGCAAGAGGAATAGGAGAAGGGAGAATGGAATTTGGGAGAGTGAGAGGACAAGGCGATGAAGAAGAGGTGATCTAGGGGTGGAGGGAGGATGGAGACCAGGAGAGGAGGAAACTCCAAATGAATGCAGGGCCTAGGAGAGGAGACCTAGGGGTTCTGTGAGTCTGGAACTTTAGGGAGTGAGGGTCCCAAGGGAGGAAGAGATGGTGTGATTAAAGAGGAAATTGGGTGCACATGAGGCCTGGAGGAAGGAGAAATCCTCAGGTAAAGGAATCTGGAACCCGGGGGAAAGCAGTTTGGGAGGAAGGGGAACAGCTAGGATGTCTACAAGGTACCTGGGAGTTGAGAGTTATGGGGCCTGTGAGGAGGTGGCCCATAGGGAGGGCAGGGTCCTGAAAAGAATGTGGTTCAGTGGTGGAATAGGCCCAGAAGAGAAAATATGGCTGGGGATGAGTGGAGGACAGGGGAGAGAACAGTAGTTGGGGGGAGGGGCCCAAGGGGAGTATTGTTGGAGCAGTACTCTTGTGAAGTCAGAGCCTGGAGTTGGAGAAGCAGTTGTGGCCCATTTCAAATGCTGAATCAGGATGCCCTTCCCCTGGCTCAGGAGAGAGGACTCCTGGGTCCTGCTCCCTTGGGAGCCTTATGGCCATCTTAATGTTTGTTTTGATAACTCAGAAGCCATAACATTACATTACATTAGTGATTTCTTTTCCGCCGTTACCTTGCGGTTCAAGGTGGATTACATAAGGATATATCTGGCCATTTCCAGAGGAATTTGAGAATAGTGAGGTGGTTCTTGTGGCGTTAGATTGTTTTTGAGAACAGTGATGGTGTTAGATTGATTTCAAGGAATTGTTGGGTAGTAGGTTTTTTTTTAATAGTATGGTTTTTATTTCTTTTCTGAATGTTCTGTAGTCTGGTGTCGTTATCAGCAAAGTGGAGAGCTTTTCAAACTCAGCTCTGATCTACACTTCCATGACCATCAGTAAATGCTGCAAAGGTTTAGACTGAATTTCTGACTATGATTTACAGCCAAATCTCTGCATCGGGAGCACTTGCAGGCCAGTCCTCCTTCCCTCCCCCGTACTGCAGAAAGCTGGTACAGAAGGTTAGCCTGCTGCTTCCAGGGTAATTAGTGAGGGATTAAAAGCAGGTCAGGGGATGTTTCCGTGCGTACTTTTTCTGATGATTTTATCTTTTGTGCTTTTTATATGTCACAGATCCTTTAAAAAAGGTTTCTCTTACACTGTGGTCAGTGTAAGGAGAGTTTGAATAGAGACCATTGTGTGTAGGGTGCTGTCATTGCATTTAGCCAGCTTTGTTTTCCCATTTCCACAGCTAGAGGGAAAGAGTGTTTGTCCATTTCTGTATCGTTGATTTACCGAGAGCTTGAATTGGCTGAGGCTCTTCCCCTTTCTCTGTCTATGAGGGAAAAGCTTAATAACATGGGCTCAAATTGACATCAGCCTACAGAATGCCCTGTAGTCTGGCTTTGGTCTGTAGTTGCTGCCCTGCTACCAAATTGCATCCCTAACTCCCTTCCCTCTCCATTCTTGAACATGGTATATTTATTTATTTTTCACTAGTGGAAGGAATCAGATTCGGAGAGGACCTTTGACCTTAGAGAAGAGGAGTAAGGGGGGACTTTGCTTTTGAGAAGGGGGTGCAGAATAAGAGGGAGTTTGGATTTGGAGGAACATGACTAGGTCCTGGCTGATATTTAGCAGTGACCTAAATAAGTTCTGGTGGTTCGCTTCAGTCAGGACCAGATGTGTTATTCATATGCCTTCATATGGTCCAACATTGACTATCTGGAGCAAATGAACCAAGAACCATTGGCTGACTATTCATCAGGTAATATACAGTATATATAGGGGAGAAGTAAAAGAAATAGTAGATAACGTCAACCTTATATGTTAGCATGGAATCAAATTACAAGAAGTTCTAAATTGGCCTATAACCCTTTTTATCTCCTCAAGGGCATGTAAGGATTGCTGATGAAGTTGGGACTATATTGGCTACAGCTATGGCCATGGGAGAATATGTGTTTTATTTTATTTATATTGTAAATTCTCTGTTATTTTGTCTACAGTCTGATTGTTTCACTGAAGGGTAGTATATAAAAAGGATGGAGTCAGTTCAGAGGAAGGCTACTAAAATGGTCAGTGCTCTTTGTCATAAGGCATATAGGGACAGTCTTAAAGAGGAAAGGCAGGAGAAGGGAGATATGATAGAGATGTTTAAATACCTACTTGACATAAATATGTATGAGGTGAGTCTCTATCAGTTGAAAGGAAACTCTAGGGTGAGAGGACATGGAATGAAGTTAAGAGGTGATAGGCTCAGGAGTAATCTATGGAAATACTTTTTTACAGAAAGGGTGGTAGATGCATGGAATAGTCTCCTGGTAGAGGTGGTGGAGACAAAGACTGTGGTAGATGCTTGGAATAGTCTCCCGGTAGCGTTGGTGGAGACAAAGACTGTGGTAGATGCATGGAATATTCTCCCGGTAGAGGTGGTGGAGACAAAGACTCTGGTAGATGTATGGAATAGTCTCCCGGTAGAGGTGGTGGAGACAAAGACTGTGGTAGATACATGGAATATTCTTCCGGTAGAGGTAGTGGAGACAAAGACTGTGATAGATGCATGGAATAGTCTTCCGGTAGAGGTGGTGGAGACAAAGACTGTGGTAGATGCATGGAATAGTCTCCCGGTAGAGGTGGTGGAGACAAAGACTTTGATAGATGCATGGAATAGTCTCCCGGTAGAGGTGATGGAAACAAAGACTGTGGTAGATATATGGAATAGTCTCCCGGTAGAGGTGGTGGAGACAAAGACTGTGGTAGATGCATGGAATAGTCTCCCGGTAGAGGTGGTGGAGAGAAAGACTGTGGTAGATGCATGGAATAGTCTCCCGGTAGAGGTGGTGGAGACAAAGACTGTGTCTGAATTCAAGAAAGCATGGAACAGGAGAGGGAGAGGAGGAGATAGTGGATGCTACAGATGGGCAGATCAGATGGGCCATTTGGCCTTTAACTGCCCTCATGTTTCTAACATAAATCCGCTTAGATCAATAATGAACAAGAAGTGAAATCCGATGACATATCACTCTTGGCATATGGCTAAGAAAGAGCTAGACAAGTTCCTTCAATTGCAGAAATGTATCTCTGGGTATAAAGCCATGGGATTTTCATTAATGCCAAATGGATGTGAAAGTTAGACAGTGAAAAAGCAAGACAGCAAGAAAATTAATGCCTTTGGACATGTGATGTAAAGAGAATGATCTCTAAAGAAAGATATCACATTTGGCAAAGTTGAAGGTCAGTGCAAGAGGAAGACTGGCAACGCAATGGATCAATACAATAAAAGCAACTATGGATGATGTCATTC
Source organism: Geotrypetes seraphini (assembly GCF_902459505.1). Taxonomy (NCBI): domain Eukaryota; kingdom Metazoa; phylum Chordata; class Amphibia; order Gymnophiona; family Dermophiidae; genus Geotrypetes; species Geotrypetes seraphini. The sequence goes on along the minus strand of NC_047087.1, from coordinate 6,838,978 downwards.
TGTTAATAATTAACTGCCTGACTGAAGACCAAACACAGTTAAAGCAACTATACAGAGGGTCGCCGTGAATCAACATCAACTCAAAAGTACTTAACAACAACAACAACACAAGGGCAATAGGGTTTCCATGTCCCCTTTCTAGAAGAAACTGTATAGTAACAACAAAAAAACCTCTACCTTTGTCCCATTTCATCATGTCAGATACGCATCGTAATTTCATTATCCTAAAACAAACTTAGGTGCCATGGAACAACCTTTGTTTATCAAATAACAAAAGCTATTACATAGTTTACAAAACAAATGCTACTTGGTTCCTCTTCCCCACATTGGCATGGTTTGTAGAATTATCTTTTAAATTCTTATTTACACCTGAATAAAGACTCTGTCTGGACCCTCAGAGCTGCTTCAATTTATTCACAGGGCCAGAATTCTGTTTAGACTGTGCCAACAAGGTTCTGTTGCCGCTACTGTTGAAGAAGCCTGAAATGTTCGAGTCAGATCTCGTAGACCTGGAGGTTGGGTATTATCCTGGTTTGATACTTTTTTGTTTAATCAACAATTTCAAGTATCTTATGCTAACTGCAGTTCTATATGGATGACTGTGGATTCAGGCGTGCCTCAGGGCACAGCCCTTTCAGCAAGATTGTTTAATTTATATATACATCCAATTTGTAAATCATTGGCAAGGTTAGGGGTATGGTACAGACTTACACATTTTTTTCTGTTCCATTTCATGCATCAGTTATTGAGCCACCAAATTTGTAGACCTTTGGATTGTGCATGACAGCTATAAAGGCTTTCGCAGAATGTGGCAAATTGGGGATAGTTCATGAAGTAAGGAGTTTAGATATTTACTAAGCCATGGTAGAGGTTTCTAACACAGCCCAGAATGCTAAATGCTCTGATGTTCATAGAATTCTTATGAGCATGAGTAGCATTGGATCATTTAGGGCTCTGAGCTGCAGTAGAAACCTCTACCGTGGCTTAGTAAAACATAGCGTTTGTTAGATTCATCACTTTCTTTTAAGCCTCAGGTGAGAACAACGATTGACCAAAGTATTTTATTGACTGAAAGATTTGTTAAGTCACAATATTATATTCACATGGTAGTTCAAAGTTTGGGGACTGTAATGTGTTATATCTTGGTTTGTCAAAGCCATCCATCGTTATGAGTCCTTCAAGTATCGCAGTTTGAACATATTACCCCAGTTGGCTTCGTATTGTGTGGTGTGTGCAGTTTGGTCTTAGTGCATAAAGCTTTAAGTATTGCTTTTTTGGTTTTAAGATTTATTGGCCAACCTGATTATTTTGCAGGGCAGATGTTTGTTGGATGTACCATATTTTCTCCAGGTCCACTTTAAGGAAGATCACTCTAGGAAGGTTTCAATTGTGTTTAAGCTGAGATGGCTTCTACTTTTTCTCTGATTTTGTATTCTTGTAGTGTTTCGATTCTCTGTTCGTATGTTTTATGTCCTGATTTCAATTACATACGCTTGACTGGTACTCATGCAGTAGATAATGTGGGATAGGAATGTGTTCAATAAATACATAAAACATACTATTTAGGAATGATTATATTATGGACTATGCTAAACAGGCAGCATTTGTGGGTTATTTGTTCTGAAAAATGAAGGGCCTGTTTTACAAAGATGTGTGGCAACAGCCCCGAAGCCCTTTAAAAGCCCTCTATGGACTTTGGAGCTGTTACTGAGCTGCAGCTGCTAGCATGGCTTTGTAAGACAGGCCCAAAATGTTCCTAAGAATTTGGTTATAAATTTCAGAATTGACTGAATTAATTAGGTAAGGAAATAGGACAATTGGGTATAGCTAACTTTGGATCACTGCAAACTCCTGTTTTATCGGGACTGCTCAGCCTTCTCTGATTTCTCTTTTTCTTCTCCTTTCTTCTCTCTAGTTTCCATTTTCACCCAAACTCTTCCTCTCTTTCATTTCATTTCTCACTGTCTTTCTCTTTTCATTTCTCAGCCTCCTTTAAATCTCTCTTCTCATTGCTCCACCCGGGACTCAGTCTTCCCTTATACCTCTTTTCAGTTTCTTGACCCTTGTTTCTTGCCCTACTCAGGCCTATCTCTGCCTTTCATACTCATTATCCCCCTTCCAGCCTTCATCTCCTGTTATTAATTTATCCTTCATTTTCTGGCCTTTATCTTCTCATCCTTCCTTAAGACCCTAAGGTGGTCTGGTATAATTTGGAGATTAAAATCATAAGCACCTATATTTGTGCTTTTGTTACCAGCAGGATAGGTTATTGCATTGGCTTTTTGTGGAGGAATTGGTACAATTTAATGTTTGATCAGTAGAGTATTGTATCATGATGGCCCCAAATATTTACAAGATGTTATTCAGAATGTGTCCTTCTTTATTTGGCCTTGTTGCTCAGAAGCAACGTGTGTCTTCTATGGCTTTTATGGGAGATCTGCATCTCCAAACGCCTATTGCTCTCGTTCAACATCAAGTTATGTAAAGCAGCCTTTTTCACCATCTGCCAGTTAAGGCAGCATCTGCTCCACCTTCCTAAGTGTGCAGATGGTACGCCAATCAACATGCTTTTGCCTTTGCCAGGCCCAAATTAGGGATCTATTCCAACTGACCTGTGAGTGGAGAGGAATTTCCTCCAGGTTATAAAAAAGAGCCGTGTGTTTGTTCTTTTGAAATTATCGAATTTGTTCTCTATCCCTATTATAACGATGTTGTCTTGATATTTCTATGTTATACATGATAATCGGAGGGAAACAAGATTCTATGTATGTCATATGGAAACCGCATTGTTGTATGTGGTATATAAATTTTTGTAAATAAATAATGTTTGGCAGAAAATGAGAGATAGGAGAAGCCACATTTTATGCAGAAAAATTGCAATGGAGAATTTTTTGGGAAATGGGCTGCAACATGGCAAATGAGGTTTAACGTGGATAAGGTGATGCATGTCGATAACAAAAATCTTATACACGAATACAGGATGTCCGGTGCAGTACTCGGAGAGACCCCCCCCCCCAGGAAAGAGACTTGGGAGTACTGGTCAACAAGTCAATGAAGCCATCCACGCAATGCTGTGGCAGCGGTGAAAAGGTCGAACAGAATGCTATAAATGATTAAGAAGGGTGTCACAAACAGATCAGAGAAGGTTATCATGCCACTGTACCGGGCCATGATGCGCCCTCACCTGAGTACTGCGTCCAGCACTGGTCGCCAAACATGAAGAAGGACATGAAGGGTACTACTCGAAAGGGTCCAGAGAAGAGCGACTAAAATGGTTAAAGGGCTGGAGGACAGATTAGAAAAACTGGGCCTCTTCTCCCTTGAAAAGATGAGACGGAGAGGAGACATGATCGAAACATTCAAGATACTGAAGGGAATAGACTTACTAGATAAAGACAGGTTGTTCACCCTCTCCAAGGTAGAGAGAACGAGAGGGCAATCTCTAAAGTTAAAAGGGGATCGATTCTGAACAAACATAAGGAAGTTCTTCTTCACCCAGAGAGTGGTAGAAATCTGGAATGCTCTTCTGGAGGCTGTTTTAGGGGAAAACACCCTCCAGGGATTCAAGACAAAGTTAGACAAGTTCCTGCTGAACCAGAATGTACACAGGTAAGGCTAGTCTCAGTTAGGGCACTGGTCTTTGACCTAAGGGCTGCCACGGGAGCAGATTGCTGGGCACAATGGACCAGTGGTCTGACCCAGCAGTGGCAATTCTTATGTTCTTATGACTGGGATATTCAGCCGCATTATAGTGCTACCTGTGGTCAAAGAGCAGGAAGAAGTCTGAGAGAAAAGCAGCAGGTTTCCCTATTGACAGGGAAACTATAGGGAACTCAGCAGCAAAGCACTCTTTCCTGAACTCTGCACAGTCTTGCTGCTGGGAGATGCAGGACAAGAAGAAAGGGCGAGGGTCAGGAGGAATCAGGGTCTCCTGCTGTAGGTAACCCACAGGAACTCTGGGAAGTGTAGTGTAAGGCCCTGATTTCCAAGGGGCCCAAGTGCTGCACTGCCCATATATCAGTAGGCTGCTGACAGGAAGTGAAAGGAATGTGAAAGGTAAGTGCAAACCTTTGGGCTAAGGATCCAGAAGCAAAGAAGGCAGAGCCCTAGAGAAAATAAGAGTCTTCGGGGAATTCCCTGAGTTGCAAATAAAAACTGGAGAAACTGGGCAAAAAGGAAACCGAAGAAGGCAAGCTGGGAGGGAAAGTTTTGGGCAAGGTTTTGGTTTATTGCCTTATGAAATGTAAAGAAGGAAGAAATTCTTTTAGCTTTCGGTAACTGGTTTATTTGTTGGTTCAAATAAATTCAGATGAGAAAGTGGGCTCCAGAAAAAAAGAGGATGGACTGAGATATCTGGGTTTTGGAAACCCTAGAAAATGCAGACTATTTTCCTGGCATTGCTCTTTTGATTCATGATTGGATGGATGGATGATGCCCCCTGACTCACATGCATAGTAAGGAATCCACCCTATGATGTGCTTTGGAGGAGTGTGTGGCGCAGTGGTTGGATCTACAGCCTCCGCACCCTGGGGTTGTGGGTTCAAACCCCGCACTGCTCCTTGTGACCCTGGGCAAGTCACTCAGTCCTCCATAGCCCCAGGTACGTTAGATAGATTTTGAGCCCACCGGGACAGAGAGGGAAAACGCTTGAGTACCTGATTGTAAAACCGCTTAGATAACCTTGATAGGCGGTATATCAAATCCTAATAAACTTGAAACTTTGCTATTGCCTTCTCCCATGTAGTGATGTTGTTGCTGCCCAGCATGGGGCCCATCTAGTTATTGGCCAGGCCGGACCCTGCTTAGCTTCTGAAAGTAAAAGCACAGCCAGACTGTTACTAATCTCTAGGAGAGGGTTGGTGAATGTAGAAGGTTGTTTCTCCTGGAAATGCTGCAGTTTAATTGGGAAAAGAAGGAAGAGAGAAATAGTTCCGCCTTAGTTTTGGGAGACAACATGTGCAGGCAGGGCTGAAAACCCGGCACAGGATTCTGAAGTCTGTGACACTTGGTAATATTTGTAAATTGTAATGAAATGTTTCTCTATCTTCTTCCTGTTCTTTTGCTTGGAAGGAAGTTGGAACTTAATACACTTGTAGTGTGACAAGGGGACAAATTTTTCCCGTCCCAGTGGGATCTCTCTACCCCCATCCCATCCTTGAGAGCTCTGTTCCTGTCCCTGCCCTATTCCTTCAAGTTCTGTCCTCTTCTGCACAAGCCTCAAACACTTTAAAATCATGTGTTTGTGGATATTCAACGTAACCAGCTAAGCCAATATTCAGCACTGGCTGGTTAAGTATAGGACAGCTTTTTGCATGGCCCAATTGGGCTGGTAAACTAGACTGCCGGTTATTGTGCGGTATAGCCAGATAACTTTTAGCCACTAACTAGGAATATTCACATTTAGCCAGTTTAACACTATTTAACTGGTCAGTGCTGTTTCTGGCTGCTTAAAGAGTGGGACTATTGGCTGACTCGGGGCCAGGTGGACCAAAGGCCAACAGCCCTGACAAGACCCACATTCAGACCTGGATAGCAGTGTGAGTGCCCCCTGGTGGTGACATTGAATATCTTCTTCTACTACTATTTATCATTTTTATAGTGCTGAAAGGTGTACCCAGCGCTGTACATTTAACATTCAATAGATGGTCCCTGCTCAGAAGAGCTTTCAATCTAATTTGGAAGGACAGACAGGGGAGTTTCTAGCAGAAGGAATGATGTGATGGGTGAGTGTTGAAAGCAGCTTCAAAAAAGTGAGCTTTTAGCTTGGATTTGAATACTGCTAGAGAGGGAGCATGACCTGTTGACTCTGGCAGACAGCGTGGCATGAAAGAGTCTGGAGTTTTTGGTACAGACAAGAAGGACTTACCCGATGAACGGAGTTCAAGGGGGGGGGGAGACAAGTCAGACAATTGATTTAAGGAGAGCAGAAAGGCTGTCCCAAGTCACGCGGAGAGATATCTGGATAAGGGCATGAATTTCATCACTGCCCACATTATTCCCATATTCAGCACCAGCCCCTATCCAGATGTTGGCAGTGAATGTCCAGATTTTATTGCCATAGCAGGCTGGCATTTAAAAGTGTGCTAACCACTGAGGCTCAGTTTTGGGCCAGGTGGGGTTGAAAACTGTTTTATTGAGTGTGGCAACAGGTCTCTAGATGGGGCATTTCCTCACATAAGAAAACATAACATTCTTTTGTCTCTTGAGTGGAGGAGCGGCCTAGCGGCTTCAGCACCTTAAGGTTATGAATTCAATTGCCACTGCAGCTCCTTGTGACTGGGCAAGTCAACACTTCATTGCCCCACTAAGAAAAAGCAGTATATGGCGTCCCATCTGCTGCCCCTCCCCACCCTTCTCTCCCTTCCCCAATGTTTCCTCTTCCTCCCCATCCTCTTTCTTCCCTGTCCTGCCAGCTTGGTTTGTAGTCTTTCCTGTGCCACCTTCTCTTCCTCTATCTCCTCTCGTGGTTCACTCTTCACCCTGCCCAGTTGCAAGTTTTCTCTCTTCCTAGTTTGTCAGTGCCGTGCTCCGTCCTCCTCTCTCCAGTAGAGTCCCGATCCTTCTCATTCTTCTCTCTTTCTCACATTTCTGCAGTCTCTCTTCCAGTAGGAGGAAAGAGCATTTTCTTGCATGGTTTGCGCTATGGGCAGCTCTTACTGGAGGAAAAGATGCGGCTGAATGAAGTGTTCTGCTACCAGGGAGAAAAGAGGAGCAGAAATGCAGATTGGGCCACATTTAAATCTGCTATGAGGGATGAGGGAAGGAAGGGCAGAAGGAGGAAGTGACAGGCAAGGAAGGACTAGAAACTGAGCTGGCATAGAAAGGGGAGGGAGGGTCAGATGAACAGATTGAACTGGGAGAGACTGAAGCATAGAGGGAAAGAGAGACAAACTCTACAGATAGGGTTTGCTTATAACATCGAACCATTGGGCCACTGGGGCCATTAAGCAACCGATATTTTGCTCAACACAGAGAGTTTGGTGACAGGGCCAGAGACTGGTGTATTTGACCATTCAAACCTAAAAGGAGTTCTGCTGTCCTACATCTGATCTACCAGGCAATCTCTCAGTGTCCCATTGCAGTAGTCTAGCCTTACCTTGTACAGAATATTGTACTGGGATTTCTTTGAGGCTGAAAGTTGGACATGAACATTCTCAGGGCAGGTGTTTTTAATTCAGTGGCAGATCCCAGCTGTTTTTTTTTTTATATTCAAATCTTTTTATTGCATTGTGGAATAAAGACTAAAGAGAAAACAAACACAGTGCTGTCCAACTAGTATCCATCAATAAACAAATATCAGCATAGAAATATATATTTTTTTTAAATTCTTTATTCATTTTTAATCTTTCAACAAGTGTACAATAAGAGTGATACATAGATTTACAAACAACACTTGATAAATCTATCAAGATAATAACAAATGTATATATATCTAAACCCTTCTCCCCCCTCCCTTTCCATACTATTCTTCTTAATTGAATTAATCTTTTTCATATTTTCTTTTACCTATTTCTTCATTTATACAATCCCCCCCTTTCATAAGTAATGTTAAGAAAATGGTGTTTATTCATTACAAAACAATGTCAATGGCTCCCATATTTTATTAAACCTTTTATAATTTCCATTTTGTATAGATGACAAAGTGAATTCCACCAGAAATTAAAGTTAAGTCTGCTGTGATCTTTCCAATTGGTAGTAATATGTTGCATGGCAACTCCTGTCATAATCAATAAAAGTTTGTTATTACTTGCCGATATCTGACTCTTTTTCCTCACAGTATCATAAGTTAATGCTACAGGATTTTCTAATAAAGAAATAGAATCAGCATAGAAATATACCCCTCCCCTGCTCACCTATACCCAAACCCCATCACCCAGAACCCCCCCCCACCCCCCCAAGATGAGAACAAACAGAAGGTGACTGAAAGGTCTCAAGCACTCCAGAGGCCCATACTCTTGCAGCCCCCGGGCAACTGAAAACCTCTCCCCCCAAAAAAAAAAAATTATAACAATTTGCAGTATCCGATCCCAAGCAACAACTCATCGTCCATCAGAGTCCTTAAGACAATGAATTCAAAATAAAGCTATGGCCTCGAGGTGACAGTGAAGCCAAATAAGCAGAAAACACAGCCTCTCGAGAAGCCAGAGAATGCATCATAGATCTCCATCCCCAGAAAGACGGAGGTTTGGAAGTGGTCCAACATTGTAATATACATTTGCGAGCAGACACCAAAGGAAGACTTCCAAAAGCCCCAGGCATATCAAGGACTAATTGCTCCACTGAACCCACAATGGTGCAGTGGAACAGACGGTGTATAGCACACTATAGACATCCAGAAGGAGCAAACAGGCCAGCAATGAGCAAAAGGATTAGGTTCCCTACCACACTTCAAACCGAGAGGAGACTCAATGCCAGCTCCAGATGTGAGGATGGGCATGACGCAGGTGTTCATTGCTCCATCCTGTGAAACCCAACATGTCTTGCATCCTTCTCAAACCTCTTTCATTTCATGAAAAGAGCTGAACTATAAAGCAAAGCCCTGATTGGATCTACCAGCAAATCGTGTTGGGTAGAAATAGCTGAATTAGTCTCTACTGAGCAGGAAATCAAAGTAGTTTCAAGGACAAGTGTCCCCATCTTCCTTCAATTGCCAATACAGTCAAAGCGAATAACATGGTTTGCGAGCGTTGTCTTGCAGTACGAGTACGCCTCATCCAAGCACCCACTACCAGACACAGAAAAACGCACTCCCCATTCATACCCCCCCCAATCAAGGAAGTAAAAAGAACAAAACTACACGACGGCCTCCTAGCCACTCAAGCCGCAAGGCTGGACAACCAGATCTCCAACCTTCTGATGACCACCCCAGACTATAAGACATTCAGAAAAGAAATAAAAACCACACTTTTCAAGAAATTCCTGAAGCAGCAATAACATCACGACCTCTTAGTAACTCTAAAACTAACATTTGATCTACCCATTACTGCACTAATAATAACAAAAGAACCTCCACTATGACCAACTATTAATTCTCTTACAAACCACCTCACCCTCAACAACCCGTTAATGTTTATAAAACCTACAACTTACCTCTCTAGCCAATCATTGTAACTCTGTATTTTTAAATTAACCTTTTGTAATCCGCTTTGAACCGCAAGGTAATGGCGGAATAGAAATCCCTAATGTAATGTAATGTAATATCGCGCGTCACGTCATCAGAACCCACAGTCGACGCGCACACATCATACGCTGAGTCACGCCCAATTTACCCATAGCATACAGTATTTTGTCTTAAAGTTTTTGGGTTGGGGAACGAATCGACTCGCTTTGATATCCGAGTGCTTTGGATTACGAGTATGCGTCTGGAACGAATTATGCTCGCAAACCCTAGATTTTACTGTAGTTCTATACATAAACTAGGTGTTGCTTTTGCGGTTTTACTATGATAATATTGATCTTGATTGAAAGACATTGAAACTGGTCAGTCCTGTTCTTAGCACAGGCTCCTGGAACAGGCAACAATGAAGAGTCTGAAGCGTGCTGGGGGTGGTTGTCTTCCTAGATATCTCAGAGCCCCGTGTTGAATTATTTGAGGAACATAGAGATGTTTGCTTTTGAGAGGGTTGTAGCTAATTCTTTGAGGTAGTTTCTCTCTAGGCCTCCCAGAGTGTAGGAAGTTTTCTCTTATGATTCGTGTAGCAGATTCCATTGCATAGGAGATGCATTCCTACTTTCAAACATCAACTTGCCTTGGGGCATGGGGATCCTCAGAGTGACCTATGATTTGGGCTGAGATTTTAACAGAAACCTGGGAGATCGCTGAGGAGGTGGGGCTGCTGCAGCTGACCGACTCGGAGAGCTTGTTTGAAATCCAAGCAGCAGGATGTCAGCCACGCAGCCGCAGAAGGAAGCTTGCAGAGCAATTTCTCGACAATTGTTAGCAGCTTTTCTGTGCTGATATTATAGGAAACCCAGCATGCCTCTTTACTCCCTGTCTATTCCTGTTTTTCGTTCTCATTCCAGCTGCAGAATTACAATCAATTGAACCTGACTGAAAGTCTCCTGTAAGATAAAACAGAAAGACTGACACTTGACCAGCAGTTTCTTTTTGGAAACAATCACTCACATAGAACTGAGCACTAGAACCCCACCGCTCCCCCTCCCCCCCCCCCCCCCAGAAAATCACTTGCATAAGTCATATTAGATTTCCTAGGAATCCTTGGATTTGTTGGACGTGTACAGACATGGCAAAAGCTCCATCTTTTCACCCTAGGGCCTCTGTAACTCTGGCATTTGGGCCTTCTCTGAGCTCGTTTCAGAGCCTGTATCCTTATGGCAGCAAGCCCTCCGCTGTCTCAGGAGGGTTAAGCTCCGCATTGCCTCAGTGTTGGCATATCATGCAAGTCTGGCTCAAGCAAATCTTCCTAGCGTATGTGTAGTACAGTAACTGACCAGAGTAATAGCATCCTCTGCTGATTCACTGAAATCCAGGGCAATCAAGTACTTGTCCTTCAGCAGCTCAAACAGTAACAGATCCTCCTCCCAAAACATACCGCCAGCAACTACCGAAAGAGACCGGCAAGCATTTGCAGAGCTTTTGTTTCTTCGGATGTGGCAGTAACAAAGGAATTCTTTGCCTTTCATGGGATCCCTTTATTACTGAGGACATTGGCCCAAAAGATAGTGACTCAATCGCCGTTGGCTGATTCTCTGGTCAATTTTTAAACAGCGATTGATTCACTATCAAGTTTGCATTCAAATGATTTGAACGGAGGTGCATATCATTTGCATGCAAACTCACCGACTCAATCGCTCACTGAGCCCTGACATTAGTGACAGGAGAAGCAAACTCCCGTCACTGCTGTCAGGGCTTCTGCCGGGTATGTTTTTCATTTTTTTAAATGGCACAGATATTTTGCATGTATTACACATGCAAAATATCTGCCCAATAAGAAAAATAGCTTCCCCCCAACAAAGCTCCCCTCTCCCCTCCCCAAACCCAAAAAAATGCTAGGAGAGATGCCCATTCCCTCCCCTCACCTTTAAGTTGGGAGCAGGAGGGGTGCTCAGTCCCTCCTGCTCCTCCGTAGTCTGCCGTCAGCAAATCGGGCTTAGGCCCCACCCCAGTGCATCATGTGATACAAGGGAAGGGGTCTAAGGCCCTGATTGACTCAGGTGCCTCGGGCTTCTCCTTTAGGAGGGGCCTGAGGCATCTGAGCCAGTCAGGGAAATCCTTAGGGAGGTGCCTAAGGAAGTCCCTGATTGGCCATTGTTTTGTCCAATCAGGGACTTCCTTCTAGACAAATCAGTTTGTGCAATGTAACTATTTCAGGATTAATATAGTGGGTAAGGACGTAGTCAGATGTGCTGTGATTTGTATTTGTTACTGTAATCTTATTGTGAATGTTTAAATTGTTCTCCACTTAGAATGCAAGATTATTTATTTATACAGTTTGTGCTGATTCTCATTAAAGGTGAGCTGCAAGTTCATTTTTCAAGTCTAACAGCACTCTGGGATGTATACCATCCGGTGACGGAACAAAAGTGCGTGAGACACCAGCGCGCCGACAATCGAGCGCAGACAATTCGGAGCAAGACACCAGCGCGCCGTGGGAAAACTTACTTCTAAAGAGCTTCTTAGCGGGGTGTGAGTGGATAACCCCCCCACACACTTTATTTCATACTGTTCATAGAAACATAGAAATAGACGGCAGATAAGGGCCACGGCCCATCTAGTCTGCCAACCGCAATGATCCTTCCCCACCTAACTCAGTGAATAGATCCCACGTGTCTATCCCATTTGGCCTTAAAATCAGGCACGCTGCTGGCCTCAGTGACCTGAAGTGGAAGACTATTCCAGCGGTCAACCACTCTCTCAGTGAAAAAGAATTTCCTGGTGTCACTGTGCAGTTTCCCTCCCCTGATTTTCCACGGGTGCCCCCTGGTTGCCGTGGGACCCTTGAGAAGGAAGATATCCTCTTCCACTTCGATGCGACCCGTGAGATACTTGAACGTCTCGATCATGTCTCTCCTCTCTCTGCGTTCCTCGAGTGAGTAGAGCTGTAACTTATCCAGCCTTTCCTCGTACGGGAGATCCTTGAGACCCGCGATCATCCGGGTGGCCATTCTCTGGACCGACTCTAGTCTCAGCACATCTTTTCGGTAATGCGGCCTCCAAAATTGCACACAGTACTCCAGGTGTGGTCTCACCATGGATCTATACAATGGCATAATGACTTCAGGCTTATGGCTGACGAAACTCCTGCGTATGCAACCTATGATTTGCCTTGCTTTGGAGGAAGCTTGCTCCACTTGATTGGCAGCCTTCATGTCCTCACTGACGATCACCCCTAGGTCACGTTCTGCTTCAGTTCTTGTTAGGATCTCGCCATTTAGGGTGTAAGTCTTGCATAGATTTTGGCTGCCCAGGTGCATGACTTTGCATTTTTTGGCATTGAAGCTGAGTTGCCAGGACCTAGACCAGCGCTCCAGTAGTAGTAGGTCGTGCATCATGTTGTCGGGCATTGAATTTTTGTCTGTTGTACTCTTGGCCACTACATTGCTTAGTTTGGCGTCATCAGCGAATAATGTTATTTTACCTCGGAGCCCTTCTGCCAAGTCTCTTATGTAGATGTTGAACAGGATCGGGCCCAGGATGGAGCCCTGTGGCACTCCACTGATCACCTCCGTCGTTTCAGAGGGGGTGCCATTCACCACTACCCTCTGAAGCCTACCCTCAAGCCAGTTCCCAATCCATTTCGTCAACGTGTCACCCAATCCTATAGAACTCATCTTGCTCAGCAACCTGCGGTGTGGTACGCTATCGAATGCTTTGCTGAAGTCCAGGTATACGATGTCCAGGGACTCCCCAACATCCAGCTTTCTCGTCACCCAGTCAAAGAAGCCGATCAGGTTGGATTGGCAGGATCTCCCCTTAGTAAATCCATGTTGACGGGGATCCCGTAGATTCTCCTCGTTCATGATCGTATCCAATTGGCGTTTGATTAGAGTTTCCATTAGTTTGCTCACTATTGATGTGAGACTCACCGGTCTGTAGTTTGCTGTCTCCATCTTGGAGCCTTTCTTATGAAGTGGAATGACGTTAGCCATTTTCCAGTCCAACGGGACATTACCTGTACTAAGGGAGAGATTGAAGAGCGCGGATAGCGGTTCCGCCAAGACATCACACAACTCCCTGAGCACCCTGGGGTGTAGGTTGGCAGGCCCCATTGCCTTGTTAACCTGCCATTGGGGGTGGGTGGGGGGTGCAACCCCCCACATTATAGAGAACTGAACTTTTCCCGAAAAAATCAGAAAAAGTTCTATTTTCTCTATAATGGAGGGTTCCAACTCCCCAAAAACCCCTCCCCAACGGCAGCGCAAACAGTATGAAGTAAAGTGGGGGATTATCCACTCATACCCCGCTTCGGAGCTCTTTAAAAGTAAGTTTTCCCACGGCATGCTAGTGTCTTGCGCTGAATTGTCTGCGCTCGATTGTCGGCACGCTGGTGTCTCACACTCTAATGACTATGAACCATACCATCTAGACCAGGCGACTTGCTATTCTTTAGTTTGTCAAATTGCCCTCATCAGCATGGAATACCATTTCTGGCACTGCTATCTCCCCCACTTCTTCCTAATTCCCAATAATGAAAACAAGTGAGAGGAGAGAGGATCCAAAAGAATGTGGAAATAAAAAAATACTATTCTGAATCATTAGTTATCCAAATAAAGCAACCCTCCTTTATGATCTTTGGTCTTATTATTGGTAACTTTTTCTTCCTAGGATTGGATCAATTATTTCAGTTCAACAGGGCAAGAAAACCACACCATTCTTCCAAGATGCTTAATCAGTCATGCTCTTGGCAAACAGGAAAACATCCCTTCCCAGGGGCAAAGTATTGGGTATAACTATTTAATGCTGCCCAATATTTTCAAAAAGCTCTCAGACATTCAGTATGGTGCCAGACATCTAAGTGCTTTCTAAATAATGGGTACTTTAAAGCAATGTCTCTCAAACTGTGTGCCATGGCACAGAGGTGTGCCCGAAGAGATTCCAGAATTTTACTTTTTAAAAAAAAAATTTCCCTTCATAAGTATACTGTACACTAGAATAGATGACATGTAAGTTTCTTACGCAAGCCTGTTAATGTTACGATCGTCTGTGTGTGTAAGGAAAAAACTGTCCAGACAGGCATCATTTTTTGACATGATTGGTCCTCGAAAACTAACAGCAAGTAATTTTATGCAGAATCTTCATATCTTTGTGAACTTGGATTTTCAGTTCCGACAGAAATTAAATTTTAAAAAAAGAAAACAACTGCAGATGGTGACTGATGAAATGCGTATCTGCTCGTTGACTATTGAGCTGCATTTTGAATTAATTTGCCCTCAAAAACAAGCACATCCAGTGCATTGATTAGCAATTCTATTCTATCTACTTTAGTTTCACTGTTGTTACAATTACCCATACATAGCTTAAAGAACTTTAAATAAATAACTCTCATGTGCCACAAATGAAACATTTGCTCTGTATAGTGTGGCAGAGCTAAAAAAAAAGTCTGAGAGACCCTGGTTTAAAGATTTACTCTGGAACATCCGCAAGATCTGACTGATTCTTTGTTATTCAGGCTGACGCCCTCACTAACAGCATTTAGCTATTTTGCCTGAACATTTGAAGCTCAGTGACTTTGCAGTTGTGGGAAGAGAGAAATGATTTGTGCTTGGGAAAAACGCTCAGAGCTTTGGGAATTGATCAATGGGTAATTCAGGAGGTTACGTTCTCAGTCATTTGAATATGTTTACAACTGGGATGAGATGAAATAATCAAAGGGGACATTATCTGGTGGTGGTCAGCTTTCTTTAAATGCTGACTACCACTGGCTAAATTAGACCTGATTATTCAGAGTCAGCCCCTCTCTGTGCACCAGCAATGAATATCTGAGTGTTAAATTGTTTGGGCATGCTTGGCATTCAGTATCTTACCCAAATAGCTATCTGGGCATCGTTAGGGATGCCTTTGGTGTGGTCCAAGACACTCTGCTTAGCTATCTGGCCACCAGCATTGACTGGACAGTTTCTGGCTCTGCCTCACAGCAATCAGAGAAGACAGTGTTATTCAGGATCCGGTTCAGAGCCTCCCCTGCCTGGATAATTTGTTTTAAATGTCAACCTCTTAATTTTGAGAATTGTATTAAAAGGTATTGTTTTATTTACCTGAAAAATTGTTTTGTATAAATTGGATTTGAAGTTTTATTGTAATATGCTTAGATAGAGTTACCATATGGCTCCAGAAAAAGGAGGAGCCATATGGTAACCCTATGCTTAGATGCATACAAACTTATGGCTTGTATAGGGCTATCAGCTATCTTACTTATAATTTTAATGCACCAATATATTCATTGTAACCCGTTCTGGGCTCTTTTGGGAGGACGGGCTAAAAAAAAATCAAATAAATAAATAAATAAATAAATCTTCACTGACACAATGCCTCCAAATATCACCCCTGGCCACTGCACTGAAAACCAGCTTTTGTGGGGGCTGAGTCAGCACTTCTAAGTGTGATATTCAATACATAACTGCCTTAAAGTAACAGACAAATTGGACTGCAAAAAACACTGTCCTACCTGTGTACAATCTTGTTAAAGCAGTTCAGGACTGAATATTACACTTAACAGCATCAGAGATAATTGGATGCAAAAACCCAGATATTAAGTGCCGGAGCCTGGCCAAACCCCCCCCCCCCAAAAGTGCCACCACCTGAATAATGAAATTTTAACACACAACGAATGAATCATAAACAGAACTCTGACCTTTTAGCCTACAAGATTTCAGTTCTGTTTTGCACCGGAGGATCTCCTCTTCTGAGTTCTCTGGTGCATGAAATCACGCTGTCAAGGTATCAGTTGAGAGCAAGGAGCTGGGATTGAGCCAGCTTTGCTTTAAGAGAGAAGCCGCTCTCGCCACACTAAGTAAACAGTGCTATTCCGTCTTTCTTGGATACAGATGTAATGTGTGTGGTGTGCTGACGTGTTCCTGCTGGTCTTTCAAAGTAGCTTTCATATTTCCACTTTGTTTGGCATGAAGGTGCTGCTTCTGGCCTGAAGTTTTCGATAATAACACAGCACGTCTGTACAGAGAAATCTGGTTATTAGAAAATATTTTAAAAAGGAGTTCTAAACTGCCTGGGCAGCTAAGATCACAGAAGAGGGTCACTTATGGACCCCGTGCACTATCCCCTGGATTCTGTGTAGGTAACCAAAAGTCACCGAATACTTAGAACCCCACAACATTCTTCACCCCTCACAATCAGGCTTCAGAAGCAACTACAGTACAGAAACACTACTAGTCTCTCTCCTAGACACAGCCAAACAACACCTAAGCTACTCGTACAACTCGATCTCATTTGACCTAGTAGATCATGACATCCTACTACAAACACTGGAGGCAATAGGAATCACAGGTAAAGTCTTCAATTGGTTTGAAGGATTCTTCCGCTCAAGAAGATACAGAGTAAAAGCAAACAATGAACAATCAGAATCCTGGAACAACCCTTGCGGAGTCCCCCAAGGCTCCCCACTGTCACCAACACTCTTCAACCTTTACTTAGCCACACTTGGCACATGCTTAGACAAACAAGGTGTAATGTCATACAGCTACGCAGACGATATCACCATCATCCTGCCTTTCGACCAAACCACCCCCAACACAACAAACTACACATTACACTAGAAACAGTGTCAAAATGGTTGAGAGCCCACAAATTAAAACTGAACCAAGACAAAACCACGAATTGCAAACTTACTAGGTGATAACAAGCACTTAATTGGCAGGAGTTAGGAGTTGTTCACATGTGCCTGAATTAGGGTTGCCAGATTTTCCTTTTGGAAAACCGGACCCCTAGCCCCGCCTCCAGATCTGCCTAGTTCCGCCCATCTCTGCCCTAATCCTGCCCCCCGCTGCCTGTTCTTGTCGGTCAGAGAGGAAGTCTGCGCATGTGCGGACGCTACATGATAATGTCAGGCGTGTGCACGTGTTCACGACATCATCATGCGTGGACTTCCTCCCTGCCTGACACGGCTTTTCAAAACCCGGACAAAGTGCCAGGTTTTGAAAAGCCGTCCAGGGAAATCCAGACATTGGGTAACCCTAGCCTGAATCTCATAGGCCCAGATTCTGTAGCTCTCCTAAAAGCGGCTGCCAATCGTATATCAATCACACGACGGCGCCGGGCACAGAATCACACCTCTGGTAAAGGTAGATGCCAGAAATTGAGGTCAGTTTTCCAGGCCTACATTTCTGGTGCCTACCTTTCATGTGAATTGCGCTTTAGGCCGCTAATATCACTTCCAGCGTTAGCCACACCCACAGTGGCATTTGTCGACCTAAAGCGCCTTTGGAGGTGCAATTCTGGCACTGATTTTTCAGTCAGCGGTGGGTGTCTTGAAACTCAGTTACAAATGTTGTTTAAACAGCCTTTTTTACTGAGGTTGGGTGCCCATTGGCGCCTGCAAATTCAGTGCCGGTTAGAGAATCCGGGTCATAGTGTGTCACTCCGAAGGGGGTGTGTCTTTGGGAGGGGCATTGTCAGGTCAGGAGCAATCGCAGGAAGTAGGTGCAATGTTACAGAATATCTGCCCATCAGTTGGGCAGAATCTGGAGAATCAAGTGGAGAAAGCTTCATCCAGGACTAGACAAATCATGGGCTGTATCCGTAGAAGTTTCGTCAACTGTAAGCCCGAGGTCATAATGCCGTTGTACAGATCCATGGTGAGACCCCCATCTGAAATACTGTGTACAATTCTGGAGGCTGCATTATCAAAAAGATGTGCGGAGAGTTGAGTCGGTTCAGCGAATGGCCACCAGGATGGTCTCAGGACTCAAGGATCTCCCGTATGAGGAACGACTGGGTAAGTTGCAGCTGTACTCGCTCGAGGAACGCAGAGAGAGGGGAGACATGATCAAGACGTTCAAATATGTCACGGGCCGTATCGAGGTGGAAGAGGATCTCTTTTTCCTTAAAGGACCCACGGCAACAAGAGGGCATCCGTTGAAAATCAGGGGTGGGAAATTTCATGGCGACACCAGAAAATATTTCTTCACTGAAAGGGTGGTTGACCGCTGGAATAATCTTCCACAACAGGTAAGTGAGGCCAGCAGCGTGCCAGATTTTAAGAAAAGATGGGATTGGCACGTGGGATCTCTTCATGGAGGTAGTTAGGGGGTGGGCCATTAGTGTGGGCAAACTAGATGGGCCGTGGCCCTTTTCTGCCGTCATGTTCTATGTTTCTATGAAGCTTGGCAATTCTTGTGCTGCTTATAGTGCGATTCCGGTCTCCCCACTACAACTCAGCTCTCTGTAGGCTCAAGCCATGTGGTGCCAGACGTTAGACTGGTATTGTGGTTTCAAGTCTCGTCAGACCTGGAATCATAAGACCAACCCAAAAGTCCAGCGCCACGCGGCTGAAACTCGCAGACATCAGTGTCACGATAGGGAAGTAGGAGTCCCACTATTTCTTCTGCAGTTGAAGCCAGGTGACAAGAAAGAGACAGGGTAAAGACTGGGGGAGGGGAGTACATGACAGAGGGACTGGGTGAAGGCTGAGGTTTACATGAGAGAAACTGGGAGGGTTATGAGAGAGAGGGAAGGCTGGGGAGGGGACAGGGCATCATCATATACAACTGTGCGTGTTTTTCCCTCCGTATGTCACAAAAAACAGAAACGAACCTGCTCGAAAGAGACTGGCTGGATTTTCGGGTGGTGATTCATGCATCGCCTCCTTTAACACAAAGGCTGATATACACAGTACTACAATGCAAACTATTTTCATTCATTCTTAAAGCTAATTGTAGTGGTCACCTAGGGTCAATGGCAGTGGTGAAATGAAGGAAAGTGATCAGACTACAGATCTCATTCATATTTATTATATTTGATTTCTATCTTGTCCTCCCCAGAGATCTCAGAGCGGGTTACACAGTAACATACATAGGCCCCCTTTTACTAAACCGCGCTAGTGTTTTTTAGCGCCAGGAGCCACATTAAATGCCCTCTATGAGCGTCAGGAGCAGCACGAAGCATTCAGCGCAGCTGCTGGCATGGTTTAGTAAAAGGGAGCCATAATAATTAACAAACAAGGCTTTACCCTGGAAGTTTTTGCACCAATCTATGAGAACCACAACCTTTCTCCTGATACAATTTTTTTTATTAAGGATGAAAACTATGGGCCTGATTCTATTGGAATGGACATAGTACATCAACTTCAAGTCAAGGACAATCAATTTCTTAAAAACATATAGAAAGAAATCATGCAAGCCTATCAGAGAGTCTCTAATCCTTTTGGTATTAGGCCTCATCTGACACATCCTGAGTTTCTCAGCACTTGTTACACTGAGTGTAGCATCCAGTTGTGCTTGACTGGGAATAATTGCTCTATTTCTTTTTTCTTGGCAGACCCCAAGCAGCAAGACCCACTGTTGGCATACACAGAACCACAGGTATGTCTTTTAAACCCATGTTTGCTTATGCTGCTTGCTGGGGGGGGGCGTGGAAATTATAGGAACACAGTAGATGTTGGCTGATCTGCCTGGCGGTTCCTGTCCATATTATCTAGCTAAGGGTATCTGCCACCTGTCCGTCTTCACCTTTCTCACTGTGGCCACCACCATTCCTCACTAGCAGGGCTAGATTAAAACCTCCTGGTGCCCTAAGCAGTGACAAATTTTGGTGCCCCCACTAACACACTGGACCTGAAAAATTAGAGGAATAAAAGGAAATGAATTAATCATAAAATAAATTTTATTACAAATAAATATTTATTTCCTGAGAGAACTATCATCACTAGAATTATACATATCATAATTTTAAAAACTTTCCCCCTCCTCTTTACTCTTACAAATTTTTAAATAATTTCATTACAATTAAGTTGCTGAACAATATCTATTTCCATGAACAATCAAGTCTTTTGTGGATCATTATTGTATGTCGAGGATTTTTTAGTCTCATTAGGGATGAAAATTAGCGTTCTGTTTTGCAGTTGTAGCCACTGAAGTTAATTGGGAAATATGAGAAACTCTAATCAATGGACCCTAGTGCATTGGACCCTGCTAGCCAAAGGCTGAACTCTGGCTCTGACTTTCGGCATGACTAGGAGTCTCCAACATCTGATATACTTCCATCGTCTTTTGAGTTCCATGAAAAGGAGCTCTTCACTCCACATCCAATACCTCTCTGCCTCTAAGAAAGAAATAGTACTCCTGAGAGAGCCACTGAGATGATGAGCATTTCAATTACAAGGGAGGGGCCATAGGAGTTGAGACTATACATTTCAAGAAATTGGTTGAAGTGGTTGGAGCCTTGTTCCTGAAACAATCTTGCGCGAGATGCTTTTCATTCCTATCGTGCACTTCTGTTTCCAGCAGACACATTCTCACACACTGGAGCTGGTGGGGTTCTTCCCATATGTTTTGGATAACTGGTGCCCCTTTTTTGCTAATGACCTAAGTATGTGCTTACCTTGCTTACTGGGTAATCCATCCCTGCTCACCAATTCCCCTTCGCTCCAGTCCTCCATTATCTTGGTGCTAAGGACTTCTCCAACCTCTCATCCAAGCCATCTTCCAGCTCTTGCTGTGAAACTGACCTCTTCCGCCTCCTCACTTGGGCCCTAGAATGTATCAAAACCTCGCTTCAGTTTCAGCACTCAGTAACCAACCAGAGAAGCCCAATTCAAAGCCCACTGCTGCTGCTTCTGATCTTGGGCAAGTCACTTAAATCTCCATTGTCTAAAGTACAACATAGATCAAAGACCTCCAGGGACAGAACAATATCTTCTGTACTTGAGGTCATAGGCAACAGAACACTTTTTTGTTTGGTGGGGCCCACAAGCTGTGTCCCAGACCTCGCCCCATAATAGTACAAGCCCCAGAGAAATAGAAACAAATGCATTTCTTCCTGAACAGTGCAAAATATAGACAGCAGATGTAATTTCTCAAAACTGACACCATTCAATCACTAAATTGAAAATAAAATCATTTCCTCTGCCTTTGCTTCCTGGTGATTTTGGTTTTCAAACCATCTTTCCCAATCTCTGGCTGCACTTCCTTCTGTCTGTGCTCTTAACTGTGTGTCCAGGGCCACCGTATCCATATGCTGGTTTTCTCTCCTTCACTTTCCAACTTTAGCATCAACTTTTAACATTCAACTTTCTTCTATTTTTCTGCTTTCTTCTCAAAATCTACTTTTCCATGCCTTCCATTCCCATCTATCCATGTGTATCATCTCCTCCCTCTTTCTTCTCCCCTCCTCCCATATATTCATAAGAAAATTTCTTCTTATCTCTTCTGTGTCGCACCCATTGCTGTGCACCATCTCCTCTCTCTGTCTCCCCTTCCCCTCCATCCCTATGTACTATCTCATCCCTCTCCCATGGTCAGACATCTCTGTCTTCCCCCTTCCCCCCTTATATGGTCTGGCATCTTTTTCCTTTCCTTCCGATAGCCTGGAATCTCTCTCCTTCCCTCCCTCTTCTCAAGGTCTAACATCTCTCTCCTCTCCTGTCTGCGGACTGGCATCTCTCTCTCCCCTTTCCATTCCAGTAGTCTGACATCTCTCCCTTCTTTGGGTCATCTCTCCTCCCTCCCAGTGTAATATTTCTCCCTCCTTCCTCTTCACTATTATCATGTCCAACAATTCTCCCCCTTTCAAGTTTATTAGGTTTTTATATACCGCCTATCAAGGTTATCTAAGCAGCTTTTTACATTCAGGCTCAAGCATTTTCCTTATCTGTCCCGGTGGGCTCACAATCTATCTAATGTACCTGGGGCTATGAAGGACTGAGTGACTTGCCCAGAGTCACAAGGAGCAGCGCGGGGTTTGAACCTACAACCCCCGGGTGCTGAGGCTGTAGATCCAATCACTGCGCCACACACTCCTTTCTTGCTTTCCCCATATACATCATCTCTCTTTCCCTCTCACTCCACATACCTATGTCCAACAATTCTCTGTTCCCTTTCCCTCCCCCACATGCAACATTTTTTTCTCTCCCTTCTCACTACTCCATCTGTGCAGCATCTCTCTTTTCCTCCTTTCCTCCCCTCCCCCTCGGTCTGTGCATTTGTCCTTCCCAACCCTCTCCCAGTATGTGCAGTATCTGTCTTCCCAACCCCCTGAGCATCTGTTCTCCCTGCCTTCCCAACTCCCTACCCCCTGCACCCAGCTCCCTTCCTTCCCTCCATCAGGCTCTGCACCCAGCCCCCTTTCCTCCCCCTCTGTCAGGCACTGCACCTAGCCCCCCTCATTCCCTCCCTCACCCCCTCCCCCGGGTCAGGCTCTGCACCCAGCCCCCTTCCAAACATAACATAAAAACAGATTTATAGACCACATAACCATAAGTTCAATGCGGTTAACAAAAAACTATGTTATGCTATGAAGATACAAATTATGTTATGAAAGAGCATGATGATCTAATTAATCAGAAATTTGGAAAAGAGAAAAGTTTTCAACAGTTTTCTAAAGTGTTCATAAGAGCTGGACTTGAATAACAATGGACGAAAATCTTTATCATAGTAAGCTGCTTGATATGAGAGTGTCAGGCTCTGCACCCAGCCCCCTTCTCTCCCTCCCCTATCAGGCTCTGCACCCAGCCCCCTTCTAACCCCCCCTGTCAGGCTCTAAACTCAACCCCCTTCCCCCCCCCATCAGGCTCTGCACCCAGCCCCCAGCCCTCCCCTCTCAGGCTCTGCACCCAGCTCTCTTCCCTCCCAACCCGCTCCAGAACAAACCAAAACCAAAATCCATAGAAAATCTGACAAATTGTTCGACAATGAACTTCTTCTACTAAAAAGTCAATGCAGACAATTAGAAAGAAAATGGAGAAAAACAGTCAAGATTCCATAAAAACAACATGGAGAAAACTGAACTGAGAATACAAACAAAAATCAAAAGAAAAATGAAAAACATACTACACAAAGCAAATAGGAGAAGAAACCAAAGACACACAAAAAACTATTCCAACTACTAAAAGAACTCACAGACACCAAGCAACTGACAAGCAACAATGCCCCCACACCCACAGCCACCATCTTAGCAACGTTCTTCAAAGACAAAATCGCAACCATAAGATCCACCTTCAATGGAACACCTATGCACCTAGACGAGATCACAACACCCTCCACAGAAGAAGAAGCAGTTGCAGCAGACAGAACATGGTCCCACTTCTCACCAATACTATGGTCAGACTTCAACAAACTCTATAACAAATATAGCAATGCAACTTGCGACCTCAACCACTGCCCCCCATACCTATTGAAAGCCTCCAGTGCCCTGATTATGCAGTTTGATATGAGTTCCGCCTTTGACTTAGTAGACCATGGGAAATTGCTACAATGCTTAGATGCAATTGGTATCAGAGGAGAGGTGTTAGACTGGTTCCGAGGCTTCCTTATATCCCGCACCTATCAAGTTCGTTTTGATTGCAATCTCTTGGACACCTGGAGTAACCCATCTGGCGTCTCACAGGGGTCACCACTATCCCCATTACTTTTCAATGTTTACATGTCAACATTACGTGCACAACTGTCCCAACTAGGAATAAAATTATTCAGTGATGCAGACAACTTTATGATCATCATCCCATTCGCCACCTCTCTCTCATAAGTTACTCCCACGGCAACAGAAGCACTAAACTCGATGGAACAATGGATGACTGAATTTAGACTAAAGCTCAATTCAGAAAAAAACAAAATTCTTCATAGCTTTGCCACACCCACTAGATACTACAACTCCACTATGCATCAAAAATCTTAGTTACCCCGTTCAACCCATTCTTTTTTTTTTTTTTTTAATTATTTATTTATTCAATTTAATTAATACAAACAAGCAATAAACATACTTGTACACAGATTACAAAGAATATTATAAGAAAAATCTATAACCCCAAATCCACTTAATACAGTGTTTTTGGTTACTCAATAATAATTCAAATTATTTAGTCCACAACTTTTGGAGAGAGACTTAAGAAAAAATAAAAATAAGAAATAAGACAAATCTTATCCAACTTAGAAAGCGGCATTTTTCTGCGGTGCTACAGCCATTCATGGCAGGTTACTCATTTTCAGTTACAGGCACTACTTGCTCTTTAGATTCTATAAATCCTATCAATTGTTTAGGCTCAAAAAATAAGTAATTCTTATTCTGATGTGAAACAAAACATTTTACAGGAAATTTCAACATAAAATTTGCTCCCAAGGCTAGGACTCTTGGCCGTAATGCCAAGAATTCCTTCCTACGCCTCTGAGATCTCAATGACATATCAGGAAATATTCGAACATTAGAGCCTAAAAATTGATCATTAATATGACGAAAAAACAAGCATAGTATATTTCTCTATCACTTTCTAAAGCAAGAGTTATTAACAGGGTTTTCCTTTCCGTTATAACCTCTAAAGAGTTCTCCAGAAACGTTGTTAAGTTCATATTGTCATTATTTGTCCCTTGAATCTCATTAGGAGTGGAAACTTCCACAGGTTTCTTTACTTGAAGATAATTAGCTCTAACAATTGGTGGCAAACTTTCTGTAGGAATTAGCAAAATTTCCTTAAAATACTTTCTTGCCATCTCCATTGGTGAAATTAAGGGACATTTAGGAAAATTTAGGAGTCTCAGATTATTTTTCCTTAGTTGGTTCTCAAAACTTTCCATTTTCCTGGCAGTAAATGATCTTTCTTTTACCAATTCCAAATCCAAAGTTTTCATTTCGGATATTCTTGACTCCTCCTTAATTTCTCACTTAAATCTTTAAGGACCAAGCCCTGTTGCTCCACTTTAGAGTGAATAGTCCCATAATCAATTTTTAAAGTGGAAAAGGACAATTTGAGGTTAGCGTCCATAACTGATATGGCCTGCCATAAAGCCTCCATATTTATTTCCTTAGGCTTCTCCAACACCCCAAAGTTGATATTGCTTCCTCCCGAAGCTCCTCTCACCTCCTCTGCATTGTGGGAAAACTGCTGCTGTTCTCTGGCTTCTTCATCTCCCGATAGAATTGGAGCTGGCTGTCCTCCTTCTCTGGGGATCGATGTGCCTTCCGGGGTCATCGTTACCTCAGGAACTCCCGACTCTGCACTGCTTCCGGGTTGTGGTGGTGGCTGCCTCTGCTCCAGGCTCAACGACGCCCGAATGTGCTGGCTGAGTTCGCATGACGTATTCGGGCTTACCCCTGAAGTAGCCCCCGAAGATTCACTCGAGCGGGCTAACGCTCCCTCGATTGTAGTTTGCACCAGACGCGGTGCCGCTATCGCCGCCGGAGGATTGCTGCGAAAGGCTCCTTTCCTCTTCCCCATATTGAGGTAAGAGGGTTGCTAAATCGTTCAGCAAACGCCTGCCGACTGCAAGAGAGGGAGCCTCCTACTCAGGCGTCCGCTCTCATCGCCATCTTGTTTCTCTCCCCCCGTTCAACCCATTCTGGTTAGGCCCTGGTCCAGCGTAATGCTGGACCAGGGCCTAACCATGAAAGACCAGGTAGACTCTTTGGTCAAAAAAGTTTTTTTTACTCTCTGGAAGCTTCGGTCCATTTGAGCATATTTTGACGCACCATCATTTACAATCCTGGTACAATCCCTCATATTGAACCAACTGGATTACTGCAATATCGCCTATCTGGCAATTTCCCAGAAGAATATGCGGCAATTACAACTGGTGCAGAATGCAGCAGTCAGGCTGATCTTCGGGTTGATGAAGTTCGATCACATAACTCACTCCTACCGACTCCTGCATTGGCTGCCAATGGAGGCACATGTGAGGTTTAAGTTTGGCTGCTTTTGCTTCTAGGTTCTATTCGGTCTAGCCCCCAAATAAATAACTGACCTATTCTCCTTTTCAACCAATAGACATAAAAGAAGCTCAAACTTGAATTTTGTTACAGGATGTAAATTCAAAATCCATCACCAACATCTTCTCTCTTATCAAACAGCATTATGTGGCAATGATCTGAAACAACTACTTACGCTTGCCAATACATATAGGGAATTTAGGAGACAACTGAAAACATATCTGTTCCTAAAGTACATAGGAAACTAATTCGCACAATCTCTCTCTCAATACCAGATCTCTAGAACTGCTAAACAATAGATATTAACTATGTCAATTTTACTCAATTTGTTATAATCATTGTAAACCGCATAGAACTTCACGGTCCTGCGGTATATAAACCGTTATTATTATTATTTCGCATCCGACTCTTGCAATGGTTACAAACCCTACTAACTGACGGCCTTTTCCCACAAGATCTCAGCGAAATCATCATCACACCAATCCTGAAAGACCCCAAAGGAGAAACAGACCAACCATCCAACTACAGATCAATAGCCTCAATACCACTTTATGTCAAGCTAATGGAAGGCCTCATAGCCAAAGTCCTAAACTCATACCTAGAGAACCACAACCTACTCCACCCAACACAATCAGGCTTCAGAAGCAACCACATAGAAACATAGAACATAGAAATAGACGGCAGATAAGGGCCCACGGCCCATCTAGTGTGCCCACCTTAATGTCCCTCCCCTACCTTTGCCCTGTGAATAGATCCCATGTGCCGATCCCATTTGGCCTTAAAATCAGGCACGCTGCTGGCCTCAATCACCTGTAGTGGAAGACTATTCCAGCGATCAACCACTCTTTCAGTGAAAAAGAATTTCCTGGTGTCACCTCGCAGTTTCCCGCCCCTGATTTTCCACGGATGCCCTCTTGTTGCCGTGGGACCCTTGAAAAAGAAGATATCTTCCTCCGCCTCGATGCGGCCCGTAAGATACTTGAACGTCTCGATCATGTCCCCCCTCTCTCTGCGCTCCTCGAGCGAGTATAGCTGTAATTTGTCAAGCCGTTTTTCGTATGGTAGATCCTTGAGTCCCGAGACCATCCGGGTGGCCATTCTTTGCACCGACTCCAGTCTCAGCACATCCTTGCGATAATGCGGCCTCCAGAATTGCACACAGTATTCCAGGTGGGGCCTCACCATGGATCTATACAATGGCATAATGACTTCCGCCTTACGACTGACGAAACCCCTTCGTATGCAGCCCATGATTTGTCTTGCCTTGGACGAAGCCTGCTCCACTTGATTGGCAGACTTCATGTCCTCACTGACGATTACCCCCAAGTCTCGTTCTGCTACCGTTTTTGCTAGGATCTCGCCATTAAGGGTATAAGACTTGCATGGATTCTGGCTGCCCAGGTGCATAACTTTGCATTTTTTGGCATTGAAGTTGAGTTGCCATGTCCTAGACCATCGCTCCAGTAGGAGTAGGTCGTGCATCATGTTGTCGGGCACTGAATCTTTGTCTGTTGTGCATTTGCCCACTACATTACTCAGTTTGGCGTCATCGGCGAATAATGTTATTTTACCTCGAAGCCCTTCTGCCAAGTCTCTTATAAAGATGTTGAATAGGATTGGGCCCAAGACTGAGCCCTGTGGTACTCCACTAATCACCTCCGTCATTTCGGAGGGGGTGCCATTCACCACCACCCTTTGGAGCCTACCTCCAAGCCAGCTCCCAACCCATTTCGTCAATGTGTTACCTAATCCTATAGAACTCATCTTGCTCAGTAACCTGCGGTGTGGTACGCTATCGAATGCTTTGCTAAAGTCCAGCTACACAATGTCCAGGGACTCCCCAATATCCAGCTTCCCCGTTACCCAGTCAAAGAAGCTGATCAGGTTGGATTGGCAGGATCTCCTCTTAGTAAATCCATGTTGTCGGGGATCCCGTAGATTCTCCTCATCCAGGATCTTATCTAATTGGTGTTTGATTATAGTTTCCATTAGTTTGCTCACTATCGATGTTAGACTCACTGGTCTGTAGTTTGCTGTCTCCATCTTTGAGCCTTTCTTGTGGAGTGGAATGACGTTAGCCGTCCTCCAGTCCAACGGGACGCTGCCTGTACTAAGGGAGAGGTTGAAGAGCGCGGACAGTGGCTCCGCCAAGACATCACTCAGCTCCCTAAGCACCCTGGGGTGCAGGTTGTCCGGACCCATTGCTTTGTTAACCTTGAGCTTTGACAGCTCACCGTAGACACTGCTGGGCGTAAACTCAAAGTTACTAAACGGGTCAACTGAGCCAACCCTTGTCTGTAGCTGAGGGCCGAGCCCTGGCGCTTCTCGGGTGAAGACTGAGCAGAAGTATTCATTTAATAGTTGGGCTTTTTCCGAATCCTTTTCCACATAGTCTCCATCTGGTTTCCTAAGACGTACAATCCCGCCTGAGTTTTTTCTTCTATCACTGATATACCTGAAGAAGGATTTATCTCCCTTCTGGATGTTCTTTGCTTGAGACTCCTCCATGAGGAATTTAGCCTCCCTGACTGCTGTTTTGACGGCTTTTGATTTGGCCAGGTAGTCTGCTCTAGAGTCCTGCTTCCCTGATTGTTTGTAAGAGATGAATGCTTTTTTCTTCTCCTTGATCAGGTCTGAGATCTCCGCAGTAAACCACTGTGGCTTCTTGTTCCTTCGCCGTTTACTTACTGATTTTACATAGTGGTAAAACCACAGCACTGAGACCCTACTTGGCTCACTCATGGACACCGCCAGACAACACCTCAGCACAGGCAAAAAAATGCTAATTATCCAACTAGATCTCTCAGCACCCTTTGACCTGGTAGACCATAACATCCGTCTACAGATACTGGACTCAATAGGAATCGGTGGTAAGGTACTATCATGGTTTAAAGGATTCCTACAATCCAGAACATACAGAGTTAAAACAAAGAAAAATCTGAGCCATGGTCTAACCCCTGCAGAGTACCCCAAGGATCACATCTTTCTCCCACACTCTCCAACCTATACATTGCCTCCCTCAGCTCCTACCTAGACAAACAAGGTCTAACTTCCTACAGCTATGCAGATGACATCACCATTCTCCTTCTGTTCGATCAACCAGCATCATCCATGACAGACAAAATACACAAAACACTTGAAACAATAGCAACTTGGATGAAAGACCACAAACTAAAACTAAATCTGGACAAAATAAACTTCATCCTACTCGAAAATAACAAAACCCCAACCATAACAAGCCTTGTCATAAACTCTACAACATACCACATCTAACCCACTTTAAAACTCCTGGGAGTGCTAATAGACAGAGGCTATACAATGCAGCCACAAATCAACAATACAATAAAAAAAATCATTCGCAGTCATGAGAAACCCGAGGCAAATCAGAAAATTCTTCGACAGAAAACAATTCCAACTCTTGGTACAATCCTTAATCCTAGGTCTAATAGACTACTGCAACATATTATATCTCCCATGCACAGCAACCATGATAAAACAATACAAACAATACAAAACACAGCCCTAAGACTGGTCTACTCACTGAAGAAATATGACCACATCACAGAGGCATACCACGACTCACATTGGCTCCCAATACAAGCGAGAATACACTTCAAATTTGACTGCCTGCTATTTAAAGGAATAAACGGAGACAGCCCAGCCTATTGGAACAACCAACTAGTTCAATCCACCTCAACCAGACATAGGAGAACCCACACACCCTCCAACCAAAAACGTCAAAAGAAAAAAAAAACTGTACGACAACCTCCTAGCCACTCAAGCCGCAAAACTCGACCCACAACTCTACAACCTATTGACCACGACCACAAACTACAAAACCTTCAAAAAAGAAATAAAAACCCTTCTATTCAAAAAACACATAAAATCGAACTAACACCTGCATCACCTGCAACTACTACACATGAACTTCTAATATCTATTGGGGTGGGTCAGTAGAGTGGGCAGACTTGATGGGCTGTAGCCCTTTTCTGCCGTCACCTTTCTATGTTTCTATGTTCTATGTTTATCATGACAACTCAGATGTAATCCTTAACAACTCAAAGAAATGTACAAACTACTCCCTAAATACTTCTAATCTTTGGACAAACCATTTGCAATCCGCCTTGAACTGCAAGGTAATGGCAGAATAGAAATCCCTAATGTAATGTAATGTAATGTATTTCTCCATAGTATAATCTTTTGTTAACCGCATTGAACTAATGGTTATGCGGTCTAGAAATCTGCTATTATGTTATGTTATGGAGGAGCAGGAGGGACCGAGCACCCCTCCTGCTCCCAACGATTATAAAGGTACGGGGAGGGGGTGGGCCCGGCCAGCTGGCCTAGCTTAAGCTACAGGGAGGGAGGTGGGCCGGGCCAAGAGGGGTTTGAGATGGCAGGAGGGAGTTAGCATCCCTCCTGCCTTTTGTTATTTGACGGGGCATCGGCACAGGGGGGAGGGCATTTTTTAGGGGTTTGGGGGAGGGAGGAGGTACTTCGGGGGGGGAGCTTTTTTATTTTTATTTTTTTAACCGAGCAGTTATTTTGCGTGTGTAATACATGCAAAATATCTGCCTGATTAAAAAAAATATATATATTAAAAAAGCCAGCAGAAGCCCTGCCAGAAGTGATAAGAGGCTGCTTCTCCTGTCACTACTGTCAGGGTCTGCGCATGCTCAAGGATGGCTCTCTAGCGATCCGTGCCGTGGGTG
The DNA here is from genome assembly GCF_902459505.1 of Geotrypetes seraphini. Taxonomy (NCBI): domain Eukaryota; kingdom Metazoa; phylum Chordata; class Amphibia; order Gymnophiona; family Dermophiidae; genus Geotrypetes; species Geotrypetes seraphini. The sequence goes on along the minus strand of NC_047087.1, from coordinate 6,808,441 downwards.
GGGGGAGGGGGGGCGTGTCAACGATCGTCCCCATTTGCATGCAGGCCTTTTGCATGCAATCGGGAACGGGGGTTAGTGAATCTAATCCCTAAGTTAGGTGCCCCTTAGAGAATCTGGCTTGAAAAAGAAAGACTTGTGTGGTTAAAGATAAGTACATATCTCTTCTGAATACTGCCTCCAGATTGCCTCCCTCTGTGGCAAGGACAAGGGCTTCTCCTGTCTCTCACAACTAGTATCAAATGCAAACAGGGAGCTCTGGTCAGCAGAGACAGCAAAGCTCCATGGCAGGATCAGTTTTGGCCATGACACTGAAGGGCTGCAGGTGGTCTTGTAATGCCAGTTTTTTAAAAGGCTTCCTAAGGTGATCTGGGAAATTTATAGACCTGTGAGCCTGATACTGCTACTGGGTAAAATAGTTAAAAGATGCATTAAAAACAAAATTACTGACCATGTAGATAGACAAGGCTTAATGGGAATGGGTCAGCATGGATGCAGCAAAGATAGTCTTCCCTTAAACTAATTAGATTTTTTTTAGGATAATGATGAGTTGGTCAATATTGTGTATTCATAAAACTGATATCCTTTAGTTACAAGGTATAAAATATCATAACATCACTCTTAATTTCTCCATCTCCTCTTCTTTTCACTCTTATTACCCCTCGTTGCTGCTTTTTCCTCCTTCCTCTTTCACTTTCCTGTCTTTCCATCCTCCTCTTTCTCTTGATCTTTCCTGCCTTATTCTCTTTTCTCTCCTATGTTGTTCCTTTCACTTTCTTGACTTCCCTTTCTCTCCTCTACCCTTGCCCCATCTCCTTCTTTCTGTTGCCTCTTTTCTGTGTCTCTGCCTCACTCTGCAGATGGTACAAAGTCTGGGATTTGCCATCTATCGGGCACTGGACTGGGGCCTGGATGACAGTGAGGAGCGGGAGCTGAGTCCCCAGCTGGAGCAACTCATTGACCTCATGGTAAACAGCAGCTCAGAAGGCAGCAACTGGGGCACCGTAGATGAGGGCTATGAGGGCCAGGAGGAAGAAGAAGAGGTGGATGGGATCCCCAGAGTCATGCACACCTTTGAACATGTGCTAAAGGTCTGTGCTGCACGGCTGACAGACCCCAGAGAGGCCCAGGCGCACTACCAGGCTGTCTGCAGGGCACTGTTTGTGGAGACCATGGAGCTGAAAGCCTTCCTCATGAAAGTCCAAGAAGCGAAAGAGGTGAGTGAGCTGGGGGTGGGCTTGTGCTATTAGTTTATCTGAAAATGGATGCAGAGGACAGAGAACTTTGCCAAAGCACAAAGCTGCTGCCAAAGATACACCGGAGCAATGAAAAAAATAAAGAATAGATCAAAATGCGCTGTAGGTAGCCCAGAATTTGATAGTTTGAACTTTGTTTCGATTAAGAAAGTGCGATCCAGGTGACAGAATGCTACATATCGCTGTATTGGTTGAAATTAGAATATCGAATCCTTTATAAATTGTTAGTCGTGCTGCATCTTAGTTTTCAACTCGACAGAAAAAGAGGCATCTTCCTTTGCCCAGCACAGCGAGAAGCAAAACAAAAGAACACAAGGGATTTTATGGGAAGTCCCAACTAGGATCCTGGTTTCAGCAGACCAAACTGATAACAGGATATTACAGTGGTATTTCTATTTCGGGTAGTCTTGAAAAAGACCTTTAGGAATGTACTGACAGCCAAACTTCTAAAGGAACTTGCCAAAGAACTCATAGTGAGAACTAGATACCACTGTGATATCCTGTTATCAGTTTACTATGTCCCCGGAGGAAAGGCATGTTCTGCCGAAACCAAAACAATTGCTGCTAGCTGTGTCTAGAGCTAGTGTGTTTTTGGGTGTGGGTCCTCAGGAATGGAATAAGCTCCCAGGCTATTTACGAGAGCAAACAAATTTCAGTAGTTTCAAGAAATTGCTGAAAAAACATCTTTTCTGTAAGATGAAATATGGGACTTGAATTACACTTTTTAGTGGTGAGTCGCTGGTAGCCTCTTTCTAATTTTGTGAGGCTTTGCATTGTTGTTGTTATGTTTTATGATGATTGATTTGTTGTAATGTATGTGATTTTGCTTGCGTTTGTACTTTATCGTGACCCGCCTTGGGAAATAACTATTAGAAACTAGCAGGCAGTCTCTGAACTAGGGCAGGAGTGAGGTACATCAGCAGTGCTCTGTGCGTGATTAGAGCGCAGAATGAGAGAGAGTGGCAAAGTTGCATGTGTAGCTTAGGGAGAAGGAGTGATGCAGGCTGAGATGGGGGGGGGTAGTTCAGTGCTGGAATAGCAGTGGGGGTGTATGGCAGGACACAGGTGTGTTTCTAGAGCTCTCTGTGCTTGATGGTGGGGGGAGGCTTCTCAATATTGGAATAGCAAGGGCTGATGCATGTGCAGAGCTCTTTAGGATGGGGGGAAGGCAAGGCAGGAGAAAGGCGCATTTGCAGAGCTCAGTGCTGGAATTATAGGAAGGGAGTGTGAAGGTTTCTTTTACTGTTACAGATGCTGATGAAGCTGAGAGTGGATGAAGAGACCTCGAGTGACAGGTCAATAGCAGATCTGGGCAACCTGCGAAACACAGACTGGGTGAGATGAAGCTGCTTCTCTTGGGAATTTCATAATACGCAGCAGAAATGGAGGCTGGAAGTCCTCAGTCTGTCTGTACTGAAGCCTCTAATTCATCCCTTCTGACTCGGGAAAATCTGAAGATGGTTTTCCTCTGGAAACATTAAAAAAAAAATTTATATTTCGCATATCCTACAATTCTATATGAATTACAAATTATTCAGGTACTCAGGCATTTTTTCCCTAACTGTCCTGGCGGGCTCCCACTCTATCTAATGCACCTGGGGCAATGGGGAATGACTTGCCTGGGGTCACAGTGGAGTTTGAACCCACAACCTCAGGGTACCAAGGCTGTAGCTCTAACCACTGACAGCACATTAAGCCAGCCTGAAGAGGCAGGTTAGTAGATGGTTATGCCAGTCCAGAGAAAGAAAGAGAAGTTCCAGCCTTTGAGAAGGAACACCTATATGCATCGAGAGGGTGAACACAGGCAGAAATGTGTGTGCTCTGAAAGAGAAGGTGTACCTGTGGGGGTGAAGTTTGGGGGAACAGATGGGTGCATATGCCCAGCCCAGCTCTATTTTGCCAACCTGTGAAATTGCTACTGTTTTCTGGTGTTTTAGGCTCGACTCTGGGTGCAGCTGATGAGAGATCTTCGCCAAGGAGTGAAACTAAAGAAAGTTCAAGAAAAACAGTTTAACCCTCTGCCTACAGAGTACCAGCTGACACCCTTTGAGATGCTAATGCAAGACATAAGGGCACGGAACTACAAGCTGCGAAAAGTTATGGTGAATAGTAATTCTGTGCTGGACTGGAAATGGCCTTCCATGTTTAGAACTATGGTTAATGCAGGAGCAGTCAGTTGGGTGTTCAGCTGATGATGTCACCACAATGATGTCACAGTGTTCGATTCCACAGATGACATCACCAGTAGCATACACCTCATTATTACATTCAAACTTTAGGGGTGTGCAGCTCGAAAATGCCAAGTTTCCAAGTTTCCAAGTTTATTAAATAGTTTGATTAATCGCCATATCAGAATTCAAGGCGATGTACAAAATAAAACATGTAGTTATAAAACATAGGTAAAATATTATATAAATAAATACTGTTACAAACACACATCACAATGTTAAAATAAACATAGATTATTGGACATTATTTAGAAACAAAAGGGATGTTCATTAAAGGTTACAATGCATATTAAAAAAAAGGTAATAACATGCCTGTTTCATGTTATTTCCTGTGTCATTTCCAGATGTGTTTATGTTTTCATTCTGTCATCATGGGAGCAATGCTAAGATGACACAAGAAAAAAGCATAACATTTTGATTTTTTTTTCTGCCTGTTTTCATTTTCCAAGAATTCAAAACAATGTGGCATTTATTGGTGACATTTCCTAGGTTTCTCTGAGCATCTCCATCAAACAATTCATAGTAGATGACAGCAGAAGACCAATAAGTGCATCCAGTCTGCTCAATGATTTCTCTCATTTTTCTGCACAAAAGCATAGCTGCTTGTGGGCTTTTGCTCTTTTGCCAAGTTGGTTTTGTCTTCTTCCCCAGCTCTGTGCCATACTCAGTAAATGAGTACACCGAGTTGCACTTGATCGAGATTGTACATTAGACTTTGTACACGATGCAGGCAGACTTTATTATGACAAGTGAATCTTAAATTAAAAACCTTTTACCAGGCAAGGGACCCAACACGGTCCGTGTTTCGGACAACCTTCATCAGGGGTCCATTTTGATAAAAGGAAAAAATATCAAAAGAAAAGCCTTGGACAAATAGCGATAGGTGACCAAAGGCGGTCTTTTCAGCGTGTCACCTATCGCTATTTGTCCAAGGCTTTTCTTTTGATATTTTTTCCTTTTATCAAAATGGACCCCTGATGAAGGTTGTCCGAAACACGGACCGTGTTGGGTCCCTTGCCTGGTAAAAGGTTTTTAATTTAAGATTCACTTGTCATAATAAAGTCTGCCTGCATCGTGTACAAAGTCTGCAGTCTTTGGTTGGTTTGTTCTGGACTGTTTTTTACTGCAGACAGTTGGACCCTTGGTTTTTTTCCTTTGTTTTCTTTTTTTCCCCTTTTTTTCCTTTGTTTTGGTTTGTTGCTCGAGATTGTACATTAGTCACTTCTGTAAATCCCTTCATGGAAGAAGCTTCTTTAGTTACTGTAAAGGCGGAATCTAGCGCATAGAATACATAAGAAGTTGCCTCCGCTGGGTCAGACCAGGGGTCCATCGCGCCCATCAGGACCTTTCAATACCCTTTCATACTCCTATCTCTGCCTCTATCTATACCCCTCAATCCCCGTAGAACAGAACAACATCCCAATCACCCATTTCCTAATCGTACGGTTTCTCATATATAACAAACGGGAATCTGGTCCTCCAAATGTCAGACCCCACTGAGTCAGATACTCTATAAGCCAACAGCAGTGAGCGTTTCATTGACTGCTGCCAGCTTTGTTCTCAGATATTCATTTCCGGGCTCTGGCACTGAATATCCGAGCAGGGTAAGTGCAATTTTTTTGCACTTAATTGGCTACGATGAACTGTGTTTTATGTGGTTCGATCTGTGCAGTTGTCTTAGCAGTTTAAGGACTCAATATTGACTAGCAGCCGGAGTCCCCAGCTGTTCCTTTCACTTTCTTGACTTCCCTTTCTCTCCTCTACCCTTGCCCCATCTCCTTCTTTCTGTTGCCTCTTTCCATGATTCATGTTTCTGTCCCCTCTTTTCTGTGTCTCTGCCTCACTCTGCAGATGGTACAAAGTCTGGGATTTGCCATCTAAGCTCTAAGCAGCATTTTTGGTTTGCACTATCTGCCTAAATGCCACAGAATATGCCCAGGAGCCGTTGTTGGCTATTTACATCCCCAAGGTGTTCTCTGAGAAAAGCCTCAATAAATCGTTTAGGCCCAGATTCTCTATAGGTGCCAATATTGGTGGCCAATCACGCAACGTCACCCTATAGAGAATCACGCCTCTGTGAAAGATCGGCACCAGAAATGTAGGCCAGGGTTTTCTGGGCCTTCATTTCCAGCGTCTATGTTTCTATGAATCACGCCTACATAGGCCTGATTCTGACCCATATTATTTAGGTGCTGGTAGGCACTTTAACAGGGCCTAAATATAGGCACCATTTCTGGAATTTTCCCCTTAGATGTAGAGAGCTCAGGCCTCAATAGATCAGTGAGTCTATGAAGTGCCAGCTGCCTCTGTCACTTTTCACTACATTTTGCAAAACCAGTGAGGCTGCTGAATGTTCATCTGGCCTTCTAGGTCCCTGTGGTCTTGCCGGATGGTTTCCACTGACCCAGCTGGTTCAAAGCCATTTCCTCTACCACATATGGTGCAATCACAGCCTGCCTGCTTTCTCTGTTCTTAGCTTTCGGCTTATTGACTTGCTGGGCAGTACCAGCCATGGTCAATGTTTAGCAGGGTGCCTGAGCTTTGTTCTGTAACAACATGTGACTTTTGCAGAGGATTTACAAAGAGAGCGTCCATTGAATACATTATGTTTACATTTATAAAAATTCGATATCCCGCACAGAACCTCAAAAGTACTTGATGTCATCCTAGACTCCACTCCCACCTATTCATCCCAAATATCCAATCTCAGAAAGAAAACCTACTACAGCATGAAAAAACTGAGACTGATCAGGACCTTCTTCTATGAGCAACACTTTTCCATCATGGTGCGTTTAAACACTCATCCTCTCGCAGCTGGACTACTGCAATTCACTATACGGAAGCCTAAGTTCCACTCAACTACACAAACTGCAGCTAAAATATAACATTAAAATCAGGTTGATTTTCCACTTAAGAAAATACGACACAATATCTGACTACTTCCGTAAGCTGTACTGGTTACTGATAGTGCCAAGAATCTACTTCAAATCATCCTACATCCTGCACCAGCTACGACACCCCAACTCAGTGGAGACGATAACTCTGAACTTCAATTCTCATCTACTAGAATCTTCAACACCCCCAAACTCTTCCTCCCCTTAGCAAAGGGGGTCAAATACAAACGTATATTCAACTCATTATTCACAACATTATTGCAACAAACAACTGGAACAACCTCCCCATGGACATAGGATTGGAAATAAACTACTTGAACTATAGAAAAAAAAAACTAAAAACATTCCTCTACAGCAACTACCTTGGTACAGGATTACCCTTTAGTCTACCCAGGAGTTATCCAGTCTCTGATTGTTGCAATCCTGCCTCCATTAACATCCTTGCTAGCTCCTCACTTGCCTTGCCCCTCTTACTTTGTGAAATGCTTTAACGGCTTCTTCTGTAAGTTTCCCATGTTGTATGGGCTCTTGTCTAATGGTACATCACTTGTAGCACAGAGCGATCCACAATTTTCAGATTAGATTAGATTCTTTGCAGGCTATTGCAGAAGGAATTCCAAGTATCTCTCGCCCTCTCCGGAAGGAAGCATTTTCTCCTCCTTCCAGCTTCATGACCCCTTGTGCTTGAAATTATCTTGCTATGATTAAACCTGATCCAAAGTTTCAATGTTGCTGTCAAATGCCACATTTCCTTTTTTTTGTCTCCAATGTGAGTTTTGTGTTTCTTAAGCTCCTTTGTAGGGTATGTGTTACATCTGTAGGCAGTGGAATGGGGTGGGCCGCAGCCCCACATATATTTTTCTACCTCCACAGGGGAAAATTGGCAGATAGGAAGCATGAGGGAGGGTCAGAGACTGATTTGTTTGGCTCCTTCAACCCAAAAGGTGTTCCACTGCCACTGGTTGTCTCCACTGATGACTTTTTACACTGTGCAGAATAGAAATGTTTGAATCAAACGTTCATTACCAGTGGTGCCACTTTGCTGGGCTTCCTTATTAACAGCTATTAATGACATCATTACCATTGGTGACATCATCAGGGTGGTTCTGCCTTTACTGGATATGGCACTCTAACATTCTCTTCCATCCCTCCTTCTCAGGTGGATGGTGATATCCCCCCTAAGGTGAAGAAGGATGCTCATCAGGTCATTTTGGATTTCATAAGGTCACGACCTCCATTGAAACCGGTATGCTGCTTGGACTTCTTTGAAGGCTTCTAATCTAAGTCTCATTTTATAACTTGTGATAATGCATCCAGGCACATTGGTAAATAGGCCCCAGTGACAGCGATGGGGCTTGTGTTAAGAGATTAACGTGCAGTGATGCGTCTGAAGCATTAATGCATGATTTCACCTGACACACAGCGCGATGATGTGACTTTCCAAGGTCACCGGGTGTGTCGGTGTGATCTGAACCCTGGTGCAAAGTAACCAGTATTTGTGTACCTGGGAAGAAGAAAGGGGGCGTAGACGAGGGGGGGGGAGGCGCCACTGCTTCTGAGCAAGCACCAGACACAGTTCCTCCCCCCAATTTTCCCAGGGCTATTCCGCACGAATTTAATTTGCATGCTATTCATGCTGTTCATCACCTGATAAAGAAAGGTTGCACCCACCACAGTATTTTTTACCGTGATATCAGAGCATTGTGCATCGGTGTCACTGTCCTTAGTGGGCTCACAATCGAAGTACACAGACTGACACAGGGGTTCCTACCCCGGTTTCAATGCTTTCTCTTCCTCCCTCTGCATGGTGGAAGGTGTCGGAGAGGACTCTGAAACCGATGGCTCTGAAGCAAAGCAGCTTGCATGAAAAGATTCTGGAGGAAATTAGACAAGAACGGAAGCTTCGGCCTGTAGAGAAGACACAAAGAGGCCAGAGAGGTAATTACACAATAAGCACACGTGGCTCACGTTTTCCAGCAGAGAGAGGAGCATTTTGTGAAGTATGTAGCCTAATGGAAATTCACAATGTCATTTATGCAAGTAATGATCTTGGCTGGACTAATCCACAGCAAAATAGAGAGAGAGAGGTACACTGGCAAGTAAAGTGTGATGGTCTACAATAGTTGAGCAGCGGAAGGGGGGGGGGGGTGGCTGTTGAGAAACAGCAATGTGCACTAGCAGAGCAGTTTGCATGGGACTCTCCCGGAGCAGCAGGGGGCGCTAAAGGGCAGATAAGAGGTTCACTTGCTTGGCAGAGCAGTATTTGGGTCTCCATAGTAGAAAATTTCCCTCATTAACTTACTGGATTTATGAATCACTTTTCCAATTACCTGAAAAATTATTTACAAATGCACATCATACACAAGATGAATGCATCCTCTATAATAAAACCCTAAGCGCGCATACGCATTTAGGAGGCCGTGATCCCTGCCGCTGTGATGTGTGCCTCTGTGCCGAATTCCATTTGCGGCGCGTGAGGCAGATTGCAGCATGTGCGCTGGCTTGGGGCGCGTATTGAGCGGCGGTTTGTCTCTACGATGACAGGAGGGTATCGTGCGGGTGCTGTGAGGTGTCCCATGCTGGTAAGAAGTGGAGGGGGAGAGGGAAAGGGGGCTGCTTTGGGGGGAGGGGCGTGCTGGGGGACAGACATCAATCATGCTATGCTCTGGGAGGGGGGAAACAGAAGGGGGCCATGGAGAGACAGGCAGGCATGGCGCAACAGAGAAATACAGGCAGGCAGGGGGCCAGGGAGAGAGACAGAGAGACAGATAGAAAGACAGACAGACAGGGGACCAGGTTAAATGAAGGGAGAAGGGCTTCTGCTGGACAGGGGGAGCAGGGAAGGGCTGCTGCTGGACAGGTTTTTTTCAACTTCAAAGACGCTGCAGCGGCTTCTCTCACGAGCCGCTCCTGCGTTGGAGAAGGCGGCGATCGTGAGAGGAGCTGCCGGGAAGTTACACTGCTGGGGGCTCGGGCTGTTAGGTCCGTGCAGGCTCCTCTCGCGGTTAATGGAGGGAGAGGGAATGCTGCGGCTGCTGCACAGGGAAGTATGGAAGGAGATAGGAAGAAAGAGACTGGTCTGATGTCGCCCTCGCCTTCTGTTTTGCTGAAAAATACACCAGCCTCGGCAGCGATTCAGAAACATTCCGCCGGGGGGAGGGGGGGAGAACCGCGGCAGATTGAAAGCAGGAAGGGGAGCCACGGCCAACGTTCCTGAATCACAGCTGAGGCCAGCGGATTTTTCAGCGAGACAGAAGGTGAAGGCAATATCGGAATGGAATGGAGAGAAGAGGGAGAACATTCTGGGCCAAGGAAATTCCCTGGACTAACTTTTTTTTTATTTTTATAAAAGTACAAAGGGGGAGAGTATTAAAAGAAGTGCCAGACTGGGCATGGGGGACAGCTTATGGGGCCAGGAACAGAGGAGAGAGAGAGATGGTAGGTAATGGTCTGAAGGGAGAGAAGCTGGATCTGGGGAAAGAGATACTTGAAGGGAGTACTATTGGGGAGAGATGGTGGACCTGGGGGAGGGAAGTTGGACCTAGGGATGGAAGGGAGGGAGAAATGTTAGGTCTGGAGGTGGAAAGGGGAGAGAGATGCAGCATCTCTTTTTCCCCTCCATCTTATTGTTCAGCATCAAGGGGGGAAGGAAGAAGAACAACAGAAAATGGAGGAAATAATAATCCATGGGAGGGCAGAGAGCTGGGATAAGAAGATGCTAGGGGATGAAGAGAAAGGGACAGGGAGATATAGCCTGACCAGTGGAGAGAGGGAGTGGTATTCTGAAAGTGGTGAGCCATTTGTATGAGGTCAAAAAGGAGATGACAAGATGAGTGAGAGTATGGAGAGAAAAAAGAAAGAAACGCAGACATATATTCTAACACCAGCGGGAGGAAGGGAGACAGAAAGAAAAGAAGAAAGACACAGGGACAGGGAGAGACACAGAAAGACAGACAGACAAAGGGGGCCAGGGACAGAGACAGACAGAAAGAAAGACAGCAGGACAAAGAGAGAGAGACGGAAATAAAGACAGACAGACAGACATATTCTAGCACCCGTTAATGTAACGGGCTAAAATACTAGTTTAACAATAAGTGGAAAGGAGGAAAGACCTCAGAACTGAATGTTCGTGTCACACGCCAGCCGAATAATGGCTGATCAGCCTTTACGAACAGAGATGTAATCACTGGTCTTCCTCCACCACCATTATTCTATATAAATGTGCAAATACCGCAATATGTGCTTCAAATACTTCAGTGGTGCAAATCATTCAAAAACACTTATCTGAGTGGTGCTGAACTATTCATTCTGAATCAGTACTCAGATAAGCGATTTCCATTAACCACCACCCTCTGTCGTCTTCCACTCAATCAGTTCCTGACCCAGCCTGTCACTTTGGAGCCCATCCCGAGGACACTCAGTTCATTTATTAAATGCCCTCATGGAACACTGTCAAAGGCTTTGCTAAAATCTAAATAGAAGTTATATCAACAAAACACAGAAAAGGAGATAATAATTTAAACAGAAGATACTCAGCAAAATAGATCATTAATAAATAAAGAGAATCCAATATAAAATCCAATTTCCCAACTATACTAGACAAGAGAATTTCTTATTAATAATATATTAATCAACTTTTATTACTTTCTAATATAATCAATATAAAGAACATACAGACAAAAACCACACATATATAAAATTCAGAGGACTGGCATCAATAAATGAACAGCAGTTAATGTATCAAACTCCCAAAATTCACAGTGCCAGGATAAGAATAAAAATCTAAATACTCTCCCCCTATCCAATTCTCTGGTCACTCAGTCAAGGACCTGCCTCTAGTAAATCCATGTTGCCTCGCATCCTATAATTTCACTGTTTTAAAAGCATTTCCATTAATTTACTTATCACAGAAGTCAGACTTACTGGCCTATAGGTTCCTATTTCTTCCTTATTTCCATTTTTATGGAGAGGGACCACATTCGCCTTTCTCCAGTCCTCTGGTACCATTCCCGACTCTAGAGAAGCATTGAAAAGATCAGCCAGACCCCTCGGATGTACACCATCCAGCCCCATCACTTTGTCTACCTTTAGTTTAGCTAAGGTTTAGATCAGGGTCTATCACACCTCCATCCCTATTTGTATTTATCTTCTGTGACCCACTCCCAGCGCTTCAGCTGTGAACAGACATTTATTAAGCAGTTCAGCCTTTTCTTTATTAACTTCTACATATTCCTCCCCTTCACCTTTGAGTCTCACAGTGCCACTCTTGCACTTCTTCCTATCACTAATATATCTAAAAAATGTCTTGTCTCCCCATTTTACCGTGTCAACTATTTTTTCTTCCATTTGCAATGAAGAAGGCTCAAAAATTATGTGTTAGAGTTAAATTTTATCAAACATTTACAAGGAAATTTTAACAGAAAAGGTCCCTATTTATAATACACTGGGTGCCTCCAGCCAGCAGGCCCGCCTTTTCAAAATGGCAGGCCTTCCCTGGTGCATCCTGGGATGCACTGGGGAGGGTCCTAAGGCTCTGATTGGCCCAGGTTGTTTAAGACCCCTCCTATAGGAGCCTTAGACCCATCCCTGGTGCATCCAGGGAGGGAACTAAGGCTCTGATTGGCCCAGACACCTAAGACCCCTCCCATAGGAGGGGCCTTAAGCAACCTGGGCCAATCAGAGCCTTAGGAACCTCCCTGGTGCTTCCCAGGATGCATCAGGGAAGAGAAGGCCCACCATTTTGAAGAGGCAGGCCTGCTGGCCGGAGGGAATAGCCATCCTTCTGGCCAGCCATCATAAGCAAGTTAAGAGGGAGGGGCGGGGGGTCATCAGAGGCACAGGAGGGTGTCTTAGGGGGTTGCATGGTGGCTTATTATCTCCTTTATTTGGAAGCCTAAGTCATTGGACGCCCACATTGTGGATGCCTAAATTTAGATGTCCTTTACAGAATCTGGCCTGAATGTCTACCATTAAATTTCTGAAGGAGACCTGTATATCACACCAATATAAATACATTTTCTATTCCTTCTTTCTAGATTGATCTACAGTGGCTCTTCCTGAATTCTGTATCTTTAATATGATCTTTAACATAAAACACTGCTCACCCCTTTTCTTACCTTGTCTTTCCTGAATAGATTGCCACTAAATCCAGCTTAGCCTCTAGACCCAGAGCCTTGTTTCCCATTCTTCGAGCATTAGTATACACTGCTTTCCAGACATTGTCCCCTTACCCCTTTTGTGTAGAGGTATTTAGTTACCTAAGGGCTTATACTCACCTGGGATCTTTGATCACCCTGCCCCAACTATTCCAGTATAAACCTTCTTCAGTAGCTTAGCTAGTCTGCTGTTGAAGACACTTCTTCCTTTCTTTGATAGATGCACATCATTCCTGTTCAGCAGCCCTTAGAAAATCATTCCATGGCCCAGGAAGCCGAAACGCTCTCAACGACACCATCTCTACAGCTACATTTTCATCTCCAGGATGAGAGCTTCTCTGCCCTGGCCTTTACCCTTGACAGAGAGGATCGACGAGAATACATCATGTCTGATCTGCAGATGGATGCCTTTGTACTCCTCAGAGAGGTTTCACCAACCACCACTACCTTATGTCTCCTAATAGTCACAGATGCAGCAACTTTGAGGATTTTGAGCTTTGGTCTTTCCTCTTGGCCAGCCCTTTAAACCCAGAAATTCAATCCTGGAGCTTGGACATGGCCTGGCAATGCACTTCTGGGATTAATACTGGCTGTGGTCACTACCAGCTAAATATCAGGGCCCAAGATTACCTACATAGCAATTATTTAGACTTTGAGAGTACTGGAGGGCTGGAGGGTTCTGGGGCAAACTGTGGATGGAGCACGATCGGAGTTGCAATACACATAGATACCAGTATGGAGAATGGCGCGGATTGTGTGTGTGTACCTTTATACCTGTTCTCAAGCTGTTGTTACTGTTTGAGGGTTAGACATATTGGCAAAGCTTCAATGGAGGCCTCAGTCTGGGACTTGCAGGGATTGCTCGTATTGAGCTCTCAGAACTTGGGAGTGATTCTAGGTAGGACTGTGGTACATTAGCAGAGTTATGTATTAGGTGTCTTGCAGAAAAGAATAGGGATATGCTGGCAGAGAGACAATGAGCTGATGGATATGACTACCCTTAGCCTGTCTCTTGCCTTGCAGCCTTCGGGTCACTGCCCTGCATCATCAATGCTTGTTCTGCTGATGTGAAATCTACCTCCTGCATTAATCTAGCTATCTCAGAGCTCAGCACCCAGCGCCAGAGGCCTCGGGTATTGCTAAAAGCACCGACGCTGGCAGAGATGGAGGAGATGAACATTTCCGAGGTAAGAGCCGTCTCTTCAATGTCCCCAGGAGAAGCGCCTGCTCTCTCCTGCCCCAGGTTGTTGCAAGTGAATGCAGAGGTCTTTACCTCTCTGGGTGGAATCTGCTCCACCTGTGTGTCGGCTGCTCTAACTTTAGAAAGTGGTTTCTGCATGCGAAAGGGCTCTTTTAGAACTGAGTGGATGTATATGCTGTGCATCTGAACTCATATGATCTGGGCTCCTAGGGGCGTCATTTGGACAGAGCTGCGATAATGCACACATTTTTTATAAAATCCCAGTGGACACACATAAGGTCTCTGGAGCCAGTGTACTGTATATTTGGGGAGAGAATTTGGAGTATTCTTTTTTTTATAAAATTGATTAATTTAATTTCCTTAAGACCTATTCTCTGTATTTTCCCCACAAAATGTCCCTTAGCAAGTCCAGACCTGCCAAGCCTTCTGCTTTTGCAGGTCATCTCCCACACTCCATCAGGTTGGCTATCATCTCCCAATGAGTGATCCTCCTCATCCAGTGGCAGCAAGAAACACCTCATAAAATGTCAACTCCTCTGTCATTTAATCCCAAGGCAGCAGGAGAGGACATTTTATGAAGTGTTTTCTGCAGTCGCTGGACAGGGGGGAGCCACTCTCTTTGCCTCTAGCTGCCAATTGGCTGTGACAGAGATGAATCAATGCACAGTGCTGGGTGGAGCAATGGGCTGGAAAGATGAGTGGGGATAGGTGGAGCAGGACAGGTAGAGTGGACCCTAAATCTTGGCCTGCTTGACAGCTCTGCAACTCACAGAACACAGACTACAAGTAAAATACAATTATCAAAGGACACACTAGAAGGGAGCAGTTTTCTCTACAGCACAAATGGCAATTTCAATTTGAAATCCCTGAGCTTCCATTAGATACCTACCAAATTTTCTGTATTTTTCTTTTTTGGTGCTGAAAGTAGCCCAAAATTCATGTTTGACCAAACATGATGCTGGGTTAGGGTTAACAGATGTCTGGGAAAACCCAGACATGTCCTCTCTTTAGAGTGCCTGGATGGACTTTCCAAAACCTAACAGTTTGTCTGGGTTTTGGAAAGCCCCGATGAGCTCCGGCAACATCTGGAGGGCTTCTGAGCATATGCAGATGACATCATACACATCCGCGCATGCTCAAGGTCCTCCAGAAGCGGCCCAGATGTCAGGGAAGAAGAGACAAAGCTTTCTGGAGCTGGGATCAGAACTGGGCAGGGCTTGAGGCAGAACTAGGAGATGGGGCGGAACATGTGTCCGGGTTTTTATCTCAAAATATGGCCTCCCAGCTCTCCCTCCCCCTCCCACCATACATCTTCTAAGAGTCTAGTGGCTACTCAAGGCAGGAGTTGGATTCTACCCATGTCCTCTCTACTGCTAAAATGGCTGCAACAGTCTCTAGCCTCTAGACCACCAGGGGATGTACGGTAGATCTAGGGGGAGCCTACAGGTGGGGCCAGGAAGGGGGTTCATTCTGTTCAGGGGAGGAAAGAGAGGGAGGAGGTGGGGGCTTGTTCTGTACGGGGGGTGGGGGGGAAGGGTTACCATATGGTTCCAGAAAGAGGAGGACATATTGATAGATCTGGTTTTACTTCCATTGAAAACAATGGAAATAAGGAGGATAGATAGACATCTAGTTTAACTTTCATTGAAAGCAATGAAAGTAAAACCCGGATCTCTCAATTTGTCCTCCTTTTTCTGGAGCAATATGGTAACCCTATGGGGGAGGGTGACTGGGCTGAAACCAAGAGGTGTATTTCAGCAACAGATTTGGTTTCGGTCACTCTAACTTTCATGTTGGTGCAAAGGATTCAAGACAAAGTTAGACAAGTTTTTGTTGAACAAGAACGTGCGCTGGTAGGGCTAGTCTTAGTTGGGGTGCTGGTCTTAGACCAGAGGGCTGCTGCGTGAGCGGATGCTGGGCATGATGGACCACTGGTCTGACTCAGAATGGCAATTCTTATGTTCTTATGAGCCTGTTTTCAAAGTGTTTCTTCCCTTTGAAATTAAGCAAAGCAAAAGGTCTCAAGACTCTATAAGTATCTAAAAAATGGTTCTCCCTGTATATATATCTGAGCAGTGTTGCCTATGTCTAGTAGCATACGGTGTTTCCCCTGTATCTTGGATTGGTATTGTGTGTCCCTCTGACCCTGGCATAGTGCTTGTGTGGTGCTTCCTCTGTCTGGGGCTCCCCCTCAGCTTGGGAGAGGTATGACACTTCCACTCAGCCTGAGGGTCTGTCAATGGTAGTCGGCTTCCCCTAGCATTGCCGGTGACAGTATTTCCTCTCAGCTTGCTATTGATTCACTCTTTTCCCAGGAAGAAGAGTCTCCAAGTGCAGAGATGAGAAGGGTCACCAGCTCACCATTGCCCTTAAAGCGAGATCGCTCCTTCTCAGAACATGACCTGACCCAATTGCAGATTGAGATGGGAAGCAGCCAGACAAGGACTCTGGGAGCAGGGGAGTCTGAAGGGAGACCCAGATCAGACAGTATGACTGCAGCAGCAGGAGCCAGCTTAAAGGGAAAAGGTGAGTTTTTCTCCTAGCTGTTTCCATTACACACCAGTTCCCCCTGTCTTTCTTTTGAGGACATGTCCGGGAATTCAGACGGCTTTTTAAAACCCAGCACTTTATCCGAATTTTGAAAAGCCTCTGGCAACGAGCGTCGAGACAGCATGTGTGGATGCTGTCCGATGTCACTCGTTGCTCATGCAGGTCGAGGAGGCAGGGCATGGGGCAGGGCCATGGGTCCAGATTTTCCATTTAGAAAATCTGGTAACCCTATTTCTAACCATCTGCCACTAACACCTGCCATCTAACACCTCAGCACAGGCAAAAAAATGCTGATTATACAACTAGATCTCACCGCAGCATTTGACCTGGTAGACCATGGCACCCTGCTACAAATACTAGATACAATAGGAATCACAAGCAAAGTACACGCATGGTTTCAAAGATTCCTACAATCCAGGACCTACAGAGTAAAGACAAACAAAGAAAAATCAGAACCATGGTCCAACCCCAAGGATCGCCATTAGCCCCAACACTCTTCAATCTCTATATTGCATCCCTCGGCACCTGCCTAGACAAAATAGGCTTAACCTCCTATAGCTATACAGACATCACCATTCTCCTTCCTTTTGATCAGCCAACGCCCACCATGACAGACACACGACACAGAACTCTAGCAACAGTGGCAACATGGATGAAAGACCACAAACTAAAACTGAACCCAGACAAAACAAAATTCATACTTCTCGAAAAAACATAAAACCCCAACTACAACAAACCTAGTAATAAACTCAAACACATATCCCATTCAACCCACTCTAAAACTTCTGGGAATGACAAGACAGATGCTGCACCATGCAACCACAAATCAACAAAACAATACAGAAATCATTTGCGGTCAAGTTTGAAAATTCATCGACAGAAAACAATTCCAGCCCCTAGTCCTAGGTCTCCTTGACTACTGCAACATCCTCTATCTCCCCTGCCCCGCAACAATGATAAAACAACTACAAACAGTACAAAACACAGCCCTGAGACTAATCTATTCACTAAGAAAACACGACCACATCACCGAGGCATACCTCGACTCACACTGGCTCCCAATTCAAGCAAGAATACTATTTAAATTCTACTGTCTACTATTTAAATCCATAAATGGTGACAGCCCAGCCTACTTGAACAACCGCCTAATCCAAACTACCACAACCAGACACAGGAGAACCCAGACACCATTCATATACCCTCTAATCAGAAACATGAAATGGAAAAAAACTGTACGATGGCCTTCTAGCCACACAGGCAGCAAAACTAGGCCACCAACTCTCCAATCTACTAATCGCGATCCCAGACTACAAAACTTTCAGAAAAAAAACCCAAACCCTGCTTTTCAAGAAATCCATGAAGACTAACTAACACCGTATGAAACATTTCAATCCTCTGAAGCAACCCGCTCTACTCTGTAACAGCGGGATCTGGATAGACCCTGCAGTCTGCCTACATATATATAAATACACATAACCACCAAACCCCTTTTCTTTACCCCCCTTCTTAAAAAGACACTAATGAGTCATTTTGTTGGTAAAATTAGCCGCAGCTCAGTTTATTAACCAAACAATATAACAATTTACTTCATTAACATAATGAACTTGAATAAACCCAAAAAACCTCCCGAGCTACAGAGTGTCTTAATTTATTCCCTCAACCCTGCCACCACAGCAAGAGTCAGAGGGGTGGCATGACCCTCATGCCCCTTTTCCGGGTCACCTGACCCCACCAGGCACGACTCCCTGCCGTCCCAACACTCATCACCTGATGAGCCTCCTGACCCTGTAGCTCAGGAATCCGCCTCCCCCCAAACTACTACAGCCACCCCCAACAGAGGGCGGGAGGGCGGGAAAAAACCACCCTGGAGGACCGAGGAGGAGTCGAGTCCTCCAGGGTGCCAGCTATAAGCCCTCGCCCCCGCGCCGCTCAACCAATTAATTTGAAACTATCTACCCTGACAGGCTCTACAACCAATTGCTGTCTGTCTATTTTCTGCCCTTCCCCCTCACTACACTAACCCGCCTACTCCCCCAGCCGACGGGCAATGCGAGGGCTCTACCAGCCCCGCGTTACTTTCCGCCCGTCGACACGAGGTCTTGGGCTCCTATTAACACCTCTATGATGTTATTATGTTATTAGAATGGTGATTTAATGGTGTTACTGGGAGTTGGATCTGTTTAATTCTTTTATTTATTTCTCTTCCATCAGACAGAGTGACTGGGATTCGAACCAGCAACATTAGGATAGAAAGCTACACAGTGAGCTAGCAAATTGTATAGCAATTGTAAAACTAACGGCTTCTTCTACAAAGCTGCCCTAGCGGCTGCTCTGTGCTAACGGCCCCGAAGCCCATAGAGATTTAAAAGGCTTCGGGGCTGTTGCTGTGCGGCTTTGTAAAAGAGGCAGTAAGTCCTAAAGGTACTGTAAAGGAGGTCTACTTTTGAGCATAGTTTGAGCTTCAGCTAGTCCTGAGTTCTATGGACGGAACTTAGGCACAGTTTGGATGTCCTTAATGCGATCTGCTAAATAGCTCTCTCTACATCCTTTGGACGTCCATGTGCCAATTATTGCTCGTTAAGACCCTTAAATGGTTCATTAACCACTAGGTTTGGACGCCTAAGCCCGCTCAGCATTAGACAGGACTTAGGCGCCCTTTATAGATTCAGGGCCTTTGTCTTGATTTCGGCACTTAGACTTTGTAATAAGCCAGCATAGTATTTGCCATTAATGGTTTTTACCATTTCCAGGTAATCAATAAAATTTATCCCATGGAAATTCATGAAGACGGTCGCCATCATCTTCCTAGCTGACGGAGCCGTTTCCACTTTCTTTGGAGTCAATTCATCTCTTGCAGTCCATTGTTTAGACTGCTGTTTTGTCTCAGGAGTATAGTGATGAGCCCAAGTCGCATCCACAGTCACAAAACACCACAAAAATTGTTCTCATTGCACTTAAAATGCTCAAACCACATTTTCAAAAGTCCAATTGAACTCAGTTTTGGTCAGCAGTTAGCAAATACGGCATCCATCGCTCACTCTACTTCCTCATGCCTAAATATTCATGTAGAATGGTGTGTACATGTTAATTTGCAGCAAAAGGATGAAAAGTTAATAATTTTGAAGCTGGACGGGACTTTTCTGTCTATTCTAGGTCACATGGTGTCAGGAGATTCCAGCCCCTTCTGCTTAGATGCTGGATCCCTAAGCTCTGGGAAGGAGAAGACAGAGGCCAGTACCAGCTTCCTGAAGTCCAATAGCTCCAAACATCTCTGGTTGGTGAGTAACTAAAGAAATGGATGATACTTCCCCAGCCTTTGCATATGTGTTCAACAAACAGGTCTGGATTTCCCAACAGGCAGAGCAGGCAGCTGCCTAGAGGCACCGCAGTGAAAGAGATGTTCACTGCAGGGTATGTGCAGAAGAAGAACCTTGCTCATCCTGGTCACTCTGACATCCTTGCTTGGAGGGTGTCACCCCTCCCTTCCCTAGAAGCCCCTGGTCTCCCATCCTCTTTCCTCCTGATCCTGTAACTAGGGATGCTTAAGAGATAAATCTAGAACATATTAACATAAGAACAGCCATTCTGGGTCAGAGTGATGGTCCATCTATCCCAGTATCCTGTTCCTCAGTGGCCAATCCAGATGGAAAGTACCTGGCAGAAACCCAAATAGTAGCAACATTCCATACAGAATCCCAAAGAATAGCAAGATTCCAGAACCCTAAATAACAGGAACATTAAACCGCTTCGAACTTCACGGTATAGCGGTATATAAGAAATAAATTATTATTATTATTATTCCATGTGAAATTCTCAGAGTAGCAACATGCCATGCTACCTTTTCCTCCCCATGTCTGTCTCAATAGCAGACTACAAACCTTTCCTCCAGAAACTTGTCCAAACCTTTTTTAAATCCAGCTACGCTAACTGCTATTACAACATCCTGTGGCCACAAGTTCCAGAGCTTAATTATTCGTTGAGTACAAAATATTTCCCCCTATTGGTTTTAATATTATTCCCATGAATGATGTATTTCTGCATTGTGGGAGCTCATTTTTTTTTATTAACAGAGAGGGTGAGGGATGCCAAGAAGACTCTCCCGGTAGAGGTAAGGAAACTAACCCCCCAAGAGGATCAATATATAGAAAGATGGATATTGTCTTATTTCCGATAGAGGAATGTTTAGGTTGATTTAGTAGGGGGTCTTGACTATATGTATCTCAGAGGAGGATTTGTTCAGCTCTCTAGATAGAGTGCTGTCTCTCAACCGTATATTAGAGTTTTTGAAGTGATAACACTGAACCGGGGATTACTTGTAAGTACTGAAATGGTATCTTTTCCGCCCTTCAGTGTTTATCCGTTAATAGTCCTCTTTGATCCTCACCTGCTATAAGGTCCCCTGGGGGTATTTATGAAGCGGGGATGTTATGACATATGTGAATGTTTATGCTGTATGATGTTTGTATGTATCTTTGTTCTGAATGCTCAATAAAAAAATCGTTTCCACTTAGAAAAAGGAGGGAATCCATGCCTCGTTTAAATCATAGCTTCTCAACCCAGTCCTCGGGACACCCTCTGCCCATTGGGTTTTCAGGATATCCACAATATGCAGTAGAGATTTGCATATGCTGCCTCCTCCGTATGCAGATCTCATTCATGCATATTCACTGCGCAAATCCTGAATTCCTAACTGGCTGGGTGTGGCTAAGGACTGCTTTGAGAAGCACTGATTTAAATGACCTCATTGCTGCTCTTGTATTGTGTTGGGCAGGAGTGATGCAGTTGGAAAATAAGGCCAGTGTCAGGCAGGCTTCCATGGTCTCTGCCTTTGATTATGGCAAAAGACAGATCAGGATCTGTTATGTGTATTTATATCACATTCATGTCATATGCTACGAGTGTGTATCCCTGGTGGTCCAGTGGGGTTGGTCAGGCAGAAGCAAACTACACAGCTCCTGCTTTGGGTTTACCAGATTTCCTCTCTAAAAAACAGAGGACACCCAGACACCACAAACTGTGTGTCTCCTTCCCCGAGCTTGAGTCCATGTCTAGATATCCTGTACATTATGATGTCCCACAGGTTTGAATGCATGTGATGTCATCACATTGACATCTGCACATGTGCAGAGGACATCTAGACATGGCCCAGAGCTCAGGGTCTTCTGGATACCCGGACAGTCCTCTTAAAAGGGGTTATGTCCAGGTTTTCCTGGACATCTGGTAAGCTTGCTCCTGCTCCTTGCAGCTCCCAGTAGAAAATGGCTTCAATATAAGGCTGACATCTAGAGATAGTACTGCAAGACTACTGCTAGAACTTATGGTGGACATTTTCTGCAGGAGCCAGTGTGGTTTGTTTCTGCCTGATGGACCACCAAGGAGTTGGAGATAGGCCTGAGGGGGGCTACAGATAGCTAGCTGGGGGGCTATTGTTGTAAGGAGCCAGGACGGAAGTAGGACCTAGAGTGGGGTACAGGAGAGAAGCTACCTGTGTGCTGGCTGATATTCCAGCACCCACATAGCCAATCAACTAACGGCTATTTATGTGGAGCCCTGAATATTGCCTGGCTCCTCCCAGAACATCCATCTCTTGCCATTCAGAGGCACTGCCTGTTTAAGCGCCAATGAATGGCAGCATCTGACCCACTGACTGTGAGTTAAATTGCTTTCGGTATTGACTAATACATTACTGTCTTACAATGATGTGGGACTCAGTGCTGAAATAGGGGGAGCTGCGGGGCAGGACTTAAGTTCACTTAGTTCTCTGGCTAAAATCTGCTGAGTCTGATCACACATTCCCTCCCGGATCTGCTTGGGTGCAGGAGTTCAGTCACCCCGTGGAAAGTCTGGCTCTGACACTGGAGGAAGTGATTAATGTGCGCAGAGTGTTGGTGAAAGCCGAGATGGAGAAATTCTTCCAGAGCAAAGAACTTTATAACAACCTAAAGAAAGGGAAGGTATGGACCATGGCAGGAAATTCTGAAACTGGGGAGCAGCAATTGTCTGTGGAGAAACAAAAGCTTGCTGAAAAAAGAGCTGAACATGAGATGGATGGGAAGTCCCCGATCTCCTGCTGAATAGAGAGCTGTAGATGGGATGGAGGATCCTTTAGTCTCAGGGCCTGTTAGACAGATTGGGGCCCCTCAAATTCCTCTCCTCTCTGCTCCATCCTTCGATTTTCCCACCCAAATGCCCTCCCTTCATTTTTAAAATTAGTTGCTCCAGGGCCCCCCCCCCCAAGAGTCAGTATGTTCTTTCCTTTTCCTCACCCCATTCCAAACACCCCTTCCCTGTAAAAATGCCAGGTCACTGGCACGGCGATTCTCTAGTGCTGCCCATGACCTCCTCAATGCTGTTCCTCTTCTGTGGCTTGCCTCCCCTGTGACACAACTTCCTGTTTCTGCTTGGGAGGCTGTGGGCAGCGCCAGCAACCTCCTTGCATTTTTACAGGTTAGGGGAGAAGGGAAGAACATTCTGCCTTGTTTGCCCTCCCCCCCATGCGATCCTCACTTCTTCTGCTGCTGAACAAAGAGCTGTGAATGGCATGGATGATGGTCCCCCATTCTCCTGATGACTGTAGAGGGTTAGATGGATGAGGAATTAAGACCCCCCCAGTCTCTTGCTATAGACTTCTCCATAGAGCCCTGGGCTGGAAAAAAGATTGCTGAGAAACTTTAAGGCCAGCCATGTTCTTGGGGAGGGACATATGACGTGCTTGATCTTGACCACTGACCTTTTACCTTGCAGATCTGCTGTTGCTGCCGTGTGAAGTTCCCTCTGTTCTCCTGGCCTGCTGCCTGTTTCTTCTGCAAGAGGTGAGGATTCTGAAACCCCAGAGTCAGCACTTGCAGAGGCAGAAGCTGACAGCCAGTGACATAGTAAGGGGGGAGGGGGCAGTCCGCCCCAGGCACTAGCATCCTTCCTCCTCTCTGCCCTCTCCGCCTCTTCCCTTCCCCCATACTTCTAGTGGTTCACCGCTGCAAGCAACAACTTCAATGTGTTCCTTGCAACCGTCAATTGATGTCACGTCTAGGTGCCATACATAGGAAGTGACATCAGAGGAAGAGCTGCTGGGGTTGCGAGGAGCATGTTGAAGTTGTTACTCGCGGTGGTGAACAACTAGAGGTACGGGGGAAAGGGGTGGAGATGCGGAGCAGGGGGTGAAAATGTGCCACGGTTGACAGAGGAGGAAGGGAACGAAAGAGGCATTGCCCTCAGAAGGATCCTCCCAGAACCCGAGGAGACCCCATTAGCTGTCATGATTAATGAAACCTTTTATGCACTGCTCAAGCGTTAATTAAACTAAGCCAAACCACCCCAGCGCCTGAAAGAAGAATTAAAATACTACAGACAAAACCAAAAAAAGCCTACCTCATTCTTCAATATTTTCCACAACTTCTGTAACTCTACAGTAACCCCCACCCCTCCATTTGTGCAAAATAATTATGGGCTCAATATTCCAAGTGATATAACCAGCCAGAAATAGCTCCAGGGCCGTTATTTTCTTTATTGAAAAGATTTATAGCCTGCCTAAAGCAGGCAATAGAAATACAAAATAAAATCAATTACATATAAGAAGAAACAATACTATGACCTAAGCAATACATAGTAACATAGTAGATGACAGCAGATAAAGACCTGAACGGTCCATCCAGTCGGCCCAATAGTCACGCTCATTATACAATATGTTCATGGTTAAATGGTCTTGTTCTGGGCTATGCACTGATTTAAAGACACTTAACTGGACAATGCTGCTGGCTATTACCATTGACCACTAAACTGAAACTGGCTGTTTTGCAGATGGGATGTCGTCGGCCCTTTTGCGGTTAAGCCTAAAGTAAAATAAGCACGATGTGCCTGACTAGCTCCAGGCTTCCTGTTACTAAAGTACCTTCCTTGTCTCTTGACAGGTCTGTGTGCGGCTCCTGCAGTCAGAAGGTAAGAAGCAGCATTTTATTTCCACTCTGAATAATAAAGCAAGGCTGTAGCTGCCTTGGAGTGCTCTACACAGGAGTGGGAGGGGGGCACCTGCCGCCAACCCAGCAGAGGTGCACTGACCTTTTAGCCACATGTGAATGGCAGACAAACAAGAGGCAGAGAGAGTACAAAGTGCTGGAATAATTCAGAAAGAAAGGGTAATCCTGCAGGCCAAATCTTCTGCATGACCTTCTCCTAAATGGGCAAACATTCAAAACTTGGCAAGGGACAGGAACTACCTGCAGTATCTGAATGTAACTCAGGTGTGAGCTAAATCCAGAGACAAATATGTGCAATAATGGACCATCTAGTCCAATATCCTCTTTCCAACCTGTCACGAGTTCTGAAAGTAGACAGATTCCAAGATGCTTATTCCAGGGAGAAAGTCCAAGCCTTCTTTTAACCGCATTCACTAACTGCTTTTACTCCAGCAACAAGTTCCCGAGCCTAATTATGTGGTCAGTTATAAAATAGGCTCTTATTTGTTTTAGATGTAGGATTTAGTAACTTAATGGAGCAGTCTTTGTACTTTTTGAAAGAGTAAACCATCAATTTGCATTCTCCTGTTCTATTCCACTCGGGATTTTGTAGACCTCTATCATATCCCGACTTCTTCAAGCTGAACAGCCCTAACCAGGGAATTGTTCCTTGTACTTTATCATTGTGATCTCCCTTCACTATTTATACAGAAGATTATTCTTGTAGGACTTTTTTCTTAAGTGTTTTTCCTTACACTGTTTCATAATTATAATCAGGGGCCCTGGTCTCCTGCTATTTTGTATCTTGGCAAAATGTGGCCTTTTCCACATAATTTGTTGCAACTTCACAGTGCAAATCATTTAGCAAGTTTAGGATTGAATATAAAGTTTTGACAATTGTGCATCAAACAATCTACGGTATTTAACACATGCACTGAGGAAGTACCTGCCAACACGTCTTTTAAGATCTGAAACAGCGATTGTCGATTGAGTCAGTTGGGGAGAGACTTATTATAAAAGGACACAGACAACAGGATTTTCAGTTGCAGGTCCACACAGCATGGTTTTGTTTTATTTGTGGGTGGGCAACAAGTGGGCTCTGCTGACTCCAGAAGGAAAGGCCCAGGAAGAGGATTCCATGAGTGGCCAGGAGGAAGAGGAGAGAATTTGACAATAATAGGATGAGGGGAAGGGAGATGGGACCATGCCACATGATGGGAGAAAGGAAGAAGAAAAAAAAAATAGAGTGGGACAGGACTATTGGGAGAGAGACAGGTGATTCTGAATGAAGGGGGGGAACAAACTGGGTAATGCTAGGGATAAAACAAAAGGGCATGGTAGATGGGGAAGAAATGGAGATGTTGGATTGTGGGGTATAAGAGGAGATCTATGGTATCGAAAATACAGTCAGGGCATTCATCTACTATTTTATTTATTCCTATACACTCATACATTCCAAACTACACAACTAACACTCCAGCATACAACCCTTTCAGCCGCCTAACATACCAGCCCCCCTCCCTTCCGCTCCCACCGCTAGCTACCAAAAAAACAAGGAAACTAGCAGAAGAAAAAAGACAGTAAAAAAGGGCAGCAATCTACTTCCCCCTTTGAGGGATTTGTTGCTTCTGTATGTTTAGAGTCGAGAGCGGCTTACTGTATATTTTTTATTGTTACTGTTGTGTACACTGTGTGTATGTGCATCCTACCACTTTCTTTTTTTTTTTAATTGAAAAGCTTTTATTGAAAAAACACAGCAAACAATACATCCTACCACTTTCAATAAATATATATTTAATAAAAAAGAAAAACAGAGAAGATCCTGGATGGCTGTAGTGGAGAAGATGGGGAGAGGAGATTCTGGATGGAAGGGGGGAGGAAGCAGAGACATGGGATGGAAAAGGGGATGACACTGAATGGAAGAGGAGAGAGAGAAAACGATGGATGGAAAGTGGAGATGCTGATTGGAAGAGAGAGAGTCAGAGAGGGAGGGAAGACGGAGTTGCTGTATGAACTAGGAGGACAGAAGGAGGAGAGGAAAGAGTTAATGAAATTCTGAGAAATAAAAGGAAAGGGAAGTCTAGGGTGAGGGAAAGAGATGGAGACCTTTAGGCAGATGTAGTAAAAAGAGGAAAATTGAAGAATGGTTAGTAGTAATGAAATCTAGACAGAGGCAGAAAAATAAATGGAAGAAACTGAAAGGAAAAGATCAATGCTGCAGATGGATATAATAGAGGAAGTAAAAAAAGACAGGAAAAGAGAGACGAAAGACAAATGGACAGGAAACCCTGGCAAGACAGAATTAAGAGAAAACGGAGGAAGGCAGAAACCAGAGATGGTCAGAAAAATTACACCCCTCCCCCTTTTACTAAACAGCAAAAACGTTTTTTAGCGCTGGCTGGTGCGCTGAATGCTCCGACGCTCATAGAATTCCTTTGAGCATCAGGAGCCGTGTGGAGCATACAGCGTGATGGCTGGCGCTAAAAAACACTTTTGTGGTTTTATAAAGGGTAGTAAATGACCAGACCACACAGGTAGAATAAAGAATTCTATGTTTTAATTTAGGATAAAGTAATGTCGTAGCTGTGTTATTCTGCTCTAAAGGTTAATAGATAAAAATACAACATATGTAGATGAAAATTAAATGGAACCCTTAAGAAGCCAGAAACAGTGAATTATAAATTAAATCTAAATAAAAAATGGAAAATAAGGTAATAGCTTTCAATTGGAGGAAGTTACTATATTTTTCGGAGGCACAGTAGAAGGGTCCTTCCTTGCTGTATTTTAAAATTACCCTATTGTACCTTTGCTTCCCCCCCTCCAAAAAGAGTTAAACTAAAGTTGTATTATGTGTGCTAGTAATAATAACAACAGTTTATATTCCGCAGGACCGTGAAGTTCTATGCGGTTTACAATGGTTAAAAATGCTACAAATTCAGTAAGACTAACAAAGTAAAAGCTAGTGATTAACAGCTCTAGAGATCAGTTATTGTGGAATAAGATGCTTCCAATCAGCTACCTAAGTACTTTAGGTGTCTCCTAAATTCCCCATGAGTGTTAGTGAGCATAAGTAATTGTTCCAGATCTTTACCCCCTAATGCTGCCTGATATGAGAAAAGATGTTGATGGTTTTTTTTTTTAATTTACATCCTCTAACTGGTGGAGAAACAAAATTCAAAGGTGAGAAGATCATGAGGGGAGGGGGACCCTGTTCTTCATTTCTACAGTGTCTAAAACCAGCCTGATAGGTGGGGTAAGAAATTTTAAATAAACTTGAAACTTGGTTAGTGCTGAACTCAAAACTGACTATTTGGGGGGCATTTCAGAGGCAGAGTTGGCACTTGGCTTAAAAGTAGAGAATGACGCAGGAACAAATTTTTCCCCGTCCCCGCGATAACTCATTTTCCCATCTCAGAGAGTTCTTTGCCTGTCCCTGTCCCATTCCTGGAAGCTCCGTCCTCTTCTGCACAAGCCTCAAACACTTTCAAATCATAAGTGTTCGAGGCTTGTGCGGTTAAGGCAGAGCTTAGAGGAATGGGGCATGGAAAGCGACAAAACTCGTGGGGACGGGATGGGGAAATTGAGTTCCTGCGGGGACAGGGACAAATTTGTCGCTGTCATTTATTTTCTACTTAAAAGTCCATCCTGTCTTTATGTGGTAAGCCATAGCGCTTAAGGGCTGAATATTGTACTTTAGCAGGCTCTGGAAACCCAGAAATGCAATGCCAGTGCTTGGATACAGCCTATCCATTACCAGTAGCAGTCAGCAAAATGTCTGAATATTCCTGGCCATAATCATCTCTGCTTCCCTTTCTTTTTTCTTGTCTTGCAATAGATGAAGATGCCATCCAAGAAGTTGCCACATATTCCAGTATACACTGTAGGCTTTGAAAGCCGTTCAGGAACAGTGAGCATGAAAGGAAACCCCCCTCATAGGGGCGATGCTTTCCAGTGAGTCAGAGCTTCTGCATTCTCCTGCTCCCCATCCTGATTTACCACCCTACCTTCTCATTAATCATACTCCCAACCTCCTACTCTGTCCCCTCTGAAAGGATACATAGGCTGAACCTCTATGGGGCTGCAGTGTAAGAAAGGGAAACACCAGGTAAATGGAATGGGACTTGGAGTTACACATTCAAAGCAGTGGGCAATGGAGGATTAAGGGGGAAATTCTACAAACGGCCCTACCAGCGCCTAAGTTAAGAGGGAAACACTAGTGCTGCCCGATTCACAATTCAAATTGATTCACCGATTCATTTCAGGTGAATCGGTTTGAATCAATTCAAAAACAAACAAACAAACAAAAAATCGGGCTCCCGATTCGGCACTGACCCTCCCCCACTAAAGCAGGATCGGCAGCACTGCATCTTCCTGGCCGGACGCTGCCACTCCTGCTTTAGAGGGCGAATGGGGAGTGTCAGTGCTTCTGTCCGGCTTCCCCCCTGGCCTCCCGGCATCAATTTACCTCATTTCATCAGCCTGCATAAGATCCCTAGTGTTAGCGATCTTTGCAAGCTGCCATCGGGTCTTCCGAGCTGCCTTTTCTCTGCTGCAGTCCCGCCCCCTCCTCTGACATCAGAGGAGGGGGTGGGACCACGACAGAGCATCTCTCCTGCCGCAGGTCGCAGCAGTTCGGGTAGAGGAGTGATGGCATCGCGGTAGGGAAGATGAGGCATCTCTCCTGCCGCAATCATTGCTGTAGGGGGTAGGCAGGTTGCTGGGGCCGCTGAGCTGATCACAGCAGCCACGATCAGCTCAGCGGCCCCTTTTTTGGCACTTAGACCTGTTTTGACTTCGTCTAAGTCAAAACGTATAAGTGCCGACTAGGCAACCTGCCTAAGGTTTTGGTTATACCTGCTGCACGCCTAGGTGTAGGTCGGCCCACCTCCCACCCGCCCTTTCCCCTCCTCTAAACACGCCTCTTTTCTCTCTGTGCGTTTAGTGGCAGGGGAAAGGCCTAAGCTGGTTTTAGATACGTCTAAAACCAGCTTTGATTATGGGTACTTGGACGATCAGGCTTTTTGATCGTCCAAGTAGCCATTTAGGCCACTTTTTAGACGTTTTTATTTTTTTTGATTATGAACCCCATAATGCCTAATTCACCCTCATTTCCTGTTGCTTCTGCTCCTGGTCCACCCAAGCCTTTCCCAGCTCCACAATTCCACTTCCTTTCTCTGAAAATTAAGCCTTAGATTGCATATTTCCCTATCACGTCTTCCTTCTGTTGTCTCTTCTAGGCTGACGAGCCCTAACCTGTTTAAGCTCTCTTCATAAGAGAGCTGTTCCTTCCGCTTAATCAACTGTGTTGCTTTTCTCTGGTTTTTTCCTATTCTGCTATATCATTTTTTCAGATGAAGTGACCCAAACTGCACATGGTTTAACATTTATATCCAACAGCTCTTAAATATTCCTTGGCAGAGAGCTCTTCCCATTTAAGATGTGTTTCTGTGATGTACTGTCATCCTCTCTTACAGATGCCTGAGGGGAACCCGCTGGCGCAGCGTGGAGGAGGAGTTTCCGCACATCTATGCACATGGCTGCACCCTCAAGGATGTCTGCAGAGACTGCAGCTGCTTTGTGGCCGATGTTGTTAGCTCGAGCCGTAAGAGTGTGGATGTTCTGAACAGCACTCCAAGCCAGGGCCGTAGAGCTCAAACCTACCACCCCATCTCCAGTCACATGGGCAAACTACAGTGACACAAACAGCCTGGCACTGCCCAGTCTGGTTTTACTCACCTTGCAGGACTTGTCAGACACTACAGGTCTTCCACCCTAATACTACCTACCCAGCACAACTTTATAGGATGTGACCGAGTGCTCTGGACTGCCCACTTTACCATCACCCATGTGTACAGCCTTGTAAGGAAGTGACCGAACTGGACTGTCCAGCCTAGCATCATCCACCTGCCATTGCAAGAAGTAACTTCTGTTGGTCTGGCACTGCCTTTTGGGTGGTGACTGGCAGGGGATTCAGAACAGAGACTTCTGCAGTATAGGATAGATTTCCCTTCAGCCGTGCAGAGAGACAAACACTGTGCACTTCTTTATGCTGCAGATAGTTCCTCTTACGGAAAAAAAATAATTTCCTGCTAAAGTGCTTTAAAATCCTTAGGACAAGGTTTACTATATGCCACACGAATCCCTGTCACCTAGATCAAAATTACGAATGCTTCCAGTGCACCAGCGCAATCTGTAGTATTAATCCCTGCAGCTGATAAAAGCACTTTCTCTTCTTTGAGAAGCTTCAGCGGGCTGTAGAAAGCAGGAAAGGAGCAACTTAAGAAAGCTGATTGAATCGGGTCTGCGACACAGCTTTCTCCTCCAGATCACACATTTCCTCAGCAAATACAACAGCTGATGGAATCCATTGAAAGTGGCAGTGAGAGACAGGAGAGCTGAGGTGTCGATTCTGATTTTTCCAAACAATTCAAGTTGGGCTAAGAGGGATAGGAATAGAATCCTTGTTCCAAATGTGCAAATAAATCAAGAGAACCAAAGCATACAAGTAGCATTAATGAAGCTGGTGAGAGAGGTGACTCTCAGTCTATATTTGTGTCTACCAAAGCAATAAGCAGTGTATTTAAATGCAATGGAGTGACATTTATAAGAGTCCTGTCAGCAGACTGGAGGAGAGGGTGGGTATAAAGGCCTTAAGCAGAGATGCAGATCACATATGTATGGATGGACTCTATACAAAAAAATGAGAAATATATATGGACTCTACCAGTAAACATGAACCACACCAGTATATTACAGACATGAGTATTGACTATATCAGTGTGCTAATGGTGAAATATATTGGGAGAGTGAAGAAGAGATGTGCATTGAAAGTGATTTGCTGCATTCCTTATCATGAAGTCTTATATCTTGTCTGTAGATTATGCATTTCATGTTTTTTTTTAAATTATTTATTAGTGTAAAGCAGTTTACAAGTCACACAAAGTATCATAAACAAATACTAACAAGAACTAAAACGGATATCAATCCACAATATGATAAAACCAAAATGAACAGGTGCCACTCACTCTCATTCAGCCTCCAGTGAATTTGGTGAAGAATCAGGTCTTAACTCTTTTGCAAAAACCAAGAACACTGGAATGGGTGTGAATATCTAATGGGAGAAAATGTCATAGCTGTAGTACCTTTGTAGAAGCGCTTTCACAAATAAAACAGTTTTTAGAAAGTTTCAGTGCCATGACCTCCAGCAACCTTCATGAACACAGTGTCTGGACCAGACAATGCTCTCTCAAGGGTACAAGTGCAACCTAAAACCTCCAAAATACGAGAAGTAGCACCTTAAGCACTCTTGGACATCAATTGGCAGTGGCTAACATGATGACAAAGTGAAAGTATAGTGCTCACTTATCTCACAAGCGAGCAGCCCACCAGCACTGTGTGCTTCTTGGGGGACCATTGATATGAGTGAAACAGGGACAGAAGGCATCTCAGAGCTGCTTTCTGCTTCTCCATTTAACACAACAGGCCTGATGTATGAAGACATTTCCCCCTACACAGAAAATGAGAGAAAAGCTTTAGCACAGGGGTGCACAAACTCAGTCCTTAAAACTTTCAGGATACTCTTAATATTTTTATGAGATATTAAGACTATAAGATTTACCATACTACACCAGATTCTATACGGAACCTCAGCAGCCCCCCCTCATCCAATTATTCTCTAATGCTTGGGCGACATAAAAAAAAATCTTTAACAGAATTCAACTAAACCGGCCATCCATAGAATACCTCCACTACAAGCGAATTTTCCACTCTATGCTAACTTATCTGGGTATAAAAACCTGGAATGACCTACCAGAAGTTATCAGGAAAGAGAACTACACTACATTCAGAAAAAAACTGAACACTCCCCTCTTTGACAATTAACTGTCTCAATTTCTGTATAGCACCCCCTTCTTCTAAGTCCCTTCTCTTGTTTCTCCATACCCCCTTCCCCTACTACTCTCCCCTTCCTCTTAGATTAGAGAGAAAAGGTTCATCAAGACCAGTATCCTGGTTCCAATGGTGACCAATCCAGGACAAAAGAACTGGCAATGATCCCAAAGAATAAAACAGATTTTATGCTGCTTAACCCTCAAATAAGTAATGGATTTCTCCAAGTCCATCTTAATGACTTATGGCCTTTTATTTTAGGAAAGTATTAAAACTTTTTTTTAAACCCTGCTAAGCTAACTTTAGTCTCTGGCAACAAATTACAGAGGTTAATCACACGTTGAATAAAGAAATACTTTCTCTGTTTTATTTTAATTTTACTATTTAGAAGCTTCATTACGTGCACCCTGGTCCTTGTATTTTTGGAAAGAGTAAATAAGTGATTCATGTTTATATATATGTGAGGTAACCTAATGCATGATCTGAAAATACTGAACTTGTGCATCCCTGTTTCCAATACTTCCTTTAAAAAATGTGTCCTCTGCCTCAAAAAAGTGAACTCTGAGTGCTTTGGGTGCTTGAGTACCCTAATATTGAGCAAACTCCTTGACTGAGCACCCCTCAATTATTTTGAAAAGCTAGCTTCCATGCTTTGCCTAGAACTATTTTGGTTAAGTGGAATACAAATGCTAAAATTAAATTATTTGAAAGGGGTTGGGTTTTTAACATGGGGTTGGGTATGGGGCGAGTGACTGAAGTGGGTCTATGACATTGTGATAAAATAGTACAGTACAAATCTGCAGCCTCACTACTATCACTTCAGCATTGCTCGGTTAGAAATAAGCCCTCCTTTGTACCAAGAATGTTCTTACCTTCGCTTGTGAGCCTTTATCTACAGTTCCCAGTTCTTAATACTTGCTGAATTTTAGTGCAAAACTTCCCCAACACTTTAATTTTATCTTATAGTAAATCTGCAGAAATCAGGCCTGCAGCTAATGACAGAGAGCTGTTGGGCTGGTGCAGTGGGTGACAGAGACCGTACTGTAAAAATAAGTATTGTGAATATTCTGCACAGCATGGAAAGACTTCCCTGTGTCAATATGCTTATTCTCTCTACAGTGAATAATAAAGACTTTGCATTGCAACCCTTGTGTTTGAAATCTTTGCTATGGGTGTGATGCAGACTGCAGAAAAAGTGGAGATTTTGGTTCTCAGTCTTAAATCCTCTATTTAGCAATGTTTATGGTTTTTTTAATGTTTCTAGTTACTTTGTAATATGAATATGCACAATAGTAGAAAAAGTATGGATTTCTATTTTAGATTAGGTTAATAGATTCTGAACTGATGTTTTATTTATTTATTTTAAAACGCTTATATTCCACAAATTGCAAACATCTCTGTGGATTACAAAAACATACAAATAAAATTATACAAACAATCAAAGCAGCAATCAAACACAAAAATCACAGATAAAATTATACTGATCATAAGTGCATTTTTCCTTCGATAAATGAACAAAAGCTTTCTGAAAGAAAAATGCCTTGAGAGCTTTTTGGAAAGAAAGAAACCGAGGAATCTTGCGTACTGCATCTGGAAGTGCATTTCATAGCCTAGGGCCCATGTTCATTTTACTAAATCCATCAGATGTCAAAGGCACTAGGGGGGGAGGGGTCACCTCCACAAAACAGCTACAGTAAGTATACTGTATCTGAGAAGCCAATGATACCATTCTCCTAGGTATGGGGGGAAGGGAACTGGTTTCCTGTCTGAAATTGTAGGTTCATCTATACCAGTGGTCTCAAATTCAAACCTTTGCAGGGCCACATTTTGGATTTGTAGGTACTTGGAGGGCCGCAGAAAAAAAATAGTTAATGTCTTATTAAAGAAATGACAATTTTGCATGAGGTAAAACTCTATAGTTTATAAATCTTTCCATTTGGCTAAGTCTTAATAATAATATTGTATTTTATAACTAAAGAGACATATGATCAAGAAACTGTTTTATTTTACTTTTGTGATTATGATAAACACACCGAGGGCCTCAAAATAGCACCTGGCGGGCCGCATGTGGCCCCCAGGCCGCGAGTTTGAGACCACTGATTTATACAAACTGGGTCATTTTGCTCTCTCTCTGCCCCTAGGTCCGGTTCATTGCCTCACTGGCATGCAGAGGGTCCTGGGTCCAGCAGTAATGGTCAGTGGGCAATACCAGCACCTGTAAAGGCTAGCAAGGTGTAGGGTCGATGACCGCAGAATTGTAGGAGGAAGAAACTGCTGGGTCAAAAGAGCCTACTTAGAAGTGGGAGCAGACTCCCTAGAAAGCCCTGAATCAGCAAGTTAAAAACCCTCCTCTCCAACTCAAATTACAACTGCAATCTACCCCTCTCTTCTGCTCTATAGTCTTTGAAGTGTTCAAATGTTTGCTTGTGGGCCCTTCTGAGCTACTGGAAGGACGGGATATAAATGGAATTGAAGAAAGAAAATGGCAAAAGGGTGACATACTCCACCAGAAAGCCCAGTCCTCGCTTGAAGTTCCGCTTTCACCGTCCAAGTTCACTGACAGGGCTCCATTCGGGCGGGAAACCTACTACGCATGCTCACTCTGCGCGAGTCGCCCAGACGCCTGGCTTTTTACGGCGCTGCTTCCGGCCGCGTAGACTCGCGCATGCGCCCGCACCACCTTCGCCTCCCGTCGTCGGGGGGGTCGGCCCTGCCGCCGGGCTCATGTCGTGCCGGGCTCTGCGCAGGCTGCGAGGGGAACAGCGGGGTCAGGAGCCTCTCGGGCCCCCGGACGACGGCGAAGCCCTGCCGGGACGGCTCAGCGAGCGCCGAGTCGGGAACCTGTACGAGCTGGTGAGCGGAGGGCAAAGGCCGGTCCCTGCCCCCAAGAGCGAGAATGCAAAGCTCTGCCCCGAACTGCTCTTGGCTTCTCCCTCCGGATTCGCTGGCATAAGGGATTAGCAGACCCGCCCATCACTTTTCATATGTTGTTCCTTGTTTTCTCTTAAAAACCATCGGGAGACCTGGTCTGGTCCTGAAGAAGAGGCAAAACAGGGTGAAGAAAGTGCTGGGAATCAACGATTTCTCTATGCAAGCTGACGTAATTTGGGGGAGGAGCCAGAAAACGAAAAACCGCCAATAATGGAAACCGCAAATATGGAGGGAGAAGTGTAGTGAAATCTCCGTCAAAGCTCACTCCAGCCCATCCTCCCCCAAACGGCCATGTACAGAAACCGACCATGCACTAGAGAGTTGCGCGGGGACAGAAATCCCACCCGTCCCCACCCGTCCCCGCCAAAATCCCACCCATCCCCACCCGTCCCCGTGAGGAATCCCTCCGTCCCCACCCGTCCCCGTGAGGAATCCCTCCGTCCCCACCCGTCCCCGCGAGGAATCCCCTCCGTCCCCACCCGTCCCCGTGAGGAATCCCCTCCGTCCCCACCCGTCCCCGCGAGGAATCCCCTCCGTCACCATCCTTCCCTATAAACTTCAGAAATAGTTATTTTATTTAATTATGCTACTGAATTAAAGGCTCTGGTAGAGACCCATTTACAAATAAGCAAAGAGACTATTAATTTGGAAATATTAATTGGGAAGAATACATACTTTGTAAATGGGTTTCTACCAGAACCTCTAATGTAAATATAAAATATAAATACTCAGCTGATGAGAACCCACAAACTGTCAGCTGAGGACTTCCTTTGCAGTTGGCCTGGGGTCCCTTTTGCCAAGCTTGGCAGGCAGCAGTAGCGTCCCTGAGTCACAGATGCTGGCACCTCAGTGGCTCATGGATGCTGCCAGCGACTGCTGCGCTTGGTGGAGGGGAGTTCTGACCATCTCTAGAGGAGGTCCTCTGCTGGCGGTGCTTGGGGATCCCCACCAGTCACAGCAAGGGCCAACAAGTACTTCAACACTGTAGAAATAAAACCAGAAATGCATTTCCTTTTCTTTTGAACACAAAACAAAGATATCTGCCATATACATTTCCCAAGGCAGATGACTCTATGCAATGTCACCTCGGTAACAAAATACAAAAATAGACAAATACACCCCCTCCCTTTTTACTAAACCACAATAGTAGGTTTTAGCACAGGGAGTTACGCTGAATGCCTCGCGCTGCTCTCAATGCTCATAGGCTCCCTGCGCTAAAAAACAATATTGCGGTTTAGTAAAAGGGAGCCATAGTGCAAAATATAGACAGCAGATATAAATTCTCAAAACAGACACATTTTGATCACTAAATTGAAAATAAAATCATTTTTCCTACCTTTGCTGTTTGGTGATTTCATGAGTCTCTGGTTGCACTTTCTTCTTCTGACTGTGCATCCAATCTTTCTTCCTTTCTTTCAGCCTCCTGTATGTTTCCTCTCCTCCAGACCTCATTCTCTCCCCCAACTTTTTCTTTCTGTCTCCCTGTTCCCCCTTCTTTCTGTCTCTCTGTCTGCCCCCTTTCTTTCTTTCTCCGTGCCCTCCCCCAAGCCACTCGGTTTGCTGCCACCGCCATCGGGGAATAGTCCCCAAGCCACCGCTGTCCCAAGCTTTCCCTGCAGAAGCTTCGCGCTGACCAGCATTCCGCTCCCTGACGTCAATTCTGACGTAGGAGAGGAAGTTCCGGGCCAACAAGGCATTTCTCCTCATTCCATCCAGCCTGAGCCCCATCTCTCCTTGATCCAGCATTTCCCTTCTGTGTCTGTCAGAATTACCATTCCACCTATTTTCCAGCATCACCCTTCTTTGTGTCCATCTCACCTATATCCCTATCTCACCACTTTTTCAGAATCTTCATTTGTCTCTGTCCTTGTCTTTACCCCATATTCACCATTTGCCCTTTCAATGTCTTTATCTCCCCCCCCCCCACACACACTTTTTCAGCATTACTTCTATGTCTCTATTTCACCTCCTCTTCATGT
The DNA here is from genome assembly GCF_902459505.1 of Geotrypetes seraphini. Lineage (NCBI taxonomy): Eukaryota > Metazoa > Chordata > Amphibia > Gymnophiona > Dermophiidae > Geotrypetes > Geotrypetes seraphini. The sequence continues at coordinate 6,771,411 of NC_047087.1, read as the reverse complement.
CCCCTCTGTATCTCTATCCTTATTCAGAAGGTCCTGCTTACCCTTTCTCTTCTTTGTGTCACTATCTCCATTTTCAGCTTTCCCCCTTTTTCCTTTGTTAATGCACCCTGTAGCCAGAATCTTTCCACCCTCTCTCCACTCCGGCCCAGCCCAGTATGAAATATTTCCTTTTGTTTCTCTCCCCTCTCTCTTCTCCTCCCTCACCCACGAGTCCTGCATCTGGCCCTCTCCCTTCTACCTGCACCTGGCAACACCCCCCTGCTCCGCGGCTCTCTTAAGCAACTCGTCAGCAGCGGTGATCAAGACAAGCTGCCGACATCGAGGCCTTCCCTCTACGAGTCCCACCTTTGTGGAAAAAGGAAGTTGAAACAAGCGGGACTCGCAGAGGGTAGGCCCCGACGCCAGAAGCTTGTGTCGATCGTTGCTGCTAAGTTGCCGAAGAGAGCCGCAGGTAGAAGGGAGAGGGAGATAGGAAGGCTGTAGAAGCTCCGGAGCATGACACCGAACCCGGCCAGGATGATTTCTTTTTCAGGCTGCTGCTGCCGCTGCCATCCCCCACCCGAAATGACAAAAAACAGCCTAATGCCCGCGTCGGGAAATAGCCATGTTGAGCAGTGAGCTCAGCACGTACACAGATGAAAGCCTTGCTTGCTGATTGGTCCGGCGGCACGGTGGGGCGGGGCCGCCGGACCAATCAGCAAGCAAGGCTTTCATCTGTGTACGTGCTGAGCTCACTGCTCAACATGGCTATTTCCCGACGCGACTCCAGACTTGCATCGCCAGAATTTAGGTAGGTTGTTTTCATCCCCGTGGGAGTCCCGTGGGCAAGGGGGCGTCCCCGTGGGAGTCCCGTGGGTCAGGGGGGCATCCCCGTGGGAGTCCCGTGGGCCAGGGGGCGTCCCCGTGGGAGTCCCGTGGGCCAGGGGGGGAACCCGCGGGATCCCCGCGGGACCCGCGGGATTCCCGCGATCCCCGTTCCCGTGCAGACCTCTACCATGCACGTCTGCCCAGTACTGGCCTTAGTTCAATATTTGATATTCTTTTCTGATTAGAGATCCTCTGTGTTCATCCCACGCTTCTTTGAACTCCGTCACCGTTTTCCTCTCCACCACCTCTCTCGGGAGCACTTTCCAGGCATCCACCACCCTCTCCGTAAAGTAGAATTTCCTAACATTGCTCTTGAATCTACCACCCCTCAACCGCAAATTATGTCCTCTGGACATCAATACACAGGGCTCAGGTGGGGGAATTAGAGGGAACGATAAGACAGATATTGGGGCTTAGCAGGTGAGGGAACATAAGAATAGCCTTACTGGGTCAGACCAATGGTCCATCGAGCCCAGTAGCCCATTCTCACGGTGGCCAATCCAGGTCCCTAGGCCCTGGCCAAAACCCAAAGAGTAGCAACATTCCATGTTACCGATCCAGGACAAGCAGTGGCTTCCCCTCTGTCTTTCTCAATAACAGACTATGGACTTTTCCTCCAGGAAATTGTCCAAACCTTTCCTGCTATCCGCTCTTACCACAACCAGATATTGGGGCTTAGCAGGCGGGTTGGAGTTTGGAACTGAAAGCAGCTTCAAAGAAGTGGGCTTTGAGTCTGGATCTGAATACTGAATTGCTGCTCCATATGCCTAGAACAGACTGCCTGAGCCATTACATCAAGCTTAGTCCCTGACAGTATTCAAATCCTTGTTAAAGGCCTACTTTTTGAGGTTGTTTTAACTCCTAACCCCCATTTGCTTGTAAAGCACCCAAGCCTGAGAAACTCCTTTTCCCCAGGCTTGTCCTGTTTGATTAGATTGTAAGCTCTACTGAGCAGGAATTGTCTCTTGTATATTTTCATGTACACTGTGTATGTCTAGCAGCACTACAGAAAGGATAAGTAGTAGCAGTACTAGTGCTATTGAAACTGCTGCCAAATGACAAGGCCCCATATGGAGTAAAGAACAGTTCCCAATGAGAACCACTGAAGGAACATGCAAATACTTTTTGATATTTTCTTTTTCTAAATTTGACAGGATTACTCCTTATATGTAATTATTGCATTGGCTTCCTGTTACTGCCTGAATTAAAACCTGTACAATGGTTTTTAAAATTCTATATGAATTGTCCCCTTTGTATGTACATAGAAATAGAAACATGATGGCAGATAAAGGCCAAATGGCCCATCTAGTCAGCCCATCCGCAGTAACCATTATCTCTTTCTCTCTCCGAAGAGAGCCCACGTGCCTATCCCAGGCCCTCTTGAATTCAGACACAGTCTCTTTACAATTAAGGAGAACAGGTCTTGAAATCTGTTTAATTTTAAGTTTCCAAGTTCTAAATAGATAAAAACAGTTTAGTAATTGGTTTAGGTCTTTTTTTTATCAAGCACCTACAATTTGGAATAAGGTTCCTTTTTTTTTTTTTTTTATAAGAGCTAAAGATAATTTTCATATAGGCTCTCTATCAGCTGAATGATGTGTTTTGGGTATTCCCATTTCCATTAGAGTTCTAACAACAAAGGTAATTATGTGACGTTTAGGAGATTATTAAGAACTTTTTAGGTGATTTGTTATAGAAAAATTATTCATATTATGATTGTTTAACTGAGTATTTTTTCCTAGCCATTGTTTGTCTTTGTGATCCACTTTGAACTTTTTGGGGTAGTGGCAGAATATAAATCATAATGTAGTCTTGAGATGCAGTAGACCAGGAATCTCAAAGCCCCTCCTTGAGGGCCGCAGTCCAGTCGGGTTTTCAGGATTTCCCCAATGAATATGCATTGAAAGCAGTGCATGCACATAGATCTTATGCATATTCATTGGGGAAATCCTGAAAACCCAAGGAGGGACTTTGAGACCCCTGCAGTAGACCCTCCCCCACCTACACACACACTCTCTGATGGCCTAGTGTAAGAACTTGTGCTATTATGTTAGAGTGTGATATATACTAGGAACATGATGGCAGATAAAGGCCATCCACAGTTACCGTCATCTCCACAGGCCTATCCCAGGCTTTCTTGAATTCTTACACTATAGGGCCAGGAGTGCTGTCATTGCTTGGCTTTGCTCTTGTTGCAGCAGGACCTGAAGGAGTTATAATGCAAAGAAAGAAATATACCTCTGCAGATTTATACTCCGTTTCTCCTCTCCTTCTGTGCAGATAACCAATGCAGATGACGATGTGGAAGAGAGAGCACCAGCAGAAAGAAAAGTGGTGGATTCTAGGCTGACAGGGCAAGAGCGTGAAAGTGGAAAGCCAGAACATAATGGACATGGAGAAGAGAAGGAGGTGGCAGACCTTGAGCAAGTGGCAAATAACATCCAGGTATAGGTTCTTGCTTACTGGTGGGAAATCTAAATAAAGTAGCATTCCCTGGCAGTCTGTCATTTGCACATTACCTACAGAGTTTGAAATGAATGGGATGAGCCTTATTGGAGTTCCTGTGATAACTCTTCTTAAACTGCATCTTAAGTGAACAGACTGTCGCGACGGAGGACTGCACTTACCTAAGAATAAATATTCAAGTGAGCAAATTGACAATAGTTGAAGGCATAGCTGTATTCGAAGAGGTAGGACACACTTTGCTTCCTCAGAGCAGTGTCACTGGAAGGGTTTGTCCACAGATTATGAGATAAAGTAAATGTTGCTGCTGTTTGACCAGTTCAGAGCTTGATATGCGAGTAGTCAGCATAACAGGAATATCTTCATAGCTTAATGCAAATTTCCCTAGCAACAGAGACCAATGGGATAGCTCACATCTACCAGCAGGCGGAGATAGAGAAACTGATTAACAGGTGGTCCTATTGGCTGGCACTCCTCCTGTCTCATCAGTAATCTCTATCTCCCAGCAGGAAAAGGTCCCTATTCAACTAGCTCCTGAATTCTGGCTGTGGCTGGAACTTTATTTTCTCCTGTTGAGGTTTCTCTTCAGTGAGACTGCCATTCTGTTTCTCCTGTTGAGGTTTCTCTTCAGTGAGACTGCCATTCTGTTTCTCCTGTCGAGGTTTCTCTTCAGTGAGACTGCCATTATGTTTCTCCTGTCGAGGTTTCTCTTCAGTGAGACTGCCATTCTGTTTCTCCTGTTGAGGTTTCTCTTCAGTGAGACTGCCATTCTGTTTCTCCTGTCGAGGTTTCTCTTCAGTGAGACTGCCATTCTGTTTCTCCTGTCGAGGTTTCTCTTCAGTGAGACTGCCATTCTGTTTCTCCTGTCGAGGTTTCTCTTCAGTGAGACTGCCATTCTGTTTCTCCTGTCGAGGTTTCTCTTCAGTGAGACTGCCATTCTGTTTCTCCTGTTGAGGTTTCTCTTCAGTGAGACTGCCATTCTGTTTCTCCTGTCGAGGTTTCTCTTCAGTGAGACTGCCATTCTGTTTCTCCTGTCGAGGTTTCTCTTCAGTGAGACTGCCATTCTATTTCTCCTGTTGAGGTTTCTCTTCATGAGACTGCCATTCTGTTTCTCCTGTCGAGGTTTCTCTTCAGTGAGACTGCCATTCTGTTTCTCCTGTCGAGGTTTCTCTTCAGTGAGACTGCCATTCTGTTTCTCCTGTTGAGGTTTCTCTTCATGAGACTGCCATTCTGTTTCTCCTGTTGAGATTTCTCTTCAGTGAGACTGCCATTCTGTTTCTCCTGTCGAGGTTTCTCTTCAGTGAGACTGCCATTCTGTTTCTCCTGTCGAGGTTTCTCTTCAGTGAGACTGCCATTCTGTTTCTCCTGTCGAGGTTTCTCTTCAGTGAGACTGCCATTCTGTTTCTCCTGTTGAGATTTCTCTTCAGTGAGACTGCCATTCTGTTTCTCCTGTTGAGGTTTCTCTTCAGTGAGACAGGGGTGTCCGGCTGAACGGTGCTGGCTTTAGAGGTTACCCTTGGGCCCCCCCTTGTCCCTGCCTCACCCTCCCTCCATTGCTAGAGGGTCTGACTGGGTCTCAAATTTTTTCTTCTTTCCCTTCTCTGTAAAAAAAAAAAGGAGACCACAATTGTTACATTCTGCCATGCTTTTGCTGCAAACTGGCTTCAACCGGCCCTAACAACAAGCTTGTGAGTATATCTGGCTTTTACAGTTGTTTGAACTTCAGGTTCTGTTTGGGAGTCTTAGTACTGTGGGTTCGGTCATCATACATTTAAGGTATGGATATTTTATTGAGGCTAAGTTTTATGACTAGAAATCCATGGAGGGTGCCGGGACTTCCTGCCCTTTGCATGCACACGCTTTGTTTCCTTGTTGGTTACAGCGCAGCAGTAGCGATGCGATTTCATGCTCGTACTTGTTCTCTTTGTTGGGTTTCAGTGCAGCAGTAGTCCTGTTTATTCTGAGGCTCTCTTTCATCAGTGTTTGTCACGGCCATGTGCAGCTGATTGTGCAGGTGCCGGTTTATAGCAGCGCTCATGACATGGGATATGTTTTTTCCGGCGCTGTGGGCCGTTCTTCTGGTTATTCCCCGAGTCTGATTTCTTTCTATGCAAGCCGCGGCAGGGTAAATTTTGCGGTGCACGAACGTTTTAGGTGATGTGGGCGGTGGTACCGTTTTGGCGCTACCAGGCGATTCATCTAATTTCTTCTTGACTGCCTGCTTGATTCGGACGACTTCCAGTCAGGCCATTTGACTGACATGAAAAGGGTGATATCTTTTCCTCAGTTCTTTACACGTGCATCTTTGAATTTGCACAGCACTCTTTTCTCCTGTACTATTTATAGGTATATCGGGGTGATGTTTTTATTCATATAGGAGAGACATGTGTTTCTTTCCGGAGACTTGGGCGTGGGGTCTCGGTCTCAGATTGGTATTCTTCTTCGCTTACCATGACCAAGAGTATGGGATTCTGTACAGTTTCTGGGATCCATATTGCTGACTCCACTGGGGACTTCGGCTTTCTTTCCCCTTCTTACGCTACAGCAGTCGCTTTTGTTCCGGTGGTTCCCGGTATCTCAGGGCACCAATTATTTGGTATGCTCCTCCTGCATCACTCTGTATGATTTGGTGGCTCCGCGCGATTTCTCTTTTCAAGGCATGCCTCGGTCTTTGCTGGACTATCTCATGATCACCGACCATCCCGGGCTGTCGGGTTGGGGGGCTCCGTGGCTTCCATCCTCAGCTCCTGGAGTCTGGTCTTCAGAGGCGACTCAGTTCTTGTTCATTCTTCTGCTCTTGAGCAGGGTCAGGCTACCTTTCTGGAGCTTCAGATCATTCTTCCGGATTGCCGCTGAGGGTCCTTTTGGTCAGTATTAGGATGGGGGTATTTCTCTACTGCTTGGGCAGTAAGTGTTGTACTCATTGGCAGGTGAAGTTGTTCTGCTTCAATGGGTGGACTCTCATCTTCGTCTTCTGTTGGCAGATCCTTTTATGGATCAGGATAAGAGTTTGGATAGACTTTCTCTCCGCGGAATCTGAGCATGGCCCATTTCTTGTATGTTACAGTGTACAGCGCTGTGTACGCTCTGGAAAGTGTGCATGTTAGTAATAGTGTAATCTTCTGCATCCTGGATATTGAGATATGTGGCTCAGGCGTTCTAGCTCTTTTTATGGACGTGAGATCTCCTTGACCTAGACCTCATGGCCTCGTCTCTCAATTCTAAGCTTCCTAGCTTCTTCGGCGGGCCCAGGGAGTGGGAGTTAGAGGGGGTAGCTGCATGGCTCCTTTCTCGCTTCTGCCTTCTCTTTTTCAGTGTTTTCCGATGGCTTGGATTTGCCACCTCGAGCTTGCTTTCTGGGCACAGTATTTGTAGAATCTCTGGATTGGCGGCGCCATCCTTACTTTGCGGATTTGATGAGTCTTTCAACAGCCGGACTAAGAAGTTTCCTGGTATCTCCGGCTTTGCTCACCTAGGGTCCGTTCAACATGGATATTTGTACTACTTTAGTATTACGACCTAGTTTTTTGAAAAATCTTGGTTGACGTGTAAGGGTTATGCGAAGCAGGTTGTTTCTTCTCTTATCCAGGTGCTACGGACGTCTTCTCCTGTGGCTTCTGCTTCCTTTTGGAGGTTTTTCCTTTCTTGGGTGCTTCTTAACGTTTGAACCACTCCAGAGTTCCTTTTTGGCACAGGTGTATTGCCAAGGGCTTAGCGTTCAATTCCCTTCAGCTTCTAGTGCCATTCTTAGCTTGTTACAAGGGCTAGATATATTGCTCTTCGCTTACTTCTCAGCTTCATGTAGTTCAGGTCCTAAACAGAGTGCGGTATATTCATGCGCCTCTTAGAAAGCCCGGTTTGGAGTACAATCTTCACGTACTTCTTTTCAGTTTACCGAAGGCTTCATTTCATCCTTGTCTTTTGGGACTCTAAAGGGCTGTGCCGTTGAACCTGGGGTTTCTTGTGGCCTTGGCTTCAGCTCTGCAGTTTTCTATGTTGCAGGCCTTGTTTAACGGGGATTCCTATTTCTGATTTCCGAAATATGGGGTATCAGTTCAGATGGTACCATTGTTTCTTTCTAGGGGGGTGTCATCCTTTCTTTTATGTCATGCTCGCTTTTCCTTCCTTCTTCCTGGGAGGAGAAATTGGGAGCAGTGCTTTTATTCACTGCATTTTTTGATATGTACGTAGCGTTCTCTGTGAGCTCGATTTCTTACGACTTTTAGTTGTTTATAGCTCCTTTTTGCATTCTTCAAGGGACGCCTCAAACGTTTGGTGGCGTCCGAAGCCTCCATCGCTCAATGGGTCCAGGAGGACATTCTTTATGCTTGCTTGCTGGCAGGGAAGCGGTTGGCGAAAGAACTTCATGACCATTCCGCTGGAGCGATGGCTACTTCTTGGGCTCGGCCCAGAGGTTTTTTTCCTTGGAGGAGATTTGTCTCGCGGCTAATTGGTCTTCCGAGCGTGCTTTCTCTCCCCATTTCTGCTTGGATGTGGGGGCGCATGCGGTAGGGGCGTTTTGTGCTTCGGTTGTTGCGGAGGTGGCGTTTGCTTCCCACCCAGATTGAGGATTGCTTTGCTACATCCCATTGGTCTCTGGATTCATCTGCTGCTGTTGCTAAGGAAGGAAAAATTATGTTCTTACCTGTTAATTTTCTTTCCTTTAGACGCAGCAGATGAATCCAGAGCCCCACCCTTTCTGGATATTGTCTGTCAGGTTTTCTTTTGCAACTTTTGAAGTTTGTTATTATTGATGGTTGTATTCTGTATTATTGCCTTTTGTGATTTGTTATGGGAAAGAAGTTTTTTACATGCTATGCCTATTGATGGTTACGGATGCTTGGGCAATGAGCAATACTGAAGATGCAGGAGGTGTGCCAGCCAATAGGACCACCTGTTAATCAGTTTCTCTATCTCCGCCTGCTGGTAGATGTGGGCTATCCCATTGGTCTCTGGATTCATCTGCTGCGTCTAAAGGAAAGAAAATTAACAGGTAAGAACATAATTTTTCCATAATCCCTCATGTGTGAACATACTCAGTTCATGTGATAAGGAGCACAGGAAGCAGTGAAGTCTGAAAACGAGTGACTTGTGACATTCTACAGCATTTATGAGTTCAATTCTGTTCCTTATAACTAAATCTGCTGCCTTAGGCTAAGGAAGATGATACCGTTCATGGTGTTTGGATTAGCGAGAGAATGTGTGGATGTATTTTATAATGTTAAGCTTTTTGAAACTTCTGTAATCAGTTTCTTCAGTATTTTTTCTTTATGAATTTTATGCATTTCTATAGCTTTTCCAGGAACATTTTAATTAAAAGAATGCTGTAATATTTAAAAATTATTTTAGGGGTAGAGGGAGTTTGTATATTAAAAAAAAATTGTTTGAGCTCTGTTTACTGGATGAATAGGTTGACTTTGTGTATTTTTCTTGGCTCAAGAAAAATCATTTAAACATAAAATTATTTTATAGATGGATAATAAAATAAAGAAGAAAAAGAAGAGGAAGAAAAATAAGAAACATACAGCAGGAGAACCTCAGGTACCGATTTTTGTGTCCTTTTTAGGTGAGTGGATTCAAGTCCTCCCAGAGCAGCAGCATATTACGTTACATTAGTGATTTCTATTCCACCATTACCTTGCGGTTCAAGGCAGATTACATAAGGAGTTATTTGGACATTTCCGAGTGGATCGGGTTGCCTCAGGGGATTGAGATAAGTCTTGCGGTGTTTGTCTTTAAGGATTTCTTGTCATGTTCTCAGAATTGTGTATGAAAGCTGCAGTGGACGCTAAATAAAAGGAAAATACTGTACTGTGTGCAGGGGTGGGAAGTAATAATAGCAGTTTATATACCGCAGGACCGTGAAATTCTATGTGCTTTACAATGATTAAAAATGCTACAAATTGTTACAAAAATGGTGTCTAACAGCTCCAGAGATCAGTTATTGTGGTACATTGTGGGAAAGATTGTGCAAATCAGCTACCTAAGTACTTCAGGAACAGATATGTTTTTAGGTGTCTCTTGAATTCCCAATAAGTATTGGCAAGCATAAGTAATTGTTCCAGATCTTTACCTCATAATGCTGCCTGATATGAGAAAAGGTGGTGTTGATGTCTTTTAAATTCACATCCTCTAACCCAGGGGTCCCCAAAGTCCCTCCTGTCAGGTTTTCAGGATTTCCCCCATGAATCTGCATGAGATCTATGTGCATGCACTGCTTTCAATGCATATTCATTGAGGAAATCCTGAAAACCCGACTGGATTGCGGCCCTCAAGGAGGGACTTTGGGGACTCCTGCTCTAACCGGTGGAGAAACAAAATTCAAGTTTGAGCTTCTCTTATGTTTATTGGTTGAGAAAGAGAAAAGGTCAGTTATATTTTTTTTTTCTTTCCAGCTTATGATTTATCCTTAATCTTATCTATTGTTTTGCCTTTTGTCTTTGTTTTGTTCTATTTCTATCATTTAAATTTCTCCAGAATTCTACTGTTCAAAGGCTCCCCCTTCTGCTTCTATTCCTTTCTCTCCTCTCTTCTACCTTCCAAAGTATTTAGATCAATGCTGTCTTGTTAAAATGTTTATTTTATTTTTATTTTTCCTCTAACTCTACTTTTCACTTCTCTATTACCCTCCAGGTACTTTAGTTAGATTGTGAGCCTTCGGGACAGTAAGGGAATTTTTCAAGTACCTTTCTTATTTCTAATCTTAATGTATATTTTCTGTAAACCGCTTAGAACCTAACGGATGTAGCGGTATATAAGAAATAAATTACATTACATTATATATTTAGGGACTAAACCGAATAGTACTTTAAAGCAAAAGCATCCAAACTTAAACTTCACACGTGCCTCCATCGGCAGCCAATGCAGGAGTCGGTAGGAAGAACTGCCACATTTTGCACCAGTTGTAATCGCTGCATTCTCTTCTGGGAAATTGCCAGATAGGCGATATTACAGTAATCAAGTTGGCTCAGTATAAGAGATTGTACCAAAATTCTAAATGATGAAGCATCAAAATATGCTTTAATGGACCGAAGCTTCCAGAGAGTTAAAAAACCCTTTCTAACCAAAGAATCCACCTGGTCTTTCATGGTTAGGCCCTGGTCCAGTGTTACGCCCAAAACCTTTATAGTAGATTGAATAGGGGAAAGGTTGGGTCTGATCTCTGGTTTACTACTAGCTCGATTTCTTGCAGCCTATTGGTGAATTTAGAAGATTTTGATCAGACCATTAATGACCATTTTTTGTCTCTAGTTCTTTGTATTTTGTTGTATCTCAAGCCACATTAGGGTTTTTTATCACTGGCCGCTGCGGTAAAAGCTCTGACGCTCAAAAGAATTCCTATGAGCATCAGAGTTTTTACCACAGAGGCCAGTGATATAAATAAATCCTAACACGGCTTGATAAAAATAGAAATATGATGGCAGGTAAAGGCCAAATGGGCCATCCAGGCTGCCCATCCGCAGTATCTATTAGCTCTTCCTCTCAGGGGGCCTTAGTGATATTCTGTCTTTTCATATGTACACAGAATAATTACAGTATGATACTTGATTTCCTTTGCTGCTATCTGTTTTGTTTTCTGGTATAAAGTTTGAATCTGTTGCTTTAGGAATGTTCCATATGATTTATCTCCACCTGAAAGTAATGCTTCTCTGAAATCATTTTGCCAAAAAATAGGAATAGAAACTAAATTCTCTCTTATGAGATCAAATTCCTTTTAATGAGGCATCCAGTGTCTTCCTTTCATAAACGTAACAAATCTTTGTGTACAGGTCAGTTAATGATGCGAGGTTGATACATTTCTACCTGTTAGGTGTAGCAAAATGCATAAGAACATAAGCAATGCCTCCGCCGGGTCAGACCTGAGGTCCATCGTGCCCAGCAGTCCACTCACACGGCAGCCCAACAGGTCCAGGACCTGTGCAGTAATCCTCTATCTATACCTCTCTATCCCCTTTTCCAGCAGGAAATTGTCCAATCCTTTCTTAAACCCCAGTACCGTACTCTGCCCTATTACGTCCTCTGGAAGCGCTTTCCAGGTGTCCACCACACGTTGGGTAAAGAAGAACTTCCTAGCATTCGTTCTGAATCTGTCCCCTTTCAACTTTTCCGAATGCCCTCCTGTTCTTTTATTATTCGAAAGTTTGAAGAATCTGTCCCTCTCTACTCTCTCTATGCCCTTCATGATCTTATAAGTCTCTATCATATCCCCTCTAAATCTCCTCTTCTCCAGGGAAAAGAGTCCCAGTTTCTCCAATCTCTCAGCGTATGAAAGGTTTTCCATACCTTTTATCAGACGTGTTGCTCTCCTCTGAACCCTCTTGAGTATCGCCATATCCTTTTTAAGGTACGGCGACCAGTATTGGACGCAGTACTCCAGATGCAGACGCACCATCGCCCGATACAACAGCAGGTTAACTTCTTTTGTTCTGGTTGTAATACCCTTCTTGATTATACCTAGCATTCTATTCGCTTTCTTAGCAGCCGCTGTGCACTGTGCCGTCAGCTTCATTGTCATGTCCACCATTACCCCCAAGTCCCTTTCTTGGGTACTCTCGTTCAATAATATCCCTCCCATCGTATAGTTGTACCTCAAGTTTCTGATTCCCACATGTAATACTTTACATTTCTCAACGTTGAACTTCATCTTCATTGTATTTATGGTACTGCAGCCTAATAAAAGAAGCATATACTGTAGGCTGTCAAAGGGGAAAACACCTTCCAGGGAGTCAAGACAAAGTTAGACAAGTTCCTGCTGAACCAGAACGTACGCACTGGTCTTTGATCTAGGGGCCGCCGTGAGAGCGGACTGCTGGTTAGATAGACCACTGGTCTGACCCAACAGCGGCAATTCTTATGTTCTTAAGACAGAACCTAATTACCCCAGAATTCAAAAGAAACAGAAGACTTTCCTTTTTGAGAATTCATACTTATCAAGTATGCTCTTCCACAGCAACTTCCACAACAGCATTTCACCCCTCCTGAGACTATAAGAGCTCCCTCCCCAAACTCTATAGAACATAACTTGTATCTAACTTACCTGAAATTGCTGAACTGTAATTCTAATGACAGCTGAATGATTACTACACCTCCTGCTTACTTTATATTCCATTGTTGTAACTCCAAAAGAGGCAGAGAGTGATCCTGTAACCCCTCTGCTCAAGGAATCACATTGGCTCCCAGCATATCTTGGAATTCAATTCAAGTGCAGTTAAGATCTTATTTGGCATTTTCATCACTTTGATTCCTTTAGACTGGAATGTGCCAGAAGTTCTCAAAAATTAAAATCTTCAAGAGTCATTCTTTTGCTTTTAAATTAACCAAATTCTGGAATGCTTTACCGCTTACATTAAGAAGTTTTTAGGTTCTTTTGCTTTATTCCGGAAAGCTCTAAAAACCTTTTTCTTTAGCACTCTCCAGACCAGTAGAGGTTAACTTTACGATTGGTATATATCTAATCATGACCAGCAGGTGGAGACTGAAAACAAAACTTTGGGACAGTATATCCTAGCCCCTCCTCTCTATTTCCCTCAGTCTTCTTTCAGTCTCCAGCAGGTGTTGAGTGATCTGTACCCATCTCCCTTGGTAGGGCTGTTGGAATTTGTTTAGAGGTTTATTGTCCCTGTTTTTAGCCGGACGGAGCTTGGACGGACTCTGTTTGGGGGTTCGTCCGACCTCGGGGGTGTCAAACCCGGCGGGTCACGAGCGGGGTCCCTCCCCCCACTTCCTCCACCTCCCCATATTTTTTTAGAGGAGCCTCAGCAGTAAGCCTTGCCCCCTAAATCAAGCAAGGCATATTGCTTCGAGAGCCTGTGGAGTCTGTTCTGTAAAAAAAAAAAAAAAAAAATCCTGAGGTAGTGCTGGTCTGGAGGGTTGTATCCCTTTAAGAAAACTGTATTTTACTGTATTTTTTCAACTAACCGGCACTTTTTTACAGCTAGGTCGCGTATGGAGCAATGAGCACTTCTAAAGGGAAAAAGTGCTCATTGTGCTCCAGACGCGAGGCACTCGCGGCCGGCCTGTGCAAGCGGTGTTCAGGCCGGTGCGGTGGAGGAGCTCCGTCGGCAGCGGCTGCAGGCGCCCAGAGCTCCCCGCCGATGGTGCCTCGCGAGTCGGCAGGGAACGGTGGAGAAGCCCGGTCTTCTCCGTCCGCCCACGGAGGGATTCCCCGAGCCGCCGACGGTCGGGTTTTAGAGGATTCCCTCTCAGCTGATATTTTGACAGCTGATGCCGGCTTGCCTGTTTTAGCGGCTGAGACTATTCAGGTCTCTCAGCCGCTTCAGGCTGTGGAGGGAGCTGTTTTGGCGGGAAAGACGCCATCTTCTCTGTCTGGCCCCTCCATTTTGTCTTCCACCTCAGGTGACCTTCCCCCTGTTTTGTCTAAGCAGGGGCAGGTTTCTGCTGGGTCCCCTGCTGTGGCAGGGAGTCCCTTGGGACCCTCGGGGGGTTTTTCCCCTGATTTTTTCTTTTCATTATGCAAAGCCTATTTTCAGGCGGCTGGGGGTCCCGGTTGCGCCCAGGGGGTCTCGGGGGGTGGGGTTTCCTCCGCGCTCCCTGCGGCTTTGCCTCTCTCGTCTGACGTGACGTCCCCTCCGCCGCCTCTCTTGTCCAAGCGTCCGCGGGTGTCGTGGGACGAGGATTTGTGGTCGGAGGAACGTGTCGGTATGGAGGAGGACCTGGACCCTTCTGAGGAATTCCAGGACCCTCTGGAGGGGACGGAAGCTGGCGGCGGGTTGTCGGGTTTCCCGTTCTCCAGTGACGAGGCGTCCGTGGTGCGCCTTTTTCAGAGAGATGAGCTGCCTGACCTTATTCAACAGGTTTCTTCGGCTTTGCGTTTTGAGGACGCGCCGCCGGAGACTCCGCGTGTGGGGGACCCTCTGTTACGAGGGATCCGTTCCGTTTCCCGCTCTTTTCCTATGCATCAGGATATTCGGGATATTATTCTTGAGCAGTGGAAAACGCCGGAGACGCCGTTTCGGCTGGCGCGCAGCATGGCTCGCCTGTATCCCATTCCTGAAGGGGATCGGGCTACGTTAGCTTCGCCAGTCGTGGATGCGGTGGTCTCGGCTATTTCCAAGCGGCATACCGTGCCTGTTGAGGGCGGTTCTGCCTTGCGGGACTCTGAGGAGCGCAAATTGGAGAACATCCTTAAGCAAAATTTTCAAGTCTCTGCTTTTGGGGTCCAGGCGGCTATTTGTGGGGGACTGGTCGCTCGCGCCGTGTTTCGGTGGGCGGAGCGGGTCTTGGATCGAGAGTCTGACGACTGGTCTCTGGTGGATCAGGAGGTAGCAAAGATTGAGATGGCTGCCTCATTCCTCTCGGATGCTCTGTATGACTTGGTGCGGATCTCGGCTAAGTCCATGGCTTTTGGCGTGGCCGCAAGGCGTGTGTTGTGGCTGCGCGCTTGGGCGGCGGATGCTGCGTCCAAAGCTAAGCTTACTAAATTTCCCTTTCGGGGGTCGTTTTTATTTGGAGAGGACTTGGATAAGTTAATTCAGACTCTGTCGGACTCGAAAGTTCCCCGTTTGCCGGAGGACCGTGCCCGCCCGGCGTCTCGGGGGGGTGCGGCCCGGGGGCGTTTGCGGGAATTTCGCAAGTATCGCCCTGGGCGTGGGGCTGCTTCTTTCCAGTCTCCGGGGTTTTCCCGGGGTCGGTTCTTCCAGCGCATGCAGCCCTTTCGGGGGGCCCGTCGGGGGGCAGGGAACCCCTCCGCCGGTTCCCCCGCTTCCCGTCCTGCACAATGACGCCTTGCCGGCGCCCCCCTTGGTTCCGGTGGGGGCCCGGCTGCGCGACTTTTTTCCCAAATGGGCCGAGATCACGTCCGATCAGTGGGTCCTGGAGGTGGTGCGGGACGGTTATGCCCTGGAGTTCGCCCGCTCTCTGCCGGATTTTTTCCTCGCTTCTCCGTGTCAGACTCCGGGGAAGAAGCAGGCTTTTCGCCAGACCCTTCAGCGCTTGCTAGATCTCAGGGCAGTAGTTCCGGTGCCCCCCCCGGAGTGGGGCACGGGCAGGTACTCCATTTACTTTGTGGTGCCCAAGAAGGAGGGGACTTTTCGGCCCATCCTCGATTTGAAAGGGGTCAACAGGGCTCTCAAGGTTCCCTCTTTCCGTATGGAAACGCTGCGGTCGGTCATTCTGGCGGTTCAGCCGGGGGAGTTTCTCACTTCTCTCGATCTGACGGAGGCCTACTTGCATGTTCCTATTCGGACCTCTCATCAGCGTTTCCTGCGCTTTGCGATCTTGGGTCGGCACTATCAGTTCTGTGCGCTTCCCTTTGGGCTGGCCACGGCTCCCCGGACGTTCACCAAGGTGATGGTGGTCGTCGCGGCAGCCTTGCGGTCGGAGGGCATTCTGGTACACCCCTACCTGGACGACTGGTTAATTCGGGCCAAGTCGTTGCAGGAAAGCTACCGGGTTACGGCTCGGGTGGTGGAGTTTCTCCGGTCGCTGGGCTGGGTGGTCAACCTTTCCAAGAGTCGGTTGGTTCCGGCTCAGCGTCTGGAGTACCTCGGGGTGCTGTTCGACACCTCCTTGGGGAAGGTCTTCCTCCCAGAGGCCCGGGTGAGCAAATTGCAGTCTCAGATTCGCCTGCTTTTGGCGTCCCGGTGTCCTCGGGCGCGAGATTTCCTCCAGGTCCTGGGGTCGATGGCGGCGTCCCTGGACGTGGTGAGGTGGGCGCGGGCCCACATGCGTCCTCTTCAGTATGCTCTGCTCCGGAGGTGGTCTCCCCAGAGGCACGGGATGGATGTTCCGGTTCCCCTGCGAGGCTTGGCGCGCTGCAGTCTGCGTTGGTGGCTCCGGACCCCTCACCTAGTTCAGGGGGTGGGTCTGGATCTTCCGCAGTGGACGGTGCTCCTTACGGATGCGAGTCTCCTGGGTTGGGGGGCCCAGTGTCTGGGTCACTCTGCTCAGGGAACCTGGTCCACGGAGGAGGCCTCCTGGTCGATCAACGTGTTGGAGACCAGGGCGGTCCGGCTGGCGCTGTTGGCTTTCCACTCCCTTTTGTTGGGCAAGTCGGTCAGAGTCCTGTCGGACAATGCCACGGCAGTGGCTTATGTCAATCGTCAGGGGGGCACCAAGAGCACTCTGGTGGCGCAGGAGGCGGCTCGGCTCATGGTTTGGGCGGAGTCGCATCTTCTGGACCTCTCGGCCTCTCACATTGCCGGGGTAGAAAACGTTCAGGCGGACTTCCTCAGTCGTCACTTCTTGGATCCGGGAGAGTGGTGTCTCGGCGCCGAGGCGTTTCAGTTGCTAGTGCGTGCTTGGGGGCAGCCCCTGATGGATCTGATGGCTACAAGTGGCAACGCCAAAGTACCCCGCTTCTTCAGTCGTCGCAGGGACGGTCTGGCCGAGGGTCTGGATGCTCTGGTCCAACCGTGGCCAACGGAGGGGCTGTTGTATGTGTTCCCTCCTTGGCCATTAGTAGGCAGAGTACTGCTTCGCATTGTTCGCCATCCGGGGCTGGTGGTCTTGGTGGCTCCGGATTGGCCTCGTCGTCCGTGGTATGCGGATCTGGTGAGGCATCTGGTGGCGGATCCTCTTCCTCTGCCTCTCGAGTGCGATCTTCTGACGCAGGGTCCCATTCCCATGTTCGACCCGTCTCCCTTTTGTCTTACGGCTTGGCTCTTGAAAGGGGCCGCCTGAGTAAGAAGGGATATTCCGACAAGGTGATCTCTACACTTTTGGGGTCCCGGAGGCTTTCTACCTCTCGGGCTTATGTACGGGTTTGGCGTCTGTTTGAGGAATGGTGCCGAGCGCGGGGAGTGGTCTCCTTTCGCGCTTCTCTGCCTAACATTCTGGAGTTTTTGCAGGATGGCCTGGATAGGGGCCTGGCCTGGTCTTCTCTTCGGGTTCATCTGGCGGCCCTGTCGGCTTTTCGGGGGCTGGTGACAGGTCAGCGTTTGTCAGCCATTCCTGATGTGATTCGCTTTCTTAGGGCGGCCAAGTTGCTCAGGCCTCCCATAAGGCCCTCGATTCCCTCTTGGGATCTCAATCTGGTTCTCTCTGTTCTAGTGCGCCCTCCTTTCGAGCCGTTGGATGGCTGTTCGTTGAAGGACCTTACGCTGAAGTCGGTCTTTTTGGTGGCCATTACTTCCGCTAGACGGGTGTCGGAGCTACAGGCTTTCTCTTGTAGGGCTCCCTTCCTGGAGTTTTCAAAGGAGCGGGTTGTTTTGCGGCCTGTTCCTTCCTTTCTGCCGAAGGTAGTTTCTCCTTTTCATGTCAATCAATCGGTGGTCCTCCCGGTCTTGGGTAGTCGGGAGGGTTCTTCTGAGCAACGACAGCTGCGCAAGTTGGATGTCGGTCGGGTCCTCCATGCTTATGTGCAGCGGACCCGGGATTTTCGGAGCTCCGATCATCTCTTTGTGCTTCTGGCGGGTCCTCGTCGGGGGGCTGGCGCTTCTAAGGCTACTATTGCGCGCTGGATCAAGGAGACGATCGCTTCCGCTTATCTTCTGAGTCAGAAGCCGGTTCCGGAGTTTCTCAAGGCTCATTCCACTAGGGGTCAGGCGGCTTCTTGGGCTGAGTCGTCGCTCGTGCCTCCGGTGGATATTTGTAAGGCTGCGGTTTGGTCCTCCTTGCATTCATTTGTTCGGCATTATCGGGTAGATGTTCAGGCGCGTCGGGACGCGGTGTTCGGTGAGCGTGTTCTGGTATCGGCCCTTCGGGGGTCCCGCCCGTGAGAGGGACTGCTTTGGTACGTCCCAATCGTAAAGTTAACCTCTACTGGTCTGGAGAGTGCTAAAGAAGGAGAAATTAGGTTCTTACCTGCTAATTTACTTTCTTTTAGCTTCTCCAGACCAGTAGAGGTCCCCACCCTGTCTGTTGTTGTTGTTGTTGGGGCTGTTGCGCGGGCAGTTTTTGGTTTTTGCTGCGGGTTCTAGTATTTTTCTAGGGCCGGGGAGAATTGAAGAACAGCGGCTGTGGCTCGGCTGGCTTAGCTGGCGAGCTGTGGGGACCTTCTTCCTTCGGGAATTTCTCCTCTGCATTTTCCAACAGCATTTTTTGGGTATGTTATTGGTTACTCCTTTCGGAGTATTGTTTTTTTCTCTCTGTTGTTTCCAGTTCTTGGTTCTGCTTGGCTATTCGGCAGACTGAGGGAAATAGAGAGGAGGGGCTAGGATATACTGTCCCAAAGTTTTGTTTTCAGTCTCCACCTGCTGGTCATGATTAGATATATACCAATCGTAAAGTTAACCTCTACTGGTCTGGAGAAGCTAAAAGAAAGTAAATTAGCAGGTAAGAACCTAATTTCTCCTTGTTTGCTAAACATTTTGGAAACTAACTAGTCTAGTCTACTTTTCCTTGTCAAGTTTATGTATTATTACATTACTGTTAACCGAGTCAAGCTCCTTTTGGTTTTAATTTAGTTTATATATAGCCTTCATAATAGTCTGCCAAAAAACCTGAATTTTTGAGCAGTCCCACCACAGAAGTTATTAGCTTGGCAATCTCTTCAATGTTCATCGATATATCATGCCAGAACTTACATATGAGAGATGGTACCAAGCGCATTTGATACATTATTTGGGTTTCCAAGTGGGTTATGTAAATAGACATCTTTCTCAAGTTGTTCCAGATTCTCAATTGGTGTTCTTTAATTTCTAGTTGTGTTCTCTTGGGGGCCCATTCTTCCTGAGATACAAACGTTTTCTGTGTTTATGACCTCAAAAGTTTTATTTTGAATATCGGTCCCAAACTGAGAATGTTGCAAAATATGGCTGTGATTCAGCTAGAATCAAATGGGATCTATATAACCTGGCAGAAACTTAGCATTAAATCTAATAAACATCAGGCAAGCGGTGGCAAGTCAAATGCACGCAGACATTTCAGCGCAGCCACAATTGCACCAATGACAATTGTGCGCAATTGACTATGAACCCAGGCAAGCTTATACAGATTAGTAATGAGGTCTTGAATAGAGAGTTGCTCTAAATGGTGTCAAAATAATTAAATAAGAACCAGAATCATCAAAGGTAACTGCAGTAATTTCTAGTTCAGGATCTTTCTTTTTTAATACCTCTGTATAAAGCAGGCAATCCAAGAAGACATTTTAGAGTTGGGAAACGTCCCAGAGTCTCTCCATATTTCAGTTCCTCGGCTGAGTTCTGGAGCATATCAGGTATCACAAGTGTTAGCAATAATTTGAAGAGGCTAAGATCATATTCCACACACCCTGGTTTAGGAGTGAGGTTTATTCTGTCACTATATGCACAAAACTGGAGAAATTGCCCCCAAGGGAACGTTAATTGAATGCAGAATTGATATTTCTTCTTGGGAACCATTTGCTTGTGTGGTGGTAACAGAAGTAGGCAAAGATAGAGCTAGTTTGTTGCACATTTAATGAACTGGGGGCCTGGTTGATTTCTTTTTAGGGAGATGTGACTGTGGAAGATATCGATAGCATTCTGGAGAAGATTGAAAGTAGCAATGGTCTGTCATTCCAATCCCAGAGCTCTTCAAACACAGACTGCAGGCCACTTCTTTATGTTGAACACAGGTGAGTAACGTAGACAATAAGGGCAGAAAAATACCATATGGCCTATCCATACCAGGAGCTCAGTCTCTATAGTCTGATCTCCTTCCATCTAGCCCAGTATCCCGCCTTCACGGAGGCCAATCCAGGT
Organism: Geotrypetes seraphini; assembly: GCF_902459505.1. Taxonomy (NCBI): domain Eukaryota; kingdom Metazoa; phylum Chordata; class Amphibia; order Gymnophiona; family Dermophiidae; genus Geotrypetes; species Geotrypetes seraphini. The sequence goes on along the minus strand of NC_047087.1, from coordinate 6,751,459 downwards.
CACAAGTACCTGGCAAAAACCCAAATAGTAGCAGCATTCCTTGCCGCCAATCCAGGGCAAGCAGTGGCTTCTCCATGTCTGTCTCAACAGCAGTTTATGTAAAAACCTTGATAGATGGTATATAAAATCCTAATAAACTTGGATGTGAATGCAATTTAGCGACATCATTTGCATGCATAGATGGGCCTATTCTATAAATTAGTGGCCTAAATTGAAGTGCTACTTATAGCAATGCTATTTTATGCTTGAGTCTTTGATCATGCTTATGGCGGGCAGAAGAGTTCATGTGATCTCTGATTTTAATTATCTCTTCTAGAAATCTGAATCCTGAAACAGAGTTGAAGAGGTACTTTGGTGCCCGAGCAGTTCTGGGAGACCAGAGGTGGGGAATTTATGCCGTTGACTGAAACTTTCATAGCTTTCTCTTGCCTCTCAATTTTTTTGCACTCTGAAAGCAGATGATGCAAAAAGAAAGCCACGTAAGATATATTTTTTTAAATTCCACAGGCCAAGACAGAAGCAGAGACAGTATCACCGGAGCACCTGGCTGACCACTGCCAAGGACAGCTGGCCACGTTACACCAAAGCAGGTAAAGATGCCCTTAGCTGGATGTGATCTTACTTTAAGGAAGAGAGTGCAGCCTCTGAGTGACCTGGTGATGCACACAGCTGGTGGTGGTAGTGGTGGTGGGGTTGTTATCTGTACATGACCTTCCATGTCATCATTCAAATACCACATTCACATAGTAGATAGCGGTGGGATGCATTGGTGTGATATACAGGCCTTCTTCACAGACGGAAGAAGTAAATAGAGATTTAATAGTAGACATTCGGATGGGCAGACTAGATGGGCCATTTGGCCTTTATCTTCCATCATGAAATATATTGTAAAGCGTTTTATCAAATTTTAAATAAACTATAAACTGTGATAGTAAACTTCTTAAACCGAATATATGTGAAACCCTTTATAGAGGATTTTGGTTTTCTCAAGACGTGAGTCTCTCTTTAGTTGGCTGATATGAAACCACCTTTGGCTTCTCTTGAATGTGTAGGAATTCTCTTATCACTAGTGACTGCTACCAGCCGTAAGCCACACTTTTCGTGTTGCATTTCATTAAGCGTGCTGATTTGTTACTGCTGCCTTGTAGGATGGAAAGGAGTATGAGGGTGACAGGTTTTGCTTTTTAGATTGTGGCATGTTCTGCTTCCTTTAGTTAAGTGACTGTTAGTTATTTTACCCCCACAATTGCAGGATTTGAGGATCTTCAGAACTATGCCCTTAAGTGTGTATGAGGTGAGGTGATGATGATGAGTTTTCCCTTTCCCGCTGCTTTGTGGTTAGCAATGCTTTAGACAGCAGCAGCAGGTGAGGAATGCTGAGCTCATGCTAGTGACTCTCCCTTGTCTGCAAAGAATGCCAGTTGCTGTGACTTAAAAGAACACTTCATGCAGATATCACAACATCCAGTTGGTTAGTAATTTGTTTTAGCGGAAGTGCAAGAAATTCAATATGGGGTACCTAAGGAAGGATATAACCCTGCTGGAGAGGGTGCAGAGGCGAGCCACGAAGCTAGTAAAGGGTATGGAGAATCTGAGTTACAAACATAGAAAAAAGCGGCAGAAAAGGGCTATAGCCCACCAAGTCTGCCCATTCCAAGTATCCCCTCCCCTGAATTTACTCCCTTAAAGATCCCACATGAGTATCCCATTTTCTCTTAAAATCCGTCACGCTGCTGGCCTTTATCACCTGGAGTGGGAGTCTGTTCCAATGATCCACTACTCTCGGTGAAGAAGTACTTCCTGGAGTCGCCATGAAACTTCCCTCCCCTGATCTTCAGCGGATGCCCTCTGGTGGTCGAGGGTCCCATGAGCCAGAAGATATCATCTTCTGACTCGATGCGTCCCGTGATGTATTTATACGTTTCAATCATATCTCCCCGTTCTCTTCTTTCCTCAAATGAGTACCGCCGTAATTTCTTTAGTCTTTCTTCATACGTGAGATCCTTGAGCCCCAAGACCATCCTGGTGGCCGTTCGCTGAACCGACTCGATCTTCAGCACGTCCTTTCGGTAGTGTGGTCTCCAAAACTGAACACAGTACTCCAAGTGATTCCTCACCATGGCTCTGTACAACGGCATCATAACTTCAGGTCTCCTGCTGATGAAACCTCTGCGGATACACCCCATCATTTGTCTTGCCCTGGAGGAAGCCTTCTCCACTTGATTGGCAACCTTCATGTCCTCGCTAATGATCACTCCTAGATCACGTTCCGCTGTGGTCCTAACCAAGGTCTCACCATTTAGTATATAAGTTCTACGCGGGTTTCTCTTACCCAGGTGCATTATCTTGAATTTTTTAGCATTGAAGCCTAGCTGCCAAGTAGTTGACCATTGTTCCAGCAGCAGTAGGTCGTGTGTCGTATTATCAGGTAATAAGCTTCTGCCTACTATGTTGCAAAGTTTGGTGTCGTCGGCGAACAGTGATACCCTTCCTCTAAGTCCTTGCGTCATATCTCTTATGAATAAGTTAAATAGAATCGGGCCCAGGACCGAGCCCTGCAGCACTCCGCTGATCACGTCCGATGCTTCGGATCGGGTACTGTTCACCACCACCTTCTGAACGCCTCGGAAAATTGGGATTGTTCACCCTCGAGAAGAGAAGACTGCGAGGGGATGTGATAGAGACTTTTAAAATACTGAAAGGTTTCGACAAAATTGAGCAAGATACATCGGTATTCACATTGTCAAATGTGACTCGGACACGAGGTCATGGACTGAAACTGAGGGGCAACAGGTTCAGGACAAATATCAGGAAGTTCTTTTTCACACAGCGAGTGGTGGACACTTGGAATGCTCTCCTGGAGGTTGTGACGGAAACCACCATTCTGGGATTCAAGGGTAAGTTAGATGCAAAGTCAAGGGTAAGATGAATGCAAAGTCTTTTAGTGCTTACCTGAATGCAGAAATTTTGATTGTTTTTTGAAAGTGTTTTTGGATGCATATTGCACCATTAGTGAGACATATACACGTTATAATCATTCATACCTTTGAGTTGGACTCGTTTGTTATATTATGAAGCAATGATTGGAAGATAAACTCTTTTTTCTAAGAGGGGGTTACCTCCTCCTCTTCAGAGTTTTATATTTCTGAGCTGAATTTTAGCATAACGGGTCCTCCTCGTGGTTTGAGTTACTATTATAGAGTCGGTCTGTTTTGGTTTACATAGTGTCTTTTCTGACTCTTTTGTTACATTGTCCCTGCTGATAGTGGAAACAAATATTACTTGCCAGAAATGGGCTGCGTCTCCACGATAACCGTTTGATTTAAATAGGTGGAGAAAAAGCCTCAAATTGCTTTATGTTTAAATCATTTTTATTAAACAGCACAAACAGCAATAAACAACACATCCAGAGTCAGATTTACAAGCATAAACCACAACCACCCACCCCCCTACCTCCCACCCACCCCGGGCAGCAGCAGAGGCAACCAATGCAAAGAAAAATTACAGTAAACAGGAAACAAATAGTGAACTAACTAAGGATCCCAAATTTTTTTCTGAACATAAGGAGTAAAGGTAATACTGAATGACTGCCAACATTGACAAAACAAGCGTCCCGCCTTTGATGACAAGTCCGCAGTATCTTTGCGTTCCAGCAACAATTGATGTAACATTAACGCTCTCCACTGGGGAATGGTTGGCGGTTGAGGGGAGAGCCATTCAAATTGCTTTATAATAACAGCAATCACTAAAGATTCAAAGCTGCATATGTTCTTTTCATTGGCAAAAAACTCCACCACCAAAATGTAATTATCTGCTGGGTACTAAACCCATCACTGTGCACAGGGAATGACAAGATCTTTAATTAGCTTAGAAACATGGCCCGGGGTGACATCGCAACTGCTGCTGCAGCACTTCTTCTGCAGCCCGATAGTACAACTGTCTGGCGTCTACCAGATGCCCAGTCCAAATGCCATGTTCAATCCAACAAGTGCCTTGTTTCACGAGGTAAAGCTGCTTCAGGGATTTAAAGTTGCTAAGAACTCCAGCCGCATCTCGTGCACGCCGGCACAAGTATGGCAAGCTACTTATAAAGGAACTCGAGACTAATTTCCAGGAGCACTTCCGGGTCGTGACATCACAAGCTGTCAATCATCTGTAAAACGCTACCCATTCTACATGCTGAGTCAACCCTTCTGGCCATAGTGTGTCAAGAAAAAATATCCAGCGTTGTTCATGCTGATACAGTATCCGCTTCATATCTCCTCTCTGTTGGGTTGTGGGGATGTGCTCTAAGGCAAAACAAATATTCTGGGAAATTGTGCTTTTCTTTTACACAATGGCAGGTCAATATGTCAATTTCTTTTTTATGCGTTATGTTAGAACGGTGCTCGAATAACCTTGTTTTCAAGCATCTGGAGGTGTGGCCAATGTAGGTCAGTCCGCAGGGGCATGTCATCCCCTAAAGCCTCAAAAATAGTTTTAAACTGAAAAGAGTGGGAGTCAAGAGAATGAAGGGTGTGATTAGAGGGTGTAGGGAATGGTCAGTCTAGATAGATATGATGTTTTGCTAATATGAACAGCCTTGTGGGTCAAACATAAGATCTTGTATTGGATCCAAAAGTGTACTGGAAGCCAGCAATGTCCTTGCCTAGGAGTCAGTGCAGTGAACTTTAAATAACATAACCAAGGTACAAGTACACCACTAGACCTGCCCAGGGAAGGAGGGGGGATTGCCTACGTACCTGCCTGGTACCCTACCCTGTCCCGCCTGCCATTAGACCACCAGAGGGAGGGACAGGGTACACCATTTGGTTCAGAATTCTTTATTTATTTTTTTCCTCCCTTAAACCTAGGGTGTGTCTTATGGTCAGGTACGTCTTATAGTGCAAAAAATACAGTAATAAAGGGATATTGTCAGCTTATATGTAAAAATTACCTTACACTTTCCATATTGTACTCATCAAAACATTAAAAAGTATAGGGGACAGTGGTGATCTCTGTGCGATTCCCACAATCCAATAATCATGGTTGTAACTATTCATCTGAAAATTAAACCACTGTAATTCATTCAGTGTATAGCTAGATGAAGATTTGGCTGTTGTTGCATTCTTTTGTCCAACATTACAGACTGAATATTCAGGCTGGGCAGGATAGGGCTTTTGTAGCAAGTGTGAGTTAGGCTTCTTGAAGCCTATCTGTCAGTAGATTCTGCTTTGGTACTCCCGAACATCTGGACTGGCCTGGAGGGACAATGAGGAACAGAAATTAGATCTTGGTGGTTAATTTATTTTGGACCAGTCCAGAAGCCACTTTATGTGGGGGTGGAGGGGTTGTATCTTTTCTATTGACCAACTTTATAGGATACATCAGGATCTGGGATTGGTTGGGACTAATACCCTTCGCCTCCTGTGCTGCATTTGGTTCAGATAGCAAGGGACTGCAATTTGGTCCGTTTCATTTTATTTTTCACTGTTGTGAGGATGATTATTGTACTAAGGCTCCACAGGCTGTACAGGTCTGGATTGGTCGAGAGCAGGGGCACTCCTAGCCAGTTGAATATGCATATTCATTGTGGGTATCCTGGAAACTTGAATGGCTTAGTGTGTCCTGAGGACTGGGTTGAGATCCCCTGCTTTAAAAGGACTCAAGGAAAGAAAATCAGCCAATTAAAATTTAATTTCTCCATTTTTTTGGTATGGACTGTAAATCGCCTGAAGGATTCACTTGGACAGGCATTCTGTAAGTTGAAATGCATAAATAAATATCCTGGCTTTTCAAACTAGTGATCAGTACCCCGCTGCTACCATAAGTACCTACACCATTACCTCCCACCAAGAAGAAGGAGAACTCGGAACCTCTTCACCTACCCTCCTCTCAACGAAACTAGATACAAGAAACTATATGACAACCTTCTTGCAACACAGGCAGCTAAAATAGACCCTTCCATCTCCAAAATACTAATCAAAACAATAGACTTTAAAGTGTTCAGAAAAGAAATAAAACACATCTATTCAAAAAATACTTCCCACCACACTAACCATTCTAACCCCTTATCATTATCTCAAGATTATACACTCAGAAATACCACGCCAAGTCAAAACCTCAAACTAATCTTCTCTTCATACTATATCTCCAACTTATATTAAGAAGTCCTAATAAGTAAACTCCATCAGCAACCAGAGAATTCCTTCCTAAAATGATGTATCACATATTAAGAAACCTATAAGCTATCACCATCTGTAACTACTTCCATCAACACTATGTAACCATCTTCTGTAACCTGAACTGTATAACTATACTTTACTGTAACCTGTAATATACTCACTTCAATGTTATGCAATCACATTGGAAATGTCCAGACACCTTCGAAATTGTAATCCTCATAGAACCGCAAGGCACAGGCAGAATAGAAATCTCTAATGTAATGTAATGTAATAAGTACCCAGCTTCACCTTTGAATTTTTCTACAGGTATTACAATGCAGTTATTGGAGACAAAAGGAGGCGTGCAATTCTTCACATTTGAGCACCATCGGGAGTACCAGCAGGTGCAATTCAAGTTTCTGGAAGCTGTGGAGTCCATGGATCCAAATAATATTGTGGTAAGTGAGAGAGAGGAATGGGCTGTAGCCGAGAGGACAGAGGGCTCTGAGCTTTCCAGTCGGTTCAGCTGCCCATCCCAATTTCTCCCCATGTCTTTCACTTGACCCTTTGACCCATCCATCACTCCACTATCTTCCCCAGCATACCCAAAATTTGCTGCTATAATGATCTCTACTACTCCTGCTAGTTGGGCCCTTCCTGTCTTGCTTTTAACAAGATCAGCATTTTTTAAATTTAATTTTTATGTATAATCATTTCAAAACATGAAACAAAGAAAACTTACATATTAATTTCAAAATCAAATACAAGGAAATAATAAATGATATAACCCACATCAAGAGGATTGGGTGGATTAAACAAAGAAAGTAATCATAAGAAAATACGCACAAATCATTACAATTGTTACTATAATTCTGCTTCAGTCTACAACAGATCAACATTTGAATCCATATCCATGTTAAAATTCAGCTGCCTCATTGATTTTTATTTTTTTAAAGGATTGAAAGACAGTATATTGAGAACTTAGAAAGCTTCCTGGAAAGTTTGCTCTACTGCTGCCTTTCAGGTTGTCACTGTCCTGCAGAGCAAAATGGTGATACAAGTTACCTGTCAGCTATTCAGCTGCTCTCCTGAAAGGACTGACCTGAATCAACCAATCATCCAGATAGAGACGCACCAGAATGCCTTTCGATTTCTAACAACAGTTTGGAGAAAGTCCTGGGGGCCCCCGGTGTTATTTTAGTGCAAAGAATATTTTAACAACTGTTTTATAGAGGTCTGAAGCAATGTGGCCTAGAAACAATTGTGTGTACAGGAGCAGCCCCAGAGTAGAAGCATATAATTGACATTATGGATTTGTTGGTGAACAAGTGCCAAAGACTAAGTAGAATAAGCATTTACAGAATAAGATGCTAATGTAAGGGGAGAGTGTGGCCCAGTGGTTAAAGCTACATCCTCAGCACCTGCTCCAGTGCGAGCCCACCGGGGGAAAAAGGCTTTGGAGTATCTGAATAAATTCATGTAAACTGTTCTGAGCTCCCTTGGGAGAATGGTATAGAAAATTGAAGAACGAAATTGTATGTCCTCTGTAGCTTCTACACCAGATGAATCCATATCACATAGACTCGCTTTTGCAGCTCAGTGATGTCTGTCGCATGCAGGAGGACCAGGAGATGGCTCGAGAATTAATTGGTGAGTAGCTGGAAGCAAGCGGGCGAAGAAGCTTTTCTAATCTTGACCTAATGCCTCAGCTTTCCCTGCCTGGAGAGGCTGAGTGCCAATGTGCCTATCGCCACCCAATGAGCTGTTTTTTCTTGACAGAGCGCGCACTCTTCAGTCTTGAATGTGCCTTTCACCCGGTCTTCAGCCTCACCAGTGGGTCCTGCAGGCTGGATTATCGACGGCCTGAGAACAGGTGCTTGCTTTCTTCTCATTTTTCCTTTCTGCTGGGCTGTAGCATTGTCATCCATCATTATCGGATGGTTTGGGGGTTTCCTCTGTTTTAGGTCCCTGTTCAAACTCAGCGTAGCCATTAGACATTACATTACATTAGTGACTTCTATTCCGCTAATACAGTTCTGGGCAGATTGCAAAAGATAACGGGACATTTCCAGGAAAATTACAAATGAGGGTGCTGTTTACATGGTTGAGACTTTGCTGGGAAATTTACAAGACAGCAGTCTTCAGCCATAGCGTCTTCAGGAAACCTTCTAATAAGGACCCTAAGTCCAGTCATTGGTGTCGGCAGTGTTTTCTGCCTCAGACACTCCCTTCTTTATACCTAAGAGCAAAGGACCTGACCTAGTCATTCTGTGTGTGTGGGTGGGGTGGGGGGGTTCCTTAAGTATTTGGGTGTGAATGTACATATTCCAGCCGCTAACATTTCATTCTTTATCATTCCTCCAGACTGGCACAGACGGATGGGTTTAGGCTCCTCTGTCAGCAGGTGGAGACTGAGAACACACTGGATTCTTACAGTACAAGTGGGCTAATCAGTCTGTTCTCAGTCTCCAGCAGTCCTGTGCAGTCTTCTTTTAGGCCTTGGCAGGGTCTGTTGGAAAGGTTAGACTCCTGTTTTCTGGTTGGACTGAGCTGGGGTCTCATGGGACCATTTCCACCTCAGGGGTGTCACACTCAGGTGGTCGAGTCCCTTCCTCCATTTCCCCCACCCCCCTTTTTTTTTCTTTAGAGGATCCTCAACTGTACGCCTTGCCACGATCAGGCAAAGACTACAGTTTTGAGTGTCTGCTTCTTTTTACTTTAACAGACTTTTTTTTTTTTTTTTTGTAAATAATTTTTATTCTTTTTAAATTCTTACATCAAGTGAAATACATGTATTACATTCAATTATGAAGAAACACTTGAAATTATCAATAAATGTTCTTACATTGTAAATTAAAGAAGCCCTTTATCAAAATTTTATATCATATTATTATTACAATATTTTTCCCTTCCCTACCCCCTCTATATGTTCTATACATGTGTTATGATATCTGATCAGTAGAATAATTTGTCAATGGTCCCCATATTTTATTAAATTTTTTAATATAACCTTGTTGTAATGCCATTACTTTTTCCATTTTATATATATGACAAATTGAATTCCACCAGAAAGTGTAATTTAATTTAGTGTAATCTTTCCAATTCTGAGTAATTTGCTGAATGGCGACCCCTGTTAGAATTAATAAAAGTTTATTATTGTTAGCTGATATCGGACTCTGTGTTCTCATTGTTGTTCCAAATAATATTGTATCATATGATAGTCCAACATGATTTTCTAATAATTTATTAATTTGGGGCCAAATTAATTTCCAAAAGGAATTAATACAGGGACAAAAGAATAATAAATGATCTAATGTCCCCACTTCTATCTTACAATGCCAGCATCTATTAGATCTACTACTATCTAATTTCTGTAATCTTGTAGGGGTCCATAAAACTCTATGTAATAAAAACATCCATGTTTGACTCATAGATGCTGACCTTGTAGTATGTATTCTCCAGGACCAAAATTTTTGCCATTGAGATGCAGAAATTGTCTGTCCTATCTCAATACTCCAAATGTCCCTAAGTCCTGTTCTCTTTTTTTTGTTTGAAAATTCATATATAATCTTATACCATTTTGCAGCTTGGTGTCCTAGAAAATCTGCTTGAAAACAAAGGATTGGCAAACTATATTGATTATTAAGATTCTTCCATTCAGGGAACCCTTCCTGAATAGCCTGCTTCAATTGCATCCATTTAAAATATTGTGTTTTTTCTAATCCAAATTTTTGTTGCAATTGTGAAAAACTAAGCAATGATCCATTTATTATTACATCTTTTAAAGTACGTATACCTGCTATTATCCATTGTTTCCATACTATTTTAAATCCACCAATTTTGATCCTGGAGTTTACCCAAATAGATTGATTTAAAGATTTAGCCAATGGATTTGTTGATAAATTGCTTATAAATCTTAATGTTTTCCATGTATCTATTAGAATTCTATGATCTTTATAACTCCTGGGCATTGTTATACTAATGAAATGTTCTGGATGTAAAGGGAACATGAGGCGCCATTCTAAATATAACCAATCAGGTACATTTTCCATGAGATCTGGGAGGATCCAATACATACCCTGTCTTAAAATATAGGCTTGATGGTACCTATAGAAATTTGGAAAATTTACCCCTCCCTCCTTAATTGTTTTTTGTAATGATGCTAAAGCGATTCTGGGTCTTTTCCCAAACCAAACAAATTTTGTTAGTATACTGTTTAACTTTTTATAAAATGACCCCTGAAAAAATATTGGAATCATACTCATTTGATAACAAACCACAGGTAAAATCATCATTTTAACTGTTTGGACTCTTCCCCACCAAGAAAGATGTAAAGGATTCCATTGCTCACACATTTCTGTTATTTTCTTTAATAAAAGTTTTTCATTCTCTTTAACTGTATCATCAATTGTATTTTTTATAAGAATACCTAAATATTTTAGTCCTTCCTCTTTCCATTTAAATGAATATGAATCAAATAATCCTTTGGTGCAATGGATATTAATTGGAAGAACTTCAGATTTTTCCCAATTGATTTTATATCCAGAAAACTTTCCAAACTTTTCTATTAAATTAAGTAGATGTGGAATGGTGTCTTCTGGTTCTCTTAAATATAATAATATATCATCTGCATATGCAGATAATTTAAATTCCCAATTAGAAAATGTGATTCCCTTTATTCCCTTAGTTTGATTTATTGCAATTAATAAGGGTTCCAGAACGATATCAAAAAGTAAGGGAGATAAAGGACAACCTTGTCTAACTCCCCTTAGCAAGTTAAATTTATCAGATAAGTTATTGTTTATATTTAATCTTGCTATATAATGTTTGAATCATTTTAATAAAACCAGGTCCTACACCAAACCATTCTAGAGCTTGATACATAAACTTCCATTCTACTCTATCAAATGCTTTTTCTGCATCTAATGATATTAGAAAAGCTGGATCATTCAAATCTTTAACAGACTTTTTACAGTCCCAAGGCAGTGCTTTTCTCTCTCTATGCTGGTTCCATTTTGCCTGCCTTGCAGTTAATATACACACTTCTAGCAAGCAGAAGAAGTGCACAGTGTGTACCCGCCAAGGGCTTAATGCAGCCGGCCTTTGTTGTTTTTCCTCGCGGCCAGAAGGGGAACCTCGATAGCTTTAGAGTCAGCTGCGGAGGGTGCATCGAAGTTTCATTGCACAGATCTCTCTCCTTTAAATCCAGATCCAGGTGCTTGGGATAAGAATTTCAGAGTCGTGCTTCTGACTGCAAGAAAAGGAAGCAGAGTTGTAGATCTGTGAAAGAAATGGAGATAGAAGCCCAAGTGAATTCTCTTTAAATTAAGGCAATTGCAGCTAACCAGGTCTTATTCTGAGCAATCTGCTTTTGCTCTACTTGTTCAAATGCTAATTTCACCTCATTTAGATTACTGTAATGCTCTTTTCTTTAGCACTCTCCAGACCAGTAGAGGTTAATCTTTACAAATGGGTATATATCCAATCATGACCAGCAGGTGGAGACTGAAAACAAATCTGTGGGACAGTATATAATATACTCCCTTCTCTATTTACCTCAGTCTTCTTTCAGTCTCCAGCAGGTGTTGAGTGATCTGTACCCATCTCCCTTGGTAGGGCTGTTGGAATTTGTTTAGGGGGTTTCTAGTCCCTGTTTTTGGCCGGACAGAGCTTGGGCGGGCCCTGTTTGGGGGTCCGTCCGACCTCGGGGGTGTCAAACCCGGCGGGTCTCGAGCGGGGTCCCTCCCCCCACTTCCTCCACCTCCCCACATTTTTTTAGAGGAGCCTCAGCAGTAAGCCTTGCCCCCTAAATCAAGCAAGGCATATTGCTTCGAGAGCCTGTGGAGTCTGTTCTGTAAAAAAAAAAAAAAAATCCTGAGGTAGTGCCGGTCTGAAGGGTTGTTTCCCTTTAAGAAAACTGTATTTTACTGTATTTTTTTATCTAACCGGCACTTTGTTTCTAGCTAGGTCGCGTATGGAGCAATTGTGCCCTTCTCCGGGGGAGTGGGACACAATTAGGTCTAGCTGCGAGGCACTCGCGGCCGGACTGAACTTGGTAGTTTGGCCCGGTGATGTAGTGGAGCTCCGTCGGCAGCGGCTGTAGGCGCTCAGAGCTCCCCGCCGATGGTGCCTCGCGAGTCGGCTGGGAACAGTGGGGAAGCCTGGTCTTCCCCAACCGCCCACGAAGGGATTCCACGAAGGATTCCCTCTCAGCTGATTTTTTTACAGCTGATGCCGACTTGCCTGTTTTAGCGGCTGGGACTGTTCAGGCTTCTCAGCCACTACAGGCTATGGAGGGAGCATTTTTGGCGGGAAAGTCGCCATTTTCACAGTCTGGCCCCTCCATTTTGTCTTCCACCTCAGGTGACCTTCCCCCTGTATTGGAAAAACAAGGGCAGGTTTCTGCAGGGTCCCCTGCTGTGGCAGGGAGTCCCTTGGGACCCTCGGGGGGTTTTTCCCCTGATTTCTTTTTCTCTTTGTGCAGAGCCTATTTTCAGGTGGCTGGGGGTCCCGGATGCGCCCAGGGGGTTTCGGGGAGTGGGGTTTCCTCCGCGCTCCCTGCGGCTTTGCCTCTCTCGTCTGTTGTGGCGTCCCCTCCTCCTCCTCCCTTGTCCAAGCGTCCGCGGGTGTCTTGGGACGAGGATTTATGGTCTGAGGAGCGTGTCGGTTTGGATGAGGACCTGGACCCTTTTGAGAATTTCCAGGACCCTCTCGAGGGGACGGCCGCTGGCGGCGGGTTGTCGGGTTTCCTGTCCTCCGGCGAAGAGGCGTCCGTGGTGTGCCTTTTTCAGAGAGATGAGCTACCGAACCTGATTCAATAGGTTTCTTCGGTGTTGCGTTTTGAGGATGCTGCGCCGGAGACTCCGCGTGTGGGGGACCCTCTGCTTCGGGGGATCTGTACCGTTTCCCGCTCTTTTCCCATGCATCAGGATATTCGGGATATTGTACTGGAACAGTGGAAAACACCGGAGGCGCCGTTTCGTTTGGCGCGCATCATGGCTCGTTTGTATCCCATCCCAGAGGGGGATCGGGCTACTTTAACATCGCCAGTCGTAGACGCGGTGGTCTCGGTGATTTCTAAGCGGCATACCGTGCCTGTTGAGGGCGGTTCTGCCTTGCGGGACTCTGGGGAGCGCAAGTTGGAGAACATTCTTAAGCAAAATTTTCAGGTCTCTGCCTTTGGGGTCCAGGCGGCTATTTGTGGGGAGCTGGTGGCTCGCGCCGTGTTTCGGTGGACTGAGCGTGTCCTGGATCGGGAGTCTGATGACTGGTCTTTGGTGGATCAGGAGGTGGCGAAGATTGAGATGGCTGCCTCGTTCCTCTCAGATGCTCTTTATGACTTGGTGTGGATCTCGGCTAAGTCTATGGCCTTTGGCGTGGCCGTGCGGTGTATTTTGTGGCTGCGCGCTTGGTCGGCGGAGGCTGCGTCCAAAGCTAAGCTTACTAAATTTCCCTTCCAGGGGTCTTTTTTGTTTCAGGAGGAATTAGATAAGTTGCTTCAGACTCTGACGGACTCAAAGGTGCCCCGTCTGCCTGAGGACCGTGCCCGCCCTGCGTCTCGGGGTGGCACTGCCCGGGGGCGTTTGCGGGAGTTTCGCAAATATCGCCCTGAGCGTGGGGCTGCTTCTTTCCCGGCTCCAGGGTTTTCCCAGGGTCAGTTCTTCCAGCGCATGCAGCCCTTTCGGGGAGCCCGTCGGGGGGCAGGGAATCCCTCCGCCGGTTCCCCCGCTTCCCGTCCTGCACAATGACTCCTTGCCGGCGCCCCCTTTGGTTCCGGTGGGGGCTCGGCTGCGCGACTTTTTCCCCAAATGGGCCGAGATCACGTCCGATCAGTGGGTCCTGGAGGTGGTGCGGGACGGTTATACCCTGGAGTTCGCCCGCTCTCTGCCGGACCTTTTCCTAGCCTCTCCATGTCAGACTCCTTGGAAGACGCAGGCTTTTCGCCAGACCCTTCAGCGCTTGCTAGATCTCAAGGCAGTTGTTCCAGTGCCCCCTCCGGAGTAGGGCGCCGGCAGGTACTCCATTTACTTTGTGGTGCCCAAGAAGGAGGGGACCTTTCGGCCCATCCTGGATTTGAAGGGGGTCAACAGGGCTCTCAAGATTCCCTCTTTTCGCATGGAAACTCTGCGGTCGGTCATTCTGGCGGTTCAGCAGGGGGAGTTTCTCACTTCTCTCGATCTGACGGAGGCCTACTTGCATGTTCCCATTCGGGCCTCTCATCAGCGCTTCCTTCGCTTTGCGATCTTGGGTCGGCACTATCAGTTCTGTGCGCTTCCCTTTGGTCTGGCCACGGCTCCCCGGACGTTCACCAAGGTGATGGTGGTCGTCGCGGCGGCCTTGCGCTCGGAGGACATTCTGGTGCACCCCTACCTGGACGACTGGTTGATTCGGGCAAAGTCGTTGCAGGAGAGCTCCCAGGTTACGGCTCGGGTGGTGGAGTTTCTCCGGTCGCTGGCCTGGGTGGTCAACCTTTCCAAGAGTCGGTTGGTCCCGGCTCAGCGTCTGGAGTACCTTAGGGTTCTGTTCGAGTGGTCTCTTTTCGCGCTTCCCTGCCTACCATTCTAGAGTTCTTGCAGGATGGCCTGGATAGAGGCCTGGCTTGGTCTTCTCTCCGGGTTCAACTTGCGGCCCTGTCGGCTTTTCGAGGGTTGATGACAGGTCAGCGTTTGTCGGCCATTACTGATGTGATTCGCTTTTTGCGGGCGGCCAAGTTGCTCAGGCCTCCCCTACGGCTCTCTGTTCCCTCTTGGGATCTCAATCTGGTTCTCTCTGTTTTGGAGCGCCCGCCTTTCGAGCCGTTGGATGGCTGTTCTTTGAAGGACCTTACTCTGAAGGCGGTCTTTGTGGTGGCCATTACTTCCGCTAGGCGTGTTTCTGAGCTACAGGCTTTCTCTTGTAGGGCTCCCTTCTTGGAGTTTTCTAGGGAATGGGTTGTCTTGCGGCCTGTTCCTTCTTTTCTGCCGAAAGTAGTTTCTCCATTTCATGTCAATCAATCGGTGGTCCTCCCAGTCTTGGGTAGTCGGGAGGGCTCTTCTGAGCAACGGCAGCTGCGCAAGTTGGATGTCGGTCGGGTCCTTCGCTCTTATGTGCAGCGGACCCAGGAAGTCAGGAAATCCGATCATCTCTTTGTCCTTCTGGCGGGTCCTCGTCGGGGGGCTGGCGCTTCTAAGGCTACTATTGCGCGCTGGATCAAGGAGACGATTGCTTCCGCTTATCTTCTGAGACAGAAGCCTGTTCCAGAGTTTCTCAAGGCTCATTCCACTTGGGGTCATGCAGCTTCTTGGATTGAGTCGTCGCTCGTGCCTCCAGTGGATATTTGTAAGGCTGCGGTTTGGTCCTCCTTGCATTCCTTTGTTAGACATTATCGGGTAGATGTTCAGGCGCGTTGGGACGCAGTGTTCGGTGAGCATGTTCTGGTATCGGCCCTGCGGGGTCCCACCCGTGAGAGGGACTGCTTTGGTACGTTCCATTTGTAAAGATTAACCTCTACTGGTCTGGAGAGTGCTAAAGAAGGAGAAATTAGGTTCTTACCTGCTAATTTACTTTCTTTTAGCTTCTCCAGACCAGTAGAGGTCCCCACCCTATCTGTTGTTGTGTTGTTGGGGCTGTTGTGTGGGCAAGTTTTTGTTTTTTGCTGCGGGTTCTAGTATTTTTCTAGGGCCGGGGAGAATTAAAGAACAGCGGCTGTGGCTCGGCTGGCTTAGCTGGCGAGCTGTGGGGACATTTTCCTTCGGGTATTTCTCCTCTGCATTTTCCAACAGCATTTGGGTATGTTATTTGTTACTCCTGTTTGGAGTATTGTTTTCTTTCGGTTTTCCAGTTCTTGGTTCTGCTTGGCTATTCGGCAGACTGATGTAAATAGAGAAGGGAGTATATTATATACTGTCCCACAGATTTGTTTTCAGTCTCCACCTGCTGGTCATGATTGGATATATACCCATTCGTAAAGATTAACCTCTACTGGTCTGGAGAAGCTAAAAGAAATTAAATTAGCAGGTAAGAACCTAATTTCTCCTTGCTTGGGTTTATCTTCCAAGTGTTAAACGAGATGCAACTTATTCAAAACACTTCAGCTCGATTGATATTTAGAATGTTTTGAGTATTTCCGCTCTTTTAGCTAAACTATATTGTCTATTGTATCAAACATTTTCTGGGTTCCTCTGAATTAGTACTAGGTTTAAGTGAGGGTACCATTTTTTAGGACTCTTTTCACTTGCAAAGTCAATTGCTACCAGATGTACGCAGCATGTGGTTTGGTATCTACAGTTATTCTTGCGATTCCTTTGTGAAATTCTCTGATATTGATCAGTGCTCTTAAAGAGGACATTTTCCTTTGGTTTCATCCCTCTCTAGAGCCTTCTTCTTGGCCCTGTTCAAGCACATGATTTTCTTGGAGAAAAGAGGCTGTTCCCGGACAGCTTTGGAGTTCTGCAAACTCATCCTCAGGTGAGTAACCCCAGCATTTTCCATCTGCTTACACCTCATGTCCCCTTTGGATGAGTATGACCTGCCCCTTCCCTCCTACTTTCAAGGGAGTGAGCTCTGCTTCCTTATTGTTACATAAGGCTGTGGGCAGAGACCAAGAAATAAATTCCCTTTATAACTTTAATTTTTGGTGGGCAAATTTTATGTTTAATTTATAGATTTTGAAAAAATGAACGTGGATATGCTGGGACATACTAAGAGATTTAAGTTAATCTGGGACCCTTTGATATCTTTTATGGATTCATTGTAATTGGTTTTTCCTTTGTTCCTGTTGGTATATTGCACACACCCAGGGGGAGGGAGGGCGGAAGGGGGGTATTTCTTAGTATGGTTCTATTCCCTTATGAAATGTTGGTTGGGTGGGGGTTTGTTTGTTTTTTTATTTTGATTGATTATAAATGCATATGTGATTAATATTGTTTGTATAGATACTGTATTGCATTTTTGTTAGCTTTAGAAACTCAATAAAGATTTATTAAAAAGAAAAGAACTAAAGTCCCGTGTGTTGCCCACCAAGAGGGTATTGTGCAGCCCTAGGGGATAGAGAGTGGCAAACCAGCTCCTAGATCGGTTAAAAACCTCTTCTGTACTTTTTTCTTTTTAATTTGAAGAGTCTTTGAGTTCCTCCCATGCCTTTCAACTAGCTCAGTTTCTTTTATCAAAGAAGCCACAACTATCTCCTTTTTCAAGCAAGACCAATAATGGAACAAGTTAGCTGGGAGAATTTGAGGCGAGGGCGGTTTTTTTTCTGGCCTTGGAGACATGTTAACGGTATTGAGTAAAGCCAGTACAGGCTAGCATAACATTTCTGTTTGTTGCATCCAAAGTGGAGGCCCCTGCACAGCGAGTGCAGCCAGTGTCTGCTACAATTAGTTGCCAACACTTATGGCATTCTGTCTGAAAGTGCAGGAGCAGCGAATTCCCACTGCAGCTCCTTAACCCTCCATTGTCCCAAGTACAAAATAAATACCTGTATATAGTATGTAAACTGCTTTGATTAATACCACAGAAAGGCAGTATATCAAGTCCCATCCTCACGAGAGGCTCCTGAGAAAATTAGAGTCATGGGATTGGAGGCAATGTCAAATTGTGGATTGGTTATGAGGAAGAAAACGGAGGGTTAAAAAAAACCCCTATTTTTCTCAATGGAGGAGGGTAAATAGTGGTGTGCCGCAGGGATCTGTACTGGGACCGGTGTTGTCATTCCAATTTCCAGATCATTTATAAGTTAAACAAGTGAGGTGATTAAATTTGCAGATGACACTAAACTGTTCGTAGTTGTTAAAACACATGTGGACTGAACAACTGCAGGAAGACTTAGGAAATGGGAAGACTGGGCATCCAAATGGCAGATGAAATGTAACGTGGACAAATGCAAAGTGATGTACATTGGGAAGAATAATCTAAATCATAGTTACCGGGATTCTAGGGTCCATTTTGGGGGGTCAGCTCTCAAGAAAAAGATCTGTGTCTCATCATGGACAATACATTGAAATCTTCACCCAATGTGCGGCAGCAGCCAACAAAGCAAACAAGATGCTAGGAATTACTAGAAAAGGGATGGTTAACAAGACTAAGCGTGTTATAATGCCTCTCTCATTGGTGCAATCTCCCCTTGAGTATTGCATTCAGTTCTTCTCTCCTTATCTCAAAAAAGATATAGGGCACTAGAAAAGGTTCAAAGAAGAGCCACCAAGATGATAAAGGGGATGGAACTCCTCTCGTATGAGGAAAAGAGACGGCTGAGGGGAGATAGGATTGAAGTCTACAAAATCCGGAGTGGAGTAGAACGGGGACAAGTGGATCGATTTTTTTTTTTTTATTTTTTTTTTTTTTTACTGCGTCATGATTTACAAAGGCTAGGGGACACTTGATGAAGTTACAGGGAAATACTTTAAAACAGGGGTGTCCAACCTGCGGCCCAGTGAAGTATTTTGTTCGGCCCCAGTCAAGGACGATGCAGTGTGTTCTTCTGCTGCCCCCTGGTGTTTACCGTCTTGCCGGCTCCCTCCTCTGTCTTGCTGCAGAGTTTGCACGTTTGTGCAGCACCAGAAACCAATGTGGCCCAGTGAAGCCAAAAGTTTGGACACCCCTGCTTTAAAACCAGTAGGAGGTGATATTTTTTCACTCAGATAATTGTTAAGCTCTAGGATGCATTGCCAGAGGATGTCTAAGAACAGCTAAAGTAGCTAGTTTTTAAAAAAGTTTAGATAAGTTCCTGGAGGAAAAGTCCATAGTCTTCTGTTGAAACAGACATGGGAGAAGCCACTGCTTGCCCTGGATCGGTGACATGGAATTCTGCTAATATTTGGGTTTTTGGCAGGTACTTATGACTTGCATTGGCCTTCGTGAAGATGGGCTACTGGGCTAGGGGGACCATTGTTCTGACCCATTGGGTTCTTTCCCTTTCAGCATTCCCTCTTTCAGTATTATTAGACATCCTTTAATATAGACAAAAAAATGCACCATAAGCTACAGCATCTTCTCGAACTCAGCAGTGATACGTGGTGGACCTCACAGAAATTTGGTTAGGCAACCAACTGGTCAAATGTGAGTCAGGTTCACTTTTTAGAAGAATATCAGCACATTTGACCTGTGCATCTTGGATGTGGTAAATCATGGTTAGAAACTAGAGTTTTTCTACCCTCTCACTAGGCCACTTTCTGGTGAAGGTAGCAGCTGTGGACTGAGTTTCAAAGCTTCCTAAGTCTTGGAACTGTATTGCCAGTTCCTGACGTTGAATGAGGCATGAGAAGGTATTCCATATGCTTTTTGGGTTCCCAAAAAAGAAAGATTATTTCAATTTTGGACCTCAAAATGGTGGTTCAAAGTTTAAATGGAAATCTTAAAGGCCTTAGAGGTGCTTCTTCATATTCTAATTTGACTTCTACCTTGAAGATTATTGACGTTTTCTATCCTGATCGTGCCGTTGTCCCCAGAATATTCTCCAAGGTAATGGTGGTAGCATTTCTGAGCAGTAAGGCATCAGAGTCCAGCCATACTTGGATGAATGGCTCATTCTAGTAAGAGAGTGAGCAAGCAACACCAGGAGTGGGTGGTCAGCTTGCCCAAGAGGAAGCTGGTTCCCCTTGGAGTCCTTAAGAGTTTTTGGGAGCGAGGTTCAACAGAAAAGGAAAATTTCCTGCTGGATCAGAGAGCTGCTATTGCAGCAGTGTCCTCAGGCGTGGGATTGTGTGTAGGTGTTGGTTAGTGACAGCATCCATAGAGGTACTGCTGGCTCATGTTCATATGTGACCTTTACAGGCTTCTCTTTTAAGTTGCCAGTCAGCTCATACACAGAACATAAGAAATGCCTGCACCGGATCAGATCTTGGGTCCATCTAGTCCGGCGATCCGCACTCGCGGAGGCTCAGCCAATCCTACCCTGGCGAATACCTTAGTTACTCGTATCCATTAATGTGTCTTTCAAGAAGATGTGCATCCAACTTGCCCTTAAATCCTTGAATGGTGGTTTCCTCCATAACCTCTTCCAGGAGAGCGTTCCAGGCGTTCACTACTCGCTGTGTGAAGCAGAACTTTCTGACAGTCTTCTGAAGTCGGGCATCCCTGGATGAAGCAAGCTAAAGGTAGTATGGAGTAGTGGCTTCAAGTGACAAATCTTCTCAGTGGTGTGAGCCTTCTCTAATAGGAAATATACTCCCAATGTGTTTGAGGAGAGCTGCCGCATTGCAGCGCTGTACCTGGCAGAAAGGAGAGGGAGTTGTAAAGGGAGATCTTAGAGAGTGGGGGAAGAGGATGGAGCTCCATGCAGTTGTGCCAGTTGACATTCGCAGAGCGGTGACCTGGCCTTTGCTGCCTGTGGGGCCCTTTTAAGCTTGGCACACGCTAAATGCTAGGAAGCCTGTAGGTAGAAAAGGGACTTTAAAGAATTTAGAAGTGAAAGGGCCCATATGTTTCCTAAGCACTATAGATGAGATGTGGCTGAAAGAGCAGGTTTGAACTGATCTGGCCTTTTGGGCTTTAGTTTCTGAGTGGGGTAGGTGGGAAAGGAAATGGGTTTTTCTATGAACAAGTTTGCTGCTTTTGTTCATTATGTCAACTAGTGCATTCGATTTAGGGTTGTTCGATTCATACTGGCTGAACGACCTCGGTGAGAATTGTTCTCTCTTCACAGGGTGGGGTTATGGGAGGAGAAAATGAAAACATTGTTGCACCTTTGTTTGGATGGATTCTCCTATACCACGAGTGCTCTTCGTTCAAAGATCAGTAAAAAGATTTGAACTTAAAATTAGGTCTTACCTGGTCATTTCCCTATTCTGCTTGCATCTATTTTCTTTATAGCTGTTTTAGTTTAGCAGCATTTCGTGAGAAAGAGAAGATGTTATGCCAAATCCTCCAGAGTGGAGTTCAAGGCGGGTTATAACAACCCAAATACCCTATGCAGTAAAAAGTCTAGCTGTACTCCCAGCGCACTGATCTCAAGCGTATAGTTCAGAACTCAAGTCGAGCTTGGCTCCTAGCCAGAACCCCTTGAAGACCAATGTTCTTAGGGTGTGCAAACGGAAAGATCTTGATTGGGAGAGAGAGAAGAATCAGTCTGAATTTTAGCTTATTGCTTGGTCATTCAAAATATTGAGGGCTCCATGGTACCCTTATTGGGCAAAGCACATAGGACTTATTTATGTTTCCATCCACTAGTTCTGGATTGGTCTGGTGGGACTCAAGGAAAGAAAATTAGCAGATCTAATTTTTCCTGGTTCCCTGTACCCCTCTTTGGTGAGTAAGTCTCTCACATTGCTTTTCTGGACATCCTTTGGGAGAAGTAAGACCCGTGTTTCTTGTCTGCTCAGGTCCCATGTCTCTGTGAACACAAATGCATAACATCCTCTATATCAGCTGGTTCAGTCCTGTACCTGACTTTCTGCCTTAATGTTTGTCTTTATTCTGTTGTTGTTAAAGTTTTGCAGATATAGAAAGTTCTTAACCTTGACTGTGCATCCTTTTCCTCTGAAGCTTGGATCCTGAGGATGACCCACTGTGCTTACTTCTAATAATTGATTTCCTGTCTCTACGAGCCCGGGAGTACCTGTTCCTGACCCGTGTGTTCCAGGAGTGGGAGGTGGGTTCTCAATGCACAGTCATGGTAGGAGGGTGGCAGAGATCAGAAATGGTCAGCTGCCATCCATTGGAGGTCTACTGCATGAGAGCATTGTACGCTGCTCAGAATTGCAGAAGAAGTGGGGTACAGCTGTGTCCTATCAACTCAGAAGGTTGCAGTGAGACTCAATCTGGATTCTCCATCTCTCATCACTGGTTTCCAGTTCTGATCAGAGCCCAGTTTAAAGTTATATATATTTTTTTTCATACTTGGGGAAGAGAAGATCCTTATCTATTTTAATTGATGTTTGTCAGTATAGGCCGCTAGACATTCCTTCTGGGAAGAGAGGTGGGAGTAGGGGGAAGTCCTTCCGGAGTTGCTGCGCAAGCTTGGGAGGGTATTCTCCAAGTGTGCTGGGAGTGGGAATGGGACCTGCTGGGTACTTAAGTGACATGAAGCTGAGCTCAGTGGACCACTGATGCAATTATATTCTTCTGAGCTTCTGCTAACCTGTTCTCTTAGGACTAAGACCTGATCTCTGTTAGCTCTTGCTGGAAGATGTTGAGTTAACAGATTGGATACTCTAGTTTCTGGCAGGAATGGTGCAGTGTTTTCTACAGCTGGGTCCATTCTTAGATGCAATGCCCATGATTGATTTTTCTTTTTCATTCCTAGACTCACCGGAATCTCTCACAGCTCCCGAACTTTGCCTTTTCAGTGCCCTTAGCCTACTTTTTCCTGAGTCAGCAGGAAGATATCTCAGAGTCTGACCTCACCAATTTTCAGGAAAAGGCTGCCCACCTCATCCAGAATGCACTCATTATGTTTCCTGGTGGTAAGTATCATTTATCTCATTACACCTTAATGCAAGGACTTAGAGCACACATATCAAACACAAGGCCCAGGGGCCAAATCCGTCCTGCCTGGCAGTTTTATGTGGCCCTCGGTGACTGTGTCACATCTGAGTGTCTGACTGTTCAGCCCCGGTCCCAATGGCGTTCCAAGCACCTCATCATGCTGCCTCAGTACCCATTTGCAGGCAGAAGGACCCAGTCCCAGTGTAAAAGCTAGGTTGGAGCAGGGCGCTCCACAGAAGTGCCTGATTGTGCTACTGGTGTCTCAGGGTGAGGAAGGATCTGTGTTTTA
The DNA here is from genome assembly GCF_902459505.1 of Geotrypetes seraphini. NCBI lineage: Eukaryota > Metazoa > Chordata > Amphibia > Gymnophiona > Dermophiidae > Geotrypetes > Geotrypetes seraphini. The sequence continues at coordinate 6,728,626 of NC_047087.1, read as the reverse complement.
GATTTTGGCCCCTGAGTTTGACACCCCTGGCTTAGAGAGAACAGGATCAGCAGTGAAAGTCCAGCACGTTGAGAAAGATAGGTACAGGAGACAAATTTCTTTCATGCTTTTAAAAACATCTTTTCAGCACTGTTAGGGTTAATTTTCCTTTATTCTCCTCCTTCTTCTCCACTGATTTCTTCACAGTATTATTAGATGTCATTTTGCAGAGCATTATAGGAGAGAATGTGACACTGGAGCATGTATTAAGAGAGAGGATAAGAGTAAGCTGTGAACCTAGAGGTCAACTGATAGCAAAATCCAAATTCCACCAGACCAGTTCAGAATTAACAGATTATGCTGTTCAGCCAGCAGATGGGGACATAAAAACGTACCTTGTGAGCCCCATCCTATGTAAGGTACTGTGCAGCCAATCCCAACCCACAGTCTGGGAGTTGCAGAAATCAACATCCTCCGTAGCCTGAGAGAACATAGGAATTGCCGCTGCTGGGTCAGACCTGTGGTCCATCGTGCCCAGCAGTCCGCTCACGCAGCGGCCCCCAGGTCAAAGACCAGTGCTCTAAATGAGTCCAGCCTCACCTGCTTACCTTCCAGTTTAGCAGGAACTTGTCTAACTTTGTCTTGAATCCCTGGAGGGAGTTTTTCCCTTTAACAGACTCCTGAAGAGCGTTCCAGTTTTCTACCATTCTCTGGGTGAAGAAGAACCTCCTTACGTTTGTACGGAATCTATCCCCTTTCAACTTTAGAGAATGCCCTCTCGTTCTCCCTACCTTGGAGAGGGTGAACAATCTGTCTTTATCTGCTAAATCTATTCCCTTCAGTATTTTCAAGGGAGAAGAGGCCCAGTTTCTCCAGTCTCTCACTGTACGGTAACTCCTCCAGCCCCTTAACCATTTTAGTCACTCTTCTCTGGACCCTTTTGAGTAGTACCGTGTCCTTCATGTATGGCGACCAGTGCTGGATGCAGTACTCCAGGTGAGGGCGCACCATCGACATGCATCACTTTACACTTATCCACGTTAAACCTCATCTGCCATGAGGATGCCCATTCCTCATGCCTGATTATGTCACGTTGCAGATCTTCGCAATCCCCCTGCGTCTTCACTACTCTGAATAACTTTGTATCGCCTGCAAATCTAATCACTTCGCTCGTTGTACCAATGTCCAGATCGTTTAGTCAACAGATCCAGTTGCAATTTCTGCAAGCAGTCTGTACAAAAGTCTCTTGCAGTAGCTAAATTATCAAGACATTTTGTTCTGGTCGCCATAGTCTCAGCACGGTGTATTTTGGAACGCTATGCTCTTTTGTGCAGGGAACCCTTTCTCTGTATTACTGATGCGTTCTCCATACTGTACCTTCCTTCTTGCTGAAGGTTGTCTCGGCTTTCCATGTCAACCAGGAGGTTAGTTGCCTGCATTTCATCCAACAGGTTAGGAGTGCAAAGATCAGATCTTAGCAAATTGGATGTCCATTATTTGTAAAGGACTCTTAAGTTCAGTCTGTCTGATCACCTTTGTTTTGTCCTAACTGCTGCTACTCACCGTGGTAGACTGGCATCTGATTGCTCTAGGGATTTCAGTGGCCATTTCCACAACTTGCATTGCCCGCAGCAAGCAGCTGCCAATCTTGCTTAAGGCATATTCGACAAATAGTATGGCTGCGTTGTGGGCGGAAACTCATGCAACTGAGTGGTTGTTGCAGCACATTCTGATCCTGATTTCGAGACCTCTGTTTTGAGGGCAGGCTCTTCTGCCCCTCCTTAGTTAACATAGCTTTGGTACGTCACCTAGCATATGGAATCCGGAAGGGGCATAACAGAATAGAAGATTAGGTTTATACCTTCGATATCTTCTTTCTGTTGGTCCTCGTCCTCTCTGTCTTCTCTCAGTTGTTTGGAGTTGCCTGCTCCTTTCTGCCTCGGTTACTCTCATTACAGGCTTGAAGATTTTCCAGCCAGTTGCCAGATCCTGTAGAGAGTTTCTGTAACTATGCACATTACTGAAGGCTTTTCTTGGGGTGCTCTCTGCATACTGCAGATTAGTTCTGCATTGTTTCCAACAGTGGCCAACCCAGGTCCCAAACACCTAGCAAGATCCCAAGTAGTAAAACAGATTTTTTGCTGCTTATCTTAGGAATAAGCAGTGGATTTCCCCAAGCCACCTCAAGAATGGCCTATGGACTTTTAGGAAATTATCCAAACCTTTTTTAAACCCTGCTAAGCTAACTGATTTCTCCACATTTCTCTGGCAACAAATTCCAGAAAGTTAATTGAGTCTATTTTCAGACAACTTTCAAATTACTTAGATGAATTCTCTATACTGTTAGTTTTCATTCTAATTTTAGTACAGAAACCTTAGTTATCCTTGATTTTAAAAATTCAACAGCTTCTGTCTCAGAATCGTTATGCAATATTATTACAATTCGATCTATCAGCGGCCTTCGCTGTAGTAAACCAACTTCTTTCAGAACTGGGCCTAGAGGGAAAAGTTCTAAATTGATTGAAAGGATTTCTTACACTGCGGCGTCCCTCGGGATTCACCATGATCTCCTATTCTTTTTAACATCTACATGACCACACTAAATCTTCACCAATTGCTCACCTATGCTGATGATATTTTTATCTTATTGGAAGTTTTAAATAACTTCTCTGCTAACATCAGTTCCTGTATTGCCAAACTACAGCAAAGACCAAACGGTTATGGTTTGGCCCTCAACTTGCAATTTTGCAATACTGGAGAGGTTTTGCCAATCGAGTTCTCTTAAAGAGTCTTGGGAATCTTTTTAGATTCCTCTTTCATTCAATTCTCTTAAGAGATGCTTTTTGAGCTGACGTCCTCTATTTTACCAACGCTATTTTGTAGCTTATTTATTTCGTTTTCTATCCTCTTGTCCCCAAAGAGCTCAGAACGGGTTACAGGTTTAACACTCGTACATAATTTCTGTTCAAGTTTACAATACAAGTTTTTCTCCTAACTTGATACATACTAGGGTCTAATATTAATAGACATAATATAAAGTTTACCAGTTACAGTTTTCCATAGTTATCCTAATTTGACACACAGAAAGTTACAGCTTATGATACAAGTTGTCCTTAGGTGACACATACTGGTTCTGGTACCAATCAATCATTTCATCCCAACTAGACTATTGCAATGCCATCTATATTAGTTTCAAGTAAAGGAAATGAGAAAAGATTGCAGTTAATTAAAAATAAACTGCAAGGATGATTTTTGGGAAATCAAAATTCGATCATGTGATACCTTTGCTAAACCCTACATTGGCTTCCGTTTCGTTTTAGAATCCAGTTCAAATGTGCTAGTATAGTATTTAAAATTATACGCGGTCTCTTTGATTCATGGATTCCTTTGTCCTTAAATTTTTCAAGATTTTCGGGGTTGTAGACCTGTTCATACATAGAAACTCTCCTTTCCCTCTGTTAAAGGTATCGGATCAGTCAGTAAAATGACTCATTCTTTTTTGTTTTTATTAACTGCATTGTGGAATGATCTACCTTCTCAAATAAGATCTTGTATTTCACTTCAGATCTTCTGAAAAATCTTAAAATCCATTTTTAGATAAACTGTTGTAAACCGAGTCGAGCCCTGTTTTTATTTTTATTTTTTTAGGGATGACTCAGTATATAAATCTAAGATTAGATTATGGTTAGTAGGGAGTCTAATCTACTTGGGGGTTCAATTCCTCTCTCCTTGTCTGTTGGATAAATTGGGCAGAGTCTCTTGGCTGTGATACTGAGGGGTGGGGGTGGGGGGTAAATTGCATGCTGTCTCTAGTAGGGCATAACACAGCCTTTTCTGTCTCCATCTGCTTGTAGAGAGGACTGGTCTGATAAGATTCAATAAAATTAGTAGATTAAATTTCTCTTAGTAGGAGGGAGAGGAGCAAAAGATTGGGTGAGTTGGGGAAGGAACGGGAACATCAGATTTAAAGGTGGGAAATCCCCATCCCACACACAGGATAAATGTAATGTAATGTAATGTAATTTATTTCTTATATACCGCTAAACTCCGTTAGGATTCTAAGCGGTTTACAGAAAAATAGACAATAGGGTGCATTAAAATTATAAGTAAAATAGGTACTTAGACATTCCCTTACTGTCCCGAAGGCTCACAATCTAACTAAAGTACCTGATGTAGAGGGTGGTCAGAGAAGTAGACACTGATTCTATGGTTTCCCTTCCAGTCCTCCTGCCCTTGCTGGATCACTGTGGAATACAACCGGATTCAAGAGTCTCATCCCATTCCTTCTTTGGGCTGACAGCTCAAATAAGGTAAACGGTCAACTGCAAAATGAAGAGTCACGGAGCTGCTCTTCAAATTGCCATTAACTGTAGAATTTATAGTAGTGGGAGGGCCTGATGTTTCCAGATGTGTGTGGGCACTCTTTGGAGGTAGCTGTTCTTTCAGCCTGAAAAAATAAAGGAAGGATCGAGGGGGAGCAAGACCTTCTTTCTGGCTTTCAGACAGGTGTTTTTGGATAGTTGTACTTTAATCAGTGCATTTAATCTTGTTCAAGTTTGATTGTGTTTAATATACCGACCATCAACATGTACCTGGCCGGTTTACAATGCTAAAAATTTGTCAATTGCAGTTCCTGTACTTTTTTGCTATCCATAAAGCAGAGGAAACTTAGTGAGATGTGAATCGGAGCTTTTAAACAACAAAAGGCAGGAGTCTGCCTCTTCAGTCCTTTTCCCACTGGTTTGTTTCCTTGAGATGTGCTGGGCACATAGTGGGTTTTACAGACCTGAACCTTGGAAGCTCATTTTGTGTAATGCCTATTCTTTAGCACTCTCCAGACCAGTAGAGGTTAACTTTACGAATGGGTATATATCTAATCATGACCAGCAGGTGGAGACTGAAAACAAAACTTTGGGACAGTATATCCTAGCCCCTCCTCTCTATTTCCCTCAGTCTTCTTTCAGTCTCCAGCAGGTGTTGAGTGATCTGTACCCATCTCCCTTGGTAGGGCTGTTGGAATTTGTTTAGGGGGTTTATTGTCCCTGTTTTTAGCCGGACGGAGCTTGGACGGACTCTGTTTGGGGGTTCGTCCGACCTCGGGGGTGTCAAACCCGGCGGGTCACGAGCGGGGTCCCTCCCCCCACTTCCTCCACCTCCCCACATTTTTTTAGAGGAGCCTCAGCAGTAAGCCTTGCCCCCTAAGTCAAGCAAGGCATATTGCTTCGAGAGCCTGTGGAGTCTGTTCTGTAAAAAAAAAAAAAAAAAAATCCTGAGGTAGTGCTGGTCTGAAGGGTTGTTTCCCTTTAAGAAAACTGTATTTTACTGTATTTTTTCATGTAACCAGCACTTTTTTATAGCTAGGTCGCGTCTGGAGCAATTGTGCCCTTCTCCGGGGGAGTAGGACACAATTTTAGTCCAGCCGCGAGGCACTCGCGGCCGGCCTGAACTCGGCGGTTTGGGTCGGTGAGGTGGTGGAGCTCCGTCGGCAGCGGCTGCAGGCGCCCAGAGCTCCCCGCCGATGGTGCCTCGCGAGTCGGCTTGGAGCAGTGGGGAAGCCCGGTCTTCCACAACCGCCCACGGAGGAATTCCCCGAAGGATTCCCTCTCAGCTGATTTTTTGACAGCTGATGCCGGCTTGCCTGCTTTAGCGGCTGAGACTATTCAGGTTTCTCAGCCGCTTCAGGCTATGGAGGGAGCTTTTTTGGCTGGAAAACCGCCATCTTCTCTGTCTGGCCCCTCCATTTTGTCTTCCACCTCAGGTGACCTTCCCCCTGTTTTGACTATGCAGGGGCAAGGTTCTGCTGGGTCCCCTGCTGTGGCAGGGAGTCCCTTGGGACCCTCGGGGGGTTTTTCTCCTGAATTTTTCTTTTCTTTATGCAGAGCCTATTTTCAGGCAACTGGGGGTCCCGGTTGCGCCCAGGGGGTTTCGGGGGGTGGGTTTTCCTCCGCGCTCCCTGCGGCTTTGCCTCTTTCGTCTGGCGTGACGTCCCCTCCGCCGCCTCCCTTGTCCAAGCGTCCGCGGGTGTCGTGGGACGAGAATTTGTGGTCGGAGGAACGGGTCGGTCTGGAGGAGGACCTGGACCCTTCTGAGGAGTTCCAGGACTCTCTGGAGGGGACGGAAGCTGGGGGCGGGTTGTCGGATTTCCCGTTCTCCAGTGACGAGGCGTCCGTGGTGCGCCTTTTTCAGAAAGATGAGCTGCCTGACCTTATTCAACAGGTTTCTTCGGTTTTGCGTTTTGAGGACGCGCCGCCGGAGACTCCGCGTGTGGGGGACCCCCTGTTACGGGGGATCCGTTCCGTTTCCCGCTCTTTTCCTATGCATCAGGATATTCGGGATATTATTCTGGAGCAGTGGAAAACGCCGGAGACGCCGTTTCGGCTGGCGCGCAGCATGGCTCGCCTGTATCCCATTCCTGAAGGGGATCGGGCTACGTTAGCTTCGCCAGTCGTGGATGCGGTGGTCTCGGCAATTTCCAAGCGGCATACCGTGCCTGTTGAGGGCGGTTCTGCCTTGCGGGACCCTGAGGAGCGCAAATTGGAGAGCATCCTTAAGCAAAATTTTCAGGTCTCTGCCTTTGGGGTCCAGGCGGCTATTTGTGGGGGACTGGTCGCTCGCGCCGTTTTTCGGTGGGCGGAGCGGGTCTTGGATCGAGAGTCTGACGACTGGTCTCTGGTGGATCAGGAGGTTGCGAAGATTGAGATGGCGGCCTCATTCCTCTCATATGCTCTATATGACTTGGTGCGGATATCGGCTAAGTCTATGGCTTTTGGCGTGGCCGCAAGGCGTGTGTTGTGGCTGCGCGCTTGGGCGGCGGATGCTGCGTCCAAAGCTAAGCTTACTAAATTTCCCTTTCGGGGGTCGTTTTTGTTTGGAGAGGACTTGGATAAGTTGATTCAGACTCTGTCGGACTCGATAGTTCCCCGTCTGCCGGAGGACCGTGCCCGCCCGGCGTCTCGGGGGGGTGCGGCCAGGGGGCGTTTGCGGGATTTTCGCAAGTATCGCCCTGGGCGTGGGGCTGCTTCTTTCCAGTCTCCGGGATTTTCCCGGGGTCGGTTCTTCCAGCGCATGCAGCCCTTTCGGGGGGCCCGTCGGGGGGCAGGGAATCCCTCCGCCGGTTCCCCCGCTTCCCGTCCTGCACAATGACGCCTTGCCGGCGCCCCCTTTGGTTCCGGTGGGGGCTCAGCTGCGCGAATTTTTCCCCAAATGGGCCGAGATCACGTCCGATCGGTGGGTCCTGGAGGTGGTGCGGGACGGTTATGCCCTGGAGTTCGCCCGCTCTCTGCCGGATTTTTTCCTCGCTTCTCCGTGTCAGACTCCGGGGAAGACGCAGGCTTTTCGCCAGACCCTTCAGCGCTTGCTAGATCTCAGGGCAGTTGTTCCGGTGCCCCCTCCGGAGTGGGGCACGGGCAGGTACTCCATTTACTTTGTGGTGCCCAAAAAGGAGGGGACCTTTCGGCCCATCCTCGATTTAAAAGGGGTCAACAGGGCTCTCAAGATTCCCTCTTTCCGTATGGAAACTCTGCGGTCGGTCATTCTGGCGGTTCAGCCGGGGGAGTTTCTCACTTCTCTCGATCTGACGGAGGCCTACTTGCATGTTCCCATTCGGGCCTCTCATCAGCGTTTCCTGCGCTTTGCGATCTTGGGTCGGCACTTTCAGTTCTGTGCGCTTCCCTTTGGGCTGGCCACGGCTCCTCGGACGTTCACCAAGGTGATGGTGGTCGTCGCGGCAGCCTTGCGGTCGGAGGGCATCCTGGTACACCCCTACCTGGACGACTGGTTAATTCGGGCAAAGTCGTTGCAGGAAAGCTCCCGGGTTACTGCTCGGGTGGTGGAGTTTCTCCGGTCGCTGGGCTGGGTGGTCAACCTTTCCAAGAGTCGGTTGGTCCCGGCTCAGCGTCTGGAGTACCTAGGGGTGCTGTTCGACACCTCCTTGGGGAGGGTCTTCCTCCCAGAGGGCCGGGTGAGCAAATTGCAATCTCAGATTCGCCTGCTTTTGGCGTCCCGGTGTCCTCGGGCGCGAGATTTCCTCCAGGTCTTGGGGTCGATGGCGGCGTCCCTGGACGTGGTGAGGTGGGCGCGGGCCCACTTGCGTCCTCTCCAGTATGCTCTGCTCCGGAGGTGGTCTCCCCAGAGGCACGGGATGGATGTTCCGGTTCCCCTGCGAGGCTTGGCGCGCTGCAGTCTGCGTTGGTGGCTCCAGACCCCTCACCTTGTTCAGGGGGTGGGTCTGGATCTCCCGCAGTGGACGGTGCTCCTGACGGATGCGAGTCTCTTGGGTTGGGGGGCTCAGTGTTTGGGTCACTCGGCTCAGGGCACCTGGTCCGCGGAGGAGGCCGCCTGGTCGATCAACGTGTTGGAGACCAGAGCGGTCCGTCTGGCGCTGTTGGCTTTCCACTCCCTGTTGATGGGCAAGTCGGTCAGAGTGCTGTCGGACAATGCCACGGCGGTGGCTTATGTCAATCGTCAGGGGGGCACCAAGAGCACTCAGGTGGCGCAGGAGGCGGCTCTGCTCATGGTTTGGGCGGAATCCCATCTGCTGGACCTCTCGGCCTCTCATATAGCCGGAGTAGAAAATGTTCAGGCAGACTTCCTCAGTCGTCACTTCCTAGATCCAGGAGAGTGGTGTCTCGGCGCCGAGGCGTTTCAGTTGATAGTGCAGGCTTGGGGGCAGCCCCTGATGGACCTGATGGCCACGGGTGGCAACGCCAAAGTGCCCCGCTTCTTCAGTCGTCGCAGGGACGGTCTGGCCGAGGGTCTGGATGCTCTGGTCCAGCAGTGGCCAACGGAGGGGCTGTTGTATGTGTTCCCTCCTTGGCCGCTGGTGGGCAGAGTGCTTCTTCGCATTGTTCACCATCCGGGTTTGGTGGTGCTGGTGGCGCCGGATTGGCCTCGCCGTCCGTGGTATGCGGATCTGGTGAGGCACCTGGTAGCGGATCCTCTTCCTCTGCCTCTCTCGGACGACCTTCTGATGCAGGGTCCCATTCCCATGTTCGACCCGTCTCCCTTCTGTCTTACGGCGTGGCTCTTGAAAGGGGTCGCCTTAGCAAGAAGGGATATTCAGACAAGGTTATCTCTACACTGTTGGGGTCCCGGAGGCTTTCTACCTCTCGGGCTTATGTGCGGGTTTGGCGTCTCTTTGAGGAATGGTGTCGGGCGCGGGGAGTGACCTCTTTTCGCGCTTCTCTGCCTAACATTCTAGAGTTCTTGCAGGATGGCCTGGATAGAGGCCTGGCTTGGTCTTCTCTCCGGGTTCATCTTGCGGCCCTGTCGGCTTTTCGAGGGTTGGTGTCAGGTCAGCGTTTATCGGCTCTTCCTGATGTGATTCGGTTTTTGCGGGCGGCCAAGTTTCTTAGGCCTCCCCTACGGCCCTCGGTTCCCTCTTGGGATCTTAATCTGGTTCTCTCTGTTTTGGTGCGTCCGCCTTTCGAGCCCTTGGACGTCTGTTCTTTGAAGGACCTTACTTTGAAGGCGGTCTTTTTGGTGGCCATTACTTCTGCTAGGCGTGTTTCTGAGCTGCAGGGTTTCTCTTGTAGGGCTCCCTTCTTGGAGTTTTCTAGGGAGCGGGTCGTCTTGCGGCCTGTTCCTTCCTTTCTGCCGAAGGTTGTTTCTCCTTTTCATGTCAATCAATCGGTGGTTCTCCCAGTCTTGGGTGGTCGGGAGGGCTCTTCTGAGCAACGGCAGCTGCGCAAGTTGGATGTCGGTCGGGTCCTTCGCTCTTATGTGCAGCGGACCCAGGAATTCCGGAAGTCCGATCATCTCTTTGTCCTCCTGGCGGGTCCTCGTCGGGGAGCTGGCGCTTCTAAGGCTACTATTGCGCGCTGGATCAAGGAGACGATTGCTTCCGCTTATCTTCTGAAACAGCAGCCTGTTCCGGAGTTTCTCAAGGCTCATTCCACTCGGGGTCAGGCGGCTTCTTGGGCTGAGTCGTCGCTCGTGCCTCCAGTGGATATTTGTAAGGCTGCGGTTTGGTCTTCCTTGCATTCCTTTGTTCGTCATTATCGGGTTGATGTGCAGGCGCGTCGGGACGCGGTGTTCGGTGAGCGTGTATTGGTATCGGCCCTTCGGGGGTCCCGCCCGTGAGAGGGACTGCTTTGGTACGTCCCATTCGTAAAGTTAACCTCTACTGGTCTGGAGAGTGCTAAAGAAGGAGAAATTAGGTTCTTACCTGCTAATTTACTTTCTTTTAGCTTCTCCAGACCAGTAGAGGTCCCCACCCTGTCTGTTGTTGTTGTTGTTGGGGCTGTTGCGCGGGCAGTTTTTGGTTTTTGCTGCGGGTTCTAGTATTTTTCTAGGGCCGGGGAGAATTGAAGAACAGCGGCTGTGGCTCGGCTGGCTTAGCTGGCGAGCTGTGGGGACATTCTTCCTTCGGGAATTTCTCCTCTGCATTTTCCAACAGCATTTTGGGTATGTTATTTGTTACTCCTTTCGGAGTATTGTTTTTTCTCTCTGTTGTTTTCCAGTTCTTGGTTCTGCTTGGCTATTCGGCAGACTGAGGGAAATAGAGAGGAGGGGCTAGGATATACTGTCCCAAAGTTTTGTTTTCAGTCTCCACCTGCTGGTCATGATTAGATATATACCCATTCGTAAAGTTAACCTCTACTGGTCTGGAGAAGCTAAAAGAAAGTAAATTAGCAGGTAAGAACCTAATTTCTCCTTTTGTAAGGCTGCCAGTGGCTGCCTGTTTTTTTTTGTGCATGAATTAGCAATAGAGTTCTTTTAAGTGACATTTAGATTCTTTCATCAGTTGGCTGCTTTTATTGGATTGATTTTTGCTGTCATGGGGTGGATTTTTTTTTCTTGTTTTGAGGGCTGTTGTGAAGCTTAGGACCAAAAAGAGAAGAAGTTTAAGCAGTTACATGTCTAGAACCTACTAACTTTAGTGTCTTATATGCTAAACACTTCTACAATTAAATAATCAATAAATTTAGTGTATTGTGCTCAGTACCTCCACCACGGTCATATCTGAAGCAGATAATTTGGACCATCATAGCGCAAACTCCTTCTCTTTGTAATTTTATCTTATCTCTTCTTATCTCTTAATTAGCAAATTCTGAAGTCACCGTGTTGGGAACAAATGGTTTAAATCGCACTTATCTGTTTCTTATATTGTCTGTGGTCCTCTTAAAAGTGTGTCCTTTCTGCTCCACAATTGTCCAATAATAAACGTGAACTGTCTTCTAAAAAACTTCTATTGTGTAGCTCATCCGTTAGGTTAGTTAACTGTCCTCTAACTCAAGCTGGGTTTCAATCTGTATCTTCAGGGAGAACAAGCCTAGGATGAATTGTTGAGTGGCTGAACGTAGAGAACAACACGGTGGCTGTTACCTATGGCTAGCCCGCCAAAACAGGGGAGAGAAAAGAAGTGGTCACCGCAGGTACGGGGAGAAGGCCATTCACTGTGGAGGGAACGCGCAAGGTCACCGATCACGCTCCCTCCCTCCATACTGATAGCTGCTGCCGCCCGATCACCGCAGCCATAACATCTCCCTCCCTCCATCCCTTCTGATTGCTGCCGCCCGATCGCTGCTGTCTGAGCATCTCCTTCCCTGCTCCTTATTTTCGCGGCAGGTAATTTCTCTAAAAGTGCTTCCTACCTGCAGCCGGAGCGTTGAAATCGTTGCATCAGAGATGACCTTTCCTGCAGCTACACGCGATTTCAACGCTCTGGTTGAAGGTAGGAAGCACTTTTAGAGAAATTTCCTGCCGCAAAGTTAAGGAGCAGGAAGGGAGGAAAGGTGGGTTGGAGAAGAACAGATGCTGAAGGGAAGGTGGGGTGGAGAGGAACAGATGCTGAAGGGAAATGGGGAAGGTTGGGTGGGGGAGGAACAGATGCTGAAGGGAAATGGGGAAGAGAGAGATTCCAAACTATGGGGGGAGCAGAGGGAAGAAGGGTAACAGACCAATTGGGGGGGTGGAAGGAGAGATGGAAGGAAGAGGCACAGTAACAGAGCATATGGAAGAGACAGAGAAGGCAGACAGTGGATGGAAGGAAATGAATGAGGAGAAGATGAGGAAAGCAGAAACCAGACAACAAAGGTAGAGAAAAAATTTATATTTATTTTTTTTGCTTTAGGATAAAGTAGTATATTAGTTGTGTTGATAAAAATTTATAAACAAGCCCTGCCAGCTGAACATCTCTTTCTCTAGTTCAGCAGCCAGGACTTTGATTTATAAGGAAGGAATAAGCTAAATATTGCAGTACTGAGGCTTGTATGGATGCTGCGGGGATGGGGCGGGTACAGTGGTTTTGGGGACGGGGCGGGGGTAGGGACGGTGGTCGCGGTGACGGGGCAAATTTTTCACCCCGTGTCATTCTCTAGCTGAATGCTAGCTTCTGTGAATTTATTGATTAATTATTTAATTGTAGAAGTGTTTAACATATAAGACACTAAAGTTAGTAGGTTTTAACATACGAATGTCTAGTTTATGTATAATTTTCCCCCCAAAATTCTTAAATAGTTGCGTAGCTCATGTCTAGAAACCATCTGATGGAAGCTGGATTATTTAACTTTCCTTAGACAATCCAAGAGCTGCTGCTTTATCCAGGATTTCCCACCTTACTGTTCATTAAAAAGAATGTGTTGGGATCTGTAAAAGGGAATATGAGCTATGATTTTTTGATTGTGTAATATTGTAATTGGAAGGTAAAATATTGCGTAAGCTCCCAGTACAAGAGGTCTAATGGGAAATACGAAAAGATATTCATTTTGGACCTGAGTTTCTGAAATCCCAGATTAAAGTGTCTCTTCTCTGTAGCCAGCCACCTGCTCTGGGCCAACTGGTGGCCCTGTATTTGGGGAGGACTCACAGCCTCTGGAAGGATCCTGCAGTCATGACCTGGCTGGAAACCAATGTGCAACAAGTCTTGCGAATGGTGGATGCTCAGGAGCCGATAGTGGAAGAGTATGAAAAGAAGTGAGTAGAACGCACCCCTCTCTTGGGAGGATCCTCCCAAAGTATTTACAGTCTGTCTTTAACTTTTCTGTTTCTATCGCTGTTGTCCACTTTGAACATTAAGGAAAAGCAGAGCCTAATTCTGTAAATAAATGTTAAAAGGCTTGACTGGGAAATGGCTCTGATCTATGTGAGCCATGAATGGGCTGTGTCATGCTTTCTTTAGGAGGGCCTTCACCTAGGCAAGTGCTTGTTTGAATGCATGAGTCAGCTCTATGCTGAAGGGATGCCAAATGATGGATGGTGGGAGGATACCGGAAAAAACCAACCCAATTAGTAAAATCATGAGCACAGCCTTTTGACTCCAGGGCCTTGGGCTGATGCTATGTAAAGTTCTCTACCCAGGATCAAGAACAGCCTTGATGCATAAAAATGAGGGGGAGGGGGATGGCAATGCAGAATATGCACTTAAAAAAAACCCCACAAAAGGTATGTATGTCAGTAGAAAGCAATATTTGAATGAGTTAGAAACCCTGCTGCCTAGGGATGAGTAACATGTAGTTGGAAGGATTTGTAGCTTGTTTGCTTCTCTGCCCCACAGGAGGAAAGTGCGGTATCAGAGTGCTCCCAGGAACATTTATCGTCATATGATTCTTTCAGAAATGAAGGAAGCTGTGGCAGCACTGCCTCTGGTGAGGATCCCCAGCCAGCTCTTTCACACCTCCCGCTCTCTTTGCTCTTTCTCTCTTTGCTTTGCCCTGTCCTTTTATCCCCCTTTTTGTTCTTGCTCAAATTCAGGAAATGATATTAGCATAAGACTTGGTATATGTGATGAAAATAAAGACAGACAGGCCTGTTTAGTGGCAGTGGCTCTCATTGACAGGGGCGGTAAAGGCAGAATTCATAACCTGAACACATTTAGAATTAATGATACAGGATTCTGGCTCAAATTAGGAACAGTGGGAGGGGGAGGCTCTAAAGAGGAGAAAACTCCCTTCTGTGAATGCCACCAGATTTCCAGCACTGATTTCAATTGAGCTGGAAGGAAAAGAACAATGGTTTACAAAATAAAACACAAAAGCAGCAGTTCTTCTTGTGCTAGATAAGGCTGGGTGTGTGGGGTTTTATGCTACCCCAGCAGCCAGTGGAGATAGAGGACTAACAAACTTTCACCATCATCACTGTAACATAAGAATGGTGTGGAGGAAGCACTTGCACTATGGATTTGGATCTTCCACCTCTGGAATAGGATTCCAGATGCTTCCCCTAGTAGAGGAGACGAGGGCAAAAGCCAGTAGGTTGTTTTCTCGGAATGAACAACGTTCGCTGGTCAGGTTCCCAGTGGAGCAGCTGTAGGTGAGGAGCTCCCAGGCCACCTGTGTCGACGTACTGTTTGAGCAGGGACTCGGGGAGGGGCTTTCCAGAGACAAATACTTGAGCTGGGACTCGAATCGTTGCGTCAACTCCTTGCACTTTAGATCATCCTTTCATTGTACCTTTGAATCCTAAGGGCAGGATTTGCCGTAGCCAGCTCTTCCGGGCACAGATGTCAAACAGAGCTATTTCAGTGGACACTATGCCAGCAGAAGTGGATGCATTCTGGAAACTCCCTGTAGAAGTTTCGTCAGCCGAAAGCCCGAAGTCATAATGCTGTTGTACAGATCCATGGTGAGACCTCATCTGGAATATTGTGTACAATTCTGGAGGCCACATTACCAAAAAGATATGCTGAGAGTTGAGTCGGTTCAGCGAATGGCCACCAGGATGGTCTCGGGACTCAAGGATCTCCCGTATGAGGAATGGCTGGGTAAGTTGCAGCTATACTCACTTGAGGAACGCAGAGAGAGGGGAAGACATGATTGAGACGTTCAAATATGTCACGGGCCATATCGAGGTGGAAGAAGATATCTTTTTTTCTTAAAGGACCCACGGCAACAAGAGGGCATCTGCTGAAAACCAGGGGTGAGAAATTTCATGGTGATGCCAGGAAGTATTTCTTCATTGAAAGGGTGGTTGATCATTGGAATGATCTTCCACTGCAGGTAATTGAGGCCAGCAGCGTGCCAGATTTTAAGAAAAAATGGGATAAGCATGTGGGATCTCTTCATGGAAGATATTAGGGGGGTGGGTCATTAGAGTGGGCAGACTTGATGGGCCGTGGCCCTTTTCTGCCGTCATTTTCTATGTTTCAATGCCTGATCTTTTTCCTCCACTGCTTCTCTGGCCCTACATACAAAGGATTTCAGGAGCCACAGAGACTGGAGAAGGTGACAGTATTAATCTTTGCTGACGTTACTTATAGTGCATTCTCAGCTTTCAAGCTGTCAGAGCAGCCTTTATGCTAATTAGTGAGCCCCAGGGATGACGTGAACATCCTTAGCCCCAGGGGGAATTGAGGAAGGAAAGCTATCTTCCACAGAAGGAGTTTGCTGCTGTTCAGCTCTTCAGGAAAGAAGATCTGCTGATGCTTGTCTTCTAGGTTGTGTTCTCTTTTCAGATGTTGGATTTTGAGCCCCTGAAGAAGCCTTTCAAAGTCTCTCTTTAAGTTTGCGATCAGCATCTTCTTAAAGCAATGGGAAATGCCCAGCATGAGTCTCAAGTGCTAGTCAATTTTTTCCCACTGAAGGAAAGAAGGCTTTTTTTTTTTGTGGGGGAGGGGAGTCCCAGGAGCAAATGTCCCGGTCGTGGCTGTAACTCACAAACCGGCTATCCCAGTGAAAAGAAATGCTGCTGTTTAAGGATCCGTGAGATAGAAAGATTGAGGTCCTTTCAAAACAAACCTTTTTTCTTTAGCACTCTCCAGACCAGTAGAGGTTAACTTTACGAATGGGTATATATCTAATCATGACCAGCAGGTGGAGACTGAAAACAAAACTTTGGGACAGTATATACTATCCTCCCTTCTCTATTTCCCTCAGTCTTCTTTCAGTCTCCAGCAGGTGTTGAGTGATCTGTACCCATCTCTCTTGGAAGGGCTGTTGGAATTTGTTTAGGGGTTTATTGTCCCTGTTTTTGGCCGGACGGAGCTTGGTCGGGCCCTGTTTGGGGGTCCGTCCGACCTCGGGGGTGTCAAACCCGGCGGGTCACGAGCGGGGTCCCTCCCCCCACTTCCTCCACCTCCCCACATTTTTTTAGAGGAGCCTCAGCAGTAAGCCTTGCCCCCTAAGTCAAGCAAGGCATATTGCTTCGAGAGCCTGTGGAGTCTGTTCTGTAAAAAAAAAAAAATCCTGAGGTAGTGCTGGTCTGAAGGGTTGTTTCCCTTTAAGAAAACTGTATTTTACTGTATTTTTTCATGTAACCAGCACTTTTTTATAGCTAGGTCGCGTCTGGAGCAATTGTGCCCTTCTCCGGGGGAGTAGGCCACAATTTTAGTCCAGCCGCGAGGCACTCGCGGCCGGCCTGAACTCGGCGGTTTGGGTCGGTGAGGTGGTGGAGCTCCGTCGGCAGCGGCTGCAGGCGCCCAGAGCTCCCCGCCGATGGTGCCTCGCGAGTCGGCTTGGAGCAGTGGGGAAGCCCGGTCTTCCACAACCGCCCACGGAGGGATTCCCCGAAGGATTCCCTCTCAGCTGATTTTTTGACAGCTGATGCCGACTTGCCTGTCTTAGCGGCTGGGACTGTTCAGTCTTCTCAGCCGCTACAGGCCATGGAGGGAGCATTTTTGGCGGGAACTTCGCCATTTTCTTTGTCTGGCCCCTCCATTTTGTCTGCAACCTCAGGTGACCTTCCCCCTGTATGGCGAACACAGGGGCAGGTTTCAGCATGGACCCCTGCTGGGGCAGGGAGTCCCTGGGGACCCCCAGGGGTTTTTTGCCCCCAATTTATTTTCTTTCTTTGTGCGGACTTTTGGGGGTCCCACGTGCGCCTGGGGGGTTTCGGGGGGGGTTTCCCTCCGCGCCCCCTATGGCTTTGCCTCCCTCTTTTCGTTTGGCGTCCCCTCTTCCTCCTCCCTCATCCAAGCGCCCGCGGGGGGGCTTGGATTGCGAATTGGTGGGCGGAGGAGCGTGTTGGCCTGGTTGAGGACCTGGCTGCTTTGGCGGGCTTCCAGGATCCTCTAGAGGGGACGCCTGTTGGCAGCGGGGCGGCGGGTTTCCCGTCTTCCAGAGCAGATGCGTCCGTGGTGCGCTTTTTTATTCAGAGGGATGAGCTTTTAGACCTGTGTAGCAGGTCTCCTTGGTGCTGCATTTTTGCAGTGGCGCCGCCGGAGACCCCGCGTATGGGGGCCCCTCTGCTTCAGGGGGTCTGTCCTGGTTCCCGCTCTTTTCCTGTGCGTCAGGATTTGCGGGATTTTGTGTTGGCGCAGTGGCCTATGGGCGCAGTTTCGTTTGGTGTGCGCCTTGGCTCTTGGGTATCCCGTCCCGGAGGGAGGTAGGGCTACCTTAATTTCGCCAATGGGGAACGCGGTGGTCTCGGCACTTCCTAAGCGGCATACCGTGCCTGTTATGGACGGTTCTGCTCTTAGGGTCTCGGAGGCGCGTGCGTTAGAGACTCTTCTTAAGTATGATTTTGATGTCTCTGCCTTTGGGGTCCAGGCGGCTGTTTGTGGGGAGCTAGTCGCTCGCGCCGTGTTTCGGTGGGCTGAGCGTGTCCTGGATCGGGAGTCTGATGACTGGTCTCTAGTGGATCAGGAGGTAGCGAAGATTGCGATGGCTGCCTCGTTCCTCTCAGATGCTCTTTATGACTTGGTGCGGATTTCGGCTAAGTCTATGGCATGGCCGCGCGGCGTATTTTGTGGCTGCGCGCTTGGGCGGCGGATTCTGCGTCCAAAGCTAAGTTTACTAAAGTTCCCTTTAGGGGGTCTTTTTGTTTGGAGAGGAATTAGATGAGTTGATTCAGACTCTGACGGACTCGAAGGTGCCCCGTCTGCCTGAGGACCGTGCCCGCCCTGCGTCTAGGTGTGGGGCTGCCCGGGGGCGTTTGCGGGAATTTCGCAAGTATCGCCCGGGGCGTGGGGCTGCTTCTTTCCCGGCTCAGGGTTTTTCCCGGGGTCGGTTCTTCCAGCGCATGCAGCCCTTTCGGGGGGGCCCGTCGGGGGGCAGGGAATCCCTCCGCCGGTTCCCCCGCTTCCCGTCCTGCGCAATGACTCCTTGCCGGCGCCCCCTTTGGTTCCGGTGGGGGCCCGGCTGCGCAAATTTTTCCCCAAATGGGCCGAGATCGCGTCCGATCAGTGGGTCCTTGAGGTGGTGCGGGACGGTTACGCTCTGGAGTTTACCTGCTCTCTGCCGGACCTTTTCCTCGCTTCTCCATGTCAGACTCCATGGAAGACGCAGGCTTTTCGTCAGACCCTTCAGCGTTTGCTAGATCTCGAGGCAGTGGTGCCGGTGTCCCCTACGAAGTGGGGCACCGGCTGGTACTCCATTTACTTTGTGGTGGCCATAAAGGAGGGGACCTTTCGGCCCATCCTGGATGTCTCTCGATCTGACGGAGGCCTACTTGCAGGTTCCAATTCGGGCCTCTCATCAGCACTTCCTTCGCTTTGCGATCTTGGGGCGGCACTTTCAGTTCTGTGCGCTTCCCTTTGGTCTGGCCACGGCTCCTCGGACGTTCACCACGGTAATGGTGGTCGTCGCGGCAGCCTTGCGGTCGGTGGGCATCCTGGTTCTCCCCTACCTGGACGACTGGTTGATTCGGGCAAAGTCGTTGCAGGAGAGCTCCCGGGTTACGGCTCGGGTGGTGGAGTTTCTCCGGTCGCTGGGCTGGGTGGTCAACCTTTCCAAGAGTCGGTTGGTCCCGGCTCAGCGTCTGGAGTGCCTTGGGGTTATGTTCGACATCTCCTTGGGGAAGGTCTTCCTTCCAGAGGCCCGGGTGAGCAAATTGCAATCTCAGATTCGCCTGCTTTTGGCGTCCCGGGGTCCTCGGGCGCGAGATTTCCTCCAAGTCCTGGGGTCAATGGCGGCGTCCCTGGACGTGGTGAGGTGGGCGCGGGCCCACATGCGTCCTCTTCAGTATGCTCTGCTCCGGAGGTGGTCTCCCCGGAGGCAAGATTTGGATGTTCCGGTTCCCCTGCGAGGCTTGGCGCGCTGCAGTCTGCGCTGGTGGCTCCGGACCCCTCACCTGGTTCAGGGGGTGGGTCTGGATCTCCCGCAGTGGACGGTGCTCCTTACGGATGCGAGTCTCCTCGGTTGGGGGGCTCAGTTTATGGGCCACTCAGCTCGGGGCACCTGGTCCGCGGAGGAGGCCTCCTGGTCGATCAACGAGTTGGAGACCAGAGCGGTCAGGCTGGCGCTGTTAGCTTTCCACTCCCTTTTGCTGGGCAAGTCGGTCAGAGTCCTGTCGGACAATGCCACGGCGGTGGCTTATGTCAATCGTCAGGGGGGCACCAAGAGCACTCCTGTGGCGCAGGAGGCGGCTCGGCTCATGGTTTGGGCGGAGTCCCATCTTCTGGACCTCTCGGCTTCTCATATAGCCGGGGTAGAAAATGTTCAGGCAGACTTCCTCAGTCGTCACTTCCTGGATCCAGGAGAGTGGTTTCTCGGCGCCGGAGCGTTTCGGTTGATAGTGCAAGATTGGGGGCAGCCCCTGATGGACCTGATGGCCACGAGTGGCAACGCCAAAGTGCCCCGCTTCTTCAGTCGTCGCAGGGAAGGGCTGGCCGAGGGTCTGGATGCTCTGGTCCAGCCGTGGCCAACGGAGGGGCTGTTGTATGTGTTCCCTCCTTAGCCGCTGGTGGGCAGAGTGCTTCTTCGCATTGTTCACCATCCGGGTTTGGTGGTGCTGGTGGCTCCGGATTGGCCTCGACGTCCGTGGTATGCGGATCTGGTGAGACACCTGGTGGCGGTTCCTCTTCCTCTGCCTCTCTCGGACGACCTTCTGATGCAGGGTCCCATTCCCTTGTTCGACCCGTCTCTCTTCTGTCTTACGGCGTGGCTCTTGAAAGGGGTCGCCTTAGCAAGAAGGGATATTCAGACAAGGTGATCGCTACACTGTTGGGGTCCCGGAGGCTTTCTACCTTTCGGGCTTATGTGCGGGTTTGGCGTCTCTTTGAGGAATGGTGTCGGGCGCGGGGAGTGACCTCTTTTCGCGCTTCTCTGCCTAACATTCTAGAGTTCTTGCAGGATGGCCTGGATAGAGGCCTGGCTTGGTCTTCTCTCCGGGTTCATCTTGCGGCCCTGTCAACCTTTCGAGGGTTGGTGTCAGGTCAGCGTTTATCGGCTCTTCCTGATGTGATTCGGTTTCTGCGGGCGGCCAAGTTGCTTAGGCCTCCCCTACGGCCCTCGGTTCCCTCTTGGGATCTTAATCTGGTTCTCTCTGTTTTGGTGCGCCCGCCTTTCGAGCCCTTGGACGACTGTTCTTTGAAGGACCTTACTTTGAAGGCGGTCTTTTTGGTGGCCATTACTTCTGCTAGGAGTATTTCTGAGCTGCAGGCTTTCTCTTGTAGGGCTCCCTTCTTGGAGTTGTCTAGGGAGCGGGTCGTCTTGCGGCCTGTTCCTTCCTTTCTGCCGAAGGTTGTTTCTCCTTTTCATGTCAATCAATCGGTGGTTCTCCCGGTCTTGGGTGGTCGGGAGGGCTCTTCTGAGCAACGGCAGCTGCGCAAGTTGGATGTCGGTCGGGTCCTTCGCTCTGATGTGCAGCGGACCCAGGAATTCCGGAAGTCCGATCATCTCTTTGTCCTCCTGGCTGGTCCTCGTCGGGGAGCTGGCGCTTCTAAGGCTACTATTGCGCGCTGGATCAAGGAGACGATTGCTTCCGCTTATCTTCTGAAACAGCAGCCTGTTCCGGAGTTTCTCAAGGCTCATTCCACTCGGGGTCAGGCGGCTTCTTGGGCTGAGTCGTCGCTCGTGCCTCCGGTGGATATTTGTAAGGCTGCGGTTTGGTCCTCCTTGTATTCTTTTGTTAGACATTATCGGGTAGATGTTCAGGCGCGTCGGGACGCGGTGTTCGGTGAGCGTGTTCTGGTATCGGCCCTTCGGGGGTCCCGCCCGTGAGAGGGACTGCTTTGGTACGTCCCATTCGTAAAGTTAACCTCTACTGGTCTGGAGAGTGCTAAAGAAGGAGAAATTAGGTTCTTACCTGCTAATTTACTTTCTTTTAGCTTCTCCAGACCAGTAGAGGTCCCCACCCTGTCTGTTGTTGTTGTTGTTGTTGGGGCTGTTTTCGCGGGCAGTTTTTGTTTTTTGCTGCGGGTTCTAGTATTTTTCTAGGGCCGGGGAGAATTAAAGAACAGCGGCTGTGGCTCGGCTGGCTTAGCTGGCGAGCTGTGGGGACATTTTCCTTCGGGTATTTCTCCTCTGCATTTTCCAACAGCATTTGGGTATGTTATTTGTTACTCCTGTTCGGAGTATTGTTTTCTTCCTGTTTTCCAGTTCTTGGTTCTGCTTGGCTATTCGGCAGACTGAGGGAAATAGAGAAGGGAGGATAGTATATACTGTCCCAAAGTTTTGTTTTCAGTCTCCACCTGCTGGTCATGATTAGATATATACCCATTCGTAAAGTTAACCTCTACTGGTCTGGAGAAGCTAAAAGAAAGTAAATTAGCAGGTAAGAACCTAATTTCTCCTTCTCTAATCTCAATCATCCATTAGCAACAGTAAAAACATTCAAGTGGTGACCTCAGGTGTAACAAAGGTGTGAGGCAGTTGCCATATTAATGACTAACCAATGTATTGAGGCCTGAGCTTTCGAGAACTAGAGTTTATTTCATCTGATAAAGTGGCCTCTGGTTCTTGAAAGCTCATGCTTCAATAAATTAGGTCCTCATTATCCCTCCAGTCCAGTGCAGACATATGGCTTTACCCTCTCCTGCCAGCATATGGAGACCAAGAACTATAGTTTTGATGACATCATCCTATAAAGGTCCTGTGTCCTCCAGCAGATGGAGATTGCTTATCCCTGTGAGGTCTGATGCTGTTCCGGAGAACCTTTTGGGGTATAGGATTTCAGGACCAGATTTTGTGTTGGCGATTCATCACTTTCTAAGCTGTGCAGTAGAGAATGATACGTTGGCTGTTACCCGCGGCTAGCTGCGAGTAACCCGCCGAAACGGTGTAGGAGGGAAAAGTGCTCACTGCGAGCACGGCGACAAGGCCATCCACCGCCCCATGGAGCAGTGAATGGCCTTGTCCCCGTAGTTAAGGGAGGGAACGCACATGGTCACCTCCCTCCTTCCTACCGACCAAATCTATCTCCCTCCCTCCCTTCATGGTACATTAGTAAAGTAACTTGGTGAAGCCAGCCGAGCCTGCCTGCAGTCATGTGTGTGTGTGGGCGGTTGCGTCAGAGGAGAAGCTTCCACCCACACACACGCGACTGCAGGCAGGCTCGGGCGGCTTCACCAAGTTACTTTACTAACGCGTTACGAAGGTAAGGGGGAGGGAGGGAGGGAGATTCTCAGGCCGTGCAAGGGGTGCTGAAGGACAGTGAGATGGCAAGAGGGAAGGGTGGTGGTAGGGAGAAGACGCTGAAGGGAAATGGGGAACAGAGAGTGGGGAGAAGACGCTGGAAGGGAAGAAGACAGAGATGCCAGACTATGGGGACAGCGGAGGGAAGAAGATGGGTGCCAGACCAATTGGGGGGGGGGGTGAAGGGAGAGGCACAGTAATAGAGCAAATGGAAGACGCTGAGAGAAGACAGACAGTGGATGGAAGGAATTGAATGAGAAGATGAGGAAAGCAGAAACCAGACAACAAAGGTTAAAAAAAAATTCTATTTCTTTAGCACTCTCCAGACCAGTAGAGGTTAATCTTTACAAATGAGTATAAATCCAATCATGACCAGCAGGTGGAGACTGAAAACAAAACTGTCGAATAGTACATAAGATATCCCCTTCTCTATTCTTATCAGTCTACTTCAGTCTCCAGCAGGTGTTGAGTGAGCTGTATAAAGTACAGTCAAACCTCGGTTTGCGAGTAACCCGGTTTGCGAGTGTTTTGCAAGACGAGATTCTTGGCGAGCGGGAGAATTAGAAGTCCTTGAAGCCGGAAGATCTTCTAGGCACCGGCACGATCTGTGCGTGCGTGCCAGTGCCAGACGGGGGAGGGGGGGAAGTTTAAGTTGTTAGGGCGGGGGGGTGCCGGTTGGAATGAGGGGGCCTTTGCGAGCGGGGGGGAGCAATGCCGGTTATCGGATGGGGGAGTGGGAAGGTATCAAAGCGAGTTTCCATTATTTCCTATGGGGAAACTCGCATTTTGGATTACGAGCATGCTCCTGCAACGGATTATGCTCGTAATCCAAGGTACCACTGTATATTAGTTGTGTTTATAAAAATTTATAAACAAAGCCCCGCCAGCTGAACATCTTTCTCTAGTTGAGCAGCTAGAACTTTGATTTATAAGGAAGAAATAAGCTAAATATTGCAGTACTGAGGCTTGTATGGATGCTGCGAGGACAGTGTTGCAGTGACAGGGACAGTGGACGGGGTGGTGACGGGGACAAATTTTTTCCCCATGTCATTCTCTACTATGCAGTTAATCTTGTTTGGAGGAGCTTGGAAAATTTGCATCTAACGAAGTGGCCTCTGGTCCTCAAATAGGTTAAGAACATAAGAATAGCCCTACTGGGTCAGACCAATGGTCCAAGCCCAGAAGCCAGTTCTCACGGTGGCCAATCCAGGTCCCTAGTACCTGGCCAAAACCCAAGGAGTAGCAACATTCCATCCAGAATCTCAAAGAATAGCAAGATTCCGGAATCCCAGAGAGTAACAAGATTCTAGAATCCCAAAGAGGAGCAAAATTCCATCCAGAATCTCAAAGAATAGCAAGATTCCGGAATCCCAGAGAGTAACAAAAGATTCTAGAATCCCAAAGAGGAGCAACATTCCATACAGAATCTCAAAGAATAGCAAGATTCCGGAATCCCAGAGAGTAACAAGATTCTAGAATCCCAAAGAGGAGCAAAATTCCATCCAGAAACTCAAAGAATAGCAAGATTCCGGAATCCCAGAGAGTAACAAGATTCTAGAATCCCAAAGAGGAGCAAAATTCCATCCAGAATCTCAAAGAATAGCAAGATTCCGGAATCCCAGAGAGTAACAAGATTCTAGAATCCCAAAGAGGAGCAAAATTCCATTCAGAATCTCAAAGAATAGCAAGATTCCGGAATCACAGAGAGTAACAAGATTCTAGAATCCCAAAGAGGAGCAAAATTCCATCCAGAATCTCAAAGAATAGCAAGATTCCGGAATCCCAGAGAGTAACAAGATTCTAGAATCCCAAAGAGGAGCAAAATTCCATCCAGAATCTCAAAGAATAGCAAGATTCCGGAATCCCAGAGAGTAACAAGATTCTAGAATCCCAAAGAGGAGCAAAATTCCATTCAGAATCTCAAAGAATAGCAAGATTCCAGAATCCCAGAGAGTAACAAGATTCTAGAATCCCAAAGAGGAGCAAAATTCCATCCAGAATCTCAAAGAATAGCAAGATTCCGGAATCCCAGAGAGTAACAAGATTCTAGAATCCCAAAGAGGAGCAAAATTCCATCCAGAATCTCAAAGAATAGCAAGATTCCGGAATCCCAGAGAGTAACAAGATTCTAGAATCCCAAAGAGGAGCAAAATTCCATTCAGAATCTCAAAGAATAGCAAGATTCCAGAATCCCAGAGAGTAACAAGATTCTAGAATCCCAAAGAGGAGCAAAATTCCATCCAGAATCTCAAAGAATAGCAAGATTCCGGAATCACAGAGAGTAACAAGATTCTAGAATCCCAAAGAGGAGCAAAATTCCATCCAGAATCTCAAAGAATAGCAAGATTCCGGAATCCCAGAGAGTAACAAGATTCTAGAATCCCAAAGAGTAGCAACATTCCATGCTACCGATCCAAGGCAAGCAGTGGATTCACCCTTGTCTTTCTCAATAACAGACTATGGACTTTTCTTCCAGGAACTTGTCCAAACCTTTCTTAAAACCTACCCCTGTCATGTTTTCAGGAGTTATATGGCTTTAGTATCCAAAGAGCCCAGGCTGGTTGTCTTGGCAGGTGCAATATATGATCTTATGTTTTGATCTGTGGCTTGGGCAGCAGACACTGTTTCGACTACCTGGGTAAGCTGCCCCTTTGTGAAGGATTAGAAAAGTTGGTTGAGCCTCCGCTTCAAAATCCCAGAGGACCCTGTTCATTTTAGGGACTTCAGATGCTATAGATTAGAAAACAGTTTGCCTTCCAGATGAGCAGATTCTGGGGAAAAACTGCGCTTTCTTTGCCACTGCGACTTATTTCTATAGCCCCACTAATTGTGTATAGCACTTGAACGCTAAACACGTATGAAACAGTCCCTGCTTGGCAGAGCTTATAATCTATTCAAGACGGACAAACAGGACAAATAATAATAATAACTTTATTCTTGTATACCGCATTACCATGGAAGTTCTATGCGGTTAACAGATGAAGAGACTGTACATTTACAGCAAAGTTACATTTTCGGCGACGACGCATTTACAGTGAAGTTATTTTTACAGCTAGGTTACATTTGCAATGAAGTTACATTTGCTGTAAGTTACATATAGTGATATTACATACAGCAGAGTTACATCAAATAAGGGATTAGGGAGTTATTTAAAAACATAAGAAGGTGCCTCCACTGGGACAGACCAGAGGTCCATCCTGCCCAGCGGTCCGCCCACGCGGCGGCCCATCAGGCAGGATGAACAGGTAAGTAAGGGGTTAAGAGTACCAAAGAAAGACAGCATCAGGGCTTCCAGAATTTCCATGTGGCCCAGCAAGAGCCAGGAGGTCCTCTCCAAAGTAGTCTCAGTAGAAACTTGTCTTGCAGTGGTTCTACATCACTTCAGCCAGTGGATCCTAAATGTTGTACAGAATGAATATTCCCTGAAATTCACTACTTGTATTCCAGTGCCCTTATGGCTTTCTCCTGTATTTTCAACTGCAAGAAAATAGTTGTGCTAGCTACTCTGGGGAGATTTATTGAGGCTAAAGGTGCTGATTGAGAGTGAGGTCTCGGTCACTATGCCATTTACCTTGTAGTTCCAAAGAAAGATGATTCTTTCTGACCTATCTTCTGCTATAAATGGGATGTCTGCAGGCACCTCCGTCTGATGATATGGTAGTCAGAAAAGTTGAATTTTTTTTCTTCCTTTCCTAGATCTGAGGTTTATTTCCACATTGCCATCAGTGTGGATCACCAAAGGTTCCTTTTGCTGCTCAGTCCTGTGGAATCAGGGTCAGACTTGCCACTAGGTTAGCAGAACTGCCTTGGGTTACAGAATTCAGAATGGGATTAAGGGGATGAAGCATGGCACCTGCAAGACAGCAGAGATGGGCCTTTGATTACTTGCATAGGGTTCGGGGGGGGTAGTCGTTGGGGTGAGGGAGGTTGTGTCGAGGGCAGGAGGGCCTGGGATCCCTCCTGCCCGTATTGTAGTGGGGGGTGGAGATAGGGGGTCGCCGGGGCCAGGAGGGCTTGGGCTCCCTCCTGGCCAGATCGAGTAGGGGGGGGGTCGCCGGGGTCAGGAGGGCTTGGGTTCCCTCCTGGCCAGTTCGAGTCGGGGGGGGGGGGTCGCCGGGGCCAGGAGGGCTTGGGCTCCCTCCTGGCCCGATCGTACTCGGCCGGGGGGGGGGCACGATCGCCAGGGCAAGAAGGCTTGGGCTCCCTCTTGCCCCGATATCATTGGGGATGCTGCAGGGCAGGAGAGCTTGGGCTCCCTCTTGCCCCGATGTCGTCAGGGGGGGGTGCCCGGGGCAGGGGGGCTTGGATTCCCTCCTGCCCCAATGTGTGTGTGTGGGGGGGGGGGGGGTTGGTGTGGATTCTGTAACCGGTGTTATTTTTGACAGACACCGGTTACAAAATCCAGCTTTTAAGTGAAGGACTGGCTCCTCCTTTGCCTAAAAGCCCTTGTGTTAGACATTTTGGGCTTCTGCGTTTTTTTGGTTCATTATGGGGTATAAGTGTAGATGTTGTTTGGGTACAAGTATAGACGTAGTGGTGGTCTGGGCATTTAAACAGCTGATTGTAGAGGCAGGCCATTTTCTAAACAAGGACGTTTGTTTTGGTTATGGACACTTTCCCTGCTTCTGCTTTCAACGTTTAAGGCCTTAGGCCAAAAAGGGACTTAGACGTTTTTTTTGATTATGGCCTTCCACGGTTTTTGGAACCAGGTCTCTTGGGGGGGGGCATGATAATGAATGGGAATATTCTAATTGTAGCATTGATAAGTTGTATTTTTTTTTTTTTATTAGTGTATTAATCTTATGAAGTACATCAACACTAATTGTGCTCTGTATTGTGTTTATTGTGTTAAAATAATTAAATAAAGAATTTTTAAAAACCCAGAATGCTAGGAATGATTAAGAAGAGAATTATGAACAGATCGGAGAAGGTTATCATGCCACTGTACCGGGCCATGGTACGCCCTCACCTGGAATACTGCGTCCAGCACTGGTCGCCATACATGAAGAAGGATACAGTAATACTCAAAAGGGTCCAGAGAAGAGCGACTAAAATGGTTAAGGGGCTGGAGGAGTTACCGTACAGTGAGAGATTAGAGAAACTGGGCCTCTTCTCCCTTGAAAAGAGAATACTGAGAGGGGACATGATCGAAACATTCAAGATACTGAAGGGAATAGACTTAGATAACGACAGGTTGTTCACCCTCTCCAAGGTAGGGAGAATGAGAGGGCACTCTCTAAAGTTAAAAGGGGAACGTAAGGAAGTTCTTCTTCACCCAGAGAGAGGTAGAAAACTGGAACACTCTTCCGGAGGCTGTCATAGGGGAAAACACCCTCCAGGGATTCAAGACCAAGTTAGACAAGTTCCTGCTGAACCAGAACGTACGCAGGTAAGGCTAGACTCAATTAGGGCACTGGTCTTTGACCTAAGGGCGCTGCATGAGCGGACTGCTGGGCACGATGGACCATTGGTCTGACCCAGCAGCGGCAAGTCTTATGTTCAGATAAAGCAAATTCTGCATTGACAAAATGATTCTGATTTCATTTCATTTGCACTTGGTCTGACTTAAGTTTTGCCCTCGGCTGTATAATGGAGTCTGTTCTGTGTCTTTGCAGGAAGTAACTTCTCAAGCGGTGCTAGGCTTTGACCCCCTGCCACCTCTGGATTCTATAGTTTCTTACACTAGGCCAGAAAGGTAAGCATTTTTAGCTTTCTATATAACTCTACTGATTTGGTTAGATTTTTGTGAGAATGAAATTCAAAAACATGGATGCATCACTGTGCAAACTGGTGGGAAATCTACATTATGCCTTTAATAACGTTTCCAAATTGAACTCCTCTTAGTCTGTGTTTCTCTACATATCAAGCATATCTTTATAAAACAGAGTGAACGTTCTTAAACATAGAATAAAACAATTAAATTATAGTGAAGTGCTCAGACTTTTCACCAAAGTGCTCAATAGGATCGAGCATGGTAGCTATGGTGACCATCACAGCACTTAAAAAGTCCTCCACTGCCTGAATACGCTATCCAACTTATCTTATTCTGTGTCTGTCTTTTTGATCTACTTGGTTACTATCCATGCAGGCGGT
Organism: Geotrypetes seraphini; assembly: GCF_902459505.1. Classification (NCBI taxonomy): domain Eukaryota; kingdom Metazoa; phylum Chordata; class Amphibia; order Gymnophiona; family Dermophiidae; genus Geotrypetes; species Geotrypetes seraphini. Next base: position 6,700,325 of record NC_047087.1, on the reverse strand, counting down.
TATCGATCCTTATTCAGACACCCGTTGCCGAGCCCTTAGTGAATAAAATCATCCCTTCTCTACATATCAAACCAGAAAACTGACTGAACACATTGTTTTTATTGTATTGAGAGAGTAGTTTTAAGATGGGCTATTTTGGGAGTCAGTGTGTGGTGTTAATGGGGAAAGATGTTGCTTACCTGTAACAGAGGTTTTCTGTGGACACAAGTCCTCCAGGTATCCCCTATTAGGTTGCAGTTTCCTACAGCTAAGGTTGACAGCCAAGCTTTTTCTGAACTCTTGAAAAGCAAATGGAGACTTGGTGCTCTTGGATGAGATTAGTAGCACGTGGCTGACTTGTCTCAATGGCCTTGGAGAACACCCTGTTACATGTAAGCATCTTGGCTTTCATGAACTAAAGGAGAGTAATGCTGGGCCTCCTTACTCTCCATCCATGACCTCATGGTCCTCCACCTCTCCCCAATCAAGAGGATCCTCTTCACAGAGTGCTAATTACTTGCATTTCTTTTGTTTTTCTTCCAGGACAAGTCATCCATCCAGTGAAAGCACTTTATCTCTCTTTTTCCGATCTCTGCTGCCAAATTTTAACCTGCAGGTATGTTTCAAGATCTTGTCATCACTTTATCAAGTGTGTGTTGGCTTCATCCATGTACCCTGATTGGGGGCAGACAGGGCTTCTTCTCATGGATCCTCAGGCTTATCACCCTCGCATGCACACAGGGGAGGGACAGAGTATAAACCAGAGAACTCTTCTTTTTGATAATTAACTGAAGTTTTCCATAGATTTAAAATATGCTGTAAAAGTAAATATATTAATCTTTAGCATCCCTCCAGACCGGCACAGAAACGGATGGGTTTATGTTCCTCTGCCAGCAGGTGGAGGCTGAGACATAATGACTTTTAGCATCAGTACAAGTGGGCTGTGGAGGCCCATCTACGATCAGTCTGTTCTCAGTCTCTAGCAGGTGGAGGTGGTAGGCCTGTGCAATCTTTCCCTTTAATAGTTAGGGCCTGTTGGATCTGGTTAGTGGCCTTATTGTCCCTGTTGTAGGTGCCGCATAGAGCTTGGGGGACCCTAAAATCTGCTGTAAAAGTAAATATAATAATAGTGCAGCATTCAGCAGCACTATCTGTAGGAAATGTGCCTGTGTGGTGGTGGCCCCAATATGAACAAGGGAGCAGAACACAGTCTGTCCATGTGCTTTTCTAACCTTGCAAATATAAATTGTGTTTAATCTACTTTCCTGAATAAAAGCTAACTCCAAATTTCCTATTCAGGATGCTGATAAATAGGGGGGTGCGGTTCAAGAAGCCTTTTTTGGTTTAATAGAGATTTTACCATTTTTAATTTTTTTGTGCTGTCACTCGCAATACTGCATACTTTTTTCCTCCCATATTATGTTCTATTCTCTATGGGCTCCTTTTACTAAACAGCGCAGCTGGTGAAGTAAATGCTCTGATGTTTATAGAATTCCTATGAACAGAGCACTTTCCTTGCTGGCCTCTAGCGCAGTGGTTCCCAACCCGGGTTTTTGGGATAGCCCTAATGAATATGCATGGGGCAGATTTGCATGCCTGTCATCTCAATTATATGCAAATCTCTCTCATGCATATTCATTAGGGCTAACCCAACTGGGCTGGTGGTCCTCCAGGACAGGGTTGGGAACCACTGCTCTAGCGCCATCTAGAAAAACCCAACATATGTTTGCGTAAAAGTGACATCCAGCCACACAGGAAGTGTTTCAATTACATGATAAGTATCCTTTTCTTGTACAATAAATTAAATGAGGAATGTGTCTGTGGGACTGGAGTCAGGAAAAGACAAGTAGCAGCTTGTACAAGAGAAGCAAAGAGTGAATAGTGTAAATCTTAAACTACTGTAATCTTTATAACATCAGGTAATTATTCTGAGCTGTTAATAAATTATAATTGTGTGGGTGTTTATTTTCCAGCTAATTAGGAGTTTCTCAGAGCACAAAATATATCTGAGTGTGTTGGTGCTTTTTCAGAAAAGGCACAAAAGAGTTTTACTTGCTTTGGACTGGTGCTCTGTTATCAGTTCTTGTTGAAAACTAAAAATAGAACCCTAATAGATATGCAAATTTCTATTTAAATGTCAGGCTAGATAGGCCATATGGTCTTTATCTACCTTCATTTCTCTGTTTTCTATTAAAATCTTTAGAACCCAACAGAGAAAACAGAATAAAGACAATATTTTAACTTACAGGTTGGAAAGTGCAGACTTGGGGCCTGATTCTGTATAGGATGCCTAACTTTGGAATCTGCAGGCAACTTTGTTTTTCAATTGGCATAGTAATTGACATGCCAGTTTTCAACCAATCAAAAAATGAAAATAAACAATTAAGAGTTTGATGCTGAACTCTTAGGACGCCTAGCACTTTCCAATACCTATCTGAAAAGTAGGTGTGGTTAACAGTGGAGAAAAGGCATTGTTGACTTAAGCTTTGCTAGGTGTGTGTGTAAACTAGGCCACGTAAAACCTGGCCTAATATATCAGCACCTACCTTAATGTGTAGCAATGCCTAAGCCCGCCTAAGCACCACTAGGTGTGATTTTATAAAACAGTGTTTCTCAACAGGGTCCTGGAGTACCCCCTTGCCAGTTAGGTTTTCAGGATATCCACAATGAATATGCATAAATTTGATTATCCCAGGACAAGCAGGCACCATATTCTGAACATATGGGTGATGTCATTCACGGAGCCCTGATGCGGACAGCTTCTACTTTCTTCAAGTATCTTCCAGAACATTGCCTACCAGAGTTCCAGCATATGCATTCAACTCTAGGTCAACTTCGCATGCATATGGTTCAGGCTGCATATGATGCTTTTGAGATGTCCTCCAGGGTCACTGCGTTCTCGGTGGCGATTCACCATCTAGCTTGGCTCTGCACCGTAGATATGGATCCAGATCTGCAGGATTGACTGGCCAACATCCCATGTCAAGGGAATGAGCTATTTGATGACTCAAGGCAACTACAAAACACTTGTCTGAACATGAGAAATCGTTTGCATCTATAGTTTGGCCGAAGCTGAAACCTTCCACTGCTAAGAGTTACAGACCTCTTCAATCTTATCAGAGGCGTTATCCTCGGAAGGCAGCACCTTATTCAAGGTTGCCTCCTAAGAAACAGCAGCAACAACAAAGGCAGCGTAAGCCTCAGACTCTTGCTGCGCCCAAGTATACTCAACCTTTTTGACCATCTTATCACAGAGCATAACTTCAATCGTTCTTCCTCTGTCCTCTCCTCTTCCCATAGGAGGTCCATCTCCATCATTTTTATCGTCGATGAGAGCTAATTACTTCCGACCTCTAGGTCCTCACAATAATCAGGGAAGACTACTCTCTTCACTTCCTTCAACCACCCTTCTTCAGGAAGCTCAAGCTCTGCTTCGTCTCCGTGCCATCGAAGAAGTTCCTCTGGAACAGCAGAGCACAGGGTTTTTACTCCCGTTATTTCCTTGGCCCAAGAAGACTGGAGATCTGCAACCTATTTTGGATCTCAGAGCCCTCAAAAAATTTCTTATCGGAGAAAAATTTTGGATGCTGTCTCTAGCATCCTTGTATCCCCTTCTGGATCACAATGATTGGTTATGTTCTCTGGATCTCAAAGAGGCTTCCACTCACATTCCCATTCATCCAGCCTTCTGCAAGTTCCTCAGATTTCGGGTGGGAAATCATCATTTTTAGTACAGAGTGCTGCCTTTCAGCATGGCATCATCTTCCATGGTTTTCACCAAGTGCCTAGTAGTGGTGGCAGCAGCTCTGTGCAGCCATGGTCTCCAGGTTTTCCCTTACTTGGATGACTGGCTCATCAAGGATTCAACATCTCGGGGGGTTATTGTTGCGACCCAACGGACTATTTGGTTCCTCCACCATTTGGTGTTTGAAATAAACTTTTCAAAATCCCAGCTACAATCCTCTCAAACTCTATAGTTCATTGGAGCTGTACTGGACACTGTGAAACTCAGAGCATTCCTTCCTTAACAGCGTTGGGATGCTTTCATACAGCTTTGTCTCAAGGTGTCATCCCTCACTTCACTTTCAGCAAGACACATGATGTTAATTCTAGGTCACAAGGCCTCTACAATTCACAACACTCCTTTTGTCAAATTTCACCTTGGACTCCCTCAGTGGATCCTGGCATTTTCAGTGGGCGTAGGCTTTCGACCCACTCTCTCAGCACATTACAGTGACTCCTTCATTGAGACAGTCTCTCCACTTGTGGATGCTTTCTTCCAATCTCTCCAGAGGTTTGCTGTTTCAAACGCCCCCTCATCAGAAGGTCCTCACGACGGATTCCTCGACCTGTGCTTAGAGGGGGGGGGGCTCATCTTGATGGTCTCCATACTCAAGAGCATTGGTTCAGCACAGATCATCGGTGTCGCATAAATCTGTTGGAACTCAAAGCAATATTCAATGCTTTCAAAGCTTTTCAGCATCTTCTTCAAGTAGTCCTCGTTCGTACAGAAAATCAAGTCGCCATGTACTATATCAACAAGAGGGAGGAGAACAGAATCTCTTCCCTTTTTCCAGGAGGCTCAGAAGGTTTGGAATTGGGCAATTCTTCACAATATCTTTCTGAAAGCCATCTACATTCAAGGAGAGAACAACTTTTTAGCATACAAATTGAGTCGTTTTCTACAGCCTCATGAATGGACACTCAATTTGTCGCCTCTCCATCACATTTTTTTCTCAGTGGGGAACACCTCAAATAGATCTCTTTGCGTCTCCCCACAACAACAAGCTGCCTCAGTTTGGCTCCAGGATATACTCTCCTCATCGCCTCTAGGCAGATGCTTTTCTTCTGGAATGGACAAACCAGTTTATGTATGCATTTCCTCCATTTCCTCTCATTCTCAAGACACTCGTCAACACAAACATGCCACCATGATTCTTATACTTCCACAGTGTCCCAGACAACTTTGGTTCTCCCTTCTGCTTTAACTCAGCAGCAGGGAGCCACTATTTCTAACAGTTTTTCCATCTCTGCTTACACAGTTAGGGTCTCTGCTTCATCCCAACCTGCAGTCTCTGCATCTGACAGCTTGGTACCTTTCAACGTAACTGCCAATTTCCAGTTCTCTCAATCTGTCAAGGACATTTTAGAGGCTTCCAGGAAGCCTATCACTAGGCAATGTTACAACCAGAAATGGACTAGGTTTTCTACTTGGTACATCTTTCATCACAAGGAGCCTCAATCTACCTCCTTGTCTTCAGTTCTGGATTACCTATTGCATTTATCTCAATCAGGTCTCAAATCAATATCCATTAGTCCATCTCAGTGCAATTGCTGCTTTTCATTAGCCCTTGGAGGGAAAACCTTTATCTGCTCATCCTGTGGTTTCCAGATTTATGAAAGGACTTTTCAATGTCCAGCCACCTCTCAAACTGCCTCCCATGGTTTGAGATCTCATGCTGAGTTGATGAAGCCTCCATTTGAACCAATGTCTACGGCTCATCTAAAATATCTCACTTGGAAAGTGGTCTTCCTTATTGCTCTCACGTCTTCTCGCAGAGTCAGTGAGCTACAAGCTTTAGTGGTAGACCCACCTTTCACAGTATTCCATCACGACAAGTTGGTCCTCCGTACTCATCCTAAATTCTTACCAAAAGTTGTTTCAGAATTTCATCTCAATCAATCCATTGTACTTCCAATGTTTTTTCCAAAGCCTCATTCTCATCCTGGAAAAACAGCTCTTCATACTCTGGACTGCAAGCCTGCTTTGGCCTTCTCCTTACAAAGGATTAAGCCACAAAGATCTTCTACTCAACTTTGTCTCCTTCGATCCACATAAGTTGGGACATACAGTTTCCAAGAGAACCATCTCCAACTGGTTGGCTGTTTGCATCTCTTTCTGCTATGCTCAGGCTGGACTGCATCTAGAGCAGTGGTCTCAAACACGCGGCCCGGGGGCCACATGCGGCCCACCAGATACTATTTTGAGGCCTTCGGTATGTTTATCATAATCACAAAAGTAAAATAAAACCATTTCTTGATCATATGTCTGTTTAGCTATAAATTACAATATTATTATTAAAACTTAGCCAAAAGGAAAGATTTATAAACTAGAAAGAGTTTTACCTCATGCAAAATTGTCATGCAAAATTGACATTAACTGTTTTTTTCTGAGGCCCTCCAAGTACCTACAAAGGGTTTGAGTTGGAGACACTGGTCTAGAGGGTTGAGTCGCAGCCCATAAAGTTAGAGCCATGGTGGCATCTGTAGCTTTCCTTAGAACTACTCCTATAGAGGCAATCTGCAAAGCTGCCACTTGGTCCTCGGTTCATACTTTCACCTCATTATTGTCTGGATTATTTTTCCAGATGAGATGGCCACTTTGGCCAGGCAATATTACAACATTTGCCAACACTCTCACCATCCTATTCTGGTTAGCTTGGAGGTCACCCATATGTTGAGAATAGGCTGCCTGCTTGTCCTGGGATAAAACAGTTACTTACCATAACAGGTGTTATCCAGGGACGGCAGGCAGATATTCTCACAACCCACCTCCCCTGGTTGGCTTCTTAGTTAGCTATCTGAACTGAAGAGACACGCGCCCTATGTCGGGTGCGAAGGCACTCGCGCATGCATGGTGCGGCAGTCACAAACTTTCTAAAAGTTCTTCAAGCAAGTCTGCTTGTGAAGCTGTCCGCATAGGGGCTCCTTGGATGACGTCACCCATATGTTGAGAATATCTCCCTTCTGTCCCTGGATAACACCTGTTACGGTAAGTAACTGTGCTTTTTAAGCAAGATAAGTAAACAACAGGCTTACATAGAACACTATAAACAAAATCAAGAAAAATCTTTATAAAAAGTTTCTGATTCATACTCTCATATGTGGAAAGGTTGTGCTCAGAGACATGGAGGAAAAAGGGGAACTAAGGGCTAGATTCATAAAGCAAACAGTTCGGTTTGCGACCCCTTTGTGACCAGATTTCCCTCCTGCACTATTCACTAACCACTAACCTCTCCTGTGATCCGCTTCGAATCCGTGCATGCAAATGATGAGAAACACATGCAAAGTAGACAGGGACGCAATTCACCAAAGAAATTTTGGGCTGGCCGATCGACCCAAGAAGCGACTGCTGGGGACCAGTGAAAAACGTCTTTCCGACTCTCCACTCCATTGAAGCCCTGCTCTCTGCTGCCCCGAATCTCTCCTGCCTGCTTTGCCCTGAATTGCTGTCCTGCTCATCCCCATCTCTCCTGCCTGTTCTGCCCCGATATCACCGCATTGCTCTGGCCCAATGTCTCCTGCCTGCTGTGGCCCGATATCTCTGCATTGCTCTGGCCCGATTTTCTCTTGCCTGCCGCCATGAATCTCTCCTGCCCTTCCCCGCACAGCAAGCCTGAGGTTTTAACCTGCGGGTTAAAACCATGGGCTCGCTAGGCTGCAAAACAGTAAAACTAAAAAGTTGCATCCCGGCGATGTCTTGATGCATGCGTAGACCATCTACAGATGGTCTGCGCATCCACGGGATCGCACATTTGCGATCCATGTCGGCCAGATGAGGGCGTTCCTCTGAACACCCTCATTTGAATTTTTCAGATTGGTGAATTCGTCGGACCTACTAGTATCGGCCACAGATCGCCCAGAAAAAACGGGTTAGTCCTAAGTGTCCCTCCAAAAAAAACCTCACCACCCAGTCATTGCAGTACTTCTACTTTACAAGGTAATAATGTTGGGCAAAGCATCAAAAATAAATGGTACTTATCTTATTATATAAAGTTCTTTGGCCTCGACGTGCCACGTTTCATCATTTCTTCAGGAAGCCAAACGAAGCATTCAAAAGACAAAAATCTTCTATACTGGGTGTTAGTCTCTGTTAAAGCTCATAAGTAGATGTATAACAATTTCACTCCCCTGCTCAGCACGTCGAGGCCAAAGAACTTTATATAATAAGATAAGTACCATTTATTTTTGATGCTTTGTCCAACATTATTACCTTGTAAAGTGGAAGTACTGCAATGACTGAGTGATGAGGTTTTGGGGGGGACTTAGTTCCCCTTTTTCCTCCATGTCTCTGAGCACAAGCTTTCCACATACAAGAGTATGAATTCTTGATTGAATTTTTCACGCTCCTTTTTTGGTTTTAAACTTGATTTTAGGCAAATTTCTTTCATGCCTATTCATTGTAGATATCCTGAAAACCTGATTGGCAAGGGGGGACTCCAGGACCCAGTTGAGAAACATTGTTGTAAAGAACGCCTAGCGGTTGATTGATACTGCACAGACTGGTGCCTACAAGTTAGGTGCCATTTATACTCGTAGAATCAGGCCTTTACTGTATAGTGTGATAGACTGTGCATTTCCTCTTGCTCCTTTTGCAAACTCATGCATGACTGGATGTGAAAAGGCATAATAAGAGTGACAAGGGATGTATGAAGGTCCAAGTGCATGTCTGTGTACGGATGGATTTTCCCCAGTAGGCAAAAGGAGTCCAAAAAGAGCAACATGAGGTCTGCTTCCTTGAACATTCAGTACAATTGGGTAACACACTACCAGTGCATGATTAATATAGAAAGGAAACTGTTGACTTTTTGCTATTCTACAGAAAAATCCGTGCATAACAGTCCGTAAGGAAAATGTAAGAGTCTGTCCTTCCATATAAATATAGCTCTTGAGAAACCTTTTTGAGAACATTGATCAAACATGATTAGCAGTTTCTTCCAAAGACTGTTTTCTCAAACTAAAAATGATCATTGTCTGGATTTGACATTTTGATTTCAGATTTAATTGCTCGTCGTCGTAAAGATTAGGGATGTGGTGTTTGTTATGGGAGAACCACAAGGATCAGTGTCCTGGGCCCTTTAATGTGGTTTAATCGGTTGGTTTTCTACATGATTACCCAGCTGTGGATTGTAGAGGGCGCTTAGCCTATGCTCTTGATGGGCTTAGCTTTATGGAGGAGCTCAGCCCTACCAGTAAATGACTGTATCTGGCTCTGTCTTGCAGGGGGAGCTCAGGCCTGCTGCTGGTGAAGATGCTGATGCAAGACAAGACCTGAACCAGGGTGTGAATAGACTGATGGCTGCCATGCGGGACATGCTGGCGAATATCCAGTTTCAGGAGCCTCCACGAGAGGATAATCCGGATGGGGATGGGGACTGGGATTGAACTCTAGACTGATACTAAAAGAAATTTGATGACACTTGTGTTATAATTTAATAAATGGTCAGGATAGTGCTGAAGATTTGATTTTTGTGGGCATATTTTTTCATGCATATGAAAGTCATGAAGTGTTTCTGAAGCCATTTTAGGATGGTGGCTCCATTCAGGGACAATTCTAAGACTATATACAAACGTGTTTCTGAACTGGTGCAGCAGGAGTCTTGAAGTTCAAGTGGTCCAAGTTTGGGAGAAAAGGACTGCCCTGCACCTTAGGTTTCTAATTGTGGATTCATCTGGTCCTCTTAGCTGCTTCTTTCTCTGGCTCTTATCAATTAGAATTTTTGGGTCCAATATTCAGTAGGCAGCACTTTTGCTGTCTGCCAAAAGCATTAAACTTGGATGTTCCATGCCAGACCATATCTGGCCACTGGCATTGAATATCCTGGGGGGTTATGGTCATTCTAAAGCTAACCAATTAAGCTGATATTTAATGCTGACTGGTTGATGGCAGTTAACGATAGGACTGCTATTTATGTGATTATACTTAAGTGCTAAACTTATCTGGTTAGGAATGGAATATCCAGATAAGTTGCATGACATAACCAACTAAACATCACAGGACTTGGTCCTCTCACAGGTGCTTTTCTTAATCAAGTGTTAGCAATTTTGTCTCAAAAGCTTTTTCTGAAGCAGGAGATCTAATCTAAGATATAGAGGGAGATTGTTCCAGAGGATAAAAGTGACCCATTAAATCTGGAGTGATGGTGTCCAAGCTAATGACTCGAAAGGAAGGAATAACCAATAACTTATTTTGCAATCATCTTGGGAGTACAAGATAGTATAAGGAAGAGGAGGAAACTTTGGGTCCTGAGCCATCAGATTTCTTCCCATCTTCCTCATTTGAACTACACCTCATAACAAGTTTAACTGAATGACCTTATCAAGGATTTGCCTTTACCCAAGGGAGAGCTGTTGGGCTCCAGACTACAGCAGTGATGTTGGGGTTTCTGTGTTCTGTGATGGTCAAAAGGCTCTTGTCCTGTTATTCATGGAAAGTGATCTTGTCGTCTGCAATGGTCTAATGCAGTGGTTCCCAACCCTGTCCTGGAGGAACACCAGGCCAATTGGGTTTTCAGGCTAGCCCTAATGAATATGCATGAAGCAAATTTGCATGCCTATCACTTCCATCATATGCAAATCTCTCTCATGCATATTCATTAGGGCTAGCCTGAAAACCCGATTGGCCTGGTGTTCCTCCAGGACAGGGTTGGGAATCACTGGTCTAATGGCAGCCCTCAACATCATTCATGGAGACTGTTCATTGATTATCAAAGACGAGTCAAAGCTATTTTGTTGCCATCAACTCTGGTTGGTCGTGCAATTCATATGAAGGAAACCTGAAACAATATTTTAGGTGCTTAAACTATGACCAGCATTAGTGGCAGCTTTGAGGCAACTTGGAGGCTGTGGCTCTCTTGCCCTGCACCATGTAAGAGCTTTCACGGCTACTCACTGCTGTTTCCAGTTGTTATCCATCAGGTACTTTTGTATTGACACATTCTAGGACCCCTGAGGAAGGAGTGTTTCTTCGAAACACATACCAGGTCAGGTCTTATCAGTCCTTTTGGATACAAACTGTTATATAATCTTATATTTATTTTTTATTTTTATGATTGTTTATTAAAGACTTGGCATCCTGTACACCATTACTGCAGTTTTTGGTTTTTGTTCTTCGATTCAATATTTAACTGCGGTTTTGTTGGATTTTCTGTTTGTTGTTGCTCAGATAAGTGTTCATTGGAGCCTGGTAGGAAAAGTGTTCAGCATCCACTGCTTGTTGAATCAAAGAAAATGGTGTTATTACCAGCACTAACCTTACACATCAAGTTTGGTCTAATGATAAACTTTATCAAGACTATGGACAAGCCAAAAGCAGCCTTGGAAAATGTCCCAGGTTAATGAAGCTAAGTTAACATAAGGAGTGCCTCTACTAGGTCAGACCAGAGGTCCATCGCACCCAGCAGTCCGCTCGCACGGCGGCCCAACAGGTCCAGGACGATGTCTTTGCAGGTCCTCAGATTTACCAACCTGAAGATGATGCATTTGATCAGGCCCTGCATTGCAAGGGAAAGAGGGCATGGAAAGTCTTCCCGTTAGTGGCAAAAATATCAAAACAGATGCCTACAAGCAATTGGTAGAAAACCTCTTCAAGGCATGCCAAAGCCTTGTCTGCAGCTTGTCACTAATACATTTTTTTTGCACTCTCTAGATTTTTTTTTCCAGCCCACTATGGAGCAGTGAAGGACAAGCACAGTGACTAATTTCCCCAAGACATTGTAGGAAGTGTAGAAATGGAGCCCATCAATGTGTGCAGACTATGGTTGGACATTGACAAGGACACAAGAGACAAACCAAGACATGCTTAGTAGACACTAAGGCCTAAATTACAATGTACACATATGCATACTGACCAGATTTTTCTTTTCTTTAATAATTTTTCTTTGTGTAATGTTTTTGCTGGTTTTTGGGTTTTGTTTTTTTTAAAGTTTCTCATAGAGGACAGATGAAATATGTGCAGCAACTGTACACAGATGAAAAGAACTAGGTTTTACATTTTTTTTTAATTATTTAAAGATTTTCACATTATTTAACAAGCATATCATCTTGTACAGAAAGTGCAATTAAGAAAACATAAAAATTACTTTCAATCCAGAAAATAAACCGAACAATAATAGGAAATAATTCTCAACTTAATCGCACACTAGTCCTCAAAATTAGGATCCAAGACTTAAGAATCGGAGTGATTAAAGTACAAAAAAGCAACCAAACAAAATCACATTATCTGATACTGAAAAGGAGCTAATTATTCCTTGGACACAGATGTTTCTCCATTTTCAAGGTGCTCCATGGAAAGGAAAACCGTCAAATGAGCCAGTTCAAAGAAAACATATTTCAAAGTATGATATCTTATTACACATTTACAGGGATATCTAAGGAAAAATAAACTCCCCAATCTGGGTCACACCTGGTTTCAACATTAGAAATTCCCTTCTTCTCTTTTGAGTCTCTTTAGAGACATCTGGAAAAATTTGGATATGGAAGCCAAGGAAGTATCTGGTTTTATTTTTAAAGAAAAGTTTAAGGAGCCAGAGCCACAGTCAGTAAGAGAGTGGCTGAAATAGCCACTTCTCTGTCTGATTGTTCTAATAAAGCAGAAACATCCAGAGAACTTTCCTGAGGTTTTCCAACATCTTCTTTCTTCTGAAAATCCGGAGTCCTTGTCAATGGTGGTAATGAGTTCTCAGGAATTTTAAGAATTTCCAGAAAGTAATGTTTTATCATGTCTCTTGGGGAAATTGATGAGACCTTTGGAAAATTGATTAAATGTAAATTATTAATCTGAGTATTATTTTCAAGTACTTCCAATTTTATCCTCATAATCAAATTATCTTTTACCAATAAATCATGATTACTTTTAGTCATTTTTATATCCTTATCTTCTTGAATATCAGATTTCAATATTATCTTCTTTCAAAGTCTTGATTACTTCTTTCTGGTCTTTAAGTTCTTTATCTAAATTTTTAATTTGAGGATTCAGTGAATTTCCCAGAGCCATAACTAGCTCCCAGAGCGAGTCTAAAGTGACTTCTGGGGGTTTAACAGGAGCAAAAGAAATTATTGGTGTAGATTGAGAGAGCTCAGATGGCTGGTTTACCTCCCCAATGCCTTGTTCCTCCATGGCTTGAGATGTCCCGGTTGCTGGTTTCTCCAAAGGGAACAAATCCTTCTGGGTTGTTTCTTACAGCAAGCCCTCTGATATACTGGCCTCTCGAGAGGAGAACGCTGCTTCGTCGGACGTGCTCTCCTCTCGCGGTGAGCTAGCTCGCAACGGCTGAAGGTGAGGCGTCCTGACGTCAGGGCTCAGTCGCATCTAGCCCGGGGGTTCCCGTCGAAGCACTCCTCTCTGCCGACGCTCTCAACGGGCGATTCCCCGAACCAGCTTTCTCATTTTGAAGACGTCTGAAAATGTCTTCGATTGTAGAAACCATGGGTCCCGAGCGCTGGGAGGCACCACCAACGCTCCTGCCTCTTCGGCATTTCCGAAGGTAAGAAAGACATTCTCATGCATCCTGTCAGTATTCAGATAGCGGCAGCCATCTTGGATCAGGTTTACTTTTTTTTTAAATAATTAAAACTGAACTGTTTAAATGGCATACCTTCACGTAAAATATGAAAACTTTTCAATATCTTGAGAACAATAGCCAGTCAGCTGTTATAATTATCATAATTTAGCCCATCAAAATCCATAATAAATAGCACATTTTATCTCTGCAGTAGACTAGCAAAATTTAAGACAATGAGTTGAAATTTGACATGAAGGAAAAACCAATAAAAAGGTATGAGTTTGAAAATGGACCGTTATATTGGAGATTCCAGAAATACAAGCCTTCCAAAAACCAATGCCAATACACTTCGATGAGAGGAGGAATTCAACCTCTGTACTAGAGACTAATTGGTGGATTGGGATGAAACTTGGCATGTGAAAAAACTAATAAAAAGACACACCAAGTTTGAAAATTTTAGCTGCCAAATTTCAGACCATTCTTCAAGCTTTGCCAGGTCATTCTTCATGTTATTCACACCATCCGGCATGTCTGCTCTATTGCAGATTTTGGTATCATCTGCAAAGAAACAAATTTTACCCTACAGCAATATCATTTATTAAAATGTTAAAAAGAACAGGCCCAAGAACAGAACCTTGAGGCACACCACTGGTAACATTCCTTTCCTCAGAGTGATCTCCATTGATCACTACCCTCTGTCGCCTTTCATTCAACCAGTTTGTGACTCAGCCCGTCACTTTGAGACCCATCCTAAGGATACTCGGTTTATTTATTAGACGTCTGTTTGCTAAAATCTAAATACACCACATCTAGCTCACTCTATCCAATTCTCTGGTGACCTAGTCAAAATAATTGATCAGGTTTGTCTGACAAGACCTACCTCAAGTGAATCCATGTTGCCTTGAGTCCTGGTAATCCACAGGATTCCAGAAACTTCACCATTCTCTGTTTTAAAAGTGTTATTAATTTGCTTACCACTGAAGTCAGACTTATTGCCCTGTAATTCCCTACTTCTTCCTTAATTCCACTTTTGTGTAAAGGGACCACATTCGGCCTTCTACAGTCCTCTAGTACCATGCCCGACTCTAGAGAAACATTGAAAAGGTCAGTCAGCAGAGCCACCAGAACTTCCCTAAGTTCATTCACCCTCGGATGTAGACCATCTGTCTCCATCGCTTTGTCTACCTTTAATTTAGCTAGCTCCTCACCAACAGAATCCTCTGAAAATTGATCAGGGTCTACCACTCCTCCATCCCTATTTGCATTTGTCTTCTGTGGTCCGTGAACACAGAACAGAAATATTTGCTAAGCAATTCAGCCTTTTCTTTATCAGCTTCTATATATTTTGTCCCTTCACTTTTGAGATACATATGGATTTTGTGTGTATATGTATATGCATGCATACAGTATATGTGTATATGCCATGATTCCAAATATTTGCATACATATTCAGGAAGTAAATGTTACCACCCACTTTATAGAATTACCCCAGATCTCTTTGGAAATGGAACCACAATTTGTATAATTTTGCAAGTTCACTCTCTGATTCATTCAGTTTGAAAAAGTGCTCATTTTACCAAGCAGGTGTAGAGCAAACACATCAGTCAAGATTGTGGCTTTGCATGATCAAGAGTATGAGCTGTGGTTTGGCAGAAGAGTATCCAACTGATGCCAGCAATAATTCAGCAAACTGAATCCCAAGTCTAGGCTACCCTCTGACACAAAGATCAATGTACTGTCTGAAAGAAGAGTCAAGCGTGAGCGGACTACTGGGCAGGATGGACCACTGGTCTGACACAGCAGCAGCAATTCTTATGTTCTTATATATTTTGATAATAGGGCCAATCTGCTCACACATACCCGAGTCGAACTATTCTCTAAGGCTATAGGGGATGGTATCTGCTGACAGAAGTCATTTCCTGTGATGTCGCTGATCCAAGATGGCAATAAGTAGTGAAACCAACACAAAAAGAAACTGGTGCAGATTGGATTTTTGCAACTCCAAATCAGGGCACTCCAAGTTGTGCAAAATGCAGCGGGCTGATTACAGGGGTGGCATGGAATGAGCATATAATGCTGGTATTGAAAAATCTAGACTGGTTGCCAATTCAATGTAGAATTGATTACAAAATTTTGATGGTTGTTCACGCGATCTATGGGGTATTTAAAGCAGGTATTGAAACCTATGTTAAGATCAGAATCTGCGATGAGGCTATCCATAGAGGTGCTTGGTGAAACTCGTTACAAAAAGATACAAGCAATAGCCATTTCTGGGGCGGGTCCTCAAATGGATATCTGAAGCTATGTAAAGACGCAACTAAAATATATATTTGTGAAAGCTTTTTACTAGGAAGTGATGTTTCAGACTTTGACAATCTTTTTGATTGAAGTCTTATTAGCCATGTGCTAATTTTAGTAAGTTAGACAACTTTGGAGGAGTGAGTAGATAATGTACTGATTGTGTGTGTAGACATGATTATATATGTTTACTTTGTAAACCGCTTAGGTCTTAGGTGTTGTAGAAATGTTTAAAATAATAAAAAATGTACATGGTGCAAGCATTTATTCAGTCAATAAAACTATGTAGAATTATATGACAACAAATCCACATATGCTTTAAAAACGTGGACCCAACACGATCCGTGTTTCGATTAAACATCTTCCTCAGAGGTCATAAGAACATAAGAATAGCCTTACTGGGTCAGAGCAATGTTCCATCAAGTCAAGTAGTCCGTTCTCACGGTGGCCAATCCAGGTCACTAGTACCTGGCCAAAGCCCAAGGTGTAGCAATATTCCATGCTACTGATACAGGGCAAGCAGTGGCTTCCCCCATGTCTTTCTCAATAACAGACTATGGACTTTTCATCCAGGAACTTGTCCAAACCTTTCTTAAAACCAGCTACGCTATCTGCTCTTACCACATCCTCTGGCAACGCATTCCAGAGCTTAACTATTCTCTGAGTGAAAAAAACTCCTCCTATTGGTTTTAAAAGTATTTCCCTGTAACTCATCGAGTGTCCCCTAGTCTTTGTAATTTTTGATGAGTAATTTGTACTCGTTCTACTCCACTCAGGATTTTGTAGACTTCAATCATATCTCCCCTTAGCTGTCTCTTTTCAGAGCTTTTTAGTCTTTCCTCATACGAGAGGAGTTCCATCCCCTTTGCTCTTCTGTGAACCTTTTCTAGCGCCACTATATCTTTCTTGAGATAAGGAGACCAAAATTGAACGCAATACTCCAGATGAGGTTGCACCATGGAGCAATACAGGGGCAACATGGCATTCTTAGTCTTGTTAACCATCCCTTTTAAAAAAAATTCCCAGCACCTGTTTGCTTTTTTGGCCGCCGCCACACATTGGTCGGAAGGTTTCGTTGTAGTGTCTACAATGATACCAAGATCCTTTTCTTGGGCGCTAACCCCCAAGGTGAACCCTAGCATCCGGTAACTGTGATTCAAGTTATTCTTCCCAATGTGCATCACTTTGCATTTGTCCACATTAAATTTCATCTGCTGCTTGGACACCCAGTCTTCCAATTTCCAAAGGTCCGCCTGCAATTTTTCACAATCCGCATGTGAGCAGTTTAGTGTCATCTGCAACTTTAATCAACTCACTCATCATTCCAATTTCCAGATCATTTATAAATAAGTTAAATAGCACCGGTCCCAGTACAGACCCCTGCGGCACTCCATTGTTTACTCTCCTCCATTGAGAAAAATTATCATTTAAACCTACCCTCTGTTTTCTATCTTATAACCAATTCCTATTCCATAACTGAACTTTGCCACCAATCCCATGACACTTTAATTTTCTCAGGAGCCTCTCGTGAGGAACTTTATCAAAAGCTTTCTGAAAATCTAGATACACTATATTAACTGGCTCACCATTATCCACATGTTTATTCATACCTTCAAAGAAGTCAGGCAAATTGGTGAGGCAAGATCTCCCTCGGCTGAACCCATGCTGACTTTGTCTCATTAAATCATGTTTGTCTACGTGTTCCACAATTTTATTTTTTCTAATCGTTTCTACCATTTTGCAAGGCACTGAAGTGAGGTTTACTGGTCTGTAATTTCCCGGATCTCCCCTAGAGCCCTTTTTAAAAATCAGCGTAACATTGGCACTGGGCTTCCAAAGTTTTACTTGAGGTCCACGATTTTCCTTCATATTTTAGTTTCACATCGGCTTTTTTTCTTTTAAACTCAGATTCCTCTGAACCCTGAGGAAGATGTTTTAATCGAACTACAGCCCGGGCTGGGTCCCCTTTTTTTTAAAGTATATGTGAATTCTAGTGTTGTCATTTTATTAACTGAATAAACGCCTGCATCAATTACTTCTCTTCCACAGGTTTCACCATATTTACTGTGGGTTTTCTTTTGCTTGTTGACCCAGTGAATAGTGAAAGCCAGTATTTTAACCAGTAATCTATTTTAAAATTGTACATTGCTGAGGTGACATCAGGGGGCACCACCATCTTGGGAAAGGAGTGTGTTTCAGAGAGAGTTATATCATATCACTCTGGTGAGGTCAAGCGAATGACACGGGGATTAATTTTTCCCTGTCCCCATGGGAACTAATTTTCCCATCCCATTGAGTTCTTTTCCTGGCCGTGCCCTGGTCCTCATTTGCACAAGCATCAAACACTTTAAAAACATAAGTGTCTGAGGCTTGTGCAGTTAAAGCAGAAGAAAAAGGGATTGGGGGGTATAGATAGGTATAGACCATTGCTCAGGCAATGGGCCTGATGGGCCGCCGCGGAAGCGGACCGCTGAGAAGGATGGACCTATGGTCTGCCTCAGCGGAGGCAACTTCTTATGTTCTTATGTACAGGAATGGGGCAGGGACAAAACTCACGTGAACGGAACGTGGAACTTGAGTTCCTGTGGGAATGGGAAAAATTTGTCCCTGTGATGTCATCAAAAGAAGGAAGCTGGATGGTTCCTCAATTCTAATTGGGTGACACATGGGCTACATAATGAGTGGGTGTGGCCACCTGTCAAAAGTATGTATATCCAGACATCTCAGGTTACTCTTCCCAGGATGTGATAAGAGGAAATGCAAAAGTGGTATTGTCAGAAGTAAGGGGGAAGGGGAGGAATATGTACCTGGCTAGGTGGGAACCCAGGGCGGAGCACCCCTTCCCCTTCCCCCACCCCCACCCCCAGCACATGGCAGTTGACGCTGCCAGACCCAGACCCAGAGCAGGAATTTGATGTCAGAGGCGGTGGGGCCAGTGGACTGCAGACCTGTGACTGCTCCAGCACCCCTGAGAATCCTGCAACTGGAACGGACCACCCCTGCCCCGCCCTTCCTAAACTGTGGGTGAGGGAAAAGGGAGAGAGGGGAGTAATATTGAAGTGTGGAGGGATGTGGGTATGGCTGCAATGTGGAGCTTGAGGAGGTACCTGGATAGAGAGAAAGGACCAAGGGCGAGGGCTGGCTAAGACTTGATGGGAAGGACAATGAAGGGATGGGAGCCTTCCTGGGGCGGGCAGGAGGGGCACTGGTGCTGATGCTGCAGGGATGCCGCAGTGAGTTCCGGGGGCGCCTCCTGATTGGCCGCCTCTCCCGTGACGTCGGCGCCTATAAAAGCCTGGCAGGACATCGGAGCTCCTGACTCGCCCGCTCGCAGCACCAGACACCAGGCAGGAGCCCCGGGGCAAGCATGAGGGAGATCGTGCACATCCAGGCCGGCCAGTGCGGCAACCAGATCGGCGCTAAGGTAAGGAGGGAGGGAGGGAGGGAGGGGGGTCAGATCTGTGACTGCAAAGTCCGTTCCCTCCCCCTCTCACCCCTAGAACAGATTGTTAAGCAAATTAAACCCCCCCCCAAAAAAAAAAAAAAAATCCTGCTGTCCCTGGGTGAACAGACGTTTTTAGAAGACCTGCCCTTGCCCCCTTTGTCCCCGGAGGGGTCCCGGTTTTACTCTGCTGCAGTGCTGCTGAGCCACACCCCAAGAATGCAGAGCTGCGAATGAACAAAGGCAAGAGCCGAGCCTAGAGCTTAGGCCAGGCCTAGGGACGCCTAGTCTGCCTGCAATGTGCTCAGGAAAGAGGAGGTGCTGAAGTATTCCCGTTTTCCCAAAGGTTTCCCTTCTTTTCAGAATCCATGGTTGTGGTAAATGTCTCTAGATCACTCCTAGTCCTCCCTGAAATCCTTTCCTTGTTTTGCCTCCCCGCCCCCAAATACAAAGCAAATGTGGGTTTTGTCTGTTCTTCCCATGAGACTGTTTGAGCACCTCAGCTTTCTTTCTCATAAGAGTTTCCGGTGCTGACAGAATCCACCCCGGCGTCCCTTCAATCCTAAGGGAAAATGCTGCCATTGTTCATTGGAATCGCATCTATCCAGGTCCCTAATTTGTATCACCTCACAAAGACAAAGATTTTTTGAAGGGAGTGGTCTTCCACGCCCTGGGGTAAGGGAGGGCACAAAGCTCCAGTGACAAAGAGTCAGCCTCATCAGCCAGTCACGGAGCAGGTCAGCTCGAAGCTCTGCACTCCCTAAGGACCAGAGGACTTGGACTGAGAGGGGCCACTGCGTTTAATGATAGCAAATGAAATGGCCTGATTTTCTTTTTTGGGCATGAAAAAAAATCATTGGAATTGGGCTGCAATTTCATCAAAGCATGTATAACAGTCTTATTTGTATTTGTATTTGTCATCCCTGGCTTTTACGATTATGTAATACGCATTGAAATATTGGATATTGCGTAAAATCAAAATTTAATAAACTTGAAACTTGAAACTCTGGCTACACTGAAGACGGTGAAGACTTCCCATGACATTATAGTGATTATTATATGTGCCTTCCTGTATGATTTGTTTTAAATTACTTCCCTTCTGACTCTCTTTTAATATCAAGGGAAGGTGAGACGGGTAAAGCAAGAGATTGTCTCGATCCCCAGGGCTCCTTCTACCAAAGCTCTCTGACAAACATGTTCCAGTGTTATTACTTTTGTTTTTTTAAAAAGTTCCCAACCAGTTTCAACTTTCTACAGTCCTCACTTGTAGATATTGTCCAGTTTTTGAAGATAGAGGAGGCAATATATGCAAATAGTTTGTTTTGTTACTAGTATTTTAGCCCGTTACATTAATGGGTGCTAGAATATATGTCTGTCTGTCTTTCTTTATTTCTGTCTCTCTCTCCCGCCCACTGTCTGTCTCTCTCCCTGGCCCCCTTTGTTTGTCTGTCTTTCTGTGTCTCTCCCTACCCCTGTGTCTTTCTTCTTTTCTTTCTGTCTGCCTTCCTCCCGCTGTCTGTCTTTCTTCCCCCCCCCCACTTCCCTGTGCAGCAGCCACAGCAGCATTCCCTCCCCTCCATGTCCCTGTGCAGCAGCATTTCCCCCCACCCTACTTCCCTGTACAGTAGCATTTCAATCCCCCCCCACTTCTCTGTGCAACAGCCACAACAGCAGCATTCCCTCCCCCCACACCACTGCCCTGTGCAGCAGTAGCGTTTCCCTTATCCCCCCCCTTCCCTTCCCGCGGTCCCGACAAACCTGCCGATTCCAGCAGCATGTGCAGCACTCTACACAGGCTGCTTCGGGGCCTTCTTCTGCCCTGATTTACTCTGGCACGTCCCTGATGACATAATCAGAGACATGGTAGAGCAAATCAGGGCAGTAGAAGGCCCCAAAGCAGCGTGTGTAGAGTGCTTCAAACGTTGCTGGAATCAGCAGGTTTGGAGTCAGGACCGCGAAGAACGTAGCGGCTGGAGTGTTTTGTTGGCGCTTCCCTTCCCGCCCCACGAGGTGTCGCCGCGGCTCCTCTCAATCCCTGCCAGCGTCAGAAGCCTTCTCTGACGCTGATGCGGTTGGTGAGAGAAGCCAAATATTGTGGAGAACAGGGAGTCCAGCACTGGCGGCCAGTCCTGTCGGCGAGTGTAGGTAGGTGCTGGGAAGAAGTAAGGCTGGGGACTCGCGCATGCGCACTCCTGCGACCACAGACCTATGGATCATGGAAGAACACGGTTAAGAGTGCGCATGCGCGGCTAGGGTTTTATTATATAGGATACCAAAAGCCTTCTGAGGAGCGTCTCAATCATTGGGAGCCATTGTGAAGCCTTTGTCCATTCAAGGGTGTAATAAGCTTATATCATTGGTCCCCAACCCTGTCCTGGAGGATCACCAGCCAATCAGGTTTTCAGGAGAGCCCTAATAAATATGCATGAGAGATATTTGCATATAATGGAGGTGACAGGCATGCAAATCTGCTCCATGTATATTCATTAGGGCTAGCCTGAAAAGCTGACTGGCTGGTGGTCCTCCAGGACAGGGTTGAGGATCACTGGCTTATGTCGCAGATCATGCTAGCGTCTCATCTGCTGGAAGGTAGGATGTAGCTTCTGTTTTCAATCCAAAAACAATGTGGCTTTGAAACAGTTCATTTCTAAAGTGCAACTCCTCCTGCTCAGTGTGAGGGATGGTCACTGAACCTCTTCCTACTGGATGTGAGGATTAGTTACTGAAACTCCTCCTGCTCATTGTTAAGGCTGGTCACTAAACTTCCTCCTGCTCTGTATGAAGACCTGTTGCTGGACTTCCTCCTGTTGGGTGTGAGGCCTGGTAAGTTCACTCACTCCCTACTCTCAGAAGTTCTCACTCAAAACCTTTTCACACAATGGCCGAATTGCAGCACTGGAAATAGAAACATAGAAAATGACGGCAGAAAAGGGCTATAGCCCACCAAGTCTGCCCATTCCAATTAGCCTCCCCCCAGAGTTCGCTCCCTTAGAGATCCCACATGAGTATCCCATTTCTTCTTAAAATCCGTCACGCTGCTGGCCTCAATCACCTGCAGTGGGAGTCCATTCCAACGATCCACCACTCTCTCGGTGAAAAAGTACTTCCTGGAGTCGCTATGAAATTTCCCTCTTCTGATTTTCAGCGGATGCCCTCTGGTTGTCGAGGGTCCCATGAGACAGAAGATATTATCGTACGTGAGATCCTTGAGCCCCAGGACCATCTTGGTCGCCATTCGCTGAACTGACTCGATCCTCAGTATGTCCTTACGGTAGTGTGGTCTCCAGAACTGAACACAGTATTCCAAGTGAGGCCTCACATGGATCTGTACAACAGCATCATGACTTCAGGTCTCCTGCTGACGAATCCTCTACGGATACAACATATCATCTGTCTTGCCCTGGAGGAAGCCTTCTCCACTTGATTGGCAGTCTTCATGTCCTCACTAATAATCACCCCTAGATCGCGTTCTGCCTTGGTGTCAACTAAGGTCTCACCATTCAGTACATAATTTCTGCGCGGATTTTTCTTTCCCAGGTGCATTACCTTGCATTTTTTAGCATTGAAGCTTAGCTGCCAAGTAGTTGACCATCCTTCCAGCAGCCGTAGATCGTGTGTCATATTATCAGGTAATAAGCTTTTGCCTATTATGTTGCAAAGTTTGGCGTCGTCAGCGAATAGTGCTTCCCTTCCTTTAAGTCCTTGTATCATATCTCTTATGAATAAATTGAATAGAATTGGGCCCAGGACCGAGCCCTGCGGCACCCCACTGATCACGCTCGACGCCTTGGATGGGGTACCGTTCACCACCACCCTCTGAAGTCTACCGTTTAGCCAATCTCCAACCCATGCAGTTAGAGTGCTTCCTAATCCTATCGATTTCAATTTGTTCAATAGCCTTCTGTGTGGGACGCTATCAAATGCTTTACTGAAGTCCAAATATACCAAATATACCACGTCCAGTGACTCTCCGGCAATACATCTGACAGAGCTGCCTATGGGAGTTGGTAGACAGGTGTAACAAAGAGGCCACATGAATCATTTCTGATTCAATGGGGAGGAATAAAGAAAGATGAGGGTAAACATAAAAGAGGTTTCAGGGTTGAGACAGAAATCCCGATGAAGAGCTGCCTGACTTGACTTCAGTTTCTCAAAGAATCTCATATTGCACATAATTCTCCATGAAATAAAAGATCTTGCCAGGTTTTCCAGAGAAGTAAAGATGAAGAAGGAAGAGGGGAGTTGCAGTGGGAATCCAACCCGGGAACTAACCATTGAAATGCTCTTTTTTTCGTTGTGTTCTGTATCTATGGATTATGTTAATGACCATTTCTGCTCACTCTCTCTGTCTCCTGAGAGTAGTTTTGAGGACTTCAGTGTTCTCAAAGGCTGCATTTAGTTTTCCCTGTCTAATTTGCACTTTCATGATTGGAAGAGTGGCCTTGTGGGTTCAAGCCCCGTGCTGCCGCTTGTCATCCTGGGTAAGTCACTTAATCCCCCAGTGTCCCAGGTACATTAGATAGATTGTGAGTCTGCCAGGACAGATAGGGGAAAATGCTTGAGTACCTGAATGTAAACCACCTGGACAGCTCCATTGATAGGTGGTATATAAATAACTTAAATAAAATAAAAAGTTTAATTCCCACTGCAGCTCCTTATGACTCTGGGCAAAAGTCATTGAACACTTCATTGGCCCAGGTACAAATTAAGTACCTGTCTAAAAAATAGGTCAACCACTTTAATTGTAAGCACACAGAAAAAGTGGTATATCAAATCCCATCTTCTTTATCACATGATGGCCTTTGGAACAAAGCGGCTTCTCCAAGTAGTGTGTTTCAGCACCATGGCCAGCTCCCTCTGAATCAAGTCACAAAAGTTAAGGGCCAGATTATCTGGCAGTAGGCAGGTCTTAGTAACTGTAGGACCCTATGCAGATCAGTTCAGTGGACCCCTGCCTGGATCCACCCCATCCTGCCCCTGCCTCACCTAGCCCCTGCTGGCAAGAATTTTTTTTAATTTTTTTTTTTTTAATGACATTTCAACTAAAGACAAACCAAAAATAACTCGTACAGAAAAACTGATTCAAATAAGCACAATTCTATCACAGGAAACCTAGTATCAAGCCCCCCAAAAATCAGCCATCTGGGTACATCACTGAATACAATATAAAAACATTTGTGATGCACTTATCCAAAAGCTAACATATTTCAGTTAATACATAAAACACTTTTTCTACCTTTGTTGTCAGGACATTTTGTTTTTCCATCATCTTGGTCCTAGTTTCTCTTTTCTGTTTTCTTGTCCGTCTTCTGCAAATTCTCTTTCCAGTGTCTGCTGTCTATTTTTCTTTTCTCTCGTGTTCCACTCCCTCACTACACCTGTCTTTAAAATACTGATTTTCTTTTTCAGCTCTTTCCTCCCTTTTTTCTGCCTCTGTCCACCCAAATTTTACCCACTTTCTCACCCTTTTCCTTCTTTTTATTTTTCAGCTACCTATCAATTTTCCATCTCTTCTCAGTCCCTAACTCTCCCGTTTCCCATTTCACTCTATCCCAGATTTCTATTTCCTTCCATCTACTCCCTATTACTATTCTCCTCTCACTAATTTTCTTGCCATCCCTTTTTTTAACTCTCCCATATGGTTCCTACCATTTCCAGAATTCTCTCTCCCTTTCCCCACTCATGTAACCCACCCTTCTCTCATTGTCTGACATCTCCCTGTCCCATTCCTTACATCCCCTAACATCTTCCTGTCCCATCTCGCTTCCCTCCTGCCTCCGCTTCCCTCCTGCCTCCCATGGGTCCATCTCTCTTCTTTTCTCTCCAAATCCCCCATGGTCCAACATTACGTTCTTTCTTTTCTGGATTTCTTCTCTCCCTCCCCTTTGATGCTGAACAATGGGATAGAAAGAGATGCATATTTCCCTCTCTTTCACCCCCAGACCAAACATTTCTTCCTCTCTCCCCAGGTCATCTTTTCTCTTTCTATTCCAGACTGCCCTCCCATCCAATTTCTCTCCTCATCACCCACAGGTCCACTATCTATCCTTTTCTCTTCCCAACTGCCCTCCTATTCCATATCTCTACTTCCCTCTCTCCTGGGTCCACCATATATCCTTTTCTCTTACCAACTGCACTCCCATATCTCTTCCCCCTACCACTCCTGGGTCCCCACTCACTTTCTCTTTCTAACTGCCCTCCCATCCAGTCTCTTTGTTCCCCTCCCTCCACCACATCACCCTCATCCTTATCCTCTCCTTTTCTCTTTCCTCCCTCCATCCCCTTATCCACCCTCTCTTTCTCCCTCCCTCTTCTCTATTTCCATGCCTATCATTTCTGTCCCTTCACCTTTCCCTACTCCTGATCTGGCTTTTCCTCCTCTCTTTGAACCCCTTCCCTGGCCTACTTTAAACAAAAAAAAACCCAGCTGCTCCAGGGGGCCCCCACGAACTGGCATGTCTTTCCCTTCTTTTTATCGCCATCTAAGGTCTCCCTCACCCTCCCGCTCCACTTTTAAAATATATTCTATGTGTGGGGCTGCTGGCAGCAGCAGCTCTGATCCCTTGCTGTAGGCCTTCCGAATGCTGTCCCTCTGCCAGGGTCAGCCTCTCTCTGATGCAACTTCCTGTTTCCTGGGCAGTGTCAGAAGGGCTGTTAACAGTATATCAAGAGTCGCTGCCACTGGTGATCCCCCTTCTACAACTCCCCCCCCACAACGACTTCCCCACCCCCCAATTACCCCACTCCCTAACAACCCCATATTCCAAAACTACCTCCCCACCCAACAATTCAGCTCCTAAATCTACTCTGCCAACTACTTCCACCCCCTAATGACCCCTCCAAATATCTCCCTATAACCAGCTCCCCTCACGCCTGACATTTACCCCAACTATTGCCACAACTAGACCCCTCCTCACATCCACTACACTTCCACAACTACTCACCATTTCTCAAGTATCCTCAAATCTCAAACGTATCCCTCCAATCCCACCCACAAAACTATCTCAGTGCCTAATTCTATCCCTCACAATTAGCATTTCAAAAATGCACCTACCCCTCAATAAGAACATAAGAATAGCCTTACTGGTCAGACCAATGGTCCATCCAGCCCAGCATCCCGTCTTCATGTAGGCCAATCCAAGTCATAAGTACCTGACAAAAACCCAAATAGTAGCAGCATTCAATGCCACTGATCCAGTGGCCTCCCCATATCTGTCTCAACAGTAGTTTATGGACTTTTCCTCCAGGAACTTGTCCAAACTTCTTTTTAAACCAGCTACACTATCCGCTTTTACCACAACCTCTGGCAATGCATTGCAGAGCTTAACTCCTCTCTGAGTGAAAAAATATTTCCTCCTATTGGTTTTAAAAAGAATTTCCCTGTAACTTCATCGAGTGTCCCCTAGTCTTTGTAATTTTTAACGGAGTGAAAAATCGATCCACTTGTACCCGTTCTACTCCACTCAGGATTTTCTAGACTTCAATCATATCTCCCCTCAGCCGTCTTTTTTCCAAGCTGAAGAGTCTTTCCTCATACGAGGTGAGTTCCATCCCCTTTACCATCTTGGTCGCTCTTCTTTGAACCTTTTCTAGTGCCGCCATATCTTTCTTGAGATAAGGAGACCAGAATTGAACGTAATACCTTCCATTTCAAAACTACCCCATGTACCCCACACCCATCCTAACCGCCTATCTCTAAAACTACCCCCCACCCCCATAAGGAAAACTGTTCCCTACCCTTCTCCTCCCTAAGTCAAACACACACTGAGACAACACAGCTACACACACAGACTGTCCAGGCTGAGGGAACTTCACTGGTGAACTCCACTATGTAGGATGGTGCAATTTTAGCTTGCATGAAAAAAGTGTCTGTGAGTCTTCTTATTGAACCAACATATAGATTTCCCGCTTTGTTTTGAATTATCTTATGAAAAATTTGAATACTGAAAATTAATTTCTTTAATGCAACTTGAAGAAGATTTAAGCAGCCAATTCTTGGCCTTGGTGAGGATATTTCTAGTCTTTTGCTAAAGAGTCTGAATGTTTTTTTGCTTTGTTATTTTACTTTCCTATCAGTATTTTGGCATTCTTTCCCTTTCCCTTTTAACTGTATGTCAAATAAGGCAGGTGAGACATGTTTAAATAAATGGCAAAGAGAAATGAGATTCTAGCAGGATTGCTATTAATTCTGTGCAGGAGATGGTGATGTATCTGACAGCTTGGGTCGCTTGATTGGGGACAATCATTTTCCATACTTTTGACTGTGTCACTTTTTTTCAATGTTTCCTCTTAGTTCTGGGAAGTGATCAGTGATGAACATGGGATAGATCCCAGCGGAAACTACGTGGGAGACTCTGATCTACAACTGGAAAGAATCAGTGTCTATTACAATGAAGCTTCCTGTACGTACCAGCTGTTCATACCTACCACAGTGGTCCTGTACCATCCTCGGTTCTTCCACTAGTCCCTTTTGTCTGTCCTACTGTACTAAAAGTCCCCTCCCCTCTCCCAGGGCTGACCCTGCCATTAAGTGAACTAGGCATCAGCCTATGGTGGCAGTACATGTAAGAGTCTTTATTTTGCTGTTGCCCTCCCCCCACCCCCACATTCTCCTGCACCAACCCTGAGTGAGCACTGCACTGATCCTTTAAGTACAAGCCTGTGCTAAAGAGCTGCCATGTCTTCCACCCCCCACCCCACCACCCAACAGAAAGTCTGCCTCATAAAGGTACAGGACATATCAGTAAGGGCCTTCACATCCCTTACTCATCTTTAAAGGGCTAGTGCAGGACATAGGATAGAAATAGGAGATGAGATATCGGACAATTGGGTTGGGAGGAGGGAATAGAGAGAGGAAGGGGAGATGAGGTGCTGGGCAACTGGGGTGGGGAGGATAGAGAAAGGAAGGGGAGATGCTGGCCACCTTGGGGGAGGAAGAACAAATGCTTGCTAAGACTGGAGAAGGGCAGTAGAGAGGGGAAGGGAGAACTAGAAAGGAGAAGGGGAGATGTTGGCCATGAGGAG
Source organism: Geotrypetes seraphini (assembly GCF_902459505.1). Lineage (NCBI taxonomy): Eukaryota > Metazoa > Chordata > Amphibia > Gymnophiona > Dermophiidae > Geotrypetes > Geotrypetes seraphini. The sequence goes on along the minus strand of NC_047087.1, from coordinate 6,672,299 downwards.
GAGGGAAGTGGAGAGGGGAAGAGAGAAATAGGAAGGAGAAGGGGAGATGTTGACCATGAGGAGGAGGGTAGTGGAGAGTGGAAGGGCAGATGCTTACCATGGATGGGGGAAATGTAGAGAGGGAAGGGGAAATGCTCAGCTATTAGAATCTTGAGTCCCTCCTGGAGGTTTGCCTAGGGCATCCAGCCCTGACCATCCCACAGTTGGTATCCCTTGTGTTTCCTTTCTCATTCCTATTTGTGTGATCATGTAGCTCACTTGCTCTACCCACTGTCTTTTTGCCTGTTGAGGAGAGCGTAAAGCGTGAATCAGTGAGGACTTCCTCTTCTAGAGGGGCAGTTGGGATGAGGCTTGCCCTTCTCTCACTGCATTTGCTCTTGGGATGAATGAGAGACTCGTTTGCTGTGGCATTGCTCAGGCGTCTTTTCACTGTGTTTTTCTTCAGCATACAAGTATGTTCCTCGTGCAATCCTGGTGGACTTGGAGCCAGGCACTATGGACAGCGTCCGCTCAGGGGCCTTCGGACACCTCTTCAGACCAGACAACTTCATCTTTGGTAAATAGAAGCAGCAGGTCATCTCTTCTGTCCACGTCCATTTGTCCGTCCTCTTCTCATCATTTAGCCCAAACTTGCGCACACAAAACTGGGCAGACAATTCAATTGAGTATCGAGCAATAATTAGACAGCAACAAGCAATTACTGCAGCTAGTTGGCTTCAATTAGGATGTGTGCAAGCATTTAACTGAAAAGAGGGTTGGGGGGCGTTCACTCCAGATGCGCTCAGTAGGATCCACACCAGATTCCGGCTGCTGTAAATCCTAACACCCAAATTCAGTGCAGATTCTGCTGCTACCCGGTATTCAGTTAGCAGTGCGTAAAATAGCGCTTGGCATGAATTTTTATTGGCTCCCAAATTTGGGCACCATTTACTGAATCCAGACCTTATTTCCCATACCTTGTTCTCATTCTGGAGCTCAAATGGGTTAGAGCAGCGTCTCGCATACTTTTCTGTCCGGCGGCACACTAAATCCAGTGCCCCAGCTGGAAGGCACCTGGAAGTCGACGTGATGATGTCACACGCATGCGTGATGTCATCGCGTCAACATCCACACACGCGCGGAGGTCCGCAACCCCACCGTTACAGAGATCCAGGAGGTGCGGGGAGAAGAGGAGAGACGCCGGCCAGGAGGAGAGTCAGATGGGCCAGCTGACTTCCTACAGGAAGTGCCTCTCGCCGCAAGAGGCACAACCTGTGGGCAGCCAGCCGCCGTGGACGACTTTCCTCCTTGCCAGTATGTCGCAGAACACCAGAAATTTCAGGAGGCACACAGTGTGCGACCCACTGGGTTAGACAGAAGGAGACAACATTTTAGCATTGTGCTGTATTATGTCCTTCTACACAAAAGAAGCAGATCCAAGCCCAAGTGGAGCCCTTTCTTTAAAGCACCCCATGTGGACCACATTTTGCCCTGTCGATTTCTATGTCCTGTGCTGCAGCTGTAAAGGGAACAGATTTGCTAAGCTGAGCGCTAGGATGTTCTTCTGAGCAATTGCAACACACTACATAGGGTGTATTTGAACCCCTGATGCAACGTAATCCGTGTTGGCTTCTTTAAAGAAAGGATTCCTTAGGAATAATTTCAAATAAAGGACTTACTGTATTTTATTATACATTGGACTTGAATCCGGTCATTTTGCTGCAGATCTTTGCGGCCTCTTTGTGGACTATTTTATCCTTACAAACTACTCCTCCTATTTATTATTTCTATAGCGCTGAAAGGTGTACGCAGTGCTGTACATTTTAACATACAATAGACAGTCCCTGCTCAGAAGAGCTTACAATCTAATCTAATATCTAATATAATTACAATCTAATACATACAACCTTATATTTATCCAGATCATTTGTAAGACTTAATAACATAACATAATTAAGAATTTCTATACTGCATTTCTGGTAAGTTCTATGAGGTTAACAAAATTAAAAAACATATAAAAAAGAGTATATCAGAAATTGATTAATTGTTAAACAGATTATGTCTTCAATTGCTTCCTAAAAGGGCAGTATGACACGGAACTTAATAGCATTGGTTTCCAATCTCTATCCCGAAGGGCCGCCTGATGTGAAAAGAGACGTTCATGATATTTTTTGTAGCTGATGGAAAATCAAAATGATTGTGGGATCTTTGCGAATGTTTGGACTGAACAATAGAAAATGAATCAAATAAGTAATTGGGTGCTAAACAGCCAAACTTTAATTTAAGCCCAGTGACGTTCCTGATAGAAAGGGGCCACATGGTCAGACATCTTCAAGCCATAAATCTGACACACCGTAGCATTTTGGACTATTCGCAGTCTACATAGATTCTTTTGTGTGCCTGAAAAATACACTATCGTTACAGTAATCCAGTAAGGTGGAAACAATGAAAAAATACGTATGGGTGTGTGCGCTCACCTGTCCATATATAGCCCCGTTTTAGAAAAGTCAGGATGTCTCCAGGTTCAGTTGCGTTTTAGAATAGAATCTGCTGACATAGAAGCTCCTTTAAAATACAGAGAAGTGGACATTTGTGCAGTATAAACATCCATTTGATGCATAAGCAGTTAGCTTTGCAATCTTGCACGGTCTGTGTCCCATCTATGGCCATTCAGTTGAGGTTAGGCTGGGATGGTTTAGGTGGGCTGGAGTGAGCTTTGTCACTCCAGTGGATGGAACCTAAGCATAGTACCGGGTAGAGCTAAGAAAAAGAGCAATTTACATGAAATCATGAAATTATAGAGAGTGTATGTTTGGGCATTTATTTGCCATCATTTACTATGTTACTTAAAAACACAAACTGCTATTATCCCAGTTCTGTCACAGTGACCTATGTGCTTGCCAGTTTGGCATCAGGGGGGGGGGGGGGGACAAAAAACCACTGAGCGATTAAGGGAGCAAATTCCCCTGATCTCCCCAGAGCAGTTCAGTTCAACATTGATTTTTTAGGTCATAGACATTTAGTCCCCTTGTGAAATAGAGAAGAACTGGGTCATTCTATCAATGCGCCTACATTAGACACTTCCTAGTGACGCCTAAGTCCAAGATCCAGGCCCATTTTTATTTTTTAATTGGCTTAGTTGGCATGGTAATTGACCACACCGGTTTTCAGCCAATCAAAAAAAATGAATTTAAAAGTTTGGCGCCACAACTCTTAGGATGCCTAGCGATGTCTAAGTGGAGGCACCTCCCACACCTATGGATGCTTGACGCCTATGTTTAAAAGTAGGTGTGATTGACTTAGGCGTCGTTAGGCGTCCGACATTGGTTGAGTGAAAAGCTGGCCTGATGGAGCATCACCTCTATCTGGGCGCCTAGCAATACCTAAGTGTGGCTCTATAAACAGCGCCATTTTTTGATTGACAACCGTGCCAAGCGGCACCATTTAAATGTCTATTAACTTACCATTATATTCCACAACATAAAGGAAAACGCAACCCCATGTATAATCAAACAGAAAACAAGAACAATTGGGGAAGGAAATGGACACATCAGTCTTTAGAACAACTGTACTTTATTATTCATTCTCAAACTATTGAAACAAGTACAGATGTAAATGTTGGCCACTTAGGAGAATCCTTAGGCCTTTTTCTTAGACCCAACACGGTCAGAGTTTCGGCTTACAAAAGCTTTCTTCAGGTCTCCAGTAGATGGCACCAATGTAATGGAAATCTAAAAAAGATAGCTCTAAGCATATGCTGTGAAATTGATCACTTGTTCAAAACGATAAACCTGTTGGTTACATATGAAGTTTCCAGTGACAAACTGGACCAGGTTTATCGTTTTCAACAAGTGATTGATTTCACAGCACATGTTTAGAGCTATCTGTTTTAGATTTCCATTACGTTGGCGCCATCTACTGGAGACCCCTGAAGAAGGCTTTTGTAAGCCAAAACGCTGACCGTGTTGTGTCTAAGAAAAAGGACTAAGTAGGCTCCTAAGTGGCCAACATTTATATCTGTACTTGTTTCAACAGTTTGAGAATGAATAATAAAGTACATTTGTTCTAAAGGCTGATGTGTCCATTCCCTTCTCCATTGTTCTTGTCTTCCCAGGCCATTGTATCACCCAAAACACATCCAGATCATGTCCCCTTGGCATTTGCACACACTTGAGTTTGAGAAATGCATAGCCCAGCTTTGGAAAATGGGGACTTAGATGTTTACGCAAGATAGACCATTTCAATGCTGGTTGAAGCACATTTCAGACATGAATAGGGCCAAAACGTTTTCAATGCTTTATTCATAAGAACATAAGAATTGCCGCTGCTGGGTCAGACCAGTGGTCCATCGTGCCCAGCACTCCGCTCACGCGGCGGCCCTCTGGTAAGAAATGCAATTTATGAAAGCAAGAATAGCAGAGAGCTGCGCTTCTGTCCCTGCTGTAGTGTCTGAGGAACCTAGTTTTGGCCTGGTAATACTCACCCAGCAGTCTGGAGTTTACTTTGCTCCAGGCAAATCAAAATGGTGTATATAATCTTTTGGTTGTTTTGTACCACTAAAGGTTGCAAAATCCCATATAAAGTGCTAGGGGGGTGTAGAATCCCTTTATCAGGAAGAGCACATTATATAAAATGTTGAGGGGGGGTTGTACACTTTATCAGGAGGGGCAAACAATTTAAAGTATTAGAGGGGGGTGGGGAAGATGATGTGATTGGTTCCCTTTCACCCTTCCTCATTGCAGATTCAATAGTGTTGCTAGTACAGATGGGTCAGTACAGTTAGGTCATAGTTACAAGGTCAAGTAGGTCATCATTGGCTTATCATTATGTCCCAAGAGTTGCAAAGTAAGGAAAATTCATTCTTTTCTCTCTAAGATGTCGGATGAGGGTCTTCATTGATAAGTTATTTTCTCTGTAATCTAACTACTTTCACTTCAGTTATCGATATTTATGTGAACTGAGTTGAGCTCCTTTTGGGGACATGATACAGTATTTAAATCCAAGATTTAGATTAGATGTTGGTGGCTGTAAGGACACATTTCACTTTTGTTCTCCTTTTCAGGTCAAAGCGGTGCTGGCAACAACTGGGCCAAAGGTCATTACACAGAGGGTGCTGAGCTGGTAGACTCAGTCCTGGATGTGGTGAGAAAGGAGTGTGAGAACTGCGACTGCCTACAGGGCTTCCAGCTCACTCATTCTCTGGGTGGGGGCACAGGCTCTGGCATGGGCACCCTCCTCATTAGCAAGGTGCGAGAAGAGTACCCCGATCGCATCATGAACACTTTCAGCGTGGTGCCTTCTCCTAAGGTCTCTGATACCGTGGTGGAACCTTACAATGCTACTTTGTCCATCCACCAGCTGGTCGAAAATACAGACGAGACCTACTGTATCGACAATGAAGCTCTGTATGATATTTGCTTCAGAACCCTTAAACTGGCCACGCCCACCTACGGAGATCTCAACCATCTTGTTTCTGCCACAATGAGTGGAGTCACCACCTCCTTGAGATTCCCTGGCCAATTGAATGCAGACTTGAGAAAACTTGCTGTCAACATGGTGCCCTTCCCCCGACTCCATTTCTTTATGCCTGGTTTTGCCCCCCTCACCGCCCGTGGCAGTCAACAGTACCGAGCCTTAACTGTGCCAGAACTCACCCAGCAGATGTTTGATGCCAAGAATATGATGGCTGCCTGTGATCCGCGTCACGGCCGCTACCTGACAGTAGCCACTGTTTTCCGAGGCCGAATGTCCATGAAGGAAGTGGATGAGCAGATGTTGGCCATTCAGAGTAAAAACAGCAGCTACTTTGTGGAATGGATCCCCAACAATGTCAAGGTGGCAGTCTGCGATATCCCACCCAGAGGCCTCAAGATGTCTTCTACCTTCATTGGCAATAGCACGGCTATCCAAGAACTCTTCAAGCGTATTTCAGAGCAGTTTACTGCCATGTTCCGTCGCAAGGCCTTCCTCCATTGGTACACGGGTGAGGGCATGGATGAGATGGAGTTCACCGAAGCCGAGAGCAACATGAATGACCTGGTGTCTGAATACCAGCAATACCAGGACGCCACTGCTGAGGAGGAAGGGGAGATGTATGAGGACGATGATGAAGAATCAGAGATGCAAGGTGGAAAGTGAAGGATCGAGGGGTGATGGGTGGCAGGTCCCCTGGGAAGATTCGGCAACTTCTTCATCGTTCCTTAGTTCCTCCTGTACTCTGCAGTCTCAGAGCCAAATGCTGGGTTGAGGACCTGCTTCTCACTATACCTGATCCAAACCAAGTATTTCTGACCATATTCACCTTCTCCTAAGTTAGTGCCATCCCCTGCTCAGCTGCTCCTGATTTTGACAATTTCAGCTGGCCGAGATTTTTATTTTTTACTAGTTTGTCAATTTTTATTTTTTTTGTAATAGTTAATAAATTTCTTGCTGTCTAGTGTCTCTTGTGTATTTCTTTGGATGCATGCTTGAATGAGTCCTCTTTAATGGTCTAGTGTGAACTGACATTGACATCAGCCCAGAGGTTTGTCGAAATTCCTGCAGAAGTCGCTGAGGCCTTTGTTAAGCTGTGGAGCTACAAGTCTCTGGACGTTGCTTCAGGAGAGGGGAATGGCATTTTCTACACCAACTTCTCACCATGCCACCGAAGGGTGGGTCTTGTGTTACCTGTTTACAAACACTGATATTTTTACAAAAAAAGTCCCAAGCTTGCAGTCCACATGACATGAACTTTTGTCTGATGGGTTACTGGGATAGGCTGCTGATAAGCAGAAACCAATCCTTGGTTTTCTGAATAACTTGACCACCTTCCAAACTGCCACATGGTTAAATGCCTGGCCGTGGATGCTCTGATCCTCACTCCTGAGGTCAAATTTGTACCAGAGTTAGAGAGGAAACTGTGGCTTGCTTTTGCTCAGAATCAAGCCACGAATGATGCATAGTTCCTGTGATAAGCGCAGTCCTTTCTAACCCCTGTTTTCAAAATGCCTAGACACTATATACATTTATTGGGCTTTTCAATAGCTGCCTTTATCTGGTAGTGATATCTTAGAAACCATGAAAAGTTGTGCTGAAGCAGGACATCGACCTTACAGGGTTTGGCAAAATATCTTACATTCTTTGAGACAGTCACTGAGATAGTTTCCGCCTCTGACTCAATGACCGTCATGACTGACAGAAAATGAAAGGCTGAGTCATTTGTCAAGGCCAGACAAGACTCTCACTCACTGATTTGAGGTCAGTTCTCTCCCTTTCATCCATAGAAACATGATGGCAGATAAAGGCCAAATGGCCCATCCAGTCTGTCCGTCTGCAGTATCCACTGTTTCCTCTTTACCCTTCCCATCATTCCTGCTATCAGCAGGTAACGTGGCTGAGCTTTGCAAGACCTTTTTGGAAGGGCAGAGGGGATGTGCAAACTCTGTAATTTGGGGAAGTCTGACTTTCCTTTCTCTTTTTAATCAGAGTGGAGAATGATTTTCAGAATCAGGGCCTCGAAGCTATACACATGGCGTTGCCAGCTCCACGTTCCTTGTGGGTTTTAACATGTTACATTACTGTTTTTGAACACTGATAAGACCCTAAACAGCTGAAGGGACAGATTAAGGCATCACTGCCAAAGTCAAGAGAGACTAATGAGCCAGGCTGCAAATAACTCAGAGGACAGTAGCCCATGGCTGGCTTTCTTGATGTGTTTCTTTTCTTTTTTTTAATTCTTTATTCGTTTTTTAATCTTACATCAAGTGTACAATTAATAAAACATTTGAGATTAAATACATCATTTGAATTTTTCCTAGTATAACATCAAATACATAAAATATTCCCTTTCCATTCATATTTAATCAAAAATATACAAATATAAATATTCTTTCCTATTGATTAAACCTTCAGTAAAATTTAGACACCCCCTCCCCCCAATAGAAAATGGTATCTACTCATTGCAGTAAGTTGTCAATGGCCCCCAGATCTTTTTAAATTTATTATAATTCCCTTTTGATGTTTCTTGATAAACGAGGGCTGCCTTGCTTGCGAGCCACCATCTTAGTCTCAGCCTCTTCCAGAGTGACAGTGGCATAGGTTAGCTACACAACCCCCCCCCCCCAAAAAAAAAAACCCAAGCACAAGGTACTTCAAAGAAAACAAATTGATGCTTATTAGGAAAAAGGACAGGATTGGGGGTAAAACTTTCTATACTCATGACGCTGAATACCACAGTAAAAATAATGTTAAAATTTTTTAAATGTTTTATTTAAGTTTCCAATACAATAACACAATAAACGATAGAGTTGTATATACAACCATACACCTTCAAAAAAAAAAATAATTCTGCCATATCAAGTAAACAGCTAGATCATCACTCCCCCAACTTTCCCCAAAGCAATCCCCAACCCTGCATAACCTGAAGAAAAAAAAAAGTATTAATGGTGAATATAGGGGGTCCTAAAACACAGCACTCTGGGCAGACAGTGTTTGTCACAGCTGAAGTGCGAAAATGCCGACTGAGAGGGAAAGAGGAAGGGGCTGCTTACAATCAAAGAGGTTTACATATTATATACAGATACTTACTTTGTACCTGGAGCAATACAGGGTTAAGTGACTTGCCCACAGTCGAAATTCCTCTCATTCTGCTTATATGGGAGAAGGGTGGACGTCATCGCTCTTCAAAGGATACTGGAAGCTCCAGTCAGGCCAGTCAGGTTGTCTCTGGTTGGGATAAAATGAATCAATACTGAATCCAGTGGCAAGCAGGAACTGAAGCAGCACGTCGGGTCACAAGGCCTTGGACATGAGACTTAAGCAGTAGCGTACCAAGGGGGGGGGGGGGGGCGATCCGCCCCGGGTACAAGCCCTGAGGGGGTGCTCCCGGCCTTGGCGTTCAGTCCCCCCCCCCGAAGGACCGCTCACTCCCCTGGCCTTCCCGCACCACCTACGAAGCAGCCCGCAGCAGGATCGCGATGCCAGCGATCCCTGCGCTGCTTCGGCGCTGCTTCCTCCGCCGCGGTCCCGCTCCTCCTCTGACGTCAGGCTGGAATAAAAGAACCAAAGTCGGCAAACTGAGGAGGGTAAGCTTGGTTCTGAGGTGATTCAGCCGTGCACTCGAGCGGTGGCGGCAAGTGCAGGCTGGAATAGATAATACAGACTTAGGTTATCTAGACATGCAAATAATTAGGTTGACCAGTCATGCAAATACTTATCAGTTTGACCAGTGGAAGGAGGCTTCTTTTGTTCCGCTCAGACGCTTCACAAAGGCATGTGCTAAGGCACAGGCACCTTTGCCCTGCGCCTTAGCCGGCGCGCCGTTCACTCCTCTGAAATTTAAACTGTTCCCAACAGGCCTGGGATGGGCAGAGCAGGCTCTCACGCCCAGCGGGGACGGGGCAGGAATGAGGCTTCGAGGCTGAGCTGGACCCCTACTGCTGGAGTCGCTAACGGGCGTTTTCCCTCTGCAGGTCAGGGCTGGCAAGTTTCCCCACTCTGCAGGTCAGTTCTTCGGCATCGCCGGCAAGGCCTCTCTCTCTTCCCCTGCGGGCCAGGATCCGAGGCTGAGCAACTGCTGGGCATGATGGACCTCAGGTCTGACTCAGCAGAGGCATTGCTTATGTTCTTATGTAACTGCTGACGTCGGGGTTGGTGTGAGCGTCTTTCCCTGCTCTGGCAAGTTCAAATCTGCTCCCGGCAGGCCTGGGATGGGCGGAGCAGGCTCTCATGCCCAGCGGGGACAGGGCAGGAACAAGGTTCCGAGGCTGAGCTGGACCCCTGCTGCTGGAGTCGCTAACAGGCTTCTTCCCTCTGCAGGTCAGGGCTGGCGAGTTTCCCTGCTCTGAAGGACAGTCTCTGAGTGAAGAATTCCTTACATTCATACGGAATCTATCCCCTTTCAATTTTAGAGAGTGCCCTCTCATTCTCCCTACCTTGGAGAGGGTGAACAACCTGTCCTTATCTACTAAGTCTATTCTCTTCAGTACCTTGAATGTTTCGATCATGTCCCCTTTCAATCTCCTCTGTTCAAGGGAGAAAAGGCCCAGTTTCTCTAATCTTTCACTGTACGGCAACTCCTCCAACCCCTTAACCATCTTAGTCACTCTTCTCTGGACCCTTTTGAGTAGTACCGTGTGAAGGCGCACCATGGCCCGGTACAGCGGCATGATAACCTTCTCTGATCTGTTCGTGATCCCCTTCTTTATCATTCCTAGCATTCTGTTCACCCTTTTTGCCGCCACACATTGAGTGGACGGCTTCATCAACTTGTCGATCATAACTCCCAAGTCTCTTTCCTGGGAGGTCTCTCCAAGTACTACCCTGGACATCCTGTATTCGTGCATGAGATTTTTGTTACCAACATGCATCACTTTACACTTATCCACGTTGAACCTCATCTGCATGTCGATGCCCATTCCTCGAGCCTGATTATGTCATGTTGCAGATCTTCGCAATCCCCCTGTGTCTTCACTACTCTGAATAACTTTGTATTGTGAAAAGGAAGTGAGGTCACTGAGGTTTGTGGCTTGGTAACAGAAAGCGGCTTACTGGACATCAGATTGTCTCTTTTTACAAACAGGACAGAATTATGGATGGGCAAGAGGGGGCTGCCCAGGGCACAAAGCCCTTTGGGGATGGAAATGTAGCTGAAATATAAGTTTGAGCCTATATTGGAGAAAAGCCAGGAAGAGTGCAGCACTCCTCCTTCAGCCGAGTTTTGGGAGGGGAGGGGGCAGTTGGAAAACACCATTAAAGTCCTGGGAAGTGGCGTACCGAGAGAGGGAGCCAATCTGTCCCAGTTCAAGAGCTAAGGGGGTATACAGCCGGTGCATCGGAACCTCCCTTCTTACTCTGTCTATGCTGCTTTCCTGAACCAGCAGCAGCAAACTTGAAATCCAGCCATCTCGGGGCCTTTGTGGCACCTCCCCATGGTTGCCAGTCCACCCCCTCCGATGTCACTTCCTTGTTCTGGAGCAGAGCTGACAGCCTCAGGAAAGTGCACAAAGGTCCTATGATGACTACTTTTAAGTTTGCAGCTGCGTTGGAAGATGAGGGGGCAGGATACTGCATGGATGTGGGGTGGAGGGAGGGAGGGAGGGAGGGAGCAGATGCTGATGGCAATGGGGTGGATATAAAAGGTCTGAAATGTTTTGGACAATTTATTGACGAAGAGGAGGTTAAAGCCTTCGCAGACCTTAGGGATCAATATCAATTGGAAGAGAAAGATCTCTATCCTTATCTACAGGTGAAAAATTATATCTTGACATATAAGGGGACGCGTAAAGAAGTTTTAAAGAAATCTGAATTTGAAAAGGGTTTAGAGAGCCCAGTTGTAAAAGGATGTATTTCTTGGTTATATAGAATTATACATGATGATAAGGAAGTGAAAACCTCGTATATGAAAGAATGGGAAAAAGATCTGGGGAAGGAATGAATGGTCAATGGATGAGTGGGGACAATTGTAACATCTTTTCCATATAGCTAGAGCAGCCACATTGGTAGAAAATGCTATGAAACTGTTAGTACGATGGTATTAATCAGTAAATATACCAAGGAGGACAATGCTGTCTGTTGGAAAGGATGTGGTGAAAGGGGCACATTCTATCATATGTGATGGAACTGCCAGAAGTCCTGGGAGCAGGTATTTTATGATGTGAGTAAGTTAATTCAGACTCAACTCAAAGCAAATGCTGAAAGGGCACTGTTGGGAGTAGGAGTGGAGGGGTTAACATCCTCTCGATCTGCCATTTATAGCTGCTCAATTGACATTGGCTCAGCAATGGCGTACCCCAAATATACCCACAATCAGAGATATGAGAGACCGTTTAGGAATAGTTTGTGAAAAGTATAGACTATCGGCCCTCTTAAAAAATCAATGGGCGAAATTTAGATATTTGGGAGAGGTATATTAAAATGGAAAAAGAGGGTTTTTTGAAAGATTTGAATTGTACACTATTCTATCCTTATGAATTGGGAACCCAGGTCTTCTGAAAAGGGGGGGAGGGGGATAAGGATTGGGGCTGTTTTAATTGCTGGGATGACAAGATGTGCTAATTTATTAGTCTACTATTTTGAATGTATTCTGTTTTGTACTGAAAATATGGTACTAATATTCTAATTTCTGTTAAAATTATTTAAAAAAAGAATTTAAAAAGGAAATGGGGTGGATAGAGACAGTGGCATAGTGAGGGTAAGTGGCGCCCCTCCCCCGCCCTCTCTGCCGTGCACGCATCCCACTTCTCTTTCCTCGTGCCTTTTTAATTTTCCAGGCGAGAGCAACAGCGCAAACCTGCTGCCCACGTCGTGTTGGCTATGCCTCTGGTGTCACTTCCTAGACCTGGAGCCTGGATGTGACCAGAGAGGTGCGACACCAACACGGGTAGCAAGTTTGTAATGCTGCTCGCACAGGAAAGATTAAAGAGATACAAGAATGAAGGGGGGGGCGGAGAGGAGATTGGGTGCCTGTGCCCTTTACAAAGACCCCCCTGCACCCCCTTATTACGCCAGGGGATAGAGAGGAGACAGATACTGGATGTTAGTGGGGAGGGGAGAGAGAGGGGGAGCAGACGCTGCAGTGTAATAGGTACCACTCTTGACAACCTAAAAGTAACATCATTCAGCTACGCAGACGACATAACTATTCTCCTCCCCTTCGAAACCCAAGACCACACCTCAACAGGACACCTGGAAACAATACTGAACGAAGTAGAAAAAATGGATGACAAACCACAAATTAAAACTAAACTCGGACAAAACCAAATTCTTAATGCTCGAAACAGACAAAAACCCATCCATAACAGACTTAGAAATTAAAGCAACCAAATACCCAATCCAGACCTCACTCAAAATCCTGGGAGTGCTGATAGACAGATGCTGCACTATGCAGACTCAAATCATCAAAACTACCCAAAAAGCATTCTTCACAATGCACAATTTAAGAAAAATAAGGAAATTCTTTGACAAAGAACACTACAGGATCATTGTACAATCCCTGGTACTAGGTCTAGTGGACTACTGCAATATCCTATATCTACCATGCCCCACAAACATGATCAAAAAACTACAGACCGTTCAGAACACAGCTCTCAGACTAATCTACTCCCTCGGAAAATTTGACCACATCACCAATGCCTACCTAGACTCACATTGGCTACCGATTCGAGCCAGAATTCAATTCAAACTGTACTGTCTAATCTTCAAAGTTTTCAACGGTACTGCACCTGCCTATCTAAACGATCGCCTAAACCGTAACCTTCCACCCAGAATAAGAAGAACACTGACACCATTCTCATATCCACCACTCAATGGCACTCATCGTAAAAAGCTTTATGATAACCTCATAGCAACGCATGCAGCAAAACTCGAACCCTCCATCACTAGATTGTTAACCTCAACATCTGACTTCAAAGCATTCCGTAAAGAAATCAAAACGCTGCTCTTCAAAAAGTATTTACAATCTACCTAATCTCCCTCTCCTCTTCCACCAACCAGGTCTGCTCACTCCCTGGCACCATACCATCAATCGACAAAAAATACATATAAAAAATAATAAATAAATAAAAAAATACCTGGAACCTAATTCACCCTACCGAAACCGATTACCTACCAAAGTATGGAAACAGAATATTTGATATGTATAGTAATGTAACCTGATTTATCTTCCATTGTTATTATGTCTACACCCTCACTCTGTCATTAAGTCTATACCCTCAATCTGTATTCTCCAATGTCATGTACCCTCCTGGAAATGTCCAGCTCTCTTCTTATGTAATCCGCTTTGAACCGCAAGGCACAAGCGGAATAAAAATCACTAATGTAATGTAATGTAATAAAATCTGTTTTACTCATGATCTAGGGCAGGTAGATACTTGAGGACCTGGATACTGGACTTGATGGACCTTCGCTCTGTCCTACTAGAGCAGTGATTCCCAACCCTGTCCTGGAGGAACACCAGGCCAATCGGGTTTTCAGGCTAGCCCTAATGAATATGCATGAGAGATTTGCATATGATGGAAGTGATAAGCATGCAAATTTGCTTCATGCATATTCATTAGGGCTAGCCTGAAAACCCAATTGGCCTGGTGTTCCTCCTGGACAGGGTTGGGCACTACTGTACTAGAGTCTCAAAGTCCCTTCTTGAGGGCCGCAATCCAGTCGGGTTTTCAGGATTTCCCCCATGAATCTGCATGAGATCTATGTGCATGCACTGCTTTCAATGCATATTCATTGGGGAAATCCTGAAAACCCGACTGGATTGCGGCCCTCAAGGAGGGACTTTGGGGACCCCTGATCTACACTATATCAGGAGTAGGCAATTCCGGTCCTCGAGAGCCGGAGTCCGGCCAGGTTTTCAGGATCTCCACCATGAATATGCATGAGATGGATTTGCATGCACTGCCTCCTTGAGATGCAAATCGATCTCATGCATATTCATTGTGGATATCGGACCGGAATTGCCTACCCCTGCCCTAGGGCTCCAGACAACGTGGTTCCTCCTTTCGAGCCATTTGAAGGCAGTTGAGGTGCAGCCGCCGAGAAGCGCCTTTTCCTAGAGCCCTGGCAGCTCTTCGGTTCAGGGGCAGGCCGCAGCTAGGCCTCGCGCTTCCGGGGACAACAGGGCACCGCCCCTAGACTTACGTCACGCAGAGCAGCAGCGCTCTGCCCAATGGAAGACAGGCGGAGGGGCGGGGAGATGCGAGAGGAGCACAGGGAGAGGGGAGAAGGCGAGGAGGCGGAGCTGCGTAAGGGCGCGAGGGGCGTGGCTAGAGGGAATGAAAAATGACGAGGGTTGTAAGGTGCAGGAAGAGCGGATTGGGGTAGTGACGAAAGAGTTGGGGGTGTGGCTGGAGGGAAGGGGAGGGGCGAGGCCGCTAGGCTACGGGTAGGATTTGAGAGGCGGAGCTGGGAGGCGAAGAGGGAGAGGGTAGGGCTAGCATTAGAGGCGGAGCTGCGTAAGGGCGCGAGGGGCGGGGCTAGAGGGAACGAGTAATGACGAGACTGCAAGGTGAAGGAAGAGCGGATTGGGGCAGTGACGAAAGAGTTGGGGGTGTGGCTGGAGGGAAGGGGAGGGGCGAGGCCGCTAGGCTACGGGTAGGATTTGAGAGGCGGAGCTGGGAGGCGAAGAGGGAGAGGGTAGGGCTAGCATTAGAGGCGGAGCCAGAGAGGGGCGGGGCGAACCTAGTTAAGGCTGGGTCAGGCTTCTTCCGCGCTCTGGCCTGCAGGTGGCGCTTCAGTCGCTTTCTCCCGGGAGTTGCCGCCGGGAAAGGTCGGCACCGGGGCTGGGCCGCTTCCCGCAGTCGTGCTGTTGGGCGGCTGCTCGGAGCGCCATGCCGCGGTGAGTGCAAAAAGGGGGAGGGGGGCAGGACCTGCAATCGGTCATCCTTGCTATTTCTCACCGGGATGGGGGGGTGATCTGTGCAGGGCCTCACCCTGTTCCTTGGGGGGCAGCAGGTACTCCTTGCTCTTCTCACCCTGAGAGGGATGGGGGGGTGATCTGTGCAGGGCCTCACCTTGTTCCTTGGGGGCAGCAGGTACTCCTTGCACTTCTCACCCTGAGAGGGAGGGGGTGATCATCTGTGCAGGCTCTCACCCTGGGTGCAGCAGGTGATCCTTTCCATTTCTCATGGGGTGATCTGTCCTGACCGAGGGGGAAGGGGGGGCAGGAGCTGCAGCTGCAGCAGGCGATCCTTGCTATTTCTCACCCTGGAGGGGGCAGGGAGGGAATGAAGGAGTGGGGGTGTGATCTGTGCAGGGCCTTACCCTGTTCCTTGGGGGCAGCAGGTACTCCTTGCACTTCTCACCCTGAGAGGGAGGGGGGGGGTGATCATCTGTGCAGGCTCTCACCCTGGGTGCAGCAGGTGATCCTTTCCATTTCTCATGGGGTGATCTGTCCTGACCGAGGGGGAAGGGGGGGCAGGAGCTGCAGCTGCAGCAGGCGATCCTTGCTATTTCTCACCCTGGAGGGGGCAGGGAGGGAATGAAGGAGTGGGGGTGTGATCTGTGCAGGGCCTCACCTTGTTCCTTGGGGGGCAGCAGGTACTCCTTGTACTTCTCACCCTGAGAGGGAGGGGGGGAGTTATCATCTGTGCAGGCTCTCACCCTGGGTGCAGCAGGTGATCCTTTCCATTTCTCATGGGGTGATCTGTCCTGACCGAGGGGGAAGGGGGGGGGGCAGGAGCTGCAGCTGCAGCAGGCGATCCTTGCTATTTCTCACCCTGGAGGGGGCAGGGAGGGAATGAAGGAGTGGGGGTGTGATCTGTGCAGGGCCTCACCTTGTTCCTTGGGGGCAGCAGGTACTCCTTGCACTTCTCACCCTGAGAGGGAGGGGGTGATCATCTGTGCAGGCTCTCACCCTGGGTGCAGCAGGTGATCCTTTCCATTTCTCATGGGGTGATCTGTCCTGACCGAGGGGAAAGGGGGGGGGCAGGAGCTGCAGCTGCAGCAGGCGATCCTTGCTATTTCTCACCCTGGAGGGGGCAGGGAGGGAATGAAGGAGTGGGGGTGTGATCTGTGCAGGGCCTCACCTTGTTCCTTGGGGGCAGCAGGTACTCCTTGTACTTCTCACCCTGAGAGGGAGGGGGGGGGGTGATCATCTGTGCAGGCTCTCACCCTGGGTGCAGCAGGTGATCCTTTCCATTTCTCATGGGGTGATCTGTCCTGACCGAGGGGGAAGGGGGGGGGGGCAGGAGCTGCAGCTGCAGCAGGCGATCCTTGCTATTTCTCACCCTGGAGGGGGCAGGGAGGGAATGAAGGAGTGGGGGTGTGATCTGTGCAGGGCCTCACCTTGTTCCTTGGGGGCAGCAGGTACTCCTTGCACTTCTCACCCTGAGAGGGAGGGGGTGATCATCTGTGCAGGCTCTCACCCTGGGTGCAGCAGGTGATCCTTTCCATTTCTCATGGGGTGATCTGTCCTGACCGAGGGGAAAGGGGGGGGGCAGGAGCTGCAGCTGCAGCAGGCGATCCTTGCTATTTCTCACCCTGGAGGGGGCAGGGAGGGAATGAAGGAGTGGGGGTGTGATCTGTGCAGGGCCTCACCTTGTTCCTTGGGGGCAGCAGGTACTCCTTGCACTTCTCACCCTGAGAGGGAGGGGGTGATCATCTGTGCAGGCTCTCACCCTGGGTGCAGCAGGTGATCCTTTCCATTTCTCATGGGGTGATCTGTCCTGACCGAGGGGAAAGGGGGGGGGGCAGGAGCTGCAGCTGCAGCAGGCGATCCTTGCTATTTCTCACCCTGGAGGGGGCAGGGAGGGAATGAAGGAGTGGGGGGGGTGATCTGTGCAGGGCCTCACCTTGTTCCTTGGGGGGCAGCAGGTACTCCTTGTACTTCTCACCCTGAGAGGGAGGGGGGGGGTGATCATCTGTGCAGGCTCTCACCCTGGGTGCAGCAGGTGATCCTTTCCATTTCTCATGGGGTGATCTGTCCTGACCGAGGGGGAAGGGGGGGGCAGGAGCTGCAGCTGCAGCAGGCGATCCTTGCTATTTCTCACCCTGGAGGGGGCAGGGAGGGAATGAAGGAGTGGGGGTGTGATCTGTGCAGGGCCTCATCTTGTTCCTTGGGGGCAGCAGGTACTCCTTGCACTTCTCACCCTGAGAGGGAGGGGGTGATCATCTGTGCAGGCTCTCACCCTGGGTGCAGCAGGTGATCCTTTCCATTTCTCATGGGGTGATCTGTCCTGACCGAGGGGGGGGGGGCAGGAGCTGCAGCTGCAGCAGGCGATCCTTGCTATTTCTCACCCTGGAGGGGGCAGGGAGGGAATGAAGGAGTGGGGGGGTGATCTGTGCAGGGCCTCACCTTGTTCCTTGGGGGCAGCAGGTACTCCTTGCACTTCTCACCCTGAGAGGGAGGGGGTGATCATCTGTGCAGGCTCTCACCCTGGGTGCAGCAGGTGATCCTTTCCATTTCTCATGGGGTGATCTGTCCTGACCGAGGGGAAAGGGGGGGGGGGCAGGAGCTGCAGCTGCAGCAGGCGATCCTTGCTATTTCTCACCCTGGAGGGGGCAGGGAGGGAATGAAGGAGTGGGGGGGTGATCTGTGCAGGGCCTCACCTTGTTCCTTGGGGGCAGCAGGTACTCCTTGCACTTCTCACCCTGAGAGGGAGGGGGTGATCATCTGTGCAGGCTCTCACCCTGGGTGCAGCAGGTGATCCTTTCCATTTCTCATGGGGTGATCTGTCCTGACCGAGGGGGAAGGGGAGGGGGGCAGGAGCTGCAGCTGCAGCAGGCGATCTTTGCTATTTCTCACCCTGGGGGGGTGATCTGTGCAGGGCCTCACCCTATTCCTTGGGGGACAGCAGGTAATAATAATAATAATAATAACAATTTTTTTATATACCACAGGACTGTGAAGCTCTATGCGGTTTACAACGATTAGAGATGTTACAGATTGAGTGGAATCAATAAAGTATAGACTTGGTGATTGACAGTTCTAGAGATCATTTGTTGAGGACTAAGATTGTATAGGTCAGTTACTTAAGTACTTCAGGAACAGATGTGTTTTTAGGCGTTTCCTGAATTCCCTATAAGTAGTAGACACAAGCAGTTGCTCCAGGTCTTTACCCCATAATGCTGCTTGATGTGAGAAAAGATGTTGGTGATGACTTTTAAATTTACAACCTCTAACCGATGGAGAAACAAAGTTTGGATGTGAGGTTCTCCTGAATCTGTTGATTGTGAAGGAGAAAAGGTCTGTTATATATTTGGGGGCTAAGCCGTAAAGTACCTTGAAGCAAAAACAACCAAATTTGAATTTCACACGTGCCTCCATTGGCAGCCAGTGTAGAAGTCAATAGGAAGGTGTCACATGATCAAACTTCTTCAGTCCACAAAGTAGCCTAACCGCTACATTTTGTACCAGTTGCAATCGCCGCTTGTTCTTCTGGGAGAGTTCCAAGTAGGCGATGTTACAATAATCGAGTTGACTTGGTACAAGAGATTGTACCAGAATTCGAAATGATGAGACATCGAAGTAGGCTCTGATGGACCAAAGCTTCTAGAGGGTGAGAAAGATTTTTCTAATCAAGGAGTCTACCTGGTCTTTCATGATCAGGCTCTGGTCCTTGGGGGGCAGCAGGTACTCCTTGCTCTTCTCACCCTGAGAGGGAGGGGGGGTGATCATCTGTGCAGGCTCTAACCCTGGGTGCAGCAGGCGAGCCTTGTTATTTCTCATGGGGGAGGGGGTGATCTGTGCAGACCAAGGGTGAGGCAAGAGCTGCAGCAGGCGATCCTTGCTATTTCTCACCCTGGGGGGGGGGAATCTGTGCAGGGGGGCAGCAGGTAATCTTTGCTGTTCTCACCCAGACTCTTATGCTGCCTAGGAGGGTGGAGGCAGCTGAAACTGGGGCAGATTTTCCTTCATCTGGTACTGCAGCATTTTTCTCTCTCCTTGATTCTTCTTGGGGCTTTGAGAGCCTTGTGAAGAGGGGCAGGTTGAATCTCCTGGGGGTTTCCCCCTCTTAGTGGGTTACTTGTACACACACCATGGTAGTTGTGACCTTCACCCCCAAACCTGGGTATGTGGGCTAGGATCTCCCTGCCACTACTTGCATCAGCTCTTTACAGGATGTGCTCTGCACAAGGGCCCTAGATTATTCTCTTATGGGAAAGATGTGCCCCCCCCCACTCCCCAGTTCTCCTTTCCTGTTCAGAGCAAACTTTCTTGGCTCTCTTTGCTCAACATCTTTCACTTTTCTGTTTCCCCAGGGTCAGCTGATATGGAATATGATGAGAAACTGGTTCGATTTCGACAGGCCCACCTCAACCCCTTCAACAAGCAAGGGGTCAGGAGCAAAGGTGACCAGGATGCCAACGAGGCTGTCGCAGACCTGCCCCACAGGGGTTTGTACTGATCCTTAAAGTTTTCCTTGTGAAGGCGAGCAGACTGCTGTCGTGGCTCACTGCTAACTAGAGAGACAGGAGACTATGAGCTCTCTTACTCTGGGTTCAGTGGTCTTTAAATGTGGCCGTAACAGGTCTGATACTACTGCTGCTTATCCCTTCTATAGCACTGCTAAACTTACACAGCACTGTACAATAAAACATTTAAAGGACAGTCCCTGCTCAGTAGAGCTTACAATCTAACCAAACAGACAAACGGGACAAGTAGAGGGTTAGGGAGTTTGTCTTAGGCATGGGTAATATACAAGCGAGTGGGTTAAAAGCAGTCTTGGAAAAACAGGATGAGCTTACATAGATAAAGAACTTGTAATCCTATGTCTTCAAAATTAAGTTCCAGTCGTAATGTGAAATTTAACAAAGAACAATGATAATTGGATCACATACAGTATAAAAAAATGTAAAATCCTTATTGATTGAGATACTGTTACTAACATAGAAACATGATGGCAGATAAAAGGCCAAATAGCCGACTACGACTACTTAGCATTTCTGTAGCTCTGCCAAACAGATGTACACAGCACTGTACAGTATATTAAAACATTCAAGAGACACTCCCTGCTCAGTACAAGTAGAGGGTTAGGGAGTTT
Organism: Geotrypetes seraphini; assembly: GCF_902459505.1. Taxonomy (NCBI): domain Eukaryota; kingdom Metazoa; phylum Chordata; class Amphibia; order Gymnophiona; family Dermophiidae; genus Geotrypetes; species Geotrypetes seraphini. Next base: position 6,651,861 of record NC_047087.1, on the reverse strand, counting down.
CTCAGGCGTGGATGTTTTACAAGCCAGTATAGGAGTTAAAACCAACTCTCACAGATGCAAAGCAGGAGCAAGATAGTTTGACCCCCCCCCAAAAAAAAAAAAAGTACAAAAAATGTTTATGTACAATCTTATATCCCACCAAATCCTCATTAATTAGAGTTCTAGGCAGATTACATACAATTTTGTATAGAGTTAAATATATTGCAGAGAATTATACATACAATCTGAGGTAACATATCATAAATAGCAGCTGACCATTAACATTGTCTCTTTGGACCCATAGTAGGGATTTCTTAAAAAGCCACATTTTTAGATTTTTGCAAAACAGCATGTAGACTAGGGCTGCCCAAGTCCGGTCCTTGAGATCTACTGGCAGGCCAGGTTTTCAGGATATCCACAATGAATATGCATGAGAAAGATTTGCCTGCGCTGCCTTCTTGGAATGCAAATCTCTCTCATACATATTCATTGTGGATATCCTGAAAACCTGGCCTGCCAGTAGATCTCGAGGACCGAACTTGGGCAGCCCTGGTGTAGACTGTAGTTGTGTGAATTACAAAGGGAAGTGATTTCACACTTTTGCTATTTGATAGCTGAATGATTTGCTGTGAAATGTTTTGTATTTTATCTCTTTCGGAGTTGGGAATGATAGTGTCGGGTTATTAAGAGTTCCGTTGGTTCACAGACCTCATAGTTCAGTAAATCTGGGGAAGCTATTAGAGATATCAGTGTAATTCTTTAAGCAGTGGTGTGACATGGTCAAATCTTGATTTGTTGTATTTGAGTTTTGCTTCAGTGTTTCATATCAGTTGGGGGGTTTTCATTACTTTCACGGAGATACCTGAGAGTAGAGCATTGCAGTAGTCTAGTAGGCCAATATCATTGACTGCACTAGTATCCTGTAGTGCTGTTGGAAGAAGTACGAGTAGGATTTTGAGACTAAGAGCAAGATTCTCAAAAGTTTAACACTGTCGCTAAACTGTTTTCCGGCAGTTTAGCCTGTATGCAGTTTAGCGGTGGGTTATCTCCATCTTTAGCGAGGTTTCTAGCAATCTCTGATACTGAAATGCAAATGAGCTCTTCAACATTGAAATGGTGGATGCTTAAAAAATGCTGAGCCATTTTCAGAAAGTGGCATCGGGAAGAGTCCTAAGGCTCTGATTGGCCCGGACACCCCATAGGAGGAGCCTTGGGTGTCTGGGCCAATCAAAGCCTTAGGACCCTTCCTGATGCATCATGATTCTGACCCACCCCCCGCCTCTCTCCCGCCTTCCCGGACCTTACCTGGTGTCTAGCGGGCTTTCAGGGCAGGAGTGATCTTCCTACACTCCTGCCCCGTGCAGATCACTGAGACAAAATGGCTGTGGGGAGTTCCCGACGTAGTCTCGAGAGACTACAGGAACTCCCCGCAGCCATTTTGTCTCAGTGATCTGCACGGGGCAGGAGTGTAGGAAGATCGCTCCTGCCCTGAAAGCCCGCTAGACACCAGGTAAGGTCCGGGAAGGCGGGAGAGAGGCGGGGGGTGGGTCAGAATCAGCCAAAAAGTTATTTGTGAATTTTCAACATTCGCGGGCCGGCTCTGCCCCTAACCCCCATGAATATTGAGGGAGAGGTGCAATAACATTCCTGAGATTCCTATTTCAGCCAGCCAGTGTGGTTGACCATGTCAAATGCTGCTGAGACATCAAACTGTCGTAGTTACCTGGGCTTAATACTGATCTAACTCTCAATGTTGGATCAATCGTGCATGTTTCTGTACTGTGTTCATTTCTGAACCTATGTTGAGAGGGTACTAATAAATTCCATGTTGAAATATAATCTTTTAGTTGGGTGATGACTACAAACTCTATCAACTTTGTCATGAATGGTATTCTTCCTAGCAGCTGCAGCCTGGGATAGGTCTAGGTCTGTTTCATTAGGGATAGGTGGAAGTGGAAGCACCTCAAATTTCTCTGAGAAGCATCCTTTCAAACTAAAGAGCTACAGTCTCAGCGCCTGAGGTTGTGGGTTCAAACCCCGCACTGCTCCTTGTGACCCTGGGCAAGTCCCTTAGATAGATTGTGAGCCCACCGGGACAGCTTTGAGTGTGTGTGGTTGTATTTAAGTACAAAAAGGCGGTATACAAATCCCCATCTCTTTCCCCTAAAGCCTTCATCTTCCCTGACAGGCAAGTTTTCTGGATATCACTGAGGACTATGCATGAGAGAAATTTGCATTCATTGGAGGTAGCTGGCATGCAAACTCATTAGGAGTATCCTGAACCCCTGGCCTGTTGGCAGCCCTCAGAGTCTGGGAGTGAAACCTTAGTTTGATTGAGTTTTTATAGCCTGTTCTGTACCCTTTCAAGATCTGGATGGAGTACAATTCTCCACACATCATACATTCACAAGCCAAAATCAACAGAATAAATTAGAACCAAATTATACAACCCATAAAAATATATATCGGCGTTTCCCCTTAAAGCGGTGCTTCTCGAGTCACTCGTAGACTTCTCCATCCCTAGCTAACAGTTTTTAGCATATTCACAATGAATATTCATGAGAGATTTGCATGTGCTGTTTTTTATTTCATGCGGATAAGAAAAAGGAGCCTGCCTTTGCAGTCTGGGGGGGGGGGGGGCAGAGTCCGAGTACTAGCTTGAGAAACGCTGCTTTAAAGCCTGACACTCAGAAGGTGTCCAGTTAGTGGAGGAAGTGCTTTAATAGCCCCAGATCGGGGGAAAGTCCTTTTTGTTTAAGTTTCAAGTTTATCAGGTTTGATATAATGCCAAGGTGAAAGTCTATCAAAGCAGTTTACAAAACTAAAATTGAAACTGCAGGGAAAAGTGGTGCATAGGGTCAGAGTCAAAAGGCAGAGAGAGACGCTATCACGTGGCCACAATTGAGCCAAAAGGCAGCAAAGTATGGCAAGGGTCAACGGCCGCCGCAAACAAGTAAGCCTTAAGTTGAGCATTTTCAATAAGCTTCACTGCCCTAGTGTGCCCTCTGCTGGAGTGTTGGGGTTTTATAGCACATCCATCTGTCACTGAAATTCTCTCCCCTCCTTTCTCTTCATCTCCAGATGTGTCCCCGGATTCCTACCACTGCACGGAACGCGTGATGGATCTCGGACTGGCGGAGGATCATTTCTCCCGGCCTGAGGTATATATCTGGCTTGTAGGAAGGAGTGCTGTCTCTCTTCGTGTTCTGGGTGGCGTGTGGGATATGTGCTAGGGAGGTGGTAGAAAAGAGGCACTGAGGGTCGTGAACAGATTTTAATGAGCTTCTTCTGTACTGCCTGGTAGACCGGTATAGTTCCTTTACGGATGGGTATTATACCTCACTGCTACCAATAGGTGGAGACTGAGATCAAACTTGTATATCAGTATAGCTTCCCCTCTACTATTCCAGTCTTCCTCAGTCTCCGGTAGCAGGTGGTCAGGCTAATTTCAGCTCTCCTCTTAGCACTGTTGGAACTTTGTTTTTGGACTCCTGGTTCCCCTTTTCTGCCGGATAGAGCTTGGACGGGTCCTGTTTGGGGATCCGTCCAACCTCAGGGGTGTTAAACCCGGCGGGTCTCGTGCTGGGTCCTTCCCCCACCTTCCTCTACCTCCCCATATTTTTGTAGAGGTGCCTCAGCCGGAGTCTATTCTATAAAAAAACAAACTAAAACCCTGAGGTGTGCTGGTCTAAAGGGCTAAATTCCCTTTAAAATGGCCTGTATTTTCTCAACTAACTGGCACTTTTTCTTGCAGCTAGGGTGGTTTTCAGCACAATGAGCACTTTTAAAGAGAAAAAATGCTCATTGTGCTCCAGACGCAAGGTACTCGTGGCTGGCCTTTGCAAGCATTGTGCAGGCCGGAGCAGTGGGGTAGCCTCGTTGGCAGTGGATGCTGGGGGCCAAGGCACCCTGCGAGTCGGGTTCGGATTGTGGGGAAGCCCAAGCTTCCCCCGATGCCCGCGTAGAGGGTTCCCCAGCCGCCGACGGTCAGGGAGAAAAGGATTCCTTTGCTGTCAGAATGGCTGGGGATTCCCTTTTCACGTCGGTCGGTTCCTCAACCTCAGTGTCGGGAAAGTCCCAGGCTTTTCAGACGCGACAGGCCGCAGGAGCTCTGATTTTGGCAGTTTCAGGTCTAATTTCAGCTGAAACCTCCTCCTTCATTTCCATTACCTCAGGTGACCTCCCTGTTCTGGAAATACAGGGGCAAGGTATGGCAGGGTTCCCTGCTGGGGCAGGGAGTCCCTTGGGGCTTCCGGCAGTCTTTCCCCCTGAATTTTTGTTGGCACTTTTTAAATCTTATGTGCTGGTGGCAGGAGGTTCCATGTCCACTCCAGGGGTCTTGGGGGAGGGTTTTTCCCTTGATGTCTTTCCCGGCGCGGCCCCACAGAGTGGCGGTTTTGCCCCCCTCTACTCCTCTCATCCAAACACCCGAGGGTCTCTTGGAATGAGTATTTTTACCTAGAGGAGCAAGAAGTTATTGATGAGGACATGGACCCTTGGGGAAAATTCCAGGATCCTCTTGAGAGGGTCGGATTCCGCCAGTGAGGGGTTCGAGCACCCCCCAGCTGGCGAAGATGCGTCTGTGGTGCGCATTTTTCAGCGGGAAGAGCTTCATAAGTTAATTCTGCAGGTCTCTTCGGTTTTGCACTTTGAGGACACCGTACGGTGGACCCCTTGCTTAAGGGGATCCGCTCTGCCTCCCGCTCTTTTCCTATGCATCAGGATATTTGGGATATTATGCTCTCACAGTGGCAGGTGCTGGAAGCCCCTTTTCGTTTTGCACGCTCCATGGTCCACTTGCATCCAATTCCTGAAGGGGCTAGGGACACTTTGAAGTCACCCGTTGTGGACGCGGTGGTCTCGGCCATTTCTAAGCAGCATACCATGCCTGTTGAGGGCGGTGCAGCCAAGAAGGATCTGGATGAGCGTAAGTTGGAGTCCCTCCTTAAACAGAGTTTTGATTCGACGGCTCTGTCGGTCCAGGCGGTGATGTGTGGCGGGCTAGTGGCTCGGGCATGTTTTTGTTGGGCCCAGCATGTACTTGACAGTAAATCTGAGAATTGGAACTTGCTAAAGCAAGAAGTTGCCAAAATTGAATTGGGTATTTCTTATCTCTCGGATACCATGTATGACCTCTTGTGAGCTTCTGCCAAGTCTTTTGCCTTTGGAGTGGCAGCATGCTGTACCTTGTGGCTTCGCGCTTGGTCGGTGGATTTGGCATTGAAAGCTAAGTTGACGAAGTTCCCTTTTAAAGGATCTTTCTTGTTTGGTGAGGACCTGGACAGGTTGGTTCAGACTCTCACTGATTCCAAAGTGCCTCGTTTGTCTGAGGATAGGCTTAGGCCGCTGGCTCGAGGTAGCGCTGGGCATGGGCGTGATTTTTGCCACTTCCACTCTGGTAGAGGGGCTGCCTCTTTTCCATCTTCTGGGCTCTCTAGAGGCAAATTCTTCCAGCGCATGCAGTCCTTTCGTGGTAGCAAGTAGCACCCCCGCTGGATCCCCTGCCACCCATCCTGCCCAATGACTACTTGCCGGCGCCCATCTTGGTTCAAGTGGGCACATGGCTGAGAGAATTTTATCCAAAGTGGGTAGACATCACGTCCAATCAGTGGGTTCTGGAAGTGATCCGGGACAGCTATGCTCTGGAGTTTGCCTGGTCCTTGCCAGACTGTTTTCTGGCTTCTCCCTCGTAGGTGGCGTGGAAGCAGCAGGCCTTTCATCAGACCCTTCAAAGACTGGATCTCTGTGCGGTGGTTCCAGTTCCCCCGCAGGAGTGGGGCACAGGTTGGTACCCATTCTAGATTTGAAGGGAGTCAACGGGGTTCTTCACGTGCCTTCCTTCCGCATGGAAACTCTGCGGCCTGTGATTCTGGCGGTTCAGCCGGGGGAATTTCTGACCTCTAGATCTGACCGAGACCTACTTGCACATTCCTATTCGGGCCTCCCATCATCGCTTCCTGCGCTTTGCGATCTTGGGGCAACATTATCGGTTCTGTGCTCTTACCTTTGGTCTGGCCACGGCTCCGTAGACGTTCACCAAGGTGATGGTGGTTGTTGTGGCAGTGTTGCGAAAAGAAGGCATCCTTGTTCATCCCTACCTGAATGACCAGTTGATTAGAACCAAGTTGTTCCAGGAGAGCACTCGGGTCACGGCTCGGGTAGTGGAGTTTCTGCAGTCACTGGGATGGGTCACTCAGCTCAGGGCACCTGATCCACGGAGGAGGCTTCTTGGTCGATCAGTGTCTTGGAGACCAGAGCCATCCATCTTGCATTGTTAGCCTTCCAGTCCTTTCTAATGGGAAAGTCAGTCAGGGTATCTGTCAGATAATGCCACGGCAGTGGCCTATGTCAATCATCAGGGGGGCACCATGGCACTTTGGTGGCACAGGAGGTGACTCTGCTCATGGTCTGGGTGGAGTCACACCTTCATGAAATGTCAGCATCCCACATAGCCGGAATGGAGAATGTTCAAGCATACTTCCTAAGTCGTCATGTGCTAGATCCTGGAGAATGGTGTCTAAGCCAGGTGGGGTATTTCAGTTTTAGTTCAGTCTTGGAGTCAGCTGCTCATAGACCTGATGGCCACAAGTGTCAATGCCAAAATACCCCACTTCTTCAGTTGCCGCAGAGATGGTCGGGCCTGGATGCTCTGGTTCAACCATGGCCAACGGAGGGGCTGTTGTATGTGTTCCTCCGTGGTCATTAGTGGGCAGAGTTTTTCTCCGCATAATTCGCCATCCGGGCCTCATGGTTCTGGTGGCTCCGGATTGGCCTCGACGACCATGGTACGTGGATCTGGTGAAGCATCTGGTGGCGGATCCTCTTCCTCTGCTTCTCTTGGATGACCTTCTAACTCAGGGTCCCATTCCAATGTTCGATCCAGGTCTCTTTTGTCTTACGGCTTGGCTCTTGAAAGGGGTCGTCTAGGTAAGAAGGGGTATTCAAATAAAGTGATCTCAACTCTCTTGGGGTCCCGGAGGCTTTCCATCTCTTGGGCTTATGTGAGGGTTTGGCGTCTATTTGAGGAGTGGTGTGATGTGCGTGGAATGGTCTCTTTTCGCGCTTCCCTGCCTAACATCTTAGAGTTTGCAGGATGGTCTGGATAGGGGACTGGCTTGGTCTTCTCTCTGGGTTCAGCTTGCGGCCTTGTCAGCCTTTTGAGGGTTAGTGAAAGGTTAGCGTTTGAATGCCATTCCTGTTGTGATTCGCTTCTTGCTGGTGGCCAAGTTGCTCAGGCCTCCCATGTGGCTCTCTGTTCCTTCTTGGGATCTGAATCTGGTTCTGTCAGTTCTAGTGTGCTCTCCTTTTGAACTGTTGGGCGACTGCTCTTTGAAGGACCTTACTCTTAAAGCGGTCTTCTTGGTGGCCATTACTTCAGGTAGACGTGTTTCTGAGCTGCAGGCTTTCTCTTGTTGGGCTCCCATCTTGGAGTTTTCTAGGGAGCGGATTATCTTGAGGCCTGTTCCTTCCTTTTTGCCAAAAGTAGGTTCTCCTTTTCATTCCAATCAATCTGTAGTCCTCCCAGTGTTGGGTAGTTGGGAGGCCTCTTCTAAGCAAAGACAGCTGCGCAAGTTGGATGTCAGTTGGGTCCTTCGCTCTTATGTGCAGAGGACCCAGGAGATCAGGAAATCAGATCATCTCTTTGTCCTTCTAGAAGGTCCTAATAAGGGGGATGGCGCTTCTAAGGCTATTATTGTGCACTGGATCAAGGAGACTATTGCTTCTGCTTATCTTCTAAAGAAGAAGCCTGTTCCAGAATTTCTCAAGGCTCATTCCACTAGGGGTCAGGCAGCTTCTTGGGCTGAGTCTTCTCTAGTGCCTCCAGTGGATATTTGCAAGGCAGTTTAGTCTTCTCTGCATTCCTTTGTCAAACACTACCGTGTGAATGTTCAAGCGCGTCAGGACATGGTATTCGGTGAACGTGTTCTGGTGTCGGCCCTTGATGGGTACTGCTTTGGTACGTCCCATCTGTAAAGGAACTATACCGGTCTACCAGGCGATACAGAAGGAGAAATTAGGTTCTTACCTGCTAATTTTCTTTCTGTTAGCCTGTAGACCGGTATAGTTCCCCACCCTATCTGTCTTTGTGCGGTGATTGCGGGTTTTTGCTTGCATGCAGATTTTGAATTTTTCTGCGGGTTCTGGTATTTTTCTAGGGACATTGAGAATTAAGAACAGCAGCGATGGCTCAGCCAGCTTAGCTGGTGAGCTGTAGAGAAGTTTTATTTTCCAGGATAAAGTTCTACACATGTTCCAACAGTTGTTTGCAGATGTTTGTTGTTTTTCCACTCCTGTTCGGAGTGTATTTTACTGTTTTCTGTTAAGAATTTTCCTAGGTTCTGCTTGGCTATTCGGCAGACTGGATTAGTAGAAGGGAAGCTGTACTAATATACAAGTTTGATCTCAGTCTCCACCTGCTGGTAGCAGTGAGGTATAATACCCATCCGTAAAGGAATTATACCGGTCTACAGGTTAACAGAAAGAAAATTAGCAGGTAAGAACCTAATTTCTCCTTCCCTCCATGCTTATTCTGTGCAATATCAATTTAGACTTGGGAGAACTGTCAAGATATCCGAGTACTGATCTTTACAACCCAGAACTACCACTTCCACTTATACCACAAAATATTGGTCTGGGGAAATTTCAATATAATTTCATTTATTTTTAAATAGATAGTAATATGTGTGCAGCCAGTTGGATCCAGGCACATTAAAACATATTCCATCTATTGAAATAACTTATGTTAAAATGTATCTAGTGGAAAAATGGAGATCCTACTTCGACTTGTGTGGATGGAGACATTAATGTGATCCCCTCATGAAGCTTAAAATTGGTGAAACGTGGATCCATATTGGGGGTCCAGTGGCATCTCTTCTATCATATTGGACCTTTTATGGAGAATTTTCTTTTATTTGGGGGATAGAATAAATTTAGCACAGGACTAATATTACAACACATTTTAAGATGAGGAATTTCAATATAATAATACTAGTCTTTAAGCCCGTTACATTAACGGGTGCTAGAATAGATGTGTCTGTCTGTCTGTGTTTCTTTATCTCTCTCTCCTTGGCCGCTGTCTGTATCCTTCTGTCTCCCCCTCCCCCCGAGCAAAGCTGTCTGCCCCCAGCACCCACCTCCCCCCCAGAGCAAAGCTGTTTGCCCCAAGCACACCCCAAAGCAGCCCCCTTTCCCTATCTCTCCATGGCCCCTTCTGTCTCCCCCCAGCACACCCCTCCCCCCAAAGCAGCCCCCTATCCCTCTCCCTGTCTCTCCATGGCCCCTTCTGTCTTCCCCCCCCAGAGCAAAGCTGTTTGCCCCAAGCACACCCCTCCCCCCAAAACAGCCCCCTTTCCTTCTCCCGCTGACTCTCTCTCTGGCCCCCTTTCTCTGTCTGTCTTTCTGTCCCTCTCCCTGCCCATGTGTCTTTCTTTCTTTCTGTCTCCCTCCCTCCCGCTGTCTGTCTGTCATTTTTCCCCATTTCCCTGTGCAGCAGCATTTCCATCCCACTTCCCTATGCAGCAGCAACAGCATTTCCCTCCTATCCTCCCCTTTCCTGTGTAGAAGCAGTAGCAAGATTTTCCCCCACTCCCCCTTTCCCTTCTCTTACCTTCTCTTCCCTGCTCCATTCGGCCCCTCCCCCTTCTTTTACTGCCGTTGTCGATCCGGCCTGCTCCTGACCCTCCCACCGCCGACAAACCTCAGGGCTCCAGCCGCGTAGGCAGCACTTTAAACATGCTGCTTCGCGGCCTTCTACTGGTGATTTCCTCTGCCCCGTCTGTCTCCGATGATGTCATCAGAGACGTGGCAGAGAAGGGCGTGAAGCAGCGTGTTTATAGTGCTGCCTACGCTGCTGGAGCCGGGAGGCGACGGAGAGGGCAGGGGGTGCTAGCGGCCGACAGCCGCCGCTCCGCAGGTGGAGAGCAGGGAAGGGCGCGCATGTGAACTTGTCTTGCCTTGTGAGGCCAGACCGTAAGCCGCGCATGCGCACTTCCTATGGGTCGCTACAGCTCACGGAAAATGGACGCACACATAGGAAGTGCGTATGCGCTGCTTACCGTTTTATTATATTAGATGTGTTTTAATATAGTAATATGTGTTTTAATGTACAATGATAGAAAAAAAGGTTGTCTGCATCCGATTGAATTAATGGGCGCTTGCTGATTCTCTGTACACATGACAATATTTATAAGTAATAAATAAAATGAAAATATGTTGAAATTTACTTGGGTCTAGGTTTTGTGCTGTTCTTCAGTTATCCGTGCTGTGTTCCTACTGTATCACTTGATGGTGTCAGCTGACTATCAAAACCACAACCATCTGCTGAGGATGGAAATGTTTTAATCCTTTGGGAAGCTATTTACATGTTCTGTGGGGTGGGAAGGCTGTTCCGTTGGAACTATTCACACCTGGTTTCCTCTTGTTGGAAGGGTCTGATCCTGGCCTCAGACATTCAGCAGCTGCAGCAGGCGATTGAGGAGTGCAAGCAGATGATTCTGGAGTTACCGGAACACTCGGAGAGGCAGAAGGACGCGGTGGTGCGTCTCATCCATCTACGGCTTAAACTGCAGGAGCTGAAGGTGTGTCTGCCTGCCCTCCTCCCCCCCTTGATACCTGTCCTGAGAGAAAAGCCATTTCCACCTGCTGTGCCCTGGGTGAATGTGGCTGGTCTTGAAATCCTGTTTTATGCGCCCTTGGAGCTATTCTAGGGATAAGCATCAGGCCGCTGGTATCATGCGCTGAATATTTTCCGATTGCACAAACTCCTTCCTGAAGGCTGGCTCAGCTCTCTCCTGCTCTCTCTCTTTGATGAAGGACCCTAATGAAGACGAACCCAATATCCAGATCCTCCTGGAACATCGATTTTTCAAGGAGAAGAGCAAAAGTGTTAAACAAACCTGTGACAAGTGCAGCGCCATCATCTGGGGCCTGATTCAGACCTGGTACACCTGCACAGGTGAGGGAAGAGCTGAGACCCCGATCTCAGTGTGTGGGAGGGAGGGGGAGGGGAAGGGGTCCAGCAGACAGTTTTACACACCACACTGCCTCTCCTGCCATTTCCTGCTTTGTCCCCTGGTGCCCCTTCCTCCTCCTCACAGATTCGCATTCCCTGCACTGCTTTATCTAACCTTCAAGACACATGCTGCTGTCCCCTAACTCCACACCCACTCCCTCCCAGCCTTAAAGAGCAGACACTTAACAGAGTCCCTTCGTTTGGGGATGAATCCAGACATGGCGTGCCTGTTCAGGTGAGAGGCTACAGGGATGGGAAACGTTTCCCAAGCCCTTGCCCTGAAACTGTATCGCAAAACGTCTGCCAGTTTAGTTGTGAGAAATATGAAAAATAAAATGCTCCTAAGGGAATGTAACTTACTGTATGTTCCCTCCAAGTGGAACATGTGAGCAATCGCTCACAGAAATATTTGCAAATCCAGAAACTTGTTGGATTTTCAAACTTGTTGCTTACATGAGAGGAAATTTGCACACACCCGGCCAGTCCTTAGAGGGAGCATTGAATGTAACCCATGCTGCCGCGGGCCCCATCCTTCATGACCAGGGGTTAATAGGGCTGTCATTGCTTTTCTTTAAATGTCTTCCAACAGGGTGTTATTATCGCTGCCACAGCAAATGCCTCAACTTGATCACCAAGTCCTGCGTGAGGTCAAAGGTTAGCCACCAAGCGGAGTATGAGCTCAACATCTGCCCCGAGACAGGACTGGACAGCCAGGACTACCGCTGCACCGAGTGTCGAGCACCAGTCTCCCTGCGTAAGTCTGCAGTCTGTCACTCTCTCGCTCCAGTACCAAACTGTCCTAGCTGAGGTCTCATCTCTGAATGGTCCTTTTCCAGGAGCTGTTCCAAGCGAGGCCCGGCAGTGTGATTATACAGGCCAGTATTACTGCAGTAACTGTCACTGGAATGACCTTGCAGTTATTCCCGCTCGTGTCATCCATAACTGGGACTTTGAGCCCCGCAAGGTAAGGAGGATTGGGGGGGACAAATTCAGAACCTCTTGACTGGTGAGAAAGGATAAATAATATGTTTAGCTGAACTGAGAGCAGGTAGTTCAGAGCAGCCTCCTGTAGGCCGTACTATCAACTGAGAAGGAAGATTCTGCGCTAGGGCATTGCCATAGAGAGGGCCTCGGCCTCTGAGGGTCTAGCTCTGGTCCCCTTCAGGAGAGAGTGGCGTGAATACTCAGGAAGTCCATTTCCCTGGCTTGCAGGTGTCTCGATGTACTATGCGTTATCTCGCACTGATGGTGGGGAGGCCAGTGCTGAAACTGCGGGAGACCAACCCTCTTCTCTTTAACTACGTGGAGGAGCTGGTGGAGATCCGGGTAAGCAGACGATTTGGCTCTTGGCTTGGACAGACAGGGCTTGTGTCTCTCTTATAATGCTGTAGAGAGCGCAGTCATACGCCTGGGAACCCTGCGCCACTGTGCAGTGCAGCCTGGCAAAGGGGAGGAAAAGAACCGTTGCATATCAGATCACTTTTGGGACTAAGTCGGCAGAGGAGGAAGTGGCCCAAGCAGCCGCAGCCTTAAATTGTGAGCGCACTAGCGACAGAAAAAGAACCTGGATATAATGGGATTCATTTTCCAAGCACTTGGACACACAAAGCGCTTTGAAAGTGAGCCCCTATGTGGACAGCACTGTGTACGATCTGTAGCGAGATAGAAATCATTAGTAGTAGATCACTTCCCTTCTCTTTCTGCTGCTGCCCATTACAGAGGTATGAGAAGGGGACAGAGCAAAGTGATTGTGCCTGTAAGGGGGGAGGGGAGTACAGAGCGAAGTGAGGGGTTCAAATGGGGGAGGAGAGGAGAAAGAATGAGAGGTGGGGGTGCCTAGGAGGAATGAAAGGGACAGAATTAAGGGGTCCTACTGGTAGTTAGTGGGCATAAGAGATGTAACAGGAGGAGATATCGGACTTTAGGCTGGGGGAATTAGTTGTGAAAACACTAATACTAAATTGTGCACAGAATTCCCACAGGAGCACTAGTAAAGGTTAGGGCTCAGTGCCTCCGATTTACAGCAGAAACCTTCTAAAGCCCAAATGCCACGATGGGAGCTTTAGGTGTCCCCTGCTGTTACCGAGCCCCAGGAAGTTGCCCTGGAATGGCTTCCCAGCTGCTCTGGCCCTTTTACTTGCTGGGATTTCTCTGCGGGACTACAAGAGGTGCACTCCCTCACCCTCTCGCCTAGACTTGACCTTAGCGCTGTGACCTGAAGGCTTAGCAGTGTTTAACTGAGCGCAAGTTGTCTTCAAGGTGAGAGAGAATGATTACGGGCAGCAGAAGATGACCCTTCCCCCAATCTCTCTTTCTCTCTCTTCTAGAAGCTGCGGCAGGACATTCTGCTTATGAAGCCCTATTTCATCACGTGCAAAGAAGCCATGGAGGCCCGGCTGCTGCTTCAGGTCAGAATGTCTCTGAGCAGGGGGGACTGGCATAATCAAAATGGGCAGCGATAGTTGAGGCCGTTAGCTGTGTCAATTTTGGGTTGGGTGGGCAGATCTCCTGCCCCACCCGAGTGATACGGACCCCCTGGCACTCGGGTGTGTCAAGTCTGCCGCTGGCATACCTTTTAGAGAGCTGATCTTCGCTGGCAGTGAGCAACATGATTGATACACGCAGCTCACGCCAGCCCACAATCTTCTTTCGGATGTACTTCACCTGCGCAGAACCGGAAGTCGCGTCAGAAGGAAGGCTGTGGGGCCAGTGTGAGCAGCGTGTATCGGTCACACTGCTCACTGCTGGCGAAGATCGGATCTCTCAAAAGTATGCGGCAAGTGCCAGCAGGAGAGATTTCAGGAGATTTTAGCTGGCGGGGCTTGGGGATCCTCACTAGCTACATGCAGCTCTGCTGCTCTGGGATGGGCCTGAGGTCAAAATGGGTGGGCAGAGGGAATGCAACATAAACGGCACCTTGGAGGGGGAGAGCATAAATCTTTCTCCTTAAGTCTTGCTGAGTATCTTCAAGTGAACTTGTAGGCATAAGAACATAAGATTTGACCGACTGAAGATCCATCAAGACCAGTATCCTGTTTCCAACAGTGGCCAACCCTGGTTCCACGCATCCAGCCAGACCTCAGAGCAAACTTACAGCTGAGTATCCAGTGGCATAGTGAGGGGGTGCGGACCACGCTGGTTGTCATCTTCCACTTGCTGCTCACACAGGCCTTGGCTCCCTTCTGACATCATTTTCTGGTCGTGAGACCAGGATGTGATGTCAGAAGGGAGCCAAGGCAGGCGTGAGCAGCAGGTGGAAGATGGTGCATTAAATGCTCCAATGCTCATAGGAATTGAATGAACATCAGAGCATTTACTTCGCCAGCCTGCACTAAAATGCTCTACTGCAGCTTGATCAAAGGGGCCCATCATGTTTCTATAACCATAAAGCTCTATGACCTCACAGTGCAGGTGTTAAGAGCCTTAGCCTATAGGAAGAGGAGATGCAAATGTTAAGAGCCTTAGCCAATAGGGAGAGGAGGAGATAGTGGATGCTCTGGATGGGCCATTTGGCCTTTATTTGCCATCGTGTTTCTATGACCTCACAATGCAGATGTAAAGAGCCTTAGCCTATAGGAAGAGGAGATGCAAATGTTAAGAGCCTTAGCCAATAGGGAGAGGAGGAGATAGTGGATGCTCTGGATGAGCCATTTGGCCTTTATCTGCCATCATGTTTCTATAACCATAAATCTCTATGACCTCACAATGCAGGTGTAAAGAGCCTTAGCCAATAGGGAGAGGAGGAGATAGTGGATGCTCTGGATGGGCCATTTGGCCTTTATCTGCCATCGTGTTTCTATGACCTCACAATGCAGATGTAAAGAGCCTTTGCCTATAGGAAGAGGAGATGCAAATGTTAAGAGCCTTAGCCAATAGGGAGAGGAGGAGATAGTGGATGCTCTGGATGGGCCATTTGGCCTTTATCTGCCATCAGGTTTCTCTGTTTCTATCCTGCACATTTGTGGAGAACAAATGAATTCATCAAAACCAAGAAGAAAGAGGAACTCCCTCTGCCACAGGAAAAGCTGCAAATAACGGCCAGGGTAGATTTAAGGTCCCTTCTTTTAAAGATCAAAGAAAAGAAGCACATGAGTGACAACAATTTAAACAATTGCGAGCTTAAAATAGAAAAAGAGGAAGCCTAAGTGGGAACACCACAAGAATATGTGTCTGCAGAAGGCGTAACAGAAGGAAAACTGGTGCAGAGAGAGCAAAGATGATCTGGAACGAGCACCAGAAGAGAGAGTGACAAGACAGGGAGAAGAAAGGGATGGAGAAAGGGGAGGATCAGAATGGAATAGAAGAAAGAAGGCTGAGAGAGAGGAGACCCAGAATTACAGGATGGATGGTAGGCTGAGAAGCTGGAGGAAGAGGAAACGCAGGGGGAGAGAAATGAACAGTTGAGCTCTTGGCCTATTTGGAAATAGATGAGTTCCAGGGAAGGGAAAGATTGCTCAAGTTGAATTGAACAACTAGAGTAAAATGTACAGTCAGGAAGATGAAGAAGCCAGTAGTCTGTTTGCGAACTTGCCTCCATGCGCTTACTTTCATGACCTTGGTATATCAACATCTCACAGCTTTGTTCGTGTCGACGTGTGGTGCTGTCTTGCTGAGTGGCGTTCATTATTGTTGTTGCATGTTTTTGTGTCTCGTTGCAAAAATGTTGGAGCTTGAAGTAGTCCAGTGTCTCTTAAACTTTCTCGAGCCAGGGCACACTAAAGGGAGTGGCCACAGTTTGAGGCACCCAGAAGTGCGCAGATGTCGCCATGTTGACATCTTGTCGACGTCCACACGTGCAGAGACCCTCCAGATGGGCCCTGAGACGCCAGTAGGGGGTGCCAGCAGGGACGAGGGTCTGAGAGAATGAAAGGCACTGGCGCCAGCTTATTGCCTACAGCAGTGGTTCTCAATTTCTTCAAGCTAAGTACCCCCTAAGTCTAACAAATATCAACCGAGTACCCCAACCACAGACATAGAAACATATAGAATATGACGTCAGTAAAGGGCTGTAGCCCATCAAGTCTGCCCACGCTAATGACCCACCCCCAGACTTCACCTGGCTAGAGATCCCACATACATATCCCATTTCTTTTTGAAATCGAGCACGCTGCTGGCGTCAATCACCTGCAATGGAAGTTCATTCCAATGATCGACTACCCTTTCGGTGAAGAAATACTTCCTGGTGTCGCCATGAAATTGCCCACCTTTGATTTTCAGCGGATGACCTCTTGTGGTTGAAGGTCCTTTAAGAAAGAAGATATCATCTTCCACCTCGATGCGGCCCGTGATATATTTAAAAGTCTCAATCATGTCCCCCCTCTCTCTACGTTCCTCGAGCGAGTATAGTTGCAGTTTATTCAGTCTTTCCTCATATGGGAGGTTCTTGAGTCCCGAGACCATCCTGGTGGTCATTCTCTGAACCGACTCGATTCTCCGCACATCTTTTTGATAACGTGGTCTCCAGAATTGAACACAATATTCAAGATGAGGTCTCACCATGGATCTGTACAGGGGCATTATGACTTCGGGCCTCCGGCTGACGAAACCTCTACGGATGCATCCCACCATTTGTCTAGCCTTGGATGCAGCTTTCTCCACCTGCTTGGCAGTTTTCATGTCTTCACTAATGATTACTCCCAAATCTCGTTCTGCCCTAGTCCTAGCTAAGGTCTCACCATTCAGAGTGTAAGTTCTGCATGGGTTTTTGCTGCCAAGGTGCATGACCTTACATTTTTTGGCATTAAAGCCCAGCTGCCAAGTCGAGGACCAATGTTCCAATAAGAGCAGGTCCTACTCCATACTGTCGGGTAAGGTGCTGTTATCTACTATGTTGCATAGTTTGGCGTCGTCGGCGAATAGTGTTATTTTACCTTGAAGCCCTTGAGTCAGGTCTCTTATGTATATGTTGAAAAGGATCGGTCCCAAGACCGATCCCTGTGGCACTCCACTGGTCAACTCCGATGTATTGGAGGGGGTACCGTTAACCACCACCCTCTGGATTCTACCGCTTAACCAGTCATTGACCCATGTCGTCAATATCACTCCCAATCCCATCGAAGTCATTTTGCTCAACAATCTGCGGTGCGGGACGCTATCAAAAGCTTTGCTGAAGTCCAAGTACACGACGTCTAGAGACTTCCCCATATCCAGTTTCCTTGTAACCCAGTCAAAGAAGCTGATCAGATTAGATTGACAGGACCTTCCCTTTGTGAATCCATGCTGGTGGGGATCCTGTAGATTCTCCTCGGTCAGGATCGTATCTAATTCCTGTTTAATAAGTCTTTCCATGAGTTTGAGGTGAGACTGACCGGTCTGTAATTCGCAGCTTCCGTTCTGCAACCTTTTTTGTGCAATGGAATGACGTTAGCTGTTTTCCAGTCCATGGGGACTTTTCCGGTACTTAGGGAAAGATTGAACAGCACGGATAGCGGTTCCGCCAGGACATCACACAACTCCCTAAGAATCCTGGGGTGTAGATTGTCCGGTCCCATGGCTTTGTTCACCTTGAGTTTTGATAGTTCGCCATGGACGCTGCTGGGTGTAAACTTGAAATTTTGAAACGGGTCTTCCGAGGTTTGCCTTGCCCGCAGTTGTGGACCGGTCCCCGGCGCCTCACAAGTAAAGACTGAGCAAAAGTATTCATTTAGTAGTTTGGCTTTATCAGAATCCGTTTCTGCATAGGTCCCGTCTGTTTTCCTGAGGCGTACTATCCCATCTGTGTTTTGTTTCCTGTCGCTAATGTATCTGAAGAAGGATTTATCCCCTTTTTTAATGTTTTTCGCTAGTTGTTCTTCTGTTTGAATCTTGGCCTCTCTGACTGCCGCTTTGACTGCTTTAGACCTGGTCAGATAGTCTTCTTCTGTCACCCTGCTTCCTGTATTCTTGTAGGAAATAAAAGCTTTTTTTTTTCCTTGACAAGATCCGAGATCTCTGCAGAGAACCACTGGGGCTTGTTCTTCCTCCGTCGTTTGCTTACTGTTTTTATATAGCGGTTTGTTGCCTCATGCAAGGTGCATTTCAGGATTGACCACATAGCCTCTACATTATTGGTTTCAGCTTGGTTTTGTAGCGCCTGATGGACGAAGTCTCCCATGCGTTTAAAGTCAGTGCCCCGAAAGTCGAGGACCTTTGTTGCTGTGTTTGATCTAGTGAAGCCTATCTTGATGTTGAACCATACCATGTTGTGGTCGCTGGAGGCTAGTGTATCGCCTACCGAAACTTCAGAAACGCTTTCTCCGTTGGTGAGTATCAGGTCCAGTGTCGCCCGATCTCTGGTGGGCTCCAGCAACATTTGTTTGAGTCGCGCCCCTTTTATGGAGGTTAAAAGCCTTCTGCTGCCGCTGGTAGTAGCGGAAAGTGTCTTCCAATCAGCATCAGGCATATTGAAGTCCCCTAGCAGAACCGTGTCCCCGCGTAAAGTGATGTTCTCAATGTCTTTGATTAGTTCCATATCCCTGTCTTCCTGCTGTTTTGGGGGCCTGTATACTACACCCAGATACAAGCATTTTTCGTTTCCTCTGGCCAGGTTCACCCAGAGTGATTCCCCGGTGTAGTTGACATCTGTGATTCTGGTGACTTTGATATTATCTCTAGTGTATAAACTAAACTAAACCTTGGGTTTATATACCGCACCATCTCCACGAATGCGGAGCTCGGCACGGTTTACAGGAAGAAGGATGAGAGAGGAACTACAGTGGAGAGATTAAAGAGTTAGGTGTAAAGGGGGAAGGTGAGAGGCCTAAGAGGGGGGAAGTGTTACAGTTTTGAGAATAGCCAGGTTTATATAGTGTATAGTGCTACCCCACCCCCTATTCTTCTCTCTCTGTCCCGACGAAGTAAGTTGTATCCTGGTATAGCCATGTCCCACCCATGTGAGTCTGTGAACCAAGTCTCAGATATCGCTATTACATCGAGGTCGGCGTTCGTTATCTCTGTCTCTAATTCTAGAATTTTATTGCCTAAGCTGTGTGCATTAACATACATAGCCCTCCATACAGGTCCCATCCCCTTTACTAATTGTAATGCAATTTTTTCCATTCATTTTTCTTATACACACAATATACACATCAGATATAAATTCTCAAAACTGACACATTTCAATCACTATATTGAAAATAAAATCATTTTACCTACCGGCAATCCTCTGCAGGCTGCCGTCATTAGCTTTAAAGGTGAGACCGCGAAGCCAGAGGACACTAGAGAGAAGGGGGAAATATGCAGGCCTTTGGCGAATCGGGCAGCGCTGGGAGCTGTACCACGTAGGGAAGTCAGCTGGCAGGCGCCTCTCTTCCTCAGTGTGCCATGGCACACTTGGGATACACTGAAGTAGAGCAACGAAAAACATTACATTTCTTGTTAAACCTGGCAAGGGTGGAAGTGACATCAGGGACATGCCACAAAGAAAACATCATTCATGACAACAGACAGCGTCGCTGATGAAGAAAGTACAGAAAATTCATCAAATTGTGTGTCAAAATCATTGGCTGACAGTGAGAACCATAGCAGACCAAGTAAACATCGATAGAGAAATAGGAAAATCTTGGCATGAGAAAGGTTTGGGCAGTTTGGTCCCAAAGGACTGATCAACAAAGACAAAGGAGAGTCGAAGTTTGCCAAGACCTTTTGGAGAGGCTAGATGATGTTTTGGACTGTGTTATCACTAGTGATGGAGCATGGGTGTACCAATATGACCCTGAAACAAAGCGTAAAAGTGCAAGATGGAAGTCGGCCAGTTCTCCAGTACCAAAAAAGTTCCGCAAGTCCAAATCAAGGGTCAAAAAGATGTTGCAAACTTTTTTTGATGTCAGGGTTTGTTCATTATGAATTTGTATCAACTGGATAAACAGTTAACCAAGTTTACTATTTGGAAGTGCTGATAAGGCTGCGTGAAAAAAAATTAAGACAAAAAAAGACCTGAACTTTTTGTCAACAACTCATGGCGTTTGCATCACAACAATGCACCAGCTCACACGACACTGTCTGTGAGGGAGTTTTTTTAGCCAGATAACAAATACCTGTATTGGAACACCCTCCTTACTCACCTGATCTGGCCCCCAATGACTTTTCTTTTTACCCGAAGATAAAGGAAATTTTGAAAGGAAGACATTTTGATGATAAGGTAATACGACAGCGCTGTTGGCCATTCCAGAAAAAGAGTTCCAAAATGGCTTTGAAGGGTCAACTAGATGCTGGAGTAGGTGCATAGTTTCCCAAGGAGAGTAGTTCGAAGGTGACCGTAGTGATATTCCGCAATGAGGAATGGAGCACTTTTTCCTAGGATGAGTTCATGAACTTAATTGTCAGACCTTGTATAAAGGGACAATTTAACGATATCACAGAAATTAATTGCATATCAACTGTGCAACAAAAATTACTAAGAATTATACCAACAAGGATATAGGGCCAGAGAGAAAAAAAGAGAATAAAACATTGACAGAACAATAAAATCGTTATATAGAATTAAGAGAGACAAAAAATATGAGAGAAGTGCAAAACGATGCGTTAACAGAAGAAGAATTTAAATTTATATGCTTCAATAATCTTTATTTACCCTCTCCTTTATAAAGCTGCGGCAGAAATAGCTCAGACGCTCATAGTAATTCTGTGAGCGTTGGAGCTGTTACCATGGCGACCAGCGCTAAAAACACTAACGCGGCTTTGTAAAGGAGGGGGATATTTATTTGGTTGTTTAGTCCGTCCTCCCAAAAGAGCCTAGAATGGGTTACAGGTGAACATACATAATTACACAATTTGATGGTTCAGACAGTAGCAACAAGGGGCTAGATGCATTAAAGATACCGACTCGATCGCTCTTGGCCTTTTCTCCAGAAGCGATCGATGCACTATCAAATTTGCATGCAAATGATTTGCATGGAAGGCGTATTTTCAGAGCACTTGGGGTAGATGCACTAAAGTCAGCAATCGTCGCTAAACCCGTTTTCACAGCTGAGAAAAGTTAGACCCCTTTTTCACCAACACCACTTTTCCATTTTGGTCCAATCGATTATTTTATCTCATCTTGACTATTGTAATGCCCTCTACCTCGGTATTACAAAATTTGCCTTTCCAGATTACAATTGGTCCAGAATACGGCTGCCAAGCTGATTTTTGGGAAGTGTAAGTTTGATCATGTGACACCATTCTTCTTCAATCTCCACTGGCTCCTAGTTCAAGTGCGTCTTGGTATTTTCATTCCTTTAGTTCCTTTATCTTGGAATCTTTATAGATTCTCTTTTGTAAGAGGAGATCAACAACTTAAGCTTTCCTGCCCATCCAGTAAAGGTATCAAAAGAACCTTTAAGTTCACACAACTTTGGAACGATCTTCCACTTTTCCTGAGGCGCTTCAGCTCCCTTTCTTTCGTAAGGCTTTGAAAACTATTTTGTTTGCCAAACACTTTGATAATCAACCCTTTTAACCCAGTTAATGTTTCTTTCAGCTTAATCTAACTATTGGAAACAGAGTTGAGCACTCTTGGATTGAAGTCTCGGTATATAAAACCAAGTATTAGATTAGATTAGATTTAGCGACGATTGCTTTTACCGACTCGATGCACAAAATGTTTTTCTCCTCGATCGCCCATTTTCTGATCCGGCCATGCAAATTAGCTAAAACCCTATGCAAAGTATGCAAGTGATTGATGCATTAACATTGCTTGGCTATGCAAAAAACAAAACAGGGGTTTTAGCTATCGGAAAAAAACAGACAGGTCTGCTTAGTTTTTTTTTCATTTTTTTCAATGGCACAGGAGTATTATGTAAAATGCCCACTCCCTCCTGCCACTGGATGCTCCCCAGAACCCCACCTCCACTCCTATTCCCTGAACTCCTTGTACCTTTTGATAGACATTGGGAGCTAGAGGGAAGCATGGACTCTCCAGTAGAGTTGCACGGGGACAGAAATCCCACCCGTCCCTGCCAAAATACTACCCGTCCCCATGAGGAATCCTCTCTGTCCCCGCCCATCCCTAGAAACTTCAGAAATAGTTATTTCATTTAATTATGCTACTGGTAGAGACCCATTTACAAATAAGCAAAGACACTTTATTAATTTGGAAATATTAATTGGGAATAATGCATACTTTGTAAACGGGTTTCTACCAGAGCCTCTAATGTAAATATAAAATATAAATACTCAGCTGATGAAAACCCCCAAGCTGTCAGCTGAGGACTTCCTTTGCAGTTGGCCGGGGGTCCTTTTTGCCAAGCTTGGCAGACAGCAGTAGCGTCCCTGAGTCACAGATGCTGGCACCTCAATGGCTCATGGATGTTGCCAGCGACTGCTGTGCTTGGTGGAGGGGAGTTCTGGCCGTCTCTAGAGGAGGTCCTCTGCTGGCGGTGCTTGGGGATCCTCACCAGTCACAGCAAGGGTCAGCAAGTACTTCAACCAGAAATGCATTTCCTTTTCTTTTGAACACAATACAAAGACATCTGCTATACACATTTCCCAAAGCTAACATATTTTAGTCAATAAATTCCGTTTTTTACCTTTGTTGTCTGGAGACTTATTTTTCCATAAAGTTGGTCCCAGTTTCTTTTTTCCACTTTCCCATCTTCTATAAATTCTTCTGTTGCTGTCCATTGGTTCCACCTACCATGGTCCAGCATTTATCCCTTTCTCATCTTTCGTGCCTGCTCACCAGCCCCTTGCCCAACATTTCTCCTATCACCCCTCTCCAGCACCATGCCACAGCTCTCCCTCCATTCTCTTTTGACTTTCAGTGCCAGTAAGCGTCTGGCACCTTTTTTTGCAGGCACCTCACGGCGTCTAATTTTTTCCCCGTAATTGGTTTTTAACGGTGCAATCAATTACTGTTAATTGTCAATTAAAACAGGTGACCTCAAGCGCCATTTTAAGAATCGGGGCCTTGAGTGAAGAAATATTTTCTCCGGCTTGTTTTAAATATATATTTTTTGAATAAGTTAAGTCTTTTGAAATTTCATATAGGAAGGTTGATTCCTCAATGGCGCTGGTGTAGAGGAATATCTTTCTATATGTGTCTGTGCTGAGAGATCATTCTAATGCAGGCTAGACCTGGGATCACGGGGAAGGGCCATTGATGTCAGTCTCTCGCTACAGTTGCAGGATCGCCAGCATTTTGTGGAAAATGATGAAATGTATTCCCTGCAAGACCTGATCGACATTAACAGTGGTCGCCTTGGCTGCTCCTTGACTGAAATTCACACCACCTTCGCCAAACACATCAAGCTGGATTGTGAGGTGAGCGTTTCCCCTATTCCTCTGCCCAAAGAAACATCTGACCCTTTCCCAGGCTTGAATCGTGCCCTCTTCTCCTATACACGTCAACCCACCGGTTGCCCTCTCTCTTCCAGTCTAGCACTCCCCTTCTTATGTCCACAGTGCCCAGCTCTCTCTCTCCTTTGGCCAACGCAACAGCATCAAACCAATTTCCATAGCAAAGCAGCAGATGAATCCAGAGACTAGTGGGTATAGCTCACATCGACCAGCAGGTGGAGATAGAGAACTGATTAACAGTTGGCCTTAAAGCCTGGTGTTCCTCCTGTTGATTCAGTTTTGCTCTATCTCCCAGCAGGGACTGAGCTAGCTCTCTAGCTCCTGGATTCTGGCTGCTGCCGGATATATTGGTGTTCGGTTGACTTCCTCTGTTGAGACTAGTTCTCTTCAGTAGGACAGGGGTGCCTGGCTGAGCGGTGCCGGCTTTAGGAGTTACACCTGGGCCCTCCCAGGTCCCTTCTCCACCCTCCCCTCTGCTTGATTGAGGGGTTCGTTAGTCACTGCAGGAGTCTTATTTCTTTCTTCATTCCAGTAAGAAACAAAAAAAAAAAAAAAAGTCGACTTCCTGCCTGGTGCTGAGCCATGCATTCTTTGCATTGGCTTCCAGTACACTTACCAGCTGTATCCTGGCGTCTGTGAGAGCGGGGGCAAGGTGGTGAGTGCATTCCCTTCCTCGTGGCTTGGGTGTCGCGTTCCCGACTGAAGGGTTGGTTGGGGGCGGAGTCGGCAGTCGGCGGCGTTCGCCGCGTGTGTAAAAAAAAAAAAAATTTGTTTTTTGGCCGTGCTGGAACGCGGGATGGCAACGGAGGCTGGTCAGCGGTGTTCGCGCTGTGGGACGCGCAGAACACCGTCGGGCCTTTGCTCTGCCGAGTGTGCGACTGCACCGGCAGAAGATACCTTTTTGCAGGCTTGTGAGGTTGCCATTTCCCGGGTCAGGGAGGCACAGGAGCTGTCCCCGGCGCGCGAGGGCGAGTCGGGGTTGCGGCAGGGCTCTTCCATGGCTGTGGGGAGTTCGGCGGCGGTGGGGGAGCCGGGAGCGCCAGCGGAGGTCGCGGCCCCGCTCCCTGGCACGGATCAGGGCGGTTCAGCGGCCCTTCCGTTTGGCTCATTTTCGCCGGAATTTGTTATGCTGCTGCACCGGGCATTTATGTTACAAGGCTCGCAGCCTGCCCCGCCGGTGCCGGTGGTCGGTTTGTCCCTTCCGGTGCCCTCTACGTCGGCTGTGTTGAATAGGAGACGGGCAGACCGGCTGAGGGTTCGGTGGGGTCGCCGGGGCGGTCGCTGGTAGCTAAGAAACGCAGGCTCGCGACCGCGGAAACTGAGGATATTCTGCCTAGGTCCCCTTTTTCTCTTCCTGCATCTTTGGAGGAAGGTGAGGTCCTGGATTGGGATGCAGTGGATCCCCCGGGTCGAGAAGTGGATGACCCGTCCGCTCTCCGTCTGTTTCATAGAGAAGAACTTTCTTCCTTAATTTCTAAGGCTTTGCAGGGGTTGAATATTTCTCAGGCAGATGCTGCGGTATCGGGTAACCCTCTGATGGCAGGTACACGTAGACCACCTAAGTCCTTTCCGGTGCATGTAGCCATGCAGGAGCTGATCTCGGCGCAATGGGATCCGCCGGAGGCCAGTTTAAGAGTGGCAAAAGCCATGTGGCTCTTGTATCCGGTTGACCCGACCGAACTTGAAAAGTTTAGGTTACCTAGGGTGGACGCTTTGGTGGCAGCGGTGACAAAAAAGACTACCTTGCCGGTGGAAGGGGGAGTTACCCTAAAGGATGCGCAGGATAGAAAGATTGAATCTTCCCTAAAAATGTCCTTTGAAGTAGCAGCGGTTACCTTACAGGCCGCAATCTGCAGCTCTTATGCGGCGCGAGCATGTCTGCAGTGGTCGCAAGGAATGACCGATAATTTAATGGAGTCTGGGGGTTCTGTCCCTTCGGAGCTGGCTGATTTGGAGTCCGGCTTGGCTTATTTGGCAGACTTCTTATATGATATTATTCGGGCGGCTGCGAAACAGATGTCTCTTTCGGTAGTATCACGCAGATCCTTATGGCTCCGGCATTGGGCGGCCGATGCAGCTTCTAAGCTTCGGCTGGTGAGACTCCCTTTTAAAGGGGGTTTATTGTTTGGAGCAGATTTAGATAAACTGGTGAAGGATTTTGGGGATACCAAAACTCATCGTTTACCGGAGGATAGGGCTAGGCCCTCGGTGAGGTCCTCATCGTCTAGACCGCACTTCCGGGATGTTAGGCGATCCAGATCTGGTAAACCTTTCTTCAGATCTGCATCTGGTTCGTTCTCTGCGTCGAGACCTAGGTTTCAGCAGAGGAGTTCCTTTCGTACGACTAAACCCTCTTCAGGGCAGTCAACACGTACCCCAGCCACTCGCACTCCACAATGACGGGGGCTTGGCTCCCTCCGCCTTTCCCTTAGGGGGCCGGCTTTCGGCGTTCCGGGCGGAGTGGGCCAAAATCACGTCAGATCAGTGGGTCTTGGACATTGTTCAAGAAGGGTACAAGTTAGAGTTCGCCTCTCCCGTCGTAGATTCTTTCTTGGTGTCCCCGTGCAATGGGGCGGCCAAGGGAGACGCGGTCCGTATGACTCTTCAGGTGCTGCTCGATCTGGGGGCGGTGGTACCGGTGCCCCCGGAAGAGGTTGGCCGCGGTATATATTCCCTTTACTTCATTGTACCAAAGAAGGGGGGGTCCTTCAGACCGGTGCTGGATCTCAAAAGAGTCAACAGATTTCTCAGTGTTCGCCATTTCCGGATGGAGACGGTGCGCTCGGTTATTGCGGCTGTAAGACCGGGAGAGTTCCTCACGTCCCTCGATCTCAAGGAGGCGTACCTCCATATTCCGATCTGGCCTCCGCATCAGCGGTATCTGCGGTTTGCGATTCTAGGCCAGCATTATCAGTTTCGGGCTATGCCCTTTGGCCTGGCAACGGCTCCCCGCACCTTTTCCAAAGTCATGGTGGTGGTAGCCGCCTTTCTACGCAAGGAAGGTATTCGGGTACACCCTTACTTAGACGACTGGTTAATCCGCGCCTCGTCCAGACAGGAGAGTTTGGCGGTAACTCAGCGAGTGATCTCTCTCCTTCAGTCGTTGGGGTGGATTGTCAACTTTCCCAAGAGTTTTCTGTCCCCGTCGCAGTCGTTGGTGCATCTGGGGGTGCGGTTCGAGACGGCTCTGGGGAAAGTGTTTCTACCCCGAGACCGGGGGGAGAAATTGCAGGCTCAGATTCGCCTACTTCTCGGGTCGGCCAGACCTCGAGTTTGGGATTATGTACAGGTGCTGGGCTCCATGGTGGCGACTCTGGAGGTGGTCCCCTGGGCGCGGAGCCACATGAGGCCCTTACAACAGTCTCTGCTCTCTCGCTGGTCCCCAGCTTCTCTGAACTACAATGTGCGTCTCCAATGGAGTCTTCGAGCAGCGCGCAGCATGCACTGGTGGCTCCACGAGTTGCATCTTTGGAGGGGCATGCCGTTGGCCACGCCGGACTGGGTGGTGGTCACAACGGATGCCAGTCTGCGGGGCTGGGGGGCCCAGTGCCTGCACGCGTCAGTGCAGGGGATGTGGTCCTTCCAGGAGGCCCAGTGGCCCATCAATTTGCTGGAATTAAGAGCGATCAGACTGGCGCTGCAGGCTTTTCAGTCACTGATTCAGGACAAGCCGACCAGAATCTTTTCGGACAGTGTCACGGCGGTCGCCTATGTCAATCGTCAGGGGGGCACCCGGAGTCCGCAGTTGGCAGAAGAGGCAAGAAGTTTGTTTCGATGGGCGGAGAGCCATGTTCCGCTTCTGTCGGCGGCACACATTGCAGGTCACGAAAACGTGCAAGCGAACTTCCTCAGCAGAAATCTTCTGGATCCGGGCGAGTGGGAGTTGTCTGCTCGAGCGTTCGGCCTGCTAGTCCGTCGTTGGGGGTTGCCAGAGATGGATCTCATGGCCTCGTCCCGCAATGCGAAGTTGCCTCGGTTCTTCAGCAGACGCAAGGAAATGGGATCAGAGGGGGTGGACGCGTTAGCTCTCCCATGGCCTCCAAATTCCCTTCTGTATGTGTTCCCGCCTTGGCCCATGATAGGTCGAGTGTTACAGCGCATCTCTCGCTTTCGCGGCAGAGTCATCCTGGTGGCTCCGGATTGGCCGCGTCGGCCGTGGTATGCAGATCTGATTCAGCTTTCTGTAGGAGAGCGGGTAACGTTCCAGGTAACGCCGGACTTACTGACTCAGGGTCCAATATTGATGGAAGATCCGGCCCGCTTTGGTCTTACGGCCTGGCTATTGAGCAGTCAAGGCTAAAAAAGAAGGGCTATTCAGAAAGGGTGATTGCCACCCTGCTTAAAGCTAAGAAAATTTCGACTTCAGCCTCCTATGCGAGAGTCTGGCGGATTTTTGAAGCATGGTGCGGCCGCCAGGGATTTGCGCCCTTCCAGGCATCTCTGCCGGCTATTCTTGCTTTCCTGCAGGAGGGCGTAGAGAAAGGGTTAGCCTATAACTCTTTAAAGGTTCAGGTGGCGGCTATTGCCTGTTACAGGGGCCGGGTGGCTCGCTCGTCGCTCGCTTCACAGCCGGATGTGGTCCGTTTCCTCAAGGGGGTTCACCATATCCGCCCGCCGGTAAAGCGAATTTGTCCAACATGGAACCTTAAACTCGTCCTTGGGAAGTTGCAGGGGGCACCTTTTGAGCCCCTGTCAGAGGCCACTTTGAAAGATGTCACGCTGAAAACAGTGTTTTTGGTGGCGATGGCTTCAGCAAGGCGAGTATCGGAACTACAGGCGCTTTCTTGCAGAGAACCCTTTTTACGTTTTTCGGAAACTGGGGTGTCGGTGTGTACGGTGCCGTCCTTCCTGCCTAAGGTTATTTCTTCCTTTCATGTGAACCAGAGTTTGTTCCTCCCATCCTTCCGGAAGGAGGATTGGGGAAAACGATTTTTGTCTTTGCGTCTACTGGATGTACGACGTATGCTTCTCCATTATTTGGGGGTGACGAATGATTTTCGTAGGTCGGACCATCTCTTTGTGTTGTTCGCGGGTAAAAACAAGGGGATGGCGGCGTCTAAGGCGTCCATTGCGCGTTGGGTCAAGGAAACTATTGCTTCGGCTTATGTGTTGACAGGGAAGAAAGTACCGGAGCACCTTCATGCTCATTCCACTCGGGCATTGGCTACGTCTTGGGCGGAGTCCGGGGGGATGTCTTTAGAAGAAATTTGCCGGGCGGCCACTTGGTCGTCGGGAAATACCTTTTCAAAGCATTACCGGTTAGACGTAGCGGCCCGTTCGGAGGCAAGTTTTGGCGCTGCAGTGCTAGCAGAGGCGGCATTGGCGTCCCACCCGGTTTGAGTTTGCTTTGCTACATCCCACTAGTCTCTGGATTCATCTGCTGCTTTGCTATGGAAGGTAAAATTATGGTCTTACCTGTTAATTTTCTTTCCTTTAGAAGCAGCAGATGAATCCAGAGCCCCTCCCCAAGTGCACTGTCTGTGTGTAGGGTGTTTGTTTAGTTGTTTGGTTAGGCTATGGTTGGTAATTGTATTATTTCATTGCTGAGGGGCACATTTTCTACTGGAATGGAGTTTTGTGGCTGCTCATTCTCCTTTCGGGATGCTTGGGCAAAGTGCATAACTGAATCAACAGAAGGAACACCAGGCTTTAAGGCCAACTGTTAATCAGTTCTCTATCTCCACCTGCTGGTCGATGTGAGCTATACCCACTAGTCTCTGGATTCATCTGCTGCTTCTAAAGGAAAGAAAATTAACAGGTAAGACCATAATTTTACCATCTTTGCTCCCTTTCTACACTGCCTGGCATCTTTTCTCCTCCTCTGTACACACTTGTCCCCTCTTTTTTCCATTTGTCCTTTGCTAGAGTGGGCTCTACAGTGGTCCCATGTTGGCTCCAAAAATACGTTAAAACTCCTGTTACAGCACATTGGAGAACCAAAGTCAAGAAGTGCCAGCTCTTGAATTTCAAAAGTAGGTCGTGTGTTTGGCCATGTCTAAAATATAACTATCCTTGGACCATTCCAGGAAATTTTAATGGGAATGCCACCAAGTACTGAGTTGGAAACCTGAGGCTGAGAGCCGAATGTGGCCTGGGGTTCAGTCTGAAGGAAGAAAGGGGTCTGAGAGCAGCCTGACAGGGTACAGTCCGTATCTTTCTATTATTGCTTCCTCTGAGTTCCCTGTTCAGCTGTCATATTAATTATGTTACATAGTGGGTTAAAGAACAGATTAGGCCAGGGGTCTCAAAGTCCCTCCTTGAGGGCCACAATCCAGTCGGGTTTTCAAGATTTCCCCCATGAATATGCATGAGATCTATGTGCATGCACTGTTTTCAATGCATATTCATTGGGGAAATCCTGAAAACCTGACTGGATTGCGGCCCTCAAGGAGGGACTTTGAGATCCCTGGATTAGGCCATCCAGTCTGCCCAGTTGAGCCTTCTCCTTGAGCTTCTAAATTTCCACACACACTGCAATGCGGTTAAGGCATTTCTGTACCCCTGGTCTTCCATCCAAACTCTTAGTACCCCCCCATCACTTTCTTTCATATTTGCTGCAAATGTACCCAAAATATGAGAAGTCTCCCCCCCCTCACACACCTATTTTGAGCCTCGCCATCATCAAATTTGATTCTTACAAAATCATTGTTTAATCCAACATCCGGACCCCTTCCATGTCGTGTTACCAGATATTCTAATGGTCCCTGTAACCATCAAAGCCATGGTGCTCTCATGCTCTGTGCTGTATCGGTGTGAAACTCAGACGACCTGCACATTCACAGCAATTGGGGTCATTTAGGGAAGAGCTCTTGGGGCTTGAAATGCTAATATTACCTCTGGGGTGTCCAAAAATTTACACTGAGAATTGGGGTCTTAATTTTGATTCCTGATTAACATTATAAAGGGTTGGGGGGTTGTGTTTTGTGTGTTTGCAAATGTCATCAAGTGGATCTACCTTTGTGGTTGTTTTCTTTTGTTAACATGTAGTTTGGCTCTGTGGTGGCACCTTTTTTGAGGCTGGTGTTTATATTGTTGGGTGCTTGTTTGGGGATTTTATTTTCTGAACCCCCCCTCCTTGTGTCCTGTAGAGGTGCCAGGCCAAGGGTTTCGTGTGTGAGCTCTGCAAAGAAGGCGATGTGCTCTTTCCCTTCGACAGTCACACCTCCGTATGCCAGGACTGCTCCGCGGTCTTCCACAGGTGCGTCCCAGGACAGCTGGTGCCCCTCGACCCTGAACTTAAACATGTTAGGCCAGAACCCGATCTGTTCCATTTCAGAAGCAGTTGACAGTGGCCAAGGGAAGGAAGAAAAGGCCTTTATGCAAACATTCCCACTGGGCTGTTATATAATAAAAATCAGGGCAGATGAGTTGATAGCTTTACATGTGAAGGGGAGGAGAATGAGGAGTAAGAAGTGTGGCTAAGTGAGATGGGGAATATTGGGGGGGGGGGGGCATTCTACTACTTAGATTTTGGTTCCACATGGAAGATGAGGTTTGGGCCTAACATTGTGAATGGCTAAAGGATTGGTTAAGTTCAGAAGGGAAAACCATTCCTAATTCTGTAAAATGCTTGCAGATGGAATTAGGTGGGGGGGGGGGGGCAGAGTATGTGAGGATAATAAGGGATTGACAGTAATGGCCCTGTCAGTCTGTTCGTTAACTAAATGTGAAATGCATTTTCGCTGGCCGTAAACAGTTCCCTAAGTGTGCAAAGCCCCAGTTCAAGAAAGAGAGAAGGGAAGAAATGCAGTCCGAGACCTTTCTTGGGTCACAGCTGAAGATATGAACAAGGCCAGTGCGCTGGGCAGTGACATGGGAACATACATTGAACGTTTGGAGGAGGGGATATAATGGATACGGTACACGTGGATCTTTTCACTCCAGGAAGTAGGACATAATACTCTGGCCCTGGACCCTCTGATTCGGCAGGCGTTGAGTTGGGCTGAGGGTTAAAATCAACCTGAGCTACCACACAGACCCAGAGCAGGTGGGAAGGGCTTCTGTGCCCAGAGGATGAGACTTGTATGCATTCATCTTTCTTTCTTTCTTCTCTCCAGGGACTGCTACTATGATAACTCTACCACATGTCCAAAATGTGCCCGGCTGAACCTCAGGAAGCATGTAGTGGTCCAGAAGCCCAGTCCAGATGCCCTGGAATAGATCACTTGTATCTGGCCAATACCAGCTTTCTCGGGGCACGTCTTGCTTGCTTCAGCTAGAATGCCAGGCACCGCCAACTGTGCAGTACTTGAGGGAAAGCGGTGCATTCTGCAGCTCGGACAGTTGGATTTGATGGGTGCAGTATTTGTTTAGGATCAAGGCAGTGAAGCGACAGGGATGCAGAGGCGAGGCTGAACAGTACAGCGTCTCATCCTGATTGCCAAATTCCAGCACCCTCCCGCCCCTCTCCTGTTCAAGGATGATGCATCGCTGGGCTAGGCTGTGTGTGGATATCACTGATGAGAGAAGGGAGGGGTCTAAAAACGGAGTAGCTACAGCTAGTGAACTCAAACACCATGGCACAAATGTCATGTTTCCAACTTCAAGCAGTCATATCGATGAAGGCGATGCAGGACACCTATGGGCAGGTCCCACAAGTGGAGAGAAGAGGCCTGGCTGCTGCATGCTGGTGTGACAGGTGCTGGGTACTCTTCGCTCATCCACTGGATCAGTGGATTGCTTAATCACTTTCATTACTGAGTAGCGTTGAAATAGTCTAATTACGTTCAGCGTCCAAGCATTGAAGACCTTGTCGCTAGTGGCGCATTCCAGTGTGTTTTCTAATTTGGTCACTCTTAGCAATGCCTAAGAACTCCATCTCAGCTTCTGTGTTAACAGCAAACATTGGCAGCTCCTGCCGATGAGAAGAGAAAGGCGCTCTGCTGAGTCTCCATCATGCACAGCAGTTCACTTCTCTAAGCTTTGCGGGACTGGGAGTTTAGAGTTCTGGAAGTTTGTCTAATTAGCACAGGCCAGGAATGTGCCTGAGGATTCCTGTCAGAGCAGGGCATCCCATTTCCACAGTCCACAGAGGTGTAGCTGGATCTCTTTGTACATTGAGCTGCAAACCAGAGAGGTCCACGCAGGCCTGGGAGACCGTAGCAGCAGGAAATGGAGCTTTGCAGGCCTAAACTGAAGGGAATCTGTTGCGGGGCTCAGGAGCCATGACTGGCTTCAGAGGCACATTAAAGCGTCCCCTTACCTCCTCCACGCGCTTGCACAATGCGTGCTGCCTCTGGGCTCGCTGCAGTTTAGCATTTAATAACGTGATTTCATGTACAGTATTATGGATGGAGCTAGTTAATTTATGCCACAAGTCAAATGCTGCTCATCTCTGTAGCGGGACTTTATGTTGCATGATCATGGCTGATATCAGACAGTGCGTGAAGCTCCGCTAGACCTCTGACACATTGGCAAAACATTTGAAATCGGATCCTAAGCAGATTTAGTTGGGTTTCTTGATGCGGAGCCTTTCGGCAGAGACTGAAGGCCACAGGCCGCTCAGCCTTCAGGACCTTTGGTGAAAGCACTGCAGGCCATGAGGACAAGTACTGCCTACCGAACCAGGGATCTCAGGAGCCACCTTTTATTGAGTAGATAGTAGAAGACACTGGCCTTTTGTCTGAGATCGAAAACCTGGACTGTAGTTTCTTGGAGTGGGAGACTTCCTTGGAGACAAGAGTGGGCTACTGTGATCCCTGAGGGCCACAACTCGGTTGGGTTTTCAACATTTCCACAATGAAGATGCATGACATTGATTGTATGCAAATGATGCTATGCATATTCATTATGGAAATCTTGGAAACCCACCTGGGTTGTGGTTCTTGAGGACTGTGGTTCCTACCCTTGATTTAGACCAAGATGGGAGAGTTGATAGAAAAGCAGTTGAGACTTGTGGCTTTAAGGAGGGAGGGAGGGAAGTAGCAGTTATCCGAAAATGCCTGCGCCATTCCTCCTCCTCTGAAGCTTGAGCTTCCAGCTCTAACCCCCTATTGCCCCCTCATTACAATTCCTATAACTGAAGTTGCTCTAAATTACCCTCCTGCAGGATGAAGTTCTGTTAGCTCAGGTGCAAAATCTGCCATTCCACGGAGGATTTGTCAGGCATGGGTGAATGCTGAATGCCATCTGTGGTGTCCTCCAGGTGCTAACGTGCCTGGTATCTAACATTAAATGGAGCAGACTTGGCTGGTGAACGAACGGGCTTTCTCTAAACTCCACGGGAGATCGGTATCAATGTTCTTGGCAACCACCTACGATAACACCGTGCCATATCTCGAGCAGAAATGAGGAGTGTTTGCAGCCCCCATCGAGCAGGTTGGTTTCCTTCTACATACTCCAAATAGGATCCCAGGAAGAAGACACTAACAATATTTATAAATAGCTCTGAATTTAATAAATTATTTTGTAATCTGAATGTAAATAATAAAATGTAAACAACTCTTTATTTTCGGTATTCCGAGATTGATTATAATCTGGTGTTGTGCTTTGCTAGCAGCAGTTTTGTGAAATTAACCCCTTTTTAAACTTCTCTTCCTTGTACAACCAACCCTCTACCCAACCAGCAGGTCTCCTGTTATGCAAATTAAGCATGGCTCAGTTTGTCCAGCAGATAAGTCAGAGGTCACTAGGGGGCAGATTCACAAAATGTCCCCACGTAGTGTTTCTTAACACTTTTATCTCATATTTGGCCACGAGGCATACTGAGTTCCATCAAAAAGTAAAATTGACGAGCTGTTATTATTATCCATTCAACCAGTCCCAAACAAACAGGCTTATGTTCTTCTACCAGCAGATGGAGACAGAGAACATAGGTTTGTGACCCTGTACTTTGTTTAGGGCATTCTGCAGTTCCAATCGCCTCAATATTCTCTGATTGTGGACCCAGTTGGAAAGCTGGTTTCCCCAATTGAGTCGGGGCATGTGGAGTGTGAATGAGGGGTCTGGGTTGTCTGTTTGGCCCTTGAAGAAATACTTGCAGGAGTCCAGATGCCTTCCCCATCTCTTCTTTTATTTGTGAGTTAGTCTGATTGCCCTTGCTGCTCAGTAGGGATGGTGTTGTGCCCAATGGTAAAGACCACTGATTGGGGGGTAGAGACAGAGAGTTTCCAGCTCGGTTCTGGCAGTGGTGTTGGACAGCACAGCAGAGATGAGAGCAGCAGTGTTTCTTCGGTGGCAGAACATCCTTTTCTGCTGCATGGAGGCTTTAGCTAAACATGGCTTTTTATTTTTTTACTGTTTGTTTTTTTTCTGAGCAAAGGAATTTTCCTCTCTTCTTTGAGGTGGTGTTTTTTTTGCTCATTTTTTTTCCGGTCTAATTTGGCCAATGCTAATACTGCTGGACTCCATAAGAGCACTGCTGTAGCAATCTTGTGTTGGATTTTGAGGCTATGTTTATAATTGTGAGTAATGATTACCCCCCTCCCCAACCAGTAGTAGTTTTCTATCATTTCAGTGGTTGTAAGCCAGCTTTTTTTTTTTTTGTTTTACTAGTGAACCAAACATAAGAATTATCATACTGGCACAAACCAAAGGTCCATTAAGCCCAGGATTCAAACAGTGGCTAATCCAGGTCACAAATACCTGGCAAGGTCCCAAGTTGTAAAACAGCTGTTCTTTAGCACTCTCCAGACCAGTAGAGGTTAACTTTACGATTGGGTATATATCTAATCATGACCAGCAGGTGGAGACTGAAAACAAAACTTTGGGACAGTATATCCTAGCCCCTCCTCTCTATTTCCCTCAGTCTTCTTTCAGTCTCCAGCAGGTGTTGAGTGATCTGTACCCATCTCCCTTGGTAGGGCTGTTGGAATTTGTTTAGAGGTTTATTGTCCCTGTTTTTAGCCGGACGGAGCTTGGACGGACTCTGTTTGGGGGTTCGTCCGACCTCGGGGGTGTCAAACCCGGCGGGTCACGAGCGGGGTCCCTCCCCCCACTTCCTCCACCTCCCCATATTTTTTTAGAGGAGCCTCAGCAGTAAGCCTTGCCCCCTAAATCAAGCAAGGCATATTGCTTCGAGAGCCTGTGGAGTCTGTTCTGTAAAAAAAAAAAAAAAAAAATCCTGAGGTAGTGCTGGTCTGGAGGGTTGTATCCCTTTAAGAAAACTGTATTTTACTGTATTTTTTCAACTAACCGGCACTTTTTTACAGCTAGGTCGCGTATGGAGCAATGAGCACTTCTAAAGGGAAAAAGTGCTCATTGTGCTCCAGACGCGAGGCACTCGCGGCCGGCCTGTGCAAGCGGTGTTCAGGCCGGTGCGGTGGAGGAGCTCTGTCGGCAGCGGCTGCAGGCGCCCAGAGCTCCCCGCCGATGGTGCCTCGCGAGTCGGCAGGGAACGGTGGAGAAGCCCGGTCTTCTCCGTCCGCCCACGGAGGGATTCCCCGAGCCGCCGACGGTCGGGTTTTAGAGGATTCCCTCTCAGCTGATATTTTGACAGCTGATGCCGGCTTGCCTGTTTTAGCGGCTGAGACTATTCAGGTCTCTCAGCCGCTTCAGGCTGTGGAGGGAGCTGTTTTGGCGGGAAAGACGCCATCTTCTCTGTCTGGCCCCTCCATTTTGTCTTCCACCTCAGGTGACCTTCCCCCTGTTTTGTCTAAGCAGGGGCAGGTTTCTGCTGGGTCCCCTGCTGTGGCAGGGAGTCCCTTGGGACCCTCGGGGGGTTTTTCCCCTGATTTTTTCTTTTCATTATGCAAAGCCTATTTTCAGGCGGCTGGGGGTCCCGGTTGCGCCCAGGGGGTCTCGGGGGGTGGGGTTTCCTCCGCGCTCCCTGCGGCTTTGCCTCTCTCGTCTGACGTGACGTCCCCTCCGCCGCCTCTCTTGTCCAAGCGTCCGCGGGTGTCGTGGGACGAGGATTTGTGGTCGGAGGAACGTGTCGGTATGGAGGAGGACCTGGACCCTTCTGAGGAATTCCAGGACCCTCTGGAGGGGACGGAAGCTGGCGGCGGGTTGTCGGGTTTCCCGTTCTCCAGTGACGAGGCGTCCGTGGTGCGCCTTTTTCAGAGAGATGAGCTGCCTGACCTTATTCAACAGGTTTCTTCGGCTTTGCGTTTTGAGGACGCGCCGCCGGAGACTCCGCGTGTGGGGGACCCTCTGTTACGAGGGATCCGTTCCGTTTCCCGCTCTTTTCCTATGCATCAGGATATTCGGGATATTATTCTTGAGCAGTGGAAAACGCCGGAGACGCCGTTTCGGCTGGCGCGCAGCATGGCTCGCCTGTATCCCATTCCTGAAGGGGATCGGGCTACGTTAGCTTCGCCAGTCGTGGATGCGGTGGTCTCGGCTATTTCCAAGCGGCATACCGTGCCTGTTGAGGGCGGTTCTGCCTTGCGGGACTCTGAGGAGCGCAAATTGGAGACCATCCTTAAGCAAAATTTTCAAGTCTCTGCTTTTGGGGTCCAGGCGGCTATTTGTGGGGGACTGGTCGCTCGCGCCGTGTTTCGGTGGGCGGAGCGGGTCTTGGATCGAGAGTCTGACGACTGGTCTCTGGTGGATCAGGAGGTAGCGAAGATTGAGATGGCTGCCTCATTCCTCTCGGATGCTCTGTATGACTTGGTGCGGATCTCGGCTAAGTCCATGGCTTTTGGCGTGGCCGCAAGGCGTGTGTTGTGGCTGCGCGCTTGGGCGGCGGATGCTGCGTCCAAAGCTAAGCTTACTAAATTTCCCTTTCGGGGGTCGTTTTTATTTGGAGAGGACTTGGATAAGTTGATTCAGACTCTGTCGGACTCGAAAGTTCCCCGTTTGCCGGAGGACCGTGCCCGCCCGGCGTCTCGGGGTGGTGCGGCCCGGGGGCGTTTGCGGGAATTTCGCAAGTATCGCCCTGGGCGTGGGGCTGCTTCTTTCCAGTCTCCGGGGTTTTCCCGGGGTCGGTTCTTCCAGCGCATGCAGCCCTTTCGGGGGGCCCGTCGGGGGGCAGGGAACCCCTCCGCCGGTTCCCCCGCTTCCCGTCCTGCACAATGACGCCTTGCCGGCGCCCCCCTTGGTTCCGGTGGGGGCCCGGCTGCGCGACTTTTTTCCCAAATGGGCCGAGATCACGTCCGATCAGTGGGTCCTGGAGGTGGTGCGGGACGGTTATGCCCTGGAGTTCGCCCGCTCTCTGCCGGATTTTTTCCTCGCTTCTCCGTGTCAGACTCCGGGGAAGAAGCAGGCTTTTCGCCAGACCCTTCAGCGCTTGCTAGATCTCAGGGCAGTAGTTCCGGTGCCCCCCCCGGAGTGGGGCACGGGCAGGTACTCCATTTACTTTGTGGTGCCCAAGAAGGAGGGGACTTTTCGGCCCATCCTCGATTTGAAAGGGGTCAACAGGGCTCTCAAGGTTCCCTCTTTCCGTATGGAAACGCTGCGGTCGGTCATTCTGGCGGTTCAGCCGGGGGAGTTTCTCACTTCTCTCGATCTGACGGAGGCCTACTTGCATGTTCCTATTCGGACCTCTCATCAGCGTTTCCTGCGCTTTGCGATCTTGGGTCGGCACTATCAGTTCTGTGCGCTTCCCTTTGGGCTGGCCACGGCTCCCCGGACGTTCACCAAGGTGATGGTGGTCGTCGCGGCAGCCTTGCGGTCGGAGGGCATTCTGGTACACCCCTACCTGGACGACTGGTTAATTCGGGCCAAGTCGTTGCAGGAAAGCTACCGGGTTACGGCTCGGGTGGTGGAGTTTCTCCGGTCGCTGGGCTGGGTGGTCAACCTTTCCAAGAGTCGGTTGGTTCCGGCTCAGCGTCTGGAGTACCTCGGGGTGCTGTTCGACACCTCCTTGGGGAAGGTCTTCCTCCCAGAGGCCCGGGTGAGCAAATTGCAGTCTCAGATTCGCCTGCTTTTGGCGTCCCGGTGTCCTCGGGCGCGAGATTTCCTCCAGGTCCTGGGGTCGATGGCGGCGTCCCTGGACGTGGTGAGGTGGGCGCGGGCCCACATGCGTCCTCTTCAGTATGCTCTGCTCCGGAGGTGGTCTCCCCAGAGGCACGGGATGGATGTTCCGGTTCCCCTGCGAGGCTTGGCGCGCTGCAGTCTGCGTTGGTGGCTCCGGACCCCTCACCTAGTTCAGGGGGTGGGTCTGGATCTTCCGCAGTGGACGGTTCTCCTTACGGATGCGAGTCTCCTGGGTTGGGGGGCCCAGTGTCTGGGTCACTCTGCTCAGGGAACCTGGTC
The DNA here is from genome assembly GCF_902459505.1 of Geotrypetes seraphini. Lineage (NCBI taxonomy): Eukaryota > Metazoa > Chordata > Amphibia > Gymnophiona > Dermophiidae > Geotrypetes > Geotrypetes seraphini. The sequence continues at coordinate 6,613,481 of NC_047087.1, read as the reverse complement.
CACGGAGGAGGCCTCCTGGTCGATCAACGTGTTGGAGACCAGGGCGGTCCGGCTGGCGCTGTTGGCTTTCCACTCCCTTTTGTTGGGCAAGTCGGTCAGAGTCCTGTCGGACAATGCCACGGCAGTGGCTTATGTCAATCGTCAGGGGGGCACCAAGAGCACTCTGGTGGCGCAGGAGGCGGCTCGGCTCATGGTTTGGGCGGAGTCGCATCTTCTGGACCTCTCGGCCTCTCACATTGCCGGGGTAGAAAACGTTCAGGCGGACTTCCTCAGTCGTCACTTCTTGGATCCGGGAGAGTGGTGTCTCGGCGCCGAGGCGTTTCAGTTGCTAGTGCGTGCTTGGGGGCAGCCCCTGATGGATCTGATGGCTACAAGTGGCAACGCCAAAGTACCCCGCTTCTTCAGTCGTCGCAGGGACGGTCTGGCCGAGGGTCTGGATGCTCTGGTCCAACCGTGGCCAACGGAGGGGCTGTTGTATGTGTTCCCTCCTTGGCCATTAGTAGGCAGAGTACTGCTTCGCATTGTTCGCCATCCGGGGCTGGTGGTCTTGGTGGCTCCGGATTGGCCTCGTCGTCCGTGGTATGCGGATCTGGTGAGGCATCTGGTGGCGGATCCTCTTCCTCTGCCTCTCGAGTGCGATCTTCTGACGCAGGGTCCCATTCCCATGTTCGACCCGTCTCCCTTTTGTCTTACGGCTTGGCTCTTGAAAGGGGCCGCCTGAGTAAGAAGGGATATTCCGACAAGGTGATCTCTACACTTTTGGGGTCCCGGAGGCTTTCTACCTCTCGGGCTTATGTACGGGTTTGGCGTCTGTTTGAGGAATGGTGCCGAGCGCGGGGAGTGGTCTCCTTTCGCGCTTCTCTGCCTAACATTCTAGAGTTTTTGCAGGATGGCCTGGATAGGGGCCTGGCCTGGTCTTCTCTTCGGGTTCATCTGGCGGCCCTGTCGGCTTTTCGGGGGCTGGTGACAGGTCAGCGTTTGTCAGCCATTCCTGATGTGATTCACTTTCTTAGGGCGGCCAAGTTGCTCAGGCCTCCCATAAGGCCCTCGATTCCCTCTTGGGATCTCAATCTGGTTCTCTCTGTTCTAGTGCGCCCTCCTTTCGAGCCGTTGGATGGCTGTTCGTTGAAGGACCTTACGCTGAAGTCGGTCTTTTTGGTGGCCATTACTTCCGCTAGACGGGTGTCGGAGCTACAGGCTTTCTCTTGTAGGGCTCCCTTCCTGGAGTTTTCAAAGGAGCGGGTTGTTTTGCGGCCTGTTCCTTCCTTTCTGCCGAAGGTAGTTTCTCCTTTTCATGTCAATCAATCGGTGGTCCTCCCGGTCTTGGGTAGTCGGGAGGGTTCTTCTGAGCAACGACAGCTGCGCAAGTTGGATGTCGGTCGGGTCCTCCATGCTTATGTGCAGCGGACCCGGGATTTTCGGAGCTCCGATCATCTCTTTGTGCTTCTGGCGGGTCCTCGTCGGGGGGCTGGCGCTTCTAAGGCTACTATTGCGCGCTGGATCAAGGAGACGATCGCTTCCGCTTATCTTCTGAGTCAGAAGCCGGTTCCGGAGTTTCTCAAGGCTCATTCCACTAGGGGTCAGGCGGCTTCTTGGGCTGAGTCGTCGCTCGTGCCTCCGGTGGATATTTGTAAGGCTGCGGTTTGGTCCTCCTTGCATTCATTTGTTCGGCATTATCGGGTAGATGTTCAGGCGCGTCGGGACGCGGTGTTCGGTGAGCGTGTTCTGGTATCGGCCCTTCGGGGGTCCCGCCCGTGAGAGGGACTGCTTTGGTACGTCCCAATCGTAAAGTTAACCTCTACTGGTCTGGAGAGTGCTAAAGAAGGAGAAATTAGGTTCTTACCTGCTAATTTACTTTCTTTTAGCTTCTCCAGACCAGTAGAGGTCCCCACCCTGTCTGTTGTTGTTGTTGTTGGGGCTGTTGCGCGGGCAGTTTTTGGTTTTTGCTGCGGGTTCTAGTATTTTTCTAGGGCCGGGGAGAATTGAAGAACAGCGGCTGTGGCTCGGCTGGCTTAGCTGGCGAGCTGTGGGGACCTTCTTCCTTCGGGAATTTCTCCTCTGCATTTTCCAACAGCATTTTTTGGGTATGTTATTGGTTACTCCTTTCGGAGTATTGTTTTTTCTCTCTGTTGTTTCCAGTTCTTGGTTCTGCTTGGCTATTCGGCAGACTGAGGGAAATAGAGAGGAGGGGCTAGGATATACTGTCCCAAAGTTTTGTTTTCAGTCTCCACCTGCTGGTCATGATTAGATATATACCCAATCGTAAAGTTAACCTCTACTGGTCTGGAGAAGCTAAAAGAAAGTAAATTAGCAGGTAAGAACCTAATTTCTCCTTATGCTGCTGATCCTGGGCATTAGGTATGGATTTCCCCAAATCCATCTTAATAATGGTTTATGGACTTCTCTTTTAGGAAATTATCCAAACCATTTTTTTAAACCCTGCTAAGCTAACTGCTTTCACCACTCTCTCCGTCAATTAATTCAAGTTTAGTTACATGTTAAGTGAAGAAATATATTCTTTGACTTGTTTTAAATCTAGTACATAGTAGTTTAATGAAATGCCCCCTAGTCCTACTATTTTTGGAGAGTAAACAAGAAATTCACAGCTTCTACCATATCTTCCCTGACATAAAAAAGTCGTCTCATCCCTGTCATCATTTTCATTGCCCTTCTCTGTACCTATACCATTTTTGAGATGCGGCAACCAGAATTGAATATAGTATTTGTTTTGTGGTCACATCTTGGAGTGCTACAAGGGCATTATAACATTTTCATCTTTTTTCCCATTCCTTTCCTGATACATTCTATTTGTTTTCTTAGCCGTTGCACACTGAGCTGGGGGTTACAGGTCCCAAGGCAGATCTTGTCAGACAAATCTGACCAATTTCTTTGACTGGGTGACCAGAGAATTGGATAGAGGATGTGGAACCTTTGACAGTGTTCCACTCAGACATCTCATAAAAGCAGCGGTAGCGAATGCGATTCACTACCCTGCCACTACTCAGGGTGTCTTCTCTCCATTTGGACGCCCAAGCGGAAACAGGAAGTTTTCACTGAGGGCAGGCAGCAGTGGAGAAATGACGCAAGGAGTGGTGGCAGGAGTGGATCGCTAAATAACTACCGCCACTGGCAACATGTTGTTAACGTCAAAATAAAGGTAGATTGGGGGAGAGGGACTTGGGGGAGTTGGTGGACTGGAGGAGAGATAAGGAGAAGATGTTTGGGAGAGATAAACTTGGTGGAGGGAGGGAGATTATGGAGGGGAGATGGATTTGGGGAGAGGGAGAGATGGGGGAGTTGGTGGACTGGAGAGGGAGAGATGGGGAGAAGATGGATGGGAGAGGTGAACTTGGTGGAGGGGGTAAGATGGATGGTGGAGACAGGAAATAGACTGTGGGAGATCATGGAGATGGGGAGGAGGGAAAGAAGAAATAATGGATCTAAAAACAGGAGAGAGATTGTGGACAATGGGATTTAGGGAGGGAAGGAACAGAAGGAGAGAAGTTGGACACAAGGGATGTTGTAAGAGGGGGATAGAAATACTGGATAGGAGAGTAGTTAGAGAAAGGGAGAGCTGGTGGGGAGGAGGGAGAGATGCTGGATGAAAGGGTAATTGAGAAAAGGAGAGATGGTGGATCCGGGGATGGTGGGGTCCATCATTGCAGCTACGGGAATAGAGATGAAAAAAAGGAAAGATGCCAGACCTCCGGGGGAGGGAAGGGAAATGGAGGGGGAGGACAGAGATGGAAGATGGATGGTTAGGACAGAGAAAGAAGGATTTGAATAATGACCAGACAACAAAAGGTAGAAAAAATCATTTTGTTTTCCGTTTTGTGATTACAATATGTCAGATTTGAAACGTGTATCCTGCCAGAGCTGGTGTTAGACCGCAAACGTGAGCTAGGATTTAACAGAGAGAGGAAAAGTCTTTTTTATTTGTTTATTTTGTTTACACCACAGTGCCAGTGTGGGTGGAAGAGGGCAAAGGGGGTGAAGAGACTATAAAATAAACCCACCAGGATATTTGGAAAAATCGATTTAATAGGCTGAATCGAAATATATTTTTGCTGAATTGGACAGCACTAATTGATGTCCCAGTATAAGATTTTGGTGAGATCTCATTTAGAATATTGTGCACAATTCTGGAGGCCACACCTTCAAAAAGATATAAACAGGATGGAGTCTGTCCAGAGGAAGGCTACTAAAATGGTGCGTGCTCTTCGTCATAAGTTGTATGGGGACAGACTTGATGATCTCAATCTGTACAGTATACTTTGGAGGAGAGAGGGGAGATAGTTAAGAGGTGATAGGCTCAAGAGTAATTTAAAGAAATATGTTTTTACAGAAAGGGTGGTAGATGCTTAGAACAGTCTCCTGGTAGAGGTGATAGAGACGGACTGAATTCAAGAAAGTGTGGGACAGGCAGGCAGGAGATTGTGGATGGGCCATTTGACCTTTATCTGCCGTCATGTTTCTACTTGACGCTTCTTCTCTCTTCATGTCCACCATCAATCCATCTCCCCTCTTTGTTCCTGTCTCTTCTCTCCCCCCATGTTCAACAATCCCTTCCTCCTCCTTTACAGTTGGATGCATCACCACAGATGAGCAAGGTGACTCACTTAAGAGATTGTTTGCAATTACTTTATCAAGTAGGCAAGATTGAATAATGAATTTACAGAGCATTTCAGCAACTGTTTGAGGGCCTCAGGGGCTGCGTGATGGAGACCACTAGTTTACACCAAAGCGCAACCTCAGGCCTCACTTTTCCAAGTTCCTTGTGGCTCTCTGCAATGATTGGGCTGTGTTGTTGTTTTAAAAAAAAATCTTTATTCATTTTTAAAACTTTCAATAAGTGTAACATAAGAAATAATCATTTTATACTTTAATATCACTTAATATATCATCAAATCCCAACAATTGTACTTAAGCATAACAAATCATAAAATATTCCCTCCCCCCTCCCCACCCTGGACGTGTATGAACAAAAGGGGAAAAAGTAATATTCATTCTGTACACTATTTTGTTAATGGCTCCCAAACCTCCCTAAATTTCTTAAAATGCCCCTGCTGTATGGCTATTGCCCGCTCCATTTTAAAGATTTGGCATAACGAATTCCACCAAAAATTATAATTCAACCGATTTCCAATTTTTCATAATTTGCTGTATGGCAACTTCTCATGATGAGCAAATGTTTATTTTAGAAGATATTTGACTCTCATGGAAGTACCAAATAACACAGTGTCATATGATAATGCCACCGGATTTGCCAGTAGATCATTCACTTGGCCCCAAATGGATTTCCAAAAACTAAGTATTAATGGACAATAGAATAGTAAATGATCCAATGTCCCAGCTTCGAGATGACAGTGCCAGCATCTATTAGACATAGAGCTATCTAATTTCTGTAACGGGTCCAAACTGCTCTATGTAACAACAAAAAAAAACAAGTTTAGAAACATAGAAAGGTGACGGCAGAAAAGGGCTACAGCCCATCAAGTCTGCCCACTCTACTGACCCACCCCATTAAGTTTGAGTGCTGCTCGACCCACGTAGGGATCCCACGTGGATGTCCCATTTATTCTTAAAGTCGAGCACGCTTGTGTCCTTGATTACCTGCACCGGAAGTTTGTTCCAGTGATCTACCACTCTTTCTGTGAAGAAATACTTCCTGATGTCACCACTAAATTTCCCTCCTCTGAGTTTGAGCGGGTGCCCCCTTGTGACTGAGGGTCCCTTGGGAAGGAATATATCGTTTTCCACCTCGACACGACCTGTGACGTACTTAAAAGTCTCAATCATGTCACCCCTTTCCCTGCGCTCCTCTAGAGAGTAGAGCTGCAATTTGCCCAGTCTTTCCTCGTATGAGAGACCCTTGAGTCCAGAGACCTTCCTAGTGGCCATTCGCTGGACCAACTCAGCTCGAAGCACATCTTTACGGTAATGTGGCCTCCAGAATTGCACACAGTACTCCAGATGAGGTCTCACCATGGTTCTATACAGTGGCATTATGACTTCAGATTTGCGGCTGACAAAGCTTCTATTGATACATCCCATCATTTGCCTTGCCTTGGATGAGGCCTTCTCCACTTGTTTGGCAGCCCTCATGTCTACACTGATGATCACTCCCAAGTCCCGTTCTTCTGAAGTCCTAGCTCGTGTTTCTCCATTCAAGGTGTTTGTCTCATAGATGCCGACACTGTACAGTGCAAAAGCTCTTGTTGAATCTATTTTTAAAATTTAGCTCCCAGTGCTGCTTTAACCCTTTAGGGATGCATCTGTTGCATAGCAGAGAGGAGTTTCCACTAACAATGTCTTAAACCGGCCCTGGGGGACCACCCAGCCAGTCGGGTTTTCAAAATGTCTCTCATGCATTTCATTAGGGATAGCTTGGGAGTCCCCAGGACAGGTTTAAGAACCACTGGGCCCCAACAATGATATATGGTGGATAACTTTGCATTGGTTTTCCTGCTATTATTTTATGAAAGGCTGAGTAAGCACTGAATGTTTTATAAAATACATATAGCCCTGCAGTAGAAACGTAGGTATTTGATGTCAAATACTATAAATAAGTCTCTTTTTATACATTTGTGAATCTATGTAACTTTTTCCCTGGGGAGTGGTAAGCCCTGTCCCCTCTTCTTCTCCAGCACTTCTCCAATCCAGAAAACAAGGAGTTAACTAGGGTTATCTGAGTCTCAAAGCAGCCATAAGTGCCAGAGGCTAAAGGTTCATCTATAAATGAGTGCTGTCATCCTAAAATCAGGAAGGCACGTCCGCTGAAGGATTGTCTAGCTCAGTGGTTCCCAACCCTGTCCTGGGGGACCACCAGCCAGTCGGGTTTTCAAGATGAACATGCATGAGAGAGATTTGCAAACCTGTCACTTCCATTATATGCAGATCTCTCATGCATGTTCATTAGGGAAACCCGACTGACTGACGATCCCCCAGGACAGGGTTGGAAACCACTGCTTTAGCCTACACACTGCCAAATATATGCAGAAGCAAGGACATAAGAATTGCTGCTGCTGGGTCAGACCAGTGGTCCATCATGCCCAGCTGTCCACTCATGCGGTGGCCCTCTGGTCAAAGAGGAACAGACTCCCACTCCAGGTGATAAAGACCAGCAGCGTGACGGATTTTAAGAAAAAATGGGATACTCACGTGGGATCTTTAAGGGAGTAAATTCAGGGGGGGGCAGATACTTGGAATGGGCAGACTTGGTGGGCTATAGCCCTTTTCTGCTGCTTTTTTCTATGTTTCTAAAGAGCATCACCCTAACTGAGACTACCCCTATCTGCGTACGATCTGGTTTGTCTTGAATCCCTGGAGGGTGTTTTCCCCTATGACAGACTCCGGATGAGCGTTCCAGTTCTCTACCACTCTCTGGGTGAAGAAGAACTTCCTTATGTTGATAAGCAGAGGCCCCTGCAGCCCATCTGCAAGCTATTCCGTCTTCAGCTTCAGGAAGGCTAGGGGCGGAATGGGACAATTCATTGTGGGATGTTTCATTGGCAGCCTGAACTTACCCGAATTGAACTAGAATGCAAACTGGCCCTGGGCAGAAAATTCCAGAACCCAAATCCCTACACGGCAACTGTTACTGACTCAGGGTGGTGTAGAACAACAACCGCCCCCCCCCCCCCTCCAAGACCAGGTACAGTCACATCCTAGTGCACTCCATGCTTCTCACCTTCCACCAAAACAAGGCTTCTGGCGATGCCACCTGCCGCAGTATGACACAGCGTGGAAGAATTTGGGGATTATCAACCCCCAAACACTGAATATGCCGCAGCAGGTGAGAGGAAAGAACTTGGGGGGCTGGAGGGCATGGCCTCCCTCAAATGCTGAATCTGCCGTAGCTGGTGAGGAGAGGGGGAGGGAACCATTTTGGGAGGGTTGGGAAGATTGCCACACTGAATCCTTAATGGAATGCAACAATTCACGGCCATTCCTTTCATGGCACAATTCAGAACTGAAACAGCCGCGATGAAATGGTCATGAATCATCCTAAACCTGGCTTGGGTCCCTGTGTGACATGGAAGCCCAGGGCAACTGCCCTGTTTGCCAGCCATAATCTCAAGGGGAACCCTTCTAAACCCGTTGCTACTCAATTTATACAGCCTGTCTGCAGGTTGGAGATAGATCCTATGTGTCTTTGTTAAAAAAATACATTTGAAAAACGGGGAAAATCCCACCTGTACAAGGAAGCTCTAAGCAGGTTGGACCTGGAAACTCTGTATGCCAGGCACATCTCAATATGCTGCAGGGATACTGACCCCAAGTAGGACATTAAAACGGCTAAATCAATATTTATTGAAAGTCAGCAAAGCTCTTGGGCTGCAACATGACTGTGCTAGGACGTTTCTTCTTGAGCCTGATCTGATTTCTTCCCATCTCACAGTGATGCAAAGAACTCTAGAAATGTAGATTGTTTAATATCTGAATTTCATACTAAACAAGTCAATACCTTTACACCTCCAAATTCAACTAGGAAGTCTTTATGCACACATCTCCTCATGGGGGTTGTCGGAGGCATGGGGGGAGGAGTTGCATTGCAGTGGGAGAGCATGGACAACTCTCCCACTGCCGAGGGAAGGTTGGGGGGGTTGGTTATCAGCGGGAGACATTGGGCATCTCTGCTGCTGCTGGTGGTGTGTGTCGAGGGTGGGGTTGGGGAGGTATTGGCTGGCAGCGGGAAATATTGGGCATCTCTCCCGCTGCTGGTGGTGTGTTGTCTGTTGATGGTGGGAGAGCATGGGCAACTCTCCTGCTTCCGAGGGGAGATTGGGTGTTGGTTGGTGTCGGGAGACATTGGGCATCTCTCCCGCTGCCCGGGGGTGTGCCGGTTGGGCGGGAGAGACTGGGCACCTCTGCTGCTGCCGGTGGTGTGTGTCGATTGGCAGTGGGAGAGCGTGGGCAACTCTCCCGAGGGTGGGGTTGGGGGGTATTGGCTGGCAACAGGAGATATTGGGCATCTCTCCCGCTGCTGGTGGTGTGTTGTCAGTTGGTGGTGGGACAGCATGGGCAACTCTCCTTCCGAAGGGAGGTTGGGTGTTGATTGTTGGTTGGCATCGGGAGACATTGGGTATATCTACTGCTGCCGGTGGTGTGTGTCAGTTAGCGGGAGAGCATGAACAACTCTCCTGCTTCCAAGGGGAGGGTTGGGTGTTGGTTGGCAACGGGAGACATTGGGCATCTCTCCCACTGCCTAGGGCAGGTGTCGATTGGCAGTGGGAGAGCATGGGCAACTCTCCTACCTCTGAGGAGGGTTAGGTGTTGGTTGTTGGTTGGCGACGGGAGACATTGGGCATCTCTCCCGCTGTTGTGTTTTTAAAATTTATTTTGCACAATGGGCACATGCTAATTTAGCTTCTCTACTCTCCACCAACCTCATTTGCATGAGTGTTTTGGGGAGAGTGACTTGCTTTTTTTAAATCGCTACTGTAGCAGCCATCGGTTTTTTTACACCTTTTTTATTATTAATAATAATAATAATAGCAGTTTATATACTGCAGGACCGTGAAGTTCTATGCGGTTTACAATGATTAAAAAGAATGCTTCAATTGAGTAGAACTTACATAGTTGGAGGTTAGTGACTAACAGAATATGAGAGTGGTTGTTGTGGGAGGGATTGTAAGGATCAGCTACCTAGGTAATTCAAGAACAGATATGTTTTTAGGTATTTCCTAAATTCACCATAGTTGTTGGTTTGCCTAAGTAGTTTTTCCAGGTCTTTGCCCCATCTAGGCCAGACTCCTTTCCCCTGTGTCTCTCATCTAATCCATTAAAGAAGGGAGTCCAAACTAGGACACATGGATGAGACACACTCTGCAAAGAAGTTTTTGTGCCTGCCCCCACCCCACAATCCCCTAGTTCTCTGCCCATCAAATACAACCCTTGGAGAAGTTGGGTGGGTTTTTGCTTGTTTTTCTTTTGTCCATAAGCTCCATTCTGCCTCTTTTCTCCCCACTTCCTTTCGGATGTTTAGAAGTTTGAGGCAGCAGATGAGCAGCCCAGTCATAGTGGTCCTTTCCTCTCTCTCCATGCCCAATTTTCCCACAGCCAAGATCCTCCTCCTTTCCTCTGCAGGAATAAAGTGAGAGTGAGATTTCCAGGAAGTCACCACAGCTTGAGCCTTGGCCTACTCAAGCTACCAAATGTTGATCTTATCGACATTCTGCAAACCTTATCACAACTCAGGCCCAGCAGTGTAGCCCCAGGCATCCCACCTCACTCACTGCACTATGGCCAAGAAGACAGGAGGGGAGCAACTGTGGTGCCCCTGTCTACCTGCTCTGCTCAGTTCCAGTTGACATCTTTCATGGGCTGTGATCTGGGCCCCCAGGCAATAAGGGTCATCCACTCATCCCCCCCAAGTCCCACATCTTTCCCTCTCCCCAGGTTTCCCTCCCCTCATTTAACCTCAACAGTTCCTTTCTTCTTATAGGACCCTGGCAAAGGCTGTCTGGAACGTTCTCATTGCTATGGCCTGCTCTTGCGGAACCAGGAAGATACATCAGAAAGAGTCAAAAGATTGAAACTATCCAAAGAACTTCATATATGGCGTTTTGTAGAAAGATTAAAACACATCTGCTTAAAAAGTATGTCCTTAAAGATGTATAATTTGTAAGATAGAATTTCTGTGTGTATGAACAGTTGTAATTCCTGGAGGAGGTATGAGCGGATTACAATCCAAATAAGATTATTATTACTATGCTATTATTCTTTTCACTGTGCTCTGTCTGTACCGATCCAAAACCAAACTGCAGAAAAATATATAAGGGTGCAGCATAAATAAAATAAATGTATCCAAATAATTGGTCCTTGTTCTCATTTGTACCGGAGCCGACACTTCTTCCTCGGGGGTCTCTTAGGGTTTCGTATTCTGCTTGTTTTATCTGATCATCTTGAACCCCTGAGGAAGAAGTGGGGTTTCTGGCAGTTCCCGTTGGTTGTTTTTGCTTTGCCCGACTTCTGTTACTTGGATTCAGTTTAGCAAAGTTAAACTGGCTCAAGGCCCAAATTCTAGCTTCTCAGTGTTTGCAGAAGCACCTACTCCCAGTGCCCAGTCAAGACACTTCAAAACAGGGACTGGGACAGTGAAAACACCAATGGGATCAGAGACCAGAGCTTCTCAGCCCTCTCCTAGCCAGTCGGGTTTTCAGGATTACGTTTGCAGGCCACAAGTACCCTTTAGATCCTGAAAACCCGACTGGCTAGGAGAGGGCTGAGAAGCTCGGCATAGATCAGTGGTTCTTAGCCCTGTCCTGGGAGACCCCCCAGCCAGTTGGGTTTTCAGGATATCCCTAATGAATATGCATGAGAGAAATTTGCATATAATAGAAGAGATCCTGATGGGGGTTCTCCAGGACAGGGTTGAGAACCACTAGCATAGATCACATGTAGATCAGGTCTGGCAGATTAGACATAGTTTGAGGTAGGAGTGAGAAGCAATATCTCCCCCCTCCCCAAAAATGACTATTGTAGCTGTCAATGCTGAATTGGTCTCCTTCATGCAGACCCTCTGCCCCTTCTCCTAGTTACACCTGTGCTTATTAGCGCCAGATAATAAATGCTCCATGGCCTTGTGTGCTCCAGTTCTGTAGAAACCCTGAAACTTCAGAGCCAGCTTTTCTGGAGGAAAAGGTTAATGAATTCTAGGAACAAGCACAGAATGTCCCCTGTGGAGATGGGCTCTGCTGGCTCGATGAGAACGTCATATGAGCTTAGATTTGTCTAGTGGCTCAAATAAAGGGTCCAAGTTACAGGAATCCAGCTGGAGTGGATGTGTGTTGATGCTCTTTTCTGTTTTAGCAATTGCATCCGCTTTCCTCTCTCTGATTGTTGTCCTTTTAGCTTTCCCATAACTTCACTTCGCTCATCCATCTTCCCTCTCCCTTTTTCCCCCTGAGACTATCGTTGGAATGCTTTTATGCCCTGTTTTGCTCTTACTGACCTGGCCTGAGAAAGGAGGCTTTGGCTTCCAAATGTGTGTCAAAGAACGTATTAAGTTAGTCTAATCAAGACATGTTTCCTCAGCTTTTATTTTGATTTATTAACTAGAGCAGAAACTGATTCTAGCTGTTACATCCAACCCCTCAGAGCTTCCAAACACATAGCAGCCAATTCTGCAGAGATTAAAGTCAATCTCTGCCTTTTAAACTCCCCTTAGTTTTTTCCAATCTTTCCCTAAATTTCTAAAAACTTTTCTTTTTGCCAAACATTTTGAAAACTAATTTATTTTGAATCCTTTGCTATTACTTTTGTTTTGTTTTTATTTAATCATTGTAAACTTTCTTTAGTTTTTTTATCCGAGTCGAGCTTCCTTAGGTTGATGACCCGGTAAAGTTAAGCTTTACTTTAGTTTTCGTTTAGAATTTCTCCAAACCAGATCCAGTAGAAAAGCCGTACATGGATAAGAGGGGAGCTTTAGCCAAGATTCATCAGCAGGAAACTGGGTTCAGGTCCCAACTGCAGCCTAAGAATTGCAATTACTGTCGGGCACTTGGAGCTTTCCTCTCTACAGAATCACATCCAAGAGCAAAAAAAAAGCTGGGGCCACATCTAGAGCCATCAGGACACCCCAGCTGTCCATCTGTCCTTGTCCCAGGTCCAAATGGAGGTGAATCATGGTCAGTATTTATAAATAACATATACAAATAACCTCAAAGAATACATATCCCTCTGGTCTAAACACAACTGCACACCATTCCCTGATGCTTTCTAGAATTCAGATCCAGTCTTCGTTAGGGTTACGATATGGCTCCAGAAAAAGGAGGATGGATTGAGACATGACACGGGGACAAATTTTTCTCCATTCCCCGTCCCATCCCCGTGAGTTTTGAAGCTGTCCCTGTCCCATTCCTGTAAGCTCTGCCTCAAACCCTTAGGATTTAAAGCGATTGAGGGACAAGGGATCCAAGATGGCGTCTGGCTGGACGTGCTGAGAAGCCGCTCTGAGGATTTTCCTTCAACAATTTTCAACAACTTTCAAGTGGTTTTTTTGCTTACCCGATGCCTAAACGGAGGGGCCGTAGTACCGCTGGTGCCTCGCGGCCCGCGGCCACCCCCGCGGCTGGTGACATCGGGGAACTCATCAGGCGGATGCAGGGCATTTTTTCGGCGTCGGAGGGAAGCCCGCAGAGGAGAAGCGGCGTCAATGAGGCCGTGGAGATTCCTCCGGGATTGGAGACATCATTGAGCCCCGACGTTAGGGCGCCGCCCCCGCAACCTCAGCTAAGCAGCTCTCCAAGGGGTGAGGTAACCCCGGAGGTCGGGGTCTTGTCTTCCCCTGAGGCAAGTAGTCCATCACAGAGCCTGCTGATAGGAGCTCCTATGGATAAGAGCTCCTTTGGAGAAGCTGAGGGGGATTCATCTGAGAGGCGAGTTAACCTTCAGGGACAGCGTCAAGTTATTCAACTGGACGGTGAGCACTATGACTTTTCTTTACCTCTAATTTCACTGGAAAAACCCTCAGAAGTAACTCTGGACTCACTATGGGATCTTATGGCCGGACTAGTGAAGACCATAAGTCCCAAACTTCAGTTAATTGAGGGGAAATTATCTCAACATTCTACTGAACTTAAAGAACTGAGAAAAGATATGACTGCCTCTAATTCCTCTGTTCAAAAGTTTGAACAAGATATTAAATCATCCAAACAATTACAGGAATCTTTAATGAAAGACAACATCAATCTTAGAAGAAAAATGGAGAACTTAGAAAATAACTCTAGATACAATAACTTAAGAATCATTAATTTTCCTAAGCTTCCACTGATACCTCCTAGGGAAATGTTTAAAAGATATTTTCTTGAAGTTTTGGGGGCTTCAGAAGATTCATTACCTCCTTTATCACGAGTCTATTATTTACCTAATAAGACTAAATTACCAAAAAAGCCGTTGGATTAAGGACTATTGGATGTATCAGAGTTATTGGAAAAATCAGATAAAGAGGTTGTAGAATCAAGTACTTTGATTATAACAGTAGCTCTCTCTATTGATAAAGTATGGTTGTTAAAACTGTTCTTTAAAAATAGACAGAAAGAATTTATGGGTTGTAAAGTCCAGGTATTTCCTGATTTATCACGAGAGACGCAAAGGCGTCGTCGTGAATTTCTTTTGTTGAAGCCAGGTGTTATATCTTTGGGTGCTACCTTTTATTTGCGACATCCTTGTAAATGTATAGTGCATCACCGATCAGTTAAATATGTTTTCTTTGAGCCTAATCAGTTGACTTCTTTTTTAGCGCTCTCCCGATTGGAGGTAGAGAAATCATAAGCTCTATGACTATTGGTTAATCCCAGCAATCAGCCTTCCAGCTAACTTTATGAAAGAATGTACATTAAGTTCAATTCTTCAGTTTTGGTTTATATTATAAGAAATCTTGGATCCAATTTGAGGACTTGAGCATTTTAGTTAATATATGATTTAATGTTATTGGAATGTTTCTTGCTTTATGTAGAAATGCTAATTTGCTTTCTGTACAAGGTATTCTTGAGTATATGATTTGAAAATCAATAAATATATTTAAACATAAAGCGATTGAGGCTTGTGCAGATGAGGACAGAGCTTGCAGGAACGGTGCAGGGACAGGAAAAGAATTGGAAGACATCATTGGGGTCTCCGAAACATGGTGGAATGAAGAAAACAAATGGGATACAGCACTACCAGGGTACAAACTCCATCGCCAGGACAGGTCAGGTCAGAAAGGAGGAGGAATAGCCCTATACATAAAAGAAAGCAAACACTCGACCAGAGTGGACACAGCAGAGACGACCAACAAATTGGAATCGCTATGGGTTAAAATACCGGGAAGGAAAGGGCCAGAGATAAAGATGGGACTGTACTATCGTCCACCTGGGCAAACCGAAGCTATCGATAAAGAAATGGAAGCCGAAATGAAACGGTAACACAATTATTATGGGGGACTTCAACTATCCCGGGATAGATTGGAGTCTTGGAAGCTCAAAATGCACCAGAGAGACCGGATTCCTGGAGGCTATACAGGATTGCTTCATGGATCAACTTGTCAGAGAACCGACGAGAGGGAATGCCACTCTGGACCTAATCCTATATGGGCTAGGGGGACCTGCGAAGGAAGTGGAAGTAGTGGGACTGTTGGGAAACAGCAATCACAATATGATCAAGTTCAAAGTTGAAGTAGGAATACCGAAGGGAAAAAGAACCATAGCGACAACTTTTAACTTCAAGAAAGGAGACTACAAAGCGATGAGAGTAATGGTAAAGAAGAAACTCAGAAACACCTAAAAAAAATGGCAGACTGTAGAACAAGTCTGGTCTTTATTCAAGGACATGGTGATTGAGGCGCCAAATCAACATATCCCAAGATTCAGAAAAGGGTGCAAAAAGAATCAAAACAAAACACCCGGCGTGGATAACCAAAGAAGTGAAGAAAGCGATAGGTGAAATGGAAAAAAGGTAAAACTGAGGAGAACTGGAAAGAGCACAGGAAGTATCAAAAAGAATGTCACCATGTGGTCAGAAAAGCCAGAAAGGAATATGAAGAAAGGCTAGCCAAGGAAGCACGAAATTTAAAACCGTTCAGGGAGGAGGTGGGGGCTGCTGGATGACGGAGACAGGAAGGGAGTGGTGAAAGAGGAGAGAGAAGTGGCGGAAAGACTAAACATGTTCTTTTCGTCTGTATTTACAAATGAGGACACATCCAACATACCGGAACCTGAGCAAATCTTCAAAGGAGACCAAACAAATAAATTAACATCCATGGAAGTAAGCCTTGAAGACGTACGTAGGCAGTTAGAAAAATTAAAAACTGACAAATCACAGGGCCCAGACGGAATCCACCCTAGGGTACTGAAAGAACTAAAGGAGGAAATAGCGGAACTACTACAGCAAGTTTGCAATCTATCCCTGAAAACAGGAGTGATCCCGGAGGATTGGAGGATGTTACACCCATCTTTAAAAAGGGATCAAGGGGTGACCCAGGGAATTACAGACCGGTGAGTCTGACCTTGGTTCCAGGGAAAATGGTGGAAGCGCTGATAAAAGACAGCATCAATGAGCATTTTGAAAGAAATAAACTTCTAATCACAAGCCAATATGGCTTCTGCAAGGGGAGATCGTGCTTAACGAACTTTCTACACTTCTTCGAAGGAATTAACAAATGGATGGACAAAGGGGACCCCGTAGACATCATATATTTAGATTTCCCAAAAAGCCTTTGACAAGGTACCCCATGAAACTGAAGAACCATGAGGTGGAAAGAGACGTACATAGATGGATCAGGAACTGGTTGGCGGGTAGGAAACAGATGGTACATTACATTACATTACATTAGTGATTTTTATTCCGCTTGTACCTTGCGGTTCAAAGCGGATTACATAAGAAGAGAACTGGACATTTCCAGGATGGTACATGACAATAGAGAATACAGTTTGAGGATAGAGACTTAATAACAGAATGATAGTAAAGACTTAATAACATCGGAAGATGTTTTGGACGGCAGTGTTTTGGTTTCTTGGGGGATGGGGTGAGGGAGGTTAGGTAGATTGTATATGCTTTTTGAACAGCAGTGTTTTGATTTCTTTACGGAATGTCTTGAGGTCTGATGTTGTGGTTAACAATCTGGTGATGGAAGGTTCGAGTTTTGCAGCATGTGTTGCCAGGAGGCTATCATAAAGCTTTTTGCGGTGAGTACCCTTGAGTGGTGGGTATGTGAATGATGTCAGTGTTCTTCTTGTTCTGGTTGGAAGGTTACGGTTTAGGCGGTCATTTAGGTAGGTGGGTGCAGTACCGTTAATTACTTTGAAGAGTAGACAGTATAGTTTGAATTGAATTCTGGCTCGAATCGGTAGCCAGTGTGAGTCTAGGTAGGCATTGGTGATGTGGTCAAATTTTCCGAGTGAGTAAATTAGTCTAAGGGCTGTGTTCTGAACAGTTTGAAGTTTTTTGATCATGTTTGTGGGGCATGGTAGATAAAGGATATTGCAGTAGTCCACGAGACCTAGTACCAGGGATTGTACAATTATCCTGTAGTGTTCTTTGTCAAAGAATTTCCTTATTTTTCTTAAGTTGCGCATTGTGAAGAATGCTTTTTGGGTAGTTTTGTTGATTTGGGTCTGCATAGTGCAGCATCTGTCTATCAGCACTCCCAAGATTCTGAGTGAGGTCTGGATTGGGTATTTGGTTGCTTTAATTTCTAGGTCTGTTATGGATGGGTTTTTGTCCGTTTCAAGCATTAGGAATTTGGTTTTGTCCGAGTTTAGTTTCAGTTTGTGGTTTGTCATCCATTTTTCTACTTCATCCAGAATTATTTCCAGGTGTCCTGTTGAGGTGTGGTCTTGGATTTCAAAGGGGAGGAGAATAGTTATGTCATCTGCGTAGCTGAATGATGTTACATTTAGGTTGTCTAAAGTGGTGCCGAGGGAGGAGATGAAGAGATTGAATAGAATGGGCGATAGTGGTGACCCCTGCGGGACTCCGCATGGATTTGACCATGGGTTAGATTTCGTGTTGTTTGTCTTAACTCTGTACGTTCTTGTTTTAAGGAATCCTTGGAACCAATTGTAAACCACCCCTGAGATCCCGATTGCATCAAGTATCTGGAGTAATATGGTGTGATCGACTAGATCGAAGGCGGCGGAAAGATCTAGTTGGATAATTAGGATCCTGTGTCCTTTACTGAGGTGTTGTCGGGCTATGTCTAGTAGTGTTGCTAGTAGTGTTTCCGTGCTGTGGTGAGATCTAAATCCTGATTGAGAGGAGTGAAGTATATTATGGTCAAATAGGTAGTTGGTGAGGTATTGAGCCACAAGTCCTTCAATCAGTTTGACATATAATGGGATCGAAGCGATAGGTCTGTAGTTGGTAGGAGCGTCTATAGGGCCTTTTTGATCTTTCAGTAGGGGTGTGATTATGATCTCTCCAAGATCTTGTGGGAATTGACCTTCTATGAGAGTGCTTTGAATCCATTGCATGAGGTTGGTTTTGAATTTAAGGGAGGCATTTGTAAGCAGATACGATGGGCAGTAGTTCAAGTCGCATGAGGTGTGGCTGTATTTTTTGTATAGTTGGTTCAAATCAGACCATTGTAGGGTTGGGAATTTGGTCCATGTTCTGTCTGCAGATATGGCTTCTTCCGTTGTGGGGGTTATTATCTCGTAGAGTTTGGTGGTTGAGTTGTTGAAGGTATTTCTGATTGTAGTGATCTTGTGTTTGAAGTGGTCTGCTAGTTGAGAAGCTGTTGGTGGTTTATTGCCTTGAGTGGCAAGGAATGGGTTTGTGTCCGTAAGTTTTTTTACTAAGTTGAAGAGTGTTTTTGTGTCAGAGGTGTTTGTGCCAATTAGTTTAGAGTAGTATGTTTTGCGCTTTTCTTTAAGTTTGATGTTGTATAGTTTGATTTGGGTTCTCCAAACGGATTTGGTTTGATCATTTTTCTTTTTTCTCCAAGATCTTTCAAGTTGTCTGCAATGCCTTTTTTGTAGGAGGAGTTCGGAGTCGAACCACTTGTCTGAGGATCTGCAGGTTCTATGTTTGGTTTTTTCAGGGGCAAGCTCGTTCAAGGTTGTTTCACTTAGGATGCGCCAGTGATTTACGAAGTCAGTTGGGTCGATGGGGGCGATTATAGGGTCAACTTTATCCCAGAATGTGGCAGGCTCAATTTTCTGTCTAGATTTGAAGGTTGTTTTTTGTGGCTTGGGTTTTGTGTTATTTTGAGGCCAGTTGATGGTGAAAGTGTATTTGTGGTGGTCTGACCAAAGAGAGGGATGCCAGGTACCATTGGTGATATGAATTTTTGGGGTGTGGAGGTTATGAGACGTGAATGCTGCTATATCAAGTTGGTGGCCTTTTTCGTGCGTGGGTTCAGGATTGAGGATCTGGTAGGATAGGGCGTCGAGGTATGAGAGTATATCGTCTACTTGTTTGGATGTGTGGTCCTCGAGGTGGAGATTGATGTCTCCTAGGAGCAAATTGTATGTGGAGGTTAGAGAGTTCTGGAATATGAATTCTTCGAGTTCAAGTTTTGAAGTGTTCCATTTTCCTGGAGTGATGTAGTATAGCAGACAGTTCAAGGTGCCTGTGAGTGTGTTGTCGGAGAGTTGGCATGCAAGAAGGTCTAAGTGAGGGGTTGAGTGTTTGTGTAGAACTTTTAGGTTGAGGTTGTTTTGTACTAGAATAGCTAGTCCTCCCCCTCGTTTGTTTTCTCGACAAACCAGCTCTAATTTGTACCCTTTGGGGCAGAATTCGGTTATGCATGGGTCCGAATTGGATGTTAGCCAGGTTTCGGCTAGGAAGAGACAGCTTAGTTGTTCTTCAGTCAGCCAGTCTTTAATTAGGTTTGCTTTTGGGCTAATTGATCTTATATTCATGTAGGCACAGGTTAACGAGGTATATTTTGTGTTGGAATTAGGATTGCAATTAAGGTAGAGGATATTTTTTGGTGGTGTGAGTTGTTTTTGAGTAGTAGTCTTGTGCTTTGGTGGAGGTCTTTTTCCCCAGGTGGTGGGAATGTGGTCTTGGCTGGTCAGTGGGCAGGATGTTAGGGTTCTCGTGGTGTGGATTTTTCTGGGTGGTTGTGGTTGTCTGTAGGTTGTTGTTAGAATTGGGATGGGTGATAGGTGATATCCTGTGGTTTGCCAGTTGGAAATGAGTAGTGAAAGTATTAGGATGGCAAGTGTGGTTTTGTATATGTAATTTTCCATTTTGTTTGTGGAGTGGAAGATTCTTTGGTTCTGGTATGTCTCTGGTTTGGGCTGTGGTAATGGTGTTGGTGATTTCGAGAATATATATATATATATATATATATTTTTTTATTTATTTATTTATTTATTTTTATTATTATTCGGTAGTCGCTTTTGTGTTTAATCTCTAGTTATGGCTCCCGAAGGGGCGATTCTTTAAAGAAAGTGGATCCCTGACTCGGGGGAGGGGCGGAGCGGGGCTCACAGGTTCGCCTCACTGCTGCGGGCTGGGTTGGCTCTGTCGGCAAAAGCTCCCGCTGCTGGAGTTCCCGAAGCAAAATCAAGAAAGTAAAAAAAATAACTATAAAATAACTGAAAAAAGTCTCCTCTCCCGTCTGGCAATGGGGAGGAGGCGGATCGGGCTTGAGTGGCCTGTTTGCAGGTCCGATGCTCTCCTTCTCGGCGGCGTGGGCTGGCTCCCGCTGCTGGAGTTCCCGAAGCAAATCAAGAAAGTAAAAAAAAAAAAAAAAAAAATATAACTATAAAATAACTGAAAAAAGTCTCCTCTCCCGTCTGGCAATGGGGAGGAGGCGGATCGGGGCTTGAGTGGCCTATAACAAGGTATAACAAGGTATACCAACTAATAAGAATAGCACGGTATATTGCCGGCAAGGTATACTGAATAACTGTTAAGAATAACAAGGGATACTGCAAGCAAGGCAGATCGTCGGTGTGAGGCTCTAAAATCAAGGAGACCCCGCTGGTTTCGGGGGAGGGGCGGACTGCCTCACGCTCCCCTGCAGGATCGGGTTCCTCTCTCTGCTTTTCCTGCCTTCCTGCTGTTCAGAGTGCAGGCAAGGCAGATCGCCGGTGTGGGGCTCTAAAATCAAGGTAGGAGTGAAGGGCCACTACTCGGACTGGAGGAAGGTCACGATTGGTGTTCCGCAGGGGTAACCTGCTACTATTCAATATATTTATAAATGACATAGAAACATGGACGAAGTGCGAAATAATAAAATTTGTAGATGACACCAAACTATTTAGTGGTGCTTGGAGTAAAGAGGACTGCGAAGAATTACAAAGGGACCTAAGCAAGCTAGGGGAGTGGGTGATGAGATGGCAGATGAAGTTCAATGTAGAGAAATGTAAAGTATTGCATGTAGGACAAGGCAAAGGTAGGGGAGGGACATTAGGGTGGGCAGACTAGATGGGCCGTGGCCCTTATCTGCCGTCTATTTCTATGTTTCTATGAAGCAAAAACCTATGGGAGGGATGTTATTGACTGAGAGTACCCAAGAAAGGGACTTGGGGGTAATAGTGGATAAGACAATGAAGCCGTCAGCACATTACGCAGCGGCCGCTAAGAGAGCGAATAGAATGCTAGGTATAATCAAGAAGGGTATTATAACCAGAACGAAATAAGTTATCCTGCCGTTGTATCGGGCAATGGTGTGTCCGCATCTGGAGTACTGCGTCCAATATTGGTCGCCGTACCTTAAGAAGGATATGGCATTACTCGAGAGGGTTCAGAGGAGAGCGACATGTTTGATAAATGGTATGGAAAACCTTTCATACACTGAGAGACTGGAGAAACTGGGGCTCTTTTCCCTGGAGAAGAGGAGAATTAGAGGGGATATGATAGAGACTTACAAGATCATGAAGGGCATGGAGAAAGTGGAGAGGGACAGATTCTTCAAACTTTTGAAAAATAAAAGAACAAGAGGGCATTTGGAAAAGCTGATAGGGGATAGATTTAAAACGAATACTAGGAAGTTTTTCTTCACCCAACGGGTGGTGGACACCTGGAATGCGCTCTCAGAGGGTATGATAGGACAGAGTACAGTACTAGGGTTCAAGAAGGGGCTGGACAGTTTTCTGAAGGAAAAGGGGATAGAGGGGTACAGATAGAGGACTACTACACAGGTCCTGGACCTGATGGGCCGCCGCGCAAGCGGACTGCTGGGCACGATGGACCTCTGGTCTGACCCAGCAGAGGCACTTCTTATGTTCTTATGAAAATGAGTTCCCACAGAGACGGGAAAAAATTTGTCTCTGTGTCATTCTCTAATCTGGGTTTTACTTCCACTGAAAGCAATGGTGCCTATGGTTATTCTCAAAAATGTAACTCCTCCTCCCTCTCTGGTTATTCTAGTCCTCTAAATTTTCTCTTCATTTTGCCTCTTCCCTCCACTGGAGTTCCTTTCTACCCTAACTCTTGTTAACCGTGTCGAGCTTTATGAATTTAGAGATGATGCGGTAAACAAACCTAAGGTTTAAATTAGATTAGATTTGATTAAGTGAGAAACGCTATTTAAACAACGTTTGAAACAGTTTTTCAAGGCGCCTAAGTGGAATCTTCCCTCTGTAGGTGCTTTACGGCTCTTAATGCCCCTGTAGGTTTGGCTAATGCCGGACACGGCCTTAAGCACCATCAAAGGTAGATGCTGTAAATATAGGCCTTGAAAGCCTGGCCTACATTCTCGGTGCCCACCTTTGCCGGAGGTGCGATTCTCTAAACGGCATTGTTGTGTGATTGACACACGATCGGTGGTCACTTTTAAGGTGGCCTCCGACAATGGTGCCGTTTAGAGAATCCAGGCCTTAACGCTTATTTTGGAGACTCTAACCCCCCCTTTTACTAAACTGTGATCACGGTTATGAGCGCAGGGAGCCGCGCTGAATGCTCTACTTCGGACGCACACACCAATCAGAATGCACTAGCTACAGAACGCTTCCATGCCCATTCTCTGCCCCCTTCCAAAAATATTTTTGAAAAAAAACTTATGTGTCAGAAGAGAAATACCACAAAATCCTTTAGGGCCCCTTTTATAAGGCATCGAAGCCCATAAGAATGAAATGGACTTTGGTGCGTTTACTGCGGCTTTGCAAAAGGGGCCTTTAATGAACGGTACACTGACATATGAGCGCAGGGACAAGTGTGTGCAGAACGACTCCTCAGGCCCTGTCCCTGGGGAGGGGCTTGAAGTGCCTGAAGCCCCTCCCAAGGGATGGGGCCTGAGGAATGTCAGCAAATCAGGGCCTTCATGTTAGGGTAAGATTTCCATAATCATGATATAAACACTAGACAGCAAGTGAATATTTAAAGTGTAGTGGGGTCCACCGTCCCCCCTCAAAAAAGTATCAACTACCGCAATTGTTGGGGCACTTTTATCTGAGCGCAATTGTCCTGTGCTCATTTGACGGGTCATCTAATGAACTGCCGTACGCCTTTTATCACATATGTAACACGCTCTACTAATGGAGCCCCGTGGAACGGCAGCAGTCGACCATCAGAATTGCTACACAGTTCTCCTTTGTCCATTCGTCCCATGCCAGCTCTTGTGGTATCGCTCTGATACTTTCAAATAAATGTCCGATTGAGACACAATCAGGAATTTAAAAGATCAGTATAGTTTGCCGGTCTTATGCTTCCAGACGGATTTCCTAGGACATCAGGCTGCCCAGTGGTATAAATTTGTGAATAAAAAGTCAAAAACTAGTCTTAAAGACATTTGGAGCATTGAGACAAAGCAGCAGATTTCTGCATCTCAATGGCCACGAATTTGCAATGAGACAGACTTGGTTTTTCTTGTTCCATAGATCGTTTTGGTTGCAAAGGTTGGACACTGGATCATTTGCTGTATTATTGACCCTGATACTCAAATTCTGGAAATCCATTTGGGGTCAAATAGTCACGATATTGGAAGTTCCACTTTCGTTATCATATGACATAATATTGTTTGGAACGATACTATTACCTAAGAAACCAATTAATGCAAACCAGAATAAATTGCTCCTTATCATGACAGGAGTAGCCGTGCAGCTGATAAGGAAAAATTGGAAAAGCTGAGAGTTTCTGGTGGGAATTAATTCCATAAAGAAATTTGGGGCCCGTTAACAAAATATTGTAAGCTATTATTTCCCTTTGATTCATGAAAGATTGACCCATCCAGGTGGGGTGGGGGGTTAAACAGCTCTAGGTTATTTCTTGGACTAGTGTTTGCCCTGTGTATTTGATGTCAAAAATGAATAAAGAAGAACTTCAGGAACATTATGAAAACTTTTTAATCTCACAAAGCTTTTTCTTAATGGTCTGATTTCCAGACATCAAGTAACAGCACTGAGGATATGTTTAAATATTTAATCGCCAGAGCCACACTGTGCACACCAGTTGAATATTGATGGAATGTCTTTGCTTCTTTTGTGCCTGTAGCTGTTTCTCCTTTGGCTGTTATTGTATTTTGAACAAGATGGAAATGTAATACACAAGAACAGAAATTAAAGAGGTCCCATTAACCTCACAGCGATGGAGGGAGAAAGGGAACTTCAGGAAAGTGAAATAGAGTGACTGGACCAAAGACCGCAAAAGGGCATTATTGAGTCATTCAGAGTCAGACCCTTGGCTTCTGCTAACGCCACTTCCAGATTTCTGGGTTTTCACACATCAAGGGCAGAGATATTCCACATTCATATGCTGAAATGGGACAATGTCACGAGAACACACTCCGTACAAACAGTGTTTCTCCTGTTACGCAGTCACCGGTCTCCGAGACAGCTGCTCGAAGGTTAGAAGTGCTCTCTGGGGCAGGGGTTATGAGACTCCAAGCACTGCCTGAACTGAGAACCCCTATATGGCATACACACAAAGCAAAGAAAACCACCAGAAAAGGGGCGAGAAGAGAGGGAGCAAACGCCGGTGGTGAGGAGAGGATGAATTGTCCACCTCTACCAGCCTAATGGTTCCTTTCTTTCTGTTCTAGCATCGACTACAGCAGTGTTTCTCAACTCGGTCCTGGAGTTGCCCCTTGCCAGTCAGGTTTTCAAGATATCCACAATGACTATACATGAAAGGAATGTGCACATAATGGAGGCAGTGTAGGCAAATCAAGTTTATGCCAATTCAATGTGGACAAGGGGGGACTCCAGGAGCGAATTGAGAAACACTGGTTACAGCATGCCACCATCACCTTCTGCCAGCTTGAAACTGTTTCTCTGCGTTGCAGTATCCCTTTGAACCTGGCCTGGGTGGGGCTTGACCTCCGAGGAAAGCAGCAGGAGCAGGTGACATTCCCCAGTGCTAAGTCTTCAGGAAATGTCTGTGTTAACTGAATGGGAAGATGCTGGGAGCAGATGGCCCAGTTAACACAGAACCCGGCCCACCCTGTTAAGCCACATAGATATTCAGGAATAAATGTCAAACAAGTTGTAGGAACATGTTCTAGTGGAGTAACTGTACATATGTGATTAACTCAAAACGATCACGTTTTAATGACCTGGTCAAAGGGGGACAGCTCTGAAGAGCTAATCACACATGCAAGTCAGGGGAATAAGCCATACTGGGGCAGACCGAAGGTCCATCGAGCCCAGTATCCTGTTTCCAACAGTGGCCAACCCAGGTCCCAAGTAGTAAAACAGATTTTATGCCGCTGATCCGAGGAATAAGCAGTGGCTGTCCTCAAGCCATCTCAATAACGGCCTATGGACTTCTCTTTTAGGAAATTATCCAAACCTTTTTTAAACCCCGCTATGCTAATTTCACTACATTTTCTGGCAACGAATTCCAGAGTTTACGCACATGTTGTGTGAAGAAATGTTTTCTCCAGTTTGTTGGATGCCGGGGAGTCCCTAGACGTAGTGTATTTGGACTTCAGCAAAGCTTTCGATAGCGTCCCACACCGCAGGTTATTGAACAAGTTGAAATCGCTGGGATTAGGGGAAACACTAGCTGCATGGGTTAAGGATTGGCTGAGCGGTAAACTTCAGAGGGTGATGGTAAATGGTACCCCATCCAAAACATCGGATGTGACCAGTGGAGTGCCGCAGGGCTCAGTCTTGGGTCCAATCCTATTCAACATATTCATAAGTGATATGACCCAAGGGCTCAGAGGAAAAATATCATTGTTCGCCGACGACACCAAACTGTGCAACATAGTAGGTAAAAGCACTATGCCTGACAGTATGACGCAGGACCTACTACTATTAGAACAATGGTCATCGACTTGGCAGCTCAACTTCAATGCTAAAAAATGCAAAGTGATGCATCTGGGTAAAAGAAATCTGTGTAGGACTTACACGTTAAATGGTGAGACCTTAGTTAGGACCACGGAAGAACGGGATTTAGGAGTAATCATTAGTGATGACATGAAAACTGCCAATCAAGTGGAAAAGGCTTCCTCCAAGGCAAGGCAAATGATGGGTTGTATCCGTAGAGGTTTTATCAGCAGGATGCCAGAGGTCATAATGCCACTGTACAGGTCCATGGTGAGACCTCATTTGGAATATTGTGTTCAATTCTGGAGACCACATTACCGGAAAGATGTGCTGAGAGTTGAGTCAGTTCAGCGGATGGCCACCAGGATGGTCTCGGGGCTCAAGGATCTTCCGTATGAAGTAAGGCTGAATAAATTGCAACTGTACTCACTTGAAGAACGAAGAGAGAGAGGGGACATGATTGAGACATTTAAATATATCACGGGTCGTATCGAGGTGGAAGAGGATATCTTTCGTCTTATGGGACCTTCGTCCACCAGAGGGCATCTGCTGAAAATCAGGGGAGGGAAATTTCATGGTGACTCCAGAAAGTATTTCTTCACTGAGAGGGTGGTCGATCATTGGAATGAACTCCCACGGCAGGTGATTGAGGCCAACAGCGTGGCAGATTTCAAAAATAAATGGGATATTCATGTGGGATCTCTAATGAGGTAAGGGCAGGAGGTTGGTGACCAAACTCATGGGGGAAGGGTCACTGGAGTGGGCAGACTTGATGGGCTTTGGCCCTTTTCTGCCGTCATTTTTCTATGTTTCTATGTTCCTAAATCTATACGTAGTAGCTTCATCGCATGCCCCCTACTCCTAGTAGTTTTGGAAAGAGTAAACAAGTGATTCACATCTACCCTTTCCACACCACTCAGTATTTTATAGACCTCTAACATATCACACCTGAATCATCTCATCTCCAAGCTGAAGTCTTAGTCTCTTCTCATAGAAAATTAAAAGGTATCACCTACAACTCATTTGTAATGAGGGAAAAGGTCTGTTACACGCTTAAGATTCAGTAGCATGAGCAGATCCACAAACTCAGTTTTGGCTAAATCTGCACGAGATAAAGAATTCTCTTCCGTTCTGCTTAGGGCAGTCTCACGCAAACTGGGGTGCCCTAAGACATTCCAGGATTTTTTTTTTTTTTAATTCCCTTCAAAGTATACACTAGAATAGATGACATGTAAGTTGCTTCCGCCAGAGTCTGCCAATGTTACTAGCATCTGTATGCGTAAGGAAACAACTGTCCAGACAAGCATGATTGGTCCTTGAAAACTAAGGGCAAGTCATTTTATTTTTATGCAGTAGTTTTCCTAACATGAGCAACAAAGCAATCAAGTCTTTGTTACCGTTTGAATCTTCTTATCTTTGTGAACTTGGATTTTCAGCTCCGACAGAAATTAAATTAAAAAAGAGAACTGCAGATGGTGACTGATGAAATGCGTTTTTGCTTGTCGACTATCGAGCTGCGTTTTGAATTAATTTGCCCTCAAAAACAAGCACATCTAGCGCATTGATTAGCAATTCTATTCTATCTGCTTTCGTTTCTCTGTTGTTACAATTACCCGTTACAGAGCCTAAAGAACTTTAAATAAGTAGCTCTCAAATTTAATTTTTAGTCGATTGTGCAAGTTTATAATTTCAGTTATAATATGTTGTGAAAAAAAATTTGCTCGGAGCTAAAGAAGTTTGAGAGACACTGACTTGGGGGTTACCTTATGGCTCCAGAAAAAGATGAATGGATTCAGACATCCGGGTTTTACTTCTATTGCATGCCTTGGAAGTAAAACCCAGATGTCTCAATCCAGCCTCCTTTTTCTGGAGCCATAGCATAGTTAGCACATGTCCGGAGCAACCTTCATAGGCACAGCCTCCTTCAAGCTGCAGGACCAGACAGAGCACAGCAAGAGATGGAGCCACTGCAAAGGCCCTGGGCAGCTGCAAACTGACCTCGAAAAGAGATGACCTAGTTAAATCTGAAGCAACAGCTTCCAGGAAAGTATACACATCCCTAACAATCATGGCATGCACTGAACTTTTCAGCTTCTTAAGTATGTCTGCTGCATGCAATAAGTTCTGAAGATCATAAACTGATATCCACAGCGTCAGTACAGAGGGGCAGATGAATACCAAGCTCTCCATTTAACAAACTGGAACCTCCTACAGGGAAGAGCTTTAGTAGTTTGGCTGGTCAGCTGTGGGAAGATGAAAGGTGGCACGTTTTTACATCTATCAAGACAAGCTAATAATATAACCCCATCACTTCAATCTACCCCCGGATCCTAAACTCAATTTCTATCTTGTAATTATACTAGAAATGTCCAGAAAACCGCAAGGTATTGGTGGAATAAAAGACACCAACGTAATGTAATCAATTCGGGACTTACCTAATGAACAAATGAAAACCTTGGGATGAGTGGTGGAGTCTACTGGTCACTGCATATAACTTCAGCTTACACTTGACCAGCAAAAATCACAATGACGGTTCAGTTCAGAGAAAATAAAACAAAAAAGGTCTTTGAAAACTGCATGGACAGCTGCAAAAGCTGTTAGAGGAAGGCATTAAGGCCACTGGAAAATTAATGTGCTTCAGAGTTCATGGGGCAGCGTCTCTTCACTGCTTCTCTCGTCATTTAAAAGGGTCAAGGGTTGTACAGCCAAAGCACTTTATTGCATGCAGGTACTTTCTCTGCCCCTAGGGGGCTCACAATCTAAGTTTTGTACCCAAAGCAATGGAAGGTTATGTGACTTGCCCAGGGTCACAAGGGGCCAGAGTGGTAATCAAAAATCGGTCCCCTGGGTCATCTTTCTTCTTCCACGTCACCCCTGCTAGTGGTTCCTCACCCAGTCTTCCCTACCTCATACAGGAGTTTCCCTATACAGCAGTGGTCTCAAACTCGCGGCCCGCCAGGTACTATTTTGAGGCCCTCAGTATGTTTCTCATAATCACAAAAGTAAAATAAAACAGTTTCTTGATCATATGTCCCTTTAGCTATAAATTACAATATTATTAAGACTTAGCCCAAAGAAAAGATTTATAAACTATAAAGAGTTTTTACCTCATGCAAAATTGTCATTTCTTTATAAGACATTAACTATTTTTTTCTGAGGCCTACAAATCCAAAATGTGGCCCTGCAAAGGGTTTGAGTTTGGAACCTCTGCTATACAGAGTCAAGTTTTGCCAAACCCCTCCAGCATTGGCTCAGGGAGGGATTGTGGCAGAAAGGAGTAGTGACTGACCCCATCTTGACATCCTCTAGGCCTGCTCCATTCCCAGACAGTGAAGAGGCACTAGAAAGCCACAGCTTTGTCCCTGACTGCCACATTTGGTGCATAACGTCAAAAGACAGTCCAACCTTCATTTCCTGCCACTGAATCCTTCAGAGCCAGCGATGAATTATGGACATTTCTTTTCTTACACCTCTCCCAGTGTGATGCAGATCTCCCTTCTGTGAGCTGGGAGACAGTGTATGTATGGGGAAGAAGCGGGATCTGAAACATCTCCAACTGTCTGGGAACGGGGTAGCGTAATTCTAAATTAAGACAGATGCACCTGCAAAAGACTTTCTGCTTTCCTGATTTTCTTTAATGTTAAAGGTCACAAATGTTCTAGTCCAGGTAATTAGGGCAATAGCAAAAGCTCTTGCTTTGGCACATTTGACTGGTCGAGGGAGATCCAGCAATCTGGACTGTCCCTATTCATCTTTAGCTCGTTCCACAGTGAGGTAACTGTCTGTGATCCCTGACTGAAGCTCCAGCTCGCTCAGATGCTTCTTCTCCCGGCCCTGTTCCACTTTTGTCCTGGTCCAGGAAGGGGACCTCAGATACCCTCCCCTTGCGATGGGGGGCTGGTGTAGCCCTGCAACAGAGAAAGAAACAAGTCAGTCTGAGGGCTGACTGGGCAGAAGCCCTGCCCTTTTCATGTGCAAAACAAGCCCCATGGAAAATCTTAATCCTTCGCTAAGAGACTACAGCTGTTGTCAGGCCACAAGCAAATGTAGACTGTAAATACACAGAGTAGATTGATGAACAACTTTCCAAAGCTATTGCTTAAATCATTTGAGACACGGCGAAGTCCTAGTTAAAAACATAAGCAATGCCTCCGCTGGGTCAGACCTAAGGTCCATCGTGCCCAGCAGTCCGCTCACGCGGCGGCCCAACAGGTCCAGGACCTGTGCAATAATCCTCTATCTCTACCCCTCTATCCCCTTTTCCAGCAGGAAATTGTCCAATCCTTTCTTGAACCCCAGTACCTATTACGCTCTCTGGAAGCGCATTCCAGGTGTCCACCACACGTTGGGTAAAGAAGAACTTCCTAGCATTCTGGATAGATATTTTGGCAGGACAGAACAGACCATGGTCTTAGGCTTCTACAACTGGCATCACGATTGCTGCAGTTGGCCGGGTCTTGCCCCAATGATTCAGCCATCGTGCTGTGTCCTTCGTCAGGGTGTGCTCTGAGGCCTGCAGTTTATCTTGATTGAGTGGGTTCTCAAACCTGATTGGTTGGAGTTTGGAGCTTGAAGTGAGTGGTTTCCTCAGGAAAACAGGAGATTTCGGTAGAAAGTCCATTGGTCACAATTTTAAATTTTGGTGGTAAGCCCTTTAAAATCGTGACTAAAATCCCTACCAGAATTTAAAATTCTAAACAACAAAAATACTTTCCTGCCTTAATTTCCCACCAAAATCTCCTGCCTTCCTGGGAAAGCCACCCACCTCAAACCCCAATCAATCAGGTTTGAGATCCCACTATAGAAAGACAAATTGCAGGCCTCAGAGCGCATCCTGAAGAAGGACACAGCACGATGGCTGAAACGTTGGTTCCATTTGCTCAGACACAGCAAGACCTGCCCAACCGCAACACTGCCTGTACATCACCATCATTTTAAACTATGGCATCTCCTTCCTGCTCCATCTCCAGTGGATATGAAGCATCATTAAAGTCAACAGTGCTTCAGCAACAATCTCATAGAGATGTGAGCAGTGGCGTACCTAGCATATGTGACACCCGGGGCCCATCATTTTTAACACCTCCCACATCTAAATGAAAAACATGATTTGTAGTAACAATCCACACATCGCACAACAAGAGTGTACCTAGGAAAAGGCAGCATCTTATATACTGCAGTGATCAGCAGAACATCAATACACCCATTGTAAAACTAAACAAGCCAGGCTAGCACAGATCGATCCTGCACAGTCAATGCTAACAGAGAACCATGTCTTTCGTACACACAGAATGCAGAAAACACCTTCGCCTTGTATGGAATATGAAATCACAAACTAACACACCCCTTCCTATGAACATCGGAGCTGTTTCCACTGCGACCAGCACTAAAAAAATAGGGGGGGGGAGAGAAGGAAATAGAAATACGAAGACAAAAGTTAAACTGAACCACCATGGAGCTGGACTCTGCATACAATGCAACACCACAGAACCAGAAACATTGATGTATGTCCCTTAATATTCTGCAAAATATAAAGATAGCAGATGTAAATTTGAACACCCCCCCCCCGAGAAATAGCAATCATCACTTTACAAATTAACAAATAACCCCCCCCCTCCCTTTTATGAAGTTGTGTTAGAGTTTTTCATTGCAGTAAAAGCTCCGGCGCTCATAGAATTCCTTTGAGCTTCAGAGCTAATATAGAAAAGCCTAATGCGGCTTCATAAAAGAGAGCCAAAAGGGGAGGGGGGGGGAAATAAAACAAAATTGGAAAATAAGATGATCATTTTATTGGACTAATACATTTTCCAATTAGCTTTCAAAGGCCAGATCAGTAAAGTATACTGCTGTTACGGTATCCTGTCCTGACCTAAGGAAGAGGATTTTGATCTCCGAATTAGTCAAATATGTATTACAATTAGTCCAATAAAAGGATCACCTTATTTCCATTTTCTATTTATAAATATTTATCAACACAGCTACAATATTACATTATCCTAAAGCAAAAAAAAAAAAAAAAACCCTTTGCCTTTTATGGTTTCTGCTTTCCTCATCTTCTCTTCACTCTCTTCCTTCTATTCACTGTCTGCCCTCTCACTGCCTCTTCTATATGGCATCTTCTCTCCTTCTATACCCCTTCCAGAAACTGTCTGCCTCCTCTTTCCATCTCTCCCTCTGCCCCCATTGGTCTGGCATCCATCTTCTTCTCTTCTTCCCCCAATGTTCTGGCATCTCTCTCCTCTCCTTCCCTTCCTTCTCTTATACCCCCATAGACTGGATTTCACTCTCTCCTTTCCTTCCCTTTCTTCATCTTCCTTCTCAATTTATTTTCTGCATCTGTCTAGATTAAATTCTTACTACCCAGTCCTCAATTTCTCTTTGCACTGTGTCCACCTTGCCACCTCTTTCCCTTACCCCCTCCATTATTTCACTAACTCAATCCACTCCTCCCATTATGTGCCCTCTTTTTATTTATCCCTTCCTTCCATCATGTGCCCTCTTTCTCTACCCCTTCCATCCAACATCTTCTCCTCTGTCCACTTCTCCATCCAGCATTTGCTCCCTCTTTCTCTCCTCCCCACTTCCATCCAGCATAGGCTCCTCCTCCCCACTAACATCCAATGTCTGCCCTCTTTCTCCATCCACCCCTCTTCCATCAGCATCTGCCCCTTCTCTCCCCCTTCACCCCACTTTCTATTAGCACCTGCCCCCTTTCTCTCCCTCTATCACCCTTCCATGCCAGTCTCCTGCGCCCTTCTCCCTCCCTCCATCCCAATGCCATCCAGAATCTTGCCCCCTCACTTCCCAACCGCTTCTGTATGCTTCTCAAACCAGCAGCAGCAGCTGTAAACTTGTACCTGTATCCTGAAAACTCAAGAGTTTTTCCATTGCCCTTAAGCAGGTTCAAAATAAGCACAAATGGGCTAAAGGCTCCTTTTCTACCAACATTTTCCGTATTTCTAGTCATCGCTCAGTCTTCTGAGCTGGGAGAGGAAGTTGTCTGGCTTGCAGTAGTTTAAGGTAGACAGAATTCTGATACTGTATTAACAAAGTGCTCTCTTTGAAGGCTATACAAATAAGTGGTGGTGGTGGGGGGGGGGGTTGTAGGCCAGAGACAGGTGCATTTCCAGAGTTCTAATGGGGGGTAGAGTGACTAGACATTCGGAAAAACCTGGACCTCTTTTTAGAGGAATGTCCAGGTTCCCGGATGGACTTTCCAAAATCCGGTAGTTTGTCCAGGTTCTGGAAAGCCCTGATGAACTCCGGCTGCATCTGGCGGACCTCTGAGCATGCGCAGATGACATCACAACACATCCGCGCATACTTGTGGCCGTCCAGAAGCAACCGGAGTTCGTTGGGGAAGATGAGGCTTTGAGGGGGTAGGGGGCAAAACAGGTTGGTACTTGAGGCAGGGATGGGGGGAGTCTCAGTACTGGAATAGTAGGGAGGATGGTGTGTGTGGGGAGAGGGGAATAAAAGGTGGGATTAAGGCAGGAACAGGGGCATTTCCACAGCTCAGGAGCAGGTCTCAATATTACAATAGCAGGAGGGAATGTACAAGGGGGTGATGAAAAGTTCTCAGCCCAACCAAGAAGGGAATGACCTGGAGCCATGCAACGTGCATGTTATGCCACATGTTCAACACACTTGACACATTGTCAAGTTTCTGTAACCCTTCCCCAAAATATTCTGATGTCTGGTCACTGAAATACTGCTCTGCTGCTGCAATCACCTCCAAATCACTCTTTCAAACTCTTTTTAAGGTTTGGAGCAAGATCTAGTGAGTAGGGTGGATGGTCTATGCACTGAAACGCCAACTGCATCAAAACATCCATCTTTTTGCCAGCCTTGTGAGCAAGTTCATTGTCTTGCAAAAAGAGAACTCCTTTCCCAGCTTCCCTCTCCTTTTTTCTTCCAATGCCTCCTTAGTATTCTGCATTAACTGTTTGGCCCCTTGGAAGATAGTCAGTCATTACAACACTTTTCTGATCCCAAACACTATGGCCATGACCTTTCCTGCTGACTTTCGGGTCTTGAATTTCCTTGGCCTTGGAGAACCTGTGGGCCGCCATCATATGGACTGTTTTGTCTCAGGATCATAGTGGTGTAACCATGTTTCATCAACAGTTAACTAGTAGTTTCAAAAAGTTGGCATCAGCTCACTGAAAATGCTGCAAAATCCACTTGGAAGTGTCCATTCGACATCGTTTCATCAGCATTCAAACATTTGGGCACCCACTTGGCTGACAGCTTCTGCATACCAGGTGCTTGTGGATTATACACCCAACATGTTCCCTGGATATCTGTAGTGTCTCAGCAATTGATTAAGCCAAAGTTTGCCAATCTGCCAAAATCAGGTCATGGACATGGTCAACAATTTCAGGAGTTGACACCGTTTGAGGCCTCCCAGACTTTGCTGCATCTTCAGTCTCAAAATCTCCACCCTGAAAGTTTGCTCACCACTTTTTCACTGTGGAGTATGATGGACATTTGTCACTCAATGTTTGCATCATACATTCGTGGATTTCCTTTGGAGTTTTCTTCTGTAGGAATAGGAGCTTCATGATTAAGGAGGATAAAGAGGTAGCTGAGAGGTTGAACACGTTCTTCTCGTCGGTTTTCACGAGCGAAGACACATCTAATATACCGGACTCAGAGGAGCTCATGAGTGGGGAACAGGCTGAAAAATTGGAACACATAGAGGTAAGTAAGGAGGATGTCCTCAAACAGATAGACAGGCTGAAATGCGGCAAATCACCGGGCCCGGACGGGATCCACCCAAGGGTTCTGAAGGAACTAAGACAAGAAATAGCGGGCACAATCCAGCATGTTTGCAACCTATCCTTGAAAACTGGTGAGGTACCAGAGGACTGGAAATTGGCGAATGTCACACCTATCTTCAAGAAGGGATCGAGGGGTGACCCCGGGAACTACAGGCCGGTGAGCCTGACTTCAATTATAGGGAAGATGGTGGAAGCTATGATCAAGGATGGCATTTGCGAGCACATCGAGAAGAATGGCCTACTGAGAACAAGCCAGCACGGATTCGAATGTCACACCTATCTTCAAGAAGGGATCGAGGGGTGACCCCGGGAACTACAGGCCGGTGAGCCTGACTTCAATTATAGGGAAGATGGTGGAAGCTATGATCAAGGACGGCATTTGCGAGCACATCGAGAAGAATGGCCTACTGAGAACAAGCCAGCACGGATTCGAATGTCACACCTATCTTCAAGAAGGGATCGAGGGGTGACCCCGGGAACTACAGGCCGGTGAGCCTGACTTCAATTATAGGGAAGATGGTGGAAGCTATGATCAAGGACAGCATTTGCGAGCACATCGAGAAGAATGGCCTACTGAGAACAAGCCAGTACGGATTCTGTAAGGGAAGGTTGTGCCTAACGAACCTTCTGTACTTCTTTGAGGGAATAAGCAGTCGGGTGGACAATGGGGAACCCATAGACATCATTTACCTCGATTTTCAAAAGGCTTTCGACAAGGTGCCACATGAAAGGCTGCTTAAGAAGCTGTGGAACCACGGGGTGGGAGGGGATGTGCACAGATGGATCAAGCACTGGTTGTCGGGTAGACTGCAGAGGGTCGGAGTAAAGGGTCAATATTCTGACTGGCGGGGAGTCACAAGCGGTGTGCCACAGGGGTCGGTGCTGGGGCCGTTACTCTTTAACATATTTATCAATGACCTGGAAAAGGAGGCAAAGTGCGAGGTTATAAAATTTGCAGACGATACCAAACTGTGCGGCAGAGTTAAGACCAGGGAGGAGTGTGAGGACCTACAAAGGGACCTGGACAAGCTGGAAGACTGGGCAAACAAATGGCAAATGCGCTTTAACGTGGACAAATGCAAGGTCATGCATATAGGGAAAAAGAACCCGTTGTTCAACTACAAATTGGGGGGAGTATTGTTGGGAGACAGCAGACTTGAGAGAGACTTGGGTGTGCTGGTGGATGCATCACTGAAGCCATCTGCACAGTGCGCAGCAGCCTCGAAAAAAGCCAACAGGATGCTGGGCATCATAAAGAGGGGCATAACAACCAGGACGCGGGAAGTCATCATGCCATTGTATCGAGCGATGGTGCGTCCACATCTGGAATACTGCGTTCAGTATTGGTCGCCGCACCTCAAGAAGGACATGGCGGTACTTGAGAGAGTCCAAAGGAGAGCAACGAAACTGGTAAAAGGGCTGGAACACTGCCCATACGCCGAGAGGTTGGATAGGCTGGGGCTCTTCTCTCTGGAAAAAAGGAGGCTCAGGGGAGATATGATAGAGACCTTCAAGATCATGAGGGGCATAGAGAGGGTGGATAGGGACAGATTCTTCAGACTGAAGGGGACAACAAGTACGAGGGGGCATTCGGAGAAACTGAAGGGAGATAGGTTCAAAACAAATGCAAGGAAGTTTTTTTTCACCCAAAGGGTCGTGGACACCTGGAATGCGCTACCGGAGGAAGTGATCAGACAGAGTACGGTACAGGGATTCAAACAGGGATTGGACGGATTCCTGAGGGATAAAGGGATCGTGGGATACTGAGAGAGGTGCTGGGATGTAACACAGGTATAGAAAGCTAACCAGGTAATAAGTATAGAAACCCAACCAGGTTGTGCATGTGCAAGACCGGAGGGTTAGGACTTCGATGGGAAGATAGGACTTCAATGAGAAACCAAGGTGGCAAGGGAGCCCCTTCTGGTGATGCAGACAGGCGTGACCTGTTTGGGCCGCCGCGCGAGCGGACTGCCGGGCAGGATGGACCTATGGTCTGACCCGGCGGAGGCACTGCTTATGTTCTTATGATAGCTCAGAACTCCAAACTTTTTGTTGACATAATTCAATCAATGATCTGAAACAATGTCAAGACAAAGAGAGTGTGGCGCAGTGGTTAAAAGCTCCAGCCTCAGCACCCTGAGGTTGTGGGTTCAAACCCACGCTGCTCCTTGTGACCCTGGGCAAGTCACTTAATCCCCCCCATTGCCCCAGGTACGTTAGATAGATTGTGAGGGGAAAATGCTTGAGGACCTGAATAAATGCATGTAAACCGTTCTGAGCTCCCCTGGGAGAACGGTAGAGAAAATGGAATAAACAAATAACTAAGACAGCATTACGATTCTGCAAATTGCAAAATAAAATAACACTCTTTTCAGCTACAGTGGCAAAATAACACTCAGAATTTAGGGAGTTGGTTGGGCTGAGATCCCCCATAAGGCAGAGCTGTTTTGGGAGGGGGGGAGGGAATGTAGAACAGGAGCTGCTATGGGAGGAGATCAGCACTGCAATCGCAGGAAGGAGGAGCAAAGCAGGAAGCTCTTGGGGGAGGGGGGAGGTTTCAGGATTGGAATAATAGAGACAATGGTATAAGACAAGAGACCGGTGCTTATCCCAAACTCTGTGGCTAAAGGTCGTAAAACTTCTCTTTCATCAATATGGACAATTGCTCTGTTTGCTTTTCTAAAAGAGGTTAAAAAATACATTTGGGGCCATCTATCCCCCACCCTGGCACCCTGTGTGTCTGTCTTGTCTGTTTAGATTGTAAGGGACCATCTTCTTTGTGACTGTGTGTGTCTGGTAGCGCTATAGAAATCATTCATAGTAGTAGTTTCCGTCTTTGGGAAGCAGAGTTGAGCTTGTGATGTCATAATGCCTCATTCCACCAATAAGAGCCAACCTCCTCAGTGATGTCACAATGGCTCGATTGTCCTGTACTCCCCTCTGCCCTCCAACCCAGCCAGCTGAGTAACCCTTCCCCTTAACTCTATCTATGACATCCTGTCTTGTCTGTTTAGACTGTAAGCTCTTTGGAGCAGGGACTGTCTCCCTTGTGACTCTGTACAGTGCTGTGTATGTCTGGTAGCGCTATAAAAATAATTCATGGTAGCAGCAGCAGTTCTCTCCTGGATTTCAAATGTGCTGCAGACACAGTGCAGCTGAACCTCATTAGCAAGGCAAGACAGGCACCGAACAAAGCCGAGCCTGTACCGATCACAAACACTCCAGTCCCCAGTGACTGGCACCGTCAGCTAAGAATCAGGCAGTGACTTCACATTAGCATCAGCCCCCCCCCCTGACACCCTGGTCCAGCACATTCCCTCTCATCTGTCCCTCTCAACAAAACCACCCAGAGCCCAGCAAGTCAGAGACAAAGGTTAAGAGATCACAATACCGCAGAGCTACACTGTAACTACAACAAAGGGTTAAGCGAGGTCACGCTGTCGCTGAGATACACCGAAACCAGACCAAGATCAAACTGAAAACCAGCACAACATCTACGCACAATTATCTGGGTGAGAAAAGGGTTTTGTGCAAAAGCTAAGCCTGCAGAAACCTTGCATTAGACTAGAGAATGACGCAGGGAAAAAATTTGTCCTCGGTCCCCGCAAACCATCTGATCCCATCCACACAAGTCTCGAACAGTTATGATTTTATATTCAACTTATTGTATTAAAGTATAAAAAGAAACAATATTCTGTACAATTGTCATTTTATAAATCACAAATACTATAAAGCAAGAAACCCTTCTCCTTCCCCTCACAAATATCCCCTTCACTATTAAGAAAACTGAAGTGAAAATGCTACTCAGAGAAATCACGCTCTCAGAATACTTCAGTCACACACGACAGGAATAGTGTTGGGCAACTGTCCCCTGGTCAGAGAGAGCCCTAAGTCAGCCCTAACACCAACTCTAGCAGGAGACATATACTCTAATCACAAAATAGAAAATAAAATTTTCTCTACCTTTTGTTGTCTGGACATTTTATCCTTCACATCACATTGGTCTCAGGCTCTGGTTTCTGTTTCCTTCTGTCTTCTCTTAACTCACTTGCCAGGGTCTCCTGACTATTTGATGTCTTCTTTCTCCATGCTCACTATTCCTCTTCCATCTCTGTGTATGTTTCCCTCCCCCCATCAACACTATTCTGTGTCCCTATCCCCTCCATGCCCAGTGTCAGTCCTCTGTGTCCCTATGAGGGGGGCTCCCATGTCCAAGATCTCTCTTCTGTGTTTCTCTTCTCCCTCATGTCTAACCATCTTCTCTCTGTATCCATATACCCTCCTATGTCTGGCATTGCCCCACTGACTGTGTTCATATACCATCCCCATGCAGTGCTCCCCTTTGTCCCTGTCCCTATGCTCATCTCCCCTTTTCAT
The DNA here is from genome assembly GCF_902459505.1 of Geotrypetes seraphini. Lineage (NCBI taxonomy): Eukaryota > Metazoa > Chordata > Amphibia > Gymnophiona > Dermophiidae > Geotrypetes > Geotrypetes seraphini. The sequence goes on along the minus strand of NC_047087.1, from coordinate 6,574,675 downwards.
ATGTGTCTAGTTTTTCCCCTCTTATTCCCTTACACCATTGTGCCTCTCACCCTCTTTTCTTCCTCCACTGTGTTAAATATTTCACTCCATTCATCCCTTTGGTTCAGCATCTCTCTTTCCCTTCCCTCTCCTCCCTGAAGGTCCAGCACCTCTTTCCCGTCCCTCAGCACTTCTCCCATAGATTGAACACCTAGCTTACCCTTCCCTCCAACCCCCCTGTGGTCCAGTACATCTCTCCCTTCTCTCAACACTCCCCAAGTATCCACCAGCACCTCTCTCCCTTCCCTCTAGCACCCCTCCCATGGGTACAACATCTCTCTCCCTTTCCTTTAGCTCAGGCTCTGAGCCACAAATCTGGTACCGCTCCCTTCCCTCCAGCTCCTAGCTTTAGGTCTGGCACCCCTTCAGCTCCAGTCACCCCCTCCACTTAAGTTCAGTACCTCTCACCCTTCCCTCCAGCCCCAACCCCCCCCCTCATGGGTCCAACACCTCTCTTCCCCCCAGCCCAGATCCAGCACCAAATATACCCCCTCCCTTTTTACTAAACTGTGATAGCAGTTTTTAGCGCAGGGAGCTGTGCTGAATGCCCAGCACTGCTCTCGACACTCATAGGCTCCCTGCGCTACAAACAGCTATTGTGGTTTAGTAAGAGGGGGCCATAGTGCAAAATATAGACAGCAGATATAAATTCAGACACATTTTGATCACTAAATTGAAAAAAAAATCATTTTTCCTAACTTGGCTGGTGATTTCATGAGTCTCTGGTTGCACTTTCTTCTTCTGACTGTGCATCCAATATTTCTTCCCTTCTTTCAGCCTGTATGCTTCCTCTCCTCCAGACCTCATTCCCTCCCCCATTCTTCCTCTCTCCCTGCCCTTTCTTTCTCCCTGCCTCCCTTTCTTTTTTCTCTCTTCATGCCCCCTTTCTTTTTTTCTGTTTCTCTTCTTTCATTTTGTCTCCCTGCCTGCCCCCTTTCTTTCTTTCTCCCTGCCCTTCCCCCAAGCCACTGCCGCCGCCATTGGGGAACAGGCCCCAAAGCCACCACCGCCCCAAGCTCTCCCTGTGTCGGGCCGACCAGCATTCCTCTCCCCAACATCAATTCTGCCGTTGGAGAGGAAGTTCCGGCCCAGCCAGGCAGTGATTGACTGGCCCAAACTTCCTATCCGACGGCAGAATTGACGTCAGGGAGAGGAAGGCTGATCGGCCCGGTAGATCGCCAAGGCAAAGTGAGTCTATCATGGAGTCCGAGATGAGCTCCGCGATCGACTCACTTTGCCTTGGCGATCTACCGGTCGATCGCGATCAACCTATTAGGCACCCCTGATCTAGGAGGACAAAACTTCAACAATATCCCCAACACAAAAACATATTTCAACTTAAAAAGTTCAAATATAGTCATACGGAAGCGCTGTCAAAAGCTCCACAACCATCCAGCTCATCATTGGTCTCTCATCTTCAGCAAATGACTAAGATTTTTGAAAAACGTTTACCATTTTCTTACAGTAAATTTAAAAACAATAAAACTTCGCTTGAATAACAGCCACTTCAGCAGAGGAGGCAGGGAAGCTTAGCACAGTGTGGCAGGTGAGTGGAAAAGGAGCAGGAGAAGCAATTGGACCAGTCCTCTACCTTGGGAACGCCTGAAAAAGATCTTACTCGCACTACATCAAAAAAAACAAAAAAACACCCTACTCTTCAAAAGATACAGAAAACCTATATAACATAACCAGATTATCTGAGCAAATCAAAAATTGTTCACTTAACCCCTTATATATTTCCAAATATCATGACAATTCTTATGTAATCCACCTTGAATCATAAGGTAATGGAGGAATAGAAACCACTGGAACAAAGGCCTACTGAACTTCAGGAAGGAACTAAAAGCTCACCTCTTCCCCTGACCCTCTCCGAGAGCGTGCCAATCAAATTCCCTGAACCTTCTGACCCTCCGATGCCTCGAATCTAAAACGCTATGTGCTTCATCCTCTATCTGACCGTGCCATAATTTCTCATACAATGCTCTTCCACACTCTGTCCCACCGTACGCCATATTTACCATATTATGTCTGCCACATTGTCTCTCATGCCCTGTTTGCCACACAGTGTTTGCTGTTCCATGTCTTCTATGCTGTGTTTCATCATGCACGCTTGCCTTACCAGTTTTGCCAAGTTGTGTCATTCTGTTACCCACGCTTTGTAATACTAGGCTCACCAGACCATTGGCATATTAGGTTTTGCCATGCTATCTCCTACCATACTATGTCTGAGAGTGTGGCGCAGGGGTTGGAGCTGCAGCCTCGTTACCCTGGGGTTGTGGTTCTGACACACCCTGCTCCTTGTGACCTTGGATAGGTCACTTGATCCCCCCTTGCCCCAGGGACAGACAGGGAAAATTGCTTGAATACCTGGATCAATTCATGCAAACCGTTCTGAGCTCCGCTGGCAAAACGGTATAGAAAATTGAATAAATAAATAAATAAATAAGCAGTGACTGTCTCAGTGTGGCAGAGGAATGGCAGTCTTTGGCATAGTGTGGTATGCGAGTGTCGGTGTTTAAGAGCATGGCAGGCAAGTGACAGCTAAGGGCATGAAACACCAAGTATACCCAGTGGCTGTGTTAGATGACCATCCCTGGAGCACAGAAAAGTGGAATTGTCCATAGAAGAATGATGTGCACTAAAATAGTGTCCACAAAGCAGAAATCTTGATTCTTCCAGGATCTGAAGACAATTTGGTCAGCGTCCATGTGGTTTTCCAGCAAGTTGTTTTGTTTTGCGATTCTTAAGACTCCTGAGGCAGGCCTGTTGGCCGAAACATGTACCTGTCGAGTCATTGAATCATTGATTGTACCAAGATGATACTGGAAGAATCAAGATTTCTGCTTTGTGGACACTATTTTCTTTGGACAATTCCACTTTTCTGTGCTCTGGGATTTTGCTTGTGCTTTTGTTTTTTCCCCTGTTGTGTGTTCCAGATTACCATCCCTGTACATCTTTGGGCTTGAACTTCAGGATTTGTAAAGCCTCTGTAGCACCATTGCAGGGAATAAAGAGGCCCTTCTGCCCACCCCTGGTGCAGCCTCACCTCCCAAGGGATCCGTCTGCGGGTTTTCATCATCAGAGTCAGCAAAAACTTCAGCAAGCTCCTGGTCCGACATATCCGTCAGTTCTGTCAGGTCCAGCAGGTCAAAATGCACCTCAAGCGAGGACACGCTGCTGAGGGGCTCTGGGGAGGGGGGGGGGGGAGAAGAAAGAAGGCATTATTATTTATAATCTAGTAATTCCACTACCTTTGGCAGCACGGATGTCACATACAGGTTGATCAAAACAAAGCCGACACCCTCTCTTAAGGGTCCCAGGATTTTATCTTTCCTAAAAGCAGCAGCTGTCTCCGAGAGGAAGATTCATTAGTTCTAACTCTGGCAGCTTCACACCTCGGCTCTCTGAGCTGGTCTCACATCTGCAGGTGAGAAGACCCTGGAGGGAGTGCTGTGTTTCTGAGGAAGAGGAGAATCTCAGCTGCTCTGCAAAGCCTCCATTGTTAATGTCATAGGACAGGAAGCTTCTGGGGCTTCTGCATGTTCTTCCAGAGGGGCTTGAGGAGGTGAAACTCCTTCCACAGAGGACAGAGGCCAAGGGTGGGCCATTGGAAAGACGGAGCTTTAAACCCAAAGTAGCGCTCTGCAAAAGGACAGGAGTGACATATAAGAAAATCACACTGGCAGCAGCGCGAGAGCCATTTGCAAAAGAATTTGACCTGGTACCTAAGAATGAGTTGATTAAACTCTCTCAGCCAAAAATTGCCCTGAAGGATGGGATGATTTGATTCCAAACCCCCCGCAAAGCAGGTGAACAGTGTGCCATGCTAGAGGGGGATGAGGGTGGGGGTGGGGGTAATCAAGGTCAAAAGACTCCCACAAATCTGTGGATTCTCCTAATTGAAGTTGCTGGAGCTCCTGGTCTGGCATATCGGAGTTCTTTCAGGTCTAGCAAGTGAAAATGCACTTCTAAGAGGACATAAAAAGGGAAACCAGACGCAAAGTGGGGGGGGGGGGGGGGGGACAGGGGACACTGAATCTCTTCCACTGCTGGTCTCAGGAGCCTTTGATAACAGCTACAGCCATACTGGGTCAGACCAATGGTCCATCTTGCCCAGTGGTCATTCAGGTCATAAGTACCTGACAGAAACCCAGATAGTATCAGCATTCTATGCTACTGATCCCAGGGTGTTTCCTATATCTGTCTCAATAGCAGACTATGGACTTTTCCTCCAGGAATTTGTCCAAACTTTTTTTTTTAACCCAGCTACACTAACCACTTCTCGGCACTACAGCTTATCAGACATCTGGAAAAACCCAAACATGTCCTCTTTTTAAAGAAGGACTGTCTGGGTGCCCAGAGGGATTTTCAAAACCTGGAGTCTGCACATGCTATGACCTTTTCATGTGCAGGAGTAAAACTGTGGAATGGCCTTATTGGCCAAATTCGGAAATGAGACGAGAGGAGTTCATTCCGGAAACTGCTGAGAACGCAAATTATTTGTCGATGCATTTCTTTGAGCATTTGACCTATTGCAAGAATTGAATCTTTCTGCTTTTGTTTTTATCTGTTCTGACCTGTTTTAATATTTTATGCATGTAACTTTATTGTAAACCGTTTTGGAATAAAACGGTATAGAAAATTTTACAATAAATAATAATAATAACTTTATTCTTCTATACCGCCACAATCTTGCGACAAAATGTCAACGCGATGACATCATACGTATACACCGTAAGTGCATGGAGTTTAACAGTATAAGCAGTCCTCATTTTTTTTTCTTCAAAACTGTTTATTGAACGACAAAATACAAACCAAGAAAACAGCTGATACAACATTTTCAGAATAGAAAACACAGAGCACAAAACAACAAGTAGAGCCAGTCAGAGCCCGGGTTGGGTTCTTATACCCAGACTTGGCCAAGCAAGCAGCCTTAATTCTTGTCCTTTTTCACATTCAGTTTCTTACACATGCATTAAGGCCTGGCTAGTTGAAGAACTGGTAAGATGGAAATATTCACAGAAATTGTGCACAAGAATATTTGCCAGCTAGACAAGGCTTGCGGGCCTCATTCTCCTTGAACATAAGAACATAAGAATTGTCGCTGCTGGGTCAGACCAGTGGTCCATCGCGCACAGCAGTCCACTCATGCCAGACCTGTGCCCTAACCGAGACCAGCCCTACCTGCGTTCGTTCTGGTTCAGCAAGAACTTGTCTAACCTTATCTTGAATCCCTGGAGCATGTTTTCCCTTATAACAGACTCCGGAAGAGCATTCCAGTTCTCCACCACTCTCTGGGTCAAGAAGAACTTCCTTACGTTCATACGGAATCTATCCCCTTTTAACTTCAGAGAGTGCCTTCTCATTCTCTCTACCTTGGAGAGGGTGAACAACCTGTCTTTATCCACTAAGTCTATTCCCTTCATTATCTTGAATGTTTCGATCATGTCTCCTCTCAGTCTCCTCTTTTCAAGGGAGAACAGGTCCAGCTTCTCTAATCTCTCACTGTACAGCAACTCCCCGAACCCCTATTTTAGTCGCTCTTCTCTGGACCCTTTCGAGTAGTACCATGTCCTTCTTCATGTACGGCGACCAGTGCTGGAAGCAGTATTCCAGGTGAGGGCGTACCATAGCCCGGTACAGCGGCATGATAACCCTCTCCGATCTGTTCGTGATCCCCTTCTTAATCATTCCTACCATTCTGTTTGCCCTTTTCGCTGCCGCTGCACATTGTGCAGACGGCTTCATTGACTTGTCGACCAGTACTCCCAGGTCTCTTTCCTGGGGGGTCTCTCCTAGTACTGCCCCGGACATCTTGTATTCGTGTGTGGGATTTTTGATACCAACATGCATTACCTTACACTTATCCACGTTGAACCTCATTTGCCATGTCGCTGCCCATTTCTCGAGCGTGGTTATGTCACGTTGCAGATCTTCACAATCCCCCTGCGTCCTCTCTACTCTGTATAGCTTCGTATCGTCTGCAAATTTAATCACCTCACTCGTCGTACCCATTTCCAGATCGTTTATGAATATGTTGAAGAGCACAGGTCCAAGTACCGAGCCCTGCGGTACCCCACTGGCGACATTCTTCCAGTCCGAGTATTGTCCATTTACCCCCACTCTCTGTTTCCTATCTGCTAGCCAATTTTTAATCCACCTGAGTATTTCACCCTCTATTCCATGGCTCTCAATTTTTCGAAGTAGTTGTTCGTGCGGAACCTTGTCGAACACCTTCTGAAAATCCAGATATACAATGTCGACCAGGTCTCCCTTGTCTATCTGCTTGTTTACCCCCTCGTAGAAGTGCAGCAAGTTCATCAAGCAAGATCGTCCTTTGCTGAAGCCGTGCTGACTGGTCCTCATCAGTTTGTGTCCGTCAAGGTGATCAATGATACAGTCTTTTATCAGCGCCTCTACCATCTTTCCCGGTACCAAAGTCAGACTCACCGGTCTGTAGTTTCCCGGATCTCCTCTCAAACCTTTTTTGAAGATCGGCGTAACATTCGCCACCTTCCAGTCTTCTGGAATCCTTCCCGATTTAATCGACAGATCGGCTATTAGTTGAAGCAGTTCAGCTATAGTCCCTTTCAGTTCCTTAATGACCCTCGGATGGATGCCATCCGGTCCTGGGGATTTGTCACTCTTAAGCCTATCAATCTGCCTGCATATTTCTTCTAGACTAACTGTCAACCTTGTCAGTTTCCCGTCTTCGCCTCCAGCGTATAGCCGTCTGGTTCTGGAATGTTGTCTATGTCCAGACGCAAAAAAATGTGTTCAGTTTATCGGCGATGGCTTTGTCCTCCTTTAGCACTCCCTTTATTCCATTATCATCCAACAGTCCCACCGCTTCCTTTGCGGGTCGTTTCCCCTTAATGTATCGAAAGAAAGGCTTGAAGTTTTTCACCTTCTTGGCTATTTTTTCCACATAGTCTCTTTGGCCCCTTTTACTGCTTTATGGCACTTGTGTTGATGCTGTTGATGCTGTTTGTGCTTTTTCCAGTTTTCATCCGTTTTTGACTTTTTCCATTCCTTAAACAAAGTCTTCTTGTCTCTGATCGCTTCCTTCACCGCTACAGTGAGCCATGCCGGTTCTTTGAACTTTTTCCTCTTCGCTTCCTTGTTGATACGCGGTATATATAGATTTTGCGCCTCGGTGACTGTATCCTTAAAAAGGGACTATACCTTCTCTAGCGTATTAATAGTGCTTATCCTCTTCTTGATCTTTTTCCCCATCATGAGTCTCATCCCTTTATAATTTCCTTTTCGGAAGTTCAGTGCCGTGGCTGTCATTCTGGATCTATGTTTCGCCCCTGCATCTATGTTGAAGCTCTACTTCTACATCTTGCGTCTGTCCTCAAAGTCCATTTAAAATTAAGTCCAGAATTGTATTTCCTCTCGTGTTTTCCTTGACAAGTTGTTCCAGAAAGCAATCGCCCACAGCATCCAGGAACTTGGTCTCCCTACCGCAGCTGGAGGTGCCTAGGTTCCACTCTATTCCCGGGTAATTGAAATCACCCATGATAACTGTGTTGCCTCCCTTGCAGTTGCGTTTGATCTCATCTATCATTTCTCCATCCATCTCTTCGGGCTGCCCTGGGGGTCGATAGTAGATGCCGATTTTCATTTCCAATCCATTTGCTCCTGGAATTTTGACCCATAGAGACTCTAACTTATTCATACTTTCAGGCGTGTTCTCTCCAGTAGATTCGATTCCCTCTTTGACATATAGGGCAACGCCCCCACCTTTGTGACTCACTCTGTCTCTGCGGTATAGTTTGTATCCTGGTAGCACAGTGTCCCAGATGTTTTCTTCGGACTGTTTTAATTTGACTTCTGCTCTACCTTTCTTCAATCATCATGTTCTTTTAGTATAGGGCAGGGGTAGGCAATTCCGGTCCTCGAGAGCCAGAGCCAGGTCAGGTTTTCAGGATATCCACAATGAATATGTACGAGATGGATTTGCATGCACTGCCTCCTTGAGATGCAAATCTATCTCACGCATATTTATTGTGGAGATCCTGAAAACCTGACCTGGCTCCGGCTCTCAAGGACTGGAATTATCTACCCGTGGTATAGGACATTGTCTTTCATCGGGTCCTGGAGTGTAGGCCCAAGGTGACTGCTTTGTCCCCTATACGGAACAGGGTTTTTTTGGACATGTGGCCTAGTCTGAACACCTGGGTTTGCCTCATCTATCGCCAAGTCCATTTAGTAGTACCCTTGAAATGATTTCGGGGCAAGGAATCACAAACACATGTGCATGATTTCATTATAAGAAGAAAGTGTTGTCTTTAGTTCATTATTTTTGCAAAAGCATAGTTATGATTCATATGGGAATACTGACACTTCAAGGACTGGGAACATGTTATTCATCTGACCCTAAAGGTCAGGAAGGGCTGATTGGCACTTTCCATTATAAGCTAGTGAAGCAAACCGATGTAAAAGCTTTGCTATTTCTCATGTTCTTTGGGATGTGGTTCCTGCTGGCCTGACTGAAATCCCCATCTTTCTGTGTGTGTGCTTAGCAACATCTGTCTTTAGGTCATGTGCGTCTCCCTTCATCTAATTATTTCTGAGCTCTGTAAGGTTCATCTCTGGGGCTGAGACCTTTTCTTCTCGACTCTCTTTGTTTATTTCCACTCCTCTCCTGTGAGAAGCCCACTGGCTACCCATTACCCACCGTATCACCTATAAAACTTTAATGTTGGTCTCCCATCTCTTCTTGATGAACTCATCATCCCTTTTTGCCCTGATCAGAATTTACTGACCATACCTTGCACCGAAGAATTCTATTACCCTAGAAAAACTAATTTCTCCGTCGTAGCTCCAACTTTATGGAATGCCATGCCACCTCAACTCCGCCTCGAAAATTCACTCGACAAATTCAAGACTACACTAAAAATGTTCTTATTCCAAGACGCATGCCATAGCATTTAACTATTTCTTCTCCAACAGCTAGCAAACTAAAAATGAACCACTTTCAAGAAGCGATCCCCTTTCCTGATGTTATATCTTCCCCCTCTCTTTTTAATGATGAAATTATTAACTTTCCCCTCCCCTTATAATCATTTATTTTAACCTTTCATTTTTAACATTGTAAACCGGCGATGGTGGGTATATTAAAATGAATAAACTTGAAGCTTGAACTTGAAACATAAGACTATTTTCTCTCTTTCTAGCCTTATTCCTTGCCTAGTTTGTGTGTGTGTGTACAGGAGCTTAGCTGAAGTTTCCTCTCTGCACATATTATGTACAGAAACCCCCCTCCTTTAAGTCTGACATTCATTTCCCACCTCCCTATATGGATTGTATCTCTCCCTCCCTGCGTTAGGAACTGTCATCAAATCCTTCCTAAAATCTGTGTGTTTTGTTTGTGTTTCTTTTGCCCACTCGGTTCTTATCAGCTTATATCCAGTTCTCTTTATACACTTCTCCCTCCGTATTCGCTGCGATAGGGGATTAACAGAACCACAAATACCTTTTATATGTTATTCGCTGTTTTCTATTAAAAATCATCGTGAATATGGTGAATCCGCGAATAACATGGTGGGAGACCTGGTCTGTTCCTGAAGGAGAGGCAAAACACGGTGAAGAAAGTGCTGGGAATCAGCGATTTTCTCTGTAAACGCTTGGAATCAGCGATTTCTCTATGCAAGCTGATGTAATTTGGGGGGAGGAGCCAGCAAGCTAAAAACCGTGAATAATTGAAACCGTGAATGCTGAAACCGCAAATACGGAGGGAGAAGTGTAGTTTACTCTAACGGTTCTTATTGGTTCTCGAGATGTGTTGGAATTTTCCTTTTACGATATAATGCTCTTTTTTCTTCCTCGGTCTGTCTTCACTATTTGCTCTGTGTTGCAGTTTCTGCCAATACTTAGGTAATCCCGAGACTTATCCGATTTCTCTCCTTTGCTACAGCATACTATGAATTCAGGACAGCCATTAGAAAGCTATTAGAGTGCTAGAGAAGTAGCATAAGGATCTCTCGCCCTCTTTTCCTGCAATTGGTGGTTGCACTGCAGTGATAATACAGAAATTGGATTATAAGATGTCTGGAAAAGACTATTTCCAGGGAGAAAAAGGTATTGGGTAATTCCTGGGCTCAGATACGAGACCGATGAAAGTGAATGATATCTTGGGTATTGTGAGAGATGAAATGATTGTAGGGGCTTAAGGGGCCTATGTGTGGCCCTTGTGGCCCCTTACAGCGTGCATGCAAGTGACATCATCACGTCGACGTCCACACAATTGCAGACACGGTCCCAAGCTCAGGGAAGTTCAAAAGGGGAGCGGGGCTAGGGTGGATTTAGAGACAGAATGGAGTGGGACCAGGTATCTTTTTTTTTTTTTTTTTTTTAATATAGAGGACATGTGGCATCTCTAGTAGTGCCTCTCATGAAAGCAGCGATTGGGAACAGAGGCTCTAATGTGCAAGAGAAGGGGCTGAGAAGGAGAGACTTCAAATGAGTATGGATGTCACTCTAGGGTTATGGCCCCATGGCCACACCCCCAAGCCTGCCTGTGTCGCACCCCTTTCTGCCCCCAGACAGCATTCACGCATACGCACACGCGCGGACATCAGCCGTCCGGGGAAATCCGGACATCTGGTAACCCTATGCCACTCCTAATGAGTCAGAGAAGAGGCTCAGAGAGCCATCAAATGAGTGTTACTTGGTATCTCTGGAAAGGGTGGGGGGGGGGGGAGAGAGAAGGTGTGGCTGAAATTCAGTCAATATGGGGAAAGGACCCACCTCTGGCGAGTCAGTAGCTAACCTACCAGAGGAAAGAGGCCCCAGAGCCAGTACCTAAAGCAGGATAATATCTCACAAGGAAGACAGTCCAGCGTTGTTACTCACGGCGTCTCTCAGCGACTTGGAGCAGTCCTGAACGAGGGATGGGAATTCCCACTTCTTCCTCAGCTGGGGGCACAGGACTGGCTTCCTGGACCGCCACATCCACCAGACCAGCATTATGTGATGGGCTCTGGCCTCTTCTAATGGTTTCTGTAACTAGCAAATAAACCAGGTTACTCCCATCACACAAAAGGTCACATTTAACAGGAGTCCAGCATGACGCAAATGGCAGGAAAGTTCTCCGTCCGTCTCCCCCCCCCCTTCTCATTCTGCCTCTAAATACAGTATGTTATTCTACTCTAAAAATAAGAGATAAAAACAAAATTTGTAGCTATAAAAATAAAAACTTGGCCCTTAAAAAGCCAGACCCTGCAAACGCCATGACATCACAGAAAGAGAAACACTGACGTGTGGAAAATATAAAAATAGCCGATATAAATTTCATAAACTAACAATATAAATTTAAAAAATGGAAAATAAAGTGATAGCTTCATAAAAGGGCACCTTAGTCCGATCGAAAGCTGTGTTAGGGGTTGTTTTTCTTATCGCCAGCCGCTAAGCTCCGACGCTCATAGGAAAATCTATGAGTATCGGAGCTTTAACCGCAGTAGCTGGCGATTAAAAAGACCCCTAACGCAGCTTCATAAAAGGTGGTCTAAGTTACTAGTTTTCAGAGGCCAAAACCTCCTTCCTCTGGTTAGGACAGGATACTGTATTTAAAAATTATACTATTTGGAATAGGTCTGATTTTGAAATTTACACTTGCTATTTCACAGTATAGGGGGACACATGCTACTGTTTCTCTGGTATTGTATTGTATGCAATCTCTGGCATCTTGGGAGTTTGTTTACAGTTCATTCTCGTTATTTGTGGTAGTAAGGTTCACAAAAATGTTCACAAACCATGAAATTATGAACAACAAAATGCACAGTCCATGGGAAAATAGAGGTTAGGCTCCAGCAGTACACATTCCACCTTAAAACCGTAGAAATATAGAGGACATGCCCCTACTCCCCCGACAAGAAAAGGCAGCGTTCCCCCTCCATCCCTGAACAGACACCACTAACACCCCTCCCAGACCCAGAGGAAGGACCCTCAGGCCCACCTTGTTTCTCTGGTGGTCTAGTGGCGCGTTGGGGCAGGAGCGATTCCCACTTTTAAAGCCATTAGAAAGGAAGGAACACCATTAAAAAATAGGAAAGAATATAGTTCAAACAAATAAAAACAGACCATATCCAACCTGAAGGAAGGGAAAGGGGGGGGGGTGAGCAGATGGACTGGTCACTGCAGTCTTCAATTTCTTAGCACTTATTTGGGAAAGACTAAAAACCATTGAAACTAAATGCATTTTCAGGCCTACTTTTAATTTTGTATAAGAAATTTCAGAAGAAGTTCCGGGGCAATTTATTCCACAGAAATGGAGCTAGGAAAAAGAAAGCATAAGGAGAATGGGACAAAGAAACTCAGAGGTACAGCTGTAAAGGTCAGAAATATAGATCAGGTGTGGATGTTATTTAAAAATACCATCCTGGAAGCCCAGACTAGATATATTCCATGTATTAAAAAAGGAGGAAGGAAGACCAAACGGCAGGCAGCGTGGTGAATGAGTGAGGTGAAAAAAGCTATTCAAGCTAAAAGAGAATCCTGCAGAAAGTGGAAGAAGGAACAGACTGAAAAAAAATTGTGAACAGCACAAGAATGTCAAGTCAAATGCAAGGCGCTAATAAAGAAGGCAAAGAGACCTTGAAAAGAAGATTGCGCTGGAAGCAAAATCCCACAGTAAAATGCCTTTTTTAGGTATATAAGAAGCCAGAAAGAGAATCAGTTGGACTGCTAGACGACCTAGGGATAAAAGGTGCTCTCAGTGAAGACAAGGCCATAGCAGAGATAAAATGAATTATTTGCTTCAGTCTTGACTGAGGAAGACGTGGGGGAAGTTACCAGTGACAGAAATTATATTAGATTCTGATGAATCAGAGAAACTCATACAAATCTCTGTAACAATGGATGATGTAATAGATCAGTTTGACAAATTAAACAGTAGCAAATCACCTGGACCAGATGGCATACATCCCAGAGTGCTGATAAGAGGTAAAAAATTAACTTGCAGAGCTATTGTTAGTAATTTGCAATTTTTCTTTCAAATCCAGCATAGTACCAGAAGACTGGAGGGTGGCCAATGTGATGCCGATTTTTAAAAAGGATTCCAGAAGTGATCCGGGAAATTATAGACCAACGAGTCTGACGCTGGTTCCAGGCAAAATGGTAGCAGCTATTATAAAAAAAAAAATTGATAGAATATATATGTAAGCAAATGACATCACTGAAATACTAGACGCTATTCGCCCTTCTGGCTCAAACCAAAACCACTGTCCGCCTAACTCCTGTCCACCTTTGAAGACTCCATCCTTCCTCTCATCAACACCTCTCTACAAACAGATATAGTGCCCGCAAACTGGAAGTCAGAAGTCAGTCATCAGGCCGATCTTGAAAAAACCCATGCTCGATCCTAATGTGCCGGCAACGTTAGACCTGTCTCCAACCCATCCTTCGTCTCCAAGATCCTAGAAAAAACAGTGTTAAACCAATTACACTCTTTCAACGACAAACAAGAGCCCTATTCACCTTCCAATAGGGATTCAGGAAATTCCACAATACTGAAACCGTCCTCGACATCACTGACGACTGCTGAAAACTCATGGCTAAGGGTAATGATATCCTTTTGGTGCAGCTGGATCTCAGTGCAACCTTCGACACTATTGATCATCCTCTCCTCCTTATGCGACTCTGAAATTGGTATCCAAGACTCTGCGTTACGATGGGGTTTGTCTCCTCCCTGAATAATAGATCCCAAAGAGTACTGCTCAACAATGCGCTATCGAAACCGATTAAATATGATGTTCTGCAGGGGGCTCCCCTGTTATCTCCCCTATTATTCAATCTCTACAGTAAACCTGTCCTAGATATATCCCGCAAATACCAAATACAGATTCACTCCTTCGAGGGTGACATCCAACTATACCTACCACTAGGAGAAACCCGTGATGCCCAGATTGCGAAACTCCTGAACTGCCTCTCGGAAATCAAAAACTGGATGTCCGTCATCAAATTACAACTAAATGCCTCCAAAATGGAACTCCTTTGGATCAGCAAAGAACACTGCAACCACATCTGTCCCTCTCTATGTTGGGTTCTAGACTACCATAACATCAAAAGACCAAACACATAGCCTAGGAATACTCCTTGACTCCAACCAGATCTCAGAGGTGGCATCTTCCTCATTTTACTACCTGCAACAATTCTCCCAAAAATAAGAAACTACTTTCCCGAGTCTGACTTCACTCAGCTACTCTATGTCTTAGTCTTCTCCCACATGGACTACTGCAATGATGTACGACATCTCCAGCATGTACAAATCATGGCAGCCTTCTAAAGAACTTCCATCCCTACGACCTTTTATCATTTTCAATGCCCTTCTCTATACCTTTTCTAATTCTGCTATATCTTTTTTAAGATATGGTGATCAGAACTACACACAGAATTCGATGTGCAGCCGTACCATAGAGCGATATAAGGGCTTTATAACATTTTCATCTTTCTTTTCCATTCCTTTCCTGATCATTCCTAACATTCTATTTGCTTTCTTAGCAGCCGCCACACATTGAGCTAAGGGTTTCAACTTATTGCCAACGATGACATCAGATCCTTTCCCTGGGCAGCGATACCGAATGTAGAACCTAGCATCACGTAGCTATAGTTCGGGTTCCTCTTTCCCACATGCATCACTTTGCTCTTGCTCACATTAAACGTCATCTGCCATTTTGACGTCCAATCTCCCAGCCTCACTTTTGTGTCATCAGCAAATTTAATGATCTTGCTAGTTATTCCCATCTCTAGATCATTGATAAATATGTTAAAAAGCAGCAGTCCCAGACCCCTGGGGAACCCCACTATTTATAATCAAAACCAAAACCCTATACCAGCTAGAAATTGTATCACTCAAAATATAAGCTGGATCAGTGCATTAAAATCAACAGAAGCAATGAAAACACAGCAGAAATGAGTGAAAAACGATCAAAGGGCTTCGAGGTAAAATAACATTGTTTGCCGATGATGCCAAACTGTGCAATGTAGTGAGCAAAAGCACAACAGACAAAAAAGCAATGACAGACGATATGGTGCATGACTTACTTCTGCTGGAGCACTGGTCTAGGTCCTGGCAACTCAGTTTCAATGCCAAAAAATGCAAAGTCATGCACCTGGGAAGCCAGAATCCATGCAAGATCTACACCCTAAATGGCGAGATCCTGACAAGAACTATAGCAGAAAGAGACTTGGGAGTGATTGTCAGGGAAGACATGAAGTCGGCAAACCAAGTGGAGCAAGCTTCATCCAAAGCAAGGCAAATCATAGGTTGCATACGCAGGAGTTTCATCAGCCGTAAACCTGAAGTCATTATGCCACTATATAGATCCATGGTGAGACCGCACCTGGAGTACTGTGTGCAATTCTGGAGGCCGCATTACCGCAAGGATGTGCTGAGACTGGAGTCGGTCCAGAGAATGGCCACCAGGATGGTCTCGGGACTCAGGGAGCTCCCGTACGAGGAGCGGTTGGGGAATTTGCAGCTCTACTCACTCGAGGAGCGTCGAGAGAGGGGAGACATGATCGAGACATTCAAATATCTCACGGGCCGCATCAAGGTGGAAGAAGACATCTTCTTCTTCAAGGGTCCCGCGGCAACAAGGGGGCATTCGTGGAAAATCAGGGGCGGGAAACTGCACAGTGACACTAGGAAGTTCTTCTTCACTGAAAGGGTGGTTGATCGCTGGAATAGTCTTCCACTTCGGGTTATTGAGGCCACCAGTGTGGCGGATTTTAAGGCCAGATGGGATAGACATGTGGGATCTATCCGCAAAGATAGATAGTGAGGATCACTGGGGTGGGCAGACTTGATGGGCCGTGGCCCTTATCTGCCGTCTATTTCTATGTTTCTATGTTTCTATGTTTTTAGTCTTCTCATCCCCCTCATATGCCACGATCTTCTGTCCTCTTACCAGCTATTACTGCTTTCTGCAAGTCTGAGTTAGGCAATAGCAGACAGAGACAGACAGATCCACACTGCATTTCTTATGACTAAGGAGCTAATTGCCTTCATGGTACTTTTCCCCCCAAGTTGTCTATCTCCTTCCCTCTTTCACCTCTTCGCTCTTTGTCACTGTTCTCACTCTGTTTCTCCATCTTCTCACTTTGCTTTCCAGAATTACTTTTCCAGTATTCAGTGGATGTCCCACATTTTTCACTCTGCTGAATCACCAACGCATGTGATATAGTTCAATATGAATGAGAACGCTGTCATTAAAAGCATATGCAATTAAAGGATGAGGTGACGAAAACACCTGTACAGAACATTTCATAGGTACAAGCAACCATTGAATGGCATCACCTCGTTCTTTCTTCAGATGGTTTTAAAAGCTCAAAGGCTCCCATCACTCCATGCCATGCTCAAAATCTAATGCCAATGGTTAGAAGCAGGGGTAGGGAACTCCGGTCCTCGAGAGCCGTATTCCAGTCGGGTTTTCAGGATTTCCCCAATGAATATGCATGAGATCTATTTGCATGCACTGCTTTCAATGCATATTCATTGGGGAAATCCTGAAAACCCGACTGGAATACGGCTCTCGAGGACTGGAGTTTCCTACCCCTGGGTTAGAGGGATTAGTTCAGGATCACCAGCCATGTTAATGTGTGTAGAATGTCTATGGATATTAAAAGGTGTGATGAAGAAGCTGCAAATTGTATTTAAATGTATTCAAATGGATGTTAATGAAGTCAGTTGGTATTCCCTCTCAATGCAAGAACAAAACCACTGTGGAGATGACGATGCAGGTCTTTATTCAAAATACGAGATGTCATGCCCCAAACACTGGGGACTAAGGGTCAGTTTGTGTTTGTTATTCCCTCTCAATGTCCAGAAGCAAATGATGGCCTTGAATGCGGCTTAGGGCACCTTAGAACAGTGGTTTTCAACCTTTTTATACCTATGGACCGGCAGAAATAAAAAAATTATTCTGTGGACCGGCATCGGTCCGTGGACCAGCAGTTGAAGAACACTGGGCTAAGTTGTGGGCCAGACCCCACCCATCTCTACCCAATGTCCACCCCAGACCCTGCCCCTATAATAGTACTAATTGCACCTTGCACGTCCCGTGCCTCATCTGGAAGCCTTCCCTCTGATGTTGCAACGTCAGAGAGAAGGCTTCCGGTGCAGGCGCACGACGTGCGTAGGAGCCACTGCCCGTGGCTTTGTGCACTGAATCAGTGAGGAAGAGGGAGCTGGCTCGAAGATAATGCTGCATCGATCGCACCGTGGACCAGCGGTTGAAGAACACTGTTTGGGGCCTGATGCACGTGCTGACTCTGTGGACCGGCAGGAAATTTCTGTGGACCGGCACTGGTCCATGGACCGATGGTTGAAGAACACTGCCTTAGAAGGTTTTGGGAAGAGGATTTCTTGTGAACTGTCGGGTTTTCCTTCTTTTGCATGCAGCAGGACTCACAATGCGACTTTTAAGCACCCATTGTATAAAAATAAACATTTGCACTAGTCCAAGCACACAATCACTGCCTGTTTATCTGTGCTTACACAATGAGCCTTTTGAAAATTTAAAGCAAGACTCACATTTATAAGTGCAGATGTGCGCACTTGTGGTTTTGCCGGGACATGCGCGCAAGAGCCCCACTTAATGCAAAATCCTTGTGTGCGCGTGCCAGGCACGTAACTGCCCCTACGTTCAATTTCAAAGTGCAATTTAACCATGCATAAAATTGAAAATGTAATTACTTTCAAGTATCTCTTAGCTAATTTTCTGTACTGTGGGCTTTTAGTGTGAACATTTGAGGATCTCTTCCCCCCTCCCCCAGGGGAGGAGAGTTCTTGTAGTTCTCCCTGGGCACAAAGTGGTCACTATTTTTTTTTTCTGCCTCTAGAGGGCAGAGTAAGACCAGGGCGATCACTTTCTATTCCCAGGCCACTGTTTTCTGACCTGGGATAGCTGGAGGTAGAAGGAAAATGTCTCTGTCTTTCTAGGCAGCTAAAGAATAAGGGAGTCCCTGTTTCTTACTCAGGAAGTTGTTCTCTAGAAACAAATGTAAGGGTTTTTTTTCCCCAACAGACTGACATGTCACTAGAATATTCCTCAATTTGTTTCTGTTCATAAAGAAAAGAAGAGTAGGCCAATGACAGGCTCAAATCCTAGGGCTACTCATGGTGACCTTGGACAAGTCACTTAACCTCAGGTACAAACTTCAGATTTCGAGCCCTCCACTAAAGAAAAAAACCTGTCTCAGGTAAAACCGGTTGTAGGCAGTGTAGCTTGCAAGTTAGCTCAGCCTCCGATGCACCAAAGGGTTCTCGTGGCTTTTAGCAATCACAATCTTATGCAAATGCATCACAAGGAGCTCATTAGTCTTAAGGACCGCCTGGAGCCGTCGGTAGCATTTGAAAAAGTCTGCGAGGGTGGCCATGTGCATGTCTCGAACTCACCGGAGCAAAAGACGCTTCAGCTGCAACGGAACTCTGCCATCAGGTCCCTGGACTCAAGAGCTGTGTGTAATTTGCATGCTCTTTGCGTTGAGCATTGCCCGGTGAACTCCCCGGGCCCTTCCACCTCATGCTAAGCTTTTGTAATGGGTCTTCTGACCAGTCCCCCCCCCCCTCCCACTTGGTGCATCTGACAGCTGGTGGCACATCTGGGACAGACACACCCTAAGCACGTCCTTTGGAAAGATTCGAGATCCCAGTGGTTCCTGTGTAGGGAGAGGGGTTCAAGCCTCAGGCTCCGGGGGGGGGGGGGGTCTCCCAACCAGCCTTCCGCCTAGCCCGAGACAGATGAAGAACGTGCATGCGTTGGGCTTACCTGGGGTGCCAGCCCCCCCCAGGGGCTCCATGGCAGGCACCGGCTGGGCGTCCTTGCAGCAGGCTGGGCCCGGGGCCACTGCAGCAGCCAAGTCCCACATTGCCAGAGAGAGAGAGAGAGACAGACACATCAGCTCATCCCCTCGCCATTGCAAACGCAAACTCTGCCTTGCATTGCAAATGAACCGAGAGAGCTCGACTGCAGACAGGGGGGGGGGAGGGGGAGACCAGGACCAGCAGCACCACAGGCAGCCGCAGGCAATTAAGGGAGCAGAGGAGATGGGCAGCAGGAGACCCCTCCCTTAGCCTCTTCTTGCAAGAAATCGACTGCTGTCTCTTTTGGCAGGCAGTCCGGAATCTCCCTTTAAAAGGCGAGACAGCAGGTGCTATACCACGCCTGTCCCATTTGCACACCAGCTGAGCTTCTGCTCCAACTCTCCAGGACGTCTTAAGCACTTGATATTTCTGGCTAGCTTTGAATTCTCGTTTGCACAAGAGGCAACCGAGAAATCCTCCTTGGGGGAAGGGAGCGTCAAGCTCTTCATTAAAACGGTAAATGATGCAACACTGCAGGTCCCTCATCTGAGGATCCCTCTGCTCTTCCCAGGCTTTACTGAGCCAAGCCTGTGCTGGCAAAATTCATCACTGTTCCTGTCCCTGCAGGAAACCATCTCCATGTCCAGTGGCATAGTAAGGGTGAGCAGTATCGAGGGGCGTCCTTCCCCTAGCCTCTTCCCTCGCTTCCCCACCCCCCCTGCCACACACGCGCCCCTTCCCCCATATCGTTTTAACTTCTCCGGCGTGAGCAGAATGCCCTCTTCAGGGTCGGTTTGAGCTTTGACATCATTTCCTGGGCACGGATCCCGGAAGTGATGTCAGAGAGAGTGCCAATGCCGACGCGGAAAGCAACCTCACACCAAAGAAATACAAAAGGTATGGGAAAAGGCAAGGGGCACGTGGCATGGAGAGGAGGAGGGGTTCCACACCCCCTTTACTATGCCACTGTCCTTGTCATTCATTAAGGAGAGAGGAAAGAATCAGAGTATGAATGGGCAGAACCACTGACCCTCAAGCCTTGCATTGAAGAATGCTAGTGTAGAAGGATTGAGGTTGAGATTGATACGAGATGGTTTCCAGCCACTGATCCTCAAGCCTTGCATTGAAGAATACTGGTGTAGAAGGACCGAGGTTGAGACAGACCCTAAAGAATGGCACAGGATGGTTTCCAACCACTGATCCTAAGCCTTGCATTGAAGAATGCTAGTGTAGAAGGATTGAGGTTGAGATTGATACGGGATAGTTTCCAGCCACTGACCCTCAAGCCTTGCATTGAAGAATGCTGATGTAGAAGGATTGAGGTTGAGATTGATACGAGATGGTTTCCAGCCACTGATCCTCAAGCCTTGCATTGAAGAATGCTAGTGTAGAAGGATTGAGGTTGAGATTGATACGGGATAGTTTCCAGCCACTGACCCTCAAGCCTTGCATTGAAGAATGCTGATGTAGAAGGATTGAGGTTGAGATTGATACGAGATGGTTTCCAGCCACTGATCCTCAAGCCTTGCATTGAAGAATGCTAGTGTAGAAGGATTGAGGTTGAGATTGATACGAGATGGTTTCCAGCCACTGATCCTCAAGCCTTGCATTGAAGAATGCTAGTGTAGAAGGACCGAGGCTGAGATAGACACCAAAGAATGACACGGGATGGTTTCCAGTCACTGATCCTCAAGCCTTGCATTGAAAAATGCTGATGTAGAATGATTGAGGTTGAGATTGATTCTAGATGGTTTCCAGCCACTGACCCTCAAGCCTTTCATTGAAGAATGTTGGTATAGAAGGACTGAGGTTGAGATTGATACAAGATGGTTTCCAGCCACTGACCCTCAAGCCTTGCATTGAAGAATGCTGATGTAGAAGGATTGAGGTTGAGATTGATACGAGATGGTTTCCAGCCACTGATCCTCAAGCCTTGCATTGAAGAATACTGGTGTAGAAGGACCGAGGTTGAGACAGACCTAAAGAATGGCACAGGATGGTTTCCAGCCACTGATCCTAAGCCTTGCATTGAAGAATGCTAGTGTAGAAGGATTGAGGTTGAGATTGATACGGGATAGTTTCCAGCCACTGACCCTCAAGCCTTGCGTTGAAGAATGCTGATGTAGAAGGATTGAGGTTGAGATTGATACGAGATGGTTTCCAGCCACTGATCCTCAAGCCTTGCATTGAAGAATGCTAGTGTAGAAGGATTGAGGTTGAGATTGATACAAGATGGTTTCCAGCCACTGATCCTCAAGCCTTGCATTGAAGAATGCTGGTGTAGAAGGATTGAGGTTGAGATTGATACGAGGTGGTTTCCAGCCACCGACTCTCAAGCCTTGCATTGAAAAATGCTGATGTAGAATGATTGAGGTTGAGATTGATTCTAGATGGTTTCCAGCCACTGACCCTCAAGCCTTTCATTGAAGAATGTTGGTATAGAAGGACTGAGGTTGAGATTGATACAAGATGGTTTCCAGCCACTGACCCTCAAGCCAAGCTGGTGTAGAAGGATTGAGATTGAGATGGACACTAAAGAAGGTCACTGGATGTTTTCCTGCAATTATCTGTGAAGACAGGACAAATTCTGTCCCTGTGTCTCTCTACTTTGTATTCCCTGATTCTAGTAGTTAAAATCAGTGCAATAGGTCCCATAATGCCCCAGGATCAGGTGGTCAGAAATCCAGAAGTGGCCAAAATCTCTCTCCTGCAACTGGAATAACTTGGAAGCTCTGTAACAAGTGCCTCATGGAATTGTTTCAAAATGCAGGTGAAGGCGAGTTCAAGTGGCTTGTATCTGCACCAAATTAGGGTTACCATATTCTGCAGAGTAAAATCCTGGATGCATGAGCACACCCCATTCCGCTCCCAACTCTGCCTTGTTCCACCTCCAGCCTCGCCCCATGCTGCCCCTAGCCCTGCCCCCACAAAGTCTCATCTCTTCATTCCCGACCTCTGGGCCACCATCCAGAAGACCTCCCAGCACCGACTCATGTAAGGTCATTTGCGAACGCTCAGAGGTCCTCTAGACATAAGAACATAAGAACTGCCATCTCCGGATTAGAGAGTTGCACGGGGACAGAAATCCCACCCATCCCCGCCAGGATCCTCTCCGTCCCCACCCGTCCCCATCAGGACCCTCTCCATCCCCACCCGTCCCCGTCAGGATCATCTCCGTCCCCACCCATCCCCGCAAGGAATTATCTCCATCCCCGCCCGTCCCCATAAAAAGCATAGTAACATAGTAACATAGTAGATGACGGCAGATAAAGACCCGAATGGTCCATCCAGTCTGCCCAACCTGATTCAATTTAAAATTTTTATTTTTTTGTTTTTTGTTTTTTTTTTTCTTCTTAGCTATTTCTGGGCGAGAATCCAAAGCTTTACCCGGTACTGTGCTTGGGTTCCAACTGCCGAAATCTCTGTTAAGACTTACTCCAGCCCATCTACACCCTCCCAGCCATTGAAGTCCTCCCCTGCCCATCCTCCTCCAAACGGCCATACACAGACACAGACCGTACAAGTCTGCCCAGTAACTGGCCTAGTTCAATCTTTAATATTATTTTCTGATTCTAAATCTTCTGTGTTCATCCCACGCTTCTTTGAACTCAGTCACAGTTTTACTCTCCACCACCTCTCTCGGGAGCGCATTCCAGGCATCCACCACCCTCTCCGTAAAGTAGAATTTCCTAACATTGCCCCTGAATCTACCACCCCTCAACCTCAAATTATGTCCTCTGGTTTTACCATTTTCCTTTCTCTGGAAAAGATTTTGTTCTACGTTAATACCCTTTAAGTATTTGAACGTCTGAATCATATCTCCCCTGTCTCTCCTTTCCTCTAGGGTATACATATTCAGGGCTTCCAGTCTCTCCTCATATGTCTTCTGGTGCAAGCCTCCTATCATTTTCGTCGCCCTCCTCTGGACCGCCTCAAGTCTTCTTACGTCTTTCGCCAGATACGGTCTCCAAAACTGAACACAATACTCCAAGTGGGGCCTCATCAATGACCTGTACAGGGGCATCAACACCTTCTTTCTTCTACTGACTACGCCTCTCTTTATACAGCCCAGAATCCTTCTGGCAGCAGCCACTGCCTTGTCACACTGTTTTTTCGCCTTTAGATCTTCGGACACTATCACCCCAAGGTCCCTCTCCCCGTCCGTGCATATCAGCTTCTCTCCTCCCAGCATATACGGTTCCTTCCTATTATTAATCCCCAAATGCATTACTCTGCATTTCTTTGCATTGAATTTTAGTTGCCAGGCATTAGACCATTCCTCTAACTTTTGCAGATCCTTTTTCATATTTTCCACTCCCTCTTCGGTGTCTACTCTGTTACAAATCTTGGTATCATCTGCAAAAAGGCACACTTTTCCTTCTAACCCTTCAGCAATGTCACTTACATACATATTGAACAGGATTGGCCCCAGCACCGAACCCTGAGGGACTCCACTAGTCACCTTTCCTTCCTTCGAGCGACTTCCATTAACCACCACCCTCTGGCGTCTGTCCGACAGCCAGTTTCTGACCCAGTTCACCACTTTGGGTCCTAACTTCAGCCCTTCAAGTTTGTTCAACAGCCTCCTATGAGGAACTGTATCAAAGGCTTTGCTGAAATCAAAGTAAATTACATAGCATATGTCCTCGATCCAGCTCTCTGGTCACCCAATCAAAAAATTCAATCAGGTTCGTTTGGCACGATTTACCTTTTGTAAAGCCATGTTGCCTCGGATCCTGTAACCCATTAGATTCAAGGAAATACACTATCCTTTCTTTCAGCAACACTTCCATTATTTTTCCAACAACTGAAGTGAGGCTCACCGGCCTGTAGTTTCCTGCTTCATCCCTGTGACCACTTTTATGAATAGGGACCACATCCGCTCTCCTCCAATCCCCAGGAATCACTCCCGTCTCCAGAGATTTGTTGAACAATTTGTTGAACAAGCAGCAATTACTTCTGACAGGATCATCAATTCCACAGTTTCTTTTGTGTTTACGCTGCTGTTTTCCTTGTGGAATCTCTTTGGTGGAACCCTTTTTTTGTTTTCTGTTCAGGTAATTAACTTATAAACCCCTCTTTTACTAAGGCTGACGTGTCCATTATATTATATGGACAAACCCTGCTTCCAAAGCCTTCCATCCCCGTGGGAGTCCCGTTGGCTAGAGGGGGGTCCCGTGGGAGTCCCGTGAGCCAGAGGGGGGTCCCCGTGGGAGTCCCGTGGGTTAGGGGGAGATTCCCACGGGATTCCCATGATCCCCGTTCCCGTGCAGACCTCTACTCCAGATCAGACCTTTGGCCCATCATAGAAACATAGAAACATAGAAGATGATGGCAGAAAAGGGCCACGGCCCAACAAGTCTGCCCACTCTAATGACCCACCCCCTAAATTCTTCCCTGAAGTGATCCCACATGCTTATCCCATTTTCTCTTAAAGTCCAGCGTGCTGCTGGCCTGAATTACCTGCAGTGGAATACTATTCCAATGATCAATCACCCTTTCGGTGAAGAAGTACTTCCTGGTGTCACTATGAAATCTCCCACCCCTGAGTTTCAACGGATGTCCTCTTGTCGCCGTAGGTTCTTTAAGAAAAAATATATCCTTTTCTACCTCAATACGGCCCATGACATATTTGAACGTCTCAATCATGTCTCCCCTCTCTCTACGCTCCTCGAGTGAGTATAGCTGCAACTTACCCAGCCTTTCCTCATACGGGAGATCCTTGAGTCCTGAGAACATCCTGGTGGCCATTCGCTGAACCGACTCCATTCTCTGCACATCTTTTTGATAATGCGGTCTCCAGAATTGTACACAATATTCCAGATGAGGTCTCACCATGGATCTGTACAACGGCATTATAACTTCGGTCTTCCAGCTGACGAAGCTTCTTCGGATACAACCCATCATTTATCTAGCCTTGGATGAAGCTTTCTCCACTTGATTGGCAGACTTCATGTCTTCGCTAATGATTACTCCCAAGTCCAGTTCTGCTGTAGTTCTTGCTAAGGTCTCACCATTTAGGGTGTAAGTTCTGCATGGATTTCTGTTGCCAAGATGCATGACCTTACACTTTTTGGCATTAAAACTTAGTTGCCAAGTTGAGGACCAATGTTCCAGTAAGAGTAGGTCCTGCGTCATGCAGTCGGGCACTGTGCTTTTGCCTACTATGTTGCATAGTTTGGCGTCATCGGCAAATAATGCAATTTTCCCTCGAAGCCCTTGAGCCAGGTCCCTTACGAAGATATTAAATAGGATCGGACCCAAGACCGAACCCTGCGGCACTCCACTGATCACTTCTGATGTTTCGGAGAGAGTACCATTCACCACCACCCTCTGAAGTCTACCACTGAGCCAGTCTTTTACCCATGCAGTTAACGTTTCTCCTAATCCCATCAAACTCATCTTGCTCAATAACCTGCAGTGTGGGACACTATCAAAAGCCTTACTGAAGTCCAAGTACACGACGTCCAGGGTCTCCCCCGTATCCAGTTTTTTTGTTACCCAGTCAAAGAAGCTGATCAGATTGGATTGGCAGGACCTTCCCTTTGTAAATCCATGTTGATGGGGGTCTTGTAGATTCTCGTCATTCAGGATCGTATCTAATTTGTGTTTGATTAGTGTTTCCATAATTTTACACACTATTGATGTGAGACTCACCGGTCTGTAGTTTTCAGCCTCCGTCCTGCATCCCTTTTTGTGGAGTGGAATGACATTAGCTGTTTTCCAGTCAATGGGACTCTTCCTGTACTCAGGGAAAGATTGAAGAGCACGGATAACGGTTTCGCAAGGACATCACTCAACTCTCTAAGCACCCTGGGATGTAGTTTGTCAGGTCCCATGGCTTTGTTCACTTTGAGCCTTGAAAGTTCGTAGTAGACGCTGCTGGACGTAAACTCAAAATCTCAAAACGGGTCTTCCGAGCTTTCCCTCGTCTGCAGCTGTGGACCGGATCCTGGCTCCTCGCAGGTAAAGACTGAACAGAAGTATTCATTTAGTGGTTCGGCTTTATTGGAGTCCAATTCTACATAGTTCCCGTATGGTTTCTTAAGGCGCACAATCCCATCCGTATTCCTTTTTCTGTCACTGATATACCTGAAGCAGGATTTATCCCCTTTTTTATTGTTCTCTGCTAGATTCTCTTCCATCCGGAGTTTGGCCTCTCTGACTGCTGTTTTGACGGCTCTAGACTTGGCCAGATAGTCTTCTTTGGTCTCTTGTTTTCCTGATTGTTTGCAGGAGATAAAAGCTTTTTTCTTCTTTTGTACGAGGTCCGAGATCTCCGCACACGAGGAGGCCCAGCCGCACACGCACTTGCAACTTCCTGCAGCCGTTGCGTATGCCGGGACTCCTGCCTTCACGTATCTGCCAGATACGTGAAGGAAGGAATCCTGGCATATGCGACGGAACAGGAAGTTGCAAGTCAGCTGACTCTGACGCCGGAGCCTCTCTTCCTGCCCAGTGTACGAGTACAAGACTGTGAGTCGCAAAATAGCACTCGGGGGGAGGGGGGAGGGCGCAAGTTTGAGACCGCTGGTTTAGAGGGTAAAGAATTATGTGCACGACAGAAAAGCAGGACTTGGGTGTGACTGTATGTGATGATCTTAAGGTGGCTAAACAGATTGAAAAGGTGACAGCGAAAGCTAGAAGGATGCTAAGGAGCATAGGGAGAGGTATGGCCATTAGGAAAAAGGAAGTATTGTTGTCCTGATATAAGACTTTGGTGAGACCTCATTTAGAATATTGTGGAGGCCACTCCTTCAAAAAGATATAAACAGGATGGAGTCGGTCCAGAGGAAGGCTACTAAAATGGTGTGTGGTCTTCGTATGGAGGAAAGGTGGGAGAGGGGAGATATGATAGAGATGTTTAAATACCTATGTAATGTAAATGCGCATGAGTCAATTTTCTTTGGGCTCTGGAGTAATCTAAGGACATACTTTTTTACAGAAAGGGTGATAGATGCGTGGAACAGTCTCCCAGAAAAAGTGGTGGAGACAGAGACTGTGTCTGATTTCAAGAAAGCCTGGAATAGGCAGGTGGTATCTTTTAGTGAGAGGAAGAGATAATGGTTACTGCAGATGGGCCATTTGGCTTTTATCTGCCATCATGTTTCTGTTTCTACTGTATGTTTAATGGTCAGCTGCTATTTATGATATATTATCTCAAACTCTATGTATAATTTGTATATATTACCTCAGCCTATATGTACAATTTGATCACTAGACCCCACATCCCCCTCCAACTATCGCCCCATCTCCCTCCTCCCCTTTCTATCCAAACTACTCAAACGTGCTGTCCACCACCGCTGCCTGGACTTCCTTTCTTCTCATGATATTCTTGACCCTCTTCAATCGGGCTTTTGCCCTCTCCATTCTATGGAAACTGCCCTTGCTAAAGTCTCTAACAACCTGTTCCTGGCCAAATCCAATGGCCTCTACTCTATCCTCATCTTTCTCGAACTGTCTGCTGCTTTTGATACTGTTGATCACCACCTGCTCCTCGACACGCTATTCTCTCTGGGATTCTGTTCTCTCCTGGTTTTCTTCTTATCTGTCCCATCGCACTTTCAGTGTATGTTACGGTGGATCCTCCTCCACTGCCATCCCTCTGTCTATCGGTGTACCTCAAGGCTCTGTCTTGGGCCTTCTCCTCTTCTCCATATATATCTGCTCTCTTGGTACACTGATCTCCTCCCATGGTTTTCAATATCATTTCTATGCTGATGACTCCCAGACCTACCTTTCCACACCAGAATTCTCTACAGGAATTCAGGCCTGCCTGTATGACACTGCAATTTGGATGTCTCATTAGTGGCAGAATCAGATCAGAGGAACAGATGGTGGGTTTGAAGGAGGAGAGAAGGTAAACAGTTTCATCTTCCATGACTTCAGAAAAGGAGTAAAATGTATCAGGGGTTGTTGAAGGGAGGTTGGCAGAGTGGACAGCTGGAAGGGGTGGTGGGGGAGGTGATTTGGTTGAGAATTCAAGGTGGATCTTGTGAATCTTGTTGTGGAAGAACTCTGCCATCGTCTGGGGGGGGGGGGGAATAGGAGGTGGGGGCACTTTGAGTAGAGAGTTGAGTATGGCACTAAGAGAGTAAAATGGATGTAGTATTCTTGTTTGGCAAGCGAGAGGGTAGTTTGGAAGGATGTCAGCATGAATTTGAAATGTATGAAATCAGCATGTGTGCGGTTTTTAAGTCAAAGACATTCAGCAGCTCGGGCACAGGTAACGGATGTTGGGGGTCAACCAGGGCTGGGGTTTGGCATGTCTTACAGGATGTGAAATGGGAGGGGCAAGGGTATCAATAGAAGAAGAGAGAATGGAGTTATAGGAGAGGTCAGCTTCATTGGCAGACCTGTGTGACATAGTAGTTGAAAGCAAGGATGAGACAGTGGTGGAAAACGTGTCAGAGTCAATAGCCTGAAGGTTCCTAAATGTATGGGTAGTGATTGGCCAGGTTGGAGGGGGGAGGGTTAGTTAGTAGATGATGGTCAGAGAGGGGAAGAGTCAAGGTGCAGAATTCGGAGAGAAATACGCTATGTCATGTGGTCAAGCACATTCGTATATACACCACTTTTGGAGTCACATTTTTGATTTGGGGGATCTGTTGCATAGGGGTATTATTACCCACACCAGTGCGAGAAATTTAGATGGAACATGATCAGTAGGTAATCGCCTACTTATTCAAAAAGCATGTATCGTAGGAAAGAAATGTATTTTGCAAATGTGGGTACAAAACATGCCACCATCTTTATGGCAATGGAAAAATGTGATGTACCAGCTAATGACATGGGAAGCCAGAGATGGAAGGTACGATTTTGGTCTATTTGGGAACACTATGCTAATGCTCTTCCACAAACAGCTCACAGTTTGATACTTAATACCTAAACAATTGACCCGCTCTCCCTCTCCCTCCCCCCTCCCTATTCCACCTGAACTTACAGCACTGTTATAAATATAATCTGTTATCTTCATCTTATCGTAACTTTACATTGCTATTTATCCCCAACAGGTCCTGTTGGACATTACCTACTAAAATGTACAAATTACATTTTCGCTCAGCAAATTGTATTTCTATACTATTGCCTCCTGAGGTCTCTGATCTCTGTATTTCCTCTGAATATCTACTTATTGTATTTCGCTGAATGTCCAGCACTCTTGATTGTAAACCGCCTAGAAGTTGCAAGATTGTGGCGGTATAGAAGAATAAAGTTATTATTATTATTATTATTATTAATAATAACTTATAGTGACTTTTGTTGTATTGAAATGTTAATTCATTATGATATCTTAAATATGACTTTAGTAGGGAGAGGAAAATGAGGGTTTAGAGGTTTTTCTAAAAAGATGGAGGGACTTGTAGTCTGTATAAACCGTATTGCTTCTTGGAGACAAAAGAATAAGGTCTCCAAGCGTAGAATAATGTTCTTAGATTCTTTGTCTATAGCATTTGTCAGCAGTTTACAGAAGGTTCCTGTATTATGTTTTAAGGATGGAATTTGGGTTAGGATGAGATATATGAGTGAAGTAATAGCATCAAGGCTGATGAAGTGATATTGTTAATTAACCTTGAAACATATAAAGAGGGAGGGGTAGGGATGTAATTAGCATATCAAAATGGATATTATACTTTCTTTCTTGTTGCATCAATAAAAACTATTGAAAATTTAAAGTTATTTTCTTGTAACTTCATTCAGTATCTTAGTAAGGGGGGTGGGCTGTCCATATTGGTGGGGGTACCAGCACCCCCTTCCTCTCTGCCCCCCCCTTCTTCCCATTCTTCTCCCCCACTCCACCCATACCTCTAGTTGAAGTTGTTGTTTGCAGTGGTCAACCATGTGCTCTTCGTGACTCCATTGGCTCTCCCGCTGTCACTTCCGGGTGCCGCGCTTTAGGAAGTGACGTCAGAGAGCCGATGGGGGTTGGAAGGAGCAACAACTTCAACTAGAGGTACAGGGGAAGGGAAGGGGGGGACACGCGCGGCAGGCGGGATTGGAGAATGAGTGTATGTGTGGGGGTTTGCAGATGGGGGAGGGGTGCCTCTCACCCTCGATATGCCACTGACTTCATTGAATGTCCCCTAGTCTTTGTAATTTTTGAAAGAGCAAAAACTTGATTCACTTTTCCCTGTTCTACACCACTCAGGATTTTGTAGACCCCAAACCTATCCCCATTCATCCCTCTTTTCCTCTTTCGTCTTTCCTCATATGAGAGGAGTTCATCTCTTTTGTCATTTCAGTTGCTCTTTCAATCTTTTCTAATTCTGCTAGATCTTTTTTAAGATATGGCGACCAGAACTGAAAATAATCCTCAAGGTCAGGCGTTATAATAGTTTCCTAATAATTCCTAGCATCTTAAGTGGAAGATTTCAGCATATTGTCTACAATGACACCTAGATATTTTTCTTAAGGGGATCCTAGCATCTGTAACTTTGGTTTGGATTATTCTTCCTAAGGTTCATCATTTTGCATTTGTCCACGTTACATTTCACCGGCTATTTGGTTGCCCAGTTTCCTAGGGTCTTCCTACAATTTTTTATAGTCTGCATGTGTTTTAACAACTTTCAATCCTTTTGTGTCATCTGCAAATTTATTCACCTCACTCGTTGTTCTGATTTCCTGATCATTTGTAAATCCCTCATCCCTGCACCATCGTCTCAACCACGCGTTGAGACTTCAGAGCTCTGCCTGCCTCTTGGGTCCTGCGCATAGAACTGGGAGCATTTCTGAAAATGCTACCCTGGAGGATCTGATTTCAGCTTTCTACCTAAGAGCCTAAATTTGGCTTCCAGAACCTCCCTCCCACATTTTCCTATGTCATTGGTACCTACATATACCAAGTCGTCTGGCTGCTCCCTAACACTATCTAAAATCCTATCTAAGTGACACGTGAAGTCCACCATCTTCATACCAGGCAGGCAAGTGACCAGGCGATCCCCATTCCCACCAGCCACCCAGCTATCTACATGCTACTGAATCACCAACTACAACAGCTGTCCTAATCCTTTCCTCATTGGCAGAAGCACCTGGAGATGCATCCTCAATGCAAGAGGATATTGCATCCCCTGGTGGGCAGGTCCTAGCTACAGGATTATTTCCTACTTCACCAGGGTGATCCTCTCCTTCTAGGAGACCTCTCTCCTCCAAGGCAGAACAGGGGCTACCACTGGAGGTGAGACTTCTCTACAACATCCCTGTAGATCTCCTCTATGTACTTCTCTGTCTCCCTCAGCTCCTCCAAGTCTGCTACTGTAGCCTCAAGGGAATGTAATTGTTCTCTGAGAGCTAGGAGCTCTTTGCAGCGAGCACACACATATAACTTCTCACCAACTGGGAGAAAATCATACATAGAAACATAGAACCATAGAAGATGACGGCAGATAAGGGCCATAGACCATCAGGTCTGCCCACTCTACTGACCCACCCCCAAGTCTACTATCCTAGGGATACTCTGTGCAAAATACTGGATAGCACCCCTCTTGTTGCTGGACTACAGTCTACATCTTGTTATTGATCTGATTTATTAATCAACCTTATTAAGCTACTAGGAATATATTAGACTAGTATAGAGAGTCTTAGGATTTATTATATGCTTTATTTAGTGTTTCTTTCTTAGATAGTCTTAGGGTTATATTGTATGCTTATTTACTGCTTGATTCTTTAGAGGTAATTAAATATAAAGAGTTCTCCTGTTGTCCTAATTAAAATTGGCCAGAGAATCAGCCAACAGCGATTGAATCGCTATCTTTAGTGAATCTAGGCCTAAGACTATAAGTAAAGAAATGAGTTAGAGGTGGGAGGGAATGGAGACTAAGCCAGACTATCTCCAGCAGAAGGTTCACGCTTACAAAACTGTAGAACTATACGTAAAAGGCTATTATCCTATGGAGACTAGCTAAGTAAAGTTTGCTCTTTTAAGATCTAAACTGTCTATAGAAAGGAACCTACAGTTGAGCTTTTCTCCCCAAACCTATCAAAGCTCAGAGCAAAATAAAGGCCAAATGGCTCATCCAGTCTGCCCATCTGCATTAACCATAAGAGCATAAGAATAGCCTTACTGGGTCAGACCAATGGTCCATCAAGCCCAGTAGCCCGCTCTCACAGTAGCCAATCCAGGTCACTAGTACCTGGCCAAAACCTAAGATGTAGCAATATTCCATGCTACCAATACAGGGCAAGCAGTGGCTTCCCCCATGTCTTTCTCAATAACAGACTATGGACTTTTCCTCCAGGAACTTGTCCAAACCTTTCTTAAAACCAGCTACACTATCCGCTCTTACCACATCCTCTGGCAACGCGTTCCAGAGCTTAACTATTCATCCAACGGTCCCACAGATTCCCTCACAGGTCCTTTTAGCTTCTTTTTAACCATTTTCCTCATTTTATCATAGTCGCCCTTTCGAAAATTAAATGCTCGTACAATAGATTTCTTTTGTGACGTTACTCTCGGTATCAGCTCAAATTCGATCACGTTATGATCACTGTTTCCTAGTGAACCATTATCTCTTCCTCTCTCTAAGAGATCCCAAGTGCCTATCCCATGCTTTCTTGAATTCAGACACAGTCTCTGTCTCCATCACCTCTACTGGGAGCCTATTCCATAAATCTACCACTCTCTGTAAAAATGTATTTCTTAGATTACTCTTGAACCTAATAGAAACATAGAAATATGATGGCAGATATGTTAAATGAGCCCTGTGGCACTCCACTATTCACTCTCCTCCACTGAGATAAATGGCCATTTCCTAATCCTACCCTATGTTTGTTTGTTTGTTTTTGTCCAATAACCTATTCCTAATTAGAACAGAACATTGCTTTCTTTTTAATTTTCTTAGGAGTCTCTTAAGCGGAACTTTGGCAAACGTTTTCTAGAAATCTAGATAAACTACATTAACCACGTTTATTCATGCCTTCAAAAAAATGAAGCAAATTGGTGAGGCAAAACTTCCCTTGACTAAATCCATGCTGACTCTGTTCCACTAAATTATGTTTGTCTAAGCGTTCCGTAATTTTATTCTTTATAATAGCTTCCACTGGTCTGTAATTTCCCGGATCAGCCCTAGAACCCTTTTAAAAAATCAGCATTGCATTAGCCACCACCCAATCTTCAGGTACTACAGATCATTTTAACAACAATGGATCAGGAATTTCACGTTTGAATTCTTTCAGTACCCTGGCATGTCTACTATCTGGAAATTCAAAAGCAAAAGACACAGATCTTTTTCAAAAAATTCCTACCAAGCTAAGATAACCATAATAAATAGGGTTATAGGAAATTATTTATTTTTCATTATTTAAAATTAGTCACAAATGTACTTTTCAAAGTTTATTTCATCTTTTATAATCAAATTCATCATTCTGTAAATAATTAATCACAAAAACCCTCAGCAAATCAACTAGGAGTGCATAGGACCTCCCATAACATTCGTTATCCCAGGTCCGTATTCTGCTCAGTTTCAAATAATAATTTAATAATTTATCCCAAAAGCTACTTCCCTTCCCTTAATTCATTGACTACTGTCTTTATTTAATTTTTGTTATGTTTCTTTAAAAAATTATATTTCTATAGTAATAAATTGATGGAGCTCCTTCCCAATTAATGAGTTTAATGTAATGTCATCAGTTCATTGCCATAATATTCATCAATTGATTATATATTAATAAATTAAAGGACCAGGTTCAGTTCCTCCACATCATCATCCTTGAAACCCATTTCTGGTACTCTTACATCTTCTTCTGTAAAGACTGAAGCAAAGGCTTCTTTAAGTCTACAGCAGGGATGTCAAAGTCTCTCCTGGAGGGCCGCAATCCAGTGGGGTTTTCAGGATTTCCCCAATGAATATGCATGAGATCTATTAGCATACAATGAAAGCAGTGCAAGCAAATGGATCTCATGCATATTCATTGAGGCCTTCCAGGAGGGACTTTGCTCTACAGGGGCTGTTGCTCAGGTGATAGACGGGGAGTCCCTGAAGCTTAAGAAAGGCCACTGGAAATGGTTTTCTTCTGGGGGGCTCTTGGTGGCTGGTGTTTTCCTGGGAATTGGCGCCACCCATGACAGCTGAACAGCCAGAGCCGAGCCGGGGGCGGGGCAAAGCCGGGCCGTTGCTAGGGAAAGGTTGACAGGCTCCAGGGCGATCCCATCCGCTCCTGACAGGAAGTGACGCCTTTATTACGTCGCCGGCCGCCTCTTCCTGCTCGGCTGCTCAGTTTGGCCGCTGTTGCCTGGAGACGGATTTAGTCAACTTGCGCCTCAGACGGGAGCGAAAATGGTGAGTCTCACCGAGCCCCAAGCTCGGCTCTGCCCTTCCCTCTCACTGATCCACAATCCCAGCCCTGCCCTTCCTTCTCATTTATACCCAATCCCAGCCCTGCCCTTCCTTCCCCTGATCCCTAATCCCAGCCCTGCCCTTCCTTTCACTGATGCCTAATCCCAGCCCTGCCCTTCCTTCTCATTTATACCCAATCCCAGCCCTGCCCTTCATTCTCATTTATACCCAATCCCAGCCCTGCCCTTCCTTCCCCTGATCCCTAATCCCAGCCCTGCCCTTCCTTTCACTGATCCCTAATCCCAGCCCTGCCCTTCCTTTCAATGATGCCTAATCCCAGCCCTGCCCTTCCTTCTCATTTATACCCAATCCCAGCCCTGCCCTTCATTCTCATTTATACCCAATCCCAGCCCTGCCCTTCCTTTCACTGATGCCTAATCCCAGCCCTGCCCTTCCTTCTCATTTATACCCAATCCCAGCCCTGCCCTTCCTTCCCCTGATCCCTAATCCCAGCCCTGCCCTTCTTTTCACTGATGCCTAATCCCAGCCCTGCCCTTCCTTCTCATTTATACGCAATCCCAGCCCTGCCCTTCCTTTCACTGATGCTTAATCCCAGCCTTGCCCTTCCTTCTCATTTATACCCAATCCCAGCCCTGCCCTTCCTTCCCCTGATCCCTAATCCCAGCCCTGCTCTTCCTTTCACTGATGCCTAATCCCAGCCCTGCCCTTCCTTCTCATTTATACCCAATCCCAGCCCTGCCCTTCCTTCTCATTTATACCCAATCCCAGCCCTGCCCTTCCTTCCCCTGATCCCTAATCCCAGCCCTGCCCTTCCTTTCACTGATGCCTAATCCGAGCCCTGCCCTTCCTTCTCATTTATACCCAATCCCAGCCCTGCCCTTCCTTTCCCTGATGCCTAATCCCAGCCCTGCCCTTCCTTCTCATTTATACCCAATCCCAGCCCTGCCCTTCCTTCCCCTGATCCCTAATCCCAGCCCTGCCCTTCCTTTCACTGATCCCTAATCCCAGCCCTGCCCTTCCTTCTCATTTATACCCAATCCCAGCCCTGCCCTTCCTTTCACTGATCCCTAATCCCAGCCCTGCCCTTCCTTTCACTGATGCCTAATCCGAGCCCTGCCCTTCCTTCTCATTTATACCCAATCCCAGCCCTGCCCTTCCTTTCACTGATCCCTAATCCCAGCCCTGCCCTTCCTTTCACTGATGCCTAATCCCAGCCCTGCCCTTCCTTCTCATTTATACCCAATCCCAGCCCTGCCCTTCCTTCCCCTGATCCCTAATCCCAGCCCTGCCCTTCCTTTCACTGATGCCTAATCCGAGCCCTGCCCTTCCTTCTCATTTATACCCAATCCCAGCCCTGCCCTTCCTTCCCCTGATCCCTAATCCCAGCCCTGCCCTTCCTTTCACTGATCCCTAATCCCAGCCCTGCCCTTCCTTTCACTGATGCCTAATCCCAGCCCTGCCCTTCCTTCTCATTTATACCCAATCCCAGCCCTGCCCTTCCTTCCCCTGATCCCTAATCCCAGCCCTGCCCTTCCTTCTCATTTATACCCAATCCCAGCCCTGCCCTTCCTTCCCCTGATCCCTAATCCCAGCCCTGCCCTTCCTTTCACTGATCCCTAATCCCAGCCCTGCCCTTCCTTCTCATTTATACCCAATCCCAGCCCTGCCCTTCCTTTCACTGATCCCTAATCCCAGCCCTGCCCTTCTTTCTCACTGATCCCTAATCCCAGCCCTGCCCTTCTTTCTCACTTATACCCAATCCCAGCCCTGCCCTTCCTTTTACTGATGCCTAATCCCAGCCCTGCCCTTATTTCTCACTGATGCCTAATCCCAGCCCTGCCCTTCCTTCCCCTGAACCCTAATCCCAGCCCTGCCCTTCCTTCTCACATATACTCAATCCCAGCCCTGCCTTTCCTTTCACCGATGCCTAATCCCAGCCCTGTCCTTATTTCTCACTGATCCCTAATCCCAGCCCTGCCTTTCCTTCTCACATATACTCAATCCCAGCCCTGCCCTTCCTTTCACTGATCCTGAGCAGGTGACCCTGTCAAAAAATCACTACCGATCCTCCCCTCGGCTGCTCATTCATTTCAGTTCTTCTCCCCTTCCTCTGCTACCAAGCATCGAATTGCTGTGGCAAAATCCATTGGCTTCCAAAAAGAAGGGACTGAGTGGAAGTTCAGTGGTTGTGATTGCAGGTTTCTGAAAGGAGTTCTCATGCATGGCTTCCAGCTCAAGGCCCTCACTTGTTAAGGGAGAATTCTAAATCCAAGACCCCCATCCTACCCAATAAATCCTAGTTCACATCATCTGCTTTCATTAAATGGTACAGTCAAGTGAAAAAATCTGACTGAAAAGGATCCAAACTATGAGCTCTTAATTAATTGCACCTTTTTTATACATATATCCTCCCAATTTTGCTAAAATGGAACAGCATCACATAATCTAAAGGGTGAATCGCTAGGCAGTACATGCTTGAACATATGAAAGAAAGAATTTAAAAATAGGTCAACTTGGAGGTGATTAAGTGTAAAGTCTAGGGCAGGGGTAGGGAACTCCGATCCTCGAGAGCCGTATTCCAGTCGGGTTTTCAGGATTTCCCCAATGAATATGCATTGAAAGCAGTGCATGCAAATAGATCTCATGCATATTCGTTGGGAAATCCTGAAAACCCGACTGGAATACGGCTCTCGAGGACCGGAGTTCCCTACCCCTGGTCTAGGGTTACCACCTGGCTCCAAAAAAAGGAGAATGGATCAACACATCCAGGTTTTACTTCCATTGCTTTCAGTGTCTCAATCTGTCCTCCTTTTTCTGGAGCCATATGGTAACCCTAAATCCTGTCAGAGCTGCATCCATTTAAGGGGCTCTAATCTGATCAAACCCCCACAAGATTACAGTGTGGTGTTCTGCAATTTCTACAAAATCCCAACTGAATTGGTAATCAGTAGTTTTATATTCTGCTATTTCAATTCAGATTCAGAGCAGATTACAAGAAGAACCGTACATTAAGGGAAGAACATATACTTAAAAATTATTGCACAACATCAAGAATAACATTTATCTAATCTAATCTAGTCTTCAGTTTATATACCGGGTCATCTCCCAACGGAGCTCGACTCGGTTCACAAGTAATTAAGACTAGAGTACATAAGAAAGAGAGCATAAAAGAAAAAAAAGCCATTTAAATGTTGTGTAAACAGCAGAGTTTTCAGGGCTTTGAAGTCCATTCCACATCTCTACCAGCTTGAAGGCAAAAGATTGACTACCCTTCAAATGGCAAGATCTGAAGGCAACTAAAGCATCAAATATTCCATACAGAAGCTTAAAGATAATACATGCACATTTAACATGAATCCTGATGTCTCAATCTGTCCTCCTTTTTCTGGAGCCATATGGTAATCCTAAAATCCCCACCAGCCACATCTACTACTGTTAATGATTTCTATAGTGCTACCAGACATACGCAGCGCTGTACAGAGTCACAAAGGAGACAGTCCCTGCCCGAGTGAGCTTACAATCTAGACAGATAAACAGGATGCCATGGATACAATTAGGGGAATGGTTAATCTGCTGGCTAGGTTGGAGGGCAGTGGGGATTAGGGTGATGGATTGAAGGCTACAGCCATGCCGCTGCTAGGTGGGCCTGGGCCCACTCGTGGCTACATCACTGAACCCAGTGCTCTAACCACTGTTCCTGCTCCAATGACTATTGTCTAGTTAACCTTTCTAGCCCATTCTTGGTTTTATAAACCTCAGCTGTTTTTTTCTCCAAGCTTTCTTCATAGGGGAGCAATTCTATCCATGCATCTTCTCTGAACCTTTTCTACCCCTCCAACTGAAGATCTAAAACAAGGCCTGAGATGTGAATTCACTCCATCATTAGTTGAGGGAAGTTTCAGAGTGGACACTGCAGTGGCAGTTCTCTAGGAACTCTTAGAGCGAGGAAATTAGGAACCCAAAAAGAAGAGGATACCATTTGAATACATGTTTTGAGTAGAGTAGCTTCCTTGGGTCAGAACGGAGTACAAGATGACAGAGTCCTTTTCCAGTGGACTAACATGACTGCCACTCCATTTGATTCATTCCTGGTTTGGCAAACACTCTCTACCTTCTTGTCATATACAAAACACCTCAGAAAAGCCCACTTACCATGACATTCCCCAAATTCCTGGACAGAGGGACAACCACGTACGTCTTCTTCCCAAGGCATTTGAATTTCTCCTCTGACCTCTTTTTCTGTCAGAAGCTGCTGCTTTGTCCATCTGGTGCTACACAGAGCTTAGGCTTTGGTACTGGTTGGAACACATCCTGACCTTACTCGATATCAGTCCACTATAACTCTTTGGGAATTCTCTGCAGGATGGACCAGACTCAGTCATGCTGGCCTGTATTCAGAATTCATACCAAACAGAAATGGAATCTAGGTTCACTATTTTCAATGAAGTTACAGGGAAATACTTTTAAAACCAATAGGAGGAAATATTTTTTTCACTCAGAGACTAGTTAAGCTCTGGAACACATTGCCAGAGGTTGTGGTAAGAGCAGATAGCGTAGCTGGTTTGGAAAGGTTTCTGGAGGAAAAGTCCTTAGTCTTTTATTAAGACATGGGGGAAGCCTCTGCTTGCCCTGGATCGGTAGCATGGAATGTTGGCTACTCTTTTGGTTTTGGCCAGGTACTAGTGACCTGGATTGGCTACCGTGAGAACGGGCTATTGGGCTTGATGGACCAAGAGAAACACACACCCAAAACT
Source organism: Geotrypetes seraphini (assembly GCF_902459505.1). Classification (NCBI taxonomy): domain Eukaryota; kingdom Metazoa; phylum Chordata; class Amphibia; order Gymnophiona; family Dermophiidae; genus Geotrypetes; species Geotrypetes seraphini. The sequence goes on along the minus strand of NC_047087.1, from coordinate 6,535,781 downwards.
CATTTCCCCTCCAGTTAGAGGCTGCAAAATGAAAAAAACACCACGAACATCTTCTCTCTCACCAAGCTGTCCTATGGGGCAAAGACCTAGACCAACTGCTTTTGCCCACTACATACGGAAACGCCTAAAAACATACCTGTTCCAGAAATACCTAAACAATTGACCCGCTCTCCCTCTCCCTCCCCCCTCCCTATTCCACCTGAACTTACAGCACTGTTATAAATATAATCTGTTATCTTCATCTTATCGTAACTTTACGTTGCTATTTATCCCCAACAGGTCCTGTCAGACATTACCTACTAAAATGTACATATTACATTTTCGCTCAGCAAATTGTATTTCTATACTATTGCCTCCTGAGGTCTCTGATCTCTGTATTTCCTCTGAATTTCTACTTATTGTATTTCGCTGAATGTCCAGCACTCTTGATTGTAAACCGCCTAGAAGTCGCAAGATTGTGGCGGTATAGAAGAATAAAGTTATTATTATTATTATTGGTCTGACCCAGGAAGGCTATTCTTATGTCCTTAAACTGGAATGGAGGAAAAGACATCAGGAGTCTGATTATTTGCAGCCAAGTATTCTTAAATTGGCTTGCTTTCAATCATTTGATTAATGATTTCAACACTTGAAGACTGGTTGGAGGTTTTTGGCCAGTCTGCTGTATATGAAAATTAGATATCAAAGTTAAAGCCAGCACTTATCTTCATTTGAACATTGAAACGACTGAATAGAGAGCCCAGGTTATCATTGGCAGCTCTCCCCTCAGATCGGCTCAAGTAATTGTATTTGCTCTTCTTTGTTAGGCACCCAAAAAGAAAAAGGGAGGGAAGAAAGGTGGCAAAAAGAAGGCAGCAGCCCTGCTCGATGTGCTGCCTGCAGATGAGATGAGCAAGGACCAGGTGAGTTCTCTGGTGCAGGGAGCAGGTGATTGAGCTGATTCTTCCTGCTTTCACTGTTGGCCTTATTCTGCTTGGGACTCAGTGAAATTTCAGGTGTTCTCTGACCTCCCTGTATGTATGTCCTTCCTGGTAATTTGATGGGACGGAAGCGGCCATGCAGAGCAGCTCCAGCCCCCAGTAGAGTCTGAAAGAGAAAGGGCTGGTCACACAGTGGGGACTTTTGCACTGCTCGTTCGGATGAGATCTCCTGGGCAGGAGAAGTGATGTTGTGGTAACAGGAACAGCACTTTGTGTCAGACGGTTCACTGGCTGCCTCTTTGGTAATGGCTTAGGTGCTGTCCCCAGCTTTTCACGGGTGCTGTACCTTCTACAGCTGGAGGAGCACATTGGACGTGTCCGAGAGGAGCTGGACCGAGAGCGGGAGGAGCGCAACTACTTCCAGCTGGAGCGAGACAAGATTCACACCTTCTGGGAAATTACTCGCCGGCAGCTGGATGAACGGAAAGCTGAGCTTCGCAACAAGGACCGTGAACTGGAGGAGGCTGAGGAGCGGCATCAGGTGGAGATTAAGGTAAGAGCCACATGTGTTATCGATATCTGCACTGATCCCCTAGGCCAGTGTTTCTCCTGGAGTCCCCTCTTGCCAGTCAGGTTTTCAGGATGTCCACATTGAATTTCCATAAACTTGATTTGCCTCCATTCTATGCAAATTTCTTTCATGCATATTCAGTGAAAACTTGACAGGACCGAGTTGAGAAACACTGCCCTAGGCTATGTTTTACCCAGTAGGTGATGATCATTTGACAGGAAGTGCAATGAGTGGCAACCAGCAGCATTCTGATACTGCCCTCGTGGTCAAACCCCTACAGATGGGAATAGCATAGCTTAAGGCCTACAAAATCAATAACGTATATTTACCCAAAGTTTTTCTCTCTGTTAGCTATTTAGGCCGGAACCGATCAACGCTGAAGCCACTTTAGGGAAAAATATTTCCCCGTCACTTCTTATGTTGCCTCAGATTCAACTCTTTTATAATAAATCTACATAATGGGCCTGAATGGAAAATGCCTACTCGGTGGTCCATGTGTCCTAAGGTCCAGGAAGATGCTTTGAGGGGAGGGGGAATATTGTTGGCCCCCTGTTCTAGGTGCTCCATTTGTCCAGCTTGTCATAGCTTATTACCCTCTCGAGGATACAATGTTAGCTTGACCAGATGAAAATTTGCAGAATGGGTTTTCTTGAACATGAGAGCTTTTTAGGTCCAATTTAAACACTGTAGCTTAGGACTAACAACTGAAGGAAACTAGCTAGGCTTACAACATACCTAGGCCAGTCTGTCAGCCACTTCAGAGAGAGAAACTTTCCTTGTTAACCCCTACTTCTTTGTCCTCCTGTGATCCCACACAATTCACGTGCACTGACCGCCAAGCTCACACTCTCTGGGGATTGTTTTGGATTTCAGGTTTATAAGCAGAAAGTGAAGCATCTGCTCTATGAACACCAGAACAACATCTCGGAACTGAAAGCCGAAGGCTCGGTCAGCATGAAGCTGTCACAGAAGGAGCACAGGTTGCATGAGAGTGAGCTACGCAGGGACCTACGCAACCTGAAGGTGGAGCTGAAGGAGCAGGAGCTGGCCAATGAAATGCTAGTGAAGAACCTCAAAATGGTGTGTCCTCATTAACCCCTCTGTCCTACCCTCCCATCTGCGTCTCCATTTCTGAACCATGCTAAGTTGAGGTCGGTGTTGAGTAAGCAAATGAGCTGCATATGTATGTGCATAACTCTGTATGAATATTCATTGGGATTTAAGTAATACTGCAACAGAGAGGAGCTAGCTGGCTATTCGCCACTAGGACCACGATAGGGGGAACGCAGTAGAGATACCCAGAATTGCTGAGGATATGCTAAAGAAAGGACTTAGAACTAGAATTATACACGATACTAACTCTGTATTATAACACCTTTACAGAAGCTCAAGTAAACTGCTCTGAATTGACTCCTCAGACATTAGTGGTATAGAAGTTTCAAGAAACAATAAGTTTAGCTCCCTAAATTTAGGCCAGTCTTTCACTGTGACCAGAAGAACCTGCATAACTTTCACTGACTGTGCCAAGTGCCCCTTTTTCTGTGTATACATTTTGTGGTAGGGACACAATATATTCATGGTGGAAAGGGAGTTCAGGATTAACTAGACAAATCCTTTGACTATTTTTTGCCTCTTTTTCTCTCTCTCTCTCCTTACATTGGGCTAGATTCACTAAGGATTGTTCCCTGACCCGTTTCACTAATCTTGGTGTTGAGCAACCTCCGATCTAATCCGCCCATGCAAATGAGGGGGAACGGCATGCAAATGTAGGCAAGCAGCGATTCACTAAACAAAATCTGGAACACCGACTGGGCTGGCCGATCAACAAAAGAAGCAACTGCTGGGGATCAGTCACTCACGTGCTTTCCGACTGCATCTCCTGCCCCAATTCTCCTCTCACCCCAAATCTCCTCCTCTTGCCGCCCCGACTCACCATCCTGCCCTTGCCCTGAATCTCCTCCTCTTGCCGCCTCCACTCTCCTGCCCTTCCCCGCAGTGTGAGCCCATGGTTTTACTTGTGGGTTTAAAGTGGGTTAAAACCACAGGCTCACGAAGTATTAAAAAGTAAAAAAAAAAGTTTCCAGCTGTGCCAGCGCATGCACAGACCATCTACAGGCAAAGAAGATGGTCTGCACATGCGTGGTTCCGTTCGCCCTCATTTGCATGAGGGCGCTTTGTGAATCAGCCCCCTGGCCATGGATCGGATCGGATCAGATCGAATCCGTAACCTTAGTGAATCTAGCCCACTGTCCTAAAATGAAACTGGGGGAGGGAGGCGGGCCTTGGGATACGCTTTCAGAAAGCGGTCTCCCCTACTTCTAGAAAACTGCGCATCCAAATTTCCAACTAACAAAGTTGCACGCACAAGTTATAGAACAAGGTCAGTGCTTGTGTAACCGATATTAGCTGCGTAACTGCCCTTAGTTGCTACTCTACAAGTTGCATATTCAAATTCCAGTCAGACGTGTAAATGTGGATTTACGTTAGTATTTAATAACAGCAGTTGTGCGCACAGTTCTGTAGTGCAGGTCATCCCAGCACTCTATTGAGAATTGCCCCCTTGGCACCCTGCTAGTGGGCGCATTGTGCCAGCATCTCAGCTCCAGTATGTTTCATGAGGACATGGAGTGTGCCAGCTTGTGTCGTGGCTCTGGGCACTCACTGGCGTCTTTTTTTCCAACAGAAACAAGATGAGGAGATCACGGAACTGAGGAACAACTTTGAGAGACAAGTGCAAGGTCTGTCCGTGCTGAAGCAGTGATCAGTGCGGGTGAACTTCCTCTAATCAAATGCCTGGGTTTCATCAGTTGCTTCTCTGGAATAAGACCCAGAGCTAAAACTGTACCTATTGAGTCTGGGGGGAGGTGGGTTCATCACATCAGCATCAGAAAGGGATTATAGCATGCTGAACTGTGACCGGGGAGAAATAGGGTATTGCTGGAAAGAACTGGGGGGGGGGGGGGGGTTGGAAACAGGGCAGCAAACTTGGGCTCTATAGTTCCAGCGTCTTTTCTCCTCTCTACCTAAGTCCATCTCCCTCGCTTCCCTCACCTTTCCAGTCTACCGTAACACACATATACAGGCAAGCACTAAGAATTATTCCATGCATCCTTTCCAGCCTGCAATTGGGAAAGGTGTATCATGACTAAGAGACACTGGACGGAATATTCAGCTGGCAGCCTCAGCCTCAGATATTCAGTTTTGGGCCTTGTGTGGGCACCATCCTGAATATCCAGGGTTAACTGTCATGCTGCTAGCCGCTGGAACTTCTGCGGGTGCCAGCCAATATTCACCTGGGGCCTATATAGGACAGGTACTTGGGCCCTGGCTCAATATCAGCCAGCATCCGCATTGTTTTTCAAATGCTTTTGTAGACTAGAACAGCCTACCCTCACCCTAGGGTCAAATAAGGAAATTGGGTCATTAGGGCATAGACAGGGGGTGGGTAAGCAGAGTGGGCAGACTTGATGGGCTGTAGCCCTTTTCTGCCGTCATCTTCTATGTTTCTATGTTTGATATCAACCTTTTGTGCCTCCCCTTAGATCCCTGGTGGTGGAGTAGGTGTGATCCCCATTTGCTCCTGGAGCAGCCTCGTGGTAATGCCAATACATTGTCTTTGGCTTCCTGGAGCCTTTCTTGTGCCCTGTTCTGCTCAGGTGGAAACAGGAAATTGCATCAGAGGGGGTGGTACACAGTAGAAGGAAGGCTCCAGGGAGCTGCAGGCCGTCACTGGTGACCCCGTGTGAAAAGAAAGATAGATCTAACTTCATTTTGCCCCAAGACCTCTCCGTTAGGAATGGGGCAGTGTTTTGATATTAATAGCAGACAGTATTTGGATTTTTTTGTCCTTCCTGAAACATGTTTTGGGTGTCATGTGGCTCTATACTTTCCTCAGTGATCTCTGATACACAGTTTAATTTCCTGGGCTCTCTTGCCCCACTGCTGACCCAGACTGCCCCTTCATGATACTTCCAGCAGCTTCTGTATATTCTGTGAGGTTTCATGAAGGCTAAGGGTGGCATACAGTTTGTTTTGGCTGTGGAGAGAAAGTGGTCAGATGAGGACTTCAGAGCAAAGGCATCCCAACCATCTCAGTGCTCCCGAATGTCCCTCTGCCATTTCAGAAATTGAGCTGAAGTACTCGAAAAAGATGGACACGCTGCGGGAAGAGCAGGATCTGCGCCGTAAGACAGAAATTCATGAGGTTGAAGAGAGGAAAAATGGGCAGATAAACACGCTGATGAAAAACCACGAGAAGGCCTTCAGTGACATCAAAAACTATTACAACGACATCACCCTCAACAACCTGGCCCTCATCAATTCGCTTAAAGTAAGGGGGCCATTAGGGGTTATGGGCTTTAATTTGTTTTAGATCCCGTTCTCCCCAACGAGCTCAGACCCACACAATATAGACCCTGCCCTCCTTTCAAAGACCATGAGGATCTGAAGGGATCACTGGAAGAATATGTATTTATTATGTGAACCTGTGCTGGACCCATAGGACTAGCGCATGATATGCACAGCCACTGTTCACCCGCGATAGATCACTGAATGACCCTATAACACGTACAGCACCCTCTAGCAGCAGCCATGAGCGAGCTGAGCCTCAAATTATTGCACTATATGCACAGGGATAAGTCACAGGAATTTTAGCCAAGACGCAGCTCACTGCTGCATTCCCAAAAGTTGCAAATGGCTAGAAACCTGACGGCAGATAAAGGCTAAATGGCCCATCCGCAGCATCCACTATCTTCCTCCTCTCCCTAACAGATCCCACGCTTTCTTGAATTTAGACACAGTCTTTGTCTCCTCCACCTCTGCCAGCTGTTTCCGTTGCTGTCTGGTCATCCCAGAAACATACTGAGATATTGAGGTGCTGTGTTTTCCTTTGCTGAAGTGGCTTTCTTGTACCCAACCCCAGGAACAGATGGAGGAGATGAAGAGGAAGGAGGATCGCTTAGAAAAGGAGATGACCGATCTCCAGCTGCAGAATAAGAGGCTGATAGAGCCACTACAGAAGGCTCGGGAGGAAGTAGCTGAACTACAAAGGCAGCTTACCAACTACAAGCAGGACAAGGCCTTGCTGGCTGTGAGTTTGACCTTTCGTTCGGAAGGCTCATGAACTATTATTGGGGGAAAGGGGGGGCTTCTGGGGGTGACCCGAAACACCTTTATTAGATTTGGAGATGATAGTTTTACACATTATTTGCTTAGTCCCGCAGAGAGATTTCTTGCCGTGGATCATAAAACGGTAGTTCACGTCCTCTGAAGTGATTGGGGGAGGGGGTAGAAGTAGCTCCTGCCCATTTCAGTTTGTTTATTGATTTGTTCAATTTTCTATACCGTTCTCCCAGGGGAGCTCACAAGGTTCACAATCTATCTAATGTACCTGGGGCAACGGGGAGATTAAGTGACTTGCCCAGGGTCACAAAGAGCAGCGTGAGTTTGAACCCACCACCTCGGTGCTGAGGCTGTAGCTTTAACCACTACAATGCACAGTGCCCCTGGATATTGCCATTAATCGGCCATTTTAAGTCCAGCTAGGCAGTTCTAGCTGTGTGGCCAGCATTGGTCATCCTCCTGCCTGGGCCTTTGGTGCTCCAGTGGCAATCTGGGCAGGAGCAAACTCTACATGACTACTGCTAGAGATCACAGCTGCCATTTGCCCACTGGACCACAAGCCTGGAGAGGAGTTTTTAAGGTGGGTGGAGGGGACTTCAGTATTGGAGGAGAGGGTTCTATGGGAGGGGATGGGGTGTCTTATGCAGGTCCTGGCACCCGCATAAGAGTTGGGGATCAAAACGTGCCTGGATAGCCCTGAATATTCCGCGCTGGCACCCAGACATAGCCTAGCATTGAATAGTCTGAACTATTGTAGCCAGCAAAAGGCAGCACTTAAACAAAAAATGCTGTCTGCCTCCAGATGATTATTGATTAGTCAGTTTCTACTTTTGGGTGAAAAGCTAGGCATTTAATCCTGATGATGTTATTACTTTTTTAGAATCAAATCTTCAGAGAAACTACCCTTTGCTTTTGCTCTTCTATATTTGACTGCTTTTTTTCTCTTCCAGAGTACACGTGCCCGTTTGAAAGTCTCTGAGAAAGAATTAAAGGATCTGAAATGGGAGCTTGAAGTGCTAGAACAAAGATTCTGCAAGGTGAGAGGGTTACAGGCCCAAACCAGAAGGCTAGTAGCTCTGGTGATAACTAGTGCCCTGAAGGGCTATAACTGTTTGTAGGCTGGCAAAGAAGAGCCACAATTTCCACCCTATCATCCTTTCCAGACCAGACCAAAACTGATGGCTTATACCCCCCACCAGCAGATGGAGACAAAAATAAATAAGTTGTGAGCTCTGCCCTGCAGCACTGTACAGCACCTTCTATCCCTGTATTCTATCTCCAGCAGATGGAAACAGGCATTCCATACAGCAGTGAACTGTTTGGTAAAGAACTCTTGATACCAGATGCAGAACTGGTCACCTAGTTGAACTGATCTGGATGAAGGGAGATCCAAGGTTCCATTGGGAAATATTTTCCTCTCTGGGGATACCTGGAGGAATTCAGATCTCTCCCCTGTTCAGGCAGATTGCCCCAGCATTGGTGTCCTACATTTTTTGTATTGGTTTTTGTTTTTCTCCTTTCTTCCTCTCCATAAGAACATAAGAATAGCTATACTGGGACAGACAGAAGGTCCTTCTAGCCCAGTACCCTGTTTCCAACAGTGGCTAACCCAGGTCCCAAGCACCTAGCTAGATCCCAAGTAGTAAAACAGATTTTATGCTGCTTATCCTAGGAATAAGCAGTGGATTTCCTCAAGCCATCTCAATAATGGCCTATGGACATCTCTTTTAGGAAATTGTCCAAACCTTTTTTAAACCCTGCTAAGCTAACTGATTTCACCACATTCTCTGGCAACAAATTCCAGGGTTTAATTACAAGTTGTTTGAAGAAATATTTTCTCCAGTTTGTTTTAAATCTACTATTTTAGTAGCTTCATCGCATGTCCTCTAGTCCTAGTATTTTTGGAAAGCGTAAACAAGTGATTTCACATCTACCCTTTCCACTCCACTCATTATTTTATAGACCTCTGTCATATCACCCCTGAGCCGTCTCTTCTCCAAGATGAATTGTCCTATCCACTTTAGCCTTTCCTTATATGGAAGTTGTCCCATTCCTTTTATCATTTTTGTCGCCCTTCTCTGTACCTTTTCTAATTCCGCTATAACTTTTTTGAGATTATGGCAACCAGAACTGCACACGGTATTTGAGGTGCAGCCGTACCATAGAGCGATACAAGGGCATTATAACATTCTCATCTTTGTTCCTTTCCTGATAATTCCTAACATTCTCTTTGCTTTCTTAGCAGCTGCCGCACATTGAGCTGAGGGTTTCAACGTATCCTCAGTGATGACACCTAGAACCTTTTCCTGGGCAGCGACTCCTAATACAGAACCCAGAATCACATAGCTATAGTTCAGGTTCCTCTTTCCACAAGCATCACTTTGCTCTTGCTCACATTAAACATCATCTGCCATTTTGATGTCCATCTTCCAGTCTCACAAGATCCTCTTGCGATTTAACAACTTTGAACAACGTTGTGTTATCAGCAAATTTAATTATCTCACTAGTGAGCAAATACTGAACATTCATAGGATATGCAAACGCACCACACCAAAACTAAGCAATAGAACACCTTAGAAGCCCAAGTAAGGATAACCATTGCAGAAACACGTATTGTAACACCATCACTGAATCAGTGTATCATAACATCATTATAAAAGCTCATAAATTATAACACCACTACTGAAGCTCATGTAAACTGCTCTGAATTGACTCTCCAGTCATTAGGTTATCTAAGCGGTTTTACAATCGGGTACTCAAGCATTTTCTTAAAGGGTGCAGCCTCCTAAGAGCCTTCAAGCCCACTCAACCAGAGGTATAGTGACTCCTTGGTTGATTTCTCCAGTATAGATTTTCAAAGCCACAACCTGGTCACATTCCTTTTCCAAACACTATCGATGCTGCCTTTGGTGTTGGTGTTTAAGTGCCAGAGGCTTCCTTGTCCTGCTTTTCTACATCCCATCAGCTCTGGACTCTTCTGGTGGATAGCAAGGAAGAAAGAATTGAGTCTTAAGTGCTAGTTTTCTTTCTGTGAGCCCAACCACACTAGCTCAGACTTCCACCCTCTCAAAACCAATCAGGGAATTTAGAGAGACTCTGAAATATTCTTGAAGTTCTCCCGAGGGAAGTTGGTTCTGATTTTGAACTCTGGATTCCCTCCTTATGCTAAAGTTTGGAAGAGGAAGGTTCTGAAGTCAATATCTAATTTTTCAGATCCTCATTCATTTATAGTTTAGATCTCCTACTGTAATTGTGATGGTTGAGAGGCATTGCCCATCAGTTCTGGTCTGGTTGGATTCAAGGAAAGAAAATTAGCTATAGAGCACCTTATATCCTCAAGACAGCCTGAGGCCTACCCTCAAATCTAGATGAGAGTCCCACACGTTCATAGGTCCATCCATCAGGCTATGTGTTGGGTTCATTTCTGCACTGTTCACATGCTGTATCTGCTTGCGTTCATTTGTTCACTTGTGTGTGGCTTCTGCAGGTTCAAGCAGAAAGAGATGAGCTGTACGCAAAGTTTACCAAAGCCATCTACGAAGTGCAACAGAAGAGCGGTTTCAAGAACCTGCTGCTGGAGCGAAAGCTGACAACCCTGGCAGACACACTGGAGAAAAAAGAGGCACAGCTTAACGAGATCCTCTCGGCTTCCAATCTGGACCCCACGGCTCTCAGCCTGGTCACATGCAAATTGGAGGTATGGGCCAAGCAACCCTTAATAAAGTGCTGAATGGTTCTTCTCTAATAGAAATCTTTCTTACCAGGGGTTGTAAGCATCAACTACCCTGATCTGATTGGCAGGGGAGGGTTTTTCAGACTGAAAAACTGGCAAGAGTCAAGGCTAGTGCAAAGATATTGGGCATCATAGGTAAAGCTTGGGCTCCACCCCACCCCCACACACAGATTTTCATAAAACAGACAACTCTAAGGACAACAATTTTCAAAAGCTTTTTAAAAAGTTCCCACAATTGAGAGGGAAAAGCGTACTTGTGTTTTCCCTGCGATGACTGCTACAAAGCCCCTGGGTAAAAGTAGCCACAGAATTGGCAGCAAAACACAAACATTTAGACTTTCTGGAGTGTGTGTGTGTATGTGTGTGCACACTTTTTGTGGCAGAGTACCACATGTTTTTTTATTTGTAGTTTCAAACATTAACTGTACCAGTTCAGAGAATCCACATTTTGGATTTGTCGGTACTTACCTCGTACAAAGTTGTCATTTCTTTACTAAGACATTAACTGGTTTTTCTGCGGCCCTCCAAGTACCGACAAATCCAAAATGTGGCCCTGCAAAGGGTTTGAGTTAGAGATCACTACTCTAGATGTTGCCGATGCCATTTTCAAACCCAAAGAAGCAGCAGGTAATCGCGCTAATTGTGATTAAAATTTTTCACTCCTGTTAAATATTAATGTGCTAAATATGCAGCCTGTACTGTTGCACAGATTCATTTCTCCTTGCTGTCACTAGGGAATTACTCTGTGCAGAAGTGCCAGTCTCTGCTCCTGCTTTCTCCGTACTTTGGCTAATATGAGAAGCAGCTCTTAGAAAATTTCTGAAAGCTCATGGCCCAAAGTGTTTCTTTTCTGGATCCCAAATCTAGCATTGGGCTCCCATGTTTTCCTTATGCCCACGAGGCACTTAATGCATCCCTTGGTGAGGCCTGTTGGATAGTGAGGTAGGTCAGTCGCGGCTCTGCTCTTCTCGTATGTCCATAGAAATGAAACTGAGACTCTGTGTTTCTCCCAGGATGTTCTGGATTCCAAGAATAACGCCATCAAGGAGCTGCAGTATGAGCTGGCTCGCGTCTGCAAGGTGAGAATTTCAGACTACTTGCTAGCAATGGGCTCTCGTCCCATTCGGCCGAATAGCAATAATGGGCATTGATGATAAAAGAAACCAATGTGAAATCGGAGATCGAGCGTTTGTTCATATTGAAATTTAAATCACCATTTGGCCAAATTTGAATAATGTATTTGGGGCTGAATCAAATCGAATACAAATCTTTTCCGTCACGGCCCCTAAAATCTGGAATTCACTCCCAATCAATATAAGGGAAGAAAAATCCTGAAAAGCTTTTAACTAAGTTATGCAAATTTCAGCACTAGTAATGCTGATAGGTGAAAATTGAGCAGGTAACCTTTTCCCCATCCTATTCTTTCATCACCCTGCCCTTTTTATTTGTTTATAAATTGTATTTAACCCTTTATTTTTTACCTTCTGTGTTTGGTTGGTCTAAAGTTGTTTTAACCGTCTGGTTTGATTAATGTGTTATTTTTACCCCAATTTTATCATTATTTGTAAATCGCATTGAATTACGATTTTGCGATCAAATCAAATTTTTATTAAACTTGAAACTTGAATTAGGTAAAGTCCTAGCTGACAGCCATTATATCTACAAAGGAAAAAAAGATAATATTACACAAAAAAGCTTTTGTGGAAAACAACTATTAGTCATCAAAGATGGTCGTACACCTCCCAACCATAACAGGTTCTTTGTGAAACTCAAAAACGTCACACCACCACACATACACATCCAGGGCCCAGCTACCTCCCATGGAGCACAATGATCTCAACTGTATCCAGCCACCGGCGCTGAATATTCAGGTCAGAGACTTAGCCAGCAAAGCCAATATTGAGCTGCTGCCTGACAATGGCAAAACAGCGAAAGACAGACCTGCTTTTTAGGTGGGCCTATCTAGCTGAATACTGGCGGATGGCCTGTCTTTCAACTGCAGTAAATGTTTCACCAGTGCCTCAAAAAGTTCTCAAACTCCCTCCACCCACCAAAGTAAAAAAAAAAAAAAAGAAGAAAATCAAAGTCCAAGAAAGTGAAAGCCAAAACTGAACCGATCTAATAAGCAGTGATCAGCTTTTGAAATAACTCCACTGCTTGACAGCTTCACAAATCTTCAGCTTTCCGACTTCATGGCTTAAACCTGATCAGTAGTTTTGCCTTGGAGGCTTCTCAAGAAACTTCAATATATTTTTAGGAAGCCTTTAAAGTACCTCTGCCATGTGGTCAGTCTTCGCATTGATCAGATAAGATCTAGTTTGGTTTTTGCTTTGTTGAAGGACTTGTGTGTGTGGTGTGATGAAAGAACTAGTTAAAAGATTATTTATTTATTGGGATTTATTGACTATCTTTATGAAGAGATTCATCTAAGGCGGTGTACAACAGATACGAGGTCTGTTCAAAAAGTTCCAGGACAATTTGAATTGTGTGGCAATGGGAAGTTCTTTTGAGACATGCTAGGTAGCATTGAGTAGCTTGAAACCTCACGAGTAACCTCCTTTTTTCCATTTGTTGATATCTGTTTCTGTCTCCGAGCTACAGCAGTTTTTGTGAAAGTGTGTTTTCGTGACTGGCTATTTTTCATCATGAGCCACAGTGTGAAGTGCCACAGTGTGAAGTTCTGTTTTAAATTGGGTAAGAATGCTACAGAAATTTATGAAATGTTGAAAGTGGCTTATGGGTCAACAATGGTTGTGAATCAGTGGAAAACGATTCACGAACTAGAAGACCATCAATGTCAGCTGATGATGATCATGTTGATCAAGTGAGGGTTCTTGTGCGATCTAATCGGTGATTAACGTTTAGAGAATTGACAAAAGAATGCAACATCTCCACTGCTTCATGCCACAGCATTCTTTATCGACCCTCCAGACCGGCACAGAACTAATGGGTTATAATGGGTGGAGACTGAGACACTAACTTTTGGCTATAGTATACGTGGGCTGTGCAGTCCCAAGTACAATCAGTCTGTTCTCAGTCTCCAGCAGGTGGAGGTGGTAAGCCGGTGCAGTCTTTACCTGGTTTAGTGTAGGACTTTTTGGATTTTGTTTAGCTTGGGGAATCCTGAGGTTGTGGGTTCAAACCCTGCACCACTTCCTGTGACCCTGGGCAGGTCACTTAATCCTCCACTGCCCCAGGTACATTAGATAGATTGTGAGCCCACCAGGACAAATAGGGAAAATGCTTGAACTACCTGTATGTAAACCACTTTGAGTGTGCTTGTAAAACTACAAAAAGGCGGTATGCAAGTCCCAATCTCTTCTTCTTAAGGTGGTGTTCCTGGTGGCCATTACTTCTGTGAGACACATTTCTGAACTGCAGGCGTTTTCATGTAGGCCTCCCTTCCTGGAGTTCTCTAGGGAGTGGGTTATGCTACAGCTGGTTTCCTCCTTTCTGCCGAAGGTTGTTTCGCCTTTTCATGCCAACCAATCTATTGTCCTCCTGGTTTGGGGTAGTCAGGAGGGCTCTTTGGAGCAGAGACAGTTGCGCAAATTGGATGTCTGTAGGGTCCTTCACGCTTATCTTCAGCGGACACAGGAGTTCTGTCAGTCAGATCGTCTTTTTGTCCTTTTAGTCGGTCCTCATAAGGGGGATGGTACTTCCGAGGCTACCATTGCGCATTGGATCAAGGAGGCTATTACTTTGGCATACTTTTAGAAGAAGCCTGTTCCGGATTTTCTCAAAACTCATTCCACACAGGGGCAGGCGGTTTCTTGGGCTGAGTCTTCTCTTGTGCCTCTGGTGGATATCTGTAAGGTGGCTGTTTGGCCTTCTCTCTGTTCCTTTGTTCGTCATTACTGTGTGGGCGCGTCAGGATGCAGTGTTCGGTGAGCGTGTTCTTGTGGTGGCCAGTTGGGGGGGTCTCACCCATGATGGTTACTGCTTTGGTACGTCCCATCATTTCAGTTCCGGTCTGGAAGGATGATAAAGAAGGAGAAATTAGGTTCTTGCCTGTTAATTTTCTTTCTTTTAGTCCCTCCAGACCGGCACAAACCCCACCCTGTCGTTTTTTTAAAATCTGTGTTTTGTGTGAAGAGTAAGGTTTTGTCTGGGTTGTTAGGGGAGATTAAAAGAACAGCAGCATTTGGTTCGTCTGGCATAGCTGGTGAGCTGTGGCGATGTTTGGTGAAGGTTCTTATTCTAATCAATATCCAACAGTATTTCTAATCTAATCTAATCCTTAAGTTTATATACCGCATCATCTCCATGAGTATGGAGCTCGACATGGTTTACAAGAACTTAAAATAGTAAGTAGAGAAGAAGAAAAAGGATTACATGAACTTATGTGAAGAAGGGGGGAGAAAAAAAGGGGGGGAAGGATAGAGTTACAATTTGCTGAAAAGCCAGTTTTTCAGTTGTTTCCGGAATGACTGAAGGGAGCTCAGGTTCCGCAACGGGGAGGTGAGGTCGTTCCAAAGACCTGTGATTTTGAAGAGAAGGGATTTTCCCAGTTTGCCTGCAAAGTGGATGCCGCGTAGGGAGGGGAAGGCTAGTTTATACCTTTGGGCAGTTCTGGAGGAGTCGGGACTGGAGGAGTTGAGAGACAGTGGGATAAGAGGAGGGAGGATGCCATGAATGATCTTAAAAGCCAGGCAGGAACATTTGAAATGGATTCTGGAGATTATTGGGAGCCAGTGAAGTTTGGCAAGGAGTGGGGAGGCATGGTCAGATTTGCGTTTTGAGAAGATCAGTTTGGCTGCAGTATTCTGGATTAGCTGGAGTCTTAGAAGATTTTTTTTGATAGATTTAAGTAGATGGCGTTGCAGTAATCTAGTTTGGAGAGGATGATGGATTGGACAAGGATGGCAAAGTGTTGTTGGCTGAAATAGGATCTAGCTTTCCTCAGCATGTGGAGGCTGAAAAAGCATGATTTGGCCAAGGAGTTGAGGTGGTCATTGAGGGAGAGAGAGGAATCGATAATGATACCAAGGACTTTGCATGAGAATTCGAGCTGGAGTGTATCGCCTGTGGGTAGTGTGAAAAGGGTGGGCAGGTGTTTGAATTTTGGGCCGAGCCAGAGTAGTTTTGTTTTTGATTCGTTTAGTTTCATCTGTACCGAGAGGGACCAGGCACGGAGTCTCATTATGCAAGCTGTAATGTTTTCGTGGAGGTTGGTGAGGTTCTGGTCAGTCTCAAGGAGGATAAGGATGTCATCTGCGTAAGTGTAGATTGTTTCCAGGGGGGATAGTTGAAAGAGTTTCAGGGAAAGGGGTGATCCTTGAGGGACACCGCAAGATGGAGTCCAAGGAGTGGACATGGTGCCATTTGTGTTGATGGTGTACGAGCGGAAGCGTAAGAAGTTTGAGAACCACATTAGGACAGTGGAGTTGATTCCAATCTCGGAAAGTTGGTAAAGTAGTATGTCGTGGTGGACGACATCAAAAGCAGCAGAAAGATCGAACTGTAATAGGACAGCGAATTTGTTACGTGAGTGTAGTTGTTGTACCTTTGAAACTAGGAGGGATTCAATGCTAAAGCTGGGTCTGAAGCCATGTTGGTAGGGGTGAAGAATGGAGAATCTCTCGAGATAGGAAGAGAGCTGGGTAGCAACTATGGTTTCTAGAAGTTTGGTAAGTAGAGGGATATTTGCTATGGGACGGTAGTTTGATGGTAAGGAGGGGTCGAGATCGGCATTTTTCAGAATAGGTGTTAATTGCTATTCTCCTTCTGGGAGTGATGTTGCTGTTTATAGTTCACAGTTATTAGTTTCTTAGTTCTGCTTGGCTATTTGTCAGACTGATTGTACTTGCCACTGTTCAGCCCACGTATACTACAGCCAAAAGTTAGTGTCTCAGTCTCCACCTGCTGGTAGAGGTGCATTATAGCCCATCAGTTCTGTGCCAGTCTGGAAGGACTAAAAGAAAGAAAATTAGCAGGTAAGAACCTAATTTCTCCTTCTAACATAGAAGTTGGGGGATGTCTCGCATTGCAGCAAAGTTTGTTCCACGGTTGATGACCAACGACCAGAAAAACAACATCGCTAAGACTGAAAAAAGCTTGGCAAGTTCAATCAAATGCCAAAGTGATGTTAACAGGTTTCTTTTTTTTTTTCAATTGTGGGTTTGTTCACCATGAATTTCTGCCACAAGGCCAAACCTTACTATCTCAAAGTATTGAAACGACTCAGTGAGATAATCAGGAGGAAACAACCTGAACTTTGGAGGGAGCAGTTGTGGTTCCTGCATCATGACAACGCTCATGCTGCTGTCAAAATTCCCAAATTTTGCGCAAAAAACCCACAATGACAGTTCTTCCCCAGCCACCTTACTCTCCTGACTTGGTCCCTGCTGACTTCTTGTTTCCTAAATTTAAATCCACATTGAAAGGAAAGTGATCCAACACCATTGAAGACAAAAAGCAAAATTCAATTCAGCAACTTTTGGCGATTCCTGTAGATGCGTTTAAGGGACTGCTTCCAGAAGTGGCAATGACTTTGGGAAAAGTATACACGTAGGGAAGGGGAGTACTTTGAAGGGGACCCAATGGAATAAGTTGTAAGATTGTTTAATAAATTTTTATAAAATCAGTCCTGGAACTTTTCAAACAGACCTCGTACAGTTTAACATAAAACTTAGTCTTGTCAGCAGCATTACATTACAGATTTCTATTCCGCCATTACCTTTCGGTTCAAAGCGGATTACAAAAAGAGTTATGGAAGAAGGGTTACAACGTTAGATCAGAGAAGGTTTCCAAGAGAGGGAAAAGTAGGATCTGGGGTTAGGGAGGGGGGTTAAGCTTTATCATGGTATTAAGCTTTATTAAGGGATTTCTTGAAGAGTATAGTTTTTATTTCCTTTCGGAACATCTTGTTGTCAATAGGTTGGAGACTTGGTTGTCTATCTTCGCTGCCTGAGTGGCCAGTAGTCCGTTGTATGGTTTTTTCCTTTTTACTTCTTTGATGAATGGGGTGTGTGTTTTTCTATGCCTGGTAGAGGTGGTTTGGATGAGGCGGTCATTTAGGTAGGTTGGGCTGTCTCCATTTATAGTTTTAAATAGTATACAGTAGAATTTAAATTGTATTCTTTCCTGGATTGGAAGCCAATGAGAATGGATGAATGCCTCAGTAATGTGATCATGTTTTTTCAATGAATAGACGAGTCTCAGAGCTGTATTCTGAATTGTCTGTAGTTGTTTAATCATTATTGCAGGGCAGGGGAGGTAGAGGATGTTGCAATAGTCTAGGATACTTAGGATTAGAGATTGTACTAGGAGCTGAAATTGTGTTTTTTCAAAGAATTTTCAGACTTGTCTAAGGTTTCTCATAACTGCGAAAGATTTCTGTATTGTTTTGTTAATTTGTGGTTGCATAACAGTAGTAAAATAGCCAAATATAAAGATCAAATACAATCAATGAGGTAAACTTGGAAATGGCAAATTGAAACCCAGCAACATGAAACGACACGTTAATATGATTGTTTGATGAACTAATAGTTATTTTCCACAAAGGTTTTTTGAGCAATGTCATGCAATCGTACGCAAGAGCCAGCCAATTAACTTTATCCTTCCTTAAATTTTAATTAAAAAGGCCCATATTTTTAGAGAGATTTACGCCCATTCCACAGCCTGCCATGACCTTTTCTCTCCTCTCTTTCAGGCCCACAATGACCTGCTGCGGGCATATGAAGCGAAGCTGCAAGCCTTTGGCATTCCTTTGGAAGAACTGGGCTTTAAGCCACTAGAGACCACAGTGGTAGGGAAGAAGTTAGGCCAGGGTCCAGCTGGCCTTGTTTCTGTTCCCACGTAATGTTTTCATGTCCTTCCTCCTGTCTATGGTGTAAATAATCTGTTTTTCTCTCATCTGGGCCTTCTAATGAACTAGCAAAGAAAAGATAATTGTACGTCTGTTACCTGTTAATGAAGAACTTAAAATACAGATTTCTTTCTACAATCATTTCCTGGTTCAAATGGTATGTGTAGTGTGAAGCTAAGATGCAGTATCTCCCAAATCACACAGCACACGACTATGCCAGGACTCGTCAGTCCCCTGCTTGGATTCAGGAGTGGACACACCATGTTATCAAGTAAAAGCTTTAATGGTTTGTGCTTCTGTATACAAAATATGGATGTGGCGGTGACTCTAAATCTCTAGCACATTGCGGGCCTCTGTTATAGACTAACAGTAAAATAACTTGGGTTTCAAATCTGGTTCAGTGGGTGTCTGGGAATTACAGCACCAGGAGGAGATTAGCTCCCTCTGTATGTGGTGTAGGAGAAAGGAGTCAGCAGCAGCGGGATGTGATACTTCTGGTTTGGGTCTGTGATGGTGAACACAATCTATAAATATGAAAAAAAAAACACAGAAGAGGCTTATTCATGTGTATCCAGATCAAATCCCAGGAGGGCCAGTGACCATCATCTCACCTCTACGTAGGGGTAGAAGCTTGTTTTGCTGAACTGTTGCCAGTAATTTCCAGTTTCAAAGTGCACCTTGTACGTTCCGGCAGAGAATTGCTCAGGGCTGAGGAGGCCTGGGCAACGGCCATCTGCATTGGTGTAACTAAAATGAAAAACAAGACTGGTAGTGGCTGGGCTTCCCACACAGCCCTCTTTCCTCCCCTAGTCCCATTGCTCTGTTCCCACATGGTGGGAGCAGACTGTATGACTGGTGTTTGCAGAGGTTCCTGGCTTCCTCTTTCAGTTGGGGGAAAGGATAGGAAACATATCTCCCAGTTTTCCCATGAGTGCTTCAGGTGCCCTGTCTTTGGGTCAGTGCTTACCCTGTGCTCAGCTCTCGCCAGTTCTTGCTGGACTCCTCCAGCCTGGCCAGATGAAGCATTAGGCCTTTAGCAGGCAGGCCCAAGCTCGTGTCCAGCACATGCGTGGTAAGTGGACTGTGGGATGACACAGACATACCCTTAGCCTGCAAAGCAAAATGTAACAGCATAAGTTCTAACAATTAATACTGAAGAATCAGGCACACCAGGAGGGCTTCGACCAATCTGTGTTATAAACTAATCCTGGAAAGCTGTTTTAAATATCTTATGATAAATGATAACACTTTCAAATTGTGTAATACCAGAACAACACCTTGAAAGGAAGGAAGAGCCTCAGAAGGCCCTTTTCTGCGGCTTTTCCTTCTATTCAATGTGTTGTGGAGCCTGTGTTGTTCTGGTATTACACAATTTGACATCGTGCATCACTTTATGTTCACTATATCTGAGTCATTTGGGTTAAATATCTTATGAGACATCTCTAGGCGAATGCCTAGGAAAAGACTGAAAACCTACCTATTTGATAAATTCCGTTCAGCTCGATAACTCCGCCCTCTCTCCTTGACAATGTAGCTACTAATGTAACCTTTTACGATGCTGTAACTCTTTCCCCCATTGTAACAGTGTAACCTTCTCTTCATGATGCTGCATGGGCCTCTTGTTTTTGAAAATCGCTTTGAACCTGTTCTGGGTAAGTGCGATTAAGAAGTCCTGATTCGTTTATTCCAAAGAGGTTGGGCTACTGCACTGAAAGCTATGAGAGAGAACAACCAGGAAATTTTGTTGTAAAGATTGAATGGAACGAGCTGCGGAGTACGGGACGAGCAAACCTAACGAATGAAAACCTGATGAGCAATGTCAAGAATATTTACTTATTTATTTATTGGGTTTTATTAACCCACCTTTATGAAGATATTCACCCAAGGTGATGTGTATAACAAGTACAGTTCAACATAAAGCTTACTGTTCATGGCCTTGGTAGTAAAGTGGCCCAATATGACATAAATAGAAAAAATGAGGTCAACTCAAAACCAGCAAATGAGCCAGGATCAAAAAGAAACACATTTAACAGCAGAGTTGTTTGATAAGCACACATTGGGACATTTTGCTTTTCTACAATAGAGCTGAGGGGCCAACTACAGATATTAGATGGGGACAAGATGGGTGGGACAGAATCCGCTGGGATAAACAGATGGGAGGCTAAGCTCAAGGCAAGTTCTTTGTACAGTTAAACAAGATCTGTTATGTGTTATTAAATGATATCTGAAAAGAAATCGGGAGCCAAAGTTCTTGACCAAAAGAGGAGTTCTGGGATCATTTGTTTTGGCTCCATAAAGCAGCTTCTAATAAAGCCTGAGACTCCGCAATAATGAATTAGAGTAAGCCAAATGTAGCAGAAGCAAAAGAGAACCGAGGTCCAGAATTAAATGAGTTGTAGGCAATTGTTTTAATATGTTTCTGTTTATTAGTTTTTCTATACTGCTTTACGATACAATATCAGTGCGGTTTATGACAATTTAAAAAAGGAAAAGAACACCATTATTTAAAGAACAGAAAAGGAAAAAGAAGAGAAGGAAAAAAAGCCTAATAGTTGTGACGTGGTCTGTTACCCAATAATAATAAAATTCACATAAAATCTAAAATCACTAAATTAAGAAAAAGCCAACCCAAAGAAGTAGGTTTTTAATAAAGTTCTAAATTTTGAATATGTAAGCTCGATGCATAACTCATTAGGAAGGGAGTTGACTTTAACAAGATATATTAGTGATAACTTTACTCAATTTTAAGTAGATGAATGCAAAGTGCAAGTTGGTTCATATGGAACAAGCAACTTTGCAAGATAATCAGTTTGTCCAAATGCCAAAGTTAGTCTGGCTCCCGGGTTTTGGCAGGATGCAGAGATAAGTGCACAATTATTATCAAATGCATATATGAATATATAAAAAAACTAAAATACCAAAAAAATGAATGTATAACAAAGCGTACTAGAAAGCTATATAGAAACTAAGAATTGACAAATGCGGAACGGCCAATGATGATAGTCACCACGTAATTCTTCCCGCAGTTGCAAGGATTAACAGCGGTGGAGTGGTGGGACTGAGACGTTCACATTTACTCATTTGAAAAAGTTCTGATGAAAATTTGTTATTACCCGGTCCTGTATTTAGATACTAGTTGAGATTGTTGGACGGATAGTAAAGATAAGACAATAGTAGCCGAACTATATTGAGCTTAAAGTTAGTGCTTTATGCATTAACTGGAATTTAATGGGAACCCAATGAAATTCCTTAAACAGGGAAACATGATTGTATCTTAGAGCGTTAGTAATAACTCTGATGGTGGTATTTTGAACTGTACAATTTCTTAATAGAAACATGAGGTAGTCTGGTGTAAATGCTCTTACAATAATCCAGTTTTGAGGTAACTAGGGCAGACAAGAGATTCACAAGAAGTGGGCGTATCGATCTAATTTTCCGTAAAGAATAAAAACAAGATCTCACTAGAGAGGCCAATTGTGGCTGAAATGTCAATGCAGAATCTAAGTGAACGCCTAAATATTTCATAGAATTTTGAAGTTGTATTGGTTGAGATCTAGAAGAACCCGTGATCCATAACCCTGTAGTCTTCTGAGGGTTTAAAATTAATTTGTTTTGCAATGTCCATTCATCTATCCCAGGGGTGTCAAAGTCCCTCCTCGAGGGCCGGAATCCAGTCGGGTTTTCTGGATTTCCCCAATGAATATGCATTGAAAGCAGTGCATGCAAATAGATCTCATGCAGATTCATTGGGGAAATCCTGAAAACCCGACTGGATTCTGGCCCTCGAGGACCGACTTTGACACCTGTGATCTATCCTATCTAAACTCAAATAACTTGTACTAAACTAAACGACTTATACTTAAACTCTACTCTTAATTTGCTGTATACTCCCTGTATTTAACTACTGCACAGTCCTGTATATCCAAACATTTAACCTATTGTACATCTTATTTGTCTAATTACTCTCCATTGTGTATGTTTATTTGTAGACCAAAAATCTAAATAAATAAAAATAAATAGACTGTATGGAATTTAAATCAGGATTGTTTGGGTTTTGTGGAAATACAAGTAAAATATCTCTTGTTCTTGTATTCTTAAAGCAAGAGGTCTTAAGAATATGTTGAATAACAGGAACGATAATATAAACCCCTGAGGAGCACCACAGTAAAGATGGTAAGGTGAAGAGCAAGTGGAACTGAATGAAACCTTAAATGTTCTATCTGCTAAGAATGATTTAAACCAGCTAAGAACTGTAACTGTACCTGTAATGAACATAAGAATTGCCGCTGCTGGGTCAGACCAGTGGTCCATCGTGCCCAGCAATCCGCTCCCGTGGCAGCCCCTAGTTCAAGGACCTGAGCCCTAACTGAGTTTAGCCTTACCTGCGTACGTTCTGGTCTAGCAGGAACTTGTCTAACTTGGTCTTGAATCCCTGGAGGGTGTTTTCCCCTACGACAGCCTCCGGAAGAGTATTCCAGTTTTCCACCACTCTCTGGGTGAAGAAGAACTTCCTTATTTGTACAGAATCTACCCCCTTTCAACATTAGAGAGTGTCCTCTCGTTCTCCCTACCTAGGAGAGGGTGAACAACCTGTCTTTATCTACTACTACTACTACTACTACTACTAATAATAATAATAATTTTATTCTTATATACCACCAAAGCCATGAAAGTTCGAGGCGATTTACAACAAGAAGCGCTGGACAATCGGCGAAGAGGTCACAATTCAAAATTGTCTACAATCTTACATAATGGAAGAAAAGGTTCTCAGTCATCAATGCAATCATTACATAATGGAAGTGGAAAGCTATATAGATCTTAAGGTTGCTGGTTGAATTAGCAGAGATATAAAAATTCTTAATTTACAAACCGATTGAACAAACTCGTTTTTACCAATTTTCTAAAATTGAGGTAGGTTGAGGAGTGCGTGATGATGTTAGTCAGCCAATCATTCCGTTTGCCTGCCTGGAAGGCAAGGGTTCTGTCCAGGAATCTTTTGTAGTGGCAGGCCTTTATTGTTGGATAAGTGCCTTTATTGTTGGATAGGTGAACAGATGTGTTCTTCGTGTGGGCCTAATAGAACTTGCCAGGTTAAATTGGGAAACTAGGTAAGTGGGGGCCAGACCAAATATTGATTTATAACACAGACAAGAGAACTTGAACAGAATTCGCACTTCCAGGGGAAGCCAATGGAGTTTTTGATAATAGGGGCTTATGTATTCCCATTTCTTCAGCCCAAAGATCAGTTGAACTGCCTAATTTTGAATGACTCTGAGTCTTAGAATGGTTTTTTTGAAGGATCCCAGGTAGATGATGTTGCAATAATCGAGCATGCTCAAGATGGAAGACTGAACCAGTAAGCGGAAAGATGCTGCATCAAAGTATTTTCTGATGGTTCTGAGTTTCCATAGTAACGAGAAGCATTTTTTAACCAATAAATCTGTGTGAGCATTTAGAGTAAGTTGGCGGTCCAGAGTCACTCCCAGAATTTTTATGGAGTGGTCAATAGGGAAGGCCTGACCATTCAAGGAGATCGATGAGTCTTTGATTTTGTCATTAGGACTTGCCAGGAAAAATTTAGTTTTATCTGTGTTGATCTTCAATTTGAATTCAGTCATCCATAGTTCAATTTGCTTTAGAATGGATGATAGATGAATCTTTGTCTCGGAGGTCAGGGTAGTAAGGGGAATAACTATGGTGATATCATCAGCATAGATATAAAATTTAACTTTTAAGCTTTGTAGTAAGTTTCCCAAAGAGGCAAGGTAGATGTTAAACAATGTGGGGGATAGAGGAGAACCCTGCGGGACTCCACAGGAGTTTACCCAACTATAGGATTTTTTATTCTCACTATAGACTTGATATGACCGTTTGCTCAAAAAACCCCGAAACCATTTTAACACGTTACCTGAAAGACTAATTGACTCCAAACAGTCAATCAGAATGGCATGGACAACCAGATCGAAGGCACTACTAAGTCTATTCCCTTCATTATCTTGAACATTTCATTCATGTCCCCTCTCAGTCTCCTCTATTCAATGGAGAAAAGGCCCAGTTTCTCTAATCTCTTGTTGTACGACAACTTCTCCAGCCCTTTAACCATTTTAGTCGCTCTTCTCTGGAAGATGGCTAACTTAATCAAAGGCTGCTGAAAGATCTAAATATATTAATAATACAGCTTTACCTTGATCTATCACAGTATAACAGTTGTTGAGAAGTAAAACCAAAATTGTTTCAGTAGAATGAAACTTTCTAAAACCTGATTGTGTGGGATGAAGCATATATGAGCTTTCGGAATGCTGGGAGAGCTGTTGAAAAACTAAACGTTCCAGAATTTTTGATATAAAAGGAATGTTAGAAATAGGCCGATAATTAGACACTTGTATTGAATCTAAAGAGTGGTTTTTGATTACAGGATAAACAATGGCAGTTTTCCATTCTGACAGTATCTCTCCAGAAGACAAGCTATTATTAATCATGTTTAGGATTAAAGGAGATAAACCATGTTTATTATCTGTGATCCAAGTGGATGGTATTGGGTCTAAAGGATAGGTCGTCTTTTTCATAGAATTTATAGTTTTCTCTAGAGTAATTAGAGAAGATAGAGTAAAAGTCGACCAAGTTGAAGATACCTTTAATGGGGATTCAATAACTGTAGGGTTAGTAGTCTTGGTTCCAGAGATTGAGGTTGTAAACAAATTTCGCAGAGTAGAGATTTTATTCACGAAATGATCGGCTAAATCTTCAGCAGTTAAGTTTGAGGTTTGAAATGGCAAAGGTTTATTAGTCGAAAGTTTGTTTAACGTAGCAAACAGTTGTTTAGGTCTGTTCGGCGCCTACTTAATTTGGTTCATATAATAAGAACGACAAACAGATCTAACATGCGAATGGTATTCGGTATAAAAGGAATAATATTCCTGGAGATCCACAGCATCCCATGACTTATGCCACTATGCTCCAGAGCTCTTAAGCGTCTCTTGGAAGACCGATGCTCCTTGAAAACCATGGTCTTTTCCGGGTACTAGGATAAACCTTTTTGACAGGGACTTTTGGTCTGATAGCATCTTCAAGAGAAGAATTTCCATCGCTGAAATTGTGAGGAAAGAGGAAGAGAAGTAAAATTAGAGGGAAAATGCGAAAACAAAGGTGATAGTGTAGAAGAGTCACAAGCATGGAAATCATGTTTGGTGATGAATCTAGGATGTTGATGAAGAGAGAGCAAAATTAGATAATGTTACATGAACAATAGAGTGGTCAGACCACAGAATAGCAGAAATAGATGAAGAAATAATTGACCAAGAGCCCGATAAATAAGTAAAAATGAGGTCAAGAATATGTCCAGCTAAATGAGATGGTTGTTGGACATGCTGTGATAATCCTAAATGGATTAGAATGGTTGACAGACAGATACCAGAGGGTGGTTGTTAATGGAATTCGCTCGGAGGAAGGAAAGGTGAGTCCCTCAAGGATCGGTGCTGGGGCCGATCCTGTTCAATATGTTTGTGAGCGACATAGCCAAAGGGTTAGAAGGAAAGGTTTGCCTTTTTGCGGATAATACTAAGGAGGGAGTGGAAAACATGAAAAAGGGTCTGCAAAAGTTAGAGGCAACTAAAATTCAATGCAAAGAAGAGCAGAGTAATGCATTTGGGGATTAGAAATCGGAAGGAGCTGTATGTGCTGGGAGGGGAGAGGCTGATATGCACAGATGGGGAGAGGGACCTTGGGGTGATAGGGCTGGATTCACTAACCTGCCCGATCGGGTCCCGATCTCGGCAGGTCCGACTGATTCAGTAAACTTAAACATGCAGATGAGGGCGATCGGAGGAACGCCCCCATCTGCCTGCATGACTCGCACATGCGCAGACCATAGGAGCAGTGATCTTTTTTTTTACTTTTGACTTCGGGGAAACGCCGCCACCTCCACTGACCCTAACCCGCTGGTCCCACTTTTGCCAGCTACCGCCCTCACAGAAAGATAAATGGAGCCTGTGGTTTTAACCCGCTTTAAACCCATGGGTTAAAACCACGGGCTCGCTGGGCGGGGAAGGGCAGGAGAACGGCGATGCGGCAGGGGAAGTTCGAGGCAGAGCAGGGCGGCATGAGGGTAAGCAGCAGAGATAGCAGGACAGAGCAGGGCAGCATTTGGGGCGAGCAGGCAGGAGAGATTGCAGGGCAGAGAGCAGGGCTTCCAGTCGGAAAGACATTTTCGACTGGTCCCCAGCAGTCGCTTCTTCAGGTGATCGGCCAGCCCAGTCGGATCGGAAATTTGGTGTAGTGAATCGGGTCGCTGTCCAATTTGCATGCGTTTCACCTCATTTGCATGCAAGGATCCAAGCGGATCGCAGGAGAGCTAAGTGAATCAGGCCGGAGGGAAATTTGAAAGTTAAGTGGTCGCAAACCAATCGGTACACGATCGGTTTGCTTAACGAATATAGCCCATAGTGTCTGAAGATCCAAAGGCTGAAGAAAAAGTGTGACAAGGCGGTGGCTGTTGCCAGGAGGATGCTGGGCTGTATAAAAAGAGACGTGACCAGTAGAAGAAAGAAGGTGTTGATGCCCCTATACAGGTCGTTGGTGAGGCCCCACTTGGAGTATTGTGTTCAGTTTTGGAGACTGTATCTGGCGAAGGACATAAGAAGACTTGAAACGGTCCAGAGGAGGGCAACGAAAATGATAGGAGGCTTGCGCCAGAAGACATATGAGGAGAGATTGGAAGCCCTGAATATGTATACCCTAGAGGAAAGAAGGGACAGGGGAGATATGATTCAGACGTTCAAACACTTGAAGGGTATTAACTTAGAACAAAATCTTTTCTAGAGAAAGGAAAATGGTAAAACCAGAGGATATAATTTGAGGTTGAGAGGTGGTAGATTCAAGAGCAATGTTAGGAAATTCTACTTTACGGAGAGGGTGGTGGATGCCTGGAATGCGCTCCCGAGAGAGGTGGTGGAGAGGAAAACGGTGACGGAGTTCAAAGAAGCGTGGGATGAACACAGAGGATTTAGAATCAGAAAATAAGATTAAATATTGAACTAAGGCCAGTACTGGGAAGACTTGCTTGCACAGTCTGTGTCTGTATATGGCTGTTTGGTGAAGGATGGGCTGGGGAGGGCTTCAATGGCTGGGAGGGTGTAGATGGGCTGGAGTAAGTCTTAACAGAGATTTCGGCAATTGGAACCCAAGCACAGTACCGGGTAAAGCTTTGGATTCTTGCCCAGAAATAGCCAAGAAGAAAAAATTAAAAATTTAAATTGAATCAGGTTGGGCAGACTGGATGGACCATTTGGGTCTTTATCTGCCGTCATCTACTATGTTACTATGAATTGTAAATTCTAGCCGCTTTGCGTTTCCCTATTCCTCTTTGTTCACCTTTTTAAAAAAAATAATTTATATTCAGTATATCCTACAATTCTATGCGGATTACAAATTATTCAGGTACTCAAGCATTTTTCCCTGTCCTGGTGGGCTCACAATCTGTCTAATGTACCTGGGGCAATGGGGGATTAAGTGACTTGCCCAGCGTCACAAGGAGCAGTGCAGAATTCGAACCCACAACCTAAGGATGCCAAGGCTGTAGCTGTAACCACTGCACCACACACTCCACTGCTCTATAAGATCTCCACTCTGTATGATGTTCGCTGTACAATTCCTATATATTCCTATCACATTGTTAGATAGAAACATGATGGCAGATAAAAGCCAAATGGCCCACCCAGTCTGCCCATCCACAGTAACCATTATCTCTTTCTCTCTCCGAGGCCCTTTTAAATTCAGACACAATCTCTGTCTCCACCATCTCATCTGCCGCCCTTTCAGTAAAAATGTATTTCCTTATTTTACTCTGGAGTTTAAAGCAGCAAATTTCTGCTACTCAATGGCCACAAATTTGGACTTGGAGGATGAGATGTACAGCGTCAGCATCTATGAGACAAACTTGTTTTTTTTTCTTTTACATAGAATTTTTTGGACCCCTGTTCGTTTGCAGAAGTTAAACAGTTCAAAATCTAATAGATGCTGGCACTGTCATCTTGAAATAGGGGCACTGGATCATTTGTTGTTCTATTGTCCTATGACACTCAATTTTTGGAAATCGATATGGGGACATATTAATACATACTGGAATCATCGATTCCATTAACCTATGATGTAGTAATTGTATCTATCTTAGTACTGCTTCGGAGCTGGTTCCTCCGTCGTGGTCCCGCCCCTCCTCTGACATCAGAGAAGGGGTGGGACCGCAACGGAGGAACCAGCTCCGAAGCGGTACTAAGATCGCTAACACTGCGATCTTGCTTGCAGGCTGTTCCAGCTGGAAGGTAAACAGTGCGGGGAGGCCAGGGGGGAAGTGGAAGGCCAGGGGGGTGGAAGCTGGACGCCGGGGGGGGGGGGGGAGGTAAGCTGTCCTTCGGGGTGGGACAGGCAGGCAGGCAGGCCTTCAAAGGGGTGGGGTAGGCTTTCAAGGGGTGACAAGCCTTCAAGGGGGGAGGCAGGCCTTCAAAGGGGGGGGACAGGTCTTCAAGGGGGGACAGGCCTTTAGGGGGAACAGGCAGGCCTTCAGGGGTGGGATAGGCCTTCAAGGGAGAGACAAGGCTTCAATGGGGGGAGGCAGGCCTTCAAAGGGGGACAGGTCTTCAAGGGGGGGACAGGCAGGCCTTCAGGGGTGGGATAGGCTTTCAAGGGGGGGACAGGCAGGTCTTCAGGGGTGGGATAGGCTTTCAAAGGGGGGATAGGCCTTCAAGGGGGGAGGAAGGCCTTCAAAGGGGGACAGGCCTTCAGGAGTGGGATAGGTCTTCAAGGGGGGGACAAGCCTTCAAGGGGGGGAGGCTAGCCTTCATAGCGGGGGCCAGACCTTCAAGGGGGGACAGACCTTCAGGGGAGGGGGGCCCTGATATAGAAGTACACGGAGGGAGTGAAGGGGGGGTTCAAAGAGATGTGCATATGCTGGACTTTGGGGAGGAAGAAATGGGTCTGAAAATAGAGGAGAGGGAGAGAGATGATTTAGGGAGGGAAGGAACAGAAAGGGAGAGAAGTTGGACACAAGGGATGGTGTGGAGGGGGGATAGAGATACTGGATAGGAGGGTAGTTGGGAAAAGAAAGGGAGAGATGGTGGACCCTGGGGTGGTGGGGAAGGAAGGAGAGATGCTGGATGAAAGGGTAGTTAATAAAAGGTGGATCTGTGGAGGGAGACAAAAAAAAGGAAAGATACCAGACCTCCTGGGGAGGGAAGAGAAACGGAAGGGGAGGACAGAGATGGAAGATGGATGGTTAGCAGGGAGAAAGAAGAAAGAAGGAGACCCTGGCAAGCAAGTTATCAGAAGACAACCAGAGCCTGAGACCAACAACATTTGAATAATGACCAGACAACAAAAGGTAGAAAAACTAATTTTATTTTCTGTTTTGTGATTACAATATGTCAGATTTGAAATGTGTATTCTGCCAGAGCTGGTGTTAGACCGCAAACGTGAGGATATAACAGAGAGAGGAAAAGTCTTTTTTGTTTGTTTATTTTGTTTACACCACAGTGCCAGTGTGGTTAGGAGGAGGCAAAGGGGATGAAGAGGCTGTAAAATAAACCCACCAGGATGTTTGAAAAAAAAAAAAAAAAAAAACCCACCCAATTGGGCAGGAAAATCAAATTGAATCGAATCAAAAAAACAATTCAATAGGCTGAATTGAATCAAAATTTTTTTTCCTGAATCCTTCGTCATTCCTTCTCCCCTAGCCATTCTAAAGCAAGGGAAAATGTTAGCACCTTGTGACAGAATGCTGAGGCATTCTCCCCTCCCCTTTCATCACAAGACCCCTGTCACACATTTACCCTTATCTTATTCCTTATCTTGTTTAAGTATTCCTTATATGGACAGCAAACAGACTTTGCCTACGTGCCAAAGCAGGCCTCTGTCACGTTAAGTAAGGAACATGCATTATAACCTTTGGACTGTCACATGCTATAGTAAGCCTTTAGACATATTAGATGTGTACATAAGGGAATCACTTTATTGTAACCGTTATAATGTATTCAGATGTCATGTGAGATAGTAGCTTTGAGAATCACATTAGATATGTAAACAAGGGAGTTACCTTGGTATAATCTGCACTGTATATTCATGATGAAACTGTAACCTTGCAAAGCATTAGCTAAGTAATTAAGGGAGTTAAGAAACTCAATAAAAGGGTTAGCAGGCTCCCATTTAGGGTCACCTCATCCTAATCTGAGTTTTGTGTGAAGCCTCATTCTTACATCATCCTATGTCCTCTCATTACAGAGTTTCCTTTCAAATTAAAGAGACTCGACTCGTGCGCATTTACATTATGTAGGTATTTAAACGTCTCTATCATATCAACCCCCTCTCCTGCCTTTCTTCCAAAGTATACAGATTGAGTTCTTTAAGTCTGTCTCCATACTCCTTATCATGAAGACCACACACCATTTTAGTAGCCTTCCTCTGGACTGATTCCATCCTTTTTATATCTTTTTGAAGGTGCTGCCTCCATAATTGTACACAATATTCTAAATGAGGTCTCACCAGAAAAATGCTTGAGTACCTGAATAATTTGTAATCCGCATAGAATTGTAGGATATACTGAATATAAATTACAGAGGCATCAATACCTCCTTTTTCCTACTAGTCATACCTCTCCCTATGCAACTAGCATCTTTCTAACTTTTGTTAATCCCTTTATTCTCCTGAGAATTGTAAGTCGCCTTGAACCTCTTGGGCATAGAGCAACTCAGAAATTGTAGATTAGATCAAATTAGATTATAATAATAATAATAACTTTATTCTTGTATACCGCCATACCCAGTGAGTTCTAGGCGGTTCACATTAGTTAAACATGGATTACATGCAGTTAAGAGTTGGTTGAACAGATTTACATTAATTAAATATAGTTATGTGCATCGTTACATGCGATTCACATTAATTAAACATAGTTACATGCAGTTAAGTAATAATTGAAACAGAGTTGCGTGGAGTTAGGTGTTGAAATGAGCAGGAATGCAGGCAGCGAAGAAGATAAGATTGGGGAGAAGGAAAAGGTGGGTCGGGGGGAGGAGGGGGGGCGAGATAGAAGGGGGGGAGGGGGCCATTAAGTGTGGCGTTGGAAGAGGTGTGTTTTGAGTAGTTTTCTAAAGCTGAGGTAGGTTGGAGCCTCGAGGATTAATTGGGCTATCCATGGGTTTAGCTTGGCGGCCTGAAAGGCGAGGGTTTTGTCAAAGAATTTATTGGAGTGACAGAGTTTTAGGGAGGGGAAAGCAAATAACTGGATTCTGCGGGAGTTCTTGTTTCTGTGATTCAGGATGAAGTGTGGGTTGATGTAGTTTGGGGTTAGGCCGAATATTGTTTTGTAGCAGAAACAAGCGAATTTAAATAGGACTCTGGATTCCAATGGCAGCCAATGAAGTTTGCGGTAGAAAGGGGTAACATGGTCCCATTTTTTCAAGCCGAATATAAGGCGGACAGCGGTGTTTTGGATCATTCTGAGTCTTCTGGTGTTTTTCTTCGTGGAGCTCAGGTAAATGATATTACAATAGTCTAAGAACGGAGAATTGGACTAGAAGGCATCAGTCTGCACAGAACAAAAGAGCAGTCCTATTGGGTCAGAACAAAGGTCCATCTAGCCCAATATTCTGTTTTCAGCAGTGGCTAGTCTAGGTCACAACTTCCTCCCAAAAGGCAGACAAACTCTTTAAGAGCCAGATGCTCTAAAATTGCCATTAAAATTCTGTGGGTTGCTGTGGTGCCAGTAAATGTCCAATTTGAAAATGGTGATTGATGTTCAAACAACTTCACAGAGGTCCGATGTAATCCCATCTCATCAGTCGTAGGAGAAAGTGACTGACTCATGCGCAGGGACGCATGAGCGTCAGTCATCAGTGTGCCTTTTTGTAGCGCATCATTGGCGCACGTCATAAGAAGAGAGGACGAAAGAACTAACAACAAACCATGCAAAAACGGCTTCGGCACGACATATGCAATCGGCAGCCCCAGACCAGCCGATATACGCTTTTAATGGACATGCATGAGATCTGCTCTTTTTTACACATGCACATATTATTTATTTTATTTAAAATATTTATAACCTGCTTATCCAATAATTCTAGGCAGGTAACAAAAATGACATACATACAATTATGAAAAATTAAACAACTAAAATCATTATATGGACCTCAATCCCATAAAAAGTGTTTTTATGAACTTCCACATGCAATTAGCGGCCCAGACCTGCTGGTATATGCATCTCAGCCGCATTTCAATACTATCGGCATCTCCTGACCTGTCACTAATTTTGGATTGTTAAAGGCTGGCGCTTCATTTTGTGCATCATCCGGGCATTGATTGGAGCGCTCATTTTAATATTGATGTAATCCATTTACATACGATTATCGGAGGCTGCAACAAACCACGGAAAAGACCGCGATTAGCTATTCTAGACATCAACCGCTGAAATACTTCAATGCCAAACTGGTTAAAACTGGTTTAGCATTGCTCGTTAAAGGCACGGTGAGTTTTGAGCATATGGGCCTCAGCTGGTTATTCTAGGGCTAAATAATGAATTCCCCTCCCCTGCCCCCATTTAAAAAAATGTCTGGATTTTCCCTCTAAAAATCTGTCAAAACCTCTTATACCTCATACTCTTTTGGGATCTTGTCAGGTTCTTGTGACCTGAAAACAGAATCCTGGGTTTGATGGACCTTCGGTCTGTCCAGTACAGCAGCTTTTTTGTTCTCAAGGAATGTGTTGAGTTTCTCCATTGACAGATGGGGGAATGAAGCCACATTGATGGGTGATGTCAGCCCAATTGCTCTTCCAGAAGGTGCTGTCCCGGACATGTGAGGGTGTCCCTGACTAACCCACATCCCCTCCCCCTCTCTCCCAACGAGCCTATTTGTGGCAGTGTTCCCCGCATGGCACTTCCTCCTGCTGATAGCAGTGACACTTCTTTCTGGAGAAGGGTCACGAGTAGTGTTCTGCAGGGCTCGGTGCTCGGACCGCTGCTATTTAATATATTTATAAATTATCTAGAAACAGGGACGAAGTGCGAGATAAAGTTCGCAGATGCCACCAAACTATTTAGTGGAGCTCGGACTAAAGAGGACTGCGAAGAATTGCAAAGGGACTTGAACAAACTAGGGGAATGGGCGACGAGATGGCAGATGATGTTCAACGTTGAGAAATGTAAAGTATTACATGTGGGAAACAGAAACCCGAGGTACAACTATACGATGGGAGGGATGTTATTAGATGAGAGTACCCAAGAAAGGGACTTGGGAGTAATGGTGGACATGACAATGAAGCCGACGGCACAGTGTGCAGCGGCCGCTAAGAAGGCAAACAGAATGCTAGGCATAATAAAAAAAGGGTATTACAACCAGAATGAAAGAAGTTATCCTACCATTGTATCGGGCGATGGTGCATCCGCATCTGGAGTACTGCATCCAATATTGGTCGCTGTACCTTAAGAAGGACATGGCGTTACTCGAGAGGGTTCAGAGGAGAGCGAAGCGTCTGATAAAGGGGATGGAAAACCTTTCATATGCTGAAAGATTGAAGAAACTGGGTCTCTTTTCCCTGGAGAAGAGGAGACTTAGAGGGGACATGATAGAGACTTATAAGATCATGAAGGGCATAGAGAGAGTAGAGAGGGACAGATTCTTCAAACTTTCGAATAATAAAAGAACAAGAGGGCATTCGGAAAAGTTGAAAGGGGACAGATTCAAAACGAATACTAGGAAGTTCTTCTTTACCCAACGTGTGGTGGACACCTGGAATGTGCTTCTAGAGAGCGTAATAGGGCAGAGTTCGGTACTGGGGTTCAAGAAAGGATTGGACAATTTCCTGTTGGAAAAGGGGATAGAGGGGTATAGATAGAGGATTACTGCACAGGTCCTGGACTTGTTGGGCAGCCGCATGAGTGGACTACTGGGCACGATGGACCTCAGGTCTGACCCAGCGGAGGCATTGCTTATGTTTTTATGGTGGCAGAGACACAGCCCCCGCCCCCCTCCCCAATTCTCCCAAACAGCACTTCTCCTACTAGTGGAAATGATCCCTGCACAATGCTTCCTCCTACTGGTAGCAGTGATTCCTGCACAGCCCTCCCCCC
The DNA here is from genome assembly GCF_902459505.1 of Geotrypetes seraphini. Taxonomy (NCBI): domain Eukaryota; kingdom Metazoa; phylum Chordata; class Amphibia; order Gymnophiona; family Dermophiidae; genus Geotrypetes; species Geotrypetes seraphini. The sequence goes on along the minus strand of NC_047087.1, from coordinate 6,501,518 downwards.
ACCCCACCCCGCTGGCAGTGACCCAGGAACAACCCTTTGCTGCTACTGATGCTTCCTCACTATCTTCCTTACTCTCTGACCACCAGCCATTTGCCCCTATCCAAAATGCTCAGCACCCAGTGGAAAAGTAGCTTAATGGTTAGTGCAGCGGCCTGAGATCCTGGGGAACTAGGTTCGATTCATAGAAACATGATGGCAGATAAAGGCCAAATGGCCCATCCGCAGCATCCACTATCTCCTCCTCTCCCTACAGGCTAAAGCTCTTTATGACCTCACAATGCAAGTGTAGAGCATTATGGGTCTAAGCTAAGGCTCTTAACACTTGCATTGTGAGGTCATAGAGCTTTATGGTTATAAAAACATAACAGTAGATAATGGCCCATCCGCAGCATCCACTCTCTCCTCCTCTCCCTATTGGCTAAGGCTCTTAACATTTGCATCTCCTCTTCCTATAGGCTAAGGCTCTTTACACCTGCATTGTGAGGTCATAGACCTTTATGGTTATAGAAACATGATGGCAGATAAAGGCCAAATGGCCCATCCAGAGCATCCACTATCTCCTCCTCTCCCTATTGGCTAAGGCTCTTAACATTTGCATCTCCTCTTCCTATAGGCTAAGGCTCTTTACACCTGCATTGTGAGGTCATAGACCTTTACGGTTATAGAAACATGATGGCAGATAAAGGCCAAATGGCCCATCCAGAGCATCCACTATCTCCTCCTCTCCCTATTGGCTAAGGCTCTTAACATTTGCATCTCCTCTCCCTATTGGCTAAGGCTCTTTACACCTGCATTATGAGGTCATAGAGCTTTATGGTTATAGAAACATGATGGCAAAGGACAAATGGCCCATCCACGGCATCCACTATCTCCCCCTCGCCCTAAAGTGGTATATCAAGTCCCATCCCCTTTACCCTTATATGGCTCCTGGCAGGAATGGGATGAGCCACTCAGGCAGCCCTGGGCCCCCTCTAGTCTTCTCTGTGAGCTCAGCAGTCAGGAAGTGCCAGCTGCCAACTACATTTGCATGCCTTACAGGCAGCACTGAGATATCTGCGATTTTGCTGACCCTCAGTTTAGGGGTAGGGCTGGTTCTATTCGATTTTCACCCCAACACACGCACATCTACGGCTACTCCAATACTACTATACGGACTGGTTTTTGAAATCGGTTCTCTTCAAAAGCTCAAGCCACAACCTTCCCATGAATGTGCACTCACCAAAGAGCAGCTGCAGGCTTCCTCAACTCGCCTTACTTCCTCTTGTGTGCGCTTGCAAGCAATCTCGGGAGGGAACGCTAGAGGGCGCTGCAGCACAAAATGCCACGTCACGTCCCAAATAGCTGAGTCATAGCTTCTGATCGAGTCGGCTTGTTTGTGCCCCCGACCTCATCTGTCTGTTCTAAGCTGGATCCTGCGCTCCTCATTTTGATTATCCCAAACTGGATCCTCTCTGACCAGCTCTTCAAACGGGCAATCATAGTATTTGGGTGTTTATCGGTTCCTGCCTGTCTCCTACAATATTGATCGTTTTACTGCATTATTTGAGTTGCACAACTGCAGGAGAGATTCAGAAAGTGACCACTGGCAGATTCACCTAAAAGCTCTTCAAATTCCAAGAAAAAGCAATCTAAGCGGTTCTGTCATTAAAGCACTCCAGCACCTGAGTCAGGCAGTCCCCGGGTTACGAACGAGTTGCGTTTTTAAAACTCTTCTTAAGTCAGATTTTAAGATTCTTGCTGCTGACAAAAGGGCCAACTGTCCCCACCAGGTACCTCATGCACAGCCACACACTGTTCTTAATGAGGCCCTGCATCATTCCTGAATCTCCCACAGGAGAAGTGGAGAACATAAGAATAGGCTAACTGGGTCAGACCATCAGTCCATCAAGCCTAATAGCCCGTTCTCACAGTAGCCAATACAGGTTACTAGTACCTGGCCAAAACCTAAAGAGTAGCAACATTCTATGATACCGATCCAGGGCAAGCAGTGGCTTCTTCACCCATGTCTTTCTCAATAACAGACTATGGACTTTTCCTCCAGGAAATTGTTCAAACCCCTCTTAAAACCAGCTACACTATCCACTCTTACCACATCTTCTGGCAACACATTCCAGAGCTTAACTATTCTCTGAGTGAAAAAATTATTTCCTCCTATTGGTTTTAAAAGTATTTCCCTATAACTTCATTGAGTGTCCCCTAGTCTTTGCAATTTTTGACGGAGTAAAAAATCAATCCACTTGTACCCTTTCTACTCCACTCAGGATTTTGTAGACTTCAATCCTATCTCCCCTCAGCCGTCTCTTTTCCAAGCTGAAGAGTCTTTTCCTCATACGAGAGGAGTTCCATCCCCTTTATCATCTTGGTTGCTCTTCTTTGAACCTTTTCTAGCGCCACTATATCTTTCTTGAGATAAGGAGACCAGAATTGAACACAATACTCCAGATAAGGTCGCACCATGGAGCGATACAGGGGCATTATAACATTCTTAGTCTTGTTAACCATCCCTTTTTTAATAATTCCTAGCATCCTGTTTGCTTTTTTGGTCACCATCACACATTGGATGGAAGGTTTCATCATATTGTCTAATGACACTCAGATCCTTTTCTTGGGTGCTTACTTCCAAGGTGGAACCTAGCCTCTGTTAACTGTGATTCTTCCCAATGTGCATCACTTGATATAAAAATATCAAGTGTATTGTTAAGATAATTGTATGAAAATTTATGACACTTGTTGTTAAATGGAAAAAAAATTCAATAAAAAACTTAAACACTTGTCCACATTAAATTTCATCTGCCACTTGGATACCCAATCTTCCAATTTCCTAAGGTCTGCCTACAATTTTTCACAATCTGCATGCAGTTAAATAGCACTGGTCCCAGTACAGACCCCTGTGGCACTCCACTGTTTACTCTCTTCCATTGAGAAAAATGATCATTTAACCCCACCTTCTGTTTTCTATCCAATAACCAATTCTTAATCCACAACTGAACTTTGCCACCTATCCCATGACTCTTTAATTTTCTCAGGAGCCTCTGGTGAGGAACTTTATCAAAAGCTTTATGAAAATCTAGATACACTATATCAGTGGTCTCAAACTCAAACCCTTTGCAGGGCCACATTTTGGATTTGTCGATACTTGGAGGGCCTCAGAAAACATAATTAATGTCTTATTAAAGAAATGACAATTTTGCATGAGGTAAAACTCTTTATAGTTTATAAATCTTTCCTTTTGGCTAAGTCCTAATAATAATATTGTCATTTATAGCTAAAGAGACATATGATCAAGAAACTGTTTTATTTTACTTTTGTGATTATGATAAACATACTGAGGGCCTCAAAATAATACCTGGCGGGCCGCGAGTTTGAGACCACTGCACTATATCAACCAGCTCACCTTTATCCATATGCTTATTCACACCTTCAAAGAAGTCAAGCAAATTGGTGAGGCAAGATCTCCTCCCTTGGCTGAACCCATGCTGACTCCGTCTCATTAAATCATGTTTATCTACGTGTTCCACAATTTTATTTTTCGTAATTGTTTCCACCATTTTGTCCGGCACTGAAGTCAGACTTACTGGTCTGTAACTTCCCAGATGTCCCCTGGAACTCTTTTTAAAAATCAGTGTAACGTTGGCCACCCTCCAATCTTCAGGTACTACAAATGATTTTAGCGACAGGTTACAGATCACTAACATCAGGTCAGCAATTTCAAGTTTGAGTTCTTTTAGTACCCTGGGTGTATACCATCTGGTCCAGGTGATTTATCACTTTTTAATTTGTCGATTTAGCTAAGTACTTCTTCAGTTCCTCTGCATAATCACCCTTGAAAACCATTTCTGGTTCAGGTAGATCTCTTACATCTTCTTTCATTAAAGACTGAAGCAAAACATTCATTCAGTCTCTCTGCTATGGCCTTATCCTCCCTGAGCGCCTGTTTTGCTCATCCAACAGCCCCACAGATTCCCTCACAGGTTTTCTGCTTCTGATGTACCTAAAATATTGTTATGAGTTTTTGCCTCTTTTGCAAGTTTCTCTTCATATTCTTTCTTAGCTGTCTTTATCAGTGCTTTGCATCTAACTTGCCAGTGCTTGTGTTGCTTCTTAGTTTCTTCATTCGGGACCTTTTTCCATTCTTAAAGGATGGTTGTTTTTTTTTTTTTGTTTTAATAGCCTCTTTCACTTCAGTGGAGATACTACTCAGTTAAATCAAATGAAGCCGCAACAGCCTTCTTAAGTAAGAGTTATACTTAAGTCAGGCGTCTGTAGCTCAGGGACTGCCTGTGCTTTAAAAATCTGCAAAGGAACTTTATACACAATCCGATATTTGACTGGTAACCAATGAAGCTGTTTCAGCAAAGGTGTTACATGGTCAAATCTGTTCCCTCCACAAATTAATGGTGCAGCCGCATTTTGAACAGTCTGCAAAGCCTTACATCTCACAGATATCATTCCTAAATACAATAATTTGGCCGTCTGAACTATAATCCGAAAATCATCGTTTGATAGCATTGGCATTTGGAAGAAAGCAGACTTGAGCACAGCTAACACCTGCTCTTTCATACTCAAAGTAGAGTCTAACCAAACCCCTCGTCCTTTAAGAAGCTTGTATTGGGATTTTCACATTATTAATCTCAACATGTTCTGACCCCCTAAAATCCTCATCCTTTCCAATTAGCATCCCCTTATTAATATTAAACGTCAACTTATGACTCATCACCCACGTATCAATAGCTTGTCGACACGTGGATAATTTAGGCTGTAACGCAGTTTTCCAATTATCCATCGGGAAAAAGAATTGAATGTCATCAGCATAAAAACGGTAGCGTTGCCCCCTCCCTTCTCTGGGATAGATGCCAGTCTGTCCTTATCGGCTCAAATCTCTAAAGTAGTGTCCACTTCCTTCCACTACCTGTGGCAACTGAAACAGACTTTACCCAGCCTTTGTGTTGTCTTGTTTGGATTACTGCAACGGGCCCTGCTATATGATGTGAAAGCTTCCCATTTACCATCCAACAAGGCCGCTCTGATCCCAACAAGAACTCCGGCTGTGCATTCCACTCCACTTGGAAGCGGCCCAGAATTTATCATATTTCCATAACGTGACTAAACTATGGAATCGGCTCCCTCTTCCCATCAGAGCAAAAGACAGCTTAATTCCCTTCTTTTTATTTTTTAATTCTTTATTCATTTTTAAATCTTTCAATAAGTGCAATATAAAATACAATCACTTGACACTTAAACATCAGTTAATATTCCATCAAAAATTAATTCAAATAAAATATCCCCTCCCCTTATACCCTAAGAAAACATAACTTAACATATCCCTCCCCACCCTGGATGTGTATAAATATAGGGAAAAAACAATATTCTATACGGTCATTTGTTAATGGCCCCCAAACATCCTCAAATTTCCTAAAATGCCTCTGCTGTATAGCAATTACTCGTCCCTTTTTAAAGATGTGGCACGACAAACTCCACCAAAAACTATAGTTCAACCTAGCCCAGGTTTTCCAATTTTTTGTATGGCAACCCCTGTCATAATAAGTAAAAGTTTATTAATAGAAGAGATTTGACTCCTAGTTCCCATTGATGTCCCAAATAATACAGTATCTTATGATAGTGCTACCGTATTTTCTAATAATTATTTACTTGACCCCAAATAGATTTCCAAAATCTAAGTATCATTGGACAATAGAATAGATGACAGTGCCAGCATCTATTAGACTTAGAGCTATCTAATTTTTGTCATCTAACTGGGGTCCAAAATGCTCATAGATGCAGACACCGTACATCTCATCCTCCAAGCCCAAATCCGTGGCCATTGAGACGCAGTAATCTGATGCTAGCTTAATTCCCTTCTGCAAAGCAGCGAAAACATCTTGTTCACCAATCAGCACAAAGTCATTGTATATCCTTAACGTACAAGGTCATTTTAGACAAAATAGCCTCCATAATCCTCTAATGTTCGCCTATGTTGTTTGATGTCTCTGGACTTACTGTAAATGTACAATTGTAACCCATTCTGGGCTGGAAAATTGCAGTAGAAGAGAGGCATTTTTGATGTAGGTCCACTATTGTGCAATCCCCTTCCACAAATGCTTAAGGAGGAGGCATCCTTGCCAAGATTTAAAAGAGCTTTAAAAGCTTACTTTTGGTTGCACTTTAGCAGATAATGAATTCAAGTGATCATTGGACTTTTGATATGTGTATGTGATATTGGGGTGGTTTTTGGAATGGGACTTTTACCTGAAATTTATGGAGTTCCTTTCTTTATAACTTTTTTTTATTGTAAACCGCTTGATTTAGTGTATCGTAAGATATGTCGTATATGAAATAAAGCAACCTGTAGCAAGCTGGATTACTCTTGAGGTAGTGCAGAAAAATCAGCAATAAATTCACAGAGGACATGCAAACGACAAACCTGAGATTCCTTCTGACGCAAAAACCAAACCCCTGCCAATTTTCTTTCCAGGTAGCACAGAAACTTACTTTTCTCTGGCTTACAGAAGCATTATTTGAGATGAATGGCAGCATTTACCTCAGATGATCCTTTCCATTGAGCCTTGGACCCCCTTCCCCTCCCCCCATGGGTAGCCTTGGTGGATCAGAGGAGTGGCTTCTGGGCCTCTGAGGTTTTACTGGCTTTTATTTGGTCTCCTTTTCTGCAGTCAAGTGGCATGTTAACAGGCTTTTCATCAGCGCAGTTTTTCATGTCATAGTGAGAGTGAAAGGGTTGATTTTTCTTTATATCGCATGCATTTCAACACTGTGCCCTGACACTCATGGGCTGATGCCGGTGCTGGTGTTCATTTGCTCTAATGCTGGAAAGTCGGTGTGGGCCAAAGATTAGTGCAATCTTTAAATGATGTCAAACAGATGCTAAAAGTCATTTCCTAATGGTCAGAGAACAGTGCACAAACAAAGCCACCCTAAGTCCAGCTCAGTGTTGCATAAGACCAGCCATAGTGGGTCAGACCCGGTGGCGTAGTGAAAGTGGGAGGAACCTGGGACTGTGGCAGACCCACCCCCCTTCCCTTCTCCCATACCTCTAACTTCCCTGACACAAGCACCAGTTCCAAATGTGAATGTTTGCTTGTAACCCATTCTGAGCTCCAAGATAGGGTTGCCAGATTTTTCAGTCAGAAAATTCAGACCCCCTAGACCCGCCCCCCACTGCCTGCTCATGTTGGGCATGTGCGGACTTCCTCCCTGCCTGTGATTTGAGGATTTTGAAAAGCTGTCCAGAACCCCGGACATGTCTGGGGAAATCCAGACGTCTGGTAACCCTACTCCCGGGAGGATGGTATAGAAATCAAATTAAATAAATAATCTTGCTGCCCATGTCAGGCTTGGTTCTCCCTCTGATGTCACTTCCTGGGATTGGGTGGAAAGAAGTCAAGGTGAGAGTGTAGGAAGTGCATTTTAAGTAACATTCTGGCACCCATTAGCTGATATCCTGTCAGCATAATTCTCTGATCTGTGATTACCAAGAAAATTCTGAACAACCAGCATGAATGCTTCCCATGCTGCTGATTCAACTGGGTTCAGCTTCTGTTTGAACGCATCATCAAGGATCAGTTCACGGATTTCGAGTCCTTACAGTCCAAATAATGCTTATATGCACTTTGAAGTCTGCTGAACAGATTCTTTTGCTAATCTTGTGCAGTAAATTGTCCGCAGACATATCAGGATGGTTAACACAACCTCCTCTGTTCATAATAATTATATCGTAGACAAAAACAAACAAAATATAAAAATTCACAGGTAGAAAAAGTAGCACAATCACTTTTTAGTATAAACTTTCAAATTACTAGGGTCATTTCATAAATAATGCACACTCTTTTTTTTAAATTTACATGTTTGTTTTTTTTCAAGTATTTCTTTACAATCCTTCAATATAGTCTCCCTGCTTTGCAATGACCGGGAAGCTTCATTATTCCATCCAAGACACCATTTTTGTTCAGTTGCCGAATGGTTCGGGTACCGGTGGAAGAAAGCTCTTCCAGAGATGCAAAACGATGTCCACACATAGGTTGTTTCAACTTTGGAAAAAATGCACAAAACTTGACCTCAGTTGCTCTCGGCTGGGCCACTCATTTGTCATGAGAACGCTCACCTGCACATAAGGAATGTCGTCATTTAAAAACTACACAAATATGGCTGGGAGGTGTTACATCCTGCTCCCTACAGTCCAGACATTAGTCCAACAGACTTCGACCTTTTTCCAAGGACATCATTTTGCATCTCTGGAAGAGCTTTCTTCCGTTGGTACCCAAGCCATTCAGCAACTGAACAAAAATGGTATCTTGGAAGGAATAATGAAGCTTCCCGGATGTTGGGACTTGGTCATTGCAAAGCAGGGAGAATATATTGAAGGATTGTAAAGAAATGCTTGAAAAACAAATAAAACATGTAAATAAAAAAAAAACCTAGTGTGCATTATTTATGAAATGACCCTCGTACTGGTATATGTGATCAATGAGCTGTCCTAAAATGCAATATTGTATTACAGAAACAGTAAAATACCGTTACTTCACGGTAGCATTATTGACGAAAATGATATAAACACAAACTGATGCATAACTTAAAAACAGGATTTAGAGTCAGCATGTGGCCCTTGTTAAGGTACAGGTGACAGAACTCCAGTAGCAAAATGCTTGTTGACCAGTGTTGTTATTATACTAATTATAAAATGACATCCATAGGACCCACCCCAAATATAATAATCTTCTAATTGCGACCCTCATTATGGCAACACAGGTTAACATTTTCTAATGTGACTTTATGCAGGCTTAAGATGCCTCCTTGTGGTGGCAGCCAGAAGTGTTTCCACTGCAGACCCTGGTACCCACAGCATCCGTGTTATAATACACAATACAAAAGTTTTCAGTAAAAATTTACGTTCTCAATAGCTCACAAAATTCCAAGTCACTTTCCATTGATTACAATTCAGTTGGCAGCTTATTCCGCAAGTTAGGTCCAGCCTAACAGAATGATCTTTTCCGTGTTCCAGACCAATCTCACTTTATCCAATGATGGTAACTGAGATGAACGCAGAACACGTGTTGGAGCGTATTTACTCAATTTATCTGATAAATACTCTGGGACATTCCACTTGAATGGTGCTGATGTGTGATTTGCTTTTGGGTTTGCCTGGCACATGCATGCAAGAGCTCCACATAGCAAGCCTGTTCCTCCCCCTTGCTTTCTCTCATATCATTTGCATCTTTTTACAGATCAGCATTGGGGAGCGGTTTTTCGGTGCTGCTCCTGCGGTATTGTTCAGGCTCTGTTCCATGTAGTACCAGAGTTCTGAACTTCAGGCCACTGGTGCACTGGGTCTAATGCAGGGATCTCAAAGTCCCTTCCTGAGGGCCGCAATCCAGTCGGGTTTTCAGGATTTCCCCAATGAATATGCATTGAAAGCAGTGCATGCAAATAGATCTCATGCATATTCATTGGGGAAATCCTGAAAACCCGACTGGATTGCGGCCCTCAAGGAGGGACTTTGAGATCCCTGGTCTAATGCCATGAGCTCATTACTTTGGAACCTCAGTGTCTGCAGTGGAAATGCTTCCGGCTATCGCCACAAGGGGGCACCTTAAGCCTGCACAATGACACTTTAGAAAATGTTAACCTGTGTTGCCACAACAGGCCCAAACTGGGCCCAGGATATCCCAGTGCTTTAGATACCGTGTTTCCCAGAAAATAAGTGTCTTATATTAATTTTGGGCTCAAAAAACGCACTAGGTCTTATTTTCGGGGTATGCACTTGATCATCTCTCCTTCACCCCAATTCTTCCTCTTTCCTTTCTCTCCCCCACATGTGCAGCATCTTTCCTCCCCTCCCTTCCCCTGTGCAGCATAACCCTTGCCCAGCTTCTATCCTTCCATCCCTCCTATCCCTTGTGCAGCAGAACCCTTGAGCACACCCCCTCCGCCCCACCGTATAGCCGAATCCCTGCCGACCCTCCATCCTTCCCTCCCCACTGACCGTGAGCGAGCCCTACCTTCATCCAAAACAGCGTTGGGCCAGCAGCACTCTAAACAGGCTGCTTCGGCTTTGTCCGTTGGGGAGCGAGCGGCAGAGTTCGCAGCAAAGTGAAATTCCCGACGAACAAGGCCGAAGCAGCTTGTTTAGAGTGTTGCCGGCCCGATGCTGCTTTGGATGAAGGTAGGGCTCGCTCGCGGTCAGCGGGGAGGGAAGGATGGAGGGTCAGAAGGAGTTCAGCTGTGGGGCGGGGGCGGTTGGGGGGGGGCAAGTTGAAGAGTTGATGGCGAATCCCGGGACTAAGGCTTATTTTTGGGGTACAGCTTATATTAAGACCTACCCCAAACATTATGCTAAGGCTTATTTTCGGGGAAACATGATAGTTTAATAATATCTCTTTGGATTTATGAGTTGTTTTTTCATGAAGAGATTCACCCACAGTAGGGTTCCTAGATGTCCGGATTTACACAGACATATCCTCTCTTTTTTTAGAGGACTGTCCGGATGGATTTTGGAAAAACTAGCAGTTTGTCCGGGTTTTGGAAGGCCCCGACTCTGCCAGAGCTCAGGACTATGACTGGAGGACCTCCGAGCGTGAACTTCTTCAAAAACATGGCAAATAAATCTAAAGAAACAAAAAATAAATAATAATCTTTACTAAAAGACCTTCTATATTTGTACACGAGACAATGAAAGATTAACCCCTCCCCCTCCCCGTGCTCTGAATGCTCTGCGCTGCTCCGACGCTCATAGGAACTGTATGACCATTGGAGGAGCGCGGAGCATTCAGCGTGCCGGCTAGCACCAAAACCCTCTTGCACAGTTCTGTAAAAGGTGGGGGGTGATAAGTGACTTACTCAAAACCACATGGAGCCACAGTGGCATTTAAACTGGGCCTCCCTGTACTAACCATTAGGCTATTCCTCCCCTCTGGTGCTGCTATTTGAAAAGAAGATAGAGCAGAATCTGGGGGACACTGTTCAGAGGAAGCTCTCTTTGAAGGACAGATGATATTGCTTACCTGTAGCAGGTGTTCTTCATGGACAGCAGGATGCAACAGCCACACATATGGTGACGTCACAGCTGATGGGGCTGAATCGGCCCTTGTCAAAGAGCTCAGATTGACCTTAAAAGGTTTCTGAGCCCCGCCCTAACGTCCCTTCAGTTAAATTACCAAAGGCATAATAGACATGTAGAATTCAGGAAGGGAGGGAAGGGTGGGATTGTGTGGCTGTTGTATCCTACTATCCAGAGAACACCTGTTACAGGTGTGCAACATCAGCTTTCTCCATGGACAAGCAGGATAGCAACAGCCACATCTGGAGATTCCCAAGCTGAGGGTTGTATTTCAACCAGATAAAAGGAAGAGGAGGCCAGCTGAATTTTAACTAGAAGCCTCTTTTATTGAAACAATGGCAAGCAATGCACATTAAAAGATTGATCAATGCAATAATGCTCGATAAAGGTACAAGGAGTACGCCATGTTGCTGCTCTACAGATATCTATTAAAGAAACCTTTGCTTTTTCTTTTTTAATAAACAAGCAGAAACTGCTTTTGTTCTTAGTCTTGGAGCCGTTAGGGAAGATTATGTTGCATAACAATAGCTAATGCAATCTGCTAACTAACTGGACATTGTCCTTTTCGTAACTGGACGACCAATTGAAGCTTGATTGTAAGATAGGATAGCTTATTTGCAGATGTTCTTTGTACGTAGGCTTGTAGAAGTCTTCCACAGTTCAATGAATGTGGCAAGGTTGAAGAAAATGAACTGTCGGTGATGCCAAAATATGTTGGTAACATGATTGGCTGGTTAATGTGAAAAGAAGAAACCACCTTACTTTATATTACTAATATTACTTTTTCCTTAAAAAATTGTATGATGATAATGCACAAGTGCTTGGAGTTCACTGATTCGACGTGCGGAAGTTATAGCGATGAAAAATAGAGTCTTCCAGGTCAGAAATTTTAAGTCAGTGTTGTCTAAATCAACAAATGGTGGTTTAGTCAAGGATGTTAGGACCAAGTTTAGGTCCCATTGTGGTGGTGGTTTCAGGATCCCTAGGCTGAACCGTAGGAAGGTATTTAGGATGTGTCCGCAAGAGCACCCTCCTTGGGCATTGGATGCAAATAGAAGAATAAGCAATTCAACCAGTTGGTTAAGTTGTGGAATAGCCTGGTTGGTCAAATTCGAAAATGTAGAGATAAGAGCTCATTTGTAGATGCATTTCTTTGAGAGATTGATTTTTTGTAAGGATTGAATCTGTTTGTCTTGTTTTAACCTTGTTCTGAATTTTATAATATTTTATGTATGTAACTATTTGTAAACCGTTTTGGGAATAAATCGGTATATCAATTTAAATAAATAAATAAATTATTGGTTACTGGATCATTGCAGTAAAGGAAAAGAACAGCCAAGACATCCAAGAAGGTGTATTTGGTTTGAGGAGATATGCCCTGAGGGCCCTTCCACAGACTAAGGTGTGAGAAGGACAGAGATGGTCATAAAGGTGGAGGAGTAGCTCTCTATGTAAAGATCAATATCCAAGCGACCGAAATGCAAGGGACCTGGGGAGAGGAAGAAGCGATATGGATTGCTCTGAAAAGAGAAGATGGAACTTCTATCTACGTGGGTGTAGTCTACAGACCTCCGACTCAATCGCAGCAAATTGATAAGGATCTGATTGTAGATATCCAAAAGTTTGGAAGGAAAGAGGAGGTTCTGCTGTTGGGAGATTTCAACCTGCCGGATGCGGACTGGAATGTTCCGTCTGCGGAATCGGAAAGAAGTAGGGAGATTGTGGATGCCTTTCAAGAGGCTCTGCTCAGACAAATGGTGACGGAACCCACAAGGGAAAAAGCGATATTGGATCTGGTCCTCACAAATGGAGAGAGTATCTCTAATGTTCGAGTGGGTGCTCACCTGGGTAGTAGCGATCATCAAACGGTTTGGTTTGATATAACGGCTAAAGTGGAGAGCGGCCGCACGATACTTAAAGTCCTAGATTTCAAACGTACGGACTTTAATGCAATGGGAAAGTACCTGAAGAAAGAGCTGTTAGGATGGGAGGACATAAGAGAAGTGGAAAGACAGTGGTCTAAGCTGAAAGGAGTGATAAAAATGGCTACGGACCTTTATGTGAAGAAAATCAATAAAAACAAAAGAAAAAGGAAGCCGATATGGTTCTCCAATCTAGTGGCTGAGAAAATAAAGGCGAAAGAGTTGGTGTTCATGAAATATAAAAAAACCCAAGAAGAGGAGAGCAGAAAAGACTACAGGGTGAAACTGAAAGAAGCCAAGAGAGAGATACGCTTGGCGAAGGCACAGGCGGAAGAACAAATGGCTAAAAATGTAAAAAAGGGAGATAAAAATTTTTTCAGATATATTAGTGAAAGGAGGAAGATAAAAAATGGAATTGCTAGGCTAAAAGATGCTGGGAACAAATATGTGGAGAGTGATGAGGAGAAAGCAAATGTGCTAAACAAATACTTCTGTTCTGTGTTCACAGAAGAAAATCCTGGAGAAGGACCGAGATTGTCCGGCAAAGTTACACGAGAAAATGGAGTAGATTCTGCGCCGTTCACGGAGGAGGGTGTTTATGAGCAACTTGAAAAACTGAAGGTGGACAAAGCGATGGGACCAGACGGGATCCATCCCAGGATACTAAGGGAACTCAGAGAGGTTCTGGCGAGTCCTATTAAGGACTTGTTCAACAAATCTCTGGAGACGGGAGTGATTCCTGGGGATTGGAGGAGAGAGGATGTGGTCCCTATTCATAAAAGTGGTCACAGGGATGAAGCAGGAAACTACAGGCCGGTGAGCCTCACTTCAGTTGTTGGAAAAATAATGGAAGTGTTGCTGAAAGAAAGGATAGTGTATTTCCTTGAATCTAATGGGTTACAGGATCCGAGGCAACATGGCTTTACAAAAGGTAAATCGTGCCAAACGAACCTGATTGAATTTTTTGATTGGGTGACCAGAGAGCTGGATCGAGGACATATGCTAGATGTAATTTATTTGGATTTCAGCAAAGCCTTTGATACAGTTCCTCATAGGAGGCTGTTGAACAAACTTGAAGGGCTGAAGTTAGGACCCAAAGTGGTGAACTGGGTCAGAAACTGGCTGTCGGACAGACGCCAGAGGGTGGTGGTTAATGGAAGTCGCTCGAAGGAAGGAAAGGTGACTAGTGGAGTCCCTCAGGGTTCGGTGCTGGGGCCAATCCTGTTCAATATGTATGTAAGTGACATTGCTGAAGGGTTAGAAGGAAAAGTGTGCCTTTTTGCAGATGATACCAAGATTTGTAACAGAGTAGACACCGAAGAGGGAGTGGAAAATATGAAAAAGGATCTGCAAAAGTTAGAGGAATGGTCTAATGCCTGGCAACTAAAATTCAATGCAAAGAAATGCAGAGTAATGCATTTGGGGATTAATAATAGGAAGGAACCGTATATGCTGGGAGGAGAGAAGCTGATATGCACGGACGGGGAGAGGGACCTTGGGGTGATAGTGTCCGAAGATCTAAAGGCGAAAAAACAGTGTGACAAGGCAGTGGCTGCTGCCAGAAGGATTCTGGGCTGTATAAAGAGAGGCGTAGTCAGTAGAAGAAAGAAGGTGTTGATGCCCCTGTACAGGTCATTGGTGAGGCCCCACTTGGAGTATTGTGTTCAGTTTTGGAGACCGTATCTGGCGAAAGACGTAAGAAGACTTGAGGCGGTCCAGAGGAGGGCGACGAAAATGATAGGAGGCTTGCACCAGAAGACGTATGAGGAGAGACTGGAAGCCCTGAATATGTATACCCTAGAGGAAAGGAGAGACAGGGGAGATATGATTCAGACGTTCAAATACTTAAAGGGTATTAACGTAGAACAAAATCTTTTCCAGAGAAAGGAAAATGGTAAAACCAGAGGACATAATTTGAGGTTGAGGGGTGGTAGATTCAGGGGCAATGTTAGGAAATTCTACTTTACGGAGAGGGTGGTGGATGCCTGGAATGCGCTCCCGAGAGAGGTGGTGGAGAGTAAAACTGTGACTGAGTTCAAAGAAGCGTGGGATGAACACAGAAGATTTAGAATCAGAAAATAATATTAAAGATTGAACTAGTTACTGGGCAGACTTGTACGGTCTGCGTCTATGTATGGCCGTTTGGAGGAGGATGGGCAGGGGAGGGCTTCAATGGATGGGAGGGTGTAGATGGGCTGGAGTAAGTCTTAACAGAGATTTCGGCAGTTGGAACCCAAGCACAGTACCGGGTAAAGCTTTGGATTCTCGCCCAGAAATAGCTAAGAAGAAAAAATTAAAATATTTAAATTGAATCAGGTTGGGCAGACTGGATGGACCATTCGGGTCTTTATCTGCCGTCATCTACTATGTTACTATGTTACTATAAGTGGAGAAAAACCTGATTGATATGAAAGGCAATTAAACCATAGGAAGGGGTTTGGCAAGAGCAGGGTTGGTAATGTACTAGTGCTGCAGCTCACCGATTTCTGTGAGCCAAAGTGATCGCAATGAAAAAGGGTTTTCCAGGCGAGAAATTACAAGTCTGAGTTCTCAACTTCAACAAAAGGAAGACTTACAAAAGTGTCTCAAACCAGGGCAACCAGGAGGCGGTTTATAGAAGACATGAAAGAAAGCCAGACATCAAAGGATCCTGCGATAGCCAATGGGCTCATGGAAACCTGCAATTGCACTGAGGGCCATACAGAGAAAACGGTGAGGCCGAGTTAGAAAGATGAAGAAGATGCTGCAGTAAATCTGAAAAGGATTATATGAAGGATTGGTTCACCGGGATGCAAAACATTGCATTTGAATGCATATACCATTCATGAGGCAGGATATGTCTGCTGAGAGAATTGGTAGTCATATGACATGTAGATGAAAGTTGTAAGACAGTGTAAAGTGTCAACTGGGAAGCGCCTGTTGGCGAAGGGATATATGGTGACCTGATTGTATAGCTGAGTGTGCATTAGTTTGCTCGCTAGTTGAGGAGCAAAAGTGCAAAGACCATAATGGTTCAATGCGTCTCCCAGTTTTTATGAAGAGTCTCTTTGAGACGTTCTTTAGGAGGTTCATCAGAGTCGAATCGTTGAAAGACTTTTGGCAAAATGATGGAGCTGGTTTTGTTAAAGTGATTGAATCTTTGCGAGATTTTGGAATAGCTGGAGTAAGTCTTAACAGAGATTTCGGCACTTGGAACCCAAGCATAGTACCGGGTAGAGCTTTGGATTCTTGCCCAGAAATAGCTAAGAAGAAAAAAATTTAAATTGAATCAGGTTGGGCAGACTGGATGGACCATTCGGGTCTTTATCTGCCATCATCTACTATGTTACTATGAGTAGCAGATGTTAACTTGTATAATATGGCTCGTTTACTTAGACATTTGTATGATTGGCTATTTGATACCACAGATTGTACTCCGCTGCAGATGGAAAGGGTTTTTGTACTCCTTGGCATTTAAATAATATTTAGCATGCCAATGTGAAGTCCCTCTCAGCTCCATTCAGAAAATAATGGAGAGTCCTAGCTAGGTTGTGGGCTTTTAATCCCGGTTGTACTAGAATGCGGACTCTCAACCAGGCCTGGACAATGGAAGGGCCTGAATCTGTTCCTCCTTAAGCATTTCTTGCAGCCCAGTGAAAAATTAAAGAACTATCTACTAGAGAATGACACGGTGACAAAATTCATCACCGTTCCCATCCCCATGGATAACCGCGGGAAATAAACCCATGTCATTTTCTAGTGTCTATTTCATCCTCTGTCCTGCTACACCAGCATTCTTCAAAGCACAGCTTGCGGGTCAGTGATTGTGGCCATTCATACTCTGATTCTTCCCTCTTTCCTTAAAGAATGACACATGAAGATGGTTTCCCGCGGTTATCCGCGGGGACGGGAACGGTGATGAATTTTGTCACCGTGTCATTCTCTATCTGGGGCTTAATTTTGATCTGGTTTTGCAAACCAACAATTTTATCACTCTATCTAGTATCTGAACTGTTCCTCCTTGCGTTTGGATGTGGATAAAAAATTTCAAGAATTTTTTGAGGAAGCAGCTGAAGAAGCCCCTTCTGTTTTGGTTGGGGGGGTTTTGTTTTTTTTGCATTAAAAAAAATGTTGACTAGCAAACCTCAGAAAGATTTGTTCAGTGGCCTCGTATTGAAGAGCTGATTTGCTGAAACTTATCACTCCATCACTCCAGCTGAACTGATGAGGTTACTGCAAAGGATGTAGTGAACTCCTGGAATGCCAATATAGTTATTCAAGAGACATGTGGCCCATCCAGTCTGCCCATCCACAGCATCCACTATCATGCCTGTCCTATGCTTTCTTGAATTCAGACACAGTTTTTGCCTCTGCCGGGATCTACCACCCTTTCCTTCCAGAGTTCTCCTTCATTTGAAAAAGATTCACCTCCTGTACATTAATGCCACAGAGATATTTGAACATCTCTATCATTTCTCCACTCTCCCGTCTTCTGTCCCCATACAATTTATGACAAAGACCACTAACCAAGTTTTTTGCAGCCATCTGAACTGACGCCATTCTAGTTATATCTTTCAGAAGGTGCAGTTTCCAGAACTGCACACAGTATTCCAACAGTACTATCACCGCCTTTTTCCTACTGGCCATTCCTCTCCCTATGCACCTGAGCATTCTCCTGGCTTTGACCGCCATCTTTTCTACTTGTCATCAGACAGTCACCCCAAGTCCCGCTCTTCTTCCGCCCACAGAAATTCCTCACCTTATACTATACCGTTCTCCTGGATTGTGATTCAAAGAACCCACAAGTCCCTCCATCACAGCAAGACGTCTCATTATACATGCTGCGTTATGCAGAGATTTGTCTGGTATCTCCGTGCAATTCAAGCTTCACTGAGAAGATTAGGAATTATCTAGGTATCATTGCAAAGTCTGGCTTCAACCCAGCAAAACCGTTTTTGTAAGTTCACTGTTGTTAAATCAGATTTCCAAGGTTTTGTAGAAAACATAACATTGCCCGAGGCTTCTACCACAATAAAGATAACCCATCAAGACTTGTTCCAGACGTGTATGTGGATTTATTTGTGGAGATCAAGAACTGGCTTGGAAGATACATTTTTTGGAGATGTTTTTGAAGTTCTGAATGAAATAATAAATACACTGGGAAGGTTTTTTATGCCGATGAAAAAGCCAGAGCTCTTCTAGACTTTGGTCAGTTCTAGACCTGGTTGAGGCTTTTTCTTATGACATTGATGGTTAGACACATATTCACACAGGGTTACTGACAGGCATTTTTTGTCACTGATTTACTGAATACATCTCTATAGATCTTCCTAGTTATTGGTTTTATCCAGAGTCTTGGCTTTTTCAGTTGTCAGATTTCAATAGTTTGGGGAGGGGGTGTTGTGTTTCCAGTTCTTTAAGTCTTGTGTGTCCAGGTACCACAATGTCAATGAAAATCACAGTATTTTGTCAATTGCAATATTTATTTATTTCTTTAAGAAATGTATATTCTTCATATCCTGCAATTCTATGTCTTTCAAATACCAAAGACCCTTTAAAATAAACTAAATAAAACCAAAATAAAACTAGCCCTAAAACAATAGATTTTTTTCCTGAGAAATGACTATTGGCATGTGACTCACTGCTTTAGTTTATAAAAATGTGCAAAAACAGGACAGTTTCAAGCCCCTTTCCTGAACTGGTAGCTTATTCCAACAGGTAGGTAGGTCCCTGCACAGAAAACATCGAACGTTTCTCTCCAGTCAAGGAGGGCAGATCGAGCCATAATTTGTCCTTCACGTGTAATAAAAGTGCAGCATCACACAGTGATTTAAATGTTACACAAAGAGCCTTAAATATTGATATTGGGTGTGCTATGTTCCAAATATCAGCCCCTTTGAATGTCCCATAAAATCTTCATGTTTTCATTTTCTATATGGTGGTTATACCAGTATTTGTTGACTCAAAAGTTGTACTTCTTGCATGAAATCCATTGTGGTGACATTGTTTGTAATCAGTTTGGACTTAAGAACATAAGAATAGCCTTACTGGGTTGGTCCAACGGTCCATCAAGCCCAGTAGCCCGTTCTCACGGTGGCCAATCCAGGTCCCTAATACCTGGCCAAAACCCAAGAAGTAGCAACATTCCATACAGAATCTCAAAGAATAGCAAGATTCCGGAATCCCAGAAAGTAACAAGATTCTAGAATCCCAAGGAGTAGCAACATTCCATACAGAATCTCAAAGAATAGCAAGATTCTGGAATCCCAGAGAGTAACAAGATTCTAGAATCCCAAAGAGTAGCAACATTCCATACAGAATCTCAAAGAATAGCAAGGTTCCGGAATCCCAGAGAGTAACAAAAGATTCTAGAATCCCAAGGAGTAGCAACATTCCATACAGAATCTCAAAGAATAGCAAGATTCCGGAATCCCAGAGAGTAACAAAAGATTCTAGAATCCCAAGGAGTAGCAACATTCCATACAGAATCTCAAAGATTAGCAAGATTCCGGAATCCCAGAGAGTAACAAAAGATTCTAGAATCCCAAAGAGTAGCAACATTCCATACAGAATCTCAAAGAATAGCAAGATTCCGGAATCCCAGAGAGTAACAAAAGATTCTAGAATCCCAAGGAGTAGCAACATTCCATACAGAATCTCAAAGAATAGCAAGGTTCCGGAATCCCAGAGAGTAACAAAAGATTCTAGAATCCCAAGGAGTAGCAACATTCCATGCTGCCGATCCAGGGCAAGCAGAGGCTTCTCCCATGTCTTAATAACAGATTATGGACTTTTTCTCCAGGAACTTGTCCAAATCTTTCTTAAAACCAGCTACGCTATCTTCTCTTACCACAACCTCTGGCAACATGTTCCAGAGCTTAACTATTCTCTGAGTGAAAAAATATTTCCTCTTATTGGTTTTAAAAGTATTTCCCTGTAACTTAATCGAGTGTCACCTAGTCTTTGTGAAAAATCGATCCACTTGTACCTATTCTACATCCACTAAGCACACAACACACGCATAACAGCCGCACCCATTAAAAAAATGGAGGAGAGAAGGCAGAAGGAGAAAGCACAAACCACCAGAGACAACCAGGGGACACTCAAGAGACACCACTAGCAGCTCCAGAGCTGCCAGGAAAAGGGGGGAGGGGGTTCCCTTTTGTGCATTGCAAGGACAGCTCGTTTAAATACGAATGAGCTCCTTGTGAAGCATTTGCATAGGGTTCTTGGTGGCTGGGGAGTCTTACTGGCACGGAAACCTTTTGTGCATTGGGGCCTCAGTTCCTCCAGCACCTCTCAGCTTATCTACCCACCCATTTCTTCTCATTCATCTCTAGTAAACCGAAGGAACTGGTCTACTGATGCAGGTGAAGGAGCTTCCTCGGCCACATCAGTCGCAGCTGTAGAATAAAATTGCTGTAATTTTGGTAACCAAACATGGTGGACATCTTTCACATCGATGTGTCCACAAGCCACCATTTTGCCCCTCTTGTTACATGAGACAATTAATACTGCAAAAATGTCCAGACTTAATTGTAAACCACAACTATCCAACCAAGGCACTAAACAGTCTAACGTCTCGTTTTTGGGGCAGAGCATTTAACAGAAACTCACGGACAAAAATCAAATATAACCTATGACCTTCTCTGGGAGTTGGACTCTGAACTAAGTGTTGAAAACCCAAAGCTGCCCTAGATTGCAGGAACTCCCTACATAGGTCTGGGGGGAGGGAGGATCTTTGTCTACATGTAAGTTAAAATCTGCTGAAATAATAACTTTTGCACATCAAATTTAGATCAACTTCAAAAAATGAGGAGAAATCAGCATCCAACAGTCCTGAAGAGCTGTAAACGAGAAGGCACAAAGTCCACCACCCTCTAGGCCAGGGGTAGGGAACTCCGCTCCTCGAGAGCCATATTCCAGTCGGGTTTTCAGGATTTCCCCAATGAATATGCATGAGATCTTTTTGCATGCACTGCTTTCAATGCATATTCATTGGGGAAATCCTGAAAACCCGACTTGAATACGGCTCTCGAGGACTGGAGTTCCCTACCCCTGTTTAAATCTGTGGTTATTCATATTGGGCCATATACGGAAAAACGGCAGCAGGTCTCTGATTATTTTGTTTATATTTTCTCATACATTTCTTGGGGAAAATCTAAATAAATTAATAAAAGAAAAGAAGAAACTGTAAGGACCCAAAATAAGTGAGAATTATCACTGAAAACTGATTAAAACCAATTAAAGCAATTAGACGGCGGTCTGTCGCTGCCTAGCTTATGGTGAAATTTCTAGAATCCAGGCCTATATAGGTAATGTGGAGAATTGGATGAACAAACATAAGTGGAAGCTAAACCACTGGTGATTGCAAGAAATGTGTCCCCATGGTACGGGATTGCGTGTGAGTTTGCTGAAGAAAAGCATTTAGTGAGAGAGGTAGTTTAGGAATTTGGGCCTTCAGATTAATTCTAAACCGGCAAACCTTATGATGCGCCTGATTGATCTGTGATGAAGCCCCTCCCCCCTTGAGGCAGGAGAAGACTGTGGATGAGTGAAGGGAAAGGAAAGAAGCACCAAAGGGGGGATGGGGGTTACCCCCCTCTCTTTCAAACCTCACAGCTTCAGCAAGGTAAGCGCTCGCCATTACGACAGCCGTGATGAAAGAGCTGCGGTTAAACAGCTACGCTGAACTGTCCTAGACCCTATGGAGGAAGGGGCAGAGTCTTATTTAGCTGCACACTTTAAGCACCTATTGGAAAAATCCAAATTAACGATTATGGCACGGCGGTGGTCAGCAAGCCTTTGAGGCCGAGGTTCGTAAGCACTTGCTGTCACTGGCCCTTCCAAGTGAGGTGATTAAGGACCAAAGTCAAGAAAAACACTCTCTTAGCAACACAAAGTCTGTTTTACACTTCCTAAATGCAGACTAGTTCTTCTTTTGTGGGCATCACAATATCTTTGCCACTTTCTCATACTCTTAGAGCAGGACCAAGTAGAGTTCTCCCAAATAGGCAAATTAGCATTCCAGGTCTCCTTCAGCATCCAACAAATGTCCCCTCAACAGTTCCTTGGGGGGGGGAGGGTTTCTTTTCACTTCTCCTTTTAAAACTAAAAAAAGTCTGTCTCCTTTCAACAAAGATAACAGCCATCTTCCCCTGGAAACTGTGTTTCCCCGAAAATAAGACAGTGTGTTATATTAATTTTGGGTCAAAAAAAAACTCATTAAGGCTCATTTTCGAGGGATGTCTTATTTTTTTCATGTACAACAATCATCTCTCCCTTCCTCTCCTCCACCCCAATTCTTCATCTTTCCTTTCTCCTCCCCTCCCATGTGCAGTATCTTTCCTTCCCTCTCACCCATCTCCTTGTGCAGCATCTTTCTATCCCTCCCTCCCTCCCATCCCCCTGTGCAGCAGAACCCCACTGACCCTCCCACCGTCAGACTGACTTCCCTCCGCTCCAAGGCCTCAAAAAACAGGAATGGTGGGGGTTGCTGAATCGATGAGTCCAATGTTTTCATTAAATCAGGCAGCACTAGTGTCAAGGATGGAGTGAGGGAGTGTCGGGAACATTTGTGTGTGGGGGGGGGTGGCTTCGGAAGTCGATCTTAACTAGGGCTTGTTTTGGGGTAGGGCTTATATTAGGAGCATTTTTAAAAATCATGCTAGGGCTTATTTACGGGATAGGTCTTATTTTTGGTGAAACAGGGTACTACCAAATACATCACAATTTTATTTTTTTTTTTATTCTTTATTTAATAATTTTAATACAGTAATCTCAATACAACACATAATTAACATTATAGTTCATAACCTTAATATTCTAAAAAAGATAATGCATCTTATCTATACTACAATTAAAACAGTCCTATTCCCTACCTCCCCCACCCCCCCTCCCAGGAGACCTGGATTTCCAATCCATAAGGGTAGAACTTCTTTTTCCAATTCAATATAACTCTCCCGCATATCATTAAACTTTGCCCACTTATTAGTTAAAAGGGCCGAAAGTCTATATTTTTCGCACACTCTTCCTAAACGTTCCCTCATATCTCTTCATGTAGGTACATTTAACATATGCCATTGCTGAGCTATGAATGCCAAGTCCAAAAGTTTAGACTGAGAGAATGTTAAACCTTCTAGTCTTACTTCCAGCTAAGTGGGGTCTGAATTAATCTGCTTACATAATCAAAAACTTGCTCCCAAAACTTCTGGACCCTTTGACATTCCTACACATATGATAAAATGTACCTCTTTCGCCACATCCTTTCCAGCAAGTAGCATCACTCTGTTTGGTATATTTACTAATTAAAACCGGGGTAGTGTACCAACGTACTAGGAGTTTACTAGCATTTTCCACCAAGGTGGCGGCCCTAGCTGTCTGAAAGAGATATGATACAATTACCCCCCACTCATCTAGGGACCATTCCTTTTTCCCATGCTTTCATATATGATGTTTTGGTTACTTTATCTTCATTTATAATTTTATATAACCAGCAGACACACCCTTTTACTACTGGTTCCCCCTAACCCTTTTTCCAATTCAGATTTCTTTAAACTTCCATTACTCTTCCCCTTATATGTCAATATGTAGTTTTTTATCTATAGATAAGGGAAAAGATCTCTCGCTTGTACATACATCACCATTTTAAAGTACTATCCCTCACCCCTGGCTTTTATTCTCAGACAAAAAAAAGTAATAATGTTTGTTGTCCAGTTCCATCACTTATTGGTATCTTATGCCTTCTCTGCAGTCCAACGGGCTTCTCATGTGGGAACATCACAAGCCACATAGCTTCTCCTAAAATCACAGGGCTGAGGGTTTCACCTTCTCCTCCCAGGGAGTCATTTTATGGGTCATTAGGCTCTAACCCCCTGCTCCCTCTCATTCTTCCTCAATTAGGACTGAGGCAGGGACTCTTCCCTCTAGCCTTTCTTAATGGGAGTTTAATTACTTTTTGGGTTACAGGCTTCCCTGTCCCCCACCCTTCAAAGGACACACCTTCGGCTAGACCCTCCCTAGGTTGCCCTCCCTCTTGCCAGGGCTCAGGGAATTTTCCGCCTTAGCCCCAGGGCTTTATGGGAGTGGTAGTGTCTTCTTTTCCTCCCTCCCACTTCTCTTGTCCCCTTTCCTTACTCAAGCAGCTCTCCCAACTAAAGCCTCATGACAGGGCACAACCTGTACCTGTCATACTACTCAACTAGAACAAATGCCTACTTCAGCTGGGAATCTCTCATACTACATACAATTCGAGCTAAGCAGTGCCTTTCACATAGTAGACCACCACGTACTTCTTTCATGCCTGGAGGCTCTGTAGGCATCATGAGAACTTTCCTAAATTGGTTCAAGTCTTCTGCGACAACAAACTGTCACCTGGCTGGACCTCTCCCTGCGGAGTCCCGCAAGGCTCCCCAATGCCCTAATCCTGTTGAACATATACTTATGCTCACTGGGGCACCACCCTAGCCTCATTGGGAGTTAAGAGCTATAGCTATGCTGATGCCATCACAGTCTTCCTCCCAATACACACTCTGCCTTCAAAGGAATCAAAGTGAATCGAAGGGGGTTATCCAAACAATGGAAGACACAAACGGAAACTAAATCCTGAAAAACACACAAGTTCTTCATCGCATGCCCTTCGAACCTCAACCAGGAAAACATCGTGGTCAGGGGCACAACACTACCATTACAGTCCACTATCAAAATACTAGGAGTGACCCTAGACCGAAAGATGACCATGGAAAGCCAAATCGCTTCAGTGGTTCAAAAAGGCTTTACAGCATTCTGGAAACTACGATCAATCCGTTCCTAGTTTGACATCCTTCCCTTCCAAATCCTATGCCAAACTCTAATTCTTGGGGAAATACAGGACATGGCTTAGACCAGGGGTGGGCAATTCCAGTCCTCGAGGGCCGGAACCCAACTGGATTCTGGCCCTTGAGGACCGGAGTTGCCCACCCCTGGCTTAGACCCAGAACTCAATCACTATGCATAATACTGAGGTATAAAAATTAAATTTAACTAAATGAATTAATTTGAGTAACGACAGAACCCTCGGTGTGAGGATGTGAGCTCAAAAGAACCGATTCCAAAGAACCCGCTCTATCGCTCAGCTGATAAACCAGGCAGCATCTCACAAGATTCAGCCACACACCATCATCAGGTACTCCCCCTGTGAGCAATATAAGTGTCACAGGACATTATAGCAAAAGCAGTGGATCAACTGTGCCTGAAACTGACCGCTCTGCTTTAGCCTCTTGATCCGATTGATTCAAGCTAAGTGGATTTTTGGGTGGCTTTGATATTTTCATTGCGACTTCTATCCCATTTTGCCATAGAGAGTGTGGCGCAGTGGTTAAAGCTCCAGCCTCAGCACCCTGGGGTTATGGGTTCAAACCCACACTGCTCCTTGTGACCCTGGGCAGGTCACTTAATCCCCCCCATTGCCCCAGGTACATTAGCTAGATTGTGAGCCCGCCAGGACAGACAGGAAAAAATGCTTGAGTACCTGAATAAACCAATCGGTATAGAAAATGGAATAAATAAATACCCAATGATGGTGTGTGGCTGAATCTTGTGAG
The DNA here is from genome assembly GCF_902459505.1 of Geotrypetes seraphini. Lineage (NCBI taxonomy): Eukaryota > Metazoa > Chordata > Amphibia > Gymnophiona > Dermophiidae > Geotrypetes > Geotrypetes seraphini. The sequence continues at coordinate 6,475,968 of NC_047087.1, read as the reverse complement.
ATGCTGCCTGGCTTATCAGCTGAGCAATAGAGCGGGTTCTTTGGCATCGGCTCTTCCGAGCTCACAGCCTCACACTGAGGGTTCTCCTGTTACTCAAATTAAATTCATTTAATTTTTATACCTGTGATTGGGGTCTGGGTCTAAGCCACATCCTGTGTTTACCAGTATATCGATAGTGGGGGGTTTTGGACTGAGCTGAACTGCCGCAACCTCACTTGCATCTGGTGCCTCATGAGCCATCCAACAGACTCCGGTCAATTCAGTCCTTAGCGTTGCGCCTTGTCCTTGGCCTATAGAAAACAGACCACATCACACCTTACTACAAACAACTGCACTGGCTCCCGATAGCTATTCAGACTGGGTTGCTTCATGTACAAGGCTTTCTACGGCCTGAAGTATTTGAGTTACCCCTCTGGCTGCCTTTTGCGCTCCATCTCCATCTTCGCCTACCCCTCCTGCCTAAGAAACCTAAGAAAACCTATGTGACAAAACTACTGACCTATCAAGCAGCTCACTACAGCCGGGAATTACTCCCCATTATGGGGTCCTCGTCTTCATACATGCATTTCAGGCGAAGTTTAAAAACATATTTGTTCAACAAATTCCTAGTGATGACTAAACCCTGCGTCCTCTTCGAAAAGTCTCTGACGCTCCTCCAGAAGAAGGAAAAGCTCTAGGTACGGACTCTTTCATCTCTTACAAATTTTTCCTAGCCTCTCCCAACGAGCAGATAAAAGACAACAAGATCCACGTGAATGGCAAAGATTATGAAATTGATCAATCTATTAAAATACTAGAGGTTACCCTTGACAGACACCTAACACTAGAAAAACACACTGATCTAATGTTCAAAAAATGCATCTCTACCCTTTGGAAACTTCGCACCATCAAAAAATTCTTTGACGAAACTTCCTTTCGTCTACTAGTACAAGCCTCCATCTTGAGTACTCTGGACTATTGCAACATCATATTTTTGGGAGCATACAAAAAGTCCCTTCAAAAGCTAAGATTAATCCAAAACACTGCCATCCGTCTCATCTTCGGACTCAAGAAATGGGAACATATCTCTCCATACCTCCAAATACTCCATTGGTTGCCAGTAGAATCCAGAATACTTTTCAAGTTTGCCTGCATCAGCTTCAAAGCGATCTTCGGGATGCTACCAACTTACCTAGCTTCCCAATTTCTCAACTACTGCCCAAAAAAGACCTCCCGCAGAACAAACCTCTTTACTTACCCATCCCTGAAATCATGTCACTACAAGAAGTACCTAAACAGAATGCTTTCTTTCCAGGCAGCCCAACTGAACACATGGCTAGCAAAACCAATACTCGAAGCCACATCATACGCTGACTTCAGAAAATCTCTGAAGATCCGTCTCTTCAACACCACCTAAGCTTTCCCCCCCTACCAGTTTAATCCCCCTCGAAAGTCCTTCCCCTTCCTTTTCCTTTCCCCCAACGCTTAATGCGGTACACCTCTCTTACGCACATTGTATATATCTAGCTGTAAACAGCATTGATCTCCTGTATACTGTTCATATTGTATCATCCTATATCTTAGTGTAACATCCTGTATCTTATTGTAAACATCCTGTAACTGTTCACTGTTAATATCCTGTACCTTATTGGAAACACCCCAGTACCTGCTCACTTTGTATTATCCTGTATCCTACTGTACTCTCTCTAGACATGACTTCACTGTAAACCGCTTCGAACTTAACGTATAGCGGTATATAAGAAATAAAATTATTATTATTACCACCTGCCCCCCACCTCTCCCACGTTTTTGGGTCTCCGGATCGATACCTGTTCTGAGATTCTAACTCAAATGTTTATTTCTTGAGTTCTATTTTTTTTTACTCCAATCTTACTATGATCCTTTGTTATTTGTACCTTCTACCTCACTTGTATTTGTATTCTCAACTCTTATAAACAATGTTTTTGGTTAACTCCTGTTAACCACATCGAACTTCACAGTGTATTGTGGTATACAAATAAAATTTTATGTTAAGTTTGTGTTATCTAATGGGTTATGTAGATTTGGCCAATTGCTGGAGGATGATGACTGTCCCCTTGGAAATGGGGAACAGTTAGGAAGACAATGGAGCTCCATAACAAGACTAGAAGGAGATATTAGGAGGTTTCATAATGTTCTTAGGGGTTGGATATTCAAAAAATATAAATAAAATGAGAGCAGGATTTAGGGGTAGAATTTACCAGGAATCAGTGGCTACATAAGAGACTATGGACTTTTCTTCCAAGAACTTGTCCAAACCTTTTTTAAAAACTGCTCTTACCACATCCTCTGGCAAAGGGTTCCAGAACTTAACTATTTTCTGAGTGAAATTTTTCCCCCCCTCCTGTTGGTTTTAAAAGGATTTCCCTGTAACTTCATGGAGTGTCCCCTGGTCTTTGTAATTTTTGACGGAGTGAAAAATCGGTCCACTCCACTCCGGATTTTGTAGACTTTGATCCTATAACCGTTTTACTCTTTCCTCACACGAGAGGAGTTCCATCCCCTGGACCATCTTTGAACCTTTTCTAGCGCCACTATTATATCTTTCTTTCTTGAGAAAAGGAGCCCAGACTTGATTTTCTGACATTGAATATCTGGATTTATTTTGCCACTGGGGTAAAACAAGCTCATCTCCCGTCCTAGTCTGGGAGCCCCACCTTCCAGCTCTGTTGGGGGCTCGAGCTTCTGGGGCTCCCGCGCACCTGCAGCGGCCAATGGCAGCGCTTCACCTGGGCGCTCGCGCGCTCCCCTCCCCCTCACACCTGGACCCTTAAGAGGCCGAGCGGTGGGCGGGGCCGGCCAGAAGCCGGGCGGCGGCGCAGAGAGACGGAGCGGCACCGACACCGACACCCCCCAGCGCCATGAGCGTCCGCTGCTTCGGCCTCCTCTGCCTCCTCCTGCAGGTACACGCAAGTGGGCTTCGCTCTTCGGGGCGGGGACCCCCGGCTGCTCCCCAGCCCCTCCGTTAACCCGAGTCTCTCTTGTTTTGGCCAGGTGGGAAGAGGGTCGGAGGCGAGAGACCCGCGTGACGACGTGCTGGACAGCGAAGGGGGTAAGTCACCCGGGGGGGGGGACACACGCTGGAGGCCCCCCCCCCCCGCGCTAAAGATGCGCTTTTCCAAAGGCCTTTGCACTTGGTGCTGCTGCGCTGTTCGTCATCATCCGATGGCAAAACTCTTTTCTCTGTCTCGCCCCCCCTCCCCCAAGAATGTGAGCCAGGTGTTGATCCCTTTAGGGGAAAGGTGAGAAGGGAAGGAAGCTGTCTGCACCTGAGAGTCCTTTGAAGCAGGACAAAGGGACCCTGGGTGGGAACTGCAGAACAAAAGCGGGGAGACTGGTTGCAAACACCCCCCACCCCCCCAGGACTCCTGGCAAGCGCCCTGGAATTTCCTTTGTCACCAGTTGGGAAATAACAGCCCTGTGCTTCGCCATCCTCCTCTCCCACCATCCCAGCAGATCTTGCTTTTCCTGTCCCACCAGTGGGGGGAGGAGATGGGAAGCTTGGGAGGGTTAGAGGGACTTCTCACTGCATTGAGGGGGGAGGTTGCACTAAACAGCTTGGCAGCATTTAGGTTTATTTCTATGCTCCCCCTGAGATCTGAAGTTGAGAATGACATGGGGACAAATTTGTCCCCAAAGGAACTCAATTTCCCTGTCCTGTCTCCACATGTTTTCTCCCTGTCCCATTCCTGGAAGCTCTGCCTTAACTGCATAAGCCTCGAACACTTATGATTTTAAAGGCTTTGAGGCTTGTGCGGATGAGGACGGAGCTTAGGCATTGGTGGAATGAGGCATTATGACATCACAATCTCAGCTCTAGAATGTTACTACTTAGGATTTTAAAGTGTTTGAGACTTGTGCAGATGAGGACGGAGCTTAGGCATTGGTGGAATGAGGCATTATGACATCACAATCTGAGCTCTGGAATGTTGCTACGTATGATTTTAAAGTGTTTGAGGCTTGTGCAGATGAGGATGGAGCTTAGGCATTGGTGGAATGAGGCATTATGACATCATAATCTGAGCTCTAGAATGTTGCTATTTACAGTTTTAAAGTGTTTGAGGCTTGTGCAGATGAGGACGGAGCTTAGGCATTGGAGGAATGAGGCATTATGACATCACAATCTGAGCTCTGGAATGTTGCTACGTATGATTTTAAAGTGTTTGAGGCTTGTGCAGATGAGGATGGAGCTTAGGCATTGGTGGAATGAGGCATTATGACATCATAATCTGAGCTCTAGAATGTTGCTATTTACAGTTTTAAAGTGTTTGAGGCTTGTGCAGATGAGGACGGAGCTTAGGCATTGGAGGAATGAGGCATTATGACATCACAATCTGAGCTCTAGAATGTTGCTACTTAGCAATTTAAAGCGTTTGAGGCTTGTGCAGATGAGGACGAAGCTTGTTGGAATGGGGCAGGGCAGGCAAAGAACTCATGGGGACAGGAAAATATTTGTCTTCATGTCATTCTCTAATCTGAAGCCCCCTTCCCTGGTGTGCTGTAGCAGCTGCTGCACTAGAGAGGGGAAAGTTGAGGATGAGGGAGATGAGGAAGAGTGGCTGGATCTGTTGTGTGGAAGGGACCAGAACAAGATGTCTTTTGGAGCATATGGAAAGCACAAAGCTTGAGGATAGCAAGATCAAACCCTTAAAACTGTAGGGTCCTAAGGGAGCTTAGAGTATAGAGGATGAAGTACTTCTCTGCGTGAAAGAACAGGACCTGGGTGGGTTCAGGTGACTACAAAAGCCAGGAAGTGGAACAGCCAGTGGGACAAAGAAAGTGATGGTCTCTGGTGAGACATGGGAAGTCCTGTGTATAATTTCACACCTTCAGAAGGTTATAATCTAAGGCAGTCTTGGTCATTAAAGCTCAGGGGAATGGAAAGATCTCGTGTGTATTTCAGAGGAGAGGTGGGATAGGGGACTTTTTGCCTTACTGGGCAGACTAAATGGACCACTGCAAGCTTTGCTATCTACTATGCTACTGTGGAAGTGAAATGAGGGTTGGGTGATGTAAGGAAAACATGGAAGAAAGGATGGGATTGGCTGTTTGGATGGCTAGACTGTAAAGGAAAGATGAGAACAAGTTCCTGGAGGAAAAGTCCATAAATTATTAGGTGGGTGGCCTTTGTGGTCTGCCAGGCCTTCTGCCCTCCTGGTCTGGGCTTGATGGGGCAATTAATCTTTCTCTGTCTTGTTTATTGCTCTGAAGTTTTCCTCTGCTTAGGAATGATGATGCAAGTGGGGGGGGGGGCTTGGATACATCTGAGAGCTTTGTAGTGCTCCCCCCCCCTGCAAGTTTTGTGCAGCGTTTGAGGGCAGACATGTCTCTGCTCATTGAGACCTGATAATGGCAGTCTGGTGCTGGGGATTTTTCATTCAGGTCGGTGCCTGGAAGCCAGGGCACATTTTTCATGACTCCTCACATAGTAGATGATGGTAGATAAAAACCTGTGTGGCCCATGCAGTATGCCTGGTATTCTGTGATGGGAGATGGAACTTAAAGAAAATGTTGAAAGGCAATTATTTGTCAATTCCTTCCTGTCCTGCAAATGATTTTATGGGATCTTGTGTTTTCCATCTGGTAGGATGAATTTAAAGATTTTAATAATAATGAATATTTTTTCTCCCTTTGTTGATACACGTCCAGGGTGGGGAGAGGGGGAGGGAATATTTTATGATTTCTTCTGCTTAAGAACAATTGTTGGGTAGAAGGGTGATATTTGATGTGAGGTAGAATTGATGGTATATTAAGTGATGATAAAGTATAAAATGATGTTACACTTGTTGAAAGTTTTAAAAAGGAATAAAGACTTAAAAAAAGATTTTAATGATACCGTTAGTTAATGTCTTCTTGTGTTTGTCTTGTTGAAACGTGTTTAGCATTTTTTAATTATGTATGCATATAATTTTGTAAACCGCAGAGTCATTATGTGGTATATAAATAAAAATTGGTTTTTGAGGCAATGTAAAAGCAGCAATCCAGTCATTTTGCCAAGTTCCACCAGAAGATGTTTCTCCCAACTATAGCAATGTGGTAAAAATGTGCCTTTTTGCTTCTGTCCATGGGACACGGGAAGTCCGCCTGGCACATGGGCCATCTGAGATCACCTGCTCTGATGCATTCCTTTCGGGCCTGGGCTGCTGATAAGGATCAGGGCAGCAGTTTCTGCTGGAAGCTAATCGGTCTCAGAAGAGAGGGGACTTAAACTCCCCTTTGCCAAATTCTGGATGTTTTCTTTTGAGAATTCATTTTATACATGTTCTAGGCTTGTTGTTTTGTGATCTTAACTTCTTCTGAATACTCAGAGATGGGGAATGATGGATCGCAGAAAAGTGATCCTGACTCATGCTTGTAGATGGTCTGCGCTTGTGTCTAAGACCCCTCTGAGCCGCGACTTTTTTATTTTTTTTAACCCAGCGAGCCCATGGTTTTAACCTGCTTTAAACCCGTGAGTTATAACCACGGGCTCGCAGTGCGGGAAAGGACAGGAGGAGCTGGAGAGTCGGAAAGACGTTTGCAACTGGTCCTCAGCAGTTGCTTCTTGGGTTGATCGGCCAGCCCAGTTGGCTTCAAAAATTTCTTTGGTGAATCACGTACGTCCCTGTCTACTTTGCATGCGTTTCCCCTCATTTGCATGCACGAATTGGAAGTGGATTGTGGGAGAGGTTAGTGAATCGGGCCGGAGGGAAATCTGGTCGCAAAGGGGTCACAAACCGATCGGTACACAATTGGTTTGCTTAGTGAATCTAGCCCAAAGACCTTACGTTGAAAATGCTGCATGAGCTCAAACTGTTCAGTTCTCCTCTACAAGTTTTTTGGGGTTTTTTTCTCCTGCTACATTGAAGTATTGGACTTCGTTCTGGGTTCATGCACCTGATCCCTCACCCCCTGGATGCCTGATGTGTGTGGCTTGGCTGTGGCTTGTGCTGCAGGGAGATCAATAGATGAGGCAGTTCTGGCCCCCCCATCTCCCCTGTGCAGCCACACACAGCTACAGCCCATCTGGCAGAAGCGGTTCTGACCCAGTCTGCATAACCGTTCTCCTTGCTCTACTCCCTCTTTTGGATATCTGATCTCGTAACCAGAGCCCTGCCCCCACCCTCTTAACGAGAATAAATGGTTATTTAACCTCCGAGTGCATTCATCAGCAGTGAAAAGGAGGACTGTTCCCATGACCCATCCGTCCATGTGCATACTCCCTGCCCTCCCGAGCATTTTGCTGAACCAGTTCTGTGCTCTTAATACTGTCTTTGATCTGCAGTCAGGAGGCTGCATGTTCTCTGCACTTAAAGTCCCTTCTAACAATAAGCCCGATTGTGTGTCTGGTCTTGCAGTTATGAGCTGATCAATAGAAATCTATTTGCTTAGTGACTAAGGGCTCGATGCACTAAGGACACTGACCACTTTGCGACCCGATTGTTCCCCGACCCGATTCACTAACCTTGGTGCTGATCAACCTCCGATCCGGTCCATGCATGCAAATGAGAGGAAACGGCATGCAAAGTAGACATAAAAACATAGAAGATGACGGCAGATAAGGGCCATAGCCCATCAGGTCTGCCCACCCCCAAGTCTACTATCCTAGGGATCCCACTCCTGGTGACAGGTTCCCTTGGCTTAACCCTCTGAGGGATCCCACATGGGCATCCCATTTGCTCTTAAATTCTTGCACGCTGTTTGCCTCGATCACCTGCACCGGGAGCTCGTTCCAAGGATCAACCACTCTCTCGGTGAAGAAATATTTCCTGGTGTCGCCATGAAATTTCCCGCCCCTGAGTTTGAGCAGATGCCTTCTTGTGGCTGAGGGTTTTTTGAGAAAGAGAATCTCTTCTTCCATCTCGATACGGCCGGTAATATACTTAAACGTCTCGATCATGTCTCCTCTCTCCCTACGTTCCTCGAGCGAGAACAGCCGCAAATTTTCCAGCCTTTCCTCGTACGATAGATCCTTGAGCCCCGAGACCATCCCGGTGGCAGCGATTCACTAAACAAAATCTGGAATATCGTCTGGGCTGGGGACCAGTCGCTCGCGTCCTTTCCGACTGCCCTCTCATGCCCCGATTCGCCTCCTCTCTAGCTTCACTGCCGTTCCCCGCAGTGCGTACCCCCGAGGTTAAAGCGGGTTAAAACCACAGGTTCGCAAAGTAAATGTAAAAAGTTAAAGTTAAAAAAAAATTTGCAATTCTGTAAGCATGCGCAGACCATCTACAGGCAAAGACGGTCTGCGCATGCGTGGGGATCACTGTTCGGTTGGGGGCATGATTCCGATCAGCCTCATTTTGCATGAGGGCGCTTGGTGAATCAGCTCCCCGGATCATCCGTGGGCTTGGTGTATCTAGGCCTAAGATCTGTTGTGCTTTGATCTTCAGCATTCACTGGACACAGAGGAAGGCCAAAAGCAAGACCCACCTTTGCTCTCTCTTTGCAAACAATGGAGTGGATTGGTTTTAACTGGGAACCCTTGCCTCCCAGCCTGACACCAGCATGTGGCTAATGAGTTTGAGGGTAGGGGAGGTAGGATGTGGTTAATAAGTTACTTACATCGGTACCAGTGATGAACCTAATGCTCTGCTAGAGGCAAATAGCGCAGGAGACGATGTGGCCAAAGATGAGCACAAGTAGCCTGCAAATGTGGTCGGCTCGGAACGTCACAAAATAGTTGCCCTTACTAGAGAACGATACGGGGACACATTTTTCCCCCGTCCCTGTGGGAACTCATTTTCTCATCCTGACAACTTCTTTTCCTGCCTTTGCCCCATTCCTGGAAGCTCCATCCTCATCTGCACAAGCCTCAAACACTTTAAAATCATAAGTGTTTGAGACTTGTTCAGTTAACCCTTTCAGGACCATAAGGATCGTAGGCCAATTTTTGTGGTTTTGACGACATTTTTATATTAAAAAGGGCTTGCAGATGCCAAAAAATTGATTTTTTTTTTTGTGAAATATCATTATTTTTATTTAAAAAATCACACTTCTGGCTTATGGACAGTGTGGCAAGTGAATTTTCTCGTCAATCTGGCAACGACGCTAATGAATGAATGTCGGAACCAGTTTGTTTACATAAAGGCAGTATCATATGGAATCCGTACATATCAAATTTAGAACTGTAGACTATCCCAATCAAAATTTATAGGATTTTAAAGTTATGGGACAAATATGTCCCTTGGTCCTGAAAGGGTTAAGGAATGGGACATGGAAATTGAGTTCCTGTAGGGACAGAGACAAATTTGTCCCTGTGCCATTCTCTAACCCTTACCACTGAAAACCTAATGGCAACTTGGAGCAGGCTTTGGGGTGTTTGACTCTGCTTTTAAAATCTGGCAGTACTTAGATATGATCTGACTTGCAGGATATCAAATAATAAACCTGAAGCAGAAGTCTGAGCCCCTAAACCAGTGTTCTTCAATGCAAGGCCCAGTGGTGGCCCCTGCAGACCTCTTTGCTAGCCCTCATTGTGGCTTTTTTTTCTTGCCTCTGTACCCAGTCTCATGATGGGGGGGTGGAAATGGATAGCAGAAAAAGCCACAAGCTTGAAGGACAAAGCATTTCTCAGTTGGTAAAGAGAATGCCTTTGGAAATGCTCATCTTGAGGATGGTCTTAATAAAGATTTTGAAGGCAGGCTGGTGGGGCAGATATCACTGACATTGGTCAGCAGTGTCGTGGCCTCACGTGGGAAGATATTTGGCAGCTCTCCGTCAGCTCACTTTGGTAAATCGATTCATTAAAAAAAGAAACAGGCTTGCCAATTCATTCAGGTCTCTTAAAGCAGGAGCGGCAGCACTGCCTCTTGCTAGCTATCCACTGCCCCTGCTGTTCGTGCTTTAGGGGGTCTCTCGGGTCATTCGGGAAGTACTGCAGTGCAGAGGTGCTCTTTGTAGCATCCTCCGGCTCTCCCCTCCCCCCCCAGCCTCCCAGTCTCACCTTCAGCTAATTAGGGTATCCTGCAGAGGATCGCCAGTGCTGTAGCGATGCTAGCAGGCTGCTGTCCTCCTCAGCATATTCCCTCTGCTGCGATCCCACCCCTGATGTCAGAGGAGGGGCGGGACCGCGGCAGAGGGAACGTGCTATAGAGGCCGATGGCAGCCTGTTAAGGATTGCTACAGCAGTGACGATTCTCTGCAGGCTGCCCTAATTAGCTGAAGGTGGGACCAAGAGGCCAAGGGGGAAGCCGAAGGATGCTACAAAGAAGGGGGGGAACATGCAGGCCTTCGGGGGGGTGTGGCTTGGTGTAGAAGTTCATGGAGGGAGGGGGTCCAAAGAGATACATATGCCGGACTGCGGTGGGTGAGAGGGAGGGGGGAGAAGAAATGGGTGTAAAAACAGGTGAGAGAGAGATGGTGGACAATGGGATTTAGGGAGAGAAGTTGGACACAAGGGATGGTTTGGAGGGAGGATAGAGATACAGGATAGAGATACAGGATAGGAGGGTAGGGAAGAGAAAGGGAGAGCTGGTGGACCCTGGGGTGGTGGGGAAGGAGGGAGAGATGCTGGATGAAAGGGTAGTTGAGAAAAGGAGAGATGGTGGACAATAGGAATGGTGGGGTCCGTCGCGGCAGCTGCTGGGATGGAGACGAAAAAACAAAAGATGCCAGACCTCTGGGGAATGGGAGGGAAGGGAAACAGAAGGGGAGGACAGAGATGGAAAATGGATGGTTAGCACAGAGAAAGAAGAAAACGACAAATGGGCAGGAGACCCTGGCAGATGAGTTATCAAAAGACAACCAGAGCTTGGGACCAACATGATTTGAATAACGACCAGACAACAAAAGGTAGAAGAGAAAAATTTTATTTTCTGTTTTGCAATTACAGTATGTCGGATTTGAAACGTGTATCCTGCCAGAGCTGGTGTTAGACTGTGAGAGTCTTTTTTATTTGTTTATTTTGTTTACACCACAGCGCCAGTGTGGGTAGGAGAGGGTTAAGGGGGTGAAGAGGATATAAAATAAACCCACCAGGATGTTTGAAAATAAAAAACCAAACCACCCAATTGGGCAGGAAAATCAAATCGAAAAATTGATTCAATAGGCTGAATCGAATGTTTTTCCTGAATTGGGCAGCACCACTGCATACTGGCAGTGGCAAACAGACCAATGTGTGTGAGTTGGAAAAACCATTGGCACTTTGCTTCCTGTATTTAAATATAAACCTTCCAAGCAAAACTAAAAGTAAAAAGTGTGTGTTTAAAGGCAGAAAATAGGTGTCCGTGTGTTTCACCCTTGGGTTTGTCTGCTGCATGCTCATGAGCACAGATTTTGTCCATAGGCCTCCCCATTAACTTTCCAATGCTCAACATTAATAGCACGCATGCATATAATTTGCATGCTATCGGTGCTGAGCAAGGGGAAGCTTCTTACTGTTCTTGGTACCGTGCCAGAGTTCGAGCACTGACCTATTAGTTCTCTCCCACTTTGCTGCCCTGTTTGGCAGGGTGGTAGAAAATCCAAGGGGGTCAAACCAGAAATGGGACAGAATGGTTAGCAGGGAAGTTTGAAATGTAGGATGTTCTGTACTTGAGGAGAAAAGCCGAGAACAGGCCATGTTTTGTGGGGCTTCGATGCCACGTGAATTGTTCTGGCAGCTGCTCAGCTGGGGAGGGAAGCGGGATGCTCTCTTGGCAGAGGTCCACATTTCTTTCTTATTAAGCATTCTTCTTTTGAGCTGGCGCACTGACTCAAGGGCACTAATTAATCGGTCTGTCCCTTTTTAGCACTTTTCCTCCCTGTTTTCTGTTGGCAGATGAAGGCTTTTAAGAAGGTTCCTTCAGGCTTTGCAGTCTCAAGAGTAAGTGTGGCTCCTTGGAAACTTTGTTTGAACAGGAGGTCCTTTTAGTCTCTTGAGGATGGCACGTTGCTACCTGCCTCTGTGTACAGAGAGCTTCCCGGCATCAGCTTTCCATTTGAAAGCTAAATATGCAGAAGAATCATTTTCTCCATTGTAGACCTGAAACTGAAAGATCAATCAATGTGTAATGTCCATTTCTGGGCCATCCTGAGCTATTACTGTATGCTGATGGCTGGGGAAGGATTTGTGCTTGGATAACCTGAAGGAGTGGAGCTGGCACAGCAAATGTTTTCTAAACATTAAGTATCAAGGATGAGGAGCCCATGGTAGTGTTGGGTGAGCGGGCATCGCACCATTCTTGTGGCCAACAAGAATAGAGGAGCAGCTGGATCTCTCTCCCTGCATTTGCAGCCTTCTTGGCCTGGCCCTAGACCACATGTATCAAACACTAGGCCCGTGGGCTGAATCCGGCCCACCTGGCCGTTTTATATGGCCCAAGGTGATTGTGCCAAAGGGGGAGCAAACAGTGAAGCTGCCCTGGGCCCCAAGGCTCAGCATGTCCACCTCCTTCTATCCATGCCGATCCAACGTCTTCCTCTCCTGGTCTTGTTACGGGGAACTGCTGGAAACAGGAAGTTGCATCAATGGGGACTGACCACAGCAGAAGGAAAACAGTCTTCTCCTTGGCACCCCGAGATGATTTTAGCCTGGAATGGTGGGAAGATGGGTGCAAGGTAGGGATCCACAGCCCAGCCTTGATTTCAGGATTTCCACAATGAATGAGATTTGTATGTAATAGAAGCAGCGTCTTCATTGTGGAAATCCTGAACTGGGCTGGGTTGTGGACCTTGAGGGTTGAATTTGTGGATCCCCCTAATGTAATGTATTGCTCCAGAGGTGACACCTTCGAAAGGCCAACACCGAGTAGCCATGGGCTCTGCCTTCTCAACCCAAGGCAGGATTGGCTTAACCATTAGTGAGATTAGGTGGAGTAAGGTGACAGAGCAGCCGTAATAGATCCCGACAATGACAAACTCCCAAGAACCACCTACTGGGAGAGAGGGAGAAATTGTCCTCATATGCACATAAAGCACAGGTTGTTCTGGGGGGGGGGAGAAGAAAATATGCCTGATTATATGTATAGAACAGAAGTGTATGGGAGGGCAGCGACCCTAGTTTATTTAGACTTGTGAACCACCTCGTTCATGAAGAGATTCACCCAAGCGGTTTGTCCTGGCAGGCTCACAATTTCACTGTGGTACTCCTCACCCCGTACAAAACTGTGCAGCAAAAGCCCCAAAGCCCTTTAAATCCCCATGAGTTTTGGGGCAGTTACTGCAGCGGCCCATGCTTTGGTTTCATAGAAGAGGCCTTAAAAGACTTGCCCAGAATCACATGGAGCAGTGTTGGAATTGAGCTGGCAACCTTGGGGCGTTGAGGCCACGCCATGAAATCAATGAGGTCCATGCTTGGCCCACGTAACCCTGCCTCACTGAATGGGGTTGCCACAGGCAGATGCAGATTCACAAGAGCCTAGAACAAGTTCAGCTGCTTTTCCTTCAGGTCTTATTCATTCTGTGTCACTGAATGCTCCCAGCCCTTGGATGACAGATGCCGAATCCTTATTTCCGGGGAGGGGACGTTGGCCACCTTCAAAAAGGAGCTCTTCAGGCTGGACGGTGTTTATCTGCTTTGTGAAGCTCTTCAGGGCAGGGTGGCAAAATTAACCCTTTAGCTGTAGGCATTTTGAGGCTGGCTGAGCTGTGGTATAAGATGGAAAAGCTTTTAAACTCTGTAACCTGATTCAAGGCAGATGTAGATGTAATAATCCTGCACTTCTCTGCCATTTCTCTCAATGTCCTCGGGAGATAAGATCATTTCAGCTTAGTACAGGATTTTTCTGTTGGATAAATTGCCTTTTTGATCCTTTTTAACTTGAAATAATGTAAAATGCTTTGTGTTAATGACTCGGGGCCCCTCTTATCAAGGTTTTTAGTATGAGCCGGCTCATCGAATTCCTATGAGCTTCGGAGCACTTCTAGTACCTTCTTCCCACTCTAAAAACCTCTAGTGCGGCTTGATAAAAGGGGGAGGTTAAGTAGAACCAAAGCAACCAAGTGCTCCTGAGGAGGAGAGAGGGATTCATTCGTCTGCCAGCTTAATGATCTGTCCTATCTTTTTTTAGCAGGGCAAAATGTCCACTAGAACCACTGGAGTAAGAATGCAGTTGATATGGAAATAATTGCAAACCAGGAAATCACACCTGATACTTTAAGGAGGTAAAATAAAACTTTAGTGTGATGGTCGGGAATCAGCCAGACACAGAAAGACCAGGGAGAGGGAGTTTCGTCTAAATTCAAGGCAAATAAGAGCGATAAAACTAGAAGAATACAATGCGAGGAGCAGTTGACGCGTTGGACCTTTCAGATTCCTTCATGCCCCCCCCTCCCTGGCTCACTGTGGGACTTGCCCAATGTAATTGAACTGGGATATCCCCATCCCAGAATGAAGGGCTTATGGAAGAGCTTTTCCAAATCCATTCCAAGCAAAATGGTACCTTCTATCGTTCTCCTCTCTGGAATTCCCCAGTGTAATATCGGATTGGAAACATTCTGTTCCTCTCTAAAAACCCATCGTTTCCAAATTTCATCTGAAATTTTAAAGACTTTCTCTCCTTCTGTGGGGGAGGGAGGATGGCAGAGGCGTTAGTGAGTTTTGGTTTTCACTCGGGAAAGAAGGCAAACTTTGACTGGAATCTACTTTGACGTCTACAAATTGAGCAGTAAATCAAGATTTTAATACATGATAAATATCACGCCACAGTACAGATTTTGACATGCTACTGATTTGCATGTCATTAGCTTATTAACTAGGGCTTTAACACCACACAGGGTTGTCCAGAAAAAATCTAAAGTTGAAAAAACTCTGTGAATCAAAGTTTTTCCCGTGAATTTATGCTTGATCAGAAAATTTAAAAAAATATATATTTTAAAGCTCATCCTGGGGTCACTCAAAGCTACTGATAACCTAAAGCTCCTTTTTTTTTTTTTTCCTTATAACTTGGTGTTTTTGCTTAATGAAACAAACTTCTTGATATTATAGCTATAACTTTTATGTTTTCACACTTGGCAACGATACATCGATAAAATGAGATTTTATACAAAAAAATCTGGTAGTATTTTATTAAATGAACCTTCAATATTAGCTGAGGGGAGATGTGATAGAAGTCTACAAAATCCGGAGTGGAGTAGAACGGGTTCTAGTGTATTGATTTTTTCACTCCGTCAAAAATTACAAAGACTAGGGGGACACTCGATAAAGTTACAGGGAAATACTTTTAAAACCAATTGGAGGACATTTTTTTTTCACTTGGAGAATAATTAAGCTGTTGCCACATCTTTGAAGAAGTGTTTAGCTATTAGTGAAGTAGGTTAACTTTCTGTTCCCCTTGACTGTATCCATGACCTCCTGTTTAGATTGTAAGCTCTTTTGAGCAGGGACTATTTTCTTATTCTTTGCGACTCAGTGCAGCATTGCGTGTGTCTGGTAGCGCTATAGAAATAATTACTAGTAGGAAAGAGATCTCCCCTCGGCCGTTCTGGGAAGGATTAAAGGCAGTGATGGGGGGGGGGGGGCATTTACAGAAGCAGGAAATGATTGTTTCCTTT
This sequence comes from Geotrypetes seraphini, assembly GCF_902459505.1. Lineage (NCBI taxonomy): Eukaryota > Metazoa > Chordata > Amphibia > Gymnophiona > Dermophiidae > Geotrypetes > Geotrypetes seraphini. The sequence goes on along the minus strand of NC_047087.1, from coordinate 6,460,497 downwards.
GGGCGCCGGCATGCAACAGCTTTGAAGAAGTGTTTAGCTATTAGCGAACTAGGTTAACTTTGTTTTCCACAAAGTGCAGCTATTGGGAAGTTCATTAAATAAAATAGTTAGATTTTTTGCATTGCTGAGTATGGAAACATAAGTTATAGCTAGAATAGAAAGCAATTAGTTCCATTAAGCCAAAATCGGTGGCTTTGAGGGGTCCCTTTAGGTTTTCGGATCGAGCACAATCAAATTCATGGAGAGACTTGCACAGCTATTTTTTGGGCAACCCTGGCCACAGATTTTACTGCAGATCCTGCCAGTGTTACTTAGTCCCTGTGAATGAAAGGAATTTGGGAATGAGGTGTGCTCTGCAGGGTTCGCAGGTGTAGGGCTCGCCCGCTCCCACGAGCGTAATGTTACAGCCCTGGGGAGGTCAGGTTCTCTTAATTATTGGCTTGAATGCTTTTACTTGTATTTCCAAAGTTAAGAGGGTAAATTGTCTAATCGGCTGCCTAGCTTGAAGTCCATGAGGTGACTCTTTTGAGGCTGTTTTATAATTTAAAATATGCCTGTGAAGATTTATACCTGTTCTGAGCATGTGGGTGACACATGGTGAATTCACCTGGGCTCTACCCCACCCACATGTATCCCATTCATTTTCTATCCCGTTTTCCCCAACGAGTTCAGAACGGTTTACAGCTTAGCAGGCTACAACTTCCCATACTTATAGTGCAAGATTCTTCAATACAAACTTCTCCTAAACTGAGGATGTAGTACCAATTTACGTGTCTTTGTAATCTGTCGGCTGTGGGCCTTGTTCTACATGGAACCCCTGGGGTAACTCTTTGTAAAAGGTCTTTTTCACATGTAAGATGGGGTTTGTGTAAAACTGCTGTTACTGTCTCTGTTCCACCTCCACTTACACCCCCCTATGCTGTCTTGAAATGTTTTGCTGGATATTGTGTTGACATTGTAAGTAGTATACTATACCACCGGTCCATGGACCAGTGCCGGTCCACAGAAATTTCCTGCTGGTCCACAGGGCCAGCATGTGCATCAGACCCAAAACAGTGTTCTTCAACCGCCAGTCCACGGTGCGATCGATGCGGCATTACCTTCGAGCCAGCTCCCTCTTCCTAACTGATTCAGTGCACAAAGCCATGGGCAGTAGCTCCTACGGGCATCCTGCGCTTGAACCGGAAGCCTTCTCTCTGACGTTGCAACGTCAGAGGGAAGGCTTCCAGATGAGGCACGGGATGTGCCAGATGCAATTAGTACTATTATGGGGCGGGGTCTGGGGTGGAGATTGGGTAGAGATGGGCGGGGTCTTAGCCCAGTGTTCTTCAACTACCGGTCCACGGAACAATGCCGGTCCACAGAATAATTTTTTTTATTTCTGCCGGTCCATAGGTGTAAAAACGTTGAAAAACACTGTACTATACCATACAATGTACTCTTGGACAATAGCAACAGAAAAAATATTCAGTTTATTCCTCCTGTTCACTACCCTTGGGCAGGAAATCCGAATCCTTTTATTTTATTTTTTTTTTGCCAGTGGTGATTGACACTTGGGTCTTCCGTATCCCTGGCATGTCTGTATGTGTCCCGGGTGAGGAAAGGAGATGTTCCTTGATGGCACAGTAGGCAGTACACAAGGCCTCTCCTCTTTCTGGGGCTTTACAGAAGGTCAATTCCTGCTGGCAGAGGGGCTGGAGAAGTTGCTGTACAGTGAGAGATTAGAGAAACTGGGCCTCTTCTCCCTTGAAAAGAGGAGACGGAGGGGACATGATCGAAACGTTCAAGATAATGAAGGGAATAGACGTAGTAGATAAGGACAGGTTGTTCACCCTCTCCAAGGTAGGGAGAACGAGAGGGCCCTCTCTAAAGTTGAAAAGGGATAGATTCCGTACAAACGTAAGGAAGTTCCTCACCCAGAGAGTGGTAGAAAACTAGAACGCTCTTCCGGAGTCTGTTATAGGGGAGAACACCCACCAGGGTTTCAAGACAAAGTTGGACAAGTTCCTGCTGAACCAGAACGTACGCAGGTAAGGCTAGTCTCAGGGCACTGGTCTTTGACCTAAAGGCCGCTGTGGAAGCAGATTGATGGGCACGATGGACCACTGGTCTGACCCAGCAGCGGCAAGTCTTATGTTATGTCCTTCAGTGCTATAGAAGTCTAGTAGTAATACGGTAGTAGGTGCATTGGTTTTCTCTCCCACAAAACTTATTGTACTGCTTTGACACCTTATCTCCCTGTCTCCCAGCTTCCCTTCCCCTCCCCTCCTCTCCTCTCCCTCTTCCTATGAGACTGTCATTTGAATACTTTGATGTTAGCTGTCTACATGTTCTTATCTCTGATCTGAAGGGCTACTTTCCAAAGCTAATGTAATCCTGCTCTAGTTAGTCTAATAAAAAAGGTATTGCAAAATTTTTTTTTATTTCTACATATTTTAAGAATGGACTAACATCGCGGCCACACCATTTTGCTCTAGGTCCATTCAGGAAGCAGGAAGCTGTGTTTACTGCTCAACACCAGGGGTGAAAGGTGTGGAAGTTTGTTCATGGCTTGGTGTATCCAGTTAACAGCTTAGCTCCAGGCTGTTAAACCCTCAGTTTCTGCTGCTTGAGAGACTCCATGTGAACTTTGTAGCTAATCATTTCAGGTTTCCTCCTTTGACAAAGGTCCTGAACTCCAGTCTGGGTTGAAGTACTCTAGAACAGTGTTTTTCAACCTTTTTTGGGCAAAGGCACACTTGTTTCATGAAAAAAATCACGAGGCACACCATCATTAGAAAATGTTAAAAAATTTAACTTTGTGCCTATATTGACTATATATAAAGTAATTCTCTTGAATAGGAATCAAATAAACACAAAGAAAGTATTTTATAATTACTTTATTATGAAATATTAAGTCAACAGAATAGTGAAAAATGATAAAATACTTTATTCAGTGCAAAACCTGGGCCTGTTTGGCTGAACACAAAGCTGATATTCTGGCTGGAATCGAAGAAAGACACACACGTAGCTCTTCGTCAACAGCTCTCAGTCTCTCTCTGTATTTTTTTTTTATAGCATACAAAAATAGACAAATATACCCTCCATCCTTTTTATTAAACCACAATAGCAGTTTTTAGCGCAGGGAGCTGCGCTGAATGCCCAGCGCTGCTCTTGACGCTCATAGGCTCCCTGCGCTAAAAACCACTATTGCGGTTTAGTAAAAGGGGACCATATTGTAAAATATAGACAGCAGATATAAATTCAGAACTGTGCATAGTAAGTGAAGGGAAGTTTTCATCTCTGGGAATTTACCCAGTTAACTATTAAGTTATTTGGGCAAATTCCTTTGAAAACTGTGGTAATACTGCCTCCACTTTGCTAAATTTAAAATAAAATCATTTTTCCTACCTTGTCTGGTGATTTCTGGTTGCACTTTCTTCTTCTGACTGTGCATCCAATCTTTCTTCCCTTCTATCAGCCTGTATGCTTTCTCTCCTCCACACCTCATTCCCTCCCCCAACTTTTTCTTCCTCTCTCCCTGACCTTTCTTTCTTTTTTTCTGTTTCTCTTCTTTCCTTCTGTTTCCCTGCCTGCCCCCTTTCTTTCTTTCTCCCAGCCGTTCCCCAAGCCACTGCCGCTGCCATCAGGGAACAGGACCCACCAATGGATAACAGGCCCCAAAGCCGACGCCGACGCATGCTCTCCCTGACGTCAATTCTGCAATCGGAGAGGAAGTTCCGCCCAGCCAGGCAGCGATTGGCTGGCCCGAACTTCCTCTCCGACTGCAGAATTGACGTCGGGGAGAAGAAGACTTATCGGCCCGATAGATTAGATCGCCAAGACAAAGTGAGTCCTGGGTGATCGACTTACTTTGCCTTGGCGAGCTACTGGCGCCCCTGCCTCGGGCCCACTGTCGGCTCCAGGCCCCTGAATGCAGGACCGGTAGTACTGCCCTGATGGCGGCCCTGCGGCACACCAGGCAACATCTCGGTTGAAAAACACTGCTCTAGGGCTGTAAAAATCCAAGACAGCAGTGCTGCTGGTAGAAGCCAGGGATCGATGCAGAGGTGGATGTGAGCACAGGGAAAGGCCATCTTGAAAGAGAAGATGAGTAAAGTCCCAGGTTAATTGGACAGTTGCATTTCTGGTGGTAAACAGCTGCCTCCCAGCTTCCTTTGAAGCCGACTTTATTATCAAGCTGGTTCTATGTCAGAGGCCCAGGTTTCTTCTATTGCATGTGAGTTAGGCTGCTTTTAGAGAAGGGGGAAATCTGGGCATTTGCCACATGCTTATGGGAAACCGTTTTCTGATCCCCTTAATGTAACTTCCTTCCTTTGAGTTGGTAGATCCAGAGTTTCAGCAGAGAATGCTCTACATACTTGAATATAAACCCAGATTCTAGGCCCTCCCAGACTGACTGCAGGCCTACCTTAAGCCCTGGTAGTCCAGCAATGAGCCTGGACAGGAGCCGATCCCTCCCGCATCATATGCTCCTGCCCTGTGCATTATCACTGTTGAAAATGGCTGCAGAGTCTCATGAGATTGCCGTGAGAGCTCTCAGCAGCCAATTTCAACAGCAAGTCTGCATGGGACAGGGGGGCTCCTCTCCTGGTAATGCCTCTGGGCCACCAGTGTGTCAAAAGGTAGGCTGTGGATGGGTCCAGGGGTGGGAGGAAGGCAGGGTGGAGCAGAACCAGCTGGGACAGAATACAGGAGAGATTGCCCCACCAGCCTGCCTTCAAAATCTTTATTAAGACCATCCTCAAGATGAGCATTTCCAAATGCATTCTCTTTACCAACTGAGAAATGCTTTGTCCTTCAAGCTTGTGGCTTTTTCTGCTATCCATTTCCACCCCCCCCCCCAATCATGAGACTGGGTACAGAGGCAAGAAAAAAAAGCCCCAATGAGGGCTAGCAAAGAGGTCTGCAGGGGCCACCACTGGGCCTTGCATTGAAGAACACTGGTTTAGGGGCTCACACAGACTTCTGCTTCAGGTTTATTATTTGATATCCTGCAAGTCAGATCATATCTAAGTACTGCCAGATTTTAAAAGCAGAGTCAAACACCCCAAAGCCTGCTCCAAGTTGCCATTAGGTTTTCAGTGGTAAGGGTTAGAGAATGCTGCATTGAAATTTTTGAGGCTTTTTCTCCACTGGTTTGTGAAATGGTTATCGGGGGAGTGTAACCCATCTCTGGTTAGTAATATTTTATAGTTAAATTTTGGGATTTTTTTCTATTACTCTTAGTTTTTTTCTTGAGAGATGTTTAAATACCTATGTTTTGTAAATGCGCATGAGTCAAGCGTCTTTAATTTGAAAATAAACTCTGCAATGAGAGGGCATAGGATGAAGTTAAGAGGTGATAGGCTCCGGAGAAATCTGAGGAAATACTTTTTTACGGAAAGGGTGGTAGATGCGTGGAACGGTCTCCTGGAAGAGGTGGTGGAGACAGACTGTGTCTGAATTCAAAAGGGCTTGGGATCTCTCGGAGAAAGAAAGAGATAATGATTACTGCGGATGGGCAGACTGGATGGGCCATTTGGCCTTTATCTGCCGTCATGTTTCTATGACCTGACACCGTGTTTCGGCAGCCTTGCCTTTAGGGGTTTAAGTATTCTATGGCACATATAGGTGAGCAGTGTTAACATAATGAAACTATCTTTGAAAAGCATAAGGATGTCTCTATTGGCTCTTCTGTCGCTGATTCCTGCTCTTCTTTAAAACAAAGTTTTGGATGACCTGATATAGAGGTAGATAAGGTAGAAGTCATCCAAATCACTACCGACTTTCTATCCCGTTTATTTCTGGGATAAGCAGCATGAAATCTTTTACTCTTATGGGATCTTGCCAGATTCAGGATTGGCCACTGTTGGAATCGGAATCCTGGGTTTGACATGGGGCCAGACATAGTAAGGTCACTTTCTAAATGACACGTATTCATTTTTCTATACGGTTCTCCCAGGGGAGCTCAGAATGGGTTACATGAATTTATTCAGGTACTCGAGCATTTTTCCCTCTCTGTCCCGATGAGCTTACAATCTACCTGGGGCAGCAGAGGATTAAGTGACTTGCTCAGGGTCACAAGGAGCAGCGTGGCTTTGAACCCCCCAACCTCGGGGTGCTGAGGCTATAGCTTTAACCACTGCACCACTCTCCCCATTCTCTTCTTGGGCTGAGAAATGTTCAGCAGCCCCTCCTATTGTGATGTCATAACGTCTTGGTCCCCCTATACTTGTGCCCATTTACTTGATGCATTTGCCTCATTGAAAGGAAAAGTGTGGAATAAGTTGTAAAGTTTCATGGCTCCACATCATATTTATTTATTCAGTTTACTATACGGTTCTCCCAGGGGAGCTCAGAATGGGTTATATGAATTTATTCAGGTACTCAAGCATTTTTCCCTGTCTGTCCCGATGAGCTTACAATCTACCTGGGGCAGCAGAGGATTAAGTGACTTGCTCAGGGTCACAAGGAGCAGCTTGGGTTTGAACCCACAACCGTAGGGTACTGAGCCTGTAGCTTTAACCACTTCACCACGCTCTGATGTTTGGTAGACAGCATGGCAAACCTAGTACTAAAAGCATGGCTAACATAGTATGACATGATTTGGCAAAAAACGGTAAGGTGAGCATGCATGATGCAACATTGCATGGAAGACATGGAGCGGCAAACATTGTGTGGGGGTAGTTTGTGCCAGTAAGAAATGTGAGTAGGATGGTCTTGCAGTCTGCTATTGGAGGGTGTTAATTCAGCCACCATTTTCATCTCCATCTCCCTTGGGAGGGCATTCAACTTCAATTTATGCATTTAAACATTTATATTGTATCTCCCTGTCCTGGAATACCCCCTTGCCAGTCACAATCGGGTTTCAGAGCACCAGTGCACTAATACTTCAATTGGATTTTGAGTAGCACCTTCAATTTAGTCAACCACAAAAAACTACTGGAGTGTTTGGATGTTATTGGAATACAGGGTGAGGTTCTTAAATGGTTTGAAGGATTTCTAATGTCTTGTACATATCAAGTAAAACTGAATAATGAGCTTTCTCACCGCTGTCCTCTTTGCTATTTGCATCTTTAGGAGATTGTCCAACTTTAAAGTTAAACTATTTGGTTCCTATCTTTACTTCTCTATCTCAGATTAGTCAAGTGGTGTCTGACATTTTGATAGCCATTGAACTATGGATAATAATAATAATAATAATCAGTTTATATACCGCAAGGCTGTAAAGTTGTATGCAGTTTACAATAGCTTAAAAAACAATAACAGAAGTTGAATAGAACTAAAAAAGATACTAAAATGATCAAAATAGTTCATAATAAAACTTTTACAAATTAGCTGCCTAAATTTTTCGAAAACAGATATTTTTAGATGTCTCCTAAATTCCCCATAAGTGTCAGTAAGCAAAAGCTATTGTTCTAAATCCTTACCCCATAACGCTGCTTGATATGAAAAAAGATTTTGATGTTTTTTTAAGTTTACATCCTCAGGAGGAAAAACAAAATTCAGATGTGAGTTTATCATATGTCTGTTGGTTGCAAAAGAGAAAAGCTCAATTATATATTTGGGAGCTAAACCAGAGCTTAAAACGGAAGCAACCAAACTTAAACTTCACCGTTGGCAGCCAATGAAGTATTCGATAGGAGGGTGTTACGTGATCATATTTCTTCAACCTAAAAATCAGCCTGACTGCCGCAATTGTTGCATATTCTTCTGGGAAATTGCCAAATAGGCAATATTGCAGTAATCAAGCTGGCTTAGTATAAGAGACTGTACCAAAACTCTAAATGATGAAACATCAAAATACGCCCTAATGGACCGAAGCTTCCAAAGAGTAAAGAAACCCTTTCTGACCAAAGAGTCCACCTGGTTCTTCATAGTCAAGCCCTGGTCCAGTATTATTCCCAAAACCTTAATGGTAGATTGAATAGGATAATTGAATTTATTTATACGCAATGATGTTTTAGTATCAAACGGGCGTGGTGAAGCTACAAAAAACTTTGGTTTTTTCTGAGTTAAGCTTCGGTCTAAATTTATAATAACTTTATTCTTATATATATATTCTTATATACCGCCAACAATCTTGCGACTTCTAGGCGGTTTACAATAAAGAGAAGTGGTTTACAATATAGAGAAACTGTAGATACAATAAAGAGAAACTGTACATACAGCGAATTAAAGGGTATAGCATTGTACATCTGGTAATTCCAACATTAATAATGTTAACAACAGTTTGTGTGCTGCAAGACCAGGGAGTGCCATGCTGCTAACACAAATTTAGAAATATTCCATGAATTGAATGGAGTGTTCATGGTTAGTGATTAGGGTTGGGGTTTACAATTTACAGGATCGGGTATGTGGTGGTATTATGAGGGGGGCTGATGTTCCGGTTCGTTACCTAGGTATTTCAAGAACAGGTAGGTTTTTAGGTGTTTCCTAAATTCGCCATAGTTGTTTGTATGTGCAATTAGTTTTTCTAAGTCTTTGCCCCATGTGGCTGCTTGGTACGATAGCAGTTGTTGATGGTATCTCTTATATTTACACCCTCTAGCCGGTGGGGAGACAAATTTCAGGTGTGTTTTTCTTTCATGTCTGTTGGTTGGGAATGAGAAGAGGTCTGTGATGTATTTAGGGGCTAGACCGTTTAATACCTTGAAGCAGAGACATCCTAGCTTGAACTTCGTGCGTGCCTTCATCGGCAGCCAGTGTAGGAGTCTGTAGGAAGGGGTTATGTGGTCGGACTTCTTCAACCCGAAAATCATCCTGACTGCTGCGTTTTGTATCAGTTGTAGTCTTTGCATTTGCTTCTGGGGGATTGTCAGATGGGTGATGTTGCAATAATCCAGGTGGCTTAGTATTAGGGATTGTACTAGAATTCTGAAGGCTGAAGTGTGGAAGTACGCCTTAATAGACCTAAGTTTCCAGAGGGTGAAAAACCCTCTTTTGATTAGGGAGTCTATATGGTCTTTCATGGTTAGACCCTGGTCCAGTATTACTCCCAGAACCTTCATCGTTGGTTGAATAGGGTAGTTAAGATTGTTAATGTGTAGTGATTTTGTCGTGTTATGTGCGTGTGGCAAGGCTATAAAGAATTTAGTTTTCTCTGAATTGAGCTTTAGTTTGAAATCTGTGGTCCATTGTTCCATCATGTTTAGTGCTTCAGTTGCTGTGGGGGTGATTTCGGAGGGCGATGTTTAGTCATCCATTGCTCCATTAGTTGCTTTAGGAATAACTTCAGAAAGAGAAATTGCAAATGGAATAATGATCGTAAAATCCATCTGCATAACTAAACAGCTTTATCCCCAGCTGGGACAATTGCGCACCTAATGATGACATATGAACATTAAAGAGCAATGGGGACAATGGTGAACCTTGCAGAACACCAGATGAATTATTCCAAATACCTGAAAGATCATTATTGATAGGTGCGAGACATGAGAGAGCCCCGAAACCATTCTAACACTTCTCCTCCAATACCAATAGTATCCGAACATTGCTCCCACACCAGATGAGCAATACTGAGAAGACTAAATTAGTTATGCTTCGCCAAATTTGAAGGAAGATGTTACATTTCCCACCGTATCACTTATAAAATTATTCTACTCACTTTCAAAATCAAACTCTTACATCAACCTACATTTCTCGACAAACTCCTTATACCTCAAAGTTCCACTCGTACATTAAGATCATCAGACCAAAAACTTCTCTATATTCCATCCCTAAGAGACTTCTATTATACTCGCAAAACAAATTTTGCTATAACCGCCCCTACATTATGGAACTCACTTCCACAATACCTCCGCGACGAACAACAATTAGCCAAATTCAAGACCAATCTAAAGACTTTCTTATTTCGGGACGCTTTTAATCAAACCTAAATTTTTATTTTTTTTTCTCTTTCATCAGGCAAGCATCCATCATTTTAACGCTCCCCCTTCCCTTCGTTCAATCCCCCCCCCACTCTTTCCATCTCATCTATACAATGTAACTTTTTCCCTTTCCTCCCCTATTGCCCTCACACTCCAGTACGTCAAGTCTTTGTCATTTATGTTTAATTTTAGACATCTTTATGCACATTCTACTACATTTAAACTCTTTATTAATTTTATTGTTAACCGGCCAGACAATTGTTTGATGGTCGGGATATTAAAAACTAATAAACTTGGAAACATCAATTATCTTAACTGCTAAAACCTATAGAGTTCATTTTTCCATCCAGATACTTGGTGTAATTTTGGATCGGAACCTCACAATGAAAAATCAGGTTGACTTCATGGTACTGAGAAGCCCAAGAGCTTATTTTGACACACATTCATTTCGACTGTTAGTGCAAGCTCTGGTCTTGAGTCAACGTGACTACTGTAACATCGTTTGTCTCGCTGGAGCCCAACAAAATCTGCAGAGACTGTGCGTTATTCAGAATGCAGCGGTTCGCTTGGTTTATAATCTGAAAGTATGTTAATATTACATCTTACTAGGCTAACGATTGAAGCGCGGATTAAGTTCAAGTTTGGTTGTCTCTGTTTTAAGGTAATTCCAGAAGATCTCTTGGCATCGTTCACATTCAACAACTCCCAACATTCCAAGAAATCGCAGACACTATTTTCTTTTCCATCTGCCAAGGGCTGTAAATTTAAGATTTCAACAAGGTCTGCTGTCCTTTCAAACGGCATTATGGGATAAGGATTTGACTTTCTTAATTATGTTGACTGAACATAAGCAATGCCTCCGCTGGGTCAGACCTGAGGTCCATCGTGCCCAGCAGTCCGCTCACGCGGCGGCCCAACAGGTCCAGGACCTGGACTGTAATCCTCTATCTATACCCCTCTAGCCCCCTTTCCCGCAGGAATTTGTCCAATCCTTTCTTGAACCCCAGTACCGTACTCTGCCCTATTACGCTCTCTGGAAGCGCATTGGCTAAGGCTCTTAACATTTGCATCTCCTCTTCCTATTGGCTAAGGCTCTTTGCACCTGCATTGTGATGTCATAGAGCTTTATGGTTATAGAAACCTAGAAACATGATGGCAGATAAAGGCCAAATGGTCCATCAGCAGCATCCACTCTCTCCTCCTCTCCCATAAGAACATAAGCAATGCCTCCGCTGGGTCAGACCTGAGGTCCATCGTGCCCAGCAGTCCGCTCACGCGGCGGCCCAACAGGTCCAGGACCTGTGCAGTAATCCTCTATCTATACCCCTCTATCCCCTTTTCCCGCAGGAATTTGTCCAATCCTTTCTTGAACCCCAGTACCGTACTCTGCCCTATTACGCCCTCTGGAAGCGCATTCCAGGTGTCCACTTCCTAGCATTGGTTTTGAATCTGTCCCCTTTCAACTTTTCCGAATGCCTTGTTCTTTTATTATTCTTATCTACAATTTCAACGTGTCTTAAACGTATTTTTTCTGAATACTTTGAAAATTAAGGCATACTTTGCCTTTCTTATCTTTTGTGAACCTCATAGAACGTAGCGGTATTTGCAGTATAGAAGTGAGTTTTATGTTTTGTTTTTTTTTGGGATATCCACATTGAATTTGCATAAACTTGATTTGCATACACTGCCTCCATTTATATGCAAATTTCTTTCATGCCTATTTGTTGTGGATATCTTGAAAAGCTGACTGGCCGGGGCGACTCCAGGACTGACTGAGAAATACACTTTGAGGTCTTCTAGTCTCTTCTCGTACTACTTTTGGCGCAAACCCTCCTACCATTTTTGTTGCTTTTCTCTGAACCGCTTTGTCATCTTCTATCCTTGTCCAGATAGTCTCCAAAACACAATACTCTAAATGGGCCTCACCAACGACCTGTACTGGGGCATCAACACATTTCTTCTACTGGTTATGCCTGTGGCTGCAGCCACCATCTTGTCGCACTGTTTCGCCTTCAGATCCTCACACCATCAGCACGTGATTCCTCTCCCCCCCATCTGTGCATATCAGCCTCTCACTCCAGCACATAATAGCATTGAATTTTAGTTGCCAGATGTTGGAATCTTCTAACTTTGCAGTTTCTTGTTCATGTTTTCCTCTCCCTCAGTAGTGCCCACTCGGTTAACAAATGTTTTCATCCACAGAAAGGCAAACCTTACCTTTTGTTGATCCTTGCTCTGTATTTGACTTATAGAACAGTTATATAGAATGATTTTATATTGAAATCATTTTATTAAAGTATTTAAAAAACCTAACTATTCGAGGAGTGTGCAGGAAGGATCAGACAATTTGCAGGAACAGGGTGGAGATGGGGGCAGAGTTTGCGGGGACAGGAACAACTTTGTCTCTGTGTTCTCTAGCAGACCGGCCTATAATTTTCCACCCAAGATGATCATGACAGACCCACTACCTAAGATTACCCAAAAGTTCCATCAATTCGTCCTCTAGCCAGCAAAGCCTAATATTCTACCAAGTAAAGCACCGATGGATCTGAAAAGCTTTATAAAAGTCAGGCAACCCATGAGGACCTGGTGCTTTACTTAACTATAATCCTTTAATAGCCTCTCATCTCTATCCTTAACTTAAGCACCCAAGCCTTTCTTCTGTTGCAGTAAGCCCAGGATGCAGCAAATGACTCCTCTGAAGCATACAGCTTCTCGTGAAGCAGCGCCACAGTCGTCCACTCACTGTGCACCCACACTATCAATACAAGCTGGAACTATTCCTGCTTCTCCTCTCTCTCGAATACTGTGCCAAGGAGCTTGACTCATTATTTCCCACATAATGACGTCCCAAAGAATTGCAAGCATACCCAGCTTGCTGTACACTATATGCTTAACTCACCTACCTTCTGGTCCATTTTGGCAACTTGTTATCCCTCTCCTTAACCCTCCTTGCCACATAATTAATAACATAATATTCTGCTTATACCGCAGTTCTGTGAAGCTTTATGCGGTTTACAAAAGAGAAAGTTGTTGCAATTGAATAGAATAACTTAGTTTCCTAGACACTCGGTGAGCAAAATATGTTTTCAAATGTCTCCTGAAATCTAAATAGGTGCTGGAAGTCATGATTAAGAGATCTAAGTCTTTGTCCCAGGATGCTGACTGATAGGGTAAGAGACATTGGTGGAATTTTTTTGAATTTACGTCCTTTTACTGATGGAAAAAATGCAAATGGCATGTGAAGGTGAAAATGAACTCGTGAGCTACCTTGGGTAGCAAAACCACCTGAATTTGAACTTAATCTGAGCCTCCACTGGCAACCAGTGCAATTTGCAAAAGAAGGCAGTGACGTGGTCTGACTCTTTCACTTGAAAATTAGTCTCACCGCTGCATTTTGGACAATGCACAATCGCTGCAAGTTTTTCAATGTTCCTTCCAAGTAAACAGTATTACAGTAGTCCAATTGACTTGGGACCAGGGACTGAATGAGGGGATTGGACTTGTATACTGCCTTTTTGTGGCTACACATTCACAGGTACTTATTTTGTACCTGGGGCAATGGAGGATTAGGAAAAGTGCTGGGATTTAATCCCATAATCTCAGGGCGCTGAGGCACAGCTCTACCACTAGGACACTCCTCACCTCTCTCTAAGCAGCCCGCCTTTCACTTGGAGAAAGTCAGCCACAAGTCGGTGCAAAGCATTCGCTGCTGCTTTAACCACATCCACAAAAGTAGTTCTGCAGCAACGCAAAAGTAAATTGCCAAGTCGCGTTTTGCTTCTGAAAAGACTGTTCCATGCAAAAAGAAGTGTAGTGAGGGAAGGAGGCACGCGCAGCAGTGGTATTCTTCCTCATTACACCCCTGTGTTAGGTGCCATCGACTCATGCTCGAGTCATAACGACTTGTGGATCTAAAAAGAAATAGTTTTTGTGTCATCCAGCGTCGTCCCCATGGTTGCTCTCTTCGTCTGGTTCTTTTGATCTTCCCAAACGTGATGCCCTTCTCCAATGATCTTTCTTTTCTGATGATGTGACCATAATTAGACAGACGTAACTTCGTCATTTGGGCTTTGAATGACTTAACCGGTTTGATCTCTTCCAGAATCAATTTGTTCTTCTGGCAGTCCACAGCATGTCCAAAATCCCTTCTTCAGCACCAAAGCTCAAATGAGTCGGTCTCCTTTCCATAGTGTCCAGCTTTCGCATCCGTAACTGACCACTGAGTGCATGGACAAGTCTGATCTTCGTTTGGAGTGTTACCTCCTTACCTTTGAATACTTTGCCCAGTGCTAAAAGCTGTAGATTTCTTTTTCTGTGCTGAGTGCTATAACCCCTGCAGCCCCCCCCCCCCTTTTTTTTTTTTTTTTTTTTGCATACATGTTTCCTGCTAGTTTCTGCTATGCTTACAAAAGAGCCCAGGAGATTGAAATCCTTTATGAGATCAAGGTGAAGCACCCTTGTGTACTGCTTCAAAATCTTCGGCTGCGGCAAGCATCTCCTAGCTCAGGGGTGCATAACTCCAGCCCTCGAGGGCCATATCCAGTCGGGTTTTCAGGATTTCCCAGTGAATTTGTATGAGATCTATTTGTCTGCACTGCTTCCATTGTATGCATATTGATTAGGAAATCCTGAAGGCCGAAGTTGGGCACTCCCGTCCTAGCTGCTGCTTGTGCCAGGCTCTCTCTCCAATGTCCTTTTCTGGTCCCGTGACCAAGAAGTGACATCAGAAAGAGATCTGAGACTGGCACAAGCAGCAGTAGCTAGGAGATGCTCACTGCATCTGAAGATTTTGAAAAGGTGGGAGGGCAGAGAGGAAGAGGTACCTGCCAAAATGGTGCCCAGGGCAGTCGCCCCCTCCACCCCCATAGCTACACCACTGCACATAGAGGTTGGATATGCTAAACATCAACCAAACCCCGCTTTAACATGGAGGCAATGACCCTATTGGATTGAGGGCTGGATTCTCAAAACTTACCATGCCTTTAACAATGATCGCTAAACCACCTCCAGTTTCTCTGCCTAAAGCCGCGGGCAGCAGCTCCTACGCGTATCCTGTGGCTGAGCTGGAAGCCTTCCCTCTGACTTCAGAAGATGCTCCTCCCACATCAAAGGGAAGGCTTCCGGCTCAGCCGTGGGATGTGTTTGGGAGTTGCTGCCTGTGGCTTTGTGCAGAGAACCGACTGTGGCTGGATGGAAGAGGGAGCCAGCCAGAAGAAGGTAAACACCGCCGGAGGGAGGGAGAGGGGCACATTGGGACATGGAAGAGAGGGAGGTGCATTGGGACTCTGGAGGGAGCACAAACTTCAGACAAAGGATGGATGGAAGGAAGGCGGGATGGGGCATGAACTTGGAACTCAGAATGGAGGGGAGGGGAGCATAAGCCTAGTGAGGAAAAGTGATGCTGAGGTGGAGAAGAAGGAATAGAAAGGGAGAATTGGGTATCTGAATGAGGGGAAAAGACATGGTACACATGGGGATGAAGAAAGAAGCATTGTTGGGCATAGGGAGAGGGAGGGAATTATTTGAGGAGTGGGAGAGGAGTGAGGTAGAGATGCATGGGGAAGAAAAAGATGTTGGATGTGGTGGTGGAGAGGGAATAGTGGGATGGATGGAAGAAGGGCTTCAAGGAGGTGAAGGTGGGGAGAATACTAGGATCCGAGTAAGATACAAATTCAACTTAAGAACGGTTTAAACGGACTGCCTGTAAGAGCCACTCAGCTTAAACTGTACTGCAACCCATCCTCCTCCCTCTGAAACCTGAGGCACTACTTCATACTACAGTATATTATAAGATTTTGCTGAGAAAGCACTTCTCTCCTAATTACCTCCCATTGCTGATGAATCTTATATGACAACGCTAACTCCACCCTCAATTGCCAATAAAGAAGCAAAGCAAACCTTCCTCTTCAACTGGCTATTCAGGCTCTTAACATTAGGAAGTGTAAATCTCCACGTAATAGCACTGATGAATCCCACACAATGCTCATTATACTGAACGAGCCACCTCCCAGCCACACAGCTTACCAAAATGTTGCAGCAAAATTGTTCTGCAAAATATCAGGCTCCCAGTGTCGGCTTAAGACTTTACATTGTGCATTTTAGTTTTTTAATCGCTTATGGTGCTGTTTCCAATTGTGCAATCAACATTAGGTATAAGAATTTTTTAGCCACTTCTGTATGAAACTGCATTGATGTGGAATTCTCTGCCTTTGAAGATCCTTTCTTATGTTTTTGTAGTTAAGAACATAACATACTGAGACAGACTGAAGATCCATCAAGCCCAGTATCCTGTGTCTAACAGTAGCCAACCCAGGTCCCAAGTAGTAAAACTGATTTTATGCTGATTATCCTAGGAATAAGCAGTGGATTTCCTCAAGCCATCTCAATAATGGCCTATGGACATCTCTTTTAGGAAATTATCCAAACCTTTTTTAAACCCTGCTAGGCTAACTGATTTCACCACATTGCCTGGCAACAAATTCCAGAGTTTAATTACACGTTGTGTGACGAAGTATTTTCTCCAATTAGTAGCTTCATCGCATGCCCCCTAGTTCTAGTAGTTTTGGAAACAGTAAACAAGTGATTTCACATTACCCTTTCCACTCCCACTCATTATTTTAAAGACCTCTATTGTAGCCCCTCTGAGCTGTCTGTTCTCCAAGCTGAAGAGCCCTAGCCGCTTCAGCCTTTCCTCATAGGGAAAGTTGTCCCATCCCTTTTTATCATTTTCGTCACCCTTCTCTGTAAGAACATAAGAATAGCCTTACTGAATCAGACCAATGGTTCATCTGTCTTCACGGAGGCCAATCCAAGTCACAAGTACCTGGCAAAAACCTTGAGATATGTCAAGCAGAACTGCACAAGTATTCGAGGTGGGGCCGTACCATAGAGCGATCCAAGGGCATTATAACATTCTCATCTTTGTTTTCCATTCCTTTCCTGATAATTCCTAACATTCTCTTTGCTTTCTTAGCAGCTGCCGCACATTGAGCTGAGGGTTTCAACGTATCCTCAGTGATGACACCTAGATCCTTTTCCTGGGCAGCGACTCCTAATACAGAACCCAGAATCACATAGCTAGAGTTTGGATTCCTCTTTCCCATATGCATCACTTTGCACTTGCTCACATTAAACGTCATCTGCCATTTTGATGCTCACTCTCCTAGTCTCACGTTCAGAAGCTTATCTTTCATCTCTGGCTCATTTCAGGCTTTTTGTATGATTAATTTTTTAATTCCTGAGGCATGTATAATCAATAATGCTTTCCTTTCCCAGGTGTTCTTGTGCATTATGGCTTCCATACTTTCTGGCCATATAAAATACATGTAGATCACCTTTAAAAATAAGGTGCAATTATTCTTGGCCTCATTCAAATATTCATATTCCCATCCCCTCCCACCCTCTCTATATAGCTCCTTTTAAACCCCGGAGCCCAGTGTAATGAAGCGTGACTCTCTGCGCCAAGATGGCCACCCAGCGTACTGTTCATTGAAATGCAATGGGTCTGAAACCAGCTGCAAATGGTGCAGAGGACGCTTAGCCCTTAGTTATCTAGTAGCTCCCTTTCCTGAAGGATTTATGCCGACTGTCAGGCGCTAGAGAAGGAAGAGATGGGGCGATGAGCAGACGGGCTCCAGGTGACATCAACACATAGCAGCCATGACAGCATGGGGAGGTTTGTATTGCTGACATGCCGAATGTCATCTCTTCTGTCTCCATCCAGTAGATAAGAAAATATGAGTTGAAAATGTTGGGCATGAGGCATACAGTGCCCCCCTCTCGTAGATCCTCTACAAAATAATGCCCAGTACTATAAGCTCTATACTTTTTCTGTGCTGATTGCCATAACTCCCCCCCCCTTTTTAATTTTTTTGCATGCATGTTTGCATATAATTTGTTTACTGCATCAAGTGTGAATGTTTAGAACGCTGCTGTTTTTGTTCATTGAAGCCCAGCATCTCATCTACAGCGTTTTTACATTGCTCCTCTCCCCCAGCCCACATAGAAACATGGTGGTAGATAGAAAACTAGAAAAAAGCGGCAGAAAAGGGCTATAGCCCACCAAGTCTGCCCATTCCAAGTATCCGCCCCCCAGAATTCACTCCCTTAAAGATCCCACGTGAGTATCCCATTTTCTCTTAAAATCCGTCACGCTGCTGGCCTTTATCACCTGGAGTGGGAGTCTGTTCCAATGATCCACCACTCTTTTGGTGAAGAATTACTTTCTGGAGTCGCTATGAAACTTCCCTCCCCTGATCTTCAGCGGATGCCCTCTGGTGGTCGAGGGTCCCATGAGCCAGAAGATATCATCTTCTGACTCAATGTGTCCCGTGATGTACTTGTATGTTTCAATCATATCTCCCCGTTCTCTTCTTTCCTCAAGTGAGTACAGCCGCAATTTTTTTAGTCTTTCTTCATATGTGAGATCTTTGAGTCCCAAGACCATCCTGGTGGCCATTCGCTGAACCGACTCGATCCTCAGCATGTCCTCACAGTAGTGTGGTCTCCAGAACTGAACACAGTACTCCAAGTGAGGCCTCACCATGGATCTGTATAACGGCATCATAACTTCAGGTCATCCGCAGCACCCACTTCCTATATTCTCCCTATTGGCTGAGGCTCTTAACATTTGCATCTCCTCTCTCTATAGGCTAAGGTTCTTTATGACCTCACAATGCAGGTGTAGATCAGACATGTCAAACTCTGGCGTGGGGTACTAAAATTTGGCCCCCCAAACAATTCCCGCCATCGCCAAGATTTAGCCCGCCGATCCGTCCCTCCCTCCATCAGGTGCAGTGCAGCTCTGCCAATGTTAAAAAGAGTTGCGTCGAAATCAGAGCCCTGCCGCCGCCATAACATGTTCACTCGGCCGCGGTCCCATCCGTCAGAGGAGGGGGCAGGACCGAGGCAGAGGGAATATGCTACAGCAGCGGCAGGGCTCTGGTTTCGACATGGCTCCTTTTAATATTGGCGGAGCTGTGCTGCACCTGATGGAGGGAGGGACGGAACGGCGGGCTAAATCTTGGCGATGGCGGGAATTTGGCGGCTAAACTAATCTTCGCAAAAAGCAAATTTGACCACGTCTCCCCGCTTCTGTCTAAGCTTCACTGGCTCCCAGTAATCCTTAGAGTTCACTACAAATGCGCCTGCCTAACCTTCAAGTCTCTACACGGTATCCTGCCTCCCCTTTTTCCACTATCTTGGAACTCCTCTAATCCCAACACCACCAGATCCACTCAAAAATTCAAACTATCCTTCCCCTCTTTAAAAGGCATATCCCATGCAGGAAAACTAGGGACTTCCCTCTTCTTCAGGATCACCGAACTCTGGAACAATTTTACCACCCCGCTTTGGTGCCTGTCCTCCCTCCAACTCTTCCGAAAACATCTGAAAACTTGGCTTTTCTCCAAAATGCAATGACCTCTCCCTCATCGATTTACTAATTCCCTCTAAACCTCTCTTTCTAAGCCCTTCTACTTTTCATTGTAGTTTCTTTTCATACCAATTACTGTAAACCGTGCCGAGCTTTACTTCTGTGGAGATGATGCGGTATACAAACTTAAAGTTTAGTTTAGTTTAGACTCGACTCATGTACATTTATATTATGTAGGTATTTAAATGTCTCTATCGTATCTCCCCTCTCCCGCCTTTCCTCCAAAGTATTCAGATTGAGATCTTTAAGTCTACTCTGTCCCCATATGCCTTATGATGAAGACCACGCACCATTTTAGTAGCCTTCCTCTGGACCGACTCCATCCTTTTTTATATCTTTTTAAAGGTGCGGCCTCCAGAATTGTACACAATATTCTAAATGAGTAACAGTGCAGTCTCTGGTTCAGCAGTCATGTTTCACATGCGTTCTAGATGTTAGTCTTTGAAAATCTGATCTTAAAACATGAGAATCGGGTTCTAAATATGCCAAGAAGATACCTAATCTTCAAACCTTTCTCTTCAATTCCTGTCGATCCACTTTCTCTATAATTTAATATAGCAATTTACACTTCCCTGGCTATGAGCAATCCTGTGACTGAAGAACATCTTGAAGCTATCAAAGGTAATGGGCATTGTAGGTAGGGTTTCCAGACATCTTCTCTTTCTAGAAGACTGGGTGCCCGGACGGACTTTCCAAAACCCAGTAGTTTGTCTGGGGTTTGGAAAGCCCCAATCTCCCAGCTGTGTCTGGGCCTCTAAGCATGCTCAGAGACCCTCCAGACACGGCTCGGACGTCAGAAACTAAAGACAAGGCTTTGCATGGGGTGGGGCCATGTGTCCGGGTTTCTCTCCCTTCTGTGCAGCACATTCCACACATGAGCATAGCTGACCTGGAAGCTTTTCCTCTGATACATTTTCATTTTGCATAAGAGGGAAGGCTTCCAGGTCAGTCACAGTAGTGTGTGGGAGCTGCTGTTGGCGACTTGAAGAGAAGGTAAACTGGCCGGGAAGGTTGGAAGGGATGGAGACTGCCTTTTCAGCCATTTTGTAAGGCAGTTCTCGCATTCGTAAGTACAAGTCTGAGGTAAGTCACTTCCAACACGACAGAGGAAAGGCCTTCTGACGGCTTGTGCTGCTATTTTGGGGGAGGGAGGGGGTCTTGGTAGCTGAGGACAGCATCTGGTAAGTGAGGGTGGTCCAGGAGATGAGACCCCTGTGGAGGGAGGATAGACCAGGGGGGTGGGGGGGGAAGAGATGCACCAGAAGAGTTTGTGGGAGGAGTGTACAGGTTGAAGGGGAGATGGATGGATGCTGGAAAAGTTTTTTTGGGGGGAGGGTAGAGAAAGTGACCTAGACAAGAAAGGAGGGTGAGCAGGGAGGAACAGATGCTGGACCTATAAGTGGGGATGGGGGGGTGAGGTGGAAAGGGAGACAACTATTTTATAGTAGCTCTAAAGCAACCAGAAACTGCAATTGTCCATCTACCAATCCCCATGGGTATCGGATAACAGAGTTTATTGTACTTGGGACCTGGGTTGTCCACAGGATACTGGGCTTGATGGACCTTCTGTTCTGTCCCAGTCTTATGTAGGACTAAGTGGCATGTGATGAAGCTACTTAGTGGATTTAAAACAAACCAGAGAAAATATTTCTTCACCCAACTTGTAATTAAACTCTGGAATTTGTTGCCAGAGAATGTGATGAAAGCAGTTAGCTTAGCAGGGTTTTAAAAAGGCTTGGCTAATTTTCCTGAAGAAGTCCATAGGCCATTCTTGAGATGGCTTGGGGAAATCCAGTGTTTATTCCTAGGATAAGCAGCATATAATCTGTTTTACTCCGAGATCTTGCCAGGTACCCGTGACATAGGTTGAACAGAATATTGGGCTTGATGGACCTTTGGCCTATCCCAGTATGGCAACACTTGTGGTCTTATGAACTGCTTGCCCAAAAAGTAGGACAGGGCCAGGGTCTTTGTCACTTGTGTCTGATGCCTGCTTTGAACCCACCACTGGAACAAGGATTTGTAACATTCCGCCAAGGCTCTTTATTCCCTCGTGTGCCATTTTTTGCAAGAGGTTGAGGAAACGGGATGGATCCTAATTGTAAAATGCATAAAACCTGTTTCATCCTAAAGTGTTTGCCCAGGTGGTACCCGAAGCAAGGCGGGGGTCCTGCCATTAATAGCAACCGATGCTGATGCAATAAAAATGTGCTTGGTTCTGCAATCGTATGTGAGGCAGATCCACCCTTCTTTGCTTTTTACTTTTAATTTATTTAAATCATTCTGTATGTATTTTTAATGACTGAACCAAGATTTCCCAGCAAAAGCAGAATGAATTTCACTTATCAAAATAAGACCTTTCAAAAAGCCTCACACCCAATATTGGGAAGTGGGGAGGGAGAAATTCCTTAGGGATACTATAACCCCCTCCCTCCTCAGTCCCAACACATAGGTTGAATTAAATAGCACCGTAACATAGCTGCATCTGGCCTATGGTGGCCGAGAAGCTGCTTTTTCCCAGGTCCTGCCAGCTGAACTCATGGGCACTTCACTAGTCTGAAGGCCAGATGTCACCAGTGGGAATCGGAGGGGAAGGGACCCCCCTCCTAGACAAGGAGTAGGGGTACCCATTTTAGTCAAGTAGCATTTGTGTTAGGAAATGTAAACTAGAGAATGACAGGGGAACAAATTGTTCTCCTTCCCCGCGGGAACTCATTTTCCTGTCCCTGCCCCATTCCTGCAAGCTCCGTCCTCATCTGCACAAGCCTCAAACACCTTAAAATCATAAGTGTTGGAGGCTTGTGTGGTTAAGGCAGAGCTTAGAGGAATGGGACAGGGACAGGGGAAATTGAGTTCCTGCGGGGACAGGGAAAAATTTGTCCCAGTGTCATTGTCTAATTTAAACCTTAATGCGTTGGAGTTGTATCACTGTTTCAGACAGGGCATAAGTCTTTGCCTTTTAGCTGGGAATGTGTTCTTGCTTTGGGCACAGCTGCCTAGTAAAATTTCAGAACATGGGAGTTTTTACCCAAGTGAAGTAGGAATTTTTTTGATGGGAATGTGTTGGTGCCCTCTCACTTTCACGTTGTTTATAGCATGAATGTTTCTTATTGGTCATGCTTTACCTCTGGGTCTTTATTGGCAAAAGAATTTAGTATTTAAGCATTTGCTGAAGCAGTAGCTGTTTGCATACATTCCCCTAAGCCCCAGCCCTGTGTACCTGACTCTGAGAAGTTGGTCTGGGCTATTTAGGACGAGGAATGTGGACAATATTGTGGACCAGGAAGTTAAATAGATCTAAGTTGTTTTGCTAGAGAAAAGGTCTTAATAACATTAGTAAAATGGAGCAAAGATAAGGATCTTATTGCATGTCCTTCAAGTGCCGATCTTTAACCATTCAGCAGAAGTAAAGGGGTCTTTCCATCTGGGTTTTGGAGTTGGGAGAAGCTCCAAGAGAGCTATTGAGACCGATTGCATCTCGGAATCTGGGAATTAGCAGCTAGATTAAGTGAACTGCCAAGTTGGGTAGCCTAGCTCTGATTCTAGAGTGTGAATCCCTGGCTGGCTTTCGCCCACTGACTTCTCACTGCTAAGCTTGCCTAGAATATGAGCAGAACTTAACTGCTTAGCCTGGCTTGATCTAGTTAAATCCTTCCTTAGCCAGCTACATCCTTTTGCAATATTGACCAGCATGTACTAGAAGTAAACCTTTGCCCCAGGCATCTAAAACTCTGGACTGATGCCTTCATTTTATGACTTACAGGTATTTTGCCATCTCTTTATAGTGGTGTGGCATTTTGCTAGAAAAGTGAACGGTATGTTTTGGGTGAAAATAGATTTACGTCTAAAATCTACATTTTTACAGAAAGGGTGGTAGATGCGTGGAATAGTCTCCTAGTAGAGGTAGTGGAGACGGATACTGTATCTCAATTCAAGATAGATTGGGATAGGCACGTGGGATCTCTTAGGGACAGGAAAAGATAGTGGATGCTTTGCCATCATGTTTCTATGCTTGTGAGCCCTGTTCCAGCTGTGCAAATTTTCTAGGCAAACTGTCCAAATGTTTGGACAGAGCTATTGAAATGCACACACCAGTGCTAAAGTTCAAAGCAAAAAGGTGGACAGTCAACTTTGCAAGTTCTGGCTGCTGAACTAGAGGCAGAGATCTTCAGCTGGCAGGGCTTTGTTTATAAATGCTTATCAACACAACTAATATACTACTTTATCCTAAAGCAAAAAAAAAATAAAAAAATTTTTCTACCTTTGTTGTCTGGTTTCTGCTTTCCTCATCTTGACATTCTATTCCTTCCATCTACTGTCTGCCTTCTCTCTTCCTCTTCCTTATGGCATCTACTCTGTTTCTATGCCTCTACCAAAAACAGTCCACCTCTCCCTTCCATCTCTCCCTCCACCCCCCACCCCCAGGTGGTTTTTAGCATCTTTCTCCTCCTTTCCTCCCCTCAGATCTGGTATCTTGTTTCTCCAATACAGCATGTGATCTCTTTTTCTTTATCCCCTCCTATCCAGTATGTGTTCCCCTCCCCACTTCCTTCAGCATCTGTTCCACTCTCTCCCCTGCCCACTAACATAAAGCATCAGCTCCTCCCTCCCCGCCCCCTCTTTCCACTTCCCTTCAGTGCCCTTTGCACGGTCCAGCAGCCCCCTCCCTCCCAATCAGTGTGGTCTGAGCATCTCCCTCCCTGTTTCCCCTCACTTTCGCTGGTGTTTTCTTTTTTTCTGTCTCCAAGCGACCCAAGCCTTTTCTCAAGTTGCATGCGGCTGCCCTGAAACTTCTGTTTCCGGTTGTATCAGAGGAGAAGTTTCAGGCAGTTGCACATGACTTGTGAAAAGGCTCATGCCGCTTCAAGACAGAAAAATGAAAATCGCCAGGGAGGGAGGGAGATGCCCGGATCGGAAAGGAGGGGGCTGCTGGACCGTGCAATCGTGAGGGCTGATAAGTGAGGCAACATGCGCAAAATACTTAACTATGGGGACAAGGCCATTCACCGCCCCACAGGGCAGTGAATGGCCTTGTTCCCGTACCAGCAGCAACCAGTTTTTTCCTCCCCGTTTTGGCAGGTTACTGTCATTCTCTAATGTCTAGCTCTCCAGCCTCATCCTCCCAAGTTTACATTCCAGAAAATGTATCTCAAAGTGTAAAGCCCCCTTCAGTGCAGCTCTTGGCCCAACTTGGCTGGAGTCCCCCAAAGGCAATCTGTCAGTCCTTCACTTGGTTAGCGCTTGGTACCGCCACCTGGGGAAAAGTGTTAGCAGGTGAGTTCACCCTCTTCTCTTCCCCCCTCCCCCCAAGGAAAAATCCCTAAAACTTCCGAACAAGGTTGGCTAATAAACTGATTTATTTGAACTATGTACATAGGCTTAATCAATAAACCAATGGTCAGAAATGGCATGGCTGTGTACCTAGATCCGTCCTCATGGAAACTCTTAGTGGTAGGTGGGTGCTGTCCTTCCTGGTTTGTGGACTTGCCCTATGTCAGCCTCCTGGTGGTTATCCCCACAAGCTTTCTTCCCATTCATTAGATAACATAACATTTCACCCAAGTGTTTTGAGTGTTCGTCCCTGGATGCATGATTTCTATATGGAGTTCCCCCATCCCCTCTGCACACTTAGCCATGGAAACTTTCATACACTGGGTACAATCCTCCTGCAGTCAGGTAAGTGGCAGACGGAAACCCCTTTTCAGTCTTAACACAAAGATAATTGCTGGTTTCAAACCCACTGTTCACAAACACCTCTTTATAAGCTCTGTCAGAAACCAACTCCCGGGGGGGGGGGGGTGTGTGTGACAAAAGTTGATCCCTTAATCTCCCCACCTAGATAAATCCTTTTCTGATTCATGCCTGAGAAACTCTCCTGGCCCCCCTACTTGTTCTGTTGTGTGATTAGATTGTAAGCTCTATTGAGCAGGGACCTTTTCTTGAGTAGTTTAATGTACAGAAAGACCCCCCCCATCTTGTTTATAGGATATTGGGATTGGGTTTGGGAAGGTAGCAGTGGCAGAAGTTATACCGTAGGCCTATTGCAACAGGGGGTCTCACCTAGTTGACAAATAAGTGGGAATTCCTCCTCCAGAAGCAGATGGAGCCATCTCGGTAGAAAATGGTTTTCTGATCCCTGTTAATGGGTATCCTTAGTGAGCACTTTGGTAGAGTGGCTATAACTACTGTACCAATGGTATCTGACCCCGGCACACCTACATCATATGACTAGGAGCATATCCGTCGCTCAAGGCAATTTACAAAGAGAAGTGAGTGCAACGGAGAGAGGCAGAGAGAAGGGGGGAGGGGTTCTTTCATATTTGGTGGACCTGCCCTGGGGTCTGCTTATACTGGGATATGATTTTTACCCTGCTCTCGAAAATATGAGAACCATGTGGTGAAGGATAAGGGCTGAAGTCTCTTGAATATGAAACCAGACAGTGTCCCTGGGAAATACTATTAGAGACCAATCTATGGTTCTGACTGCTTATTGGAAACAGACCACAATACTTAATCACCAACAGGAATGACTAAAATAGCTTACATTTGCCGTACGTCCAGACTGATGGCCTTGAAACATAAAGATCTGGATGCCCTATGGTAAATGGAGTGAAACAAAGTAGATATGATCTTTTCTTGGCTGAGTATAACCTCCGTAGTGGTGGGGTTTCTAGTGGGAGAGGAGATTTAGGGGGACTGAAATGTTTTTCTAAGTGGAATTGTACCTAAAAATCAAGGTATAACTTGTGTAAGCTGTGTTCTTAATTGCAAATATCCAACAAAGGTTGGGTTTCTTTTTTTTAAATTTATTTATTTATTATTTTTTATTTAAATGAATGTCAATCTTTTTCTCAATATTTTTTTGTGGGGGGGGTATGTGTTCTATGTTCACTGAATCAGAGGTTTGAAGGTGCAGAAATTCATCAGAGAGCCACTATTGCTTCTGTCATAACAGGGGAGTTGTCTGCACTCCTCCCACTAGCAAGAACAGAGCGCTACTATTGGCTCTTCTAAAGACTCCTCCCACTAGCAAGAACAGAGCGCTACTATTGGCTCTTCTAAAGACTCCTCCCATTAGCAAGAACAGAGCGCTACTATTGGCTCTTCTAAAGACTCCTCCCACTAGCAAGAACAGAGTGCTACTATTGGCTCTTCTAAAGACTCCTCCCACTAGCAAGAACAGAGTGCTACTATTGGCTCTTTTGAAAGATTGTCTTGCCCTCCCACCCCTCCCAGCCTGAGAGCAGTAAAAAGGAAAATGTAATGTAATGTAATGTAATTTATTTCTTAGAGAACACTGGGTTAGAGAATGACAAGGGGACAAATTTTTCCCTAACCCCGCAGGAACTCATTTTATTTATTTAAAACATTTATAACTCGCATATCCAGCATCTATGTGGGTAATGATACATGCAAAATTAAAACAAAACAAAAAAATACAGCTTACAACCTGAAACCAGTGCCTTAAAAATAAGGCCAAATTGCCAAATTACACATTGCCCAGTCGTGAAAAGGCCAGTTGGGGGGGGGGGGGGGGGGAATAAGCTTTCAAACTTTTCCAGGATACCAAAAACTCAGAAATTAAGATGAATGGAATTCAATAATGGTCCAACCAAATGAAACATTCGGGATCATCCCGGCAAGTTCTTTTCCTGTCCCTGCCCCATTCCTGCAAGCTCTGTCCTCATCTGCACTTTAAAAATCCTAAGTGTTCAAGGCTTGTGCGGTTAAGACAGAGCTTACAGGAATGGGACAGGGACAATTCGTCTAGTGTGAGTGAGAAGGGGAAGTGAGTAGTTTGGAGTAGGGAGAAGCAGCTTCTCTCTGGTTAATAGTTTGGTGGGAGCTGGCAGAGTTCTCTAAGAACAGGATATAGAGGGAACCAAAGCAAAGGGCCTTCAAATGCTGGCTAGTAAGATAGTTTAAAAGACCCGACACAGGCCGTGTTTTGCTGCGCCATCTGCATCAGGGGTCTATAACATCAAAATTGGAGTATTTTTGGGAATGAAAATCTGGACCCATCCCATTCTGCCCCAGCCCTGCCCCTCTTAACCTGTTTGCTCGTCGGGACGGCATCTGCTCATGCGCTGGTGATGCCATGCACACGATATCACCGCATTATGTGCGCAGATGCTGTCCCGATTGTCCCTTGTTGTTAGAAGCTTTTCAAAACAAGGACAAAGTGCTGGGTTTTGAAAAGCCATCTGGACCCCTGGACTTGTCCTTGAAAAGGAGGACGTGTTTTGGGAAATCCAGACGTCTGCTATCCCTAATAAATATCCTTCTAGAGAAACCACTGTCTCTGTGATCTGGCATGAGGATTATGCCTTGTTGCTGAATTTCACTTAGGATTCCTTCTAAAAACACTAGGGATGATGATATTGATGATTGATGGAAATGAAATTAAGTCCTTCCCGACTTTTGTTCTATTATGCATATTATATCTATTTCTTTTTTATCTATTTGTTTAGTTTTCATTTAAAATTTCTTAGAATTCTATTGTTTAACTGTTTCTCTTTCCATTCTATTCATATGCCGTCCTCTACCTTTTCTTTTTTCCTCACTTCTAATGTTTATTTTTCTTTTTTACATTTCTATATTTGATTTAATTCTTAAAATTATTTTCTATTTAATTAGTTTCTTTCCATTACATTATTATTTTGGAACGTACGTTTTGTTTTTAACAGTATGGTATTGAGAGTTCAATGTATTCTTTTTAGGATGCTTCATATCTCATTTTTTCCTCTATCTTTATTTTCCTCTCTATTATTTTACTAATTTGTTTGTTCTTAGGTATTTTAGTTAGATTGTGAGCCTTCGGGACAGTAAGGGAATTTCAAAGTACCTATTCTTTATTTATTTATCTTATTTTTATTGTATCCTTTAATGTATATTTCTCTGTAACCTATATTACTTATAATTTTAATGCACCCTATTGTCTATTTTCTGTAAACCGCTTAGAATCCTAACGGAGTTTAGCGGTATATAAGAAATAAATTACATTACAAATTACATTACATTCTTGGCTCCTTTTGATCTATTTTATGATTGCCTTCAGTTTGATACTCGTAAGACCTGACGTATTTGTACTGTTTGACACGTGCACTTCATTTACCTATTGGGTTTCATTTATCATCTTTGCATGGCTTTCACATTTGATGTCTTTATTTATCAGTCTTCTTTGTTCTTTTAGTTGGTACAGTCTCTGCCGGCAACCCTTTTTAGGGCAAAACATGGCCATGTCAGACTTAATTATGCATTTTATGTATATTAATTTATTTCTGTGATGAATAAAATTATCTACGGGTCTTCGTGTGTATCCTGTAAGTTGCGGATCGTTTGCCCATTTTGTTTTCTTGGGTGTTTATAGTTTTACTAGTCATTAAGCATATTACATTAACGGGTGCTAGAATATATGTCTGTCTTTCTGTCTCTCCCTCCCGCTGTTTCTCTCTCTCTCTCCTAGGCCCCCTTTCTCTGTCTGTCTTTCTATCCCTCCTTTTCCCTGTGCAGCAGCATTTCCACCCCACTTCCCTGTGCAGCAGCAACAGCATTTCCCTCCTTCCCCCCCTCCACTTTCCTGTGCTGAAGCAGCAGCAGTATTTCCCTTCCCCTCTAGGTCCCTGTGCAGCAGTAGTAGCATTTTTCCCCACCCTCCCTTTTCTTCTCTTACCATGATCTGGCCTGCTCCGTTCAGCCCCTCCCCCTTCTTTTACTGTGTTCTGTCCTGTTTCGATCTGGCCTGCTCCATGCCCCTCCCTTACCTTATTGCGTTCCTGTGGCTGGAGTCCTCTTTGTCAGCCCCCCCTTCCTGTCCGGCGGGCTGGCCTGCTGCGGCCGAAGGGTTTTTTTAAAGTTAAAGTGCCTTGGCGGCTCCTCTCACGATCCCCGCCAGTGATGGAAGCCTTCTCCGATGCTGGTGTGGCTCGTGAGAGGAGCTTGACACCCCAGCTTTTAATTTTTGCTTGAGGAGGTGGAGATCAGGCAGGCCAGTCCTGGCGGCAACAGAGAGAGGGAGCGATATATGCGCGCATGCACACTCCTGCCGCCACAGACCTACTGATCAGAGATCATGGAACACGCAGGTAAGAGTGCGCATGTGCGGCTAGGGTTTTATTATATAGGATAGAAAGCTGGAGACTTGGACTCTGAGGGAACCTTCAAAATCTTAACATTCTGCAAACAATTAAACTTATTTTCAAAAGCATTTTTGTGAACTATCTACATCAATGTCCCTGCCTGAAACTTAGACCTGTGTATTGGAAGACATCGTTCTCGAGTGCGGTCCTTTATTCGTGATTTTATTGTATGCAAGAGTTGTTTGGAATCTGCCAAGAATTTTTATATTATGTGGAGTACAAATGACTTACAATAACCCAAAGTTGCTAGCTTTAGCGGGTCAGAGGGATGGCATTCCTTCAAGCATATGAATATATGCCCTGCTGTTGCCATTAAGACCAGTTTGATTCAAGCATACAACAAACTGTGCAATGGAAGTAAACTGCAGAAAAGTGCACCTGAGGACCCACTGTCTGAATATTTGCACTCGTGTCTTAAATCCAGATGGTCAAATCAGGCTCTCAAAAGTGGCATAATATTGAACAGTCTGGTTTGGTGTGAAATGTGATTGGAGTGGGCTACTGAGCTGTATTTTCGTCCCACAGTGCGCTTCAGGGATCGCCAAGGACTGGTGAAGCCACAGGATGTCGACAAGCTTTCCACTTTGGTTACTGAGAAGATCAAGGGTCATCTGTCTGCAAAGGTAATATGACCCCAGGTGTTGACTTCAGCTGGTTTTCCTGCTTTGGAACAGATCTACCTAATGTAGGAAGAGTGCTAGGGTCTCTTTAAAAAAAATAAAAGCCTTCCACTTGCCTGTCTTGTCTCTGTAGTAGATAAAGAAATAGTGCAGTTTTATCTGCAGACAGGCTGAGCAGTAATGGAAGCCCCAATTTCTTGAATTTACTGACTTCAAAAGAGCTTGTAAGACTTTTGTTTCATGGGAAGTTGTGTATAGGTGTTGAACTATCAATCAAGACCTTCTTTAAATAAAAAAAGCAAGGGCTTGAATCATGTCATCTAAATGTGTACCCCAAAATGTTTACAATATTGTAAATATTAACCTACAGAAAAACATACTGCAGTTAAGTCACATCTTAACCCAGTGGTCTCAAACTTGTGGCCTGGGGGCCACATGTGGCCCGCCAGGTACTATTTTGCGGCCCGCAGCCTCTACTAGTGCTGCTCGCTCTTTTCAGTGTCCTCTGGCTTCCCCCTGGCCTCCCACTCTTACCTTCAGAAAATTACCGTGGCCTGCAGAGAGGATTGCCGGTGCTGCAGCGATCCTTGCAGGCTGCCGTGGTCCTCGGCAGCATGTTCCCTCTGCCGCAATCCTGCCCCTGACGTCAGAGGAGGGGTGGGACTGCAGCAGAGGGAACATGTTGCGGAGGCCTATGGCAGTCTGCAAGGAACATTACAGCACCGGTGATCCTCTCTGCAGGCTGCGTTAATTAGCTGAAACTAAGACTGGGAGGCCAGGGGGGAAGCTGGAGGACGCTGCAAAGAAGTGGGGAACATGCAGGCCTTCAGGGGAGAGGGGGGAAGATTTATAAACTATAAGGAGTTTTACCTCATGCAAAATTGTCATTTCTTTAATAAGACATTAACTATTTTTTCTGCGGCCCTCCAAATACCTACAAATCTAAAATGCGAAACCTGCAAAGGGTTTGAGTTTGAGACCTCTGTCTTAACCCAATTTAACTCAGTTTTCCATATGAGTGTCCCCAACTCCTTGATGCCATGGATTTGCTGCTCATGAATTGTACCCCTCAATCGTACAGCAACCTCGATGCCATCTAACCCCAAGGATGCATGCAAACTGCTATTCTGAGCTGAAAATGCTCGTAAAGTGCGATGGTTCTTTGACTGTCATTAATGAAGTGCTGGTCAGTATTGTGATCCAGGAGGACCAGGAGTTATAGGGGTGGCTGCTGGAGGAGGGCGGGAAAGAGAGAAATGACCAGGCCCCTGCACTACAAGGTGTAGCTGTGGGTGTTGGTGCTAGTGGGTCACCAGCTCTTGATTACAGGTTTCCGTACAAGCCCTGGTCTGAAGACCTCTCAGTGCTCTTGCAATTGTGCATGGGAGTATGAAGAGCAGCTTTGTCTTTCATGAACGTACTCAGGTAAGGTTAGACTCAATTAGGGCATTGGTCTTTGACCTAAGGGCTGCCTAGTGAGCGGCCTGCTGGACATTATGGACCACTGGTCTGACCCAGCAGCAGCAGTTCTTATGTTCTTATAAGCCCACATTTAACTATAAAATGAAACTCTTACAGCTCAACTGATTAAGATTTGGCTTCTTCAACCCCTAAGTGATTTTCAGTTGGTGAGCCTGGGACCCTTATTAGAGAGAGTTAGTTATCATCATACCAGTATAAGTCTGGCTGTGGTGAAATGCCCAGCAGTCTGGAAACCAGTTCTGATCAGGATAGATCTGCCTGTAGTCCGACTCGAGACGGTCCTTCTGTTCAGTGAGAAAGGCTGCTGTGTTCTGTGATCACGCCCAGCCATGCTCTGGCCTTTCAGAAAAATGAATTCTCATTGTAGATTCATTTCTGCTTTAAATGTCGAGTTTCTGAAATGTGCTGTGGAAATGGTTAGTCACGAAGAGGGAAGGGACTGATGGATCTTCAGTCTGAGATGGCTTTCTGCACCATGTGATACGAGGGGCGTTCAATGTATTTACCTCAGTAGGAAAGTAAAGAGTTTTCAAAAAAAAAAAAATTTATTTTTCAATATAGTCCCCTGATAGCACCATACAATTCATCCACTTTTCCTGCAATGACTTTAACCCCTTTGAAAGGAATTCTTCTGTTTGACCTTCAAATCAGGATGTCACAGCTTTCTTGACGTCTTCATCACTTGAAAACCGCTGTCCACAGAGAGATTCTTCGAAACTTGGAACAGGAAATAATCTGAGGGAGCCAGGTCAGCTGCTGAAACCCACATTCTTGGATGGCAGCCTACGATTGTCATGACAACTACGCTGGTGCATTGTCGTGAAGAAGCGACACACCTGCTGTTGGATGTCCTCATCTTTTCTCCTTGATTGATTCCCGCAAAGTGATCATTGTGTTCCAGGTTGTGGTTGTCTTGTGTGCCATGAACTCCAGAAGCAAAAGTCCTTCATCCCAGTAGACAGTTGCCATGACTTTGCCTGCAGATTTTTCAGTCTTGAACTTTTTTGGGCTGGGAGATGACATGCGCTTCCACTGCATTGATTCCATTTTGGACTCGGGATCTCTGTGATAGATCCAAGTCATCTCCAATCACCAAACGATGAAAAAAATTCACTTGGTCTTCACGGAACGTCTCCAAGTTTTCCTGACAGCACTGGAGCCTCGTGGCCTTCTGACAATGGCGTCAGCATTCTTGGAACCCATCTTGCACTAACCTTGGACATGCCCAACTTTTCATGAATTATTTTCCAAACGCTACTTGCTGAGATACCCATTCGTCTGACACAATTAAATCTTCAACTTTCTTGCACATTTTGTGGAAGTTGTTCCCACAGGCTGTGTGAGGGTCATCTTCAATGGACTCTCTATTCCACTTAAACTGCTTACTCCAAAATTTTATGATGGGGCAGTTTTGCCATAAACTGCAGTCATGTGTTCCTGGATCTCCTTTGACTTTTTCTATTTTGTGAGAAATTTTATCACTGAACGGTGCTCCGAAATCTAGCAGTTTACTCTCCTGATATCCTGTCTCTTGGAATGTTAGACTTGCACCGAGCCGCAGTTGTGATCATGTCTCAAGGTTACTCATGCACAGACTTTGTTTCAACACGCTACTTGTTCATACTCGGGTAGATAAATTATTGAACGCCCCTTGTAGCTCAAGATTCCCTCCCCCTGCCCCTTCCAAAGAGAATGGCCTAGTGTTGCTATTATCTGATTCAGCCCCCTTTACAATCCTGCAGTCTGGCAGAAACGGAGGCTCTCGTGTAGCTGGGTCTGTCTGGCAGACTGTGGCAGGGACTTAGCAAATAGGACTGTTCAAAGCTAGATTTTAAGAGGGGGGATTTCTCTTCCTAAGAGGATGGAGTGCAGAGAAGGAAGGACCTGTCCTGGGAAGAGATTTCAGTGCTCCTCAGTTGGCAGATGGGATATGGTGGGTTAAATCCACACTGGTCTCTCCTCTGACATCTACTCACGGTTTCCTTTATTACAGAAAAGTACTGAGTTTCCAGTGCTGACGTTCTCACATTCTAGTCATGGACTGAGGAGAAGGAAGAGAGACTGGGTGATCCCCCCTATCAGTGTGTCGGAAAACGAGAGGGGTACCTTCCCCAAAATCCTGGTTCAGGTAAGTGGAGTGCCGGGGATTCCTCTGGCTACCCTCTCCCTCTTAATGTGCAAATGGCCTCTTTCATGGTATGAGCTGCTTTTGAATCTCATTTCATTTTGAATAGTCATTGGTCAAGCATCTGAGTCGTTTATAGCTCTCTGAACTGATGCCTGCTCTTCAGCTGTCTGTGCTGTATTCATTGGATCCTCTCCCAGCCTTTAAGGGCTGCATGTGGTTCTGACCACAAAGGAGAACGGGCCAGAGGAAGTGGCAGGTCACATCATCTGCTGCCAACTTTTCCTACCAAGTGGAAGATATCGCTGGGCTTTAGCATCCTTTCTCCCCACCCCAATGCCTTAACTTTTACCGAGGCAAAAGTCTCCACTATGCCGGGTCTACTTGTGCCTTTTAAGTGCCCTGGCTCTGTTTGCATCAATTAGTATGATGCATGCATGGTTGGGGGGGGGGGGGGGTGTTGTGGCTATTGGAACAGCAGCTCTTGATTTAAATTCCTAGGAAAAGAAATTCAGACGTTTCCTAACATTCACTTTCCTCATTTAACTGTCTCTTTAAATGTGACAGTCTTGACTGCTTTGTCTGCCCTGTTTTCAGGACTATCTGAAGTGAACGTTCATATTTCCATCAAAGCTGCTCAGTAAACAGCTCCAAATTGACTTCAGCAGTGAACAGGCCTCTTCCTTTCTCAATGCCAGTGAGAAGTTCTCTCCTGGGCCGCTTCATTGAAACTGGATTTATGGCACAGATTTGAAAGGTGGGGCAGGGGGGAGTGACACACACAGGAGGCCTAAAGGAAGGAGAGATGGTACAGAGTTGAATTTAAATGAAACTATGGACCGTTCGGCCATGTACAACCCCGTCCTCTTCCTTAGAGATCTATTTATTTGTCCCAAGATTTCTTGAATTCACCTCTCTTTGAAGTAGCATTTTTCCCTGTTACTTCTGAACCTCTCCCTTTTCACCTTCATACTTTCCTTTCAATTGATGGCTCCTGCATCCCCCCCCCCCCAGGGGCTCTGCTCTTTTCCCACTTTGTGGCTGATAGAGTGGCCTGCTATAGCGGCCTTCCTCTTCAGAGGGGAGTGGTGTGGAGCAGCTCCAGCTGTCGCCCCTAGTTGGCAACCCAGAGGGGGCTCTGGCTGCTGTGGAGGAGGGACTTTGCTGGGGGGGGTGTATGTATAGCCGTCTTTCATTTGTAGTTCATTTTTAAGGTGCTTGTAGACATGAGTAATTCATGTGCCTCCCTCTTTGACAAACCCCTTTAAAAAAAGGTTGAGGATGAAAAGCAGAACTAGATTGAATTCACCTAATGGTATGATTGCAATGTATAAACCCAAGAAGCCTTTCTTATTGCAGTGTAAGATAATTTGTGGGTTTATTAAAAAATAGAGTTCCCGAAATTGTCTACTAATCAAATTCTCTACTCGTTCAATGAAAGACAGATTGGATTTGTCTAACTTAATGTCTGGTAAAACCACAGAGCTAGGGATGCCACAGTCTGTTGGATCCGACCATCTGATATGTCTTTCAGTCTCTACATTTACCCCCAGTGAGATCAGATCCCTCGGTCTGTCGTTATCAAATTCCTTCTACCACTTATGCTATCTTTTCCCAAAATCAAAAGGCCAAAAGCAGTTTCTCGCATCAGAATACAATGTTAATCTCTGGCCAGTCTGGCTGTTTTTCCCACTGAAATTTGAGCTGGATTGGGAGCAGGCCCTCTCTGGATCCTGTAGGGTTGAATCTACAAAAGTGGTTGTCCTATTGTGTCCCTGGAAGAACCACCAAGTGGCTCACAAGTTAATCACATGACAGACAACACAAATCACTTTATTGCCAAGCACCCACCCGTCTCGCCTCCTGCCACTGCAAGAACACTCTTCTGTGGTCTCAGCCACGTGATGTGGGAACACACTGCTATCTTGGGAAAGAGGGCTGTTTTTAATTGTACCGTACCTAGAAAAATCAGGTCTTGGCTTGGTGGCTTATAAATTTAATTCAGCCTTCTGCGGCAGGACCAGAGGAGAGATGATTTTGGGTAATGGAGCTCCTACTCACTAGGGTGAATTTAAGCCTCGAGAGGAGGCAGGAGGGACTCGCTCTCTGTAGCCAGTTCAGCAGTGATGTGTATTTTTTTTTTCTCTCTGTTTAGATCAGATCCAACAAGGACAAACAGACAAAGATTTTTTATAGCATCACAGGACAAGGTGCTGACACCCCCCCTGAAGGAGTCTTCATTATCGAAAGATTAACGGGTGTCATCTATGTGACACGGCCACTGGACAGAGAGGAGATGAGCAAATACACGGTGAGTTGGTGTTATAGGAGATGGGAACTTGCAAGAAAGCTAATAATGCATTGAGGGACTTCAGCTGTGCACGTTTCAGTGTCGGCTTTTTTTTAAAGGTGTGAAGTGACACCTTTTAGCGCTTTGGTGGTATTTGGCATGCCCAGAAGGAAGGGTAATATAGAAATAATACTTGGGGTTGGCAGTGGTACAGAGTATTCCCCTATCTCTGTGTAAAACCTTCAGCCTCGTACCCCCTCTGGTTTTCAGGCCTTTAGCCCACCTCTGAGATTTTGGTATTAAATCATGATCCCGCCAACATCCAGTAGCGTGCATAATTGTATAGCACACTTTAATACTGAGCTTTGAAAAGTGTCTAGACAGGTAAACGGAGTGTGAACAATTGCCACCCTACAGGTAAAGGATGTACTGATGGCTCTTGCACTTTTTGTAACGGAACTATTTTCTTATTCTGGCTGCTTGCTTCTGCCCTAGACAGCCACCTGATTGACCTTGTAGGTTGAGCCAGCCACTCTCGCAAGAACAGTCCACAGCACGTTTCCAAGATGCCTTTGCTTAAAGCAGAGGATCGCAAGCTTCAAAGCTGTAGACCTATAATCCATCCAAGCTACCAACAAACTTCATGACGGGTTGGATCTGGTGGTGATCTTCAGACTGGCTGAGGCTCTACTATAGAGATAGTATTCACAACCCTTAGAGCAGGGGTGCTCAACCCAGCGCTTGGAATACACCAACCAGTCAGGTTTTCAGGATACTCAGTGAATGTGCATGAGAGAAAGAAGCACATGCACGTTATTTAAAAATACTATTGTGGAAGTCCAGACCAGATGTATTCCATGCATTAACAAAGGTAGAAAGAAGAGCTGGCATAGTTTCAGTGATAGATTACTCATCCCTTACTGCTCTCTGAGAACACTACAATCCAGTAATCAATTTCTCTTAAAACGTTTCTTCTATGACACCACTCGGAAACAGATCTTTTCAGTTACTGCCCTTACCCTTTGGAACTCGCTTCCTCTACACTTACGGCAAGAGAAACATCTTGATAAATTTAAAACAAATATAAAAACATTCTTATTTAGGGATGCATATGATCGGTGACATTACCCCTCTGAGACTCCAATAAAGAAAGAGCATAACTTCCCCCCCTCTTTCAAACACCCCTGTGTTGTCCATCATTCTTTCTTATTACAATTGTAGTTCAGCCTTCCTTTCCATTTGTTCCTGTATGTTTTGTAATGTTTTTGTCTTCATCATACTCTGCACCCCCCCCCCCAAGTTTTTAACTATTTTTGCTCTAGTTTTGTACACCACTTAGACCAGGGGTGTCAAAGTCCCTCCTTGAGGGCCGCAATCCAGTCGGGTTTTCAGGATTTCCCCAATGAATATGCATGAGATCTATTAGCATACAATGAAAGCAGTGCATGCAAATGGATCTCGTGTATATTCATTGGGGAAATCCTGAAAACCCAACTGGATTGCGGCCCTCGAGGAGGGACTTCGACATCCCTGACTTAGACAGTTATTTTAAGTGGTACAGTATATCAAATTTTAATAAAGCTTGAAACTTAAAGGTGAAGTGAAAAAGGCTATTGGAACCAAAAGAACATCCTTCAAAGACTAGAAAAGGTTCCAAATGAAGAAAAGAAGCAACATAGGCATTGGCAAGTTAGATGCAAAGCATTGATAAAGAATTTGAAGAGAAACTTGCCAAGAGGCAAAAACTCATAGTAACAATTTTTTAGGTATATCAGAAGCAGAAACCTGTGGGACCATTGGATTATTAAGGAGCAAAAGGGGCACTCGGAGAGGATAAGGTCATAGTAGAGAGATTGAATAAATTATTTGTTTCAGTCTTTAGGGAAGATATAAGATTTACCTAAACCAGAAATGTTTTTCAAGGGCGATAATTGGAAGAACTGAAAAATCTTGAAGAACCTGGAAGACGTACTGACCCAATTCAATAAGTTAGAATGATAAAATCACCTGGACCGGATGGTATACATCCCAGGGTACTGAAAACTCAAAACATGAAATTGCTGATATGCTATTAGTGGTCTGTAATAGAGAATGACACGGTGGCTGTTACCCGCCAAACGGTGAGGGGGGGGGAAGTGCTCACTGTGGGTACAGGGACAAGGCCATCCGCCGTCCCATGGAGCGGTGAATGGCCTTGTCTCCGCAGTTAAGGGAGGGAACGCATGTGGTCACCTCCCTCCTCACCGGCCAAGTCTATCTTCTGTATCTTCCTCCCCCTTACCTTCACGGCGCGTTTTAAGTTTAGAGAGCAACTTGCTAAAGCTGCTGGAGTCTGCCTGCAGTCGCATGCATCTATGGGTGGAAGCTTCTCCTCTGATGCAACCAGCGAAAGATTAGAGAAACTGGGCCTCTTCTCCTTTGAACAGAGGAAATTGAGAGGGGGGCATGATCGAAACATTCAAGATACTGAAGGGAATATCCTTAGTAGATAAGGACAAGGTAGGGAGAACGAGAGGGCACTGTAAAATTGAAAGGGGATAGATTCCGTACGGACATAAGGAAGTTCTTCTTAACCCAGAGAGTGGTAGAAAACTGGAACTCTCTTCCGGAGTCTATCATAGGGGAAAACACCCTCCAGGGATTCAAGACAAAGTTAGACAAGTTCCTGCTGAACCAGTCTCAGTTAAGCATTGGTCTTTGATCAGAGGGCCGCCGTGTGAGCGGACTGCTGGGCACGATGGCCCACTGGTTTGACCCAGCAGTGGCAATTCTTATAAGGAAGGAATAAGCTAAATATTACAGTACTGAGGCTTGTATGGATGCTGCGGGGATAGTAGTTGTGGTGACAGGGACATTGGTCGCGGGGATGGGGACAAATTTTCCCTGTGTCATTCTCTAGTCTGCAACTTATCACTAAAATTGTCTGTAGTACCTGAAGGCTGGAGGTGGCTAAAGTTAATGCCAGTTTTTAAAAAGAGTTCTAGGGGTGATATGAGAAATTAGACTGGTAAGCCTGACTTCAGTGCTGGGCAAAATAGTTTAATCTAATATATATATATAATGGAAGACATAGACAAACATTGGTGTTACGTTGGTCTATCTCCAGTCTTAAGGCACCGTGAATAAATTACCCAATCAGCAATCATGTTTTGAGTTTTCAGTTCCCTGGGGTATATACCATCCAGTCCAGGTGATCTATCACTCTCTTAACTTGTAGATTTGGCTCAGTAGGTCTTCCAGGTTTACCAAGATTTTCTTTCAGTTCCTTTGTATTGTCGCTCTTGAGAACCATTTCTAGTCTATGTAGATCTCTAACATCTTCACTAAAGACCAAAGCAAAGAATTCATTGTCTTTCCGCTATGGCTTTATCCTCCCTAAGTGCCTCTTTTGCTCCTTGATGGCCCTATGTATTCCTTCACAGGCTTTCTACTGCTGATGTCCTTGACAAAGTTGAGTTTTTGCCTCTTCTGGCAACTTTCTCTTCATATTCTTTTCGCCTTTATCAATGATTTGCATCGAACTTGCCAGTGCTTAGGTTGATTTTTGTTTTCTTAGGAACATAAGAATAGCCTTACTGGTTCAGACCAGTTGCCCATCTTCATGGTGGCCAAAACCCCAAATACACTTCTCCATCTCTGTTCGCGGGGGTTAGGGGCAGAGCTGGCCCACGAATAGGGAAAATTAACAAATAACTTTTGGGCCGGCTCTGACCCCGCCCCCAGACCTTACCTGGTGGTCTAGCGGTGAAGCGGGGCAGGAGTGATCTTCCTACACTCCTGCCCTGTGCAGAGCTGTGCTGTGACTTCCCTGTTGTAGTCTCGTGAGACCACAGGATCTCACAGCTTGGCTCTGCTAGGGGCAGAAGTGTAGGAAGATCGCTCCTGCCCCACGTCACCACCAGATAAGGTCCATGCTCCTGGGGCGGCTGCTCGCCTCCCTTCTCACCCGATCCAAGTCCCAGGGCCATTTTTTTTTTAATGCGGGCTGCCAACGGGCTAGTGAGAAAAATTTGTGAATAATCAAAATTGCAAATAGGGAGGGGAAAGTGTAGTAACATTCCATGCTAGCGATCCAGGGCAAGCAGTGACTTCCCCCATGTCTATCAATAACAGACTAAGGACTTTTCTTCCAGGAACTTGTCCAAACCTATTTTAAAACCAGCTATGTCAACTGCTCTTACCACATCCTCTGGTAATGCGTTCCAGAGCTTAGCTATTCTCTGAATGAAAGTGTGTTTCCTCCTGTTGGTTTTAAAAGTATTTCCCTGTCGAGTCACTAATTTTGTGTGTCCTTTTTTTCCATTCTTTGAAGGATGTTTTGGCTTTAATAATCTTTCATTTCCCCTTTTAACTATGTTAGCTGTTTGCTCTTTCCACCTTTAATATGTGGAATACTTCTGGTCTGGGCTTTCAAGATGGTAATTTTAAACATCCATGGCTGATTTAAAGTCCTAACCTTTGTGGTTGATCCTTTTAGCTTTTTTTTTTTTTTTTTTTTTAAATAATTTTCCTCATTTTATCAGTCGCCTGAATGTTGCTAGAGTAGATTTCCTTAAACTTCACTCCAGATATTAGCTCAGATTTGATTGTTATGATTCCTGTTTCCCAGTGGACCCGACACTGATGACTCTTGTACTAAGGACTAAATCTAAAATGGCTCTCGTGTTTGTTCTTGAGCCCACCGGGACAGATGGGGGAAAAAATGCTTGAAGTACCTGCTTTCATTGTGGGTAATAAGCAATTCCCTTGTCCTGGGACTAGTTGCTCCAAGTAAGTAGTTATTTAATAGGTCTAGGGACTTTACTTCCCGAGCGCTCCAGGTATAACAAAAGTCAAGGGTGTTGGTGTAGCTGGCAGGAGCTCTTGTTTTGCTTTGATCACTGTCTTCCCCCCAGAAGCTGCTGCCCTACATGACTGGTAAGTCTTGTGTAATGCCAGGCCAGCCCTGCTTCTGCACATTCTTTATACCCTCCATCCCTGCACGCTGAGACCCTTCTGGCCCTAATCCCTTTC
The DNA here is from genome assembly GCF_902459505.1 of Geotrypetes seraphini. Classification (NCBI taxonomy): domain Eukaryota; kingdom Metazoa; phylum Chordata; class Amphibia; order Gymnophiona; family Dermophiidae; genus Geotrypetes; species Geotrypetes seraphini. Next base: position 6,419,541 of record NC_047087.1, on the reverse strand, counting down.
TCACCTGCTGCCTTCTCCCACCTCCAACACTCAATCCCTCCTACCTGCCCAGCATAGTTGCATTTACTGCATAGCAGCAGGACGGTAGTTCAAGTGGTGCAGTGAGCATAGCAGACACCAGGAGCCGTTGTACTCCTGCGCCCTCCTCCCTGGACTCCTGGGCCCCCACACCATACTCGTGCCCTCCCTTCCCTCCCCTGTACCTCTTTAAATATTCGCCAGCATGAGCAGCTTCTCCTGCCTGCTGCTCACGCTGGTATTGGCTTTGACATTCCCTCTGACGTCAGTTACTGGTTCTGCGACCCGGAAGTGATTTCAGAGGGGGCCAGGCCAGCGCAAGCAGCAGGCTAGAGTAGTTGCTCACAATGGTGAAAATTTTAGAGATATAGGGGGTGGCGGGGAAGAGAGGGCACAAACATGGCATGGGGAGGCAGAGGTATCGGCGCCCAAAGCGGTCCTCCCCCCTTACTATGCCACTGCGTAGTTCTCTGCTCTGCCTGCCTTATGCTGGTTATGGCTGCTGATACCTCATAAGAGTTGACATTAGAGAACCTAAGAATAACCTTACTGGGTCAGACCAATGGTCCATCAAGCCCAGTAGTTCGTTCTCACGATGGTCACTAGTACCTGGCCAAAACCCAAGGAGTAGCAATATTCCATGCTACCGATTAGAAAATGACACGGTGGTTGTTACCCGTGGCTAGCCGCGGGTAATCCACCGAAACGGGGAAGAAAAAATAGTGGTCCATTCACCGCCCTGTGGAGCGGTGAATGGTCTTGTCTCCGCAGTGAGGCAATCACGGATCGCGCGGTCCATCAGCCCCACCCGCCCAATCGCAGCGTTCCACCATTTCCCTCCTTCCACCTCACCTTATATGCAGAGTTTGCCGGCTTTCTTTTTCGCCTAATCGCACACTTTCAAAAAGCCGCGCATGCGGGTCTGCTGGAGTTGATCAATCTTTTCCTCTCCTGCAACTTCCTGTTTTCGGTTGCGTCAGAGGAGAAGATTGAACAGAGCAGCTGCGCGTGCGATTGGGCGAAAAAGAAAGCCGGTAAACTTGGCATCTAAGGTGAGGTGGAGGGAGATGACGGAACGCTGCATTTGGGCGGGAGGAGGCTGCTGGACTCGAGCATGTTCCTGGCTCACATTAGGAAGGAGGGAGTGAAAGGGAAAGAGATTCTGGGCCAAGGGGATGAAGAGGGAGAGAAAGAAACCCACAGCAGGATAGAAAGGGGAGGACAGGCAGGTGAGCCAGATGCTGGAAGCAGGGGGGGGGGAAGAAAGACAGAAAAATGCTAGATGGGGTTGAAGAGAAGAGACACATTGGTGTGGAAGAGGAAGAGAGGGGAAATCTGGACACAGGAAGGTAACAGAAACAGGGGAAATTATGTGCATGGGGGCAAGGGGACATACATGCCATGGGGATGGTATATGGACATGGGGGAGGGGGGTGGGCAATGCCAGATACATAGGGGAAATATTAGAAATGGGGAAAATAGGAATACAGAAGCGAAATTGTTTGGGGACCGAGCTTGCAGGCTCCAGCGGCTTGCACAAATTACATTGTAACATGCCACGAAAGTAAGAGGGAGGGAGGGAGGGAGGGAGGTAGGCCGCGCGAGAGGAGCTAAAGGGCGGTAGAAAGGAACAGATGGTGAAGAAGGGAGGGAAGTATGGTGGTAGAAAGGAATAGAGCAGACATTGAAGGAGGGTGGAGAGGAGCAGACCCTGGAAGGGACCCTGGAAGGGAAGACAGATGTCAGACTATGGGGGAGCGGAGGGAAGAAGATGGGTGCCAGACCAATTGGGGGGGGGGGTGAAGGGAGAGGCACAGTAACCGAACAAATGGAAGACGCAGAAAGAAGATACACAGTGGATGGAAGGAATTGAATGAGAAGATGAGGAAAGCAGAAACCAGACAATAAAGGTAGAAAAAAATTCTATTTATTTTATTTTATTTTTTTGCTTTAGGATAAAGTAATATATTAGTTGTGTTTTTAAAAATTTATAAACAAAGCTCTGCCAGCTGAATCTTTCTCTAGTTCAGCAGCCAGAACTTTGATTTATAAGGAAGGCATAAGCTAAATATTGCAGTACTGAGGCTTATATGGATGCTGGGGGGAAGGGGACGGGGCGGTGAAGGGGGTAACGGTGACGGGGGGGGGAGTGACGGTGACAGGGCGGTGAAGGGGACAGTGGGATGGGGCAGTGACTGGGACAGATTTTTTCCCCGTGTCATTCTCTACTACCGATCCAGGGCAAGCAGTGGCTTCCCCCATGTCTTTCTCAATAACAAATTATGGACTTTTCCTCCAGGAACTTGTCCCAACCTTTCTTAAAACAAGAAGAACTGGTATCGTACAGGAAGTACTTACTCTGAATTCTACAGCCACTCAGTGCCAGCAGTCAGTTGATACAGGACAAGCAGAGCTGTGAACTATAAAACAGTCCTGTCACTATGCAGGAAATTTAGATGTACTTCTCAGGTAACCACTGATGCTGGGGCTGTAGCTCCCCCATTCCAATGCTATAGGTCCAAGCCAACCTTCTGAGCTTGGGGGAGGCTTCAGATTCCTAAGCCTTTAAACTGGGTGCACAGAACTGCAAGGTAGCTGCAGTATATAAGAATCCACTTTCTTTCTTTCTTCTGTACACAACCCATCACTTTGTAGTTCTGCCACTTGGTAAGTTAGAGCAGTAAAGAAACCTTCACATTTGAACTCTGAAATTTCTAGGTCATTTGTTTTCCAGCTGTTATCACATGCGGTGTCCGAAAATGGGAAACCCATCGAGGACCCGATGGACATCATCGTTAAGGTGACTGATCAGAATGATAACAGGCCACAGTTCACCCAACAACTCTTCAGGGGGTCCATAAGAGAAGGGGTTTTACCAGGTAAGAGCCTGCACACTAATCTTTCTGCTAGAGATGAGCTTTTGCTAAGTGCGTGTACCGTTTTGCTCATGACTTATGAGCCATGTCCCCCCTACCCAACAGGCATACTTTTCTGGTAGGGGCTGACCCTCGAGGCAGGAATCTGCTTTGGTAGCTGTCCAATTAGTATTGATCATTTGTCTTCAATTTTAAAAGGTTTGCCTTGGTTACCTATTTGGTGTATTAAATTTAAAATTCTACTTTTGATAGACATTGAGTAATGACAGTCCAAGTTTCACTTCTGTATTGAGTATCTCTACACCTTGACAGTTGAGGTGAGCAGTGGATTACTTGATCCCTCTTCTTTTTGCCAAGTCTGCTTTGAAAGATCTTGTACAAGAATATTTTTGGTGGTTGGGTCCATATCATAGAATTTGCTTCCTGAAGAGTTAAAGTATTCCTAATTTGCTGTCTTTTCATAAGAGCCTTAAGTCATATCAGTTTTTACAGGCTTTTGAAGGATTCAGTACAGAGTTCTGATCTCTGGAGGTTAGAGTAGACAACTTGAAGGACCTGAGGAAGACAGGTTTATAGAGGAGGCCTATATAGGGACACGAAGTTCAACCTCCAGTCAGGCAACATCTCTGCTGTCATTGAAGGGAGAGCATCACCGTGGAAAGGCAGGAAGGGATCCTGTAGCCAGAACCTGCCCACCAGGCGATGCAATATCCTCTCACACAAAGGATGTGTATCTAGGGGCTGCTGCCCAGGAGGGAAGGGTTCAGATGACCTTTAAAAAATGTTTTATTCCACTTCAGTCCTAACCAGATTACATCTGACGCAAGCATATTAATTCAGACTTAACAGAATTTAACAAATGATAAGACAATTGACCACAATTGTTACTCAAGTAGTGCATGGAGATTCATCAACTCTTAAAACAAGTTATTTGCCTAGCCACAATGAGATCTATACCCAGAGCCCTACAAAGAAATGCAAGATCATGCATTTGGGCTGCAAAAATCCAAGAAACAGTACAGTTTAGGGGGTGAAGAACTTATGTGCGTAACAGAACAGCAGGACTTGGGGGTGTGATTTGTATGTGATGATCATAAGGTGGCCAGACAAGTTGAAAAGGTGACTGTGAAAGCTAGAAGGATGCTAGGGTGCATAGGGAGAGGTATGGCCAGTAGGAAAAAGGAGGTATTGATGCCCCTGTATAAGATTTTGGTGAGACATCATTTAGAATATTGTGTACAATTCTGGAGGCCGCACCTTCAAAAAGATATAAAAAGGATGAGTCGGACCAGGAGAAGGCTGCTAAAATGGGGTGTGGTTTTGTTTCGTCATAAGGGATATGGGGACAGACTTAAAGATCTCAATCTATATACTTTGGAGGAAAGGCAGAAGACATTTAAATACGTACATAATGCAAATGCGCATGAGTTGAGTCTTTCATTTGACAGGAAACTGCAATGAGAGGACATAGGATGAAGTTTAAGAGGTGATAGGCTCCGGAGTAATCTGAGGAAATACTTTTTTACAGAAAGGGCAGCAGATGTGTGGAACAGCCTCCTGGAAGATGTGGTAGAGATGGAGACTGTCAGAATTCAAGAGGGCCTGGGATAGGCATGTGAGATCTCTCAGAGAGAGAAAGAGATAATGGTTATTGTGGACTAGATGGTCTGCCGTCATGTTTCTATAATCGTACTTTTTCCTATAAATACATTTAAATCAATTGGCTGCTGTATTTTGGATCAACTGTAACCTCTTCAAGCTGCCCTTAGTTAGGAGAGCGTAAAGAGTTGCAATAATCCAGTTGTACCAATACAATAGCCTGAACCAAAATAGCAAAATGCTGTTGATGAAACAAATTATGGACCTCTAATGGACCCCATCTGAGGGCATCTTGGCCACTGCTGATCCTCTGTCCTGAACATAGGGAGCACCCTGGATGCTATTAATTTCCATCCTGGTCCAAGACCAGTTAATCAAAAGGAGCCTGCTGTGACAAGGCAGTGGGCTCAAGTTTTCTTCCCTGATCCAGGGTGTTGGTTTATCAGTCTCTCCGTTAGTGGGGGAAGGGGGTCCATCCTGCACCTCCAACCCCAACACTCTAGCTGCTAGGGGATGTGACGCCCAGTGCTAGTGATTATCAGCTGGCACCTGACGTCACCAGGGAGTGCCAAATGCCAATGCTCTGCCCTCCCTGGGTGTTGAGAGGGAAAACAAAGAATGTAAAGTGCCAACAAATCCCAATTAATAAACCCACAGCAGAGCCAGAGTCAGGTGCCCCAAACCTCCTGTCTTGTGAATATTAATATTCAGCCCCCCCCCCCTACAAGACTGATTACTGTACAATATTATGTTTTGTTTTAGAATTATAAGATCAGCTAGAAAAATAGCAGGCTGTGGGATGAAATGCTGTAATGTTTGATTAAATATTAGTGGCTTCATGTTGGAAGTTGTACTTGAGTTTCTGAGTTAGGTTATTTGACTGCTGTGTTTTGCTTTGCAGGAACCTCTGTGATGGAGGTGTCTGCTACAGATAAGGATGACTCGGAGAACACGAACAATGGCATCATTGCTTATTCTATCCTAAACCAGGAGCCCAAACAACCGGCAGAGCACATGTTCACCATCAACCCAGAAACAGGCCTCATCAGCGTGATTGCAAGTGGCCTGGATAGAGAGGTGAGTCTGAGGCCGGGAATTATGAAAGCAGCATCACTAAACTAAACTAAACTAAACTAAACCTTAGGTTTGTATACCGCATCTTATCCCAGGACAAGCAGGCATGATATTCTCACATGTGGGTGACGTCATCTACGGAGCCCCGGCGCGGACAGCTTTTCAAGCAAACTTGATAGAAGTTTCAAGTTTGCACACTGCACCACGCATGTGCGTGCCTTCTCGCCCACTAGAGGGCGCATCCCACCTCGTGGTCCTCAGTTCAAATTTTTCCGCGGAGCAAGAAAGCCCTGTGGATCTGAGCTCCAGTGTTTTTGCCTTCTAGCTGCCGCGTTTAGTTTATTTTTCCATCGAATTAGTTCGCGGTACTGCTTTTTTCTTTTCAAAAAAAAAAAAAAAAAAAAAAAGTATTTCGTTTTCGTCTGGCTCCGGGGGCTCCCGGAAGCCGTGGCCGGGGACGTCGGTACGTTCCCGGCCTTCTTCTTTTTCTTCGTGGATGTCCCGTCCTGTTACGGGATTCAAAAAGTGCAGCCGGTGCGAGAGGTTGCTTTCCATCACTGACCCTCACCGGTGGTGCATTGTCTGTCTGGGGCCCGAACATCCGACAGAGTCGTGTGATCGCTGCTCTACCTTCCAAAACAGGGCCCTACGTCGCCGCAAGGCCAGAATGGCGGATTTGTTCGCCGTCGACGCGCCGCCTAAGGCCTCGACGTCGGCCCCGGCTTCGGCCCCGGCCTTGACCTCGGCCTCGGCGTCCTCAGGGGCCTCGGCCTCGCCCCGACCCTCATCCTCGAAGGCGTCGTCAGTGAAGCAAGCTTCGGGTAAGTCCTCTGTTCCATCCCCTTCAGCAAAGAAGCCATCCTCGAGTCAGGCCAAAGCGGGTGGGTCGACCCCGGCCCCGCATCGGACCTCGACTCCGCACACCCCGAGGGAATACTCGAGACCGAGGTCGCCCTCCAGGGAGTGTGCCCCGGACTCGGAACTCCCCACCTTCGTGGGGATTCCGGCCTTCCAGGATCTCCTCCGAGCTCTGATCTCATCGGAGCTATCGGGAGCCCTGGAAGTGTTGCAGCGTGCTGCAGTCCCGGCGGCCTCGACCTCGGCCGGAGCGCCTTCGGTCTCGGAGGCCCCGGCCTCGGCCCCCTCGACCGCGGGAGCCCCGGCCTCGGCGACCTCGGTCTCGGGTACAGTGACCCCGTTCACCTCGGTCTCGGCCCCGCCCCGGACCTCGACCTCGGGGGAACCCCCTGAGCGGAGTGTAAGGCCCAAAGAAAAGTTGCGCAGAGTGCGCCGTCTTTCCTCCTCTTCCTCCGGGTCTTCCAGACACGCCTCGCCCTCGACGCGACCTCGAACAGGGCGTCGATCGAGGAAGTCTAAGCGACCTCGAGGCTCGCCTCGGCGCGACCGTTCCTCGTCGTTCGGGGGCGAGGCGCTGCAGGTGTCGGAGTTGCGCCTCAACAATCCGAGGCTCCTCCGCTCACCTCGTGGGAAGTCTTCCCGGGCCGCCTCGCCGAGGAAACGGGAAAGTGTCCCACGAACCCCGGGGTCCTCACCCAAGGGCTCTGCGAGGAGGACAACTTCCCCTTCCCCCTCGAGGGTCCTCGAGAGGGGATCCTGGGATTCGGGATCGGTTAGGGATCCTCATTATTCCCATGAGGCCTCCCCCCTCTCCTCGTTGGGGCGGTCGAGAACCCCGTCTCCCCAGGCTAGGCCGTCCTCATTTTCATCCTTCGTTCAGGACATGGCCCAAGCCCTGGGGATTGACCAGATGGTATGTTCTCGGTATTCCAAAGAATTTTTGGAGGAACAGGACCTCCCCACTCCTCCTAGAGAGGTGCCTAGACTCCCTCTCAACAGCGTCCTTCTGCAGACCTGGCTGAAGAACTTGTCAAACCCTCTTACAGTCACGTCTGTACCTTCAAAAATGGAATCGAAGTATAGAACGATTCCTCCTAAAGGGTTCGATAAGGCGCAGCTCTCACACCAGTCCCTTCTGGTGGAGTCAGCTCTTAAAAAATCACAGCCCTCACGGGTTTCTGCGACGGTTCCACCAGGCAGGGAAGGGCGGACCCTGGACAAGTTTGGCCGTCGCCTCTATTCAAATTCCCTGATGGCCACCAGGGTTCTAAATTACGCCTTCACCTTTTCCTCCTATTTGCGGGGTATGGTGAAGGATCTTCCTCAATATCGAAACTCGTTACCGGACTCCCAAAGAGCAGGATTCGACAAGTTTATGTCCAACCTGTCTCAATTGCGGTTGTACCTATTCCATGCAGTGTACGACGCCTTTGAGCTGGTTTCGAGGGTGTCGGCCCTCGCGGTGGCCATGCGCCGCTTGGCCTGGCTTCGCACCCTCGACATGGACCCAAACCTGCAGGAACGCCTGGCAGACTTGCCTTGTGTGGGGTCCGAGTTATTCGACGAGTCGTTGGATGCGGCGACCAAACGCTTGTCGGAACAGGAGCGCTCTCTAGCATCCCTGGTCCGCCCCAAACCTAGGCCCCCGCCTCAGAAACCCTTTCGGCCTCCGCCGCGCCGATACCCTCAGAAGTCGACCCCGGCTTTCTCGAGACCGCCTCCGAGACGTCCGTCTCAACGAGGCAGAGGGGGACAAACCCAAGCCCCGGCGCAGGGCCCTTCTAAGCCAGCGCCTTCCTTTTGACGGGCTGAGCGGACGGGGCGGGTTCCCCTCCGCACTTTCACAGGAACCCCTTCCTATCGGGGGCCGTCTCCGGTCCTTCCGAGAGGCATGGACCGGGATTACCTCAGACGCTTGGGTGCTCCGGATCGTCTCCGAGGGCTACTCGCTCAACTTTGTGTCCTCGCCACCGGACAGTCCCCCGAGTTTAGTCCCCTGCAACCGTTCGCAGCTGCCGACCCTTATAACCGAAGCCAAAGCCCTCTTGAAGCTTCGGGCGGTCGAGCCGGTCCCCAAGGACCAGTGGGGTACGGGGTTTTACTCCCGCTACTTTTTGGTCCCAAAAAAGACCGGGGACCTGCGCCCCATATTGGACCTCAGGAAGCTCAACAAATTCCTGGCCCGGGAGAAGTTTCGAATGCTATCTCTCCCGGTTCTGTATCCCCTCTTGGAGGAAGGGGACTGGATGTGCTCCCTCGACCTGAAGGAAGCATACACCCATGTTCCGGTGCACCCCGCCTGTCGAAGATTCTTACGATTCCAGGTGGGGGACCTCCACCTCCAGTACAGGGTACTGCCCTTCGGCCTGGCCGCGTCCCCACGAGTATTCACGAAGTGCATGGTGGTGGTTGCAGCAGCCCTCAGGTCACGGGGACTCCACGTGTTCCCTTACCTGGACGATTGGCTCATCAAAGCCCCGACCAGGGAGGGGGTTATCTCAGCGACCCGACAGTCTATTACCTTCCTGCAAACTCTCGGGTTCGAGATAAACTTTCCAAAGTCTCAGTTGAGGCCGTCGCAGTCTCTTCAATTCATAGGTGCGGTGCTGGACACGGTGCGCCTACGCTCCTACCTGCCGACCCAGCGGTTGGAAGCCTTGGTACGGATGAGCCGCCAGGTCTCTCAACTATCGAGGGTGTCGGCCAAGCGCATGATGATGCTGCTGGGCCATATGGCCTCGACGGTACATGTCACGCCGTTTGCGAGGCTACATCTGAGGATCCCTCAGTGGACCCTCGCGTCCCAGTGGCGTCAGGAGTGCGACCCGGTGTCTCGCCTCATTTCGGTAACTCCGCCCTTGCGGAAATCGCTGCGTTGGTGGACAGACTCTTCAAATCTGTCCATGGGGCTATTGTTCCGCACTCCGCCTTTTCGCAAGGTCCTGACCACGGACTCCTCGGAGTACGCGTGGGGAGCCCATCTCGACGGTCTTCGCACGCAGGGCCTGTGGTCGGCAGAAGACCGTCAGTGTCATATCAACGTGCTAGAGCTGCGGGCCATCTTCCTAGCACTTCGAGCCTTCGTTCACATATTGCAGGACCAGGTGGTCCTCGTCCGCACGGACAATCAGGTGGCAATGTATTATGTGAACAAGCAGGGAGGAACGGGGTCATGGCCCCTCTGCTCCGAGGCTCTTCGCCTCTGGGAGTGGGCGGCCTCCCGGAACATCTTCCTCCGGGCGGTCTACATCCAAGGAGAACGGAATTGCCTGGCGGACAAACTGAGTCGACTTCTGCAACCGCACGAGTGGACTCTACACTCAGCAGTTCTACGCGAGGTTTTCGCTCGCTGGGGAACGCCACAGGTGGATCTGTTTGCCTCTCCGGAGACACACAAACTACCACTATATTGTTCTCGGATGTACTCGCAGGACCGTCTGGAAGCGGATGCCTTCCTACTCGACTGGGAAGGGAGGTTCCTGTATGCATTCCCTCCGTTCCCTCTGATCATGCGAACGTTGGTACACCTAAAATCGTCCTCGGCCACGATGATTCTCATAGCACCTCGGTGGCCGCGTCAGCACTGGTTCTCCCTGCTGCTCCAACTCAGTGCCAGGGAGCCTCTCCCCCTGCCTGTCTCTCCTTCTCTGCTGTCTCAGAGTCAAGGATCCATGTTACATCCCAATCTGCAGTCATTGCACCTGACAGCCTGGTTTCTTGTTCCCTGACTCCTCCGGACCTGTCTCAATCGGTGAAGGAGGTGTTGGAAGCCTCCCGCAAGATCTCGACGAGGCTTTGCTATGCGCAGAAATGGACCAGGTTTTCCACCTGGTGCTCGTCTTTTCACCTGGATCCGGTATCAGTGCCGGTATCCTCGGTTTTAGAATATTTGTTTCATTTGTCGCGCTCCGGCTTGAAAACCACTTCGGTGCGGGTTCATCTCAGTGCGATTTCTGCTTTCCACCAACCTCTGGAGGGACGCCCTCTGTCACTCCATCCCTTGGTGACACGCTTCATGAAGGGGTTACTCAGGGTTTGTCCCCCTCTTAAGCCTCCGCCCGTCGTGTGGAACTTGAATGTGGTCCTGGCTCAACTGATGAAACCCCCGTTTGAGCCACTTAACAAGTCCCTCTTGAAATTTCTGACTTGGAAGGCGGTGTTTCTAATTGCCCTCACCTCCGCCAGGCGGATTGGGGAGTTGCAAGCCTTGGTTGCGGACCCTCCTTTCACTGTCTTTCATCACGACAAGGTGGTCCTCCGCACCCATCCTAAGTTTGTACCTAAAGTTGTTTCTGACTTCCACCTCAATCAGTCCATTGTCCTTCCTGTGTTCTTCCCGAAGCCCCACTCCCATCCAGGCGAGACGGCGCTTCACACGCTTGACTGTAAGAGGGCGTTGGCATTTTATCTTCAACGCACCAGGCCTCATCGGAAGGTTCCTCAATTGTTTTTGTCCTTCGATCCCAATCGATTAGGGCACCCAGTTTCCAAGCGCACTCTGTCTAACCGGTTGGCCGCTTGCATTTCCTTTTGCTACGCTCAGGCTGGCCTTCCTCCCCCGGGTCGAGTCACGGGGCACAAGGTCCGAGCGATGGCAGCTTCGATAGCTTTCCTCCGATCCACCCCGATGGAGGACATATGTAAGGCTGCCACTTGGTCTTCGGTTCATACATTCACCTCTCATTACTGTCTGGACACCTTGTCCAGAAACGATGGCCGGTTTGGCCAGTCGGTGTTACGTAACCTGTTTTCATAAATTGCCATCCTCCCACCTACCCTTTTTTGGTTGGCTTGGAGGTCACCCACATGTGAGAATATCATGCCTGCTTGTCCTGGGATAAAGCACAGTTACTTACCGTAACAGGTGTTATCCAGGGACAGCAGGCATATATTCTCACAACCCGCCCACCTCCCCGGGGATGGCTTCCTTGCTAGTTATGGAACTGAGGACCACGAGGTGGGATGCGCCCTCTAGTGGGCGAGAAGGCACGCACATGCGTGGTGCAGTGTGCAAACTTGAAACTTCTATCAAGTTTGCTTGAAAAGCTGTCCGCGCCGGGGCTCCGTAGATGACGTCACCCACATGTGAGAATATATGCCTGCTGTCCCTGGATAACACCTGTTACGGTAAGTAACTGTGCTATCTCCGCAAGCGCAGAGCTCGGCACGGTTTACAGAGGTTAGGAGGAAAGGAACTACAAAGATGGATATAGGAGAGGGAATAAGAAGATAGGGAGGGAACAGGGTACTAGAGAACGAGGGGTGATTATATTTTTGAAAAGAGCCAAGTTTTCAGATGTTTACAGAAGGATTGGAAGGAGCTAACATTTCTGAGCGGGGATGGGAGGTTGTTCCAGAGTTCTGTGGTTCTTTTTTTTTTTTTTTTTCAATATCTTTATTAACAATTGCAAAGGAACATACATCCATGGGCAAACATCCGGAACATAGCCATCGACAACAGTCGGGAACAACATAAAAGAGAAGGCCAATCAGAGAAATACACGGTACAAAGAAAAACCCCAGTAGTGCACGCCCATCACAATTGACATTTTGTGTTAAAACCCCCCCAAGCAACCACACAGCTGCCATCCCACACCCACACCACAAACCTCACCAAGCACCCCCCTCACAGTCCATCCAACATCCCAACAGCACCCACCCAAGCACACACATCCACACCACACCACCGCAGATGCAGCAACTCCAGGGACCAGGGCAAAAAGACCGAAGAAAAACAAAAGAGAAAGAGAAAGAAAAAGAAAAAGACAGAAGCACCACCAGCAGCAGCAGCCTCCCCACCAAAGGGAGGGAGGAGGGGGGAGGAAGAAGAAATCAAGAAATCAAGAGGTCAGGGAGAGACAGGCTCTTCCTCTGCATCCATGCTGGAACAGCCCTTCAACACCCGCTGCCACAAATCACGGTAACAGCGTTGATTCAAATTCCCAGACGGAGGCACTCGCTGAAGTTCATAACGCCCCACATCAGCCAATCGAGCCCTCCACATCGGGAAGGAGACCACAGAATCGCCCACCCAGTTTGTTAACAGGAGCTTTTTCACCACCAAGACAGCCATGTACAGAACCCTGCGTTGGGGAAGGGTAAGACCCCCCTCAATCAATGCACTTTGGTCTCCCAAAAGCAAAAAGCCATAGGACCAGGGAACCGCTCGCTGGAGAACGCTCTCTAGAAAAGGGAGAGCGCGCAACCATACAGCAGCAGACGGGCACTCCAAAAAATGATGAGTAAGGGAGCCCGCAGACCGGTGACACTTGATACAGACTGCATCCTCCCACAATCCCATTCGAGCACCCTGGGCTCGGGAAATATACGCCCGGTGAAGGATTTTAAACTGCATTTCCCTATAATCCGTGGACCCCCCCAAGGCATACACAGCGGCAAAGAGATCAAGGAAGGCCTTACGATCCAGAGGGGTACCCAGCTCAGTCCGCCACTGGGAAGCCAAGCGGTCAATAGACCCCATGTCCGACGCATTCTTCAGAATCCGATACCAAGTAGCCAACGTATTTGAAGCAGGAGAGACCTGAAAAAATTGGACATCCAAGGGCCCACAAAGCCAGGCCTCCCCCCATCGCCTGCCTAGAGACAAGTAATAATGCCGGGCCTGCAGGTAAGCCCAAAAATGAGTCTGAGGGAGGTGCCATTGAGTCCGGAGCTGGGCAAAAGAGGGGAAAGAGCCCCCCCCCACCACTAAAATATCCCGGAGAGTCCTACCCCCCCTCCGCTCCCACTGCCGAAACCAAGCATGACCCACCCCCGGGGGAAAGTCAACATTGCCGTACAACTGCAACAACAGGGAGGCCTCTGAAGCTTTCCCCTGCCGCCGCCTCCACCACCGCCACGCACGCCGCAAGGGCAAAAGATACGCAAACTTGGCCCCACCACCCGGTATAGCTGACATTGGAGCATGCAACAGCGACAGGATGGAGTGCGGGGCGCACCAGGACTCTACCCATTCCCGAGAAGAAAATCTATAACTGCCCGACCACCCTTCATGAATAAAACGAAACAGGGCTGCGACATTATAATAACGAAGATTGGGGAGATTCAACCCACCCCTATATTTATCCAGGGCTAGAGTAGCGGAACTAATACGGGCTCGTTTATGTCGCCAAATAAACGTGGAAAGAAGTGACTGAAACAACCGCACCTCTTTATTTGTAACCCAAAGGGGCACAGCCTGCAGCGGATACAGAATCTTGGGAAGAAGCACCATCTTAGTCAAGGCCACCCGCCCCCATACCCCCAAAGGGAGATCCCTCCATTTATCACACAGTTGCCGTATTGCGTCTAGGTGACGTGTCACATTGAAACGGTACAGAAGTTTAAGGTCCGGACTCAAATAAACACCAAGGTAGCGCATCGGACCCCTCACCGGCGGTATCTCGAGACTCGCGTGCCAGGGTTCCTCCACAGTAGACCGCAAGGGAAGAAGTTCAGATTTCTCGCAATTAACCCGCAGACCAGAAAGATCCCCAAATGAACGGACCAAAGCAAGGGCCCGGCCCAAATCTCGGCGAGGTTGGTCCAGGTACAGAAGGATATCATCTGCAAAAAGGTTAATGCGACTCTCCCGGTCTCCAATTCGAATGCCCCGGATATCCGAATCCCCGCGAATTTTAGCCGCCAAGGGTTCAATAGCCAGAACAAAAAGTAGTGGGGATAACGGGCATCCCTGTCGCGTCCCCCGTCCCAAAGCAAACGGGGCGGTAAACTGACCGTTAACCAAAAGCCTCGCCTGCGGAGCAAGATATAGACTACTGATCCAATGATGAATAGAGCCCTCAATACCAAACTGACGTAAAACCCAGAAGAGGTATTGCCACGAAATACTATCAAAGGCCTTCTCCATGTCCAGGCCTACGATAGCCGCATCACTCACCAGGCCCCGCCTGGAATGAAGGGCCATCAGAGCTCGAATCAGGTTCATGGACGCATATCTGCCCGGCACAAAGCCAGCCTGGTCCTCATGAACCAAAAGGGGTAAGAAAGCATTCAGTCTGCGCGCCAAAATTGCAGCAAAAAGCTTGGCGTCCTGATTAAGAAGGGATATAGGTCTATAAGAGCCCACCTGGGCCGGGTCCTTTCCCGGCTTAGGCAACAACACCACATGTGCCATATTAGGAGTCCCCAAGCCCCTAGACTCGGAAAGCGCATTAAACGCCCCAGCCAAAGCAGGAGAAATCTGATCCGACAAAATCTTGTAATACTCGGAGCCAAACCCATCCGGCCCTGGCGCCTTAGTCAATTTAAGCTTCTTAATCCCGAGCAACACCTCGTCAGGGCTAATAGGGGTATTCAATTGCTCCACCTGAGCGTCCGTCAGCCTAGGTAGCCGAAGCCCCCGAAAAAAAACGTCCCGAGCAGCATCCGAGAAAGGGCGGTTAGCATACAAAGATTCATAAAACTGAACAAATTGCTGCTGGATCTGCCGTTCCTGCGTGTAAGAGGCGCCCTTAGAATCCCGAATGGACAAGATAACCTGACGGGTACGCGGAGGCCTGACCAAATTGGCCAACAATCTCCCCGTCTTCCCTCCCCAAGCGTACAGTTTATAACGTTGAAAATAGACATCCCGAGTAGCTCGCTGCGTCAAAATTTCATCTATCCGCCGCCGAACAGACAGCAAGCGATCTTTATCTGCCGCTAACAGAGAGTTACAGTGGCGCATCCGCAGCTGCCGAAGCTCCCTCGAGAGAGTCAGGAGCTCCGCATCCATGGCCTTCCGCTTGCGAGAAAGATAAGCAATAATAAACCCCCGCAGAACTGCCTTGGATGCCTCCCAATAGGTCACCGGATGAACATCAGTTGTATTATTGTGAGAACTATACTCCAACCACTGTTCCCGAATGTATTTGTGAAAGGCGAGATCCCTATATAGGTAGCCCGGAAACTTCCAATGCCGCTCCCCCGAGTCCGACGCAAACTGGAGCTCCAGGACGACAGGCGAATGATCCGACAGGGGAACCTCCTCAATATCTATACGCGACACCCTAGGGAGCAGAGACGGGGAAACCAACAGATAATCCAATCTAGCATAGACATTATGGGGATGCGAGTAAAATGTGTAAGTGCGTTCCGTAGGATGCAAAATCCTCCAAGTGTCCAATAACTGCAACTGGCTAAGCAAAAAGTTTACCCCCTTATCTGCATGGTCCCTGGCCCCTGCCTTTGCCGGATTACAATCCATGGCAGGATCCGCAGTAATATTAAAGTCTCCACCCACCAGCGGTTGATAATCAGGGTACATGGCTATCCTGGCGAGCAAAGCCGAAAAAAATTTATGATTATACACATTAGGAGCATACACATTGCACAATAACCATTTGGACCCCCACAACTCCCCCAGGACCAGAACATAACGCCCGTCTGGGTCCTGAAGAACCTTGTGAGTGTGAAAGGGCAACTGTTTATGCAGAAGAATGGCAACTCCCCGTTTCCTGGTACCGAAGGCGGACGAGCAAACCTCCCCCACCCAGTCTCTCCTCAGCTTCAGGTGCTCCGCCTGGGAAAGGTGTGTTTCTTGCACAAAGGCAATATCGGTCCCCTTCCGTCGCAACCAGTTCAATATCTTCTTTCTCTTAATAGGGGAATGGATCCCATCCACATTGAGGGTTGTTATAGTCAACTTAGTCATTCAAAAGAGTATTAATGGAGGTCATTGCAGAAAACAATAAAATAGCCGAGATGGGTAGCCCCCCAGCTAGGCCTCCCATCCCAAAGATCCGAAGTCGGGCCCTAGAGCGCTGCACCGCCACCCACACTGAACACTTCCAAACCCATACACACCACACCCACACAAACCCACATGCAACCACCACAAGGCTCCCCCTCCCTACCACCCCCCGCCCCTCCCACCCAACACCACACCCCCCACCCCTAAGATTCTCAACCCCCCAGCATTCTCCTAGTTTCCCCCACCCAGCAAGAAACGGAGAACAGCCCCCCTCCCACCCCTGAAGAAATCCATCTCCAGCGGCCCCCCAACAAACCCCCTCCCACCCAAAGAAAAAACTAGTAATAAGAAAAGGAAAAAATACAGAAAACTGCTCTCCCAACAAGTGGAGCAACTAAAGTCCATAGAATGAGCTCTCCCAAGCCCCAGCCGCCCATGTCAGGTCTACAGTCCAAGAGACCCCCGAGGAAGGCCCCCCCCCTCCCCACCTAATGGAAGAGATCCCCCACACAGAAATTAAAGCAAAAGCAGTCAGTGCCTAGAAAAATTGAGGGATCTCCAGAAACCACTGTAAGCAGTCCAGCCAGCATCCACAGGTCCATCAGCCGGGACAGAACACGGCCCAAGCTCCCTGCCCCTCCAATGTCATATCTCACCAATCGGCCCCTCACCGACTGACAGAGAGCAGGCAGTCCAATACCAAGAGGCAGGGAAAGCAGGCCAACAAGGGAACAGTTCAGGTAAACTGGAAAGTAGCAGAGACTCCACGGAGACTGCAGGCATGATCTTCATAGCCGAGCGCCGCAAACGAGACCAGCAGAGTCCCTCAAGCACCGCCATCCAGCAGGTCAGACAGCCGCCGGAGCCCCTCCATCAGCCACCTCCGGCAACGAGTCCAAATAGTTCTGAGCAGCCGCCTTATCCGGGAAGGTATGGGGTTTCCCCTCTCTCCAGACTCGCAGGGACGCCGGATAGACAAGCGCAAAGCGCACACCCCTTCTATGGAAAGCAGAGCAGATAGGCGCCATTTCTTTTCGGAGAGAAGCCACGTGGGGAGAGTAATCATTGAAGAGCAGCAGTTTCTTCCCTTCGTACTCCAACACCCCAACCTTCCGGTAAGCCTGAATTAGGGCCTCCTTCTCTCTCCAATTGATGTATCTGGCGATAGCTGCTCTAGGTCGGTTTTTGTCTTCTGTTCGGGGCCCCAGACGATGCGCTCTCTCGCACAAAAAACCCACCGCCGGCGGCTCCAGGCCCAGCTTCGTGGGGAGCCAAACCTGAAAGAAAGCATATAGCTCATGCTCCGCTCTCATCTCCGGCAGTCCCACCACGCGTATGTTATTCCGACGCTGGCGATTTTCCTGGTCGTCCAGCCTGCCTGTCAAGGTAGCCACCTGTGCCTGTAGAGCCACAATGCTGGCGTGGTCCTGTAAGGCCGCATCCTCTCCGTCCGAGACCCGCTGTTCCACCACCGCCAGACGGTTACCATGGGACTCGAATCGCTCGTGGAAACCCTCCACAGCAGACTGCAGTTTGTGCAGGCGGTCCTCCAGGGCCGCGGTGACCATGCGCGAGATCTCCTGCGCCCATTCTCCCCATTGAACCGGAGCCGCAGGGGGAGTTGAGGGCGCCGCCATTTTTGCCCCAGACACAGCCGATTTAGTTTTAGTTGTCTTCGCCGATTTTACCGGCATCCCAGATGCCTGCGGGCTCGCAGCTCTCAGGGCAGTACTCACAGTCCTACTAAAGGATCCGGAGCCGACGGAGATCACCCGACCGCGTTATGAAGGGAGTTAAGCTGATTTCAGGGGGCTCAGGGTCGGAGAGCTCAGGGAGACACGTCCTAACCAGGCAAACGCATCACGTGACCCCTCTGTGGTTCTAAAAGGGAGGGATGTTCCAAGTTTTCCCGCGCGGGATATACCTTTTGTAGATGGGAAAGATAGTTTCAGTTTTTGGGAGGATCTAGAGGAGAGTGGGTTAGAGGAATTCCAAAGGAGTGGGATAACGGGGGGTAGGATGCCATGTAGAATCTTGAAGGATAAGCAGGCACATTTGTAGAGGACTCTGGAGTATACTGGGAGCCAGTGAAGCTTGGAGAGGAGAGGGGAGACGTGATCAAACTTGCCCTTTGTGAAAATAAGCTTGGCCGCGGCGTTCTGAATTAGTTGAAGTCTGTGGAGGTTTTTCTTAGTTAGGCATATATAGAGGGAGTTGCAGTAGTCCAGTCTGGAGAGGATGGTGGATTGAACGAGGATGGCGAAATGAGAATGGTGAAAGTAGGATCTTACTTTCCTCAACATATGGAGGCTAAAGAAGCATTTTTTTACCAGGGAGTTGAGGTGATCACTGAAGGAGAGGGAGGAGTCTAGGATGAAGCCTAGGACTTTGCTTGAAAACTCGAGCTGGAGAGTGGGGCCGGGCCACAACCCGGGCACTGACACCGCCCTGCCACGTTCGTGCCATCCTTCCCATCCCGTACCTCTGTAGATATTCGCGAGCATGATCAACTTCTCCTGTCTGTTGCTCACGCCAGTTTGGATCCCCTCTGAATCACTTCTGGGTCATGGGACCTGGAAGTGACATCGGAGAAAAATCCAACGCTGGCACAAGGAGCATGCTGGAGAAAAGCCACTCACATTGGTGAAGATTTAGAGGTACGGGGTGGGGGTGAGTGTGGAGCAGGGGGGAGGGGAGCACAGAGCACCTCCTACCCTTATTATGCCACTGCCAGAGCCCGCTGAGTTATAGCTGTGCCTGTGCTTTGAATTGGACGTGCTGAAAATGTTCCTTCAGTAGCCCCTGATCTCGGTAATTAGAGGCTAAATAGGTCAACCATTCAAGATCAAATACAAGAAAAGATAGAGCAGTAGCTCATTGTAAAATTATTCTAACTGATCTCCCTTAGAGCTGACAGAACTCGGATCTCAGCTTCTTGACAACGTGAACCAAAAACTTAGTCTAAGTACTAAGTTGGTCGAGTGAAAGGTATTTTTTTAAACCTTTATGTGTTGGGGGATTCTCTCAACAGTCCAGAGCTGTTTTAAAAACATTTTTCTGTCAGGAAGTGGTGGAATTGTTGCTGCTCGGCATATGTTGGAATCCCTGCCTCATGAGAACAACTGCTTGTGTTTCAGAGAGTCCGAGAATACAACCTGACGGTGCAGGCTGCTGACATGGAGGGGAAGGGACTGTCAACCACAGCTTCAGTGGTGATTGAGATCGTAGACGCTAATGATAATGCACCAGTCTTCACCCCCAGTCAGGTATGTAATAGTGGGAAGCAGGGAGATGGGTGACTGTTGTTTGTTCAAATCGGGTAACAATGCTAACCTTCCCTTCCATTCACCAACCTGTTGCCCTGAAGATGGACATCTATCCTAGCTTGTTATCCTCTTTGGATGAGATCAATATGAAGTAGAAATTTGATGCGCCATAGAGGGGAGGAAGCCCTAGCATGGGTTTATGTAGTGCTTTCATTGCCTGTGTTCCTTGTTTTGCAGTATGTAGCAGAAGTGCCTGAGAATAAGCCGGACATTGAGGTTCATAGACTGAGCATGGTGGACCTTGATGAACCCAAGTCTGAAGCATGGAACGCTGTGTATAGAATCGTGAAGGGGGATGAAGGAGGGCTCTTCAGTGTGATAACGGACCCAGAAACCAACGAGGGCATCCTGACCACAGCCAAGGTATTGCATCAGGATGATGTGAACTGTAGTTATGATCGTGGGCTGCTGGCTGCTAACATTGAATAGAAAGTGAAGAAATCCCCTTTAGCCCCTTCTCTGTATATGGGGGGGAACCTCCTCTCCCTAGTGATATGCTTTCACTGTACATCTTGATGGTGAGTTTGCTTCCTCTGTAGCAAACTGCAGCCTTGAATCTGATATACACTGTTGCTGCTGCGTGATGTGGTCTTAACATGAGTCTCCATGAGAAGCACCACCTTCTGCTTTGTGACTAGGTCCATTGAGAGGATCACTCAGTTCTTGGCTGGTGAGCTCCATCTCATGTCCTGTTCTCTCTCATCCATTGTAGGGTTTAGATTTTGAAAGCAAACAGCAGCACATCCTCCACGTCACTGTGGAGAACCAGGTTCCATTTACTGTGACCCTGGCGACCTCCACAGCCACCGTGAGTGTCACTGTGCTGGATGTGAATGAGGCTCCAGTCTTCAGGCCACCGGTTACTCGTGTGGACATTGAAGAGGATTTGCCGTTGGGGCGGAATATTGCCTCCCTCGTAGCAGAAGATCCAGATACGCAGCAGAATCAAATTATCCGGTAAGACTCACTTTAGTATTGCATTGCCACTCGGAATGTTCCTGCCCCAATGAGGCCACTAGACTATCGGGGCTTTTAAAAGGTAGGCCCGGGCAGCAGAGCAGAATTGGTGGGAGATCCAGGGAGGGGAAAGAGGGCTGACTGGATGGGACAGGCGGGTGGTGGGGTCACAGATTGATTTTTGAGTGTTTTGATAGGCCTCTAGTTAAGAAGCCTGGTAAGGCTGGGTGAGGACAATAATAAATTAATAATAAATTTATTTTTATATACCACCATACCCGGGAGTTCTGGGCGGTTCACAACAATTGGATAAGATACAAATAGTACAAGATTTAAAGACGGCTAAGGAAGGAAATACATAAATTATAAAATGCATATAATATAAGAGAATGTGGAGAATTTTACATAGCAAGAATAAAAATAGAAAAAAGTATTAAGCCCCTAGCCTATTAAATAATTGAGTTTTATCTGTTTTCTAAAATCCAAGTAAGAAGAGGCTTCTAGCACACACCGGGCAAGCCAAAGATTCTTTCACAAAACCTTTTAGAGTGGCAAAATTTAACTGAGGGATAGGCGAACAGATGCAATCTTCGAGAGCTCTTATTTGTATAATTCAGATTAAAATGAGAGTTTAGGTAACTCAGAAGCATACCGAATGTTGTTTTATAACAGAAGCAAGAAAACTTAAACAGGACTCTGGATTCAAATGGCAGCCAATGGAGCTTTTGATAGGAAGGGGTGATGTGTTCCCATTTCTTTAGGCCATAAATAAGGCGGACAGCCGTGTTCTGGACTACCCTTAATTTTCTAATAATTTTCTTGGGAGCGCCTACATAAATAATATTGCAATAGTTGAGAATACTCAGGATAGAGGAAATAGGCAAAAGGAAACTTCGTCAAAATATTTTTTAATAGTACGGAGTTTCCAGAGCACTGAAATACTTTTCTTAAATACTAAATCAGAATGCTTTTCTAATGTAAGATGTTTGTCCAAGAATTTTTAGAGATTACTCATCCCATTTACATGTATCATGGTTGCCTTGATTTTATCATTAGGGGCTGCTAAAAAGAATTTGGTCTTTTCTTTGTTTAATTTTAGTCTAAAAGTAGACATCCAGAGTTCAATCTGACTTAGAATGATTGATAAGGAATTTATAAGCTCAGGGGGATGTGGACACAAGCTAAAGGAGGTGGGGGCTGGATAAGGCTGAAAGACTTGAATGTGCTGACATAGACATAAGGAATATTGACTCGTTCCCCTCATTACTGGAGTCTTCATTCTGTTCTTCAGGTATCGCATTGGGAATGACCCTGCGGGATGGTTGGTTATTAATCCGGAAACTGGAATTGTAACAGGAAAAGGCAACCTGGATCGGGAGTCACATTTTGTGAAGAACAGCACATACAGCGCCATAATCCTGGCTGTGGATAACGGTAGAGATCTCCTTCCTGTCAGGGCCATTAGGCCCCCTAGGGGAACCTTCAGCATTGCCCCCCCCCAACTTCCAAACTCCAAAGCTTTCACCCAGGTTTTGATAATTAAAATTAGCAAGCAGAGTTTGTCTTTCCCAACTAATCCACACAACTTGATATATCCTTTACCCTTTATAGATTCATATAGATGAGGGCAGTTTGAAGAGGCTTTTAAGTTAGTACTGTACTTAACTGATTATAAACGAAGGATTTATTGCCTTTGCTTGGTCACACAATAAATAAAATGTGCAAGATTACTTTTTCTTTGCAACATAAGAACCAGAAGCCGTAGTTGGGGAAAGTCGGGTCTTCACTCAGTCCAAATCTAGATGAGGTGAGGCTTTTGGGCCATCCCTTCTGCACTAGATAATCCACCAATTTTATGTTTTCTGCCTTTGATAGACTAGACCAGGGGTGTTAAAGTCCCTCCTTGAGGGCTGCAATCCAGTTGGGCTTTCGGGATTTCCCCAATGAATATGCATGAGATCTATTAGCATACAGTAAAAGCAGTGCATGCAAATAGATCTCATGCATATTCATTGGGCAAAACCTGACTGGATTGCGGCCCTCCAGGAGGGACTTTGACACCCCTGGACTAGACGCTGAAACATGGAGCTCCGTTCACTTGCCTTCGCCTCCCCTTGTACTGGAGTGCTCAAAGCAGTGCCAGTTCGAAAAACCTTCTGTTGTGAAGTGGAGAGATGTTGAACTTCTAGAAGTGAGAGGTAGCATGTTGGTGGTGCCAAACTGATCAAGTGTTATCCAATGTGCTGTTTGGACAGGATCGCCCCCTGCCACAGGTTCAGGAACACTGGTCCTGTATCTCCTCGATGTGAATGACAACGGCCCAGAGCCCAATCCTCGGAACATTACAGTCTGTAACCAGAACTCACAGCCACAGATACTGAGAATCATTGATAAGGATCTTCCACCAAACACCTCCCCTTTCACGTTTGCATTAAGTCATGGATCTGATGTCAACTGGGCAGCGGAAATCGTTGGTAAGTCACTGAACAGAAAAATGGAGCGTGTCTTCTGTACTACTTGGATGTGGGGACAGAGAACCTCTGAAGAGGGGGGGGGGCAGGGGAACACGATCATGGTCAATATTCAAAAATCTAGTTAATGTTGCTTAATTCTAATGTTCGTCCTCAGAACTTGTCGTTGGTAGACAGTATCAAAAATTATATCAAAGAGCCTGTAAAAATACCCTCTTAATTTACATTGGAGTCATTTTTCTCAATTCCATTTTTTGGACATTGATCATTTTCCCCTCGTACTCTTCATCTGATACCACTGAGACATGAAATGAGGCACCTTTGACCTGTTGGCCATGGTTCTCTTTTGAGAGAAGCTCTGTGCTGCCTTCCTGGTGATGGTTTAATTTCCACATGAAGCATTAACAGTTGCGTATTAGATGCAGTGGATCATGTGGGTGTCCTCCAGCACCCTGGATGTCTGGGTTTACTGTGTTCATCTTCTCCAGGCTAATTTCAATAGGAGATGTAGGCAGTATGCAAGTAATATACTACAGAGTTACATCTTATGGTTTATTATATGATTTAATATATTCCATCTTTCCTGAGGAGATGACAAAACAGTGAATAAACAAGAAATCTAAATCTGAGAGGACAGAATGCCAATTATCAAATGAAAGGAAATCAATTGAAAGGAATAGCAGTAATGTATTACTTTTTAAATACGAGTAACCACTGAGTAAGTTGCTTTCCAAAAGTAATATGAAAGTTTCTAGTTTAATTAGGAAAGGTAGTTGTCAGTCTAGGTAGGTTACTGTGATAAATTATACAATATATTTCACCCAACTATGGATGGATGGATTTTTCCCCAACTAATCTTGGGTAGAGATTACTAAACTGATCTAATTCAATAAGAGACTATTTCCTGGGATGCATGAAACTTGAAGAAAGCAGAGGATTTTTCAGTGTGGCTCTTGTGGTCTGTTTAATCGGGTTAAATACCACATGTTAGGATTTGAAAGCCTGGTACTGAGAATCTTTGAAGGGTGCAGGACAGTATTGCTTTCCCAGTATTGCTGGTCTTAGGAACAATTTAATTCTTTTTAAATGTCAAAACAGTTTTGATTCCTTTTTTTAATATATAAAACATGTCACAGCATTCTGTAAATGAGCCCAGTGCTTGCAGAATCTATACCTTATTCAACAAGGTGGCTCTGTGGCAGGATGAGTCCTGGCTGGTTTGAAGCTTTCTGTAATCCTAAAGGATACAGTGAGGCCTCTGTTAGGGTGTGACTACAGTCAAGAGCTCCTACATTTCAGGGTATCCTGGGCTGCATTTTCCTGATCTGACTGTCTCTCTCTCAACAGGAGATACTGTGGTGTTGAAGCTGCTCCAGAAATTGGAACAGGGAGATTATAACATCTATCTTCAGCTGTTTGACAACCAGAACAAAGACCAGCTGACTGTCCTCGGTGCTCGGGTGTGTAACTGTGAGGGACAAATAGTGACAGACACATGCCCTAACCGTCGCAGTGAGGACTTTATCCCATCGACCGTTCTAATCGTCTTGGGATCACTTCTGGCCCTGCTCAGTAAGTAATAGCAAGGATTGTTGCCACATGATCTAGAATTATAGCTGGAGAGAAGTTGCTAAACACTCTGGGACGTTGTCCTGAGGCTCAGAACCACTGGAGACAGCAGCAGGCTCCTAATATGTCCAGAGCTGGTGTTGCATGCTTATACGCCTCTCCTTCCTTCAACAGTTCTCCTGCTGCTTCTTCTGCTGCTCCTGAGGAGGCGGAGGAGAGTGGTTAAAGAACCCCTGCTGCTGCCAGAAGATGACACTCGGGACAACATTTTCTATTATGGGGAAGAAGGTGGTGGAGAAGAGGACCAGGTAGGAGTGACTGGTTGGAAGGGAAGTAGGATGATACAACCTTTCTAGGCCATCAGAGGGGCACTTTGTAATAAAGAAAAATATGCAAAATGGGGGCTGCTCATATACCATAAGAATTGCCATACTGGGACAGACCGAAGGATCATCAAGCCTAGTATCTGGTTTCTAACAGTGGCCAACCCAGGTCCCAAGTACCTATCAGAAACCCAAAGAGTAGCAACATTCCAGAGCCGAAACTGATGTCATAATGCCTCATCAGTGATGTCACAATGGCTTGATTGTCCTAGACTTGGCTCACATAATAACATAAGGGTTGCCATACTGGGACAGACTGAAGGTCCATCAAGCCCAGTATCCTGTTTCCAATAGTGGCCACCCCAGGTCCTAAGTACCTGTTAGAAACCCAAAGAGTAGCAACATTCCAGAGCTGAGCTTGTGATGTCACAATGCCTCATTCCTCAAATGCCTAAGAGCCAACCTCATCAGTGATGTCACAATGGCTTTATTATCCCATGCTTGGCTCCCATAAGAATGACCATACTGGAACAAACCGAAGGTCCAGGTCCAGTATCCTGTTTCCAGCAGTGGCCAACCCAGGTCCCAAGTAGAAAACAGATTTTATGCTGCTTATCAAACTCTTTTAAACCCTGTTAAGCTGATTTCACATCATGTCTCAGCAATGAATTCCAAAGTAGATTACACATTTGAATAAATATTTTCTCCGGTTTGTTTTAAATCTCCTACTTAGTGGCTTCATCACATGTCCCCTAGTCCTAGTATATTTGGAAAGAGTGAACAAGCGATTCACATCTACCCTTTCTACTCCACTCAGGATTTTATATAGAAACATAGAAGATGACGGCAGATAAGGGCCATAGCCCATCAGGTCTGCCCACTCTACTGACCCACCCCCAAGTCTACTATCCTAGGGATCCCACTCCTGGTGACGGGTTCCCTTGGCTTAACCCTCTGAGGGATCCCACATGGGCATCCCATTTGCTCTTAAATTCTTGCACGCTGTTTGCCTCGATCACCTGCACCGGGAGCTCGTTCCAAGGATCAACCACTCTCTCGGTGAAGAAATATTTCCTGGTGTCACCATGAAATTTCCCGCCCCTGAGTTTGAGTGGATGCCCTCTTGTGGCTGAGGGTCCTTTGAGAAAGAGAATCTCTTCTTCCATCTCGATACGGCTGGTAATATACTTAAACGTCTCGATCATGTCTTCTCTCTCCCTACGTTCCTCGAGTGAGTACAGCCGCAAATTTTTCAGCCTTTCCTTGTACGATAGATCCTTGAGCCCCGAGACCATCCTGGTGGCCATCCGTTGCACCGATTCTACTCTCAGCACATCTTTTCAGTAGTGTGGCCTCCAGAATTGCACACAGTATTCCAAATGAGGCCTCACTATGGTTCTGCATAATGGCATTATGACTTCAGGCTTCCGGCTGACGAAATTCCTGCGGATGCAACCTAACAACTGTCTTGCCTTAGAAGAAAGCCTTCTCCACATGTTCAGCAGTTTTCATATCTGCGCTGATGATCACTCCCAAGTCTCATTCTGTTAAAGTTCTAGCTAAGGTCTCGCCATTCAAGGTGTAAGTTCTGCACGGATTTCTGCTGCCGAGATGCATGATCTTGCATTTCTTAGCATTGAAGCCCAGCTGCCCGGTCGAGGACCAAAGCTCCAACAAATGTAAGTCCTGTGTCATACTATCGGGTGAATTGCCATCTCTCACTATATTGCATAGTTTGGCGTTGTCAGCGAATAACGTTACCTTACCTTGAAGCCCCTGAGTTAGGTCACCTATGAATATGTTGAAAAGGAGCGGGTCCAAGACTGAGCCCTGCGGTACTCCACTGGTCACCTCCGATGTTTTAGAGAGGGTACCGTTAACTATCACCCTCTGAAGTCTGCCACTCAGCCAGTCATTGATCCATGTAGTTAGTGTTTCTCCCAGCCCCATTGATTTCATCTTGTTCAACAGCCTGCGATGCGGGACACTATCGAAAGCTTTGCTGAAGTCTAGGTATACGATGTCCACAGATTCTCCCAAGTCTAACTGTTTTGTTACCCAGTCAAAGAAGCTGATGAGATTGGATTGGCAGGACCTACCCTTGGTGAATCCGTGTTGACTGGGATCCCGTAGATTCTCCTCATCCAAGATTGCGTCTAATTTACGTTTGATTAGTGTTTTCATGAGTTTGCATACTATTGATGCGAGACTCACCGGTCTGTAGTTTGCAGCCTCTGCCCTGCAACCCTTTTTGTGCAGTGGAACGACGTTAGCTGTTTTCCAGTCTATGGGGACTCTCCCCGAACTTAGGGAGAGATTGAAGAGTCCTGATAGCGGTTCTGCCAGGACATCACGCAGCTCACTGAGCACCCTGGGGTGTAGATTGTCTGGTCCCATGGCTTTGTTCACCTTGAGTCTTGTCAATTCGTAGTAGACGTCGCCAGGTGTGAACTCGAAATTCTGAAACGGGTCTTCCACGCTGGGCCTTGCCTGCAACTGCGGACCGTGCCCCGGTGCCTCGCAGGTGAAGACCGAGCAGAAGTATTCATTCAGTAGTTCTGCTTTATCAGAATCTGATTCTGTGCAGTTCCCATCTGGTTTTCTAAGGCGTACTATCCCGTCTGTGTT
The DNA here is from genome assembly GCF_902459505.1 of Geotrypetes seraphini. Taxonomy (NCBI): domain Eukaryota; kingdom Metazoa; phylum Chordata; class Amphibia; order Gymnophiona; family Dermophiidae; genus Geotrypetes; species Geotrypetes seraphini. The sequence goes on along the minus strand of NC_047087.1, from coordinate 6,392,148 downwards.
CTTTTTCTTATCACTAATATACCTGAAGAAGGCTTTGTCCCCTTTCTTCATGTTCTTTGCCAGAGTCTCTTCCACTCGAAGTTTGGCCTCCCTGACTGCCATTTTGACCGCTGCAGACCTTGCCCTATGTTCTAGTTTAGCTTCCCTAGTCTCCGTTCGTTTGTAGGAAATAAATGCTTTTTTCTTCTCCTTGACAAGGTGCGAGATTTCTGCGGAGTAATATTGGGGTTTGTTGTTTCTCCGCCGTTTGTGTACTGATTTAATGTAGAGGCTTGTCGCTTCATGTATGGTAGATTTCAGGGATGACCACATAGCTTCCACATCATCGGTCGTAGCTTGGTTCTGCAGTGTCCGGTGGACGAAATCTCCCATGCATTTGAAGTCAGTGCCTCGGAAGTTGAGTACTTTTGTTTTTGTGTTTGATCTAGGGAAACCTTTCCTGAGTTAGAACCACACCATGTTGTGGTCGCTGGAGGCTAGCGTATCTCCTACCGAGACCTTCGAGACGCTATCCCCGTTGGTGAGTACCAGGTCCAGGATCGCCTGGGCCCTAGTGGGTTCCTATTTCATGACTTTCTAATTTCCACAGAAGTCTTTTATGAGGTACTTTGTCAAATTTTGAAAATTCAAATAGTCAAACCTCGGTTTGCGAGTAACCCGGTTTGCAAGTTTTGCAAGACAAGCAAAACATTCTCGCAAAACTTGTCTCGCAAACAGAGTGTTGACTTGATTTGTGAGCACCCCCCCCCCCCCCTGTCTGGCACCGGCACGCAGCCCACATGATGTGCCAGTGCCACTAGAAGATCTTCCTGCCTCTGCCGGCCTTGAGCATGCATCTGCGCATGCTCAAGGCCTTCTAATTCTCCCTCTCGCCGAGATTCTCCTTTCATTCTTGACAATACATCTATTGAAATTGTATCATCTTTAAAAATCCTTGGCGTCACTATTGACAATAACCTTTCCTATCATGATCATATAAATAATACTGTTAAATCCTGTTTCTTTAGACTTCGCCTAATTCGATCAATTTCAAAATTCTTAGAACCAAAATCTCTAAATATCCTACTACACTCTTTAATCATTTCTAAACTTGACTACTGCAATTCTCTATTGTTAAACATTACACAAAAAGAAAAGAAACGCTTACAAATTATACAAAACACTGCCGTTAAGCTTATTTATAAAGGTAAAAAATCTGATCATGTCACTCCCTTTCTGATTAAATCTCATTGGCTCCCCATTAATCATCGGATTACTTATAAAATCTTATTATTAACATTCAAAACTCTTGACACTAATGAACCCCAATTTATAAATAAAGTACTTATTCCATATAGTACCTCACGTTCTTTACGATCAAACAACCATAAACTTTTAATGGTTCCCTCTTTAAAAGTTATTGGAACCCGCCGACAAGACATGTTTTCTGTATCAGCACCGCAACTTTGGAATTCATTACCGTTACAGTTAAGAGATGTAAATAACTTAAGTGATTTTAAAAAGAATTTAAAATGCTTTTTATTCAAGGATGCCTTTAACTTATAAATTACTTCTGAGCTCTCTCTCGTTCTCTTTCTTTTTCTTTTCCATGCTTTTTTCTTGAATCTTTTTTAAATTGATTCATTATTGTATAAATTTATTATTATTGTATAAATGTATTAGCTCATTATATACTTAATGTAAATTCTCCCTTTTTTTTCTTAAAATTGTATTTATTGTATAAATCGCTAGTTTTATAACATCTTATGTTATCTCCTATTTTAATATTATGTTTAGTTATATGTTACTTTTATTTATCCCAGGACAAGCAGGCAGCATATTCTTAACACATGGGTGACGTCACCGACGGAGCCCTCGGTACGGACCTTTTAACTAGAAGTTTCTAGTTGGCCGCACCGCGCGTGCGCGAGTGCCTTCCCGCCCGACGGAGGAGTGCGTGGTCCCCAGTTTCTTCGTTTCCGCGGAGCGAAGAAGACGCGTGTATTTTTTCAACGGCCGTTGAAATCACTTTTTGCCTTCCCGCTCGCGCTTTTGTTCTAAATTTTTCTTCCTCTACCTTCGGGTTTCCTTTTTATTTGAATTGCAAAAAAAAAAAAAAAAAAAAACTTTGATTTTTTCCTGTTTCTTTCGTTTTTGCCCCGGCGGGGCCTGTTGCCATTATACAGGCCTCGGACTTCGATTTTGCGGAGGCTATCTTCCCCTTCATGCCCCCGCAGGTCGGTTTTAAGAAGTGCCAGCGGTGTGCACGCCCGATCTCCGTATCTGACCCACACAATTGGTGTTTGCAGTGCCTGGGTCCGGAGCATCGGGCGGACTCCTGCACCCGCTGTGCCACTTTACAAAAACGTACTCTTAAAAACCGAAGAATCCAGCAAACCCTTCTCTTCGGCACCGAGTCGGCGATGGATTCCTCACCTTCAACGGCGGTACCGCAAAAATCGGCACCGTCAAGCTCGACACCGACCGATCCCGCATCGGCGCCACTGGCGCCAGGTAAGCCGGCTAAGAAGCCTTCCTCTTCCCTCGAGCGCCCTCCTGCTACGGTGACGACACCGTCCATACCGGCATCGCACCGGTCCCGTAAACGCTCCGCCCCGATATCGGTGAGTGCCTCGTCATCGGCCTCCTCATCGCCGGGGCGTGGAGCGGCATCCAAGGAACCGAAGAAAAAGAAAGCGGTTCCGATGCCACCCCTAGATGACCGTATCTCGGCCATTCTACAAACTCAGCTTCAGGAGCAGTTGAAGAAACAACTTGAACAACTGCTACCCTCTATCCTGGCACCGCTCCTTCCGGTACCAGACCGGCCCGAGCCCCGCACCGAGCCCCCGGTGTCCACTCCTTCGGTACCGGTAAACACCTCGATGCCGATCCTTTCGGCCCAACAACTCCATGATGATCCTGTGGTTCATTCTCAACCCACAGTGGATCCTCCTCGGCACCAGGCGGTACGGCACTCTTCTCGGGACCGAGAACGACGCCGATCGTCCTCTCCTGGTACCGTTTCGGTGCGCTCTGGTAAATCTTTGTCCAAGACTCGCCACACCGCACCCTCCACCCCGGTGTCCCGACATGCACCAGAGGTCAGGGATCCTGATTTATGGGAGGAGACTCCTCTCGGTACCGAGGAGGATCCCTCCTCATCTGATGAGGAACCATCGGCACCTGATGCCACCTCTAAACCTGAGCAATCCTCTTTTTCTAAATTTCTGAGGGAAATGTCTGCTGCTCTGTCCCTTCCCCTTGAATCTGACTCCAAAAAGTCCCAAGCCTTTTTAGAAGCCTTAGACTTTGAGCAACCTCCTAAAGAGTTCCTCAAGCTTCCCGTGCATGACATCCTACGGGAGACATTCTACAAAAACTTGGAAAATCCCCTCACGGTACCGGGAGCTCCCCGTAAATTGGACAACCTTTACCGTGTCATCCCTATTCCTGGATTCGACAAATCTCAATTGCCCCATGAGTCCCTTCTGGTGGAATCCACCTTAAAAAAGACTCAGGGCTCCAGTGTCTATGCCTCTACCCCTCCTGGCAGAGAAGGTAAGACCATGGACAAGTTTGGCAAGAGGCTTTACCAAAATGCCATGCTTGCCAACAGGGCAAACAACTATTCTTTCCATTTTTCCTTCTATCTCAAACACTTGGTCCAACAGCTGTCTGCCCTCCAGAAGTACCTACCTGAGCGCAAGGTCCCGCTATTCCAGCAGCACATCTCTGGCCTTCTCCAAATGCGCAAGTATATGGTCCGCTCGATATACGACTCCTTCGAGCTCACCTCTCGGGCCTCTGCCATGGCTGTAGCCATGCGTCGCTTGGCCTGGCTCAGAGTCTCCGACCTGGACATCAACCACCAGGACCGTCTGGCCAACGCCCCCTGTCTCGGGGATGAGCTTTTTGGAGAGTCACTGGATTCCACCACCCAGAAACTCTCTGCCCATGAGACCAGGTGGGACACCCTGATTAAGCCGAAAAAGAAGGCACCGCCTACCCGACCTTATCGGCCACAAACATCTTATCAACGGAGGTTCTCAGCCAGGCCACTCAATCCGCCTCCCCAGCAATCTAGGCGGCCCCGTCAACAGCAACATCACGCTCAGGCTCGATCTCAGGCCTCTCAACCCTCTAAGCCTCCTCAGCCTACTAAACAAACTCAGCCCTTTTGACTCTTCTCTCCAGGGCATAGCCAGTCATCCACCTTTGCTACCTCTTCCACAACCCATCGGAGGTCGTCTCACCATCTTCTCCAGCCGTTGGGAAATCATTACATCGGACCAGTGGGTCCTCAACATCATCCGCCACGGCTACTCTCTCAACTTCCAGACTCTACCTCCGGACAACCTTCCCGTAGAGTCTGCTTCAAACTCATCTCAAACCCCCCTCCTCCTGAGGGAGGTTCAATCCCTCCTCCTTCTCAATGCCATCGAAGAAGTACCTCCAGATCAAAGGGGGCAGGGATTCTACTCCCGCTACTTCCTGGTACCCAAAAAGACGGGAGACCTCCGTCCCATTCTCGATCTCAGGGACCTCAACAAGTGTCTGGTCAAGGAGAAATTCAGAATGCTCTCCCTTGCCACGCTCTACCCTCTTCTTTCTCAACACGACTGGCTATGTTCCCTGGACCTCAAAGAGGCCTACACTCACATCTCCATCAATCAAAATTCTCGCCGCTACCTGCGGTTCCAGGTTCTGCACCACCACTATCAGTACAAAGTGCTGCCGTTCGGCCTCGCTTCCTCACCCAGGGTCTTCACCAAGTGCCTTATAGTGGTAGCGGCCTTCCTCAGGTCTCACAACCTCCAGGTGTTCCCCTACTTGGACGATTGGTTGGTGAAAGCACCTACGTCTCAACTTGTGCTACAGGCTACTCATCACACCATCTCTCTCCTCCACCTCCTGGGGTTCGAGATCAACTACCCCAAGTCGCATCTGCTTCCCACCCAGCGACTTCAATTCATTGGAGCAGTTCTGGACACCACACTGATGAGGGCCTTTCTCCCCTCCGATCGCAAGCAGACCCTGCTCCATCTCTGCCGTCAGGTACTCATGCATCCCTCCATTCCTGCCCGACAGATGATGGTCCTCCTGGGTCACATGGCCTCGACGGTGCATGTCCTTCCTCTGGCACGTCTCCACCTTCGTACGCCTCAGTGGACTCTCGCCAACCAGTGGTCACAGACTACGGATCTTCTTTCTCATCCCATCTCTGTGACATCATCTCTTCAGCAATCTCTCCAATGGTGGTTGAACTCCTCAAATCTTTCCAGGGGTCTACTTTTCCATCTGCCCCCCCACTCTATGATCATCACCACAGATGCGTCCCCCTACGCGTGGGGAGCTCACCTGGGAGATCTACGCACCCAGGGACTTTGGACCCCACAGGAGCGTCGTCATCACATCAATTTCCTGGAACTCAGAGCCATGTTCTACGCCCTCAAGGCTTTTCAACATCTTCTCTGTCCTCAAGTCCTCCTCCTATGCACAGACAATCAAGTCGCCATGTACTACATAAACAAGCAAGGCGGCACCGGATCTCGCCCCCTTTGTCTGGAGGCTCTGCGCATCTGGACCTGGGCCACGGACCGCAATCTCTTTCTCAGGGCGGTCTATATCCAGGGCGAACAGAACTCTCTGGCCGACAATCTCAGCCGCATCCTTCAACCTCACGAGTGGACGTTGGACCCTCCGACTCTACTCTCCATCTTTGCTCGATGGGGCACTCCGCAGGTGGACCTCTTTGCAGCCCCTCACAACCATCAGCTGCCCCAATTCTGCTCCAGACTCTTCTCTCCGCACCGTCTGGCTCCGGATGCATTCCTGCTCGACTGGAGGGATCGATTCCTCTATGCCTTCCCTCCACTTCCTTTGATGTTGCGGACCTTGTCCAAACTCCGCAAGGACAATGCCACCATGATCCTCATCGCCCCTCGGTGGCCTCGTCAACACTGGTTCTCCCTCCTGCTTCAACTCAGCTCCCGGGAGCCCATTCCTCTTCCTGTGTTTCCTACTCTACTTACACAGCAGAATCAGTCTCTACTGCATCCCAATCTGTCTTCCCTCCACCTGACAGCTTGGTTTCTCTCGGGCTGACCTCTCCGGAGAATCTATCTCAACCGGTCCGCCTCATTTTGGACGCCTCCAGGAAACCGGCCACTCTCCAATGTTACCATCAGAAGTGGACCAGATTCTCCTCGTGGTGTCTCCGGCATCATCAAGAACCCACCTCTTTGGCGGTGGAAACTGTCTTGGAATATTTGCTCTCGCTGTCCAACGCTGGCCTCAAAACCACCTCCATCAGAGTCCACCTCAGTGCCATCACTGCGTTTCACGAGCCTATTCTCGGAAAACCCCTCACGGCTCATCCTCTGGTTTCCAGATTTATGAGAGGGCTCTTCAATATCAAACCGCCTCTCAAGCCTCCTCCTGTCGTCTGGGACCTGAATGTGGTTCTCTCTGCTCTCATGAAACCTCCGTTTGAGCCTCTTGCCACAGCTTCATTCAGGCTTCTTACCTGGAAGGTGCTTTTCCTAATTGCCATCACCTCTGCCAGGAGGGTTAGCGAACTGCATGCACTGGTTGCCGACCCACCGTTCACTGTTTTTCACCATGACAAGGTTGTTCTGCGTACCCACCCTAAATTCCTTCCCAAGGTGGTCTCAGCTTTTCACCTCAACCAGTCCATTGTGCTGCCTGTCTTCTTCCCTAAACCTCACTCGCATCCTGGAGAACAGGCGTTGCACACGCTGGATTGTAAGCGTGCCCTCGCTTACTACCTTGATCGTACCAGAGCTCACCGAACATCCCCTCAGCTCTTTTTGTCTTTCGATCCCAACCGTTTGGGCCGTCCTGTCTCCAAACGGACACTTTCAAATTGGCTTGCTGCCTGTATTGCCTTCTGTTATGCTCGGGCCGGTCTCTCACTGGAAGGAGCTGTCACGGCCCACAGAGTCCGAGCTATGGCTGCTTCTGTGGCTTTCCTCCGCTCCACGCCCATCGAGGAAATCTGCAAGGCGGCCACTTGGTCCTCAGTTCACACGTTCACTACTCACTACTGTCTGGATGCGTTCTCCAGACGGGATGGACACTTCGGCCAATCTGTGTTACAGAATTTATTTTCCTAATGGCCAACCATCCCTCCTCCCTCTTTGTTAGCTTGGAGGTCACCCATGTGTTAAGAATATGCTGCCTGCTTGTCCTGGGATAAAGCACAGTTACTTACCGTAACAGGTGTTATCCAGGGACAGCAGGCAGATATTCTTAAGTCCCACCCACCTCCCCGGGTTGGCTTCTTAGCTGGCTTATCCTAACTGGGGACCACGCACTCCTCCGTCGGGCGGGAAGGCACTCGCGCACGCGCGGTGCGGCCAACTAGAAACTTCTAGTTAAAAGGTCCGTACCGAGGGCTCCGTCGGTGACGTCACCCATGTGTTAAGAATATCTGCCTGCTGTCCCTGGATAACACCTGTTACGGTAAGTAACTGTGCTATATTGTAATTCGCTTAGAAACAATTTTAATTAAGCGATTAATCAAATATAAATAAAACTTGAATGCTTCTGGAACGAATTATGCTCGTAAACCAAGGTACCACTGTACGTGATATTGAATGACTCTCTCCTTGGTGTGAGATAAGATTTCCCTTGACTAAATTCATGTTGGCTTTCTCTCATTAATCCATGCTTATGTATGTCATTTTGTTCTTTATAATAATCTCTACCATTTTGCCCAGCACAAACATTGGACTCGAGTCTAAAATTTCCAAGATCACTCTAGAATCCTTTTTAAAAATCAGTGTCACATTGGCCACCCTCTAGTCTTCTGGTACTATGCTGGATTTTATAGAAAAATTATAAATGACTAACAATAGCTCTGCAAATTCATTTTTCAGTTCAATCAATACTCTGGGATGTATACCATCCAGTCCAGGTGATTTGCTACTGTTCAATTTGTCTAATTGACCCATTACATCTTCCAGTGTTACATAGAATTGAAACATCCAGTAATGGTTTAGAAAAGAATATTGCCGATGTAGAACCTTCTCTAAAATGCAGGAATGTATGTACAAGTGTGCTGGGAATGGCCATCTTACATACAGTATGTCAATATTTAAAACATCAGAGGTAACTTGGTGTTTTTGTGTGTCTTGTGTCCATACTTAACCCTTATAGAAGGGTAATTCAGCATAAAGGTTCATGTGCTGACACTTGGGATGTCTATCCATCATACTGAGAAACTACGCAGCCTTAGAAAACAGGGCAGGCAGTCTGCAGAGTCCAAAATGGTGGTCAAAACAGCAGCTCAGCCAAAATATAGAAGAAGCCAAGGATAATTTTTTGTGCAGACATAACACACACAGGCCATGTTTTGCCCACGCTAAGGCGTCCTTTTATCAAGGCGCGGTAGGGGGTTTAACGCGCGGAATACTGCGTATTAGACCGCCTGCCGCGCTAGTCGCTAACGCCTCCATTGACCAGGCATTTTTTTGCTTGCCGCAGGGGTTAGCATGTGATGAAATGTCAGACGCGCTAACCCCGCTAGGCGGCTTGATAAAAGGACCCTTAAGGGCTGCATCAGGGGTAACGGAACATATTAAAATCATAATAAAAAAAACATCATTTAAATCAAACATATAAAAAATCATAATCAAAAATGCAAATCAAAATTTTAAATACAAATACATAATATATGGGGACTACATAATTTGTAAACTAGGCACATAATGCCACTTATTCCAAAACAGAGGAACAAGCGTCCAGTCATAGTAAAAGGTCAGCTGTCATTCTGAAGTAGATAAAGAGTTTCACCAACTGTATGAATGGAAAAGTCCTCCTTAGCTGCATAAGCTCAAAAGAAGGCAGCAACCAGCAGCGTAAGGGCTTGACTACAGATGATTAGCAGAGGTCAGAACAGTAAAAACTAAACCTTAGTTAATGAATAAGACCTTAAGATGCCTCTAGATGTCAGAGGGCAAAAAAAGGATCTATGGGAACCTGAAAATATGGTGAAAAATAGCAACAAAAAACCAGGCTGAAAAACAAAAACTATATCTTGCTCTGGGGAGTCAGAATGCCTAAAGTTCAGCTAAAGGAAATGGCACAGGAACATTGAAAACCAGATATTTAAAACGGCAATAAAAAAATAACATCACCTAATTTGCATATAAGACCTCTTTAAAATCTCAAAAGCCAAAAATAAGCCATTTCAGTAGAGCCAAAAAGCTAGTGCTGGATGTGTACAAGTGGAGCCCTAGCAATAAATGCAAAGGCAAAGAGATTCAAATGGCAGGGAATAAACTCAAGAAAGAGTGCCCTCATTGTACCTCAGTAGTCCATAAAGAATCCTAGCAAATCTGATCAACTCATTGAGCTCATCGGAAGATGATGTTCCAAACTGAAAAAGAAATCTCTTCCATCAAATTCTTTTTGGCTTGGATTATGATGCGTTTGTCAAATGTCAATGACTCCCAGGTTGACTCCATTTGGGGATAAGATGTCTTTTGCCTGAACCATAGTAACTGGGGGGGGGTCTGTATTTAGATGTTTCAGTTGCCCATTTCAGTTTCAGTTGCCATAGTTTATTCATCACTGGTGATAGCTTGGTATTGAGGTTGGTTGAATTAATAGAAGGATATCAGGGAAGATCTGCCTCTGGAAGTTCTCCTCTGGAATGAAGGGAAAATATGCTTGTTCCTTGATTCTCATAACAAATGTTGGTAGGGCCTTTTTGGGATTCCAGCTTGGCTGAAAGCAGCCTTTGAACTCTGGCATCATTGCAACAACCTGGGGTTTTATTCATCACCAGTCACTGCAGTGATGATTCTTAGCTATGGGCTACAAATAAGACTACGTATTTTCTTATGAAGCTCATGTGGCCACTAGATGTCGCTATTGTTCTGTGGCTGAGACGCCCCACCCCTGGAACTGTAAAGGTCACCTCAGTATCTTCAACCATAGAACTGAATTAGGTCTTTTGCAAGGCAAAAAGTCACTTCATGACAAAAGAGTTTTTCAGATCCACAGGAGAGCGTATTCCATAAGAAGTCCCAAGAACCATAAGTAAAATGTCTGGTTGATCTTTTGTCCTCAGGATTATGATCTGAGCCAGCTGCACAGAGGCCTGGATGCGCGGCCTGAAGTTACCCGGAATGATGTTATCCCCACCCTGATGCCTCTTCCGCAGTATCGTCCTCGGCCAGCCAATCCCGACGAGATTGGTGACTTCATTGATGAGGTGTGTGAGGGGCCGTGAAATGCTTCCCAAATATGGCTGACTTCTGTTCAGTGCTGGTGTAGTGAGGATGCGGGAAGGGGGGGGGGGGGTGAAATGTCCAACTAGGCCTTGAATTCCACTGTTTTTGTCTGTCATAGCTAGAATATTCTGATGCAGCACAGCCAGATTAACCCTTTGCTCTCCCCCGCCTTTGGGATCAAGCCTGCAATGGCATAAAGCCCTTCACTTAATGTCGGTGCTGGTCTTGGAGTGGGTTCGTGAAACACACTGCTATTGTGGTCACAGTCGTGAGGCCAAAGCAGTTATCCATGTTAGACCCTCCAAAATCAGTCAGACAGGGACTGAAATGCTGATGAGAGCAGAGAGGTCTTTTAGTGCACTGCTGTAATTGGAGACCTTTCGAGGCACGTGGTCTTGGTTTCCTGTTAACTCTTTACTGCTTTTTGGGGGCATGGCTTTTGACCATCTCAAGCATTTTCTTCTATGTTTGAATCTTAAGGCAGAGTCTAGTGTGGGAAATTTTAACCAGTTCATTCCCAGAACTCAGCAGTTTAGTGCAGTGGGACAAGTTAACACAAAGCCTAGTTTTGCCTTTAAACTAGAGAGATGAACAAGATGTTTGAGAGAAGGTGTGTGTGTGTGCAGTGGTGTAGTAAGAGGGGGGTGCCGGCACCTTTCTGCCCCTCCTCTGCCCAGTAACTCTTTTTAAATCTTCCCCAGCAGCAGCAACTTCCCCAGCCTGCTGCTTGTGCTGGCCTGGCTCATCTCTGAAATCACTTCCTGGTCACGGGGCCAGGAAGTGACATCAGAGGGAGAGCTAGCAAAAGCAGCAGGCCAGAGCAGCTTCTCATGCTGGCAAAGATTTAGAGGGGGGGGGTGTCTCCTACCCTCACTATGCCACTGGGGGGGGGGGTGAAGATTGGTTGGCTTTATCAAAAGCCCCCCTCCCTGATCATGATAGAAACCCACTGTCGGATTGTGTTACTGTCTCTTGACCTTAGCAGATTCCTCACTGATTCTTCAGCCTGATGTAAGTTGCCTCTAGCTCAGGGGTGGGCAACGAGGGTCGCAATCCAGTTGGGTTTTTAAGATTTTCCCCAATGAATATGCACGAGATCATTTGCATACAATGGGGGCAGTGCATACAGATTCATCTCATGCATATTCATTGGGGACTGGATTGCAGCCCTCGTTGCCCACCCCTGCTCGTGTGAATCTTCCAAGATCAATCCCACACCGTTCCTGACCCAGTTTGCAATTATAGCTTTTAAATTTTGGAGACTTAAAACCTTTTCTTTCCTTCAGAACCTCAAGGCAGCAGACAATGACCCCACAGCCCCACCGTACGATTCCCTGCTGGTGTTTGACTATGAGGGGAGCGCCTCTGAGGCCGCATCGCTCAGCTCTCTGAATTCCTCCGGCTCAGATGGAGACCAGGATTATGACTGTCTGAATGACTGGGGCCCCCGCTTCAAGAAACTGGCAGACATGTACGGTGGGGAAGAGGATTAGGAAACTTGCCCCCACTGAATTGCTGAACTCCATTCATTCTGCAGGGCATGAAAGTGGCGATTGCTCTGAATTTGTACTACGGAGTATTAATATTCAATTAATCTGACATGAAATTACTTTGTTCCTGGCATGCAGGCTCCAGCCCTGGCTCTAGCTACACCCCACCACCCAAGGCCTTTAATTCATTCCACTTTAAAGGATTTCCTGATTCCTCACGTTGGAATATTTGGAGGCTGTGAAGCTGATAAGGATGGTTGTTTTCTTATACACGGAGTTTGCAATCACATATGGGGCTTCCCTGGTCTGAAAGATCCCAAGTCTGCTTTAGTTATGCTCATACGACCCTCAGTTTGCTAATTTTACTTTTATTCTGTTGGTGAACAATGCAGAAAAGGGTCAAAGCACTTGGACATGGTGGTGATTGCAGGGGGGTCTCCCAAACCTCTGTCCTTTCAAAGTCTGGATATTTGGAGAGGGGTGGAGGGAGTACAGGGCAGGGCCTCACTTCTAGTGTGCCTGCTTTGAACCAAAATGTTTCTGGCTGTCTCCATCCAGTAGTAGCAAAGGGTTTTTTCTGAAATGTAGAAACAGATTTGTATACTACAAACTGAAAAGGTTTGCAAGGAAGACTTTTGCTGTAGGAGCCCAGGAACCGTCCTTGGAAATCTACTGATTACCTCTTAACATAACTACTGAAAGGCTGTCTTACCAAAAATGTGCTTAACTACTGCATTTTATATATTTTCCTAAATATTTGATTTTTAGAATATAATATCAGTTTTGTACGTATTAAACTTTTTTTTGTTAAATCTGGTGGTAGGTGTCTGTCAAAGCTTCACTGGAGATCTTTGAGCAATGGAGCATACACCCAGCGAGCGGGGGTGGGTGGGTGGGAGAGAATGTGGTCACCACTTGGCCTTATGTGTAACTGTGGTAGGGTGGGAAGGGGCATGACTCAACATTGACATCTTGGCTTCACTGGATCCATGCTGAGGGTGGGGGGCTGCGGCAGCATTTGGCCCCTGGCTGCCTCATATACTGGAGCAGTTTTGCTGTTTTTTGTCTGTAGCAGTGATAAGTAGGGTTGTCATCTTTGTTGACAAAAACCCGTTCATGGTCCCATATAACTGCGGAAAGGGATTGAGACTCGACTGCCACCGTTTTGTAGTTTCACAACCACTCAAAGCGTTTTACATACAGGTACTTCAAGCATTTTCCCTCTGTCCCAGTGGGCTCACAATCTAGTGTACCTGGGGCAATGGGGAGGGGGGGTAATTGACTTGCCCAGGATCACTGTAGCTCTAACCACTAGCCCACACTCTCCTCAGGAGGAAAACACAATGCTTAACCCCAGTGGCATACCTAGCATATGTGACACCCGGGGTCCATCATTTTTTTGACACCCCCCCCCATCTATATGAAAAATATGATTTTTACTAACAATCTACATATTGCACAACAAGTGTACCTAGGAAAAGGCAGCATCTTAAACACTGCAGTGAGTACTAGAACACCAACACATACATTATAAAACTAAACAAACCCTATCCTGCACAGTCAATTGATCCAGTACAGTCGATGCTATCAGAAAGCCATGTCCCTTTCATACATACAGACAGATACACCCTCGCTCAATATGGAATAATCACAAACTAAAAATAGAAATATGTAGACAAAAGTTAAACTGAACTGTCAAGAAACCAGACTCTGCATACAATGCAACATCACAACACCACAAAAACAGTAATACATGTCCTCTAATACTGTGCAAAATATAAAGACAGTAGATGTAAATTTGAAAAAACTGATACATAACAATCACCACTTTACAAATTAACAAATAAAAATAAAACAAATGAGAAATAAGAAAATACCATTTTATTGGACTAATCCCTGTAAACTCAGTCCCCATCCCCACAAACCACCTGATTCCATCCACACAAGCCTTGAATTGTTTTATATTGAACTTATTATATTAAAGTATAAAAAAACAATATTCTGTACAATTGTCAATTTATAAATTAGCGTCTTCTCCCCACTCTCTCTTCCCCATTTCCCTTCAGCATCCTCAGCCCACTCTCTCTCCACTTTCCTTCAGCACACAGCAAAACAAGCAAGTAATTGTCTATTTTTCTATGGTTGTTACTGAGGTGACATTGCATAAAGTCATCTGCCTTGACCTCTTTGAAAGCCCGTGGAATATAAATGATAATTAACATTTTCTCCGCGTACATGTTGTGTTTTTAAAATTTTATTGTTGGTAGATCATTTTGACTTGGCCATGAAGGTAAGGGGGAGGGAGGGAGGGGAGCTGCTGAAAGACATCTAGTAATCCTTGCAGGCTTGACTTTGCAGGGAATTATTTTTGTAAAATCATGTTTTGTTATGTGACTGGCATTATTTAGACTTTAATTTCTATGAATGAAAATGATATAAAAATATACCCCCTCCCTTTTTATTAAACCGCGATAGCGTTTTTTAGTGCAGGGAGCTGCATTGAATGCCCCATGCTGCTCTCGACGCTCAAACTCCCTGCGCTAAAAACCGCTATTGTGGTTTAGTAAAAGGGGGCCATAGTGCAAAATATAGACAGCATATATAAATTCTGAAAACGGACACATTTTGCTCACTAAATTGAAAATAAAATCATTTTTCCTACCTTTGTTTGGTAATTTCATCAGTCTCTGGTTGCACTTTATTCTTCTGACTGTGCATCCATTATTTCTTCCCTTCTTTCAGCCTCCTGTATGCTTCCTCTCCTCCAGACCTCATTCCCTCCCCCAAAGTTTTCTTTGTTTCATCCTGCCCCCTTCTTTCTTTCTCTCTCCATGCCCGTCTTTCTCTCTCTCTCTCTCCGTGCCCCATTTCTTTCTTTCATCCTGCCCCCTGTCTTTCTCTCTTTCCCTATGTCCCATTTTTTCTTTCTTTCTTTGTTTCACCTTGCCCCCTTTCTTTCTTTCTGGCTCCCTGTCTCCCCCTCTTTCTTTCTCCCTGCCCTCCCCCATGCCACCGCCAGGCAAAGACTGCCACTGGCCATCGGGAACAGGCCGGTGCCGAGTTCGCCCTGCTTTTCTTCCCTACGGGGCTGACCAACTCTCGCCGCCCGACGTCAATTCTAACGTCTGAGAGGATGTTCTGGGCCAGCCAGGCAGCGATTGGCTGGTCCAGAATGTCCTCGCCGACATCAGAATTGGCGTCGGGCGGGGAAGAGAAGCAGGGAGGGAGAACTCGGTGCTGGCCTGTTCCCGATCGCAGCAGTGGCAGCCTTTCCCTGGCGGGTGGCCAGCTGTGCACCTGCTTGGGGCGGACCGTCCCCCCCCCCTCCCCCCGCAGTACGCCACTTCTTAACTCTTCAGGCTCAGTTTAGCTATAGTCTCCTCAGTTCCTTGTCATCCATATGTCCCCCCAGACAGTGATAAATCCAAACATACTGTGCATCCATAGAATCCCAGTTCCCCTCCCAGCGATGTGCACAAAGCAGAGCGAGGACATTTTCCCAGAAAGCTTGCCAGAAAGAGAACCTGATTCAAAGGTCCCCTTGGTAAGAGCAATATAAATATTTGATACTAGAAGTAGTTGTGGAATGCATTACATTCAGTCTTATATTCTGCCCAGGCCCTTATGAGTTCACGGCGGATAACAATACATTTCTATTACTGGGAACAAACTCACTAGACATAATGCAATGACAAATATTCAAACAGAACATTGACAGTAGAAGATTCAAGACAAAAATGTTTTAAACAAGAATGTTTTTTAAAAGTTTTCTTAAAACAGTATTTATTGAGGTACTGATCTTATTAAAACAGGGAGATCATTCCAAATGAAAGGAGCCTCCAGTTGTCTTTGGGGAGGGAAATTGAGCATAAATTGCTTCCATACAATGACCTGGTCTTCTTGCTGCTAACAAAATCAATGCCACTGGCCAACAGAATATTAAAAATCTTAATATGAAGCTTAAAATAAAACCTTTCATTTACTGGCAGCCAATGACATTTAATGAAATATTTAGAGATGGAAAATTACCCTCACCACACAGTATTCTGCATAGTTTGTAATCTTTTCGACAATCCTTTAGCACATCCTAACTAAATATTACAATAGTCTATCTTAATCCCCTTAAAAGACATAACAAATTAAATTATAGATCACTTTTCCCACATAATGACGGAAATCGAAAAATGGACAACCGACTTCAAATTGAAACTAAACACAGAAAAGACAAAAGTCTTCCTGGCATACCCCAAGGACAAAATTACCAGAACATCGTTACAATTAAATGGCTACGAATACCCAATCTCCAAAACCATCAAAATACTGGGAATCACACTAGACACTCACCTAATTGTGGCTGATCACACGAATTTAGTGGTGAAGAAATGCTTTCTGTACACTTGTGGAAACTCAGGACCATTAAAAAGTACTTTGACGCTGCATCCTTTAGATTACTGGTGCAGTCCCTGATCCTATCAAGTCTGGACTACTGCAATATCATTTACCTAGGCATCCCAAAGAAAACAGTACAAAGATTAAGAATAGTGCAAAACACAGCAGTTCGCTTGATCTTCGGTCTGAGGAAAAATGACCACATTTGCCCCTACTACAAAAGGTTGCATTGGCTACCAATGGAGGCGCGAATACTGTTCAAGTTTGCCTGTATTTGTTTCAAGCAGGTCTGGGGACTAGCGCCTTCTTACCTACTACCACATTTCATATTACACAACCCCACACGACCAACCAGAAACCACAACGTATTTACATATCCAACGATCACAGGCTGCAAATGCAAATACAAATCCTTTCTGGACTGGTCCTTCATGTTTCTGGCTGGGAAATTACATTGGCGAAGCCAGACTGACCTATGGCGCATTCCAGAAAGCAATTAAAACCATATTATTTGACAAATTCTTCACATAACCAGAAGCCTCACCACTTACCAAGTTATACTTCCCCGCCACCATTCTCTATGTAATATGCTGTCCTTTTATCTTTCTCCTATGTAATAAGTTGTACCCTCACTTCTTGCACTCTCTAATTCGCTGAATTGTCCAGCCTTCTTCAATTTGAACTGCCTAGAAGTCCTACGACTATGGCGGCATAGAAGAATAAGGTTATTATTATTATTATATGGGAAAGAGTAAGCGATTGAAGTAGAAGTGCAAAAACTGACTTATCAAAATATTTCCAAGGTCCCTGTCATTTCCTTAAAAGAAAAAATGATTTTTTTCTAACCAGATTAACCTGATGCTTCAAGCTCGGTAAATTATCTAAAGGAATGCCCAAAACTAGTTTGCATATCAAAAGTGTTAATCTCTACCAAGTGTTACTCAAGACCTACTACCAATCAATCATTACAGCAACAACTTCCTAAACTCCCCACAATCTTGCCTAGGAAAAGGCAACACCACCAATTGCACTGAGCCCTAGACTACGAACAGAACATAAGAGCTGTCACACTGGGTCAGACTCTAGGTCCATCAAGCCCAGTATCCTGTTTTCAATGATGTCCAACCCAGGTCCCAAGTACCTGGCAGAAACCCAAAGAGTAGCAATGTTCCAGAGCCGAGATTGTGATGTCATAATGCCTCATTCCACCAATGCCTAAGAGCCAACCTCATCAGTGATGTCACAATGCTTGATTTTCCTGTACTTGGCTCCCGTAAGAATTGCCATACTGGGACAGACTGAAGGTCCATCAAGCCCAGTATCCTGTTTTCAATGGTGTCCAACCCAGGTCCCAAGTACCTGGCAGAAACCCAAAGAGTAGCAACGTTCCAGAGCTGAGATTGTGATGTCATAATGCCTCATTCCACCAATGCCTAAGAGCCAACCTCATCAGTGATGTCACAATGCTTGATTTTCCTGTACTTGGCTCCCGTAAGAATTGCCATACTGGGACAGACTGAAGGTCCATCAAGCCAGTCTCCTGTTTCCAACAGTGGCCAACCCAGGTCCCAAGTACCAGGATGAAATCCAAAGAGTAGAAACATTCCAGAGCTTAGATTGTGATGTCAATATGCCTCATTCCACCAATGCCTAAGAGCCAACCTCATCAGTGATGTCACAATGCTTGATTTTCCTGTACTTGGCTCCCGTAAGAATTGCCATACTGGGACAGACTGAAGGTCCATCAAGCCAGTCTCCTGTTTCCAACAGTGGCCAACCCAGATCCCAAGTACCTAGCTAAATCCAAAGTAGCAAAACAGATTCTATGCTGCTTTTTCTAGGAATAAGCAGTGGATTTCCCCAAGCCATCTCAAAATAATTGCCTATGGACTTTATTTGGTTTGATATCCTGTCCTCCCCAAAGAACGGGTTACATTTTAACAGTTGTAGTGTTACAATATTCTAGTTTTTTTAAGAGTACTCTTGGAACATTGCATGGGTTTACAGCTTTTCTGGATAAGGGAAAGATACACACTTACAAGATAAACATTACAAGGGCGTCATTTGTACATGAAAAATGAAGAATCTCTAGTATCCCAGTCCATAGCATGCCTCTCTTTTAGGAACAGATTCCTGAACTCCATGCGTGTTAATGTTGGCACACAATGGTGATGTATGTTAGTAACAAAAGAACCATTTGTGTCTGACCTGGTGGTCCAGAGAAATATATTACATCAACTTTTAAATCCCCCCTCATCAAATTGCAGTAACCTGAGGCTCTATTCTCCTTTAATGGTTATATATAATCTATACCAGGGGTAGGGAACTCCGGTCCTCGAGAGCCATATTCCAGTCAGGTTTTCAGGATTTCCCCAATGAATATGCGTTGAAAGCAATGCATGCAAATAGATCTCATGCATATTCATTGGGGAAATCCTGAAAACTCGATTGGAATACGGTTCTCAAGGACCGGAGTTCCCTACCCCTGATCTATAATTTAGCTGCTGTGGAGCCTTAATAATTATAGGGGTGAAAAAAAACCTCAGAATTTGGAGTTTTCAACCCAATTGAGCTTCCAAATGTGATCGCTCACTCTTGCTCCCAATACTGTCATAGGCAAAAAACCTTTTTAGTCTACTTTTCCTAGAATTTTTTAAATTTTTTTCTCCATTCTTTAAATACTATTAAATTAATATAATTCAGTTCTGTAAACTTCCACATTTTCACTAAATGTAGCCTCGGAGGTTATCACAACTTTCACCATTAATAGAGCAGAGCGAAAAGGAACTTATCTTTTCTCCAAACTGGATACTCGGTTGCTTCAAATGCTCACTTCTCCGCCTGTTCTCCTTTCTATTGTACATCGGAATCTGTTCTCTCTGTGATTGAGGTTGGGGTCTTTGGTTCTGACCTTGGGAGTTCCCTTGTTTCCATTTGCCTCTGCGTTGGTATCAAAGTCTTTAATCTAAAAAAAATTATCTGAGCTCAAAACTATTATTCGAAGATTCTGATGTCTTATCAAAAGTGACTTTTTTTCATTAGCTCTTTTAACTTTAACCATGGATACCCACGGAGAGGGTGGTTGATGTGTGGAATGCGCTCCCAAGGGAGGTGGCGGAGTTCAAACGAGCGTGGGATGAACACAGAGGATCTCTAATCAGAAAATAATGGGTATACAGTGAAGGAATTAAGGCCAGTCCTGGGCATTCAGTTGAGGACAGGCTGGGGAGGGCTTCAATGGCTGGGATGGTTAAGATGGGCTGGAGTGAACTTTGATGGAATCTAAGCACACTACTGAGCAGGGCTCTGGGTTTTTGACCCAGAAATAACTAAGAAAAAGGATCATTTAAACTAAATTAATGTGTGGAGCATGTATGGTTGGACCACTCGGGTCTATATCTGCCGTCTGGGTCAGACCAGTGGTCCATCGTGCCAAACAGTCCGCTCCCACATCGGCCCGTAGGTCAAAGACCAGTGCCCTAACTGAGACTAGCCTTACCTGCGTACGTTCTGGTTCAGTAGGAACTTGTCTAACTTTCTCTTGAATCCCTGGAGGGTGTTTTCCCCTATAACAGCCTTTTTATATTAGCTTTCAAAAACTTTAGGTAAAAACAATGTAATGTAACCACTAAAAAAATGATTTGAGTGTGAAAGAGAGAAACCAGCAAAGTACGTGATAGTGAAGGAATTTAAAACAACCTCTCACAGTGGAGTAGAGTCATCATGTGACAGGAATTGCGTCTTTAAAGTGCATTGGCGCCATTTTTGCTGGCATCTGTATCTGCAGGAAGAGTAAATAAAAGTTGAGAGGGAATTCTTAACTTAGAAATTATTTAAATGTAAAGAGTAACCTCTGTCTGCAGAAACTGGGACTGCTGTGTGATAGTTGCCCTGAGGCAGCAGGACCGAGAAAATCGCTGTGAAACGCTGGCCATGTCGTCACGAAGGTAGCAGCAGAGGATCTGCAATATAACTAGATGATGGAAACCCCCCCACACACACACACATTTAAGAAAAGATAAAGAACCCGCAAGTTTAGACAGCAAAATAAAGGAGAATGGACAGAGGAGAAGTGAGCATTTGAAAGCAACTGAGAATCCAGAATGGAGACAAGCCAAGTTCCTTTTTTCTCTGCTCTATTAATGGATTGAGGCTTTAAATTAAAGCAAAACTGCTGGTGGTGAAAGTTGTGGACGTTTATAGAACTGAATTATATTCATTTAATAGTATTTAAAGAATAGAGAAAAAATTAGAAAAAAAAAATCAAGGAAAGTAGACTAAAGGGTTTGTTTTGGTTTTGCCTATGACTAGTGGGAGCAAGAGGGAGCGCTCACGTTTGGAAGCCTGATTGGGTAGAAAGCTCCAAATTCTGAGGCTTTTTTTTTGCCTCTTTAATTAAGGCTCCACAGCAGCTAATTTATAGAGGCTATATAACCATTAAAGGAGACTAGAACCTTTAATGCAATTTGAGGAGGGTTTGATGTAGAAACAGTCTGACGGACAATTTTATGATTTCATGTCAATCTGCTGTATATGATTCTATATATAATACATAACTGCCTTGGTTGTCCCATAGATAAGGTCATGTTTTTGATTATACCACCTGATAACAAAATGGCTAGCCTCAGTCACATGGGCAAAACACAGATAAAATAAGTGACCACCGATTGAAAATAGAAATACCAAGCCAGACGCTGGAGGCAGGAACACCAGATCAATGGATCTCCCCCTGTACTGCTCAAAATATACAGACCGAGAGGGGGGGGGGCGTTCTTGGCCAGAAGGACCCCAAGCCTGCTCGAAGAGCTTGGTCTTTCCAAACATCTGCCCTTGTAAGTTGTTTCTGACCACGTTGATCCCAGTTTCCGCTTTCCTCTGTCTTAGCTCTGAGTCCAGGCCTGCCAGTCCGTCGGGCACTTCTCGCTCCTGTCTTCACTGACTCCCCTATATCCATCTCAAACATTGGTCTTGTCCTTTCATTTTTCATACCTTATTTTTCTACTCTTTAATGTTAGGGGGGGAGTGTTCCATCTACCTATAACTTTTCATAATCTTTCACCCCACATTCCTGTTCCACATCACTTTTACACTCATTAACTCCCCCTTTCTCTTGCTTATCCCCCCCCTCACCAATCCAGTGCTATGTCCACTCTTTAGTCCCCCTACTCCCCACCCCCATATAAGTTCAGCCTCTCCCACTTGCTGCACCGAACCCTGATCCTAGCTGTCATAGATGTGAAGAGCTGCACAGGGACTGCTTCAACTCCAGCATCCTGAAAGCGATGCTAGACTCATGTCCTCTGATGCAGATTCCTGTCTTCTGTTAACCAGGGCTGGACCAGCATCGCTTTACACGGTAAGTGTGGTGGTGGTGGGGAGTCTGCATTTTTTCATAGGTAAGGTAGCTGCTGCATTGGGACTGGGTTGATAGTGCTGGGGGGAGGCAGTGGAGAGCTGCCCTTAACTTTGGTTGTGGCCCCTAAAAAAATTCAAACCGTTGCAGTTTCTCACAGCCGCTCAGATAGCCCAAATATCAGCCAGTTGGCAAGCCCCAGAAAACCTTCTTCTGGAGCTCCTCTGGGATTTGCATTTTCAGCCTTATTTAATCTCTAGTGCTCCTTTCTGCAATGCTCTTAGTCTTCATTATCAGTTATACATGGATATTTAGGGGGTTTTCACTATTAAGCAGTAAACAGCAGATACATTTTTCTTTCTATAAACTTTAAGAACAGTAAGCTCTTGACTGATGGCTAATAAATTCTGATTGACCAGGGCTAAAACTCATTCTTTTCTTCTTGGGTTCTAATGTGATGCAATTTTCTGACTTTTTCTATGATGTGCATTCCAATGTTGAAGGAAATGAGATCCGGGAGTTATCTTGGGGACCTCATTATGAAACCTCATGCTAAGAAGATTGTGCAATTAGTTTTTTCATAAGAACAGAAGAATTGCCATACTGGGACTGATTGAAGGTCCATGAAGCCCAGTATCCTGTTTCTAACAAATGGCCAACCAAGGTCCTAAGTACCTGGCAAGATCCCAAGGAGTAAAACAGATGTCCCTAAGCCATCTCAATAATGACCAATGGACTTCCCTTTTAGAAAATTATCCAAGCTTTTTTTTAAACCCCGCTAAGCTAACTGATTTCACCACATTCTCTGGCAACAAATTCCAGAGTTTAATTGCACATTGTGTGAAGAAATATTTTAGCGGGTTTGTTTTAAATCTACTACTTAGTACTTCATTGCATGTCCCCCTAGTCCTAGTCTTTTTGGAGAGAGTGAACAAGCGATTCACATCTAGCTTTAGAAAACTAGTTAAAACAAATCTGTTCAACCGACTTGTAACCAAGAACTCTTAACGCCTTATCCCTGTACTCTACTTACATGTACTCGATGTTTCTACCACTGTGTCTATTACTCTGACTTTCTCCCTCTCTACATGTATTAGATGACTTCATTGTAATTATTTTTGCTAATTGTCCAGCTCTTGTTATAAACCACCTCGAACTACTACGGCTTTAGCGGTATATAAGAATAAAATTATTATTATCTAACATAACATAAACATAAACAGTAGAATTGTCGCTGCTGGGTCAGACCAATGGTCCATCGTGTCCAGCAGTCTGCTCCCGCAGTGGCCCTTAGGTCAAAGACCAGTGCCCTAACTGAGTCTAGCCTTACCTGTATACGTTCTGATAAGAACATTAGAACTGCCTTCTCCGGATCAGACCTTCGGTCCATCAAGTCCAGCGATCCGCACACACCCAGCCCAGCCCGGTGTACACCTGGCATAATTTTAGTCACCCATATCCCTCTATGCCTCTCGTAAGAAGATGTGCATCTAGTTTGCTTTTAAATCCTAGAACGGTGGATTTCGCAATAACCTCCTCTGGGAGAGCATTCCAGGTGTCCACCACTCGTTGCGTGAAGCAGAACGTCCTGATATTTGTCCTGAACTTGTCCCCCCTTAGCTTCAGTCCATGACCTCTTGTCTGTGTCACATTGGATGTTGTAAATAATTATTTTTTTCCTGCTCTATTTTGTCGATTCCTTTCAGTATTTTGAAGGTCTCGATCATATCCCCTCGCAGTCTCCTTTTCTCAAGGGAGAACAATCCCAGTCTCTTAAATTGTTCCTCGTGTTCCAAGTTCCTCGTATTCCAAGTTATTAGCTTCGTTGCTCGTCTCTGCACCCTCTCCAGCAGTTTTATATCCTACTTTAGGTTGGGAGACCAATGTTGGACACAGTATTCCAAATGTGGTCTGACCGATTGCCCTATAAAGCGGCATTATAACTTTTTCCGATCTACTCGTGAGTCCTTTCTTTATCATGCCTAACATTCTATTTCCTTCCTATGCCGCTGCCGCATATTGTGCCGACAGTTTCAGGGTCCTATCTATCAGTACACGCAGGTCCTTTTCTTATACGCTTTTACCCAGAGTTGCACCTGACATTCTATACTCGTGTTCCTTGTTCTTTCTGCCTAAATGCATTACTTTGCACTTTTCCACATTAAACTTCATCTGCCATTTCTCTGCCCATTTCTCTAACTGACACAAGTCGCTCTGGAGTTCCTCGCTATTCTTCTGCGATCTGATTGCTCGGCATTGCTTTGTGTCGTCTGCAAACTTGATGATCTCACTGGATGTTCCTTCTTCCAGGTCATTGATGAAAATATTAAATAAGATGGACCCAAGTGCCAAGCCCTGGGGCACACCGCTAGTCACTTTCTCCCAGTCCGAGAACTTCCCATTTATGCCCACTCTCTGCTTTCTGTTCTCCAGCCATTTGCCTATCTATCTTAGTATATCTCCCTCTATTCCATGGCTTTGTAGTTTCCTGAGAAATCTTTCATGTGGAACCTTGTCTAACACTTTCTGGAAGTCCAAGTATATTATGTCCACCAGTTCTCCACTATCAATTTATTTGTTCACGGTCTCAAAAAATTGAAGTAAATTCTTCAAACATGATTTCCCTTTCCTGAAGCCATGTTGACTGGCTCTCAGCAGGAACTTGTCTAACTTTGTCTTGAATCCCTGAAGGGTGTTTTCCCCTATAACAGACTCCGAAGAGCGTTCCAGTTTTCTACCACTCTCTGGGTGAAGAAGAACTTCCTTACATTTGTACAGACTCTATCCTCTTTCAACTTTAGAGAGTGCCCTCTCGTTCTCCCTACCTTGAAGAGGGCGAACAACCTGTCTTTATCTACTAAGTCTATTCCCTTCAGTATCTTGAATGTTTCGATCATGTCCCCTCTCAGTCTCCTCTGTTCAAGGAAGAAGAGGCCTAGTTTCTCTAATCTCTCACTGTATGGCCCCTTAACCATTTTAGTTACTCCTCTCTGGACCCTTTCAAGTAGTATTGTGTCCTCCTTCATGTACAGCGACTAGTGCTAGACGCAGTATTCCAGGTGGGGGCATACCATGGCCCAGTACAGCAGCAAGATAACCTTCTCCAATTTGTTTGTGATCCCCTTCTTAATCATTCCTAGCATTCTGTTCTCTCTTTTCGCGCAATGCGTGGTGGTAGCGAATGGCTTCATTGACTTGTCGACCAGTACTCCCAAGTTTCTTTCCTGGGGGGGTCTCTCCGAGTACTGCTCTGGACATCCTGTATTCGTGTATAAGATTTTTGTTACTGACATGCATCACCTTACACTTACCCACGTTGAACCTCATTTGCCATGGCACAGCCCATTTCTTGAGCATGTTTTTGTCACATTGCAGGTCTTCGCAATCCTTCTGTGTCTTCACTACTCTGAGTAATTTCATATCATCTGCAAATTTAATCACCTCGCTCGTACCAATTTCCAGGTCGTTTATAAATATGTTGAAGAGCACAGGTCCAAGCACCGAACCCTGTGGCACTCCACTCGTTTCCTATCTGTCATACCATGCCTGAGCCGTCCCTTCTCCAAGCTGAAGAGCCCTATAGCCACTTTAGCCTTTCCTCCTAGGGAAGCCATTCCATTCCTTTTATTGCCCTTCTCTGTAGCTTGCTAAAATCTAAATATACCATATCTAGCACTCTCTGGTCATCCAGTCAAAGAAATTGAGCAGATTTGCAATTTATTTGATCTGCCTAGAAACTTGTTCAAAGCTATACATGCAGCTCAAAAGGCTGTGCTTTGGCTAATTTTGATTGACCAGGAGAGAGTGTGGCATAGTGGTTAAAGCTCCAGCCTCAGCACCCTGAGGTTGTGGATTCAAACCCCTGCTGCTCCTTGTGACCCTGGGCAAGTCACTTAATCCCCCGTTGCCTCAGGTACATTAGCTAGATTGTGAGCCCACCGGGACAGTCAGGGAAAAATGCTTGAGTACCTGAATAAATTCATGTAAACCATTCTGAGCTCCCCTGGGAGAATGGATAGAAAATTGAATAAATATATTTTGGGCTTAACTCCCTTTGTCCCAGATATAAAATAAGAACCTGTATATACCTAAACCGCTTTGATTGTAACCACAGAAAGGTGTATGTCAATAAAATAATCCCCTTCCCGTTGGTTGCCATTGTTTTGGAAGATAGAAACATAGAAATAGACGGCAGATAAGAGCCAAGGCCCATCTAGTCTGCCCACCCCAATGACCCTCTCCTACCTTTCTCTGTGAATAGATCCCACGTGTCTATCCCATTTGGCCTTAAAATCAGGCACGCTGCTGGCCTCAATAACCTGAAGTGGAAGACTATTCCAGCGATCTGTTTTATGAGGGGGTCCTGAAAAGTTCTCAACCCAACCCAACCAACTTCCTAAATTCAGAGTTATTTGCCCACTTTAGCTGAAAAGAGGTGTTTTTATTTTGTAAAGTGCCAAGTTGCAGAATTGTAATGCTATGTTTTGACATTGGTACAGATCACTGTATTGAACTACGTCAACGAAACGTGTGGAATTTTCAAGTGTGGCACTTTGAGCCGTCATGAAGCTCCGATTCCTGCAGAAGAAAACTCCAAAGGAAATCCATGAATGTTTGATGCAAACAGCGAGTGACAAATGCCCATCATCCTCCACAGTGAAGAAGTGGTGTGCAAACTTTCAGGGTGGAGATTTCAAGACCAAAGAGGCAGCAAGGGCTGGGAGGCCTCAAATGGTGTCAGCTCCTGAAATTGTTGATTAGGTCCATGACCTGATTTTGACAGATCGGCAAATATATTTGGCTACAGCAATTGCTGAAACACTACAGCTATCCAGGGAATGTGCTGGGTGTATAATTCACGAGCAGAAGGTGTCAGCCAAGTGGATGCCCAAATGTTTGGATGGTGATGAGAAACATCATCATATGGTAGGATGTCTCTTGCCAGGATCTCCATTGCAGCAAAGGGAAAGCTGGAGGCTGTGGGGATGGACGGACAGACAGATGCTGAACTGGCTGGGTGGAAGAGGTGCTAGATGTGTGAGAGGGGGCAGATGCAGGACTGGTGGGGCACAGAGAAGAGAGATCGAACCAAAGGTGGGGGGGGGGGACATGATGGACCCACATGTGAATTTATTTTTTTTTCTCTTTAAAATTATGAAGAACAGGACATTTTCTTTAAAATCTGTGGAAATACCTTTAAAGCAAATAGGATGAAATACAAGTATTTTTTCACTCAAAAATAGTTATGCTTTGGAACTCATTGCCAGAGGATGTGGTAATAGCAGTTAGCATAACTGGGTTAAAAAAAAGGTTTGGACAAGTTCCTGGATGAAAGTCCATAGTCTGTTATTGAGACAGACATGGGGGAAGCCACTGCTTGCCCTGGGATTGGCAGCATGGAATGTTACTACAATTTGGGTTTCTGTGACCTGGATTGGCCACTGTGGAAACAGAATACTGGGCTCGATGGACCATTGATCTGACTCTGTATGGCTAATAAGTTAACAGAGGGAGGGAAGAGAGAAGCTGGATATGAAGGAGGACAGGGACACAAGAGATGCTGAATATTGAGGTGGGGACAAAAAGGGCAGACGCTTACTGAAAAGACGAATGCTTAATGTGACCATTTATTTTTTTTCATCAAAACAGGACATCTATTAATATTCAGTCCCGCCCCCAATCCTGCCCTAGCCCCGCCCCCAATTTCTTCCATTCATTTTCTTGTACACACAATATCTTATTAATTCATAATGGTAAAACATAAAATATAAAAAAAAACCCACAATGCACACTGTACGCAGAGAAAATATTAATTATAATTTACGAGTTTCAGGGTGTTTTCAAAGATGTCAAGGCAGATGACTTTAAAATATGCAATGTCACCTCAGTAACTATAGAAAAATAGACAAATATAGTGCAAAATATAGACAGCAGATATAAATTCTCAAAACAGACACATTTTGATCACTAAATTGATAATAAAATCATTTTTCCTACCTTTGTTGTCTGGTGATTTCATGAGTCTCTGGTTGCACTTCCTTCTGACTGTGCATCCAATCTTTCATTCTTTTGCATTCAACATTTCTTTCAGAATCCAGCCCCATCCCCTTTGGGTCCAGGTCTCTCTCTCTTTTCCCTCTGTTACCCTCCCCAGATTCAGTGTCAGTTCTCCTTTCTACCTTTGTTCCAGGTCTCCCTCTTTCTCCCCCTCTGTTTGAACCTCCCAAAGTCCTGCATCTGCCTCCTGTCTTTCCACTTTCATCAAAGCCTTTTTCTCTGTAGTCTTTCTAATGTGCTTACAAACCCCCTTTCTCTGCCTCTTTCCTTCCTCCCTCCCAGCAGATTTTAGCATATCTCTCTCCTCCTTTTTTCCCCTTGGATCTAGTATCTGTCTCCTTACTCTTTTCCTCCTCCCAGGTCTGGTATCTTTCTCCTCTCCTTCCCCCCTGCTCTGGCATCTCTCTCTCCGCTCCCTTCCTCCTGTTCTTCCCTGGTCTTCCTCAATTTATTTTCTGCCTCTCTCTAAATTCTTTTTTACTATTCAGTCCTCAATTTCCCTCTTTCACTGTGTCTACCTATAGCTTGTCACCTCTTTCCCTCACCTCTTCCAGTAACTAACTCTTTCCTCTTCCCTCAATCCTGCATGTGCCCTTTTTTCTTTCTCCTCCCCACTTCCTTCCAGTGTCTGCTCCCCCTGTCCCTCACACTTCCATTCAGCGGCTGTCCCTCCTCTCCCCCACACTTCCATTCAGTGTCTGTTTCCCTCTATCCCTTCCATCTATTGTTCACTCTCTATCTCGCCCCTTCCATTCACTGCCCTATGTGCTCTTTCCATCCAGTGTCCGCCCTCTTTCTCTTTCTCTCTCTTCCATATGGCATCTTCCCTCTTTCTATGTTCCTTCCATAAACTATCTATCCTTTGCTCCTTCTCTCCTTTGTACATGATTGATTTCAGCTCTGTCACCTTTCTGTTTTTCTCTCTCTGTTACCACCCCCTCCCCTATGCTCTGGCATCTCTCTCTTCTCCTTTCTTTCCTTCCCCCATGGTCTGGCATCATCCCTTCCCTGATTCCCGGCATCTCTCTCCTTTCCTTTTCTTCCATCTCTCCCTCCCCCTCCATGCTCTGGCATATCTTCCTCCTTCCCTCCAAGCCCTGGCATTTCCTTTCATTCCCTCCCTCATCTTCCTTCAACACTCTCCCCCTCTGCTCCCTTTCCTCCTTGTCACCCAAGGCCTGGTGTCCTGAACTTCATCGGGCAGCAGCAACATTCACAATTCACTGCTGTTGCCGGCTTCAGGCCTTCCTCTCTGTCGGGTCCTGTCTTCATGAAAACAAGAAGTAGGCAGGACCCGGCAGAGAGGAAGGCCGAAGCCGGCAACAGCAGCGAATTGTAAACGCTGCTGCTGCCCGAAGAAGGTAATGGAGCACCGAAGCAGACCGCTTCTCCCCCCTCCCAGCCGAACCCCCGCTGACCCTCCTATCTCTCCCTCCCGACCCTCCCAGCGAGTTGACAACCTCCCTCCAGTAGTGTCGGCAGCCGCAGAAAGCTAAACAGGCTGCTTTGTGGCTTTCTCCTGCCCGTGAATCCCTCTGCCGTGTCACCGATGACATCATCAGTGACGCTTTGCCGGCAGGAGAAAGCCGCAAAGTAGCCTGTTTAGCTTGCTGTGGCTGCCGATGCTACTGGAAAGAGGTTGTCAACTCGCTGGGAGGGTCAGGAGGGAGAGATAGGAGGGTCAGCGGGGCCTGAATCCAGGCTGCGATCCCCTGTCCCGTTGTCCCCACTCACAGCTTTGGATGCCCTGTCTGAAAACGGGACATTTTGGGCGTCCTGAAGCTGTGAGTGGGGACAACGAGACAGGGGATGTGAAAAAGGGACTGCCCCTTTCAAAACGGGACGTATGGTCACCTTATGAATGCTGGACATAGAAGAAATGTGAAAAGGACAGGAGCTATTGGAGAGGGTTAAGATAAACCAGAGAAGACCCACCAAGTGCAAATTTATGCTCCAACAACAAAGGTAGAACTTTTTTTTCTGACTTTTTATTGGAATATGTCTGATTTAGGAAAGTGCATCTTTGTGGCACTCCCCACTACCTTGGGAGTGATGGTGTTATGGGGATTTAATGTCTGTACTTGTTTAACCCAAGAGGAACATTCCTGTTTAACTCCTTCCACAGTTTTGGACAAAACAATCCATTTTATTGACAAGGGCTGTTACTTCTATGGGCTATCAAATGCTCTCGAGAGTAACCACTGTGGAAGCTTCCAAAACCATTCTAGCTCTGTCTTCCTCTGCTGAGTGTGGCACTCTCGCTGGAACGACAATGAATTGTCATCCACTATATAGAAACATGATGGTAGATAAAGGCCACATGGCCCATCCAGTCTGCCCATCCGCAGTAACCATTATCTCTTTCTCCCTCTGAGCGATCCCACGTGCCTATCCTATGCCTTCTTCAATTCAGACACAGTCTCTTTCTCCATCACCTCTTCCGGGAGACTATTCCACGCATCTACCACCCTTTCTGTAAAATAGTATTTCCTTAGATTATTCCGGAGCCTATCCACTTCTTAACTCCATCCTATGCCCTCTTATTGCTGATGTCTATACCAGTGGTTCCCAACCCTCTCCTGGAGGCCACCAGCCAGTTGGGTTTTCAGGATAGCTCTAATGAATATCTCTAGCCCAGGCCTGGTCGTGGCTGCATTGAGGGCCTGTGGTCTGCACACTTCTAAACAGCTTGGATGTTTGCCTTGCACTGTCACAACCGCTGCTAGAGTTACCTGGTAACATAGATGTTTCCTGCCACCCCTGGGCAAAGTACAGAACTCTCAGCCTTCACTTTCCCAGAAATGAGGCTGTGAGCCGTCAATTTGAGCTGCTTCTAATCTCATGCTGGATGGAGTATTTTGATGCATGTTATAAACCCTTCTGGCAGAAAACAAACACAAATGTAAATGGATGGGTGGAAGACCAGGAGCGATTTGTGAAGAGCTAGCCAAATTAAAAATAGATTAAGCACTAGGGGCCAATGGCATACATCAAGAAACCCAGAGGTTGTGGCAATTCTGTTTGGCCTTTTCACTCTTCTTTAGAGTCTAGAGCAGGGGTGCCCACACTTTTTGGGTTTGCGAACTACTTTTAAAATGACCAAGTCAAAATTATCTACCAACAATAAAATTTTAAAAACACAAAGCACACTGTACGCAGAGAAAATGTTAATTATTTGTATTTGGGGGTTTTTTTTAGAAGTCAAGGCAGATGACTTTAAAATATGCAATGTCACCTCAGTAACAACTATACAAAAATAGACAAATATACCCCCTCCCCTTATACTAAACCGTGATAGAGTTTTCTAGCGCGGGAAGCTGCGCTGAATGCCCTGCGCTGCTCTCGATGCTCATAGGCTCCCTGCGCTAAAAACCACTATTGCGGTTTAGTAAAAAGGGGCCATAGTGCAAAATATAGACAGCAGATATAAATTCTCAAAACGGACACATTTTGATCACTAAATT
Organism: Geotrypetes seraphini; assembly: GCF_902459505.1. Lineage (NCBI taxonomy): Eukaryota > Metazoa > Chordata > Amphibia > Gymnophiona > Dermophiidae > Geotrypetes > Geotrypetes seraphini. The sequence goes on along the minus strand of NC_047087.1, from coordinate 6,361,151 downwards.
GAAAAGAAAATCGTTTCTCCTACCTTTTTGTCTGGTGATTTAATGAGTCTCTAGTTGCACTTCCTTCTTCTGTAAATCCAATATTTCTTTCTTTCTACCCTTCCCCTTCTCTTTCTGTCTCTCTCCCCCTGCCCCCCTCTTTATTTCTGTCTTTCTCTCTCCTGCCCCCTCCCCCAAGCCATCGTGCCAATTTCTCCACTTCTCCAATTCTTTTTCTCTCTCCCTGCCGCTCCTCCCCTCCCCCTAAGCCACCATGCCGATTTCTCCCTGCTTCCCTGAGCCAGGTGTATACAAGGGCCGGGCCCACAAGCCTTCACCTCTGACGTCAATTCTGACATCAATTGGCTGGCTCAGAACTTCCTCTCCGACATCAGAATTGACATCGGAGGTGAAGTCTTGTGGGTCCGGCACTTGTACGTGCCTGGCCTGGCTCGGGAAGGAAGGAAGATCGCAAAGGCAACACGATCTACTGGTCAATCGTGATTGACCATTTTGGGCACTCCTGGTCTAGAGTGTTTCCAGAGGACTTTTGAAGGGTAGAAGTAAGGTGGAGTTTGGGAATTACAGGCTTGTTAGTCTGATCTCAGCAGTGAGTAAACTAATGGAAACGCTTCTAAGTAGAGGACTGTGAAGTTTCTGGAATCAAATGGACTGCAGGACCTGAAGTCATAATGCCGTTGTACAGGGCCATGGTGAGACCTCATCTGGAGTACTGTGTGCAATTCTGGAGGCCACATTACAATAAAGATGTGCGCAGAATTGAATCGGTTCAACGGACGGCCACCAGGATGATCTCGGGGCTCAAGGGTCTCTCGTACGAAGAGAGACTGAACAAATTGCAGCTCTACACTCTCGAGGAACGTAGGGAGAGGGGAGACATGATTGAAACATTTAAGTACCTCACGGGACGTGTTGAAGTGGAAGATGATATTTTCTTTCTCAAGGGACCCTCGGCCACAAGAGGGCACCCGCTCAAACTCAGGGGCAGAAAATTTCATTGCGACACCAGAAAGTATTTCTTCACAGAGAGAGTGGTTGATCATTGGAACAAGCTTCCAGTGCAGGTGATCTAGGCAGACAGTGTGCCAGACTTTAAGAATAAATGGGATACCCATGTGGGATCCCTACGAGGGTCAAGATAAGGAAATTGGGTCATTAGGGCATAGACAGGGGGTGGGTAAGCAGAGTGGGCAGACTTGATGGGCTGTAGCCCTTTTCTGCCATCATCTTCTATGTTTCTATGATCATTGGAATAGACTTCCTGTGCAGGTGGTCAAGGCCAGCAGCGGACCAGATTTTAAGAATAAATGGGATGTGCATGTGGGATCTCTAAGAGGGTAATAGTGGGGGGAGAGTCATCAGAATAGGCAGACTTGATGAGATATAGGATATCTGGGAGAATAAATTTAGGGAAGGGGATCTTTAGTGTGGGCAGACTAGATGGGCTATGGCCCTTTTCTGCCGTCATTTTTCTATGTTTCTATGATATGGGAGGGGTTCTAGATGTAGCGGATTTTAGCAAAGCCTTTAACATGGTGCCACATAGGTGGTTGATAGATAAACTGAGCCCTACAATGACTGACTGGGTTAAAAATGGGTTAAGTGGAAGGAGACAGAGGGTATTGGTAAATGGAGTCTGCTCCTAGGAAAAGGATGGTGGCATGCTGCAGGTTGGCTCTTTTTAATATTTGATTATCTGGTTAAGAACATAAGCAATGCCTCCACTGGGTCAGACCTGAGGTACATCGTGTCCAGCAGTCCACTCACGCGGCGGCCCAACAGGTCCAGGACCTGTGCAGTAATCCTCTCTCTATACCCCTCTATCCCCTTTTCAAGCAGGAAATTGTCCAATCCTTTCTTGAACCCCAGCACCATACTCTGTCCTATTACGCTCTCTGGAAGTGCATTCCAGGTGTCAACCACATGTTGGGTAAAGAAGAACTTAGTAGCATTGGTTTTGAATCTGTCCCCTTTCAACTTTTCTGAATGCCCTCTTGTTCTTTTATTCTTTGAAAGTTTGAAAAATCTGTCCCTCTCTACTCTCTCTCTCTGTCCTTGATGATCTTGTAAGTCTCTATCATATCTCCTCTAAGTCTCCTCTTCTCCAGGGAAAAGAGACCCAGTTCTCCAATCTCTCAGCGTATGAAAGGTTTTCCATCCCTTTAATCAGACGTGTCGCTCTCCTCTGAACCCTCTCGAGCAACGTCATATCCTTCTTAAGGTACGGCGATCAATATTGAACGCAGTACTCAAGATGCGGACGCACCATCGCCCGATACAACGGCAGGATAACTTCTTTCGTTCTGGTTGTAATACCCTTCTTGATTATACCTAGCATTCTATTCGCTCTCTTAGCGGCTGCTGCGCACTGTGCCGTCGGCTTCATTGTCATGTCCACCATTACCCCCAAGTCCCTTTCTTGGGTACTCTCATTCAATAACACCCTCCCATCGTGTAATTGTACCTTGGGTTTCTGCTTCCCATATGCAATACTTTACACTTCTCAACGTTGAACTTCATCTGCCATCTCGTTGCCCATTCCCCTAGTTTGTCCAAGTCCCTTTGCAATTCTTTGCAGTCCTTCTTTGTCTGAGCTCCATTAAATAGTTTGGTGTCGTCCACAAATTTTATCTCACACTTCATCCTTGTTTCTAGATCATTTATGAATATATTAAATAGCAGCGGCCCGAGCACCGAGCCCTGCAGAACACCACTCGTGACCTTATCTTTTTGTGGATGAGGCCAAGCTAAGTAATACGGTGGATAACATGAGGTGAGATTTAGTCCAGTAATTGACAACTAAGGTTTAATGCTAAAAAATGCAGGGTTATCCAGTTGAGCTGCAAAAATCCAAGGGAATGGTATAGTAGGGGGGGTGAAGTACTAATGTGGACGAAAGAAAAGTGGAACTTAGGGGTGATCATATTTGAAGAAAAGGCCTTGATCAAAGCTAGAACGATGCTCGGGTGCACAGGGAAAGGAAAAAAAGGTACCATTGTATAAGTCTCTGGGATACTGTGTGCAATTCAGGATGGCATTAGTTCAGATGGACATAACAAAATTAGACACTTCCTAGAAACCCAATGGGGGGGGGGGGAGGATAGTACCAGACTGAGCATCTATGCTGTAAAAACAGCTCCTTAAAAAATTGTGATAAGAGGTCAAGGACCCTGCAACTTTCCTCTGAATACAAGCCTGGCTGGCTACAGCCTATTAAGTGTCAGGCCAAAGTCACCCTCTTCCCATCAGATTCATTCCCTCCTGATATGTGAAAATCTGTACCTTTTTCAGAGCAAAACTGTCAAGTTCGTTTCCTCCCAGTAAAACATTTCAGAGCTGCTGTTCATAACAGCTGTGGGTTTTCCTCTTAGTATTTGGTGCAACCACTGCTGTTGAGGGAGATGTCAACCCACCAGTGAAACATAAGCAGCACTCGGGACCGCCAAAAGCCTATGAGAAATATCATGTCATCCTGCCGGTCTTGCTGAATGCCACAGGACCCTAGGGCTGGAGTGTGGGGGCAGCTGAGGTCCCCCCCCACCTCAGAGCAAAATGTGGCAGGGCTGTATAGCCTAGGCCCTGTGGGATGTACAGTAGACTTTGTTAATCGGAACTCAAGCAGCCAGCAAAATAAAAAATAAAAATACTGTAACATTTTAAATAAAAATAAAATCAATGTCTGGTAGAAATGTAAGTGTAAACTTGGCACGCCACACCTGAGTATGGCCACCTGTTGCCTGCCACGTGTCCGCTAGTTTGTCTGGAACAGTTTATGGTATGGCATAGGATGGGGTAGAGACTAGTGTTAATAATAATAATTTACTATTTGTATTAGTAATGCATGAACAATCAGAAACTACATTTATCTGGCATCTACCAATCCCTATGAGTTCTGGTTAACCGAGAGTCTACTGTACTATGAACTGGACAGAGCTATGGTGTCCATGGGACTTAGGTGGTGGCGGCAGCAGCTGTTGAGCAAAGGGAAAGGGATTTGATATACCACCTTCCTGTGGTTACAATCAAAGTGGTTTACATATTATACTGTGTAGCTCGGACAGCAGACAGTAACTTTCCCAGCGGATGAAGAGCTGTGGTGGGAATCCAAGCCACTTCCCCTGGCTCTTCAAGCCTTTTCAGACCCTGCATCTGCCGCTGCTTTAGGAGGCCCTGGAGCGTACATCAGGCCTCACCAGGGTGTGGGACAGGGCTGTTCATTGAATGGGTAAATCTGATTTTGGAGATAAATTAATTGATTCGAATTGGCAAATCGGGCAGCACTAAGTAAGACGACTCGATGGTAGTTCAACCTCTTTCAAAAGCAGAACCTATTCTTCCTCTATCCTATCGAAGTAGAATACTCTTTCTTTTCAGATTCTGTCTAGTCGTCTTCCTTTTTTCTTATTTATCCCCTCCCCCCTTTTTTGGTAAAGCTGTGTTAGCATTTTTTATCACTGACCGTGGTGGTAAAAGCTCTGAAGCCCATAGAATTCCTATGAGTTCCGGAGCTAATACCGCCACGGCCAGTGATTAAAAAAAAAAAAAAAAAAGCCTGAGGTGGCTTCTTAAAAGGGGAGGGGGGGGTGTTATGGGTTTTTTTCCCTTTTCCTCCCCATTCCCATGCACTAGTTTTTATTGTATAATTTTCCTATTGTTTTTTCCTTATGTTTCGGTAACATTTGTTTTGTTATTATTTTGTTTATTAATTTTCTTCCTCCATTGTAAACCGCTCAGATTTTAACATTTGTTCTAGATGGGTGGTATGTCAAAATAAATTGAACTTGAACTACTCTGCACATGCCAAATGCAAATTAAAACCAAAATAACAGAAAGCCATGACACAAAAGAAGAAACTCTCTTTGGAACGTCCAAGGAAAGCACCACCGACACTTCAACTGCAAGTGTGGACCAGCGTAAAATACGGTGACATTTAAGCGCTCACGTTTGCTCTTGCAGTTTCTGGGATTGTTGGATGAAATAAGCATTCTCTTTCAGGTCACTCTCCAGACAGAAGTGGTTTCTCATCTTACATTGGAGAACTATTAGATGAGAGAATTGGTTTCATGTATGAATATAAGAGTTGTCATCCTCGGACCAAATGAAGGTCCATCAAGCTCAATATCCAACAGTGGCCAACCCAGGTCCCAAGTGGAAAAAAAAAGATTTTGTGCTGCTTATCCTAGGAATAAATACACAGAAGCAAAATGAATCAGTTCTGTAAGCTGTGGGTATTCCCTTTTCTTCGTCTGCTAACATAATATTTCCCAGGCCCTCTCTTTGCATGGTTCAATCATACATAACATAGGAACCAATGGTCCATCAAGCCCAGTAACCAGTTCGCACAGTGGCCAATCCAGGTCCCTAGTACCTGGCTAAAACTCAAGGAGTAGCAACATTCCATGCTACCGACCCAGAGCAAGCGGTGGCTTCCCCCATGTCTCTCTCCATAACAGATTATGGACTTTTCATCCAGGAAATTCTCCAAACCCTTCTTAAAACCAGCTATGCTATCCGCTCTTACCACAATCTCTGGCAATGAGTTCCAGAGCTTATCTGAGTGAGAAAAAAATTTCCTCCTATTGATTTTAAGAGTATATTTCCCTGTAACTTCATCGACTGTCCCTTAGTCTTTTTAATTTTTGATTGAGTGAAAAATCGATCCACTTGTACCCGTTCTACTCCACTCAGGATTTTGTAGACTTCAATCCTATCTCCCCTCAGCCGTCTCTTTTCCAAGCTGAAGAGTCTTTCCTCATACAAGGGGAGTTCCATCCCCTTTATCATCTTGGTCGCTCTTCTTTGAACCTTTTCTAGTGCCACTATATCTTTCTTGAGATAAGGAGACCAGAATTGAACGCAATACACCAAATGAGGTCACACCATGGAGCGATACAGGGACATTATAACATTCTTAGTCTTGTTAACCAACCTTTTTTTAATAATTCCCAGCATCCTGTTTGTTTTTATGGCTGCTGCCGCACATTGGGCGGAAGGTTTCATCCTATTGTCTGCAATGATACCCAGATCCTTTTCTTGGGAGCTAATCCCTAAGGTGGACCCTATAGTATCTGGTAACTGTGATTCAGGTTATGCAATTTTATAAATGCAATTTTTTTTTAAACATATTGTAAAAATAATTTTGTTGACAGGGGGTGGGACTAGGTAGAGGGCAGGGCAGGTGGCCCCAAGGAATTGGTCTGCACAGGGCCCTGCAAGTGCTAAGACTGGCCCTGTGCACATGCCCTCATTCCTGATATCCAACACACACACAGTAGAAACATAGAAACATAGAAGATGACGGCAGAAAAGGGCCATAGCCCATCAAGTCTGCCCACTCTCATAATCCACCCCCTTGATTTAACTGACCCACCCCCTTTTACATCCTTAGAGATCCTACGTGAAAATCCCATTTACTTTTAAACTCTGACACACTTTTGGCCTCAATCACCTGCAGTGGGAGTTCGTTCCAACGATCGACCACCCATTCTGTGAAGAAATACTTTCTGGAATCACTATGAAATTTCCCTCCCCTTATTTTCAGTGGATGCCCTCTGGTGGACGAGGGTCCTATATGACAGAAGATATCCTCTTCCACCTCGATCTTGCCTGTGATATATTTAAACGTCTCAATCATGTCTCCTCTCTCTCTTCGTTCCTCGAGTGAGTACAGCTGCAGTTTATTCAGCCTTACTTCATACGGGAGATCCTTGAGCCCCGAGACCATCCTGGTGGCCATTCGCTGAACCGACTCAATTCTTAGCACATCTTTCCGGTAATGTGGTCTCCAGAATTGAACACAATATTCTAGATGAGGTCTCACCATGGATCTGTACAACGGCATTATGACTTCTGGCATCCTGCTGACAAAACCTCTACGGATACAACCCATCATTTGCCTTGCCTTGGAGGAAGCCTTTTCCACTTGATTGGCAGTTTTCATGTCATCACTAATGATAACTCCTAAATCACGTTCTGCCATGGTCCTAGCTAAGGTCTCGCCATTCAGTGTGTAAGTTCTGCACAGGTTTCTTCTACGCAGGTGCATTACTTTACATTTTTTAGCATTGAAGCTGAGCTGCCAAGTTGATGACCATTGTTCCAATAGTAGTAGGTCCTGCGTCATACTATCTGGCAAAGTGTTTTGACCTACTATGTTGCATAGTTTGGTGTCGTCGGCGAACAATGATATTTTTCCTCTAAGCCCTTGGGTCATATTGCTTATGAATAGGATCGGGCCTAAGACCGAGCCCTGTGGCACTCCACTGGCCACATCTGATGTTTTGGAGGGGGTACCGTTTACCACCACCCTCTGAAGTCTACCGCTGAGCCAATCCTTAACCCATGCAGTTAGTGTCCCCCCTAATCCTAGTGATTTCAGCTTATTCAATAACCTGCGGTACGGGACACTATCAAAAGCTTTGCTGAAGTCCAAATACACCACGTCTAGAGCCTCCCCGGCATCCAGTTGTCTTGTTACCCAGTTGAAGAAGCTAATTAGATTTGATTGGCAGGACCTGCTCTTGGTAAATCCGTGTTGATGGGGATTGCGCAGATTTTCTTCGTCCAGGATTGTATCAAGTTTTTGTTTGATCAGTGTTTCCATGAGTTTGCTGACTATGGATGTGAGACTCTCTGGTCTGTAATTTGCCGTCTCTGTCCTGCAGCCCTTTTTGTGGAGGGGAATAACGTTAGCTGTTTTCCAGTCCAATGGGACTCTTCCCGTGCCCAGGGAAAGATTGAAGAGCGTGGATAATGGTTCTGCCAGGACCTCACTCAACTCTCTGAGCACCCTGGGGTGTAGGTTGTCTGGTCCCATGGCTTTGTTTATTTTGAGTCTTGATAGTTCGCAGTAGACATTACTGGGCGTAAACTCGAAATCTTGAAACGGGTCTTTCTGGCTTTCCCTTGTCCAGATACCCCTCAATTTCCACAGAATTCCCCCCCTCCCACGTTCTTTAATTGAAGGGAACACTTTCACTGGCCCCACTACCTTGGGAGACTCATCATAATTCTTCCCCCTGGGCCCATTCAGTCCTAGCTACACTACCGCTGTTCTAACCTCTGGGTATATCTCTTCATAAAGGCAGTTAATCAATCAATCAAACCCACTGAAGTGGAAGGCTTGTGTTGTGCACAGAGAAAACAAAGAAGGTCAGGCAGAGACTCTGCAACTTGGGGTATGAAAAAACAATATACATTCCCTCATTTTGATTTTTAACTGGCTCCACTTTCAAGCAGACTTTCACATCCTGATATTTTTTTAAGTGAGTAAACGGGCTTTTCTACCACGGTCTTGCACCATGGTTCAAAGGAGATTGTTTTCATGGCCTGCTGCTGTGACTCGAATGTTGTGGCTGTCGGCCAGACCAAGGTGTAACAAGGACGTCTCCACCTGAGGTTTCTAAGAACAGCAAAGCCTGGCTGACTACAGGGTGGGTCAGGCAGGAAGTTGCTAAACTTATACTCTTCCAGGTGTTCAGTGCACAAAAGGCAGGTCAGTTTTGCTGATTTACTTCCTGTTATTCAGGGAGAAAGGGGAAATTATATAGTGAGAAATTAGCCCTTCAAGGGCTGTCACAGGGAAATCCCATGCTTCAGTTACCAGATCAAGTCTTGCACTGGATAAGAGGGGGGGGGGGGGGGGGAGGGGGGAGCCAAGCTGATCGTTAGGGGCAGGATTAAGTGGCAGGAATTAAAGCCCATGATACAGGGATCCAGAATGAGCCCTGGTGCTCGGGGATGGGAGGGAGGATCTGTTACATAGAGGAGAAATCCCAGCAGTTGAAAAGAAAAGCCTAACGGGGAACGAGAAGGTCATCACAGATAATCAAATATCTCAGATGTAAGAAATACTCAGCTAATCTCATAATACTCCAAGCGGTGGGGCTCTGGGTAACACGAGGAATATTTCTTCAGAGAAATTTTGATGGGCCAAATGCTGACAGAGTTCGAGAAGCGTATTCCTGCCAGGTGAGAGGAATAACTGTCACCATCACTATCAAGCCACTATTTGTCCTCCAAAGTGGGGTCAGTCCCAGCAGTTGCAACGCTGAAAAAAGATTCAGCCCGCTAGTGGCTGCACACTGACTTGAAGGTGACGGGGTCCTGCCAGGTGGCAGGAGATTCTGTGCAAGGGAGCACCCACAATTCAAATCTGAATAAAGCCAAGTTCTCTACAAGGATCAATGTGGTTTACAGGAAGTTAGATCAAGTTCTTGGTTACATATTGAAGCCCAATCTTGTGATTGGTAGGGGGAAGATATAAAGGTAGGATTGTCCTAATGTTACTCCCTGCGCCAACTCTGGAATATAAGGAACTACTTTTCTGAGTCCAACTTCACCCAGCTGCTCTATGCCTTAGTCCTCTCCCGCATGGACTACTGCAATGATGCGCTATTCACAGCAAAGAACATACGACGTCTCCAGTGTGTACAAAATGCAGCAATCAGACTTCTAAAAATACTCCATTTCTGTGACCCTTTCTCCCAGGCTCTGTCGTTGGTTCATTGGCTGCCCGTAGCCAAACGTGTCTTCAAGAGCCTGATGCTAGCATTCAAATCCTTGCATGACATGGCGCCGGGCTACATGATGACCAAGCTGCCTCAAAACACCCACTGGCTATGCCACTAATGTAGGAAGCAGGGAGGAGATGGTAAATTAGCTCATGGGGAACAGTGTGTGGTCAAGGAAATCACTGAAAAGAGGACATCAGAGTGCTCTGGCTTTGAAGATGTGGAAAACGTTGATACCAATTTACCCGAGACAAGTTAGGAAATTATGAACAATCCAAAGAGTACATTCTAGTTCCCATGTGTAAATGCCAGAAGTTTAAATTCACATAAGAAGATAAGAATAGCCATATTGGGTCAGACTAATGGTTCATCTAGCCCAGCAGTGGCCAACACAGGTCCCAGAGCTCAGATTGTGATGTCATAAAGCCTCATTCCACCAATGCCTAAGAGCCAACCTCAGCAGTGATGTCACAGTGGCTTCATTGTCCTATACTTGATTCAAATAAGAATACTAGGACAGACCAAAGGTCCATCTAGCCCAGTATCCCATCTCCATGGTGGCCAATTCAGGTCACAGGTACCTGACAGGAACCCAAATAGTAGCAACACTAGAAGATATTAGCATAATAGGCATTTCAGAGATGTGGTGGATAAAAGACACTGAGTGAGAGGGCATAGAATAAGGTGAAGAGGTGATAGGCTCAGGAGATGTGTGTCTGAATTCAGGAAAGCGTGGAGATATGTTAGGGAGAGGAGGAGATAGTGGCTGCCATGTTTCTATGAGCTCACAATTCAGGTAGAGTTAGAAGGTGAAAAGTCTGCAGGAGTTGTGGAGAATGAGAGGATTCCCTCCTTTGGGTTGCATGCTAGAAGACTTTCTCCTGATGGAAACTCTAGTTCTCCGTTAAGGGAAGGGGGACTTGCTCGGCCCATTTGCTTCCCTCCCCTTCACGTTTCCCGCCCGTCCTCCGCCCCCGCACCTGGAGCGGGCGGGGCGACGGGCCAGCCAATGGCGACGCGTCACCTGGGCGGGCGCCCACCTGCGGGGTGGAAAGGTCGGCGAGGGGGCGGGGCCGGGCCAGGCAGCTCGAGCGCGTCTCCCGGGAGCAGCATCTGCCATCGCTGGCACTGAAGAGCCGCCTCGCGCGCCCTCTGCCATGAGCGTCGGCGCCTTCTGTCTGCTCGGCCTCCTCCTGCAGGTAACGCGCCCAGCTTTTTCTAGAGAAGGGCATTCCTGGAATGGGGCAGGGACTGGAAAATGTGTCCCCGTGTCATTCTTTGCCATGTAGTGCTACAGCTAGTGCAGCTCTAGACTTCTCTGGGTTGCTTGACTGCTCCCTGGGATCCTAGATTAACCCTGATCCTGCGCCAATATTCCTGAATGTACGCTTGCCATGTAGTGCTACAGCTAGTGCGGCTGTAGGCTCCTCTGGGTTGCTTGACTGCTCCCTGGGATCCTAGATTGACTCGTTTCTCGGTGACTGATCTGCACCAACGCCGCCTCTCTCCAATATTCCTGAATGTACACAGCTTTTGTCTGCATTTCTCATATAGTGCTACAGCTAGTGCAATTCTCCTCCCCAAACTGATCTCTTTCTGCCTTTTGTCTCCGAGCAGGTGGGGCGAAGCTTGGGGGCGAGAGAGCCATGTGAGCCCGGTTTCAGTTCGGACACTTACACCTTTCTCGTGAACCGGAGCCTGATCAGGGCCGGCACCGTCCTGGGGAGAGGTAAGACACAGCGGGTCACTGACTGCCTCGTACTGCAGGGCGACTCCCTCTCCCTCTGGGATGGAAAGCTTCTTTGGAGCGCGGCCAGCTTCCTGAACGCCGATGTGTCGGCTTTAGGCAAACTTGCCCTTTGCTTCTTTGGTTAAAAATAGCTGCAGTGCCCAGAGTCTAGGTGTGCAGGGTGGGGAAGTGGCCGAGTGGGATCCGAGTTCTTCCTTCACTGGGACCAGTGGGGAAACGAATTGAAAATGGATTTGTGGAAGGCATTTGAACCAGTCCCTCATGAAAGACTCCTTAGCAAATTAAAGAGACTGATAACTGAGTAGGATTAAATGGTCATGTGGAAAAGAGTCCAGCTCATAAACTAGCATTAGCTGAACAATCTCCTATCTTGTGAGACTAGGAAACGGGGCATCTAAAGAGTGTATGAAATTGAGGAGATTATTTCACCCTTAAAAATTTCAGGGTGATGCTGTGCTTTGTATTGTAGCAGTTCCGCTTCCTGGACTACCTACAAAAATGTCCAACGCTACCACATGGGAATTCTGTGGCTTACTGTTACTATAATGAATTATTTCTGTAGTTCTACGCAGTGCTGTAGAGTCACAAAGAAGACGGTCCCTTCTCCAAAGAGCTTACGATCTAAACAGACAAGGCAGGATGTCATGGATACAGTTAAGGGGAAGGGTTAATCAGCTGGCTGGGTTGGCGGGCAGAGGAGAGTAAGGTTATGGACTGAAGGCTGCATCAAAAAGGTGGGGTTTCAGTCTTACTGACATTCTATCTGCACTTCCACTGGCTATCAGTTGAATTCAGTACAAGATTGTATTGCTAGTTTTTAAAGATTTCAAGAAATTGCCACTGTTTAAACATTTCTTATATACCACACATCTACAAATCTGAGCACTTTACAACATAACATGCGTTCATTAACTAATGCATGATGTTTTATTTTGATTTGATAAATCGCTTATTCAAATTACTAAGCGAGTTACAGCAGAATAAAATAAATATACATTTAGACATACTATTTAAAATTAACAGTAATAGGTTGGACAGACAAGTTTACAAACTAATTGATACGCAAGGAATGGAGGGGTAAAGTTACAATTCAATGCTTAGAAATGAAGACAGAGCCATGGAAAAACCATTGGGGAGGGAATAGTATAAGCAATATTGGCCATGTTTGTTTTGCCATTATTTGCAATCTGCTTCATCAAACCTATCGGCTGTCCCTTTCGTTCAGTTCACTTAGGCGCTTTGGAATGCGCCAGGAGGAATCTTGAAATGTTAAAAGAGCTTTCAGAGCCTTTTTAATTTCAGCATGCATTTGATGATAAACTGGGTGGGGGGCATTAGGCTGATAATTTATTTTATTCTTTAAAATATAGTCATATGCTTTCATTTTATTCAATTTACTGCCCTTTCAGCAAGATGGTGTTCAAGCAGAGATAGGAGTGAGGAAAGGAGAAATATGGGAAATACAGTTGCTCGGAGAACAGATACACATGGAACAATTGTCTTATTTGTCCTGATAGGATGCTTTCATTACAGGCCAAGAATGAGTTACGTTTTTATGTTTTATGGAAAAAGCAAATTCAACCATGTGACTCCTCTCGCCATTGGCTCCCGGTTTATTTTAGAATTCAGTTTAAATGTTTATGTATTGTTTTTAAGATTGTACATGGTATCTTTGCTCCTCTTATTCCTCTGTTATAGATTTTCCTATGCGAGAGGCATCCATCGATTTAAACTTTCTTTTCCTTCTAGGAAAGGAATTCAAGGAGTTAAGAATTTTAGCAGCTCTCTGGTGTTTAAATTTCCCCAATTATGGAATGAACTTCCCCTAATTTTGAGGTGTCCCAGTTCCTTCCAACTCTTCTGTAAACTTCTAAAAACTTTTTTATTCACTAAACATTTTGAAAACTAACTCTCTTGTATTTCAGTTTATTTTATTTTTCTTAATTTATTGTTAACTGCATCAAGCTTCCTTTGGTTGAAGACCTAAAGCTGTTCTTAAATTGGATTTGTATTTAAGTTGGAACTTGTCAATTTTAAGATTCCTGCTGCTTCCCTCTGCTCCCAACTGTCCCTTCCAGTGTTCCTCTAAGGTGCAGCAGACGCAACCACACACTTTTCTTAATGTGGCCATGCGTCATTCCTGAATCTGCTGCAGGAGTCTAGGCCACTGGAAATGCTGCTCAGTGAAATCAAATGAAGCCGCATCCACGTTCTTAAGTATGAGTCGTACTTAAGTCGAGTGCCTGTAACTCAAGGACTGCCTGTATGTATTTTTTTTAATCTGCTGAGACTATATGGAATATATAGCTTCCTTTTAAATAAATCAATACAGTGATGCATATAGGGAAACTAATTCTAACTCCATGTACAAAATGCTGGAACCCGAGTTACGCATCACCCTCCCAAGAATAGGATCTGGAGTCGCAGTGAATAATATGTTGATATTTTAATTCCATGTGCTGTAGCTACTAAAAAAAACCCAGCTGGAATGATGGGGATTATCCGAAAAGAGATGGAGAACAAAACTAGGATGTCATTAGACTTCTGTATAGGCCCCTGGTGTGACCCCATCTTGAGTAATATGTGCAGTTCTGGTCTCCCCATCTCAAGAATGATATAGTGTAACTTGAACAGGGTTCAAAGAAAGATGATGCGATGATAAAGGGGATAGAACTGCCTCCCCTATGAAGAGAGGCCAAACAGTTGGGGATAGAATGGAAAAATAGGAAATGATTGTTTAATCTTTCAAACAAGTACACTCCCTGAACTAATGACCAGTGGGTTGAAATCAAATCAGAGAGAGTATTTTTTTCCCCCAACACTGAGGTGTAGTGTGATGGTAGATGTGTGCTATGGGGTGTCCTGTACAACCAACTCTTTCCTTTCTGAATTTGACATTAATATGGCCCAGAGGAAAGGGAAGCCTGTGATTTATCCCTCTCCCATGGGCCCTGCTGCAGGGCTAGAGCCAACCATTTCCTTTATTTGTGGAGCTGGGACACGTACATCCATCCGGAAGAGGATGAACATCTCGGGCCTTGAAAACCATGTTGATCCCTGAGAATTGGAGGAACCTGCTGGACAGCACCACTGGGAAAATTGTGATCAGCTGTCGGATGGCGCCTCTGCTCCTGTGTGGGCAATGATTGGTGCAGATGTGAGGGATGGGTTGGCTCTGGCTTTTGAAGCACCAACGGCAGTCCAGCAGGAACAGAGACAGTTCTAGAGCTTGACCTTCTGAAACTGATTGTTTGATGGTGGAATGTAATTTAATGGCCTGGTTAAGGCTGTCTTGGCCGATTAAAGGAAATGTTGTAAGATTTACAGAGTCTCTTGGGCTGTACTTGAGAGAGGAAGCTGTGGAGGAAGATGTCAATTGCAACTTACACGGCTTCAAATGTTGGTAGTTGGGGCCTAGTGCCTGGAGGTGCCATCTTGAACCGAAGAGTGCCCAGGGATCTCACCTACCCCCACTAGACACCAGGAATCCCCTGTTACTGGTTGTCAGTTGGTCTTGAAGCTACTGCCTCAGTGAACACCCCCATCACCCATCCATTCTCCCCTTCCCCTTTCCAGATACTATGCGATTTCTGTAGCACACAGTGTGGAAACTCACCTGCCAATTCCTGTGGTGACTGCTCACCATGCTTTAGTAAATGTGCCCCTCTGCCTTTTTCCGGGCACAGAGAAGAGTTCTGAAATCATAAACTAAGAATATTTCCTGATGCTCCAAAATCTACTGAGAAGAGAGCAGCTGCTCCTTTTTCAGCCTAAGGTCTTACAGACTGGGATCAAAGGTTTTCTTCTTTTCTCATTCTGAATGTGACGATGACCCAGCCAGTCTTATTTCCATAGTAAGACGAGTTTAGATCTGCTCTGACAAGCTCGGAGGCCTCGCCTTACTTCTCTTGTATGACGTGTCTCTTTAAAAAAAACAAAACCAAAAACACTTTTTCTTGGTTTTTAAACTCTGCTGCTCCCAATGCGTACTTTGGACTTTATTTACAGAATGATATAATGTAATTGAGAGTTTACCCCTTTGTCTTGCTATGAGATTTTTTTTTTCTTTTTATCACTTCTTGGTTTATTTTATGCACGTTGTTACTTGAAAAAGTAAAAAAAATCATTTTTTATGCAACTCAACTGTGGAATCTGTTGTCAGAGGATATGGTCTAGGTGATTGACATAGTGGAGTTTGAGAGAGGTCTGGACAAGTTAGTGGAGGAAAAGTCAATTTAAAAATTATCAGCTAGTCTTGGGAGAGCCACTGCTTATGGTATCTCTGGAAATGATGTACTTTTGGGATCTGTTGTATGCTTGTGACCTGCACTGGCCACTGTTGGAGAGAAAACACTGGTCTCGATGATGGGTCGGATTAAGAAAGACTCTTATGTACTGGTACACAATGTGCTCCCACCTGCTCAGAGAGCATTGTTTGCTTAGAGAAAGCTAAAGCTCAAACAAAACCTATTGATAGGACAAAAGCAAAGTGTTCTAGTGAAGTCAATTTATTAACAGGTCCTGAGTGCTGACAAATCGGTCATCCGAAAAGACTTGGACTGAGGTTATACACGGTACTGATAGCTGGGAGCTGCTGAAGTGTTCTATGCTCTGATTCCTATGCAATGGTTACAGTTTGGATCATATTTTTCCCTTCTTCTGGTGACATAATCTAATAATAATAATAATAATTTTATTCTTATATACCGCCAAAGCCATAGTAGTTCAAGGCGGTTTACAATAAGAGCAGCTGGACAATCGGCAAAGATAGGTACAAAGAAAGGTTTTAAAGTACATGAAGCGGATACAGGGATAAGAGGGCTGGAACAGGCTGCAAACAATCAGCGAGAATAGGCGCACTGGACAGTCATCAATACATGTAGGCCGAGAACAGAGCGGGAATGAGAGATCGTGGTAAAAATCAGATGGAGTAAAGCGATAGGGCAATGGGAGCGTTTAGGTTACAAATCGGTTGAACAAGTTTGTTTTTACTAGTTTTCTAAATCTTAGATAGGATGAAGAATGTGTTATTAAGTTGCTCTGCCAGTTGTTCATTTGGCCTGCTTGGAAAGCGAGTGTTCTGTATCGTCAGGCCTTTATTGATGGATGGGTGAACATGTGGACTCTGCGTGTAGGCCTGCTGGGGCAGTCCAAGTTGAAATGTGCGACAGGCAAATTTGAACAGGACTCTCGCCTCCAGGGGCAGCCAATGAAGTTTTTGGTAATAGGGGGTCATGTGGTCCCATTTTTTTGTGCCAAAAATCGGTCGGACTGCTGAGTTTTGGATGATTCGGAGTCTTTGAATAGTTTTCTTGAAAGACCCCAGATAAATGATGTTGCAGTAGTCGAGTATGCTTAGTATGGAGGCTTGCACCAATAAACGGAATGAAGTTGCATCGAAGTACTTTCTGATGGTTCTTAGTTTCCATAGAGTCGAGAAGCCTTTTCTAATCAATAGCTCAGTGTGTGACGGTCCAGGGTAGCTCCCAGAATTTTTATGGAGTTGGCAATAGGGTAGACTTGACCATTCAAGGAAATTGAAGAGTCTTTGAGCTTGTCGTTCGGGCTAGCTAGGAAGAATTTGTTTTTTTCTGAGTTGAGTTTCAGTTTGAATTGGGCCATCCAAAAGAAAAAAGTGGGCATGAAGTTTGTTCACAAACCAACTAAATGGTCCAAGGCAGTGAACGATCTTGACAAGAAGTGAATAAAAGACACGTGTAAAATATGGTATGAAAGGGTCAAAATAGTGGCTCGTCAAACAGGATGGAGGAAAGATTCCGTAACTGCACACACAACAAAATCGAAACAAATTCGCCAGCCTATCCATGAAGGATTTCCAGAGATTACTTTTGAGTCTGTCCCCTTTCACCTTCAACCTTTGCCCCTCATTCCAGAGCTTTCTTTCAGCTGAAGACTCACCACCTGTGCATTTATGTCATGAAGGCATTCCCTCTCCCCACTGGCTTAGTAAAAGGGGGGGGGGGCAGTACGCTCCAGGCGCTGTCTTTTGTGCGTGTGCTGCTTCCCTTTTCCCATACATCTGTAACGTTCCTGGCACAAGCAGCAACCCCCAACTAGCTGTCACGTTGGCTCTTCCTCTGATGTCACTTCCTGGACCCCTTCCTAGGAAGTGATGTCGAAGGAAGAGCCAGTGCTGGCACAACGGCAGGTTGGGGGTTTCTGCTTACGCCAGGACTGTTACAGAGGTATGGGGGAAGGGAAGTGGTACGCATGCAGCAGGAGGGGGTGGGGAAGGAGTGTGAGGAGGTGGGGCAGGGAGGGGCGCCTCTCACTCTCGTTGTGCTACTGCCTTTCCCACCTTTCTTCCAAAGTATACGTATTAAGGCCTTTAAATTTCTCTTCCTTGCCCAGAAATAGCCAAGAAGAAAAAATTAAAAATTTAAATTGAATCAGGTTGGGCAGACTGGATGGACCATTTGGGTCTTTATCTGCCATCATCTACTATGTTACTATGTTTATGACAAAGGCCACTGACCCTTTCAGAAGCCGCCCTCTGGAAGTTGTGGTCTCTAGAATTGTACACAGTATTTTAATGGAGGTCTCTCGTATGCGACATAAATGCACAAGAGGCATGTTGTTTTCCATTGAGAGGAAGCTTTGACATGAGAGGGCATAGGATGAAGGTGACTCGGGAGTTAGCTCAGGAAATACTTTTCCAGGGGAAGGGTGACTAATTCATGGAGGAGGTGGAGACAAAAACTGTATCTGAATACGAGAAAGCTTTGGACAAGTCCATGAAATCTCTAAAGGACATACGTCTAGCAGGGCTACAGAAATGATAGGTAGCAGAAAAGGAGAGGAAGGGATGGGCAGCCTGCACAGGCCACGTGCTCTTGATTCGCAATCATTTTTCTCTGTACGTAATGTGAATGAGCAGAGAACAAGATAAGCAACACGAAGAAGGATGGTCTAAACTAAACTAAGCTAAAACTTAACCTTATATACCGGGTCTTCAACCAAAGGAAGCTCGACACGGTTAACAATAAATTAAAATAAAAAAAATAAATAAAGTAAACTGAAATACAAGAGTTAGTTTTCAAAATGTTTAGCGAATAAAAAAGTTTTTAGAAGTTTACGGAAGAGTCTGTTATGAAGGTGACTTAAGTTTATCTGACAATATGGCTGCTTCCGGTTCAGCTTTAACTGAAAAGATACAACCAGTGATTTTTTCTGGAAAGCTCCAAATGCACTATTCAGTTAGTAATCAGGAATGACCAGCGGCTTTCTGGAGGTGCTGCTGAGCAATGATTTGCAAAGGGAGTTGGGTTGGCAAGATTGGCCAGATCTGGGAATGCACCAGAGAGGGGCCTAAGGCTCTGATTGCTCCAGGTATCTAAGGCCCCCTCCCATAGGAGGGGCCTTAAGCAACCTGGACCAATCAGAGCCCTAAGCCCCTCCCTGGTGCATCACAGGATGCATCAAGGAGGGGAAGGCCCCACCATTTTGAAGAGGTGGGCCTGCTGGCCAGAGGGGGGTAGGCAATCCTTCGACTGGACTTCGTAAACAAGGTAAGGGGAGGCGGGGGTGTTGTCGGAGGCATGGGGGATGGGTCATCAGGGCATGACGGCAGCAATGGGAGGGAGTGGATATCCCCCCTGCTGCTGGGGTGGGTGTTGGAGGTGGGAGGGAGTGAGCATCTCTCCTGCTGCCGGGGGGGGGGGGGGGAAGGGATGCTTGTGGCAGCAAAATGTTTTGGCAGGTCTGAGCTGTCAAGCCTTACTTTCTTGTCCGTTCCTGAGCCAATCAGCACTCGGGCACTGACCAGAAAGTAAAGTTACAACAGCTCAGATCTGCTGGAAAACTTTGCTCGCAAATGTAGGACCTCATGGCAGAGTCGGAGACTGCTAGGAAGCTCAGAAAAGCCGTTTTGATAATCTGCCGCTAAATGAACCAGTTTAGCGACCACGTTAAAGTTTTGAGATGTAGGGTGCACAGCAATATTGACTTAGGTTTTCGATCCCGCTGTCCCCAAAGAGCTCAGAACGGGTTACATACAGAATTTCAGTACAGGTTTACGACAGAAGTTTTATCCTAACCTGGGTGTAATATTAATATATGTGGAGGGGCATTATCAAAAGATATGTCTAAGTCCGATGCATCACTTCAATCAGGAGTAGACATGGTTTGTGGCTCTGACCGTTGAGTTGGTTTGGCACAGGATGCAAATCTCCATGTTGAGTGAAGTTTTCTGGTGCCCAATAGAGGCTTCTTCTGACTAAACTGGAAGATCCGAGGAGGAGAAGGACAATAAATCTCTCTACCATGGTACTTTCATATCCTGAACCTGTCCTTTCACTCTGGACTGTGGAACTCCTGGCGTGGCTCCATCTTTTGTCCTTAACATCGCAGCTGAAGCCCCAGATGTGGCCTTGTATTAACGGAACATTTGCCAAAGACTCTGCTGACAAAGCTCCGAAGGCCTGTTTCAGCTGCTCTCTTTGGCTCTCCCTCTCCTGGGTGGCTGTTTCTCCCCCTCACCCACCAGCTTTATATCTTGATCCCTTTTTCTTTCTCTCCATGCATTTTGGATCTTAGGGATCATTTGGAAGTCTTTTTTTGTTGTTGTTCAGATAAATGAAAGCCATAATCTTGAGTTTGAGTAAACCGATAAACTAGAATTAGTCATTGGAGAGTCAGCCTTGGTAAATAACCACATTTAGAAGCTGCTGCTCTTAAGGGAAGGAACGCCTCGGTGACTTAGTTTCTTTGCTCTGTTCCAGTTTTATTCTGTGTCTGGGGTTGGGAACATTTTACTAGCTAATGACAAAGAACGATGCCCTTTCTTGCTTTCTGTAGAGCTCTTGACAGTAAAGATAAGGAAAGGAGCCAAATTGCAAGCAATCCTTCGTCATAAGAACACAACAATTGCCATCCTGGGACAGACTGATGGTCTATTGAGCCCAGTCTCCTGTTTCCAACAGTGGCCAACCCAGGTCCCAAGTACAGGCAGAAACCCAAAGAGAAGCAACATTCCAGAGCTGAGACTGTGATGTCATAATACCTCATTCCACCAATGCCTAAGAGCCAACCTTAGCAGTGATGTCACAATGGCTTCATTGTCCTATATTCAACTCACATAAGAACATATGACTAGCTATACTGGGTCAGACCAATGATCTATCTGGCCCAGTATCCTGCTTCCAGCAGTGGCCAATCCAGGTCCCAAGTACCTGGCAGAATCCCAGAGAGTAGCAACAGTCTAGTGGCTTCCTCCAGGTCTGTCTCAATAGCAGACTGTGGACTGGACTTGTCCAAACCCTTTTTTAAACCCACCTATGCTAACCTCTATTGCCATGTCCTCTTGCAACAAGTTCCAGGGCTTAATTATTCTCAACAATGAGCCAAAAAAATTAAGACCTAACAACGGCCAGTGTTGGCCAAAGTACCTAAGTAAAAAAAATGTATGTATGTATGTATATATTATAACACTTAAGTAAAAGTACAGTGAAAAGAACACATTTGGAAAATGTACTCAAAGTAAAGCGTCTCACTTGGTATCTTCCAGTTTGGTTTCCCAGGATGGAAAATCGAGCTGGAAGCAAGTCTCAATGTTGCACTAGCTGAGGGCTTCTTGGTGGGGTGTGTGCTGCAACAAGCTGGAGCTAGTAACATAGTAGATGACGGCAGATAAAGACCCGAATGGTCCATCCAGTCTGCCCAACCTGATTCAATTTAAATTTTTTTCAATTTTTTCTTCTTAGCTATTTCTGGGCAAGAATCCAAAGCTCTACCCAGTACTGTGCTTGGGTTCCAACTGCTAAAATCTCCATTAAATCCTGTTCCAGCCCATCTACACCCTCCCAGCCATTGAAGCCCAAATGGTCATATACAGACACAGACCGTGCAAGTCTGCCCAGAACTGGCCTTAGTTCAATTTTTAATATTATTTTCTGATTCTAGATCTTCTGTGTTCATCCCACGCTTCTTTGAACTCATTCACAGTTTTACTTTCCACCACCTCTCTCGGGAGCGCATTCCAGGCATCCACCACCCTCTCTGTAAAGTAGAATTTCCAAATATTGCTCTTGAATCTGCCACCCCTCAACCTCAAATTATGTCCTCTGCTCCATTTTCCTTTCTCTGGAAAATATTTTGTTCTACGTTAATACCCTTCAAGTATTTGAACGTCTGAATCATATCTCCCCTGTCTCTCCTTTCCTCTAGGGTAAACATATTCAGGGCTTCCAGTCTCTCCTCATATGTCTTCTGGCACAAGCCTCCTATCATTTTCGTCACCCTCCTCTGGACCACTTCAAGTCTTCTTACGTCCTTCGCCAGATACAGTCTCCAAAACTGAACATAATACTCCAAGTGGGGCCTTACCAATGACCTGTACAGGGGCATCAACACCTTCTTCCTTATACTAGCTATGCCTCTCTTTATACAGCCCAGCATTCTTCTGGCAGCAGCCACTGCCTTGTCACACTGTTTTTTTCGCCTTTAGATCTTCGGACACTATCACCCCAAGGTCCCTCTCCCCGTCCGTGCATATCAGCTTCTCTCCTCCCAGCATATACAATTCCTTCCGATTATTAATCCACAATTGCATTACTCTGCATTTCTTTGCATTGAATTTTAGTTGCCAGGCATTAGACCATTCCTCTAACTTTTGCAGATCCTTTTTCATATTTTCCACTCCCTCTTCGGTGTCTACTCTGTTACAAATCTTGGTATCATCTGCAAAAAGGCACACTTTTCCTTCTAACCCTTCAGCAATACCACTCACAAACATATTGAACAGGATCAGCCCCAGCACCGAACCCTGAGGGACTCCACTACTCACCTTTCCTTCCTCCAAGCGACTTCCATTAACCACCATCCTCTGGCGTCTGTCCAACAGCCAGTTTCTAACCCAGTTCACCACTTTGGGTCCTAACTTCAGCCCTTCAAGTTTGTTCAACAGCCTCCTATGAGGAACCGTATCAAAGGCTTTGCTGAAATCTAAGTAAATTATATCTAGCATATGTCCTCGATCCAGCTCTCTGGTCACCCAATCAAAAAATTCAATCAGGTTTGTTTGGCACGATTTACCTTTTGTAAAGACATGTTGCCTCGGATCCTGTAACCCATTAGATTCAAGGAAGTACACTATCCTTTCTTTCAGCAACACTTCCATTATTTTTCCAACAACTGAAGTGAGGCTCACCGGCCTGTAGTTTCCTGCTTCATCCCTGTGACCACTTTTATGAATAGGGACCACATCTGCTCTCCTCCAATCCCCAGGAATCACTCCCGTCTCCAGAGATTTGTTGAACAAGTCTTTAATAGGACTCGCCAGAACCTCTCTGAGCTTCCTTAGTATCCTGGGATGGATCCCGTCTGGTCCCATCGCTTTGTCCACCTTCAGTTTTTCAAGTTGCTCATAAACACCCTCCTCCGTGAACGGCTCAGAATCTACTCCATTTTCTCATGTAACTTTGCTAGACAATCTTGGTCCTTCTCCAGGATTTTCTTCTGTGAACACAGAACAGAAGTATTTGTTTAGCACATTTGCTTTCTCCTCATCACTCTCCACATATTGGTTCCCAGCATCTTTTAGTCTAGCAATTCCATTTTTCATCTTCCTCTTTTCACTAATATATCAGAAAAAATTTTTATCTCCCTTTTTTACATTTTTAGCCATTTGTTCTTCCGCCTGTGCTTTCGCCAGACGTATCTCTCTCTTGGCTTCTTTCAGTTTCACCCTGTAGTCCTTTCTGCTCTCCTCTTCTTGGGGTTTTTTATATTTCACGAACGCCAATTCTTTCGCCTTTATTTTCTCAGCCACTAGGTTGGAGAACCATATCGGCTTCCTTTTTCTCTTGTTTTTATTGATTTTCTTCACATAAAAGTCCGTAGCCATTTTTATCGCTCCTTTCAGCTTAGACCACTGTCTTTCCACTTCTCTTATGTCCTCCCATCCTAACAGCTCTTTCTTCTGGTACTCTCTCATTGCATTAAAGTCTGTACATTTGAAATCTAGGACTTTAAGTATCGTGCGGCCGCTCTCCACTTTAGCCGTTATATCAAACCAAACCGTTTGATGATCGCTACTTCCCAGGTGAGCACCCACTTGAACATTAGAGATATTCTCTCCATTTGTGAGGACCAGATCTAATATTGCTTTTTCCCTTGTGGGTTCCGTCACCATTTGTCTGAGCAGAGCCTCTTGAAAGGCATCCACAATCTCCCTACTTCTTTCCGATTCTGCAGACGGAACATTCCAGTCCGCATCTGGCAGGTTGAAATCTCCCAACAGCAGAACCTCCTCTTTCCTTCCAAACTTTTGGATATCCACAATCAGATCCTTATCAATTTGCTGCGATTGAGTCGGAGGTCTGTAGACTACACCCACGTAGATAGAAGTTCCATCTTCTCTTTTCAGAGCAATCCATATCGCTTCTTCCTCTCCCCAGGTCCCTTGCATTTCGGTCGCTTGGATATTGATCTTTACATAGAGAGCTACTCCTCCACCTTTATGACCATCTCTGTCCTTCCTTAAAAGATTATATCCCGGTATGTTTGCATCCCATCCATGTGATTCACTGAACCATGTCTCTGTGATAGCAACAATATCTAGATCTGCCTCTAATATCAGGGCTTGCAGATCATGAACTTTGTTGCTTAGACTGCGAGCATTTGTGGTCATCGCTTTCCAGCTATTTTTCAGCGATAATCTCCTTTTTTGTATGGATTTTTGTGTCGTTTCACTTTCCGTTGCAATACTAAGAAATGAGTTGCTGATATTGCTTATGTTGCAGCCTTTACTACTATCACATCTTTTCTTTTGCCGGGGGTGGTCTCTATAATTGTCCTTCGTACATACACCACCCCCACCTTCTAGTTTAAATGCCTAGAAAAATATTGTCTAAATTTCTCTGCAAGGTTTCTTTTTCCTGCTGTAGTAATATGTAGCCCATCAGTGCAATATAGCTTCTTGTCCTTCCATGTATTTCCCCATCCTCCTATGTACCTGAAGTCTTCTTGATGACACCAGGCTCTGAGCCATCTATTAAAGTCCTCTGTGTTTTTCATTCTTTGCTCTCCTTTTCCATATGCAGGCAGTATTTCAGAAAAAGCTAAAGTCTTTACAAAAGGTTTCACGCCCTCACCAAGCTCCCGAAAAGCTTTCTGTGCTGCAAGTGTGGAGTTGTTGGCCAGGTCATTTGTTCCCAGATGGATAACAACATCAGTGTTAAAATCCTTAGTTTCTTCCTTAATTATAGTCAGTATTTGCCTGGAACTCCTGGTAGCTGAGGATCCTGGAAGACATTTCACTATTTTGGTCTCCTCGCCCTGTGTTCCAAGGTTAATGCCTCTGATGATGGAATCTCCCAACAGTAATAGTTTTCTGTTTTTGGCTTTTTTATTTGTACTTAGGGTGCGCTTGTTCTCTTGAGTTACCTTCATTGGTTCCAGTCCCACCTCCCTTCTGTTTTCCTGAGTATCGCAGTGCACTAGTGGAGCGAAGGAATTCTGTAGAGGTAATATTAGTGAAGGTGGATGTTTCTGTGTTACATGTCGCAGTCTTCCTGAGCCTACTGTGACCCATTTATTCCTGGGTTGTTTTATTCTTTGAGGTAGAGGTGGTAAGTTGGTATGATTTTGTGGAGTGATGGAAGCTGCTTTAATTGTATTCAATTCCTGTTTAAGTTTGCCGAGCTCCTCCTTAATACTGGCAAGTTGAAGACAGATGGGGCAAGCCTTAAGCCTCCAAATAGTATGTCTTGGAATTAAAGCACCACAGTGATTGCATAGCTGTTCATTTAGATGCAAAAGGAGCCCTTTTGGGGGGGGGGGATCTGCTTGTTTTTGTGTGGTTTATTTTCCTAACCATGTAATTGAAGCGTTTGATGGGAGAAAATATTTTCTGCCTGGTGATATTGGACACATTGCGGTATTTATCTCACAAGGAATGCCTTAGGAGGCTTGCTGTTTAACAGTGGAAGTGGAACACATGCAGTTACCACACCTGGGTCACCTTCGTTATGTTAACAATGGTGGCAGCTGCATTTGTTTTATATAAAGCAACTAATAAAATCACTTTCATGAAAAAAAGTATTCTAACCCTAATGAGCGCAGCTCTTGTTAATGGTTTTTTCCCAACAATTCATTCCACTTTGCTTTTAGTGAAACTACATTTTGAAAATGACTGTCACTCATGAGTCATTATTAAACCAGCAGTGGCAGAAAGTGGATTGCTCAGTCTGAGTAAAAGTTTCCTTCAAATCAGGCCAGGTTGCAATATTCCTCATGTCTTTTGACTGGTTCTGCAGGTATTGATCAAGGGAATCTCTATCTGAAACACTTGACTTCCATATAGTGAGAAGCAATGTGATCTAATTCACCACTTGCATCTTCATCTTCATTATTGTCATCTTGCGGGCTTTCTTGCTTATTTATTTGCCGCCATTTTGAAGGAATTCACTCAAGACAAT
The DNA here is from genome assembly GCF_902459505.1 of Geotrypetes seraphini. NCBI lineage: Eukaryota > Metazoa > Chordata > Amphibia > Gymnophiona > Dermophiidae > Geotrypetes > Geotrypetes seraphini. Next base: position 6,335,451 of record NC_047087.1, on the reverse strand, counting down.
TACAGAGAAGACTTTCACAAAGTTGGAATCATTGTCTGTTCTAACAATTTTTCATTTGATGTCAAACTCTGTTTGAATATCTTCGAGAACGATTAAAGAATGTCAAATATGTGGGAATCCTTCAGTCTTGGGGGCAGACAACCAGGCTCAATCCAGTAGACGGTCACCCCAATGTAAAAATTTCCCTCGGGAAGACCAGCAGTCTGTTGCGGTAGAGACATGTCTGCTCACCAAGAATTACACGCAGCCTCAGCTTCATCTCCACTTCAAAGTGACCCAGCTCATCACTATTCTGTTTGGCTGGAGACCAGTAACTAGTTCAATACTCGCAGGCAACTCCACTGTGCTTATAGGCTATATTCAGTGAACGGCGAAGTTTTAAGATGAAACGATTCATTGTTTGCATGATGAGTTGTGCAATAGCAAAAGCCTGTTCCAGGTCTTGCTCTTTGATTTTTACTGAAGAATCATCGTCTACATCTTGCTTTTGCTTTTTACTTTTAACTGCAAGCATCAGCGATAACTAGGTAAAAGTAGTGAAACCTGGTAAAAGTATTACTTCAGTAAAAGTAATAAACATCATCTTGTACTTTACAAGTAAACGGTGGCCATATTTCAGTAATTCTGCATGAAAGTGAAAAAGCAATTGCATAGAAAGTACTCACAGCTTAATCTTCAAATATCTCCACTGGATGATGTCTGTTGGGTCTTAACTCAACAATAAGCCAATTGGCAGCTTTTGGTGGTCTGACTTCACTTTTATATTCGTCTTTGCTCCTCTGATAGCGTAGTTTTAAGAAATGTTTGGACAAGTTCCTGGAGGAAAAGTCCATAGTCTGTTATTGAGAAAGACATGGGGGGAACATAAGAATAGCCTTACTGAGTCAGACCAATGGTCCATCCAGTAGCCTGTTCTCACGGTGGCCAATTCAGGTCCCTAGTATCTGGCCAAAACCCAAGGAGTAGCAATATTCCATGGGGGAAGCAGTGGCTTCCCCCATGTCTCTCTCAATAACAGACTATGGACTTTTCCTCCAGGAACTTGTCCAAACCCTTCTTAAAACCAGCTACGCTATCCGCTCTTACCACATCCTCTGGCAACACATTCCAGAGCTTAACTATTCTCTGAGTGAAAAAACATTTCCTCCTATTGGTTTTAAAAGTATTTCCCTGTAACTTCATCACGTGTCCGCTAGTCTTCGTAATTCTTGACGGACTGAAAAATTGATCCACTTGTACTCGTTCTACTCCACTCAGGATTTTGTAGACTTCAATCCTGTCTCCCCTCAACCGTCTCTTTTCCAAGCTAAAGAGCCCTAACCTTTTTAGTCTTTCCTCATACGAGAGGAGTTCCATCCCTTTACCATCTTGGTTGCTCTATTTTGAACCTTTTCTAGTGCCGTTATATCTCTCTTGAGATAAGGAGACCAGAATTGAACACAATACTCCAGATGAGGTCGCACCATGGAGCAATACAGGGGAACTAGGACGTTCTTAGTCTTGTTAACCATCCCTTTTTTAATAATTCCCAGCATCCTGTTTGCTTTTATGGCTGCCGCCGCACATTGGTCAGAAGGTTTCATCGTATTGTCTATGATGACACCCAGATCCTTTTCTTGGGCGCTAACCCCCAAGGTGGACACTAGCATCCGGTAACTGTGATTCAGGTTATTCTTCCCAATGTGCATCACTTTGCAATTGTGCATCACTTTGCACATTAAATTTAATCCGTCATATGGACGCCCAGTCTTCCAATTTCCTAAGGTCCGCCTGAAATTTTGCACAATCTGCATGCGTTTTGACAACTTTGAATAGTTTATTGTCATCTGCAAATTTAATCACCTCACTTGTCGTTCCAATTTCCATATCATTTATAAATCAGTTAAATAGCCCCGGTCCCAGTACAGGTTCCTGTGGCACTCCACTGTTTACTCTCCTCCATTGAGAAAAATGACCATTTAACCCTACCCTCTGTTTGCTATCCAATAAGCAATTCCTAATCCACTGCTTGCCCTGGATCGGAAGCATGGAATATTGCTACTCCTTAAGTTTTGGCGAGATGCTAGAGAACTGTATTGGCCATTGTGAGAATGGGCTACGAGACTTGATGGACTATTGGTCTGACCCAATAAGGCTATTCTTATTTTCTTATGTACCTAACTAGAAGGGAATATCATTTTAACTTATTAGCAAATGGCCTAACCCAGTAGGGCTGTTCCTATGCTCCCAATACAATGAGACATTTCTCTATCTTTCTGCCACATTTTCTTGCTCTCTGACTGCATTTATTGGTATTTGAGGGTCTTCTCTCTCTCCACCTGATTCACAAAATAGTCACTTGGAAAGATGTAATGATAATCTGGTGTTTCTTTCCTTATACCTGTCATGGGGGCCTGCTGAAACTGGGGAGGGGGAGGCTGTCAAGGGGGCTGTGATGAATTTTAGCTGCAGATTTGATTTCCATTTCGGTCGCCCTCTAGATGGGGTGTTATCTCCACCGAGAGACAGATGCGGCTCTGGCCAGCTTTTTGGTCAGTCTGACTCTGTTGGAATGGAAATGTCTCGGGTGATCATCCTGGAAGAGAAAGGTGTTTGCCATTGCCGAAACTTATTTTTAAACTTCTGTTCTTTATAAATAGATGATTACAGGGAATGGCCTAGGGTGGAGGAAAGGCAGAAAAATAGCCAAGTTATTAATATTATTTTCCCCTTCAGAACAAGTATTTACTAACGGAGGAGGGACATTTCAGAAGTTAATGAGTTAATATTTGAAACAGTGGGAACGATACTACTCTATCAGATGGCAAACAGAGTGAGTTGCTGTTTTCTGTCTGTGACTGGCTGTGATTCAGAGCCAGTTTGAATGTTTGAGGCTGATGTCATTGCGGAGGTCGAGGTGTGCCAGGTTTCAACAAGCAGCAGGAAGTCCTAGGAACACCAGGAGTGGAGTGTGCTGAACTCGGATGGGATAGGTTGCATTCACATACCTCGAAAGTACCAGTGCATGAGGAGCTAACCTTGAAAGAATGCTATAGCCCAAGAGGTCAAGAGTAGGAGCCTTGGCAGGGGGGATGTTAATAAGTGATGAGTTTGACTTTTTAGGCTACCTGTAGCTTTTGTATTGAATTTTGGTGGTCATCTGAAAGTGTATTCATCCTTTCAAGGCCCTTTTTCTAAGAATCATGCCCAGTGCTCTGGGTCAGGGGCACAGCAGAGCACAATCTGCAAAGTCATCAGTTCCTGCTTCCCATGTTCTGAACATTGATTTTAGCATTTTCCGACAGTCACGTAACAGAACTTCGTATCCAAAGCCCCTGGAGTGTAATGGTCCTTTCTAGCAGCCTGAAAGTCATGGATTACTTTCTGGAGCTACAATGAAGCATTTAACACATCCTGTTTTTATTGCATCCCTTCCCCATGGGGAAGGGGGCAGTTTGGCAAGCAGAGACTCTGGAATTGGTACAGGAGGTCCTATTTTTGGGAAGGGGAGACCCTGGGATCAGCTGAGATCTGCCAGAGGTTTTGGTAAGAGTGGTTAATGTAGCTGGTTTAAAGAAAGGTTTGGACAAATTCTTGGAGGAAAAGTCCATAGTCTGTTATTGAAATGGACATGAGGGAAGCCACGGCTTGCCTTGGACTGGTAGCATGAAATGTTGCTACTACTGTCTTTTGGGTTTTTGCCAGGCACTAGTGACCTGGATTGGCCACCATGAAGATGGGCTAGAGCCAGGGATCTCAAAGTCCCTCCTTGAGGGCCGCAATCCAGTCGGGTTTTCAGGATTTCCCCAATGAATCTGCATGAGATCTATGTGCATGCACTGCTTTCAATGCATATTCATTGGGGAAATCCTGAAAACCCGACTGGATTGCGGCCCTCGAGGAGGGACTTTGAGACCCCTGGGCTAGACGGACCACTGCTCTGACTCAGTAAGCTGTTCTTATGGTTCTTGTCTACCATGAGATTCTCTCTAAAGATCAAGCGATTCACAGAACAAGGCTTCCTTAGCTTTCAGCTTCTGTAATTGAGAAGTGACAACCCAGTGCAAAGCAGTTAAACGCTGCCCTCCAGTCGGCATTGCCAGGCCTCGCATGTGTGGAGGAGTGTGTGGCGCAGTGGTTGGATCTACAGCCTCAGCACCCTGGGGTTGTGGGTTCAAACCCCGTGCTGCTCCTTGTGACTCTGGGCAAGTCACTCAGTCCTCTATAGCCCCAGGTACGTTAGATAGATTGTGAGCCCACCGGGACAGATAGGGAAAATGCTTGAGTACCTGATTGTAAAAACCGCTTAGATAACCTTGATAAGCGGTATATCAAATCCTAATAAACTTGAAACTTGAAACTTGTTACCAGACGTCCGGATTTCCTTTAAGGACATGGCAAGGGGTCCGGACGGCTTTTCAAAACCCGGCACTTTGCCCGGGTTTTGAAAAGCTTCTGACGTCAAGATGGCATCCGCGAATGCGCGGATTCAACAGTGTGTGCATGCGCGAATGCTGGTTAAGGAGGGTGGGAAGAACTGGGGGGGGGGGGGCTGGGGATGTGGCTACTCACTTGGCACCCTCAGCAAACCACCTCCAAATCTTTAGCTATGCACTTTGGCTAATGGTAGGAGTAACCTACTGCTGGGTGCATTCCCCCCCCCCCCCCCCAGAAAAGCATGCTCTCTTTTTGAATTGGCTGGGTATTGAATGGTAGATGGGCCGATACTGATACTGCCCTGGCCACTGCCTGGGAGTGGCGGGGAGGAATGTGTTGTCAAAACAAGGGAAACCAGTTTCTCTCCCTTCGGAGTGAGGTGAGGCGCTGACTTGCTCTGCCCCTGTGTGGGGGAGGGAAGAGGCTTGGGATGCAATTTGGGCGGAAGGAGGGGCATTTCGTTCGGGTACACGCAAGTTTGTTTATTTTTTATTTTAAAAACTTATTCCCTGCTTAAACCTAAGCGGTTCCCAAGATAACAGTTTTTAAAAACAACACATCAAATATTTTTTTAAGGAACTGCAGGAGAGGGAAGTGAAACGAAATCAACACGGAGGAACTCGGGGACTTTCCTGGGGTGGGGGGGAATTCTGTTGCTATTTCCAGTCAGGTCACAGTGATGCCAGCTTCCAGTGATTGTGGGAAGGGCAGTGAGCATGAAACAAACTGAAGGGTATAGAAAAGGTAGACAGGGACAGATTTTTCAGATTATGGGGAACCACAAGTACAAGGGGGCACTCGGAGAAATTAAAAGGGGGAAGGTTTAGAACAAACGCCAGGAAGTTCTTTTTCACCCAGAGGGTGGTGGATACATGGATCGCGCTACCGGAGGATGTGATAAGCAGGAGCACGCTACAGGGCTTCAAAGAGGGTCTGGACAGGTACCTGGAGGACAAAGGGATTGAGGGGTACAGATAGGAGTAGAGGTAGGTTATAGGGATAGTCTGGGACCACTGCTCAGGCAATGGGCCTGATGGGCCACCGCGGGAGTGGACCGCTGGGCGAGATGGACCTCTGGTCTGCCTCAGCGGAGGCAACTTCTTATGTTCTTAAACTTCCACCACAGGGCAGAAAATAATCTATAATTTATAACCTGTGGGAAGAATAATGCCCTAGGCCATTGCCTTACTCTGCTGAGGATCATCCACCCTCTCCCCTACTATGCCACTGCTGTGGAGTCTATGTACTTTGCTGTTGAAAACCTTTGCACAAAGCGCACGCCACACAAAAGATTCTGCAAATATTGCATTAACGAGCTGCTGCCATGCTTGAGAAAAAAAATCTAGAACTTTTGCGCATGCACTTTATCTTGCAAATTTAGATTATTGTAGGTTCGCCATTCAAAGGATATTCAGCATCTTCAAGTCATTGAAAATACAGAAGCTCGTAAATTCCGTCATGCTAGCCCACTCCTGCAAGGAGATCATTGGTTGCCTATCTTCAGGATTAAGATTTACTCTACTGGATTCCCATCTTTTCTAATATCCTTTAGCCCTCCCAGACTCCGTTCGTTATATCGGCATCTCTTAGTGGTTTCTCCTTTTTCTCAAATTGCAGCATCTCCTTATTCAATCATTTGCCATTGTTCTTACATGTGAAAAAACCCCTACCAGAAATTCTAACACAGCTCTTCCCCCACTTTTCCCCCCAATACTACCAATTCTAAAAGACCTCTGGTATACGCTGGTGGGAGCAGTAGCTGGATTAACAAGGAAGAGGGGCTTGATGGGAAAGAGGAGCCAGGGCCTGGAAGTGGGGAGGCAAGTGGAGCAGCAAGGGGTGGAGAGGAAGTTTGTCCAGTGATAGAGGGGAGAGACTGTGATTGCTAAAATGAAGGTTGCACTTGTGAACCTGAGGAAACCAGTGGCCTCTAGCGCTCTGTGTCAGAAGACCGAATCTGAAGCAATGAAAGCAATGCTAATGGTCATGAGTAAGGGAGAGCAAGTCATGGGCTGAGAACACTGCAAGAGAGAAATCATCCTTCCAGACTCTTGACAAAGGTGCTACTACCAATAAAGTATACTTTTAACTGTACACCCGTGGATGAATTATTGACATCTTATCCTCATGACTCCTCCATTGTGCCATGCTTTTGTCGTCGTTGAGGCCTTTTGGGCCTTTCTCTTCAGTATAACAGAGAATATTGAAATATGGCTGGGCCAGAGACTTGATGTTTGGAATTAAACATATAGCCAGCCTCATCTTTCAATCCCAGTAAATAAATTAGGCCCTCCTTTTGTCTTTTAGGAGGGAGGTGGAAGATTTCCAGATGTAGCTAACTAATAAGCCTGTAGGAGTTGACTTAGCAATTATACACAGTCCGTCTTGCTTGTGTGCTCTCTATCCTTGAAGGTCACAGTACATGGATATGTTTCAGAGCTAGCAGCTTGAGAGAAACATGCTCTACGAAGGTTTCAGTGGCCAGTAGCAGTGATGGGGACTGGCCGTTTCAGGTCTCCAGTGGCTCTAGAGGCCCTTATACAGTCGTCATGTTTTGACATATTTGTTGCCTCTGGCATTGCTAAACAGTCTTCTCATTAAACGCGATTCACATTTATTTATTTAGATTTCGATCCTGTCCTCCCGGCAGCAAAAACATACGCAGTGGGTTAAGGGCAAGATTGGTTACACAACATGATGTATATAGATAGGAGGAAGATTTAAAGATGAGTCTGAAAGCTGGTGTCCGTTCAGCTGAAGAAGGTCTTCACCGCTCTTTGGAATGCCATCAGTGAGTTCCCTAGCTTAGGGATAAAGTGGCTGTAGGAGCGCTTATGGGCCGTTTCTATAGCCACCTCTCTGCTTCAGAGCGGAGGAGGTGGTTGGGGGGTGTACCGATGTAGGCAGGGGTTATGTTGTGGAATCTTTTGTTGACTTGGAGAGCTGAGTTTTGGATTCTCATGTAGACGTGTCCTCAGATCGCTCTTAGTTCTCTTCTGACTTCCTCCGTTTCACTTTTTTAATTCTCTGGAGGATCCTGTACTACAATTGCTTAGTCATGTGCCTCAGCACACTCATCTTTCTCTTTGCATTCATTGTTTTGGTCCTCTGATCTCCTTCCCTGGTTTTCAGTGTAAATCTACCTTTCCACAGCAGAAATTTCTGTGCCAATCTGTCTGCTTCTCTGATGTTGCTGCCTGGATCTTTTGCCACCACCTTAACTCTAACGTGGCCAAAGATGGCAAACATTATCCATCATGTTTCTAGTTAAGAACAAAGAACCTAAGAATAGCCTTACTGGGTCAGACCAAAGGTCCATCAAGCCCAGTAGCCCCTTCTCAAGGTGGCCAATCCAGGTCCCTAGTACCTGGCCAAAATCCAAGGAGTAGCGACATTCCATGGATAATTCATTCACTCTCCCTTGAGATCGTCTAGAAATCTCTCTTTGTACAAATCCAATGTGCATTTCCCTCAGCATCACCACTTTGTTCGCTCCCCCCAAACCCCCCCCCCCCAACAAACCAACATGCCACTAAAATCCTCAGCTCTGTCTTCTGCTTTGCACAGGCCTTCTCCGACTGAATCATAAGACATTGAAGACTATATGCTCCTATAAGCATTCTGCTCACTGGTTCCAATCATTTCTTTTGGCTCTAATAGCTTCTTTCACATCACCTTTTAATCATGCTAGCTGTGTTATGCTCTTCTTTCCATCTGATTTGGACTTTCAAAATGGTATTTCTTAGCAATGTCCGTTCCTGATTTAAACTCTCAGACTGGAATTGCAATATCCCCACATTAGAACATGATTAGTGCCATTATAGGATTGTCAATGAAGACAGACTTATGTAGTAAATGTGGGCTACACTGAAATACCTTTACACATGCATTTTGAGAGCGTGCCACTATTTTGGACTTCTGGAAGGCTTTCTTAGGACCGATGCCTCTGGAAATATTGTTTGGTCATCACTCTCAAAACTCCTTATTATCCAGTGGTCCTTGACAATTAATCCAGAAAGCATGTATCTTGTAGCATTGTTTTGGCAATGGAATAGTTTCTTCATCAGCTGCTGCTGCTATGGGAAGCATCCTTTACTTTTGGTCTATTTGGGAGGCCTACATAATGACTTTTCTTGCACGGGCCCGAAGTTTGCTACTCCATGCTGCTAGTCGGTCACTTCCTAGGTTCCTATTGGGTTAGGGACATATTTGTACACCTAATCCCTAAGGGTTGGTTGGTTGGTTTTCTTCTTTCTTTATATCGAAGGGGAGGGGAGGCTGATATAGCTAAGAATTGTTCTGACTGTGGTCCAGGACCTATAAGAACACAAGATCTCGGATATTGCTTGCGATACTCAGTTCTGGATGGGGGAGGGCATTTGGTTCTTGGTTTATTATTGTGGACTTGAAAAGCCGATGAAGGTGTTGGATGAAGGATTCCACATGTTGTATGACTATTAGTTCGTTGTGTAATTGCTCTTTCTATTTCTCTGTGCTTTCATCAATAAAAATTGTTTTAAAAAGTAACAATGCCATGTTCATGCGGATCTTTGACATCTCATAGTCCAACTCCCCCGGGTCAGAACTTCCTTGGAAAGACATGCTTCCTTCTTTTCCTGAAGCCTCCTGTTTTTCTGGACTAGAATTCTCAACAGTGCTATACAAATTGCTGGAGTATTTGCTTTATTTCTCAGGACTTTAGCACCTCAGAGGCAGGGATAGGCAGTAGCTGGAAAAGTGGTCATGACGTCCCTAGTGCTACAGCCTCCCCCTCATTGCCTTTAACACTTTAATAGGGCCTGTGATGATATGATTTTCAATAAATACTGCTCTGTGAAAAGCGGCAAGAATGGGGAGCTAAACTATCTAAAAATGAGCCTTTCATTTGAAATCTGATTCGGCAAGCTTCCTTTCTGTGCTCATATATTTCCCTCTAGTGTAGAAGTTGCATCTTAGGTCCTGAAATGTCAGCACTTTGGCAGTCAGAGCAAAACAGGTCCAGGCGAAGGTCTTTCAAATTGAAAAGTGAAGTGCTTTAGGAGAGGAAACTAGCCTGGAAAGTACATTGCCAGGAAGTGAGCCCAGAGATACATTAAAAAAATATATGGAGCAGCAGTTCTTCAGTGGATGATGGCGTAGGAATAAACCACGTGGCTCTGCAGGTCAATAATCCATCTCTCTGGTTCTATACTGTTTTCCCAAGGGAGTTCACAATCTACAGGATTAAGGGACTTGCCCAGGGTTTGAACCCACAACCTCAGGATGCTGAGGCTGGAGCGCTAACCACTGTGTCACACACAGCCCCTCCTATTGGCAGCTCAGAAAGATGGGGTAACAGGTTAGTGTAGCTGGATTTAAAAAGGTTTGGACAAATTGATGGAGGAAAAGTCTATACAAGGGGCTGCTGAAGAGAATGATGTGGAGCCATGAAACTTACAAGTTATTTCATTTCATTTCATATAAGTGAAAAGTGTGGAATAACTTGTATGTTTCATGGCTCCACATCATTCATAAGAACATAAGAACATAAGCAGTGCCTCCGCCGGGTCAGACCACAGGTCCATCCCGCCCAGCAGTCCGCTCCCGCGGCGGCCCAAACAGGTCTCGACCTGTCTGAATAACCAGAAGGGGCCCCCTTGCCACCTTGGTTTCCCATTTAAGTCCTATCTTCCCATCGAAGTCCTAACCCTCCGGTCTTGCACATTCACGACTTGGTTGGGTTTCCATACTTATTACCTGGTTAGCTTTCTATACTTGTATTACATCCCAGCACCTCTCTCAGTATCCCACAATCCCTTTATCCCTCAGGAATCCGTCCAATCCCTGTTTGAATCCCTGTACCGTACTCTGCCTGATCACTTCCTCCGGTAGCACATTCCAAGTGTCCACGACCCTTTGGGTGAAAAAAAACTTCCTTGCATTTGTTTTGAACCTATCTCCCTTCAGTTTCTCCGAATGCCCCCTCGTACCTGTTGTCCCCTTCAATCTGAAGAATCTGTCCCTATCCACCCTCTCTATGCCCCTCATGATCTTGAAGGTCTCTATCATATCTCCCCTGAGCCTCCTCTTTTCCAGAGAGAAGAGCCCCAGCCTATCCAACCTCTCGGCGTATGGGCAGTGTTCCAGCCCTTTTACCAGTTTCGTTGCTCTCCTTTGGACTCTCTCAAGTACCGCCATGTCCTTCTTGAGGTGTGGCGACCAATACTGAACGCAGTATTCCAGATGTGGACGCACCATCGCTCGATACAATGGCATGATGACTTCCCGCGTCCTGGTTGTTATGCCCCTCTTTATGATGCCCATCATCCTGTTGGCTTTTTTCGAGGCTGCTGCGCACTGCGCAGATGGCTTCAGTGATGCATCCACCAGCACACCCAAGTCTCTCTCTAGACTGCTGTCTCCCAGCAATGCCCCCCCCAATTTGTAGTTGAACAACGGGTTCTTTTTCCCTATATGCATGACCTTGCATTTTTCCACGTTAAAGCGCATTTGCCATTTGTTTGCCCAGTCTTCCAGCTTGTCCAGGTCCCTTTGCAGGTCCTCACACTCCTCCCTGGATCTAACTCTGCCGCACAGTTTGGTGTCGTCTGCAAATTTTATAACCTCGCACTTTGCCTCCGTTTCCAGGTCATTGATAAATATGTTGAAGAGTAACGGCCCCAGCACCGATCCCTGTGGTACACCGCTCGTGACTCCCCGCCAGTCAGAATATTGTCCCTTTACTCCGACCCTCTGCAGTCTACCCGACAACCAGTGCTTAATCCATCTGTGCACATCCCCTCCCACCCCGTGGTTCCACAGCTTTCTAAGCAGCCTTTCATGTGGCACCTTGTCGAAAGCCTTTTGAAAATCGAGGTAAATGATGTCTATGGGTTCCCCATTGTCCACCCGACTGCTTATTCCCTCAAAGAAGTACAAAAGGTTCGTTAAGCATGACCTTCCCTTACAGAATCCGTGCTGGCTTGTTCTCAGTAGGCCATTTCTCTCGATGTGCTCGCAAATACCATCCTTGGTCATAGTTTCCACCATCTTCCCTACAATTGAAGTCAGGCTCACCGGCCTGTAGTTGCCGGGGTCACCCCTCGATCCCTTCTTGAAGATAGGTGTGACATTCGCCAGTTTCCAGTCCTCTGGTACCTCTCCAGTTTTCAAGGATAGGTTGCAAACATGCTGGATTGTGCCCGCTATTTCTTGTTTTAGTTTTTTCAGAACCCTTGGGTGGATCCTGTCTGGGCCCGGCGATTTGCCGCATTTTAACCTGTCTATCTGTTTGAGGACATCCTCCTTACTTACCTCTATGTGTTCCAATTTTTCAGCCTGTTCCCCACTTATGAGTTCCTCTGAATCCGGTATGTTAGATGTGTCTTCTCTCGTGAAAACCGACGAGAAGAACGTGTTCAACCTCTCAGCTACCTCTTTATCCTCCTTAATCACTCCCTTCTTATCCCCATCGTCCAACGGCCCCACCTCCTCTCTCGCTGGTCGCTTCCCCTTTACGTAACTGAAGAATGCCTTGAAGTTCTTCGCCTCCCTGGCCAGCCCCTCTTCGTAGTTCCCTTTTGCTTTTCTAACCTCCCGGTGGCATTCCTTTTGGCATTTCCTGTGCGCCTGGTGATTTTCCTCCGTTGGGTCCTTTTTCCATCTCCGGAAGGATACTTTTTTGTCATTTATTGCCCTCTTTGCTTCTGTTGAGATCCAAACCGGGTCCTTTGATCGCTTGTTCTTGCCGCCTTTCTTGAAACTGGGGACATACATTCTTTGTGCTTCCTGCAGGGTGTCCCTGAATAGGGTCCAGGCGCTTCCTACAGTCTCCATCCTAAGGATGTTTTTGAGCTTCCTCCCCACCATTTCCCTCATAGCAGCATAGTTCCCTTTCCTGAAGTTGAGCGCAGTTGTTGCGGTCCTCCTTACTGTGGGTGTCCCCCTTTCTAATGTGAATCTGATCGCATTGTGGTCACTGTTGCCTAGTGGTCCTCCCACTTCTACCCCTCTCGCAGGCCCCCCTAGTCCGTTTAGGATGAGGTCAAGAGTAGCACTCCCTCGCGTCGGTTCCCTGACTAGTTGCTCCATGAAGCAGTCCCTCACAGCTTCTACAAATCCCGTTTCCCTAGCGCAGTTGGAGTGACCCGTACTCCAGTCAATCCCCGGGTAGTTGAAGTCCCCCATCACTGTTACACTTCCAGTCCTGCATTCTTGTCTCAGTTCAGCTTCCAAGTCCCCTCGGACTGCTGTTGAGACAGACCTGGGGAAGCCATTGCTTGGCATGTTGCTACTCTTTGGGCTTCTGCCAGGAACTTGTGACCTGGATTGGCCACTGTTGGACCATTGGTCTGACCCGTTCTCAGGACACACTTACCCACAATTAGAAGAAGAAAAAGCCTACTACATATTACATTACATTACAGATTTCTATTCCGCCATTACCTTTCGGTTCAAAAAGAGTTATGGAAGAAGGGTTACAACGTTAGATCAGAGAAGGTTTCCAAGAGAGGGAAAAGTAGGATCTGGGGTTAGGGAGGGGATGGTAAGAGGAAGGTTAAGCTTTATCATGGTATTAAGCTTTATTAAGGGATTTTTTGAAGAGTATAGTTTTTATTTCCTTTCGGAACATCTTGTAGTCTAGGGTTGTTGTCAATAGGTTGGAGACTTGGTTGTCTATCTTCGCTGCCTGAGTGGCCAGTAGTCCGTTGTATGGTTTTTTCCTTTTTACTTCTTTGATGAATGGGGGGTGTGTTTTTCTATGCCTGGTAGAGGTGGTTTGGATGAGGCGGTCGTTTAGGTAGGTTGGGCTGTCTCCATTTATACTTTTAAATAGTATACAGTAGAATTTAAATTGTATTCTTTCCTGGATTGGAAGCCAATGAGAATTGATGAATGCCTTACACATACTCACACATCAATAATAATTTATTCAATCTCCCTCACTCTTTACCCTAGATGTCATAACTATCATTTCTCACAAACACCTTCTCCAAAATGCAGCCCAGGCGATTGCCCTTGCTGCCTCGAAAAACCTGGCTGATAGTCCAGTCTTTTAAGATGACTTTTCCAGGAACAATGTTCCATACTTGTGCTTCATGGACTAAACTCCTGATATCTCTTGATGACAACTGTTCCTCAGCCAGCAGGAGCTGAAGCCGCTTCAGGTTTTCACTATATTTACCTCTGTAATCTAATTTATCCATCACACAGAACTGCAGCACAGGTTCAAAAACCTCGTCTCCCTTCCGGAAGGAACAGATCAAACACGAGATATATTTGCATACAAGGAAGGTAATGCATACAAATGTATCTCGTGCATATTCATTAAGGATATCCTGAAAACCTGACTGGCAAGTGTATCCCAAAGACTGGGTGGAGAACCCCTGGTATACTGTGATGTATTGAGTATTGTTTTAACGCAGTATATCGATAGGAACAAATTATCAAATTTTTTTTATGCTTTCCAATCCAACTGAAGTTGGAAAGAATTATACAAAATGGGTCAAATATCAGTCTTCCTGAGGGCAAAATAACGGTGAAACGTAACCTGACAACACAAGACGCACCCGTACGTTGTGGAAGGAATGGAAAGCATTCTGCTTCTGACATAGTTTCCAGCTGTGATGGAGGGAGAGGAAGGTGGTTCTGGAGGATTGACAGAGCTAACAAACGGACACTGAAGGGAGACTGGGGGGGGGGGGGGGCACAAGAGATGACCTTAGATATTTGAAATTAGACAAAGGGAGTTATAGATGTTTATTCAGAGATGGGCAACTTCTTTCCTCACCAGCTGACTACACCTAAGGGTTTGTTTTTTTTTTCTTCTTCATCTTTTAAAGCTTTAATCAATTAATTACTGCTGTATTTTTCATGGATATAATGGGAGTTGATTGTCTGGCTTTGAGCGGAAACTTTTCTCTGGAGAAGATCAGATTATTTACGAAAGTGTGATGGACTGGAACCACTTCTGAGAAATAAACACACGTTCACTGCCTGGCTGCGAGAAACTGGAGTCCATTTCCAGGAAATCTGTACATTTTAATTAAAGGGGCTTTCTAGACGGTCCATCCACTAATAGTTTTAATGCTTGTGGTCGTTGGCCTAGCTTTTATTTTTCATTTTAAGTCCCACACTGCTGAAAAACACATTAAATTCTAAGCACCAAGTCTCTGAGATTAGTTGAATATTCCCTGATATTCTCCTTCTTCTGGGTGCATCTCGGTATTGATGGATTTCATTTTTGTTCTGCAGAAAAGTAATTTTTGGAGAGGCCTGCATTTTCCATGTGGATGGTGTCAGTGCTGTGTGAATCCTTGGACAGCCTCTGTTAACTGACCATCCAAGTTGCTGCCCTGGGTTTAGATGGAGTTTGCCCTGCTTTGTGACTTCTCCGTCTTGCGTATTTGAGCTATTTTGAAATATTGCATTTGCTGTTACTAGCATGCTGAGCCATCGGGAGGCTTCTATGCCAGTAGTCAGCTACGCTTTATTTCTTGCAAAACTCATGGACGTCCAAAAACTGGCTTCCGATGCACAAAATTGCTCTGTGCAGTCTTTTCCGTTCCTCTGAGAATACTATGAAAATGTATTCCAATGAGCACCCAGACATTGCGGGGAAATGACCTTCAACACTTCAAAATAACATTGAAACTAATGCGCATTCGTTAAGCATCTGGGGTTGCCGAATGCGTCCTACATGTTAAATTATGTCTCAGGAGATGCATGTCATGCGCTACAATAAGGGACGCTTATAGTTGACTCTCACATGGGCCTACGACATAGCTTTTTCTGGCACGTGTGCAGAGTTATCTCTTTCGGTGAACTATTCTGTGACTTTCTCCAAAGATAGGTCGAATGGAATTTCTGTGGACCTCCTATGTAGGCAAAGTTTTTGGGCATTGCTTGTCGTCTTGAAATCCAGAAAATTTACCGGCACTACAACAGTATATGTGATTTTAACAGGGGCTTTTGAACATCAGGCCCTCAGACTCCTACTGATATTAGGCTTTAAAGTACTGGTAAAATGTGCATATATAATTATAAAACAATAAACTTTAAATGTGGGCTGCAGAGAAGTACTTTGGCCCATGCCTTTTGGGGATGTACTCATTGAGTGGACTTTTGGGCGGATGTTTTCAACTTTTTGAGTAAGGTCTTTCACATCCCCATTTCTCTGTCCATGGGGAAAGCGTGTCTCTTACTCCTCTATCATTTTGGCAGTGGAAAAATTTAAGGCCAAGCAGGCTTCTTTTACTTATAAACGGAAAGAGAGCTTTTGCTCCATTATGGACATAGAAACATAGAAGATGACGGCAGATAAGGGCCATAGCCCATCAGGTCTGCCCACTCTACTGACCCACTCCCAAGTCTACTATCCTAGGGATCCCACTCCTGGTGACAGGTTCCCTTGGCTTAATGTAATGTAATTTATTTCTTATATACCGCTAAACTCCGTTAGAATTCTAAGCGGTTTACAGAAAACTCTCTAAGGGATCCCACATGGGCATCCCATTTGCTCTTAAATTCTTGCATGCTGTTTGCCTCGATCACCTGCACCGGGAGCTTGTTCCAAGGATCAACCACTCTCTCGGTGAAGAAATATTTCCTGGTGTCGCCATGAAATTTCCCGCCCCTGAGTTTGAGCGGATGCCCTCTTCTGGCTGAGGGTCCTTTGAGAAAGAGAATCTCTTCTTCCATCTCGATACGGCCGGTAATATACTTAAACGTCTCGATCATGTCTCCTCTCTCCCTACGTTCCTCGAGTGAGTACAGCTGCAAATTTTTCAGCCTTTCCTCGTACGATAGATCCTTGAGCCCCGAGACCATCCTGGTGGCCATCCGTTGCACCAACTCTACTCTCAGCACATCTTTTCGGTAGTGTGGCCTCCAGAATTGCACACAGTATTCCAAATGAGGTCTCATCATGGTTCTGTATAATGGCATTATGACTTCAGGCTTCCGGCTGATGAAACTCCTGCGGATGCAACCTAACAACTGTCTTGCCTTAGATGAAGCCTTCTCCACATGATCAGCAGTTTTCATGTCTGCGCTGATGATCACTCCCAAGTCTCGTTCTGTTGAAGTTCTAGCTAAGGTCTCACCATTCAAGGTGTAAGTTCTGCACGGATTTCAGGCACGTAGTCTAGTCCTCAACGCTGTGGCAATTTCCCATTGCCTCATCAGGGTCATTGGGGTGGGGGGTAGTTCAAGGGTTGTTGGGGGTTTTTTAGGGGGGAATGTGGAGTCGGCTCCGTTCTAGAAGTTTACCGGAGGCTTTGGTAGTTGGCAGTCCTGCTCCGATTTGGTTGACTCCTTGTAGGGGGGGCTGGTTGGAGGTTGTTATGGAGTATTGGAAAACCAGATTTGGATGAGACGGCTTACACTTTGTTTCCTGTATATTCGTTGCTGTTGGTGAATTTGTAAGCGCTTGATTGGCTGTTTCATCAATAAAAATGGTTTCAAAGTAAAACAATAAATTTATCATTTATTATAATGTTTTATTTTGAAGCAGGGCTGGTGTTTGGAGGTGGAGGTGTTGGCAAACAAGGCAGTTGTCCCGGGCCTTACAGCTCTTGCCCCTTCTCTCCGCACTTACCAGTCTTTCTAACTAAATCCATTTTTGTTGCCAGGGGACCGTGGCAGTGTTTCTTATGAGGTGCCTGTGGCCCCCTCCAAGCTTTTCTTCTGCTGTGGTTCACCCAGGTGGAAACCGAAACGTGCCTCATTGGGAATGGACCATGGCAGAAGGAAAGATTAGAGGAGGCTGCAGGCAACACATCCGAATCGCTGCTGTGGCCTGTGGAACAAAAACGGATAAGGTAAAAGGACTGGGACTTGTATAACGCTTTTTTTGTAGTTTTTACAACCACACTCAGTGGTTTACATGCAGGTACTTCAAGCATTTTCCCTATTTGTCCCGGTGGGTTCACAAACTTATCTAATGTACCTGGTCAGGAAGGTGAGGGCAGCACTGGACAGGCATGGAGAGAACAGGAAAACATGCTGGCCCAAGGAAGCCCCCTGGAGCTGCTGGGTTTAAAAAAAAAAAAAAATTAGAATAGGGAGGGGTTAAAAAAAGGGGGGGGGGAATGCCAGACTGGGGTGGGGAGGTGAAGAGTGAAAAATAGTGGGCAATGGTCTGGAGGGAGGAAAGAAAAAGGGAGAAAAAGGATTGGGGTAGGGTGGAGGGAGGGAGGACAGTGGGGAAGAGAGAGGCAGAATCCCTGAGCTGCCATTGTTGTCCCCCCCTCTTTGATATTTCGGTTTCTAATTTGTGACCCCTTGTTCTGCATTTGGTGGATGTCTGTGTTTTGTGTGTGAAATACATAGAAACATAGAAATAAACGGCAGATAAGGGCCCACGGCCCATCTAGTCTGCCCACCTTAATGTCCCTCCCCTACCTTTGCCCTGTGAATAGATCCCATGTGCCGATCCCATTTGGCCTTAAAATCAGGCACGCTGCTGGCCTCAATCACCTGTAGTGGAAGACTATTCCAGCGATCAACCACTCTTTCAGTGAAAAAGAATTTCCTGGTGTCACCTCGTAGTTTCCCGTCCCTGATTTTCAACAGATGCCCTCTTGTTGTCGTGGGACCCTTGAAAAAGAAGATATCTTCCTCCGCCTCGATGCGGCCTGTAAGATACTTGAACGTCTCGATCATGTCCCCCCTCTCTCTGCGCTCCTCGAGCGAGTATAGCTGTAATTTGTCAAGCCGTTTTTCGTATGGTAGATCCTTGAGTCCCGAGACCATCCGGGTGGCCATTCTTTGCACCGACTCCAGTCTCAGCACATCCTTGCGATAATGCGGCCTCCAGAATTGCACACAGTACTCCAGGTGGGGCCTCACCATGGATCTATACAATGGCATAATGACTTCCGCCTTACGACTGACGAAATCCCTTCGTATGCAGCCCATGATTTGTCTTGCCTTGGACGAAGCCTGCTCCACTTGATTGGCAGACTTCATGTCCTCACTGACGATTACCCCCAAGTCTCGTTCTGCTACCGTTTTTGCTAGGATCTCGCCATTAAGGGTATAAGACTTGCATGGATTAAATAGTCATTTAAAGTCCGCAGGGGCAGAGAGAAGAGGGACCCCAGCATGTCTTAACACCGGCCTTGTTTTGAGGCAGGAGTCAGTTGGAACATTTTTACCCATTTGGATACCAAAATTGCTTCCAGTTCCGATTCTGACTCCACAGCCCCGGTCATCTCAGGAGAGATGAGCTTTGGCATGTACTGCGGGACACTGACGGGCCCTGCTGCACACCATGGGCTGAACCCTCCCCGGTACTTTCTACTGGCTCTGTAAGGGGGGGGGGTGGATGTAACCTGGGTTCTTGGAGTCTGGGGTGAGTAAATATTTTGGCCCAGCTTTAACCCTGTCTGTTATGTTCTGCATGCCATTCAAGGTTTGTTTGTACAGTGATTCAGAAGTGCATTAAGAGCAGAAAATTCACTGATAAGTCCACCAGAGAGAGTGGGAATGCAGGCTCTCCCTCGGACTGGAGGGAGTTAATCATTGCACATCTGCAAATTCAATTCTACTTCCCAAGGAACCAGCTCTCCAAGGTCATAAAACGTTTGTCTCTTCTGAGCTGCCCAAAACAGGAGCAGGCTAGGCAGTTGCCTAAGGTAACAGCTTTTGAAGGGGAGCCAAGAGCAACTGCAGTCACAGAACACGAAGTCCTGAGCCAGACGAGCTGGGAGCTAGTGGTGCGTACTTTTTATCCAGGGGGCAAAACAAGGTGTCTTTCATATTAAAAAGTGTGATCCAAATGTGCAGTTTTATAGGATTATTCTGGAAAGGAAGGTGCTGATGGGATCATAATTTAGTTTATCAAAATCTGGGCCTAAAAGTTGCTCAAGGGGGCTGCAAGGACGAAGGTTGGCCTAGAACAAGAAAATCAAATCATTTCATGAGCTCTTTTCTCTCTTTGGGTTTGGTGGTTTGGGTTTTCTTGATCTGGTAGTCTGATCCCCTCTGTTTGGGCTTCCAGCTCATGCAAAACAGATTGTCCTTGGGCAGACTGGAGCAGCAACTCCTGGAAGCAGCCATGCCAGCACCTCATGCCCGCTTAGTTGGTGGTGGTTCAAGTCCACTCCCTTCCTCCCTCGTAGGCCTCTGTCTCTTTGTTTTTGTTTTCTTTTTGATCGTTCTTTAAAGTATGAAAGTTATTTTAAGTTTTACAGTGAGTGGGGATGCTCCGTATTTTTATTCTGTGCGAGTTCAGTCCCTTCAGAGCCCGGTTAATGCAGAGCCTGAGCTGAGATGCACAGTGTAGCAGTCGTGTGCTGACGGACACTGGCCCTCGGAGGCTGTGAATGCTAAAAACCGGCCCAGGAATCACCAGTTCCAAGTCCTGGACTGCTGTTGGCCCCGTCCAATTTCCGTTCTCTTTGAGTTTACGTAGAAAATGTGCGGATCCAAAAGCTGAGAACGAAGGGTCCAGTGCCCAAATTCTAACCTGTAACTTTGGGCAAGTCTCTTAAACTGTAAGCTCCCTTGGGAAGGGACTCAATGTGCCTGTATGCAATTTGTACCTTAGTCTGACTCGGGGAAAAATTTTCAATTCGATTCAGCCTATTGAATCGATTTTTCGATTCGCTTTTCCCACCCAATTGGGCGTTTTTTTCAAATGTCCTGGAGGGTTTATTTTGTAGCCTTTCCACCCCCCAACCCCCCTTTGCCCTCTCCAACCCCATGCTGGCGCTGTGGTGTAAACAAAATAAAAAAGACTTTTCCTTTCTCTTTCCTCCTCTAGATTCTAGCTCACGCTTGCTGTGACAAGGGTACACATTTCAAATCTGACATATTGTAATCAGAAAATAGAAACTAAAATTATTTTTTCTACCTTTTGTTGTCTGGTCATCTTATTCAAATCATGTTAGTCCCAGGCTTTGGTTTCTGTTTGTCTTCTATTAACTCGCTCGGCAGAGTCTCCTGCTCATTTGACATTTTCTTCTTTCTCCGTGCTCACCATCCATCTTCCATCTCTGTACCTTACCTTCCACTTCCATATCCAACATTTCTGTTTCTTTCCCACTATGTACCATCTCTTTTTCTCTCTATTTCCCTGCCTTGTGCCTTGGCTCAAACCTCTCCATACAGCATCTATTCCTTCCTCCCCTCCATTACCATGTGAAACATTTTTCTCTCCCTGTCCTCCACCCTATGTTCCAACATTTCTCCCTCTCTCTTATCTAGCATGTCTCCTCCCCTCTCCATCATATGCAGGATTTCTCTTTCTCACCGCTTTCTACCTCTTTGTTTCATCTCTCTTCCTCTTCTCCACCCCAACAATTATTTCTCTCTCCTTTCTCCCCTCCCATCCCCCTGAGCAGTAGTTTTCTATCCCTCCCTCGCAGCACCTCATTGACCCTCCCATCCTGAGACCTGACATTCCTCTGGGCAGTAGCATGGCAGTGGCTGGCCTTGAAGAGGCAGCGCAGTGAACAGGCTGCCCCGTCAGGGCTTTCCTCTGCTGTGTCATCAGTGACATCATTGGTGACACGACAGGGAAGGCCCTGGTGGGGCAGGCCACGAGCAGTCCATTCAGAGTGCTGCCTCTGCTGACCAGCTGCCGCTGCAACTGCTTTAGAAGGCCCAGAGATATGTCAGGTCTTGTGTGTTTTTCACTGAATCAGTGAGTCTGATTTTTTTTTTTTTTTTTCTTCAGACAATGAATTGGTGAATCGATTCGAATCGGGCTTCTAGTTCTTACAGTCTTTTGAACAGTATTTGCATACCCTGCAAATAATGTCACATTTGGTTTATCCTCTTCAGCTGGCAGATATGATTCTTAATGAGACATCACTGTATATTTGAGCGTTTCCAGAAATACACATGCTGAGGGTAAATATTCATTGCCTCTCAGAAGCTGTTCAGCATCCTGCTTACTGTCATAAGCCTTCAATATCCAGAAACATCATTCAGTTCAAATGCTCTACTGATGCAGAAGCTTTTTCCATAATGAAAATGATTTCCTGCAGCTGTTTCTTTTGCCTGACTAATGAGCTCTTGTTCTACCTGTGGCCACCTCGTGCACAGATGGGTTTGAAGTGACACATCCCTGCTTGTGTTTTTCACCCAGATAGAAGGGGAGAGGGGTATAGTAGATTCCAGAAATTGCCAGAGGGTTTGTTTTGTCTTTGGAAGAAGCATTCTCGCCCTGTCCCCAGGTAACTAAACTGCCCAGCTGGCACAGAGGCCATGGCCTCACCATAAATTGCCCATCTACACTTCTTCCAAGGCTTGCAGCGGCACCTTGCTACTGGCCAAAGTGCCTGCTGGTCGGCAGTCTCTGTCGCGCCCCTTTGCCGCCTTCCACTCCTCCCACTCGCCGCCGCATGTATATCTTTAATTTCTTAGAAAAGCGTTGTGGCCCTGGCATCTGCTCTCCACTGCAGCCAGCTCTAGTGGAAACAGGAAGTTGTCAGAGAGGGTAGGCCGAAGTGGAAACCAGACGCCAGGGCCACAGCGCTTTTCTAAAAAATTAAAGGTAGACACGCGGCGGGAGGGGAGAGGCAGGGCCGGTGGTAGGGGGCTGCAAAGCTCACATCCACTTTTGTGGCAGGGGAATGTCAGCTGTGGCAGCAACTCTAAAACGCAGCCTGTGGCCTCCCTTCGCGCTTTCCTTATGCTGCGCTCCGCCCACTAATGATGCTACTTCCATTTTCAGCTTAGGTGGAGCGCGACATCAGAGGAGGGGGCGGGACCGTGGCGGAGGAAGCAGCTCCGAAGCAGCACAGGGATCGCTGACATTGCGATCCCGCTGCGGGGTGCTTCATAGGTGGTGCATGGAGGCCAGGGGGGCTAGCGGTCCTTCGGGGTGGGGCAGGCAGGCCTTCAAGGGGGAGGGGGGGGGTGACAGGCAAACAGGCCTTCAAAGGGGGGACAGGTCGGCCTTCATGGGGGGGGGGACAGGCCTTTGAGGGGTGCAGGCCTTCAAGGGGGGGATAGGCCTTCAAGGGGATCAGGCAGGCCTTCAAGGGGGGGGGGACAGGCAGGCCTTCAGGAGGGGATGCAGGCCTTCAAGGGGGGTGCAGGCCTTCGGGGAGGAGTGCAGGCCTTCGGGGAGGAGTGCAGGCCTTCGGGGAGGAGTGCAGGCCTTCGGGGAGGAGTGCAGGCCTTCGGGGAGGAGTGCAGGCCTTCGGGGAGGAGTGCAGGCCTTCGGGGAGGAGTGCAGGCCTTCGGGGAGGAGTGCAGGCCTTCGGGGAGGAGTGCAGGCCTTCAGGGGTGGGATGCAGGCCTTCAGGGGTGGGATGCAGACCTTTAAGGGGGGGACAGGCCTTCAGGGAGGGGGGCCCTGGTGTAAAAATACATGGAGGGAATGGGGGGGGGTTTCAAAGAGATGCGCATATGCCGGACTTTGGGTGGGAAGAAATAATGGGTCTGAAAATAGAGAAGAGGGAGAGAGATGATGGACCATGGTTTTTAGAGAGGGAAGGAACAGAAAGGGAGAGAAGTTGGACACAAGGGATGGTGTGGAGGGGGTGATAGAGATACTGGATAGGAGGGTAGTTGGGAAAAGAAAGGGAGAGATGGTGGACCCTGGGGTGGTGGGGAAGGAGGGAGAGATGCTGGATGAAAGGGTAGTTAAGAAAAGATGGATCTGTGGAAGGAAACGAAATAAAGATAGATGCCAGACCTCCTGGGGAGGGAAGGGAAACGGGGAGGACAGAGATGGCAGATGGATGGTTAGCATGCAGAAAGAAGGAGACCCTGGCAAGCAAGTTATCAGAAGACAACCAGAGCCTTGGACCAACAAGATTTGAAAAATAACCAGACAACAAAAGGTAGAAAAACTAATTTTATTTTCTGTTTTGTGATTACAATACGTCAGATTTGAAATGTGTATCCTGCCAGAGCTGGTGTTAGACTGCAAACGTGAGCTAGGATTTAACAGAGAGGAAAAGTCCTTTTTGTTTCTTTATTTTATTTACACCACAGCACCAGTGTGGTTAGGAGAAGCCAAAGGGGGGTGAAAAAGCTATAAAATAAACCCACCAGGATGTTTGAAAAAACAAACACCCAATTGGGCAGGAAAGTTGAATCGATAAACCAATTCAATAGGCTGAATCGAATCGAAATTTTTTTTTTTCTTGAATTGGGCAGCACTAGTTTGCGCTACTGTCTTAGACTTTAGGACCTGGGATTGGAGAGAAATGGCATCCTCAGTACTTTATAATGCAAGTGAAACGAGGATTTGGTCAGACTTTTGAAGGGTCTGCAGAAGAAAAATATTGTATAGGCCGGGGACATGAGACAGCAGGAAACAGGAACAAGGCTGAAGATGTCGGAGAGTTCAGTTAAAATATGTGCTTTATAAGAAAATATAATAATGTGTTTTATAAAGTTTATAGCATTGCTGGCCTACCCGGTGAGGTGTTCCTAGTGGTGGTGGTGGTGGTGGCAGTGTGTCAATGTGTTGAGAGGAAGAGGTGGTCTGGGAAATTCTCCTGAGCAAACTCTGGGCCCATTTCCACCCCCCAGTTAGTCCACTCCACTCAACTGGTTCACACACTGAGTGGGTCTTTGGGTATTGTGCCTAGGTAATTGTTTTGGGATCTCTTCCAGTGGTTTGTCAGTATCTCCTTCTGGTCCAAGGAAGGAAACTTTGTTAATCTTAGCATTGACCTTCAGAATATGTTTGTAACAGCGCTGCTTGTGTGGCATTAGGCTATGTAGTGATCGAAAGAAAAAACCAGACTTTTGCACATTTTTGCACTATATGGTGGGTGTATGAGGAGATTCACATTTCCTGCACAGCTGAGTCCTTGTGAAGTTACCTTGTTCTTTCTGCATTTGACATCTAGCAAGGTCTATGTTTGGAAGGAAAGATCTAAGCTTAAAAATGAAGTGGCCAGAAATTATGGTAAAAGCAGATAGCATTGCTGATTTTAAGAAAGGTTTGGACAAATTCCTGGAAGAAAAGTCCATAGTCTGTTATTAAGACATGGGGGAAGTGTCTGCTTGCCCTGGATCGGTGGCATGGAATGTTGCTACTCTTTGGGTTTTGACCAGGTACTAGTGACCTGGATTGGTTACCATGAGAATGGGCTACTGGGCATGATGGACCATTGGTCTGACCCAGTTAGGCTATTCTTATGTTATGTTCTCACTTTTTATTTTAATGTATTTTTTTTCTGGGAACTTATCAGTGTTTTTTATAATGGAAGAGAATTAATGTGTGTGGAATGGGGGGGGGGGGGGTTTACTAATTTCTTCAGCTAAATAATTCAATCCACTTCAACCAGACATAGGAGAACTCAGGCACCATTCACACACCCTCCAACCAAAATCATCAAA
Organism: Geotrypetes seraphini; assembly: GCF_902459505.1. Taxonomy (NCBI): domain Eukaryota; kingdom Metazoa; phylum Chordata; class Amphibia; order Gymnophiona; family Dermophiidae; genus Geotrypetes; species Geotrypetes seraphini. The sequence goes on along the minus strand of NC_047087.1, from coordinate 6,310,740 downwards.
AGAAAAAAAACTGTTCGACAACCTCCTAACACTCGACCCCCAACTCTATAATCTATTGACCTCGACCACAAACTACAAAACCTTCAAAAAAGAAATAAAAACCCTTCTATTCAAAAAACACATAAAACCAAACTAACACACTCGGAACTGTCCCAAGCATCACCTGCAACTACTCCATATGTACTTCTCATGTCATGACAATTCAGACATAATTTATGTTATGTTTGGATTAATGGTTACATATATGAGGTTCAATAAAAGAATATTTTCAGTGCCTGTTTCTATTATGACCATTTATTTTTCATGGTTATTACAAAAAATATTTTTTTACATGGGGGAGTGTAAAAAAATGATGGGCCCCGGGTGCCACATACCCTAGGTACGCCACTGGGGGGCACTAAGGACATAGGAAAGAGGTGCTGGGGACACTAAGGACATAGGAAGGCACTGGGGGCAATAAGGACATAGGAAGGAAGGAAGGAGGGAATAGAAAGGGACAATTGTTGGGCCTGAGTGCAGAAAGAAAGAAATGAAAGAAAGGATACATAGTCAGAAGGAAACGCAACCAGAGACTCATGAAATCACCAGACAGCAAAGGTAGGAAAATTGATTTTATTTTCAATTTAGTGATCAAAAAGTGTCAGTTTTGACAATTTATATCTGCTGTCTATATTTTGCACTATATTTGTCTATTTTTCTATAGTTACTGAGGTGACATCGTTGAAACCCCCCCCCCAAATATAAATAATTAACATTTTCTCTGTGTATAGGGTGCTTTGTGTTTTTTTTAATTTTATGGTTACCATTATGAAATAATAAGATAGCGTGTGTACATGAAAAATGAATGGAAGAAATTGGGGGTGGGGCTAGGGCAGGATGGGGTGGGGCTAGGGCGGGATTGGGGGGCAGGACTGAATATTAATAGATGTCCTGTTTTGATGAAATAAATAAATGGTCACGTTATTCATATACTGTGTTATACATGGAAATAAAGATCTTGTCTGGATGATTTTATTTGTAATTTTCAGTTTTACCACCTCCCTATACCTTTGTGTGCTACAGAGATAACCCTTACCCTTATTTTCAAGGATTGTGAGGAAAGGGAAGTTTGATAGCAGAAGTTTATTTAGATGCTAAAATGAACTTCAGAAGCTAAGATCTGTAACAAATGCAGCTACACACAGAACTGCCAAAAGGACTCAAGTTTTAGATGGGGAATGGGTTTCCAAGATGTGTTAGTCAGACAGGGGGGGGGAGTGAAGGGGAAGAATGTATAGGGCCAGAAAGAGAGATGGTGGGCAATGTTGTGGAGGGAGAGAAAAGGAGAATAGTTGGGCATGGGGTGCTGTGAAGGAAAGGGGACTGAGAGACTTGAAGGGAAGACAATTGGAAAGAGAAAGGCAGAGATGGTGAACCTGGGGGTGGTGTAGAGGGAGGGAGAATAGGATAGTTGGAAAGGGAGGAGATGGCATGGGAGGGCAGTTGGGAAAAGAATTGGACTTGGGGATGGAAGGGAAGGAGAAATGTTAGATCTGGGGGTGGAAGGGAAAGAGATGGTATATATGGAGAAAGGAAGAAAGGAGAATTATTGGACTTTGTGATGGGAGAGGAGGTAGAGAGAGATGAGTGGGAGAAATGTTGGATGTGGTGGTGGAAACAGTGGGACAGATGGAAATGGATTCAAGAGGGAGGAATGTTGGACATGGGGATAGAGGGAATGGAGGAAGAGATGTGGCATGGAGCTGGAGAGGGGTGATAGAAGCAGAAATGTTGAACATGGGGCTGGTGAGCAGAGTCAAAAGATGCTGCATACAGTCCGGGGGATAACAGAGGAAGAAATATTGGATGTGGCAGTAGAGGGGGTGGGAGAGAGGTACCCTAGATCTCTCTCTGCCTCTCTCTTTCCCCACTCCCTTTGCAACAAAGGAAGGAATGAGAGAGAGAGAGAGAGAGAGAGAGAGATGATGGACAGTGAGAGAGAGGAAGGCGTTGCACATGGGGGTAGAGGAGAGAGGAAGAAATGATGTGCAGTGGTGGGGAGAGGAAAAAGAGTGTGCTTTGTGTAGTTTAATTTTGTGGTTACCATTGTGAATTATTTATAATAATAATCCTCTAAGCGCGCATGCGCACTTAGGAGGATGTGGGGACCTCATATGTGGTGTGCCCGTCCATGGCCGCGGCTTGAGGCGCATGTACCAGTTTGGCGCATCGGGCGACACGGAGCAGCGCTGGTGGCGGATGGCGAGAGGAGGGCTCGTGGTCCTGCCGCCACTGCCACTCCTGGTCACAGGGGCCTGCACGTCGCCAACTTCCCCCCTCCTGCACCAACCGCTGCCGCTCCTGTTCAAAGCGGCCTGCTGAGGTTCACGGCCGGCTGTAGCGAACCTCGCAGGCCGCTCTCCACATGGTAGCACCTTCCCTCTGACGCTCTGAGCACTCACGATTGGCTGAAGGGTGTCATGCCGGTGCTGCAGGTACAGGGGGCTGCTTTTGTTGGAGAGGTATGCTGGGGGGCAGACAGCTTTGCTCGGGGGGTGAGGGGGAAGACAGAAGGGGGCCATGGAAAGACAGTCGGGGAGAGGGAAAGGGGGCTACTTTGGGGGGAGAGGTGTGCTGGGGGGCAGACAGCTTTGCTCTGTGGGGGAAGACAGAAGGGGGCCATGGAGAGACAGTCAGGGAGAGGGAAAGGGGGCTGCTTTGGGGAAAGGGGTATGCTGGGGCAGACAGCTTTGCTCTGGGGGGGCGGGGGAATGACACAAAGAATGACACACAGGGGGCCAGAGAGACAGACAGAAAGGAAGACAGACAGACAGCATCCAAGGAGAGACAGCCAGTGTCCAAGGAGAGAGAAACAAATAAACATAGACAGACAGCGGCCAAGGGGAGAGAGAGAAAGAAAGACAGACACACACATGTATTCTAGCACCCATTAATGTAACGGGCTTAAAGACTAGTAAGATTATATTATGTATATATGAAAAATTAATGGAAGAAAGGGCATATACAATTAGTACTATTATGGGGCGGGGTCTGGGGCGGAGCTTGGGCAGGTTTGAGGCAGGGTTTAGGGCGGAGCTTTTGGGCTCCCCCAAACAAAAAAGCGTTCCGCTGCCTATGAATTCAAGTCTCTAGGATTTGAGCATGAGTTGATGGAACATGATCTTAGACGACTACTACTTATCATTTCTGTAGCACTGAAAAGCATACACAGCACTGTACATTTAATATTCAATATACGGTCCCTGCTCAGAAGAGCTAACAATCTAATTGGGACAGACAGGACATCTTGGGGTTGGCGAGATTCTGGTAGAAGGAATGATACAATGGGTCTAGGTAACTGACAGTGAGTGGGAGTTAAAAGTTGAAAGGAGCTTCAAAAAAGGGGGCTTTTAACTTAGATTTGAATGCTGCTAGAGACGGAGCATGATGTCTTGACTCTGGCAGCCGGTTTCAGGCATACGGCCAAGCAAGAAAGAAGGGATGGAGTCTGGAGTTGTTGGTGGAAGTAAAGGATACAGATAAGAGAGACTTACCCAATGAATGGAGTTCACGAGGGGTGGGGGCATATGGGGAGATGAGTGAGGAGAGAGATTCAGGGGCTACTGAGTGAATGCACTTGTAAGTCAGTCAGAGGAGTTTGAATTGTATTCGGAAATGGATGGGGAGCCAATGAAGTGACTTGAGGAGAGAGGTAATGTGAGCATGGCGGCTCTCGGAGAAGATGAGTCGTGCAGCAGCATTTTGAACAGATTGAAGGGGTGAGAGGCAGATGAGCGCGACCTGAGAGAAGTATGTTGCAGTATACTAAGTGAGAAGTGATGAGAGCGTGGTTAAGGGTTTTGGTCGTGTGTTCAGAGAGGAGAGGTCAGATTTTGGTAATATTATAGAGGAGGAAGTGACAGGTTTTAGTGGTTTGTGGGATCTGAGCAGAATAGGATAGAGAGGAGTCAAAGTTCACCCCGAGGTTGCTAGCTGACAAGACAGGGAAGAGGTGTTATCCACAGAAATAGAGTTTAGGTGGAAAGATAAGAGTTCAGTTTTAGATGGCAGTGAGACATCCAACAGCAATGTTGGACAGGCAGGCTGAAATACAGCACCAATTGGATAAGATCCTGGATGAGGAGAATCTATGGGATCCCCGTCAACATGGATTTACAAAAGGGAGATCGTGCCAATCCAACTTGATCAGCTTCTTTGACTGGGTGACGGGGAAGCTAGATATTGGGGAGTCCCTGGACATCGTGTATCTGGACTTTAGCAAAGCATTCGATAGCGTACCACACTGCAGGTTGCTGAGCAAGATGAGTTCTATAGGATTAGGTGACAAATTGACGAAATGGGTTGGGAACTGGCTTGGAGGTAGGCTACAAAGGGTGGTGGTGAACGGCACACCCTCTGAAATGATGGAGGTGATCAGTGGAGTGCCACAGGGCTCGGTCTTGGGCCCAATCCTATTCAACATCTTTATAAGGGACTTGGCAGAAGGGCTTCGGGGTAAAATAACATTTTTCGCCAATGACGCCAAACTAAGTAATGTAGTGGGCAAATGCACAATAGATGATGTTTCAATGCCCGACAATATGATGCACGACCTACTCCTACTGGAGCGCTGGTCTAGGTCCTGGCAACTCAGCTTCAATGCCAAAAAATGCAAAGTTATGCACCTGGGCAGCCAAAATCCATGCAAGACTTACACCCTAAATGGCGAGATCCTAACAAGAACTGAAGCAGAACGTGACCTAGGGGTGATCGTCAGTGAGGACATGAAGGCTGCCAATCAAGTGGAGCAAGCTTCATCCAAAGCAAGACAAGTCATAGGTTGCATACGCAGGGGTTTCGTCAGCCGAAAGCCGGAAGTCATTATGCCATTGTATAGATCCATGGTGAGGCCCCATCTGGAATACTGTGTGCAATTCTGGAGGCCGCATTATCGCAAGGATGTGTTGAGACTGGAGTCGGTTCAGAGAATGGCCACCCGGATGGTCTCCGAACTCAAGGATCTCCCATACGAGGAATGGCTAAACAAATTGCTATACTCACTCGAGGAGCACAGAGAGAGGGGGGACATGATCGAGATGTTCAAGTATCTCACGGGCCGCATAGAGACGGAGGAAGATATCTTCCTTTTCAAGGGTCCCACGACAACAAGAGGGTATCCGTGGAAAATTAGGGGAGGGAAACTACGAGCTGACACCAGGAAATTCTTTTTCACAGAAAGGGTGGTTGATCGCTGGAATAGTCTTCCACTGCATGTGATCGAGGCCAGCAGCGTGCCTGATTTTAAGGCCAAATGGGATCGTCACATGGGATCTATTCACAGGGTGAAGATAGGGGAGGGATCTATTCACAGGGCGAAGGTAGGGAAGGGACATTAGGGTGAGCAGACTAGATGGGCCTTGGCCCTTATCTGCCGTCTATTTCTATGTTTCTAATTCCTGTAGAGATTTCGGGTATGGAGAGGTAGATCTGGGAGTCATCAGCATAGAGGTGATATTGAAAACCATAGGAGGAGATCTTTCCAAAATCTAACTGACAGTGGCATACCAAATGGAGAGGGGGAGGAGTAGTCCACCCCGGGTGCAGCCAATGGTTGGGAACTTCTTCCCCTTCCGGCAGAGGCATTGGCAGACTTCAGAACTCGCTGCTCTGCCATTGTCAGGTCTTCCTCTCTGCCTGGTCCTGTTGGAAGCAGGAAGTAGGGTGGGACCAGTTGAGAAGGCCCGATGCTGGCAAGAGCAGTGAGTTGTGAAAGCTGAACTTCCGAAGGGGAAGGAGAAGAGAAAGAAAGAGGGAGGGAGGTACTAGAGAATGACAAGGGGGCAAATTTTTCCCAGTCCCCACAGGAACTCATTTTCCTGTCCCCGCAAGTTCTTTTCCTGTCCCTGCCCCATTCCTGCAAGCTCCATCCTCATCTGCACAAGCCTCAAACATTTTAAAATTATAAGTGTTCGAGGCTTTGCGGTTACGGCATAGCTTACGGGGATGGGACAGGGTAATTGAGTTCCTGTGGGAATGGGGACAAATTTATTCACGTGCCATTCTCTAGTAGGTACTCATTTAGCACTCCGGGTCACAGTAGAAAGAAACCCCTACCATAGCTTAGTAAAAGAGGGCCTTAGTTACTATACAACACTAGCCGAAATACTGTTGTGGAAACTATTATAAAGAACTAGTATTTAAGCCTGTTACATTAGATGTGTTTGTCTGTCTTTCATTCTGTCTCTCTCTCTCTCCCATTGGCCGCTGTCTGTCTTTCTGTCTCTCTCTCTCTCTCTGTCCTTGGCCGCTATCTGTCTGTCTGTCTTTTTTTCTGTCTCTCTCTCTCTCTCTCTCTCTCTCTCTGTCCTTGGCCGCTATCTGTCTGTCTGTCTTTTTTTCTGTCTCTCTCTCTCTCTCTCTCTCTGTCCTTGGCCGCTATCTGTCTGTCTGTCTTTTTTTCTGTCTCTCTCTCTCTCTCTCTGTCCTTGGCCGCTATCTGTCTGTCTGTCTTTTTTTCTGTCTCTCTCTCTCTCTCTCTCTGTCCTTGGCCGCTATCTGTCTGTCTGTCTTTTTTTCTGTCTCTCTCTCTCTCTCTCTCTGTCCTTGGCCGCTATCTGTCTGTCTGTCTTTTTTTCTGTCTCTCTCTCTCTCTCTCTGTCCTTGGCCGCTATCTGTCTGTCTGTCTCTCTCTCTCTGTCCTTGGCCGCTATCTGTCTGTCTGTCTTTTTTTCTCTCTCTCTCTCCTTGGCCGCTGTTTGTCTTTTTTTTTTTTTTGTCTCTCTCTCTCTCCTTGGCCGCTGTCTGTCTTTTTTTCTGTGTGTGTCTCTCTCTCTCTCTGTCCTTGGCCGCTATCTGTCTATCTGTCTTTTTTTCTGTCTCTCTCTCTCTCTCCTTGGCCACTGTCAGTCTGTTTCTCGTGGCCCTTCTCCCACCTACCTGTCTTTCTGTGTTTGTGTCTTTATTTCGGTCTGTCTGTCTATCTCCCTGCCCCCTGCCTGTCTTTGTATCGTGGCCCTTCTCCCGCGTACCTTTTTTTTGTTTGTTTGTTTAGAGTGCAAAGGGCAACTGGCGCACTAAAACCGTTGCTGGCTCAGCTGTAGGAAGCGCTGAAAAGCGCCACCTGCGCACGCGCTGCTACTACCATGTCTTTGCCTACTCTGCCACGGAGCTACGGATCACGGAGGCAGAGATCACGGAGGTAGGAGTGCGCATGCGCGCTTAGGGTTTTATTAGTGATAACATTACGGAGCACAGACAAACATGGTTTAATGGTCAGAATCAGCATGGTTCATCTAAGGGAAGACTTCTCTTACCAATTTTCTTCATTTCTGTGAAAATGCGATAAAGGTGTATCTAGATTTTCGGAAAGCTGTTGACAAAATTCCCCATGAGAAACTCCAGAGAAAATTAAAGAGTCATGGGATAGGAGGCAATGTTCTGTTGTGGATAAGGAATTGGTTGTTAGATATAAAACCTTAGGAAATTGGAAGACTGGGCAGATTAAATTTAATGTGGAAAAATGCAAAGTGATGTATTGCAGTTACCCAAGAAAAAGATCTAGGTGTTATTATAGATAATCTACTGAAATCTGATGCAAAATGTACAGTGGAAGCCAGAAAAGCAAACCGGATACTAGGAATTATTAGGAAAGGGATGGAAAATAAGACCAAGAATATTATAATGCCTCTATTGCTCCCTTGTGCGACCTCAGCTTGAGTATTGCATTCAATTCTGGTTGCCATATCTAAAAAAAGAATATATATAGCAGAATTAGAAAAGGTTCAAAGAAGGGCAACCAAAATGATAAAGGGGAAAGTCTCTGAAGAGGTTGGGGGATCTTCAGCTTGGAAAAGAGGCAGCTGATGGGAGATAATATTGAGGTCTACAAAATCCTGAGTGGTGTAGATCAGGTAAAAATGAATTGACTTTTCAGTCCGTTGCCCCAGACACAAAACCAGATAGTGAGCCCAGTAAGGAAAGAGAGAGCACCTGCAAGATAGATGTTCAGCTAAACATCTGACTTTGGATTTAGACATCAGAGAAGAAGTAACTTGAATGTTCTGTACATGACTCGATGGGCCATGCTGGTCTTTATGTGCCTTCCATTAGGTCACTATGTAACTTTGAAAATGGATCCAAATTGCTTCAGATTTTGGCAGATTCACGTTCACCCTACATTAGATTCCTGGTCAGCTACTGCTTCTGAATAATTTTTCCTCAGAACAACTGTCCGTAGTTAATGATCTGGATGTAAGGACTGAAACAGTGGCCTGGAATTAGCCTACTATGTGGATATGAAATAAGGCCTGCCAGAACCGATCCTTAGGAAAGAGAATAGATTGAATTCCAAACCACTGAACCAGTGGAATTAGCAATGTAGTGAGTCCTCCAGATTACAGAATGACATGGGGACAAATTTGTCCCTGTCCTGTCCCATTCCTGTAAGCTCCGTCTTGACTGCACAAGTCTCGAACACTTAAGATTTTAAAGTGGATGAGGCGGAGCTTGCAGGAATGGGGCAGAGACAGGAAAAGAACTGGATGGGAAAATGAGTTCCCGTGGGGACAGGGAAAAATTTGTCCCTGTGTCATTCTCTACTCCAGAGCTACACTGGATTTGGAAAGCATTGCAGTCGTAATGATCGAGTGATAAAATGACGTGAAATGTTGAAGCCAAGCAGATCATTAGTGCATCCTGGATATAGTTGGCTGCACTAGGTTAAATTCAAGTTTTATCACACTTTCATGGAGACATGGAGGAAAAAGGGGAACACAGTCCCCTAAAAACTCACACTTTACAAAAATATAACACTGTGCATGACATCAAGAACAGCACTTATCTTATTGTATCAAGTTCTTTGGCCTTGACGTGCCACGTTTCATTGTTTCTTCAGGAAGCCAAAACGATGTAATCAAAAGACAAAAAGTCTCTGCAACACAAACCCGTAAATTCTATATTAATAATGCTACTCATTTAAAGTAAACTAACCTACATTCTAACTTTACTCTTTCTAAAAAATAGTTAAGACAAAACGGAAGGGCTCCTGTGAGCTCAAAAAGGTACCCTTCCGTTTTGCCTTAACTATTTGTAAAGCCTTTTTGATATTTAAATGTTTGTAGATTCTACATCTGACACGTCATCTGTAAATATTACTCTTTGAAGAAGCCCACCCTTGGAACCTCTGCTTTGACTTAGATGGTGAAAATGATTTACCTTCTTGCCCAGTTTTTGGTTTTTTTTTTGGGGGGGGGTTTCCAGCTTATTGCTCTAAGCACTAGGGCCAGTCCTTTCAAAGCATGTTCTATAATCTAGTACATTCCTTGTGCTCACCCACAACCAACGACTGTCCCATCCTACAGAAAATTTCAGGGTCTAGTTCTGGCTATCTCACTTCTGGAGAGATGATGTGTGAGGGGGGGAAAAGTCATGAATGAAGACCCTTGGGAGGGGCAGTGAAAGGAAATAAATGAGGGGTCCATGGGAGTGGCCCTGGTCATAAAGGATAGAGTGCAGAGCGTATAGATGAGGAAGGGGACTAGTTGATTGAAGCGGTTCCTCTTCTGGGTCCAATCTCAATGGATACATTTCTGCACTTCTAACATCTATTTCTTTATGAGAGTTGTGAGGCTTTTTCTCCATGTTTTTGTGTAATGGTTTTCTCTTGAGATTAACCCCACCGCTGGCTAGCAACAGTATATAAATAGTGTATGAAAATTCTGCTGCTATTTGTATATTTTCAGTTGCGATATACCGCCATTTGCAGATGCATCATAGAGCTGTTCGGCAGCCATCAGAGTAGAGTGGAAGACCATGACACACATCTGGCCAAGGCTGCCACCACGAGACTAAACCACACCATAGAGATTGCATTAGACAAAGGCATTGAGAAATGTGTGTTGGGGGGAGGGATTAGTGGTGGTGGGCGACATTGCTTTTGGCAGATGAATCTCTAGATCACACAGAAAGACCTAAGAAAAGAACCCATTTTCTTTTCTGATGATTCAAGACTTATAAATGAAAGCTTCTCAACCTTTTTCTTGGTGCTGGAAGGATGGAATTACCTGGTACTTCACTTGCATTTCTTTTTTCCCATCTAGTGAGCTTTGATGATTGCAGAGGACATGGGACACCAGTGTATAGCAGCAGTGCTAGCTGGCTAAAAGTACTGCGGGATGGAAGAATCACGGCAAAACATGAGTTTCAACTCCATGAGAGACATGCGCTCATTCAGGCCTTGCATTATACTGGCAAAAGCTTTTCTGTCAGAATCATTGTGAAGAGAGATTCCCACCATGTGCAGGTATGGTAGACAAGTCAAACCTGTCCTTCCGCTGTTTGCTCAAGTAGCATTAACAGGTCTTCTCTCATTTCTTCGTGCTTTTTAGAATTTGGGACTAGGACTTTGTGCTGTAAATTTTTAATTTAGTTTCAGAGATCCTCTTAAATGGAGAGCTGTCTAAACTGAATCAAAGGTGCTACATCTGTGTATATAGTAAATCATTAAATCAGCCCCAGATGGTATAAAAAATAGCTAGGATGGCTGAGGCAAGGAACTGGAAACAGGAGAGCCCAAGGACTGGGAACTGGTGAGTGTCAAAGGTAGGGTTACCATATGGCTCCAGAAAAAGGAGGATAGATTGAGACATCTGGGTTTGACTTCCACTGAAAGCAATGGAAGTAGGGAGGGCAGCAGCGCTCCCCCCGAGACCCTTCCATCTCTCCCACCTACCCGAACACCAACTGCAAGACCAAAATACTTATAACAAACCGCATTGTTGGCAGCACAGGCCCCATCACGGCTTTCTCACGCCCTGAGCTGCGTTGCTGATGATGGGGAGATGGGAGAAATGGAGGGATATAAGCTGCAAGGGTTCTGCTGCCCAAGGGGAGGAAGGGATGCTGCAAGGGTTCTGCACAGGGGGATAACGGGAGGGATAGAAAGATACCGCACAAGGGATTGGGTGAGAGGGGAGGAAAGATGCTGCACATGTGGGGGAGAGAAAGGAAATAGGAAGAATTGAGGTGGAGGAGAGGAAGGGAGAGATAATCATTGTATATGAAAAAAATAAGACCTAGTGTCTTTTTTTGGGCCCAAAATTAATATGACAGAGTCTTATTTTCAGGGAAACACGGTACTACCTCGAGGATGCTTCGATTAACTCAACAGTTTCTTCTTACAATTCCCTCAATACGCCAAATCATATACGACACCACATCCCTGTTCAATTCCCTCCCTATCAACCTTAGACAAGAGCATTGTGCCTCTAAGTTTAAATCAGGCCTTAAAACTTTCATGTTCTAAGATGCTTTCCACACCTAAAACTCCTCATCAGCCTTAGAATTATTCTCATTAAACTCTTTGCTTCTTTCCTCTTCTTTCTTTCTTCTCACATTTTTCCCACCCTCTTAAGAACATAAGAATTGCCGCTGCTAAGTCAGACCAGTGGTCCATCATGCCCAGCAGTCTGCTTGCGCGGCGGCCCGTAGGTCAAAGATCAGTGCCCTATTTGAGTCTTGCCTTACCTGTGGACGTTCTGGTTCAGCAAGAACTTATCTAACCTTTTCTTGAATCTCTGGAGAGTGCTTTCCCTTATAACAGCCTCCAGAAGAGCATTCCAGATTTCTACCACTATCTGGGTGAAGAAGAACTTCTTTACGTTGTACGGAATCTATCCCCTTTTAGCTTTAGAAAGTGCCCTCTCATTCTTTACACCTTGGAGAGGGTGAACAATCACTTTCTCTATGAGGTCAATTCCCTTCAATATCTTGAATGTTTCGATCATGTCCCCTCTGTCTCCTCTTTCAAGAGAGAAGAGGCCCAGTTTCTCTAGCCTCTCATTGAACGGCAACTCCTCCAGTCCCTTAACCATTTTGTCGCTGTTCTCTGGACTCATTCGAGTACTGTAGTACTACGTCCATTTCATGTACGGTGACCAGTGTTGGACACAGTATTCCAGGGGGGGTGCATCATGGCCCGGTACAGCGGCATGATAACCTTCTCAGATCTGTTTGTGATCCCCTTTTTGATCATTGCATGGACGGCGTCATGGACTTGTCTACAAGTACTCCCAAGTCCCTTTCTTGGGGGCTTTCTCTGAGTACAGCACTGGACATCCTATATTCTTGCATATGATTTTTGTTACCGACATGCATCACTTTACACTTATCCTCGTTGAACCTCATTTGCCATTTCGTGGCCCATTCCTTGACTGTTTTTATGTCTCGTTGTAGGTCTTCTCAATCCTGTGTCCTCACTACTCTGAATAACTTTGTATTGTCCGCAAATTTAATCACCGATTTCCAGGTTGTTTATAAATATGTTGACGAGCACGGGCCCAAGCACCGAACCCTGCAGCACTCCACTCACAACGTTTCTCCAGTCCGAGTATTGTCCATTTACCCCCACTTTCTGTTTCCTATCTGCCAACCAATTTTTAATCCACGTGAGTATATCTCCCTCGATTCCATGGTTCGCAATTTTTCGAAGTAGTTGTTCATGCGGGACCTTGTCGAACGCCTTCTGAAAATCTAGATATCCAATGTCGACCGGGACACCCTTATCTATCTGCCTGTTTACTCCTCGAAGAAGTGCAGTAAGTTCGTCAAGCAAGATCTTCCTTTGCTGAAGCTGTGCTGGCTGGTCCTCATCAGATTGTGTCCGTCAAGGTGATCAATGATGCGGTCCTTTATCAGCGTCTCTACCATCTTTCCCGGTACTGTTCGAAAGAACGGCTTAAAATTTTTTGCCTCCTGATTTGTCCCTTTCCCATTCCTTTTGTTTTATATGACATATCCTTTTACCATTTTCCCTTCTGTGTCCAGTGGTACCCATTACATTTTTAATCAGTGTATGTTATCCCCTCCCCCCCTTTTTAAAAATTTATACCTATGTACAAAAGTTTTTTATTTTTATGTACACCGCTTAGGATTTATTTAAACGGTATATCAAATGAAATAAACTTGAACTTGAACCTGTTCATCTTGGAAGGGAGACGACTTGGGGGTGCGGATATAATTGAGGTCTATAAAACCCTGAGTGGCATAGAGTGGGTAAAAGTGAATCTATTTTCATTCTTTCAAAAATTACAAAGATTAGGGGACACTCAATGAAGCTACATGGAAATACTTTTAAAAGCAATAGGAGTAAATGTTTTTTCACTCAACAAATTGTTAAGCTCTGGATGTGGGAACATCAGTTAGTATATCTGGGTTTAAACAAAATGTTGGCACAAGTTCCTGGAGGAAAGTCCACATTCTGCTTTTGAGACTGACATAGGGGAAGCCACTGCTTGCTCTGAGAGAATGTGACTATTTGGGTTTCTCTCCAATTAAACCAAACTGGTATTCACCGGTTGTGAAGAGCTCCTGACCTCAGCATGTTCATTCAGGATGGATCTTTCCTTCCATAGCTTGAGACAGCTAAAATAACGAAACGCTGGCCAACATTGATGTGTCGGATCTCCTGCTACAGAAAAGCTCTCTTTTTTTTTTGCTTAGAAATTACTCTGTGATTATTTGTATTGCAAAATCCTTTTGTATTATTATTTCTCAGCCACTGAAAATAGGTAAGTGAAAGGGTGGGGAAGGGGGGGTTTATGCCAGTGATGCAGCGGGGTTCTGAGGCTTTTTCCTCCGCACTTTCATCGTTGATTGATGGCTGTATTGTACAATGGTGAATGCTAGTTTGTTTGATTCTAAGTAGTGTTGTTGATTGGAGCATTTACACATTCATTCTACTTTTTTGGGCTTTGTTTATACTCGCAAAGCACATTGGTTACCCATTACTCATTGTATCACTTATAAAATACTCCTTCCAACCTTCATTGACCAACTTCTGATACCATATGCATCCTCCAGAATACTCTGATCCAACAACCAAAAGCTACTCACCGTTCCATCGATACTGGTAAAAAGACTGCAGGAGTTAAGATTTGGAACTCTATGGAACCGAGTGTTGACTCGGTTTGCGAGCACCCCCCCCTGATAACCGGCATCGCTCCCCCTCCGCTCACACAGGCCCCCCGCGCAAACCAGCACCCCCCTCCCCCCCCCCCCCCCGAACAACTTCAAACTTACCCCCCGTCTGGCACCAGCACGCAGCCCACAGGACGTGCCGGTGCCGGTGCTTGAAGAAGTTCCTGCCTCTGCGCATGTTCAAGGCCATCTAGTTCTCCCTCTCACCGAGATTCTCAGAGATCTAGATGGCCTTGAGCATGCGCAGATGCATGCTCAAGGCCCAGCAGAGGCAGGAACTTCTTCAAGCGGCACCGGCACGTCCTGTGGGCTGTGTGCCGGTGCCAGACGGGGGGTAAGTTTGAAGTTGTTTGAGTGGGGGGTGCCGGTGAGCGGGGTGGGGGGGGAGCGATGCCGGTGAGCGGGGGGGTGGGAGCAGCGCTGCTGGACGTGGGGGGGGAACGTATCAAGCGAGTTTCCCTTTAGTTCCTAAGGGGAAACTCGCTTTGATATACGAGTATTTTGGTTTACAAGCATGCTTCTGGAACGAATTATGCTCGTAAACCAAGGTTCCACTGTATATATCTTGTTAACCGTTCAGTTGTGAACAGTATAGAAATTTTTAAAATAAATAAATACTCGCAAATCCATTTTTTTGGTCAATGCACCATCCCTGTGGAATGCCGTTCCATTGGATTTCCGACTTGAAAACTCTTTGGAAAAAATTAAAACTAAACTCAAGGCTTTCCTTTTTAAAGATGCCGATACGCTCTAATCCCAGCTCTCTCAAGTCACTCTCATACAATTCACCGCAGTCACTTGGAAAATCAAAAGGCTTCTTTTCAAGCGAGCCTTACCCTAATGTATTTCCCCTTCTCCACATGCCTCCCTTTCATTTTTATGTGCAAATATATTTTATTGAGCTCAACAAAATCAGCAAACAAGAAACAAACCAAGAACAAGCGAGCTCAGCATTTGAATTAACAACACCCAATCCCCACAGATCACAGTCCCCAAAAGAACCCCCCCCCGCCCAACACAACCCTACCCAAAAGAACCCCCCCCCAGGGTCCTCCTTCCAAGTACAGCTCAGGCAGAGAAAACAAACAATGGTCAGGCTAACCAGATAGAACAAAATAAAACAGAATACAGAAATTCAACAGTTCAACAAGCGGCTTCGAGCCAGCGGGGTCATAGTTGTCCAAAATGGTTCCCAGGTGCGTTGAAAAATACGGCCCGGGAGAGAAGAAAGGTCGTTCACATCTCTCCGTTCCCACATCAAGAGGGTAATCATCCGACATCTCCAAAGAGAGTAATCCGGAGCATCAGCCTCAAGCCAGTTCAGCAATATACATTTCAGGGCCACTAAAACAGTCCATTTCAGGAAAGCAGCAGCTCCCCGCACCCGAGGGAAATAATGAGGAATAGTTCCAAATAATAACAAAGGAGAGCGGCGAATAGTAATTTTCCAAATATGCTCCACAAAGATTAAAAACAGCATTCCAAAAAGCTTGAATAGTTGGGCAAGTCCAGAACATGTGTCCTAAGCCCACTTCGGGATCCTGGCAGCGGAGACAGGCAGCAGTTTCCCGAAGGCGGGACAAATATGCCCTCTTTGAGGAGATGTACAAACGGAAAATCAACTTATAATGTTGTTCCCAAAAAGTGGTATACTTTCGAAAGGTAGGTAATCTGCGGACAGCATGCAAAAGCACATCATCCGGCAAATCTACAGCAAGGTCACAAGCCCAAGCCTCCCGTAAAGTGGAATGCTCAAATAAGGGGGACTCATCTTTCAAATGGCGATGATGGAATTTAAGGGGAACCGGAAGTTGGGAACCAATGGTGAAAGCCGTAGACAACAGCTCATGGCAAGAGGCATTCAAAGAATTAAAGGGTAAAGAGGAAATGTAATGATGAATTTGCATATAAGCAAAATAATCAGTGGGCGGGAGACCAAACTCCTCTTGCAATTGCTGAAAAGGCTTAATTTTGCCATCATCATCAACCAAGTGAAATACATAGTGAATTCCCCTAATTTCCCACCGAGCAAAACTGGGCCCATCTATCCCAGGTTGGAAGGAAGTATTAAAACGGAGAGGCAGAAAGGGAGTTACAGAAGCAGAGAGAGCATGGAATTTACAGACCCAGCGCCAAACCTTCCGCAAGAGAGATTCAGACACACGAGAAGGAATAGAATGAAAATATGCACTAAAGTGAGCAGAGCGAAAACAGAATAGTTCCAAGAAGTACCCCTAAAAAAATTCCCTTTCATTTTTATTGTCATCTAGATATATTTACTAACTTACCTTCCCTCACCTCGTTTCGTGTACATCAGTCTGATTATGCCCCCCGTACCTTTTAACTGTAGATATTATATCTTTTATTTTGATATTTTATTTTTAAATGTGATTTTATTATAAACCATTTACATACCCGACTGATAAACAATATATCAAAACTAAAGAACTTGAAACTCTTCTATCTATTAAGTCTTTCCAACTAATCTGGTTCAAATAAAACCTCCAAAATGCTTTTAAAGAAATTCTGTAAATTATCAGATCAGATACAAATCATTCAAATAATTGTTTACAAAAAACTTTACATCACTGTGAAATCATTAACAGTAAGTTGTTTTTTGTTTTTGTTTTTTCCTTTTTCAGATAACGGTAGTTTTACATTTTTGAATATGCAATAATCATAAGAACATAAGAAGTTGCCTCCGCTGAGGCAGACCATAGGTCCATCCTGCTCAGCGGTCCGCTCCCGGCGGCCCATCAGGCCCATTGCCTGAGCAATGGTCTATACCTATCTGTACCCCCCAATCCCTTTTTCTTCTAGGAATCTAGCCAAACCTTCTTTGAATCCATTTAGTGTTTTCTTGTCCACAACAGCCTCTGGAAGCGCGTTCCATGTATCTACCACCCTCTGAGTGAAAAAGTACTTCCTAGCGTTTGTTCTAAACCTGTCCCCTTTCAATTTCCCCCAATGCCCCCTTGTACTTGTGGTGCCCCTTAATTTGAAAAATCTGTCTCTGTCTACTTTTTCTATGCCCTTCAGGATCTTGAAGGTTTCTATCATGTCTCCTCTAAGTCTTCGCTTCTCCAGGGAGAAAAGTCCCAACTGCTTCAATCTGTCGGTATATGGGAGATTTTCCATTCCCTTTATCAGTTTGGTTGCTCTAATCGCTGGGTGGTCACGCTAAAAAGCCTGTAGCATCACTACATTTAAAGATAATCACATTCCACTCAGTACATAAACACAGATATGTTACTATGATAGTTAGCGGTATATAAGAAATAAATTACATTACATTACATTACATTATAAATATTACGCTCAGGAGCAGTCAAAACAAATAGCAGAGAATTGTTCAAACTAGTGAACAGATTAACAGATACTTCACAGGTCCTAAAAAATCACAATGAACAGATACCGTCGGTCAACTCCTTCGCCATCTACTTCAGTAAAAAAATCACAGACTTAAGAACCACTATACCTACTCCCTCATCCGATTTCAAACTCCACTTCAGACCGTAGGAAAGGGAGTCCACTGCCAATATGATCTGGAACCAATTCGAGCCCCCTAATTGGAACCAATTTCTCACCTTATTCAATAAATACGCCAAATCGAACTGCCTATTAGACGAATACCCATCTAAGATCATGCAAGTTGCAGTACCAGAATTTAAAAGGGATCTATTTAACTGGGCTACATCCACTCTTAAAAGTGAGACATACCATGAGCACATGGGACACATTCTGATCACACCCATCCCCAAAGACCAAATTGCTGGAAGGGCTGATCAACCTGGAACTAGTAAACCACCTAGATAAATTCAATCTCCTCAATGAACATCAATTGGGTTTTAGAAAAGGATACAGCACCGAGACAGTCCTAGGCTCCATCCTCAACTACCTATATGATCTCTTCAGTAAAGGTACCAGCGCCCTGATCTTACAATTAGACTTTAGTAGTGCCTTTGACCTAGTGGACCATGAAATAATGCTGAATTGCTTACACGCAATGGGTCTCTCGGGAAGAGTTTGGACCTGGTTCCAAGGCTTTTTAACTAAACGATCTTATCAAGTGGTCTATGATGGGAACTACTCTAACTCTTGGAAAAGCCCCTTGGGAGTTCCTCAGGGTTCCCCTCTATCTCCCACCTTGTTTAATATCTATATCTCTTCCCTAGGCCACTTACTACAAAAGCTAAACCTAACTTACTATATATTTGCCGACGACATCTCTATTTTAATTCCAGTGACTAACGTGACCAATGTCACTTCAAAACACATCTCCCACATCATGACTGAAATGGAACAATGGACTATCAATTTCAAACTGAAACTCTACTCAGAAAAGACGAAAATTTTCTTGGCAAGCCCTAAGGACAAAATCATCACAACATCAATACACTTAAACAGTCACGATCACCTAATAACTAAAACTATAAAAATACTAGGAGTCACCCTAGATACCCATCTGACCTTGATTGAATACACAAGTGCTTCTCCACACTTTGGAAATTAAAAACCATTAAAAAATACTTCGACCCCCCCCCCCTATCTTTCAGACTTCTGGTACAGTCGCTGATTCTATCCACCCTGGACTACTGTAACATCATTTATGTGGGTATACCTAAAAAAACCGTGAGAAAATTAAAAATAGTTCAAAACACAGCCGTCTGCCTAATATTCGGACTAAAGAAAAGAGACCTTGTCAGTCCCTTCCACAAACTGCTGCATTGGTTACCAATTGAGGCTCGAATATTATTCAAATTCTCTTGCTTTTGCTATAAACTGGTGTGGGGAATGGCCCCAACTATCTACTACCTCATTTCAAACTTTACTCCCCCATAAGGATAACCAGAAATCACAACCTCTTTGCCTACCCAAAGATTACAGCCTGCAGATACCGAACCTTTCTAGACAGAACATTCAAGTTTCAAGCTGGTAGGCTGCAAACTTGGCTAGGCTACTTCATTGATAGGATGCACCAGGTTCGTGCACCAGGTTGACATATAGCGCTTTTCGGAAAGAATTAAAGACCGCCCTGTTCAACAAATTTATTTCATAGCCAGTCTTCCTCCCCCCCTTTCAAAGCTACCGTTCATCATACTGAATCCACTTTTTCCCCATTCACGGTACTCTGTATTTCGTATTCTCTGACTGCTCAATGTCTTCTTCTCCATTTGTATTCTGTTATTCGCTGGTTTTCCAACATTTTTATTGTAACATGTTAAAACTATATTGCAACCTATGTATATCTTTCTTCTTATTAATCTGCACCATGTAATCACAGGACGCTCTGTGACCTCTTCTCCATCTGTATGTTGTAATCGTTGATTGTACAGCTATTCTTCACTGTGAACCGCCTAGAAGTCGCAAGATTATGGCGGTATAGAAAAATAAAGTTGCTATTATTATTAACTGCAAATAAGGGTGTAAAAATTCATGATGAAATACCAAATGGTTGCTGAGAAAAATAATAATAACTTTATTCTTGTATACCGCATTACCATAGAAGTTCTATGCGGTTAACAGATGAAGAGACTGTACATTTACAGCGAAGTTACAATTTCGTTAATGTTACATTTACATTTTAGACGATACATATTCGATCAAGTTACCTTTACATTTTAGACAATAAATATACGGTGAAGTTATTTTGGCAGCTAGGTTATATGTTCAGAGTAGTTACATTTGCTATAAGTTAGATACAGCGGCGTTATAAATAGCAGTGTTACCTGAGGTGGTAAGGGTCTAGGGGGGAGAGGTCAGAAGAGAAGGGAGGAGGAGGGAGGATAAATCAGAGGAATTTGTCAAAATAACTTTAGAGGATTGTGCCTTTTTTTTTTTTTTTGCTTTACCCTGTGTTCCTGGGAAGGGGAATAATGTATGTGTGGTGATGCTGATGATGGGGGTCAAGGTGATTTATCTCAACATTGGTTACATATTATGGTCATCCGAATTGTATCCTGCCCTCAAAATGTATGATATATGATTTACAATGTACTTGATTCATGTTCAAACTATATTTAAAAAAAATAAAGTACAGGGTTTTTGTCATGTACTAGTGACTTGGAGGGGCTACTGGGTGGACCATTGAGGCTATTCTTATGCTCTTCTGTACATCCAAACATGAGGTTTTTCTCTCTCTGTCTGTCCTAAAACACATTCCAAACACAACAGCAGTCCTACAGAGGTCCACAGGGTCAAACAGATGCGTTAATACACCTAAAGGCTTTCAAAGTAACCCACCTAGGCGAGGAGTCGTCGTCTTGACCCTACTCTGGCTTTTTCCCTTTCTACACCTGACATTTAAAACCACCTCTGCCCCATTCTCAAGTTCTCATGACACCATCCCTGCAGGACTGTTAGTGAGGAGTGGCTTAGTGGTAGAGCTGCTGCCTCGGCACCCTGAGGTTGTGGGACTGCTCCTTGTGACCCTGTCAACATCCATTGCTATATGTAAACTGCTTTGAATGTGTAACCATTAAAAGGCAGTATACAAGTTCCATTCTCCCACCTTTCATTTTGATTCTTGCCTCATATTTCATTTTTCACTTTTTCGTCCTAATGTTTCAGAAACAAAACAAAATTCCAAAACATGAAATACTTGCACAGCAGTCAATTAAACAATCATTTTATCTTTCTTTTCTAATCCTTCCTGCAGCAGTCTAAAATGGGCAAACAGGAAAATCCTCTGGTACTGAGGTTCCCAGAGTCCAGCCCTGGCTTGAAGAGGCGCAAACGAGATTGGGTTATCCCTCCCACTCGAGTCTCGGAAAATGAGAAAGGTCCATTTCCCAAAGAAGTGGTTCAGGTATGAGAAATGCTTTTGAATGGTGTCAAAGAAAGCTCCTATAAATTCTAAGGTTTGAGACGGAGATAGACGTGACTTTTGGTAGTTGACAGCAAACCTGAGAAGCTCGAAGAGACAAATTGTTGAATTTATGGCAATATGAGCTGTTTACGATGATGCCTTGATCAACCAGTCATCTAAGTAGGGAAATATGTGAAACCCCCATGTGCAAAGGTTGTCACCATTACTATTAGGCACTTCACAAAGAGGAGTAGAAGTGAGATCGAACAGCAAAACCTTGAATTGGAAATGTTTCCATTCTACCATGTGCAGGTACAATGGAAATATGAGTGTATGCTTCATTTAGATCTAGACAGCATAGCTAGTCTCCCTTCTCCAGTAGGGGTAAGAGGGTTTCCAGAGAGACCATACACAATTTCTCCTTCAGGTATTTGTTCAGGAGGTCTAGACTAGAGAGTTGCGCAGGGACAGAAATCCCACCCATCCCCGCCAGGATCCTCTCCGTCCCCGCCAGGATCTTCTCTGTCCCCACCCGTCCCCGTCAGGATCCTCTCCGTCCCCACCCATTCCCACAAGTAATTACCTCCATCCCCGCCCGTTCCCATAAAAAGCAGCAATTACTTCTGACAGGATCATCAATTCCACAGCTTCTTTTGCTGTTTTCCTTGTGGAATCTCTTTGGTGGAACCCTTTTTTGTTTTCTGTTCAGGTAATTAACTTTTAAACCCCCTCTTTTACTAAGACTGATGTGTCCATTATATTATATGGACAAACCCTGCTTCCAAAGCCTTCCATCCCCGTGGGAGTCCCGTTGGCCAGAGGGGAGTCCCCGTGGGAGTCCCGTGGGCCAGAGGGGGGTCCCCGTGGGAGTCCTGTGGGTTAGGGGGGATTCCCGCGATCCCCGTTCCCGTGCAGACTTCTAGTCTAGACTAGATCGAAAGCTTCCAGTCTTTTTGTGTCAGGAAATATTTTGAGTAGAACCCCCAGCCTCTCTCCTGCAGAGGAACAGGCTCTATTGCATTTTGCTGGAGAAGGGACAAGAGTTCTTGGTGAAGGAGGATCTTCTGGAGGGAGTTGAAGACTCTTTTGTTGAGTGTTTTGGAGGTTTTTTGATCCATCATAGGGTGTAGAACCTGAGTGATAACTCAAAGCACCCACTAATCTGTTGAGAAAGAGTCCAAGAATGGTGGAAAAAAGAGCAAATGGTCTATGGAGACATAAGGTAGATTCAGGGGGATGTAGGCAGTGCTTTCTAGAAAAGTCAAAAGTAGAGACTGACACATGGACCGTTTACCGCGGTAAACTGTGGTTCCTGCAGTAAATCCACAGGAATTACCACAGGAATATGGACAAGACCTTTCACTGCCCCATGGAAGCGGTGAAAAGCCTTGGTCCTGTGGTAAAAAAATTGTGCCCGTGTCAGACTCGGCATCTCCTCCCCAGCACTTCTTGCATCAATTTTACTTTCAAGAGCCAGCCATGCCACGATGAAGACAGAAGGAACCCAAAACCAAAGCCTGAGACCAATGTGATTTGAAGAATAAAATTAATTTATTTTATATTTTGTGATTAGAATATTTCAGATTTGAAATATGTATCGTGCTAGAGCTGGTATTAGACATAACTGGGGACCGCAAAGCTGAGGCTGTGCTTCTTTAGCTTCCAGCTGGCTTAGGGCTCTCTCTCTGACCAGAGGGCAGTTGCCCTAGTTGCTCTCCCCTAACACTATTCGTGCCATGTGTGACTGATTTTTCTATGTAGCATTCTGTAGTAATTTGGTTTGTTCAGGGGATATTTGTGAAAGGGAGGGGAGACAGGGGAAGTTGCATCAAAGAAGCTTCTGCCCACACATGCATGCGACTGCACGTACGCTCTGGCTTTCAACAAGTCTCAACCTTAAAACGCACCACAAAGGTAAGGGGGAGGGAGGGAGGGAGATAGATTCAGCTAGGTAGGAAAGAGGGAGGGAGGGAGGAGGCGTATGCAATCGGTGACCTTGCGCGTTCCCTCCCTTATCTGTGGGGACAAGGCCATTCACCGCTCCACGGGGTGGTGGATGGCCTTGTCCCCGTACCTGCGGTGAGCACCTTTCCCCCTTCCACTGTTTTGGCAGGTTACCCGCGAGTAGTGTGTGTGTGTGTGAAAGAAATGGTGATACACTTTTTCATGTATTTATTTATAACATTCATTAATCTGTCAAAGCACATTCAAGCTGGTGTTAGAAGCAGCCGGAACTTGTGGACTCCCGGGGGGGGGGGGAGGAGGGCTCAGGACACCAGATGAGTTGAGCATCAATCAGATTTTGGTTTTTCCTCTTCAGATTAAATCCAACAAAGACAAAGAAATCAAGATTTATTACAGCATTACAGGACCAGGTGCTGATGCCCCTCCTGATGAAGGCCTCTTCACTATTAACGAGGAGACCGGTTTCTTGATGGTGACAAAGTCCCTGGATCGAGAGGCACAGGACAAGTATATTGTAAGTTCTGACTATCTGCCAACAGCCTGGCTACCCAGCAGCTAGTCAGGAACATGTCTCTCCTGGCTTCTGATTCTTATTTCTCTCTAAGCTTTTGACATCCTGTGTAGTGTACCCTTAATGTGCTGCCTCTGCTTTCTGATGGATCCAAAATACCTCTAGCCATCTCCTGTCATCTGCTCATTGCCTTGCACCTCTCTTTCAGAGTCATGACAAAGTCTAAATCGGGGGCAGATGCAGAAAGCCCACTGTACTGGCAACATTTCATTTAGACTGAACTCTCAAACCCTAAATTTAAAGTAGGACTGAAAGTATTTTTTTACTTGGGCTTTGACAGTGGAAAGTTCTGTAAAATTTATACTTCCTTTCATTTATTTTCTGTTTTAGTTATGTTTCCATTTGAAAGTCAGTATGACGAGCACCAAGTACACATAAACACGGTCTGCTGTGTTGTCTTTATGCAGCTTTTTAGTCATGCTGTATCCAAAAATGGAGATCGTGTTGAAGACCCAATGGAGATCATCATAGAGGTGATAGACCAGAATGATCACATCCCACAGTTCACGGAGAGCGTCTTCAGGGGGTCTGTCCCAGAAGGATCAAAGCCAGGTATGCACATAAATCCCTCTCATCTACTGCCTTCTGTGGTTACTGTCCAAAACTGTTTCATATTATATAGGGGTACTTATTTTGTACCTGGGTCCCTGGAGAGTTACGTGGAGCAGGGGGCAATGTGGTGCATTCTGCAGGGGTCAAGTGCATATAGAGGGCAGGGTCACTGACTGAACGCACTTTCATTGCAGTTAATGTAGCTGGTTTAAAAACAAAGTTTGGAAAAGTCCATAGTCTGTTGTTGACAGACATGGGACGGTAGCATGGAATGCTGCTACTATTTGGGTTTTTGCCAGGTACTTGTGACTTGGATTGGCCTCCGTGAAGACGGGATACTGGGCTAGAAGGACCATTGGTCTGATTCAGTAAGGCTATTCTTATATCATTAGGAATATTCTGGGTCCCTGGAAATTAGGTCTCTTCCTTTATAGGTTTATTAGGAAAATCTGAACTGATAAGATTTGAGCAAGTATAGAAGTCAGCTACAAGATAGCAGCTGTGTCTTTTCTCTCCCTGAGGGAGTCCAGGTAAGGAGGATGCAGAGGATCAGCAGTGTGACTCCACTCTAGACACCGGGGAAAAAAAAAAATCAGACTGGGAGAGAATCATTAATACCCAACATGTGTTTTAGAGCATGGTTTGGCTGCAACAGAGCTATCTCTGGGTTGGGTGGGGGGGGGGTGGAACGTTGCAGTCTGTGGTTCTGCCTGACCCCACTGAAGGTCATATTTTCCCTCTTTAGTTTCTCCTTCCTCCTGTATTGTAATCCCCTTACAGCTCCCAGCCTGTAAATTAATGGCAGCATTCTGGTATTGTTACTTGTGCTTTGGTGAGGGTGGAGGAGTCAGTCCCAGCATCACTATCTCACCTTTAAGACTGATCTGCGAATAGCAGTTCTAGATTATGCCAAAGTGAGGTATGTAATACATAAATCACTTTGGTTGTACCTCAGAAAGGCAGTATATCAAGAATTAAACATTAAAAAAAAGGCTCCTGAATATTTTGACCACTGTAATTATTCCCATGTTCAACTTATTCTTGCTGTATACCACCTTGGGTGAATTTTTATTCATAAAGGCAGTAAATAGAGACCCAAGAAAAGGAAGACTCAATCCACAAGCACCGGTTGTACGCACACTTGCTTTGATGCAGGAAACACATCTTAAGACAATGAGGTCTTGCACAAAATGAAAAGGAAACTCACTCACATTCTGGATCTTTCCCCATTTGCATTGTTTGAGCCTATAATCAAAACCAAACCCAACAAGCTCAGAGGTAAGAGACACCCACAAAACTGTCCGTCACAGCTGCCAGTGAAGAGGACTCTAACTCTTTAGAAGCCTATAAAGGTCAAATTCAAACAATCTTAGCCAGCAAGAAAGGCTCCCAAATGCTGCAAATCAACTCTCGGCAGTTCAGACAAAACAGAAGGCAATTTATTGAAAATGCAAGCTTTTTTGTATACGGCCTCTCAGTTTTAGACAATTTTGCTAGAAACTGCACCAAATCATTGAATAAATCCTTATTGAAAGAAAGATGGGACTTCTATTGTCAGCATCCATAATGGTGCAAGACCTTTTATCATATCCCTTCAAACTAAGAAGTCCCATGACAAGCCAACATAGGCTTTGTCCATAAGACTCGTAATAGAACACCATTGTCAAATATAAGATGAAAATCAGATGTTGTCAAACAGCCACACAGTTTTTAACATAGTTCACACAGACCATTGAGTTCACTCGCCCGCTGCTCTCCAGTTGGGGAGCAGGATCTCAGGGACAGTAACAGCTGGTTGAACAGCCTTCCAGCAATTAATTCATGTCCACCCTATCTGAGAAAGTAAACTGAGCAAACGATGATCAGAAGAGGGTATCAAGGTTGTGGTAAATGAGGCTGCAGTACAGTATTATGAAGTCAAGCCATGACCCTTCTCCTGGGCGGGAGAACAAGTTGGGACGCTGGTCAAGAAAAAGCTCAGGATTCACTGGAATAGGAAGCACTTTCACAGAGAGATCAAAATCTCCCAATAAAAATAATCGTGATGGGTCACGACAATAGAAATAGCTGCTTGTGGAATCTGACCTGGAGAGAGTCAACTACAGTGTCCAAGTTTCCAAGTTTATTATATAATTTGATTAATCGCCTATTCCAAGTTCTAGGCGATGTACAATTTCTTAAATAATCAAATATGGGTAACAAATCAAACATACATAAATCATAGCAAATTAAAATAACGAATACAAACATTCCTTAAACAAAGTTTAAATCAATCAAATTAAGTAACCTATACATACAATATCAACACAAAAGGGAAAATTATTAATGGATTACAATCAGTATTTAATTCAAAATATTTAAGGTAAAAACATTAGGAGGGGAAACAAATATAGTTTGTAATGAAATATGAGATAAAAAGAGACAAAACCATTAAATTTATTCACTAAAAGCATCTTTTAAAAGGAAACTCTTAAGTTTGGTCTTGAATTTGTCCAAATTCTTTTCCTCTCTTATAAATAATGGGAGGTCATTCCAGGACTGGGGAGCGGTTATTGAAAAAATAGTGTGACGCCTCGTATTGATAACTTTTAATGAGGGAATGGGCAGTAAGTGTTGGTCTTAGAAACATAGAAATTGACGGCAGAAAAGGGCCTCAGCCCATCAAGTCTGCCCACACCAATGACCCACTCCCTGACTTTTATTTCCCTAGAGAATGTCAATTTTGACGTCGGATGTCAATTTTGACGTCGGAGAGGAAGTTTGGGCCAATCAGGCAGCGATTGGCTGGCCCTGAACTTCCTCTCTGACGTCAAAATTGATGTCGGGAAGAAGTCAAGAAGCAGCGGCGGCGGTCCAGCGTTTCAATCGGCGCGGCAGGGAGGCAGACTGGAAGGCAGCGGTGGTACACGGGCGGGTAGGCAGGCAGGGGGTTTGAATCCGTGGGGAGGTTGAATCTGCGGGTGGGAGGGTGTTGAATCCGCGGGGGGGGGGAGTGTTGAATCGCGGGGGGGTTGAATCTGCGGGGGTGGGGGGTTGAATCAGGCACTGGAGAGAGGGAAGGAAGTAGGCAGGCAGGCTGGCTTCGGGGGGAGTGACAAAGGCAAGAGAAGACATAGGAAGGAGGCACTGGGGGCACTAGGGACACAGGATAGGCACTGGGGGCACTATGGACATGAGAAGTAGGCACTGGGGGCACTAAGGATACAGGACAGGCATTGGGGGCACTATGGACATGGGAAAGAGGCATTGGAGGCACTAAGGACACAGGACAGGCACTGGGGACACTATGGACATGGGAAGGAAGGAGGGAGGGAATAGAAAGGGACAATTGTTGGGCCTGAGTACAGAAAGAAAGAAAGAAATGAAAGAAAGGATACACAACCAGAGACTCATGAAATCACCAGACAGCAAAGGTAGAAAAAATGATTTTATTTTCAATTTAGTGATCAAAACCTGTCAGTTTTCAGAATTTATATCTGCTGTTTATATTTTGCACTATATTTGTCTATTTTTCTATGGTTACTGAGGTGACATTGCATATTTTAAAGTCATTTGCCTTGACATCTTTGAAAACCCCAAATGATAATTAACATTTTCTCTGCGTATAGTGTGCTTTGTAGTTTTTTTTTAATTTTGAGGTTACCATTATGAATTAATATGAAGATATTATGTGTACATGAAAAATGAATGGAAGAAATTTGGGGCGGGATTGGGGGCAGGGCTAGGGCAGGGTTGAGGCGGAGCTAGGGTGGGATTGGGGGGCTGGACTGACAATTAATAGATGCCCCCTTTTGATGAAAAAAATAAATGGTCACGTTAGGTGTACAGGTGACATGTGCTGTATAGTGGTAAAAAAAATACGGGTTATCACCAAACAGTAACGAGATTCACTCAAACAGCATATATTAACTCCTGGCTATGCATTAAATACCTTCTCAACGGGGCCCCCACTGTGACACTATAATCTCAAGATGTACATCCTTAACTCCTGAGCATACATTGAATAGTGTTCGGAGGGACTACACTTCTGCTGCCCTCCAATCTATTGCGACACTTGGAGAACCACACCAACGGCAAGCAGCCAAAAACCAAATTAGTAGATAGAGAGATTACACTTCACCTCAACGAGCACCACACATTCCTACTGGAAATATAGAAAATTCTGCCAGGTTCTTGTGATCTGGATCGGCCACTGTGGAAACAGGAAATTGGGCTAGATGGACCATTGGTTTGACCCAGTATGGCAGTTCTTGAGTTCATAAGCATAAAAGGCAAGGACCCCTCTCCCCCTGGGCCTTCAGACATGGATGATAATGAATACAATAAGTAGGTGGACAGATACTAATCCACGGAAACTCAGCCACTCCTCTCACCCAACTATTCCCAACGGCCTGGTCTACCTCCAGGAGACTCATGAACAGAATACAGTTGAATCTACCTTCCACGAAAAATCTCCATTACAAACATTTGTTCCACTCCATGTTTACATTCATAGGAGTTAAAACATGGAATAACCTGCCAGAAATGATCAGAAAAAAAACTAAATGTACAACATTCTGGAAAAAACTGAAAACCTTCCTCTTTGACAGCTGAATCTACTTGACTTCTCAGAAATGAATCTTTCTACTATGATTTCTTGCCCCCCTCTTACCCTCCCCCCCTTTCAGGCCCCTTTTAGTCCCTCCTCCTGATCCTCTTTCAACCCCTCTCTGAATGTCGCCTAGAGCCTGAATAGGTCTGTGCAATGCACAAATAGAAGATTAGATTCGATCATTGTAGTCTTTTTCAGATCTAGCATTGGCAAGTATAAATCCTAACTGATCCACCATAACTGAGTTTAAGGTTTCACAGTTGTGCCCCTTGCTGTAAGGGTCTTCAATATTGGAGGTCCTCTCTCTTAACCCTTTTTTTGGCATTATTGCCCAGAAGTAACATGTGTCCTCTATGGCTTTAATGGAAGATCTGCATCTCCAAATGCCTGTTACGGGGCACTATTGCTCTCATTCAACATCAAGTTTAGTAAAGCAGTTGTTTCACCCTCTGCCAATTAAAGGGTTAAATTGAGGGAGTAAATGGTCTAGAAGGGCCATAACAGCCATGTTCTCAGTACACTGATACAGGTTTATCATTTTATTTATTTATTTATTCAATTTTTTTTTAGCCCATCCTCCCTAAGGAGCCCAGAACAGGTTACAAAGTACATCCATAATAATCCAGACAGAACAGAGATGACATAATTTACATAAATTACAATATAGATGTAAGGATGGTAGTGGCCCCCCCAATGTATGGTGGGTGAGGTTATGTGAAGCGCCCTTACAAACGCCAGATCCCGAGTTCAATATCTTCACAGAAAATTCACCAGGAGTAGAATCAAATAAGCACAGCCAGGGGTGATGGCATAAAGAATATATTATAGAAAATAGGCTTACAGAAAAGATTCATAAACATTACAATTAAGGAGAGAGCAAAGCAGTTTCCCTGCCTTACAGAGTCTAGAGAGAAGCGTAAAGTTCCAGGGAGAGGCAGAGAGAGAGAGAGATGGGGGATGGTCTAAGCTTCAGGTTTCTGAGATAGAGCAAGAGAGAAGGGTGATGCAAGAGAGGGGGCGTTTATAACTTGGAAACTTATTCTAAATATAGAATCTATTGAACTTAGTAAACTGTCTGAAACAATAGTTAGTTTCACTGACCAGGACGGGGAGTGAGATCTGCTAGACTGGAGAAGAATAGACTGGAGTCAAATGTACTTTCCAGTATGCCTCTGACAATAGTTTCTGATTAATCTTAGTTATCTGTGCACCAGGACCCACTGTATATCTTCAGACATTAACACATCTTCTTAACACCTCTTAGAGCACCTTTTTACTGCCTGGTCCTCTAAGCACTGATTGAATTAGGGTTGTTTGAAACAGTCTGCCTGGATACTTACATAGAAACATAGAAGATGATGGCAGAAAAGAGCTACAGCCCATCAAGTCTGCCCACTCTGCTTACCCACCCCCTGTCTATGCCCTAATGACCCAATTTTCTTATCTTGACCCTCGTAGGGATCCCACATGGGTATCCCATTTATTCTTAAAGTCTGGCACGCTGTCTGCCTCGATCACCTGCACTGGAAGCTTGTTCCAATGATCAACCACTCTCTCTGTGAAGAAATACTTTTTGGTGTCGCCATGAAATTTTCCGCCCCTGAGTTTGAGCAGGTGCTCTCTTGTGGCCGAGGGTCCCTTGAGAAAGAAAATATCATCTTCCACTTCGACACGTCCCGTGAGGTACTTAAATGTTTCGATCATTTCTCCCCTCTCCCTACGTTCCTCGAGAGTGTAGAGCTGCAAGTTGTTCAGTCTCTCTTCGTACGAGAGACCCTTGAACCCTGAGATCATCCTGGTGGCCGTCCGCTGAACCGATTCAATTCTGCGCACATCTTTACTGTAATGTGGCCTCCAGAATTGCACACAGTACTCCAGATGAGGTCTCACCATGACCCTGTACAATGGCATTATGACTTCAGGCTTTCGGCTGACAAAACTTCTATTGATACAACCCAATATCTGCCTTGCCTTAGATGAAGCCTTCTCCACTTGATTGGCAGTTTTCATGTCTGCACTGATGATTACTCCTAAATCTCGTTCTGCTGAAGTCCTAGTTAAAGTTTCTCCGTTCAAGAAGTACGTCCTGCATGGATTTCCGCTTCCGAGGTGCATGACCTTACATTTCTTAGCATTGAAGCCTAGCTGCCAGGTTGAGGACCAACTTTCCAATGTAAGCAGATCCTGCGCCATATAATTCTGTAAACTGCATTCACTTACTATATTACATAGTTTGGCGTCATCGGCGAATAGTGGTATTTTACCTTGAAGCCCTTGAGTCAGATCCCCTATGAATATGTTGAAAAGGAGTGGACCCAGGACCGAGCCCTGCGGCACTCCACTAGTCACCTCCGATATTTTAGAGAGGGTACCATTAACCACCACCCTTTGAAGTCTGCCACTCAGCCAATCATTGACCCATGCAGTTAGTGTCTCTCCTAACCCCATCGATTCCATCTTGCTTAGCAGCCTGCGGTGTGGGACACTGTCAAAAGCTTTACTGAAGTCCAGGTACACTGTATGTAATCTATCTGCATCAACATCCCAGAGTCAGATTGATATAATTTCCCATAGGCCTTTGCTGACATTGGTTAGGGCAACTAAAAATGCTGATTGCTAGCAATAGCTATGCTGACATCAGACATGACAATAATTTACAATATAGAAGATATGACAATAAAACATATGCATTAAGTAGCATCTGGTGAGATTAGGTGGCGTAGGTGCATTGACTGAGTGGCATTTCTGGGTGAATGACTTTAAGACGCTGGGTTAGTAAAGAGGAAGGTTTTCACCGCCTTCCTGAAGTTCCAGAGTCCATCTAGTGATCTGACAGATGGGGGGATGGTGTGGCATAGTTTGGGTATGAAATGTGAGTAGGAGCATTTGTGGGCTGTTTCAGTTTTGAGGGAGCGGCCAGGAGGTATGGTCAGTCATTTTTCTTCTTGGGACCTCAGTGGTTGCTTTGGGAAGTAGATTTGTAGTTTAGTTTTCATGTAGTACAGAATCGTTTCATGGAAGGTTTTGAAATATTAAATATTGAACTAGGCCAGTTACTGGGCAGACTTGCACGGTCTGTGTCTGTATATGGCCGTTTGGTGGAGGATGGGCTGGGGAGGGCTTCAATGGCTGGGAGGGTGTAGATGGGCTGGAGTAAGTCTTAACAGAGATTTCGGCAGTTGGAACCCAAGCACAGTACCGGGTAAAGCTTTGGATTCTTGCCCAGAAATAGCTAAGAAGAAAAAATTAAAATATTTAAATTGAATCAGGTTGGGCAGACTGGATGGACCATTCGGGTCTTTATCTGCCATCATCTACTATGTTACTATGAAAGCGAGGACCAGGGCCTTGAAGGTGCAGCATTTTTGAATGGGCAGCCAGTGCATGGAAGCTAATGCAGGGGTGACACGTCGCAGATGTCTAGGTTTTCCAGAAGATGGATTGCAGCGTTTTGCACCCTTTGGAGGTGGGAGAGAGTTTTGGTAGGCAGGCCCTCTAGTAGAGTGTTACAATAGTCTACGCGGGATAGTACAAAAGCGTAGAGTCGTTGGGCAAATTCGGGTTCTGAGAAGTATGCATGTATGGTTTTTAGCTGGCGGAGGTAGTAGAAGGAGGATGATACTAGTTTGGATACATGATAAGTTAGAGTCAAGAGTTACTCCTAGGCTGCGGACGTTGTCTTTGGATGTAAGGGTGTTTGTGGTCCAGGAAAAGGATGGACAGGGTTATACGCATAGATCTTTGTGGATCCAGAGAAGTTCTGTCTTGGATTCATTTAACTGTAACTTATTTCAGTTAAACAAGATTGGAGGTTGTAGATTTGTGTCTCTCGGTGATGGCCTAGGGAAAGATAGAGTTGTAGGTCATCAGCAAAGAAGTGGATTCTGATTCGGTGTTTTCCCACTGTGTCCAGTACTGGTTTGACATAGAGGTTGAAGAGGAGAGGTGATAGTAAGGCTCCCTGAGGTACTTCATAGTAGAGTGGTTTGGGTTCAGATAAGGATTTTCCTATTAGGATTCTGCGATCTGTCGGTCAGGAATGCATTCTGCGATCTGTCAGTCATTGAAGTGCGTTGTCATGGATTCCAATGTACTTTAGCCTGGACAAGAGGAGTAGTCAATGGTGTCAAAGGCGGCACTGAGGTCCAATAGTACCAGCAGTACGTCATTTCCGTCGTCTGGGATTTTCCAGCAGTCATATAGAATGTCCAAAAGCACAGTTTCTGTGCTGTGGTGTTTCCTGAAGCCCGATTGGAAATCGGAGAGGATGGCATTTGTCTCCATGAAGTCTTGCAATTGCGTGAGTACTGTATTTTCCAATATTTTTGAGATGAATGGGAGGTTTGAGACAGGTCTGAAGCTGCTTGGGTTGTCTGGGTCCATGGTTGGTTTTTTCAGGAGTGGTTTTACTATGGCAGATTTACAGCTCCATGGAACTATACCTGTCGTAAGGGACTCGTTTATTAGGGGTAGGATGGATTCCAGGAATACCTCGTTTGTGTTCAGGAGTGTAATGGAGGGACATGGGTCCAGAATCGAAGTTGCGGGGCGTACGGAGTTGATTATGGTTTTGAGGTCGTTGTGGGAGATCGGTTTGAAACTGTTCAAGGTTTCTGTCTTGTGTGGATTGTCATCTTGGGTGGTCTCTGGGATGTATGGGAGTGCTTTGGCCTCTGAGTCCAGATTTGTGCATATCTTTGATATTTTGTCGTGGAAGAAGATGGAGAGGGATTCGCAGTCTAGGTTCATTTGCTGGAAATGCATTGGACCTTGGGATGAGGAGAATAGGTTTTTCGTTATTGAGAGGATGGCCTTTGATCTGCTTGGGACCTTGGATAGTAGAGCAGTGAAATGTGCTTTCTTTGCTTCATGTGTGGCTAGTTTGTAGTTTTGCAGCAAGTTTTTCCAGGAGGATTTGTCCTCGCCAAGTATTTTCTGCTTTTCTGACTCTCCTTTTTTGTACTCTCAGGTAGAGAGTTGTGCGGGGACAGAAATCCCACCCGTCCTCACCCTCCCCGCCACCTGTCCCCGTGAGGACTCCCACCCGTCCCCGCGAGGAATCCCTCCGTCCCCGCCTGTCCCTATAAACTTCAGAAATAGTTATTTCAGTTAATTAGGCTACTGAATTAAAGGCTCTGGTAGAAACCCATTTAAAAATAAGTAAAAAGACTTTATTAATTTGGAAATATTAATTGGGAAGAATACATACTTTGTAAACAGGTTTCTACCAGAGCCTCTAATGTTTATAAATTTTTATCAACACAACTAATATACTACTTTATCCTGAAGCAAAAAAAAAAAAAAAGAATTTTTTTCCTACCTTTGTTGTCTGGTTTCTGCTTTCCTCATGTTCTCATTCAATTCCTTCCATCCACTGTCTCTCTTCTCTCTGCGTCTTCCATTTGCTCTGTTACTGTGCCTCTCCCTTTCTCCCCCTTTCCAAATTGGTCTGGCACCACAGGGAGTGGTAAAGAAAGAGAAAGAAATAGCTGACAGGTTAAATGAGTTCTTCACGTCAGTTTTCACGAGGGAAGATATAACCAACATCCCAGAACCTGAAGAGAGCGTAAAAGGAGACCAAGATGTAAAACTGGTCAATTTAGAGGTAAGCCAAGAAGATGTACTCAAGCAGATAGACAGACTAAAGAGTGACAAATCTCCAGGTCCGGACGGCATTCACCCAAGGGTACTCAAGGAACTAAAAAACGAAATAGCGGAGCCACTTCGACAAATATACAGCCTATCCTTAAAAACCGGAGAGATCCCGAAGGACTGGAAAATAGCAAATGTCACGCCCATCTTCAAGAAGGGCTCAAGGGGAGACCCAGGAAACTACAGGCCAGTGAGCCTGACCTCAGTCCCAGGAAAGATGATGGAGGCACTGATTAAGGACAGCATCTGTGAACACATCGAAAACAATGAGCAGCTAAAACCGAGTCAGCATGGCTTCTGCAAGGGTAGGTCATGCCTCACAAACTTATTGCACTTCTTCGAGGGGGTAAACAGCCAGGTGGATAAAGGGGAATCTATAGACATCATTTACCTTGACTTCCAAAAAGCCTTCGACAAGGTACCACACGAAAGGCTGCTTAAGAAGATATGGAACCACGGGGTACAAGGGGTGATCCACCGATGGATCAAAAACTGGCTGGCGAACAGGGAACAGAGGGTTGGCGTAAAGGGCCATTACTCAGACTGGAAAGGGGTCACGAGTGGAGTTCCGCAGGGGTCGGTGCTGGGACCGCTCCTATTCAATATCTACATAAACGACCTAGAGGCGGGAACCAAGTGTGAGGTTATTAAATTTGCAGATGACACCAAACTATACAGCAGGGCTCAAACCAGGGGAGACTGCGAAAATCTCCAAAAGGATCTAACGCAGCTGGAAAAGTGGGCCGAAAAATGGCAAATGAGCTTCAATATAGGGAAATGCAAGGTCATGCACGTGGGGAAAAAGAACCCGATGTTCACATACAGAATGGGGGGAACACCGCTAGGGGTCAGTAACCTGGAGAGAGACCTGGGAGTGATGGTAGACGCAACACTGAAGGCATCGGCGCAGTGCGCTACAGCCTCAAAGAAAGCTAACAGAATGTTGGGTATCATTAAGAAGGGTATTACGACCAGGACGAAGGAAGTCATCATGCCGCTGTATCGTGCAATGGTACGGCCGCATCTGGAGTACTGTGTCCAGTACTGGTCGCCGTACCTCAAGAAGGACATGGCAGTACTTGAGGGAGTACAGAGAAGAGCAACTAAACTGATAAAGGGAATGGAAAATCTCCCATATACCGACAGGTTGAAGCAGTTGGGACTTTTCTCACTGGAAAAGCGGAGACTTAGAGGAGACATGATAGAAACCTTCAAGATCCTGAAGGGCATAGAAAAAGTAGACAGGGACAGATTTTTCAAATTAAGGACCACCACAAGTACAAGGGGGCACTCGGAGAAATTGAAAGGGGACAGGTTTAGAACAAACGCTAGGAAGTTCTTTTTCACTCAGAGGGTGGTGGATACATGGAACGTGCTTCCAGAGGCTGTTGTAGACAAGAAAACATTAAATGGTTTCAAAGAAAGTTTGGATAGATTCCTAGAAGAAAAAGGGATTGAAGGGTATAGATAGGTATAGACCACTACTCAGGCGATGGGCCTGATGGGCCGCCGCGGGAGCGGACCGCTGGGCAGGATGGACCTATGGTCTGCCTCAGCGGAGGCAACTTCTTATGTTCTTATGTTCTTCCCTCTGCTTCCCCCATAGTCTGGCATCTCTGTTTTCTCCCTGCCAGCATCTTCTCCCCCTTCCCGTCTTCCCCATGTCCTTCAGCATCCTTTTCCACCCCTTTGTCTTCCCCAGTGCTTTCAGCGTCCTCCCCCTCTCAGTTTTACCCATTTCCCTTAAGCATCTTTTCTTCTCCACTCCACCTTTCCTCCCTTTCTCCCTCCATGCCCCTTACCTTTGTGGCGCTTCTCCACCCGACCGACAACAGAACAGGCCCGATCCGACAAACCTCCCTGCCCTGTAGCCGCGAATCTAAATTACCTTCTTACAGCAGCTGGAGTATTGAAGCTGCTGTAAGAGGTAATTTAGATTCATGGCTATAGGGCAGGGAGGTTTGTCGGCCGGGCCTGTTGTCGGTCGGTCCGGGGAAGCGCCACAAAGGTAAGGGGACCTGACCGGCTGTGCGGACTGCCCCCACCTTTGGTACGCCACTGCTTTTTCCCTACCTGCCCTGCCGCACACAGCCGACCGGAAGTCTTCCTGATGTCAGCGCTGACGTCGGAGGAAGGGAGGGCTTTGCTTAAGCCCTCCCTCCGACGTCAGCGCTGACATCAGGGAAGACTTCTGATTGGCTATGTGTGCTGCAGCAGGGCAGGCAGGAAATGGAAGATGAGCCTCGCAGCTGGGCAGGTAGGAAAATCAGATGAGCCTTGCGGCATTGAACCTCGTGCGATCCCTGAGAGCACGAGGGGCGTCCCCACAGGATCCCCGCGACTCTAGGGGGCATCCCCAGTGATCCCCGTGACCCGCAGGATTCCCGTCGTCCCCGTTCCCGTGCAGCTCTCTACTCTCAGGTCTTCTGTAAACCAGGGTGAAGAGAATGGACTTGAGTTAGGTTTGGTCACCTTGACTTTTGCTAGGTTCTCATAGAGTGTTTTAATGCCTGAGTGCCAGGTCAGTGCCTTCTCTTCTAGGGAATTTGTGCTTAGTTGTAGTTTGGAGATGTCTTGGGGAAAATGTGGTTTGGTTTACATACTTTGGGTTGAATGTAATTGTTTCCTGGGAATTTGTTCAGTCTGCTGCCTCTTTGACCCTGGTGTGCAGGCTGAATGTAATTATATGTGGGCTGTCTGGGAGAAAGATTAGGTCCAGTGTGTTTCCAGAGAAATGAGTGGGAGAGGTGACTTGTTGAGTGAGTCCCAGATCTGACAGTGTTTTGATGAAATCTCATGGGGCGCCCGTGACTTCTGGGTAGTCCGTGAAGTTGAGGTCTCCTAGGACTATGATTTGTTTATGGTTTACGGACAGGTTGCTTATAATGATTAGCAGTTCGTCGAGCACAGACATAGGAGATGAGGGTGCTCTGTAAACTAGTATGATCGTGATTTTTTTGTCATGGCCTGTTGAGAAAACGAGGCATTCTAGGTCTGGTAGTGTTATGGAGTGTATTTGGCGTGGGTTTGGCGATCGCTGCTACCCCTCCCCCTCTCTTGTTGGGATGGGAGCATGCCAGTGCTTGGTAGCCTTGAGGGCATAACGCACCCAAGATGGCTCCATTGTTGTCTTTGAGCCATGTTTCCGTCACTAGTAGGAGGTCCCAGTTGTACTCTGTGATGGCATCTGTGAGAACGAGGTCTTTGTCATTTACGGATCTGGCATTCACTAGGGCTTCTGCGACGTTGTGTACAATGGGGGTGTATGTGTCAGTTTTGATCTTTATGAGGTTGTGGGTATTGATTGTTTTGGGCTTTGAGAAACATATCATTTAGTTTTCTATAGAAGCAAAATAATCCCAACAAAAACTAAAAGCCAAACTAGACTTTAAAAAAAAAGCAAGGCATAAGTTGGGAAGATACATGCACGTGAATGTTATATTAATCAGGTTTTCTATTCCACCTTTACCTATTCAGTTCAAGGTCAGATTGCATTACAAGAGGTTGGGTCAGTTACCCAGGAAGTTACAATGGACACTTTGACACGGACATTCAGTAGAGTTGCTAGTACAGGTAGATCAGTACAACTATTAATAGTTAGGTCATAGTTACAAGTAGGTCGTCGTTGGCTCTTTGTTTTGTTCCAGGCATTACATTAGACCAGCGGTCTCAAACTCGCGGCCCTCCAGGTATTATTTTGAGGCCCTTGATATATTTATCATAATCAAAAAAGTAAAATAAAACAGTTTCATGATCATATGTCTCTTTAGCTATAAATGACAATATTATTATTAAGACAGCCAAAAGGAAAGATTTATAAACTATAAAGAGTTTTACCTCATGCAAAATTGTCATTTCTTTAAGAAGACATTAACTATATTTTCTAAGGCTCTCCAAGTACCTACAAATCCAAAATGTGGCCCTGCAAAGGGTTTGAGTTGGAGACCACTGTGTTAGAGCGATCACTTCACTTGCTGAAAACCTCCTGTGAAAGATGGTCCAAGCAATGTGCTCTTGTTAATGATTGCTTTGAAAAACTTATTATTGTGTGAGACAGATGAAAAATCAACGTATCTTTTTCTGAGATCGGTACACCAACGGTGGCCAGCATTTCACTATTAAGCTGCCTCAGGGTGTAACATATCCGATCGCACTGAAAAGAACACAAAACTCAAATTAGAGTTAAAATCACATAAAACCGGTATAAATCTTCAAACTGTTTGTATGAAACTTCATAGAGAAACCGGCAACATACTTTTAGTTCGTACGCCAAAGATGGCGGCATGGAAAGCAAGCCAGATGAAATCCTCCCGGTGTAGTGAGGTGAACACACGTCAACACCGGAAGTGGCAAATCGGCTGGAGATACCGATAATAGCACAAAATGATACATAGGTGAAGCTCCGCTGTTGGCAACAAAATGTCCTTAACATCATCAGGTCCTCACAAAAAGGCATGAATCATTAAAAAATCCTAGAATCTAAAATTCAAGCGATTCTCATATTTGTCGTTTTTATGTAATATATATTTTATAATTGTTTTTGTTAGTTTCTGACTATTATGTAATTTTTATTTATATGTAGATGTGTGCACATATTCCCACATATGTGAACACATATATACACATTTTTTATTTTTGCTTTCACAGGAGGTTTTCAGCCAGTGAAGTGATCGCTCTAACACCAATTTTCCACCTGAGGCTTTTTCCTCCGTCTAGTTTGGTCTCTTGCTGTGCTTATGCTTTAAGATTATTGGCATACCATCTTTGTTTTCCATCATTGTGATAATGTTTTG
Source organism: Geotrypetes seraphini (assembly GCF_902459505.1). Taxonomy (NCBI): domain Eukaryota; kingdom Metazoa; phylum Chordata; class Amphibia; order Gymnophiona; family Dermophiidae; genus Geotrypetes; species Geotrypetes seraphini. The sequence goes on along the minus strand of NC_047087.1, from coordinate 6,271,855 downwards.
TTTATCATCAATAGTTTTCACAATATCCGAGTGTTTTTGCTATAATGTTTAGAATTCTAACATGTATCTGTGTATGTGTGCACATATGTGCATAAGTGCTAAATTGCAGCCTAAACATTACTCTGTACATGTGCAACATGCAAAGGGGGTGGCGCACGAGTGGGATGCACGCCTAGACACACTTGTACCTTATAGAATACCATGATGTTCATGCATATGTTTTTTGACATTTAGGGCAGGGCCTTAACGCGCGGAATAGCACGCGCTAGCCACTACCGCCTCCTCTTGAGCAGGCGGTAGTTTTTCAGGTAGCGCACGCAAAATCCGGTGCGTGCGCTAAAAACGCTAGTGCACCTTTGTAAAAGAAGCCCTTAAGCACCCACAATAGCACCAACTCTGGGGCTGGAATAAGTGTTGGCACCTAAATTAGAGACATGTGTATTTGCTATTACTATAGTATTCTATAAAATGAAGTTCCTTGTAGGAAAGACTCCTGTCAGAAACCCTCTGGGCACCTATTTGTACATGCTCTGCTCATGCCCTTATTGGGGGCAATTCTCTAATCTAGATGCCCACAGAGCAGGTATAAATTTGTACATTGGTATTTGCGTTGATTGAGTCTGGTTTGTAAAGATACACAAGGGTTTATGTTGTCTTTCAAAGTTAGGTTGACAATATGTGCCTTTTTGGATTCTCACATAAGCATTCTCATACATTTTGTTTTTCAAAACTTTATTGCAAGTTCCTCTATAACAGTGGTCTCAAACTCGCGGCCCGCCAGGTACTATTTTGAGGCCCTCGGTATGTTTATCAAAATCACAAAAGAACAATAAAACAGTTTCTTGATCATATGTATCTTTACCTATAAATTACAATATTATTATTAAGACTTAGCCAAAAGTAAGATTTATAAACTATAATGAGTTTTACCTCACGCAAAATTGTCATTTTTTTAATAAGACATTAACTATTTTTTTCTGAGGCCCTCCAAGTACCTACAAATCCCAAAATGTGGCCCTGCAAAGGGTTTGAGTTTGAGACCACTGCATTAGACTGTTTAGAAATGGGCTTTTACAATTACATTTCAGTTATTTCAAGGTTGGTTCCCTGTCTAGGTAAAGAAATGCTTTTAAAAGTTTCCTGAACCTGAGATAGTAGTCACTAGATCGTAGTGTAAGTGGTAGTTGATTCCAGCATTTTCCTAACCATTTGCCTGGTTGACTTTATATTGAATGCATAAAGGATTCATGAAACATAGAAACATGATGGCAAATAAAGGCCAAATGGCCCATCCAGTCTGCCCGTCTGCAGTAACCATTATCTCTTCCTCTTTCTAAGAGATCCCACTCTTTCTTGAGGTGAACAGGAGAAAACCTCTTTGTCACCACCCACCCAGAAGTAACAGAGCATTTATGGAGGAAACAGGTTACCCAGTAATACCATCATACCTGAGGAACAGATAACATAACCTTCTTGAAGGGAGGAAGGGGCGTTACCTCAAGAGAGGCTTATTTTTCTAACAGAAGAGATTCAAAAACTATAGAGTCAATAGTCCACCACTGCTAAGAGAAAAACACATGTGATCCTTGTGGTTGATCTTCCGATAGCCTCACAGAGGCATGAATGTCCTCGTTTATTGAAGCATGAATATCGGTATCATAAAAGGCAGACATTTTGAGCTTTGGGTGATGTCGGCAGATTGACAGCAGGCCATTATAAAACTGACAATGTGTGGTAGTCTAAATTGTATCTCCAGACTGGATTTGACTCATTGCCAGCCTCTGCTTTGGAGACAACCTTTGGCAAATCACAATGTCTACTGTGTTCCTTGGCGAACAAGAGGTGTAAAGACTTACAAAGGTTTACTATTTACCTATAAGAATTCAGGATCCTCAAAAGAAAGAAGATGAAGGAATACCACAGAAAGAACCCTTGGACGTTTCCACTTTGTTAGAGCAATCTGATAGAGAACTGGCTACTCCAGCCACTCTCTTATTGACTGTGGCTTTGGCCCCAGACAAGGATTGGATTCTTAAACTTTTCTTTAAAAATAGGGCCAATAGGTTTCCATATCCAGATATTTCCTGACGTCTCGAGAGAGACTCAGAAGAGAAGAAGGGAATTCTTAATGTTAAAACCAGGAGTGACTCAAATAGGGGGTTTATTCTTTCTTAGGTACCCTTGTAAATGTGTCATAAGATACCGTTCCTTGAAATATGTATTTGTAGATCCAGCTCACTTGACTGCTTTCCTTTCTGCGAAACGTCTTGAGTCTGTAGAACCATCTGTACCATTGTAATAATAATTAGCTCACTTCTCAGTAGCAGTTTAAGCGATTTTCCTTGTTAAAAAAAGTGTTTTTTCTTTAATTTAATTTCTACTCTTATCGTTAATCTTGGATCCTAATTTGAGGACTAGTGTGTGATTAAGTTATGATGTATATTTTCTTTTATTATCCTGAATTACTTTCAGGTTTGAGAGTAAATAACACTATTATGTTCTCTTGATCTCACTTTCTGTACAAGATGATATGCTTGATAATAAATGTGTAAATTTTATAAATAAATAAATAAAGAGGTGTAAAGACTGCATTAAAGTACTTTTACTATGCCTCTTTTTTATGTAAGGTACAAGCGTGATGCAGGTAACAGCTGTTGATCTGGATGATTCTGTGAACACGGACAATGGTATCGTTGCCTACAGCATCAAAAACCAGGAGCCCAAGCAACCCTCTGACAACTTATTCACAATCCACAAAGAGACCGGTGTTATCAGCGTGCGTGGAACAGGACTGGATCGTGAGGTCAGTGAGCTAAGATCAACAATACAACATAGAAATAAGGTTAAAAGCAGAACTACATTTGTTAGAGGAAAGTAGGAAGTTGATTAAACTTCTTGTCTCTTGCAGAAAACTCTCGAAAGCCAAATATCGCTATTTGTTAGGATAAGGATCTGAGAAAAGAGATACTTTAAACTCAGGCTTAAACTTAGCAGTTCAATTCAATAATCAGAGAGCTTGAGGCATAGAATTCCAAAGTAGCAGACCTAATGTGTTCATGTACAATTTCACAATAAGTTAACATAAATTAAGTAGCCTGACATCTTGATTTAAGTTCACAGAACACAAGTTACAGTATATCCTGAAGAGCCTTTCCCTGGTACACAGTCTCTTCAGAACTGGTAGTTTGGGTTACCTACTCAAGGACCTGCTTCACATAGAAAATCAGGCCAGGTATAGAAAAATGAACATAAGAGTTGCACTGCTGGGTCAGACCGGTGGTCCATCCTGCCCAGCCGTTCACTCATGCAGCGGCCTCCAGATCAAAGACCAGTGCTCTAAATGAGTCCAGTCTCACCTGCGTACGTCCCAGTTTAGCAGGAACCTTGTCCAGCTTAGTCTTGAAACCCTGGAGGGTGTTTTTCCCTACAACAGCCTCTGGAAGAGCGTTCCAGCTTTCCACCACGCTCTGGGTGAAGAAGGACTTCCTTACGTTTGTACGGAATCTATCCCCTTTCAACTTTAGAGAGTGCCCTCTTGTTCTCCCTACCTTGGAGAGGGTGAACAACCTGTCCTTATCTACTAAGTCTATTCCCTTTAGTATTTTGAATGTTTCGATCATGTCTTCTCTCAGTATTCTCTTTTCAAGGGAGAAGAGGCCCAGTTTCTCCAATCTCTCACTGTACGTCAACTCCTCCAGCCTCTTAACAATTTTAGTCGCTCTTCTCTGGACCCTTTTGAGTAATACCGTGTCCTTCTTCATGTACAGCGACCAGTGCTGGACACAGTACTCCAGGTGAGAACATAAGAACATAAGAACATAAGCAGTGCCTCCGACGGGTCAGACCATAGGTCCATCCTGCCCGGCAGTCCGCTCCCGCGGCAGCCCAAACAGGTCACGACCTGTCTGAATCACCAGAAGGGGCTCCCTTGCCACCTTGGTTTCTCATTGAAGTCCTATCTTCCCATCGAAGTCCTAACCCTCTGGTCTTGCGCATGCACGACCTGGTTGGGTTTCTATACTTATTACCTGGTTAGCTTTCTATACTTGTGTTACATCCCAGCTCCTCCCTCAGTATCCCACGATCCCTTTATCCCTCAGGAATCCGTCCAATCCCTGTTTGAATCCCTGTACCGTACTTTGCCTGATCACTTCCTCCGGTAGCGTATTCCAAGTGTCCACGACCCTTTGCGTGAAAAAAAACTTCCTTGCATTTGTTTTGAACCTATCTCCCTTCAGTTTCTCCGAATGCCCCCTCGTACCTGTTGTCCCCTTCAGCCTGAAGAATCTGTCCCTATCCACCCTCTCTATGCCCCTCATGATTTTGAAGGTCTCTATCATATCTCCCCTGAGCCTCCTTTTTTCCAGAGAGAAGAGCCCCAGCCTATCCAACCTCTCAGCGTATGGGCAGTGTTCCAGCCCTCTTACCAGTTTCGTTGCTCTCCTTTGGACTCTCTCAAGTACTGCCATGTCCTTCTTGAGGTACGGCGACCAATATTGAACGCAGTATTCCAGATGTGGACGCACCATCGCTCGATACAATGGCATGATGACTTCCCGCGTCCTGGTTGTTATGCCCCTCTTTATGATGCCCAGCATCCTGTTGGCTTTTTTCGAGGCTGCTGCGCACTGTGCAGATGGCTTCAGTGATTCATCCACCATCACACCCAAGTCTCTCTCAAGACTGCTGTCTCCCAACAATGCCCCCCCCAATTTGTAGTTGAACAATGGGTTCTTTTTCCCTATATGCATGACCTTGCATTTTTCCACGTTAAAGCGCATTTGCCATTTGTTTGCCCAGTCTTCCAGTTTGTCCAGGTCCCTTTGTAGGTCCTCACACTCCTCCCTGGACCTAACTCTGCCGCACAGTTTAGTATCGTCTGCAAATTTTATAACCTCGCACTTTGCCTCCTTTTCCAGGTCATTGATAAATATGTTGAAGAGTAACGGCCCCAGCACCGATCCCTGTGGCACACCGCTCGTGACTCCCCGCCAGTCAGAATATTGTCCCTTTACTCCGACCCTCTGCAGTCTACCCGACAACCAGTGCTCGATCCATCTGTGCACATCCCCTCCCACCCCGTGGTTCCACAGCTTCCTAAGCAGCCTTTCATGTGGCACCTTGTCGAAAGCCTTTTGAAAATCGAGGTAAATGATGTCTATAGGTTCCCCATTGTCCACCCGACTGCTTATTCCCTCAAAGAAGTACAGAAGGTTCGTTAAGCATGACCTTCCCTTACAGAATCCATGCTGGCTTGTTCTCAGTAGGCCATTTCCCTCGATGTGCTCGCAAATACTGTCCTTGATCATAGCTTCCACCATCTTCCCTATAATTGAAGTCAGGCTCACCGGCCTGTAGTTCCCGGGGTCACCCCTCGATCCCTTCTTGAAGATAGGTGTGACATTCGCCAATTTCCAGTCCTCTGGTACCTCTCCAGTTTTCAAGGATAGGTTGCAAACATGCTGGATTGTGCCCGCTATTTCTTGTCTTAGTTCCTTTAGAACCCTTGGGTGGATCCCGTCTGGGCCCGGCGATTTGCCGCACTTTAACCTGTCTATCTGTTTGAGGACATCCTCCTTACTTACCTCTATGTGTTCCAATTTTTCAGCCTGTTCCCCACTCATGAGCTCCTCTGAGTCCGGTATATTAGATGTGTCTTCTCTCGTGAAAACCGACGAGAAGAACGTGTTCAACCTCTCAGCTACCTCTTTATCCTCCTTAATCACTCCCTTCCTATCCCCATCGTCCAACGGCCCCACCTCCTCTCTCGCTGGTCGCTTCCCCTTTACGTAACTGAAGAATGCCTTGAAGTTTTTCGTCTCCCTGGCCAGCCCCTCTTCGTATTTCCCTTTTGCTTTTCTAACCTCTCGGTGGCATTCTTTTTGGCATTTCCTGTGCGCCTGGAGATTTACCTGGAGGGTGCACCATGGCCCGGTACAGCGGCATGATAACCTTCTCCGATCTGTTTGTGATCCCCTTCTTTATCATTCCTAGCATTCTGTTCACCCTTTTTGCCGCCGCAGTGCATTGTGCAGACGGCTTCATCGATTTGTAGATCAGAACTCCTAAGTCTCTTTCCTGGGAGGTCTCCAAGTACTGCCCCAGATATCCTGTTTTCGTGCATGAGATTTTGTTACCGACATGCATCACTTTACACTTATCCACGTTGAGCCTCATTTGCCATGTCAATGCCCATTTCTCGAGCTTGATTATGTCACTTTGTAGATCTTCACAATCCTCCCTGTCTTCACTTCTTTGAATAACTTCGTATTGTCCGCAAATTTAATCATCTCACTCGTCATACCAATGTCCGGAGCGTTTATAAAGATGTTGAAAGAGCAAGGGTCCAAGCACCGAGCCCTGCGGCACCTCACTGATGACGCTCTTCCAGTCTGAGTATTGTCCATTTACCCCCACTCTCTGTTTCCTATGCTTCAGCCAGTTTTTAATCCACATGAGTATTTCAAGTTTCAAGTTTAATAAAATTTTGATTTGATCGCAAAATCTTACAATGCGATTTACAAAAAGTATTGCAAATTAGGGTGACATAAAAACGAATAACATTTTACTTAGACAATGATTTACACCACTATATACCAATCAAACACAAGGAAAAAAAATAAAATGGATTAAATACAATTTATAAAGTAAATATAACAGGGTAGGAATTTGAAACAAAAGGAAGGGTAAAAGATTACCTGCTCGATTTTACTTATAACTCTTTCTAAGGAAAAGAAAGTCTTGGGGGAATTTGAAATGATATAGCTTAATTAAAGGCTTCCTTAAACAGCCAACTTTTTAATAGGGTTTTAAATTTACCAAGTGATTTCACCCTCGATTCCATGGCTTGCAATTTTCCAAAGTACCGTATTTTCACGCATATAACGCGCGCGTTATACGCGTTTTTACCTACCGCGCATACCCCTCGCGCGTTATATGCGTGAGCGCGGTATACAAAAGTTTTAAAACATAGTTCCCACCCCGCCCGACGCCCGATTCACCCCCCCCAGCAGGACCGCTCGCACCCCCACCCCGAACGACCGCTCGCACGCGCTCCCACCCGCACCCGCATCCACGATCGGAGCAAGAGGGAGCCCAAGCCCTCTTGCCCGGCCGACTCCCCGACGTCCGATACATCCCCCCCCCCCCCGGCAGGACCACTCGCACCCCCACCCCGAACGACCGCTCGCACGCGCTCCCACCCGCACCCGCATCCACGATCGGAGCAAGAGGGAGCCCAAGCCCTCTTGCCCGGCCGACTCCCCGACGTCCGATACATCCCCCCCCCCGGCAGGACCACTCGCACCCCCACCCCGAACGACCGCTCGCACGCGCTCCCACCCGCACCCGCATCCACGATCGGAGCAAGAGGGAGCCCAAGCCCTCTTGCCCGGCCGACTCCCCGACGTCCGATACATCCCCCCCCCGGCAGGACCACTCGCACCCCCACCCCGAAGGACCGCCGACTTCCCGACAATATCGGGCCAGAAGGGAGCCCAAACCCTCCTGGCCACGGCGACCCCCTAACCCCACCCCGCACTACATTACGGGCAGGAGGGATCCCAGGCCCTCCTGCCCTCGACGCAAACCCCCCTCCCCCCCAACGACCGCCCCCCCCCCCAAGAACCTCCGACCGCCCCCCAGCCGACCCGCGATCCCCCTGGCGACCCCCACGACCCCCCCACCCCCCTTCCCCGTACCTTTGGTAGTTGGCCGGACAGACGGGAGCCAAACCCGCCTGTCCGGCAGGCAGCCAACGAAGGAATGAGGCTGGATTGGCCCATCCATCCTAAAGCTCCGCCTACTGGTGGGGCCTAAGGCGCGTGGGCCAATCAGAATAGGCCCTGGAGCCTTAGGTCCCACCTGGGGGCGCGGCCTGAGGCACATGGGCCCAACCCGACCATGTGCCTCAGGCCGCGCCCCCAGGTGGGACCTAAGGCTCCAGGGCCTATTCTGATTGGCCCACGCGCCTTAGGCCCCACCAGTAGGCGGAGCTTTAGGATGGATGGGCCAATCCGGCCTCATTCCTTCGTTGGCTGCCTGCCGGACAGGCGGGTTTGGCTCCCGTCTGTCCGGCCAACTACCAAAGGTACGGGGAAGGGGGGTGGGGGGGTCGTGGGGGTCGCCAGGGGGGTCGCGGGTCGGCTGGGGGAGCGGTCGGAGGTTCTTGGGGGGGGCGGTCGTTGGGGGGGAGGGGGGTTTGCGTCGAGGGCAGGAGGGCCTGGGATCCCTCCTGCCCGTAATGTAGTGCGGGGTGGGGTTAGGGGGTCGCCGTGGCCAGGAGGGTTTGGGCTCCCTTCTGGCCCAACTACCAAAGGTACGGGGAAGGGGGGTGGGGGGGTCGTGGGGGTCGCCAGGGGGGGTCGCGGGTCGGCTGGGGGGGCGGTCGGAGGTTCTTGGGGGGGGGGCAGTCGTTGGGGGGAGGGGGGTTTGCGTCGAGGGCAGGAGGGCCTGGGATCCCTCCTGCCCGTAATGTAGTGCGGGGTGGGGTTAGGGGGTCGCCGTGGCCAGGAGGATTTGGGCTCCCTCCTGGCCCGATATTGTTGGGGAGTCGGCGGTCCTTCGGGGGGAGGGATGTATCGGACGTCGGGGGGGGGCATCAGGCTTTCAGGATGGGGACAGACCTTCAAGGGGGGACAGTGCACGGAAGTCAGGGGGGGTGAACGGAGAGTCGGAAAGTCAGGGCGGGCGAAAGGAGCGTCGGGCAGCATGCGCGGTATACCCGTGAGCGCGGTATACCAAAGTTTTTGTACACATCATCGTGATTTCTGCGCGCTATACCCGTGTGCGCGTTTTATACGGGTGCGCGTTATTTGCGTGAAAATACGGTAGTCATTCATGTGGAACCTTGTCGAACGCCTTCTGAAAATCCAGATATATAATGTCGACCGGGTTGCCCTTGTCTGCCTGTTTATTCCCATATTGAGATCTTTAACTCTGTCCTCATATACTTTACTACTACTATTATTAATAATTTCTATAGCGCTGCTAGATGTATGCATTAAACAAGAGAGAATCCCTGCTCGACAGAGCTTACAATCTAATCAAAATGGACAAACAGGACGCAGAAGGGTTAGGGAATTTCTCACAGAGGGAACACTAAAACAGACATGGGTACTTTACAAGTGAGTAGAAGTTAGGACTTTTAAAGGATTCCAACGGGGGGTGTTGGTGGGGAACCCCCCTATTTTACTTAACAGACATCGCGCTGGCGTTGTGGGGGTTTGGGGGGTTGTAACCCCCCTCATTATATCTGAAACTGAACTTTTTGCCTGTTTTTTAGGGAAAAAGTTCAGTTTTAAGTATAATGTGGGAGGTTCCACCCCCCCCCAAACCCCCTACAATGCCAGCGCAATGTCTGTTAAGTAAAGTGGGGGGGTTCCCCCCCCACACCCCCCGTTGGAGCCCTTTAAAATAGTGGTTTTCTTTGGCACGCCGTCAACCTTGCGCTCAGTTGTCTGCGCTCAGTTGTCGGCACGCCGTTGTCTCGTGCGATTTAGTCCCGTCACCGATAGTTTAGTGGAAAATCTGTGAGAAGCAAGTTGCAGTAATCTAGGCATGAGGTGATAAAAGTGTAGATAATTATCAGGAAAGGATTGGAAAAAAAGATGAGATTGTTATAATGCCTTTGTATCATTCCATGGTGCAGCCACACCTTGAATACTTTGTGCAGTTCTGGTCACTGCATTTCAAAAAAAGATACATAACTAAATTAGAAAAGGTACAGAGAAGGCTGACAAAATTGATAAAAGGGATTGGATGACTTCTCTATGAGTAAAGGTTAAATTGGCTAGGGCACTTCAGCCTGGAGAAGAGACGACTCGGTTGATATGATGGAGGTCTATAAAATGAGTGGAGTGGAAAGGGTAGATGTGAAATCACTTGTTTACTCTTTCCAAAATTACTAGGACTATGGGGCATGCGATGAAGCTACTAAGTAATAAATTTAAAACAAACCAGAGAAAGTATTTCTTTCATGTGTAATTAAACTCTAGAATTTGCTGCCAGAGAATGTGGTGAAAGCAGTTAGCTTAGCAGGGTTTAAAAAAAGGTTTGGATAGTTTCCTAAAATAAAAGTCCATGGCATATGGCACACAGACGCTCCTTGGCAAACCATCCAGGTCAAAACTGGCATGATACAGATGCAGAATAGTCTGAGGATTCCATCCCAGTTTATTTTGAGTCAAATTGAAGGATTTTGAGGCAGTTGGAGGTTTTAGAAAAAAAATTATTTAAAATCCAATCCAAGATGGTCTCCGCCTGCACATAGGGAAAGGGGTTTAGGAGGAGGGGGGACCCAAGCTCTGGTCCCAGAAACCCTTAAATGAAACTTTCTGACCCCCTTCCACTGATTTTCCTCATGAACCTTTGATTTGACTCAGGATGATGAGTTTTGCTACAGAGGCAATGCTGTGTGTGTTGTGTTGGGAGGGGGTGGGGGGGGTGGGGCAGAATCTGTTATTGCACAGTGGTAACCCTAACTGCTAGTTCTGCACCCTTTAAAATTTACGATTCGTCTAAGGATCGACATTTTGCGATTGTGTTAAAGTCCAGGGATCATCTTGGGTAGTTATGAATGAAGCCTAAAGCACTATAATGCAGTCCAACTGAAGTGGAAGCACCTCTAGAGCAGCAGTACTGACCGAAGTACCCGTCACTGACTAATGTCATATTGGATGCACAGCTGCTCATGACTTGAAAAAGTTACATTTACTTACCAGGGTCAGATATTGTGAGCTTTTTAACTGTACACAAAAATGAAAAATACCCATTTGTATATCTGGGCCAAAATACTTCATCTCGCACAGCTAAATCAGTTTGATGCTAAATTGGACGCTTAGGGGTAGAATTAAATGAGTAGAAAAGGAACGGATAAGTGGCCTGAGCAAATCATGTGAACAGCACAGTACCTCTGATCTACTATAGAATAATAATAATTTATTTCTTGTATACCGCTGTACCAAAAGTTCGAAGCTATACCAAAAGTGACCAGTGGAGTGCCGCATCTTTTCAACATATTCATAGGGGATCTGACTCAAGGGCTTCAAGGTAAAATAACACTATTCGCCGATGACGCCAAACTATGTAATATAGTAAGTGAATGCAGTTTACAGAATTATATGGCGCAGGACCTGCTTACATTGGAAAGTTGGTCCTCAACCTGGCAGCTAGGCTTCAATGCTAAGAAATGTAAGGTCATGCACCTCGGAAGCGGAAATCCATGCAGGACGTACTTCTTGAACGGAGAAACTTTAACTAGGACTTCAGCAGAACGAGATTTAGGAGTAATCATCAGTGCAGACATGAAAACTGCCAATCAAGTGGAGAAGGCTTCATCTAAGGCAAGGCAGATATTGGGTTGTATCAATAGAAGTTTTGTCAGCCGAAAGCCTGAAGTCATAATGCCGTTGTACAGGGCCATGGTGAGACCTCATCTGGAGTACTGTGTGCAATTCTGGAGGCCACATTACAGTAAAGATGTGCGCAGAATTGAATCGGTTCAACGGACGGCCACCAGGATGATCTCGGGGCCCAAGGGTCTCTCGTACGAAGAGAGACTGAACAAATTGCAGCTCTACACTCTCGAGGAACGTAGGGAGAGGTGAGACATGATCGAAACATTTAAGTACCTCACGGGACGTGTCGAAGTGGAAGATGATATTTTCTTTCTCAAGGGACCCTCGGCCACAAGAGAGCACCTGCTCAAACTCAGGGGCGGAAAATTTCATGGCGACACCAAAAAGTATTTCTTCACAGAGAGTGGTTGATCATTGGAACAAGCTTCCAATGCAGGTGATCGAGGCAGACAGCGTGCCAGACTTTAAGAATAAATGGGATACCCATGTGGGATCCCTACGAGGGTCAAGATAAGGAAATTGGGTCATTAGGGCATAGACAGGGGATGGGTAAGCAGAGTGGGCAGACTTGATGGGCTGTAGCCCTTTTCTGCCGTCATCTTCTATGTTTCTAGAATAACGCATCCAAAGCCATGGGAACAGTGGTCTAAGCTGATGGAAGACCTGGTAAACCAAGATTTAGTAACGTATCTGGATAAACTCGGCATACTTCATGACAACCAATCAGATTTTCATTCCGGGTTCAGCACGGAAACAGTCATTGCTTCATTGCTGGACTCCCTCCTGAATTCATTCAGCCAGGGTTCTAGTGCACTAATCCTTCAGTTGGACTTGAGTAGCGCCTTCGATTGAGTCGATCACGCCATCCTAATTGACTGCTTGGAAACAATTGGATTCTCCGGTAATGTATTAAAATGGTTCCAAGGTTTCCTGACTAAACGATCGTACCAAGTCTACGGCGACAATAATCAATCCTCCAGCTGGGTAAACCCATGCGGAGTCCCACAGGGTTCCCCCCATCCCCCACTCTGTTCAACATTTACCTAACCTCATTGGCGAATCTACTACAAAAATTAAAAATCAAATTTTATATCTATGCCGATAACATCATCATAGTCCTTCCTCTAACAAGCCTGACTCCCGAGATGAAGAATCACCTAACATCAATTTTAAATCAAATTGAACTGTAGATGACTGAGTTCAAACTGAAACTCAACTCTGAAAAAACCAAATTCTTCTTGGCAAGCCCGAATGACAAAATCAAAGATACTTCAATCTCCCTGAACGGACAGAACTTCCCTATTGTCGATTCCATAAAAATCCTGGGAGTGATGCTGGACCGTTACCTCACTCTAGATATCCTCACAGAGTTACTGATCAAAAAAGGCTTCGCGACACTATGGAAACTAAGAACCATCAGAAAGTACTTCGACGCAGCATCATTTTTACCTGTGCAATCCTCCATTTTAAGCCTGCTTGACTATTGCAACATCATCTATCTGGGATCTCACAAGAAAACCATTCAAAGACTCCGAATCATACAAAATGCAGCAGTGCGACTGATTTTCGATATAAAAAAATGGGATCACATAACCCCCTACTACCAAAAACTTCATTGGCTGCCCTTAGAAGCAAGAGTGCTGTTCAAATTTGCCTGCCTAAGTTTCAAAGCTATTCTTGGTTTGGCCCCCTTATGCCTGGTCGCCCATTTTCAATTGGACTGTCCCACCAGGCCTACACGCAGAATACATATGTTTAGCCACCCTACAATAAAAACCTGCTGATACAAAAGATTCCTTGACAGACGTCTAGCCTTCCAAGCAAGTCAACAGAACATCTGGCTAGGCATCATCATCAAGCACTCCTCATCCTATCTTAACTTAAGAAAACTAGTTAAAATACCAACCTGTTCATCCGAGTTGTAACCAAGAACTCTTAAAACCTCACCACTGTTTTGTACTTGATGTTCCTACATTGTAACTTTTTTACTCTGTCTCCCACCCTACAAATATTCATGTATTCAAAGACTTCATTGTTATTTTTTTCGCTGACTATCCAGCTCTTCTTATTGTAAACCACCTCGAACTACTATGGCTTTAGCGGTATATAAAAATAAAATTATTATTATTATTAATCCAGTAAGAGTTTCACATGCTTCTTAGAGAATGACACGGGGAAAAAATCTGTCCCCGTCACTGCCCCGTTCCCAGACCACCGTCCCCTTCATCACCCCATCCCCGCCATCCCTTTCACCGCCCTGTCACCGTCACTGCCATCCCCTTCACCATCCCGTCCCCATCCCTGTAGCATCCATACAAGCCTCAAACAGGTCACAAAGTCTTGCCGGCTCAGCTGATCTTGGATTACCCAGAGAGTGGTAGAAATCTCGAACGCTCTTCTGGAGGCTGTTATAGGGAAAAACACCCTCCAGGGTTTCCAAAGTTAGACAAGTTCCTGCTAAATCAGCACGTACGCAGGTGAGGCTAGACGCAATTAGGAACAGAATAGTAATAACCATCACCTGATTATTCATATTACCATAGCTCCTTAGTATTCACTCTGTTGGACTGGCAAGGGATAGGGTTATCAGGGTATCCCTAATGAATATGAATGACAAATTTGCATGCCTACTACTTCCATTATACATAAATGTCTTTCATGCATTTTCATTAGAGATATCTTAGCATAGACTAAGGATTCTAACTACATAGCCTGAAATGGGTGGGGACTCTGTCACTGTTGTAAATAGCACAGCAGTAATAAGTGCAACTGTACAATCAGTGAACTTAACCATGCAGGAACTGTATGGGAAAATATGATGGGACACACACGCATACCCCCCACACCCCCCCCACACACACCCCCCCCACACACACCCCACACCCCTAAGGTAACACACTTTAAGAGAAAAGACTCTTAGTTTAAGAGCAACAAGGACATTGATTAAAAAGTAAATACCTTTGAAAGCAACACAATAAGACCAAGGCTTAAAACAGTAAAAACCATTACCTCATACTCTCAAGGCCCCAGAAAAACACCCTGGATAAATTAAACATGGAAAGTTTAGCAGTTAGAATAGTTAAAGTAAGAGCCCCTTCCGAGGTAGTGGTCCTGAAATAAGGCACCAATACATTGGCAAGGAACGAGAATCATCTTAGCCATATAATTTGACAGTAGTAAAAACGAGGTGTTTTGACTCACCCTTTCAAAAGCCTATAATCAATGTTTTTGATCTGAATAAAAAAGTTATGCCACCAACATAGCGGAAAGAAAACAGGTGGGGCTTTATTTGGTAGTTCGAATGATACCCAACCCACCCATGGCATGGAGAACCAGTTAAGGACATCAGCAAACACATTACACACACACACACAAAATAAGCAGCCGGCCGCAAAGAGGCTCTCTTTACGCCTCTGGGGGTGTAGAGGTGGGGCTCAGCTGGAGGCCACAGTACGGGCCAAAATGGCGACCCCTGGATCAGAGTGGCCCAGGTTTTCTCTCCTTCATAGTAGCCAAGCCAGATTCTGAAACTTTGCCCACCCGCTCGGTGCCAGTACCTGTAGCTCGGCCCTCTCCAACTCCCAGTGCGCTCTCTCCATCTTGAAGCGGGCCCATTCGTGCTGGATGTAGTGTAGGATACCTGGAATAGTGTATTACAACGGCCGAGGTCCATCGCCTCCGCCGCCGTTGGTGGGCTCGGGCTGTGGAGGCAGCGACATCTGCTGCCCTCCGCCTACTATCCCCATGGTGGGGAACACAGAGGCCCTGCTGATGATTGTTGCTGTAGGTGGAAGAGAAGGGAGAAGACCAAATTGGGAGCTTTAGGGGGAGGAGTCAAAGCAAAGGTAGAACTGAAAGTGAACACAAAGATGGCATAGCATCGACGAGGACAACATGGCTGCCGGAACTTAGAAGGGCCACCCACAATGAATCAATGACACGGTAAAAAGTGGTAAGCAGTGAGGGGGTGCTTTCAATTGCGGGGACGAGGCTTGTCACTGACCCTGCGGGTGGTGAAAAGTTTTGTCTCCGTGCCTGTAGTGACTCAGGCTTTAACGTCTCCGTAGTTGCGGTTAAATTGCGGCCCCCCACCCCCCGTGGCTTGCCACGGGTTTTCTTCACCATGTCATTCTCTACTTCTTATCTTAATCAAGACCGACTTAAGAGCCCGTCATTGGGATGGATAACCTGTGTCAGTCCTGCAGTAACTAATACCTTTGCTGATTAGTCTTTGTTAAAACACGTATATTTGCCTTGCAGAAAATCTCAGATTACGTCCTCACTATTGTAGCTGCTGATAATGAAGGATATGGTTTACATACAACAGGAACGGCTGTGATTACTGTGACAGACGCTAATGATATGGTTCCACAGTTTGACCCAACCTCGGTAAGTCCTTTCTCTTCAGTCTACCATGGTTTTTTTTCTCCAGAATGAGTTTGAAACTAGAGAAGTCCCCTCTTCCTAAAAACTCTCTCAGAGCGATCTCAGAATCTGTCAAGTGTACTAATAAATCACCTGTATACACAGCTATTTAAAAATTTAAAAAAACTGAACCTATGTGCACTCCTTGGATTTCTAGGTTATTCCCCATTTCCGTAATGAGAGGGTCCAATGCTTCTATGCTGGTGGGGTTTTCTTTTTAAGTAAAGGATGATTATGGGATTGTTCTGATGTTTGACACTTATTTTCCAGTTTTGGAAAGAGACGTGTTTAGAGCCCACTGTCAAGGTGTTAGAATGCCCTTGTATAGCGCTATGATATGATTGCAACTTGAATACTGTGTGCAGTTCTGGCCGCCGTATCTCAAAAAAGACATAGCGGAATTCCAAACGGTACAGAAAAGGGTGATGAAAATGATAAAAGGTTTGGGTCGACTTCCCTATGAGAAAAGGCTAAAGCGGCCAGGGCTCTTCCTTCTCTACTCCCTAAATGGCTAGTGAGGGCTAGATAACAATGCTGCTAAGATTTTATCCTTATTGTACTCTAGGTCTCTGTCAGCATAGCTATTGCTAGCATTCAGCATTTTCAGTTGGCATAACTAATGTCAGCGAAGGCCTATGGGAAATTATATCAATCTGACTCTGGCATGTGAATGCAGATAGACCCTGAGGGCAGGGAGACTGTTTTAAGTAGCCCTGATTAAATCATGATTAGCTAAAATGTGTTAATGTCTGATTAAGAGGGTGCTTAGGACAATGGGTCCAGGTGCACAGATAATTAAAGTTAATCAGAAACTATTGTCAGAGACATACTGGAAATACATATATGACTACAGCCTATTTTTCTCCTGTCTACAAAGGAGGGGGAGATTTAACTTCTATTGAATAAGTTTCCAAACTATAAAAGCCCCCTCGCAGCATCACCCCCCTCTCTTTTCTCTTGGCTCTTGGCACTTTGGTCCTCTCTTGTTTCTCTTGAGCTCTCTCTTTCTCTGTCTATCCTTCTCTTTATCTATGGAACCTGAAACTTAGACCATGACTCCATCCCCTTTCTCTCTCTCTCTCTCTCTCTCTCTGGCTCTCCTTAGAACTTAAGACTCTCTGTCTCTTTGCCTCTGAACTCTGTAAGGCAGGGAAACTGCTTTGCTCACTACTTAATTGTAATGCTTATAAATATTGCTTTTCTGTAAGCCTATTTCTATAATATATGCAATCACCTCTGGCTGTGTTTCTTATTGGATTCTACTCCTGGTGAATCTTCTGTGAGGGAACTGAACCTGGGACCTGGCGTGTGTAAGGGCGCCTCTCAAGTGACCCCACCAACCATATATTGTGGGGGCCACTAACAATCCTTACAGTCTCCTCTTGGCCTGCTACAAGCTTAACTAATATATAAGTCACTTAGATAATCTAATATAGGCAGTCTAATAAATAAACTCAGTTTTTTTTCATTGCAACTTAAATATGACAATGAAGATCTGTGCTTTCACTGGGAGGTGGCATTCGGATCCCCCTTACACCCATCAGCACCTTCTCCTTCTCCTCTAATACGGTAGGTTTCAATGTCGTGTTGGCCCTGATTGTCTGTCTTTGGCATTGTAGTACACAGCAAATGTGCCTGAAAATGATGTGGGAATTATAGTTGAGAGGCTGAAGGTTACGGATGGTGATGAGCTCAACAGTGACGCATGGAAAGCGGTATACAACATTCTGAGTGGGAACGATGGCTCCTTCGACATCACAACTGATCTAGTAAACAATGATGGAATCTTGAAAACAGTCAAGGTATTGTCCGTGGCCGTCTCTGAGCACTGGTTGTTTAGTTGGTTGGAGTGCTGGCATTCTGTCTGTTGCCTCGGTGCTTTCAACAGAGCCATGAACCAAGATACCTCCTACTTCTCTATCCCCAACTTGGCCCTTGGGCAAGTCACATATGGTTGAATTTGACTGCCTTCCAAGAACACATCGGGGGGTGTCGAAGTCTCTTATCTGATTAAACTAGACGTGCACACTCTATGGTAACTTGTACTATCTTATTTAGTTCACACCTTTTTCCAGTAATAGCTTAAGGTGAGTTATACAGTATATGGGTACTGTAGGTATTTCCTTCCCTGGGGTGATTGCCATCTGTTGGGAAGGTTAAGTGGCTTGCCCAAGGTCACAAGAAGCATCACTGCTCTTCCTGGTTCCCAGTCCATTGTATTGCAAACTGTGTGTCGCGGTGAGACGCTGGCACTGGTTTACTGCTCACAGAATGTGTGTCTCGCAGCGAGAGGCACGTCCTGTAGTCAGTCAGCTGCCACCTCTCCTCCTCCAGCACCCCCCTCTGGAGGGCCTCTGCGTATGCACGATGACATTACACATGCACATGATGTCATCATGTTGACATCTGCGAATTTCCGGATGCCCTCCAGTCCCAGCCTCAAGTTTAGTATGCTGCCACTGCTCTAACCGCACCACTTCGATCAAGTATAGTATCCTATACTGCGATGGCGCAAATTGGACTCAGCAGGCAAAGGGACGTGCCTGAAATGACCTGTTGTGTGAGGGGTACATGTTGGGGTACAACTTGCTTTCTCAGGTTCTTTGCTAGTAGAACGTCTGTCACCAGTGGCGTACTAAGGGGGGGGCGGGAGGGGCGGTCCGCCCCGGGTGCCAGCCATGAGGGGGTGTTCCCGGCCTTGCCGTTCATTCCCCCCCCACCCCCGAAGGACCGCTCGCCCCACTGACCTTCCTGCACCACCTATGAAGCAGCAGCAGCAGGATCGCGACTTCAGCGATACCTGAGCTGCTTGGGCGCTGCTTCCTGCGCTGCGGTCCCGCCCCTCCTCTGACGTCAGAGGAGGGGCGGAAACGCGGCGCAGGAAGCAGCGCCTAAGCAGCGCAGAGATCGCTGACGTCGGGATCCTGCTGCGGCTGCTTCATAGGTGGTGCAGGAAGGTCAGTGGGGCGAGCGGTCCTTCGGGGGTGGTGGGGGGGGGACTGAACGGCAAGGCCGGGAGCATAGGTAGTGCTGCTTCATAGTGGTGCGGGGAGGCCAGGGGCGAGCGGTCCTTCGGGGTGGGGCGGGCGGTCAGGCAGGCAGGCTTTCAAGGAGGAGGGGGGTGACAGACAGGCAGGAAGGCCTTCAAGGGGGGACAGGCCTTCAAGGGGGGGCAGGCAGGCCTTCAAGGGGGGGACAGGCCTTTGGGGGTGTGTGCAGACCTTCAAGGGGGAGGGACAGGCCTTCAAGGGGGGACAGGCAGGCCTTCAAGGGGGGGCAGGCAGGCCTTCAAGGGGGGGACAGGTCTACAAGGGGGTGGGACAGGCCTTCAAGGGGGGAACAGGCCTTCAAGGGGGGAACAGGCCTTCAAGGGGGGAACAGGCCTTGGGGGGGTGCAGGCCTTCAAGGGGGTGGGACAGGCCTTCAAGGGGGGGTGCAGGCCTTCGGGGGGTGCAGGCCTTCGGGGGGGGTGCAGGCCTTCGGGGGGGGTGCAGGCCTTCGGGGGGGTTCAGGCCTTCAGGGGGGTTCAGGCCTTCAGGGGGGTTCAGGCCTTTGGGGGGGGTGCAGACCTTCAAGGGGGGACAGGCCTTCAGGGGGGTGCAGGCCTTCGGGGGGGGTGCAGACCTTCAAGGGGGGACAGGCCTACAAGGGGGGAGGACAGGCCTTAGGGGGGGGTGCAGACCTTCAAGGGGGGGACAGGCCTTCAAGGGGGGGACAGGCAGGCAGGCCTACAAGGGGGGGACAGGCCTTCAAGGAGGTGGGACAGGCCTTCAAGGGGGGACAGGCAGACCTTTAAGGGGGGACAGGCCTTTGGGGGGACCCTGGTTTAGAAGTACACGGAGGGAAGGGGGTGTTCAAAGAGACGTGCATATGCCAAACTTTGGGGGGGAGGAAGAAATAATGGGTCTGAAAATAGAGGAGAGGGAGAGAGATGATGGACCATGGGATTTAGGGAGGGAAGGAACAGAAAGGGAGAGAAATTGGACACAAGGGATGGTGTGGAAGAGGGATAGAGATACTGGATAGGAGGGTAATTGGGAAAAGAAAGGGAGAGATGGTGGACTCGGGTGGTGGGGAAGGAGGGAGAGATGCCGGATGAAAGGGTAGTTAAGAAAAGGTGGATCTGTGGAGGGAGATGAAAAAAAGGAAAGATACCAGACTTCCTGGGGAGGGAAGGGAAATGGAAAGGGAGGACAGAGTTGGCAGATGGATGGTTAGCATGAAGAAAGAAGGAGACCCCAAGTTATCAGAAGAAAACCAGAGCCTTGGACCAACAAGATTTGAAATATAACCAGACAAAAAAAAGGTAGAAAAATTAATTTTATTTTCTGTTTTGTGATTATAATATGTCAGATTTGAAATGTGTATCCTGCCAGAGCTGGTATTGGACTGCAAACGTGAGCTAGGATTTAACAGAGAGAGGAAAAGTCCTTTTTGTTTCTTTATTTTATTTACACCACAGCGCCAGTGTGATTAGGAGAAGCCAAAGGGGCTGAAAAAGCTATAAAACCCACCAGGAGTTTTGAAAAAAATCACCCAACTGGGCAGGAAAATCGAATTGAAAAACCAATTCAATAGGCTGAATCGAATCAAAATTTTTTTTCCTGAATCTGGCAGCATTAGTTTGCGCTACTGTCTTAGACTTTAGGACCTGGGATTGGGGAGAGATGGCATCCTCAGTACTTTATAATGCAAGTGAAACGAGGATTTGGTCAGACTTTTGAAGGGTCTGCAGAAAAAAAATATTGTATAGGCCGGGGACATGAGACAGCAGGAAATGAGAACTTTTCTTCCTTCTATTTTTGTGAATGGAAAGGCTGAGGATGTCAGAGAGTTCAGTTAAAATATGTACTTTATAAGAAAATATAATAATGTGTTTTATAAAGTTTATAGCATAGCTGGCCTACCCAGTGAGGTGTTCCTAGTGGTGATGGTGGCAGCGTGTCAATGTGTTGAGAGGAAGAGGTGGTCTGGGAAATTCTGCTGTGCAAACTCCGGGCCCATTTCCACCCCCCAGTTAGTCCACTCCACTCAACTGGTTCACACACTGAGATCTCTTCCAGTGGTTTATCAGTATCTCCTTCTGGTCCAAGGAAGGAAACTTTGTTATCCTTAGCATTGACCTACAGAATATGTTTGTAACAGCGCTGCTTGTGTGGCATTAGGCTATGTAGTGATCGAAAGAAAAAAACAGACCTTTGCACATTTTTGCACTATATGGTGGGTGTATGAGGAGATTCACATTTCCTGCACAGCTAAGTCCATGTGAAGTTACCTTGTGCTGTATTTGACATCTAGCAAGGTCTCTGTTTGAAAGGAAAGATCTAAACTTAAAAATGAAGTGGCCAGAAGTTATGGTAAAAGCAGATAATGTAGCTGGTTTTAAGAAAGATTTGGACAAATTCCTGGAGGAAAAGTCCATAATCTGTTATTAAGACATGGGGGAAGTGTCTGCTTGCCCTGGATCGGTAGCATGGAATGTTGCTGCTCTTTGGGTTTTGACCAGGTATTAGTGTCCTGGATTGGCTACCATGAGAATGGGCTACTGGGCATGATGGACCATTGGTCTGACCCAGTTAGGCTATTCTTATGTTATGTTCTCATCTGTAGGGGCCTTTGTTTTCACTTCTTATTTTAATGTACTTTTTTTCTGGGAACTTATCAGTGTTTTTTTATAATGGGAACAAAAATGGAAGATAATTAATGTGTGTGGAATGGGGGAGTAACTAATTTCTTCAGCTAAATAATTCAATCCACCTCAACCAGACATAGGAGAACTCACGCACCATTCACACACCCTCCAACCAAAAACGTCAAAAGAAAAAAACTGTTCGACAACCTCCTAACACTCGACCCCCAACTCTACAACCTATTGACCTCGACCACAGACTACAAAACCATCAAAAAAGAAATAAAAACCCTTCTATTAAAAAAAACATATAAAACCGAACTAACACAATCAGAACTGTCCCAAGCATCACCTGCAACTACTCCATATGTACTTCTGATGTCATGACAATTCAGACATAATTTATGTTATGTTATGTTTGGAATATAAGAAAATTTTCACTGCCTGTTTCTATTCTGACCATTTATTCTGTTTCATGGTCATTACAAAAAAATATTTTTTTACATGGGGGGGGGGGGGGGGTGTCAAAAAATGATGGGCCCCGGGTGCCACATACCCTAGGTACGCCACTGTCTGTCACATCCATGTTTCTGGATGTTGCATTTGAATGTTTGCGTGAACTCACTTGACATTTTCTCCTAGGGTTTGGATTTTGAAAACAAAATGCAGTATGTTCTCCTAATTAGCGTGCACAACAGAATTCCATTTACTGTGGAACAGCCCATCTCCACAGCGACAGTCACCGTCAGTGTTCAAGATGTCAACGAGGCTCCAGTCTTTGTGCCGCCAGTCAAAATGGTGCAGGTCTCGGAGGACTTGCCTGAGGGACAGGAAATTGCCTCTTATACAGCTCAGGATCCAGACAGGCAGCAGAATCAGATCCTGAGGTAAGTCACTTCAGAGCTTCTCCTCTAAACAGATGGTTCTGAGCCCTTCCGCCATCTTTCTAATGAGCAGATCTACACAAAGAGATTTGTAGCTTTCAATGCAGAGAAACTAGAGCAAATCAGTAAATTAAAGGAGAAAAGCAAAGAGAAAAGCGAAGAGGTGGGCACTGGAGGATTAAGTGACTTTAGAGAATGACACGGTGACAAAATTCATCACCGTTCCCGTGGATAACCGCGGGAAACCATCTTCATGTCATTCTTTAAGGAGAGAGGGAAGAATCAGAGTATGAATGGCCACAACCTCTGACCCGCAAGCTTTGCTTTGAAGAATGCTGGTGTAGAAGGACTGAGGTTGAAACAGACACTACAGAATGACAGTCTCTGGTATCCAGAGCAGATTATTGTGATGTCATAATGCCTCATTCCACCAGTGCCTAAGAGCCAATCACATCAGTGATGTCACAATGGCTTCATTATCCTTGGCTCACATAAGAATCAGAGTATGAATGGCCACAACCACTGACCCACAAGCTTTGCTCTGAAGAATGCTGGTGTAGAAGGACTGAGGTTGAAATAGACACTAGAAAATGACAAGCAAGCAGGCTGGCAGCTAAACACTGAAGCACAGGACTTCAGCACCTACATGCACTGAAGGCTTGCCAGAGATATATGCCTAGGTCCGTTCATTCTGCTCTGTGTCACTTGACACAGTGGAGGAGAAATGGGAGATGCTGGGCCTTCGAGGAAGGGAGAGGGTGGAGGAGATTGTTGATCTGTGAGTAGGGGGTGGGGATTCTGGAGTGATAAGATGTGGGGGAGTGGGAGGTGTTTCCTGCCAAATGCATTGCCCTTGCAGTCCTACTTATCAACTCCACTCACCATGGCTGGGAGCAGCATTCAGTCACTGAATAGGTATTGTACATTGTCCATTTAAAATGATATTTGGATTTGACTTGCTAAAAATGAGCTAAACCGCACTTCCACTATGTGTCACCCAGAATCCTCTGTCCTAAAGATGAAAGCAAATAATTCTTTCAGATTTGAGGTGGTCTGTGTTTCCATCTAATACAGAGAACAATTATCACTAAAAACAAATGTAGCTCAGCCTTTTCATCGAGGATTAGGAAATATTTTCCTATTCTGGACACTTACTTGGGCTAGATCGATTTTTTAAAATTTATTTTATTCATTTATATTCCACTTTAAACCAAAGGGGTTACAATAAAACATACATAATTTAAATAAACTCATCTACATAAAAGGAAAAAAATCTATAAAATCATAAAAGAATAAGTCGTCATTATCACAAAAATACATTTCAAGTGTGGATAATGTTCTCATAAAACTTATGGTTTATTTAATTTAATATTCTGCCTTTGGTAATTAGACAAGCATAAACTACTTTTCAAAAATGCCTTTACAAAGAAATAAGTTTTAAACCTTTTTTTAAATTGCTGCGTATTAGTACATAAACTTAGATGGCCTGGAAGATTATTCCCCATTTCAGGCCCTGCCATCGAAAATAAGTTCCAACTTAATTATATGCAGTTGCAGATGGCATCGACTCTTCGGTTGATATAAATCCAAAGCTGTAGAAAAATATACTGTATACACTCAAATATAAACCTAGATTCATATTTCAGTCTTATTACTTATCATTTCTTCAGTGCTGCTAAGCATATGCAGAACTGAACATTAAGCTTGTAAGAGACCATCCCTGCTCAATAGAGCTTACAATCTAATTAAAACAGACAAACAAGAGTTAGGGAAGGATAAAACAGACATGGACCCATTGCAGGCTTCTCCCCAGGACTATCTTAAGCCAGAGCATGGCCAATCCTCTTATTAGCAGTATCACTACTCAAAATGGCTGATGTGAGTTTCCACAGTAATCTCACGAGACCAAGTTTTCTTTAAAATTTGATTAAACGCTTATACAGGTTTCTAAGCGATTTACAATTAAAATATATAAGTCATACAGAACTAAGACGAGACGACCACTGACAGGAACAGAAGGGAAGAAGGGTAGAACTACCAACGTAATAGAAAGGAACCAGATAAGGTTGATATTGGCCTGAAAAGGCTGAGTTGTCAATGGGGAGAAGTTGATGAAATCTGGAGAGGAGCCGTATATTTGGGCTAACTTTAGCTCTCAGTTTATATTTGAATCAACCTTTTTTCACACTTTGTTGGGGGGGGGGGGGAGGAAGGTTGCCTCAGTTTATATTGAAGTATTCACATAGACCCTTCAATATTGCATCCTAAGGGTTGTTTTGTCTTGAAATTAGTCTTAATTTCTACTGGATAGCTTTCCACAGAGAAACAAAGACTAAACCACAACCACACCTAAAAAGGGGTTTTGTCATTTGTGATGCAATTTTGGGAAGCCAGATGACTTGGATTTCATCTTGTCCCTCTTTCTGTTCTGTTCAGTTATCAGATTGGGAACGACCCTGCGGACTGGCTGGTTATTAACTCAGAAACTGGACTCATAACTGGAAGAGGGAACCTGGATCGGGAGTCACACTTTGTGAAGAATAGTACATACAGGGCCATAATCAAGGCTGTGGATAACGGTACATACCCTGCAGATGCAAAAACGGCTCCCTTCACCCACTTTCTGTCTTTCAGGATTAGGCATAGAAACATGACAGCAGATAAAGGCCAAATGGCCCATCTAGTCTGCCCATCCACAGTAACCATTATCTCTTTCTCTCTATGAGTGATCCCACGTGCATAAAGCAGAATCAGGCTGAATGGTCTAACCAAAGCTTGCAAAGTGGGAGATGGGAGGCAAAGTCAGGTGCTGATGCCTAGCCTCATTCACCAAGGTTTTTCTCTTTGTTGTGTGTGTGTGTGTGTGTGGGGGGGTAGTTTCCTGAATTGAGTTCATCATGCAAGTCCCTCAAACTTACAGTCTGGTACCCGGTGCCTGGCAATTTTAATTTTAAATAAAAATCAGCAGAATATGTGGTGATGAACATGTAAAACCTTATATTATCTTCTAAATTGCAAGAATTCCCTCTGATAAGTTAAAGATCTTTTAGAGTAGGCCTTGGCTGCTCTTCCCCGCAAGAGGCAGATGCAGTATACCTTTGGGCTTCTGGAGTTTAGTTTTGTGGGACTAAACTCTCTAGTAAAGGTACAAGATCCTTCATCTAAAATTCTATAAACCGAAAAGCTCCAAAACATTTTTTTAGCATTGTTGCATTATTAATTTGTACAAAAAAGTTAACTTTTAGCATCAAAAGTGAAACCTGACCCCAAAGTCACTTTAAAAACTTCATTCTACGCTGATAATAGTTTATTTTTTTCATCTGTGAGAAGTAAGCTAGCCCCACCAGGACACTCGGGGGAAACAGAACTTATTTTTCTCTCTTGCAACAAAGGGTGTCGTACATACAAAGTAGACGCACAAAGTGACTGTAATTATGCATTATATAGTTAGTTACATATTTCTGGTTCCCATTAGTTAGGGCAGTGGCAGTTCACAATCTATCAAATCTCACCTCCTGTACTTCCGTTTTCCACATATCTGTTTATTTTTCCTGACCCCCAGCTTTATTTACCTCTTCACATGCCCAGTCCTTTCGTCACTTGCTCATCCCTCCAGCTACATTTTCATGTCCTTCAATTTATTATTTTAGCAAAGCCTACATTCTCTAATGCTAACGCAGCATGTCCCAGTACTGGCTTGAAGCAATGAGCTCACAGGTAGTTACCAATACCTACTGTTTCTATATGTATTTGCATCGTGCAATAATTAACACCATACAAAATGTTAGCAAAAATATATTGGCATATACTCTCTAACATACAAGTTATGTCTTTTTATGTTTCTCATATTACCTCACACCGGAGTACCTCTGCTGTATTACCGCTGGCCACAGTGATTCATATTCATTGCCTGCTGCGGCCCTGCACGCTTCTCTCTGTCGGATCCAGCCAGGAAGGCTGTCACAAGGCAGGAGGTGGCAGCTTGCAAGGCTGCAGCAGGTGATGAATTTGAATTGCTACAGCCACTGGTGACACTTCCAAAAGCCCCCCAATTCTAAAATCCAAAATATCTCTGGTCCCGAGCATTTTGGATAAAGGATCTTGTACCTGTACCTTGAATTGGGGTTCTGGAACTTATCCTGCTAAAGCGCAGATGGCTGATATTAAAAGACAATTGGTGCCCCCCCCCCCCCCAGAGAACAGATAGTGTTCAACTAAAAGACAATTGGTGCCCCCCCAAGAGAACAGATAGTGTTCAGCTAAAAGACAATTGGTGCCCCCCCAAGAGAACAGATAGTGTTCAACTAAAAGATAATTGGTGCCCCCCCAAGAGAACAGATAGTGTTCAACTAAAAGACAATTGGTGCCCCCCCATCCTCCGAGAACAGATAGTGTTCAACAATCAACAGCTTCTATGCTGGCTTATAATTAATTGTACTGTAAGTAAAACCAGAGAAAATTAAGGGAGCTAAAGCTCACATGGCCATCCATGCCCTCTACAACCCCTTCCTGTCTCTTATAGATCCTATGTGTTTGTCCCATGTTTTTTTAAATTCATATTTAGTCTGTTTCCATCACCATCACAGGGAGGGCCATTCCACGCATCCACCACTCTCTCCATAAAGAATTTCCTTAGATTACTCCCGAGTCTGCTATATCTCTCCCTATCATATCTCCCCTCTCCCGCCTTTTCTCCAAAGTATACAGATTGAGATCTTTAAGTCTGTCCCCATATGCCTTATGATGAATACCACATACCATTTTAGTAGCCTTCCTCTGGACCGACTCCATCATTTTTATATCTTTTTTGAAGGTGCGGCCACCAGAATTATACACAATATTATAAATGAGGTCTCACCGAAGTCTTATACAGGGACATCAATACCTCCTTTTTCCTACTGGCTATATCTCTCCCTATGCAACCTAAAATCCTTCTAGCTTTCACCATCACTTTTTCAACCTGTTTGGCTGGAATCTGGGTTAATCTCCACTTCGTCCTATGCCCCCTTATTACAGAGTTTCCTTTCAGTTGAATGAGACTTGCTTCCTGTGCATTACTCATATGCCACAGAGGTATTTAAATATCTCAGGCTCATACCCCCCTCTCCTACCTTTTTAAATTGAGATCTTTAAGTCTGTCCCCATACACTTTTTAAAATCAGGTACTCAAGTATTTCCCTATCTGTCCCAGTGGGCTCATAATCTAACTTTTTCCTGCTAGCCATTCCTCTCCCTGTGCACTTGAGCATCCTTTTGGCTTTTAACATTGCCAAACAGTTGAAGTAGTGTGTCTAGATTTCCAGAAAGCTTTCAATAAAGTTCCCCATGAGAAACTCCTGAGAACTAAAAGGTCATGGTATAGGAGGCAACGTTCTATTGTGGATTAGGAACTGGCTACTAGACTAAGACCAAAGAGGGTAGGGTTAAATGTCCATTTTCCTCAATGGAGGAGGGTGACTAGTGGAATGCCACAGGGATCAGTGCTACATAACATATTTATAAATGATCTGGAAATTGGAATGACGAGCACTATTCAAAGTGGCTAAAACATATGCAAACTGTTGAGAAATTGGAAAACTGAGCATTCAAATGGCAGGTGGAATTTAATGTAGCGAAATGCAAAGTGATGCACATTGGTAAGAAGAACGAAATCAGTTCCCAGATGCTAGGGTCCACCTTGGGAGTCAGCACCCAAGAAAAAGATCTGGGTGTCATTGTAGACACTATACTGAAATCTTCTGTCCAATGTGCGGCAGCAGCCAAAAAAGCAAACAGGATGCTAGAAATGATTAGGAAAGGGATGGTAAGACAGAAGATATTATAATGCCTCTATTGCCTTGAATATTGCATTCAATTCTGGTTGTCTTATCTCAAAAAGGTTAAAAGAAGAGCGACCAAAATGGTCAAAGGAGATGGAAGTCTACTTAAATGAGGAAAAGTTAAGAAGTTAGGTCTCTTCAGCATGGAAAAGAGATAGCTGAGGGGACTTATGATTAAGGTCTACAAAATCCTGAGTGGTGTAGAACAAATCGAGTTTTCACCTTTTTAAAAATTACAAAGACTAGGGGACACTCAATGAAGTTACAAGGAAATACACTTAAAACAAATAGGAGGAACCTTTTTTTCATTGAACAAATAATTAAGCTATGGAACTCATTGCCAGAGATGTTGTAACAGCGGTTAGTGTAGTTGGGTTTAAAATAAGGTTTAGACAAGTTCTTGAAGAAAAAGTCCATAGTCTGTTTTTAGAAGCCACTGCTTGCCCTGGGATTGCCTCACTTCGGTTGTTGGAAAAATAATGGAAGTATTGCTGAAAGAAAGGATAGTGAACTTCCTAGAATCTAATGGGTTACAGGATCCAAGGCAACATGGCTTTACTAAAAGTCAATCGTGCCAGATGAACCTGATTGACTTTTTTTATTGGGTGACCAGAGAACTGGATCAAAGACATATGCTAGAGGTCATTTACTTAGATTTCAGCAAAGACTTTGACACGGATCCTCATAGGAGGCTCTTGAACAAACTTGAAGGGCTAAAGTTAGGACCCAAAGTGGTGAACTGGATTAGAAACTGGTTGTTGGAAAGATGCTAGAAGGTGGGGGGTTAATGGAAGATGCTCGGAGGAAGGAAAGGTGAGTAGTGGAGTCCCTCAGGGTTCGGTGCTGGGGTCGATCCTGTTCAATATGTTTGTGAGTGACATTGCTAAAGGGATAGAAGGAACGGTTGCCTTTTTAAAGATGATACCAAGATTTGTAACAGAGTAGACACCGAAGAGGGAGTGGAAAATATGAAAAAGGATCTGCAAAAGTTAGAGGAATGGTTTAATGCTTGGCAACTAAAATTCAATGCAAAGAAATGCATTTGGGGATTAATAATCGGAAGGAACCGTATATGCTGGGAGGAGAGAAACTGATATGCACGGACGGGGAGAGGGACCTTGGGGTGATAGTGTCCGAAGATCTAAAGGCGAAAAAACAGTGTGACAAGGCAGTGGCTGCTGCCAGAAGGATGCTGGGCTGTATAAAGAGAGGCGTAGTCAGTAGAAGGAAGAAGGTGTTGATGCCCCTGTACAGGTCATTGGTAAGGCCCCACTTGGAGTATTGTGTTCAGTTTTGGAGGCTGTATCTGGCGAAGGACGTAAGAAGACTTGAGGCGGTCCAGAGGAGGGCGACGAAAATGATAGGAGGCTTGCGCCAGAAAACGTATGAGGAGAGACTGGAAGCCCTGAATATGTTTACCCTAGAGGAAAGGAGAGACAGGGGAGATATGATTCAGACGTTCAAATACTTGAAGGGTATTAACGTAGAACCAAATCTTTTCCAGAGAAAGGAAAATGGTAAAAGCAGAGGACATAATTTGAGGCTGAGGGGTGGTAGACTTGAGAGCAATATAAGGAAATTCTTCTTTACAGAGAGGGTGGTGGATGCCTGGAATGCACTCCCGAGAGAGGTGGTGGAGAGGAAAACGATGACTGAGTTCAAAGAAGCGTGGAATGAACACAGAGGATCTAGAATCCAAAAATAATAGTAAATATTGAACTAAGGCCAGTACTGGGCAGACTTGCACGGTCTGCATCTGTATATGGCCTTTTGGTTGAGGATGGGCTGGGGAGGGCTTCAATGGCTGGAGCGAGCTTTGACGGAGACTTCAGTAGTTGGAACCTAAGCACAGTACTGGGCAGAGCTTGGATTCTTGCCCAGAAATAGCTAAAAAGAAAAAAAAATTGAATCAGGTTGAGCAGACTTGGATGGACCATTTGGGTCTTTATCTGCCATCATCTACTATGTTAACATAGAATGTTGCTACTCTTTGGGTTTCTGCCAAATATTTGTGACCTGGATTGGCCACTGTTGGAAACAGGAAGCTGGATTAAATGGGCCATTGGTCTGACCAAGTATGGCAATTCTTATGTTCTTATGGAATTTGGCAACTAAGATTTAATGCTAAGAAATGCAGGGTCTTGCATTTGGGCTGCAAAGCACAAGGGAATGGTACAGGTTAGGGAGGGAAAAATTTTGTGCACAAAAGAGGAGCAGGACTAGTTGTGATGATCTTAAGATGATGAAACAAGTAGAAAATATAATGGTGAAAGCTACAAGGATGCTTGAGTGCTTAGGGAGAGGGAGGGCCCTTAGGAGAAAGAGAAGAAATAATGCTTCAGTTAGAACAGGGGTGTCAAAGTCCCTCCTCGAGGGCCGCAATCCAGTCAGATTTTCAGGATTTCCCCAATGAATATGCCTGAGATCTATTTGCATGCACTGCTTTCATTGTATGCTAATAGATCTCATGCATATTCATTGGGGAAATCCTGAAAACCCAACTGGATGCGGCCCTCGAGGAGGGACTTTGACACCCCTGAGTTAAAATATTGTATAAAATTCTAGAGACAACACATTCAAAAAGATATAAACAGGATGAAGTCAGTCCAGAGGAAGGCTACTAAAGTGGTGCGTGGTCTTCGTCATATAACATATCGCAACAGATCTAAAGATCTATCTATCTGTATACACACATACTTTGGAAGAAAGGTGAGACAGGGGGGACATGCTAGAAACATTTACCATATTTTTCACTCTATAAGAAGCACTTTTTCCACCCCCAAAAAGGGGGTGGAAATAAGGGTGCAT
This sequence comes from Geotrypetes seraphini, assembly GCF_902459505.1. Classification (NCBI taxonomy): domain Eukaryota; kingdom Metazoa; phylum Chordata; class Amphibia; order Gymnophiona; family Dermophiidae; genus Geotrypetes; species Geotrypetes seraphini. Next base: position 6,240,933 of record NC_047087.1, on the reverse strand, counting down.
CTATGGAGCGAATACCCCCCCATAGGCAGCTCCCCCCAGTACCTTTTCTTTTGAAGTCCACTGGAGCTTTCCCTGCTCCTTCCTGTCTCCCTCGCCGGATGGCTCTTCATCAGTTTGGGCAGAGCAGCGCAGAAGGCAGGTGCATGCTTTTCGTGTTCCTGCCTGGTCCAGTGCTGCTCCCCAATTGGCTGCAGTCAGTTCTTGCGACTTGTGAGAACTGACTACAGCCTATCGGGGAGTGGTGCCAGACTAGGCAGGAACACGAACAGCACGCGCCTGCCTTCTGCGCCGCTCTACCTGAACAGAAGAAGAGCCATCCAGTGAGGGAGACAAGCAGGAGCAGAGAAAGCTCCAAAGGACTTCAAAAAAGGTACCGGGGATGGGGGGCTGTCTGCCTGTGCTGCCTATGGGAGGGGGGGTGCCTACGTTGCCTACAGGTTTTTCGCTTTATAAGACCCTGTCCCAGCCTACCAATAGACCACCAGAAGGGGTACAGGGCAGGGTGTGGAAATTTTTCCTCCTCTACAGGTGGGTGCGTCTTATGGTCAGGTACATCTTATAGAGCGAAAAATACAGTAAATACCTATGGCACAAATGCATAAACGCAGAGCCTTTTTTCAGTTGTGAGATGAGGAGTGACCTAGTGGTAGAGCTGCTGCTTCAGCACCCAGAGGTTGTGGGATCAAATCCCAACGCTGCTCCTTGTGACCCTAGGCAAGTCGCTTCACCTTCCATTGCCCCAGTTATAAAATAAGTATTTTGCATGGTCTCTGTCCCATATATGGACATTCAGTTGAGGATGGGCTGGGATGGTTAAGATGGGTTAGAATGAGCTTTGACGTAGATTCCAGCAGATAGAACTTAACCACACTATCGGGCAGGGCTCTGGGTTTCTGGCCCAGAAATATCGAAGAAAAAGGACTATTTAAATTAAATGATTAATTTATGGAGCATGTATGGTTGGGCAGACTGGATGGACCATTCAGGTCTTTATCCGCCAATACTCCTATATGTAAACCGCTTTGAGTGTGGTTGTGTAAGTACAAAAAGGTGGTATACAAGTCCCAATCCCTTCCCTTCCTTAAGTGGGGAGAAGCCTTTCCTGCTTGCTTAAATCACACTGAACATGGACTCCTTCATTTTGAATATGTAGCAATGCCTTCCTTCAAGGCCTACCAAGATGGTAGTAATGTTCTATATCATAAAATGGTGAATGTTCTTTCTAGCTGCTCTTGGCCTACCAGGTTCTGCTGTATTTGATGGAATAAGAAAGCTTCCTTTCAGTCGTTAAAGTTGTGTTTATCTGCATGAAAGGTTCACCACCTGCCACTGGAACAGGGACACTTGAGCTGCAACTTCTTGATGTGAATGACAATGGGCCAGAGCCAGAGCCTCGGAGCTTTGAGATCTGTAGCCAGGATCCGATACCTCAAATATTAGACATTGTAGACAAAGATCTACCACCAAACACTTCACCATTTAAGGTACAGCTCAAGTATGGATCCGAAGCTAACTGGACAGCGGAGATGTATGGGACATGTAAGTAACTGAATGGGAGGAGGGAGGCAGCATTCAGTAAACTTTGACCTGGCTCTTCTCTTGCATCATAAGCTTGGCCTCTTGGAATGCTCTTGCAGTCAGAAACCCCACTCTGAGATATGTGAAGGTTCCTTCGTTTGCTCATTGCCAGAAGGAGCAACTTTGTCATGTCCTGTGCTTCCATGTTGGTCCCTTGTACACAATTTGCAGTCCATTTTATTTACCTAAATGTGCTAACTTTTTACACGTTTAAGAGCATTTCATGATAGGCACATTACCAGATTGTGTCTAGCCATTTCTTCCTATGCCAGTGTGATCCACCTTTGGGGTCTTCAAGAGCTATACAGAGCACAATAGAGACCAGCATGCTGCCATTCAGATTGGAGGCAGGAGCTTTTAAAGGCTTGATTTAGCACATTCAAAGTACATTGTTAAATTCTATAAAAGTGGTATTCATCCTGGATGTATCGATATGTTTAATTATAGTAGCCCATCACAAATGATAGAAGAACACTTGCACCGGACCTCTCTCAACTGTTATGCAGGGCAGATAAGCGTGCGTGTGAGGTAACTCACGTGTATCTTCCAAAAGTAAAAGCACATGTATGGTTGGAGGATGCATATATTTACACCTACTAAAGCTGCTTAATCTTCAGAAGACTGGTTTTAATTAGAGAATGACTATTTTCCAGTTCCTGCGAGTTCTTTTCCTGCCCCTGCCCCATTCCTGCAAGCTCCGTCCTCATCTGCACACGCCTCAAACACTTTAAAATCATAAGTGTTCGAGGCTTGTGCAGTTAAGATAGAGCTTACAGAAATGGGACAGGGACAGCAAGAAAACTTGTGGAGACAGGACAGGGAAATTGAGTTCTTGTGAGGATGGGGACAAATTTTGTCCCCGTGTCATTCTCTTGTTTTAATTGCCTGAAACATATGGAAAACTGCAGTTCTTCATCCTCCATGAGTGAATCATTTTGATTGTATTTTCTGATCCCTTAAGGTTCTCAAATGCAATTTTTGATGGGAAACTAGGGAAAATATCAATGCCTATTTGCTTTTTTTAAGCATGTGTACGAGTAACAATGACCACCACACAATTAGCCAATGCTATAGATTTACTTTCTGTGCTTTAACATCGATGTTTCATTCTTCTGTAGCATTAGAGTTGAGGCCCATAAAAGAACTCAGATCAGGGAGCCACCAGGTGTTCATCGCGTTGACAGACAACCAGGAGAAAACCCAGATGACCACTCTCCAAGCCCGTGTGTGTGACTGTACTGGAAATGATGTAAGCTGTGAGGAGAAGGCTTTCGTTGCTGGGGGCTTGGGAATCCCAGCTATTCTGGGAATTCTGGGCGGCATCCTAGCACTGCTGAGTGAGTACCCCTTCTATTCCCAGTAAACATGTGGGAAGGTCCTGAGAACTTAGCTCTGGTTGTAATTCTGTCTTATGAAAAATTTGCTATGAAGAGTTACCTAAAGCTGGTAGTAAAGAATTCGCTCTAAAGTGCTACTATAAAATAGAGGCTGACCTGAAACTGCTTTTTTCAGAATTGGCCAAAATTGAAATTGTAGCTGGTTTTGACTAAGGGCAAAACTGAAAACTAAAATGTGGTTGTGTGAATGTGAACCAAAGAGGCCCACTGGAGACTGTCAGAGCTTGCAGTCAACAGCTCTCTGCTAAACCCTCCAGTCACAGGCGGGAGATCCATTTTAACAACGCTTCTCATGAAGTCTGGCACGTTTAGGTTCCCAGGTCGATGCAGAGGAGACGGCCAGGCGATATTCAAAACAATTAAATGACTTAATTAAATTGCTCATCATTGTGTTGACTTGTGGGTATTCCAGGGGCAGAGTTGGCACTTATGTGGTTAAGTGCTGAATTTCAGCCTTTTACTGCATAAGATGTGACTGGGCCACATAAATAACAGTCCTGTGTTTTGTTGTTGTTGTTGGTTTTTTTTTGGGGGGGGGGTCGCTTATGCGGTCAAGAGGTGAATATTGCATTTAACCACAAAGGCTTTAGCAGCCATTCTAAAACCAGATATTCATGCCAGTGCCCTGGCCCAGTGTCATGGCCTGGCATTGAGTATCCGGAAATTCAGCTGGTGGTAGACACTTACTGCAGCCTGCTGAATATCGGCCAGATTATGACCTGCTTTTTATGCTTGCCCAAGTAACAAGAGAAAGCAGCATTGAGATGTTTCCTAGTTTGTATTTAGTTAAAGGGCAAGTGCTGTATTTGTATAATCCTACTATAATAATAGGGTAAAGACCTACACTGTGGGCATGACATCAGCCCGACACACAATCTAGAATAAATAAGCACATTCGTGTCGCTGAATGTGGGACTACATGTGCTGAAAAATTAGTCAAGAGCAATACATTTCTCAAATTTATAAACATCATTTCATTGTATTATCACATCCCTACTAACACTATAAGCTGACCAGTACTTGTGCTTGAAAACAATCACTGCAAGTTCCTTTTTCATAGAATCTAGCTCTAACAGATCCTGGAAACTTATTTAGAATCACCCAAATAGTATCCAAGATAGAATATCTATAATTATTTAAATAATGAAAGACTATATTTGACCTCCACAGATCTGGACTTCAGCTAATGAAACCTGAAACTAACAAGCCACTGTGCTTTCTACAGTGGGTGAATTTGTGGCACATTTGGAGTAACAGCTGTTATATCTCCAAATAGGTTCATTCCTAAGGAGCTTATCATGCCAGATTTTTAGACTTATAGACTTTATAGACCAGTGAATGACAAATAGTCAATAAAAACCACCAGAGAAAGTCACCAGGAAAATAAGTGACTATATAAGGTGTGCAATTAACAGCTGAGGTCTTTTCCTCCTTTAATGAATAAAATTAAGAATTCAAATTGCTATTGTTTACTTAGGCAGTCTTGCAAGATTGCCACTAGAGACCATGGCAGCCTCTATTTTAAAAATATCATACAGTATATACTCGAATATAAGTCAATCCGAATATAAGTCGAAGCCCCTATTCCCCCCTCCCTCCAAAAAGGAGGAAAAATGGTTGACTTGAATATAAGAGGGTGGCTTAATATTCAAGTGCCCTTCCCTGCTAGGCTCTGCCCCCAGCCCCCTTCCCTCCCAGGCTCTGCACCCAGCACCCCTCATTGCCCTGTACCATCTCCTTCTCTCCCGATGCCTTGCAGGCCTGCCATGGCATCCCCTGTCTCCTGTCCTAGCCAAATCCAACCCCCCCTACCCGCCCACCCCCCTGACTCCTCAGTGGCCTCGCAGTGGGTGGGACAGGAGGAATCCCTCCTGTGCCTGCCGAAATTGATTACCATACCTCCCTCCCACCTCCTTCACATACCTTTTGGATCCCTGGTAGCCAGCTGGTGCACGGAGCAGGAGCAATCTTCCTGCCCTCTTGCACAGTTTGAGGCCACTGACTCATTAGCTGCAGTGCTCTATGTACCAACTGGCTACCAGGGACCCGAAAGGTACGTGGGGGAAGATGTGTGGTGGGCAATTTTGGCAGGCACAGGAGGCAAAAGGGATTCCTCCTATCCACTGTGAGGCTGCCGGGGAGGCGGGGTTTTTTGGATTCGGCCGGGAGATGAGGGAATCTCTCATGTCCCAGCCCACTGCTAGACCACCGGATCTTGCAGCGGGCCCTGTGAAGGCCTGCAGTAGGTCGGGGGGGGGGGGGGGGGGCAGGTAGGTAATGGCCTGAATATAAGCCGAGACCACTATTTTTGGTCTGGTTTTTTTTTTTGGCCCAAAAATCTCGGCTTAAATTTCAGTATATACGATAACTTCATGTTACAAAGCATTTCATGAGCCTTGTGCTCTAGACTGAGAACATACGGAGTATTTTGTTAGAAATTCAGAGATGATGTGGTTTTTATCCATGAGACAGCTCCAGTAAATAGTATCTCCTTCCTGTATATTACAACAAAGAACACACTACCAATTGGCTGAGATTTGAGGAAGGAATTCAAGAGAGCAGTTCCAGTGCTAGAGAAGGGTGGCATCTACATTTTTAGATTTGCTCGTAAATAGAAAATGCTTTAAATCGTGTTTAGTGTTAGATTTAAAAAAAAAAAAAAAAAATACTGTTTTTGATTGTTACATTGTCGTTTTTTTTAAATGAGAAAACGGGAGATTAATCTTAAATTTAAATGGTGAAAGATAAGCTAGGACTGAATGGAATACATATTTTGTGACTAGGGGAATTCAAGTAGGGCCTAACTGTGATCAGAACTAGAGCCTGCTTTTGTGGGTTCATATTTTACATTCCATGACAGAAATGAACTTGACATGTACAGTCTGAATGAATGCTTATAAAGGGTTTTTACTATGTCAGAATGGATATAAAATCCCTCCCCTCCCCCCAACCAGGCAGGAGTCTGGTCTCTGTGGGAGAAAATGAAGTTGTTCTGAAACTTGAACTGTATAATACACCCCACCTTGCAAGATGGAGGACTGTGTAGCTGAGCAGGGCAGTATCGCCTGACTAACGGGGATTTCTTCTCGTAGTTCTCCTCCTGCTGCTCCTGTTACTTGTCAGGCGAAGAAAGGTGGTGAAGGAGCCTTTGCTGCCCCCTGAGGATGAGATGCGAGACAATGTGTATTATTATGATGAGGAAGGAGGAGGAGAAGAAGACCAGGTGAGTAAAAGGATAGAGAAAAATGAAGGCAGATGAAGACCATATGGCCTATAGTCTGCCAAACCATACCCTCCACTATCCCTCCTCTCCCTTCAGTTCGAATGTATATGTCCAAGCCATCTTGAATTCAGATACTTCCAGAAAATGGTCCGTTTAGTTGTAGCAGGGTATAATCCACAAAGGTCACTGAGATCTAGAAGGTTGAATTTGCAATCAACAGCCATAGTTAACATTGCTGGTTAAATGGATTACTAGGCAAGGGAAAAAGGGGGGAGGGGGGCTGCTCTCTGTGAAGCATATAAGAGCATCTACCTAGAAAGGAACAAAAAACACAACCCCCACCTGATTTGGATTAAATGTGATCCTACAATGTAGGACTAGTTTGTTTAATTTGGGAGGGAGAGTGAATAGGAGGTAGGCAGGCAGATGGTGCCAAATTTCCCCCACTCCCACTGGCAGTTTTCCCTTTCCTCCTTTTCACCGCTGTCCCGTTTTCCTTCATCATATTCCTCCTCTTCCAGAGTCCTGCCACCCCCCTCTCCTCTCACTTGGCTAATCCCAACATCTCAATCTTGAATTCAAAGTACATCTGCAACAACCTGAAATTCAGTAGGGGGTCTTCAAGCTACATGAATATCGTCCACATCCCCTCTTTTGCCTAGAAAAAAATTGAGAGAGTGGAACTGAATTTTTTGCTGCTGCCACTGGAGAACATGATGCTAACCTAAGAATAGCCTTACTGGGTCAGACTATCTAGCCCAGTAGCCCATCCTCACGGTGGCCAATCAGGTCTCTAGTACCTGACAAAACCCCCCAAGGTAGCAACGTTCCATGCTACCGACCCCAGTAGTGTAGGTACTCTCTTCCAGCTCCCCTGGTCTAGGTACTCTTTGAGGGGATATTGTCCTCATCCCCACACACTCCTTCCAGCCTTCACCCAAATCTATAAGCAATGAAGCATTGGCAGCTGGGAGGAGCAACTGATCTTTTTCTACCATCATCTGCTATGTTCTCTCTCAAGAACAGTGTCTCTAAATGGATTAGCTTTGCACTTACCATGAGTATCTGAGTACAATTGATTGATTGATCTCAATCTCAGATTTACTGCTAACATTTGTTGTTCTACTTTTATCATATCAGTGTTGATAAGTTAATGTTGTACAACAGTTTCCATGATTAGTATAAGAATGAGGGTTTCCAAACAAATGGGAAAATTGAGAAGTTACAGGGAAACTTTCCACTGCTGCCGCCGTTCACCTGCAGGAGCTCAGCATACTGATTAGATGAGTGTCTAAGACTGGCTGAAAAGGATAACCTGAACTCTCACTTCGGACTTTGACTAATAAAGGAACTGACTGAGATAAATGGGGGGCTTGTGTCAGAAAATCCAGTTTTGGAAGCTTTTTCAAATGTTATGGTAAAATTGTTTCACTTCCGCCTTTCAGGATTATGACCTGAGTCAGCTGCACAGAGGCCTGGATGCGCGGCCTGAAGTTACCCGGAATGATGTTATACCTACCCTCATGCCTGCTCCGCAGTATCGTCCTCGCCCAGCCAATCCTGATGAGATTGGCAACTTCATTGATGAGGTAGGAAGAGATGTGGCCATTTTGGACATTCAAGTCAGAGTGGTTTACAATAAAAACATAAAAAGGAAATTAAAAGCAGAACTCTGTTACAGGAAAAAGTCATAAGTCAGACCAATAGTCCATCAAGCCCAGTAGCCCGTTCTCACGGTGGCCAATCCAGGTCCCTAGTACCTGGCCCAAACCCAAGGACTAGCAATAATCCATGCTACTGATCTAGGGCAAGCAGTGGCTCCTCCCATGTCTTTCTCAATAACAGACTATGGACTTTTTCTCCAGGAACTTGTCCAAACCTTTCTTAAATCCAGCTACGCTATCCGCTCTTACCACAACCTCTGGCAACGTGGTCCAGAGCTTAACTATTTCCTCCTCTTGGTTTTAAAAGTATTTCCCTGTAACTTCATTGAATGTCCTCCAGTCTACCCCACCCACAGCCTAACATAGCCCTCAAGGAACCCTTATCAGAATCTGCATTACAAGCATGGAGTTTCCTTCAATCATATTTTTCTGAGAGAGAATGACTTCTACTGCCTGCCCTTTCCACTTCAAGGACATGCGACATGCTCACTCCAGCCCAAACCATGATTCTGTGCAAAAGTTCAAATTATGGCCTCCAGAGTATTATACATAGGTCATCTGAGATGTAGGAGGCCCTGAAGATGGGCCTCTTTGTTCTGAGTCCACTTGGTACTGAATTTGTTCAATTGATTAAGTTAAAGCAGTATCAAAATCTCTGAGGGTTGCTCCCTTAGTTGAGCTTGCTTTCACTCGGCCAGTCTTTGCTCTATCACATATTAGTAGAAGACTGCTTCAGGATAATTCACTTATTCAGCCCAGCATGTCTTAGGTTCAGAGGTTTGTTTTAATAGGCCTGATCCAATTCCTCTTCTTCCCCTCTAGAACCTCAAGGCAGCAGACAATGACCCCACAGCTCCACCGTATGACTCTCTGCTGGTATTTGACTATGAAGGGAGTGGCTCTGAGGCCGCATCTCTTAGCTCTCTGAATTCTTCCAGCTCAGATGGAGACCAGGACTATGACCGTCTGAATGCCTGGGGCCCCCGCTTCAAGAAACTGGCAGACATGTACGGAGGGGAGGAGGATTAAAGCACTGTCGCCACCACTCTAAAAATAATCTCCTTATTGGTTTGGGAAGCTGCTGGAATGTTCTTCAGTCCTGGCTCTTCCTTTGCTGTAGTAGTTGAATGTGTAACATTTTCTTCTGGGTATTTTTCTTAATTTCACCGTGAACCTAACTAGCCTGAATTCCAGCAACAACTTTACTAGCTGACTTCTAGATTGACTTTGTTATTGACACTGCTCAGTGAAAACAGATTTTGTGAGCTACAACCATGAACTACTGGGTAGTAATAAAGAGGTGGGGGAGGAACCCCGGGGCAGATCTAAGTAGAGAATGACACAGGGACAAATTTTTCCCCGTCCTTGCGGGAACTCGTTTTCTCATCCTGGCGAGTTCTTTTCCTGTCCCTGCCCCATTCCTGCAAACTCTGTCTTCAGCACGTGTTCGAGGCTTGTGCGGTTAAGTCAGAAATTACAGGAATGGGGCAAGGATGGGGAAAAATTTGTCCCTGTGTCATTCTCTAGACCTAAGTCACAGCCTTTTGTTTTGTCTGCCTATAGCATTTTGATATTTGCACTGTGCAAAAAACACCTTATAAGCCACAAATGTAAGACTTAAGGCAACGGTGTTTTATCACTGGTTCTCCCAAATGTTCCGATGACCAATTTGAGTAAAATTTCAAGGTTATCTCCTTTACAAATTCAGAGATATAGTCTAGTACCACAAACCACTCCATGTGGCTTTCAGATAGCTACACGGTTTACAGTTCAGTATTTGCCCAAGTTCCTCTGGAACTTTGTCTGCCTTCCATTACTGGGGATGTTTTGCAGATGGCGGTGGGTGCTGCTTGCAAGCAGGATTTGCCATTAGACTGGGGTGGTTATTCACGTGGAGGAGCTTTACCAAAGAGAATATTTGATGAGTATTTATCTGTGGAGAAGTATTTTGTATACACTCAAATGTAGTATTTATGTTTGTGCATAAAATACTCTAGCCATGTACTTAATAATGCAGGAAGCAGAGGCGATAACTTCCCTGTGACCCAGTGTCCAGCTGGCCAGACTTTTTTCTGTGCCAGTACTGAAAACCTACTTATGACGGTGAGTGACGTCCATGGCCTGTTCCCTCTGCAGGAATGAATTCTTCCTGTTCAATCCTTTTTTGATCCTTAAGCCTCAGGGAACTAGTCACCAGTTAGCTTGTGTGATCTGTGCCATTACTAATAATAAAACCCTTACCGCACATGAGCAGTTGACATGCCATGATCCCTGCCTCCGTGATTAGTAGCTCTGTGGCAGTGACAGGGTACGGTACTACAGAGTGCAGTGCGTGCGGCCTGTGGCAGTTTACAGCGTGTGTGGCGCTATCCTCATCTTCCTCCAGGCTCCCCGGACGCCTCTTCTCACTCCTGGACCAGCAGATGCAGCAGCCATGATCTCCTCAAGCAGCCGCGGAACATTTACTAGGCCGGTCCACTTCGATATTGTGAGTCGGACCGGCCTAGCAAAAGGCCTGAGGCTGCACGGCCTACCAGATGCTGAACAGGGGGAGCAGGTAAGGAAAAAAAATTACTTCAAAGTTACTGCTGCACAGGGGGAGCAGGAAGGTTGCTGCTAGACAGGGGGAGGTAAAAGGAAAGGAGAAGGGCTGCTGCTGGACAGGGGGAGCAGGGAAGTGGTGCTGCTGGACAGGGGGGAGGTAAAAGGAAGGGAGAAGGGCTACTGCTGGACAGGAGGAGCAGGCAAGGGGTGGTGGAGGGACAGCCGAGGAGAGACAGACAGTGGCCAAGGAGAGAGAGACAGACAGACAGACAGAAAGCGGCCAAGGAGAGAGAGAGAGAAAGACATACAGGCACACAGATCTATTCTAGCACCCATTAATGTAATGGGCTTAAAGATTAATGGTTTAATAAATGATATGGACCAACCAAGTACAGCGAGTGAAGCAGTCAGACTCCAATTCCCAGGGATTCCATGAAATGCACAGATTGGTTACTGGATGGGTGAATGGTGGTGTCTGTTGGGAGTAGTTCATAGTACCAAAGAGTGGGACTTTCTGTTGAAAGCCACAAGAAAATACGTATGCAAAGAACAGAACCAAACATTTGTATTGTAGGGAAAGTTTCAACTAAAGTGCCTATTGCTATTTTTCACTTTTGCTATTTTAAAAATTGAACAGGTGGGTTCAAAACTGTTAAATACAAACAGCTGTCTTCTAGATACATTTTAAAATTTTTATTTTCAAGGATCATAGCCAACATAAAGTATACCAATGAATGGTGTTTAGGGCAAATTTCACACATTCTGTAGCTTTCTATTAAGGCAGCATCTTTCTAATATGAACTTAGTTTTGAAAAAAATGCACTTAGGATCATTAGTTTAACCGGAAATAGATACCGCTCAGATATGCCAAGCTTAAACTGAAGGAGTTGAGATCACTTACTACTGGGCAGCTCTTTAAAGTGAAAGATAGTCTGACCTTACAAATGCCCTAAAAGAAAACAAAACCTTTCTCTCTGTAATAAACATATGGTGTATATTTTCAAGTTTGTATGAAATTTGTATCTTTGACATTGAAAAGTGTGGCCAGTGAGTCATTTTTAAAGATGGAATTTTATAAATTTTATTAAAGAAATTTGTTTAACAAGGGTCGCCTTGTCTGTTTCTGATGTGCACTTTTTGTCCTTCACCTTACCCTATAATATGTTCCTGGCTCCTGGTGCCATTAAAGGCAGTATTGTGGGGCTGGTCTCCAACAGCGTTAGGGTCACCTCTGCTCTGTGCATTTCTGGCCAAGAGTTAACCACCTGCCAGTGCAGGGGTGGACTGCGGGAGATGTGGGACCTCATTTACATAACGCAGTAAGGACAGAAAAATAGAGCCAGGTGTCAAAAAACATAGCTCAACGGTGTAGGGTAAGTTCAACTCTGGCCACAGGCAATTGGACTCTGAAGGAAGGTGTTGGTTTCTCCATCCAGTCTCAAGTTCAAAGGTAATTAGCTTATTTAAAACATTGTCATTTCATTCAATAGCGAGGAATAAAACATGGATAAAGATGACCCAGTTGATGCAGTGTTACTAGGGATTCCTTTTACGAAGGTGCGCTACGTTGCCGCGTGCGCTAGACCTTAACGCCAGCATTGAGCTGGCGTTAGTTCTAGAAGCTTAGCGTGCAGTAATTTCCTGCGTGTGCTAAAAACGCTAGCGCACCTTAATAAGAGGAGCCCTAGATGTTCAAAAAGCTTTTGACAAGATCCCTCTTGAGAGACTCCTGAGAACATTAAGTCATGGGATAGGAGGTAATGTTTGTTCTCATTAAAAGATAGAAAACAGAAGATAAGGTGAATTGTGGAATGCCCCAGGGATCTGTACTGGGACCAATGCTATTTAACATATTTAAAAATGATCTTGAATTGTGGGCTGATTTAGATAAATGGGAAAATACTCCATTATCGTGGTATGGACGTATTCAGAGTATAAAATTGATGGTGTTGCCAAAATTGCTCTATCTTTTTCAAGCTTTGCCTATTCCATAATCGGCGATTTTTTTTTCATGGGGTGGCTAGAAAAGTTTTTCAATATATTTTGAAGAGTCATCCACCACGGGTTCCGAGGAGCATGTTACATCAATTTTGGTCCCAGGGGGGTATGGCTATACCTTGTTTGCGGCGCTATTATGTGGCAGTTCAATTAAAGTCGTTTTTAGCTTGGTGTAAAGATAGATCAAAGAGTTGGGTTCGATCGGAAACCATTTTGGATTTTGAGGAGTTGTGTCGAGTGATGCCTTGGTTGCCAGTTGGGGAGGCTCGACAACTACTTAAAAGGGCTAATCCGTTTTTGCATCACACGTTTGTGGTATAGACTAGGGTTCGGACCCGCCTTTTTCGATCTAGGCTATATTTTCGTAGTACTCCATTGTGGGTGGCAGCGGGTTTTGCACCAGGAAGGATGGATACTCGCTTTCGGGTTTGGGCTCACAGGGTCTTATAGACTTGGGGGATTTTGTGGAAGATGGCATGTTGATATCGTTTACAGATTTGATGGAAGCTTATGATTTGGAGGAGGTGGATCATTTTCGGTATCGTCGGGTGGCGGACCTTTAGTCGCAAGGCTATTAGTGACCTTCGCTTGGAGGAGACCCTTATCGGGAATAGTGGTCAGGGGTGCATTTCTAGGTTTTACAAGGCTCTCATACAACACCAGCCCTCCGAGAATTAAGTTTATTGGTATTTGGGAGGGGCTCTTGCGACCGATTGGGCCAACTATAAATTGGGAGCCAGTGTTTATTCGATTGCTTATTGTCTCTATAGCTAGCTCTTTGGTGGAAAATGGATACAAGATACTGTACCAATGGAATCTTACACCCAAGTGACTTCATAGAATATACCCCCCAGGTATCCAATCTTTGCTGGAGAAATTGTGGTCAGCCGGGCACCTTTCTCCATATCTGGTGGGACTGTCCACAGGTTGTTCCCTATTGGGATATGGTTTTTGAATTATTGTCTGATATTTTCAATACCACTCTCATCGAAACATGGGTAGTGCTCTTTTATATCTTCCGTTAGCTATGTTACCTGTTAAAGCACATAAACTTGCATGTTTTATTTTTACTGCTGCTCGACTTTTATTGGCTGCCCATTGGAAACAGGCCTATCCCCCAGGTCGAATGTCTCTATTGCGTAAAGTGGATTTTATTTATTGTATGTCTAAACTGACTGCTTTGCTGCATAATCGACTTACTCCCTTTATAAAGGGATCCTTATGTTCGATGGTGTGAATGTATAACATGACCCTTGCTTAGTTTTCTTTTTGTTAGTTGCAACCATCTTCTAGTGTTTTTTCTTTGTATAATTGACCCTGGGGTGGGGGGGGGAGAGGGAGGTTTGGTTCTTTTGGTTGTGTTCTGAGGCATTGTACTGAAGAGTTACAGTACAATAGTTTACATTTTTTAGCTTCTTGGGGGGAGAGAGGGGTTGTTTTGTGTGTAATTTTTGGCTTTATGTTTGATGTACCTCTGATGCTTTGTATTTTTCTGAAAAATTCAAATAAATATTATATAAACAGAAAAAAAAAAGATCTGGAAATGGTAATAATGCAAAACTATTAAAAGGTTTTAACTCACAAGTGGACTGTGAGAAATTGCAGGAAGATTTTAGGAAATTGGAAGACTGGGCATCCAAAAGGTAGATGAAATTGAATGTGGATAAATGCAGCGATAAATGATCCAAATCACAGTTACTTGATGCTAGGTTCCACATTAGAGTCACCCCCGAGAAAAGATCTATGTTTCACTGTGGGCAATATCCTGAAATCTTCCACCACCTGAATATTAGGAATTAGTAGAAAAGGGATAGAAAAAAATAAGGCAAATAATATTATAATGCTTCTGTATTGCTGTGCTTGCGCCTTTGTCCCGGCGCGCTTTTGACCTGACACCGTATTCCTACATGGTGTGATCACACCTTGAGTATTTTTTTCAAAATTGGGTTTCTTTTTGTAAAAATTGAATAAAAACAAATTCACAATACCGCATACACAGCAGCTAAATACAAATGAACCCTCACATTAATACAATTGTGAATTCCCCCCCCCCCACCAACCCACCCTTCAGAGAAGAATGATGAAATCCAAAAGAGAAACACATCCCCCTCCAGCAGCTCATAGGTGCTACTAAAAGGCAAAAAGATCACCGTGGACAATGGGGCACCCAACAGAAACCCTCCAACATATCTTCCTCACCCCGAGTCTCACCAGGCCAAGTAAGGATTCCAAATCTTATGATACAGGGGGCAGAGTATGTAATGTAATGTAATTTATTTCTTATATGCCGCTATATCCTTTAGGTTCTAAGCGGTTTGAAGAAGATATACATTAAGATTATAAATGAGAAGTAAGAAGGTACTTAAAAAATTCCCTTACTGTCCCGAAGGCTCACAATCTAACTAAAGTACCTGGAAATTAATAAAGAAGAGAAAATAAAGATGGTTGAAAAAAGAAAAATTCTATGTGAACTTATAGGATGGAAATTAAACTGACAGTGAAGAGCTGTATGAAAAATACATATGGAATGCAGTTAGAGAGGGTAGGTTACAATCTATTTATGGTATTTGTTTAATTGGAAGGTGTTAAGGTGGGTAATTTGGGGGAAGGTTATCTGAAGGTAGGTGAATCTTCTGGAGGTAAAAGAGGAGGGGTTAAGATATTTGGAAGGGTTTTGATTTCTTTTCTGAATGTTTTGAAGTTGTCTGATATTGTCATAAGATTGGAGATGGAATGGTTGATTTTTGCTGCTTGTGTTGCCAGAAGGTTGTCAAACATTTTCTTGCGTTGTGTGCCTTTGAGTGGGGGGAAGGCGAAAGGGTTCGAGGTTCTTCTGTGTCTTGAGGTGGAGATTTGGTTTAAGCGGTTGTTTAGTATTATGTATTATGTAAATAATCCAAACGACTGCATACTCTACTCATATCGGGAAGCCTCTTATGTTTCTAGCACGCAGCAATCTCTAAATGTGCTGCAGAAAACAAATGTAAAGCAAATCTATGCTCCGGATTCGTAAAGCCCGGAATTGGGGCATTAAACAAACAGCATGCCTTCAAAAGAGGGCAATGCTTGCGCACAATAGAAACCCAAGAACTGACCAACCTCATGCCAATACCGCTTGATCGCTGGACACCACCACCACCACATACACCTTGAATATTGTGTGCAATTCTGGTCGCTGCATCACATAAGAATTACCACTACTGGGTCAGACCAGTGGTCCATTGTGCCCAGCAGCCTGCTCACATGGCAGCCCTCTGGTCAAAGACCAGCGTCCTGAGACTAGCCCTACCAGCAACTGTCCTTGTTTAGCAGGAACATGTCTAATTTTGTCTTGAATCCCTGGAGGGTGTTTTCCCCTATGACAGACTCCGGAAGAGAGTTCAATTTTTCTACCACTCTCTGGGTGAAGAAGAACTTCCTTACGTTTGTACGGAATCGATCCCCTTTCAATTTTAGAGAGTGCCCTCTCATTCTCCCTACCTTGGAGAGGGTGAACAACCTGTCCTTAAGTCTATTCCCTTCAGTACCTTGAATGTTTTGATCATGTCCCCTCTCAATCTCCTCTGTTTGAGGGAGAAGAGGCCCAGTTTCTCTAATCTTTCGCTGTATGGCATCTCCTCCACCCCCTTAACTATCTTAGTCACTCTTCTCTGCACCCTTTCGAGTAGTACTGTGTCCTTCTTCATGTACGGCGACCAGTATTGGACGCAGTACTCCAGGTGAGGGGGCACCATGGCCCGGTACAGCGGCATGATAACCTTCTCTGATCTGTTCATGATCCCCTTCTTTATCATTCCTCGCATTCTGTTCGCCCTTTTCGCCACTGCCCCACATTGCGTGGACTGCTTCATTGACTTGTCGATCATAACTCCCAAGTCTCTTTCCTGGGAGGTCTCTCCAAGTACCACCCCAGACATCCTGTATTCATGCATGAGATTTTTGTTACCTACATGTATCACTTTACACTTATTCAAGTTGAATCTCAAAAGACATTAGAAAAATTAGATAAGGTTCAAAGAAGGTGACCAAAATGATTTTAGGTGATCAAACTCTTCTCATAGGAGAGGTTAGAGCTCTTTGCCTTGAAAGAGCTTGCAATCTAATTATGACAAACACAGGACACAGAGTTCAATAGATGCTGTCTGGGTTTAGCTGGCTCTCCCGAATCCCTCACCTACCTCTTCTGCTGGCCTAGCCACTGTAATTGAATCTTTGGGCAGCTAGCAGCAGCAATGAGGTAAGCTTGTGGGCACCAGCCTATCCCGGAAGCCGCCTCTCTCTAGCGACTTCCTGTTCCTGCATAGGAGTTGCAGGGAGGTGGCTTCCGAGGCAAGGCTGCAGCAGCAGGTTTACCTCATTGCTGCCGCACAAAGATTCAGTTAGAGAAACTGGGCCTGAGGAGCTAGAGAGGTTATAAGAGGAGGGGGCTGGAGAAGCATTATGGAAAGGAGAGAGTGCTGGAGAAAAGAGCATGGAGTATGGTAGTACTGGATGGGAGGGGGAGAGAGGGGCACCTACAGCGGGGTGGGGTTGGAAGAAGAGATACAGACAGATGGAGAATACCTGGTGGAATTATGCACAAAAAAATTCAAAATTCTGCAAGTTTTTGTCAAAATGTAAACACTATTTTTGCTAATTATTATCCATATTCCATTTAAAATAAAATGTTTTTTTCTTCTACCTTTATTGCCTGGATGTTTTATTTTTCCATCATGTTGATTCCAGTTTCTTTTTTCTGCTTTCCTGTTGTCTTCTAATTCTCCTTCAAGTGGCTGCTCTCCATTTGTTTTTTCTATTCTCTCTTGTCTATTTCCTCACTACACCTGCCTCTTTCTTGCCCTTCTCCTCTTTTTCACTTTTCAGCGACCTATCAAATTTCCATCTTCTCTGCCATTTCCCATCTCATTCGTTCCTCAGCCCTCCATTCCCTTTCATCTTCAATGTACCTCCATTTCCATATTTTTACCCTCTGTTATATCTATCCAGTTCCTTGACGCCCTCTCCTTCTCCTCAGGGTTCTACTATTCTCGGCATCTTCCTTCTTCCACCCTTATAGCCCAGCATCTTCTCCCCACCCTCAAAGCCTGACATCTCCCTATCTCTTCC
The DNA here is from genome assembly GCF_902459505.1 of Geotrypetes seraphini. Lineage (NCBI taxonomy): Eukaryota > Metazoa > Chordata > Amphibia > Gymnophiona > Dermophiidae > Geotrypetes > Geotrypetes seraphini. Next base: position 6,223,423 of record NC_047087.1, on the reverse strand, counting down.
TTCTGCTAAGAAGAAAAAAAAAATTTAAATTGAATCAGGTTGGGCAGACTGGATGGACCATTCGGGTCTTTATCTGCTGTCATCTACTATGTTACTATGTTACTCTCCTCCATGGTCCAGCATTTCTCCCACTCTCTTCCCTCATTCCCATTTCCAGGCATTTCTCCCACTCTGCTTCTGGATTCAACATCTCCCTCCATCACTGTTTTAAGTTCAATCGGAACACATGCTTCCGGTGTCATATCGCATCCCCTTTAAATATCATATCCCTTCCCACCAGATTCGAGTGGTCTTCCCTCATTTTTATAAAGTCTTTTGGTCTCTTATTTGCCTCAAAGAACCTTACGCTCCTCATAACAGCAGTTGTTAGTCATTCCCTCATTTAGATAACTTTTTCTGGACTTCCATAGGAATTCTTCATTCTGTGTTATGGCTCCTACTCTCTGGAATTCTTGGTCTTTTTATCTTCGTTCAGAGAATCATTTGTAACCTTCAAGGCACAATTAAAGGCCTACGACTTCTCTTTGGCCTTTAGCTCTTCACTTACTTCCTCCTGATGGCTACTTTTCTTCTGTGTGGACACAATGAAATTTTTTGTTCCCCTTCTTTCCCTAACCTCAGAGAAGTATGTGGCGCAGTGGTTGGATCTACAGCCTCAGCACCCTGGGGTTATGGGTTCAAACTCCGCACTGCTCCTTGTGACCCTGGGCAAGTCACTCAGTCCTCCATAGCCCCAGGTACATTAGATAGATTGTGATAGACGGTATATAAATACCTTATAAACTTAAAACCTTTCTCAATTGTTTTCCTTTACGTTTTGTCTTCTTACCCTATTTTATTTGTTGGTTTGGGTTTATTTTTAATTTTTTTTTTTATTTTATACTGCTTAGATTTGCCTTCTGGTTTGATATTTGTAGTATATTAAATAAATTGAACTTCTCCTGTGTATCTCTCTCTCTTTCTCATCTACCCCCGTGTCCAACATCTCTCTCTCTCTCCTTTCCTTGTGCTATGTGTCATCTCTCCCTGCAATTTCATCCTCTTATCCCTCCCTCCGCCCCAAATTCTGCGCGGGAAAGGGGAATTCTGTGCAGAATTCCACCAGGAGTAGGAAGGAGGGGCCAAGGAGCGAGGGGCTCTGTGGTTTGTCTTCCCGTAGTAGTAGAGACTAGCAGGGTCGGCTGTCACCGCAACGTCAGCACACGCGTCGAGGGAGAGGACTAGCGGGAGACACGAGCGAGGCTTGGAACGCACTGAGAGGAGGCGGGGCGATTGTTGGAGCACCAGAACATTCGTGGGTTGGCTAGCAAATAACTTTCTCCTTCTCTCCCTCCCTAAACAAAAAACAACCAACAACACAAAAAAACCCGCACTTACTGCAGCCGGCCTTCAGAAACGGGAAACTCGCCCACTTCCTGGCAGCGAGGGTCAAAATGGCTGCCTGTCGGCCGGAAGCTGTCATGCGACGTAAAGACGTGCGAGGAAGCGGAAGCGCCGAACGATGGCTGCCCCCGGAGTGAAGCTGGAGGTGGTGGCCGAGGCCTTGGCCGTGCTGGTCAGGCCGGCGGGTGAGAGCAGCACTAGGAGGGCGGAGGGGAAGTCAGGACCCCCCACCACTGGGCTCCCCAAGAAGGAGGCATAGGACCCCCTTTCAATGGCTGCCTCCTTGTTCTGGAGCCCTCTCTACTGCCCAGGGCTTCTCAGGCCTTACCCTAGGACAGTGGCTCCCAACCCTGTCAGGTTTTCAGGATAGCTCTAATGAATAATGCATGAGAGAGGTGACAGGCATGCAAATCTGCACCATGCATATTCATTAGGGCTATCCTGAAAACCTGATTGGCTGGTGGTCCTCCAGGACAGGGGTAGGCAATTCCGGTCCTCGAGAGCTGACGCCAGGTCAGATTTTCAGAATATCCACAATGAATATGTATGAGATGGATTTGCATGCATTGCCTCCTTGAGATGCATATTTATTGAGGATATCCTGAAAACCTGACCTGGCTCTGGTTCTCGAGGACCGGAATTGCCTACCCCTGCCCTAGGACACGCCGACACTTCCATTGAAAGCAATAGATCAGGGGTCTCAAAGTCCCTCCTTGAGAGCCGCAATCCAGTTGGGTTTTCAGGATTTCCCCAATGAATATGCATGAGATCTATGTGCATGCACTGCTTTCAATGCATATTTATTGGGGAATATCCTGAAAACCTGATTGGAGGGACTTTGAGATCCCTGCAATAGATGTCTCAAAGCCTCCTCTTTTTTCTGCAGCTGGAGGGGAGGAGTAGCCTGGGATCTTACTACCGGGCTGTACCCTACTAGAAATATATTCTGGGGGCTCAAGGTGCTGTACTGTGTTCTGCTATAAGCACACCATGTTAAAAAATGATAGAAAACCTGGCTTTTTTTCTATGATGTGCTGAATTTGAGTGGGTGTGAGAGCAAAATGAGTCACGTTTCATTGTTCATGAGTAGTGACAAGTATTAGGAGGAGCTTTTGAGTTATAGATATTGTCTTTCTACTATTGCCATTTTATGAGTATTCATCTCTTTCTTTCTATGAAAGCAAGTAGGCTATGTATAAAAAAATTGAATAAAGAAAAGGGTATGGGACAATGCCTTTTTGTGGTTACAAATTCAAAGCAGTTTACATATAAACAGGTACATATTTTGGGCAAAGGACGATTACTTGACTTGCCCAGGATCACACAACCTCCAGGTGGAGAGGCAGCAGCTCTACCATTAGGCTTACCTCTTCTAATGGCTAGAGCAGCATGGTAGGAACCAAGGTTCATATCCTCAGTGCCACTTCTTGTGATCTCCCCAAGTAAACCCCCAGTTCCAAACTTAGATTGTAAGCCTTTCAATGACAGCAAAATACCTGGTGTACCTGAATGTAATAAAGCAACTGAAAATTAATATACCTTCAATGTATTTTACACTATAAATATAACTTAATTGAAACAAAATTAATATACTATATCTTCCACCCATAAATACCTAAACTCTGCTATCTCTATCTTATACTATAGGTGACTGCATAATTGTACGTTTTCATATCAGTTCATTCAACGTTTTCAATCATAGGCTATACCACCTCCCCCTCTTTTAGTGTTATTTTTTCTACAATTTTTAGTTTTTTAACTTTTTTAACTTACCCTCTTTTTTTCATTTCTTCTTCTTCATTTAAAAACTCCTCAATAAATATTTTTTTATAAAAAAAAACTTGTTGATCTGTTTTTGGGAGGGCTAATTTCATTACTCATTATAGTTGACTCATAAGATTAATGTTCAGTTATCTTATAAATACACTCATAAATCTTCTTGATCCTTCTCAGTCTTTTATAAGGAAACTGATGGTATAATTCTTATAATAAACTCATGAATGGGTCACATACATTTTCAGAAGAAGTGGAGGGGCATAATCGAAAGGGACATCTAAGTCCATTTGCGTCCAACTCACAAGTTGTCGAAAGTAAAAAACAGCCTAGGACACATTTTCAAAAAATACGTCCAAAATTTTTTTGTTTTGAAAATCGTCTAATTATACGTCTTGCCGATCTGATCGTCCAAGCCACTAAATCGTCCATCTTTATACCACATTTCCATCCAACTTTTCGTCCAAGTTAAAAACACCTAGAACAAGCCCAGTTGGACGTGGGAGGGGTCTGCAAAGTGATGGACTGAACTCCCAGACATGGCACCTAAATAGTGGGGTACATTACAGGGCACTGCTGTGAACTTCACAAAAAGGGTGCCATGTCTTCTCCTCCTTACAGCTCCCTTATAGGTTACAGTGAGCCCCCCAAACCACCTCCAGAATCCCCTAGACCCACTTATCTACCACCCCAATAGCCCTTATGACTGCAGGAGCCACTTATATGCCAATACAAAAGGGTTTTGGGGGGTTTATAGGGGAGTGTACATGTTTAAGTATCAATGCAGTGATTATAGGGGCTTATGGGCATGGGTTCTCCTCTCCATGGGTCCCTAACCCACCCCCAAGACAATTCAAGCTGCCTCTGTGCTGGACAACAGGCGGCCAGGTGATGATGGTCTGGAGGCTGAATTTTAAAGGTGTGATTAATATTTTTATGGGGTGGGGGGGGGGTCAGTGATCACTGGGGTAGTGTGTGGGGGTCTGTTTTATGTGTTTCAGTGCTTATCTGCTGACTTTAGGTGGGTTTTTGTGACTTAGACCATGTTTTAGATGGTCTAAGTCACGTCCAAGTTCCGTCGATCCCGGGCTGTATAACTTTCGGTTATACATGCGGTACGACTAAGTCTAAGCCGTCCCACGTCCCGCCCAACTCCCGCCTTTGACACTCCTCCCGAAACGCCCCGTTTAGCTTTGGTCATTCAGCCTAGGTCGTTTAGAAATATGTCCATTTTATTTGGACGAATTTGGGAAATGTTAGTCCAAATGCCGACTTAGGCCAGTTTTTGGATGTTTTTCTCTTTCGATTATGAGCCACATAGTTCAACAGGAAAGCACCACCATCCGTGTTCAAGTTTATACTGTATATTCGCATTGTTTGAAGAAGCCTTATTTTTAAAAACATATGTCTTCTATACTCTTACTTAGCTCATTAGCTCCTTTTCACTCCTTTTTTTAGCCAAGACCACTTCATTTACATCTCCAACTTGGCCAGCATTTTGCAGTTTTACAATTCCTAACCGCTGCCTTAGGAGATTTTCCAGAGCAATTAGCTTGTCTATCTCCAGAAATGAAAAAAAAAAGTAAAAAACCTAAAAATTGTATAAAAAATAAAACTAAACGAGTGGGAGGTGGTATAGCCTATGATTGAAAACATGAGTGAACTGATATGAAAATGTACAATTATGCAGTCACTCTACTCTGAGGCTATCTTTCCACCTATTGTATAAGATAGAGATAGCAGAGTTTAGGTATTTATGGGTGGAAGATATAGTATATTTGTTTCAATGAAATTATATTTATAGTACCTGAGGGGGGATTGTCAGGACTGGCTCTGCTGCTTTGGGAATGGAGGGAGGGACAGGGTTGTCAGGATCGGCTCTGCTGCTTCGGGTAAGGTAGGGTGGAAGTGGGAGAGAAAGTGACCCAGAAAGAAGGGAAAAACAGATGCTGGACCTATAAGTGGGGGTGGGGGGGATGATAGAGTGAAATGGGAAGGGAGACAAAACTATTTTAACTCTCAAGCAACCAGAAGCTACAGTTATCTGGCATCCATCAAACTCCATGGGTGTCAGATAGCTGAGAGTCTACTGTATGTCCCTAGGGTGTCATTATTCCAGTGCATCATAATGTTAATCGATTGAGCCCAATATTCAGCAGGACAGGTAGGGGATAATTTGAAATCTCTAGTATCAACATTTGAAATTATACATATATTCTTTAGCCATATATTTTTTGACATTTCACTTATATCTGTATATGCAATGGCACTGTCTATTTATGTCCAACTGCTTTTGGACAGCTGCTCGACATACATTAAAACGTTCAAGAGACAGTTCCTGCTCAGTGGAATTTACAGGACTAGTTAGACAAGTTCCTACTGAACCAGAATGTACGCAGGTAGGGCTAGTCTCAGGGCACTGGTCTTTGACCAAAGGGCTGCCACATGAGCGGACTGCTGGGCACGATGGACCAGTGGCAATTCTTATGTAACTAGGAGGGGATAGGGAGATCTGAACATGGAGAATAATTTTATAATCACCTAGGTTGAATACGTGGTTTTTGTATTTTATAATCTACATGCAAAACCTCATCCATATTCAGCCCAAACTGTGCCTCTAGACACACCTAGGCCCAGGTTGTGCACAAGTGCAAGTCTACTTATCATGGTATATACTTGCATGTGCAGGATAATTTTATGGGAGGCTATTTAAGAGCATATAATGGCCTACACAAGTAAAAAAAAGACATTTATAAATGTATCCCAATAATAGATTATAAGTTCGGAACTATCCTTGTCTACCCATGTAATAGCCATTTCTTTAGCATCCTTTCCAGATCAGTCCAGAATTTGTGTCTTGTGTCCATCAGCCAACAGGTGGAGCTAGAAAGCACAAAAGTTAATTCTGCCATATAAGGTTGCTGTGTAGGTTCAGGACTTCAGTATTATTCTGTTTCCAGCAGATTGAATGTGGACTGGCAGTTGAGGCCTACTCCTGGACCATTTAGGCAGCTGGTGACCAGTTGAATAGGGGGGAGGGGTTAGCTGGGCAGGTGTCTGATAGCTTGCAGAGAGTATACCCAGTGAGGTCTCAATCTCTCTTTCCCTCCACTCTTCATTCCGATAGGGAAAAAAAGAGAGAGAGATGGAGAAGACTTGATTGAACAAAGATTCACTGGGAGGGGGGAATTGTGCTTGGAGCCCAGAGGATAGCTTGGTAAGCTATTTTAATTTTTGCTTCACTACTGCATTCACTAGGAAGACACTTGGAAGGCAAGGTGTGTGCTCTTGCCAGTTGAGTCACTGTTTTCCACCAGCCTCTTATTGTATCCTGTATTTTTGCAGTGGCTGCTTGCCTTTTGGTCCCAGCTAGGTTTCTTCTCTGTGCTGTGTACTGCTGAGTTGCATCGGGACACATATTAGTGCTTTGCAGCTTCTGTTAACAGAGGGTAGGATTTTTCTCATTGGAGGAAGGTGAACAGTGGAGTGCTGCAGCGATCTGTACTGAGACCTGTGCTATATAATATACTTAGAAATGATCTGGAAATCAGAATAAGTGACACAAAACCATTCAAAGTTGTTAAAACACCTACAGACTGAAAAATTGGAAGAAGACCGTAGGAAATTGGAAGATTGGGCATCCAAATAGTAGGTAAGATTAAAAATCTTCAGAAGAGGGTCTGGCTTCCTAATATTACTCGGATAGGAGCAAAAGTCCTCAGTTTGTGTTAAATTGCCCTGATGCTGTGTACAACATCTAGTCCTATTCTATTGTAGACGATTAGCTGTTTATATTCTACTGTGCTTGATAACATGTTCCTAGTGCATTGATCTTTTAGAAGATTACCTGTTCATAGTATATTGATCTCGTGTAAATGTACCTGTCCTTATCTAGCTACAGATTTATGCTGTGTATGTAGCCTTGTAACCCATTCTGGATTCTTTTGGGAGGATGGGTTAAAAAAAAACCCCAATCGACCAAATTAATAAATAGATTTGGACACATGCAGGGTGATGCACATTGTCTCACAGGGTGTGCTGCAGGTGGCCAAAACTCTTACATCACTTAATCTGGAAAATTCTGAGCACCAAATCATCATAGTACTGGTCCTTTCAGAACAGATATTTCCTGGAAACTTCTACTGCCAAACAGTTGAGGTTGAAGCGTCTGGACACATGGGATTCGGAGTCCTTTTCTTTCAGAGCAGGTGTACTCATTGGTCTCGCTGTCCTCCCTTCTCGGAGAACCTCTGAAGGAGGGTGGTGATCTCTCTATACTGAGGCTATTTCACAAGGAAGAGCTTCCAGTGCTTTTTTCTAAATCTCTAGAAGTAACAGAAACATAGAAATAGACGGCAGGTAAGGGCCACGGCCCATCCAGTCTGCCCACCCCAATGACCCTCCCCTACCTGTCACTGTGAATAGATCCCACATGTCTATCCCATTTGGCCTTAAAATCAGGCACGCTGGGGGGCGTCACGTGCCCGCGCTCAAGATGGCCGCTTAGCACGCTTCCTCCGCTACAGCCCGGCTCCCAAACTACAATTTCGGCCCCGGAGAAAAAACCCACAGGTCAGAAAATAACCTCACCCGCAATCGGAATGTCCTCTAAACCCTCCAGAACTGACGCTGCGCCGTCCACGAGCTCGGCGACCGCACATCCAGCTCCTAAGCGGACGAAACACGAGCCTCCCTCCCCAGCAAAGGCCTCTCCAACAAGCGCAGCCGAAAACAGCACCTCTATCTCTCAGGATCTGCAGATTCTGAGAGATTTAATGCAAGAGAACCTCGCTGCCACAACCGACATTAAAAGCGAGATGAGTAATATAATGATTCAGCTAAAGCAGCAAAATGCACGCATCGATCTTACGGAGGAGCGTCTAGATGCACATGACTCTCAGTACACAGAAATCCAGCGTGACCTACTGAAAGTTACTGCCTTGCAAAAGGATCTGGAAGATATCTCTAATAGAATGAGAAGAAGCAATGTGCGTCTCATTGGACTCCCTGAATCCACTGAGGGGTCAGACATGCTGAAATTTCTACATTCATTCATACCATCCACACTGAAGCTCAAATTTCAACCTGATCTGGAAATTGAACGGGCACACAGGGTCCCCTCAGGCCCTCCAATTCCATCCAAACCACCGAGACCTATAGTTATGAAACTCCTGCGCTATACACAGGCTATACAAATCTTACAAGCAGCCAAATCATCTCCTGCTCTATCTACAGAAGGCAAAAGATTATTATTTGTTCCTGATGTCTCCAAAACCACAGCACAAAAAAGGAAAGCATTCCTCGCTATGCGTCCTCAGTTAAAAAATATTGGAGCGCAGTATGGATTATTTTATCCAGCCAGAATGCGGGTGACATACCACAATATCACTAAAAACTTTGATGAACCCATTGCCTTGCAACAATTTTTGGATGACACTGTAGGAGCTATGACCTGAGCCACTCTGACTAAATATATCATCTTTCATATTCTCTCTGGAGCTATGTTCACCTTCATATTAAAACACCGGGCTCTTGGGAGGAAGAAGCTGAGATCCTCTTGACAGCATGGGATCCCAACTCTGGTTCCTTGTTTGTTCATTGTCTACTTACAGGTCAAGTATGAATCATTACTTTTATTTATTTTCTTCCTTAATTTTTCAACATTATCATTCTTTCATGGAAGCCGATCAACATTCCTTCTATTTCCGATATTGGTACATCATTTCATCTAATCTGAAGAATCAGCCTCTTTTTCCAAATGTCTGACATTCATCTGATAACTCTCAATGTCAAGGGCATCAACAGCCCCATCAAAAGAAAAAAAATTTTACACTATCTAAAGCACCTTAATGCAGATATATGCCTTCTTCAAGAGACTCACCTCAGTGGGGAGGAAGCTCAAAAACTTTCCGGCGGATGGGTCCAACATTGCTTTGCAGCACCTGCCCTAAATAAGAAAAATGGGGTTGTTACCCTGATGAAAAAATCGTTAAACTTCCAACTCTCTTCCCATCTTTTTGACCCCAGTGGACGATGGTCTCTGGTCGAGGGTTCTATCTCAGGGAAACCCCTGAAGATACTTAACATCTATGCTCCGAATGCAGATGACCCTGCCTTCTTTCATCACTTCAGAACTGTGTGTTCTTCTTCTCTCACATCAGACACTATTGTTGCTGGAGACTTCAACTTCCCACTAGATCCATTCATAGATAGATCGTCCACCTGCCGTCCGGCCAAACTCAGAGTTCGATCTGAAGTTACCAAGTTGATGGATTCCTATGGATGGACAGACATATGGAGAATTTTTCATCCCACTGACAAAGACTTCACCTTTTATTCACCACCGCATCAATCATTTTCTAGGATTGATTATATCCTGGGATCCAAAGATCTGGTCAACCTCGTAACTTCATCACAGATCCATGATATTACTATCTCAGACCATGCAGCGGTCTCCTGTACTTTTAACTGGTCCTCCATGTCCAAATCCAGACACTGGAAATTGAACAACTTTTTGCTCCAAGATGAGTCCTTTCTTTCCCACATTAATAAGGAATCAAATGCCTTTTTCGACGCAAACATCTCTGCTGATATGGAATTTTCCATCATCTGGGAAACGTATAAAGCATGGCTCCGAGGTGAAACTATCAGTTATTCCGCTCATCAACTAAAGAAGAGAAAATCCACTTTGCATCAATTGGAGCTTGACATTCATTCATATGAAACTCATCTCTATGACCATCATGATCCTTCACTATACAAACAACTACAACAACTTAAATTTCAATACAATGAAATCTTTAGTTCCCTTGCTTCAGCTACGATTTTCCGTCGTTCAGCTACATATTATGCTTCCTCCAACAAAGCGGGTCATTTACTGGCCACCTACCTCAAAGGACGCCGATCCAAGCACCGCATCACACACGTCAAATCGAGCAACGGACTACTACACACGACTACCAAAGACATACTAGAAGATTTCCGATCCTTCTATGCTGACCTATATACCTCTGAGTCTACCTCGTCGTCAGAAACTATTCAAAAATTCCTCCATTCACTTAATCTACCCTCACTTACTGATTCTCAACAGGAGTCCCTCTCCCAACCAATCTCTCTTGAAGAAATCAACCGAGCCATCACTTCACTTTCAAATGCTAAATCTCCTGGCCCAGATGGTCTCACGGCGGAATTCTACAAATCATTCGCCCCTCTCTTGACACCCCATCTTCTCTCTTATTTTGAAAGTCTCCTTGCAAACCCTTCTCAACTGCACCGTTTCCTGGAAGCAAATATTGTTGTTCTACCAAAACCGAATAGAGACCATCAACTTGTTAAGAACTACCGTCCTATATCCTTATTGAACCTGGATTACAAACTGTATGCTAAAATATTAGTATTTAGAATGGAAAATGTTATTTCAAATCTTATACATAGAGATCAAGTTGGTTTCCTGAAGGGTAGATATGGAGCTGATAATACCAGACTTTTATGTCATGTACTCCACTCCACTCTGTCGAGCACCAGTTCCTCGGCATTAGTCTCCCTGGATGCGGAGAAGGCGTTCGACAGGGTGGAGTGGCCTTACTTATTTGCTGTACTTTCAAAATTTGGTTTCCCAAAACCCTTCATACATATGATATCTCTTTTATATAACTCTCCTACTGCTAGAATCATAGTAAATGATGACACTACACCGCCATTTACACTCTGTAGAGGCACCCGCCAGGGATGTCCCATATCCCCACTTTTGTTCAACCTTGCTCTTGAACCTCTACTTACGGCTATTAGAAATTCACCAGATATTAAAGGCATCACCATTGCTAACATAGAATTTAAGATATCGGCCTATGCCGATGATGTCTTGCTGTATCTTTCAGACCCGGAGACCTCACTATCTGCACTAATTCAATTGATTAATTTTTTCTCCACTCTCTCAGGTTACAAAATTAACTGGGACAAAACTGAACTTATGCCTCTAAATGACTCCTGTGTTCCTTTCCATATTCCTTCACAACCGCTCACATGGATTACCTCGGGGATTAAGTATCTGGGTCTAACATTTGATAGGGATCTGAAATCCACTACACAAACAATCTCCTCTAAACTCATTACTCAGATTAAAACCACTCTCTCAGCATGGTCTCCGCTTCACTTATCTTGGTGGGGCAGATTAGATACTATTAAAATGATGGTGGTCCCCAAGATTACATACATATGCAATATGTTTCCCCTTATGTTTCCTCCTTCCTTCTACAAACAGATGGAATCCGCACTATCTCACTTCCTTTGGAATGACAAACCTCATAGAATTTCTATTCAAAAATTGAAAGCTCCTTCTCACTTAGGCGGTGTTAACTTTCCTGACCTCAAATTCTACCACCAAGCATTTCTTCTTCGTCAAGGAGCTGAATGGATTTCCTCTTCTTCTTCACTAGACATACCCAATTGGTTACGACTGGAATCCTCTTTGGCACTTCCTTTCCCCCTTTTTAGATTGATGGGCACAACTAACCCTCCCCGGTTGATCAAAAACCCCATCATGTGGACCACTTATAAAGTCCTTACTGACCTAGATCAGCTATTAGAAACACCATGGAACAAATCTGCCTATTGTCCCATTTGGTTTAATAAACTCATCAAAATTGATGGTCAATCTATTTCTTGGCCTTTTTGGTATACCCAGGGTATATGGGACATAGGATCCATTTGTCACATGAACGGGTCTTTCCTCACTTTCTATGAACTCATGACCAATTTTGCAATCAAAGAAACAAACTTTTACCGCTGGTTGCAATTAAAATCTTCGGTAAGAAAAGCCGGACTTAACTCAGCAGCTCTTTCGCCTATCCCTACTTTAGTTACCCTCTCCAAACAATTTTTAGCGCTGGGCCACACAGCCTCTCATTTCTATAAGCTTCTAAAATCTCTCACCCCATTCCCATTGTCCTCCCTACAATCTGCTTGGGAATCTGACCTAGATACTTCAATTTCTGATGAGGCATGGGCATACATATTTAAATCTACCTTTCACACGTCTCGCTCCGCCTCCATACTTCAACAATCATTCTTCTTACTCCATAGAGCCACTTGGACCCCCATAAAATCTCACCGTATTAATTCCTCCTTCTCCAAGAACTGTTGGACATGTAATTTATCTGATGGTACTCTGAAGCATCTTCTCTTCTCCTGCTCCTCCATCAATTCTTTCTGGACCTCAGTATGGAATACGATGCGTTCTATATTTCATATAGATATTCCCTTGACATATCAAATGCTTCTACTGAAGTCTTTCTCATTACACGACATAATACCTGAATCAGATTATTTCCTATTAGACCTCCTACTCACCCTAGCACTTAAGGTTCTCTTGTCTTCATGGAAAGACTTATCTAAAGCCTCACATTCTCAATGGTGGAACTTGGTTTGCCTTACATACCGGACTGAAACATACTTAGCTAAAGCCTCTAACAAGTTTCTCCATTCCCAATCCAAATGGAACTCATTAAAGCTATATTTGCACTCCAATCAATCTTGATATTCTTGCTTCCATATAGCAATGATTTTTATTTAATTTTCTTTTTCATTTCTTTCGCAACTATTTGTATTTTATTTATACATATATTGTTTCAAAGAAGATGATTTATCTCTCCAGACTACATTGATGTAAGACATTTTTATTATTTTACTTCGATTCATGCTTGCCACCAATTCTTCTGGATGTTACTATTAGATATAAGGTGCACTACTATCTTGTTTACGAGTGGATTACTGATGGTATGTCTTATAGCCATCTGAACATACATCTGCTTACTTTACTGTTTGACTGTACCTCGCATTTACTATGTTTTGTTATATGCATCCATATTATGTATTTTGAAAAATTTCAATAAACAAACCTTGACAAAAAAAAAAAAAAAAATCAGGCACGCTGCTGGCCTCAATGACCTGAAGTGGAAGACTATTCCAGCGATCAACCACCCTTTCAGTGGGGGGGATTTTACTAAAGATTAGTGCATGTTATTTGCAACAGGGCCCATAGGAATGAAATGGGTTCTGTGGCAGATAATATGTGTTAATATTTAGTAAAAGACCCTCATCGTAAAATAGTAGAAGATGACAGATCACAGTCCATCCAGTCTGCCCAACAAGATATACTCAAAGCATATGATATGGTGTGATAAGTTTTGCTTAACTCAGGAAGCCTCAAATCCAGGGGATATCGTTATGGAGGGCATTCAAAAGCCTCCTAAGACTTTTCCCATCAAGTTCTGGCTTCCTAACACATGTCTCAAGATGAGGCAAGCTTAACCCAATTTTGTCTGAAGAAAAGATAAGTTTAAACTGCTAGGGCAGATTCTTTGGTGACATCAGTCATGAAAAACACGGATCTCCAGGATTCTAAGGTGGAAGCAACCCTTAAGCAGGGCTTTGATGTGGCAGTGTTAGGAACTACAAATCGAAGCTTGAAGTCTCATGTAATCAGGGCCTGTCTTCAGTGGGTCCAGCAATAGGACATGGCTGGGCAGCTCTCTGAAGATCCTGTGCCCAAATGAGGTGTGTTTGACTTATTTCCAGACACTGATTCCTTTCCTGGCTGTTGTGATTAAGGAACTAATCTGCTGACATGGCCTCTAAATCTTGCCCTAGTAAGCTCTTTAAAAGCAAATTCTTGTTTGGAGAGAACCTGGAGAAATTGATAAAGGACTAAGGAGAGGCTAGACCTCAGAGTCTTCCTAAGGACAAACCAAACCTTTGGCTCCTCCTCCTGCTAGTCAACCCCTGTTTTGCAATGCTAACACACAACATAACAGGTATACCATGCCTAACAATAGCTCAGAACAATTTACAATAGAAATTAATGCAAAAGACAATATAAAAATTATAAGACTTCAAAATAATGAAACTAAATCTACTGAACCAAAAACTACAGTGGATCAGAAAAAGTTATAAAAAAACCCATATAATACTAGGCCTAAAACAAAGCAACATTTTTACTTTTTAAGTAATTATAAAACAGAAGTTATCGTAAGATATTTTCTGAATAACTAGCATTTCAGTAGTCTACAAAATCTCAGATATATTTACATCGCAATTCAGATGGTTGAAAATTCCATAATGCAATAATACCATAAAGTTACATGAGGAGAAAAGCTTAAAAGTAGATGTTGAGGGAATAATGAGCTTATTAAAAACATAGCAACATGACAGAAGATAAAGGCCAAATGGCCCATCCGCATCATCCACTATTTCCTCCTCTCCCTAAGAGATCCCACATGCCTGCCCCATGCTTGAATTGGGAGACTATTCCATGCATCTACCACCCTTTCTGTAAAGAAGTATTTCCTTTGATTACTCCTGAGCCTGTCACCTCTTAACTTCATCCTATGCCCTCCCAAAATTTTCCTTCATTTGAAAGAGACTCGCCTCCCGAACATTAACGCCATGAATATATTTAAATGTCTCTTATATCCCCCTTTCCAGTCTTTCTTCCAGACATATACATATTAAGGTCTGTCCCTGTATGATTTATGACAAAGACCCCTAACCAATTTTGTAGCAGCTCTCTGGACCAACTCCATCTTATCTCGTATCTTTTGAAGGTGGTGTCTCCAAAATTGCACACAATATTCTAAATGGGGCCATACAACGGCATTATCACTTCCCTTTTCCTACTAGACATTACTCTCCTTATGCACCCAAGTATCTTCCTGGCTTTGGCCGTCGCCTTTTCTACCTATTTTGCCACCCTGAGATCATCACCCCAAGTCCTGCTCTTCCACACAGAGATTCCTCACCTCCTATACTATACTGTTTTCCTGGATTTTTGAAGCCTTTTTAGCATTAAATCTTGGTTGCCATTCTTCGAGCTTTGCCAGATTCCTCTTCATGTTATCCACACCTTCCGGGATGTCTACCCTATTGCGGAGCTTGGTATCATCCACAAAAAGACAAACTTTGCCAGACAGTCCTTCCGCAATATCTCTGGCAAAGATGTTAAATAGAGCCAGCCCAAGGACAGATCCCTACGGCACTCCACTAACATCCTTTTCTTCCAAGCAAACTCCATTTACCACTACCCTTTGTCTCCTTCTACTTAACCAGCTTTTAATTCACTTTAGGGTCTATACCGAAGACACTTGGTATCACATGAAGCACCGTTCTTTCATGGAGACAGGAAGGATGGTTCTCGGGCAGCTTGTCCAAAGCTTCTTGTTTCAATCACTGATAGAATTCCAGTCTGGAAATAAACAACTGGAATGTGAGGCTCATCAGGGTTCCTTTATCTAATATTTTACATCTTTTTGAGTCTGTTAGATTCATTTGTTCAGGTCTTTGGGATTATACCATCAGAACTTAATCTTACTCCACTGCAAAACTGTTTAGATATAATTCTTCTTTGGTTAAAAGAACATCATTTGGTCTTAAATATTTCTAAGACTACAACTTGCTGGGTTACTGACTGTTCTTCATGGTTTATTCAAATTTGATATACTGCC
The DNA here is from genome assembly GCF_902459505.1 of Geotrypetes seraphini. Classification (NCBI taxonomy): domain Eukaryota; kingdom Metazoa; phylum Chordata; class Amphibia; order Gymnophiona; family Dermophiidae; genus Geotrypetes; species Geotrypetes seraphini. The sequence continues at coordinate 6,207,770 of NC_047087.1, read as the reverse complement.
TTATCAAAATTCAAAGCGGTTTTGCAAAATAAATTTTAAAAAGAAGGAAACAACACACAACATCAAAAAACGACAGACAAAAGACTAACAAAAATACTGTCCAAACCTCTTTGGGCATCCTGTGGTGCTTATTTTTATTTATTTAGGGGTAATTAAAGACTGTCGGCTTGTTTTCAGATTAGGTATCAGCTGTAGTAAAGAAAGGGATTATTGTACTGCATCAGCTTCAAGCTATCAGGAGCTTTTTGGCTGAGAAAGCATTTCATACCCTGATGAGTGCATCACTGGTTTCTCTGATGGACTGTGGCAATGTTGTGGTTGCTGCTAAAGAATGCAGCAGTACATTTATTATAGAAACATGATGGCAGATAAAGACCAAATGGCCCATAACCATTATCTCTTTCTCCGAGAGATCCCATGTGCCTATCCCAGGCCCTTTTGAATTCAGACACAGTTTCTGTTTCCACCACCTCTTCCAGGAGATTGTTCCATGCATCTACCACCCTTTCTGTAAAAAAGTATTTCCTTCAATCACCTCTTAACTTCCTCCTATGCCCTCTCATTCCAGAGCTTCCTTACAGATGAAAGAGACTCGACTCATGCACATTTACATTACGATGGTATTTAAACATCTCTATCATATCTCCCATCTCTCGCCTTTCCTCCAAAGTATACAGATTGAGATCTTTAAGACTGTCGAATAACCAGAAGAATAAAGTCTCTAATATTGGTCAAAGACTTATGTATGTATTTCAGAGGTAAAAAAGGTCTCAGTAACCCCGCAAACAATCCACATGGGATAAATTTGCTTTGCATATATCGGGGATTCCGGTTTCTATCACAGACCCAAAAAACATCTAATTGGCATTACAATGAATAGTCAATCATCAACATAAAATTTATCTTTTTACTTTTTTTCTTTGTGCAGAACCTTATTTAGATCATTGCAAAACAACAAAGTGGGACTTATCTTTTTCTTGTGCCTCCTGGCGTCCAAATATCACAAGACAAACTAACTATTCAATAGATCCCCATCCCCTACGGGACCCGTTTCGCCAATTGTAGGCTTTGTCAAGGGTCTGGAGTAAGTATAAGGGGTATCTTACTATCTATGAAAGATCCTCTGCTCAACGCCAGCATACATATCTCTCAGAGGATCTTTCATAGATAGTAAGATACCCCTTATACTTACTCCAGACCCTTGACAAAGCCTACAATTATGCGAAACGGGTCCCATCGGGGATGGGGATCTATTGAATAGTTAGTTTGTCCTGTGATATTTGGATGCCAGCAGGCACAGGTAAAGATAAGTCCCACTTTGTTGTTTGCAATGATCTAAATAAGGTTCTGCACAAAGAAAAAAAGATACATTTTTTTGTTGATTGACTATTCATTGTAATGTCAATTAGATGTTTTTTGGGTCAGTGATAGAAACCAGAACCCCTGATATATGCAAACTAAATTTATCCCGTGTGGATTGTTTGCGGGGTTACTGAGACCTTTTTTACCTCTGAAATACATACATAAGTCTTTGACCAATGTTAGAGGCTTTATTCTTCTAGTTATGCGTCATAATTAAGTCTCTTTATCCTGTAGCATTAAGTTATCTTTAAATCTGTCCCCATACACCTTATGATGAAGACCACATACCATTTTAGAAGCCTTCCTCTGGACTGATTCCATCCTTTTTATATCTTACATAAGAACATAAGAATTGCCACTGCTGAGTCAGACCAGTGGTCCATCATGCCCAGCAGTCCGCTCACGCGGCGGCCCTCTGGTCCAAGACCAGCACCCTAACTGAGACTAGCCCTACCAGCGCACGTTCTTGTTCAACAGAAACTTGTCTAACTTTGTCTTGAATCCTTGGAGGGTGTTTTCCCCTACAACAGCCTCTGAAAGGGCGTTCCAGCTTTCTACCACTCTCTGGGTGAAGAAGAACTTCCTTACGTTTGTACGGAATCTATCCCCTTTCAACTTTAGAGAGTGCCCTCTTGTTCTCCTTACCTTGGAGAGGGTGAACAACCTGTCCTTATCTACTAAGTCTATCCCCTTCAGTACCTTGAATGTTTCGATCATGTCCCCTCTCAATCTCCTCTGTTCGAGAGAGAAGAGGCCCAGTTTCTCTAATCTTTAGCTGTATGGCGGCTCCTCCAGCCCCTTAACCATCTTAGTCGCTCTTCTCTGGACCCTTTCGAGTAGTGGCCTCCAGAATTGTACACAATATTCTAAATTAAGTCTCACCAAAGTCTTATACAGGGGCATCAATACCTCCTTTTTCCTACTGGCCATACCTCTCCCTATGCAACCTAGCATCCTTCTAGTCTTTACTGTCACCTTTTCAATCTGTTTGGCCACCTTAAGATCATCACATACAATCACACCCAAGTCCCGCTCTTCTGTCGCGCACATAAGTTCTTCACCTCCTAAACTGTATCGTTCCGTTGGGTTTTTGCAGCCCAAATGCATGATCTTGCATTTATTAGCACTAAATTTTAGCTTCCAAATTTCAGACCATTCTTCAAGCTTTGCCAGGTCTTTCTTCATGTTATTCACACCATCCGGCGTGTCTACTCTATTGCAGATTTTGGTATCATCCACAAAGAGGCAAATCTTACCCGACAACCCTTCAGCAATATCGTCTATAAAAATGTTAAAAAGAACAGGCCCAAGAACAGAACCTTGAGGCACACCACTTGTAACATCCCTTTCCTCAGAGCGATCTCCATCGATCACTACCTTCTGTCACCTTCCACTCAACCAGTTCTTGACCCAGCCCGTCACTTTGGGACCCATCCCGAGGGCAATCTGTTTATTTATTAGACAACTATGTGGAACACTATCGAAGGCTTTGCTAAAATCTAAATACACCACATCTAGCTCACTCTATCCAATTCTCTGGTCACCCAGTCAAAGAAATTGATCAGATTTGTCTGACAAGACCTACCTCAAGTGAATCCATGTTGCCTCCGGTCCTGTAATCCACAGGATTCCAAAAACTTGACCATTGTCTGTTTTAAAAGTGTTTCCATTAATTTGCTTAACACAGAAGTCAGATTTACCGGCCTGTAATTCCCTACTTCTTCCTTATTTCCACATCTGCTCATCTCCAGTCCTCCGGTACCACTCCTGACTCTAGAGACTTATTAAAAAGATCAGACAGCGGAGCTACAAGAACTTCCCTAAGTTCCTTCAGCACCCTTGGATGTACACCATCCGACCCCATCGCTTTGTCTACCTTTATTTTAGCTAGCTCCTCACAAACACAACCCTCTGAAAGTCAATCAGGATCTATTATTCCTCCATCCCTATTCATGTTTGTGTTCTGCGGTCCCGCTCCCAGCGCTTCAGCCGTGAACACAGAACAGAAATGGCCCATCCAGTCTGCCCATCCACAGTAACCATTATCTCTTCTTCTCTAAAAAATCCAATGCCTTCCCTTGGTCTTTAGTGATCAGTTCAGGGGTCTCTGAATCTCTCCCTTCTTGAAGGCTGCTTTAAGTCCTTCAAGTTCCAGATTGATCTTGTGTGGACACTAAGGAAGGAGAAATGTTATCATGCCTGCTAATTTTCTTTCCTTTAATTGTACCAGATCAGTCCAGGATTCCCCCCGCCCCCTCCTGCCCTCATTCAGAGACAGCAAATGTTTTCTGTAGTAGTCTTTCCTCACAGTTTTGGTACTTCTTGATGAATCTCTGGGATTCCGGAATCTTGCTATTCTTTGAGATTCTGTATGGAATGTTGCTACTCCTTGGGTTTTGGCCAGGTACTAGTGACCTGGATTGGCCACCGTGAGAACGGGCTACTGGGCTTGATGGACCGTTGGACCAACCCAGTAAGGGTTCTTATGAGTTGCACAGTGTGCCTTTATAAGCCAGAGCTTACTTTTGTGTTTCTATTTCTATCTGCTGGCTGAAGACTGCAACATTGTCAAGATCTGCACTGATTTAGTGTGACTTTATACTTATATACCGCATGATCCAAAGTTCTTGGTAAGATCTGATTTCTGATTGCTTCTGCCTTATCTGTCGGCTCCGGGCGGCTTTCCCGCAGAGGAGAGAATCCTGCATTCACCGTGGGCCTCATCTGGGGCAGCCTCCTTGGAGCGGCTGGGGCACGGGCAGTGTGTCTGGGAGGGAATGCATGGATGGGAGAACATCGCAGGGGAGGAGACATAGGCATCCTGGGACTGTCTGCCAAGTCTCTTCCCTGAAGAAGCCCTTTCTGGAAACGTCAATCGCTCCTCCTAAACTTACTTGCTCCACTTCATCACTGACGCTGAAACCGTGGATTGAAGACAAAGTTTTATTTTATTTTTCTTTCCAGCTTATGATTTATCTTTAATCTTATCTATTGTTTTGCCTTTTGTCTTTGTTTTGTTCTATTTCTATTATTTAAATTTCTCCAGAATTCTGCTGTTCAACGGCTCCCCCTTCTGCTTCTATTCCTTTCTCTCCTCTCTTCTACCTTCCAAAGTATTTAGATTAATGCTGTCTTGTTAAAATGTTTATTTTATTTTTATTTTTCCTCTAACTCTTCTTTTCACTTCTCTATTACCCTCCAGGTACTTTAGTTAGATTGTGAGCCTTCAGGACAGTAAGGGAATTTTTCAAGTACCTTTCTTATTTCTAATCTTAATGTATATTTTCTGTAAACCGCTTAGAACCTAACGGATGTAGCGGTATATAAGAAATAAATTACATTACATTACATTACATTATCTGATGATGTCCATTTATTTCCCTTTGTAGAAACGGGCCAATCTCTACAACAAGCAACAAAGCAAACTGTCCTGCTAGAAACATTGCAGTCCAATCTGTCCTCGCTGGAGGAGAAACTTCACCATGTGCCTGAATGGAAGGAGCTGAGGAGTCTCCGCGAGAGAGCTGCAGCGAGCACCGAGTGGCCGCAGAGCTCTGCAGATGTCACGTGGAGGTTCACAACCGAAGCTCTCGTCTTGCTGCTGAGCCTCAGACAGTGCCTGGTTCAGTTAGCGGCATCCTTCCAGCCAACCAAGCCGAACCTGCGAACGGCCGAAGCGGCGCCTGTCCTATCCCCTGACACTCTCAGTGTCTCTCAGCAGAAGACCCTTCAGGCTGCGTTGCAGTTTGTAGTTACTCTGGGCATTTGCCCATATCTGTTGTCTGGGGTTGGCATCCCTCTGAGGCGGAGGTCGGAGTTTGGTGTTGTAGTGACAGGTGCCGTGTCGAGCGACTCCTCCTGGACTTCTCTGCGCAGGCTGTTCACCACCTGCACTGTACTGTTGGATGTCTCTCAGCATCCTTCACTGGGCAGTTTCCTCCTGGCCCGTCATCTCGGGGACATCATGGCAGGATTGTGTCAACTGGGCTTTTACCCATCCAGAGCGAAGAGTGAAGGAAGGCCATTGGAGGTAGGTTTTGAATTTAGGACTTTCCTTTCCCCTTTACAGCTAATATGTATGAATGTCTGGGGGGGTTGGTATCCTAATATCACCACTTTGCCTGGCATTGGGACTGGGAACTACTGGGCAGCTTTGCGCTTTATAAACATCCTGCATTCCTTTGTTTTGTCTTCTAGCCAGGCCAGTCAGGTTTTCAGGATAGCCCTAATGAATATGCATGAGAGAGATCAGCATATAATGGAGGTGCCAGGCATGCAAATCTGCTTCAGGGCTATCCTGAAAACCCGACTGGCCTGGGGGTCCTCCAGGACAGGCTTGGGAACCACTGTCTTATGGTACCTATTTCCCAGAAGATATGAGCACTGCAGCACTCCTCCTACCTGCTTTCCTTCCTTATTTTTCCATAAACATATTTATTAAAGATGCTGTATAATAGGGTGGAACCTAAAGAATTAAAAAAAAAAAATGCTGATTTTCAAAGGACTTACCCACCTCAGTTTGAACCTTTGTTGTTGAATATGTAGAGGTGGCTCAATCATTTCAAAGTTGATTAAAATAAATTAGTCTCATGAATCAGTTCTTTATCAATTATGCAACTGATTCAGACAAACAAGTTTAATGCAGCAGAAACAGAGAAGCAGGAAAATCAACGCAGTGTCTTGCCCTCTGAATAAACCTGCCAGCGTTGCTCACTAATTTTCCAATAAGAACTGAAGTCGTGGCTTGTTTTTTGTCATGAAGCCAGCCCCTCTACTGCCTGCATCCTCATCATGATATCAGTACTGCTCTTTCACTTTCTCTTTGTAAATCTTCTATTTGACAATAAGAACTACGGTACTGGGACAAACCAAAGGTCCATCAAGCCCAGTCTCCTGTTTCCAACAGTGGCCAACCCAGGTCCCAAGTACCAGGATGAAACCCAAAGAGTAGAAACATTCCAGAGCTTAGATTGTGATGTCATAATGCCTCATTCCACCAATGCCTAAGAGCCAAATTCACCATTGATGTCACTATGGTTTGATTGTCCTTTACTTGGCTCCCATAAGAACATAAGAATGGACCAAAGGTCCATCAAGCCCAGTATCCTGTTTCCAACAGTGGCCAACCCAGGTCCCAAGCACCTAGCTAGATCCCAAGTAGTAAAACTGATTTTATGCTGCTTATTCTAGGAATAATAATAATAATAACTTTATTCTTCTATACCGCCACAATCTTGCGACTTCTAGGCGGTTTATAATCAGGAGTGCTGGACATGCAGCGAAATACAATAAGTAGATATTCAGAGGAAATACAGAGATCAGAGACCTTAAGAGGCATTAGTATAGAATTACTATTTGCTGAGTAGAATATAAGGTGTACATTTTAGTAGATGATTTCCAACAGGACCTGTTTGGAATAACTGGCAGCGAAAATTACAACAAGATGAAGATAACATATTATATTTATAACAGTGCAGTAAATTCAAGTGGATTAAGGGGAGAGGGGGGAGCGGTCAGTTGTTTAGGTATTTCTGGAACAGGTATGTTTTTTAGGCGTTTCCTAAATTCCCCGTAGGTAGTGGGTGAGAGCAGTTGGTCAAGGTCTTTGCCCCATAGGGCTGCTTGATGAGAGAGAAGGTGTTCGTGGTGTTTTTTCATTTTGCAGCCTCTAACTGGAGGGGAAATGAGTTTTGAGTGTGTGTTTCTCTTGCGTTTGTTATTAGAAAATGAGAAAAGGTCCGTTAAGTACTTGGGGGTAAGGCCGTATAGTACTTTGAAGCAGAGGCAGGCAAATTTAAACCTTATTCGTGCTTCCGTTGGCAACCAGTACAGTTGCCAATAGTAGGGTGTCACAAGGTCGAATTTCTTCAGCCCGAAGATAAGTCTGACCGCAGCATTTTGCATTATTTGGAGACGTCTCATATCCTTTGCTGAGATTGCTAGATAGGCGATGTTGCAGTAGTCAAGTTGACTCAATATGAGGGATTGCACAAGGATTCTGAATGTTGACGTATCGAAGTATGATTTAATGGTTCTGAGTTTCCAAAGGGTAAGAAAACCCTTTCTGAATAGGGAGTCCACTTGTTAGGCATTGGTCTAGAGTAATACCTAATATCTTCATGGTGGGCTGGATAGGGTAGTTGAGTTTATTGACGCATAATGGGGTTGTATTATCAAGCGGGTGAGGGGAAGCAGCAAAGAATTTTGGTTTTTTCTGGGTTGAATTTGAGCTTGAAATCTGTCATCCATTGTTCCATCTCTTTTATGGCATCGGATGCTGCTTATTCTAGGAATAATCAGTGGATTTCCCCAAGCCATCTCAAGAATGGCCTATGGACTTCTCTTTTAAGAAATTAGCCAAACCTTTTTTAAACCCTGCTAAACTAACTGATTTCACTACATTCTCCGGCAATGAATTCCAGGATTTAATTACAAGTTGAATTCCAACTCAAACTCAACTCAGAAAAAAACCAAATTCTTCCTGGCGAGTCCAAATGACAAAATAAAAGATACCTCAATTTCCTTGAATGGCCAGATCTTTCCTATTACCGACATCATAAAATTTCTGGGAGTGACACTGGACCGATACCTCACTCTAGATGCTCACACTGAGTTACTGATTAGAAAAGGCTTCTCGACATTGTGGAAACTAAGAACCATCAGAAAATCCTTTGATGCAGCATCATTCCCTTTACTTGTGCAATCTTCCATCCTAAGCCTGCTTGACTATTGCAACATCATTTATCTAGGGTCCTTCAAGAAAACCATCCAAAGACTCAGAATCATTCAAAATTCGGCAGTTCGACTGATTTTTGGTATAAAAAAATGGGAACATATAACCCCCTACTACCAAAAACTTCACTGGCTGCCCCTGTTCAAATTTGCCTGTCTATGTTTCAAATCCATTCAAGGCTTAGCCCCCATTTACCTGGTTTCCCACTTCAACTTGGACTTCTCCACCAGGCCTACTCACAGGGTACACATGTTTAGCCACCCAACATTAAAGGCCTGCCGATTCAAGAGATATCTGGGCAGAACTCTCGCCTTCCAGGCAGGCCAACAGAATGGTTGGCTGGGCAACATAATTAAGCACGCCTCATCCTATCTTAACTTTAGAAAACTAGTTAAAACAAACCTGTTCAACCGATTTGTAACCAAGATCTCTTAATGCCTTACCATGTACGCTTCCTACATTTACGTGACGCCTCTCTCTGTGTCTTTCACTCTGTCTTACTCCCATTCAACTTGTACTTGATGATACCACTGTAATTATTCTTCGCTGATCTTCCAGCTCTTCTTGTTGTAAACCGCCTCGAACTACCATGGCTTTGGCGATATATAAGAATAAAAATTATTATTATTAAATCTCCTACTTAGTAGCTTCATCGCATGTCCCCTAGTCCTAGTATTTTTGGAAAGAATGAACAAGCGATTCACATCTGCCCTTTCCACTCCACTTATTTTATAGACCTCTATCATATCCCCCCTGAGCCATCTCTTCTCCAAGTAGAAGAGCCCTAGCCATTTTAGCCTCTCCTCATAGGAAAGTCGTCCCATCACTTTTATCATTTTTGTCACCCTTCTCTGTACCTTTTCTAATTCTGCTACATCTTTTTTTGAGATACGCCAACCAGAATTCTGCTCCTGTCTCTCTTCTAACGGCTTCTCTTTTGCAGCTAGTTGTGCATCGATACCAGTCATTGATCCTTTTCTTTGCTTCCGCTGAGCCAGCGAGAACGCTTTGTCTCCAGAAATTCTCATCAAGCTTGGAGACGAACTCAGCCTCTCTGGCTTGCTATGTTAAGACTGCCACCCTTTATTCTTCTTAAGCAAACACCAGATGTTATAGTTTAGTTTGGAATTCTTGCATTCTGTTAACAAATGCAGTGAGAACAACAAAAAATATTTTCACATATAACCAAAAAACTTGTTGAATAGTCGTGGCCACTGATGGGCACCCCAATTCAAACCCAGCATGCACCCAATATACGAGGGAGAAAAAAAGCCTCAGATTAAAGTAGCAGAGCAGCCATCAAAAGGTTCAAGATAAACTGCTATGAATACTGTCACAGGCAAAAAAAACTCCCTCTCAAATAGCTTAGTTTTAGGCTTGAAAACTGCCGCCCAGGAGCTCGCTCAAAGACTTAGTTGGAAAGGGACAACTTAAGCTCCAACGCTGTCACGTCTCCTCAAACCTCCCAACTAGAGACCTTGTTTCGCCAACCCATTGGCTCATCAGGAGATAATAGATGGAAAATTCTTGGAGTGCACGGCCACTTAGCAGGCATTTATAGAACCACAGCAGTTAAACCACCGCCGAAGCGCGTGATGTCAAAAATGACGTCCTTTCCGGTCAGCGCACAATTTTCAAAAAGTTAAAAAAGCATATGTAAATAGAGTTTCAAAGGGAGGTAGATGGAAGAATTTCAAAGAAGACATATAAATGTTGAAAAGAATAGGGGACAGGGGTGATCTCTGGGGAACACCACATAGCGGTTTCCAAGGTTCCATTCATGTTAACAATTGCAGTAACAATTGGATCAATGTCAGATGCTAAACTTTTCAGCACAGATGTTGAGTAAACATTTGAACTATTCATAGTATTATTCAAAGAACGTATAACATCTATAGTTTGGGCTAAAGTAGTCCAAGACTCGTGGTCATCTACAACTTGATCAATATGGGACATGGAACCAAAGCAAGATCTTCAACGCTACATGCTGCTTTCAACTGAAAATCATCAGCAAATGGTTGAGAAGATAGCCATGCATCACAAACTATTGTCTTGGACTCTGTTAATTCTGAAACAACAGTAAACAATTTCATAGCTCAAGCCAACCCACTCTCCAAGCTGTAAGTTCTTCCATAGCTGCCCGGTGGTTTTTATAGTATCTATCCACGAGGTTAGGTTTTCTAATTGCTGCATGTCGATCCTTTCATTCCCCCCCCAAGCTTAAAAATACCATGGTGGTCCTGCAGACCCCTCCTAACCCCCTCCCAGAAAAAGCTTTAAAAAATTCTGTACCTTTCAATGCACAAGTGCTTAAGCAGATCACGCATGGTTGCTTCAAACTTCTCCGTCGACGCAACTTCCTGTTTCCGGTTGCGTCGGAGGAGAGGTTTGGGGCAGTCACACGCAACTTGTTGAAATACTCGCTCGCTCGTGCTGCTGGCAAATAAGGTAAGGGGAAGGAAGGAGAGAGGGGGCTGCAGGACCGCGTGATCGTGCACGTTCTCTCACTTCACTGCGGAGACAAGGCCATTCACCGCTCCATGAGGCGGTGAATGGCCTTTTCCCCATACCCCTGGTGACCACTTCTTTTCTCTCCCCGTTTTGGCGGCTAGCCATGGGTAACAGCCGCTGTGTCATTCTCTACTTGAGAGTTACTGTAAAAATACTTTTGTCTCCCTTCCCACCTCACACTATCATCCCCCCCAACCCCACTTGTAGGTCCAGCATCTGTTCTTCCTTTCTTTCTGGGTCACTTTCTCTCCCACTTTCCTTCCCTCCCTCCATTCCCAAAGCAGCAGAGCCAGACCTGACAACTCCCCCTCCCTCACTCCCCTGAAGCAATAGAACTCCTAATAGGCAGTTTCTGGCAAGTCCTGGCAGAGCCTTTCCTCTGCTTCTGATGCCTCTGGGGCTGGAAAGAGGGAGGGAGTGGGGGTATTGGGTCAGGAGCACAAATTTGGACATTGTCTGAGGAGCGTGGGAGATAATTTTTTTAAATCTTTTGCTGACAATTTTTTCTGGTTGGTTAACTAAGTGCCGATTAACTGAGAGTCTACTCTTTCCCTCAAACTAAAGGAGGGGGTAACCTGCACAGAGCAGTGCTCACAACCCTCAGACTAAAAGGGGGGGGCAGTATTAAAACCCTAGCCACTTTTGTGGGCAGACTGGATGGAGCATGCTGGTCATCATTTACTGTGTTGTTATACCAAGTATTTTGCAAATGATTGTAGCCTGTAGAGTTTTCTATGGATAAGTTTTGCATCTTTATCACCTGGATTAGTCACTGATAACCCAGGAGCCCTCGCTTTATAAAACGATGTCTTGAGAAATGATATTCTGGTATTAGTAATGAAATCTCTGTAATTATTTTAACCCATTGACGTGCAAAGTTATTTCTCAATTGATAGCTTTGTCAGGTGCTTAATATGCCCTCTAGATGGCGATAACACACAAGCTATTGCTGAGGGAAAGTAATTCGTAAGCATCTCCAGTGTAGATGGACTCAACGGTGGAAAGCCAAATCCAGGATCCTCTCAATGGGGCACAAACACCAAAAGGGAGGTTCTAAGCAGATGCTTTTTAAAATAAAGCAAGGCTATATTGGAACAGATTAGGGCTAAATAAACTAAGAAGCATGGCCAGTGTTTGTTTGTACTTTAAATGATCTTATTTTTGTTTTTTTCAGGTGCTGACAGAAGGGGAGAGAGCTCGGTGTAGGCAAGCTTTGCACAGTCTCTTGGATCGAGTTTACCAGCCTATAGTGATCAGGGAGCTGCTGGTACTGCAAGGCGGGAGCAAACCGGTGTGTGGGGGAGAAGAATGGGCAGGAAAGAAATAAAATATAGCAGAACCAGAAAGGTGCCTAAAGATTGTGGCTGATCTGAGAAGGGACTGGGTGACAGCCCTTGAAATACTGTGTAATTGGGATTTATGAACCCCAAGGCAGTATACCGCATGTATAATTCAACACAAAACTTCCAATTTTGTTCATGAGGTAAAGTCAAAATCAGTGAATTGAAACTCCCATGAAATTCAAATAAAAGAGCCGTAATACAAGTACAAATCAGAACATTCAATTAACATAGATATGACGCTAATGCTTTTCTATAGCTGAGGGGTCAAGTGCAGATACTGGATGGGTGGTACAGAAGCTAAACTCAAGGCAAGTGGTTTACACAGTTAAACAAAGCACAGGTGCAAGATCCTTATCTGAAATCCTTTGGACCAGGCATATTTCAGTTTGTGTTAACTCAGTCCCACCTTTTCTGCTTCTCACTGCCACCTTGAATTGGATCTGCAGCTCTTAAGAACATAACATAAGAGTTGCCATACTGGGACCATCAAGTCCAGTATCCTGTTTCCAAAAGCGGCCAACCCAGGTCCCAAGTACCTGTCAGAAACCCAAAGAGTAGCAACATTCCAGAGCTGAGACTGTGACGTCATAATGCCTCATTCCACCAATGCCTAAGAGCCAACCTCAGCAGTGACGTCACAATGGCTTCAGCTCACATAAGAATAGCCGTACTGGGACAGACCGAAGGTCCATCAAGCCCAGTATCCTGTTTCCCACAGTGGCCAACCCAGGTCCCAAGTACCTGTCAGAAACCCAAAGAGTAGCAACATTCCAGAGCTGAGACTGTGATGTCATAATGCCTCATTCCACCAATGCCTGAGGGCCAAACTCAGCAGTGATGTCACAATGGCTTCAGCTCACATAAGAATAGCCGTACTGGGACAGACCGAAGGTCCATCAAGCCCAGTCTCCTGTTTCCCACAGTGGCCAACCCAGGTCCCAAGTACTTGTCAGAAACCCAAAGAGTAGCAACATTCCAGAGCTGAGACTGTGATGTCATAATGCCTCATTCCACCAATGCCTGAGGGCCAAACTCAGCAGTGATGTCACAATGGCTTCAGCTCACATAAGAATAGCCGTACTGGGACAGACCGAAGGTCCATCAAGCCCAGTATCCTGTTTCCCACAGTGGCCAACCCAGGTCCCAAGTACCTGTCAGAAACCCAAAGAGTAGCAACATTCCAGAGCTGAGACTGTGATGTCATAATGCCTCATTCCACCAATGCCTAAGAGCCAACCTCAGCAGTGATGTCATAATGGCTTCAGCTCACATAAGAGCATAAGAATAGCCGTACTGGGACAGACCGAAGGTCCATCAAGCCCAGTATCCTGTTTCCCACAGTGGCCAACCCAGGTCCCAAGTACCTGTCAGAAACCCAAAGAGTAGCAACATTCCAGAGCTGAGACTGTGATGTCATAATGCCTCATTCCACCAATGCCTGAGGGCCAAACTCAGCAGTGATGTCACAATGGCTTCAGCTCACATAAGAATAGCCGTACTGGGACAGACCGAAGGTCCATCAAGCCCAGTCTCCTGTTTCCCACAGTGGCCAACCCAGGTCCCAAGTACCTGTCAGAAACCCAAAGAGTAGCAACATTCCAGAGCTGAGACTGTGATGTCATAATGCCTCATTCCACCAATGCCTGAGGGCCAAACTCAGCAGTGATGTCACAATGGCTTCAGCTCACATAAGAATAGCCATACTGGGACAGACCGAAGGTCCATCAAGCCCAGTCTCCTGTTTCCCACAGTGGCCAACCCAGGTCCCAAGTACCTGTCAGAAACCCAAAGAGTAGCAACATTCCAGAGCTGAGACTGTGATGTCATAATGCCTCATTCCACCAATGCCTGAGGGCCAAACTCAGCAGTGATGTCATAATGGCTTCAGCTCACATAAGAGCATAAGAATAGCCGTACTGGGACAGACCGAAGGTCCATCAAGCCCAGTATCCTGTTTCCCACAGTGGCCAACCCAGGTCCCAAGTACCTGTCAGAAACCCAAAGAGTAGCAACATTCCAGAGCTGAGACTGTGATGTCATAATGCCTCATTCCACCAATGCCTGAGGGCCAAACTCAGCAGTGATGTCACAATGGCTTCAGCTCACATAAGAATAGCCGTACTGGGACAGACCGAAGGTCCATCAAGCCCAGTCTCCTGTTTCCCACAGTGGCCAACCCAGGTCCCAAGTACCTGTCAGAAACCCAAAGAGTAGCAACATTCCAGAGCTGAGACTGTGATGTCATAATGCCTCATTCCACCAATGCCTGAGGGCCAAACTCAGCAGTGATGTCACAATGGCTTCAGCTCACATAAGAATAGCCATACTGGGACAGACCGAAGGTCCATCAAGCCCAGTCTCCTGTTTCCCACAGTGGCCAACCCAGGTCCCAAGTACCTGTCAGAAACCCAAAGAGTAGCAACATTCCAGAGCTGAGACTGTGATGTCATAATGCCTCATTCCACCAATGCCTGAGGGCCAAACTCAGCAGTGATGTCACAATGGCTTCAGCTCACATAAGAGCATAAGAATAGCCGTACTGGGACAGACCGAAGGTCCATCAAGCCCAGTCTCCTGTTTCCCACAGTGGCCAACCCAGATCCCAAGTACCTGTGAGGAACCCAAAGAGTAGCAACATTCCAGAGCTGAGACTGTGATGTCATAATGCCTCATTCCACCAATGCCTAAGAGCCAACCTCAGCAGTGATGTCATAATGGCTTCAGCTCACATAAGAGCATAAGAATAGCCGTACTGGGACAGACCAAAGGTCCATCAAGCCCAGTCTCCTGTTTCCCACAGTGGCCAACCCAGGTCCTAAGTACCTGTGAGGAACCCAAAGAGTAGCAACAGTCCAGAGCTGAGCTTGTGATGTCATAATGTTTCATTCCATCAATGCCTAAGAGCCAAATTCGCCAGTGATGTCACAATGGCTGGATTGTCATATACTTAGTTCACATAAGAATTGACGTACTGGGACAGACCAAAGGTCCATCAAGTCCAGTAGCCTATTTCCAACAGTGGCCAACTCAGCTCACAAATACCTGTAAAACAGAGTAAAAACAGATTTTATGCTGCTTATCCTAAGAATAAGCAGTGGATTTCCCCCAGCCATTTCAATAATGGCCTAAGAACTTCTCTTTTAGGAAATTATCCAAACCTTTTTTAAACCCCGTTAAGCTAACTTTCCAGCCCTCTAACATTTTCTGCTTCTCACTGCTACCCTGAATGGAATCTGCAGCTCTTTCTGCTACTTTCCAGCCCTCTGACCTGAAATGCGCATAGGTCAGGGGAAAAGCATGCGCCTCTGTTGGTTTCAACTTGTGTCTCATTGGGGAAATTGACTACTTCTGGTTCATGTCAATTTTCGGGTTTTGGAGCTTTTGGGTTTTCCAAATTTCTAATAAAGGATCTTGTATAAGGAACTGATTTAGTATGTGTGGCAAGCTTAATCTTGGTGCGGAAAAAGTGTATAGTCAATCACCCTTGGAATTGGAATTTTTCCAGACTTCTGAGGTTGGTTGATACTGGAAATGTGATGAGCTTTAAGGACAGCATTTTTCTCAACTGCACTGTTGAGACTTGACATTCAGGCTCAGTGGGGGGTAAATGCTCCTTGCTGTGCTTGTTTTGGACCTGTCTAATCCGGTAAAGTTGTTCATTGTGCTCATTACCTGCAGAGGCAGTAAGGGGACTTTGATGTCACAGTTTGCCTTCTCATCTTACTATTTTTAAACACATTTTTAAATATCCTTTTGCAACTTAGCCCTGTTAATGCAGTGACAGTCCAATTGTTGTTTCCTCCAGACTCCAGGTAGTGGAGACTCCAAATCTCACTTCTAGGTGGAATCCCTCTTCCCCGATATTCTCAGCCCAGTTTTAATGACTTGTGGTAACAATTCAAATCAAATCTTAGTCCCTAGAATTGAAGCTCACACACTGTGCACTGGGCTGATCCTGTCACCCTAAACCCGATATTGGTGTATGAGACAGTGTGACTCTTGGAGTGTAGGAGATGCCTTCATTTGAAGGCAGTGGAGGTGTTGAGATCTGTGTACATGTTTCTCTCTCTCTTTGGGCTTGCAGTCTCGTGCTGGTGAAGTCTCCCAGAACCTGCTCCATGCACCAGCTTGGTTGAGACGGCTCTGTGGACAGCTTCTTTCGGAGAGACTTATGAGACCTAACGGTGTCCAGGCAGTGCTTCGAGGGATCCTAGAAGGAGCTGGGGGTGAGCTCTGAGGGTTTAATCTTGTAAATCTGGGATGGTCAAAGTCAGCTGCTCTATTCACCTGCCTCCGTTTTCTTTCTAGCTGGGGCTGCTGGGGGCCGGGATTCAGAAGCGGCTGCTGCAGATTGGAGGAAGTGCAGTGCCATTGGCAGGATACTGGCTTGCTGCCCTCAGCAGTCACTCTCCTTGGACAGTTACTACCAGCTGGTGTGCCCCCAGGTATGTGTTTACTCCACTCCCAGAGCCCTAGTCGCCCTGTTGGAAGACATTTTACGTTCAATCCTTACCTAGAACTGCTTTAGTCACAGGAATAGGAGAAATCTCAAGTTAACAAGTTTTTAGTCCACTCAGAATAAGAGAAGGAGTCAGAAAAAGGAAGTGTCTTGAGCTAATCTTGAGTTCCCTTACTGTGCTGATGTGTGGGGGAGGGTCAGCAGTACAGTATCACAGAGAGAGTCAGTAATTTTCACCCAAGTGTGACTGGTTTGTTTATACATAACGTGACCATACGTCCCGTTTTGAACAGGACCATCCCGTTTTTAGGTAGCCTGTCCCGTTGTCCCCAAGCACAGCTTCAGGATGCCGAAATGTCCCATTTTCAGAAAGAGAGCATCGGTAGGTTTCCCCCCCGCCATCTGACACACTCTTTTTCTTCCTCTCTCCCTGCCTGCCTGCCCCCCACCGCCGATTTCTCCCTACTTCCCTGCCGTCGCAACACCAGAACAGGCCAGGCACACAGTCCACAAGCCTTCCCCGATGAAGTTCCGGGCCAGCCAGGCAGGGATTGGCTGGCCCGAAACTTCCTCTCTGACATCAGAATTGACATCGGGCCGTGCGCCTGGCCTGTCCCAGTTGCTGTGGCGGTGGGGAAGCAGGGAGAAATCGGCAGCAGGGGGCAGGCAGGGAGAGAGAGAGGAAGAAAAAGAATGTGTTGGGTGGCAGGTGGCAGGCAGGGAGAGAAGAAGCAAAAGTTGGGGGAGGGAATGGAGTGTGTTGGGTGGCAGGAGGCAGGCAGGGAGAGAGGAAGAAAAAGTTGGACTCATGGAGGGACAGAGAGAGATGTTGGTTGGGGAATGGAATGAGGTCTGAAGAAGAGGATGCATGCAGGAAGCAGAAATAAAGAAATATTGGATGCACAGTCAGAAGGAAGTGCAACCAGAGACTCATGAAATCACCAGACAATAAAAGGTAGAAAAAATAATTTTATTTTCTGTTTTGTGATTACAATACTTCAGATTTGAAATGTGTATCCTGCCAGAGCTAGTGTCAGATCGTGAACGTAAGCTAGGATTTAACAGAGAGAGGAAAAGTCTTTTTTGTTTGTTTATTTTGTTTACATCACAGCGCCAGTGTGGTTAGGAGAAGGCAAAGAGGGTGAAGAAGCTATAAAATAAACCCACCAGGATGTTTGAAAAAAATCACCCAATTGGGCAGGAAAATTGAATTGAAAATTTTTTTTCCTGAATTGGGCAGCACTAGTAAATACGCTCCCATATTTAGTTTCAGGAATCTCACCATGCACTTTTCCCACATTCTGGGCTTGCTTCTCCTGCCCCATTGTTGTTCCGACTGCAGGACCTTCCTTGGGACCTGAAAGGTCCATCAGCTGAACTGGCCTCTCGGTTTGAAAGCTCTGCCTCTCCAGACTTGTTTTTTCACTGCGGGGAGCTGGTTGCCTGCGGCATATGGGGAGGATCTCACACTGCAGGGCTCAGCGTGACCTCTAGCTCTGAAGCTTCTGTTACGGCGTCACTCTGTGCCGTCAGAACTAGCGGACGATTCCTGGGCGTCATGGACTCCCACTGAAGATGACTCAGGAACTGATCAATTGTAATAGAAGGGGGACTTTCTGGGCACTGCGAGGTACCTGCGGTGCTTCTACCCTTTCTCTTTGGCATGTATAAGTTATAAGCATTTTCTTGAATTTAGTAGATGTCCCATTTTGGTCACATTATGTATACATAAATATTTGCTGTGGTGTGCTTTTGATGTGAATACATGCTGGCATGCCAGAGTGCCATCCTCCGCTGGATGTGGCCGTGTTCTGTGCTCTCTGCTGGCTTGAGGTATTTTCCTTTTCTCTCTCTCTCAGGTTCTGGAATTATTGCACATTACGGATAAGGTGACTGCCCGTCAGTTTCAGCGAGTGGCCTCTATGACCGCTCTTATTATGGCACGAGAGAAGCCTGTACTGGCATCAAAATACCTGCTCTGCCCAATGCTGGAGCCACTTCTGCGTTGCTCGGAAACATCAGGTATGCCGTGATGTGAATTTGCGCTTTGTGTGGTATTGTTGGGGCATTTTGTTCTATGAGGAAGAAGAAAACGAAGACCTCGGGGCCCTTCACTGAAGTATGTCTGGACTAGAATCTCTCTGGGGTATTAACACTGCTGAATCCAATGCTGTTTCTCTTAGAGCTCCATAGGCTTAATGTGTGTCGTCTTCTGTATCCTGCAGGGAAAGTAGAGGACGTTTCCCAGCCAGGGAGAATTCTGGTGGAAGAGTCAGAGCTCACCTGTTGTATAGAGGACATCCAGAAGGTAAAAGGCTTGGGGGTCACTCATTTTTAGATGGGGCTGCAAATGCTTCACACCTCACTTGTCTCTGGGCAACACAATGAAGATGGTCAGGGCTAGATTTTTGGCTGATTCTAAATTTTGCCTGCAAATGATTCATGTGATTTAATAAATAAATTTATGCGTGTTACTTGGAACAGAACATCGGTGTTATTCTGGGAGTTTTCCCTGTATATTTTATTTCTAGAGTGATGATTGCTTTGATACAAACTGAAAGGGCTACAGCCAGCCCACTGGGGAAGGAGGCAGAGCTGAGAGAAAATGATTGATGGGGGGTGGGGGGGGGGTCAAGTCCCATTTACCAAATGGAAAACCACCCGTTTTCACAAACCCCCAAAAACCCTTTTCTTAAAAATTGCTAATCTCTCTCCAGGAAGACTGCTAATGTATCAATTATTGTGACTAGTGTAAGATTTGTTGAGAAGGAGGAAAAAGCCTCCCTCCCGCTGTCACTTTTACACACCGGCAGGCAATACCTCCTCCTCTCCAAACCAAGTGAACTTGTCCACTTGTCTTGTGTTGAAAAAGTGCTCCATTTTAATTTGGCTGTGCTTGTGAAACTCAGCTCAAGTAGTTCAGCCAAAGCCAACGGTGGCCAGCCAGTGTTTCACTGAAGCTGCGTCAGGGCATACCAGGCTCCTCTGAAACAAATGTGGCATTAACGCTGTGTAATAGTTAAATAATAGATCCCCCAAAAAATAGAAAAGCAGAAGCTTACTCAGGCACTTGCATTGCAAAATGGCTGCCCTCGCAGCGTCTGATGTCATCCTGACGCTGCGATCGTACTGATGTCTCAGTGTAATTCATACCAGCAGCTGAGTTTACTCTCGGGCTGCCTGAGTTGAAAGAGAGTTTTTGTTATAGTTCAAAGTGGAGCCACACGGTGTTGAATCTCCCAAGAAGATGACTTTGATCAATGTGACAAAAGAACTGATAGCGAACCCACAAATCATACTGTATTTTCTGTTGTCTTGGTTTTCCTTATTGCTCTTATTCTTCACCACATGTAAACCCTGAAATGTGTTTGCATATGTTTCCTTTCTTACCAAAAAGTTTGCCGGTGTTCAAGGCGTGCCAGATCCAAAATGGTCTCAAAAGAGAAGATGCCAGTCTCTCCGTGAATTTAAATTTGACAGGAAGCCAATGCAGTTCTCGATAGTAGGGGCTCACATAAATCAAGCAGACCACAGCATTCTGGACTATTTGCAGCCCAGATAAATTCTTTTGAGGGCCTGCTAAATAGATTATGCTATAATAGTCCAGATTGTAACAGTAATTTAAATGAATCGGATCTGATACTGTGTAATTTCTACAAAGTATAGAAACTTTCCCCACTAGAGCATTTACCTGATCTGCATAATTAAATGTTGATCTGAAATAACACCTAAGATCTAATAGTGGGTTGTATTAAATACGTAATGTTATTTAATAGTAAAGATGGTTCAGTAAAATTCTGACCTGAAGATGCAACAAAGAGTTCAAATTCTAACATCCATGTTTCAATGACCTACTTCATTTCTGATGGGTAAAACTGAAAGAGTAAATGGTAAAGATGATGTTTTTAATCCCAGAGAAGCTAATGTTGAGCCCAAAGAAGACGGAGAGAAAAAAAGTGGAGAAAAAGCCTCAGTTCATCTTCATATGGCAAAAAATTCCACTTTGTTTTTGTGTTAAGTGAATGAACGGGTCTCTGGTAGTGTCTAGGTAGGTCCCTCCTCTGGTTTTAGGAGTTTTCTATGTCCTTCCTGAGATTTTGGGGGGGAAAGAGGGGAGCCCTGCGCTACTCCGCATGGGCTCCTCCATTTTCCAGAAAATTTGTTGTTAATATGAGCGAGTTGACAAAAATCCTTCGAACCAATTATACAATTTTCCACGTATCCCAAAAGAATCTAAGCCCTCCCAAAGTTTAGCACGATCCACCAAATCAAAAGCGCTGCTCAGATCAAATAGCCCTTTCCTAGCAGGTCACGTACATCATCCCAAATGATAAAATAAATAGGTTAATTACAGCAAAATGGCACAAAAATAGCAAAGCAGAACTGCCGAGAACTTCCAGCTGCTAGTGTTTGCGTTTTAGAGGTCCTGGAGGCAAAAGGGGAAGAACTAGCAGGAAAAGGACCTCCTTTTGGAGTCAGTGTGATGAAACTGGGTGATTTTGTCTTTTCTCTCTAGGTATATGTGGTTGGCAATGAGCTTCTTCCAGTGTTGCAGGAATCCTTGAAGACTGTTCTTGGGGCCATTTTCTCCCTCTATTGTTTCACCAAGCAGAATGTCTCTCATTTGCGGTAAGAGGGTCTGAAAGGTGAAAATGTAGCCGAATAGGGGAGGAGCCTGAGCAGCCTGAGCTTGGGGGTTCAATCCCAGCCTGCTCCTTGTAACTCTGGGCAAGTCACCTAGGTACCATAGTTAGATTGTCAGATAGAGAAAAGTACCTGATTTAATGTACCTTTTGTTGTTTTTCTTTCCTTTTCCCGCTTTCCAATTATTATCTATTTCTTTTGTGGTTTTGCCTTGTTTGGGCTTATTGATTTTTGAATTCTTACCCCTGTTTTTACTATTGTAAACCGCTTTGATTTAACTTTTATGTTAATAATTGCGGTATATCAAATAAAGTAACTGTAAATCACCTTGGGTGAAACTCTTCATGAAAAGACAGCTAATAAATCCCAATAAATGGGAAGGGGAAGGGAGGGGGGACTTGTGTCCGCCTTTTTGTAGCTTTGACATTTCAAAGCGGTGGGCACTGGAGGATTAAGTGACTTGCCCAGGGTCACAAGGAGCACCACTGGGATTTGATCTCGCAACCTCTGGGGGCAGAGGCAGCAGCTCTACCAGTGAACCACACCTTCGGTCTGTCCTTGTATGGCTATTCTTATGCTCTTATTTGAGCTGAAGCCATTGTGACATCACTGCTAAGGTTGGCTCTTAGGCATTGGTGGAATGAGGCATTATGACATCACAGTCTCAGCTCTGGAATGTTGCTACTCTTTGGGTTTTTGACAGGTACTTGGGACCTGGGTTGGCCACTGTGGGAAACAGGAGACTGGGCTTGATGGACCTTCGGTCTGTCCCAGTATGGCTATTCTTATGTTCTTATGTGAGCTGAAGCCATTGTGACATCACTGCTGAGGTTGGCTCTTAGGCATTGGTGGAATGAGGCATTATGACGTCACAATCTAAGCTCTGCAATGTTGCTACTCTTTGGGTTTTTGACAGGTACTTGGGACCTGGGTTGGCCACTGTGGGAAACAGGAGACTGGGCTTGATGGACCTTCGGTCTGTCCCAGTACGGCTATTCTTATGCTCTTATGTGAGCTGAAGCCATTGTGACATCACTGCTGAGGTTGGCTCTTAGGCATTGGTGGAATGAGGCATTATGACGTCACAATCTAAGCTCTGCAATGTTGCTACTCTTTGGGTTTCTGACAGGTACTTGGGACCTGGGTTGGCCACTGTTGGAAGCAGGATACTGGGCTTGATGGACCTTCGGTCTGTCCCAGTACGGCTATTCTTATGCTCTTATGTGAGCTGAAGCCATTGTGACATCACTGCTGAGGTTGGCTCTTAGGCATTGGTGGAATGAGGCATTATGACATCACAATCTAAGCTCTGCAATGTTGCTACTCTTTGGGTTTCTGACAGGTACTTGGGACCTGGGTTGGCCACTGTGGGAAACAGGATACTGGGCTTGATGGACCTTCGGTCTGTCCCAGTACGGCTATTCTTATGCTCTTATGTGAGCTGAAGCCATTGTGACATCACTGCTGAGGTTGGCTCTTAGGCATTGGTGGAATGAGGCATTATGACGTCACAATCTAAGCTCTGCAATGTTGCTACTCTTTGGGTTTTTGACAGGTACTTGGGACCTGGGTTGGCCACTGTGGGAAACAGGAGACTGGGCTTGATGAAAGGGAAAGGGAATGGGGACTTATATACCGTCGTCTTGTGGCTTTGGCATTTCAAAGTGGTGGGCACTGGAGGATTAAGTGACTTGGGATTTGAGCTCGCAACCTCTTGGTGCAGAGGCACAGTTCTACCAGTGAGACTAATCATATCATCTTGGCTGTGTTTGGCTTTCTAATACCAAGTCCTTCCCTCTGAATATCCTAGGTTCTTGGGAAGGACTTGATATTCAGAGGGTTAAACCCAGCCAAGAGCATCTGGCAGCCTGTGTGAAACCATGATGATGAGAATGAAAACTGTAAGATGTTACCTTCAGCCAATGCTATCAAGATCAATTTTGGCGGGGGTGATATTCTGCCTGCAGCGCTCCTCCAGACTTCTCTTATGAGAGCTGCTGGGATATTGGAGGAGCTCCTTCTGCACTCAGACTAAAACCTGGGTTTCATGATTTCTGGCATTAATGGCTGTCTTACCTTTGCCAGATCACCATGCCAGGAGATTTTGCTGTGGTTCCTGGACAAACTGGAAAGGGCCTCTGCACTTGCCACAGTGAAAGAGTTGGTGGGACTGGAGAAGACCATTCCTGCCCTTTCTCCCCTCTGTCAGTTTGCAGCTGGCAGTGAAGGTGGTGCAGTGATCGTGGCTAAAGAAACGATCTGGTAAGACTCTCTTCCTGTCCCTTCATCTACTACTTGAGTGAGAATGTTGGTTCCCTCGTACAGACCTGAATCTTGCTTGGGCAGGGGCAGGACAGCTGTTTAGCTCTGGAGTAGGAGGATGAAATCATCCGCAATGACCAGGCTAGAGCAGGTTGAGATCCTGCTGTTGACTTAGTCAAGGAAGCTGCTTCTGGTCTCGGGCTGCAGCCAAAGTGGTTAGTCATTGTTGCATTTCAATTTGCATCCCTTCGTGTTTGATGAAATTCTTTAATCTGTTTTTATTGTATTTCAATGGTTCCATTTTTGCAGGTACCCATGATTCTTATCCTATGTATTAGTCTCATAAGTTCCCGGCACTGTTTTATGTTATAACTAAGGTGTTTTGTGTCATACTAAGTTGATACCATGGAGTGAATGCTGACTTGGTATGTATGTTTCCTTAACATGTATGTCTTCCCCACATGGGTTTATTCGATTTGGTTGCTCTGTTTCCTTTTCACTGTGTCTCTCACAGCTTTCTTGGGCATTACGTTTCCCCCTCCCCCCCTGGTTTGCATATATGTATCACGTTCCCCTATTTTCATAGCACTCGTTCACCTCATTTTTATGCCATGTTTTTAGTAAATTTTCCACTTAGTTCACTTACACGTCCATCTGCAGTTTCCTGTTCACCTCTATCACTAGTCCTCACCTTAGCGTACACCTTTTTTGCCAGCTTTATTATCTTCACGCTTCACCCTTTACCCCACTAGGACCTTGTTAGGTCTGTATTACATCATACGTAAGTCATTCATGAAGTGGAGATTATTTCGATTGATTTTATGTGACTTATTTTAATAAACACCTTGTCAAGATCATCGGTTTCCACAGTCTCTCTTCTTCTTTTGTGTCTGCAGCCAAAGAGGGATCTCACACTTGTTTGGCTTGAGAAAGGTATATCACAATTCCCATCGCCAAAGAAAATCTAAGTGCTGTCAGTCTGTGGCTCGGATCCCGTGTAGGAGCTGGTGCTGGCAGACCCCAGAAGCAGATAGCAGTGCACAACTGTAGCTGGAAGAGCTCAGCCTGTGCCTTTGAGTCACAGATTTACTCTTGACAGTCCATGTCATTTGGTCAGGAAAGCTCTCTTTAGAGATGGCATTTAGCTAGAGCAGAACATTTTGTCCCTTCCTTAGTTGTCTTAGACTGTAATATAATGCACAGCGCTATAGAAATGATTAGTAGCTATAAAGGAAAGTTTTTTTCTTGCCCTTTTGCTGCAGTGATGAAGACGAGGCTCTTTTTGAGAAGGTTTCTGTGGACCAGTGGTGGCTGGAATGCCTGGCAGACCTGCTGTGCCAGAGCCAGAAGAGTGGTTTGGCTGGAGACTTCTTTATCTGCTGCTTAAAGGTAAGATGCCACAGCAGTGCCAGGGAGAGGACCTTAGGGTAATATTGCTCCCCTCCCCAGCATTGCAACTAGAGGTCTCCCCAAGAAGAGTATTCTTATCACTAATGTGCAGAACTAGTCCTTGCTTCTGGTAGATATACTGCTACTATGAATTATTTCTCTAGCGCTACCTGACACACGCAGCACTGCACAGAGTCACAAAGAATAAGAAAGCAGTCCCTGCTCCAAAGAGCTTACAATCTAAACAGACAAACAGGATGTCATGGATACAGTCAAGAGGAACGGTCAGTCAGCGGGCTGGGTTAAGGATTGAAAGCTATATGAGCAGTACAGGGTGAGGCGAAATCCTGGTTTCCTGCACAACATGTCTGTGTAGTGAGAGATGGCTGTCACATTGGCCTGGATTCACTAAACTTACCGATCCTCTAATGATGGTCGCAAAACCAGTTTTTTCTAGTTTTGCAATTGTTAGTGTTTCCCGACCTGATTCACTAAACTGCTGCCCGATCCAATCTGCCCATGCAAATTAGTCAAGCGATTGATTCACTAACAATTGCGTTTTACAGTTACCAAAAGAAAAACATGCAGATCACGTCACAATATATCCAACATCATCGGAAAAGAGGGTTTTTTTGGATAATGAAAAATTCCTTGAAAAAGATTTTTATACTGAATCATTTATAAACTGTAACACTAGTGTGTATAAAAATCTTTTTCAAGAAATTTTTCATTATCCCCCCCAATAAAAACCTTTTCTAATGACAGTAACACAGTTACTGACAGGTCTGCCTGTTTTTGGTTCACTTTTGTTAATGGCACTAATATTTTGCATGTATTGCACACGCAAAATATATAGCCAATTAAAAAAAAAAAAAGACCCCCCCCCCACAAACGCATCCTCCCCCTGAAGAAAAAGGCAGGATGGTTGCCAACTCCCTCCTGCCATCGGACACTGCTTTTCAAAAAAAAAAAACCCTACCAAAACTTACCCGATGCTGCCCCCCTCCCCACCCCGCCTGCGTGAATATGGCTGGAGGAATGCCTACTCCCTCCTGCCATTGCATCTCTCCTCTTCTCCCTGTACCTCCTGGATCCCTCCACTGGTGGGTTGCAGCCAGATGGGCCTCCGCGCATGTACAGCTGTTGACATGATGACATCACTCATGCATGTGACATCATCGCGGCAAGGTCCAGTTGCCTTCCGGCCAAGGCACTGCATTAGTGTGCCTCTGACCGGAAAGTTTGCGAGACACTGCTCTAGGGTATCATATCAAGATCTTCAAGTTGTTTTATATTCTTAGGAGTCAGTATATTCAAAAGGGTTTAACTGGGCAGAAAAGGCTCCTACCTGGCTAACCCCCCCTCCCCCCCATGAGCTGACCATTCCCTGATATTCTGTGATATTCAAGTGTCGATGGTAAAACTTAAGAGAAACCGGGAGCTGGGAGCCAAAGGTATAAGCAGTGGATAACAATTCTTGGTTAGAAACTCGTAAGTTAGGGGACTGCAAGGAATTTAAATAATGATGGATCTGCATATACACAAAACCATCAGTGGGAGGGAGATCATATTCCTGTTGTAACCGAGCAAAGGACTTTATTCTCCCATCCTCCTCAACCAAACGAGACAAATAATGAATCGCCCTTGCTTCCAATCAAACAAATGTAGCATTATCTACTCCAGGGGGAAAGTTACTATTAAAGCGTAGACATATGCACCACTATCCACATTATGTTCAAGTACAATGGTACCTGGGTTTACGAGTGCACCGGTTTGCGAGTGTTTTGCAAGACGATCAAAACATTCGCAAAATCGGTGCCTCGGAAACCGAGCATGGCTCGATTTACGAGTGCCCCCCCCCCCCCCCGCGATCCGGCACCCCCCCTCCCACCACGATTGGGGTTCCTCCCCCAAAGATTGGCCTCCTCTTCTTACTGGGCTTTGAGCATCTGCGCATGCTCAAGGCCTGCGAGTTCATGGAGAGAATGTGAACTCGCAGGCCTTGAGTATGCGCAGATGCTCAAGGCCCAGCAAGAAGAGGAGGCCGATCTTCAGGCACCGGCACCAATGCACAGGACATGCTGGTGCCGGTGCCCAGATGACAGTAAGCAGCGGCGGGGGGGGTGCCCGATCGTGGCAGGGGGGTGATCAATTGCGGGGGGGGGGGGGAGGGTGCCAGATCGCAGGGGGGCCCTTCGTGGGGAGCAATGCCGGTTCTCGTGGGGGGGGATGGGGGTGGGAACGTATCAAAGCGAGTTTCCATTATTTCCTATGGGGAAACTCACTTCGATAAACGAGCATTTTGGATTACGAGCATGCTCCTGCAACGGATTATGCTCATAATCCAAGGTACCACTGTACTTTCTCTGTTCACAGTCCTAAGTGATTTGCCCAAAGTCCCAAGGAGCTGCAGTGGGAATTGCCAGGATCAAAGCCTGCTTCGACTCCTCCACTCTTTTATCATCAATTTATCTTCAGGTTCAGTTTTCTCTAATAGTTTAACTTTTCAGTTCTTTTTACTGGCCATATGTTAGGACTATTTTTGTACACCAAATTAAAGAAAATGGAAAACATGGGGTCCATTGCTTTGTCTTTGCTGCCCAGTGCCTTCACTGGATGAAGCAAGCCGAACTTCTTTCTCTCTCTCTTTTTCCGTCTGCTGGCTGGTGGACACAATGCACAGGCTCTAGACTAGTCTGATAAGAGTAAAGGAAAGAAAATATCTCATTTCTTCTTTTATTGGGGCCACTTTAACAGATTATTTTTGACTTTGGTTTTGGTTGGTGTTCTTTTCTAAGTTGGGCAAAGAGATGTGTCCTTAACAACAAGATAGAGCCATCACACACACATGAATCTGGTGCCTACCCACTTTTTACAGTGTGTGCATAGCCCACAGTGTCACTTTGCTGAACTAACACCTCCAGTTAAGCCTGATGCTGCTTGATAAGTGTAGAGTTGCCTAAGACACTTAATCTTCCTCCTTTCTTTTGTTGTTTTGAGAATAGAAAAATATTGGAAGCTAATGACTGGGTTTCCAGGTGTTTGTAATCCCTGTCTCGTCAGATGTGAAACAGGAAGTAAGCTGCTTTCCAGGCTCTGCACTTGTCATTTGCTGCTTGGGGAAGTCCAGGCGCTTTGGAACCTAAATAAGCAGTGGGTTATTTCCTCCTCTTTCAGCTGCGCATTCCTCTAGATTTCCACCCAAATCCCCTTTGACAATTGGTAGTAGTTGTCCTCTAATGTCACCCAAGGAGACTTGTGTACTCTACCACAGGCAGGTCCAAGCCATCTCTGACCACGAGCACGGCGGAATCTCCTCTGGCTTGAAACAGTGGTTATTGTGTGCCATATAACATAAGAATTGCCATCTCCGGATCAGACCCTGGGTCCATCAAATCCCCTGGCCTAGTTTTAGTCCCCATATCACCCTATGCTTCTCAAAGGAGATGTGCATCTAATTTACCCTTCCCCGTATCACTCTATGCCATCTGTATGTAGTCGCAGGTTTTTTATTGGCTGATAATTAAGTACCTTAAGGTCCCTATACCAGATACTTTCTGTTACTGCTGCAGGATCTGACGGCTGTTGCTGTGGAGGAGCAGCTGCACCCGGAGCCCAGCGACCAGCACCTGAAGCAATCCCACAAGCAGAGCGAGCAGGAGAAGAAACTGCTTATTCTCCAATTAGTAGCAGTTTTGTGTGAGAAGGTTTCCGATTCCGTGTTCACTGACCTTGTGCAGGTTGGTTATAGTCTGGGTAAAATTAAGAAATCAGGTGATGCGTACTGAAGATCGGACTGTACCCCGTTCCCACAACCATGGAGAGCGATGGCTCTGGTTTCCCCTGGAGGGAATGCAGCCAGTGCACCCTCAAAAACTGTAATAAGATGATTCTTATAAATATATTACCCAAGGGGAATCTGGAGTATTCAGGGAAGAAGATGTTCCCTATAACATGTCTTTACGGTTGAGGTTAGGTTTGAAGGAGCCATTAAGGACCATATTCTATAAACGGCTCCATAAGTTAAGTGCCTAACGTAAGGGAATGGGGACTTGTATTTTGCTTTTTCTGGCTTTGGCATTTCAAAGCAGTGGACACTGGAGGAGCAGCACCAGGATTTGATCTCACAGCCCTTCCTCACTTAAGCAACAAAGCTGTTTAAAATCCTCCTTAAAACGTAACTGCCTGGCGATGCCTAGATTGCGTTTATGGAAGCACTTAAAGAAGCCTAAAGTCAAAGTAGACATGGCTGACGTTGGAAACCACCTTAGGCCCTCACGTCAAACATAGGTGCCAAAAATGTAGGCCTCAAAATCCTTGGCCTCCGTTTCCGGTGCCTATGTTTGGGGTAGCCGCAATTCCACAACCGGCTTGTAGAATCTGGCCCTAAATGCTAGAGCACGTTTAGGACAGGACTCCCATACCATCCTCTGTTGATTTTTTTTCATACCCTGCTTCCTTTTCCCTTTGCCATCTGTCATTTTCTAGGTGGTAGAATTTGTGGGAAGCACCTTGAAGCGAGCCCTTGCAAGTCTGCTGCGGAATGAGAGGAGCTCCGTTGAAGCACAGACCTTGAGCATGGCCATGGGACTAGTGGCTGCGTTGCTGGGTGGGGCAGTCCAGGTGAGATCACGATACCGGCTTGTCTACAACTGGAAAGTGAGGTTCAAATAATACAGGATTTATTAAAGGGAATACTGTAGGCCTTTCCATCACAATGAGAGTTAGAAAATGAATCAAAAATTCAGATACCATGTCCAGGTTGCTCTTGCTGCACTCTGCTTTGGGTGAATTTCTTCAAAAAGGTGGTAAATAAATCCTAATAAAATTAGACTCAATGCCCCCAATATCAGCACAATACAGTGAAACTTCATAATAATAGAGGAGACATAAAGACAGACAAGGTGGGTAAAGACAGGCGTTAGGATAAATAAATGTGGGGAGCTAGATTGAGGGTAAATTATATGTACAGTAGCATAACATGTGTGGATCTGGTCTCAATTATAGGCTGTGTTACAAGCTAATCCAGATGTGGAGTGAGTGAGTGGATAGTTAGTCATTACACCTAATTTCTGAAGTAGAGGTAGTTTTGCATTAAGTGAGTTCCAGAATGTGGGAACGACTCCTGAAAAGGCTCACTGGTGGATGTCACCTTGAAAAATGTCCTTTGGAGGTCTCAAAGGCGTATCAACAGTTAATTGAATCTTCCTTAGCATCCTAGACTCTAATCATTCTGGCTACTGGGTTGTATTCCTCACCTACTAGCAGATAGAGGTAGAAGAACAGACTTTTCCAATGACATCACCGGTAGGGTCGGTGCTCTCTGGAAAACCCCAGTATCTTCTGTTCCGGCAGATGGTGGTATGCCTAGTCCCTGGCCTAACTCCCAACTGTGCAAGCCAAGGCCACACTACTTGGTTGAGCCTAACAGCTTTGCTTCCAGGTTCCCGGTTAATGGACTGGCCATGACAGAGAGCAGAGTATGGCTCCTCAGCCTACTGTCTATAGAGGTCTATAAAATACTGAGTGGAGTGGAATGAGTGACTGACTTGTTTACTCTTTCCAAAAATACAGGAGAGGAGTTATGCAATGAATCTACTAAGTAGTAAAAAAATTTTCTGTATCACCTAGTAAACCGGTATAGTTCCTTACGGATGGGTTATACCTCACTGTGACCAGCAGGTGGAGACCGAGACCAAAAACTTGTATATTAGGTGAAGCTCCCCCTTCCCCTCCAGTCTTTCTCAGTCTCCAACAGTGTGGTAAGACTAATTTGGCTCCCCTTCTTAGGGCTGTTGGAATTTGTTTAGGACTTCTGGGTTCCCCTTTTGTGCTGGACAGAGCTTGGACGGGTCCTGTTTGGGGATCCATCTGACGTCAGGGGTGTCAAACCCGGCAGGTTTTGTGCTGGGTTCCTCCCCCCGCATTTTTGTAGAGGTGCCTCAGCCGCCTGGCCCCCGTGGTTGGTTAGGCTTCTAGCTTTGAGAGCCGCGGAATCTGTTCAGATTGAAAGAAAAAAAAAATCCTGAGGCTGTGCTGTTCTAAAGGTTCATTTCCCTTTCAATTGCAGTCTTTTTGTGCTTTTCTCAACTAATCGGCACTTCTTTTACAGCTAGGAGTGGTTTTCAGCATAATGGGCATTTTAAAAGGGAAAAAGTGCTCCAGATGCGAGATACTCGCGGCCAGCCTGTGCAAGCATTGTACAGGCCGGAGCGGTGGGGGATCCTCGTCGGCATCGGGTGCTGGTGACCAGGGAACCCCGCCGCAAGTACCTCGATAGTTTTGGAGGTTCCCCAGCTGTCGACGGTCAGGGTAAAAAAAATTCCCTTACCGCTGGAGTGGCTGGGGAAATTATTTTTTTTCTTTCACCCAAAATCTTTTTTATTGAAATTTTTCAGAATACAATCCAAACAAAAACAGCATCACTTTCCCAACAACCCACCCAGTCCCTCCCTCAAATCCCTCCACCTTAAGCCAATGACCCCCCACCAAGCCCCCCATAGAACAGCAGCACACCGGTTTACAGCTATAAGGGAGAGGAATCCGACAAGTAAAGAGCATTTGCCAAATAGAATCTTAAAAGTTAAACAGGCACATTTAAAATGTATCCTGGAAAATAGCAGAAGCCACTGAAGTTTGGCCAACAGTGGAGATACGTGCTCAAATTTACTTTTGCAAAAAATCAACCTAGCGGCGGTGTTCTGAAATAACTGGAGCCTCTTGGTTAAACTTAGATAGACTGAATTACAGTAGTCTAACCGAGAAAGGATGATAGATTGCCCAACAAATGCGTGCAGGACAAGTGCACTCCATACAGCAGATACTATTTTGTCTTTTCTAAGGGGGGATGGGGGAGCTCCCCCACCCCACTACACTTAAAATATTTGCTTTTGGTATCTAGTGTTAAGGATTTAATCCTCATCAGAACATAAGATTTTCCGCTGCTGAGTCAGACCAGTGGTCCATCGTGCCCAGCAGTCTGCTCACGCAGTGGCCTGTTTGAGTCTAGTCTTACTTGCGTATGTTCTGTTCCAGTAGGAACTTATCCAACCTTGTCAACACCTTTTCTCACATCAACCAGCATTATGGGGTAAAGATCTAGAACAATTGCTTACACCTTCCACTTATGGGGAATTTAGGAAACGCCTAAAAACATCTGTTCCTGAAGTATCTAGACCCGTATAACTCTTTCTTTTCAATAACAGTTCCCTTGAGCTGTTAACCACTATCTTTCACCTCTGTTAAGTTCAATCAATTTGTACCATCTTTTAATCTTTGTAAACCGCATAGAACTTCACGGTTCTGCACTATATAAACTGTTATTATTATTATTGTCTTGAATCCCTGCAGGGTGCTTTCCCCTATAACAGCCTCCAGAAGAGCGTTCCAGGTCTGTGCTCTTAACTCTGTTTCCAGGGAGGTCACGTGATGCACTCGACCTAGCGAGACGATCTTAGCCAGGCTCCACGGCACCTGGACTTAAAACCAGTAAAAAGAGCCTCTCTTGCAACTGCTTTTGAAGCGCCCAAGCTCTCTCACTGAGATCATGGCGAGCCGCATTTGGATGTTAATTTTTGGGGCACTGGGAGTGAAGCATGCCTGCTAAGGCAGACACACACAAAACGAAGATGTCGACCACCTAACACTAGCGCAATTGTCCTGCACGCATTTGTCATCGTATCAATGAAAACAGGACCTGATGCTCCTTAACATGTGAAGGCTGAAAAAACATTTTTTTTACTAGAGTTAATTTGTTCTTTGAATGAAAGGGATGAATCTACGATGACATCCACAATCTTAGAGAAGAACCTACTAGTTACATTCCATTAGTGATTTTTATGCCGCCATTACCTTGCGGTTCAAGGCGGATTACAGAAGAGGATGTCTGGACAAGTCCAGAGGTGTTACAGAGTAGAGCGGGTTGCTTCAGAGGATTGAAATGTTTCATACGGTGTTAGTCTTCATGGATTTCTTAAATAGCAGGGTTTTGATTTCTTTTCTGAAAGTTTTGTAGTCTGGGGTCGCGATCAGTCGATTGGAGAGTTGGTAGATTGGTCTAGTTTTGCTGCTTGTGTGGCTAGAAGGCCATCGTACAGTTTTTTCCGTTTGGCGTCTCTGATTGGAGGGGATGTGAATGGTGTCTGGGTTCTCCTGTGTCTGGTTGTGGTGCTTTGGATTAGGTGCTTGTTCAGACTTCCTGTGTTCTATGAGCTATTTTTGATTCATCGCTTTCTTTTGAACCCCAGATAAACAAGTTAACTAGGAAAAGTTTTTACAAACTGACCTCCTCATTTACAAAGTCGTGCTAGCAGCTTTGGGGCTTTTGCTATTCGGCAGAGGGGGTAAAACCAGACGGATTTGCCCTTCCGACCAAGGGGAACATTTTGCTTCAGTGATGCAATTGACGTTCTCTCTCAATTGGATTATTGCAACCCTGTTTACCTTGGTATAACAGAAAAATTAGGAGCTCAACTCCAGCTGCAAGAATGATTTTTAAATGTCAAAAATATGACAGGGTTACGTCCTTAATGATCAGATTTCACTGGCTTCCAGTAAAGCCAGAATTATTTAACATTTTTCTATGGTCAAGCACCTGAGCCTTTCTGAATTAATGACTGATGCTTCTTAAATTTTCCTTCAATTAAAGGGGTTATTTTATAAGGAAAACTTAAAGGTTTCTTTTTCTTTCGATCCACAACTGTTTGGAACAGTCTCCCACTTGAACTTAAGCATGAATTTTCTTTTTTTTTTTTTGAGAAAATGGAAGATGTTTCTGTATAACAAGTTCTTAATTACACACCTAATAACTTCTCAAAGGTTCAGAGCAGTGGTTCCCAAACCTGTCCTGGAGGACTGCCAGGCCAGTCGGGTTTTCAGGATAGCCCTAATGAATATGCATGAGAGAAATCTACATATAATGGAGATGACAGGCATGCAAATCTGCTCCATACATATTCATTAGGGCTATCCTGAAAACCCGACTGGGCCTGGTTGTCCTCCAGGACAGGGTTGGGAACCACTGGTCTAGACCACATTTAACTGGACAATACACATTTGTAGAGGATGTCTTTAAATCCATAGAATTTCTAGTGAGTACGCTCTCTGATTATCTTAGGGCTCCTGATTTGCGACATAGGCACAAATGGGAACACTAGCTAGGTGTAACTTATGATCCATAGCAAAGGAATTGATTACCTCAAATGTTAAAGAAAATAACTTTAAGGTTATGTATCGCTTTTTACTCGATGCCTGACTGTCTTCACTGTTAGTTTCCTCAATTTTCAGAACATTGCTGGAGGAACTGTGGTGCTAAGGGTACCATTTGGTGGACCTGTCCTAAGGTCAAAGATTTCTGGTCATCTATTTATTTTCAGATTTATTGAATTGAGATCTATCTTCTGAATAGGACCATTACTGGACTTCATAGACTCCAGACTCTTTTGGGGATTTGAATTTAGCACTCGACATTCTCTCAGAAGCTCCTTTTGAGTCTCTACGGTCTGCCTTCAATAAAGATCTCGCTTTAAAGATGGCCTCTTTGATAGTGATTGCATCAACCAGAAGAGTGTTGGAGCTGCAGACTCTGTCTTGTTGAGACTCCTATCTCTCCTTCTAGAAGACCTTTGTATCTATCGGCACTGTTTCCTTCTTTCTAAGGTGATTTTTCCTTTCTCTGTGAACCAGGATGTCTGCTTGCCCTCCGTTGCGGATCTTGGTTCAGACTCGAGAGCCAGAAGGTTCCATAAACTGGATGTCTGCAGAGTCCTGTTTAGGTATTTGCATGGGGATGAATGCTTTTCATTTCTCTGATCATCTGTTTGTCTTTTTTGAGGGCCCTGAAAGAACCAGGTAACGTCTGAGGCTTCCATTGTGTGCTGGATAAAGGCAGTCATCGAGGTAACCTTTATTTGTAGGAACAAACCAAGTGCCTTCCAATCTGTCAGCACACTTGACTCATGCTAAGGTGATGTCTTAGGCGGAGACTCAAACGATTTCACTTGAGTATATCTGGAAGATGGTGACTTGGGTGCTGCTCCATTCTTTTGTGAAACATTATGGACTGGATGTGCTAGCTAGAGTCCAATTAGAGCTCAGGAGGCCTTGTCTTCCACCTCTCAGTGAGTTTCTGCTTGGGTACATCCCACCAACCAGAATAATACAGCCTAGGACACTAAAGAAGGTAAATTTTAGTCATACCTGTTAATTTCCTTTCCTTTAGTCCGACTGTATCATCCTGATACGCCCCTCCCTGTCCGTGGAAGACTTTAGTTGACGTGTGAATCTCTGTGTTTCTCTCTAGTGATATTGAAAAAAAATGTAGTCATGGTTACAGTGGTGGGTGTGGTTTAAGGGACCTTCCGCTGATTTGGCAAAGGCTTTCTGGAGTTTTCCACAGAGCAGCAGTAATGTCACTGGGAAAAGTCAGTTTCTCAACTTCCATCTGCTAGTGTTAGGGAATACAGCTGGACTAAAGGAAAGGAAATTAACAGGTATGATGAAATTTCATCTTTCACCTAGCCTGCCTGCAGAAGCCATTTTCAGCTAAGCATCGCTTGCTGCTGTGCATCTGGCAGGTAACCACTTGTCTGTGGTCCTGAGAAGCTGCCCTATGCTCTTTCGGTAGCTGATGCTGGGAAAGTTTTCCAGGGCTCTGAATGATTGCTGTGAACTTGTGTTTAGTGACTTTCACAGGCATTATGTAACAGTGGTTTGAGTTCTGAGCCACTGAAATTCTTGTGTTAAAATGATGTCTGAGTTGTCAGTAACCTCTGGTAAATAATTGTATTTAATTGATTTATTCCATTTTCTATACTGTTCTCCCAAGGAAGCTCAGACCGGTTTACATGAATTTATTCAGGTACTCAAATATTTTTCCCTGTCTGTCCCATCAGGTTCACAATCGAGCTCAGTACCTGATAAATGCACGTCCAAGGTTGGGGGAGGGGGGTGGGGGTATTTTGGTTCTCTTATGAGTGCAAATTGAGTAGGGGGGAGGGATATGGAATCTGAATTAGATTTTGATAGGCTATTAAGTGATGTATTTAAGTATAAAATGATGTTATATGCTGTTACACTTATTGTAAGTTTTAAAAATGAATAAATAATTTTAAAAAATAAATAAAGTACCTGATAAACTAAAAATATGTAATAACTACATATAATACATTTCCAAGATCAAAAATCAAAGAAATAATGAAAGAAGATAAAACCTTTTAAGAGATCGAAAAGTCTCTGAAGCGGCCTGATAGCAAAGTCCTATTTTAGTGCAGGTCTTAATACAACTTTACAGATCTGTCACTGGCAGAGCTTGAGAGCATCAAAGAAATGAACATTTCTAAAACATATCCACTGAAACTGTTCTATGAAAGAAAGAAATCCAAATCAACACGAATCAGTACAAATTAAGGCAGGTTGCGGTCCCCATTCCATTATTCAATTCGGGAGACCGATTTGAAAAAAAATGTGCTTTTGAAGAGATTCTTCCTTCCTTAACTCTATTGGTAAATTGTTCCACAATATTGGAACCATTTCTGGTTGAGGCAAGATGAGCCTTTGAGATATGGGAAACAGCTACTCTGATGTCATTTAAAGATCTCAACGAATTAGAGAGATATAATGGCTGTAACTCAAATAATGCCCTAAGTGCCAGCATCAGGATTTTAAATTTGATTCTAAATTCTATATCTCATCTACTCAACAGAAGACCAATTCCTGATATCTTAGAAAGAATTCAAACCTCTCTTCACCCACTGCATGGGTTCTATGTGATTTCCTCAACAGCCAAAAACTTGGTGCAATAAAATAAAAATCCAGTAGAGAGCAAGAAATAGCAGGTGAAGGGAGCAATTCTAGTCCTCGAGAGCCCCAGGCATGAGAGAGATTTGCATCTCAAGGAGGTAGTGCATGCAAGTCCATCTCATACATATTCATTGTGGATATCCTGAAAACCTGACCTGCCTGGGGCTCTCGAGGACCGGAACTGCCTACCCCTGCTCTAATAGATGAGGGTTGAATTATTGACTTTCAGCCACTTTGTTCTTGAGACGCTGCATTACTTTGCATTGTCTTGGGCCAGTGCCTGATTTCTGTTAGCTTTGTATGTGCCATGGCTGTCCAGAAACGAGGCTTTTCAATATTTATGGCTGTATCAGAGTTTTCTGTTAATTTGCTGTGATTCCTGATGTGTTTGTGCGATTCTAAAAGACTAAATTTTGTTATGTGAACACTTCCTTCGAGGTATGTGTGGAAAGATAGGCCAGAGCAAATGCAGCAATATCTCTAGAACTCAATCTGCCAAAAAGCGCAGAATTTTAATCATTCTGGTTCCCCAGACCCCTCCCCATCAAGATTAGCTACATTTTGAAGTGACTAGCCATAATGAAAGGGAGTGTTTTCCATGTCTCTACTGTTGCCCCCAGAGGATTCTCTGCCACTAGCCTACAGGGGGAGCCCTTTCACAAAGGATGGCTGGTGCCTTTTTTGTGAAGGTCCTAGGAGCTTTGATGCTCCCAGTTCTCTCTAGGGAAGTTATTGGAGAGTTATTTAAATTTCTAGTCCCAACATGTGGTAAAGGATTAACACAATGCTTTTACTTTTGCATGTGACATAAGCTATTATTTTGCTGCATGCTGGCCCTGTTCATTTTGTATTAAATAGCACAATTTAAAACGTTAATTGCTGACTACCATGCATTAATGGAGCTTAGGAAATGGTCTGCAAATGTCGCCAGTCACAAGAGAGCGATGTTATGCTGCCGTTTTCCCATGACTCCCTGAGGGCTTTTCTGATGCTAAGGGCACTGGGAATTTCTGCCATAATCCCACTGTGACTTGCCCAGCCTTCCATTCAGTGCCCCCTCCCCTATTACTGGTTCTTGCTTGGTAAGGAATTTGGGCTAAGATCAGAAAATTGCTGCTGGCGTGTTTCTGTGAGGCACTGATCAATTTGCTGCAGAGCCTGGGGGCCCGAGTGTCTCCTGTAGGATCTGTACACAATGCATTCATTGAGCGCATGCTGCAGACAGGACTCTGTGGTCCAAGGGGAAACTCAAATGCTATAATTGTCATCTAAATTCCTTAATAATACCCTACTGGGAAGTTAGTAAACATTATTTAACAAGTAAATATTAAGTACATGGCATGTTTAGGAGTCACGGATGGGTAAGTGATTGAGGAGTTTCAGACATTGTCTTTTGTTAGATTTTAGCTCACTTTAGACTGGTTGCAACAAAATGAATTGACTCGGACCAGTTCTCAATGTTTTTGAATGATTTTGATATCCTGTTGTCAATAGAATTTGGTTTTTGAAACCTTTTGGTAAGCTTGCTGTCTGAAGTGAGGAGGGTCACTGAGCTTTGCAAAACAAATCATCCTATTAGAGTTTGAGGTCTCTGGAATAACCTGATTGGGCAGTTGAAGACGGTGGATAACATTCAGTATTTCAAAAACATCCCTTTTTGTGGAAGCTTTTTTAAAAATAGATGTGAAGCACCGTTTAATAAGGAGCAGTAGAAGCAGAGTGAACAATTGCAAAGTGATACACATTGGGAAGAATAACCTGAATCACAGTTACCGGATGTTAGGGTCCACCTTGGGGGTTAACGCCCAAGAAAAGGATCTGGGTATCATTGGAGACAATATGATGAAACTTTCTGCCAATGTGCGACGGTGGCCAAAAAATCAAACAGGATGCTTTGAATTATTAAAAAAGGGGTGGTTAACAAGACTAAGAATATTATAATGCCCCTGTATCACTCCATGGTGTGACCTCATTTGGAGTATTGCGTTCAATTCTGGTCTCCTTATCTCAAGAAAGATATAGTGGCGCTAGAAAAGGTTCAAAGAAGAGCGACCAAGATGATAAAGGGGATGGAACTCCCCTCGTATGAGGAAAGACTCTTCAGCTTGGAAAAGAGACGGCTGAGGGGAGGTAGGATTGAAGTCTACAAAATCCTGAGTGAAGTAGAACGGGTGGATTGATTTATTTTTCACTCCATGAAAAATTATAAAGACTAGGGGACACTCGATGAAGTTACAGAGAAATACTTTTAAAACTAATAGCAGGAAATTTTTTTTCACTCAGAGAATAGTTAAACTCTGGAACATGTTGCCAGAGGATGTGCTAAGAGTGGATAGTGTAGCTGGTTTTAAGGAAGGTTTGGACAAGTTCCTGGAGGAAAAGTCCATAGTCTGTTATTGAGAAAGACATGGAGGAAGCCACTGCTTGCCCTGGATCGGTGGCATGGAATATTGCTACTCCTTGGGTTTTGGTCAGGTACTAGTGACCTGGATTGGCCACCGTGAGATGGCCATTGATGGACCATTGGTCTGACCCAATAAGGCTATTCTTATGTTATATTCTTTTCTAACAGCATTCTCGTAACATATATCCCTCTGCAGTTCAGGTAAAAGCCTGTGGGTCCTTTTCAGAGGGAAACTGTGCCTTCCCATCCTGTAGCCAAGCACTTTGCACCTAGGTGAACAATGTAAAAATGACCTCCAGAGAGGCAATAGTAGGAGCATGGTTTTAAGGCTGAATTAAAGATATGGAAAGGGAGGGGCAGAATTTATCTGCCATCTTAATCTGAGCAGGCTTTTAGCTCCGGATGGTCCGGTGGCATCTGATTATATAGACTACTTTTAATTTGTATTCTTGTGTCTTATTCTTCATCTTTTCTGTGCCCTTTTCTCTTTTATATTAATGTTGTAAACCACGTTAATGTGTCTGCAAAAGGCAGTACAGCAAAAACCTAATAATCTTCCTGTCTGGGCATCTTTGTTTGCTTGGCCATGGAGTGTCCTGTAGTACAGAAGACCACTTTGTGAATCTGTTGGCCAAGAGAAAAAGCGCATCATAGAGTGTGATGAAATATCTAGTTACATCACCAGTTGGACCAGTACTCAAGTTGTTTGTTTAAGGGGAGGTGACCCCCGTGCTGATGAGTGAGGTACAATTAATGGATTGCCTTGAATATGCCATTCAGCTTAGATAACTAGCTAGCAAGAGTTTCTCTGTGACTAGAGTAGCCTAGGGATGACGTCCGCTCTTGCCACTTTGGCTCAGTAAGAATTTGTCCACTTAGGGCTGGGGTTTTCTGGCTAGACATATGAAAGTTCTTTAAAAAGTTTCCGCACTTTCATATTTTCATTAGGACAGGAGAAATGGTAAGAGGGTGTGTTAGGACGCTGGGAAAAATGTACAGTGCTCCCCTGAGATTTGCGGGGGTTCCATTCCAGGAACCCCCGTGAATCTCAAAAAAACCGCGAATACGGTTTTTCATGGGGGAGCCTGAAGAGGGCAGCAGGAGAGCAGCCGGTGTGCCGCGAGTGCAGGAAATCACTCGCAGTTCGCTCCGACCGCCTCTTCCTGCCTGAAGTCGGGCCTTATCCAATCGGGAGCTGCGTTTCAAAGCAGCTCCTGATTGGATAAGGCCCGACTTTGTGCAGGAAGAGACGGTCGGAGCGAACCGTGAGTGATTTCCTGCACTCGCAGCGCTCTGGCTGCTCTCTCTTGCCTTCCCGCTGCCCTTTCCTTGTTGGCGGTTCGTGGTCCAAAAATACCCCGAATGACTGGGACCGCAAACTGCCGGCCGCAAACAATCAGGGGAACACTGTATTGCAAAACAAGGTGATCGTGTGGAAAAGTGATGGAAAATTTGCTTTCAGATATTTAATAAACAGAGTTTAAAAAAATAAAAGTGCAGAAACGTTTTGAAGATCCCTCGTAGCTTTGGTAGTGCTAAAGAGCCAGTGTTAAGCTGATCCTTTTTTGCCTGGTTACATTTGTCCACCTGCTAAATTTGGGGATGGGGTCGTCGGTAGGGGGAAATTTTTGAAAGCAAATGTCAGCCGGTTAAACCTTTGAATATCCACCATTAATATAAGTGATTTTTCTTCTTTTTAGTTAAAGTCTGAGGACTTTGCTGTAATGAAGCAGCTGTTGCCTCTTCTGGAGCAGATATCTTGCTTGTACCCAGATCCAGTCATCCAGGAGCTTGCATCTAATCTGCGCATCACCATTGCCACTCATGGAGCCTTCCAGGCAGGGACCCTGGACAAGGTGACTCGGAGCCATTCAAAACAAGAAAGAGATGGAAGTGCAACTGGGAGGCAAGCCAGCTCACAGCACAGAGGTAGAGCTAATATGGAACAACCACAGAGCAACAAGAATATCATCAGCCCAGACAACAGCATACCAGAAATCTCTGGCCCAAGAGAGAATCCTGCATCTGGCTGTGAGCCAGGAATTTGTGGAGACGGGAACATCAGGAAGGAGTTGTCCTTGACCTACACCCCAGAAGAGCTTCAGGAGATCTTCACCTCGGCCTATGATCCTGCAGTTCCTGTGCGTGCTGCAGCCCTAAGAACTATTGCAGACCTAATCGAGCAACGAGATTTTCAGCTCCTGAGGTTGCAAGAAAAAGTGCTTAAGGTAAGGAGAGCATGGCAAACTTTCTATATTCTGTACATGCCTTAAGGCAGGGTAGAGCTACTCAAAAGAGGACCACAGAGCTTTCCAGTGTTGGGGTGCTGGTCTTTTTGGCATTGCTCCAACTTTCATCTCCCCCCCCACCCCACACCCATGTTGAGCATCACTCTATCTTACCCTTTCCCTCCCCCCCTGCACAGGTCCAGCATCACTCGAGTTTTCCCCTCCCCTGCTTATGGGTCTGGCATCACTTCAGCTTCCCCCTCTTCTCCCCTTGAACCCAGTCTGACATTGCTTCAGCTTTCCACCCCGATCCCTGCCTCATCTTGCCAGTTCTCTGCATGCTGCAGTGAATCATAGCAAAGAAAGCACTGAAGGCTGCTTCTCTGGTGGGTCCTTTCTTTTCTGCATTCTGCCCATAGAAAATTGCATCAGAGAGGCAGAATATGGCAGAAAAAAGGAGAGGCAGCTTTTAATGTTCTCTCTGTTTTGATTGCTGTAGTGTGCAGAGGACCAGCAGGGCTGGAATGATGTTGGATGTAGAGAGAAATAGGAAGGAAGATCTGCTGAACTGGCTGGTGGAGCAGCAAAGGAGAAAGATGCTGGATATGGGGGGACGACAAGCAGAGGGAAAAGAGAGAAAGACCTGGAACAAAGGGGAAGTAGGAGAGAGGAGAAATGCTAACTGGGAGTGAGGGAGAATAGATAAGAGACTAGATCAGAGGGGAGAGAGGAAGGGAGATGCCAGACTCTGGATAATGAGGAAGGGTGGGGGAGGAAGAGAGAAACTGGGCATGGGGAGGGACAGGGATACATAACATGGAAGGGGGACAGGGATACAGAAGAGAGATGCTGAACAGGACAAATAAAAGATGAATGTTGCACATAGAGAAGAAATGTCAAAAGGACAGGAGACCCTGGAGAGAGTTAAGAAAAAGAAAAAAGCAGGAGACACTAGGAATGACAAAGGTAGAAAAATGTTTTTCTGAATTTAGTTGTAATATATCAGTTTTGGGAAATGTGCATCCCCCTACCTTGAG
Organism: Geotrypetes seraphini; assembly: GCF_902459505.1. NCBI lineage: Eukaryota > Metazoa > Chordata > Amphibia > Gymnophiona > Dermophiidae > Geotrypetes > Geotrypetes seraphini. Next base: position 6,165,599 of record NC_047087.1, on the reverse strand, counting down.
AGCAATGGTGCTCTATAACACTATTAGCCATGAAGTGCATGCAGTAGCTTGCAGGGAAGGAAAACACGGCCTGCTTTCAGTCTTCTGTATATGCCTTAGAGCAGTGGTCTTCAATGCAAGGCCACGAGCCATTGGCAGTCCACGCAGGGTCCGATAAGTTCTTATCCTTCCTGTTACCAGAGCTTCTCTCTTTTCATTCTTCGGGCCGCGGGCAGAGTGAGTGAAGTAAGCCCACTGCTTTTGGCAGCCCTGGAAGCTTTCCCTCTGCTACAGCTTCCTGTTCCTGCATAGGCAGGAAGCTGTAACAGACGGAAAGCTTCCAGGGCCACCAAAGACAGTGTGTTGACTTTACTCACGCTTCCCGTGGCCCAAAGAATAAAAAGAGTACATTGCTAGGAACAGGAAAAAGAAGAAGATATTGCAGGGGCAGGGTAGTAGAGAGATGCTGGACTGTGGAGAAGGATCTAGACTAGGAGTGTCAAAGTCCCTCCTTGAGGGCCACAATCCAGTCAAGTTTTCAGTTTCCCCAATGAATATGCATGAGATCTATTTGCATGCACTGCTTTCATTGCAGCCCTCGAAGAGAGACTTTGACACCCCTGATTTAGACTGTTTAAGTGAAAAAGAACAACGATGCTATAGTCTTTAAAGATTGATGGTTGCAGAATTAGGTTCCAGTAGTCGAACCGCTGAGGGGAATGAAGAAATAATTAAGTTTGTGTGTGTAAAATTTCTACCAACTTTAAGTGGTAACTTTAACATCTTGCTAGATACCTGAAGAGCTTACCTAGCACTCTCCATCTATTTCTATTTAATAACTTGGTTGTGTGGTGTTATTTGGGAATCCTTCTAGATACCGTGACATTTCCATCAAATTTATACTTAGATGTAATTGCAGCACTCCACCACCAGGGTGTCCACAGTAGGCCTTATCTTTCATTCTGGGGGTACCTCAGCATTACTGCCTCACAAGTGACGGTCACTTCAGTTCCCCCTGGTCCTCTCAGCTGTAACTGTCTGAACCTGCGGCTCTGTTTGATTTGCTTTCAGATCCTCCTGGAGAACCTGGAACATGAAGACTCCTTTGTTTATCTCTCTGCTATTCAAGGTAAAGACATTTCTCTTTGTCAGAGTTTGGTATGCTTCGTTTGTTGGAAAGTTTCAGTTCATCAGCTGGACTCAAGTTACTCAAGTTCTTGATGGCAGCCATGTCTTTCCTGGTCTCGGCATCCTGTAGCTCAACTCTCTCTCAGGTGACAGAGGAAAGAATAGATTTTCTGTTACACTCGCAGCCCCACCTCTTGTTTTTGTTTCCCCTGAGAAGCGTACAATGTGAACCCATTGTATCATTAAAGAAAGCCTCATTGATCTGTGCCGGGTCACTTTCCACAGCCAATCTCTCTTAATCTTTCTTGGGCAATTTTTTGCAGGCATCAAAGAGGCTATTGTAATCCCAAAGGTTACAAAAACTGCAATAGATTTTTCTAGCAAGATGAATCTTCCCTCTTAAACCTATATTTTGCTTCCTCTGGTTCTTCTAACGTACAGCAGAATGAGCGGCCATCTTTCTTTCTTTCTGTCTGTCCTGTACGAGAGCGCTCAGCCTCTCTTTCTTGACCCAGGGGTTCTATTGTACCGCAGCTGTCCTCTCATTTTTGGGACGGGAACATTGTCAGTGAAGCTACAGAATAGATTTTGTAATTGCTCATATCAAACAACTGGATCTTAGGAAGGTTTTTCTTGTTTTCATTGCTGGAGCTTTTTGAAAATTCCTCAGTTCCCACCAAGTGTCTGGCAGAGGCTTTCTGTAATCTGCAAAGATCCCATAGACTGTGTATCCTTCATCAGGCAAAGCAACCTGCTGACCTACATACCTTTGCTTTCAAGACACTAAGATTGCTTTGACTAATGCCATAGAAGGATTCCTTTAGGAGGAAATGTTATGGTTTGGAAGGGAAACAGCAAGCGGCGTCTGTGTCTTTATCGAATGCTAGGAAGAAACTGGGAGAAATCCTGAAGCTGCAGAAACGTTAGCATCAATTCTGTACAAAAATTGCAACTTTGCCAGTAATCCACCCCTGAACAGCCCACAGGCAAGTGGTATAAAAGTCTGCCCTTTCTTGTCCCCACTCAGAATTTTTAGGTCCGTAAACTCTCAGGTCATGTTACAAAACCACTTTTACAGGAGTTGCAACATTAATATCATGGCTTGGCTACTTAAAACAACATTTTATTCAATTTTCTATACCGTTCTCCCAGCGGAGTTCAGAACGGTTTGCATGAATTGATCCAGGTATTCAAGCAATTTTCCCTGTCTGTCCCTGGGGCAAGGGGGGATCAAGTGACCTATCCAAGGTCACAAGGAGCAGTGTGTGTCCGAACCACAACCCCAGGGTGCCGAGGCTGCAGCTCCAACCCCTGCGCCACACTCTCAGACATAGTATGGTAGGAGATAGCATGGCAAAACCTAATATGCCAAACATGGTCTGGTGAGCCTAGTATTACAAAGCGTGGCTAACATAGAATGACAAAACTGGCTCCCAGTTGAGGCGAGGATTCTCTTTTAAATTTGCTTGCATAATGTTTGGTTATGCATTATGCTACATTTCTGAAACTGATAACTCATGGTGGTTCTTTAGTGATTCTCTTTTCCATCCTTAAAAAGATGTTTATATGAAAGATTTAATTGCAGCTTCTTCCTATTAAGATTTTAGGAAAAATGTAAAAACTTTATCGATTTGATTTGATATGAATTTCCATGCTACTAATGTGCTGTGTTGTACAGCTTTTTTGAATTGTAAACCACAAAGAACTGAAAAGTAAAGATTTATTATTGTTGTTATGATTAAATATAGCATAGAAGACTTGGGACTTGGGAAATGGTGGCGTTTCTGAACTGTTCACAGGCTGCTGTAGTAAAGTGTACCATGCGTGGATGAATGGAACCTTTTCAATGACCCAACGTGGTAGCCATCAGTTCAAGAGGTGAATGTTGGCTGCGCAGGCTGGTGTGGACCAACCCTCTGTTCAAACGAACCAGGGGGTTTCCAAATGTGTGTCCAAAACGACTACGCAGTGAACCCAGTTGTGAATGGGGCTGGCAACTGCACTCATGTTCACAAGGGTTCATCGCAAAAAACAGCTGCAATTTGTACGGGAGTACTGACATTGGACTTGCACTGACTGGCAGAGGGTTGCCTTCTCCAGTGAGTCACGTTGCCGTGTCAGGCATGTATAACCGCTGAGAACAAACACCCAGCAACCATTGTTGGATGTACACAAGCTAGAAGCGGCAGTTTTATGGTCTGGCCACTCTCAACTGATATAGGTATCTCTCCATCCTTGTCGATCAAGTACACCCGTTCATGTTGACGGTCTTCCCTATGGCCAATGGGATCTTGCAACAGGACAATGCGGCATGTTTGCAAGTGGTTCTTTGAGCACAACCAAAATTTCCAGCTACTTCCCCAGCCTCCGAATTCCCCAGACCTTAACCCAATCGAACACATTTGGGACCACCTCGATGGAAATATTTGACGACGGGATCCACCACCACACACCCATCAGCAACTGGCTGCCAGAGTTGGTTATTCTGGATATTTACAGGTGGTCAAAATAATATGACTCAACCTTGTATAAACTACTATATCAATATCGGTTGTAGTTAATTTTTTTTGTAATACTTTATTTTGAGCAGTTAAGTGCAATACATACACTAGTCAAGAAAAAGAACATTTTCTGTTAACAAATAGTCCTGCTGATCCAAGATTCCCTCCTCCAAACTCCCTTCCCCCCAAAAAAATAGTTCAACAGAGTTGTTCATCGATAAGACATCTGCATCAAACCAAGAGATCAGAAAATCACACATTGAGCAATCGACTACAAGCCATACGTGTTAGAGTTCCAAAACGGCTCCCACATAGATTGCAATTTGCGGCCTCTTAAGGTATTTAACTGGGGGATGCTCAAAACTTATTGATTGTGTCCCGATTTATTGGATCAGATTCCCTGATGCACAAAAGTGCCCACCGTGTGTTTATCCCCTCGATCGCTCATTTTCCGATCCAATCCGACCCATGCAAATTGCAAAATAGCTAAGCGACTGATGCACTAACATCACTTGGCTATTTAGCATTGGGTTTTACCGATCGTAAATTCCAATTGCTCTAGACCTGTCGGTAACTGTGTTATCGACTGGTCTGCCTGGGGAAGTTTTTTTTTTTTTTTTTTCAATGGCACAGATATTTTGCATGTATAACACACACAAAATATCTGTCCTGTTAAAAAAAAAAAAATGATCCCCCCAACAACCGTGGCGACCTCCCAACAAACACGGCGCCACACCCAAACCTAAAACAAATGGCAGGAAGGATGCCCACTCCCTCCTGCCATCCCAATTGACCCTCCCCAACCTGCTCTGTAGCAAACGGCAGGATGGATGCCCACTCCTTCCTGCCAGGAAAGACCTCCCCCCATACCATCTGCCTCCTCCCCCCCAAAAAAAGGCAGAAGGGATGCCCACTCCCTCCTGCCACCAGAGGACCCCACCCCCTCGTGGCCCCCGTACCTTTTGTTGGTGAGCAAGAGGGGTGCTCAGTCCCTCCTGCTTTCTCCGATGCACCATCCAGAAGGACAGTCCCCGGTGCATCATGTGGGGGAGGGGCCTGTGGCAGCTGAGCCAATCAGGGTGTTAGACCCCTCCCCGTGCATCACATGATGTACTGTGGAGGGGTCTAAGGCCCAGTGTCATAGTTGGAGGGAGGAGGAGCAAGAGGTGTTCTCAGTACCTCCTGCTCCCAACTTTTAAGAGGTACGGGACAAGGGGGCCTGGAGGGGGAGGGGTGCCTCCGGGGGCAGGAGGGAGCAGGCATCCCTCCTGCCTTTTTTGGGGGGTGGGGTGAGGGAGTGGGCATCCCTCCTGCCATTTTGCCACCGGTCAGGGGGTGGACGGTAGCTTGGGGTGCTGGCGCAGGGTGAGAAGACATGGCAAGGGGGACAGTTTGTGTTTAACCCACACACAACAATCTGTGCCTTTAAAAAAACCAAAAAACAGAAGCCCTAACAGCAGTGACAGGAGGCTGCTTTCCTTGTCACTTCTGTTAGGGCTTTGCGCATGTGTCAGTCGCTCATAAGAACATAAGCAATGCCTCTGCTGGGTCAGACCAGAGGTCCATCACGCCCAGCAGTCCGCTCACGTGGCGGCCCATCGGGTCCAGGACCTGTATAGTAGTTCTGTATAGTAGTTCTATACCCTTCAATTCCCTTTTCCTTCAGAGAATCATCCAGTCCCTTCTTGAACCCCAACACTGCGTCCAACATTGGTCTCCATACCTAAAGAACGATATAAAAATACTCGAGAGGGTGCAGAGACGAGCAATGAAGCTAATAAAGGGCATGGAGAACTTGGAATACGAGGAATGACTTAAGAGACTGGGATTGTTCTCCCTCGAGAAGAGGAGATATGATCGAGACTTTCAAAATACTGAAAGGAATCGACAAAATAGAGCAGGAAAAAAAATTATTTACAATGTCTAATGTGACACGGACAAGAGGAAATGGACTGAAGCTAAGGGGGGACAAGTTCAGGACAAATATCAGAAAGTTCTGCTTCACACAACGAGTGGTGGACACCTGGAATGCTCTCCCAGAAGAGGTAATTGCGGAATCCACCGTTCTAGGATTTAAGGGTAAGTTAGATGTGCATTTCCTTATGAGTGGCATAAAGTGACATGGGTAAGGGTAAACTAGACACACATCTCCTTACGAGAAGCTTAGAGTGATATGGGGTCTAAAACTATGCCAGGGTACACCTGGCGGGGCCTCTGCATGTGTGGATCGCCAGACTTGATGGACCTAGGGTCTATTCCGGAGATGGCACTTCTTATTTTCTTATGTGCTCTGTCCTATCACACCCTCCGGAAGCGCGTTCCAGGTGTCCACCACCCTTTGGGTGAAAAAGAACTTCCTAGCATTGGTTCTGAATCTGTCTCCTCTTAATTTTTCAGAATGCCCTCTCGTTCTTGTAGTTTTCGAAAGTTTGAAGAATCTGTCCCTCTCCACTTTCTCTATGCCCTTCATGATCTTGTGAGTCTCTGTCATGTCCCCTCTAAGCCTCTGTTTCTCCAGGGAGAAGAGCCCTAGTCTCGCTAATCTTTCAGCATATGAAAGGTTTTCCATACCCTTTATCAGTCATGTCGCTCTCCTCTGCACCCTCTCAATTGAACCAGTCGCATTTGCATCGATCGCTGTTGGGGAATGGGCCAACAGCGATCCATTTGGTAATACTGACTGACTTTTGTGGATCTAGGCCTAAGTCGCTATGTCTCTGACATTCCATTTGAATCTGTTGGATCACCAAAGCTCTCCACTGTGCCAACCGGGGGAGCCTTACCATCTAGCCAGTGCACCAAGACTGAGTTGTAGTTGATTAAGCAATCAAAGGCCTCTGTCAGGTGCTAACAGAAAAGGGAAGAAGAAAGCTAACTAGGGCTGCTTCTGTACTAGAGAAATTTCCTTATGTGAAAATCATTCCATCCCTTATTTCTGTACCTTTTTTTATTCTGTTATATGTGAAACGTAATGACCAGAACTATACATAGTACTCAAGGTGTAGTCTTAGCATGAAGCCATACAGAGACAGGATGATGATTTTTGTTTTATTCTCTTTTCTATTCTTTTCCTCATAATTTGTAATAATCAGTTTGCTTTCTTGGCTGCTGTCACCCACTGAGCAAAAGATTTCAATATATTGTTCACAATGACACCTGGGCCCTTTTTCTGTGTGGTGGAACCTAGCATCGCCTAGATATGATGTGTTTTATTTTTCCCAATGTGCATCACTTTATACTTATCTTATTAAATGTCATCTGTTACATAGTAAACGACTGCCCAACAGTCCCATTCTCAAGGCAATGTTGAATCAACAAACCAGTAATTATTCATTTTACTTGCTAAGTTCCAGTATAAGATGTCTTCCTCCCCTCCTCCCCCCGATATAGGTCAGACCTGTACTCAGATGATTTGAATGTGGTATAAAAGATGCATAATTGCTCCTGATCCTTGTTGCCACATGTGGGATGGAGACTGTAGAAGTCTGTCCGGCATTGACTACACTGCCCCATGCTACCCCATGGCGGAGTGGAAAGGGTAGATGTGACTTGCTTGTTTACTCTTCCCAAAAATATTAGGACTAGGGGGCATGCAATGAAGCTACTAGGTAGTAGATTTAAAACAAACTGGATAAAATATTTCTTCACACAACATGTAATTAAACTCTGGAATTCATTGCCGGAGAATGTGGTGAAATCAGTTAGCTTAGCAGGGTTTAAAAAAGGTTTGGCTAATTTCCTAAAAGAAGTCCTTAGGCCATTCTTGAGATGGCTTGGGGAAATCCACTGCTCATTCCTAGGATAAGCAGCATAGAATCTGTTTTGCTACTTGGGATCTAGTTAGGTACTTGGGACCTGGGTTGGCCACTGTTGGAAACAGGATCCTGGGCTTGATGGACATTTGATCTGTCCCAGTAGGGCAACTCTTATGGCCTTATGTAGTACTCGAACTACCAACTCTTTGGTGTCTTAAAGATCAAAGGGAATCTTGATGAATAAAAAGTGCAACCAAGAATACTTATCTCAAAAAACACTTTGGGAACAGTTGCATAAGTCAACCAAATAGAAATGCATTTGCTCCAAAAAACCTCCTGAGTTGCAAGACTGTTAAAAAACCCCAAACTGCCATTACTGATCAAGGGGTATATTCTGTTGCATCCACTCCGGATTCCGTACATAAGCTGTTCAATCGAATCCCACGAACCGGGTCTTGCAGAGCTTTCAGCATCTCCCACATGCCAGAGGAGTCTAGGGGCCCCCTCAGTTTTTTCCTTCTGCAGAAGGGTGTTTCTGGTCGGTTCTATTTTTCTTTTTTTCGGCGGCTTCTGTGCCCTGAGACTCCAAGACCCCCTTATTTAAAAGATCTCTGCCTAGGACAGGGGTGTCCAATGTCGGTCCTCGAGGGCCGCAATCCAGTCGGGTTTTCAGGATTTCCCCAATGAATATGTATGAGATCTATTAGCATACAATGAAAGCAGTGCATGCAAATAGACCTCATGTATATTCATTGGGGAAATCCTGAAAATCCGACTGGACTGCGGCCCTCGAGGACCGACATTGGACACCCCTGGCCTAGGAAGAATGCGGGCTCTAACTTCAGGGGGGCCAGCCTGCTATGTGTCTCTTCAGAGCACATCCAGCAAGGGGTGTCTGTCTATTAGAAAGAAGATTATCAAGATAAGAACCGAATCTTTCCTTTACTACTTCAAGCAGTACCTTCTTCTGTTTTAAGGCCACAACTTCAGACAAGAGCTTACTACTGAATCACAAAACCTACTAGAGGTATTAAGAAAGGTGTATCGTTTTTCAGATTTTTTTATTCTTACTGCACGGTACAAGGAGGCAATTGATTGATTGCCGAGCTACATGTATCAGCCCCTCAGCCTTTCAGAGCTTGCCGGTTTCAGTAATCCAAAAATGCTAATTCCTCAAGGCTTAAACGTTGACCCTTCAGAAAGCAAAATGTGTCAAGCCTCTCACCCCTCACCCCTTAGAACTTGGCAGATGTTTCTGCATGCAGACAAGTACCAACTTGTCATGTCTAGCAAATTAAATCTTCTTTGTCTTCCATGCCCCAGCAGTCAAAGCCAAGGGGGATGAGACAGAGAAAAAAAGCTCAGAGTTGACTTCATTCCCCTTATTATACAAAGGGGGAATCAAAAATTAAAGGCAATTGTTAAATTACACGATAACCGGAACAGAGCTAGCAAAATGCAGCATTGCCTGTTGGATAATTCATCCACGCACAGTGCAGCCCTCGGCCTTTAGTCATGTGGCAGCCACTAGGTCAGAAACATTGCAAGATTGCACCATCAAAGAACAAAGTGCAGTAGTGTGCTTTCGTTGGGCAGAGGGAGTGAAATCTGTGGAAATTCTCCATCGGATATTGACTTAGTATGGACATAACACCATGAATCAACGAAAGACTTATGAGTGGGTAAAAAGGTTTAAAGTGGGAAGAACAGCCAACACGGTTTTAGTCAAGGGAAATCTTGCCTCACCAATCTACTGCATGTCTTTGAAAGGGGTGAATGAACATGTGGGTAAAAGTGAACGGTATATAGACTAAACCACGCAAGACAATCGCGTGCAGGACGTCTGCACGCTGAATTGAAACACAATTTTAAAGGGCTCCGAGGGTGTGTGTGTGTGGGAACCCCCCACTTTACTTAGAACAGTTGACACTTCCGTTGTGGGGGGCTGCCTTCCCCTCTTTAGGGAAAAATTACAGTTTCCCCCACTCCCCCAACCCGATGGGAGCACCAACAGTTCTAAGTAAAGGATGGTTCTCACCCCACACACACCCTCGGAGCACTTTAAAATAGTGTTTTAATCCAGCACGCTGACATCCTGTACGCAATTGTCCAAGGGGGATTGTCTTGCACGGTTTTGACTCGTCACCGAAGTGAACTACCTCATTGGCTCAAAAACCCCTGTCCCGTCCAATGTCTGTGTGCATACATATTGAATCACACAGACATTGGATGGGACGGGGGGTTTTGAGCCAATGAGGTAGTTACCTTTCTAGTGTGTCTGTTCAATCTGATACTTACAGCACACAGGGATCTTAGGCTCTTTCCCCCTTTAACTAGCAATAGCAATCATTATTTTGAGAAATTATATGAATGGAAGAGTATTCTTCATAATTCTAAGCAAATTTATATATGTGAAAGAATAAGAGAGGTGATATTTTGTTCTCTCTCATTCCTGTATACATTTTTGGAAGACATAAATAGTGGGTTCCATGCTGGGACTGCTACTTTTTAACATATTTATCAATGATCTATAGATGGGAATAACTAATTAAATTTGCTGATGACACAAAGTTGTTTAAAGCTGTTAAATTGCAAGAGGATTGTGAAAAATTGCAAGAGGACCTTGTGAGACTGGAAGGACCTTGAGACTGCCTCATTGACTGGGTGTCAAAATGGCAGATGACGTTTAATGTGAGCAAGAGCAAAGTGATGCATGTGGGAAAGAGGAACCCGCACTATAGCTACGTGATGCTGGGTTCTGTGTTAAGAGTCGCTGCCCAGGAAAAGGATCTAGGAGTCATCGTTGGCGTAACGTTGAAACCCTCAGCACAATGTGCGACTGCGGTGAAGAAAGCAAATAAAATGTTAGGAATTATCAGGTAAGGAATGGAAAATCAAGATGAAGATGTTATAATGCCCTTGTATGACTCTATGGTATGGCTCCACCTCGAATACTGTGTGCAGTTCTGGTCGCCGTATCTCAAAAAAGATATAGCGGAATTAGAAAAGGTACCGAGAAGGGTGACGAAAATGATAAAAGGTTTGGGACGACTTCCTTTTGAAGAAAGGCTAAAGCTACTACGGCTCTTCAGCTTGGAGAAGAGACGGCTCAGGGGTGATATGATAGAGGTCCATAAAATACTGAGTGGAGTGGAAAGGGTAGATGTGAAACGCTTGTTCACTCTTTCCAAAAGTACTAGGACTAGGGGGACATGCGATGAAGCTACTAAATAATAGATTTAAAACATGCCAGAGAAAATATTTCTTCACGCAATGTGTAATTTAAACTCTGGAATTTGTTGCCAGAGAATGTGGTAGAATCAGCTTAGCAGATTTTTTAAAAGGTTTGGATAATTTCTTAAAAGAGAAGTCCAGAGGCCATTATTGAGATGACATGGGGAAATCCTTCTCATTCCTAGGATAAGCAGCATAAAATGTGTTTACTACTTGGGATCTAGTTAGGTATTTGGGACCTGGGTTGGCCACTGTAGGAATCAATTTTAGCGAGTTTCTCCAGCGCTCCAAAGCACCTCTCGCCTCTCACCTCCGACCCGGTGTGGAGCTGATGAACTTCTCCTGGCTCACCCTCCTCCACTAGGGCTCGAGCTGGGCTCCCTTCAAAGCCGGAAAGTAAAGATTCCATCCTCAGGAACAACGCTTACAACTCTCCCTCCACCAGTGTGCTCCCTGGTTGGAGCGGCACTTCCGCTGCTCAGGGCTCAAAGACGGGGTCACCCGACAAATCCAGGCTTCCCCCTGAGGTAGGAACCATAGACGCGCCTGAGCGGGAGAATACCTCCAGTATAGTCGCCTGGATTGCTGGCACCGCTGGAGGGACAATGCAGGTTGCTCCCTTTCTCTTCCCCATTCCAAAAGGTAGGGGAAGGTTGCTCAGCAGACTCGTCGTGGCTCAATAGCAGAGCCTCCTCTCAGGCGTCTGCTTGCGACATCATCTTTGATCGGGCTGAGCGCCAATTCTTATCTTAATTGACAAAGTTTGTTCTGGTCATCAATCATCATCATGCATACAAGAGCCCATTGACAGGATGGATGCCTTGATTAGAGCAGACCGACAGATAAGTGTCTCAATTGGTTGCAAATTTGGATATCGGCTATATCTGCATTTGCCATAATGCATGATGTCTTGGGATACAGGAAAATCTGCACATGATTGGTTCCCAAACAGCTTACTGATCTGCACAAGGAACAGTGTGTGGAGGTTGCGACCCAGTTCTGAGACAGGATGAAGAAGATCCAAGCATTCTGGAGAGAATTATCACCGGCGATGAGACATGAGTGCATCACTGCGACCTGGAGAGCAAAAGACAAAGCTTGATGAAATAAAAGAAGTGGTGCTTACCTGGCTTTGGAAGCAGCTGAAATACTTCTCTACAGGAATGCAGAAGCTAGTTGAACGATAAAACACATGCGTCATCTTGCATAGGGATTGTGTGGGAAAGTGATCATGTTCAATTGCTCACAGTTACTTCTATTAAAGCTGTTAATGTCCAACAGGCTATTTAAATGCTACTAAACTGAATTTGGCCTCATTTTAGAAGTCAGAATGTCTCTCTACAGAACTGACTGATTTGCATGTGTAGTCTAGAACAAATGACAGCAAAATGTGTAGGTTGTGGAAAAACAGTTTTGGTGGGTTAAGGAGCCTTTTATTTGAAGATTTGCAATCTTGGAAGGGGAGACTGGACAATATAATGCTGAAAGAGCAGACAATTGGAAAAAAGGGTTCTTTTTATAGGAAACAGGCAGACCTCAATTACAACTCAGCAATGGCAGGGAGAACAAGAAGCGCGAAGTCTACAATCAAGACCGGTATTCCAGTCGCTATGGGGATCCAGGAAGCGACCACGGACAGCGTGCAGAAGGAGGAAGACCCAGGACGGTGGACAGAGGTCTCTGTGCAGACTGAGACCATCCCCCAGCGCTACACTACAGTCTCTACACAGACAGAGGAGGCTGCGCAGCTGGATGGAGATCTCTTGCAGGAACTAAGGAGCCTCAGAGAGGAGGTGATACGCCTGAGAAGCATCCGAGAGGACGAGGCCTACATCGACGGAGTCGTCCAGGAGCTGTCCCAAATCACCGAGCAGGCCCATGACAAGTCCATCCTTGAGACACCCAAATCATCAGCATTGAAACCAACAATTGGGATACAGGAAATGGCTAGCGGCACTGACTCCTGGCAGCTGGTGACCTCCTCCACGGGCAAACATAGGAGACCCTCCCCCCCTTTTTCAATCTCTTCATCTTCTCCTTCTTCTTACAAACAGGGCAGCTATACATCAACTCCTCAACGCGCCCTGCGGAACAGATTCCAGATTCTTCAGGAAGGAACTGCCGATGAGGAACAGGAGCAGGAACAGGAGCAGGCCCAACACACAGCTCCATCTCCAGGGACAACTGACCGGCTCCCCCCAAAGAAGCGCAGAGTAATAGTCATCGGGGATTCCATGCTGAGGGGCACCGAGGGACCAATTTGCAGACCGGATATGCAATCTAGGGAGGTCTGCTGTCTGCCTGGAGCCAGGATACAAGATGTCACCGCCAGTCTGGATAGACTACTCACGCCCCGAGACCACTTTCCTATGCTTCTTGTCCACATAGGAACCAACGACACTGCCAGGAACATACCGGAGACCATCACCAGAGACTTTGGAGCACTGGGTGAGAGGCTGAAGCGGACAGGAGCGCAGGTGGTTTTCTCATCGATCCTCCCAGTTAGAGGCAAGGGAAGAGCCAGAGATGAACGTATCCAGAGGACGAACGAGTGGCTACAGGGATGGTGCCGGGATATGAACTTCGGATTCCTAAACCATGGGGAAGCGCTACAAGGACTTCAGGGACCAGACGGACTCCATCTGACCAGTAGGGGTAAGAACGTCTTCGGACACCGACTAGCCCGCCTGCTTCACAGGGCTTTAAACTAGGTAAGTCGGGGGAGGGTACCCATTCACATATTAGTGCAGAAAGGAATTATCCTGATGAGGTGAGTCGAAACTCCGCTTCCATGTCCAAGGTAAGTACCCACATTGCAAACAGTTCTTTAGGAGTCACACCGACTCAGGTAGGATACGCCTCACAGGGACTTAGCAAACACAAGATATGGAGGGCCATGTATGTCAATGCACACAGTTTAGGTAACAAAATTCTAGAATTGGAGGCTGAAATAAGGAATGCCGACCTAGATGTGGTGGCAATATCTGAAACTTGGTTCACGGACTCACATGGGTGGGATACGGCTATACCGGGCTACAATCTACTTCATCAGGACAGAGAGGGCAGGTTAGGAGGGGGGTAGCTCTATACATTAAAGAGGACATCAAAACCACCAGGATCACAGATGTCAAGTACACCGGGGAGTCCCTCTGGGTAAACCTGGCAAGAGGCAGAGAAAAATGCCTGTATCTAGGTGTGGTATACAGACCCCCAAGACAACTGGAAGACATGGACGCAGAATTAATTGAAGACATAGAGAATATCACTCTACGAGGAGAAGCTGTACTGCTAGGGGACTTCAATATGCCTGATGCAGACTGGAACTCATTTTCAGCGACAACCAGCGGTAGCAGGAGGCTCTTAACCTCCATAAAGGGAGCACGTCTCAAACAAATGGTAACGGAGCCCACTAGGGCCCAGGCGATCCTCGACCTGGTACTCACCAACGGGGAAAGCGTCTCACAGGTCTCAGTAGGAGATATGCTAGCCTCCAGCGACCACAACATAGTATGGTTCAACCTTAGGAAAGGCTTCCCTAGATCAAACACGAAAACAAAGGTACTCAATTTCCGGGGCACAGACTTCGCACGCATGGGAGATTTCGTCCATCGGACGCTACAGGACCAAGCGGAGACCGATGATGTAGAAGCTAAGTGGTTAACACTGAAATCAACCATACATGAAGCAACTAGCTGCTTCATAAAATCAGTAAATAAACGACAAAGAAACAATAAACCCCAATGGTTCACCGCGGAGATCTCGCACCTCATTAAGGAGAAGAAAAAAGTGTTTCTCTCCTACAAGCGCACGGAGAAAAGAGAGGCAAAAGTAGAATATAGGACCAGGTCTACAGCGGTCAAAATGGCAGTTAGGCAGGCAAAACTTCGAGTGGAAGAAATTCTGGCAAAAAACATTAAAAAGGGGGACAAATCCTTCTTCAGGTATAATAGTGACAGAAAAAGGAACACAGGCGGGATAGTACGCCTTAGAAGACCGGACGGAAGTTACGTGGAAGCAGATTCCGATAAAGCAAAACTACTGAATGAATACTTCTGCTCAGTCTTCACCTGTGAGGCACCAGGACACGGTCCGCAGTTGAAGGCAACACAAAGCACAGAAGACCCGTTTCAGAATTTTGAGTTCACACCAGGTGAAGTTTACAGTGAACTGGCAAGACTCAAGGTGAACAAAGCCATGGCACCAAACAATTTGCACCCAAGAGTGCTCAGAGAATTGAGCGATGGCCTGGCGAAACCGTTGGCTGAGCTATTCAATCTCTCCCTAAGTAAGGGGAAAGTTCTCCTGGACTGGAAATTAGCTAATGTCGTTCCTCTGCATAAAAAGGGTTGCAAGGCAGAGGCTGCGAATTATAGACCGGTGAGTCTCACATCAATAGTGTGCAAACTCATGGAAACACTAATTAAAAGCAAATTGGACACGATCTTGAGTGAAGGGAATCTTCGGGATCCCAGTCAGCATGGATTCACCATGGGTAGGTCCTGCCAATCCAATCTCATCAACTTCTTTGACTGGGTAACAAGAAAGTTGGACTTGGGAGAGTCTTTGGACGTCGTGTACCTGGACTTCAGTAAAGCTTTTGACAGTGTCCCACACCGCAGGCTGCTAAGCAAGATGGAATCGATGGGGTTAGGAGAGACACTAACTGCATGGGTCAATGATTGGCTGAGTGGCAGACTTCAGAGGGTGGTGGTTAATGGTACCCTCTCTAAAACATTGGAGGTGACCAGTGGAGTGCCGCAGGGCTCGGTCCTGGGTCCACTCCTTTTCAACATATTCATAGGGGATCTGACTCAAGGGCTTCAAGGTAAAATAACACTATTCGCCGATGACGCCAAACTATGTAATATAGTAAGTGAATGCAGTTTACAGAATTATATGGCGCAGGACCTGCTTACATTGGAAAGTTGGTCCTCAACCTGGCAGCTAGGCTTCAATGCTAAGAAATGTAAGGTCATGCACCTCGGAAGCGGAAATCCATGCAGGACGTACTTCTTGAACGGAGAAACTTTAACTAGAACTTCAGCAGAACGAGATTTAGGAGTAATCATCAGTGCAGACATGAAAACTGCCAATCAAGTGGAGAAGGCTTCATCTAAGGCAAGGCAGATATTGGGTTGTATCAATAGAAGTTTCGTCAGCCGAAAGCCTGAAGTCATAATGCCGTTGTACAGGGCCATGGTGAGACCTCATCTGGAGTACTGTGTGCAATTCTGGAGGCCACATTACAGTAAAGATGTGCGCAGAATTGAATCGGTTCAACGGACGGCCACCAGGATGATCTCGGGTCTCAAGGGTCTCTCGTACGAAGAGAGACTGAACAAATTGCAGCTCTACACTCTCGAGGAACGTAGGGAGAGGGGAGACATGATTGAAACATTTAAGTACCTCACGGGACGTGTCGAAGTGGAAGATGATATTTTCTTTCTCAAGGGACCCTCGGCCACAAGAGGGCACCCGCTCAAACTCAGGGGCAGAAAATTTCATTGCGACACCAGAAAGTATTTCTTCACAGAGAGAGTGGTTGATCATTGGAACAAGCTTCCAGTGCAGGTGATCAAGGCAGACAGTGTGCCAGACTTTAAGAATAAATGGGATACCCATGTGGGATCCCTACGAGGGTCAAGATAAGGAAATTGGGTCATTAGGGCATAGACAGGGGGTGGGTAAGCAGAGTGGGCAGACTTGATGGGCTGTAGCCCTTTTCTGCCGTCATCTTCTATGTTTCTATATCTAATCTTCTATTTGTGTGTCGCGCATTCCTAGGCAGGTTCAAGGCAACTTACAGTGAGAAGGAGAAGGCAGAACATAAGAATAGCCTTACTGGGTCGGAAAAGACGGGAGATGGGAGAGTGACATCTAGCTGGGGGGAACATGTTTTTAAAATTATGTATGTACATTCTGTTAACCGTTTAGTTGTAAATGGTATAGAAATTTTTAAAATAAATAAATAAATGTTTGAAGATGGGAGTATGTTTGAAGATGTCGAGCACAGTTGCAGTGGAGAGCAATAGGTTGAGGATATTACATTAGTGACTTCTATTCCGCCTGTTCCTTGCAGTTCTAGGCGGATTACAAAAGAACTAACTGGACATTTCCAGGATAGTTACAATTTTTTTTGTTACAAGTGAGATAAGAAAGCTGGATATTTCCAGGAGAAATTGCAGATAGAGGGGATGACAGTAGATGGCGATAAGTAGGCAGGTGGGGGGATAGGATTAGAAGAACAAGTAATGAGTTTGGAGGGGATGACAGTAGGAGAGATGGCGATAAGTAGGCAGGTGGGGGGATGGGATTAGAGGAACAAGTAATGAGTTTGGAAGAGGAAAGGAAATGTGCAGTTTCCTCTTCAGTGATTTCAAAGAAGGAAGCAAAGGCGGCAGGGGTCGACGGAGGATCGGCAGAGCGAACTGGACAAAGGAGAGGTGGATGTGATTGGTTGAGAACTCAAGGTTAATCTTGTGAACCTTGTCTTGGAAGTACTCAGCCATTGTTTGGGAAGAAAGCGAAGGAGAGTTCGGAGGTAAGAGCATTTTGAGTAGAGTGAGTTTAGTTGAGTGTGGCAAAGAGATGGTGAGAGTTAGATCCAAGAGATTAATCAAGTGGGTATAATAGTCTCGTTTTGCAAGTGAAAGAGCAGACTGGGTTCAGGAATGTAATTGGTGGATCATAGAGGTCAGCCAGGGCTGGGGTTTGGCTTATACAACTTGAAATGGGAGGAGCGAGGGTATCAAGAGCAGAGGAGAGAGAATGGTATTATAGGAAGAGACTACCTCATTGACAGACTTACATAGCATAGTGTTTGAGAGGAGGAGGGAGACAGTGGTGGAGGAAGTGCAAGGGTCAATAGCCTGAAGATTCCTGAATGTATTGGTGAGGATCAATCGTGTCTGGGAGGGAGGGTGATGAATTGTGAAGGTTATTAGATGATGGTCAGAGAGGGGAAAAATTGAGGTGGGCAGTGCCTCCTCTCCTCAGCCTGTACCAAAGCAAATGAGAACCCCTAGGAGATGAAATGCAAAGAAGGTGGGAGGAGCTCAGGGAACTTCCCAATCCAGAAAAGTTCAATCTGCTCTTTTATAGTAAACAAGAGTTAATAAATAACTACCCAACAGAGCAACAAATAATGGTGGAGAAAGCAACCACCTACCTCTATGTAACAGGCACTAACACTTGTGCAGCTCTTAGCAAAACAAAATTTGCTGATATCGATCTTGGCACTAATATACCAGCATTCGAAGGACATCATTTCTCTTCCTTGGCTGTCTTGAGCCAATCCACTGGATACTCTTCCTAGCCTACAAGTCAACGCAGGCATAAAAGACATCTGACAAGGTAGGGTGTAAGGAATCATTGTGATGAGGAACCTGCACATAATGTGGTTTTCTGTAGCTGCTAAAGGATCCACGGCAGGAACTCCTGGAGCCTTGTAGATTACTGTCCAGCAAGGACTTAGGATGTTGATCCATCCATGAATCAGTTTGGCTAGTGGCTTGACTGTATATTGAACAGAATAAGTGACAGTATTGATCCTTGTGGTACCCCTCAGGTCAGTGCCCATAGTGGCAATGATGTATTGCCAAACACCTGTCTGTCTGTTAGATAGGATCTGAACCAAGCAAGTATTGTTCCAGTGATACCAGGTATGCTAGCAGTGTCAAAAGCTGCTGAGAAGTCTAGCCATACTAACACCGAAGCAAATCCCCTGTCTCGGTTTCTCTGAAGATATCTAGTAGGGATACAAGGAGTGTTTCTGTTCCAGAAATGGGTCTGAATCCAGAGTCAGACTGATGTAGATCTAGCCAATTGCCGAGTTCTATCAATTTTTCTAGAAACGGGATGTTGGCTACTAGCCGGTAACTGTCAAGTTTGTCCTTCTTTAGCAAAGAATGTACCACTGCCATTTGATAGTTGCCTATTTGAAAGAGAGGAGTTCACAACTTTTGTGGCACCTGCTATGAGGTCCCTGCATGCCTGCTGTACTGAGGGAGCAGGTAGTCTCTTAGGATTTTGTTAGGTTAAGAGTCTTTGTCAGGAGGGAGCGAGTTTGCTTGCTCCTAATTAGCTAATTGGAGACTGGATGGGACTGCCTATAAATTCTAGTGGAGACTTTTGTTGGCAAAATATGCAATAAAATCATTGCAGTTTGGTTTTGACTGGGCAGGCTATTTCTGCTGTGGGCTTTGCGTAGGCTGTCTACTAGGCTGAATAAGTGCTGGTTTGAGTTGGCAGCCTCTTCAATGCATTGAGAGAAATATTGCTTTTTGGCTGCTATGGAAGCTTGGCATGAGTTTTTTCTACAGTATAGTCTGTTCTCATCCAGATGAGATTTATGCCAAAGGAAGTCTTGCCTCACCATTCTGCTACATTCTTTTAAAGATGCAAATAAATATGTGGATAAAAGTGAACCAATTGATGCAGTGTTTCTATAATAATAATTAATTTTCTTATATACCACCTAACCGGAAGTTCTGGGCGGTTCACAGCAAGAGAACTGAGCCATGTCAATGAAGACACAAAATATAGTAGAATTCAGTGGAATACAATATGATGCAATACAATGTAATATAATGTGAAATCATTGCATAAATTTCCCAAACAAATAGGTTTTTATCGATTGGGATTGGGCAATTAGACGACACAGCCAAGAGTTCATTTTCCCCGCTTGAAAAGCCAGAGTTTTGTCTAAGAAACTTTTAAAACGACAGGCTTTCAGAGCGGGGTACGTAAACATACCAGAGTTTCTTGTGTTCTTATTTGATGAGAATCATTTTAGTTGCGTGGATAAGTATGATGGTAGTAGCCCGAAGAGTGCTTTATAACAAATGCAGCCGAATTTAAAAATAACTCTGGGTTCGAAAGGGAGCCAATGTCTTGAGAAAATGAAAAAGCCAAGGGCTAGGAGGCGATGATCTGCTCTAGAGTGAAAACGGATAAAAGAGAGAAAACAGACTAGAAGGAAGTGACTAGACTGTACCAAAAGTATTTCTACTGGGATTTGAGTTTTTTAACATATTTCTAAATGATAGAAATAGAGAAAATGGCATCATATGGCCGATGCAGCCTGTACTTCCTTACCATTTACTATCCCTTCCTTTTTTTAAATTAACTTTTTTAAATGAAAAAGAGAGTACACACAACAGTTCCTGCTGGGGCTAAAACAGCACTGGCTCAGGGAAACCACGAAAAAAAAATCATATACAAATCCAAAATATACAGTGCAAAACTTACATACTTGCTTAATTACCCCCCTCAAAATATATGAAGTTCGACAGTGTAAGTCAGTGAGTTATAAAACAGAAATTGTGGAATATCAAGAAGATAAAACAGCAATGTAACCCTATCAGACTCCAACTGAGTCGTGCATAATCATGTCCAAACGTGCCCAAAGATCATGAATGGGATCCAAACATCCGTGCTTATCTGTCAGTTGCTCCAGAGCTATTAAAGAGGTCAGCTTTGTCCCCAGTCCAAGAATGTGGGACCACTTGATCGTTTCCATTTTAATGCAAAGCACAGTCTCATAAATCGGTCTTGCCACTTGAATCCCCGTTTATTATGGAGGCCTAGTAGACACACCCATGGGTCCAGCAAATAGAAAAGCCTAAACCCTTCCCCATAAATGTTGTATTTTCTCATAAGTCTAAATAACACAGATATAGTGAAATTCCAATATCATGTCAATAAAGAAGAACCCTTTCACATGGACAATGCACTCTAAGGAAGAAAAGCTACAGCCCAAGCCAAAAACAAAATCCATGGGAGGAAAAAGCCTCAGAAACTAACCCTCCCCTGGGATATAGAAAGCTCTGTGCAGGGAGACGCATTTTACGAGTCCCACTTTAAAGTTCATGATCGGATTAGTCACACCCTGAGGCAGCAGAATTGTGAAACGCTGGCCACCGTTGGTGTACCGATCGTCAGTCTGAGATAAGTTTATCTTGCTTTGACTCTACTGAGTTTCTATTGCACCGCACAGAGCCAAGGGAGGTTTTTTTATGCCAATGAGGTTTTTGCCTGAACACCTTGAGCCACTTTCCTGGTGGTGGGAGGCTTTTTCCTCCCATGGGTTTTATTTTTGGCACAGTCCATGTGAAAGTATTTTCTCACAAGTCCACCATATGTGGAAAAAGTACCCTTGTCTAGTAAACATCACCAGCAGACATCAGGAGCAGATTGTGGAAACATAGCTTGAATCTTATCAGCTTCTTTGACTGGGTGACAGGAAAGCTAGACTCGGGAGAGTCTCTGGACATAGTGTACTTGGATTTCAGTAAAGCGTTTGACAGTGTCCCACACCGTAGACTATTAAACAAGATGAAATCGATGGGGTTAGGTGAGAAACTAACTGCATGGGTCAATGATTGGCTGAGTGGAAGACTTCAGAGGGTGGTGGTCAATGGCACCCTCTCTAAGACATCGGAGGTGACTAGCGGAGTGCCGCAGGGCTCAGTCCTGGGACCATCCCTTTTTAACATATTCATAAGGGACTTGACCCGAGGGCTTCAGGGAAAAGTAGCGCTGTTTGCCGACGACGCCAAACTGTGTAATATAGTAGGTGAAAGCGATCTCACGGATGGTATGACGCAGGATCTGATCAAGTTGGAAAACTGGTCCTCGACATGGCAGCTGGGCTTCAACGCAAAGAAGTGTAAGGTGATGCATCTCGGCAGCAGAAATCCATGCAGAACATACACCCTGAATGGAGAAACACTAGCTACGACTTCAGAAGAACGGGACTTGGGAGTAATCATCAGTGCAGACATGAAGGCTGCCAAACAAGTAAAGAAGGCCTCATCCAAGGCAAGGCGAATGATGGGATGTATCAATAGAAGCTTCGTCAGCCGTAAACCTGAAGTCATAATGCCACTGTACAGAACCATGGTGAGACCTCATCTGGAGTACTGTGTGCAATTCTGGAGGCCACATTACCGTAAAGATGTACTTCGAGCTGAGTCAGTCCAGCGAATGGCCACTAGGATGGTCTCCGGACTCAAGGGTCTCTCATACGAGGAAAGACTGGGCAAGTTTCAGCTCTATTCTCTAGAGGAGCGCAGGGAGAGGGGTGACATGATTGAGACATTTAAGTACGTCACAGGTCGTGTCGAGGTGGAAAACGACATATTCTTTCCTAAGGGACCTTCAGTCACAAGGGGGCACCCGCTCAAACTCAGAGGAGGGAGATTTGGTGGTGACACCAGGAAGTATTTCTTCACAGAAAGGGTGGTGGATCACTGGAACAAACTACCGGTGCAGGTGATCAAGGCCACTAGTGTGCTCGACTTTAAGAATAAATGGGACATCCAGTGGGATCTCTACGTGGGTCGAGCAGCACTCTGACTTAATGGGGTGGGTCAGTAGAGTGGGCAGACTTGATGGGCTATAGCCCTTTTCTGCCGTCATCTTTCTATGTTTCTATGAATCATAGCCGGCGTGTAATACCAATGGGTAAGAATCTTGTAAGCGGTTTCCAATCCAAGGTGGACGCTGGAGAGACGCCTCAGAATCATTCTCTATTTTCTTGCCTTTAATGAAGATTTTTCCTTATCGATGCTGAAGAGAAGGAGCAAAAGTGCCAATGGAGCCTCCCGGTACTTGGAAACTACCCTCCTCGCTACAACTGATAGACTTCTAAGGCGCTTGCAATGAGAGCCCACTTTGTTGGGGAGTCGCCCTCTGGAGACGCCGCAGAGAGTGATGCCATGGCGGACGTCCTTGGGCTCGATGCTTCACTGAGCTCCGACGTTAGAGCTCCGCCTCCGCAGCCTCAGGGAGCCAGCTCTCCACAAGATGAGGAGGTGTTCTCACCCTGGAGGCTAGTACATCAGAGAACTTGCTAATGGACTCCTCTCAGAACTTATTAAGCCCCAGGAAGGAACCTGCGGAGGGAACACCGTTGAAGTTGGAGGTACAAGGCCACCAAGAGGTAAACCTGGTAGCTGAGCAGCCTAAAACTATGCCTGGAGGTTCCTTTTTAGTTTTTAAACCCCCAGAGATTATTTTGGACGCTTTGTGGGATTTGGTGGTAAATCTCAGAAAATCACTAAGTCCACAAATAAAAGACTTAGATAAAAAATTAAACGAACAGAAAGAAGAAATAAATTATTTAAAACAGGATGTGACTTCCTCTAAAACTGAGATTCAAAAAATGGATAAAGATATTATAACAGTTAAACTCAAGAATTATTGATCAAAGATAATGTTAATTTGAGGAGGAAATTGGAAGTTTTAGACAATAGTAATCGTGCTAATAATCTACGTTTGTTTAACTTTCCTAAACATAACAACATAAGCAATGCTTCCGCTGGGTCAGACCTGAGGTCCATCGTGCCCAGCAGTCCACTCATGCGGGCTGCCCAACAGGTCCAGGACCTGTGCAGTAATCCTCTCTCTATACTCCTCTATCCCCTTTTCCAGCAGGAAATTGTCCAATCTTTTCTTGAACCCCAGTACCGTACTCTGCCCTATTACGCTCTCTAGAAGCGCATTCCAGGTGTCCACCACACGTTGGGTAAAGAAGAACTTCCTAGCATTCGTTTTGAATCTGTCCCCTTTCAACTTTTCTGAATGCCCTCTTGTTCTTTTATTTTCCGAAAGTTTGAAGAATCTGTCCCTCTCTACTCTCTCTATGCCCTTGATGATCTTATAAGTCTCTATCATATCCCCTCTAAGTCTCCTCTTCTCCAGGGAAAAGAGACCCAGTTTCTTCAATCTTTCAGCATATGAAAGGTTTTCCATCCCCTTTATCAGACGCTTCGCTCTCCTCTGAACCCTCTCGAGTAACGCCATGTCCTTCTTAAGGTACAGCAACCAATATTGGATGCAGTACTCCAGATGCGGATGCACCATCGCCCGATACAATGGTAGGATAACTTCTTTCATTCTGGTTGTAATACCCTTTTTTTATTATGCCTAGCATTCTGTTTGCCTTCTTAGCGGCCGCTGCGCACTGTGCCGTCGGCTTCATTGTCATGTCCACCATTACTCCCAAGTCCCTTTCTTGGGTACTCTCATCTAATAACATCCCTCCCATCGTATAGTTGTACCTCGGGTTTCTGTTTCCCACATGTAATACTTTACATTTCTCAACGTTGAACATCATCTGCCATCTCGTCGCCCATTCCCCTAATTTGTTCAAGTCCCTTTGCAATTCTTTGCAGTCCTCTTTAGTCCGAGCTCCACTAAATAGTTTGGTATCATCTGCAAATTTTATTATTTCGCACTTCGTCCCTGTTTCTAGATCATTTATGAATATATTAAATAGCAGCAGCCCTTCTGTAACACCTAGAGATAGGGTGAAGCAGCATTTTGTAGAAATTTTGAATTTACCTGAAGAATCGATACAACCTTTTACACAGGTTTACTATTTGCCAATAAAAGATCAAGTTCAACAAGAAATACCATTAGGCCTAACTACAATCTTAGATAAAGTAATAGCCAGACCTGCAACTCTTCCAATAACTGTAGCATTTTCACCTGATCAAATAATTTCATAATCCAATTCTTTTCAAAAATAGATATAAAAGAATTTTTGGGATTAAAGATTCAAATATTTCCCGACGTGTCTAGAGAAACTCAGAAATGGAGGCGCCAATTCCTGATTTTGAAATCTGGAGTAACCTCAATTGGAAGTGTCTTTTTTCTTAAATATCCCTGTAAGTGCATAGGAAGATATCGTTCTTTGAAATAAGTGTTTTTTTAATTTGTCTCAGCTAACTAGCCTTTTATCTTTAAGTTTAAATCTGTTTTCATTAAAAAGAAAGAAACCACACATCAACAAATGCAAAATGGCAGACAAGAATTGAAATTATACAAGACAGGGATCCTCCCCCCCCCCAAGAGGACTGGACTCTGATGTCCTCCTAGGGTACAAAGGCACCCCTCCCCTCACCCCCAAGCAGACCCCCCTCCCCCTCCCCAAGTCCAAGAATCAAGGTCAGGTGGGGTAGAATACAACTGCAATCTGTTCAAAATGCGACTACGACTCTGGGGAGGCAAAATGTCCAAATAAGGAGACCAAATACGGACAAAGTCTCTACTTCTGCGGCGCGAGAAATAAGCCATAACTTTTTATCTTTTAAGACGCTTTGAAAGAGAAGGAGTAATGACTTCCAATGAATAGATTTGAACTCTCAAGCCCGGCAACAGATATATTATCTTCTTTTTAGTTTAACATTAACCTTTCCTTCAATCACTCATATGTAATCTTGGATTCAACTTTGAGGACTTGAGATTAAGTAAATATTCTTTTTCCTTTTTATCAATGTAATTTCCTGTAATTTGAAGTCTTTAAATCAAACTTTTCTGTACAAGATGTTTAAATGCTTGAAATTTTTTTTTAATCCTATCAATAAATAAAGAATAATAAAAAGAATCTTGTAAGCATTTTCCTTAATCAGCACACACCTAGAAGATTTAGAAACTTCAAGAAACACACTTTTCTATTCAGACCCAGAAAGTTCAGCACCCATATAATTTTCCCAGGAGGTCATAAATTTATATTTTTTAAATGTGCAGTTATTAAAGAATGTATACAACAAAGAAATGGGACCCTTCAACTTACCTAACGCCATACATAAGTTTTCCAATTTTTCAGTATTGTCAGGGTCATCCCTTAGCCACCCTTGGCTGGAGATGAAATGCTTAACTTGTAGGTATGGGAAAACTTCCCTCGGGAGCAACTGATAGAAACATGATGGCAGATAAAGGTCAAATGGCCCATCTAGTCTGCCCATCCGCACTAACCATTATCTCTTTCTCTCTCCGCGAGATCCTACATCCCTATCCCAGGCCCTCTTGAATTCAGACACAGTCTTTGTCTCCACCACCTCTTCCAGGAGATTGTTCCATGCATCTACCACCCTTTCTGTAAAAAAGTATTTCCTTAGATCACCTCTTAACTTCATCCTATGCCCTCTCATTGCAGAGTTTCCTTTAAATGAAAGAGACTCAACTCATGCGCATTTACATTACGTAGGTATTTAAACGTCTCTATCATATCCCCCTCTCCTGCCTTTCCTCCAAAGTATACAGATTGAGTTCTTTAAGTCTGTCCCCACACTCCTAATCATGAAGACCACACACCATTTTAGTAGTCTTCCTCTGGACCGACTCCATCCTTTTTATATCTTTTTGAAGGTGCGGCCTCCAGAATTGTACACAATATTCTAAATGAGGTCTACCAAAGTCTTATATCAGATAATTCTTCAAGCTTCGCCAGGCCTTTCTTCATGTTATTCACATCATCTGACGTGTCTACTCTAATGCAGCTTTTTGTATCATCTGCAAAGAGGCAAATCTTACCTGACAACCCTTCTGAAATATCGTTTATCAAAATGTTAAAAAGAACAGGCCCAAGAACAAAACCTTGAGGCACACCATTGCTAACATCCTTTTCCTCAGAGCGATCTCCATTGATCACTACCCTCTGTCACCTTCCACTCAACCAGTTCCTGACCCAACCTGTCACTTTGGGGCCCATCCCGAGGGCACTCAGTTTATTTATTAGACGTCTGTGTGGAACACTGTCAAAGGCTTTGCTAAAATCAAATTTCACCACATCTAGCACACTCCCTCTATCCAATTCTTTCTGTTGAGCCCTGCAGATCAGCTGAAACCTTGCCTTTATCCCCCACCCCAAAAAGGTATAGGAAAGTCTCTACATTTTTAAATTCTATTCTGAAGAGGGCTTTAAATTAGAAGGGAAGGGGCAGGGTGATCAAAACCCCCAGGTGCATATAAGCCCTCAAATAAGTAAATCACTGAATACCTCTACACGGATGAGAAATGGGGGTAGTTTCTGGAAAGCAGTATATACTAATGCTTGAGGTATGGGAAACAACATTCTGCATCTACAAGCTGTGATGGAAGAAGATGAGTTGGATATAGTGGCGATCATGGAGTCGGTTCACAGAGACATATGACTGGGATGTAATTATACCAGGCTATATAATCTTTTCAGGAAAGACAGGCTAGGAAGAAAAGGAGAGGGAGTAGCATTATATGTTAAAGATCATAATAAAGCCTTACAATTGCAGGACCTGCAGGGCATGGAAGAGGCACTGTGGATCAATTTGGAAAGTGGGAATGGTGAATATATTTACATTGGTACGATATACAGACTTTCACAGACGGAAGAAGTAGATAGAGATTTAGTAGACATTCAGAATATATCTAAAAAAGGGGAAGTTTCACTAATAGGCGATTTTAACATGCGAGATGTTGACTGGGCTATCCCTATTGCGGGGTCTTCTAGAAGTAGGGAGATTCTGAATTCTCTACAAGGAGAACTGTTCCAGCAGCAGGTAATGGAACCCACACGGGATGGGGGGTCATACTGGACTTAGTGCTTACAAACAGGGACAGTGTTTCTGATGTTACAGTAGGTGATCATCTGGCATCCAGTGATACACTGCATGGTATGGTTTAATATTGAGGCGGGTATAGAGAGGGCTCATTCAAAAGTAAAGGTTCTAGACTTTTCAAAAACTAATTTTGTTTGGATGGGGGATTACGTCAAGGAATTGTCTGGATGGGAATGTCTGGAAGGATTAGAAATACAGTGGGCAAAACTGAAAGGAGCAACAAACCTTTTTGTGAGGCAAGTAAGTAAAAGTAAGAAGAAAAGAAGGCCGCTTTGGTTCTCAAAAGTAGTAGCCGAGAAGGTAAGGAATAAGAGGTTAGCTTCCATAAACTACAAAAGATCACAGAAAGCGGAAGACTGACAAAAATATCTGGAAAAGTTAAGAGAAGTTTGTAGAGTAGTCAGGAAAGCTGCTGTTTGCATGGCACTTTGTTTTAAATTTACTTTATCTGTTTTTTTAAATTGTTTTTTAAGAAAAAATAGGAAAGGGATGTAACCAGTGGTGTGCCTCAAGGTTCTGTTCTTGGGCCTGTTCTTTTTAACATTTTTATAAGCGATATTACCCAAGATTTGCCTCTTTGCGGATGATACCAAAATCTGCAATAGAGTAGATACCCTGGATGGTGTGAATAACATGAAGAAAGACCTGGCGAAGCTTGAAGAATGATCTGAAATTTGGCAGCTTTGTTGCATAACCCAATTATACTTCAGCTTCTGTTCATGGACAGATTAGTTGGCAATAATTTTCTGCTACAGTGTAGAATTCATGGTTCCCTCAACAATGGCAAGTTTTCCAGATCCTGAGAGAGCACAGCATTCCCAGACCATCACACTCTCACCATATTTATCTGTTGCTATGAAATGCTGTATTTGTTTTATGTTAATGGGACTCGCCTGACCATAAAACCTTATTCCCAAGGTGTGCTTTTGCAAATGTGAGATAAGCAGCTGTTTCTTCCCATGAATCCCATCTCTATCTTGTTGTGACGTCATGAGGCTAGAGAGGCCTGCAATTCTTTGCATGATATTATGGAATGTTTTGTGACTTCTCGAATGAGTTATGGCTGCACTGATGGAATAATTGTGACAAGCCAGCTATTCCTGGAATTTCTTTTGATCACGGCATAGAGTTCTTGTAGAAACATCAAGTTGATTAGGTCTCTGTCACAGTTAGGTTCAATATATAATAGGTTTAGATCAGTGGTCTCCAACTCAAACCCTTTGCAGGGCCACATTTTGGATTTGTAGGTACTTGGAGAGCCTCAGAAAATATAGTTAATGTCTTATTAAAGAAATGACAATTTTGCATGAGGTAAAACTCTTTATAGTTTATAAATCTTTCCTTTTGGCTAAGTCTTAATAATAATATTGTAATTTATAGCTAAAGAGACATATGATCA
This sequence comes from Geotrypetes seraphini, assembly GCF_902459505.1. Taxonomy (NCBI): domain Eukaryota; kingdom Metazoa; phylum Chordata; class Amphibia; order Gymnophiona; family Dermophiidae; genus Geotrypetes; species Geotrypetes seraphini. The sequence goes on along the minus strand of NC_047087.1, from coordinate 6,137,221 downwards.
AGAAATGGTTTTATTTTACTTTTGTGATTATGATAAACATACCGAGGGCCTCAAAATAGTACCTGGTGGGCCACATGTGGCCCCCGGGCCGCGAATTTGAGACCACTGGTTTAGATTGAACAGGACTGGCTGTGTTCAATCAGCTGAAAATTTTTTTTTCTTTTTTACCCTTTTTAAATTTTATAGTATTGTAAACCATCTTGGTACACATTGATAGACAGTATATCAAATTTGAAATAAACTTGGAAACTTGAATCTATTTATCAAGTAAATTTGGTCTGTTGGTTGATTATCTAAGGGGACAGCTACTTTTTTACATGAGTAATATGAATATTGAATAACTTCATTCCTTAAATCAGTGTATCGTAAACTGTGTGGAGCGGCGAGATTCTGGGTGTATGTAGGCGAGTCAGCTGGCGCCTCTCCTGCTGTCCGCACCTCCCCACCGGCGTCATGATGGCCTCCGCACATGCGTGAATGTCGATGTGATGATGTCACATATGCACATGACATCATCGCCTCAACGCCTGTGCTTGTGCGCAGACCCTCCAGCCATGGCTTGGAAAAGTTTGTGAGACAGTGTCTTAAATAAATAAAGTAATTGTGTTCACTCAGGTTCCCTTTGTCTAATATTACATTTTTTATTTGATCTATGATATCGCTAAGACGGATCATCCCATTCTCAGTTGATGCTTTTGATGTTGGTGCGGGTGTGCACTCGTTTTGGGAGGCAGCTTTATTTCTTGGGGACAGCCATCACATATGCACCACATTTTCCCCAAGGGAATTTGTCCAGACTTTTCGCACATTGGGTCAATTGTTGGAGGAGGGACAGCTTATTCCATTTCCCCTCATTAATGGAAGAATATGGCTTGTTGCCCCAGGATCTGTTTCATTATAGGCAACTTGAAAGCTTTCTTCTCCGGAAAGCGTTGCCTGACTTGATGTTCTCTGAACAATTGTCTTTGGGGGTTAGTGGTAGGGGTAGTATTACACGGCTATATCAAGCTCAATTGACCCACCTTCCCCCTCCTTTGAAATATAGGCAGCAATGGGAGGGGATATTGGGTAAGAGCTATTCTGATCAGGAATGGGGGCTTATTTTTCGATCATTGCTTAAGGTATCTGTTGCCAGTCGAAAATGGGTATAAGTTATTCTATTGTTGGCATTATACACCGGTGCACCTTCGGGTGATATTTAGCTCTGGTTCGGAGGAGTGCTGGCACAACTGTGTGTGTGTGTGGGGGGGGTACTTTTGAACATATTTGGTGGTCCTGTCCTAAGGCTCAGTCTTATTGGGATACTTTCTTGTGGAAGTGGTGGGTTGGGATGTCCTCAAGTCCATTGAATGTTGTTTGCTGAATGTTGGACCGGCAGATTTGCCCGGCCGCCAGAGGAAATGGGTCCATCTGGTTTTGAAGGCAGGCCGACTGTTATTGGCCGCCGCTTGGAAGCAGCTGATCCTTCCTCTAGTACAGGTGTTGGTGGCCAAGGTGACCTATATAGAACAGATGTCGAAATTGACTGCTCTTCGTCGGAACCAATTGCAGAACTATTGTAAGATCTGGTCCGCTTTTGATCAGTGGCAGCTTGCACAGACTGACTCTGGACACTTACCTTCTTGAGTGGACTTCCTTGGCTGCTTTGGAAGGGTGCTCATGACACACATCCTTCTTGGGGGGGGGGGGGGCTGGAGGGAGGATGAGGGGTGTAGTCTTTTTGTGTTTTCTTAGTATGTACAAAGAATCTGAGTATGTCAGGATTTGCTGTACTATGCCCCTGTTGTGTTAGGGGAGGCTGTGTTCTGTTTATTCAGCTTTTAGATTGTGTTTTAATTGGCTTAATAAAGTTTAAACGTTAAAAAAAACCCCTCTGTCAAAACCGAGCCTGGCCTAGTACTCAGGAAGGACAAAAATCATCCCAAAGTCCATTATATCTTGACAAAAATCACACTATCTAGAGAATCCCAGCAGGAATCCGATATCACGGTTCACAGTCCCTGAATTTTTTAATGCCGATGAATGAATGAGAGAAGGTCCTTGCTGAGTACTGGGCTGGGCTTTTCCTTCACTGATTTGTTAATTGATTTTATACAGGGGGAGTTCCCTTGGTTGGGTAATATTGGTAATTGGAATCGCCCATTATTATAGTGTTGCCCAATTTTCCTGCTTTCCTAATCTCTGAAAACAATTTCTTCATCTGTCTTTCTGACCTGGGGGACCTGTATAAGTCTTCCCTTCACACATGGATTCCAAGCTGCTATCTATGTCATGCAGAATATTAATTTTGTTTGATTCAATTCCCTCTTTAATATATAAAGCAACCCTCCCTCCGATTGGCTAATTTGTACCCTGGTAACACAGTGTCACATTGATTGTCCTCCTTCCATTGAGACTGTTGAAGGAATGGTCTTGTTAATGGTAAATGGACTGGCTTTGAAATTTTTCCATGTATAAATATTTAGGTAATATGAGGAGTGGTGGGTATTTTTCTTTGCTTTTTTGAACATTTAAAAAATGGTCTGAATTACTGTTGGGAGGTATTGCATAATTCTACATGAGGCACTGATGCTGGTTTGGAAACTCTGAAACACTGTCAAGGTTCCAAGTGCTGGCAATATTGCACAGTGATAGAACACCATTTAGCAGTGGTGGTGATTGACATATAGGGCCCGGATTCTGTAAACTGCATCCTGATTGTAGGCAGCTGTAGGCGTCCTACAGCTGTCTAATCAGCCAATCGGGACCCACGTTTTAAAAAAAAAATGCACCCCAGGCAGGCCGCCTATATTGAAGGTGCCTCCGGGAGCCTAGAGAGGCCCGTAAGCCCACCTAAGCTCGTTTAAAACTAGGCGGTATCCTTAAGCGAATCTAGGCGGCCTACATGTCTTCCTAATAAAGCAGGAGACACAATGTAGGCCAGCAAAATGCTGGCCTATATTGTAAGTAGACAGGAATCGGGCAGCCATTAAAAAGTGGCGTCGCAGGCCCCGACGTACCAATAATCAGCAGGCTGCAGTCCTGCGAAGCACCAGCAACCGGCCCAATTAGGGAAATATCCGGGCCCAGGCATTAGCGCTCTTGTGCACCGTGGACCCTGACAAGCAGCAGGCAGCTGTCCACCGACCTCCAGCATTTAAAGGTACCGCCGGGGGGGGGGGAGAGGCTGGGATGGAATTTAACGGTGCTAGGGGGGGGTGTAAAAATGATGATTGGGGGTGCTGGGTCGGAATTTAAAGTTGCTGGGGGGCTGGAATTGAATTTAAATGTGCTGGGGGTATATAAAAGTGATGATTGATTGGGGGGACTGGGATGGAATTTAAAGGTACTGGGGGTATGTGGGGGATGATTTATGGTACTGGGGGCACCTGGGGGTATGGGGGGATGATTTAAAGGATATAGGGGATAATTTAAGGTACTGGGAGGGCATGTGGTTGTATGAGAGGATTATTTAAGGTACTGGGGTCACGTGGGGATATGAGGGATGATTTATGGTACATGGGGGGATGATTTAAGGTACTGGGGGCACTTGGGGGCATGGGGGATGATATAAGGTATATGGGGGACGATTTAAGGTACTGGGAGTACGTGGGGGTATGGGGGATGATTTAAGGTACATGGGGGGATGATTTAAGCTACTGGGGGGTGTGGGGTCTGCCTGCCTGCCTGTCACTAGGCCACTAGGCCTGCCTGCTCTGTGTCCTGCCCCGGCCTACCACTAGACCACCAGAGGGGGGGCAGGGTACAGAGCCTGGCAGGGAAGGGGTTCAGGATGCAGAGCCTAGCAGGGAGAATTTAGTTCAGAATGTTTTTGTTTTCCTCCTCTAAATCTAGGGTGCGTCTTGTGGTCAGATGCGTCTTATGGAGCGAAAAATACGGTAATTAAATTTGCTGCTGCTAACACAGTTATTCAAAGTTGTAAAATTGCAAGAGGACCTTCATGAGACTGGAAGACTGGGCAGCCAAATGGCAGATGACGTTTAATGTGAGCAAGTGCAAAGTGATGCATGTGGGAAAGAGGAGCCCGAACTATAGCTACATTGCTACATGCTGGGTTCTGTGTTAGGCGTCACTGCCCAGAAAAACCCTCAGCTCAGTTCATTGGCAGTAAACAAAGCAACTAGAATGTTAAGAATTATTAGGAAAAGAATGGAAAACAAAATGAGAATCTTATAATGCTTTTGGTGTAATCACAGCTCGAGTACTGGTCAGCACATCTCAAATGAGATATAGTGAAATTAGTAAAGGTACAGCGTAGTGCTGCCTAATTCACTGATTTGAATCGATTCATTTCCCTCAAAAATCAGACTCATTGATTCAGTGAACAGCCCTCCCCCCCTGTGAGGCCTGACATAACTCCAGGGCCTCCTAAAGCAGCAGCGGCAGTGGACAGCTAGCAGACGCTAGCTCTGAACAGGCTTCTTGTGGCCTGCCCTGCTGGGGCCTTCCCTCTGCTGCATCACTGATGATGCGGTAGAGGGAAGTCCTGGCAGGGCAGTCCACAAACAGCGTGTTCAGAGCCTGTATCTGCTAGCAGTCCACTGACACTTCTGCATTAGGAGACTCGACAGTATGTCAGATCTCAGCGGGGGGAAGGGAGGGGGTTCAGTTGGGAAGTGCTGCACAGTTTGATGGGAGGGATGGAAAGCTGCTGCATAGGGGGAAAGAAGAAGAATTGTTGGCCATGGGGTGGGGGAGAGGAAGGGAGTGGAACAAAGAGGTAGAAAGGGGTGAGAGGGAGAAATCCTGCATATGGTGGAGGGTAGGGAGACATGCATGGAGAAGAGAGAGGGAGAAATGTTGGACATAGTTGGTGGAGGGCAGGGAGAGATGAGGCATGGGAAGAGAGAAAGAAATGTTGCACATGATAATGGAGGAGAGGAAGGGAGAGATTCTGCATGGTGGGGGGAGAAGAGAAATGGTAGACAGTGGGAAGGAAACAAATGTTGGATCCTTTTATTTTCTGTTTTGTGATTACAATATGTCAGATTTGAAATGTGTATCCTGCCAGAGCTGGTGTTAACAGAGAGAGGAAAAGTCTATTTTGTTTACACCACAGCGCAGGTGGGGTTGGAGAGGGTAAAGGGAGGTGGGATGGTTGAAGAGGCTACAAAACAAACCTGCCAGAATGTTTGAAAAAAACACCCAGTTGGGCAGGAAAAGCAAATTGAATCGAGAAATTGATTCAATAGGCTGAATTGAATCAAAAGAGTTTTCCCTGAATCGGGCAGCACTAGTACAGAGAACAGCGACGAAAATGATAAAGGAAATGGGATGACTTCACTATGAGGAAAGGCTAAAGCAGCTAGGACCCTTCAGCTTGGAGATATGATAGAGTGGAACAGATATTTACTCTTTCCAAAAATGCTAGGACATTCAATGAAGCTACTAAATAGTAAATGTAAAACAAACTGGAGAAAATATTTCTTCACTTAACATGTAACTAAACTCTGGAATTCCTTCCTGGAGAGTGTGGTAAAAGCAGTTAGCTTAGTAGGGTTTAAAAAAGGTTTGGATAATTTCCTAAAAGAAAAATCCATGAAGCCAGTATTAAGATGGACTTGGGAAAATCCACTGCTTTTGGGGTCTTACCAGGCACTTGGGACCTGGATTGACCACTGTTGGAAATAGGAACCTGGGCTTGATGGACCTTTAGTCTGTCCCAGTATGACAATGCTTTTATTATGTTCTTATGATTTCTGAGGGTGTTTTTCTTTTTTTTTTTTTTTTTTTTAATTAAATTTTTCTTAACCAATACAAAAATTCTGATCAATATACAGCAAAGAAATAAAACAAGATCAGGGAACAGCACATTTATTTCTAAATGATAGCTGTTCCCATAGAGCCACTACCTTGGGCCTCAATGATTGTCCTTTTTTTATGCACAGCAGCTCATGAATTTTACTGTCTTTCTAACTGAAGTGCATGAAAGTATATTCAGCATTCTGCTCCTCTTGAAAACAGATCTTAAAAAAAAAAGCAAGGGACAAAATTATTCATCTTGGGAAATTATTACATGGAGCAGTTTCCTGCCACTAATTTATTTGTTTCCTGTTAAAAGTCCAATTCATGTTGAAACAAATTTGAAGGAAATCAGTGTCCCAGTAGTAAAATAAGTCTAATCAGTGCAACCTGTGCCATCTTGCCAGATCAATACATTTTTCTTGAGAACCAGCACTATAATTTACACCCACCTGTAATAAAAGAAAAGGGAATACAGGAACAGGTTTCCGGTGTACGGCAATAAGAGGAAACTTTGTGATGAGTCACTGACAGAATGGCATAACCTGGAGGAAGATGCTGAATGATTGACTGCAATGGATCTCAGAAGGAAGATGCTAGGTGCTGACTCCCTGAGATCTGAGGAGGAAGTTGTTACTCGTATACGGTGGGTCCTTGAGGAGAAAGATGCTGTACGTTGCATGTTATATGTCAGGAGGAAGATGCAATGTGGTGAATCGCTGACGTCAAGAGTTCTGAGGAGGAAGTTGTTACTCGTATATGGTGGGTCTCTGAGGAGGAAGATGCTGTACATTGCATGTTATATGTCATAGAAACATAGAAAAAGACGGCAGAAAAGGGCTATAGCCCACCAAGTCTGCCCATTCCAAATACTCGCCCCCTGGTTTCACTCCCTTAGGGATCCCATGTGAATATCCCATCTCTTAAAATCCAACACGCTGTTGGCCTCAATCACCTGCAGTGGGAGTTTATTCCAATAATCCACCACTCTTTCAGTGAAGAAGTATTTTCTGGAGTCGCTATGGAACTTCCCTCCCCTGATTTTCAGGGGAGGGAAGATGCTAGGTGCTGACTCCCTGAGATCTGAGGAGGAAGTTGTTACTCATATATGGTGGGTCTCTGAGGAGGAAGATGCTGTACATTGCATGTTATATGTCAGGAGGAAGATGCTATGTGGCGAATCGCTGACGAGAGGTCTGAGGAGGAAGTTGTTGCTTGTATATGGTGGGTTCCTGAGGAGGAAGATGCTGTACGTCACATGTTATATGTCAGGAGGAAGATCATGCTATGTGGTAAATCGCTGACGTTGAGAGATCTGAGAATAAAGTTGTTATATGGAGTGCCCTTTGTGGAGAGCTTTACATGAGGAGGAAGATACTGTTCATTGAACGATTGATAGCAGAACTCCTGAGGAAGATGCTAAATAATGGATCACATTTACTTCTAATCATTTCTCTAGTGCTATTAGACGTAGGTAGCACTGTCCACAATATATGCAGGTGCCTTTTTAGCTTATCTTTTTGATTCAGAGCACCTTGCCTTGAAACATATCTTCTCTCTCCCCTTTCTTTCCTATACTTCCTGCTTAATTTTACTGGTTACCATTTGCAATTGTGAACTGCCTAAATGTGGTGTATGAAGTGTAAAATACACTTGAATGCATTGCTAACAGCTGTGAGAAGTGGGAAATGTATCTGCTCATTTTTCTATAACACCTTTGTAGATTTCAGCAAGTCCATGGAAGGTGCTCATTCTTATGATATACTTGTTGAATCTTGAGTTTGAGATGAGTCTTGACTTGCCTTGCCCTCCAGGAGAGAGAGATGAAAGGGAAATGAACTTCCTGAAACCTGAAATACAGGCACTACTCAATTCAGTCTGAATAATTATGACAGTTACTTTTTAAATGATCTCAAAACTGTAAGAATATAGGAGTAAGGTAGCACTGCCACAGCTGAGGAAATTACTATCTTTTTTTATTGAAAATGCTAAAGGTAGCAACTAAGATCCACACTTTAGCTCTTGTACTGCACACAGGGGATTATTTGGGATGGGCTTTTCAACACTACTACTGTAGACAGACCACAGGGATCCTTTGGACGGATTCCTCAGCAAATAAACTGCAGACAGCAGTTATCTTTTAAAGAGGGCCTCAGTTCTATGGATGGAGCCTTCAGGGAGCTTCTTTTGCAAGGGGCCCTCATTACTCTTATTTCAGACCGTGAGCTTCCTTAGGAAAACTTTATGCAGGGCCCTCAGCTCTCATATTGTGGAGGGTGATCAAATTTTCATTTTGACTTTGGCACTGAAACCGATCCAAGATTCAGGTTCAGCCATGTTTAAGTGTAAGCCCTACCTTAGAAGTCCTGGTGGTCTAGTGGCCTAACTTGGGCTGAAAGGATCCCCAGTTACCTGGATGGGTGTTTCTGTCTGATCATGGGAGAGAGGGAGTGGCTTCTTTTTGTACAATCCCACTCTATTCCTGGACTAGTGGGTTATTTTCCCATATTTGCCAGAGCTTGTAGGAAGTCTCATTACATAATCTTGAGCCCCTCCCCTCTTACCTCAGGACTGCCCCCTAGGAATCCAGTTTCTTTCCTACAAACCAGACAGTAAGAGCTTGTCTTCTCTGCTCGTGTTTATTTTCCTTGGGGTGAGTAAAATATTAGAAAAAAACAGAAGGCAGATAAAGACCATATGGCCTATCTAATCTACTTGACTGTGCCATCTACTATCCCCTTCTCTCACTTGGAGATCCAATGTACTTGTCCCAAGCTTTCTTGAAGTATTCACCACCCTTTCCATGAAAAAGCATTTTCTGAGGTTACTTCTAAATCTCTCCCTTTTACCTTCATCCTATGCCGCTTCGTCTGTGCATTTATACCCTGAGGTATTTCAGTGTTTCTATCATATCTCCCCTCCCTTGCCTTTCCTTCAAAGTACATATATTGAGATATTTAAGTCTGTCCCCTGTACACCTTATGTAGACCACCAACCATTTTAGTAGCCTTCCTCTGGACTGACTCCATCCTTTTTATATCTTTTTGTAGGTGCGATCTCCAGAATTGTACACAATAGTCTAAATGAGGTCTCAGCAGAGTCTTCTACAGGGGTATCAATACTTCCTCGTTCCCACTGGTCATTCTTCTCCCTATGCACTAAAGCATCCTTCTAGCTTTCACCATCCCCTTTTCAACCTGTTTAGCTAGCTTAAGATCATTGCATACTCTCACACTTAAGTCCCGCTCCAATTTTGTACATAAAAATTCTTCTGTACCATTCCCTCAGATTTTTGCAGCCTAAATGTATGACGAGTACTATTAATTTCATATAAGCCATCTCCTTTCTGCTTTGGGTTGCTTCAAAGGACTGGTGTACTGCACAGCATATTTGGTGATGTAAATGTGCCTTGTGCTTGAAAGGTTAAGAAACAATGCTGTAGGTTTCTCTCCTGAAGTTTCCCAACTCTTGGAAAAGGTCATGTTTATAGGAAAGTCAAACTGAAGAATGTGCCAGTAGAAGGCGGCCATGTGGCCCTTCCAGTCTGCCCATCTAAGAGGTCCCACATGCCTGTCACGTGCTTCCTGTCTCCTTAAAGAAGTATTTCCTTAGATTACTTTTAAGTCCACCCCTTCAACTTCATCTTATGCCCCCTCGTTCTAGAGCTTCCTTTCAGTTGAAAGAGTCCTGCCTCCTATGATAGCTTTATAGGGGGGGGAGGTGTCAGATCTGGTGTATGAGGTTATTTGTGATATCAGACCAGTGGCATAGCCAGATAATTTTAGGTGTGCCTGAATCCAAATTTCTCCATGTGTTCACCCTCCACCGCTGTCGTCATCTCTCCTTTCCTCTCCCCCATTGGTGATCCAGCATCTTTCCTGGTTTCTTAACAACCCCCCCCCCCCTCGATGTACTTTTAAAAACTGCTCATTACTGGAGTTAGCCAGAAATGAGCAGCAACTCTCACACGCTGGTCACGCTGTCCCTGGAACTTTGTTTCCACAAAGGCAGCACCAGATCAGACAGAAGGCCCTAAGACTGGTGCGAGCAGTATATGTGAATTATTGTTCACCGATGGCAACCTCCAGAAGTTTTTAAAAGGTACATGGAGGGGGTGGGGGGGAGAGACCTGGAGAGAGGTCAGATTGACAGTGGGAAAGGAAAGGAGAGCTGCTACATGTCTTCAGCTGGTGGGGCTAGAGGATTCCCCACCAGCCACAGCAAGGATGTGCCCACCTAGTCCATCCATGGCTACCCCACTGCATCACTCAAGGCAGACCAATATTAAATAATTTTGTCACCTGGAGGTGGCTGTTGAAATGGTACAGTGGACCTGCAGGCAAGCAGATGACTGAGTACTTTTGGAATATTATAAAGAATGCTTATGGGCAACTGTCTCTGGCATTATTTCTCTATATTTCTGCCTGAATAAAAGCTCAATTGTTGTTCAGAATAGTTGGCTTGGTTTCATCGAAACACTGTATGAGAGTTATCTAGAGCTCCTAGCTAGCTTTTGAAAAGGTAGAAGTGGGGTTGAAAACAGGGTGTCATCAACCAAGGCAATTAACTCAATGGAAGCAAGCAGCTCCAGGATGCTTCCAGATACACAGCCTACACTGGAGGTGGCTTTGGCAGCAGGAGAGCAATTCAGTCATTGCCACTATCTTCCTTTTAAGATATCTCTTCTACCTTCCAAAGTATTTAGATCAATGCTGTCTTGTTAAAATGTTTATTTTATTTTTATTTTTCCTCTAACTCTACTTTTCACTTCTCTATTACCCTCCAGGTACTTTAGTTAGATTGTGAGCCTTCGGGACAGTAAGGGAATTTTCCAAGTACCTTTCTTAATTCTAATCTTAATGTATATTTTCTGTAAACCGCTTAGAACCTAACGGATGTAGCGGTATATAAGAAATAAATTACATTACATTACATTACAATAATGCTTTTGTTCAGGTACCGCTTGGTGCCAGTGTTGTATGCCATCTCTCTGCAGCTGTCGAACCAACCAATAAAGCCCAATAAATAAATCTGGCTCTCTTTCTACCCAGAGGGAGGAGCTTTTCATGGTCTGTGTCATCCTGGTTTGGTTGCGTCCATGCTGTTTCTTGTTTCCTCAAAGCGGCAGAGTGCTATGATGTTAGCTCCCCATATTGATAGACGTGCATGAAAGGCTGAGATCTGCAGGACTCCATCAAGAAGAAAGTCATAACAGATTACAAAGATGTGTAGATTGACATTTGAATTGTTGTAAGCCCATGAAGGACTCGAACGACAAAGTCCAACGTGACCACGTTTGCATAGTTAGAGGCTGCCGAGTGGAAAATAAAAATACAGTTCCATGAACACATCCCCCTGGACACACAGCAGCAAGAGGGAAGTGTGTATAATTGAAGATGTTAGTGTTGCCAGATGGAGTCGAGACATGAGCTGAGATTCTGGGGAACCAGGTTCAAGTCCCACTGCAGCTCCTTGTAACCCTGGGCAAGTCACGTAACCCTCCATTGCTTAGGTAGCGAGCCCACTAGGGACAGGAAAGGTGCCTGCATATAATGTGTGTGGCACTACGTATGTCTAGTAGCAAACAGAAACATGACTGTGGATGAAGGCCAAAAGGCTCATCCGCAGCATCCACTATCTCCTCCTCTCCCTAAGGCAGTGTTTCTCAAACTTTCTCAAGCCGGGGCACACTAAAGGTAGTGGCCATGGCTTGAGGCAACCAGAAGTGCGTAGATGTCACTGTGATGACATCACGCATATGTGTGACATCATCATATCAACGTCTGCACATGTGCAGAGGCCCTCCAGATGGGCCCTGAGACGCCAGTAGGGGGTGCAAGCAGGGAAGAGGGCCGGAGAGAAGGAGAGGCACTGGCCCCAGCTGATTGCCTACAGCAGTGTTTCTCAACTACTTCAAGCTAAGTACCCCCTAAGTCTAAGAAATATCAACTGAGAACCCCAACCACAGACCTCCCTAGGCCCAGGTCCCATCCCCTTTACTAATTGTAATGCAATTTTTCCATTCATTTTTCAAATACACACAATATACACAGCAGATATAAATTCTCAAAACTGACAGATTTCAATCACTATATTGAAAATAAAATCATTTTACCTACTGGCGATCCTCTGCAGGCTGCTGTAATTAGCTTTAAAGGTGAGACCGGGAAGCCAGAGGACGCTAGAGAGAAGGGGGAAACATGCAGGCCTTTGGCAAATCGGGCAGCGCTGGAGCTGTACCACGTAGGAAAGTCAGCTGGCAGGCTCCTCTCTTCCTCAGTTTGAGATACACTGCCCTATCCCATGCTTTCTTTGTCTCCACCAACTCTATTAGGAGACTATTCCACGCATCTACCACCCTTCCTGTAAAAAAAAATATTTGCTTAGATTACTCCAGAGTCTACTACCTTTTAACTTCATCATATGCCCTTTCCTTCCAGAGTTTTCCTCCTGTACATTAATGTCACAGAGATATTTAAACGTCTCTATCATATCCCCTCTCTCTTGTCTAAGTTCTCTAAGTCTGTCCCCATATGATTTATGACAAAGACCACTAACCAGTTTTGTAGCAGCCCTCTGGACCATCCTATTTATATCCTTTTGAAGGTAGTTTCTCCAAAATTGCATGCAATATTCCAAGTGGGGCTTCACCAGTAGTATGGAACTGTTTCTGGTTTTGTACTCTGCAACCTCTTAACTAGACAAAATCTGGTCAAGTTGGGCTTTATATCATTCCCTCATTAGATTGCAACAATAACAAGTGCTCTATTTTCGATACATCATTTTGTTTTAGTGATGTGCTGGGATTCAGCTCCCCATATTGTACAAGGTCTCGGGGCTAGATACACAAACTCTCCAATCGCGTACCGATGGTCACTAAACCAGTTTGGCTGGTTTAGCAACTGACAGAATTTGCTGGCCTGATTCTCAAAATGGCTCACCGCATGGTTTTCCGTTTTCCGATTTTGGCATGTAAACAACCTCATTACTATTTAAATGAGATCAATAATATTAAAACGAGCAATCTGATCGATGACCTAACATTGCATGCCAGAATCGGATTGCAAATGCCAACCCAAAAGAACTGAGCCAACCTCCCAGAAGAAAAGTAGAGACAGGAAGGAGGCCCTACTCCCTCCTGTCTCCATGAGCCAAACCACCCCCCAGTACCCCCCATGCATGAACTTAAAAATCAGCAGGAGGGAATGGGTATCTCTCCTGCCTCCATGAACCCCCTAGGAGGGGGTCTTAAGTGTCTGAGCCAATCAGGGTCTTAGGCCCCTCCCCATGCATCTCAGGATGCACCAGGAAAGGGATGGCCCGCCATTTTGGTGTGGTGGGCTAACTGGGCATTCCTCCAGCTGTCATCTTTCTGTACAAGTACGGGGGGGGGAGCAAGGGGCATCCAGTGGCAGGAGGAAATGGGCATCCCGCCTCCCAATTCTTTCTGGAGTGGAGGGGGTTGGTTAGTTCAGCGGGGGGGGGGGGAGGGCTCATGGAGGGAGTGGGCATCCCTCCTGCCTCTCTTGCAGTGACTCGATTTGCTTTTTTAATGGGGCAAGTATTATGCCCGTGTAACACATATACAACATCTGTGCCATTAAAAAAGGAAGCCCCAAAGCTGAGTGGCAGGAGGCTGTTTTGGGGCTTCCCCTGCCGCTCAGCCAGTTTCTAAGCGACTGATTGGATGGGATTAGAACTGTCCTCAGCATAACTCATTTGTATGGGCAGCCCTTTGAATGTTGATCGCTGTTTAGAAATCAGCCCCAGCAACTCGTGCAGTCTTGGTGACTGTGTTCTATGCATCTAGCACTGAGTTTTAGCTGGAAGGCCAGAACTCAGATCCAGCACTTGGATTATAGCCAAATGACCACAAAAGAACTAAGTGCAGACTCTGAGTCCCTCTGTGGTAAATCCATCCTCAGTCTGGGGTTCAGGGCCTGCACTTAACGAATTTAGTCCAAATTGTTATTTATTTATTCCATTTTATATACCATTCTCCCAAGGGAGTTCAGAACGGTTTACTTTAATTTATTCAGGTCCTCAAGCATTTTCCCCTCACAATCTATCTAATGTACCAGGGTGCTGAGGCTGTAGCTTTAACCACACTGCTCAAACCCTGTGCTTGGAGCTTATTTGCTGGTGTTCTGGATCAGTTGTCAGGCCGGCTTTAGTGACCTGTCTTTTTGCAGGAGTTGCCCTGCTGTCAGATGTGTATCCAGAGCAAATCTTGCCCGTTCTTCTGTCGCAGTACGGAAACTCTGAGAAAAGCCCAGAGAGCAGAATGAAAATGGGCGAAGTACTGATGCGTGGAACCAGAGCTCTGGGTGAGTTGGAGAGAGGGGGCAACCCAGTTTTCAAATTGCACAAGAACTAATGACCAATTCAGATCATTATAATGCAATGTTAAATTTGATAGATTGAATGTCAATATTGAACAAGTATTTATCCTTTAATCTGCCCTTTCTTATATGAAATGTTGATCTATTCCTGTATTTCTTTCTCCACTATGCATTTTGTGATGTGAAGGTTTTCAGACTTCAGAAGTTTATCCTGAGGAAGTTTCTTTGATCAGATACTGGGCATTTGTCTTTTTCAACATGTCTGATTGATGTAACCGCTAGAGCAATCTCCCCACTCTTCTCTTTTCTGCCTGCCTGATGGTTTCTGCTACTTACATTTTTTCTGAGTGTTGAGAGAAGTTTGTTTTTACCTTCATTCATACATTTCTTTGTTCTTTTCCAATTCATGTCACATCCCACTTTCCTTTTCTATGGTGCTTCCAAGGAACTCATGTATTAAGTGTGATCATGTGAATTTGCAAGATGAGATTGGCCAAAAGCACCAGGGCTTCTGGTGACACAGGGTTAGGGGCCCTTTAAGAGAAGGTGGAGGTCTAAAATCCAAGCTTTGGGCTTGGCGTCATCATTTAACTGACAATGGAGCCAGGGTTTGTTTTGCTTTTGCTGAAGAGCGACAGAGATGCATTGAAGACTGCACTCACCAGGATTTTACCATGTCTAGTTAATATTATTTGGTTTCTCTCTCACCTAAAGGAGACCTGGTGTTCCGTTACCGAGACCCCCTAATTCATGCTTTCCTGAGGGGAACGAGAGACCATGACAGCACCCTGAGAGCCAGCAGTCTGGCAAACCTAGGAGAAGTGTGCCAGCGGCTTCAGTTCACTCTTGGCCCCTTGGTTCATGAGGTATGATAGACATCTTAGCTTTTCAAATGTATTTTGGTTGGTTAAAGGACAGGAAGATATGAGCTGGAATCAGTGCGGTCTCAAAGGGACATAACAACTGAACACTCAGACCCTCCCCCCTCTCCAGCTAGTGACAGGAACCGGCAGTAATGAAATGTTACGTTAGGTGGATCAATTTGTCATAAAACGCTCAGTGGCCAGGAGGCTATGGCTCGTGGCTGGGCTGAGTGAGCTGGGAGGCAATCCCAAGTAATCCATGTTGGAATAAGTTTATAATCGTTTAACCCTTTAATTGGCAGATGGTGAAACGGCTCTTTACGTAACTTGATGTTGACCGAGAGCAACAGGCCTTTGGAGATGCAGATCTCCCATAAGAGCTTCTGAGCAACAAGGCCAAATAAAGGGTTAACTAAGTCTGATCCATGCCCTGCGTCTGTTTCAGCATTTGCCAGCAAGTGGATTTTGTTTTGAAATGATTTGCTCTAGTTATCATCCTGTTGCTAGTATTTCTTTTTAAGCTAAAGATAGGTGACAGATTGCGTTTTCCAATCTGGCCTTTTAGAATCCAGGCAATCAGGTTTGAAGCGTGATTACAGCAATTGATTATCGTTAGGAGAATGCCAGACATGAGAAAGGAGATGTTAGACCCTTTCTTCCACTTCTGACCCTGTAGATCACAAATTGGTATTGAACAAATTGAGTGTTTTGATGGTGTATTAATATGAATATCAACACATCTGAAATTGAATGTGGGGAAAACAGTAAGCCCAAGTTGGATCCTAGGGTGGGGAGAGTTTGTTTACAATGTTCTATTCAAAGGTGAGCTGTTACCCTTTGCTGGACCAACAGATACCACCTCTTTCTATGGTTAGTTCATCAGATACACGTAGTTCAGGCTGGTTATTAGAAAATTGCATCCTTTGGTATGTGGGTTTTACTTAAATGATCTTTGCTTAGACTTCAATTGCTACAAAACACAGCAGCAAAAATTGTGTGGAGCTAATAGAAGTCCCATGTTTGATAATTGGCATCTTACGGACCCTTTATTTGTGTGTCTGACTGAACAGGTGGTAATTGTGGATTTCTTGTGTGTGCGCTCATGATAAATGAGCAACCCAAAGTCGATTTTTCTTCCAGATGTGCTTTTCATAATCCTTGCAGGGCAGGGAAACATTTTCTTTTGTCTTATTTTAAAATTGACTGGTTTTGTTTTATTTCTTCATGCATATAAAATGGATTTGTGCATGTAATGCACATTTATACTGGAAGATAAACCCCCGCCCCAAATGAAATGCACTGAAAGGAACAGGTGAAATATTGGGGCATGTGTTTCCTCTTGGCTCATGTAGCAGACAGACTCCGTTTCCTAGGGTTTGTGCTTTGAACTGAAGGCCTTTCTTGACGTACTGCAGTGCTGAATGCTGGTCCCTACTAATACATGTTCTCTCGTTTATCCCCTCTGCTTGTCGTCTTAGGTGACATCCTGCTTGACAGCAGTGGTGAAGATGGATCGTGAGGCTGAAGTACGGAGGGCAGGTGTCCACATGGTGGTTCTGCTGTTTCGTGGTCTCAGTCAGAAAACAACAGAGGTGAACGCTCTCTTTTGCTCCCTCCTCAGCACTGTCCCCCTCCCATTTGTGCATTGTCAGCTGCTCCCTGCGCCTTGTGTCCTACGTGGCTGACACCACTAGTGAAGGTCCACACAGCGCCCACCATTGGGAAAGGGATGCTGAAGACAGCAATGCCACAGAAAGGCAGCCATGTGTTTGATCAGAAGCTACGGGAAGCCATTTCTCTCAGAAAAAAAACATTTTGTCACTATACTAGAATTGCAAAGCACATATCAGACAGTACAGACCCCAGCTCCCACAAACATTAGAGCAGGACACTAGAAAATAATGACCCTTGCCTTCATCCCAGTGTAGTAATTCTGGACTGGTGCTTTTTAGTATTCCCATAGGCTTAATACACCTGCGTTGGTGATTGTGCCTTGCTCAAAGCCAAGTGGACCTATGTGAGAGACCGCTTGGAAGCCCTGTTCAGGGAGCTTGGCCTTTAATTAGGCGCAGGTTAGAAGAATGGCCCTTGGTCAACATATGGTGATTGGCCCTGAGAGAGCTGCATCGGCTGAACAAGTAGGGTCTCATTACTGGAGTAAGAGGAGGTACATTTGGAACAGCAGGGGGTGCTGCAGGGCATCAGTAGAGCTGTGTGTCTCACTACTTGAATAGCAAGTGTGTTGAATGGCAGAGAGAGGTCTCAGCCCTGGAATAAGGTAGGACTGGGGTGACTTGGCATATTATCTTAACTCACTTATACATAGGTTTATTATTTTGATTTCCACAAACCCAGACGTTTTGAAAATACAGCTTCAAGAAGAACGGAAAATTATGTCAGGGTCCTGGAGAGGTGCCATGTATTTTGGCAGTTCTACATTGCTGAAGACAGGCTTTCTTTCACATCATTAAGACAAGTTGAGGTTAGAAGATATCAAAAGTCTGAAATAGAAAAAGAAAATATTTCTCTTTAGTTATTGGACACTGTTGCCTTAGCAAAAGGACACCTCACTGTTTTGGGTTCAGTCACAGGATGGCGGAAGCCTTCAAAGTCATTCACATCAAAATATGTGTTAAAAACGTCAGCATGTGATAATAAACTGAGCAAAGTCTGACATTTTGGAAAGAAATGTGCTCCTTTCCACAGCTAGTGCTTTAGAATTTGATCTGTGTAGACTAAAGACGTTTGACTAGGGTGTGGAGAAGGGATCAGGGCATTGACCCCCCCACTCCCCCAAATCAGTCTTTTGCTACAGGACCAGCTCTTGAAGTTTCTTACTACAAAACTGACCCAGCAGCAGGAGATGGCGTCAAATTGCATGCATCTCCTCAGTGAGCGATTGAGACGTGCAGAGAGAAGCAGCCTCCTGTCACTGCTGTCAGGGCTTCTGCTGGGGGATTATTTTTTCTTTTTTTTTAATGGCACAGATATTTTTCATGTATTACATATGCAAAGTATCTGCCCAATGAAAAAAAAGCCTCCCGACAGCGCTTCTCTACCCGACAAAGCACCCCCTCCCTTTGTCCCCAAACCCCCCAAAATGGCAGGAGGAATGCCAATCAGGGACTTCCTAAGGCTCCTCCCAAGGCACCCGAGCTAGTCAGGGCCTTTGGCCCCTCCCCTTGCATCACATGATGCACCAGGGAGGGGCCTAAGGCCCACATTGCGCAGGAGCAAGCTGGAGGAGCAGGAGGTGGTGGTAGGAGGGAGTGGGCATCTCTCCTGCCATTTTTTGGGGTTCAGGGAGGGAGGGGGCACTGTTGGGAGGCTTTTCTTTTTCATTTTTTTTTTATTGGGCAGATATTTTCTGTGTATAATACACACAAAATGTCTGAGCCATTGCAAACCCCCCCCCAAAAAAAAAAAACCAAAAAAAAAAACAGGCAGACCTGTTGGTAACACAGTTATCGACAGGTCTACAGCAGTCGGGTTTTAAGATCATAAAACCCGATGCAAAATAGCCAGGCAAATGTAAGTGAATCAATCGCTTGGTTATTTTGCATGGCCGGATCGGAAAATGGGCGATCAAGGGGGAAAACACGCAGTGGGCTGTTTTGTGTATCGGGTGGGTTAGCAGCGATCGCTGACTTTAGTGAATCTGGGCCATAGTAAGCTATTATTGTGCCCTGTGCAAATCACTCACCGTGGTTCCCCCTCCTCCCCTGTTTGGGGTGGTAAGGTGTAAGGGGAAATACCCTAGCTCTCTTTTTGAGGAATGTGTGTTACAGAATAGAGGTGCAGAATCCAGGTTTCTTGGATGATGCTGATACTAGCGTCTGGGGGGGGGTTATGCACAGAAGGCTCTTGGGACTTTTCTAAGTGGTTTTTATTGCTTACTTAAAGGCAGAGGGGAGTGGGCATGACGTATGAAAATGTCATTTTGTCTTGCTGCTCCGGAGTCACACCAGTGTAGCTGTTCCAAGCAGTGCTTCACCAGGAAGGAGGGGAGGTGTAATTTGAATCTCCCCTGGAGGCAGAAAAAAGATAATCCCAGCTCTGCATTTCAGATTCAGTCCAGCAGGATTCCTTGCTCTGTCCTTCATCTGACCTGCTGTTGGGTTGTGATGTGCTTCCTCCTTTGTCTGCAGTGCTCATTTTGGGTTGCGTCTGTCCCTCTCCTCACTGCCTTCATACAATGGAAGGTCTTTGCCACACAGGATGCTGGAGTCTGGGTGTGACCTGCCCTCCTTTGCATCCCCAGATCTGAGGGATTTGATGGCAATTTCTCTTTGATGTGGGATTTACTGGGAAGGAGTCACCAGGACAGTTCCCGAAGGATCTGGCCATGTTAAAAGCCAAGCCTTGCCACCGACCCTCTGCCAGAAGAAAGGCGATGACCGACATACTTCTTTCTGCACGTGTGTTCTCTGTTTCTAAAACGTGCTAGGAACGGATAGTCACCTGCTGGAAAACGGAACAGTAGAGATCGGAGGCCATCAAGAGCCCAAAGGTGTCGGTATGCAAAATGTCTGGCTTATCAAGAGAGTTAGTTACACTTTCGTAGGCTTGGGTAAATGTAAGTGCTTATGAAATAGAGGGGTTCAGCCCACACGATGCAGGGTCACTGCTGAAAGCTTCCCTTTAGGCTCACCGAGAGCCCTGAACCTGTGGCCCTCTCTCTTTCTCAACCTGCCCGAGGCCTTTGATAGAACCACAGTTGCTGCTGCTGCTGTCCTGGGCATTTCACCTGCTGAAGGCCTGTGGAATGTCTTTGATCCGGGCCAGCATTACCATCAGGCAAGGCTAGGCAGTCGCCTGGGGTGAGCAGATGCAGTCCATCATCCTAAGACCCATCACAGCACATACATTTTACGAGCATGGACAGTTCTGGGGGGTGTGTGCATGCGTCTGTATAGATGTAGATCTAAAACCCAAATAGATTAAGCTTTGTTTTGTCTCTGTCTAAGTGAAATGGTGTGCTGGCTGTGTTAGTCCACTTTCCAAGGTAGTATAAAGAAATAAAACAAAGGAAAGAAGGTAATGCCGTTTTTTTTTTTTTTATTGGACTAACTTAATACATTTTATGACGAGCTTTGGAAGGTAACCTTTCTTCTTCAGAAGCTCATCATAAAATGCATTGAGATAGTCCAATAAAAAAAGTGTCGCCTTCTTTCCTTTGTTTTTTCTTTTATTTCTTTATGCCCCACATCCCTTCACATCCTGCACAGGCCAAGCCTGTCAAAACCGTGTGTCCTGTAAATCCAGTGTATTGGCACCACACCCAATACAAGCTCATGTCTAACAGCAGTGCAGTTTGCATTATCAGTCTAAGGTGAAGCACAAGGTCCTTCTTCAGGAAGCCATTCCATGCTACCGATCCCAAGGCAAATTATCAGTCTAAGGTGAAGCACAAGGTCCTTGTTCAGGAAGCCATTCCATACTACCGATCCCAAGGCAAGCAGTGGTGAAGGGGAGAAATATGTAGAAGCTGATAAAAAGCTGACTTGCTTAACAAATATTTCTGTTCTGTGTTCATGGCTGAAGAGCTGGGAGCAGGACCGCGGAAGACAGACACAAATAGGGATGGAAGAGTGGTAGACCCTGATCGATTTTCAGAGGATTGTCTTCGTTAGGAGCTAGCTAAAATAAAGGTGGACAAAGCGATGGGGCTGGATGGTGTACTGTACATCTGAGGAACTTAAGGAAGTTCTGGTGGCTCCGCTGACTGACCTTTTCAATGCTTCTCTAGAGGCGGGAGTGGTACTGGAGGACTTGATGTGGTCCTTCCCCACAAAAGTGGAAGTAAGGAAGAAGTAGGGAATTACAGGCCAGTAAGTCTGACTTCTGTGGTAAGTAAATGAATAGAAATGCTTTTAAAACAGAGAATAGTGAAATTTCTGGAATCCAGTGGACTACAGGACCGGAGGCAACATGGATACACTAGAAGCAGGTCTTGTCAGACAAATCTGACTGAGTGCGCTAGATGTGCATTTTGATTTTAGCAAAGCCTTTGACAGTGTTCCACACAGGCTTCTAATAAATAAACGGAGTGTCCTCGAGATGGGTCCCAAAATGACGGGTTGGGTCAGGAACTGGTTGAGTGGAAGGCGACGGAGGGCAGTGATCAATGAAGATCGCTGTGAGGAAAGGGATGTTGCCAGTGGTATGACTTAAGGTTTTATTCTTGGTCCTGTTCTTTAACATTTTTGTAAGCAATATTGCTGAAGGGCTGTGAAGTAAGATTTGCCTTTTTGCGTTTGATACTAAAATCTGCAACAGAATATTCACCTCAGATGGTGTGAATAACATGAGAAAGGACCTAGCGAAGCTTGCAGAACGATCTGAAATTTGGCAGCTAAGATTTAATGCTAAGAAATGCAAAACTTGAGGAAACAGTACTCTTTAGGGGGTGAAGAACTTTTGTACATGAAAGAGGAACGGAACTTGAGTGTGATAGTATGTGATGACCTTAAGGTGGCCAAACAGGTTGAAAAGGTGATGCTGAAAGTTAGAATGATGCTAGGATGCATAGGGAGAGGTATGGCCAGTAGGAAAAAGGAGGTATTGATGTCCCCGTATAAGACTTTGGTGAGACCTCAGTTAGAATATCGTGTACAATTCTGGAGGCCGCACCTTCAAAAAGATATAAACAGGATGGAGTCGGTCCAGAGGAAGGCTACTAAAATGGTGTGTGGTCTTCATCATAAGGCGTGTGGGAACAGACTTAAAGATCTCAATCTGTATTCTTTGGAGGAAAAGTGAGAGAGGGAAGATATGATAGAGATGTTTAAATGCTCCAAAATATTACTGTTCAAAAAATTATTTTAAATTCAAAATAATAAATAAAGAGAGATGTGTTTTAAATAAATACCATCTCATTCCTAGTGTTTATGTTATGCTCAGTGCTCCAATATAACTCATAAGTAGATAAGACTAATATGAAGAGGAACCATCACGGCTCCACCAAACTTCCTCCTGCAATGAAGTTGCTTCAACTTTTACCTAGATTGTTATTTTGTTACTAAGAATTATAATGTTGCAGCATTACCAGTGTAACCCATTAAGCATAACAGTTGCAAAGGTCCTTATCTTTCTGAAGAAAATACTCGTGATGATTATGGCAAACCGTTCCTTTGATCCTCTTCATAAACTGAATGTTATCAACATGACACTGCTCATGACATAATATATATCCTCGTGATAGAAACAAACGACCAAATATTCCAAATCCAAAACTTGTGAAAAACAAACATCCAGAACTGCTGATTATCCAAATATTCATAAAATCCTGGAGAGACTCCATTTCTCTCCTACAGAGTAACCAGTTGACTTCAAAGATGCTCCTCAACTCGGGCCGAGTTTCACTTAGGCTTCATTGGGAGAAGGGTAATGAGTTTTCCCTGAAGAGTGATTCATGCAGAGGAACTTCAGTTCACTCTGCTCAAAATGGCGCTATAGCACAAGGCGGCATTACTAATACCTATATTTAAATACTTACCTGGCGTAAATGCGCATGAGGCGATCCTCTTTCATTCGAAAGGAAGCTCTGGAATGAGAGGGCATAGCATGAAAAGAGGTGATAAACTCATGAGTAATCTAAGGAAATACTTTTTTACCGAAAGGGAGATGCGTGGAATAGCCTCCTAGTAGAGGTGGTGGAGACAAAGACTGTCTGAATTCAAGAAAGCATGGGACAGGCATATGGGATCTGTTAGGGAGAGGAGGAAATAGTGGATGCTGCGGATGGGCCATTTGGCCTTTATCTGCCATCATATATCTATAACCATAAAGCTCTATGACCTCACAATGCAGGTGTAAAGAGCCTTAGCCTATAGGAAGAGGAGATGCAAATGTTAAGAGCCTTAGCCAATAGGGAGAGGAGGAGATAGTGGATGCTGTGGATGGGCCATTTGGCCTTTATCTGCCATCATGTATCTATAACCATAAAGTTCTATGACCTCACAATGCAGGTGTAAAGAGCCTTAGCCTATAGGAAGAGGAGATGCAAATGTTAAGAGCCTTAGCCAATAGGGAGAGGAGGAGATAGTGGATGCTGTGGATGGGCCATTTGGCCTTTATCTGCCATCATGTATCTATAACCATAAAGTTCTATGACCTCACAATACAGGTGTAAAGAGCCTTAGCCTATAGGAAGAGGAGATGCAAATGTTAAGAGCCTTAGCCAATAGGGAGAGGAGGAAATAGTGGATGCTGCGGATGGGCCTTTTGGCCTTTATCTGCCATGATGTTTCTATAACCATAAAGCTCTATGACCTCACAATGCAGGTATAAAGAGCCTTAGCCAATAGGAAGAGGAGATGCAAATGTTAAGAGCCTTAGTCAATAGGGAGAGGAGGAGATAATGGATGCTCTGGATGGGCCAATTGGCCTTTATCTGCCATCATGTTTCTATAACCATAAAGCTCTATGACCTCACAATGCAGGTATAAAGAGCCTTAGCCTATAGGAAGAGGAGATGCAAATGTTAAGAGCCTTAGCCAATAGGGAGAGGAGGAGATAGTGGATGCTGTGGATGAGCCATTTGGCCTTTATCTGCCATCATGTATCTATAACCATAAAGTTCTATGACCTCACAATACAGGTGTAAAGAGCCTTAGCCTATAGGAAGAGGAGATGCAAATGTTAAGAGCCTTAGCCAATAGGGAGAGGAGGAGATAGTGGATGCTGCGGATGGGCCATTTGGCCTTTATCTGCCATCATGTTTCTATAACCATAAAGCTCTATGACCTCACAATGCAGGTGTAAAGAGCCTTAGCCTATAGGAAGAGGAGATGCAAATGATAAGAGCATTAGCCAATAGAGAGAGGAGGAGATAGTAGATGCTCTGGATGGGCCATTTGGCCTTTATCTGCCATCATGTTTCTATAACCATAAAGCTCTATGACCTCACAATGCAGGTGTAAAGAGCCTTAGCCTATAGGAAGAGGAGATGCAAATGTTAAGAGCCTTAGCCAATAGGGAGAGGAGGAGATAGTGGATGCTGCAGATGGGCCATTTGGCTTTTATTTGCCATCATGTTACAATGTTTCTATAACCCTAAAGCTCTATGACCTCACAATGCAGGTGTAAAGAGCCTTAGCCTATAGGAAGAGGAGATGCAAATGTTAAGAGCCTTAACCAATAGAGGAGGAGACAGTGGATGCTGCGGAGGTGCCCTTTGGCCTTTATCTGCCATCATGGTTCTATAACCATAAAGCTCTATGACCTCACAATGCAGGTGTAAAGAGCCTTAGCCTATAGGAAGAGGAGATGCAAATGTTAAGAGCCTTAGCCAATAGGGAGAGGAGGAGAGAGTGGATGCTGCGGATGGGCCATTTGGCCTTTATCTGCCATCATGTTTCTATAACCATAAAGCTCTATGACCTCACAATGCAGGTGTAAAGAGCC
The DNA here is from genome assembly GCF_902459505.1 of Geotrypetes seraphini. NCBI lineage: Eukaryota > Metazoa > Chordata > Amphibia > Gymnophiona > Dermophiidae > Geotrypetes > Geotrypetes seraphini. The sequence goes on along the minus strand of NC_047087.1, from coordinate 6,112,866 downwards.
TTAGCCTATAGGAAGAGGAGATGCAAATGTTAAGAGCCTTAACCAATAGAGGAGGAGATAGTGGATGCTGCGAATGGGCCATTTGGCCTTTATCTGCCATCATGTTTCTATAACCATAAAGCTCTATGACCTCACAATGCAGGTGTAAAGAGCCTTAGCCTATAGGAAGAGGAGATGCAAATGTTAAGAGCCTTAGCCAATAGGGAGAGGAGGAGATAGTGGATGCTGCGGATGGGCCATTTGGCCTTTATCTGCCATCATGTTTCTATAACCATAAAGCTCTATGACCTCACAATGCAGGTGTAAAGAGCCTTAGCCTATAGGAAGAGGAGATGCAAATGTTAAGAGCCTTAGCCAATAGGGAGAGGAGGAGATAGTGGATGTTGCGGATGGGTCATTTGGCCTTTATCTGCCATCATGTGCCTGTTTTCTATGTATTCTTATGAGAGAGCCAAAGAAGCAGCAGGCTGAAAATCAGGGAAGACGAGGCTCTGATCCTCCTTCTGCTTGTGACCTTGAGCAAGTCACTTCACCCTCCGTTTCCTTAGGTATGAATGTAGGGAAGCTGTGTAAACGTGGGTTAATTCCAGTTAAATAGATACCATTGAGAATAATGGGACTTGCATTATTTAACATGCCTATTAAATAGAGCCCTTAGATTGTGAGACATGTTGGCACAGAGAAATGCCTACTTTTCCTGGAAACAACTCACCTTGAGCTATTACTGGAAGAAGTAAATCCACACCCCTTCCTAAGAATGGGCTGGTGCTGAGGGTGTCTTGCTTCAGTGGGTTTCTCAAATGGATTTAGTGGTGTTTGGTTAGGACCTTTAGGAGATTCTGTGAAGGCCCTGGCCATGACTGCTGGCTCCATGATGCTGCTCTGGCTCCTTCTTACCTTCTCCATGTTTGCCAATGCAGTCCTGAGCATCAGGCCAGTGTCGTGCAGTCAGGAAGATTTCCAGTCTCTGAATACATCTATTGGCTCCTCCTGGCTTCTCCTCCATGCCAGCCGACACAGTCCTGAACATTTTGCTGGTTGTCGTGATGTCAGGGGATTCTCTTCCCAACATTGAATCTTCTCACGCTGATGGCTGACCAATCAGAAGCCAGCACAGTATTCAGGCTCCTCCTCCACAACATCCTAGCATCCTGCAACATGAGAATATTGGGGATTCAGAGCCAGGGCTGAATTCTTAAAGGTGTTTTGGTTTTTTTGTTTTGTTTTGTTTTAATTTGATTGGTTGGGCTGGCAGGATTTCTGAGCCTGTCCAACCAATCAAACTAAAACCAAAAAAAACACCTTCGAGGATTCACTCCAGACTCTGAATTCTCTAAGACAGGACGTGCTCAAGTGCTGTCGATGCCTACGGTTTCTGGCTAAAAGCTTCCTCTTCCTTCACGGTCCGGGACTGTTTGAGCTCAAGGCTGTGCAGCAGACAACCCAGGTATATATCTTATTTTAGCTGTTGTGGAGCGGAGTGAAGTGTGCCGTTCAGCTTCTCTCTCTCTTCCCTAAGAGTCATCCTTGTTATTATCTGTTCCCTTCCATTTTTCTCACTACAAGCAGAATTTTGGAGACTCTTCCCCTGCCCCCCAGAAGAAGGTGGAGGCCTCTCAAGCCCCTTGTTAAACAGGATTTGAAGGGGTCTCGGCCTTTTTCAGGAGGCTACTCACTTTACTCTCGTTCCAGTAGGTCATCTTGTGGGCTGAGGAGTCCTTAGCAGGGGCACAGCTGGCAGACTGCATAGGGAAGTCCTCCAAAGTCTCCGGCCAATTTGGAGCCTCCTGCTTACGATCTTCTCCGCAGCTCTGCCCGCAGATTTCCAGTATAAGAAGAACATTTCCACATTGCTACTAGTAAAATGCTCCCCCCAGCCTGCTAGTAGCGATTCCTTCTAGGGTTTAATCTCTACCTCCCCCTCCTGTCATGTCGTTTTGCTGCATACTTCATGTGCTTTTTCTACTCCAGGGGACTTGTGAAGCTTTGCTGAAGCCATCCATTCTGGCAAATAAGTAGATAACTACCTAGTTCTCTTTCTTTCTTTCTTTCTGGGTTTTTCACCAGATTATTCCTGCACTTTGTAGGTACCTGGCTGAAACCATATGGTTGTCATGTTAGTCCATTGGAAAGCACAGAAATAAAGGTTATCAAAAATGTTTAAGGTGATACAAGTAGAGACATACATAGACATTACTGTAATGGGTCAGAGGAAAAGGTCCATAAAGCCTGATAATTGTTTTGTCCAACGTGGCCAGTCCAGGTCACAAGATCCCAAAAAAGTAAATCGATTCCATGTTGCTTCTGCCAGGAATAAGCAGCAGATTTTTCTCACTTTAATAGTGGTCTATGGACTTTTCTCTTGGGAGCCAAACGTTCTTCCTTTGACCTAATGATGGAACTGTTGATCTTCTGAAAACTAGGCTGGAGAACTGGCAGTTCTGTCTTGATTGTCTCAGGGGTTCTCATCCCAAGACACACCCAGCCAGCCAGCTTTCAAGATATCCACAATGAATACGCATTAAGATTTGTATCCAGTGGAGGTGCGATTTGATTCTGAATGAGCGTTGATAAATTTCTTTAATTATATCATCTTAATGGTTGATATAACTTCACTGTGTTTGTATAGTCTTCTCTTGTGAACTGCTTTGCATTCAGATTTCTCTCCTGCATATTCACTATGGATATCCTGACTGGCTGGATTGAGAACCACTATCTTAGCTCTTTTGGTGATGAAGCTGGTAGTTCCAGTGAAAAACAGTCCCTTCAGGGCTGGGTTATTTGTTAACATTTCTGCTGTGTACTGGAACTCCTAGAGAAGGGAATTTTTTGAACAGAGAATTGCTGTACGAGGAGGGTGCTAAAAAGTTCTCAGCCCAACCAACTTCCTAAATTTGCCACTAGCTGAAACGTTTTATTTTGCAGAATCGTAATGCTATGTTTTGACATTGTTTCAGATCATTGATTGAACCATGTCAAGGTTTCAAGGTTTATTAAAATTTGATTTAATCGCTTATCTAATTTCTAAGCGAGTTTACAATATATATAAAAAAAAGAGCATGAACATAATAAAAATGCCATTAACAATACCATTAATATTTTTTTTTTAAAAACAACAAATTACAAAGAAACATCAACTAATAATTGGCATATTAAAAAGGAATAAATGAGACAGACAGACGGGAGACAAAAGGAAATAGGGTTAGAAATACAATTTGGATAGGAACGAAAGACAAGGAAAAAAAACAAAAGGAAAGGGCTCGTTGCTGCTTAATTCCTTAAGGGAGTTTAAAAAGGATACTGTAAAATTTAAATCAAATGTTAAAAGCTTCTTTAAATAAATGACTCTTGAGTAGGCTTCTTCTCTAACAAGAGCTGGTAGGGTATTCCAAAGTTGAAGGGCTACGACTGAGAAAATGTCAGGCCTTTTGGTTCCTATTATATGAAGGGAGGGGACCATCAGCAATTTACGATTAGATGATCTAAGACTGCGGGGTGGGTCATATGGGATAAGATATTTATCAATAAATTGGGGCAGTTTAGAATGAATTGTAAATGTTATGAGAGAGATTTTGTAAGAAATTCTTTGATTAATTGGCAGCCAATGGACATTTCGAAGTAGGGGGGTAACATGACCGTATTTTTTAGATTTTGATATTAATTTTATTGCGGCATTTTGAATTATTTGTAAACGTTTTAATTCTTTCTGGGGTACTCCTGTAAATAAGCTATTACAGTAATCTAATTTCGTAATGATTAATGAATGTACCAGAATGCTAATGGATTTTGGTTCTAAGAATTTAGAGATTGAGCGAATCAGTTGCAGCTTGAAAAAACATGATTTAATTACAGAACTTGTATGATTATGGAAGGTTAGTTTTTTATCAAATACAACCCCTAAGATTTTAATAGTCAACATGAACCAGGGGGGAGGTATCGAGAAGAATTGGAAAGTTTAGCACTATTCCTGAAAAAGAAATCCATGAATGTATGATGCAAACATTGAATGACAAATGCTCATCATATTCCATGGTGAAGAAGTGTTGAGCAAACTTTCACATGGAGATTTTGAGACCAAAGATGCAGTAAGGTCTGGGAGGCCTCAAATGGTGTCAAATCCTTTAATTGTTGACAATGTCCATGACCTGATTTTGGCAGATCAGCAAATTTTGGCTAAATCAATTGCTCAGACACTACAGATATCCAGAGAACATGGGTGTATAATCCACAAGCAGCTGGTATGCAGAAGCTGTCAGCCAAGTGGGTGCCCAAATGTTTGAATGCTGATGAGAAACAACGTTGAGTGGACACTTCCAAGTTGATTTTTCAGCATTTTCAGGGAGCTGGTGCCAACTTTTTTGGAACAACTAGTTACTGTTGATGATCCTGAGACAAAACAAAAGTCCATAGAATGGCGGCCCTCAGATTCTCCAAGGCCAAGGAAAAAGACCCAAAAGTCAGCAGGAAAGGTCATGGCCATAGTGTTTTGGGATCAGGAAAGTGTTGTAATGACTGACTATCTTTCAGGAGGCCAAACAGTTAATATAGTAATTCTATTGTAACTTGCTGTGCTGATTAAAGGAGGCATTGAAAGAAAAAGGAGAAGGAAGCTGTGGAAAGGCAAGACAATGCACCAAAACCTTGGATGTTTTGACACAGGTGGAGTTTCAGTTCATAGACCATCCACCCTATTCACCAGATCTTGCTCCATCTGACTATTTTCTGTTTCCATACCTTAAAAAAAGAGTTTGAAAGGGCAACAATTTCCAAGTGATTTGGAGCAGTATTTCAGTGATCAGACGACAGAGTAGTTTTTTGAAAGGGTTGCAGAAACTTCAGACACGATGTGCCAAATGGGTGAATATGTGGAATAAGTTGTAAGTTTCATGGTTCCACATCATTCTTTTCTTGGTTGGGCTGAGAACTTTCCAGCCCCGCCTCATATAAGGATTCACAGGTTTGTTGAGAGTTTTTTCAGAGTCATTGATAGAAATCTGTAACCTGTAAGTCTCAGATTGTAAGTGTTGCTTTATCAGAGCAGGTGTGTGAGATCCTTTGCCTCTCTATGATATGGTCATGAATTTACTGTGTAGTTTACCAAGTTCCAGTTGAGGTTTGGTATTTTTTAGGATTTCCCCAATGAATATGCATGAGATGTGTTTGCATGCAGATAGATGTCATGCATATTCATTATGAACATGCTGAAAACCCAACCTGGCAAAGGCTGAGGTTGGACACCCTTGCTTTAACACATCTACTGATCTAGCAGAAGTCCTGCCATCTCTTCACATATGTATGGTGTCTTCCTCTGTAGGTCCTGCAGGATGTGCTGAAGGATCTCTACCGTCTACTGAAGCATGTGATACAGTGTGAGCACGATGAGGCAGCCATTCTGCACGCCCAGCTTGCACTGCAAGAGCTGGACGAGATAATCAGATGCTTCCTGTTTCCAGAACAAAAACTGGAGAAGAAGATTGTTGTGCTGCCTTAGGAGAACTTGGACAGATTGTGAGATTTGGGAGAGTCCCAGTCTCTGGAGAGCAGAGCCAGAACCCCAGGAACCATGTTACAGACCATGCTCCTGTTGAATGTCCCAGGTTGGGAGTGAAACAGTCTGTGTGTGTTTGGTGAGGCAGCCTCCCATGCTCAAAAGCCCTGAGGAAGCATAAGAATGATTTTCACTTGGGTTTAATGTTTGCACACACCAGGTGCAGGAAGGAGAGCAACATAAGGGCTGTGATATGTGAACAATGCTGCACAAGACCACTGACACTCTGATGCAGATATGCAGAAAAGAAACATGTATCCAAATCCTGTACTTGGGTTAAGCAATATGTGAAGTATATAATTAGTCATTTATAAAGCTGAGCAGAACCGGTGCCTAACGCAAGCCCATGCCCGTCATTCACGTGAGAGTGTGATGTGCAGGTCAGTGAGCCCATATCACTTCACAGTGATCCACAGGCCAATGAGTCCTTGTCTTCTCCTGTGAGCCATTTCACAACAGAATATCTGCTGGTAACCAGCTGTTCTTCCATGTGAGATCTTTTCTTTGTTTTTCCAGGTCTCTCTCCAGCTTTCCATGGGGTTTATTCCCTCATCACCTCTCCTCTCAGTGTGATATTGGTGATGAGGAGGGGAGGATTTAGTAGGCAATACATGTAAACAGCTGAAAGTCAGAGAGTGGCATTGCATTCACTTGCATTACCTTTACTGCTCACACTAGCTCTAGGACAGGGGTGTCAAAGTCCCTCCTCAAGGGCCGCAATCCAGTCGGGTTTTCAGGATTTCCCCAATGAATATGCATGAGATCTATTAGCATACAATGAAAGCAGTGCATGCAAATAGATCGCAGGCATATTCATTGGAGAAATCCTGAAGGCCTGACTGGATTGCGGCCCTCGAGGAGGAACTTTGACACCCCTGCTCTAGGATATTATGCAAATTCTAGTGCAGTTTCTCTAGTGGTTCTGAACGCTAGGGTCTTGTATCTGAACTAGCAAGTTGCTTGCAGAAAACTGTCAATCATGTTTTCACTCCACCTTCTTCCCAGGGAGCTGCTCCTGCCTTCTCAGTTTCTTTTCTGAAAGCAAGTTGCTCACAAGTGTCTTTGATCTGCTCTGCAGTTTTATTATTTTGGGGTATTTTTTCTCAGTGTTCTTTGGAGACTTGGTGGGACCTCTGCCTGTGAGAAGTTACAGACTCGCACAGCGGAAGTCTGCTGCTAGCAGGATCAGCCCTTGGGGACATCTAGCTAGCCAGACTGCTTTTATATGTTTTGAACTCAGGGGCCGTCCCCTGCGTAGCTGCTTGCATCCCTGATTTAATAAAGAGCTTGAGCGCAGACTGTTTGGCTCATTCCTGGCTCAGTGGGCCCTTTCGCAGTGCGGTTTTCCAGGATTTGAGGTTCAGTCCAACTGGCAGCCAAAAGACCAGATTCTTCCAGTGAATCTGTGAGGTAGATTTCTTCTTCCTTGATTTCAGCTGAAATCCTATGTTGAGGGAAAATCAGGGGCTGGGGGTCTATAAAAGTTGAATTTGAGGGTTTCTGACCCCCAGAGCCCAGGTCCTCTACCTCTAAAATCCTCTTTCCTGTGCTAATTTTCCTTCAGAAGATTTTTCTGGTGGCAGTGGCCATCTTAGATTTTAAGCAATCTTTTTTTCCTTTTGCCTCCATCTGCCTCAAAACCCCTCAATTTTGCTCAAAATAGAGTGGGATGGATTCCTGAGGTCATTTTACCCTGATATCATTCCAGGTTTGCATTGGATGGCCAGCCGAGGAGTGTCCATATCTTGCATTTAACAGAGCGTACAGGGGAAGAATGGAAGCCTCGAGCTCAGCCTCCTCCTCCATGGCTGGGGATTCGCAGGAGGCACATCCTTAGGAGAAGAAACCCTTTCCAGGACCCTCTGAATCTGTATTGGCTAAGCGCAGTCGCTTGGGAGATGCTGAGCCCAGGAGGTCCAGCAGGGGGGGGGGGTCGAGACTCCCAGTACAAGGCTTTACCCCAGATTTTGTGAGCCTTATGTGGCATGCTTTATTTGAACAGCCGAGAGACTTCAGCATCTGTTAGCAGTGCATTAATGGCAGCTACCCTCGGGTGCCCCATCCAGATGAGGGTGCAGACTTGGATCAGGAGGTTCAATCTGTCATGGTCTGTGAGGAAGGCAAGTCCGATTCCATGCCACTTTTATCCTATGATGAAGTTTCCTGGCAGAGTCTGCTTCCATGCAAGAGGACAGCTGCATGAAGTAGTGGTGACCCTGGATCAGGGGGAACATCCCACAGAACAGGCCTCTGTGCTTTCCACCTCTTTGCAAGAGTTAAAGCTGGAAGTCCCACCAACTTCTTCTCAATGCTCAGTTATGAGCAGTTCTTTGGCTCCAACCGCATTTTTCCCCCTTACATTCGACCATTCTATATCTGATGGCGCCAGATTTCCAGCAGCTGTTTCTTCAACTGAAAGTGGATTCGCTGGTGGCACAGGTCACTTAATGAATCTCCCTGCCTAGTGAAGGAGAGATGGTATTAAAGGATCCTTAAGCCCTCAAAGCGGACTTGCTCCTCAAGTGTCAATTTGAAGCTTTGGCCCTAGGAATTAAGGCAGCAGCCACATCTTTCTTTGTGGCATGTGCTTGTCACACTTGCCTGTCTCAGGCCTTAGACCCGATAGATGGGGAAGATCCCTAAAAGCTCCTCTCTGGGGTGAATTATATTGTGGATACTCTGTATGATCTTATAAGAATTATGAGCAAGGTATCAGCCAATGCCAGGGTTGCCCAATTCTGGTCCTTCTGGGATCATCAGAGCATCAGCGGGGGCAAGATAGAAAGTCTTGGGCTCTTGCCCCTCACCAACCACTAAGAAAACACAACGACACCAAGCAAGGAGCCAAGCTTCCCCAGATAAGGAGTAGACTATTGACTTTTTTGACGGTCTAGTTTAAGATTGGTGCAGACCGCTGGGTTCTAGACATAATCAGAAGGGGTAAAAATCAAGTTCTGTATCCTTCCTGCCAGACCACTTTGTAACTTCTCTGGCCAGCCAGAGAGAGCCCTCAAAAATTTGAGATATGGTAAAAAGGCTGCTGGCTCTTCGGACCACAAAGCTAGTCCTGGATGCAGACTTGGGCTTGGGCAGATACTCCATATACTTCATTGTGCCAAAGAAAGGCTCAGATGACTGCAGACTGATTCTAGACCTCTGGCTCTGAAGATACTGCACTTTCACATAAAGACCATTCAGTCGGTCGCAGTGGCTCTGGGGGAATTTCTCACGAACAACGATCTGACAGAGACCTGTCTTCACATTCCCATTTTCCCAGCCCACAGGCAATATTTGCTATTTCATGTGCTTGAGAAGCATTGCCAGTTCTCTGCACTCCCTTTTGGCCTGGCCACAACTCCTCGCAGCTTTACTAAAGTAATGGTAGTGATAGCTGCGCACCTCCACAAAGCTGGCTTTCAGGTGCACCCATATTTGGACGATTGGCTCATCAGGGCTCTGTCCAAGGAGGAAGGTGAACTGGTGGTTTTGAGAGTGATGCAACTCCTCCAGGACTTGGGCTGGACAGTCAACTTCAAGAAGAATCAGCTGGAACCAACTCAGAACCTGGAGTACCTGGGAGTCTTGTTCAACACAACATTGGGCCAAGTGTTTCTTCCAGAGCCACACAGACTGAAATACCAGAAGCAGATTTTGAAGCTGCTCCAGAGATTGGCTCTCACAGTGTGGCATTATGTGCAGGTCTTGGGATCGATGGTGGTTCCGTGGGCCAGAGCACACATGAGACCTCTCCAAGATTCCTCTCTCGCAGGTCCTTTCAGTCAGATTCGCTACAACAGCTGCTCCCCTGGCTCCCTACAGTGAAGAGCAGCCTGCAGTGGTGACTGAGGTCAGCTGCCCTTTCCAGGGGCATGCCTTTTCGCATCTCCTCCTAGGAGATAATAACAACCGATGCCAGCTTTTACAGTTGGAGGGGGGTCACTGCAACGGACACCCAGTTCAGGGGCATTGGACCTCCAGCTCAGCAGAAGTGGTCCATAAATCGCCTGGAACGCAGAGCCATTCATCTAGTGCTTCAGGCATTAGAGAAGTCTCTGGAAGGCAAGGCAGAGTCTTCTAGACAATACGACAGCGGTAGCATATGTCAACTGGCAAGGAGGCACCAGAAGCGCCCTGTTGTGCCTAAAATCTCAACTACTCTTTCGGTGGGTTGAAGCTCACTTGCAGGCTCTCTCAGCCAAGCACTTAGCAGGAGTGGAAAATGTGCAGGTTGACTTTCTCAGTCAGCAGACTCTCAACTTGGAGGAATGGTCATTGTCTCCACAGGTGTTTGACACCATAGTTTGGCAGTGGGGGCCTCCACAATTGAATCTGATGGCCTTGATGGTGAACACCAAGATGCCTAATTTTACAGCCGAAGATATTACATTACATTAGTGATTTTTATTCCGCCATTACCTTGCGGTTCAAGGCAGATTACAGAAGAGGATTTATGAACATGTCCAAAGGTGTTACAGAGTAGAGCGGGTTGCTTCAGAGGATTGAAATGTTTCATATGGTGTTAGTCTTCATGGATTTCTTGAATAGCAGGGTTTTTATTTCTTTTCTGAAAGTTTTGTAGTCTGGGGTCGCGATCAGTCGATTGGAGAGTTGGTGGTCTAGTTTTGCTGCCTGTGTGGCTAGAAGGCCATCATACAGTTTTTTTCAATTTGGTGTCTCTGATTGGATGGTATGTGAATGGTGTCTGGGTTCTCCTGTGTCTGGTTGTGGTAGTTTGGATTAGGCGGTTGTTCAAATAGGCTGGGCTGTCACCATTTATGGATTTAAATAATAGACAGTAGAATTTAAATAGTATTCTTGCTTGAATTGGGAGCCAGTGTGAGTCGAGGTATGCCTCGGTGATGTGGTCGTGTTTTCTTAGTGAATAGATTAGTCTCAGGGCTGTGTTTTGTACTCTTTGTAGTTGTTTTATCATTGTTGTGGGACAGGGGAGATAGAGGATGTTGCAGTAGTCAAGGAGACCTAGGACTAGGGACTGGACCATGAGCTGGAATTGTTTTCTGTCGTAGATAATGAGCTCGGAAGTGAGGGGTTGTATGCGTTTAAGTCCAACTGTGGCTGGAGAATGAGCTCTTGTACATGTTTCCCCCATAGCTCATGCTCAGTCGAGTCACTCACAGGATTGCGATCCATCCCAGCTTGGTAGTCCTAGTGGCATCCGATTGGCCTCGTAGACCACGGTATGTGGACCTAATCCATCTCCAGAGGGATGATGGCCTGGTCTAAGTGGATCTTCTCACTCAGGGACCGGTTCCTATCAAGAATCTGGAACACTTTGGGCTTATAGCATGGCTTTTGTTGGCTCTGAAAAGCCAGGGTTATTCAGATGTGGTCATCACCATGTTGCTCAGAGCTAAGAAACTGTCCACAGTGGCAGCCCATGCTAAGGCCATGGAAGTCCTTTCAGTGCTGGTGTGTGGTGAAGCTGCGATATTGGTAGTCCTGGACTTTTTTGCAGGAGGGATTTCAGAAGGGGCTGTCAGTAGGTTCTCTGAAAGTGCAGATAGCAGGCCTTTCCTGTTTCCAAGCTCAGGGGGAAAGAGGCTGAACCTTACATCCTAGAAAGGTGGCAGAATCCACCGTTCTAGGATTTAAGGATAAGTTAGATGTGCATCTCCTTATGAGTGGCATAAAGTGACATGGGTAAGGGTAAGTTAGACACACATCTCCTTATGAGAAGCTTAGAGTGATATGGGGACTAAAACTATGCCAGGGTACACCTGGTGGGGCCTCCGCGTGTACGGATCGCTGGACTTGATGGACCTAGGGTCTGTTCCGGAGATAGCACTTCTTATGTTCTTAAACCTGATCTAAACAAAATGTGGCTGCCCCAAGCCTTAATGCTTTGTCCTGTGTCCAAAAACAATTTATCTGGAATAGAGCATGTACCAGAGCCTTCCAAGACACATACACAGCCCTTGCCCTCTCTTCTCCTAACTCAATCTGACTCTGCTTCCCAGCCTGGCACTTGCTTTCCTCCACCATGGCCTGCCAGGAAGCTTAGTGTGTGCTCCTGCCGCCTCTTCCTGACACGGTTCAGTCTTAAAAGTTGAGCTTTGCGAGGCACGTTGTTCTTAATACATTAGTATTACGGAGCCTGCATGGTTCAAACTATTGAGATGAGAGAGTCCACAAGAACACAAAGGTAGCAAAGCACTGGGCTCAGCAGCTGGGTCACAGGGGCAGGAAGAACGCTCATTAGCTAGCAATCCATTCTCTGCAATGAGCTCAAGTCTATTCTTGAGAAAAGGTGCTCTGCTATATTGTGCAAATGATATATGAGGAGAGACTGGAAGCCCTGAATATGTATACCCTAGAGGAAAGGAGGGACAGGGGAGATATGATTCAGACGTTCAAATACTTGAAAGGTGTTCATGTAGAACAAAACCTATTCCAGAGAAAGGAAAATGGTAAAACCAGAGGGCACAATTGAGGTTGAGGGGTGGGAGACTCAAGAGTAATGTAAGGAAATTCTTCTTTACGGAGAGGGTGGTTGATGTGTGGAATGCGCTCCCGAGGGAGAAAGAAAACGGTGACAGAGTTCAAAGAAGCGTGGGATGAACACAGAGGATCTCTAATCAGAAAATAATGGGTATATATTGAAGGAACTAAGGCCAGTACTGGGCAGGCTTGCACGGTCTGTCCCACGTATATTGACATTCAGTTGAGGACGGGCTGGGGATGGTTAGGATGGGCTGGAGTGAGCTTTGATGGAAACTCCAGTAGATGGAATCTAAGCACACTACTGGGCAGGGCTCTGGGTTTCTGGGCCAGAAATATCTAAGAAAAAAGACCATTTAAACTAAATAATTTAAGAAGCATGTATGGTTGGGCAGACTGGATGGACTGTTCAGGTCTTTATTTGCTGTCACTTTGTAGTGGGGTATATTATAAGCACAGTCAAGAACACACTGTCTCACGTGTGACTGCTGACAAGATGCCATGAGCACAGAGCCTGAGAGAGCTGCTATCTTGTGTGTACAGGCTTCCTAGCCTAGTCTTGACTCCATTTACAAGAACAATGAAACTGGAGAACCTGGTTGTACAGCAGATAACACCAGTTTTGCACACCCTACACAGCATTGCTTTCTCTCAAGCAACGTAGACTCTTCCACTGGATCCTGTCTCACACCAAATACCCTCTCATTCTACATAATAGCATGAAGAAATTCGAACAAAACTAAAAGGACAGTTGCAAATATTAAAACCATTAAAGAGGCTTGACATTTCAAAAAACTTGGTCCGCAATAAAGGAAAGACTGTTACACTGCTTGTAGTATTATATTGAACTAGTCTTATAGCCCGAAACATTAACGGGTGCTAGAATATATGTCTGTAAGTCTTTCTTTCTGTCTCTTTTTGTCTCTCTCTTTCCTTGGCTGTCCACCACCACCCATTGCCTACTCCCCCTGTCCATCAGTAGCCCTTCTCCCTTTGTTTTACCTTCCCCCCCCCCCGTCCAGCAGCACCTGTTCCCTGCTCCCCCTGTCCAGCAGTAGGCCTCCCTGTTACATCCCCCCATCCAGCACCACCTCTTCCCTGCTCCCCCTGTCCAGCAGTAGGCCTCCTTTCCTGTTACCTCCCCCCCCCTGACAATCAGCACCTCTTCCCTGCTCCCCCTGTCCAGCAGTAGGCCTCCCGTTCTGTTTCCTCCCCCCTGTCCAGCAGCACCTCTTCCCTGCTCCCCTTGTCCAGCAGGCCTCCCTGTTACTTCCCCCCCCCCGTCCAGCAGCACCTCTTCCCTGCTCCCCCTGTCCAGTAGTAGGCCTCCCTTGCTGATACATCCCCCCTGTCCAGCAGTACCTCTTCCCTGTTCCCCCTGTCCAGCAGTAGGCCTCCTTTCCTGTTATCTCCCCCCCTGACAATCAGCACCTGTTCCCTGCACCCCTGTCCAGGAGTAGACCTGTTACATCCCCCCATCCAGCAGAACATCTTCCCTGCTCACCCTGTTCAGCAGTTGCCCTTCTCCCTTTGTTTTACCTCCGCCCCCCTGTCCAGCAGTACCTGTTCCCTGCTCCCCCTGTCCAGCAATAGGCTTCCCTGTTAATCCCCCCGTCCAGCACCATATCTTCCCTGCTCTCCCTGTCCAGCAGTAGGCCTCCCTTGCTGTTACATCCCCCCCTGTCCACCAGCACCTCTTCCCTGCTCCCCCTGTCCAGCAGTAGGCTTCCCTGTTACTTCCCCCTCTGTCCAGCAGCACCTCTTCCCTGCTCCCCCTATCCAGCAGTAGGCCTCCCTTCCTGTTTCCTCCCCCCCTGTCCAGCAGCACCTCTTCCCTGCTCCCCCTGTCCAGCAGTAGGCCTCCCTTCCTGTTACATATCCCCTGTCCAACAGCACCTCTTCCCTGTTCCCCTGTCCAGCAGTAGGCCTCCCTTCCTGTTTCTTCCCCGTCCAGCAGCACCTCTTCCCTGCTCACCCTGTCCAGCAGTAGGCCTCCCTTCCTGTTACATCCCCCATCCAGCAGCACCTGTTCCCCTGTCCAGCTGTAGGCCTCCTTTCCTGTTACCACCCCCTGTCCAGCAGCACCTCTTCCCTGCTCCCCCTGTCCAGCAGTAGGCCTCCCTTCCTGTTACCACCCCTGCTGTCCAGCAGCACCTCTTCCCTGCTCCCCCTGTTCAGCAGTAGGCCTCCCTTCCTGTTTCTTCCCCCGTCCAGCAGCACCTCTTCCCTGCTCTCCCTGCCCAGCAGTAGGCCTCCCTTCCTGTTACATCCCTCCTGTCCAGCAGCACCTCTTTCCTGCTCACCCTGTCCAGCAGTAGGCCTCCCTTCCTGTTTCCTCCCCCCCTGTCCAGCAGCACCTCTTCCCAGCTCCCCCTGTCCAGCAGTAGGCCTCCCTTCCTGTTACATCCCTCCCATCCAGCAGTACCTCTTCCCTGCTCACCCTGTCCAGCAGTAGGCCTCCCTTCCTGTTACCACTCCTGCTGTCCAGCAGCACCTCTTCCCTGCTCCCCCTGTTCAGCAGTAGGCCTTCTCCCTTTCTTTTACCCCCCCACCTGTCCAGCAGCTCCTCTTTCCTGCTCCCCCCTGTCCAGCAGTAGGCCTTCCTTCTTGTTACATCCCCCATCCAGCAGCACCTCTTCCTTGCTCCCCCTGTTCAGTAGGCCTTCTCCCTTTCTTTTACCCCCCCCCCCCCGGGTCCAGCAGCACCTGCTCCCCCTGTCCAGCAGTATGCCTCCCTTCCTGTTTCCTCCCACATGTCCAGCAGCACCTCTTTCATGCTCTCCCTGTCCAGTAGCACCCCTTACCTGCTCCCCCTATCCAGCATCCGACTTTGCCACAGCTAAGCTGCCTGCAGGTGCCGACAGCCGCCTCAAGAAGCTGTGGCCTGCACGTCCCGACAACCACCACGCGCGCCTCAATCCGACAGCCACCTCAAGTCGCCCTGGTACTGGCCCGCTTCCGGCATCGCTGCCACTGCCGCCATCCATGCTTGGCGGGAAGATGGGCTCCATGAGAGACTCGCGAGGCCAAAGCTGGTCAGCGTGGCTGGTGCTCGGGAGGAGGTATCCTAGTGTCTTCTACCGCACATGCACACTCTTGCCGGCCATGGACCTACAGATCAGGAATCACGAAACACGCCGGTAAGAGTGTGCGTGCGCTCTTAGGGTTTTATTATAGTAGATTTATAATAATGGGTTTTCAACTCGGTCTTGGAGTCCCCCCTTGCCAGTCAGGTTTTCAGGATATTCACAATGAATATGCATAAACTTGATTTGCATGCACTGCCTCCATTATATATAAATTTCTTTCATGCAGGAGGCCTACTGTTTTGTCAGTTGTATGGTTGAGATTAAGCAGATTTGTAATGACTTATAAATTATGTATTTGTAATGAAAAGAATATACATATAAAAAGAGGCATGGACAGCAATTAAAATTCCACCTGGAAAGTCCAGAGGAAATAGATTCCATACATTGAAAAATGTTAAAAATAACTAAATGATGACCCAGCATGGTTAAACAGTGCTGTGAAAGAAGCTTCTAAAGCCAAAGATGCATCCCTTAAAAAAATGGAAAGCAGAGCCTAATGAAGAGACATAAGCCAAGAACAGCCCTACTGGGTCAGAGTGATGGTCCTTCTAGTCCAGTCTCCTGTTGCCATAGTGGCCAATCCAGGTCACAAGTACCTGGCAGAAACCCAAACCAAGCGCAAGCAGTGACTTCTCCATGTCTGTCTCAATAGCAGACTCTGGACTTGCCAAGGGTCATGGGGAGCAGAGTGGGATTTGAACATATAACCTCAGGTTGCTGAGACTGTAGCTCTAACCACTGTGCCACATTCTCCTCCGATACAATATCAGAAGTGAGCCAAGTGTAGAACAATGAAGCCATTGTGACATCACTGCTGAGGTTGGATCTGGGGCATTGGAGATAGTGTGGTGCAGCGGTTAAAGCTACAGCCTCAGCACCCTGATGTTGGGGGTTCAAACCCACACAGCTCCTTGTGATCCTGGGCAAGTCACTTAATCCCCCCATTGCCCTAGGTACATTAGATAGAGAGGGAGCCTGCTGGGACAGATAGGGAAAAATGCTTCAGTACCCAAATAAATGCATGTAAACTCTTCTGAGCTCCCCTAGGAGAACAGGATAGAAAATTGAAGAAATAAATAGGTGGAATGAGGCATTATGATGTCACAATCTCAGCTCTGGAATGTTGCTACTATTTGGGTTTCTGCCAGGCATTATGATATCAGGGAAAGGGATTTGTAAATTATGGATTTGTAATGAAAACAATATACATATAAAAAGAGGCAAAGTCCAAGTACTCAAGCATTTTCCCTATCTGTCCCAGTGGGCTCACAATCTATGTAATATACCTGGGGCTGTGGAAGATTAAGTGACTTGGCCAGGGTCATAGGGAGCAGTGAGGAGTTTGAACCCTCAACCTCAGGGGGCTGAGGCTGTAGCTCTAACCACTACACCACACTCTCCTCAATGTAACGTCATTGAGTGTTCTCTAGTGCAGTGATTCCCAACCCTATCCTGGAGGAACACCAGGCCAATCGGGTTTTCAGGCTAGCCCTAATGAATATGCATGAGAGAGATTTGCATATGATGGAAGTGATAGGCATGCAAATTTGCTTCATGCATATTCATTAGGGCTAGCCTGAAAACCCAATTGGCCTGGTGTTCCTCCAGGACAGGGTTGGGAACCACTGCTCTAGTGGTAGTTATATTGGAGAGTAAAAATTGATTCACTTTTACCCACTTTTCTATGCCACTCAAGATTTTGTAGACCTCAATCATATCCCCCCCCCCAACCATCTCTTTTCCAAGCTGAAGAGCCCTAACCTCTTTATTCATATACGAGGAGTTCTATCCCCTTTATCACACCTTTCAAAATATATAAATATGATGGAGTCAGTCCAGAGGGTAACAATAAAATTACTTGGTGGTCTCTGTCATAAAGTGTATAGGGACAGATTTATAGACTTTAATATGTACGAGTATATTGTGGAAGAAAGGCAGAAAAGAGGGGATATGACTGAGACATTTAAATATCTCCATGGCATTAAAGTATAGGCAAAATGAAGGAAAACTTTGGAATGAGAGGGCATAGGATGAAGTTAAGAGGCCCAGGAGTAATCAAAGGAAATACTTTTTTACAGAAAGGGTGGTAGATGCATAGAACCCTTTTAAAAATAAACGTTACATTGGTTACCACCCAATCTTCAGGTGTTACAGACAGTTTTAATATCAGTTTACAGAACACTAAGAACAGATCAGTAATTTCATGGTTTGAGTTCTTTCAGTACCATGGGATATATACCATCTGGGCCAGGTGCTTTAACACTCTTTAGCTGCTGGTTTGGCTCAGTACATATTCCAGGTTCACCAAGATTTCTTTCATTCCCTTTGTATCATTGCTCTTGAAAAACATTTCTAGAACAAGTAGATCTCTTACATCTTCCATAAGGACTGAAACTAAACTAAACTAAGCTAAAACTTAGTTTTATAGACCGAGTCATCAACCTAGAGGAGCTCGACTCGGTTTACAATAATGTAAAACATAATACATAAATTTGGCAAGAAAAAGTAGACTGAAATAGTTAATTTCTAAAATGTTTAGCAAACAAAAAAGTTTTCAGACCTTTCCGAAATAAAGCAAAAGAACCTAAACTTCTTAATGTAAGCAGTAAGGCATTCCAGAATGCGGTTAATTTAAAAGCAAAAGAATAACTAAATCTCTTAAAGGTTCTGCTTTTACCACTGAGAGAGGCACTGGCAGGGTAAATGTAAATGTAGTAAGGCAGGCCAAGAAAGAATTTTGAAAAAAAAAAATTTTCAATAAACACTCAACAGCAATAAACCTTTGATGGAGTCATTTGACACTCTGATTAACCAGGGTTGAAGGGAGTGTTCTAAAGCAGTGTTTCTCCATTTCTTCAAGCCAAGTACCCCCTAAGTCTAACAAATATCAACTGAGTACCCCTGCCCAAACTCCACCCCAGACCCACCCAAGCTCCGCCCCTGAACCCACTTCC
The DNA here is from genome assembly GCF_902459505.1 of Geotrypetes seraphini. Classification (NCBI taxonomy): domain Eukaryota; kingdom Metazoa; phylum Chordata; class Amphibia; order Gymnophiona; family Dermophiidae; genus Geotrypetes; species Geotrypetes seraphini. The sequence continues at coordinate 6,094,816 of NC_047087.1, read as the reverse complement.
ATAATAATAGTACTAATTGTAATGCAATTTCTTCCATTCATTTTTCATATACACACAATATAATCTTATTAACAATACCTAACGGTAACTACAAAATTAAAAAAACACAAAGCACATTGTACGCACAGAAAATGTTAATTATCATTTATATTTGGAGAGGTTTCAAAGAGGTCCAGGTAGATGACTTCAAAATATGCAATGTCACCTCAGGAACATCTACAAAAGAATAGACAAATCCAAAGAGACAGAGAAAGCCGGTCATTCATTGGTTTTGATAAACTTAGCATGTGAAATACCAACCTAGTATTATTTGAAGAATGTCTTTGAGCAGCGAAACCCGTTTCGTGCAGAGAGCCTTGGCTAAACTCTTACCAAGCCAATGGCTTAGCCAGGAGTTTTCCATCCATATTAATTAAAGAAATAGGCCTGTAGTTTGAAACCAACATGGGATCTTTATTTGGCTTTGGCAAAACAATAGTTAAAGATTCTGCCATAGTACCTGAAATACAACCTTTAATTAGTTGTGACTGATATAAATTAATAACTGAATAAAAAAGCTAAAACTAGTCTAAGAGACATTTGGAGCATTGAGATAAAGCAACCAATTTCTGCTACTCAATGGCCACGGATTTGGACTTGGAGGATGAGATGTACAGTGTCAGCGTCTATGAGAGAAACCTGTTTTTTTTTGTTACACAGAACTTTCTGGACCCCTGTTCATTTTCAAAAGTTAGATAGTTCTAAGCCTAAAAGATGCTGGCACTGTTATCTGGAAATTTGTTCTATTTGTTCTTTGATACTCAACTTTTGGAGATCAATATGGGGACATATTAATTTGATTCTGGAGACTGCGGTTCCGCTGTCGTATGAAGCGGTAATCTGTGGGACATTGTTATTTCCTACACCTCCAATAGATAGACATAAAAGCAGATTATTTGGTATAATGACTGGGGTAGCCATGCAAATGGTCACTCAAAATTGGAAGAATTTTGACAGATTAAATTTCACTCTTTGGTGGAATACATTATGCTTGTGTTATAAATACAAGAAAATGAATTCTGTACAAACGGGTAATAATAAGTTGTTTAAACTGACGTGGGGTCCATTGACCAATTTTATCAATTTTAATTAAATGGTTTATTCCCTTATTTGCACATCCAGGAAAGGGGATGGGTGGGAGAGGGATATTATATTAGGATTTGTTTATTAATTACATGTATGTACTGTTGTATAGTTTTATTGACTACATTGGAATTAGGGTGGGTGGGAGGAGGCTGAAAATGGTTTCTTACATATTTATTAATTGATGTAAGTATTGTTTTTCAAATTGCTGGTATGTATTCCTTTATGTACTGTTTTTAGACAAAAAAATTAATAAAGATAGATAGATATAAAAAAATAGACAAATATAGTGTAAAATATAGACTGCAGATATAAATTCTCAAAACTGGAGTTAGCTTGGTGTTGGCCGGACTGTGGGGCCACCCCATCTTTTCTCTTCCAGGTTAGCTGGGCTGGCCCCACAGTCCAGGTAACACCAAGCTAACTCCAGCAATGAAGAGCCCTCCGTCTTCTGCCACCCTCCTGCTATCTGTCAGGGAGTCTATACAAGGCCTGGCACTGGCACTAGCGTAACTGATGCAGAGACTTCAAGTCTATTGCTTGTGAGGCCCTGTTGATACCGCCCCTCTGATGCAAATGTGTCAAAGTGGGTGGAACCAATAGGACTTTCCCGAGTGGGTGGACATGAAGGCTCTTCAGCGAAGGGGGCATGCCGCTGGAGGAAGGGGGTGGGAGACCCGTGCTGCATAAACCCCCACAAGCAGCTTGGGTACCCCTAGGGGTACACGTACCACATGTTGAGAAACACTCTTCTAGAGATACAAGACCATTAGGCAAAAAAATAAATGAATTATTTGCTTCAGTCTTTACTACAGAGAATGTTAGGAAGATACCCAAACAAGAACTGCTTTCTGAAGATGATCAGTCAGAGGAACTGAAGCAAACCATTTTGAAACTAGAGAATTTATTAGACGAAAGTGACAATCTAAACACCAGAAACTCACCAGGATCTGATAGTATTTAACTCAAATATGCTACCCTTCATTAAAATCTCCCAGTCTGCTTGAGAACTGGAAGGTGGTCAATGTAATGCTAATTTTGACAAAGGACTTGTAGGTGGGATGCACAAAACTGATGTCGGTGCCAGACAAATAATAGTAGCTATAATTAAGAACATAATTACTGGACATATGAATGAATATGGCTTAACAGAGAGCAGCCAACATGGCTCCAATCTACTTACAACAATGCACTTCACAAAATAAGAGATTTTAAGATTAGTTTATGCTTTTTTCAGTGGTATCTCAAGGTGTCTTATATTTAGGGAACAGCAGGTATTTTCCTGTCCACGGAGGACTTACATTCTAACATGTACAAGAGGCAATGAAGGCTGAATCAACTGGCTCAAGATCGTACAGAGCAGTAGAGGAATTTGAGGCTCAGCTCTCCTGATGCTCAGCTTGCTGTTCGAACACTCCTTCACTCCAAAAAAAACCCAACGTAGAAGGTTGAGATCAGAATTCAGATGTCAAGTTTGAGATGTTCTCACTGTTGTCAGTATTTTACAGAAGGCTCTGCCAAACACAGAACCTTTTGTCAAATACATGGAAGGATGTAGGAGGAGTGCATCTCACATTTCAGATGGTTTTCAGGGTGGGTTGTGGGAGTGTGTGAGGTTATGAGTTCAAATCCTGCACTGCTCCTTGGGACCCTGGGTAAGTCACTCAATCCCCATTGCCCCACTCTATCTCGTAATAGATAGAGTGGGAGCCCACTGGGACAGTTAAGGAATTGTAGGATATGTGGAATATAAATGATTAGAAGTGTTTATTGAAGCACCCTGAGCTCATTGCAGGTGACCTTTGGGCTTTTTTAATGTCTCTGGGATATTATGTACATTCTGTCCCTGATGCAGGCATTATGATGCTGAAACGTTGGGATTTTATTAACAGCTGAAGTTTGGACATTGAGGATCTCATTCTGTAAATGGTGTCTAGGTTAGGCACTCTAATCACCAATGCCCTAGTGATGCCGAACTTAGTTCCACACGCAATTGGTTTAAATAACATGGTAATTGGCTACACCATTAAAAACCAATTGATAGACCATTATTTTAATTATCAATTGAGGTGGTGTGTGGATATCTGAGTGACACCTACTGACACTTAAGTCGAGGTGCCGTCCGATGCCTACCTGAAAAGTGGGTGTGGTTAGGGTCAGAGGATTCTCCATCAAAATCACTCTTTTAGGACTTACCACTACTGTTCATTACTACCTCGATCAGCTCAAGTCTGTTCTTATTTCCATAGACCTTGCTGCTGCATTTGATACTATAGATCACCTTCTTCTTCTTCAACGACTAGCATCCGATCAAGTTCTTGAATGGTTCACATCCTACTTTTCTGATAGAGTATCCACTGTACATTTCAATAACTCAATCTCTAAGCCCTTTAAGTCCAATTTCGGCATTCCACAAGGTTCTATACTGTCCCCCTTACTTGGCTCCCCTTTTAACCCTCTGTCAATCGATCGGATTCACTGTTTATGCTTATGCCGATGACCTTCACACCATTGACTCTACTAATCAAAATGATGTTTCTAACATCAATTTCAAATTAGCTAAAATTCATGATTGGCTAAATGCTAATATGCTCTCTCTAAGCATTTCTAAAACAAGCACCGTGCTTTTTTCATGGAAAGAAGGTGTACAGTGTTCCCCGGTTGTTCACGGTCGGCGGTTTGCGGTCCCGGTCATTCACGGTATTTTCTGACCGCGAACCGCTGACAAGGAGAGGGCAGCGGGAGAGGCAGGAGAGAGCAGCCGGAGCACCAGCGAGTGCAGGAAATCACTCGCTGTATGCTCCAACTGCCTCTTCCTGCATTAAATCGGGCCTTATCCAATCCGGAGCTGCTTTGACACGCAGCTCCTGATTGGTAAGGCCCGACTTAGTGCAGGAAGAGGTGGTCGGAGCATACAGCGAGTGATTTCCTGCACTCACTGGCGCTCCGGCTGCTCTCTCCTGCCTCTCCCGCTGCCCTCTCCAGTCTCCCTCATGAAAAACCGTATTTGCATTTTTTCAAGATTCACGGGGGTTCCTAGAACGGAACCCCCACGAATATCAGGAGAGTACTGTAGAACTAATTGCTCCGGTCTCCATTGACCATATTCCTCTTAAATCAACTTCAGCTACCAAAATATTAGGTGTCATTATCGATAAACTTTCATTCCGTCCTCAAATTGGTTAAGAACTGTTTTTACAAACTTAGGATGATTAGATCTTTGGCCCCTCTTCTATAAACTAAAAAAAACTATAAACTTAGGGAGCACAAGGCATTGTAGTTAGGTGACGGTGAATTAGACCAGGTAAAACCTGGCCTACGGCCGAGTCCAGTCCAGATTTTCCTGGACCCTGTGCCCACTCACACAAAGAGCCTGGACACACTGGCAGGTATTTCATTAAGTACAGACCTGAGCCTGTTACCTCAAAACCCTTTCTCAGCTCAAGGATAAACAGTTTTTCTTAAGCAAGCTTCTAGGGCTGGAAGGAAATACATAATCAGAATTAGTGATTATAAAGAGGGTAGCCAAGTTTTCAGATGCTTTTGGAATAATTGGAAGGAGCCCAGATTCCACAGCAGGACAGGAAGGTTATTCTAAAGCTCAGTGATTTTGAAGAAAAGAGATATCCCTAATTTTCCCGCATAGATAACGCCTTTTAACAAGGGGAAAGATAGTTTAAGTTTTTGGGTGGGTCTGGTAGGGTCAGGTCTCGTAGAATTCTAAGATAGTGGAATTAGGAGGGGGGGGGAAGAATGCCTTGCAGGATCTTGAATAAAGTGAATCCTAGAAATTACTGGAAGCCATTGAAGTTTTGACAGAAGCGGGGAAACATGATCAAATTTACTTTTGCAAGATCAACCTAGCCGCAGTATTCTGGATCCGCTGAAGCCTTTGAAGACTTTTCTTGGTTAGACTTAGATAGATGGAGTTACAATAGTCCAGCCTGGAAAGAAAGATTGATTGTACAAGGACAGCAAAATGTTGGTAGTGGAAGTAGGATCTCACTTTTCTCAACATGTGAAGACTAAGAAAACATTTTTTTACCAGAGAGTTGAGATGGTCATTAAATGAAAGTGTAGAGTCAATAATGATGCCCAAAACTTGCTTGAGGATTCAATCTGCAGTGTGGGACCAGAAGGTAATGAAATGAGCGTGGATAGCTGATCTAATTTTGGGCCAAGCCAAAGTACATAAGAACATAAGAATTGCCGCTGCTGGGTCAGATCAATGGTCCATCGTTCCCAGCAGTCCGCTCCCACCGCGGCCCTTAGGTCAAAGACCAGCACCCTAACTGAGACTAGCTTTACTTGCGTATGTTCTGGTTCAGCAGAAACTTGTCTAACTTGGTCTTGAATCCCTGGAGGGTGTTTTCCCCAATTACAGCCTACGGAAGAATGTTCCAGATTTCTACCACTCTCTGGGTGAAGAAGAACTTCCTTACATTTGTACAGAATCTATCCCCTTTTAACTTTAGAGAGAGCCTTCTCGTTCTTCCTACCTTGGAGAGGGTGAACAACCAAGGGACGATAATCAAACCGACTTTCTGGACATGCCATGGGACTTTTTATGCTTCTGAAGGCCACTGTGTGCTCAGAGCTGAAAGGGGTGTATCTGGAGGAGTGGTTAGGGCAGTATGTGAATGGGATGGGGAGCGACCTAGACTTAGTTGTTCTGCAGGGATAATCAAATGTTTTACTAGACATCCTGGATGAAACTTAAATGTGAGTTAGATGATGTAAAAACAGGTCTAAGTGCCCAGAAGATATCCAAAGTGATCAGATAACCACTGCAGACAAAGTACAGACCCCCGCACACTCCCCCAGTGATCACTGACCCCCCTCACCCCCCCCCCCACAAAGATCAGAATAAAAATGTACACACCTCTCTCCAGAACATCAGCACCTGGCATAGGAAAACTGCACAGAGGTGGCTTAAATAGCCTGGGGGGTGGGCTAGTGAACCATAGAGAGGAGGACCTAGACCCATAAGCCACTCTAACCACTATATTTATGGTGGAACATGTGCACCCCCAAGCCCACCCCCCAAACCCTACTCTACTGCCATATAGGTACCACCTGCAGCTATAAGGACTAAAGGGATTGTAGACTAGTGGGTTTTGGGGGGCTCATCATAACCTATAAGGGAGTTCTGGTGAGATGTTTATGTGGCACCCTTTATGTGAAGTTCACAACAGTGCCCTGTAAGGTGCCACTGCTCTGTTGCCATGTCTGGGTGGCCAGTCCATTACAGGACTGGCCCTTCCCATGTCCAAATGGTCTTGTTCTGGGCACATGAGACTTGGATGAAATTTTGGTCAAAAATGTGGTATAAAGATAGATGTCCTGGTGGTTGGGATGAACAATAGCCTGGACGTTCAGATAGACGATTTTTTTGGGGAAAAAATTCTAGATGTATTTTTTGAAAATGGCCATTTTCCCACTACATCTGGCACCATATGCCCAAATTTGATTATGCCCATCCACATGTCTAAGTGTCACCAATTAAGTAGGTAGGTTGCAGGGTTTATTGTTTGGAGAATTGCAAAGCTGTGGGCAGAACCAGATTTTTCAGAATCTGCTGCACAACTCGGGGGAGGAGGGAGGAGTTTAACAGACGTGTAGTCCCTATGTACGATGGGAAATGTACCTGCATATGATAAATATAAGCCGCTTTGGTTGTACCGTAGATGTTTGCTCACCTGAGCCTCACCCCTATGAAGTCTTTGTGGCCCAGTAATCTCCGCAGTGAAATCACACGTATACATATCACTATTTAGAAGCGGAGATGTTTCTAAAATGGAAGCCATAATATACAATGTACAAAGTTTTTTCTTTGTTGTGTTATAAAAAAAAGCTGCAAAACAAAATGGAACTGCAGGCAAATGTTTATTAAAACAAGAAAATATTTGTTGCGTACAAACAGTCCACCTTTTGACAGATCATGGGACTCAACACGGTCCGTGTTTTGATCAACACGTCTTCATCAGGGTTGAAAAAAGGTTTGCAACAAATTTTGCCTGATTCTATGAAGTCCAGAAAAAATTCTTGTCTTGCTGCTGCAAAAACTGTAGCAATAATACAGTTATAAAAAAATAAAAAGTTAAAAAAAGATACACTCTAACAATAAAACCATACGTATGTTAGCATAACAAATGTTTAAAACGGAAATAATTGTAAAGCCGACACCAGAAATCAGATTGCAGAAAAGTACACTTTTAAGCTGTTTAAATTCCTGATAAACCTATGCAAGAAAAGCATCAAAACTCCTGCCCAGTATGTCAATGTAAATATGCGAATATAGCATTGTATAGCCTACAGAAAAGGTTCTATTCATGGATTTCCTTATCAGCATGGCATGCAAATCCACCTACAGAAAAGCAAAGCATTCATTAGCATGACAACAACATTATCTCCATGGGGGTAGCCATCCCATCCCAAAGCACCAGCCTTTCCAATCCCAGATTCACCACCCACTTCAGGAAAAAGCTGATTTCACCCCCTCCGCTTGCCAAGGTCTCAGTCAACATGGTCGCTCTAGTGTATTTGAGTTTTAAGAAAGGCTTTGATAAAGTCCCAGGTGACACTCTCCAGGAAATGAGAAAGTCTTTGAATAGGAGGATGGGATTTGCAAATACAGGTATTTGATGCAATGGAGGGGTACGTGACAGAAGAGGGAAATGAACCCAATTCCCCAGGTTCTCAGGCCACTCCATTAACCACTCCCAGGTTTGGACAAGTTTGATGATGACACATGACAGCTCCTTTGAGAATTATTAGACATTTGGAAGAGGGTTTTTCTGTGGTTGAGAAAAGCACTTAAGGCCATTTGCACAAGTCTTTTCTTGATTTGCTCTGCCTGACAGTATAATCAGGGTTGATAATACCTGTGAGTTGGACTGCTTTCCTGGTGAAATGAAATGCTGTGGCATTTTGTTACATGATTTTTTTAGATTGGAAAATGATGAACCAATGAAACATTGTGTTGGTATGAAGCTATAGGTGATGGGGTTTGATAGACCACCTTTCTGTATAGTAATCAGACATTTCTCGGTCCCTGGTGGGCTCACAACCTAAGGTCAGTACCTGGGGCACAATATGGGAAAGAGTTTGAGCTATTCTTAACTTTCATGTTCCACTATCTGACTGCGACCTTGGCTAAAATGTTTATTGAAAGCTTCTCTAGTGCTACTAATGACGGGGGAGTCAGGGGAGTCAATTCAGATACATGAGCTTCAGAAGCTATCTGATGGATTAATGCAAGAAAATACCAAATGTCTACTCGAGCTGGCCCACCGGGTATGTCAGTGTAGGACAGCTAGACGATCGTCACCATGTGTGTCAGTGGTTTTTAGACCTTTCACTTTTATTCATTTATTATTATTTTAAATTGGGTTTTAATTCATCATTTGACCATCGATTTCTTTAGCATTTTTTTCGTACGCTTATGATTACGGTTGTGACTACGGCACTTGTCATGTGACCACCCTTTTTGAATTGCCGGTATTTTTCGATCAGGTAAGAACCACCATGGCTTTATTTCATTCTTCCTTTTTATTTTTAACATGCACATAGTTATTTTACGTTATCTTAAGTTCCCCTAAAATATTAGCTGATGGTTTTTAGGTTTTCTAGAGTCTATTGCCACAGTGCGACGTTTGTTAGATACACTTTTTTCACATCAAACCCAGTTTTCTGTTCTCACCCCACTGCATGAATCATTGGGCTGCTCTCCACTCCTTGACAGGGAGATTTTATAAGGGCAAGTGATAGATTAAAGGAAGTTGGATCAAAAGGGTACAGAGGAACTGTGGGCAGCAATAAAAGGGAGTATTGAGAAAGGAACCATTTCTGTCGAAGGTGAGTCACTAAGGGGAAGAGAAAATAAAGAGACCATTATAATGCTGCAAGGAAGTAGCAGCAGTGAATTTGTTATTTAGAACAGAGAGGAAGGGAAGGGATTGGGACTTGTATACCGCCTTTTTGTAGTTTTACGACCACACTCAAAGCGGTTTACATACAGGTACTCTAAGCATTTTCCCTACTTGACCCAGTGGATTCACAATCTATCAGGTGCGTAGTGGAGTGCCTCAAGGCTCGGTTCTGGGACCGGTTCAGTTCAATATGTTTGTGAGTGACATTGCTGAAGGTTAACCTTTTTGCGGATGATACCAAGATTTGTAACAGAGTGGACACCCCAGAGGGAGTGGAAAACATGAAAAAGGATCTGCAAAAGTAGAATGGTCTAGAGCAGGGGTGTTAAAGTCTCTTCTCGAGAGCCGCAATCCAGTTGGGTTTTCAGGATTTCTTCAATGAATATGCATGAGATCTATTTGCATGCACTACTTTCATTGTATGCTAATAGATCTCATGCATATTCATTCTGGAAATCCTGAAAACCCAACTGGATTGTAGCCCTTGAGGAGGGACTTTGACACCCCTGGTCTTGCATCTGGCAACTAAAATTCAATGCGAAGAAATGCAGAGTGATGCATTGGGGGGGTAGAAATCAGAGGGATCCATATATGCTGGGAGGTGAGAGGCTGATGAGATGGAGAGAGGGACCTTGGAGTGATTGTGTCTGAGGATCTAAAGGCATCTAAACAGTGTGACAAAGCAATGGATATAGCCAGAAGGATGCTGGGCTGTATTGAAAGAGGAATAACCAGCAGAAGAAGGGAGGTGTTGATGCCCCTATATAGGTCATTGGTGAGGCCGCACTTGGAGTATTGTGTTCAATTTTGGAGGCCGTATCTGGCAAAAGACTTGAAATGGTCCAGAGGAAGGTGATGAAGATGGTAAGGGGTTTGAACCATAAGGAGTACGAGAAGAGACTGGAAGACCTAAATATATATACTCTAGAGGAGAGGAGGGACAGGGGAGATATGATACAGATGTTTAAATACTTGGAAGGAAAGCCTGGGATTTCAGATCAGTTGCTGCTTCAAGGGAACCTGCAGTTGGCTCCAGGAAAGGATTGCTCTTCTTTTCGTCGCTGGGGCCAATTTGGTATTACTATCTTGGTGGGAGCTTCAAGATCAGGAGGGGATTTTGGTCTCCAATCAGTTTGCTTATTTGCAGTTGCAACATTATGTATGGTCTTTGGTGGTGGAGGGGTTTGGGGATCAGCTCAAAGGATTTTTGTCTATGTTCTTGGACACAGGTCTTACGGTTACATTGTTACATAAAGCCATATATGCTCATGGTCCGAGTAAATCTTAGAAGTCTTTACGTGCCATCTGGGCTCCCGAGTTGGGATTGCAACCTCGAGATCTGGATCTCGGCAGCTATGTTTGCCATATCCCCACTCTTTCAGGATCAGCTGAATTACGAGAATGTCAATTTCGGGTTATTCATAGAGCATATTTTACGCGAGTTCACTTATATAGGGCTGGTTTCCGTGACTCTCAATCCTTTTTTTCATGCTTTCTGGAGTTGCCCAGTGGTTAAAGTATTCTGGAGATGGGTGATCCACTATTTGGAATATTTGTTGGGTTCTTCGATCCTGTTACCCCTGCAGGATTTATTTTGGATAAATATGTGGCCTTCCGTTTATCTGCAAAATCGGGACAGCTATTGGTTCAAAAGGCGGAGTTGCTAGCTAAAAAGATTATTGTGGGTGAGTGGGCCTCAGCCCATGCTCCATCCTATTGGGTGTGGCGGAATCGTTTACATGATCTCATGGTTCTTGAGAAAGGTTGGGTGTGTAGTTCCTTTCGTCAATCCAAGTTGGGGACCTTATATCAACTCTTTGTCTCATCGAGCTCGTAGCTCCATCCTTAACACTTTGAACCTCATCTAGCTCCACACAGGAATGGGATGGTTTCAGTATCTTGGGTGGAGGGGTGCCTTGCTGGGCTGCCTGGTGGCTCCCCCTTCTTCTTCTTTTACTTTTTTTGTTCTGTCTCTTGATTTCTTGTTTGCGGAAGGTAGCAAGGTAGCAGGGGGTATGGCATCTAACCTTTTCTTTTTCTTTCCTGGGCCTATCAGAACCCACAGCCCTGGAATACTTGGTTTAATCTTCTTAGTTAGCGATGCCTGGGATTTGGAGGGGGGAGAGGGGTTTCTATCCAATTGATGATGAATACTTCATGCTGTTAGTTGTTGTTATTCTTAGTTCTTTGGTCCTGGTGATTGCCTGTTGTATCATTGCCTGTTGTTTCTCATCAATACAAAATTGTTTAACCTAAATACTTGAAAGGCATTAATATAGAACCAAATCTTTTCCAGAGAAGAAAAAATGGTAAAACTAAGGGCATAATTTGAGGTTACGGAGAGGAAGACTTAGGAGCAATGTTAGGAAATTCTTCTTTACGGAGAGGGTGGTAGATGCCTGGAATGCCCTCCCGAGGGAAGTGGTGGAGAGGAAAACGCTGATGGAATTCAAAAAAGTGTGGAATAAAAATAGAGGATCTCTAATTAGAAAACAAAGAATGTAAATTAAAGAGCTAAGGTCGGTACTGGACAGACTTGCACAGTCTGTGTCCCATATGTGATGATTTGGTTTAGGATGGGCTGGGGAGGGCATCAACGGGAACTCCACTAACTTGGAACAGGAGGATGTTACTGGCCAGACTTTACGGTAGATGTCCTGCAAACAACGGGACGGTTGGATAGGCTGGAGTGAGCTTAGACCCAGGACAATACCAGACTTTACAGTCTACGGCCCAGAAATATCATAGAAGAGACAAGTTAGGTTTTTTGTTTTTTTGTTTTCTTTATGCATAATTTTTACAACAGTTCAACATCCAGAACAGTAAGGAATGGAATTTTGCAATCTTAATAAAATCAGAAAAGGGTTTTTACATCATAAACTATTTCCATCTAGCCCACATTAAGAGAGGGCGAACGATCTTAAAGACAAAATTTTAATACAGGAAAACAAAAACAGTAATTCCCCTATACAGGAACAAAACATGAACTTTGTAACCAGCCAAAAATAAACCTGAAAAGGGAAAAATTCTTCTAAACATTTAGGTGTAGCCTCAGCTATTTCTCCTCAAAAAGAATCAGATATTAAATCTGAAACTTTCCAATTGAATTGAATCCCAGAAAATATATTCTTTACCCTGCAATAGCCAGTACTCTGGATTTTCATGAAAGAAATAACTTTCTTTTCATCTGGGTGGATCTGGCCACAGAGACAAGTTAGTTTAGTCATCTAATCATGTATTTTTTAATGGATAAAACTTATGGGCAGACTGGATGGACCGTTCAGGTCATGTACTATGGGCTAGATTCACTAACCCTCCCAATCGTGACCAATCTGTGTCCGATCCGGGCAGGTCCGATGGATTCACAAACCAGCAATATTCAAATGGGGGCGATCGGAGGAACGCCCCCATCCGCCGATACGGATCGCAAGTGTGCGATCCAGACGCATGCGCAGACCATCTGCTTTCCCTGTAGGTGGTCTGCGCATGCGTTCTTGTTCGTTTCTGCTCTGTTTTCTGTTTTGTTTTGAAGGGTGATCCCCGGCAATCCCCTGCGGCAGCAGCCTTAAACTCACTGGCCCTGACTCTCCTGCTCTCTGCCGCCTTCTCTGCAGTGCAAGCCCGAAGGTTTAAAGCGGCACTGCACTGCGTAGTGCAGCCCCGCTTTAAACACATGGGCTCGCACTGCGGAGAAGGAGGCAGAGAGCAGGAGAGTCAGGGAGGCAGATAGCAGGGGGAGTTCTGTATTCGGAGCAGAGAGCAAGGCGGCAAGAGGAGAGTCGGGGCAGCGGGGCTGAAAGGCAGGAGAAGAGCATTGAGCAGGGCAGCAATGTTGCTGGAGAGTCGGAAAGGACGTTTGTGATTGGTCCCCAGCAGTCGCTTCTTGATTTGATCGGCCAGCCCAGTCGGTTTGCAAAATTTGTTTTGTGAATCGCGTCCCTGCCTACTTTGCATGCCGTTCCCCTCATTTGCATGCGTGGATCGGAATTGGATTGGGCCGGAGTAAAATCGGGTCGCAAAGGGGTCACTATCTAATGTACCTGGAGCAGTGGGGGATTAAGTGAGTTGCCCAGGGTCATAGGGAGCAGCATCCACGATCTCACTATGCCACACTGGTCCCTTGTGAGCCCACTAGGGACCGAGAAAGAACCTTCATATGCTTTGGAGGTACCATAGGAAGACATTATATCAAAGCTACAACTCTTTACATTCACAATCCCATACTGGAAGTTAAGCTTAGATGTAAAGGAGTCTGGCGTATGGAATTTGTGCCCAAGTGGATGAAAAGAAAAAAAAGATCCCCTGTCGGTTCTCATGATATGAAGATATGGTATGGATAAGTTCTGGCAGCTTCGCTGGCTGATCTTTCCAGTGCTTCTCTAGAGTCGGGAGTGGTACCGGAGGACTGGAGAAGGGTAAATACGGTCCCTCTCCTCAAAATTGGAAGTAAGGAAGAAGTAGGGAACTACAGGCTGGTAAGTCTGACTTCTGTGGTAAGTAAATTAAAACAGAGAATGGTCAAGTTTCTGGAATCCTGTGGAGGCAACATGGATTCACTAGAGGTAGGTCTTGTCAGACAAATCTAATCAATTTCTTTGCCTGGGCAACGTTGAACCAACAATCTAGAATTTATTAATCTTACATGCTAAGTTCCTTTGTAAGATGTTCTCCCCCCACCAACACCCCAATGATAAGCAAGACCTATACTCTGATGACATGAATGTGGTATAAAATACACAGATTTGCTCTTGATCTGTCATATTCGAGACAGAGACTGTAGAAGTTGGTCTGACGTTGGCCACATTGCCCCAGTGCTGGAGTTCTGTAAAGGATCTGGGCTACCAGCCAAGGTAATGAACGATACAGTTTCAAAGATAGTCTTGCGATGGACACTGGAAAAAGTATGTGAAGAGGCTGAGGGGGTGCAGCGAGTAAAGAAGAGGAGAGCACTAGCTTGGATAAAAAGCAATGTCAAATGGCCAAACTCTTCTTCAATATGACCCCAAAGGATGATGAGAACAAAATAGTAGACGTTTGCTTCCCTCCTACATTCACCAACTCCTTGGCCAAAGCATAAAGGAGGCAGAAGCAGCAGTCCGTGCAAGACCTGGGTATCAATGTGTGCTCAGTGCCAGGAGGAGAAGAGAAAACCTGGCTAATATTAGACAAGAGGGAGCAGCCCCCTTTTTGCGACCCCATCTGCAGTTTAGAACACTGAACTTGACAGAGGTAAAGTTGCAAAGTACTTCAAGGACTAACATAAGAACATAAGAATTGCCACTGCTGAGTCAGACCAGCAGTCGGCTCCCATGGCAGTCCCTAGGTCAAAGACCAGTGCCCTGAGTCTAGCCTTACCTGCGTACGTTCTGATTCAGCAGGAACTTGTCTAACTTTGTATTGCATCCCTGGAGGGTGTTTTCCCTTATAACAGATTCCAGAAGAGCGTTCCAGTTTTCTCCAACTCTCTGGGTGAAGAAGGACTTCCTTACGTTTGTACAGAATCTATCCCCTTTTAACTTTAGAGAGTGTCCTCTTGTTCTCCCTACCTTGGAGAGGGTGAACAACATTTCTTTATCTACTAAGTCTATTCCCTTCAGTACCTTGAATGTTTCGATCATGTCCCCTCTCAGTCTCCTCTTTTCAAGGGAGAAGAGGCCCAGTTTCTCTAATCTCTTACTGTACGGCAACTCCTCCAGCCCCTTAACCATTTTAGTCACTCTTCTCTGGACTCTTTCGAGTAGTACTGTGTCCTTCTTCATGTACGGCGACCAGTGCTGTATTCCAATGGGGTTTGAGGCAGATGATTACTGGAGAGGTTTGCAGTTTCTTTCTTCAGTCATCTCTTCCTCCCCCCCCCCACACACACACACACATACAGCCAGGAGGAGCTCATTTACCAACAGAAAGTGGATGGATGACTGAGCTACCTGAAAAGATGGTAAAGGCGCTGATAAAGGACTGCATCAGTGATCACCTTGACGAACACGGTTTAATTGAAATTGTAACTTCGCTGTAAATGTACAGTCTTTTCATTTGTTAACCGCATAGAACTTCCATGGTAATGCGGTATACAAGAATAAAGTTATTATTATTATTATTATTATTAATGAGGAACAGCCAGCACAGTTTCAGCAAAGGCAGATCTTGCCTGATGAACTTGCTGCACTTCTTTGAGGGAGTAAACAGGCGGATACACAAGGGCGACCTGGTCGACATTGTATATCTGGATTTTCAGAAGGCGTTCGACAAGGTTCCGCATGAACAACTACTTCGGAAAATTGCGAGCCATGGAATCAAGGGTGGATTAAAAACTGGCTGGAGCATAAGAAACAGAGAGTGGGGGTAAATGGACAATACTCAGACTGGAAGAGTGTCACCAGCGAGGTGCCGCAGGGCTCGGTGCTTGGACCCATGCTCTTCAACATCTTTATAAATGATCTGGACATTGGTACGACGAGTGAGGTGATTAAGTTTGCAGACGATACACAGTTATTCAAAGCAGTGAAGACACAGGGGGATTGTGAAGATCTACAAAGTGACATAATCAAGCTCGAGAAATGGGCAGCGACATGGCAAATGAGGTTCAACGTGGATAAGTGTAAAGTGATGCATGTCGGTAACAAAAATCTCATGCATGAATACAGGATGTCCGGGGCAGCACTTGGAGAGACCTCCCAGGAAAGCTCTGATCGACAAGTTGATGAAGCCGTCTGCACAATGCGCTGCGGAGGCAAAAAGGGCAAACAGAATATTAGGAATGACAAAGAAGGGGATCAGGAACAGATCAGAGAAGGTTATCATGCTGTTGTACCAGGCCATGGTGCACCCTCACCTGGAGTACTGTGTCCAGCACTGGCTGCCGTACATGAAGAAAGACATGGTACTACAGAGAAGAGCAACTAAAATGGTTAAGGGGCTGGAGGAGTTGCCGTACAGTCAGTGGCGTACCTAACATATGTGACACCCGGGGCCCATCATTTTTTGACACTCCCCCCCATCTCACCCGGGGCCCATCATTTTTTGACACCCCCCCCCATCTCACCCGGGGCCCATCATTTTTTGACACACACACCCCATCTGTACGAAAAACATGATTTTTAGTAACAAGCCACATGTCACACATGAGTAGCTAGGAAAAGACAGCATCTTACATACTGCAGTGAGCAGTACAACATCAATACACCCATTGTAAAACTAAATAAGTCAGACTAGTACAGATCAATCCTGCAGTCAATCCTAACAAAAAACCATGTATTTCAAACACACAGAACACAGAAAACACCTTCGCCTAGTATGAAATATGTCATCACAAACTAACTCCTCCCCATTTTACAAAACTGTAGTGGGGATTTTAGCTACAGTGGTAACAGCTCTGACGCTCATAGAATTCTGAGCATCAGAGCTGCTACCACCATGGCTGGCGCTAAAAAACGCTCCACAGTTTTGTAAAAGGGGGGGGATAAAATAGAAATACATAGACAAAGGTTAAATTGAACCAGCAAGAAGCTGGACTCTGCATACAATGCAACACCACAGAAACAGTGACACATGTCTCCTAAAGCAATAAATAAATAGAAAATTTTTGTTCTACCTTTGTCTTCTCTGGTTTCTGCTTTCCTCATCTTCTTGTTTCTCTCTTCCTTCCATCCACTGTCTGCCATCTCTCTGCCCGTATATGGCATCTTCTCTCCTTCTATGCCCCTTCCAGAAACTGTATGCCTCCCACTTCCATCTCTCCTTTCACCCCCATTGGTCTGGCATCTCTCTCCTCTCCTTCCCTCTCCCACACCTCTCTTCTGCAATCCCTTTCTTCCCTCATTTTCCTTTTCAATTTATTTTCTGCATCCATCTAGATTACGTTCTTACTACCCTCTCATCAATTTCCTTTTTTACTGTCTATCTACAGCTCGCAACCTCTTTCCTTCACCCTCTCCAGTATTTCCCTAACTCAATCTTTTTCCCCCATCATGTGCCCTCCTTTTATTTATCCCCTCCTTCCATCATATGCCCTCTTTCTCTACCCCTTCCATCTAGTACTTTCTCCTCTCTCTGTCCACTTCCATCGTCTACTCCCCTCTTTCTCTCCTCCCATTTCCTTCCTGCATTTGCTCCCTTATCTCTCCCATCTGCATTTCCATCCAGCATAGGCTCCCCCTCTACCTACCACACTACCATCCAATGTCTGCCCTTTCTCTCTCCATCCACCCCTTTTCATTCACTGCCCCCTTTCTTTCCCTCCAATCCAATTCCATCCAGTATTCTTCCCCCTAATGTCTCTCTCCCCTTTCCCTGTACATCAATTCCATCAGCATCACCCTTCCATACCACCCTGCCCCCTTTCTCTCCCTGCCCCACTCTTTCATTCCAGCAGTCCTGCTCCTTTCTCGCAATGACAGTAGCTGCCAGCTGTCAGTCCACCCCACTCTGACGTACCAGCTCTGGAGCAGAGTCGGCAGCCGCGTGCTGGAAGGTCCCGCGATGATTCGTCTGCAGGCTTTGCTCTGGAAGAAGTAAGTTACGATGGAGGGGGTTGACCCGACAGATACAGGGAGTTGTGGCAAGGTCCTGCGATGACTGCTTCTGCTGGGTTCACCACCTTCGACGTAACTTACTTCTTCCGGAGCAAAGCCAGCAGACGAGTCATCGGGGGACCTTCCTGCACCTCAGCGCAGCTGCCGACTCTGCTCTAGAGCAGTGTTTTTCAATCTTTTTACACGCGTGGACCGGCAGAAATAAAAGAATTATTTTGTGGACTGGCAAACTACTAAAACTAAAATTTAAAAACACATTTCTGCCCCGTCTCCGCAAGCTCAGTCCCCGCAAACCATCTGATCCCATCCGCACAAGTCTCAGTTATGATTTTATATTGAACATATTTTATTAAAGTATAAAAAGAAACAATATTCTGTACAATTTTCATTTTATAAATATAAATATACAGAGCAAGGACCAACAAAACCCCTGTCTCCCCTCCCCTTCACATATATCCTCTCCACTATCAAGAAAACTGAACAAGCCAAATGATTACAGAATGCTACACAGAAATATCATGCTAACAGAATACTGCAGTCACACATGACAGGAATAGTGTTAGGGGAGTGCCCCCTGGTCTGAGAGAGCCCTAAGCCAGCTAGAAGCTAAAGAAGCACTGCCTGGGCTTTGCTGTCCCCAGTTATGTCTCTAGCAAGATATATATTTCAAATCTGATATATTCTAATGACAAAATAGAAATAAAATGATTTTTTTCTACCTTTTGTTGTATGTGGTTTCTGCTTTTATCTTCTTTTCACTCATTTCCTTCCAGCGTCTGCCCTGTCTCTTCAATCCAGCATCTGCCCGTTCTATCCACTGTCTGCCCCTTCCAAAGACTGTCTGTCTCCCCCTGCCATCTCTCCTCTAGACTCCCCCCCTTTGGTCTGGCATCCATCATCTTCCCTCTGTCCCCTCATGGTCTGGCATCTTTCCCCTTTCATCTCTCTTTCCCTCCCCCCTGTGGTTTTTAGCATCTCTCTTCTCATTTCCTCCGCTCAGATCTGATATCTCTGTCTGCTTCCCTGTTCTCTGGCATCTCTCTCTCTTCTCTCTCTTTCCTTTCCTTCTCTGGTCTTCCTTCTTTATTTTCTGCCTCCGTCTAAATTAAATTCTTTCTTACTATGCAGTCCTCAGTTTCCCTCTTTTCACTGTGTCTACCCACAGCATGCCACCCCTTTCCTTCACCCCTCCACTATCTCACTAACTCTATCTTCTTCCCCCATCCAGCATATGTCCTTTTTCTTTATCCCTCCTTCCATCCAGTACGTGTTCTCTTTCTCCACTTCCATTCAGCATTTACTCTCCCTTCTCCCCATTTCCATCATCTGCCCTCTTCTCTCTCCCCACTTCCATCATCTGCCCCTTCTCCCCACTTTCATCATCTGTCCTCTTCTCTCTCCCTCTTCTCTCTACTTCCATCATCTGCCCCTTCTCTCTCTTTCCCCAACTTCCATCATCTGCCCCTTCTCTCTCTTTCCCCCACTTCCATAATCTGCCCTCTTCTCTCCCCCCACTTCCATCATCTGCCCCTTCTCTCTCTTTCCCCCCACTTCCATCATCTGCCCCTTCTCTCTCTTTCCCCCACTTCTATCATCTGCCCTCTTCTCTCTCCCCACTTCCATCATCTGCCCTTTCTCCCCACTTCCATCATCTGCCCTCTTCTCTCTCCCCACTTCCATCATTTGCCCCTTCTCCCCACTTTCATCATCTGCCCTCTTCTCTCTCTTTCCCCCCACTTCCATCATCTGCCCCTTCTCTCTCTTTCCCCCCACTTCCATCATTTGCCCTCTTCTCTCTCTCCACTTCCATCATCTGCCCTCTTATCCCCACTTCCATCATCTGCCCCTTCTCCCCACTTCCATCATCTGCCCTCTTCTCTCTCCCCTTTCTCCCCACTTCCATCATCTGCCCCCTTCTCTCAATCTCTCCATCCACCACAGGTCCATCTCTCCCTTCCTCTCACCTTTCCGATTTTGGCAACACCCCCCCACCCCCGCCCCGGATGACACATAAGACTGGCAACGGGCCACCTTCTCCCCCGGCATCAACAGCTCTTTAGATCGGCAACGCACTCAGTCCAAAGCTTCCCTCTGACTGAACTGCCTGGGTGGAAACAGGAAGTTGTGTCAGAGGGAGTTTTGGGCTGAGCATTGCGTTGCCAATCTGAAGTTCTGTTGATGCCGGGAGGAGAAGGAGGCCTGTTGCCGAACTTGAGTGCTGTCGTGGGGGTTGGGGTGGGTGCCGATGCCACTCATTGCCGTTGTAGCCCAGACGCTGCCCCCAATCTGATCTTGCTGGCCCTGTGAGGACCGGCAGAAATTTTCTGCAGACCGGCACCCGGACCTGGCCGGCTGAGCACCCCCTCTAAGGCTGCACCCAGGGCGGGGCGGTCCGCCCCCCCCCTTGGTACGCCACTGCGTACAGTGAAAGATTAGAGAAACTGGGCCTTTTCTCCCTTGAAAAGAGGAGATTGAGAGGAGATATGATCAAAACATTCAAAATACTGAAGGGAATAGACTTGGTAGATAAAGACAGGTTGTTCACCCTCTCCAAGGTAGGGAGAACGAGAGGACACTCTCTAAAGTTGAAAGGGGATAGATTCCATACAAACATAAGGAAGTTCTTCTTCACCCAGAGAGTGGTAGACAACTGGAACGCTCTTCCAGAGGCTGTTATAGGGGAAAACACCCTCCAGGGATTCAAGACAAAGTTAGGTTCCTGCTGAACCTGAACGTACTAGGTAGGGCTGGTTTCAGTTAGGGCACTGGTCTTTGACCTAAGGGCTGCCGCGTGAGCGGACTACTGGGCACGATGGACCACTGGTCTAACCCAGCAGTGGCAGTTCTTACGTTCTTATGACAGAAATCCCAGTGCAGGATTTGAATTCAGCTTGTGACTTCCCACTTACACTAGAAGCCAGTTCATTTTTACCTGCTGCCATCAACTGTCTGTTACTCAGGTGGGGTCCAGGATGAATTCAGCAACCCCTCCTCTGAGCACTGAAGAACATAAGAGTTGCCAAAGGTCCATCAAGCCCAGTCGAGACTGCAATTATCTGGCAAGATCCCAAAAGAATAAAATAGATTTTGTGCTGCTTATCTGGAAATAATCAGTAGATTTCCCCAAGTCCATCTTAATGTCTTGGAAATAGTCTACCTGTTCCACTCCACTTAGTTTCTTTATACACCTCTGTAAGAACGGTACTGGACAGACTTGCACGATCTGCGTCCCATATGTGATGATTTGGTGTAGGATTGGGCTGGGGAGGGCATCAATGGGAACTCCACTAAGGCAACTGGCCAGACTTTAAGGCAGATATCCTGCAAACAACGGGATGGTTGGATAGGCTGGAGTGAGCTTGGACAATACCAGACTTTACAGTTTACGGCCCAGAACTATCAAAGAAGAGACCCTGAGTGACCTGTTCTCCAAGCTGAAGAGCCTTTCCTCATAGAGAAGTTGTTCCAGGAGGCAACAAAACTGATAAAAGGGATGGGACGATTTCCTTATGAGGAAAGGAAAAAGCTCTTCAGCTTGGCTCAGGGGCGATAAGCTAGAGGTCTATAAAATAATGAGTGGAGTGGAAAGGGTAGATGTGAATCATTTCTTTACTCTTTCCAAAAATACTAGGACTAGGGGACATGCGATGAAACTACTAAGTAGGAGATTTAAAACAAACCAGAGAAAATATTTTTTCACATACATATAATTAAACTCTGGAATTCATTGCCGGAGATTGTGGTGAAATCAGTTAGTTTAGCAGGGTTTAAAAAAGGTTTGGATAATTTGCTAAAAGAGAAGTTCATAAGCCATTATTGAGATGGCTTGGGGAAATCCACTGCTTATTCCTAGGATAAGCAGCAGAAAATCTGTTTTACTTCTTGAGACCTGGGTTGGCCACTGGGCTTGATGGACCTTTGGTCTGTCCCGGTACTGCAATTCTTATGTTCTTACCATTTTCATTGCCCTTCTCTGTACCTTTTCTAATTCTGCTACATCTTTTTTGCAGATGCAACAACCAGAATTGCATACAGTATTCGAGGTGCGGCCGTACCACAGAGGGATCCAAGGGCATTATAACATTCTCTTTGCTTTCTTCACAGCCATCACACATTGAGCTGAGGGTTTCAACATATCCTCAGCGATGGCACCTAGATCCTTTTCCTTTTCCAGCATCACATGGCTATAGTTCAGGTTCCTCTTTCCCACATGCATCACTTTCCACTTGCTCACCTTAAACACCATCTGCCATTTTGACACCCAATCTCCCAGTCTCCCAAGGTCCTCTTGCAATTTTTCACAATCCTTTTGCGATTTAACTTTGCATCATCAGCAAATTTCATGATCTTACTAGGTATTCCCATGTGTAGATCATTGATCAATATGTTAAAAAGTAGCATCCCAGCACAACCCCTGGGGAACCCCACTATTTACCCCTCTTCATTGATAATTTTCCTGCTCTCTCTTTTCTGTCTTTTAGCTGGTTCTGAATCTAGTTCTTGTCCCTAGAGAATTCGCAGCCATTTCAGTGCTGGGGATTATCCTATGGAATACTTTAAGGACAACTGAGATTAATGAATAATATTCAGCATTTTAAGAAACTTTTAAAAACAACTGTTTGTAGAAGGGTTTTTTTAAGATAATGTATATTGAAATTGATGAGTTATTTGTGGCCCTTTAAGGAAACTTCTACAGATAAAAATTATTTTGGTTGTAGTAGATTTTTTTTTTAGATGAAGTATTTGTTTTAGAACGGATGTTTTTAATAGTAATTTTAATTAATTATTTATTCTTTGTTAACCGCTTAGGATTTAAGTGGGATATAAAGTTGTTAAATAAAATAAAGAAATAATCGGACATTACTTCCTATCTATGACTTCCTAATTGCCTCAGAAGTGGTTTACGAGGTACTTTGTCAACATTTTCAGGCTCTCTTTCCCTCCCCCCAATCTACTCCTATTATTAAATATTTCTATAGGGCAGCACTGCAAGAGTTGGTCCCTGCTTGAAAGAGCTTACAATCTAATTATGACAGACACACAGGACTCCAGCAAGGGTCGATGTATATTTTCAATCCATCACGGCAGGATTCAGACTTGTGATGTGCTTGGAGCAGGGAAGCCAAATCCGATTCCCCCCCCCCCCCCTGCAGCCAAATGCAGCTCCTCCCGCTTCTTGCAGGGGTCTCGGAACTGCTGCTGCTGCCACCACTGGGGGACACTTAGGTGTTGCAGAGGAGAATGCAAGTCGCTTGCAAGGCACACTTGCTGGAGCTTCAGGGGCAGAAGCAGCAGACGAAGGTAGGGAGGCGACGGGAGAGGGAGGGAAGGCAAGGGGGCACAAAGGGGCAGCGCTCTCCTCTGGGAAAGAAAGCTCTTTGTCAAATGAGCTGCAGAACAGAGGTGGGCTCAGGTGGAGCAGCGGCAGCAAGGTGGCAGAGCACCTGCCCACCCCGACTGAAGAGGAAAGGGCTAAAGTTTGGCATGAGCCAGGCTAGGGCACTGATTCCATTTCAGGCTTCACAGCTGTCCCCAGGGCTGCCACTGCTGTTACCATGGTGAGAAGCTGCTAATGCAGCTGTTTGCTGCTGTTGCTATTTAAGGAAATGCTCTGCCTCTATGGCACAGCTGCATTATTTGGCGAAGCGACCTGTGCCATTGACAGTCAGGCAACTAGGGTAACCCACAGTCTTTTCCCATCAAAGGGGGGGAGGGGCTGTGAGCATCATTTGTACAGGATGTCTGGAGAGGCACCTTAATCCCCTCCTGTTGCTCTCCTTCACACACACACAGCCGGTCTCAGAGAGAGAGTGTCAGAACGAACGCACTCACATGCGCCCAGAGAGAGAGAGAGTCACAAAGCACCATCCCTGGGTGTCAGAGTCAAAACCAATATTTGCAATGGAAGGGCGGTGGATGCCTGGAATTCCCTCCCAAAACAGATGTGGGATACACCGCTCTGTCTCTTAAGCAGGTCTAAGCAGTGACCCAAAGAGGAAAATTCAAAAACACACAGAGCAATTACTGTATATCCTTAAACATTATAGGCTGGATCCCAAAGACTTGTTGGAAAATATGGGTTTTCAGTAAGACTAAATTTTTAAGAACAGCCTTACTGGGTCAGACCAATGGTCCATCAAGTCCAGTAGCCCATTCTCACAGTGGTCAATCCAGATCCCTAGTACCTGGCCGAAACCCAAAGGGGTAGCAACATTCCATATAGAATCTGAAAGAATAGCAAGATTCTGGAATCCCAGAGAGTAACAAGATTCTAGAATCCCAAAGAGTAGCAAAATTCCATGCTACCGATCCAAGGCAAGCAGTGGCTTCCCCCATGTCCTCCTCAATAACAGACTATGGACTTTTCCTCCAGGAACTTGTCCAAACCTTTCTTAAAACCAGCTACGCTATCCGCTCTTACCACAACCTCTGGCGATGTGTTCCAGAGCTTAACTATTCTCTGAGTGAAAAAAACTGTCCTCCTATTGGTTTTAAAAGTATTTCCCTGTAACTTCATCGACTGTCCCCTAGTCTTTGCAATTTTTGACGGAGTAAAAAATCAATCCACTTGTACCCATTCTACTCCACTCAGGATTTTGTAGGCTTCAATCCTATCTCCCCTCAGCCGTCTCTTTTCCAAGCTGAAGAGTCTTTTCCTCATACGAGAGGAGTTCCATCCCCTTTATCAACTTGGTTGCTCTTCTTTGAACCTTTTCTAGTGCCACTATATCTTTCTTGAGATAAGGAGAACAGAATTGAACGCAATACTCCAGATGAGGTTGCACCGTGGAGCGATACAGGGGCATTATAATATTCTTAGTCTTGTTAACCATCCCTTTTTTAATATTTCCCAGCATTCTGTTTGCTTTTTTGGCTGCCGCCTCACATTGGGCAGAAGGTTTCATCATATTGTCTACAACGACACGCAGATCCTTTTCTTGGGCGCTAACCTGTCTTTATCTACTAAGTCTATTCCCTTCATTATCTTGAATGTTTCGATCATGTCCCCTCTTTTCAAGGGAGAAGAGGCCCAGTTTCTCTAATCTCTCACTGTACGGCAACTCCTCCAGCCCCTTAACCATTTTAGTCGCTCTTTTCTGGACCCTTTTGAGAAGTACAATGTCCTTTTTCATGTACGGCGACCAGTGCTGGACGCAGTATTCCAGGTGAGGGTGTACCATGGCTCAGTACAGTGGCATGATAACCTTCTCCAATCTGTTCGTGTCCCAGGTGTATAAGGTCCTTCATTAGGTTAACTTTGTACATGATTTCCCTATATGTTGTTTATATATATATATATATTTTTTTTTTTTAGTAACATTAGATTCTCAGTTGCCTGGCTATACCTGCCATTATAACTGTCAAGCTGAGAAACCAGAAGTTCATGAATGAGTATCTGGATTTTTGAAAGTTTGAGAAAGTTGCATAGGTAATGTAATATATGCAGCAAAAAATGGTGAAGGAATTCAAAAACATTTATGCATGGAAAGAAATGATCCTGAAGTAAAAGAAGCACTCAGATTGGACTGAGAACGATGCACCCATGCCAGAAACGGTACACCAATGTGATGTGAAGCAAAACTTACAGAAATCCTGGCAAACCTGGAAGATATGCAGAAATCAAAAGCTAAAGAAGAGGAAATCGCTGGGACCAAATGGTAAACACCCCAGAGTACGGAACAAACGCAGAAAGGAAATTACAGAATGACTGTGTGGAATCTGAAATCAGCTATGGTTGGAGGCTAGTGAATATAAGAATTCCATGAGTGATCCAAGAAGCCTAATATCAGTGCCAGGCAATATGGTAGAAAGAGCTAAATGACTAAACACCAAGACATTTAGCCAAGGGAAGTCTTAGGTGAGACAGTTGGTATGGTATACCTGGATTTTGAGAAATGTTTTACTAACTTCCTCATGCAACACTCCTGAGGAAATTAAAAACCACTGGGATATGAAGCAGCTGCTTCAAAGAGAGAGTAGGGGTAAATGGTCAGTTCTCTCAGTGAAGGAAGACGAATGGTGGCATGCCACAGGGACCCTGCACTGGGACTCATGGTTTTCTTTAACATATTATAAGTGGCCTGGAAAGGGACATGACAAATGAGGTGATCCAATTTGAGAATGACAAAAAGTTATTCAAAGTTCTTAAATGACCTGTGAATTGTGAGAATTTGCAGAAAAAGATTAGAAGAGAAATTGGATGCACATGGGAAAAATAACCCAAATTCTGTTAGGTTCTGCATTAGGAAAGGATCACGAACAGATCGGAGAGAGTTATCATGCACTGTACCGGGACATGGTGCGCCCTCACCTGGAATACTGCGTCCAACACTGGACGCCATGAAGAAGGACACGGTACTACTCGAAAGGGTCCAGAGAAGAGCGACTAAAATGGTTAAGGGGCTGGAGGAGTTGCCATACAGTGAGAGATTAGAGAAACTGGGCCTCTTCTCCCTTGAAAAGAGGAGACTGAGAGGGGACTTGATTGAAACGTTCAAAATACTGAAGGGAATAGACTTAGTAGATAAAGAAATGTTGTTCACCCTCTCCAAGGTAGGGAGAACGAGAGGACACTCTCTAAAGTTAAAAGGGGATAGATTCTGTACAAACGTAAGGAAGTCCTTCTTCACCCAGAGAGTGGTAGAAAACTGGAACGCTCTTCTGGAGTCTGTTATAGGGGAAAACACACTTCAAGGTTTCAAAACAAAGTTGGACAAGTCTTGCAAAACTGGAATATACGCAGGTGAGGCTGGACTCATTTAGAGCATCGGTCTTTGACCTGAGGGCTGCCGCGTGAGCAGACTGCTGGGCGGGATGGACCACTGGTCTGACCCAGCAGTGCAACTCTTAGGTTCTTAGGTGTTATTGTGGACAATAGATTGAAACCATCTGCTCACTGTGCGGCAAACGGAATGTTAGGAAAGGAATCGATAATAAGACCAAGAATCGGTGGCGTAGCGAGGGTAGGAGGCACCTGGGGTGGTGATGCCCTCCCCGCTCCTTCCCTGCCCTCCTCTCTTTAAAGCTTCTTTAGCCTGCTGTTCATACCGGCGTTAGCTTTCCTTCTGACGTCACTTCCTGGCCCCATGACCCGGAAGTGATTTCAGAGGGGAGCCAGGCCAGAGAAGTTGCTCGCGCTGGTGAAGATTTCAAGAGGTTCTGGGGAAAGGGAGGGTGCAAGTGTGGCAAGGGGGGGGGCAGAGAGGTACCAGCGCCCCACCAGGACAGCACCTTGGGCCACTGCCTCTGATGCAACTTTTCCTTGAGAATTGGGTGCAATTCTGGTCACCACACGCAAGAAACGAAACAGCAGAAATAGAAAAAGCACAGTGAGAAAAGGATAGGAGGGTTGGAGACAGCTGAAGAGAGGGTGGCGCAGTGGTTAGAGCTCCAGCCTCTGCCCCCTGAGGTTGAGGGTTCAAACCCAAGCTGCTCCTTGAGACCCTGGGCCGGTCACTTAATCCCCCTATTGCCCCAGGTACTTTAGATAGATTGTGAGCCTGCTGGAACAGACAGGGAAAAAGGCTTGAGTGAGAACAGGATAGAAAACTGAAGAACTAAATATGAAAAGCTCCTACAAATCCTGTGAACAGAAATCAATATCTTTGAGTCTTCAGGATTAACTACATGAAGCTAAGTGACTCATTCCCTCCTTGTCCCAAAATCTATCATTGCTATTAACCCCGAAAATATGTACCCCATGAATTCCAAACTCTTTGGCTAATGTATGAGTCCCCCAAAAAATAAAATAAATTGCTTCAATGACTGAAAGTCCATCAAGCCCAGTATTCTGCTTCCAATATTGATCAAATCCAGGTCACAAGTGCCTGGCAAGATCCCAGGAATAAGGAACGGATTTTGGCCAAGTCCATCTTAATAATAGGGAACTTGTCCAAACCTTTGTTCCAAATATATACAAGCAATGAGATCACAAATTTACAAGAATTTCACTCTCGTTCAAAGGTGACGAAGAGGAAACC
Source organism: Geotrypetes seraphini (assembly GCF_902459505.1). Classification (NCBI taxonomy): domain Eukaryota; kingdom Metazoa; phylum Chordata; class Amphibia; order Gymnophiona; family Dermophiidae; genus Geotrypetes; species Geotrypetes seraphini. The sequence goes on along the minus strand of NC_047087.1, from coordinate 6,067,252 downwards.
TCAGCCTTCCTCTCCCTTCCCCCACCCACCCCTCCCTCCCTCTATAGGAACTAAAACCAGACTTTGCAAATGGAAGGACTATGGGTTCCTTTGACACGCGGAATAGCACATGCTAGACGCTAACACCAGAATTGAGCTGGCATTAGTTTTAGCCACGCAGCGCGGGTTCAGCAGCTTAGTAAAAGGCGTCTTCTAGTGTATTCCAGAAAGGTTCCCAAATGTTTGTAAATTGCTTTCCTGCTTTTGAATCCAGGTCAATAAAGTCATCCGAACCTTTTTAAAACCCTGCATTCATTTATTTTCTTTTATATCATGTCCTTCCAGGGGAGCTCAGAACGGGTTAGAAGTTTACGCACATATTAAAGTGTTTTTATACAAGGTGTTGGCAAGCCTGACATGTCAGGACTTTGTCTGACAGGGATGGCAAAACACAACATAAATAAATAAATGCCAGGTTATATTAACATATTTATATACAACCTAAGATCTAGGTGGTTTCCAATATCAAAACATTCATAAAATACATAAAATCAGCAGACACAAACAACATTCATTTTGTATGTATATATGGTTTTAAGAAAGGTTTGGACAAATTCCTGGAGGAAAAGTCCATAGTCTGTTATTGAGAAAGACATGAGGGATCGTTAGCATGGAATGTTGCTACTCTTTGGGATTCTAGAATCTTTCCTGTCCGGGATTCCGGAATGTTGCTATTCTTTGAGATTCTGTATGGAATGTTGCTCCTATTTGGGGTTCCGGAATCTTGCTAATCTATGAGATTCTGGAATGTTGCTACTCCTTGGGTTCTGGCCAGGCACTAGGGACTTGGATTGGCCACTGTGAGAATGGGCTACTGGGCTCGATGGACCATTGGTTTGACCCAGTATGTCGATTCTTATGTTCTTATATATCTAAGGCAACGTGGGTCTGATGTCTACAGCTTACATAGAAGCATCAAGAAACAGTTGGGTCTTGAAATGTTTCTTAAAAGGAGCAAATTCTGTGCACAATCTCAAATGTCCAGGCAGTTTGTTCCACAGGTGTACCCCAGCGATACACAACACTTTCAATTATGAGGTCGTTACTCGAGAGGGTTCAGAGAAGAGCGACACGTCTAATAAAAGGGATAGAAAACCTTTCATACGCTGAGAGATTAGAAAAACTGGGACTCTTTTCCCTGGAGAAGAGGAGACTTAGAGGGGATATGATAGAGACTTACAAGATCATGAAGGGCATAGAGAGAGTAGGGAGGGACAGATTCTTCAAATTTTCGAATAATAAAAGAACAAGAGGGCACTCGGAAAAGTTGAAAGGGGACAAATTCAGAACGAATGCTAGGAAGTTCTTCTTTACCCAACGTGTGGTAGACACCTGGAATGCGCTTCAAGAGGACGTAATAGGGCAGAGTACGGTACTGGGGTTCAAGAAAGGATTGGACAATTTCCTGTTGGAAAAGGGGATAGAGGGGTATAGATAGAGGATTACATTCCAGGTCCTGGACCTGTTGGGCCACCGCGTGTGCGGACTGCTGGGCACGATGGACCTCTGGTCTGACCCAGCGGAGGCACTGCTTATGTTCTTATGTTCATATGTTCTTAGGTCACATATCGTAGTCCCATTTCCGTAACTGCTGTTAATTTCATTCCTCCCTCTGATCTCAGGTTTATAGATCTCCCCTAGCGCATCAAAGACGACCTAACCAAAACCTGGTGGACTCATGAGGACTTTGTACCTCTGTATGGTGAGACATCGCATGATAAACGGTGTATTACGAGCGTGGGTAATGTAGCTTGGCCAACCTAGTATACAAAACACGGCACGGCAAAAGGGTGACATGAGAGTATGGTATGCTACAAGGTAGAACCTAGACATGGGATGGCAAACGCTGAGTAGTGGGCATTGCGTGGGAATGTAGCCCAGTCGACATCGTGTGGCGTTTGCATGAAAGGTAGAATGTAGAAGAATATAGCAGAGGGAGAGAGAAAGGGGACAGTAGGATAATATGTGGGAAGCATTGTCTAACAAAGCGTGGTGTGGACGGACCTAACTCTGGGATCTTGCACAGTGGAGGTGACTTGATAGGGGAGCACATTATATGATGGGCAGTATCAAGTGCAGGAGTTCACGGTATGGTGGGCAAAGCACATCAGCGTTTGGGACTCGTGACAGCGAAGGGCTGGTTCTCTTCTTTGTAAGGTTTGGGGATTTGTGTAGGTGCATTTACCGTATTCTCTTGCAATGAATTGCAGAGTTTAATTACACGTTGAGTGAAGAAATATTTTCTCTGATTTGTTTTAAATCTCCTACTTAGCAGCTTTATCGCATGTCCCCTAGTCCTAGTATTTTTTGAAAGTGTAAACAAACAATTCACATCTACCCTTTCCATTCTGCTCAGTATTTTATAAACCTAAGGTACATTAGCTAGATTGTGATGAGGAAAATTTGGATATCAGCTATGGATCTGCGTTTGCCATAATGTATGATGACTCGGGATACAGGACAGTCTGCACACGATGGGTTCCCAAACAGCTTCCTGATCTGTACAAGCAACAGCAGCGTGTGGAGGTTAAGAACATAAGTGCCATTTCCGGAACAGACTCTAGGCGGAGGCCCCACCAGGCATAGTTTTAGTCCCCATATCCCTCTATGCCTCTCGTAAGGAGATGTGCATCTAGTTTGCTTTTAAATCCTAGAACGGTGGATTCCGCAATAACCTCCTCTGGGAGAGCATTCCAGGTGTCCACCACTCGTTGCATGAAGCAGAACTTCCTGATATTTGTCCTGGACTTGTCCCCCCTTAGCTTCAGTCCATGTCCTCTTGTCCGTGTCATATTGGATGTTGTAAATAATTTTTTTTCCTGCTCTATTTTGTCGATTCCTTTCAGTATTTTGAAAGTTTCGATCATATCCCCTCACAGTCTCCTTTTCTCAAGGGAGAACAATCCCAGTCTCTTAAGTTGTTCCTCGTATTCCAAGTTCTCCATGCCCTGTATTAACTTCATTGCTCGTTTCTGCACCATCTCCAGCAGTTTTATATCCTTCTATAGGTTGGGAGACCAAAGTTGGACGCAGTATTCCAAGTGTGGTCTGACCATTGCCCTATAAAGCGGCATTATTACTTTCTCCGATCTACTCGTGATTTCCTTCTTTATCATGCCTAGCATTCTGTTTGCATTCTTCGCTGCCACCGTGCATTGTGCCGACGGCTTCAGGTTCCTATCGATTAATACTTCCAGGTCCTTTTCCTGTTCAGATTTTCCCAGACATACTATACTTGTGTTCCGCATTTTTTCTGCCTAAGTGCATCACTTTGCATTATTGCACATTAAACTTCATCTGCCATTTATCTGCCCATTTCTCCAATCGGCTCAAGTCGCTCTGGAGTCCCTCACTGTCCTTCTGCGAGTTGATTGCCCAGCATAGCTTTGTGTCATCTACAAACTTGATGATCTCACTGGATGTTCCTTCTTCCAGGTCATTGATGAAAATATTAAATAAGATGGGCCCAAGTAACGAGCCCTGGGGCAAACCGCTAGTCACTTTCTCCCAGTCTGAGAACTTCTCATTTATGCCCACTCTCTGCCTTCTGTTCTCCAGCCATTTGCCTATCCATCTTAGTATATCTCCTTCTATTCCATGGCCCTGCAGTTTCCTGAGGAGTCTTACATGTGGAACTTTGTCGAACGCCTTCTGAAAATCCAAGTATATAATATCCACCGGTTCTCCATTATCAATTTGTCTGTTCACGGTCTCAAAAAATTGAAGTAGGTTCGTCAAAATGACTTCCCTTTCCTGAATCCATGTTGGCTGGCTCTCATCAGGTCGTGATCTAGTGACGAGACATGGGTGCATCATTGTGACCTGGAGAGCAAAAGACAAAGAATGATGACGTGAAGGAAGTGGTGTTCATCTGGCTTCGGGGACTATGTTCAATTGCTCACACGTACTTCTATAAAAGGCGTCAAATGTATTTTGCCTTTACTTTTTTATTTACTCTCAAATATCTTTAATTTGCAGCCACATAACAGCAGTTTCATTCAAATATCTCCTTTTCTAGTTGGGCCACAAGACAGCAGGTGAGAAACCTCTGACGATACAGCACGGATGGCCCAGCAGAGCCAAGTAGAAAAGGAAACACATGAGATTGTTTCAACTCAGACAGCAAAAAGGTCACTTCTGTCTTTGCTGTTTATCAGAGGAAGTGACCTAGTGACCTTCTTCAATAACCCTTAATCCAAGCTTCCTACTGTATACAGATCCCATTGGACCAGGCGAGTAGCTAATCGAACACTCCCTGGCAGTCGGCCAGAGCATTACAGACGGACACTGGCTTTTGGTAAATGAGAAATAATTGTACACAAGAAGGATGATTAAAACAGCCGGAGCCTCAGTTGTGCACTGTCTGCCCTGAAAATCCTAGTGGCAGATTCCTTTGGATGAAAACAGGTCATGTTTGGGATTTCCTATCCATTGAGATGGAAAATGACACAATCTGTTCTTAGATTTATAAATAGCATCCCATGTCAGGATGAGAGAGGTGGAAACAGGCATGGGAGAGGTGCGAAGGTGAAGGAATAGTGAGGCTGGCTGTCAGTCTGTAGGCGAGCTCTTCCCATGGCCTGTATGCGCTGCCCTGTGCCCAGGGTGGAAATATGAGCACTGATGCCTGTAACACTAACTTCTTTAGTAACTCAGAACATAGTGATAAAAAGAAGGCCTTATTAATCCATCCAGGCTGTCTACCTACATACTCAACCCAACAGCTAGCTTCTCCCTCTGTCTCACTGCCCTCCATACTAGTCAGAATCTGTTACAATCCACCTCCAGAGGCTATATAAGGCCAACCCCAAAGTCCAACAGCCGAGTACCCTTCTACGTCTAACTATCAAGCTTTCTAATCCCCACCCCACCCCCAGACACCACGTTCTCACCATGCCTCTCCATGCAATTACCCTGTTCCTGTCACACTAAACTGGTTCCACTCCTCTGCTTCATCTTCTTCTCCTCCTGCTTTTCTCTTCATAATTAGTGCAGGCAGGGACGTGACTTCAGCTAAGGACCCTCTTCTTCTGGAGTACATGAAGCTCACCATCTCCCCCTAAGAAATAGCCAGAAGCACTGGAGGTTTTTAGTACACAGAGCTGAGGAAACAACGTCAAAATTCCTCAGTTTAGTCAAGCCTGGGGGGCTTTTCCTTCTGCTATTTTGGCATGTTCAGTCAGAGGTTTTTGTTTTTTTTTCATAAAGCGAAATGGGAAATGAGACAAATCTCTACCTACCCTACCTGAATGTAACTTGCTTTGAGCTCCTACTGAAATAGGCGTGAGCTAAATGCAAATCCCTTCCCTGCCCTTCAGGACAGTATATCTATACCACGGAGGTTTTGTTTTCTGTCATTCATAACAGGAAGCACAGGAGTGGCGTTTTCTTCTCTGGCGTGGAAGCTAGGCAGGATAGCTACCAGCCTAGTGCGATATAATTCTGAGGGTCAACACAAGAAATAAATCAGTGTGAGTGCCAGCCTTCTGCTGATTGCTACCAAACTTAGGGGCAGCTGCCCTCCCCTCAATCTCCCTTTCCCACCCTAGATGCAAAATTGCAGCAACCATGATCAATCTGAAAAGATGCATGGAGCTTACCTTCATTACCTGTGTGCTGAAAACTATGCCAGTCCCACCCCTTTCTAGGAAGATTCCCTCGATCTATGGAGACGGGTGACTGGGCTAAAGGCAGACCCCAAGCATCTTTTCCATGTTATCATGGTTCCTGAAGGTGGACCCAGGGAGCCGCAGGAGGGTAGCAAAGGGAGACACTGGACTTTGGGGTGGATGGAAGAGTTGTAGGAAACTTGATGGTGACATGGGATGGGGAAGATGTTGGCCTAGGGGGCCTGGAGAGGGTAGAAGGGAATAGGGGAGATGCTGGACACTGAAACCATCACTGGAAGGCAGGAGCCCTAGAAAAGAGATTCACTTGCTAATTTGGCCTTTGCCAGTCCACAAACCCCTTCCGTGCTGGAAATATGAGCCCATTCCTGCTTTTAAACTGAGCCCAATGTAATCAGATCACAAGTAGTATAACAAAGTTGCTCACTCCAAGCACAGGTTTGAGACCTCTAGTTAATCATTGAAGAATTTCATCACCCTCATGAATCCAGCGTCCTGGCATAGCAAGTTCTTCCTCATAACATGAAAGACCCAGGATTGGAGCCTGCTGGAGTGCTGGACAAGTGCAGGGCGATGATGGACTTCTTTGTAATAAGAGCAGAGGGTGGCGTCTATTCACATCAATATTATGCAATACACCCCAGGATGATGGCATCTGGGTGATGTGTCATTTCTTCTTCATCCTGCCTTTAACTTGACCGACTTTCCGAGCTGAGCATAATTTTCTCGAAACACACCCAGTCATTATTTAGTGAGCAGTTCAGTTCCCAAAGGCTTTTCCTCTGGGACCAAAGCTCTACAGCTCAGCACTTTCTGGGTTCTTTTACAACCCTGACCACAACTATCAGAGTCTGTGTCTCCAAATTACCTACCATTTGAGTCTGGCCATGAGCCAAAGGCGTACAGCCCCGTGACCTCAGGACACACCGGATTTGATAAAGAGCAGATCTGTGATTTCCTAGTATAAAGGAGATTTATTCATGGGGAAAAGAAAGGGTTAAAAATCAGGTAGATTGGCCACTGGGTTAGGTGGACCCAGTAGCCACTCAGAGTGTTCCAGGTGAGGAACAACATTTGAACAAACCTAGTTATAGAACACAAAGATAATCATAGTTAAAATGGGTTATTATTATACCACTAACTCTTCTTCTTATTGCGCAGGTAGATAACGTCCCCCTTAATTAAAGGAAAAAGGAAATGAAAATCACCGCCCGGTGTAATAAAGTGAGCCCAGTATAGGACAATCAGACCGTTGTGACATCACCAATGAGGTTGGCTCTTATTGGTGGAATGAGGCATTATGACATCACAATCTCAGCTCTGCTTCCCAGAGGCAGCTATTTTAATTTATTTCAAGACATTTATATCCTGCATATCACCAGAATCTATGTGGGTTACAATTAACATACAAAAACATGAAAAGAACCCCAAGAACCTTTCTAGGCAGACTTGATGGCTTATATTGGTCTGGAACACGATACCAGAGGATGTGGTAAGAACAGATAGCATAGCTAGTTTTAAGAAAGGTTTGGACAAGTTCCTGGAGGAAAAGTCCATAGTCTGTTATTGAGAAAGACAAGGGTGAATCCACTGCTTGCCTTGGATCGGTAGCATGGAATGTTGCTACTCTTTGGGATTCTAGAATCTTGTTACTCTCTGGGATTCCGGAATCTTGCTATTCTTTGAGATTCTGTATGGAATGTTGCTACTCTTTGGGATTCTAGAATCTTGCTATTCTTTGAGATTCTGGATGGAATGTTGCTACTCTGGGGATTCCGGAATCTTGTTACTCTCTGGGATTCCGGAATCTTGCTATTCTTTGAGATTCTGTATGGAATGTTGCTACTCTTTGGGATTCTAGAATCTTGCTATTCTTTGAGATTCTGGATGGAATGTTGCTACTCTGGGGATTCCGGAATCTTGTTACTCTCTGGGATTCCGGAATCTTGCTATTCTTTGAGATTCTGGATGGAATGTTGCTACTCCTTGGGTTTTGGCCAGGTACTAGGGACCTGGATTGGCCACCAGGCAAACAGGCTACTGGACCTGATGGACCATTGGTCTGACCCAGTAAGGCTATTCTTATGTTTTTATGTCATTTGCTCTGTTAGTTTGGCAAATGGAGTAGGACTGGGTTAGGGGGTGCTGTTACTCTCCCCCTGCTTCCAAATTTCTGCCCTGCTGGAAAGAGTCATGTCCAAGTCTAGGTCCAGAGTCCAGGCAAGGAAGTCTGGGCTATCCCCTTCCCCTGTCCAAGCCACATCATGGCATCCACGGATCTCTTTATTTTGTTGCTCAAACGGAGCGTTTTTGAACTTTGGGGCCAGGGATCCCCCTTCTGGAAAGTTCCTCCCGCTGAGTCCCAGGAGCAGTGCCCTCCCTCCTGCCAGGCTGGGCGTGGGTGCTCCCCCTGCCCGTGAAGGTAAGGGCGGCTCTCCCCGCCTCTTCTCCTGCAGCCCAGCCCAGCCCTAGAAAAGCAGCTAGCCCTCCCTCCCTCCTCCTTAGCCCGAGATGGGGAAGGAAGCGTGAGTGGAGAGCACGGAGGCAGCGGCACAGTGAGTACCCCCGGGGGAGACTCGTTTCCAGCCCCCGATCGCAGCCAGAGGGGCTTAATTAGCACTCCGAACCTGACCGTCGCAGGGATGAAGGGGGTCTGCGGTGGAACGACGCCCAGCTCCCTTATCTGGCTACTGCGAATTAGATCCCTTGGTTTGTGTCCCATTTGTGGTGATGGGCTGGGGAGGACATCAGTGGGATCTCCACTGACTTGGACCAGGAGGACGTTAGTGGCAGACTTGAAGGTTGGACATATCAAAGAAGAGACAATTGAATTATGTATTTGTAGTGGATGGACCGTTGGGGTCTTTATTTGCCCTCATGTACTATGTGATCCTGTCTGCCTCTTTCCCTCACTCTCCTATACCACATCTGAATAAATCCATGCCACAACAATAGCAGCACCCCAAAACTTCCTCTTCCCATCCCCCCCACCCCCCGCACACTCATTAGCACCATTTCATCCCAGCAAATCTGGCTCTTAGTCCAAAACGCAGAATCTCTTTGGCTTGGTTGAAGCAGTTCCTAAAGATCTTTCGCCTCAAATCGCAGGGACCCTTCTCATGTGAAATTACAAAAATAATAAGTAAAAAATCTACTGCTAAGATCTTAAATCAAACCCACAGGAAGCCAAAAGCCATCTCATAACCTCTACTTTACATAGTAACATAGTCAATGATGGCAGAACGGTCCATCCAGTCTGCCCATAAGTTATACTCATTAAAAAATACATGATTCGATGAACTTGTCTCTTCTTTGATATTTCTGGGTCATAGACTGTAAAGTCCACCTGGTATTGCCCTGGGTTCCAAATGCTGAAGTTGCCGTCCAAGCCCACTCCAGCCTATCCAACCGTCCCGTTGTTTGCAGGACATCTACCGTAAAGTCTGGCCAGTAACATCCTCCTGTTCCAAGTTAGTGGAGTTCCCGTTGATGCCCACCCCAGCCCATCCTACACGGAATCACCATTTATGGGACACAGACCGTGCAAGTCTGACTAATACCGGCCTTAGTTCTTTAATTTACATCCTTCATTTTCTAATTAGAGATCCTCTATTTTTATCCCTCGCTTTTTTAAATTCCATCACCATTTTCCTCTCCACCACTTCCCTCGAGAGGGCATTCCAAGCATCTACCACCCTCTCCGTGAATAAGAATTTCCTAACATTGTTTCTAAATCTACCTACCTGTAACTTCAAATTATGCTCTCTAGTTTTATCATTTGGGTCCAGACACCTAAGGCAATATTAGGTGTCCAATCAGAGCCTTAGATTCCTCCCTAGCACATCCCAGGATGCACCAGAGAGGGGAAGGCCTGTTTGAAGAGGTGGGACTGTTGACCAGAGGTAGGAGGCATCCCTCCAGCCGGTCTTTGTTAACAAAGTAAGGGGCGGGGGTGTTGGAGGCAAGGGGAGGGGGGTCATTGGGGGTACGATGGTGGCAGCAGGAGGGAGTAGGCAATTCCTCCTGCTGCCAGGGGGGGGTTGCTTGATAGTGGCAACATTTTGTGATAGGTCTGAGCTGTTTAGCCTTACTTTCCTGTCAATACCTGAGCCAATCAGCGCTCAGGCACTGACCAAAAAGTAAGACTAGGACAGCTCAGACCTCACAAATGTAGGACAGCAAGGTTAGGGAATCACCTAGAGTGGAGTGCTTGTTTAAATATTAATGAGCTAATATTAATGGCCTAAATATTATTGGCACTAATGATACTGCCAGGTACACCAGGGAGAGAAGGTGAAGCAGTCATGTGTGCAGGTGGTATCCTCGGTCAGGTCAGAGAAGCACGCATCCTGGAGATGAACGCATGGCTAAGTGGATGGTGTTGTCGAGAGCATTTTGGCTTCCTGGACCAAGGGATAATTTTCCAAGGAATGATATCCATCTATCAAAGCAGGCTGGAAAATCTGCTGAAGAAGGCTTTAAACTAGAAGTGATGGGTCAGAGTGATCAAGCCCTCAGGTAAGTAAACCATTGAATACCTCAACATGGAAGGGAAAAGGGGGAAATGTCTGGAAACCAGGAGGTAAAAAAGGGGTGAAATGGGAAAGAGCTTCTTAAAAGCGGTTCGAGATTATTACTCTGGCCCGGAAGGGAATTGAGACGTGTCTTTATTTTTTCATGGCTGGAAGGTCTTGAATTTGTCCATGGATTCTTCATATCTGATGGTAGAGCATTCCATAGGGAAGAGGCTGAATGGGGATGGGATATTGAGTAAAATCATAGGACACGTGATGGGGCTTAGGGAACAAGGAATAAGGTTCTGGCTGTGATGGTAGAGGCCGAGTTGGATATAGTGGCCATCACAGAGAACCATGACTGGGTAGGAAGAAAAGGAGGAGGAGTAGCGTTATAAGTTAACGAACATATTAAAGCCACACAACTGCAGGATCTGCAGGGCAAGGAAGAGGCACCATGGATCAATTTGGAAAGAGGAAATGGTGAATGTGTTTACATTGGTGTGGTACACAGACTTCCTTCACAGACGGAAGAAGTAGATAGAGATTTAATAGTAGACATTCGAATATATCTAAAAAAGGGGAAGTCTTGCTAATAGGTGATTTTAACATGCCGGATGATGATTGGGGTATCCCTATTGTGGGGTCTTCTAGAAGTAGGGAGATTCTGGATCTCTCCAAGGAGAACTGTTCCAGCAGTTGGTAATGGAACCCACACGAGATGGGTTCATACTGGACTTAGTGCTTACAAACGGAGAATGTGTTTCTGATGTTGTCATCTGGCATCCAGTGATCACTGCATGGTTCGGTTTAATATTAAGATGGATATAGTGAGGGCTAATTCAAAAGCAAAGGTTCTAGACTTTAAAAAAAAACAACTAACTTTGTTCGGATGGGGGTTTATGTCAAGGAATTATTGTCTGGAAGGAGTGGAAAAGCTGTGGGCAAAACTGAAAGGAGTGATTGTAAGGTCGACAAACCTTTTTGTGAGGCAAGTAAGTAAAAGTAAGAGGAAAAGAAGGCCAAAGTAATAGCTGAGAAGGTAAGAAATAAGAGGTTAGCTTTCATAAAGAGGAAGATTGGCAAAAATATGTGGAAAAGTTAAGAGAGGCAGGTTGAGTAGTCAGGAAAGCAAAGATACAAATGGAAGAAAAAATAGCTGACATGGTAAAACGGGGAGACAAGACATTTTGTAGATATTTTAGTGATAGGAAGAAGTGCAAAAGTGGCATTGTGAGACTCAAAGGTGATGGGGAGAAATATGTAGAAGCTGATAAAGAAAAGGCCAAATTGCTTAACAGATATTTCTGTTCTGAGCGGGACCCAGAGGACCAACGTGAGTAGGGATGGAGGAGTAATAGACCCTGATCGATTTTCAGAGGATTGTGTTCGTGAGGAGCTAGTTAAATTAAAGCTAGATAAAGCAATGGGGTCGGATGGTGTACATCCGAGGGTGATGAAGGAACTTAGGGAAGTTCTGATGGCTTCGCTGACTGACCTTTTCAATGAGTTTCTAGAGTCAGGAGTGGTACCGGAGGTACTGGAGAAGGGCAGATGTGGTCCCTCTCCTCAAAAGTGGAAGTAAGGAAGAAGTAGGGAATTACATGCCAGTAAGTTTGACTATTGTAGTAAGTAAATTAATGGAAATGCTTTTAAATCAGAGAATGATGAAATTTCTGGAATCTGGTGGATTACAGGACCAAAGCCAACATGGATTCACTAGAGGTAGGTCTTGTTAGACAGATCTGATCAATTTCTTTGACTGGGTGACCAGAGAATTGGATAGAGGATGTGCGCTAGATGTGGTGTATTTATATTTTAGCAAAGCCTTCGACAGTGTTCCACACAGTTGTCCAATAAATAAACTGAGCACCCTTGGGATGGGTCCGAAAGTGACGGGCTGGGTCAGGAACTGGTTGAGTGGAAGGCAACAGAGGGTAGTGATCAATGGAGATCACTCTGAGGAAAGGGATGTTACCAGTGGTGTGCCTCAAGGTTCAGTTCTTGGGCCTGTTCTTTTTAACATTTTTATAAACGATATTGCTGAAGGACTGTCAGGTAAGATTTGCCTCTTTGTGGATGATACCAAAATCTGCAATAGAGTAGACACGCCGGATGGTGTGAATAACATGAAGAAAGACCTGGTGAAGCTTGAAGAATGGTCTGAAATTTGCCAGCTAAAATTTAATGCTAAGAAATGGAAGGTCATGCATTTGGGCTGCAAAAACCAGAAGGAATGGTACAGTTTAGGAGGTGAAGAACTTCTATGCAATGCAGAAGAACGGGACTTGGGTGTGATTGTATGTGATGATCTTAAGGTGGACAAAGAGGTTGTATAGGTGACTGCAAAAGCTAGAAGGATGCTAGGGTGCATAGGGAGAGGTATGGCCAGTAGGAAAAAGGAGGTATTGATGTCTCTGTCTTAGACTCTGGTGACACCTCATTTAGAATATTGTGTACAATTCTGGAGGCCACACCTTCAAAAAGATATTAAAAGGATGGAGTCGGTCCAGAGGAAGGTTGAACAGTAATCTCCTGTGCTCTGAGAATCCCTGCTTGGCTTACCTGAGGTCACCAAGGCTGCATCAGCCCTTTTACCTGCTCTGGGTTTCTTTTTCCCATCATGTCTTCATGATCTGTTGGTTATGAAGGATTTGCAAGTGTGTTTCCACAGTGTTGGAAAGATCTAGAGCCAGGAAAGGACATGTAGCTCAGCGGCAGTGATTGAAACCATTGGAGCCAACTTGTCAAAACGATTGGGGGAGTGCTAAACCCAATGGAAATTGCCCTTCCCTGGACAAGAAAGGCTCAGAATTAGGCACCAGGAAAAATCAACAGTAAACAGTGGTGCAGGCTGCATGCCCTTTGCGGGATAATAGTGTGGATTCCCACACCCAAACTTATACCTGGTGTACAAGTTGGGCACATTACATTACATTACATTACTGGCTTATATTCCGCCTGTATCTTTCAGTTCTAAGCGGATTACATCAGAACGATAACTGGACATTTCCAGGAAGAGAAATACAAATTACAATTAAGGCGTAAGGTCTAAAGCAATTTTGATGAGTGGGTTCTAAGAGGGGGAGAGAGGGGGAAAGGAAGGGATTAGGACATTTGGGTGAATTTCTTGAATAGTAGGGTCTTGATTTCTTTGCGGAAAGCCTTGAGGTCAGTTGATGCTGTCAGTAGGTTGGTGATGGAGGGGTCCAATTTAGCTGCATGTGTTGCAAGTAAGTTGTCATACATCTTTTTGCGTTTAGTTCCTTTAAAAGGGGGGAAGGAGAAAGGGGATTGGGTTCTCCTCTGTCTGGTTGAGAGGTTCCTGTTTAGACGGTTGTTTAGGTGGGTGGGTGCCGTTCCGTTTAAGGTTTTGAATAACATACAGTATAGTTTGAATTGGATGCGGGCTTGTATTGGAAGCCAGTGTGAGTCTAGGAAGGCGTTGGTGATGTGGTCAAATTTTCCAAGGGAATAGATCATTCTGAGGGCAGTGTTCTGCACGGTCTGTAGTTGTTTTATTAGGTAAGTAGGACAAGAAAGGTAGAGGATATTGCAGTAATCCAATAGACTTAGGACTAGGTATTGAACTATGAGTCTGAATTGTTCTTTTTCAAAGAATTTTCTGATTTTGCGAAGGTTGCGCATGGTGAAGAAAGCTTTTTGTGTGATTTTGTTGATTTGCACCTGAAGAGTGCAACCTCTGTCTACTGTTACTCCAAGGAGTTTGAGAGTGGGTTGTAGGGGATATTTGGTGGTTTTTATTTCTAGCTCTGTTATAGAAGGGGTTTTGTCCTTTTCAAGCAGTAGAAATTTAGTTTTATCTGGGTTGAGCTTCAGTTTATGTTCTGTCATCCATTTTTCCACCGCTTCTAGAGTTTTTTCCAGGATGCCTGATTTGGTGGGGTCTTGTGTGTCAAAGGGGAGGAGTATGGTGATATCGTCTGCATAGCTGAATGAAGTTACTTTGAGTTTGTCTAACAGGGTACCGAGGGAGGAAATGTAAAGATTGAAGATCATGGGTGACAGTGGGGAACCTTGGGGTACTCCGCAGGGGTTGGTCCAAGGCTCCGATATAAGATCGTTTGTTTTTACTCTGTATGTTCTTGTTTTAAGGAATCCTTGAAACCAGTTGTATACTTCGCCTGAGATCCCTATTGCTTCTAATATCTGAAGAAATATGGTGTGGTCGACCAGGTCGAATGCGGCAGAGAGGTCGAGTTGAATTATCAGCATCCCTTTTCCTTTGCTAAGGTGCTGTCTGGCTATATCTAGAAGGGAAGCTAGCAGTGTCTCGGTGCTGTGGTTAGACCTGAACCCCGATTAAGTTGGGTGGAGTAGGTTGTGGTCTTCAAGGTAGTTGGTGAGGTATTTGGCAACCAGACCTTCTATTAGTTTAACATATAATGGAATTGAGGCGATGGGTCTGTAGTTGGAGGGGGTGTCTATTGGTCCTTTGGGATCTTTCAGTATTGGGGTGATTATGATTTCCCCTAGGTCTTGTGGGAATTGGCCTTCCGTGAGAGTTGTTTGGATCCATTGCAAGAGGCAAGCTCTAAATTTGGGGGATACGTTTGTCAGTAGATATGACGGGCAGTTGTTCAGGTCGCATGACGCTCGACTGTATTTTCTGTAGAGTCGGTTCATGTCCAGCCATTGCACCTTTGTAAAGTTGGACCAGTGCCTGTCAGCTGCAGTGGCTTGTAGGCACATAACACCCTGCCTACATTTTGGGCCATGCCCCCTTTTGAATTGCCTGTGAGACACTTTGGGAAGCGCAGCATTATGGATCTGTGCCTAAATCCAAACTACTGCTAATTAACATCACTAATGGATTGTTTACAGCTCATTAACTAATTAGCTTGGTTGCAGATCTTGGACTGGGCCCAATTTTGGCAGAATCCAGTGCTCAAGCACCCAGGCTCTGTTCCAGAGTTTGTCTTTCAGCTGCTGCTGTGGGGAGAGCATTCAGGGGGCTTTGAGATGAGGGGGAAAAGCAAGGGGAGGAAATACCTCTGAATGCAGATTCGTGAAGGCTGGTTCCGAGTGAGCTAGAGGAAAACTGCCACATAGGAAATGTTTTCCCACTGAAATCAGGCTTATGTTTTTCTCTGGTTATCCCTCTGTCTCTCAGCACCCTAAGGAATCCCTGACAAAAATGTCTAGCGCTCTGGCTTGGAGATCTTGATGCTGCAAGCCCAACTACAGCCAGGCCCAGGAATACTCCAGACTAAGTTCCTTCTCTCTTGCTGTACTACACGCGTGGAACAAACTACCTGAGTCATTCCGCCAAGCTCCGTCCATGGCAATATTCAAATCTAGGCTAAAAGCCCCACTCGCTTGTAAAGCCTGATAAACTCCTTATCCTCCTACTTATCCTGTTTGTCTGTTGACCAGATCATGTTAAGCTCTACTGATCAGGGACTGTCTCTTGAATGTTTTAATGTACAACGCTGCGCTATAGCAATGATAAGCAGTCGTAGTGCTAGTAATATGATTTCATGCCAGGGCTGGGCTCTGGGTCTGATGCTGGCATCTAATGCTTTCATTGTTTCAAGTATCTTGTTTTACTAAGCAAAATACAATTGATAAAAAATTATAATTTGAGAGCAATACATAAGAAGAACAAACAGAGGATAGAGCTACAATCTGCGTTTTAGAGGCAAAAGAGGTAACATATATGGAGAGGGGTGGGGGGAAGACGAAAAAGCACGAAGAGCTATCCTTTGAAAAGAAATGATCAACTGTCTGCATCTTTAAATCGAAAACCTTTCAGGTTGTTTTTGTGTGAGGATAGGTTAATGTTCTCCTACTCCATATGTTTAAAGCTCTGGCCTTTTCTTTCTTGGTCAGTGTCAGATACAGACTAGACGTAGGTGAATGAGCAGTGTGTAGTTCAACTGAATCCCTTTCCTCCCGTTGCTTTTATAACCTCCTTACCCTCAGAAGTAAGTGGGACAGCTGCCAACCTCTTCACCTTTCTTCAGCCACTGCCTTCATGTGGTCAGAAACTGGGTCCAGGACTATTCATTGCAGCTGAATCATCCCACGATGAAACGCATCCCATTCCATGCAGACAAGCACTAGAATTCACAGTGCCAGTCTGATTTGGGGCCCCTGATTCAGCATTTGGGAAGGGGAGAATCCCCCCTTTCCCCCCCTCCCCAATTCTTCCCTGTTCCTCTCCTCCCTGTCCGTGATCACACTAGGACCTGTTTCCCCATTAGGAAGTCCATGGAATGTACCATGTGAGAGCAGGAAGGACTGAACCAGTGCTTAAAGCACCAACTCCACATTCAGAACAGGACAATTCCAGAGCACGAGAGTCAGCCCTGGAGAAGCAGGCTGGGAGGTGGGCATCAGTGGCTGGCAAGGAGCCTGAGCCATGGGGGGAGAAGCTAATTCCAGAGCTGCTGCTCGTCACCTATGAGGGGGCCATGCCCGCCCTCTACAGGAACCGGGGAGGGGGCTGGGGTGTCTGCATCTCTCTCGATGGCTCTTCTCTGAGTGTTGCCTTATTCCAGCCACCAGGGAGGGATGCTGGACTGACGAAGCTCAGCCTCCCCGTAATGGAACAATTCATCGCAGCTGTGCTGAAATGGCCCCGATAAATTGTCCCATTCCGTCATAGAAAAGTCTGCCCACTGCCTTCCCCTCAGTCAAGCTTGTGATATAATTTATGGCTCTCTACCTCAATGGTAGCATATAGAAAGGTTACCCAAGTTGCTTGTATTTTCAAGAGCTTGTCATATATTTACTGTTGGTGGCAGTAGGGTGTCCTTCTCTCAGAACCTGCAGCGTTCATTGCTTATTTATCCTGCTGCTCTGTCTCACTGCTGACGTTACGCATGCCATGGAAAAGAGGAAGGGGCTTGTGGTGAGAACCAGGGCAATCGGAGATCAGATCCCACCATCACTCCTGCTGCCTTAGGTACCCCTTAGATCAGTGGTCTCAAACTCGCGGCCCGGGGGCCACATGCGGCCCGTCAGGTACTATTTTGCGGCCCGCAGCCTCTACTAGTGCTGCTCGCTCTTTGCAGTGTCCTCTGGCTTCCCCCTGGCCTCCCACTCTTACCTTCAGATAATTACCGCGGCCTGCAGAGAGGATTGCCGGTGCTGCAGCGATCCTTGCAGGCTGCCGTGGTCCTCGGCAGCATGTTCCCTCTGCCGCAATCCTGCCCCTGACCTCAGAGGAGGGGGCGGGACCGCAGCAGAGGGAACATGCTGCGAAGGCCGATAGCAGCCTGCAAGGAACACTACAGCACTGCGATCCTCTCTGCAGGCTGCGGTAATTAGCTGAAACTAAGACTGGGAGGCCAGGGGAGAAGCTGGAGGACGCTGCAAAGAAGGGGGGAACATGCAGTCCTTCAGGGGTGGGGGGAAGATTTATAAACTATAAAGAGTTTTACCTCATGTAAAATTGTCATTTCTTTAATAAGACATTAACTATTTTTTCTGTGGCCCTCCAAGTACCTACAAATCCAAAATGCGGCCCTGCAAAGGGTTTGAGTTTGAGACCACTGCCTTAGATTGTGAACTCTTTGGGGAAGAAACTCTCTGCCTGAATTCTAAAAATGCTAGAATTGAATTTAACTCAAAGTCTTATAACCTGCTCATTTTCAACAAATGTTGCACAGGAAGGGGTACAATCAGGCTTTCAAAACAAAACCCCCCTGCACCGAACCCTCTCCCCCATCCTGCATCCGTTTGCCCCCTTGAACACTATGTGGAAAATACAAATGTTAATAATCAATTTGCTTTCTTCCCTTAGATGCTTGTGAAACTGAAGACCGCTCTCCGTGTTTTCGGCACCAGTCTCTTTGCCGCACTAGTCTTGGGGGGAATCCTAGCAGCCTATGTCACCGGCTATCAGTTCATTCATACCGAGAAGCACTATCTGTCTTTTGGACTGTATGGAGCTATCCTGGGCCTCCACCTCTTTGTCCAGAGCCTTTTTGCCTTTCTGGAGCACCGGCACATGCGGCTGGAGGGACGTCAGATGAAGCTGCAGTGCTCAGTGGCACTCTGCATTGCTGCCTACCAGGAAGACCCTGACTACCTGAAGAAGTGTTTGTACTCCGTGAAGCGCATCTCTTACCCTAACCTCAAGGTGGTTATGGTGGTGGATGGCAACAGTCAGGATGACACCTACATGCTGGACATTTTCAATGAGATCATGGGCTCCGAAAAGACAGGGTCTTATGTGTGGCAGAGCAACTACCATGAGAAGGGGGCAGATGAGACCGAGCAGAGCCTGCAGGATGGCATGAAGAGGGTGCAAGAGGTGGTGAGAAGTTATGACTTTGCTTGCATCATGCAGAAATGGGGTGGCAAGCGAGAGGTGATGTACACGGCCTTCAGAGCTCTGGGCGACTCTGTGGATTATGTCCAGGTAGGAACAATGTCAGCTTCTGGCAAGACACACAAGGGGGGGGGGGTAGAAAAGAGGGTGGCCAGACAAAGTGTTCCCTCTAAGCTGAGCAGGTGTCCTCCAGCTACATTGCTACCACTAGGGGGTGGAATATTTTCAGTCGCTAAGGACAGGTATGTTCCCTGGAGTCCTGCAGAACTTGCCTGTCCCTCACAATTGAAAAATGTGACAGTAAAACAGCACCCTCTATTGGTGAGACTGTGGGTGGAGGACTCCTGCTCAGCTTAGAGGGAACAGTGGCGGGGCGGCGGCGGCGGCCATTTCAGAGGTCATTTTCCCCCACGCAGGATCACAAAAGACATGAATGGAAAGCTGGGATAGGTTAGGTATAAGAACATAAGAATAGCCTTACTGGGTCAGGCCAATGGTCCCCATAGGACCTTGGTGCATACAGAGATGTTGGGTTATTTAGTAGTAGTCATTGGTACAGCTGAAGCTTCTTTTTTTCCTTGTGGGATGCTTAAAGGACCAGCAACATTGATGTTGTAATAATACATGAAATTTCTGAACCAAAAAGGTCTTTCCCTAGATGTCTGTGAGCCCTCGAAGGCTCAACTTGGATTTCACAACCTGTAATAATCCAGTTTTCTTCAGGAGCAGTAGATTAGCCAGAGCTGGGTACGGTAAATCATACAGACGCCAGAATGTGAGACAGCACGCAGGTTCCACAAAGGCAATAAACACCTGTGTCGTTGTTGGTGGAAGGGAATTTTTTCAGGGATAAAATGAATATGACATTTCCACAATTCAAAGATATTCTTGCTCTGGCCCTAGAGTGGAAAAGGTTTGTTGTAGGCATTCAACAGCCCTTACTGGATGAGAGAAAAGCAGGAATTCTAGAAGAAGTCTCCAAAAACGTTTGTGTCCTGGACAATTCTCCACCTTCTGATCGCATCATGTTCTTCCCACTTTTGCCCCAATGTCTGTCTTCATCTTCCTTTCTTTAGCTATAATTACAAAATAAGAACCCTAGTGATCGGACACTGAGTGCTCCTTTGATAGTTCTGAAATCTTTGAGGTCTAGATTGCATTGAGATTCTGTTTCAGAAGAAAAAATTAAACTTTCAAAGGAGAATGTTAGTCTGAGAGAGTAAAATCTCAGGCCTCAACATCTTGCGTAGTCTATACGGTGTCACATCTTGGTCATTTTTACTTCAGAGAAAGGCACCATAAAAATACAACTTCCTGTTCTTAAAGTGTCCAGAGAACTGCCAGATTTAGCCAAATATTGATCCTTGGTCATTAGGGGAACAGCAAGGAATAGAAAACAAAGCAAATCTTAAAATGTCTTGCCTCACATTGAATGTAATTCCGGCTGCCGTATCTCAAAACCAGATACTTCAGAATAAGAAAAGGTTCATAAAAGAGTGACCAAAATGATTAAGGGAACAGAAAGGCTAATAGTTAAGGGGAGAGACATGAAAGAGATCCTGAGTGAAGTAGGATGTGTAAATGCAGATCGATTTTTTTGTTTAATAAAGAGGAAAATATTATTTTCACTCATTACCCCCTTCCCCCCCCCTTTTACAAATTCACAATAGCGGTTTTTCGTGCAGGCTGGCGTGCTGAATGCTCTGCGCTGCTTTGAGTGTCGGGAACAGCGCAAGGCATTCAGCACGTCAGCCTGCGCTAAAACCCGCTATTGCGAGGGGTAATTTAGCGGTGTAACTCATTTCCAGAGAAAGTAAAAGCAGTTGGCTCTAAAAAAGTCTGGAGGCATAAGGGAGGCCAGGAGAAAGCCACTGCTTATCTCTGGGAGGACGTGGCTTGGAAATAATCTAGCTGTCTTTTGGGATTTTGCCAGGGGCTCGTAACCTGGATTGGTCGGTTAAAATCAGGATATTCGGTCTAACCCAGTAGGGCAACTGTTAAGTTCTTATTTTCACTTACCAGCAAATCCTTCTAGTACCATCTGGCTCCAGAAAAAAAGAGGATGGATTGAGGCATCCAGGTTTTACTTCCATTGTTATCAGTAGAAGTAAAACCTGGATGTCTGAATCCGTCCTTTTTTCTGGAACCATGTGGTAACCCTACGTTTTGCCAAAGTGAACGCTTTCAAAATACAGAACTTTGACTTTTGTATGACTCTCATCAGTGCTCAGATAGTATCAACTGCACATAAGAACATAAGCAGTGCCTCCGCCGGGTCAGACCATAGGTCCATCCTGCCCAGCAGTCCGCTCCCGCGGCGGCCCAAACAGGTCACGACCTGTCTGAATCACCAGAAGGGGCTCCCTTGCCACCTTGGTTTCCCATTGAGTCCTATCTTCCCATCGAAATCCTAACCCTCCGATCTTGCACATGCACGACCTGGTTTGGTTTCTATACTTATTACCTGGTTAGCTTTCTATACTTGTGTTACATCCCAGCTCCTCCCTCAGTATCCCACGATCCCTTTATCCCTCAGGAATCCGTCCAATCCCTGTTTGAATCCCTGTACCGTACTCTGTCTGATCACTTCCTCCGGTAGCGCATTCCAAGTGTCCACGATCCTTTGGGTGAAAAAAAACTTCCTTGCATTTGTTTTGAACCTATCTCCCTTCAGTTTCTCCGAATGCCCCCTCGTACTTGTTGTCCCCTTCAGTCTGAAGAATCTGTCCCTATCCACCCTCTCTATGCCCCTCATGATCTTGAAGGTCTCTATCATAAATATGCTTTTGTTGGTTAGAAAAGCAAAATCCAGCCTTGCTTTTTCCCTTGATTTGAGGGCCAGATCTTAGCATTTCAGTACATTTATGGAGGAAATGTCATCAGACAGCACTTCCCTAAGTTCTCTTTGCTAGATGGGGAGAAACTTGGGGTTCCCAGTGGCTCTGCTCTGCATTTAATCCACTGGCTAAGATTTCGCTCTGTAAAGCCTTTGCATACGATGGAGAAACCCAGGCCTGGATCAGTAAGAACAGATGAAGAACTGAAGGGGACAATTCCATAAAATGGGAGGGGGGGACAAGGAAGCCCTCAGTGCCAAGTCTAAAGCAGCATTAAGGCGCAGCCTAGCAAAACTTAAGATGCCTAAGTCTACCTTGAAACGCATGCAATACTATTCTCTAAGCCAATTTGAAGTGGATTTTTATTTCTTTATAGATGATGCCTGTAAATTGTTTTCTCAAAGTGGATTCGGATTGGCTTCAGGAAAGCAACTTAGGTTTGAATGTGGACAGGAAGCAATTCCAGTGTTTGATTCTCAGCAGCTTCGATACGCTAACTAACTTAGGGCTACTCTTTGACTTCCGGTTGGAAATGCTGCTGCAGGTAGAGACCATGAGGCAGCTTGTCATTCTCAACTGATTAACGGCTGAAAGCCTTAGGTGAACCTTCAGCCACGTACCTCCTTCTATAGTCTAGCATCAACCCTTCCCAAGCCCCTAGCTCTATAGTCCATCATCTCCACTTCCCTACCTCCTCCCAACTGACCAGAATCGCCCTTTTCCATTGTCCACATTATTCTTTCACTTTCCTACACCTCTCCTCCCCCAAGTGTTCAGCATTACCTCTCCAGGTATCCAGTGGTGCTGCCTGATTCACGTCAGTGAATTGATTTGAATCATTTCATTGTCCGAGAAAATCGGACTCACCGATTTAGCAACCCCCACCCTGGTAAGACCCGACATACCTCTGAGGCCTCCAAAAACAGTGGTGGCACTCTGAAGAGGCTGCTTTGCAGCCTTCCCTCTGCCGCATCACTGCAACTCATCCTCAACAATGATACCTAGATCATTTTCCTGGGCATCATTTAGCTATAGTTTGGGTTCCTCTTTCCCACATGAATCACTTTGCACTTGCTCACATTAAATGTTATTTGAAATCTGGATGCCCAGTCTCCAAGGCTTGTAAGGTCCTCTTGTGATTTAATAATCTTTGAATAACTTTGTGTCATCAGCAAATGTAATTCTCTCTACATCATTTATAAATATATTAAAAAGCAGTGGGGAACCCCACTATTTACCCTTCTCCGTTGTGAATTCTGACTTTTAACTCTGCTCTCTGCTTTCTATCTTTTAACCAGTTTTTAATCCATAGTAGGAACTGCCTCCTAAATCATGAATTTCTCATTTCCTCAGAAACAATGGCTGACTGATTTTAGACTGAAGCTTAATTCAGAAAAAACAACATTTTTGTAGCTTCATCACACCCGTTTGATACCAAAACATCACTGTGTATCAATAAACTTAGTTATCCTATTCAATGTACTAATAAGCTTCTAGGTGTAATACTGGATCAAGGTTTGACTATGAAGGACCAGGAAAGGGGGTTTTTTTCTCTTTGGAAGCTTCGTTTAGAATTTTGGTACAATCCCTTATATTAAGCCAACTAGATTACTGTAATATCGCCTATTTGGCAATTTCTCAGAAGAATATGCAGCCATTGCGATTGGTGCAAAATGCGTCAGTCAGGCTGATCTTTGGGCTGAAGAAATTCGATCGTGTCACACCTTCTTTTTTTTTTTTTTTAATTCTTTATTCATTTTTACAACTTACAACAAGTGTAATCAGAAATAACATTTAAACTTAAAAACATCACTTGAATTTCTGTTACAATCATTTTAAATTAATGAACTTTATCCCCCCCACCCTTACCATATCATATGTAATCACTTATATCATATAATACATTCTTTTCTACTAATCCAAACAATTAATATAAGACCAGAAACCCCCCCACCCCACCCTCTTATTTGCAATTGTATAATTAAGGGAAAAATGTTATTTACTCGTTGCAATAATCTGTTAATGGTCCCCAAACATCCTTGAATTTATTAAAATGTCCTTTCTGTATGGCTAATACTTTTTCCATCTTATATATATGACACAAACAGTTCCACCATTAAAGTTTAATCTACTCCAATTCTTCCAATTAAATGTAATTTGTTGACTGGCGACTCAGCTTTTTATTTTTTGAGGATATTTGACTCTTTGCCCTCATTGACATGCCAAATAAAATAGTATCTTATGATAGGGCCACCGGATTCTCCAATAAACTATCCCACCTTCTTATCGACTTCTGCATTGGCTTCCGATGGAGGCACCTGTGAAATTTAAGTTTGGCTGTTTTTATTTTATTTGGGTTAGCTCCTAAATATATAATGGACCTTTTTTCTTTTTCAACCAAGACACAAGAGAAGCTCACACTTGAATTTTGTCTCCCCACCAGGTAGAGGATGTAAACTTAAAAAATATCATCAACATCTTTTTTCGTATCAGGCAGCATCATGGGGTAAAGATTTGGAAAAATTGCTTTTGCTTACTAATACTTAGGAGGAATTTAGGAGACACCTAAAAACATATTTGTTCCGGAAGCATTTAGGTAGCTGATTTGCCAAATCTTATACAATAACTCATCTTTAAGGTTTTAGTTATGAGCTTTTAGTTTTGTAAGTTTTATTCAATCTGTAGCATTTTTAATTATTGTAAACCACATAGAACTTTACGGTCCTGCGGTATATAAACTTATTATTATTATTGTCTTTATTTATATTTTTTATATACTGTACCACTTGAATAGTAATCAGGTCCTAAAAGTATCTTCCCTATCTGTCCCAGTGGGCTCACAATCTACCTGGGCCAACGGAGGGCTAAGTGAAGAAGCAGTGCTGGGATTCAACCTATAACCTCAGGATGCTGAGACAGCAGTTCTAACCACTAAAATCTTTTGAAAATCCAGATACACAGTTAAGATGTCCACAAACCACCTAATTCAGCACCTGGACATCCTAATTGCTAGGATGTTCAAGTGCCAACTTTCAAACCCGTTTTCCTGGATGTCTAGTGAGATGTTTTCTCCACTGTGCATCCAGAGTTCAAGGGGGTGTGTTATGGCGTACCAGATTTGGACATAAGAATAGCCTTACTGGGTTAGACCAATAGTCCATCAAGCCCAGTAGCCCGCTCTCACGTTGGCCAATCCAGGTCACTAGTACCTGGCCAAAACCCAGGGAGTAGCAACATTCCATACAGAATCTCAAAGAATAGCAAGATTCCGGAATCCCAGAGAGTAACAAAATTCTAGAATCCCAAAGAGTACCAACATTCCATGCTACCGATCCAGGGCAAGCAGTGGCTTCCTCCAGGTCTTTTTCAATAACAGACTATGGACTTTTCCTCCAGGAAATTGTCCAAACTTTTCTTAAAACCAACGCTATCCGCTCTTACCACAACCTCTGGCAACATGTTCCAGAACTATTCTCCGAGTGAAAAAATATTTCTGCCTATTGGTTTTAAAAGTAGTTCCCTGTAACTTCATCGAGTGTCCCCTAGTCTTTGTAATTTATGACAGAGCAAAAAATCAATCCACTTCTACCCATTCTACTCCACTCAGGATTTTGTAGACTTCAATCATATCTCCCCCAGCCGTCTCTTTTCCAAGCTGAAGAGCCCTAACCATTTTAGTCTTTCCTCATATGAGAGGAGTTCCATCCCCTTTACCATCTTGGTCGCTCTTCTGTGAACCTTTTCTAGTGCCGCTATATCTTTCTTGAGATAAGTTGATCATAAATGAATGTAAAACTCCAAATGAGGTCCCACCATAGAGCGATACAGGGGCATTATGACATTCTTAGTCTTGTTAACCATCCCTTTGTTAATAATTCCTAGCATCCTGTTTTTTGGCCATCGCTGCACATTGAGCAGAAGGTTTCATCGTATTATCTACGATGATACCCAGATCCTTATCTTGGGCACTAACCCCCAAGTTGGACCTTAGCATCTGGTAACTGTGATTCAGGTTATTCTTCCCATTGTGCATCACTTTGCATTTGTCCACATTAAATTTCATCTGCTATTTAGACGCCCAGTCTTCCAATTTCCTAAGGTCCACCTGCAATTTTTCACAATCCGCATGCGTTTTAACAACTTTGAACAGTTTAGTGTCATCTGCAAATTTAATCACCTCACTCATCAATCCAATTTCTAGAGCATTTATAAATAAGTTAAATAGCACCCCTGTGGCACTCCATTGTTTACTCTCCTCCATTGAGAAAAATGACCATTTAACCCTACCCTCTGTTTTCTATCCAATAACCAATTCCTAATCCACAACTGAATTTTGCCACCTATCCTATGACTCTTTAATTTTCTCAGAAGCCTCTCATGAGGAACTTTATCAAAAGCTTTCTGAAAATCTAGATCAGGGGTCCCCAAAGTCCCTCCTTGAGGGCCGAATCCACTTGGGTTTTCAGGATTTCCCCAATGAATATGCATGAGATCTATGTGCATGCACTGCTTTCAATGCATATTCATTGGGGAAATCCTG
Source organism: Geotrypetes seraphini (assembly GCF_902459505.1). NCBI lineage: Eukaryota > Metazoa > Chordata > Amphibia > Gymnophiona > Dermophiidae > Geotrypetes > Geotrypetes seraphini. The sequence goes on along the minus strand of NC_047087.1, from coordinate 6,041,393 downwards.
AAAACCCAACTGAATTTGGCCCTCAAGGATGGACTTAGGGAACCCCTGATCTAGATACACTATATCAGGGGTAGGCAATTATGGTCCTCGAGAGCCGGAGCCAGGTCAGGTTTTCAGGATATCCTCAATGAATATGTATGAGATGGATTTGCATGCACTGCCTCCTTGAGATACAAATCTATCTCATGCATATTTATTGTGGATATCCTGAAAACCTGACCTGGCTCCGGCTCTCGAGGACCAGAATTGCCTGCACTATATCAACCATCTCACCTTTATCCACATGTTTATTCACACCTTCAAAGAAGTCAAGCAAATTTGTGAGGCAAGAGCTCCCTTGACTGAATTCATACCGACTCCATCTCATTAAATCATGTTTGTCTAGACTCTACTGAAAGGTCACTTGGACACACAAAGTCAGAGGCGTGAAGAAGTACAAGAGTTTTTTATTCACAGCATGCCGGGACTCTAGTGCAGTTAATAGCCTGCCTACTAGAGTGTCAGAAACAGGAAATACACGGACTTTTATGCCCTTTTCGCAAACTAATATATGCAAAAACTACAATTTTCATTTGTTACTTCTACAACTTTCTACAATTATTATTGGTCCTAAGCCAGCAGTTATGATAGGCTCAGGGATACAACTTATAGTCCTATAGGAAACTAGCTCATTTCTCTGCTTATCTAAATCTTACAGGTCTAAAGGCTACATGTACAGAAGGGCAGGGCACATCATGGCTCAAACTCTTATCTATTCAGCTTACAATGTGGTAGGGCAAGGACATACATTTTAGGCAGATGCATTCAATAGATTAAACACTGTTTTCAGCTATGTAGGCCAGAGCAATATTTTAAACAACAGTTAACTATTTCATGACCCTACATTCCCCCCTTTCAGGCTGGCGTACCTAAGGAGCCAAGCCTGACAAAATAAAGTTAGGGGTCAGGAAAGTCGGGGTCCCCAGTGGGTAAGGGATGATACTGGGAGAGGGCAAGGGCCAATTCAGCAGTGGAACGGTTGACAGCAGAGTCCACAGTGTGGTGAAGAAATTTCATAGCCAGTGGAACTAAACAAGGTAGACAACATAGTACCAGGGAGGACAAAGCAGTTATCAGCAGAATTGTTTTCAGGGTCATACCAGACGGTAACCAAGAGCCCAGGGAACCAGAGAACCAGTCTGTATTGAGGCCATGCCAGGTTTGAACAGGAACATGAGCCAGCTTGGTGATACGATCCACAACTTCCTCAATCACTTTACCATCATCATCAAGTTCAAGGCAACAGTTGGAAAGGTTGAATTTACCACAGACACCCCCTTCAGCAGCTAGTAAATAGTCCAAAGCTAGACGATTCTGATAAATAGCAGTGCGCATTTTAGCATTCGCTCTGCCAATGGTACTCAAAGCTCTGGAAGTCTCATTGGTTATCAGTTCAAGTACAGCTTGTAGACGAATAATGCGGTTCAGCATGTAGATTGGGGTCCGATAGCCCCAGGTGCCATCTTCGGCCCATGTGGCAGGTCCGTAAACAGCAATGATCCGTTCTGCAGGCCAGTCATCACCCCATTCACCTATTTTAAGGGAATTGGTGGAAGTAGACCGCTTTTGGCGACCTCTGGTGTTGAATACAGGGGCTCCCAGGTGTTCACCATCGGCCAGCGGTAACAGGAAGAAGCTGGGGCGGATCATGCCGAGTACACAAGTTCCAGTCCAATTTGCTGGCAACCAGGAGTATGCAAATAAGCCGCAGAGCCAGTATCGACCATCAGGGGCTGGCCAGTGATCATAGGAGATACCTTTGAGTAGATTCTGGAGGGGACTACCTGGCAGAGTGGAGGTGAGGTTAGCAGGCCAGGGAGTCCAGGTAGCTGTTGTGGCATTGAAGGACCAGAGCGAGGTACATTTGAGGTGTCCAACTTGAACATTGAAGGGACCATCAATCCGCTGCAGGCAGTGAGAGGCAATAATGGAGGTCCGCAAAGTCCATCGAGGAGGCCGAGGAGTGGAAGCAAAAGTAAGGTTCTGTGTAGATAAGCTTAACATGTCTAACTGCTTTGCCTCCCATGGCCATTGCTCACCCATATTAGTGCCACCACAAACAAAACAATTGCTAATATTAAGGGTTTGTCCAATAGCCTCAGCAAACTGTATAAACAAGTTTCGAGTAACTGCTGGAATTTCAATGTCTACTTTCATGTTTTCATAAAACTGTGGAAATACAATGGAGTGATGTACTGATGCTCGGGGTCGGGTCACTACATGGATGTATAGGTCTGCACCTGGGTCAGACCCTTTGCCTGAAATTCTAAACCCAATACGCCATTTCACATACTCTAATTTCTGATTCCAATTTTGGGGTTTCATGATAGTGAAGGAAACTGGGTTGCAGGCCCCTATCGGGCAGGTTGGGCTAGGCATAGGGCCTAAACGTAGAGTAGCAGAAGCTGGGGGCGGCTGGCCTTTTCCGTGGGTTAGGGGGTAAGTAGCCCACTTAATCTGATGGTCATATTGACAGGCAAAGGCACCATACTTTCTCTGCCTGTACAGTGGAGAGATTATAAAAGGGCACATGTATTTATCACATGTGGAGTAATATCTCTGCCAACTGAGGGACCCACAAGTAACAGAATACTTAGAGTTCTCCAGACCTGCAGCCCTATCAGCAACCCCACATGCATCAAAATACACAGTTACTGGCTTCCTGGGATCCACTATGGGAGTTTGGTTAACAAGCGGACCATCAGCCCCATTAATGCGGACTTCTACCCATTTTTCATCTTTAATACTAGTGGGTTGGTAACATATGACTCCATCAGTGGTTCGGCACTTACGATAATTGACTCCCTCATAGGAACAGACATCAGATAAGGGAGCAATATGACAACGGAATTGGGTTCTATACAGGAGGGCCATTTCTACCTGATTTCCATTACGGACCTCAGAAAGACATGGTTTACAGGACTTAAGGGGTTGTGCCTGAGCTTCTGGCACAACAGGAAACAAATACAAAAGGAAGAAGCATAAGACAGTAAGAAGAAAACAGCAGTCGGATATAACACATAGGAGCATTCGGCAATGTATACACAGAAAACCCATTTGTCACAGAGTGACTCTCAATGCACATAGAAGAAGGTTCAATTGGGGCAGTAGTTAACCACAAACAGTCAGTAAAACTCAAACACTTATGAAAAGGTTATATTCAGAACACCTGTCAAATACAGTGGTAAATGTTCAAAGCAATTTTGAGGTTTTAGAAATTTTCAGCTGGAGGTCTGTCTTGCCTGGGGTAGCTTGCCATACAGCAGCAGGCTTGACTCTGCTGTAATGAAACCAGGTTTCGTGTCCGGACACCTTGACAGCTGTAGGGGAAGAAATGAGGATAGTGAAAGGGCCTGTCCACCTAGGTTTTAGGGGGTCTGACTTCCAAGTTTTTAGCCATACCGTATCCCCAGGGATGTATCCATGGACTTGTGTAGCTATCGGTAGTGGGGCCCTTTCCAGGACCCATTTGTGGAGCTCTTGAAGGGCCTTAGCTAAAGATTGGACCTGACTCTGGAGGATATCTGATCCCAGAGTAGCAAAGGAACCAGGATCTGGGTTCACAATGGGTGGTGGCCGGCCGAACATGAGCTCAAATGGGGACAATTTAGTGGGTTTAGATGGGGTACATCTAATCTGAAATAGGACAGAGGGCAGCAGGACAGGCCAGGACAGATTGGTTTCTTCAATTCGTTTCGTGAGAAGGGTCTTAAGAGTTCTGTTCATTCTTTCGACCTGACCAGAGCTCTCAGGATGGTAAGCAGCATGTAACTTCCATTCAATTTGGAGAGCCTGAGCAGTTTGTTGGACAACATCAGCAATGAAAGCAGGGCCGTTGTCACTGCCTATAGAAACAGGAAGACCAAAGCGCGGAATTATGTCGTTTAGGAGGTGCTGGGTTACTTCTCTGGCGCGTTCAGTGCGAGTAGGGAAGGCTTCAACCCATCTAGTCAGAGTGTCTGTGAAGACTAGAAGGTGACTGAAGGAACGGGAAGTGGGCATGTGGGTGAAGTCTACAGACAGAACCTGCATCGGATATGTTCCAATGGGTTGGTGTCCAGGAGGTGGCAGTCGTCTGATTGGGGAATTTATTCTAGAACAGACAACACACTGTCGGACCGTATTCCGGACTAGCTGATCAAGGTGATTGATAAAGAAATGTCTCTTGAGAGTCATTTTCATAGCGGGTTCTCCAGAGTGTGCCAAATCATGGCATCTTTTGACAATCGTGAGGGCCAGATGTTGAGGAATGAATATGAGGGTACCCACTGTGCTCGTGTTTGAAGTATCAGTGTGTGGGTCTGGATTGGCACTTGAATTGGCGCATATTTGTATCCACCCCCCTTTCAGGACAGACTGGCCCGAAAGAGTGCGGGCCCAAGTCTGTTCCTGAGAAGTGTATTGGGGTGTAAGGGAGTCCAGAAAAGGAATGATGGTGTACAGAGGAGCCGAAGGAGGGGGGCAGAGGCTGGCAGCTCGGGCTGTGCGGTCGGCAAGGGCATTGCCACGTGAGATGAGATCAGTGACACGACGGTGGGCACGACAGTGCATAACCGCGACACGGGAGGGCAATTTAACAGCCTCAAGGAGGTCAAGAATGAGGGGAGCATGATGGATCAGGCGGCCGGAGGCTGTAATGAAACCTCGATGTTTCCAGATGGCCCCATGGGCATGCAAGGTAAGGAAAGCATATTTGGAGTCAGTGTAGATGTTGCAAGACTGAGAGGCAGAGTGGCGAAGGGCAGAAGTGAGGGCATACAGCTCAGCTTCTTGGGCGGAAGTGCCAGAGGGCAGAGGGCCCATGAGTAAAGGGGAAGTGGCAGAGACTACTGCATAACCAGCAATACGAGTACCAGAAGGGGTGACAGACGAACTGCCATCTGTGAAAAGAGTGAGATCAGGATCCCGGAGGGGGATATCAGTGAGATCAGGACGGGAAGAATAAACTAAGTCAACGGTGTCAAGGCAGTTGTGCACGACCGGCTGGGAGGAGATAGGGAGGAGAGTGGAGGGGTCAAGGAGTGAAGAAACAACAAGAGAGACCTGTGGGTTTTCACAAAGAAGGGCTTGGTATTTAAGGAGGCGCTCATTCGTGAGCCACAGGGAGCCTTTATGTTCTAGAAGAGAGGTCACACAATGTGGGACAAAGAGGTCAATGTGTTGGCCAAAAGTGAGTTTATTAGCGTGCTGTAAGAGATCTGATACGGCGGCAATTGCCCGAAGGCAGGGAGGCCACCCAGCAGCAACAGGATCCAATTGTCGAGAGAGATAGGCAATGGGCCTACGCCAAGAACCAAGGAATTGAGTAAGGACTCCGGCTGCGATACCAGATTTTTCATGAACATAGAGCTGGAAAGGTTTGGAGGGGTCAGGAAGGCCAAGGGCAGGAGCCTGAGTCAGAAGTTTTTGGAGGCAGCGAAAAGACCGCTCCTGAAGTTGGGTCCAGACAAAAGGGGCTGAGTCAGCGCCCTTGGTGGAATCATACAGAGGACGAGCAATAGTACTGAAATCAGGGATCCAGATGCGACAGTATCCGGCAATACCGAGGAAGGCGCGCAGGGCTTTGCGAGTATCAGGAACAGGGAGACTACAGACAGCCTGGACACGGGTGTGGGGAAGGGACCTGGTACCCTGGGAAATATGAAACCCAAGGTAGGTGACACGAGGAAGGCACAACTGAGCCTTCCGGAGAGACACACGGTATCCGCAATGGAGGAGAAACTGAAGGAGAGAGCGAGTGTCCTCCTGACAAGCAGAGATAGATAGAGAGCAGAGAAGAAGATCATCTACGTACTGCAGGACTTGGGAATCAGATGAAGGGGAGAAATTAGCAAGGTCTGAAGCAAGGGCGGTGCTGAATAGAGTGGGGCTATTTTTAAAGCCCTGGGGTAGACGGGTCCAGGTTACTTGGGAGGTTTGTCCAGTGGAAGGGTTTTCCCATTGGAATGCAAAAATTGGCTGACTGGTAGGGGCTAACCGACAACAAAAGAATGCATCCTTGAGATCCAAAACAGTGAAGTAGGTAGCTCCAGGGAGAACCAATCCCAACAGGGTATAAGGATTAGGGACAGTAGGATGGATATCCTCTACAAGACGGTTGACAGCACGGAGGTCCTGGACGGGGCGGTAATCAGGGGGATCACCGGGTTTCAAAACTGGAAGGAGGGGGGTATTCCAAGGTGATTTGCAAGGAACCAAAAACCCACAATCTAGCAAACGAGACAAATGGACGTGTATTCCCTGGAGAGCAGACTGGGATATGCGGTACTGCTTGATAGAGACCGGACTGGCAGAAGCCTTGAGGGTAACAACAAAGGGTGGGATGTTACGTGCTAGTCCGGGGGACCCAGACTCAGCCCAAACAGTTGAATCAAGGCCCTCAAGAAAATCAGGTACAGAGAGTGGGGGTTTGCTTGGACACTCGTTCTTCCAGTGACCCCTCTCCTTGCAATAGGCACACTGATCCCGTTCCAAATTCCTAGGGGGTCCTGTCCTATCAAGCTGGGACCCCGTAGGTTTTGAAGGGCCAGAAAAATAGGGGGGGCGCTTGGAAGAGCGGGACTCAGAGTTTCGGGTAGGGGGCCGGTTACTTGGGAAAGTATTTTGAAGGGCTACAGCAAGGAGGTCCGCTTTGCGCCGGAGAAGCTTATCAGCTTCTTGCCGGTTAGCGCTGTCCCGGTTCATGAAAACGCGCTGGGCAATCTCAAGGAGCTGGACAGTGTTCATGCCTGCGAACCCATCCTGCTTCTGGAGTTTCCTACGGATATCAGGTTGTGTCTGGCTCACAAACGAGGTATTAACCATACGGAGGTTTTCAGGTTTTTCTGGGTCAAAGGGAGTAAAGGTACGGTAAGCGTCACAGAGACGTTCATAGAATGCGGCTGGGGATTCATTAGACTTTTGGAGGACCTCAGATACTTTAGAAATGTTGGTGGGTTTCCGAGAAGCCAACCGGAGACCCTCAAGGATATACTGGCGGTACCGCATAAGGAAAGTATTATGAGTGGCATCATTGGGGTCCCAATTAGGGTCCTGAGAAGGGAAATGGTTATTGATCCAGTTGGGGTCGGCTGCATCTGCATCCGCCTGGGCCTTTGTAAGGGATTCTTGCAGAACCCGTTTACGTTCTTCGGTATTTAGGAGACAGAGAAGTAGTTCCTGGCAATCTGACCACGTGGGGCGGTGTGTACGAATGATGGATGTAATTAGATCAATAGTTGCCTGTGGCCGCTCTGAGTAAGGAGGACAATGGGATTTCCAATTGTATAAATCAGTGGTGGTGAAGGGCTGATATACAAGGCTAATAGTGGGTGGTCTAGGATGCCCGGCGGCATCCGGTGGATTGGCAACAGGAACCTGACGAAGGGGCATGGCCAAATTTGTAGCCTCCAGAGTCCCCTGTTTCATTTGTCTTCTCATGGGAACTATTTGAGGAGGATCAGGTCTCAAGCGATGGCTGATAGGAGAATCATCGGAAAGAGAAAGAGAGTCCAGAGGTGGATAAAGGACTGGGGAGGACAGAATGTCATGAGCTGGGCTATCAGCCAGGGCTCGGGAAGGGGAAGCTGGAAATTGAGCAGGGAGTTGTACAGGCTGGGAAACAGAAGGCTGAGCAAGAGAGACAGAACTAGGATTGGGTATGGGCTGTGGTGTTACCGAGTAAGAAGGAGGAGCAGTAGGTATTTCAAGTATGTCAGTTGAAAGGTCAGACTCAAAAACATGAGTAGGACGATAATTCTCATTGACAGTCTTCCTGAGGGTGAGAACTTGGGACTGGAGTTTCTTGGGTACAGAAGGGAAAAGCCAAGAAGGCTTGCTACGGACTAAGTCTAACCAACTATCTATATAGGGGAATTGATCAGGATGGCCAGTCTTAGGGTGAGTTACTATAATAAAAACCTGACGGGTTATGTCCTCTTCCAGGGAGCCAGAGGGGGGCCAGCCCACACCAAAAGTCGGCCATTCTAACTGGCACAGACGAATAAGGGTTGATTTTTTAAGTCTAGTCCCATAATCAGAGCCAAATCCCTTTTTAAAATTAACTAACATTGTATCAAGGGGGTCCCCATAGGTAGACTGACATCCCCCCATTGTGCAATGGAGGACAAAAACACTTCCCTGTATTCCTGGCCCCGCCCGTCTCCGGGCTAGGGAAACGCAGTACTAACAGGTCCGCACTCGCTTCGTCCTCAAGGACGTCTCAGACACTCTCAAACACACAAAACACAACAGACTTCAGTTTAGTTACCCAATCAGAAAATAACAGTTCCTATAATCCCTCCCAACGACTTCAGCGACTGATCAAGTGGCTTACTAGGCAGGAGAATAGAGACAGGATAGGAAAGATCAATTCCTACTTACCAGATAGTGGCCACTCCAAGACAGAATTAAACTGATACAGATTCTTGTACTTTAAGCTGAGACTGGATAAGTCAGTTGAAGTGGTCAAACTTCCTGAGGTCTGCCAAACCCAAAAGAAGGGATGCCGGCTAAGCAGACTAGTCAGCTGTAGGACCATAAACAAGTGACCAATCGAGTAACCAGTGGTCAAGAGACCTTCAAGTCCCTGTTCGGGCGCCAAATGAAAGGTCACTTGGACACACAAAGTCAGAGGCGTGAAGAAGTACAAGAGTTTTTTATTCACAGCATGCCGGGACTCTAGTGCAGTTAATAGCCTGCCTACTAGAGTGTCAGAAACAGGAAATACACGGACTTTTATGCCCTTTTCGCAAACTAATATATGCAAAAACTACAATTTTCATTTGTTACTTCTACAACTTTCTACAATTATTATTGGTCCTAAGCCAGCAGTTATGATAGGCTCAGGGATACAACTTATAGTCCTATAGGAAACTAGCTCATTTCTCTGCTTATCTAAATCTTACAGGTCTAAAGGCTACATGTACAGAAGGGCAGGGCACATCATGGCTCAAACTCTTATCTATTCAGCTTACAATGTGGTAGGGCAAGGACATACATTTTAGGCAGATGCATTCAATAGATTAAACACTGTTTTCAGCTATGTAGGCCAGAGCAATATTTTAAACAACAGTTAACTATTTCATGACCCTACATTACGTGTTCCACAATTTTATTTTTATAATTGTTTCCACAATTTTGCTTGGCACTGAAGTGAGGCTTACCAGTCTGTAATTTCCCGGATCTCTCCCGGAGCCCTTTTTAAAAATTGGTGTAACATTGGCCACCCTCTAATCTTCAGGTACTACAGACAATTTTAGTAACAGGTTACAGATCACAGATTATTAATAGCAAGTTAGCAATTTCATGTTTGAGTTCTTTTAGTATCCTGGGATGTATACCATCCAATCCAGGTGATTTATCACTTTTTAACTTGTTGATATGGCTTAGTACATCTTCTAGATTCACTGAGATTTCTTTCAGTTCCTCCGCATCATCATCTTTGAAAACCTTTTCCGATTGAAGTAGATCTCTTACATCTTCTTCCGTAAAGACCGAAGCAAAGAATTCATTCAGTCTCTCCGCTATGGCCTTGTCCTCCCTGAGTGCCCCGTTTGCTCTTTGATCATCCAAAGGTCCCACGGATTCCCTCACAGGTTTTCTGCTTCTGATGTAAATAAAAAAAATTGCTATGAGTTTTTGCTTCTTTTGCAAGTTTCTCTTCATATTCTTTCTTACCTGTCTTTATCAATGCTTTGCATCTAACTTGCCAATGCTTGTGTTTCTTCTTATTTTCTTCATTCGGATCCTTTTTCCATTCTTTAAAGGATGTTTTTATGGCTCTAATAGCCCCTTTCACTTCACCTTTAACTACGCCGACTCTCGTTTCCTCTTCTTTCCACCTTTGCTGATACATGGAATACATCTGGTCTGGGCTTCCATGATGATATTTTACAGTTTACAGTCCTAACCTTTGCAACTGATTCTTTTAGATTCTTTTTAACAATTTTCCTCATTTTATCATAGTTGCCTTTCAAAAATTAAACGCCTCTACAGTAGATTTCTTTTGTGACATCACTCCCGGTATCAGCTCAAATTTGATCACATTATGATCACTGTTCCCGAGCAGACCCAACACAGTTAACTCCTGTACTATGCCTTGCATTCCACTAAGGACCAAATCTAAAATAGCTTCCCCTCATGTCAGTTCCCATACTAGTTGCTCCAAGAAGCAGCATCTAGGACTTTTACCTCCCTAGCATTCCCTGATGTAACATTTAACCAGTCAATGTTGGGATGCAGCGATAAACCTTTTGCAAGATGTCCTGGACGGAACTACTACACTCATCTTGGAACCAACCTCCTTTGTCTCTTTGCCATGCTGAACTCTTTGCCTCATCTCCAACTCTCCTCGCTTTCCACACCCCCCGACGATGGCTGAATACTTCCACAAGGTCTACAAAATTAACCTGGAGTTCTCAACCGGGTCACCTCCACCTCTGCCTCATCCTTCCTTTTCTTCCTTCTCTATAATCACTGAAGAGGAAATTGCTCAGTTTCTTTCCACCTCCAAACCCACACCTGCTCCTCTGATCCTATTCCCACCATCTACTTAGCGCTATATCCCCGACTGCCATCCCTCTTATCTTAATGATTCTTTAGTTATACTTTCTTCATACACAAACTTAACTATTTTATTACTTAACTTACACCGAAGTTCCTCAGTTTGCCACTCTTCCGCTGTTAATAAGAAAAATTTTTAAAGTATAAGCACTGGCACTTTAATGAAAAAATAAGTATAAATGGATATAAAAAGCAGATATATAAACAAAAGAACACCGATTTAAATAGTTCCGGTGAGGAAGTATCCACATCTCTGCTAGCCTACAGCGGAAGAGTGGCAAACTGAGGAACTTCGGTGTAAGTTAAGTAATAAAATAGTTAAGTTTGTGTATGAAGAAAGTATAACTAAAGAATCATTAAGCTGAAGTTCTATTATTTTCATGTGCTACAATTGTCGTTGAAGATCCCTCTTATCTGCCATATCCTCAATTTATCGGTTTTCAGATCAACCATTCCTGATGCCTTCAAACATGCCATAGTTATGCCTCTCCTCAAACAACCCTCAGTGAATCTGTCCCTCCAACTATCACCCCATCTCCCTCCTTCCGTTCTTATTTAAGCTATTTGAATGTGCTGTTCATCGCCATTGTCTAGACTTTCTGTCATTCCTAGCTATTCTTAACTCGCTCCAATCAGGCTTTCACTCCATGGAAACTACCCTTGCTAAAGTCTCCAATGACCTGTTACTGGCCATATCCAAAGGCCTCATCCTTCCTGATCTATCCGCTGCTTTTGAAACTGTAGACCACCGCCTTCTCCTTGATATGCCGTCCTCATTTGGATTTCAAGACCCTGTTCATTCTTGGTTCTCTTCTTATCTCTCGCATTATAACTTTAGTGTATGCAGTGATGGATCCCACTATCATTTGGGGTTCCACAGGGCTCTGTCCTGGGACCTCTTCATTTCTCCATCTATACCCATTTCCTTGGTGTTCTGATCTCCTCCCATGGCTTTCACTATCATCTCTATGCTGACATCTCCCAAATCTACCCTCCACACCAGAAATCTTTGCAGGAATCCAAGCCTGGGTCTCAGCCTGCTTGTCCAACATTGCTGCCTGAATGTCCAGCCACCACTTAAAACTGAACATGGCCAAGACTGTATTACTTATCCTTCCACCCAAACCTCTCTGTCCTCTCCCCATGCTCTCTAGCTCAATGGATAACACTATCATCCTCCGTCTTGTCAGCTCACAACCTCAGGGTCATCTTTGACTCCTCTCCTTCTCTGCACAAAACCAGCCACTTCTTTCTCCATGTCGCCAAAATCTGCCTCTCCTCTCTGAGCACACTACCAAAACCCTTATCCATACCCTTATTACCTCTCGCCTAGACTACTGCAATCTGCTTCTCACTGGTCTTCCGTTAAACCACCTCTCTCCCCTTCAATCCGTTGAAAATGCTGCTGCATGACTTATATTGTGCCAGAGTCGCTATGTTCACCTCACCCCTGTCCTCAAGTTGCTTCATTGGCTCCCTATCCAACTCTGCATACAGTTCAAATTCCTCTTATTGATCTACAAGTGCATTCACTCTGTAGCTCTTCAGTACCTCTTTTCCCTCATCTCGCCCTATACTCCTCCCTGGGAACGCCATTCATCAGGCAAGTCTCTCTTATTTATTTCATTAATTTTACATCCCATCCTCCCCAATGAGCCCTTCTCCTCCACTGCTAATTTCAGACTATGTCTCTTCTCTCTTGCTGCACAATACGCCTGGAACAGACTGCCTGAGTTGGTACATCAAGCTGGATAGTGAAAGATGTATACCAACTTTACATAAAAAGATACAACACCAGGTTGGTAATCAATAAACCTAAACGGAGGAAAAGATCTCAGATTCACCACTAAGGGAACATATGGGTGTTCTCCCTATAATCACGTGGTGATGAGTTTCTTTCATCGATCATTATTATTTTTTAATTTTTTTGTTTATATTCATTATAGAAATTAAAACTCATAAAGTGCACTAGTGTATAACATATATTAAGCAGAAAAGAAAAATTACTTATCTGCAGCTGAAGGCAGGTAAAGTGCTTGAGGGCTCCAATCAAAAAGTGCAAGAAGCTGAAAATAGAGAGCACACAGATGAATTAAAGTGCTCAGTGTTCTTAAAAATTGTACACTATAAAGTACACAATAAGAAAAATGCAGAAAAACTTATCTGCGATTTAGAGGAGCAGGATAAAGTGCTGAACTTTTAAAGTGCTCTATGCTTAATTATAAAGAAAGCACTTCAAATGAAAGAGCGGAGAGTAGAAAGCAAATGAATTGAGATTTAGGACGGGGTCGTGCAATATGTATTTTGCATTAAGCAGAACATTTGAAGTGCTTTCTTTATAATTAAGCATAGAGCACTTTAAAACTTCAGCACTTTATCCTGCTCCTCTAAATCGCAGATAAGTTTTTCTGCATTTTTCTTATTGTGTACTTTATAGTGTACAATTTTTGAGAACACTGAGCACTTTAATTCATCTGTGTGCTCTCTATTTTCAGCTTCTTGCACTTTTTGATTGGAGCACTCAAGCACTTTACCTGTCTTCAGCTGCAGATAAGTAATTTTTCTTTTCTGCTTAATATATGTTATACACTAGTAGTGCACTTTATGAGTTTTAATTTCTATAATGAATATAAACAAAAAAATTAAAAAATAATAATGATCGATGAAAGAAACTCATCACCACGTGATTATAGGGAGAACACCCATATGTTCCCTTAGTGGTGAATCTGAGATCTTTTCCTCCATTTAGGTTTATTGATTACCAACCTGGTGTTGTACATCAAGCCCCATCCCTTGTAGCATCCAAGTCCAAACTAAAAACCCACCTTTTTGAAGTTGCTTTTAACTCATAACCCCCTCACCCTAAATCACCCAACTGTAGCCTCCTTGTGATCCTGGGCAGGTCACTTGGTACTCTACTGTTCCAGGTACAAAAACTTAGATTGCGAGCCTGCTAAGGATAGAGATAGTACCTACATATAATGTGTACAGCGCTGTGTATGACTGATAATGCCATAGAAATGATTAATAGTAGGAGTAGTAACTTAGACATTTGGACTAGACCTCTTTTGGGAGCATCTAAGTGCCAAAAAGGCACCCAAATTGACTAGATAACCAATGGATTATGTAATTATGCCCACACAATCCCCCAGTGGTCACTGACCCCCCACCCCCACCCCCAAAGATCTGAATGAAGCAGTACAGCAGTATTTACTGTAGTATAGGAAAGCCAAGTAAAACTCCACACAAGTGTCTTAAGTAGCCAGGTGGGTGGGTTAGTGAACTTTCGAGAGGAGCCAGATCCATAGACAACATTTATGTGGAAAGTGTGAGCCCACCAAAAACCTACTCTCCTGCCATATAGGTGCCACCTGCGGCCATAAGGCTATTGGGGCGATCGATAGGTGGGTATAGTAGGTTTTAGGGGAGTTTTGGAAGACTCACCCTAAATTATAAGAGGTATATGGTGAGATGTATATATGGTACCACTTATATGAAGTTCACAGCAGTGCCCTCTAAGATGTCACACTGCTCTGTTGGGATGTCTACGTGGCCAGATCATTAGAATGGTGGCCTTTCCCACGTCTAAATGGTGCTGATATGGACGTTTCTAACTTAGACTTTTTGTGGTCAAAAATGGTGAAAAAAGTAAGATAGTCTAGCTGTTTTGGCAGCCAAGACATCCAAGTAGATGATTTTTGAAAAAAAAAAAAAAAAAAAATTATTTGGATGTCCCATTTGAAAATGGATGTTTCTCGGTTTCTGTCTTTGGATGTCTTGCAGGAAACATCCAAATTCAGACTTAGACGTCCTATCGAAAATGGCCCTCTATATCAACTGTCTCATCTTTATCCATATTTAGTCACCCCTTTGAAGAAATGTAATAGATTATTGTGTCAAGATTTCCGCTGACTAAATCTGTTGGTTTTGTTTAATTAATCCATACCTTTGTATATGCTCTTTATATCATTTTGCCCGGCACAAACATCAGGCTCACTGGTCTATAATTTCCCAGGTCATCTTTGAAACTTTTTTTAAAAATTGGTGTTATATTTGCCATCTTCCAGTCTTCTTGTACCATGCTTGATTTTAAAGTTAAATTACACATCACTAATAATAACTCTGCAAATTCATTTTTTAGTTCTGTCAGTATTCTGGGATGTATACCATCCAGTCCAGGTGATTTGCTACTCTTCAGTTTGTCAAATTGTCCCTTTCAATCTTTCAGGTTTACAGAAATTTGTTTCAGTACCTCTAATACATCACCATTGAATACAATAGTACTGGTATCTCCCTCACATCTTTATTGGTGCAGACTGAAGCAAAGTATTAATTTAATCTATTGCTATAGTCTTATCTTCCCTGAGTAGCCATTTTACCCCATGAACATCCTACAGTTCATCTGATTCTTTTACCTGCTTCTTGCTTCTAATATACCTTAAAAAGTATGTGTTTTTGCCTCCAAAACAGTCTTCTTCTCAAAGTCTCTCTTTGCCTTCATTGTGCATTGCATCTGACTTGCCATTCCTTACGCTGTCTCCTATTATCTTCAGATGGATCCTTTTTACGTAGAAACATGATGGCAGATAAAGGCCAAATGGCCCAGCCAGTCTACACTTCCGCAATAACCATTATATCTTTCTCTCTCTCTCTCTAAGAGACCCCACGTGCCTATCCCAGGCTTTCTTGAATTCAGACACAGTCTCTGAATCAATCACCTCTTCCGGGAGACTGTTCCACGCATCTACCACCCTTTCTGTAAAAAAGTATTTCCTCAGATTACTCCTGAGCCTATCACCTCTTAACCTCATCCTATGCCCTCTCATTCCAGCTTCCTTTCAAATGAAAGAGACTTAACTCATGCACATTTACATCACGTAGGCATTTAAACGTCTCTCAAGAAAAAAACTAAGAGTAATAGAAAAAATCCCAAATTAAACTACAAAATATTACTCACCAGAGATGGGTTACACTCCCCCGATAACCATTTCACAAACCAGTTTAATTTGGAATTTAAACGTCTCTACCATATCTCCCCTTTCCCACCTTTCCTACAAAGTATACAGATTGAGATCTTTAAGTCTGTACTCATACACCTTATGACAAAGACCACAAACTATTTTAGTAGCCTTCCTCTGGACCAACTCCATTCTTTTTATATATTTTTGAAGGTGCGGCCTCCAGAACTGTACACAATATTCTAAAAGAGGTTTCACCAAAGTCTTATACAGGGGTACCAATACCTCCTTTTTCCTACTAGCCATACCTCTCCCTATGCATCATTCTAACTTTCAGCGTCACCTTTTCAACCTGTTTGGCCACCTTAAGATCATCACATACAATCACACCCAAGTCCCGCTCCTCTGTTGTGCACATAAGTTCTTCACCCCCTAAACTGTACCATTCCCTTGGGTTTTTGCAACCTAAATGCATGACCTTCCATTTCTTAGCATTAAATTTTACCTATCAAATTTCAGACCATTCTTCAAGCTTCGCCAGGTCTTTCTTCATGTTATTCACACCATCCGGCATGTCTACTCTATTGCAGATTTTGGTATCATCCGCAAAGAGGTCAATCTTACCCGACAACCCTTCAGCAATATCGTTTATCAAAATGTTAAAAAGAACAGGCCCTAGAACTGAACCTTGAGGCACACCACTGGTAACATCCCTTTCCTCAGAGTGATCTCCATTGATCACTACCCTCTGTTGCCTTCCATTCAACCAGTTCTTGACACTGTCAAAGGCTTTGCTAAAATCTAAATATACCACATCTAGCACATATCCTCTATCCAATTCTCTGGTCACCCAGTCAAAGAAATAAACCTACCTCTAGTGAATCCATGTTGCCTCTGGTCTTGTAATCCACTGGATTCAAGAAACTTCACCAATCTCTGACTTTTAAAAGCATTCCCATTAATTTGCTTACCACAGAAGTCAGACTTATCGGCTTGTAATCCCCTACTTGTTCCTTACTTCCACTTTTCTGAATGATGTTGTTTCAACTCTAATAGCTTCCATAACCTCACTTTTTAACCATGCCAGCTGTCATTTTATCTTCCTTCCACATATTTTAATAACATAACATTGTGCTTATAGACCGCGTTACCAAAAAGTGCTACGCGATTAACAAAAAATTATAAACATTAAACATAATCAAGGGTTGAATGAATCAAGTAGTCAGATATTTTGTGAAAAGATAAGTTTTCAGCTGTTTTCTAAAATGGCTCTAGGAATCAGCTGAGAGCAACAGTGATCGAAATTCATTTTCATGAAAAGCTGCCTGGGACGCCAAAGAATGATTAAGACATTTCTTACTTTTACAACCCTTTACTGAAGGAAAATTAAACAAAGCATGGGTTTTTCTAGTGTGAGTAGCTATGGAGAAACTATTAACCAAGTAGGTAGGGGATGCTCCATATAAAGCCTTGTAACAAAAGCCACCTGGCTTAAATAGTACCTGGGCCTCCACAAGCAACCAAAGCAATTCACAGTCCAGGAAAAAAAAATAGAATTCAGTCATGAAATTGTAATGCATGGAGTTACAGAGCAGACTGGATGGACCATTCAGGTCTTTATCTGCCATCATTTACTATTGGTCTTTTTTACAAAGCCGCACGGAAACAGCCCCGAGGCCGTATGTTACTATGAATAACATACATGCCTGTTTTTTTTCATCCTAATTTTGTCATTGATGGATGCCTAGTGGTAGGGCTGTCCATGAGCTTGTTCAGAACACACTTGAGCAGTAGCTGGGATCATGGGTCCTGTACATTTGGTTTGCTATTCTGCTTAGGGGCTAAACATTGTATCTTGCAGACAAACGTAGACCTTTTTTCTCTATCTTTGTACAAAGGTCTGCCCTCCGACGTCTACCAGAACAATTTATTTAGTTACAGGGACCCATCATGATAGAATGAGTAAAGTTATCATATGGTTCTAGAAAAAGTATGGTTTGAGACATCTGGCTTTTACTTCCACTGTTTCAATCCGTCCTTCTTTGCTCTAATAGAAATGCAGTTTGATTTTAACTGTTACTGTGTCATGGGGTTTCTGTGTACTGAATTATAAACTACTTGATATTTATAAAAGATTAGTGATACATTGAATAAATAAATTGAATCAAATGAAAGCACTCACCGCCTGTTCATTTGGTTGGTAGGTGTGTGACTCGGACACTGTCCTGGACCCTGCCTGCACTGTAGAAATGCTAAGAATCCTGGAGGAGGATCCTCATGTCGGTGGTGTTGGGGGAGACGTGCAGGTAACCAACCAATAGCCGGAAACATTGCTAATTACATGACACCAGCACAAGCTGGTGGAGGGATCAGAGCTTGGTGTTAGGAGTGGAGAAGTCAGTCTACGTCTGTGTGTGGTCATTGCAACCCAAAACTGGGAGTGGAAGGGGTCAAAACCCGATGCTAGGAGTGGACAGGTCAGAACCCAGTACTGGGAGTGGAGAGGTCAGTCTACTTCTGTGTGTGGAGGCCATTGATGGCACTGGGAGATGAGTCAGAGCCTAGCATGATGTGTGGAGGCTGTTGCAGCCCAATGCTGGAAGTGACTGAAGGAGTTACAGCCTGGCACTGAGAGCATCTGGGGCTTTGAAAATAGCTGCATTTACAGCCTAACTTAAATTAGAGGCTAGTGTTGTGGGGGACAGGGGATGTAGTCTAGTGTTTTAAGCAACTGGTTTACAGCTCAGCACGGGGAGTTAGAGGCTACAGACACATACTGAGAGTGGCTGAGGGTAACTGAGGATATAGCCCAATATAGGTCATTATCTGGCACAGGGAATAAGAGTTACTCTGTTATTTGCACCTGTATTGCATTGTACTCATCCATAGCACCATAGGAAATTATTAGAATAAAGCCAGCAAGGTAGCAGGGGAAGTGGTAGAAACTATAATAGTCTAGTGAAGTTGGTTGGGTCGGTGTGAACTGCATAATGCAATCTCTGTGCCCTTCTGGTGGTAATGGCTGATCCTGTTATAACTATTGCTACAGGAGTAATGCCATGAGCCCTACCCCTTCTTACCTTCCTCTCTCTTTTCCTTTGCTTCTCCTCACAGATTTTGAACAAGTATGACTC
The DNA here is from genome assembly GCF_902459505.1 of Geotrypetes seraphini. Taxonomy (NCBI): domain Eukaryota; kingdom Metazoa; phylum Chordata; class Amphibia; order Gymnophiona; family Dermophiidae; genus Geotrypetes; species Geotrypetes seraphini. The sequence goes on along the minus strand of NC_047087.1, from coordinate 6,022,720 downwards.
TTGGATCTCCTTTCTGAGTAGCGTACGATACTGGATGGCCTTCAACGTAGAGCGGGCCTGCCAGTCCTACTTTGGCTGTGTTCAGTGCATCAGCGGGCCACTGGGCATGTACCGCAACTGTCTCCTGCAGTGGTTCCTAGAAGACTGGTACCATCAGACTTTCCTGGGAAAGAAGTGCAGCTTTGGGGATGATCGACATCTGACCAATCGGGTCTTGAGTCTTGGCTACAGGACTAAGTATACAGCTCGCTCCAAGTGCCTGACAGAGACCCCGACCAAGTATTTGCGATGGCTCAACCAGCAGACACGGTGGAGTAAGTCCTACTTCAGGGAGTGGCTTTACAATGCCCTCTGGTTCCATAAACACCATCTCTGGATGACCTACGAGTCTGTGATCACTGGCTTCTTTCCCTTTTTCCTCATGGCTACCGTCATCCAGCTGTTCTACCGTGGCCGAATTTGGAACATCTTGCTCTTTCTGCTGACAGTGCAGTTGGTGGGGATCATCAAAGCCATATATGCCTGCTTTCTACGAGGGAATGCCGAAATGATCTTCATGTCTCTCTACTCTCTCCTCTACATGTCCAGCCTCCTTCCAGCCAAAATCTTTGCTCTGACCACCATCAACAAATCTGGCTGGGGCACATCTGGACGCAAAAAAATTGTGGTGAATTTCATGGGTCTGATTCCTGTGACCATCTGGTTCTCCATCCTACTTGGAGGTCTCTCTTACACAACCTACTACCAGAGCAGGGACCCTCTCAGCGACACAGAGGTTGCTTTCTTAGTCTCAGGCACAATCCTATATGGCTGTTACTGGATGGCACTATTCACCTTATACCTGGCAATTATTGCTCGGCGATGTGGCAAGCAGCAAGAGCAGTATAGCCTGGCCTTCGCTGAGGTCTGAAAGACAAAAAGCCCAGCCACCTCCTTCCTGTGCAAGGCTTGGAGGATAACCCATGGCATTCAGTATCATGAACTTGGACACCTCTCTATGCACAATCTGAAAAAAAAAAAAAAAAATAGCCTAGGAAAAGGTATCGTTGTGACCTAAGCCTGAACATCTCTCTGTGCAAGGGTTTGGGGGGTCACCTAATAACGGGCATGGCATTCTTGATCTGAACTTTGACACCTCTTCCTTATACAAAGGTCAGGACCCAAACCTGGACCTCTCCTCACTGTGCAAGGACTCTTGGGGGTGGGGGTGTCATTCAGTAACATGCATGACCTGAGCCTAGACATCATCTCCCTAAGCAAGGGCTACAGTATATCCAGAAATGGTATGGCATCTTATGAACATGACTCTGGGCTCAGGATTCTGCAAACACTGTTCTCTGCTCCATTTTTCTGTTTTTATACTGTTCTACAAAGGTAAAACTCAGGGGATCTAAACCTCAGTGCAGCTTCAGGCACTGTGGACAGTGTGTCTTCCTGTTCCTTTCAGTAATCACTGGTAGAAATTAAAAGGGCTCAATAATTCCAAAAAAGTGGAACATCTGGGCACCACTGGAGATGAGGACAGACCATCTCACGGGTTACAAATGTCCAGGCTCCCTACCTCTCTTGTGGGATCCACCATTCCACACTATTACTATGCACATGTAGCAATAACACCTAATTGTTAAAGCTTGCTGCAGCTCCCAGAGAGATACAGCCAAACCAGGCTGAGACGCCTTCTCTAGGACTTACACTCCAAACCAGCAGGAACCTCAGCCCTCTTCAGACCCTTTTAATGACTCTTCTGAACAATCACGTTTACAGATAATTGTGGGGTTTTTTAACCCTCTTCATCTGATGACCAAAATAAAAGAAGGGCTTGTTCTAGCTTCAATCTTGTCTGTTAGGGCTGATTGAGGCTCTTACTTTGTGTCTCAAAGCTAGCAGCATGTCTCCTCATCAGTGACGTGTCCTGCTCTCTATGACCCTCCCCCAAAAGAAAAGAGTATAAAATTCTGTCTGAGCAGCAATTCTTCCCCAAAGCTGAGCATCCCACTGCGTGTCAGATATAATGGTTTGATTCTTCCCCAATGATGAGTGACCTTTTCAGTCTGTAGCTCATTTTGCATAACAGTAATAGAAGCCTAACCCCTCTCTTTTGCTGAGTGTTTCACTCTATGCATCAATAGTAAAGGTGTGATCCATTCTGTGTGGCAGTCAAAAAAGCACTGCTCCTCCCCATAGCATCCCACACACTTAAAAATAAATTGCCTTGAAATGTACAAGATAAACCTTGTATTGATTGAGTACATCACATTCATCTGAATGATGATTGGTAATTTGTCATATCTAACTTCAAGATCCAGCAAGGAATATTCCAGGGAAATTCCATGTCACCACTCTTATTTTGTCTGGCAATAAATCCAGCAAGTGCTCTTATACAAGGGAGTGCTGAAATGTTCTCAGCCTAGCTTCCTAAAATTTGAGCATTTTGCCACTTTGCAGAAACAAAATGCTATGTTTTTTGACATTGTTTCAGATCATTGATTGAACCATAGCCACGTCATTCACTTCTTAGTTGGGCTGAGAACTTTTCAGCACCCCCTTCTAAGTTCTATGAACCATATGTTAAGTCTTAACCCTAAAAATATTAAAGAACAGGTAACATTGCACCTATGGTTTGCAGATGATTTGAAGCTTTATAGCGGAACAATTTAAAGTGGTGAAAGTTTTTCAGATGATGCAAAAGATATATGTACTAAGGCAACCTTCCTTAAGAGAAAGCTATGTAAAACTGAAAACAGAACAGTGTATATAAATATGTCGATGTAGAAGGAGCAACAATCCAGCACAAATTACTGAGAAAAGTTGATTATAGGAGATTGAAGCTAACATTGAAAACTTCCTTAACAATATGGACAAAGATATAAGCCATCAGTAAACTTGCAATCCTCATGCTTTTATATAGCTTTGGAATAGTAGACTGGCCTTAGAAAACCCTAAAAAAATGAATGCAAGAACAAGAAAGAAAACTTCTCCATGCCTTTAAGATAACCTGTAAGAATCAGTGTAGGCTGAGACTGTACATTCCAGGAGCTAAAGGAGGAATGAATCTTTCAGAAATTACACAGACGACCAGTCATTGGCCTCCAGGCATATAAAACAGCATCTGTGGATCCACAAGCACGATGATTTATATATTCATTACCTGCCTTGGTCCAGGTAGGCTAGAAATAAAGAAAGGACACTGAAGTACAAAAATAAACATTTCCAAATCAGTCTCCATCCTTAAACCAGGTCAAGAATTTCCCAAAAATATAGAAGAAATGAGGGAGAATCATCCAGCACCTAAGGGGAAGAAAGTTTGCAAAACGAGAGAAAAAAAAACTAAAAAAAAAAAATCAGAACAAACAACAAGGATAAACAAATGATAAATACATAAATATAGTGATACTCCAGAAATCATACACTGATCAAAAACAGACATGTGAATGGTTAAAGAGAGGTGAACTTACAATGCTTCACAGCAATCATATAAAAAAGTGGTCAAACTGACATGTCTAGATTCTGCAAGGAAAAGCTGGAAACTGTTACTCATCTCTTGGACTTTTGATGAAAGAAAAACTAGATACAGTACAATAAGACAAGAGGATGGCATGTCTCATCCGCTGGAAACATAATAACACTGTCATATCAAAAATGCAGTAGCAGAACTAGGGAAACATTAAGAGGTTTTGGACACCTGAGGCATTCTCATTCCAACTAAAGTTTTTAGGGGGGAAAAATGGATGTAGTGATAAAGAAAAAATCCTCCCCCCCCCCCCTCCCGAGAGCAGCATTGGTACTAGAGGTGCCAGTGCCAAGGGATTATTTTGTACATTGTTCGGAGAGACATAAGATCATCAGGTACCAGGAGAGACAGAAATATTTCTGAACATGCAGGGCTCCGAAAGCGTAATTAAAAAGAATTTCCAAACACATTTTGATAAGCTACTTATACATAAATACATCCTAAAAACTTTCCAAGGAAGCAACACTACAGCGAGTATTAGCAGTAAATCCGAGAGACTCCAAATAGGTGCAAGGTTCACGGCTAGGTTTTGTGGGATTGCTGGAGCAGTGATTAGGACTGCAAAGTGAAGGCTTCCGTCAGCATGCAAAAAAAAGGACATTTTTCAAGGATGAACTTTATGACTGTTAACTTTTGATCATTTTTGTGTCTTATCTGGAAGCTTTTCATGCCATAACAGAAGATGTTTTCTAAGGTCCTGTTCTCCTTTGAAAAGAAGAATCAGTATTATTTCAGCTAAAGGTTTGTTCTGTATGTGTAAAGGTAACCCATTCAGAGACATGTGCCACTGGTGCTACTGCAGAGATTCTCATCTTCTTCACCTCACAGCTCTTTTCTGTATGTCCAGCCTTGCCGTTGATGCTTGACAGACTGTCTCCTTTAGAACCCAGTGGAGTCTTGCTTAAGGTCACAAGTCAGTGCTTCTAAAACTCAGCAATCCATTCTGCCTGGAGAGCTTCACAAACCCTCCCCGATTACCTTCTTCATATCTCCTGTGTGTATCCTAAGCATGTCTAAACTCTATCCTGGTTTTGCTTACTACCATGTCTGTTTATAATTATGTTGTGAAATGACAGGCAAGCTGGTTTTTGTTGACAAATGTGCCAATCAATTGCCTTACAAGAGCAATCTGCCAGTCCCTCCCTTGCCCTTCTGCTCCAACCTGGCAGAGAAGCTGGGCACTGGAAGTAACTGGAATTATAGTCTGGTGCTAGTGGTTACAGCCTGCTGCCACTATGGAAAAACAGCTGCACTCACTTGAGTATGGGGGAAAGTGCCTGCAACATAGGTTTCCTTTCCAGAGAACCCTAGAGAAGTTGCAGGTGCGATGAGAAGTGTGAGCACATGCTGCCCTTTCAATAGCAGTGAAGCAAATTTAGCATTTCTGTTTACGGACCCAGCCCACTGGCCATTTCCAAAGGGGGCTCTAAATTTGGTGAGGGAAGAAGCCTGGGTGAAGAGCTTGTAAACCCTTAAGCTGCATCCTCTGATTTCCTTCACTTCTTACATTTCTCAGCAGGCTGGGCATTAGTCAGTCTATTCTTCCTGTGCTCTGACCAGCTCTTTAACTAGAAGATCATTTTACATCAATTTTCTGATGTTACCATTTGTAAATGTCTTATTTATTTTTGTTTACACTGTTACGTTTAGAAAATAAATGTTAATTGTTTTAATATTTCCATATATTGTTAGCAAAATGAATAAAGTCAGATTGCAAATTGATTTGGACTCCAAAGAGAATCTGTTTATGGCAGGTGAACCTATTCCTATCATTGGCTTTTAGAAAGGAGATCTGGATCTTCTTATCCCAGTTACCCTCCCTACCTCAAGGAGCAAGATCAGCAGGTCCCAAAACCATAGGGACCACACAAAGGTTAGCAGCTGATAAAAGGAGTCCTTCATGGTAAACAGAGGAGGGGAGAGAGAGAGAGAGAGAGAGAATCCCAGCAGCATCTCTGCTCCAGCAAAGGAGAGTCCCTGGCAGTCTCAGCAGCTATAGGTTGCGTTCAGGATCCTCTCAGACTTTCTTGGGAACATGAGTAATGATGGGCTTGGGTCGCGTCTTGAAGATGATCTTTTTCTTGATCAGAGCTGTCAGCAGGTAATGTGGGGATGGATTTCCTTCACCAGTCTCCATGGCACTACCATCAGACTTGGTCAGCACTGCAAAAGGTTTTTCCAAGCACACAATTTTTCCATACAGGATGTGATGCCCAATTATTAGTACAGGAATTCCCTGGAAAGAGAGACAGCCATGAATTGGGTGGGAAAGGAGATAGGAATGCCTCAGTACAGTGAGAAAGCACATCACATGTCTCCTGCTGGCACATTCGACTCTGTACAACAGAGGAGTCGTAAGAATAAGATGTCAATAATTCAGCCACAGGTGTAAAATTCAAGACTTGACACTGACAGTGTTTCAGCATCTATGCCTTTGTCAAGAGTCACATGAATAGAGCAACACAGGTCAATGTAAGGAGAGTAATAAGCCTTTGAGACTCTTGACAAAGGCAAAGATGCCGAAACACTGTCAGTGTCAAGTCTTGAATTTTACACCTGTGGCTGAATTATTGACATCTTATTCTTACGACTCCTCTGTTGTGCTGTGCTCTTGTTGTTGGTGAAGCCGCCTTGGACTTTTTTTCTTCACATTCTACTCTGTGCCAACAGAGCTTTTTCCACCTTTCAGGTTTCTGGCAAAATGCCAGTTTTCAGCCCACAATGTCACATAGCGCCACAGTGTGGTGAAAAGGGGCACTGCTGCTAGAAGCCATAAGCAACTCGACTTCCCCCCACCCCCTCAGGTAATTATTTTTTAATTCAGAGTATTCCATACAAGAGACTCTTTGCAGAGTGGGGGGCCCTCATCATCCCAGCTACACAAAAGCCCCCAACCAGAGCCAGCGCAAGAATAAATTGTATTATTAGATTTTAAATTTTATTGTTTATTATTTAAAAATTGCTATGGCGAAAAGCCAATTCATATGCTGTCATTGTTTAGCTAGAACCCCCCACCCCACAAACACTGTGGAGCTCATAATCGAAAGAGAAAAACGTCCAAAAACCAGCCTAAGTTGGCACTTGGACGAACATTGTCCAAATACTGATAATAAAAACAGGCTTTGGACGTATTTCTAAACGACCTAGGCCTTCATAGTGCTGCTGAACAACCAAAGCTAAATGGGGCGTTTCAGGAGGAATGTCGAGGGCAGGAGTTGGGCGGGATGTGGGCCGGCTTAGACTTAGTCGTGTAGCATGTATAACCGAAAGTTATACAGCCCAGGATCGACGGAACTTGGACGTTGTGACTTAGACCATTTAAAGCATGGTCTAAGTCACAAAAACCCAGCTAAAGTCACCAGAGAAGCACTGCAAACACATAAAACAGACCCCCACACACTACCCCAGTGATCACTAACCCCCCCAACCCCATAAAAATCATAATCACACCTTTAAAATTCAGCCTGCAGACCATCATCACCTGGCAGCCTGGCATAGGAAAGCCTAGTCGTCCAGCACAGAGGCTTAAGCCATCTTGGGGGTGGGTTAGGGACTCATAGAGAGGAGGAACCATGCAAATAAGCCCCTGTAATCACTGCATTGAAATTGAAAAATGTGCACTCCCCTATACATCCCCAAAACCCTTTTTTACTGGCATATAAGTGGCTCCTGCAGGGTGGTAGATAAGTGGGTCTAGGGCAGTGGTTCCCAACCCTGTCCTTGAGGACCACCAGGCCAGTCGGGTTTTCAGAATAGCCCTAATGAATATGCATGAGAGAGATCAACATATAATGGAGGTGCCAGGCATGCAAATCTGCTCCATGCATATTCATTAGGGCTATCCTGAAAACCCGACTGGCCTGGTGGTCCTCCAGGACCGGGTTGGGAACCACTGGTCTAGGGGATTCTGGAGGTGGTTTGGGGGGCTCACCATGACCTATAAGGGAGCTGTAGTGAGGAGAAGCCATGGCACCCTTTTTGTGAAGTTCACAGCAGTGCCCTGTAAGGTACCCCACTATTTAGGTGCCATGTCTGGGTGTTCAGTCCATCACTTTGCAGACCCCTCCCACGTCCAACAGGCGTTGCATTTTTCACACTAAGAAGCCTGGTAGCAAAATAAGAGGTCCTTCTATAAAACAACACTGAAACGTGGCCTATGCTAGCCCCAATGCAGATCTCTCCTGAATGCTAAGGTCATAAGAACATAAGAATAGCCATACTGGGTCAGACCAATGGTCCATCAAGCCCAGTAGCCCGTTCTCATGGTGGCCAATCCAGGTCACTAGTACCTGGCCAAAACCCAAGAAGTAGGAACATTCCATCCAGAATCTCAAAGAATAGCAACATTCCGGTATCCCAGAGAGTAACAAGATTCTAGAATCCCAAAGAGTAGCAACATTCCATGTTACCGATCCAGGGCAAGCAGTAGCTTCCCTCACTCTACAAGAAGAGGAAATAAACAATTCTCAAACCTGAGATCAGCTACCTCTGATATGTTGTAGATTTCAACATTTAAAGTATTCCCGGCAGATCTAGCACTGGAACTGTGAGGACGCTGTAGAAAGAGCGCCCACTGTGAACCCTTGAAAAAGCCCTACTTGGGCGAAACGGGTCCTGTCGGGGGAATGCTAGTATCTCTGCAATATGAAAGAAAAATAAATGAATGAATTATCTGATTCAACTGGTTTGTCTTACTTCTGAAAAGATTAGAAGATGATGGAACACTTTAAATGTTGAAATCTAGGGGGGTCACGTGATGTCGAGCTGCTGAGCAGACATCGGTGGGGTAAGCTCCCGATCCCGTTCCCACCATCAGCGTGCTTTGGACCCCGAGAGCCGCGATTTTGCCTCCGCGGTTTGGTGCTTGGATCGCTGTTGCCTTCCATCTGTATTCTTTAGCGGGATTGGGGCTTTATGACCAGCAGATTGCCCCGTCGGGAGAGGGATCGCGGCCGTGCGGGTGACTCCAAGATGGCCGACCGCGAATCCCCCCCGCCGCTCCCGGCGCCGACCGCGTGGGTATCCGAGATCGTAGCGGAGGTAAAGCTTCTCCTGGAGGGATCTCTAATCATGAAATTGCAGCCAATTGTGGACAAACTGGACTCGGTGGATACTTGCTTGGAAACACTGCAGGGCGAGTTTTCCTCCTACCAGCAACGTCTCACTGCCTTGGAGGATCGAGTGCAGCAACGTGAGGGGGACCATCAGCAACTACGTGCTCAGCTTGTCGCCATGGAAGTTAAGCTTGAGGACCTTGAGAACAGGTCCCGCCAGGGGAACCTGCGACTGGTTGGCTTGCCTGAGTCAGTGAAGGATGGTGAGCTCCATTCCTTTTTAGAATCTTGGCTGCAGCGCACTCTAAACCTAACAACAGCGAATGGTCCCCTGAGAATTGAACGTGCTCATTGTTTGGGCCCGCTGGGTGAGCCTGGCTTGAGAGCTCGCACCGTCATACTTAAGTTGTTGAACTCAGCCCATAAACAAGAGATTCTGAGAGCTATTCGTACTTCGGGCCCCCTGATGTATGACAACTCCAGGGTGCTGTGTTTTCAAGATTATTCTCCAGCTTTACAAGCCAAACAGAAGGAATTCACCCCCATCTGTTCCCAGCTGTTTTGGATGAAAGTTCCTTTTGCTCTGCTGTATCCTGCCCGCTTGCGGATCAGACATGCTGGTCAGACCCGCTTCTTTACTGTGGCGGCTGAAGCTCTTCGATTTCTACATTCCATGCAGGCACCAGACCCGGCTCCTTGACTGCTTTGGATTTAGTTATTGTTTTAGGTTGGAGATTGTTTGGAGCACAGAACCCTATGTACTGCCTCAGCTTGCTGTCTCCTGGGGGCCTCAGCGCCTGGCGGCCCGCTCACGCGGTGGCCTGATCGTTGCAGTGCCTTCTTTTTGCTGGCTTGAAGGCCTTGCTATGGAGCCTGGGGCGATGGATTGCTCTGGACTTATTTGGGACATTTTCTTTTCCTTCTTTCCTGGAATGTGTGGATGGCTGGGGGGGGAGTGACTGTTTGTGTTGGAGGGGATGCTATGCTCTTTCTTGGAGGGGGGGGTACTCCCTTCTTGAAGTTGTTGACCGGTTGAGGGAGTGGTGTGCATGAGTCGGATAAGGGGGGGAGTGTTTGACTGTTGGGTGGGTGGTTTTGGTGGTACATATGGAGGCTCTTTTGAGCCATTATGTAGTGTTTTCTAGTGCATTACATTGTTATGACTTGTGGTTGTCCATTTTTGCTGCCCAACCTGCTATTGGACATCTTACGTGTTGTTGGAAATGTTTATGTATTGGTTGGGGTGGGATTCAAGGGTGCTTTCATTTTGTGTGTCTATAGGTGGGATTGATCTGAGTGGCTGGGGGTGGTTTCTTGTAGGTATAGTTTGCTGGGAGGGGGAGTTGGGAGCTGATCCACAGGACCCTTGGACCACTAGAGGGTCGCATGAGGGATGGGGAAGGGGTGGTAGGGGGGAGGTGTGGGGGGGTGGGTGGATATGCTGGGGTTTTCTTTTGTTCTTTCTCTTTCCTCTCCTCTTTCTTTCCTACTTCTCTTTTCGTATTCCTGGTGCCCTGTATTCGGCCTTTTATCCTTTGGTGGATGCTCGGGTCTAGATTGAGGTTCTGGGAGCTGGTCGCTGGCTGGGACGGCCTTGCTCTCGGTTTTCTTTTTGGATTTTTGCCTGATCTTTGTCTTTATCCTTTTTCTCATGAAGCCTCTTAGATGTATTTCCTGGAATATAAATGGTGTCACTTCGCCTATTAAACGACATAAGATTTTGAGAGCCTTGAACCGTCAGAGAGCTGATTTAGTCTTCTTGCAGGAGACGCATCTGTCAGCGGCGGAGCATGCTAAACTTCAGACTTGGTGGGTTGGCCATCATTTGGGGGCACCTGCGAACAACCGTAAGGCAGGGGGTTTGATTTTGATTCGGAAGGGGTTACCCTTTGTTATTCAACAGCAGTGGACGGATCCTGGAGGTAGGTATATCATCGCCAAGGTGCTATTTAATCGTCAGCCCCTGATTCTTTGTAATGTTTATGCCCCTAACAATTATGACTCTCGATTTTTCTCCTCACTTATTCGCCGTTTTGGTCAACATTCGGATGTGCCTTTGCTTGTGGGGGGGGGGATTTCAATTGTGTTCATGACCCCTTGTTGGATAAATCAATTCCTGCTCCCCAGGATCGGATGCATCCCACTAAGGGTATTTCTTTACTTTGCTCATCCTTGGACGTTATTGATGTTTGGCGGACGCTTCACCCAGGGGATATACTCACATATCTAGAGCTCATGCTTCCTTATCCCGGATTGATTACTGGCTGACCTCTAGCACTTTGTTTTCTCAGATTGAATCGGCAACGATTGGTTCCTTTGACGTTTCCGATCATGCCATGCTTTTGTTAATCTTGCATTTGGATGTCTCTCCACCGGGTTCCTTCCGTTGGCGATTTCCGCTCCGTTTGTATCAGGACCCGAAATTTCAGGAATTCCTGCTTCAAAAATGGTCTGACTATCAACTCCATAATATTGAACATCGGGCTGATTCTACGCTTTTCTGGGAGGCTGCGAAAGCAGTACTCCGCGGTGAGGTCATGGCATATTCCAGCCATCAACGTCGTGCTCGGGATAGGGAGCTTTTACAGTTGGAACGTAGGATTGGTAACCTCCGTCGCCTTTATAGTCAGTCTCACGCTTCCTCTTTGCGCTCCCAGCTCTTAGCCTCCCAGTGTAAGCTTCAGGAATTGTTGCATACTAGAACAGTCAAGTCGCTCGCTTATTATAGATATCAATTTTTTCGCCATGGAAATCAACGTGGGGCGCTTCTGGCAAAGGTGGTCCGTCGATCGGCGGGTCGTACTCATATCTTGCAACTTCGATCGGCAGGGGGGGATATGGTCAGGACGGATACCGAGATTAATGCAGTGTTTTTTGACTATTATAGGAAGCTTTATTCACAACAATCTGATTTAATGGAAGGCACGGCATATTTGGATGGCCTTCCCCTTCCGTGCTTGTCTGATAGGGCGGTAGCTAAACTTAATGCCCCTATAACGGCTGAGGAGGTAGCAGGAGTCATACAGAAGGGGTCCTTGTTAAAGGCCCCCGGACCAGATGGTTTCCGGATGGAATTCTATAAACTTCTACTTCCTACATTAGCTCCAGTCTTAGCTGATACCTTCACAGCAGCCATTCAGCGGGGTGCCCTTCCGGACTCTCTCACTTCGGCTCAAATAGTTGTGCTATTGAAGCCCCATAAGGATGCGGCCCTCTCTTCCTCTTACCGCCCCATTTCGCTGCTGAATGTGGAGGCCAAAATGTTCGCCAAGGTTTTGGCTAATCGATTGGCTTGTGTTCTTCCTGATTTGATTGCTTCCCCTCAGGTGGGATTTGTGCAGGGGCGTACTAGTGTGAAAAACATTAGATCCATATTGGCGTCTTTGGAATTCGTGGAGAGAACCCAACTATCTTCTCTATTGGTCCACTCTCTGCCCCTAAACATGGGTAGCACATGCCAGTTCCAAAAGGGAAAGGGACTTGTATACCGCCTTTTTGTAGTTATACAACCATCCTGCAAGTGGTTTACATACAGGTACTTCAAGCATTTTCTCACTATTGCAGGTCACCAGAATGCGCTCAATAGGAATGTACCTTCTTTTATCCTGCAATAAGCTTGTATTAATGCTTACTGCAGGTTAGTAAATGGGCCCTTAAATAAATAAACAAACATACATTGGTAGCGGCTGTGTGTGCGATCAGAAATTCTCTAGTTATACCGACTGAAGCGGAGTTCCTTTTTTTTTGTTCAACTGAATTTATAAAGCTATTCTCATGTGTAGCTTAACTATGTATTTATAGCTAACGAGCTGGCTTATTGGTTAGAGCTGCTGCCTCAGCATCCTGAGGTTGTGAGTTTGATCCCAGCAAGTCACTTAATCCCCCTATTACCCCAGGTACCACAGTTCGATTGTGAGCCTGCCGGGACAGATGGGAAGATTAGGTTCTTACCTCAATAATCTTTCTAGTAGAAAAGCATATGAGTCTTGAAACTAGTTGTGTAGAAGGCATCTACTTTTTTGGCTCCGCCATCTCTTTTTCCTCAGTTCGTCCCAAAGTAGTTGAAAACCACTAGAATAGGGAAAAAGAAAGAGGAGGGGCATGGGGAACTCCCCAACGAAACCAAATCTGCTCTGCCAGTTATTAAAGAACAGTTAAACAAGAATCCATCAGCACAACTTATGACTTTTAGAGTCTCCTAACACACTTTTTGAGACTTTTTCTTTATTTATTTACAATCAAGAGAGAGATCTAAAATCTCTCATCTGCTGGAAATATCTCAGGACACTGTGGAGAACTTTTGGATCTCTTTGAAAAAGAAAGCAGACTAAGGGCTCTTTGTACTAAGCCGCATTAGGGCTTTAACGCGCGGAATAGCACACGCTAGACCTTACCGCCAGCACAGAACTGGCATTAGTTCTAGAAGCGCTAAAAATGCTACTGCACCTTAGTAAAAGGAGCCCTAAGTCTAAATCTGAAAGGGCAGACCTTCAAAACTCATATGCCTTTCTACTAGAAAGAAGATTATTCAGGTAAGAACCTAATCTTCCCTTCTAGTACAAAAGACATACAAGTCTTGAACCAGGGGGACATACCAAAGCAGTCCCCTGAGTCTAGGGCGGGGCAGATACGCATGCTGTTCACACCGAGGACCCAAAAGTGGTGTCCTGTCGTGCCTGTGGAATTTTATGAATGTATGGAGGGTGGACCACTTTGCCGCCCTACAAATCTCTTCAAGCCGAACTGCCCAGGACTCCACCCATGAAGAAGCCACATTCCTTACAGAGTGCACGCTCAAATAGATTGGTGGTTGCTTACCACACCCAATATACGCTGAAGAAATAGTCATACAAATCCATCTTGAAATGGAAACCAGCTTCCCCAGGTGGCTAGAACTCAACAGTATAAAAATATGATCTGAGAGACGAAGGCTATTCATCACCTCGAAGTAATGTAAAGAAATCAACATCCAGCAACGCCAACACTTTGTCCTTTTTCTCCAACCCATGCAATGGAACCTAGGTAGCTGGACTTCCTGATTTACATGGAAGGCCGAGACCACTTTTGGCAGAAAAGAAGGAACCATACAGAGTGAGACCCCTGCCTCTATAAACCTGAGGAAAGGATTTCTGCACGACAGAACCTGCAGCTCTCAGATCCTTCTCACTGAAGTGATAATATTGTAAGATCTATCAGTGACACCTCTTACAGAAAGAGCTAAGATGTCTTCAAATAATCCAAAACAGCGCAATTAAAGTTATCACCAAATCCAGAAAATTTGATCATGCTATGCCCTTTTGAAGAAAGCACATTAGCTTCCAATTACACATAGGATAACCTATAAACTAGCACTACTAACTTATAAAGCTCAAATTGTGAAAGCTCCATTATTCATTGACAGATTTCTAATACCTTATACACCATCAAGATCACTGAGGGCCTCTTCTATCAAACTGTGCTAGTAGTTTTTAGTGAAGAGAGCCGCACTGAATGGTCCGCGCAGCTCCCGACACTCATAGGAACTCATAGTACCTAACTAGATCCCAAGTAGTAAAACAGATTTTACGCCGCTTAACTTAGGAATAAGCAGTGGATTTCCCCAAGCCATCTCAAGAATGGACTTCTCTTAGGAAATTAGCCAAACCTTTTTAAAACCCTGATAAGCTAATTGATTTCACCATTTTGGATAGGATGGAACTCCTCTCACATGAGGAAAGACTAAAAAGGTTAGGGCTCTTCAGCATGGAAAAGAGACGGCTGAGGGGAGATAGGATTGAAGTCTACAAAATCCTGAGTGGAGTAGAACGGGGACAAGTGGATCGATTTTTCACTCCATCAAAAATTACAAAGACTAGGGGGACACTCGATGAAGTTACAGGGAAATACTTTTAAAACCAATTGGAGGAAATTTTTTTTCACTCAGAGAATAGTTAAGCTCTGGAACACATTGCTAAGGATGTGAAAAAAGCAGATAGTGTAGCTAGTTTTAAGAAAGGTTTGGACACTTTCCTGGAGGAAAGTCCATAGTCTGCTATTAAGACATGGGAAAGCCTCTGTTTGCCCTGGATCGGCAGCATGGAATGTTGGTACTCTTTGGGATTCTAGAATTTTGTTACTCTCTGGGATTCCGGAATCTTGCTATTGTTTGAGGTTCTGTATGGAATGTTGCTACTCCTTGGGTTTTGGCCTGGATTGGCCACTGGGCTTGATGGACCATTGGTCTGACCCAGTAAGGCTATTCTTATGTTCTTATGATTAATCTCTTCATGAAAAAGGTAGTTAATAAATCCAAATAAATAAAGCAGCTCAGTCCCTCATTAGTTATCAAATTTCACTAAAGTTAAGCTGTGTGTCTTAATTCCCTAGTGAAATCCGCATCCTATGACACATAAGTCACGTTTGCCTTTGTGCAGCTCTGTCTGCTTTAATACTCTGGAACCAGTGACATTTCCAGCCTCGCTCTAGAATAGAATGAGAGATCTGAGTGGCAGGTTTCTTCTGGCACATTTGTAGATAGCCTCAGGGCACAATGAAGGAGAGAAGGCAGAGCTGGAACTTATATGGTTAGCAGCAATATTCAGTCTGCTATTTGGAGAAAGAGAGCTGTCTGAGTAACAACCTCAGGATGGACTAGGTACCCACCTAAGGCAGTGTATGACTCCAGCACACAAGAGCCACCTCCCCATATCCTCCCAAACTAGCCCCACAGCTTAAAGATGGCTTAGCACTGTGCAGACCCTGTAAGTATAGGCCTGCAGTGAAGCTGATCCCCTTTGAGGCAGACTTTCTTTCGGGGTGGAGCAGGACATGGCAGCATTTAAGGTCCTAGGCAGGTGGCAGCGGTAGGAAGAAGCCCTGAATGCAGGGTTAGGGGAGGGAAGAGGAGATGAAATGCTGGCCAACTGTGGAGAGGGGTGGGAGTTAAATGAAAGGAAAAATATTGGTCACCTGGAGGGGGGGGGGCGGGGAGATTGAGAGGAAAAGGAGAGCAGTATGGTCGAAGGTTTTGCCAATACCCAATACCCCTTGGGCCAGCCCTGCAATTGTCTCTATCTGGATAGTAGAGCCAGTCAGCATTAAACAAAACATGAAACTAAACAGTTTTCGTGGAGAAAGAATTGCAGCAAATTAGGGGCTTTGTCCCTGTGTCCTCAGAATCTTCATCCACCACCAAGCCCTGAACTGTCATCCTCACCTCTTTGGTGTAGAGCAGATCTCCCACGAGGCTCCCAGCAAGTCCATCATCGTGGCGAGCTTCAATCTGTCCCTGCAGTTCCATTAGCAACCACTCCCCAGGACTGCCCTGCACAATACTGCAAGAAGAACGGAGGAGTTATTTCCAAGACCTTACCCGGCAGAATTTCTATACCTAGACAGGTGCATTATATTATACTAGTCTTATAGCCCGTTATACTAGTCTTATAGCCCGTGTGTGTGTCTCTCTTTATTTCTTTCTCTCTCTCTCCTTAGCCGCTTTCTTTCTTTCTGTCCTTCTTTTTCCTTGGCTGTCCATCACCACCCCTTGCCTGCTCCCCCTGTCCATTCTCCCTTCCTTTTACCTCCCCTGTGTCCACCACCACCCCTTCACTGCTCTCCTTATGCAGCAGCAGCCCTTCTCCCTTTGTTTTACTTCCCCCCTGTCCAGCAGCACCTCTTTCCTTCTCCCCCTGTCCAACATTAGGCCTCCGTTCCTTTTTATTCACACCCCCCCTGTCCATCAGCACCTCTTTCCTTCTCCCCCTGTCCAACAGTAGGCGTCCCTTCCTTTTTCTCTCCCCCTCCTCCTTCTTATCCCTATGATACACTTACCTTGCTCTGCCCCTGATCAGAGGTTCCCGACAGCCGCCCAGTTGCACCCATTGGAAAAGTTCCCTCTGCCGCATCCCGCAGCCCTCCTGATGCGACTCCCACTGTCTTTCTTTCTGTCTGTCTCTGTCCCTGGCCCCCTTTGTCTGTCTGTCTTTCTGTGTATCTCCCTGCACCTGTTTCTTTCTTCTTTTCTTTCTGTCTCCCTTCCTCCCTCTGTCTGTCTGTCCGAAGCAGCATTCCCTCCCCCTCTATTTCCCTCCCCCCACACCAGTTCCCTGTGCACCTGCCCCTGTGTCTTCTTTTCTTTCTGTCTCCCTTCCTCCCGTTGTCTATCTGTCCAAAGCAGCATTCCCTCCCCCACACCAGTTCCCTGTGCTCCTGCCCCTGTGTCTTTCTTCTTTTCTTTCTGTCTCCCTTCCTCCCTCTGTCTGTCTGTCCAAAGCAGCATTCCCTACCCCTCCATTTCCTTCCCCCCACACCACTTCCCTGTGCACCTGCCCCTGTCTTTCTTCTTTTCTTTCTGTCTCCCTTCCTCCCTCTGTCTGTCCAAAGCAGCATTCCCTCCCCCTTCCATTTCCCTCCCCCCACACCAGTTCCCTGTGCAGCAGCATTAGCGTTTCCTCTACCCCCCCTTTCCCTTCCCGCGGTCCCGAGTCCTTTGCCGCCCCCCCTTCCCTTCCCGCAGGCCCGACTACACATGGCGATTCAAGCAGCGTGTGCAGCAGTCTTCACACGCTGCTTCGGGTCCTTCTACTGCTCTGATTTCCTCTGGCACGTCCCTGATGACATCATCAGAGACGTGGCAGAGCAAATCAGGGCAGTAGAAGGGCCCGAAGCAGCGTGTGAAGACTGCTGCACACGCTGCTTAAATCGCCAGTCGGGCCCGCGGGAAGGGAAGGGGGGGGGCGGCAAATGACTCGGGTCCTGGGCAGTGAAAAGTTGCTGGGCTCCTCGGTGGGGGCGCTGAGCGGCCGCGATCCCTCTCCTCCCAGCCCCCCCTTCCCCTGCTGGAGGAACGGATATCGGCGGTTACAGCAGCTGGCTTCGGGGTCTTCTATCCACTGTGGCCAACCCTAGCGGAAACAGGAAGTAGTCAGAGAGGGCGGACCGCAGTGGACAGAAGACGGCAAAGCCAGCGTTAGCGCGGTGCAGCACTTTTCTCTCCATTTAAAGGCGGGTGATCCGGCGAGAAGGAGGAGGTGGTGGTTTTGGCTGTGAGTGAGGGCGGGAGGGGGGAGTCGCCGGCTGTGCTGTGCTTTCCCGATCTGGCCGCCACATACGCACTGTGACCACGGACATACGGATCACAGATCAGGGATTACAGATCACCCAGGTCTGAGTGCGCATGCGCGGCTAGCGTTTTATTATATAGGATAAGCCAATGTCTTGCAGATACTAAGAAGTAGTGCAGAATCTCCCCGCTTCACTTGTCCATATAATCCACTCAAACTATAGTGCAACAACCATTCCGTATCAGTTACGTGGGGTTTGCCACACATTGTGGTTCCCTTTAGAACTGAACTGAAGTGCACTATTAATCAGTCAGTATGTGTTGATCTTGAGTAATAAAAGGAATATGCTCCCTCTTGCCATCATAAAAACTGCTTCTCCACTATCCCAGTCTTCTTGGCTGAGAGTAAATGTAGTCTGGGTTATAGCTGCCCTTTTTTGGTTTTTACCTAATTGGAGCTACTGCCATTCACACAAGATTTCAGAGGGTTTGATCTATCGTCTTTCTTTGGTACGACCAAAGCAGTTTAATTCATTATAAGCGGGTACTTTATCTTAAGCAAACAAAACACATTACTTGTCAATACCTATTCTATTCTCTTCCACCTCAAGGAATCCCTTGGTTCTGAAATGCAGAATGCTGGTTCCCACAACATTCAAAGTCCTACACATTATGTAAATGAAAATGTAAACACAAATAAGGCCTGTTCAAAACGTCGGGCTTTAAGCTTTTCCTAAATGACAAGAAATGGAAATTTATTCAAATTTGTAATGGAATAGGATTCCATAACCCAGTGGATGGCTGTCAGTTTTGATGGTAGCCAGGGGGAGGGAGGGGTGCTGGAAGAAATAACAGTGTCTGTTGGGATCAATATCATGGTCGGACACTCAAAAAGGCAATTCTATAAATTTGTGTCTACGGGTAGGTGCCAAATACCTACGTATGTTACAGAATACTAGCACATATGAGGTCAAGAGGCACCATTAATTGGCACATACAGAATCATGACTAGAACATACATGGGTAAGATATGCATGGGTTCTCTTTAGCGCATATGTGAAAAGGGACATTCGCATAGGAAGCTCAATCAGATGTGTGTGTAACTTACAGAATACTGTAAATGACCCACGAATGTACACTTACACCAGCTCTGACCTTGAGGCATTGAATACTAATTGTCCCCCTTAATATAATTTGTTTTATGCATTTAATCTTTAATTTGGGTCTCTGTTGCACTAGTTATTGCAGCATCAGTGTAATATGGTCATTAATCATTGCTCCTTTTGTTCTTGTGGCAATATTTTGGAAGACTGAGATTGAAAACCAGTACAGAATGGCACTAACTCCCTCTCACCACCACACTGGACAAAAGAAACTATCTGGGTTCTGATCAAACCTTCCATAAAAATAAACTCCCCAATCAAATAAACTCCCTGTAAAGGTGCTTTAAAACATTTACTGGGGAAAGGGTCTTCAAGGGGAAAACATTGTAGACATCAAATTCATAACAATAATAATTAAAAGGACAAAGCCTGACCTTGAAATCACGATCTGAACCATATCAAACTCTCTTCCGAGTGTCTCTTCTGCAAAGCAAACAGATGCCCAGTGAAAATGAGAATTAATACAGTAGAAAAAGAGAAGCAGCTAGACATAGACAGTGGTAGGTGAGATAATAGATTTATGATGCATCATTTACCAGCACATGGCATGAGGATAGCAGGAATTCTCAGAAGAAAAAGCGATATTCATGAGCAAAAAGCTGAACTTGCGAGGCCATAGAAGATATTCTGGATATCTTACGAGGCCATAGAAGATATTCTGGATAAGAATTTAAAACCCCAAATCAAATCCAGCTGAATAATGGAAAATGAAACCATCTGGAATCATCCTTTTCAGCACCTTTACAAAAGGATCAAACCTGAAGATCTTATATAAAATCTTCAATGCACCTCAAAGAAACCAAATCTGCTAGAACGGGTGTGTCAAACTCAATCACAGGCTAAGTCGCGGGCCAAATTTTTAATTAAGATATTTAGTCTTAGTAGAAGTATAGGGTTACAATCTCTCCAACCCCATGCCGGCTCTGTGATGTAAACAAAATAAATAAAAAATACTTTTCCTCTCTTTTAATATAGTACCATAGTAGATGATGGCAGATAAAGACCCGAACGGTCCATCTAGTCTGCCCAATCTGACTCAATCTAAAAATCTGTTGGTTTTTTTCCTCCTTCTTAGCTATTTCTGGGCAAGAATCCAAAGCTCTGCCCAGTATTGTTCTTAGGTTCCAACTACTGAAGTCTCCGTCAAAGCTATCTAACACTTGCTGCTATCTAACACCAGCTCTGACAGGGTACACATTTCAAATCTGACATATTGTAATTACAAAATAGAAAATAAAATTATTTTTTCTACCTTTTGTTGTCTGGTCATTATTCAAATCATGTTGGTTCCAGGCTCTGGTTTCTGTTTGGCTTCTGATAACTCGCTTGTCATGGTCCTGCCCATTTGTCATTTTCTTCTTTCTCCATGCTAACCATCCATCTTCCATCTCTGTCCTCCCCTTCCATTTCCCTTCCCTCCCTTGGAGGTCTGGCATCTTTCCTTTTTTTCATCTCCATCCCCGCAGTTGCAGCGATGGACCCCACTGTAGGGATGGAGATCTCACCCCACCATCCCCAGTGTCCACCATCTCTCCTTTTCTCAACTATCCTTTCATTCAACATCTCTCCCTCCTTCTCCACCACACCAGGGTCCACCATCTCTCCCTTTCTCTTAACTACTCTCCTATCCAGTATCTCTACCCCATCCACACACACCATCCCTTGTGTCCAACTTTTCTCCCTTTCTGTTCCTTCCCCATTCTCTATCCCATTGTCCACCATCTCTCTCCCTTACCTGTTTTTAGACCCATTATTTCTTTCCCTCCCCCCCACTCAGTCTGGCATATATTTGTATATCTCTTTGGCCCCCTCATGAACTTTTACACCCTGAAGGTCTGAATGTTTCCCCCCTTCTTTCTAGCGTCCTCCGGTTTCCCGATCTCACCTTCAAAGCAGCCTGCAGAAGGTCACCGGTCGGCTGTAACGATCCTAGCAGGCCGCCATTGGCCTCCGCAGCATGCCCCTTCTCTGACGTATAGGACCGCGGTAGAGGGAACGTGCTGTGGAGGCCGACGGCAGCCTGCTAGGATCGCTACAGCCGACTGGCGATCCTCTGCAGACTGCTTTGAAGGTGAAACCGGGAAGCAGGGAAAGAAATGGTGGACAATAGGATGGAGGGAGGGAAGAAACAGAAAAGGTATTTTCTCACAGGCATGAG
The DNA here is from genome assembly GCF_902459505.1 of Geotrypetes seraphini. Classification (NCBI taxonomy): domain Eukaryota; kingdom Metazoa; phylum Chordata; class Amphibia; order Gymnophiona; family Dermophiidae; genus Geotrypetes; species Geotrypetes seraphini. The sequence continues at coordinate 6,001,794 of NC_047087.1, read as the reverse complement.
TTTGACACCCCTGTGCTAGAAGGTGTAATTGAGGATAAACATAGAAATATGATGGCAGATAAAAGGCCAAATGGCCCATCTAGTCTGCCCATCCACAGTAACCATTAACTCTTTCTCTCTCTGAGAGATCCCATATGCCTATCTCAAGTAAGTAGCATTAACCACTCTTAGAAGAAAAGAAAAAATCAAGGAATATCTCCACAAATTTCAATCCAGAAAAGTGTGTCCACCCTAACTAGTACCAAATGAAGTACTCGAATACTGCAATTACTAAAGTCTAAGAAGCACAAATGAAATTATTTAGCCAGATTCTTCAATCTAGTCATTTAACTGAGAAATGGCAAGAAAAGTTAATGATCCATAAACTTGGGGATACCACCAATGCTCTCTCTAAGTCTGACTGGGTGCATGTAAAGTTTTTCTCGAGGGAGTGACAAGTTGTAAATTTATTATTTTTTTTCTGTGAGCAACAAGTTCTAAAAACCAACAAATTTCCAGATTTGCAAGCATTGCTGTGAGTGACCATGTAAAATCTCTGAGTGATGTTCCTTCAACTGCAACTGCTCAGTTTCTGGTACGCATGAATCCTCCTCCAGTACCCAAAATTGTCTCCAACTCCTCGACTCCACAGTCCTGGTTCTTAGAATGTATGAGCGACTGATCATGTGCTCCACTTAGAGGGCAAAACAACAAAATCCAAATAGCATCAAAAGGTTCCACGAAGGAAATGATGCAGCAAAACAATAAAAATACTGTGAGATAGAAGATTGAATGTACCAGTTTGTAGTTTAATAAGTGTCCAAATAATAATCTTAAAAACAATCCACAAAAGGGTATTGACAAGTCACAAGAGACCCACAGGATAGAAATCAAATAATGATCAGATAAAGACCTGAATGGTCATAAGAACATAAGCAGTGCCTCCGCCGGGTCAGACCATAGGTCCATCATGCCCAGCAGTCCGCTCCCGCGGCGGCCCAAACCTGTCTGAATCACCAGAAGGGGCCCCCTTGCCACCTTGGTTTCCCATTGAAGTCCTATCTTCCCATCGAAGTCCTAACCCTCCGGTCTTGCACATGCACGACCTGGTCGGGTTTCTATACTTATTTCCTGGATACTTCTCTCAGTATCCCACGATCCCTTTATCCCTCAGGAATCCGTCCAATCACTGTTTGAATCCCTGTACCGTACTCTGCCTGACCACTTCCTCCAGTAGCGCATTCCAAGTGTCCACGACCCTTTGGGTGAAAAAAAACTTCCTTGCATTTGTCTTGAACCTATCTCCCTTCAGTTTCTCCGAATGCCCCCTCGTACCTGTTGTCCCCTTCAGTCTGAAGAATCTGTCCCTATTCACCCTCTCTATGCCCCTCATGATCTTGAAGGTCTCTATCATATCTCCCCTGAGCCTCCTTTTTTCCAGAGAGAAGAGCCCCAGCCTATCCAACCTCTCGGCATATGGGCAGTGTTCCAGCCCTCTTACCAGTTTCGTTGCTCTCCTTTGGACTCTCTCAAGTACCGCCATGTCCTTCTTGAGGTATGGCGACCAATACTAAATGCAGTATTCCAGATGTGGACGCACCATCGCTCGATACAATGGCATGATGACTTCCCGCGTCCTGGTTGTGATGCCCCTCTTTATGATGCCCAGCATCCTGTTGGCTTTTATCGAGGCTGCTGCGCACTGTGCAGATGGCTTCAGTGATGCATCCACCAGCACACCCAAGTCTCTCTCAAGTCTGCTGTCTCCCAACAATGCCCCCCCCAATTTGTAGTTGAACAACAGGTTCTTTTTCCCTATATGCATGACCTTGCATTTTTCCACGTTAAAGCGCATTTGCCGTTTGTTTGCCCATTCTTCCAGCTTCTCCAGGTCCCTTTGCAGGTCCTCACACTCCTCCCTGGACCTAACTCTGCCGCACAGTTTGGTATCATCTGCAAATTTTATAACCTCGCACTTTGCCTCCGTTTCCAGGTCATTGATAAATATGTTGAAGAGTAACGGCCCCAGCATCGATCCCTGTGGCACACCGCTTGTGACTCCCCGCCAGTCAGAATATTGACCCTTTACTCCAACCCTCTGCAGTCTACCCGACAACCAGTGCTTGATCCATCTGTGCACATCCCCTCCCACCCCGTGGTTCCACAGCTTCCTAAGCAGCCTTTCATGTGGCACCTTGTCGAAAGCCTTTTGAAAATCGAGGTAAATGATGTCTATGGGTTCCCCATTGTCCACCCGACTGCTTATTCCCTCAAAGAAGTACAGAAGGTTCGTTAAGCACAACCTTCTCTTACAGAATCCGTGCTGGCTTGTTTTCAGTAGGCCATTTCTCTCGATGTGCTCACAAATGCCGTCCTTGATCATAGCTTCCACCATCTTCCCTATAATTGAAGTCAGGCTCACCGGCCTGTAGTTCCCGGGGTCACCCCTCGATCCCTTCTTGAAGATAGGTGTGACATTCGCCAATTTCCAGTCCTCTGGTACCTCTCCAGTTTTCAAGGATAGGTTGCATACATGCTGGATTGTGCCCGCTATTTCTTGTCTTAGTTCCTTCAGAACCCTTGGGTGGATCCCGTCCGGGCCCGGTGATTTACCACATTTTAACCTGTCTATCTGTTTGAGGACATCCTCCTTACTTACCTCTATGTGCTCCAATTTTTCGGCCTGTTCCCCACTCGTGAGCTCCTCTGAGTCCGGTATATTAGATGTGTCTTCTCTCGTGAAAACCGACGAGAAGAACGTGTTCAACCTCTCAGCTACCTCTTTATCCTCTTTAATCACTCCCTTCCTATCCCCATCGTCCAACGGCCCCACCTCCTCTCTCGCTGGTCGCTTCCCCTTTACGTAACTGAAGAATGCCTTGAAGTTTTTCGCCTCCCTGGCCAGCCCCTCTTCGTATTTCCCTTTTGCTTTTCTAACCTCTCGGTGGCATTCCTTTTGGCATTTCCAGTGCGCCTGGTGATTTTCTTCCGTTGGGTCCTTTTTCCATCTCTGGAAGGATACTTTATTGTCATTTATTGCCCTCTTTACTTCAGTTGACATCCAAGCCGGGTCCTTTGACCGCTTGTTCTTGCAGCCTTTCCTGAAACTGGGGACGTACATTCTTTGTGCTTCCTGCAGGGTGTCCCTGAATAGGGTCCAGGTGCTTCCTACAGTCTCCATCCTAAAGATGTTTCTGAGCTTCCTCCCCACCATTTCCCTCATAGCAACATAGTTCCCTTTCCTGAAGTTGAGCGCGGTTGTAGCGGTCCTCCTTACTATGGGTGTCCCCCTTTCTAATGTGAATCTGATCGCGCTGTGGTCACTGTTGCCTAGTGGTCCTCCCACTTCTACCCCTCTTGCAGGCCCCCCCAATCCGTTTAGGATGAGGTCAAGAGTAGCACCCCCTCGTGTTGGTTCCGTGACCAGTTGCTCCATGAAGCAGTCCCTCACAGCTTCTACAAATCCTGTTTCCCTAGTGCAGCTGGTCCATCCAGCCTGCCCAACCTTATAAAATACAAATGAGCCAACACGGGCTGTGTTTTGGCAAAATAAAAAGGCTTGCCTCAGGGGTCTTATAGGGTCCTTGACTGTCTTAAATATAAAAACATAAAAGTCACAAAAAATCCAAGTAATTGAGGGGCTACAAACAAGCACCGCTCACAAGACTCCAATGTAGGCTGGTGTCATGCACACATAGTATTTGTGTGAAGATTAGCAGATTGTTTTGTAGTGTCCTCGGTGAAACGGTTCCTCCCCAAGCACATTTTCAAGTTACAGACAGGCATTAAGAAAAACATCTCTTCCCTCAGTGAGAAAGCCTACAAGGGATGCAGGCTGAATGAAGGATGTGGTCTCACCTCCCCACTCGGACACACTTTTTACTAATATGGCTAATGGTGGTGCCACTGGCTTTCTCAGAAGATCCCAGTCAGGTTGGACCAGGAGTCTCAAAGTCCCTCCTGGAGGGCCGAATCCAGCCGGGTTTTCCGGATTGCATGAGATCTATGTGCATGTTCATTGGGGAAATCCTGAAAACCCCACTGGATTCAGCCCTCCAGGAGGGACTTTGACTCATTAGCACTGGTTCCCAAGCCTGTCCAGTCGGGTTTTCAGGCCTGGCACCTCCATTATATGCAGATCTCTCTCATGCATATTCATTAGGGCTGGCTCTAGTTTAAAAAAACAAAGCGACCCTGAAAACCAACTTACAGCATTTTGCCTTCTGCAAAGAATCCAACAACCAACCCTCCCCCCCCCCCCCCCCAGGGTAGCTGGAAGTGTCCTTGTGAAGGGGGGGCCAGAGCAGCTGCCTTTCCCTCCCCCCAGACCAACTTGCCCTAGAAAGTTTCCCGCCGAACTGGAGCGAGCCGTTTCTGGTGAGGGAAGGCGGCCGCTTCCGCTTCCCCCGCGTCACTTCCGCTTCCGGCCCGGCGCGTGCGGCCGGCCATGGGCGAGTTCCAGGTGCACCGGGTGCGCTTCTTCGGCTTCGTGCCGTCGGGGATCCGCTGCCTGCGTTACTGCGAGCGCTCGGAGCGCGTGGCCGTGGCCCGCCTGGACGGCTCCGTCGAGCTCTTCAACCTGGCCGCCAACTGCTTCCGGGACAAGGTGAAGCGCGTGGAGGGGGGGGGGTTGGCTGCTTCTGGAGGGTGCTCTGTAAGCTTAAACTACAGTAAGCCCTCTAGACCCCTGGATCCCAACCCTGTCCTGGAGGACCACCAGGCCAATCAGGCCCTAATGAATATGCATGGAGCAGATTTGCATGCCTCTCACTTCCACTATATGCAAATTTCTCTCATGCATATTCATTAGGGCTAGCCTGAAAACCCGATTGGCCTGGTGGTCCTCCAAGACAGGGTTGGGAACCACTGCTCTAGACCCCTGGATCCCAACCCTGTCCTGGAGGACCACCAGGCCAATCAGGCCCTAATGAATATGCATGGAGCAGATTTGCATGCCTCTCACTTCCACTATATGCAAATTTCTCTCATGCATATTCATTAGGGCTAGCCTATAAAACCCGATTGGCCTGGTGGTCCTCCAAGACAGGGTTGGGAACCACTGCTCTAGACCCCTGGATCCCAACCCTGTCCTGGAGGACCACCAGGCCAATCAGGCCCTAATGAATATGCATGGAGCAGATTTGCATGCCTCTCACTTCCACTATATGCAAATTTCTCTCATGCATATTCATTAGGGCTAGCCTGAAAACCCGATTGGCCTGGTGGTCCTCCAAGACAGGGTTGGGAACCACTGCTCTAGACCCCTGGATCCCAACCCTGTCCTGGAGGACCACCAGGCCAATCAGGCCCTAATGAATATGCATGGAGCAGATTTGCATGCCTCTCACTTCCACTATATGCAAATTTCTCTCATGCATATTCATTAGGGCTAGCCTATAAAACCCGATTGGCCTGGTGGTCCTCCAAGACAGGGTTGGGAACCACTGCTCTAGACCCCTGGATCCCAACCCTGTCCTGGAGGACCACCAGGCCAATCAGGCCCTAATGAATATGCATGGAGCAGATTTGCATGCCTCTCACTTCCACTATATGCAAATTTCTCTCATGCATATTCATTAGGGCTAGCCTGAAAACCCGATTGGCCTGGTGGTCCTCCAGGACAGGGTTTGGAACCATTGCTCTAGACAGCCTGCAGATTGGATCAAGTCTCCGGGATCGGGAGCCATCTCCCCCTTGGCCCGAAAGCACTTAAAACAAACTAAATGACAGTTGGAGAAGCTACTTGAGCAGCAGTGCTTCAAAGGGCAGACTAGAGGGGAATGTACAGGTCCTTTATCTGTTCTCATCTACTGTGTTCCAGACCCAGAAAGCAGATTCCTTCCTTACTAACTAATTTCCCTTGAAACCATTGCAGGTTTTCCCAGGAAATGAAAGTCGATCCACAGAAGCTATTTGCTGGGCTGCAGAAGGTCGCTTATTCACAGCTGGGTTGAATGGTGATATCTTGGAATACGACCTACACAATCTACGTATCAAGTACTCCGTGAATGGCTTTGGAGGCCCCATCTGGTGCATGGAAGCCAACCCCAGTGGAAGCCATCTAGCGGTCAGTACTGGGTGTGAGCCCAGGGCTGGCATATTGCGTTGATTCCTTTCTGTCCATCGTTAGCTGCTGTAATATCTTCTGTTTGAGAGTGGAGCCTGGGCTAATGGCATGTTCTGTTTGATCAGAATCGGCACCTCCCTATGATTTTGGTGTCTGTTGCTTTTATTGTTCCAGTTGGTCTTTGTGAATAAAATTTTTGTTTGTTTTATTCACTGAAATTGTGTGATCTGCATTTTTAAAGACAACATATCAAGTATCTGAGTAAAGACTAGGTCTGCATTTCTGCAGTAGGTTGTGAAAAGTGTAAACCTGTTTATAGCTATTCTGCATGCTGTTTTACATTCTTTAATTTGTAATTTTTATTTTTTAATTTTATATTTTTAAGCTTTATATTTTTATTCTTTAGGGTTGCAGTTTGATTAAAATTTGTAATTATGACTGTGCGATTAAAGGTTTATTCTTTTCCTCACTACAGCTCTTTGTGACTGGACAATGGAAGATTAAGTAACTTGCCTAGAGTCACAAGAAGCTAAACTAAACTAAACCTTAGGTTTGTATACAGCATCCTCTCCACAATCGTAGAGCTCAGCACGGTTTACAGGAGCAGGGATAGAAAAGGAACTCCAATGAAGGGTTATAGGCCTTAGTATGAAGAATGTTTAGAGGGGCTTAGGATACAGAGAGGGAGGAAGTATTACATTTTTGAGAATAGCCAAGTTTTCAGATATTTACGGAAAATTTGGAGGGAGCTCAGATTCCGAAGTGGGGAGGTAAGGTTGTTCCAGAGCTCAGTGATTCTGAAGGGGAGGGAAGTCCCTAGTTTTCCTGCATGGGAAATGCCTTTTAATGAGGGGAAGGATAGTTTTAATTTTGGGGTGGATCTGGTGGTATTAGGATTTGAGGAATTCCAAGAAAATGGAATAAAGGGAGGAAGGATGCCATGTAGGATCTTAAAAGTTAGGCAGGCGCATTTAAAGTGGACCCTGGAGATTACTGGAAGCCAGTGAAGCTTGGACAGGAGCAGTGAGACATGGTCAGATTTACTTGTTGCGAAGATAAGCTTAGCCGCGGCATTCTGAATCCGCTGAAGTCTTTGAAGGTTTTTCTTTGTTAGGCTTAAGTTGATAGAGTTGCAATAGTCCAGTCTGGAAAGGATGATGGATTGGACAAGGATGCAAAGTGTTTTTGATGGAAGCAGGATCTCACTTTCCTTAGCATGTGAAGGCTGAAAAAGCATTTTTTTACCAAGGAATTGAGGTGGTCGTTGAATGATGATGTAGAATCAATGATGATGCCCAGAACTTTGCTTGAGAACTCAAGCTGCTGTGTGGAGCCAGAGGACAGTGGGATGAAGGTGGGTAGTTGGTCTGATTTTGGGCCGAGCCAAAGTAGTTTTGTTTTGGACTCGTTCAGTTTCATTTGTACGGTGAAGGCCCAGGATTGGCGGTTCGTTATACATGAGGATATGTTCTTAGAGAGGTTAGTGAGGCTCGAGTCATTCTCAAGGAGGACAAGGATGTCATCAGCATAAGTGTAAAGTGTTTCTAGGGGGGATAGATGGAGGAGTTTCAGGGAGGACATATAGATGTTGAAAAGAATAGGAGCCTTGTGGTACTCCACATATTGGTTTCCAGGGGGAGGATGAGGTGCCATTCATGTTGACAGTGTAAGAGCGGGAACGTAAGAATTTCAAGAACCAGTCTAGGACTGTGGAGTTAATGCCTATCTTGGAGAGTTGGTAAACTAGAATATCATAATGGACAATGTCAAAAGCTGCAGAAAGGTCAAATTGTAGAAGAATAGCAAGGGTAGGAGGGGAATGGGTCAAAGGTACAATTGCAGGATTTCAGTTTGAGGCAGAGTTTAAAGACCAGGGATTTGGATAGGTGCTCAAAGGCAGTCCAGGATCTGTCGACTGGGATAGGATTGGAGACCGTTAGGGTAGGGTTGGGGGTCGGTGGCACCAGAGAGGTGTAGGAGACTGCAGGTGGGAAGGAGTATCTTAAGGTAGTGACCTTTTCGTTGAAGAATTTTGCTAGAACATCAGCTGAAAGAGAGGAGGGGAGCAAGGCGGAGTCGTTTTTGGAAGTTAAGGAGCGCCAGATGTTGAACAATGTACTACTCTGGTTGTTGGATCTGGAGATTTTATCACCGTAGAAGTTTTTTTAGTACTGTATTGTAAAACTTAATATTGACCCTCCAGGACTGTCTTATCTGTAGGGGATTTAGATTTTTTTCTATTTGCGCTCCAGAGCTCGATATTTCTGCTTCAGTTCTCTGTGATATGGGATACCAAGGGGCCTTACAGAAGTAGGAGACGGTTTTTATGGATAGTGGGGCGAGGGAGTGGTAGGTGGACTCGGAGAGGGCGACCCAGTTATGCCAATTGGTTTCTGAATCTACAGGCTTAGGAGCGGAGGAGAATTGGTTGAGAAATTTGGTCCAGAACAATTCACTCGTAATTTTTTTGTGGAAGGTAAAGGAATTTGAGGTACGGGGTGGGGCCCCAAGATGTGACATGAAAATGGGGAGGCAGAAAGCCCCTAAGAAGTGGTCGGACCAAGGGATGTGTTCCCAGCGAGTGTCATCAGCTGAAGTTTTGTAAGCAGTAAGATCAAGGAAACTAATGAAGTCTAGTGTGTGTGCCCCTTTTCATGGGTTGGGGAGGGTGCAAGGGGGGGAACCTAGAGAGGTGAGGAAGTTATTAAATTCAGTCGCATCCTTGCTGGTGATGTCATCTAGGTGGAGATTGATGTCCCCAATGATCAGTAATCTGTGAAATTTGAGGAAGGCGTTTGTTATGGTCTCGAGGATGAGTTCGGAGGATTTGTTCTAAGGGGTAGGTGGGCAATATAGAAGCAGGATACCCAGTGGGTGAAGGTGGAGTTCATCATTGATTGAGGCTAGCATATATTCTAGTGAGGTGGTGGCTACCCTTTTCGAGGAGCTGGACATCAAAAATGATTTGTAGAGAAGTGCCAGGCCACCTCCTTTTCGGTTAGTTCTGGGAGAGAAGAGGCCTTGGGAGCCGAGTTCATTTTGTGTAAATAGGTCATCTTTTGTAATCCATGAAAAAATTCAAGTATGTATGTTATTATTAGAAAGATTTTCAAGTGTTTCAATTTGTTATAATGGTATATTACTGTACACTTGCTACAAGATATAAAATGAATAAAGAATTTATTAAAAAAAAAAAAAAGGAATTCAGGGTTAGAATCCTCGAGTAGGTCCTTCAAAATTTGAGTCTTGTTGCATGCGGATCTGGCGTTGCAATAAAGTGTCGGGACTGGGGTGAGAGAGTCAGAGGCATGGTTGGGGAGATTGGCAGGGGGAACAGGCTTTAAAGGGGCGTGGTTGACTCTTCGAGGGTTTTTTTTGGAGGGATGATTTCTGGTGCGTATCAGCATGGGGATTCTGAGGCCAGGGCAGATATTACTGACATTTGTGGAGTCGAGTAGGTTGGGAGAAGGAGGTTTCAAGCAGAGGGTGGTGTTGAAAGATGAGCAGAGTAGGAGAAGAAAGAGCCACGAAGGTGGCTTCATGATGAGAATTAGGGAAGCCTTTGGGGGGGGCTGGGAGGCAGGACTTGTTTCTTTCACGTGTAAGTAATTTCGGAGCAGAGCATATTCGGAGCATAGTGAGGAAATAAATAAATAGAATACCTTTAATCATGATTCAAATTTTAATAAAAATGCAGCCCTAGAATAAACTAAATTAAACATAGATTTGCTTAGTTAGAAGCTAAACCTTATTCACAAACTAGTCAAGAATCCTTCAGTATTGGAAAGAGGCCTGTTTAGCCAGTGTAGTTTTGGGGTCTGACATAATATGTTGTAGGGTATGAAACTGGAGCTGTTTTGCTTTTAGAAGAGCATCTGACCTGGGACATGTTGACGAGTTGTGTGTGGCTTTTATTTTAATAGATTGGTTGTGAAGATGGATCTGTGAAATTGTTCCAGGTTTTGCCCGAGAAAATCCAATATGAGATGAATCTGGAGCGACAGAAAGGTGAAGTCTCTTTTTTGAGCCTGTAGCTCTGCCTCTCTGATTCTCGTAGGGCAGTGCTGCCGTCACTCTGTTGCAGTTCTCTAACCTTTGTGCACTGAGGGATGATATGAAGGGGGGTGGGTTTCTTCCATTTGTTGCACTTCTTAGGTTAAGCTTTCTCTGTATTCTCAGGTCGTGTTCTGTCACTAGCCTGGCACCCTTCTGCTTCCCACATTGTCACCGGCTCAATTGATGTGATCCGAGTACTTGATGTAAAAACAGGTGAGTATTTTCATGTGCTAGGAGGGCAGTGACGGTGTGTATGAGAGCAGCAAGGTAGCGATCTTCTCCTTTCTCAGTCTTGGACATACTTAGTAACATTTCTTAATCATTGTAAACCGCATAGATGTTGCCAAATGGACTGCTACGATGTGCTTGGCACTTTCGCTTCCATGCTTGTGTGCTGCAGATGTGGCAGGGGGAGGAGGGGTTGCAGCGAGTCCTTAGCTAAGTGTTTCTTTTCCCTTGGCAGGTCATGCTATACAGAGGATCGCAGTTGACCGGAATAAAACAGGTTCTCAGAATCGAGAGTGCATCGTGTGGGGAGTGGCTTTCCTCTCCTGTGGCACACTAGTGAGTGCTGATTCAGCAGGCAAAGTACAATTCTGGGATTCGGAGAAAGGCACACTCATCCAAACCCACCGGGTCACCAACGTAGATGTACTGGCCCTGTCTGTGTCCCAGGTAAGCGAGTAAATACTTGGTTGGATCCTCCACTAGAGGGTTTTAGTGGAAAGCACAAATGGCTCATCTACTGGAATCCAGCGACGGGTTGGCTATGAGAAAGTAGCGTCTGATTAGCCTTACTCTTAGTATCTGTTTGCAGTTAACATGATTAGATCCTCTGTGATGCTGATGATGGTAACACCTGTTTGGTCTTTCTCTGGGATACCGGTGACATTAATGCGCATCTGTGTTCTCCTCAGAATGAAGACAGCCTTGTGGTTGGTACGTCAGAGGGAACCGTGTTCCAGTTACAGTTGATGCCAGTTAGAGCAGGAGAAGCAGCACGCCAGTGGGTCAGGACAAAACCTTTCCGTCACCACACTCATGATGTGCGAACAGTGGCGCATGGTTCTTCAGTGATCATCTCTGGAGGTGTGCACTAGTGTTAATGCTTGCTAGTTTACCAAAAATTTTAACAAATAGTTAGAAACTGACCAAAAACTCTAAAATGTAGCCCTGCAAAGGCTCGAGGTGAAATGAGAGATTCATTCAGCTCTTGGAGGATACTGGGAAATGTGCTCTCAGTGAAAACTAGTGGTAAAGGGTTAAAATGCTTTCAGACTAGCTCACGGGCAAGGGGCAAAGTCTCTGCACATCAACAATTGCTGTCCTTTTAATTCACTTCCACCCAGGGATGGATTCTCACCTTGTCATCCGGCCTCTCATGGAGAAAGTTCAGTCAAAGACTTACGATTCTGCCCTTCGAAAAATTATCTTCCCACATGTAAGTACATCTTTGCAGCTGAGCTATCTGCTTGCCTTGGTGTATAGGAGCGGTCTGCATGTCTGAGCTTTGGCATTGTTCTCCATCCCTTGCACAGTCATATCTTGCAATCCTTTCACGTTCTAAGGGAAATACAATGTCTCCCGGTTTCTCTTTCAGCAGCACATGTGAGATGACCCTATCCCAAACCTACCTTTTTATCACTTTGAGAATGGAAACTAGGACCAGCCTTGTGACTAACCAGTTGTGTTTTGGTTTCCAGCGGTGCCTTGTCTCTTGTGCCCAGAAAGCAAAGCTGCTCTTCTTACAGTTTCCTCAGTACCTAGAACTCTGGAGACTAGGCAAGACAGAAGCTGTGGGTAAGAGCTTTGGCGATGCCCCTGGTCTCTTCCTTATTCCCCTGGTTAATGCTTGTCTTTCTCTTCTTTGCTGTACCCTTAGTTTGGAACTTGTTTGCTTGTATCATTTGTTCTTGTCTTGTTCCCTTTTAATTTATAAACTGCTTTTTCTTTCTTTTTGATACATAAAGGAAACATGTCATTAATCATATGAACAGTACTATAACAAAATGATAAATAACCAAAACTAAACGGAAGTGGTCACAAGAGATGTAGTAAAGCAGGAGGGTGAGGAAAAGGTTTCTAAGCGATGGTGGGAGGCTGCTTGGCTTTGATTAGTGGAGGCAGAGATAAACGTGATGGCATCATGCATTTCTTTGGGCTAGTTAGGATAGATGATGGACGGTGCTGAACTGGGTGTGTTTTAAAAACTGCTTTTATGACTTGAGGGATAGATCTGTATTAGAAACGGGTAGAATGAGAGGCCATGAAAGTGGGGTTAAAAGATGTAGCTAGTGGAATTCTTGGGGGGTCAGTGTTCAGTTGCATATAGACACCCAAAAAACAGTTGTCTTAACAACTCTACTGGTGGCTCAGTTTAATGCACCTTCATTTCTTCTATATTAGAAGGCTGAGTTATGGAGCCCACGACCAGCTTACCTTTTTTATTCTCAGGTTGAAATACACATTTTGTTTTTGAACTAGTCACTGGTTAAGTGTCGTCCCCTCCCCAAAAAGAAAGGATTGTGCAAAGACTTTTTATCCCAGGACAAGCAGGCAGCATATTCTCTACACGTGGGTGGCGTCATCTACGGAGCCCCCTAGCGGACGTTCTCACAAGCAGACTTGCTTGAAGATCTTCAAGCTTGCGAGTGTACCGCGCATGCACGAGTGTCCCTCCCACCCAATTCAGGGCATGCATCTCCTCAGCGTGGCTTCAGTTCTAAGTTTTTGGCGGAGCCAGAAGCCCTGCTCCGTTGCTCTGCGTGAATTCGTAATGCCTCTTTGCACCGCAGCTTGCTTTATTGTTTTCGAGTGAGTCGCTGTGCGGCGCGTCTTGTCTTGTTAAATAAAAAACCTCCCGTACTTTTTTCGACCGGGCTACCAGTTTTTGTCAGGCCACAGCTGTGTTTTTTCCTACGTCCCGGCCTCTGTCCAGGTTTAAGAACTGCACTAAGTGCGCCCAAGTGATCTCCATCACCGACCTCCATCGTTGGTGTGTGAAGTGCCTTGGGGCTGATCATCGCGCTGAGTCTTGCCTGTGTTGTGCTACTCTCCAATCGTGGGCTCTTCGTTGGCAAGTGGCCAAAAACCTTCAACTTTTTGGCCCCGCAGTGACAGCCTCGGCCTCGGTATCGTCACCCTTGACCTCAAAGGCCCCGACTTCGGCTCCTCCTACCACCCCGGTCTCGGGTAAGTCTCCACTTCCTTCCGCAGGTGTGCCAGCAAAGAAGCCTCCCTCGGAGTTTCAAGTTTCAAGTTTATTAGCATTTGATGAATCGCTTATACAATATTTCTAAGCGATGTACAAGTTAAAAACAGCCAGGTGGTGGTCTCACATACATATTATACAAATTAATCATAAAACAAACAATTGACATTTAAACAATAGGGTTAGAGACAAATATGAATAAGTAGGAAAGGAGGGAAAAGTTACAATCTCTTTATCTGTTGGAATTAACATAAAAGGAAAAACACATTGTCCTAAGCGTGCCTCCTCACATAGGGAATACTCTTCCTCGAGGTCGCCCCGAAGGAGCACACTGCTGCACCTCAACCCCAGCATCGCTGGTCTCAGTGCCTATGTTCAAGGACATGCTTAAAGCTATCCTTACTTCGCAGATTTCCTTGGTTCTGTGTCAGTTGACCCCAACCTCAATCCAGCCCCAGTCTGACCAGCCTTGGCCTTCCTCTGAAGTTACTCGAGGCATGTCTCACAAGTCCCGCCGCTTGCCCTCGAGTGATTCCTCTTCTGATTCGAGACTTGCAACTCTCCGGGTATCTCGGGCGGGATCCTGGACTGTGACTTCCTCCTCCTCGCACCTTGTACCTTCGAAGCAGCAGAGGTCTTCCCTGCCGCATCGAGGCCGGTCCCTGACCGTGAAACACCCTGGGTCCATGGTGACTTCTGCATTGGGTGTGAGGCCTCGCTGGACTCCTTCCCCACCTCTTTGGGGCGAGGGGTTTCTGAGTCCCGGTTGAAAACACCCTGTGGGGGAAATTATCTTTCCCGCCGGCTTCTCCGATGCTTCGGCTGATGGTGTGTCGGACGCTGGGATCCTCCCCAAGTCGTCTTCAGCAAGGCTGTTCCTCGACGCCCCCGAGGCAGTTCAGTAGAACGTCCTCGGTGTCCCGTTCTTGAGACTCGGAGGCTCCTGCCTATTATTCAAGGGAGGTTTCCCCCTCTTTCTCTGCTGCTCCGAGATCTCGCTCTACTTCGCCTCTGGAGGATGAGTCTTCTTCTCGAACTTCCTCCTTTAACTGGTTTGTCTCGGACATGAGCAAGGCTCTGAAGCTGGATCTCCAGTCTGAATCCGGGTACACTCGGGAGTATTTGGCGGAGATGGGGCTCTCTCATCCGCCCTGTGAGGTAGTCCGCTTGCCTCAGCATCAGGTGCTCCTGCAGACATTCCTCCGGAATCTGGAGACTCCTTATGCCGTCACTGCCATTCCCTCCAAAATGGAGTCCTGTTACCGGACGGTCCTGATCAAGGGATTTGAGAATGCGCAGCTTTCCCATCAGTCCCTGGTAGTGGAATCTTTGTTAAAGAAGTCTAATCCCTCCAAGGTCTACGTTGCTGTCCCTCCGGGAAGGGCGTACGATGGACAAGTTCTGACGCCATCTCTATCAGAACTCGATAATGGCAAACCGAATTCTCAATTATAATTTTACCTTCACTTCCTATCTTAGATACTGTGTAGATTCCTCCAATCTTTCCAGTTGGACATGTCTCTATATGTTTCAGGTGGCTTACGACGCCTTTAAGTTGTCCTCGAGAGTCATGGCCTTTGCGGTTGCCATGCGTCGCCTGGCCTGGTTCCGGATAGTAGACATGGACCCTAACCTCCAGGATCGTCTGGCGAATCTCCCGTGTGTGGGGAATGAGCTGTTTGTTGACTCCATCGAGGCCACCACTAAACGCCTTTCGGAGCATGAGCGGTCCTTCGCTTTCCTAGTGAGGCTCAAGCCAAAGACGTGTGTGGAGAATGAGCTGTTTGATGACTCCATCGAGGCCACCACTAAACGCCTTTTGGAGCATGAGCGGTCCTTCGCTTTCCTAGTGAGGCTGAAGCCGAAGACTCCTCTGACTCGACCGTATAAGATTCCTCCTTGGCGATATCCGCAGAAATCTATGCCTGCGTTCTCTCGCCCACCCCTGAGGTGGCCCCAGCAGCAGCAGAATCCTTCTAAGGTCCAGCCGTCTGCTCCAGCGAAGCCTGGGCCGTCTTTTTGACAATTCCAATCTGAGCCTACCGGCTCCCTTCCTCCTGGAGCCCTCCCCCCTTCCCATCGGGGGCCATCTCCATCATTTCTATCCTCAGTGGGAGAAGCTTACCACGGACCTGTGGGTACTTTCCATCGTCCGGGAGAGGTACTCCCTGCACTTCAGTTGCGTACCCCTGGACCTTCTGCCAAGAGAGTTTCCTTCTTCCAGGGCATAACTTCCCCTTCTTCTGCGGGAGGTTCAGGCCGTCCTCTGCCTCCAGGCGGTCGAGGAGATTCCTCCGGAGCAGTTGAATACGGGGTTTTATTCCCGGTATTTTCTGGTCCCCAAGAAGACGGGAGACCTGCATCCGATACTGGACCTCCGGGCTCTGAACAAGTTTCTGGTTACAGAAAAGTTCAGGATGCTCACCCTTCCTACGTTCTATCCCCTGATGGACGAAGGGGACTGGCTGTGCTCATTGGACCTCAAGGAGGCCTATACGCACATCCCAATTCATCCGGCTTCTCGCCAGTATCTGAGATTCCGGGTGGGGAATCGCCATCTCCAGTATCATGTTCTCCCCTTCGGCCTTGCGGCCTCTCCGAGGGTTTTCATGAAATGACTAGTAGCGGTTGCCACAGCCCTGCGTCTGCAGGGGCTTCAGGTGTTTCCCTACTTCGACGACTGGTTGATCAAAGCGTCGTCTCGCCAGGCGGTTCTGGGGGCGACGAATTGGACTATTTCCCTCCTTCAAGGTCTCAGCTTTGAGGTGAACTTTCACAAGTCCTAGCTGTGTCCGTCTCAGTCTCTCGAGTTTATCGAGGCGGAACTGGACATTCTTCGTCTTCGCTCTTTCTTGCCTCAGCCTCGCCAGGAGACCCTTATCCATCTTTGTTGGAAGGTGTATCTCCTGTCCTCGGTCCCAGCCTGTCTCCTGATGGTCCTGTTGGGCCATATGGCTTCAACAGTTCACGTAACTCCTTTTGCCAGACTTCACCTCTGCATACCTCAGTGGACTCTGACCTCCCAGTGGAACCAGGACCGGGATCCTGTGTCTCAACACATTGTCGTGACTCCTTTGTTGAAACAATCTCTCCGTTGGTGGATGCTCTCTACCAATCTTTCTAGAGGTTTTTTGTTTCACGCTCCTCCCTCGGAGAAGGTTCTCACGACAAACTCGTTGGCCAATGCTTGGGGGGGTTCATCTGGATGGTCTTCGTACCCAGGGACTTTGGTTCAGTGTGGACCGTCTCTGTCACATCAATTTGCTGGAGCTCAGGGTGGTGTTCAACGCTCTGAAAGTGATCCGCCGCAACATCTTTCTACGTGCAGTCTACATCCAGGGCCAGCAAAACTGCGTGGCCGACAAGTTGAGCCGCCTTCTGCAGCCTCACGAATGGTCACTTCACTCCTCGACTCTGCGTCAGGTGTTTGCTCGGTGGGGGACTCCGGATGTCGATCTGTTTTCGTCCCCCCTCAATCACAAGTTGCCTCGTTTCTGCTCCAGGGTTTACACCCCTCTCAGATTCGAGGCGGATGCTTTCCTTCTGGATTGGATGAACCTGTTTCTGTACGCATTTCCTCCTTTCCCTCTGATTCTGAAGACTAGTCATGCTCAAGTCCACTCATGCCACCATGATTCTGATAGCTCCTCGGTGGCCCAGACAGCCGTGGTTCTCCCTTCTGCTGCAACTCAGTGCCAGGGAACCTCTTCTTCTGCCTGTTTTTCTTCTGCTTACGCAGAGTCGGGGATCTGTACTCCATCCCAACCTGCAGTCTCTGCAGTTGACATCCTGGTTCCTCGAGACTTGATGGCCTCTTTTCAGTTCTCTTAGTCGGTCCTGGATGTTCTGGAAGCATCTCGGAAGGAGTCCACTCACCAATGTTATCATCAGAAGTGGACCCGCTTTTCGTCTTGGTGTGCTACTCAGCGACAGGAGCCACAATCCGCTTCCTTGTCTTCGGTGCTGGATTATCTGTTGCACTTATCTGGCGCTGGTCTCAAATCCACGTCAATTCGAGTCCACCTCAGTGCCATTGCTGCTTTTCATTGGCCGGTCGACGGAAAACCGCTCTCTGTTCATCCTGTGGTCTCCCGGTTTATGAAGAGTCTTTTCCACGTTCATCCTCCCCTTAAACCTCCTCCGGTGGTTTAGGATCTCAATGTGGTCCTTGCTCACTTGATGAAACCGCCATTTGAGCCCCTGGATCGGGCTCACTTGTATCTCACGTGGAAGGTTGTGTTCCTTATTGTGCTCACTTCTGCTCGAAGGATCAGTGAGCTGCAGGCCTTGGTGGCGGACCCTCCTTTCACTGTTTTTCTTCATGATAAGGTGGTTCTTCGTACCCATCCGAAATTCTTGCCTAAGGTTGTTACGGACTTTCACATCAACCAGTCCGTGGTTCTTCCAGTGTTTTTCCCGAAGCCCCATTCTCATCCTGGAGAAGCGGCTCTGCATACTCTTTGACTGTAAGCGTGCACTGGCCTTTTACTTGCAGTGAACTGCGCCTCATCGGATTGCTCCCCAGCTTTTCGTCTCTTTCGATTCCAATCGGTTGGGGCGTCCTGTTTCTAAGTGGACCATTTCTAACTAGTTGGCCGCTTGTATTTCTTTCTGTTATGCTCAGGCTGGTCTCCCCCCCTGCCAGGTCAGGTCACAGGGCATAAGGTCTGAGCGATGGCGGCGTCTGTTGCTTTCCTCCGATCAACTCCAATTGAGGAAATCTGCAAGGCTGCCACTTGGTCCTCGGTTCATACTTTCAACTCTCACTGCTGTCTGGATGCTTTCTCCAGGCGTGATGGCCATTTTGGTCAGTCAGTTTTGCAACATTTGTTCTCCTAAATTGCCAACTGTCCCTCCAGCCCTTTTGGTTAGCTTGGAGGTCCCCCACTTGTAGAGAATATGCTGCCTGCTTGTCCTGGGATAAAGCACAGTTATTTACCGTAACAGGTGTTATCCAGGGACAGCAGGCAGCTATTCTCACAACCCACCCACCTCCCCTGGTTGGCTTCTCTGCTAGCTATCTGAACTGAGGAGACGCATGCCCTGAGTCGGGCGAGAGGGGCACTCGCGTATGCGCGGTACACTCGTAAGCTTGAAGATCTTCAAGCAAGTCTGCTTGCGAGAACGTCCGCTAGGGGCCTCCGTAGATGACGTCACCCACGAGTAGAGAATATCTGCCTGCTGTCCCTGGATAACACTGTTATGGTAAGTAACTGTGCTTTTTAGTTCCATGATTTTAGTGTGTTTTTAAAAAATTTTATTGATTGGCACCTATCAGTCATGTGACCAGTGCTTGCATTTTGTATTCTGATGCATTTTTATGTAAACATTTGAGGGGTCCCCTTTGTATGCATAGATGGGTTTATGACCCATGATGTGTCTAAGTCACATTTTTTTCAGAAAGTGTGGCTATTGCTGAGATCTTCTCACATGAGAATCAGACTAAATGGAGGAAAAGAACTGTTTGTTAGTCCCAGTTGTATGACTGTCGTCAATCTGATTTAATCACATCTTGATCTTTCCCTTTAACCTATGAGCTTTGAGGCTCTCTTTAAAGCAGATGTTCTCAGCCTGTCCTTGGGAATACACCCAGCCATAATGAATTTGCATACACTGGAGACGGTGCATGCAAACTGTCTCCTCACGTATGTGTATTCACTGTGGAAATCCTGAAAATTTGACTGGCTGAGTGTCCCAAGGACTGGTGTTGAGAATCCCTGGGTTACAGCAATGCAGGTGCCCAAGACATAGAAACATGTCGGCAAATAAAGGCCAAATGGCCCATCTAGTCTACCCATCTGCAGTAACCAATATCTCTTCCTCACTCTAAGAGATCCCAGGTGCCTATCCCAGGATTTCTTGAATTCAGACAGTCTCTGTCTCCACCACCTCTTGTGGGAGACTGTTTCATGCATCTACCACCCTTTCTGTAAAAAATATTTCCTTAGATTACTCTGGAGCCTATCGTCTCTTAACTTCATCCTAAGCCCTTTCATTCCAGAGCTTCCTTTCAAATGAAAGACACTCGAACAGAAACTGTAATTACATCCCATATAGCTTGGTTTTTGGTGGGATTAGTTTCCATTTGCAGACATTGAGTGAAAGATGGTGACATATTTGATGGCCTCCAGGTAGCAAACCAATTCAGTGAAACAGTGGCTAATTCTTTCAGCTTCCTGGGCCCCCTAGAGGGGCATCGCCAATAGGAAAAAGGGGATTATAGCTAACTATCGATCAATCACATCTGGAGAATTGTATCCGATGTTGAAGGGTGCAATGTCCATAGTAATATAGTAGATGACAGAAGATAGATGTGCTGGCTAAGTCTGCCTAAGAACATAAAACTCATTGCATATATCATATGCCTCCTGCTTAATCTTCATCTGTCCTTGCACTTTCAGGGCACAGACTGTAGAGCTCTGCCTGGCACTGGCTTTATTACCCAATTACTGAAAGTTGCTGTCTAGCACCATTCTCATTTCATATAGGAAATCTTTGTGTTTCAAAAGAATATAGAACATTAGAGGCCACCCAGAAAAAAAAGTTACTAATATGGTAAACTCTAAACTGATACTTCAGAACTTATATATATACTGTATATATATACACCCGAGAGGTGGAAGAGGGTCCCAGGAAAGAAATTAAAGGGCCTCAAATTTTCAATGCACAGGAAGTAAATATCTTAAACTGGAAGTGAAGCTCTAGGATGAAGGGTTAGAATTTTTTCATGGGAAGGGTTGGAGGATGCATGCGATGGCCTTCCCAGGAGGTCAAAGGGTACTTAAATCCAGGAAAACTGCATAAGCACTTGGAATCTTTAGATGCGAGGGTAGAGCACGGTATTTGGTGGACTTTAGGATATTGCATCAGTGATGGGAAGATTAAGTGGACTTTCTGACTTTCTGTTTGCTGTGTTTATTTTGTAGGTGTAGGGTAGAGGCGATCTTTGGGCCCGTGTGCTAATGGAGCTGGGTAGGCTTGAGTTTCTGCCGTTAAAGTCCTGTGTGGGGGTTCTTGTTGCAGGGAAGCATGGTGAGGTGTTGCCAGTCAGCAGGAACCAGGAGCATCTTCTGCAGCTCAAGACGAAGGTAATGGGATTTTGGGTTGTGTCCGTTGATTTGGGGGGCTTTTCTAGTAACTTGTTTTGGTGTTCAGTGGCGTAGTAAAAGGGGTGCCGGCACCTCTCCTTCCCCCGCTCCTTTCCATTCCTCACCTGCTGTGCACATGCCTTCACTCCCCCCCCATGTTCCAAACTGCTGTTCGCGCCAGCCTTGGCACTCCCCTCTGACGTTACTTCTGGATCCCACAACTAGGAAGTGGCATCAGAGGGAGAGCCAGCACAGGCATCAAGTTGGAGATGTTGCTTGCGCCGGGGAAGCTAAATGGGTAGAGGGGGAAGGGTGGCGAGGGGCTGCCTCCCACCCTTGCGGTGCCAATTTTGATGTTTGCTCCTCATGCCTGTCCTTTGCCAAATCAGAATGTTTTGCTCCGACAAGGTTAAAAGTTTTAGAGGAGAGGCAGATGGTCCTGGGTTGAAACTGGGGGAGCGTACTGTATGTTAAGAGAGAATGGGCTGGGAGGGCAGGGTCTGTGGCTAGCTATAGGCTGTATAATGCTTCTAGTTCACCTAATCCCCATCAATTGCAAATATAAAAAAACCCTGAAAATGATCATTCCTGAAACAGAGTTTTCAGAAGTTATTGAAACACTCATGTAAGTAGGAGCAAGATGAATATTTATTTTTTTTCTTAACTTGAAAAATCTTTATTATTTTCAGAAAATAATATAACAAGCCAACAGATAAACCAGATCCATTTGACAGAGTCTGATACAACAAAACACCAAATACATAGTTGCATAACTTGCAAAAACACACCGGAGCCACCCCAATAGAAAAGATAGACCAGAAAACACCACCCCTCCCCCCTCAACAAAAAAACAGGAATCCAGGGGCTTCTCCCAGCAGGACACCAAAACCATATACACTTCTCCCTCCAGATTCGCAGGGGATAGGGGCAGAGCCGGACTGCGAATGGTGAACCACTTGCATCCCATGTACTGACTAAACGTATCTTTATTGTAAACCGTTTCTATCCCATGTACTGTCAAATGTATCTTTATTGTAAACCGCTTCGAACTTCACGGTATAGCGGTATATAAGAAATAAAAAAATTATTATTAATTACCACGAATATCTTCTGGTCTGGTTCTGACCCACCCCCGCTTCCCTCCTACCTTCCCCCCGGCATCCCGGCCTTACCTGGTGGTCTAGCAGGCTTTCGGGACAGGAGCGATCTTCCTAAACCCCTGCCCCGTGCAGATCGCCAATAGGAAATAGCTGCCGTGAGTTCTCGTAGTCTCTCGAGACTATGAATCCCTACAGCCATTTCCTATTGGCGATCTACATGGGGCAGGAGCATAGGAAGATCGCTCCTGCCCCGAAAGCCCGCTAGACCACCAGGTAAGGCCGGGATGCCGGGGGGAAGGCTATACTGTGGGTTTTCTTTCTTTTTTTCCCCCTCCCCAAAAAATTGCGAATATGTGAAATTGCAATTGACGAAACCGCGAATGGGGAGGGAGAAGTGTAAGTACAAAACATCAACAGGTTACAGGAAGTAAATCGCTCCCATATTCAGTCAAATGTAGAAACGCGGTGAGTCTGTACAGAGTGTGCCAATGACGCAACTTATCAAGCACCAAACGCCAGTCCGGCTGTTTCCATCTTGCATCCATGATCAACTGAGCCGCCATACAACACAATTTAATAAAGCAGAACTCTCCAGATTCCAGTGGCAGGTCACAATGACAAAGCGCCACCTCCCACAAAGCACAGCATGACAAGCACCGCAACCCAGAACCCCTGTACCCAAGGGCAATCACGCCACATATGTTTATAGTTGCCCTCTAGCCCACATCCTTGCCAGCAAAGCCCCGCACCTCCCTGTCCCATGCGGGCCATCTGCACCGGAGTGTAATAGCAGTGAATAAGCATTTCATATCCATTTTCTATAAGGGGGGTTGCTATCCCTATAGCCCTCACTTGGAACCAGATATACACCCACTCCT
The DNA here is from genome assembly GCF_902459505.1 of Geotrypetes seraphini. Taxonomy (NCBI): domain Eukaryota; kingdom Metazoa; phylum Chordata; class Amphibia; order Gymnophiona; family Dermophiidae; genus Geotrypetes; species Geotrypetes seraphini. The sequence goes on along the minus strand of NC_047087.1, from coordinate 5,979,415 downwards.
CCTTCGTTAACTCTTGCTCCTGATGGGCAGTAAGGCATTTTTAAAGAGCAGAAATTGCCCCTTCTTTAGCACTCTCCAGACCAGTAGAGGTTAACTTTACGATTGGGTATATATCTAATCATGACCAGCAGGTGGAGACTGAAAACAAAACTTTGGGACAGTATATCCTAGCCCCTCCTCTCTATTTCCCTCAGTCTTCTTTCAGTCTCCAGCAGGTGTTGAGTGATCTGTACCCATCTCCCTTGGTAGGGCTGTTGGAATTTGTTTAGAGGTTTATTGTCCCTGTTTTTAGCCGGACGGAGCTTGGACGGACTCTGTTTGGGGGTTCGTCCGACCTCGGGGGTGTCAAACCCGGCGGGTCACGAGCGGGGTCCCTCCCCCCACTTCCTCCACCTCCCCATATTTTTTTAGAGGAGCCTCAGCAGTAAGCCTTGCCCCCTAAATCAAGCAAGGCATATTGCTTCGAGAGCCTGTGGAGTCTGTTCTGTAAAAAAAAAAAAAAAAAAAAAAAAAATCCTGAGGTAGTGCTGGTCTGGAGGGTTGTATCCCTTTAAGAAAACTGTATTTTACTGTATTTTTTCAACTAACCGGCACTTTTTTACAGCTAGGTCGCATATGGAGCAATGAGCACTTCTAAAGGGAAAAAGTGCTCATTGTGCTCCAGACGCGAGGCACTCGCGGCCGGCCTGTGCAAGCGGTGTTCAGGCCGGTGCGGTGGAGGAGCTCCGTCGGCAGCGGCTGCAGGCGCCCAGAGCTCCCCGCCGATGGTGCCTCGCGAGTCGGCAGGGAACGGTGGAGAAGCCCGGTCTTCTCCGTCCGCCCACGGAGGGATTCCCCGAGCCGCCGACGGTCGGGTTTTAGAGGATTCCCTCTCAGCTGATATTTTGACAGCTGATGCCGGCTTGCCTGTTTTAGCGGCTGAGACTATTCAGGTCTCTCAGCCGCTGCAGGCTATGGAGGGAGCTGTTTTGGCGGGAAAGACGCCATCTTCTCTGTCTGGCCCCTCCATTTTGTCTTCCACCTCAGGTGACCTTCCCCCTGTTTTGGCTAAGCAGGGGCAGGTTTCTGCTGGGTCCCCTGCTGTGGCAGGGAGTCCCTTGGGACCCTCGGGGGGTTTTTCCCCTGATTTTTTCTTTTCATTATGCAAAGCCTATTTTCAGGCGGCTGGGGGTCCCGGTTGCGCCCAGGGGGTCTCGGGGGGTGGGGTTTCCTCCGCGCTCCCTGCGGCTTTGCCTCTCTCGTCTGACGTGACGTCCCCTCCGCCGCCTCTCTTGTCCAAGCGTCCGCGGGTGTCGTGGGACGAGGATTTGTGGTCGGAGGAACGTGTCGGTCTGGAGGAGGACCTGGACCCTTCTGAGGAATTCCAGGACCCTCTGGAGGGGACGGAAGCTGGCGGCGGGTTGTCGGGTTTCCCGTTCTCCAGTGACGAGGCGTCCGTGGTGCGCCTTTTTCAGAGAGATGAGCTGCCTGACCTTATTCAACAGGTTTCTTCGGCTTTGCGTTTTGAGGACGCGCCGCCGGAGACTCCGCGTGTGGGGGACCCTCTGTTACGAGGGATCCGTTCCGTTTCCCGCTCTTTTCCTATGCATCAGGATATTCGGGATATTATTCTTGAGCAGTGGAAAACGCCGGAGACGCCGTTTCGGCTGGCGCGCAGCATGGCTCGCCTGTATCCCATTCCTGAAGGGGATCGGGCTACGTTAGCTTCGCCAGTCGTGGATGCGGTGGTCTCGGCTATTTCCAAGCGGCATACCGTGCCTGTTGAGGGCGGTTCTGCCTTGCGGGACTCTGAGGAGCGCAAATTGGAGACCATCCTTAAGCAAAATTTCCAAGTCTCTGCCTTTGGGGTCCAGGCGGCTATTTGTGGGGGACTGGTCGCTCGCGCCGTGTTTCGGTGGGCGGAGCGGGTCTTGGATCGAGAGTCTGACGACTGGTCTCTGGTGGATCAGGAGGTAGCGAAGATTGAGATGGCTGCCTCATTCCTCTCGGATGCTCTGTATGACTTGGTGCGGATCTCGGCTAAGTCCATGGCTTTTGGCGTGGCCGCAAGGCGTGTGTTGTGGCTGCGCGCTTGGGCGGCGGATGCTGCGTCCAAAGCTAAGCTTACTAAATTTCCCTTTCGGGGGTCGTTTTTATTTGGAGAGGACTTGGATAAGTTGATTCAGACTCTGTCGGACTCGAAAGTTCCCCGTTTGCCGGAGGACCGTGCCCGCCCGGCGTCTCGGGGTGGTGCGGCCCGGGGGCGTTTGCGGGAATTTCGCAAGTATCGCCCTGGGCGTGGGGCTGCTTCTTTCCAGTCTCCGGGGTTTTCCCGGGGTCGGTTCTTCCAGCGCATGCAGCCCTTTCGGGGGGCCCGTCGGGGGGCAGGGAATCCCTCCGCCGGTTCCCCCGCTTCCCGTCCTGCACAATGACGCCTTGCCGGCGCCCCCCTTGGTTCCGGTGGGGGCCCGGCTGCGCGACTTTTTTCCCAAATGGGCCGAGATCACGTCCGATCAGTGGGTCCTGGAGGTGGTGCGGGACGGTTATGCCCTGGAGTTCGCCCGCTCTCTGCCGGATTTTTTCCTCGCTTCTCCGTGTCAGACTCCTGGGAAGACGCTGGCGTTTCGCCAGACCCTTCAGCGCTTGCTAGATCTCAGGGCAGTAGTTCCAGTGCCCCCCCCGGAGTGGGGCACGGGCAGGTACTCCATTTACTTTGTGGTGCCCAAGAAGGAGGGGACTTTTCGGCCCATCCTCGATTTGAAAGGGGTCAACAGGGCTCTCAAGGTTCCCTCTTTCCGTATGGAAACGCTGCGGTCGGTCATTCTGGCGGTTCAGCCGGGGGAGTTTCTCACTTCTCTCGATCTGACGGAGGCCTACTTGCATGTTCCTATTCGGACCTCTCATCAGCGTTTCCTGCGCTTTGCGATCTTGGGTCGGCACTATCAGTTCTGTGCGCTTCCCTTTGGGCTGGCCACGGCTCCCCGGACGTTCACCAAGGTGATGGTGGTCGTCGCGGCAGCCTTGCGGTCGGAGGGCATCCTGGTACACCCCTACCTGGACGACTGGTTAATTCGGGCCAAGTCGTTGCAGGAAAGCTCCCGGGTTACGGCTCGGGTGGTGGAGTTTCTCCGGTCGCTGGGCTGGGTGGTCAACCTTTCCAAGAGTCGGTTGGTTCCGGCTCAGCGTCTGGAGTACCTCGGGGTGCTGTTCGACACCTCCTTGGGGAAGGTCTTCCTCCCAGAGGCCCGGGTGAGCAAATTGCAGTCTCAGATTCGCCTGCTTTTGGCGTCCCGGTGTCCTCGGGCGCGAGATTTCCTCCAGGTCCTGGGGTCGATGGCGGCCTCCCTGGACGTGGTGAGGTGGGCGCGGGCCCACATGCGTCCTCTCCAGTATGCTCTGCTCCGGAGGTGGTCTCCCCAGAGGCACGGGATGGATGTTCCGGTTCCCCTGCGAGGCTTGGCGCGCTGCAGTCTGCGTTGGTGGCTCCGGACCCCTCACCTAGTTCAGGGGGTGGGTCTGGATCTTCCGCAGTGGACGGTGCTCCTTACGGATGCGAGTCTCCTGGGTTGGGGGGCCCAGTGTCTGGGTCACTCAGCTCAGGGAACCTGGTCCACGGAGGAGGCCTCCTGGTCGATCAACGTGTTGGAGACCAGGGCGGTCCGGCTAGCGCTGTTGGCTTTCCACTCCCTTTTGTTGGGCAAGTCGTTCAGAGTCCTGTCGGACAATGCCACGGCGGTGGCTTATGTCAATCGTCAGGGGGGCACCAAGAGCACTCTGGTGGCGCAGGAGGCGGCTCGGCTCATGGTTTGGGCGGAGTCGCATCTTCTGGACCTCTCGGCCTCTCACATTGCCGGGGTAGAAAACGTTCAGGCGGACTTCCTCAGTCGTCACTTCTTGGATCCGGGAGAGTGGTGTCTCGGCGCCGAGGCGTTTCAGTTGCTAGTGCGTGCTTGGGGGCAGCCCCTGATGGATCTGATGGCTACAAGTGGCAACGCCAAAGTACCCCGCTTCTTCAGTCGTCGCAGGGACGGTCTGGCCGAGGGTCTGGATGCTCTGGTCCAACCGTGGCCAACGGAGGGGCTGTTGTATGTGTTCCCTCCGTGGCCATTAGTAGGCAGAGTACTGCTTCGCATTGTTCGCCATCCGGGGCTGGTGGTCTTGGTGGCTCCGGATTGGCCTCGTCGTCCGTGGTATGCGGATCTGGTGAGGCATCTGGTGGCGGATCCTCTTCCTCTGCCTCTCGAGTGCGATCTTCTGACGCAGGGTCCCATTCCCATGTTCGACCCGTCTCCCTTTTGTCTTACGGCTTGGCTCTTGAAAGGGGCCGCCTGAGTAAGAAGGGATATTCCGACAAGGTGATCTCTACACTTTTGGGGTCCCGGAGGCTTTCTACCTCTCGGGCTTATGTACGGGTTTGGCGTCTTTTTGAGGAATGGTGCCGAGCGCGGGGAGTGGTCTCCTTTCGCGCTTCTCTGCCTAACATTCTAGAGTTTTTGCAGGATGGCCTGGATAGGGGCCTGGCCTGGTCTTCTCTTCGGGTTCATCTGGCGGCCCTGTCGGCTTTTCGGGGGCTGGTGACAGGTCAGCGTTTGTCAGCCATTCCTGATGTGATTCGCTTTCTTAGGGCGGCCAAGTTGATCAGGCCTCCCATAAGGCCCTCGATTCCCTCTTGGGATCTCAATCTGGTTCTCTCTGTTCTAGTGCGCCCTCCTTTCGAGCCGTTGGATGGCTGTTCGTTGAAGGACCTTACGCTGAAGTCGGTCTTTTTGGTGGCCATTACTTCCGCTAGACGGGTGTCTGAGCTACAGGCTTTCTCTTGTAGGGCTCCCTTCCTGGAGTTTTCGAAGGAGCGGGTTGTTTTGCGGCCTGTTCCTTCCTTTCTGCCGAAGGTAGTTTCTCCTTTTCATGTCAATCAATCGGTGGTCCTCCCGGTCTTGGGTAGTCGGGAGGGTTCTTCTGAGCAACGACAGCTGCGCAAGTTGGATGTCGGTCGGGTCCTCCATGCTTATGTGCAGCGGACCCGGGATTTTCGGAGCTCCGATCATCTCTTTGTGCTTCTGGCGGGTCCTCGTCGGGGGGCTGGCGCTTCTAAGGCTACTATTGCGCGTTGGATCAAGGAGATGATTGCTTCCGCTTATCTTCTGAGTCAGAAGCCGGTTCCGGAGTTTCTCAAGGCTCATTCCACTAGGGGTCAGGCGGCTTCTTGGGCTGAGTCGTCGCTCGTGCCTCCGGTGGATATTTGTAAGGCTGCGGTTTGGTCCTCCTTGCATTCATTTGTTCGGCATTATCGGGTAGATGTTCAGGCGCGTCGGGACGCGGTGTTCGGTGAGCGTGTTCTGGTATCGGCCCTTCGGGGGTCCCGCCCGTGAGAGGGACTGCTTTGGTACGTCCCAATCGTAAAGTTAACCTCTACTGGTCTGGAGAGTGCTAAAGAAGGAGAAATTAGGTTCTTACCTGCTAATTTACTTTCTTTTAGCTTCTCCAGACCAGTAGAGGTCCCCACCCTGTCTGTTGTTGTTGTTGTTGGGGCTGTTGCGCGGGCAGTTTTTGGTTTTTGCTGCGGGTTCTAGTATTTTTCTAGGGCCGGGGAGAATTGAAGAACAGCGGCTGTGGCTCGGCTGGCTTAGCTGGCGAGCTGTGGGGACCTTCTTCCTTCGGGAATTTCTCCTCTGCATTTTCCAACAGCATTTTTGGGTATGTTATTTGTTACTCCTTTCGGAGTATTGTTTTTTCTCTCTGTTGTTTTCCAGTTCTTGGTTCTGCTTGGCTATTCGGCAGACTGAGGGAAATAGAGAGGAGGGGCTAGGATATACTGTCCCAAAGTTTTGTTTTCAGTCTCCACCTGCTGGTCATGATTAGATATATACCCAATCGTAAAGTTAACCTCTACTGGTCTGGAGAAGCTAAAAGAAAGTAAATTAGCAGGTAAGAACCTAATTTCTCCTTTCTGGAGAACGGGACCCACTAGTCACTCAAAAGGAGTCTTTCCCCCCTCCCCCCCTCGGAGCAAGATGAACATTTAATGCCAAATTTTCACTAAATAAAAAGGAAAAGATTTCTCCTAAATAGACTTGTATCTTAGACCATTAGTAGTAGAAAGTCAAAAGCAACTGGGCAGAGTTCCTGCTGAGAAAAGATCTTGGTAAGTAAAACCCAGGGAGCAAAAACCTCAGAGTTGCGATTATCTAGAGAAGACAAAATTTCCATCTGCACTGTCAACCTAAAATGGTCCTGAAGAAAACAAGAACGAACTGATATCACTTGCCTAAGTTTAAAGAAACTCTCTTGCAAGACAAGTGTTAATCTGAGGTTTTGTACTTGGACGGGAATCAAGAAACATCCCTAGAACCCTAGAGGTAGTTTCAACCTTCAAAAGATAGACAAGGAGGAGTTCATGCTGGAGTAGATATGTGTTTGCTGTGATGACGAGGGAATTTCTTAAAAGGAAAAATTCCTTGTGTGACAAGTGGAGAGAAATGCAAAGGGGAATGAAGTTGAAAGAAGAAGGGGGACTGCACAGATTTGCCTTCGCACTGTGGCACCATCCAGACTTGCAGTACGAGGCATTAAACCAGCTGTGGAATCTTCTAGCTCCAGGCTTGCAAGCCTCATTGATTCCACTGGGACTATTATGAGGAAGCTATAGTTTCTAGCAGCAACAGAATCTATAACAGCTTTCCATTTCTTTATTCCAGGGACCCGAGCACATCTGCTGCAGTGCCATCTCCCCATGCGGCAGCTGGATCGCCTATGCCACACCCTCCCGGCTTTATCTTCACCAACTACAGTATGAGAATGATGGAGTCGGCATCAGCAAGGTACAGGGAAGGGAAGCAGCTCTGCTGTCAAAAGTAACGCCAGCTGTGGTGTAGACTTACTGATGGAGTCCTTCTTGTTCTGTACTTCTCCCCAGTTGCCCAGACTGCTTCACTCAGCCCACCAAATCCTGTTCTCTGCAGATTCCACCAAACTCTTTGTGGCATCAGATTGCGTGTCGGTGCACATGTTCAAGCTTTCAGTGACGGACTGCAAACATGCACATACTTTCCAGGCAAAGTCAGGTAGAGAACATGAGAGGGACCACAGGAAGGTGCAGGAAGTCTGAGTGGGAGGAGCCATGGGCACAGGACATCGGGTGGGAGGGGAAGCATGGTATAGCATTGGGCAGGAAGGTATGACGGGGACTGGCCTGCAGGTAACATGATGGTAGGAAAAGTGATTAGTTAAGTGTGTGGGGGGTGATAACTGTTGGGGGATGTGCCACTAAAGGTAACATCATGATTGCCTCTCCCCAGGCTCAGTGGAGGCCACGTGCCTGCTGGCTGCAAGTGCTGATGGAAACTGGTTGGCAGCTGCTTCCTTGGACTTTGAGATAAATATCTATAGTGTCAAGCTGTTAAAGGTGAGTTTGGCGCAGGGGATAGTGCTGCCTGCCTTATGTCATCTTTCAGGCATGGAATGCATTCAGTGGATACCCTGAACGGGAAGCTTTAGCGGTGAAATTCAGTAATAATATGGCAAGAATTGGTAATCCAGAAACATGATTTGCCAAACCGAGTGCAGAGGAGAAAAGGCCCTAGACTGTGTCAAGCCCAGAAGTGATTTTGTGACTGAATGAGCTAAAATCACATTCACTGGTCCTAATTCCTCACATCAAGGTAGCACTGAGCACCTTAATTCATAATATTCACAGCTCAAATCAAAACAAGCCCCTCAGTCAGGCAGTTCACGTCCATTTGCGATCTGTGCAGCAGGAGTCACTTTGGTTTCAATTCTTGCATTTTGCTTTTCATTCCTAGCATCACTGCACAGTGCCAGTTTACAAGTGCCCAGTGTCTGCCCTGGCCATTCAGCCCATGAGCAACAACTTGGTTATCGCCTACTCGGATCAGCAGGTAGGAGTCTGCATCCTCTCTTCTTTCACACTCTGAACCAGCTGGGTGTAATTCCCACGGCAACTCCTTCCGACATTGTCCCCCTCCATTTCATGAATATTCATGAGGCATTTCCTGCCACCCAGGCTGTTTTTTGGTTTCATGGCACTGCAGTACCTAAAGAGCCCCTGGGATTTGGAGAAAAAAAGGGGAGGGTGTTGGTATGATGCTTAAGGAAGGGGGGAGGGAAAGTGCACTCTCCCCGAGAAGGGGCATAATGAGAGAAATGTCTCGGGGTGCTGGCTCATTTCCATTGGAAGAAATATTTCTACTATTTACCAGGATTTGGTCTGGTATTTTGAATAACCATAATCAATATGTATACATGTAAATGACATGGTAATGTATCAAGCCCCTCCCTTCCCCTCCATTGAAACAGTCAAACTACACCCATGAATATAGTGCTGCTTGACTCTGTTAGTCAAAAGACTAGATTGTAAGCTCTACAGAGCAGGGACTGTCTTGAATGTTTTAATGTACAGCGCTGCACGACAGAAATGATAATGAGGTGGTATTGAGAACAGCGCCATCTCATGCACACTTAGAGCCAGATTGCAGAGATGTTTCAGACTATGGGATTTGCAAATGTCCCAGCCACCTCTGCCGATACCAGATGCAGCACGTGTGGCTGCTTAGTGCAGGAATTTCATGTCTGCCAATGGTGAAGGACCTTTATGCCTTGTTTCTCCTGCCACCTTTTTCTACAGCTCTTTGAGTTTAGCATCCAGGAGAAGCAGTACAGCACCTGGTGCCGGAAGGTTCAGCAGCATGGACTTCACAGAGACTGGCGGGAGCGAGACACACCCATTACCAACATCACCTTTAACCCCGCGCAACCGGCGCACATCCTCCTGCACGACACCTACAGCCTCTGTATCATTGACAAGACCTTGGTGAGCCGGGCAGTTGTTTCAAATTAATGCTGCACACTGCATATTCTCCCATGCAAAGTTGCCTAATTGAACTAGCGTTAGCTCATAGGATTGGGAGGGGGAAGTTACGCAGCTCAGTGCCTAGAGTCGGGCACGCAGTCTTTGAGCTGGCATAAGTGCTCTTGCCTAAAATGCCGATGTTCAGTATTTAGCTGTTCATGGTATCTTCAAACCCAAATGGGTTAAGGGGTACTTCAGGTATCCTTTGTCGAGTTTGCCATTTAGTGCATGCTCAGGACCAGATTATGCATAGTAGGATATCTCCTTCCCTCACTACCTACCACTAGGAAAATATGAATGAAATATAAATTGGTAACAAAAGGTGGGATGAGGGTCAGGTGCTCAGTCCTTGCTGGATTGGGGAGAGCAGGGTGAAACAAAGCGCTGTGTTGAGAAAGAAGAAGGGAAGGGGCAGGATCTCTCCTTTGGATGCTGCATGGAATAATTGTGTTCCTCTCTCTCTGAAGCCTTTGCCAGATGATAAAACACCTCTTCTGAATCAGGAGTCCCTCAGGAATCTCTCAGAGACTGCCAGGAAAGCTCGCTCTCATGCCTTTAAGATCTCCAAGAAATTCCAGGTGAGCTGCACCTGACCCCCCCCCCCCCCACACACACACACACACACACAAACACTCCTTCAACAGTGCTGACCTATGTTAAAAAGCTCATCTATAGTGGTGTATCATGCATAGCACTGGGTCCAGTGGCTGCACAAGGCTGACTTTATGTGGGAACCTTTTGCTCACTCTGTAAGAGACTTCCTCTCAGGCCTGGCTTCACAGATGCTGTCAGTCAGATTATCAGCATACAGTATTGAGAATATGTGTGAAAGTAGTGGGTAGATCATCTCATGGATATTAAGTAGTTTGGAGTTTGAGGCTAGAGGTAAGAATTACTACCAGGAGCTGATTTCTTTAAAAAAATGGCTCAGACTACAGCAGTTTTTGAGTTTGGGTGTCCTCCAGGATACTGGGCTTGATGGACCTTTGATCTGTCCCAGTATGGCAACTCTTATGTTCTAGAGCTGGATTCAGTTGTCAAAAATAAATTTTAGTTAGGTTACTTTGATTATAACAAGCCAGAACTTGTTTAAAAGGTCAAGGGATAAATCAATTACAAGTCTATGAGTGAGAAAGGGGTGTCACAGCTGGGACTAACTGAATTCTGTTGTGAGCGGGATTTTGGCCCCTGCCTTGAATTTACTGATGGCTCTCGTTCCTATGTTCATAGGAGGTAACGACAGAGCATCTGTTCAAACCTTGTTCAGAAGTTTGGGCAGATTTTGCTTGTACTGGGATGGGAGAAGGATTGGATCAGCAAGAGAAAAAGCTGCAGGCTGGGCTCAGACTCTCAGCATCCATGCAGTGCCTGGCTTGTGTCTAATGATTTTTGTGTGTCTTTGCTGGCAGCCTCTCCTCTTCATGGCGCTCCTGGATGAAGGGACTCTGGTGACAGTGGAGCGACCTCTAACAGACATCCAGGCCCAGTTGCCACCCCCTGTTCGACAGAAGAAATTTGGAACCTGAAAGTGGAGCTAGAGACTGTCATTCTTATAATAAAAAGTGGTTGGTGGAGGCCGGCCTGCTGTAGACTGGTTTTATAATGGGACCACTCACATTAGACAAAGGGAAACAAGTTGCTGAACCTTCCCCCCAGCCCATTTTTCTTCTTTGCCTATTCCCGTGAGTGCAGGGTCAGGATGCAGCTCTTTCAGATAGATGTATGTATTCCTGACCTTCAGGTCAACTACAAAGCCTCACTCGGCCTACACACTCAGTATTACAAGAGAAATAACTTAAGAGGGTGATTCACATTGCACCACCTGGCACACACCACTGAGTAATTACTTACAGGAGCTCTTGCTGCTTATTATCAGCAGGTGAATCTGATTTGAGGGGTCTAACAGATTAGAGCAAGTGTGATCCTGGCCCCCCTCTGTTTCCTGCTGTCAGTGTTCATTTCGGTCACATTTTCCATTAGTACATAAGGCCTTAAGCTTTAATCAATTTTAGATTGAGCCAGCATGTGTGCACAAAACCAGGATCTGTGATGGTTTCTCCTGATCTTTATGAAGGAAGACAGCTGAAAAGCATCAGTTCATTGCGGACGATATCTTCTTGTGTAGATGGGCCTGCTCTTACACTTCCCATAATGCAGGGATTTTGGTGATGTGGCGGGCTTTAAGGTAAACTTAGATAAGATGGAATTGATGGGGATTACTACAGCGGGGGAGGAGGAGGAAAGGTGAAGGCAGAATTTTCGATTTAAGAGGCTGGGGTGGGTATTAGGGGGTTACAATGAATCTTCATCATTTTATTTTCTCATAACTTGTTCTGGGTAAGTGGAAAGGGAACTGGATGTCACAGTGGGAGCATATTGCAGCTTTAAAAGCAAATGTACTTCCCTCTAATCTTTTTCTGTTTCGGAGATTACCCCTAGAGGTCCCTCACTGGGTGTTACTTAATTTACAATGGGGAGGGAGGTTCCCTAGACTGGCTAAAGCTCTGTTATAGCAGTGCATGGATTTGGGAAAGGGGTTCCCAATCTGGGTTGGTATTACTTGGCATACTTGAAACATGCATGACCATACAAAAGCTTTTTTTGGAGAGACGGGCAGGTTTCGGCGGGATCCTCAGCTTTGGAAGTGAGACCCATTGGGCTGCCAGGGGGTTTTTCCCCTGATTTTATTTTGGGCTTGTGCAAGGCTTATCTTCAGGTGGCCGGGGGTCCTGCTTCTGCCCTGTGGTTCTCAGGGGGGTGGGGGGGGATCCCTCTGCATCCTCTCTGGTTCAGCCCTTAAAGCCATACTGGCAAAACAGGTCCTGTTGGATTGCATTAAGCTACATGATGTTCCTTATTTCCTCATTACTCAATAAACAAATTGAATTTAAAAAAGATTAGTTTAGCAGGTGGAGACTGAGACACTGACTTTTGAGATCAGTACAAGTGGGCTGTGCAATCCCTCTTACAATCAGTCTTTTCTCAGTCTCCAGCAGGTGGAGTGGTCTGTTTCTGCAGTCTGTGCTGAGGTTTAAGATCTGTTGGATCTGGTTAGTGAATCTTTCTTGTCCCTTTGTCCAGACTGAGCTTGGGGGACCCTCACAGGAGTGTCACACTTGGAAGGGTTGAACCCCTCCCCCCATTTCTCCTACCTCCCCAGGTTTTTTTCTGAATCTACAGGAGCCTCAACTATACGCCTGGCTACCGATACTGGCACAGACTAGTTTAGAGCAGTGTTTCTCAACACACGGTACGCGTCCCCTGGGGGGTTCGTGGCTAGGCCACCAATTCCTTCCTGTCCGAAGAAGCAGTCACTGCCAGCAGGGATCCCATGTTCCTGCCCCCCCCTCCAAGTTGCTTCTGGCGATCTCTGCCTGCCCGCCTCCACCCCCGGAGCCAACACAATTACCACCTTCTTTGAGCCGCACTTGCTCCTTTGGTCTTCACTCCTTGCATGGATGGCACACGCAGTGATTCATATGCTGCACATAAGTAACTGACCCAGAAACCTCTCCAATGTCAGAGGGAAGGCTTGTGGATCAGCCACATGCAGTCTGTGAATTACTGCTTGCGCCATTCCAGCTGATGACAGAAGGAGCGAGTGCAGCTCCTACAAGAACTGGGTCGGCTTCGGGAAGGGGGGAATGGGCGGGGAGAGCGGGATCCCCTGGGGCAGTAGCGGCGTCTACGGACGGGCAGCTACATATGTGCAGGGAGGGGGTGGGGCACGAATTTGACAGATGGGAGAGGGCATGACCATGGGACACAAGAGGGAGGATGGGGACATAGGAGGGAGGGAATAGAAAATGAGAATTGTTGGGTATGAGTGAGTGACAGGGAAAGATGGTGGCACATGGGAAAAGGAAAATTGGTTATAGAGGAGAGGGAGATGCATGGGATAGAAAAGGATGAGAGGGAGAAATGGATATGGTGGTGGAGAGGGAACAGGGACAGAATGAAGGGGATTGCAAGGGGGAAGAGTGTTGGACATAGTGATAGAGGGAGAGATGTGGCATTGTGCTTGAGAGGGGTAATAGAAGGAGAAATGGCTGGTGGGCAGTGGTGAAAAATGCATGTGATCTGGGGGATGAGAGAAATGTTGGATGTGAGTAGAGGGGATAGGAGAAATGCCTGCATTTCTCAAGACAGACGGACAGAGAGAGGGAGACTTGTTGCCAATAGGGGTGGAGGAGAGAGGAAGAAAAGTTGGACTCATGGAGGGACAGAGAGAGATGTTGGTTGGGGAAGGGAATGAGATCCAGAGGAGAGGAAGCATGCAGGAGGCAGAACTCATGGAGGAAGAGAGAGATGTTAGGGGAGGGAATGAGGACTGGAGGAGAGGAAGCAGAGAAAAAGAGATGTTGGACTGGGGGAAAGGAGAGAGAAATGTTGGATGTGGCAGTAGAGGGAGTAGGAGAGATGCACTCTGGATCTCTTTCTCCCCACTCCCTTTGCAGCAAGGGAGAAAATGAGAGAAGAACAGTGAGAGAGGGAAATATGTTGCCAATGGGGGGATGGAGGAGAGAGGAAGAAAATGGAAGCGCTGATTAAAGACTGCAACTGGGAACACATCGAAAACACTGGGCAGCTAAAGCCGAGCCAGCATGGCTTCTGCAAGGGCAGGTCATGCCTCACTAACTTATTATACTTCTTTGAGGGGGTGAACAGCCAGGTGGATAAAAGGGAATCTATAGACATCATTTACCTTGACTTCCAAAAAGCCTTCGACAAGGTACCACATGAAAGACTGCTAAGGAAGCTATGGAACCACGGGGTGCAAGGGGAGGTCCACCGATGGATCAAAAACTGGATGGCGGACAGGAAACAGAGGGTTGGATATAAAGGGCCATTACTCAGACTGGCAATGGGTCACGAGCGGAGTTCCGCAGGGGTCGGTGCTGGGACCGCTCCTGCTCAATATATTTATTAACGACCTGGAAGCAGGAACAAAATGTGAGGTTATTAAATTTGCGGATGACAACCAAATTATACAGCAGAGTTGAAAGCAAGGAGGACTGCAAAAATCTCCAAAAAGATCTGACAGCGCTGGAAGAGTGGGCCAAAAAGTGGCAAATGAGCTTCAACATAGGGAAATGCAAGGTCATGCATGTAGGGAAAAAGAACCCGATGTTCACTTACAAAATGGGTGAGTAACCTTGAAAAGAGACCTGGGAGTGATGGTAGACACATCATTGAAGGCGTCAGCGCAGTGCGCCACAGTCTCAAGGAAGGCAAACAGAATGTTGGGCATCATTAAGAACGGTATCACGACCAGGACGAAGGAAGTCATCCTGCCACTGTATCGTGCAATGGTGCGCCCGCACCTGGAGTACTGTGTCCAGTACTAGTCGCCGTACCTCAAGAAGGACATGGCGGTACTTGAGAGAGTCCAGAAAAGAGCAACTAAGCTAATAAAGGGTATGGAAGACCTCTCATATACTGACAGACTGAAGAAGCTGGGGCTTTTCTCCCTGGAAAAGCGGAGACTTAGAGGAGATATGATAGAAACCTTCAAGATCATGAAGGGCATAGAAAGGGTAGACGGACAGATTTTTCAAATTACGGGGAACCACAAGTACAAGGGGGCACTCAGAGAAATTGAAAGGGGAAAGGTTTAGAACAAACGCCAGGAAGTTCTTTTTCACTCAGAGGGTGGTGGATACATGGAACGCGCTACCGGAGGATGTGATAAGCAGGAGCATGCTACAGGGCTTCAAAGAGGGTCTGGACAGGTACCTGGAGGACAAAGGGATTGAGGGGTACAGATAGGAGTAGAGGTAGGTAATAGGGAGAGGATTAGAGGCAGTTACAAAATTAGTCAGGGACACTGTTCAGGCAATTAGGCCTGATGGGGCCGCCGCAAGAGCAGTGGGGCAGAAATAGGAAGGGAGGCATACTGCTGGACAGGGGGAGCAGGAAAGAGGTGCTGATGGACAGGGAGTCAGAAAAACTAAGTTTATATACCGCATCTTCTCCACAGATGTAGAGCTCGGCACGGTTTACAAGAACTTAAATATAGGAAGAACAGAATAAAGGGTTGGGGTTGTGTAAAGGAGGGAAGAGAAAATTACATTTTTGTGAAAAGCCAAGTTTTCAGGTGCTTACGGAATAGTTTGAGGGAGTTCAGGTTCCGTAGTGGGACAGTAAGATTGTTCCAAAGCCCTGTGATTTTGAAAAGGAGGGATTTTCCCAGTTTACCCGCATAGATAATACCATGTAGAGAGGGGAAGGATAGTTTATGTTTTTGGGTGGGCCTGGTGGAGTCAGGAAGGGAAAAAGGAAGGGAAGCCTACTGCTAGACAGGGGGAGAAGGGCTGCTGCTGGATAAGGGGAGCAGTGAAGGGGTGGAGGTGGACACAGGGGAGGTAAAAGGAAGGGAGAATGGACAGGGGGAGCAGGCAAGGGATGGTGGTGGACAGCCAAAAGAAAGACAAAAAGAAAGAAAGACAGAAAGCGGCTAAGGAGACAGAGAGAAAGAAAGAAAGAAATAAAGACAGACACACACACATATATTCTAGCACCCGTTAATGTAATGGGCTAAAAGACTAGTACTGTATAATCTTATTAACAACACATAATGGTTAACACAATTAAACTACACAAAGCACACTGTAAGCTTCTCAACATTCATTCCTACCAGAACACAGTTTACCCAAAGCCACGGGTGGTGGCTCCTCGCGTATCCCACGACTCGTCTGGAAACCTTCCCTCTGAAGTTGCGATATCAGAGAGAAGGCTTCTGGTTCAAGCGCAGGGCATGGGTAAGGAGCTGCCACCTGTAGCTTTGTGCACTGCAGTAGTGAGGAAGAGGGAGCCAGCCAGAAAATAACACTGGGAGCGGTAATGAAAACACCAAGGGCCACATAAAACAGCCATACGGGCCAGATTTGGCACCTATGCTCTAAAGTATGCATATTGAGATCTTTAAATCTGTCCCTATATGCCTTAGTAGCCTTCCTCCAGAATGGTTACTTACCACACCATGATGAGAGTGGGTACCCTCCCCCAACTCACCTAGTTTAAAACCCTTCGGAGCAGGTGAGCCAGTCGTCTCCCAAAGACATACTTTTCTCTTCTGGTCAGGTGGAGCCCGTCTGATCCCTGTAGTCTTTGAAGTGCCTCTCAATGGTCCAGGAATCCGAAGTTCATCTCTCTGCATTATCCGTGTAGCCACTCGTTAGTCTTCTGGATGCGCTCATCCCTGGCTCTTCCCTTGCCTCTCACTGGAAGGATTGAGGAGAAGGCCACCTGAGCTTCCATCCACTTCAGCTTCTCACCAGGGCACCAAAGTCTTCAGATATCTTCTCCAGGGTGTTCCTGGAGGTGTCATTCGTCTCTACGTGGATTAGAAGCATTGGGTAGTGTTCTTGGGGCTTGATCAGTCTTTCTAAGCAGGTGGTCACCAGTGTTCCCTCTAAGCGGGCGGGTGTTGTGAGCAAACTTTTTTCACTGTGAGCTAAAAATATCGGGCGCCAGCAAGTTATGAGCCAAATAAATATGTTGTCAAAGTTGCTGATACATGAGGACGAGGTATTCAAAGGAATTTTAGGCCTACACGCTAAATTAAATAACGTTAAATAATATTTTTAAGAACACAGAAATTGTAGGGATGAAATGATATCTTAATAAATGTTTTACAACAAATGTAGTTATGTCTGTTACATCCATATGTGTAAACTGTAAATTAAAAACAGTCCAGAAGACAATACGTTTGATGCTTTCAATTTCTAGACCAGTGTTTTTCAACCTTTTTTGGGCAAAGGCACACTTGTTTCATGAAAAAAATCACGAGGCACACCACCATTAGAAAATGTTAAAAAATTTAACTCTCTGCCTATATTGACTATATATAAAGTAATTCTCTTGAATAGGAATCAAATAAACACAAAGAAAGTATTTTATAATTACTTTATTATGAAATAAAAATTATAAAATACTTTATTCAGTGCGAAACCTGGGCCTGTTTGGCTGAACACAAAGCTGATATTCTGGCTGGAATGGAAGAAAGACACACACGTAGCTCTTCGTCAACAGCTCTCAGTCTCTCTCTGTATTTGGTTTTTATAGCATACAAAAATAGACAAATATATCCTCCATCCTTTTTATTAAACCACAATAGCAGTTTTTAGCGCAGGGAGCTGCGCTGAATGCCCAGCACTGCTCTTGACGCTCATAGGCTCCCTGCGCTAAAAACCACTATTGCGGTTTAGTAAAAGGTGACCATATTGTAAAATATAGATAGCAGATATAAATTCAGAACTGTGCATAGTAAGTGAAGGGAAGTTTTCATCTCTGGGAATTTACCCAGTTAACTATTAAGTTATTTGGGCAAATTCCTTTGAAAACTGTGATAATACTGCCTCCACTTTGCTAAATTTAAAATAAAATCATTTTTCCTACCTTGTCTGGTGATTTCTGGTTGCACTTTCTTCTTCTGACTGTGCATCCAATCTTTCTTCCCTTCTATCAGCCTGTATGCTTTCTCTCCTCCACACCTCATTCCCTCCCCCAACTTTTTCTTCCTCTCTCCCTGACCTTTCTTTCTTTTTTTCTGTTTCTCTTCTTTCCTTCTGTTTCCCTGCCTGCCCCCTTTCTTTCTTTCTCCCAGCCTCCTGTCCAGCAGTAACTCTCTTCCCTTCCAGATGCATCTCTCCTTCTCCTTCTCCCTTTCCAGTAGCAGCTGTCCCTTTTTCCCCCCTGCCCAGCAGCTTCCCAGACTGATAGTGGTTTTCTCCCCTCCCAGCAGCTCTTCTTACTTCCCAGCGCAGCGATTCACGAAGGCAGCCTCGGGTCCTTTGTTGTGTCGCGCCGCCTCTGAGGAAAGAGGAAGTTGCATCATCAGAGGCAGCCGCGACTCAGCAAAAGCCCCGAGGCTGCCTTCGTGAATCGCTGTGCTGGGAAGTAAAGGAGAGCTGCAGAGAGGGGAGAAAGCCACTGTCGGAGGCTCCCCAAGATCTCTCCGGCCCAGCGCACGCTTCCGATGCTGATCTTGCCGGTCCTGCGCGGACCGGCAGGAAGTTCAAATTAGTCAATCTTGCCGGTCCTGCGCTGTGACGAGAAACTTGTGCGCTGCGACCTAATATTTTGTGCGCCAGCGCAGCTTAGAGGGAACACTGGTCACATCCTGGATCCTGGCAAACAACACACCTCTCTGGATTGTAGATCCGGTCTGCATATTGGTCCCTCGGTGCCCCGTAGCAGGGAGTCCCCAATGACTACCACTCTGTGCTTCTTCGGGGGGAGCTGATCCGTTGCCTCCGGAACTGGAGTCGTCATCTGCTGGATATCCTCCTGAAAGTCGTTGGCAGGTCTTTCCTGTAGAAGCTGGAACCTGTTCCTCAAGGTGATCTGTGGGGTTGATGTAAAGCTGTTCTGATTGCGTGAAGAGGAAGAAGAAGACCTTCTGTGTTTGCTTGTAGAGGTGACCAGCTGCCAGGTGTCGGCATCTCTAGTCTCTTCTTGCACCCCAACCGTTTCTTCCAAAGCTGCAGGTCTGGTCGGTCTGGGCGTCTCGAAGAAGGTCTTGTCTCCTTGTGCCTGTTCAGAGACTTGGGACAGCTCCTGGAGAACTCCATTGATGAAGGCCTCATCTTCCCGGATGCTTCTCAGGCGTTTCACCTCTTCCCTCAGAGAAGAGCGGATGTGGTCTCTATTCACAAAAGTGGTCACAGAGATGAAGCAGGAAACTACAGGCTGGTAAGCCTTACTTTGGTTTTTGGAAAAATAATGGAAGTGTTGCTGAAAAAAAGGATAGTGAACTTCCTAGAATCTAATGGGTTACAGGATCCGAGGCAACATGGCTTTACTAAAGGTAAACTTGTCAAATGAACCTGATTGAATTTTTTTGATTGGGTGACCAGAGAAGTGGATCGAGGACATATGCTAGATGTAATTTACTTAGATTTCAGCAAAGCCTTTGACAAGGATCCAAACTTGAAGGGCTGAAGTTAGGACCCAAAGTGGTGAACTGGGTTAGAAACTGGTTGTCAGACAGACGCCAGAGGGTGGTGGTTAATGGAAGTCGCTCAGAGGAAGGAAAGGTGAGTAACATAGAAACATAGAAGATGATGGCAAATAAGGGCCATAGCCCATCAGGTCTGCCCACTCTACTGACCCACCCCCAAGTCTACTATCCTAGGGATCCCACTCCTGGTGACAGGTTCCCTTGGCTTAACCCTCTAAGGGATCCCACATGGGCATCCCATTTGCTCTTAAATTCTTGCACGCTGTTTGCCTCGATCACCTGCACCGGGAGCTCGTTCCAAGGATCAACCACTCTCTCAGTGAAGAAATATTTCCTGGTGTCGCCATGAAATTTCCCGCCCCTGAGTTTGAGCGGATGCCCTCTTGTGACTGAGGGTCCTTTGAGAAAGAGAATCTTTTCTTCCATCTCGATACGGCCATAATATACTTAAACGTCTCGATCATGTCTCCTCTCTCCCTACGTTCCTCGAGTGAGTACAGCTGCAAATTTTTCAGCCTGATCCTGTTCAATATGTTTGTGAGTGACATTGCTGAAGGGTTAGAAGGAAAGGTTTGCCTTTTTGCAGTTGATACCAAGATTTGTAACAGAGTAGACACCAAAGAGGGAGTGGAAAACATGAAAAAGAATCTGCAAAAGAGGAATGGTCTAATAACTGGCAGCTAAAATTCAATGCAAAGAAATGCAGAGTAATGCATTGGGGATTAATAATCGGAAGGAATCGTATATGCTGGGAGGTGAGAGGCTGATATGCACGGACGGGGAGAGGGACCTTGGGGTGAAAGTGTTTGAAGATCTAAAGGGCAAGTCACTTAATCCCCCCATTGCCCCAGGTACATTAGCTAGATTGTGAGCCCACCGGGACAGACAGGGAAAAATGCTTGAGTACCTGAATAAATTCATGTAAACTGTTCTGAACTCCCCTGGGAGAACGGTATAGAAAATGAAATAAATAAAATAAAAAAAATAAAGGCGAAAAAACAGTGTGACAAGGCGGTGGCTGCTGCCAGAAAGATGCTGGGCTGTATAGAGAGAGGCATAACCAGTAGAAGAAAGAAGGTGTTGATGCCTCTGTACAGGTGGTTGGTGAGACCCCACTTGGAATATTGTGTTCAGTTTTGGAGACTGTATCTGGTGAAGGACATAAACGGTTCAGAGGAGAGCAATGGAAATGATAGGACGTTTACACCAAAAGACATATGAGGAGAGACTGGAAGCCCTGAATATGTATACCCTAGACTAGAGGAAAGGAGGGACAGGGGGAGATATGATTCAGACGTTCAAATACTTAAAGGGTATTAACGCAGAACAAAATCTTTTCCAGAGAAAGGAAAATGGTAAAACCAGAGGACATCATTTGAGGTTGAGGGGTGGTAGACTCAAGAACAACGTAAGGAAATTCTTCTTTACGGAGAGGATGGTGGATGCCTGGAATGCGCTGCCGAGAGAGGTGGTGGAGAGGAAAACAGTGACAGAGTTTTAAAAAGTGTGGGATGAAAATGATAATAAATAGTGAAGAACTAAGGCCAGTACTGGGCAGACTTGCACGGTCTGTATATGGTTGAAGATGGGCTGGAGTGAGCTTTGATGGCGACTTTAGTAGTTGGAACCTAAGCACTGTACCAGTCAGAGCTTTGGATTCTTGCCCAGAAATTGAATCAGTTGGGCAGACTGGATGGACCATTTGGGTCTTTATCTGCCGTCATCTACTATGTTTTTCAATCTTGATAAGTCCATTTTAATATTAATGACCTTGTACTACATTTGCATGGTAGAGTCGGAGACGACCAGGAAGCTCCGAAAAGGCTATAAAATACTGGCACAGTAAAGCAATGATGGTATTGATGGTGGAGTTGCCAGTTGTCTGCTCAGTTATTCCATTCCAGTGGTGGCTTCTATCTGGCCAATGCCTTTCAAGTCTTGCCTAGCCTGGCTTTCAATTGCAGTTGGCCCATTACATTGGAGAGGGGGTGGTCGAGCCTGGCTAATAATACGTCATATAGTTTATTGAGTGGGGGGGGGGGTGAAGTGTCATTCTCTGTTCCCAAACGAGGTGCTGCCCCTCATGTTTAATGTAGCAGAGCCTCCTCCTCCGGCAGTGGCTGTTGCTGAAAACAGTGTCCCGCCCCTCTGCCCCTGGTCTCAGTGGTCTCGCCCTGCTGCCCCGCCTCCTTACCCTCTTTTGACACTTTTTCTCAGAAGTTGCGGTTAGGTACAGTTCCCGCCTCTCATGTAGAAACGCGAGCCCCGCCCCCTATTCTCTTTTTGCCCACGTCCGATCGCATACTTAAGGGAAGGCAGCGCCCCGCCCCTCATGTATAATGTATAAGCTACAGCCCCGCCTCTCTCGCGACGTCCGTCTTGTAGAGGGAAGGCAGCGCAGCGCCCCTCCCCTCATGTGTAATAGAATAAGCTAGAACTCCGCCTCTCCGACTGTAGTAATGGAAGGCAGCGCGCGCCCCGCCCCTCATGTCTAATGCGTCACCCGAGAGGCCCGCCTCCCTCGCGATGTCCGTCTGTTGTAGAAGGCAGCGCCCCTCCCCTCATGCTTAATGTATAAGCTAGAGCCCCGCCTCTCCGGCTGTAGTAATGCCCCGCCCCTCATGTCTAATGCGTCACCCGAGAGGCCCGCCTCCCTCGCGATGTCCGTCTGTTGTAGAAGGCAGCGCCCCTCCCCTCATGTGTAATGTATAAGCTAGAGCCCCGCCCCTCATGTCTAATGCATCACCCGAAAGGCCCGCCTTCCTGCCGTCCACAGTACGGTACAGTGTATCGGAGCGCGAGAGTCCCGCTCGCCCGCGCGCGCTTCCTCCTCAGCCGGGGGTCCGTGTGGCGCTGGGCATGGCCGGGAAGAGCGGGCTGCTGGAGCTGCTGCTGCGCGAGCGCTGGGTGCCTGTGGCGGCGGAGCTGAGCGCGCAGAGCCTGACGCTGACCTCTGACCCGGAAGTGGCGGAGGCGGGCGCGGAGCCGACGCGCGCGGTGCAGGTGCTGAAGGCGGAAGCGGGCGGCCTGGGCCTGAGCATCAAGGGCGGCCGCGAGAACCGCATGCCCATCCTCATCTCCAAGATCTTCCCGGGGCTCGCGGCGCACCGCAGCGGGGCCCTGCGCGTGGGCGACGCCATCCTGGCCGTCAACGGCACCGACCTGCGCCTCGCCACTCACGACCAGGCTGTGCAGGCGCTCAAGAAGGCCGGAAAGGACGTGCTGCTGGAGGGTGAGAGCCTGGAGGGGGTGGAGCCTGTGGAGGGGGCTGCTGCTAAGGGGGTGGAGCCTGTGGAGGGGCTGCTGCTAAGGGGGTGGAGCCTGTGGGGGTCAGTCAGGGAGAGGTGCTTCAGAGAAGCTTGTAGGGGGTGGAGCCTGTGGAGGGGCTGCTGCTAAGGGGGTGGAGCCTGTGGAGGGACTGCTGCTAAGGGGGTGGAGCCTGTGGAGGGACTGCTGCTAAGGAGGTGGAGCCTGTGGAGGGACTGCTGATAAGGGGGGTGGAGCCTGTGGAGGGACTGCTGCTAAGGAGGTGGAGCCTGTGGAGGGACTGCTGATAAGGGGGGTGGAGCCTGTGGAGGGACTGCTGCTATGGGGGTGTAGCCTGAGGGCGTCAGTCGGGGTGAGCTGCTGGTACAGGAAGAGAGGTGGTTCAGAGAAGCTTGTAGGGGTGGAGCCTGTGGAGGGGCTGCTGCTAAGGGGGTGGAGCCTGTGGAGGGACTGATAAGGGGGTGGAGGGACTGCTGCTAAGGGGGTGGAGCCTGTGGAAGGACTGCTGCTAAGGAGGTGGAGCCTGTGGAGGGACTGCTGCTAAGGGGGGTGGAGCCTGTGGAGGGACTGCTGCTATGGGGGTGGAGCCTGAGGGCGTCAGTCGGTGTGAGCTGCTGGTACAGGAAGAGAGGTGGTTCAGAGAAGCTTGTAGGGGTGGAGCCTGTGGAGGGGCTGCTGCTAAGGGGGTGGAGCCTGTGGAGGGACTGATAAGGGGGTGGAGGGACTGCTGCTAAGGGGGTGGAGCCTGTGGAGGGACTGATAAGGGGGTGGAGGGACTGCTGCTAAGGAGGTGGAGCCTGTGGAGGGACTGCTGCTATGGGGGTGGAGCCTGAGGGCGTCAGTCGGGGTGAGCTGCTGGTACAGGAAGAGAGGTGGTTCAGAGAAGCTTGTAGGGGGTGGAGCCTGTGGAGGGACTGATAAGGGGGTGGAGGGACTGCTGCTAAGGGGGTGGAGCCTGTGGAGGGACTGCTGCTAAGGGGGTGGAGCCTGTGGAGGGACTGCTGCTAAGGAGGTGGTGCCTGTGGAGGGACTGCTGCTAAGGGGGGTGGTGCCTGTGGAGGGACTGCTGCTATGGGGGTGGAGCCTGAGGGCGTCAGTCGGGGTGAGCTGCTGGTACAGGAAGAGAGGTGGTTCAGAGAAGCTTGGAGGGGTGGAGCCTGTGGAGGGGGCTGCTGATAAGGGGGTGGAGCCTGTGGAGGGACTGCTGCTAAGGGGGTGGAGCCTGAGGGGGTCAGTCGGGGTAAGCTGCTGGTACAGGAAGAGAGGTGGTTCAGAGAAGCTTGTAGGGGTGGAGCCTGTGGAGGGGGCTGCTGATAAGGGGGTAGAGCCTGTGGAGGGACTGCTGCTAAGGGGGTAGAGCCTGAGGGGTGTCAGTCGGGGTGAGCTGCTGGTACAGGAAGAGAGGCACTTCAGAGAAGCTTGTGGGGGTGGAGCCTGTGGAGGGGCTGCTGCTAAGGGGGTGGAGCCTGTGGAGGGGCTCTGCTAAGGGGGTGGAGCCTGTGGAGGGACTGCTGCTAAGGGCTCAGGCTCCAGCCTGAGGGGGTCAGTCGGGGTGAGCTGCTGGTACAGGAAGAGAGGTGGTTCAGAGAAGCTTGTAGGGGTGGAGCCTGTGGAGGGGGCTGCTGATAAGGGGGTGGAGTCTGTGGAGGGGCTGCTGCTAAGGGGGTGCTAGGGACAGTGCTGTGTTCTGTCATGCAGGGAAATATTTTATTTAGCTTATCCAACAACCTATGGGTGGGTGATGCTTGCCTTTGGCCATCATTCATTCTACACATCTACAGTAGGAGTGGTGGCTGGTATTCTCAAAAAAAACCAAAAAAAAAAAACCCTTTGATCCCTCAGAGTCACTGTAATGGAAGAACTGGGGGTAAGTGGAATTGAAGGTTTATGGCATCATAGGCTCTAGCTGAGCATGTTCTGATTGAACCGGAAGAGGAGGAAGATGCTGATAATGAGAGGAAAGGTGCAAAGAACACACCATGCAGTAGAATTTGGATGAAGTTTGCAATCTGCTAGCTAGTACGTACTATCCCCTGCTCAGGGCCTCTGACCAGCATCACTGAGCAGGCTGAGTCTCTACTAAACAAGCAGGAAAAATTGTTTACAAGGTCTCAATCTGCAACATAGTGTTCATGAAATAATCGCTCTCACTAGTGTATCCTTATAGATGGGATACAAAAGTTCAGATAAAACAAATGATCATTGTGTCTCTGGGTTTAGTGTGACAGAGTTCAAGCTGGGGTTTGTAAACTTAACTGGACTGTTTCAGTGCAAATGTTAACATAGTAAGACAAGATGCCAGTGTCTGCATTTGACTGGCTGTATGGAATCTGAACCTGTGGCTGCTACAGAAGAACCATCACCTTGTTTAGTTTGCCCAGTTGATTTCTGGCTTTTGCCATGAGGCTTTTTTCAATTCTTTTGCTGCTGCTGGGGGGTTTTCCTCCTCTGTACCAGCACTAACACTTCTGTGAAATTTTTAATGTTAACCTTCAGCCTCTCCTCTTGAGCATCACATCACCTCTTCCATGTCCTAGAATTTCCTTTTGTAAGTGAAGTTTGCTGCTCATGCAGCAGTTATTGTTTTGTGATCTATGAATGGCTGGTGAAGGTTGTAGCTGCAATCTCCAGGCTGGTTCTGCAGAGCTAGTTTTTGTATTCTGGTCTTCAGAGGTCTTACATAGTAACATAGTAGATGACGGCAGATAAAGACCCGAATGGTCCATCCAGTCTGCCCAACCTGATTCAATTTACATTTTTTTTTTTTTTCTTCTTAGCTATTTCTGGGCAAGAATCCAAAGCTTTACCCGGTACTGTGCTTGGGTTCCAAGTGCCGAAATCTCTGTTAAGACTTACTCCAGCCCATCTACACCCTCCCAGCCATTGAAGCCCTCCCCTGCCCATCCTCCACCAAACGGCCATACACAGACGCAGACCGTGCAAGTCTGCCCAGTAACTGGCCTAGTTCAATCTTTAATATTATTTTCTGATTCTAAATCTTCTGTGTTCATCCCACACTTCTTTGAACTCAGTCACAGTTTTCCTCTCCACCACCTCTCTCGGAAGCGCATTCCAGGCATCCACCAACCTCTCCGTAAAGTAGAATTTCCTAACATTGCCCCTGAATCTACCATCCCTCAACCTCAAATTATGTCCTCTGGTTTTACCATTTTCCTTTCTCAGGAAAAGATTTTGTTCTACGTTAATACCCTTCAAGTATTTGAACATCTGATCCTCTCTCTGCTTACCAATTGGTATAATGTTCTGATAGATTCCACGGAATAAAGCTGCTGTAAGAGAGGCTCAAGATAGTTGCATTCGCTTACTCATATTTCCCTATTCCTGGCAGGCTTTCAGTTTGTACCTGAAGGAGATTTAAGTGGATCTGGAGTGGGATTTGAGCCTTGCCAGCCTCTGCTCTGCCCAGTAGTCTTGCGATCCTGTTTTCTTACTCTGATTCTAGAACTGTAGACTTGAGCTGTCTTCTGTTTCTAATGAGGGGGAAGGTACCCTCTGTTGCTCCTCCTGAGTCTTCTGCATCCCTTCAGTTCTTGCAGTGCCTTGCCAGCTGGGTTTCCATGTTTGAAAGAGCATTCTGGAGTGCTGGATACTTTGCTTGAATCACCCCTGTGCAGAGAAGTAGATAAATGGATGTGGGTAGAATGAAAGCTAGAAGAAACTGAAGAGTAGTTCACTGTTGAAACGCTGAAAATTAAAGTTGGTTTTCTGTTTGATGGCTGGACAATAAAGCAGCAGTGTTGGGCCTGCAGAAAAGCTTAACTCACCACAGCCCAGCAGGAACAGACTCAGCAATTGATCTAACTTAGGCTTTTCAGAAGCTAGCTGTGGCTTCGTGTTGGAGAAACCCAAAACCTAATTTTATAAAAGTGTTTGGAAAAGGAGGAATTTTTAAAATGCTTTCAAACAAATCTAGACTTCTTCCTTCTCTGCCTGTTGCTTTAGTGTTGAATGGTTCTTGTCTGTTCATCTCCCACAGATGAGCCCTTCAGAGCTAGAGCATTATTTTAGCTGTGCATAGATTCACAGCCTCTGTGGCCTAAAGATGTAGACTTGGTCCATACTTAACCAATTCTGCCATCTAATGCACATGGTCTGATTTTACTTCTCTGTCTTTGAGTTATTGATGAAATAGTGAGCTGAAGTCCAAGTAACTCTCTTCTGTGCAAGGGATGAAGATGGCAGTTAAGTCCCTGAGATTCTAGGAGGGTATCTGATCCATTGATGAATGAGGATTTTCACCTTCAAAGCAGAGATGGTACTGAATAACTGTTTAGAGGCAGGCTTAAGTGTTTCCTTGTGCCGATGCACTGAAATTGTTCTTAGACAAGCCCAACAACCTTCTGCTCATGAAAGGTTCATGTTTTTGTGCATCGCATTACTAACTTGTAACAAACCCCACACTGTTCCTTGTGACCCTGGGCAAGTCTACATTAGATAGACTGAGTCCACCGGGACATATGGGGAAAATGCTTTATGTAAACCGCTTTGAATGTGGTTGTAAAACTATAAAAAAGCGGTATACAAATCCCTATCCCTGTCTCACTGTAGATCTGTGTTCAGAATGCTCAAATGTAACCCCTGTCAGTCCTCGAAAATCCAGTTTAATGGTACTTCTTCTGACACTTTCTCCAATGACTTTGGGATCCCTCAAGGTTCCATCCAGGGGTAGGCAATTCCAGTCCTCGAGAGCCAGAGCCAGGTCATGTTTTCAGGATATCCACAATAAATATGCATGAGCTAGAGTTGCATCTCAAGGAGGCAGTGCATGCAAATCCATCTCATACATATTCATGGTGAATAGCCTGAAAACATGACCTGGCTCCGGCTCTCGAGGACCGGAATTGCCTACCCCTGCCCTATGCTATTTAATATCTTTCTCGCACTACTTATCACATTGGGTTCTCAATCTTCACCTACGCGGATGATATTCAACTTACTCAGCTTGTTAATCTGGACAACCCTGCTGATATCTTGTCCATTAATCTGAAACTAGAACAAATCAGCAACTGGTTAAGCGCAAATATGCAACCTCAGCAAAACTAAAGTTATGGTTTTTCCAGTTAAGGAAGGCCTTACACTTTCCTGCCCTATAACAATAAAATCGGTTTGTGTCAAACTTCTTAGTGTTATTTTTGACAGAAAATTCACTTTTCATGAACAAATAAGTTCAGTAGTTAAGAAATGCTTTTACCATCTTCGAATGATTAGATCCCTCGCCACTCTACTAGATCAATCATCATTAAATATCCTCATTCATTCTCTCGTCATTTCATGCTTGGATTACAGCAATTCACTAAACAAAGGAATCACTAAGAAATAAAACGTCTTCAAATTATTCAAAATACTGCCATAAAAATTATCTCAAAAGCATGTAAATACGATCATGTTACACTTCTTTTGATCAAAGCTCACTGGCTTCCTATTCAACATCAAATCACCTACAAAATAATGTTGCTGACTTACAAACAAAACTTTCTGGTCAACCTGATTTTATTAATAGGCTATTAATCCCCCATACCCCCCATCGTACATTATGTTCTTCTAACCAAAACTTACTATCCATCCCTTCTCTAAGATACATTAACACTATGCGTACGAACATCTTTTCCGTTACGGCCCCTACCATCTGGAGATAAGGAGGCCAGATTTGAACACAATACTCCAGGACAGGTCGCACCATGACACGATAGAGGCATTATAACATTCTTAGTCTTGTTAACCATCCCTTTTTAAAAAATAATAATTCCTTGTTTGCTTTTTTTTGGCTGCCGCTGTACATTGGGCAGAAGGTTTCATCATATTGTCTACGACACCCAGATCCTTTTCTTGGGCACTAACCCACAAGGTGGACCCTAGCATCCAGTAACTGTGATTTGGGTTATTCCCAATGTGCATCACTTTGCATTTGTCCACATGAAATTTCATCTGCCACTTGGATGCCCAGTCTTCCAATTTCCTATGGACCGCCTGCAATTTTTCACAATCCGCTTGTGTTTTAACAACTTTCTCATCATCCCAATTTCTAGATCATTTATAAATAAATTAAATAGCACTAGGCCCAGTACAGATCCCTGCAGCACTCCACTGTTTACTCTCCTCCATTGAGAAAAATGACTATTTAACCCTTTCCGATAACCAGTTTCTGATCCACAACTGAACTTTGCCACCTATGCCATGACTCTATAATTTTCTCAGGAGCTTCTCATGAGGAACTTTATCAAAAGCTTTCTGAAAATCTAGATACGCTACATAAACCGGCTTGCCTTTATCATTAGTAAGGCAAGATTAGCGAATGACACAGGGAAAATTTTTTTCCCCATCCCCGTGAGCTCGGTCCCTGTCCTCTGGATTCAGTCTAGCTCTCCGTTCTTCCACAGTCCTTCCCACAATAGAGAATGCCCTCTCCGAAGATATGCTGGTAGCTAGAATGCACAGGATCCCCCGTGCAAGTTTTGGCCAGCTTTGTTGCTTGTTTCTCCACAGTCTCAAAACATCAGTATCGACATCAGTTGAATATAGATAACTATCCACCTCATTAACATCAGCCTTCTGAGGAGACATTACTTCATAAAAGTCACTCAGGAAACCAACGGTTGCATCCAATGTCATTCTTTTGAATGGACCTGGCTCTGGCAGTTCTTCCACAGTGGTGATCTCTGGGAATACGGAATGTAGATGCAAATTTGAACTTGAGCCTTCCATGTCAACCTCTTGGTACAACCTCTTTAAAAATATGATTGCCTGTGTTTTTGCCTCTTCCAGGAAGATGACTGGATTATTTTTCAGATGCTGTGTAATGGATGAACTGGGACATAAGAGTTAATTAACTGTTCAAAATGCTTCTTTATGGCAACAACAATGGATGAATCTGTTGCAGTAACAGACAGATGTTTGAACAACAGAGCACGTGTTGGAAGGATATTGCAGAGGGTAGGTGTCTTTATCAGTGGACAACATAGTTGTTGCTGCATCAAAGTTGCGCAAGACACAAATAGTGTCACTTAATAGTTCTTCATTCAAATCCAAAATCAGCCTCTGCAGTTTTGTATCCCTATACTCATTAGCCAGTTCTTTAAGGTAGGTTTATAGATCAAGCTTGTGCTGCTCCATCTCATTGGAACAGCCTGTTTAAAGCTAATCTTAAGTTTGTGCTGCATACTTGAATGCTCGACATGCACGACTGTCTTTTGCGAGATTAATCAGCCCACTTACATCAGCAACTGGAGAATTGGAGTCGTCATCATGCTTCAGTCCATGAACCAATGCAAGATTCAAATTGTGGCCTGCACATGATAGTCACTGTTGATCCTTGAATGCAGCCTTAACATTAGCTCCATTGTCAGTGATTTAGACATTGTTCTGACAATAAGCCCCAAACTCTTCCAAGATTTTCTTGACAGTAGATCGAATATTAGCAGAGTTCTGGTGGCGAGGATTCTTGCGTGAAGATGAAAACGGTCATCTACATAGTGTGCTGTTACTGTTATGTATGGCATATCAGTTCCATCTTCAATCCACAGATCAATTGTAATAGCAAATTTATTTTGCTGGACAGTGCAGCCTTTTCTTTTTCGGCAATAGCAAAAATATGTTGAGACACTGTTCTGGCAGAGGGGAGTATCTGATCTGCAGAAAGCTGGCCATATTTTGCGCCAATGGAAATCAACAGGTCTGCAAAGCAAGTGAATCCAGTTCCTTCAACCGTAGAGAAAGGTCTGATGTCTATGGCATACATCAAAGAAACTGCATTAGTTACTTCTGTTTTCACTGCTGTGGGCAAGGTCATTCCGCATTCTTCCTTCTGATTCGCTTTATATAAGAAGTCCATGATGTTTTTCATCGCAGTGTTTCATGTGATTTCAGTCCACTGGTACCATCATGCAACCTCCACCTCAATGCCATCTTATAGACCTTGCACAGGCAAAACTGTTACATTGACCGTCCACGTAGATGACAACAAAGAACTTCCACACCAGACTAACTCCATTATTTTCAATAAGAAACAATTGCTCACTTTTTTTTATAATAATGAGATTCTGCACCGGTATTTTATCCAAACTAGTGGCGGAGAAAATAAAGGCGAAAGAGTTGGCGTTCGTGAAATATAAAAAACCTCAAGAAGAGGAGTGCAGAAAGGACTACAGGGTGAAACTGAAAGAAGCCAAGAGAGAGATACGTCTGGCGAAAGCACAGGCGGAAGAACAAATGGCTAAAAATGTAAAAAAGGGAGACAAAAATTTTTTCAGATGTATTAGTGAAAGGAGGAAGATGAAAAATGGAATTGCTAAACTAAAAGATGCTGGGAACCGATATGTGGAGAGTGATGAGGAAAAAGCAAATGTGCTAAACAAATACTTTTCTTCTGTGTTCACAGAAGAAAATCCTGGAGAAGGACCGAGATTGTCTGGCAAAGTTACACAAGAAAATGGAGTAGATTCTGCGCCGTTCACGGAGGAGAGTGTTTATGAGCAACTTGAAAAACTGAAGGTGGACAAAGCGATGGCACCAGACGGGATCCATCCCAGGATACTAAGGAAGCTCAGAGAGGTTCTGGAGAGTCCTATTAAAGACTTGTTCAACAAATCTCTGGAGACGGGAGTGATTCCTGGGATTGGAGGAGAGCGGATGTGGTCCCTATTCATAAAAGTGGTCACAGGGATGAAGCAGGAAACTACAGGCCGGTGAGCCTCACTTCAGTTGTTGGAAAAATAATGGAAGTGTTGCTGAAAGAAAGGATAGTGTACTTCCTTGAATCTAATGGGTTACAGGATCCGAGGCAATATGGCTTTACAAAAGGTAAATCGTGCCAAACGAACCTGATTGAATTTTTTGATTGGGTGACCAGAGAGCTGGATCGAGGACATATGCTAGATGTAATTTACTTGGATTTCAGCAAAGCCTTTGATACAGTTCCTCATAGGAGGCTGTTGAACAAACTTGAAGGGCTTAAGTTA
Source organism: Geotrypetes seraphini (assembly GCF_902459505.1). Lineage (NCBI taxonomy): Eukaryota > Metazoa > Chordata > Amphibia > Gymnophiona > Dermophiidae > Geotrypetes > Geotrypetes seraphini. Next base: position 5,948,364 of record NC_047087.1, on the reverse strand, counting down.
GGACCCAAAGTGGTGAACTGGGTCAGAAACTGGCTGTCGGACAGACGCCAGAGGGTGGTGGTTAATGGAAGTCGCTCGAAGGAAGGAAAGGTGACTAGTGGAGTCCCTTAGGGTTCAGTGCTGGGGCCAATCCTGTTCAATATGTATGTGAGTGACATTGCTGAAGGGTTAGAAGGAAAAGTGTGCCTTTTTGCAGATGATACCAAGATTTGTAACGGAGTAGACACCGAAGAGGGAGTGGAAAATATGAAAAAGAATCTGCAAAAGTTAGAGGAATGGTCTAATGCCTGGCAACTAAAATTCAATGCAAAAAAATGCAGAGTAATACATTTGGGGATTAATAATCGGAAGGAACCGTATATGCTGGGAGGTGAGAAGCTGATATGCACAGACGGGGAGAGGGACCTAGGGGCGATAGTGTCCGAAGATCTAAAGCTGAAAAAACAGTGTGACAAGGCAGTGGCTGCTGCCAGAAGGATGCTGGGCTGTATAAAGAGAGACGTAGTCAGTAGAAGGAAGAAGGTGTTGATGCTCCTGTACAGGTCATTGGTGAGGCCCCACTTGTAGTATTATGTTCAGTTTTGGAGACAGAATCTGGCGAAGGACGTAAGAAGACTTGAAGCGGTCCAGAGGAGGGTGACAAAAATGATAGGCTTGCGCCAGAAGAAGTATGAGGAGAGACTAGAAGCCCTGAATATGTATACCCTAGAGGAAAGGAGGGACAGGGGAGATATGATTCAGATGTTCAAATACTTGAAGGGTATTAACGTAGAACAAAATCTTTTCCAGAGAAAGGAAAATGGTAAAACCAGAGGTCATAATTTGCGGTTGAGGGGTGGTAGATTCAAAGGCAATGTTAGGAAATTCTACTTTACGGAGAGGGTGGTGGATGCCTGGAATGCGCTCCCGAGAGAGGTGGTGGAAAGGAAAACTGTGACTGAGTTCAAAGAAGCATGGGATGAACATAGAAGATCTAGAATCAGAAAATAATATTAAATATTGAACTAAGGCCAGTACTGGGCAAACTTGCATGGTCTGTGTCTGTATATGGCCGTTTGGTGGGGGATGGGCTGGGGAGGGCTTCAGTGGCTGGGAAGGTGTAGATGGGCTGGAGTAGGTTTTGACGGAGATTTCGGCAATTGGAACCCAAGCACAGTACCGGGTAAAGCTTTGGATTCTTGCTCAGAAATAGCTAAGAAGAAAAAATTAAAAAAATTTTAATTGAATCAGGTTGGGCAGACTGGATGGGCCATTCGGGTCTTTATCTGCCGTCATCTACTATGTTACTAAGAGAGCCTAGAAACCCCCCCTCCCTCCCCCCAGCATTATTGAGTGAAAAAAAACAAGACATAGAACAGCCCACAGTATACATTAAAACTACTACAATGGATTGAATGAATTGTGGCAGATTGCCTCAGTATCATTGTATCACCTTTACCAAATGATATCTCTTTCTGTGATTATGAGCTTTAGTAGAGCAGCTGACATCCTCTTTACCAAGCAAAGTTTCTTAGATAAAATATTTCCTATGACTGACACGAAAAAAGGAAAGTCCTACAAAGGTTAACCAGGACATTTAAAATTCTTTATCTAGCAAATCCTGTATAATCTGTATGATAAGAATGGATATAAGCACTGTGTGGTGAATAATGGTTCTGATACAGTGAAGCAGGGCAGGAGCGATCTTCCTAAGCTCCTGCCTACTCTAAGCAGAACTGGGAACCAAAATGACCGCTGTGAGTTCCCATCACAGTCTTGCGGGAACTTTTGTTTCCAGCTCTGCAGAGGGCAGGAGCTCCTGCCCCGCTTCACTGCAAGATCTAGCAGAACGAGAAACGGTTCAAAGAGCGACCAAGATAAGAGGGGATGGAAAACAGATGACTGAGAGGACAGATGACTTATGACTTGAAGTTTACAAAATCCTGAGTAGATTGATTTTTTTTTACGCCATCAAAAATTAAAGACTAGGGATGGGGAAGTTACAACCTGGAAAATACTTCAAACCAACAAGAGGTAATATTTTTTTCACTCAGACTAGTTAAACTCTGGACTGTGCAGCAGAACTAAGTTAAGAAAGACTAGCAGTCTTTCTTATTTTAACTAAGTTCTGCTGTATGCCAGTTTTACTAGTAGTAAATGGTATTTGAAATAAAGCTAGATAGTCATTTATAGAAGTAGTTTTCATTAAAAATACTTTAAGGTTTGAGATACTGGAACAGATCAGCAGAAATCCAGCAGGAGAGATGCCCATGCCCACTCCCTCCTGTTTAAATGACCCCCAAAGACCCTCCCCATCTCCCCTCCCTCCCTTAACTAATTGTCAGCAGGGATGCCCATTGCCCAGTCCCTCCTGCTTGCGCCCGCATCTGGAGTACTGCGTCCAATACTGGTCGCCGCACCTTAAGAAGGATATGGTGATGCTCGAGAGGGTCCAGAGAAGAGCAACAAAAATGATTAAGGGCATGGAAAACCTTGCATATACCAAAAGGCTGGAGAAGCTGGGGCTCTTTACCCTGGAAAAGCGGAGACTTAGAGGGGACATGATAGAGACCTATAAAATCATGAAAGGTACAGAGAAGGTGGAGAGAGACAGATTCTTCAGGCTAGCAGGGACATCAAAAACAAGAGGGCATTCAGAAAAACTGAAAGGAGACAGATTCATGACGAATGCTAGAAAGTTCTTCTTCACTCAGAGGGTGGTGGACACCTGGAATGCGCTTCCAGGAGAGGTGATAGGACAGAATACAATAATGGGCTTCAAAAAGGGCTTGGATGACTTCTTGAAGGAGAAAGGGATTACAGGGTATAGATAGAGGGGTACTATACAGGGTGCTTCAGGATTAGGGCATAAACAATTCAGGTGGTGGGAACTTACAGGTTAAGGACGTGGAGGGCTGCCGCGGAAGCGGGCTGCTGGGCACGATGGACCCCTGGTCTGACCCGGCAGAGGCAATACTAATGTTCTTAAGGCCCCCTCCCAAAACCCCCTATCTCCCCTCCCTCCCTTAACTAATTGTCAGCAGGGATGCCCAATCCCTCCTGCTTGAAGGACTCCCCCAAAAAACACTTTCTCCCCTCCCTCCCTTAACTAATTGTCAGCAGGGATGTCCATTGCCCAATCCCTCCTGCTTGAAGGACCCCCCCAAAACCCCCTATCTCCCCTCCCTCCCTTAACTAATTGTCAGCAGGGATGCCCAATCCCTCCTGCTTGAAGGACTCCCCCCAAAAACACTTTCTCCCCTCCCTCCCTTAACTAATTGTCAGCAGGGATGTCCATTGCCCAATCCCTCCTGCTTGAAGGACCCCCCCAAAACCCCCTATCTCCCCTCCCTCCCTTAACTAATTGTCAGCAGGGATGCCCAATCCCTCCTGCTTGAAGGACTCTCCAAAAAAACCCTATCTCCCTTCCCTTCCTTAACTAATTGTCTGCAGGGATGCCCATTGCCCAATCCCTCCTGCTTGAAGGATCCCCCCCCAAACCCCCTATCTCCCCTCCCTCCCTTAACTAATTGTCAGCAGGGATGCCCAATCCCTCCTGCTTGAAGGACTCCCCAAAATACCCCTATCTTCCCTCCCTCCCTTAACTAATTGTCAGCAGGGATGCCCATTCATTGCCCACTCCCTCCTGCTTGAAGGACCCCTAAAGATCCCCTATCTCCCCTCCCTCCCTTAACTAATTGTCAGCAAGAATAGATGAGGCTGAAGTATTACTAGCCAGGGAGCTAGTGGGGCTGCCTATATGTCTGGTAGGGAATGAGAGTGCGGAATGTGACTTAACATCACTGCTAGAGTCCAATTGATGGTGTTTGCAGGAGGCTTTGTTCTCCGTTTCCTCTCTTCTCCCTGTAGAATTCTGCTTTGACATTACCTCTGCCTTCACTGTCTCTGAGTCCTTTTGAAGATGGCTTTCGGGAATCAGTGGGAAGTGACTGCTCTCAGCCTCAGTCTTTCCTTCTCTTGTCCTATCTGTGCACAGCTGTTTTTTTTGCAATGGCTTGCTGCTTCTGTTTCCAATCCATTAGTTTTCCGGTACTTGAGAACTGGATGTAATTCTCATGGCAGTCCTGGAAAATTTCAAGCTTGCAAATTGAATGCATAATTAGGACCGAGGAAGGAAACAAACGAGTCGCTCTGGGCAGTTGTATTTTAATGCATTAACCCAAACTGTTTCCTTCTAGATCTGATGGAAAAAGTTTTCCTATTAAACAGAGTACACAACTAAAGTCAGTAAAGTAAATTCTCAAGCCAGTCTTCGAAGCGCGCCTAACCATGAGAGACTTGCATACTGTCTCTCGCTTGCAAATCCATCGCATGCCTATTCATTATGAATATCTTGATAACCTTTTTATTGGTTTCTAGACTGCTGTCTACCTTTGTCTTAAGTGATTTCTTGTGTGCATGGTCTGTCTGATTTTAAAATTTGGTGTGTGTGTTGTTTTTTTCTACCTGTGTTTTTAGTCTGTACCTTACTTGATAGGAAAGGCTGCATAAAAAGACCAAAACTGCTGGGTCTAAGCGAGAAAAGTGATTGAACATTTACATTGTGGACCCCTTATACTGAGCTATGTTATAACTTGGATTCGCCTAAAATATAGTCAAACATCTTGGACCGCAATGGGAGCATTTTATGGAGTCTACAGTGTAACTGAATTGAATTGTATAACAGTATAGAAATGAGTAGTAATTGAATCCTAGATCACCTTAGTGTGGTGGTGTGAAGGAGAAGGGGAAAGGTATGACTTGAGAAAAGTATTTCCAGTAATTGAGGTACTTTCTCCCCAACCATATCTCAGAGGGATTTTTTTTGACATGTCTGATCATTTGAACTCGGGGAAGGGAGTAACTTTAGCGTGGGATGTTTCTACGGATCGTTCAAAAATATGCCTAACACCCTTCCAAATAAACAAATATATCAAATAAAGACCTTCAGAACAGAGGTTTCCAGATTCTTTTCACTTAAGGAATCACCATATGCAGGGCCGGATTTAGATGAAAAGAGGCCCTAGGCTATTCCACTTATGAGGCCCTTTCATCTCCCATTTTTAAGTTTGTAAATTACATAAGAGATAATAAAATACATCATTACTGTGATATATATCAATATGTTAAATGAAACATGTTGTTATTGGTACTAACCTTTATAAAAAAAATGTGACACGGATAATAAAAACAAACAAACCGAGAACACTTATTTGGACATTTATTCTCAGCATCATATATAGTACTTGTAACAATAACGAATCAAACATAACACACAACATTGCCCCTTCCTATGTCCATAGTGCCCCCAGTGTGTCCTTCCTCACCTCACCCCCCTCCAATGCCCACCTACCTCTCATCCCCCTTCCATTGAACAGCCCCCTATGCCATCCTGCCTGCCTGCCTTCCATTAACCCCCCCCCCCCCCGATGCCAGTCTGGGCCGCCATGTCTTGACAGATCCACGTTTTGCCTCTCTCCCCGCGGGGCTGGGCTTTGCCCAGCTCTTTCCGGACTGATGTCTTTCCCTCCCCGATCCTCCTCCCAGGGCGAGAAAAAGAAAGGGAGAAGCCGAGTTGGTGCCCCGTTACGGCCGGAGCCGGTTCCGATCCCGAAGCGTAGAATTTCTCCTTATTTTCGGTTCAGTGTTTTAGTGTTCACTGTTTTTAGAATAGTGTAATTTTAATTTTGCTAACAATTTGAATGTAGGTCCCTCTTGATCTTGAGGCCCTAAGCTGAAGCCTAGTTAGCCTATAGGAAAATCCGGCCCTGACCATGTGTTATAACGATCATCAGATCCTCCCTCAGTGCAAAAATGGCTTCTTGATGTATTCTCTGTATATGCTCCTCATATCCAAAAACTAGCATAAATCACTTATCTTTTCTCTGCTTCAGGGTGTCCAATAATAGTCCCATAACTCTATTTATCAGATATCAAAATCCATGTCATACTTGTAAAAGTGTTTTTGCCAATTTTACCAATGGAATCAATGGTAAGTGAACCGAAAATGGCATCCAAACTGAAATATCAGAGGCCAGCAAGTACCGTATATGGCAATCCACATTGTTCATGTACTTACCTCCAACTGAAGATTTGACAAAAGTCATGTCCTGGTGATTTGATGCTCTTTAGCTTGACAATAGCCTATAACTACTTCTAGGTTTACTGAGTTTTCAGTTCCTCTGTAAAATGTCAATTCTGGTATGGGTAGGTCCCTGACATCTTTCTTAGTAAATACAGAAGCCTTAACCTCCTCCTTTTTTTATTCTGTGATGATCTAAGTTAGTGTTTCTCAACTCGGTCCTTGAGTCCCCCCTTGCCAGTCAGGTTTTCAGGAAATATCCACAATGAATATGCATAAACTTGATTTGCATACATTATCTCCAGTATATGCACATTTCTTTCATGCATATTCATTGAAAACCTGACTGGCAAGGGGGGACTCCAGGACCGAGTTGAGAAACACTGATCTAAGTGACTCCCCTCATAAGCTTCTGGCTTTGAATGTGCCTGGAAAAAAAATAATTGAGGTTTCTTGCCTCTCTGGCAAGCTTCTTTTCAGATTGTTTTTGCTTTTCTTACCAGTGCTTATTCTTTCTGTTGGGTTTTTTAAATAATTATTTGGATCCTGGACCTTTTTATTTTTTTTCCTTTTAAAAGAGTTTCTTTTGACTAGAATAACCTCACTCATATCCTTTTAGCAATTCTAGTTGTCATTTTGACCTTCCTTCCACCTTTTTTTAATTTTTATTTTTTAATACATGGATTACATCTGCTCTGGGCTTCTAAGATGGTATTTTTAAATATCATCAATGTCTGATTTAAACTCTTAACCTTTGCAAATGCTCCTCTTAGTTTAACCTATTTCCTCATTGTATCATAGCTGCCCTTTTGAAAGTTGATTTACTTAGTGTCTTCACTATACTTATTAACTAAAATTTGATAATTGTATGATCACTGTTGCCAAAATGACCCCAACATCATTACCTCTCGCACCAAATTCTACATTCCATTGAGGACTAGATCTAAAATAACTCCCTCTCATGCAGCTTCCTGAACCAACTGCTCTATGAAGCGGACATTTATTTAATCTAGGAATTTGACCTCTCTAGCATTTCCTGACATGATAATATCCAGTCAGTATTGGCAGTAACTGAAATCACTGGATGAAACTCTCACAAACTTAATTATCTCTTAGTAATAACAGTGGAGATAAAGACCTCAAATAAAAAATAGATTTTGCCTGATAACCAACAGGTATCCAGATTATGTACAATTTAATCATAAGTGGCTACTGAAGAGGGCTTTAAACTAGAAGTGATGGGGCAGGGTGATCAAAGCCCTCAGGTAAGTAAATCACTGAATACCTCTACACAGATGGGAAAAGGGGGCAATGTCTGGAAAGCATTCTGGAAACAAGATTCTGGATCTAGAAGCTGTGATAGAAGAAGAGGAGTTGGATATAGTGTGGATCACAGAGACATGGTTCACGGAGAACCATGACTGGGATGTAGATATATCGGGCTCTAATCTGTTTAGGAAAGACAGGGTAGAAAGAAAAGGAGGAGGAGTAGCGTCATATGTTAAAGATCATATTAAAGCCACACAACTGCAGGATCTGCAGGGCAAGGAAGAGGCACTGTAGATCAATTTGGAAAGAGGGAATGGTGAATATATTTACATTGGCATGATATACAGGCCTCCTTCACAGACGGAAGAAGTAGATAGAGATTTAATAGTAGACATTTGAATATATCTTAAAAAGGGGAAGTCTTGCTAGATGATTTTAACATGCCGGATGATGATTGGGGTATCCCTATTGTGGGGTCTCCTAGAAGTAGGGTGATTCTGGATCTCTCCAAGGAGAACTGTTCCAGCAGTTGGTAATGGAACCCACACGAGATGGGTTCATACTGGACTTAGTGCTTACAAACGGAGAATGTGTTTCTGATGTTGTCATCTGGCATCCAGTGATCACTGCATGGTACGGTTTAATATTAAGATGGATATAGTGAGGGCTCATTCAAAAGCAAAGGTTCTAGACTTTAAAAAAAAACAACTAACTTTGTTCGGATGGGGGTTTATGTCAAGGAATTATTGTCTGGATAGGATTCACATTAGAAAGGGGGACACCCATAGTAAGGAGGACCGCAACAACTGCGCTCAACTTCAAGAAAGGGAACTATGTTGCTATGAGGGAAATGGTGGGGAGGAAGGTCAGAAACATCTTTAGGATGGAGACTGTGGGAAGCGCCTGGACCCTATTCAGGGACACCCTGCAGGAAGCACAAAGAATGTATGTCCCCAGTTTCAGGAAAGGCTGCAAGAACAAGCGATCAAAGGACCTGGTTTGGATGTCAACTGAAGTAAAGAGGGCAATAAATGACAAAAAAGTATCCTTCCGGAGATGGAAAAAGGACCCAACGGAGGAAAATCACCAGGCGCACAGGAAATGCCAAAAGGAATGCCACCGAGAGGTTAAAAAAGCGAAAGGGGAATATGAAGAGGGGCTGGCCAGGGAGGCGAAAAACTTCAAGGCATTCTTCAGTTACGTAAAGGGGAAGCGACCAGCGAGAGAGGAGGTGGGGCCGTTGGATGATGGGGATAGGAAGGGAGTGATTAAGGAGGATAAAGAGGTAGCTGAGAGGTTGAACATGTTCTTCTCGTCGGTTTTCACAAGCGAAGACACATCTAATATACCGGACTCAGAGGAGCTCATGAGTGGGGAACAGGCCGAAAAATTGGAGCACATAGAGGTAAGTAAGGAGGATGTCCTCAAACAGATAGACAGGTTAAAATGTGGTAAATCACCGGGCCCGGACGGGATCCACCCAAGGGTTCTGAAGGAACTAAGACAAGAAATAGCGGGCACAATCCAGCATGTTTGCAACCTATCCTTGAAAACTGGTGAGGTACCAGAGGACTGGAAATTGGCGAATGTCACACCTATCTTCAAGAAGGGATCGAGGGGTGACCCCGGGAACTACAGGCCGATGAGCCTGACTTCAATTATAGGGAAGATGGTGGAAGCTATGATCAAGGACGGCATTTGCGAGCACATCGAGAGGAATGGCCTACTGAGAACAAGCCAGCACGGATTCTGTAAGGGAAGGTCGTGCCTAACGAACCTTCTGTACTTCTTTGAGGGAATAAGCAGTCGGGTGGACAATGGGGAACCCATAGACATCATTTACCTCTATTTTCAAAAGGCTTTCGACAAGGTGCCACATGAAAGGCTGCTTAGGACGGGGTGGGAGGGGATGTGCACAGATGGATCAAGCACTGGTTGTCGGGTAGACTGCAGAGGGTCGGAGTGAAGGGCCAATATTCTGACTGGCGGGGAGTCACAAGCGGTGTGCCACAGGGATCGGTGCTGGGGCCGTTACTCTTCAACATATTTATCAATGACCTGGAAAAGGAGGCAAAGTGCGAGGTTATAAAATTTGCAGATGATACCAAACTGTGCGGCAGAGTTAGGTCCAGGGAGGAGTGTGAGGACCTGCAAAGGGACCTGGACAAGCTGGAAGACTGGGCAAACAAATGGCAAATGCGCTTTAACGTGGAAAAATGCAAGGTCATGCATATAGGGAAAAAGAACCCGTTGTTCAACTACAAATTGGGGGGGGGGCATTGTTGGGAGACAGCAGACTTGAGAGAGACTTGGGTGTGCTGGTGGATGCATCACTGAAGCCATCTGCACAGTGCGCAGCAGCCTCGAAAAAAGCCAACAGGATGCTGGGCATCATAAAGAGGGGCATAACAACCAGGACGCGGGAAGTCATCATGCCATTGTATCGATCGATGGTGCGTCCACATCTGGAATACTGCGTTCAGTATTGGTCACCGCACCTCAAGAAGGACATGGCGGTACTTGAGAGAGTCCAAAGGAGAGCAAAGAAACTGGTGAAAGGGCTGGAACACTGCCCATACGCCGAGAGGTTGGATAGGCTGGGGCTCTTCTCTCTGGAAAAAAGGAGGCTCAGGGGAGATATGATAGAGACCTTCAAGATCATGAGGGGCATAGAGAGGGTGGATAGGGACAGATTCTTCAGACTGAAGGGGACAACAAGTACGAGGGGGCATTCGGAGAAACTGAAGGGAGATAGGTTCAAAACAAATGCAAGGAAGTTTTTTTTCACCCAAAGGGTCGTGGACACTTGGAATGCGCTACCGGAGGAAGTGATCAGGCAGAGTACGGTACATGGATTCAAACAGGGATTGGACGGATTCCTGAGGGATAAAGGGATCGTGGGATACTGAGGGAGGAGCTGGGATGTAACACAAGTATAGAAAGCTAACCAGGTAATAAGTATAGAAACCCAACCAGGTCGTGCATGTGCAAGATCGGAGGGTTAGGACTTCGATGGGAAGATAGGACTTCAATGAGAAACCAAGGTGGCAAGGGAGCCCCTTCTGGTGATTCAGACAGGTCGTGACCTGTTTGGGCCACCGCGGGAGCGGACTGCCGGGCAGGATGGACCTATGGTCTGACCTGGCGGAGGCACTGCTTATGTTCTTATGTCTGGAAGGAGTGGAAAAGCTGTGGGCAAAACTTAAAGGAGTGATTGTAAGGTCGACAAACCTTTTTGTGAGGCAAGTAAGTAAAAGTAAGAGGAAAAGAAGACCACTTTGGTTCTCCAAAGTAATAGCTGAGAAGGTAAGAAATAAGAGGTTAGCTTTCATAAAGAGGAAGATTGGCAAAAATATGTGGAAAAGTTAAGAGAGGCTGGTTGAGTAGTCAGGAAAGCAAAGATACAAATGGAAGAAAAAATAGCTGAGACAAGACATTTTGTAGATATTTTAGTGATAGGAAGAAGTGCAAAAGTGGCATTGGGAGACTCGAAGGTGAAGGGGAGGAGTATGTAGAAGCTGATAAAGAAAAGGCCGAATTGCTTAACAGATATTTCTGTTCTGTGTTGAGAAACATTGGTTTAGAGCTCCTGCCTCAGCCGCCTGATTGTGTGGGTTTGATCAAAGGCAAGTCGTAAAAAAACCCCAACTTTTCATGAACTTCAGTACAGGAGCTGTACTGGGCTTTTGCAGAAGTGCTGTGCTTACCGATTTGCTCTTCTGCACAGGCACCAGGTACATTTCCTCTCCCTTTTACTGGGATGCTTAGCACAAATTGCATGCTGGCAAAACAAAATCACTCCCAACCCAGTATTTTTTTCCTGGGTTTCCGGAGCTTTGTGCATCAGACCTTCAGGCTGGAGGTTTGAGGTGGAGAAGGGGGTGGAGGGAGCCTTACAGTGATTCTGTCAGTAACTGAAGCAATTTGGAGATTAGAGTTTATGTGAATGTTTAACAGTTTGTAAAATGTTTTCCTGCTTGCTCCATGTGGGATTTTGCCAGCTGACTTGGTTTTCTGATTATCTTCTCCTGCTTTCCCTTCATAGTGAAGTATTTCCGTGAGGTGGCACCATACATTACAAGACCATCGCTCATGTCCGACTTACCTTGGGAAAGCTCTTCTCAAGTTCCAAATCTGAATAACTGTGAGGATTCCCGCTCACCAAAACACCTCAATAGCACAAAAGACTGCAAGGTGATCCCCCTGAAAATGTGCTTTGTCTCCAGGAACCTGTGCATGCCAGACCTGGAGAACAGGTGAGCAGTGGTCTTGAGATGGGGAAATTTGGGTCTGAGAAAAATCAGCATCCTATATCTCTAGCAGAAGTGGTGGGAAGTGCTTTGGAAGTTTATAGCCTTCAATAAGAACATAATAGCCATAGTGGATCACACCAAAGGTCCATCTGACAATGGCCAATCCAGGTCACATGTTCCTGGCAGGATCTCAAAGAATAGCAAGATGCTGTATCTTAAGTCTACTGACTTTCTCCAGGAACTTGCACAAACCCTTTTTTTTAAATCTAGCTGTGCTAACAACTTTTACCATATATCCAGCAATGAGTTCCAAGTGGGAAAAGACTTCATGGTGTGTTCCCTGGTATTGATTTGCATTTCCCTCTTCTACTCCACTCATGGCTTTCTAGGTCTCTGTCTCCCCTCAGCCTTTTCTTCTCCAAGCTGAAGAGCACTAACCTCTTTAGTCTTTCTTCATGTGACTGTTAAGTTTGAAGTGGTGTGTGGGATTCCTCCCCACAAGTAGGCTGTCCATGTCTGTACAGACAAGATACTCCTGAAGCTGTCATGTTTCAGCTTGCTCTACAGTCTGTAGAAGAGGGGTTCCCTGTACGTGCCCCCTCTGAGTGGAACTGTGCTGATGGTCTGCGAATGTTGCAAGTAGGATGTACAGCAGTTGACACTGAAAGCACTGCTTCCTGGGTGGCTCCTTACTAAGCTGTGACCCAAAAAGCTCTCATACATTGTTTCTTTTCTTTCTGCTGTATGTCGTCTTCCTCCTCTTGCAGATTGATTGAACTGCATTCACCTGATGGCAGAAACACCCTGGTCCTGCGGTGTAAGGACACATCTACAGCCCATGCCTGGTTTATGGCCATGTACGCCAACATAATGGCCTTTTTACCTCAGGTCCTAGTGGAGCTGAATGCCATGCTTCGGACCAGCAGAGAGGTCAAACAGATTGGCTGGCTGGGAGAACAGGTAGGGAGCAAGAAGGCAAAAGGTACCACATCCTCTTGTACTTTCTTTTAGTGTTTTCTGAAGAGGTGTCGATTTATTCTTTTCTCTTTCATTATGTTACCATTTCATGAAACTTTTCTTCTCTGTTTAGTGCTTTGGCTTTTTGGAAATATTTTGAATGGGATAGAATACAATATTGAACAATCTATAAAAATCTTGGGAGTAACTCTAGATAAACATCTTACAAGTTTTATGACGAAACTTCTTTCCGTCTGCTGGTACAGACTTCCATTAGGAGCTTACAAGAAAACACTTAAAAAACTTGAGAGTGGTTCAGAACACGGCAGTTCGCCTTATTTTCGGACTAAAGAAATGGGAACATATTACTCCTTTCTATCAAGAACTTCACTGGTTGCTGGTAGAGTCCAGAGTCCTGTTTAAGTTCTCTTGCATTTGTTATAAAGCAGTTTTCGGGATGCTTCCTGGCTACCTTGCTCCTCACTTTTCTCTGAGTCACTCCAACAAGAATACACATAAGATAAACTTGTTCAACTCCCCCTCTATAAAATCTTGCCATTATAAGAAGTTCTTTGAGAGAACTTTCTCATTTCAGGCTGCCAAATTGAACATGCAAAAGGCTACTTCCTATTTTGATTTTAGAAAACTGTTTGATAGGTTGAGATCTTAATGTATTCTGTTTTAAACTATCTTGCTTTAATTGATGTATTTTAATAATATCTGCCTGTTTTAGCTGTATGTTATCTATTTGCACTGTATGTACCAACCGCTTTGAATCTTTTTGGAATGGCGGTATATAAAAAAAAATAAATTATTATTAGTTCTCAGCTCGCATTGGTGAGATGGGCACTTAATTTTATCCAGCAGATCCAGGTCCTTGTACATTAACTCACCACTGTGCGCAGTGTACCAAAAACTCAGTAAGGTTTCCTAACCTTGGTCTATTGGTGTCTGGCAGCTGTGTTCGTGTCGATGTGTGGCAGTGTCTTGCTGGCATTCATTATTGAGCGTTTTTTTTTAATTTTTGTTATTGAAAAATAATGCAGAACAAGACAAAAAGCTAACGTTAGCCATAAGGTCCCCCCCACCCTCGCAGTCCCACATAGCAAAATGACGTACAGGAACTCTTCAGTACAGTGCTCAAGAACACAACGGGTCAGACTGTTCCCCACACCCCTGGGTCAGTAACGCAATCAAACAACAGAGAAAGCAATGCACAACATTGTTCAGGGATCCCACACCTTAAGAAAGATAAAATCCAATTTATTCAGCTATTGACTCTGTCTCGGGGGATAAGCTTGCTTCCAATGGGCAGCCAATAAAAGTCTTCCAGCTGTAAAAATATAACAAGCCGGTCTAAAGGAAGCCTCCCCCGCCGGTAACCAAGGAAGCACCTGACGCAACTCATCAGAATCCGGAACCTGTTCCAATTGGACCAAACTCTTGGAATGATCTTTACACCATGTTAAAAAAAGACTTCAACTGGGCCGCAATATAATAGCGGCTTAAACATGGCACCGCCATACCCCCCTGGGCTCGAAATTGATGCAAGACACTTCTCTGCACCCGCGGAGGTCGACTTTTCCAAATAGCTTGAAAAGCTCTTTGAGCCACTCTGCAAAAGAAGGTCGCTGAAAGCGTGATGGGTAAAGCTTGGAAAAGATAGAGTAACTTTAGTAAAAACCATCATCTCCACACTCTGAATGTGACCGTACCAACAAAGCGGAGTATTTTCCCATCCATCTAAATTGGCCCAAAGAGATTTCAACAAAGGTGGAAAATTAAGGTCAAAAAGAGACACAGGCTGCGCAGCAATATTAATACCCAAATAGCAAATAAATTTAGGTGCCCACTTAAAAGGATAAGTAGATTTCAACATAGCATAATCCCTCGGGCGTACCGATAGATTAAGAATCTCAGATTTATCCATATTAGTGCGGAAACCGGAGACCATGCCGTACATATCAAGCTCTGCTATAGGCCCCAGCAAAGAGCGCTGCAGCTGTGTGAGAGTAAGAATAACATCATCAGCAAACAGGAGCAATTTAGTCTGACTCTCACCACACGCGAACATAGCCAGGGCAAAAAGCAAGGGCGAAAGGACACAGCCCTGCCTGATCCCTCTTGCCAATTGAAAACTATCAGTATATCCCCCATTGATGCGAAGAGCTGCCAATGGCTTCATACGCAAGATTTGAAGCCACATGAAAAATTGCCTCCCTATGCCCATAGCTGATGGAGTGCTCAGTAAAAAAGGCCAAGACACTCTGTCAAATGCCTTTTCAGCAACCACACCCAGCAAAAGAGCCAGTTCAGCCCTCTGCTGTACAAATCAGATCAAATGTAGCAGCCTACGGATATTATCAAACGTCTGCCTTCCTTCTATAAAACCCACTTGATCATCCTAGACCAATCGGGTCATATAACGCTGCTATCTGTGAGCCAAGATCTTAGTAAATAGCCTATAGTCAGTGTCCAGCAATCATATTGGCCGATACAAGCCACAATGAGAAGGGTCCTTGCCAGGTTTCAAAATTAACGTAATTCCCGCCAAACTCCAAGAAAGAGGTAGCGCTCCTCTAGGACCTAAGCTATTAAATACCTTAGTAAGAGGACCAACCAACAGTTGTTTAAAGCATTTGTAGAAGCGATTAGTAAAACCATCCAATCCAGGCACTTTCCCATAAGCCAAGGATGAAAGAGCTCAAAGAGTTTCCTCCTCCAAAATTGGAGCGGAGAGATCCTCAACCTCCTCTGATGTCAAACTAGACGAATGAGCTTGAGCAAGATAAGCATTGATATGAGCCTGTGGCATGACATCCTCTGGGGTATACAAAGTTTGATAAAATGTAAGGAAAACGCAAGCTATACGATCCAGAGTGTAACACACAGAATCATCCGCTGCGCGTATCATAGTAATCACATTCCTCAATTTCCTCTCTTTCAATTTATTCGCCCGATTGCCATGCTTAAAATACTTCTGTTGAAGAGATTGCAATTGCTCGGACCACTCATCTACCTGCATCACCTGAAAGTCCTTACGGACTCTATCCATTCAAACCAATAGAGGCAGAGGTAGGGTCATGCTTATGTGCTTGCTCCAAATAATAGAACTGTTGACATAAGGCCTCGTGTTTCCTATATCGCTCGTATCACTTATGTGTCCCAATAGAGATGATATTACCCCATAGTACAGCTTTCATACCTTCCCAAAATATCAATGGTGAGATCTCATCACTAGTATTAAATTGGATATATTCTCGAAGACACGTTTATATTCGTGTCACAACCACCGGATCCGCAAGTAAATTGTCACAAAACCTCCAAAACTGCCTATTGAAGGGCGCTATATGAGAATGGAGAACAAAATGCACAGGGGCATGGTCAGACCACACCCGCAAAGCTATTTTGGCATCAGATATCTGTGAAAGCAAATTCCTACCCACACCTCAAAAATCTATGCGTGAATTGGAATTGTGTACTTCAGAATAATAGGTACAATCTTTGATGGTCAGATTAAAATGTCTCCAGGGGTCAACCAAATCCCATGGTGTAAAGAAGGAATGGAATTGTTTTTTATCAGGTTTGCCATAATGAATGGTCCCAGTTGAATTATCCAGCCCCGTATCATAAGTAAGATTAAAATCTCCACCCAAAATCAAGTGGCCCTCCACTACCTCCCGTAGCATAGAATTCAGAGCCTCCAAAAAAAGCTTTCTGCTCAGAATTCGGAGCATAAAGGTTGTAAAAAGTGAAAAGCACCTGATTAAGCTCCATTTTTAAAATGAGGTAGAGTGACCCTGCGGGTCTTGTACCACATGCTTGATTTGTGGGTCAAGGCTCTTAGCAAACAAGATCCCCACTCCATGCTTTTTAGTGCCATCCTGATTTGAGGCAAGGTATATATGAGAGTATTTAGGCTGTGTGTGGAGCGACTCATACTGTGGCTTAAGGTGAGTCTCTTGAAAGAAATCCACCCTAGCCTACAATCGATCAGCCTCCCTACACAATAATTGCTGCTTTCTGGATACATTAAGTCCTCTCACATTGAGACTAAAAAAGCGAAGCCCTTTGAGACATCGAGGTACCCAGAAAAAGCGAGTATCAACATATCGCTATCAAACAACCATACAATCCCCATACCACCCTCCCGTACATACATTCCACAAACAATGACCCTCCCTCAACCCCCAAAGAACCCTCCCTCACCCCCTTCCAAACACAGGTCCTCAATAGTGTGGGCAAATGGAGAAAGTACATGTCCCAAAGCAAGGCAGCCCACTAAGAGCCAAACCACACCAGCTCAAAATAGGTGAGTAAGAAGGGAGCCATTGAGGAGCGTAAACAGCATCGCCAAATTACTCCGCCAAGCAAGAAAAGCAGATAATCTCTATAGGGAGGGCCAAATCCACCTCCACTGACACTAAAAGCTCCTCAAGCTGGTCCAGTAGCAGCGCCCAGCTCCGATCCAGAACACCTCCACAATCGCTTGCCATTTTGGGGGACCCTTTTCCAATACTGGGTTTGAGGCGCAGGGCAACTGATGGTAAGGAAGTCTCCTCACGGGCTGACAGAAGTTTAGCCTCACAAAGTATCGCAACGGCCTCCTCCACGTTGGTAACTTTATGTTGCTGGGTAGCCACCTGAAAAGAAAGTCCAAACGGGAATAGCCACCAGTATCTCACAGCTAAATAGCGAGTGACATCTCTAAAGCCCCGTCGCTTCCACAGGGTAATCGCTGGGTCCACAAACCGAAGGGTCCACAAACAATTCTATTTTAGAGTTTTCCCAGGTGATGTGCCCGACTTTCTGAGCTGCTTGTAGCATTCGAGCTTTCACAGGACACGATGTTGCGTGGCCGATCACCAACCCGAGGCCCCAAAGCGCGATGCACTTGCTCAAAATCCAGTAAGGACAATTCAATCCCGAGCTCTGCCTTCTTAAGAAAACGTTGACAAATATCAATGAGATGGGATTGTACCTCTGTATCCGGCAAGGATTCCGGCACTCCCCAAGCTCGGATGTTGTTTGTCTGCTCCAATTCTCCCCATCTTCTAACCGAAGCAGAAAATCTTCCTGTTGTCATTCAAAATGAGCACAGTGGGTCTGAAGAGCCTCAATATCGGAGTGTGTGGCGCAGTGGTTAAAGCTAAAGCCTCAGCACCCTGGGGTTGTGGGTTCAAACCCATGTTGCTTCTTGTTGACACTGGGCAAGTCACTTAATTCCCCCATTGCCCCAGGTACTGTGTGTGAGCCCACCGGGACAGACAGGGAATAATGCTTGAGTACCTGATAAATTCATGTAAACCGTTCTGAGCTCCCTTGGGAGAACGGTATAGAAAACTGAATAAATAAATAAATCATGGGCTTATAACCCGCTCTTCAAAATCCTGCAAACGGGCTCCCATATCTGCCACTGATTACCTAATCTTAGTCACATCAGCTTGTAAGGAGCTCTGGATCGAAGGCATAGTCATTTTCAAGTCCGCTAGCCAAGAAGGCATCTCCCCACGTGTGGCTGGGCGATCCTCAGATGTCAAGGGTAGAGGGCGCTGAACTCTGGCCCGCATCATCCAGGCGTCGCTGCTGTTGATCCCTGTGCGGGCCTCAGAAGATTCTGTCAGCAGAAATCTGAAAGATTTTAAATCTGTGCGCCCTTTTTACCCGCCATAGATGCACAGCCAGCTCATACACACTTTCGCCAAAACTGGGCATGTTACCTTCGACTTGCTGTGAGTTATAGCTCAAATTATAGCGCGATTCGGAGGAGTGTTTTGTTCAGGCTGCCATCACTCTCGGTGAAGTCACTTCCTCCCATTGTTGTGCGTTTTTGTGTGCCGTCAGAGCTTGAATTAGAGCAACGACCAAACATTAAATTTCTTGTTAAACTTGGCAAGAGTGGAAGTGAAATCAGGGACATGTTAGCCCATAAAGATAATGCCATGTAGAAAATGGCAGTGCACAAATGGATTAAACGTTTTTCTGAGGGGAGAGAAAGCATCACTGATGAAGAAAGGTCAAGGCAACCAGCAACGAGCAGAACTGCCGAACATATTGCAAAAATGAATCGAATAGTGCATCAAAATCATCGGCAACTGTGAGAAGCAAAGCAGACCAAGTAAACATCGATAGAGAAACAGGAAAATCTTAACTGAAAGTTTTGGCATGAGAAAGATGTGTGCAAAAATGGTCCCTCGTGGCTCTTGCATCACGTGGCACTGTCTGTGAGGGAGTTTTTAGCCAGATAACAAGTAACTGTATTGGAACACCCTCCCTACTCACCCGATCTTGCCCCCAGTGACCAAAAGATAAAAGGAAATAATGAAGGAAGACATTTTGATGACCTTCAGGACATCAAGGGTAATATGACGACAGCTCTGATGGCCATTCCAGAAAAAGAGTTCCAAAATGGCTTTGAAGGGTGGACTAGACGCTGGAGTCGGTGCTTAACTTCCCAAGGGTGGGGAGGACTTCGAAGGTGACTATAGTGATATTCAGCAATGAAGTATGTAGCACTTTTTCTAGGATGTGTTCATGAACTTAATTGTCGGACCTCGTACATAAGAAGCACCCCCTTCCCCCTACTATTCCTGGGGGAATTTTGTGCAAACGTAAGGAAGTTTTTCTTCACCCAGAGAGTGGTGGAAAACTGGAGGCTGTTATAGGGGAAAACACCTTCCAGGGATTCAAGACAAAGTTAGACAAGTTCCTGCTGAACCAGAACATACACAGGTAAGGCTAGACTCAATTAGGGCACTGGTCTTTGACCTAAGGGCCGATGCTTGAGCGGACTGCTGGGCACGATGGACCACTGGTCTGACCTAGCAGTGGCAATTCTTATGTTCTTATGTTAAGAAAACTTCAGAACTCTGCACTCACTTTTTAAAAAAATTATAGACTTTATGGCCCTGATTCTGTATAGGATGCCCAGGAGAGGTGTCCTATACAGAATCGATCCTACACTAAACCCCGATTCTGTAACCAGCGTCCATGGTACACACGCCGGTTAGAGAATCAGGTTAAATTAGACACAGTCACTACACTTACCGCTGCCAGGGATCTCTCCCTGCTGCAATAAGTATAACGGCCGCGGCCGCCTGTCCCATTGCCGGCAGGAGGATGCCCAACTCCTCCTGTCGGAACCCTGAACCCCGGACTCCCCCTCCCCCCCAAACTGGTAATCGCCGACAGGAGGATGCCCAACTCCTCCTGTCGGAACCCTGG
Source organism: Geotrypetes seraphini (assembly GCF_902459505.1). Lineage (NCBI taxonomy): Eukaryota > Metazoa > Chordata > Amphibia > Gymnophiona > Dermophiidae > Geotrypetes > Geotrypetes seraphini. The sequence continues at coordinate 5,928,600 of NC_047087.1, read as the reverse complement.
ACCAATCAGGCCTTAGGCATAGCGGGTCCGCCCATCCCCACTAATCCTAAGGGCTGGGCCGGGAAGGGGCGGGCCCGTCTCATTTCCACGAGGCGGGCCTGTCGGCTGGATGGCAGCAAGACCCGTCCAGCCGACCAACATTTAAAGGTTAGTTGGGGGTGGGAGATTAGTGGGGGGGGTCGTCGGGCTTTCCGGCAGGAGGAGTTGGGCATCCTCCTGTCGGCGATTACGAGTTTGGGGGGGAGGGGGAGTCCGGGGTTCGGGGTTCCGACAGGAGGAGTTGGGCATCCTCCTGCCGGTGATGGGAAAGGCGGCCGCTATACTTATTGCAGCAGGGAGATCCCTTGCTGCGATCAGTATAGCGGCCGCGTCTACTTACAATGTAGACCAGCATTTTGCTGGCCTACATTTAAAGCGTCTCTTCCTCTACTAGGGAGACACGTAGGGCCGCCTAGGTTCGCCTAAGGCCTTTAGGCGAGCTTAGGCGTCTTGCGGGCCTCCCTAGGCTCCCGGAGGTGCCTTCAATATAGGCGGCCTGCCTAGGGAGCATTTTTTTAAAAAACGTGCATCCCAATTGGCTGATTAGACAGCTGTAGGATGCCTACAGCTGCCTAAAATCGGGACGCACTTTGTAGAATCAGGGCCTATGTATATAATAGAACACAACACAATTCATAATTTGGTACAGAAAAGTTCTTACTTAGAAAATTTGGGGAGTTCCCCTTCCAGTTTGACTCTCTTCCCAGGCTTCCCTAAGATCAGTCACCTAGCTTAACGTATTGCTGATCCACTCCTTTCAACTCTGCCCTTGCAAAGTCCCATCTGATTTTCTTTTCCACCTTCCAGCTTTCACTTCCTGCTCCATTTGCCTCCCACTTTCGATCTTCTTTTCCACCTCCTTTCCTTCTGTGAACCTTCCTTCTCAGTCTAGTAAAGTCCCTTTTGAATTTTCCATTAGTATAAATTCAGTTTCTTATATAGTTTCTCCAACAATTAAAATATTGGGAATTATCTTAGATCAGCATCTTACCAAGAAAACCCAGATAGATGCAGTAGTATGTAAAAGCTGTTTTACTTTATAGAAGCTACGAACTATCAGAGCTTACTTTGATTTCGCTACCTTTAGATTATTGGTTCAATCATTTTTACTAAGTCTACTTGACAACTACCAAGAAAGAACTAGCGAGACTTGTATGAATACAAAACACAGCGGTTAGAATGATTTATGGCTTGAAGAAATATGATCATGTCATACCCTTTTATTGTGAGCTCCATTGGCTGCCTAGGGAGGCTCGGGTGTTGTTTGAGGCCCCTCGTTAGCTGGTTAACAGATTTTCTCTAGCTTAGAAAAACTCATCCCTTGTTTAACTTTCCTTCTGTTCAAGGCTGCAAAAGCAAGAAATTTCTAAATCAAACGTTAGCGTCTCAAGCAGCTCTTCATGATAAAGAATTTCAAAGCTTCCTGCTTACAATTGAAGACCTATCTTTTTTCTAAATATTTGACTATCTAATTCATTTTATTCCATGCATTGTGACTCTTATTAGTAATCTTTTGTAAACCGCGTTGAACTCCCGGTTATGCGGTCAATAAGTACAATGTAATGTAATGACCTTTAGGTGGTATCCATACTGCATCTCTCTCCCGCAGATTCCACTCTTGGCTCCAAATCCCACTGTTTGGGCTTTTTCTGTTCTCCACACTGCTTGTGGCTGATCACACACCAGTTTCTTTTCTTTAGCCCACATAGACTGCCTGTACTCTGGCTACCTCTCTTTCATCCAGGAAGCAGCCCCCACCATCATTTCTTATCCCTGCACAGATATCTGTATGACCAGGGAATTCTGCGCAGTTGTATAGAATTCCTCTAGCAACAACCCCAGCCTGTGTAGCCTCCTGCTGAAACGCTGCCTGTTCAATTTAATGATGACTGGTTGGGGGAGCCTTCTGGCCAGTGCAAGGAGTGTAAAGCAGATCTGTTTTCTTACTCTTTTCAGCTGAAGTTAGATGGTGGACGGCAGCTGTGGCGGCCCATCCTGATGGCTGTAACAGAGAAGGATTTACTGCTGTATGATTGCATGCCATGGACAAGAGACTCCTGGGCATCACCCTGTCAGAGTTACCCTTTGATTGCCACCAGGTAAGAAGTAGTGCTGCCATCCCTACATAGTGCATAGAAGTAGGAGCTGGGAGAGGCAGAAGGTCAGAATTGGATACTGCCAGGCATTGGAGATGTCATTGTCCCCTGGCCTTCAGATTCAGATTCAACCAAGTCTCCTAGACCAGATTCTCTAATATCACTGGTAAAATCCATTGGGTCGCTGTAGCGCCAGCAAATTGTTTGATTTCAAAATGACGACTGTATGCAAATGAGTTTCACAGAGATCTGCCAGAATCCCATCCGATCAGTTGCTGGTTTAAGGGCAGATGTGTTCATTTCCATCACTTGTCAGGTTTGCTTGTCACACCCGTGGCACCGTTTCCTCCCCATGGTTCCAGAGAGTGCAGACCCCCAGGGATCACTAATGTTATGATGATGGCTCCATTGGGAGGAAATTGACAGAATCAGGGCTCAATGATGTCACGATTTTTATACCCTTTGGAAAAGATTTGTATGATAAATTTGAAGATATAAAAATATTATAGAATCATACACAACAATGTTTATGTTTAAGTTGAAATTAAACAGGGATACCAAAATATTTAATTCCGTGTCGTGTATTCAGTCCATTACCATATAATTTTTTAAGATCGACAATAATGTGTATCAGTAATAATATTTTTATTTATATACCGCAATACTACAAACAGTTCAGAGCAGTTTACAATAAAAAGAGACTGCATACAGACAGCGATATTACAAAAAGCAATTCAGAGATGCATCAAATTCATACATTTATCAATTTATCAAAAAAATGTTATGCCACCATAGAGCATGCGATAAGTTATCTGGATTTTTCCAATTAGTGAATATGAGTTTCAACGCAATCATAATTAAACATCTAAGCAATTTAGCTTTTGGGCCTGGAATAATCTTTGTTAACCCATATGCACCATAAATCACTACAGCTAGGGTTAATTGTTCTTGAATATCAATAATCTCAGTTATAGTTTTCCAGATTCGTAACCAAAAAATATGAACTGGGGGACAATGAAAGATCATATGATCTAATTTACCAACTTCAGATTTGCAGGACCAGCAGCAATTGACCTCAGAATTGGGCAACTTAGAAAGCTTATGGGGAGTCCAAAATGCCCTGTGCATCAAAAAAAACATAGATTGAGTAATAGCTGCAGAATGTAGCGTTGTATATGTGTCCTTCCACAACTGTGGCCAGTTTTTCCTCGCAAGGGGTATTTTTATATTTCACGAACGCCAGCTCTTTTGCCTTTATTTTCTCCACCTTAAGTTTAGAGAATCATTTTGGTTTCCTTTTTCTCTTGTTTCATCATAACAGAGTAGCTCTCTACACACAGCCTAAGTTCCTTCCTAAGGTGTTATCAGATTTCCATCTTAAAGGTCTTTCCAGCATTTTTCCCCAAACCTTGTGCCCATCCTGATGAAAGCATATTGCTTATCTTGGATTGCAAGAAAACCTTAGTCTTCTGTCTTGACAGTCTACCCAACTTTTTCTTTTGAGCCAAACCAGTTGGGGGAAGCCATCAGTAAATACATTATTCAGTTGGCTAGCAGACTGCATCGCCTTCCCTTATGCTTAGGCTGGGCTGATTTTGGATGGACATGTCAGAGTCATGGCTGCAACGTGGTCTTCAGTCCATATGTTTATATCTCATTGCTGCCTTTAACAAGATAAGAGTACCTGACATGACAGCTGGTTTGGTCAGACAGTTCTGCAGAATTTGTTTTGGGGTCAAGAATCCCAGCTCCACTCTCCTAGGCCCACTTGTTTCTGTGCCGGACTGCACCTTCACAATGGGAAATGTTTAGTTCTTTTAGAGGTATTGGGTCTGATTGGCCTTGCCATTGCACATTTCCATTGACCGTTTGTTGTTTTTGGTGAACCTGATAGCTAGGGATTCCCATCTGTGGTAATCTGCCCTGCATGTCCTTGGAGAAAGTGAAGTTACCTGTAGCAGGTATTCTCTGAGGACAGAAGGACACAAATTACCACATTCCTCCCACCTTCCCTAGGAGATGAATTCTCTCTGCTTCTTTATCCAACTGTAGGCCCCACATAAGTTGGGCAGGTGAGAAGACACATGTGCATGCCCAGTTGGGCCTGCCAGAATCTTCTGAATGCCGGACAACGTCCATGATGGGGCTCTGCCAATGATGTTATCCACCTGGTAATCTGTTTCTGCTGTCCTCTGAGAACATTTGCTACATGTATATGAGGTACAGTCAAAGAACAACGAATTGGAGCATTTGGAAGGTTGAAAGGGAAACTGGTTGACTTTCTCGCAGTTCTTAAATCTCTGGGCTCCACTTAAGGGTCCTATTTATTACCTGTGGCTGCCTGTCACTCCTGTGCATTTCTAAGAGCTCTTTCACTATGCTTCCTCCTTAGGCTGGTACGCTCTGGACATGGTTCACCTGCTTCTGGATCGGAGCTCACCTTTGCTACCCGGACAGGTTCTCGACAGGGGATTGACATGCATGTCTTCAGAGTGGAGACGCATCGAGACCTGTCTTCATGGACCCGGACACTGGTTCAGGGATGCCACTCTGCTGCAGAGCTCATCAGAGAGGTCTCTCTAGGTATGCTGGGTGGTACAGTTGTTTTCCAAGTTCTTTAATAGTTTAATTCTTATTAAGCAAAGACATATCATAACATGTAATATCCATAAATATTTGAATTGTTCATTACATGACCTTGTTTTGTTTTATTCTAACCCTCCCCACCTCCTATTTCCCTATCTGTATAATCACAATACCCCTAATCTGACATCTCCCTATTCCTACCCCTGTCAACCTCATCCAGCCTTCGTTGGTATCTACCGTATATACTTTAATATAAAATGAGATTTTGGCCCAAAAATGGGGGACTCAGTTTATACTTGAGTCATCACCTGATCACTGAGGCTGCTGACCTCCCATTAACCTTCACTGACCACCAGCACTGTAGTTATGCGTCCCTCCCCCATGAACACCAGTACCACTATCCTCCCAACCCCAAGATGATCTATGCCATTGTCCTCCGTGCATGCCCTCCTGCCCTGCAGGCATCGTGCTTACCCATTTGGTTTTGAAGAAAAGCTATTGCTGCCAGTGCTGTGTGCTGATCTGGTATGGAGCCTTCAGCATCTGTACGTGCTCAAGGCTTGCCAGCTTCTGCCCTTCTGAGATTCTCAGAGAAGGCAAGAGCTGGTGGGTGCAGATGTTCAAAATCTGTACATCCCCAGATTTAGAAAAGGATGCAAAAAGAACCGAACTAGAGACCCGGCGTGGATAACAAAAGAAGTGAAGAAAACGATAGGAGACAAGAAACATTCATTCCGGAAATGGAAAAAGGACAAAACCGGGGAGAACTGGAAAGAGCACAGGAAGCATCAAAAAGAATGTCACCAAGTGGTTAGAAGGGAAAAAAGAGAATATGAAGAGAGGCTAGCCAGGGAAGCAGGAAATTTCAAGCCGTTCTTCAGATATGTTAAAGGGAAGCAGCCGGCTAGGGAGGAGGTGGGACCTCTGGATGACGGAGATAGAAAAGGAGTGGTGAAGGAGGAAAAAGAGGTGGTGGATAGACTAAACATGTTCTTTTCGTCAGTATTTACAAAGGAGGACACATCCAACGTGCCGGAACCTGAAAAAATCTTCACAGGGGACCAGGTAGAGAAATTAACATCAGTGGAGGTAAGCCTCGAAGATGTACATAGGCAGATAGATAGATTAAAAAGTGACAAATGTCTGGGCCCAGACAGAATCCACCCTCTGGGTTTTGAAGGAACTAAAGGAGGAAATAGCGGAACTACTACAGCAGGTTTGTAACCTATCCCTGAGTACAGGCGTGATCTCGGAGGATTGGAAGATAGCAAATGTTACGCCCATCTTCAAAAAGGGATCAAGAGGTGACCCGGGGAACTACAAACCGGTAAGTCTGACCTCGGTTCCAGGGAAGATGGCGGAAGCGCTGATAAAAGACAGCATCGATGAGCATCTAGAAAGAAATAAACTGATGAAAACAAGCCAGCATGGCTTTGCAAGGGAAGATCGTGCCTAACGAACTTATTACACTTCTTCGAAGGAATTAACAAACGAATGGACAAAGGGGACCCCATAGACATCATATACTTGGATTTCCAAAAAGCCTTTGACAAGGTACCCCATGAACACCTACTACGGAAATTGAAGAGCCATGGGGTGGAAGGAGACGTATATAGATGGATCAGAAATTGGTTGGCAGGTAGGAAGCAGAGGGCAGGAGTTAAGAGCCACTACTCTGACTGGAGGAGGGTCATATGTTCCACAGGGGTCGGTGCTCGGACCACTGCTGTTCAATGTATTCATAAACGATCTAGAAACAAGGACGAAGTGTGAGGTAATAAAATTTGCAGACAACACCAAACTATTTAGTGGAGTTGGGACAAAAGAGGACTGTGAAGATTTACAAAGGGACCTGAATAAACTAGAAGAGTGGGCGGTGAGATGGCAGATGAAATTTAATGTAGAGAAATGTAAAGGCTTACACGTGGGAAACAGAAATCCAAAGTACAGCTATACGATGGGAGGGCTGGAAATGGGTGAAAGTAGCCTAGAAAAGGATTTGGGGGTACTGGTGGACAAGACAATGAAGCCGTTGGCACAATGCGCAGCGGCCTCAAAGAAGGCGAATAGAATGCTAGGTATTATCAAGAAAGGTATTACAGCCAGAACGAAAGAGGTTATCCTGCCGTTGTATCGGGCGATGGTGCGCCCGCATCTGGAGTACTGCGTCCAATATTGGTTGCCGTACCTTAAGAAGAATATGGCGTTACTCGAGAGGGTCCAGAAAAGAGCGACATGATTGATAAAAGGTATGGAAAACCTTTCATATGCTGAAAGACTAGAGAAACTGGGGCTCTTTTCACTGGAAAAGCGGAGACTTAGAGGAGACATGATAGAGACTTACAAGATCATGAAGAGCATAGAGAAAGTGGAGAGGGACAGATTCTTCAAACTTTTGAAAACTACAAGAACGAGAGGGCACTCGGAAAAATTAAAAGGGGACAGATTCAGAACCAATGCTAGGAAGTTCTTCTTCACCCAAAGGGTGGTGGACACCTGGAATGAGCTTCCAGAGGTTGTGATAGGACAGAGCATGATATCAGGGTTCAAGAAAGGATTAGATAATTTCCTGAAGGAAAAAGGGATGGAAGGGTATAGATAGAAAAATACTATACAGGTCCTGGACCTGATGGGCTACCACGTGGGCGGACTGCTGGGCATGATGGACCTCTGGTCTGACTCAGCAGAGGCAATGCATATGTTCTTATGTCTCGCGCTGGATTAGCATACAGAATTGGCGGCAGCAGCTTTTCTTCTACACCAAACGGGTAACCGTGTTGCAGGCAGGGTGGGGGAGGGGCACGCATGGGTTATCTTGGGCAGAGGTTCCCAAGATGTGGTGGTGCTGGAGTTGGGAGCTGGAGCGGTTGAGAAGGAGTGCTGTTAGACCTGGGGGAGAGTAAGTGCTGTTGACTGGATGTGTAGTGTGGTGTGCTGCTGGATATTTGGAGGGAATAAGAGTATGGGGTGATGCTGGACCTGGGGAGGGGATATGAGTGAAGGGGGGTATTGGACCTGGGGTGGGGATATGAGTATGGGGTGCTTCTCATGGGTGTTTTGGCCTTCATGTTCTCCCTCAGTGGCTTTTTTACTTTCTCATTGAGTTTAATTTTCCCTTCCAGTTAACAACTCTAAGGTAATTCCCCATCTGAACAAAGATTTTTTGTTTTTTGAGGATATAGAACCTTCACTTTTTGAATGAACCCTCTTCTCACCTATCTTAATATTGATGGGAAAGTTAGGATATATTGCACTAAATAAAAATATAGATATAATAAGTATCTGAGTCCTTATGGAAGGAAGATAACTAATGGGACACTGTCATACCAAGGTGCAAATTATATCATATTGATGGGGTTGAAATGATGTGTATAAAAAATTCTAAAGGAATCTTAGAAATTCATATGTGTAAAGTGGATAAGGATAATGCTAAGAATTTGACCTGGCAAGAATGTACAGACAGATGCAGAAATGTTAGCAGAATGTTTCTTGTATCTTAGGCTGTTCTTTGAAAGGCCAGGAGGTAAAGTTGATAATTCACTATGAAAAAGGCTTCACTGTGTGCCAGGAGAGCAACAGAGCTCAGTCTGAGTCGGGAGCTTTGCTTTATCAGTACCCCTTTGAGAAGCTGAAAATGTCGGCGGATGATGGGATTAGGAATCTCTACCTGGACTTTGGGGGTCCTGAAGGCGAACTGGTGAGTTAGAACCAAACTGAGAAACTTTTTTGCTTCCTCTTTACACTAGGATTCCTGGTTTATCTGTAACAGCATTAGAGGAATGGTTTCTCTCACAGGATGCTGGGAAAGCCTATGGTATACTCATGACATAGCTGCTTGGCTCAGCAAATCGGCTGTAAACTGTTTTTTCTTGTTGTTTTTTGTAAATTATAAGTAAAATCGTTATTAAGCCACTCATCAGTATGACAATAATAAACATCTCTGCCTGGTTTTGGGAATACCATTATCCTAGCCACCCCAAGGCTTGGCAGCAGGCAGCATTTTTCTATACATTGATTAAACAAGTTTACTAATGAGAGAGAGAGTTCACTATGGAGTAATTTATAGAATTCTGCTCTTTATCCTTTAGGCCACATGTGTCAAACACAAGACCTGCGGGCTGAATCTGGCCCACCTGTCCTTTTTATGTGGCCCGCAGCAACGTTCCCGATTTTGCCCTTCTGAGCCCAGCATGTCCTCCGTGCCGGTCCCACGCCGCCACACTGGAAAGTCCACCGGCCTCGGCAGCGAATCGGCACTGCTGTTCATGGCTCCCCCTCCTGCCCTCAGTCCGCTGCAGTCCACCCAAGCGGAAAAAGGAAGTTGTGCATCATTGGAGACAGACTGCAGCAGGCAAAAAGAAGAAGGAGGAGCCACGCACAGCATGCCCGAATCGCTGAGGCCGGCAGATTCCCCAGCCCGGCAGCGACATTGGACTGGCGCCGGAGGGAAAGGCACGACGGGCTGTGAAGAGAGCGAAATGAAGGGAGAGATTGGACCTGGGGTAGTGTGGAGAAAGAGAGAAAAAGATACTTGCAGGAAGAACCGTTGGGAAGAGAAAGGGAGAAATGGTGGACCTGGGAGGAGGGAGGCAGGCAAACAGACAGGGGGAGAGATGGGATGGGGGGCAGTTGGGAAGAGAAAAGGAGATAAGTTGAATCTGGAGATGGAAGGGGATGGATAAATGTTAGGCCTGGGGGTGGAAGGGAGGGGGAGAGAGATACAGCATATCTTTTTTTTTTTAATTTTTTTTTTCCCCCCTTCCATCTCATTGTTCAGCATCAAGGGGGGAGGGAAGAAGAACAACAGAAAAGAGACGGAGCAAAATGTTGGACCAAGAGGAGAGATAGAAGGAAATAGGAGGCTGGGAAAGGAGTGAGATGGGAAATGGGAGAGCTACAGAATAAGAGAAGATGGAAAATTGATAAGTAGCTGAAAATTTGAGAAGGATGAGAGAGAGGACGAGATTTGAGTGGACAGAGGCTGAAAAGAAAAATGGAGAAAAGTTGAAAGGGAAAAATCGATATGTTGGAGACAGGGACTGGAGCAAGAGAGAAGAGGAGAAAAAAATGGACAGCAGACACTGGAAAGAGAATTAGAAGATGAACAAAATCAGAAAGAGAAACTGGGACCAAAAGCAAAATGACCAGACAAGAAAAGGTAGAAAAAATAGTTTTATTTTCTATTTTGTGATTACAATGTGTCAGATTTGAAATGTGTTTCCTGCCAGAGCTGGTGTTAGACAGCAAGCGTGAACTAGGACCTAAAAGAGAGGAAAAGTCTTTTAATTTATTTTGTATCCCTCCTTCTTTGCTGGTGCGTAGCGTGGGTTTTAGCACTGGCGATTGATCCGACGCTCACAGAAGTCCTGTGAGCATTAGAGCCGCCACCGACGCTGGGGCCCACACTGCACGTCAGCAAAGGAGGGCAAGTATCTGAATAAAAAAAATCCGGCCCACGATCGGCCCCTTATGTGATTTGAGTTTGACACCCTTGCTTTAGGCGCTCTGAGATATTGCCCATTTCACTTCCTTTACAGTGAATGGAGCATTGAATTTTAGTAGATCTATCGCGGATATTGTCCAGATACATAAACCTTCCAAGCCAAAGCCTGGTGGTGCCTCATAACTTCTTGTAGTATTCCTGGAACACATTACAAATCTTTTTGTCATCTGTAGTGTCTTGGTCATTTTCCTGTTTCAGGCATAGGACTGGTTTCCAACCTTCTGACGCTGAAACTAGCCAGGATAACAGTTGACCTCCTTTATTCCCATATCTATAATACTGTATGGACTTCTGTGCCCTCTGATAGAGCAAGGTATTAAAATCCTTCTGCACCAAAGCTCAAATGAGTTAATCTTCTTTCTGTCTTGATTCTGTAGTGTCCAGATTTTGCATCCGTAATTGACCACTGAGAAAATGTGTGTTGACAAGTCTGATCTTCATTTGGTGTGTTATTTCCTTGCCTTTGAACACTTTGTCGAGAGCCTTCACTGAAGAGCAACCATGTGCTATTCTGCGGAGTATTTGCTTGTTTATAAATTAGCCCAGGAGATTGAAATCCTTTACAACTTCTATTCTATCATGAGAACATAAAAATAGCCTTACTGGGGCAGACCAATGGTTCATCCAGCCCAGTATTCCATCTTCACAGAGGCCAATCCAAATCACAAGTACCTGGCAAAAACACAAATAGTAGCAGCAGTCCATGCTACCGATCCAGGGCTTCCTCCTGGTCTGTCTCAATAGCAGACTATGAATTTTTCCTCCAGGGACTTGTCCCAACCTTTTTTAAAACCAGCTATACTATACACTCTTACCACATCTTCTGGCAACATGTTCCAGAGCTTAACTATTCTCTGAGTGAAAAAAAATTCATCCTTTTACTTTTAAAAGTATTTCTCTGTAACTTCATCGACTGTCCCCTAATCTTTGTAATTTTTGACGGAGTGAAAAATCAATCCACTTGTCCCCGTTCTACTCCACTCAGGATTTTGTAAACATCAATCCTATCTCCCCTCGGCTGTCTCTTTTCCAAGCTGAAGAGCCTTAACCATTTTAGTCTTTCCTCATTCGAGAGGAGTTCCATCCCATTTATCATCTTGGTTGCCCTTCTTTGACCTTTTCTAGTGCCGCTATATCTTTTTTTGAGATGAGTTTGCTTTCAGTTCTTGTCTCCTTAAGGGGCTTGATGCACTAAGAAGATCAGTAAGACCGTGTGGGTCTGCACTGATATGATTTTTTGGCCGATTCAGAAAGAGCTGTTGCTGCACTAAGATGTTTGCATGCAAATTATTCACACGGATGTTTCTCATTATTCCCAACTCTGCCGTCCAATTGACTGCAGTGAGAGCAAATCTCACACATGCGCAGAGCCGGCAGGGGAAGCCCCAAAAGTAGGCTTCTGCCACTCAGCAGTTCAGGCAGGAAATCTTTTTTTTCCTTTATTTTTTTAATGGGCAAAGATGCTATGCGTGTTACATACGCACACTGTCCAATCAAAAAAAAAGAAAAAAGCGCCCCTCCCCTGCCTATAATGACCCTCCCCAATGAACGTGGTACCGGGAAAACACCCCCCCGCGCTAGCAAAAAAATGGCAGGAGGGATACCATTCACCCCCCATGCCAATGAAAACGGCAGGAGGAATGCCTACTTCCTCCTACCATGCCAAACCCCCCCTCCCAAAAAAAAATTGGCAGGAGGGATGCCCACTTCCTCCTGCAAGTGCGACTCCCCCTCACCCCCCCAAACAGCATCAATACTCCCCCCGCGCCATGTGCATCCCCCTAAAGCCCTGATTGGTTCAGTTAAGCGTTTTTTGCTGCTGGTGATGCCAAGCCTAGGATGTTCTATTTGATCAGAAAAGAAAACTACAAAACATTACTTCTTTGATACAAAATCCAGAGCTGGAAGAATGGAGAAAAGTCATAGAAGACCTAAAACCACTAAACCTGAAGAATGTCACTGAAGGAGAAATTTTCCACTCCCTTGAAACTGGCTTTCAAATAACCTCTCGATCTAAAGCAGAAACCAGTGACAAGCAAAATTCTAACAGAAACCCAGAACAGAATGGCACAAGTCCGATACAGTGTGGGACATAAACTTGACATAAGGAGATCTTACTTATGATCCTCCTCTAAAGAACCATATATTGGGCTCCTTTTTACAAAAGCGTGGTAGTGGCTGCTGCTGTAGTAATCGCTCCGATGCCCATAGGGATTTAATGAAAATAGCACTCTAGTGACAGTGTCCTAAATAAGCCACTGTAGACTCGACTTCCAGGCATGAATAGCAGGATAAGGTGAGGACAGATTCAAAACCAACTTAAAGACCTTCCTCTTTAAAGAACTCAATAAGAAGGAAGAGTTTAAACAATTTCAAGAGACCTGGGAGCCATTAGCAAAATATTGTAATGTCTAATATTGTTTTCACTTATAAATATGCTCATCCGGGTGGGGGGAGGTTGGGGGGTCTGATAGGATAATAAATTTGGATATATTAGAATGAGAGTTAATATATAAATTTTATATGTTGAACATTGTGATTGTTTAGGGGGGGGGGAATTCTGAAATAGCTATTAATAGAGTATTAAGTTGCAAAGCCTGGATAAGGACCAAGATGGCGGACGGATTGTTTGGTTGAGAGTTTCGCTGCAGAGTTATCGTGCACTGTTGTCCTTTTTCTGCACACTAACCTGTCCTAATGCCGAAGCGGAGGGGCTGTAGCGCTGTTGGAGCCTCGCGACGTTCTGCCTCGGCCGGCCTCGCCAGCATTGATTAACTTTTGCGCCAAAAGCAGGATGTCACAGTGGCGTCAGCACGCCCGCAGGAGATGCGCTGGGGCAAAACGGAAGCGTTCTCCATGGGCCTAGAGACTACCTTGAGCCCCGATGCCAGAGTGCCTCCTCCTCCTCCTCAGATCACAAGCTCCCCGCGGTTGGAGGAACCACCGGAAGGCGGTGAGGGACTCCTCTCAGAGGCTGTTGGGACCAAGGAGGGGAGCATGGAGTCGGATCCCCTGTTTTTACAGGGCAACCTATTGGGACCCGAGGATTTGTCATCACCTTGCTCTGCTCGAGAGCAGGAGAGCCACAGCCAGGAGGGTATATTGGTTGGTGAGAGTTTTATTTTTAAAGAACCTCTTATTACATTAAAGAAACCCCAAGAGGTAACTCTTGAGGCAATTTGGGATCTCGTGGCGGATCTAGCTAAATCCATTAAGCCCCAATTGACTCAGTTGGAGAGTAAGGTTCATATCCAAGAAAATGAAATTAAGAATATAAAAGTTGACTTGCAAGATTTAAAAAATTCAAGTAAACTAAACCTTAAGTTTATATACTGCATCCTCTCCACGGAAGTGGAGCTCAGCACGGTTTACAAGAACTTAAAATATAAGAAGAGAAAGGAAAGGTTTACATGAGCTTATATATAGAATGGAAGAGTAAGGGGGAAAATAGAATTACATGTTAGAGAAGAGCCAAGTTTTCAGTTGCTTGTGGAATAGTTGGAGAGAGCCCAGTTTCCACAATGGGATAGTAAGGTCTTTCCAGAGACCTGTGATTTTGAAGAGAAGAGATTTTCCCAGTTTACCTGCATAGAGAATACCGCATAGAGAGGGGAAGGATAGTTTATATCTTTGGACGGGTCTGGTGGAGTCAGGACTCGAGGAGGATTAGGGGAGGAAGGATGCTGTGAATTATCTTAAAAGCCAGACAGGAGCATTTGAAATGGATTCTGGAAATCACTGGGAGCCAGTGAAGATTGGACAGGAGTGGGGAGACATGGTCAGATTTGCGTTTTGCAAAGATCAACTTGGCTGCAGTATTCTGGATAAGCTGGAGTCTTTGAAGACTTTTTTTTGTTAGGCATAAGTAAATGGCATTGCAGTAGTCAAGTTTGGAGAAGATGATAGATTGGACGAGGACAGCAAAATGTTTTTGGCGAAAGAAGGATCTTACTTTCCTCAGCATGTGGAGGCTGAAAAAGCATGATTTTGCCAAGGAGTTGAGGTGGTTGTTGAGGGAGAGAGAACAATCAATAGTGATGCCAAGGACCTTACTTGAGAACTCAAGGTGCAGAGCAGCGCCTGTGGGTAGTGCGAAGATGGTGGGCAGGTGTTTTAACTTTGGGCTGAGCCAGAGTAATTTTGTTTTTGATTCATTTAGTTTCATCTGTACCAAGAGGGACCAGGAGTGGAGTCTCATTATGCAAGATGTAATGTTCTCGTGGAGGTTGGTGAGGTTCTGGTCTGTTTCAAGGAGGACAAGGATGTCATCGGCGTATGTGTAGATTGTTTCAAGGGGGGAAAGTTGGAGGAGCTTCAGAGAGGACATGTAGATGTTAAAGAGAATAGGGGAATAGGGGTGATCCCTGAGGGACACTGCAAGATGGTGTCCAAGGTACGGACATGGTGCCATTTGTGTTGACAGTGTAGGAGCGAGAGCAAAGGAAGTTTGAGAACCACTTTAGGACGGTGGAGTCAATTCCTATCTCGAAAAGTTGATAAAGTAGTATGTCGTGGTGGACGACATCGAAAGCTGCAGAGAGATCAAATTGTAAAAGAACAGCGAATTTGTTACGAGAATGTAGTTGTTGAACCTTTGAAATTAGGGAAACTAGGAGGGACTCAGTACTGAAGCTGGGTCTGAAGCCTTGTTGGTAGGGGTGGAGAATGGAGAATCTTTCTAGGTAAGAAGAGAGCTGGGTAGCGACTATGGCCTCTAGCAGTTTAGTTAGGAGAGGGATATTTGCTATGGGGCAGTAGTTCGATGGTAAGGAAGGATCGAGATTGGCTTTTTTCAGAAGAGGGGATAAGGCAATGATTTAAAAAATTCAACATTGGTTTCTTCCCAGGAAATGAAATTGACTAAACAAGTCACTGAAACACTGGTGAGAGAGATAACATTAATTTAAGGAGAAAATTGGAGTCTCTAGAAAACTTTTCCCGTAACAACAATCTTAGGCTAATTAATTTTCCCAGGGTTGCGGCAGTGACTCCTAGAGACATGTTGAAATGTTACTTGAAGGAAGTCTTAGAAATTACCGAGGAACTATTACCGCAATTCACCCAAGTGTATTACCTACCTATTAAAAGGGAAGAAAAATTGGAGGAAAATGTTCAACAAACGTTAAACATCTCTACGGTTTTGGAACTTTCAGATAGGGAAATAACAATGCCAGCAATTCTTCTTACAGTTGTCTTAGCACCCAATAAGAACTGGTTATTGAGACTCTTCTTTAAAAACAAACAAAAAGAATTTCTTGGGTATAGGATACAAATGTTTCCAGATCTGTCACGAGAGACACAAAAATGTCGACGTGAATTTTTGTTGTTAAAACCAGGTGTTATAGTTCTAGGGGCGACCTTTTTTCTTCGTCACCCATGTAAATGTGTGATATTGCATCAAATGAAAAAATATGTATTCTTTGAACCTAGCCAACTTACAACCTTCTTGTCAATGGCTTGCCTGAAAAAAGGAGGAGAGATATGAGTACTCTTTGAATGTTTGACCTTCTAGCTCAGCCTATACAATCGTTAATCTTATAGATTCCTAATTTCTAATCTCTTATTATAATTTTTGCCTATTCTACATCTTGGTTTAAGAGGACTTGAGTTAAAGTTAAGCTATATATATATGTGTATGTATATGTATGTATATCTATATATATAATGGTATTATGTTAGCAGATAATAATCTGTTTTGTTTTGTTTTCTATTGTATTTTATTTTCTGCTTAACTTTACCTTTCTGTACAAGTTTATACTTGATATGTTAATTGAAAAATGATAAAAAAAAAAAAATAGAGTATTAAGTATGGTACTAAAGAAAATGTTGTATTTTATTGTTAGGTTATACTTATTGTAAGTTTTGAAAATAATAAAGAATTGAGAAAAAAAAAAAGATGGCAAAGCATATCCCCCTCTCCTTTTTTTTGTCTTTCTTTCCAATCATAAATTGTATTTCTCCCCTAATCCTCTTGTATCCTATACGTCAGGGGTGCCCAACACGTCGATCGCGATCGACAGGTCGCTCGCTCAGGCAACCCCAGTCGATCGCAGAGCGGGTTCCCTTCTTCTCTTCTCTTTTTTCCTCTCCTGACTGGCCCGCTCCTGAATTCTGCTGCTGCCTCTACTGCTCAACATAAAAAAAAAACAAAAACGGCTTGGAGAATTTATGCTCCGTGGGCTAACGTGTGCTTGTACCGGCTTCCCTTCTCTTCCCTTTGAAACCGGAAGTTATGTCCGGGGGGGGGGGGGGAGAGAGAAGGGAAGCCGGCACGCACATGTTAGAGCCCCATTCGCGGGCTAAAGCGGGAGACAGGTCAGTGAAGCTTGCGATTTGCTCTTCTTGTTGCCAGGTCCTGCCTACTTTCTGTTTCCTCAAAGGCAGGACCCAGCAGCATTTCTCCCAATAGGTCGATCTTGGGCCGATCAGCCTTCCTCTCCCCGACATCAATTCTGCTGTCGGAGAGGAAGTTCTGGCCAGCGGAACTTCCTCTCCGACGGCAAAATTGACGTCGGGGAGAGGAATGCTGGTGGGCCCGAAGCAAGGAGAGCTTGGCCGGCGGCGGGCGGCTTTGGGGGCCTGTTATCCGATGGCAGCGGCAGTGGCTTGGGGGAGGGCAGGGAGGGAGAAAGAGGGCAGGCAGGGAGACAGAAGGAAAGAAGAGAAACAGAAAAAAAGAAAGGGGGCATGAAGAGAGAAAGAAAGAGAGGGCAGGGAGAGAAGAAGAAAATGTTGGGGGGGGGAATGAGGTCAGGAGGAGAGGAAGTATACAGGCTAAAAGAAGGGAAGAAAGAATGGATGCACAGTCAGAAGAAGAAAGTGCAACCAGAGACTCATAAAATCACCAGACAAGGTAGGAAAAATGATTTTATTTTAAATTTAGTGATCAAAATGTGTCTGAATTTATATCTGCTCTCTATATTTTACATTATCCCAGGACAAGCAGGCAGCATATTCTTGACTGATGGGGTGACGGCACCGACGGAGCCCCGGTACGGACAATTTTAGAGTGATTGCACTCTAAGAACTTTAGAAAGTTCTAGCTCGGCCGCACCGCGCACGCGCGAGTGCCTTCCCGCCCGACAGAGGCGCGCGGTCCCTCAGTTTCTTAGTTTCCGCGGAGCTAAGAAGACGCGTTTTTCAACGGCTGTTGAAACTTTTTTCTATTGCCTTCCCGCTCGCGTAAACTTTTGAGTATTTGTATTATTTCTTTTCTTTCTTTTATTGGTAAAAAAAAAAAAAAAAAATTTTCTTCAATTTTTCTTTCATTTGATCTTTCCCCGGCGGGGCCTTCTGCCACCATCGAAGCCTCGGCCTTCGATTTGGCTGAAGCCGTTTTTACGTTCATGCCCCCTCAGCCAGGGTTTAAAAAGTGCCAGCGGTGTGCTCGGCCCATATCTCTCACGGACCCACACAACTGGTGTTTACAGTGTTTGGATCCTGAGCATCAGGCCTCTACTTGCACCCGCTGTGCCACTCTCAAAAAACGGACTTTAAAAAATCGCCAGATCCAGCAGCGATTATTGTTCGGTGCCGAGATGTCCGACCCCGTGCCATCGACTCCAGCTTCGGCACCGATTCAGTCGGCACCCTCTTCTTCGACGCCGCGTGATTCCGCGCCGACGTCTCACCAGTCAGGTAAGCCGGCTAAGAATCCTTCCCCGCTGGAACGTCCTCCGGTCTCGAGTGCAGTGAGTCCAATCCTGCCGACTGTGAGACGCCAGCGGAAGCGCTCCGCCCCTATAGAGGTGAGTCCCTCGACATCGGGCTCCTCATCTCCGGGGCGTCGAGCGGCACCGCAGGTACCGCAGAAGAAAAAGGCGGTACCGGTGCCATCCCTTGATGACCGTATCACGGCCATCCTTCAGGAACAGCTTAAGGACCAGTTAAAACAGCTCCTCCCTGCTATCCTGACTCCGAACCTTCCGGTGCCGGTCCGCACCGAGCTTCCGGTACCGATTGTGGAACAGCCTGTGTTACCTGCTTCCACTATTTCGGTACCGCTTCAATCATCGGTATCGATGCCAGTTCTTGCACCGGAGCCGAGAGCTCACCATCAATCGGTACAAACTTCGGCACCGGTGCGGCCGATAACATCGCCTGACTCGATATCGATGAGGTCGGGTAAGTCGGTGCGCAAAACCCGGCACCTACAATCATCGACACCGGAGTCTCAGGACCATGCTTCCCATGTCAGGGATCCTGATCTGTGGGGGGACTCAGAGGAACCCTTTCTTTCTGAAGGCGAATGTTCCTCGGAGGAGGAGGACTCCACTGTCCCTGACCCATCCTCCAAGCATGTCACTTCCTCTTTCTCTTGCTTTTTGAAAGAGATGTGTGACTCCTTGTCCATTCCTTTGGAGGCTGAATCCAAAAAGTCTAAAGCTTTTTTGGATGCTCTTGATTTTGATCAGCCTCCAAAGGAATATTTGAAACTCCCTCTTCATGACATCTTGAGGGAGACTTTCTATAAGAATTTAGAGACTCCTTTAACTGTCCCAGGGGCCCCACGTAAGCTGGATTCTCTATATAAGGTAATTCCCATTCCTGGGTTCGACAAACCTCAACTGCCACACGAATCCTTATTTGTCGAATCCACCCTTAAAAAATCTTCTGGAGCCAGTGTATATGCATCAGTACCTCCTGGCAGAGAAGGTAGAGCCATGGATAAATTTGGTAAGAGGCTCTATCAAAATGCTATGTTAGCAAATAGAGCTAGCAATTATGCTTTTCATTTTTCTTTTTATTTGAAGCATCTTCTTACCTCCATGGCTTCCTTTGAAAAGTACCTTCCTTCACGCAAGCATCATTCTTTTCATACCTGCTTGTCGTCTCTTTTTCAATTACGTAAGTTCATGGTTCGATCCATATATGACACCTTTGAACTTACGTCCAGAGCGACAGCAATGTCGGTGGCTATGCGTCGCCTGGCCTGGCTTCGGGTATCCGAGCTTGATGTTAATCATCAGGATCGGTTAGCCAACGCCCCTTGCCTAGGGGATGAGCTCTTTGGGGAATCCATGGACTCAACCACACAAAAGCTTTCTGCTCATGAGACACGCTGGGATACCCTGCTTAAAAATAAAAAGAAGCCTCCTCCGCCAAAACCATATAGGCAGCAGTCGGCCTATCAACGACGCTTCGCAGCTCGGCCATTACTTACCAATGCTCAGCAACCCAGGCGTCAGAGGCAGCAACAACGTCAGCCTCCCAGACAGCAGGCACAGCAGCAACCTGTGAAACCACCTCCTCAGCAGAAGTCACAGCCCTTTTGACTTCATTCTCCACAGTATAGCCAGTATTCCGATTCCTGCTCTCCTGCCTCAACCTATAGGAGGTCGACTTTCTCTGTTCCTCAGCCGGTGGGAAGTTATCACTTCGGACCAATGGGTCCTCAACATCATCCACCACGGCTACTCTCTCAACTTTCAGACTCTTCCGCCCCAAAGCCTGCCAAAAGAGTCTGCTTTGAACAGTCCTCAATCTTCCCTCCTCATTCAGGAAGTTCAATCCCTCCTTCTTCTAAACGCTATAGAGGAAGTTCCTCTAGATCAAAAGGGGCAGGGATTCTACTCCCGTTATTTTCTTGTCCCCAAAAAAACAGGAGATCTCAGACCTATTCTAGATCTTCGCGATCTCAACAAACATCTGGTAAAGGAGAAGTTCAAGATGCTTTCCTTAGCTATTCTATATCCTCTTCTCAACCAAGACGACTGGCTATGCTCCCTCGATCTCAAAGAAGCATACACTCACATACCGATCCATGTAACCTCAAGACAGTATCTCCGTTTCATGATCAATCATTGTCATTACCAATACAAGGTGCTGCCCTTCGGCCTTGCCTCCTCTCCAAGGGTCTTCACCAAGTGTCTCATTGTGGTAGCGGCATTTCTACGCTCTCACCACCTCCAGGTCTTTCCTTATCTGGACGACTGGTTAATCAAGGCCACATCCGCTCAAGCAATTCTACTGGCCACCAACCAAACCATCTTGTTTCTGCGAATTCTGGGGTTCGAGATCAATCTACCCAAATCTCATCTCATCCCCACTCAGAGACTTCAATTCATTGGAGCGATCCTGGACACACTCCTCATGAGAGCTTTCCTACCATCCAATCGTCTTCAGACCCTTCAGTCTCTATGTCAGCAGGTGCTTTCACTACCTTCCATCTCAGCCAGGCAAATGATGGTACTCTTGGGGCACATGGCATCTACAGTTCATGTCACGCCCCTCGCACGTCTTCACCTGCGCACTCCTCAATGGACCCTTGCTACTCAGTGGTCCCAAGCGACGGATCCTTGCTCACGACACATATCTGTGACATCATCTCTTCGTCAGTCTCTTCAATGGTGGTTGGTATCCTCAAATCTATCCAGAGGTCTTCTATTCCATCAACCTCCTCATCAACTAGTCATCACCACCGACGCCTCTCTTTATGCATGGGGAGCCCACTTGAACGAGTTCCAGACTCAGGGTCTTTGGACGGCCCAGGAAAAGAAGCATCAAATCAATTTCCTGGAACTCAGAGCGATGTTTTATGCTCTCAAGGCCTTCCAACATCTTCTCTTTCCTCAGGTTCTTCTGTTGTGCACAGACAATCAGGTTGCGATGTACTACATCAACAAACAGGGTGGGACGGGCTCTCGCCTTTTATGCCAAGAGGCCCAAAAGATCTGGAATTGGGCCATAGATCACCATCTCTTCCTGAAAGCTATCTACATTCAGGGAAAACAGAATTCTTTAGCGGACAAACTCAGCAGAATTCTCCAGCCTCACGAGTGGACACTCGATCCTATAACTCTGCAGTCTATCTTCACTCAATGGGGCACTCCTCAGATAGACCTCTTTGCAGCTCCTCACAATCACCAGCTGCCCCTCTTCTGCTCCAGACTTTACTCTCCTCACCGTCTGGCAGCGGATGCTTTTCTCCTAGACTGGTCGAATCTGTTCCTGTACGCCTTCCCTCCTCTGCCTCTAATGTTGAGAACATTATTCAAACTCAAGAGGGAACGAGCCACAATGATTCTGATTGCTCCGAGGTGGCCCAGGCAACATTGGTTCTCCCTTCTACTTCAACTCAGTTCCAGGGAACCTTTTCTTCTTCCTCTGTTTCCTTCTCTGCTTACGCAACAGCAGGAAACCCTTCTACATCCCAACCTCCAGTCTCTGCACCTGACAGCTTGGTATCTCTCGGGCTGACATCTCATGATACTCTTTTATCTCAGCCTGTTCGTTCCATTCTGAATGCCTCCAGGAAACCAACCACTCTGCAATGTTACCATCAGAAGTGGACGAGATTTTCCTCCTGGTGTCTTCTTCATCATCTGGATCCAACTTCTCTGGCAGTGGAGACATTGTTGGATTATTTGCTCTCTTTGTCTGACTCTGGCCTTAAGTCCTCTTCCATCAGAGTCCACCTCAGTGCCATTGCAGCTTTTCATGAGCCAGTCCATGGAAAACTTCTCTCAGCTCATCCCCTGGTATCCAGGTTCATGCGAGGGCTTTTCAATGTGAAACCACCTCTTAAAGCCCCTCCTGTTATCTGGGATCTCAATGTGGTTCTTTCCGCCTTAATGAAGCCTCCATTTGAACCTTTGGCTACATCTCCTTTCAAGTTTCTCACTTGGAAAGTGCTTTTCCTTATTGCTCTTACCTCTGCCAGGAGGGTCAGTGAGCTTCATGCACTTGTCGCAGATCCACCTTTTACGGTTTTTCACCATGACAAGGTGGTTTTGCGTACACATCCAAAGTTTCTCCCTAAGGTTGTCTCTGAATTCCATCTCAACCAATCCATTGTTCTCCCTGTTTTCTTTCCAAAACCTCATTCTCATTCTGGAGAACAAGCTTTACATACTTTGGATTGTAAAAGGGCTCTGGCTTACTATCTAGAGCGTACGAAACCCCACAGATCAGTTCCCCAACTTTTTCTGTCCTTTGATCCAAATAAATTGGGACGTCCCGTTTCTAAACGTACGTTGTCTAATTGGCTGGCAGCGTGCATTTCATTCTGTTATGCTCAGACCGGACTGACACTAGAAGGTTCTGTCACGGCCCATAGAGTCAGAGCAATGGCAGCTTCTGTAGCTTTCCTCCGTTCCACTCCTATTGAGGAAATCTGCAAGGCTGCTACTTGGTCCTCAGTTCACACTTTTACATCTCATTATTGTCTGGATGCTTTCTCCAGACGGGATGGTCACTTCGGCCAATCTGTTTTGCAAAATTTGTTTTCCTAATGGCCAACCTTCCCTCCATCCCTCTTTTTGTTAGCTTGGAGGTCACCCATCAGTCAAGAATATGCTGCCTGCTTGTCCTGGGATAAAGCACAGTTACTTACCGTAACAGGTGTTATCCAGGGACAGCAAGCAGATATTCTTGCGTCCCACCCACCTCCCCGGGTTGGCTTCTTAGCTGGCTTATACTAACTGAGGGACCGCGCGCCTCTGTCGGGCGGGAAGGCACTCGCGCGTGCGCGGTGCGGCCGAGCTAGAACTTTCTAAAGTTCTTAGAGTGCAATCACTCTAAAATTGTCCGTACCGGGGCTCCGTCGGTGCCGTCACCCCATCAGTCAAGAATATCTGCCTGCTGTCCCTGGATAACACCTGTTACGGTAAGTAACTGTGCTATATGGTCCCCTTTTACTAAACTGCAATAGAGGTTTTTAGCGCAGGGAGCCTATGAGCGTCGAGAGCAGCGCTGGGCATTCAGCGCAGCTCTATTGTGATTTAGTAAAAAGGGAGGGGGTGGGTATTTGTCTATTTTTGTATGGTTGTTACTGAGGTGACAGTGCATAGAGTCATCTGCCTTGACCTCTTTGAAAAAAACCCAGAATAGGAATAATAATTAACATTTTCTATGCATACAGTGTGCGTTGTGTTTTTTTTACATTTTATTGTTGGTAGATCATTTTGACTTGGTCATTTTAAAAGTAGCTCGCAAGCCCAAAAAGTGTGGGCACCCCTGCTATACGTCATCTAAGTCTTATTGGAAAAATTTAAGCAAAGACAAAAAAGGGTAGGCCAGAAAAAAACTTCATATACTTGTAAAACATGACAAAAATGATTAATCAAGATCTCATGGTTGTAAAACAGTCATTACTTTTGATACCTCAACCACAAGCTCAAGCTGAGCGTTGATGGCAGCTTTGATCTCAGTTCGAGGCCTGCTACCATCACAAATATTTTAACACTTAATTTATAGCTTATTTGAAAAATAGTCGGCTTCTTTTTATTCTCTAAGGTATGTTTCTTTATTTTTATTACTGTAGTCCATGATGCCACAAATGTTCCAAATGCAATCACAGAGTAATGGTAGGGCACGCCCATATACGACATTTGTAAGTGCCTTCCGCAGTTCTACATTTAGGACATTGCTTATCTGTAGGATACCCCATTTTCTTTGTTCTAGATATGTGGATTTATAGTTGAGGTACGTAGAAATTTATAATGAAGCTCACGGAGTTGGGCACTTTCTGCTAATCCCACAAACGCACTCTTTAAGCTGCTTTGCAGCTAGTCCACTTCTTGGCGCTAACTGGTCATTTTCAGTGGAGTTAGGGGCCGCTGAAAATGTCTGGATCGTTGTAAAGAAGCGATTTAACTGGTTGGCGGAGTGGCTAGCTTTTTGAGAACACTGTTGGCCTTCTTACTTTCCTGATTTACTGTATTCATGTTGCCATGGTTTTGTATCTTGTTATATTAAACAGTATATCAAATTAATGAATCAGATCAAATCTTGATGCCTTCAAGGCACATAAGGCTCTACTAAAGTTGTGAGGTAAGAAGGCTTCTTTTGGTAGGAAACGTGTGCTAAAACGAAACCTATAAGAGATGGGAAGCCATTACTGATTCCTTCCACCTAGCTGCCTGATCTCTTATTTGCATTTTGTCTTGAATAGATGTAAGCTCTATGGCGTAAGGACTGTTTCTTATATCTATGGGCCATGGAGCACTATTTTGTAGGGCAGGTCTCACATTGCTTCTCTGTTCTTTTCACAGACCCTGGACCTTCACTCCTGTCCCAAGCCCATTGTTTTTCTCTTACACACCTTCTTATCAGCCAAAGTGACTCGCATGGGCCTGCTGGTGTAAGCACAGCATATCGAACAGCTACGGGAAGACAAAGCACAGATGTTGAGCACCACCATCTGCACTGCACTGTGCAGAACTCACAACCGATCCAGATTTAACATCTAAGTATCGTCTTTTCTGGAAACTGAAGATCCTCAGACTGTCTGATTCTCTCCTCCCAATGCTCTATGCATGGAAGAAAAGGTCCAGACCTGAGAAGGCTGAGGGAACTTTTTAAGCCATGATTGTTTACCAAATGTGCCTTTCTATTTCAACAGGGTGGACGTCAGAGGAGGGAGTAAAGTGCCTGTGCCAGTAAGTGAGGGCTTTACTCACCTCCCACGCAAAATCTTAGATGAGCCATGCGGTTTCAAGGTTTCCACTTTTTATTTGGTGGTGCAAAGCCCTGAGCCTCTTGCACTTTACAAATGTCACCTGTCAGCCTTACCACAGCACTTAGTCATTTGATGTTCAGAAGAGCAGGAGCATTTTCCCCTTCAGACAACATGATACAGAAAATCCGCTTATAGTGGGGCAAATTAAGGCTCCTCTGTTAATGCAGCACGTCGGTGGCAGGTTCCAGGTCTGAAGCAAGTACAATGTAGTCGGCGTGCACAGCTTCACTAATGGGTCTGTTATAGTTTGTTCACATCTCTATTGACTGAGGTTTAAGATATTTAGTCACTGTCATTAGCCCCAGCAGTTCTTGATGTCTGATGCACATTTCTCATTTTTTGGATCCAGTCTCTGCTTTGAGTTGGTGGAGTTGAAGTTTCTTCTTTAAAGTTTGTGTCTCAAATACCATACAAGCAGACTCAACCCACAGGCACTTGGCCTGGCAGCAACTTTCAGAGTACAGTGCTGTATGGGATCTTTCAGCCTGTGCTAACAGGCCCTGTGACAGCCCTGCCCTTTCCTTTTGTAGATAACCCACGGAAGGCCTTATCACTCTGCTACATTCTGACAATTTCAACTAAACCTGGGCATCATGTGGTAATCAGTATTGCCTAGGTGGACATTGGAAACATTTCCTCCCTAGTGCCAGCTTTCATCACCATTTGTCTATTGCCAGGCATCCACAATCTCTCTTCTTGTTTCTGATTCTACCAGTCCACATTGAGCCAGTTGAAATCACCAAACAGCACCTCCCCTTTCACTCCAAGTTTTGGGATCTCTTCTGTCATCTCCTTGTTCAGCTTCTCCATTTGTGTCAGAGGTTATAGATAATCCCTGCATTTCGGCCATTTTCACACACAGTGCCATCCTCCACCTCTTTGGCCCTTTTGCATCCCATTTATGAGTATAGCAACAAGCATCAGGGCTTGCAAATCTTCAACCTTTTTCCTTGTATGATCTTTAATGCTCATTGCTTTCCATGTGTGAAGTGACTTGTTAAGATGGTTTTCCTTATTGATATTACCTTCCCTGCTGCTGCCATGTTCTTTGTTGGGCTTGACTTCCTGAATCCCCTCTATTTTAAATGCCTAGAAACCTGCTGTCTGAATTTCTTCCCAAGAATCCTTTTTTGGTCATAGAAAGCTGTTGCCCATCACTGCAGTACATCTTTTATTCTTTCATATATTGCCTTGTCCTCCTATGTATCTAAAACTTTCTTCTTTACACCAGGCTTCAAGCCATGTATCAAACTCCTCTGTTTTATGTAGTCTTTTCTCTTTCCATACGTAGAAATAACTTCAGAAAAAACTCCAGTCTGAATCAGACACTTGAGTCCCTCCCCAAGTTTCTGGAATACTGTCTGTGCTCCGAACTTGCTTTTGTTGGCCAGTCATTTGTCCCCAGGTGGATTACAATATCAGTATTAAAATCCTTACTCTCCTTTTTGACCACATTCAGTATTTGGTTGGTACTTCTAGTACTCGTAGCAGAAGATCTGGAAGGCATTTTACGTGGTTGAGACCCTTGAACTGCATTCCTAAGAGTCTCCTAGCATTAAGATGTCCTTTGGACTGCGTTCCATTCTTTGTCTCGGTACTTCTTTTCTGAGCATCATAATGCTCCAGTGCAGCAAAAGTTGGGACTTTGATCCTCTGTGACAGTGCTTGGTGGTATATTGGTTGGCAACGGCATAGTCCTGGATGCTCCTTTAATTGCATCCTGTTCCTTTTCAAGTCCTGTTCCTTTTCAAGCCTTAGGATTCAGGCTCAGCAACTATTGCATTGAATGAAAGTTTTGTCGATACTTTCGTGGAGACGCCAGGAAGTACTTCTTCACGGAGAGAGTGATCGAGCATTGGAACAAGCTTCCAGTGCAGGTGGTCGAGGCACGCAGCATCCTAGACTTCAAGAACAAATGGGATACCCATGTGGGATCCCTACGAGGTCATGCCAAGGGATAGGGTCACTAGGACTTGAATGAGCGGGTCAGTAGAGTGACAGTATAATTACAATTATACTTAAGGGGTCAGAAGACTTAAGAGGGTGGGTAAATAGTGTGGGCAGACTTGATGGGCTATATGGCCTTTATCTGCCATCATCTTTCTATGTTTCTATGTTTCTAATTAACAAGTATGAAAAGATGGATAGTGTTGAGGGATATCAAGAAGCAGGATCACCCAATAGAGGGTTTATTGAGGAGAAGTTGGGATAAGAATAGCTAGATTTTTTTGAGGGATATATACAGTGTATGTGTGTGTGTAGGGAAGGACTGGATTATAAGTACAACAGTAAAAATGTGCTCACAGGCTATCCTGTACCCTAAGCAAATCCTGTTCCAAATAGTGAAAAGCTAAACCAGTCCTGAGCAACAGAGAGCAGAAATGTTTAAATCTTAAGTTTTTCTCAAAAACATCCAGCTATTCTTACCCCAACACCCAGGACAAATCAGACTTACAAATGTCTTAACTAAAATTGCAGCTTGCTTTATCCTATGCCATCCCTTCAATCAGGACAAAAACCAAGGCCTGAAAGCAAAATGATCTCCAAAACAGCAAGAGAAGGCCAAGTTGCAAAGTAGAAGGGTTTTAAGGAGAACTGGGCTTGCTTTCCATTGCAATACAAAATATGTACTAGAATATACTATGAAAAGCACTTTCCCTTTGGAGAAGTGAGCAGTAAACACAAAAGGTGGGGGTTGAGTCTAGGATTTCCCTGGACATGTCCTCCGGATGGCTTTTCAAAACCCAGCACATAATCGCATTGGGAAGGGGCATATGTGGATGCAACGCGGTGACGTCATGCGCACGGTCCACGCATGCATAGATGCTGGCTGGAGGGCAGGAAAGAGGCGGAACTGGGGGCGTGGCCATGGGTCCAGATTTTTCCGAAGGTGGGCTGAAATCCAATGTCCTCCTTTCCTCCAAAATTTAATCTTTAAGGAAAAAGTGGAGAAACCCACCTTTTTATTTTGGCACTTAATTTTTAATTCTCTAGCAGTAACAGTTCCAGTGTGGGAACAAAAGCCTTTGAAGTAAACGTGTAGCTCTTCACCTTGTTCTTTGTTTCTATGAGTTTCCTGGTTGTCCTTGAGGCCCTGAGCCACCCACTCACCTTTGCAATTGGGAGCTAAGAGTGATGCCATGATCTAGCAGTTACTGGTGCATGCACGCACACTGCTAGGAGAGGGCATTGCTTCTGCCTCTTCAATCCAGTAGGGAGGCTGGTGAGTTTTTGCCTCCTTTCCTTTGCCTGATGCATAACAGTAAACTCTGGCATGGAACTGGTGGGTTTTTTTCCTGTCTCAACATATGTCTTAATGCCTTGGTAATTTGCATGCTATTAATTTAATGTAAAACTTTTTTTTTTTTTTTTTTGCAGCAGTATGCATATTACCATGCTCAAACTACATGTACTGTACTAATGCTGCCCCAAGGTGTGAATTTAGAGCAGATGCTCCTCAGATCTGTTCATGTTTTTCTCTTTTTTTAAGAAGAAAAAGTACAATGTACTGGTTTTCTTTGTTTAACTCATTCGTTACCAAAAATGCTGAAGTTCAGCAGCCAGGAGCTGCCTCCTTCAGTAGCACTGAGGTCCTAATGCTTGGGCTATGTTCAAAGCAATAATTATCCTTGGGCTAATCTGCTGAAGAAACTACACTTCCAGAGTTCTATTTTTCTACTTGGAAAGCTCAGTAGATGCTGGGATGATGCAGGCACACTCTCCGCTGACGTCTCCCATGGAATCCAGAGTGCCGGTGCGCATCTTTAGCAAAGTAAGCATGTGAGGGATTTCCCACGCACAGTGCAGCTTCTTTTGTGTGTTTGCACTGCAAATCAGTTGTGGACCTCCTCTTTCCTAACACTTTCTAATGTTCCACATTTAAAAAAACAAAACAAAAACCAATCCCCCAGCAGAAGACATTAACTGGCTTCCACAAACCAAAACTGCCTTAGCCAGCAAGCCCAGCTCTCTCAGAAACTGGAGGCCTGTTTGACTGCCACTGCCCATGGCTCCACCACAGTACTGAAATCTCCCTTTCCAAGGCATTGATGGGGGCAGTCAATCCTTGAGCCAGTGTGTCCTCCTGGATGCAGTTGGTCATGACAGTTCTTGGATCATTGGTC
Source organism: Geotrypetes seraphini (assembly GCF_902459505.1). Classification (NCBI taxonomy): domain Eukaryota; kingdom Metazoa; phylum Chordata; class Amphibia; order Gymnophiona; family Dermophiidae; genus Geotrypetes; species Geotrypetes seraphini. The sequence continues at coordinate 5,899,791 of NC_047087.1, read as the reverse complement.
CACTCCCACTCCACCTGCATAAGCGCTTAAAAGAGGCACACATCATGGCTGACCTGACTCTGCCCTCTCACACAGCATCCATGCAGGTCCCAGGGGCACCAGGAAAGGTGAGGGCCACAAATCAGCCTAGGTGTCTCCGCAATCCCTCCCCACTTACTGAGACCCTACCTCCAAAGATTAACCTTTCAATCTCCGTTTATTTAAAACATTTACAGCACAAAATATGCAAGTTATAATATATATACACATACATTAATAGACAAACAACCTAACTCATCAACACACTCAAATCAAAAAATAAAACCTTTATAATAACAATCTACATACCAGACATCATCAATAAAAAATAACAACCACAGCTTCCTCCCTTCATAAATTGCCAAAAGCTTCCTGGATAAAGGTAAACTTTCAAAGACTTAAGAAAAGAAAGAAACAAAGGAATCTGACAAATATCATCAGGAAGTGTATTCCACAACCGTGATCCATGCCTTGCCTATCTGCATCTTTCAAAACCCTGCTGCTCCTGCCCTGTCCCAGACACAACTACTCACCCCATGGGACCTTTTTTACATGGCAACTCTTCATCGTTCCTGTACATGCTACACCACTTCTCACCATCAGGATTCTCCTCCCAGGTCAGGATACAGCCATCTACTCTCTCACCAACACTCTGCGGGTCTAGCCATCTACTTACTACCCCACCTCCATCCCCGGGGACACTCCTATGGCCCACCAAGAACAACCTGAAGAGGATTGTTCCTATACCTGTCTTTAGCTTAAAACCTCCAGACTCCTAGAGCTAAGACCACTGTGGAACCAGTAAACAAAAAGGTTGTCCTTGCCAGGAGTGAGCAAGACATCCAATTTTAGGCACAAGAGCCCTGCCTGCCTGCCTTCCTCCTCTGGTACCTATTAAATCTTTCAGTGCTAGGCTGGCAGTGAGCAGCGAATCATACTGGTTTCTCACACCAGCCCTGAGCCTCCTTCCCTCTAATGCAACGTCCTGGTCCCATGTCCCGCTCTGGTTTCTCTGCCTTCTGCCCATATTGTAGGACAGTTAGGTCCTTCTGGGCCTTCCACTGACTCTTATCACTCAGCAGAATGGACAATTTCTCCACCCCAAACTTTGTAGTCTCTCCCTCACATGGGAATTGAATGGTGCCTTATTGACCATTTCCCAGTCTCTCAGAAAGTGAAACCTTTTCTCTTGGCAGTAGGGTGGTCCAGAAAACCTAAAGTTTGAAAAACTGTGCAAATCAGAAGTTTCCCCCATAAATTTGATTGTGTTTGATCAGAATATAATTTAAAAGCCCATCCTGGGGTTGCTCAAAGCCACTGATTACATTAAGCTCTGTTTTATTTAAGAAATTCATGTCCTAGCCAGATTTTTCCCCTCCTCGATCAAAGCTACCTCACCTCCCCCCATTTCTTTCTATCCTCTCAATAGGAACCCTAGATTCTCTGCCTGCTACTATGTCCGCCGCACATTTGTACCCAGCTTCCCGCTAGTGCCCGATGTTTTTCAATGTAATATGAAAATAAGTTAATTCTGTTCAATAACCTATGTACATTTTTCTCCTAACTATTTAGCTCCTTCTACTTCACTGACCACTTAATGTACTTATTTCAATTTTTACTTTGTAATTCGCTGCTTGTACAGCTTATCTTCATTGTGAACCGCCTAGAAGTTGCAAGATTATGGCGGTATAGAAAAATAAAGTTGTTGTTATTATTTTTCTTAAAATTTGCTGCTATTTTTCTTAATGGAGTAAATTTCTTGGTGTGATAGTTATAACTTTTATGTTTTCACACTCAGCAATGATATATTGATAAAAAGACATTTTATGGAAAAAATCTAGCAGTAATGGGGAGAGTGTGGTGCAGTGGTTAGAGCAGGGGTGTCCAATGTCGGTCCTCGAGGGCCGCAGTCCAGTCGGATTTTCAGGATTTCCCCAATGAATATACATGAGGTCTATTTGCATGCACTGCTTTCATTGTATGCTAATAGATCTCATGCATATTCATTGGGGAAATCCTGAAAACCCGACTGGATTGCGGCCCTCGAGGACCGACATTGGACACCCCTGAGGTTATGAGTTCAAATCCCTCGCTGCTCCTTGTGACCCTGGGCAAGTCACTTAATTCCCACTAGATAGTTTGAGCCCACCAGTACCTGAATGTAAAATGAAACTTCAAATATCTGCACTTTTATTGTGGAAAAGTACAGAAATTTCACCTACTTCATACTGAGGCCTTGCTGCAAAGAGTTGAACAGCATCGTAGGCTTTATCCTGGCACGTCATTGGTAGATGGCTACACCAAAGTGCACTCGATATTAGCAAAGTAGGTTAAATTTCTGTTCTTTTCCACAATAAAGTGTAGATATTGAAGGTTCACTTACTAAAATACTTATATTTTTCCATAAAATGTCTTTTTATCAATGTACCATTGCTGAGTATGAAAGCATAAAAGTTATAGCTATAATAATACCCCAAAATTTGCTCAATTAAGCAAAAATAGTAAAGTTTTATGAATCAAAGACTTTGAGTGACCCCAGGATGGGGTTTAAAACATTTTTTAAAATTATTTTCTGATCAAGCACAATCAGATTCAATTTGCACAGTTTTTCCAACTTTAGGGTTTTCTGGACAACCATACTTGACAGTCGGGAAACCCAGCACAAGGAAATCTTACCAGTCCAAAAGTATATTTTGTGCCCATTAATAAAATGCAATTAGCAAAACTCTCTTTGCCCTGTTTCCCTGTTATCCTAACTCCTTCACTTCACTGACTGCAGTCTTGAGACTATTTAGCTTAGACTCTTCTTTTTCCACCATTGCTGCATATCAAGGCCTGTCGCCATACAACCTTTGGTAATGATAACCTGCTTCATGAAAGCACTAAGCAATCTTTCATACACTCTCCTCCAAGGGCTCTGCCACCATCCTGGGACCTCAGCCTTGTTCTGGACATGATGAAAGAAATCTTCAAGCTATGGACCTTACCTAGCTGAACGATTTTCTGAACACATCCAAGGTTTCTCCTCAAAGTTGTCTCTGACTTCCACTATCTTCCTTCCTTCCTATTCTACCTCAAATCTGTCCACAAATCCTCCCAACTCTTCGTAATGTTTAACCTAATTCCAGGTTTCCACCCTCCAAAGAAACTTTGTCTACCAGTTGGAATGAAGAAATTTAGTTTGTACCTGATGATAATTTTTCTTTCCATTAGTCCCAACAGAGCAAGCCAGAGACTTGTAAATTGTGCCCATCTACCAGCAGGTAGAAATAGAAAGAATGCCAGAACTCTGCTGCTCCAGCCCCTTAAATGAGAGGACGCCAGAAAACAGTGCTCCCTGTTGGAACCCTTGAGAAAGCCTGTTTAGGCGAAACGGGTCCTGTCGGGCTTACAATTGTTGGGGCAAGCAGTTTATACTGCAATACAATTTTATAACCCCAGCTGCCAATATCGAGATGCCAAAGGAGGAGTCCATCTCCCCCCCCCCCCCGAGTCATAAGACTCAACCGATGATGCCTTGAAAAAGTGTGAACCAAGGACCAAGTCGCAGACCTACAAATCTCATCAATCAAAATAGCCTGCAATTATGCAAATGACATAGACTGTGCCCTGGTGGAATGGGCTTTCACAGACAGGCGGAGTCCTTTTAATAATCCTATACATGGAAGAAATAGCTTCCTTAAGCCACTGTGCAGTTGTAGCCTTTTGACATCTGTTCTCCTTTCCTATGACCTGTAAACAAGACAAATGGATGATCTGAGCACAGAAACTCATTGGTGACCTCACCTCACATCCAAATATTGCAAGACCTGAGTAATCCTCTCTGCAGAAAAATGGCAGGGAAATCAGCTAATTAAAATAAAAAAAACCTAAACAGTCTTGGACAAAAAGGATTGCAATGTCCTGATTGTAACCCTTGCCTCAGTGAAATGGATTCTGATATGACAGTGCCTGCAACTCCCAACACTCTTCTCCTGGCCAAAGTAACAGCCACCAGAAACACCGTCTTCAACTTAAGATCTTTCAGGGTAATGCGATCCAAAGGTCAATAGCACCCTCAGCAAGACCTGGAGCATGATATTTTAAGGTTGCAAGAATGACAAATGGACCTCCTAGGGGCCTCAGATGCTGTACCCTCTTCAAAAAGTAGACCATGTCCAGACTGCAGGTGAAGTCCTGTACATGTGCCTCCGAAGCATGCTAGGGCCACCACTTGGACCATCAAAGAACTGCAGGCCAAACTTTTTTCCCAAACTTTCTTGCAAAAACGAAGGGATGTGGAACATAGAGGCCACAGTTGGCGAAACTGGCCTACTAGAGCACCATGACTCAGAATCTCCACACCCTAACCTAAGACGTTGAAGTAATCCCTGGCCTGCAGAAGGGTAGTGATGAACTCTTCTAGATATCCCTTCTTCCTCAATTTTGTCCTTTCAAGAGCAAGGCCATAAGACCAAAGAAGGAGGGAGTCTCCATTAAGACCAGATGACCCTGCGAGAGAAGCCCTCTCTTCCCCTGCAGAGGCATCAGGTTAGCTATCGGTATGACCAAATCTGCATACCACGGATGTCTAGGCCAATCCATTGTCACCAAAATTACAGGTCCTTCATGGAAGGTAATGTAGCCAATAATTTTTCCAACTATCAGCCAAGGAGGGAGTACATAAAGAGCTCGTCTACCAGCCAGGGCTGCAGCAGGGCAGCCAGAGCCTCTGCTCAAAACTCCTGTCTTCTGCTGAAAACCCATGGAACCTTGGCATTGTTCCTTGTCCTCATCAGATCTATTGATGGCACCCCTCAGTGGTCCATGATCTGCTTAAAAGCATCCCAGGAGAGTTCCCACTCCCCCAGATCCAAAATGTTGCTAATGAGGAAATCTGCCTGAACATTGAGCTCCTCCAGTATGTTCGCCACTGAGAACAGATAGATAAGACTTCAACCGACCTAGAAGGGCCAGCTCCTGAACCTGCAAAGCACTCTTTGTGACTCCCTGCTTGTTGACATAACATCACCACTACCCCATTGTCCAAGAGCACTCAACCCATCCTGCTCCTGACCATTATCAGAAACATCTGCAGAGCATTGCAGATGGTTCTCAACTTCAACCAATCAATCATGCTAATTCCATGGATGTCTAAATATCCTGTACTATTCTACCAAGACAGTAGGCTCCCCAACCTGAAAGACCACAACCCATTCCAGGACTGCTACGGAAATGCCCTTGCTCAGATTGTCCACATGGAATCACCAGCGGGCACTGAATATGGCTTGTGCTGTCCATGAGTCTCCAAAAATAATCTTCCTTCAGAGGAAATCAGTGACTGAGTAACAAAATCTGAAGAGGCCTCATGTGGAACTGTGCCCACAAAACAACCTCCAGTGGATGCCATTGTCCCCAAGACCTGCATATAGTCTTACGCTTGGAGAGATAAAAGTTGCAGAAGACCAGACACCTGTGACTGAAATATCTGGCAATGCTCTTCTTTCTCGTGTTTGACTCCTAATTGTCCTTTTAAAGACTACCCAGTATTTAGAAGGAATCTTAATACCTGTTCCCCTTCCTATTGTTCTTCTCCCTTACATGTTCTCTTTTTCTTTACAGATTGTAGTTCCAGCCCTCCTTTCCCCCTTGTCTCTGTTCATTAATTTTTTTTGTTAGTTTATTAGTCCTTAAAAGCTAGTATTTGCCCTAGTGTTGTGTGTTTTTTTAAAAACTGTATTTTAGTCAGTAGATGGTTTTTAACATTTTTGTACACCACCTAGAAGGTTTGATTAGGCGGTATAAGAAATTTTAAATAAACTTGAAACTTGAAAGGTAAACATTCCCAACCTGCATATTTAAACCTACACCATAATATTTGAGGAACTGAGCAGGATTGAGCTGGCTCTCTTCCAAATTGATGACCCAGAACAAAGAACACCAACCACCCTGTCCATGGTCTGCATGCTTTCCTGCCATGACTGTGCCTGAATTAACCAGTCATCCAGGGATAGTGATGTACCCTGATCTCGTCCTTTGAAAGTAAGACTGCTTCCACCACAACCACACCACCATGATGCTTTAGAAGGAACGTGGAGCCGCGGTGAGACCAAAGACATGACCTGAAACTGAAAGTGCTTTCCCAGCACTGCAAAGCACAGGAAATTCTGATGAGGCAGCCAAATGAGAATATGCAGATATGCTTCCTTGAAATCTAATGAGATTAGAAACTATCTGGGCTGAACCAAGGCAATGACATACCACAAGGTCTCGGTGTGGAAGTCCCGAGAGCCCTGAGATTACCCTTCTTTGGGAACTCAAAATAGATGGAATAGTATCCTTGCCCCCTTTCTGCCAGTGATACTTGGTGTACTGCTCATAGGCAAAGGATAATGTTGAGAGTACTTTATACCACCTGTACCTTAGCAGTTGTTATGCATGGGAATTCTAAATAAAAATCCTCCAGGGGATGAGCAAACATCAATTTGTAACTTTTTCTGACCACCTCTAAAACCTTTTGGTCAGAGGTAATCTTAGCCATTCCTCCAGAAAGAGAGACAGCCATCCTCCTTTGTTAGCCTCAAAGGCGTAGAGCAGGAAGGCATCATTGCATCCTCTGGGGACAGTGGATGTGCAGGAAGCAGAGGCTGTGGAACATTGTACACTTGAATACTTGTCCCAAAAGGACTGCTGCTGCTGAAAATGAGGTCTCTGATACAATTTGGATTTACCCAGCCAGTAATGCCTCACCTCCCAAAACCTGGATCTAGACGGGGGAGACCTGAAGGAAGACTTTGGCTTATCCTCCAGCAAGCACTGACACTTATGCTTCCTTAGATCCTTCACAATTTTCTCCAAATCCTGTCCAAAAATAAGTTTGTGCTAAATGGCAACCAAGCAAGCCTAGACTTAAGGCCCACTGGCGCAGCCCCAGCCAGCGTCAAGATCTCTTTAGCAGATGCCCTGAGAAGATCATAAAGCGAATCAGACTCCAAAACAGGAGTGCTTGAATCAAAGCCTTCTGAACCCAACTGAGACAAGTTTGTACCACTTAGGAACCACAAACCATGGCCTGCAGACATAAAGAGGCCACCGCAAATGATGTCTTAAGGGAAACCTCCAAACGCCTATAAGGAACATCCTTGATGGCCGAATCACCCTCTACTGGCAAAATAATCTGTTATTGCTGTAACTAAGGAGTAAACCAAAAGCAATTTAAGCCACTCAAGATCCTCTGCTGGAAGTGGATAAAATTGTTATGGCCCAGGCCACAGCAGTTCCACCTTCAGAGTTTCCCCACTGAACAGAAATAAGCACCTTCATGGCCGCTTCAATATGGAAGGTTTTAGGAAACTGCTGAGTGCTTGACATCATGGGGTGTGAAGTTGCCTCTGAAGCTAGAGCCCTAGGAGAAAAAATATTAAGGACCTCCAATGCCTTCACTATAACCAAACAAGCAGACTGTCTTAGGGTAATTTCCTTACTCCGGAGGAAGCTCTCTCTCTTCTAGGATATCTGCTTGTGAGGGACATGACCCGCCTAACAGGGGAACATCAGATGTGTAATTCAAGCACATACACACCTCGTCCAGGCCGTTCTGGACCTCCACCTATCCCCCCCTGGAGGGGGATCAAGAAAGATTGAACAGGTAAAGGTCTTTTCATCAAAAAGGTGTGTTGCATCAGCAACGCTAAGTCTGGTAAAAAGGGCACATGCGAAACAGTCCCTAACACTCCATACCTCGAGCCCCTGATGTCAGGGGTAGCCCCCAATGGAGTAGCACCTTTCATAGGAGGGGACCCCACTGCTTTTTTGGTAGGAAAGGAGCTTGCTAGCACTTCAGAGATGGTGGCAGTCAGCTTGCATGCTGAAGGAGGCACCATGGAGCCCATCAAAACCTCCACAGACGTACCTGCCTCCTTCGCCAGGTCTGCTTGTGCTGAAACTGCAGCCAGATCAGAGCTGACAGAAGAGGTGTGGTTACACACACTGCAACCTCCCACTGTTACTCTCTAGCTTCTACACCAGGAGCAGCCATCAGAAATGAAGCAACAATAAAAATTAACAGTACTCGCAGTCCTCCACCCCCCACAAGGGCTGTCAGCAGAGCAGGCACAACACGATATGCCCCAGTATCCATACTTCTGGTTCTTCACTCATTTGCAGTCCAAGTGAGCCTTTGCTGCCTTTTTTTTTTTTCTTTTTAAACAAGAGGCAGAAAATTTAAGGCAGATGCAAGGCAAAGTGCTCCGCACCAAGGGGACTTGGCCCCACAAAGTTTACACTCCAGACCTCTGCTGAATTGATCCTGATGGACAGGCCAAGAGCCAAAGTCAATCCATAGCTGTATAGGACATAGGTTATGACCATTCACCTGCTAGATAAAGAGAATTCGGGAAGTAAAGCTGGTTCACAGGAGACTATATATATGGTAGAGCTTTGGCAATATCTCTAGTCTTATCTTCTGTTTGTGCATCGTGCATACCTATACAGGCTCAAGGCAACTTACAGAGAGTAGGTAGAAAGAAGAGCAGAACAGAGTCAAGGAGGTAGGGGGAAAAAGAAGAGAATTAAGGGAATGTGACTGACTAGCAGGGTGTACTGATAAAGTTCAGATATCAAAGAGAGAGGTTTCAGTTTCTGCTGGTAGATAGAAATAACCCACAAGTCTCTGGATTGATCTGTGGGGTGACCGAGAAACATTAATTTCTGCTGTGCCCAAGGGGAACAGCTACTGCCCAGCTCCACTGGCATTCCCAGCCTCTGAACTATTGACTCTTCCATTGACCATTTGAAGGATACATCAGACATGTAAAGCTATCATATGATGTTCTCTGCACACATTCGCTAAGCACTGCTGCATTGACCGTTCTACCTCAGCGGACATGACATTCAGACTGTCTGCTCCCAGGATCCTTTTTGCCTGCTAAAGGATATTCTAAGTAGCTGAGCTGTTGCCTTCACAACTAGTGACTCATCAAAAAGTGTGTCTGCATCTCCCCAGTAGTGGTGGTTCTCTGTAGCTATAAACAGCAGGGGAATGCAGTCACACTTTCCCATCCACCAACCCTCCATTCTTTTACAGCTAGGAACCTAACAGAACCATGTGCGGGAAGTCCCACATGGACCAGTAAGACAAAAGATTTATTTTGCTAGAAGAGGGCACTGCTACTCTGGATCCATCAGGAGACATTATTAGAAATGTCTACAGAAAACCTCTATTAAAGGTAAGAAACTTTGCTGTAGCCCCCGGCTCTACATCTCGGGCTGCAGCTATTGAATGGCTGGTCCCATATTAGCTGTGTTTTCTGTAGCACAAAGAAAGCCGGTAGCTTGACAAAATCTGTATCTTTGTAATCTAAGTTATAATAAAAATACTTTTCTTATGGGTTTAGTATTTATTTAATTGCAAACAGTCTTCAGTGCATATGTTGGAGAACATGATTAGTTGCCTGGTGGGAGAGGGGGTGAGCTCTCATCCCCTTGTATATTTGACAAGCTGCAATGGGGGGTTGTTAGTTATAATGCCCCTGAACCAGCAGCTGACTTTATCCAGGAGTCTGCACTTGTTTCTCACCTTGCATCCTCCAACTCAGATCGGAGTACTGTCTGTCCCCCCTTACGTCCTCTTCTGGTCCAGCAGGGGCCACAGTATCCATTCTTCTCATTGCATCCTCAGAGCTAGCACTAGAGATGCCAAGGGCAAGAAAATGAGATTCACCACCACAGCGAATGAGACTGATGTCCAGTAAGTAAGGTTATCTAGTGGGGTATAAATTTGGAAAGATCTTCATATTTTGCTTTCTAAATGCAGCCAAGGCTCTAGGGCAGGAGTAGGTAATTCCAGTCCTCGAGAGCCACAGGTAGGTCAGGTTTTCAGAATATCCACAGTAAATATGCATGAGATAGATTTGCATCTCAAGGAGGCAGTTCATGCAAGTCCCTCTCATCCATATTCATTGTGGATATCCTGAAAACCTGACCTGCCTGTGACTCTCAACAGGAATTGCCTACCCCTGCTCTAGGGCAATAGTTTGGGAACCTTTGAATAGAGTGTATCTCCTTTCTCCAGCTCTCTTCTTCCCTGCCCCCCCCCTTCCATGGTCCAGCTTTGCTCCTTCTTACCTCCCTCCATGGTACCAGTGTGTAGGGATGGAACACAGCGAACACACACACAGGATACGAGTCAGGAAGGAAACATTTCCAGTGGCTAGCTCCGAGCCCCTTTTATTATGCTTCTATGCTAATGACAGCATAGTAACTCCTTCGATTACATGTCTAATGATTGGTGGATACAAAGTCACATGCATTTTACATTGTGTCATCCTCAACTCTGCACGTAGGCAATGCCTGATTAACACGTAGACAAAACCTGAGTCTCTGCACGTATCCAAGGCCTGTCAGCTGATGTCCTTTCCAAATAAGGACTAGTTAAATTAAGATAAGGGTTAATTTGTGACAGATAAGGGGGAGAGAGGGAATGATTCAGCATTCTTTCACAGGGGCTATGAAATCAGTGTGCTGATCTTGCCCTGTTTCAGAATGGCGTTCCTACACCAGTGGTCCAAGTTCCCTCCCCTCTCCACCTCTGGGTCTAATATCCCTCTCAGTGCCTCTGTCCTACCTTCAAACTTGTGTTTAGCATTTGAGGTCACTAGCAGTGTCAGTGCTTCACATAGATGTGCAGCGAGCCCCAGTGTCTCCCCTCTGCTGCATTCCACCACCTCTAATGCAATTTCCTGTTTGCAGCAGAGGGAATACTCCACAACTGGTTGCAGGTAACGTGAATTGCTGCTGCTGTCACCGCCACCACCCAATGATCTCAAGTGTTAAGGTAGACTTTAGTTATATCTGTTAATTTCCTTTCATTAGACTACTAAAAGGTATGACTAAATTTTATCTTCCTTAGTCCGGATTGTACTAACCTTTACAAACAGAATGTACCCAAGCAGACCTACTGGATGAGGTAAGACAAAGCTCAATCAGACTCTGTCCATCAGCTGTAATCTATTATGCTTCTCCAATGAATGGAGCAATGATGCTGCTGCCTGATGGATGTCCTCTGGAGAAACCGCCCATGAGATCATTAGTGCCCAAGCCAAGAGACCTCTCAACCCAGCCAATACTGTCCTGTTTTTATATATATATATATATATATTTTTTAAAGGGCAATGTCAACAGTGATTCGAACAAGAGGTCATGGACTAAAACTTAGGGGAGGCAGACTCAGGACTAATATCCGGAAGTTCTGCTTCACACAGCGATTGGTGGACGCCTGGAATGCTCTCCCGGAGGAGGTTGTGATAGAGACCACCATTCTGGGATTCAAGGGCAAGTTGGATGCACATCTTCTTGCAAATCACATTGAGGGACACAGGTGAACAAGGTGTCCATTAGAGAACACCTAGCTTGGCCTCCGCGTGTGTGGGTCGCCGGACTAGATGGACCTAGGGTCTGATCCGGTGAAAGCATTTCTTATTTATCTTATGTTAATGAAGGGTTTGGTTATTGCCTGCCCTTCCTAAGGCCACAGAAAAGAACAAAAAGATCTGAAAGGCAAAATTCATTCGTCTCCCATAAGAACCATAGCCAAACTATGTACAGTCCACCTTGAGAACCTTCAGAAGTAGCATCTGAAGGAGGGACAGTGACAAAGCAGAAGGAAACCAAATTATCCAAAAAGGAGATACTGGTTCTGACAGGACATAGTTTTCAAAGAAGAGTCCTTAATTTAAGCCAATTTAAAGAGGACCAGAGAAAAGACTGTACCCCAAGCTCAAATCCAAAAGGAAAAAGATGGGCGCACGGGCGGGTGGAGGACTAGAAAAGAGTGATCCCCTTCAAGAGCCAAGCATTGCTTACATCAAGTTCAAGTTCAAGTTCAGGTTTATTTTGATTAATCGCCTATATAAAACTTTCTAGGCGATGTACAATAAAATACAAGTTATAAAAACATATTATCATATTAGTAATATAAGACATCCAAAACATCAACATAAACAATTGTTAATTAAATTAAATAAAATGAAGAGAATTTCTCTTTACCTAACACTTAACAAGACATAACAAGGGGAGGGAGGGAAAGGATTACAATGTTTCTCTTAATAAAGGAAAGAACATAAGGAAGGGAAAGACAATATAAAAGAGGGAGAAAAGGAAGGAAGTTAAACATTAAAAATATCATTAAATAAAAAAGGAAGGAAATTAATCATTAAAAGCATCATTAAATAAAAAAGTTTTCAACAGTTTTTTAAAAGAAATAAGATCTTTTTCCTTTCTGATAAAAAGAGGCAGGGTGTTCCAGAGTTGGGGAGCTAGTACAGAGAACATATCATTTCTCCTTGTTCCAACAATTTTTAGCGAAGGGACCGATAATAAGTCTTGCTGGGAAGATCGAAGGAGGCGAGTTGTACAATAAGGGGTTATCATTCTAGATATGAATAATGGCGTATTAAACAATAGTACCTTGAAAACTAAGAAAGCTATTTTAAATGTTATCCGGTGATTAATGGGTAGCCAGTGCGACTTGATAAGAAGAGGAGTAACATGATCGTATTTTTTTCCTTTGTGTATAAGTTTTATGGCAGTATTTTGGATTATTTGAAGTCTTTTCTTTTCTTTTTGAGATATGTTATACAATAAAGAATTACAATAGTCTAATTTTGAAATTATCATAGAGTGGATCAGAATATTAATAGATTTTGGTTCTAGAAAAGATGAAATTGATCGTATTAGGCGTAGTTTATAGAAACAGGATTTTACCGTTTGACTTATGTGATCGTGGAAAGATAGATTCGTGTCAATGATTACACCTAGAATTTTTATAGATGATACAGATTCTATTGGATTATTTTCAAGCATAAATGATGATTTAGATGTGATGTCATTTTTCCATGTAAATAACATAGTTTGTGTTTTTTTAATGTTTAATGAAAGTTTATTGTTGTAGAGCCAGTTTTTTATTATATCAAGTTTAGTATTAATTTCTGTAATTTCATTATCGTTCTCTGGGTCAATTGGGTGAAGGAGTTGAATGTCGTCAGCATAGGAGAATGAAGTAAAGCCCAGTGATTGACAGATAGTAAGTAGAGGTGAGAGAAAGATATTGAATAAAAGAGGAGACAGAATAGAACCCTGAGGTATCCCAAAAGGCAAGGTGTAAGAAGTAGAATGATCTTCTTTCATTATAACAGTTGAGAGTCGATTAGAGAGAAAAGATTTAAACCAGTCCAGTACCTGCCCTCCGACACCTATAGATTCCAGACGATGGATTAGAATAGCGTGATCTATAGTATCAAAAGCCGCTGAGAGATCCAGGGAAAAAAGTGCAACCGATTTATGGTGATCTAGATAGTAATGAATAGTATTGACAAGGCCTAGCAGTGAGTATTCTGTGTTATGGTGTTTCCGAAAGCCAGTCTGGTTAGGATGTAATACGTTTGATGTCTCAACAAAATCCGATAATTGTTCAAAAACTAGTTTTTCCGTGACTTTAGCTAAAAATGGCAAATTTGAAATTGGGCGATAGTTGGCTGCGTCATTACGGTCAGCATTATATTTCTTCAGAATTGGAGTAACAATAGCTTTTTTCCAATTAAGAGGAACTGTAGATGAAAGAAGACTATTTTTAATAAGCGAGAGTATGGAAGGACCAAAACAACAGATAAATTTTTTTAAATAAAATGGGGAGATTAGTTCTGTTCGAGAGTTTTTTAATCTAATTCTTTGAAAGACCCCTTCTAATTCTTTTAAAGATGGAATTTTGAAGTTTAAACATTTAGATGTTGGTAAAGAAAGATCATTGTTTTTGTCTAAGGGGTCGTTAGTTTTATTTGTTATAAAAGTATTTCGTATTTGAATGATTTTATTACAGAAGTAATCAGCTAGATCTTGGGCTTTAAGTGAGGTGAGATAGAAGATAAGGATCTTGCTACAGAAACTGGAGAGAGCCAGCAGCCAAATCTTGAGAGAATCGGGAGCCTGCCCCTTTCAAGGGGAGATGAGCACTGAATACACCCGTCCTTAAAGGCTTTCCAAACTCAGACCTAGACCCAAGAATAAAAACAGACCTGCATGCTTTAATGAGGGTGACAAAAACTGGACAACAACCCTTTCTTTGCTAAGCACCACCTTTCAAGGGCCCTACTGAAAGCCAGAAGGCATCCAGATACTCCAGACACTGGACCATGTCAAAGCTATCTAGGACCTCTAGCGGAGGAAGCGGATCACCTACTAGCAGATGAACCAGTGTCACATACCATGACCTATGATGTGTATCCAGCACTACCAGAAGCAATAGAAAGGGATATACAATCCTGCAGAAGACTTGACCTAACAAGGGAAGAGAGGGAACCAGAGCTTCTAGCCACTTATTCTAGCCCCTGCCATCTGCCAACTAAACAATCTGCCAACTAAAACAGTGCCCTGCTTTGTCATCACCACTTGAGGCGAAGAGATTGACAATCACCTTTTTCCACTAGTCCATAAGGAGCTGAAGACTACCTGACCCAGCTCTTATTCCCCTGGATTCAGGGAGCAGCTCTAGCTGGAGAGCCAGCATGTTCTTGATCAGTCTCACTGTTGTGATGACAGATATGCCACATGAATCTGTAACTTGGAGATTTTGTACAAGTAAACCTGAACATCTTTTAAACATCTGTCAAAAACCATGGTCCAATTCTATGGAAGTATATAGTGAAATTCTGTTCTGTTTGTTTATTGTCAACTTATTTCTTCTCAATTTTCTGTCTTGGTCTTCCTCCTCTTGGGGGCTTGCTATATGCTATTGAGATATTTTTTCTTTCATTTATAAAATTTCATTTATAATAGCTTGTATCTTTATCTTTTTTTCTGTGCAAATGCATTTTGTAATATATAAATTGCATAAACAAAATATAAAATAAACATGGTCCACCTCTGATGGCATTGGCATCTGAGGCAGATCTTCATGCTTGTTCATCACTTCTAGCTTAGAATGTTGCTACTGTTTGGGTTTCTGCCAAGGACTTGTGATTGGCCACTACTGGAAGCTGGATACTGGACTAAATTGACCATAACTTTGACTCAGTATGGTTATTCTTATATTCTACAAGGTTAATCTTTTCACCAAGTTTCTCCCCTACCCTACCCTACTCTCGCTTACTGGTCAACTATTCCACATTGACCTTAAATGGATCCCCTTGAGTGGTATGGACCATCATCTGAGAAAGGGTAACACAATTTGTTTTTGTGTAAAATTCCTAGTCCATCACTTCCAGCGTTCCATGGAGCATCCTAGAAATGGAAGAAAAATTAATATTCAGACTGCAACAATACAGCAAAAATATGTCCTACTATAAACATTGCTGGATTTCCAGTTAACTATACAAATGACTATTAAATGCCCAATTCAGCTTCCTTCTAAATGTTTGGCTGACATATAAAGGCTAAAAAGCACTTCTCTATTTTGACAAATGTTGAAGACGTTGCATGAAAAGACTCTTCATCCAACTGACGTGCTTCCATGGCCCTGTCTAATTTCTATCAGTTTGCATTAGGTTTACTTTATGAACATGTTTGCAGATAAAAGTGTTATAATAGGTTCCATAGAAGGCAAACTCTACCTTATTATGGTTTGGCCCAGAAATTGGTAATTTGCCAATTCTAGTGATATTTTACATATAGAATCATCTGCTAGAGGATTGGATATTGTTTTGGATTCTTCTCTCTCTTTTCAATGCCAGGTAAATAATTTTACCAAAAAATGTTTCTTTAGTCTTCGCATGCTGAGAAAAGTTTGTCATCTGTTCCATCAAGATCATTTTGCAGTATTAGTTTGAAACCATTATCTTGGCACAGCTGGATGACTGTAATTCAATTTATGTGGGATTAAGCAAAGGAAATGAGAAATGGCTACAATTGATTCAAAATGCTGCAGCAAGACTGATTTTTGGAAAGACAAAATTTTGATCACGTTGTAGGAATACCACACAGGAAACATACACCCGCAGTCTTAAAGTCGGGAAGGAGGCGCTCCCTAATGGATGGTCTCTCACCCTTTTATTGAGAATCTCAGCTCCATTAATTATTTAGCTAATGCTCTACAAGGTTATAATTTCATAATGCATTTACAATGAGGATTAGACCAAGGTAATTAATTGTTTACATATTTCATGTGATTCTCAAAGTTACAAATGTAGGGATGGAGATCTGATAAGTTCTGATCCAGGGCATCAGAACACAGGCAAGGTCAGCACACAGGCAGTTCTGAACCAGGCCAGGTCGGCACACTGATCTAGGCCCTGTGTATGGATCTAGGCCTGTGAGGCGCTGTGTAGAAGTATGAATCCTTTCTCTTTCCCTCTTGACAAAACAAGGAAAAAGGTTTGCACTGACCTGGCCTGGTTCAGAGCTGCCTGTGTGCTGACCTTGCCTGTGTTCTGATGCCCTGGATCAGAACTTATCAGATCTCCATCCCTACATCACGTGTTACCTCTGTCGAGGAAATTACATTGGCTTCTGTTCAATTGAGTTCAATTTAAATGTGCCTGTATCGTCTTTACAATTTTACATGGACTATTTGTTCCTTTGATGTCTTTATCTCTAAACATCATGAGATTTTCGGGCATGAGAACAATTCATATATACAAGCTTTTTTCCATCATTATGAGGAATCAAGTCCATTACACAAGTCCATTTCACACTCCTTTCCATACTTACTAACTGCAATATGGAATGGACTACCTCCTGAAATTAGATCGTATTTATCTCTTCAGATCTTTCGTAAAACCTTAAAAACCACTGTTTCATCGCTTTTTAGGCTATAGCTCCAGTGAATGTTAATGGATCTTTCTTTGTGATCTAATTATGTAAACCGAATCGAGCTCCTATTTTTAGGAGATCATTCGGAACGTAAGAATTAGATTAGATCAGGGGTGTCCAACCTTTTGGCTTCCCTGGGCCGCATTGGCTGAAAAAAATGTTTCTGGGACCGCACAAATGCGCAAACGCTGCAGCAAGACAGAGAAGGGAGCCAGTAAGACAGTAAACACTCAGGGGTAGCAGAGGAAAACACTGCATCGCCCTCGACCAGGGCTGCACAAAATACTTCACTGGGTCGCATGCGGCCCTCGGGCCACAGGTTGGACACCCTGGATTAGATCTTGAAATCTCCCATAGCCTCTCATAGTGCTCTTGAGTTAATCAGATGACACGCTCACATAAGTAAACTCAAAGTCAAAATCCATGTCTTGTGATCACACTGTTCCAATGCAATAGGTTCCTTTCTTCGTGTAGTGAGATTTCTCAGGCCTCTGGTCGAGGAGGATGGGATGAAGCAAAGTCAATATTTTTTCCTCTATCTGGTGCCATTCCACCAGTACCTCCAGTACTTATGGCAGACAGTTCATCATGTGCTTTAGGAAACAATTTGCACTCAGGGAACCTTCCCTTTTGACAAAACCTGTTCTGAAAATTAGAAAGAGTAAGGAAGTCAAAAGATATTAAAGTAAAACTGAATTCAATTGCTTTTTGTGAGCAAGGCACCTAACTATCATGATGCCTGAAAAGCTTATACAGTACTGTTCTTGTGAAATTCTTACATTGATCTAATAAGGTATTTCACTACCTGTCAAGAACTTGACAACAAGTCAAATCATCACAAAAACAGAGAGAGGAAAAAAAACTTTAGTAAACTAACCTCATAGAACAAATTAAGAATAAAATGAATGGTAAAATGTACTATATTCATACCTGTTAATTTCCTTTCCTTTAATCCTACTTGGCCAGTCCACATCAATGGATTGTGTTCCTTCCTGGGCAGCAGATAGAGGTAGACAAAATTAACTTTTCTAGTGACATCTGGTATAAAATCTAGTGTCTGCTGGAATCCTTCAGCATTGCTTTCCCCAACCAGTATAGTATCCAGACTACAAACCTTTTCACATAGGGATAACTCCTACAGAACATTATAATTAATGACTATAATTTCCTGATTCAAGCAAAATGAAAATCTAAATAATCCCTAATATAGCAGTCTTTCAGGGTGGGTCCTAGGCTGGTCTAGTAGGACACAAGGAAAGGAAATTAACAGGTATGAATAACATTTCATCTTCCTTATTGTCCTATTAAACTGGCTGCACCAAAGGAATATATTGTGTATTTTTTATTTAAAGCTTTAAACCCGCTACTAATGATTGGGAAGTCAATTCAGAGCAGTTACATGAGTAATGGTGTTATAGAACAGAATTAGAATGTTTCTCAGCCCTCGACCCGTGCCCATCCAACCTTCTCAATGTCCAAGACTCGTACATAAGATCGATCCTCTAATCAACTCCTCTCTGATGACTGGGAAAATGCCCATCAACTGGAAAACCGCCATCATCAGACCTATCCTAAAGAAACATCGGAACGAATGATGTGAGCCGGAGGAACTTCAGCATGGCCACACTGACTGACCAGTTCAGGGCCCTGGGACGAAAGCTGAAGAGGAGTACCCGGAGGATAGCATTCTCAGAGATCCTGCCTGTACCGAGAGCAGATGCAAAGAGGCAGGCAGACCTCCAGGCTGTGAATGCATGGTTGAGGAGATGGTGCCAGGAGGAGGGCTTCCACTTTGTGAGGAACTGGACGTCCTTCTGGGGAAAGAGCAAGCTCTACCGGCGAGACGGCCTGCACCTGAGCACAGCGGGAACTAGACTACTGGCAGCAAATGTGAGGAAGGAGATCGAGAGGGCTTTAAACTGAGGAGAGGGGGAAAGCCGACAGCTGATCTGATGTTGACGCTTCGGACAACAGTATCCAGAACAGATGCTGAACGGGCTGACTGCAAGGAGGAAGTAGAGAGACCGGTGAATCTTATGATCAGACAGCGAGGGAAACACCAGGTAAAGGGAGCTTGCTGGGAAGAGACTAAGGGGCATAGAGACACAGGGGGACTGGGTGGCACGAGGGCGAAAACTGAGGGCAATATAGGGGTGGCACAAGGCGAGGGGGATCAAACAGAGCCTCAAGGGATGATAGCCCAGGAGGAGACCGGTAGGGCTAGAAAACCCAGAGGAGAAGCTGGGGAGAGGGGTGGCGGAAATGTGGGGAAACCGAAAGCTGCGAGAGTAAAGGCTAAGGGCAAAGCAGAAGCACAGGAAACAGGAGAACTGCCCGAAATTCAAGGGGAGGCGGCCCAGGTAAATACGGAGGTGGAGGAAAAACGACGGGACCTGCGGTGCTTATACGCCAATGCAAGAAGCCTCATGGCCAAGATGGGTGAACTAGAGGTCGTAGCCAAGGGGGAGGAACTGGATATAATTGGAATTACAGAAACATGGTGGACAGAGGAGAATCAATGGGATGTGGCGCTGCCAGGGTACAAGCTCTACAGGAGGGACAGGACCCACAAGAAGGGGGGAGGCATAGCACTATATATAAAGGACTCTATCTACTCGGTCGGGATGGATATGGCAAAGAAGGCAGAGGGGCTGGAATCGCTATGGGTCAAATTGCCGGGAAACAAGGGTACAGGCATAAAACTGGGGTTGTACTATCGCCCACCTGGTACGCCGGAGGAAATCGGACACGACTTGGAAGCTGAACTGAGACAAGAATGCAGGACTGGAAGTGTAACAGTGATGGGGGACTTCAACTACCCGGGGATTGACTGGAGTACGGGTCACTCCAACTGCACTAAGGAAACAGGATTTGTAGAAGCTGTGAGGGACTGCTTCATGGAGCAACTAGTCAAGGAACCGACGCGAGGGAGTGCTACTCTTGATCTCATCTTAAACGGATTAGGGGGGCCTGCAAGAGGGGTAGAAGTGGGAGGACCACTAGGCAACAGTGACCACAACGCGATCCGATTCACATTAGAAAGGGGGACACCCACAGTAAAGAGGACCGCAACAACTGCGCTCAACTTCAGGAAAGGGAACTATGCTGCTATGAGGGAAATGGTGGGGAAGAAGCTCAAAAACGTCCTTAAGATGGAGACTGTAGGAAGCGCCTGGACCCTATTCAGGGACACCCTGCAGGAAGCACAAAAAATGTACGTCCCAAGTTTCAGGAAAGGCGGCAAGAACAAGCGGTCAAAGGACCCGGTTTGGATCTCAACAGAAGTAAAGAGGGCAATAAACGACAAGAAAGTGTCCTTCCGGAGATGGAAAAAGGACCCAACGGAGGAAAATCACCAGGCGCACAGGAAATGCCAAAAGGAATGCCACCGAGAGGTTAGAAAAGCAAAAGGGAAATATGAAGAGGGGCTGGCCAGGGAGGCGAAAAACTTCAAGGCATTCTTCAGTTACGTAAAGGGGAAGCGACCAGCGAGAGAGGAGGTGGGGCCTTTGGACGATGGGGATAGGAAGGGAGTGATCAAGGAGGATAAAGAGGTAGCTGAGAGGTTGAACACGTTCTTCTCGTCGGTTTTCACGAGAGAAGACACATCTAATATACCGGACTCAGAGGAGCTCATGAGTGGGGAACAGGCTGAAAAATTAGAACACATAGAGGTAAGTAAGGAGGATGTCCTCAAGCAGATAGACAGGTTAAAATGCGGCAAATCGCCGGGCCCGGACGGGATCCATCCAAGGGTTCTGAAAGAACTAAGACAAGAAATAGCGGGCACAATCCAGCATGTTTGCAACCTATCCTTGAAAACTGGAGAGGTACCGGAGGACTGGAAATTGGCGAATGTCACACCTATCTTCAAGAAGGGATCGAGGGGAGACCCCGGAAACTACAGGCCGGTGAGCCTGACTTCAATTATAGGGAAGATGGTGGAAGCTATGATCAAGGATGGTATTTGCGAGCATATCGAGAGATATGGCCTACTGAGAACAAGCCAGCATGGATTCTGTAAGGGAAGGTCATGCTTAACGAACCTTCTGTACTTCTTTGAGGGAATAAGCAGTCGGGTGGACAATGGGGAACCTATAGACATCATTTACCTTGATTTTCAAAAGGCTTTCGACAAGGTGCCACATGAAAGGCTGCTTAGGAAACTGTGGAACCACGGGGTGGGAGGGGATGTGCACAGATGGATCGAGCACTGGTTGTCGGGTAGACTGCAGAGGGTCGGAGTAAAGGGACAATACTCTGACTGGCGGGGAGTCACAAGCGGTGTGCCACAGGGATCGGTGCTGGGGCCGTTACTCTTCAACATATTTATCAATGACCTGGAAAAAGAGGCAAAGTGCGAGGTTATAAAATTTGCAGATGATACCAAACTGTGCGGCAGAGTTAGGTCTAGGGAGGAGTGTGAGGACCTGCAAAGGGACCTGGACAAGCTGGAAGACTGGGCAAACAAATGGCAAATGCGCTTTAACGTGGAAAAATGCAAGGTCATGCATATAGGTAAAAAGAACCCGTTGTTCAAATACAAATTGGGGGGGGCATTATTGGGAGAAAGCAGTCTTGAGAGAGACTTGGGTGTGCTGGTAGATGCATCACTGAAGCCTTCTGCTCAGTGCGCAGCAGCCTCGAAAAAAGCCAACAGGATGCTGGGCATCATAAAGAGGGGCATAACAACCAGGACGCGGGAAGTCATCATGCCATTGTATAGAGCTATGGTGCGTCCACATCTGGAATACTGCGTTCAATATTGGTCGCCGTACCTCAAGAAGGACATGGCAGTGCTTGAGAGAGTCCAAAGGAGAGCAACGAAACTGGTAAGAGGGCTGGAACACTGCCCATACGCCGAGAGGCTGGATAGGCTGGGGCTCTTCTCTCTGGAAAAAAGGATGCTCAGGGGAGATATGATAGAGACCTTCAAGATCATGAGGGGCATAGAGAGGGTGGATAGGGACAGATTCTTCAGACTGAAGGGGACAACAAGTACGAGGGGGCATTCGGAGAAACTGAAGGGAGATAGGTTCAAAACAAATGCAAGGAAGTTTTTTTTCACCCAAAGGGTCGTGGACACTTGGAATGCGCTACCGGAGGAAGTGATCAGGCAGAGTACGGTACAGGGATTCAAACAGGGATTGGACGGATTCCTGAGGGATAAAGGGATCGTGGGATACTGAGAGAGGTGCTGGGATGTAACACAGGTATAGAAAGCTAACCAGGTAATAAGTATAGAAACCCAACCAGGTAGTGCATGTGCAAGACCGGAGGGTTAGGACTTCGATGGGAAGATAGGACTCAATGGGAAACCAAGGTGGCAAGGGGGCCCCTTCTGGTGTCTCAGACAGGCCGTGACCTGTTCGGGCCGCCGCGGGAGCGGACTGCTGGGCAAGATGGACCTGTGGTCTGACCCAGCGGAGGCACTGCTTATGTTCTTATGTTCTAAACCTATGCTGGACCCAAACTATCCAAACAACTACAGACCAGTTTCCAACCTTCCATTAATCTTAAAAATAGTGGAAAAAATAGTATTAATTAATATAAGAACATAAGAATTGCCACTGCTGAGTCAGACCAGTGGTCCATCATGCCCAGCAGTCTGCTCACATGGCGGCCCTCTGGTCTAAGACCAGCATCCTAACTGAGACTAGCCCTACCAGCGCACGTTCTTGTTCAACAGAAACTTGTCTAACTTTGTCTTGAATCCTTGGAGGGTGTTTTCCCCTATAACAGCCTTTGGAAGAGCGTTCCAGTTTTCTACCACTCTCTGGGTGAAGAAGAACTTCCTTACGTTTGTACAGAATCTATCCCCTTTCAACTTTAAAGAGTGCCCTCTTATTCTCCCTACCTTGGAGAGGGTGAACAACCTGTCCTTATCTACTAAGTCTATCCCCTTCAGTACCTTGAATGTTTCGATCATGTCCCCTCTCAATCTCCTCTGTTCGAGAGAGAAGAGGCCCAGTTTCTCTAATCTTTCGCTGTACGGCAGCTCCTCCAGCCCCTTAATCATCTTAGTCGCTCTTCTCTGGACCCTTTCGAGTAGTACCGTGTCCTCCTTCAGGTACGGCGACCAGTGCTGGACGCAGTACTCCAGGTGAGGGCGAACCATGGCCCGGTACAGCGGCATGATAATCTTCTCTGATCTGTTCGTGATCCCCTTCTTTATCAATCCTAGCATTCTGTTTGCCCTTTATGCTGCCGCTGCACATTGTGTGGACAGCTTCATCGACTTGTCAATCAGAACTCCCAAGTCCCTTTCCTGGGAGGTCTCTCCAAGTACCGCCCCGGACATCTTGTATTCGTGCATGAGATTTTTGTTACCGACATGCATCACTTTACACTTATCCACGTTGAACCTCATCTGCCATGTCGATGCCCATTCCTCGAGCTTGATTATGTCACGTTGCAGATCTTCTCAAACCACTGGTGACGCTCTTCCAGTCTGAGTATTATCCATTTACCCCCACTCTCTGTTTCCTATGCTTCAGCCAGTTTTTAATCCATGTGAATATTTCACCCTCAGTTCCATGGCTTGCAATTTTCCGAAGTAGTCGTTAATGCGGAACCTTGTCGAACGCCTTCTGAAAATCCAGATATACCATGTCGACCGGATCGCCCTTGTCTATCTGTCTTACTCCCTTAAAAAAGTGCAGCAAGTTCGTCAAACACGATCTGCCTTTGCTAAAATCATGCTGACTGGTCCTCATCAACCCGTTTCCGTCAAGGTGATCAATGATGCTGTCCTTTATCAGTGACTCTACCAGAATAAAGTTATTATTATTATTATTATTATTATTATCTTTCCCGGTACAGAGGTCAGACTCACCGGTCTGTAGTTCCCCGGATCTCCCCTCGAACCTTTCTTGAAGATCGGTGTAACGTTCGCTACCTTCCAGTCTTCCGGAATCTTTCCCAATTTGATCGACAGATTAGCTATTAGTTGAAGCAGTTCAGCTATGATCCCTTTCAGTTCCTTGATGACCCTCGGATGGATGCCATCCGGTCCCGGGGATTTATCGCTCTTAAGCCTATCATTCTGCCTACATACCTCCTCTAGACTGACCGTCAATCCTGTCAGCTTTCCGTCTTTGTTTCCAGCATATAGCCTGATGGGTTCCGGTATGCTGTGTACATCTTCTTCGGTAAATACAGATGCAAAAAATGTGTTCAGTTTGTCAGCGATTGCTTTGTCCTCCTTTAGTGCTCCCTTTATTCCATGGTCATCCAAAGGTCCCAACACTTCCTTTGCAGGTCGTTTCCCCTTAATATGCAGTTCTTCACCTCCTTGGCTATTTTTCCTCGTAGTCTCTTTTACCACCTTATGGCATCTACTTTGATGTTGTTTGTGCTTGTTCCAGTTTTCATCCGTTTTTGACCTTTTCCATTCCTTAAATGAAGTTTTCTTGTCTCTGATCGCCTCCGCTGGATCAGACCTGAGGTCCATCGTGCCCAGCAGTCTGCTCATGCGGCTGCCCAACAGGTCCTAGACCTGTGTAGTAATCCTCTATCTATACCCCTTTATCCCTTTTTCTAACAGAAAATTGTCCAATCCCTTCTTGAACCCCAATACCGTACTCTGTCCCATCACGCCCTCTGGAAGCGCATTCCAGGTGTCCACCACATGTTGGATGAAGAAAAACTTCCTAGCATTTGTTTTGAAGCTGTCCCCTTTCAACTTTTCCGAATGCCCTCTCGTTCTTGTATTTTTCGAAAGTTTGAAGAATCTGTCCCTCTCCACTTTCTCTATGCCCTTCATGATCTTGTAGGTTTCTATCATATCCCCTCTAAGTCTCCTCTTTTCCAGGGAAAAGAACCCGAGTTTCTCTATCTCTCAGTGTATGAAAGGTTTTCCATACCTTTTATCAGACGTGTTGCTCTCCTTTGCCATGTCCTTCTTAAGGTACGGCGACCAATAGTGTACGCAGTACTCCAGATGCGGATGCACCATCGCCCAATACAATGGCAGTATAACTTCTTTCGTTCTGGTTGTAATAGTTGGTGTCATCTGCAAATTTTATTATTTCACACTTCATCCCTGTTTCTAGATCATTTATAAATATATTAAATAGCAGCGGTCTGAGCACCGACCTCTGTGGAATACCACTTGTGACCTTCCTCCAGTCCGAGTAGTGGCCCTTCACTCCTACCCTCTGTTTCCTACTCGCCAACCAATTTTTGATCCATATGTGTATGTCTCCTTCACAGACTGACATGATTCTCCACTTACCAATCTGGCTTCAGGTCATTTCACAGCACCAAGACAGTCCTAATAGATATCATCAATGACAGCTAGTTTCTCCTGGACAAGGGACATAACACACTACTGGCGCAGCATTTGACTCCGTCAACCACCACCTCCTCCTGACCACACTAGCAGATCTGGGAATTAAGGATACTGCATTTCACTGGTTTGCCTCATTTCTACACCAAAGAATACAAGTTGTACTACTTGGTTCAGATAAATCACAGCCAAAGCCGATCAAATACGGGGTCCCCAAGGCACACTGCTATCCCCGCTACTCTTCAACCTTTACATGAGACCGGTCATTGACATTGCACACAAATATGAGTATAACATAAAAATTCACTTGTACGCAGGCGATATCCAACTGCTTCTCCCACTAGGCAAGAACTGGGCCGCCTAACTCTCAAATCTACAGCACTGTCTCACAGACATCAAAAGCTGGATGATTCAATGCTTCCAAAACAGGGCTCCTTTGGATCAGGATAGAAACTCAAGCTACAGCCACTCATCTCTCTCCTGGGAATCAACTGCACTAACTGCAAAGGACCAGGTCTGCAGCCTTGGAGTATTACTAGACAGCCAACTATCACTCACCTGCTACATATCACAGATCGTCTCCACCTCATTCTGCTATCTACGCCAGCTACAGAAATTTTGAACCTACCTCCCAGAGCCAGACTTCTCACAGCTTCTCTATGCCTTTGTACTTTCCTGTATGGACTATTGCAATGCATTATTTAATGGTCTCGCAACACAAACCCAAATCGCCTGCAGCAGGTACAAAATGCAACAATCCACCTCTTTAAAGAACCTTGGCATCGATGACCCCATCTTGCCAGCATTATGCTCAGCCCACTGGCTACCCATCAGCAAGCGCTGTGCCTATAAGAACTTTCACCTCAAGACACCTAGATACATATCTGCCAAACTACTACCATACACACCAAACCGTTCCCTTAGCTCAGAAAATGATTTTGGAACTCACTGCCCACACATATCAAGTCTTTGGATAGCCTGATGGACCTTCCTCTTCCATGGACCTGGAGGTGAAAACCTCTTTTTCCTAAGAACTCAACCATAGACCTGACATGCTATTGAATATGTAAGTACTGTCTCGATATGCAAGTCTCCCCGTGACCTCTCATGTTCACAGCCTGATTGTCCTGTCTGTTTGATCCACCTTGATAGGTTGTCTTCTGTTTGAAATTGAAACTGTATGTTCACTTATTACCCGCATTGAGCTTTCTGGTACTGCTGGGTTTTATTTATTTATTTTAAAAGTTTATATTTTGCTCTTTTACAAAGGCACGTTATCCATTTTAAAGCGTGCAAAACACTAACGCGTCCATAGACTATAATGGAACCATTAGTGTTTAGTGCGCCTTAGGAAAAGGACCTATTAGTCTTTTGGACTGAGTCTACAGTATCTTCACACTCTCTCTTTCTCTCTCTCTATATATACACTGTAGTCTAGAGAGTACTATATTCACTCATCTTGAATATTTATACCATAATACATTCATCATATATATATACACTTAACACAAGTATCGTGGACTATGTTCATTATAAATCCTACTTATTTACATGCCTAATACCTGTAATTGTGTTATATGTTCTTCTTAGACTTAACAAACATCCTGATAATTCTAGTTATCTGTATTTTGTTTATCATATCCTTAGCATTTTGGGTATATCTCCTGTGTTTACTCTATCATGTTCTTAGTAGAAGGTAGCCAGCTATTTCCTCGAGGTTGCTACCTCCCTGTCTGTTATGGTCTCCCTTCTTTGTCTGAAAACAGTTACCACTTTGTTTTCCATTCGTTTCCTGACAATTCCTAACATTCTTTTTGTTTTCTTAGCTGCCCCCATACATTACACTGAGGGTTTCAACCTATTCTTGACAATGACAGCAGTGACTCCCACCATAGAACTCAGCATCAGGTAGCTAGTTTGGGTTCCTCTTTCCCACATCCAACACATTGCCCTTGCTCACATGAAATGCCATCTGCCATTTTGATGCCCACTCTTCCTGTCTTGCAAGATAGTGGGAAGAAGTTTTGCAAACTTTAAGGCATAACACCTCTAGAATCCACAGGTCTGAAGTGACTACAGGCCACTTGTATTCAATGAAGATCAGCCTGTGAGTCAGCCTCACCATCAAGGGGCTGGTGTGAACATTGCTGGGAACTCCTTGGGTCTTCTCACACTTGGAAAAGGACTGCCTTTTAATACTCATGGGGGCAGCAGAGACAAAGGCCAGCTTCCTACTATGATGAGATCCCCCCCCCCCCCCCATGTTAGGTCCAGGTTGCTGCTTAGGCTTCACCTTCCCCAGCTTTTCCAAGTCTTCCTCAAAGAGAAGGGAGCTGCATCTGAGGCCCTATCTATCCCACTGCAACCTGTAGCAATGAAGCTGAAGCTCTTTCATACACTGGCCAAGCAAAGGACCCCCAGTTGGAGTGGAGAAGTACGGTGAGGCTTTGATGCCCTCTAAAACGAGAATGGGGCAATTGTGGCTCTTGTCAAAGTGTGACGCTTTAAACGGGGCCCTAGTCTGGTCCAGTGAAGCCACGTGACCTGGAGGGGCGTGGCCTCCTGCCGAGGCTGGGCGCGCGGGAGGGTCCTGCAGCGCGTCCTCCGGGCGGCCAGGGGGCGCTGAGCGCGGGCGCGCTGGACGCCGGGAGAAGCCGCCGCTCGGAGCCCGGAAGAGGCCGGAGAGAGCGGCCGCAGCTGGCGATGAAATGACAACGTCAACCCTGCAGGTAGGAGCCGGCCACTGACCTCATGCGGTGGAGCGTGGGTGGGGCGGGAAAGCAGAGCCTGACCCCCCTCTAGGGACCGTTGAAAAGGTCGCTCGTCCCTCCGGGTCCCCTCACGACAGTTAAGCAATTCGGCCTTTTCTTTCTCAGCTTCTACATACTCCTCCCCTTCACCTTCGAGTCTCCCAATGCCACTTTTGCACTTCTTCCTATCACTAAAAGATCTACAAAATGTCTTGTCTCAGCTATGCTCGTTTCTTCCATTTGTATCTTTGCTTTCCTGACTACTCAACCAGCCTCTCTTAACTTTTCCACATATTTTTGCCAATCTTCCTCTTTATGAAAGCTAACCTCTTATTTCTTACCTTCTCAGCTATTACTTTGGCCTTCTTTTCCTCTTACTTTTACTTACTTGCCTCACAAAAAGGTTTGTCGACCTTACAATCACTCCTTTCAGTTTTGCCCACAGCTTTTCCACTCCTTCCAGACAATAATTCCTTGACATAAACCCCCATCCGAACAAAGTTAGTTGTTTTTTTTTAAAGTCTAGAACCTTTGCTTTTGAATGAGCCCTCACTATATCCATCTTAATATTAAACCGTACCATGCAGTGATCACTGGATGCCAGATGACAACATCAGAAACACATTCTCCGTTTGTAAGCACTAAGTCCAGTATGAACCCATCTCGTGTGGGTTCCATTACCAACTGCTGGAACAGTTCTCCTTGGAGAGATCCAGAATCACCCTACTTCTAGGAGACCCCACAATAGGGATACCCCAATCATCATCCGGCATGTTAAAATCATCTAGCAAGACTTCCCCTTTTTTAGATATATTCAAATGTTACTATTAAATCTCTATCTACTTCTTCCATCTGTGAAAGACACCTAGCTCCCCTCAAGCTGCATCACTATCTGTTTTGTTTGTCTGACCCTCCCCGAAAGGCTGTATCTACAAGAGATTCCTTGACAAAACCCTGTCATTTCAAGCAGGCAAATGGAATAAATATCTAACCACCCTCATTTCCAACTCACCCTCCTACCAATCCTTCAGGAAATCAACTAAAACCTATCTCTTTGACAAATTCCTCTCACTCCTTCCTGCCTTGTAACTTCTCTGAAACACTTCCAGATAGACCTAGCTACTCCCAGCTTACCAATGTAATTAGAAATTTTCTCTGTAACATCATTGTATGTGTACAGTCTCTTCCTCTGTAAACCACTCTGAAGGGAACTACTCATGGTATTGCACTATACAAAAATAAACTTATAATTATTATTATTATTATCTCTACCCTCATCAAAAGAATTTGTACAATGTAATACCCACCAGAAAGCCTTCTCAGGAATAAACCCCCCCCTGCAGTTTACTCCCAGAGGAGCTACATCTAGCCCCAGATTACCTCTACGTCAGGAAACAGGTGAAAGCCCGGCTCTTCACCCACTCCTTTAATACAGAGGGTGAAAGACTATCCACTCATTGTCACATACATTAACTAAATCAGTTCCTTATACTTTAACTGTATAAACAACTTGCCTTGAGTTTAGCCTCTCATCTGTTTATCCCAAAACACGCTGAACCACCCATCATGTCCCCATCTCATATCAGCATTTGACACCTCGGTTATAGCATAAGCGATTTGTGCTTATTAGATGCTTCGTAAGTATTATGTCTCCCTTTTACTATGTATTAAATCTCTCATTTGAATTTCAGTGCATTTTTGAAACTTTCATGGTAGTTCTTTTAGTAAATTTTAAACTTACAGATTTTAACTTCACCTCGTTCATTGTATTCAAGTTTTTATTGATATTTGATGAATCGCTTATTCAATTTGCTAAGCGATGTACAACTTTCTAAAAAACATAGTTGTAAAACCAACAAAATAACGTCAGACTTACAAATATAACAAACATGAGTCAGGGAGGAAAGGAGGGAAAAGTTACAGTTCTTTCTTAGAGAGAATAAACAAAAAGGGGAAAGACGAAAGGGAGGTAAAGAGTAATAGACGTAAAGTATTTGGTCGTATACTACTATTATGCTGTTAACAAAATTGTAAGTTTTATGTTGAATTGTACTTGCTGTACACCATCCAGGGTAAATCTCTTAATCAAGGTGGTTAATAAATATCAATAAATAAATATCAAACCATTGTAGATACTTATCACACATTTTCCATTTCCTCTTTCCAGATTGACCCTTACCCTGCAGATCCTGCTATTGTGTGACTTTATGATCTTTAATATATAACGCCACTCACCCCTCCTTTTCTTTCATCCCTGTTTTTCCTGAACAGATTATTGCCCAGTATAACTATATCCTAGTCATGGTTCTCTGTGAACCACGTCTCTGTGATCACCACAGCCAGAACCTTATTTCCCATACTCAGCATTAGTATATACTGCTTTCCAGATATTGCCCCTTTTTCCATTTGTGCAGAGGTATTTAGTGATTCACTTACCTGAGAGACTACACTTACCTGGGGTCTTTGATCACACTGACCCAACAATTCTAGTTTAAAACCTTCTTCAGTAGGTTAGCTAGTCTGCTCCTGAAGACACTTCTTCCCTTCTTTGATAGATGCATGCCATCCCTGCTCATCAGCCCTTGGAAAATCATCCCGTGGTCCAGGAAGCCGAAATGCTCTCAATGGCCAGTAAGTCTGAATTCTAGAAACATAGAAACATGACGGCAGATAAAGACCAAATGGCCCATCCAGCATGCCCTTCCCCAGCATCTCCTCCCCTCCCTAAGAGATCCATGTGCCTGTCCCATGCTTTCTGTGGTAAGTAAATGAATGGAAATGATTCTAAAACAGAGAATAAGGACGTTTCTGGAATCCAGGACCAGAGGCAACATGGATTTGCTAGAGGTAGGTCTTATCAGACAAATCTGATTTATTTCTTTGAATGGGTGATCAGAGAATTGGATAGAGGGAGTGTGCTAGATGTGGTGTATTTAGATTTTAGCAAAACCTTTGACAGTGTTCCACACAGACGTCTAATAATTAAACTGAGTGCCCTCGGAATGGGTCCCAAAGTGACGGGCTGGGTCAAGAACTGTGACAGAGGGCCTGCTCTTTTTAACACTTTTGTAAGTGATACTGCTGAAGGGTAAGATTTGCTTCTTTGCGGATGATACCAATATCTGCAATAGAGTAAACATCCTTGATGGTGTGAATAACATGAGGAAGGACCTAGCAAAGCTTGAAGAATGATCAGAAATTTGGCAGCTAGAATTTAATGCTGAGAAATGCAAGGTTATGCATTTGGGCTTCAAAAACCCAAGGAAATGGTACAGTTTAGGGGGCTGAAGAACTTTTGTGCACGAAAGAGGAGTAGGACTTGGGTGTGATAGTATGTGATGATCTTAGGGTGGCCAAACTGGTTGAAAATGTGACGGCAAAAGCTAGAAGGATGGTAAAGTGCATAGGGAGAGGTATGGCCAAAAGGAAAAAGGAGGTGTTGATGCCCCTGTATAAGACTTTGGTGAGACCTCATTTAGAATATTGTGAACTATTCTGGAGTCCGCACCTTCAAAAAGATATAAAAAGGATGGAGTCGGTCCAGAGGAAGACTACTAAAATGGTATGTGGTCTTCATGATAAGTAGTATGGGGACAGACTTAAAGATCTCAATCTGTATACTTTGGAGGAAATGCAGAAGAGGGAAGATATTATAGAGATGTTTAAATACCTATGTGGCATAAATATGTACGAGTGTGAGTCTCTTTCAATTGAAAGGAAATCCCAGAGTGAGAGGGCATAGAATGAGGTTAAGAGGTGATAGGCTTAGGAGTAATCTAAAGAAATACTTTTCATAGAAAGGGTGATAGATGCGTAGACTAGTCTCCCAGTAGAGGTAGTGGAATTAAAGACTGTGTTGAATTCAAGAAAGCGTGGGAGTGGCACATGGGATCTCTTGGGGAGAGGAGGAGATAGTGGATTCTGCAGATGGGCAGACTGAATGGATCATTTGGCCTTTATGTGCCGTCATGTGTCTGTTTCATAAGAACATAAGAAGTGCCTCTGCTGGTTCAGACCAGAGGTCCATCATGCCCAGCAGTCCGCTCACGCGGGGGCCACCAGGTCCAGGACCTGTATAGTAACCCTCTATCTATACCCTTCTATCCCCTTTTCCTTCAGAAAATTGTCCAAACCCTTCTTGAACTCCAATACTGTACCTTGTCCTAAAACACCCTCTGGAAGCGCATTCCAGGTATCCACCACCCGTTGGGTGAAGAAGAACTTCCTAGCATTGGTTCTGAATCTGTCCCCTCTTAATTTTTCTGAATGGCCTCTCATTCTTGTAGTTTTCGAAAGTTTGAAGAATCCCTCTCCACTTTCCTTCAAGATCTTGTAAGTCTCTATCATGTCCCCTCTAAGTCTCCACTTCTCCAGGGAAAAGAGCCCCAATTTCTCCAATCTTTCGGCGTATGAAAGGTTTTCCATACCTTTTATCAAACATGTCGCCCTCTTCTGAACCCTCTCGAGCATCGCTATATCCTTCTTTAGATATGGCGACCAATATTGGACGCAGTACTCCAGATGCGGGCGCACCATCAACCGATACAATGGCAGAATAACTTATTTTGTTCTGGTTGTAATACCCTTCTTGATTATACCTAGCATTCTATTCGCTTTCTTAGTGGCCCTGGAGGACTAGGAGTGAGGACCAGTACTTCCCTCTCCCCCCCTATTGCATTAATTCTTCTTCTGATTCTGCTATATTTCCTCTTCCTTTCTTCAGCAACTTACTTCCTCATATATCCATATACTACATTTCTTCCACCTTTACCCTAGCATTTATATCTCTGCTTTTCCATCTTCACCGTACCCTACAAATGCCTCGCTTCTCCCTCTCCATCCTGCTATATGCTAGAGTCAGTCTTTCCTCCCCAATCCAGTATCTCTCCTGTCTCTTCATATTTTCTGTCTTCAATTTCCTGCATATTCTCTATTTTTTTGCTCTTTCCTACCCCTCCCAATGTGGTCCAATATATCAGGCCCATGCCTGACCTGCAGCTCTCCTTCCTACCTTTGCCATATCCTGTTCCCACGGCGACAGAAAGTATGCATCAAAGGGGGCAGGATCTGGAAGAGACTTAACAGAGATTGTGTTGAAGCCTCTACGGGACCTTACCTTTCTCATTATTGTTGACATTTCTGCGTTCTAAATAGAATCTGTGACAAAAACTGAAAGGAAGGGGTAGGTAGGAAGGGGAGCTACTGGTCAGGTAGGGAAAGGGAGGAGAGAGGAAATGAGGTAGGTGGCCTTTAGTATTTGGGAAGGGGAGATACTCCTGCTCAGCCGCCTCAATAGCTATAGTTTTTGCCCTAAGTAATTGCCTAGTATGAGAGCCAGCCTTGGTCTTGTGGTTTTATTTATCTGCTGTAATTTTCTGTGTTTCTGTTTATTAATCTTTCATTATTTCTGCACATGGGGGTCTGGTTATTTGATAATCATAGGAAGTAGTTATTCATGCTGGTAAGTCCCTACTATCTGTGCCCTTCTCTTCAACTGCCAACTCCAGACTCCATCCCTTTTGCCTTGCTGTACCATATGCTTGGAACAAGCTGCCTGAATCCCTATGGCGGGCTCCATCTCTGGTAGTGTTCAAGGCCCATTTAAAAGCCCACTTCTTAGAGTGCGCTTTTGACTCCTAACTCATCGGGTTCTGCATCCCCTACCCTCTGTCATGTCTTGTTTGTCCAAGTTAGATTGTAAGCTCTTCCGAGCAGGGACTGTCTATAAATGTCAGCCCACCTCTTTGAGAGTGCTTTCACCTCCTAACTCCTCTCACCTTGGATTCTGCATCCCCAAGGTTGTTGCAAATAAGTCTTAGCAGAAGGAAATGCACTGAGAGATCCAGTGGAGTAAAGTAACTTCAGTGACCTGCTTGCTAATGTTGTTCAGGTCATAAAAAAGGAAGAGCTGGCTGAGGTCTTTTTGATATAGATGGAGAGGGCAGCACATATGCCTTCTTTGAGGTGAGGAAGGACAATAGACTGGTTGAGAGAGAACTCCAAGACAACTTTGAGGAGGAAAATTGGGTGGATTTGTAGCACAACATTTGTCACTGAAGAACTGAATTAAATCAGGTAGTAGACCCAATGCATTGGATTTTACTGATACACCTGGCAGAGGTGATTCCAGTGAGGAAGATAATTTTTCAGGTGAGGAGCTGTAGTTCTAAAGTGAAGAAGGGTTCAAACAGTCGTTCCATGAGGCAGTCAAGGAGAAGGATAAGTTGAGGTTCCACTGAGATGGTTGTCTGAGAGGGCACAAGCTGGTTGGAGAGTGTAGTTCCTTATTTATAGTCATGGAAAGTGGACCCAGACCGATTTAGTCTTGAGTCATGCCTGGGACAGGTGCAACAAGTATTTTAGTACCATTTGAGACTGTAAGACTTGCTTGTAGCAGGATATCTATTGTTGGAGTGGGAATCTGAAGGGCAAAGCATTTCTGGTTAGGTTGAAGACATGTTCCGTGGTGTTGTGTGACAAGGTCTGGGCAATCATATGCAGTCTGTTGCCGCAAGCTTGAGCAGGAAGAGAAATCAGAATTGACAAGCTCATGGCACAGCTTCTGGATGGTCTTGGAAAACAGAAGTGTGTAGGAGGTGGGCCATTCTGATCAGGTACAGACGTTTGGAGCAGAAAGCCCTTGCATGTGACAGTCATGAGTGGCAAAGAGATTGAGTTGGAAAAATTGGTAAGCCACCTGGGATCAAGGTTTCTGCTGTGACAGTCTGAGATAGGTGGCTTGTAATGATACCTTAACGGAGATGGCATATTCCCTATTGTAATGGCGTCTGCATACAAAGTAAATGACTAGTGTTTCCCTACTTGTTGAGATAAAACATGGCCACTTGACTGCTGGTCTGTACTAATAGGCTTTTGTTGGTGACCCATGGTCTGAAGACTGATATCACCTATATGCCTGCTGTCCTTGGAGAATATCTGCTAAAGGTAAGTATCTTTGCTATTTTAGTTTTGTATATGGTTACTTACATAGGTATTTTTTGTTGTTGTTGTTGAAACATGGTCCTTGTCGTGTTGTCTTGTTGAGATTTTGAATAAAATTGGATTTTATAATTGTTTTGCCATCTCTCTGGTCTTAGTTGCATGCACAAAGCTAAGCCATATGGAGAAATTACCCCCGTCCAAATATAATCTAGGCAGGTGAAGAACAAATTACTATGAAATCCTCAGGAACTCATCACACTGGTGTGGGTGCAGCGTGAATATATCCTAGACAGGTAAAAAGCAGCTCAATTTATTTGAGAACTCTCTTAACTGTCTTTTGTAAGCCTACAACAAAACAGGTCAAAATAATTAAAAAAAATACAGAATAAATCAGTGGTTTTCAACCCAGTCCTAAGGGACCACCTGGCCAGCTGGGTTTTCAGGATGCCCAAATGAATATGCATGAGAGAGATTGCATGCTCTACCTCCTTTTTATGCAGCTCTCTCTCATGCATATTCATTTGGGCATCCTGAAAACCCAGCTGGCCAGGTGGTCCTTTAGGACTGAGTTGAAAACCACTGGTTTAAACCAGAATTGAAGAAAACAGAACAAGAAGCAAATGTTCATCAGAGCCCCATGTGCATCAGAATTCATTGTAACGGTAGATATCACCTTGATGCATGTGAAGCATGAATAGAGCCTGGACAGCTAAAGAGTGGATCTTTATCAGAGGTTCTCATAGGTGTCGTATTGCATGAAGAGCCTGAAGACGGGACAAATAACCAAAGAGAGGACTTGGGGGTGGGAGAGTCACTCTTTAGGTTCCAACTATTTTGCAAAACTCTGAAAACATCTCTGTTTGCAAATCATTAAGTTTCCTAGGATTTTTTATTCTGTATAGTATTTTTCTTCTTATTCCCTTTTTTTAATGTATTTTTCTTCTTAATTACTGTTAACAGAGTCGAGCTCCTGTTTTGGGGATGACCCAGTTTATAAATTCAAGGTTTAGTTTTAGTTTTAGTTTAAAGAGGTACACTTCTCCCTCCGTATTTGCGATTTCAGCAGTCACGGTTTTGATTGTTCGTGGTTTTTAGCTTGCTGGTTTCTCACCTCAAATTACATCAGCTTGCATAGAGAAAATTGCTGATTCCCAGCACTTTCTTCACCGTGTTTTGCCTGTCCTTCAAGAACAGGTCAGGTCTCCCACCATGTTATTTGCGGTTTCACCATATTCACGATGGTTTTTAATAGAAAACAGCAAATAACATATGAAAATGGTATTCTCAGGTCTGTTAATCCTCTATTACAGCAAATACGAAGGGAGAAGTGTATAGTAATACCAGCAACCAAAAATATGAGAACAAGACTGAAAAAGAAATATAAAAACAAAGAAGGGAATGGCAGTGTTCAAAGAGTATTTCTGCACCGATTGGCAGAGATTGACCACATTTATTGGGATTTATTAACTGCCTTTATGAAGAGATTCACCCCTAGGTGGTGTCCAGCTTTAGAAAGCCAAGTACTCGCTATATGACTATACAGCAGTCACCCCCATACCCACACTGTCACAGCTGTATGTACCTCTCCTGTAGTCTGGAGGGTCCTCGGTGGATTGGTAGCTCAGTCTAGGCCTGAGGCTTGCAATTAGATCTTCCAATGCATATTTTTAATACAGTACTTTGGGTTTATAGGAGGGGGATAAGTCTTTTCTTCTTTTGAAGTGGTTAAGAGTTTCTGTGGCAGTAAGGCTGGCTTATCTTTCTCTCACTGAATATCTCTGCAGAAAGCTATTGATCTGGTAACGAAGGCCACAGAGGAAGACAAAGCTAAGAATTATGAAGAAGCTTTGCGGCTGTATCAGCATGCGGTGGAGTACTTCCTGCATGCCATTAAATGTGAGTCTCCTCATTGAAAAATTACCTATCCCTACTGAGGGCCATATTGCCAAATCTCCAGGGCTCAATCTGTGCACACGCAGGTCTTTAGAAGATGTAGTAGCAGGGTGAATTTTGATCTAATCTAATCACAATTTCTGTATTGTACTTATCCGGAATAGCTTCAAGGCAATTTATAAGTATAGAGGCCTACACATTATTAGGGGGAATTACAATAACTGGGACATTTTGAATACAAAGTTTTACAATAGTGTAAATAGGGAAGTT
The DNA here is from genome assembly GCF_902459505.1 of Geotrypetes seraphini. Classification (NCBI taxonomy): domain Eukaryota; kingdom Metazoa; phylum Chordata; class Amphibia; order Gymnophiona; family Dermophiidae; genus Geotrypetes; species Geotrypetes seraphini. Next base: position 5,862,849 of record NC_047087.1, on the reverse strand, counting down.
CTGACATGTAAAATTGCAGATTTTTTTAAAGGTTGTCCATGGTGAATATACAATATCTGAGATAATATATTGGTATGGTAAATCAAATCAGTTTAAATCACTAGTCAGAAAGACTTGATTTAAATCATGATTTTTTACAGAAAGATTAATTCTTGCTGGTAATAATCTTAATATTTACAACCAAATGAAGGTTTCAGTTTTTGAAAAATAAATTTTCATATTAGCTTTACAGTTATATAAAAAAATCAACAATTTGAGTATGCTATTAAAAATACATAGTTCACCTCGCAATAATTTCATAATTATTTATCTATCTCCAGTTTAATAGGTTAATCATTCATTTTTCTGCTCTGCTCTTTTCTGCTGTACTTTATTGAAAGGAGAAAAATAATCAAAGACCTTAATAACAATTTAAATAGTTTTATTTAACTAAAACAATCATTACCTTAATAACAATTTAAATAGTTTTATTTAACTAAAACAATAACAGCCATATTAACTTAGCCAGGTCCACACATGAAAAGCTTAAACTACTGTCTTCTGTAGCTCACTCATCTTCATCTTCTTGTTTGTTCATAATCTGGAAAAGAAAAGCAAGCTTTCCTGCTTTATCAGGCTCCCAAATGATTTCTCAGTTTGGAATGGTTGAGTCCAAAGGAAGAGAGAATATTCTTTCTGTGCCAGCAGAAAAAGCTACTACTGTTAAAACTGAAATCATTACTTCAACAATCTCTAAATCCAAGTGCTTAATAAGTGACCTCCACCAGTTCACTGATGTGACTTTCTTTAAAACATCTTAGTATGTCTTGTTTGTAAACTGCTCAGAACCGTGAGGTAGTTGCGGTATATAAGAATCTATGTTATGTTATTGGCAAAAATCTGTTTCTTGAATGATTCTCCTTTACCTTTGAAGTTTATTACAGTTGGCATTACCGATGGATGACTCCTGGATACCCATGTCATAGCTAACTCTTCCTCTTCAGCACTTAAGCTTTGACCCTGGTACCAAATATTGACAATATTTGCAAGAAAATGAACAACAGATGGTGCTTGTCCCATTTTTTAATGCATCTTGTTTTTTTCATGCTTCTAATTCACTCGTTTCCTTCCAAATTTCAACAGCATCAACAATAAAACAGCTATTTTTCTCCATTTTGTTTTAAAGCTTCAAAAATGGGTTTCATGATTCTCAGCATATCTTCAACATTTCTCTTAAGCCCAATGTTGAGGATTTGGGCCATAATAGTGCCATCTATTTTCTCTTGATAATGTTCTCAAACTTATCAGAATAGGCCAGTTCTTAATATACTGCTCAAAATAATCCACTACAGAGTTCCATCTAATATCTTGTGGTAGCATTGGCATGGTTCCTCTCATTCTTTTCAGAGCTGCTATTGCAAAATGATTGTTGCTGAAGGATTTAGCAATTTCAATAACATTATTCTTTATTTCTGGGACACTGAAGTCTTTGGCTAAGTGGTGCAGCAAATGAGCACTGCATCCATATATTTTTAACTTGGTATTCTCTTTGTGATCTTCTAAATTTCTTCTCATCTTGGACACATTTGTAGTATTGTCTATGACTAAACTGTGTACTAGACATTTGAATTTTGGTTCACATTTTATTATAGCTTTTGCTGCTACTTCTTGTAAGTATTCTGTATGTACATTTCCTGAGTTTATCAATTGTTTCTGCAAGAAAGACATTCCCTTTTGTTGTTATACAAGCACATACAACAGGATTATTGTGGACATTACTCCACCCATCAAGACTTACATGAGCACCTCAGTTACAAGAACAACAGTAGAAATGCAAGGATAGTGTGTACCAATGTACCGAAACCCCCAATAAACACCCCCCCCCGAAAACTCTTAGAACCCTCTTGCTCTTTCTACCCCCAATCCTCCCTCCCCCAAGACAGCTGAGATACCCCATCAGCTATAGAACTATCCCCATACAAACAAAAGATAGATTATACAAGTACATTGAGAGATGAAGCATCAGAACTAGAAGATCCCCCCGAGCTAGCTGCTGGCGACTGCTCCTCCACTTCCAAGAATCGTCCCCAGATCTCTTCAAACTGTGGCCAGCGGCAGGTCAGTAAAGCAGAGAGTCTATATTTCTCACAGACCCAGCCCATTTTCTCCTTCATCAGCAAGGTAAGCACCATAGGACTCTTCCAATGGAAAGCCAACACCAACCGAGCTGCTATGAAAGCCAGACAGGCCTACTTATCATGAGTGTGCCCCCCCCCCTCGGTAGCACCTCCAGAAAAGTAGTTTCTGCTCCCACTGTCACCCGGCACTGGAGGAGTTGACCCATATAACCAAATATCTGTTCCCAATACCCCCTGATCTTGGGACACCTCCATCACATATGGAAAAATGTACCCTTTTGACCACACCCTCGCCAACATTTATCGGTACATGATGTATACATTTTACTAAGCAAGGCTGGCGTGATATACCATCGCACAAAAGCTTGAGGGCCACCGCCACATGATGAATCCTCAAGGCAATCTGCTCCCATTATCCCAGGACAAGCAGGCAGGTATTCTCACTAGTGGGTGATGTCATCCCACAGAGCCCCGATACGGACGTCTCACAAGCATGTCTTGCTTGAAGAAACTCAGAAGTTTCGAGATGCCCGCACCGCGCATGCGCCAGTGCCTTCCCTCCCGATGCTCCGGGCGTGTCTCCTCAGTTCTTTTCTTTCCGCGGAGCTGAGAAGTTCTACTTCAATTCTGCGCTGACTGAATTCCCGTTTTTGCCTTCTAATTACCGCGATTTTGGGTTTATTTTATTCTTTGTCGTGTATTTCTTTGTTTTTATTCTTTTTTAAAAAAAAAAAAATTTTTCTTCCGGCAAGTCGGCCGGGTCGGCCACGTGGCTCGGGTCCCGTGCCTTCGATCTCACGGCGGAGCTTTTTCGGCCTATGTCCCGGCCAATCACCGGTTTAAAAAAGTGTAGCAAGTGCCAGCGCGCGATTTCGCTGACGGACCCGCATCGACGCTGTCTGCAGTGTCTTGGTCCAGAACATTTCCCGAAATCGTGCCGGCCTTGTTCCACTCTTACAGCGTGGGCGTTTAAGCGGCGCTGTCTATTGTGGGAGTCGATGTTCAAGATGGAAGCTGCTAAAGAACCTTCGGCTTCGACATCATCGGCCGCTTCGCCTGTCCATGCGAAGCTAGCTACTACTCCTGCTACTCCGGGCCTTCTAAAGCCGGCTTCGTTCACTCCGGCTTCGGCCCCGAGTTCGGCACCAGTGCCTGTCCCCGTCTCCTTGGCTCAGGTACTGCCTTCCACCATTCCACCCGTGGTCATTAAGGTGCCGAAAGCTTCCAAGCAGAAGCACTCGACCACGAAAGAACGCGAAGACCGTGCTGGAGGACCCCCCTTTCGGTGCGGATCCCTCCATATCAGCTTCGCTACGGTCCCTCTTGGAAGCTCAGTTTGTCGAGCTCATGCAAACTATGGGACCCAGGTTAATCGCCTCCATCCAGGGTGACTTCCCGGTACCGATTCCGGGGGGCGGACCGCCCCCTCCTCCTCGCCGGTCGATCTCGCTACTTGGCGAGGAGGAGCGACGTAGGGCGGCCAGTCCCTCGAGGCGGGCTTCCTTCAGCGACATGCCTCCTTTGGAGCCCATCACGCCTCCACGCCAACAGGGCGGAAATCCTCCTGTAGGTAATCGAAGCCCTGGGCATAGCAAGTCTCAGGAAGAGTTCTACCGCACCCCATACCAGGCCTGGGCTGCGTCGCGTGAAGCGTCGACCATTCAGCCTCTTCGATCTACAGCTTCGAGTCCCATTCATTCGCTGGAAGCTTCGGGGGACCATGCGAAGTATCGTCCTTCTCGCTCTCCCTCCAGACACCGTGAGGGACATCGGTCCAGGCATTCGTCGCGGCACTCCTCGCGCCATTCCGAGGTTTCGCCGCAGAAGAAGCTACCACGTCTGGGGTACTCTTCCTCGGACATGTCTCCCCCGGAGGGGCCGGAGTACGAGGAACTGTCTACCTCTTTTTCTCCCTGTCGATCCCAAGTCTCTCTGGATCCTGAGGCCTCGACTTCGTCCAGTCCCTCTCGGAGGCCTGTACTGGCGGACCAGTTGTCTTTTTCTTCTTTTCTCTGACAGATGGCTGATGACTTGGATGTTACTTTGGACACTGGGTCTCGATATTCTAAAGAGTATCTCGACACCATGCACTTGCCTCACCCTCCTGCCGAGTCTCTTCGACTGCCTCTCCATAAATTGCTTGATCAGACATTTATGAGATGTTTTGAGACACCTTATTCTATTCCTGCAGTCCCGGGCAAATTGGATGCACGATACAGCACAGTCCATCACAAGGGGTTCGAGGGCTCTCAACTCTCTCACCAATCCCTGCTGGTCGAATCCTCCCTCAAGCGATCTCATCCCTCCTAGGTGTATGCCTCGGTGCCCCCGGGTCACGAGGGCAGAATGATGGATAAGTTTGGGAGGAGAATCTACCAGAACTCGATGATGGCTTCCCGAGTTCTTAATTATAATTTTTACTTTGCTTCTTATTTGGAGTTCTTCTTGCCTGTACTTCAAAAATTTACTCCCTACATCGATTCTCAGGCTCGATTTGAATTCGAGGAAGTGGTAGCCTCGCTTTCCCAGTTTCGTCTCCAGCTTATGCAATCCTCGTACGATGCCTTTGAGCTTTCAGCACGTGCTGCTGCCTGTTCCGTGGCCATGCGTCGATTGGCGTGGCTTCGGACCATTGACATGGACTCGAACCTCCAGGACAGGCTTGCCAATGTGCCTTATGCGGGAACGGATCTGTTCGACGAGTCCATCGAGACGGTGACGAAGAAGCTTTCTGACCATGAAAAGTCTTTTCAATCGATCCTTCGGCCTAAGCCCAAGCCTCAACAGTCTCGACCTTCTAGACCGCCCTTGATCTATCTGCGGCGTTACACTCCAAGGCAGGCTCCGGCTGCGAGGCAACCAGCGAAGAGGCAGCCTCCTCAGAAGGCTCAACAGAAACCTCAACCGCCGGCTGCACCCAAGGCTACTCAGCCTTTTTGACTCCATCCCAGGGAGCATAACCGACCTCGTTCTGCATCTCCCTGTTTTTCCCATCGGGGGTCGCCTCTACCATTTTTATCATCGCTGGGAGGCTATTACCACCGACCTCTGGGTCCTTTCCATTGTAAGAGAAGGATACTCTCTTCAATTCCATCGGGTCCCTCCAGACCACCCTCCAAGAGAGTATCCTTCCAACTTGACACAGACCGCCCTCCTTCTTCAGGAAGCTCAAGCTTTGTTCCGGCTTCGGGCCGTCGAGCTGGTCCCGGTGGACCAGCACAACCGGGGTTTTTACTCCTGGTACTTCCTCGTCCCGAAGAAGACGGGCGACCTGCGACCCATTCTGGACCTTCGGGTCCTCAACAAGTTCTTAGTCAAGGAAAGGTTTTGCATGCCGACCCTTGCTTCCCTCTACCCCCTCCTCGAGCAGAACGACTGGTTATGCTCTCTGGATCTCAAGGAGGCCTACACTCACATTCCCATTCATCCGGCCTCCCGCAGGTTCCTCAGATTTCGGGTGGAACATCTGCATCTGCAGTATCGAGTGCTTCCATTCGGCCTGTCCTCGTCTCCCAGAGTTTTCACAAAGTGTCTGGTGGTGGTGGCCGCTGCACTCCGGAACAGGGGTCTTCAGGTGTTTCCCTACCTCGACGACTGGCTCATCAAGGCCCCCTCAGCTCCAGAGGTCATTTCGGCGACCCTGGCTACGATTTGCTTCCTGCAGAGTCTGGGCCTCGAGATCAACTTCGCCAAATCTCATCTACAGCCTACCCAGTCTCTCCCCTTCATCGGGGCGGTCCTGGATACCATTCGACTCCGAGCATTCCTTCCTCCTCAGCGTATGGATGCTCTTCTTCTTCTCTGCCAGTCTGTGTCTTCTCGCCAGTCCATCTCAGCGAGACACATGATGGTCCTCCTGGGCCACATGGCCTCTACAGTTCATGTGACGCCTTTTGCCAGACTCCATCTCAGAATTCCTCAGTGGACCCTGGATTCTCAATGGACTCAGGTGTCAGACCCGTTGACTCGACACATCATAGTCACTCATGCTCTTCGGCAGTCTCTGCTTTGGTGGATGACCTCTTCGAATCTATCCAGAGGTTTGCTGTTTCACACTCCTCCCCACCAGAAGGTTCTCACAACCGATTCCTCGACCTATGCCTGGGGGGCTCATCTGGATGGGCTTCGCACTCAGGGATTCTGGACCAGTGCGGACCGACTCCATCAAATCAATCTTCTGGAGCTCAGAGCCATCTTCTATGCTCTTCAAGCTTTTCAACATCTGCTTCACGACATGGTGGTCCTCATTCGCACAGACAATCAGGTCGCCATGTATTATGTCAACAAGCAGGGGGGCACGGGCTCGGCCTCCCTCTGCCAGGAAGCTCTCCGAGTCTGGGATTGGGCGGTTCGCCACAACGCCTTCCTCAAAGCTGTCTACATTCAGGGGAAGGACAATATCTTGGCAGACAACTTGAGTCGTCTACTCCAGCCTCACGAATGGTCTCTCCATTCCACCCCCCTTCATCAGATCTTTGCCCAGTGGGGGACGCCTCAGATAGACCACTTTGCGGCTCCCCACAACTTCAAACTCAGTTTTGCTCCAGGATCTACACTCCTCATTGCCTCGAGGCAGATGCATTTCTGCTGGATTGGGGGAATCGCTTTCTATATGCGTTTCCTCCATTTCCTCTCATTCAAAAGACTCTAGTCAAGTTGAGATCCGACCATGCCACCATGATTCTAATAGCTCCTCGGTGGCCCAGACAACCGTGGTTCTCCCTTCTACTTCAACTCAGCAGCAGGGAGCCGGTCCTTCTTCCAGTGTTTCCTTCACTACTTACTCAGCATCAGGGATCACTGCTTCATCCCAACCTGCAGTCTCTCCACCTGACAGCTTGGTTCCTCTCAACGTAACTCCTCACCAATTTTCCCAGGCGGTGAGGGATATCTTAGAGCAGCGATGGCGAACCTATGGCACACGTGCCAGCTGTGGCACGCGGAGGCCTTGCAGCTGGCACGCGGGAAGGTCCGCAATAGAGAGCTGCACGGGACGCCTCCTAGGGTCGCGGGAATCCCGTGGGGACGTCTCCGAGGGTCGCGGGGTTCCTGCGGGGCTGGATGTACTAAGTCGCGAGGCTTTTCTCCCTACTTGCTCTGCTTGCAGCACAGAGCCGAACGGAAGTCTTCCCGACGTCAGCGCTGACGTCGGGAAGACTTCCGTTCGGCTCTGTGCTGCAGGCAGGGTAGGTAAGGAGGAGTAGCCTCGCGGCTCGAGTGGCTACCAAGGGAGGGGGGCGGTCCGCCCCTGCCCCGGGTGCAGCACAGCCGGCCAGGTCCCCTTACTTTTGTGGCGCTAACCCGACCGACCGACAACAGCCCTGGTCCGACAAACCTCCCTGCCCTTAACCGCGAATCTAAATTACCTTCTTACAGCAGCTGTAAGAAGGAAATTTAGATTCGCGGTTAAGGGCAGGGAGGTTTGTCAGACCGGGGCTGTTGTCGGTCTGTCAGTCGGGGAAGCCCCACAAAAGTAAGGGGACCTGACCGGCTGTGCTGCACCCGGGGCGGGAGAGAAGGAGGGGGGAGAAGGACGCTGAAAGCACTGGGGAAGACAAAGGGGTGGAGAAGGACGCTGAAAGGCCATGGGGAAGACGGGGTGGGGGGGAAGGACACTGAAAGCATTTGTGGAAGACAGAAGGGGGAGAAGGACGCTGACAGGACATGGGGAAGACGGGGGGGGAGAAGGACGCTGAAAGGACATGGGGAAGATGGGGGGGGTGGAGAAGGACGCTGAAAGGCCATGGGGAAGACGGGGGGGGGGGGGTGGAGAAGGACGCTGAAAGGCCATGGGGAAGACAGAGGGGGGAGAAGGACGCTGACAGGACATGGGGAAGATGGGGGGGGAAAAGGACGCTGAAAGGAAATGGGGAAGAGAGAGTGGGGAGAAGACGCTGGCAGGGAAGAAGACAGAGATGCCAGACTATGGGGGGAGCGGAGGGAAGAAGATGGGTGCCAGACCAATTTGGAAGGGGGGAGAAAGGGAGAGGCACAGTAACAGAGCAAATGGAAGACGCAGAAGGAAGAGAGACAGTGGATGGAAGGAACTGAATGAGAACATGAGGAAAGCAGAAACCAGGCAACAAAGGTAGGAAAAGAATTCTATTTCTTTTTTTCTTTTTTTTTTGCTTCAGGATAAAGTAGTATATTAGTTGTGTTGATAAAAATTTATAAACAAAAGAGGCTCTGGTAGAAACCCGTTTACAAAGTGTGTATTCTTCCCAATTAATATTTCCAAATTAATAAAGTCTTTTTGCTTATTTGTAAATGGGTTTCTACCAGAGCCTTTAATTCAGTAGCATAATTAAATGAAATAACTATTTCTGAAGTTTATAGGGACGGGCGGGGACGGAGGGGATTCCTCACGGGGACGGGCGGGGACGGAGGACATTCCTCGCGGGGACGGGTGGGGACGGAGGGGATTCCTCGCGGGGACGGAGGACATTCCTTGCGGGGACGGGTGGGGACGGAGGGATTCCTCACGGGGACGGGTGAGACTTTGGCAGGGACGGGTGGGATTTCTGTCCCCACGCAACTCTCTAGTCCGCAATTAAGATATGCGGCGCGGCAGGAGGCGAGTGTGCCGGTGTCTGCTTTGCAGCTCACCTGGCAACAGGGCCGGACTGGCCATTGGGAGGACCGGGCATTGTCCCGGTGGGCCGCGGCCCATCCTCCTGTGATGGCTGCAGTCCTGTGAGTGGATGTTTAGCCTGCCTGTCTTCCCCTTAGTATCCTATGAGCCAGGCAGTGTGTGAGGGGGAAGTGGGGGGAGGAAGAGAAGCTTCACACTGAGTCTGTCACAGGAACTCAGGGAGGCTGTAGTGTGACTCCACATGTGACATCTGTAATCAGGAACAGTTCCTAGTGCTCCCATGCTAGAGAGGTGAGGATATGGGGGGATGTTAATGTGTCTAATAATGTGTTCCTCTGTAAAAACCTCTGTATCTTCCATGGGGGACATGCTAAATTCGAGGAAATAAAAAAGCTGCTTATGATGATTGCATAGAGAAGTTCAGTAAGCTGAGAGGAGGGCTGGGCTCTCTGTGACAAACCAACACACTAATCCTCTGCGCTGTACCTTATGGAAAACTCAATATAGCAAAAAACAGTAAAGTGTATATGTGGCCCTTCACAGTGCTTTTGTAAACATCATAATAAAATAACAAAGGCTCCAATAATGAAAAATAAAAGTCCTTTTCCCATACACTCAGGTTGCACAAGTCCGGTTTTCACCCGGACAGTATATTTTTTGACCAAAACGGATGTCTACAATTAGTAAAATTCCCCAATCACATATTTTTTTTATGGGGACGGATTTGTATACAGCACTTCATTAGATTTTTTTTATTATACAAATTTTATCTTTTTGTAGACTTGAAGTCTTGAACAAAGAAAATGAGTACAGCAAAAAAAGCAAAAACAGATAGTGGAAGACCATTCCAAGAGGCCTGGACAGAGACATATGGAGTGATTGAATGCAGTGGGAAAGCATTGTGTATTATGTGTAATGAAAGTGTTGTGTCTTGCACATCAAGTGTCAAACGTCACTTTGAGACCAACCATAACAGTGTTGCTGAACTTGGTTTAGCTCAAAGAAAAGAGTTCCTTGTAGGAAAATTAAAGAAATATCACTCCCAGTCTCTTAGTTTTAGCAACTATCTTTCAAAAACTAATCATCTTACAGTTGCCAGCTTTCAAATTTCACTGTGCATGGCAAAACATGGTAAGCCCCTCTCTGATGGAGATTTTATCAAAAAGGCAATTTTGGCTGGGAGTAATTCACTCTTCCATGATTTCCAAAACAAGGATAAAATTGTGCAGCGCATCTCTGAGATGCCGCTAAGCAGAAATACTGCAAAAGATAGGGCTCTGCGAATGGCTGCTGATGTTAATCAACAGCTTACTTGCGACTTACAAAAAGCACCCTTCTACTCCATGTGCTTGGATGAAAGTACAGATATTACTAACCATGCAAGACTAGCGCTCATTTTGCGTTATGCTACTGGTGACATCATGAGAGAAGAGCTGGTAAAACTGCTGTCTTTGCCTGGAAGAACACAAGGGATAGATATCCACAATGCTGTGATGGAGGCTTTTTCATCACTAGACATAAGTCCAGAAAAAGTGGTTTCAGTTACTAGCGATGGAGCACCTAGCATGGTGGGGACAACATCAGGATTCATTCATTTCTTTGCTAAGGAAGCAAAACATCCACTGATTCAATTTCACTGCATAATACATCAAGAGGCTCTCTGTGCCAAAGAAAGCAGCAAAAAACTTGACGATGTCCTCAAAGATGTAACAAAAATGGTGAACTTCATCATGGCACGTGCTCTTAATTTTCGACAATTTCAAGCCCTTCTTGATGAGGTTCAGGCACAATATAACACTTTACTGATGTACAATAATGTCCGGTGGTTGAGCAGAGGACGAGTGTTAGAGAGATTTGTGGCCTGCTTGGAAGAAGTTAGGTTATTTATGAACGAAAAGGGGGAAGACTATCCTCAACTCACCAACATGGCCTGGCTTACCAACCTCATGTTCTTTACAGATTTTACTAACCACTTTAATGTACTAAACAAAAGATTACAAGGCATGGGAAAAACAGCAGAAAGCATGTTTAGTGACATTAAAGCTTTTGAGAGAAAATTACATGTTTTTGAAAAAGACCTTAGAGTGGACAGCTAAAATATTTTCCCAACCTAAAAATACATTTGGATAATTCTACAACATTTGTGGACAGTCATAAAAAACACCAGGAAATCCACAAAGCATATTCCACCATTGTAGCCGAAGCAAAGGAGAATTTTAGTAAAAGATTTTCTCAGTTCCGTAAGATGGAGACAACCCTTTCATTTATAACTTCCCCAGAAAAGTCCACATTTGAAGATCTTGATCTTTCCTGCTTACAGTGGTTGGATATTCAAAATTTGGAAATGGAGCTACTGGAATTTCAAGAAAGCTCTATCTGGAAAAGTAAATTCAATGAACGTATTGAGTGTGAAGGGTGACAAATGAAATCACTGCTAGCAGTTCTGAAAATGAAATCCTAAAAGCGTGGAATTCTCTGCCAGACAATTTTAAGTCCATGAAAGCACTTGGGATTGCTCTTCTTACTTTGTTTGGGTCATCCTATGCTTGTGAGCAGCTGTTTTCGGCTTTGAATCATATAAAATCTGATGCTAGAAACAGATTAATGGATGACATGAGTGCTGCATGTGTTGCTCTGAAATTAACGCACTATGAGCCAAGGATTGACAAGTTATCAGCATGCATGCAACAACAAAAATCACATTAATTTTTTTCAGAGCATGCCCAATGCATATGTTTACATGAAGCAGTTTTCAGTTTGCAGTTAAGACACTTTCTAAGTTATTTAAATATTATTTAAAGATGTTATTTAAAAAAGGGACTTTACATGGCCCTGTTGTATTCCAATCTGGAATTTCCAATAAAAACAGTTGGTTTAATTGAAAGCTCTTTTGTTTTCTTTACATCATATTATTAGAAATGTAATGATTTAACTATTTTCTAATTTGATTGTAAATTTTACAAAAAAACATGTATAGACTCTTTGGGAATACACACCGAGTCTTGACACAGTTAACAGTTTTAAGAAGTTTATCTTTTTTTTTTACTCAGGATACATTTGACATGTTATGTGAATAATACATTTAAAATATATTGTGTAACTGAATCAAATTCTTCCTAAATTCATTAAATTGAATGAAATCATTAAAACATTATAAATTGCCAATAAATTGAAATGAAAACCAAAGGATTGTGAATCAAATTGATTCTCTGACAATACAAAGATTTCAACCTTTAAAAATGATGTTACATAGTTCAGGCAACTTTATAAAGAGTTTTTAGATACTAAAATCTTGTTATTAAGGTTTAATTGACGTGCTGGCACTTTGAGGAAATTCTTTGGTTTTGTGCGGCAGTTTGGGCACTCGGGCTCAAAAAGGTTAGCCATCACTGTCTTAGAGGCTTCCCGGAAGCCTGCTACTCGTCAATGCTACTCCCAGAAATGGACTAGATTTTCTTCCTGGTGTGTTTCCAATTTCAAGGAGCCTCAGCGAGCCTCCCTATCTTCTGTATTGGACTATCTTCTACACCTGTCTCAGTCTGGTCTCAAGTCTACATCTATCCGAGTCCATCTGAGTGCTATTGCGGCTTTCCATCAGCCTCTACAAGGGAAACCTCTCTCTGCTCACCCTGTGGTTTCCATATTTATGAAGGGACTGTTCCATGTCAATCCTCCTCTCAAACCTCCTCTAGTGGTTTGGGATCTCAATGTTGTCCTTTCTCAGCTTATGAAGCCTCCTTTTGAGCCTCTCAACAAGACTCCACTTAAGTATCTCACCTGGAAAGTGGTTTTTCTGGTGGCCCTCACGTCTGCTCACAGGGTCAGTGAGCTTCAGGCCTTGGTGGCGGATCCTCCTTTCACAGTATTCCATCATGACAAGGTGGTCCTCCGCACTCATCCGAAATTCCTGCCTAAGGTGGTCTCTGAATTTCATCTCAACCAATCTATTGTGCTTCCAGTGTTTTTTCCGAAGCCTCATTCTCATCCTGGAGAATCAGCTCTTCATACTCTGGACTGTAAACGTGCTTTGGCTTTCTACCTGGATCGCACCAAACCACACAGAACTGCTCCTCAACTATTCGTCTCCTTTGATCCAAACAAGTTGGGACGACCTGTATCGAAGCACACCATCTCCAACTGGATGGCGGCTTGTATCTCTTTTTGCTATGCCCAGGCTGGATTACCCCTTCCCTGTAAGGTCACAGCCCATAAGGTCAGAGCAATGGCAGCCTCTGTAGTCTTCCTCAGATCGACACTGATTGAGGAGATTTGTAAGGCTGCCACTTGGTCCTCGGTTCATACATTCACCTCTCATTATTGTCTGGATGCTTTCTCCAGACGGGATGGACAGTTTGGCCAAACAGTGTTACAAAATTTATTCTCCTAAGTTGCCAACTCTCCCACCATCCCATTGAGGTTAGCTTGGAGGTCACCCACTAGTGAGAATACCTGCCTGCTTGTCCTGGGATAAAGCAATGTTACTTACCGTAACAGTTGTTATCCAGGGACAGCAGGCAGCTATTCTCACGTCCCACCACCTCCCCTGGGTTGGCTTCTCGGCTAGCTACCTGAACTGAGGAGACACGCCCGGAGCATCTGGCGCATGCGCGGTGCGGGCATCTCGAAACTTCTGAGTTTCTTCAAGCAAGACATGCTTGTGAGACGTCCGTATCGGGGCTCTGTCGGATGACATCACCCACTAGTGAGAATAGCTGCCTGCTGTCCCTGGATAACAACTGTTACAGTAAGTAACATTGCTTTCCTCCCCAGAGTAAGTGATCCCCAGGTCCCCCTCCCATGCCTTCATATAGGAGGTCTTCTGATTCTTGTCCACATGTAACATTCGGTACAGAGCTGAAATACATCCCCTATGCACTGGTGCCCCCAGCATCAGTTCAAACTGGGAACACTGGAAGGCTTTTGACTCTCCTGCCTGAACCCTCATAATATAATTTTTTACCCACAATATAGCATTTACTCAAAAACAGTTTCTCCATTTGCAATAAGGGGAAATAACAAAACAGCATGCTGAACTCAGATACACTGACCGTACTATGCAAAAAGGTAGCGATAGCTCTCCAGAAACCCTGTATGAGGGTACAAGCCCACAGACTATGGAAATAAGATTTCACTTCCAAATGGCATTTTATACAAAGTTGAGTGCCCCCCTCCCCATGTAATAAGCTTGACATTGGGGGACATAAGCCCTCAACAAGGTATGGTAATGACACTCCTACAACTTTGCACTGCCCACAACTGCCGGCATACCTTTAACGGCCCCCAACAGGATTGACCTGCAGATCCCTCTTCAGATCTCTTTGCCAATGCTGCAACACAAAAGACAAGTTCTTGGGTGGCTGTAACTCCAGCAAGCCCTGAAGAAAATAGTCTTCTGCTGTGCCTCAAGTAACTCCTCAAAAGCAACATGGGTTTACTAAAGGTAAATTTTGCCAAACAAATCTGACTGAATTCTTTGACTGGGCGACCAGAGAATTGGATAGAGGACGTGCGCTAGATGTAATTTACTTAAATCTCAGCAAAGCCTTTGACACAGTTCCTCATAGGAGACTCCTGAATAAACTTGATGGGCTGAATTTAGGACCCAAAGTTGTGAACTGGATTAGAAACTGGTTAACGGACAGATGTCAGAATGTTAATGGAACTTGCTCGGTGGAAGAAAGAGTAAGTATTGGAGTGCCTCAGGGATCGGTGCTGGGGCCAATTCTGTTCAATTTATTTGTGAGTGACATTGCTGAAGGGTTAGAAGGTAAGGTTTGCCTTTTTGCAGATGATACCAAGATTTGTAATAGATTAGACACCATGGAGGGAGTAGAAAACATGAAAAATGATTAACAAAAGTTAGAGTAATGGTCTAATACCTGGCAACTAAAATTCAGTGCAATGAAGTGCATAGTGATGCATTTGGGGAGTAGAAATCCAAGGAAACTATATGTGCTGGGAGGTGAGAGGCTGATATGCACTGAAGGGAAGAGGGACCTTGGAGGGATAGTGTCTGAGGATCTGAAAGTTCAGAAATTATGTGACAAGGCGGTGGCTGTAGCCAGAAGGAAGAGAGACAAAATCAGTAGAAGAAAGGAGGTGTTGATGCCCCTGTACAGGTCATTGGTGAGGCCCCACTTGGAATATTGTATTCAGTTTTGGAGGCTATATCTGGCAAAGGATATAAGAAGGCTTGAAGCAGTCCAACGAAAGACAACAAAGATGGTAGGAGGTTTGCATCAAAAGAAGTACAAGGAGAGACTGGAAGACCTGAATATATATAATCTAGAGGACAGGAGGGACAAGGGAGATAAGATACAGACATTTAACCAAATCTTTTCCAGAGAAAAGAAAATAGTAAAACTAGAGGAGATATATTGAGGTTGCAGGGTGGTAGACTTAGGAGTAATATTAGGAAGTTATTTTTCACGGAGAGGGTGATGGATGCCTGGAATGCCCTCCTGTGCATGTATGCCATGCAGGTATTTAAATGTCTCTATCATATCTCCCCTCCCCCCCCCTTTCCTCCAAGGTGTAAATATTGAGATCTTTAAGTCTGTCCCCATCTGCCTTATGATGAAGACCACAGACCATTTTAGTAGCCTTCCTCCGAACCAACTCCATCCTATCTATATCTTTTTGAAAGTGTGGACTCCGGAATTGCACACAACATTCTAAATGAGGTCTCGCCAGAGTCTTATACAGGGGCATCAATACTTTCTTTTTCTTACTGGGCATACCTCTCCCTATGTACCTAAGCATCCTTCTAGCTTTCACTGTTGCCTTTTCAACCTATTTGGCCACCTTAAGATCATCATATACTATCATACCGAAGTCCCCACTGCTCTTTCGTGCACAAAAGTTCTTCACCCCTTAACTGTACCATTCCCTCCAGTTTTTGCAGCCCAAATACCTGACCTTGCATTTCTTACAATTAGATCTTAGCTGTCAAATTTCAGACCATTCTTCAAGCTTCGCTAGGTCCTTTCTCATGTTGTTCACACCATCAGGGGTGTCGGCTCTACTCTATTGTAGATTTTGATATCATCCGCAAAGAGGCAAATCTTATCCGACAGCCCTTCAGCAATATCACTTACAAAAATGTTAAGAACTGGCCCAAGAATCAAACCTTGAGGCACATCACTGGTAACATCCTTTTCCTCAGAGGATCTCCGTTGACCACTACCCTCTGTCGCCTTCCACTCAACCAATTCCTGACCCAGTGTGTCACTTTGGGACCCATCCCCAGGGCACTCAGCTTATTTATTAGATGCCTGTGTGGAACACTCAAAGGCTTTGCTAAAACCACATTTTGTGCATCTCCTATGTCCAAATCTCTGGTCACCCAGTCAAAGAAATTGATCAGATTTGTCTGACAAGACCTGCCTCTAGTAAATCCATGTTGTCTTGGGTCCTGTAATCCACTGGATTCCAGAAATGTCACTATTGTCTGTTTTTAATAGCGTTTCCATTAATTTGCTTGTTTCATTTGGGCCACCAGGCCTTGCATTTCTTTGTTGCATGTTTGCATTTTACACGCATGCCTGCCTTTACCCATAGGTAGAACACTTAATTCCCAAGCTGAGTCTTTTACCATAATAGGAGAAAATAATATGATAAATCTCAGGCTATATGTACAAAGATCCTAAGACTTGTGGAATATTCTGCTCAAAAGGTTCCACTTTAATTTTTACTGCTTGCCTCACCCTATTCATACTTGATTCCTGGTGTAGATATATAAACTTATCACTTAAGAGGTAAGGGGTTGATTCTGTGTACATCAATTAGGAAAGGAACATTAGGGCCAATGTCTTTCTCAACTCTGTATTTTATAACATTTTTACTGTGAATGAGCAGCATGTTATCTGTTCAGACATAAAGTCACAGTTTGAGAAATGGAAAACCAATCATCTGTGATAATATCTTCTAGATAGAAAAGTTGCCTATGACATTATGAATGGATTAATGGAATTGATTACCAAAAATTTTTTAAACAAAATTGCATGAATATACAGCCTTATGCTACCTAATATAAAAACTAATCCTTATTTTATTATGAATAACTTTTGGACTATACTGTATCTTAAATAGAAAACTATCTTTAGAACTAATTTTTAAATTAAAATCTGGTTTTTAATCACTACTCTGGGTTAAAACAAAAATCTGGACTTTCCAGATGCTCCATGCACATCTCCTCCAGACATTTGTAAGAGATTTTCACCTTTGCTCTTGATGTGACACAGCACAGACTTTTCCTCACACTCTTCTCCTGTTTCTAAATGCAGATGAAGCTCACAGTGACAAAGCAAAGGAGAGTATTCGAGCAAAGTGTATGCAATATCTGGACCGGGCTGAGAAGCTGAAGGAGTATTTAAAGAGTAAAGACAAACAGAGCAAGAAACCAGTGAAAGAGGCTCAGAATGACAAGGGGTAAGGGTTGGGCAAAACAAAGAATGTTGGTTTTGGTCTTCTCTGTGTATGTCCAGGAGGGTTCAAGACTCTTGATGGCTTCAGAATCATTGCATGTTATCTAGCTTTCTTTCCCCAGGTGCTGATATCTTTTATTCATTTTTATTTATTAAAAAATGTGTAGCGTACTATCTACAAATCTAGGCAGTATGCAATAAAACATACAGGGTCAGACCAGTGGTCCATCTAGCCCAGTAGCCTGTCCTCATGGTGGCCAATCCAGGTCCCTAGTATCTGGCTAAAACCCAAGGAGTAACAAGATTCTAGAATCCCAAAGAGTAGCAACATTCCATCCAGAATCTCAAAGACTAGCAAGATTCCGGAATCCCAGAGAGTAACAAGATTCTAGAATCCCAAAGAGTAGCAACATTCCATCCAGAATCTCAAAGACTAGCAAGATTCCGGAATCCCAGAGAGTAACAAGATTCTAGAATCCCAAAGAGTAGCAACATTCCATCCAGAATCTCAAAGACTAGCAAGATTCCGGAATCCCAGAGAGTAACAAGATTCTAGAATCCCAAAGAGTAGCAACATTCCATCCAGAATCTCAAAGACTAGCAAGATTCTGGAATCCCAGAGAGTAACAAGATTCCATGCTACCGATCCAGGGCAAGCAGTGGCTTCTCCCGTGTCTATGGACTTTTCCACAGGAACTTGTCCATAATGTTAAACTGCAAATAAAACGGCTAACTTCAACTTAAATACAATCAATCGCAACACAACAACATAAATTATACTCATCCCAACTTGCTCTTCTCTTCAATTCCTCTGCAAATGGCCAGATAACTTATTTTGTAATCCGCCTTGAACCGCAAGATATAGGCGAAATAGAAATCACTAATGTAATGTAATATTCTATAACCTCATGTAGAGCCTGATATTCTTGTACAATCCCACTCTGTTCCTGGACTAGTGGCCTATTTTCCTATGTTTGCCAGACAGCTTGTAGGGAGCTCATTATACAGAGTCTTGAGCCCTTCCCCTCTTACCTCAGGACTGCCCTCCAGGAATCCAGTTTTTTCCTACAAGCCAGACTGCAGGAGCTTGTCTTTTCTGCTCGTGTTTATTTTTCTTTAACTTCAGTAGCTTTCTTCGCAAATTCTGCCCTTGTGCTGCAGATGTTCCCCAAAGGGACTGCTCTGGCTGCAGGAGATGACAGACTTTGTGTAAAGTCTGTTTTCAGGGGGTTACAGCCTGCACATCGGGGACCGTTCCCTTGGAACCTGGCTCGCCCCAGGTTCGTTCACTAGTGGGCCTTTGCACAGGCTGCGTGACTCTGTGGAGGTGTGCCCCCGCTTGGAGCCAACTGCGTCCCTCGGCCAAGTCATATCCATGCGAGTGTCTGGTGGTGGCAGAGGTCTCCAGCCATTGGTATCGGGCTGGTGGAGCAGTCAAAAGACCAGCAGTCCAGAGGATCTCCCTGTTAGCTGTTTCAGCTTCCATTGCAGCAATGCACATCACCTCATTTCACAGTAAATATAGAGCTGACAGTTTGTCACAGCGATTTGGGGGTCCTTAAAAGCGTTTTTTGGGAAGTTTGGGAGTTAGCCTTAGTCGCTTTTTAGGGTCTTCTTGTGCTTTTCTTGAGCTATTTTCTTTTGAAAATTGCTTGGCAGCCATATTGGTTTTTCTTAATTGAAATTTAAAGTTATTTTTTACCTTTATGAGCTTTGTTTTTGCAAGAAAACTACTCAGATGGAGTCCCCAAGGCAGGATACTTCGGATTCATGCCTTATTTGCACAAAGAAAAATCTGAACCTTGGTCAAACCCCTGCGGCATTCCCCCAAGGATCCCCTCTATCTCCCACACTCTTCAACCTCTATACGACCTCCCTCAGCTCCCACCTACTAACAAGGCATAACCTCCTACAGCTATGCAGATGACATCACCATTCTCGTACCTTTCGATCAACCAAAACTCTCCATGACAGACACAATACACCAAACACTAAAATCAGTAGCAACTTGGATGAAAGATCACAAACTGAAATTGAACCCAGACAAAACTAAATTAATCCTCCTCGAAAACAACAAGATACCAACCATAACCAACATTGAAATCAACTACCCCATACAGCCTACTCTAAAATTACTAGGAATAACAATCATCAGATGCTGCACCATGCAGCCGCAAATCAATAAAACAATACAAAAATCATTCTCAGTCATGAGAAACTTAAGACAAGTTAGGAAATTCTTTGAGAAAACACAAATCCAGCTCATAGTACAGTCTAGAGAGCTGCACGGGAACGGGGAAGACGGGAATCCCGCGGGACCCGTGGGCATCCCGCGGGTTCCCCCTTCGGGTCACGGGGATCCCGTGGGGATGCCCCTAGGGTCGCGGGGATCCCGTGGGGACGCCCCCCTAGGGTCGCGGGGATCCCATGGGGACGCCTCGGAGGGTCGCGGGGCTCCTGCGGGGCTGGATGTACTCAGTTGCGCGGCTCTTCTTCTCCCTACCTTCTCTGCTTGCAGCACAGAGCCGAACGGAAGTCTTCCCGACGTCTGCGCTGACGTCGGAGGGGAGGGAGGGCTTAAACAAAGCTTAAACAAAGCCCTCCCTCCCTCCGACGTCAGCGCTGACATCGGGAAGACTTCCGTTCGGCTCTGTGCTGCAGGCAGGGCAGGTAAGGAGAAGGAGAGTAGCCTCGCGGTTCGAGTGGCTACCAAGGGAGGGGGGCGCCCCGCCCCGGTTGCAGCACAGCCGGCCAGGTCCCCTTACTTTTGTGGCACTTCCCCGACCGACCGATAACAGCCCGGGTCCGACAATCCTCCCTGCCCTGTAGCCGCGAATCTAAATTACCTTCTTACAGCAGCTGTAAGAAGGTAATTTAGATTCGCGGTTAAGGGCAGGGAGGTTTGTCGGACCGGGGCTGTTGTCGGTCGGTCGGGGAAGTGCCACAAAAGTAAGGGGACCTGGCCGGCTGTGCTGCACCCGGGGCGGTAGAGAAGGAGGGGGGAGAAGGACGCTGAAAGGCCATGGTGAAGACAGGAGGGGGGGGAAGGACTCTGAAAGCACTTGAAGACAGAGGAGGGAGAAGGACGCTGAAAGCACATGGGGGAATACAAAGGGGTGGAGAAGGATGCTGAAAGGCCATGGGAAGGGCGGGGGGGGAAGGACTCTGAAAGCACTTGTGGAAGACAGAGGGGGGAGAAGGATGCTGAAAGCACATGGGGAAGACAAAGGGGTGGAGAAGGACGCTGAAAGGCCATGGGGAAGACAGAGAGGGAGAAGGACGCTGAAAGGACATGGGGAAGATGGGGGGGAGAAGGACACTGAAAGGAAATGAGGAAGAGAGAGTAGGGAGAAGACGCTGGCAGGGAAGAAGACAGATGCCAGACTATGGGGGGAGCGGAGAGAAGAAGATGGGTGCCAGACCAATTTGGAAGGGGGAAGAAAGGGAGAGGCACAGTAACAGAGCAAATGGAAGATGCAGAAGGAAGAGAGACAGTGGATGGAAGGAATTGAATGAAAACATGAGGAAAGCAGAAACCAGGCAACAAAGGTAGGAAAAGAATTCTATTTCTTTTTTTTTTTTTTTTTGCTTCAGGATAAAGTAGTATATTAGTTGTGTTGATAAAAATTTATAAACATTAGAGGCTCTGGTAGAAACCCGTTTACAAAGTATGTATTCTTCCCAATTAATATTTTCAAATTAATAAAGTCTTTTTGCTTATTTGTAAATGGGTTTCTACCAGAGCCTTTAATTCAGTAGCATAATTAAATGAAATAACTATTTCTGAAGTTTATAGGGACGGGCGGGGACGGAGGGGATTCCTCGCGGGGACGGGTGGGGACGGAGGGGATTCCTCGCGGGGACGGGTGGGGACGGAGGGATTCCTCCCTCCTCGCGGGGACGGGTGGGATTCCTCGCGGGGACGGGTGGGACTTTGGTGGGGACGGGTGGGATTTTTGTCCCCGCGCAACTCTCTAGTACAGTCCCTAATACTAGGCCTACTAGACTACTGTAATATCCTCTATCTCCCCCTGCCTGCAACAATAACAAAACAACTACAAACAATCCAAAACATAGCACTGAGACTCATTGTGGTATGGTGGTATATAAAAATAAAGTTATTATTATTATTATCTACTCATTGAAGAAACATGACCGAGTGAAGGGATTTAAGATGGCGTCGGGAACAGACACCTGAGCACGCAGTGCTGCTCGTCTCACCTGGAGGCGCGTTGCGAGTTTCCTTCTCGGTAGCGATATGGGGAAGAGAAAGGGAGTTCCCCACTTTGCCCCTCCAGTGGTCGAGTCCCCTCAATGGCTGATCGAGACGACATTAACGAGCATCTTTGCTCGTTCGGGTGAGGTGACCCGAACTACTTTGGGGGGAAGCCCGGAATCTTCAGGGGACCTCAGCGCAAAGAGTCGGGCTTCGTTGAGCCCCGAGCAGAGGCTAGTTCCTCCCCAACCCGGAAGTGCTCCAGTGCAGGGAATGTCTGGAGTCTGGCGGCCCCGAGAAGGAGAGCTCGACCCCAGCATAGGAGGGACATCCCTACTAAGCCCTTCGGAAGAAGGAGGAGATGGGAACCATCAGAAATCTCCCTGCACTTTAGAGGAAGAGGTGAGAGGTGCTTCGGGAGGGAACATATCAGCTTTGGGGAGATGAAGAAACCAGATAAAATAGATATGGAGGCACTGTGACAGGCCATATCAGTCATGGATTCCAATCTTAAATTGAGTTTATCTACTATTAAAACAGACTATGGAACTGTCTTTTCCAAGGTGGAACTACAGGGGGTTCTTCTTACTAACATGAGTGAAAAGTTGGAGGAACAAGAAAATAATTTGAATGAAGTAAAAAAGGTACAAATGGAATTGGTTAAAGAGAGATCTTATGTTTCCCGTAAGATGGAGAATTTTGAAAATCAACTGAGGAAAAATAACTTAAGATTTTTGAACTTTCCAAAGTGCCCTATTATATCATCAGTTGAGATGGCTAGAAAATATTTTCGTGAAACTTTAGCCATTCCACCAGAAAATTTACCTCCAATTGTTAGAGCTTATTATTTGAATATAAAGATGCCACAAGGGGAATCCACATCTACAGAAATTCCAGTGGATAAAGCAGTGGACATGAACTTGTCTTCATTCCTGGAAAACTCCCTTGAGGTTGTCACCCATAGATCTACCATGCTGTTAACTCTAAATTTCCTGCAAAGTGTTATGTATCTTATCAAGTTAAGAATTTTCTTTTCTTTGAGCCTAAACAACTTTTA
The DNA here is from genome assembly GCF_902459505.1 of Geotrypetes seraphini. NCBI lineage: Eukaryota > Metazoa > Chordata > Amphibia > Gymnophiona > Dermophiidae > Geotrypetes > Geotrypetes seraphini. The sequence continues at coordinate 5,840,441 of NC_047087.1, read as the reverse complement.
GAATTTATTGGATCAAAAGAAAGGTTGGTAACCATGTCTAGCGATGTATGACCTACCAGCTGGCTGTAATTCGGGAATAATGCCGTGACCTTAATTAATTTTGTTATTTCTCCTTGGAAGTTTATTTCTTTTCTTGATCCTCAATTTTGTGGACTAAATAAGAGATAGTTAATGTTTCCTTTATAAGTTTTATTGAATATAATTTCTGGATCTGTAGCATCGTGCAAAAGCAACGCTTGTATTTAAAATTGAAAATCTTATAAATAAATAAAAAAACCAAACATGATCACATTATAGAAACATATCTCAAATCGTATTGGCTTACAATTCCAGCAATTTAAATTCTACTGTCTACTATTTAATTAAGACTTTATATGGAGACAGCCCAAACTACCTGAACACCTTATCCACAACACCTCAACCAGACATAGGAAAACTCACACCCCATTCTCATAATCCCCCCCAATTAAGGAGGTCAAACAGAAAAAAACTATATGATGACCTCCTAGCCACTCAAGCAGCCAAACTAGACAACCATATCCCCAATCTACTGATGGCACATTATAGAAACATATCTCAAATCGTATTAGCTTACAATTCCAGCAATTTAAATTCTACTGTCTACTATTTAATTAAGACTTTATATGGAGACAGCCCAAACTACCTGAACGCCTTATCCACAACACCTCAACCAGACATAGGAAAACTCACACCCCATTCTCATAATCCCCCCCAATTAAGGAGGTCAAACAGAAAAAACTATATGATGACCTCCTAGCCACTCAAGCAGCCAAACTAGACAACCATATCCCCAATCTACTGATGGCATCCCTAGACTACAAAACTTTTAGAAAAGAAATAGACTATATTCTTCAAGAAATCCCTGAAAAAGAAATAACACTGCAAGTTTCAAATACCTCCTCTCACTAAAGCAACCTACCCAAAACAACTAGCCATACTCATTTCTTACTATCTTTGAAAAGGACCAGATATCTTTTTGGTAAGATCTTTTTGTAATACATCCTTGATAATTCATTTGTAATCCGCTTTGAACTGCAAGGTAATGGTGGAATAGAAATCCCTAATGTAATGTAATGTAGATGGCTATCTGGTGTGCTGCATGGCTTACTGTAGCAGTGAAGAAAGCGATCAGAGACAAGAAGACTTTGTTTAAGGAATGGAAAAGGACAAAAACGGACGAGAACTGGAAAAAGCACAAACAACATCAAAGTAAGTGCCATAAGGCGATAAGAGGAGCTAAAAGGGGCTACGAAGAAAAAATAGCCAAGGAGTCAAAAAATTTTAAGCCGTTCTTTCGATATATTAAGGGGAAATGACTCGCGAAGGAAGCAGTGGGGCCGTTAGATGACCATGGAATAAAGGGAGAACTAAAGGAGGACAAAGTCATCGCTGACAAACTGAACACATTTTTTGCGTCTGTATTTACCAAAGAGGATATATCCAATATACCAGAAACCAACAGGATATACACATGAAGTGAAGATGGGAAACTGACAAGTCAATGGTCAATCTAGAAGGGGTATACAGACAGATCGATAGGCTTAAAAACGATAAATCCCTGGGACCAGACGGCATCCACCCGAGGGTAATCAAGGAACTGAAAGGGGTTATAGCTGAACTGCTTCAACTAATAGCCAATCTGTCGATCAAATCAGGAAAGATTCCAGAAGACTGGAAAGTTGCAAACGCACCAATCTTCAAGAAAGGTTCGAAGGGGGATCTGGGAAACTACATACCAGTGAGTCTGACTTCAGCACCAGGAAAGATGGTAGAGGCGCTGACAAAGGACCACATCATCGATCACCTTGACGGACACAAATTGATGAGAACCAGCCAGCACAGCTTCAGCAAAGGAAGATCTTGCTTGACAAACTTACTGCACTTCTTCGAGGAAGTAAATAGGCAGATAGACAAGGGTGACCCAGTCGACATCATATATCTAGATTTTCAGAAGGCGTTCGACAAGGTCCTGCATGAACGTCTACTTCGAAAAATTGCGAGCCATGGAATCAAGGGTGATAGTCACGTGGATTAAAAACTGGTTGGTGGATAGGAAACAGAGAGTGGGGATAAATGGACAATACTCGGACTGGAAAAGCATCATGAGTGGGATGCCGCAGGGTTTGGTGCTCGGGCCTGTGCTCTTCAACATATTTATAAACAACCTAGAAATTGGCACAACAAGTGAGGTGATTAAATTTGCAGACAATGCAAAGTTATTCAGAGTAGTGAGGACACAGAAGGATTGTGAAGACCTACAACGAGACATAAACACACTCGAGGTATGGGCCACGTAATAGAAAATGAGATAATGGAATGTGGATAAGTTCAAGGTGATGCATGTTGGTAACAAAAATCATCTGCACAAATACAGGATGTCCGGTGCTGTACTCGGCGAGAGCCCCCAGGAAAGAGACTTGGGAGTACTTGTAGACAAGTCACTGAAATTGTCCAAGCAATGTGCGGTGGTGGCAAAAAGGGCAAACAGAATGCTAGGAATGATTAAGAAGGGGATCACAATTAGATCTGAAAAGGTTATCATGTCGTTGTACTGGGCCATGGTATGCCTTCACCTGGAAAACTGCATCCAACACTGGTCGCCGTACATGAAAAAGGACATAGTACTACTTGAAAGGGCCCAGAAAAGAGTGACAAAAATAGTTAAGGGACTGGAGGAGTTGCCATACAATAAGATGCTAGAGAAACTGGGCCTCTTCTCCCTTGAAATGAGAAGACTGAGAGGGGACAGCTTGCATAATGAGACTCCGTGCCTGGTCCCTCTCGGTACAGATGAAACTAAACGAATCTAAAACAAAACTACTCTGGCTCGGCCCAAAATTCGAACACCTGCCCACACTTTTCACACTACCCACAGGCGATACACTACAGCTCGAGTTCTCATGCAAGGTCCTTGGTATCACTATCGATTCCTCTCTCTCCTTCAATGACCACCTTAACTCCTTGGCAAAATCATGCTTTTTCAGCCTTCACATGCTGAGGAAAGCTAGATCCTACTTCAGCCAACAACACTTTGCCATCCTTGTCCAATCCATCATCCTCTCCAAACTACCGTATTTTCGCGGATATAACGCGCGCGTTATACGTGATTTTACGTACCGCGCATACCCCTCGCGCGTTATATGCCTGAGCGCGGTATACAAAAGTTTTTTAACATAGTTCCCACCCCGCCCGACGCCCGATTCACCCCCCCAGCAGGACCGCTCGCACCCCCACCCCGAACGACCGCTCGCACGCGCTCCCACCCGCACCCGCATCCACGATCGGAGCAAGAGGGAGCCCAAGCCCTCTTGCCCGGCCGACTCCCCGACGTCCCATACATCCCCCCCCCCGGCAGGACCACTCGCACCCTCACCCCGAAGGACCGCCGACTCCCCAACAATATCGGGCCAGGAGGGAGCCCAAACCCTCCTAGCCACGGCGACCCCCTAACCCCACCCCGCACTACATTACGGGCAGGAGGGATCCCAGGCCCTCCTGCCCTCGACGCAAACACCCTCCCTCCAACGACCGCCCCCCCCCAAGAACCTCCGCCCGTCCCCCAACCGACCCGCGACCCCCCTGGCCGACCCCCACGACACCCCCACCCGCCTTCCCCGTACCTTTGTGTAGTTGGGCCAGAAGGGAGCCCAAACCCTCCTGGCCACGGCGACCCCCTAACCCCACCCCGCACTACATTACGGGCAGGAGGGATCCCAGGCCCTCCTGCCCTCGACGCAAACCCCCCTCCCCCCCACCCGCCCCGCGACCCCCCTGGCCGACCCCCACGACCCCCCCACCCCCCTTCCCCGTACCTGTGAAAGTTGGCCGGACAGACGGGAGCCAAACCCGCCTGTCCGGCAGGCAGCCAACGAAGGAATGAGGCCGGATTGGCCCATCCGTCCTAAAGCTCCGCCTACTGGTGGGGCCTAAGGCGCGTGGGCCAATCAGAATAGGCCCTGGAGCCTTAGGTCCCACCTGGGGGCGCGGCCTGAGACACATGGTCGGGTTTGGCCCATGTGCCTCAGGCCGCGCCCCCAGGTGGGACCTAAGGCTCCAGGGCCTATTCTGATTGGCCCACGCGCCTTAGGCCCCACCAGTAGGCGGAGCTTTAGGACGGATGGGCCAATCCGGCCTCATTCCTTCGTTGGCTGCCTGCCGGACAGGCGGGTTTGGCTCCCGTCTGTCCGGCCAACTTTCAAAGGTACGGGGAAGGGGGGTGGGGGGGTCGTGGGGGTCGGCCAGGGGGGTCGCGGGTCGGCTGGGGGGGAGGGGGGTTTGCGTCGAGGGCAGGAGGGCCTGGGATCCCTCCTGCCCGTAATGTAGTGCGGGGTGGGGTTAGGGGGTCGCCGTGGCCAGGAGGGTTTGGGCTCCCTTCTGGCCCAACTACACAAAGGTACGGGGAAGGCGGGTGGGGGTGTCGTGGGGGTCGGCCAGGGGGGTCGCGGGTCGGCTGGGGGACGGGCGGAGGTGCTGGGGGGGGGGGGGCGGTCGTTGGGGGGAGGGGGTTTGCGTCGAGGGCAGGAGGGCCTGGGATCCCTCCTGCCCGTAATGTAGTGCGGGGTGGGGTTAGGGGGTCGCCGTGGCCAGGAGGGTTTGGGCTCCCTCCTGGCCCGATATTGTTGGGGAGTCGGCGGTCCTTCGGGGTGAGGGTGCGAGTGGTCCTGCCGGGGGGGGGATGTATCGGACGTCGGGGGGGGGGCATCAGGCTTTCAGGATGGGGACAGACCTTCAAGGGGGGACAGGACTTCAAGGGAGGACAGTGCACGGAAGTCAGGGGGGGTGAACGGAGAGTCGGGACAGCGCACGGAAAGTCAGGGCGGGCGAAAGGAGAGTCGGGCAGCATGCGCGTTATATGCCTGAGCGCGGTATAGAAAAGTTTTTGTACATATCATCGTGATTTCTGCGCGCTATACCCCTGTGCGCGTTTTACAATGGTGCGCGTTATATCCGCGAAAATACGGTAGATTACTGCAACGCCATCTACTTAAATCTATCAAAAAAAGTATTCTAAGACTCCAGCTAATCCAGAATACTGCAGCCAAACTGATCTTCTCAAAACGCAAGTCTGACCATGCCTCCCCACTCCTTGCCAAACTTAATTTGCTCCCAATAATCTTCAGAATCCATTTCAAATGTTCCTGCCTGGCTTTCAAGATCATTCACGGAATCCTGCCTCCTCTTATCCCACTGTCTTTCAACTCCTCCAGTCCCGACTCCTCCAGAACTGCCCAAAGGCTTAAACTAGCCTTCCCCTCTCCACGCGGCATCCACTATTCAGGCAAACTGGGAAAATCCCTTCTCTTCAAAATCACAGGTCTTTGGATCGACCTCACCACCCCGCTGCGGAACCTGAGCTCCCTTCAGTTATTCCGCAAACAACTGAAAACCTGGATTTTCAGCAAATTGTAGCTCTATCCTTCCCCCCCTTTCTCTTCCCCCTTCTACACATAAGTTCATGTAATCCTTTTTCTTCTTCTCTACCCACTATTTTAAGTTCTTGTAAACCGTGTCGAGCTCCATTCTCATGGAGATGATGCGGTATATAAACTTAAGGTTTAGATTAGATTAGATTAGACATGATCAAAACATTCAAGATATTGAAGGGAAACGACTTAGTAGAGAAAGAGAGATTGTTCACCCTCTCCGAGGTGAAGAGAACCAGAAGGCACTCGCTAAAGTTAAAAGGGAATAGATTTTGTACAAACGTAAGGAAGTTCTTCTTCACCCAGAGAATGGTAGAAATCTGGAATGCTCTTTCAGCGGCTGTTATAAGGGAAAGCACCCTTCAGGGATTCAAGAAACGGTTGGATAAGTTCCTGCTGGAACAGAACATACGTAGGTAAGGCTAGACTCAAATAGGGCTCTGGTCTTTGACCTAAGGGCCGTCGCGTGAGCAGACTGCTGGGCACGATGGACCACTGGTCTGACCCATCAGCGGCAAATCTTATGTTCTTAGGGGAGTGAAATTTCAGCAGTCCAAGTACCCTCAACCTCTGAAGGGAGTGAGTCCTGCTTCTGAATATGGCTGGGGAAACCCAAAAAAGTCGACTGTGGGCCCTGAGGACGGTGCAATTGTCATTCCTGCACTTCATCAGCCAAACCTCATAATCCTCCAAGCATGCTAAGAAGGGTCCGCAGAAAGTGGCTCCTGCCACAGATGATGGGTTTCCCTCCTGGATTTATTAACATGATATATCAGGCTTATTTAGCAAAGAAACTTATGCCAGCTGCCCCTCTGCAGGCATTCTCGCCTGCTGGGGGGGTCCCTCCTTCCTGGGGTGCAGGGATTGTGCCCGGCTCTCCCATGGTGGATAAAGCTAGTGTGCCAGCAGTTGCTGTGGTTGACCAGGGCACCCTGACTATGCCTTTACTTACACAGGCTGGCACTACCACTGTGGGGGATGTTGCAGCTCTAACGGATCTCTAAGATCAGAATCTTGGTGAGGATCCCACAGAGTGGAGATTTTTTAAACCCACTCATCTGGTTGATTTGATTTCTAAGTCCCTCCAGGAGTTGAAGCTGGAGGTTGCTCTGTCTGTCACCACTGAATGCTCTCTTATGAGTAATGAGAGACTGCAGGCGGCCTCTTTTCCTGATCATCCAGACATAGTCAAGATGCTTACAGACATTTGAAAGGTGCCTGAGAGCCCCTTGATTTGTGCCAGAGCCATGGCTCAGTTTTATCCGATGCCAGATGCCTTTATCTAGCATTTTGCATTACCGAAAGCTGATTCCTTGGTGGCATAGGTTACTAAATGCACATCTCTCCCCAGTGATGGGGTGGTGGTGCTGAAAGATGTTCAGGACGGCAGAGTGGATTTTATCCTTAAGCGTGTCCGGCAAGTCCGGCTACTAGAGGAGACAGTGCTGAATCTAAAAGAACTCCTCACCTTTGAAGAGGAAATACGTGAACAGGAGAAGCTTCTAGTCCAGTTCAGTCCAAACGAAGAGGTCAAGGAACTAGAAAGATACATCGAGGAAGCACACCAGCAGCATGTGGAGAACAGTACCCAAACAACTCTGGAAGAAGGCCTGGATGAGAGAAGAGAAGACATCCCTGCAAATTCTGGAGAAAAGGAAGCAGAGACAAGGGGCGATCACACACCAGGAGTAAGAGGGAGGCTGCAGGAAGACACCCCTCCACCCGAAGAGCAGAAAATGACTTCAGGAGTATCGCAGGAAGAAGAAGATCGGCCCTATACCATGGATGTAGACTTACGACCCCCAAGGAACCACCGAATAAAGAAGATGGGGATCATCGTGGGAGACTCCATCGTACGGCATGTGGACAGCTACACCGCAGGAGGGAGAGAGGATAGAATCGTCACCTGCCTGCCAGGAGCAAGAGTGAAGGATGTGGCCAACAGGATCATAGTCAGCGCAGGGGGAGAGGACACTGCTGTGCTTATCCACGTGGGAACCAACGATGTGAGCGGACGGAAGTATGACAGGGAAGAAATGAAGGGTCAGCTCCGCTCACTCGGAAGAATACTGAAGATCAGGGAGGTGAAGGTGGCCTTCTCCGAGATCCTCCCGGTACCAAGAGCGGATGGAAGGAGGCAAGGGGAACTGCAAGCGATCAACGCCTGGATGAGACGATGGTGCGAAGAGGAAGGCTTTGACTTCGTGCGCCACTCGACAACGTTCTGGAAAAGAAGCAAGTACTACAGGAAGGACGGACTGCACCTCAACGAGGAAGAAGCAAGAGTATTGGCAGGCAACTTCAAGAAGGCCATCGAGAAGGCTTTAAACTAAAGGTCAGGGGAAAGCCGACAGTCGACCACCAGTCGATGGTCCGGGCAACAGGATGTCCCATAGAAGGAACTATGGACAACTACTCAGACACAGGAGGGAACGACCACAAAGCATTTAAGAGAGACAATACAGGAGCAAGGAAGGATACCGTGAAGGAACCAGGGGAGACTGCTAAGCTTAAGGAGTCTAAGAAGGCAACACAAAGGGAACTCAAATGTATATATACGAACGCTAGAAGTTTGAGAAACAAAATGGGAGAATTAGAAGCAATAGCAAAGAACGAAGAACTGGAAATCATTGGCATAACAGAAACCTGGTGGAATGACGAAAACAAATGGGATACAGTACTTCAGGGATACAAACTGTACAGAAAAGATAGAGATGAGCAGAAAGGTGGAGGTGTTGCACTATATGTTCGTGAAGAAATAGAATCTGTGAGAGAGACTATGACAGAAGAGAAAGAGAAGCTGGAATCCCTCTGGATAAAGATTCCCAGACACAACGGAGCTGACACAAAGATTGGCCTTTACTATCGACCGCCAGGACAAATGGAAGAAACAGACGTGGAAATGATAGAGGAAATTAAACACGAATGTAAGACAGGTAATGTCATAATCTTGGGGGATTTCAATTTTCCTGGAATAGACTAGAACCTGGGAATTTCAAATTGTGGCAAGGAGGCAATGTTCCTGGAAGTGCTAGGGGACTGCTTTCTGGAACAATTGGTGGGAGAGCTGACAAGAGGAAACTTCACCTTGGACTTGGTCCTAAACAGCATTACGGGGCCAGCAAAGGAAGTAGAAGTCACGGTCCCGCTGGGGACAAGCGATCACAACATGATCAACTTCAGACTCGATGTCGGGAAGGGGAAAAGTACCAAAACCTCAACCACAACTTTAAACTTCAAAAGGGGAAGATATGATAGCATGAGAGCCATGGTGAAAAAACGGATCAAGAAAAAAATGGGCAAAGTCAAAACGGTAGAACAGGCATGGTCCCTTCTGAAAAATACTATCACGGAAGCACAAAGCCTCTACATTCCGAGGATATCCAAAGCAAAGAAAACCAAAGGCAAAAGAGAGCCGGCGTGGCTTACTAAAGAGGTGAAGGAAGCCATAAAAGAAAAGAAGGACTCCTTCAAAGCATGGAAACGCACAAAAACAGTCGAAACTTGGAACAAACACAAGGGTGATCAGAAGAAGTGTCACAGGGCGGTGAGGGATGCCAAAAAGGACTATGAGGAGAAAATAGCGCAGGAGGCCAAAAACTTTAAGCCCTTCTTCAAGTACGTGAAAGGGAGAAAACCCGCAAATGAGGCGGTGGGACCGCTGGACGACCAGGGAAGGAAAGGGTACATCAAGGAAGACAAACAAATCGCAGACAGACTAAATTCATTCTTTGCGTCTGTCTTTACAAAGGAAGACACTGCAACAATTCCAGAAGCAGTGAAAGTATTCAAAGGAGTAACAGAGGACAGCCTTACCACAGTAGACGTGGACTTGGACCAGATATACCGCCAGATCGACAAACTCAAAAGCGACAAATCCCCTGGACTGGATGGAATTCATCCGAGAGTCTTGAAAGAGCTAAAAGTGGAAATCGGAGAACTATTCCAAAAACTTTCCAATCTGTCAATCAAAACAGGGCAGATACCAGACGACTGGAAGATAGCAAACGTCACGCCGATATTCAAAAAAGGATCAAGAGGAGTACCGGGCAACTATAGACCTGTGAGTCTCACGTCGGTCCCTGGGAAGATGGTTGAGGCGCTGATCAAGGATAGCATAACCTGGCACCTAGACACACACGACCTGATGAAAGCCAGCCAACATGGATTCAGGAACGGGAAGTCATGCTTGACGAACCTACTTCAATTTTTTGAGACAGTGAACAGGCAAATTGATAATGGAGAACCGGTGGATATTATATACTTGGATTTTCAGAAAGCGTTCGACAAAGTTCCACATGTAAGACTCCTCAGGAAACTGCAGGGCCATGGAATAGAAGGAGATATACTAAGATGGATAGGCAAATGGCTGGAGAACAGAAGGCAGAGAGTGGGCATAAATGGGAAGTTCTCGGACTGGGAAAATGTGACTAGCGGTGTGCCCCAGGACTCGGTACTTGGGCCCATCTTATTTAATATCTTCATCAATGACCTAGAGGATGGAACATCCAGTGAGATCATCAAGTTTGCAGATGACACAAAGCTATGCCGGGCCATCAAATCGCATAAGGACAGTGAAGAACTCCAGAGTGACTTGAGCCGATTGGAGAATTGGGCAGATAAATGGCAGATGAAGTTTAATGTAGAAAAATGCAAAGTGATGCACTTAGGCAGAAAAAATAAAGAACACAAGTATAGTATGTCAGGTGCAACTCTGGGAAAATCTGAACAGGAAAAGGACCTGGGAGTATTAATCGATAGGACACTGAAGCCGTCGGTGCAATGTGCGGCGGCAGCAAAGAACGCGAATAGAATGCTAGGCATGATAAAGAAGGGAATCACGAGTAGATCGGAGAAAGTCATAATGCCGCTTTATAGAGCGATGGTCAGACCACACTTGGAATACTGCGTCCAGCATTGGTCTCCATACCTAAAGAAGGATATCATACTGCTAGAGAGGGTGCAGAGACGAGCAACAAAGCTGGTGAAAGGTATGGAGAACCTGGATTACGAGGAAAGACTTAAGAGACTGGGGTTCTCCCTTGAGAAAAGGAGACTACGAGGGGATATGATCGAGACATTCAAAATACTGAAAGGAATCGACAAGATAGAGCCGAAAAAAACGTTATTTACAATGTCCAATGTGGCACAGACAAGAGGACATGGGCTGAAGCTAAGGGGGGACAAGTTCAAGATAAATATCAGGAAGTTCTGCTTCACACAACGAATGGTGGACACCTGGAATGCTCTCCCAGAAGAGGTAATTGCGGAATCCACCATTCTAGGATTTAAGGGTAAGTTAGATGTACATCTCCTTATGAGTGGCATGAAGTGACATGGGTAGGGGTAGGCTAGATACACTTCTCTTTACGAAAAGCTTGGAGCGATATGGGGACCAAAACTATACCAGGGTACACCTGGCGGGGCCTCCGCGTGTGCGGATCGCTGGACTTGATGGACCTAGGGTCTGTTCCGGAGATGGCGCTTCTTATGTTCTTATGTGTCTTTGATTCGGCAGCTGCTGGGCTGAAGGCAGCGACGGCCTCTACATTTGTGGCCAGGGTATGTCTTTCTAAGCTCCACCATGATCAAGATGCTATTGTGATCCGGGATCTTGCCTTTCTTATCTCGGGGGTGGAGTATTCTTTGTCAAACTGTTGGCTTATTCAGTTTCAGCGCAGAGGATGTTGTGTATCCGGCAGTGATACATCCAGCAGTGATTTATCTTCGAAGGCCATCTTAAGCTGGTTACCTTATAAGGGGCAACTTCAGTTTGGCAAGTGTCTGGATGATCAAATCAGATAACAGGCCTGACCCTCCAGGGGGTTGGTGTGCCCAAGCTTTTGTCCCTTCAGATGTTCCCATCAGTACTTTGGTGGCTCCTCTGGGCAGTGATCTTCCCAATCTACAATGCAGAGTTCTTGGCACCAGCCGTCAATAGGAAGCCATCTTGCGTGACGTCTAAGAAACAATTTTGATGCCAGGCCTTTTGCTGCTCCTCTGCCTTTCAGGAGGAAGGCCTGCCCTCACCTTGGACTGTTGGGTCCTGGAGGTTCTTCAGGATGGCTACAAGCTCGAGTTTCATTGTCCTCTGTCAGATTATTTTCTGTATTCCCTCACAGAGAGGCCAGAAAAGGTGGCCCATCTAAAATCCACTGTCCGCAGGCTGCTGGACATTGTGGCCATAGAGCCCATCCTAGAGCGCGACTTGGCAGATACTGTATATACTCAAATATAAATCGAGATTTTTGGGCCAAAAAATGGACCAAAATGGCGGTCTCTGTTTATATTCGGGTCAGCGCTGAACCGCCTCCCAAACCTGTATGCAGGCCTCCGCCAGGCCTACCGTGAGAAGTAGTGGTCTAGTGGAGCGATCCCCCCCTTCCCGTCTCCCATTTTGGCCAAATCCAAAACCCCCCACCTCCTCCACACACCCCCTGACTCCTCAGCGGTGGGACAGGAGGAATCCCTTCTGTCTCCTATGCCTGCCGAAACTGACAACCACACCTCCCTCCCACCTCCCCCACGTACCTTTCAGATTCCTGGTAGCCAGCCGGTGCACGGAGCAGGAGCGATCTTCCTGCTGCATTCGAGGCTGCTGGCTGATTGGCTACTCTGAGTTTTCGCAAGTCAACTGACTCTTCTCCATTTCAAGGCTTGTCTCTGGCATCAAGCCATTCGCATCTCGTCATACAATACCATGGCGGTGGCCTACATCAATCGCCAGGGGCATCAAAGCACCTCTGCGAGTGTGGAGGCCCAGCTTCTTTTCCGGTGGGTGGAGAGACACCGTGTGATACTTTGCTGAAGTGGACAATGCCCAGGCAGATTACCTCAGTCATCAGATTTTGGATTCCGGAGAGTGGTCTCTGTCTTGCAGGGTATTCGACTGCATTGTGGAACACTGGGGACCTCCCAAATTCAACCTCATGGTATTGGCAGCCATCAAGAAAGTGGACCGGTTTTTCAGCTGGCAGCAAGGGCCTCGATGCTCTGGTTCAATCCTGGCCGAGTGAGGGTCTTCTGTATGTCTTCCGTCCATGGCCCATGATAGACTGGCTGTTGAGAAGAATAACAACCCACAGGGCTCGAGTGATTCTTGTCGTACCCATTTGGCCAAGGTGCCAATGGTACGCTGACCTGGTGCGGCTCTAACTCAACCAGGGACTCTAACTACCTTGTCATCCTTGTCTCCTCATGCAGTGCCCAATTGCACTTCAGGATCCGGACTGCTTTGGTCTTACGGCCTGAATATCGAGCGCTTGGCTTTAGTTCGCAGGGGCCATTCCTCGGCCATGACTGCCACCCTTTTCCGTAGCAAAAAGTCCATGTTGGCGGCATGTGCAAAAGCTTGGAAATGTTATCAGGTGTGGTGCATATGGAAACTTGAGGATCCGTATGTTCTGTCGGTTCCCTGGATTCTGCAGTTCCTCCAGTACGGCCTGGTTTCTCTCAGGGTACAGCTTGCCAGTCTTTCCTGTCTAGGCCCCAAACCTCTGAGACCCATAGCCTCTCATCCGGATGTTGTCCATTTTCTGAGTGATGCGCTGAGGCTTCAGCCTCCCCTGCGATTGCCTTGTCCATCATGTGGCGGCCAAGCAGAATTTTGCTTTTGGTCCCTCTGTTTTGGCAGCAGGTTCATCAGTCCCAGACTGCTCTGTTACGTCCCACTAGTCCAGGAATAGAGTGGGATTGTACAAGAACGAAAGATTAGGTTCTTACCTTTGCTAATCTTCTTTCTTGTAAATCCACACTCTATTCCTGGAACTTGCCCTGGAAACTGCTGATTTTCCAGTTGTCTGCCTTTACAAGTCCTGGTAAGCTGGATTCCTGAATTATTGACCAGCCTTTCCAGGAGTTCCATCCGTATGTATTTAGCACTTTGTCTTGGGGGTCCCTAGTCCCAGCACCCCCTTCCATCAGTGCAGGCTGTGTCTCCTTATAGCACTGTTATTTTTTTTATTCGGGTTCCTGATGTTTTAATGACTTGTTTCAATTGTTCAGAAACTGTTCTGATTTCATGATATGAGCAGATTAGACCTGTTGGTCAGGGAGTATCTCCGTACCCCTCTCTTTTGCCTTTGTGCTCTACAGCTGTTTCTGGTTGCTTTGTCACAAACTGGATTTCTGGAGGGCAGTCCAGAGGTAAGAGGGGAGGGGCTCTAGACTCTGTATAATGAGCTCCCTAGAAGCTGTCTGGCGACCATAAGAGAAAAACCCACTAGTCCAGGAATAGAGTGTGGATTTACAAGAAAAAAGATCAGCAAAGGTAAGAACCTAATCTTTCATTTGCAGGGAGCACCTCTCTTCTCAAATGCTGGAACCTGCCAGGGCTTCTGTATTCTATATGATTTTGCCCCAGACTATGGGGGGATCTGTAGCAGGTTTAGGGCAAACTAAGGCCTGTAGAAGTTGTTTTTCTTTTTCTCTTTGAGCCTTAGGATCCACGAGAGATCTCTCTCTCCTTCTTCAGTGTGGAATGCCTGCTATGAAGTCTTGTGTTTTGTTTTTGCAGAAGTGACAGCGACAGTGAGGGTGAGAACCCTGAAAGGAAAAAACTGCAAGAACAGCTAATGGGTGAGCAGTGAGCACACTAATCATATGTATGATGAGAGGAGAATACGGCAGAATACGAGTATATGAGAAACACACAAAAAAAATGACACTGCCTGTTGGATATATTTAGGATGGAGAGAGGTTTGATCAAAGGACATGACTCTTTTTGGGTGTGTAAAATGGGAGAGATGTACTTACTTGGTCCAACTTTGGAGTAGTGCTGCCCGATTCGAATCGATTCTCTGATTCACTTTGGGTGAATCGATTCGAATCGGTTTGTTTTTTAAGAAAATCGGACTTACTGATTCGTTGGCCCCCTTGCTAGAGAACCGTTCGAGATTTCTCTCTACCACCGGAGTCCTTGCTTCTGATGTAACTTCCGGTTTTGCAAAACCGGAAGTTACATCAAAGCAAGGACTCCGGTGGCAGAGGGAAATCCTGAACGCTTCTCTGGTGCAGATCGGTGCCAGCAAGGCTCTATCCTTCCCTGCCGTAAGTATTTCTCTTCCCTTGCCAGGCAAAAGCGGCGGTAGCAAATGCAATTCACTACCCTGCTGCTACTCTGGGCATCTTCTCTCCATTGAAGAGTGTGGGAGATAGGGGAGATCCTTGTGGCACTCCACATGGTTTGGACCAGGGATCCGATTTTTCTTTGTTTGTTTTTACTCTATAAGTTCTGGATTGTAGGAATCCTTTAAACCATGTTAGAACTTTTCCTGTAATTCCTATTGCATCTAGAGTTTGTAAGAGGATGTCGTGGTCTACTAGATCAGTGTTTTTCAACCTTTTTTGGGCAAAGGCACACTTGTTTCATGAAAAAAATCACGAGGCACACCACCATTAGAAAATGTTAAAAAATTTAACTCTCTGCCTATATTGACTATATATAAAGTAATTCTCTTGAATAGGAATCAAATAAACACAAAGAAAGTATTTTATAATTACTTTATTACGAAATAAAAATTATAAAATACTTTATTCAGTGCGAAACCTGGGCCTGTTTGGCTGAACACAAAGCTGATATTCTGGCTGGAATCGAAGAAAGACACACACGTAGCTCTTCGTCAACAGCTCTCAGTCTCTCTCTGTATTTGGTTTTTATAGCATACAAAAATAGACAAATATACCCTCCATCCTTTTTATTAAACCACAATAGCAGTTTTTAGCGCAGGGAGCTGCGCTGAATGCCCAGCGCAGCTGCGCTAAAAACCACTATTGCGGTTTAGTAAAAGGTGACCATATTGTAAAATATAGACAGCAGATATAAATTCAGAACTGTGCATAGTAAGTGAAGGGAAGTTTTCATCTCTGGGAATTTACCCAGTTAACTATTAAGTTATTTGGGCAAATTCCTTTGAAAACTGTGGTAATACTGCCTCCACTTTGCTAAATTTAAAATAAAATCATTTTTCCTACCTTGTCTGGTGATTTCTGGTTGCACTTTCTTCTTCTGACTGTGCATCCAATCTTTCTTCCCTTCTATCAGCTTGTATGCTTTCTCTCCTCCACACCTCATTCCCTCCCCCAACTTTTTCTTCCTCTCTCCCTGACCTTTCTTTCTTTTTTTCTGTTTCTCTTCTTTCCTTCTGGTTCCCTGCCTGCCCCCTTTCTTTCTTTCTCCCTGCCGTTCCCCAAGCCACTGCCGCTGCCATCGGGGAACAGGACCCACCAATGGATAACAGGCCCCAAAGCCGACGCCGACGCATGCTCTCCCTGACGTCAATTCTACAATCGGAGAGGAAGTTCCGCCCAGCCAGGCAGCGATTGGCTGGCCCGAACTTCCTTTCCGACTGCAGAATTGACGTCGGGGAGAGGAAGACTGATAGGTCCGATAGATTAGATCGCCAAGACAAAGTGAGTCCTGGGTGATCGACTCACTTTGCCTTGGCGAGCTACTGGCGCCCCTGCCTCGGGCCCCCTGTCAGCTCCGGGCCCGGCGGCCCTGCGGCACACCAGGCAACATCTCGCGGCACACTAGTGTGCCGCGGAACAGCGGTTGAAAAACACTGTACTAGATCAAAGGCTGCAGAGAGGTCTAGTTGTATGATCATCATTTTTTTTCCAGTGCAGAGGTGTTGTCTCGCGATGTCCATGAGTGTTCCTAGTAGGGTCTCCTTGCTGTAATTGGTTCTGAAGCCGGATTGCGTGAGGTGGAGTAAGTTATGGTGATCTAGGTATACGTTTAGGGCTTTAGCTACTAGGCCTTCCATTAGTTTGATGTATAGTGGGATTGAGGCTATAGGTCTATAGTTAGATGAAGATAGAAGAAATAAGGATCTAAAAACAGGAGAGGGAGAGAGATGGTGGACAATGGGATTTAGGGAGGGAAGGAACAGAAAGGAAGAGAAGTTGGACACAAGAGATGGTGGGGGGGATAGAGATACTGGATAGGAGGGTAGTTAAAAAAGACTTCAGTGGATCCAGAACACCGCGGTTAGGTTGATCTTTGCAAAGAGCAAATTCGATCATATTTCCCCGCTTCTGTCAAAACTTCACTGGCTTCCAGTGATTTCTAGGATTCACTTTAAATGTACCTGCCTAACATTCAAGATCCTATATGGCATTCTTCCTCTCCTAATTCCACTATCCTGGAATTCTTCGAGACCTGACACTACCAGATCCGCCCACAAACTCAAACTTTCTTTCCCCTAAAAGGCATCATGTATGCAGGTAAATTAGGGAAATCCCTTTTCTTCAAATTCTCTGAGATTTGGAATAACCTCCCTGCCCCGCTGCTGAACCTAGGCTCATTCCAATTATTCCAAAAGCATCTGAAAACCTGGCTTTTCTCCAAAACGTAAAGCTATCTATTGAAAATTTAAAGCTAGCTATCCTCTTCATAACCTCTAATTTCTTATTGTGTCCTTCCCTCATTTATTGAATTTACCTGTAATCCGTGCCGAGCTCTATCTTTATGGAGATGATGCAGTATGCAAACTTAAGGTTTCGTTTCGTTTAGTTTAGTTTCTCTTCCTCTCTCTCTTTGTCTCTCTTTTTTTCCTCTCTCTCTCTCTTCCTCTCTGTTTTCTCTCTCTCTCTTTCTCATTAAAAGGCATCATGTATGCAGGTAAATTAGGGAAATCCCTTTTCTTCAAATTCACTGAGCTTTGGAACAACCTCCCTGCCTCGCTGCAGAACCTCATTCCAATTATTCCGAAAGCATCTGAAAACCTGGCTTTTCTCCAAAACGTAAAGCTATCTATTGAAAATTTAAAGCTAGCTATCCTCTTCATAACCTCTAATTTCTTATTGTGTCCTTCCCTCATTTATTGAATTTACCTGTAATCCGTGCCGAGCTCTATCTTTATGGAGATGATGCGGTATACAAACTTAAGGTATATACTCAAATATAAATCGAGATTTTTGGGCCAAAAAATGCACCAAAATGGCGGTCTCTGTTTATATCGGGTCAGTGCTGAACCGCCTCCCAAACCTGTATGCAGGCCTCCGCCAGGCCTACCGTGAGAAGTAGTGGTCTAGTGGAGGGAGAGATGCTGGATGACAGGGTAGTTGAGAAAAGGAGAGATGGTGGATCTGGGCAAGAGACCCTGACAAGCAAGTTACCAGTACACATTTGTAGCAGAACCTGGGACATAAGAATTGCCTCTGCCAGGTCAGACCAGGAGTCCATCGTGCCCGTCAGTCCACTTCCGCTGCGACCCCCCCAGGTCCATGACCTGTAAGTGTTCCCTACCTAACCTAAACATCCATACCCTGTTCGCTTAATGTCCTGTAAGGTATAAGAACATAAGAATTGCCTCTGCCGACCAACATGATTTGAAAGGGCATAGGATGAAGTAAAGAGGTGATAGGCTCTGGCGTAATGTAAGGAAGGTGGTGGAGACAGAGACTGTGTCTGATTTCAAAAAAGCCTGGGATAGTCACATGGGCCGACTGGATGGGCCATTTGTCCTTTATCTGCCATCATGTTTCTATGTTCCTATGTGTTTCTGATGTTACAGTGGGGGATCACTGCATGGTACAGTTTAATATTGAGACGGGATCATCCAAAAATAAAGGTTCTAGACTTTTAAAAAACTAACTTTGTTCAGATGGGGGATTACATCAAGAAATTGTTGTCTGGATGGGAATGTCTGGAAGGAGTAGAAATGCAGTGGGTAAAACTGAAAGAAGTTATTATTTTTTTATTTGAAATCTATTTTTATTGGCAAAAATAATAACAATCAACACTCACATGTGACAAAGAAGAATTGGTACATTTCCAACTCTATACAAACAGAGGGTCACCCCCCCAAGAGGACTGGACTCTGATGTCCTCCTGGGTCACAAGGAGATCCAACCCCCCAACCCTCTCCCCCCCCCAAAGTCCCCAGAACAAAGGAAACCAAGGTCAGACAGGTGGGCTAGGATACAATTGCAGTCTGTTCAAAATTTGACTGCGACTTCTCGGAGACAAACTGTCCAAATAAGGAGACCAAGTACGAACAAAGTCTCTGTTCCGGCGCCGAGAGGAGTAAGCCAGCCGGGCTTAAGAAGTTATTATAAGGGCGGCAGACCTTTTCGTGAGGCAAGTAAGGAAAAGTAAGAGGAAATCCACCTTGAACCGCAAGGTAATGGCGGAATAAAATTCACTAATGTAATGTAAAAGTAGGCTTCTTTGGTTCTCAAAAGTAGTAGATGAGATGGTAAGAAATAAGAGGTTAGCTTTCATAAGCTATAAAAGATAAGAACATAAGAATAGCCTTACTGGGTCAGACCAATGGTCCCTCAAGTCCAGTAGCCTGTTCTCACGGTGACCAATCCAGGTCACTAGTACCTGCCAAAACCCAAGGTGTAGCAATATCCATGGCTTCCCCCATGTCTTTTTCAATAACGGACTATGGACTTTTCCTCCAGGAACTTGTCCAAACCTTTCTTAAAACCAGCTACGCTATCTGCTCTTACCACATCCTCTGGCAACGCGTTCCAGAACTTTAACTATTCTCTGACTAAAAAAATTTCCTCCAATTGGTTTTAAAAGTATTTCCCTGTAACTTCAAGTGTCCCCTAGTCTTTGTAATTTTTGACGGAGTGGAAAATCAATATACTTGTACCCTTTCTACTCCACTCCTGATTTTGTAGACTTCAATCATATCTCCCCTCAGCCGTCTCTTTTCCAATCTGAAGAGCCGTAACCGTTTTAGTCTCTTCTAATATGAGAGGAGTTCCATCCCTTTTACCATCTTGGTTGCTCTTCTTTGAACCTTTTCTAATGCCACTATATCTTTATTGAGATAAGGAGACCAGAATTGAACACAATACTCCAGGTGAGGTCGCATCATGGAGCGATACAGGGGCAATATAACGTTCTTAGTCTTGTTAACCATTCCTTTTTTTAATAATTCCTAGCATCCTATTTGCTTTTTTGGCCACTGCCACACTTTGGGCGGAAGATTTCATCGTATTGTCTACAATGACACCCAGATCCTTTTCTTGGCCGCTAATCCCCAAGGTGGACCCTAGCATCCGGTAACTGTGATTCAGGTTATTTTCCCAATGTGCATCAATTTGCATTTGTCCACATTAAATTTCATCAGCCATTTGGACGCCCTGTCTTTCAATTTCCAAAGGTCCGCTTGCAATTTTTCACAATCCGCATGCATTTTAACAACTTTGAATAGTTTAGTGTCATCTGCAAATTTAATCACCTCACTTGTCGTTCCAATTTCCAGATCATTTATAAATAAGTTAAATAACACTGGTCCCAGTACAGACCCCTGTGGCACTCCACTGTTTACTCTCCTCCATTGAGAAAAATGACCATTTAACCCTACCCTCTGTTTTCTATCCAATAACCAATTCCTAATCCACAATTGAACTTTGCACCTATCCCATGACACTTTAATTTTCTTAGGAGCCTCTTGTGAGGAACTTTATCAAAAGCTTTCTGAAAATCTAGATAAACTATATCAACCGGGCTCACCTTTATCCACATGTTTATTCACACCTTCAAAGAAGTCAAGCAAATTTGTGAGGCAAGATCTCCCTCGACTGAACCCATGCTGACTCCGTCTCATTAAATCATGTTTGTCTACTGTAAGGTTTGAAGTGCTCCCACAATGTTAGGTTGTAGGGGTTACGTGAGAGGCGCCCTTACAAACGCCAGGTCCTAGGTTCAGTTCCCTACAGAAGACTTACCAGGATAGAATCAAATAAGAAACACAGCCAGAGGTGATTGCATAAAGAATATATTATAGAAATAGGCTTACAGAAAAGCAATATTTATAAGCATTACAATTAATGAGAGAGCAAAGCAGTTTCCCTGTCTTACAGAGTTCAGAGGAAAAGAGAGAGAGAGAGAGAAAAAGATGTATGTGTGTTGCAGAGAGGAGGCTTTTATAGTTTGGAATCTTATTCTGAATATAGAAAACTATTGAGCTTCAATAGAAGTTAAACCTCACTCTCCTTAGTAAACTTGTGCTAGACAGAATAAGAATAGGCAGCAGTCATATGTGATTTCCAGTATGTCTCTGACAATAGTTTCTGATTAACTTTAGTTATCTGTGTACCTGGACCCATTGTCCTAAGCACCCTCTTAATTAGACATTAACACATTTTAGCTAATCATGATTTAATCAGGGCTATTTGAAACCGTCTTTTAGGGTTGTATGAAACCGTCTGCCTGCACTCAGGGTCTATCTGCATTCACATGCCAGAGTCAGATTGATATAATTTCCCATAAGCCTTTGCTGACATTAGTTATGCCAACTGAAAATGCTGATTGCTAGCAACAGCTATGCTGACATCTACGTGTTCCACAATTTTATTTTTTATAATCATTTCTACCATTTTGCACGGCACCGAAGTGAGGTTTACTGGTTTGTAATTTCCCAGATCTCCCTTGGAGCCCTTTTTAAAAATCGGCATAAAATTGTCCACCCTCCAATCTTCAGGTACTAAAGACGATTTTAGCAACAGGTTGCAGATCACTAACATCAGGTCAACAATTTCATTTTTGAGTTCTTTTAATATCCTGGGATGTATACCATCCAGTCCTGGTGATTTATCACTTTTTAACTTTTTGATTTGGCTTAGTACATCTTCCAAATTCACCGAGATTTCTTTCAGTTCCTCGGCATCATCACCCTTGAAAACCATTTCTGGTTCAGGTAGATCTCTTACATTTTCTTCCAAAGCAAAAAATGAATTCAGTCTTTCCGCTATAGCTTTATCCTTTCACTCCTTGATCATCCAACAGTTCCACAGATTCTCTCAGGTTTTCTGCTTCTGATGTACCTAAAAAAATTGCTTTTTTGCTTCTTGCAGAAAGAGGAAGACAGGCAAAAATATCTGGAAAGTTGAGAGAGGCTGGTCGTGTAGTTAGGAAATCAAAGATGCAAATGGAAGAAAAACAGGGAGACAAGACATTTTTTAGATATCAGGTATAGGAAGAAAGCAAATGTGGCATTGTGAGACTCAAAGGTGAAGGGGAGAAATATGTACATAAGAACATAAGAATAGCCTTACTGGGTCAGAGCAATGGTCCATCAAGCCCAGTAGCCCGTTCTCAAGGTGGCCAATCCAACTGATAAAAGGCTGACTTGCTTAACAAATATTTCTGTCCTGTGTTTACGGCTGATATGTCAGGAGCAAGACTGCAGAAGGGAGTGGCAGAGGGTTTTTTCAGCAGGTTGTGTTCATGAGGAGCTACCTAAATTAAAGGTAGGCAAAGCGATGGGGCTGAATAGTGTACATCTGAAGGTGCTGAAGGAACTTAGGGAAGTTCTGGTGGCTCCGCTGACTGACCTTTTGAATTAGTCTCTAGAGTCGGGAGTGGAACCGGAGGACTGGAGAAGGGCAGATTTGGTCCCTCTCCACAAAAGTGGAAGTAAGGAATTACAGGCCGGTGAACCGCCTAGAACTTTCGGGTATGGCGGTATATAAAAATTAATTTATTACTATTTATTATTAAGTCTGACTTCTGTGGTAAGGAAATTAATGGAAATGCTTTTAAAACAGAGAATGGTGAAGTTTATGTAATCCTGTGGATTAGAGGACCAGAGGCAACATGGATTCACCAGAGGTATATCTTGTCAGACAAATCTGATCAATTTCTTTGACTGGGTGACCAGAGAATTGGATAGAGGGAGTGTGCTATATGTGGTATATTTAGATTTTAGCAAAGCCTTTGACAGTGTTTC
The DNA here is from genome assembly GCF_902459505.1 of Geotrypetes seraphini. Classification (NCBI taxonomy): domain Eukaryota; kingdom Metazoa; phylum Chordata; class Amphibia; order Gymnophiona; family Dermophiidae; genus Geotrypetes; species Geotrypetes seraphini. The sequence goes on along the minus strand of NC_047087.1, from coordinate 5,818,300 downwards.
ACACAGACATCTAATAAATAACCTGAATGCCCTTGATATGGGCCCCAAAGTGACAGGCTGGGTCAGGAACTGGTTGAGTTGAAGATGACAGAGGGTAGTGGCCAATGGAGATCACCCTGAGAAAAGGGATGTTACCAGTGGTGTGCCTCAAGGTTCGGTTCTTGAGCTGTTTTTTTTTAACATTTTTATAAGCGATATTGCTGAAGGGCTGTTGGTTAAGATTTGCCTCTTTGTGGAAGATACCATAGGATGAAGTTAAGAGGTGATAGGCTCAGGAGTAATCTAAGGAAATACTTTTTTATGGAAACAGTCTCCCATAGAAGAGTCATGGAACAGTTTCTCAGAAGAGATGGTGGAAACAGAGACTGTGTCTGAATTCAAGCGGGCCTGGGATAGGCACGTGGGATCCCTCAGAGAGAGAACGAGATGATGGTAACTGCAGATGGGCAGACTAGATGGGCCATTTGGCCTTTATCTGCTTCTAAGTTTCTATGACTCCTCGATCCTTTTCCTGGGTGGCGACTCCTAATGTGGAATCTTGCATCACTTAGCTATAGTTCAGGTTTCTTTTTCCCCACATGCATCACGTTGCATTTGGCTCACATTAAAGTCATCTGTCATTTTGATGCCCAGTCTCCTAATCTTGCAAGATCCTCTTGCAGCTTTTCACCGTCAGATGTCTTAGCCTTATCCTCTTTCATTTATGTAAGTGTTTCAGATACCACCTCTATAGTTTGTTTTGTAATCATTAGATTCATTGATTTTCTCTTTTGTAAATATGGATCAGAAGATCTCATTTCTCCCTTCAATCATTCCTTCTTGCAAGTTCCACTGATATGCTTTTTGCTGAAGAACTCCTTTTTCCCCCCCCCCAGGTGCCATTGTGATGGAGAAGCCCAATGTGCGGTGGAACGATGTGGCTGGGCTAGAAGGAGCTAAAGAAGCATTAAAAGAGGCTGTCATCTTGCCCATCAAGTTCCCACATTTATTTACAGGTGAGGATGCTATGACCGAGTCCTTGGGTGGGGGATCTCCCTTGTAACAATCTCACACATTGAACGCTTTCCCGTATGTTCTCACATTATAGGTTTCCTTTCTGCATTGAATTTAGACTTTGTGACCTCTTCCTGCTTGTTACATGTTCCCTAGTTCATGCTTGTTTTCTGTTTCACCTCTTCTCTTACATTTAACATCATCCTTAGTGTCTAGACCAGCCCATTCCAGAGCAGACATCCGAAAGGTGTGAATAACATGAAGAAAGACCTGGCGAAGCTTGAAGAATGGTCTGAAATTTGGCAGCTAAAATTTAATGCTAAAAAATACAAGATCATGCATTTGGGCTATAAAAACTCCAGCAGATGGATGATGGTTAAGCATGCAGCTTCTGGGTGCTCCTGGATTAGCTGGAGAGTTTATTCTCCAGTAGAGCAGGGGATGATTTTAATTGGTATTCAGCTCTAGAAGATGTTTCTGGTAAGCAGCATTTTTACCATAGAGCTGAGGGGATAACTCGGGAGGAGTCTGAATTCCTTGCTCACCTCATCGTTCACAGTTCTATTCATGAAGTAAATCTGTAAGTTTTAAACCAGGTGATATGATCATTCCTTTTGTAAAAAAGAGGAAAGATAAGACTAGCCTTCCTGGGTCAGACCAATGGTCCATCAAGCCCAGTAGCCCGTTGTCACGATGGCCAATCCAGGTCACTAGTACCTGGCCAAAACCCAACATTCCATGCTACCAATCTAGGGAAAGCAGAGGCTTCCCCATGTCTTAATAACAGACTATGGACATTTCCTACAGCAATTTGTCCAAACATTAAAACCAGCTACGCTATCCACTTTTACCACAACCTCTGGCAACGCATTCCAGAGCTTAATAATAATAAATAATTTTTTTCTTATATACCGCCAAAGCCGTAGTAGTTCGAGGCGGTTTACAACAAAGAAGGGCTGGACAATCAGCAAATATAGATACAATTTTTATCCCAGGACAAGCAGGCAGGTATTCTCACAAGTGGGTGACGTCATCAAACGGAGCACCAATGCAGACGCCTCACAAGCAGTCTTGCTTGAAGAAACAGAAGTTTCGAGTCACCCGCACCGCGCATGCGCAAGTGCCTTCCCGCCCGACATCGGGCGCGTCTCCTCAGTTCTTGCTTTTCCGCGGAGCCGAGAAGTCCGTCTTCGACTCTCTGCGTGAAGTGTTTTTCACTTGTGCCTTCTTTGTCCGCGGTTTTGTGTTCATTTTTCTCAGAATTGCCGGTTTTCTTCTTTATTTTATTCTTTAAAAAAAAAATAAATAAAATTTCTTCTGTTCCTTCAACCGGGCAGGCCATGTGGCCACAGCCCCGCAGCTTCGATCTTGCAGCAGCGCTTTTTCGGCCTATGTCCCGGCCTGCAACCGGTTTTAAAAAGTGTTCCAAGTGCTAGCGCACGATTTCCCTAACGGACCCTCATCGACATTGTCTTCGTTGTCTTGGGACTCAACATCTCCCGAAATCGTGCCAGCCTTGTTCAACACTTAAACCTCGTGCTTTCAAGCATCGTTGCATCCTGTGGAAGCAGCTTTTCAGTATGGAGTCTTCGATGGAGTCTTCGATGGAGTCCTCGAGGGGTGCTTCGCCTTCAACATCATCCGATGCTCTCCAGGCTTCCACAGCTTCTGCTCCGAGCCTCATCAAACCTGCCTCGTTTGTACCGGCTCTGTCTTAGACGCCTGCTGCAGTGCCTTCCTCTGTCTCTTCAGGTCAGGTAGCACAGCGGCCCATTCCCCCGGTGGTGCTTAAAGTGCCCAAGGCATCTAAGTCCAAGCACTCTCACACTGCCTCGAGGGAGCACGAAGCCCATGCAGGTTGTCCCATTGGAGACACGGATCCATCCTTGCTGGCTTCGTTCCAGACCTTATTGGAGAAGCAATTTATTCAGCTCTTCACTACCATAGGTCCGAAGCTTCTCTCTCAAATCCAGCCTGGACATGCGGAGGTCTCCCGCGAGGTCGAGCTGCCTCCTGTGCCTCAGTCGTATGCACACTCTCTGCAGGGAGCAGAGTCTCTGCGAGTGTCTGGTCTGGCATCTCGGCATGCATCGCAAGGAGCAGTCTTTGCCCATGCCTCCGTTGGAACCCGTACACTCGATGCAAGGAGCAGAGTCTTTGTGAGTGCCTCGAGATTCTTCCACTCAACCACTTCTGCTTTGTTCCACAGCCTCCAGCCCTATCCATTCTCTGAGGGCTTCGACTGGGACACGCTCTCCTCGATTGTCGAGGCCTGCTTCGAAGCACAGCTCGCATCATAGATCAAGGCATTCTTTGAAGCATTCATCCAGGCATGCCTCGCCTCATCGGAAGCAGCCTTTTCTTCAATATTCCCCACCGCCTGCATCGACCCTTCCGCTTCCGGATCTCGAAGACCCAGTGGGTTCTTTTTCTCCATCCAGATCTCCTTCTTCACTGGAGCAAGCTGCCTCGACGTCCTTGAGTCCCTCTCGAGGCCAAGCTTTGGCAGATCAGCTGTCTCTTTCATCTTTTCTGCGTCAGATGGCTGTAGACTTGGATATTCAGCTTGACATTGGGTCCAAGTTTTCTAAGGAGTATCTTGAGACCATGCATCTGCCTCAACCTCTAGCTGAATCCCTCAGGCTTCCTCTTCACAAGCTTTTGGATCAAACCTTTGTCCGCTGTCTGGAATCTCTTATTCAATTCCTGCTGTTCCAGGCAAACTGGATTCCAGATACAGAACTGTACATCATAAGGGGATTGACAACGCTCAATTGTCTCACCAATCCCTTCTGGTTGAATCTTCTTTGAAACGTTCTCATCCCTTCTCAGGTGTATGCCACTGTTCCTCCGGGAAGGAAAGGTAAAACGATGGACAGGTTTGGTCGTCGTATCTACCAAAACTCTATGATGACCTCCAGAGTCCTCAACTTCAATTTTCATTTCATCACCTATTTTGAGTTCTTTCTCTCCATTCTTCCAAAGTTCATGCCTTACCTGGATTCTCGGGCGCATTTTGAATACCAAGAAGTCCTGCATCCTTATCCCAACTTCGGCTGCAGCTTCTTCAGTCCTCCTATGATGCTTTTGAGCTGTCTGCCCGAGCTACTACTTGCTCGGTGGCCATGCGGCGTCTGGCGTGGCTCCGTACAATCGACATGGATCCTAACCTGCAGGACCGGCTAGCTAATGTTCCTTGCGCTGGCACTGACCTCTTTGACGAGTCTATAGAGGCGGCCACCAAGAAGCTCTCGGACCACGAGAAGTCCTTTGCATCTATTCTCCAGCCGAAGCCGGCTCCTCCTCGACCTACATGCCCTCCTCAAATTTATCAACGGCGTTTGCCACCTAAGCAGGCTCCTTCCATTTGTCAGCCTGTCAAGAGGCAACATCCACAGAAACAGCAGAAGCCTCAACCACCTGCTGTTCCTAAGGCTCCTCAGCCTTTTTGACTGTCTGGTAAAGAGCATAACCTCAATCGTTCTGCCATTCCTCGTTTTTCCCCCTATCGGAGGTCGTCTCCATCATTTTTACCACCGATGGATGACTGCTACCACCGACCTCAGGGTCCTTTCCATCGTCAGGGACGGATACTCTCTTCAGTTCCATCACGTTCCTCCGGAACATCCTCCAAGAGAGTATCCTTCCAAGTCTACCCAGACTGCCCTTCTTCTTCAGGAAGCTCAGGCTTTGCTTCAGCTCCGAGCTATCGAGCCAGTTCCTTTAGCTCAGCAGAACAAAGGATTTTACTCCCAGTACTTCCTTGTTCCGAAGAAGATGGGCGATCTGCATCCTATTTTGGATCTCAGAGTGCTCAACAAATTTCTGGTCAGGAAAAAATTTTGCATGTTGACCCTGGCATCTCTGTATCCCCTCCTCGATCAGAACAACTGGTTATGCTCTCTGGATCTCAAGGAGGCCTACACACACATTCCCATCCATCTGGCCTCCCGTCAATACCTCCGATTTCAGGTGGGAGATCTACATTATCAATACAGAGTGCTCCCTTTCGGCCTGGCCTCGTCACCCAGAGTCTTCACCAAGTGCCTGGTAGTAGTGGCCACAGCGCTCAGGAACCATGGTTTTCAGGTGTTTCTCTACCTGGACGACTGGCTCATCAAGGATTCCACGTCGCAGGGAGTCGTCCTAGCGATCCAGCGGACTATCTGGTTCCTGCAGAGTCTGGGATTCGAAATCAACTTTCCAAAATCCCATCTCCAGCCTTCTCAGACTCTTCCATTCATCAGAGCTGTTCTGGATACAGTCCAACTCAGAATGTTCCTTCCTCAACAACGTCTGGAGACTCTTCTCCATCTTTGTCATTCAGTCTCCTCTCGCCCATCCATCTCGGCGAGACACATGATGGTTCTTCTGGGTCACATGGCTTCCACAGTACATGTGACTCCTTTTTCCAGACTTCACCTCAGAATTCCTCAGTGGACCCTGGCATCTCAATGGACGCAGGTTTACGACCCTCTGACTCGACACATCCAGGTCACTCCTGCTCTGACACAATCTCTGCGCTGGTGGATGCTCTCTTCCAATCTATCCAGAGGCTTACTTTTTCACACGCCCCCCCCCCCCCCATCAGAAGGTTCTCATTACCGATTCTTCAACTTACGCTTGGGGGGGCTCATCTAGATGGTCTCCGTACTCAAGGCTATTGGACCAGTACAGATCGTCGGTGTCACATTAATCTCCTGGAACTCAGGGTGATTTTCAATGCTTTTCAGCATCTACTTCACGACCATGTAGTCCTCATTCGCACGGACAATCAAGTCGCAATGTATTATGTCAACAAACAAGGCGGCACGGGATCTGCCTCTCTCTGTCAGGAAGCTCTGAAAGTTTGGGATTGGGCAATACGCCACAACACCTTCCTCAAAGCTGTCTACATTCAGGGGGCGGACAATGCCTTAGCAGACAACTTGAGTCGTCTTCTACAGCCTCACGAATGGACTCTCCATTCCAAGCCCCTTCATTGCATCTTCTCTCAGTGGGGAACACCTCAGATAGATCTCTTTGCAGCCCCCCACAACTTCAAGCTGCCTCAGTTCTGCTCCAGGATCTACACTCCTCATCGCCTTGAGGCAGATGCTTTTCTTCTGGATTGGACGAATCTCTTTCTATATGCGTTTCCTCCATTTCCTCTCATTGAAAAGACTCTGGTCAAGCTGAAGACCGACCATGCCACCATGATTCTGGTTGCTCCTCGGTGGCCCAGACAACCCTGGTACTCCCTTCTACTTCAACTCAGCAGCAGGGAGCCATACCTTCTACCAGTTTTTCCCTCTCTGCTTACGCAACATCAGAGATCTCTGCTTCATCCCAACCTGCAGTCTCTCTACCTGACAGCTTGGTTCCTCTCAACGTAGCTCCTCTACAGTTTTCTCAATCTGTGCAAGATGTTTTGTAAGCTTCCCGGAAGCCTACTACTAGACAATGCTATCACCAAAAATGGACTAGATTTTCTACTTGGTGTCTTTCTCATCATCAGGAGCCTCAACATTCCTCTTTATCTTCAGTTTTGGACTACCTTTTGCACCTTTCCCATTCTGGCTTCAAGTCTACGTCCATACAAGTCCATCTTAGTGCAATTGCTGCTTTCCATCAGCCTCTTGAAGGGAAACCCCTCTCTGTTCATCCTGTGGTTTCCAGGTTCATGAAAGGACTTTTCAATGTCAATCCTCCTCTCAAACCACCTCCTGTGGTTTGGGACCTCAATATTGTTCTTTCTCAGCTAATGAAACCTCCATTTGAACCAATTGACAAGGTTCATCTGAAGTATCTCACTTGGAAGATGGTGTTTCTCATTGGCCTCACTTCTGCTCTGATTTAGTTGGTTAATTGTAATACCTGTAGCCTTCTTACTCTTTAAGTCTCTTGAAATCCCACCCGATTTGTACACTGCTTTGTTACAACTCGCATGTTATGGACACTTATGAAGGAGAAATTGCCTTAACTGTACCTTATCTTTTTTCAGATAATTCCTGATATCAAAGTACTGTATTGATATATAATTCTCCAGTAGCCCCCGAATACCACTGGAGAACTGTGTATTGGTGGAATACATAGTAGCTTTGTTGGTATGGATAATAGTTGAATGTGACATTTGACCTGAAGTGTGAACTTGAGCTCCGTTGCTTGGTCATTCAGTACATTCTAAGGCTGCACATGTCCTTAAGGGGTGAATCACACAGAACTACATTGTTTCTCTTTCACCATCTGCTGGTTGATGGACATTACCCATATGTTGTGGACTGGTCTGGTGGGAGGAAAGGAAAGAAAATGATCAGGTAAGACATAATTTTTCTTCCTTAAGAGAAATGGATAAACGGTGTCTTTACCTGATAATTTGTCCATCTCTCTTATCTGAACACCCATATCTCTTAAGACATGGCCTCTCCTCTTTTCTCTTATTGCATTGCATATGTGGAGATACACAATGGCAACTGAGTTTGCAAACCTGTTGATGCTAACTGTTTGCTATGTATCGCAGGTAAACGTACCCCCTGGCGTGGGATATTGCTGTTCGGACCCCCTGGTACAGGGAAGTCATATCTAGCCAAGGCCGTAGCAACAGAAGCTAATAATTCTACCTTTTTCTCAGTCTCGTCCTCTGATCTTATGTCCAAGTGGCTGGGAGAGAGTGAGAAGTAAGTGGGAAGGGAAGTGTTTCACTGGATAAGAAGGAGAGAGTTGAATGTTTTTCCCCTGAGCTAGGGGAGAGGGCACAAAGGCTAAAGTGAGATATTTCTAGTAGAAGGTGTTTGGATGGTTTGAGTGTGAAGCTGAATGTTTGGGTTCGGGGTTGGAAGGTGTGAGATGTTTGAGGTGTTGGTTATGGAATGTTTGAAGCATTGATGAAGGTTACTGTTTTGCAAAGCTTAGTGTTGTATATTTGGTTGGTATATGTAAATTGTACTCGTGCTGCTGGGTTTGGAGTAACTGAATCTTGTGATCCACAGGCTGGTAAAGAATCTCTTTGAGTTAGCGAGGCAGCACAAACCTTCTATCATCTTTATAGATGAGGTGGATTCTCTTTGTGGCTCCCGAAATGAGAATGAGAGTGAGGCTGCCCGGAGAATCAAAACCGAGTTCTTGGTTCAGATGCAAGGTACCTTTTCTTCACTCCTTGTCTATTTATAGACTTTATTTTCTGAGCTTCTCGTGCTCGTGGTATTGGCACAATCTTTTGCTGATCCCTTACTGTTTCCCATGTCTTGTGGCTAGGGCCATCCATCCGTGGCATAGCTAAACACAAAGTGTTTGTTTATTCCTGATTCCCATGAGAAAGATGTTAGCTGCCATGGTTTATCGTCTTTAGCAGTATTCCAATCCAAGCCAAAAGCCTCCTTTTTTGAAGCTGCTGACTGTCAGATACCTATACCCATTGTATCATTCCTTCTAGCAGAATCTCCTCAACCCCGAGATGACCTGTCTCTCCAAATTAGATTGTAAGCTCTTCTGAGCAGGGACTGTCTATTGAATGTTAAATTTACAGCACTACATACGTCTTTCAGCGCTATAGAAATGTTAAATAGTACTAGTAGTAAGATGATTCTGTGAGATAGGTCTTTTTTTTCTTGGAACTGTTTAATAGCAGTATATAAAAAGCAAGATGGAATTAAAAAAGGAGTGGGATATACACAGAGAATCCTTAAAGGGGAAGCGAACAGAAGCTAAGCATGGAGCACTTCAGCTCAAAACAGCAGTGGAAGCACTTTCTGCACCCGATCTAGGCAAGGGCAAGTTCCTCTGGCTCCAAATTCTGATAGGAACCAGAACGCAGAAACAGACCAGGCTGCCCATTCATGCCATCTGCTATGTCCTCCTCCCTTCGAGATCCCAGGCGTTCTTAAATTCAGTTGCAGGAGCCCCAGTGGTGAAGGCAAAACCTACCAGAATTGGATAAGTCCTTCTAACAGGCCTCCCGCTGAACTGCCTCTCCCCCCTGCAATCTGTACAAAACTCTGCTGCACGACTCATCTTCTGCCATCCTTGCTACACTCGCCTCACATCACTTCATTGGCTCCCTGTCCCCTTTGCATACAGTTCAGACTCCTATTACTAACCTACAAGTGTGTTGCTTCTGCAGCCCCTCAGTATATTTCCTCTCTTGTCTCCTTATACGCCTCCCCGAGGGCTCCATTCCTCAAATTGCTTTTATCTCTACCCTTCTCCTCCACTTCTCAGTTCACTGTTCATTATGCCTGGAATAGACTACCTGAGTCCATCCATCACACCCCTTCCCTTGTTCAAAAGTAGGCTAAAAACCCACCTTTTTGAGACAGCCTTCAACTCATAACCTTACTCCCCTCTGCTCACCACTAGCCAACAGTTTAACCACCCCTTCAACTGCAACCCCTGCTGTGACATCCCGTGTCTTGATTGTTTAGATTGTAAGCTCACTCGAGCAGAGACTGTCTCCTTTGTGACATCTGGTAGCGCTCTAGAAATAATAGTAGTAGTGAGGAAACCTGAAATGGAGGCTAGCAGAGTCTTTGTGTGTCTATTTGTATGACTACCTGTCCTTCACACTGGATAATCCTCTTTTCTCTCTAGGTGTTGGGAATAATAATGATGGAATCCTGGTTCTGGGTGCCACCAATATCCCATGGGTGCTGGACTCTGCCATCAGAAGAAGGTGATTAATAATGGAGTTTGCTCTTCTCCTGACAAAGCTGCAGGAGACTGAGACTGCCTATGTGTGGATATGTACTGGGGAGAAATGGGTTTTGCTATGGTGCAGAAGACGGCTGTTGACAATGTGGCCATTGGAGGGCAGCAGGTCAGATGTGGCAGGTGGAGCTCAGTTGTTCTGTACCAGGAGCTGTTTTGGGCAGTCTTTTATTTTTTGTTTCTTGACCCCTTGTTCTTAGATTTGAGAAGCGCATTTATATCCCGTTGCCAGAAGAAGCTGCCAGAGCACAGATGTTCCAGTTGCACTTGGGGAACACGCCACGCAATCTGACCGATGCTGATATTCGGGAGCTGGCTAGAAAGACAGACGGTTACTCTGGGGCAGATATCAGTATCATTGTGCGGGATGCACTTATGCAACCTGTACGCAAGGTGCAATCAGCCACACACTTCAAAAAGGTAAGGAGCAAGCAGAGGAGCCATAGAGGAAGGGCAACAGTTGGGTTAGTAACTGATGGTTTACCCTGGTTCTCTTTCAGGTCAAGGGACCATCTCGTACAAATGCAGGTATAATGGTAGATGATCTTCTGACTCCATGCTCTCCGGGTGACTCAGGAGCCACTGAAATGACTTGGATAGATGTGCCCAGTGACAAACTGCTAGAACCAGTAGTGTGCATGGTAAGTGGGGGGTGGGGGGGGATCAGTGGCTAAGGTGAATACTAGCACTCCTGCTGGTGCTGTCTTTGATGTACCATTTGCATGGTGTTTATGGTCTAGTTGAGGCACCAAGACAAGCTTAGCTCTGGGGGAGGGTGGGGGTTTGGGAGCTTCCTAAATAGGACTTGAACGTAACCAGAGACTTAGCAAGATGGACCACTCAGGAGAAAAGAGGAGTTTTCTAGGAACGTGGGAGGGGAGGTGGTGTGGAACTGCAGACTGAATGGAATGCTGCTGCTCAATGGTTTCTAATGGTTTTCTTTTGCCTTGGCAGTCTGATATGCTGCGATCGCTAGCTACCACCAGGCCCACCGTGAATGCAGAAGATCTATTGAAAGTGAAGAAATTCACAGAGGACTTTGGACAGGAAGGTTAAGAGCTTTATACCCGAGGTTTAGCAGGGAAGAAGGCCTTGCAAAAACAGTTTATCTGTTACATCCTGTGTGTCTGTTGTTAGGGGTGGTTAGCAGGAGACGGCGAGAACCGAGGGTCCAGCTCTAAAGCTCATCCATTATGTATGGCGCTTGTGGCAGGAAACCCCTCCTCCAAGGCCTTCCTCTCTCACTCTTGCCTTTGTTTCATTGGGGGGGATTGTCTTTGTTTTCAAAATACCACATGGAAATTCTGCTTTTTGTCTGGTTATAGAAAGAAACATTTAAGGATGAGAGGAATGGTTTTGCTAAGCTTGCACCTGTTGGAAAGCGGGGGGTACCTGGCACATGGCTGGCCAGTTATAGCAGAGTGTGCTGAGAATACCCTGGCTCTTCTCCTGGGCCCAAATACTTTACTGTGAACAGCCCTTCTCTGGGTGCATCATGTATAAATTGATGGTAGAAGAGGATTGAGGCTAATTTTAAGAAAAAAGGGCCTAAGATAAAGAACAGGCTAAACACTACTTTTTTTGCTTGGAGAGTTCATGATTGGAGGCTTTCGTACCTAGTATGGCGGAAGGGAATTCCTCTTGCCACCTGTGTCTGAGTCCCTGTTAGCACTTCCATTTGTAACAAAGGGCTGAGGGGAAGGAAAAAATACCCCACTCGTTTCTCCAGGAAGAAGAGAGAGAGAAGCTCACAGCTCCAACCATTACTGTGTGTGTGAAGAGTGGCTGGTAGGAACCCTGTCACCTTCTTTTGCTGCGTTTAAGCATGAATTGAGTTTTGTGTGCATATGAAGGGAAACCCCCCACTGCACTGTACTCCCCTCCTCCTGCCTGAGTTGCTTTATGCAATATGATTGTATCATAGAATTCGAGCCCCAGGTACGGTGGAGGGTTGGCAAGGGGTTAAAACTAGTTCTTTGCTGCAGATTGTGCTGTTGGTATGATGCTGAGAAGTGTTGTATTTTGGTTCTAAAACCTAGGACTTTGTACACATTGTGGGAAGTTTGGGGAGTGCCTTTCATTATAAGCTATAAATCATCCATCCCTGCCGTTGTCTGTGCATGGTATTTTCACTCTGGGTTGGTTTATAGACCTGGCTGTTGAAGGCTTAGAATGGACATAAACTGCATTGTTCCTTCACTGGGCTTCTCATCTATTCATCATGGTAGCAAAGTATATGTGAGGAACACTGTAAAGAGGCACTATGGCTTCTAGTTTAGCTACTCTCATGTCAAAAATAACTAACCTAAAGGATAATGTGATTTCCTGCCTTACATACAAGGACTTATTAATATGTGAACAGCCTGGAACAAAAAGATAAGAAAGAGGGGAGCTGAAAATGGTGAACCTTTATTATTTTTTTCGCTGTAATCATAATTGTCATTAAAGTACAGAGTCTGCTTCATATGCCATCTATTCCTCCATGTGCATCTGGGAATGTGGAACTAGTCATTCACTTCCATCCAGTTAATGTTCACAAAAGTCTTGCTGTCCATTTTATCGACATACAGAAGGCCATGCAGGTGGTCCATCTCATGCTGGATGATCCTGGCTGGCCAGCCCTGGGCCTGCCAGCAGGCTGCTTCTCCTTTCTCATTCAGTCCTGGGGGAACAAATGCAGAAGTTAGAGCCAGTGTCTAAATGCACATTCCACGACTACAGTCCCAGTTGCCTTTGGGGTATTAAAAAGCCAAACTACCACTTGTTTGTAGTCTTGAGTCAACTATTTGTTATGTCAAGAATGAGATTACACCATAGCACAGGCCTACCTGTGACGGTTGTAGGGAGCCCATGCTAAAATGAAACTTTAGCTTTTATACAGTGTTTCCAGGATAGCAAATGTGGGCCTTGAAAATGGGTAGGTGATGCACTAATGTCAATTAGTTATAGGGGGCTGCTGCTCTTTGCAGTCTATCACTACAGCAGAAAAGCCTTCCAGGTCCAGGCTCATTCCTCAAGTGGAAAGGGACTTTCTTCTAGCCTTAACCCCTTTCGCCTTTGTAAGATGCAACTGTCCAGATCCATGTACCGTATATACTCAAATATAAACCAAAGTAGCCTTCCCCCCAAAAAGGAGGAAAAATGGTTGATTCAAATATAAACCAAGATTAGAAATTTGGGTGAGTATCTTTTGTCAGAGATCATGCCAAAACTAATCACTAATTCTTTATTGTCCCTCCAGACCGGCACAGACGGATAGGTTTACGCTCCTCTGCCAGCAGGCAAAGCCTGAGAACACATTGAATTTTGACAGTAGTACAAGAGGGCTGTACAGTCAGTCTGTTCTCAGTCTCCAGCAGGTGGAGGTGATAAGCCTGTGCAGTCTTTCCTCTGGTTAGTTAGGGCCTGTTGGATCTGATAGTGGCCTTGTCTTGCCCCTTTTTCTGTCCAGACAGAGCTTTGGGGCCCTTTCGGGGGTCCATCCTGTCCCTCAACCCATTCCCCCACCTCCCCAATTTTTTTTTTTGCTTAAGAGGTGCCTCAGCTGTACACCTTACCACAGTCTGGCAAAGACTACAGCTTTCAGAGCCTGTGGGGTCTGCTCCTTTAGATAAAGTTTTATTTCTTTTACAAAAAAAAAAAGTCCTAAGGCACTGCCGCTCTGAAGCAAAGCTTTTAATTGCTAACCAGCAGTTTGGGTTTTTTTCTCCTTAGCGATTCACAATGAGCACTTCTTTAATTTCTTTGAAGTGCTCAGTGTGTTCCCGCTGAGCAGTTGAGGGGGAATCCTTGTCGGCATTGTGTGCCAGTGAGCAGGGTTCCCCTTCGCTCGTGCACTGCTTGTTGGCCGGCGGTGGTGGGGAGGCCCAAGCTTTCCCTACCACCCACCCAGGGGATAACCCAGCCGTCGGGTCTACCAGCAGTGTGGGAAATCAGGTTTCCCTTACCGCCGATATTGCTTGGGATTCCCTTACTGTACCATCTGATTTTGCTGGCAGTTTTCCTTTAGCAGCTGGGTCCAGTTAGCATTTTTCAGCAGACTTTTCTTCGATTTTGGTGAGAAGGTCCACCATTTTGCCCGTGGCCTTAGGTGACCTCCCTCCTGTTTTAGAAAGACAGGGACAGGTCTCTGTTGTTTTTTCTTCATCAGCAGTGCGTGCTTTTGTGCTGCTAGAGGGTTTTGCTCCTGATTTTGTATTGGCCATGTACAAGGCTTACTTACAGGCGGCTGGAGGTTCTGCTTCTTTCCCAGGGCTCTCCAGTTCTTCTGGGGGGTTTCTCCTTTTGGCGTCTGCTCCCATCCAGTCCACCTCCCCACCTCTGTCCAAGTATCTATGTGTTTCATGGGATGAAGATTTTTTTCCTTGCTGACCTGGTCTCTTCTGATGAGGACGTGGACCTCTTGGGTGACCCCCAAGAACCTCTCGGGGGAGGGGGAGGATGTTTTTCTGAGCCGTCGGTTGGTGAAGATGCTTCGGTCATGTGTATTTTTCACTTGGAAGAGCTGCAGGAGCTTATTCTTTAGGTGTCTTCGGTTTTGCTTTTTGAGGAAGAAACTAAGAAACCCCTTTGGTTTGTGGACCCTCTGCTTCGGGAGATCCGGTTGGCCTCCTGTTCTTTTCCTGTTCATCAGGATATTTGGGATGTGGTGTACCACAGTAGAAGACTCCAGACATGCCTTTTCGTTTGACGCAGTCTATGGCTCGCCTTTATCCCATTGCTGATGTGGATAAGGATATCTTCAAGGCTCTTGTGGTTGATACTGTGGTTTCGGCCATTGCTCGCTGGCATATGGTGCCAGTGGAAGGCGGTTTGGCCTTGAGGGACACTCAGGACCACAGGATGAAGCCTCTCATTAAACAAAATTTGGACATGGCTGCCTTGGCTGTGGTCTGGTTTCCAGGGCCTGTTTCCGGTAGTCTGAGCATCTTCTTGACTGGGAGTCTGCTGATTGGTCTTTAGTGATCAGGAAGTGGCTAAGATCGAGCTCAGCATTTCTTCTTTCTGATGTCATGTATGACTTGTGGGCGTCGAGGTGGCTAAGATCGAGCTCAGCACGTCTTATCTTTCTGATGTCATGTATGACTTGTTGTGGGCATCAGTCACGTCTATGGCCCTTGGAGTGGCCACTCGGCATTCCCTATGGCTTCATGGTTGGTTGGCAGATGTGGCCTCTTAAGTCGAAGCTCAGTAAATTTTATTTTCGGGGTTCCTTCCTCTTTGGTGAGGAGTTGGACAAGGTTGTTCAGGCCTTGAGTTACTCCAAGGTGTCTGGCTTCTGGAGGGCAAGCCTCATTCGGCATCTCGGGGAAGCTAAGTTTCATAGGTATGGCCAGGATTTGGCCGCCTTTCCTTCCAGAGGATACTTTTTTCAGCACATTCAGTCCTTTCATGAAGCCGGCTGGGGAGGGGGGGTCGTAACACCTCCGGTGCCTCAACCTCCGCCCATCCTGGTCAATGATGGTGTTGGTGTTCAGGTCAAGTTTCAAGTTTCAAGTTTGACCTTTATTTGATGAATCGCTTATAATAATATCTAAGCGATGTACAGTAATAAAAACCATCAGAGTGTGGTAATACAATTAATTTACAATAGTTACTCATAAGACAGACAAAATTAGACGAACAGGAGGGGGTGGGAGGGAAGGGGAAAAGTTACAATATTGTTCTTTGTTAGAGAATGACATCGAAGGGGAAACACATTGGGTAATAAAGGGTTAGAAAGAATATTGGACCTAAAAGGTGCTAAAAGGTGGTATTTCATATGTCAAACGCGTCTTGAAATAGGTAAGTTTTTAAAATTTTCTTAAAAACAACGAGGTCAGTTTCGTTTTTAATGAAATTTGGAAGGGAGTTCCACAATGAGGGGGCTTTTACAGAAAATATAT
This sequence comes from Geotrypetes seraphini, assembly GCF_902459505.1. Classification (NCBI taxonomy): domain Eukaryota; kingdom Metazoa; phylum Chordata; class Amphibia; order Gymnophiona; family Dermophiidae; genus Geotrypetes; species Geotrypetes seraphini. The sequence continues at coordinate 5,802,740 of NC_047087.1, read as the reverse complement.
CATTTCGCCTAGTGCCTATGACTTTTAATGAGGGGACTGAGAGCAATTGTGAAGAAGAAGATCTAAGAGAACTTAAAGTTTTGTGTGGGACAATCATTTTAGCAATATATTGAGGTTCATTGAAGGTTAAAGTTTTGTAAACCAGGAATAAAATTTTAAACGTAATTCTATGGGTTATAGGAAGCCAGTGTGATTTAATTAGTAAGGGGGTGACATGGTCGAATTTCTTTGCGTTATGGATTAGTTTGATTGCTGTATTTTGGATAATTTGGAGGCGTCTATTTTCTTTTTGAGTTATATTAATTAGAAGAGAATTGCAGTAGTCCAGTTTGGAAATAATAAGTGAGTGAATTAAAATATTGAGGGATTTAGTATCTAAGAATGTAGAGATTGAACGTAAAAGCCGTAGTCTGTAAAAGCATGATTTGACTATTACACTGATATGATCGTGATAAGATAGATCTACATCAAGTGTTACACCTAGGATTTTTAGCTTAGGTACCGGTTCTATAGAAATATTGTCAAGTGTGAATGGTATTTTTTGGGATATATCTCTTTTCCAAGTGAAAAGCATGGATTTGGTTTTTTGAGTGTTTAGAACCAGTTTGTTATTGTTTAGCCAGTTTTTAATTTTTTCTAGTTTGTCATTGATGATTTTTATTTCTGCAGAGTTTTCTGGATTGAGAGGGTGCATCAGTTGAATGTCGTCTGCATAAGAAAAGGTTGTAAATCCTAGTGACTGTGACATGGTGATGAGTGGGGATAGGAAAATGTTGAATAGAAGAGGAGAAAGTATTGATCCTTGTGGAACTCCAAAAGATGAGGGGAAAAATTCGGAATAGGATTCATTGAATTTAACTCTAGAGAGACGTTCCGATAAAAAGGAGGTTAGCCATTGTAAGACTTGGCCCTCTACTCCTAGTGATTGTAGACGATTGAGAAGAATTTCATGATCTATGGTATCGAAGGCTGCGGATAGATCTAAGGAAAAGAGAGCTACAGATTTGTGATGGTCAAGGAAGTAGTGAATGTTAGTGACAAGACCAATCATGGAATATTCGGTACTGTGATATTTACGAAAACCTGTTTGGTTTGGATGTAACGCATTAGAGGATTCAATGAAGTCAGATAGTTGTTCGAAAACTAGTTTTTCCGTCAGTTTCATTAGGAATGGAAGATTTGAAATGGGGCGGTAATTAGATGAGTCATCTTGGCTGGACTTAAAGTTTTTTAAAATTGGTATTACAGTGGAAGTTTTCCAAGCAGAAGGAACGGTAGCAGAAGATAAACACTTTTGAATGAGAGATAGAATAAAAGGACCAAAGAAATCGAAATATTTTTTTATATAAAATGGCGGAATAATTTCAGTAGGAGAACCTTTTAAGTTGATTGATTTGAGGTGTCTTTCAATGTCATTTATAGTTGGAATTTTGAAATTTGTGCATTTGGCTGTTGGAATAGAGTTAATTGTAGATAGATTTTCGAAACCCGGAGAGATTAATGTATTGGTCGAGAATGTTTGTCTTATTGTTGATATTTTTTGGCAGAAATAGTCAGCTAATTCTTGAGCTGTCAGTAATGATGTTTGATTTGGCATATTTTTATTTTTTTCTGGGTTAAATGATTTTAAAATATTAAAGAGGACAGAAGTGTTTTTTGCCTTTTGAATTTTGTTATTGTAGAAAGGTTCCGGTGAAAGCCCATTTATGGGAATTTTACCAGGGATGGACTGGGATCACGACAGATCAGTGGGTCTTGGAGGTGATTTGGGACAGCTGTGTCCTCAAGTTTGGGCATTGCAAGATCTTTTTCTCTTTTCCCTTTGTCAGTTCGCTTGAAAGAAACAGACGTTTCGTCGGAGCTCCAGGCTGTGGTGCCAGTGCCTTCCCTGGTGATCCGCTCCAGCAGGTGCTTCATGGTGCCCAAGAAAGAGGGGTCTTTTCAACCTATTCTGGATCTGAATGGTGTGAACCAGGCACTCCGGGTCACTTCATTTCATATGGAGACCCTCAAGTCAGTCATCTTTGCGGTGCAGGCCAGAGAATTCCTGACTTCTCTCAATCTGATGGATGCTTACCTTGATATTCCGATTTGGGATTCTCAACAGTGATTCCTTTGCTTTGTGATTTTGGGAAAGCATTATCAGTTTTGTGCATTTCGGTTTGGTCTAGGCACAGCTCCACATACTTCACCAAGGTTGTGGTGGTGGCGGCAGCCTTCTTTAAAGAGGGCATCTTGGTTCATCCCTATCTGGATGACTGGTTGATTCGAGCAGTCCTTTCAGGAGAGCTCCTGAGTCACAGCTCAGGTCGTGGAGTTACTGCAATCACTGGGCTGGGTTGTCAACCTTTCAAAGAGTCAGTTGGCTTCGTCTCAGCACTTGGAGTATCTCGGAGTTCTCTTCAACACCAGTCTAGGGAGGGTCTTATTTCTCAAGGCCTGAATGCTGAAGTTACAGTCGCAGATTTGCTCTCTGATGGATTCTCATTGTCTTCAGGTGCAAATAGCGGCCTCCTTGGAGGTGGTCCGGTGGGCTTGGGCTCACATGTGCCCCCTTCAGTATGTTCTTCTTTGGCAGTGGTCCCTGCAGATTCACGAATTGGACTCTCCGGTCTCTCTTTGCGGGTTGGTTCTTCGCAGCCTGCGCTGCTGGCTTCAGTCTTCCAATCTGTCAATCAGTTTCTAATTCAGTTTACCACTTTGGGTCCTAACTTCAGCCCTTCAATTTTGTTGAAGAACATCTTATGAGGAGCCATGTCAAAGGCTTTGCTAAAATCTAAGTAAATTACATCTAGCATATGCCCTTGATCCAATTCTCTGGTCACCCAATCAATCAGATTCGTTTGGCACGATTTACCTTTAGTAAAACCATGTTGCCTTGGTTCCTGTAACCCATTAGATTCTAGGAATTTCATTATCCTTTCTTTCAGTAATGCTTCGGTTATTTTTCCAAAAACCGAAGTAAGGTTTACCGGCCTGTAGTTTCCCACTTCATCTCTGCGACCACTTTTGTGAATGGGGACCACATCCTTTCTCTTCCAATCTCCAGGAACCACTCCTGTCTCCAAAGATTTGTTGAACGAATCTTTAATAAGACCCGCCAGAACCTCTCTAAGTTCCCTCAATATCTTGGGATGGATCCTGGTCTGGTCTCATTGCTTTGTCCACCTTTAATTTTTCAAGTTGTTCATAAACACTTTCTTCCGTGAATGGTAAAATATGTTTAATATTATGTTTAAGTATTTATATACCACTTATAGCCTAAGTGGTTTACATTCAGGTACTCAAGCATGTTTTCCCTATCTGTCCCGGTGGGCATCACATTCTATCTAATGTACCTGGGGCAATGGGGGATTAAGTGACTTGCCCAGGGTCATACGGAGTAGCATGGGGTTTGAACCCACAACCTTAGGGTGCTGAGGCTGTAGCTCTAAACACTGCCCCACGCTCCATTCGTATGTGTAACTTTGCCAGACAATCTTGGTCCTTCTCCAGGATCATCTTCCGTGAACACAGAAGAGAAGTATTTGTTTAGCATGCTTGCTTTTTCCTCATCACTCTCCACATATCGATACATATAATCTTTAGTCTCTCAATTCATCCAGTGAGATAATCAAGTTTGCAGATGACACAAAGCTATGCCGGGCCATCAAATCGCAGAAGGACAGTGAAGAACTCCAGAGTGACTTGAGCCGATTGGAGAATTGGGCAGATAAATGGCCACCACGATTGCAGGCTGCTTTGAAGAGCAGGTCAGAAAACGCCGGGATGGAGGAAGGGGATCAATACAGGGGGCCAGGGGGAGAGGGAAAGGGGGCTGCTTTGGGGGGAGGGGTGTGCTGGGGGGAGACAGAAGGGGCCATGGAGAGATAGGGAGAGGGAAAGGGGGCTGCTTTGGGGGGGAGGTGTGCTGAGGACAGACAGCTTTGCTCTGGGGGAAGACAGAAGGGGCCATGGAGAGACAGGGAGAGGGAAAGGGGGCTGCTTTGGGGGGAGGGGTGTGCTTGGGGCAAATAGCTTTGCTCTGGGGGGAAGACAAGGGGCCATGAAGAGACAGGGAGAGGGAAAGGGGGTTGCTTTGGGGGGAGGGGTGTGCTTGGGGCAAACAGCTTTGCTCTGGGGGGGGAGGCAGAAGGGGCCATGGAGAGACAGGGAGAGGGAAAGGAGGCTGCTTTGTGGGGAGGGGTGTGCTGGGGGGGAGACAGAAGGGGCCATGGAGAGATAGAGGGAAAGGGAGCTGTTTTTGGGGGAGGGGTGTGCTTGGGGCAAACAGCTTTGCTCTGGGGGAGAAGACAGTTAAGGAGAGGGAAAGGGGGCTGCTTTGGGGGAGGTGTGTGCTGGGGGCAGACATCTTTGCTCGGGGGGGAGGGAAAGACAGAAGGACACAGACAGCGGCCAAGGAGAGAGAGATAAAGAAACAGACAGACACATCTATTCTAGCACCCGTTAATGTAACGGGCTTAAAAATTAGTAAGAACATAAGAATTGCCACTGCTGGGTCAGACCAGTGGTCCATCCTGCCCAGCAGTCCGCTCACGCGACAGCCCTCAGGTCAAAGACCAGTGCTGTAAATGAATCTAGCCTCACCTGCATACGTTCCAGTTTGGCAGGAACTTGTTCAACTTTGTCTTGAAACCCTGGAAGGTGTTTTCCCCTATAACAGACTCCGGAAGAGCATTCCAGTTTTCCACCACTCTGGGTGAAGAAGAATTTCTTTAGGTTTGTACGGAATCTATCCCTTTTCAACTTTAGAGAGGGCCCTCTTGTTCTCCCTACCTTGGAGAGGGTGAACAGTCTGTCTTTATCTACTAAGTCTATTCCCTTCAGTATTTTGAACGTTTTGATCAAGTCCCCTCTGTCTCCTCTTTTCAAGGGAGAAGAGGCCAGTTTCTCCAGTCTCTCACTGCACTGCAACTCCTTCAGCCCTTTAACCATTTTAGTTGCTCTTCTCTGGACCCTTTTGAGTAGTACCGTGTCCTTCTTCATGTATGGCGATCAGTGCTGGACGCAGTATTCCAGGTGAGGGCATACCATGGCCCAGTACAGCGGCATGATAATCCTCTCCGATCTGTTCGTGATCCCCTTCTTAATCATTCCTAGCATTCTGTTCACCCTTTTTGCCGCCGCCGCACATTGTGCAGACAGCTTCATCGACTTATCCACTTCCAACAGATTGAAGTCACCCAACAGCAGCAGTACCTCTTTCTTTCCAAATTTTTTGATATCTGCAATCGGATCTTTTATCAGTTTGCTGCAATTGAGTCAGAGGTCTGTAGATTACACCTACATAGATAGAAATTTCATCTTCTCTTTTCAGAGCGATCCATATCGCTTCTTCCTCTCCCCAGATCCCCTGCATTTCAGTCGCTTGGATATCAATCAGCTATTCCGCCACCTTTTTGGCCTTCTCTGTCCTTCCTAAAAAGATTATATCCCAGTATGTTTGCATCCCATTCATGGGAGTCACTGAACCATGTCTCTGTGATAGCAACAATAGCCAGGTCTGCCTCTAACATTAGGGCTTGCAGATCATGAACTTTGTTGCTTAAACTGCGAGCGTTTGTGGTCATTGCTTTCCAGCTATCTTTCAGTGATAAACTGGTTCAGAAACACAAAGCAAAGATATTGTCTGTGAGAGTGATGGATGGAAATATGAAGATACACATCCTGAAGGTCTATTGATGTGAGCCAAGCGTCGACTTGGAAAAGCGGAGCAATGGCGAATACCGTGAGCATGCGGAACTTCTCCTTCAATATGAATTTGTTTAAATTCCACAGGTCTAAAATTGGACGGACCCCTACTATCTTCTTTGGAATGAGGAAGTATCTTGAATAAAACCCCTGGCCCTACTGAAGTTCTGGAACCGGTTCTACCACCTGAATGTCCAGCAGCCGAGACAACTCGTGTTGCAATGGAAGCAGGTGAGATGGTTGAATTAGCTGATGTGATGGGGGGCACCATGGAGGGGGAGCCTGGAAACGATGTCGGTATCCAGTCTGAATGATGCGCGAGACCCGCCAGGTATGGAGAAAAAACCGCAACTGACCTCCCACTGGGACAGCGGGAAGTGGAGGGTTGTCAAAAAGATTGTTGGGGCTTCTGCCCAGCAGGCTGAGAGGGTTTCGGAGATCTACGGTCTCGTGGAGCCCTGTTGGAGAATTGTTGCTTATAGGGCCGAAACTGCTTTTGAGGATAGGGAGCATATTGTCTGGCAGCAGAAAACGATTTCCTGGGATTAAAATTCCTTTGAGAAGGCTGCTGCTTCTTAAAGGGCTGTTTAGAGTGATGCGCAGTATCCTCCTCCAAAGCATCAAGGGTGGTGCAATCTTCCTTAAGACCCTTAATAAGGTCTTTGACTTTGTCTCCAAATAAGCTGTCACCCAGGCAAGGAGCATCGGCCACTTTCGCATGGATGTCCACCCCCAATTTAGAGCATTGCAACCATGCCAGTCTCTGGGTGCAAATACCAGTAGCCGCTCCCCTCATAGCGGTGTCAAATGCATCATCAGCTGCTCGGATCAGGTTCTTGGAGCATTCCTCAAAGTTGGAGAGGATGGCATTGAAAGCCTCCTGTGTGGGCACCAGTAATGTATCAACTAATTTTCTCATATCTTCCATATTAGAATATAAATATTGGGTGTAGATTAATTGATGTACTGCAATTTTTCTAGACAGCATGGAGTTTTGGTAAGATCGTTTCCCCATGGCGTCCATGATGTGCATATCCCGGTCTGGTGGAGTAGATGCAAAGTCCTTGGAGGATTTGGACTTTCGTAAAGCAGAGCGGACAACCAGGGATTGGTGAGGCAGTTGAGTTGTGCCAAACCCCGCTACGTCCTGGACTTTATATTTATGCTCCAAACTGCATTTAGTGACCCTGGACGAGTAGGGGGTGTTCCAGATTGCCTTCTGAGATTCAGCCAAATTATCATGAAGGGGCAACGAGACCACTTCTTTGGGAATGTGAAAATATTTAAGCACTTGAAGTCTCTGTTTCCTGGGGTCCGGTTGAGCAGTGGTGGTCAATTGTAAGGAAGTCACCATCTTGGATAGGAAACGTGGGTATGACGTGTCTTCAGGGGGTGATGCCCTATCCCGCTCAGATGGAGTATCCTCATGAGCCAGTGAAGAGAGCAGGGGGTCTGTCTGCAGATCAGGCGAGGGAGAACCTGAGGAGGATGCATATGATGAATGGATCTCTGCTGTAGAGAATGACACGGTGACAAAATTCATCACCGTTCCCGTCCCATGTCATTTTCTAGTGTCTATTTCAACCTCGGTCATTCTACACCAGCATTCTTCAAAGCAATTATACCCTGATTCTTCCCTCTCTCCTTAAAGAATGACATGAAGATGGTTTCCCGCGGTTATCCGCGGGGACGGGAACGGTGATGAATTTTGTCACCGTGTCATTCTCTACTCTACTGCCATAGAAGAGGTAGTGGAGACAGAGTCAGAGAGATGGCCATCCACCCTGTTCGATAGGCTGAGCGGAGGAGAGGCGGAAAGCAGTTGTTGTTGCTGAAAGAGCTGGAACAGTTGAAAAAGTGCAGGCTGCATCAGAGACTGAGACTGCTGAAGCAGAGGAGGAATTAAATCCTGGGCTGGTGCAGCAGCAGTAGACAAGGTAGGAGGAGAGCCTGAGGAGGAGGAAGAAGTAGAGGAAATAATATGTTTAGCTTTCCTCTGCACTTTCCTTGGGGGACTGGCTGAGGCCGATTGCCTATGCCGGTCTGGGGAGGTAGAAAGCAGTGCTGCAGGCTCTTTAAGAAGAGGAGCTCTGTGCCGACGGCTGGATTCAGTCGGTGCCGAGGGCAGGACCAAGAGGGGAGCGATCCAGCAGGCATTGGGCAGAGGGAGCAGTGGCTGAGTCAATAGGAAGCGTCCCTGCGTGTGACGTCATTGGCACCAACGTGACACACGCAGGAGACGCTGGTGCCTGAGCCGGCTTGCGGAGGACAAGCTTTGGCACCTTGGGAGGCGGCCCCAGCGGCTCCGATGCCCCTTGCAGACAGGCGGAGGGGAGAACGGAAGCCGCTTTGGGGGGCAGCTCGAAATCCTTCAGTTTTAGCGCTCGAATCTTCAGAGAACGCTTGTTCAGCTTAGCGCAAAGAGCGCAGGTCATGGTGTGATGGTGGGGCCCCAGAAAACGAATGCACGAAGCATGCGGGTCCGTCACCGACATCTTGTGAGCACAGGTGGAGCAGCGCTTAAAACCAGGTTTGATTTGCTCCGACATGTTAAATCAAAGCCAAATTCCTGTAGGACAAAAGTTGAAATAAAAGTTGAAGCGATATGTGAAACGGCGTACACCGTTGACTACCGAGTCGGACAATATCGCGGAAACTTTTAAAACTGGGTTTGTCGGTTGGGGGTTTGTTTATATACGGGGCAGAATGGATACATTCGGGTAGGAGGGCTGGCACATGCGCAAAGCTCTTTAGCTTTGCAGCTTTTAGACTGCCGGGTCGGCTCCATCACGGGGACGTCACCAACTTGTGTTGCTGGAAGATCTCTGTCCAGGGAGAACTATCTTTACTACCATCACATCTTGTCTTTTGCTGGGGGTGGCCTCCATAATTGTATTTCATACATACGCCACCCCCACCTTCTAGTTTAAACGCCTGGAAACATATTGTCTAAATTTCTCAGCAAGGATTCTTTTTCCTTCTATAAGATGTTACCCATCATTACAATATAGTCTCTTGTCTTTCCATGTCTTTCCCCATCCACCTATGTACACAGAACCATTTATTGAAGTCCTCTGTGTTTTTTTACTCTCCCTTTCATATGCAGGCAGTACTTCTGAAAAAACTAGAGTCTTTACAAAAGGTTTCAGGCCCTCACCAAGCTCCCTGCGCTGCAAGTATAGAGCTTTTGGCCAGGTCATATTACCCAGATTGGTGTTAAAATCCTTCGTTTCTTCCTTAATTATAGTCAGTATTTGCCTGGTACTTCTGGTCTCCTCGCCCTGTGTTCCAAGGTTAATGCTTTTCTGTTTAGGGTGTTTCTCTCTCAAGTTACCTTCACTGGTTCCAGTCCCACCTCAATTGTTTTCTTGGGTATGGCAATGCACTAGTGGAGCAAAGGAATTCTATAGAGGTAATATTTGTGAAGATGGATGTTTCTGTTGCTGTCTTCCGGAGCCTACTGTGACCCATTTATTCCTAGGTTGTTTTATTCTTTGAAGCAGAGGTGGTAAGTTGGTATGAGTTTGCAGAGCTCCTCTTTAATACTAGCAATTTGAAGACTGATGGGGCAAGCCTTAAGCCTCCAAATTATGTGTCTTGGAATTAAAGCATCAAAGTGATTGCATTGAATAAAAGTTATCTTGATTGGTTGGAAAGTGAATTGATTTGAGTAGTTTTGATTATTTGGTTCTCTATATATGAGCAGTGATATTACCCTTTTTCCTATGAGAAGGAAGAGGAAATATGACTTAGCAGAGGACAGATTTTTATTTTTTTTAGCAAGAAGCAGGGAGAAGAGAATTTAGGCAGGTATAATGCAATAATCAGTGTTAAGAGCAGAATATGAAATTCTGTGTAACCTAGCTTTCAGAAGTTTCCAATACATTCTTTCTCCCTCAGCACTGTCCCAGTGAAAACAAAACCGCCTTCTCGTGGCAGATCCACTTCTTCTATCCCTCTCAAATGATATTTTGACTTAGGGTCCCATTCCCATGTTCAATCCAGGTCCCTTTTGTCTTACGGCTTGGCAAGAAAAGATATTCAGATAAAGTGATCTCTATTTTTTTTTGAGCTTTCACTGGTTTTCTACGTCCAGGGCTTATGTGCATATTTGGCGCCTTTTCGAGGATTGGTGTTCTGTTTGGGTAGTCATTCCCCTGCATGTGTCCCTGCCTCAGTTTGGAGTTTTTGCAGGATGGCCTGGAGGGCAATCTTGCCTGGTCCTCTCTGAGGGTTCAGGTTATAGCCTTGTCCTCCTTTAGAGGTCTTTTGTGTAGTCAACGGTTGTGATCTGTTTCTTGAGAGCGGCAAAGTTGATTCGACCTCTGGTTTGCCCTTCGGTTCCAGCTTGGGATCTCAATCTGGTGCTTTCAGTGTTGATTTGTCTCCTGTTTGAGCCTCTTGGCTCCTACACTCTGAAGGATCTTACTTTAAAGTCGGTTTTTCTTGGCATGTGTCAGAGTTACAAGCCTTCTGTAGTCATGCTCCCTTGAGCGGGTGGTGTTGCAGTCTGTTCCTTCCTTTCCTCCTAAGGTCATTTATGTGAATCAGACAGTTGCCCTTCCGGTTTGGGTAGTCGGGAGGTTACTGTAGAGCAGTGACAGCTGCATAAATTGGATGTCCGCAGAGTTCTCTGTATTTATGTGAAACGCACTCAGGAGTTTAAGCGGATCGTTTTTTTAATTCTCCTTGCGGGCAGTCGTAAGGGGGAAGGTGTCTCTAAGGCTTCAGTTACATGCTGGATCAAAGAAACTATCACTTTGACATTCCTTCTTCAAAAGAAACCAGTTCCAAATTTTCTCAAAGCTCATTCCATTTGGGGTCAGGCGAATTCTTGGGCTGAGACTAGAGAGTTGCGCGGGGACAGAAATCCCACCCGTCCCCGCCAAAGTCCCACCCGTCCCCACCCGTCCCCGTGAGGACTCCCACCCGTCCCCGTGAGGACTCCCACCCGTCCCCACCCGTCCCCGTGAGGACTCCCACCCGTCCCCACCCGTCCCCGCGAGGAATCCCCTCCGTCCCCACCCGTCCCCGCGAGGAATCCCCTACGTCCCCGCCTGTCCCTATAAACTACAGAAATAGTTATTTCATTTAATTATGCTACTGAATTAAAGGCTCTGGTAGAAACCCATTTAAAAATAAGCAAAAAGACTTTATTAATTTGGAAATATTAATTGGGAAGAATACATACTTTGTAAACGGGTTTCTACCAGAGCCTCTAATGTTTATAAATTTTTATCAACACAACTAATATACTACTTTATCCTTAAGCAAAAAAAAAAAAATAATAATAATTTTTTTCCTACCTTTATTGCCTGGTTTCTGCTTTCCTCATGTTCTCATTCAGTTCCTTCCATCCACTGCCTCTCTTCTCTCTGTGTCTTCCATTTGCTCTGTTACTGTGCCTCTCCCTTTCTCCCCCCTCCCAAATTGGTCTGGCACCCATCTTTTTCCCTCCGCTCCCCCCATAGTCTGGCACCTCTGTCTTCTTCCCTGCCAGCGTCTTCTTCCCATTCCCTCTTCCCCATTTCCTTTCAGTGTCCTTCTCCCCCACCATCTTTCCCATGTCCTGTCAGGCAGCATCCTTCTCCCCTCTCTGCCTTCCCCATGTCCTTTCAGTGGCATTCTCCACCCCTTTGTCTTCCCCAGTGCTTTCAGGGTCCTTCCCCCCCCTTCCTCCCGTTTACCCCATGTCCTTTCAGCGTTCTTTTCCACCCCTTTGTCTTCCCCAGTGCTTTCAGGGTCCTTCCCCCCCCCCTTCCTCCCGTTTACCCCATGTCCTTTCAGCGTTCTTTTCCACCCCTTTGTCTTCCCCAGTACTTTCAGCGGCCTTCTCCCCCCTTAAGCGTCTTTTCTTCTCCACTCCACCTTTCCTCCCTCCCTGCCTCCACCTTTGTGGCGCTTTTGCACCCGACCGACAACAGAACAGGCCCGGTCGGACAAATCTCCCTGTCCTGTAGCCGCGAATCTAAATTACCTTCTTGCAGCAGCTGGAGTAGTGAAGCTGCTGTAAGAGGTAATTTAGATTCGCGGCTACAGGGCAGGGAGATTTGTCGGCCGGGCCTGTTGTCGGTCGATCGGGGGACCTGACCGGCTGTGCACATTCTCCGGGGCGGACCGCCCCATCCCCCCTCTTTCGTACGCCATTGCCTTCTTCCTACCTGCCCTGCCGCACACAGCAGACCGGAAGTCTTCCTGATGTCAGCGCTGACGTCGGAGGAAGGGAGGGCTTTGCTTAAGCCCTCCCTCCGACGTCAGCGCTGACATCGGGAAGATTTCCGTTCGGATGTGTGCTGCGACAAGGCAGGTAAGGAGAAGGAGACTACCCTCACGGCTCGACCAACCCCGCTGCGATCCAACCCTGCAGGAACCCCGCGACCCTCGGAGGCGTCCCCACGGGATCCCCGCAACCCTAGGGGGCGTCCCCACGGGATCCCCGTGACCCAAAGGGGGAACCCGCGGGATCCCCGTCATCCCCGTTCCCGTGCAGCTCTCTAGCTGAGACCTCTCTTGTGTCCCCGGTGGATATCTGTAAGGCTGCAGTTTGGTCTTTGCATTCTTTTGTGCATCGCTACTAGGTGGACGTTCAGTTGCATTGGGACAAGTAAGTTCTTGTGGCGGCACTTCATGGTTCCCACCCATTATGGGCACTGCTTTGGTATATCCCATCTGTCTGTGATGGTCTGAAGGGACAATAAAGAAGGAGAAATTAGATTCTTACCTACTAATTTTCTTTCTTTTAGTCCCTCCAGACTGGCACAGAACCTGCCCTGTGTTTTTTTGGGGGGGTTTTGTCCTTGGTTTTTATCATGAAGAGTCAGTTTATTCTGTGGTGCCTTTTCTTGGTTTTTAGGGAGTGTGCTTGGAGCAGCAGCAGCATCTGGTTCGTCTGATTTAGCTGGCGAACTGTGGGGACACTTTTTGGGCTTTGGTCTAGTCAGTAGTATCCAACAGTGTCTCTAATCTAATTCTTAGTCTTATATACTGAATTGTCTCCTAAAAATAGGAGCTCTATTTGGTTTACATAATTAGATCACAAAGAAAAATCCATTAACATTCATTGACGCTATAGCCTAAAATACTCCATTGGAGTGTGGAATTTGTTGTGGTTAGGGGTTTTTTCTAGTTAGGTCCTGCTTGGCTATTCATTAGGCTGATTGTAGATGGGACTGCACAGCCCAAAGTCAATGTGTTCTCAGTCTCCACCTGTTGGCAGAGGAGTGTAAACTCATCCTTCTGTGCCGGTCTGGAGGGAATAAAAAAACGTAAAATAGCAGGTAAGAACCTAATTTCTCCTTTTGCAGTTGGGCTGTTTTGAGTCCAAAAAAGCTGAGAGAGCCGACAAATATCTTCCTACTTGGGGCCACACCAACCAAAGTTTCTGGACTTCTATCCCCATCTGGCCTCAATTACACACACAGAAACAGAAAAACCATTTTCAAATACAAACTCACAAAATAAATGTACTATTGTACACCAACAAAACCCTAATATGCCAATCTCTGCACACAGAACAGTCCAAAATATAAAAACAACAGATTGAAATGTCAGCTTTGAAAATTTACATCAGTAAACTGAAAATAAAAATATTTTTCCTACTTTTGCTATCTGGCGATTTTTTTTTATTTTTCTGATCTTGTTCCCTTTGTGTTTTTAACTCTGTTTCCAAGGCCTCCTTATGCATTTGCTGTTTCTTTCCTCGCCCTCGTTTTTTGCACCATATCCATCTTTGGCACAGATTTTCATATTCAGTTTTCTTCCATTTTTTTACCTCCATCTCAAATCTTTCTTTCCATATCTTCCCCTCTCCTCCGTCCATGTGCACCATCTCTTCCCCTCTATCCATGTGTCCCTCCTGTTTCTCTCCTCTCTGCCCCTCTCGTTCAGCATTTCTCCCTTCTTCCTCCCTCCCACCCCTCACTTTCGTGGGTACTTTTCAGAGGTGTCTGGACGTGGCAACCGTTCTCACAAGTCCAGCACGACTCTGAAGCTTCTCTGATGCAAGCCGCTGAGGTGGAAACAGGAAGGTGTATCAGAGGAGAGGTTTTGGGGCAATCGCACAGGACTTGTGAAAACTCTGAAAAGCGCTCATGAAGGTCAGGGGAAGGGAGGAAGATGGCCCAACAAGGGGAAGAGGTTGAGTGGCGCTGAAGGGACGGGGAGATGGAGAGGGGAACAGATGCTGAAAATAAGTAGAGAGAGAGGGAGGAGCAGATGCTGGATAGAAGGGGGGAGTGATGGGGGAACAGACGCTGAAGGGAAGTGGGGAGGAGAGAGAGGGGAGCAGATGCAGAGAGAGGAGTCAAGATGCTAGAAGGAAGTGGGGAGGAGAAAGGGGAACAGACACTGGAGGGGAGAGAGCAGGGAGCAGACTCTGGAAGGAAGTGAAGAGAAGAGAGAGAGCGCACATACTGGATTGAAAGAAGAGATAAAGAAAAAAGGACACCCAGCACTTCAGGTTTATTAAAATTTACAATCTCACCTATTTGAATTAAACTTTCTACTCTACTTACAATTAATATCAAAAAGAGAAAGAGGTTGCAAGAAAAGACATTAACAGGATTCTGAGGGGAAAGGGTGGAACTACAGAAAAGTGGGAAGTACAATAGGAGAGCTATGTGTCTTGGACATCTGGAAAAAATTGGTTTAATTTAGTTTAAAGAATATGCATCTTTAAAAATAAAAGTTTTAAAATCTGATATGAATCTTGAGTTTCAAGAGAGGTGTGAAGATGTAAAGTAACGGAGGGAATCCCAGGGAGGTAGGGTTGTGCACCAAAAAGGAGGATTCAAGAAAGCTCAGGACTCTTGTCCACCCACTATTAATGGCAACCCCAACTGTGCAGGTACTGCACCAGGAGTGACCACGTTAATCTCGGAATAGTAGACTTAAGCATAAAGATAAGACTTTCCTGCCTCACAACTCCGTAAAACATTATAAAAAATGTACCTCAGCTTTTGCAACTGACCCATCTAACCCCCGCTCCAAATGCAATTACCTTTCTCACTACCTAATTTATCACTTCACCCTGAATTGTTGCCTTATAAGCCTCCCATCATCTACACGATGAATAAGCAGCCAGCAAGTTATGATAAAAATAATCAGTTGTGGCCACAGCCACCACCTCCTGGTAGCATTCAACCTCTGCCGAGGCCTCTTTTTTACAGAAAAGTCACTCTTTAACTTCATCAACCCAGCTGTGTGATCCAAAACTACAGATCCGTGACTCCATCATAAAAGATAATAGAGAATGACACGGGGACAGATTTTTCCCTGTCGCTGCAGGAACTCAAATTCCCCGTCCCATCCGCATGAGCTTTGTCATTTTTCCTGTATGCTCTGCCTTAATTGCACAAGCCTTAAACACTTATGATTTTAAAGCATTGAGGCTTGTGCAGATGAGGAAAATGAGTTCCCACAGTGACGGAAAAATTTGTCATTCTCTAACGCAGATATTAAAAAATATTACGTAAGACATATGAACAGGCGAGAAAAAGATGTACTGCCTTGTAGTAGGAACCTGCAAACGCCACAGATCCACCAAGCCCAAATATTGCCTAACAGAGGCAATGACTTGCTTTTGGCTGCCTCTGACTCACTAACTGTCTATCCAAATTCACCTCCTGAATTTGATTAAAGTCCCACAAGAACATAAACCTCCCCCAACTTAATTAGCTATGGTATGAAAAAATTCTGGCAAACAAAAGCAGCTTCCCCCCCCCCCAGTCTGAAATGGTGACAGAGTTAAAAAAGCATGGGAGGATCTCGAATCGGAACATAATGGTATATATTGAAGAACTAAGGCCAGTACTGGGCAGACTTGCATGGTCTGTGTCCCGTATATGGCCATTCAGTTGAGGATCTAATCTTCTATTTGTGCGTTGCTTATACCTATACAGACTCAAGGGGCGAGAGGGGGAGAGGATACAGGAGGTTAGGTGTCAAACAGGTGGGTCTAGGTTCAGTTCGGGATGGGCTGGAGTGAGCTTTGACGGAGACTCCAAAGTACTGGGCAGAGCTCTGGCTTTCTAAGAAGAAAAAAAAAAAAAATTAAATTATAGAGAGCGTATGGTTGGGCAGACTGGATGGACCATTTGGGTCTTTATCTGCCGTCATTTACTATGTTACTATAACACTCATCTGCCCTCCCTATCTGAAGTATGCACAAGCACTTTATTTTGCAAATGCTCCCGTGCACCAATCAGTGCCCCCTTCTCATTTCCCAGAGCAGGTGAGTAGGCCACTGTCTCACAAGCAAAATCCCCAAAACTCTGCGAGTCCTGATAAATATTTTTTTTTTTCAATTGAAAAGCTTTTATTAAGAAAACACTCCAAACAGTACATAGCAAAAGCACATGAGATACAAGAACATAAATTCAATGAGCAGAACATCCCACTCCAGAAGCACACACGAAAACACAATCAGCTATGTAGTCATGTGCAAAACGTACAAACTGAAAAGAACAAGCTATAATACCCACCCCACCACAACCTATACCCCCCCCCCCCCCCGGGACAAAACATCATACCCACAGCTATCAATAAGGTCAAAACTAAACACTTCCAGACACAACCCAAACATTAAAAAGGAATATAAAGAAGGGCCCCCCCAAACCTCGCCCACACAGGCCCAACCCCCAGTGTAGCTCAAGGTCCCCGACCACCCCTACCACACACCCCCACCGAGGCCCGAAATTGGCGCCACACATGAGCATAGCCATGTAGTTTACCATGCCTCAAAGCCGTTAAGTAATACAGATTCTGCCAATTAAGCATGCGTTGCTCTACCAGGGCCCATGTGGGTGGAAGTACCTGATTCCACCGAGAGGCAACAGCCAATCTAGCAGCAGTGAATGCAAGTTTGCAGAACAGAGAGTCCCCCCGAGCCAGGTCTAATTGATGCCAAAACAACAAGGCGTGTCGCCAATCAGCCGGAATCTGGACATCCAGGATCCGGGACACCCGAGCAAAAACATCAGTCCAGAATCCACACACCCTCCTGCACTGCCACCACATGTGAAAGTAGGTACCCACTTCCCCACAGCCCCTCCAGCAAAGCACACTCGCACCCTCCTGCCACCGAGCCACAGTCTGAGGAGTATAATACCATCGGAAAAGAACCTTATATCCGTTCTCAATTATCAAAGCCGCTATACCCGCCGAGGAGATCTCCGCCCATATGTCACCCCAAGTGTCCCAGGAAATTACAGAGCCACAATCCCCCTCCCAGGCCTTCATGTATGGAAGGGGGGCCCCCCGACCATTAAGACACCGATAAATCGCAGAGAGAGCTCCCTTCCTAAGCACTGGGCCCAACAATAATTCAAAGGGCGTCTTACCACCCCTCAAGTCTCCCAAAATACCCGATGTCCTAACATAGTGAAGGACCTGCATGTAGGGGAACAGATCCCTTAATCCAAGCCCATACCTGCCCCTGAGGTCTGTAAAGGATCTCACCCCACCCAACACCGGGTCCCACAGCTGACCCATGCAGACTAAGCCCCGTGCCTCCCACTCTGCGAAGACTCCCCCCGCTCCCCCCGGTGGGAAATCAGGATTGAATCTCAACGGAGTAAACCAGGAATGACGCCCACGCCCCAGTAAACAAGCTCTGGTTTGATTCCATACCCTCAGGGAAACCGCTACCGAGGATATCTCCCCCATCAGGCGTGCCCTACCGGGTACCCACGGCCGATGTAACAAAGGCACCCCCCCACTTAACCTCTGCTCAATTTCCACCCACAGTTTCGGTGTCTGCGCCTGCCATTCCAAAAGGGCGCGTAGCTGAGCAGCCTGATAATATTTCACCACATCCGGGACTCCCAGCCCTCCGTCCCCTCTCCCCATGCACAAGACCTTTCTACTCACCCTCGGCCGTCTACCCGCCCAAATAAAATTAGAAATATGCCTTTGCACTCCCTCTAATGTTTTCCTCTCCACCCATAAAGGCAACACCTGAAATAAGAACAACAAGCGGGGCAGAATCATCATCTTCACAATGGCCACCCGGCCCAGCCAAGAAAAATACAGGTCCTTCCATTTAAGCAAATCCTGGCGGATGCGACGAAAGAGCGGAGGGAAGTTGAGGTCATACATCTCCACTCCCGGCGGTCCAAAATATACCCCTAGGTATCGCAATGAATGCGAGACCCACCGAAACGGATACCGATCTCTAAGATAGGAAACCCGGTCAGCTGGTAGGTTGATGTTAAGAAGCTCCGATTTACCGATATTGACCCGAAATCCTGACACATTCCCATAAATTTCCAACTCCTGCAATATAGCCGGTAAAGACCCGGCAGGGTCTTCCACCGTAAACAAGATATCGTCCGCAAACAGAGCCAACTTGAAGTCCCCTCCCGGCACCATGACCCCCTGAATATCCGGATTCATCCGCACACGCTGCGCCAGGGGTTCCACAGTCAAAGCAAAGAGAATCGGGGAGAGGGGACACCCCTGACGTGTACCCCTTGCTAGGGAGAAAGTCTCCGAATAACTACCATTTACTTTAATACAACTCAGGGGCCCATTATAGAGGACTCTGATCCAGTCTCTCATTCTCGGGCCCAAACCCACAGACTCCAAAACCCGAAACAAAAAGGGCCAAGAGACTCTATCGAACGCTTTCTCAGCATCGATAGACAAAAACACTGTCTCTCTTATCCCACCCCTGGCCCGGTCGTACAAGTTATAGACCCTACGCGTGTTATCACCCACCTGTCTGCCAACTACAAATCCCGACTGATCCGGATGGATCAGCCG
The DNA here is from genome assembly GCF_902459505.1 of Geotrypetes seraphini. Lineage (NCBI taxonomy): Eukaryota > Metazoa > Chordata > Amphibia > Gymnophiona > Dermophiidae > Geotrypetes > Geotrypetes seraphini. Next base: position 5,784,287 of record NC_047087.1, on the reverse strand, counting down.
AGGTATCCAACTCATCAATCGGTCCGCCAGAATGCGCGTGAAGATCTTAGTATCTACCCCCAATAGGGATATCGGTCTATAGGATGCACACTGGAGAGGATCCTTCCCCTCCTTAGCCAACACTGTCACACCCGCCAGACGCATAAAGAAGGGGAGGGCACTATTCCCCTGCAAAGAATTAAGAAAACGCAATAGAGGGGGCAGCAGCAGATCCTGAAATCGTTTATAGTACCGAACAGTAAAACCATCCAATCCAGGGGATTTACCAAGTTTCATAGAACGCAGCGCACTACGAGCCTCAATCAATGTAAGAGGGCGGTCCAACCTTGCCACATCTCCCTGTGCAATCTGGGGTAGCTCAGCTGATATCAAATAAGCATCCTGATCCTGTGAAGGTCCTGGATCTTCCGGGGTATAGAGTTGAGAGTAATACTCCACAAAACGTGCCCGGATAGCTTCCTCGGTCTGTAACACTTCCCCAGAAGCAGCCCGGAGTGAGAGAATCTGATTTCGTGTCTGTCGCACCTTAAGACGGTGTGCAACCAGGCGACTAGCTTTATTGGAGAACTCAAAATATCGCTGCTGGAGGAGCTGCAAATTATGGTGCAATCTTTCCAAGTCTAAAGCCTGAAGATCCCTACGAGCCTGAAGCAAGCGCTCTCGCAATACCACATTCCAGGGGGAACGCTTATGTAAACTTTCCAACCTACCAATTTCAATCAGCAGAGTAGCGGCTGCCTCCCGCCGCTTACGCTGCCTAGCCGACGCCAGGGCTATCAGCCTGCCCCTAAGGGTAGCCTTCAGCCCCTCCCAAACCGCCTCCAAGGAAGCTCCACACTCCACATTCACCTCCAAATAGTCTTGTATCCACCCCTCAATCTGCATGCCCACCTCTGGATCATCTAAGAGACTATCATTGAAGCGCCAAAATTTCCGTCCCCCACCCCCTCCCTCCCCCTGGAATCGCAACCACACCGGGGCATGGTCCGACCACGTGAAGGACTCAATCCCTGAAGACTCCACCCTCCGGAGAAGTCCCCTCTCCACAAATATATAATCAATTCTGGAATAGGAGGAGTGTACTCCCGAGAAGTAGGTATAGTCTTTCACCGAAGGGTGGAGCCACCTCCAACAATCCACCACATTCAAACCAGCCAGTGTCTCACGCAATAATTTGCGATCTCGTCTCCCATAATAATCCGCCCTCCCAGAATTATCCAAGTGAGGAGCCACGGTAAGGTTGAAATCCCCTCCAAGGACCAGGGCCCCCCCCCTTGAACTTGAGGATCCGGGGGACCAACTCGCGAAAGAAGATCCCCTGACCCTCATTAGGGGCATAGACATTAACCAGGGAGTATAAGACCCCCTCAATCGTAGCTTCCAACATAATATACCTGCCCTGGGGATCCCTCACAACCCTGTGCACCTCACAACGGATTCCCTTACGGATAAGAATGCCCACCCCGCACCTCTTAGAAGTGCCCACCCGGGAGGCCCAGAAGGCCTGCGGAAACCTGTGATCCCCCCCCAAGGATTCATGGGCTTGCAGTAAATGGGTTTCCTGAACAAAACAAACATCAGCCCTCAAACGGATCAATTCCCTATAAAAGGCCCTCCGCTTGTTAGGGGAATTAAGACCTCTAATATTGTAAGATACTAGTTTAACCACCCCCATTGTTCAAAGGAGTACAGAAACAATGCAAGACCAACCCCAACAGACATGTCCCCCCCTCCCCCCCCTCTCTCCCCCCATCCCCCCACCCCCACAGTAAGAAGCTCCCCTATATAAAACCCTAGCAATTCTCTCCTCCCCACCCCCCCCTCCCCTCCACCCCCCACTCCCCCATGTGAGAGTCCGCAGATCTCCCACCCACATACCAAGAAAGTAACAATCCCCGAAGCCCTTATCACCCCACCCCACAACAATACAAAATCGTCAAATAACAAGTATCAGTAATCCCAAACAAACACACCCGTCCAGCTACCCTCCACCACCAACCCCCCACTACTCCCTCGTAATCCCTCCCAACACTCCCTCAGCCCCCCACTCCCCCACCCCTCCACAGAGCATCCAAGTCGAGGATGACCCTCCAAGCACACCTCCCCATAGTTAAAACATAGAAACACAGTCACCCAGGGCAAACCAAACCCCCACAGGCGGGGGGGGCCTCTGGACAGTGCTAGGAGGAAGGGACAGCCAAGCAAATTATTATCCCTCCCATCAGAGGAACCACATTAAGCAGAAGCATTGTTCTGAGATGAGGGGCCACCGCCTCGACCCCCCCTCCCACTTCGTGGTCCCCGCTCCACACGCCGCCATCGTGAAGCAGATGAAGCTGATGGGAGTCCCACTCGACTGGGCCCCGCTCCCACAGAAGAAGCAGGTTCCTCAGGAATCTCGATGCCTGCTTGTTGCAGCAGGGTTCGGGCCTCCCGAACTGTAGTGACTCTGGTATGCACTCCATTGATAGTGATGACCACTCCAAAGGGAAAAGTCCAGCGGTAGCGCAGATTGCCTCGCTGCAAAGCCTTAGTCACTTCTCGGAACGCCCGGCGCTTCTGCAGCGTACTTGCCGCCAGATCTTGGTAGAATTCCAGCCGATGACCCTCCCAGGTCACTGTGCCCATTTCTCGAGCTCTGCGGAAGATCTGTTCTTTAAGCACAAAGCTCCGCAGACACAGCACAACATCTTTAGGCTGATCAGATGTGCGGGGCCCCAGTGCCCTGTGAGCACGCTCCAAGCCCGGATCCAAGGTGTCATTTTGCAGCAACCAACGAAGCAAAGTAGTGATGGTAGCGCTAACATCCTTATATTCCTGCAATTCTGGTAGGCCCCGCACCCGCAGGTTATTACGCCGGGTACGGTTCTCCAGATCCTCCACCTTGTCCATCAAAAGCTGATGTTCCGCCGCGGCACTCTCCAGGGAGCGTTGCATCCCGGTCACCGAATCCTCGCAGCAATCCAATCGCATTTCCACCGCCTCTACGCGGTTGCCCACCTCCACGAGGTCCGTGCGCAGCTCCTGCACCACCTCCCGGACCTGCACTACCACAGCCGAAATTTCGGCTTTGACTTCGGTGATCCAGCCCTGCATATCCGACTTAGTGAGGGGGTCCGTGGGGGAGCACCCCGGGGCAGACGCGCTCGCCAGCGCTGTCACCTCTGCCGCAGCCCCACTCGATTGCGCCGCCTCACCACCGCCGGTCTCCAGTCCCCCACTGCCACGTGCTGTCCGGCTCAGCGCTTGTTCCAGCGTGCGCTGGCCGGTTTTTTCAGTCGGGATTTTTTTGCGCGTTGCCATGGGGTCTCCGCTCCCTGCGCTCTCCCCTCCGTCGCCAAAGAAAATTTTTCAGCGCTTATTTCTCAGCTTATTTGGACAATTTAGCACCGGGCCCGAACGGAGCTCTGAGATCAAGCTCCCGTTCGCATCGGTGACGTCACTTCCTTCCCTGATAAATATTAAAACAATGCAAATGTTGAAGGTACAGAGAAGTATTTTCCTCCCCTTAAATGGATTATTCAGTCCTTTACATTTAGACTAACCAAATAATAACCAACACTTAAGTAATACATATACCATGGAAGTCCATCCCATCTCACTAAATAATAAAACCAGGAAACAAAGATGCTCCAAGCCATACCTTCTCCTCCACCCAGACCTCTTCCCATCCAGGTGCAAACAATGGTGCTAGCCTACTGTGCACATGAAAATGGCATCAATCTTAACCCTCTGGCTATGAAAGAATGTATCAAATACTTTTCCAATACACTCCTCCCCGTACCCACTCTCTAAATTCTAAACTACCCACAAATTCCAGTATTCAAACATCTAAATCCCTATGCACAAGTATTAACTCCAAAGTCCAAATAAGTTGTTAAATCCTTAAGACCCTCAAAGGTTCTGGTGCTATTAAAGAGAGTACGGTAAGTCTCAGCCTGGCTGGAAACAGCATCCCAGACTGTGCCCCTAGGTTCTCTGTGAGCATTTTGGTGCATTTTACTTGGGATCGCAAATCCTTAGCCTTCCCACTTTTGGTCCTAAGAGTGGGTGGAACGTGGACCACATGAGGGGATCTGTTTTGGAGCAGTCTGTCTGGGATCCATCACTGCTGGTGCAGATCTGAAGAGCTCCTCATTGGAATTCACAATCACATGAAGAAAAACAGATGGGTAGAAATATATGCAGAAAATTCAAGTTCCAGTTAATTATTATTTTAAAGCAACTTGTATATTTACAGGACACTCCCACAACTTTCTTAACCGTCCTGTGAATATACAAGTTGTTAAAATATTTCAATCACCTACAGTGCGGCTGGACTTTAGATTGTTTGGTTTCCTGAGGCAGGAGCACGAAATGTGTTCACGTTGGAACCAAGCTTTAAGTTAAAGAAATTTTGAACTTTTTGAAATTCTTTTGTTGATTATAGTTTACTTGGCACTAAGTTATGCTTAAAAGTATGAAAGATCTAGCATGATTAGGTGGTGAGGTGGTATAGGGGGGATTTTCCTTCCCCAAACCCCTCCATGTCTCTGAGCTGATCTTTACATATGTATAGCATCTCTTGAACAACCATTTAAGTGAAACTAGGGGTAGTGTTCTCTCTTTACACAAAAACGTATTTTGCTACCTTTTTTGCAATATTATTGGTATATGTATACCTTCTCCCTGTGTATGTCTGACTTAGCCTACATCCATCTTTGGCATTAACTTTTAATATTCAGCTTTCTTCAATTTTTCTGCTTCCTTCTCAAATATATCTACTTTTCCATGTCTTCCCTTTCCTTCCCATCTATCCATGTGCACCATCTCCTCCCTTTCCCTCCCCCATGTGTACAATCTCCTCCCTCTTTCTTCTCCCCTTTTTCCATCTCTTCCCTTTTCCATATCTTCTCCATCCCTGGCAGCATCTCTTCCCTTTCTCCCCCTCTGGTGGTCTAACATTTTTCTCTCCTTCCCACAGTTTGGCATCTCTCTTTGTGGTCTGGCATCTCTGTCATTGTCTTCCCCCTCTCCCCTACCTTAGTCTTGAATCTTTCTCTCCTCCTTCCCTCTCCCCTCCAGTAGCCCCATCTCTTTCCTTCCATTTCCCCTTTCTGTAGCTCTCTCCTCCTCCCTTCCATAGTCTAGTCTGGCATCTCCTTCCCTTTCCCCCTTGTGGTCTGGTATCTCTCTCCTTCCCTCCCCCCTCCAGTAGTCTGACATTTCTCTCCTTCCCTTTCTCCTTTCTTGTGGTCTGGTATCTCTTCTTCTCTCCTTTCCTTTCCTTCCCTCCTCCCTACCATGGCTTTGCATCTCTGTTCTCCTCTTTCCCTTCCCTCTCCTGGAGCTCTGGCATCTTTCTTTGACCTCCCCATCATCGTGGTCCAGTATCTCTCTAATAACCACCCCTACTGCGATCCCACCATGATCCTCTTGCATTCTCCCCTTCATAGGATCCAGTGGTTCCTCACCCTTCTCCTTCCAGACAGCTGCTCTTGCACTCTTCGGGCTGCTGGCAGCATGAATGAAGTAAATACTCTGCCTTTGGCGGCCCAGAAGCTTTCCCTCTGCTATTTGGGGACAGGAAACAGAAGCAGAGGGAAAGCTTCCGGATTGCCAAAGGCAGCATGTTTACCTCGCTCACGCTGACGGTGGCCTGAAGAAAGAGCAGCTGCTGTGAAGGAAAAGCATTGGATCCTGTAGGGGGGGGAGATGCCTAGCAGGTCTCTGTAGGCCACCACTGGCTCACTGACCTTGCAGTGAAGACCACTGCCCTAAGCTAACTGCTTTTGCCACATTCTCTGGCAACAATTCTAGCATTTAATTATTACACATTGAGTGAAAAAATATTTTCTCATTTGTTTTAAATCTACTACTTAGTAACTTCATTGTATGTCCCTTAATCTTAGTATTTTTGGAAAAAAACAAACAAGCAATTCATGTCTACCCATGGACTTCCTGTCAGCCCATGCTATTCTGGATCTGCTTCAATCAGGCTTTCACCCACTGAATTACTAAAGTTTCCAATGACCTGATCTGGGCCAGATTCTTGATACACTGTCCTTGTTGGGATTCCAGTGTTCTGCCCTCTCCTGGTTTTCTTCCTATCTCTCCTATCGCACCTTCAGAGTATGCAATGGAGGTTCCTCCTCCACAGCCTTCCTGCTATCGACTGGTGTACCTCAAGGCTCTGTCCTGGAACCACTCCTTTTCTCAATCTATACTTGCTCACTTGGAGCGCTGATCTCTCACAGCTTCCAGTATCACCTCTATGCTGACTCCCCCTAGATTTACCTCTCTGCACGAAATCTCTACTGAAACACAGAACAGAGTCTCAGCCTGTCTGTCTGACATTGCCACCTGGATGTCTCACCGCCATTTAAAATTGAATATGGCTAAACTAGAGTTGCTCATCTTCCCACCTAAACCTACCTCTCCGCTTCCCTCGTTCTCAGTCTCTGTGGACAACACTGATATCCTTCCTGTTTTGTCTGGTTGTAATCTTGGGGTCATCTTTGATGCCTCTCTCTCCTTCACCACCCAGATACAACATATTGCTAAAACCTTCCTCTTCTTCCTCTATATTACCAAAATCCGACCCTTCCTTTCTGAGCACTCTACCAAAACACTTATCCATGCCCTCATCACCTCATGCTTAGATTACTGCAATTCACTATTCTCAGGTCTTCCGCTTAGCCAACTCGCTCCCCTCCAATCCGTCCAGAATTCGGCTGCATGATTCATATGCCGGGAGAGCCGCTATACTCATGTTACCCCTCTCCTAAAGTCACTTTATTGACTTCCCAACCATTTCAGGCTACAATTCAAACTCCTTTTTGACCTACAAATGCACTCACTCAGCTGCCCCTCACTATCTCTCTTCACTTATCTCCCCCTATGATCCCCCACCCCATGTGAGCTCCGCTCAGCTGATAAGTCCCTCCTATCTGTGCCCTTCTCTTCAACTGCTAACTCCAGACTCCATCCTTTCTGCGCCATATGCTTGAAACAAGCTGCACAAAAAGCTATGGTGGGCTCAGTCTCTGACAGTGTCAAGGCCCAGTTAAAAGCCCACCTCTTTAAGAGAGTTTTCAACTCCTAACTCCTTTTACCTTGGGTTCTGCATCCCTATATGTTGTGTCTGTCTGTCCAAGTTAAATTGTAAGCTCTTCCGAGCAGGGACTATCTGTAAATGTCAAAATGTAAAGTGCTGCCTATGCCTTTCAATGTTAGATAAGTGCTAAGTAGTAATGCCCATTCCATTCCACTCCACTCATTGTTTTAGAGACCTGTATCATATCATCCCGAGCCATCTCTTCTCCAAGTTGAAGAGCCCTAGCTGCTTTAGCCTTTCCTCAAAGGGAAGTTGTCCCAAACCTTTTATCATTTTTGTCGCCCTTCTCTATACCTTTTCTAATTCCACTATATCTTTTTTGAGATACGGCAACCAGATTTACACCGTTTTCCAGGTGCGGCTGTACTATAGAGCGATACAAGGGCACTGTAACATTTTCATCTTTGTTTTCCATTCCTTTCCTAACGTTCTATTTGCTTTCTTTGCCATCACTATGCACTACGTTAAAGAAAAGTACAGGGACTCATATATGAAAGCCCTAGTCAGTAAGAGTATTTATAATAAAAGATGATAGACTGACTACATTGGTGATAAATGCCAGCGGGGAGAGAGCTGATGACAGCTTAGAAAAACGCTCAGAAAAAGTGAAACTCTGAGGGGGGTGAATACCTCCCCTTGGGCAAGAGTTTACAATCCAATCATTGCATTTGCTATTTGGAGCATCACTCTCTGACCGCTGGTAAAACTCAATTGTTTCAATAGCTTTTGGTTGACAAAAAATTTGTTCAAAAGTATCATGCACAAAATCTCTTGCTCATTGAATGATACTATACACGTATCTGTGCAAGCTTTTAAGGATTGTGGTTGTAAGGGCTCTAGGGGTCTAGAGCCCTTACAACCACAATCCTTAAAAGCTTGCACAGATAAGTGTATAGTATCATTCAATGAGCAAGAGATTTTGTGCATGATACTTTTGAACAAATTTTTTGTCAACCAAAAGCTATTGAAACAATTGAGTTTTACCAGCGGTCAGAGAGTGATGCTCCAAATAGCAAATGCAATGATTGGATTGTAAACTCTTGCCCAAGGGGAGGTATTCACCCCCCTCAGAGTTTCACTTTTTCTGAGCGTTTTTCTAAGCTGTCATCAGCTCTCTCCCCGCTGGCATTTATCACCAATGTAGTCAGTCTATCATCTTTTATCACTATGCACTAAGCAGAGGATTTCAACGTATCATCAGTGGTGCCACCAAGATCCTTTTCCTGAGCGGTGACTCCTAGTGTGGAACCCTCCATCACGCAGCTAAAGTTTGGGTTAATCTTTTGCACATGCTCACATTGAACCTCATTTGGCTGCCCAGATGTGTAAAGTCCTCTTGCAATTTTTCACAAAACAACTTTAGGCCCCTTTTACAATGTCACAGTAGTGAGTCTTGGCACAGCAAATGTGACATAGCCCATAGAAATTGAATGTGCTGCGCTGGAATCACTCCCGTGTCTTTATAAAAGTGTCATTAGCAAACTTAATCACCTCACTGGTTATTACCATCTCTAGATCTTTTATAATTGTTAAAAAGCAGCAGTCCCAGCACAGACCCCTGGGGAACCCCACCATGTACCACTGAGAATATTGATCATTTAACCCTATGATTTGTCCTATCCTGTGGCTTTCTAATTTCCTCAGAAGGCAAATGCTTTGATACTGTGTGTGAAAGGCGATTTAAGCAAATACAAATAAAGTAAATTTACATTTTTTTCTCTTATGCTTGTGATTTACAAGGGGTTTTGTATATTTCTGCTTAGTTCCTATTCTACTTTTTCTTATGACCATGGCTACAAGATTTTTGGGTATGGGTTGTGTTTCAAAAGCTGTCTGGAAACTGTTTTAGCTCCATCTCTTCTAGTCAGTTTCCAGGTCAACAGTCCAAGACTTAAAAAAGCATTTTCTTCTCTTAGCTGCAACCTTCCCGCCTAATGCTCTCGAGCTTGCAAGGGAAGCCCAAATTCCCTTTTTATATCTGAGAATAGTCTGATGGCGATATATAACATTTTTGAGTGCCCAGCAATGAAACACTGCTGACATGATTCCAGGTACAAATTCAGGGTTACTCTGGATAGGCAGAAGCAGTGTCTTATCTGCCCTTATTTTAAACAAGGAGCACACCCATCTCCAAGCCCTCTGAATGGGAGGAGACGCACGGTAGGTAAACAGCATATAAGGCATATAGGTAGATGTAGTAATGGGCTAAAGTGGTTTTCACTGGTGTAAATAACAAATGTGATATTGCTCTGCCTAAGCTGGTACTTCTTGGGGCAAAGCTATTAGCTTGAATGATATCCTTTCCAAAGGAATTTCTTTAGAAGGCGTATGCTATGGTTATGTGTGATTGAAGAAATAGGCGTAGTAAGAAGCAGCAGCTGAAACAAGTATAGCTAGTAAGATAATGTTAACATTGTATAAGGAAATCATATCTACTGGGGACAAAGGGTGCGCTTGCCAAGTTAATAATTTCTGTTCTGGATATTTGTTTCCCCACCCACTGATTGGGCATCATAGGGTCTAGTGCAGGGGTCTCAAAGTCCCCAATGAAGATGCATGAGATCTATGTGCATGCACTGCTTTCAATCCTGAAAACCCGACTGGATTGCAGCCCTCAAGGAGGGACTTTGAGATCCCTGGTCTAGTGGCAGAGCTACAGCCAAAGTAAAAGGTTCTGAGCACAGCTTTTAGGGAGGACTAGGCCCTACTCAAGACCAACACGATGTCAGCTGCGAAGGCCAGAACCTTCACTCCCTGGCCATCCTTATCGGCTAGAAAAGTGTGCAGAGAAACGCTTCCAAATAAAATAAGACATGTGCCTCGTCAAATTGGGAAGGAGGGGGTAGATTTCCTCCCTCAGTTCAACGAATCAGCACTCTGGGCTCCTTTTACTAAACAGCACCAGAGGTTTTTAACATGGGCTGACGAGGGCAACTCTGACACTCATTTCTAGCGCTGTTTACTAAAACCCAGCGTCTATACAGTGCTATTCTGACTGCAGTGATGCAAAACCTCTGAGAGCGAGCACCACACATTCATACATGCCTTTCCTACTGTCCTGGACTATGTGAGACTTAAGAAGCACTCGGTGATCCTCTCAGCAAGGCACTTATTCCATGGATCTCACCTGAAATTTCCACAGCCCGATACCTGGGAACACAAGCCAAGAAGCCAGAGATGCTTTCACAGCCTTCAGGGAAGGACAGAATGTGAGAGTCAAGCACTCGCATGGTGGGATTAATGAAAATAGTAAGAGGGAAGGGCACCATCTCCCGAGCCTCCCTCACAGCCACAACGGTTTCTTTATATATTTCTTCTGGGAACTCCATGGCCAAGACCTGGAGTGGAACCCCAACCTGTGGAGCACTGAGACCGACACACTCGAAGCGCTTCATTACTCTTATCAGGGTTTGAATCAGAGTCTGTATCTCAGGCTCCAGGATACAAGAGGGCTCCACAGGCGCAGCAAGGGACCTAAGGATGGGGTCACCAGCCTGACACACATGCTTATAGGGGGGGATGGAGGCTCCAAGCACTTTCCGCTTCAGGTACTTCCAGTAGGTGCGCTGCTTTTCCTGGGGTGTAGAACTGCAGGTCCTGTAAGGGATGAGAACTAGATCAGCTCCCAAAGAGCAACACCAGGGCCTGTTAAAGGTAGCCAGACCAGAGAAAATTGGCTTCAGGCCTTTACAGAGACAGAGGTTCAGCCTATGTTGTAGGAATTTCCCAATCCTGCCAGCAGCCATAACTGGAAAAAAAACCCTGTGAATGATAAAAGATGAATATAAGCAGCAAGAACTAAGTCACCCAATTTTCACCATCAGCATGTCCAGGGGCTATAAAGCCAGGCCTTCATCAGGGACTGTCTCACATGAGTTAAGAGATCAGCAGTCAACTGGAGTCTAAATATGTCCAGTGACTGGAGCTGAGGCCCAGTACCTCAGGGGTGTTTTGAACTTTGTTATTCCACCTCATCAGCCCCCCTCTAATTTCCTACATAAGCACTATGTTCTGATTCTCCCTTTTGTCTGTCAAAATTAGATTGTAAGCTCCTGTGAGCAGGGACTTTATCCCAGGACAAGCAGGCAGCATATTCTTGACTGATGGGTGACGGCACCGACGGAGCCCCGGTACGGACACTTTTAGAGTGATTGCACTCTAAGAACTTGGAAAGTTCTAGAGACCGCACCGCGCATGCGCGAGTGCCTTCCCGCCCGACCCCGACGCGCGGTCCCTCAGTTTCTTAGTTTCCGCGGAGCTAAGAAGTCGCATTTTCAACGGCTGTTGAAATATTTTTTTCATTCGCCTTCCCGCTCGCGTAAACTTTTTCGGGTTCTTTTTGCCCTTTCTTTTTTCTTTCTTAAAAAAAAAAAAAATTTCTTTTGTTTTTGTCGAGTTTTCTTGATTTGACCCGGCGGGGCCTACTGCCATCATCGAGGCCTCGGCCTTCGATTTGGCAGAAGCCGTTTTTACGTTCATGCCCCCCCAGCCTGGGTTCAAGAAGTGCCAGCGGTGTGCACGGCCTATTTCCCTGACAGACCCGCACAACTGGTGCCTTCAGTGTCTGGGTCCGGAACATCAGGCCTCTACCTGCACCCGCTGTGCCACTTTGAAAAAGCGGACTCTCAAAAATCGAGAGATACAGCAAAGACTGCTTTTCGGCACCGACATGTCCGACCCCGCGTCTTCGGCGCCGGTCTCGGTACCTGTTTCGTCGGCACCCACCTCATCGACGCCACGCGATACCGCGTCGGCGTCGCAGCATGCAGGTAAGCCGGCTAAGAAGCCTTCCCCGCTGGAACGTCCTCCGGTCTCCATTGCAGAGAGTCCAATCCTGCTGACCGTGAGGCGCCAGCGGAAGCGCTCCGCCCCTATTGAGGTGAGTCCCTCGACATCGGGCTCCTCATCTCCGGGGCGTCGAGCGGCACCGCAGGTACCGCAGAAGAAAAAAGCGGTACCGGTGCCCTCCCTTGATGATCGCATTGCGGCCATCTTGCAGGTACAGCTGAAGGAACAGCTCAAACAACTCCTTCCAGCTCTCCTGACACCGAGCCCTCCGGTATCGGTCCCCACTGAGCAACCGGTACCGATCGTGGAACAGTCCGTATTATCACCATCCACTCCTTCGGTACCGGTCCACTTGGCCTCATCGGCATCGATGCCTGTCCTCGCACCGGAGCCCAGGTCTCATCACCAATCGGTACAGACATCGGCTCCGGTGCGACCGATAACATCGCCCGGTACCGCGTCGGTGAGGTCGGGTAAGTCGGTACAGAAGTCCCGACACCGAGATCCATCCACCCCTGAGTCTCGGGACCGTGGTCCCCATGTTCGAGACCCTGATCTGTGGGGCGACTCTGAAGAACCTCTTCAGTCAGAAGGGGAGTGTTCATCAGAGGAAGACGAGCCTGTTCTGCAGGATATTTCCTCCAAACCTGATTCCACCTCTTTCTCTTCTTTTTTAAGAGATATGTGTGAATCTCTTTCCATTCCTTTGGAGGCTGAATCTAAAAAGTCCAAAGCTTTTTTGGACGCTCTTGATTTTGATCAGCCTCCAAAGGAATTCTTGAAACTCCCTTTACATGACATCCTGAGGGAGACATTTTACAAGAATCTGGAGACTCCTCTTACTATCCCGGGAGCTCCCCGCAAATTGGATTCCCTTTATAAAGTAATCCCTATTCCTGGTTTTGATAAACCACAGCTCTCTCATGAGTCTCTTCTTGTAGAATCCACCCTCAAGAAGTCCTTAGGAGCTAGTGTCTATGCCTCTGTCCCTCCTGGCAGAGAGGGTAAAGCCATGGATAAATTCGGTAAGCGACTTTACCAGAATGCGATGCTTGCTAATCGTTCTGGTAACTATGCTTTTCATTTTTCGTTTTATTTAAAGCATCTCCTTACCACCATGGCTTCCTTTGAGCAGTACCTTCCTGTGGGGAATCGTGAGGCTTTCCATCAGTGCTCTTCAGCTCTTTTCCAGCTCAGGAAATTCATGGTAAGGTCTATATATGACACTTTTGAGCTTACCTCTAGAGCAACAGCCATATCTGTAGCCATGCGCCGTTTGGCTTGGCTCAGAGTCTCTGAGCTTGATGTTAATCATCAAGACCGGTTGGCTAATGCCCCATGTTTAGGGGATGAGCTGTTTGGAGATTCTATGGACTCAACGACCCAGAAGCTCTCGGCTCATGAAACCCGCTGGGATACCCTTCTTAAGACCAAGAAGAAACCTCCACCTTCACGGCCATTCAGACAGCAAACGGCCTATCAGCGGCGTTTTGTGGCTCGCCCCTTGCAGCCTTCCACTCAGCAACCTAGGAGGCAGCGTCAACAGCAGCGGCAAGCACCTAGACCTCAGCAGCAACAACCAGCTAAGCAGCCTCCTCCACAAAAATCGACTCAGCCCTTTTGACTTGATCCTCGAGGGCATAGCCAGCGTTCAACCTTCTCCTCTCCTCCCTCAACCGATAGGAGGACGTCTGTCTTTCTTTCTCAGCCGGTGGGAAGTTATCACTTCGGACCAGTGGGTCCTCAACATCATCCGCCACGGCTACTCTCTCAACTTTCACACCCTCCCGGGCCAAAGTCTACCAAAAGAGTCTGCTTTGCACACTCCTCAATCTGCCCTCCTTTGTCAGGAGGTTCAGTCCCTCCTGCTTCTGAACGCCATAGAGGAAGTTCCTCTGGACCAAAGAGGGCACGGGTTCTACTCCCGGTATTTTCTAGTCCCCAAGAAAACAGGAGACCTCAGACCAATTCTAGATCTGCGAGATCTCAACAAATGTTTGGTCAAAGAAAAATTCAAAATGCTATCTCTAGCTACGCTTTATCCTCTCCTCGATCACAACGACTGGCTATGCTCTCTCGATCTCAAAGAGGCCTACACTCACATTCCAATTCATCCGGCCTCCAGACAGTACCTGCGCTTCATGATCAATCACTGTCATTACCAATACAGAGTGCTCCCCTTCGGTCTTGCCTCCTCTCCAAGAGTGTTCACCAAATGTCTGGTAGTGGTGGCAGCTTTTCTGCGCTCCCACCACCTTCAGGTTTTTCCCTACCTGGACGACTGGTTAATCAAGGCCATTTCATCTCAGACTGTTCTTCTGGCCACCAACCAGACCATCTTTTTTCTCCAACTCCTGGGGTTCGAAATCAATATACCCAAGTCTCACCTTCTTCCTACGCGGAGACTTCAATTCATTGGAGCGATACTGGACACGGTCCAGATGAGAGCCTTCTTGCCGGACAACCGTCTTCACAACCTCCAATCGCTCTGTCAGCAGGTGCTGTCCCAGCACTCCATTTCTGCAAAGCAGATGATGATTCTCTTGGGTCACATGGCCTCCACAGTTCATGTCACACCACTGGCACGGCTTCACCTGCGCACTCCTCAATGGACCCTGGCTCTCCAGTGGTCTCAAGCGACAGACTCTTGCTCACGACACATATCTGTGACATCGTCTCTTCGTCAGTCTCTGCAATGGTGGTTGATATCCTCAAATCTCTCCAGGGGCCTTCTGTTCCATCTGCCTCCTCATCATCTGGTCATCACCACCGACGCCTCCCCTTATGCATGGGGAGCCCATCTGAACGAGTTCCAAACTCAGGGCCTTTGGACTCCTCAGGAAAAGAAGCATCACATCAATTTCCTGGAACTCAGGGCAATGTTCTATGCCCTCAAAGCCTTCCAACACCTTCTATTTCCTCAAGTCCTTCTCATTTGCACAGACAACCAGGTGGCCATGTACTACATCAACAAGCAAGGGGGAACGGGCTCTCGCCTCTTATGCCAGGAAGCCCAGAGAATCTGGTCTTGGGCATCCTCGCGCCGCTTATTCCTGAAAGCGATTTATATTCAAGGAGAACAGAACTTCTTAGCGGACAAGCTCAGCAGAGTTCTCCAACCCCACGAATGGACTCTCGACCCATCGACTCTACAGTCCATCTTTGCACAATGGGGCACTCCTCAGGTGGACCTTTTTGCAGCTCCTCACAATCATCAGTTGCCCCAATTCTGCTCCAGACTTTACTCTCCTCACCGTCTGGCAGCGGATGCATTTCTTCTGGATTGGTCCAATCTGTTCCTTTATGCTTTCCCTCCTCTGCCTCTCATGCTTCGGACCTTGGTCAAACTAAAGAGGGAACGGGCCACCATGATTCTGATTGCTCCACGGTGGCCCAGACAACATTGGTTCTCCCTTCTACTTCAACTCAGTTCCAGGGATCCATTTCTACTTCCACTGTTTCCATCTCTGCTTACACAGGATCAGGAAACCCTCCTCCATCCCAACCTGCAGTCTCTACACCTGACAGCTTGGTATCTCTCGGGCTGACTTCAACTGATCTTTTGCTATCTCAGCCTGTTCGCTCCATCCTGGACGCCTCCAGGAAACCAGCCACTCTTCAATGTTATCATCAAAAGTGGACGAGGTTTTCTTCTTGGTGTCTCCTACATCATCATGACCCCAAGTCTCTTGCAGTGGAACCCCTATTGGATTATCTGCTTTCTCTGTCTACTTCTGGTCTCAAGTCTACTTCCATCAGAGTTCATCTCAGTGCCATTACGGCCTTTCATGAGCCGGTCCAAGGGAAACTCCTTTCAGCTCATCCCCTGGTCTCCAGATTCATGCGAGGTCTTTTCAATCTGAAACCACCTCTCAAAGCACCTCCGGTGATCTGGGATCTAAACGTGGTTCTCTCCGCCTTGATGAAGCCTCCATTCGAACCCTTGGCTACTACCTCTTTCAAGTTTCTCACTTGGAAGGTACTTTTTCTTATTGCTCTCACCTCTGCCAGGAGGGTCAGTGAGCTCCATGCACTAGTTTCTGATCCACCTTTCACTGTCTTTCATCACGACAAGGTGGTTCTACGTACACATCCAAAGTTTCTCCCTAAGGTTGTTTCTGAGTTCCATCTCAACCAATCTATTGTACTACCTGTTTTTTTCCCTAAACCTCACTCCCATTCCGGGGAACAGGCTCTTCATACTTTGGACTGTAAGCGGGCTTTAGCTTACTATTTAGACCGTACTAAGCCCCACAGATCATCTCCCCAACTTTTTCTGTCCTTTGACCCGAATAAATTGGGACGTCCTGTTTCTAAGCGCACACTATCTAATTGGCTTGCTGCGTGCATTTCATTCTGCTATGCTCAGTCCGGACTGACACTGGAAGGTTCTGTCACGGCACATAGAATTAGAGCTATGGCAGCATCTGTAGCTTTCCTCCGTTCCACGCCCATTGAGGAAATCTGCAAAGCTGCTACGTGGTCCTCAGTCCATACTTTTACATCTCATTATTGTCTGGATGCTTTCTCCAGACGGGATGGACATTTCGGCCAATCTGTTTTACAAAATTTGTTTTCCTAATGGCCAACCTTCCCTCCATCCCTCTTTTTGTTAGCTTGGAGGTCACCCATCAGTCAAGAATATGCTGCCTGCTTGTCCTGGGATAAAGCACAGTTACTTACCGTAACAGGTGTTATCCAGGGACAGCAGGCAGATATTCTTGCGTCCCACCCACCTCCCCGGGTTGGCTTCTTAGCTGGCTTATCTTAACTGAGGGACCGCGCGTCGGGGTCGGGCGGGAAGGCACTCGCGCATGCGCGGTGCGGTCTCTAGAACTTTCCAAGTTCTTAGAGTGCAATCACTCTAAAAGTGTCCGTACCGGGGCTCCGTCGGTGCCGTCACCCATCAGTCAAGAATATCTGCCTGCTGTCCCTGGATAACACCTGTTACGGTAAGTAACTGTGCTATCTCTTACATGTACAATGTGCAGCGCTGTGTGCACTAAAGAAATAATAAATTGTTATTGTAGTTGTTGGATAGAGCTACTGGGGTACAAAATCCCAGGGCCTCCATCCACCAATGTCTCTGAAGATTAGGGGGGGGGGGGTCGTAAGGGACCAACTGTAGCTTCTTGGTAATGATAGCTCAAGAGATTAGAGGCTGAGGAGGGCAAGATTTCTAGCTGGCTCTACATTTGCCCAACAGGTTGATTTGATTTGTTCACTTAATAGTCAAAATTGAAAGCATCCTAATAAATATATTATAATCATAAACACATGATTCATACATTTTGAAATCTGAGAAGCTTGACTAGGAAGCCAGGATTTCAATTTTATAGAATTTGCCTTGTCCCTTACTCCAAGTGGAAACTAATGCAGCAATTTCAGAGGACCATGGCTAAATCTTTCTCCTAGATTAGAAGATAATCTGATTACAACCTGTTGCCAAGCCAGAGACAATTTATACTAGGGTCTGCTGAAAAGTTCTCAGCCCAAACAACAAAGTCGGGGCACTCGCCATCAAGGCTAAGTGTTGGCCCTTGATGGAGGCTCAGCGGCCCTTCCTATAGAGAATCTTAAAGCTAGAGCTTTTATCTTGGCTAAATTAACTTACAACAATCCCAATCCGATAACCCCACCAACAGTAAGTATATATCACTCTGATGTTAGTACAGAGAAATACTATAAAGGAAGGAAAAGATCTGGCTAATGCTTTGGCATGGGTTAGTTGTTAAACCTCCATGCCATCCAGCTACATAATGTTCACTTTGCATCTTATGTGACTAACCTGTAATGGACTATTTTGTAAGAAATATTTTCTTTGTAAAATAATCTAATTGTCACCTTCTATTTAATCACTAATTACTAGCAGAGCTGAAAGTTCAAATTTCAATCAGTCCATGTCTAAAAAGAAGAATGTTTTAGCAGATAAAGCAGCAATTATTTTTCTGGCTCAGCAAAGCTGGAACAGTTCAAAGTTTAATCTTTTCATCACAAAGAAAGAGGAGGAAACCCAGCTTGCTGGAGCCTGGGAAGACTTTCTCTACTACAGACTTCCTTCTCTGTTGCATGCATGCTCTCTGCTACTTCTTTGCAATGTCCAACCTTTTTTTGCAAGTCAATAATATAACATAAAGCTAGCTACAAATTGTCTATTCTCCTTCCTCATCATTATCATTAACTTACTTTTCCCAGTGCTGGTCTACCACTACACCTAGCCAAAATGGCCACCCGGAAATAACGGGTGCCTGAGGAGGACAAAAATGTTCTTGACCAAAGTGCTTTCAATATAAAAGTCTCTCACATAACAAATTAAGAGTTTTATCAAAGAAACACTTTCCAGACCAGATATGTTTAAAGCCAGTGGTTCCCAATCCTGTCCTGGAGGACCACCAGGCTAGTCGGGTTTTCAGGATAGCCCTAATGAATACGCATGAGAGAGATCAGCATATAATGAAGGTGCCACGCATGCAAATCTGCTCAATGTATATTCATTAGGGCTATTCTGAAAACCCGACTGGCTTGGTGGTCTTCCAGGACAGGGTTGGGAACCACTGGTTTAAACTGTAGAAGCTAAACCATTTAATTTATGAATTCAACACAGCTCTCTGAATCTCCTCCCCAAGTATTTTCCATCTAAGGCAGAACATTGTAGTTCTTCAAATTTATGAGAAAATTCTTCATGAGATGCC
This sequence comes from Geotrypetes seraphini, assembly GCF_902459505.1. NCBI lineage: Eukaryota > Metazoa > Chordata > Amphibia > Gymnophiona > Dermophiidae > Geotrypetes > Geotrypetes seraphini. Next base: position 5,765,711 of record NC_047087.1, on the reverse strand, counting down.
AAAGGAAGAAAACCAGATATGTCCTCTTTTGAAAGTACTGTCCAGGTGCCCAGAGGGATTTCCAAAACCCAACAATTTTTCCAGGTTTTGGAAGGCCCCAAACTCAGGCCACATGCACAGATATCCTCCAGATGCGGCTCTGAGGTTCATGTTGGGCAGGGCTGGGGGTGGAGCTGGAACAGTGCAGAGCCAGGTGTCCTCTTTTTTTAAAGAGGAAATCTGGTCACCCCAGACATTCGGATTATCCCTGACATGTCCTCCTTTTGAGGACATGTCCAGGGGTCTGGACAGCTCTTCAAAACCTCTGCAATTTGCCCGGGTTTTGAAAATCCTCCTCAAATTGCATCGGGCAGGAAGTCTGCGCATGCATGGATGTCACATGACATCCATTCATGCATGGACTTCCTCCCTGCCCGACACGATTTGCGGGCAAGAGCAGGAAGCGGGGGGGAGGGACTAGGGCGGGACTGGGGGTGGGGATGAGCAGAACTGGATGGGCCTGGGGGTGGGTCTAGGGCACATGTGTCGAACACAAGTCCCACGGGCCGAATCTGGCCCGCCTGGCCTTTTTATGTGGCCTGCGGCAATGCTCCTGAACTTCCCCTTCTCAGAGCCCAGCGTGTCCCCATGCCAGTTTGACGTCACTGTCATGCTGGAAAGTCTGCCAGCTTCAGCAGTGATTTGGCAGTGTTGTTCACGGCTCCCCCTCCTGCCTTTCATCTGCTGCGGTCCACCCGGGTGGAAACAGGAAGTTGCGCATCATTGAAGACAGACCGGGACAGGCAAAAAGCAGGAGCAGCAGCCATGTACAACACTCCCGAATCGCTGAGGCCGGCAGATTCCTCGGCTTGGCGGCAACATTGGACCAGCGCTGGAGGGAAAGGCATGCTGGGCTGTAAGGAGAAAGGGATAGGCAATGGAGGGAAAGGCAAGCTGGGCTGTGAAGAGAGCAAGATGAAGGGAGAGAGGTTGGACCTAGGGTAGTGTGGAGAAAGTGGGAAAAAAATACTTGAAGGGAGAACCGTTGGGAAGAGAAAGAGAGAAATGGTGGACCTGGGGGAGGGAGGCAGGCAGACAGGGGGAGAGATGGGATGGGGGCAGTTGGAAAGAACAGAAAAGAGAGGGAGCAAAATGTTGGACCAAGAGGAGAGAGGAGTAGAAACATAGAAAGATGACGGCAGAAAAGGGCCACAGCCCATCAAGTCTGCCCACTCTATTGACCCACCCCATTAAGTCTGAATGCTAATGACCTAGTTCCTTAACTCGACCCTCGTAGGGATCCCACGTGGATATCCCATTTATTCTTGAAGTCGAGCACGCTGGTGGCCTTGATCACCTGCACCGGAAGTCTGTTCCAGTGATCTACTACCCTTTCTGTGAAGAAATACTTCCTGGTGTCACCACTAAATTTTCCTCCTCTGAGTTTGAGCGGGTGCCCCCTTGTGACCGAGGGTCCCTTGGGAAAGAATATATCGTTTTCCACCTCGACACGACCCGTGACGTACTTAAATGTCTCAATCATGTCACCCCTTTCCCTGCGCTCCTCTAGGGTATAGAGCTGCAGTTTGCCCAGTCTTTCTTCGTATGAGAGACCCTTGAGCCCCGAGACCATCCTAGTGGCCATCCTCTGGACCGACTCAGCTCGAAGCACATCTTTCCGATAATGTGGCCTCCAGAATTGCACACAGTATTCCAGATGGGGTCTCACCATGGTTCTATAGAGTGGCATAATGACTTCAGGTTTACGGCTGACGAAGCTTCTATTAATACATCCCATCATTTGCCTTGCCTTTGATGAGGCCTTCTCTACTTGTTTGGCAGCCTTCATGTCTGCACTGATGATTACCCCCAAGTCCCTTTCCTCTGAAGTCCTAGCTAGCGTTTCTCCATTCAAGGAGTATGTTCTGCATGGATTTCCGATGGAGTAGCGATGGAGTAGCGATAGAAGGAAATAGGAGACTGGGAAAGGAGTGAGATGGGAAATGGGAGAGCTACAGAATAAAAGAAGATGGAAAATTGATAGCTGAAAATTTAAAAAGGAGAAGGATGAGAAAAAGGGTGAGATTTGCGTGGACAGAGGCAGAAAAGGGAAAAATCAATATGTTGGAGACAGGGACTGGAGCAAGAAAGAAGAGGAGAAAAAAAATGGACAGCAGACACTGGAAAGAAAATTAGAAGATAGACAAAATCAGAAAGAGAAACTGGGACTAAAAACAAAATGACCAGACAAAAAAAAGGTAGAAAAAATAATTTTATTTTCTAATTTGTGATTACAATATGTCAAATTTGAAATGTGTATCCTGCCAGAGCTTGTTAGACAGAAAGCATGAACTAGGACCTAAAAAAGAGGAAAAGTTGTTTTTATTTTGTAGCCGGCGTGGGGTTGGAGAGGTTTTATCCCTATACTTTTACTAAGACTAACCCCTTCCTTTGCTGACATGCAGCGTGGGTTTTTGCGGCAGCGGCGATTGATCCAACGCTCACAGAAGTCCTGTGAGCATTGGAGCCTCCACCGGCACTGGGGCCCACACTGTGCGTAAGCAAAGGAGGGCAAGTATCTTAATAAAAAAAATCTAGCCCACAATTTAGCCTGCATTTTAGATTTCAGCCCCTTATGTGATTTGAGTTTGACACTCCTGGTCTAGGGGGGTCTAAATTTTCTGATTGGAAAATCTGGCAACCCTAAGGGGTCCTTTTACAAAGGTGCGCTTGGGGGGTTGAGCAGTGGCATACCAAGGGTGGTCCTCCCCAGGTGCATGCTCTAAAGGGGTGCATAGCAGGACACTGGGTCCAGAACCTCCTGCCCTACTCTGCTGCTTTCCTAAACTAGTAGCAGTGGCAGTAAACTTTAAATTCAGTCATCAAGGAACCTTCCTGCACCTCCCCGTGGATGCCAGTCCATCCCCTCCGATGTCTCTTCCTTTTCTGGAGCAGAGCCGGCAGCTGCGGGGAGGTGCATCAAGGTCCCACGATAACTGCATTTAAGTTTACTGCTGCTGGTTCAAGAAGCATCCAGCAGTAGTGGGGAGGTGAGGGGGCAAGATACTGGATGGCATTGGGGTGGAGGGAGAAAGGAGCAGGAGACAGGTATGGAAAGGTGGTGGATGCTGATGGAATTGGTGTGCAGGGAGAAGAGACAGAAGGGGGAAGTATACTGGATGGAATTGGGTTGAAGGGAGAGAAAAGGGGTAGATGATGATGGAAGTGGGGGGATGGGAGAGAAGGGGATCTCTGTACTATCATCCACCTGGCAGAGGACTCTAGCTGCTGAGGTTTGTAGTAGAGAATCACATGGGGAAAATGTATCCCCATCCCATGAGCTCAGTCCCTGTCCCCACAAACCATCTGATCCCATCCACACAAGCCTCAAATAGTTTTATGCTACTTTATCCTGAAGAAAAATAAAAAAAAGAAATATAAATTTTTTTTCTACCTTTGTTGTCTGGTTTCTGCTTTCCTCATCTTCTCATTTTCTTCCTTCCATCCATTGTCTGCCTTCTCTCTGCCTCTTCCTTATGGCATCTGCTCTATTTCTATGCCTCTACCAGAAACTGTCTCTCTCATCTCTCAATTGGTCTGGACCATCTTCTTCCCTTCGCTCCCCCCATGGTCTGGCATCTCTGTCTTCTTCCCTTCCATCTCTCACTCCCTCCCCCAAGTGGTTTTTAGCATCTTTCTCCTCCTTTCAAATCTGGTATTTGTCTCCTCCCCTCCCCCAATGCTCTGGTATCTCTCTCTCCTCTCCCTTCCTTTTCTGCTCTTCCTTCTCAATTTGTTTTCTACCTCTTGTCTACTTTACTTTCCGGTCCTCAATTTCCCTTTCATTGTGTCTACCTAAAGCTTGCCACCTCTTCCCTCACCCCTTCCAGTATCTCACTAAATCTATCCTCTTACCCCAATCCAGCATGTGCTTTTTCTTTATCTCCTCCTTCCTTCTAGTATGTGCTCGCTCTCTCCTCTCCACTTCCTTCCAGATTCTGCTCCCCTTTCTCCTCCCATCCAACATCTGCTCCCCTTTCTCTCCTCCCCACTTCCTTCTAGCGTCTGTTCCCCTCACTCTCCCCTTCCAACCAGCATCTGTTCCCCTCTCCTTTCACTGCCCTTCAGCGCCACTCAACCTCTTCCCTTCATTGGGCCCCCTTCCTCCCTTCCCCTCATGGGTGCTCTTTAGACTTTATTTTTTTCTGGGTATCTGGATGTGGCAACATTCTCACAAGTCTCATGCGACTGCCCCAAAGCTTCTCCTCTGAAGTAAACAAGAAGTGCGTCATAGAAGCTTTGGGGCAGTCAAGCGCTGGACTTGTGAGAATGGTTTACCACATCCAGACACCTCAGAAAGAGAAAATTGTAAATAGCGCCCCTGAAGGTGAGGAGGAGGGAGGTGGCTAGACGAAGGGAAGAAAAGCCTGGATGAGTTGGGGGGGAGGTTTGCTGCCGGCGGGAGGGAGTGTGCGATCGTGAGGAGGGCTAGGAAGGGAAGCAATACGGCATGCGGGAACAAGGCCATTTACCGCTCTACAGGGTAGTGAATGGCCTTGTCCCTATACCAGTGGTGACCAGTTTTATTTCTCCCCATTTTGGTGGGTTACCCATGGGTAACAGACACTGTATCATTCTCTAATTTGTAGGAGTTGTAATTGTTTTATATTAAATTTGGTCAAGTAGGAAGAGTCATAAGAGGGGTTGGTGTAGGTATAAAACAGAAGCCATGAACAGTATCAAGGTAATTTCGAACTGCTCTGAAATGAATAAAAGCCCAATTTCATATAGAAGGAATCTTTTATTATCATTTATATTAACATATGGCTGGGCCATGTGGCCTTTATCTGCTGTCATTTGCTCCTGAAGCAGCCCTTAGGGCAACACATGGACACGTTGAGCCTCTGGAGCCCATATAGTAAATACATAAAGTCTTCTACAATATAGGACCAGTCTGCTCTTCATCAAATAGTCTAGGTCCAGGACTACTCCTAGTTTCTATGGTGCTTCTAGAGGGCGTACTTTCTTTCCCCCTAGTGGCAATGAAGCTTAGGTGCAGTGGGAGCTGAACGGGGGCCTGGTTCGCAAGCCACTAGGCTACGCCTCCCTTCAAGGGCATCACAGGACTCCTGGAATAGCACCTGGGCGTCCCGGGTTGGAAATACGCACGTAACTTAGAAAGCATTTATAAACATACCTAATCTTCTACACTCTTGCATCATAACTGAACTGCCACTGGATTTCTTTGATGACTCACATACGTGTTGGAGCTTTTAATCTCAAGTAAAGTGCTTATGTGCCAGTTCTACTGGCATGACTTCTTTTATACTGCTCCAAGTGGCTAGAAATTTGGGCTCAGAGCTAGTTTGTCCCTACTCCACCAGAACAAGCCAGCGTTCATTCTCTGCCTGGTCTGAAACACGTCTGAGCACATGAACACACATTACTCCCTGTAAGAGCTGAACAACAAAGAGCTGTATTTTCTCCTTTTATTCATAAGAAATCTTATAGAACTCTGATTCAGCAGCAGCTTTTCCCATAACAGTCCTATTTACTCTGCTGCAGCCACCCACCACCAGGCCCTTCCCCTATATCCAATGCAGGTCGGAGCGTTCTGCGCTCTATCTATTAAATGCACCACCACACTCTTCCAGGACTAAGTTACAGTTCATTCTTTGTGGGGCTCCAGAGTCTCTGCAGGCTCACTACCCTGCTGTTGATCCTCTTCACCCCAAGGATCCTGCTCCAGTTTTTCCTCAATGACAGCATCCTGTTGCTGCTGTAGCTTCTCCTCATAGGTTACTTCCAGCAGCTCTGTTTGCAGATTATCTGTGGACACTAATTCAGGACCTGAACTCTCCTGGGGGTCTGCTGCCGGCTCCCCACTCAAGCTGCTCTCTGGCAGAAAAAACATTTCTTTTCGTGGTAGGATAGATACCAGGGACTCTTGCACCACAGTCAGATCCAGGTAACCAAGATTGCCATATTGCTGTAGCTGAGTGGCTGGAATACCTAAAGAGGATTCAGAAAGAAAGAGAATTGGAGCAGAACCACAGTATTGATTTTTAAAAAATTCCTCAAAATATAGTTCTCTGCTTTTTTTTCCCCAAATTCTTTTCATTTTATCATCTTACATCAAGTACACAATATTACATCATTTGAACTTGTACACATCACTTGAACTTCTATTATCATCTTAAATACATAAATTTATTCTCTCCACCACCGACCCTTTCCACAAATATTGTAATCAAAAATATCATATAAACATTACATTCATAATATTGATTAAACATTTAATATAACTATATACCATCCCCTCCCCATAATTATAAATGTACTTTCAGTGTAAACTGGCATCTAATCATTACAATATGTTATCAATGGCCCCCAAATCTTTTTAAAATTGTTATAATTCCCTTTTTGTATGGCAATTGTTCTTTCCATTTTGTATAAATGACACGAGTTCCACCAGAAAGTGTAATTAAGTCTGGTGTAATTTTTCCAATTTCTGGTGATATGCTGAATGGCAACTCCTGTCATTATTAACAGTTTATTATTACTTGATGAAATTTGACTTTTTACTCTCATAGACGTCCCAAATAGAATTGTATCATATGATAGAGCTACATGGTTTTCTAATAAACAATTAATTTGAGACCATATTGATTTCCAAAAGGCCATAATACAGGGACAAAAATAAAGTAGATGATCTAGAGTCCCTGCTTCCAGATTACAATACCAGCATCTATTAGACTTAGAGCAATCCAACTTTTATAATCTAACTGGGGTCCAAAATGCTCTATGTAACAAAAAGAACCAAGTTTGTCTCATAGATGCAGACACTGTACATCTCATTCTCCAAGACCAAATTCGTGGCCATTGAGATGCAGAAATTTGATGCTTAATCTCAATGCTCCAAATGTCTCTAAGACCAGTCTTTGTTTTTTTATTCATAAATCCAGATATCAATTTATACCACTGTGCGGCCTGGTGTCCCAAGAAATCTGCCTGAAAGCATAAGAATTCCAGACTATACTGATTGCTAAGATTTTTCCATTCAGGGAACCCCTCCTGAATAGCTTGCTTCAGCTGCAACCATTTAAAACTTTGTGATTTCTTAAGACCGTATTTATGGTGCAACTGTGAAAAATCAATCAGTTTACCATTTAAAATAACATCATCTAAAGTCCGTATACCTGCAATAATCCAATGCTTTCATACGATTTTAAAACCGCCAACTTGAATCTTGGAGTTTAGCCATAAAGATTGATTTGTTGATTTATTTATTGGGTTAGGTGTTAAATTACTGACTTATCGCAATGTTTTCCATGTATCCATCAATATTCTGTTCTCTTTATAGTTCCTAGGCATATTGATACTGAGAACATGAGATAAATTTAGAGGAAACAAGAGTCACCATTCTAAATACAACCAATCCGGGGTATTTTCCGTGAGCTCTGGGAGGATCCAATACATACCCTGGCATAAAATATAGGCTTAGTGATACCTATAAAAGTTTGGAAAATTTACCCCACCCTCCACAATTGATTTTTGTAAAGATACTAAAGCAATTCTGGCAGTTGCTGTTATCCACTCTGTCGGCCGCTGATGTCCTCTGTGTCCTTTGATAGAGCCAACAATATCCGTTGCTGATATCCACTATGTCCATTGTTGACGTCCATTGTGTCCGCTGTTGGTATGCGATCGCCGACGGCGCTCTCACCGCCCTCTTACGGTGCCCTCCGTGTCAGATGCAGCCATCTTCCGTATCATATTTCATTCGTTGAATTCCTGAAGCAAATCCAGTCACATGGCGACACCAGGAAGTTCTTCTTCACTGAAAGGGTGGTTGATCATTGGAATGAACTTCCACTTCAGGTGATTGAGGCCAGCAGCGTGCCAGATTTTAAAAGGAAATGGGATTACACATGTGGGATCTCTAGGAGGGTAAAATCAAGGGGGGTGGGTCATTAAGAGTGGGCAGACTTGATGGGCTATGGACCTTTTCTGCCGTCATCTTCTATGTTTCTATGCTAGTATAACAAATCTAAAATCACAGCTGACCGACACATCAGAACTTTTAAGACATCTAAATTTCATCAAACCTGCAGCCAGTGGAATGTTGCAAACATGAAATCTTTTTCAGTGCAATTCAAAACCATTGCAAATGAACACTGCTATTCAAAGCACTTACGCTCATAGACACAAAAACTGATTTTTGTTTCGGATTTTATTTTTCCCTGTTGTTGCTATACACCTTGCTTCTATGGTTTCCTAACATCAAGCAGATACTCTTCCATTGAATTCCGTAGAAATCATCTTGCATGTTTTATACCAGGAATTAGAGCCATTCCCTCTTGATCTATGTTTCCTGACTTTTATTCCATACCAATTCTATTTCAATATCAGTGTAACAGATCTAGAATCCCATCTAGTTGACACATCAGAACATTCAGGATCTCCAATATCTGCTGAAAACTACAGCATGTGGAATGATGCAATCATAGAATCTTACATCTTCAGCCTTCCATGCATCTTTACCAGTATTTCAAATTAAAACTGTGACTTCCCAAAGAGGAAATCTCCAGCTCACCAACTCTATACAATCCCCACCAATAAGCTGCAACAGAATGTAAACAAAACGAAAAGAAAAAAAAAAAAAAAATCCCAATTTTCAAAGTAAATCAATCCTATCGCATTTAAACGCAATTCACACAATCATAGTTCATGTAGTCATGGGCTGATCACAGTTCTCCAAAAACTGTAATTTCAATGGATCCTCAAAATTTGAAGTTTTATTTGCATAAGTGAACCTCATGATTGCTGAGTACATCAAACCGTATCTAGCTCCAATCGACCTTAGTTGCGGGCGTAGCTCAAGTAACTTTTTTCTTTTGTAAGCCGTTGCCTTCGCAAAGTCCGGCACTAAGTAAATTTTTGAATCCTGACATTTAAGGTTCTTATTCTCTTTTGCCAGCTTAATAATTTCTACAACATGTTGGTAACGGAGCAGCTTAAAAATTAAAGGACGCAGTCCCCTCTGATTATCATCCCTTTTGTCGGGATCCTGTGCGCCCTTTCTAGCTCCAATGAAAATTTAGTTTTAAGCGGTAGAATTTTAGGCAAAAATTGTTAAAGAAAGGCAATGGGGTCATTTTTTTCTACCCCCTCCGGCACCCCAATAATTCTTAAATTATTCCTTCTTTCTCTATTTCAACACTCTTCAAGATCTTTCTTTAACATTTCTATTTCTTTACAATCCGTTTTGCACTGTATTATTTCTGTTTCTGTCTTTTCAACTCATTTTTCTAATTGATCCACTTTAACTTCCACTATCTGCAGTCTGATATTAAGACTCGCAATCTCTTCTTTGACCTCTAGAATATTTTTTGCGTTTTGTAACACTATATCTTTAATTTTCCGGAGCTCTTTAAAAATATCTTTAGTTTCAGTTTCTTCCGTTGGCAACAGAACTTTTGAGGGGGTTGCCAGCTCCATTTTTGTTCTTTTATTACTTCCTAAGCTCACTCCCGCTGAATCGGTTTTTGTCAGCTTATCCGATGCTATTTTGCCTTCAACTCCACCCTTTTGAGATGATTTGTGATAATCTTTTGTAGCTTATTTTACCACAATTAGCCTTTTACCGCGGAGGAGATCATTCACCCGACCATTTCCTTACGTCTCCAAGCCACGCCCCCGCTACATGGTTTTCTAATAAAGAATTAATTTGAGACCAAATTGATTTCCAAAAGGCTATAATACAGGGACAAATGCTCTATGTAACAAAAAGAACCAAGTTTGTCTCAATAATGCAGACACTATACATCTCATTCTCAAAGACCAAATTCATGGCCATTGAGATGCAGAAATTTGATGCTTAATCTCAATGCTCCAAATGTCTCTAAGTCTAGTCTTTGGGTTTTTATTCATAAATCCAGATAGCAATTTATACCACTGTGTCCCAATTTATACCACGGTGTCCCAAGAAATCCGCCTGAAAGCATAAGAACATAAGAAACATAAGAACATAAGAAATGCCTACGCTGGATCAGACCCTAGGTCCATCTATTCCGGCGACCCGCACACGCAGAGGCCAAGCCAGGTGCTCCCAGTTGGAGACCCTGGTTACCCGTATCCATCAATATGTTTTGCAAGGAGGTATACATCCAACTTACACTTGAAACCCAGAATGGTAGTCTCCGTCACCACCTCATCCGGGAGAGCATTCCAAGCGTCCACCACCCGCTGTATGAAACAGAACTTCCTGACATTTGTCCTGAGCCTGCTGCCCCTCAGTTTTAGTCCGTGACCTCTTGTCCATTTCACATTTGACATTGTGAACAACAATGATTCTTGCTCTATTTTGTCGAATCCTTTCAGTATTTTAAAAGTCTCCATCATATCCCCTCGCAGTCTCCTCTTCTTGAGGGTGAACAATCCCAGTCTTCCTAGTCGTTCTTTTTGCTCAAATTTTCCATACCTTTTACTAGTTTCGTGGCTCGCCCGTTCACCCTTTCCAGCAGGGCTATATCCTTTTTTAGGTAAGGAGACCAGTGTTGGACACAGTACTCCAAGTATGGTCTGACCATTGCTCTGTAAAGCGGCATTATAACGTCCGTCGATCTACTTGTGATCCCCTTCTTTATCATGCCCAACATTCTGTTTGCTTTCTTCGCCGCTGCCGCACATTGAGTCGACGGCTTCTGGTTTCTGTCTATCAGTACCCCCAGGTCTCTTTCTTGTTCAGTTTTGGCCAATGTTACACCTAACATTTTGTATTCATGTTCCTTATTTTTCTTGCCCAGGTGCATTACCTTGCATTTGTCTATGTTAAACTTCATCTGCCACTTGTCCGCCCATTTCTCCAGTTGGTCTAGATCCTTCTGGAGATCTTCAATATCTTTTTGTGACCCAACTGCCCGACATAGTTTTGTGTCGTCTGCAAATTTGATTATATTACTTGTTGTCTCCTCTTCAAGGTCATTTATGAAGATATTAAATAAGATAGGCCCAAGAACCGAGCCTTGGGGCACTCCGCTAGTTACCTTCCCCCAGTCCGAGAATACCCCATTTATGCTTACCCTCTGCAATCTATTTTCTAGCCATTTGCCTATCCATCTAATTATATCCCCTTCAATTCCGTGTCTTAGTAGTTTCCTCATAAGCCTTGTGTGTGGGACCTTGTCGAACGCTTTCTGGAAGTCCAATAAATTATATATACCGGGTCTCCGCCATCAATTAGTTTGTTCACCTTCTCGAAAAATTGAAGTAAATTCGTCAAACATGACTTTCCCTTCCTAAAGCCATGTTGACTTTTAACATTTAACTTCCAGTGAGATTTTAAATCATGCTGTGGTTTAATTACCCCTACCCTATTGTTTTTTCCACTTTCTACCATAAACTGAAAATTGTAATTTTTACTCTTTCCCTCCCGACTCATGTCTGTTTTATATGAAAACGTATTGTTAAATTCTTTGTTTCTTTTTACTATATTATATTTTGACTTTGTACATCGCTTAGTAATTCTAATAAGCGATTTATCAAATATATTAATAAACTTGGAAACTTGGAAAACTAGCTCTCATCGGGTCGTGATTTTCCAGGTGTTGCACTATGCTATCCTTGATCAGTGCTTCAACCATCTTCCCAGGAACCGATGTTAGACTCACAGGTCTGTAATTGCCTGGTTCTCCTCTGGATCCTTTTTTGAAAATTGGGATAACATTTGCTATTTTCTGTTTTTAATTTTGTAAAACGCTTTGAAATTGGAAAAGCGTTAAATCAAACAATTTAATAAACTTGAAAAACTTGAAACTTGAAACTATTTTCCAGTCATCTGGTATTTGCCCGGTTCTAATTGACATGTTAGCTAGGATTTGTAAAATCTCTCCAATTTCCATCTTAAGCTCCTTTAATACTCTCGGGTGAATTCCATCTGGTCCAGGGGATTTGTCACTTTTTAATTTGTCGATCTGATAGTATATCATGTCCAATTCCACATTCACTGAGGTGAGGCTATCCTCTATGTCACCCTTGAATACCCTCCTTGTTTCCGGCATTGTTGTTGTGTCTTCATTAGTAAAGACGGAGGCATAACATAAGAACATAAGCAGTGCCTCCGCCGGGTCAGACCATAGGTCCATCCTGCCCAGCAGTCCGCTCCCGCGGCGGCCCAAACAGGTCACGACCTGTCTGAATCACCAGAAGGGGCCCCCTTGCCACCTTGGTTTCCCATTGAGTCCTATCTTCCCATCGAAGTCCTAACCCTCCGGTCTTGCACATGCACGACCTGGTTGGGTTTCTATACTTATTACCTGGTTAGCTTTCTATACCTGTGTTACATCCCAGCACCTCTCTCAGTATCCCACGATCCCTTTATCCTTCAGGAATCCGTCCAATCCCTGTTTGAATCCTTGTACCGTACTCTGCCTGATCACTTCCTCCGGTAGCGCATTCCAGGTGTCCACGACCCTTTGGGTGAAAAAAAACTTTCTTGCATTTGTTTTGAACCTATCTCCCTTCAGTTTCTCCGAATGCCCCCTCGTACCTGTTGTCCCCTTCAGCCTGAAGAATCTGTCCCTATCCACCCTCTCTATGCCCCTCATGATCCTGAAGGTCTCTATCATATCTCCCCTGAGCCTCCTTTTTTCCAGAGAGAAAAGGCCCCAGCCTATCCAACCTCTCGGCGTATGGGCAGTGTTCCAGCCCTCTTACCAGTTTCGTTGCTCTCCTTTGGACTCTCTCAAGTACTGCCATGTCCTTCTTGAGGTACGGCGACCAATATTGAACGCAGTATTCCAGATGCGGACGCACCATCGCTCGATACAATGGCATGATGCCCCTCTTTATGACGCCCAGCATCCTGTTGGCTTTTTTCGAGGCTGCTGCGCATTGTGCAGATGGCTTCAGTGATGCATCCACCAGCACAGAGGCAAAGAATGAATTTAGCCTATCTGCAATCTGTTTGTCTTCTTTAATGCACCCTTTCGTTCCTTGGTCGTCGAGAGGGCCTACTGCCTCTCTTGCTGGTTTTTTCCCTTTTATATATCTAAAAAAGGGCTTGAAGTTTTTGGCTTCTTGCGCTATCTTTTCCTCATAGGCTGTTTTGGCGTCTCTTACCACCTTGTGACATTTCTTCTGGTCGAACTTATGACTATTCCAGGCCTCCGTTGTGTGTTCCCGTTTCCATTTTTTGAACGAGTCCCTCTTATCCCTTACCGCATCTTTCACCTCTTTAGTTAGCCAAGCTGGTTCTCCTTTGTTCTTGTTTCGCCTTCCTTTGGATATCTGCGGAATGTAGAGATTCTGCGCATCGGTGATGGTATTTTTTAGTAGGGACCATGCTTGATCGACCGTTTTGATTCCGGGTGTCTTTTTCATGAGCTGTTTTTTAACCATGATTCTCATGCCGTCATAGTTCCCTTTTTTGAAGTTAAAGGCTGTGGTTTGGGTCTTGGTTTCCAGACTATACTGATTGTTAAGATTTTTCATTCAGGGAACCCCTCCTGAATAGCCTGCTTCAGCTGCAACCATTTAAAGCTTTGTGTTTTGTTTAGACCATATTTATGGTGCAACTGTGAAAAATCAATCAGTTTACCATTTAAAATAACATCATCTAAAGTCCGTATACCTGCAATAATCCAATGCTTTCATACGATTTTAAAACCGCCAACTTGAATCTTGGAGTTTAGCCATAAAGATTGATTTGTTGATTTATTTATTGGGTTAGGTGTTAAATTACTGACATATCGCAATGTTTTCCATGTATCCATCAATATTCTGTTCTCTTTATATTTCCTAGGCATATTGATACTGAGAACATGAGATAAATTTAGAGGAAACAAGAGTCACCATTCTAAATACAACCAATCCGGGGTATTTTCCATGAGCTCTGGGAGGACCCAATACATACCCTGGCATAAAATATAGGCTTGGTGATACCTATAAAAGTTTGAAAAATTTACCCCACCCTCCGCAATTGGTTTTTGTAAAGATACTAAAGCAATTCTAGGCATTTTACCCAGCCAAACAAATTTTATAAGAATACCATTTAACTTTTTATAAAAGGACCCTCATACTCATTTGATAACAAATCACAGGCAGTATCATCATTTTAACAGTTTGGACTCTCCCCCACCAAGAAAGATGTAAAGGATTCCATTGCTCACACATTTCTGTTACTTTTTTAATAAAAATTTCTCATTCTCTTTCATTGTGTATTCCAGTGTATTTTTTATCCTAATACCTAAATATTTTAATCCATTTTCCTTCCATACAAATGAGAATGAATCAAATAAGCCTTTAGTACAATGTACATTAAGTGGAAGAATTTCTGACTTGCTCTAATTTATCTTATACCATGAAAATTTTCCAAATTTATCTATCAACTCTAGCAAGCATGGAATGGTAGTTTCTGGATTTCTCAAATAAAGCAGTATATAATCTGCATATGCAGAGATTTTATATTCCCAATCTGTACGAGGAATACCTTGTATCCCCTTTGCTTGTTGAATGGATAATAACAAGGTTTCTAATACAATATCAAAAAGCAAAGGAGATAATGGACAGCCTTGTCTAACCCCCTCTGCAAATTAAAATGCACTGATAAATTATTATTAATATATAATCTTGCAGAAGGGGAGCTATACAACGTCTGAATCATTTGTATAAATCCTGAACCTATACCAAACCAATCTAATGCTTGATACATGAAAGTCCACTCAACCCGATCAAAGGCTTTCTCCGCGTCCAAAGAGACAGAGAAAGACGGATCTTTTATGGCTTTTGTTAAATTTTACATATGAAAAGCCAATCTGGTATTATTAGAGAAATGTCTTTTAGCAACAAATCCCATTTGGTGCATATCAATAATAAAAGGGAGAGCCTTAGCTAAGTGTAAAGCCAATGTCTTAGCTAAAAGTTTTCCATCAACATTGATTAGCGAGATAGGCCTGTAGTTTGAAACCAAAGTGGGATCTTTGTTGGGCTTTGGCAAAACAATTGTTAATGATTCTGCCATAGTACATGTAATACAACCCTTAGTAAGTTGGGACTGATATAAATTTAATAAATGAGGCAATAGGATAATTTGAAATGATTTATAAAACTCTACTGTGAAACCATCACCACCTGGAGCAGATCCAACTCTAAGAGATTTCAACACTGTTTCTAATTCTTTTTAGTGATATAGGCTCTTCCAAACTTTATATGTTCAGGAACCTTTGGTCCAATAATTAGATTCAAAAATTCTAAACCATCTTTTTTCCTATCTCCATAAGGCTCAGAAGAATATAGGTGAAATACTTCCAATTTGAGTATGTGTCTCTCCATTCTCATCCTTTTTTGCAATAATTTTTGTTCTTCTTTTCTTTGCTTTAAGATAATTTGCCAATAATCTTCCCGCCTTATTTGAGCTTCCATAATACAAAGTTTGTTGGGAAAACAAATCTTTCCTTACAAATTTTGAAGATATCTCATTATATTTACCTTTTGCTTTTAATAGAAACATAGAAGATGACGGCAGAAAAGGGCTACAGACCATCAAGTCTGCCCACTCTGCTTACCCACCCCCTGTAGGGTACTTTGTTCCCACTTATCAGCTAATTTGGTTTCCAAATGTTTAATTTCTTTTTCCAAATTATAAAATTGTTTTTTAAGTTGTTTTCTAATATACGCCAAATATGAAATAATATTACCTCTCATGGTAGCCTTAAATGCATCCCATAATGTTTCTATGGTGATATCTTCTGAAGTATTAAGTTGAAAAAATTCAATCATTCTTAATTTAAATTATTCAAGGAAAGTTGAATCCGCAATCAATGTATTATCAAATTTCCAAACAGACTTGCTATAATCTTGCTCATCAAACTGAAATTTAATCCATACACCACCATGATCAGATAAGATGCTTTTAAGAAACATGAAGGCAGATAAAGGCCAAATGGCCCATCCAGTCTGCCCATCTGCAGCATCCTCTATCTCCTCCTCTCTCTAAGAGATCCCAAATGCCTCTCCCACGCTTTCTTTAATTCAGACACAGTCTTTGTCTCCACCACCTCTACTGGGAGACAGTTCCATACATCTACAACTCTTTCAATAAAAAAGTATTTCCTTAGATTACTCCGGACTAGAGAGTTGCGCGGGGACAGAAATCCCACCCGTCCCCGCCAAAATCCCACCCATCCCCACCCGTCCCCGTGAGGAATCCCTCCGTCCCCACCCGTCCCCGTGAGGAATCCCTCCGTCCCCACCCGTCCCCGCGAGGAATCCCCTCCGTCCCCACCCGTCCCCGCGAGGAATCCCCTCCGTCCCCACCCGTCCCCGCGAGGAATCCCCTCCGTCACCATCCTTCCCTATAAACTTCAGAAATAGTTATTTTATTTAATTATGCTACTGAATTAAAGGCTCTGGTAGAGACCCATTTACAAATAAGCAAAGAGACTATTAATTTGGAAATATTAATTGGGAAGAATACATACTTTGTAAATGGGTTTCTACCAGAACCTCTAATGTAAATATAAAATATAAATACTCAGCTGATGAGAACCCACAAACTGTCAGCTGAGGACTTCCTTTGCAGTTGGCCTGGGGTCCCTTTTGCCAAGCTTGGCAGGCAGCAGTAGCGTCCCTGAGTCACAGATGCTGGCACCTCAGTGGCTCATGGATGCTGCCAGCGACTGCTGCGCTTGGTGGAGGGGAGTTCTGACCATCTCTAGAGGAGGTCCTCTGCTGGCGGTGCTTGGGGATCCCCACCAGTCACAGCAAGGGCCAACAAGTACTTCAACACTGTAGAAATAAAACCAGAAATGCATTTCCTTTTCTTTTGAACACAAAACAAAGATATCTGCCATATACATTTCCCAAGGCAGATGACTCTATGCAATGTCACCTCGGTAACAAAATACAAAAATAGACAAATACACCCCCTCCCTTTTTACTAAACCACAATAGTAGGTTTTAGCACAGGGAGTTACGCTGAATGCCTCGCGCTGCTCTCAATGCTCATAGGCTCCCTGCGCTAAAAAACAATATTGCGGTTTAGTAAAAGGGAGCCATAGTGCAAAATATAGACAGCAGATATAAATTCTCAAAACAGACACATTTTGATCACTAAATTGAAAATAAAATCATTTTTCCTATCTTTGCTGTTTGGTGATTTCATGAGTCTCTGGTTGCACTTTCTTCTTCTGACTGTGCATCCAATCTTTCTTCCTTTCTTTCAGCCTCCTGTATGTTTCCTCTCCTCCAGACCTCATTCTCTCCCCCAACTTTTTCTTTCTGTCTCCCTGTTCCCCCTTCTTTCTGTCTCTCTGTCTGCCCCCTTTCTTTCTTTCTCCGTGCCCTCCCCCAAGCCACTCGGTTTGCTGCCACCGCCATCGGGGAATAGTCCCCAAGCCACCGCTGTCCCAAGCTTTCCCTGCAGAAGCGTCGCGCTGACCAGCATTCCGCTCCCTGACGTCAATTCTGACGTAGGAGAGGAAGTTCCGGGCCAACAAGGCATTTCTCCTCATTCGATCCAGCCTGAGCCCCATCTCTCCTTGATCCAGCATTTCCCTTCTGTGTCTGTCAGAATTACCATTCCACCTATTTTCCAGCATCACCCTTCTTTGTGTCCATCTCACCTATATCCGTATCTCACCACTTTTTCAGAATCTTCATTTGTCTCTGTCCTTGTCTTTACCCCATATTCACCATTTGCCCTTTCAATGTCTTTATCTCCCCCCCCCACACACACTTTTTCAGCATTACTTCTATGTCTCTATTTCACCTCCTCTTCATGTCCCCTCTGTATCTCTATCCTTATTCAGAAGGTCCTGCTTACCCTTTCTCTTCTTTGTGTCTATCTCCATTTTCAGCTTTCCCCCCTTTTCCTTTGTTACTGCACCCTGTAGCCAGAATCTTTCCACCCTCTCTCCACTCCGGCCCAGCCCAGTATGAAATATTTCCTTTTGTTTCTCTCCCCTCTCTCTTCTCCTCCCTCACCCACGAGTCCTGCATCTGGCCCTCTCCCTTCTACCTGCACCTGGCAACATCCCCCTGCTCCGCGGCTCTCTTAAGCAACTCGTCAGCAGCGGTGATCAAGACAAGCTGCCGACATCGAGGCCTTCCCTCTACGAGTCCCACCTTTGTGGAAAAAGGAAGTTGAAACAAGCGGGACTCGCAGAGGGTAGGCCCCGACGCCAGAAGCTTGTGTCGATCGTTGCTGCTGAGTTGCCGAAGAGAGCCGCAGGTAGAAGGGAGAGGGAGATAGGAAGGCTGTAGAAGCTCCGGAGCATGACACCGAACCCGGCCAGGATGATTTCTTTTTCAGGCTGCTGCTGCCGCTGCCATCCCCCACCCGAAATGACAAAAAACAGCCTAATGCCCGCGTCGGGAAATAGCCATGCTGAGCAGTGAGCTCAGCACGTACACAGATGAAAGCCTTGCTTGCTGATTGGTCCGGCGGCACGGTGGGGCGGGGCCGCCGGACCAATCAGCAAGCAAGGCTTTCATCTGTGTACGTGCTGAGCTCACTGCTCAACATGGCTATTTCCCGACGCGACGCCAGACTTGTAAGCTGCATGCTTGCATCGCCAGAATTTAGGTAGGTTGTTTTCATCCCCGTGGGAGTCCCGTGGGCAAGGGGGCGTCCCCGTGGGAGTCCCGTGGGTCAGGGGGGCATCCCCGTGGGAGTCCCGTGGGCCAGGGGGCGTCCCCGTGGGAGTCCCGTGGGCCAGGGGGGGAACCCGCGGGATCCCCGCGGGATCCCCGCGATCCCCGTTCCCGTGCAGACCTCTACTCCGGACCCTATCACCTCTTAACTTCATCCTATACCCTCTCACTCTGACTTATCAGATCGTAGACAAGACAGATAAAAAGGGACACAAGCGGAATGGACACGCAAGATGGGAACGGGTTGCAAACTTGAATATATGTACACGAATGCAAGGAGCCTTAGAAATAAGATGGGTGAATTAGAAGCTGTGGCACAAAAGGATAACATTGACATCATCGGCATCACAGAAACATGGTGGACTGATGAAAATGTCTGGGACACGGTGCTACCGGGATACAAACTATACCGCAGAGACAGAGTGACTCAAAAAGGAGGAGGCATTGCCATATATGTCAAAGAGGGAATTGAATCTACTGGAGAGAACATGCCACAACAGACGGATAAGTTAGAGTCTCTATGGGTCAAAATTCCAGGAACAAATGGACCAGAAACGAGGATAGGCATCTACTACCGACCCTCAGGGCAGTCTGAAGAAATTAATGGAGAAATGATGGAAGAGATTAAACATAATTGCAAGGGAGACAACACAGTTATCATGGGCGACTTCAACTATCCAGGGATAGAATGGAACCTAGGCACCTCCAGCTGTGCTAGAGAGACCAAAGTTCCTGGAAACTGTAGACGATTTCTTCCTGGAACAACTTGTCAAGGAAAATACAAGAGAAAACGCAATTCTAGACCTAATTCTAAATGGACTGCGAGAACCGGCACAAGATGTAGAAGTAGAAGGGACGCTGGGAAACAGCGATCACAATATGATCCGCTTCAATCTGGAAACGGGGGCGAACCATAGCTCCAGAACGACGGCCACGGTGCTAAACTTCCGAAAAGGGAACTACGAAGGGATGAGACACATGGTGGGGAAGAAGATTAAGAAGAGGATGAACACTGTAAAGATGCTAGAGCAAGCTTGGTCTCTTTTTAAGGATAAGGTCACCAAGGCACAAAATCTATATATACCACATATCAACAAGGGATCAAAGAGGAAAGAGGAAAAAGAAAAAAGAATCAGTGTGGCTCACTGTACAGGTAAAGGAAGCGATCAGAGACAAAAAAGCCTCATTTAATGAATGGAAAAATCAAAAACAGACGAAAACTGGAACAAGCACAAACAACATCAACACAGGTGCCATAAGGCTGTAAAAGGGGCCAAAAGAGACTACGAGGAAAAAATAGCCAAGGAGGCGAAAAACTTCAAGCCATTCTTTCAATATATTAAAGGGAAACGACCTGCGAAGGAAGCAGTGGGACCGTTGAAATGACCAAGGAATAAAGGGAGCGTTAAAGGAGGACAAAGCAATCGCCGACAAATTGAACACGTTTTTTGCGTCTGTTTTTACCGACACAGCACACTGGAACCCATCAGGCTATATGCTGGAAGTGAAAACGGGAAACTGACAGGGTTAACGGTCAGTTTAGAAGAGGGATGAAGATTGATAGGCTTAAAAGCGATAAATCCCCAGGACTGGATGGCATCCATCCGAGGGTTATCAAGGAACTGAAAGGGACTATAGTTAAACTGCTTCAACTAATAGCCAATCTGTCGATCAAATTGGGAAATATTCCGGAGGACTGGAAGGTGGCGAATGTTACGCCGATCTTCAAAAAAGGTTCGAGGGGAAACCCGGGAAACTACAGACCGGTGAGTCTGACCTCGGTACCAGGAAAAATGGTAGAGGCGCTGATAAAGGACCGCATCATTGATCACCTTGACAGACACAGTCTGATGAGGACCAGCCAGCACGGTTTCAGCAAAGGCATATCTTGTCTGACAAACCTGCTGCTCTTCTTCGAGGGAGTAAGCAGGCAGATAGACAAGGGTAACCCGGTCGACATTGTATATCTAGACTTTCAGAAGGCGTTTGACAAGGTTCCGCATGAACGACTACTTTGGAAAATTGTGAGCCTTGGAATCGAGGGTGTAATACTCACATGGATTAAAAACTGGCTGGAGCATAGGAAACTGAGAGTGGGGTAAATGGACAATACTCGAAGTGGAAGAGCATCACCAGTGGGGTGCCGCAGGGCTCGGTGCTTGGACCTGTGCTCTTCAACATCTTTATAAACAATCTGGACATAGGTACGATGAGCAAGGTGATTAAATTTGTGGACAATACAAAGTTATTCAGAGTAGTGAAGATGCAGGGGGATTGCGAAGATCTGCAACGTGACATAATCAGGCTCGAGGAATGGGCATCGACATGGCAGATGAGATTCAACGTGGATAAATGTAAAGTGATGCATGTCGGTAACAAAAATCTCATGCACGAATACAGGATGTCCGGGGCGGTACTTGGAGCGACCTCCCAGGAAAGGGACTTGGGAGTTCTGATCGACAAGTCGATGAAGCCATTCGCTCAATGTGCGGCAGCGAAAAGGGCGAACAGAATGCTAGGAATGATAAAGGGGATCACGAACAGATCAGAGAAAGTTATCATGCAGCTGTACTGGCCAATGGTGCGCCCTCATCTGGAGTACTGCGTATAGCACTGGTCGCCGTACATGAAGAAGGACACGGTACTACTCGAAAGGGTCCAGAGAAGAGCGACCAAGATGGTTAAGGGGTTGGAGGAGCTGCCATACAGCAAAAGATTAGAGAAACTGGAACAGCGTACATTCATCAGTGAGCTTGAGATTCTGGCAGTCTATTCAATCAAAGACAGACTATTGAAATAGAAACCATTGTTACCATATTTTTCACTCCATAAGACACACCTGACCATAAGACGCACCCTAGATTTAGAGAAGAAAAACAAGAAAAAAACCATTGTGATCCTAATTCTCCCTGGCAGGCTCTGTACCCAACCCTACACTCCTTGCCAGGCTCTGCACCCTGTCCCCCCTCCCTGCCAGGCTCTGTACCCTGTCCCCCCTCTGGTGGTCTAGTGGCTGGCAGGCAGGTAGGGTCAGGGCACAGGGCAGGCAGGCCTAGTGGCTAGCAGCATAAGATCATAAGAAACCGGTCGGGTTGGTCGTTCCCATTGAGTTGTTCATATAATGTGATTTAAATACTGGATTCTTCCAGAGGCAGTTCTCCATTCCTCCCAGCCATCTGGTAAATCATTATCAAATGATTATCTCCCTGGAGAAGAGGAGACTTAGAGGGGACATGATAGAAACCTTCAAAATCCTGAAGGGCATAGAGAAAGTGGACAAGGACAGATTCTTCAAACTGTGGGGAACCACAAGCACTAGGGGTCACTCGGAGAAATTGAAAGGGGACAGGTTCAGAACAAATGCTAGGAAGTTCTTTTTTACCCAGAGGGTGGTGGACGCATGGAACGCTCTTCCAGAGGTTGTGATAGGCCAGACCACAGTACAGGGGTTCAAGGAAGGTTTGGATAGGTTCCTAAAGGATAAAGGGATTGAGGGGTACAGATAGAAGCAGAGGTAGGATATAAAAATGGTCAAATCACTTCACAGGTCAAAGGACCTGGTGGGCCACCGCGGGAGCGGACCACTGGGCGGGATGGACCTCTGGTCTGACCCAGTGGAGGCAACTTCTTATGTTCTTAATAAACGACTACAGTCCACAACTTTTCCTCCTGTGCCTAAATGATTTCTGGACTGAAGACTTACTACTATTTGTTCTCATATTGTATCATTGTCATTTGGCCCAAGTTTGCATAGATTCAACTGCTGATACCCAGTGTCTTTGAGGCAGTTAATTGCATTAGACAGAAGTCTAACACACCCCAGAAATCCAGCACCCTGTTTCTTATGAATTTTTTTGTGATTCCATACAGTGATCGTTATTGAATCCAACTTTCCAATATATAAGTCATAATGTTGGTTTCTCTTTGGGTCAAGTGTTTTCTTCAGTGTCTGTAGAATGGCACTGCCCTGATCCATCAACTACCACCTTGGCGAATAGATCAGGAAGCTGGAAAAAATCTTTTTTCATCATTTTTTGCACATAGTACTTACTGTCAGGCACAGCTTGACGGGCCGTTCTTCCTGGAACCCTGGTTAGACATGTCCCGCCTGCCACGGGGGCTGAGGCAAACGCGAAGGGAGTCAGAAGAGTGGCGGTGGAGGCGGCTGAGGCCAGGATATGCTGCCCAGCGCTGCCATGGAGGGAGGGAGGGGGGAGAGCGGGAGGCTGGAACCCGCCGTCGCTGCTGCTGTTGCCATAGCCGCTCACTCTCATCAGGGCTGCGCAGCCATATCGGGACCCTCAGCAGCTTCCGGTTCCGATGGCTGCTGCTCACATCCGGCTCGCAGGGAAGCTGCTGCTCATGTGGGAAGCAGGACTTGCTGTCTCCAGCGGGAAGCGTCATGGGACCAGGCAGGCAGCCTTGTGCACCGCCGCTAGGGCGCCAGAATTAAAATAAGGTAACCAGGGTGGTTTGGGTATTCGCTCCATAAGAAGCACCCTTATTTCCAATTTTTTTTGGGGAAAAAAGTGCGTCTTATGGAGCAAAAAATACGGTAATTAAACAGATGACACTGGAAGACGTCTTTGAAAAGACTGCCACTGTTCCTGCACCATTGCCAGATAGTCGAATACAGACTGAAGATGATGCAAGTTAGACGAAGAGAAACTATGTGTGACTAAAGATGATGGATGTTAAGGTATTGCTCCAGTCCCATAGTTTGGAACATGTTTGTGCTTGAATTGCTTGTTTAATGTTTGCCTTATTTTGAAATACAGTTTGGTGGCAATTTTATGGTCTTATAATCTGTCTTTTTCTGACTTAACATTACCGTTCCAAAATTTAAATATGCCTTTGTCCATGTTAATTAGACTGTAAGCTCTTTTGAGCAGGGACCGTCTCTTGCGTGTTTGTTGTACAGCACTGCTTAGGCCTAAGGACTTTGGATAAAGGAACCTGTACCTGTATTTATATAACCCTTACACAATGGGGGTTTTATTATTTTAGCTACATAAACAACATTCAAATTTTGGCTGAACTGGGGATTAATTATACGATGGTAAATTTACTAACTGGTTTGGGGCTGGGCAGGAACATATGAATCCTGGGGTACCCTAGACTTTGAATTCTCTGTGCTCACATATTAGTAATGTTGGAAAGTAAGTAGGGGGGGGTCAGTTTGGGATGGACTTTACGCCTTTTCCTTTGACAAGATCCCCCTCTAATGTCAAGTTTGCACACATTTCTAGAAAGAAAGATTATATTTAGTTAAAATGTCCAACCTCCTCAGGAGGTATGTAAATATAGTCTATTTGGTTGCAATAGTAAACCTAGATGTGGATATTTATAGGACGATTGATTTGGTGTGCATACAAGTAGGATGATCAATGTGCCGGTAATATAAATAGGATGAATGATTATGGCACGGTATTAATAACTCTGTATGGTTTCATCTCTACAGAAGCTCATGTAAACTAGTCACTAGTGTGTTTAAGGGCCTCAGGGAGGCTTTTTCAGAATTTGTTATATTCTTGTATTTTGTTTAGATTTTCTCTTTCTGGCTTTCCATGAAGGCGTTTCTAGTACAGTATTGGGGTTCAAGAAGGGATTGGGCAATTTTCTGAAGAAAAGGGGATAGAAGACTACTACACAGGTCCTGGACCTGATGGGCCTCCGCGTGTGCGGACTGCTGGGCATGATGGACTTCTGGTCTGACCCAGCGGGGCCACTGCTTATGTGCTTATTCATTTTTTGGGTTATTCATGAATCCAACAATACACAAACACTAAAAACCTGTTAAAATCCCAAGAAAAAGAAGCAGCTGGTTGCTCAATTCCCTCTTACCCAGGATTTGTGCTATCTGGGAGGGAGGGAAGAGGAGCTGGAGGCAGCGGTTCAGGTACGGCAGCAGGTCTTCTAGGAACGCAGTGCAGAACTGAACAAAGAGCTCCTGCTCCTTGACGCTGAAGGCAGCTTCCTCAGCCTGATGGAAGGCCAGAATTATCTTTGTCACCTGCAAAAGGGCAAGAAAGGGGATGCTGGTCAGTGGAAAAGCTCACTTCAGAACTAGCCTTGGGTTGCAGCGCCATGTCCTTCATCCTCAATCCAGCCACACACTGTGCTTCTCCTAGAACTTTGCTAATATGGACCCTGAGCAACCGCCGAGGTCACTTCCCCAGAAGGCAGGAATGGTTCTGGACAAGGGGCAGGACAGCAGTTGAAACAAATGTTATAAGATGCGATAACCAAGAGGCTATTGAATATAACAAAATTCTTTATCCCTGCCAGCAACAGCTCCTAGGAAACCCCAGGCTTTCCTCTCACAAAGACCGCAGTAGAGGGAAATGCCCAAAGCGTCAGCCCTTCTTTTCCAACCTTCCAATGGCATCGCTCTTCTGGCTTTATTTGTAAAATGGCTCTAAACATAAGATTTCTCTTTCATATATGCAAGAACCGACAATTAACTAAACCCCTGAAATGTTGTGGATCTCTGCTAATGATGCACTGTGAAAGAGGGCAAAAGCTCCCCCACCCCAGCATACACAGTATGGACCACATTGTAGGCGTCAATCAACCCCATGGCGTGGCTTCCCTAGCGCCTATGTAAACCATGCCTATTCTTCCCCCTGATAGACGTCGCTAAGCATCCTAAGAGTTCAAAGTGCAATTCTTTTAATTGGTATTTTAATTTTTGGATTGGCTAAAAACTGGTGCAGTCATGCCAATTAAAAAAAACGTTGTTGGGCACCCTTGATTAAGGCACCTAATGTAGGCATTCTATACAGAATGTGCCCCTGTATCTTACCTGGCTAAGGGCCTCCTCCAGGGCAGAGGTCACATCCTGGGCCACTGCGACAGGGCAGCACAGCCGGAGGTCATTGAATGCAGTCAGAACACCATTTAGAAAGCAGGCGAGGGGGGAGAAATCCAGCAGAGCCATGGGTGGCTGCAGTGTTCCTGGATGGCTGCTGGGCACACTGACGGGGGCAACACTGCTGTTACCCAGAACAGCGGGGGCCAGGATCAGGGTATAGCAATTCATCTCTTCCTGGAATTTATCCACTGCTTCCTGTACTGCCCTCCGGAATGTGGTCAAGGCCACCCGCTGGAAGATGGGAACCAGCTGTCCGCGAAAGTCAGCTCCTACTCGGCTAAACGACAGACCAAAGTACATGCACTGGCCCAGTAATGAGTCCAGCCGGCTGCCAACCCCCTTCTGTAAGTCCTGCTCCAAAATCTGCAGGAAGTGGGCCACCTTCTGCAACACCCAGCCATGGAATATGGCAGCTTCACTTAATGCCTGATCACCGCATGGCACCAGAAGGGGATCCTCGTCTGAGAAGAGAGCGCGATACTCTGTGATGATGTCAAAGAGGTGAACACGGCACATCTCAATGGTTTTGGTGATGTGAAAATAGGGATCATCCTCGGGAATAGAGCTCTGGATAGAGCGAAGCCAGGCATCACGCGCCTGTAGGAACTTCACACGCAGCTCCGCCTCGGTGAAGATATCCATCCTCCGCAGGTAGCCCAGGACACGCAGACAGGCAGGCAGTTGGAGGCCTGTGCGAAGCTGCTGCACCAGCTGTTCCAGCATCAGTTGCGCTGACTGACGAACTTCCAGGACAATGCTCTGCAATTAAGATCCAAAATGCTTACTGTACACATGCCCAGAGCATCAGAGCCTCCCAGCAAGCACCCACCATCAAAAGACAGAAGACCTCCCCCTTTCCTGTACAATCCCAGCCCCCGCTAGGTGGATGAAGGAAAGATAGAACCCTTACAAACTCTGCTATCCTAGACACATTCTATGTTTCTAGAAACACTAAGGGGGTGGAAGGGACGGGAGTATCTTTCCATGTCATGTGCCGATCTCCTGCTCTTATAATATCTGTCTGCTGTTGTCTAGCAGAAGCTGGAAATGGTTAGGGAAGCTTGATTCCAAGACCAGAACTTCTCGCTTCTCCCTACAATGCCTACAGCTAAGGGGAAAAGCATCCCTTGCTGTAAAAATTCATCTCCAAGAAAAATCCAAAGTGCTCAAGGCAGGTGCCAAGGACTTTTCTTCTACCCCCAAATGGAGTCACACACCGCTCTTCTCTCTCTTGCAGTCCCACCCCATAATTTTCTTCAACTTCCTCCTCCAACTGGTGCTTCTCCCCTGCTCCCACTAGTGATATTATAATGCTCTCCCTCCTTTCCAACAACATGGGCACCATGAGAACAGCCGCAATGCTATTTCTGTTACTTTCTTTTGTTACTCATTGTATGTGTTGTCTTGTTTTATTATTGATTAGGTATTCTGCAATGTTTGTTATGATGTAAACCCCCAAGGACAGTAGATTGATTAATTGAAAAATGTGCATGCTGCTCACTCAATCTGAGCTGTAGTTTTTGTACATTCAACTTTCCTAAACCTCCATCTAGCATGAAGGGGACAGTGGGAAGGGTGGGACATAGAATTTCTGGTCCAATTCATCGTCTTCTCAGGGACAACCTGGTTCAAGGCTCTTGCCAACTGCTTCCACCACGGCATACAGCAGGAAAAGACTCCAGTTTCCTGCATACCCAAGAACAGTCTTACTGGATCAGACCAATGTTCCATCTAGCCCAGTATCCTGTCTTCACAGTGGTCAATTTAGGCCACAAGTACCTAGCAAAACCTCAAATAGTAGAGATAATGGTTACTGTGGATGGGCAGACTAGATGGGCCATTTGGCCTTTATTTGCTATCATGTTTCTAGCATTATGTCAGAAGCAGTTATAAAAATTTTCTAAAGATTTGGGGGCCATTGGTTAAATATTGTAATGAATAGGCATCGTTTTCCTTTGATAATATGGATATATAGAGGGGGGAGGGGGTGATGGGGGAAAATTTGGTTTAATAATGTGTTTTATAATATAATTTATGATATGCTTTAATGAGTATATTGGTGGGGGGAGGGGGAGGGAAATTAATTAATTAATATATTTATGAATTTATTGAAGGAATTTCAAGTGTTGTATGATTGTCTTTCATGGTGTTCTTTTGTGCACTTGTTGTAAGTTTGAAAATGAATAAAGATTTAAAAAAAAAAAGTTTCTAGCATTCCATGCTACTGATCCAGGGCAAGCAGTGGCTTCCCCCATGTCTGTTTCAATAGTGGACTATGGTATGGAAATGTGCATTTTCGGCACATGCCTACCTGCAGAAGGGGGCTCCAGCACCACTGCATGCCTGCACAGTAAGGGCTGAAGGCCAGAAAAGTTTGGATAAGCATGCAGTCTAGTCCCATATCTGCATATAGCATGCCCACAAGTTTCTGTGTATTTTATTCTACCTGGAAATATATACTCAGTTCACAACAGCAGGTCATGTATACCTGTATGACAGGAATAGATGAATGCTTTTTCTCAAGCCTTCGCACATATGTAGCCAATTCCAGTGCCTCCTCGTAGTAGCCATTCCGAACACAAGTATCCATGAGTTGCGGGATCTCCAGCACCTCGAGAATCTCTGTGTGCCGATTTAGGGTTAGACTGTTCTTCCGGCGGCTGCAAGCTATCTCCTCCGCCTTCTGCACAAAGCTCCTGTCCAAAGAGTAGACAGCAAATTTTACAGCTATTCCCACACAATGCTAGACTTAGGCTCCCACAGACTCTCCTACAAAGCAGTCCCCAAAGTTTTCCATTGAGGCCCTCTTGCCCACTTGATATAGTAACTGCAAACAATCTCAAGTGTGTCATTTATGGAATTTGCTACCGTTGACAATCCAACATAAAAGTGTATCCTTGAAATGTAGGATCAATATTAGTATTAATTTTGAATGTTTAATACCCAGTATGAACAAGTAGGTCAAGGCAGTTTACAAAATGAGCGGCATGTACAAGCTTGAAATCGTTCAGTAGCCCTCAGAGCTTTTTCATATTCACACTGTGGCCCTTTATATGGAAAAGGTTAGAAACCACTGCACTAGAGGATGACCAAACCTCCCTCCCTCCCACCCAGCCACCCACGTTTTTAGCTGATATCAGATCTGTGGCTCAAACCTGCTGCTTGGTTTCAGCTGCAACTGAAACAGCCCCTGCTCTCTTTCCACTCCCAGGTTTACCTTACCACACTAGTGGTCGAATGGCCAGTACTACTCACTCCTGCCCATATTGCCTTAAAAACAATAAATCCCCGGGACCAGATGGCATCCATCTGAGGGTAATCAAGGAACTAAAAGGGGCTATAGCTGAACTGCTTCAACTAATAGCCAATCTGTCAGTTAAATCAGGAAGGATTCCGGAAGACTGGAAAGTGGCAAATGTTACGCTGATCTTCAAGAAAGGTTTGATGGGAGATCCGGGAAACTACAGACCGGTGAGTCTGACCTTGGTACTGGGAAAGATAGTAGAGGCGCTGAAAAAGGACCGCATCATTGATCACCTTGACGGACACAATCTGATGAGGACCAGCATGGCTTCAGCAAAGGAAGATCTTGCTTGACAAACTTCTGCACTTCTTCGAGGGAGTAAAACATGCAGATAGACAAGGGTGACCCGGTCAACACTGTATATCTGGATTTTCAGAAGGCGTTTGACAAGGTTCTGCATGAACTACTTCAAAAAATTGCAAGCCTTGGAATCGGAGATGAAATACTCACATGGATTAAAAACTGGCTGGTGGTTAGGAAACAGAGATTGGGAGTAAATGGACAATACGCGGACTGGAAAAGCGTTACGAGTGGAGTGCCACAGGGTTCGGTGCTTGGACCCGTGCTCAACATATTTATAAATGATCTGGAAATTGGTACGATGTGTGAGGTGATTAAGTTTGCAGATATGAAGTTATTCAGAGTACTATGGGCCGTGACATGGCAAATGAAGTTTTACTTACCAACTGAGCTATTGT
This sequence comes from Geotrypetes seraphini, assembly GCF_902459505.1. NCBI lineage: Eukaryota > Metazoa > Chordata > Amphibia > Gymnophiona > Dermophiidae > Geotrypetes > Geotrypetes seraphini. Next base: position 5,736,202 of record NC_047087.1, on the reverse strand, counting down.
CTTAACTTTTGCTGATTTTATCCGATGTATCCTTTGTACTGATTGTTTTTATTCTGCATTAGACACCAATTGTTTATTCTGTATTTTAAATATTGGCTGTATGTATCCTTTGTTGTGAATCGCTTCGAATTTTGGTATTGCCATACATGAAAAAGGACACGGTACTACTCGAGAGGGTCCAGAGAAGAGTGACTAAAATGGTTAAGGGGATGGAGGAGTTGCCATACAATGAGAGATTAGAGAAACTGGGCCTCTTCTCCCTTGAAAAGATGAGACTGAGAGGGGACATTATCGAAACATTCAAGATACTGAAGGGAATAGGCTTAGCAGATAAAGACAGATTGTTCACCCTCTCCAAGGTTGGCAGAATGAGAGGGCACTCTCTAAAGTTGAAAGGGGATAGATTCCGTACAAACGTAAGGAAGCTCTTTCTCACCCAGAGAGTGGTAGAAAACTGGAACGCTCTTCCGGAGTCTGTTATAGGGGAAAACACCCTCCAGGGTTTCAAGACAAGGTAGGACACGAACGTACGCAGGTAAGGCTAGTCTCAGTTAGGGCACTGGTCTTTGACCTAAAGGCCGCCGCGTGAGCAGACTACTGGGAATGATGGACCACTGGTCTGACCCAGCAGCGGCAATTCTTATGTTCTACTTAGGGACTGGAGCTGGCATGGGTAGGATATGACTAAGCACTAGACCACTAGGGTGGTACAGTAGGCCTGGGGGGGCAGGGAAGGAATTACATGGGAGCTCCTTTGGTTTGGGAGAGGGAAGAGATACAGAACATAACACAAAAAGTTCTGGTTTCATCTGAAATTGAAACACGGCCAAATGCAGATTTCCAGCCAGTTTTTGGCAGTGAAAGAAATTCAGTTGGCCTCTAACGTACACAACTCCCCATGCTCTCAGTGTGTTCTATCCACAGAGAAAGAACCTGCTTGTAATAAATGTAAATCAAATTTGGTTGTACTACAGAATAGCATGATCCTTTAAGTAAGAGAAAATTTGAAGAGTATAAAATATGAAGGATGCTAATAGGAAATTTGGGGGAGAGGAGTAAGGCTGATGGGGGAAGGGGATAGGGGTAGACAGGGATGTGGTGCAGTGGCCTTTGGGAGGATTGAGATGTGAGGGCTGTTGAGGGAAGGGGTTTAAGGTGTGAGGGCAGCCAGCAGGGGAGGGGGGTCGAGGTGTGTGGGCTGCCGGCAGCGGAGGGGGTTGGAGTGTGGGAGCAGCCGGCTGAGGAGGGAGTCAAAGTGTGGGGGCCGCTGGCAGGGGAGGGGGTCGAGGTGTTGGAGCACCCAGTGTGTGAGGGGGTCAGAGTGTGGGAGCAGCTGGCGAGGGAGGGGGGTCAGAGTGTGGGAGCAGCCAGCTGGGAGAGATCAGAGTGTGAGTCCGCCGGTAGGGGAGGGGGTCGAGGTGAAGGAGCAGCTGGTGTGTGAGGTGGTCAGAGTGTGGGGGCAGCAAGCAGGGGAGGGGATTGGAGTGTGAGAGCAGCTGGGGGGGGTCAGAGTGTGGGAGCAGCTGGTGGGGGCTTGGGGATCAGAGTGTGGGAGGAAACTGCGGTGGGTTGGAGTGTGGGGGAAGAGTGTCAAGGGGTAGAGGTTGCCAGTATGCAAGGGGGTTGGAGTGTGGGAGCAGCTGGCGGGGTGTTTGTAGTCAAGAGTGTGGGAGCAGTTGGTGGGGGGATTGGAGTGTGGGAGAGGAGTGTCAAGGGGTAGGGGTTTCCAGTGTGGGAGGGGATGGGAGGAGCCGGCAGAGGGTTGGAAGGTGGGGGTGGGGGTTGCCAGAGTGGGAGAGGGTGGGAGGAGCCGGCAGAGGGTGGGAGGAGCCGGCAGAGGGTTGGAGTGTGGGGGTGGGGGTTGCCAGATTGGGAGGGGGTGAGAAGAGACGGCTGGGGGGTTGGAGTGTGGGTGTGGGAGGAGCCGGCGGGGGACTGGAATGTGGGGGTGGGGGTTGCCAGTGTGGGAGGGGGTGGGAGTATGGGAGGAGCTAGGGTGAGAGGGGGTGGGAGTGTGGGAGGAGCAAGTGGGGGTTGGAGTGTGGGGGAGGGGGTTGCCAGTGTGGAAGGGGGTGGGAGTGTGAGGAGGGCCGGCATGGGGGTTGGAGTGTGGGTTGCCAGTGTGGGAGGAGCCAGTGTGGGAGGGGGTGGGAGTGTGGGAGGAGCTGGTGTGTGGGGTGGGAGGAGCCAGTGTGTGGGGTGGGGGGTGGAAGGAGCCAGGGTGTGAGGGGGCGGGAGTGTGGGAGAAGCCGGTGGGGGGTTGGAGGGTGGGTGTTGCCAGTGTGGGAGAGGGTAGGAGTGTGGGAGGAGCCGGTGTGAGAGGGGGTGGGAGTGTGGGAGGAGTCAGTGTGAGAGGGGGTGGGAGTGTGGGAGGAGCCAGTGTGTGGGGTGGGGGGGGTGGAAGGAGCCAGTGTGGGAGGGGGTAGGAGTGTGGGAGAGGGAGGGAGTGTGGAAGGAGCCAGTGTGGGAGGGGGTAGGAGTGTGGGAGGGGGTGGGAGTGTGGGAGGAGCTGGTGTGTGGGGTGGGAGGAGCCAGTGTGTGGGGTGGGGCGTGGAAGGAGCCAGTGAGGGAGGGGGCAGGAGTGTGGGAGGAGCCATTGTGGGAGGGGGCGGGAGTGTGGAAGGAGCCATGGTGGGAGTGTGGGAGGAGCTGGCAGGGGGTTGGAGGGTGGGGGTTGCAAGTGTGGGAGAGGGTAGGAGTGTGGGAGGAGTTGGTGTGGGAGGGGTGGGAGTGTGGGAGGAGCTGGTGTGTGGGGTGGGAGGAGCCAGTGTGTGGGGTGGGGGGGTGGAAGGAGCCAGTGTGTGAGGGGGCGGGAGTGTGGGAGGAGCCAGTGTGTGGGGCGGGGGGGGGTGGAAGGAGCCAGTGTGGGAGGGGGTAGGAGTGTGGGAGAGAGAGGGAGTGTGGAAGGAGCCAGTGTGGGTGGGGGCGGGAGTGTGGGAGGAGTCATTGTGGGTGGGGGCGGGAGTGTGGGAGGAGTCATTGTGGGTGGGGGCGGGAGTGTGGGAGGAGTCATTGTGGGTGGGGGCGGGAGTGTGGGAGGAGTCATTGTGGGTGGGGGCGGGAGAGCGGACCTGCAGCTTTGCTGGAAGGCAGGCAGCTTGTCGAGGAGGCGCGCGAGGCTGCTCTGCACCTGGCCGAAGCGGCGGTAGATGTCTTCGGTGCACTCGGCCGTGCGGATGAAGGTCTTGTAGTTGGCGAAGGCCAGTTGTCGCGTCTGTTGCAGGATGTGCGCGCGCTCCTCGGCCAGGCGCTCGGGCTCGCGCACCAGCTTGTCAACGCCCGACGAGCTGAGCTCGAGCAGGTAGGAGGCGAAGTCGGGCCGCTCGCGCCAGCTCTCGGGGAAGCTCTGGCGGAAGATCGACGCCAGGATGCTTTCGTCCTCCACGTCCACCGCCGCCATCTTGGACGCGTCGCGGCTTCCGCTTCCGCTCTCCCGCCCTTTCCTGTTCCGGCCAGGAGCCTCAAGCGCGTGTCTTGCCGAGAGGAGGATGCGGCCGCTGACCGAGGAGGAGACGAGGGCTCTGTTCGAGAGACTCTCCAAGTAGTGAGTGGGAGTCGGGTGGGAATAGTCATAGCGGAGAGACACGGGGGAAGCCACCGCTCGCCCTGGAACGGATTTCTGGATGGAATGTTGCTACTCTCTGGGATTCTGGAATGTTGCTATTCTTTGAAATTTCTGGATAGAATGTTGTTACTCTCTGGGATTCTAGAATGTTGCTATTCTTTGAAATTTCTGGATAGAATGTTGTTACTCTCTGGGATTCTAGAATGTTGCTATTCTTTGAAATTTCTGGATAGAATGTTGTTACTCTCTGGGATTCTAGAATGTTGCTATTCTTTGAAATTTCTGGATAGAATGTTGTTACTCTCTGGGATTCCGGAATGTTGCTATTCTTTGAAATTCTGAATGGAAAGTTGCTACTCTCTGGGATTCTAGAATGTTGCTATTCTTTGAAATTTCTGGATAGAATGTTGTTACTCTCTGGGATTCTGGAATGTTGCTATTCTTTGAAATTTCTGGATAGAATGTTGTTACTCTCTGGGATTCTGGAATGTTGCTATTCTTTGAAATTCTGAATGGAAAGTTGCTACTCTCTGGGATTCTAGAATGTTGCTATTCTTTGAAATTTCTGGATAGAATGTTGTTACTCTCTGGGATTCTAGAATGTTGCTATTCTTTGAAATTTCTGGATAGAATGTTGTTACTCTCTGGGATTCCGGAATGTTGCTATTCTTTGAAATTCTGAATGGAAAGTTGCTACTCTCTGGGATTCTAGAATGTTGCTATTCTTTGAAATTTCTGGATAGAATGTTGTTACTCTCTGGGATTCTAGAATGTTGCTATTCTTTGAAATTTCTGGATAGAATGTTGTTACTCTCTGGAATTCCGGAATGTTGCTATTCTTTGAAATTCTGAATGGAAAGTTGCTACTTTCTGGGATTCCGGAATGTTGCTATTCTTTGAAATTCTGAATGGAAAGTTGCTACTCTCTGGGATTCCGGAATGTTGCTATTCTTTGAAATTTCTGGATAGAATGTTGTTACTCTCTGGGATTCTGGAATGTTGCTATTCTTTGAAATTTCTGGATAGAATGTTGTTACTCTCTGGGATTCTAGAATGTTGCTATTCTTTGAAATTTCTGGATAGAATGTTGTTACTCTCTGGGATTCTAGAATGTTGCTATTCTTTGAAATTTCTGGATAGAATGTTGTTACTCTCTGGGATTCTGGAATGTTGCTATTCTTTGAAATTTCTGGATAGAATGTTGTTACTCTCTGGGATTCTAGAATGTTGCTATTCTTTGAAATTTCTGGATAGAATGTTGTTACTCTCTGGGATTCTAGAATGTTGCTATTCTTTGAAATTTCTGGATAGAATGTTGTTACTCTCTGGAATTCCGGAATGTTGCTATTCTTTGAAATTCTGAATGGAAAGTTGCTACTCTCTGGGATTCCGGAATGTTGCTATTCTTTGAAATTTCTGGATAGAATGTTGTTACTCTCTGGGATTCTAGAATGTTGCTATTCTTTGAAATTTCTGGATAGAATGTTGTTACTCTCTGGGATTCTAGAATGTTGCTATTCTTTGAAATTTCTGGATAGAATGTTGTTACTCTCTGGAATTCCGGAATGTTGCTATTCTTTGAAATTCTGAATGGAAAGTTGCTACTCTCTGGGATTCCGGAATGTTGCTATTCTTTGAAATTTCTGGATAGAATGTTGTTACTCTCTGGGATTCTGGAATGTTGCTATTCTTTGAAATTTCTGGATAGAATGTTGTTACTCTCTGGGATTCTAGAATGTTGCTATTCTTTGAAATTTCTGGATAGAATGTTGTTACTCTCTGGGATTCTAGAATGTTGCTATTCTTTGAAATTTCTGGATAGAATGTTGTTACTCTCTGGAATTCCGGAATGTTGCTATTCTTTGAAATTCTGAATGGAAAGTTGCTACTCTCTGGGATTCCGGAATGTTGCTATTCTTTGAAATTTCTGGATAGAATGTTGTTACTCTCTGGGATTCTGGAATGTTGCTATTCTTTGAAATTTCTGGATAGAATGTTGTTACTCTCTGGGATTCTAGAATGTTGCTATTCTTTGAAATTTCTGGATAGAATGTTGTTACTCTCTGGGATTCTAGAATGTTGCTATTCTTTGAAATTTCTGGATAGAATGTTGTTACTCTCTGGGATTCTAGAATGTTGCTATTCTTTGAAATTTCTGGATAGAATGTTGTTACTCTCTGGAATTCCGGAATGTTGCTATTCTTTGAAATTCTGAATGGAAAGTTGCTACTTTCTGGGATTCCGGAATGTTGCTATTCTTTGAAATTCTGAATGGAAAGTTGCTACTCTCTGGGATTCCGGAATGTTGCTATTCTTTGAAATTTCTGGATAGAATGTTGTTACTCTCTGGGATTCTGGAATGTTGCTATTCTTTGAAATTTCTGGATAGAATGTTGTTACTCTCTGGGATTCTAGAATGTTGCTATTCTTTGAAATTTCTGGATAGAATGTTGTTACTCTCTGGGATTCTAGAATGTTGCTATTCTTTGAAATTTCTGGATAGAATGTTGTTACTCTCTGGGATTCCGGAATGTTGCTATTCTTTGAAATTCTGAATGGAAAGTTGCTACTCTCTGGGATTCTAGAATGTTGCTATTCTTTGAAATTTCTGGATAGAATGTTGTTACTCTCTGGGATTCTAGAATGTTGCTATTCTTTGAAATTTCTGGATAGAATGTTGTTACTCTCTGGGATTCCGGAATGTTGCTATTCTTTGAAATTCTGAATGGAAAGTTGCTACTCTCTGGGATTCTAGAATGTTGCTATTCTTTGAAATTTCTGGATAGAATGTTGTTACTCTCTGGGATTCTAGAATGTTGCTATTCTTTGAAATTTCTGGATAGAATGTTGTTACTCTCTGGGATTCCGGAATGTTGCTATTCTTTGAAATTCTGAATGGAAAGTTGCTACTCTCTGGGATTCTAGAATGTTGCTATTCTTTGAAATTTCTGGATAGAATGTTGTTACTCTCTGGGATTCTAGAATGTTGCTATTCTTTGAAATTTCTGGATAGAATGTTGTTACTCTCTGGGATTCTAGAATGTTGCTATTCTTTGAAATTTCTGGATAGAATGTTGTTACTCTCTGGGATTCCGGAATGTTGCTATTCTTTGAAATTCTGAATGGAAAGTTGCTACTCTCTGGGATTCTAGAATGTTGCTATTCTTTGAAATTTCTGGATAGAATGTTGTTACTCTCTGGGATTCTAGAATGTTGCTATTCTTTGAAATTTCTGGATAGAATGTTGTTACTCTCTGGAATTCTAGAATGTTGCTATTCTTTGAAATTTCTGGATAGAATGTTGTTACTCTCTGGGATTCTGGAATGTTGCTATTCTTTGAAATTTCTGGATAGAATGTTGTTACTCTCTGGGATTCTAGAATGTTGCTATTCTTTGAAATTTCTGGATAGAATGTTGTTACTCTCTGGAATTCCGGAATGTTGCTATTCTTTGAAATTCTGAATGGAAAGTTGCTACTCTTGGGATTCTAGAATCTTGCTATTCTTTGAAATTTCTAGATGGAATGTTGCTACTCTTTGGGATTCTAGAATCTTGTTACTCTGGGATTCCGGAATCTTGCTATTCTTTGAAATTCTGAATGGAATGTTACTACTGTTTGGGATTCTAGAATCTTGTTACTCTCTGGGATTCCGGAATGTTGATTGTTCTTTGAGATTCTGAATGGAATTTTACTACTTTCTGGGATTCTGGAATCTTGTAATTCTTTGAAATTTCTGCATAGAATGTTGCTACTCTTTGTGATTCTAGAATCTTGTTACTCTCTGGGATTCCGGAATCTTGCTAGTCTTTGAAATTTCTGGATGGAATGTTGCTACTCTTTGGGATTCTAGAATGTTACACTCTGGGATTCCGGAATCTTGCTCTTCTTTGAAATTTCTAGATGGAATGTTGCTACTCTTTGGGATTCTAGAATGTTACTCTCTGGGATTCCGGAATCTTGCTATTCTTTGAAATTTCTGGATGGAATGTTGCTACTCTTGGGATTCTAGAATCTTGTTACTCTGGGATTCCGGAATCTTGCTATTCTTTGAAATTCTGAATGGAATGTTGCTACTGTTTGGGATTCTAGAATCTTGTTACTCTCTGGGATTCCGGAATGTTGCTATACTTTGAAATTTCTGGATAGAATGTTGTTACTCTTTGGGATTCTAGAATCTTGTTACTCTCTGGGATTCAGGAATCTTGCTATTCTTTGAAATTTCTGGATGGATTGTTGCTACTCTTTGGGATTCTAGAATATTGTTACTCTCTGGGATTCCGGAATCTTGCTATTCTTTGAAATTCTGAATGGAATGTTGCTACTGTTTGGGATTCTAGAATCTTGCTATTCTTTGAAATTTCTGCATAGAATGTTGCTACTCTTTGTGATTCTAGAATCTTGTTGCTCTCTGGGATTCCGGAATCTTGCTAGTCTTTGAAATTTCTGGATGGAATGTTGCTACTCTTTGGGATTCTAGAATATTGTTACTCTCTGGGATTCCGGAATCTTGCTATTCTTTGAAATTCTGAATGGAATGTTGCTACTGTTTGGGATTCTAGAATCTTGTTACTCTAGGATTCTGGAATCTTGCTTTCTTTGAAATTTCTGGATGGAATGTTGCTACTGTTTGGGATTCTAGAATCTTGTTACTCTCTAGGATTCTGGAATCTTGCTATTCTTTTAAATTTCTGGATGGAATGTTGCTACTCTTTGGGATTCTAGAATGTTGCTATTCTTTGAGATTCTAGAATGTTGCTATTCTTTGAGATTCTGAATGGAATGTTGCTACTCTCTGGGATTCCCGAATGTTGATGTTCTTTGAGATTCTGAATGGGATTTTGCTACTTTCTGGGATTCTGGAATCTTGATATTCTTTGAAATTTCTGGATAGAATGTTGCTACTCTTTGGGATTCTAGAATATTGTTACTCTCTGGGATTCCAGAATCTTGCTATTCTTTGAAATTTCTGGATGGAATGTTGCTACTCTTTGGGATTCTAGAATCTTATTACTCTCTGGGATTCCGGAATGTTGCTATTCTTTGAAATTTCTGGATGGAATGTTGCTACTCTTTGGGATTCTAGAATCTTGTTACTCTCTGGAATTCCGGAATGTTGCTATTCTTTGAAATTCAGAAAGGAATGTTGCTACTCTCTGGGATTTTAGAATCTTGTTACTCTCTTGGATTCTGGAATCTTGCTATTCTTTGAGATTCTGAATGAAATGTTGCTACTCTTAGGGATTCCGGTATCTTCTTATTCTCTGGGATTCTGGAATCTTGTTATTCTTTGAAATTCTGAATGGAATGTTGCTACTCTCTGGGATTCTAGAGTCTTGTTACTCTCTGGGATTCCAGAATCTTGCTATTCTTTGAGATTCTGGATGTAATGTTGCTACTCTCTAAGATTCTGGAATGTTGCTATTCTTTGAAATTTCTGGATAGAATATTGCTACTCTTTAGGAATCGAGAATCTTGTTACTCGCTAGGATTCTGGAATGTTGATTGTTCTTTGAGATTCTGAATGGAATGTTGCTACTCTTGGGATTCTAGAATCTTGTTACTCTCTGGGATTCCGGAATCTTGCTATTCTTTGAAATTTCTAGATGGAATGTTGCTACTCTTTGGGATTCTAGAATGTTACTCTCTGGGATTCCGGAATCTTGCTATTCTTTGAAATTTCTGGATGGAATGTTGCTACTCTTGGGATTCTAGAATCTTGTTACTCTGGGATTCCGGAATCTTGCTATTCTTTGAAATTCTGAATGGAATGTTGCTACTGTTTGGGATTCTAGAATCTTGTTACTCTCTGGGATTCCGGAATGTTGCTATTCTTTGAAATTTCTGGATGGAATGTTGCTACTCTTTGGGATTCTAGAATCTTGTTACTCTCTGGGATTCCGGAATGTTGATGTTCTTTGAGATTCTGAATGGAATTTTGCTACTTTCTAGGATTCTGGAATTTTGCTATTCTTTGAAATTTATGCATAGAACTCTTTGTGATTCTAGAATCTTGTTACTCTCTGGGATTCCGGAATCTTGCTATTCTTTGAAATTTCTGGATGGAATGTTGCTACTCTTTGGGATTCTAGAATGTTACTCTCTGGGATTCCGGAATCTTGCTATTCTTTGAGATTCTGGATGGAATGTTGCTACTCTCTGAGATTCCAGAATCTTGTTATTCTTTGAGATTCTGGATGGAATGTTGCTACTCTTTGAGTTTTGGCCAGGCACTAGGGACCTGGATTGGCCACTGTGAGAACGGGCTACTGGGCTTGATGGACTATTGGTCTGACCTAGTAAGGCTATTCTTATATTCTTTTACTAAAATCACTTTGCTTCCACTCTATTCTTTCAGACTATGATTGTCTTCAATTACACACAATCAAAAATGTTATAATATCATAGAAAAATCTCCGTTTCGTTGAATATTCCAAATGGTGGAACGTGATCTGTCTTAACTATAGACATGATTCCTACCTAACCAAAAGGCAACAATTTCAATTAAATATCCCCCAAAATGGTCATTTAAGAAATTTTAAACTCAACCTATTGATTTACATCTGAATGTAAACCCTGAACATGTCATTCCATAGAAACATAGAACATAGAAACATAGAAAGATGACGGCTGAAAAGGGCTATAGCCCATCAAATCTGCCCACTCTACTGTCCCACCCCATTAAGTCAGAGTGCTGCTTGACCCACGTAGAGATCCCACGTGGATGTCCCATTTATTCTTAAAGTCGAGCACGCTAGTGGCCTTGATCACCTGCACCGGTAGTTTGTTCCAGTGATCCACCACCCTTTCTGTAAAGAAATACTTCCTGGTGTCACCACCAAATCTCCCTCCTCTGAGTTTGAGCGGGTGCCCTCTTATGACTGAAGGTCCCTTAGGAAAGAATATGTCATTTTCCACCTCGACACGACCTCGTATGAGAGACCCTTGAATCCGGAGACCATCCTAGTGGCCATTCGCTGGACTGACTCAGCTCGAAGTATATCTTTACGGTAATGTGGCCTCCAGAATTGCACACAGTACTCCAGATGAGGTCTCACCATGGTTCTGTACAGTGGCATTATGACTTCAGACTGACGAAGCTTCTATTGATACATCCCATCATCCGCCTTGCCTTGGATGAGGCCTTCTCTACTTGTTTGGCAGCCTTCATGTCTGCACTGATGATTACTCCCAAGTCCCGTTCTTCTGAGATCGTAGCTAGTGTTTCTCCATTCAAGGTGTATGTTCTGCATGGATTTCTGCTGCTGAGATGCATCACCTTACACTTCTTTGCGTTGAAGCTCAGCTGCCATGTTGAGGACCAGTTTCCAACTTGATCAGATCCTGCACCATACCATCCATGAGATCGCTTTCACCTACTATATTACACAGTTTGGCGTCGTCGGTAAACAGCGCTACTTTTCCCTGAAGCCCTCGGGTCAAGTCCCTTATGAATATGTTAAAAAGGGATGGTCCCAGGACTGAGCCCTGCGGCACTCCGCTAGTCACCTCCGATGTCTTAGAGAGGGTGCCATTGACCACCACCCTCTGAAGTCTTCCACTCAGCCAATCATTGGCCCATGCCGTTAGTTTCTCACCTAACCCCATCGATTTCATCTTGTTTAATAGTCTACGATGTGGGACACTTCTATCTTTTCAGATATTATATAATGGATCCATGCTTTCATGTTCTTAATTCCTTTATTCCATTGTTTCTTATCGATATATAAAAATGTTTCAATAAAAACATCTTGACTTAAAAAAACACAATGGAGACTCCTGTAGTTCTCTCTCATTTGTGGTAGTCAGTGGATGAATCATGATTGGGTGTTAAGGTACTTTAGGGGCTACACCCTGGAAGCCTCTTGTTTTCTTTTTTAAGTCGAGGTGTTTTTATTTCTTTAATTCGTCACTTGTGATCCTGAAAGTGAAGCACTGTTCATTAAGATACAGTAGGTATTTCCTTTCCCCTGGAGAGTTCACAAACTCAATTTGAGCCGAGACAGTGGAGGGCTAAGTGATTTGCCCAGGATCAGACGGAGCTGCACTGCGGTTTAAACCTTGGCTCTTCTGGTTCTCAGGACAGTGCTCCAACCATTAGGCTACTACTACTACTAATTTTTATAGTGCCATTAGAAATATGCAGCGCTGTACATCAAAACATAGAAGAGATAGTCCCTGCTCAGAAGAGCTTACAGTCTAGAGAAGACGGTGCATCAGTACACTATGCTCAGGTGGGGGAATTACAGAGGGAATAATAAGACAGACACTGGTACTTAGAAGGTGGGTTGGAGTTTGGATTTGAAGAGGCTACTCCTCTCCTTTTTAATTGCAGTTTCTTCTTTTTATTATTATCCAAGAAAGCCTCTGCTACAATACAGGAGTTTCTTCAGGGAGTCACTGAGTGTGTGCATGGATAGAGAGTTTGAGTTGGAGGGGAGAGCAGTGAATAAAAAAGGGAGGTGATCTCTCCCAGAGCCTAAGTATTGAGGCTGACAACATGAGGTGTGAGAATCTGAGGGGGGTTGCTAACCAGGGCTGTGGAGTCGGAGTCGGAGGAAATTTCGGGTACCTGGAGTCAGAGTCAGAAGTACAAAAAACTGAGGAGTCGGAACATTTATCTACCGACTCCATTTTTGAACTTGGCATACCAATCACGAGCGATTCTTTCAGCTATAGCACCCACTATATACACAGCACAAATGTTGCGAGCAGCTTCTGAGGCCTTAGAACCTTGATTAAAAGCAAAAAGAAGGTGGTGTCAAATGCTCATTTCTTTCAACTTGACATTCCATTTTAACGATCTGAAAATTAACCAGTGCTGTGGAGTTGGAGTCGGAGGAAATTTCGGGTACCTGGAGTCGGAGTCTGAAGTACAAAAAACTGAGGAGTCAGAGTCGGAACATTTATCTACCGACTCCACAGCTCTGTTGCTAACAGAGCAAACAGGGAAGATAGCATGGTCTCAGGTAGAGAACGACATGGTGGTTGTTACCTGCGGCTAGCTGCGGGTTACCTGCCAAAACGGTGACCAGAAAAAAAAGGTCACCGCGAGATCGGGGACAAGGCCATTAACTGTCCTTTGGAGCAGTGAATGGTTAGCACGCGTGGTGAACGAGCGTTCGATCTGGCAGCTCCCTCTCTCCCGCCAGCCATGCATCTCCCTCCCCCGTTTTCCCTTACCTTTTCTTGTTGAAACTGGCGATTTCTATAAGGCTATGAGCTGTGTTACAGCCGGAGCTTTGAAGTTGCGTCGCGTTGCCTGCTGGAAAAATCTCCTCTGACGCAACTTCCTGTTTCCAGTTGCATCGGAGGAGACTTTTCTAGCAGGCAACCTGATGCGACTTCAAGGCTTTGGCTGTAATACAGCGCATAGCCTTATACAAATCGCCACAAGAGAAGGTAAGAGGGAGGGAGAGAAATGCACAGCTGGCTGGAGGGAGCTGCTGAACCGCGTGAAGGGTGCTGGGGGTGGGGGGATGGAGAGGAGAAGAGAAGACGGGGACGGGGCGGTGAAAGGGACAGCGGGGACGGGGTGGTAAAGAGGATGGTGGTCTGGGGATGGGGCAGTGACGGCGACAGAATTTTTCCCCGTGTCATTCTCTAGTCTCAGGCTGAGGAGCGAGGGTGGTACCCTGCAGGGACAGAAGCATTTGTGTGATGAGATTGGGAACACAGGGAATTATTGAATTGATTGGAGAACTGATTTGAGAGACTTTTGTAACTAGTTTAGCAGTTGGAACTCCAGCCAAGATTTCAAGTGAAGTTCATGAGTCTCAGCTTGATTGTGAAGTGATTGAGCCCCCAGGGAAAACAATCGTTCAGCCTACTGGAGTAAGTCTGGCCCTCAGATTTTCTTTTATGCCCTGATGCCTGAGCCAAAGAGCTAGCTGGTGACTGAGACCAGGTTTATGTATACTACTAATCAGTGCAGAGAACACGCATGTACTTTCTCTGTCCCTAGTGGGCTCAATCTAAGTTTTTGTACCTTTTTATAAAAGCACACGAATGTTATGGACAGGGTACAGGAGATTCAGTGTGGGGGGGGGGAGTGGTGTGGCATCTTCGGGGCTCATCAGAGTCCAGGGCCTCAGAGTGCCTTTCTACTCTCCTTCCACTGCACGCTCTTGGTGGTGTGTGCGGGGGGGTGGGGGGAGTTTGGTTGATATTCCTCTTGTTTTGTCCTTGTATGTTATACTATTTATATGATGCATATTTGTTTGGTACTCTGCACCTTTGGGGTGCCTTGCTACTATTTTCCTGTTGTTTGCATCAATAAAAATTGTTTGAACCTAAAAGCACATGAATACTAGATTTTAGTTTAAATTGCCTGATAAAGTTGACTGGTCACTGGGTTTCTTTGCAGCTGATTATGGAATGAATACTAGGTTCATTAGGACATCAAGGAGGGAGGGGCTAGTGGCAGGTTTTAAAGTGGTGAAGGGACATTTGTTAATGATCAATTATGATTTCTTTTCCCTAGCATTGGAGAAAACATTAAATTGCTTGTGGATCGGCCAGACGGTACCTACTGTTTTCGTTTACATAATGAGAGGGTGTACTACGTCAGGTGAGAACTTTCCAGGAGACATACCAGTTCATGCTGTCTCTCTCTCTCTCTCTCTCTCTCTCTCTCTGTCGCCATGGACCAGTTGCAGAACTTATTCAAACTTTGTTTTGTGCTGTAGTGTCAGTACCTGCTGAAGGAGACAGTCACCTCATGCTTTATGTAGGATTTTGCTCATTCTTTTCCAGTAGTAATTTAAGGTGCTTTACATTCAGCAGCTGCTTGTGAGTGGTTAATTCTCTGCCTTTGAGGAATGAATCTCTGAATTGCTGCTTTTCAGTGAGAAGATTTTAAAGTTGGCAACAAGCATTGCCCGAGAGAAGTTGGTATCACTAGGGACCTGCTTTGGGAAGTTCACAAAAAGCCAGAAGTTCCGTCTGCATATTACAGCTCTGGACTACCTCGCTCCATATGCCAAGGTCAGTGCCCTCTAGTTCCTGGGGACCCTTGCTAGTAGGGAGGCAGGGACTGCTCAGTGCCTGGGGTTTTAAGCCAAACTTCATTCATTGCTATAGTGCTAATTATCTGCTTTTTCTGTGTGCTTCAGTACAAAATCTGGGTAAAACCAGGAGCAGAACAGTCCTTCCTGTATGGAAACCATGTGCTGAAATCTGGGTTGGGCCGGATCACAGAGAACACAAACCAGTACCAAGGAGTGGTGGTGTACTCCATGTCTGACATCCCCTTGGTACGTATGGGTTGGGGAATAAGTTGTAGCTGAAATCTCCAGCCTGGTGGGTGGGTTGTGGCATCAAGCAAGGTGTGTGGGGTTGAATACAGTAATCCCCAGGAAAGTAGTAGAGACTTTTTTATTAAAAATAGATACATAAAATGCTGAAGCTGCTTAAAAAAGATGAGAAGGGCTACCTTATATACGATGACTTTGAATTGTACCACTTCGCTGATTGTCCAGCACCTCTTGTTGTAAACGCCTCAAACTTTCATGGCTTTGGCGGTATATAAAAATAAAATGATTATTATTATCTGGAGTAGCTTAATGGCTAGACCTCACCCGCAGGACTGCCTTGGAGGTTATATCTTGGAAGGAATAGGGGTAGTCCAAGGAAAGGCAACCAAATGAGGTGAGAGTTAACTTTGAGATAAGACTGAAGAACCTGGGCACGCTAGAAGAAATGGGCGAATAGAATAGAAAGACTGAAATGTGGGAAAGGTATGTTAAATGGAAAGAACTAGAAATCATGAGGGAGAGAATTATTTAAGCAAATGGCGGTAGCTGCCTGGAATACCAAAGTGGGGGGGATAAACACACGTGAAAGCTGAGGATAACCTTAAACATCAGTGGACTTCCAGAAGGCTGGGTCAGTCTGATAGAATAGAGCGACTAGATTGCTTTTCAGCACAGCATCACTAACCTCGACAGCTGTGAGGATTATTGCAAAACTTTGCTACTAACCCTGAGCAGGAGGCCTGAGGGTTGGTTGACACATTGGCCTAGTAAAAAGAAAAGTTCTCTACAATTGGGGGTAGTAGAGGCCATCAATGTGGCTTACATAACAACATAGTAGATGATGGCAGATAAAGACATGTACCGCTCATCCAGTCTGCCCAAAAAGACGGGAAAGGTTGATAAGTTCTCATGATGGCAGGGTGGAGTAAGTGTACAGATTTGTTAATGTCAGTCTGCCGAGAGACCATTTGGGGTTTATCTTCCCTCATTTAATTGTGCCTCACAAAAACAGAAAAGGTTTTTGTTCGGTGATTAACAGACCCCTCCCTCTTGCATGAGAACTGCTGCACCCTGCTTCTGATAGGGGAGATCATGGGAAGGGAACAAATGATAGACATAACCTTTTATTATACCCCCCAGGGCTTTGGAGTGGCTGCAAAGTCCACACAGGAGTGTCGGAAGTTGGATCCCATGGCGATTGTGGTCTTTCACCAGGCTGACATCGGTGAATACGTGCGACACGAGGAAACACTCACGTAGATATAGTCCAACTGCATCCCTCTCTCTATAAGGGAGTAGAAACTGTGGCTGAAGCAGTGTCTGAAACTCTCTTGTTAAAGATATTTGGACAGTTGCTTTTGACTTCCTTTTAAGCAGGTGCAGGACTGAGTCCTCTTTAAAGAGCCAAAGCAGCACAGGAGTAATTCATTTCCAGGAACCAGGTCAACAGTTGAAGAATTTACCAGCTTTTCCTAAGTGTTTCAATAACAGAGGTGCCAAGTTGGAAACATTTTGGCCAGTTCTGGTTTTGAACTTACATCCCAAAGCAGTGTGGGAGTTATAGTTCCTGATCCTGCCCATTAAACTCCATGCTGCCGTCCCATAATGCATCACAATGAGGTGATCAGAAATCCAGCCTGAAATGGGGAACTTAACATCTCTGCAATAAACTCACTCAATTAAGCAATTTTAAGTAAATACATTTCTTTTATTTTTGGAGTGCGTCTCTTGGGTCCTTTTATTTAAATACATTTTTTTTATTTGAAATGTTATAAACGGAGAATGAAGGTTGGGAAGCTGTAGGGACAGTGGTTTGGAGGAGAAATTAGTCCAGCATGCATCTTTCAAGTCTGTCCCAAGCGTGAGAGGTGTTTTGGAATTTAGGGTCTTTTCGTGAGCCTCCTCAGGGAGCTGTTAGCATCTGGGCTTCAGTGTGTCTGTGGTGGTCTGAATGTGAAACAGACGTTTTAAGAAATACAACTGAAGGACCCCAGAAAGGACAATGACCACACTCTGCACCACTGACCACCAGTTGACGTAATTGTAGTTAGACAGAAGGGTGAAATAATCGGCCCCCTTTCGCATCCGAGCAAAATTATAGAACCTCCACATGTGGAAGACTTGGATCTGGACCTTCCGTGCACTTTCCTAGAACAAAAGCAATTGCATCAGACAGACGACTCTCTTTTACCTCTTTCTCTGGGAACTAAAACATGGCTTTTGAGTACTGGCCCAATACAAGTGTATTTTTTCAGAAAAAGACCTTAGAATAGCATATTATAACAATTCATAGGCCTCAACGGTGTAACTGTGTGAAAATCAAGTTTCAATACACACAGTATATTGTACATCAAGAATCATCAATTTTTTTTAATCAAAGTGCAATCTTTATAAATATATTTAATAGCTACAAGTACTCATCTTAATGTGCAAGAAAACGCAACTTGGGGGTATATACTCCGACAGGTGGCTGTATCAAGGATTCCCCCTTTAAGTTGGCCGGAGCAACGCGGGAGACATCGCTCGGGCTGACTTAAAGGGGGAATCCTTGATACAGCCATCTGGCGAAACATAGCTCTATGTCGGAGTATATACCCCCAAGTCGCGTTTTCTTGCACATTAAGATGAGTATTTCTATTTACTAAAATTATTTATAAAGATTGCACTTTAAGCACTTTGATAAAAAAAATTGATGATTCTGTGTGTATTGAAACTTGATTTTCACAGTTACACCACTGAGGTCTATGAATTGTTATAATATGCTATTCTAAGATCTTTTTTGAAAAAATATGGTTGCTTATTGACCTTAGTAAAGATTTCATTAGCCTATTTATTGCTGTATATACCAATACAAGTATGTCATAGTAAAGGTTATTCCTGATGGATTCTATATGGTTTGTTAGTGGAGGGGGGGGGTTTAAATTTGTGTAGAGCCCTATCATAGAGCCTGAAGCTTGCTACAGGCCTGAAATCCCTTGCTGAGGCTCCATCCACCACCACCCCCTTCGCAACGCATAACTTCTGATGGTCTCCCAGGCCTGATTCTGCCCACAATACCTCCACTTTTCTATCTTTTTCCAAAGTTCACACTCCACCTCATTCTTTTTCTTCACCCCAGCTTTCATTGTTCTATCCTCCTCCCCCCCCCCAACGTACACCCTCAAACTCAGTCCTCACACAGTGATGGTACACACTTGTTTGATTCCCCCCACTTGCAATTTTGCCTACAATAGCAATGAGCACAGTACGGGAGAGGTACTGCATACCAGGTTGTGCCTAGGCCTCACTGTTCGTTTGGACCTTCCAGACTCTGTACAGCCTTTTGGTTCAAATGACTAATCGGGCTTAAACTCATAAAGGAGGATTGGGCTTTCTGTAAGCCCTGAAGAGGGAGAGGGTTCAATGAGACATTTTGCTGGTGCAACTTCTGTATTAAAACAGTTGCACAAAATACACACAGGTAAAGGGGCAAGTGATGGTACAGAGGCCAGCTGGGCTACCTAAAATAAAGGTTCAATTTCCAATACCTTACTCCTCTCATTGTGGCAGCTAGTTAGCATCAGCCTTACATTACTGTCTGCTAGCTGTCGACATGCTATTGACCTATCCAGTGTCAGCAAACAACTCTGGGATATTATATTGAACAATCTGACTCTGGAATGTTAGTGCAGATAGAGAAAAGGCTCCTGGCCATTCAGTTTCAGAAAAGACATTAGAATACCACTAAATGACTTCTAAAATACAAGTACTTGAGATTAACAGAGAGCCTTTTACACAGCACTGAGAACATCCACCAAAGCCCTGGACTTTCAACACATGTACTTAAGGAAATCTTGTCAATTGAGAGTCATTGCTTCAAACAGTTTTCAAAGATACTGGGAAATATGTTAAAAGAAGTACTTAACAACAATAGATACTATTTTTTAATTTTTTTTAGAACAAGACTCAAACTTATTCATTGACTAAAACCCTCCCCCTCTCTCTAGACTTTCTTAATTATCTCTGTCTGCCTCTTCACACATGTACACCCACTATATAGGACCAGGGACAGCACCTGCTCTGGGAAAGCCACATGTTTTCCTATACTCACGCAGCTCTAAATCTAACTGTATACTCTATATTTGTAATATTAAGCCTATTCCTATAAAAGATACCTTTTATGCAAGCACTCTGGCTATCATCATCATTAATTCTACTTCCCGCTGCTCCTTTGAGGCCTGAACCCAGGACCTCTCAGTACACACACAAAAGACTAGCCATTTGGGAGCTCATCTTACATTTGGGGGATCGTTGACCTCTACATCTGACATTTGGGTCTTGTTCATGTCTGAGTAAGTAGAATGTTTCACCCTGAAGAAAGTCACAGTCTGGTGGCTGAAATGTTGGTTCCACTTATTCAGATCCTGCTTGCTGCAGAAGTCTAAGTGACCTCCTCCCTCTTCTCTACATAGGGCTGGCTGGGATGCTGTCGAAACAGCATATACTTCAGGAGAGAGGAGGAGGAGTTTAAACAGGTGTTGACCTGGTGTAGATGCATTTGTACCAGCTTCTGCCATGAAGCCTATCGCTGGCCCTTGCTTAAGGATTGGCACTACCACAAGGAAAGGTTTAAAAGAAGGTGAAAGGGAGGCTCATGGCTCTGCTAAGCGTAGATGCCACTTTGTGCTCCTTTGGGACTATTATTTGCAATCTTTACATTGTAAGGGGTGTAGCCTTATTTTAAATACCCTCACCTGATTGCTGGTGAGTCAACTGGACATCTCATTGGATTTGGTCTTTGGTATCCCTCGATTTGGGGCTCCTGGGGGGGGGTTATATTTTCAGTGGAGAGGTTGTGGATAGTTGAGGACCCTGGGGTTATAAGAGTTCATGCCCTGGGATATGATTTCCCTTGGGGGAGTTTTTTTTAGGAAGTATGATATTCTACACTTAGTTTGTGGGTATGTTTGGAGTTGGGGAGGAGAAGGGGACATTGATATCTGCTGTGGTTCATTTGTTTTTGGTGGAGTTCTATTTTGTTTCTATATCTTGTACCTCTGCTATGTGAAAATTGTAATAAAAATTAACATAAAAAAAGGTGGAAAAGCCCAGCTTGACTAAAGGAAAATGCCTGGAGCTGCAGCTGTAAGGGGGAGGGATGCTTCTGCTGGAGATAGAATCTGAAGGAGAGCAGGAAACCAGTGACCCCTACCTCTACAAGTGCTGGGCAGGAACTGGTCATACAGCTCCCAGCAGAGGAAAGCAGTCCTGATATTGCAGGGGCCCTCGGCATGTGCCTGGTGCCTTTTCTTCACAGATGTACTTATTAGGGAATGGTAAACAGTCCATTAACCTTGGTCAGGATGAATTTGCCTAAAAGTTTCTCAGCCCAGCCACCGTTTCAGCACTTCTTTTCATAATGCAGATCTACCAGTGCACCCTACATGGTGGCCTTTGGGTCTGTAATGCATGTTTTTACAGCTGGTTCTGGAGCACCTAGGCAAGCTGCTTTTCAGGATACCTGCAAATAAATGTAAATCAGGGTAGCCCCCCACCTTTCTCTTTAGTTTCTGTGCTGATTTGCACAACAAAGATTGGTTTTACCTCAATTGTTGCCAGAGTGTCGTTAAGCTTCTGCCTCTCTTGCCCTTCATGTTCCACTCCAAAGCCATCATAATAAACGCCAAAACTGAGATAGATCTGCACAGAGCCGAAGTGATTCTTCCAGTTGTTCAGGCAAAGTTGGTAAAAGCCTGCAAGGACACAGAGGTCAAGTAGAGCAGGCAGATCCCTGCAACAAATGACAGCTTCAGTTGAAAGACTAGGTGCTGGCTGTGACTTTACTCAGAAATTGAAACGGCAGCTGAAGAGACCTGGTAAGGTCCAGCTGCAGGAAGGATTGGGATATGCAGAGAGAGACGTCGCAGCTAAATGACCAGGCAGGAAAATCCTAGCTAGCCATGTAAGTACGAGTTTTCAGACACCAAGATTCATCTGCTTTGTGGAATTAGTACAGGAAGTCTACCAAAGACAGGAGAATCTAGGGCTCTTACTGGATGTGTAAACCATATTGTAACCTATTCATAATCTAATCGGGGACAGAGTCTATGTCTGGAAGCTTTACAAAAGTTAGTTTGAGCACTGGCACATTTCCAGCTACAGCTGAGTGCAAGTGGCAAGGATAGAGGAGACTTCAGTGCATAGTGGGATGATAAAGGCCAAATGGCCCGTCCAGTCTGCACATTTGCAGACTAGATGAGGTCGCTACACTGACACTTAGAGGTTTCTGAGTCACTGATAAAACCTGTTTCCTTGGTTTCAAAGTTGATCTGTCCTCGGATGTCCTGAGAAGTCTGGATGAGAAAACCCTGGGGATCGTGAGCTGTGGCAGTAATGTGTCTGTCCTGTGCAATTCCAGATGCCCATTGAACCTGTTAAGAGATGTTTCATCTTAGTGAATTTATGCGACAAGAGAAATTCTTTCATTCACTGCTCTCTGATGAGCAGTTATGCATTTCTGGACCCACAAAAAGGAGAAATTAGGTTTTTACCTGCTAATTTTCTTTCTGTTGACCGGTATAGTTCCTTTACGGATGGGTATTATACCTCACTGCTACCAGCAGGTGGAGACTGAGATCAAACTTGTATATTAGTACAGCTTCCCTTCTACTAATCCAGTCTGCCGAATAGCCAAGCAGAACCTAGGAAAATTCTTAACAGAAAACATTAACATACACTCCGAACAGGAGTGGAAAAACAACAAATATCTGCAAACTACTGTTGGAACATGTGTAGAACTTTATCCTGGAAAATGAAACATCCCCACAGCTCACCAGCTAAGCTAGCTGTGCCATCACTGCTGCTCTTAATTCTCCCTGGCCCTAGAAAAATACTAGAACCCACAGAAAAATTCAAACTCTGCACACGAGCAAAAACCCGCAATCACCGCACAAAGACAGATAGGATGGGGAACTGTACCGGTCTACAGGCTAACAGAAAATTAGCAGGTAAGAACCTAATTTCTCCTTCTGTATCGCCTGGTAGACCGGTATAGTTCCTTTACGGACGGGACATACCAAAACAGTACCCATCAAGGGTGGAACCCCTGAAGGGTCGACACCAGAACATGTTCATCGAATACCACATCCTGACGCGCTTGAACATCCACACGGTAGTGTCTGACAAAGGAAGACAGAGAAGACAAGACTGCAGCCTTGCAAATATCCACTGGAGGCACTAGAAAAGATTCAGCCCAAGAAGCTGCCTGACCCCTAGTGGAATGAGCCTTGAGAAATTCTGGAACAGGCTTCTTCAGAAGATAAGCGAAAGCAATAATCTCCTTGATCCAGCGCACAATAGTAGCCTTAGAAGTGCCTTCCCCCTTATGAGAACCTGCTAGAAGGACAAAGAGATGATCTGATGTCCTGATCTCCTGGGTCCTCTGCACATAAGAGCGAAGGACTCTACTGACATCCAACTTGTGCAGTTGTCTCTGCTCGGAAGAGCCCTCCTGGCTATTACATTACATTACATTACATTACATTAGGGATTTCTATTCCGCCTGTGCCTTGCGGTTCTAGGCGGATTACAATGAAGATGATATCTGGACATTTCCAGTAGAATTACATTACAGGAGAAGAGTAGATTACAAGTAACAGTGAAGAGTTACAATACATTCAATATCGCAGCAGATGTAACATAGCCACGGATTACAATAAAGAAAATATCTGGGCGTTTCCAGTAGAATTACATTATAGGAAGAGATAATTACAGTTTATATTGAAGAATTATAGTACATTCAATATCGCAGGAGATGTTAATAGCAACTGAGTCAATTTACTACTGGTGGAGTAGTAGTAGGAGGACGACTGCCTTATTGACATGAAAAAGAAACTATCTTTGGCAGAAAGGAAGTAACAGGCCTCAAGACCACCCGCTCCCTAGAAAACTCCAAGAAGGGAGCTCTACAAGAGAAAGCTTGCAGCTCAGAAACACGTCTAACTGAAGTAATGGCCACCAAGAAGACCGCCTTAAGAGTAAGGTCCTTCAAAGAGCAGTCGCCCAATGGTTCAAAAGGAGGATGCACTAGAACTGATAGAACCAGAATGAGATCCCAAGAAGGAACAGAGGGCCACACGGGAGGCCTGAGCAACTTGACCGCCCGCACGAAGCAAATCACATCAAGAATGGCAGTCAAAACACTGATCTTTCACTAACCCCTGAAAGACTGACAGGGCCGCAAGCTGAACCCGAAGAGAAGACCAAGCCAGTCCCCTATCCAGGCCATCCTGCAAAAACTCTAAGATGTTAGGCAGAGAAGCGCGAAAAGAGACCACTCCACAAGCATCACACCACTCCTCAAATAGAAGCCAAACCCTCACATAAGCCCGAGAAGTGGAAAGCCTCCGGGACCCCAAGAGAGTTGAGATCACTTTAACTGAATACCCCTTCTTACCTAGGCAACCCCTTTCAAGAGCCAAGCCGTAAGACAAAAGGGACCTGGATCGAACATTGGAATGGGACCCTGAGTTAGAAGGTCATCCAAGAGAGGAAGAGGATCTGCCACCAGATGCCTCACCAGATCCGGGTACCACAGTCATTGAGGCCAATCTGGAGCCACCAGAACCATGAGGCCCGGATGGCAAATTATGCGGAGAACTCTGCCCACTAATGGCCACGGAGGGAACACATACAACAGCCCCTCTGTTGGCCATGGTTGAACCAGAGCATCCAGGCCCTCGGCCTAACCGTTCCTGCAACAACTGAAGAAGCGGGGTATTTTGGCGTTGACACTTGTGACCATGATGTCCATGTAGGGCTGATCCCAAGACTGCATTATTAACTGAAAGGCCACTTGACTTAGACACCACTCTCTGGGATCTAGTACGTGATGACTTAGGAAGTCCGCTTGAACATTATCCACTCCGGCTCTGTGGGATGCTGATATTTCTTGAAGGTGCAACTCCGCCCAGACCATGAGCAGAGTCGCCTCCTGTGCCACCAAAGTGCTCCTGGTGTCTTCCTGATGATTGACATAGGCCACCGCTGTGTGGCATTGTCTGACAACCCTGACTGACTTACCCATCAGAAAAGACAAAGGCTAGCAACGCCAGATGGATGGCTCTGGTCTCCAAGACATTGATGGACCAAGAAGCCTCCTCCGTGGACCAGGTGCCCTGAGCTGAGTGACCTAGACACTGAGCTCCCCAACCAATAAAACTGGCATCCGTAAGCAGCACCGTCCACTGTGGCTGGTCCAGACTCGCCTCTTGTACAAGATGGGACTGGAGCCACCAACGAAGACTGCCCCGAGCTAAGCCCAGTAGCGGAAAAGGGTGATCCAGACTGCCTCTGAGGCGACCACCTCCAAAGAAGAGCATACTGAAGAGGATGCATGTGGGCCCGCAACCACCTCACTACATCGAGGGAGGCCGCCATCGACCCCAAGACTTGGAGGAAATCCTGCGCCCGAGGACACCAGGACACCATAAACAGGCGAATCTGAGATTGCAATTTGTTTACCCGGGCCTCCAGAAGGAAGACCTTCCCCAAGGAGGTGTTAAACAGGACCCCTAGATATTCCAGGCACTGAGATGGAGATGGAGACAACTGGCTCTCGGCAAGGTTGACTACCAATCCCAGCGACTGCAGAAACTCCACCACCCGAGCCATGACCCTAGTGCTCTCCTGGAATGACTTGGCTCAAATCAACCAGTCATCCAGGTAGGGATGAACAAGAATGTCCTCTTTTCACAATGCCGCCACAACAACCACCATCACCTTGGTGAATGTCCGTGGAGCCGTGGCCAGACCAAAGTGAAGTGCACAAAACTGATAGTGTCCCAAGATCGCAAAGCGCAGGAAGCGATGATGGGAGACCCAAATAGGAATGTGTAAGTAGGCCTTGGTCAGATCTAGAGAGGTCTGAAACTCCCCCGGCTGAACCACCAGAATCACCGACTGCAGAGTTTCCATGCAGAAGGAAGGCACGTGAAGAGCCCTATTGACACCCATTCCTGCGGGGGAACTGGAACCACTGCACAGAGATCCAACAGTCTTTGAAGGGTTTGAAGAAAGGTCTGCTGCTTCCACGCCACCTGCGAGGGAGAAGCGAGAACATGGTCTGTCAAGGACCGGGCGAACTCCAGACCCCACTGATTGAATGTGATGTCTGCCCACTTTGGATAAAATTCTCTCAGCCGAGTGCCTACTGGAACTAAGACGGGCGCCGGCAAGGAGTCATTGGGCAGGAAGGGCGGCAGGGGACCCAGTGGGGGCGCTACCTGCACCCTGACGGGCCCCATGAAAGGACTGCATGTGCTGGAAGAATCTGCCTCTAGAGAGCCCCAAAGATGGAAAAGAGGCAGCCCCTCTAACAAAGCGGAAGTGGTGGAAATCACGCCCAAGAGCAGTGCCACCTCAAGCCAGCAGCCTAGGCCTATCCTCAGGCAATCGAGGCACTTGGGAATCAGAATCTGAACCAACCTGTCCAGGTCCTCACCAAACAAAAAGAGCCTTTAAAAAGAACTTTGTCAACTTAGCTTGGGCGCTGAATCCACCAAGTGCAAAGCCACAAGGTACAGCATGCTACCACTCCGAAGGCCAAAGACTTGACAGAAGCTCGCAAGAGGTCATATATGGCATCCGAGAGTTAAGAAGCACCCAATTCAGTTTTTGGCAACTTCTTGCTTTAGCAAGTTCCAATTCTCAGATTTACTGTCAAGTACATGCTGGGCCCAATGAAAACATACCCGAGCCACTAGCCCGCCACACATCGCCACCTGGACCGACAGAACTGT
Source organism: Geotrypetes seraphini (assembly GCF_902459505.1). Lineage (NCBI taxonomy): Eukaryota > Metazoa > Chordata > Amphibia > Gymnophiona > Dermophiidae > Geotrypetes > Geotrypetes seraphini. The sequence goes on along the minus strand of NC_047087.1, from coordinate 5,710,605 downwards.
CGCATCAAAACTTTGTTTAAGGAGGGACTCTAACTTACGCTCCTCCGGGTCCTTCAAGGCCGCACCACCCTCAACAGGCACGGTATGCCGCTTAGAAATGACCGAGACCACCGCGTCCACTACAGGTGACTTCAAAGTGTCCCTATCCCCTTCGGGAATGGGATACAGGTGGGCCATGGAGCACGCAAAACGAAAAGGGGCTTCCAGCACCTGCCACTGTGCGAGCATAATATCCCAAATATCTTGATGCATAGGAAAAAAGAGGAAAGCAGAGCGGATCCCCTTAAACAAGGGGTCTACTGTATGCAGGGGCTCCAACATGGTGTCCTCAAAGTGCAAAACCGAGGAGTCCTGCAGAATTAACTCATGAAGCTCTTCCCACTGGATCCTGGAATTCTCCCCAAAGGTCCAGGTCCTCATCAATAACATCTTGTTCCTCTAGGTAAAAATCCTCATCCCAAGAGACCCTTGGGTGTTTAGATGAGAGAGGAGTAGAGGGGGGCAAATCCACTGCTGTGTGGGGCCACGCCAGGGATGAATTCGAGGGACACCCCCCCTGAGACCCCCGGAGTGGACACAGAACCTCCTGCCGCCAGCCCATAAGATTTACAAAGTGTTAACAAAAAATCAGGGGGAAAGACCCCCGGCGACCCCGAGGGACTCCCTGCCCGAGCAGGGGACCCTGCCATACCTTGTCCCTGTATTTCCAGAACAGGGGGAAGGTCACCTGAGGTAACTGAAATAAAGGAGGAGGTTTCCGCTGAAATTGGACCTGAAACTGCCGAAATCGGAGCACATGCCTTCCCCGTCTGAAAAGCCTGGGACTTTCATGAGGCTGAGGAACCGACCAACGTGAAAAGGGAATCGCCAGCCATTCTGGCAACAAGAGAATCCTTTTCTCCCTGACTGTTGGCAGCTGGGGAACCCTCCGCGTGGGCATCAGGGGAAGCCCAAACTTCCCCGTGATCTGAAGCCGATGCGCTAGGTACATGCGGCGGGGTGCCCTGGCCACTGGCATCCGCTGCCAATGAGGCTTCCCCACTGCTCCAGCCAGCACAAACCTTGCATAGGCCAGCCGCAAGTACCTCGCATCTGGACCACAATGTGCACTTTTTCCTTTTACAAGTGCTCATTGTGCTGAAAACCGCCCTAGCTGCAAGAAAAGTGTCAGTTAGTTGCGAAAATACAGTAAAAAGGCAGTTATAAAGGGAATTTAGCCCTTTAATAATAATAATAATTTTTATTCTTATATACCGCCAAAGCCATAGAAGTTCGAGGCGGTTTACAGCAAGAAGCGCTGGACAATCAGCGAAGAGGTTACAGTCAAAGTCAGCAATACAATCTTACATAATGAAGGAATATGAGAGCTGTGTAGTTCATTAGGGATACTGGTTGAATAAGCAGAGCAGAGAAGATTCTTAGTTAACAAATCGATTGAACAAGCTCGTTTTGACCTGTTTTCTAAAATTGAAGTAGGATGATGAGATCGCGAAAACGTTCCATTTGTCTGCCTGGAAGGCAAGAGTTCTGTCCAAGAATCTTTTGTGGTGGCAGGCTTTAGGTTTTTTTTTACAGAACAGACTCCACAGCTCTGACCAACCAGGCTGCCGGCTGAGGCACCTCTGCAAAAATATGGGGAGGTGGGGGGAGGGACCCAGCACAAGACCCGCTGGGTTTAACACCCCTGAGGTCGGACGGATCCCCAAACAGGACCCGCCCAAGTTCTATCCGGCACAAAAGGGGAACTAGGAATCCAAAAACAAAGTTCCAACAGAGGAGTCGAAATTAGCCTCACCACCTGCTACCGGAGACTGAGGAAGACTGGATTAGTAGAGGGGAAGCTATACTGATATACAAGTTTGATCTCAGTCTCCACCTGCTGGTAGCAGTGAGGTATAATACCCATCCGTAAAGGAACTATACCGTTCTATCAGGCGATACAGAAATAGCTGCTTTCTTTCACCTTGAACCCTAGGCATGAGAGAAACATCAGATTCCTCTGTAATAAGGTCTTAGCAATGATTGCTAGGGCTACTCCAGTATGTCATCACTGGTAGTCAGCAGGTGCTTCCCTCTCCGACCTAGCAGTGACACTCGCCTTCCCTCTGATGCACTATCCCCTCTATGACAGTGGTCTCAAACCCGTGGCCCCAAAAGCAAAGATGTGGCCCACCAGGTACTATTTTGAGGCCCTTGGTATGTTTATCATAATCACAAAAGTAAAATAAAACAGTTTCTTGATCATATGTCTCTTTAGCTATAAATTACAATATTATTATGAAGACTGAGCCAAAAGGAAAGATTTATAAACTACTAATGTTTAAGCCTGTTAGATTAACGGGTGCTAGAATAGATGTGCAATCTTAATAGTTGAAAAAAATTACTGAAAACTTAATGTGAGAGCTTTAATATCCATTGTATGGTTGATTTATTAAAAGTTTTTATATTTTTCCTATTTGTTGCATGCCTGTCTCCTTGGGTGCTGTATGTTTCTATTTTTTTTCTTTCTGTCTCCTTAGCCGTTGTCTGTCTGTCTCTTGGCTGCTGTATGATTGTTTGTGCTTTTTTACTGTATGTCTCCTTGGTCGTTGTCTTTCTCTATGTCTCATTGGCTACTGTATGTTTTTCTGTTTTTTCTTTTTTTGCTGTATTTTTAATTGGCTACTGTATGTGTGCTTTTTTTTCCATCTATCTCCTTGGCTGTTGTTTGGCTGTTTGTATTTTTTTGTTCTCTGTCTCCATGCCCGCTGTCTGTCTGTCTATCTCCTTGGTCGCTGTGTTTGTGTTTTTTTGCTGATTGTGTACTTGGTCGCTGTCTGTCTGTCTCATTGGCTGCTGTATGTCTTTTTTTTGCAGTCTAACTCCTTGGCCACTGTATGTCTGTATGTCTTTTTTTCCTGAATTTATCCTTGGGAATTGTATTTTTTATTTTTTCCGTTTGTCTCCTTGGCTGTTGTTTGGCTTTTTATTTTTTTTTGCTGTCTCCTTGCCCACTGTCTATCTGTCTGTCTACTTGGACGCTGTATGTAAGTATGTATTTTTTTTTGTTGTCTGTCTCCTTGGCTGCTGTATGTCTGTTTGTCATTTTTTTCCTGTGTGTCTCTCTCTCCTTGCTGTCCTGTGAGTGTCTGTGTGTTTGTCTCTCCTTGTCCACTGTTGTTTGTTTGTTTTTCAATCTGTCTCTTTAGCCCCCTGTCCTTCTGTGAGTGTCTGTGTGTCTCTCTCTCCTTGTCCACTGTTGTTTTGGGGGGGTTTTCAATCTGTCTCTTTAGCCCCCTATCCTTTGGTGAGTGTCTGTGTGTGTCTCTCTCTCCTTGTCCACTGTAGTTTGTTTTGTTTTTCAATCTGTCTCTTTAGCCCCCTATCCTTCTGTGAGTGTCTGTGTGTCTCTCTCTCTCTCCTTGTCCACTGTAGTTTGTTTTGTTTTTCAATCTGTCTCTTTAGCCCCCTATCCTTCCGTGAATGTCTGTGTGTCTCTCTCTCTCTCCTTGTCCACTGTAGTTTGTTTTGTTTTTCAATCTGTCTCTTTAGCCCCCTATCCTTCCGTGAGTGTCTGTGTGTCTCTCTCTCTCTCCTTGTCCACTGTAGTTTGTTTTGTTTTTCAATCTGTCTCTTTAGCCCCCTATCCTTCCGTGAGTGTCTGTGTGTCTCTCTCTCTCTCCTTGTCCACTGTAGTTTGTTTTGTTTTTCAATCTGTCTCTTTAGCCCCCTATCCTTCCGTGAGTGTCTGTGTGTCTCTCTCTCTCTCCTTGTCCACTGTAGTTTGTTTTGTTTTTCAATCTGTCTCTTTAGCCCCCTGTCCTTCTGTGAGTGTCTGTGTGTCTCTCTCTCTCCTTGTCCACTGTAGTTTGTTTTGTTTTTCAATCTGTCTCTTTAGCCCCCTATCCTTCCGTGAGTGTCTGTGTGTCTCTCTCTCTCTCCTTGTCCACTGTAGTTTGTTTTGTTTTTCAATCTGTCTCTTTAGCCCCCTATCCTTCCGTGAATGTCTGTGTGTCTCTCTCTCTCTCCTTGTCCACTGTAGTTTGTTTTGTTTTTCAATCTGTCTCTTTAGCCCCCTGTCCTTCTGTGAGTGTCTGTGTGTCTCTCTCTCTCCTTGTCCACTGTTGTTTTTGGGATTTTTTCAATCTGTCTCTTTAGCCCCCTATCCTTCCGTGAGTGTCTGTGTGTCTCTCTCTCTCTCCTTGTCCACTGTAGTTTGTTTTGTTTTTCAATCTGTCTCTTTAGCCCCCTATCCTTCCGTGAGTGTCTGTGTGTCTCTCTCTCTCTCCTTGTCCACTGTAGTTTGTTTTGTTTTTCAATCTGTCTCTTTAGCCCCCTATCCTTCCGTGAATGTCTGTGTGTCTCTCTCTCTCTCCTTGTCCACTGTAGTTTGTTTTGTTTTTCAATCTGTCTCTTTAGCCCCCTGTCCTTCTGTGAGTGTCTGTGTGTCTCTCTCTCTCCTTGTCCACTGTTGTTTTTGGGATTTTTTCAATCTGTCTCTTTAGCCCCCTATCCTTCCGTGAGTGTCTGTGTGTCTCTCTCTCTCTCCTTGTCCACTGTAGTTTGTTTTGTTTTTCAATCTGTCTCTTTAGCCCCCTATCCTTCCGTGAATGTCTGTGTGTCTCTCTCTCTCTCCTTGTCCACTGTAGTTTGTTTTGTTTTTCAATCTGTCTCTTTAGCCCCCTGTCCTTCTGTGAGTGTCTGTGTGTCTCTCTCTCTCCTTGTCCACTGTTGTTTTTGGGATTTTTTCAATCTGTCTCTTTAGCCCCCTATCCTTCCGTGAGTGTCTGTGTGTCTCTCTCTCTCTCCTTGTCCACTGTAGTTTGTTTTGTTTTTCAATCTGTCTCTTTAGCCCCCTATCCTTCCGTGAGTGTCTGTGTGTCTCTCTCTCTCTCCTTGTCCACTGTAGTTTGTTTTGTTTTTCAATCTGTCTCTTTAGCCCCCTATCCTTCTGTGAGTGTCTGTGTGTCTCTCTCTCTCTCCTTGTCCACTGTAGTTTGTTTTGTTTTTCAATCTGTCTCTTTAGCCCCCTATCCTTCCGTGAGTGTCTGTGTGTCTCTCTCTCTCTCCTTGTCCACTGTAGTTTGTTTTGTTTTTCAATCTGTCTCTTTAGCCCCCTATCCTTCTGTGAGTGTCTGTGTGTCTCTCTCTCTCTCCTTGTCCACTGTAGTTTGTTTTGTTTTTCAATCTGTCTCTTTAGCCCCCTATCCTTCCGTGAGTGTCTGTGTGTCTCTCTCTCTCTCCTTGTCCACTGTAGTTTGTTTTGTTTTTCAATCTGTCTCTTTAGCCCCCTATCCTTCCGTGAATGTCTGTGTGTCTCTCTCTCTCTCCTTGTCCACTGTAGTTTGTTTTGTTTTTCAATCTGTCTCTTTAGCCCCCTATCCTTCTGTGAGTGTCTGTGTGTCTCTCTCTCTCCTTGTCCACTGTTGTTTTTGGGATTTTTTCAATCTGTCTCTTTAGCCCCCTATCCTTCCGTGAGTGTCTGTGTGTCTCTCTCTCTCTCCTTGTCCACTGTAGTTTGTTTTGTTTTTCAATCTGTCTCTTTAGCCCCCTATCCTTCCGTGAATGTCTGTGTGTCTCTCTCTCTCTCCTTGTCCACTGTAGTTTGTTTTGTTTTTCAATCTGTCTCTTTAGCCCCCTGTCCTTCTGTGAGTGTCTGTGTGTCTCTCTCTCTCCTTGTCCACTGTTGTTTTTGGGATTTTTTCAATCTGTCTCTTTAGCCCCCTATCCTTCCGTGAGTGTCTGTGTGTCTCTCTCTCTCTCCTTGTCCACTGTAGTTTGTTTTGTTTTTCAATCTGTCTCTTTAGCCCCCTATCCTTCCGTGAGTGTCTGTGTGTCTCTCTCTCTCTCCTTGTCCACTGTAGTTTGTTTTGTTTTTCAATCTGTCTCTTTAGCCCCCTATCCTTCTGTGAGTGTCTGTGTGTCTCTCTCTCTCTCCTTGTCCACTGTAGTTTGTTTTGTTTTTCAATCTGTCTCTTTAGCCCCCTATCCTTCCGTGAATGTCTGTGTGTCTCTCTCTCTCTCCTTGTCCACTGTAGTTTGTTTTGTTTTTCAATCTGTCTCTTTAGCCCCCTATCCTTCCGTGAGTGTCTGTGTGTCTCTCTCTCTCTCCTTGTCCACTGTAGTTTGTTTTGTTTTTCAATCTGTCTCTTTAGCCCCCTATCCTTCCGTGAGTGTCTGTGTGTCTCTCTCTCTCTCCTTGTCCACTGTAGTTTGTTTTGTTTTTCAATCTGTCTCTTTAGCCCCCTGTCCTTCTGTGAGTGTCTGTGTGTCTCTCTCTCTCCTTGTCCACTGTAGTTTGTTTTGTTTTTCAATCTGTCTCTTTAGCCCCCTATCCTTCCGTGAGTGTCTGTGTGTCTCTCTCTCTCTCCTTGTCCACTGTAGTTTGTTTTGTTTTTCAATCTGTCTCTTTAGCCCCCTATCCTTCCGTGAATGTCTGTGTGTCTCTCTCTCTCTCCTTGTCCACTGTAGTTTGTTTTGTTTTTCAATCTGTCTCTTTAGCCCCCTATCCTTCCGTGAGTGTCTGTGTGTCTCTCTCTCTCCTTGTCCACTGTTGTTTTTGGGATTTTTTCAATCTGTCTCTTTAGCCCCCTATCCTTCCGTGAGTGTCTGTGTGTCTCTCTCTCTCTCCTTGTCCACTGTAGTTTGTTTTGTTTTTCAATCTGTCTCTTTAGCCCCCTATCCTTCCGTGAGTGTCTGTGTGTCTCTCTCTCTCTCCTTGTCCACTGTAGTTTGTTTTGTTTTTCAATCTGTCTCTTTAGCCCCCTATCCTTCCGTGAGTGTCTGTGTGTCTCTCTCTCTCTCCTTGTCCACTGTAGTTTGTTTTGTTTTTCAATCTGTCTCTTTAGCCCCCTGTCCTTCTGTGAGTGTCTGTGTGTCTCTCTCTCTCCTTGTCCACTGTTGTTTTTGGGATTTTTTCAATCTGTCTCTTTAGCCCCCTATCCTTCCGTGAGTGTCTGTGTGTCTCTCTCTCTCTCCTTGTCCACTGTAGTTTGTTTTGTTTTTCAATCTGTCTCTTTAGCCCCCTATCCTTCCGTGAATGTCTGTGTGTCTCTCTCTCTCTCCTTGTCCACTGTAGTTTGTTTTGTTTTTCAATCTGTCTCTTTAGCCCCCTGTCCTTCCGTGAGTGTCTGTGTGTCTCTCTCTCTCCTTGTCCACTGTTGTTTTTGGGATTTTTTCAATCTGTCTCTTTAGCCCCCTATCCTTCCGTGAGTGTCTGTGTGTCTCTCTCTCTCTCCTTGTCCACTGTAGTTTGTTTTGTTTTTCAATCTGTCTCTTTAGCCCCCTATCCTTCCGTGAGTGTCTGTGTGTCTCTCTCTCTCTCCTTGTCCACTGTAGTTTGTTTTGTTTTTCAATCTGTCTCTTTAGCCCCCTATCCTTCTGTGAGTGTCTGTGTGTCTCTCTCTCTCTCCTTGTCCACTGTAGTTTGTTTTGTTTTTCAATCTGTCTCTTTAGCCCCCTATCCTTCCGTGAGTGTCTGTGTGTCTCTCTCTCTCTCCTTGTCCACTGTAGTTTGTTTTGTTTTTCAATCTGTCTCTTTAGCCCCCTATCCTTCTGTGAGTGTCTGTGTGTCTCTCTCTCTCTCCTTGTCCACTGTAGTTTGTTTTGTTTTTCAATCTGTCTCTTTAGCCCCCTATCCTTCCGTGAGTGTCTGTGTGTCTCTCTCTCTCTCCTTGTCCACTGTAGTTTGTTTTGTTTTTCAATCTGTCTCTTTAGCCCCCTATCCTTCCGTGAGTGTCTGTGTGTCTCTCTCTCTCTCCTTGTCCACTGTAGTTTGTTTTGTTTTTCAATCTGTCTCTTTAGCCCCCTGTCCTTCTGTGAGTGTCTGTGTGTCTCTCTCTCTCCTTGTCCACTGTTGTTTTTGGGATTTTTTCAATCTGTCTCTTTAGCCCCCTATCCTTCCGTGAGTGTCTGTGTGTCTCTCTCTCTCTCCTTGTCCACTGTAGTTTGTTTTGTTTTTCAATCTGTCTCTTTAGCCCCCTATCCTTCCGTGAATGTCTGTGTGTCTCTCTCTCTCTCCTTGTCCACTGTAGTTTGTTTTGTTTTTCAATCTGTCTCTTTAGCCCCCTGTCCTTCTGTGAGTGTCTGTGTGTCTCTCTCTCTCCTTGTCCACTGTTGTTTTTGGGATTTTTTCAATCTGTCTCTTTAGCCCCCTATCCTTCCGTGAGTGTCTGTGTGTCTCTCTCTCTCTCCTTGTCCACTGTAGTTTGTTTTGTTTTTCAATCTGTCTCTTTAGCCCCCTATCCTTCCGTGAGTGTCTGTGTGTCTCTCTCTCTCTCCTTGTCCACTGTAGTTTGTTTTGTTTTTCAATCTGTCTCTTTAGCCCCCTATCCTTCTGTGAGTGTCTGTGTGTCTCTCTCTCTCTCCTTGTCCACTGTAGTTTGTTTTGTTTTTCAATCTGTCTCTTTAGCCCCCTATCCTTCCGTGAATGTCTGTGTGTCTCTCTCTCTCTCCTTGTCCACTGTAGTTTGTTTTGTTTTTCAATCTGTCTCTTTAGCCCCCTATCCTTCCGTGAGTGTCTGTGTGTCTCTCTCTCTCTCCTTGTCCACTGTAGTTTGTTTTGTTTTTCAATCTGTCTCTTTAGCCCCCTATCCTTCCGTGAGTGTCTGTGTGTCTCTCTCTCTCTCCTTGTCCACTGTAGTTTGTTTTGTTTTTCAATCTGTCTCTTTAGCCCCCTGTCCTTCTGTGAGTGTCTGTGTGTCTCTCTCTCTCCTTGTCCACTGTAGTTTGTTTTGTTTTTCAATCTGTCTCTTTAGCCCCCTATCCTTCCGTGAGTGTCTGTGTGTCTCTCTCTCTCTCCTTGTCCACTGTAGTTTGTTTTGTTTTTCAATCTGTCTCTTTAGCCCCCTATCCTTCCGTGAATGTCTGTGTGTCTCTCTCTCTCTCCTTGTCCACTGTAGTTTGTTTTGTTTTTCAATCTGTCTCTTTAGCCCCCTATCCTTCCGTGAGTGTCTGTGTGTCTCTCTCTCTCCTTGTCCACTGTTGTTTTTGGGATTTTTTCAATCTGTCTCTTTAGCCCCCTATCCTTCCGTGAGTGTCTGTGTGTCTCTCTCTCTCTCCTTGTCCACTGTAGTTTGTTTTGTTTTTCAATCTGTCTCTTTAGCCCCCTATCCTTCCGTGAGTGTCTGTGTGTCTCTCTCTCTCTCCTTGTCCACTGTAGTTTGTTTTGTTTTTCAATCTGTCTCTTTAGCCCCCTATCCTTCCGTGAATGTCTGTGTGTCTCTCTCTCTCTCCTTGTCCACTGTAGTTTGTTTTGTTTTTCAATCTGTCTCTTTAGCCCCCTGTCCTTCTGTGAGTGTCTGTGTGTCTCTCTCTCTCCTTGTCCACTGTTGTTTTTGGGATTTTTTCAATCTGTCTCTTTAGCCCCCTATCCTTCCGTGAGTGTCTGTGTGTCTCTCTCTCTCTCCTTGTCCACTGTAGTTTGTTTTGTTTTTCAATCTGTCTCTTTAGCCCCCTATCCTTCCGTGAATGTCTGTGTGTCTCTCTCTCTCTCCTTGTCCACTGTAGTTTGTTTTGTTTTTCAATCTGTCTCTTTAGCCCCCTGTCCTTCTGTGAGTGTCTGTGTGTCTCTCTCTCTCCTTGTCCACTGTTGTTTTTGGGATTTTTTCAATCTGTCTCTTTAGCCCCCTATCCTTCCGTGAGTGTCTGTGTGTCTCTCTCTCTCTCCTTGTCCACTGTAGTTTGTTTTGTTTTTCAATCTGTCTCTTTAGCCCCCTATCCTTCCGTGAGTGTCTGTGTGTCTCTCTCTCTCTCCTTGTCCACTGTAGTTTGTTTTGTTTTTCAATCTGTCTCTTTAGCCCCCTATCCTTCTGTGAGTGTCTGTGTGTCTCTCTCTCTCTCCTTGTCCACTGTAGTTTGTTTTGTTTTTCAATCTGTCTCTTTAGCCCCCTGTCCTTCTGTGAGTGTCTGTGTGTCTCTCTCTCTCCTTGTCCACTGTAGTTTGTTTTGTTTTTCAATCTGTCTCTTTAGCCCCCTATCCTTCCGTGAGTGTCTGTGTGTCTCTCTCTCTCTCCTTGTCCACTGTAGTTTGTTTTGTTTTTCAATCTGTCTCTTTAGCCCCCTATCCTTCCGTGAATGTCTGTGTGTCTCTCTCTCTCTCCTTGTCCACTGTAGTTTGTTTTGTTTTTCAATCTGTCTCTTTAGCCCCCTGTCCTTCTGTGAGTGTCTGTGTGTCTCTCTCTCTCCTTGTCCACTGTTGTTTTTGGGATTTTTTCAATCTGTCTCTTTAGCCCCCTATCCTTCCGTGAGTGTCTGTGTGTCTCTCTCTCTCTCCTTGTCCACTGTAGTTTGTTTTGTTTTTCAATCTGTCTCTTTAGCCCCCTGTCCTTCTGTGAGTGTCTGTGTGTCTCTCTCTCTCCTTGTCCACTGTTGTTTTTGGGATTTTTTCAATCTGTCTCTTTAGCCCCCTATCCTTCCGTGAGTGTCTGTGTGTCTTTCTCTCTCTCCTTGTCCACTGTAGTTTGTTTTGTTTTTCAATCTGTCTCTTTAGCCCCCCTGTCCTGTGAGTGTCTTTCACTGCTACCTAAGTTAAACCGGCACTCGACACTCGTTGGTGTGCGAATGTGCGCACGTGGAAATTTGCTTTGACAACAGTTGAACGCGCATGCTATTAGCCCGACGGGTGGTGTGGCTCAAAACTTGGCAGTGTTTTGTTCAGGTTAATAGAAGAACGTACATACCTGTTTACTTCGATTCACGTTGGATTGAGCTGCCACATTTGTTCTGGGAACAACACAAAACTGTCTGCCTGTATTTCTCCCCAGCCAAGAGGCTCTCTGCAGGAGAAGCGGTATTTCCCTCAAGTCCCTGTGCAGCACTTGCCACGGCGCCTCCTCCCACGACCCCCATCTGCATGCGACTATTGAGAGGAGCTTCCGCTTAGGTGTAGCTGTGATTTCGGGCGTAATCAGTACAGAAAATGCACGCAGGGAAGCTGGCGTCGCGGACACCAAACGCAGGGCTCGCGTGACAGTGGATCGCAGGCGCTCCACTTGCTCTCCAGCTGGTGTTAACGTCTGGGGCATTTTTTATTGTTATGTGTAATCAAGGCAGAGATGAGAAGTGGCTGGAGCCGATGCGCTTGTGCAGCTTACAGGGACTGAAGGGGACGGAGAAAAACAACAATATTTCGCAGGCTAAGCTCCTTAAGGCAAACAAATGTAGGTAGGTGCTCGGAAGTAAGGCTGGGGACTCGCGCATGCGCACTCCTGCGGCCACAGACCTACAGATCACGGAAGCACGCTGATAGGAGTGCGCATGCGCGGCTAGCCTTTTATTATATAGGATAAAGAGTTTTACCTCATGCAAAATTGTCATTTCTTTAATAAGACAACTATTTTTTCTGAGGCCCTCCAAGTACCTACAAATCCAAAATGTGGCCCTGCAAAGGGTTTGAGTTGGAGACCACTGCTCTATGATGTGTGCTCATAATTCATGAAACTGAGTGCAGATAAAGCTCCACTTTCCAGTCAATAAAACACACATTTGAAATGAGAATATTTATGATGGGATTGTTGTCTTGGTGACATCACAGTATTTCCATTTTCCTTCATATACCAAAGACCTTTGCATGAGCCTCACTGCCATTTTGGAAAATTTGTCCAGTGTGTGATCCTGTGCAGCTTCCCTCCACACATTTGGCAAATCTGTTTTATTTCTATCAAGTTTAAATTATAACCCAGTTTAATTGAAAGACATTACAACTGTCTAGTAGCGCTTTAGAAATGCTAAAAGGTAACATAGTAGATGACGGCAGATAAAGACCCGAATGGTCCATCCAGTCTATCCAACCTGATTCAATTTTAATTTTTTAATTTTTTCTTCTTAGCTATTTCTGGGCAAGAAGCTTTACCCGGTACTGTGCTTGGGTTCCAACTGCCGAAATCTCCGTCAAAACCTACTCCATCCCATCTAAACCCTCCCAGCCATTGAAGCCCTCTCCAGCTCATCCTCCCCCAAACGGCCATATACAGACACAGACTGTGCAAGTCTGCCCAGTACTGGCCTTAGTTCAATATTTAATATTATTTTCTGATTCTAGATCCTTTGTGTTCATCCCACGCTTCTTTGAACTCAGTCACAGTTTTCCTCTCCACCACCTCTCTCGGGAGTACATTCCAGGCATCCACCACCCTCTCCGTAAAGTAGAATTTCCTAATATTGCTCTTGAATCTACCACCCATCAACCTCAAATTATGTCATCTGCTCCATTTTCCTTTCTCTGGAAAAGATTTTGTTCTACGTTAATACCCTTCAAGTATTTGAACGTCTGAATCGTATCTCCCCTGTCCCTCCTTTCCTCTAGGGTATACATATTCAGGGCTTCCAGTCTCTCATACGTCTTCTGGCACAAGCCTCCTATCATTTTCATCGCCCTCCTCTGGACCGCTTCAAGTCTTCTTATGTCCTTCACCAGATACGGTCTCCAAAACTGAACACAATACTCCAAGTGGGGCCTTACCAATGGCCTGTACAGGAGCATCAACACCTTCTTCCTTCTACTGGCTATGCCTCTCTTTATACAGCCCAGCATCCTTCTGGCAGCAGCAACTGCCTTGTCACACTGTTTTTTTGCCTTTAGATCTTCAGACACTATCACCCCAAGGTCCCTCTCCCCGTCTGTGCATATCAGCTTCTCACCTCCCAGCATATACGATTCCTTCCAATTATTAATCCCCAAATGCATTACTCTGCATTTCTTTGCATTGAATTTTAGTTGCCAGGCATTAGACCATTCCTCTAACTTTTGCAGATCCTTTTTCATATTTTCCACTCCCTCTTCGTTGTCTACTCTGTTACAAATCTTGGTATCATCTGCAAAAAGGCACACTTTTCCTTCTAATCCTTCAGCAATGTCACTTACATACATATTGAACAGGATCAGCCCCAGCACTAAGGCCCCAAAATTGTCCCTTTCTATTCCCTCCCTCTTTCCTATGTCCTTAGATAGAAGTTCCATCTTCTCTTTTCAGAGTGATCCATATCGCTTCTTCCTCTCCCCAGGTCCCTTGCATTTCGGTCGCTTGGATATTGATCTTTACATAGAGAGCTACTCCTCCACCTTTTTGACCATCTCTGTCCTTCCTAAAAAGATTATATCCCGGTATGTCTGCATCCCATCCATGTGATTCACTGAACCATGTCTCTGTGATAGCGACAATATCTAGATCTGCCTCTAACATCAGGGCTTGCAGATCATGAACTGAGCAGTAAAACCTTGCACCTGCCCTCTGCTTCTTTTGAGTCATCCCAGCCTCTGGCACAGCTTTCAGTATTTTCTTATTGCTTCTTCAATCCTATCCATTCTTCCTCATGTGTCTACACTAACTGTTAGGCAGAGGCTTGTTTGCCACCCAACATATTTAAAAACATGTTTGTCCTGGGTTTGGAAAGGGGGGGGGGAGGAGGATAGAGGGAGAGTGGATTCTCTTGCAGTTTTTCTTCCCCTCCCACCTACTCCCTGCCCAGGTTTCCTATCCCTTTCTTTTGACTGGCTGCCAGCTCTTGCACCAGTGTGGTTTGGGTTCGTGCCCATACAATGAATAAAGCAGGGGTTTTCTTCTCTTTGTACACTATTACCTCTTGGGGGTGGGTGGAGGACTTAAGGAGGGTAAGTTTGAGCTACCCATCACTTCTGTTGTTTGTAGCTTGACCAGGCACAAACAAACCTATACATAGAGAGATGGAATCTCAAATACAACTAATCGCAACGCCATGGGTGGGTCTAAACTAAACACTGCCAGTTTTCCTTGTCAGCCTGATAAGACCAGCAGCAGCACTTAGGTGATTAGAATAAATAAATTCTACAGTAAAAATAACTGCATTTGCAGAAGGAAATGATGCCAACTTTGATGAAGATTTAGCCAGTTCCTGGTACATTCTCTCTTTCAGACTACAGAAAACAAGAGGCTAAATTGTAGTCTCAGAGAAAAGTGAATAGTGGAGTTGTCTAAGGCTCTTGTAGTGAGACCACAAAGATCTGGAAATGGGATGATTTTCCAAGGGCTGCTGAGCAGAGATGGGGTTTATCCATCAAAGAAAGGAAGAAGTGTCTTCAGCAGCAGCCTGGCTAACCTACTGAAAAGGGCTTTAAACTAGAATCAGGGCACAGGGTGATTAAAGCCCTCAGGTATGTGAATCATTAAATACTTCTGCACAAATGGGAAAAGAGGGCAATGTCTGGAAAGCAGGATATACTAATGCTTGATGTATGGGAAACAAAGTTCTGGATCTAAAGGCTATGATGGAAGAGACTGTGTTGGATTTAGTGGTGATCATGGAGATGTGGTTCATAGGTATAACGTACAAGTGGGGTTAGGAATTGTGCACATGGATAGATAAAAATGAGTCAATATTTATTAAGATATTAATATAACAGTCTTCATTATATCCCTTTAAGCACAGGAGTCCCCTAGTTGACCAGCAGGTAACATAGAAACATAGAAGATGACGGCAGATAAGGGCCATAGCCCATCAGGTCTGCCCACTCTACTGGAACAAAACTGTAGAATAGTACATAAGAGATACTTTCCCCTATTCCTATCAGTCTTCTTTCAGTCTCCAGCAGGTGTGAGTGAGCTGTACCCATCTCCCTTGGTAGGGCTGTTGGAATTTGTTTAGGGGGTTTCTAGTCCCTGTTTCTGACCTCAGGGGTGTCAAACCCAGAGGGTCTCGTGCTGGGTCCCTCCCCCCATTTCCTCCACCTCCCCACATTTTTTTAGAGGAGCCTCAGCTGGAAACTATTTTATGACACTACACGCAATACCATATTCTCCATTAAAGCCCACACTCTTTGGAATGCTCTCCCATTAGATATTAGAGTGGAAGAATCATTGGACAAATTTAAGACCAAATTCAAAACTTATTTAGGGACGCCTTTATAGCATGAGAATGGTCAATTCACCCAACCTACTCCCTCCGCACTCAGAAATGAATACCAACCACTTTTAAGAAGCATGATCCCTCTCCCCTCCCCCTTTACCACCCTTTTTTATTTATTTTTTCTCAATGTATTTTTACTCTTGCCTAGCCCCAGATCTTCCTGTTTCTGTGTGTATATATTACTTTTAAGCTTTTTTTTTAACCATTTTTTAATTTTATAGTATTGTAAACCGTATAGGTACTGATATATGGTATATCAAATTAGAAATAAAGTTGGAAAAGCAAGAACTGCATCAGCCCTGAGGTTAAGAGAAGTGTGGCTGCTGTGATAGTCCTCTTGGGGGAAAAGTCCATAGTCTGTTACTGAGAAAGATATGGAGGAAGTCACTGCTTGCCCTGAATTGGTAGCATGGAATATTGCTACTCCTTGGGTTTTGGCCAGGTACTAGTGACCTGGATTGGCCACCGTGAGAATGGGCAACTGGGCTTGATGGACCATTGGTCTGACCCAGTAAGGCTATTCTTAGGTTCTTATGATACATAACAATAAAGAAATTAAAAATAACAACAAAAATTTGAAGGCGATACCTTTGACTTGGCCTTCCTCAGCAATCAGTGCTCACCTCATAGTTGAAGTAAAAGTAACCGCTCTGACGTGCAAACTGCCAAAAGCACTCTGCCGCAGCTGGCTGCAGCTGGATGGCAAAGTCATAGCGATCAGCTCCATGGAAAAGTGGCTGCTGAGAAGAGTCAGCACGGGGCTCCAATTTCTGGCATCCCACGAGGGACAACAGCATCAGGGAGCCTGCTGAAAACATACTGCAAGCCTAGGAGATGCCAAGCAAGCAGCAGGAGCACACCAACTCCTAGGAATCACCTGCTCAGGCCCTCCCCGTGTCAGGTACGTCAGGCAATCACTCTTTAGAGGAGTCTCCCAGGGTCTGCTTTTGTGCTTTTATTATGGTAGATTTGCTAATGCTTTCTGTCTGCCAGTGTCACATGTGCATGAGATTCTGGGGATTAATAAGGCAGGTAAGGGTGTTTCTTTCCTGGAGAGATATTAATCAAAACCAGATGGAACAGGTGTGTCTCTCTCCTTTTCTCCCCACAAGCTAACCTTCCCCATTTCCTTTCAACACCCCTTCCTCGCCTCCTTTAATCCTGTAGATCAGTGGGTCTTTGCTAATTTTTAAGCATGGGACATTTTGAGTACAAAAGGGATGAAGGACAGCCGACAAATATGTTCCGACATATTTCTTATACCTCAAAAAAGAACACCTGGTCTTGGTCACACGCACAGAACAGAGATAAATACAGGACCACAGACTGCATGCAGTACAACACCAGAGAAATAGAAACAAATGAATTTCTTCCTGAAAAGCAGTTGTAAATTCTCAAAAGTCAATCAATAAATTGAAAATCATTTTCCCTTGGGGTTTTTTGTTTTTTTTTTTGTAATAACGTTTTATTCAGAATATGCCAACATAACACTTACAAAATATATGCTTAGGTGCATAAAGACACACACACGTCCCTAACTAACAGATTGGCACTATTATACGCATGACCCAAATCACCCTCTCCCCGGTCTTACATCCACTAAATACTGTTTTCAGGGATCACGGCAAACAAGAGGTGCTGTCAATGCTCTTCAGTCCATATACACATTCCCCACTGGTCTGACCCAATTCTTATTTTCTTACGATCAGTTAAAACTGATTTTTTTGATAAATTTGATTCTATATTCTCATTGATGTATTTTTGAACGCCTTCTGTAACTTCGCTGTTTGTATGCAGTCTCTTTTTGTTGTAAAGCACTTTGAAGTGCCCTTTGAGCATTCGCTTTAAGTTGAGTCTAAATTAACTTACTCACATCGTAAAATACCTGCTCCCAGGACTTCTGGCAGTTCCACCACATATGATAGAGTGTGACTCTTTCACCACATCCTTTCCAACAAACAGCATTTTGCTCCTTAGCACATTTACTGATTAAAACTGGAGTAATATACCATTGTACTAAAAGTTTAATAGCATTTTCCATCAATGTGGCTGCTCTAGCTATAGTTTTGAACTATTTAATGTACTGCAGTATATAAAAATAGTTATTATTATTACTAACACTTTCTGCCAATTCAAATCTCATAAATGAAAGTAAAAAGTGTTTTTTTTAGTCATACTACATTCTTATTCTACTGTGAAAGGCAAGGCACCTGTCATGTAACGCAGTGGCCAGAGGGCGTTCCAGCACCACTGTTGACTGAGAAAGGGGTGATGCCCAGAGGCTGCTAGGGGGAGCAGTACTGTTCTAGAAGGACCAGGAAGGACTGGCTGGTGTTCCAGGAACTACACTTCCCAGGAAGCTTAGAGGCCATGGGCCATTTCTTTGGGAGCTTGGGGAAGTAGGCAAAAACCCTGAACTATTTGGGGGAAGAGAAAGAGAGCCTTCCAGTAATCTCAGAGGAAACCTGAGTTAGCCAGGGGAGGTTCCTGGGTAGAGCTGCTTCAGAACTTTCCAAACTAGCATACAAGCAGTTTGGCTAGGAATGAAATTGGCTGAGCTCACAACCAGAAAGAAGGCTATGCATGGAACAGCCTGTGCCCTGCTAACTGAATTGAGAGAAGTCTGGGACCTTGATAGTGACACAGCTCTGTGAGATAGTAAGTCTGGTTAAGACTGCAACTCTGAGCAGAAATAGGAAAAGGCAGTTGGTCTGCCTGGACAAAACAGGAGTAATGCTGGGAGAAGAAAGAAACCAGCATTGTTTTGTTGGTGTTAAGTATTTTCTTTTGGGTTATCTGCCAGGGATGGAGGATGACATAAGAAATAAAACTGGTGAAAAGAGTTAATGTCATCCAGGGTGTGGAGACAGATAGAAACATGATGGCAGATAAAGGCCAAATGGTCCATCCAGTCTGCCCATCCAGTAACCATTACCTCTTTCTCTCTCCGAGAGATCCCACGTGCCTATCCCAGGCCCTTTTGAATTCAAACACAGACTCTGTTTCTACCACCTCTTCCGGGAGACTGTTCCACGCATCTACCACCCTTTCCGTAAAAAAGCATTTCCTCAGATTACTCCAGAGCTATCACCTCTTAAATTTATCCTATGCCCTCTCATTGCCGTTTCCTTTCAAATGTGCATTTACGCCATGCAGGTATTTAAATGTCTCCATCATATCTCCCCTCTCCTGTCTTTCCTCCAAAGTATACAGATTGAGATATTTAAGTCTGTCCCCACAAAGACCACGCACCATTTTAGTAGCCTTCCTGTGGACTGACTATCCTTTTTAAATCCTTTTGAAGGTGCGGCCTCTAGAATTGTACACAATATTCTAAATGAAGTCTCACCAAAGCCTTATTCAGGGGCATCAATACTTCCTTTTTCCTACTGGCCTATACAACCTAGCATCCTTCTAGCTTTCGCCATCACCTTTTCAAGCTGTTTGGCCACCTTAAGATCAGCACATACAATCATACCCCACCCAAGTCCCGTTCTTCTGTTGTGCACATAAGTTCTTCATGCCCTAAACTGTACCATTCCCTTGGGTTTTTGTAGCCCAAATGCAAGACCTTGTATTTCTTAGCATTAAATTTTAGCTGCCAAATTTCAGACCATTCATCAAGCTTTGCTAGGTCTTTCTTCATGGTATTCACACCATCCAGCGTGTCTACTCTATTGCTTAGTGAATGTAAGGTTTGTACCTGAAAGTTTAAGAAGGTTAATTTGCATATGTAAATAAGGCTAAGTGAACTATACTTTTAAAGCCTTGTTCTTTAGTGGAGAAAGGAGAGCAAGCAAGGTTATGATATCGCAGAGATCACAGGAAGCCAGGCTGTGTTGTACAAAGTGAACTTCTGATAAGGTAAAGGGTATTGGAATTAACTCACCCTGAGGATAAAGTTACCGGAAAATAAAAACCTCTGGAAGGAATTACATTGCTAAGCTTGGCTCTCAGTTTCTCTCTTAGAGGCAAGGACTTACACTGCATCAGGCAGGTCAGTAATGTTTGCTGGTTGCTTGGAAGTGTTGAGCCAGTCTAAGATTGGAAAAAAGTCCCAGAAACTCTCATCTAATTAAGGGGAGCACTGGGTCCAGGTGAGGTATAGGAGCCTTACCTTTCCAACCTTTTAGATGACTGAGCCCTGTCCCCACCACACTATAAAAAAGAAAGATCTTAATTATTTCTATTTAAACAAATATGGGAGCATGATATTAAATGATCATTTTCAGATTCCACCTGGCACCTATATGAGCAAATCCACCCTCTCAACTAGCTTAAATCAAACTCGTATTTTACTTTATTATTTTTCAACATATTTCATGGACCCCATGTAAATTTCACAATGTACATTTATGACCTGACAGTGCTCTGTTGTCTTGCTTGTGCTGACCTTTCCCTTTTTAAAATTTTTTTTATTCTTTATTTTAGTAATTTTAACAATTTAACAACAAAAATATTAATACCATAATCTCAATACAAAACATGGAATACATTTAGCATAATAGACTAATAAATTAGCACATCTTGTCATCCCAGCAATTAAAACTGTCCCAATCCTTATCCCCCCTTTCAGGAGACCTGGATTCCCAATTCATAAGGATAGAATAGTGTACAATTCAAATCTTTTAAAAAACCCTCTTTTTCCATTTTAATATACCTCTCCCAAATAACTAAATTTCGCCCATTGATTTGTTAAGAGGGCCAATAGTCGATACTTTTCACAAACTATTCCTAAACGGTCTCTCATATCTCTGATTGTGGGTATATTTGGGGTACGCCATTGCTGAGCCAATGTCAATCGAGCAGCTATAAATGCCAGATCGAGAGGATGTTAACCCCTCCACTCCTACTCCCAACAGTGCCCTTTCAGCATTTGCTTTGAGTTGAGTCTGAATTAACTTACTCACATCCCAGGACTTCTGGCAGTTCCACCACATATGATAGAATGTGCCCCTTTCACCACATCCTTTCCAACAGACAGCATTGTCCTCCTTGGTATATTTACTGATTAATACCATCGTACTAACAGTTTCATAGCATTTTCCACCAATGTGGCTGCTCTAGCTATATGGAAAAGATGTTACAATTGCCCCCACTCATCCATTGACCATTCCTTCCCCAGATCTTTTTCCCATTCTTTCATATACGAGGTTTTCACTTCCTTATCATCATGTATAATTCTATATAACCAAGAAATACATCCTTTTGCAACTGGGCTCTCTAAACCCTTTTCAAATTCAGATTTCTTTAAAACTTCTTTACCTGTCCCCCTTATATGTCAGAAGATAATTTTTCACCTGTAAGTAAGGAAAGAGATCTCTCGCTTCCAATTGATATTGATCCTGAAGGTCTACAAAGGCTTTAACCTCCCCTTCGTAAATAAGTTGTCCAAAACATTTCCAACCTTTTCCCTCCCACTTCTTGAAAATTCCTCCCTCTCTCCCTGGTATAAAATCTCACGCATATAACATAGGAGAAAAAAAATGCTTTTTTCTCTTCCTAAAAGTTTTTTTCCCGTATTTGTCCATATTCTCATAGAGCATCTACTAAAAGGGTTGCTTATATTTGTTAGTTCTTTTTCTCTAATACCCTCTATCCCTTCTAACTTTTCTTGTTCTACCCTTACCTATAATTTAGGTGAATATGAATGCCATTCAACTATTGCTTTCAGCTGTGCAGCTTTATAATAATTCTCCAAAGAAGGTAAACCTAGTCCTCCTTCTGCCTTAGACTTAAATATTGCATATCTTCCAACCCTTGGACACTTTCCTCCCCAGATAAATCTCAATATCATACTATTCCATTTTTGGAAATACAATTTTGGAATTTATATCGGTAATACTTGGAATAGATAGAGAAACCTAGGAAGAATCATCATCTTTACCACCTTCATACATCCTAACCATGAGATAAACATCTTATTCCATCTTTCTAAATCTTTCTGGATATCCACTACTAATGGTATATAGTTTTGCTGGAACAAAAGTGTCCAATCTGCTCCCAGAATTATTCCTAAATAGTGAATAGATCCCTTTATCTATCTTAAAGGCACTAATCGTTGTAGCTCCTTGATCCTCTCCATAGACCAGTGGTCTCAAACTCAAACCCTTTGTGGGGCCACATTTTGGATTTGTAGGTACTTGGAGAGCCGTAGAAAAAAATAGTTAATGTCTTATTAAAGAAATGACAACTTTGCATGAGGTAAAACTCTTTATAGTTTATAAATCTTTCCTTTAACAGGCTGAGAGGGGGGCGGAGGGAGGCTGAGACTGCGAGATGCACAGCGAAACCCGGCGGCTGCTCGCTGACATTCATGCCGACTAGAGACGCAAGCCAAAGGGGACGGAGGGAGGCTGAGACTGGGAGAAGCACAGCACCACCAGGAGGCCGTTTGCTGACATTCCCTCCAGAGAGATGGTCGTGGTCTGTACGCGATTGTCCTCTCCACAATCGGAAAACTTGTGGAGAGGACAGACTGTGGGCCGCAAAATAGTCCCTGGGGGTCACATGTGGCTCGTGGGCTGCGAGTTTGAGACTGCTGCCATAGATGCTGATATGTTCATCACTTCTGTCTTACATAGATTGGCTTTAAATCCTGACAGTTGCCCATATTCACCCATAATATCCTTAAGAGCCATTAAGGTCAACTCAGATGTCTCAACAATAGCCAATATATCATCAGCAAACAGGGATAGCTTTTGTTCTTCGCCTGCCACCTTCAGACCTTTTATTTGTTGGGATTGTCTAATTTTCTGTGCTAAAGGTTCAATAATTAATGCAAAGATTAAGGGGGACAGCGGGCACCCCTGCCTTGTCCCTCTCTGCAGTTCAAATGTAGAGGAATAAAGTCCATTTATTTTAACACATGCTAATAGGCTATTATATAATGTAAATATCCAATCCCTAATCCTTTTCCCAAAGCCCATACATCCCAACACTGCATCCATAAATTTCCATTCAACTTGATCGAATGCTTTTTCAGCATCAACCGAGACTGCCACACATTCTGTTCCTTCCCTTTTAGCCCTCCATCCCAGATCTAACACCTTCCTAATCCCATCAGCCGCCTGCCTCCCACTAATATAACCCACTTAGTCCGGATGACTAAGTTTTGGCATATATGGTGATAATCTATCAGCCAGAACTCTGGCCATTATTTTTTTTTATCTATTCCCAATGAGGTCTATAACTAGCACATTAAAATTGTAATTCCCACTAATCTCATAAAGTAAGGCAGTTGTTCTCTATCTTTTAAATTATTAAATAGTCTCGCCAAAAGAGGGGTTACAAAGGATATAAACTTTTTATGAAACAATCCCGTAAATCCATCCATTCCTGGAGATTTGCCTGACTTAATACATTGTATTACTCCTCGTATCTCATCCTCTGTTATATCTTCATCCAATCCTTGAGTCTCTAATTCTTGAAACTTATTTAATTCTAATTGAGACAAATATTGTGACAGAGAAGCCTCCTGTCCCTGATACTCTGATGTATATAATTTATTATAAAATTCCACAAACCTATTATGACTATCTTTCTCTTTTGTCAGAAGATCTCAATGTTCAGATTGTATATTCATATTACCACCTTGTAAACGTTGTACTTTTAGACAGTGTGCTAACAATTTCCCTGCCCGATTCCTAGACTCAGTGTTTAAGTCTAAGGCAGTTTAAATTGAATTGAATGGCTTCATCTTCCATTTTTCCCAGGGCCATACGAATCTCGTTTATTTGAATCCTAAGTAGAGAGCTGCACGGGAACGGGGATGACAGGAATCCCGCGGGGATCGGGCGGGTTCCCCCTTTGGGTCACGGGGATCCCGTGGGGACACCCCCTAGGGTCATGGGGATCCCATGGGAACGCCCCCTAGGATCCCGTGGGGACACCCCCTAGGGTCATGGGGATCCCATGGGAACGCCCCCTAGGGTCGCGGGGTTCCTGCGGGGTTGGATGCACTCGAGCCACAAGGCTCGTCTTCTTTTCCATACCTGCCCTGCCGCAGCACACAGCCGACCAGAAGTCTTTCACGACGTGAGGGCTTAAGCATAGCCCTCCCTCCCTCTGACGTCAGCGCTGACATCGGGAAGACTTCCGGTCAGCTGTGTGCTGCGGCAGGGCAGGTAGGAAAACTTCAAGGTAGTGGCGTACCAAGGGGGGGGCGTCCACCCTGGGGCAGCCTTGGGGGGGTGCAGAGCCAGCCAGATCCCCTTATCTTCGTGGTGCTTTCCCCTGACTGACCGACAACAGGCCTGGTCCGACAAACCTCCCTGCCCTGTAGCCACAAATCTAAATTACAGCAGCTGGATTCAGGGCAGGGAGGTTTGTCGGACCGGGCCTGTTCTGTTGTCGGGCGGGTGGGGAAGCGCCACGAAGGTAAGGGGCAGGGAGGGAGAAAGGGAGGAAAGGTGGAGTGGAGAGGAAAAGACGCTTAAGGGAAATGGATAAAACTGAGGGGGGAGAAGGACGCTGAAAGCACATGGGGAAGACAAAGGGGGGGAGAAGGATGCTGAAAGGACATGGGGAAGACAGAGGGGGGAGAAGGATGCTGAAAGGACATGGGGAAGACAGAAGGGGGAGAAGGATGCTGAAAGGACATGGGGAAGACAGAGGGGGGAGAAGGATGCTGAAAGGACATGGGGAAGACAGAGGGGGGAGAAGGATGCTGAAAGAACATGGGGAAGACAGAGGGGGAGGACACTGAAAGCACATGGGGAAGACAGAGGGAGAAGGACACTGGCAGGACATGGGGAAGATGGGGGAGAAGGACGCTGAAAGAAAATGGGGAAGAGAGTGGGGAGAAGACGCTGAAGGGAAATGGGAAAGAGAGAGTGGGGAGAAGATGCTTAAGGAAAATGGGGAAGAGAGAGTGGGGAGAAGACGCTGAAGGGAAATGGGGAAGAGAGAATGGGGTGAAGATGCTGGCAGGGAAGAAGTCAGAGATGCCAGACTATGGGGGGTGCGGAGGGAAGATGGGTGCCAGACCAATTTGGAAGGGGGGAGAGAGGGAGAGGCACAGTAACAGAGCAAATAGAAGACGCAGAGAGAAGAGAGATAGTGGATAGAAGGAATTGAATGAGAACATGAGGAAAGCAGAAACCAGGCAACAAAGGTAGGAAAAATTTTATTTTATTTTTTTTGCTTCAGGATAAAGTAGTATATTAGTTGTGTTTATAAAAATTTATACCACTCTTTCACCTGATAGTATGGTTTTCTATCAGCTGCTTTGCATCCCTTTACTCTTAATTTTTTCAGTTTTTCAATTTTTTGGGATCCTCAGCGCCACCACTCAGAGCTCAACAGGATTTCATTGCTCTAAGCTTTACGTACCAGCTTTTCAAACAGGGAAAGTCATCACAGCCAGAACAAATACGACCTGCCAATCTACGCATGTTGTATACATAGAAATAGACGGCAGATAAGGGCCCACGGCCCATCTAGTCTGCCCAACTTAATGTCCCTCCCCTACCTTTGCCCTGTGAATAGATCCCATGTGCCGATCCCATTTGGCCTTAAAATCAGGCACGCTGCTGGCCTCAATCACCTGTAGTGGAAGACTATTCCAGCGATCAACCACTCTTTCAGTGAAAAAGAATTTCCTGGTGTCACCTCGTAGTTTCCCGCCCCTGATTTTCAACGGATGCCCTCTTGTTGTCGTGGGACCCTTGAAAAAGAAGATATCTTCCTCCGCCTCGATGCGGCCCGTAAGATACTTGAACGTCTCGATCATGTCCCCCCTCTCTCTGCGCTCCTCGAGCGAGTATAGCTGTAATTTGTCAAGCCGTTTTTCGTATGGTAGATCTTTGAGTCCCGAGACCATCCGGGTGGCCATTCTTTGCACCGACTCCAGTCTCAGCACATCCTTGCGATAATGTGGCCTCCAGAATTGCACACAGTATTCCAGGTGGGGCCTCACCATGGATCTATACAATGGCATAATGACTTCCGCCTTACGACTGACGAAACCCCTTCGTATGCAGCCCATGATTTGTCTTGCCTTGGACGAAGCCTGCTCCACTTGATTGGCAGACTTCATGTCCTCACTGACGATTACCCCCAAGTCTCGTTCTGCTACCGTTTTTGCTAGGATCTCGCCATTAAGGGTATAAGACTTGCATGGATTCTGGCTGCCCAGGTGCATAACTTTGCATTTTTTGGCATTGAAGTTGAGTTGCCATGTCCTAGACCATCGCTCCAGTATATATCATTGTGTGCCCGTGCAGCCTTGTCTACGTGGGTCGTACTTCACGACCTATGCACATAAGACTGAACGAGCATAAATCATGGATAAAAACAAAAAACATTCAGGCACCAATGGTGGAACATTTTTTAAAACATCAGCATAGCATTGATCAGATACAATGGCGAATAATAGAAAAGGTTGAATGGGGACGGGAGGGAGGCAATGTTGAAGATTTTTTTGAACTATAGAGAACAACGCTGGATCTATACCCTAAACACAGTTACCCCACAAGGCTTGAATGCCGAGTTGGAGTGGGTTTCTCTGATGTAACGCGAGTCTGGGTTAGGAGGTTGCCTTAACAACGGCATTTTTCTTCAACATTAATATTTAACATTACTCACATTCAAAAATATAGTTAGCGGGTGGCCTGATGATGCGGATGTTGCGTAATGACGCAGACGCGGCAGAGCATGGCTCCGCTCTATTTAAAACCCTAGTAAGAACACCGCCACCTTATCTGAGGAGAGTGGTCGCAGGTTTGGTGGTAAAATTGCAAGACAATACAGTAAAGCTAAAAATGCAAGTAAAAATGCAGTAAATGCTAAAAATGCAAGACAATACAGTAAAGATTTATCTGATAATGTCTGCTAAAACTATGTTAAGTAAACACTGATAGCTTTTGTTCTATTATAGGGGTAAAGCCTTGATAAAGCTCTAGCAGCAAAACATGATGGCGTGATGTTTCCCCTAGCCAGAGACCACAAGATAAAAGCTAAGTACATGCTTAAATGTTGACAAAATAAGTAAATTGTACAAAAGCAAATAATTTATAAATATATAAGATAGAAATTAACAAAGGGACCCGATGAGGAGCTGGCATGTAAAGCTTAGAGCAATGAAATCCTGTTGAGCTCTGAATGGTGGCGCTGAGGATCCCAAAAAATTGAAAAACTGAAAAAATTAAGAGTAAAAGGATGCAAAGCAGCTGATAGAAAACCATACTATATGATAGTTATAGCTCCCTTGAATCATATCATAATGTGCACTGGTTGATCAAAATTTATAAACATTGGAGGCTCTGGTAGAAACCCGTTTACAAAGTATGTATTCTTTCCAATAAATATTTCCAAATTAATAGTCTCTTTGCTTATTTGTAAATGGGTTTCTACCAGAGCCTTTAATTCAGTAACATAATTAAATGAAACAACTATTTCTGAAGTTTATAGGGACGGAGGGGATTCCTCGCGGGGACGGGTGGGATTTCTGTCCCCGCGCAACTCTCTAATCCTAAGCTGCTCCCCACCCAGTCCCTGCTTATGTTGTATTACTCATTCCATTAATTTTTCTCTCAATTTTTTTTCCTCCCTTTCCCGGATCTTTTTCTTATGAGAGGCTATAGAAATCAACTCTCTTAGAACAGTTTTTAAGGATTCCCAAATTGTGATGGGTGACTAGAGATTGATATTATTATTATTATTATCCAAAAAGTTTCTGATGATCTGTTCTATCCTCTGAACCACTTTAGAGTCTTTTAATACAGTATCATTTAATTTCCAAAATCTTAGAATGTCCCCATAAGTGCACCCATATTGGAGCATGATCTGCCCAAGCTAGTTTCCTCTATTTTAGCATCTCCCAAGGTTTTATCCAACCAAATCATATCAATGCGGGCATAAACTTTATGTGGGGAAGAGTAATAAATATAATCTCTTCCTAATGTATGTAAATTCTGCCATCCATTAAATTTTTAATTATTTCCTATCTTTTTTTAGTTCTGTCGCCTTTATTATTCATAGAATCCAGAGGACCAAAAACCAAAAATCCCCTCCCACCAATAATATTCCTTCTTGAGTTCTCAAAATTATACTCAAGAGTTCTTAAAAAATTTCCCTTGATTAGTATTAGGAGCATAGAGGTTCACCAGTCACCTTTTCCCCATTCAATTCCCCCCCATCTCCCTTCCATTCAGCCTTTGTGAGAACTTCAATTTTTTTTATCAAATAGTATCTCCACCTCTGCTTTCTTTTTCTCTTTCTTATTGGAAGCCCAAACTCGCACCGGATAATCTTTAAAATGTATCATCCTTCCTCCTGTTTTTTGTAAATGCGTTTCAACCTCTTCATCTCCTTTAAAAACATCTGGCGTTTAAAGTATATTAAGTCCATTCACATTTAGACTACCCAGTCTAATCTTACTTCCATTCATTTTTTCAATAACCTTTTCAGTTTATTCTCTAACTTTCCTATCCTTACAAATCTTACAATTTTTTCCCCAGGCCTCCTTATCTCCCTAACCCCATCCAATCACCCTCATAAAAACCAATTTACCCCCTCCCATTTGTCCCTCTCCCCCATCTCCCCAACCCATCCAAGCTTCTCTCATCCCCTATCTCTGGACCCAGATCCAGTCGCCAATCGATAAGACTAGGAACCACATCCATTTCCAGACATCAGAGTCAAAGAAAGTTAACCCTAACCCAGTTCTCCGCAGCTTTATCTATTATCTACCCCATTACAACTTCTTTTCTTTATTATATCTAACAAGTATTAAATAATTTTTTTATTATCATCAATTCTTCTCAATATTATTATAAGCATTTTTATTCTATTTGTTTCTGTAGTCTCTTTTTTTGATCCACTCTATGCCATCTCTGACTTGGCGGTCTTGTAGATGAGGGTTGTGGTGGTTCCATTTGCTGTTTTTCTCCCTCGTGGGTCCAAAATTTGGCCTGTATAAGTAGCTGTTAGGCCTCTAACACTGATGTAACTTTGTGTTGCTTGCCTTTCAGAATAAAAGAAATCCCAAATGGGTAATGCCATTTATAACGAATATTATGTTATTGCAAACATCTGGTTACTTCACGGCAATCTTGACATTTCAGTCGCTGAAGAAATATCTGTAAACAGTTCCACTTTTACATTATTCTAATCTAATATTTGTGTGTCGTGCATACCTAATCAAAAGGCCAAAAACTTCAAGCCCATCTTTAGATACATAAAAGGGAAAAAACCCCTAGACGACCAGGGAAGAAAAGGGTACATCAAGAAAGACAAACAAATTGCAGACAGACTAAATTCCTTTCTTTGCGTTTGTCTTTATGAAAAAGGACACCACAACAATACCAGAAGCAGTGGAAGTGTTTAAATGAGTAATAGAAGACAGCCTCACCACAGAAGTGGACTTGGACCAGATATACTACCAGATCGACAAACTTAAAAGTGACAAATCCCCTGGACCGGATGGAATTCACCCGAGAGTCTTAAAAGAATTGGAGGTTGAAATCAGAGAGTTATTGCAAAAACTTGCCAACCCGACAATTAGAACCGGACAGATACCGGACGACTGGAAGATAGCGAATGTCACGCCAAGCAATTTCCCAAAAGAACATGCGATGTTTACAATTGATGCAAAATGCAGCAGTCAGACTGATCTTTGGGCTAAAGAAATTTGACCACGTGACACCCTACTACCGACAGCTGCATTGGCTGCCGATGGAGGCACGTGTAAAGTTTAAATTCGCCTGCTTCTGCTTTAAAGCACTAAACGGACTTGCCCCTAAATACATAAGTGACCTTTTCTCCTTCTCAGCCAACAGACACAAGAGAAGCTCACATTCCAACTTCGTTTTCCCCCCCAATGAGAGGTTGTAAACTGAAAAAACACCATGAACACCTATCACACCAAGCAGCATCATGGGGTAAAGACCTAGAACAATTGCTTTCGCCCACTACTTATGAGGAATTTAGGAAATGTCTAAAAACACACCTGTTCCTAAAGCGTCTAGACAACTGATCCACTCATCTCTCTCCCCTCAATAGCGATTACCTTGTCCTATTGATCACTTTCTCCTCAACAATGGATTTCCTGTCCTATTATTTCTCTTTCTTCCACCCCTCTTAAAGTCAATCAATTTGTACCTTTTTGCTTAATCTTTTGTAAACCGCATAGAACTTCACGGTACTGCGGTATATAAACTATTATTATTATTTTCAAAAAAGGATCGAGAGGAGAACCGGGCAACTACAGACCTGTAAGCCTTACGTCTATCCCTGGAAAGAAGGTTGAAGCACTGATTAAAGATAGCACAGTCCGGCACTTGGATACACACGACCTGATTAAAGCTAGTCAAAATGGCTTCAGGAAAGGGAAATCATGTTTAACGAATTTACTTCAATTTTTTGAGACTGTGAACGAACAAATTGATAGTGGAGAACCGGTGGACATAATATACTTAAGACTTTCAGAAAGCATTCAACAAAATTCCACACAAAAGACTTCTCAGGAAACTACAAAGCCATGGAATAGAGGAGGATGTACAAAGATGGATAGGCAAATGGCTGGAAAACAGAATACAGAGAGTGAGCATAAATGGGAAGTTCTCCGACTGGGAGAAAATGATTAGTGGTGTACCCCAGGGCTCGGTACTTGGGCCGATCTTATTTAATATTTATATCAATGACCTAGAAGAAAGAACATCCAGTGAGATCATCAAGTTTGCAGACGACACAAAACTATGCCAGGCAATCAGATTGCAGAAGGATAGCGAGGAACTCCAGAGCGATTTGTGTCAGGCAGAGAAATGGCAAATGAAGTTTAATGTGGAGAAATGCAAAGTAATGCATTTAGGCAGTAAGAAGGAGGAACACGAATATAGAATGTCAGGTGCAATTCTGGGTACGAGCGAACAAGAAAAGGACCTGGGTGTACTGATAGGACCCTGAAACCGTCAGCACAATGTGTGGCGGTGGCGAAGAAAGCAAATAGGATGTTGGGCATGATAAAGAAGGGAATCACGAGTAGATCAGAGAGGGTCATAATGCTGCTTTATAGAGCAATGGTCAGACCCCACTTGGAATACTGCGTCCTACATTGGTCTCCCAACCTAAAGAAGGATATAAAACTGCTGGGAGGGTGCAGAGACAAGCAATGAAACTAGTAAAAGGGATAGAGAAACTGGAATACGAGGATCAACTTAAGAGACTGGGATTGTTCTTCCTTGAGAAAAGGAGACTGCGAGGGGATATGATTGAGACCTTCAAAATATTGAAAGGAATCGACAAAATAGAGCAGAAAACTATATATATTGTCCAATTTGACACGGACAAGAGGACACGGAATGAAGCTAAGGGGGGACAAGTTCAGGACAAATATCAGGAAGTTCTGCTTCATGCAGAGAGTGGTTGACACCTAGAATGCTCTCCCAGAGGAGGTTATTGTGGAATCGACCGTCCTAGGATTCAAAAGCAAACTAGATGCACATCTCCTTACGAGAGGCATAGAAGGATATGGGTGACTAAAAATTACACCAGGTGTACACCTGGCAGGGCCTCCGCGTGTGCAGATCGCCGGACTTGATGGACCGAAAGTCTGATCCGGAGATGGCGCTTCTTATGTTCTGTAGGCGACTTGAGGAAAGGGAAGGGAATGGGTAGGGGACATGGAACCTAAAACTAGGCAAATAAGTAAAGGTCATATGCTTATGATGATCTTAGATGTTTAGTTGTCGAAGTGAAGTTTTCAGTTTCTTTCAAAATAGGGTGTGATTGGTTTCTGTTCTTAATAGTCTCTGTGAGTTCATTCTAGATTTTAACTCCTAGGAAGGTGAACATGGACTGGAAGATTTTTTTTGTACTTAAGATTCCGCATCAGATGGCCAATTTTCCTTGCTGCTTGTAGCACTCTCTCTTTCTGCGGGTGTCTTAAAAAACATACTATATCTCTTGGCCTCTCCAATTTGCGTGGTCCCAGTGCTCAATGTATTCATTCAAATTCTACAGTTGGCAGATCTGCTTCTGGATTTTCTGTTTGTAGAAACTTATGGC
This sequence comes from Geotrypetes seraphini, assembly GCF_902459505.1. Lineage (NCBI taxonomy): Eukaryota > Metazoa > Chordata > Amphibia > Gymnophiona > Dermophiidae > Geotrypetes > Geotrypetes seraphini. Next base: position 5,679,738 of record NC_047087.1, on the reverse strand, counting down.
ATAAGGACTGTATAAAAGCCGTCGGATCTTTAAGATCTTCTGATTCAGGAATTCCACAGAATCTCAAATTATTTCACCTTGCCCTGTTTTCTCTGTCTTCAACTTTGAGAAGTAATTCCTCTATTGATATATCTATTTGTTTACAATGTTGTTGGATTTCTGGTATCTCCTGATCATGTGAAATAACCCATTCTTCAAATTCCTGGAGACTCCGACTCATATCTATTTTTTAATGTAAACCATCAATATTTACTTTAATATCTGAAGTGAATACTGCTAATGAAAGTTTAATATCAACCATCCAATGTTGTATGTCCCCTTTACTGGCTAATTCAGAGTCTACTGGAGGAGATTCTAATGTCTCTAATGTTTCTTTTTCAAGTATGTTTGTCTCCGCTTCTTCCTGTGTTGGGTTTTGTTTTGGAACTGATGTTTCTACTACATCTTCTGCACGATAAGCAAACATTTTAAGATCAGGTCTAGTTTTTTTAATAGCCATACTTCCAGAGTTAATTCGATTCCAAATAACTAGTCTAAGAGTTTTACAGTATGGCTAAGTCAAGGTTCTTTTCCAGGTTAGACATGTTTCATTAGTTATTTCCCCAAACTCAGGTTAGCAATATCATTCTTATGATTGTAATTTATTGTTCTTACAATTTATTCAATATAAGTATTTAATTTAGCACTTCACCTCAAAGATATTTTACCCCAATATAGGAGCAGAATTTTTAGAGTCACCTAATTTCTTCAGAGGAAATTAAATCAAGGATTCTGTTATTTTATTATCATCAAATCTATTCACTGAACAGTCTCCTAATACCTTCCTCAGGTCTGACATAAAAAGGCTCTTCCTGCCCAGTTTATACCATTTGCAATTAGATACAGAGTCCCAAACCTTCAGACCTCCAGGTCTCAATGATTCTCCCAGCCTCGATCAGCACATGTAGGGCCTCTTCTCCACCTCTACCAGAAGGCTATCGAGGTTCTCAGCCAAAGATCCACAACTGCAGTCCACCTCCAGCACAGCTGCTCACCACTTCAAAACAATCCCCCGAGCTTTCAAGAATCGAACCTCTCCTCCAATCCTATATTCCTCCTCATCCCCGGCAGGGCTCGGTGAGGTTCGTTTAGGATGAATGTATCCCCCTCCGCAACTTGTATTAGGAGCCCAGGCCGCAGTTACATCTCTGTACTCCTCTGTCACCTCCTCTGCGTCTCTCTTTCTTTCTGCAGTGGACTGTGAGGGCTCAAGCCATGTCTCCACTTCTCCTGGCCACCAATGAAGCCCACCTACCCCCACCGCGGGGAAAGGCACTCCGTAGCCCACACACTTTTGGCAGAGCACCATCAAAAAAGTCCTGGCTCGCTCTGGGACAACTGCCAGCCCCCTCTACAGTCTGCTCGCTCGCAGCAGAGACACCACTCCCAGGGCACAGGCCACACCTCTGCTCCTGCACTCCTCCTTACCCCGGGCAGAACTTGCTGGACTCCGTCAGCAGGAAATAGCCTCCCCCCACAGCCCGCACACTTGTGGCTAAGATGCCGAAGAAAAAAAATCCTGCTTCGCTCCGGGACAGCCAACAGCCACCAGTCAATAAGGCAGCTCGACAACTTTCTCCTTGCTAATGTGGAGACTGGGTCAGCTCACACACTATTCAGCCATTTACCTACGCTTCCGCTCTTTGTCGTGGTGACCTTTCCCATCCATTTTAGGACTCAACATGGAAAGAAATCAAGCCTATCTTACCAGTTACAAAAAATATTGGCTTCCACAATCATTTTTAGATCTGCTGCTTTAGAAATGATTTTGTATAAATGGAATGCTAGCTTATTTGATAGCCTATTGGCCTTGCCTAGTCAATGATTTATGCCAATTGGAAAAAAGGCTCTTTTAAATGCTACTTTTTGTGGAACACTGCCTAAATGGTCCATGGCTTTGAACTTCATTGTCACAATTCATTCATATACAACATATAACAGAAAGGCTGTGGCCTATTACAGACTCCCTATCCTAACATTGACATTCCATGTGTTTTGTATAACCTTCCAAGTTTATCCTAAGCATATCAATATCATCCTTTTTGTTCCTAAATATTGAACGATGTGTTAATATGTTTCAGTATTGATTTGTTATATTGTTCTTATTTATAGTGGAAGATACTCTAACCACTCCATCATTCCAGCTGTTCATTTCATCAGTTTTCATCTGCATGTTTCATGAATGCATTTCCCTGCTTACTGTTTATAATTGCCAACTGGTTTCACACTTTCTGTTGTAGCAATCGGACAAAAAACCCCATTTGAACTAAAAGCCTCCCCTTGTTGTTTACTGGGGTTCATTATAGGTATAGGTATATGCGACGCACACATGGAAGAAATAAATAAATAATTATTGGAGTGGAAGAGTGGCCTAGTGGTTAGAGCAGCTGCCTCAGCACCCTGAGGTTGTGAGTTTGATTCCCACTGCAGCTCCTTGTGACCCTTGGCAAGTCACCTAAGCCTTAGTTGCACCAGATACAAAAAAGATTGAGCCCTCTAGGGACAGAAAAAGTACCTGCATATAATGTGTATAGCACTGCATATGTCTAGTAGTGCCACAGAAATTAGTAGCAGTTGATTTCCTTTTCCCTCACAGCATCCTCCTTTCCACTTCACTCTGCCTCGGCATACCTGCATCACCAGTGTCTCAGTGCCCCCTTTTCAAAAGGGCCCAGCATCCTCTTTTTACACCCCATCCCCCTCTCTCTCTCTGCACGCTAACCTCACCCACTCGGTCAAGTCTTTCCAGCCCTATCGTCCATAAAGCATGTTCTCACCACCCCCAACCCGCAGAGTATTCTTCCTTTATCCCCTCCACACCTCTCAGCATTCATTTCACTTTCTCATCAGCTCTAGGAAGGTTCCTCCTGTTTTCTGTTCCTGGTGGGATGAGGTGGCCTAGTGGTCAGAGCAGCTGCCTCACACCTTGAGGTTGTGAGTTTGATTCCTTCTGACTCTGGGCAAGTCGCTTAACACTTCATTGCCCAAGGACCTGCCTACAACTATGTAAAGCTTTGATTGTAACCACACAAACCCCCCTCCCCTTTCTCATACTATGTCTCATCAAGTGCAATTCTCCATGTCTCCCAGTCTTTTCAGTAAACAAATAGCCACTTCTTTTAGATGAGTTTCCCCTTTACAGTGAGAAGCATTACACCTATCAAAGCAGGCCCGTGAGGCATGCTCAGTAAAATAAAGAAACAGCCTACCAACTTCAGTATCACTAGCACTGCTGCTTCCAAAGGGCACCTTCGGGATAAACAAGTGTTCCAACAAAAACTTCTCCCAAGGGATTAAGATAAAATGAAAAAAGTCCAAGGTCACTTTGTACTAACTGGAGTTAGTTTTACCCACAATGAAAAAATTGGCATACAGCAGCAAAAATGGTTCATGTTTTATTCAACTCAACTTTCTATACCACCAGTGATGCCCCACCTGCAAACACTGGAAAAAGCAGGGCCCAGCCACACCTCCTATCCCCTTTTACATACAGGCTCGATCTTATATCAAGAATACAAGAAATGTTTATTATATACACAACATACAACTTTCAAGTCAGAGAATATATTTGTCAAAAATAAGCTAGACCTCACAGAGATCTGATTCTGCTTGGCACAAGAGACTCTGCTGTAGGGTTCTGATAAAGAATTACCAAAGGCAGGTCCTAGCAGTGGTAGTGAGCCAGGACATGGAGTGACTGGAATGCAGTTTTCAGGAGCAGAGAGGTTGTGGCCCTTTCACATTCCCAGCACTTGGAGGTTCCAGCATTGCCACCTAGTAGCCACATGATTTAGGATTCATGACGGAATGGGCCCTGATCCATGGATTCCAGCTGAGCAAGGTGGGTGTTCTTTCTAGGCTGATGACAATAAAAAGTTCATGGTCCCCCTTTTTTTTTGCTGATAGCAGGAGAAGGAAGAGGGAGAAGAGATTTGCCTTGGGATGTTTTCTCTAGCTTTTTGTGCTTCCTGCTCAATCAGCATTCATTTAGAACTTGATCTAGCATTCCTTCAGAAACTATGTAATCATGAGCTCTTTATCTGGCCATCAGATGTCACCCCCAAGCAGAGATCATGACTCCCATTCCCACGGGGGCTGGGAGCCCAGGGGACGAAAAACCAGACTTGGCCATCAGAACCAGGGCTCTTCAACATGGCAGTATACTACTCTGAAACCAACCTGGGTCCCAACTGGAGCCAAAAGCCAAATGAGGAGTGCAAAACAGCTGGATCAAAAAGAATCGGTCCTTAGCTTTTCACTGCTGAAATGAGGAAAAGAGCCAGATGTGCTCTTTACATGGTAGTGGAAGTGGGGGGAATAGCCACTGCTCTGCCCACCTCCTGACTTGATTATTCCTCCACCATGCTGCTCACTGCTTGGGGGATTTGTTGTTTATAAACATCCCTTCCTCTCTAGTCAATGAAAGTACACTTTAAGAATGATCCCTGGTTAAAGATATACACCAGGGACTGGGGGCTGATGTGTGCTTGGGCCCAGCACAGGACAAAAACAAGCTTATGGAGGTGTCTTAATTACATTTATCAACCTACACACATTGTGAAGGTCCTGCAATAAATGCTAGTTAAGCTTCCAGGTTTGGTATTTTCAGGGTGTACATTCTCTTTCACATCAGAACATTAAGAAGAATAGAATACCCTTAGAGCAGGAGCACAAACTGGGGGGGGGGGGCTGCAAGGTCCCCTTCACAGCCTCTCCTCCTGCAAACATCAAAATAGATTTTAAACAATAACAAGAACTGTTCCGCTTTTCATCTTTAAAATAAATCAAGGTCAAAGGCATTTTCCAACGTTTACTAAATAGTCCAATGTTCCTCCGTCCCTGAAGACAACAAGAAGGGGACAACAGCTAATTCCAAACACTAAACTGTTTACCTTTCCTACCCTAGAGCCAGGCACACACAATCAAATGCAACTCTGGTTCACGCTTATGCCCACACATCCATAATTGCAGACTGTAGTGGCTTTTGGCTAGCAGGTGCCGACTACAATGATAGTCCCTTTCACTGCTTTTCAAATCATTCAGCAGCCGGAGATAGCATATTATGCTACAGGGCATTGCTATTAATCTGATCCCACTCCAAGCACTTGAGCTGTAGGGCAGCCCTGCTCCTGCAGTCAGGGTCAAAAAACGCCTCTACAGTGTTTTCATTCTCTAATCTCCTCTCTCCAGAGCAAAAACAAACACAGAGGCTGCCGGCACTCCAGGGCTGTTGCTGCCACCGCTACCCACTGTCATTTGCTGTCACAGCAGGCCATGCTTCTTCATTGTTCTCCAGCGATCTTTGATCATTACTGCTGTGCGGTTAACAAAGTCATAGTTTCTTAGGATGGCAGTCCAGTTTCCTTCCCCAAAGCGCTGTACTCCCGTCTTTACCCACTCACTCTCCTGCACTGTCCACTTCTGTAACACAAGGACACCAAACATTGAATTTCAGTAGTTGCATTGTGACAGATCACACCACTATTTCAATCAGGATTGAGTTTATTGTGAAAGTGGAATGGTTAGGAGTTAGATTTATCTTTATTTTGATCTTTCAGTGAGATGCTATTAAACACAAAGTCTGAACTGCTCTGGTGACTTTCATCTCGTACACAGTACAACTTTGGAGACAGGAAGTGCAACGGTCTGCCTGTCTCCCAGTGCAAAGCAGAGGAGGCATCTCGACATAAGCAGCTCTCTCTTGATTTCTGCTGAACTCAACAAAATCAAAATAATAAACAACACGCTAACATCAAAAAATGAAAAGAATTTTAACTAATATACTTAATGTTTACAAAGGAAGGTAGTGCTCAGAGACATGGAGAAAAAAGGGGAACGAATTCCCCCCCAATCATTGCAGTACTTTCCAGATAACAACAGATGGTATTTTTCAGTGTCCTGTAATGAAATAAAGATGAAAAAATCTTCGTCAGGAAGACAATGTTAGCGTGTTGTTTATTTTGATTTGATTATTTCACGTTTCCTCACCAGAAGGCGTATGTATATTTTTCCTCCATTTGTGTTTTTGAACTTTCCACCTAAACTGTGGACACATTTCCCAAACAGGATTCTCCCTCCTCATTTATATTAGCAGCTGGCTGAAGGCTATGTTACCTGCTTTTTAGGATGGTGACATGAAACATTTCCTCTGTCACTGTCTTTATCGCCTCCTCCCCCTGCAAAAGAAAGAAAATCTCAAAAGCATCAAACCGCCACCAATCTCCTACCCAGCCAAGTCAAGGCTACCAAGACCTTACAACCAGGACAAGATTTGCACCAGAGTGTCCATCTCTCACCAAGTCTGCCCTCCCACTCGGACTCCACCACTAATTTCCCACCCCAACATCGAGCCAATCAAACCCCTTTCAAGAGCTCCCTCAACTTACTATCAAACCTAAAGAGCTCATCTTCATCACTCCAGGTGTCTGGTTCCTCATCTTTCAGCTTCTTCGAGTTGTGCCACCTACTCAGAGCGGCTCTGAAAAATGAGAGAAAAAGTTTACCCAAGGGGCAGAAGCAAGCTCACAAGTAGGACAACCACCCTTGATCACACACAAGAGCACAGGCACATACTAATCACAGAAATGGCACCATAGTAGATGACAGTGCTTTGTTTGGTTATTCTCATCTGAACTGCTAGATTAATAATGGATAAATCACTCCAATTTTACTGGACATTTACCAACTTCCCATAAGATCTAGAGCCATTTTTTAAATTTGGGTCCTTTCTTTTGAACGGAAAAGGCCCTGAATATGTGCAATGGTGCTTAAATGATTCAACCTGGCTGAAAAGTACACGTTTCACAAGTTCCTTCGCTCTGCAATGTGTTACCTCACGAGTCTGTTGATGCTCAGGTGTTGAGTCAAATTTTGGGTTTCAGCTGATTGTCTTTGGATCTGCTCTTAAGTTTTATTAATATATCAACAACAACTTATTATTTCTATAGCACTACCAGACACACACAGCACTATCCATTAAACATGCGAGAGACAGTCCCTGCTCAATAGAGCTTGCAATCTAATTATGACAGACACACAAGACAAAATGGTGAATCTATATACACTGCTCGGGTAGGGAATTAGAAAGGGAATGAGGAGGAGGACAGGGCGACGGACTACGGAGAGAATGGCTGCTTTACAAGCACCAGAGACGAAGCCAGACGTACCAAGTCAGGCAGGTTGTTCTAGGCATATGGCACAGCAAGGTAGAAGGGACGGAGTTGAGAGTTGGCCATACAGAAGGCTACAACCTGAAGAATGGAGGTATAAGAGAGGAGACAATGACATGGGGAACAATTTGTTCCTGTCCCCGGAAGAACTCGATTCCCCATCCCGTCCTCGCAAGTTTACTTGCTGTCCCTGTTATTTGTCGAGAAGAATCAAAGCACTCTTTTTCTAACAACACTTTAGGGTCAACCATTCTGACCTTAGACTACTGTAATGCACTATTCCCATATAATCTTTGAATCATTTTGTTCTCTGACAAGAACATACAAAGAAAAAATACTGCCTCCCTGCTCTATGATTGAAAACTCCCATACTAGACAAACGTGCTCAATTCTTTTTGTTACTATCCTAGATTCTGTCTACCAAAACAAACTCTGACATGCATATAGAAAAATGTCAGTCATGTTATAACTAGAACAAGGAGAGAATCTTTAACAAGAAGGTGCTCTATGCTAAAATGTAGATAAGTAGACAAGTCCACAGCCAGTATCCCACCTTCCCATGAAACACCGAATGCTGGTTTTAAGATGAACAGTACTGTAAAGATCTATTTAAAATGTGATTATTCATCTGTAAATCAACACGTTTGTAAAAGTCATATTCAAGAACATAAGAAGCGCCATCTCCGGATCAGACCATCAAGTCCGGCGATCCGCACATGCGGAGGCTCTGCCAGGTGTACACCTGGTGTAATTTTTAGTCACCCATATCCTTCTATGCCTCTCGTAAGGAGATGTGTATCTAGTTTGCTTTTGAATCCTAGGACAGTTGATTCCGCAATAACCTCCTCTGGGAGAGCATTCCAGGTTTCAACCACTCTCTGCTTGAAGCAGAACTTCCTGATATTTGTCCTGAACTTGTCCCCCCTTAGCTTTATTCCGTGTCCTCTTGTTCGTGTCAAATTGGACAATGTAAATAGTTTTTTCTGCTCTATTTTGTCGATTCCTTTCAGTATTTTGAAGGTCTCGATCATATCCCCTCGCAGTCTCCTTTTCTCAAGGGAGAACAATCCCAGTCTTGTGAGTCGATCTTCGTATTCCAGTTTCTTCATACCTTTTACTAGCTTTGTTGCTCGTCTCTGCACCCTCCCAGCAGTTTTATATCCTTCTTTAGGTTGGGAGACCAATGTAGGACGCAGTATTCTAAGTGGGGTCTGACCATTGCTCTATAAAGCAGCATTATGACCCTCTCCGATCTACTCGTGATTCCCTTCTTTATCATGCCCAACATTCTATTTGCTTTCTTTGCCGCCGCCACACATTGTGCTGACGGTTTCAGAGTCCTATCTATCAGTACACCCAGGTCCTTTTCTTGTTCGCTCTTACCCAGAGTTGCACCTGACATTCTATACTCGTGTTCCTTATTCTTTCTGCCTAAATGCATTACTTTGCATTTCTCCATATTAAACTTCATCTGCCATTTCTCTGCTCATTTCTCTAACTGACACAAGTCGCTTTGGAGTTCCTCGCTATCCTTCTGCGATCTGATTGCCCGGCATAACTTTGTGTCGTCTGCAAACTTGATGATCTCACTGGATGTTCCTTCTTCTAGGTAATTGATATAAATATTAAATAAGATCGGCCCAAATACCGAGCCCTGGGATACACTTTCTCCCAGTTGGAGAACTTCCCATTTATGCCCACTCTCTGTTTTCTGTTCTCCATCCATTTGCCTATCCATCTTTGTACCCCTCTATTCCATGGCTTTGTAGCTTCCTGAGAAGTCTTTCGTGTGGAACTTTGTCGAACGCTTTCTGGAAGTCTAAGTATATTATGTCCACCAGTTCTCCACTATCAATTTGTTCGTTCACGGTCTCAAAAAATTTAAGTAAATTCGTTAAGCATGATTTCCCTTTCCTGAAGCCATGTTGACTGGCTTTCATCACGTTGTGTGTATCCAAGTGCCGGACTATGCTATCTTTAATCAGTGCTTCAACCATCTTTCCAGGAATAGACATAAGGCTCACAGGTCTGTAGTTGCCCGGTTCTCCTCTCAATCCATTTTTTAAAATTGACGTGACATTTGCTAACTTCCAGTCGTCTGGTATCTGTCCCGTTCAATTGTCAGGTTGGCAAGTTTTTGCAATAACTCCGATTTCAACCTTCAATTCTTTTAAGACTTCTCAGGTGAATTCCATCCGGTCCAGGGGATTTGTCACTTTTAAGTTTGTCGATCTGGTCCAAGTCCACTTCTACTGTGGTGAGGCTGTCTCCTATTACTCCTTTAAACACTTCCACTGCTTCTGGTATTGTTGCGGTGTCCTCCTTTGTAAAGACAAACGCAAAGAAGGAATTTAATCTGTCTGCAATTTGTTTGTCTTCCTTGATGTACCCTTTTCTTCCCTGGTCGTCCAGTGGTCCCACCACCTCTTTTGCAGGTTTTTTCCCTTTTACGTATCTAAAGAAGGGCTTGAAGTTTTTGGCCTCTTGCACTATTTTCTCCTCATAGTCCTTTTTTGCATCCCTCACCGCCTTGTGACATTTCTTCTGATCATCTTTATGTTTGTTCCAAGCTTCGGTTGTTTTCGTGCGTTTCCAATTTTTAAAAGAGTCCTTCTTTTCTTTTATGGCTTCCTTCACCTGTCTGGTAAGCAATGCTGGTTCTCCTTTGCCTTTAGTTCTCCTTTCTTTTGCAATCCACGCAATGTAGAGATTTTGTGCTTCCGTGATAGTATTTTTCAGTAGGGACCATGCCTGATCTACCATTTTAATTTTGTCCATCTTTTTCTTGAGCCGTTGTTCTATCATGGCTCTCATGCGATCGTATTTACCCTTTTTAAAGTTTAAGGTCATGGTTAAGGTTCTGGTACGTTTCCCTTTCCCGATGTCAAGTTTAAAGTTGATCATGTGATTGCTCGTCCCCAGCGGGACCATGACTTCTACTTCTTTTGTCGGTCCCGTGAGGCCATTTAGGACCAAGTCCAAGGTGGCGTTGCCTCTTGTCGGCTCTCTTACCATTTGTTCCAGGAAGCAATCCCCTAGCGCAGGGATGCCCACACTTTTTTGACTTGCGAGCTACTTTTAAAATGACCAAGTCAAAATGATCTACCAACAATAAAATTTTAAAAAAAACACAACGCACACTGTACGCATAGAATTGTTAATTATCATTCCTATTCCGGGGTTTTTTCAAAGAGGTCAAAGCAGATGACTCTATGCACTGTCACCTCAGTAACAACCATACAAAAATAGACAAATATACCCCCTTCTCTTTTTACTAAACCACAATAGCAGTTTTTAGCGCAGGGAGCTGCGCTGAATGCCCAGCGCTGCTCTCGACGCTCATAGGCTCCCTGCGCTAAAAACCACTATTGCGGTTTAGTAAAAGGAGACCATATTGTAAAATATAGACAGCAGATATAAATTCAGACACATTTTGATCACTAAATTTAAAATAAAATCATTTTTCCTACCTTGTCTGGTGATTTCATGAGTCTCTGGTTGCACTTTCTTCTTCTGACTGTGCATCCAATCTTTCTTCCCTTCTTTCAGCCTGTATGCTTCCTCTCCTCCACACCTCATTCCCTCCCCCAACTTTTTCTTCCTCTCTCCCTGGCATTTCTTTCTTTCTTTCTCTCTTCATGCCCCCTTCTTTTTTTCTGTTTCTCTTCTTTCCTTCTGTCTCCCTGCCTGCCCCCTTTCTTTCTTTCTCCCTGCCCTTCCCCAAGCCAGTGCCACTGCCATCGGGGAACAGGACCCAAACGCCACCAATGGATAACAGGCCCCAAAGCCGCCGCCGCCCCATGCGCTCTCTGCTTCGGGCCGATCAATCTTCCTCTCCCCGACGTCAATTCTGCCGTTGGAGAGGAAGTTCCGCCCAGCCAGGCAGTGATTGGCTGGCCCGAACTTCCTCTCCGACGGCAGAATTGACGTCGGGGAGAGGAAGATTGATCGGCCCGATAGATCGCTAAGGCAAAGGGAGTCCTGGATGATCGACTCACTTTGCCTTGGCGAGCTACCGGTCAATCGCGATCGACCTATTGGGCACCCCTGCCCTAGCGCCTCCAGGAACTTGGCTTCCTTGCCGCAGTTGGAGGTTTCCAGGTTCCAGTCTATCCCCGGGAAATTAAAGTCTCCCAAGATGATTACATTGCCTGTCTTGCATTCTTGTTTGATTTCCTCTATCATTTCTGAGTCAGTTTCCTCCATCTATCCTGGGAGTCCATAGTACAGGCCAATTTTTGTGTCTGCGCCATTATGACTAGGAATTTTGATCCAGAAGGACTCTTTCCTTTCCGTCGTAGCCACTCCAACAGATTCTACTCCTTCCTGAACATAGAGGGCAGTACCTCCACCTTTCTGCCCTACTCAATCTCTTCTGTATAGTTTGTATCCCTGTAGTACTGTGTCCCATTTGTTTTCTTCATTCCACCATGTTTCTTTTATGCCAATGATTTCCAGTTCATCGTGTCTTGCTATTGTCTCTAATTCCCCCATTTTGTTTCTCAGACTTCTAGCATTCGTATACATACATTTGAGTTCTCTTTGCGTTACCTTCTTGGACTTTCTACGCTTGGCTGTCTCTACTGTTTCTTTCACGGTATCCTTTTCTGCTCCTGCGTTGTCTCCCTTGTTTGCTGTGTGGCCCTCCCCTCCTGTGTCTTCATCGTCACTTCCTGCCTTGTCTCCCTTATTGTGAGGTCGTCCCCTCCAGTGTATGAGTAGTTGCCCGTGGTTCCTTCGTCGGGGCATCCTGTCGCCCATGCCATCGAGTGGTGGTCGACTGTCGGCTTTCCCCTGTCTTTTAGTTTAAAGCCTTCTCGATGGCCTTCTTCATGTTGCCTGCCAATACTCTTGCTCCTTCCTTGTTGAGGTGTAGTCCATCCTTTCTGTAGTACTTGCTTTTTCCCCAGAACGCCGTCCAGTTGCGCACGAAGTCAAAACCTTCCTCTTCGCACCATCGTCTCATCCAGGTGTTGATCGCTTGCAATTTCCCTTGTCTCTTTCCATCTGCTCTTGGTACCGGGAGGATCTCGGAGAAAGCCACCTTCACCTCCCTGATCTTCAGTTTTCTTCCGAGTGAGCGGAGCTGGCCCTTCATCTATTCCCTGTCATACTTCCGCCCGCTCACATCATTGGTTCCCATGTGGATAAGCACAGCAGTATTCTCTCCCTCCTGCGCTGTCTATGATCCTGGAGATCCTGTTGGCCACATCCTTCACTCTTGCTCCAGGCAGGCAGGTGACGATTCTGTCCTCTCTCCTCCTGCGGTGTGGCTGTCCACATGACGTATAGGAGCAGAGCTGCGGCGCGAAGACCACTGCGATCCACGTGGTCGGAAGGGCAGGCAGCAGCGGCTTGGAAAGAGCAGGCAAGCAGCGGCTGTGAGAGGCGGTTGAGGAGAGCAGAGGGAGGAAGGGGCAGAGGAGAGCTAGCGGCGGTGACGAGAGTAAGCTCCGCCCACCTGCACGCATCAGCAGAGGCGTCATCCCCCAATTTCCCCCCTTAATAGGAGCAGAGCTGCGGCGCGAAGACCACTGCGATCCGCGTGGTCGGAAGGGCAGGCAGGCAGCGGCTGGGGCTTGGAAGGAGCAGGAAAGCAGCGGCTGTGAGAGGCGGTTGAGGAGAGCAGAGGGAGAAAGGGGCAAAGGAGAGCTAGCGGCGGCGAGAGTAAGCTCCGCCCACCCGCACGCATCAGCAGAGGCGTCAGTAGCAGCGTCATCCCCCGGTCTCCCCCTTAATAGGAGAGGAGTCAACGGTGCGCAGCCGTTTGGCGCACGGTGAAGGCGAGCGGCAAAGGCGCTCGCCTTAGCGAGAGCGCCTTTATGAAGAGCCTTAAGAAGAGCCTATTTGCAGAAAGCAGGACACCCTTCTAACCCAAAACAGGCCAACACTCTACTTACACCCTTTTCCTTTAACTCTTACACTACCTCTAACAGGGCCAGATCTAAAACTCTTAAGGCTACTCCTCTTACAAGCAAACAGGCACACTCTTCATCTTCTTACACTCAAACAGGCACACTCCTCATACACTTCTTGCGCACTCAAGCAGACGACTTTTCTTACACTCCTCATACACTCTTCTTGCACACTCTCAGTCAGGACAATCTTTTCTTGTATCTCTCAAACTTTTTGTCCTTTTCAACACTAATCTCTCAAACTTTCCCCCTCAAATAAGCAGGTCTTAACAGCAACTTAGAAATGGCAGGGAGGACAAGGAGCACCAAGACTACTATCAAGTTCAACACTCCAGTCACTGGAGGGACCCAGGGGATGGCCAAGGACTGTGTACAGAAGGAGGAGGGTGACACTGGACGGAGGGCAGAAGTCTCTGTGCAGACCGAGGCCACCCCCCCACGGTATACTACAGCCCCTACCCAGACTGAGGAGATAGGACAGTTAGACGGGGACACCTTGCAGGAACTGTGGAGCCTCAGGGAGGAGGTGAAGCGCTTGAGGAGCATCAGGGAAGACGAGGCCTTCGTCGATGGTGTCATCCAGGAGCTGTCCCATATCACAGACCAGACCCATGACAAGTCCATCCCCGTGACACCCAAACCTCCAGCTTTAGATTCAACAATTGGGGTACAGGAAATGATTGGAGATGCTGGATCCTGGCAGCTGGTAACCTCCTCCTCTTCTTTCTTTTCTCACAAACAGGGTAGTTCTACATCGACCACACAACTCACCCTGAGGAACAGATTCTAGATCTTACAAGATGGAACCGCTGAGGAGGTACCAGAAGAGGCTCAGGAAGATACCCAGCACATAACTTCAATTCAGGAGCTCATGGTTCGGCCCCCGCGGAAGAAGCGCAGAGTGGTGGTCATTGGGGACTCCATGCTGCGGGGCACTGAGGGACCAATCTGCAGACCAGATATGCATTCAAGGGAGGTCTGCTGTCTCCCTGGAGCCAAGATCCGAGATGTCACCACCTGTCTAGATAAACTTCTAAAACCTCATGATCATTTCCCCATGCTTCTCATCCATGTAGGTACAAACAACACTGCCAGGAGCACCTCGGAGAATATACCCAAAGACTTCGGAGCCCTGGGTAAAAAGTTAAAGCAGATAGGAGCACAGGTGGTCTTCTCATCGATCCTCCCAGTAAGAGACAAAGGCAAAGCCAGAGAAGAGCGTATCAAATGGACTAACAAGTGGCTTCGCAGATGGTGCATAGAGATGAACTTTGGATTCCTAGACCACGGAGAGGCGCTACAGGGACCAGACGGACTCCACCTGACCAGGAGAGGTAAAAACGTATTTGGACATCGACTAGCCCGCCTACTTCGTAGGGCTTTAAACTAGGTAAGTTGGGGGAGGGTATCCACTCACATTCCAGAGCAGTAAGAAACTATCCTGAGGCGGCAAGCCACAACCACACTTCTGAGTCCAAGGTAAGTACCCATACTATACACGATAAACTAGGAGTCACACTAAATCAGAAGGGAATCTCTTCACAGGGACTTAACAACAATAAGGTATGGAGGGCAATGTATGTTAATGCACACAGTTTGGGCAACAAAATTCTGGAATTGCAGACTGAAATAATGAACGCAGACCTAGATGTGGTGGCAATATCTGAGACTTGGTTCACGGACTCGCACGGGTGGGATATGGTTATACCGGGCTACAACCTGCTTCGTCGAGACAGAGAGGGCAAGTTAGGAGGAGGGGTAGCACTATACACTCTAACTACATGGGTTGGGGATTGGCTGAGCGGTAGACTTCAGAAGGTGGTGGTGAACGGTACCCCATCCGAAGCATCGGACGTGATCAGTGGAGTGCCGCAGGGCTCAGTCCTGGGCCCGATTCTATTTAACTTATTCATAAGAGATATGACGCAAGGACTTAGAGGAAGGGTATCACTGTTCGCCGACGCCGCCAAACTTTGCAACATAGTAGGCAAAAGCTTATTACCTGATAATATGACACACGACCTACTGTTGCTGGAACAATGGTCAACTACTTGGCAGCTAGGCTTCAATGCTATAAAATGCAAGATAATGCACCTGGGTAAGAGAAACCCGCGTAGAACTTATGTACTAAATGGTGAGACCTTGGTTAGGACCACGGCGGAACGCGACCTAGGGGTGATCATTAGTGAGGACATGAAGGTTGCCAATCAAGTGGAGAAGGCTTCCTCCAGGGCAAGACAAATGATGGGGTGTATCCGCAGAGGTTTCGTCAGCAGGAGACCTGAAGTTATGATGCCGTTGTACAGAGCCATGGTGAGGCCTCACTTGGAGTACTGTGTTCAGTTTTGGAGACCACACTACCGAAAGGACGTGCTGAGGATCGAGTCGGTTCAGCAAACGGCCACCAGGATGGTCTTGGGGCTCAAGGATCTCACGTATGAAGAAAGATTAAAAAAATTGCGGCTGTACTCATTTGAGGAAAGAAGAGAACGGGGAGATATGATTGAAACATATAAGTACATCACGGGACACATCGAGTCAGAAGATGATATCTTCTGGCTCATGGGACCCTCAACCACCAGAGGGCATCCGCTGAAGATCAGGGGAGGGAAGTTTCATGGCGACTCCAGAAAGTAATTCTTCACCAAAAGAGTGGTGGATCATTGGAACAGACTCCCACTCCAGGTGATAAAGGCCAGCAGCGTGACGGATTTTAAGAGAAAATGGGATACTCATGTGGGATCTTTAAGGGAGTAAATTCAGGGGAGGGGATACTTGGAATGGGCAGACTTGGTGGGCTATAGCCCTTTTCTGCTGCTTTTTTCTATGTTTCTATCAAGGTTATCTAAGCGGTTCTACAATCAGGTACTCAAGCATTTTCTCTATCTGTCCCAGCGGGCTCACAATCTATCTAACGTACCTGGGGCTATGGAGGATTAAGTGACTTGGCCAGGGTCACAAGGAGCAGCGGCGGGGTTTGAACCCACAACCCCAGGGTGCTGAGGCCGTAGCTCCATCCACTGTGCCACACAAAGGGAAACTTACTAAGCTTGGACTTGGAGGCTGCATCCACAACCAACCACATAGCCATAAAGTACATCTAGTAGCCACCCCTAAGGCCATAGACAGCAGAACGCAACAAATCATACATGGCATCTGAAAAAAACAGTGCCCAGCTCAATTTTAGCAACTTGCTGATCCAGAGACCAGTCACTAGACTCCCAATCCAAAACATGCTTAGCTCACATCAAAACTCTGCTCAAGAAGAGACTCCATCCTCCTGTCCTGGGGGTCCCTCAGAGCTGAGCCCCCTCCACCAGAACAATATGCCTCTTATGTCCACACCCTATGCAGCCCATTGGTGTGCCTTCTAACACTTACTCTGTTTATAGCCTGCTAGTTTAATTCAATTACTGCAGCCCTAAAACAAGAGTTGCAATTACTGGGTTGGAGCAAAAGCTCCAACTGTAGAGTAGGGGTTCTCAATGCAGTTTTCAGGACAAACCCAGCTAATCAGGATATCCACAATGATTATGCATAAGAAATATGTATACGATGGAGTAGCGCAAGCAAATCTCTCATGCAGTCATTGGCTGGGTATGTCCTAAGAACTTATCTAGCCCAATATCTGTTTCTAACAATGGTCCATCCAGCAATCTAGAAGGATACTCGCAAAATCTAGAGACAGACCTTACTAGGAGAGCTGCCTACATTTGTTAAAGGGAAAGGATATATTGCCTTTTTATGGTTACATATTCAAAGTGGTTTACATATATACAGGTACTTATTTTGTAACATAGTAAATGATGGCAGATAAGGACCCGAACAGTCCATCCAGTCTGCCCAACCATACACTCTCTATAAATGAATGATTCAATTTAAATTGTTCTTTTTCTTAAGATATTTCTGGGCCAGAAATCCAGAGCTCTGCCCGGTACTGTGCTTAGGTTCCATCAACTGGAGTCTCCGTCAAAGCTCACTCCAGCCCCATCTAAACCATCCCAGCCGTCGAAGCCCTCCCCAGCCCATATACAGAACACAGACCGTGCAAGTCTGCCTAGTACTGGCCTTAGTTCTTCAATATATACCATTATTTTCTGATTAGAGATCCTCTGTGTTCATCCCATGCTTTTTTGAACTCTGTCACCATTTTCGTCTCCATCATCTCCCTCCAGGCATCAACCATCCTCTCCGTAAAGAATTTCCTAGCATTACTCTTGAGTCTACCACCCCTCCAACCTCAAATTATACCCTCTGGTTTTACCATTTTCCTTTCTCTGGAAAAGATTCTGTTCTATGTTAATACCTTTCATGTATCTGAACGTCTGAATCATATCTCCCTTGTCCCTCCTTTCCTCTAGTGTATACATATTCAGGGCTTCCAGGCTCTTTCGGGGCAATGGAGGATTCAGTGACTTGCTCTGGGTTTCAGTGAAAGTTTAGACTGACATGCTACAAGAAACTGCTCAGGAAAAGAAAATATGAACACTAACTGGAAATTATTTCTGAACTCATTAGAAACACAAGTTAGATGCAGGATGAGATGGCTGAAAAACAGAGGTGAAGGTGCTTCACAGTATCATAAAATGATTCACTGAAAAGCAGCAATGACAACCACATAGAATGAAACAAGGTACAAAGATTCACTATAACAGATGCTTGGTGGCCTAACTGGATACTATTTATTCATATATTTGCTGATTTCCAAATTGCTCTTCCAAAAGCTCCTGCCAGCCTACAATAATTCAAAAGCTTACCTCTCACCCCTCCTGGGATGCCAGTTCTTATTCTGCAGTGCTGCAGTAGTGGGCTTGGGAGTTTCAGTCTTTCCTTTAAGGGGTGAGCTAGGATTTGTGTTCATCTCACTGCACGTGCTGTCTCTATCCAACAGCAGGGGGTTTACTGTCAAACATTTCCTCCTCCTCTGCAACTCCGGGTTGGGGGGCACTGCTTTGACGGTGCCCTCTTCTCTCTGCCTCTTGATCCTGGAAGAACATGCAGCAGGCTGACAGTCTGTCTCAGGGAAACCAAAGTCTGTTTCTGTCAGTGCACAGAACTCAGCATCTGCATCCTTTGCTTTGGAAAGTGCACGGAAAGCTGCTTGCAAGGTACCGAGGCTGTAGGAAGTACAGTGGGAGTTTTCTTCCCTAGAAAAAAATGGAATTGCATTGAAATATATTCCAGTCGTAGACTATGACACGTCAGCCTCTTTCCAGAGACATCTAGACATGTCCCCACTCAGTTTTATCAGCAAGGCTTATCTGCCCCTTCAATTCTCAGCCATATAAACATATCTGAAACCAGGGCTTAATTTCAAGGTACAGCCTAAAAATGCATAGTAACATAGTAGATGACGGCAGTTAAAGAACTGAATGATCCATCCAGTCTGCCCAACCTGATTTAATTTACTTTTTTTTTTCTTCTTCTTAGCTATTTCTGGGCAAGAATCCAAAGCTCTGCCCGGTACTGTGCTTAGGTTCCAACTACTGTACTGAAGCCTCCGTCAAAGCTCACTCCAGCCCATCTACACCACCCCAGCCATTGAAGCCCTCCCCAGCCCATCCTCAACCAAAAGGCCATATATAGACACAGACTGTGCAAGTCTGCCCAGTACTGGCCTTAGTTCTTCAATATTTACTATTATTTTCTGATTAGATCCTTTGTGTTCATCCCACGCTTTTTTGAACTCTCTCGAGAGCTCATTTCAGGCCTTAACAACCCTCTCCATAAAGAAGAATTTCCTTACATTGCTCTCGAGTCTACCACCCCTCAGCCTCAAATTATGTCCTCTGGTTTTACCATTTTCCTTTCACTATAATAGATTTTGTTCTACGTTAATACCTTTCAAGTATTTGAACGTCTGAATCATATCTCCCCTGCCCTCCTTTCCGCTAGGGTATACATATTCAGGGCTTCCAGCCTCTCCTCATACGTCTTTTGGCGCAAACCTCCTATCATTTTCATCGCCCTCCTCTGGACTGCTTCAAGTCTTCTTATGTCCTTCGCCAGATATGGTCTCCAAAACTGAACACAATACTCCAAGTGGAGCCTTACCAATGACCTGTACAGGGGCATCAACACCTTCTTCCTTCTACAGGCTACACCTCTCTTTATACAGCCCAGCATCCTTCTGGCAGCAGCCACCGCCTTGTCACACTGTTTTTTTGCCTTTAGATCTTCAGACACTATCACCCCAAGGTCCCTCTCCCCGTCCGTGCATATCAGCCTCTCACCTCCCAGCACTTAGGGTTCCTTCCGATTATTAATCCCCAAATACATTACTCTGCATTGAATTTTAGTTGCCAGATATTAGACCATTCCTCTAACTTTTGCAGATTCATGTTTTCCACTCCCTCCTCTATGTCTACTCTGTTACAAATCTTGGTATCATCCGCAAAAAAGGCACACTTTTCCTTCTATCCCTTCAGCAATGTCACTCACAAACATATTGAACAGGATCGGCCCCAGCACCAAACCCTGAAGGACTCCACTACTCACCTTTCCTTCCTCCGAGCGACTTCCATTAACCACCACCCTCTAGCATCTGTCTGACAACCAGTTTCTAATCCAGTTCACCACTCTGGGTCCTAACTTCAGCCCTTCAAGTTTGTTCAAGAGCCTTCTATGAGGAACCGTGTCAAAGTCTTTGCTGAAATCTAAGTAAATGATCTCTAGCATATGTCCTTGATCCAGTTCTCTGGTCACCCAATCAAAAAATTCAATCAGGTTCGTTTGGCACGATTGACCTTTAGTAAAGCCATGTTGCCTTAGATCCTGTAACCCATTAGATTCTAGGAAATTCACTATCCTTTTTTTCAGCAACGCTTCCATTATTTTTCCAACAACCGAAATGAGGCTTTCCGGCCTGTAGTTTCCCGCTTCATCTCTGTGACCACTTTTGTGAATAGGGATATCCGCTCTTCTCCAATCCATTCCCGTCTCAAGAGATTTGTTGAACAAATCTTTAAAAGGACCTGCCAGAACCTCTCTGAGCTCCCTCAGTATCCTGGGATGGATCCCGTCTGGTCCCATCGCTTTGTCCACCTTCAGCGTGTAGCCTGCAGGGAAGAGATGATCCTGGAGCAGAGATCCCACCCCACCTGCTCCTTCCCCAGCAATATTTCCTTTTGGTGGAGAATTAAGCTTTGTCTGGAACTTGCACCAACAGAGACCCACCATGTACTGAAGCTTTCAGGTTACAATACATAAATGAGCAGATGCGCTCCACCTCTGGGAAAGCTGAGGTCTGCAAGAAAGCCCTTTATAGATCTGTCTCAGGGTCACCACTGCTAGTTTGACAGTCTCTGAGACAAACAGATATTGGTCCTGTCATACTAACGAAGGGGAGAAATTGGGCGGAAGGAACCGAGATAATTTGTATTCAATAAACTCAATTTTATCTAGAACAGTGGTCCCCAACCTTGTCCTGGAGGACCACCAGCCAGTTGAGTTTTCGGGATAGCCCTAATGAATATGTATGAGAGAGATCTGCATATAATGGAGGATACAGGCATGCAAATCTACCCCATGCATATTCATTAGGGCTATCCCGAAAATCCAACTGACTGGTGGTCCTCCAGGATAGGGTTGGGGACCACTGATCTAGAAGACCAGCTGCAATTGAAGAGTAACTGTCTTTAGGACCAAGTCCTATATGAAATGGCAATTAGAAGAAATTCCCAATCAAAACTTGGCATGTGTTCAAAGTTCAAAGACCAGCCCTATGCTATTTAACTGTGAAAGGAGAAATGGGAGTTCCCACTTTAGTCCTCATCACACCACATCACAGTTTTGTATATCAGTGATTTGGTCAACAGGGCAATCAAAAAAAAGATGCAGATAGAATATAATCTGGGGAGAATCACCATTTGAGCGGTCCCAAAACTGAAAACACATGGTTGAGGGTGCGTAAACAAATCTTCTCAGATCAGCAACATTACCTCTTCTCTTTACAACAGATTAAACCCTTAACCCTCCCCTCCCCCTCCTCAACGCTTCTCACCTCTTCCTTCACTTTTTCCCCACCCTTCCAAGATTGTTGCTCCCCCCTCTTACCTAACATGCTTTGTTCCCCCTTCTCATAAATCCAATTGTATTCTCTTACAGTACATACTGTATATGCTCTGTATTAGCCCTTCCCTCACCTAAATTGTCAATGTAAACTAGTTTTGACCTTTCGATTGCCTTGCTATGTTCTTCTTTTCCCAATTGCACTGTATATAATTCATCTATTTGTTGTGAACCGCCTAGAACTCCCTGGGTATGGCAGTATACAAAAATAAAATTATTATTATTATTCTTCTGCCAACAACTTTATTCGAATCAACCAATCGTCCAGATATGGGTGCACCAGAATGTTCTCCTTGCGCAAGGCTGCCACCACCACTGCCATAATCGAATGGGAACATGCAGATAGGCCTAGAAGTCAGAAATTCCCCAGGCTGGACAGCAAGAATTATGGATTTCAGGGGTTCCATGCGAAAAGACGGAATCTGGAGAGCTCTGTTGATACCTTTGAGATCCAAAATGAGCCGAAAAGATCCCTCTTTCTTGGTCATCACAAAGTAAATGGAGTACCTGCTGGTGCAAATCTCCTGAGGAGGCACTGGGACTACTGAATTGAGGGCCATCAACTTGAGCAGTGTCTGTTGAAAGGCCTTCCTCTTCCAAGTTGCCTGACAAGGAAAGGAGAGGAAACGATGTAGAAAAGGTCGGGAAAACTCCAGAGCATGAGGCGAGGGAATGGCTAAGATGGTTACGCGTTAGCAGCCAGCATATGTGCTCTGTCTTACCTTACTGTTTTCCTCTTTCAAAATCATTTCTTTTTTTGGACAAATGCCACTTACAAAGCATAAGGGCTTGGTCCGGCTGAACCCATCGTCAGCCGGACAGTTGACGATGGACCACTTCATAGCTAGCTCACCATCAATAGTTGGAGATGAGTTGCTTGCATTTGTTCGGAGGAAGGAGCCTCCAGAGCGTCAGGATTGGAAATATGATTTAGTAATATACTCCCTTTAACAAGGTGGTTTACAATACCACATTCACAACAAGTATTACAAACAGCCATACGATACACATGTATAAATTTCATCAACATATCGTACAATTTACCCAATGAAAATGCTCAACACCCATGCTTCATATCGCAAAAAAGGTGTTTCTTCAAAAGCCTCTTAAAAACAATCACATCTTTTTGCTTTTTAATATAAGTGGAATAGCAAATATCCTTATCTCCTCCAATTACCTGACCTCCAGTTTCCTGTGCCGGGGCCCGATGAAAGCACTAGGGCTGAGGCCCAGAAGAGGTCAACACAGCCATGTGGAGAAGGGGCTCCTGCGGACCAGGGCACTGAGAGTGTGAACTAGAGAATGACAAGGGGAAAAAAATATGTCCCTGTCTCCGTGAACTCGGTCTCTGTCCCCGCCAACCATCTGATCCCATCCACACAAGCCTCAAATAGTTTTATACTGAGCACTGCTAAAATCCTACTTTATCCTAAAGCTAAAAAAAAAAAAGAAATATAATTTTTTTTCTAACTTTATTGTCTTGTTTCTGTTTTCCTCATCTTCTCATTCTCTTTCTTCCATCCAATGTTTGCCTTCTCTCTACCTCTGTCTCTCCCTTCCCCCCATTGGTCTCCCCTCCCCATCTCTTTCCACTTCCTTCCAGCGTGTTCCCCTCTCTCCTTCCCATTTCCGTGCAGTGTGTTCCCCTCTCTCCCCTTATCCATTTCCATGCAGCGTCTGTTCCTCTCTCTCCTTCCCCCCTCTCTCTCTTCTTCCCTTCAGCCCCCTCCCTCCCAATCGCCACGGTCCAGGCATCTCCCTACTCCCTTCCCCTCACCTTCATAGTGATTTTCTTTTTTTTTTGTCTCCTAGCTGCCCAAGCCGACTTTCATCAAGTTGTGTGCAGCTGCCCCAAACTTCTCCGATGCAACTTCCTGTTTCCAGTTGCGTCAGAGGGGAAGTTTTAAGCAGCTGTGTGCTACTTGTTGAAAGCTGGCTCGGGCAGCTGGGAGACAAAAAAAACAAAACAGAAAATCGCCACCAAGATGATGAAAAGGGAGGAAGATGCCCAGACGGCAGCGATAAGAAGGAAGAAGGGGGCTGCTGGACCGCACGATCGGTGACTGCGCAAGTATCCTCAATTAACTCGGAGACAAGGCCATTCACCGCTTCAAGGGGCACTGAATAGCCTTGTCCCGTAACTGCAGTGACCACTTTTCCTCTCACTGTTTTGGTAGGCTACCTGCAGGTAACAGCCCCCATGTCATTCTCTAGTGTGAACATCCAAGAAGCTGGGGTTAGTAGCTCCTCAACAGTGGTGACACTGGACAACATTTGGACAATGCTTCAAAGGTTCGAAGCTGGGATGACTAAATCAACTGGAGAACTTTCAGCTTTATAGTGAGCAAAATAGATGGTTTCTCTCTTATCTGTGGAGTCGATCAAAAATGAAACTTCTGCTAAATTTGACCAGATAAATAAATATAATTTCTGCAAAATTTATCAGGGAACTTTGTTAAAGATAAATTATTTCTTCAAAGAAAAATTGAACAAATTGAGAACAGAAGGTTAACTCTCAGGATTTTGAATTTTCCTAAGTCTATGGGAGTTACACCTGGAGATATGTTTATAAAATATTTGACTAAAGTTTTAACTTTTACTACAGAATCATTGCCTCCTATCAATCGGATATATTTGCCTGTAAAAAGGAAACCAGGTAATTCCTCTGAAGTTCATAATGCACAAGTTATGGATATGAGCAATTTATTTGAATTTTTGGAAGTTCCATAGTAGAAAATGCATCTCGCTCTACTTTGCTTGTTTCCTTCGTATTCAAACAAGATTTGAACACATTACTGCGGTATGTTTTTCCGTTTCTCACAAGCTTTGTATCAAGGGCAAAGGGTTTGGGTTTTCCCTGATGTGACGAAGACAACTCAAGAACGCAAGAAATTGTTTTTGAACCTGAGACAAGAAGTTAAAACTCTGGGCACTACCTTGTTGCCGAGTTACCCTTGTAAATGTCTGATCAGATATGCTGAGACAAAATACGTCTTTTTTGCACCTGATCAGCTTCGAATCTTTTTAGATACTAAGAAGCTGATCCAGAATGTTGTTATACAGTTAATAACTTTATTATTATAATAATAATTTTATTCTTGTATACCGCCCAACAATGAGTTCCAGGCGGTTCACAATCAAGAACTGTACAATCAGTGAAGTATACTTAAAATAAGGATAAAACCAATGATCATGTTACAAACTTATCAAACAAATATGTTTTCAAGGACTTTCTGAAGACATAATAAGAATGTATTTGTAGAATCAAAGGACTTAATCAGGAAAGCAAAAGTCTTATTTAAAAATCTCTTGAAGCGACAAGCCTTTACAAAAGGGTACATGAACATACAGTTGTTATGGATATTTTTAGATGATCTGTATAATTTAAATTGGGAGGATAGGTATCCCGGAGCCAGACCAAAGAGAGCTTTAAAGCAAATGCAACCA
Source organism: Geotrypetes seraphini (assembly GCF_902459505.1). Lineage (NCBI taxonomy): Eukaryota > Metazoa > Chordata > Amphibia > Gymnophiona > Dermophiidae > Geotrypetes > Geotrypetes seraphini. Next base: position 5,655,098 of record NC_047087.1, on the reverse strand, counting down.
AATTTAGAAAGAATTTACGCTTTGAATGGTAGCCAATGTAACTGCTGACGAAAAGGACTGATATGGTCGTAGTTTTTAGGCCAAAAATTAGGCGCACTGGGAGGATTGAGAATTACTCTTTTGCAGATCTCCAAGAAGAATATAAGTCGACTCCAAGAGAGGAGTTTCATTATAGACAGAAATGAGATTATATACAGAGAAGAGTTAGGGGTGACCAGAACCTGGGGGAAAACTTTGCTGGAAAAGGCACTGCAAAAAGATGTATAAAAACTTTACTACAGTTTTGAACCCCAATATTAAAATGCACCACACTCTGGGGAAAAAATAATTAGGAACCTGATTTGCAGGAACAAAATTTTAAGAGACTCCTGAAGTTGTTGTTGGCTAGCAATATAATAGGAAATAGTTATAAGATGCTGATCGATTGTATTATACACCTGTCGGTTACGTCAAATGTATAAAATAGGGACAGGAGGGAGGGAATGTGGTGCCTTAGTTGATCTTTCATATCTGGTGGACCTGTCCACACATCAAGGACTTTTGGACACATTCTGGATGTTTTATTTCAAATCACACAAGTGAAGTACCCTTAACATGGATTCACTAGAGGTAGGTCTTGTCAGACAAATCTGATCAATTTCTTTGACTGGGTGACTAGAGAATTGGATAGAGGATGTGTGCTAGATGTGGTGTATTTAGATTTTAGCAAAGCCTTTGACAGTGTTCCACACCCTCAAGAAGGGTCCCAAAGTGACGGACTGGGTCAAGAACTAGTTGAGTGGAAGGCGACAGAGGGTAGTGATCAATGGAGATCGCTCTGAGGAAAGGGATGTTACCAGTGGTGTGCCTCAAGGTTCAGTTCTAGGGCCTGTTCTTTTTAACATTTTTATAAACAATATTGCTGAAGGGTTGTCGGGTAAGATTTGCCTCTTTGCGGATGATACCAAAATCTGCAATAGAGTAGACATGCCAGATGGTGTGAATAACATGAAGAAAGACCTGGCAAAACTTGAAGAATGATCTGAAATTTGGTAGCTAAAATTTAATGCTAAGAAATTGAAGGTCATGCATTTGAGCTGCTAAAACCCAAGGGACCGGTACAGTTTAGGGGGTGAACATAAGAACATAAGCAGTGCCTCTGCTGGGTCAGAACAGAGGTCCATCATGCCCAGTAGTCAGCTCAGCGGCGATCCATCAGGTCCAGGACCTGTATAATAATCCTCTATTTATACCCTTCTATCCCCTTTTCCTTCAGGAAATTGCCTAATCCCTTCTTGAACCCCAATACCGTACTCTGTCCTATCACACCTTCTGGAAGCGCATTCCAGGTGTCCACCACCCTTTGGGTGAAGAAGAACTTCCTACCATTGGTTCTGAATCTGTCCTCTCTTAATTTTTCCGAATGCCCTCTCGTTCTTGTAGTTTTTGAAAGTTTGAAGAATCTGTCCCTCTGCACTTTCTCTATGCCCTTCATGATCTTGTAAGTCTCTATCATGTCCCCTCTAAGACTCTGCTTTTCTAAGGAAAAGAGCCCCAGTTTCTCCAATCTTTCAGCATATGAAAGTTTTTGCATACCTTTTATCAATCGTGTTGCTCTTTTCTGGACCCTCTCGAGTATTGCCATATCCTTATTAAGGTGAAGAATTTATGTGCACAACGGAAGAGCAGGACTTGGGTGTGATTGTATGTGATGATCTTAAGGTGGCCAAACAGGTTGAAAAGATGACAGCGAAAGCTAGAAGGATGCTAGGTTGCATAGGGAGAGGTATGGCCAGTAGGAAAAAGGAGGTAGTGATGCCCCTGTATAAGACTCTGGTGAGACCTCATTTAGAATATTGTGTACAATTCTGGAGGCCGCACCTTCAAAAAGATATAAAAAGGATAGAGTCGGTCCAGAGGAAGGCTACTAAAAAGGTGTGTGGTCTTTGTGGGGACAGACTTAAAGATCTCAATCTGTATACATTGGAGGAAAGGCAGGAGAGGGGAGACATGATAGAGACATTTATGTTGAATCGATTTTTATTATTATCAAATAACACAGAACAGACCAATAGGTCAGAACCACAGTAACAAAGGAAAACAGCAGAAACAAAATAGGAGATCCAACAATCCCACCCACACCACCCCCCCCCCAAACCCCCTAGTCTGAAACGAGAAAAAGTGAGTGCAGTAGGCTTGGACTCAGATAGCCCACTGCCCAAGACAATAAGGAACACCAACACAGAAAGAAAGAAGGAAGAGAGCAAAGAAGAAGAAGAAAGAAAGAGAAAGAAGCATACCTGGCGCCCCTCAAGGATGGAACACAAGCCCAGGTCTCCGAAAAAGTCACAAGAAATTTAGAATGTCACTTCTAGCCCGTGGTGAGAGTGAAAAAAGGTAAGAATCCCAGATCCGAAGAAAGAGTCGCCTCCGTCGTAAGCTATAAGACGCATCTTTACACTCCAGCAGCAGCAGAGCATGCAAACGGTTCCTCCATTCCCAAAAGGATGGAGAAAGTTCCCCAATCCAGACAGATAGAATTACTTTCTTCCCCAAGACCCCCACCCGTCTCATAAACTGCCGCTGACCCGAATCAGACAAGCGGAAGGCCTCATACTTATCCAGCAAGAGACCAGCGGCAGAAAAAGGTAATGTAGTACCAAAGACGCTCTCCACATATGTTACAACCTGCCGCCAAAAACGTTTGATTTTCACACAAGACCAGAAGGCATGGATAAACGAATGGGGTTGCTGGAGGCACTTAGGGCATAAAGGAGAGTCCGTGTAACCCGAATAATATAACTGACTTTTCGTAAAATAGCCCCGATGAAGAACCCTAAACTGACACTCCCGTAGATCTGCATTAACGGAAACTCCCGGGAGTCTTGCAATCAAGGAAGGGAGATCCAAAGCGTCTCGTGCTATCCCCAGATCCTGGCACCAACGGGCGTGTAGGACAGCTCGATCAGCCGGACCCAATAATCGATGGAGATCCTTATACAGACCCGAAACTGTAAACCCATCCTCCAAATAGGGATCCAGCAGCGTCGCAAATTTGTTCTCAATAGGAAAAACCAAAGCGGCTCGGGGGAGGGATCGAACATAATGTTGAAGTTGCCGAAACGCAAGGAAGTCTCCCACAGAGAAAACACCCGACTGGACCAAAGCATCCCAGGACATTAAAGAACCATCTGCCTGAAGAACATGGGTAAGTAACGTGAAGTCCCGGGATGCCAATTTACGAAAACTAGCAGTCTCCATGCCCGGGCTGAATTGCAGATTCCCCTGAATAGGTAAGTATCTAGTAGTCGAGGGAGTACCCTTCCAGGAGTCCAACACATAAGACCATATGACACGTAGCGAGTGCAACAACAAACTCCCCCGAAGAGCCCCCGGCAAGGCAGAACGGGGCGCGTGCACCAAAGACAAAATATGCCAAGGTGCAAAAAATTCTTTCTCATAACATTTTGGAGTAAAATCCCGACGATCCGAAAGCCACTCCCCCAAAAAACGCATCAAACAGGCAGCATTATATAACCGAAAATGTGGTAGCCCCAGTCCCCCTCCTCCCCACGCGCCGAGCAGATAACGCAGCGCCACCCTTGGTCGCCGTCCCCCCCAACAAAATCTAGAAAGCATAGAATGTAACTTAGTAACATCCCGTTTCAAGAGCCATAAAGGGAGCAACTGCAAAGTATAAAGCCATTTTGGAAAAAGAACCATATTAAACAAATTGATCCTACCCGACAAGGACAGAGGAAGAGGAGACCAACGAGCAAACCACTCAGCCGAAGAACTGAATAAAGAATCAATGTTAACACGATATAACTCGGAAGTACGAGGCGTCAGCAGAATCCCTAAATAACAAAACGAAGAAGAAGCCCATTGAAGGGGAAAGGATCCAGGCCAAGAATCCCGCAAGACCGAGGATGTGGCCAACGCCAGAGATTTATCAAGGTTAAGCTTAAAACCCGAATACCGTATTTTCACGCAAATAACACGCACCCGTATAAAACGCGCACACGAATATAGCGCGCAGAAATCACGATGATTTGCACAAAAACTTTGATATACCGCGCTCACGGGTATACCGCGCATGCTGCCCGACGCTCCTTTCGCCCGCCCTGACTTTCCTTGCGCTGTCCCGACTCTCCGTTCACCCCCCCTGACTTCCGTGCACTGTCCCCCCTTGAAGGTCTGTCCCCATCCTTAAAGCCGGATGCCCCCCCCCCCGACGTCCGATACATCCCTCCCCCCCCCCCCCCGAAGGACCGCCGACTCCCCAACAATATCGGGCCAGGAGGGAGCCCAAATCCTCCTGGCCACGGCGACCCCCTAACCCCACCCCGCACTACATTACGGGCAGGAGGGATCCCAGGCCCTCCTGCCCTCGACGCAAACCCCCCTCCCCCCCAAGAACCTCCGACCGCCCCCCAGCCGACCCGCGATCCCCCTGGCGACCCCCACGACCCCCCCACCCCCCTTCCCCGTACCTTTGGTAGTTGGGCCAGAAGGGAGCCCAAACCCTCCTGGCCACGGCGACCCCCTAACCCCACCCCGCACTACATTACGGGCAGGAGGGATCCCAGGCCCTCCTGCCCTCGACGCAAACCCCCCTCCCCCCCAAGAACCTCCGACCGCCCCCCAGCCGACCCGCGATCCCCCTGGCGACCCCCACGACCCCCCCACCCCCCTTCCCCGTACCTTTAGTAGTTGGCCGGACAGACGGGAGCCAAACCCGCCTGTCCGGCAGGCAGCCAACGAAGGAATGAGGCCGGATTGGCCCATCCATCCTAAAGCTCCGCCTACTGGTGGGGCCTAAGGCGCGTGGGCCAATCAGAATAGGCCCTGGAGCCTTAGGTCCCACCTGGGGGCGCGGCCTGAGGCACATGGTCGGGTTGGGCCCATGTGCCTCAGGCCGCGCCCCCAGGTGGGACCTAAGGCTCCAGGGCCTATTCTGATTGGCCCACGCGCCTTAGGCCCCACCAGTAGGCGGAGCTTTAGGATGGATGGGCCAATCCGGCCTCATTCCTTCGTTGGCTGCCTGCCGGACAGGCGGGTTTGGCTCCCGTCTGTCCGGCCAACTACTAAAGGTACGGGGAAGGGGGGTGGGGGGGTCGTGGGGGTCGCCAGGGGGATCGCGGGTCGGCTGGGGGGCGGTCGGAGGTTCTTGGGGGGGAGGGGGGTTTGCGTCGAGGGCAGGAGGGCCTGGGATCCCTCCTGCCCGTAATGTAGTGCGGGGTGGGGTTAGGGGGTCGCCGTGGCCAGGAGGGTTTGGGCTCCCTTCTGGCCCAACTACCAAAGGTACGGGGAAGGGGGGTGGGGGGGTCGTGGGGGTCGCCAGGGGGTTCGCGGGTCGGCTGGGGGGCGGTCGGAGGTTCTTGGGGGGGGGGGGGGTTTGCGTCGAGGGCAGGAGGGCCTGGGATCCCTCCTGCCCGTAATGTAGTGCGGGGTGGGGTTAGGGGGTCGCCGTGGCCAGGAGGGTTTGGGCTCCCTTCTGGCCCGATATTGTCGGGAAGTCGGCGGTCGTTCGGGGTGGGGGTGCGAGTGGTCCTGCCGGGGGGGGGGGGATGTATCGGACGTCGGGGAGTCGGCCGGGCAAGAGGGCTTGGGCTCCCTCTTGCTCCGATCGTGGATGCGGGTGTGGGTGGGAGCGCGTGCGAGCGGTCGTTCGGGGTGGGGGTGCGAGTGGTCCTGCCGGGGGGGGGGATGTATCGGACGTCGGGGAGTCGGCCGGGCAAGAGGGCTTGGGCTCCCTCTTGCTCCGATCGTGGATGCGGGTGCGGGTGGGAGCGCGTGCGAGCGGTCGTTCGGGGTGGGGGTGCGAGCGGTCCTGCTGGGGGGGTGAATCGGGCGTCGGGCGGGGTGGGAACTATGTTTTAAAACTTTGGTATACCGCGCTCACGCATATAGCGCGCGAGGGGTATGCGCGGTAGGTAAAAACGCGTATAACGCGCGCGTTATATGCGTGAAAATACGGTAGTCTCCATATTCTTGAAAAGTGGCCATCAGATTGGACAGAGACAATACGGGTTCCGAGATATGGACCAGGAGATCGTCCGCAAATGCCGAGATCTTAAATTCGGAAGAACCAATTCGAATACCCGGAATAGCTCCATTAAGCTGAATATCACGGATCAAAGGGTCTAACGACAGAGCAAAAAGCAATGGTGAAAGGGGACAGCCCTGACGCGTGCCACGACATATGGGGAAGGAAGGAGAACAAAGACCATTGGCCCACACAAAAGCTGTAGGAGAGTGATAAAGCACCCGAATCGCATCCTGGAAAAAGCCCGTAATGCCATACCGAGTTAAAACCTCGAATAAAAAATTCCAAGAGACCCGGTCGAAGGCCTTCTCAGCATCAAAGCTGACCAATAGAGAAGAAAGTTGGGTTCTCTCCACGAATTCCAAAGACGCCAATATAGATCTAATGTTTTTCACACTCGTACGCCCCTGCACAAAGCCCACCTGAGGGGAAGCGATCAACTCAGGAAGAACACAAGCCAATCGATTAGCCAAAACCTTGGCGAACAACTTGGCCTCCACATTCAGCAGCGAGATGGGGCGATAAGAAGAAGAGAGGGCTGCATCCTTATGGGGTTTCAATAGCACAACTATTTGAGCCGAAGTGAGAGACTCCGGAAGGGCACCCCGTTGAATAGCTGCTGTGAAGGTATCAGCTAAGACTGGAGCCACCGTAGGAAGTAAGAGTTTATAAAATTCCATCCGGAAACCATCCGGTCCGGGGGCCTTTAACAAGGACCCCTTCTGTATGACGCCTGCCACCTCCTCTGCCGTTACAGGGGCATTAAGTTTAGCTACCGCCCTATCAGACAGGCATGGAAGGGAGAGGCCATCCAAATATGCCGTGCCGTCCATTAAATCAGATTGCTGTGAATAAAGCTTCCTATAATAGTCAAAAAACACTGCATTAATCTCGGCGTCCGTCCGGACCAAACCCCCCCCTGCCGCTCGAAGTTGCAAGATATGTGTACGTCCCGCCGAACGACGGACCACCTTTGCCAGAAGCGCCCCTCGTTGATTCCCATGGCGAAAGAATTGATATCTATAATAAGCAAGTGACTTGACTGTTCTAGCATGCAACAATTCCTGAAGCTTACACTGGGAGGCTAAGAGCTGGGAACGCAAAGAGGAAGCATGAGATAGACTATAAAGCCGACGGAGGTTACCAATCCTACGTTCCAACTGCAAAAGCTCCCTATCCCGAGCACGACGTTGATGGCTGGAATAGGCCATAATCTCACCACGGAGGACCGCTTTCGCAGCCTCCCAGAAAAGCGTAGAATCAGCCCGATGGCCCATATTATGTAGTTGATAGTCAGACCATTTCTGAAGCAGGAATTCCTGAAATCTCGAGTCCTGATACAAACGGAGCGGAAATCGCCAACGGAAAGATCCCGGTGGGGAGACATCCAAGTGCAAGAGTAACAGTAGCATGGCATGATCGGAAACGTCAAAGGAACCAATCGAGGCCGATTCAATCTGAGAAAACAAAGCGCTAGAGGTCAGCCAGTAATCAATCCGGGATAAGGACGCATGGGCTCTAGATAAATGAGTGTAGTCACGCTCACCTGGGTGAAGCGTCCGCCAAACATCAATAACGTCCAAGGAGGAACAAAGTAAAGAAATACCTTTAGTAGGCTGCATCCGATCCTGAGGAGCCGGAAAGCACAGTTACTTACCGTAACAGGTGTTATCCAGGGACAGCAGGCAGATATTCTTGACTGATGGGTGACGGCACCGACGGAGCCCCGGTACGGACAATTTTAGAGTGATTGCACTCTAAGAACTTTTTTAGAAAGTTCTAGCTCGGCCGCACCGCGCACGCGCGAGTGCCTTCCCGCCCGACAGAGGCGCGCGGTCCCTCAGTTAGTATAAGCCAGCTAAGAAGCCAACCCGGGGAGGTGGGTGGGACGCAAGAATATCTGCCTGCTGTCCCTGGATAACACCTGTTACGGTAAGTAACTGTGCTTTATCCCAGGACAAGCAGGCAGCATATTCTTGACTGATGGGTGACCTCTAAGCTAACAAAAAGAGGGATGGAGGGAAGGTTGGCCATTAAGAAAACAAATTTTGTAAAACAGATTGGCCGAAGTGACCATCTCTTCTGGAGAATGCATCCAGACAATAATGAGATGTAAAAGTGTGAACTGAGGACCAAGTAGCAGCTTTGCAGATTTCCTCAATAGGAGTGGAACGGAGGAAAGCTACAGATGCTGCCATTGCTCTGACTCTATGGGCCGTGACAGAACCTTCCAGTGTCAGTCCGGTCTGAGCATAACAGAATGAAATGCACGCTGCTAGCCAATTAGACAACGTACGTTTAGAAACAGGACGTCCCAATTTATTCGGATCAAAGGACAGAAAAAGCTGGGGAACTGATCTGTGGAGTTTCGTACGCTCCAGATAGTAAGCAAGAGCCCTTTTACAATCCAAAGTATGCAGAGCTTGTTCCCCAGAATGAGAATGAGGTTTTGGAAAGAAAACCGGTAGAACAATGGATTGGTTGAGATGAAATTCAGAAACAACCTTGGGGAGAAACTTTGGATGTGTACGCAGAACCACCTTGTCATGGTGAAAAACCGTAAAAGGTGGATCTGCAACCAGTGCATGAAGCTCACTGACTCTCCTGGCAGAGGTAAGAGCAATAAGGAAAAGTACTTTCCAAGTGAGAAATTTGAAAGTAGAAGTAGCTAAAGGTTCAAATGGAGGTTTCATTAAAGCTGAAAGAACCACATTGAGATCCCAGATAACCGGAGGGGCTTTAAGAGGTGGTTTCACATTGAAAAGCCCACGCATGAACCTGGACACCAGGGGATGAGCTGAAAGAAGTTTTCCATGGACTGGCTCATGAAAAGCTGCAATGGCACTGAGGTGGACCCTGATGGAAGAGGACTTCAGGCCAGAGTCAGACAAAGAAAGAAGATAATCCAACAACGTCTCCACTGCTAGGGAAGTGGGATCAAAATGATGAAGAAGACACCAGGAAGAAAATCTCGTCCACTTTTGATGGTAACATTGTAGAGTGGCTGGTTTCCTGGAGGCATCCAGAATGGAACGAACGGGCTGAGACAAAAGAGTATCAGTCGAGTTCAGCCCGAGAGATACCAAGCCATCAGGTGTAGAGACTGGAGGTTGGGATGCAGAAGGGTTCCCTGCTGTTGGGTAAGCAGAGAAGGAAACAGAGGAAGAAGAAAAGGTTCCCTGGAACTGAGTTGAAGTAGAAGGGAGAACCAATGTTGCCTGGGCCACCTCGGAGCAATCAGAATCATGGTGGCTCGTTCCCTCTTGAGCTTGAACAAGGTTCTCAACATGAGAGGCAGAGGAGGGAAGGCGTACAGGAACAGATTCGACCAGTCGAGGAGAAAAGCATCTGCTGTTAGACGGTGTGGAGAGTAAAGTCTGGAGCAGAATAGGGGCAGCTGATGATTGTGAGGAGCTGCAAAGAGGTCTATCTGAGGAGTGCCCCATTGATCGAAGATAGACTGCAGAGTCACGGGATCGAGTGTCCACTCGTGAGGTTGGAGAATTCTGCTGAGTTTGTCCGCTAAGGAATTCTGTTTCCCCTGAATGTATATAGCTTTCAGAAAGAGATGGTGATCTATGGCCCAAGTCCAGATCTTCTGGGCTTCCTGGCATAAAAGGCGAGAGCCTGTCCCACCCTGTTTGTTGATGTAGTACATCGCAACCTGATTGTCTGTGCACAACAGAAGGACCTGAGGAAAGAGAAGGTGTTGGAAGGCCTTGAGGGCGTAAAACATCGCTCTGAGTTCCAGGAAATTGATTTGATGCTTCCTCTCCTGGGCTGACCAAAGACCTTGAGTCTGGAACTCGTTCAAGTGAGCTCCCCATGCGTACAGAGAGGCGTCGGTGGTGATGACTAGTTGATGAGGAGGCTGATGGAACAGAAGACCTCTGGATAGATTTGAGGATACCAACCACCATTGAAGAGACTGACGAAGAGATGATGTCACAGATATGTGTCGTGAGCAAGGATCCGACGCTTGGGACCACTGGGTAGCAAGGGTCCATTGAGGAGTGCGCAGGTGAAGACGGGCATGAGGTGTGACATGAACTGTGGATGCCATGTGCCCCAAGAGTACCATCATTTGTCTTGCTGAGATGGACGGCAGAGGAAGCACCTGGTGACATAGAGACTGAAGAGTCTGGAGACGATTGGATGGTAGGAAAGCTCTCATTTGGAGTGTATCTAGGATCGCTCCAATGAATTGAAGTCTCTGAGAGGGAATGATATGAGATTTGAGTAGATTGATCTCGAATCCCAGAAGTTGTAGAAACTGGATGGTTTGGTTGGTGGCCAGAAGGACTGCTTGAGCGGAAGTGTCTTTGATCAACCAATCTTCCAGGTAAGGAAATACATGCAGGTGGTGAGAGCGTAGAAATGCCGCTACCACAATGAGACATTTGGTGAATACCCTTGGAGATGAGGCAAGACCGAAGGGCAGCACCTTGTACTGGTAATGACAATGATTGATCATGAATCGGAGATATGGTCTTGAGGTTACATTGATCGGTATGTGAGTGTAAGCCTCTTTGAGATCGAGGGAGCATAGCCAGTCGTTTTGATTTAGAAGGGGATAAAGGATGGCTAAAGAAAGCATCTTGAATTTTTCTTTTACTAGATGAATGTTGAGATCGCGAAGATCCAGGATAGGTCTGAGATCTCCTGTCTTTTTGGGAACTAGAAAGTAACGGGAGTAGAATCCCTGCCCCTTTTGATCTAGAGGAACTTCCTCTATAGCGTTCAGAAGGAGGAGGGATTGGACCTCCTGAATAAGGAGGGCCGATTGAGGACTGTTCAAAGCAGACTCTTTTGGCAGGCTTTGAGGTGGAAGAGTCTGAAAGTTGAGAGAGTAGCCGTGGCGGATGATGTTGAGGACCCATTGGTCCGATGTGATTACCTCCCACCGGCTGAGGAACAGAGAAAGTCGACCTCCTATAGGCTGAGGCAGGAGAGCAGGAATAGGGATACTGGCTATACTGTGGAGAATGAAGTCAAAAGGGCTGTGACTTCTGCTGAGGAGGTTGTTTTACAGCTTGTTGCTGCTGCTGCTGTCTGGGAGGCTGACGTTGTTGTTGCCTCTGACGCCTAGGTTGCTGAGCAGTGGTAGTCAATGGACGAGCTGTGAAGCGGCGTTGATAGGCCGATGGCTGCCTGTATGGTCTTGGCGGAGGAGGCTTCTTTTTATTCTTGAGCAGGGTATCCCAGCGCGTCTCATGAGCAGAGAGCTTCTGTGTGGTTGAGTCCATGGAATCCCCAAAGAGCTCATCCCCTAGGCATGGGGCATTGGCTAACCGATCTTGATGGTTAACATCAAGCTCGGATACCCGAAGCCAGGCCAAACGACGCATAGCTACTGACATTGCTGTCGCTCTGGATGTAAGTTCAAAGGTGTCATATATGGATCTAACCATAAACTTACGTAATTGTAGAAGAGACGACAAGCATGTGTGAAAAGCGGGATGCTTTCGTGAAGGAAGATATTTTTCGAAAGAAGCCATGGTGGTAAGGAGATGCTTTAAATAAAAAGAAAAATGAAAAGCATAATTACTAGCCCTATTTGCTAACATAGCATTTTGGTAGAGCCTCTTACCAAATTTATCCATGGCCCCTCCTTCTCTGCCAGGAGGGACAGATGCATATACACTGGCTCCTGAAGTCTTTTTAAGGGTGGATTCGACAAATAAGGATTCATGTGGAAGTTGAGGTTTGTCGAACCCAGGAATGGGAATTACCTTATATAGAGAATCCAGTTTACGTGGGGCCCCTGGGACAGTTAAAGGAGTCTCTAAATTCTTATAGAAAGTTTCCCTCAAGATGTCATGAAGGGGAAGTTTCAAAAATTCCTTTGGAGGCTGGTCAAAATCAAGGGCATCCAAAAAAGCTTTAGACTTTTTGGATTCAGCCTCCAAAGGAATGGACAAGGACTCACACATCTCTTTCAAAAAACTAGAGAAAGAGGAAGTGGCCTGTTTGGAGGATGGGTCAGGGACAGCCGAATCCTCCTCCTCTGAGGAACATTCGCCTTCAGAAAGAAAGGGTTCCTCTGAGTCTCCCCACAGATCAGGGTCTCTGACATGGGAAGAATGGTCCCGAGACTCAGGTGTCGACGTTTGCATGTGTCGGGTTTTGTGCACCGACTTACCCGACCTCATCGATACCGAGTCAGGAGAAGTTATCGGTCGCACCGGTGCCGAAGTCTGCACCGATTGATGGTGAGCTCTCGGCTCCGGTGCAAGGACTGGCATCGATACCGATGAGGTTAGGTGAAGCGGTATCGAGACAGTGGAAGCGGGTAACACGGGTTCCACAATCGGTATCGATACGGGTTGATCCACAACCGGTACCGGTGGCTCGGTGCGGACTGGCACCGGAAGGTTCGGTGTCATGATAGCAGGAAGGAGTCGTTCTAATTGCTCCTTAAGCTGCACCTGAAGGATGGCCGTAATGCGGTCATCGAGGGATGGCACCGGTACCGCTTTTTTCTTCTGCGGTACCTGCGGTGCCGCTCGACGCCCCGGAGATGAGGAGCCCGATGTCGAGGGACTCACCTCTATAGGGGCGGAGCGCTTCCGCTGGCGTCTTACAGGCGGCAGGATTGGACTCACTGCACTCGAGGCCGGAAGACGTTCCAGCGGGGAAGGCTTCTTAGCCGGCTTACCTGACTGTTGAGATGCCGGTGTGGAATCACGCGGCGTCGAAGACGAGGGTGCCGACTGAATCGGTGCCGAAGCCGGAGTCGAAGGAACGGGGTCGGACATCTCGGCACCGAATAACAATCGCTGCTGAATTTGGCGATTTTTCAATGTCCGTTTTTTTAAAGTAGCACAGCGGGTGCAAGAAGAGGCCTGATGCTCAGGACCCAAACACTGTAAACACCAGTTGTGTGGGTCCGTGAGAGATATAGGCCTAGCACACCGCTGGCACTTTTTAAAACCCGGTTGAGGGGGCATGAAAGTAAAAACGGCTTCCGCCAAATCGAAGGCCGAGGCTTCGATGGTGGCAGAAGGCCCCGCCGGGGAAAACCGAAAACTGAAGAATAAAAATAAAAGTTTTTTTTTTTTTTTTTTTTTTACAAATGAAAAGATAAGAAAAAAAGGCAATTTAAGCCAAAACGTTTACGCGAGCGGGAAGGCAAGTTAGGAGAAAATTTCAACAGCCGTTGAAAACGCGTCTTCTTAGCTCCGCGGAAACTAAGAAACTGAGGGACCGCGCGCCTCTGTCGGGCGGGAAGGCACTCGCGCGTGCGCGGTGCGGCCGAGCTAGAACTTTCTAAAAAAGTTCTTAGAGTGCAATCACTCTAAAATTGTCCGTACCGGGGCTCCGTCGGTGCCGTCACCCATCAGTCAAGAATATGCTGCCTGCTTGTCCTGGGATAATTGATTTATCCAGCAAGGGATCATGAACACAATTAAAATCTCCCCCCACGAGCAATGGCACATCCGACTGTTGGCCCAGAAGGCGAATAAGTGAGGAGAAAAATCGAGAGTCATAAGTGTTAGGAGCATACACATTACAAAGAATCAGGGGCCTATGATTAAATAGTACCTTGGCTATGATGTACCTACCACCAGGATCCGTCCATTGCTGTTGAATAACAAAGGGTAGCCCCTTCCGAATCAAAATCAAAACCCCGGCCTTACGATTGCTCGCAGGTGCCCCCAAATGCTGACCCACCCACCAGGTCTGTAGTTTAGCATGCTCCGCTGCTGACAGATGCGTCTCCTGCAGAAAGACCAGATCAGCTCTCTGACGGTTCAGGGCTCTCAAGATCTTATGTCGTTTAATAGGCGAAGTGACACCATTTATATTCCAAGAAATACATCTAAGAGGCTTCATAAGAAAATGGATATAGACAAAAATCAGGCAAAAATCCAGAAAGAAAACCGAGAGCAAGGCCGTCCCAGCCCGCGACCAGCTCCCAGAACCTCAATCTAGACCCGAGCATCCACCAAAGGATAAAAGCCAGCCACAGGGCACCAGGAATACGGAAGGAGAAAAAGAAAAGAAGAAGAAAGAGAAAGAGGAAAGAATAGAAAGAGAACAGAAGAAACCCCCAGCATATCCACCCCCCCCACCCCTCCCCCCGCCGCCCCTTCCCCATCCCTCATGTGACCCACTAGTGGTCCTAGGGTCCTGTGGAACAGCTCCCAACTCCCCCTCCCAATAAACCACACCAAGAAGAACCACCCCCCAGCCCCTCACAACAATCCCACCGCCACACATCCAAAATGAAAGCCCCCTGAGTCCTACCCAACCCATACATAAACAGATCCAAGAACACGTGTGATGTCCAATAACAGGTTGAGCAGCAAAATAAACCACTACAGGGCAGAACAATATAATGCTCGTAAACAGTATATAGTGGCCTAGCGAGCCTCCATATGTGCCACCCAAACCACCCACCCCGCATGCAAACCTTCCCACCCGTATCCTCTTCATACACACCACTCCCCCAACCGGTCAACAACTGCAAGAAGGACGTACCCCCCCCCCTCCAATACAAAACATAGCATCCCCTTCAACACCAACAAGCTCTCCCCCCCCACCATCCATACAGTCCCCGAAAGAAGAAAAAGAAATGTCCCACAAAAGTCCAGAACAGTCCATCGCCCCAGGCTCCAGAACAAGGCTGTCAGGCCAGCAAAAAGCAGGCACTGCAACGATCAGGCCCCCGCCTGAGCAGGCCAGCAGGTGCGAAGGCCTCCAGGAGATAACAAGCTGAGGCAGTACCCAGAGCTCTGTGCATCAAACTATTGCAACCTACAACAAAGAACGAACTCCAAAGCAGTCAAGGAGCCGGGTCTGGTGCCTGCATGGAATGTAGGAATCGTAGAGCTTCAGCCGCCACAGTAAAGAAGCGGGTCTGACCAGCATGTCTGATCCGCAAGCGGGCAGGATACAGCAGAGCAAAAGGAACTTTCATCTGGTACAGCTGGGAGCAAATGGGGGTGAATTCCTTCCGTCTGGCTTGCAAAGCAGGAGAATAATCTTGGAAACACAGCACCCTGGAGTTGTCATACATCAGGGGTCCCGAAGTACGAATAGCTCGCAGAATTTCTTGTTTATGGGCTGAGTTCAATAACTTGAGTATGACCGTGCGAGCTCTCGAGCCAGGCTCACCCAGCGGGCCCAAGCGATGCGCGCGTTCAATTCTCAGGGGACCATGCGCTGTGGATAGTGTTAAAGAACGCTGCAGCCAGGTTTCCAGAAAGGAATGGAGCTCACCATCCTTCACAGATTCAGACAGGCCAATCAATCTCAGGTTCCCCCTGCGAGACCGGTTCTCAAGGTCCTCTAGTTTAGCTTCCATGGCGACAAGCTGAGCCCGCATTTGCTGGTGATCCCCTTCACAGTGCTGCACTTGATCTTCCAGAGTGGTGAGACGCTGCTGGTAGGAGGAAAACTCTCCCTGCAACGTTTCCAGCCGAGTGTCCACAGAGTCCAATTTATCCACGATAGGCTGTAGTTTTGAGGTCAGGGATCCCTCCAGCAGCAGCCTCACCTCTGCCACAATCTCGGACACCCACGCGGTCGGCGCCGGGAGCGGCGGTGGAGACTCGCGGTCGGCCATCTTGGATTCACCCACGCGGCCGCGATCTCTCTCCCGGCGGGGCAGCCTGCTGGTCATAAAGCCCCGAACTCCTCAAAACACCTCTAAAACGCGGCAGCGATGTAATCGCCGAAATGCAGGGGCGAAATCGCGGCGCTCCGGGGTCGAAAAACAGCTGATGGTGGGAACGGGATCGGGAGCTTACCCCACCGACGTCTGCTCAGCAGCTCGACATCACGTGACCCCCTGATAGAGACATTTAAATACCAATGGATTGTAAATGAGCATGAGTTGAGTCTCTTTCATTTGAAAGGAAACTCTGCAATGAGAGGGCATAGGATGAAGTTAAGAGATGATAGGCTCCAGAGTAATCTAAGGTAATACTTTTTTTATGGAAAGGGTGGTAGATGCGTGGAACAGTCTCCCAGAAGATGTGGTGGAAACAGAGACTGTGTTTGATTTCAAGAGGGCCTGGGATAGGCATGTGGGATCTCTCAGAGAGAGGAAGAGATAATGGTTACTTTGGATGGGCAGACTAGATGGGCCATATGACTTATCTGCCATCATGTTTCTATGTTTCTAAAAGGCAGAGTAGCATTTACTACACTTCAAACTGGTGGGAATCATGCTGGAGATTCATGAGCTTAAAAACATGTCTGTTTACAACTTGTAAGTTTGTGTTGGCATCATCATGGACAAGAAGCTATATGTATATGGAGGATGAAGTATTACAAAACATAAGAATAGCCTTACTGGGACAGATCAATGGTCCATCTAGCCCAGTAGCCCGTCCTCACGGTGGCCAATCCAAGTCCCTAGTACTTGGCCAAAACCCAAGTGGTAGAAACATTCCATACAGAATCTCAAAGAATAGCAAGATTCTGGAATCCTAGAGAGTAACAAGATTCCGGAACCCCAAAGAGTAGCAACATTCCATTCAGAATCTCAGAGTAGCAACATTCCAGAATCTCAGAGAACAACAAAAGATTCTAGAATCCCAAAGAGTAGCAACATTCCATGCTACTGATCCAGGGCAAGCAGTGGCTTCCCCCATGTCTTTCTCAATAACAGATTATGGACAAATCACTTGACATTCTAACAATTGTTAAAATGTCAAGTGATTTGTATGAATTATTTGATTGAATTTTGTACACTTGATGCAAGAGTTAAAACTGAATAAAGAATTTAAAAAAAAATAAAACAACAGATTATGGACTTTCCTCCAGGAATTTGTCCAAACCTTTCTTAAACCAGCTACGCTATTCGCTCTTACCACAACCTCTGGTAATGTGTTCCAGAGCTTAACTATTCTCCGAGTGAAAAAATATTTCTGTCTATTGTTTTTAAAAATAGTTCCCTGTAACTTAGAGTGTCCCCTAGTCTTTGTAATTGTATTGCAATTTTTCACAATCCACATACGTTTTAACAACTTTGAACAGTTTAGTGTCATCCTCAAATTTAATCACCTCACTCGTCGTTCCAATTTCCAGATCATTTATAAATAAGTTAAACAGCACCGGTCCCAGTACAGACCCCTGCGGCACTCCACTGTTTACTCTCCTCCATTGAGAAAAATTACATTTTTAACCCTACCCTGTTTTCTATCTGATAACCAATTCCTAATCCACAACTGAACTTTGCCAACTATCCCATGACTCTTTAATATTCTCAGGAGCCTCTCATGAAGAACTTTATCAAAATCTATGTTTATCAAATGCTCCAGCTTACAGCAATGCAACATGGACGAGCGTTACAATTTCATAAAATATGGGACACTTATAAGGAATGGTGGAATTGATCACTGGTACCTTTGGATCGCTATGGATTCTTGGTTTATATATGTTAAGACCAGATATCTATGTGGTAAACACCAGAAAACAACATTTCATATGGGAGGGAGGTTGGTTATATTATACTGAATAATAAAGTTAATGTTGTCTATTTGGAAAATTCAATATGTTCCATCAGGCTGGAGCTCTGCAAATGCACTCCTGAGTTATGAATGCCATTCCTCACCTCCTTGCTTCTGGGCCCTGTCTTTCCATTGACACCGTCTCTGGTTCTAGTCTTGGCTTTGGCTCACACACACTTTTGCTGGATTCCTCCAACTTCTCAGTAAATCCTTCTGGAAGAAAAACTTTTTTGGCTGCCTAGAAAAGGACAGAGGAGAATTATTAAATCTGCTAGGGATGAACATCTACACAAATTTCATTTTAAGGCCTAGATGCTTCCTCCCTGGTGGGATTATCCAAAATAGCTGCTCTGCTGCTTAATTCTTCACTACAATATGGTCACATATTCCTTGTGACTCAAGAGAACAGAGTTGTTTGGACATCTGTGCCAACAGTTCTAACTCTCATTCTACCAGGTAAGAAAAGGTAGAGCCTAAAAGGTTTATTAGTACCAGAACTAGAATGAAATGATGCAACATTTTAGAATAATCAAGTTCTTCTTCTATATCCTATCTAACACTGCTCCTCTTTAGAAAAGTTGTGATGGAAGCCGGAGAGAAAGCAGATACACACAGAGAGAAGGAAGGGCTCTGTGGTGTCAATCAGGCCATCAAAGAGCTGGAAGGTCTTCTGCTTAACCGTCTCATAGCAGAAGTTCTGGATCATCGGGTGAGCTGTGTTCTTCTCAGAGATAACTGCCATCAAAAGAGTCCCCAGCTTCTGGGTTAAAAAGGAAAACAAAATGTCCACATTTCAGACACGGCACAGGTTCTCTCATGCTCAGCTCGTGTGTCTATGCTAGTAGAAGACTTCTACATGTGAAATATTTGTTGTCTGATGTGTTCCCTTACAGAAGGATCACAGCACATTATAGCCAATATACACAAGGATGAAGACAAACTTGATTTCAAATAAACTTGGGAAGGAACAAGAAGTCTATTGAAAATGGCAGTGCAAATTTCAGAGGGTGTTAAAAGAATGACTTGAATGAAAAATCTGATATAAATCTCTTCACAGAATTTGTTCCACAGTAGGGCAGATAATAGCTGTTATGGCCATCTAATCTGCCAACACCTATGAAAAACAAGGCTGAGGTTGGGTCAAGTTTGTCTCCACCCTCGTTTACCAGTGGAGTACAGCAAGTATGACCCACATATTTCAAAATAACATGACCAAGTAAGAACTGCTTCATAGATAACTCTTACGGTCTTATGAAGCAGGCAGGCATTTAATGAGAATGCAAGAATAGTTTTCATAATTTTTGTAACAAATCACACAATATAGGGTAGATATTTAGAACAATTTAATTGGGCAGAAGAGGCTCGAGCTTAGTTAAATCATGGTGTGTGTAAGCACCGTATTTTTCGTTCCATAAGAAACACTTTCTTGTCAAACTTTTAAGAAGTCAATCAAAACTTCTCTCTTTGATAAATTTCTCTGACTCCATTTCTGCCTTGATGTATTTTAAAACACTTCCAGATAAAATCTAATTAAATGATGGAAGGAGGGAGGGTTCTTGAGTGGGCAGACTTGTTGGGCCGTCGGCCCTTTTCTGCCGTCATACTCTATGTTTCTAATCTTAACATGCTAATGTAATTTCAAAAGTTTTTTGTAATATCACCATCTGTATACAGTCTCTTCCTCTGTAAACTGTTCTGAACTGTTTGTGGTATTGGGGTATATAAAAATAAAGTTATAATAATAATTATTATTCACCGAAAGTCTCGCAAAACAACTGAGCGAAAAGACTGAAATCTAAAGAAAATAAACACGAGCAGAAAAAACAAGCTTCTACTGTCTCACTTGTAGAAAGATGACTGAGGAGTTGAACAGCCCAGAGGTAAGAGAGGAGGAGCAAAAACATAGAAACATGATGGCAGATAAAGGCCATATGGCCCTTCTAGCCAGCCCATCCACAGTAACCATTATCTCTTTCTCTCTCTGAGAGATCCCATGTGCCTATCCCAGGCCCTCTTGAATTCAGCCACAGTCTCCCTCTCTCTACCACCTCTTCTGGGAGACTGTTCCACGCATCTACCACCCTTTCCGTAAAAAAGTATTTCCTGAGGGATCAAGATGGCTTCCGAATCCCTAAGCTGAGCGTCACGCGCTAGTGAGTTCTCCACTTATTTTTGATTCCGTGCCGAATTTTCAATAGGATGCCCAAACGGAGGGGTCGGAGCACGGCTGGGGCCTCGCGGAGCTCCGTCAGACCCAGCTTGGGCAACATTGAGGAGCTGTTCTGCCGCATGCAGAGCTCCCTACAGTCAGAGGCGCTCCCGCTAGAGACGCACCAAACGGGCAGAACGGAGGCGATCTCTCAGGGACTTGAGACCACGCTAAGCCCTGACACAAGGGCTCCGCCCCCACGCCCTCAGGTTTCCAGCTTCCCGCGGGCGGGGGAACTCTCCAAAGAGGGAGTATGTTCAGCCCTGGAGGCCGTTGTCAATCATGGAGGGAGCAGGGATCCAGACTCTACATTTTCAAGAGAGTCTGTTTGAAGAAACAGAGGAGTCAACAGCAGAGGGAAACGGACAGATGCAGGAGAGTGCTCAACAGGCAGTTTCACCAGAGGGAGAAGAGTCTGCAGCCTATTCTTTTCATCTTCAGAGACCCCAAGAGGTAACACTTGAAACTATCTGGGACCTGGTTGCCAATATTCCTAATTTGTTAAAACCTCAATTAAATCAAATAGAAGGGGAAATAAAACATCATGATAAAGAAATAAAAGAAGTAAAACAGGAAACAACAGAGCTTAGAAAAGAGATTGTCAGCATTAACCAGGAGTCAATTAAGACCAAACAAATTTATGAAACAATAATTAAGGATAATACCAATCTTAGAAGAAAGTTAGAATCTTTGGAAAATTTTCCCCGTGGAAATAATTTAAGATTGGTAAATTTTCCTAAGGTCTTGATGATTACACCTCGGGAGATGCTGAAAAGATACTTAATGGAAATTTTGAGTTTGTCTGAAAATATGATACCACCATTTACACAAGTTTACTATCTTCCTACTAATCAACGGAAACAACAGCAAGAGGTTGAACAGGAAAATTTGGATGTGTCCACTATATTGGAATCCTCGAATACTGAAAAGGCAGTCCCAGCAACCCTATTATTAACAGTGGCATTAGCCCCGGACAAAAACTGGTTACTGAGACTTTTCTTTAAAAATAAAATGAAAACCTTTTTAGGAATGCAGATACAAATGTATCCTGATCTTGCCAGAGAAACCCAGAGGCATCGTAAAGAATTTCTACTATTAAAGCCAGGGGTGTTGGCCCTTGGGGCAACTTTTTATTTACGTCATCCATGTAAATGCATAGTGTATTTTTCTTCTCAGAAATTTGTCTTCTTTGATCCTTCACAGCTGGTGACCTTCCTGTTGCTGTCTCGCTTGGAAAAAGAAAAAGGACAATAAGATCTAGCCCTAGATGGGAAGTTATTAGGGAACTTTGAGTTCAGCTTAGATTAATCTCAGCATTATTTGTTTCTTTTTTCTTAATTTAAACTGTCCTTTGTACATCTAGCTGTCCTTTGTACATCTAGATCCTCAAAGTGGACTTGAGTTAAAATTTAAGTAATATAATGGAGTTTTCTTTTTGTTTTCTCTTTGAAAATATGGATATGTATTATTCATTTGTTTCTTTGATTTTTGGACTTTAATATGATGATTATGGCTATGTATCCTTAAACTTAAATTTTTGCTTTCTGTACTTGATAATTATTTATAAAATGATAAATAAATTAAAAAAAAGTATTTCCTCAGATTACTCTGGAGCCTATCACCTCTTAACTTCATCCTATGCCCTCATTGCAGTTTCCTTTCAAATAAAAGAGACTCGACTCATGTGCATTTACATTACGTAGGTATTTAAACATCTATCATATCTCCCCTCTTCCGCCTTTCCTCCAAAGTACAAAGATTGGGATCTTTAAGTCAGTCCCACACACCATTTTAGTAGCCTTCCTCTGGACCAACTCCATCCTTTTAATATCTTTTTGAAGGTGCGGCCTTCAGAATTGTACACAATATTCTA
Organism: Geotrypetes seraphini; assembly: GCF_902459505.1. Classification (NCBI taxonomy): domain Eukaryota; kingdom Metazoa; phylum Chordata; class Amphibia; order Gymnophiona; family Dermophiidae; genus Geotrypetes; species Geotrypetes seraphini. The sequence continues at coordinate 5,633,526 of NC_047087.1, read as the reverse complement.
AATGAGGTCTTACCAGAGTCTTATACAGGGGCATCAATACCTCCTTTTTCCTACTGGCCATACCTCTCCCTATGCAACCTAGCATCCTTCTAGCTTTCGCCATCACATTTTCAACCTGTTTGGCCACCTTAAGATCATCAAATACAATCACACCTAAGTCCCACTCTTCTGTCATGCACATAAGGTCTTCATCCCTTAAACTGTACCGTCCCCTCAGGTTTTTGCAACCCAAATGTATGACCTTGCTTTTCTTAGCATTAAATTTTAGCTGGCAAATTTCAGACCATTTTTCAAGCTTCGCCAGGTCTTTCTTCATGTTATTCACACCATCTGGCGTGTCTACTCTATTGCAGATTTTGGTATCATCTGCAAAGAGGCAAATCTTACCTGACAAACTTAAGCAATATTGTTTATAAAAATGTTAAAAAGAACAGGCCCACGAACAGAACCTTGAGGCACACCACTGGTAACATCCCTTTCCTCAGAGTGATCTCCATTGATCACTACCCTCTGTCACCTTCCACTCAACCAGTTCTTGACCCAGCCCGTCACTTTGGGACCCATCCGGAGGGCACTCGGTTTATTTATTAGATGTCTGTGTGGAACACTGTCAATGGATTTGCTAAAATCTAAATACACCACATCTACGCACTTCCTCTATCCAATTCTCTGGTCACCCAGTCAAAGAAATTGATCAGATCTATCTGACAAGACCTACCTCTAGTGAATCCATGTTGCCTCTGGTCCTGTAATCCACAGGATTCCAGAAACTTGACCATTCTCTGTTTTAAGCTCCCTATAAGAGTTCTCGCAAGAAGGGATTAACTACTCGAAGGTTCAGGAACAGGAGTGTCTGTCATACTAGAAACTAAATTTCTTGGCCAAAACAAATACAGCTGAAATTTAGAACATCCAGGACATTGAAGTTTTACCATATATGCTGGAATATCTGATTCTCCCTCCCCTCTTAACCATAATTATTTGTATAAGAAGCTAATGGACACTTGCTCTTCCAGATTAGGAAGAGGGTTAGCTGATTACCAAAGTAGACTTGATATCACTTCACAACACCAGCTTTTACAAATTCCTGTGAGCATCATTTACCTCGCTGTCCCACAGAAGAAACCTATAATGTGGCTCTGAAAAAGGAGCCCTTAATTTAGTACAATATATTTTGTCCCATGTTCCATCTTCCAGAAAAAGTCTTAGAGGGGTTTGTACAATTAAATATCTGTTACAGACTGACCTTTGTATTTGGGTCCTTTGATAAGTATTTCTTCAAAATTTTCAAGGCTCTTTCAAATTGGTTATTTAAAATACAAATAATGATAGCCTGAAAAGAAAAAGAAAAGTTTAAGTATTTACTTTCCTGGTCAATTGGCAAAGCAATGCATTTGAATGATTAGGGAAGAAAACCACCACTGGAGCCAGATTTCCTCCTTTCACAATGTGTTATGTTGTATTGCTCTCCTGAAGGGCTCTGAACAGTTATTTGGGTTTGGGTGCTGAGGCTATAGACATTAAGGTCCTGCTTAATCAAATCTCTAAGGCAGTCCACAAAGCATTCTCCAGGAATGTCAGTTTAGAATTATACATAGCTTATTTCTTTCAAAATACAAGTAGTTTGGGCAGGGATTGCCTAAAATGCTGACTGATAATACATGATCTGTGGGAATGCTTACCTATATGATCTTTTCAGAGGGGCATATTTAACAACCTGGAGATTCATCTTGGGACAGACTATTAGGCCGGACCTTGTGGGTACTTTGTTGGTAAAGCCTGATCTCTTCAGGGTACATTGGACGGGCCCCCGATTATTTGTTTATAAAGCTATACTGGCTGGGGAGGGTGGGAAGAAAGGACATTATGTCATTGAACCCTCTTTCCACTGGTCCACTGGAGAAATAAACTGCGCTCTCTCGTGGTACTAGAGTTATAATCAGGCTAAGCTGATACTTAGAAGAAGGGTTTCTTACAAATTTGGAAGAGCTATGCAAAAGCTTGGAGCCTTATTCTCAATGATATAGATGGATTCTGTTAACCCGTGCTGAAAACTTGACACTGATAAGGAGGGGTGCTTAGAAACAATGGGTTTATTGATTACTTATTGTTGGATGCGTTCAAGAAAATTCAAGAGAGACTTGAGGTTTGAAGTATTCTAGAAGAGGGTTGGCCATACTTCTGTTGTCAGATTGTTTTGTAAAATGGCAAATGACTTATTATACAGAGTGGAAATTAATTTTACCGAGGAAATATGATGTTTACATTTACAAATAGCATAAGTAACTGGGGAGTATGACAGGTATTTCTTTAAAAAAATGTTGGAGTTTAAAATGCACTATGAAGCTCATATCTCCCAGCTAATTCTCTTTTGGGATATGGCAAAAGCTGTGCTCCGTTGAGAGATAATTGCTTATTTATCCCATAAGCAAATGATGATGGGGCATTCTAAAATTCTTCATTTAAAAAGAAGAGAGAAGCTCATCTGGTCCAATATGTGATAATTCTTTTCTTTTTTTTTCCAATTTTTTATTCATTTTTTCATCTTCCATCAAGTGTACAAATATTACATCAATTAAAATTATATACATCACTTGACATTCTTATCTATTGTCATCTTAAAAACATAAATTAAACCCTTCCCCCACCCACCCTTTCCACAAATATTGTAAATCAAGCATATTGTACATGTATTATACTCAAAAAAACATTGATTTAAACTAATAATATAACAATTTAAACTAATAATATAACAATAAATCTCCCTTTCCCTTATTATAAATATACTTTTAGTGTAAAAAGATGTCTAATCATTACAATATGTTATCAATGGCCCCCAAATCTTTTTAAAATTGTTATAATTCCTTTTTTGCATGGCAATTGTTCTTTCCATTTTGAATATATGGCACAACAAATTCCACCAGAAAGTGTAATTAAGTCTGGTGTAATTTTTCCAATTTCTGGTGATATGCTGAATGGCAACTCCTGTCATTATTAACAGTTTATTATTACTTGATGAAATTTGACTTTTTACTCTCATAGTCGTCCCAAATAGAATTGTATCATATGATAGAGCTACATGGTTTTCTAATAAAGAATTAATTTGAGACCATATTGATTTCCAAAAGGCCATAATACAGGGACAAAAATAAAGTAGATGATCTAGAGTCCCTGCTTCCAGATTACAATACCAGCATCTATTAGACTTAGAGCAATCCAACTTTTATAATCTAACTGGGGTCCAAAATGCTCTATGTAACAAAAAGAACCAAGTTTGTCTCATAGATGCAGACACTGTACATCTCATTCTCCAAGACCAAATTCGTGGCCATTCAGATGCAGAAATTTGATGCTTAATCTCAATGCTCCAAATGTCTCTAAGACCAGTCTTTGGTTTTTTATTCATAAATCCAGATATCAATTTATACCACTGTGCGGCCTGGTGTCCCAAGAAATCTGCCTGAAAGCATAAGAATTCCAGACTATACTGATTGCTAAGATTTTTCCATTCAGGGAACCCCTCCTGAATAGCTTGCTTCAGCTGCAACCATTTAAAACTTTGTGATTTATTTAAACCATATTTATGTTGCAACTGTGAAAAATCAAGCAGTTTACCATTTGAAATAACATCATTTAAAGTTCGTATACCTGCAATAATCCAATGCTTCCATACGATTTTAAAACTGCCAATTTGAATCTTGGAGTTTAGCCAAATAGATTGATTTGTTGATTTGTGTATTGGATTAGGTGATAAGTTACTGACATAACAATGTTTTCCATGTATCCATCAAAATTCTATTCTCCTTATATATTCTAGGCATTTTTATACCGAGAACATGAGAAAGATGTAAAGGAAACATGAGTCGCCATTCTAAATACAGCCAGTCTGGGATGTTTTCCATGAGATCTGGGAGGACCCAATACATACCCTGGCGTAAAATATAGGCTTGATGATACCTATAAATGTTTGGAAAATTTACCCCACCCTCCGCAATTGATTTTTGTAAAGATACTAAAGCAATTCTAGGCATTTTACCCAGCCAAACAAATTTTGTAAGAATACCATTTAACTTTTTATAAAAGGACCCTCATACTCATTTGATAACAAACCACAGGCAATATCATCATTTTAATAGTTTGGACTCTCCCCCACCAAGAGAGATGTAAAGGATTCCATTGCTCACACATTTCCGTTACTTTTTTTAATAAAAGTTTTTCATTCTCCTTCACTGTGTCTTCAATTGTGTTTTTTATTCTAATACCTAAATATTTTAATCCATCTTCTTTCCATACAAATGAAAATGAATCAAATAATCCTTTAGTGCAATGCACATTAAGTGGAAGAATTTCTGACTTGCTCCAATTTATCTTATACCCTGAAATCTTTCCAAATACGTGATAAGCCGCTCAGGGTCCTTTTTTGAATGAGTCATCTCCAAACACTTCAGAATTCTGCAGCGGCATCATAAAAGGTTTTTTTTAAAAAGAAAGCTTTCAATGTTTCCCTGGGATAATACTTCTTTTAGAATCAGGCGGTAATTTTTCAGCTAGCGTGCGCTAATCTTGTGCATGCGCTAAAAATGCTAGCGCACCTTTGTAAATGGAGCCTATAGTTTTTAGTTTTGGTAGTTTTTTTGTTTAAAATTTTATAATTTTTTTTACAATGTTTTTAATTTGTAATTTATACAACTAAAGACTTTGTTTCAATTGTATCTTTACTTTTATTATTGGAGTTCTTTTCCTTATTTGTAAATGACTTTTATAAGCTACTGCACAAGTCGAATATCAAGAATAAACATACATATATTTTAGCACTTCAGCAAAGTGCACTTCACAAGACACCAGGATCAGATTGATATCGTGTTGAAAAATTTTATAAAATTCAAGATCATATTCAGCAGCCCTTACTTCAACTATTTAATTATATAACTGCCAAGGAAATGCCAGATTCAAATGAAGTTAGCAAAAATAATAATTTTACCTAAACCTGGTCGGACCCTAGTTCTTACCACCCAATCTCTCTTCTAAACTGTGATATTAAAATTATTTGTCAAAATTTGGTGAATAGGCTAGCTCAGATTTTGTCCAGTTTGCTTGAGCTCTCAGGTTGGATTTGTGAAAGGACACACTGTGAGCAAGAATATCAGGACCATGAGTGAAAAAGTTTTAGCAGGGAGAATGCCTGTTTTGACACGGGGAAGGCATCTGATCCAATATTATGGCCTTTCTTCTTCATGGAGTTGGGGGATTCTTTAGAAAAGTGAAAGAAATCTTGTATTCAGATCCCAAAGCTCTTATGTGGGTCAACAACATACTTATTGTCTTCACCCTTTGATATCACATGTGTATGATGCAGGGCTGCCCTCTGTCCTGATGTTAGATCCCTTTATTAGGGAAGTAGTATGCCAGAGTCCAGAATTCATGGAGGTCATAGTAACATAGTAGATGATGGCAGATAAAGACCCGAATGGTCCATCCAGTCTGCCCAACCTGATTCAATTTAAATTTTTAATTTTTTCTTCTTAGCTATTTCTGGGCAAGAATCCAAAGCTTTACCCTGTACTGTGCTTGGGTTCCAACTGCCGAAATCTGCCACGTTTCATCACTCAGTTTTTAAGATTTCAGCATTTAATGATGACTTACTGGTTCACTTCATGAATCCATGTCTTCGCCAATGGCACTGCTGGAAGCATTTACCAAGTATGGTGATTTTTCAGGTTTTACACTTATTTAGATTTATATCCCTACCTCCCAGAAAGCTCAGAACGGGTTACAAGTAAACATACAAAGCATTAAACAGGCAGGAGGGGGTACAGTTACACCCTAGGGAAGTAACTTAACTTTGATAAGACTCTGGCATTTGCTTCTATGGACAACTTGGAATGGCCCCTTTCTGTTAAAGTGGGAAAGTCTTTTAAATATTTAGTTGTAAAGATAACTCTGTTGATTATGGATCTCTGACTATAGTTTAAATATTTCATCCTAGATGGCTAATATTGCAGATCACTATTCATAATGTTCCATTTCTTTTGATAAATGTTTATGCACCCAATAATGACTCTCCAGAATTTTTTCTGGATTTATTAACTACTGTACAAACGTTTGAACCTCTACCAATTATTATGGCGGGGGATTTCAATCTTCCTTTAGATCTGTATTTAGATAAACAATCGAAATCCACACTGTCTCCACAAAAATCTCATGTTTCCTTTCAATCACTTATTACGCATCTTCAATTACTAGATGTTTGGAGGCTTCAGCACCCTACAGATAGAGACTACACATTTCACTCTATTCCACATAATAGTTTCTCCCGCTTAGATTATATTTTTGTCTCTCCTCCTTTCCTCAATTCTGTTACCAACACTTACATCTCTCTGATTCTCATTTCAGACCATTCGCTAATATCTGCTACTTTCTTATGGAATACAACGCCAATCCCCAGATCCCCTTCATGGAGATTGCAACTTTCTCTCCTTGAAGATGACGCTATAGTAGAGCGTGTTAAGAAATTTATTCAAGACTTTTTTGACTCTAATGTTATTTCTGATACCAATCCATTAAACACATAGGAAGCATTTAAAGCCTCATTAAGAGGAGAATTCATTTCCATTGCTTCTCATAAATCAAACACTGAAAGAGCCATCATAACAGATTTGGAAGCTCAAATTCTACATCAAGAACACGAGTATAGCACTACAAAAGATCCTAAACAATATAATACTCTATGTCAACTTAAATACCAATATAACCGTCTTATCTCCAAACAAGCGGGGATGCAAATCTTCCTCAGTGAAGCCAAATATTATGCGGAAGGAAACAAAAGTGGTAAAATGTTAGCTTCATATTTGAAGAGAAAACAATGTAAAATTCAAATTCCTGTGATCCACAACAAAAATGACTCTCCTATCACTTCATATTCTGGTATTCTGGAGGTTTTTAAGGAGTACTATCAAAGTCTATATCGATCTGAAGCTTCACCTGATCTAGCCTCATTAAATTCCTTTCTTTCAAATTTGCATAGACCAGTCTGGTCTGACTCTGAGACTACTGCTTTAAATCAATCCATTACTACAGACGAAATTCTTATTGTATTGAAGCAGCTAAACTCAAATAAATCACCAGGTGCAGACGGTCTTCCCGTAGAATTTTACAAAATTTTTCAAAAGGATCTCTTACATCATCTTCTAGAGATATTTCGATATATTTCCCCAGATGTAGTCCGCCGAAGCCGTTTTAGCGAGGCAATTATTACTGTCATTCCAAAGCCTAACAAAGATCATTTGAAAGTACAAAATTATAGACCTATATCGTTATTAAATGTAGACTATAAGATATATGCTAAAATATTGGCGAACAGAATAAAAAAGGTTATTCATAAAGTTATTCGTTCTAATCAAATTGGCTTCATGCCCAATCGACTCATTGCAGATAATTCTAGACTATTCTTCCATCTTTCACATATAGCCAGCAACTTACCAGAACCAGTTATAGCCTTATCTCTTGATGCCTAAAAGGCTTTTGATAGACTTGAATAGAATTATCTATTTCATATCTTAGAGTGGTTTGGAGCTCAATCCCCGTTTCTTCAAATGATTAGAGTCCTCTATACTTCTCCGTCAGCTCGAATTATTGCGAATAATTCTCTTTCTTCCACCTTTCAACTTTATAGAGGAACCAGACAGGGTTGTCCTCTTTCCCCATATCTGTTTAATCTCGCCCTGGAACCCTTACTTATCCAAATTAGGCAGAACTCAAATATATCTGGCGTAAAATGCAATTCTACTGAAGTTAAACTCTCTGCTTATGCAGATGATATTCTCCTATATCTCTCTAATCCGGAAATCTCGATACCAGAACTTCTTAATACTATAGTTAGTTACTCCTCTTTCTCAGGCTACAAACTTAACCAGGATAAAACGGAATCTCTTCCTTTAAATCACTATGCTACTTCAGCTATGGTTCAACCTTATAACTTAATTTGGGCCTTCAACAAATTAAAATACCTAGGTATCGAATTGACTCAATCCCTCTCGGAAACTATGGAAGTTAACATATGGAAAATACTTACACTTGTTAAAACCTTAATTCACTCTTGGCACCCTCTATTCCTTTCATGGTGGGGTCGCTTGGAAACATTAAAAATGATGGTCATGCCCAAAATAAATTATATTTTACTTATGATCCCTTGTCTTTTTCCTCCAGCTTTCTACAAAAAGTTAGATTCCCTTTTGTCTTCCTTCCTTTGGAAAAATAAACAACCTAGGATAGCACTTAAAAAACTTAAACTGAAAAAGGAAGCTGGTGGAGTTCTTTTTCCCAATTTTTGTACATATCAAAAAGCTTTCATCACTCACCAAGGTCTATACTGGTTTTCCAACCAAGACTCTAACTCACCAGTTTGGCTCGAGATTGAAAAACAAATGATGTCTCCTCTCCCTCCTTCTGCCTATCTAACAGCAACACGTAGCCCATCTATATATCCCTTGATACAATCGACAATCCAATGTCTCTTAGATTTTGATTCTACTCTAGAAATTTCTTATGCTATTTCTTTATATACCTCTCTATGGTATAATCCAAATATTCTCATAAACAAAAAAACCTTTCTTATGGAAAGAATGGATAGACAAAGGAATTTTCCTACTAAAAGATATTGTAGACATTAATGGTAAATTACTTCCTTTCTCCACCTTACAAACTAAATTTACTCTTCCGTCCTCAGCTTACTTTCAATGGCTGCAGCTTCATCATTGTATCTCAAACAATGTCTTTCTTGAACTTATTACTGCTCAACAACCGACCATTTCCAATCTTGCTTCAGCTCTATTGACAACAGGACATACTGCTTCTAAAATATATAAATTGGCCCTAATTCATGATAACTTACCTAATAACACACTTACGAGTATTTGGGAAAAAGATTGTGAACATCCATTAGGTAATAAAGCATGGGCGCTTCTTTGGTCTAAATCTCTGAGGTCCCTATCATCAGCTAGTACATTACAATCTATGTACTTTTTGTACCATAAGGCTCTATGGACCCCTCATAAACTATGTATTGCAGGTCTCTTACCTTCTAATTTATGTTGGAACTGCAAAACGGGTCAAGGTTCATTGATTCATATGATCTTTGAATGTTCATTTGTTACTTCTTTCTGGCAAGATGTGTGGTCCACCATGAAGTCAATGTTTCATTTAGATTGTCAACTATCTTTATCTATAATAATTTTCAAATCACATTCCATACATATTGACCTATTGGACTCTCAAAGAAAATTGTTTGATATATTAATTATACTTGCTCAGAAATTGATTCTAACTCATTGGAAATCTGCGAACTTACTTCATGTCCAACATTGGTGGAATTTAGTTTTACATCATAAATATGAAATGGTAGTCTACGAACGTAAAGGTCAACTTCGGTCTGCTAATTCTTGTTGGTCCCCTTCACTGAATTATTTGCAAACCTCTAATGTATGACTGTATTTGATTTGTATCTTTATATAACATTGTTTGTGTTTGTACTGCTCTGTGCCTCTGTTACACTGGTTTTATTATAAAATCAATAAAATTTCATGGAAAAAAAAAAATAAATATTTCATCCTTATTTATCTCTATAGCTAACAACATTGTCCATCTGGATGCATTTACGTTTCTCTTTACATATTAGATGATGGAGTTTCCATGTTGGCTGTATATTATGCAAATATTGTCTCTAAAACACCTTAATAAAGACATTAAGGCTTTAAATTGGTATCAAAGTTTTGTTGGGGAGGGCGTAAACTCTCAACTATTAGGACTTCAGTGAGTGGGGGTTTGCGCTTGCCTAATATGAAAAAATATAAATTGAGTCTATTTGCTTTGTTGTTTAGGTGATTAGGAATATAATCTTGCCTGTAAAATCCCAAACAGATTGAATTAGAGTATTTTGTGCCTTAGCTGCCTGCCCATTTAAGAAAGAGCATTTTGGTTTGTCCATTACAAGACTTATGGAGAGACTTGTTTCCTGAAATAGAGGTAGTCTTGTTAATTTGCACTCATATTGCCAGAGGTTGAGGTATTTTATGTGTGTGTGTGGGGGGAGGGTTCAAAGTTGATTTTAGCTCAAAAATTGTTCAGCTAAAAATAACACCATTTGCACATATAAGCGCTGCCTCTTACTGCATCTTCCACTCCCTTTTGACACAGGCACATGTTGCCTTAAACTGGACACAATATATACACCTTTATACCTTCCTTCACCAAGGTTCTGGATTACACTTACTGCCTCCTTCAGCATCTGTTTACTAGGATTCAGCACCTCCTCAGCAACGAGGAACTCTTCCTGAAGCATCTCCAGGACACTCACAGCTGACTCCAAAGGTGTTATATCAGTCTCTCTGTCAAACAAGCAATCTGAAACAGGAAAAGCCCACTTACAAACCAGCTCTGTCATTTCTTTCTTTTTTTTTTTATAAAGAATTTGGTGGGGGGGGGGAAGAGAAATTCATCAAGTTTATTATTTCATATCCCACATATCAAATCATATCTAAGCAACTTACAATATCAATGAAAACAAATAAAAATAAAATAATAAACAAAATAGAAACGGGAAAGAACTACAATTTCTGATGGGAAAGAGATAACACACAAAGGACTAGGTCTAAATCAGGGGTTTCCAACCTTTTGGCTTCCCTGGGCCGCATTGTCTGGAAAAAATGTTTCTGGGGCCGCATAAACGCACAAACGCTGCAGCAAGACAGAGGCGGGAGCCGGCAAGACGGTAAACACCAGGAGGCAGCAGAGGAAAGCACTGCATCGCCCTCAACCAGGGCCGCACAAAATACTTCACTGGGCCGCAGGTTGGACACCCCTGGTCTAAATGTTCTTACTGGAGAGTTCTAGAGTGCATATGAAAAATAAAATGGAAGAATAAAAATGTTTTGAGTTCTTTTTTTAAAAAAAAGCATTAAACCCCAGAGATCACGTGACGCCATGCTCAGGAGAGGTCGCTGAAGCGAAGTTCTCCTGCTACCCACCTGAATAATCATCTTTTTGGGCGATTTCCCCCTCTTCATCAGACGTACTATTAAGTTAAACACCATATAGCTTCCCTCCTAGTGTAAAAGTTGAATTGTAACCTGGGGTAAGAGATCCGGGGATTTTTTCTTGGGGTGGCGCCAGTGAACTTCCATTTTTCCTTGCATATGGCACTCCGTATTCTAAAGGGAGGTAAAGATGTCCAGCCTATTAAGGATGCTTGGGCACAGGAGCTCCAACTGTCTTTGGATAATTGGGACCTGTTGGGCAACATCCAGAGCTTACCAAAATTGATTGAGGGAGCGATATTAAGGGAGTGTTTTCTTCAGGTGCTTTATAGGACTGTAAGAACAACTACATAAGATAGGCTCCTGATGACATTTAAGCACAACACAATATCCTACTCCTTTTGGACCTGCTGGTTTATCCAAAGGTTTTGGTCTTCCATATGTCGTTATTTGCAGAATCTTTTGGGGAGCCCTTGGGAAGGCATGGTAGAACAACTGGTATTGAATGTGCCCTGATGTTTCAGGGGATTTCTAGGGGGCACAGTCTCCTCTGTCGTAAGGTATGTCTCCTGGCCCGCAAATGCATATTTATTTAATTCAATTTCTATCCCGTCCTCCAGGGATCTCAGAACGAGATTTCAAATGAACATTCACAGTAGGTTACATTAAAGAGTACGTTTTGGCAATACAGTGATTTAAGGACAAGCCTGGGGCAGCAACATTCATAAGAGATTCCTGGGGAGGTATTACAGTAATTTGGACCTGGGTAGTCACCAACTAGTGGTCGTTGGCAGTAGAGTTCAGAGGGGATTGTTTGTGGCTGGACCTTTAGTCAAAAAGAAAGTTCTTCACAGCTTTTCAGAAGGTCATCAGTGAGTTCTGTGATCTGATTTGAGGGGGAAGTTGGTTCCAAAGCTGTAGGATGAAGTGACTGTGGGAGTTTGTGGGTGGTCTCCATTCAGAGGGACCTTCCAGGGGAGATTAAGTCGTTTCTCCGCTTCGGAGGCAGGTAGGGGTGTACATCTTATATAGGCTAGGGTGGTGGTGTAGAATCATTTCTGCGCTATTACAAGGGCCTTGAATGTGCAGCGTTTATTGATTGGTAACCAGTGTTTTGTGCGGAGGCCTGGGGAGATGAGGTCGTGGTAGTTGAGGTTGTATAGGAGGTGGATCACTGCATTTTGGACTCGCTGGAGGCGTTTGAGTTCCTTTTGGCTACTCCATTAACTATGGAGTTACAGTAATCCAGGGGTGTCCAATGTCGGTCCTCGAGGGCCGCAGTTCAGTTGGGTTTTCAAGATTTCCCCAATGAATATTCATGAGATCTATTTGCATGCACTGCTTTCATTGTATGCTAATAGATCTCATGCATATTCATTGAGGAAATCCTGAAAACCCGACTGGATTGCGGCCCTCGAGGACCGACATTGAACACCCCTGCAGTAATCCATCCTAGAGAGAACATAGGCGTAGAGGAGCTGAGTTAGGTCTGATTTGGAAGTATAGGGTTTGATCCTTCTCAGTTGGCGAAGGTAGTAGAAGGAAGTGGCGACCACCTGCGAGATGTGGGTGGATAGGGACAGGTGGCCATCCAAGGCTGTGTACCTGATCTGCTGCTGTTAGAGAGGTGGATTCCCATGATAGTGTTGGGCGGGTGGATTTGGCATTTTCCTTTCTGATCCATAAGAGTTCAGTCTTGGAGGCGTTCAGATGCAAGTTGTTATTTGTCATCCAGTTTTTCATGTCAGAAAGGAGGTTGGTAATTTGGGCTAATCAGTTGAATATCGTTGGCATAGGAGTGGATTTTGATGTTGCAGTCTTGGACTTCCCCAGAGCCCCCATCCTTTTGTAAGTGGAGAAATCAGCTCCATGTTCTGGTTACCTGGGAGGCAAGAATGTTGAGGATCACCCGGGCAGACAGAAAATTTTTTTATTTGGGATGCTTACTTGCAGTCTTTGCAACCCCCCCCCCCCACTCCGGGGTTGCAACTTACTTTTGAATATGTTATAATTGATTTTGTATTGAACTGTAACATGTGTGTGTGTGTGGGGGTTCCTTTTCTCAATTGGTTCTTTGGAGAACCTTTGAAGGCTGTGATATTATCAGGGACCTAAAGTGCCCTGGTTCCTGATATTGTTCATAATGGGATCTGCTGGGTTATCTTTTGGGTGATTCTAGAGGGAGATAGGGTGGGGTATAAGGGGATAGGGGAGGGGAGAAAATGTTACCTATAAACTTTTGCTGACTGGAATATTCTTTGTTACTTTTCTATTGAATTGGCTACGGATTATGTATTGCTTTTATTTTCAAGATATGTGGTGTTCCTTTGTCGTCAATAAAAATTGTTTGAAATTAAAAGCATTAACCTCCCCCCCTTTTTACAAAACCACAAAAGCTGTTTTTAGCGCAGGCTGGCACGCTGAATGCTCTGCTCATAGGAACTCTATGGGTGTCGGGAGCAGCGCACAGCATTCAGCGTGCCAACCTGCGCTACAAAACTGCTTTCGTGGTTTTCTAAAAAAAATAGGGGGGTAAGTGAAATTTGTAGTCTAAGATTATTTGCAAGAAAATTCCATATTTCTGGTCCTTGAACAGAAAAAAAAATGGAATTACCTAAAGAATCTAAAAAAATACCTCTCTAAATGATGGTACTATAAAACAATTTTCATTTAGCGGTCTACATGTTTGAGAAGGCATATAAGGAGCCAGAAATTTACTAAGAAAGAGAAGAACTTCGGTAGAATGAATTTTAAATATGGTACAGTATTGGTAACCAATGAGACGATTTAAGTACTGTAGTGGGATAACATGATTGAATTTTTTATGACCAGTTATGACTTTTATGGCTGTATTTTGAATTACTGAATCGTTTTGAGTTCTTTTGCCTGTATGCTTTTATATGATGAATTACAGCAAACTAAAGAATTAATTACAAAAGCATGGACTAAAACATTAATAGCTAAAGGTTGTAGCAGTAGTTAATGAATACAACACAAATTGTGAGAACAGCTTTTTGCCACTGAAAATATCTGAGCTGAATATGAGAGAGTAGAATTGGCGCTGCGGTGGCAAAAAGGGCGAACAGAATGCTAGGAATGATTAAAAAGGGGATCACGAACAGATCTGAGAAGGTTATCATGCCGCTGTACCGGGCCATGGTGTGCCCTCACCTGGAGTATTGTATCCACCACTGGTCACCATACATGAAGGAAACGGTACTACTCGAAAGGGTGCAGAGAAGAGCGACTAAAATGGTTAAGAGAGGAGTTGCCGTACAGTGAGAGATTAGAGAAACTGGGCCTCTTCTCCCTTGAAAAGAGGAGACTGAGAGGGGACATGATCGAAACATTCAAGATAATGAAGGGAATAGACTTAGTAGACAAAGACAGGTTGTTCACCCTCTCCAAGGTAGAGAGAACGAGAGGGTACTCCTGCCTCAGCCTGACTTTTTAATACTGCAGAGCGGCGCAGACTGTACTGTGTACAGGTGTACTGTGGCTTCGATCCTACAGCTGACTCCTTACATGTGGGCGCTTTCAGCGCACAGGCCACCACACCATTGCACTCATCGACGGGACCACCGCACGCATCGGAGACCCCAGTGGACAGATAGGCTTATATGAGCCACTTGAGCAACTAGTGCAGAACGTGCGTGGGCTGCGTGAGAGTTTGCACCGTGTGCGCGTCAACAGGGAGCTTTTGTGTGGGGGAAAGGCGCATGGCAGTCTGAGTATCCTGAACAACTCTGCCTGGTATGAGGAACGTGGAGCCGTGGAATTTCTGGCCTCGGTGGGTCGCCATTTTCGCATGGGCACGCTGCTAAGCCGGCATAGTGTGCAGAGCCCCGAGGGCACGAGCCTACGGCGGGAGATAGTGAAGTGAGGAGGGACGCTTACAACTTGCTGCTTTTACTTGCTTCAGGCCTTCCTCACTGCCGGGTCCTGCCTACTGTTTCCGCGAAGGCAGGACCCGGCAGCGAGGAAGGCCCGAAGCAAGCAAGCGCAGCTAGTTGTAAACTTCGCTCCTCACTTCCCCGTCTTAGCCTGTAACGAATTGTGAATGCTGCGCTGTGGGGGGGGGGAGGAGAAATGCTGCTCTCAGTGCACTGTGGCCAATTGGGAGGGGAGAGAAAGAAATGCTGCTGCTGGCACTGCAGAGGGGGAATAAATGCTGGCACTGCGGGGGAGGGGGGAAGAAATGCTGCAGTGTGGCCAAGTGGAGGGGGGAAGAGAAATGCTGCTGCTGCACCCAATTGGAGGGGAAGAGAGGGAAGGAGGGAGGAATGGAGAAGGAAGACCAGGGAAGGGAGAGGAGAGGAGAGGAAAGAGAGATTCCAAGACCATGGGAGGGAAAGGAGATACCAGATCATGGAGGGGGAGGGAGAGATGTTAGGGCATATAAGGGGGGGGGAAGAGACAGATGCCAGACCAGGGGGAAGGATGGAAGGAGAGGAGAGATGTTAGGGCATGAAGGGAGGGAAGGGAAACTAAGGACAAATGCCAGACCACAGGGAAAGAAAGAAAAGGAGCTGCTAGAGCAAAGAGAGATGCCAGGGCATGGGGGTTGGGAAGGGAATGAGACAGAGATGCCAGAGCATAGGGGAGGGGGTGGAGACAGAAAAATGGAGAGGGGTGAAGCTGAAATGAATCATGTACAAAGGAGAAAGGGCACAGGATATACAGTTTATTGAAGGACATAAAAAGAGGGAACATGCCGTATGGAAGAGAGAGAGGGTGGAAAGTAGATGGATGGGGTGGGTAGAGAGAGGGCAGAGGCTGGGTGGAAGGGGCAAAGAGAGAGGGCAGATGTTGCATGGAAGTGATAAAGGACAAATGCTGTATAGAAAGAAGAGAAGATGAAGCAGAAACGACAAAAGGTAGAAAAAAATTTTTGTTGCTTTACTATTGATAAAAGTTTATAAATAGGAAATGGAAATAAGGCAATTTTTATGGGGACTAAACCCCCTTTCCTCAGGTCAGGACAGGATACCATAATAGCAGTATACTGTACTGTCTTGAAGAAAGATTTGGCCTCTGAAAGCTAATTGAAAGATGGATTAGTCCAATAAAATGGTATTTTCTTATTTCTCGTTATTTGTTTTATTTCTATTTGTTAATAATTTGTAAAGTGGTGATTGATATGTATCAGTTTTTTCTAATTTACATCTACTGCCTTTATATTTTGCACAGTATTAGGGGACATGTGTCACTGTTTCTCTGGTATTGCAGAGTCTGGTTTCTTGGTGGTTTAGTTTAACTTTTGTCTACATATTTCTATTTTTAGTTTGTGATTATTCCATATTGGGCAAGGGTGTATGTCTGTGTTTGAAAAGGACATGGTTTTCTGTTAGCATCGACTGTACAGGATCAATTGATTGTGCAGGATCTGGGTTTGTTTAGTTAGAGATAGGCATAAGAAGGAAATGGAATGACAGAAGAGGAGAAAAAAATGGACAGCAGACACTGGAAAGAGAATTAGTTGAAGATAGAGAAAAAGCAGAAAGAGAAACTGGGACCAAGATGATGGAAAAACAAAACATCCAGACAACAAGGTAAAAAAATTGTTTTATTTTGAATTTATTAACTGGAATATTTTAGCTTTGGGATATATACATCACAATTATTTTTGTATTCAGTGGCATAGTCATATACTGTACAGCTGATTTGGGGGAGGGACTGGAGCCACCTGAAGACATCTTCCTCCAGTATGACAACCCAAAATCTCCAAGCTTTGCAGCCAATGGCAATATCCTCAAGCTGCCACTGCTTTCAAGTATGCATGAAAGCTAAGATGTGGGGGAGGGGGGGCAGGGAGGAGGAAAGGCAGCAGCTCTGCAATATTGCTGCCAGCTGCAGAACTTGGAAAGTTGGAGGGAGAGGAAGTGGCCGTCAGTTGGTGAGGCTTGAGGATCCCTACTAGCTACAGCAGGGGAGATGTTCATTTTGAGGGAGCCTAAGCTCAAAGTGGGAGGCCCAAAAAAGCAGTAATATTTACCCTGACTGAACGATCCTCCTTGTGCATCAATGACAGCTGATGCATCATCCCCGCTCTGAAGAGGTTCACCGTAGCTGTAAAAGAAGTGAATGGGAAAACCAGGAGTGCACATCCCTGCTCATCAGAGTGGGGATGCGGAAGCCTGTGGCTTCTCCCACTGTCAGCGGTGTACATGGAGGGATCACTCAGTCAGGGTAAGTATTACTGCTTTTTTGGGTTCCTCTCCACAGTGGCCCTTTAAATGAAGGTTTATTATTAGATACGTACATCTTCTATATTAGTGATTGCAAATTTGGGACCTGCTTGGCCTTTTTTTTCTTTTTTGCTCATCAACTAGTGTGCAGCCCCAGAAAATTTATTTTTGTCCAATGCGGCCCAGGGAAGCTAAAGGGTTGGACACCCCTGCCCTATTCCTTCACTGTGAGCAGGGAGGGGTAATTTGCATAGCACCAAATTTCCCCATCCTGCCCCACCCTGCTACTTTTTTGTGCCACCCGGCTGGAAAAAAGTTCCTGGGGAGAACACTGCATTGGGATGTGGTTTTGCAGCCTGCTGTTCCTGAGCAGTGAAATTAACACTTTTTGCTGCAATTTCTTTACTGTGATTTTTGAGTCCTAATGCAACTTGCGGTGTATCATCACAAGTTGCATTAGGGTATTTGCATGTTTTGCATCTCATTATCACTTAACCAGTGGCAACTTAAATATCACCCAATCAAAATTAGTAGTAATCATACTCAAACTCCTAATCTGAGCCAACAATAAAACTGAAGAATAGAGCAGGCATATAAATAGAGACAAAGACCAAATGCCTCAAGTGCCCAAGGTCAGCAGCCAGAACTTATCATGGCTGTTAGACCCACAACTGGGCTATCATCGGATACTGTCTTATTTTCTCTATATGCCTTTTTATTTTTTGTAAATGCCTTTTTATTTTTTGTAAATACTTTATACTGATGCTAATTTCATAATAAATTAGTTTTTGCTCTGGTTAAATGCTGTAAACGTGTGGTACTTAGCTCGGGTAGGGGAGGGACAGCATGAGCAGAGACAGCTAACAGCCCTGTTTCTTCAACAGTTCAAGCTACCAGCTGGAGGGGAGCTGAACCTGGACAGCTGGCTGCCATACTATCCACACCCAGGTGCCAGAGAGGTCAGACCAAGAGCCCATTCCAACAGAAGGAGAAAAGTATATGCTGTTCTGAAGAAGCTCTTATTAACCTATAGAGAGCGAAACGGAGATCTTCCGTCGGGGAACTGAGTGTGGGAAGTCCGTCAGGCAGTCGCTTACCCGAGCTAAGTACCACACGTTTACAGCATTTAACCAGAACAAAAACTAATTTATTATGGGGGCCCGTTCAAGCTGGACTTCAGTTTTGACTGTTTTGATTTTATTTTCAATTCTTTTTAGTTTACGATATATTTTTTAATCTCACTTATTGTTTTACCACTTATTTTGTTTTATTTTATCATTCAAATTTCATTTAAATTTCCCCAGAATTCTATTGCTTCAACGGTTCTCCCTCTACATCTATTCTTATCTCCCCTCTTTTTTCAACCTTTCAAAGTCCTTTAGATCATTGTAGTCTTATTAGAATGTTTATTTTCTTATTTTTCTCATCTATTCTCTATTTTATTTCTTCATTACTCTACTAATTGTCATTTTTCCAGGTACTTTAGTTAGATTGTGAGCCTTCGGGACAGTAAGGGAATTTCTAAGTACCTATTTTACTTATAATTTTAATGCACCCTATTGTCTATTTTTCTGTAAACCGCTTAGAATCCTAACGGAGTTTAGCAGTATATAAGAAATAAATTACATTACATTACATTACCACAACCGTTCAGAGCAGTTTACAGAGGAAGAGACTGTACACAGACAGCGATGTTACATACAAGACATTCAGATTAACTTAGCAAGTCGGGATTAGTCAGGTATATCCAGAGGCATATCAGAGATACAAGGCAGAGAGGGAGTCAGAGAAATTTATCAAAGAGATAGGTTTTAATTGATTTCCTGAAAGTTTGGTAGGATGGTGAATTTGAAATGAGGGTGGTTAGACATTTATTCCATTTGCATGCTTGGAATGACAGAGATCTATCAAGGAATCTCTTGTAGATACAGCTCTTTAAGGACGGGAAGGCAAACAGGCAGGCATTACATGTGCGGGTGGGCCTGAAAATTCAAAATGTTCTGACAGGTAGATTGGGGAAGAGCCTGTTAAGGTTTTGAAGCAAAGGCAAGCAAATTTGAAGATGATCCTTGCCTCCATCGACAGCCAGTGCAGTTTTCTGTAATAAAGGCTTACATGATCTGATTTTTTTGAGATCGTAGATTAGGCGAACAGCAGCATTCTGTACGTTTCTCAAGAGTTTGATGGTTTTCTTAAAGGTATATAATTTTGCAGTAATCTAAAATGCTTAAGATTAGTGATTGGACCAGCAGTTGAAAAAAGAGGAAGTCGAAATAGTGTTTGATGGTGCGAAGTTTCCAGAGGGTACAAAAACATTTTTTAACATGAGCATTAGTATGGACTTCGAAAGTCAGGCATCAGTCCAGGATGACTCCAAGGATTTTGATAGTAGGGTTAATTGGGTAGTTTAGCCCATTTAATTTCAAAGAGGTATTTGTTAACTTGTAGGTAGGACTTGCCAAGAAAATCTTGGTTTTTTCTGGGTTCAGTTTTAATTTGAATTGTGTGGTCTATTGTTCTATCTTGGTGAGGACAGATGAGGTGAATTGTTCCATCTCTTGTGTCAGAGAGGTTATGGGAATGATAATTGTGATGTCATCTGCATATATATATATGATTTCAGTTTTAAGTCAGATAACATATGTCCCAATGAAGCCATGTAGACGTTGAATAGAGAGGGGGATAGAGGGGAGCCCTGTAGAACTCTGCAGGGATTGCACCAGGATTGGGAGAAGGTTTCGTTACAGTGAACCTGGTAAGTGCGGTTTTTTAAGAAGCCTTTGAACCAGTTTAATACCTGTCCAGTGATGCCAATGGAGTCAAGACATCTGAGCAAAATGTCATGGTCAACCAGATCAAAGGCACTGCTCAAGTCTAACTGAAGTACCAGGGCGTTTTTTTCCCAGTGAAAACAAATGGAAGATGTAATTAGTCAGTGAAGCTAAGACAGTTTCTGTGCTATGATTTGTACGAAAACCAGACTGGGAGTCATGAAGAATGTTGAACTTCTCTAGGTATTTCATGAGGTCATGATTAACTACACCTTCCATAAGTTTTTGGAAGAGTGGTATATTGGCAATGGGTCTGTAGTTGGAAGCCGAAGAGATTGGTTCCTTTGAGTTTTTAATAATAGGAGATACAAGGATATGGCCAAGTTCCACCGGAAAGTGGCCAGTGGACAAGCATAGTGAAACCCAGTTGAAAAGTTCAGCTTTAAATGGGGAGGGGGCAGATTTCATGATAGAGGGTGGGCAGTTGTCTAGTAGGCAACTGGATTTTGCATATTTGGAGTAGAGCTTGAGAAATAGGTTCCAGTCTGGGTTTTCGAAAAGATTCCAGGTCATGTCTGCTATTGAACCTTCCTTTCCTACAGCAGGTTGGTTGATTATTGGTTCTATGCTGGAAACTACGAGAGACGATTTCAGATTATGAATTTTGCTGGCTAGGGTTGCAGCAGAGAGTGGGAAGTCTGAGTTGGAGCGTTTATGTAAATCAATATCTAACAGAGAATTGACTATTCTGAAAAGTTCTTTGCTATTCAGCAAAGGGGAATTAATTATTTGGGAATAATATTTACAACGCTTTTCTTTAATCATTCTTTTATACTCTTTAACTTTGTTGCCAAAACATGGACCATGTAGGGTCTACTGCTTTGATACACAGGGACTGTTGATTTTTTATACAGCATTATTTTTATGTTTTGTAAACTGTTGCTACTGGCCAGAATTGCAATGTATGATTTTTATGATAATGAATTGTATTTTAAGATACACCAATAAACATTGATTTTTACTTCTGTAAGTCCAGGACTTGGTTCAACTTTTTGCTTGGTTGACTATTGATGTCCAGCATCTAACAGATGAGCAAACAAAATGGCACCCCCCAAAGTCCAATAATAATTTTTTTCCCTGTACAAAAGAGCAATTGAACATGGGACTGGTTTGTCTGTAAGCACATGAAGTGTCTGAGCTTTAAGGTGAAGACTGAGCCCCAGCAGCCAGCAAAGTTATGGTGTGAAACAATGTGACCATGGTCAAGTCAAGCTTTATGCCAACAACAAAAAAAGGACATTTTCATATGGTTTGCCAGGGCTCTAGAACTCACTGTTGGATTCTTTTTGTAATTGTTTATCCTACTTTGCCTTTAGGAAGCTACTTAAAACAAATTTCAACAGCATTATGGATTGATCAACTTATCCTCATGGTACACAGAGAACCATCACTGTGGAGAGGGAGGTGAAAGAAAGAGGATGACAAAATATATGAATGCATCCTCATTTGCTAACTTATCCTACCCAGATCACCACCCTACACAAGAAAAAAAATTAGTGGGGCACTGGTACAGCAAAATCCTCCTTTTCAGTGGCTAGTCCAGTTATGTGGAATGATATACCTGGGAAGTGTGTGGCACAACAGTTAAAGCTATAGCCTCAGCACCCTGGGGTTGTGGGTTCAAACCCACGCTGCTCCTTGTCATCCTGGGCAAGTCACTTAATGCCCCCCATTGCCCCAGGTAAATTAGATAGATTGTGAGTCCAGCAGGACATACAGGGAAATGCTTGAGTACCTGAATAAATTCATGTAAACCGTTCTGAGCTCCCTTGGGAGAACGGTATAGAAAATTGAATAAATTTATGTTTATGTGATAAAATTGTGAGGTTTAAGAAATTGTTGTTAAAAACTTTTTGGGGGGTCCAGGCATTTATTTGAAAAGAACTATGAACTTGGGGATACTTTTATTAAGGAGCTCTAAATCAGTTAGCACGCCTTAATAAAAGGACCCCTTGATGAGTTTTCAAGTTGGAATTTACAAAACCGTAGTGCGGTTTTTAGCACTAGCAGCAGCAACAGCTCTGATGCTCATAGGAATTCTATGGTTTTGTAAAAAAAAAATGGGGGGGGGGTCATTTCTCAAGCTATCCACAGAGCTGGCAACTATGCATCTTCCCCTTTCAGCTACACATATGAGCTAGTTATCAGCTAGGAATCCCACATTACCTCTGGTGAGACATGCATGTGGGAAAGAGAACAGAAAGTTAGGTGTAGACCCCACTGCCTAGGTTTCTCACCACTGAATATCAGGCTTTTGTCCCAATCTTAAATTAGTTTCATACTGAGTGTGTAATGGTATTACTACTGCCTTCCACAAAAGTGCATTCCAACTTGCACACAAATCAGCACAGATGTTGCTTGCGTGCATACACATTTATATGCAAGACATGACTGTCACTAATGCAAACCTGTATGCACTTGCGTCCAGTATGCTTTCCTATGTTAGTGGACTTTTTTTGCACAGGGCAGGTTTACATATTTGGTCACTGCTTTGGCAAACAAAATGTTAAGTGTTCTTGTTCTGCCCCATATTCATGGAGGAAAGCTGTTTATTGTTTTGCATACAGTATGCTTTGCTTGTACCTTTAAGAGATGAGATTGTGCTCCCTGTGGATAATGGGATGCTTACTATTGGTTGCTTGCTCTCTGAACATGCTGGGCTAGCAGCCTATCTTGTTTCTTTCTTGCTCTCTGCCCTTAGCATGGTAGCTAGTGCATGCCTTCAAAAATCGCTATAATCCCATCAAGTCTTTTTGGGTTTTCCATTTCAATTCCATCACTCATCCCTTTACCTGTCCTACTATTCCAACTGTAAACCACAGCATCATCTCTGTTTGTGCTGAAATTACTCTTCCTGTTCCCGAACCCAGGAGACAGTGGTTGAGAATGAACTTTTAACAACAGAGGCGACAATTCCGTTATAATCAACTGAATTATAAGTTACTTTCTCCTTGTTCTCTTAAGATTCTGTGGCTGGTATCATGAAGAAAGCATGACGGCTGAAACGTGAGTAGTAGTAAAGAAGGAGAGAGGTGTTGGACCAGGAGCATATTTTCAAGCAGATTAAGCATATATCACCACCAGAATGGACTCTCGATTCTTAAGCAAAAGGAGAAAGCAAATTGTTGCAGTTGTCCAGGTTGGGTGTAGGACAATTCATCACAGCCGGTTCAACATGATGAACTGGTTTCAATGAATTATCAAATTTCCCTCCTCCCTGTTCATAAGAACATAAGCAATGCCTCCGCTGGGTCAGACCTGAGGTCCATCATGCCCAGCAGTCCGCTCTCACGGCGGTCCAACAGGTCCAGGACCTGTTCAGTAATCCTCTCTCTATACCCCTCTCCAGCAGGAGATTGTCCAATCCTTTCTTAAAGCCCAGTACCGTACTCTGCCCTATTATGCCCTCTGGAAGCGCATTCCAGGTGTCCACCACACGTTGGGTAAAGAAGAACTTCCTGGCATTCGTTTTGAATCTGTCCCCTTTCAACTTTTCCGAATGACCTCTTGTTCTTTTATTTTTTGAAAGTTTGAAGAATCTGTCCCTCTCTACTCTCTCTATGCCCTTCATGATCTTGTAAGTTTCTATCATATCTCCTCTTCTCCAGAGAATAGAGACCCAATTTCTCCTGTGGGGTGGCAGACAGGGAGCCTGGGCCCTAGGGGGAGAAGCTGCCGCTGTGTTGCCATGCCCACCTTCTACTGTGGAAGCGCTGCCAAGGCCCATTTTCCTACCTAGGTTGTCTCCAGCTTCGATTCGGGACAGACACTGCAAGATGCGCAGCTGCTTCGCGCTCTTCCGCTCCTCCTTCAACGGCCGCGCGATGAGAACTGCGAAGAGACAACGCACAAAGGCCTGGTTAGCGCTCGCGCCCCGACCCTGGCGCCCCTCGCGCCCGTCGCCCCTCGCGCTCACCTCCCACCAGGTCTCGCATCTGCTCGAAGTCCCGGTAGCGGCCGCCGCCGAAGGCCCTCATGGCCGCCTGAAAGCAGAAGTCCAGAATCCACGAGTTCACGCCCGCCTCCAGCGCCTCCTGCCCGCACTCCCAACTCGAGCCCGCCATCTTGCCCAAGTGACGTCCGCCGGAAATGACGCCGCGCGTCTGCGACCGCACAAAGGAAATGAGGTCGTTTCTGAAACGTTGTCTCCCATGGTTACTTTGCCAAAGCATTACCGTCCCTACCATACAACAAAGTACTGTTTAAGCGAAAGAAAATCCTCAGGTGTAGCCACACTCTTCCACCCAAACACCATAGGCTGGAAAACCTTCGCAGGGCAGGTGGGAGCAAGAAAATAGTCAGGGATATACCATAATGTGGAAAAAGAGCCAGGTCGACGATGGGCCACTGCTTCAGGCTGCTCACATTCACAAATTAGAAGGCACGAGTGCGGTGCTTCAACAGCATTTCAACCAGTCAGGTGATACTTCACGTGACTGGACGAATGGATGTCAATCAGAACAGCCAGGAAGGGAAAATGTCACATACAATCAGCTGATGAAATCAGTTGGCAAAATAAAGCCAGTCAATATTACTATTTAAAGATCCAAAACTGCTCTCTTCATTGAAGCTGAAGTCTTCTGTTGCCTCCCTGCGGATGAGTTGAAATCTGGTCCAAGAACAAGCATTGTACCATAGGGGCATAGATTACTCCTCTCTTCAGTGCATATCTCTGCTCATTTAAGCGCAATCTTAATGAGCGCAAAGTTTGTCCCACATATACAAACTTTCAGGGACATATAATGCAGTAGATGACATGATAAGACTCACAAGAGATATGGAACTTCAACCAATAAAGTTTCCCATCCCTTGGATTCATAAACTCACTGCAGCTTGTCATAATATCACAGTTCATACATTTGCCGCACAGGCCATGCCAACTCATGGTCATCTGATCCCTGGTATAAGAATGAGGCATAGCCGGGCTCAACAGTGATTTGTATTTTGTTTGATTGTTTCTCACCATTCCTCTTTTTTTTTTTTTTTTTGCTAATGTGATTTACACCATCTATCTGGGCAGCAGATGGGCAGTGTTTGAGGCAGAGGATTGTGTCTGATGTGATAACAGCGGTTAAGGGGCTAGAGGAATTGCCGTACAGCGAAAGATTAGAGAAACTGGGCCTCTTCTCCCTCGAACAGAGGAGATTGAGAGGGGACATGATCAAAACATTCAAGGTACTGAAGGGGATAGACTTAATAGATAAGGACAGGTTGTTCACCCTCTCCAAGGTAGGGAGAACGAGAGGGCACTTTCTAAAATTGAAAGGGGATAGATTCCGTACGAACGTAAGGAAGTTCTTCACCCAGAGAGTGGTAGAAAACTGGAATGCTCTTCCAGAGTCTGTCATAGGGGAAAACACCCTGCTAAACCAGAGCGTACACAGGTAGGGCTAGTCTCAGTTAGGGCTGTCACGTGAGCGGACTGCTGGGCACGATGGACCACAGGTCTGACCCAGCAGCGGCAATTCTTATGTTCTTAACTGTCAAATTCATAGTGCGCAGAAGAAAGGCCTTGAAATCTACTTCTATATTCTGCCATAAAAAACTTGATGTTTATTAAGTCGCTAGGACTTGAATTTGAGTCTATGGCACCTAACAGAGAGGCACTTGGTATCTGTTTCCTAAAGAGAAATAACAGAGACCTCTAGTGATTCTACCAGGATAGGATAGGGTGACCTTTGATTTTTAATACTCACAACTTCTGCAATGGCTGCTCTATCTGTGATTGACAGTGATAGCAGAGACACTTCTTGGAATAGCATTGTAAACCAAGCTTCCCCTGCCCTACCCTTACTGCAAGGAGATTAGGGTCTCTGGCTTTGCACAACCTTATAACTGCAGTGAGATAAGGAGCAGAGTAACAGAGCTTAAACAGCTGCTGAATCTGAACAAGGAAAAAGCTATAAAATGAGGAGACAGTTCTCCAATACAATCCTGATAACAGATAGTGTAAGAAGATCAAACCTAGATAAGAGTCCCAGGAAGGGGATAATTTAAAAAAAAAGAAAGACATCCAAAAAGTGGTATAAAAGGGCAAATGGACATTTTTTTTCCCCAAGCCCTCCTTTGAATTTGCTATTATTGAAACCTATTTTATTTTTTTTTAATCTGTTTATTGTGTAACAGATGATAATGAGGAATTTAGGAAACGTCTGAAAACACACCTGTTCCTAAAGTATCTAGACAACTGATCCTCTCTTCTCCAGTGGCGTACCAAGGGGGGAGGGGCGGGAGGGGCGGTCCGCCCCGGGTGCCAGCCCTGAGGGGGTGCTCCCGGCCTTGCTGTTCAGTCCCCACCACCACCACCGAAGGACCGCTCGCCCCACTGACCTTCCTGCACCACCTGTGAAGCAGCCCGCAGCAGGATCGCGACGTCAGTGATCCCTGAGCTGCTTGGGCGCTGCTTCCTGCGCTGCGGTCCCGCCCCTCCTCTGACGTCAGAGGAGGGGCGGGACAGCGGCACAGGAAGCAGCGCCTAAGCAGCACAGGGATCGCTGACGTCGCGATCCTGCTGCGGCTGCTTCATAGGTGGTGCAGGAAGGTCAGTGGGGCGAGCAGTCCTTCGGGGGTGGTGGGGGGGGCTGAACGGCAAGGCCGGGAGCATAGGTAGTGCTGCTTCATAGGTGGTGCAGGGAGGCCAGGGGGGCGAGCGGTCCTTCGGGGTGGGGCGAGCGGGCAGGCAGGCAGGCTTTCAAGGGGGAGGGGAGTGACAGGCAGGCAGGCAGGCCTTCAAGGCGGGACAGGCCTTCAAGGGGGGGGGACAGGCAGGCCTTCAAGGGGGGAGGCAGGCCTTCAAGGGGGGGGACAGGCCTTCGGGGGGGTGTGTGCAGACCTTCAAGGGGGAGGGACAGGCCTACAAGGGGGGGACAGGCCTACAAGGGGGTAGGACAGGCCTTCAAGGGGGGTGCAGGCCTTCAGGGGGGTGCAGGCCTTCAGGGGGGTGCAGACCTTCAAGGGGATGCAGGCCTTCAAGGGGGGGAACAGGCCTTCGGGGGGGGGGTGCAGACCTTCAAGGGGGGGGACAGGCCTTCAAGGGGGGGACAGGCCTACAAGGGGTGGGACAGGCCTTCAAGGGGTGTGCAGGCCTTCGGGGGGTGCAGACCTTCAAGGGGGGGAACAGGCCTTCAGGGGGGTGCAGGCCTTCGGGGGGGGGGTGCAGACCTTCAAGGGGGGTGACAGGCCTTCAAGGGGGGGACAGGCCTACAAGGGGTGGGACAGGCCTTCAAGGGGTGTGCAGGCCTTCGGGGGGGTGCAGACCTTCAAGGGGGGGAACAGGCCTTCAGGGGGGTGCAGGCCTACGGGGGGGTGTAGGCCTTCGGGGGGGGGTGCAGACCTTCAAGGGGGGGATCAGGCCTTCAAGGGGGGGACAGGAAGGCAGGCCTACAAGGGGGGGGACAGGCCTACAAGGGGGAGACAGGCCTACAAGGGGGTGGGACAGGCCTTCAAGGGGGGGGGACAGGCTTTCGGGGGGGTTCAGACCTTCAAGGGGGGGACAGGCCTACAAGGGGGTGGGACAGGCCTTCAAAGGGGGGGGGACAGGCTTTCGGGGGGGTTCAGACCTTCAAGGGGGGGACAGGCAGGCAGGCCTTCAAGGGGGGGGGACAGGCCTACAAGTGGGGGACAGGCCTTCAAGGGGGGGACAGGCCTTCAAGGGGGGTGCAGGCCTTCAAGGGGGGCAGGCCTTTGGGGGGACCCTGGTTTAGAAGTACACGGAGGGAAGGGGGTGTTCAAAGAGACGTGCATATGCCAAACTTTGGGGGAGGAGGAAGAAATAATGGGTCTGAAAATAGAGGAGAGGGAGAGAGATGATGGACCATGGGATTTAGGGAGGGAAGGAACAGAAAGGGAGAGAAATTGGACACAAGGGATGGTGTGGAGGAGGGATAGAGATACTGGATAGGAGGGTAATTGGGAAAAGAAAGGGAGAGATGGTGGACTCTGGGGTGGTGGGGAAGGAGGGAGAGATGCCGGATGAAAGGGTAATTAAGAAAAGGTGGATCTGTAGAGGGAGATGAAAAAAAGGAAAGATACCAGACTTCCTGGGGAGGGAAGGGAAATGGAAAAGGAGGACAGAGTTGGCAGATGGATGGTTAGCATGAAGAAAGAAGGAGACCCTGGCAAGCAAGTTATCAGAAGAAAACCAGAGCCTTGGACCAACAAGATTTGAAATATAACCAGACAACAAAAGGTAGAAAAATTAATTTTATTTTCTGTTTTGTGATTATAATATGTCAGATTTGAAATGTGTATCCTGCCAGAGCTGGTGTTGGACTGCAAACGTGAGCTAGGATTTAACAGAGAGAGGAAAAGTCCTTTTTGTTTCTTTATTTTATTTACACCACAGCACCAGTGTGGTTAGGAGAAGCCAAAGGGGGTGAAAAAGCTATAAAACCCACCAGGAGTTTTCAAAAAAATCACCCAACTGGGCAGGAAAATCGAATTGAAAAACCAATTCAATAGTCTGAATCGAATCAAAATTTTTTTTCCTGAATCTGGCAGCATTAGTTTGCGCTACTGTCTTAGACTTTAGGACCTGGGATTGGGGAGAGATGGCATCCTCAGTACTTTATAATGCAAGTGAAACGAGGATTTGGTCAGACTTTTGAAGGGTCTGCAGAAAAAAAATATTGTATAGGCTGGGGACATGAGACAGCAGGAAATGGGAACTTTTCTTCCTTCTATTTTTGTGAATGGAAAGGCTGAGGATGTCAGAGAGTTCAGTTAAAATATGTGCTTTATAAGAAAATATAATAATGTGTTTTATAAAGTTTATAGCATAGCTGGCCTACCCAGTGAGGTGTTCCTAGTGGTAGTGGTGGCAGCGTGTCAATGTGTTGAGAGGAAGAGGTGGTCTGGGAAATTCTGCTGAGCAAACTCCTGGCCCATTTCCACCCCCCAGTTAGTCCACTCCACTCAACTGGTTCACACACTGAGTGGGTCTTTGGGTGTTGTTTTGGGATCTCTTCCAGTGGTTTATCAGTATCTCCTTCTGGTCCAAGGAAGGAAACTTTGTTATCCTTAGCATTGACCTACAGAATATGTTTGTAACAGCGCTGCTTGTGTGGCATTAGGCTATGTAGTGATCGAAAGAAAAAAAAGACCTTTGCACATTTTTGCACTATATGGTGGGTGTATGAGGAGATTCACATTTCCTGCACAGCTAAGTCCATGTGAAGTTACCTTGTGCTGCATTTGACATCTAGCAAGGTCTCTGTTTGAAAGGAAAGATCTAAACTTAAAAATTAAGTGGCCAGAAGTTATGGTAAAAGCAGATAGTGTAGCTGGTTTTAAGAAAGATTTGGACAAATTCCTGGAGGAAAAGTCCATAATCTGTTATTAAGACATGGGGGAAGTGTCTGCTTGCCCTGGATCGGTAGCATGGAATGTTGCTACTCTTTGGGTTTTGACCAGGTATTAGTGTCCTGGATTGGCTACCATGAGAATGGGCTACTGGGCATGATGGACCATTGGTCTGACCCAGTTAGGCTATTCTTATGTTATGTTCTCATCTGTAGAGGCCTTTGTTTTCACTTCTTATTTTAATGTATTTTTTTTCTGGGAACTTATCAGAGTTTTTTATAATGGGAACAAAAATGGAAGAGAATTAATGTGTGTGGAATGGGGGAGTAACTAATTTCTTCAGCTAAATAATTAAATCCACTTCAAACAGACATAGGAGAACTCACGCACCATTCACACACCCTCCAACCAAAAACGTCAAAAGAAAAAAACTGTTCGACAACCTCCTAGCCATTCGAGCTGCAACACTCGACCCCCAACTCTACAACCAATTGATATCAACCACAGACTGCAAAACCTTCAAAAATAAATAAAAACCCTTCTATTCAAAAAACACATAAAACCGAACTAACACAATCAGAACTGTCCCAAGCATCACCTGCAACTACTCCATATGTACTTCTGATGTCATGACAATTCAGACATAATTTATGTTATGTTATGTTTGGAATATAAGAAAATTTTCACTGCCTGTTTCTATTCTGACCATTTATTCCGTTTCATGGTCATTACAAAAAATATTTTTTTACATGGGGGGGTGTCAAAAAATGATGGGCCCTGGGTGCCACATACCCTAGGTACGCCACTGCTCTTCTCTCTCCCCTCTATAGCGATTAACTTGTTCTACTGATCATTCTCTCCTCAGAAATGGATTTCCTGTCCTATTAACCCTCTTTCTTCCTCCCCTCTTAAAGTCAATCAATTTGTACCTTTGCTTAATCTTTGTAAACCGCATAGAACTTCATGGTATTGCGGTATATAAGCTGTTATTATTATTATTATTACTACTACTACTACTTACCATTTATATAGCGCTGAAAGGCGTACACACCGCTGTACATTTTGACATTTATAGACGGTCCCCGCTTGGAAGAGCATACAATCTAACTTGGACAGACAGATATGACATATAGGGTTGAGGGTGCAGAACCCAAGGTGAGAGGAGTTAGGAGTTGAAAGCCCTCTCAAAGAGGTGGGTTTTTAACTGGGCCTTGAACACTACCACAGGGATTCGAGCAACTTGTTCCAAGCATACGATGCAGCAAGGTAGAAGGGATGGAGTCTGGAGTTGGCAGTTGAAGAGAAGGGCACAGATAGGAGGGAATTACCTAGAGAATTACATGGTGGCTGTTACCTGCTACTAGCTGCGGGTAACCCAGCGAAATGGTGGGAAAAAAAAGTGGTCACCGCAGGTACAGGGACAAGGCCATTCACTACCCCGTAGAAGCAGTGAATGGCCTTGCCTCCACAATTAAGGGAGGGAAAGCATACACATGTCACTGATCGTGCGGTCCAGCAACCCCTTCCCTCCTTCCTAATGATCGCCGCTGCGGTCCATCTGGGCATCTCCCTCCCTTCCGCTTACCTTCGTGCCAATTTTTAATTTTCTTTCTACAAGGAGCCGGAGCCTTGAAGTCGCGTGTGGCTGCTGGAAAGTTCTCCTCTGATGTGACCGGAAACAGGACGTTGTGTCAGAGAAGCTTCCGGCAAACACATGCGACTTCAAGGAAAGCAAAGATACAAATGGAAGAAAAACTAGCAGACATGGTAAAACAGGGAGACAAGACATTTTTTAGATATATCAGTGATAGGAAGAAGTGTACAAGTGGCATTGTGAGACTCAAGACTGAAGGGGAGGAATATGTAGAAGCTGATAAAGAAAAGGCAGAATTGCTTAACAAATATTTATGTTCTGTGTTCACGGGTGAAGCACCAGGAGTGGGACCGCAGAAGACAAATGCAAATAGGGATGGAGTGGTAGAATCTGATCGATTTTCAGAAATTAAAGGTAGAGAAAGTGATGAGGCCAGATGGTGTACATCTGAGGATGCTGAAGGAATTTAAGGAAGTTCTGGTGGCTCTGCTGACTGACCTTTTCAATGCTTCTCTACAGTCGGGAGTGGTACTGGAGGACTGGAGAAGGGTGGATGTGGCCCCTCCACACAAAGGTGGAAGGAAGAAGTGGGGAATTACAGGCCAGTAAATGAATGGAATCACTTTTAAAACAGAGAATGGTGAAGTTTCTGGAATCCGGTGGATTACAGGACCAGAGGCAACATGGATTCACCAGACGTAGACAAATATGATCAATTTGTTTGACTGGATGATCATAGAATTGGATAGAGGGAGTGCATAGATGTGGTGTATTTAGATTTTAGCAAAGGCTTTGACAGTGTTCCAGACAGACATCTAATAAATAAACCAAGTACCCTCAGGATAGGACTCAACTTGATGGGCTGGGTCAAGAACTGGTTGAGTGGAAGATGACAGAGGGTAGTGATCAATAGAGATCGCTCTGAGGAAAGGGACATTACCAGTGGTGGGCCTCAAGGTTCTGTTGTTGGGCCTGTTCTTTTTAATATTTTTATGTGATATTGCTGAAGGGCTGTCAGGTAAGATTGTGGATGATACCAAAATCTGCAATACAGTAGACACCCTGGACTGGGTAAATAACATGAAGAAAGACCTAGCGAAGCATGAAGAATGGTCTGAAATTTGGCAGCAAAAATTGAATGCTAAGGAATGCAAGGTCATGCATTTGGGCCACAAAAACCCAAAGGAATGGTACATTTTAGGAGGTGAAGAACTTATGTGCATGATAGAAGAGCGGAACTTAGGTGTGATTGTATGTGATGATCTTAAGGTGGCCAAACAGGTTGAAAAGGTGACAGCGAAAGCTAGAAGATTGCTAGGTCGCATAGGGAGAGGTATGGCCAGTAGGAAAAAGGAGGTATTGATGCCCCCGTATATGACTCTGGTGAGACCTCAGTTAGAATATCGTGTACAATTCTGGAGGCCACACCTTCAAAAAGATATAAAAAGGATGGAGTTGGTCCAGAGGAAGGCTACTAAAATGGTCTTTGTGGGGACAGATTTCTATCTGTATACTTTGGAAGAAACTTTAGTCTGCAAGTATGAAGAATAGGGGTATGATAGGAGAGCATTATTATTTGAAGCTTTTTTGCTTTCTTTGGGTCTTGTGAGGCAGCCATGTAGAAGATTGTATTTCAACTGTATCATTTCCTGAACCTGTGCAATGATGGTGCTATGTGGATTCAAGATCTCTCGAGAGAAGCGGGAAAGCGAGGGATGGGGGAGGAGCAGAGCGTGCCTCTTGGCGGTTGGAAGGCGGGAGCTGCAGTCGGCCAGCCTCGCGCCCCATTGGCTGTTTGCTAGGGGTTTCAGGAGGGCTGCGGCGCGATGGTGCGCGAGAGCAGCGATGGCCCCTCGGACGGAGCGCGCGCTCTGGACCCGCAGGTCACCTATCACAGGCTGGAGGAGGTGAGGAAGCGCAACACTGCGGCCGAGACGTGGCTGGTGCTTCACGGGCGCGTCTACGACGTCACCCGTTTCGTGCAGGAGGTGAGTGGCTCCTCCCCCTCCCCGAAGTAGGTCCTAGGACCGACGCTCCGTTCTCCGGTCCTGAGAACCGCGCAAAGGGAACGGGTAAGGGTGAGGTGCCTGCAATTCACTCTGGGGACGCTAGGGGGCCGGATCTGGATGGAAGCAAAAAGGTGGAACATACAGAGGAAAGCAAACAAAGCCAAAGACTATTCTGGCTATATAATAAGGAAAACTAACAATATAAATATCTATAGGAATTTTGCTCTGGAACGCGTTGGATAGCGTAGCTGGATTTAAGAAAGGTTTAGACAAGTTCCTGGAGGAAAAGTCCATAGTCTGTTATTGAGAAGAGGGGGGGAAGCCACTGCTTGCATGGAATGTTGCTTCTCCTTGGGTTTTGGCCAGGTACTAGGGACCAAATAATTGCGGTGGTTGCTATACCAAATTATAAATAAACTTAGAAGGGGATAGTGGGCTTGAGGGACCATTGGTCTGACCCAGTAAGGCTATTCTTATGTTCTAAACTCTAGACTTCTTGCTATTACAGTGTTCCCCTGGTCATTTGCAGTATTATCTGACCGGGACTTCCTATGTCAAAGCAGCTAACGAAGCCTGACTTTAGGGCAGGAAGAGGCGGTCGCAGGTGATTTCCTTCACTCACCGGCGCTCCAGCTGCCCTGTCCTGCCTCTCCAGCTACTCTCTCCTGCCTCCCCAGGTGAAAAACCATATTTGCGGTTTTTCAATATTTGTGGGCGTTCCTGGAACATCGGGAGAGTACTGTACTACTAATCACTTATATAGCACTGAAAGGCATTAGCAGCGCTGTACATTTTGACATTTATAAACAGGCCCTGCTCTGAAGAGCTTACAATATATCTTGAACAAGCAGACATGGCATAGTAACATAGTAGATGACGGCACATAAAGACCTGAATGGTCCATCCAGTCTACCCAACCTGATTCAATTTAAATTTTTTCTTCTTAGCTATTTCTGGGCAAGAATCCAAAGTTTTACCCGGTACTGTGCTTGGGTTCCAACTGCCGAAATCTCTATTAAGACTTACTCCAGCCCATCTACACCCTCCCAGCCATTGAAGCCCTCCTCAGCCCATCCTCCAACAAACGGCCATATACAGACACAGACCGTGCAAGTCTGCCCAGTACTGGCCTAAGTTCAATATTTAATATTTTCTGATTCATCCCACGCTTTTTTAAACTCCGTCACAGTTTTACTCTCCACCACCTCTCTCGGGAGCGCATTCCAGGCATCCACTACCCTCTCCGTAAAGTAGAATTTCCTAACATTACCCCTGAATCTACCACCCCTCAACCTCAAATTATGTTCTCTGGTTTTACCATTTTCCTTTCTCTGGAAAAGATTTTGTTCTACGTTAATACCCTTCAAGTATTTGAAAGTCTGAATCATATCTCCCCTGTCTCTCCTTTTCTCTAGGGTATACATATTCAGGGCTTCCAGTCTCTCCTCATATATCTTCTGGCGCAAGCCTCCTATCATTTTCATCGCCCTCCTCTGGACCGCCTCAAGTCTTCTTACGTCCTTCGCCAGATACAGTCTCCAAAACTGAACACAATACTCCAAGTGGGGCCTTGTACAATGGACCTGTACAGGAGCATCAACACCTTCTTCCTTCTACTGACTACACCACTCTTTATACAGCCCAGCATCCTTCTGGCAGCAGCCACTGCCTTGTCACACTGTTTTTTCGCCTTTAGATTTTCGGACACTATCACCTCAAGGTCCCTCTCCCCGTCCGTGCATATCAGCTTCTCTCCTCCCAGCATATACGGTTCCTTCCAATTATTAATCCCCAAATGCATTACTCTGCATTTCTTTACATTGAATTTTAGTTGCCAGGCATTAGACCATTTCTCTAACTTTTGCAGATCCTTTTTCATATTTTCCACTCCCTCTTCGGTGTCTACTCTGTTACAAATCTTGGTATCGTCTGCAAAAAGGCACACTTTTCCTTCTAACCCTTCAGCAATGTCACTCACAAACATATTGAACAGGATTGGCCCCAGCACCGATCCCTGAGGGACTCCACTACTCACCTTTCCTTCCTTCAAGCGACTTCCATTAACCACCACCCTCTGGCGTCTGTCCGACAGCCAGTTTCTGACCCAGTTCACCACTTTGGGTCCTAACTTCAGTCCTTCAAGTTTGTTCAACAGCCTCCTATGAGGAACTGTATCAACTTTAGGCCTTTAGGCTTTGCTGAAATCCAAGTAAATTACATCTAGCATATGTCCTCAATCCAGCTCTCTGGTCACCCAATCAAAAAATTTAATCAGGTTCGTTTGGCACGATTTACCTTTTGTAAAGCCATGTTGCCTCGGATCCTGTAACCCATTAGATTCAAGTTTCAAGTTTTATTAGGATTTTATATACCGCCTATCAAGGTTATCTAAGCGGTTCTACAATCAGGTACTCAAGCATTTTCCCTATCTGTCCCGGTGGGCTCACAATCTATCTAACGTACCTGGGGCTATGGAGGATTAAGTGACTTGCCCAGGGTCACAAGGAGCAGCGTGGGGTTTGAACCCACAACCCCAGGGTGCTGAGGCTGTAGCTTCAACCACTGCGCCACACACTCCTCCAAGGAAGTACACTATCCTTTCTTTCAGCAACACTTCCATTATTTTACCAACAACTGAAGTGAGGCTCACCGGCCTGTAGTTTCCTGCTTCAACCCAGTGACCACTTTTATGAATAGGGACCACAACCGCTCTCCTCCAATCCCCAGGAATCACTCCCGTCTCCAGAGATTTGTTGAACAAGTCTTTAATAGGACTCACCAGAACCTCTCTGAGCTCCCTTAGTATCCTGGGATGGATCCCGTCTGGTCCCATCACTTTGTCCACTTTCAGTTTTTCAAGTTGCTCATAAACACCCTCCTCCGTGAACGGCGCAGAATCTACTCCATTTTCTCGCTTTGCTAGACAATCTCGGTCCTTCTCCAGGATTTTCTTCTATGAACACAGAACAGAAGTATTTGTTTAGCACATTTGCTTTCTCCTCATCACTCTCCACATATTGGTTCCCAGCATCTTTTAGTCTAGCAATTCCATTTTTCATCTTACTCCTTTCACTAATATATCTGAAAAATTTTTGTCTCCCTTTTTTACATTTTTAGCCATTTGTTCTTCCGCCTGTGCTTTCGCCAGACATATCTCTCTCCTGGCTTCTTTCAGTTTCACCCTGTAGTCCTTTCTGCTCTCCTCTTCTTGGTTTTTTTTAATATTTCAAGAACGCCAACTCTTTCGCCTTTATTTTCTCAGCCACTAGGTTGGAGAACCATATCGGCTTCCTTTTTCTCTTGGTTTTATTGATTTTCTTCACATCAAGATCCGTAACCATTTTTATCGCTCCTTTCAGCTTAGACCACTGTCTTTCCACTTCTCTTATGTCCTCCCATCCTAACAGCTCTTTCTTCAAGTACTCTCCCATAGCATTAAAGTCCGTACGTTTGAAATATAGGACTTTAAGTATCGTGTGGCCGCTCTCCACTTTAGCCGATATATCAAACCAAACCGTTTGATGATCGCTACTTCCCAGGTGAGCACCCACTCGAACATTAGAGATACTCTCTCCATTTGTGAGGACCAGATCCAATATCGCTTTTTCCCTTGTGGGTTCTGTCACCATTTGTCTGAGCAGAGCCTCTTGAAAGGCATCCACAATCTTCCTACTTCTTTCCGATTCTGCAGACGGAACATTCCAGTCCGCATCCAGCAGGTTGAAATCTCCCAACAGCAGAACCTCCTCTTTCCTTCCAAACTTTTGGATATCCACATCCACAATCGGATCCTTATCAATTTGCTGCGATTGAGTTGGAGGTCTGTAGACTACACCCACGTAGATAGAAGTTCCATCTTCTCTTTTCAGAGCAATCCATATCGCTTCTTCCTCTCCCCAGGTCCCTTGCATTTCGGTCGTTTGGATATTGATCTTTACATAGAGAGCTACTCCTCCACCTTTTTGACCATCTCTGTCCTTCCTAAAAAGATTATATCCCGATATGTTTGCATCCCATCCATGTGATTCACTGAACCATGTCTCTGTGATAGCGACAATATCTAGATCTGCCTCTAACATCAGGGCTTGCAGATCATGAACTTTGTTGCTTAGACTGCGAGCATTTTTCAGCGATAATCTCCTTTTTCGTATGGATTTTTGTGTCGTTTCACTTTTCGTTGCAATACTAAGAAATGAGTTGCTGATATTGCTTATGTTGCAGCCTTTACTACTATCACATCTTTTCTTTTGCCGGGGGTGGTCTCTATAATTGTCCTTCATACATACACCACCCCCACCTTCTAGTTTAAATGCCTAGAAAAATATTGTCTAAATTTCTCTGCAAGGTTTCTTTTTCCTGCTGTAGTAATATGTAGCCCATCAGTGCAATATAGCTTCTTGTCCTTCCATGTATTTCCCCATCCTATGTACCTGAAGCCTTCTTGATGACACCAGGCTTTGAGCCATCTATTAAAGTCCTCTGTGTTTTTCACTCTTTGCTCTCCCTTTCCATATGCAGGCAGTATTACAGAAAAAGCTAAAGTCTTTACAAAAGCTTTCTGTGCTGCAAGTGTGGAGTTGATGGCCAGGTCATTTGTTCCCAGATGGATAACAACATCAGTGTTAAAATCCTTAGTTTCTTCCTTAATTAGAGGTGAGAGCCTAAGGTGAGAGGAGTTAGGAGTCAAAAACACTCTCAAAGAGGTGCTATTCTTGAACAGATTATACTAGGGAACTAGGCTCCCTAAAATCAGCCAGCTGATTATGGTATAAGCCTAGTTTGTAAGTTCCCCTGCTCTTCTCTCTCTTGCTGGTGGGCTAAGGTCAAGTTTATTTGATATGTACTTCCTGTTAATAGAAATCTAAATGGTTTTCAAAATGATATCACTGCAAAAGGGAGGACATGGATTAAAAAAAATAACCAAACAGAGAAAAAGGCAAGCAGCAATATGATATAGAAGGAAAAGGGATAGGCAGAGTACAATATTACAGAAACTTAAGGAAGAGATAGAAAGGAATATCAGGTGGAGATAACAATGCTCTCACTATATTACATTACATTACATTAGTGATTTCTATTCCGCCATTACCTTGCGGTTCAAGGCGGATTACATTCAAACTAAAAACAAGAATTACATTCAAAATTTGAAAGAATAGAATAAGCGATGATATAAAATTTTTAAGGTAAAAAAAAAAAAAAATTGAGTAAAGAGTTACCAACTAGAAGTAGAAGTCTTTAGGAGATAAGAATGGGGTGAATTATGTGGTTTTAGATAACATTAGGCAAATAGAAGAATATTAGAGCGTACTAAGGGTATAGAGCGTGTTGGATGTTGGGTTGGGATTAGTCGTGCTGGATAGGTTTTATGTGTTTTTTTAAGAGTATGGTTTTAGTATCTCTCTTGAAGGTGTTGTAGTTTGTAGTTGAAGATAACAGGGTGGTGATTTGTCTGTCTAGTTTAGCTGCTTTGGAGGCTATTAGGTTGTCATAAAGTTTTTTTCGTTTGATATTTTTGGATGATGGATGAGAGCATAGTGAGTGGGTTCTTCTGTGTCTGGTTGAGGAGTATTGATTTAGTCAATTATTCCAGTAGGTTGGGCTTTCTCCGTTGATAGCCTTGTAAAGTAAGCAGTAGAATTTGAAGTGCACTCTAGCTTCTATTGGAAGCCAGTGCGAGTCATTGTATGCCTCTGTGATATGGTCATATTTTTTTAGTGAATAGACAAGTCTTAGGGCTGTATTCTGTATTGTCTGCAGTTGCTTTACCATGGTCGTGGGACATGGTAGGTATAGTATGTTGCAGTAGTCTATCATCCCAAGGATAAGAGATTGTACCAATATATTGCAGCAGTACCCAGCAGCAAGCCCGAGATACATTAATCAGATGAGGATGGATGTGCTGATGAAAAGTAGAGAGCCTTAAAGTGAGATATGAAAGTGGAGAGGTAAGCTGTTCCAAAGAATAGAGGTAGAAGTGCATAAGAGTAGTATATGACTTCTCTATAGACCTCACGATAAAAGAGAACAAGAAGATGGTGTAGGAAGGTTGAAGCATACTCTGGTGTATAGGATATGAGACAGCTAGTGAGGAAGAGGGGGAGTCTCCACCAAGTCCAATGACTAAAGATAACAACTTTATAAGAGATTTGCTAAGATATGCACTAAAAGGATCGGTAAGATTGTGTGAGTCTGCACCAATCTGAATTTTTTGCCGTTTCAGAAAGAACTATTGGATGCACTAAAGAGCTTGCGTGCAAATGATCCACGCGGATGTTTGTTGTAATTCCCAATTCTTGCTGCCTGATGATTGCTGTGAGAGCGACTCTCACACATGTGTAGAGCCCACAGGGGAAACGCGAACAGTTGAGAAGTAGGGGAAGTCCCAAAAGCAGCCTCTTGCCACTCAACTGTTTGGGGCAGGAAACCTTTTTTTTTAACAGGCACAGATGTTATGTGTGTTACACATGTACAATATCTGTCCCATTAAGAAAAAAAAGCACCCTGCTCCATCCCCCTCCCCCCCTGATGATGACTTTCCCTGACGGACCAGCACCACGAACTGTCCCCTCCCCCAGCAACAAAAATGGCAGGAAGAATGCCCACTTCCTCCTGCCATGCCGAAACCCCCCTCCCCCCCTGCGAAAGAGAATTGACAGGAGTCTTCCTCTGGACTGACAGCATCCTTTTTATATCTTTTTGAAGGCCTCCAGAATTGTACACAATATTCTAAATGAGATTTCACCAGAGTCTTATATAGGGCATCAATACCTCCTTTCTCCATACTTCTCCCTATGCAACCTAGCAGCCTTCTAGCTTTCGCTGTCACCTTTTCAACCTTAAGATCATCAGATACAATCACACCTAAGTCCCGCTCTTCTGTCATGCACATAAGTTCTTAATTGGGGGGTATGAGAATGGGGTGTGAGTTTTCCTATGTCTGGTTGCGGTGTTGTGGATGAGGCAGTTTTTCAGGTAGTTTGGACTGTCTCCGTATAAAGTCTTAAATAGTAGGCAGTAGAATTTAAATTGTATTCTTGCTGGGATCGGAAGCCAGTGCGATTGGAGATATGCTTCTGTAATGTGATCATGTTTCTTTAATGAGTAGATGAGTCTTAGTGCTGTGTTTTGGATAGTTTGTAGTTGTTTTGTTATGGTTGTAGGGCATGGGAGGTAGAGGATATTATCCCAGGACAAGCAGGCAGATATTCCCACATATGGGTGACGTCACCGACGGAGCCCCGCAGCGGACAGCCTCGAAAGCAAACTTGCTTGAAGATCTCGAACTTTCGAGTGCTGCACCGCGCCTGCGCGCGTGCCTTCCCGCCCGAACTAGGGGGCGCATCTCCTGAGAGGATCCTCAGTTCGTTTATTTCCGCGGAGACAAGAAGACACGTTTTCTTTCTCTGCAGCATTGCCTTCTCATCACCGCGGCTGTTTCTTTTCATTTAAAGTCGGTCGCTGTGTTCATTTTAATTTTATCTTTTCTTTTTAGTGTAATAAAAAAAAAAAAAAAAAAAAAGGTTTCTTCTTTTTTTCCTTTCAGTTCGGCCGTCGAGCTTTGGGCCTAGGCCTAGGCTCCTTCGTTCGACACGGACTTTATTTTTCCATGTCCCGGCCTCTTACCGGGTTTAAACGTTGCCGACAGTGTAATCGGGTGATTTCGGTCACCGATCTCCACTGCCGTTGTTTACAGTGCCTGGGTTCCTCTCATTCCCCAGAAGATTGTCATCGCTGCTTTACTCTTACTCCACGAGCTTTTCGGCGGCGTTGTGCTCAATTTTTTCAACTTTTCGGTATGGAGCAATCTTCGGAGCCGGCCTCGACCGTGGCGGCTGCACCGGTCTCGAAGGCCTCGACTCCGACGACCTCGACACCTGTGGTCTCGAAGGCCTCGACCCAGACTCCGGCTGGAGTTTCGGTCTCGAAGGCCTCGACCTCTTCTACTTCGGTTGCCTCGAAGACGACGTCTTCCACGAAGCCTTCTACGGGGGGTAAGTCTCCGAGTTCCCTTTCAGGTGCCGTATCCAAGAAGCCACCAGAGTCCTCGGCGCGACCACTTTCAAAGCGTACCTCCAAGATAAGGGAATACTCACCTTCGAGGTCGCCCTCTTCGGAGCGTACTGCTGCACCTACGAGGTCAGAACCTTCTGTCTCGGTGCCGATGCTGGAGGACATGTTAAAATCTATCCTCACTACTCAAATTACTTCTTTGGTAGCTCAACTGGTCCCGTCCTCGACCTTGCCTCGGGCTGACCAGCCTGTTACTCAGCCGGAGCTTCCAGTCTCTCGAAGCCGATCCCGGACACCGAAAAACATTTCTTCATCGGAGTCGTCTCCGGGCTCACCTCCTCCGAAGCATCGGTCGAAGCATTCCAGACATGTAGCCTCCAAGCTTCGGAGAGAGTCTTCGACGATGGATACCGAGGCTTCTTTGTCTCGTTCTTCGAAGGCGAAGCAGGGTTCTCGACATCGAGCCTCCACTCGAAGTCCTTCTCGATCCAGAACCCCATCGAAGCCAGTCCGTCGAGACAGTTCTCCACACGCCTCGACTCATTCTCTACCACGTACACCAGGTACTTCTCCATCCAGGAGTCTAAAGAGGAAACATTCTCTTACTCCACTTCACAGTACAACTTCTTCTCCTACTGTGCGTATGGAATCAGACATTTCCACATACTCTAGAGAAAATTCTCCATCCTACTCAGTACAACATAAATCTCGCAGTGGCTCTCCTGAAGAATCATCTGACCCAAAATCAGTTTCTTTTGCCAAATTTATTTTTGACATGGGCCAAGCTCTCAAGCTAGACCTTCATTCAGACTCTAAATATACTCCTGAGTACTTGGCGGATATGGAGCTTCCCCATCCTCCTAAAGAGTCACTCAGATTGCCTATGACTCCTGTTCTACAGCAGACCTTCACTCGCAACATGGAGACTCCTTATTCTATCACTGCCATCCCATCTAAATTGGAATCTCGTTACAGAACGGTTCCATCTAAAGGATATGAAAAGTCTCAACTTTCTCATCAATCTCTAGTGGTAGAGTCTTCATTGAAGAAAGCACATCCCTCCAAAATTTATGCTTCAGTTCCTCCTGGTAGGGAAGGCCGTACCATGGATAAATTTGGTCGACGTTTATACCAGAATTCTATGATGGCAAATAGAGTTCTAAATTATAATTACATTTTTACGTCCTATTTCAATCATTTTTTAAAGATTTTGTCTTCCTTTTACCCAGATGTCTCCACCAATCGTCTATCGGAATTTAAAAATATCCTTAAGACTCTTTCTCAATTGAGACTATTCATGCTACAAGCTTCCTATGATGCCTTTGAACTCTCGTCTAGAGTCTCGGCTTTTGCAGTAGCCATGCGTAGATTAGCATGGTTACGGATAGTGGACATGGATCCAAACCTTCAGGATAGATTGGCTAATCTTCCTTGTCAAGGAAATGAATTATTCGATGACTCTATTGAGGCAGCTACAAAGCGTCTTTCAGAACATGAGCGCTCTTTTGCTTCCCTCATCCGTCCAAAACCTAAACCTGCACCAACTAGAGGTTTCAAACAAACTCCACGTCGCTATCCACAGAAAACAACTCCTGCTTTTTCTAGACCTCCTGCTCGTCGGCCTCCTCCACAACAACGACAACAAAAGTCACAGACCCCTGCTAACACTAAGCCTGCTCAGTCTTTTTGACAATCTCCACTTGAGCATTCCAATTTCTCTGTTTCCAAATTCTCCCCTCCCCATAGGGGGTCGCCTGTCCAATTTTTATCATCAATGGGAGCTCATAACATCAGATCTCTGGGTACTTACCATTATCAGAGAGGGATACTCTCTTCGACTCCTTCAGGTGCCTCCAGATCGCCATCCAAGAGAGTGTCTTTCAAATCAGTCGCATCTTCCTCTTCTTCTTCAAGAAGCTCGGGCTCTTCTTCTCCTGCGAGCTGTGGAGGAAGTTCCTCTCTCCCAAAGGAACTCGGGATTCTACTCCCGTTATTTTCTAGTTCCCAAAAAGACGGGGGATTTGCGACCGATTTTGGATCTCAGAGCTCTCAACAAATTTCTAGTCAAAGAGAAATTTCGAATGCTCACTCTGCCAACTCTATATTCTTTGATGGATCAAGGGGATTGGATGTGCTCCCTCGATCTCAAAGAGGCCTATACTCATATCCCCATTCATCCAGCTTTTCGCAAGTACCTCAGATTCCAAGTAGGAAATCTTCATCTTCAGTACAAAGTTCTCCCCTTCGGACTGGCTTCTTCCCCCAGAGTTTTCACAAAATGCCTTGTGGTTGTAGCTGCAGCTCTTCGCAACCAGGGTCTCCAAGTATTTCCATACCTAGACGACTGGCTCATCAAGGCTCCCTCTCTTTCAGGGGTTATTGTAGCGACCCAACAGACTATTCTCTTTCTTCAAAGTCTGGGATTTCACATCAATTTTCCCAAATCTCAACTGATTCCTTCTCAGTCTCTCCAGTTCATAGGAGCAACTCTGGACACTATCAAACTGAGAGCATACCTTCCACAACCACGTCAGGATGCACTCCTTCAAATTTCTCAACAATTCTTCCAACTTTCCACTGTTCCAGCAAGGAAAATGATGGTTCTGCTCGGTCACATGGCCTCTACAGTTCATGTGGTTCCTTTTGCCAGGCTTCATCTTCGCATTCCTCAATGGACACTGGCATCTCAATGGCAACAATCAGTGGATCCACCAACTCGACTAATTTCCATCACTCCTTCATTAAAGAAGTCTCTCCGTTGGTGGATGCTCTCTTTGAATCTTTCAAGAGGTTTAATGTTTTACCCTCTTCCTCATCAGAAGGTCCTCACAACCGACTCGTCAATGTATGCCTGGGGAGCCCATGTGGACGGTCTTTGCACTCAAGGGCTCTGGACCCAAGCAGACCGGAGGTGTCCTATAAATCTGTTGGAACTCAGAGCGATATTCTATGCTCTCAAAGCTTTTCAGCATCTTCTTCACGACATGGTGATTCTAGTACGTACCGACAACCAAGTAGCCATGTATTATGTAAACAAACAGGGAGGGACGGGATCTCACTCCCTCTGTCAAGAGGCTCTGAAATTGTGGCAGTGGGCGATTCTCCACAACATCTTCCTCAGAGCAGTTTACATTCAGGGTCAACACAACTATTTGGCGGACAAATTGAGTCGTCTTCTACAACCTCACGAATGGACACTCAATTCTCCTACTCTTCGCCAAATTTTTGCTCGTTGGGGGACTCCGCAGATAGATCTGTTTGCGTCACCTCTCAACTTCAAACTGCCTCAATTTTGCTCCCGCATCTATACTCCTCAACGTCTCGAAGCGGATGCGTTTCTACTGGACTGGAGGAATCAGTTCCTTTATGCTTTTCCTCCGTTTCCTCTGATTCTCAAGACTCTAGTCAAGTTGAAATCAGACCGGGCCACCATGATTCTGATAGCTCCTCGGTGGCCCAGGCAACCTTGGTTCTCCCTTCTACTTCAACTCAGCACCAGGGAGCCCCTACTTCTACCAATATTTCCTTCTCTACTCACGCAGAATCAAGGATCTTTGCTTCATCCCAATCTACAGTCTCTACATTTGACAGCTTGGTACCTTTCTCTGTAACAGACTTTTCTCAATTCTCTCCGTCTGTACAAGATATTTTA
Organism: Geotrypetes seraphini; assembly: GCF_902459505.1. Lineage (NCBI taxonomy): Eukaryota > Metazoa > Chordata > Amphibia > Gymnophiona > Dermophiidae > Geotrypetes > Geotrypetes seraphini. The sequence continues at coordinate 5,588,912 of NC_047087.1, read as the reverse complement.
CTTGCTTCCAGAAAACCATCCACTAGGCAATGTTATGGTCAAAAGTGGACAAGATTTTCTGCTTGGTGTTCTACACATAATTTACCACCCAGATCTGCTTCATTGACATCAGTTCTGGACTATTTACTTCATTTGTCACAATCTGGACTTCAGACTACATCTATCCGAGTCCATCTTAGTGCTATAGCTGCTTTTCATCAGCCTTTGGAGGGCAAATCCCTTTCTGCACATCCTATGATTTCTCGTTTTATGAAAGGACTTCTCAATCTACATCCTCCTCTTAAACCACCTCCTGTGGTTTGGGATCTCAATGTTGTTTTAGCTCAACTTATGAAATCTCCTTTTGAACCACTTGACAAAGCTCATCTCAAGTATCTCACTTGGAAAGCTGTGTTCCTGATTGCTCTCACTTCTGCTCGTCGTGTCAGTGAGTTACAAGCGCTAGTGGCTGATCCACCTTTCACAGTTTTTCACCATGACAAGGTTGTTCTCCGTACTCATCCTAAATTCTTGCCTAAAGTCGTTTCAGAATTTCACATCAATCAGTCTATTGTTCTACCTGTATTTTTTCCAAAGCCTCACTCTCACCCAGGAGAGGCGGCTCTTCATACCTTGGACTGTAAACGTGCTTTGGCTTTCTACCTGCAACGCACTCAGATTCACAGAACGTCTCCTCAACTTTTCATATCCTTTGATCCAAACAGGTTGGGTCGTCCTATATCGAAGCGTACCATCTCCAACTGGATGGCTGCTTGCATTTCTTTTTGTTATGCTCAGGCTGGTCTTCCTCTGCAAGGTCGAGTGACGGGCCATAAAGTTAGAGCTATGGCGGCATCTGTAGCTTTCCTCCGATCAACTCCTATTGAGGAAATCTGCAAGGCTGCCACTTGGTCCTCGGTTCATACTTTCACCTCTCATTATTGTCTGGATACTTTATCCAGGAGGGATGGCCATTTTGGCCAATCTGTTTTGCATAATCTTTTTTCGTAAATTGCCAACTTCCCTCCATCCCTTTTTACTTAGCTTGGAGGTCACCCATATGTGGGAATATGCTGCCTGCTTGTCCTGGGATAAAGCACAGTTACTTACCGTAACAGTTGTTATCCAGGGACAGCAGGCAGATATTCCCACAACCCTCCCACCTCCCCTGGTTGGCTTCTTGGCTAGGTATCTGAACTGAGGATCCTCTCAGGAGATGCGCCCCCTAGTTCGGGCGGGAAGGCACGCGCGCAGGCGCGGTGCAGCACTCGAAAGTTCGAGATCTTCAAGCAAGTTTGCTTTCGAGGCTGTCCGCTGCGGGGCTCCGTCGGTGACGTCACCCATATGTGGGAATATCTGCCTGCTGTCCCTGGATAACAACTGTTACGGTAAGTAACTGTGCTTTACAGTAGTCAAGTAGGCCTAGTATTAAGGACTGAACTATGAGCTGGAATTGAGTTTTCTCGAAGAATTTCCAAACTTGTCTTAAGTTTCTCATGACTAAGAATGACTTTTGTATTGTTTTATTGATTTGCGGTTACATGGTGCAGCATCTGTCGATAGTTATTCCTAGCAGTTTTAGGGTGGTTTGTATGGGGTAGTTGATTGCGTTGATTTCAATGTTGGTTATGGTTGGTATTTTGTTGTTTTCTAGGAGGATGAATTTCGTTTTATCTGGGTTCAATTTCAGTTTGTGATCTTTCATCCAGGTTGCTATTGATTTTAGTGTTTGGTATATTGTGTTCGTCATGGAGAGTTCAGGTTGATCGAAGGGTATGAGAATGGTAATGTCATCAGCATAGCTGTAGGAGGTTATGCCTTGTTTGTCCAGGGAGGCTGTATAGAGATTGAAAAGAGTCGGGGATAGAGGGGATCCTTGGGGAATTCCGCAGGGATTTGACCAAGGTTCAGATTTTTGTTTGTCTGATTTTACTCTATAGGTTCTTGATTTAAGGAATCCTTCAAACCATGTGTATACTTTATCTGTGATACCTATTGTATCCGAAACCACCTTGGGCAAGAACTTAGAATGAGTGCGAAGGACCACCTTGTCATGATGAAAAACAGTAAAAGGCGGGTCCGCAACCAGAGCTTGCAGCTTACTGACTCTGTGAGCAGACGTGAGGGCAACCAGGAACACCATCTTCCAAGTGAGGTACTTCAGAGGAGCCTTATCAATGGGTTCAAATGGAGGTTTCATCAATTGAGCCAGAACCACATTAAGATCCCAAACCATGGGGGGAGGCTTGAGTGGAGGATGAACATTAAAAAGGCCCTTCATGAATCGAGAAACCACTGGATGGACGGAGAGCGATTTACCATCAATCGGCTGATGAAAGGCAGCAATCGCACTTAGGTGGACTCGAATAGAAGTTGATTTGAGGCCAGACCGAGACAAGTGGAGCAAATAATCCAGCACGGAAGACAAGGAGGCAGACAGCGGTTCCACGCAATTCGAAGCACACCATGCAGCAAATCTAGACCACTTCTGGGAGTAGCATTGTCTAGTAGAACTCTTGCGAGAGGCCTCAAGAACATCCCACACTGATTGAGAAAAACTGAAGGAGGGAGTCAGGTGGAAAGGAACCAAGCTGTTAAGTGTAGAGACTGCAGATTGGGATGCAGCAATGAACCCTGACTCTGAGACAGCAGAGAAGGAAACACAGGCAGAAGCAGAGGCTCCCTGACACTGAGTTGGAGGAGAAGGGAGAACCACGGCTGCCTGGGCCACCAAGGAGCAATCAAGATCATGGCAGTGTGAGCTGACTTGAGCTGCACGAGAGTCCTCAGAATCAGAGGAAAAGGAGGGAACGCGTAGAGGAACCGGCCCGTCCAATCCAGAAGGAAAGCATCCGCCTCGAGATGATCCGAGGAGTAAATACTTGAACAGAAGCGAGGCAATTTGTGGTTGAGGGTTGAGGCGAATAGATCTATCTGCGGCATCCCCCATTGAGCAAACACCTGATGCGGAGTTGAGGAATGGAGCGACCATTCGTGCGGCTGGAAAAGACGACTCAACCTGTCCGCCAGGCAGTTTTGCTCGCTTGGATGTAGAACGCTCGAAAGAAGATGTTGTGGCGTATAGCCCACTCCCAGAGCCGAAGAGCCTCCCGGCAAAGGGACAGGGACCCCGAACCCCCCTGTTTGTTTATATAATACATAGCCACCTGGTTGTCCGTGCGCACCAGGACTACTTGATCCTGAAGCAAATGCCGAAAGGTGACCAGGCATTGTAAATGGCCCGAAGCTCCAGCAGGTTGATGTGGCAGCGACGGTCGGCGCTTGACCAAAGACCCTGAGTCCGGAGGCCATCGCGGTGAGCCCCACAGGCTTACATGGAGGAGTCTGTTGTTAGGACCTTCCGTGTCGGGGGCGTGAGAAAGAGAAAACCTCTGGAAAGATTGGAAGAGAGCGTCCACCAACGGAGCGAACGCTTCAAGGAGGGAGTCACTGCAATGTGCTGAGAGACGGGATCCCGGTCCTGTCTCCACTGGGACGCCAGAGTCCACTGAGATACTCGGAGGTGAAGTCTGGCAAAAGGAGTCACATGAACGGTGGAGGCCATGTGTCCCAACAGGATTATCATCCGCTTGGCGGAGGCTGTGGACTGAAGGGAGACCTGCCGGCATAGGCGGATGAGAACGGCCTGCCGAGGTTAAGGCAGAAACGAGCGGAGACGAAACGGGTCCAGCACCGCCCCAATGAACTGCAGAGACTGAGAGGGGCACAACTGGGACTTGGGAAAGTTGACCTCGAAGCCCAGATGCTGAAGGAACGTAATAGTCCGATGGGTCGCTGAATAACCTCCCGCCGTGAAGGTGCTTTGATGAGCCAGTCGTCGAGGTACGGGAACACTTGAAGACCCTGCGACCGCAGGGCCGCTGCCACCATCATGAGGCACTTCGTGAAGACTCATGGGGATGAAGCGAGCCTGAACGGGAGGACTTGATACTGCAGATGAAGGTCTCCCACCTGAAAGCGAAGGAACCTGCGAGAGACCGGGTGGATCGGAATGTGAGTGTAGACCTCCTTCAGGTCAGGGAGCACAACCAGTCCCCCTCGTCCATCAGGGGATACAGCGTGGGAAGAGAGAGCATACGGAACTTCTCCTTGACCAGGAACTTGTTCAGTACTCGGAGGTCCAGGATAGGGCGCAGGTCCCCGTTTTTTTGGGGGACTAGAAAGTACCGGGAGTAGAATCCGGTGCCCCGCTGACACAAAGGGACCTCCTCCACTGCCCAGAGGCAAAGGAGGGCATGAGCCTCCTGGAGAAGAAGGGGGAGTTGTGCTCTGTTTGGAAGGACACTCTCTTGGGGGCAGGTCCGGAGGCGGCGTCCGGAAGTGCAGGGAATACCCCTCTCTGATGATCGAGAGGACCCAATTGTCCGTTGTAATCAGTTCCCAGTGGTGATAAAAGGCACTGAGGCGACCCCCCCCTATAGGCAGAGGAGAAGGCTCGAGGACGGAGGGGGCCGGCCTTCTTCAACCGAGATAGTTAAAAGGACGGTGCAGGCTTAACCGTCGCAGGGGTCTGAGGCTTTTGAGGGGCCCTCTGCTGCTGCTGACGCTGAGGAGGCGGCCTGAAAAAAGCCGGTATCGATTTCTGGGGATAGCGCCAGGGAGGCAACTTGTATGACTTAGGAGGAGCGGCCTTCGCCTTGGGTCGGACCAAGGAGGCAAAAGAGCGCTCATGCTCGGAGAGGTGTTTGGTGGCTGCCTCGATGGAGTCATCAAAGAGCTCGTTGTCCAAGCATGGGAGATTCGCCAGCTGGTCCTGCAGATTCGGGTCCATGTCAACTATGCGGAGCCAAGCCAGCCGGTGCATGGCTACCGCAAAGGCGGAGACCCTCGAGGAGAGTTCAAAGGCATCATAAGTCGTCTGAAACATATAAAGTCGAATCTGCGACAGCGTATCCAGGACCCAGCGAAATTCTGTCCGGCGATGGATAGGCAAATCATCCTGAAAAGAGGGCATGAATTTGATGCACTGTTTGAGATAGGATGTGAAAGTAAAATTGTAGTTCAGAACTTTGTTCGCCATCTTCGAATTTTGGTACAGGCGTCTGCCATTCTTATCCATAGTCCGGCCTTCCCGGCCCGGCAGGACAGCCGCATAGACCTTGGAAGGATTAGACTTCTTCAAGGAAGACTCCACCACCAGGGACTGGTGGGAGAGTTGAGCCTTCTCAAACCCCTTACAGGGGACCGTCTGGTACCTGGATTCCATTTTGGCGGAACCCGAGGAGATCGTTATAGGAGACCAAGACGATAAGCTGGTCGATTTAGAAGTAAACCAAGAGGATGTACTCAAGCAGATTGACAGACTAAAGAGCGACAAATTGCCAGGTCCGGACGGCATCCATCCAAGGGTACTCAAGGAGCTAAAAAACGAAATAGCGGAGCCATTTCGACAGATATGCAACCTATCCTTAAAAACCGGAGAGATCCCGGAGGATTGGAAAATAGCAAATGTCACGCCCATCTTCAAGAAGGGCGCAAGAGGAGACCCGGGAAACTACAGGCCGGTGAGCCTGACCTCAGTCCCGGGAAAGATGATGGAGGCACTGATTAAAGACAGCATCTGTGAGCACATTGAAAAAAATGGGCAGCTAAAACCGAGTCAACACGGCTTCTGCAAGGGTAGGTCATGCCTCACTAACTTATTGTACTTCTTTGAGGGGGTGAGCAGCCAGATGGATAAAGGGGAATCTATAGACATCATTTACCTTGACTTCCAAAAAGCCTTCGACAAGGTGCCACACGAGAGACTGCTTAAAAAGATATGGAACCACGGGGTACAAGGGGAGGTCCACCGATGGATCAAAATCTGGCTGGCAAACAGGAAACAGAGGGTTGGCGTAAAGGGCCACTACTCTGACTGGAAAGGGGTCACGAGCGGAGTTCCACAGGGGTCGGTGCTGGGACCGCTCCTGTTCAATATCTACATAAACGACCTAGAGGCGGGAACCAAGTGTGAGGTCATTAAATTTGCAGATGACACCAAACTATACAACAGGGCTCAAACCAGGGAAGACTGCGAAGATCTTCAAAAGGATCTAACACAGCTGGAAAAGTGGGCCGAAAAATGGCAGATGAGCTTCAATGTGGGGAAATGCAAGGTCATGCACGTGGGGAAAAAGAACCCGATGTTCACATACAAAATGGGGGAACACCACTAGGGGTCAGCAACCTGGAGAGAGACCTGGGAGTGATGGTAGATGCAACACTGAAGGCATCGGCGCAATGCGCCAAGGCCTCAAGGAAAGCGAACAGAATGTTGGGTATCATTAAGAAGGGTATTACAACCAGGACGAAAGAAGTCATCATGCCGCTGTATCGTGCAATGGTGCGGCCGCATCTGGAGTACTGCGTCCAGTACTGGTCACCGTACCTCAAGAAAGACATGGCGGTACTTGAGGGAGTACAAAGAAGAGCAACTAGACTGATAAAGGGAATGGAAAATCTCCCATATACCGAAAGATTGAAGCAATTGGGACTTTTCTCCCTGGAGAAGCGAAGACTTAGAGGACATAAGAACATAAGAAGTTGCCTCCACTGGGTCAGACCAGAGGTCCATCCTGCCCAGCGGTCCGCTCCCGCGGCAGCCCATCAGTCCGCAACCTGTGAAGAAGTTACTGACCACTTCTATAACCTACCTCAAGTTCTATCTGTACCCCTCTATCCCCTTATCCTCCAGGAACCTATCCAAACCTTCCTTGAACCCCTGTACAGAGTTCTGGCTTATCACCTCCTCCGGAAGCTTGTTCCATGTGTCCACCACCCTCTGGGTAAAAAAGAACTTCCTAGCATTTGTTTTAAACCTGTCCCCTTTCAATTTCTCCGAGTGACCCCTAGTGCTTGTGGCTCCCCACAGTCTGAAGAATCTGTCCCTGTCAACCTTCTCTATGCCCTTTAGGATTTTGAAGGTTTCTATCATGTCCCCTCTAAGTCTCCTCTTCTCCAGAGAGAATAGCCCCAGCGTTTTTAACCTGTCAGCGTAAGATAAATTTTCCATACCTTTTATCAGTTTAGTCGCCCTCCTCTGCACTCCCTCGAGCACCGCCATGTCCTTTTTGAGGTACGGCGACCAGTATTGAACACAGTACTCCAGGTGCGGGCGCACCATTGCGCGATACAGCGGCATGATGACTTCCTTCGTCCTGGTTGTGATACCCTTTTTGATGATGCCCAGCATTCTGTTTGCTTTCTTTGAGGCTGTCGCACATTGCACCGATGGTTTCAGTGATGTGTCAGAGACATGTGTCAGAGACATGATAGAAACCTTCAAGATCCTGAAGGGCATAGAAAAAGTAGACAGGGGCAGATTTTTCAAATTAAGGGGCGCCACAAGTACAAGGGGGCACTCGGAGAAATTGAAAGGGGACAGGTTTAGAACAAACGCTAGGAAGTTCTTTTTCACTCAGAGGGTGGTGGATACATGGAACGCGCTTCCAGAGGCTGTTGTAGACAAGAAAACATTAAATGGTTTCAAAGAAGGTTTGGATAGATTCCTAGAAGAAAAAGGGATTGAGGGGTATAGATAGGTATAGACCATTGCTCAGGCAATGGGCCTGATGGGCCGCCGCGGGAGCGGACTGCTGAGCAGGATGGACCTAGGGTCTGCCTCAGCGGAGGCAACTTCTTATGTTCTTATAGCATAAGGAGTCTCCAAATTCCGGAAGAACATCTGCTGCAAAACCGGATTCAAAGGGAGGTGAAGGGATTCCTTCGGTGGATAAGGAAGCTCCATCTCCTCCAAATATTCCCAGGTGTACCTGGAATCAGACTGGAGGTCCAGTTGCAGCGCTTTGCCCATGTCCTCCACGAACCTGGTGAAGGAGGACGGCTTGCTCGCAGAAGGCCCCTCTGGGGGGAAGCTGAGCGAGACTTCAGGACAGCAGAAAACGAGGGGGAAGCCTCCCTTGAATACTGCGCCGGCATGTCAGTGTCAACAAGCATGGATGTCGAGGAAGCCCCGCTGAAGGAGCGAGGGGGAGTTGATGAAGGCTTGCGCTTAGAGAGCCTGGAAGGCGAGGACCCGAGGGTCAGAGATCCGGGGAGCCTACCTCGGCGAGCCCTGGGAAGAAGAGACCTGCCGACGAGGGAGGGAGGCAGGAGTCTTCGACCTCGGAGCCCCTCGGTCCGGGGACCGAGACGGCACAGGAGAGCGGAGAAGATTAGGGTCAGACAGTATGAGGTCTGATGGCTTGATGGACCCCGTAGTGCGAGGGCCTGGTGATCTACCCCGCCTCGAGGAAGAATCCCTGGGCCGCTTTGCAGACCTCTGCCTCGAGGAAGAAGTACGTCTTGACCGGTGCTTCAAATGAGGCTGGGCAGTGGGAGAATTCCGCCTCGAGGGAATAGGCGAGGAGTCACTCAAGGACAAGCTTCGAGACCGACGCACCTTGCCTCGAGGGCCCTCGGCGTGACGCTCAGGCTGGTCCGCAACGAGTGAGGTCGAGGCCGGGGCAAGCTAAGCTAAAGCAGAGGAGATCTGCGAGGTTAAGATAGCCTTAAGCATATCCTCGAACATCGGCACCGAGACCAAAGGATTCGGACATACTGGTGCAGCAGTGCACTCCAACGAGGGCGACCTCGATGTAGAGTATTCCCTTGATGTGGAGGCACGCTTGGGAGGAGGTCTTGTCGAGGCCGGCAAGACTACACTCACTGCCTGGGTGGTCTGAGACTCCGAGGACGGCTTCTTCGGTAGCTGAGCTGAACCCGAAGGTGGAAGAGGAGACTTACCCGAGGCTGAGGTCTGCGAAGCCGGAGCCGCCAAGGCCTTCAAAGTCGAGGGAGACTTGCTCGGGACCGAGGTCTTCGAGGCCGACGTCGAGACTGGGGTCGAGGTGTTGTCAGCTTCCATGCCGAAGAGGTCCATAATCTTGACCCAATGCCGACAAAGAGCCCGAGGTTGAAGGGTGGCACAACGAAGGCAAGAGTTCGTAGGGTGATCAACACCCAGGCAAAGGATACACCAATGGTGCGGGACTGTGATGGAAATTACCCGATCGCACTACGTGCATTTCTTGAACCTGGTAAGAGGCCAGGACATATGGTAGGAAGGAGGGCCAAGGAAAAACTGGAATCCCCTGGTCGCTGATCGAAGAAGAAAAAAAATGAAATATATATATATATATATTTTTTTTTTTTTAAGACAATAAATATGCAGAGCACCTCGACTTCCGACTAGAAAAACAAGAAAAGAAGCCGCGGTGCAAGAAAAGCACTTAGGATCGCAGAGAAGAGAGACATGGCTTTCTGGCTCCGCAGAAAACTAAGAACCGAGGACCACATTGAGGAGACGCGCCCTCTAGTGGAGTGGGAAGGCACACGCATGCACGGTGCAGCACTAGCAAACTTGAGATCTTCAATCAAGTTTGCTTGAAAAGCTGTCCGCGACGGGGTTCCGTGGATGACGTCACCCACATGTAGAGAATATGCTGCCTGCTTGTCCTGAGATATTTTTTCAAACCGAAAATCAGATGGATCACTGTGGTTTTGTATTATTAATTTTTTGGAGGGATCCCAAGTAAATTATATTACAGTAATCAAGGGTAGACAAGATTGAAGATTGTACTAGTAGCCTAAAAGATGTTATGTCAAAATATTTTTTAATGGTTTGAAGTTTCCAAAGGACAAAAACATTTTTTGACCATTAAATCAGTGTGGTCCTCTAAGGTTAGATAACGATCAAACGTAACTCCCAAGATTTTAATGGACATAAGAATAGCCTTACTGGGTCAGACTAATGGTCCATCAAGCCCAGTAGTAGCCCATTCTCACGATGGCCAATCCAGGTCACTAGTACCTGGCCAAAACCCAAGGAGTAGCAATATTCCATGCCACCGAAACAGGGTAAGCAGTGGCTTCCCCCATGTCTTTCTCAATAACAGACTATGGACTTTTCCTCCAGGAACTTGTCCAAAATTTTCTTAAAACGAGCTATGCTATCCGGGTAGCTATCAGGTAATTCTGGCCGTTAAGATGTAATAAATACCCTATCATTGATTTTATCATTAGGACTAGTGAGAAAGATCTTAGTTTTTTCAGGATTAAGTTTGAGTTTGAAATTAATGGTCCAACAATTGGAAGAATTATAGTAACCTAAATTATACATTTTGGTGGAATACAATATGTCATATATTCAAAATGGAAAGAGCAATAGCAATACAAAGAGGGACATATACTAAATTTATAAAAATATGGGGGCCATTGACAAAATATTATAATGAATAAATAGAAAGATTTCTCTTCTTCTTTTCAATATCTTCTTTGTGACACACATGGAGGGGTGGGTAGTGAAAATAATTTGATATACAATATGTAATGAATGATTAGAAAGTACTAGAAGGGTGGGGGGAGGGAGAGGGGATAAAAATATGTTCAGAATATTATGTATTAGATATAAAAGTGATATTGTGTATTCATTAATTGTATTTCAATATTTTGTACACTTCATGTAAAATTTGAAAATGAATAAAAATTATTTAAAAAAAAAAAAAAAAAAGAAATTAATGGTCCATTGTTTTATCTGAACCAAAATAGATGAAATCTGATTTTTTTATATCTACTCTAAATGATGTTAATGGAATCAGTATTGTGATATCATCTGCATAGATATAACAGTTACCTTTCAAACTATACAGTAAACTTCCCAATGCTCAAAATAAATATTAAAACAATGTAGGCGAAGGAAGACAATGCGATGGCCGCGGTGCAGTGAGGATGCTCACTATCGGTTCTCCTGCTCGAATTTGTTTCCTTGAGAGTCGGGTTATTTTTATAGCTCGATATGCCGAAAAGAAGGGGAAGAGCGGCTGCCACAGCCCAGCAGGCTGAACTTACCCCGGGAAGACAGGAGACGATCCCGAGCTTCTTTTCTTCTTCACCTTGGGGCGAACCGGCTGAGCCGAGGCAGAGGGAAGTCTCGGCTATCGGGAGTGATATCTCACTTAGCCCCGCAGGACCCGAGCCTCCCCAACAGCCGCAAGACCAGGGAACTACAGCGGCTCTGAAGGGACAGGAAGGATCTACCCCGAGAGAGCTGGAGGGCTTACCGGTATCCCTGGCTTCTCAGGCAGAGATTTCAGCGTTGGAGAAGGCAAAGTTGGCATCAGAGGTTGGGGGACAAGTTCCATCGGTCCCCCCCACTGGTAAGGCCAACTGAGTTCACTCTGGAATCCATCTGGACTGCTTTAGACTCATTATACAAATTATGTGCAGGAACTCTTCCTTTGGTAAATGCACATAATGTAAGGATTGACTATATGCAGGAGGAAATAAAATCTCAGGGGGAAAAGATGGATTGCCTGGACCAACGGGTCCAAGGCATTCAATCAACACAGACTACCTTAATGAAGGACAAATTGCTATTAGTAAGGAAAGTAGAAAACTTGGAAAATTATACTAAAATGTTGAACTTAAGATTACTTAACTTTCCTAAAACTTTAGCAATGACGCCTAAAGATTTATTTTATAAATTTCTGAAAGAGATATTTAAATACCCTGAGAATATTTAAATACCCTCCATTACACAAAGTTTATTACCTTCCAGTTTCAAAGAAGGCTTCTAAAACTGAGGCTTCAACTAATTTAAGCCCTATGGATGTTACGAAAATCTTGGAAACCTCAGAGGATGAAGTCATCTCATATTCTACACTTCTGGTGACATTTGTCTTTCAGCAAGATAAAGAGGCACTTCTTAGGCTGTTCTTTAGGCTTAAAGAGGTGACCTTTATTGACTCTAAGATTTCTATGTTTCCGGATGTATCTAAATTAACTCAATCCCGAAGGAAAGAGTTCCTGGAAATGAGACAATTTGTACTATCTTTGGGGGCTAAGTTTCAACTTAGATATCCCTGTAAATATTTGATCTTGTTGGATCAACATTCATATATTTTTTTTGATCCCCCGCAGCTACGATTTTTTCTTGAGGCTAAAGGAGTAATGCTGTCCAGGGCTCCCACAGTGGAATAAGGTCTAGTTTTCATTTATTTGAAGAAGTAACACTGCACTATCAATGTGAATTGCTTTTCCTATAATGTGGACTTTTGTTTGAGAGATGATTGATACTGTAATGGAAGTTGTTTAGTTCTCTTCTTTTCCTTTTCTTTTTAATTAATATGTTTAATCTCTCTTTCCTATATACATACTGTATGAATGTATATTTATAAAATTAAATAAATAATAAATAAAAAAACAAAAAACAATATAGGCGATAATGGAGAGCCTTGTGGTACTCCACACGGGTTACTCCATGAGAATGAATATTTACCCTCACTATAAATTTGGTAAGATCTGTTATTCAAAAAGCCCTGAAACCATTTCCGGACGTTACTTGGGATTCCAATCAAGTCCAAGCAGTCCAACAGTATCTCATGATCTACCAGATCAAAAGTACTGCTCAGATCTAATTGAAGAATCAGCGCATTGGTACCTACACTGAATAAACCATGAAGATGGTCAATCAGTGATGCAAGCACAGTTTCTATACTGAATCCTGAACGAAATCCTGATTGATATTTATGTTAAGATTTCAAATTTTTCTAAATGCTTTACCAATTCTGTGTTGACCAACCCTTCCATTAGTTTAGTAAACAACGGGATACTAGTAACATGTCTATAATTAGAATTGCAAGTAATAGAGTCTTTGGGATTTTTTACAATACCCTGTTTCCCTGAAAATAAGACAGTGTCATATTAATTTTAGGCCCAAAAAATTCACTAGGTCTTATTTTCGGGGTATGTACATAATTATCTCTCCCTTCCTCTCCTTCACTCCAATTCTTTCTCTTTCCTTTTTCTCCCCCACATGTGCAGCATCTTTCCTCCCCTCCCTCCCATCCCTCGTGCAGCAGGACCCTTGCCCAGCTTTCTTTCCCTCCCATCCCTTGTGCAGCAGAACCCTTGAGTGAGCACCCCCCCAAGTAACCGCAGCCCAACCCCCATCCTTCCCTCCCTCCCAGCCGACCACGAGTGAGCCCTAAATACCTCCCTAAGCAGTGTCGGGCCGACAGCACTCTAAACAGGCTGCTTCGGCCTTGTCCGCCCATGAATTCACTCTGCCACGTTACTGATGATGTCAAGTGTGGAAGCTTGAAGGGAGCTCAAGCTTCTCTATTGCTGTCCAGGAATCTCTCTCGGATAGAGTTTTCCTCTCCACAGCAAGGCGTATCTGTGAGGGTATCCACTCCCCAGACTTTGGATCCAGCTGAACTGTGAGTGAGGCATGTGGGGGGAAAGACCCTTCTGAAAGTAATGCAGGTGTGAAAAATGAGAAGCCAGCCGTTATAACTTTAGAGGTACTTTGGACAGCTATACAGGACTTAAATTCTTCTTTTTTGAGGAGAGTGAACAAAATGGAGGGTGAAATGAAAAATGTTTCCAAACAGATTGCTTCTCAGTTCCAAGGCTTAGTTCAGCAATTGGAGAAAGTAACAAAAACTTTGGAGCAGAAAATGGAAGAGGTACAGCATCTGGGAGTAGCTTTGGTGAAAGATAAGACCTTAACCTAACGAAAGATTGAATATTTGGAAAATCAGTTAAGAAGGAATAATTTGAGATTCTTAAATTTTCCCAAGTCCTCTTTGATATCAGCAGTAGACTTGGTGAGACAATATTTGAAGGAGGTTCTTAAAATACCAGACGAAGCACTTCCATTGATTGTGAAAGCTTAGTATGCTTCTGGGAAAAAAAACGGGAGGGTCTGGGACCTCGGGGAGACTTAAATGACTTTCTGTAATCATAAGACAATGACACGGTGGCCTCGGGTAGCTCGCCGAAATGGTGGGGGGGGGGGGGGGAAATGCTCACTGGGGGCATGGGGACAAGGCCATCCACCGCCCCGTGGAGCAGTGAATGGACTTGTCCTCACAGTTAAGGGAGGGAAGGCACGCGACCCCCTCTGGCCAAATCTATCTCCCTCCCCCTTACCTTCACAGCGCTTTCGTAAAAAACTTACTGAAGCCGGCAAAGCCTGCCTGCCTACAGTCGCTTGTGTGTGGGCAGAAGCTTTTCCTCTGACGCAATTTCTGGTTGCGTCAGAGGAGAAGCTTCCGCTCGCACAAATGCGTCTGTAGGCAGGCAGGCTTTGCTGGCTTCAGTAAGTTTTTTACGAAAGCGCCGTGAAGGTAAGGGGGGGAGGGAGATAGATTTGGCTGGAGGGACGGATGGGACTGTGTGTGTGCACGATCAGTGACCATGGGCCTTCCCTCCCTCAAGTTTCAATTCTTTACTAATGCGCTGCAAAGGTAAGGGGGAGGGAGGGGGATTCTCGGGCCACTGAAGGGCGGTGAGGTGGCTAGAGGGAAGGGTGGATGCAACGGGGACGGGGTGGTGAAGGGGACGGTGGTCCAGTGACGGGACAGATTTTTTCCCCGTGTCATTCTCTAGTAATCATCTCTTGAAATAATTATCCAGAGACTGACTCTAATTGTAACATTTTCTTTAGAGCTGGGTCGCAATAGTGTTTTGCGTTTGTATTTTTGTAATATTAATCAGCAGTTTATGGGATCAAATATTTGGATTTTTTCTGATTTATCTAGACACACACAAAAGAAGCATCAGTCATTCTTGGCCTGTAGACCAAGAGTGATTGCTTTGGGGACCAATTTTCTACTGAAGATTCCTTGTATTGTTTTACTTGAGGGTTTAACGTTTACTTTTTTTGACCCTAAACAGCTTTTGGATTTTTTTTGGTTAGCACACCTTAATAAAAGGTCATAGTCAGCTAGGTGTTACTGTTCACTTTCAAACCCCACTTCAGCCAGGTACTGTACAGAGAGTGCCAAAGAGGTTAGAGCAATTTCTGCTAGCCCTGTGTATAGTGGCATCGAACATTGTTAGCTGGGGACATGTAAGGTAATTTAAGAAAACTTTAAAATCCGATGAATTGTTTTCTTTTAAAAATACCCCCCCCCCCCCCATCCTCAGTAGAGCTGCTGTTACATGTTTCCCTGACTGATTGGTTCAGCTTTTGGACTGTCTGTCCCTGCATGTATTTGAAAGGTTATCTGCAAATTGCAGAGCAAAACAGCTTTGTTCTTGGCAACAGCTTTGTGTGTTTAAAGAAGATTTGTTCAGTTTTTCATTAACAAGGTTTAAGTCCACTTCAGAAGCTTTGTGTGATTAAAATGTTAGTGTAAAGATGTAATTCACTTTCTGAAGCAGAGATAGCAAAGTGTACAGGCTAGCGGAATAATATTTCTTTTGAGAAATAGAGACTTAGGGACGATGCGCAAAGCTCCTACATGGTGGGAGCAATTTTTGTTTTTCAGGTAACGCTCAGCACAATAACAAGTAAATTATATGGACGCTGTTCTTATGAAGCAGCCCTGATAAAAGGGGGTGAACTGTGCCTGGTACTCGCTCAGAAGAGCAGTCTCTAGGCACAGCTCCTCCTGCCTGCAACCGCTCTTCTCCTTCCCTCTGTCCAGCTGATGGTAACTCTGGAGCCAACTGAGCTGATTCATGGCTTCCCTTGCAGGCTTTGGAGCTGCGATCAGCTTTTCTTTTTGGGGGATTTTTAGAAGGGCACAGCTGTTGTGCCCTTGTGCATGTGTTGTGTGAGTGCGCAAGTTGTATTTATTTATTTAAAAAATTTCTATACCTGTTAAATCCTAAATGGTTTACATAAAGTTACAAAAACACTTTCACCAAACAAAATGCACTATGTCAAATGACATAATGCAGGCCAGATAGCAAACTACAAAAAAGCCTCAGACAAGGGCCCTCCCATCACCACAATGGTGGAATAACGGTGGCAAAAAACCGAAGATATTAAAGATAGATGAAAAATTATCAACTTATTTTCTGTTGATCGGTACACCAATGGTGGCCAGCGTTTCACAAATCTGCTGCCTCAGGGTGTAACATATCCGATCAAACTGGAACCAAAACAGAAGAAAACTTTAAAATTGAACCAGTATATATCTTCACAAAATCCCGATAAAAATCAAAAAGACATACCTTTAAATGGGACGCTGAACGCGTCTTCTGCATCCAAAGATGGCTCCACAAGTTGTGCAGGGTTGGGGTATAGTATTAGTCAGGCCTATTTTTAATAGTAACTCTCAAGCAACCAGAAGCTACATTTATCTGGCATCTATCAATCCTCATGGGTGCCAGTTAACTGAGTCTACTATGTGGCGCAGTGGTTAAAAGCTCCAGCCTCAGCACCCTGAGGTTGTGGGTTCAAACCCACGCTGCTCCTTGTGACCCTGGGCAAGTCACTTAATCCCCCCATTGCCCCAGGTACGTTAGATAGATTGTGAGCCCGTCGGGACAGAGAGGGAAAGCTGCTTGAGTACCTGAATAAATGAATGTAAACCGTTCTGAGTCCGTCTGATCCACATGGTACAAACCTTGAGTTCTGCACTGTGCAGCTCAGATATCAGCCAAAAAGTACCGTAAAAGAAGCTTAGAAAAGAGGTCATAAACTTGTAGTTGCCTGGGATTTGCTGAGCCCTGATGATGTACATAAATTATTATGGTTTGATGTATTAGCAAAGAATTTCATATATTGTTTTTACAAAAAGTGTGATTAATAAGATCTATAGAGCCTTGGCTTCCATCTCTTTAATGCTTTTCAGAAGCTCACATATAATCACGGCCTCCAGTTTTCTAAGACAGTTCCAATGGATTCCTCCTCAAGAGTTGAAAACATTTGTGGCAAAGTTTCTGAAATTATGGAACATTTGCATAAATATGGAAAATATAGATACTTATGTACAGTATTTTCTGTTTATAGTTTTTGCCTTCTTCCTTACACTTCTTGGCCGATCAGTTAATTTGTTTCATTTGGGGAGGAGATATGGGGAGTAAGGGAAAGGATCTGGGAGTTAGGAGGTATCTGAGAGAGTAAATGAGGAAGGGGGTTTTGGGCAGGGAGTGGAAGGAAGGGTGTCAGGTCAAAAGCACGCTGCGACAAAGGCCCAGACAATTGAGCGCAGCGCGTAGGCTTGCGCCTCTCTAAATTACTGTTTTTAGGGCTCTGACGGGGGGGCATGGGGGGGAACCCCCCCACTTTACTTAATAGACATCGCGCCGCGTTGTGGGGGTGGTGTGGGGGGTTGTAACCCCCCACATTTTACTGAAAACTTAACTTTTTCGGTTTTTAGGGAAAAAGTTCAGTTTACAGTAAAATGTGGAGGGTTACAACCCCCCAAACCCCCCATAATGCCGGCGCGATGTCTATTAAGTAAACTGGGGGGGGGTTCCCCAACAAAAACCCCCGTCGGAGCCCCTAAAAACTGTAATTTTGTGCGGTGCGCGCCTCCACGCTGCGCTCAATTGTCGGCGTGCGCTTTTGTCTTTCACGCCGTTGTCTATGAACTGGAAGGAAGAATGGTGATAAAGGGAATTAGGAAGCCATTGGAGTACAGAAGGGAGGAGAAAGAGGGGGATATGGATCTAGGATCAGGAGAGGGAAGGAAGGAAGAAAAAATCCCCTAATATCATATAGTTTCCCTTTAATAATAGTAAGCAAGAAAACTATGTGAATCAAAGCAATATAAATTCAAAACTTTTTTGTCTATTCCTTGAACCAACACCCCTGCAAAATTGCTGGGAACCAGCTGCCAGAGGACACAGCCTGCTTTTTCTTTCAGGGTGATATTTAGTTGTAAGAACTGTATTGAATTGCAGTCTGACTATCTAAGTAGCATATGTGTGATGATAGAAATAAGGTTGTCTGAATTTTGATGAATTCAAAAACACTGTTATTTTTTGAGCACAGAAATCGCAATTTAGTAAATGTTATTTTTGTACACTCAAATTTAACAAATTCTCAGACCAATAGTTTTGTTTGGACTTGTATAGAAGGTATTTTCCTGGAGAAGTCTGCAAGTGTAGGTTATCAGCATGTTTGATAGGTGGCATCTTTCATCTCGCTGTAGATCTCTGGAGTATGCTGATAGCTGCTAAACCCTGATTCCTAGTGAAGGTCCTTATGCAATCTCTATTACCACAGTTACAACTGGCTTGTAGTGAATTATAAATGGAACATTTTCCTGCTCTTGTATGCTGTCCTATAAATAGGTCTTGGCTGGTTGAACATTTGCTACCCAGGCAGACATCTGGATGCTACTTTAATGAGCAATATTAAGCAGCTCAGTAATTCTGATTGCTATGCTCTGCACCCAAGCTGGAAAGGAGCCATAGAGCTGGTTAAGATCTTTGTGTTGGTTAGGAAGGCTTCTGCTAATAAAGAAAAGAAAAATCTGCCCCCCCCCCCCCCCCACACACACACACTAGTGGAAATGTATTTTATGTTCTGGGTTACATATGAGCATGACAACTCAGACGCCATATGAAAAAAGTAGGAACCATCTAAAGGAGGGAAGATGGAATGCCAAAGAAAGCTTGGGAAAGTAGACTGATGAGTTTCAGCACCTTAGCAGCAGATGAAACGGTGGAAGAGAAGAGAGGGCAGTTTCTGTCCTAAGTGATGTGAGTGGTCACATTTAGTCCTGATGATATACAAATGCTTAAAGTCTATATCAGAATAAGGACGGCTTTTAAACATCAATAGTGTTATTTTGCATATTTAGCATGAGGTTTGGGTTTTTAATAATACAATATAGTAAAGTGTTTTACTTGCACTATCTACAGTTCTAAGTGGCTGATGTAAGCACCTAACTTTAGGAAGACTATATAGAATCTGCCCCACAATTCATTAATAATAATAATAACTTTATTCTTCTATACCGCCATAGTCGTGTGACTTGTAGACAGTTCACATTGAAGAGAGCTGGACAGTCAGCGAGTTACAATATGCAGATAGTCAATGAATTACAGTATGCAGAATCTTAAAAAGCAGCAAATTACAATATACAGATTGTTAAAACTTGTTAAAAATTTCAGACTTATACGCAGGAGTGGACATATTAGAAATAATAGAATTTGATTTAGTGATTGGTGTAGATACTTTTTAGGTGATATTTCTAAAGGCGTCTTAGGTCAGTCTAGCTCCATTAATGTAGTTGTCTAGCCAGTGTTGTTGTTTGTTTGCTTGGTACATAAAAGTTCTATCCAGAAAGGTTCTATATTTACAGCTGGTAGTGCTTGGGTATGCAAATTTCTGCAAGATTGCAGTTTCTGGTTTGTCTTGTAGGGCTGTATAGTACGAAGTGAGGTAACAGGTAGGTAGGAGCAAGTCCCCAAACCAGCTTGAAACATATGCAAGAGAACTTGAATATTATTCGTGCCTCCATTGGCAGCCAGTGTAGCAGTCTATAGTAGGGGCTAACATGGTCGCTTTTTTTCAGTCCAAATATCAAGAGGACCGCTGTGTTCTGAACAATTCTAAGTTTCCTCACTGTTTTTTTGGGTATACCCATATAAACGATATTGCAATAGTCCAGTGTAGAAAGCACTAGTGATTGCACTAGTAATCTAAATGATAATGGGTCAAAGTATTTTTTGATGGTCTTTAACTTCCATAATGTCAGGAAACACTTTTTTACCACTATGTTTGTGTGTTCAACCATTGTCAAATGTGTGTCTAATGTGACTCCCAATATTTTTATTGTTTTAGTAATCGGGTAGTCATGATCTTTTATATGTAACGTTGTTTTGGTAATTTTGTCTGTTGGGCTTGCAAGGAAGACTTTTGTTTTTTCTGTGTTTAGTTTCAGTTTGAAGTTGATTGTCCAATGTTCTATTTCGGTCATAATATGAGAAATGTATTCTGAGGTCTCGTTTGTTATGCTGTTCACTGGGATTAAAATGGAAATGTCATCTGCATATATGTAGTAGTTTAAGTTTAGCTTTTGCAGAAAGTGTCCTAAGGATGATATGTAGATGTTGAATAGTGTAGGTGATAGTGGTGAGCCCTGTGGTACTCCCGAGGGGTTTTTCCAGGAGTTTGAGTATGTCCCATCACTAATCACACGGTATGATCTCTTTGTTAGGAAACCTTGTATCCACTTCCTTACTCTTCCCGTAAGTCCTATTTCATCTTGGCAGTGTAGCATTATTTTGTGATATAATGTATATAAATAAAACCAACAAAAAACAAAGCTTTAAAACAAACCAAATAAATATAACAAACAAAGAAGAGTGACCAAAATGATAAAGGGGAAGGAGCTCCTCTCGTATGAGGAAAGACTAAAGAGGTTAATCTATAATAATAAAACGCTAAGCATGCATGTGCACTCCTACCTGCGTGATCCGTGATCCATAGTTCTGTGGCCGGCAGGAGTGCAAATGCGCGCTTACAACGGCCCCACACTCGTGGACCCCAAGGTAATGTGCAGTCTGGCCGGCTCCCTTACACTCCACGCCCAAAGTTTATTTTTAAGTTCAAAGCTGCCGCACCTGCGTCGGAGAAGGCTTCTGATGCAGGCAGGGATCGTGAGAGGAGCTGTGGCGGCACCTTTAAACTTAAAATAACTCTGGCAAGGGTCTAAGGGCGCCGGCCAGACCGCGGGAAGGGGGGAGGGGGAAATGCTGCTGCTGCACAGGGAAGTAGGGGGACGGAAATGCTGTTGCACAGGAAAATGGAGAGGGAGGGAATGCTGCTGCTGTGGCTGCTGCACAGGGAATTGGGGAGGAGGGAAATGCTGCTGCACAGGGAAATGGAGGAGGAGGGAATGCTGCTGCGGCTGCTGCACAGGGAAGTGGGGGGAGGGAAATGCTGCTGCTGCATAGGGGGCAGGGAGAGAGACAGATAGAAAGAAAGACAGACAGCGGGAGGGAGGGAGAAAGAGAAAGATAGACAGTGGGAGGGAGACAAAGGAAGAAAGGGACAGGGAGAGAGATAGACAGAAAAAAGACAGAAGGAGGGAGAGAGACAGAAAGAAAGAGACAGGGGTAGGGAGAGAGACAGAAAGAAAGATAGACATATTTTAGCACCCGTTAATGTAACGGGCTTAAAGACTAGTAATAATAATAATAATAATTTTATTCTTATATACCGCCATACTGAAAAAGTTCTAGGCGGTTCACAACAAGGTGAGCTAATACATGGGATACAAATAAATACAAATTAGAATAATGGACTTAAAAACAGATAAAGACAAAAAGCATTTACAATATAATGCAGAAAATACCGGAATGGCAGGGAAAGAAGTAAAAACAAAATAGAACCAATAGAGGATGTCAAATAAATATATATCACAAAAAACAACATAGAAACATAGAAAATGATGGCAGAAAAGGGCTATAGCCCATCAAGTCTGCCCATTCCAAGTATCCGCCCCCCTGAATTCACTCCCTTAAAGATCCCACGTGAGCATCCCATTTGCTCTTAAAATCCATCACGCTGTTGGCCTCAATCACCTGCAGTGGGAGCCTGTTCCACTGATCCACCACTCTTTCGGTGAAGAAGTACTTTCTGGAGTCTCCATGAAACTTCCCTCCCCTGATTTTCAGTGGATGTCCTCTGATGGTCGAAGGTCCCCTGAGACAGAAGATATCATCATCTGACTCGATGCGACCCGTGATGTACTTAAACGTTTCAATCATGTCTCCCCTCTCTCTTCATTCCTCAAGTGAGTACAGCCGCAACTTCTTTAGTCTTTCTTTATACGTTAGGTCCTTTAGCCCCAAGACCATCCTGGTGGCCATTCGCTGAACCGACTCGATCCTCAGCACGTCCTTACGGTAGTGTGGTCTCCAGAATTGAACACAGTACTCCATGTGAGGCCTCACTATGGATCTGTACAGCGGCATAATGACTTCAGGTCTCCTGCTGACAAAACCTCTACGGATACAACCCATCATTTGTCTTGCCTTGGAGGAAGCCTTCTCCACTTGATTGGCAGCCTTCATGTCTTCACTAATGATCACCCCTAGATCACGTTCCGCCGTGGTCCTAACCAAGGTCTCACCATTTAGTGTATAAGTTCTGCGTGGGTTTCTCTTACCCAGGTGCATTACCTTGTATTTTTTAGCATTGAAGCCTAGCTGCCAAGTCGTTGACCATCGTTCCAGCAGCATTAGGTCCTGTGTCATATTATCAGGTAACAAGCTTTTGCTTACTATATTGCAAATTTTGGCGGCATCGGCGAACAGTGATACCTTTCCCCTAAGTTCTTGCGTCATGTCTCTTATGAATAAGTTGAAAAGAATCGGGCCCAAGACTGAGCCCTGCGGCACTCCACTAAGCACGCTCAACGCTTCTGATGGGGTACCGTTCACCACCACCCTCTGTAGTCTACCGTTCAGGCAGTCTCCAACCCATGTAGTTAGAGTGTCTCCCAATCCTATTGATTTCAGCTTGTTCAATAACCTTCGGTGTGGGACGCTATCAAAGGCTTTACTGAAGTCCAAATACACCACGTCCAGTGACTCTCCGGCATCCAGTTGTCTAGTAACCCAGTCAAAAAAGCTAATAAGATTGGATTGGCAGTATCTGCCCTGGGTGAACCCGTGTTGGTGGGGATCACGTAGATTTTCCTCATCTAGGAATGTGTCAAGATTCCGTTTGATTAGTGTTTCCATGAGCTTACACACTATAGACGTGAGACTCACTGGTCTGTAGTTTGCTGTCTCTGTCCTGCAGCCCTTTTTGTGGAGTGGGATTACGTTGGCGGTTTTCCAGTCCAAGGGGACTCTTCCTGTGCGTAGGGAAAGATTGAAAAGCACAGATAATGGTTCCGCCAGGACCTTCCTTAGCTCCCTGAGCACTCTGGGGTGTAGGTTGTCCGGTCCCATGGCTTTGTTTACCTTGAGTCTTGTTAGTTCGTTGTAGACGTCACTGGGCGTAAATTCAAAATCCTGAAACGGGTCTTTTTGGTTATCTCCCGTCTGAAGCTGTGGACCATCTCCCGGTGCTTCACATGTGAAGATTGAGCAGAAATATTCGTGTAGTAGTTTTGCCTTGGCAGAATCTGATTCTACAAAGTTACCGTCTGATTGCTTCAGGCGTTCAATCCCATCTTTGTTTCTTTTCCTGTCACTAATATAGCTGAAGAAAGATTTATCCCCTTTCTTAATGTTCCGTGCTAGAGTTACCTCCATTTGTGTTTTGGCCTCTCTGACTACTTTTTTGACAGCTCTAGATCTGTCTAGATAGTCCTCTTTTGCCTCTTGTTTTCCTAAATGTTTGTAGGTGTTGAATGCTTCTTTTTTCTTTCTGACTAAGTCTGGAATTTCTTTGCTAAACCATTGGGTTTTTTGTTTCTCCTGCGTTTACTTATTGTTCTTATGTAGCGGGTTGTTGCTTCCTGTAGGATGGACTTCAGAGTCAACCACATATCCTCCACA
The DNA here is from genome assembly GCF_902459505.1 of Geotrypetes seraphini. Lineage (NCBI taxonomy): Eukaryota > Metazoa > Chordata > Amphibia > Gymnophiona > Dermophiidae > Geotrypetes > Geotrypetes seraphini. The sequence goes on along the minus strand of NC_047087.1, from coordinate 5,565,719 downwards.
TTGTCAGCTTTTGCCTGTTTATGTAGCTCTTGATGGACAAAATCTCCCATGCGGTTGAAGTCTATGCCTCTAAAGTTGAGAACCCTCGTTGCTGTGTTTGACTTAGAGAAACCTTTCTTGAGGTTGAGCCATACCATATTATGGTCGCTGGAGGCCAGTGTATCACCTACTGAGACTTCCGAGACGCTATCTCCGTTGGTGAGTACTAGGTCTAGTATCGCCTGGTCCCTGGTTGGCTCCAATACCATTTGCTTGAGACGTGCACCTTTTATGGAGGTTAAAATTCTTTTGCTGCCACATGTAGTCGTGGAGAGTGTGCTCCAATCTGCATCAGGCATGTTGAAGTCTCCTAGTATTACTGTGTCCCCGCGCAGTGTGATGTTCTCTAAATCCTCTATTAAACCCATGTCTTGATCTTCCTGTTGCCTGGGAGTCTGTATATCACACCAAGGTATAGGCATTTTTCAAACCCTCTGGCTAGGTTCACCCAGAGGGATTCCCCAGTGTATCTAACATCTGTGATTCTGGTAGTTTTGATGCTTTCCTTAGTGTACAGTGCTACCCCTCCTCCCAATTTACCCTCTCTGTCGCAACGAAGCAAGTTGTAGCCTGGTATTACCATATCCCAACCTCACAAAATTCAGGATGACGAAAATAAGTATGGCTCACAAGGAAGAAAAGACCTCAGTGTCTAATAGAGGCTGTAAACACAGCACATCCACATAGACAAACTAGTCACAAATATCACTTGTAACTAGTAGACACATCCTCGGTCAAAAACTCCCAAAAATATTGAAGATGCAAAACAAAAATACAAAATTTCAACAGTCTTGATTTTTAACAGTCTTAATTCTTATTTCAAAGATTTCAAAAAGATCACTTATCTGAAAATTGCTGTCTTCACCATAAATCTTCGTACATTAGAACGTGATCCTGGAGCTTAGAAGCAGGAAAAATCATTATCCCAGGACAAGCAGGCATGATATTCTCACATGTGGGTGATGTCATCTACGGAGCCCCAGCGCGGACAGCTTTTCAAGCAAACTTGATTGAAGTTTCAAGTTTGCTACACTGCACCACGCATGTGCATGCCTTCTTGCCCACTACATAGAAACATAGAAACATAGAAATAGACGGCAGATAAGGGCCAAGGCCCATCCAGTCTGCCCACCCTAATGTCCCTCCCCTACCATTGCCCTGTGAATAGATCCCTCCTCTTCTTTTGCCCTGTGAATAGATCCCACGTGACGATCCCATCTGGCCTTAAAATCAGGCACGCTGCTGGCCTCGATCACATGTAGTGGAAGACTATTCCAGCGATCAACCACCCTTTCTGTGAAAAAGAATTTCCTGGTGTCAGCTCGTAGTTTCCCTCCCCTAATTTTCCACGGATGCCCTCTTGTTGTCGTGGGACCCTTGAAGAGGAAGATATCTTCCTCCGTCTCTATGCGGCCCGAGAGATACTTGAACGTCTCGATCATGTCCCCCCTCTCTCTGCGCTCCTCGAGTGAGTATAGCTGCAATTTGTTTAACCGTTCCTCGTATGGGAGATCCTTGAGTCCTGAGACCATCCGAGTGGCCATTCTCTGAACCGACTCCAGTCTCAGCACATCCTTACGATAATGCGGTCTCCAGAATTGCACACAGTATTCCAGGTGGGGCCTCACCATGGATCTATACAATGGCATAATGACTTCCGGCTTTCGGCTGACGAAGCCTCTGCGTATGCAACCCATGACTTGTCTTGCTTTGGATGAAGCTTGCTCCACTTGATTGGCAGCCTTCATGTCCTCACTGACGATCACCCCTAGGTCACGTTCTGCTTCAGTTCTTGTAAGGATCTCGCCATTTAGGGTGTAAGTCTTGCATGGATTTTGACTGCCTAGGTGCATAACTTTGCATTTTTTGGCATTGAAGCTGAGTTGCCAGGACCTAGACCAGCTCTCCAGTAGGAGTAGGTCGTGCATCATGTTGTCGGGCATTGAAACATCATCTATTGTGCATTTGCCCACTACATTACTTAGTTTGGCGTCATCGGCGAATAATGTTATTTTACCCCTAAGCCCTTCTGCCAAGTCCCTTATAAAGATGTTGAATAGGATTGGGCCCAAGACCGAGCCCTGTGGCACTCCACTGATCACCTCCGTCATTTTAGAGGGTGTGCCGTTCACCACCACCCTTTGAAGCCTACCTCCAAGCCAGTTCCCAACCCATTTCGTCAATGTGTCACCTAATCCTATAGAACTCATCTTGTTCAGCAACCTGCGGTGTGGTACGCTATCAAATGCTTTGCTAAAGTCCAGGTACACGATGTCCAGGGACTCCCCAATATCTAGCTTCCCCGTCACCCAGTCAAAGAAGCTGATCAAGTTGGATTGGCACGATCTCCCTTTTGTAAATCCATGTTGACGGGGATCCCGTAGATTCTCCTCATCTAGGATCTTATCCAATTGGTGTTTTATCAGAGTTTCCATTAGTTTGCATACTATCGATGTTAGACTTACTGGTCTGTAGTTTGCTGTCTCCATCTTGGAGCCTTTCTTGTGGAGTGGAATGACGTTAGCCGTCCTCCAGTCCGACGGAACGCTGCCTTTGCTAAGGGAGAAGTTGAAGAGCTTGGACAGTGGCTCCGCCAGGACATCACACAGCTCCCTTAGCACCCTGGGGTGTAGGTTGTCAGGCCCCATTGCCTTGTTAACCTTGAGCCTTGATAGCTCACTGTAGACACTGCTTGGCGTAAACTCGAAGCTACTGAACGGATCAACTGAGTCAACCCTTGTCTGTAGCTGAGGGCCAAGCCCCGGCGCTTCTCGGGTGAAGACTGAGCTGAAGTATTCATTTAATAGTTGGGCTTTTTCCGAATCCTTTTCCACATAGTCTCCGTCTGGTTTCCTAAGACGTACAATCCCGCTTGAGTTTTTGCTTCGGTCACTGATATACCTAAAGAAGGATTTATCTCCCTTCTTGATGTTTTTTGCCAGAGACTCCTCCATGAGAAACTTAGCCTCCCTGACTGCCGTTTTGACGGCTTTTGATTTGGTCAAGTAGTCTGCTCTAGAGACCTGTTTCCCTGATTGTTTGTAAGAGATGAATGCTTTTTTCTTCTCCTTGATAAGGGCCGAAATCTCTGTAGTGAACCACTTCGGCTTATTGTTCCTTCGTTGTTTACTTACTAATTTAACATAGCGGTTTGTCGCTTCCTGTATGGTGGTTTTCAAAGTTGACCACATTTCTTCCACGCTATCTGTTTCTGCTTGTTCTTGTAGCGCCTGGTGAACGAAGTCTCCCATTTCTTTGAAGTTTGTGTCCTTGAATTTGAGGATCTTGGTCAGTGTGGTAGATTTAGTGAAACCTTTCCACTAGAGGGCGCATCCCCACCTCGTGGTACTCAGTTCATTCTCTTCCGCGGAGCCAGAATCCCTGTGGAAATTGTGCTCTTAGTTTTTGCCTTCTGTCACCGCGGCTGTGTCTCTTTTTTGACTCGGTTGCTGTGTTTCTCTTTTTTGTTCTTTTTATTTCTTTCAGTTTTCGTCGAAAAAAAAAAAAATAAATTTTTTTCCGTTCGGCTCCGGGGGCTCCCGGTAGCCGCGGCCGCGGGACCTCGCTTGTTCCCGGCCGGTTTTTGGGCCCATGTCCCGTCCTGTGACGGGCTTCAAAAAGTGCACCCGGTGCGATCGGCTTCTTTCTATTACCGATCCTCACCGGTGGTGCTTGCGTTGTCTGGGCCCTGAGCACCCCACTGACACTTGTTCCCGGTGCTCCACTTTTCAAAGGAGAGCTCTCCGCCGCCGTCAGGCTCATATGGCGGAGCTCTTTGCAGTGGACCCCGTGGCGGGGAAGGCCTCGACGTCGGCCTCGGCTTCGGCCCCGGCCTTGACCTCGGCCTCGACTCCTTCGTCCTCGCCCCGGGAGCCCTCGACGTCGAAGCCGGTGTCTTCGACTCTGAAGTCGGCGAAGGGTAAGTCCTCACTTCCTTCTTCACTTTCAGCCTCGAAGAAGCCATCCTCGAGTTCCTCGGCGGGGGCGGGTGGGTCGTCCTCGGCCCCGCCCCGAGAGCCGAAGTCGGGTGCCCCGCGGGAATACTCGATACCGAGGTCGCCCTCGAGGGAGCACCCGACGGCCCCGGATCTGCCGGCTATGATGGGGGTACCCATCTTCCAGGACTTGCTCCGGGCTCTCATCGCCTCGGAGCTGTCCAGGGCCCTCACGCAATTTCAGCAGGCTTCAGCCTCGGCTACCCCGGCGTCGGTGACCTCGGTCTCGGTGCCCTTGACTTCGGGCCCGGGGGGGGTTTCGGCCTCGGCCCCGACCTTGCCCTCGACCTCGGCCAGCCTGAGCGGAGTGTGCGGCCTCGGGACAAGGTGCGGCGAGTTCGGAGGATCTCTTCCTCTTCGTCCTCGTCGAGGTCCTCCCGGGGTTCCTCGCCCTCGGGTCGGCCTCGGGCGAAGCGTCGATCGAGGAAGCCCAAACGCCAACGGGCTTCTCCTCGACGCCGAGGTCGCTCCTCGCCGACCAGGGCCGAGACCCTGCGGGTCTCCGAACTACGCCTCGATAATCCGAGGCTGTTCCGTTCGTCTGAGGTTGAGTGCTCAAGGGACTCTTCGCCAAGACGAAAGGGGCGTGCCTCGGTGCCCCATACCCCGGGGACTTCCCGTAGGGGTTCCTCGGGGCATGGCCGGTCCCCGACCCCGCCTCGATCGCTCGGGGCGGCTTCTTGGGGTTCGGGGTCTGGCACGGGGAGGGAACCTCGTTACTCACGCAAGGCTTCTCCTTCCTTCTTGGCGAGGCGCTCGTCTCGATCTCAATCTCCACCTTCGAAGCCCTCCTCTTTCTCTAGATTCGTTCTAGATATGGGAAGGGCTTTGGACCTTGATCCGGGAGCAGGATCACAGTACACCAAGGAGTTTTTGGAGGAGCAGGATTTACCCTCTCCCCCCAGAGAGACGCCTCGGCTCCCTCTTAATAAGGTTCTTAACCAGACCTTTTTGAGGAACCTTGACTCCCCTCTTATAGTCACAGCGGTGCCTTCTAAGATGGAGTCCAAGTATTGCACTGTTCCGTGCAAGGGCTTTGATAAGGCGCAGCTGTCCCACCAGTCCCTACTGGTGGAGTCGGCTTTGAAGAAGTCGCAGCCTTCCAGGGTCTCTGCGGCGGTTCCCCCCGGACGGGAGGGACGGACCTTGGACAAGTTTGGCCGTCGCCTCTATTCCAACTCTTTGATGGCGACCAGGGTCCTAAATTATGCATTCACCTTCTTGTCTTATTTGAGACAGATGGTGAAGTCGTTGCCGAGGTATTATGGAGTCATGCTGGATTCCCATAAAGAGGATTTTGGGGCTTTTATGTCCAATTTGTCCCAACTGCGTCTCTACCTCTTCCATGCTATGTATGACGCATTTGAGCTCGCCTCTCATGTGTCCGCCTTCTCGGTGGCCATGCGCCGCCTGGCATGGCTCCGTACCCTGGTTATGGACCCGAATTTGCAAGAATGCCTGGCCAATCTTCCATGTGTTGGCTCAGAGTTGTTTGACGAATCCTTGGAGGCGGCGACCAAGCACTTGTCTGAACACGAGCGCTCTATTGCCTCGTTGGTCCGTCCCAAGCCCCGGGCTCCGCCGCAGAAGCCGTTTAGACCCCCTCCGCGGCGGTACCCGCAGAAGTCGACGCTGGCCTTCTCCAGGCCACCGCCCCGACGTCCTCAGCAGCAGGGCAGGGCGTCCCAACCAAAGCCTCTAGAGCAAGGAGCGTCTAAACCTGCTCCGTCTTTTTGACGTGATGCGCGGTTGGGGGCGGGCCCCCTCCGCACTGTCAAAAGACCCCCTTCCGATCGGGGGCCGATTGCAGGCCTTTCTTCCAGCCTGGGCTGAGATTACGTCGGACGCTTGGGTGCTCCGGATCATCTCCGAGGGTTACTCGCTAAACTTCTTAGCCATGCCGCCAGAACATCCGCCAGGGGCTTCTCCTGGCTGTCGACACCTGCTTTCTATTCTCCTGGCGGAAGCCAGGTCCTTGTTGAGCCTTCGGGCGGTGGAGCCCGTGCCCCCAAACCAAAGGGGACGGGGTTTTTACTCCCGTTACTTTTTGGTCCCGAAGAAGACAGGGGACTTACGCCCCATTCTGGACCTCAGGAGGCTCAACAAGTTCCTGGTCCGGGAGAAGTTCCGTATGTTGTCCCTTCCAGTCCTGTACCCTCTGTTAGATTCGGGGGACTGGATGTGCTCCCTGGACCTGAAGGAAGCATATACTCATGTTCCGGTGCATCCCGCCTTCCGCCAGTACTTACGGTTCCAGGTGGGGGAGTTGTACCTCCAGTATCGCGTCCTTCCCTTCGGGCTGGCCTCATCTCCTCGGGTCTTTACGAAGTGTATGGTGGTGGTCGCGGCTGTCCTACGATCTCAGGAACTGCAGGTCTTCCCCTACCTGGACGATTGGCTGATCAAGGCTTCGTCCCGGGAGGGGGTTATCTCAGCGACCCGACAGACTATCAGTTTTCTCCAACGTCTGGGGTTCGAAGTAAATTTTCCCAAGTCGCAGTTGTGCCCGGCTCAATCCCTTCAGTTTATCGGGGCCGTGCTGGACACGGTTCGTCTTCGGGCGTTCCTTCCCTCATCGAGACTGGAGGCTCTGCTTCGCCTGGCCCGCCAGATTCGGCAGCAGCGCTCCGTCTCTGCGCACAGGCTGATGATTCTACTCGGCCACATGGCTTCGACAGTTCATGTCACGCCGTTTGCCAGATTGCATCTGAGAATTCCTCAGTGGACCTTGGCCTCCCAGTGGCGTCAGGATCGAGACCCGCTCTCCCTCCCTGTAGCGGTCACTCCTTCCTTGAGTCGATCGCTCCGTTGGTGGACCAACTCTTCCAATCTTTCCGGGGGTTTGCTCTTTCTCGTCCCTCCACATCACAAGGTCCTGACCACGGACTCTTCGGAGTATGCGTGGGGGGCTCACGACGGTCTGCGGACTCAAGCGCCATGGTCGGCGGAGGACCGTCAGTGTCACATCAATGTGTTGGAGCTTCATGCCATCTTTCTGGCAGCTCGGGCGTTTGGTCATCTGCTGCGCAATCAGGTGGTCCTGGTACGGACGGACAACCAGGTGGCAATGTATTATGTAAACAAGCAAGGGGGAACGGGCTCCTGGTCCCTGTGCCAGGAGGCCTTGCGCCTTTGGGAATGGGCGACTTCCCAGAACATCTTTCTGCGGGCGGTTTACATTCAGGGAGAGAAGAATTGTCTGGCCGACAAACTCAGTCGTCTTCTCCAGCCGCACGAGTGGTCGCTAAACTCCCGAGTTCTGCGTGAGGTCTTCGACCGCTGGGGAACGCCTCAGGTGGATCTGTTTGCCTCCCCGGAGACTCACAAACTGCCCCTCTACTGTTCACGGATTTACTCCCAGGACCGTCTCGAGGCAGACGCCTTCCTTCTCGACTGGGAAGGGAGATTCCTTTATGCGTTTCCTCCTTTTCCTCTGATCTTGAGGACGTTGGTTCACCTCAAGTCTTCCAGCGCCACTATGATTCTCGTTGCGCCTCGTTGGCCTCGTCAGCACTGGTTCTCCATGCTTCTTCAACTCAGTACCAGGGAGCCTCTACTTCTGCCGGTGTTTCCCTCTCTGCTGTCTCAGAGTCGGGGTTCGCTGTTGCATCCCAATCTTCAGTCATTACATCTGACGGCTTGGTTTCTTTCCCCCTGACTTCGGCGGTCAGGGAGGTGTTGGAAGCCTCGTGCAAGGCCTCGACTCGGCTTTGTTATTCCCAGAAGTGGACCAGATTTTCATCCTGGTGTACCTCGCACCATCTGGATCCAAGTTTGGTTCCGGTGTCCTCGGTGCTGGAATATTTGTTGCATTTGTCCGAGTCTGGGTTGAAGACAACTTCCATCCGGGTACATCTTAGTGCTATTGCTGCTTTCCATCGGCATCTAGAGGGACGTTCTCTCTCTCTTCATCGTCTGGTGGTTCGTTTCATGAGGGGTTTAGTTAATATTAATCCTCCTCTGAAACCTCCTCCTGTAGTTTGGGATCTTAATGTGGTCTTGGCTCAACTGATGAAACCTCCTTTTGAGCCTATTGATAAGTCTCTTCTTAAGTTTCTCACTTGGAAGGTGGTCTTTTTACTTGCGCTCACATCTGCTCGTCGGATTAGTGAGCTACAGGCTTTGGTTGCGGACCCGCCCTTTACTGTATTCCATCATGACAAGGTGGTTCTTCGCACCCATCCTAAATTTCTACCTAAGGTTGTGTCTGATTTCCACCTCAATCAGTCTATTGTTCTTCCGGTGTTCTTCCCGAAGCCCCACTCTCATCCTGGTGAGGCGGCGCTTCACACGCTGGACTGTAAGAGGGCGTTGGCTTTTTATCTCCAACGTACCAAGTCTCATCGGAAGGTTCCTCAATTATTTTTGTCCTTTGATCCGAATCGGCTGGGACATCCTATTTCCAAGCGCACCTTGTCCAACTGGCTAGCTGCTTGTATTTCTTTTTGCTACGCTCAGGCTGGTCTCACGCTCCATGGTCGAGTCACGGGGCATAAGGTCCGAGCGATGGCAGCTTCTGTTGCTTTCCTCCGGTCTACTCCTGTGGAGGACATATGTAAAGCTGCCACTTGGTCTTCGGTTCATACGTTCACCTTCCACTATTGTCTGGATACTTTGTCCAGAAGCGACGGCCGGTTTGGCCAGTCGGTGTTACGTAATCTGTTTTCCTAAATTGCCATCCTCCCACCTGCCCTTTTTTGGTTGGCTTGGAGGTCACCCACATGTGAGAATATCATGCCTGCTTGTCCTGGGATAAAGCACAGTTACTTACCGTAACAGGTGTTATCCAGGGACAGCAGGCATATATTCTCACAACCCGCCCTCCTCCCCGGGGATGGCTTCTTTGCTGGTTATGGAACTGAGGACAACGAGGTGGGGATGCGCCCTCTAGTGGGCAAGAAGGCATGCACATGCGTGGTGCAGTGTAGCAAACTTGAAACTTCAATCAAGTTTGCTTGAAAAGCTGTCCGCGCTGGGGCTCCGTAGATGACATCACCCACATGTGAGAATATATGCCTGCTGTCCCTGGATAACACCTGTTACGGTAAGTAACTGTGCTCTCCGTAGGAGATAAACTCGGAGCATAGCAGCTACTAGAAAATCACCACTAGCATAATCCAACAGGGTTCCCTGTTTCGCTTGAACGCTTCTTCAGGGATTTTGAGTATTGATTCACCCGCTTCAATTCCTGTCAGACAGAACTCCGCAGGGGTTGGACCATGGTTCTGATTTTTCTTGCATTGTTTTGACTCTGTAAGTTCTTGATTGTAGGAATCCTTTGAACCATGCAAGTACTTTGCCTGAGATTCCTGTTGAGTCGAGAGTTTGTAGAAGCATGTCGTGGTCAACCAAGTCGAAGGCTACAGAAAGGTCTAGTTGTATCAGGATTTTCTTGCCTGTATAGAGGTGTTGTCTTGCAGTGTCCATTAGTGTTCCATAGTTTATCAGCTATCCAAGCTTCCTTTGTTGTAAATATACAAACTGCAGTTAAACTATAAGTTACCAAGATATATACATTTGAATCACACTCCCACTAGAGAATGACATGGTGACTGTTACCCTCAGGTAGCCGCGGGTAACCCGCCAAAACAGGGACGTAAAAAAAAAAAAAAAGGTCTCCGCAGATACGGAGACAAAGCCATTCACTGCCCCGTGGAGCGGTGAATGGTCTTGTCCCCGCAATTAACTGAGGAAATGCGTGCAAAATCTCTGATCGTGCAGTCCAGCAGCCCTCTCCCTCCTTCCTCACAATCACGGTCTGGTCATCTCCCTCTCTCCTTCCCTTCCCCTTCCCTTCGCTGGCTTATTTTAATTTTCTCTTAACAAGCAGCCGGAGCCTTGAAATCGCGTGTGGCTGCCGAAAAATCCTCCTCTGAAGCAACTTCTTGTTTCCGGTTGTGTCAGAGGAGGACTTTCCGGCAGCTGCACTTGACTTCAAGGCTCCAGCTGTTTGTTAAGAGAAAATTTAAAATAAGCCAGCAAAGGTAAGAGGGAGGGAGATGCTTGGACCACAGCAAGCTGGAGGGGGCTGCTAGACCGCACGAAGTGTGCTGAAGGGGGATAGAGAAGAACAGATGCTGAAGGGAAATAGGAAGAAGACAGAAATGGGGAAGAGAGAGTGGGGAGAAGACGCTGAAGGAAAGTTGGTAGGAGAGAGTGGAACAAACACTGAAGGGAACTGGATGGAAGGAAGAGATAAAGAAAAAAAAAAGAAACATACTGGAAGGTGGATTGGGGAGACAAGATACCAGATCTGAGGGGAGGAAAGGAGGAGAGAAATGCTAAAAACCTGGGGAGGTGCCAGAATATGGGGGGAACGGAGGGAAGAAGATGGGTGCCAGACCAATTGGGGAGGGGATGGAGGGAGAGATGGAAGGGAGAGACACAGTAACAGCATATGGAAGAGGCAGAGAGAAGGTAGACAGTGGATGGAAGGAATTGAATGAGAAGAAGATGAGGAAAGCAGAAACCAGACAACAAAGGTAGAAAAAAAATTTATATTTCTTTTCTTTTTTTTTGTGCTTTAGGATAAAGTAGTATATTAGTTGTGTTGATAAACATTTATAAACAAAGCCCTGCCAGCTGAAGATCTCTTTCTCTAGTTTGGCAGCTAGAACTTTGATTTATAAAATGACAATTGTACAGAATATTGTTTCTTTTTATACTCTAATCTAATCTAATCCTTAGGTTTATATACCGCATCATCTCCACGTTCGTAGAGCTCGACGCGGTTTACAGTAGGAGAAATAGGAAGGAACTACAACAGAGGGTTAGAGGTAGAAGTGTGAAGAAAATTTAGAGGACTTATTCAATGTTTGTGTGGATGGGTTCAGATGGTTTGTGGGGGTGGTGACGGGGACCGAGCGTGCAGAGACGGGACAGGGATGGAGCTCATGGGGACACATTTTTTCCCCGTGCCGTTCTCTAGCTCCCACGATGCAATGTCTAATAATAAACATTTCTTGGGTGTCGAGGTAAATCTTTGTTGCTTTTCTGCCAAAAGATTGCAAATGAGGTTGAACACTCTTTTTTCACCACTGCTCTGGAATAATCCTGTAAAAGGAGAACTTGGTGGTTACCATATTTCAATTTCTGGAACAGAACATACGCAGGTAAGGCTAGACTCAAATAGGGCACTGGTCTTTGACCTAAGGGCCGCCGTGTGAGCGGACTGCTGGGCACAGTGGACCACTGGTCAGACCCAGCAGCGGCAAATCTTATGTTCTTAAAGCACATATTCCTTCATTCTGCTTCTTCCACTATTGGCAAAGCACATATTCGTTATGTGTGAAGTTCAGAAGGCTTAGCACTATCCGGAGAAAAGCGTCTAAGCCTGTGTGCCCATTCAACTGCGAAAATTCTGTGGTGAGCCGTTTCCTTAGAAAACCAATTAACTCCTTCTCTTTTACTGATTCAGCAGGCCAACAAAACAAAGATTATTTCTTCATGATCTGTTCTCTAGATCATCAAGTTTGGAGTCATATTTCTGTATCTGCCCTAGCTCCTCTCAAATATCCACCATAGCATCCTCTGTGCCACCGATATGAGTTTCATGCTCTTCCACTCTCCCATTGAAGTCAGCCACCGACTGAGCAAGTTCACTAAGTTTCTCTTGAATTGAGGTCAGTTTGCTATCCAAAGCCTCCACTACAATGTTCTTTATCTGTTTAAGCAGTCATTCACTTCCCCAATCTGTCTCACTTCCCGCCATCTTTCCCTCACCAGTTGCAACAGACCACGTTTTGTTTTTGTCTTTTTTCCCCCCAGTTTTAGCAGGCACTTCTTTTGGCACTCTGTTCAAGAATTTGTCTGTACATCATGAGAGACCAGCATAAATATCATAGGAAAGACGTTTAAAAGCACATTTTTTTTTCAATTGGCTTTCCCAAATTAGAACAGAGTTAGGGACTGTGATCTCTGTTTATATAATGGTTGATTGTGTAATGGTGAATTTTTAGCTGTCTGTATAAATTATGGTTCATTGAGATTTAAATGTTTTACTGTTTTGTTATTAGAATGGTTTTTATGGAGGTGTAGTTTGTTATAATATTTATGAAAAAAAATAAATTGTAACTTTTGTTCTTAATCTTTCCTTTTCTATTTTTAATGGAGTTCTTTTCTTGATGAATGTGATTTATGCATTGTAAACCGCTTGGATCCTTTTAGGCCATTATGCAGTATATAAAGTTTTTAATATGCCTATTTTATTCCATATTCAAATTATCGAGTGCTTATTGGGTGGTGGGAACTTCTTATAGAGGAACTGAGCAAGTAAGATGAATAATTACTAGATAAACATAAACAAAAGAAATGCCTTCACTGAATCAGCCCTTTGGTCCATCCAGTCTGGTGACCCGCACACGCGGAGGCCAATCTAGGTGTTCCCTGATGAAGATCTTATTTTCCCGTATCCCTCAATGTGATTTGCAAGGAGGTGTGCATCCAACTTGCATTTGAATCCCATAATGGAGGTTTCTGTCTCTACCTCCTCCGGGAGAGCATTCCAAGCGTCCACCACTCACTGTGTAAAACAGAACTTTCTGACATTTGTCCTGGGCCTGTCGCCCCTCAATTTCAGTCTATGACCTCTCGTCCTAGTCACATTTGACAACTTCAAAAATGATGCTTCTTGCTCTATTTTGTCGAAACCTTTTAGTATTTTAAAAGTCTCTATCATATCCCCTCTCAGTCTTCTCTTCTCAAGGGTGAACAAGCTTAGTTTTCAAATTTCCCATACCTTTTACTAGCTTTGTGGCTCGCCTCTGCACCCTCTCCAGCAGGGTTATATCCTTCTTTAGGTAAGGAGACCAGTGTTGGACACAGTACTCCAGGTGTGGTCTTACCATTGCTCTGTAAAGCGGCATTATGATGTCCGCCGATCTACTCGTAATACTCTTCTTTATCATGCCTAACATCCTCTTCGCTTTCTTTACCGCCACTGCGCATTGCGCCAATGGCTTCAGGGTCCTGTCTATCAGTACCCCCAGGTCCCTTTCTTGTTCTCTCTTGCCCAATGTCACACCTAACATTTTATAATCATGTTCCTTTCTTTTTCGTACCCAGATGCATCACTTTGCATTTGTCTATATTAAACTTCATCTGCCACTTTTCCACCCATTTCTCTAGCTGGTTCAGATCTCTCTGGAGTTCTTCAAGTCCTTTTGTGATCCAACTGATCGACATAGTTTCGTATCATCTGCGAACTTGATTATATTGCTCGTCGTTTCCTCCTCTAGGTCATTTATGAATATGTTGAATAATATTGGTCCGAGAACCGAGCCCTGGGGCACACCGCTTGTCACCTTTTCCCAGTCCGAGAACTTCCCATTTATGCCTACCCTCTGCAATCTGTTCTCCAGCCAATTTCCTATCCATCCTAGTATATCCCCTTCAATCCCATGGCTTTGTAGTTTCCTCAGAAGCCTAGCGTGTGGAATCTTGTCGAACGCCTTCTGGAAGTCCAAGTGTATTATATCCATCGGGTCTCCGCTATCGATTTATTTGTTTACCTTTTCAAAAAATTGAAGTAAATTTGTCAGACATGACTTCCCCTTCCTGAAGCCGTGTTGACTAGCTCTCACGGCTTCAGGCTTCAGGCTGGGCAGACTGGATGGACTGAGCAGGTCTTTATCTGCCATCATTTACTATGTTATTATGTTCCTCCTCTATATTACCAAAATTTGACCTCTCCTCTCTGAGCATATTACCAAAACCCTTATTCACGCTCTCATCAACTCATGCTTAGATTACTGCAACGTACTTCTCTCGGGTCTCCTGCGCATCCGTCTCTCACCCCTTCAATCCGTTCAAAATGATGACTACATAAGGATGACTCATATTCCGCAAGAGCTGCCAAGTCACATTACCCCTCTCCTAAAGTCACTTCACTGTCTCCCCATCCATTTCCGAATATAGCTCAAACTCCTATTACTGACATTCACTCTGTAGCCCCTCAAGATCTATTCTCCCTCATCTACTCCTATGCTCCGTTCATTGAGTAAGTCCCTCTTATCTGTACCCTTCTCTTCACTGCCAACTCCAGACTCCATCCCTTCCTTCTTGCCGCTCTGTATGCCTGGAGCAGGCTGCCAGAGTCAATACATCATATTCTGTCTCTAGCAGTATTCAAATCCAAGCTAAAAGCCCACTTTTTTGATACCTATACGCATTGTATCATTCCTTCTACCAGAATCTCCCCAAGCCTGAGATGCTCTTGCCTGTCCAAATTAGATTGTAAGCCCTTCTGAGCAGGAACTGTCTATTGAATATTAAATGAACAGTGCTGGGGAGGTGTTAATTTCCCAAGTTTTTATGAATATCATTTCGCCTTTTACTTTGTCAGAGTTCAAGGTGGATGATACCAAATTCACCAATATTGCCCCCTTGGATGCAACATGAGGAGGCACTGGGCACTGTTTAATCTACCATTATGGCTGCTTCCCTTTAAGCCTATTAATGGAGATTTGGGTAAGAATCCGGTGCTCCTTGCATCTAAGTCAGCCTTTCATGAATTGGAAAAAACTGTCAAGACTAAATGGAAGGATTCATCCTGGGCTTCCATGTGGAACAATCCTATGTTTAAGTTTCAAGGATCAATGATTAATTGGGGGATTTGGCAGATTAGACAACTGATTCAGCAACAAAGTTGGATACCTTTTTGTGATATTGTGGAAAAATATGGTATTCCAAAGCAACAACACTGGATCCAGATGTTACATTGTATACAGTCAGTCCATCCTCAAATTAAGACCTTGGAAGGATAGCCGCTTTGCATTTCTTTGTGTAATTGTACGAGTAAGAATGCTGCTCCTCGATGGTATAAACCAGTGATTCCCAACCCTGTCCTAGAGGAACACCAGGCCAATCGGGTTTTCAGGCTAGCCCTAATGAATATGCATGAGAGAGATTTGCATATGATGGAAGTGATAGGCATGCAAATTTGCTTCATGCATATTCATTAGGGCTAGCCTGAAAACCCAATTGGCCTGGTGTTCCTCCAGGACAGGGTTGGGAACCACTGGTATAAACGATTGAAGTTGAGCAAGGATCTTGGGAGTTTGATCTGAATATATGTTTAGATGAGTCTCAATGGAAATCGGTTGGAGATCAGTCACTACTTCATTACACTTGGCAAGTTTAATGCAATCTTCATTTTTTTTTACTACATAAGGCTCTTTGGACCCTGATTAAAGTGTCAAAGATAGATACCTCCTATGGAAAATTCTGTTGCTTCCTATATCAGAGCCATTAACTTATTCAATAATTATTCTGGGGGTTTGGGTTTATGGTCTTCATTAAGCTCCTCTGAGACAAAATTGCTGAATAACTTAAGAACATAAGAAGTGCCTCTGCTGAGTCAGACCAGAGGTCCATCGTGCTCAGCAGTCCGCTCGCACGGCGGCCCCACAGGTCCAGGACCTGTGTAGTAGTCCTCTATCTATACCCCTCTATCCCCTTTTCCTTCAGAAAACTGTCCAATTCCTTCTTGAACCCTAATACCGTACTCTGACCTAACATGCCTTCTGGAAGCGTATTCCAGGTGTCCACCACCTGTTGGGTAAAGAAAAACTTCCTAGCATTGGTTTTGAATCTGTCCCCTTTCAACTTTTCCGAGTGCCCTCTTGTTCTTTTATTTGTTGAAAGTTTGAAGAATCTGTCCCTCTCCACTTTCTCTATGTCCTTCATGATCTTGTATGTTCTTATGTTCTTATGTTCTTTGGTTAGTGATATGCCTCCCTTGGAGCCCATCCCCTCGAGAAAAGCCTCGTTTAGTGACCTGCCTCCCTTGGAACCGATTACTCCGCCCCATGCATTGGTACCTGAGACGACAGAGTATGTGTGTGAGGCATTACTGGGATCTGAACCTTTTCACCGAAGTTTAAAGTTAAAAAAAAAAGTCGCAGCTAGGATGGGTCTGCGCATGCATGATTCGTGCAGGCAGATGGGGGCGTTCCTCCGATCGCCCCATCTGCATATTTTAGGTTAGTGAATTCTTTGGACCTGCCTCAATTGGAAACGGATTGGACATGGAAAGGAGGTTAGTAAATCTAGCCCTTTGTCGGCTGACTTCCCACCCATGTCTGGCAAGGGGCGTTTCCCCTATCATTAGAGAGAAAGGGAGAGACACAGAAATAGAGAGAGAGAGAGAGAAAGATTGGAGAAACTGGGACTCTTTTCCCTGGAGAAGAGGAGACTTAGAGGGGATATGATAGAGACTTACAAGATCATGAAGGGCATAGAGAGAGTGGAGAGGGACAGATTCTTCAAACTTTCAGAAAATAAAAGAACAAGAGGGCTTTCAGAAAAGTTGAAAGGGGACAGATTCAAAACGAATGCTAGGAAGTTCTTCTTTACCCAATGTGTGGTGGACACCTGGAATGCGCTTCCAGAGGGCGTAATAAGGCAGAGTACGGTACTGGGGTTCAAGAAAGGATTGGACAATTTCCTGCTGGAAAAGGGGATAGAGGGGTATAGATAGAGGATTACTGCACAGGTCCTGGACCTGTTGGGCCGCCGCGTGAGCGGACTGCTGGACGCGATGGACCTCGGGTCTGACCCAGCAGAGGCATTGCTTATGTTCTTATGTCTCTATCGTGTCCCCTCTAATTGTCCTCTTCTCCAGGGAAAAGAGCCCCAATTTCTCCGGTCTCTCAGTGTATGAAAGGTTTTCCATACCCTTAATAATGATTACCATTAAAACAATTTTAATCAATTGGAAGGATCTTTCTAAATTGGAATATAATACATGGTGGAATACATTGTTTATATAGCAAATATGAAAAATTTTATGTGATTAAGCGTGGTAGTTTGAGACAGTTTAATAAGATATGGAATTGTTTACTTAAAGTCACAGATTGAATGTTATTGTATTTCATTTGTTTCGTGTGTTAATGACACCCTTTGACTTTATTTTTTGTATTATATTATATTCTTTGTTTGTGTTGTGTTTTCTTCAAAAATTTTCAATAAAATCTTATTGGAACAAAAATAAATAAATGTACAGCGCTATGTACGCCTTTCAGCACTAAAGAAATGATAAACAGTAGTAGTAGTTAAAAGTACAAATATATACAAAAGAAACCCTAAGCTGCCAGACTCTACAGGCCGCACAACACTGGAGAAATAAAAAGAAATTTGTTTCTTCCTGAAAATTGCAAACTATAGACTGCAGATAAATTCTCAAAACTGACACATTTTAATCACTAACCCCCTCTTTTTACTAAGGCGCGCTAAACGCTAACGCGTCCATAGAATATAATGAACGCATTGGGCTTTTAGCGCATGCTAAAACGGCTAGCGTGCCTTAATAAAAGGATTCCTAAATTAAAAATAAAAAATAAAATCATTTTCCCTACCTTTGTTGTCTGGTGACTTTTTGTTTGTTTTTCTAATCATCTTTTCCCAGGCTCTGGTTGCACTTCCTTCAGTGTGTGCTCTTAACTGTGTTTCCAGGGCTGCCTTATCCATTTGCTGGTTTTCTCTCCTACAACACAAAAGACCCCCCTCTCATCAATACTGGTCAAGTTTCTCAAATCATCATATAACATTTAAAGGCTTTTAAATATTTAAATATGCTCATAAGCTCTTCAGCAAGACGCCACAGCTGTGGTACAACGTTGCTGGTAAGGTGCTTGAATTTTAATCATAACACATTGCATGGAGCAAGAATTCTTGCTTCTACTGGAATGGCAAATGTTATGGCTCTACAAAAGCTGTTTAACAGTAGACCACAGTTCACAGCTCCAACACAGTCTGTGTTTCGCTAAGCTACATCAGGAAGCCGGAAGGATAAGCTGCATCCATCTTTGGCATTAACATTCAACTTTCTTACATTTTTCTGCTTCCTTCTGAAAATGTATTTATTTATTTTATTAAATTTTTTAGCCCGTTCTCCCCAAGGAGCTCAGAACGGGTTACAAATAAGGTACTCAAGCATTTTCCCTCTCTGTCCCAGTGGGCTCTCAGTCTATCTAATGTACCTGGGGCAGTGGAGGATTAAGTGACTTGCCCAGGGTCACAAGGTGCAGTGCAGGGTTTGAACCCACAACTTCAGGGTTCTGAGGCTGTAGCTCTAACCTCTGTGCCACACCCTCCTCCTCTATCTTCTTTTCCATATCTCACATTCCCATCTATTCATGTATACCATCTCCTTCTTTCTTCTTCCCTATTCCCATCTATCTATAAGAAGCATTTCTTCCATCTCTATCCCCTTCCATACCCATCGCTTTGCACAATCTCCTCCCTTTCTCTCCCTCTCCTTTGGTCTGACGTCTGGGCATTTTTCTCCTCTCGTTTCCTGGTATCTCTCTCTCCTTCCTTCCTTCCTCCCTCCTCCCTAATTGTGGTTCAACATCGCTCACCATCCTTTCCCTCCCTTCCCGCAGTCTGGCATCTTTCTCTCCCTTCTTCCATCACCCTTCTCTGGAATCTAACATATCTCCCTTCCTTGAGTCATCTCTCCCTCCCAGTATAACATTTATCCCTCCCTTCCTCCTTTTTACCCCTTGCAGTGCAACATCTCCCCTCCCCACCCCACCTTGTCTAACTTAAAACAGCTCCAGGGGGCTCTACAGTCCAGGCATCTTTTCCCCTTCTGTTCATCTCCCTCCCCCCCTCACCTTCCCAGTCTCCTTTCAAAGTCAAAATTTTCTATTTCAGAGGGGCCCTGGCGCAGCACTCATTCCACAGGCTGCCGGGACTGCCCTGAAGCCTACGATCCGCCCAGGTGGAAATGAGATGTTGCATCAGAGGGAGACAGACAGAAAGCTTCAAGGCAGCGCCATTAGCCTGTGAGAATGGCTGCCATGCCAGGGCCCTATGGAAAAGAAGATTTCGATTTTGAAAGGAGACCAGGAAGATAATGATGTACCTAATATATTTGACACCCAACGACAATTGTTTTTTTAACACCCCTTTCCTTAGCAACGGCAGCAGATGAATCCAGAGACTGGTGGGATAGCACACATCGACCAGCAGGTGGAGATAGAGAACTGATTAACAGGTGGTCGTCTTGGATAGCACCTCTCCTGCAACTTCAGTATGCTCTATCTCCCAGCAGGTCATGGTTGCTATCCTTATAGTTCCTGAATTCTGGCTGTCTTTGGTCGTCTGCTCTTCTGTTGAGATTTTCTCTTCAGTGAGAAAGGGGTTTTCGGCTGCACGATGCCGTCTTTAGAGGTTACACCTGGGCTCCCCAAGGCCTCTGCCTCACCCTCCCCTCAGAGCCAGTGAGGGGTGTTAGCTCCCTGGGTTTCTTCTTTCCTTTAAAAAAACCCAAAAACAAACAGAGTTTCTGATTGGAGTAGCTGTCTTTTACTTAGTAAGCACACTGCAACTACCTCTCTATTCAGCACTTCTTGCGGGTAAGATTCACTTTCCTTGGTTTCTGGATAGGTGGTTTCCTGTGCTGCGGGTGTAGTGTTAGTTGTCTTTTATTCGGTACAGTGTGATGGCAGCACAGGTTGTTGAAAGGTGTTCTCGCTGTGGGCGAACACCGTCGGGCTCATGCTCTGCGGGATGCGCGGACGCATCGGGGGAGGAGGTGATAATGGCACCGGTTGAGTTGGCGATCTACCGCCCAAACGACGCGAGTTCAGTTTCGCTGGCGATGTCGGCGGGTGCGGCCTCAGCGGCGATTCAAGACCCGCAGCTGCTTATTCCAGCGCTTCCTTCCCTGTCGGCCGGGCAGAGGGCGGGTGTTTCTGCATGGCAGGACTCTGCTCTGCCGGTGGGGCAGCTCGGAACGGCCGCAGCATCCAGTATGCCTTCTGGGCTTGCTCAGTCATAGAGTTTGCAGTTTTCCCCTGAGTTTGTGCTGCTTTTGCATAAGGCCTTTCTCCTGCAGAGTGCTCAGCCTTCCCTTCGGGGGGGGGGGGAGAGGGGGTGCTTTACCTGCTTCTCCTCAGCCTCCTATTACTCTCTCTCAACAGGGTTTACAAGCAGCTAAACGGCACAGAGTGGCCCCTGTGGATGGCGGGGGACGAGCTGTTGGATTCCACTTTATCCCTTCCTCCTCCTGATTCTCTGGCAGATAGGGATTTGGCAGATTTAGAGTTAGAAGAGTCTCTGGGTAGAGAGGTGGATTATCCCACAGTGCTCCGGCTTTTCCATAAGGAGGAATTATCCTACTTTATTTCTAAGGCATTGCAAGGTTTGAATATTTCTCAGGCAGATCCGCAGGTCTCTGAGGCGACTAACCCGCTTCTGGTGGGCACGAGGAAACCTCCCAAGACTTTTCCAGTCCACGAAGCTATGACGGAACTCATTTCCGCTCAATGGGACACGCCTGAGGCTGGTCTACATGTGGCGAAAGCTATGCGGCAGTTGTACCCGGTGGCGCAGGAGGAGCTGGAGAAATTTAAGCTCCCAAGGGTTGCCGCTTTGGTTGCCGCGGTTACCAAGAAGACTACTTTGCCGGTCGAGGGAGGTGTGACTCTTAAGGACTCCCAGGATAGGAAACTTGAATCGACGCTGAAACTTTCCTTCGATGTATCGGCTCTCACATTGCAAGCGGCAGTGTGTAGTTCCTATGCGGCACGAGCTTGTTTGCAATGGACGCAACAAATGGCGGATACCATGTTGGAATCCGGGATGGCTGTTCCGTCTGACTTCTCAGATATGGAATCTGGGTTGGCTTATTTGGCAGATGCGTTATATAATATTATTCGTGCTTCTGCGAAACAGATCGTTATGGCTCCGTCATTGGGCGTCTAAACTTCGACTCGTGAGGCTTCCTTTTAAGGGGCGCCTTTTGTTTGGTGAAGATTTGGATAAGTTGGTCAAGGACTTTGGGAATTCCAAAACACAGAGATTGCTGGAGGATAGGCCTAAGGGATCTTTGAAGCCTGTGACTCCTAAGCCCCGCTTTCGGGATGTTAGGAGATATAGATCTGGGAAACCGTTCTTTCAGCCGTCTTACGGGTCTTCCTTTAATTCCAAGCCAAGGTTTCAGCAAAATAATTCCTTTCGTCCTGCAAAACCCCCAGCCGCTCCACCGGCCCGTACTCTGGCCTTACACAGTGCACAATGACGGGAATCGGCTCTCTCTGCCATTCCCATCGGAGGTCGGCTGTCTTCCTTCTTGGTGGAGTGGGCAAAGATAACGTCCGATCAATGGGTATTGGATATTGTTCGAGATGGTTACAAATTAGAATTATCCCAGGACAAGCAGGCATGATATTCTCACATGTGGGTGACGTCATCTACGGAGCCCCGGCGCGGACAGCTTTTCAAGCAAACTTGATTGAAGTTTCAAGTTTGCACACTGCACCACGCATGTGCGTGCCTTCTCGCCCACTAGAGGGCGCATCCCACCTCGTGGTCCTCAGTTCAAATTTTTCCGCGGAGCAAGAAAGCCCTGTGGATCTGAGCTCCAGTGTTTTTGCCTTCTAGCTGCCGCGTTTAGTTTGTTTTTCCCTTCGAATTAGTTCGCGGTACTGTTTTCCTTTCGTTTCTTTTCAAAAAAAAAAAAAAAAAAAAAAGTCTTTCGTTTTTCGTCGGGTTCCGGGGGCTCCCGGAAGCCGTGGCCGCGGGACGTCGGTACGTTCCCGGCCTTCTTCTTTTTCTTCGTGGATGTCCCGTCCTGTTACGGGATTCAAAAAGTGCAGCCGGTGTGAGAGGTTGCTTTCCATCACTGACCCTCACCGGTGGTGCATTGTCTGTCTTGGGCCCGAACATCCGACAGACTCGTGTGATCGCTGTGCTACCTTCCAAAACAGGGCCCTCCGTCGCCGTAAGGCAAGAATGGCCGAATTGTTCGCCGTCGACGCGCCGCCTAAGGCCTCGACGTCGGCCTCGGCTTCGGCCCCGGCCTTGACCTCGGCCTCGGCGTCCTCGGGGGCCTCGGCCTCGCCTCGGCCCTCTTCCTCGAAGGCGTCGTCAGTGAAGCAAGCTTCGGGTAAGTCCTCTGTTCTATCCCCTTCAGCAAAGAAGCCATCCTCGAGTCAGGCCAAGGCGGGTGGGTCGACCCCGGCCCCGCATCGGACCTCGACTCCGCACACCCCGAGGGAATACTCGAGACCGAGGTCGCCCTCCAGGGAGTGTGCCCCGGACTCGGAACTCCCCACCTTCGTGGGGATTCCGGCCTTCCAGGATCTCCTCCGAGCTCTGATCTCATCGGAGCTGTCGGGAGCCCTGGAAGTGTTGCAGCGTGCTGCGGTTCCGGCGGCCTCGACCTCGGCCGGGGCGCCTTCGGTCTCGGAGGCCCCGGCCTCGGCTCCCTCGGGAGCCCTGACCTCGGCGACCTCGGTCTCGGGTACGGTGGCCCCGTTCACCTCGGCCTCGGCCCCGCCCCAGACCTCGACCTCGGGGGAACCCCCTGAGCGGAGTGTAAGGCCCAAGGAAAAGTTGCGCAGAGTGCGCCGTCTTTCCTCCTCTTCCTCCGGGTCTTCCAGACACGCCTCGCCCTCGACGCGACCTCGGACGGGGCGTCGATCGAGGAAGTCTAAGCGACCCCGAGGCTCGCCTCGGCGCGACCGCTCCTCGTCGTTCGGGGGCGAGGCGCTGCAGGTGTCGGAGTTGCGCCTCGACAACCCGAGGCTCCTCCGCTCACCTCATGGGAAATCTTCCCGGGCCGCCTCGCCGAGGAAACGGGAGAGTGTCCCACGAACCCCTGGGTCCTCACCCAAGGGCTCTGCGAGGAGGATAACTTCCCCTTCCCCCTCGAGGGCCCTCGAGAGGGGATCCTGGGATTCGGGATCGGTTAGGGATCCTCATTATTCCCATGAGGCCTCCCCCCTCTCCTCGGTGGGGCGGTCGAGAACCCCGTCTCCCCAGGCTAGGCCGTCCTCATTTTCATCCTTCGTTCAGGACATGGCCCAAGCCCTGGGGATTGACCTGATGGTAGGCTCTCGGTATTCCAAAGAATTTTTGGAGGAACAGGACCTCCCCACTCTTCCTAGGGAGGTGCCTAGACTCCCTCTCAACAGTGTCCTTCTGCAAACCTGGCTGAAGAACTTGTCAAACCCTCTTACAGTCACGTCTGTGCCTTCAAAAATGGAATCGAAGTATAGGACGATTCCCCCTAAAGGGTTCGATAAGGCGCAGCTCTCACACCAGTCTCTTCTGGTGGAGTCTGCTCTTAAAAAAATCACAGCCCTCACGGGTTTCTGCGGCGGTTCCACCAGGCAGGGAGGGGCGGACCCTGGACAAGTTTGGCCGTCGCCTTTATTCAAATTCCCTGATGGCCACCAGGGTTCTAAATTACGCCTTCACCTTTTCCTCCTATTTGCGGGGTATGGTGAAGGACCTTCCTCAATATCGAAACTCGTTACCGGACTCCCAAAGAGCAGGATTCGATAAGTTTATGTCCAACCTGTCTCAATTGCGGTTGTACCTATTCCACGCAGTGTACGACGCCTTTGAGCTGGTTTCGAGGGTGTCAGCCCTCGCGGTGGCCATGCGCCGCTTGGCCTGGCTTCGCACCCTCGACATGGACCCAAACCTGCAGGAACGCCTGGCAGACTTGCCCTGTGTGGGGTCCGAGTTATTCGACGAGTCATTGGATGCGGCGACCAAACGCTTGTCGGAACAGGAGCGCTCTCTAGCATCCCTGGTCCGCCCCAAACCTAGACCCCCGCCGCAGAAACCCTTTCGGCCTCCGCCGCGCCGATACCCTCAGAAGTCGACTCCGGCTTTCTCGAGACCGCCCCCGAGACGTCCGTCTCAGCGAGGCAGAGGGGGACAAACCCAAGCCCAGGCGCAGGGCCCTTCTAAGCCCGCGCCTTCCTTTTGACGGGCTGAGCGGACGGGGCGGGTTCCCCTCCGCACTTTCTCAGGAACCCCTTCCTATCGGGGGCCGTCTTCGGTCCTTCCGGGAGGCATGGACCGGGATTACCTCAGACGCTTGGGTGCTCCAGATCGTCTCCGAGGGCTACTCGCTCAACTTTGTGTCCTCGCCGCCGGACAGTCCCCCAAGTTTAGTCCCCTGCAACCGTTCGCAGCTACCGACCCTTATAACCGAAGCCAAAGCCCTCTTGAAGCTTCGGGCGGTCGAGCCGGTCCCCAAGGACCAGTGGGGTACGGGGTTTTACTCCCGCTACTTTTTGGTCCCAAAAAAGACCGGGGACCTGCGCCCCATACTGGACCTCAGGAAGCTCAACAAATTCCTGGCCCGGGAGAAGTTTCGAATGCTATCTCTCCCGGTTTTGTACCCCCTCTTGGGGGAAGGGGACTGGATGTGCTCCCTCGACCTGAAGGAAGCATACACCCATGTTCCGGTGCACCCCGCCTGTCGAAGATTCTTACGATTCCAGGTGGGGGACCTCCACCTCCAGTACAGGGTACTGCCCTTCGGCCTGGCCGCGTCCCCACGAGTATTCACGAAGTGCATGGTGGTGGTTGCAGCAGCCCTCAGGTCACGTGGACTCCATGTGTTCCCTTACCTGGACGATTGGCTCATCAAAGCCCCGACCAGGGAGGGGGTTATCTCAGCGACCCGACAGTCTATTGCCTTCCTGCAAACTCTCGGGTTCGAGATAAACTTTCCAAAGTCTCAGTTGAGACCGTCGCAGTCTCTTCAATTCATAGGTGCGGTGCTGGACACGGTGCGCCTACGCTCCTACCTGCCGACCCAGCGGGTGGAAACCTTGGTACGGATGAGCCGCCAGGTCTCCCAACTATCGAGGGTGTCGGCCAAGCGCATGATGATGCTGCTGGGCCATATGGCCTCGACGGTACATGTCACGCCGTTTGCGAGGCTACACCTGAGGATCCCTCAGTGGACCCTCGCGTCCCAGTGGCGCCAGGAGTGCGACCCGGTGTCTCGCCTCATTTCGGTAACTCCGCCCTTGCGGAAATCGCTGCGTTGGTGGACAGACTCTTCAAATCTGTCCATGGGGCTATTGTTTCGCACTCCGCCTTTTCGCAAGGTCCTGACCACGGACTCCTCGGAGTACGCGTGGGGAGCCCATCTCGACGGTCTTCGCACGCAGGGCCTGTGGTCGTCAGAAGACCGTCAGTGTCATATCAACGTGCTAGAGCTGCGAGCCATCTTCCTAGCACTTCGAGCCTTCGTTCACATATTGCAGGACCAGGTGGTCCTCGTCCGCACGGACAATCAGGTGGCAATGTATTATGTGAACAAGCAGGGAGGAACAGGGTCATGGCCCCTCTGCTCCGAAGCTCTTCGCCTCTGGGAGTGGGCGGCCTCCCGGAACATCTTCCTCCGGGCGGTCTACATCCAAGGAGAACGGAATTGCCTGGCGGACAAACTGAGTCGACTTCTGCAACCGCACGAGTGGACTCTACACTCAGCAGTTCTACGCGAGGTCTTCGCTCGCTGGGGAACGCCACAGGTGGATCTGTTTGCCTCTCCGGAGACACACAAACTACCACTATATTGTTCTCGGATGTACTCGCAGGACCGTCTGGAAGCGGATGCCTTCCTACTCGACTGGGAAGGGAGGTTCCTGTATGCATTCCCTCCGTTCCCTCTGATCATGCGAACGTTGGTACACCTAAAATCGTCCACGGCCACGATGATTCTCATAGCACCTCGGTGGCCGCGTCAGCACTGGTTCTCCCTGCTGCTCCAGCTCAGTGCCAGAGAGCCTCTTCCCCTGCCTGTCTCTCCTTCTCTGCTGTTTCAGAGTCAAGGATCCATGTTACATCCCAATCTGCAGTCATTGCACCTGACAGCCTGGTTTCTTGTTCCCTGACTCCTCCGGACCTGTCTCAATCGGTGAAGGAGGTGTTGGAAGCCTCCCGCAAGATCTCGACGAGGCTTTGCTATGCGCAGAAATGGACCAGGTTTTCCACCTGGTGCTCTTCTTTTCACCTGGATCCGGTATCAGTTCCGGTATCCTCGGTTTTAGAATATTTGTTTCATTTGTCGCGCTCCGGCTTGAAAACCACTTCGGTGCGGGTTCATCTCAGTGCGATTTCTGCTTTCCACCAACCTCTGGAGGGACGCCCTCTGTCACTCCATCCCTTGGTGACACGCTTCATGAAAGGGTTACTCAGGGTTTGTCCCCCTCTTAAGCCTCCGTCTGTCGTGTGGAATTTGAATGTGGTTCTGGCTCAACTGATGAAACCCCCGTTTGAGCCACTCAACAAGTCCCTCTTGAAATTTCTGACTTGGAAGGCGGTGTTTCTAATTGCCCTCACCTCCGCCAGGCGGATCGGGGAGTTGCAAGCCTTGGTTGCGGACCCCCCTTTCACTGTCTTTCATCACGACAAGGTGGTTCTCCGCACCCATCCTAAGTTTTTACCTAAAGTTGTTTCTGACTTCCACCTCAATCAGTCCATTGTCCTTCCTGTGTTCTTCCCGAAGCCCCACTCCCATCCTGGCGAGACGGCGCTTCACACGCTTGACTGTAAGAGGGCGTTGGCATTTTATCTTCAACGCACCAGGCCTCATCGGAAGGTTCCTCAATTGTTTTTGTCCTTCGATCCCAATCGATTAGGGCATCCAGTTTCCAAGCGCACTCTGTCTAACTGGTTGGCCGCTTGCATTTCCTTTTGCTACGCTCAGGCTGGCCTTCCTCCCCCGGGTCGAGTCACGGGGCACAAGGTCCGAGCGATGGCAGCTTCGATAGCTTTCCTCCGATCCACTCCGATGGAGGACATATGTAAGGCTGCCACTTGGTCTTCGGTTCATACATTCACCTCTCATTACTGTCTGGACACTTTATCCAGGAGTGACGGCCGGTTTGGCCAGTCAGTTTTGCAAAATCTGTTTTCCTAAATTGCCATCCTCCCACCTGCCCTTTTTTGGTTAGCTTGGAGGTCACCCACATGTGAGAATATCATGCCTGCTTGTCCTGGGATAAAGCACAGTTACTTACCGTAACAGGTGTTATCCAGGGACAGCAGGCATATATTCTCACAACCCGCCCGCCTCCCCGGGGATGGCTTCCTTGCTAGTTATGGAACTGAGGACCACGAGGTGGGATGCGCCCTCTAGTGGGCGAGAAGGCACGCACATGCGTGGTGCAGTGTGCAAACTTGAAACTTCAATCAAGTTTGCTTGAAAAGCTGTCCGCGCCGGGGCTCCGTAGATGACGTCACCCACATGTGAGAATATATGCCTGCTGTCCCTGGATAACACCTGTTACGGTAAGTAACTGTGCTTTTTCTTCTCCCGTCGCAGATTCTTTCTTGGTGTCCCCGTGTTCGGGGGCGGCCAAGAGGGAGTCCGTGCAAGTTACTCTTCAGATTCTTCTGGATATCGGAGCTGTAATTCCGGTTCCTCCGGAGCAGAGGGGCCAGGGAAGATATTCCATTTACTTTGTGGTGCCCAAAAAGGGAGGATCGGATCGGTCAGACTGGTGCTTGATCTCAGATGGGTCAATCAGTTTATCAACGTCTGACATTTCTGCATGGAAACTGTAAGATCGGTTATTGCGGCGGTTAAACCAGGAGAGTTCCTTACGGCGCTGGATCTCAAAGAAGCCTACTTGCATATATATTCCCATTTGGCCGCCGCATCAGCGGTATCTACGCTTTGCCATTCTCGGCCAGCACTTTCAGTTTTGGGCGATGCCGTTTGGCCTGGCCACGGCTCCCAGGACGTTTTCGAAGGTGATGGTGGTTGTGGTGGCATTTCTTCGCAAGGAGGGCATTCGGGTTCATCCGTACCTGGACGACTGGTTGATTCGGGCCTCTTCCAGACAGGAGAGTTTAACTGTGACCTAAAGGGTAATTTCACTTCTTCAATCTTTGGGATGGGTGGTCAACTTTCCGAAGAGCTCTCTTGTTCCCTCCCAGTCTTTGGAACATCTGGGGGTATTGTTCGATACGAAGGTGGGGAGAGTCTTCCTTCCCAGAGCTCGGGGAGAGAAGTTGCAGTCTCAAGTTTGTCATCTTCTGAGGTCTCCCACTCTGAGAGTGTGAGATTATGTCCAAGTTCTCGGTTCCATGGTGGCAGCTCTGGAGGTAGTGCCTTGGGCTCGCTTCCATATGAGACCACTACAACAATCGCTTCTCGCCTGGTGGTCCCCGGTGTTTCAGAATTACAATCGTCGACTTCGCTGGACTCCTCAGGCTTCGCTCAGCATGGATTGGTGGATCAGCGAGACCAATCTGTTCAAGGGGATGCCACTGGTGTCATCGGACTGGATCATAGTTTCTACGGATGCCAGCCTGTTGAGTTGAGGGGTACAATGCCCTCAGTCCTCAGCGCAGGGGGTCTGGTCTCTGGACGAGGCTCAGTGCACCATGAATCTTCTGGAATTGCGGGCAATCTGGCTGGCACTTCTCGCATTTCAGGCCTTGATTCGGAATCGGCCGACCAGGGTCTTTTCTGACGGTGTCACGGCGGTGGCCTATATCAACAGGCAAGGGGGTACCCACAGTCCTCAGTTGGCGAACGAGGCAATGGTTCTACTTCGGTGGGCAGAAGCTCATCTTCCTCTTCTCTCGGCAGCTCACATTGCAGGATAGGTGAATGTTCAGGCGGACTTCCTCAGCAGAAATCTAGATCCCGGAGAGTGGGAACTCTCTGATCAGGCATTTCAGCTGCTGTGCAGCGCTGGGGCATTCCGGAATTAGACCTCATGGCCTCGTCTCGAAATGCAAAGCTTCCTCGGTTCTTCAGCAGACACAGGGAGCGGGAGTCGGAGGGGGTAGACGGGTTGGCTCTGTCTTGGCCTCGCTGTCGTCTTCTTTATGTGTTTCCCCCTTGGCCAATGATAGGTCGTTTCCTCCATCGTGTAGCTTGATATCGGGGATTGGTGATATTGATAGCTCCGGACTGGCCGCTCCGGCCGTGGTATGCGGATCTGATGTGCCTCTCGACGGCCGAACATTTGCGGTTTCCGGTGACTCCGGATTTACTTCATCAGGGACCAATCGACATAGTAGATCCGTCCCGCTTTGGTCTCACGGCCTGGCTCTTGAAAGGTCGCGACTGAGGCGTAGGGATTATTCGGAGCAGGTTATGTCCACTCTTCTCCAAGCAAAAAAGAGATCTACTTCTGCGTCTTATGCTAGAGTATGGAGAGTGTTTGAATCTTGGTGTGATGCTCAGGGTATTTCTCCGTTCCATGCTTCTTTGGCTAACATTCTATCCTTTCTACAAGATGGAGTTACCAAGGGCTTGGCTTACAATTCTCTTAAAGTTCAAGTAGCGGCAATTGCTTGTTACAGAGGCCATGAGTCTTGTTCTTCCCTTACGACTCAGCCTGATGTGGTTCGCTTTCTGAAAGGGGTACAACATATCCGTCCACCTGTTAGGAAGCACTGTCAAGAGTGGAGCCTTAGGGTAGTTCTTGGAGGCTTACAGAGGGCCCCATTTGAGCCTTTGTCCACTGTAATGCTGAAGGATGTCACGTTGAAATCAGTGTTTCTTATAGGTATGGCTTCCGCCCGGCGGGTTTCTGAGTTGCAAGCATTGTCCTGCAGGGACCCTTTTTTGCGGATTTTGGATTCGGGGGTTTCGATTAGGACTGTGCCTTCGTTTCTTCCGAAGGTTGTATCTTCCTTCCATGTCAACCAGTCTCTCTTCCTTCCTACTTTTCAGAAGCAGGACTGGGGGGTGCGCTTTTCTTCGCTCTGTTTCCTAGATGTGCGTAGAATTCTTCTTCACTATCTGCAGATTACTAACGACTTTTGCCGTTCGGATCACCTATTTGTCTTATTTCCATTTTCTGCTTTTAAACATTTTATCAATACAACTACAATACTATTTTATTCTAAAACAACAAAAAATCTTTTTTCTACATTTGTCGTTTCTGCTTTAATCGTCTTCTCACTCTCTTTTTTCTATCCAGCCTCTTTCCTCTCTCTCTTCTATGCAGCATCTTCACCTTTTATCTAGCCTCTGCCCTTTCTATCCACTTTCATATACTGTCCACCTTCTACCCCTTCCATATGGCATCTTCTCTCTTTCTGTGTCCCTTCCATAAACTGTCTGTCCCGTATCCTTTCTCTTTTGTACATGATTCATTTTAGCTTCACTCCATATCAGCTTCCCTCTCCATTTTGCTGTCTCCACTCCCTCTCTTAAGCTATGCCATCTCTCTCTTCTCCTTTCCTTCCTTCCCTTCTCTCTCCCCATGACTCGACAGTGGCATCTCTCTCCTCTCCTTCCCTTCCCTCTCTCCCTCCCCCCATGCCCTGGCATCCCTCTCCTTTTCTTCCCTTCCATCTCTCCTTCCCACTCTTTGCTCTGGTGTCTTTTCTCCTTGCTTTTCCCTTCCTTCTTCCCTCTTTCCTTTTCCCTTGATCTGGCATCTCTTGTCTCCTTCCCTTCCCCCCATGCCCTGACATCTAACCTTCCATGGTCTAGCATCTCCTTTCCTTCCTTCCTTCTCCTCCCTCTCCTCTCCCCTCCCTGGTCTTCTCTCTTCCTTCCTCTTCCCAGTTGGGTGCAGCAATTATTCCCTCCGCTCCCCTCCCTCCCTCTCTCTCTCTCACACCTTCCCTTGTCGGCAGCGCAACATTCACAGTTTGCTGCTCTCGTCGGCTTTGGGCCTTCCTCTCTGCCGGGACCTGCCTTTGCAGAAACAGGAAGTAGGCGAGACTCGGCAGAGAGGAAGGCCCGAAGTTGATGAGAGCAGCGAATCGTGAACATTGCTGCTGCCGGAAAAGTTTGTAACTCTAGCCCTCAGAGCACCCCTTTGGTAGCTGCTGCGAGAAGATGAGGGGAAGGGAGGAAGGTGCACGGGTCAAAAGGGGAAGAGATTCCCAGACCTCACGCTGGTGCTGGTCACGTGAGGTCCCAAAAATATTGAGGGTGCTCGAGTACTCACAGCACCCATGGAGCTGGCGCCTATGCCTTCAATATCTCTCCACACTTCTTTCCCCCCTATGTTCCCACCCATGAACTCTGTTCATCAGGCAAGTCCCTCCTATCCGTTCCCTTCTCCTCCACTGCCTATTCCAGACTTCGTCCCTTCTATCTTGCTTCACCATATGCATGGAACAAACTGCCTGAGTCTTTGTCAGGCGCCATCTCTAGCAGTATTCAAATCCAAGCTACATAAAAAAACACTTTTTTGATGCTGCTTTCAACTCCTAACTCTCACTCACCATAAAATGACCTATGTTTATCTTATCATTCTCTGTAAGAAACATCCCAACCTCCACTATATGTCCTGACTGTCTAAATTAGATTGTAAGCTCTTTTGAGCAGGGGCCGCCTGTTGTATGTTGAATGTACAGCACAGCGTATGCTTTCCAGTGCTATAGAATTGATAAATAGTAGTAGTAGTAGTAATACTTAAGATAAAGTTTAGTTAATGGATTTCAGGATTTGCAGTGTGAATGATTGAAGCAGGCAGAATGTCTGGTCAGCTGTTTTGTAGTAATGATCCTTGACCCTTTGTATCTGCTGATTTAGCCTTGCGCTGTTACTCTGTCTTGCTTAACTCTCAAGGCAATAACTTCTTCCTTCAGCTCTCTCTGTATCATGTGATGTTTGTACAGCTCTGTTCTGTAGTAAAGCCCTGCAGTCAACAGCTATTGCATAATTCCTGTTGGCCTTCTCCATGTCACTGCACCCAGCTGATAAGAAATGATTTGGCTCTTTAACCCCGTTTTCCAAAGGATGGAAACATGAAACATGCTAATGCATCCGGATTTGGTGCAGATGGTGTGTTCAGTTCTAGATGATTTAAGAGTTCAATAATAATTTAATTTGTTTTCAGTAAATGTAGACTGAAGATTGGCCAGGATGATGCCTGCCAAGGAGAAATTCAAACCTGAGGAACAGGTTTTCTGGTATTTTTATGAGGAGTCGTCTTTGTTATTGAGCTTTCTGGGCTGTTTTGTTTAAAGTTCTTTTCTTCATCTTTAGTAACATTTTCACCACAAAACTAACTTAGCTGCTAAACCACAAGTAGAAGCCTACTTCTACCACATTTTTTTTTTCTCTCTATTTTTTTGACCTGACCGTTTTCTTTCTCATTTTCAGCTTAGTTGGAGCCAGGGCTAATATCTAGCACTTTGAGACCTCATTTGCCACATCCTATCATTTATTTCCTGATTTTGCTCATTGCATTATTAGGGCTCCTTCCCGAATCCATATGCCCTGAACCCTTCACTTTGGAGCGTTAAATGCTGCTCTCAGAATTTATCCAGCCCCTGTCAATCTGGGAAACAGAAGGCCCAATGTGAGGCTTGAACAAAAGATTTTCAACCTAGCAGCACATAGCACTTGTACTAGTTGAAAATACTACTTTCTAACAAGCATCAATCTTTTGATTATTCAAATATAGTATAAATGGAATACCTAAACGGGGGAATGCAAGCACACCGACTTCACTGACCTGGACATGCTCTTTTCTAACTCAGGCAGGTT
The DNA here is from genome assembly GCF_902459505.1 of Geotrypetes seraphini. Taxonomy (NCBI): domain Eukaryota; kingdom Metazoa; phylum Chordata; class Amphibia; order Gymnophiona; family Dermophiidae; genus Geotrypetes; species Geotrypetes seraphini. Next base: position 5,533,445 of record NC_047087.1, on the reverse strand, counting down.
CTACAAACTTTCCTGTTCCCACACCAGCAGATGCTCTTCCCCTCACGCAGTCCATCTCTTACCATGTTGCTGCCAGATGCAACTCTTTTCAGAGGGTAAAACATTATTGGGCTACAAGCTTTCTGTATGCTTATACTACAGCTCCTCTGGTCAGAAAGACTCATAAGAACATAAGAATTGCCGCTGCTGGGTAAGACCAGTGGTCCATCGTGCCCAACAGTCCGCTCACGCGGCGGCCCCCAGGTCAAAGACTAGTCCTTTAAATGAGCCAAGCCTCACCTGCGTACGTTCCAGTTTAGCAGTAACTTGTCCAACTTTGTCTTGAATCCCTGGAGGGTGTTTTCCCCTATAACTGACTCCAGAAGAGCGTTCCAGTTGTCTACCACTCTCTGGGTGAAGAAGAACTTCCTTACGTTTGTACGGAATCTATTCCCTTTCAACTTTAGAGAGTGCCCTCTCGTTCTCCCTACCTTACAGAGGGTGAACAATCTGTCTTTATCTGCTAAGTCTATTCCCTTCAGTTTTTTGAATGTTTCGATCATGTCCCCTCTCAGTCTCCTCTTTTCAAGGGAGAAGAGGCCCAGTTTCTCCAATCTCTCACTGTACGGCAACTCCTCCAGCCCCTTTACCATTTTAGTCACTCTTCTCTGGACCCTTTCGAGTAGTACCGTGTCCTTCATGTATGGCAACCAATGCTGGACTCGGTACTCCAGGTGAGGGCACACCAAGGCCTGGTACAGCTGCATGATAACCTTCTCCGATCTGTTCATGATCCCCTTCTTTATCATTCCTAGCATTCTGTTTGCTCTTTCGCCGCCGCCACACATTGCGCGGACGGCTTCATCGACTTGTCGATCAGAACTCCCAAGTCTCTTTCCTGGGAGGTCTCTCCAAGTACCGCCCCGGACATCCTGTATTCGTGCATGAGATTTTTTGTTACCGATATGCATCACTTTACACTTATCCACGTTGAGCCTCATTTGCCATGTCGATGCCCATTTCTCAAGCTTGATTATGTCACATTGCAGATCTTCACAATCCCCCTGTGTCTTCACTACTCTGAATAACTTCGTATTGTCCGCAAATTTAATCACCTCACTGGTCGTACCAATGTCCAGATCATTTATAAAGATGTTGAAGGGCACGGGTCCAAGCACCGAGCCCTGCGGCAACCCACTGGCGATGCTCTTCCAGTCCGAGTATTGTCCATTTATCCTCACTCTCTGTTTCCTATGCTCCAGCCAGTTTATAATCCACTTGAGTATTTCACCCTCGATTTCATGGCTTGCAATTTTCCGAAGTAGTCGTTCATGTGGAACCTTATCGAATGCCTTGTGGAAATCCAGATATACAATGTCGACCAGTTGCCCTTGTCTATCTGCCTGTTTACTCCCTTGAAGAAGTGCAGCAAGTTCGTCACACAAGATCTGCCTTTGCTGAAAACCATGCTGGCTGATCCTCATCAGACCGTGTCCGTCAAGGTGATCAATAATGCGGTTCTTTATTAGCGCCTCTACTATCTTTCCCAGTACCAAGGTCATACTCACCGGTCTGTAGTTTACCGGATCTCCCCTCAAACCTTTTTTGAGGATCGGCATAACATTTGCCACCTTCCAGTCTTCTAGAACAGTGGTTCCCAACCCTGTCCTGGAGGAACACCAGGCCAATTGGGTTTTCAGGCTAGCCCTAATGAATATGCATGAAGCAAATTTGCATGCCTATCACTTCCATCATATGCAAATCTCTCTCATGCATATTCATTAGGGCTAGCCTGAAAACCCGATTGGCCTGGTGTTCCTCCAGGACAGGGTTGGGAATCACTGTTCTAGAATATAAGAACATAAGCAATGCCTCTGCTGGGTCAGACCCGTGGTCCATCGCGCCCAGCAGCCCGTTCACGCGGCGGCCCAACAGGTCCAGAACCATAAGAACTGCCATCTCCGGATCAGACCCATGGTCCATTGAGTCCGGCGATCCGCACACGCGGAGGCCCAGTCAGGTATACACCTGATGTAGTTTTAGTCACCCATATCCCTCTATGCCTCTTGTAAGGAGATGTGCATCTAATTTGCCTTTGAATCCTAGCACAGTGGATTCCTTAATAACCTCCTTTGGGAGAGTATTCAGTAATCTCCTCTGAAATGTTTACATCTCTGGAAATGTCCAGACAATTCTTTTGTAATCCGCCTTGAACTGCAAGGTATAGGCGGAATAGAAATCCGTAATGTAATGTAATGTAATGTATTCCAGGCGTCTACCACTCGCTGCGTGAAGCAGAACTTCCTGACATTTGTCCTGGACTTGTCCCCCCTTAGCTTCAAACCATGTCCTCTTGTCCGTGTCACGTTAGACAATGTAAATAATTTATTTTCCTGCTCTATTTCATCGATGCCTTTCAGTATTTTGAATGTCTCGATCATGTCCCCTCGCAGCCTCCTGTGCAGTACCTGTGCAGTAATCCTCTATCTATACCCTTCTCCAGCAGGAAATTGTCCAATCCTTTCTTAAACCCCAGTACTGTACTCTGCCCTATTACGTCCTCTGGAAGCGCATTCCAGGTGTCCACCACACGTTGGGTAAAGAAGAACTTCCTGGCATTTTTTTTTAATCTGTCCCCTTTCAACTTTCCGAATGCCCTCTTGTTCTTATATTTTTTGAAAGTTTGAAGAATCTGTCCCTCTCTACTCTCTCTATGCCCTTCATGATTTTGTTATCATATCCCCTCTGAGTCTCCTCTTCTCCTGGGAAAAGAGACCCAGTTTCTCCAATCTCTCAGTGTATGAAAGGTTTCCCATCCCTTTTATCAGACTTGTCGCTCTCCTCTGAACCCTCTCGAGTAACGCCATATCCTTCTTAAGGTACGGCGACGAATATTGGATGCAGTACTCCAAATGCGGGCACATCATTGCCCGATACAATGGCAGGATAACTTCTTTCGTTCTGGTAGTAATACCCTTCTTGATTATACCTAGCATTCTATTCGCTCTTTTAGCGGCCGCTGCGCACTGTGCCGTCAGCTTCATTGTCATGTCCACCATTACCCCCAAGTCCCTTTCTTGGGTACTCATTCAATAACATCCCTCCTATCGTATAGTTGTACCTGGCTCACAGACTCCCACGGGTGGGACATGGTCTTACCAGGTTACAACTTGCTTCGCCGGGACAGGGAGGGCAGAATAGGGGGAGGTGTAGCATTATATACTAAAGATGACATTATGGTCACAAGAATCTCAGATGTCCAGTACACTGGGGAATCCCTTTGGGTTAATTTGGCCAGAGGGAAGGACAAATGCTTGTATCTTGGAGTAATTTACAGACCCCCAAGACAACATGATGATCTGGATATGGAAATAATCAGTGATATAGAAAATATCACCTTGCGTGGGGACACAGTAGTGTTAGGTGACTTCAACATGCCTGATGTGGATTGGGATAAACTTACCTCTGCTTCCGGCAGCAGCAGGAGGCTATTAAATGCTATAAAGGGAGCTGGTCTCAAGCAACTGGTGTTGGACCCAACAAGGGATCAGGCAATACTGGACCTATTACTTTCCAATGGAGAAAGTGTCACAGAGGTCTCAGTGGGCGACACATTGGCCTCCAGTGACCACAACATGGTATGGTTCAATCTTAGGAAAGGTTTCACTAAATCTACCACACTGACCAAGATCCTCAAATTCAAGGACACAAACTTCAAAGAAATGGGAGACTTCGTTCACCAGGCGCTACAAGAACAAGCAGAAACCGATAGCGTGGAAGAAATGTGGTCGACTTTGAAAACCACCATACAGGAAGCGACAAACCGCTATGTTAAATTAGTAAGTAAACAACGAAGGAACAATAAGCCGAAGTGGTTCACTACAGAGATCTCGGCCCTTATCAAGGAGAAGAAAAAAGCATTCATCTCTTACAAACAATCAGGGAAACAGGTCTCTAGAGCAGACTACTTGACCAAATCAAAAGCTGTCAAAACGGCAGTCAGAGAAGCTAAGTTTCACATGGAGGAGTCTCTGGCAAAAAACATCAAGAAGGGAGATAAATCCTTCTTTAGGTATATCAGTGACAGAAGTAAAAACTCAGGCGGGATTGTACGTCTTAGGAAACCAGACGGAGACTATGTGGAAAAGGATTCGGAAAAAGCCCAACTATTAAATGAATACTTCAGCTCAGTCTTCACCCGAGAAGCGCCGGGGCTTGGCCCTCATCTACAGACAAGGGTTGACTCAGTTGATCCGTTCAGTAACTTCGAGTTTACGCCCAGCAGTGTCTACAGTGAGCTATCAAGGCTCAAGGTTAACAAGGCAATGGGGCCTGACAACCTACACCCCAGGGTGCTAAGGGAGCTGTGTGATGTCCTGGCGGAGCCACTGTCCAAGCTCTTCAACCTCTCCCTTAGCAAAGGCAGCATTCCGTCGGACTGGAGGACGGCTAACGTCATTCCACTCCACAAGAAAGGCTCCAAGATAGAGACAGCAAACTACAGACCAGTGAGCCTAACATCGATAGTAAGCAAACTAATGGAAACTCTAATAAAACACCAATTGGATAAGATCCTGGATGAGGAGAATCTACGGGATCCCCGTCAACATGGATTTACAAAAGGGAGATCGTGCCAATCCAACTTGATCAGCTTCTTTGACTGGGTGACGGGGAAGCTAGATATTGGGGAGTCCCTGGACATCGTGTATCTGGACTTTAGCAAAGCATTTGATAGCGTACCACACCGCAGGTTGCTGAGCAAGATGAGTTCTATAGGATTAGGTGACACGTTGACGAAATGGGTTGGGAACTGGCTTGGAGGTAGGCTTCAAAGGGTGGTGGTGAACGGCACACCCTCTGAAATGACGGAAGTGATCAGTGGAGTGCCACAGGGCTCGGTCTTGGGCCCAATCCTATTCAACATCTTTATAAGGGACTTGGCAGAAGGGCTTAGGGGTAAAATAACATTATTCGCCGATGACGCCAAACTAAGTAATGTAGTGGGCAAACACACAATAGATGATGTTTCAATGCCCGACAACATGATGCACGGCCTACTCCTACTGGAGCGCTGGTCTAGATCCTGGCAACTCAGCTTCAATGCCAAAAAATGCAAAGTTATGCACCTGGGCAGCCAAAATCCATGCAAGACTTACACCCTAAATGGCGAGATCCTAACAAGAACTGAAGCAGAACGTGACCTAGGGGTGATCGTCAGTGAGGACATGAAGGCTGCCAATCAAGTGGAGCAAGCTTCATCCAAAGCAAGACAAGTCATAGGTTGCATACGCAGAGGCTTCGTCAGCCGAAAGCCGGAAGTCATTATGCCATTGTATAGATCCATGGTGAGGCCCCACCTGGAATACTGTGTGCAATTCTGGAGACCGCATTATCGCAAGGATGTGCTGAGACTGGAGTCGGTTCAGAGAATGGCCACTCGGATGGTCTCAGGACTCAAGGATCTCCCATACGAGGAACGGTTAAACAAATTGCAGCTATACTCACTCGAGGAGCGCAGAGAGAGGGGGGACATGATCGAGACGTTCAAGTATCTCTCGGGCCGCATAGAGACGGAGGAAGATATCTTCCTCTTCAAGGGTCCCACGACAACAAGAGGGCATCCGTGGAAAATTAGGGGAGGGAAACTACGAGCTGACACCAGGAAATTCTTTTTCACAGAAAGGGTGGTTGATCGCTGGAATAGTCTTCCACTACATGTGATCGAGGCCAGCAGCGTGCCTGATTTTAAGGCCAGATGGGATCGTCACGTGGGATCTATTCACAGGGCAAAGGAAGAGGAGGGATCTATTCACAGGGCAATGGTAGGGGAGGGACATTAGGGTGGGCAGACTGGATGGGCCTTGGCCCTTATCTGCCGTCTATTTCTATGTTTCTATGTTACCTCGGGTTTCTGCTTCCCACATGCAATACTTTACATTTCTCAAAGATGAACTTCATCTGCCATCTCGTCGCCCATTCCCCTAGTTTGTTCAAGTCTCTTTGCAATTCTTCGCAGTCATCCTTAGTCTGAGCTCCACTAAATAGTTTGGTGTCATCCGCAAATTTTATTATCTCGCACTTCGTCCCTGTTTCTAGATCATTTATGAATATATTAAATAGCAGCGGCCCGAGCACCGAGCCCTTGGGACACCACTCGTGACCCTCCTCCAGTCCGAGTAGTGGCCCTTCACCCCTACCCTCTGTTTCCTACCCACCAACCAGTTTCTGATCCATCTGTGTACGTCTTCGTCCACCCCATGGTTCTTCAGTTTCCAGAGTAGACATTCATGAGGCACCTTGTCAAAGGCTTTTTGGAAATCTAGGTATATGATGTCTATGGGGTCTCCTTGGTCTATCCATTTGTTAATTCCTTCGAAGAAGTGCAATAAGTTAGTTAGGCACGATCTCCCCCTGCAGAAACCATGTTGGCTGGTTATTAGAAGTTCGTTTCTTTCAAAATGTTCATCGATGTTTTCTTTTATCAATGCTTCCACCATTTTCCCTGGAAATCCTCCGGGATCACGCCTGTTTTCAGGGATAGGTTGCAAATTTGCTGCAGTAATTCCGCTATCTCCTCCTTTATCAGTCTTACAGTGCATTCCGCAAATCGATCAAAACAGCCTTATTCGCAAAATTCACGGACTAAAACGGTCCCCCCCTTCAATAGGACTCCCTCACTGTAAACGCCTTTCTTTCTCTAAAGATGCCCCTCACGTATTCAGATATTCGCTTTCCATAGAACTCCAACTCAATGGAAGTTCTAAAGAAATACTCAGATATTCATTACCTATTGAACTCCAAACTATACGTAACTTTCCCTTCTACAATATTGTATTATATTTAGACTCATTGTAGGATACTGTATTTAGACTTATGTATAGTATTATATTCAGACTTATGTATTGTATTGTATTCAGACTTATGTATTGTATTGTGTTCAGATTTTTGTATTATATTGTAGTTAGACTCGTACTATATGGTACTGTATTGTATACAGAATCTTTGTATTGTATTGTATTGTATTGTATGTTGACTTATTGTATTGTATTGAGACCTCTTGTTATTCGCTGATTGTCCAGCCTTCTTACACTGTAAACCGCCTAGAAGTCGATTGACTATGGCGGTATAGAAAAATAAAGTTATTATTATTATTATTATTATTTAATTCCTTCAGAACCCTTGGATGGATTCTGTCCGGACCCGGGGATTTGTCAGTTTTTAGTTTTTTCTATCTGCCTGCGTACATCTTCAAGGCTCACTTCCATGGATGTTAAATTTTCTGCTTGATTTCCATTGAAGAATTGCTCAGGTTCCGGTATGTTGGTTGTGTCTTCGTTTGTAAATACAGTTGAAAAGAACATGTTAAGTCTTTCCGCGACCTCTTTCTCCTCCTTCACCACTCCATTCCTGTCGCAGTCATTCAGCGGTCCCACCTCCTCCCTAACCGGCTGCTTACCTTTAACATATCTAAAGAACGGTTTGACATTTCGTGCTTCCCTGGCTAGCCTCTCTTCATACTCTCTTTTGGCTTTTCGGACCACACGGTGACATTCTTTTAGATACTTCCTGTGCTCTTTCCAGTTCCCCTCAGTTTTGTCCTTTTTCCATTTTCTGAATTAATTTTTCTTATTGCCTATCGCTTCCTTCACTATATTAGTTATCCATGCTGGGTCTTTTGTTAGACTCTTTTTGCACCCCTTTCTGAATCTGGGGATATACAGATTTTGCGCTTCGCTCACCATGTCCTTGAAAAAAGACCAGGTGTGTTCTACCGTTTGCCATTTTTTGGAAATGTTCCTAAGTTTCTTCCTTACCATTCCCCTCATTGCTTCGTAGTTTCCTTTCCTGAAGTTAAAAGTTGTCACTATGGTTCTCTTTCCTTTCGATATTCCTACCTCAACCTTGAACTTGATCATATTATGATCGCTGTTTCCCAACGGTCCCACTACTTCCACTTCCTTTGCAGGTCCCCTTAACCCATTTAGGATTAGATCCAGAGTGGCATTTCCTCTCGTCGTTTCTCTAACAAGCTGCTCCATGAAGCAATCTTGTGTAGCCTCCAGAAATTCTGTCTCCTTAGCGCATCTTGAGCTTCCAAGACTCCAGTCTATCTCGGGGTAGTTGAAGTCTCCCATAATAACCGTGTTACCGCTTTTGCATTCTCGCTTCATCTCAGCTTCCATTTCTTCATAGATATCTCCGGTTTGCCCGGGTGGACGATAGTATAGGCCCATCTTTATTTCAGGCCCTTTCCTTCCCGGTACTTTAACCCATAGTGATTCCAGTTTGCTGGTCGTCTCTGCTGTGTCCATTCTTGTCGATTGTATGCTTTCTTTTATGTACAGTGCTATTCCACCTCCTTTCTGTCCTGATCTATCCTGGCGATAGGTTTGTACCCCAGCAGTGCTGTATCCCATTTGCTTTCCTCATTCCACCATATTTCAGAGATTCCAATGATGTCTTTGTCCTCTGCATTGGCCATGACCTCTAATACCCCCATTTTGTTTCTTAGGCTCCTTGCATTAGTATATATGCAATTTAGATTCTGGTATTTTGTTGTCTTCATTTCCTTTCCCTGTGCTTCGGTCTTTAATGTCTTCTCATTTGCCACAATCTTTCTAACCTCCTCTTCTGGGTTAGTTGATTCCTGTAGTTTGTCTCTTGTTTCTTCCCAGCCCTGTTTCCCCTTAGTATCTTCAAGGGATACCTTCTTCCGAATCGTCGACACTTGGTCGGCTTTCCCCTTCCTCTTAGTTTATGGTCAAATATATTTTTATTGAGCAATCAAGAAAACATCAAGGTAACACAACAATACAAACCAGCTCAAAGTGCAGAAGAGCCCCCCAATAAACCTCCCCCCCCAAAACCCAACCAACCCCCCCCCCAATACCCACCCCCGGGTCCTCCTTCCAAACACAAAGTAACAAAGAATCAGAATATCAAAGTATACAGGAAAAGGCACAAAAAGGTAAGTACAAACACATGCTTCAATTAAGTATCCGGCTACGAGCCAGAGGGGTCAATGTAGTCCAAAAAGGCTCCCAAGTGGTCTGGAAAATACGACCCCGGCGAGAAGACAAATCAGTCACATCCTGTCGCTCCCACATCAAGAGAGCAATCATACGGCTCCTCCAAAGGGAATAGTCCGGAGCCTCTGCTTCAAGCCAGTTCAGCAGGATGCATTTCCTTCCTCTTAGTTTAAAGCCTGATCTATTCCTCTATTGACGTTGTTTGCTAGAAGTCTAGTTCCCGCCACGCTCAGGTGCAGTACATCCCTCCTATAGAGCTTGCTCTTGCCCCAGAACGTTGTCCAGTTCCTCACGAAGTGGAATCCTTCTTCCTCACATCATTTCCTCATCCACGCATCCTGGGTTCTAGCAGTTCTCCAGCAAGTTACACCCTGGAATGACCCAAGTTCAGTGCAGGGATCTTGTCCAGATATGTGGAGACTCTGCTTGGACTACATGACATCAAGTTCTTTGTGCTGAATGCAGTGCACGTTAAAACCAGAAAACCTGGCTTTTATGTGTTTATAAAACCTTGGCAGATTTTTCTCAAAAGGGCATGTGATTCTGTGGTGTGAGATCCTCATTAAGTAAATCACTTCAGAAATAGGTATAATATTTGAACTAACTCTTGCCTCTGCTGTGTGGAAGTATCCCTCTTGTAAGATTTTCTCTCTGTTTGTTGCCACCACTTCTGTCATGGTTTATGGGGCTGAAGAAGAAAACCATGAACTTTTGTGGAAACAAAATCAATCAATTTAACCATCCCTAGCTGAGTCAGTAGTAGTGTCATTTCTGTAGTGCCCACTAGATGAATGCCATTCTGGCCAAAAAAAGCCTTTCAATGTGAGGGTTGCAGCTGGATCCCGAGGCCTGGGTTCCTCCACTGACAATGGGGCCATCTTATGTCCTCTGAGCACATCCCCACATTGTCTATCTTTTCAGCTCTTTTTCCCCAGTTCCATCCAAGTCTTTCACACTTGCAGCACTCTTCAGGCTGTATCGTCCAGTTTAATCTGTTGTCTCACTTTCTCCATGGGCAGCTCATGGTTCAGACTCACGGAGAGGTGCTCCATGCTAGAAGAAAATTGAGTGGCTCTTCCCAAGTTAGAGCTAGTTGCAAGCAACCAGAGAAGGGGGGAGGAGAGGGAGCTGCTGCAGCCTCTTGGGGCTTTCATTGAAGGGCACAAACAGACACATTTATCTAGCATCATAGCTCTTTCTTGAAGTGGCAGCATCTCGTGAATGTTTTTTGTTCTCTTAGGCTTCTGTAGCTGGTATCTTGGTTATTGCAGCTGTTCAATTGTGTTTGGATTTTTGTGTTTTTTTTTTTGGGGGGGGGTTATTTTGCTTTTAGAATATCTTCAGTAACCTTGGTGGTGATCTCTTCACTTTTCCTTTTTTATTGTATTATTACATAGTCTTAGCTTTGCGGTTCCATTCATGCTGCTGTTGACCCTCGGTGCCTAATCTTTCCACATAGATGAAATAATTCCCATTTAGGATCCAGGCATTCTCCATGTTAATGGAGTTGTGGCTACGTTTTTGCACGTGTGCTGGTACGCCCAGTCGCCCAGCCTTGTAAGCTGCAAACTCTTGCCCTTAAACTATTGCATACATCTCTATCCAGTTCAGTTATTCTGATTTCACTTTTAGAGTAGCCATTCAGTAATTGCTGGGAGTTAACTTGGTAATAATGTTCTGCCCTTAGACTAGTCAGTCATGCTTTCTAGTGAAGCTGGATTCTAAGATTACTAATGATGCCCCATTGAAGTGCAGGAAAGTACAACCTGTATATTTTGCAAGTGTTGAGTTAAAATGAGAGAGCAAGAAAATGCCCCCTCAAATGAATTCTCTTATGTTTCAGCACCCTGGTGGAGAAGAGGTGCTATTTGAACAGGCTGGTGGGGATGCCACAGAGAGCTTTGAAGACGTTGGCCATTCCCTTGATGCTCGAGAAATGCTGAAGCAGTATTATATTGGTGATGTCCATCCGGTAAGTGCGCTGGCTGTTATTCGTCCTTTGGTTTTGCCTCGCTTGCTGCTTGCCATGTGCAGGGCTGACCTTGTCACTGTGCAAATGCAAACACTCAGGGCTCTGAAGAACTGGACAGCTCCGGTTTGGAATCTTAGTGTTGCTGGAGGAAAAAGGTGTTTTATAATAAAAGTTTTACCTTGGGGATTGTTTTTGGTCATTCCCACTGTTTTCTGCCAATCCAGCTTTGTTGTCTCAGTTATTTTTCTCAGCCTGGTGCTTTGTTGGTTCCCAGTCCTTTAGAAGCCTGCTGGTGGCAAGCTAGCCATCCCCCAGCTTTAAGAAAAGGAACATTGACTGTGGAGCATAGTGAAGAAATGATAGAAAAGGTTGCAGCCCAGCAGAAACCAGGAGCACATGAGGGCAACAAAACGAACAACACCTACAATCAATACCCCTTCTAATTCCTTTAGGTTAACTGGGTTAAGTATCACTGAAGATTCTACATTACTTTCTCCGATAAACAACGTAGTAAAGAAAGCAATCTTAGAAGAATGATACATTTGCTTAATTTCAACCAATTCCGCATACTTGTTAATACAACTAGATTATTGTAATAGCATCTATAATAGCTGTTCACAGTCCTTGTTTAAGAGACTGTAATAATACAGAATTCAATAGCACAATGTAAGTTCCCTCTAAGATGAGCATGTGAGCAATTGCTCGTACATTCAAGGAGTGTCGCTCACAAAAATACTTGCAAAGCTGGAAAATTGTTGGTTTTTAGAATGTGTTGCTCACATGAGAAAAACTTTGCACACACCTGGCCAATCCTTAAAGGGAATATTGAGCACAACTATGTTCTACCAGAAGATATGAGAGAATTAGGGAAAAATTGAGTATCTGAATAAATTCATGTAATCCCTTTCTGAGCTCTCTTGGGAGAAAATGGAAAGCGTAAATAAACAAATGAGTCCATTAATGTGCAGTTTGCCTTGGCTGGTCAGGCACCTTAATCGGTCTTGCTCTTGCCCCCACTGTTGGGTCAGGGCCAGAGAACCTTAAGATGTTCTATGAAGTGCTATTTCACTAATCCAAAGGGGATAAAATATGAGAAACTATTTAAGACCCCTTCCATATCAGATGGTGAAATGTTGGAATATCCTCCCTGATAACTTGCATTTTTGACAGATTATATGTCTTTTCAAAAAGCTGATGTCTGTTTCAGAGATTTCTTGATGGGGAAAACTCTGAAGATTTAGTTTATTTTATGATTTCAAGCGATGATTCTTTTCCTGGTTTATAGTATCTAGTGGAAAAGAAATTGATATATTATACTATATTTATTTTTCACACACACACACACTCACATACTCGCTCACATACATTCACTCTCAAACTCACACTTGCATACTCACACACATACTCACTCTCACACTTACACACACACTCACTCTCACACATTCTCACACACTCACACACACACACATTCTCACACACACCTACTCACACACTCACTCACATATTCACACACACACACACACACACTCTCTCACACACACACTCACATTCTCACACATTCACACTCTGCCTATTGCCTGTGGCACTTTCCTCTTGGACCTGGGCCAGCAGCAAGTTCCAAATTTTAGGCAGGTCTGGAACCCTGGAGTTTTCACTTTTCTCTATTAAATCACATTCCATTGAACTGGTGAAGTGCTATTACACTCATAAAGGATCATTTCACAGTCTGCATAGAAGTCACCAGGGGGAGCAGGTTTAAAGATTTCTGCTTATCGGACTGCATCCACTGTACTACTATGATTAGCATTAAAGAGGCTAAATTTTCCAAAAGTTCTGCTTCCCTTACAAAAGGAGGTAATGATTTCATTACTTATATTCTTTCCAACAGGCTGACGCTGGGAATACTGGTTCCAAGGTAAGATTCTTTTTCTGATTCTTTTTAGATTGCTTACATAAAATTAACTAAAGAATCAGCATGTGAGTTTGACAAGGTAGAAATCTGCCTCCCTGATTATTTCTCTGACCTAGAAGGCCATCAGCACAAACCAAAGAGAATTGACCCCAGGGAATCCACAGAGAAAAGAGTCCAAGAGAAACCAAGAAAACACTGGAGTGATGATGATCCTGAAATAATAATAATAACTTTATTCTTATATACCGCCATACCCAGCGAGTTCTAGGCGGTTTACATCACTTAGCAAATGACCTGCATTGACAAGCAGATTTACAACATGTCACAAGCAGATTTACAATGAATTACAACAATTTACAACAGTCTGCAAAGAAGGGTAGATTTACAACGATTTATCAGAAATTGCAGCTGGAAAAAGGGAAGGTCTAGTGAAGGAGGAGAGGAGCAGGGGTGGGCGAGGTGTTATGTGGGGTGAGGGGATAATTAAGGGTCGTGTTTGCTGAATAGGTAAGTTTTGAGTAGTTTTCTGAAGGCAAGGTAAGTGGGGGCCTCGAGTATCATTTGGGCTAGCCATGGGTTCAGCTTGGCTGCTTGGAAGGCGAAAGTTTTATCGAAGAATCTTTTGAGATGACAGTGTTTTAGCGAAGGGAAGGCGAACAGTTGAATTCTGCGTGATTTCTTGTTGTTGCAATAAAGGTTAAAGTGGGTGTTGATGTAGCTTGGAGAAGCACCATTTACCGATTTGTAGCAGAAGCATGCGAATTTAAAAAGAACTCTAGATTCGAATGGCAGCCAGTGTAGTTGGTGGTAGAAAGGGGTGACGTGTTCCCATTTCTTTAGGCCAAAGATGAGGCGCACTGCGGTATTTTGGATTATTTTTAGTCTCCTGGTAGTTTTCTTTGTAGCGTTAAGGAAAATGATGTTGCAGTAGTCAAGAATGCTGAGGATGGAGGATTGTACAAGTAGGCGGAATGAAGTGTCATTGAAGTATTTTTTTATGGTGCCTAGTTTCCAAAGTACAGAGAGGCTTTTCCTAACGATGAGGTCGGTATGGTTTTCTAGGGATAGGTTTTTGTCCAGCGTGACTCCCAGGATTTTTATGGTCGGTTCGAGGGGGAAGGTCATTCCTTTTAGTTGAATTGAGGTTTCCTTGATTTTATCTTTGGGGGAGGCTAGGAAGAATTTTGATTTGTCGGGGTTTAATTTCAGTCTGAATGAAAGCATCCAGAGTTCAATCTGGTTGAGAATGTTTGTAATGTGGTCGAGTAATTCTTGTGAGAAGTTGGTTAGTGGGATGGCTATTGTGATGTCGTCGGCATAAATGAAGAATTTGAGCTTGAAGTTGTGTAAGAGTTTACCTAGGGAGGCTAGGTATATGTTGAATAGGATGGGGGATAGGGGGGAGCCCTGCGGGACCCCACAGGTGTTGTCCCAGCAGTAAGAGAAAGAGTTATTTTTGAATACCTTGTAGGATCTATTTTGTAGGAACCCCTGAAACCAGTTGAGGACCTGGTCTGAGATGGCAATGTGAGCTAGGCATTCAAGGAGAATGGTGTGGTCGACTAGGTCAAAAGCACTGCTCAGGTCGAGTTGTATGATCAGGGCACTTGATCCCTGGCTAAAGAGTGTGTGGAGATGGTCGAGGAGGGAGGCTAAGATGGTTTCAGTGCTATGGTCCACGCGAAAGCCTGATTGGTTGTCACATAGAATGTTGAATTTTTCTAGGTATGCGGAAAGTTCCGCCTTTACCATCCCTTCCGCTATTTTGGTAAATAGGGGGATGCTGGCAATCGGTCTGTAGTTAGATGGGGAGTTAGGTGGTTCTTTCGCGTTTTTAATAATAGGGGTAATCATAATATGGCCTTGCTCAGGCGGGAAGTTTCCTGTGGATAATAGGTAATTAATCCATGTCATCATTTTTGCTTTAAAGTGGGGGGGGGGGGCAGTTTTCATGATATTTGGTGGGCATGTGTCCAAATGGCCATAGGAGTGTGTATACTTATTGTAGTGAGTATTGAAGGTTTGCCAATCGGTTATTGCGAATAGACTTTAATGAAAGAATCAAAGTTCCAAATATACAATAAAATAATCCATATTAAAAATGAATGGCGTTCGTCTCTCCACATACCAGTTTTTCCACGTATTCATCATCATGGGACTCTTAGGGACCCCTGAAGAAGACATCTTGTCAAAATGCAGACCGTGTTGGGTCCTGCGCCACTAGCGGACTAGGTCCTTTTGATTTGTATGTGGATTATTAATTTTTTTATGTGGATTATTTTATTGTATATTTGGAACTTTGATTCTTTCATTAAAGTCTATTTCAGGATCATCGTCACTCCACAGCGTTTTCTTGGTTTCTCTTGGACCTAGAAGGCCATCCCATTGGCAATGATAGTGATGAGATTTACTTGATGATCCTGAACACTAAAATACGGGACATACAATTATAGAACAGGGTGGCCTCTGGAACTTTAGAAAGGCCATGAAAACCTTCCTCTTCATGAATCCAGCTCCTTAAAGAATTCTTAACAGTCTCCACCAACTAGGCCTTAGGCCTGATTCCATATCAAGAATTGGAGATGGAACTATACACATCAAACAGGGATAAACAAGTGGATAAATATTGATTGAAAAGTCTATAAAACAGTCTTATCAAATGTTGAGTACAAATTTAGTTGCAGTAGAGAGAAGATGTTGGGCCAGCCTCAAATAGGCAGCATGTGTGAATTACCAACCTTTGGAACAATTAAAGCCTGTGCTCACACATTTTATAGCGTCTTGGTTCATTATTCATACACTGTGGTACAGAGTTTATCCCAAGACAAGCAAGCAGGCTATTCTCACATATGGGTGATGTCATCAGCGGAGCCCGGATGCGGAAGCTCGCAAACAGACTTGCTTGAAGAATCTCGAAGTTTCGAGTCGACCGCACCGCGCATGCGTGAGTGCCTTCCCACCCAGCGTAGGGCACTTCTCCTCAGTTCTCAGTTTTCCGCGGAGCTGAGAAGTCCGTCTTTGACTCTGCGTGTGTTTTTTTCTTTACGAATCGCTGTTCTTACTTTATTTCTTTTATTTCTAGTTTAAAAAAAAAAAAATTTTTTTCAATCTTCCGTCCGACTGCCAGGGCAGGCCACTCGGCCGCAGCCCAAGGGCTTCGATTTTGCGGCGGCCGTTTTTCCTTCTATGTCCCAGCCTGTAATGGGCTTCAAGAAGTGTAGCCTGTGCCAGCGTGCGATTTCTCTTACGGACCCAAACCGTCGGTGCCTTGGACCGGAACATCAACCGAAGTCGTGCGAGCGCTGTGCTACTCTTCAACCTCGAGCCCTTATAGTTTGTCGTCTTTTGGTGGAGAAGCTTTTCGGGATGGATTCTTCCTCCGATCCCTCAACTTCGAAGGCGACCTTGGCCTCACTTTCGACTGAGACTCCTGCTTCTACTGCTTCCACCTTGAGCCTCATCAGACCTTCGTCATTTGCAGCGGCTCTCTCTTAGACGACATCTGTATCTTCCCCTGTTACCTCAGGTCAGATAGCTCAGCAGAAAATTCCAGCAGTGGTGCTCAAAGTGCCTCAGACTTCCAAGTCGAAGCACATTTACACTTTCTCAGTGGAACCTCCAGCCAAAGCAGGTGGTCCGGTTTCAGACGCAGATCCATCCTTGCCGGCTTCTTTCCAGACCATGCTGGAGAAGCAATTAATTCAGTTCCTTACTAATATGGGACCGAAGCTTCTTCCTCTCATCCAGCCTGGGCATTCTGCAGACTCCCGCGAGGTCAAGTCGCTTCCTTTGTCTCAGTCTGAGCTTGCACACTCTTTGCAGGGAGCAGAGTCTCTGCGAGTGTCTGGTCTGGCATCTAAGCACATGAAGCAAGGAGCAAAATCTTTGCTAGTGCCTCGGAAGGAATCCTCACACTCTATACAAGGAGCAGAGTCTTTGGGAGTGCATCGAGGTTCCTCCATCAAGCCTCTAGAGCTTCGATCTACAGCCTCCAGTCCTATCCATTCTTTGGTAGCATCGGCTGCTTCTGTCTCCGAGGCGAAGTCTCCTCGATCTTCGAGATCTGCTTCCAAGCACCGTTCTCATCGACGATCAATGCCTTCATTGAGGCATACTTCCAGGCATAGTTCTTCTTCTAAAGAACGTCCCTCTTCCACTAAGCCTCGATCTACTCCTACTTCGACTAGACCGCCGACTCCTCGATCGAGGTTTCCCCTTCCACACCTCGAAGATGCAGCGGTTTCGATTGCTTCGTCCAAGTCTCCATATTCTTTTGATGCCTTTTTTCCTGCCGAAGTTTCATCTTCGACCCAGGCTGCTTCGACGTCCTCGAGTCCTGCTCGAGGCAAAGCATTGGCAGATCAGCTATCTTTCTCATCTTTTCTTCGTCAGATGGCTGTTGACTTGGATCTTCAATTAGATGCTGGTTCCAAATACTCTAAGGAGTACCTCAAAGTCATGCATCTACCTCAACCTCCGGCAGACTCACTTAAGCTTCCTCTTCACAAGCTTTTGTCTCAGACTTTTTCCAGATGCCTGGAGACTCCTTATACCATTCCAGCTATTCCAGGCAAATTGGACTCTAGGTATAAAACTGCACATCGCAAAGGGTTTGACAACTCACAGTTATCTCATCAATCCCTGCTTGTAGAGTCCTCCTTTAAAGAGGTCCCATCCTTCCAAGGTTTATGCCACAGTTCCTCCTGGAAGGGAAGGGAAAACTATGGACAAATTCAGACATTGCATCTATCAAAATTCTGATGTCCTCTAGAGTCCTCAATTATAACTTTCATTTTTGAGTTCCTCATAACTCTTTTACCTAAATTTCTGAGTTATTTGGATACTCAAAAACACTTTGAATTTCAAGAAGTCATTGCTTCTTTATGACAACTCAGACTACATAGTAACATAGTAACATAGTAGATGACGCTACATCTACTTCAGTCATCTTATGATGCCTTCGAATTGTCTGCCCGGGCAGCTGCTTGCCTGGCTTCGTACCATTGACATGGACCCTAATCTTCAGGACTGCTTGGCCAATATTCCTTGTGCAGGCAATGACCTCTTTGATGAATCTATCGAGACAGCCACCAAGAAATTGTCTGAACATGAAAAATCCTTTGCTTCTATTGTCAGACCTAAGCCAAAGCCAGCTCCTGCCAAAACTACACGTCCTCCTCCTATCTATTAGAGGTGTTTTGCTCCAAGGGTGGCTCCTTACAATTGCCCTCCTCCTAAGAAACGGCAGCCTCAGAAGCAACAAAAATCTCAACCTTCTGCTGCACCTAAGGCTTCACAGCCTTTTTGACTGTCTCAAACAGAGCATAACCTCCATCGTTCTGTCTCTGACTTCTCTTCCCCCCTATAGGAAGTCGTCTCCATCATTTTTACCTCCGATGGATGACAATTACATCCAACCTCTGGGTACTGACCATCATCAGAGAAGGATACTCTCTTCATTTCACTCGGGTTCCACCAGAGCTTCCTTCAAGAGAGTATCCTTCCAATCCTTCCCAGACTGCCCTTCTTCTTCATGCCATCAAATCAGTTCCTCTGGAATAGCAGAACAGGGGGTTTTACTCCCATTACTTCCTTGTTCCAAAGAAGACGGGCAATCTGCGGCCCATTCTGGATCTCAGGGCTCTTAACAAATTTTTGGTCAAAGAAAAATTTTGAATGTTGTCCCTGGCATCCCTTTATCCCCTTCTCGAACAGAACAACTGGTTATACTCTCTGGATCTCAAGGAGCCTACACTCATATTCCCATTCATCCGGCCTCCCGTCAATATCTCATATTTCAGGAGGGGAATCTGCATTATCAATACAGAGTGCTGCCCTTCGGCCTGGCTTCATCTCCTAGAGTGTTCACCAAGCGCCTGGTAGTGGTAGCAACAGCTCTAAGGAACCATGGTCTTCAGGTATTTTCCTACCTCGACAACTGGCTCATCAAAGATTCAACATCTCAGGGGGTTATTGTAGCGACCCAACGGACTACCTAGTTCCTACAAAGTTTGGGATTCGAAATCAACTTTCCCAAATCCCAACTTCAGCCCTCACAGAATCTACAATTCATCGGAGCTGTTCTGGACACTGTCCAACTCAGAGCATTCCTTCCACAACAACGTCTGGAAGCTCTCCTTCAACTCTGTCATATAGTGTCTTCCCGCTCTTCCATCTCAGCCAGACACATGATGGTACTCATGGGTCACATGGCCTCCACAGTATACGTGACTCCTTTTGCCAGACCACCTCAGAATTCCTCAGTGGACCTTG
Source organism: Geotrypetes seraphini (assembly GCF_902459505.1). NCBI lineage: Eukaryota > Metazoa > Chordata > Amphibia > Gymnophiona > Dermophiidae > Geotrypetes > Geotrypetes seraphini. The sequence goes on along the minus strand of NC_047087.1, from coordinate 5,514,280 downwards.
GCATCTCAATGGATGCAGGATTGCGACCCACTTTCTCGATACATAACAGTCACTTATTCATTGAAGCAGTCTCTCCGTTGGTGGATGCTCTCTTCCAATCTCTCCAGAAGCTTGCTTTTTCAAATGTCCCCCATCAGAAGGTCCTCATGATAGATTCTTCGACCTATGCTTGGGGCGCTCATCTCGATGGTCTCCTTACACAAGGCCACTGGACCAGTATGGATCATCAGTGTCATATCAATCTGTTGGAACTCAGAGCGATCCTCAAGGCTCTCAACGCTTTTCAACATCTTCTTCACGACCATGTAGTCCTCATGCAGATGGACAACCAAGTCGCCATGTATTATGTCAACAAACAGGGAGGGATGGGATCTGCCTCCCTTTGTCAAGAAGCTCTGAAGGTTTGGGACTGGGCAATCCACCACAACACCTTCCTCAAAGCTGTCTACATCCAAGGGGCGAAGAAATGCTTGGTGGACAACTTGAGTCGTCTTCTGCAATCTCACGAATGGACACTCCATTTCTCGCCTCTTCATCACATTTTTTCACAGTGGGGAATGCCTCAGATAAGACCTCTTTGCAGGTCCCCACAAATACAAACTGCCTCAGTTCTGCTCCAGGATATACTCTCCTCATCTCCTCGAGGCAGATGCTTTTCTTCTGGAATGGACGAATCTCTTCCTGTATGCATTCCCTCCATTTCCTCTCATTCTCAAGACTCTGGTCAAGTTAAAGAACAACCATGCCACCATGATTCTGATTGCTCCTCGGTGGCCGAGACAACCTTGGTACTCCCTTCTACTTCAACTCAGCAGCAGGGAGCCATACCTTCTACCAGTTTTTCCATCTCTGCTTACACAGAGTCAGGGATCTCTGCTTCATCCCAACCTGCAGTCTCTACACCTGACAGCTTGGTACCTCTCAACATGACTCCTCTTCAGTTTTGTCAATCTGTAAGAGACGTTTTAGAGGCTTCTAGGAAACCTACCACTAGATAATGCTATCACCAAAAATGGACTAGATTTTCTACATGGTGTTTTTCTCATGATTCAACATTCCTCCATATCTTCTGTTTTGGATTACCTTTTGCACTTATCCACTTCTGGCCTCAAGTCTACATCGAACCGAGTCCATCTCAGTGCAATTGCGGCTTTACATCATTCTATTAAAGGGAAACCCCTCTCTGCTCATCCAGTGGTTTCCAGATTCATGAAAGGACTTTTCAATGTCAAACCTCCTCTTAAACCGCCTCCTGTGGTTTGAGTCCTCAATGTTGTCCTTGCTCAACTGATGAAGCCTCCATTTGAACCAATTGACAAGGCTCATCTGAAGTATCTCACTTGGAAAGTGGTGTTTCTCATTGCCCTCATTTCTGCTCGAAGAGTCAGTGAGCTGCAAGCTTTAGTTGCTGATCCACCTTTAATGGTGTTTCATCATGACAAAGTGGTTCTTCGCAGTCATCCTAAATTTCTCCCTAAAGTGGTATCAGAATTTCATCTCAACCAATCCATTGTTCTTCCAGTGTCCTTTCCAAAGACTCATTCTCATCCTGGAGAATCAGCTCTTCATACTCTGGACTGTAATTGTGCTTTGGCCTTCTATTTGGAACGCACCAAACCACACAGAACTGCTCCTCAACATTTTGTCTCCTTCGATCCAAATAAGTTGGGACATCCTATCTCTAAGCGTACCATCTCCAACTGGATGGCTGCTTGTATCTCCTTCTGCTATGCCCAGACTGGATTACCCCTACACAATAGAGTCACAGCTCATAAAGTCAGAGCAATGGCAGCTTCAGTAGCTTTCCTTAGATCTACACCTATTGAGGAAATTTGCAAGGCTGCTACTTGGTCCTCGGTTCATACTTTCACTTCTCACTATTGTCTGGATGTTTTCTCCAGACAGGATGGCCAGTTTGGCCAGACAGTTTTACAAAATGTATTCTCCTAAATTACCAACACTCCCACCGTCCCATTCTGGCCAGCTTGGAGGTCACCCATATGTGAGAATAGGTTGCCTGCTTGTCCTGGGATAAAGCACAGTTACTTACCGTAACAGGTGTTATCCAGAGACAGCAGGCAGCTATTCTCACAACCCACCCACCTCCCCTAGTTGGCTTCTGTGCTAGCTATCTGAACTGAGGAGATGCGCCCTACGCTGGGCTGGAAGGCACTCGCGCATGCGCGGTGCGGTCGACTCTAAACTTCAAGTTTCTTCAAGCAAATCTTCTTAAGAGCTTCCGCATCCGGGCTCCGCTGATGACGTCACCCATATGTGAGAATAGCTGCCTGCTGTCCCTGGATAACACCTGTTACAGTAAATAACTGTGCTTTTTGGACTGACAGTTTTTCCCAGGAGGGTTTTTTTTTTTTGCATTGAAGATTTGAACAAGATAACTATAACCTAATCACTCATAGCCTATGACTGCCATTTACTAGATGTCTTTGTCTCCCTGAGGCAAGCTTTAATGCCGAAACACGGACCGTGTCAGGTCTGCAACTAAATTTCTACTCTCTGTTTTATAGACCTTTCAATCAATATTTGTCCATTTGTTTATCCCTGGTTGATGTGGACAGTTCCATCCCCACTTCTTCATTTTTTGTCCTTGTTTTTTGCTGTGTAATTCAAAGCATGTGTTGTTAATTAGTGTATCTTGGATGTTTGTATCTACTGTAAGTCGGTTGTTGTATTATCCGCTATCCAAATACGTCATGTCTGTCTTGTCTTTGACCCATGATGTACATGTAATCCTGTAACCCGTTCTGGGCTCTTTTAGGTTAAAGAAATAAATAAAATGTAATGATGGAGGTAGCATGTGGTAAAATGTTGGCGCAACTAATGTTTTTGCATCACGTATCTAGGTTGTCTACAGAGTACCTCTGGCATCCCTTTAGAAAATGCTGAAAAATTCTTCCCCATTTGTGTTTCTGTCCTCCCCCTCTGAATCCATTTGGAGAAAAGGGCAGAGCTCTGCTGCCTGCCTGCCTGCCTGTTTGAGCCCTGTTATTGTTCCGGGCCATTGCTCTAAACTAAAGAGTTAAGAGCACTAGTTTTGTCTAGTTCTGTAGCTTACTCTTGTGTGACTAGAGCCATTTCATGCCAGTGCACTATCCTCTTCCTTTTTCAGAACAAATTGTGCTGCTTAAGCAGCTCCTGAATTGTGAAGATGAGCACAAGCCTGGCGTAGCCTCTCAGTGAGCCAAGTGAGCCAAAGTTTCTGCTGAAAGTTTGATCAGGCGGCCACAAACCATCGTACTATCTACAAAACTTAGGTTTATTTGTATGGTCTGAGAATGCATAAGCTACAGTTACATATTTTCATTTTTCAGCCTGCAATAAACTTTTCTTTTCAAAGACACTTATGAAATCTACGATTGATAATGGGGGATAAAAGTGTGAAGACGCCTGTTCCCGACAATCCCTCTCCCCTGTCGTTTTTTTCCTGCACCCTTTCCTTTTATTTTTAATATTGTACCCTCACCCTTTTTCCTTTTGTTTTAATCCTTTTTTGTCTTAATTGTCAATATTGGTTTGTTTGTCTATCCCCCTGGATTTTAGGTTCAAACAATTTTTATTGATGCATACAACAACAACACAATAGCAAGGCACCCCGAAGGGGAGCAGTACAAACAAAGATGCATCAGATAGAATAATATAACAGACAAGGACAAAACAAATGGAACTGCAACCAAACACCCCCCCCCCCCCCGCTCACCCTACGGAAAGTATGCAGGGGAAAGGTGAGCGGAAAGACACTCCGAGGCCCTGGACTCTGATGAGCCCCGAAGAGGCCGCATCATTCCCCTCCCCACACTAAATCCCCCGTACCCTGTCCATATCGAAGACCTAGAACCTTCCCAGACCCCTCAACCCCCCCCCAAAAAAAAAAAAAACTCCCCATTGAAACCCGCCAGTACTCTCCCAGCCCAACCATCTAGGCATCCATTTCAGGACACCTATCTTAAGACCGCATTGCGGCCCTTAGGATGCAAAGCTTGTAGATATGGTTCCCAAATATTTAAAAACAACATCTTGCGCTTCCTGGTCCCTCTCACATCTCGTGCCTCCCAGATGGCCAACTGATGCAACTGGTTCCGCCAATGCCAAAATGCCGGAGGGTCAGGGACCATCCAGCATTGAAGAATACATTTCCTGCCTAGTAAGCTCATCTTCCTGCACAGAGCCCGATTCCCCCTAGGCAAGTGGCCAAAAGCCTCTGGTAAATCCAAGACAAAGTGGGCCGGGGTACTGCGCAGGGCTCTCCCAATCAACCCGGACATGTAAGAAATGATACGCCTCCAGAAGCGCTGGATGACGGGGCAGGTCCAGAAAGCATGACCCAAAGTGTGTCCCCCCGATCCACATTTATGACACAGTGGTGTAGGGAGACCCCCACTATAATACAACTGAGAAATAAAAAAAAAAAAATACAACTGTGTGCGAGTGTAATATGCACGTAATAATAATAATAATAATAACTTTATTTTTCTATACCGCCACAGTCAGACGACTTCTAGGCGGTTTACATAGTAAGAAGGCTGGACATTCAGCGAATATTAAAGGTCTTAAAACAATACAAAACAATAGATCCACATACAATACGATACTATACAATACCGTGAGTCTGAATAACAATACTATACATTAAGTCTAAATACAATACTATACATTAAGTCTAAATACAATACCGTACAAAGAGTCTAAATGCAATACAATAGTTTAGATGCGAAAGTTACGTATTAATTGATTGGTGATCTAAGGGTAATGAGTGTCTGAGGGATTTAGAACAACCATGAGTTGGAGTTCTGGGTTCGAGGAGATCAAAGTATGAGGGGTTTGTAGAGAGAGAGAAAATGCGTTTAATGGGGAGAGAAGACCTGGTGGCGTTGGGGACCGTTTTAGTCAATGAATTTTGCGAATAGGGCAGTTTTGATTGTTTTGCGGAATGCATTATAAGTTACATTGGGTTCGTTTATGTGGTTTTTCAGCCAGATTTGCTGTCTGTTCGCTTGGAACTTAAAGGTTCTGTCCAGGAAGGCTTTGTATCTGCAGCCTGTAATCTTTGGGTATGCAAAGATGTTTTTGTTCCTGGTCTTTCTTGTGGGGTTGTGTAGGGTGAAGTGTGTTTGTAGATATGAAGGTGCTATTCCCCAGGCTTGTTTAAAACAGGTGCAAGCAAATTTGAATATAATTCGCGCTTCTATTGGAAGCCAATGCAGTTTTTTATAGTAGGGGCTGATGTGGTCGTTTTTTCTTAGTCCGAAAATTAGGCGGACGGCGGTGTTTTGTATGAGTCTTAGTTTTTTTATTGTTTTTTGTGGGATGCCCAGATATATGATGTTGCAGTAATCAAGAAGGGATAGGGTCAGTGCTTGTACCAGCAACCTGAATGATGTAGGGTCAAAGTATTTTTTTATGGTCACCCTATAATGCGTTTCCCTCAACCAAGCACACGGATAACCCCAGGCGTCGCCCTCAATGAACGGGCTACATCCCATTGACCCAGATTAATATGCAATTCCCCCTCCCATTTACCCCGAATGTTCTGGTAATCTTTGGATGGTTGTAACTCTTGCAAGCTAGTATGAATGCTAGACACTGAGAGGGACACCCCCCAAGCAAACAGTTCCCGCAGCCTGGCCCCCAAATGTAATCGCAATTGTGCTCTATCGAGGGATTCCATGTAGTGCTCCACTTGATGACACGCAAACAGCGCACCCCAGATCTCCCCCACCTTCGCCAACAGATGTGCACGTGCCAACAAATCCCCATCAGCCCCCAAAATATGCTCCAAACGAGAAACCCCCCTCACTCCCCAGGACAGGTACTCTCTGGAGTCCCGTCCCGGAGGGAAGGCTGGGTTACCCCGCAAGGGCAAGAGATCAGTTACCGTCGAATCCCCCCCGAGGGCATGCACTAGCCAATGCCAGGCCGTTCTCAATGTGCGAAAGATTGTACTGGCTCGGATAGAAGGGGGAAGCGCCCTACGAGGACTATGTAGTAGCGCGAACACGTCATAAGGAGCAAAAAACTCACGTTCCATCAAAAGAGGGGTGTAACTACTAATCATATTCACCTAGTCTCCCAAATGGCGAAGCAAACACGCATAATTATAAACCCTCATATCGGGGAGTTACGTGATGTGCTGAGCCGAGTAAGACGTGCTCTGCTCGAGCTCCGGGGCCCCGGGTCCTCCTGTGCCTTACTGAGAGCGGATTTTTGCTTCGACCTCTTCATTCATCTCTAGACCGGTTTATGGAACGCTTTGTTCCACCAGCTAGCCCGGTAAAGAGCGGCAAAGTGACCCGAGGGACGAGAGACCGAGAGGCGCACATGCCGCGTCCTGACTCTAACATGGCGGCGGGGGTGTCGGACTCTGGGTCTGAGCTCCCGTTGTCTGCGGCCCACATTGCGGCGCTCTCTGCCTCGGTCGTACGAGCCTTGGATGCTCGCTTCGAACAACTATCCGGCCAGCTGACGTCACTCGAGTCCCTGGTCTCTGAGACAACTAGGCGGACCGGGGAATTGGAGTCCCGAGTGGCGCACGTGGAGGAGGCCCACTCTGCATCGGCGGTGGACCTGACCTCCCTTAAGGAACAATTGGCGCGGCAGGCAGACAAGATCGAGGATCTCGAGAATTGCTCGAGACGGGATAATCTCCGCCTTATTGGCCTGCCGGAGACGGTGTCCGAGTCTCGGCTGCATGCCACCTTGGAGTCCTGGCTCCGTACTGCCTTGCCCCTACCCGATGGAATGGAGCCTTTGCGACTGGACAGAGCCCACCGCCTTGGGAGGCGTAATGAAGACCATACTAGAGCCCGGGTCACCATCTTCAAGGTGCATAACTCCGCACCTTGGAGTTAATGAAACAATACCGCCAGAAGCGCAATCTCCTTACCTTTGAGGGTGCCCAAGTTCGTCTTTTCCAGGACTATTCTCTGGCGCTGCAGGAGCGTAGACGGCGTTTTTCCAGGGTATGCTCTGCGCTCTTTGACCGCCAGCACCGTTTCCAGCTACTCTACCCTGCGCAACTGAGGATCTGGACTATTGCGGGGTGGAAAAGTTACACCTCAGCGGAGGATGCCCAGGCCTACTTGGATTCCCTGCCTTCCTCGGCCACCTGAGGCTTTCCTTTCTCTGCTAGCGATTGCTGTTTCTGTGGTGATTGGACCTGGCACTGCATAAGTGCACAGCTTGGGCTACCCTGCTACTGCTGCTGTTGTTTCTCACCTTATCCTGGCAGACCTGAAGGCCCCTGCTCGATGCTGTACTGCCTTTCACCCTTGGTCTAAGTATCACTGTTGCAGCGTGTTTGTTGGCTTGTTGCCTGTTACAACTTGTGGGCCCTTCTGTTTTTTTGAGCTCTACCTGATGGTTCTAACTGAGTTTGGAGTTACGGTTCTGGAGTCGGGGTTCCTGCCCTATTAGCCCCAGCAGCTAGTTGGATATCTGGGGTGTCCGTCGATGGCCTGGTCCTCTCTGCTTGCTTCTGAACACTTGGCGCTTTGCTAGAGGCCAGGGCCTATGTTGCACCGGACATGGCTGCTGCTGACTTTGTCTTGCGAGGGTCCCCATGTGGTGTTGAAGTGCCTGGCTAGTGGCCCTTTTGCAGCTTTTTGCATTCCTGGACCTTTTACACAATTGGACCCATTTTGGACTTCTTGAACCCTACTAGTTCTGCTTTGTATGGGTGTGTTGTTGCCTTGTGTGTTTGGGGTACGGACGGGGGGGGTTTGCGTCGGGGTGTGGTTCTTGTGTGATTGTCACTAGGGGGTATGATTTCATGGGGGGGGAGTTTGTGTCTCTCTTTGTTTGTTAGGATTCTGGGGATACTTCTCCTAGGGAGCTGATTTTGTGTGAGTTGCCATAGCATGGGTATGAGTGCTTAAGTGGATGTCTGCTTGGAATTCTGCAGCCACTCTTCCTTTGAGTTATGGGGAGATCTCTCTTGCTGCCGGGTGCATGGTGGCGCTGCTTTGCCTGGGATTCTCCCGCACCTGTAAGTTTGTGAGTTCTGATGATTCTGTTCTAGTGGCTAGATGGATGAGAGTGGCGTGGGCTGGTCTGGTGTGATATGTATATGGGATCCTCTGTGCAGTTGGAGTATTTGGTGGGTGGGCTCTGAATAGGATGGGATTGGGACAGGGGAGCCTTGGGGCCCTGTTCACATCTTTGAGTGACTCCTTCTCCTTCCTGTTCTAGTGGGATGGAGTGTGGGACTGTGGGTGGGAAGGGGGGAGGTTGGGATTGGGAGGTTGGGGGGAGGGTTGGGGATGGGGTTAGCTGGGATAGGGGGGGTGGGATGTCTGTTTGGGGTGGGGGGTCCTCCTTTGGTATGGGGGTTTAGTTATCTGGATACTTGTCTTGTCTTTGTTAGCAGTTTCAGGCTACTCAGTCTATTAGATACACTGCTCTGGGTGGGGCTGGGCTCCTGGGGTGGTCTCTTACTTTTTCTTTCTCTTTCCTACATCTCTTTTTTTCCTGACTTACTGACCTGAGTACACCTTTTAGGCTTGTTTCATGGAATGTTGGGGGCATTACCTCGCCGGTTAAGAGATCCAAAATCTTGACTGCCTTACAGCGTTATCACTCAGATATTGCTTGTTTGCAGGAAACTAGGCTGACGGATGCGGAACATCTTAAGTTGGCCCGTTCCTGGGTGGGGGAGGTTCATTTTGCCTCCTCTTCGGGTCGTCGTTGCGGTGTTGATTCGTAAATCCTCTCCCCTTGGAGTGCAGCTTCTTGACAAAGATGTTGATGGTAGATACTTGCTTTTGCGTTTGACCTTGGGAGATCGCTCCTACCTCTTACTGGTAGTTTATGGCCCTAACTCGTCGGAATCTGACTTTCTACAACGGTTGACCTGTCTCTGTTCCCGTTTTTCTGGAGATCCACTTCTTATAGTGGGAGACTTTAATTTGGTTCTAGATCCTACTTTGGACAAGTCTGGCTCCCCCCCCCCCACCCCCTCGCATCTTTGGGAGCTAAGGGTCGTCTTCTCTCTGATTTTTGTGATACTTTTTCGGTGATTGATCCTTGGCGCCTTTTTCATCCTGAAGCTAATGATTATACTCACCTTTCTCGGGCCCATACTACCTGGTCATGGATAGATTATATTTTTCTTTCTTCTACTTTATTTTCTTTGGTTCATTCCACCGAGATTGGTCCCTTGAATATTTCTGATCACGCTCCTATTTGGGTGGATGTTCACCTAGACGTTACGTATTCCAGGGCGCCTCATTGGCGCTTCCCGTCCTACCTCGCTCATGATAAAGAATTTCAAACTTTTTTGTTGGCGCAGTGGGAGGACTACATTACTAATAATGCTCCCCATCTGGATGATCCTGTTTTATTTTGGGAAGCCGCCAAGACTGTACTTCGAGGACATATTATATCCTTTCTGAGCGCCCGCAATAAACGTATTCACGGTGGTATCATAGCCCTGGAACGGGTTGCTAAGCGGTCTTTTCAATCTCGCCCATCCATGCAGACTAGAGAACGTTATCTGTCAACTCAGGCAGCTCTCAATTCACTGCTTCATTCTCGATCTCAAAAATGGGCGGCTTACTATAAACATCGCTTCCAGCGCTTTGGAAATAAGTCTGGGCACCTTATGGCGCGTTTGGTGCAGGCTACAACCTGCAAGAAACCGATTTTGTCTCTTCGGGCTCCAGGTGGGGGTACGGTGTCTAGTCAGGCGAATGTCTCTGCTGTTCTTTTTGATTTTTTCCGTCAATTGTATGATGTGCCCGTTACCGTCTCTCCAGATTAGTTGACTGACTACCTTTAATCCTCGGGCCTTCCGGTTTTGCCAGAGGCGGTCGCGTCATCCCTTAATAGACCGTTTCGTGCGGCGGAATTAGACACTGCGATTAAGGCTCTTCGCTCGGGTAGGGCCCCGGGTCCGGATGGCTTCTCGGGCGAATTTTATCGCCTCCTTTCTTCACATGTCTGTGGTCCCTTACTGGCTTATTTCAATGCCGCTATTGCTCAGGGTTCGTTTCCGCATTACGCTAACGAGGCTCTTATTACCTTGTTACTGAAGCCTGATAAGGCGACCGATGACCCGGGCTCATATCGTCCTATCTCTTTGATCAACGTGGACCTTAAGCTTCTTTCCTGCATGTTGGCTGTTCGCTTGGCTCTTCATCTTCCCAATCTTATCCACGAGGACCAGGTTGGGTTTGTCCGGGGCCGTCAATCGGTTTGTAATGTACGCAAGGTTCTCTTTGCTATCGCCCATTGTAGTTCCCATAGTATTCCGGCTTTATTTGTCAGTCTGGATGCGACCAAAGCTTTTGATAGTGTCGTCTGGCCTTTTTGTTTTGTTCTCTAGAACATATAGGTTTGGGTGGCTTTTATCTTGATGCAATTCGATCACTTTATTGTAACCCAAGGGCTTCCCTTTTGATTAATGGAACCCGGACTGATTCTTTTCCTATTTTTCGGGGTACTAGGCAGGGCTGCCCCCTTTCCCCCTTACTTTTTCTGATTGCTTTGGAATCGTTGCTTTGTACTCTTAGGGGATTTGCTGTGGTTCAGGGCCTTCGAGTTGGGGGGATCGAGTTGAAGACTCTTGCTTTTGCCGATGATTTGTTCTTAATCCTCACTCGACCTGAGGTTTCTCTGCCTACTGCGTTAGATCTTCTTTCTGAGTTTGGTCTTTCGCTTAATTTGGATAAGTCCTTTGCTTTGCCTTCTTCCCCCGACCTCCGCCGCTCTTGGAGGGGGGTGTTCCCCCTTCGATGGGCTGATTCTTCTTTGAAATATTTGGGAGTGCTCCTTCCTTCGGATTTGTCCACTTTATATCGACTGAACGTGGAGCCTTTGTTTCAGGCTCTTCAGAATAAGTTGCAACTTTGGGGAAATCTACCCTTTTCGCTTTTGGGCCGTGTGTATTTGTACAATATGCTTATTGTTCCGTGTTGGCTCTATGTTTTCCAGGTTCTTCCTTTGTTCCTGACTTCTCGGGATGAACGCCGATTAGAACATTTAGTCCAACGATTTCTTTGGCGAGGGAAGAGGCCCCGTCTCCCTTACAAACGGGCAGCGGCTCCATGGTACAAGGGCGGATTGGGTTTATTGAACCTTCGCTATCTAACCATTGGTTGTGGCATGTGCCACATCAATGATTTTTTCAGAGGGACTTCTATCTTCACTGCTACCCAATTGGAACTTCATTGTTTTCGCTTTACTCATTTTAGTGCTTATCTCCACTTGCTTCCCTCTCCTGAGCCTGAGTCTCTCTCCACGAAGGTGCTACATCGTCCTTTGCAGAAGGTTTGGCGCTGGGTCTGTAAGTTCCACTCTCTCTCTGCTTCAGTCACTCCTTTTCTGCCTATACGTTTCAATCCCTCCTTTTTACCAGGGATTGATGGGTTGAGTTTTGCTCGGTGGGAAACAAGGGGCATTCATTACGTGTTTCACCTGGTTGATGATGATGGTAAAATTAAATCCTTCGCCAGAATGAGCGATGAATTTGGTCTCCCGCCCACTGATTACTTTGCTTATATGCAAGTTCATCATTACCTTTCTTCTTTGCCCTTTAGATTTTTGCAGGCCTCTTGCCATGAGTTACTATCCACGGCATTTACCATTGGTTCCCAACTTTCTGTTCCCCTTAAATTCCATCATCACCATTTGAAAGATGAGTCCCCCATGTTTGATTTCACCGCCTCACGGGAAGCTTGGGCCCGTGACCTTGCAATTGATTTGCCTGATGATGTGCTTCTCCAGGCAGTCTGTAGGTTACCTGCCTTTAGAAAATATACTACCTTTTGGGAGCAACACTATAAGTTGATTTTTCGCTTGTACATCTCTCCCAGGAGGGCGTATCTCTCAGGCTTTCGTGAAACTGCTGCCTGCCTCCGCTGCCAGGTTTCTGATGCAGGCCTGGGTCACATGTTCTGGACTTGTTCTCACATCCAGGCTTTTTGGCATGCTGTCTTTACATTTGTGGAGCCTATTTGGAACATTTCGATTCAACGCTCGCCTTTACTATTGTTTGGAGCTTTCCCTCATTATTGCCCTCGCCCGAGGGGGGCTGCTGCCTTTCTTAAGTGGACTGTCCTTGTTGCCTTGAAGTGTATTTTGTTGAAATGGCTCGAGGGGGAAGCGCCAGACTACTCCCTTTGGCGTTGCCGGATGATTACTCTCTTGATGTGGGAGCGGCAAGATGTGCAAGACTTTTCCTCTCTCCCAGGCCGTACTTTCCAATGTGTCTGGGAACCTTTTTGGACTACTTTGACTCCAGTGGCTCGCAGCCGTCTGCTTAATAATTGACTCTTTGTCTTGTTTCATGTATCTGGTATGCCTGTTCCCTTAGATTCTTACCTGTTTGCTATTGTAATACTTTGAAGGAGGACCTACCAAGGGGGGGGGGGGTTAGGGAGGTTGGGGACGGGGGTTGGGTGGGGTGGTTTAGTTGGAGGGTGGGGTTATTGGAATGTTTATACTAAAATGTGAGCATATCTGCTGTTTACTCTGTATCCATGGTTGCTGTTTATCTTGAGCTCAATAAAATATATTTGAATATAAACCCTCATATCAGGTAAGCCTAACCCCCCCCTCTACCAATTCCCCAGCAACTGAGACACCTGCAATTTCGGTTTCTTGGCCGCCCAACAAAAACGAGAAATGCCTTTATAAAAAATGCGTAAATCTTTCTTCAGCAAACAAAGCGGCAGGGTCTGCACCACATACAGCCATTTGGGAAAAATAAACATCCAAAACATGCAAATGCGTCCCATCAAAGAAAGGGGCAAGGCACTCCAGGTGTCTAGCAAAAGCTCTGTCTGTCGCTGAAGCTTATCCACATTAAGACAATACAAACGGGGAACCTGCATAGTCATCAAAGTCCCCAAGTACACAAAATGTCCCTGCGCCCAAGTCAGCGGGAACCCATTCCCCCATTGGGCCTGAACCGCCGCGGAGGACACTAACGCCTCCAATTTATCCAAATTTAAGCAGAACTCAGCAAAGTCACCATATTCTTTGATCAAATCCAACAAAGCCACCAAGGAGGGCAATGGAGCCGTTAAGTGAACTAAGATATCCGCAAAGGCCGATAATTTAAAGGATGAAGCACCAATGTCAATCCCCCGTATAGACGGCATCGCATGGATATCCCGAAAGAGGGGATCCAAGGTGAGCACGAACAACAATGGAGATAAGGGGCAACCCTGTTTCGTCCCCCTAGCAATTGGAAACCGGGCCGTTTCGAAATCTTTCAACACTATTCTAGCCTGTGGAAGAGCATACAATGCTCGCACTGCCGACACAAAAAAAACATCAAAACCATAGGCTGCCAATGTATCATAAAGAAAATCCCACCTCACCCTATCAAACGCCTTCTCGGCATCAAAGCTAACCAGCACAGAGGGGAAATTGCACGCCGCCCGCTTTTCCAAGGACAGCAACAATTTGAGTACATTTTTAGCTATGGTTCGACCCTACACAAATCCCACCTGTGCATCGTGGATAAGGGAGGGAAGCACAACAGCCAGCCGCTTTGCCATAATTTTTGCTAACAGTTTTACCTCCACATTCAATAAAGAAATAGGACGGTAGGAGCCGGCCAGTTCAGGGTCTTTATGCGGTTTAGGTAACAGCAATATGCGTGCCGTATTCATGCCCTCGGGTAAAGTCTCTGCTCCAACCATAACATTAAACATCCGAGCGAGGGTCTGGACAATCTCCTCACCCAAAAGCTTATAAAATTCGAAACCCATGCTATCCTCACCTGGAGCCTTCAGCAGAGGACTGTTCCCTATTGCCCAATACACTTCCTCAGGTGTTATGGGAGCGTTCAGATGCTCCTTGTCCGAATCGGAGATACGGGGCAACGTTATCCCATCCAAATAGGGGCCCGCCGCCATTCCGTCCTCTGACGAGGGGGCATAGAGGTTCTTAAAATAGCGAAAAAATACGTCACCAATCTCCGGGTCAGTGGTAACTCTCGCCCCCTGCTCGTTCCTCAGGGCCTGAATCCTTCGGGGGCCTGTTCTGGTAGAAACCAAGCGGGCCAGTAATTTCCCCCCCTTATTCCCATATTTATAAAGCTGGAATTTATAATAAGCGAGGGATTTGTGTGCCTGCTGATGGAGTAAGGTATTGAGAGCCACCTGATACTCCATCAATTCCTGTTTGTGCATAGGGTCACCAGTCTGGCCATATCTCCTCCAGGCCTTAGCTACGTCCTTCTCCAAGCACAAAATTTCTCTATCGCGGGCTTTGCTCACATGACTACTGTAACTCAGGGTATCCCCCCTCAACACCGCCTTCACCGCTTCCCAGAATAAAACGGGGTCCCCTTCCACATGAGCATTATGACGTTTGTATTCATTCCATGTACCCAGCAACCGTTCCCTATAGTTCTGATCCCTATACAACGCAAGTGAAAAAACCCAACGCCACTTCCCCTGAGGCCCCCCTCCTACTTGCCACGACACCTGAACCCAGGCATGATCAGAAATTGTATAGGGACCGATCTCCGCCCTCTCCAGCTTCCGAAACACCGGTTCCGTCACCCAAATATAATCTATGCGTGACTGTGTACCATGCGCCCGTGACATATGGGTGTAATCCCTCTCGGTGCCATGCAGTACCCTCCATAGATTGATCAAATCCAGATTATCGCTACATTTTTGGAGCTCCCTCTTCCCAGCGCTACGCAGAGTACCCCCTGGCCTCGTGCAATCCAAACTAGAATCGCGTACAGCGTTGAAATCGCCCCCTACAACCAGGGATTCCTGGGTGAAGGGCAGCAACAAACATATCAGATGAGCATAAAATGGCAGGTCACTCTCATTAGGAGCATAGACACAGCAAAATACCATGTCCTGCTGCACGATCACCCCTCGACAGAGCACATATCTACCCTCCCCATCCCGAGCCAAAATTTGTAGATTATCAAGTAAGCCCTTGCGGAACAAAATTGCCACTCCCCTACTTTTCCTGTTTGCAGAAGCCGCTACACACTCCCCCACCCATCATTGCTTCAATTTGGCATGTTGAAGATCAGACAAATGGGTCTCCTGAAGAAAGGCCACATCCACCCTATGACGCTGTAAATGATGTAAAATTTTTGAGCGTTTAATGGGGGAATTTATGGGGTCCTTATGGGGTTCTGATTTAGAGTAATAACTGGAGTTTGGTGTTTGTGTCCTTATGGGGTTCTGATTTAGAGTAATAACTGGAGTTTAAGGTGTTTGTGTCCTTATGGGGTTCTGATTTAGAGTAATAACTGGAGTTTAAGGTGTTTGTGTCCTTATGGGGTTCTGATTTAGAGTAATAACTGGAATGGTGTTTGTGTCCTTATGGAGTTCTGATTTAGAGTAATAACTGGAATTTATCCCCACCACATTCCAGGTTACAAAATTAACCAGGATCTGCTGTCACTAACCACTCCACATACTTCACCTGTAACACCCTTGGGACCCGGCCACCCCAGCCCCTGACCAGGCCCCACCAGAGCATCAGCTGACCATCAAGCACCAAATCTAGATTGAGAATACCAGCTCCACCCCTCCCCCCATCCCTGACCCGAAAACTACATCTCGAGACCATCCAAACAGATCTCGAGATCCCCCAAGGAAGAAGCAACTCCACCACCCCAGCCACCCCAAGGCACACCCCCATCACCCCAAAAATTACCAAATATTCGCAGTACAAGCCGCCCAGGTCCCAACCACCAACAAGCCACAGCTACGACCTCCATCCCCCATACAGTACATAACCACAGCACAACCCCCAGAAGAGATCTCCCCAGCCAGACTGTAACCAACAACCCATGCCCACCAAGCAGGCCCCATACTGGCAACTACCCACCAATCCACTTTGGCCCCCCATCCCGAATCCCCTCCACACACAAAAACCTAGACCAACCACCAACCCTCCCAAAAACACAATCAGCTGCCACCCCCTCCCCCCCCCACATGAAAGACCCCGCAGCCTTCAAACAGCAAAAGCCATCTGGGCCAACAGGCAAGTTCAAAAATGTCAACAACCCTCTCAGGTTGGTGGACCCGGCTGCTCATTGCTTCCTGCACTCCGCGCCGTCGCTCCTCTGGTCCGTCGCTGCCATCCGGAAGGACCAGCTCTCTCCTCCCCTCGCTCTCCAACAGGTCCCCTCTCTGGAAGGTTAGGTGCACCAAGTTCGTGCAACACCGACCAAGCCTCCGCCACAGTACGAACCCATCGTGTCGCGCTCCCCACCGTCAGTGCTATGGCGAAAGGGTAAAGCCACCAATATCTTGAGACCCTCCCTGCATATCCTTTAGCTTCCGCAGGGTGATTGACGCCACATCCTGATAAATGTCCACTCGCATATTGTGCCATTTGTAATCCCGCTGCTTTCGCGCTGCATGGAATATGGCCTCCTTCACCCGGTAGCTGCCCAGGCACAGAACAATGTCACGGGGCAAGTTGGAGTTAGGACGCCCCAAAGCCCAATGCGCTCGTTCTATTTCTATTTCCGGCACCCGCCCCTCGCCTGCCAGTGCACTAGTAAGGAGGTTGGTGCAAATGTCCAGGGCTGTCTGGCGGGCATCCGATAGGCATCTTCCTCTGGCACTCCCCGGATCTGGAGATTACAACGCTGGGATCTGTTCTCAAGATCTTCCAACTTGTCCCACAGCGCCAACTCCTCCGCATGGACTCCCGCCACTGCCTGCTGCACTTCAATGATGTCCTCAGTCACGGTATTTACATGTGCTTCCACAGCATCCTGCCGCTTCACCAGCTCTCCCAGTTCATGTTTTAAATCTGTAACCGCTTTGGTGACATCATGGCGTAGGGACTGCATTTCGTTACGAATGTCCAATAACAAGTCTTTCAGGGAGTCCGGCGCCTCCTTGGATCCCGCTGCTCACCACCGCCTGGCTGTTCCTGTAGGTCTGCGCTGCCTCCCCGTGTGGCCTCCGACATCGCCTGTTTAACCGTCGGGGTCGGGCTCACTCCTACTGCTTTCGGGGCTCCTTGCTTCTTTCCCGCAAACCCGTAGCTGTCCAATTTTCTCCTCGTGGACATCCTACTCAGGTATCAGCCAGTTGCGACAGGGTGGGGGTCACTGTCGGCGCTATCGGGACGTTGGCAAATGGCTCCTCAATGCCGCTAGGTCTCCTGACCTACGCTCTCTCAGACACTCTGCACACCACCACCCCATTCCAGCGATCTCCGCGAGTAGGGAAAGCCAGCAAAATCCCCACTCAAGCGACAAAAGTGTTCAGAGCCTGGGCCATAACCCAGGGAGCTGCTGCAGAGGTTAGGTGAGCTCACCAGAGTCAGGGAGATGTGGAAATGCTGGGAACAAGGTGCTGTGCAATCCTGCCAGGAAATGGTGAGAAAAGAGCCCGCCGAGACAGCCAAGCACTGGCCATCCCCACTCACCGGCCAATAGTGCACCCGATCCGCGCCAGCAGTCAGAAGAACAGCGGGAAGCCACTCAGGCCGGCTGCCAGCAGGTAGCTCTCCCACCCGGGCTCAGGCCAGTGATCAGTACTGTCCAGGGCGACCGAGACATGCAGGGAAGAAGCCAATCCCACCCTCGCTCTTCAGCGTGTATCGCAGCGCCGAGCACCGACAGGGGACTGCGATCCCGGGAGCCACCGACCGACCACGTGGATGGTGGGCCGACTGCCCACGTCCAGATACCGGCTAGACCGGTACAAGAAATGCTTCCGCATTCGGCTGTCCGGGAGCAGGGAGGGTTTAGCCCTCAGACACCCCAATGGAGGGACCCAACGCCATCGCGGGTGAGAGGGGCACCGGGGTTTCTGGCCGCCGAAGACGGAGTCTCTGCACTAGGCTTCCATCTTGGTCGGTGACGTCACTTCCTCTCTTTCTCCCCCTGGTTTTTAATAAATTTTTAATATTGTAAAGATGTAAACCACTTTGATATGTAAAAGTGGTATGTCAAGTTGGAATAAACTTGATAAGTTGTACATTTCATTTCTCCATAAGGTAGTGAGGCTTGGAGATCTGGAGTAACAAAACAGATTGTAACAAAACAGATTTTTGACTGTTAGGCAAACCTTCCTGATCAAATGCACTTGTCATTCATATCCAGGAGATCCACCCGTGGAGCTTGTGGGAATGACTTCCTTAGTAGCTTCTGTAGAAGTAGCCATAATTCATTCCAATATTCTTATTTAAAGGTTTTCAAATAATGCACCCAAGTAAATCAACTTGTACAGAAAGCTGAAATACAGAAATAGAGAGAAGAAAAAGGAACAATACTTTTCTCCTCTGTATAAAGCGAACATCACTTGGCTCTAGCAAGCCCACCATAATGAGGGGTCCAGCATTATCAAAGGAGGCAACAGGAAAATAAATGACCATATGTAGAGAGAACATTACAGGGAGCAGACTATTAAACATAACGCCATTACTTGTCCCATTCATAGGGCTTGTCCCAGAAATCCTCTCAGTATCCAAAAATATACAGATGTGAAGATTCCCAGGAAATATATATATATTTTTTATTTATTTTAAAAATTTCTAATCTGCCGCCTATCAACTAGGTGGATTACAAGTTCACATATATAATATACAATGACATACTTAAAATGTATTGAACCTGTTTTCACAGGTTTAGTGACGATCGTTACAAACCAGCCCATCGCGTGTTTTTCCCCTCGATCACCCATTCTCCAATCAGGCCATGCAAATTTGTAAAACCCCATGCAAAATAGCCAAGCGAATGATTCACTAACATTTGCTTGGCTATTTTGCATCGGGTTCTATGATCCTAAAACCCGACTGCTTGTAGACTTGTTGCCAATCAGGGACTTAGGAAGACCTGAGCCAATCAGGGACTTAGGGAGGAGCCTAAGGAAGTCCCTGATTGGCCAATCAGGGACTTCCTTAGACTTCTCCCTAAGAAAGTCCCTGATTGGCTCAGGCGCCTCAGGCCCCTCCCAAAAGAGGAGCCCAAAGCACCTGAGTCAATCAGGGCCTAAGGCCTGCATTGCGCAGGAGGAGGCCGAAGGAGCAGGAGGGTCTGACTGGTCACCCCTCCTTCTCCCGACTTAAAGGTACGGGGGGGTCATCCCTCCTGCTGTTTTTTTTTTCTTTGGGGAGCAGGCAGGCGCCTTCGGCGGCAGGAGGGAAGTGGGCATCCCTCCTGCCTTTTTCTCTGGGGTGGAGGGCCTTCATGGTAGGAGAGAGTGGGCATCCCTCCTGCCATCTTTTTGGGGTTTGGGTGGGTCACCATGCAATTGTCATTGGGGAGGGCCGGCTGCTTCTCCTGTCACTACTGTTAGGGCTGTGCACAGACTCAATTGCTCACTGAGCGATTGAGTCAGTGAGTTTGCTTGCAAATGATTTACACTTCCGTGCAAATCATTTGCATGCAAACTTGATAGTAAATCAATCGCTGTTTGAAAATCGGCCAGAGAATCGGCCAACAAGTCGCTATCTTTAGTGAATCTGGGCCTATAACCCCAAGTTCCCTCTTCCCCCCCCATCCCCAGCTTCTCACCTCCCAGCACATATGCCTGTCTTGAGTTGCCTGTGTATGTTGAACTAGTTTTGTATTCAGTTAAACAGAATAGTGATGAGTTGGGTCACTTTGAAATGGAGATGAATCTGAGGGTGGTAGCAATTCTTAGTGAACAGACATATGTCTGCTGGTAACTGTCGACTAGATTGATAGTCTTTAGGGAGGAAGCATGCTTGTCAGTCCGCAAGACTGAAGGGGTCCGACACTTTTGACGTTCTTGCATCAGTTCTTGAAGATATTCAAACAGAGTTTGCCATCAAATGAAAAATTGTTAGAACAGCAGCAGGCTCCTCCAACTTTGTGAAAGCCTTCTCTGTAATTGATCAGCATGATGATGATGAAGATGTAAGTGATGAATTAGACCACATTGCTTCTAGGCCAATCAGAGTCTTAGGCCCCTCCCCAGTGCATCCCAGCATACCTAAGGCCCCTCCCATAGAAATGGCTTAAGGTATTCAGGCCAGTCAGGACCTTGGACCCCTCTACAGTGCATCCCAGGATGCTCTAGGAAGGGGAAGGCCCGCCATTTCGAAGAGGCAGACTTGCTGGCAAGAGAGAGTGGGCATCCCTCTTGCTGGCTTCTACAATGAGGCACGGGAGAGGGCCTGGGGGGGTTGCTTGAATGGGGAGGGGTTCTGAGCTGACCCCCCCCCCCCAGACCATTAAGGCTGTCTTTTGGGATCTTGATGGTGGGAGGGGGGATCTTCATGTAGGGTGGGGGTGTCGGGGGAAGCGTGGGGGTGTGCCAGGGAGAGAGTTGGCGGGGGGATTGTGTGGGGGGGGTCCAGGTGGTCCAGATGCACATCAGAGTTGCTGAGGCAGGAGGGAGTGGGCATCCCTCCTCTCTTTGGGTGCATTGCTGTCGCAAGGGCAACCATCAATATTGGGGATTCAGGGACCCATGGTTGTTGTCGGTGACGGGGGGACGAGTGATGGCTGTGGTCAGGAGGGGGTGGCAAAACTTTTGTTTTTTTTTAATGGGGACAGATATTGTGCACGGGTCACATGCACATCTGTGTCCATTTAAAAAAAAAGGTTTGCTACCCTGAACAGCTGAGCAGCAGGAGGCTGCTTTGGGGCTTCTCCTACCTCTCAGCTATTCAGGCTTTCTTTGCCGGCTCTGTGCATGTGTGAGAGTCACTCTCACAGCGATTCATCGGTGGTATCGAACAGGGATCGACGAGCCTTCACTCAAATCATTTGCATGCAAACTTGTTTGAGCATCGGTTGCTCTTTTTGGAATCGACCAAAAATTGGACCACAGCGGACTCATGTGGTCTTATTGACCCTGTTTAATGCATCTAGGCCTAAGTCTTCTTGTTTGCTTAGTGGTTCTTTTAGGACCTCTTTAACTCTTTTCAGTAACCTGTGGCTTTCTATCACAACTGTAGTTCCTTTCCAGTGTGTGCATCTTCTGTTATTGAATTGTACACTGCTGCGATAACTTGCTCTTAGCAGTGGTATATCAAATAAAGTTGAACTTGAACTCAAATATGAGAAGAAGAAAAAGCTGTAAAACTTAGTCATATAATCTTTGTAACTAATACATACTACAGTATATAGTTTATTAAAAATACAATCTACCACCAAGCCATCATGGATTCAGGCAGTATACAATACAAAAGACATAAATCATTCCAAGAGAAGAAAGATGGGGGAGGGTCACATTTGATTACACATCCTCAAGCACACTAGTAAATCCTCTCTCCCTCCCTACAAATGCCAAGGTAAAAAAAAAAAAAAGAGTCTTAAGACTTGCATCGTAACCATATTATATAAGTATCTAGACGTTGACCAGTTTTGCAGTGTAGAAGAGACTGAGAGGGGACATAATTGAAACTTTCAAAATACTGAAGGGAATAGACTTAGTAGATAAAGACAGGTTGTTCACCCTCTCCAAGGTAGAGAAAACGAGCGGGCACTCTCTAAAGTTAAAAGGGGATAGATTCCGTACAAACGTAAGGAAGTTCTTCTTCATCCAGAGAGTGGTGGAAAACTGGAACGCTCTTCCAGAGGCTGTTATAGGGAAAACACCCTCCAGGGATTCAAGACAAAGTTAGACGAGTTCCCGCTGAACTGGAACGTACGCAGGTAAGGCTGGTCTCGGTTGGGGCATTGGTCTTTGACCTAGGGGCTGCCGCAGGAGCGGACTGCTGGGCACGATGGACCACTGGTCTGACCCAGCAGCGGCAATTCTTATGTTCTTCTGTTCAATAACTGTGAAGTTTGTTCTTAGAGTTTTTGCACCATGAAAGTAAGATATCAACATATGCTGATGGGTCACTATTCTTGGGAAATAGGATTCTTTCCAAATGTGCAATTCAAAATTAATGTCTTTGTTACTGCTTCAATGTCTCCTGTCATCTTCCGTCCCTGCATGCATCACCAGGCAGTGCATATGGTGTTTAAGGTAGCCACCTGCCTGAGTCACTTTCTGTGTTGGAAGGCTCTTTTATTGCTCTGTGGTAGTTCACCCTCTTTGGAAGGGAACTGGGAAAAGAGTACAATCGGGGTGTGCTGGTTCTTTTCTCTGCCAGCCACTCCGGATCCTCTGAATGGCCCAGTTCCCATGATAGAGTTTGGCCATCTCGGTGGTTCAGCAGATCAAGTTGTTTTCACTGAAAATATTTTTCTTTTGTTAGGAGCCCTCCAATGGTGGATCACCAAGCTTCTCAAGGTATGCCATGAAACATTGCTATCTGACACGTAACCATTCTGTCTAAAAGTCATGTTGGATGTTGAGAGATATGCCTTGAGGTTGATGGGCCTTCATAGCAAGGATAAGTGCCCTGTGTTCTGCTGGGACTCTGCATTACCAGGAGAGAGTATATCAGTGCCCCTAGTCTTATCTGATGACTGAGCATGTAGCTGCTGCAGAACCTTTGGGAAATGGTTTGTGTGCTTAGAAAAGGGACCTAACATTTGCCCACAGCAGGCATCTGATTGCATGACTAAAGGCTGCTGTTCTCAGCACAAATGGCAGGGATTAGGCAGCCAGCAACCCTTGTGTGCCGCTCTCAACAAGTGAGGCGTCAGAAGTAAAAAAAAAAAAAAGGTACGAGAGGAGGAGGAAGATGACCGGCGGGGAGGGGGGCGGAGGAGGAAGAGGGCCAGGGCCTGCCTGCTGCTTGCCACCTCCCTGGGGGTAGGAAGGGAGAGGCCAGGGCCTGCCTGCCCACCCTGATAAATTAAAAATAGGGTGGGAGGAGGGAGAGGCCAGGGCTTTCCTGCCCCCTGCCTGATGGGGGGGAGGGAGGCTTACCTACCTACCTACCCACCCGTTCTGTCCCCTGTCCCGACCTGCCAGCCAGCCACTAGGTCTGCCTGCCCTGTGCCCTGTCCCAGCCTACCACTAGACCACCAGAGGGGGAACAGGGTACAGGGCCTGGCAGGGAGAGGGTACAGGGTGCAGAGCTTGGCAAGGAGTGTGGGGTTTGGTGCAGAGCCTGGCAGGGAGAATTTGGTTCAGAATGTTTGGGGTTTTTTTCCTTTCTTTCCTCCTAAATTTAGGGTATGTCTTATGGTCAGGTGCGTCTAATGGAGCGAAAAATACGGTATTTTCTTGTTGGTGTCTAGTGTGATAAGAGAATGCTAATCTTAAAGTCTGTATAACAATTATGAATAGGATTCAGATATCGTAGGAAGCATTGGAACATATGAGATTTTTAAAAACTTGCATCAATGTTCTTCCATCGCCTTTGCTTTTTGCACTTTAAAAAGCTGTTAAACACATTGTATATAAAAGCCTTCTTATTGGCAGATTAAGGAGCAGGTTCTGTAGAGGATGCCGGTCTTGGCCTAAAAAGTGGCTGAGAATCGCACAGAATTGTGTCTGTAAAAATAGATGCCTTACCCCTCCGATTCTCTAACTGGTGACTGGTTACAGAATTGCGCCTGCTTGATCGAGGGATCCTTTGCCATCAGAAGGCATCAGAAGAACTAAATTTGATGGAGCAATGGATGACTGAATTCAAACTGAAACTTAATTCAGAAAAAAAAAAATTTTTGTAGCTTTGCCACACCCGCCTGACACCAAAACACCGCTATGCATCAATAACCTCTGTTATCCTATTCAATCTACTATGAAGGTATTGGGTATAACACTAGACCAATGCTTAACCATGAAGGACCAGGTAGACACTCTCTGGAAACTTCGATCCATTAGAGCATATTTTGATATGTCAGCATTTAGAATCCTGTTACAATCCCTCGTACTGAGTCAACTTGATTACTGTAACATCGCCTATTTAGCAATTTCCCAAAAGAATATGCGATGATTACAATGGGTGCAAAATGCAGCGGTCAAACTGATTTTCAGGCTGAAGAAGTTTGATCATGTGACACCTTACTACTGACAGCTGCATTGGCTGCTGATAGAGGCACGTGTAAAATTTAAGTTCGCTTGTTTCTGCTTTAAAGTACTATATGGTCTAGCCCCTAAATACATAATTGACCTTTTCTCCTTCTCAGCCAACAGACATAAGAGAAGTTCACATTTGAACTTTGTTTCCCCTCTAGTCAGAGGATGTAAACTCAAAAGACACCATCAACACCTTTTCTCTCATCAGGCAGCATTATTGGGGTAAAGATCTAAAACAATTGCTTACGCCCACTACTTATGGGGAATTCAGGAAACGCCTAAAAACATATCTGTTCCTGAAATATCTAGGGAGCTGACCCGTACAACTCTTTCTCCTCAATAAATGATCCCTTGAGCTGTTAATCACTAGCTTCCACCATGTTAAGTTCAATCTATTTGTACCATCTTTTAATCTTTGTAAACCGTATAGAATTTCACGGTCCTATGGTATATAAACTGTTGTTGTTATTATTATTATTATTATTATTATTATCAGCTGATTGTGGTAAGGGAATCCCTGATCAGCTGAGCCGGCAGGCCTCCCCGAAGCTATGGTTTCAGGGAGTCCTGCTGGCTCAGCTGATTGGGGAGAAAATACCCCTGGTTCGATCAACTGAGCCGGCTGTGGCAGGGGATCCCCCGACATGTACTGCAAAATTGGAAGGAAGGATGCCTACTCCCAACTGCCATCGACACCTCTTCGATGTGGCGAAAAGTGGCATGAGGGATACTCATTCCTCTTGCCACTGACCCCTCCCTCCCATCGTGGCAGGAAGGATGCCCACTCCCTCCTACCGACATTCCCATCTCCTGTTGAAGACTGACAGGAAGGGTGCCAACTCCCTCCTGCTGCCCCCCAAACCCCTGACACCCTGCAATCTTAAATAAAATTCCCGACACCCCCATACCTCAAGACTTTCCCTGCACCCCACCCCCCCATACCTTTGTAGAAGAAAGTCCAGCTGCAGGGATGCTTACTCCCTCCGGCCAGCAGGCCCGCCTCTTCAAAATGGCAGGCTTTTCCCTTCCTGGTGCATCCTGGGAAGCTCTGGGGAGGGGCCTAAGGCCCCTCCCACAGGAGTAGCCTTATGTATCTGGTCAATCGGAGTCTTAGGCCACTCCCGGTACATCCCAGGATGTACTAGGAAGGAGGCCTAAAGCCCTGATTAGCCCAGGAGCCTACGACCCTTCTTATGGGTGGGGCCTTGCTTATCAGGGCCTTAGGCCCCTCCCCGGTGCATCCCAGGATGCTCCAGGAAGGGGATGGCCCGCCATTTTGAAGAGGCGGGCCTGCTGGCTGGAAGGAGTAAGCATTCCTCTGGCAGGACTTTCTTCTACAAAGATATCAGGGAGAGGGGAGGCCTGGAGGTTTGGGGGGGTGTTGGGAAGGGTGTTGAAGATTGCAGGGTGTCTGATGTCCAGGGATGTGTCTGGGTTCGGAGGGGTGGCGGCAGGAGGGAGTGGATATCCCACCTGCCAGTTGCGATGGGGGGGATCAGCAGCAGGAAGGAGTGGACATCCCTCCTGCTGATTTCACGGTACGTGTTGGGGGGTCCCCTGTTGCAGCCAGCTCAGTTGATCTCAGCAGGGGTATTCCCCCCTATCAGCACAACCAACAGGACTCCCGAAAGCCACAGATTCAGGGAGGCCTGCAAGCTCAGCTGATCAGGGATTCCCTTGCTGAGATCAGCTCAGCCGACCACATTTACTTTTAACTTTGGAAATGCAGGCCAGCATTTTTCTGGCCTACATTTCAGGCATCTGTCATGGTCTTAGGGAGAAGCCTAGGGCCACTTAAGCTCGCCTAAGGCCACTTACAGGAAACCCATACCTATGCCCAGTCTTGGGTGAACTTGAGTGTCTCTAAACGTTACCCTAGACCCTGTGACAAATTCCTACAGTATAGGTGTCCTGCCTCAGGGGGTCTTTTTTTAAAATATGCATCCCAATTGGTTGCTAGATGGCAGTAGGACGCCTACCGCCGCCTATTATCGTGATACTCGTATATAGAATCAGCCCCTAAGTGTCTCAAAACTGAAAGAATCTTTGCAAAAGATATGTTAAGCTCTAAAATGTTTTTGTTTTTCATTAACTCTGTATGTTCATATTGTACACCATTTATCATATTTTTCAGTCTATAAGACACACCTGACCATAAGACGCACCTACATGTAGAGGAGGAAAAACCAAGAATAAAAAAATTTGGTTCAGAATTTTTTTTTTCTTGGTTTTTCATCCTCTACACATAGGTGCATCTGGTGCTCTGAAGCCCGCAGCCCAAAGCAGGCTGTAGCCTCCCCCCCGGTACCTTTTTGTAACTGGTGGTGGTCCTGCATGGTCTCCTGCTGGACGGCTGCCTTTTTCATTGCAGAGCAGCGCACAACATAGGAGCGCGCCTTTGCGCTTCCTGCCCGGTCCCGCGCCACTCCGTGATTGGCTGAAGTCAGTTCTCAATTCGCAAGAACTGACCTCAGCCAATCATGGAGTGGCGTGGGACCAGGCAAGAAGCGAAAAGGTTGCACTCTTGCGTTGTGCACCGCTCTGCAACGAGAAAGGCAGCCCTCTAGCAGGAGAACGCACTAGACCACTGGGAGATGGGGGGAGGTGTATTCGCTCCATAGTTGTAATTGGGCTAGAAATATGAAAATAAATAAATAAATGTTCTTTATTGCTCTTTTCTAGCGCTCCCGATGATCAAATTGTAATTGAACAATTTGGAGCACTATGATTTTACAGGGGAGCAGCTCTAATGTATGCATAAAAGACCAAATGTCTGTCCTAAGTAGCTTCTTTTCTTCCCCCCTCTATTTCCTACTGCAGCTGGTTGATCCCTGCCATTGCTGTCCTCATCGTTGGCCTTATGTATCGCTATTATATTCTGGAAGGCAAATCCTCGTGAAGCTGTGCCCTGGACCTGGGTTTTGCTCCTTTCTTGGCAAAGCACAGAATTTCCTTCTGGAGCTCACAGCAAGCTGGTGGCAGTGAGACATTCAATCATTGCCCTCTTATCAATTCCATGTGCATTGATATACAGCATCTCTGATCCTGCTCCCTCAAACCATGTGGATTCTGGGACTGTGTTTGGAACAAATGATCGTATAATTAATTCTATTGGTATTTTCGTACTGTATAATTTTTTTCTCTTTTTAAATGTTGTATAGAGATGTGGTGACTTCACATTTTGGCATAAATCCGGTTTCTGTCTTTGTATTAGAATGCTGACAGGCAATATCAGGAATTTACTTAGTATAAAAATGCACTTGCCCATAACTGCTTTTGTTTTTGATTTTATTTTCTGAAATTCATTGGTTTTAAATAATTGTTGAAGTACAAAATGAAGGATTACACTTCACAGCACTGATCTGTCTGTACCTTCCATCTCATGCTTAGAGTACTAATCCCAGTGTCGTTCCCTTATGATCTTGGGCAAGTCACTTAACTCTTCATTGCCTGAGGTACAGATTTAGACTGTAAAACCTACTGTTCCTGAATGAAACTTGCCTTAGCCACTACTGAAAAATCTTGAGCTAAATCCAGTTCCCTCCCTTCCCTTCAGATGCTAAGCACCTTGGGCAAACAATGTCACTTACTGCCATGCAGGAAAATATGGCTTCTACACTTTGGATCACTGGGGTCAACTACTACTATTTATTATTTCTATAGCTCTGAAAGGCGTAAGCAGCGCTGTACATTTTAACATACAATAGACGGTCCCTGCTCAGAAGAGCTTACAATCTAATTTGGACAGGACATTTCAGGGTTGGGGAGATTATAGTGGGTCTAGGTATCTGACAGCAGTGAGTGGGAGTTAAGAGTTGAAAGCAGTTTAAAACAAGTGGGCTTTTAGTTTGGATTTGAATATTGCTAGGGATGGAACATGACGTATTGATTCAGGCAACATGTTCCAGGCATATGGTGCTGCAAGAAAGAGGGACGGAGTCTGGAGTTGGCAGTGGAAGAGAAGGGTATAGATAAGAGGGGCAAGCAGTTTTGGGTGTTCCAGTGATATCTGAGTGGGATTCAGGACCCTGAAAAGTCTGTGTAATTTGTAGTCTGGTCCTGAGGACTTTCTTTGCAATGGCTGAAGTTCAGAATGGAAGATGGTATCAAAATTGTCTGGTTTATATTTTGTTTATTTAACTGTATACGATTAAAACTGTGCATGTAAATTTTGAGCCGCTTTGGTCGAAAGCAGGTAAATAAATAAATTCCTAGTTTAGATATGTTCCAGTTGAGCCAAAATCTTGCTGCAGGAAGAAGCTTCCAGACCCCTCCTCCCCCCTCCATTCTAAATAGTGCTATATGGGGTTAGAGCAGTGGTCCATCAAGTTCAGTGTTCTGTCTGTTCCCACAACTCTGTTGACTGCCAGTTGAACAAGGATTTTCACTGCAATGCTATGTGAATGTTGGACTCCCACAAGTTCACCTCTGCTGCTTTTCACCAGGGGGAAGTAAGGCATATTAATTAGTGGCAGAGATGATCGTCCTCACTGGTGGCTGGTTTTAGCTTTTTATAGACCTTTTAGATGGACTGGTCTAAGCTGTTTGCATTGGATTCTTTGTTCTGCCAGCACTGTGTTCTAAATCCTTTGTACATGTCCAGGTTTGGATGAAGTGGTAAGCGTTCTCTTCAATTTAGTGAAGCTACCATAGCTAAATCATTGTTGTCCTGTGTCATATTGTGTGAATGTTTCCTGTTTTAACTGTCAATCTGTTGAAGATTTTGCTTCCAGGCAAAGCAAGAAGCTGCAACTCGGTGGAATTCTATAAGAACAGCCCAACGGCCAATCCAGGTCACAAGTACCTGCCAAAAACTCAAACTCTGGTTATTTCTTTTAAAGTATTTGTAACTTAGACACAGCTACAAATGCAAAAATGTTCCTATAGCACTTAAAACTAGTGTAGCACCTGGTTTGAATACAATTAAGAATATAAGAGCATAAGAGTTGCCATTACTGGCAAAGACCGAAGGACCATGAAGCCCAATATTCATGGCAAGAGCCCAAGGAGTTAAACCAATTCTGTGCTGCTTATCCTAGGAATAAGCAGTGGATTTCCACAAGTCCATCTTAATAATGGCTTATTGTCTTCTCTTTCAGGAAGTTATTCAAACTTTTTAAAATCATGCTAAGCTAACTGCTTTCACCAATTCTCTGGCAATGAATTCCAGAGTTAAGTAACATATAAGCATAAAAAGGGATGCCAATTAGAGGGTGGTTTTTCAAATAGGGCACTGGTCTTTGACCTAAGGGCAGCCGCATGAGCGGACTGCTGGGCATGATGGACCACTGGTCTGACCCAGCAGCGGCAAAACTTATGTTCTTACCCTGCCAATTAAGCCATTACAAAGCTAAAATTAGTTTAGTTTGTTTATTGCAGTGTTGTACTTTTTTATTTGTTTATTTATATTTGTTAATAACATAACAAAATTAGGTACATCAAAATACAAAGGTAAAGGATAATCAATGCAAAACTATATCAGTGATCTAGTCCACATCAATGGGACTGAGTAGCGCTATAATATAACAAAAAAAATTTTAAATAATATATTGCAGTGCTTTACTACCACCATTCAAATAATTATCATAATGGTTTACAATGACTTAAATCTGTTGTTTCCTTCAACAGCATCTCTATCAGTAACTGAAAACTTCCCCTTCTTGAAAGATGTCCTGTAAAAGGGTAGGGCAAGAAGAGTGGAACTTGGTAACACAGAAATACCTTCCTCATGTGCCATTTCTGGGGCTAAGTTCATGTGAAATGCCTTTTTGAAAAGGATGCTGTCAAATACTAGAGAGAAGAATGTCTGTCGGGCTGCAAGCACAGTGATACGTTTCTCAAAAGAAATGCAGCTGCTTATATAGTCGTGTCTGAGTGGATAAATGTTCCCGTCTAATGTACAGCACTGCACGCGTCTAAAATGATAAGTAGTATAATACAATACAATCTTTATTGATATACCACCATTACCTCCATGAAATTCACAGCGGTTTACATAAATAATTATGATGATACAAATTATTGGGTAGTATTACAATTTTAGGAATTATTAGTAACAAATTCTTGAATTTTTTTCACTCAGAGAATAGTTAAGCTCTGGAACGCCTTGCCAGAGGATGTGGTAAGAGCGGATAGCTTAGCTGGTTTTAAGAAAGGTTTGGACAAGTTCCTGGAGGAAAAAGCCATAGTCTTGTTATGAGGGAAGCCACTTCTTGCCCTGGATCGGTAACATGGAATATTGCTACTCTTTGGGTTTTGGATTGGTCATCGTGAGAACGGGCTACTGGGCTTAATGGACCGTTGTTCTGACCCAGTAAGGCTATTCTTATGTTCTTATGAATTAGATATGTTTTTAGATCTTTTTTGAAACATTTAAAATGAAATTGCTGCTTAATATTAGTTGGCGATGTTTTCTAAAGTTTTGCTGCTTGATTTGCCCATGTGGAGTTAAACGTTCTATTGTATCTTATGTTCTTAATGACTGGAAACCGAAAAGTGTCATTATTTGTTAGGTTCAAAGATGGGTTATTATAAAAATTAAAAAGTTGGGGAATATACTCAGGAGTTTCTTCAAAATGTATTTTAAACAATGCACAATAGAATTTATGAAGTATTCCCCCTTCCATAGGTAGCCAGTGTAACTCTCATAGGTAAGGTGAAATCTTAACACTTTTCTTCAATCTGAAGATTAATCTAATAGCTGTATTTTGTAAAGTTTGGAGGGTTTTTTTATTATAAATTTTGGGCAGTCTAAGAAGGTGGCATTGCAATAGTCCAGGAAAGGCGGGAGAGGGGAGATATGAGGCTCCAGAGTAATCTAAGGAAATACTTTTTACAGAAAGGGTGATAGATGCGTGGAACAGTCTCCCGGAAGGGGTGGTGGAAACAGAAACTGTTTCTGAATTCAAGAGGGCCTGGGATCTCTCTGAGAGAGAAAGAGATAATGGTTATTGCAGATTGGTAGATTAGATGGGCCATTTGGTCTTTATCTGCCATCATGTTTCTATGAGACAAAACTAAAGATTGTACTAATAAGTGGAATTGATAATTATCTAAATACTTTCTAATCCTTCTGAGTTTCCAAAATACACCAAAAGACTTTTTTATTAACAGGTTGATCTGAGATAATAGTGAAAGATTGTGATCAAAATGAACTCCTAATCTTATTACATTCAACAGTGGATAATCTTATTTATGGTTAAAACTTTAGTATTACAATTCATGTTAGGATGAGTTAACAAACTTAATTTCGTTTTATCCTTATTTAAGTTAATAATTCAACATCCAATTCGCTTAACAGCTTTGTACAGTAATCAGTTTTAATTTAATCTGATCTAATGAACAGGAAAAAGGAATGAGAACAGTAATATCATCTGAATACAGTACTCCCCCGATATTCGTGTGTGTTCCGTTCCATTACAAAAAATGGAATTGATGCTATTGGTCTATAGTCAGATATTTGATTTATGTTTCCCTTGGCATCTTTTAATAATGGAGTTAGTAAAATTTGTTTCAAATAGTTGGGGAAGAAACCTTTCTGGAGCATTTTGTTTAGCCAATCTAAAAGAATCCTTTTAAATGCTAAAGGAACACATCTCAATATATATGTTGGACATATATCTAAATAACGATAAGTATTAATATATTTATCATAAAGTTTGATAAAGTCTTCCCACTCTGTTTTGTCAAACACTGTCCAATAATGGTCCCCACAGATTATTCTTGGATTTTTGTTATAAATGAGTCTAAAAATGGAGGAAATTTATTTTTCATATCTTGTACTTTTTTTTTTTAATAACATTCTGGTTGTTGAGCTAACAGTGGTTTAACCGTGGGAATATTAATTACAATAACAGTGTTAGTTAATTCCTTTATTAGTTTGAATCATTTTTTTGTGTCATAGACATCTGTCCCAATAAGTTTAGAATAATAATCCTTTCTTGTAACATTAAGGGCTCCTTTTACTAAACTGCGTTAGCATTTTTAGCGCAAGCAGCATTTTAACGTGTGCTAGAACTAATGCCAGCTCAATGCTGGCGTTAAGGTCTGGAGTGCATGGCAATTTAGCGCGTGCTATTCCGCACGTTTTTTGGTTTGGTTTTGTTGTTTTTTTTAGAACTGCCATCTCCGGATCAGACCTTCAGTCCATCAAGTCTGGCGATCCGCACACACGGAGGCCCAGCCAGGTGTACACCTGGCGTAATTTTAGTCACCCATATCCCTCTATGCCTCTCGTAAGGAGATGTGCATCTAGTTTGCTTTTAAATCCTAGAACGGTGGATTCCGCAATAACCTCCTCTGGGAGAGCATTCCAGGTGTCCACCACTCGTTGTGTGAAGCAGAACTTCTTGATATTTGTCCAGAACTTGTCCCCTCTTAGCTTCAGTCCATGTCCAAGTCACATTGGACATTGTAAATAATTTTTTTTCCTGTTCAGTATCTTGAAAGTCTCAATCATATCCCCTCGCAGTCTCCTTTTCTCTAGGGAGACCAATCCCATTCTCCTCAATCGTTCCTCATATTCCAAGTTTTCCATACCTTTTACTGGCTTCGTCGCTCATCTCTGCACCCTCTCCAGTAGTTTTATATCCTTCTTTAGGTTGGGAGACCAATGTTGGACACAGTATTCCATGTGTGGTCTGACCATTGCTCTATAGAGCGGCATTATAACTTTCTCCGATCTACTCGTGATTCCTTTCTTTATGATACCTTACATTCTATTTGCCTTCTTTGCCACTGCCGTGCACTGTGCCGAAGGTTTCAGGGTCTTATCTATCAGTACACCCAGGTCCTTTTCCTGTTCGCTCTTACCCAGGGTTACACCTGACATTCTATATTCAAGTTTCAAGTTTATTAAAATATTTGTTTGACCGCTTAATCTAATTTTTAAGCGGTTAACATAATAAAATTACATAAAAACAAGTTAAACAGTTACATTTGTATTAAAACAGGGAAAACAAGTGACTTGCACAGACTTACGGCAACAAAGGGACGGATGGGGAAGAACTACAATTAATATAGGATAGGCAAAACATAAATGGCTAAAACAATAGGTTAGGTAAAAATTATTAATAAAAATTAAGATTTAATTATAAACTTGGCCCTTAAAAGGGCATTTTAACCAAAAGCGTCTCGGAATAAAAATGTCTTTAATCCTGTTTTAAATTGTTTTATATCTGATTTGTTACGAAGATATATAGGCAATAAATTCCAGAGAGAAGGAGCAGTAACAGCAAAAATGTTGGTGCGTAAAGTATTAATTGATTTTAAAGAAGGTATAACTAAAAGATTTTGAGAAGTTGAGCGGAGGGATTTTGACGTAACATATGGGATTAAAAGGCTATTAATAAAATCAGGTTGGTTATTCAGTCTGGTTGTAAATGTTAAAAGTGAAATTTTATAGTTAATCCTATGTTCGATTGGCAACCAATGGGCGTTGATTAGGAGAGGGGAGACGTGATCATATTTCTTTGCCCCGCTAATGATCTTAATAGCGGTATTTTGGACGATCTGTAGTTCCTTGTTCTTTCTGCCTAAATTCATTACTTTGCACTTTTCCACATTAAATTTAATCTGCCATTTCTCTGCCCATTTCTCTAACTGACATAAGTCCTTCTGTAGTTCCTCGCTATCCTTCTGCGATCTGATCTGCATAGCTTTGTGTCATCTGCGAACTTGATGATCTCACTGGTTGTTCCTTCTTCTAGGTCATTTATGAAGATATTGAATAAGATGGGTCCAAGTACCGAGCCCTGGGGCACACCGCTAGTCACTTTCTCCCAGTCCGAGAACTTCCCATTTATGCCCACTCTCTGCTTTCTGTTCTCCAGCCATTTGCCTATCCATCTTAGTATATGACCCTCTATTCCATGGCTTTGCAGTTTCCTGAGAAGTTTTTCATGAGGAACCTTGTCGAACATTTTCTGGAATTCCAAGTATATTATGTCCACCAGTTCTCCACTATCAATTTGTTTGTTCACGGTCTCAAAAAATTGAAGTAAATTCGTCAAACATGATTTCCCTTTTCTGAAGCCATGTTGACTAGCTTTTATCAGGTCGTGTGTATCCAAGTGCCGGACTATGCTATCTTTAATCAGTACTTCAACCATCTTTTCAGGGACAGACGTAAGACTCACAGGTCTGTAGTTTCCCGGTTCTCCTCTCGATCCTTTTTTGAAAATTGGCGTGACGTTCGCTGTCTTCCAGTCATCCAGTATCTGTCCAGTTCTAATTGACAGGTTGGCAAGTTTTTGCAATAGTTCTCCGATTTCAACCTTCAGCTCTTTTAAGACTCTCAGGTGAATTCCATCCGGCCCTAACGCAGCTTAGTAAAAGGAGCCCTAAATAACTTCTTATAGAAGGAAATATTTTTTCTCCTCAATATTTTTAATTCCTCAGTTTGATATTTTCTCCATCTTTTTTTCTAATTTCCTGCATTCTCTTTTTAAGGCTAATAATTCTGTTGAAAACTATTTAACACTTACAATAATTTTCCAGTTATCTATGCGGAAAAATTAGGGAAATCTCTTTTCTTCAAAATCACTGAGTTTGGAATAACCTTCCTGCCCTGCTGCGGAATCTGGGCTCCTTCCAATTATTCCAAAAGCATCTGAAAACTTGGCTATTCTCAAAAATGTAAATCTTTCTACCCTCTTTATAATCACTAACTCTTATTATGTTTTTCCTTCCTTATATTAAAGTTCCTGTAAACCGTGCCAAGCTCTATCTTTATGGAGAGGATGCGGTATACTGTATAAACTTAAGGTTTAGTTTAATTTACTTTGAAGTGAGGCTATTTTATCAAATATATTTGATAACATAAAATCCCATTGTTCCATAAAGATAATAGGATTTACATTAATATCAAAATTGAAATGTCTCCAAAATAACATTGGATTTATTTTTTTCCTAAATACCTGCATTTCTTTATTGTAGTAGTGTTGGTTGGGTTGGTTTGTCAAGGCCACCAGAACGAATGTACTTGAGGAAAAGGAAAGCAAGTACTGGAATGCCTCAGGGATCAGTACTGGAGTTAATTGTGTGTATTATATTTGTAAGCAACATTGCTGAAGAGTTAGAAGGAAAAGTTGCCGTTTGAAGATGACATGAAGATTTGCAACAGAGTGGACAACATGAGATGTGATCTACAAAAATTAGAAGAATGGGCTAAATTAGTCTGGCAGTTAAAATATAATGCAAAGAAGTGCAGTGATGCACTTGAGGTATAGAAATCCAAAAGAGATGTCTGAGAGGAGGAGGGGGAGGCAAGAGGCTGATAAGAGAGAGAGCTTGGCTGATAGTGCGTGAGAAGATGATGGGCAAAGCCAGAAGGATACTGAGTTGCATAGAGAGGCATAACCAGCAGGAGAAGAGGATGTGTTGTTGATGAGGTTCCATTTAGAACAGGGGTGTCAAAGTCCCTCCTCGAGGGCAACAATCCAGTCGGATTTTCATGATTTCCCCAATGAATATGCATGAGATCTATTAGCATACAATGAAAGCAGTGCATGCAAATAGATCTCATGCATATTCATTGGGGAAATCCTGAAAACCTGACTGGATTGCAGCCCTCGAGGAGGGACTTTGACACTCCTGATTTAGTTTGGGGGGCTATATCTTTCTATTTATGGATATGATACGGAGTTTGCACTAAAAGATATACGAAAAGAGACTTGATGACCTGAATATGGTTACCTTAGAGCAGGGGTTCTCAACCCAGTCCTTGGGATACACCCAACCATAGTATGTATGGATGACTTAGCTTTGCATACATTGAAGAAAGTATCTTGAAAACCTGGCTGACTAGGTATATCCTGAGGACTGCTTTGACAATCCCCGCTCTAGAGGAAAGGAGGGAGAGAGTAGATATGATGTTATTAATATACAAACAGATCTTTTTCAAAGATGGGGAAATGGTAGAACTAAAGGATGTGAAGTAAGGTTGCAATGTGGTAGACTTTGGAGTAACTTCAGGAAATACTTTTTCACACAGAAGGTAGTGAATGCTTGGAATACTTTCCTGGGACAAAACCAGTGACTGAATTCTAAAACTTAAGAACATGTGGGATACTGCTGCTACTATTACTCATCATTTGGGGCCATATAAAGATCAACAGTAGAACATTTCTAAAGCCTTTATTGTACAAAAAGGTCCTAAGCGTTTGGATAAGCTTTCTAAAGGGTATGTATTTAATTTCTTCACATCTCTCAGTCTACAATATGGTCAAAATAAAACAAATGTAGTAATAGTTTTAAAAGCTGCATTAATTAATTAAGATTTATATCCCGTCCCCTCAGAGGAGTTACAAGTTTATATACATAATAAAACATAAAGTAGAAGAGTCTCAAAGAGTTCCACTGCGTTGTGTTAAGCTTTTCATACCTAATAGCTTATTGTAACCCCTCCCTCTTTGAAACTCCCTATTTTCAGTCTCTTAAGAGGGAAAAGTTAAACATAAAATCTAAAATTACTTAAAAATTTTTTTACAAGAAATAAGAATTTTTGTTATTATTACAATTCTAAAAGATATATATCCAAATAACTTTAACATAAAATCTCAAATAAACTTTTCCTTATAGAATTTAGTCCTTTCAAAAGATTTCTCTCACAGATTTCAAATGTAAATTTTCTCACAGAACTCCGTTGTTTATTTTTCACAGCCGTTGGGTACCAGTGCTTCTTTTTTCTTCTTTTGGTATTCAGTTTTGATCAACAGCAAACCTACTTCCCAACTTAAAAGAAATCAAAGGGAGCAAAACCCTAACACCCTGAAAAATAGGTTTGTTGCTTTAATTTTCTCTAACTACCCCTAGAAAAGAAAAAATAATTGAAATTCCCTAACTTTTCCAACCCTGACGTATTTTAAACTATTCTCAAACCAAGCCCAGACCAACCTGACTTTCAATCTGAACTCTTCCCAACTCTCTTCTTTTTTCTCTCTCTGGCAGTTTTTGAATCCTGCCCTGCACTGCTCACTCCTGCGGGATCTCATCAGACCTGAATTCTCACTCTCAGGCAGACAAAGACAGCATTAAACAAAACTTTTCACTTCAAAATAAAAACTTCTATCATCTTCTGCCCTATAAACTATAAGATATTTCAAACTTATTTTTGTAACCCATGTTATAGCTCTGGGGTGGGGGGGAAGTAGTCCTAAAGACTCTGTTCTTGGGTATTGTACTGCAGAGTCAAGGTACAACTTTTTGCTCTATTTGGACACTGGGGGGGGTGGAGCTTGCTTGCTGTTTTCGCTGTTACTATGTTTAGCTTGATGTTCTCTTGTAAAAAATGAAAAAATAAAAATAAAGTAGAAGAGGGTTAGTAACGTAGAGCATGATATTTATTTAATTTGTTTTCTCTCCCATCCTTCCCAAAGAAACAGGAAATGAAGAGTCTTAGATACTTCCTTAAATTTTTGTAGTCGCATCTCTTCAGTTGTGAGAACTGTATTTTAAAGATCAGGATTTGTTGTCAGCTGCAAACTTTAGATTATTTATGCAGAGCTACGTTCTGCCACACTTAGATTATTAGAAATAAAGAACTGGATATCAAGCTTTTATTTATTGGCCTCAGACCCACCATTCCACCGCCTAGTAAGTACTTTTAGTGGAGAGAATTACATGGCTCTTCATCATCGGCCCAACAAATTATATCCTTCAAATTAATCCTTACACATAGTTTAAATTTTGTAGTAAATTCAATAAGTTAGTAATAAGTTAATAATGTTAGATTTAGTGAAAGCTCAAAAGACTTAGGGCTCCTTTTACGAAGGCACGTTAGGGTCTTAATGCGCGGAATAGCGTGCACTAAATTGCCGCATGTGCTAGCCGCTACCGCCTCATTCGTAAAAGGAGCCCTTAGCTAAGCTTAGTATATGCAACCCAGGAGGGAATGACCCGCCATGTTTTGCACCAGTGTGCTTTTTCAAGGGTCCCCCATGGCCGCTATTGTCATCCGACTCCTATACTACTCAAAGAATGCTACTCTTTGAGTAGTATAGGAGTCGGATGACAATAGCAGCCGTGGGGGACCCTTGAAAAAGCACACTGGTGCAAAACATGGTGGGTCATTCCGTCCCGGGTTGCATATACTAAGCTAAGCTAAGTCTTTGGAGCTTTCACTAAATCTTATTACTAACATTATTAACTTATTACTAACTTATTGAATTTACTATAAAATTTAAAC
This sequence comes from Geotrypetes seraphini, assembly GCF_902459505.1. Classification (NCBI taxonomy): domain Eukaryota; kingdom Metazoa; phylum Chordata; class Amphibia; order Gymnophiona; family Dermophiidae; genus Geotrypetes; species Geotrypetes seraphini. The sequence goes on along the minus strand of NC_047087.1, from coordinate 5,476,234 downwards.
TATGTGTAAGAATTAAGTTGGAGGATATAATTTGTTGGGCCGATGATGAAGAGCCATGTAATTCTCTCCACTAAAAGTACTTACTAGGCGGTGGAGTGGTGGGTCTGAGGCCAATAAATAGAAGCTTGATATCCAGTTCTTTATTTATGATTTATAGTGTGCAAGTGTTCTGTATATAGATTTTGAATTTAATCATCATTATCTTTGAACACGTGGAGGGGCATAATCGAAAGGGACATCTAAGTCCGTTTACGTCCATCTCGCAAGTCACCCAAAGTAAAAAACAGCTTAAGACACATTTTCAAAAGATACGTCCAAGATACTTTTTTTTCATTTTGAAAATTGTCTAATTATACGTCCTGCCGATCTGATCGTCCAAGCCACTAAATCGTCTATCTTTATACCACATTTTCGTCCAACTTTCTGTCCAAGTACAAAACGCCTAGAACAAGCCCTGTTGGACATGGGAGGGGTTCATAGACAACCCCGCGAAAGACAAAGGTGCGCGCCAACAACTGAGCGCAAGACGGAGGTGCACGCCAAAGAAAATTACAGTTTTTAGGGGCTCCGATGGGGGGTTTTGTTGGGGAGCCCCCCCAGTTTACTTAATAGAGATCGCGCCGGCGTTGTGGGGGGTCAGAGCCCTAAAAACAGTAATTTTCTGCGGCGCGCACCTCCACGCTGTGCTCAATTGTATGCGCGCGCCTTTGTCCCGGCGCGCTTTTGACCTGACACCTATGGGAGGGGTCTGAAAAGTGATGGACTGCACACCCAGATATGCCACCTAAATAGTGGGATACCTTACAGGACACTGCTGTGAACTTCACAAAAAGGGTTCCATGTCTTCTCCTCCCTACAGCTCCCTTATAGGTTACGGTGAGCCCCCCAAACCACCTCCAGAATCTCCTAGACCCACTTTTCTACCACCCCAATAGCCCTTATGGCTGCAGGAGCCACTTATATGCCAGTACAAAAGGGTTTTGGGGGTGTATAGGGGAGAGCACATGTTTAAGTATCAATGCAGAGATTACAGGAGCTTATGGGCATGGGTCCTCCTCTACAAGAGTCCCTAACCCACCCCCAAGACAATTTAAGCTGCTTCTGGGCTGGACGACTAGGCTTTCCAATGCCAGGTGGCCAGGTGATGATGGTCTGGAGGCTGAAAATTAAAGTTATGATTAAAAATTTTATGGGGGTGGGAGGGGTTGGTGATCACTGGGGTAATGTGGGGGGGGGGGGTCTGTTTTATGTGTTTGCAGCGCTTATCTGGTGACTTTAGGTGGGTTTTTGTGACTTAGACCAGTGTTCTTCAACCTTTTTACACCTATGGACCGGCGGGGAAAAAAAAATTATTTTGTGGACCGGCAAACTACTAGGACTGAAATTTAAAAACCCCATTTCCGCCCCATCTCCGCAAGCTCGGTCCTCGCAAACCATCTGATCCCATCCGCACAAGCCTCAGTTATGATTTTATACTGAATGTATTTTATTAAAGTATAAAAAGAAACAATATTCTGTACAATTGTCATTTTATAAATACAAATAATACAGAGCAAGGATCAACAAAACCCCTGTCTCCCCTCCCCTTCACATATATCCTCTCTACTATCTAGAAAACTGAATAAGCCAAATTATTACAGAATGCTACACAGAAATATCATGCTAACAGAATACTGCAGTCACACATAGCAGGAATAGGGTTAGAGGAGTGCAACTAGGGCAACTGCCCCCCTGGTCAGAAAGAGCCCTAAGCTACTGCCTGGACTTTGCAGTCCCCAGTTATGTCTAATACCAGCTCTAGCAGGATATATATTTCAAATCTGATATATTCTAATCACAAAATAGAAATAAAATTTGTTTCTACCTTTTTGTTGTCTCTGGTTTCTGCTTTCATCTTCTTTTCACTGTCTTCCTTCCAGCATCTGAATGTAAACGAAAATATGATTTCTGAAACTTTTATTTCGATGTCGAAAGGAAGTTCTTTGTTCAAACTTAAGGACAGCCTCTGTTAATGGATTGGCTGACAAGTGTGATGTCATACAGGCTTGTGAAAAATATATAAGGAATGGACCAGTATAGACTCAGAGAGACCAGCAGGAGAGGTGCAATTTTTATGCCTGATGGGACTCCATCACACATATGATTTCTGAGACATGTAAGATTAACATTAATAAATTAATTAATATTGAACTGATAATATATGTGTGATTGCCATTACTCCTAAGCACCTCTTGATGCAGAGCACAGCACACGCACGTGAATCGCTACTCAATTTGCAGATGTTTTTGAATTGTATATTGTATGGTGGTGTTTTATTTTGATCAAAGTATGTCTAGTTTTATTATGCATGTAAAGCACAGTTACTTTCCGTAACAGGTGTTATCTAGAGACAGCAGGCAGATATTATTCTCAACATATGGGTGACGTCAACCACAGTGCCCTGATGCAGACCGCTTCACAAGCAGATTTGCTTGAAGAACTTTTGGAAAGTTAGTGACTGCCGCACCGCGCCTGCACGAGTGCCTTCCCACTCAATGTAGGGCATGCGTCTCCTCAGTTCAGATAGCTAGCTAAGAAGTCAACCAGGGGAGGTGGGTGGGTTGTGAGAATATCTGCCTGCCGTCCCTGGATAACACCTGTTATGGTAAGTAACTTCTTTATCCCAGGACAAGCAGGCAGCATATTCTCAACATATGGGTGACCTCCAAGCTAACCAGAATGGGATGATGGAAGTGTTGGCAATTCAGGAGAATAAATGTTGTAATACTGCCTGGCCAAAGTGGCCATCCCGTCTGGAGAAAAATACCAGACAATAATGAGGTGAATGTATAAACTGAGGACCAAGTGGTAGATTTGCAGATTTCTTTAATAGGAGTAGATCTAAGGAAAGCTACAGATGCCGCCATGGCTCTAACTTTATGGGCTGTGACTCGACCCTCTAGATGCAGTCCAGCCTGAGCATAGCAGAAAGAGATGCAAGCAGCCAACCAGTTGGAGATGGTTCTCTTGGAAACTGGATGTCCCAACTTGTTTGGATCGAAGGAAACAAAAAGTTGAGGGGAATATCTTTGTGGCTTAGTCCTTTGTAAGTAGAAAGCCAAAGCACACTTGCAGTCCAAAGTATGAAGAGCTGTTTCTCCAGGGTGAGAATGAGGCTTTGGAAAAAACACTGGAAGTACAATGGATTGATTGAGATGAAATTCTGAAATAACTTTTAGTAAGAATTTAGGATGAGTACGGAGGATCACCTTGTTGTGATGGAATACTGTGAAAGGAGGGTCCGCTACTAAAGCTTGTAGCTCACTGACTCTGCGAGCAGACATGAAAGCAATGAGGAAAACCACTTTCCAAGTGAGATATTTCAGATGAGCTGAAGACATTGGTTCAAATGGAGGCTTCATCAACTGAGCAAGAACCACATTGAGATCGCAAACCACTTGAGGCAGTTTGAGAGGTATCTGGTATTTTATGGCAATATCTATTACCAGTATAATATAAAGGTTGAAGAGTAAAGGGGATAGGAGGGCATCCTGTGGTACTCCACTTTGCAGATTCCAACCTGTTCACCCTTTATCCCACAACCTTTCCTCATTTGAAGTCCACTCCATCAATCTATCACTCCTTTACCTCTGCGGCTAGCAGTCATTTATCACCCCCTAACAAGTTCCCTTCCTCCCTTCTCACTGAATTTGACTCCTGGCTTTTGGGCTTTCTTGAGTCATCTTCTCTTTCCCTTATTCTTGGGGACTAACTTTCACCCTGATGATCCCATTGACAAGTATGAACATAAGAATTGCCGCTGCTGGATCAGTGGTCCATCGTGCCCAGCAGTCCGCTTGCGTGGTGGTCCTTAGGTCAAAGACCAGTGTCCTATTTGAGTCTAGCCATACCTGCGTATGTTCTGGTTCAGCAAGAACTTATCTAACCTTTTCTTGAATCCCTGGAGGGTGCTTTCCCCCTATAACAGCCTCTGGAAGAGCGTTCCAGATTTCTACCACTCTCTGGGTAAAGGAGAACTTCCTTATGTTTGTACGAAATCTATCCCCTTTTAACTTTAGAGAGTGCCATCTCGTTCTTTCCACCTTGGAGAGGGTGAACAATCTCTCTTTCTCTACGAAGTGAATTCCCTTCAATATCTTGAATGTTTCAATCATGTCCCCTCTCAGTCTCCTCTTTTCAAGGGAGAAGAGGCCCATTTTCTCTAGCCTCTCATTGTACGGCAACTCCTCCAGTCCCTTAACCATTTTTGTCGCTGTTCTTTGGACCTTTTCAAGTAGCACTATGTCCTTTTTCATGTACGGTGACCAGTGTTGGATGCAGTATTCCAGGTGGGGGTGCACCATGGCCTGGTAAAGCAGCATGAAAACTTTCTCAGATCATTTTGTGATCCCCTTCTTGAACATTCCTAGCATTCTGTTCGCCCTTTTCGCCGCCACTGCACATTGCGCGGACGGCTTCATTGACTTGTCTACTTGTCTCCCAAGTAACCTTTTCTGGGGGCTCTCTCCGAGTACAGCACCGAACATCCTGTATTCGTGCATATGATTTTTGTTACCAACATGCATCACCTTGCACTTATCCACGTTGAACCTCATTTTCCATTTCGCGACCCATTCCTCAAGTGTGTTTATGTCTCGTTGTAGGTCTTCGCAATCCTTCTGTGTCCTCACTATTCTGAATAACTTTGTGTCATCCGCAAATTTAATTACCTCACTTGTCGTACCAATTTCCAGGTCGTTTATAAATATGTTGAAGAGCAAGGGCCCGAGCACCAAGCCCTGCGGCACTCCACTCATGACGCTTCTCCAGTCCGAGTATTGTCCATTTACCCTCACTCTCTGTATCCTACCCGTCAACCAGTTTTTAATCCATATGCTAAGTTTCTTGCCTTAACCTTCTCATTTGATCTCAAGCTTTGCTTCACAACCCCTATTCATCAGGATGGCCACTGCCTTGATCTTGTCTTTTCCTCCAACTGCTCTCTCTCTCTAACTTCTCTACCTCACTGCTCCCCATCTCTGATCACCATCTGATATCCTTCACCATTACTCACCCTCCCCCTTCGCTACACCCAGTCACCTCCAAGAGGTTTTGAAATCTTCAATCCCTCAATCCTTCCATGCTCTCATCCACTGTTTCATCTCTCCTTGCTTCCACTATGTTATCTAAGTCTATCCATGAGGCTGTCTCGACGTGCAATTCTATTCTCACCTCTGCTCTGGACACCCTTGCTCCCCCTGTTTCTTGCTCTGTGAGGCGTACCAAACTTCAACCTTGGCTCAGTCCCAGTGTCCGTTACTTACATTCCTACACCCGCTGTGCTGAGTGCCTCTGGCTCAAATCACACATGTGCTGACTTTCTTCACTTTAAATTTATGAGGACCTCCTTTAATTCTGCACTTACACAGGTCAAGCAAGACTACTACATCCAACTAACTCCCTTTCTTCCAGCCCTCGTTGTCTCTTTGCCATGCTTAACTCCATCCTCAAAGTGCCCCTACTTCTCTCTTTCCCCAGATTATGGATGATTACTTTCATGACAAGGGCCGCAGATTGCCCTTGAGTTCACTACAAAGTCGCAGCCTTCTCCCTTACCTACCATCCACTCTCCTGAACTTCAGCCTCGCACCTCCCCTTCATCCTTAACCCAAACAGCTCAGGAAGCTTCTCCTGTCTGGTCCCTCTCGCTTGTCCCCCCATCAACTACTGCTGACTTTTCTGCCTTCGCTGTAATCACAGAGGAAGAAACTGCACAACTTCTGTCCTCATCCAAGCCTACTACATGCCCCTCAGACCCTATTCCCACCCCTCTACTTGACCCCATCTCACATACTGTATTGCCTCCCATAAAATGCTCAAAGTCAGCCTTAGAAAGCTATACGGGAGTTCAGATTCCACAATTTCATTCGAAATTAGTAATGGTGGTATTCTTCATTATTCCCTTTATAGCTTTGCTGATAATTATTTCATTTTTTTCTTTTTTTATATCTAAACTTGTTAATACGAAATAACTTATTGATTCAATATAACTTAGCTTTTGTCATTGCTGGTAGCCCTTCCCGACGCGTTTCGCCTATCTTTCTCAAGGTCGGGGGAACTACAAAACAAAGCAGAAGACATCCTTCTATATATTCATTCATTTAAAATTTCTTCTAACTTACCTTTACTTAAAGTTAAATTTTCACATCTACATCTGCCGCTGGCGATCCAAAGATGGCTGTGGCGTTCCCACAGAGCCTTCTCCTCTGACGTCAACCCAGTGTTATAGCACCTAACAACGACTCGCATATACTGCGAGTTAAAAAATAGAAAACCACCACTATCAACAATCTACCTGCGCCATCCAGTCTGAGGTTTCATTCAGTCTATTGGGGGCCATCGTTGTAGCTCAAACATCCATCTAAGCTACCTCAGATTTAACGTGCATTCTAAGGCTGACTGAGCGTTTTTTGATTGATAATTTTGCAATACAATATAATATAATAGTCAGAAAAGTTTGGAGGATCCCTCCCATAAGCCATATTCTCAATCTCATCTCTTTCCATTGCAACTGTCCCTGCTGCCTTCAAACATGCAATGGTTAAGCTGCTTCTCAAAAAAGCCTCGTTGGACCCCTCATTTTCTATGTATATCCAACATGCTGCTAAGACCTGTTGCTTCTATCTCTTCAATATCACCAAAATTCGCCCCTTCCTCTCTGAGCACACTACCCGGACCCTTGTCCAAGCTCTTGTAAGCTCTCGCTTAGATTACTGCAATCTACTCCTAATTGGTATCCCTCAGTGTTGCCTCTCCCCCTTGCAATCTGGGCAAAACTCTGCTGCGTGACTCATGTTCTACCAATCTCACTATGCTCATGTCACCCCTCTCCTTAAGTCACTTCACTAGCTCCCTATCTGCCTTCGCATACAGTTCAAGATCTTATTGCTGACCTACAAGTGTGTTCATTCTGCTGCCCCTCAATATCTCTCCTCTCTTCTTATACACCTCCCAGAGAACTCCGTTCCTCAGATAAGTCACTCTTAACGTTACCCTTCTCCTCCACTCCCAATTTCAGACTTCGTTCCTTTCATCTAGCTGCCCCTTATACCTGGAATAAATTACCCGAGTTTGTCCGTCAAGTCCCTTCCCTTGTTTAAAAGCAGACTGAAAACCCACCTTTTTAATAAAGCTTTCAATCCTTAAACCTACTCCTCTGCCCTCCAACCCAGCCCACTGATTAACCATTCCCCTTAACTGTATCCATGACATCTTGTTTGTCTGTCTTGCCTGTTTAGATTGTAAGCTCTTTCGAGCAGGGACTGTTTTCTTACTCTTTGTGACTTTGTACAGCGCTGTGTGCATTTGGTAGTGCTATAGAAAGAATAGTAGTAGTAGTTTTGATAGAGCAGATCTTAGCAGAACGCTTTGGGTTCTTAGGGCTCCGCAATGCTGAAAACCAGTGGAGTGCAGTTTCGCAAATTCAGATATCTATGAGTCTAGAAAGGAGGTGTGGATGATCGATGGTGTCAAATGTGGCGCTGAGGTCTAGAAGAACCAATAGTACATTGTTTTGCATTGCCTGCAAAAACACACCAGCATTTGTATTCTAAATAAGATCCGAGAATATAGAGACAGCAGATCAGAGGTTTTCTTTGCAAAGGTCCAGTCTTTGCTGGAACATCAATGAGGGCAAGTTGATAGATGAATGTAAAGCTTATTCATACCTGTAGCATTCGATACCAGCTTCTAGAATACTTGAAAAACCCATAAAAATAATCTAAACCTATCCCTCCTAGGTAGCAGGAGTGAATGTCCTGATTTCTGTAGGATAATTTTTTGCACATGAAATAACAGGAACCCTTCCTTCTGAGTTTGTATTGTACACGGCTGGTCCCTATAGGGTGCTTTAGAGGGCAGTGTTGACCATTCATGTTTGGAAGGTGTGGAATGTGTCCTCCTTCTGCTGACCTTTGTTCCCACACCATTTTTCTCAACAAAGATCTTTATCCTGGTGCTGGAATGTTGAACACTGAATGCTTGTTTGTCTTGACTTGCAATGAAGTACTGTAGGCGGCTTCAATTTTCTTTCCTTGTTACAATTATTTCACTATTGTAAAAACAATGCTGAACAAATTTTTTACTTATGCCTAAACCTAAAGACTGGGTGTGTAAACGTTTATCCCTGAAGTGTTGAGAAAGGGGAGCAGAGCAGGCGAGGCTTCAGCAAAGTCCTTCTGAAAATGCTGCTCATGATAGCTTGTTGTGAGAACCATGGTACCATTGGGATTGAGCTAGTGCTACAGAAGTCCTGATAGAACTGACTGAAAGGAGAGACAGTCAGTGACTTATTCTCTTGCTTTGTAACATTGTAGATGATGGTAGACTGACATGGCCCAAGAGGTGCCTGCCACCTTAAAAAGTGCAAAGCTTATCTAAGCATGGAGCACTTCAGCTCAAAAAAACTGATTTCCATCCTCTTATTTAGGTAGCCCCTATCTATATTCCTTTTGTTTTTTCCAATCATATCATTGCTCTTATGTCTACTACCTTCTCCATAGAAACATGATGGCAGATAAAGGCTAAATGGCCCATCCACAGCATCCACTATCTCCTCTTCTCCCTAAGAGATCCCACACTTTCTTGAATTCAGACAGTCTTTGTCTCTACCACCTCTACTGGGAGACTATTCCACGCATCTACCACCCTTTCTGTAAAAAAGGGACCGCCTCCGCGAAGCAGCGGTGCCGACGACTCCGCCCACTTTCCACCACCGGTTGCGTTGCCTACTAAACTGCATACTTTGCGGCGCACGCCAAAGGAGCGCACCTAAGGAGCAGCTCCTGCTCCTTTATGCGCTCCTTCATGCAGCTTCTTTATGCTATTAATCATCTTTTCTCTAATACTACTTTCACTAAAACATCATTCAACCTTTTCCCCCTATTCGGTACTCTTCTTATTATATACAACCTCTTAATTTCCTTTTCTCCACTTCCTACCTCTCCTCATCTTAATCCCACCGTACCCCAACATTTTGAATTTCATACAATGGCCTCTATTCCCATCTTATGGGGCCACCGACCTCCCAAGAAAACCTCCCCTTCTATCCCAACCCACATTCAGCCAAGACACCTCATTACCATCCCAACTTATCCCTCTGCTAGTTCTCATCTTAATTTATATGACCTCTTCCCAAAACTTAACATAGGCCTCCTAAATGTGCGATCCATAAAAAACAAATATCACCTAATCCATGACACCATTACCCAACACAATCTCCAAATTTTATGCCTTACCGAAATCTGACTAACTCAGGGAGAAGAAGCCTATATTACCCAAGCTTGCCCCCCAATTTCAAAGCAATCTTTCAACCTCGTCTGTATAAAAAAGGAGGAGGATTAGCGATTATTTATCATACTTCTATTCCCCTCCAGCCCACTACTTCCTACTTATCCTCCAACGTTTCAATTGAAACTCTTCAATTCTCTATTAAACACTCTCCTTCTCTTAATTTCCTTCTTATTTATTTTCCCCCACCAGTAACCAAAACTTCGCTATCTGCCCTTATTTCTACCATAACTGACTTCAATACCGCCTATCCTGACTCCATAATCCTTGGTGATTTTAACATGCATTTCAATTCTCCTAAACATTACAATACTTCCGAACTCTTAACCTTGATCTCTGACCTTTCATTATCTCTTCTCATTTCTAAACCTACACACTCAGCTGGTAATACTTTAGACATGGTTTTCTGTCCATCTTCTATTAACCATCTTTTCCAAAACTTTCAATTTCATTCCTTACCATGGTCAGATCACACTCTCATCACCTGGCAATTAGACTTTCCTGTAAAATTAAGCCAAGCCCAACAAAAAATAAATACCTATACCTTCCGTAACACTAATAAAATAACTCTTTCGGCTATTCAGACTTCTTCCGACCTAAACCTCAAAGACTTCTCTGCTCTCTCCATTACAGACCAATTTTCTCTTTGGGAAACTTCCACAAAATCCTTACTAGATTCTCTGGCCCCTCCATTAGAAAAAAATCCCATCTCAAATCAAACTCAAAAATCAAAACAACAACCTTGGTATAACGAAAAACTTGCTCTCCTTCGTAAACAACTTCGTTCCGTAGAGCATAAATGGCGTACAACACACCTCAATAATTTCCTCCTTCTGTTTAAGGAAAAAGCTTCTCATTACAAAAAAACCATTCAACAAACAAAAAAAGAATATTACTCAAAACTCATTACTACCACCCGTAACTCTTCCACCCTTTTCAACCTTGCCCAGTCTCTTTCAAAATATTCGAAGAAAAAAACCCACCCCCTACTACCCAGCCATCTACAGACGAACTATCATTTTCTTCGACAGAAAAATTAAGGACATCAGATCACATCTTGGACCTTCACCTCCTGCTTCCTCTTCTCACATTCACATTCCCAATGACTCTACTCAAATATCATTCAGCTCTTTCTCAAACTTCAAAATGCCCTCACTAGCAAATCTTCTTCTCATTCTTCAGTCTTTAAACACTTCCAATAATCCTTTGGAAAGCATTCCCCCTTCGCTCCTTAAAAAATTATTTTCTTTCTTCGGCCCTTACATTTGGGAAATGATATCCAAGTCTCTCTCTGACAGTCTAGTACCTACTGCTTGGAAAACAGCTCTTGTCTTCCCAAAACTTAAACAACATAATCTAGATCCTTCTTTGCCCAAAAATTACCGCCCTAAAGCCAATCTACCTCTAATCTCGAAACTAACGGAAAAAATTATTCATACCCAACTTACAGAATTAATTGAAAAAACCCATGCCCTACATCCATGCCAAACTGGCTTCCGCACTTCACATTCAACAGAATTGTCTCTGTTAGGCCTTATCTCAACGATACATTATTACCATGACCATCAAAAATCTGTTATTCTCATTTCTCTGGACCTGTCCGCAGCCTTTGACACTATCGACCACTTTCTTCTTATTAATAGACTTAAAGACTGTGGTATCACAGGCCCTGCTCTTTCTTGGTTCACATCCTACTTTAATGAACGCAGCTCTAAAGTCCATGTAAAGAACGAAACTTCGCAACCTATATCTCTAACATACGGTGTCCCACAAGGTTCGATTCTTTCCCCACTATTTAATATCTTCCTGTCTCCTCTACTTACTTTAGCACAATCTATTGGATTTACAATTTTTGCCTATGCTGATGATATACAACTCCTTCACCCAGTCAACACCACAAACATCTCAGACATAAAAGACATCAACAATAAATTAGACACTATATATGATTGGCTTTTCTCGCATAAACTCTCCCTTAATATCGATAAATCTCGTGCCATCCTAATTACAACTAAAAACTGTGCCCCCTTACCGGGACAACTTTCCATTAATTCCATTCCAATACAAATAGAAACAAAAATAAAACTATTAGGCATCATCATTGATAAAGACCTCACCTACCATGACCATATCAGTTCAGTTGCAAAAATTTGTTTCTTCAAACTTCGCATTATCCGGTCACTACTCTCAATCTTAGAGACCAATTCGATCAATATCTTAATCCATTCCTTAGTCATTTCTCACTTAGATTATTGCAACTCTCTTCTCAATGGTCTCCCCCAAAAAGAAATCCGACACCTACAATTAATACAAAACACAGCAATAAAACTCATTCACAAAATAGGCAAATTTTAGCATGTTACTCCTCTTCTCAAAGAGGCACACTGGCTCCCCGTTACCCACCGTATCACCTATAAAATCGTACTACTCTCCTTCAAAATAAAACACTTTCACCAACCCTTATTTCTCGACAAACTTCTTATTCCCCAATGTTCCCCACGCATTCTAAGGTCAACTGATCAAAAACTTCTCTTTATTCCCTCCATAAAAGACTTCTACTATACCCGGAAAACAAATTTCGCAGTAACTGCCCCAACATTATGGAACTCTTTACCACAGCAACTCCGTGATGAACAACATTTAGACAAATTTAAGATAAGCCTAAAGACTTTTTTATTTCGTGACGCCTTTGGCTACGTTTAGACTTACCTTTAACTTTCCCCTTTTGTTTCTTTTTTATTTTCTTTTTCTTTTTTTTCTTTCTATTCTCTCTCTCTTTTCCTTCTCTAAAACAACCAACCGCTTTGATAAAGCGACCCACCCTATATGTTTTTTCCCCTTTCCCACTGTCTCCATTTCTTCTCCAACATGTAACTTTTCCCTTCCCTTCCCTTTTACCCTCACATTCAAGTCTGTCCAGTCGATGTTATTTATGTTCACTTAATCATTTTTAATGCTTAACATTTTATCTTACTTTTATCTCTTTTTAGATTTATTGTAAACCGTCCAGATATTCTTTGATGGTCGGTATATTAAAAACCAATAAACTTAAAACTTGAAACTTTATTTCCTTAGATTACTCCGGAGCCTATCACCTCTTAACTTCATCCTATGCCCTCTCATTCCAAAGCTTCCTTTCAAATGAAAGACTCAACTCATGCGCATTTAAACCACTTAAGTATCTCACCTTTCCCGCCTTTCCTCTAAAGTGTTCATATTGCAATCTTTGTCTGTCCCCATATGCTTTATGATGAAGACCATGCACCATTTTAGTAGCCTTCCTCTGGACCGACTCCATCCTTTTTCTATCTATTTGAAGGTGCGTTCTACAGAATTATACACAATATTTTAAATGAAGTCTCACCAGAGTCTTATACAGGGGCATCAATACCTCCTTTTTCCTAGTTGCCATACCTCTCCCTGTGTACCCTAGCATCCTTCAAGCTGTTTGGACACGTTTAGATCATTCCATACTGTCACATCCAAGTCCCACTCCTTTTTCATTCACAAAAGTTCTTCATCCCTTAAACTGTACCCTTTCCTTGGGTTTTTGCAGCACCAATGCACAAATGGCTTCTAATAGTATGCTATGTGCCTTCTGGATTCAATATGCTAGGTTTTCAATCCCTCCCTGCAATCCGAGAGTTGCAGAAATCCAAACACTTTTCTGAGAATATGCTACTCCTACTTTAGAAAATTAGTCCCCTACAGTTTCAATTTCTGCAAGCAATCCATGCAGAAGTCTTCTGCTCTGCATCTTTTTCTTATTCTTTTTCATTTAAAAGTTCATCTTTTTGGTGGCTGGAGTGCCTTGAGACACCTTTGCAAAGGATTTAATCTAAATAAGATATGAAATTGTGCATATCATCCTTGTACTATTTTATCTATGTGTTGTTTCATAGAGAGCTGAGAATCTAACCATACCCCAAGAACCAATAGCTCAGGCTTTTCCAGTAATTGTGTGCCCATAACTGTAAGTATTGTAAGTCAGTGGCATATCTAGCATATGTGACACCCGGGGCCCATCATTTTTTGACACCCCCCCATCTGTACGAAAAACATGATTTTTAGTAACAAGCCACATGTCACACATGAGTACCTAGGAAAAGGCAGCATCTTACATACTTACAGTCTTCTGCTCTGCATCTTTTTCTTATTCTTTTTCATTTAAAAGTTCATCTTTTTGGTGGCTGGAGTGCCTTGAGACACCTTTGCAAAGGATTTAATCTAAATAAGATATGAAATTGTGCATATCATCCTTGTACTATTTTATCTATGTGTTGTTTCATAGAGAGCTGAGAATCTAACCATACCCCAAGAACCAATAGCTCAGGCTTTTCCAGTAATTGTGTGCCCATAACTGTAAGTATTGTAAGTCAGTGGCATATCTAGCATATGTGACACCCGGGGCCCATCATTTTTTGACACCCCCCCATCTGTACGAAAAACATGATTTTTAGTAACAAGCCACATGTCACACATGAGTACCTAGGAAAAGGCAGCATCTTACATACTGCAATGAGCAGTACAACATCAATACACCCATTGTAAAACTAAATAAGTCAGACTAGTACAGATCAATCCTGCAGTCAATCCTAACAAAAAACCATGTATTTCAAACACACAGAACACAGAAAACACCTTCACCTAGTATGGAATATGTAATCACAAACTAACCCCTCCCTCTTTTACAAAACTGTAGTGTGGATTTTAGCCACGGTGGTAACAGCTCTGACGCTCATAGAATTCTGAGCATCAGAGTTGCTACTACCATGGCTGGCGCTAAAAAACGCTCCACAGTTTTGTAAAAGGGGATAAAATAGAAATACATAGACAAAGGTTAAATTGAACCAGTAAGAAGCTGGACTCTGCATACAGTGCACCAGAGAAACAGTGACACATGTCTCCTAAAGCAATAAATAAATAGAACATTTTTTTCTACCTTTGTCTTCTGTGGTTTCTGCTTTTCTCATCTTGTAACTCTCTTCCTTCCATCCACTGTCTGCCGTCTCTCTTCCCCTATATGGCATCTTATCTCCTTCTAAGCCCCTTCTCTCCTTCTTGTATGTCTCATCCTTCCATCTCTACTTTCACCCCCCATTGGTCTGGCATCTCTCTCTTCTCCTTCCCTCTCCCATACCTCTCCTCTGCAATCCCTTTCCCTTTTTTCCCTCATTTTCCTTTTCAATTTATTTTCTGCATCTGTCTAGATTGTGATCTTACTACCCTCTCAATGTCTTTTTTTACTGTCTACCTAAAGCTTGCCACCTCTTTCCCTCACCCCTCCAGTGTTCCCCTAACTCAATCCTTTTCTCCCCATCATGTGCCCTCCTTTTATTTATCCCCTCCTTCCATCATGTACCCTCTTTCTCCAACCCTTCCATCTAGTACCGTCTCTCTCTGTCCACTTCCATCCAGCATCTGCTCCCCTCTTTTTCTCCTCCCATTTCCTTCCTGCATTTGCTCCCTAATCACTCCCATCTGCACTTCCATCCAGCATAGGCTCCTCACTACCATCCAATGTCTGCCATTTCTCTCGCCATCCACCTCTCTTCAATCAGCATCTGTCCCCTTTCTTTCCCTCCAATATCCTTCCCCCTTATGTCTCTCCCCTTTCTCTGTACATCAATTCAATCACCACCACCCTTCCATACCACCTTGCCCCCTTTCTTTCCCTCCACCACTCTTCCATTCCAGCAATCCTGCTCCTTTCTCTCCCTTCATGCAGCAAGGTCCCACGATGACTATAGCTGCCGGCTGCCAGTCCACCCCACTCCGACGTACTTGCTCTGGAGCGGACTCAGCAGCCGCATGCTGGAAGGTCCTGCAATGACTCGTCTGCTGGCTCTGCTCCGGAAGAAGTAAGTTACATCGGAAGGGGTGGACCCGGCAGATGCAGGGAGTTGTGGCAAAGTCCCGCAATGACTGCGTCTGCTGGGTCCACCCCCTCCAACGTAACTTACTTCTTCCGGAGCAGAGCCGGCAGATGAGTCATCGCGGGACCTTCCTGCACCTCTGCGCAGCTGCCGATTCTGCTGCAGAGAAAGTAAGTCAGGGGTAACGTGACCATTTATATTTTTCATCAGAAGGGGACATCTATTAATTGACTGTGTATCCTTTCATTTCTTTCTTTCTGCACTCAGGCCCAACAATTGTCCCTTTCTATTCCTTCCCTCCCATGTCCTTAGTGCCCCCAGTGCCTCTGTCCTGTGTCCATAGTGCCCCCAGTGCCTCCGTCCTGTGTCCATAGTGCCCCAGTGCCTCCGTCCTGTGTCCATAGTGCCCCCAGTGCCTCCATCCTGTGTCCATAGTGCCCCCGTCCTGTGTCCTTAGTGCCCCCAGTGCCTCCGTCCTGTGTCCTTAGTGCCCCCATCCTGTGTCCTTAGTGCCCCCAGTGCCTCCGTCCTGTGTCCATAGTGCCCCCCAGTGCCTCCGTTCTGTGTCCATAGTGCCCCCAGTGCCTCTTTCCCGTGTCCATAGTGCCCCCAGTGCCTCCTTCCCGTGTCCATGGTGCCTCATGTGCCTCTTTCCTTTGTCCATGGTGCCCCCAGTGCTTCTTTCCTGCGTCCATAGTGCCCCCAGTGCCTCCTTCCTGTGTCCATAGTGCCCCCAGTGCCTCTTTCTTATGTCCCCCCACTATCTTCTTTATTTTGTCCACCCCCAAAGCTAGCCTGCCTACCTGCATACCTATCTCCCTCCCTGCCGCGCTAAAGCCAGCCAGCTTGCCTGCCTACATCCTTCCCTCCCTGCCACGGAAAAAAAAAAGCACCTCTCTCCTTCCTTTCCCCCGGTCCGCGCCTGCAATCTTACCTCCCCTCTGCTGCTGCTAATCGCCGACAAGAAGTCTTCTTTCCGAAGTCAATTCTGACGTCAGAGAGGATGTTCCGGGCCAGCCAATCACTGCCTGGCTGGCCCGGAACATCCTCTCATACACTCTTTTCTCCCTCCCTCCACTATGTTCAATATTTTACTCATTCTTCCTTTATTCCCTTGGTTCAGCTTTTCTCTTTCCTTTTCCTTCTCTGTCTTCTTTCCTGCAGGTCCTGCACCTCTCTTCCTTCCCTCTAGACCCCTTTCTATGGGTCCAACACCTCTATCCCCTTCCTTCAGTGCCCAGGTGTGGGTTTGGCACCTCTCCCCTCCATCTGCACTCCACACACCACATGGGCCCAGCACTTGTTTCCCTTCTCCCTCCCAATCCCCAGACCAGATCCAGCATCTGTTTCTCTTCCCTTCAACTCCAGCTGGTCCAGCAGCCCAAGTAACCCCCGCCCAAGTAACCAGCAAAAAACCCCCGAAAACCCTGCGACTTCCCCATCGGCCCCTTTGCGCTTCCCAGAACAGGCCTACTAGCCTCTTAGAAGTGTTTATAGGAGGAAGAAGCAACGTTGTCGCACACAGGACAGCTTCAGAACCTTCCTCCCGCCAAGTCCCTCCTTCCGATGTAACTTCCGGTTTCGCTGGAAGTTATATCAGAAGAAAGGTTCTGAAGCAGCCCCGTGATCGGGAGCAAGGGAGGGGCCGTTGGACCCATGATAGGGAGGGAGCTGCTTGGCTCACAAACACAAGGGAGGCTGCTGACTGGGAGGGCTGGGAAGGGAGGCAACTCGCAGCAGATCCTTTACTTTAAAGCCATTCACTGCTCCATGGGGTGGTGAAAAGCCTTGTCCCTATACCCACAGCAACCAGTCAATTCAAATCAATCAAACCAAAGCAAAATTTTACTCAGAGAAAATTTTAAAGGCTAAAAACCCATCAATACTTTACAAAATCATTAATTCACTAACAAATTCGAAAAACCAACAATGTCAAATCTCTAAAATTTTACCAACAGCTCAAGACTTTGCAGATCATTTTAATGAAAAAATTAAAACTATTAGAAAATCCTTTGCAAATTACCAACCCAAAATTGAAAATGATCATCTTTCCTCTAACTTATCCTACTCCACCTGTTCTCACTTCAAGCTTCCAGGTCTAAAAGAATTAGAAGCCATATTAAAATCTGTAAATATTAAAAATTCAAAATCAGACCACATTCCTCCATTTATTCTAAAGAAACATTTTGAAATTTTTGGTCCTTATATGTTAAAAATAATACATGAAAGTTTAACACAAAGTAATATTCCCAAATCATGGAAATCTTCTGTGATTTGTCCCATTATCAAGGATCATAAGATTAGCTCTGAAAAGATTACAAATTATAGACCAATAGCAAATCTCCCATTTATGGCTAAATTAACAGAAAAGATTGTTTTCAATCAAATTTCTGAATTCATAGAAAACACAAATGTTCTACATCCAAACCAAACTGGGTTCCGACAATACCATAATACTGAACATTCACTGATTGGAATGACTTCTTCAATTCATTACTTCCTAGATCATCACAAATCGGTTTTATTAATCTCTATAGACCTTTCGGCTGCCTTCGACACCATAGACCACCCTCTCCTTCTTGACAGACTTCGATCAGTAGGCATCACCGACCAAGTTCTTTCTTGGTTTGAATCTTATTTTACAGATCGAACATCGTTCGTTTCAATTAACAACTCAAATTCTAATACTTCATCAACATCCTATGGTATTCCCCAAGGTTCCATTCTCTCTCCGCTACTTTTTAACATTTTTCTTGCTCCTCTGATGGTAGTATGCCAATCTATTGGTTTTCATGTATATGCATATGCGGATGACATCCAACTTTTACACCCATTGGATCATAATAATACTCTTGAAATCGCAGCAATTAATAACAAACTAGATCAAATCCATCAATGGCTAGAAACTAATAAACTAGCCCTTAACATTGAAAAGACAAAAACATTACTCTTCCCATGGAAAGACTTTCCTAAACTGGCTGCTCCCATTTCTATAAAAAATACACCTTTGCAATTAGTCAAAAACATAAAAATTCTTGGAGTAATACTTGATAACAAATTAACTTTTCATGAGCACATCAGTAGCGTTGTCAAATCTTGTTTCTATAGATTACGTCAAATTCGTTCTCTCTCACAATATCTTTGCTCCAAATCATTAAATATTTTAATTCACTCCTTAATAATTTCAAAAATTGATTACTGCAATGCTCTATTTAAAGGGATTGCACAAAATGAAATAAAAAGACTCCAAATCATACAAAATACTTCCATTAAACTTATAACAAAAAAGAAAAAATTCGACCATGTAACACCACTTCTCATAGATGCTCATTGGTTACCTGTATCCCATAGAATAACTTATAAACTCTGTCTTCTTACTTTTAAAGCAATGCTCTTTAAATCACCTGCATTTATATTCAAATCTTTAATCCCTTATTCTTCAACAAGAAGTTTACGGTCAAATGAACAACACTTATTAACAATTCCTTCACTCAAAATCATCAATACAAGAAGACAATTCATCTTTTCAGTTACTGCTCCACAAATCTGGAACTCGTTACCAATCTACTTAAGAGAAGAGATTAATGTTGATAAATTTAAAACAAATTTAAAAACATTTTTGTTTAAAGATGCATTCGATTAATTAATCTTCTTTTTTAGTCATTCTCGGTTTTTATTTACTTAATTTTTAATTCAACTCCTCCCCTTTTGTTTTTGCCTTTCCCCCTCTTTTTTATTATATTGTAGTTCATTCCCCTTTTCCCTGGTTTCTCTTGTACTGTTGAATGTAACATAACCTAGCATTATTGCATGGTAATGTTTGTATTGTTGTCTTTCTCTTTTGTTTTTGAAATTATATTTTAAATATCTTTGTACATCGCTTTGAAATATGACTTAGCGTTTAATCAAAAATTTTTAATAAACTTGAAACTTGAAACTTGAATTCCCCCTCCACCTCATTCTTGTTCCCCTTGGCTAGCTGCGGGAAACAGTCACTGTGTCATTCTCTAACGTCAAATACAAAAACGTTGGGAAAAGAATGTTCTCAGTGATGGCTCTAAGGTGGTAGAATGCCCTTCCTAAGGAACTAAAGCTGGAAAAGGACACCAGAAAGTTAAAGAAAGAGATGAAGACCATCTTCACAGAATACTATAGCCAATAATGCAACAAAGAGGAGATAGTTGGCTAGTCCCCAGTAGGAACATATAGGATAAACACAGTAGGGACAGGGGATAAGATAATCATAGCATAGATAATCAGATTTATCAGGAAGTTAGTACTTCCAATAAGAACATAGATCACGATACAGACACTAAGGGCAAGATTCACTAAGCCGTGCCCTGACCACTTTGCAACCCCGACACGATTCACTAAACTTCTATCCTATCCGATCTGATCCGCACATGCAAATGAAGGGAAAAGCATGCATAAGTAGGAAGACAGTGATTCACTAAACCAACGGAACACCGATTAGGCTGGCTGATCCAAAAACAAGCAACTGCTGAGGACCAGTCACTCACATCCCTGCTAACTCTCCTGCTTTCCCACACTAATGGCTATTGCAAATTGCTAAGCACAAACAGCTGCATCGCTGCCACTGGATGTTCTGAGGAGGAGGAGGAAGGGGGATCTCTGAAGGGGGATGTCTGAGTCGGCGAAGGGGAAGAAGCTGCTGCCGCTGGGGATTACCCTTCCCTGCATGCAAACCTGTGGTTTTAACCTGCAGGTTTAAAGCAGGGCTGCACTATGGTGTGTTCTGTTCCAGAATATGCCACAGTGCAGCCCTGCTTTAAACCCATGGGTTAAAACCATGGGCTCATGAGTAAAAGCCCAAAAAGCAAGTTACATTCCCCCACCCCCACCCTGATCTTCAGCCCCGTTGTGTGCAGGACAAACATTACTCCTCTTCCCACCCCAGGGACATTCTGACCAATGAGCACCGAATGAGGCTGAAGATCCTCCTCTTTCTCCCTTATCCGTGCTAGAGGCGGATCCTCCCACTCTTCCCGCCCCAAGGACAAGCACATGCGCAGGCCATCTAAAGACAAAGAAGATGGTCTGCGCCTGTGTCTGGATCACTCGGCAGCAATCCGTGCAGTCGCTGTGGGGCGTGACTCTGATCTGCCCCCATTTGCATGAGGAGGGTTGGTGAATTGGTCGCCTGGGAAGACTTGACCACTGATCGGATCGCTAAGGTAAGTATAGTGAATCTAGCCCTAAGCGCGAATTGAAATATGAACACAGTACATGATACTAAACATGAATGTATATATTTATATGTGTGTATAAGAAGGTTTAATCTGGTATATGATATATTTTATATATGTATGTACAAGTAGATATATAGAAGCAGTTAGATTGATTATATATTATAGGTGGAAATAAGAAAGAGGATTGATTATGGTTTAAGAGGGCTGTGTTGAGAACCAACTCAGAAAACGCTAACTCTGTATTGTATCACCATTGCAGAAGCTCATATAAACCACTCTGAATTGACTCCCCCAGTCATTAGCAGCAGTATAGAAGCTTTCAATAAACAATGTAGAATTACTGGGTTTCTGAAAGGTACCTGTTGGAAGCAGGCTAGGTGCACCATTGGTCTGAGCCAGTATGGCTATTCTTCTGTTGTTACTATTTTATAAATTATTTCTTTCCACTTTTCCTTTAACTGCTCTAATCTATTATTTTGGTAACACATGTAAATTTATTTATTTTGATTTCTATCCTGTTCTCCCAGAAACTCAGAATGGGTTACAAGTAGACATTCACAATCGTTTGAAAACAGACTAGTCATGACAACAAATAGGTTACAGTAGACAATCATAGAGCTTATTCTAGAGACCAGACAGGTCATACTGAAAAGTACTAGAAGTATATTGAGGAGGCAATTTTTAATGGCCCAATTGGTGGAAGAGGAAGGTCTTTACTGCTCTGTGCTCTGCGGAAGGTCATTAGTGAGTCTAGCGACCTGATCTGTGTGGGTAATCAGTTCCATAGCTGAGGTAGGAAATGGCTCATACTAATAACACATACTAATAAATTTATCTGAATCTGTAAGCAGCTGGGATAATTTTGTAATGTTATCCCATGCAGAAAAAGGCTTTATAAATTGTGTGACTGCACACACACATAAAAATTATGTACCTGGAAAGAGTGCATCTACTTTTACATATCTGTACACAAAGGTGTTCCCAGGAGCATAGATTGTGTAGTAGGGAGACAGGGTTATGGTGTGTATATGTTTTAGAAATACCATGTACACACATTTTCACCTTCAAAGCAGGTGTAAAATTGTGCGTTAAGCAAAAAGGACTTGTGTTTCCACACTCAAGCTGCTGAATACAAAAAAAAAAAAGATGGAACAGGAACAGTTGCTATTACAACTAAAATGTCCAACTATAAAAACATATGAAAGCATCAAGGTTCAGCAAATCATAGACCAGAACTATCACAAACTAAGTGCTCACAGAGATGGTAACATATACTGGATCCTAACTTTGCCTTCATCGAGATCCTTTGGAAAAGAAGAAAAATAATAGATGAAATAAAAATTGGAAAACGATCTGAAAACAGTAAGGGCTAGATTCACTAACCCCCGATTCCATGTCTTATCCGTGCCCAATCGCAGCCGACGAATTCACAAAAGGCCTGCATGCAAATGGGGATGATTGTTGACACGCTTCTCACCCACCGCATGGATTGCTAGAGAGCGATCCCGATGCATGCACAGACCATCTTTTTTAAACAGCTCGCAGTGCGGGGAAGGGCAGGAGAGATTTGGGGCCGGCAGGAGATCAGGGCTGAGTCGGGCGGCAGGAGAGATTTGGGGCCGGCAGGAGATCAGGGCTGAGTCAGGCGGCAGGAGAGGTTCAAGGCAGGCAGGAGATCAGGGCTGAGATGGGGCAGAGAGCAGATCAGGGTGGCAGAAGGCAGGGCAGTCGGAAAGGACCTCAGCGACTGGTCCTCAGCAGTCACTTACTTTGGTCAGTCAGCTCAGTCGCTGTTGCTTTTTTTATTTTAGTGAATCACTTCCATCCTGCTTTGCATGACAATTCCCCTCATCTGCATGCACGGATCGGGATGGGATCGCTACACAGGTTAGTGAATCGGGTTGGAGGGAAATCGGGTCACAAAGGGCTCACAAACCGATTGGTACATGATCGGTTTGATTTGTGAATCTAGCCCTAAGTGCGCAAAGATGGATGGGTGAAATGATGTGATATATCTCAATTTGACAAATGAGGAACTGGTCTGTAAAGGGTGTATTCCGTTGACTTAAGAGATGAATAAAAATGTGAAGGTTACATGATGATGGTGTAAGCTCATTGTGTGAATCTGAGGGAGAGTGCAGACAAGTGTGCAAAGATTAAGAAATTCAAAGCTGATAAATGGAGAATTATTGACGGTGAGAAATTAGGCTGCAAAGGAATGAACACAAGAACAAAAAGGTTCATCTCAAAAGTCTAAGTTTTGTTTAAAAAGCAGGTATATAACAGCTCTGAGATTCTGGACTCAGTGAGCTTAAATCCTTTTTGGCAGTGTTCAGCACCCAGGGTCAGTGTACTGCAGATACCAATCAAAATGGCTGCCTAGGATGGCATTAGGTCCCCTAACAACATTTTTTGTTTAAGCCATCTGCTCACAATAGCAAACAAGCTTTACAGCAGAGCTTGACAAATCCCAGGGGCTAAGTCACCATGGCACCCAAAACTTCAGTCCTCATGCTGACACTGCTGCTAGAAAGAAACATATCTGCAAGACTCATTTAGATTTCAGCCATACAATATAGGAATGTCAAGTGCAAGGTAGATATGTGGAGGCAACAGTTTTGGAAACCCTGCTTTCTGGTTGATAGGATGCCTGAGAGCTGGTGGGAGACAAGTGACTGCCTGGGGGGTGGCTGACTTGTTAGAGAGAAAGGGTTAGGACATTAGGGGCAGGGCATAGAACAAAAGAGTGTAGAAAGATTAGGCCAGTTGCTATGTGAAGAAAAATAAAGGCATTTGACTCAGGTGCAGGTTTGTGGAGTTTTTGGCATGCTGTTAAGAGCTTAGGGCAATATTTCCCAAGTTGGCCCTCGGGTGTCCCTTTGACAGTCAATGAATATGCATGAGATTGATTTGCATACACTACCACTATTGTATAGAAGTCTCTGCATATATCCTGAAAACCAGACTGGCAAGAGGGTTCTGGGCTATTGGCTTCTGCTGGGCCTCATTCTGTCTGTAGGAAAAGAATCTTAGCAATTCAGACTCTAAAGGAGCCGCAACAAACATGAAGTGAGTGTTCTTGGTTTACAGGAGGATGGAAGTCCTCACTTAACCTTCCCACTTCCCCTTGGGTTGCATGCCTTTAAGGCATGCCTTAGGTTTGTATACTGCACCATCTCCGCATGCGCAGAGCTCGGCACGGTTTACAGAGGTTGAGAGGAAAGGAACTACAAAGAAGGGACATAGGAGAGGGACTGAGAAGATAGAGAGGGACAGGGTACTAGAGAACGGGACGTGATTAGATTTTTGAGAAGAGCCAAGTTTTCAAGCGTTTACGGAAGGATTGGAAGGAGCTAGAATTTCTGAGCGGGGATGAGAGGTTGTTCCAGAGTTCCGTGGTTCTAAAGGGGAGGGATGTTCCAAGTTTTCCTGTGCGGGATATACCTTTTATAGATGGGAAAGATAGTTTCAGTTTTTGGGAGGGTCTAGAAGAGAGCGGGTTTGAGGAATTCCAGAAGAGTGGGATAACGGGAGGAAGGACGCCATGTAGAATCTTGAAGGCTATGCAGGCACATTTATAGAGGACTCTGGAATATACTGGGAGCCAGTGAAGCTTGGAGAGGAGTGGGGAAAGGTGATCGAACTTGCCTTTTGTGAAAATAAGCTTGGCCGCGGGGTTCTGAATTAGCTGAAGTCTATGGAGGTTTTTCTTAGTTAGGCTTATATAGATGGAGTTGCAGTAGTCTAGTCTAGAGAGGATGGTGGATTGAATGAGGATGGCGAAATGAGAATGATGAAAGCAAGATCTTACTTTCCTCAACATATGGAGGCTAAAGAAGCATTTTTTTACCAGGGAGTTGAGGTGATCATTGAAGGAGATCTTGTCTCCAAATAAGTTTTTCCTGGCTTTTTTTAATGTTGAATTGTAAAATTTAATATTAGCCCTCCAGGTCTGTCTATCAGAGGGAGATTTGGATTTTTTCCATTTGCGCTCCAAAACGCGACATTTCTGTTTCAATTCTCTGTGAAGAGGTAGGTACCAGGGGGCCTTTCGGGGGTAGGAGATGGTTTTGGTGGTTAATGGAGCAAGGGAGTGGTAGGTGGACTCGGAGAGGGCGGTCCAGTTGTGCCAATGTGATTCGGGGTCTGTAGGTCTAGGGTTGGAGGAGAGTTTGTTGAGGAGTTTGGACCAGAATAGGTTGCTCGAGGTTTTTTTGCGGAAGGTTATGGAATGAGAGGAGTGGGGTGGGGAGTCAAGATGTGACATGAAGACGGGGAGACAGGTAGTCCCTAAGAAGTGATCTGACCAAGGGACTTGTTCCCAGCGAGTGTCGTCGGTTGAGGTTTTGAAGGCGGTAAGATCAATGAAGGTGGTGAAGTCTAGGGTATGCCCTTTTTCGTGGGCTGGGGATGGGGTGGGTGAGGGAAAACCTAGAGAGGTAAGGAAGTTGTTGAATTCAGATGTATCATTGTTATTTGTGTCGTCGAGGTGGAGATTGATATCACCAACAATCAGAAGTCTTTGGAATTTAAGGAAGGCATTTGTTATGGTCTCATAGACGAGATTGGAAGATTTGGTCCAAGGGGTGGGTGGTCGGTATAGTATTAGGATGCCCAATGGGTGGGTGCGGAGTTCGTCAGTGACCGAGGCAAGCAGATATTCTAGAGAAGCATGGGTGCCAGTCTCAAGGAGCTGGACGTCGAAGAAAGATTTGTAGAGGAGTGCCAGACCACCTCCTTTTCGGTTGGGTCTGGGGGAGAAGAGGCCTTGGTAACCATGGGGGAGGAGTTCATTTTGTGTGAATAGGTCATCTTTGGCGATCCATGATTCTGTGATGCACAGGAATCCAGGGTCAAGCTCGTCTAGAAGGTCTTTCAAGATTTGGGTCTTATTGCATGCAGTTCTGGCATTGCAATAAAGTGTCGGGACTGGGGTGAGAGAGTCCGGGACAGTGTTGGGAAGATTGGCAGGGGGCAGGGGCTTTAGAGAATCTTGGTTGACTTTTCGGGGGTTTTTCTTGGGAGGGGAATTCCTGGTGCGTATCAGTGTGGGGATTCTGAGTCCAGGGCAGATGGTATTGGTGTTGGCGGGGTCGAGTAGGTTGGGGGAGGGAGGTTTCAGACAGAGGGAAGGATAGAGAGGTGAGCAGAGTAGGAGGAGAAGGATCCAGAAGGATGGATTCATGGTGGGGTGGTTGGTGTGTGACAGTCTGCAGCAAGGGGGAGTAGAGTTGGTTGAGGAAGGAGCAGGGGAACTTAAATTAAGCTGACTAAGTACGGGGCCGAGAGAAGGGAGGAGAGGCTTTTTTTTTTAAATTTATTTATTTTTTTTAGGACTAAAGGGGGGCTGTATCGGTGAGGACAATTAGCGGCTAAGCGCTTTCCATGTGGTGCCTAGAGCGGAGAGGCTTGGGGCAGTAAATGGGTAACAGGGGGGTTGCACAGTTAAGGTATGTGTGTAGCCCAGGATGTGCTAGGGGAACCGGGGCAACCGAAAAAGTGAGAGGCTGGTAAAAAACCTTTGGCAGAGAGTACAGTTTGGAGCAGAACTGAGCAAAAAAAAAAGCAGAAAAAGTTTAGCATCAAAACATGAGCGAATACAATAGTAAAATATGGTGCAGAAACAGGGGTATAAACAGTGGTAAACTTTGACAACGGGCAGAGTCCGGGTTGGGTAAGGGGAGCTGAGAGTCTGGAGGCCCTCAGTGGACCTTGATAGGCCGAGGAGGGGGGAGGGCGGTAAATAAAAGATGAGATGACCTGTGCAATGATGTAGCATAGACACCATTTAAAACATTGCAATTAGGCAAGTAAAGGGAAAGCTTTCCGATGTACGGTAGGTTCCATTGAATGACTCCCATCCTGTAGTCCACTCCAGGGAGTAACTTGGTTGTTTCCTCTGGCCTCTCAGAACCTCCTCTCTCTTCAAAGGTTCCTCTGCATATGAGCCTCAGATTCATTTACGCCTCTGTGTTGTGACTTAAGTATGCCACTTTCTTCCCTATCTTCTGTACATGAGCATAAAGACACTCAAGTGCTCCTTCTGACTGCTCTGCTTTTGGAGGAGGGTGTGGTGCAGTGGTTGGATCTACAGCCTCAGCACCCTGGGGGTTGTGGGTTCAAACCCCGCACTGCTCCTTGTGACCCTGGGCAAGTCACTCAATCGTTCATAGGTTCATAGGTTGTGAGCCCACTGGGACAGATAGGGAAAATGCTTGAGTACCTGATTGTAAAACCGCTTAGATAAACCTTGATAGGCGGTATATAAACACCTAATAAACTTGAAACTTTGTTTCTCTGTGAAGTACCTAAGGAAGGGTTAATCTGCTCATTTTCTTAATTGGGCAGTTCTTTTAATTTGGGCCTTTGCTGATCTAATTACCTCCTTCTGAGCTTCTCAGTCCTCTGCTTATCTTCCTCTTCCTGTGGCTCTTTTTTCACTTTGTGATTACCATTTCTGTCTTCTAAGAACTTATTTGTTCACTAGAATTCCCAAACCTGACTATTATGTCAACTTTCCTTGCCTTTAGTTTTGTTAAACCACTGATGCTCGCTAGAGCTCAAGTCATTGTCTCTGCTCAAATGAGAAGTTTTCTTCATTTGCTGATCAACTTTATCCCCTTCCTCCTTGCACTGCAACTTTATAAAATCACTTGTTCCGAATCCAGACTTGTACCAAACCTAGAAACTGCAGAGAGAGACCACATGACCTATCCAGCCTGCCCCTCCATCTCATCCACTAAGTCTTCCTGAATTTAGTTACAGTCTTGGTCTTGACCACCTCCACTGGGAAGCTGCCCCACCCTTTCGGAAGATAAGTATTTCTGTATCAAGTATTACTTGTTTTGAGTATTGGAGATAACTGTATGTAAAACTATATTCCGCCTAGAAGGGTAGGATATAGTTAAGCAGTTTACAAATACAAAGAACTATATCAACAGATTGATGATATGTAACATTTTCTTTCTTTTCTATCAGAAAAATGGGAGAGTGGTAAAGCTGTGCCACAAAGGAACCAGGGGTGCCAGGCCTGAGTCAAGACTTGTATATCTTTTAATGAAAATACGATTTCAGCTGCATTTTAAGTCTCACAAAGGACCTTTCCATGCACAGTGAGGGCTACAGAATTGCAAAGGGTGGGGGGCCAACTACTGAAAACAAATACTTCCTGATACTCTTTACAGATTGCACAAAAGAAGGAACTGTTAACCAGCCTTGGTAAGCAGAAAATAAATTTCTACCTCATATATAAGAAAGCAGGTGTTGTGATAAAAATAGCAGAAAGCCAGATGAATGAATCTGATGTATAAGTGTAAGAATCTAAAATCATAGGCAACCAATGAACCTTCTGAAGCAATGAGGTAACATTATCACATCACATGGCACCACAAATAAACTTAACTGCTGTCTTCTTTAATACTGGGTGCCTATTACTTATAGAGAAGCCCTTGAAAGTTTTGTACACTTATATATCAGATTCATTCATCTGGTTTTCTGTGTCTTCCATTACCAGACTTTGGAGATCAGAATCAGTTCTAAAGCCCGAGCACAGAGAGTAATCTCAGTCCTGTGTGGTTCCAATGTCAAGAAGACACCAGGGTCCCCACTATCACGCGACCTAACCCACCTCAAGGTGCTACAACCCCTATTCTACTGTAAATGCCTTCACCAGTGTTAGAGATCATAATCTTACCATACCACCAAAGCATAGGCGTCAGAACGGGGAGGTTAGTGACCTCCCCAAAAATTGGTGGTGGCTCTGCTCCCCTACCTCAACTGGCCACTGTCATTTTAAATCTGGCATGTAGCATATGTTCTTCTTTCCTGCCACCCCGCCCGCTCACAGGACCCTGCATTATGACCTCTCTTTTCAGCTTCCGAATCCCCTACTTCCTCTTCTGTGGTCACTGTTAAATCTTCGGGCAGCTGCCATGCAGCATCAACAAGATGAGCTTGATGCTGTCGGCCTGCCCCAGAAGTCTTCATTCTGCAGCAACTTCCTGTTCCCACATAGGCGGGATGCTACAGAATGAAGGGTAGGCTCATCTCATAGCTGCACAGCAGCTGCCTGAAGGGAGGAGGTAGGTGGGGGAATTACAGAGGTTGTAATACAGGGTCCCGTTGGCTGGGGGGAGAGAAGAATATATGCTACATGTCACAGGCTAGGGTAGGGAGTTAGGAAGCCTGGGAGGACAGATGTTGCATGGGCTGGGGGGTTAGGAAGGGAGGGAAATAGAGATTCTGCACAGGTGGGGTGGTGGGAACGGAGGGAAAGAGATGCTGCCAGTGGGGGAGGGAAGAGGAATGCAGAATTGTTGGACATAGGTGTGTGGAGTGGGAAGTAAAAAGAGATGGTGCACATGGGGAAAGGAAGAAAGAGGGAGAATTGTTAGATATAATAGTGGTGGTGGGAAATAATAACATAACATCATTCTTTATTTATATACTGCATGGTGCCTTTCAGTTCTAGGCGATGTAAAATAAGAATAAAAGGGTAATTTCAGAAAACTATTAAAAATGCAGTTATTTGTTAATGCATTTTTCTAGGAACTGATCTTTGCAATTGTTCTTTTGATGGGCACTTTATGTGATTTTCTGATGATTATATGTTAATGTTTGTTTGATTTTATTTGTCCTATTGAATTATGTATGTAACGATATGTAAACCATTTAGGTTTAAATGGTATATAAATTTTTTAAATAAATAAATACAATAAAGAAGGAACTGTTAACACTAAGGATAGGAAAACCATATGTGGCCCATAGATATTCCCAATCTTTCCTAGATAGGATTACAATCTATGTTAGTAGCCTCTAATATGAATGGTAGGAGAAATACAATAAAGGGAGAAAACAGTAGTAGAACAATAAAACCTAAATAAAATAAATAGAATCAAATGGAAAGGATGAAGATGAGGGGAAAAAATCATTAAACCAAAAACGGGTAAGAACAAATGATGGAACCCCCCCCCCCCCAACAATAAAAACCAACAACACAGTATTAAAGCAATAAACTCTGCTGGATGTTGTGGTGGAGATGAAAAATGCTAGAGGGATGAATGTTGGACATGGGGTAGAGGGAAGGGAGAAAGAGATGCAGCATTGTGTTGGAGAGGATTGATAGGAGAAATATTGGGAATGGGGAAGGACAAAAGATGCTATGCTATGCAGGAGCCAGTGGATTAAAGAGGGAGAGATCTTGCACTTGGCAGTAGAGGTGGTGGGAGAGATGCCCCCTAGATCCACCCTCTCTTTCTCCTTTCCCACTCCCTTTGCAGCAAGGGAGGGAATGAAAGAGAGACATGTTGGCACATGGAGGTGGAGGACAGAGAGAAAGAAACGCAGAAGGAAAACTGAAAAAAGAGAAACAGAAAACAAAAAATAAATCTCCAGAGGTCAAAAAAGGAATTTATAGCTTTGGGAAATGTATATAGCAGATGTCTTTGTATTCTGTTCAACAGAAAAGAAAATGCATTTATTTTATTTTTCCAGTGCTGAAGTACTTGCTGTAGATGGTGGGGATGTCCAAGCACCGCCAGTGGAGGTTCTCCTCCAAAGGTGGCCAGAACTCCTTTCTACCAAGCGTAGCAGTCACTGACAGCATCCCTGAGTCACTGAGGTACCAGCATCTATGACTTAGGGCTCCTTTTACAAAGCCGCGTTAGCGGCTTCAGTGCGCGCAAATTTAATCACATGCTAACCCCCGCGCTAGCCAAAAAACTACCGCCTGCTCAAGAGGAGGTGGTAGCAGCTAGCGTGGCCAGTGGTTTAGTGCACGCTATTTCGCGTAAAAGGAGTCCTTAGTGATGCTGCTGCTGCTGCTGCCTGTCAAGCTTGATAAAAAGTATTTTGAGCACCTTCAGAGAAAGTGTTCAGCTGACATAGCTTGAAGGTTCTCATCAGCTGGAGTATTTATATATTATATTTACATTAAAAGCTCTGACAGAGACCCATTTACATGCTAACCCCCGCGCTAGCCAAAAAACTACCGCCTGCTCAAGAGGAGGTGGTAGCAGCTAGCGTGGCCAGTGGTTTAGTGCACGCTATTTCGCGTAAAAGGAGTCCTTAGTGATGCTGCTGCTGCTGCTGCCTGTCAAGCTTGATAAAAAGTATTTTGAGCACCTTCAGAGAAAGTGTTCAGCTGACATAGCTTGAAGGTTCTCATCAGCTGGAGTATTTATATATTATATTTACATTAAAAGCTCTGACAGAGACCCATTTACAAAGTATGTATTTTTCCCAATTAATATTTTGAAATGAAGTGTTTTTCCTTATTTGTAAATTGGTCTTTACCAGAGCCTCTAATAAATGAAATAACTACTTCTGCTGTTTATGGGGTCAGATCTTTGCCTCATGTCATTCTCTATTGGGAAGTTATGATGTATAACTTCACCACCTAATCCTCACTGCTGCCAGGAGAGGGAGGATAACTCCATCTATTTTTGTAGTGATTTGTGTTGAAGAACTCACAATGCTTCACAGTTTGTGCAAGGTTGTTGTTGTTCTCAGGTGCCATCATCTCATGTTCGAGTCCTTGTGACTTGATGACTTTGACAAGATCTAAAAAGAAATTGGCTTTGTGCTAGTCTGGAAAGATATGATGTTTATTAAAAGGAAATAGGGCTAAATGGCCCAGTATTTCTATTCTTACGCTCTTGCAGGGTTTGTATTACTTCTTGATGCACTTGTTTGGCACTGAAGGGGAGTTTTCTGTAGCAGTTAGTGAGGTGACATTGCATCTGCCTTGACCTCTCTGAGAAAAGCAGAATATAAATGTTAATTAAAATGTTCTCTGCATACAGTGTGCTTTGTGTAGTTTAATGTTGTGGTTAAAAATGGCATTACAATTACTGTAGGGCTGGCTCTGAGGCGGAGCTCAGGTGAAGTCATGAGCAGAGCTTTTGGGGGCCCCCAAAGAAATGCAGCAAAGAGCACTTGGGAGGTAACAGAAAGTACTCCCCCACTAAGCTATCTCCAACACTACTCACTGCCTGGTAGCAGAATCTGTTTTTGTAGGAGGCCAAGCGTACATTTTGTAGAGGCCTGGACACAGATGACAGATAAGTTGGGACTCTAATTCAAAATATACTGAAAGAGAAACCAGTGGCATCCAGAACCAATGGAGAAAAACTCTGAACCACCCCATTCCCTGTTGGATTAATCTGGTACAGCTGGGGACACACTGATGGAGAAGTGAGTGGGCTAATGGTAGGGGGGCTGATCTCATATGCTTAGAAGGAACCTTTGAAAAGTTGGGGGGGGGTTTTCCCTAGCTCTGGAAGAGCAAAATCAATTTCTGGCACTGTCAGATGATCATGTGGCTAGCTTACCCTGCTGTCCATGGAGAAGCCTCATTACAAATAAATAACTTTGCATTTTTTGAGCTGGGGGATTTGCTTACTGTTCTACCTCCTAGAAAACACTCCTTTTCCTGCTGTATGATATCTAATGGATGTTTGGCAGGATTTCCCCAATGAATATACATGAGATCTATTTGCATACAATGGAAACAGGGTATGCAAATTCATTGGGGAAATCCTTAAAACTCAACTGGATTGTGGCTCTCAAGGACTGACTTTGCACAACCCTGCCATAGAAGATAAGAAGAAAATCAGTCTTTCATATGATTCCTTAGAAACCATGGCATTGATGTCATTTCCATAGAGTGCCTAATTGCCATGTTATAAGGATGAACAGGAAATATTATCTTCTCTCCTTAATTAAATGCAATGTTGTAGTTACTGTCAGAATTGTTACAAATCAGAAATTACTTATTCTGCAGAGACTACCCTATCTTTTCTCCATTGCCTTTTTACTTCTCTTGGGAAACTGTTTGAAGTATCTTTACGATCAAACAATTTTTATTGATGCAAAAAACAAATATAATCACCAATGGCAAATTTAGAAATATAGCTAATACAAAGAACATCTAAAGTCCTGCATCAATTTCAAATTGTAACATCAGAAGACAGAATAATACAGAAATATTGACACTGCAAGAATGAAAATACAATAGTGAAAAGTACATAATATAACATTCCTACCTCTCCAACCTTAAGAGATGTGAACAATAAAGAGATTAGGCCATGACTATACAAAAACAATAAATAACTTTTCTTTTTTTATATATTCTTTATTCATTTTCAACACATTCAATAAGTGAAAACCAAATAAAATTAAACATTTTACACTTTAGACATCACTTATGTTTTTCAAGATTCATACATATTAATACCCTCCCCCTATACATATTTTAAACAGAAATTATACAATAAATAACCATTCAAACTTGTTTATCAAACCACAAAAATGACCACTCTTCCCCCCTATTTCCCTCTATAAAAATAATCAATAAAAACCTTATATACCACCCATCCCCCCCTTGGATGTGCATTTAATGTAACAACAAAAACATAACTATAATGATTCTACAAAGGATGTCAATGGGCCCCAAATTAATTTTAAAATTTCTATTATTCCCTAATATAGCAGCATTCATTTTCTCATATTAGACATAAACTTGCCCAACAAAATGTAAAGTTGAGACGATCCCAGTTTTTCCATTTTCGTGTAATCAGTTGTATAGCTGTACTTGTCATAATTCAAAAGAGACCTCTTTTATGTTTATCTAGGGGATCTTTAATATGCAAAATAGTATCACAAATTATTATTTCATAAGTTAAAGGAATCTCAGAATTTAAAATATTATTAATTTTTCCCCAAATTGATTTACAAAAAATCTGAATTCTAGGGCAGTAAAACAATAAATAGTCTAATGTTCCTATGTCTAGGTGACAGTGCCAGCATCTATTAGATCTAGAATTATCTAATTTATTCAACCTAACTGGGGTCCAAAAAGAACGATGTAACAAAAAGAACCAAGTTTGTTTCATAGATGCTGACACTATACACTTCATCCTCCAAACATAGAAACATAGAAATAGACGGCAGATAAGGGCCACGGCCCATCTAGTCTGCCCACCCCAATGACCCTCCCCTACCTTTCTCTGTGAATAGATCCCACGTGTCTATCCCATTTGGCCTTAAAATCAGGCACGCTGCTGGCCTCAATAACCTGAAGTGGAAGACTATTCCAGCAATCAATCACCCTTTCAGTGAAAAAGAATTTCCTGGTGTCCCCGTGCAGTTTCCCGCCCCTGATTTTCCACGGATGCCCCCTTGTTGCCGTGGGACCCTTGAAAAAGAAGATATCTTCTTCCACCTCGATGTAGCCCGTGAGATACTTGAATGTCTCGATCATGTCACCCCTCTCTCTGCGTTCCTTGAGTGAGTACAGCTGCAACTTATCCAGCCGTTCCTCATACGTGAGATCCTTAAGTCCCGAGACCATCCGGGTGGCCATTCTTTGGACCGACTCCAGTCTCAGCACATCCTTATGGTAATGCGGCCTCCAGAATTGCACACAGTATTCCAGGTGGGGCCTCACCATGAATCTATACAATGGCATAATGACTTCAGGCTTACGGCTGACGAAACTCCTGCGTATGCAACCTATGATTTGCCTTGCCTTGGATGAAGCTTGCTCCACTTGATTGGCAGTCTTCATGTTCTCACTGACGATCACCCTTAAGTCTCGTTCTGCTTCAGTTCTTGTTAGGATCTCGCCATTAAGGGTGTAAGTCTTGCATGGATTTTGGCTGCCCAGGTGCATGACTTTGCATTTTTTGGCATTGAAGCTGAGTTGCCAGGACCTAGACCAGCGCTCCAGTAGGAGTAGGTCGTGCATCATGTTGTCGGACATTAAATTTGTGTCTGTTGTGCTTTTGCCCACTACATTGCTTAGTTTGGCGTCATCGGCGAATAATGTTATTTTACCTCGCAGCCCTTCTGCCAAGTCTCTTATAAAGATGTTGAATAGGATCGGGCCCAGGACCGAGCCCTGCGGCACTCCACTGATTACCTCCGTCATTTTGGAGGGGGTGCCATTCACCACTACCCTCTGAAGCCTACCTCCAAGCCAGTTCCCAACCCTTTTCAACGAGCCCAACAGAGGAATAACTCAAAGGAACATTATAACACACCAGGACCCAGAGAACATAACAAATCGTTCTGATCTAGAAGGGGATAAAGGGACACCAGGGACAACATGCAAAATTTTTCTTTGACTAAAAATTTTCTTTGACTAAAAATTTGTTGAGAGCCCTGAGATCTAAAATGGGTCTCAGATCGCCTGTCTTCTTCAAAACTAGGAAGTAACGGGAGTAAAACCCCCTGCTTTGCTGTTCCAAAGTAACTTCTTTGATGGCACGGAGACAAAGCAGAGCTTGAGCTTCCTGATGAAGAAGGGCGGTCTGGGATGGATTGGAAGGATACTCTCTTGGAGGAAGCTCTGGTGGAACCTAAGTAAAATGAAGAAAGTATCCTTCCCTGATTATTGACAGCACCCAGAGGTCGAATGTAATGTTCTCCCATCGGTGGTAAAAAAGATGGAGATGACCTCCTATGGGGGGAAGGGAGGACAGAGCAGAACGATGGAGGTTATGCTATGTTTTAGACAGTCAAAAAGGCTGCGCAGCCTTAGGTTCAGCAGAAGGCTGAGGTTTCTGTTGCTTCTGCTGCTGCGGTTTCTTGGGAGGTGCTCAAGTGTAAGGAGACGCCCTTGGAGTATAATGCCTCTGGAAAACCGGAATAGGGTGTGAAGGTTTGGCAGGAGCTGGTTTGACTTTGGTCTGACAATGGAAGCAAAAGATTTTTCATGTTCAGACAACATCTTAGTGGCAGCCTCTATAGATTCATCAAAGAGGTCATTGCCCTGACAAGGATTGTTAGCCAGATGGTCCTGAAGATTAGGATCCATGTCAATGTTGTGAAGCCAAGCCAAGTGGCGCATTGCTACAGAGAAAGCAGTGGCCCTAGCCGACAGCTCAAAGGCATCATAAGATGACTGGAGAAGATGCAATCTGAGTTGTGACAGAGTAGCAGTGACTTCTTAGAACTCGAAATGTCTATGTTGATCCAGGTTCTTCAGAAAACCTGGGAGAAGATCAATGAGAAACTTGAGATAAGTAACGAAGACAAAAGTTGTAATTGAGGACTTTGGAGGACATCATAGCATTTTGATATAGACGGCGTCCAAACTTGTCCATGGTCTTACCCTCCCTTCCAGGAGGAACTGTAGCTTAGAACCTGGAAGGATGGGTTCTTTTCAAAGAGGATTCCACAAGGAGGGATTGGTGAGATAATTGCAAATTTTCAAACCCTTTGCAATGCAGAGTTCTATACCTCGAGTCCAATTTGCCTGGAACAGCAGGTATAGCATAAGGAGTCTCCAGACAATGGTTGAAATTTTGAGACAAAAGCTTGTTAAGAGGAAGCTTAAGTGACTCTGCAGGAGGTTGAGGTAAATGCATGACCTCGAGATACTCCTTAGAGTATTTAGAACCAACATCTAACTGAATTTCCAGGTCATCAGCCATCTGATAGCGTCCCGCACCGCAGATTGTTGAGCAAGATGACTTCGATGGGATTGGGAGTGATATTGACGACATGGGTCAATGACTGGTTAAGCGGTAGAATCCAGAGGGTGGTGGTTAACGGTACCCCCTCCAATACATCGGAGGTGACCAGTGGAGTGCCACAGGGATCGGTCTTGGGACCGATCCTTTTCAACATATACATAAGAGACCTGACTCAAGGGCTTCAAGGTAAAATAACACTATTCGCCGATGACGCCAAACTATGCAACATAGTAGATAACAGCACCTTACCCAACAGTATGGAGCAGGACCTGCTCTTATTGGAACATTGGTCCTCGACTTGGCAGCTGGGCTTTAATGCCAAAAAATGTAAGGTCATGCACCTAGGCAGCAAAAACCCATGCAGAACTTACACTCTGAATGGTGAGACTTTAGCTAGGACTGGGGCAGAACGTGATTTGGGAGTAATCATTAGTGAAGACATGAAAACTGCCAAGCAGGTGGAGAAAGCTGCATCCAAGGCTAGACAAATGGTGGGATGCATCCGAAGAGGTTTCGTCAGCCGGAGGCCCGAAGTTATAATGCCCCTGTACAGAACCATGGTGAGACCTCATCTTGAATATTGTGTTCAATTCTGGAGACCACATTATCAAAAAGATGTGCGGAGAATCGAGTCGGTTCAGCGAATGACTACCAGGATGGTCTCGGGACTCAAGAACCTCCCATATGAGGAAAGACTGAATAGACTACAACTATACTCGCTCGAGGAACGTAGAGAGAGGGGGGACATGATTGAGACTTTTAAATATATCACGGGCCGCATCGAGGTGGAAGACGATATATTCTTTCTTAAAGGACCTTCAACCACAAGAGGTCATCCGCTGAAAATCAAAGGTGGGCAATTTCATGGCGACGCCAGGAAGTATTTCTTCACCGAAAGGGTGGTCGATCATTGGAATGAACTTCCATTGCAGGTGATTAACGCCAGCAACGTGCTCGATTTCAAAAAGAAATGGGATATGTATGTGGGATCTCTAGCCGGGTGAAGTCTGGGGGTGGGTCATTAAGGTGGGCAGACTTGATGGGCTACAGCCCTTTTCTGCCGTCATATTCTATGTTTCTATGTTTCTATCTGACGAAGGAAGGAAGAGAAAGACAGCTGATCCGCCAAGGCCCTGCCTCGAGAGGGACTCGATGACCTCAAGAACGAAAGTGAAGCCTCTCTGGAGAAGTGGAAATCCAAAGAATATGGAGACTTGGAGGACGCAATGGAAGCAGCTGATTCCTCAGGGTCCGGAAGCGGTGACCTTGAGCGAGGAGTTGGAGGCGTCAAAGAGCTGGAAGGTCTGGAATGAGGCCTAGACGAAGAAGGCTGCTCTTTAGAAGATCTGCGCCTCGATGGATGTCTCGATGAAGGCCTCGGTCGACAATGAGGGTGGTGTCTGGAAGCAGGTCTCGAGGATCGAGGAGACGTCTCCCTATGTATGGAAACAGGCAATGCTACTGGTGAATGGATAGGGCTAGAAGCTGTAGATCGAAACACAGTGGATTGGATCGAGGAATCTCGAAGCACTCCCAAAGACTCTGCTCCTTGTATGGAGTGTGAGAATTCCTGTCGAGACACTCACAAAGAATCTACTCCTTGCATAGAGTGTGAAGCTTCAGTTCGAGGCACAGGCAGGGTCTCGACCTCGTGGGAGACTACTGATTGCCCAGGCTGGATTACAGGAGGCAGCGTCGAGGCAGAACCATATTTGCTTAATAACTAAACAAACTGCTGCTCCAACATGGTTTGGAGAGAAGACTGCAAACCATGAAACCGGACCACTTGCTGAGGCTAAAGGCTCCAAGGTGGCAGTGGAGATGTGCTTGGACTTGGAGGTCTTGGAAGCTTGAGGACCACTGCAGGAACCTTCTACTTAGATATCTGACCTGAGGGAAGCTCAGGGGGAGATAAAGCAGGTGTACTCGAGGCTAAAGACGATCCAAACGAGGATGGTCTGATGAGATTCGAGGTCTGAGTCGTGGAAGCATTAGGACCCTCGCTGTAAGGTGGGACCGAGGCAGCATTTGAGGTCGAGGGTGTCACTGAAGAGTCCATCCTGAAGAGTTTCTTTACTAAAACTCGACGACGTTTAAGGGCTCGAGGTTGAAGAGTAGAACAGTGCTCACATGACTTAGGGTTATGGTCAGGCCCGAGGCACTTGAGGCACCAGCGGTGTGGGTCCTTGAGAGAAATTGCATGCTGACACTGGCTACACTTCTTGAAGCCCATGACTGGCCGGGACATAGGAGGGAAGATAGCTGCTGCGAAGTCGAAGCCCACAGGCTGCAGCCACGTGGCCTGGCCCACCAGTCAGTCAACGAAGAAAAATAAAATAAGACTTTTTTTTTTTTAAGGAAAATAAAGAAAGAAACACAGTGATTCGCGACTAAAAAGAACACAAACCGCGGTGAGAGAAGGCACGAAGTGAACGAAGTTCAACGCAGAGTGTCAAAGTACAGACTTCTCGGCTCTGCGAAAAACTGAGAACTGAGGAGACTCCCCCTGTGCTGGGCGGGAAGGCACTCGCGCATGCGCGGTACGGCTGACTTGACACTTTTACATTTCTACACGCAAGTCTGTTTGCGAGGCTGTCCACTTCCTGGCTCCGTGGATGACATCACCCATATGTGAGAATAGGCTGCCTGCTTGTCCTGGGATAACAAATTTTATGCTGCTTATCCTAAGAATAAGCAGTGGATTTCCCAAGCTATCTCAATAATGGCCTATGAACTAATAGCTGATTAAAACAAAAAAGTTCAGGTACATTTCCCTAAATTATTAGTAGCTAGTTAGAGTCTGTTGCTGCTCTTACTTTTGGGAGTGAATGATATGGCTTGTGCCCTCCTATTGACACTGGCTAGGTTCTTTACATGCTGAATCGGTAAATCACCAGTCTGACCCAATATGGCATTTCTTATTTATTTGCATAAGGCTCATTGGTGTAAGCAGATCTAGAACATAAGAATACATTTCTCCCTCTGTATTTGCGGTTTCAGCAATCATGGTTTTGATTATTTGCAGTTTTTAGCTTGCTTGCTCCTCCCCCCAAATTACATCAGCTTGCATAGAGAAATCGCTGATTCCAAGCATTTACAGAGAAAATCGCCAATTCCCAGCACTTTCTTCACCGTGTTTTGCCTCTCCTTCAGGAACAGACCAGGTCTCCCACCATGTTATTCGCGGTTTCACCATATTCACGATGGTTTTTAATAGAAAACAGTGAATAACATATGAAAAAGTTATTCAGTTTTTCTGTATTTGCGGGTCTGTTAATTTCCTACCACAGGGAGAAGTGTAGCCTTACCGGGTCAAACCAATGGTCCATCTAACCCAGTATCCCATCTTCACAGCAGCCAATCCAGGTCACTAGTACCTGGCAATAACCCAAATAATAGCAACATTCCATGCTATCAATCCAGGGCAAGCAGTGGCTTCCCCCATGTCTGTCTCAATAGCAGACTATGGACTTTTCCTCCAGAAACCTGTCCAAAACTTTTCTTAAAACAAGCTACGTTAAACGTTCTTACCCCATCATGTGTGCAACAAGCTCCAGGTCTTAGATCTGAAGTTCAGAGCTCAACATACCAGAAGTTTTGAGACAACAGAACCCAGGACATCTGAATAATACATATCGCAAAGATTTAAATAAGCAGAAGACTATGATCTGAGGCTAAAGTTCTGAGGACAATGCTAGCCCAAGCCAATGAATCATCCTTTTGCAAATGATACTAAAGATAGGTCATTCTTTATTGGAGCTGTCGAGGCATTAGGAGCACTTTTCTTTTACCAAGGAAGGATTTGAGCATGTCTTAGGCATGGACATGCTGCTGTTAAAATGAAAGGAATTTCTTTATAATGTCACTGGGGTACTAATAGTTAAATATTAGTGGAAGTCAGAAAAATATTAGAGTTCAAATAAAAGAACTGTCTTCTCATTCAAATTGGTAACCAAACTTCAGGATTGCAACCGTCACGTTTGAAAGTCACTCAGAGGTATAGAGTTCTTCAAGAAGAGAGTTGCGCCCTCTAGTGATGAACCAAAGTATATTTTTCAGTCGTTGCAACTTTATTAGTTCTGGTTACGCTCCAAGTTTGATTACAAAAGTAAATAAATAAATAAATGTCTTTACAGTCTTTCAAACACTTGTATGAAAATACTTTGTTTTTTCTTATCTTTACAAATCTTTTCAAATGAACAGTTAAAAGTTAAAATGAAAGGAACAAGAATGTGTAAGGAATGTGGTGGGTGAGATGGGCTGGGGATTCCTTTCTCTGCTATGATGCAATTTTCATTTTATTTATCTGGACGTACAAGGGTTGCAAGGGGGCCCCCAAAGCAGGGTAAATATGTGTGTTATCACAAATGTATCGCATCTTATAACCTTAATTTCTGGTGATTAAATGTCAAATTTTGGAAAGTTGATATTTTAAAAGAAAACACCTAAAAGATGCTCCACTGCAAGCATTAAATGTCTCATTCAGGCCAAAAATGCTTTGGTGTTTATTTGGGAGGAAAGGAACAGGAATGAACATATACTGAGCCTACCTACTTTCATCCATTCTAAATTACTTCTGTTCATGATGTGCTGTGAAGGAACCAGCCAAGGTCAGCCTGGTGGTTGCCTGAGATGCCAGGAGAAAAGGGGAACCCCTGAGCACTGGCCAATAGTCTACTCTTTGGCCCAGTAGAAACCCCCCCCCCCCCCAGAAGAACCAGTGGGAATCCCCAGGCCTCACTCACTGAAGACTCTAAAGCAGTGATCTCCAACCTTGTCCTAGAGGACCACCAGGCCAATCAGGTTTTCAGGCTAGCCCTAACGAATATGAATGGAGCAGATTTGCATGCCTGTCACTTCCATTATATGTAAATCTCTCTCATGCATATTCATTAGGGCTAGCCTGAAAACCGACTGGCCTGGTGGTCCTCCAGGACAGGG
The DNA here is from genome assembly GCF_902459505.1 of Geotrypetes seraphini. Taxonomy (NCBI): domain Eukaryota; kingdom Metazoa; phylum Chordata; class Amphibia; order Gymnophiona; family Dermophiidae; genus Geotrypetes; species Geotrypetes seraphini. The sequence continues at coordinate 5,435,401 of NC_047087.1, read as the reverse complement.
TTGGGGACCACTGCTCTAAAGAGTTGCAGCAAGAACAGCATGAATCTCCAGCTGAGACCTGAACAATGTCAGAAACCAGAGAAATGCAAACAAGAAAGCGTAAAGAAGGCAGTTTTATTACCTAGGCGCTACCGTTTGGAATACCTCTCCCCTCTCCAATTCATTCAAAACCCTGGTGCATGACTCATACTCCGGCAAAGTTGTTATGCACGCATCACACATCTCCAAAAATCACTTCATTGGCTCCCCATCCATTTCTGACTGTAATTGCATCACTCCTCAGCCTCACTAATCTCCCACCACACAAACAAACTCCATTCCTTGGATAAGTCCCTTCTCCTCCAATGCCAACTCCAGATTGCCTGGAACAGGTTGCCTGAATCAATACGTCAAGCCCCATGGCTAGCTGTGTTCAAATCCAGGCTTCTTTGATGCTGCCTTCAACTCCTAAAACATACCGTAGCTCAACCTCCCCCTCGCCTGTAATCGGTTTGTTTTGCTTAGATTGTAAGCCTTTCGAGCAGGGACTATTGTACAGTGCTGTGTACGTTATGTAGTACTTTAGAAATGTTCAGTAGTAATACTAGTAATATGCTAGCATAGGTTTATTACTTCTATCCTACTTTTACTCAAGGTGGGGCACAATAAACATACAAGTACTATATATACTGAAATATAAACAGACATTTTTTGCTAAAACAAGGCATCAAAAATTAAATCTCAGTTTAGACTTGGGCCTCCCCTCCCTCCCCCAAGGCATTTGTCATTCCTGGGTATTACCTACCTTTCCCAAGGTAACCTGTCACAACCAGCTCTGCTTCTAGCTCCCCCCCCAAACTGAAAACACCCATCCACTCACTCCCGTTGTAAAGACAAAACACCCCTTCCTGGACCTAACATAAGCTCCTCTTACAGTTCTGGTGGTCCAGTGGTGAGTTGAGGCAGAAACAATGCTCCTACGCTCCTGCCCATGCGCTCTTTGTATTGAAAATGGCTGCAACAGTCTTGCAAGATTGCTGCGGGAACTCAAGGTAGCCATTTTTTTAATAGAGATTGCATAACAGCTTAATACTAGCCAGCTACAGTGGGCTACTTTCAGCTGACCTTTTAGGAGTTTTTTTCTGATTTTTATTTCCTATTTTATGGTTTATATGGGTTAATGAGCTATAATTCTGCCTTCAGTGATTGATTATGGAAGATTAGGTTTTTATCTTGATGATCTTCTTTCTGTGTCTAGGAGTCCTAACTATAGATTTCCCATACTGGTCCTCTGGCTGCTGTTCCCATACTCGCAAGTTTATTGCAGAAGGATGAAATTTACATTCTTCAGCTCTGCCGCCTTCTCTAGTGGCTGCAGTGCCCCCTACAGTTTGTACCAAAACAAATGATCACCATTACAGCATAAGAAATAAGGAGGGGGAAAGGGGAACATTCCCGATTACACATTTCTGTTCTGCTCTGTAAAACAAACTTGAAACAAGTTATCAACACATAATGTAACTCCAGGTGGAACAAACCTCCTATCTGTTCAAGTGCAATCATCACTAACAATTATGGAGCTCCTAAAGACTCACTATGTAATTTTTTTTTTTTTTTTGTAACGTTCAATATTTTACTCCATGTTAGCCTGTCAGGAGAAGATCTCCAGCTGTGGACATACCCTCTGTCTGATGCATTAATCAGGCAAATTGACAGGACTCCTAGAAACATCTACCAGAAATTATCGAGGAAAGAACCTAATCTTCTGTTTTGGTGCAATATGTCTAGGAGTCCTGACTATAGATGACATACCAAAGCCATTTCTTGAAGCTAGGTTGGGACAGATGAGCCTGCCCTTAAAACCGAGGACCCACAAGCAGAATCGTTTTGCCACATCCACCCTGTAAAACTTTGTAAATGTATAGTGTACCATGTGGTTGCTCTACAAGATCCTTCAGGAGGAATTACCTTCATCTCCGCCCACGATGACACCACATTCCTAGAGAAGTGTGCTGTCAAAGAAACTGGTGGCTGTTTCATGCAGCCAATTTACAACGATGAAATAGCCATATAAATCCATCTGGAAATGGCTGTCTTAGATGCCAGCTTGCCCAGGCTAGCAGCATTGGTTAAAACAAACAAATTATCTGAAAGACAAAATTTATTGGTTACCTCAAGGTACCAGAGAAGAACTCTCCATACATCCAATAGTTGCAAAACTTTGTTCCTCTTTTTGGAACCTGTGGTCTTAAAAGCAGGCAACCTGACTTCCTGATTGGCATGGAATGACAAAACTATCTTCGGTGGAAATGAAGAAACTGTGCTAAGAGAAATACCTGCCTCTGTAAATCTGAGGAATGGCTCTCTGCATTACAGTGCCTTTATCCCTGACACTCTTCTCGCAGAGATGATGTCTATGACAAAAAACTGTCTTCATATTCAGCAACAACGCCTCCTGAAAAGGCTCAAAAGGCGCCTTGCTGAGCTCACTCAAAATGATGGTAAAGTTCCACAAGGAAAAAAGTTTGTCTTACTGGAGACCTCAACCTGAGAACTCCCTTCATAAAATTAATGTCAGGATGTGCAACTAAGGAATCCTTGCCCAACTGGGCTCTGAAACATGAGAGACCTGCCACTTGCACTCTAAGGATCCAACTGCCCCTTTCCAAGGCTTCCCTGCAAAAAGGCTAAAACCACTGACACTGCTGGTGTTGAGGATTCCATCTGAGCTTTGGTGCACCACTAATGAACCAACCCTCAGGTCTTAGCATAGGCTCCAAGGAGGGTAGCAATAACCATCTCTGAATAGACTTTCCGCACTAGGGCTGCGTGCTCAAGAACCATGCTCTATGGGAAATGGACCCTGCGACAGAAGAGCCGCATGCACTGGGAGCCTAAGACCTTTGTTTTCAGGTGCACTAGATTCCCATATCACGGCCTTGGACAATCTGGAGCCATCAGAATTACCTGTCTGTGATGGTTCACTATCCGATAGATGACCTGGCCCAACATGGATCATGGGGGAAACATGTATAGCAGACCCTGTGCTGGTCAAGGTTGAACCAGAAAATCCAAACCCTCACTTCCTAGCTCAAATTTTCTGCTGAAAAACCAGACCACCTATGCGTTGTCCACCAATACCAAGAGGTTGATCAGTGGACGCCCCCAGCGTCATACTATGCAGTACCAGGACAGACAGGGAAAAATGCTTGAGTACCTGAATAAATTAATGTAAACCATTCTGAGCTCCTTTGGGAGAATGGTATAGAAAATTGAATAAATACATTAATTAATTAATTGTCCTCTGGAATAGTGACCACTCCCTTGGGTCTAGGGTCTGTTGAGATAATTGGCCAGCATACTGTCTACTCCCGCTTCATGTGTTGCGAGAGATGAGATTTCGTTTGGGCTTTAGTTTGAGATCCCGGCATGTGGAACTGGATTGCTGAGTGAGGCAGCGTCTTCTCCATTTCCAGCTTCTGTGATATCTGCAGCAGGCTAACCCAGCACAGTGAGTACTGCCCATTGAAGTCTATGGGGAAATTGGGGGAGGGGGGTCTGAATTTGCAGGTTCTAAGGATTTCTGGGATTGGTTTTAAGTCCACCAGCTCCAAAATCTTCTTCCCAAAATTGTTTGACCCTTGGGTTGGGTCTTTCCAAGCTGTTTTTGGAGCAACCATGCTGCCAAAGTGGCCCATCTTGAATTTCCCTGATTTTGATTAAAAGCCTCCATCTACCTGGAAAAAAAAAAAAACCCCAAACCAATTTGGATTAAAAACATTTGGAGTGGACTCTAGTGGAGATTCCCCTATATCATGCCAGATTTGAGATGGATGGCTGATGCGGGGCACTTGAGGGAGGGATGGGAGCCTCTGGCTTGGCCCCATCTGGAACCCTTAAGGCTGGGGGTCATAAGGAAGAGAACTTCCTCCAGAGCCTTTAGACAGAGACCGAGCAAAGCACAGGTGCTTGGGCCTTGTGGAGCCGAGGAAAAGGCAAAGTGGGACCCTGAAGGATGTTTCAGGACCCTCTGGGTTGGGCTTTACCTTGGATTTTGTCAACCTGCTGTGGAAAGCCTATTTAAACTGTGGTCTCCTATTTTGGTCTAGGGGTTGCTGGGGACTGTGCAAGAACTTTTCCAAGTATACGCTTCTCCAGTGGAGAATCCTGAACAGCAGTCAGAGTACCAGTCAGATAATGACTAGGGAAACTGAAAGTCGGATTCTATGCCTTTACCGTCCCAGAGTAAATCATCCATTCTAGGAGATTTGGGGTCTCGGTCAGAGGTTGAAGTTCAGGAGACTGTAGGCCTCTTGAGCAAGAGAAGGAGCTGACCGTCCGCCACCCTTTTAAAGTGGCTGCGTCGCTGGAACTTATTCCAGAAGCTCTATAGGAGTTAAACCTGGAGTCTCCAAAGACTACAGCTGTTCATTGCTCGATTATGAGTGCTTCAAAGGCTGAAACTTAGTTTTTTCCCTCACATCCAGAACTTACAGCTTTAATTATGGAGCATTGGGAGGTCCTGGAGAGCGCCTTAAGGGGAGCTATGACAATGACAAGACTGTATAACTATGGCTCCTGAATTTCCACAATTGTCTGTCCAGCCTAAGGTGGACTCGCTGGTACCTCAGGTTACCAAATGTATTTTCCTATCTAGTGAGGGGGTATAGTTTTGAAGGATGAGCAGGACTGTAGGGTTAATGTGGTCCTAAAATGGCAATTTGAGGCCTTAGCCGCCGGGACAGACAGGGAAAAATGCCTGAGCATCTGTACCTGAATAAATTAATGTAAACCATTCTGAGCTCCCCTGGGAAAAGGTATAGAAAACTGAATGAATGAATTAAATTAAAGCAGCATCAGTGTCCTCTTTTGTGGCATCACATCACATCATAGTCCGCTGGATTTCAGGCACAGATGATGAAGTATACCTCCAGCTGGTCATGGCGGGGATTGACTATATTGCATATGCTCTGTATGACATTATCGGAGTATTGAGCCTATTCCATCTCTGCCTGCACAATACTCTGGACTAGGCAATGGACAGGAGATTTGGCTTCCAAAACCACTTTAAGATTCAGATGCTGCTTGGAAAGGGTTTAGACGATCTTATGGTGAGTGTGACCAATTGTCAGCCAAAGACCCTTCCAGATAGCAGATCTCATAATTCGCGGAGGTCTACTTGGAGTAATTTTTATAGCTCCCAGCGTTTTTGTCAGTACTCTGGAGGGTCTTCTTCCCAGAGATTGTTTCAAGTGTCCCAACAACAGTTTGGCAACTCAAGATGGACCCAGTCCTCCTGACTGTACTCTGCCACAACTCCCCCCCCCCAAAAAAAAAAATCCCAATGACCCCAGGGCAGTAGCCAGACTGCCACAGATAGGAGGAAGGCTAACAGTCTATTGGGAGGCATGGATCAGCTTGGACTGCTGGGTGCTGGACATAATCCAAGAAGGCTACCTTCTCAAATTCAACTGCCCTCTGTTGGATCGCTTTATGGATTCACCAGCAGGATGGCCAGAAAAGGCAGTCAAGGTCCAGGTGATAGTACATAGGTTTTAGTCATTTGAGCCATAGAGCCCATTCCACATGCAGAATTGGGCTTGGGCAGATACTCTATATACTTCATAGTTCCCAAAAGACTCAGAAGACTGAAGGCCAATCCTGGATCTGAAGTCAATGTGGCCTTGAAGTTGCCATGGTTCTGCATGGAAACTGTTCAGTCAGTCATTGTGATGATCACCCCAGGGGAATATCTGGCATTTTTGGATTTGACAGATGCCTATCTCCATGTTCCAATTTTTTTCCAGAACGCAAGAAGTTTTTGAGATTCCATGTTCTGGGGCAGCACTTTTCCGTACTTTCCTTCAGGTTGGCAACAGCACCGTGTACCTTCACGCAACCGGCACCCATTAAGCCCTGCTGAACCAAAAACCAGGGCCAAATTCTCAAGCACCTGATAAATCAGGATGCAAGCTAGCTTCAAAGGGAACAGACCCTAAGCTCCACAAGTTCCAATGCAGGCCAGCCGGACAGAAACCCTGTGGGTTGCCTTGCACCTGCAGATGTCTGACCCAGGGGCTCATAATAATTTTTTAAAAATGTCCAAAAAGGGGCCTAAATCGATACTTGGACAATCAAAAAGCCAGATTGTCCAAGTATCGATAATCAAAGCTGGTTTTAGACTTATCTAAAACCAGCTTAGGCCTTTCCCCTGCCTCTAAATGCCTAGAGCAAAAAGAGGAGTTTTTAGAGGAGGGGAAAGGGCAGGAGGTGGGCCGACCTAGACTTAGTCGTACAGCAAGTGTAATCAAACCTTGAACAGGTTACCTAGTTGGAACTTATACATTTTGACTTAGACCAAGTCAAATAGGTATAAGTTCCGAAAAGGGGCCACTGAGCTGATTGCAGCTGCTGCGATCAGCTCAGCGGCCCTGGAAACCTGCACACCCCCCCACCACAGTGATCACGTTAGATGCCTCATCTCCCCTGGCGCAATCCTCACCCCGAAGTACTGCGGTTCGCGGCACTTCAGGGGATTGCTATCTGCTGAGATGCGACCCCCCAAACCAATATGGGCAAGAGGGAACTCAACCCCTCCTGCCCACAACAACTCCCAATCCCCTGAACCGATATGGGCAGGAAGGAGCCAAACCCCTCCTGCCCACGACAACCCCCACCCCACCCCCGAATTGATACAGGCAGGAGGGAGCCCAACCCCTCCTGCCCACGATGACCCCCCCACCGCACCCCTAAAATACAGGTGGGAGGGATCCCAGGCCCTCCTGCCCACGATACACCCCCACGACCGCCCCCCTGAACCTCCAATCGCCTCCCCCTGATCACCTCCTTCCCCCCATGATCCCAGCTCCCTCACCCCCCCTTACTCACAATCAGTTAGCTAGGTGGACGGGTCCCAAGCCCGCCATCTGCCAAATGGCGGGCCTTAGGGCCTGATTGGGCCAGAAGGAAAAAAATGGAAGGGGGCTCTACAGCGCGGGAAGAGATGGAGCTGAAGAATGCAAATTTCATCCTTCTGCAATCAATTTGCAAAATGGGATGTCATCTATAGTCAGGACTCCTAGACACATTGCACCAGAATTGTGTTTATTTCCTTTTCATGGCTCTTATATCCTGGCTTTCATTTGTTTGATTTTTCCTCTTGGATGTGATACCAGAACTGCATAAAAATAAAAGTTCAAAAGAAATTAAATATGTTGCCTTCTGATCACCTCCTAAAGGTGTGGGAAATAACCTCAGAGCAGTAGACTGAAGGTATTTTTCCCATTCAGAACTGAAATTCAAGGTTCAGTTCTGCTGGGGTTAATTGTCCCCTCTTAAACCCAGCACATTTCTACTGGTGTCTCTGTTTCACACAATCATCACTTGAAAGAAAATTTTACATTTCCAAATAGATTTTTTACTGCAGTTTTATTGCAGTGATTTTTTTACTGCAATTGTCAAATAGCCTATTTTTTACTTTTTATATTACGTAGTTGCCATTAAAAGATGACTGCACAAACGCTCCTTTTCAACATATTCATAGGGGACCTAACTCAGGGGCTTCAAGGTTATTCGCTGATGACGCCAAACTATGCAATATAGTGAGAGATGGCAATTCACCCGATAGTATGACACAAGACCTACATTTGTTGGAGCTTTGGTCCTCGACCTGGCAGCTGGGCTTCAACGCTAAGAAATGCAAGATCATGCACCTCGACAGCAGAAATCCGTGCAGAACTTACACCTTGAATGGTGAGACCTTAGCTAGAACTTCAACAGAACGAGACTTGGGAGTGATCATCAGCGCAGACATGAAAACTGCTGATCATGTGGAGAAGGCTTCATCTAAGGCAAGACAGTTGTTAGGTTGCATCTGCAGGAGTTTCATCAGCCGGAAGCCTGAAGTCATAATGCCATTATACAAAACCATGATGAGACCTCATTTGGAATACTGTGTGCAATTCTGGAGGCCACACTACCGAAAAGATGTGCTGAGAATAGAGTTGGTGCAACGGATGGCCACCAGGATGGTTTCGGGGCTCAAGGATCTATCGTACGAGGAAAGGCTGAAAAATTTGCGGCTGTACTCACTCGAGGAACGTAGGGAGAGAGGAGACATGATCGAGACGTTTAAGTATATTACCGGCCGTATCGAGATGGAAGAAGAGATTCTCTTTCTCATAGGACCCTCAGCCAGAAGAGGGCATCCGCTCAAACTCAGGGGCGGAAAATTTCATGGCGACACCAGGAAATATTTCTTCACCGAGAGAGTGGTTGATCCTTGGAACGAGCTCCCGGTGCAGGTGATCGAGGCAAACAGCGTGCAAGAATTTAAGAGCAAATGGGATGCCCATGTGGGATCCCTTAGAGGGTTAAGCCAAGGGAACCTGTCACCAGGAGTGGAATCCCTAGGATAGTAGACTTGGGGGTGGGTCAGTAGAGTGGGCAGACCTGATGGGCTATGGCCCTTATCTGCCGTCATCTTCTATGTTTCTATCTGTTCTTAGACCAGTTAGTGCGCTAATGTGGATGTGCTGTTTAGCCCAGGAATGTCCACTCTCCGCCCCTGACATTCCCCTCTATAAAGATAATAAATATTTTATAGTGTGCAGATTAGTGACAATGTTTGTACAAACTAAACTAAACTAAAGCTTAACTTTATATACCGGGTCATCAACCTAAGAAAGCTCGACTCGTTTTACATCAATTAGATAAAAACTAAAGAAAATTTACAATGATTAAATAAAAACTAAAAAAGTAATAGCAAAGGTTTCAAAGAAATTAGTTTTCAAAATGTTTGGCAAAAAGAAAAGTTTTTAGAAATTTACGGAAAGATTGGAAAGAACTGGGGCTCCTCAGAATTAAGGGGAGTTCATTCCATAGTTGAGAAAGTTTAAAAGCCAGAGATTGACTGAAGATCTTAACTCCTTTAATTCCTTTTCTAGAAGGAAGGGAGAGTTTGAATTGCTGGATGCCTCTTGTAAAGGAAAATCTGCAAGCATTCCATAATAAGGGAATAAGAATGCCATATCAAAGTTTGAAAGAGATGCAGGCACATTTGAATTGAATTCTAAGATAAACTTGGAGCCAATGAAGACTCAGGAGCAAAGGGGTCACATTTTCAAAAAAATCAGCTTCACAGCAGTATTCTGGATTAATTATAATCTTTGGAGACAGATCTTTGTGATGCCAAGATAGATAGCATTGCAATAATCTAGTTGAGATAATATGATTGATTGGACCAAAACAGAGAAATGTTGATGATGAAAAAGATGTCTAACCTTCCTCAACATTCGTAAACTAAAAAAACATTTCTTGACCAAGGAATTTATTTGGTTCTTAAAGGTAAGAGAGGAATCAAAAAGGACTCCCAATATCTTAGAAGAGAACTCGATCTACAAAAAGGCCAATTTTGGACCTAACCACAGAAGTTTAGTTTTAGTTGTATTAAGGTTCATCCGGACAGAAAGAACCCAGGCTTGAAGTTTGGAAATTCAATTATTTACTTTAGAAACTAAATTGATAATATCCGAATCAATCTCAATCAGTATAAAGATATCATCCGCAAAGGTAAACAGCGTTTCCCAAACTGACAGCTTAAAAGTATTCAGTGTGGTCATGTAGAGATTAAATAAAATTGGAGAAAGTGGAGAGCCCTGGGGAACCCCACAAGGAGGCCACCAGGGATTGGAGATATCACCTTCAGTATTCACCGAATAAGAACGAGACAATAGAAATTTAGAGAACCAATCCAGAACAACCTGATGGAGACCTATATCTGAAAGTAAATGAAGTAAGACATATCTGAAAGTAAATGAAGTAAAATGTTGTGATGTACTACATTGAATGCCGCAAATAAATCAAACTGGAGCAAAATAGAACATTTATTTTGAAGACGTAATTGTTGAATTTTTGAAAGAAGAGAGATCAATAAGGTTTCAGTACTAAAATTAGAACAAAATTCATGTTGAAACGGCTGGAGTAATGAGAATTTCTCCAAATAATCAGTAAGTTGACCATCTATAATTTATTCGAACATTTTTGTTAACAAAGGTATATTGGCGATTGATCGGTAGTGAGAAGGAATAGTAGGATCTAAATCTACTTTTTTTTAGAAGAGGAATAAGTGTTATTTGTACCATGGATTGTGAGAAGTATCCATTTTCCAAACAGAAAATGAGAGCTGTGTGATTTCTCATCTCACCTTTGCTGCCTACAAATAAATCCATGAAGATCTCTGCCACAATGGAGGGAGCAGACAGGCAGAAGCAATCCCTTTTTGGGCCCTCACTTACTGCAAAGGAAAGCGGATGAGGAAGCCCAGAAGGCTTTCTCTTGAACTAACACCATTAAACAGTGAGTGTCTTGTCCTCTGAAAGTCTCTGCAAAGGCTCTGTGTGGTAGAGCAGGAAATGCACTCACTGGATGATTGCTTCAAACAGACAGCTGTATTATTCATCTAGCAGAGTAGCTGTCAAAGGTGGCTTGCTTTTCTTTAAGCACTGGGAGCTTCTGGTTTTGTTTATTTTGGAATGCACATCAAGTTCTCATGTTGGCATCCAAGAGTCTCCGCTTTCCCTTTCTTGTATACAGTACAGCATATGACAAACAAAAGTGATTGTACATGGAAAGAGATGGGTTGTCAGGCAAGGACTGCAGTACACACTCAGCTATGTTATCCTCTGGATGCAGTTGTAGAGTTCTCTCAAGCTCAGCTTTTACCCTTTCTCCCTTATATTCCTGAATTCTCAGGCTCATTCTGTGTATTTGCTTTTCTCTTGTCAAATGTAGGCCTTTCCTGTAGCAAATGTTTCTTCTACATCTTTGAATTAAGCATCTGTTCTTGTAAACATATTCAAAAGGTTTAAGAGAGAGATTCTGCCTCGTTTCCATAGCCTCTCTCTTCGCCTAGTTATCCCTCTCTAAATGCCATGCAGTCCCTCTACCTCTTGCCACTGCCTTGCCAACCTGTTCAGTTTATTTGGTTCCTGATGTATCTTACATAAGAACATATATAACCTTCCCTAATAATGTATTGTAACTTCCTTCTCTATATTGTAAAATTTCCCCATGTTGCTACATGAGCCTCTTAACCTATAAATCGCCTTGAACCTGTTCTAGGAAAATGTGATCAAGAAGTCCTGATTAGATTAGAATTGCCATACTGGGACAGACCAAAGGGCCATCAAGCCCAGTATCCTGTTTCTAACAGTGGCCAACCCAGGTCCCAAGTACCTAGCTAGATCACAAGTAGCAAAACAGATTCTCTGCTTCTCATCCTAGGAATAAGCAGTGGATTTTCCCAGCCATCTCAATAATGGCTCATGGACTTCTCTTTTAGGAAATTATCCACACCTTTTTAAAACCCTGCTAAGCTGATTTCACCACATTCTCTGGCAACGAATTGCAGAGTTTAATTGCACGTTGTGTGAAGAAATATTTTCTCTGGTTTGATTTAAATTTATTTATTTAAAAATGTATATACCGCAGACAACTATGCAGTTTACATATTACATACATAATATCTTGTTCCCTAAAATCTCCATACATGTAACACAGACATAACTTAGTACCTTCATCCCATGCCCCCTGGTCCTAGTATTTTTTTTTTCTAAAGAGTAAACAAGTGATTCAAATCTATCATATCACCCCCCCCCCCCAAGCCGTAGAACCCTAGCTGCTTTAGTCTCATAGGGAAGTTACAGGGAAATATTTTTTAAACCAATAGGAGGAAATATTTTTTCACTCAGAGAATAGTTAAGCTCTGGAACATGTTGCCAAAGGTTGTGGGTGACATTGCTGATATTGCTGCCTGGATGTCCTGCCGTCATCTGAAACTAAATATGTCCAAGACTGAGCTGCTCCACTTTCCTCCTAAACCCTCTGCTCCTCCTCCTCCTTTCTCCATCTCTGTAAATAATACTGTCATTGTTCCAGTCTCCAACCTTGGAGTTGTCTTCGATTCTGACCTCTCATTTTCTACGTATATCCAACAAGCTGCTAAGACCTATCGCTTCTATCTCTTCAATATCACCACAATTCACCCCTTCCTCTCTGAGCACACTACCCGAACCCTTGTGCAAGCTCTCGTAACCTCACGCTTAGATTACTGCAATCTACTCCTAACTGGTCTCCCTAAGTGTCACCTTTCTCCCTTGCAATCTGTGCAAAACTCTGCTGTGCGACTCATCTTCTACCAACCTCGCTATGCTCATGTCACCCCTCTCCTTAAGTCACTTCACTGGCTCCCTATCTGCCATCGCATACAGTTCAAGATCTTATCTCTCACCCTAAATCAGATCAAACTTTGGATGACAGCATTTAGGCTAAAGCTAAACCATAGTAACATAGTAGATGACGGCAGATAAAGACCCGAATGGTCCATCCAGTCTGCCCAACCTGATTCAATTTAAATTATTATTTTATTTTATTTTCTTCTTAGCTATTTCTGGGCGAGAATCCAAAGCTTTACCCGGTACTGTGCTTGGGTTCCAACTGCCGAAATCTCTGTTAAGACTTACTCCAGCCCATCTACACCCTCCCAGCCATTGAAGTCCTCCCCTGCCCATCCTCCTCCAAACGGCCATGCACAGACACAGACCGTACAAGTCTGCCCAGTAACTGGCCTTAGTTCAATATTTAATATTATTTTCTGATTCTAAATCTTCTGTGTTCATCCCACGCTTCTTTGAACTCAGTCACAGTTTTACTCTCCACCACCTCTCTCGGGAGCGCATTCCAGGCATCCACCACCCTCTCCGTAAAGTAGAATTTCCTAACATTGCCCCTGAATCTACCACCCCTCAACCTCAAATTATGTCCTCTGGTTTTACCATTTTCCTTTCTCTGGAAAAGATTTTGTTCTACGTTAATACCCTTTAAGTATTTGAACGTCTGAATCATATCTCCCCTGTCTCTCCTTTCCTCTAGGGTATACATATTCAGGGCTTCCAGTCTCTCCTCATACGTCTTCTGGCGCAAGCCTCCTATCATTTTCGTCGCCCTCCTCTGGACCGCCTCAAGTCTTCTTACGTCTTTCGCCAGATACGGTCTCCAAAACTGAACACAATACTCCAAGTGGGGCCTCACCAATGACCTGTACAGGGGCATCAACACCTTCTTCCTTCTACTGACTACGCCTCTCTTTATACAGCCCAGAATCCTTCTGGCAGCAGCCACTGCCCAGAAAAACTAAATTCTTCTTAGTATCCCCAAACGACAAAATCAAGGAAACTGCGATACATATCAATGGCCTAGACTACTGTATTGAGCAATCCTTAAAAATACTAGGAGTCACCTTAGACAAAAATCTCACACTAGAGAAACACACTGACTTAGTGTTTAAAAAATGTATCTCGATACTCTGGAAACTCCGCACCATTAAAAAATACTTTAACGAAACCTCCTTTCGTCTGCTGGTCCAAGCTTCTATTCTTAGCATCCTGGACTACTGTAACATCATTTATCTAGGCGCCTTCAAGAAAGTCACCAAGAAGCTGAGATTGGTCCAAAACACCGCCATCCGCCTTATCTTCGACCTGAAGAAATGGGAACACATATCCCCCTTCTACCACAAGTTGCACTGGCTGCCATTCGAATCCAGAGTCCTATTTAAGTTCTCTTGCATCTGCTACAAAACCGTATCGGGTATGTCACCTGACTATCTTTACCCCCACTTCAACCTGAACTATAATAATAAGAGCTCCCGCAGAATAACTATGTTCGCTTTCCCTCACTGAAAGCATGTCATCTTAAAAGATTCCTTGAACGAACCTTCTCTTTTCAAGTGGCCAAACTAAACTCATGGCTCGCCCAAATTATACTTGACGCCTTTTCATACCTCCACTTTAGAAAAAAGCTCAAAACTACTTTTCAATGGACCAAATCCTTAATGCTCCCCTCTTCCGCCTTAACACTCCCCCTCTCCACATTAGAAAACAGATCGAACACTCTTCTTTGCATCAGACCAAATCCTTAACTCTCCCCTCCCCCCCTCAACACGGCCCACCTTTCTTTACTTTTTCCCCCTCCTCCCCCCCTCCCAAGATCCCTGCCCCCTCCCTCTAATACAATATGCTTTGTTCCCCCCTCTCATAAATTAAATTGTACTCTCTTACAGTACATACCGTATGTGCTCTGTATTAGCCCTTCCTTCACTTAAATTGTCAATGTAAACTAGTTTGACCCTTCGATTGACTTGTTATGTTCTTCTTTTTTCAACTGCACTGTATGTAACTCATCTATTTGTTGTGAACCGCCTGGAACTCCCTGGTATGGCGGTATACAAAAATAAATTATTATTATTATTATTGCTGACCTACAGGTGTGTTCATTCTGCTGCCCCTCAATCTCTCTCCTCGTTTCTCTCTCCTTATACACCTCCCAGAGAACTCTGTTCCTCAGATAAGTCACTCTTAACATTACCCTTCTCCTCCACTGCCAATTCTAGACTTCGTTCCTTTCATCTAGCTGCCCCTATGCCTGGAATAAATTACCTGAGTTTGTCCATCAAGCCCCTTCCCTTCTTTAAAAGCAGACTGAAAACCCACATTTTTTATATAGGTTTCAATCCTTAACCCTACTCCTTTGCCCTCCAACCCAGCCCACTGATTAACTGTTCCCCTTGACTGTATCCATGATATCCTGTTTGTCTGTCTTGCCTGTTTAGATTGTAAGCTCTTTCGAGGAGGGATTGTTTTCTTACTCTTTGCGACTCTGTACAGCGCTGCGTGCATCTGGCAGTGCTGTAGAAATAATTAATAGTAATAATAGTAGACACAGACCTCTTGGATGGCTAATTCGCTGGGGGGAGCCTTTAGTTACTTTAGTTCTGGTCTCAGTAGTATGGAATGCTATTATTTGAATTTCTGGATTGGTCACTGTTGGAAACAGGATACTGGGCTAGATGGACCATTGTTCTGACCTAGTATTGCTATTCTTATGTTCTTACCAGCAGGAGGCACTGTAGATAAGAGTTTGTGAGACACTGACTTTGTAAATCCAGTTGGGCAGGGAACTTGCCTTGAGCAGATTCCTCTCCAAATGCAGCCTAGGTTAGGGTTACCATATGGCTCTAGAAAACGGAGGACGGATTGAGACTTCTATTACTTTCAATGGAGGTAAAAACCTATCCACAATTACTGTCAAGAGAATGATGCTCCAATATTTTCCCTGTAGAAAAAAACCCCTAGCCTGCCCAATTTTGCTTCTTTTCTAATTCAGTCTGTACCATGGCAGTGATTGTAGGGTAGTAAGCTCTCTAGCACATATTCAGCACTTGTGGAGATTTCTTGGCACAAACTGTGTTTTGCATAGGGTTAATTTTTAGCAGAAGTGCTGAAATGTTTAACTTGGAGTATCTGTGTTTCTAGGTTGCCAGATACAAAGCGCATTGAACTGGCGCAGAGGAATTCCCTTCATAATGCACGCTGGAAGCATGATCCCCTGAGTTAAGATTGACTCCTTTCTCACAAACAAGTTGGCTGGCTGGAGGGGTGTTTTCAATCATAGAACTCCCTGAGCCTGAGAATTCTGTGCAGGACCAGCGGAGAAGTGGGAGAATCACAGCTTCCTGGTGCTGCGTCTAGCAGTCAGTAGAAGTGATGCGGTCCATCTCAGAAGATGTCTTTGGTGCTCCACAGTTAGGCTGTCCATGGAGGCTCATCAGCCACCCGATTCCTGCTGGAGGTAAGACTCAGAAGAGAGATCTATTTAAAAGACTTATATCCCGCTCTAGCATTACCGTTCTGGGTAGGTTACAAATAATACAGAAAAGGAGAAAAAAATTAACTAATAATAATTAGATCCACGAAAAGTTAATCCAAAGAGCAATAATTTTGATGATATAAGTCCGATCATTAAATCTTATTCAACAAAGTGAAGGAAAAGATCTCAGAATTGCCACTCCAAGGATCATAATAATATCATCCAAAATGGAATTGTGGCATGGATATCTTTCATTGATTATAAAAACCTTCACCTATGTATAAAGATTTGACTTAATTCATCAACATTATTATTATTATCATTATGTTTAGACCACCCTACATAATGATTATTAAAATTTATCATGAAAAGTAAATAAATAATTTTTAACTTATTTAGTTTTAGGACCGTGCAGGGAGCTGCATTGAATTCCCCACACTGCTCTCGACGCTCATAGGCTCCCAGCGCTAAAAACTGCTTTTGCAGTTTAGTAAAAGGGGCCCATAGTGCAAAATATAGACAGCATATATAAATTCTCAAAACAGACACATTTTGATCACTAAATTGAAAATAAAATAATTTTTCCTACCTTTGTTTGGTAATTTCATCAGTCTTTGGTTGCACTTTATTCTTCTGACTGTGCATCCAATATTTCTTCCCTTCTTTCAGCCTCCTGTATGCATCCTCTGCTCCAGACCTCATTCCCTCCAACTTTTTCTTTGTTTCATCTTGTCCCCTTCTTTCTTTCTCTCCATGCCCCCTTTCTTTCTGTATGTCTGTCTTTCTCTCTCTCTCCGTGCCCCATTTCTTTCTTTCTTTCACCCTGCCCCCTTCTTTCTCTCTCCATGCCCCCTTTCTTTCTGTATGTCTGTCTTTCTCTCTCTCTCTGTGCCCCATTTCTTTCTTTCTTTCACCCTGCCCCCTTTCTTTCTTTCTGGATCCCTGTCCCCCCCTATCTTTCTTTCTGGATCCCTGTCCCCCCCTATCTTTCTTTCTGGCTCCCCCCCTTTCTTTCCTTCTCCCTGCCCTCCCCCATGCCACCGCCATTGGGAAACATACTGCTGCCACCACCGCTGGGGAAAGGCTGCCACTGGCCATTGGAAACAGGCCGGCGCCAAATTCGCCCTGCTTATTTTCCTGCGGGCCGACCAACTCTGGCTACCCGATGTCAATTCTAACGTCAGAGAGGATGTTCCGGGCCAGCCAGGCAGCGATTGGCTGGCCCAGAACATCCTCTCCGACGTCAGAATTGATGTCGGACGGCTAGAGTTGGTCGGCTCGCGGGGAAGAGAAGCACGGAGGGAGAACTCGGTGCTGGCTTCTTTGTGTTGATGGCAATGGCAGCCTATTCCCCGGTGAGTGGCCAGCTGTGCACCCCCTTGGGCTGTGCACCCGGGGCGGACCGCCCCCCCGCCCCCTCCTTGGTACGCCACTGAGCTTGCCTCCCTACATCCTGCCCTCCCTGCTGCGTAAAAAAAAAAAGCACGTCTCCGCTTCCTTTCACCCGGTCTGCGCCTGCAATCTTACCTCCCCCCGCTGACAAGAAGTCTTTCTGATGTCAATTCTGATGTCGGAGAGGATGTTCTGGGCCAGCCAATCAATTCCTGGTTGGCCTGGAACGTCCTCTCCGATGTCAGAATTGAGTCGGAAAGACATCTTTTCGGCCGGGGGGGGGGGAGGGGGGAAGGTATGATTGTAGTGGCGCGGCCGGGAGAAAGGAAGGGCAGGAGGACCCGGACCTGGCCAGCTGTGCACCCCCTAAAGCCATGAACCCGGGGCGGACGGCCCCCCCCTCCCTTGGTATGCCACTGAGGAGACACACAGTCTGAGATACACTGCTCTAATATGATTGAAGTCTACAAAATCCTGAGTGGAGTAGAACGGGTATAAGTGGATCTATTTTTACTTCAGCAAATACTACAAAGACTAGGGGACACTTGATGAAGTTACAGAGAAATATTTTTTCACTCAGAGAATCATTAAGCTGTGGAACACGTTGCCAGAGGTTGTGGTAAGAGCGGATAGCGTAGCTGGGTTGGGCAAGTTCCTGGAGGAAAAGTCCATAGTGTGTTCTTAGGATCGGTGGCATGGAATGTTGGTACTCTTTGAGTTTTGGCCAGGGACTAGGATAGGGTTACCAGCCGCCTGGATTTCCCCGGACATGTCTCTCTAGGTTCTGAAAAAGCTTCTGACGTCAGAACGGAATCCGCGTGGATGACGTCATTGTGTCGCATGCATGCGACATCATTGCGTCACCTCCGTGTGACCTGGATCAGCCACCCTGAGAATGGGCTTGATGTACTGTACGTGCAGCCTGGGCTCTGCTCTTCCAGGCCAATCCTGCCTCCCGCCGTCGGCTTTGTTTGTCCGCGCAGAGCCGGCTCTTCCCAGACGCGGCCCTTCCTCCCGCTGCCCCGAGCGGCGCATGCGCCGTTGGGCGGGTGGGCGTGCCCGAGACACGGGCTCACGAGCCGCGCAGTTACTGAGAGCGTCGCTTCGGTGGCGAGAAAGAGCAGAAGGAGGCCGGGAGGGAGGGAGCGGGAGCCACGGTGGAGCCTGCGCTGCCGCCGAGCCGAGCTGCCATGCCCTCGGATTTCATCTCTCTCCTCAGCGCTGACCTCGACCTGGAGTCGCCGAAGTCGCTTTACTCCCGAGGTGAGGGCGGAGGGGTGTGTCCGCCCGCTCCTGACTGCTTTTCATCCTCTCCCCTCCGCGGCAGCCAGCGCTCAGGCCAAGGCCTGCTGCTCCCGTGGAGAGGCCTCGCCTCGGAGCGCTCAGTCAGCAAAGAGGAATGGCAGAGGAGCGCGGGCCGCGAGAGCAGGGGAAGGATGTGAGGGGCGCGAGAGCAGCAGCGTCAGAGTGTGAGGGGCGCGAGAGCAGCAGCGTCAGAGTGCGAGGGGCGCGAGAGCAACAGTGGCAGGATGTGAGGGGCGCGAGAGCAGCAATAGCAGGGGGTGGGGGGGCGTGACAATATCAGTTAAACATCAGAGCAGTGGCAGGATGTGAGGGGCCCGAGAGCAGCAATTACACATAGAGCAGGGGCAGGATGTGAGGGGCGCGAGAGCAGCAATAGCAGGGGGTGGGGGGCGTGACAATATCAGTTAAACATCAGAGCAGTGGCAGGATGTGAGGGGCCCGAGAGCAGCAATTACACATAGAGCAGGGGCAGGATGTGAGGGGCGCGAGAGCAGCAATAGCAGGGGGTGGGGGGCGTGACAATAGCAGTTAAACATCAGAGCAGTGGCAGGATGTGAGGGGCCCGAGAGCAGCAATTACACATAGAGCAGGGGCAGGATGTGAGGGGCCGGAGAGCAGCAATTACACATCAGAGCAGGGGCAGGGTGTGAGGGGCGCGAGAGCAGTAGTTACACATCAGAGCAGGATGTGAGGGGCGCGAGAGCAGCAATAGCAGGGGGTGGGGGGCGTGACAATATCAGTTAAACATCAGAGCAGTGGCAGGATGTGAGGGGCCCGAGAGCAGCAATTACACATAGAGCAGGGGCAGGATGTGAGGGGCGCGAGAGCAGCAATAGCAGGGGGTGGGGGGCGTGACAATAGCAGTTAAACATCAGAGCAGTGGCAGGATGTGAGGGGCCCGAGAGCAGCAATTACACATAGAGCAGGGGCAGGATGTGAGGGGCGCGAGAGCAGTAATAGAAGGGGGTGGGGGGGTGTGACAATAGCAGTTAAACATCAGAGCAGTGGCAGGATGTGAGGGGCCCGAGAGCAGCAATTACACATAGAGCAGGGGCAGGATGTGAGGGGCGCGAGAGCAGTAATAGAAGGGGGGGGGGGGGTGTGACAATAGCAGTTAAACATCAGAGCAGTGGCAGGATGTGAGGGGCCCGAGAGCAGCAATTACACATAGAGCAGGGGCAGGATGTGAGGGGCGCGAGAGCAGTAATAGAAGGGGGTGGGGGGGTGTGACAATAGCAGTTAAACATCAGAGCAGTGGCAGGATGTGAGGGGCCCGAGAGCAGCAATTACACATAGAGCAGGGGCAGGATGTGAGGGGCGCGAGAGCAGCAATAGCAGGGGGTGGGGGGCGTGACAATAGCAGTTAAACATCAGAGCAGTGGCAGGATGTGAGGGGCCCGAGAGCAGCAATTACACATAGAGCAGGGGCAGGATGTGAGGGGCGCGAGAGCAGTAATAGAAGGGGGTGGGGGTGTGTGACAATAGCAGTTAAACATCAGAGCAGTGGCAGGATGTGAGGGGCCCGAGAGCAGCAATTACACATAGAGCAGGGGCAGGATGTGAGGGGCGCGAGAGCAGTAATAGAAGGGGGTGGGGGGGTGTGACAATAGCAGTTAAACATCAGAGCAGTGGCAGGATGTGAGGGGCCCGAGAGCAGCAATTACACATAGAGCAGGGGCAGGATGTGAGGGGCGCGAGAGCAGTAATAGAAGGGGGTGGGGGTGTGTGACAATAGCAGTTAAACATCAGAGCAGTGGCAGGATGTGAGGGGCCCGAGAGCAGCAATTACACATAGAGCAGGGGCAGGATGTGAGGGGCGCGAGAGCAGCAATAGCAGGGGGTGGGGGGCGTGACAATAGCAGTTAAACATCAGAGCAGTGGCAGGATGTGAGGGGCCCGAGAGCAGCAATTACACATAGAGCAGGGGCAGGATGTGAGGGGCCGGAGAGCAGCAATTACACATCAGAGCAGGGGCAGGGTGTGAGGGGCGCGAGAGCAGTAGTTACACATCAGAGCAGGGTGTGAGGGGCGCGAGAGCAGCAATAGCAGGGGGTGGGGGGCGTGACAATAGCAGTTAAACATCAGAGCAGTGGCAGGATGTGAGGGGCCCGAGAGCAGCAATTACACATAGAGCAGGGGCAGGATGTGAGGGGCGCGAGAGCAGTAATAGAAGGGGGTGGGGGGGTGTGACAATAGCAGTTAAACATCAGAGCAGTGGCAGGATGTGAGGGGCCCGAGAGCAGCAATTACACATAGAGCAGGGGCAGGATGTGAGGGGCGCGAGAGCAGCAATAGCAGGGGGTGGGGGGCGTGACAATAGCAGTTAAACATCAGAGCAGTGGCAGGATGTGAGGGGCCCGAGAGCAGCAATTACACATAGAGCAGGGGCAGGATGTGAGGGGCGCGAGAGCAGCAATAGCAGGGGGTGGGGGGGCGTGACAATAGCAGTTAAACATCAGAGCAGTGGCAGGATGTGAGGGGCCCGAGAGCAGCAATTACACATAGAGCAGGGGCAGGATGTGAGGGGCGCGAGAGCAGCAATAGCAGGGGGTGGGGGGCGTGACAATAGCAGTTAAACATCAGAGCAGTGGCAGGATGTGAGGGGCCCGAGAGCAGCAATTACACATAGAGCAGGGGCAGGATGTGAGGGGCGCGAGAGCAGCAATAGCAGGGGGTGGGGGGGGCGTGACAATAGCAGTTAAACATCAGAGCAGTGGCAGGATGTGAGGGGCCCGAGAGCAGCAATTACACATAGAGCAGGGGCAGGATGTGAGGGGCGCGAGAGCAGCAATAGCAGGGGGTGGGGGGCGTGACAATAGCAGTTAAACATCAGAGCAGTGGCAGGATGTGAGGGGCCCGAGAGCAGCAATAGCAGGGGGTGGGGGGCGTGACAATAGCAGTTAAACATCAGAGCAGTGGCAGGATGTGAGGGGCCCGAGAGCAGCAATTACACATAGAGCAGGGGCAGGATGTGAGGGGCGCGAGAGCAGTAATAGAAGGGGGTGGGGGGGTGTGACAATAGCAGTTAAACATCAGAGCAGTGGCAGGATGTGAGGGGCCCGAGAGCAGCAATTACACATAGAGCAGGGGCAGGATGTGAGGGGCGCGAGAGCAGTAATAGAAGGGGGTGGGGGGGTGTGACAATAGCAGTTAAACATCAGAGCAGTGGCAGGATGTGAGGGGCCCGAGAGCAGCAATTACACATAGAGCAGGGGCAGGATGTGAGGGGCGCGAGAGCAGCAATAGCAGGGGGTGGGGGGCGTGACAATAGCAGTTAAACATCAGAGCAGTGGCAGGATGTGAGGGGCCCGAGAGCAGCAATTACACATAGAGCAGGGGCAGGATGTGAGGGGCCGGAGAGCAGCAATTACACATCAGAGCAGGGGCAGGGTGTGAGGGGCGCGAGAGCAGTAGTTACACATCAGAGCAGGGTGTGAGGGGCGCGAGAGCAGCAATAGCAGGGGGTGGGGGGCGTGACAATAGCAGTTAAACATCAGAGCAGTGGCAGGATGTGAGGGGCCCGAGAGCAGCAATTACACATAGAGCAGGGGCAGGATGTGAGGGGCGCGAGAGCAGTAATAGAAGGGGGTGGGGGGGTGTGACAATAGCAGTTAAACATCAGAGCAGTGGCAGGATGTGAGGGGCCCGAGAGCAGCAATTACACATAGAGCAGGGGCAGGATGTGAGGGGCGCGAGAGCAGCAATAGCAGGGGGTGGGGGGCGTGACAATAGCAGTTAAACATCAGAGCAGTGGCAGGATGTGAGGGGCCCGAGAGCAGCAATTACACATAGAGCAGGGGCAGGATGTGAGGGGCGCGAGAGCAGCAATAGCAGGGGGTGGGGGGGCGTGACAATAGCAGTTAAACATCAGAGCAGTGGCAGGATGTGAGGGGCCCGAGAGCAGCAATTACACATAGAGCAGGGGCAGGATGTGAGGGGCGCGAGAGCAGCAATAGCAGGGGGTGGGGGGCGTGACAATAGCAGTTAAACATCAGAGCAGTGGCAGGATGTGAGGGGCCCGAGAGCAGCAATTACACATAGAGCAGGGGCAGGATGTGAGGGGCGCGAGAGCAGCAATAGCAGGGGGTGGGGGGGGGCGTGACAATAGCAGTTAAACATCAGAGCAGTGGCAGGATGTGAGGGGCCCGAGAGCAGCAATTACACATAGAGCAGGGGCAGGATGTGAGGGGCGCGAGAGCAGCAATAGCAGGGGGTGGGGGGCGTGACAATAGCAGTTAAACATCAGAGCAGTGGCAGGATGTGAGGGGCCCGAGAGCAGCAATAGCAGGGGGTGGGGGGCGTGACAATAGCAGTTAAACATCAGAGCAGTGGCAGGATGTGAGGGGCCCGAGAGCAGCAATTACACATCAGAGCAGTGGCAGGATGTGAGGGGCCGGAGAGCAGCAATTACACATCAGAGCAGGGGCAGGGTGTGAGGGGCGCGAGAGCAGTAGTTACACATCAGAGCAGGGTGTGAGGGGCCCGAGAGCAGCAATAGCAGGGGGTGGGGGGCGTGACAATAGCAGTTAAACATCAGAGCAGTGGCAGGATGTGAGGGGCCCGAGAGCAGCAATTACACATCAGAGCAGTGGCAGGATGTGAGGGGCCGGAGAGCAGCAATTACACTTCAGAGCAGGGGCAGGGTGTGAGGGGCGCGAGAGCAGTAGTTACACATCAGAGCAGGGTGTGAGGGGCGCGAGAGCAGCAATAGCAGGGGATGGGGGGCGTGACAATAGCAGTTAAACATCAGAGCAGTGGCAGGATGTGAGGGGCCCGAGAGCAGCAATTACACATAGAGCAGGGGCAGGATGTGAGGGGCGCGAGAGCAGCAGCGTCAGGGTGTGAGGGGCGCGAGAGCAACAGTGGCAGGATGTGAGGGGCGCGAGAGCAGCAGCGTCAGGGTGTGAGGGGCGCGAGAGCAGCAATTACACATCAGAGCAGGGGCAGGGTGTGAGGGGCGCGAGAGCAACAGTGGTAGGATGTGAGGGGCGCGAGAGCAGCAGCGTTAGGGTGTGAGGGGCGTGAGTGTAACAGTTAGACATCGGAGCAGCGGCAGGATATGAGGGGCGCGAGAGCAGCAGTGGCAGGGTGTGAGGGGCGCGAGAGCAGCAGTAGCAGGGTGTGAGGGGTGTGAGAGCAACAGTTAAAACATCAGAACAGTGGCATGGTGTGAGGGGCGCGAGAGCAGCAGTTACACATCAGAGCAGGGGCAGGGTGTAAGGGGCGCGAGAGCAACAGTGGCAGGGTGTGAGGGGCGCGAGAGCAGCAGCGTCAGGGTGTGAGGGGCGTGAGAGCAACAGTTATACATCAGAGCAGCGGCAGGGTGTGAGGGGCACGAGAGCAACAGTTATACATCAGAGCAGCGGCAGGATGTGAGGGGCACGAGAGCATCAGTGGCAGGGTTTGAGGGGCGCGAGAGCAGCAATAGCAGGGTGTGGGGGGCGTGACAACAGCAGTTAAACATCAGAGCAGTAGCAGGGTGGGAGGGGCGCGAGAGCAACAGTGGCAGGTTGTGAGGGGTGCGAGAGGAGCAGCGTCAGGGTGTTGGGGGTGCGAGAGTAACAGTTACACATCAGAGTAGCGGCAGGATATGAGGGGCGCTAGAGCAACAGAGATAGGATGTGAGGGGAACGAGAGCAGCAGCATTAGGGTGAGAGGGGCATGAGAGCAACAGTTACACATCGGAGCAGCGGCAGGATATGAGGATTGCGAGCGTAGCAGTGGCAGGGTGTGAGGGGCGCGAGAGCAACAGTTACACATCAGAGTAGCGCCAGAATATGAGGGGCACGAGAGCAACAGTGGCAGGATGTGAGGGGCGTGAGAGCAGCAGCGGCAGGGTGCGAGGGTCGCGAGAGCAACAGTGTCAGGGTGTGGGGGGAGCGAGAGCAACAGTTACACATCAGAGTTGTGGCAGGTTATGAGGGGCGCGAGAGCAGCAGTAGCAGGGTGTGGGGGGCGTGACAACAGCAGTTAAACATCAGAGCAGGGGCAGGGTATGAGGGGCGTGAGAGCAACAGTGGGAGGATGTGAGGGGCGCGAGAGCAGCAGCGTCAGGGTGTGAGGGGCGCGAGAGCAGCAATAGCAGGGTGTGGGGGGCGTGACAACAGCAGTTAAACATCAGAGCAGTAGCAGGGTGTGAGGGGCGCGAGAGCAACAGTGATAGGATGTGAGAGGTGCGAGAGCAGCAGCGTTAGGGTGTGAGGGACGCCAGAGCAACAGTTACACATCAGAGTGGCGGCATGATATGAGGGGCGCGAAAGGAACAATGGCATGATGTGAGGTGCGCGAGAGCAGCAGTGTCAGGGTGTGGGGGGAGCGAGAGCAACAGTTACACGTCAGAGTAGCGGCAGGATATGAGGGGCGCGAGAGCAGCAATTACACATCAGAGCAGGGGCAGGGTGTGAGGGGAACGAGAGCAGTAATTACACATCAGAGCAGGGGCAAGGTGTGAGGGGCGCAAGAGCAGCAGTTACACATCAGAGCAGGGTGTGAGGGGCGCAAGAGCAGCAGTTACACATTAGAGCAGGGGCAGGGTGTGAGGGGTGCGAGAGCAGCAATTACACATCAGAGCAGTGGCAGGGTGTGAGGGGAGCGAGAGCAGCAGCGTCAGGGTGTGAGGGGCGCGAGAGCAGCAGTAGCAGGGTGTGGGGGGCGTGACAGCAGTAGTTACACATCAAAGAAACGGCAGGGTGTGGGGTGCAAGAGCAGCGGCAGGGTGTGGGGGGCGTGACAGCAGCAGTTACACATCAGAGCAGCGGCAGGGCGAGAGCAGCAGTTACACATCAGAGCAGGAGAAGGGTGTGAGGGGCGCGAGAGCAGAGGCAGGGTGTGAGGAGCAGGGGCAGGATGTGAGGGGCGCGAGAGCAGCAGTTACACAGCAGGATGTGAGGGGCACGAGAGCAGCAGTAGCAAGGTGTGGGGGACATTACAGCAGCAATTACACATCAGAGCAGCGGCAAGGTGTGGGGCGCGAGAGCGGCGGCAGGATGTGAGGGGTGCGAGAGCAGTAGTTACATTGAGCAGCGGCAGGGTGTGGGGAGTGAGAGCAGCAGTTACATTGAGCAGCGGCAGGGTGTGAGGGGTGCGAGAGCAGTAGTAGGGTGTGGGGGACATTATAGCAGCAGTTACACATCAGAGCAGCGGCAAGGTGTGAGGGGCGCGAGAGCAGCGGCAGGATGTGAGGGGTGCGAGAGCAGCAGTTACATTGAGCAGCGGCAGGGTGTGAGGGGAGTGAGAGCAGCAGTTACATTGCGCAGCGGCAGGGTGTGAGGGGTGCGAGAGCAGTAGTAGGGTGTGGGGGACATTATAGCAGCAGTTACACATCAGAGCAGCGGCAAGGTGTGAGGGGCGCGAGAGCAGCGGCAGGATGTGAGGGGTGCGAGAGCAGCAGTTACATTGAGCAGCGGCAGGGTGTGAGGGGAGTGAGAGCAGCAGTTACATTGCGCAGCGGCAGGGTGTGAGGGGTGCGAGAGCAGTAGTAGGGTGTGGGGGACATTATAGCAGCAGTTACACATCAGAGCAGCGGCAAGGTGTGAGGGGCGCGAGAGCAGCGGCAGGATGTGAGGGGCACGAGAGCAGCAGTAATATTGAGCAGCGGCAGGGTGTGAGGGGCGCGAGAGCAGCAGTTATACATCAGAGCAGTGGCAGGGTGTGAGGGGCCCTAGAGGAGCATTAGGGTGTGGGGTGCGTAAGAGCTGAAGTAACGGTGTGGGGGGCGTGACAGCAGCAGTTAACACATCAGAGCAGTAGCAGGGTCTGGGGGACACGAGAGCAGCAGTGTGGGGGGGGGTGAGAGCTGCAGTAAAGGTGTAGGTGTATGACAGCAGCAGTTACACATCAGTGCAGCAGCAGGATGTGGGGGGGCCGAGAGCAGCAGCAGCAGGGTGTGGGGGTGCGGGAGCAGCAGTTACACATCAGAGCAGTAGCAGGGTGTCAGGGGTGCAAAAGCAGCAATAACAGGGTGTGTGGGTGTGACAGCAGCAGTTGCACATCAGAGCAGTCGCAGGGTGTGGGGAGACGTGAGAGCAGCAGTAGCAGGGTGTGGGAGGGGGGCGCAAGAGCAGCAGGGTGTAGGAGGGCGTGAGAGCATCAGTAGCAGGGTGGGAGGGGTGCGACACCAGCTGTAACGGCATGAGGGACGCGAGAGCAGCAGTTGCAAGTCAGATCAGCAACAGCATCAGGGTGTGAGGGGTATGAGACCAGCTGTTAACAGAGCAGCAGAAGTGTGTGAGAGTCAGGAGGAGCCACAACAGTTATGGTTTACAGTGTATTTAAGCTTTTTGTACTGCTTTAACTGACAGGCAGAACTGGCCAGTGTATAAATCTAAAAATCATACACACAATATTTGAAAGGATAGAGCAAAGGAAAGCATTAACTAATGTGTGTAAAAACCAGTTAATATGGGTATGGCTCTAAGTTGCCATCTATAATAGTGGGACCATGCCAAGTAGAGAAAGTCAGCTCAACAAATGTTATAATCAAGTATTAAATTCTTGTCTTGATTGCCCCTTTCAGATTGACTTTACCAGAGATGTTTAATGGGAGTTCATGCCAGGTAGCAGGGGCCAGAAAGTAAAACACACTATGCCTTGTTGCTTTGAGATGCACCTGTTTATACTCAGGGAGCGTCAAACGATCATCGTTCAAAGAACAGAGAATATGGGATGGGTTATAAGGTATGGTGAGAAAAGCTAAATACTCAATTGACCTGTCTTAAATACTGAGAACGCTGTGTCCAAAATCTTGTACAGAATCCGTTGTTGAATTGGTAGCCAGCGTTTGGCTTTAAGCTGTGAAGTGACATGGTCTGACTTCTCTGCTTGGTACAGTAATCTAATTGCTACATTTTGAATAGAGTGAATTTTTTTTTTTAAGTGTGAGCGGGAACTCTGAGTAAATGTTGGTGATAAGAAGTGAAAATATTAAGCCATGGAATGTGTCTTGGTTAAAACGGTTGTATCAGATGTAATTATTGCATTGTGAGGAAACTGGACATTCATTCATCCCACAAATTTCTTATTGTGTGTACAACAAACTTTTAATAAACTTGAAACATTTATATAAGCTGTGTCTAAGAAGGCCCCCATGTGAACAGGTGTAATAGTGGTACCCAAAACAGAGATAGCATCAGGTGGATGGGGTAAGCAGCTTGTAATCCAGCATGCCACAGTTTTCTTCTTATTCAGTACTGGTTGAAGTTGAAGCAGCCATGGTGCAACATAGTCTAGGCCTAAGTATGGGGCAAAAGGGTCAATTGGATAAATAAGAGAATGCCATTTGTGTAAAAGTGCAGAAATACCATTTGTTTGGAAAAGAGTGGCCAATGGGCTCAGAAATAGATTAAATAAGAAAAGAGAAAGAATAGATTCCTGGTGGCACCCTGCATGGTAGAGGTTGAGCAACTGAAGAAGTACTGGATCTATTTCAAAGAAGAGAACTATTTGAGCACTGTCCCTTTGATTCCCATTGAGGCTAATTGTTCTAAAAGGAGAGTAGAATTTAATACATTGAATGTGACTCAGATAAGTGAGATTGTTTGTATATCCAGATGCGAGTGTATTTCTCTTAATAATGCTGCTGGTACTAAAATGAGATCTGAAGCCTGACTGTCTAGAGCTAAAGTACTGCCAATGAAAGATAATTGTCAGAAGACCATTTTTTCTAAGACTTTTTTCAGAGAGCAGAGATTTCAGACTGATTGATAATTGCCTGAAAGTGTAAGGTTGAGGGATGGCTTCTTCAAAAAAGGGTGCACAACCGCTGTCTTCCAAATAGTTGGAATTAGTGGTTTATGATCAGTAGCAACGGTGGAAACAAATTTAGACTTAAGTTCTGCAGCCAAATGGGATGGGAAATGATCAAGTGAACAATACGTCAGTTTCAAACTAGAAAGGGTCCTCTAAAGAATCAAGATGGGAAAAGGAAAGCGTTACTGCTTGTGATTTGTCCCTTGAATCTGAAGCAGGGTATGTGTAGTGTCCCCGGAACCATTTGTGCCATGTTAGGTGTTCTGTGATGGTAGAGATAGAAGACGACTGCAAATTTGTAATCTTAGATTTGAAAAACTGATGAAGCCTAAGCTGAAGGAATAGAATGCAAAGATGTTTAGTGCAGGTTAAGTGATAAAAGGATCGCATAGATCAGTGATTCCCAACCCTGTCCTGGAGGAACACCAGGCCAATCGGGTTTTCAGGCTAGCCCTAATGAATATGCATGAGAGAGATTTGCATATGATGGAAGTGATAGGCATGCAAATTTGCTTCATGCATATTCATTAGGGCTAGCCTGAAAACCCAATTGGCCTGGTGTTCCTCCAGGACAGGGTTGGGAACCACTGGCATAGATTTCCTTAGGTTGGTTATTTCTCTCTCTTTAGTTTTTTAGTTAAATATTAATGTTATGCTTTTTTGGGCTACTTTCTGGTATCCAGCAATTTAAGAAGGTGTTGAAGATAACTTTATTTGTAGAGGCTTTCTTTTGAATAATTTGGAGAATGTTTTAGATGTATGTAAATCATTTGATTATATATGTGCTTTCTGAACCACTTAAGTTAAAGCGAGCTACAAATGTTTTAATAATAAATAAATAGATGGAAATTATAGGTTCTGTGTACAGTTCCATAGCTCTGATAATTTAATAGGTTTTCTGATAGCCATTTTCGATCTACACTATGATATTTTTCTCTATAGGAGCCATAAGATGAATAAATCAAGGTTTAATTTGTGGGGAATGGGTCTTATAATAATAATAATTTATTTTTATATACCGCCTAACCAGCAGTTCATAGCGGTTTACAAAATAGGTACTCAGCATACAATATAATAACATAACATCATACATAATAAAAACTACGTGATAATATGAAAATCAGTAATGTATATTATGTTGTTTAAATAAGTGAGTTTTAAGATCTTTTTGAATCTGATAGTAAGTAAGAAATGGAAAAACGAGAAGATTCAAACATGAATCATTAATCCTGCTTTGAATTATGATAGCAAAGCGAATCAAGTGCATCCGAAAGCACAGAGTAATAGTCCAAAGATTTGTTTTTTAAAATCAGAATTAACCATGAACATTGAGGGAGCTGTATTAGATAAATCAGTTGCTGAAAGATGTCTAGACCTGTATTCCTAACCAGCCTCATTAGTAGGAGGGAGAGAGAGTTTAAACTGATTTGCTAAATGATCTGCTCAAGATAATAGGGTGGTCATAACATCCATAGGAAGGATGGAGGAGGTGGAGATAGAGAGCATTGAGTTGTCCTCAGATATATTGGATGCACAGTCTCCTGGACAACCAGTATACCAGGCTGCATGGATGTGTTCCTCAGATTTTGGTCCCAGGCCTGGATTTTTGGAAGGAGGGGGTGTTCTGGCTTAACGATCACAGATTTAGAGGTACACCTGGGCCCTCCCAGCGTCCCTACCTCACTCTCTTCAGGGTGACACCTGGGTCCCTTCAGGTACCTTTCCCTATTGGACATGGTGCCTTTCCCACGTAAGTAAAGAAGCACTACAGAATTTGTACTAAGTGGGTAGTAGCCTCACTAGCTACGCCTACCACTGTATCGAAGGAGAAGTCGTGGCTCCGGCCTGGGGTTCTGCTCGTATCTTGGCCATCGTGTTTTCTTTTTCAGTTCAGGTAACTGCCTTCGGGTACCCTCGGGGACTGCGGCTGTGAGCGTGCATTGATAAAGCATGGCTCTGTTGTGTTGCTGCCATAGCCATTTTCTTAGCAACAGCAGCAGATGAATCCAGAGACTAGTGGGATAGCACACATCTACCAGCAGGTAGAGATAGAGAAACTGATTAACAGGTGGTCCTATTGGCTGGCACTCCTCCTGTATCTTCAGTATGCTCTATCTCCCAGCAGGTGATGGTCGCTATTCAACTAGCTCCTGGATTCTGGCGGTGACTGGACAATTCTTTTCTCCTGTTGAGGTTTTCTCTCCAGTGAGATGTCAAGTATATTTCTCCTGTTGAGGTCTTCTCTTCTGTGAGACAGGGGTGTCTGGCTGAACGGTGCTGGCTTTAAGGGTTACATCTGGGCCCCCCAAGATCCCTGCTTCACCCTCCCTCCAATGATAGAGGTTCTGACTTAGTCCCTATTTTTTCTTCTTTCCCTTATTTAAAAAAAAAAAAAGGGACACCGCATTTACATTTCTGCCGTGAAAGTGCTGAGGAACCGGCATCTACCGGCACTAATCACAAGGTTGTGAGTATAAGTTTAATTCTTCTGGTATTTGAACTGGGGGACGTTTATTTTGTTAAGTGCTAAGTTTTATTGTGAGGTGGAAATTTGGTTTCTCCGGAGTTACTTCAGTGAAGGGCTAAACTCAATTAAGGGAGCCGGTGCTTTCCCACGCATTTGAAATGCAAGCTTCTTTTCATTCCCTAGCTATA
The DNA here is from genome assembly GCF_902459505.1 of Geotrypetes seraphini. Taxonomy (NCBI): domain Eukaryota; kingdom Metazoa; phylum Chordata; class Amphibia; order Gymnophiona; family Dermophiidae; genus Geotrypetes; species Geotrypetes seraphini. The sequence goes on along the minus strand of NC_047087.1, from coordinate 5,404,618 downwards.
GTGCTGCAGCGTTTGTTGGTTTCTGGGACTGACTCTTCTCGGCATACCGCGGCCAGTGGGGTGGTGCTTAATTGGACGGCTCCTGGTGTTGACTTGGGGGGCTGCATAATTGCGCGGCTCCCGGTGTGGCCTCGGGGAGGTGAGGACGGCTCCCGGTGTGTTCTTCAGAGACTGTCCAGGAGCCGGGTCTTTATGGAGCGCATGTGGCACGCGCTTGTTCTCCAACGCTGTTGAGAGTCAAGCGCCTTTCTTACATTTCCTCCCCAAGGTGAATTTTATACTAGGTAGGCCATGGCTGTGTGTTTATATTTCAGTGAGGGGCTACGGGTCTGTTTTCTACAGCACTGTTTTAGTTTTGCACCAAAATATGCCGGCTCCTGTCATGCGCTTGGGTCTCCTGCACCGCAGTGTTCAGAGAGTTGTTTTATGCAGCTGACTTTCTCAACGTGTACCACGGCTTCTTTTCGGGGTTAGATATGTCAGAACTGTTAAAACAGCTTTGATCAATGTTGCGGTGATCAAGTTTGGTGTTTATGTGTGTTCCCCTGACTTCACTTGAAGAGAGGCAGCCTTTTTTCTTGGGCCTTCTCTGTTCTGTCTCCAGGCACTTCAAAGTAAGATTCTGCCCTGTGTTTGGTTGCCTGCGCTCAGTTTTTCTCTGTTATCCCAGGACAAGCAGGCAGCATATTCTTGACTGATGGGTGACGGCACCGACGGAGCCCCGGTACGGACAATTTTAGAGTGATTGCACTCTAAGAACTTTAGAAAGTTCTAGCTCGGCCGCACCGCGCACGCGCGAGTGCCTTCCCGCCCGACAGAGGCGCGCGGTCCCTCAGTTTCTTAGTTTCCGCGGAGCTAAGAAGACGCGTTTTCAACGGCTGTTGAAACTTTTTTCTCTTTGCCTTCCCGCTCGCGTAAACTTTTGATTATTTAATCTTATTTCTTTTCTTTTTTGTAAAAAAAAAACCTTCATTTTTTCTTTAATTTAATCTTTCCCCGGCGGGGCCTTCTGCCACCATCGAAGCCTCGGCCTTCGATTTGGCTGAAGCCGTTTTTCCTTTCATGCCCCCTCAACCGGGTTTTAAAAAGTGCCAGCGGTGTGCTCGGCCTATATCTCTCACGGACCCACACAACTGGTGTTTACAGTGTTTGGGTCCTGAGCATCAGGCCTCTACTTTAGAGAGCTGCACGGGAACGGGGATGACGGGAATCCCGCGGGGATCCCGCGGGTTCCCCCTTTGGGTCACGGGGATCCCGTGGGGATGCCCCCTAGGGTCGCGGGGATCCCATGGGGACGCCCCCTAGGGTCGCGGGGATCCCGTGGGGACGCCTCCGAGGGTCGCGGGGTTCCTGCGGGGTTGGATTGCAGTACACTGCATTTGAGCCGCGAGGGTAGTCTCCTCCTCCTTACCTGCACTGTCGCAGCACACAGCCGACCGGAAGTCTTCCCGATGTCAGCGCTGACGTCGGAGGGAGGGCTTAAGCAAAGCCCTCCCTTCCTCCGACGTCAGCGCTGACATCAGGAAGACTTCCGGTCGGCTGTGAGCGGCAGGGCAGGTAGGAAGAAGGCAATGGCGAACGAAAGAGGGGGGAGGGGGCGGTCCACCCCGAAGAATGTGCACAGCCGGTCAGGTCCCCCGATCGACCGACAACAGGCCCGGCCGACAAACCTCCCTGCCCTGTAGCCGCGAATCTAAATTACCTCTTACAGCAGCTTCAATACTCCAGCTGCTGTAAGAAGGTAATTTAGATTCGCGGCTACAAGACAGGGAGATTTGTCCGACCGGGCCTGTTCTGTTGTCGGTCGGGTGCGGAAACGCCACAAAGGTAAGGGGCAGGGAGGGAGGAAAGGTGGAGTGGAGAAGAAAAGACGCTTAAGGGGGGAGAAGGCCGCTGAAAGCACTGGGGAAGACAAAGGGGTGGAGAAGGACGCTGAAAGGACATGGGGTAAACGGGAGGAGGGGGGGAAGGATGCTGAAAGCACATGTTGAAGACAGAGGGGGGTGAAGGACCCTGAAAGCACTGGGGAAGACAAAGGGGTGGAGAATGCCACTGAAAGGACATGGGGAAAACAGGGGTGGAGAAGGCCACTGAAAGGAAATGGGGAAAACAGGGGGGGAGAAGGCCGATGAAAGGATATGGGGAAGACAGAGGGGGGAGAAGGCCGCTGAAAGGACATGGGGAAGACAGAGGGGGGAGAAGTACGCTGAAAGGACATGGGGAAGGCAGAGGGGGGAGAAGGATGCTGCCTGACAGGACATGGGGAAGATGGTGGGGGAGAAGGACACTGGAAGGAAATGGGGAAGAGGGAATGGGGAGAAGACCCTGGCAGGGAAGAAGACAGAGGTGCCAGACTATGGGGGGAGTGGAAGGAAAAAGATGGGTGCCAGACCAATTTGGGAGGGGGGAGAAAGGGAGAGGCACAGTAACAGAGCAAATGGAAGACACAGAGAGAAGAGAGGCAGTGGATGGAAGGAATTGAATGAGAACATGAAGAAAGCAGAAACCAGGCAACAAAGGTAGGAAAAAAATTCTTTTTTTTTTTTTTTTGCTTAAGGATAAAGTAGTATATTAGTTGTGTTGATAAAAATTTATAAACATTAGAGGCTCTGGTAGAAACCCGTTTACAAAGTATGTATTCTTCCCAATTAATATTTCCAAATTAATAAAGTCTTTTTGCTTATTTTTAAATGGGTTTCTACCAGAGCCTTTAATTCAGTAGCATAATTAAATGAAATAACTATTTCTGTAGTTTATAGGGACGGGCGGGGACGTAGGGGATTCCTCGCGGGGACGTAGGGGATTCCTCGCGGGGATGGAGGGATTCCTCACGGGGACGGGTGGGGACGGAGGGATTCCTCGCGGGGACGGGTGGGGACGGATGGGAGTCCTCACGGGGACGGGTGGGGACGGGTGGGACTTTGGCGGGGACGGGTGGGATTTCTGTCCCCGCGCAACTCTCTACTCTACTTGCACCCGCTGTGCCACTCTAAAAAAACGGACATTAAAAAATCGCCAGATCCAGCAGCGATTATTGTTCGGTGCCGAGATGTCCGACCCCGTTCCATCGACTCCAGCTTCGGCACCGATTCAGTCGGCACCCTCTTCTTCGACGCCGCGTGATTCCGCACCGGCGTCTCACCAGTCAGGTAAGCCGGCTAAGAAGCCTTCCCCGCTGGAGCGTCCTCCGGTCTCGAGTGCAGTGAGTCCAATCCTGCCGACTGTGAGACGCCAGCGGAAGCGTTCCGCCCCTATAGAGGTGAGTCCCTCGACATCGGGCTCCTCATCTCCGGGGCGTCGAACGGCACCGCAGGTACCGCAGAAGAAAAAGGCGGTACCGGTGCCATCCCTTGATGACCGCATCACGGCCATCCTTCAGGTGCAACTTAAGGACCAATTGAAACAGCTCCTTCCTGCTATCCTGGCTCCGAACCTTCCGGTGCCGGTCCGCACCGAGCTACCGGTACCGATTGTGGAACAGCCTGTGTTACCTGCTTCCACTGTTTCGGTACCGCTTCAACTAACCTCATCGGTATCGATGCCAGTTCTTGCACCGGAGCCGAGAGCTCACCATCAATCGGTGCAGACTTCGGCACCGGTGCGACCGATAACATCTCCTGACTCGATATCGATGAGGTCGGGTAAGTCGTTACACAAAACCCGACACTTACAATCATCGACACCTGAGTCTCGGGACCATACTCCCCATGTCAGGGATCCTGATCTGTGGGGAGACTCAGAGGAACCCTTTCTTTCTGAAGGCGAATGTTCCTCAGAGGAGGAGGATTCAACTGTCCCTGACCCATCCTCCAAACAAGTCACTTCCTCTTTCTCCTGCTTTTTGAAAGAGATGTGTGACTCCTTGTCCATTCCTTTGGAGGCTGAATCCAAAAAGTCCAAAGCTTTTTTGGATGCCCTTGATTTTGACCAGCCTCCAAAGGAATTTTTGAAACTCCCTCTTCATGACATCTTGAGGGAGACTTTCTATAAGAATTTAGAGACTCCTTTAACTGTCCCAGGGGCCCCACGTAAACTGGATTCTCTATATAAGGTAATTCCCATTCCTGGGTTCGACAAACCTCAACTTCCACACGAATCCTTAACTGTCGAATCCACCCTTAAAAAATCTTCAGGAGCCAGTGTATATGCATCGGTACCTCCTGGCAGAGAAGGTAGAGCCATGGATAAATTTGGTAAGAGGGTCTACCAAAATGCTATGTTAGCAAATAGAGCTAGCAATTATGCTTTTCATTTTTCTTTTTATTTGAAGCATCTCCTTACCACCATGGCTTCCTTCGAAAAGTACCTTCCTTCACGAAAACATCACTCCTTTCATACCTGCTTGTCGTCTCTTTTTCAATTACGTAAGTTCATGGTTAGATCCATATATGACACCTTTGAACTTACATCCAGAGCGACAGCAATGTCGGTAGCTATGCGTCGCCTGGCCTGGCTTCGGGTATCCGACCTTGATGTTAATCATCAGGATCGGTTAGCCAACGCCCCTTGCCTAGGGGATGAGCTCTTTGGGGAATCCATGGACTCAACCACACAAAAGCTCTCTGCTCATGAGACACGCTGGGATACCCTGCTTAAAAATAAAAAGAAGCCTCCTCCGCCAAAACCATATATCAACGCCGCTTCACAGCTCGGCCATTACCTACCACTGCTCAGCAACCCAGGCGTCAAAGGCAGCAACAACGTCAACCTCCCAGACAGCAGCCACAGCAGCAACCTGTGAAACCACCTCCTCAGCAGAAGTCACAGCCCTTTTGACTTCATTCTCCACAGTATAGCCAGTATTCCTATTCCTGCTCTCCTGCCTCAACCTATAGGAGGTCGACTTTCTCTGTTCCTCAGCCGATGGGAAGTTATTACTTCGGACCAATGGGTCCTCAACATCATCCGCCACGGCTACTCTCTCAACTTTCAGACTCTTCCATCCCAAAACCTGCCAAAAGAGTCTGCTTTGAACAGTCCTCAATCTGCCCTCCTCATTCAGGAAGTTCAATCCCTCCTTCTTCTAAACGCTATAGAAGAAGTTCCTCAAGATCAAAAAGGGCAGGGATTCTACTCCCGTTATTTTCTAGTCCCCAAAAAAACAGGAGATCTCAGACCAATTTTGGATCTCCGCGATCTCAACAAACACCTGGTAAAAGAAAAATTCAAGATGCTTTCTTTAGCCATCCTTTATCCTCTTCTCAATCAAAACGACTGGCTATGCTCCCTCGATCTCAAAGAGGCATACACTCACATACCGATCCATGTAACCTCAAGACAGTATCTCCGTTTCATGATCAATCATTGTCATTACCAATACAAGGTGCTGCCCTTCGGCCTTGCCTCCTCTCCAAGGGTCTTCACCAAGTGTCTCATTGTGGTAGCGGCATTTCTACGCTCTCACCACCTCCAGGTCTTCCCTTACCTGGACGACTGGTTAATCAAGGCCACATCCGCTCAAGCAGTTCTCCTGGCCACCAACCAAACCATCTTGTTTCTACAAATTTTGGGGTTCGAGATCAATCTACCCAAATCTCATCTCATCCCCACTCAGAGACTTCAATTCATTGGAGCGATCCTGGACACACTCCTCATGAGAGCTTTCCTACCATCCAATCGTCTTCAGACCCTTCAGTCTCTATGTCAGCAGGTGCTTTCACTGCCTTCCATCTCAGCCAGGCAAATGATGGTACTCTTGGGGCACATGGCATCTACAGTTCATGTCACGCCCCTCGCACGTCTTCACCTGCGCACTCCTCAATGGACCCTTGCTACTCAGTGGTCCCAAGCGACGGATCCTTGCTCACGACACATATCTGTGACATCATCTCTTCGTCAGTCTCTTCAATGGTGGTTGGTATCCTCAAATCTATCCAGAGGTCTTCTGTTCCATCAGCCCCCTCATCAACTGGTCATCACCACCGACGCCTCTCTTTATGCATGGGGAGCTCACTTGAACGAGTTCCAGACTCAAGGTCTTTGGACAGCCCAGGAAAAGAAGCATCAAATCAATTTCCTGGAACTCAGAGCGATGTTTTATGCCCTCAAGGCCTTCCAACATCTTCTCTTTCCTCAGGTCCTCCTGTTGTGCACAGACAATCAAGTTGCGATGTACTACATCAACAAACAGGGTGGGACAGGCTCTCGCCTTTTATGCCAAGAAGCCCAAAAGATCTGGAATTGGGCCATAGATCACCATCTCTTCCTGAAAGCTATCTACATTCAGGGAGCACAGAATTCTTTAGCGGACAAACTCAGCAGAATTCTCCAGCCTCACGAGTGGACACTCGATCCTGTAACTCTGCAGTCTATCTTCACTCAATGGGGCACTCCTCAGATAGACCTCTTTGCAGCTCCTCACAATCACCAGCTGCCCCTATTCTGCTCCAGACTTTACTCTCCTCACCATCTGGCAGCGGATGCTTTTCTCCTCGACTGGTCGAATCTGTTCCTGTACGCCTTCCCTCCTCTGCCTCTAATGTTGAGAACCTTATTCAAGCTCAAGAGGGAACGAGCCACCATGATTCTGATTGCTCCGAGGTGGCCCAGGCAACATTGGTTCTCCCTTCTACTTCAACTCAGTTCCAGGGATGGCGCGGAAACAGAAGAGACAGCAGTGATAATCCACGTGGGAACAAACGATGTCAACAGGAGAAATTACAGCAGGACTACCCTAATTGAACAGTTCAAGAACCTAGGAAGGAAACTGAAGCTGAGGACACAGAAGATAGCATTCTCAGAGATTCTGCCAGTACCGAGGGCAGACGTGAAGAGGCAGACCGAGCTACAATGAGAGCAATGGTTAAAAAAAAACTTAGAAACAGCTCAAGGAAAACAGAAACGGTAGAGCAAGCCTGGTCTCTATTCAAGGACACAGTGCAAGAAGCACAACATATGTACATCCCCAGGTTTAGAAAAGGGTGCAAAAAAAACCGAACAAAAAACCCCGCATGGATAAACGACGAGGTGAAGAAAGCGATAGGAGACAAGAAAAAATCATTCCGGAAATGGAAAAAGGACCAAACTGGGGAAAACTGGAATGAACACAGGAAACGCCAAAGAGAATGTCATCAAGTGGTTAGGAGAGCGAAAAGAGAATACGAAGAGAAACTGGCCAGGGAAGCAAAAAACTTCAAATCATTCTTCAGATATGTTAAGGGGAAGAAACCAGCGAGGGAGGAAGTAGGACCGTTGGATGATGGAGACAAAAAGGGAGTGATAAAGGAGCAAAAAGAGGTAGCCGACAGGTTAAACAAGTTCTTCTCGTCAGTCTTCACAAGCGAGGACACATCCAGTGTACCGGAACCCGACGTGATCTTCCATGGTGACCAAGAAGAAAAACTGTCAGCAATAGAGGTGAGCCATGAGGATGTTCTCCAACAGATAGATAGATTGAAAAGCGACAAATCACCAGGCCCGGACGGAATCCACCCTAGGGTACTAAAAGAACTAAGAAACGAGATAGCGGGAATACTTCAAAGAGTTTGCAACCTATCCTTGAAAACTGGAGAGATTCCGGAGGACTGGAAGATAGCAAATGTTACACCTATCTTTAAAAAGGGGTCAAGAGGAGACCCGGGAAACTATAGGCCGGTATGTTTGACATCGGTTCCAGGCAAGATGGTAGAAGCACTGATAAAGGACAGCATCTGTGAGCACATCGAAAAAAATGGGCTGATGAAAGCGAGCCAACATGGCTTCTGCAAGGGAAGATCGTGCCAAACAAACTTACTGCACTTCTTTGAGGGGGTAAACAGCCAGTTGGACAAAGGGGAACCTTTAGACATCATTTACCTTGACTTCCAAAAGGCCTTTGACAAGGTACCCCATGAGCGGCTGCTTAGGAAGCTGTGGAACCACGGGGTGGAAGGGGACGTATACAGATGGATCAAACACTGGTTGGCAGGCAGGAGACAGAGGGTTGGAGTGAAGGGTCACTACTCGGGCTGGAGGAAAGTCACGAGCGGAGTTCCGCAGGGGTCTGTACTTGGACCGCTGCTGTTCAATATATTTATAAATGACCTGGAAACGGGGACGAAATGTGAAGTTATAAAATTTGCGGACGACACTAAACTCTGTAGAAGGGTTAGAACTACGGAAGAGTGTGAGGATCTACAAAGGGACCTAAACAAACTGGAGGAGTGGGCGAATAAATGGCAGATGAAATTCAATGTAGGGAAATGCAAGGTCATGCATATAGGGAGAAAAAACCCGATGTTCAGCTACCAAATGGGGGGATTAGTATTAGAGGGAAGTAACCTTGAAAGAGATTTGGGTGTACTGGTGGATACAACAATGAAGTCTACGGCGCAATGCGCAGCAGCCGTGAAGAAGGCAAACAGAATGTTGGGTATTATTAAAAATGGTATTATGACCAGAACAAAAGAAGTCATCCTGCCGTTGTATCGGGCAATGGTGCGCCCGCACCTGGAGTACTGTGTTCAGTATTGGTCACCGTACCTCAAGAAGGATATGGCAATACTTGAGAGGGTCCAGAGGAGAGCGACACGAATGATTAAGGGCATGGAAAACCTTTCATACACTGAAAGACTGGAGAGGCTAGAGCTCTTCTCCTTGGAAAAGCGGAGACTCAGAGGAGACATGATAGAAACCTACAAGATCATGAAGGGCATAGAGAAAGTAGAGAGAGATAGATTCTTCAAAATTTCAAAACATAAAAGAACAAGAGGGCATTCGGAAAAATTGGTAGGGGATAGATTCAAAACAAATGCTAGGAAGTTTTTCTTTACTCAACGGGTGGTGGATACCTGGAATGCGCTTCCAGAGGACGTAATAGGGCAGAGTACGGTAATGGGGTTTAAGAAAGGATTGGACAATTTTCTGTTGAAAAAGGGGATAGAGGGGTATAGATAGAGGATTGCTGCACAGGTCCTGGACCTGTTGGGCCGCCGCGTGAGCGGACTGCTGGGCGCGATGGACCTCGGGTCTGACCCAGCAGAGGCATTGCTTATGTTCTTATGAACCTTTTCTTCTTCCTCTGTTTCCTTCTCTGCTTACGCAACAGCAGGAAACCCTTCTACATCCCAACCTCCAGTCTCTGCACCTGACAGCTTGGTATCTCTCGGGCTGACATCTCATGATACTCTTTTATCTCAGCCTGTTCGTTCCATTCTGGATGCCTCCAGGAAACCAACCACTCTGCAATGTTACCATCAGAAGTGGACGAGATTTTCCTCCTGGTGTCTTCTTCATCATCTTGATCCCACTTCCCTGGCAGTGGAGACGTTGTTGGACTATTTGCTCTCTTTGTCTGACTCTGGCCTTAAGTCCTCTTCCATCAGAGTCCACCTCAGTGCCATTTCAGCTTTTCATGAGCCAGTCCATGGAAAACTTCTCTCAGCTCATCCCCTGGTGTCCAGATTCATGCGTGGGCTTTTCAATGTGAAACCACCTCTTAAAGCCCCTCCTGTTATCTGGGATCTCAATGTGGTTCTTTCTGCCTTAATGAAGCCTCCATTTGAACCTTTGGCTACCTCTCCTTTCAAGTTTCTCACTTGGAAAGTGCTTTTCCTTATTGCCCTTACCTCTGCCAGGAGGGTTAGTGAGCTTCATGCACTGGTCGCAGATCCACCCTTTACGGTTTTTCACCATGACAAGGTGGTTCTGCGTACACATCCAAAGTTTCTCCCTAAGGTTGTATCTGAATTCCATCTCAACCAATCCATTGTTCTACCTGTTTTCTTTCCAAAACCTCATTCTCATTCTGGAGAACAAGCTCTACATACTTTGGATTGTAAAAGGGCTCTGGCTTACTATCTAGAGCGTACGAAACCCCACAGATCAGTTCCTCAACTTTTTCTGTCCTTTGATCCAAATAAATTGGGACGTCCCGTTTCTAAACGTACGTTGTCTAATTGGCTGGCAGCGTGCATTTCATTCTGTTATGCTCAGACCGGACTGACACTGGAAGGTTCTGTCACAGCCCATAGAGTCAGAGCAATGGCAGCATCTGTAGCTTTCCTCCGTTCCACTCCTATTGAGGAAATCTGCAAGGCTGCTACTTGGTCCTCAGTTCACACTTTTACATCTCATTATTGTCTGGATGCTTTCTCCAGACGGGATGGACACTTCGGCCAATCTGTTTTGCAAAATTTGTTTTCCTAATGGCCAACCTTCCCTCCATCCCTCTTTTTGTTAGCTTGGAGGTCACCCATCAGTCAAGAATATGCTGCCTGCTTGTCCTGGGATAAAGCACAGTTACTTACCGTAACAGGTGTTATCCAGGGACAGCAGGCAGATATTCTTGCGTCCCACCCACCTCCCCGGGTTGGCTTCTTAGCTGGCTTATACTAACTGAGGGACCGCGCGCCTCTGTCGGGCGGGAAGGCACTCGCGCGTGCGCGGTGCGGCCGAGCTAGAACTTTCTAAAGTTCTTAGAGTGCAATCACTCTAAAATTGTCCGTACCGGGGCTCCGTCGGTGCCGTCACCCATCAGTCAAGAATATCTGCCTGCTGTCCCTGGATAACACCTGTTACGGTAAGTAACTGTGCTTAATGGGTTGGCAGGCGGCACAGTGAAGTAAGTGGCCAGAGAGTACCCGCGTTTCATTTGGGTAGTTCTTTGTCTATCTCGAGGTCCCTGAAGAGTGCAGCTGTGTATATTTGGAGGTTTCCTTGGTCTTTCTACCTATGTGCAGTGCTGCATGTGTCTGGTAGTGCTATGGAAATAATTCTTCAGGGTAGTATGAATGGATTTCCAAGTTAGGGGAATCTCTTGGGGCCTAATGACACTTCACATCTTCCTGTGTGCCCTGGTGTCTCCAGGGGCTACAGGTTTTTACAGATTATCGTGTAGAGGTCTCCTTCTGCTCATGGCATGTGCTAGGCAGCCCTCCAATCTAGCTGAAAGGTCTATGAAGACTGATGGTAACTGGGGCAAGTTACCTCTTTTTCCAACCACTGAGGGTAACATACGCTATAGGCCTATTGAAATCATTCCTGATGCTCTCTTTAGAAGTGGGAACTTTGTCAGTTATCCGTCTAGGTGCAGATCATTTTCTATGGGGAGGCAAATGCTACTTCGGGATTACGCCTAGTACGTCTTGTCTTCACTTGACGTGCATAAAGTTAATGCTGTTTGCAGAATTTCAACATAATCCTTTTTACGTCACAAGTTGGAGTTTGCCAAGGTGAGTTTCTTATTTTTTTAATGAAACTTACAACTCTCCAACAGCCCGTTACTTAACTTTCTGCGCTTCACTCTGAAGGAGTCTTGACTTCCTCTTATATCTCTTTAGGCTTCATTGCAGAGAGGGGATTCTCTGAGGTCAGGTCACAGGGCTTTGGACATTTTTCAGGAACTTTGATTTCTCTGCTTCCATTTTGGGTTCTATCTTGGGGTTGCTGTGTTTTAAGCTTCCACAGCTTATGTTGTTGCAAGACCTCCTTTAAGTGTTTCTGGAACTTGGAGCGCTAGTTTTAGTTCTTCCAGACCTAACAGCAGTTGTTCCATTTACTTTATGCTGCCCAAAATTAAAAAAAAACCCAACCCGTAAGTTTTTCAGAGTTAGACATTTCTGAAGCGATAACTGTGAGTTTATTTCTTATTCCCTATGGTCTCTAAATCGGCGATATCTCCCCTTGTCTGTCGTTGAGCAACACCATCAGTTTTGGTACATGCCATTTGACCTAGCCACACCTCTAGGAACACATTTAAGGTTGAAGCCAGTGGTGGCAGCATTTTGGCGCAAAGAGGGAATTCAGGAGTAATTTTTCTTTTACGACTGCTTCTTCGGACGTCTTGCGGTCATATTCAATTTGGTAGACACCATTGGGGGGATTTCTTTTCTTCATTATATTTGCAAAGACTTCTCTTCTTTTCTGCCATTTCTTGGAATCTCTGCGAGTGTGGTTAGTCAAGTAGGTGTGATATGTGTTTATTCACAGAGACTGGGGAGACAGGTTACAGTCTCAGATTCACTTTCTTGTTTCATCACCAGATCATCAGTATGTATTTCTGTATAGGTTCTGGCATCCATGGTGGTGACTCCGTTGTTCCCCTTCGGCTTACTTTCACATGAGAATCTTGCAGCAGCCGCTTTTGTTCCAGTGGTTCCCAGTATCGCAAGGCTCTAGTGGTAGTATCTAATGGGCTCCTGACACAGCGCTCAGCCTAGTTTGGTGGCTCAGTGAGATCAGTATATTCATTGGCATGATATGGTCTTTGCTGGATTGTCTCATAGTCACCAAACATACCGAGCTGTCAGATTAAGGGGCTTGGTGCCTTCAGCCCTCAGCTCAAGAGTCTGTCTTGAAAGGCGACTCAGAAATCGTTCACTCTTCAGGGGTGGTCCTCAATCAGGCTGTCCCTTAAGGAGTTTCTGTCTATTCTTCCACATTGACAATATGGATCTTTTAGGACAGTGTCATGGCGGTAGTAGTTCTCCGCTGCCAGGGAGGTACGTGAAGTCCTCAGTTGGCAAGCTAAGTAGTGGTTCTACTTTCATGGGCGAAATCTTATTTTCCGTTGCTGTTGGCGGCTCAAGTTATGGGATGGGACACTTATTTAGACTTCCTCAGAACCCCCCCCCAAAAACCCCCCCCCCACATATATAAATACATAAATAAAATAAATGAATCAACTCTTCTCCATTTAGGGACGTGGGCTCTGGCCGCTCAGCCGTTCCAGCTCGTTGTGTAGAGGTGAGACTCCCTAGAGCTAGACCTCTTGGCCTCGTCTTGAAATACCGTGCTTGCTAGCTTCTTCAGTAGATGTCAGGAGTGACAGTCAGAGGGAGTAGGCAAGTTGATTCTTTGTTGCCTCTGTTTTTTCTTTTTCAGTGTTTTCTCCTGGCTGATAATTTCTTGAATGTTCCATCTCAGGTTCGTGGTCAGACCCCGGTGATCATGGTATCTCTTGATTCGCTGCACAGTCCATGGTATGCCGAACTGATGGGTCTTTGACAGGCGACTTATGGAGTTTCCCGGTAAATGTGGATCTTTGTTCCACTTTGGTATTACAACCTAGCTTTTGTACACTCATCGCTGAGGTGTAAGAGTAGGCTAAGCAGGTTGTTTCATCTCGTCTTGTCTCCAGGCGATACAGAAGTCTTCATCTGTGGCTTACACTACCATTTGGAGGGTTTTCGATTCTTCGGTAGCTCTCGAGGTACGTCATCCTTCCTGACTTCTATGTCTTCTATTCTTTCTTCGTGATTTAAAGGGGTTGCCAAGGGATTCGTGTTTAATTCCCTTCAGTTTCCAGTGTCGATCTTGGTTTATTACAAGGGCTCCGAATCTACCTCTTTGTTTGCTTCTCAGCGTGATGTAGTTCAGTTCCTAAAGGGAGTATACCATATTTCTTCACCTCTTGATAAGCCCTGTCGGCACTTCAGTCTTAAGGTATCATTTGCTGTTTGCAGTGGGCTCCATTTCAACCTTAGTCTCTTTAGACTCTAAAGGATATGATGTTGCCAATGATGCTTCTTGTGGCTCCATCTCGACGGTTGTCTGAGTTGCATGCCTTGTCCGGCAGGGATTCTTTTTGAGAATTCTGAATGCTGGGGTGTCAGTTCGGACAGTTCCATAGTTTTTTCTCCGGTGATGTTTTTCTTTCTTCTCTGCTGCTCTCTCTTTTCCTTCCTGCTTTCCAGGAGGAGGACTGGGTATTGCGATCTCTTCTCTGTGTTTCCTGGATGTGCGTAGAATTCTTCTACATTATCTGAAGGTTACTACTTACTTTTGATATTCGGGTCACCTCTTTATATTTTGCAGGTCGCAAAGGCTTCCCTAGATCACAAACAAAAACAAGGGTACTCAATTTCCGGGGCACTGACTTCACACACATGGGAGACTTCGTCCATCAGACGCTTCAGGTTCAAGAAGTAACGGATAATGTGGAGGTTATGTGGTCAACCTTGAAATCGACCCTTCATGAGGCAACTATCCGCTACATAAAATCAGTAACTAAACAACAAAGAAAAAAGAAACCCCAATGGTTCACTGATGAGGTCTCGTACCTCGTCAAGGATAAGAAAAGAGTGTTTTTCTTGTACAAACGCACGGGGGAAAAAGAAGCAAACATTGAATACAGGACAAAGTCTGCAGCGGTCAAAACAGCAGTCAGGGAGGCCAAACTTCGAATGGAAGAAACTCTAGCGAAGAACATTAAAAAAGGGGACAAATCCTTCTTCAGGTACATTAGCGACAGGAAAAAGAACGCAGACGGGATAGTACGCCTTAGAACGCCAGACGGGAATTATGTGGAAACAGATTCTGAAAAAGCCAAACTACTGAACGATTACTTCTGTTCAGTCTTTACCTGCGAGGCGCCAGGGCACGGGCCACGGCTGGAAGCAAAGGAAAGCAAGGAAGACCCATTTCTGAATTTTGAGTTCACACCAGCTGATGTTTACAGAGAACTTTCAAGACTCAAGGTGAACAAAGCCATGGGACCGGACAATTTTCACCCAAGAGTGCTCAGAGAGCTGTGCGATGTTCTGGCGGAACCGTTAGCCATGCTCTTCAATCTCTCCCTAAGTACGGGGAGAGTCCCCCTGGACTGGAAAACAGCTAACGTCGTTCCTCTGCACAAAAAGGGTTGCAGAGCAGAGGCTGCGAATTACAGACCAGTGAGTCTCACATCAATAGTGTGTAAACTCATGGAAACTCTACTTAAAGGTAAATTAGACACGATAATGGATGAAGGGAATCTAAGGGATCCCTGTCAACATGGATTCACCAGAGGCAGGTCATGCCAATCCAATCTTATAAGCTTCTTCGATTGGGTGACAGGAAAGCTAGACTTGGGAGAGTCTCTGGACATAGTGTACTTGGATTTCAGTAAAGCTTTCGACAATGTCCCACACCGTAGACTATTAAACAAGATGAAATCGATGGGTTTGGGTGAGAAACTAACTGCATGGGTCAGTGATTGGCTGAGTGGAAGACTTCAGAGGGTGGTGGTCAACGGCACCCTCTCTGAGACATCGGAGGTGACTAGTGGAATGCCGCAGGGCTCAGTCCTGGGACCATCCCTTTTCAACATATTCCTAGGGGACTTGACCTGGGGGCTTCAGGGTAAAGTAGCACTGTTCGCCGATGATGCCAAACTGTGTAACATAGTAAGTGAAAGCAACCTTCAGGATAGTATGACACAAGATCTGATCACGTTAGAAAACTGGGTCCTCGACATGGCAGCTAGGCTTCAACGCTAAAAAATGCAAGGTCATGCATCTCGGCAGAGGAAATCCATGCAGAACATACTCCTTGAATGGAGAAACGCTAGCTAGGACTTCAGAGGAACGGGATTTGGGGGTAATCATCAGTGCAGACATGAAGGCTGCCAAACAAGTAGAGAAGGCCTCATCAAAGGCAAGGCAAATGATGGGATGTATCAATAGAAGCTTCGTCAGCCGTAAACCTGAAGTCATAATGCCACTCTACAGAACCATGGTGAGATCCCATCTGGAATACTGTGTGCAATTCTGGAGGCCACATTACCGGAAAGATGTGCTTCGAGCTGAGTCGGTCCAGAGGATGGCCACTAGGATGGTCTCGGGGCTCAAGGGTCTCTCATACAAAGAAAGACTGGGCAAACTGCAGCTCTATACCCTAGAGGAGCACAGGGAAAGGGGTGACATGATTGAGACATTTAAGTACGTCACGAGTCGTGTCGAGGTGGAAAATGATATATTCTTTCCCAAGGGACCCTCGGTCACAAGGGGGCACCCGCTCAAACTCAGAGGAGGGAAATTTAGTGGTGACACCAGGAAGTATTTCTTCACAGAAAGGGTGGTAGATCACTGGAACAGACTTCCGGTGCAGGTGATCAAGGCCCCAGCGTGCTCGACTTTAAGAATAAATGGGACATCCACGTGGGATCCCTACGAGGGTCGAGTTAAGGAACTAGGTCATTAGCATTCAGACTTAATGGGGTGGGTCAATAGAGTGGGCAGACTTGATGGGCTGTGGCCCTTTTCTGCCGTCATCTTTCTATGTTTCTATGTTTCTATCAATGTATGGCAGTGTCCTAAATTTCCATCACTCAATGGGTCAAGGAGACCATTACTTCCACTTCTTCGCAGAGAAGCGGTTGCCGGAAGGGCTTCATGCCCATTCAGTGAGAGCACTAACGACTTCTTGGGCTGAGTCCAGAGGTTTTTGTTGGAAGACATGTGTTATAAGGCTACTTGGTCTTCTAAGCATATCTTTTCTAAGCATTATCGATTGGATATGGCAGCGAGTCTGCTTTTGGTGCTTTGGTGCTTGTAGAGACAGTGTTTGCTTCCCACCCAGATTGAGGATTGATTTGCTACATCCCACTAGTCTCTGGATTCATCTGCTGCTGCTGTTGCTAAGGAAGAAAAAATTATGTACTTACCTGTTAATTTTTTTTCCTTTAGACGTAGCAGATGAATCCAGAGCCCCACCCTTACTGGATATTGTCTGTCGGTTTCCCTTTTGCATGTTTCAGGAATTTGGTTATCATGGTTACTTTTGTTCTGTATGATTATCTTTGAAATTTGTTTTGGGAAATAAGTTTTTTCATACTAAGCATATTGCTGGTTCCGGATGCTTGGGCAAGGAGCAATTCTGAAGATACAGGAGGAGTGCCAGCCAATAGGACCACCTGTTAATCAGTTTCTCTATCTCCATCTGCTGGTAGATATGTGCTATCCCACTAGTCTCTGGATTCATCTGCTGCATCTAAAGGAAAGAAAATTAACAGGTAAGTACATAATTTTTCCTTATTTTCGTTTGAAGCAGAGAACAAGGGGGGGCTCTGCTGTGAGGATTTTGTCAGCGGTTTGAGCTCGCTTCGAAGGCACGATAACATGTTCTGGAGATTCCAGTAAGGAGAAAGCTGGCTGCTTTTGCTTGCCGTGTTCGTCTTTCTTTTGTTCTTTTTTCTTTTCAGTGCGGGTGGTTCCCGCATTTTTTTTCTAGAGCAGTTTAGCTGAAAGGGCCTGCCTCTCCTTTTCCCTAGACATTGTTGCAGCTGGGACAGGCAACAGCGGGGTGGCAGGATGCTCCGAGGGTGGTTGGTAAGGCCCTTCCCTCCCGCTGCGGCTCAGAGGGGGGCGATGCCACTGCTGTCACCGGCACCGTTAGTTTTTCTCCGCTCGGAAAAGGGACGTCCTTAAGGTAGTGCAGCTTCCACAGCCACTGAGCGGTCGGCCTCAGTCGCCACCGCGCGGGCGGTGGGTTAGCTTGGCCGGGGCACCATTTCACTAATTCCTGGCAACCTCCTTGTGAAGTTCCCCAGGGCTCTCCACTTTCCCCAATTTTGTTCAATCTTTATATGACAACTTTGAATATAAGCTTTTTACTTATGCAGATGACATTTTTATACTGTTTGAGATTGACCCTAATATTACCAATTTAACTTTTTAAAAATAAATCACTATCTCTAAACTTCAAACTTGGGCTATGTCTGTCCAGATGAAGCTAAATGCAGCTAAAACTAAACTTCTATGGTTAGGCCCAAAATTGGATCATCTTCCTTCCATTGTTCTTTTGGATTCTGGAGCCTCCCTACAAATTGAGTTCTCCTCTAAAATTTTGGAAATACTTTTTGATTCTTCTCTTACTTTTAAGGTTCAAATAAACTCTCTGGTTAAGAAATGTTTTTTTCAGTTTACAAATGTTGAGAAAGGTCAGATCTCTTTTCCATCAATGCTATTTTTCTGTTTTGGTCCAATCTATTATATTATCCCGGTTAGACATACCTCCGCTCCAAACATCAGCGGCGGAAGCACTCTGAACAGGCTGCTTTGTGGCCTTCCCCGCTGGGGCCTTCCCTCTGCAGCATCATTGATGATGTCATGAAAAGGGGACATCTATTAATTGCCAGTCCAGCCCTAGCCCCGCCCCCCAATCATGCCCCCAATTTCTTCCATTCATTTTTCATGTACACATAATATCTTATTAATTCACTAGTCTTTAGGCCCGTTACTTTAACGGGTGCTAGAATAGATGTGTGTCTTTGTGTTTATTTTTTTCATTTTCTATCCTTGGCTGCTTTCTGTCTATCTTTCTTTCTTTCTGTCTCTCTTCCTCCTGCTCTGTCTTTCTTTCTGTGTCTCTTTCCTTGACTGTTCAGCCCTTCTCCCTTACATTAACGGGTGCTAGAAATATATATTTGTCTGTCTTTATTTATTTCTGTCTTTTTCTGCCACTGTCTTTCTTTATTTCTGTCTCTCTCCCTGCCCCAGTCTCCTTCTTCTTTTCTTTCTGTTTCCCTCCCTCCCACTATCTGTCTCTCTTCCTGCCCCCTATGCAGCAGCATTTTTCTCCCCCCTCCACTTCCCTGTGCAGTAGCTACATCAGCATTCCTTCCCCCTCCATTTCCCTGTGCTGCAGCATTTCCCTCCCACCCTGTGCAGCATTTTCCTCCCCCCCCCCACACACACACTTCCCTGTGGTCTCTCTGTGTTTGTTTTGGAATTTGTCTCTTTGCCTGCTGTATGTGTGTTTGTGTGTGTTGGTTGGCAGGTTAACTTGCTTCCCAGTAGCGGTAGCAGCAATTTGGCCGGCCCCCCCTCTCCACTGCTTCCCCTTCTCCCTCGCGGGTCAGTGATGCTTCTTTCGCTCTCCCTAGCGCATGCGCACCCCCCCGTCGGAGCCCCTAAAAACAGTTATTTTCTTCGGCGCGCGCCTCCGCACTGAGCTCAGTTGTCGGCGCGGTCTTCCGCGGTTTTGACCTGACACCACCCCCGAAGCCAGCCTGCCTGCCTACCTCTCTCCTTGCCGTGGAAAAAAAAAAAAGCCTCCCTACAGGCCCGATTTAAACCCCCCCCCTGGTGTGCTGCCGCTGTCCTTACCTCCCTGCTGCTGCTAATCGCCGCCCAGAAGCCACCTTCCCGACGTCAATTCTGACGTCGGAGAGGACGTTCGGGCCAGCCAGGCAGCGATTGTCTGGCCCGGAACGTCCTCTCCGTCAGGACGTCGAGAAGAAGGCTTCTGGGTGGCGATTAGCAGCAGCAGGGAGGTAAGGACAGCAGCGGCGGTGGATTTTGGGGGGGGGGGGTTAAATCGGGCCTGGAGGGAGGCTTTTTTTTTTTTTTTGCAGGCGGAACAGGAAGCGTTCACCTATACCGTTTTTACCGTGCACAGCTTCGGGATGCTGTCTCTGAAAACTGGACATTTTGGCGTCCCAAAGCTGTGTGTGGGGACAACAAGATAGGGGATCTAAAAACAGGACGGTCCTGTTCAAAACGGGATGTATGGTCACCTTACGAATAGTGTACTGTTTTAACAAAAAAGTACATTTTTACAATTTCTTGTTATACTTTCAGGCTTCTTTCTATTTCTTTCTATGTTATACCTTGCTGGATATAGTGTGGGCATGTCCAGGTGTACATTCAGGGCAAATTGCATAATGTCCATGGAAATGATGCAGTCTGGGCATGCCTAGACATGCTTGTACATGGGCTTGATGGATGCTGCCTGAAAACCAGTTTGAATACAGGGATAATTTTCATTACATGTCTGTCAGTTTGGGTGTATTTTGATGTTTCAAGGCATAGTATAGTCTATGTAAGTAACTTAATTAGTAAGCCAGTTAATGATTGCTATAGCTCGCTGATGTTGCAACAGCTCTGGTACATTTTGCTACATTTGTGGCAAGTACACGCTTAATTAAGCCTCAAAGTCACACCATGACTCGACTTGTTAAGAAAGCATATAAGCTGTACTTCATTTGCAAGATTGGTAATCAAGACAAACCATGGGCTCCTCACATTTGTTGTGCAAGATGTGTCGTCAATCTTAGAGCTTGGCTCCAAGTTACTCGGAAGTCAGTGCCATTTGCTATCCCAATGATATGGTGAGAACAGAAGGATCACTTGACACTGTTACTTCTATCTGACAAATGAATCTGGTTTCTCTGGTGGTAAAATAAGAAATCAGTTGAATACCCCAATCTTTCTTCAGCCATGAGACCAGTGCCTTATAATGACAGTCTTACGGTACTGAAGCCAACAGAGAAATGGAGCTTAAATAGAGCTTAAATGGAGAAATGGAGCTTGAAATCAACGAAGAATCTGCAATGCACCAGCCAGCCAAGCACTGACAATTGATCCTGATTTTGACCTATGTACGTCTGGTGAGCCTTATCTTATAACACAGTCAGAATTGAACGACCTGGTCAGGGCCTTAGGTTTGTTAAAAGCAAAAGCAGAATTATTGGGTTTGAGACTGCAGGGTTGGTGGTTGATCTCGCTGGAACAAAAATTTCTGTCTTTCAAATCTGCCAAGACAATTTAGCAAATTTCTTTGCAAAGGTTGAAAATCTCTGTTTCTATATTGACATTGAATAGTTTTTCATACCTTTGATTGTATGCATGGCCCACAGGAGTGGTGTCTTTTGCCTCCTCTTCGCATAAAACTTGGACTGATGAAAAATTTTGTGAAGGCAAAGGTTTTCTTTATCTAAAACATGTAAGAATAACTGACGCCAAGATTAAGGAAGGCATTTTGTTAGTCCACAGATCAGACACAATGATGAGAGATTTGAAGTAGAGAATGACACGGTGACAAAATTCATCACCGCTCCCATCCCTGCAGATAATCGTGGGAAATAATCCCATGTCATTTCCTAGTGTCTATTTCAACCTCGGTCCTTCTACACCAGTATTCTTCAAAGCAAAGCTTGCGGGTCAGTGGTTGTGCCCAATTATACTCTGATTCTTCCCTCTCTCCTTAAAGAATGACATGAAGATGATTTCCCGCGGTTATCCGTGGGGACGGGAACGGTGATGAATTTTGTCACCGTGTCATTCTCTAAATTGAAGATTTGTTAGTCGGGCCAGAGAAAATCACTTGGAAAGCATTCAAGGATGTCGTTGAGAACTTTCTTGGCAGTTCCAGAGCACCAAACTACAGTATATTCAACAGGTTGACAAACTTCTTAGAGCATACAAAACCATGAAGTGCAACATGTCACTGAAAATGCACTTTCTACATTCACAATTGGACGACTTCCCTGCAAATCTTGCAATCAGCAATGAACATGGTGAAAGGTTTCACGAAGACATTGCCACTATGGAAAAAAGATATCGGGGCAACTGGAATCCATCAATGCTAGCTGACTATTGTTGGACACTGCATTGAGATGCACTGGACACCGAGTACAAACAAAAATCAGCAGGAAAGCACTTTTAGCCAGTGAACTATCACAGCGTATCAGAAACATAGTGCATTAAAACATGTTATGTTATAGTCAATAAAGATACCATTGTGTTTCTCAAAATTCCTATGTGATACAGTCAGTGGGAAATTATATTTGTGTTAAAGTTTATTAAAGTTTGATGAAACGCTAATCAAAATTCTAAACGTTTAACAGTAAAAATTTAAAATGGGGAACAATTAACATACTTATTAATGACAAGATGTAACTTACATGAAAACAAAAGGATAGTAGGGGAAAATACAATTTTAAAAAGAAAAGAGTACAATTAATAATAATAATTTATTTCTTATATACCGCTATACTGTGAAGTTCGAAGCGGTTTACAATAAAGATACATTTGACAGTACATGGGATAGAAACGGTTTACAATAAAGATACGTTTAGTCAGTACATGGGATGCAAGTGGTTTACATTAAAGATTCATTTTGTCAGTACATGGGATGCAAGTGGGTTACAATACAAGTGGTTTACTATCAAGGTGCATTTTGTCAGTGTAAGGGATACAGGTGGGTTACCATAAAGATACATTTAGTCAGTACATGGGTTACAATAAAGATACGTTTTGTCAGTACATGAGATTCAAGGTGGAAAGTATAATTAGTTTCGGGCCTTGGAATTAGGGGGCGAGGTGGAAGGGTCATGGCGAGGAAGAGTTGGGTATAGGAATTTAGAATTTGTTAAATAGTCGAGTTTTCAGGGATTTTCTAAAGTCCGTGTATGTAGTGGCCTCAAGTATGGGCTTTCCAAGCCATGTGTTCAGCCTAGCTGTCTGGAATGATAACATTCTATCTAGAAACTTTTTGTATTGGTAAGATTTCAAGGAGGGGTAATTAAATAGGTTTGTTCTGCGAGTGCTCTTGTTGGACTCGTTGGGGGAGAACTGGGAGATTAGGTAAGCTGGAAGAATCCCAAAGACAGCTTTGTAGCAAAAACAAGCAAACCTGAAGAGGACTCTGGATTCTGCGGGTAACCAGTGGAGTTTCTGATAATAAGGGGAAATGTGTTCCCATTTTTTTAAACCGTGGATTAGTCGGATTGCGGTGTTCTGAATTAATTTCAGCTTGTTGAGGTTCTTTTTAAAAGCTCCTAGGTATATGATGTTACAATAATCTAGGGTGCTTAAGATGGATGATTGTACTAGTAAACGGGTTAGGTGTTTGTCAAGTGTTACCCCCAGAATCTTTATGGTTTGGTCAATTTTGTATTCTCGGCT
The DNA here is from genome assembly GCF_902459505.1 of Geotrypetes seraphini. Classification (NCBI taxonomy): domain Eukaryota; kingdom Metazoa; phylum Chordata; class Amphibia; order Gymnophiona; family Dermophiidae; genus Geotrypetes; species Geotrypetes seraphini. The sequence continues at coordinate 5,382,251 of NC_047087.1, read as the reverse complement.
CTGTAGATGAATTGAATTTTCTTTTATCTTTTCGTTGGGTGATGCCAGGAAGAATTTGGTTTTTTCTGTGTTGAGTTTCAGTTTGAAGGCCATCATCCAGCGCTCTATTTGATTTAGGATGTTGGTTAAGGAGTTGGAGAATTGTGACGTTAGGGCGGTTAGCGGAATCACTACAGTAATGTCATCTGCATAGATGTAGAAGGTGAGCCCTAGGCTTTGTAGCAGGTTTCCTAATGAGCTGAGGTAGATATTAAAGAGTGTTGGGAATAGAGGGGAACCCTGAGGTAATCCGCAGTTGTTATTCCAGCTATGGGAAAGTTTGTCATCTTTGAATACCTGGTAGGATCTGTTCCTGAGGAATCCCTGAAACCAATTGTGAGCGTAGCCTGTGATGCCTGTGGTTTCTAGGCAGTTCAAAAGAATGGTGTGATCTACTAGGTCAAAGGCGCTACTTAGGTCCAGTTGTAGGATCATGGCGCTGGTACCTTGGGTGAGGAGGGCGTAAAGGTGGTTAAGTAGTGAGGCCATGATTGTTTCGGTGCTGTGACCAGGTCTGAAGCCTGACTGGTTGTTGTGCAGTAAGTTGAATTTGTCTAAATATGAGTTTAGTTCAGCATTTACTATCCCTTCCATTATTTTGACCGCAAGAGGGATGTTTGCGATAGGTCTGAAATTGGTTAGGTTGTTGGGTGGTTCTTTGTTGTTCTTTTTAATGGGTGTTATTACAATTTGACCTAAGTGTTTTGGAAATATTCCTGCGGTTACTCAACTGCGGTTGACCCAGTTGAGTAGTTTGGCTTTGAAGATGATTGGGGCTGCTTTCATTACATCTGGGGGGCAAGTGTCCAATCTGCAGTATGATTTGACGTATTTGTTGTAGAATTTGTTAAATGTTTGCCAATTGGTCTCACTAAAGTTGGACCAGTTCATGTCTGCTTTGGCGGCAACTAGGTCTTGTGGAATGGAGTAGTCCCAGTGGGAGTCTGGAGAATCCGTTATAGAGTATCTTAAGTTATTTACTTTGGTGTTGAAGAAGTCCGCCAGGTTGTCGGCTGTCACTGTGGATTCTTCTGTCAGGTTTGTGTGAGATTGAATGTCATATAAGTCATGGACCAGTCTGAAAAGTTTGCTGCTGTTTATGGAGGTGTTACCAATTATGTTGGCATTAAGTTAAAAACAAGAGGGCAATGGGAGAAATCATATCAATGTTGAATGTGATTACTACAGAAATTGATAGGGTGGACCCAGAGATCATTTAGCATTCATATGCGTCTTTAAAGAGGAAACATTTAAGGTCTGTCATAATCACCAGTTATCCCAGGACAAGCAGGCAGAATATTCTCAACATGTGGTTGACATCATCCATGGAGCCCCGTAGCAGACAGCCTCGCAAGCAGACTTGCTTGTAGAACTTTCAAAGAGTTTGCGAGTGTCTTCCCGCTGAACGTAGGTCGTGCGTCTCCTGTGAGGTACCATATATCTCCAATCCCTCCCTCATGTATCGCCAATCTCTCCCCATCTTCTCCCCATGTATCTACAATCTATTATGTATTCTCTCCAATTTATTATGTATTCTCTCCCCATGTATCTCCAATCTATTATATAATTTTCTCTTCAAGCACTCTGTAATTCGCTGATTGTCCAGCCTTCTTTCAATGTGAACCGCCTAGAAGTCTTTTGACTATGGCGGTATAGAAAAATAAAGTTGTTATTATCAGTTCTCAGTTTTCTGCAGAGCCAGAAGCCACCTGTTTCTCAGCTCTATCAATTTTTGAGTTGCCTTCTCGCACCGCGGCTTTCTTTTTTTCTTGTTTCTAGTTGCTGTGTGGAGTATCTCTTTAAAAAAAAAAAAAATTATATTTTTTCTTCAAGTTTCAAGTTTAATTTCTTTGATTACTTCGCATAGTCCAAATCCAATGCGATTTACATAAGTTCAAAAATTGAGTAAAATATTAAAAACCGACAAGTTAACATTCACTACTAATACAGTAATTCATGTAAGGAGGGAGGCGGTTGACAGCAATTGACATAAATACAATTCTAAAAAAATAAAAGTAAAAATAAAACCAGGGGAGGGTCAAGACGCAGAATGTTGGGGAACAGGTACTCGCTTAATTCTATTAGATCGTCTTCCTGAAGCTATTATAGAAACATAGAAAAAGACGGCAGAAAAGGGCTATAGCCCACCAAGTCTGCCCATTTCAAATACCCGCCCCCCTGATTTCACTCCCTTAGGGATCCCATGTGAATATCCCATTTTCTCTTAAAATCTGACACGCTGTTGGAGGAGTTTGTTCCAATGGTCCACTACTCTTTCAGTGAAGAAGTATTTTCTGGAGTCGCTATGGAACTTCCCTCCCCTGATTTTCAGCGGATGCCCCCTGGTGGTCGAGAGTCCTATGAGGTAGAAGATATCTTCTTCCGACTTGATATGGCCTGTGATGTACTTAAACGTTTCAATCATGTCTCCCCTCTCTCTTCGTTCCTCAAGTGAGTACAGCCGCAGTTTATTCGGTCTTTCTTCATACGTGAGATCCTTGAGCCCCGAGACCATCCTAGTGGCCATTCGTTGAACCGACTCGATTCTCAGCACATCCTTCCGGTAGTGTGGTCTCCAGAATTGAACACAATATTCCAAATGAGGCCTCACCATGGACCTGTATAGCGGCATCATGACTTCAGGTCTCCTGCTGACAAAACCCCTACGGATATAACCCATCATTTGCCTTGCTCTGGAGGAAGCCTTCTCCACTTGATTTGCAGCCTTCATGTCATCACTAATGATCATCCCTAGATCACGTTCCGTCGTGGTCCTGGCCAAGGTCTCACCATTTAGTATGTAAGTTCTGTGCGGGTTTCTCTTACCCAGGTGCATTACCTTACACTTTTTAGCATTGAAGCCTAGCTGCCATGTTGCTGACCACCGTTCCAGCAGCAGTAGATCCTGCGTCATATTATCAGGCAAAATGTTTTTACCTACTATGTTGCAAAGTTTGGCGTCGTCGGCAAACAGTGATACCCTTCCTCTAAGTCCTTGGGTCATATCTCTTATGAATAAGTTGAATAGAATCGGGCCCAAGACCGAGCCCTGTGGCACTCCACTGATCACGCCTGACGTTTTGGATGGGGTACCGTTTACCACCACCCTCTGAAGTCTACCACTCAGCCAATCCTCAACCCATGTAGTTAGAGTGTCCCCTAATCCTATCGATTTCAGCTTGTTCAATAACCTTCGGTGTGGGACGCTATCAAAAGCTTTACTGAAGTCTAAATATACTACATCCAGTGACTCTCCGGCATTAGTTGTCTAGTAACCCAGTCAAAACTAATTAGGTTAGATTGGCAGGATCTGCCCTGGGTGAATCCGTGCTGGTGGGGATCACGTAGGTTTTCCTCATCTAGGATTGTGTCAAGATTTCGTTTGATCAGTGTTTCCATGAGCTTGCACACTATTGACGTGAGACTCACTGGTTTGTAGTTTGCCATCTCTGTCCTGCAGCCCTTTTTGTGGAGTGGGATAATGTTGGCGGTTTTCCAGTCCAAGGGGACTCTTCCTGTGCGTAGAGAAAGATTGAAAAGAACAGATAATGGTTCTGCCAGGACTTCACTCAATTCCCTGAGCACTCTGGGATGTAGGTTGTCCGGTCCCATGGCTTTGTTTACTTTGAGTCTTGATAGTTCGTAGTAGATGCTACTGGGTGTAAACTCGAAGTCTTGAAACGGGTCTTTCTGGCTGTCTCCCATCTGAAGCTGTGGACCAGCTCCCGGCGCTTCACAGGTGAAGACTGAGTAGAAGTATTCATTTAGTAATTCTGCCTTGGCAGAATCTGATTCTACAAGGTTACCGTCCGATTTCTTCAGGCGTTCTATCCCATCTTTGTTTCTTTTCCTGTGACTAATATAGCTGAAGAAGGATTTATCCCCTTTCTTAATGTTCCGTGCTAGATCTTCTTCCATTCGGAGTTTGGCCTCTCTGGCTGCTATTTTGACAGCTTTAGATCTGTCCAGATAGTCTTTTTTTCGCCTCTTGTTTTCCTAAATGTTTGTAGGTGATAAATGCTTCTTTTTTCTTTTTAACGAGGTCCGAAATTTCTGCACTGAACCATTGGGGTCTTTTGTTCCTCCTGCGCTTACTTACTGTTCTTATGTAGCGGTTTGTTGCTTCGTGTAGGGTGGACTTCATAGTCGACCACATATCCTCCACATTGTTAGGTTGTGCTTGTTTATGTAACTCCTGATGGACAAAATCTGCCATGCGGTCGAAGTCTGTGCCTCTAAAGTTGAGAACCCTCGTTGCTGTGTTTGACCTTGAGAAACCTTTCTTGAGGTTAAGCCATACCATATTATGGTCGCTGGAGGCCAGTGTATCTCCAACTGAGACATCGGAGACGCTATCTCCGTTGGTGAGTACCAGGTCTAGTATCGTCTGGTCCCTAGTGGGCTCCAATACATTTGCTTGAGTCGTGCACCCTTTATGGAGTTCAAAATTATTTTGCTGCCACAGGTAGTCGTGGAGAGTGTGTTCCAATCTGCATCAGGCATGTTGAAGTCCCCTAACAGCACTGTGTCTCCCCGTAGAGTGATGTTCTCTATGTCTTCGATTAGTTCTATGTCTTTGTCATCCTGTTGTCTTGGAGGTCTGTATATCACACCAAGGTATAGGCATTTTTCATTTCCTCTGGCCAGATTCACCCAGAGGGATTCCCCAGTGTATCTAATATCTGTAATTCTGGTAGTTTTGATGTTATCCTTAGTGTATAATGCTACCCCTCCCCCTAACTTGTCCTCTCTGTCGCGACGTAGTAGGTTGTAGCCTGGTAAAACCATATCCCACCCATGCGAGTCCGTGAACCAGGTTTCTGATATTGCTACCATGTCTAGGTCAGCGTTTATTATCTCAGTCTCTAATTCTAGAATTTTATTGCCCAAGCTGTGTGCATTAACATACATAGCCCTCCATATCTGTGAAGAGATTCCCTTTTGGGTTAGAGTGACTCCTAAATTATCATTGATAATTCCCTTTAAATTATCGTGGATAGCATGGGTACTTACCTTAGACTCAGAAGTGTGGGTGTGACTCGCCTCCTCAGGGTGGTTTCTTACTGCTCTGGGATATAAGTATGTACCCTCCCCCAACTTACCTAGTTTAAAGCCCTGCGGAGTAGGCGGGCCAGGCGATGTCTGAATACATTCTTACCTCTCCTGGTTAGGCGGAGTCCGTTTAGTCCCTGGAGTGTCTCACCATGGTCTAGGAATCCAAAGTTCATTTCTATGCACCATTTGCGGAGCCATTCGTTAGTCCGTTGGATACGCTCTTCTCTAGCTCTGCCTTTGTTTCTTACTGGGAGAATCGATGAGAAAACCACCTGTGCTCCTATCTGCTTCAGCTTCTTTCCCAGGGCTCCAAAGTCGTTGGGAATGTTCTCCGTGGTACTCCTGGCAGTGTCATTTGTGCCTACATGGATGTGAAACATGGGAAAATGATCATTGGGTTTTATAAGTTTGTCTAGGCTGGTGGTGACATCCCGGATCCTGGCTCCGGGTAGACAGCAGACCTCTCTTGACTGCAAATTGGGCCTGCAAATTGATCCCTCGGTGCCCCTTAGCATGGAGTCCCCAATGACCACCACTCTTCGTTCCTTCCGGGGGGGCCGATCCGTGAGCCCTGGATTCGAGGTTATGTGCTGGGTATTCTCCTGAGCCCCTTCCGTTATTTCCTCGGTGTTTCCTTCTTCCAAGATCTGAAATCTGTTTCTGAGAGTGAGTTGTGGGGTTGTTGTAGAGTTATCCTGTTGGAGATAAAAAGAAGAAGAAGAGAGTGAGAATGAGGTGGGTTTTCTTTGCTTGCCCGTAGAGGAGGTTACCAGTTGCCAGGGGCCAGCATCTCTAATCATCTCCTGTACTCCAATCATTGATTTTAGGGCTGTCAAGGATGGACTTGTGGGTTCGCTCTGTGATGTGTGACAGTTCCAGGATGGCATCGTCGATGAAGGCCTCGTCATCCCTGATACTCCTCAGTCACTTTACCTCCTCCCTGAGGTTCAGCAGTTCCTGCAAGATGTCCTCATCTATGTTTCCCTGTCCCAGCTTCTCTGTCTGCGTAGTGTAGCCCACTGTAGCTGAGACCAGGGCTCTACAGCGCTCTCAGTGGCTGCATCAAAATAGAACACCAGCATGTGACCCGGAATGGAGTCACCCTGCAGGACTGGATTCCAAACAGGAACCAAAAAAAACAAAGTTACCACAATTATAGTTCAAAGGAAAAATACCCTTTATTCATTCCTTCATAAAGGTAAGTAGTCCTTCAATACAGCTGCCAAAATTGTCAGAATGCTCCCAAACAGCAGCAAAACAAAAATACCAAAAGAAGCAAGAAAATAAACAGCACACAATAAAGTTCTTGGCTTGCTCTCAGCATTAACTTAGTCTCAGCTGTGTCTGAGAGTTCAGCTCCCCTCAGAGCTAGTACTGACTGCTCCCAAGCAGGCAGTTTCAAAAACACAAATACAGTTCATGGCACTTATTCAGTAGCACTAGTGTCCAAAGTTCATTAAAGCCTCTGGCCAGTTCTGCTCACTGCCAGGATAGGAGAGTGTCAGGTTTTGCAAAATAAGGCCTCTAGACAGGCTTTCAAAATTCCCTCCCAGAGTGTTAGCAAAACCTCTCCCAATAAATCACACTCCTAGCTTGCAAAACAAAAAAATAGTCCCAAACAGTCAAGTGCAAAATCCAACTCACTGTTTGCAGGTGGAAGCCCAGTCCACCTGCATGGCTTCAGGAAAATCAAGAGCACACTCTGAAAGACTTTCCTCACACTCCATGGGTTGTTCTTCCTCTGGAAACAGCAGCTCCTTAGCTTGTCCAGCTTCTAACAACTCCATTGGAATGGGTTTGTTGCTCCTGCTTGGCCCAGGGGACTCCCTAGGGAGAAAAGGCTTAAACCTCCTCCCTAGCTGGCTTCCCTGTCTGCTCTCCACTGCTGGTTTAAGTATTCTGGGGCAACGCCCTACTCTAGGTGAGTCAGCAGTGTTCCAGGGGCCTCTTGGGCTCCCCCGGTGATGACTAGGGTATAGATCACCTAATTCCTCCCCAGTCAATTCAGGCTCCCTCTGGTGGTTACCGGATGAATTATCACTCTCAGGAACCATATGCCCCTTCCTGGTTTTCCTTTTCACCTTTTCCCCTGTCCTAACTGGGACCTTGGCAGGGAGAATACCTGGCTGGTCACAGTAGAGACTGTAGTGAACATTGGGAGGGGGATGGTCTCGGTCTGTACAGAGACCTCTGCCCTCTAATCCGTGTCACCCTCTCCTTTCTGAGTACAGACCTTGGCCATCCCCTGGGTCCCTCCGGACGCTGGGGTGTTGATCTTAATAGTAGCCTTGGTGCTCCGTGTCCTCCCTGCCATTTCCAAGAGATTTATTTCTGTAAAGAGAAAGATTGAGATATCAGAGAGTTTGTAAGGAGAAAGATGGAGAATGAGATATTAGAGAGTATGAGAGATTAGAGAGTCTGAGAGGTTCAAGGGAAGATTAACTATCTGATTGAGAGTGTGTAAGAAAAGTGTATGGGTGTAAGAAGAAAATAAAAAAGGGAAGAGTGTGTCTGATAGAGTATGGGAATGTAGAGTTTATTAGGTCTTGTATAAGGCCCTTCTCAAGGCCTTTTGCAAAGGCGCTCTCGCTAAGGTGAGCGCCTTTGCCGCTCGCCTTCGCCGCGCGCCGAACGGCTGCGCACCGTTGGCCCGCCTCCTTTTATGTAGGGGCCCGTGTGCCTACTGCTGATGCGGTGGGGGTGGGCGGAGTTACTCTCGCTGCTACCCCGAAGCTGTTTGCCGCTCGCCTTGCCTCGTGCTGCCCCTGCTCTCGCTGACTTGCTGAAACTTCTCCTGCCTTCTCAGCCCTCTCCCGACTCTCGCAGAAGTGGTGGGACCGTCGGCTCGCCTCCTTTTATGGAGGGGCCCGGGTGCCTACTGCTGATGCGGTGGGGGTGGGCGGAGTTACTCTCGCCGCTACCCCGAAGCTGTTTGCCGCTCTATCTATCTATTGGAAAATGTCCTTGAATAGCCAGTCTTTAGGAGACTTTTAAACTTGCTCAGTGATTTTTCTTCTCTTATATTAAATGGAAGTGAATTCCAGATTTGTGGGAATGTGGTAGAAAAGATAATACCTCTCCTAGAATATATAACTTTTAAGGAAGGCACTACTAGCAGAGCTTTATCTTCATAGAAACATAGAAAGATGACGGCAGAAAAGGGCTACAGCCCATTTATTCTTAAAGTCTGGGATGCTGCTGGCCTCGATCACCTGCACTGGAAGCTTGTTCCAATGATTTATCACTATTTCCGTGAAGAAGTACTTCCTGGCGTCACCATGAAATTTCCCTCCCCTGAGTTTGAGCGGATGCCCTCTTGTGGCTGAGGGTCCTTTGAGAAAGAAAATATCATCTTCCACCTCGACACATTCCGTGATGTATTTAAATGTCTCAATCATGTCTCCCCTCTCCCTACGTTCTTCGAGAGTGTAGAGCTGCAATTTGTTCAGTCTCTCTTCGTACGAGAGACCCTTGAGCCCCGAGATCATTCTGGTGGCCGTCCGCTGAACCGATTCAATTCTGCGCACATCTTTACTGTAATGTGGCCTCCAGAATTGCACACAGTACTCCAGATGAGGTCTCACCATGGCCCTGTACAACGGCATAATTACTTCAGGCTTCCGGCTGATGAAATTTCTCTTGATACAACCCATTATCTGCCTTGTCTTAGATGAAGCCTTCTCCACTTGAGTGGCAGTTTTCATGTCTGCACTGATGATTACTCCTAAATCTCGTTCTGCTGTAGTCCTAGTTAAAGCTTCTCCATTCAAGGTGTAAGCTCTGCATGGATTGTCTCTTCCGAGGTGCATGACCTTACATTTCTTGGCGTTGAAGCCTAGCTGCCAGGTCGAGGACCAACTTTCTAATGTAAGCAGGTCCTGCGCCATAGTATCCTGTAGATTGCATTCACTTACTATATTACATAGTTTAGCGTCATCAGCGAATAATGTTATCTTACCTTGAAGCCCTTGAGTCAGATCACCTATGAATATATTGAAAAGGAGTGGACCCAGGACTGAGCCCTGCGGCACTCCGCTGGTCACCTCCGATGTTTTAGAGAGGGTACCGTTAACCACCACCCTCTGAAGTCTGCCGCTTAGCCAATCATTGACCCATGCAGTTAGCGTGTCTCCTAAGCCCATCGATTTCATCTTGCTCAGCAGCCTGCGGTGTGGGACGCTGTCAAAGGCTTTGCTGAAGTCCAGGGACTCTCCCAGATCCAACCTTCTTGTTACCCAATCAAAGAAGCTGATGAGATTGGATTGGCAGGATCTACCCTTGGTGAATCCATGTTGACTGGGATCCCGTAGACTCCCCTCATTCAAGACCATGTCTAATCTACGTTTAATTAGTGTTTCCATGAGTTTACACACTATTGATGTGAGACTCATCGATCTATAGTTTGCAGCCTCTGCCTTCAGATCTTAAGGATTTTATGGGAGAGTATGGTATTAGATATCTTTCTGAAAATATGGGGGCTTGGGCTCAGGCCCAGGCCCTGCCGCTGGCCCTCGTTTTTGCTGCGGCCATATTTTTTTCTATGTCCTGGTCTCTTACCGGGTTTAAGAAGTGTAGCCAGTGTAATCGGGCGATTTCTTTCACCGACCACCATCGTTGGTGTATCAAGTGCTTGGGGTCTGAACATTGTCCTGAGTCCTGCCCGCGCTGTGCTACCTTTCTAAAACGAGCTCTCCGGAGGCGTCATGCCAAGATCCTGGAGCTCTACGGTCCTATAGAGCAGTCTGCAGAACAGGTCTCAGCCTCGTCCTTGACCCCCATGGCGGCCTCGTCTTCCAAGTCCTCGACCAAGTCGCCCTCGTCCTCGAAGGTTTCATCTGCTGTGCCTCTAAAGGTTTCATCTTCAGGCAAGTCTCTTCTTCCTTCCGCAGCTACGTTACCTAAGAAGCCTTCCGCTGAGTCTCAGGCAATCCAGGCAACGAGTGCAGTCATGCCAGCTTTTACGAGACCTCCTCCTAAGCATGCCTCTTAACATAGGGAATACTCATCTTTGAGGTTGCCCTCTATGGAGCGCACTGCTGCACCTTCTAGACCAGAGTCATTAGTCTCAGTGCCTGTCTTCGAGGACATGCTGCAAACCATACTGACCACGCAGCTTACCACTGTTTTGACCAAGCTTGCCCCTGCCTCAGCCCTGCTTTCTGCGAGCCAGCCTGAGCATTCTGTCGAGGCACCATGAGCAAAACCTCTTCGGACTCGACCCTTGTTCTTCAGTGACTCCTCGCCTCGTCCTTCCAGGTCTGGGTCTCCAGCTACTCAACCTGTTCGAGACGTGGTGGACAAGCATCGTTCGAGGCCTCACTCGAAGCACTCCTCGTCCTTGAGGCACCTCACTTCAAAAAAGACTAAAGAGTCTCCTCACAAGAGTACAGAGTCTCCTATGCCTCGTTTATCGAGGCCCTTCGAGACCCCTTCCAAGCCCAGGCATAGGTCTCAAACTCCGAAGCTTTCAACGCCTTATATTTCTCCACCTCGAGGCACGTCCAGGTCCCGGAGTCCTCTCTCGAGACCATCTACGAGGGATCCTCCTCCTGTCTCTACGAGGCACGAGTCGAGGCTTTCAATTCCTCATACTCTTGGGACTTCTCCATTGAGACTTCTCAAACGTAAGCACTCTGACTCCACTTATATCACACAGCGGAGCTTCTTCTGTGACTCTTACGTTAGATACAGGCCTTCCTTCTCAATACTCCAGGGAGGCTTCTTCTTATTCAGCGACACCTTGGTCTCGCTCCTGAGGAATCTTCGACTTCAAAATCCACATCTTTTTCAAGATTCATTTTTGACAAGAGTAAGGCTCTTCAGATTGATCTTCGATCTGAGTCTAAGTATACTCCTGAATATTTGGCTGAGATGGAATTGCCACATCCACCAAAGGACACCATGAAACTTCCCATGAATCCTGTGTTGAAGCAATCTTTTCTCAGGAATCTCGAGACTCCTTATTGCATCCCGGCTATTCCCTCTAAAATGGAATCTCGTTACCGCACGGTTCCTTGTAAAGGGTTTGAAAAGCCGCAATTGTCTCACCAGTCCTTGGTGGTGGAATCATCTCTTAAAAAATCTAATCCCGCCAAGGTTTATGATGTAGTCCCTCCAGGTAGAGAGGGCTGCACAATGGCTAAATTTGGATGCCGTCTCAATCAAAGTTCCATGATGGCAAACAGGATCTTGAATTATAACTTCATGTTCACATCCTACTTGAAGTACTGCATTAAGACCATGCCCTACTTCTTTCCTGATTTGGCTGAGCGCTGCTTGCCTGCGTTTCAACAACTTCAACAGACCCTCTCACAAATCCATCTCTTCATGCTTCAAGCCACTTATATTCATTTGAAATGTCATCTCGGGTTACTGCTTTTGCTGTGACAATTTGCAAGATCATCTTGCCAATTTACCATGCCAGGGCAATGAGCTCTTTGATGACTCCATTGAGGCTGCCACAAAGCATCTGTCAGAGCAGGAGCGGTCGTTTGCCTCTTTGATTCGTCCTAAGGCTAAACCTCCAGCTTCCAAGCCTTATTGACCACCTCCACGTCATTATCCACAAAAGTTTACTCCGGGTTTCTCCAGGCCTCCGCCTCGTAAACAACCACAACAGCAGTGTTGACAAAAAACCCAGACTCCTGCCAAGCCTGCCCAGTCTTTTTGACAATCTAAGTCTGAGCATAACGTCCACCTGCATCCATCAGACTTCTATTCTTCCCATAGGAGGTCGGCTCCATCACTTTTACCAACAGTGGGAGCAGATTACTTCAGACCTCTTGGTTCTCACCATCATCCGGGAGGGTTACTCACTTCAATTTCTTCAAGTTCCACCAGATCTCCCTCCAAGAGAGTTTCCTTCCAGCATGTTGCAACTTCCCCTTCTTCTTCAGGAGACTCGGGCTCTTCTTTGCCTTCGAGCTGTCAAGGACGTCCCCTTGACCCAACGGCACACGGGCTTTTATTCCCGTTATTTTCTAGTCCCAAAGAAGATGGGGGATTTGCGACCTATCTTGGACCTCAATGCCCTCAACAAATTTATTGTCAAAGAAAAGTTTTGGATGCTCTCTCTTCCAACACTATACCCCCTAATGGATCAAGGGGATTGGTTATGCTCCCTAGATCTCAAAGAGGCTTATACTCATATTCCAATTCATCCAGCCTCTTGCAGATTCCTAAGATTTCGGGTGGGGAATCTTCATCTTCAGTACCGAGTCCTTCCTTTTGGACTTGCCTCATCCCCCCGAGTCTTCACCAAATGCCTTTTGGTGGTTGCTACAGTCCTGCGGATGCAGGGTCTTCAAGTCTTTCCATTATCTGGATGACTGGCTCATCAAAGCATCGTCTCAACAGGAGGTTATTGTAGTGACCCAACAGACTATAGCGTTTCTCCAAAGTCTTGGGTTTGAAATCAATTTTCCAAAGTCCCAGTTGCATCCCTCCCAAACTCTACAGTTTATTGGAGCCATCCTGGACACTGTTCAAGTCAGAGCATTCCTGCCTCAACCACGTCAAGATGCTCTCATTCACCTTTGTCAATGAGTGTCTTCCCTTGAGTCACTCTCGGCAAGGCAGATACTGGTTCTTCTCGGATACATGGCCTCTACAGTTCACATGACTCCTTTTGCCAGACTTCACCTCAGAATTCCTCAGTGGACCCTGCCATCTCAGTGGCAGCAAGTTTGCGACCCACTCACTCAACACATTTCAGTGACTCCTTCGTTGAGACAGTCTTTCCACTGGTGGATGCTCTCTTTCAATCTTTCCAGAGGTTTGTTATTTCACCCCCCCATCAGAAGGTTCTCACGACAGATTCCTCAACCTACGCTTGGTGGGCTCATCTCAATGGTCTCCGTACTCAAGGCCATTGGTCCAGCATGGATCATCAGTGTCATATCAATCTGTTGGAACTCAGAGCGATCTTCAATGCTCTCAAAGCTTTTCAGCACCTTCTTCATGACCAGGTAATCCTTATTCGAAAGACAACCAAGTCGCCATGTACTATGTCAACGAGCATGGAGGAACAGGAACTCTCCCTCTTTGTCTAAAGCTTTGGAATTGGGCAATCCTTCATAACACCTTCCTGTGAGCTGTCTACATCCAAGGTCAGCAAAACTGTCTGGCGGACAAATTGAGTCGTCTTCTACAACCTCATAAATGGACACTCATTTCCTCGCATACATTTTTGCTCAATAGGGAACCCCTCAGAAAGACCTCTTTGTGTCTCCCCACAACAACAATCTGCCTCACTTCTGCTCCAGGATATACTCTCCTCATCGCCTCCAGGCAGACGCTTTCTTTCTGGAATGGACAAATCAGTTTCTCTATGCGTTCCCTCCATTCCCTCTGATTCTCAAGACTCTCGTCAAGCTCAAGACGGAGCATGCCACCATGATTCTGATAGCTCCTTGGTGGCCCAGACAACCATGGTACTCCCTTCTACTTCAACTCAGCACCAGGGAGCCTCTACTTCTACCAGTATTTCCCTCTGCTTACACAGAGTCAGGGGTCTCTACTTCACCCCAATCTGCAGTCTTTACACCTAACAGCTTGGTACCTCTCAACCTAACTGCCACTCTACAGTTCTCTCAATCTGTACAGGACATTCTAGAGGCTTTCAGGAAGCCGTCCCCTAGGCAGTGTTACACTCAAAAATGGACTAGATTTTCTTCTTGGTGTACTACTCATCACAAGGAACCTCAATCTACCTCCTTGTCTTCAGTTTTGGATTATTTGCTACACTTATCTTGCTCTGGCCTCAAATCCACATCTTAGAGTCCACTTAAGTGCCATTGCTGCTTTCCATCAGCCTATTGAAGGGAAACCTCTCTCTGCTCATCCTGTGGTTTCCAGATTTATGAAAGGACTCTTCAATGTCAACTCACCTCTCAAGCAGCCTCCAGTGGTTTGGGACCTCAATATTGTTCTTACTCACTTGATGAAACCTCCATTTGAACCAATAGATTTGGCTTATCTTAAATATCTCACTTGGAAAGTGGTTTTTCTCATTGCTCTCACTTCTGCTAGACGAGTCAGTGAGCTCCAAGTTCTAGTGGCAGATCCACCTTTCACAGTTTTCCATCATGACAAGGTGGTCCTCTGTACTCATCCAAAATTCTTACCTAAAGTAGTTTCGGAATTTCATCTCAATCAATCCATTGTTCTACCAGTGTTTTTTCCAAAGCCTTATTCTCAACCTGGAGATATAACGCTTCATACTTTGGACTGTAAACGTGCTTTAGCTTTCTACTTGCAACGCACTCAACCTCACAGAACTGCTCCTCAACTTTTCATCTCCTTTGATCCAAATAAGTTGGGGCATCCTGTTTCCAAGTGAACCATCTCCAACTGGATGGCTGCTTGCATCTCTTTCTGCTATGCTCAGGCTGGTCTCCCTCTGCAGGGTTGAGTTACGGGCCATAAAATTAGAGCTATGGCGGTGTCTGTAGCTTTCCTCAGATCAACTTCTAATGAGGAAATCTGCAAGGCTGCCACTTTATCCTCAGTTCATACATTCACCTCTCATTATTGTCTGGATACTTTCTCCAGATGGGATGACCATTTTGGCCAGTCAGCTTTACAACATTTATTCTCCTAAATTGCCAACTCCCACCATCCCATTCTGGTTAGCTTGGAGGTCACCCCCCTGTTGAGAATATGCTGCCTGCTTGTCCTTGAATGCCCAGCACTGCTCTTGACACTCATAAGCTCCCTGCGCTAAAAACTGCTATTGCGGTTTAGTAAAAGGGGACCATAGTGTAAAATATAGACAGCAGATATAAATTCAGACACATTTTGATCAGTAAATTTAAAATAAAATCATTTTTCCTACCTTATTGTCTGGTGATTTCATGAGTCTCTGGTTGCACTTTCTTCTTCTGACTGTGCATCCAATCTTTCTTCCCTTCTTTCAGCCTGTATGCTTCCTCTCCTCCTGACCTCATTCCCCTCCCCTCAACTTTTTCTTCTTCTCTTCCTGCCCTTTCTTTCTTTCTCTCTTCATGCCCCCTTTCTTTTTTTCTCCTTGCCCTCCCCCAAGCCACTGCCAATGTCGCTGCCATCAGGGAACAGGCCCCAAAGCTGCTGGCGCCCCCCCCCAAGCTCTCCCTACTTCGGGCCGACCAGCATTCCTCTCCCTGATGTCAATTCTGCCGTTGGAGAAAAAGGCTGATCGGCCCAAGATCACAATCGATTGGGGGAAATGCTGCCGGGTCCTGGCCTTCGCGGAAACTGAAAATAGGCAGGACCCGGCAGCAAGAAGAGCAAATGGAAAGCTTCACTGACCTGTCTCCCGCCTTAGCCCGTAGCGAATTTATGCTTCGGGGTTCTAACATGTGCGTGCCAGCTTCCCTTCTCTTCCCTCCCCCCCCGGACATAACTTCCGGTTTCAGAGGGAAGAGAAGGGAAGCCGGCACACACACGTTAAAGCCCTGGAGCAGGGGTGTCAAAGTCCCTCCTCGAGGGCCACAATCCAGTCGGGTTTTCAGGATTTCCCCAATGAATATGCATGAGATCTATTTGCATGCACTGCTTTCAATACATATTCATTGGTGAAATCCTGAAAACCCGACTGGATTGTGGCCCTCGAGGACCGACTTTGACACCTGTGCCCTGGAGCATAAGTTCGCTACGGGCTAAGGTGAAATCTTCAAGCCGGCTTTTTTTTTTTTTTTATGTTGAGCAGCAGCGGAGGCAGCAGAATTTAGCTGGGTGGTCATCTAAATTACCCGGGCGGACCGCCCAGCTAAAAGGCCCTAGGGAGAACACTGCACTTGATGAGAAATACTCAGATTATGAAGGAGGTTTTGGATCCAATAAGGTCTCCATTTTCTGGTCCTTTTCTAGTAGAATCATGTGACACTACTTTTGTTTTTCTCCCTGTGTTGAGCAATATTGTTTAGTAAACATTAAAAGTTTGTGTGACAACCTAAAGTATTGCACTGCAATGTTTTGCATCAAACAATGTTCAATTTGCACATAATAGATGAAATATTTGAATTCTGTGAAACAAGAATGAATGCTTGAAGATGTTAACTCAGTTTTACCCTTACCAGGCAAATTAAATCTTACCATTTTCAATTTTGAATTTAGATGCATGACACATTTATGGAAATCATATTCACCCTAGGTATTTTGCATCTAGATCATTACATGTTTTTTGCATACTTCTGATTTTATGCTTTTCTTGCAGTATTCTGAAATAGGGTTTTTATATTTTTATAATTCATTCAGATTTGGCTCATAATTTTTTTTTATTGTAGCTTAAAGTAAGTTAATTTAGGTACAGTAGGCTGTTAGAGTTCTTACAATCCTGTTTATACCTGAGGGTAAGGAGGTTGTGTGTGTGTGTGAAACAGCGAGATACTGGATGCAAACTGAGGGAGAGGGGTGGGGTTGTGAGAGAGGAAGAAGTGGGGTCCAAGACTCTACTACTTCTTTGTTTTACTTATCAAGTGAGTAGTGTTCCCTCTAAGATTTGCGACCGCGCATCTCTTTTTACAGCCTCACACAGCAGTTCTGGATCACCATGCACCTTAGCATTCCTCCTCCTTCCTGCTGCCACCCCGATTGCCACTGCTGCTGCTGCACATTGGGCAGAAGGTTTAATTGTATTGTCTACAATGACACCCAGATCTTTTTCTTGGGTGCTAACTCCCAAGATGGGGCCCTAGCATCTGGTAACTTTGATTTGGGTTATTCTTCCCAATGTGCATCACTTTGCATTTGTCCACATTAAATTTCATCTGCCATTTGGACACCCAGTCTTCCAATTTCCTAAGGTCTGCCTGCTATTTTTCAAAATTTGCATGCATTTTAACAACTTTGAACAGTTTAGTGTCATCTGCAAATTTAATCACTTCACTCGGTGTTCCAATTTCAAGATCATTTATAAACAAGTTAAAACTGGTCCCAGTACAGATCCCTGTGGCACTCCAATATTTACCCTCCTCCATTGAGAAAAATGGTCTTTTAACCCTACCCTCTGATAAGTAAGTCCTAATCCACAACTAAATTTTGCCTCCTATCCCATGACTCCTTAATTTTCTCAGAAGCCTCTCATGAGGAACCTTGTCAAAAGCTTTCTGAAAATCTAGATACACTTTCCTTAGCAACAGCAGCAGATGAATCCAGAGATTAGTGGGATAGCACACATCTACCAGCAGGTGGGGATAGAGAACTGATTTGCAGGTGCTCCTCTTGGATGGAACTTCTGTCTAATTAGTATATACTGTCTCCAGCAGGCGGATGGGTGCCATGGAAAAATGCTATTTACTCCTGTTGAGTTTGGGGTGTCTGGCTGAGCGGTGCCAGCTTTAAGGACTACACCTGGGCCCCCCCAGGTCTCTTCTCCATCCTCCCCCTGTCATTCCCTGTACAATTGCAACTACCAACATTACAAATCCTGCATTCATCAGATGGGTGAATGTGTGTTTTCATTTTAAAGTTTTTTTCTGTCGGGGTTTTTTTTAGCTGTGCTTTTGTGCTTTGGGGCGTTTTTTCTAGATGGCAGTGTCAGTTGCGTGATGTTTGCGCTGTGGAGCGCAGTGCATGCTGTTGGGGAATTGTTTGGTTGGTGGCACTGTTGGGACCATTGAGAATTTCAGCAAGACGCCGGAGAATGCATCATTTCCCGTGCAGCTGAAGTGCATTTATGTTGCCCTTTCCTCGAGGCAGCTACTTTTTCTCTCTTGGGCCTCTGGCTGTCGGTTTCAGTGATGGCGCCGGAGAATGAGTCATTTTCCCGCGCAACTGAAGCGCAGTCAGTTTCTTTCCCTCACTGCGGCTTTTTTTCCTTTTGCAAGCCTCTTCTCCCTGTGGGAGAGCTCACTGACAGGGGTTGGACTTTCGGCGTGTTGAAAGTCAGTGGAGTGCAGGAAGCATCGCATACATACAGTTTAACTTTTGTCTTTGCCTTTTTATCCTGACTTGGTTACCTGTAGAGTTGGTGCTCTAGGGTTGTCAGCCTTCTCAGCCTGCCTACAGTTTCAGGGATGCACAGACTCAGGCCTTGGCTACCTTACCTGCTCCGGGCCTAGGTGGTGTCAGCTGGGAGAATATGGTGCTTGGTGGTGTCCTCAGTTTAGGGCAACCCCCTGGCAGAGGCAGATATTTCTCCGTTCCTTTTCTAGGACCTTGAAAGTGGTGGTGTGATCCAAGAACAAAGAAAATAAAACAAAGAAATTATATAATCAATAGGACAGAATAGGAGATATTGTTTTACCCCCCAAACAGCTGGTTCGTTAAACTGTGGATAAAGCTATAGGGCCAATGGTTACTCCAACCCCCCTCTTTATCCAGATTAAATTTGAGTAATTGCTTTCGCTCAAAGAGCAAGAAACTTTTCCCCTCATATGAGACACAACATCTTACAGGAAATTTCAACACAAAAGATGCTCCCAGAGCTGTGATCCTTGGCCTATCAAGCAGGTAAAGTCCAAGCTTGGTTAGATGATATGATTCGACAAACTGCATCCTATTACACTTTCAGGAAATTAGTAGACCTATTTGTTGAAGAAATTTGTTACTTGATTAGTGACTACATCATAGTATTCACACTATAATAGTACAAAACTGTATATTGTACTGTTGCTTCTTATATGTTCTGTATTTTATCACTGAATTGTTCAGTTCTCTTATTTTGTAAACCACCTAGAACTCTTTGGGTGTTGGTGGTATAAAAAAATAAAGTTGTTATTGTTATTATTATTGGTCTATAGGCCAGGAAGTCCTTTCTTTTTCTCTGTGTCTCTTTAGAAATATCTGGAAATATTCTAATTAATGAGCTTAGAACAGTATCATTCATTTTCCGGAAATAGGTTTGAAAAATTAAATCTCAATGGAACTCCAAGGCAAATGTCACTATGAGTATTGTTCTCTCACTTATTACTTTCGAGGAGTTCTCAAGAAAGTTTGTCAAATCTGATTTAGTTTCCTGCATTCCTGCTTCTTCTCTAGGGGTAGAATCAGTTTATTTTTTCACACCCATAGAAATATATTGAATCCTCGTTACAGGTGGCAAATTTTCTTCTGGTATTAATAGTCTCTTTTAAATATCTCCGTACCATTTCCACCTGAGAAATTATTGGGGATTTAGGAAAATTCAGTAATCTCAAATTATTCCTTCTTTGTTTATTTTCTTATATTCTAATTTTTTCAGAATACAGTAAATGATCTTTCTCTAACAATCTCCAATTCCAAGGACTTTATTTGACTAATCTGTTCTTCATTTTCATAATGGTCTCACTTTGTTCTTTCAGCATTACTCCTTGTGTATTAACTTGGGAGCTAATAGAGGCACAGTCAGAACGCACCATTGATACTGCTTTTTTAAGGTTAGAGTCCATAGTGACTATAGCCGTCCATACTGACTTTAGCAGGCTTAGTAATCTCCCCAAACTGTTAAATTATAGAAGATAAGATCTGACCAGCTTCTGCATTGGACACCGTTGGTCGGGGTCCAGTGGGAGACTGTCTCACTAACTCCTCTCCTTTCACCACTCCTCCGGGGCTCTGCAGTTGTGTCTTCATTCCGATAAACTGAATTGCCTCTTCCTCCGCATTGCACCGACTCACAGGTTGGCAAGGAGCCTGTCACTGGATCGGTCTTAAGGAAGCCCGATCAAAACTGAGGTTCACCAGTGAAATTGGTGTTCCTCCCAAAGTCTGAGGTGTCTCCGTTGACAGGCGCGTAACTCCAGCGTTGTTTGTATCTATTTCTGGAGTTTCCGATTGCTGGAGGTCCTGGCTGCGAAGCTCCCTTCCTCTTCCCCATATCTGGTTCTTGGAAAATAAAGCACGATAGTCAAACAGCGATAAAAGGTAAATATAATTAAGGGGAAAGAGGGCAGAAACAATGGCGCAAACATGGAGCTCAGCTGTAGATTTCTATCCACGTTGCCATCTTGGGTCAAAGATTTTCCATCCATCTCCCTCTTTTAATCAGCTGGCTACTTCTTGGGCTGCATTGATCGGTGAAAATCCTTCTGGAGGAGGAATTATCCACTGGTTTTGTTTAGGCATTTTGCATCACTCCCAATGTAGGCCTCCATGAAATTCATCAAAAGGTATTGCGCCAAATGTTTTCAATGTGTATAACAATAAACACCTGCTGCCGCTCGGCCGCACACCCCCCCCGCAGCGGGGGAGTGTGGCGCAGCGGGGGGGGGGGGTTCTACTTGTGACCCTGGGCAAGTCACTTAATCCCCCCATTTCCCCCAGTACGATAGATAGATTGTGAGCCCAACGGGACAGAGAGGGAAAACTGCTTGGGTACCTGAATAAATGCATGTAAACCGTTCTGAGCTCCCCTGGTAGAACGGTATAGAAAATTGAATAAATAAAATAAAATATTACCAAGTGTAGGGGCAAGAAACTGGGACTTTGGGATGATGGAGTACTGCGTCCAATATTGGTCGCTGTACCTTTAGAACAGTGGTCTCAAACTCAAACTCTTTGCGGGGCCACATTTTGGATTTGTAGGTACTTGGAGGGCCGCAGAAAAAAATAGTTAATGTCTTATTAAAGAAATGACAATTTTGCATGAGGTCAAACTCTTTATAGTTTATAAAACTTTCCTTTAACAGTTTGACCTTATGCAAAATTGTCATTTCTTTAATAAGACATTAACTATTTTTTCTGCGGCCCTCCAAGTACTCTATTTTTTCTGCAGCACTCACATTTAAAGTTTAATATCTTTTCTTTCTCAAAACTGGCACATTTCTATTACTAAATTGAAAATAAAATAATTTTCCTACCTTTGTTTGGTAATTTCATCAGTCTCTGGTTGCACTTTATTCTTCTGACTGTGCATCCAATATTTCTTCTCTTCTTTCAGCCTCCTGTATGCTTCCTCTCCTCCAGACCTCATTCCCTCCCCCAACGTTTTCTTTCTTTTTCTATGTCTGTCTTTCTCTGATTCCTTGTCCCATTTTTTGCTTTGTTTCTGGCTCCTTGTCCCCCCCCTTCTTTCTTTTTTCCTTCTGGCTCCCTGCCCCCCCCTTCTTTCTTTCTTCCTTCCTGCCCTCCCCCATGCCACCGCCGCCGGGGAATAGGCTGCTGCTGCTGCTGGCGCCATCGGGAACAGGCCGAGATCTACACGGGGCCGACCAACTCTCGCTGCCCGACGTCAATTCTAACGTCGGAAAGGACGTTCCGGGCAGCCAGGCAGCGATTGGCTAGCCAGAACGTCCTCTCGACGTCAGAATAGAGGTCGGGCGGTGAGAGAAGCAGAGAGATCAAAGAGCATGGTGCCGACGGTGAGAAGGGAAGGGAAGCAGTTTGGCAGCCCTGCTCTAGACGAGCCGCACTCTATGAAGA
Source organism: Geotrypetes seraphini (assembly GCF_902459505.1). NCBI lineage: Eukaryota > Metazoa > Chordata > Amphibia > Gymnophiona > Dermophiidae > Geotrypetes > Geotrypetes seraphini. Next base: position 5,360,837 of record NC_047087.1, on the reverse strand, counting down.
ACAGTGGAGGGTGACCAGTTGTGCGGACCGCCCCCCCCTTGGTACGCCACTGGAGCAGCAGCGTGTCTGGCCGGCTCATTCCATTCAAAGCCGCGGGTGGCGGCTCCTTGCGAGATCCACGCCTGCGTCTGAAGCCTCTTTGATGTTGTGATGTCAGAGAGGCTTCCGATGCAGGAGCGAATAGTGCAAGGAGCCGCCAACCCGCGGCTTTGAACGGAACGAACCGGCCAGATCTGCTGCTGCTCCTAAAGGAAGGAATTATCCAGTCCAGACTGCGGGCCGCAAATAAAACTTGGAGAGCCACATGTGGCCCGCAGGCCGCGTGTTTGAGACCGCTGCTTTAGAAGGATATGGTGTTACTCAAGAGGGTTCAGAGGAGAGTGACATGTCTGAAAAAAGGTATGGAAAACCTTCCATAAGCTGAGAGATTGGAGAAACTAGGTCTCTTTTCCCTGGAGAAGAGGAGACTTAGAGGGGATATGATAGAGACTTACAAGATCATGAAAGGCATAGAGAGAGTAGAGAGGGACAGATTCTTCAAACTTTTGAAAAATAAAAGAACAAGAGGGCACTCGGGAAATTTGAAAGGGGACAGATTCAAAACGAATGCTAGGAAGTTTTTCTTCACCCAACGTGTGGTGGACACCTGGAATGCACTTCCAGAGGGCGTGATAGGACAGAGTACGGTACTGGGGTTTAAGAAAGGATTGGACAATTTCCTGCTGGAAAAGGGGATAGAGGGGTATAGATAGAGGACTACTGCACAGTCCTGGACCCGTTGGGCTGCCGCGTGAGCGGACTGCTGGGCGCGATGGACCTCAGGTCTGACCCAGCAGAGGCATTGCTTATGTTGTTATGAACTCTGTGACCACTGTAAGCTAGCGCTTGGCACTCTTGTGCACCATTTTGTAGAATGCCCACAGCTCAGGATCTGGCTGGGGATTTTTAAAGATTTGGAAGGTATGGTGGGAGCCTCGCTTGAGTGGTCCTATAAGGTGCTGTTGCTGGGGCTGGTGGTAGATTTAACTGTCCAAGGGCTTAGTAAATTGCACACTCGTTACATTCTTTTGTCAGTGGTCCTGGCAAAGAAATCTATTCTTCAACACTGGATGGGGGAGCGTCCGCCTTCTCTGACACACTGTAGAAATCTCATGTTACAGATGGTGCAGTGGGAGTTTTTCCCATAGTGGGAAGGTCACTCAGAAAGAGTATTGTGAACTGTGGACTACATACATATAATTGCACTTGAGAGCACTGGGGGAGGGTGTGAAGGGAGGGAATTAGTTTTGTTCTTTTTGTTTTTCTGTGAGGAGAAAATTTCAAAATCCCTGATACTCAGGATGTATATGTCAAGTTTGACATTGTTCATACTTGCCAATCAGAGCCACAGACCCCTCACTGGTGCATCCCAAGATGCACTGGAGAGGGGAAGGCCCATTTTAGATGACGCAGGCAGGAGGGAGTCCGCCCTCCGTGCATCTATGTGGAGATAAGGGGGGGGGGGGGGCGTCAGAGGCAGGGGGAGGTGTTCTATGGCAGGAGGGTAACTTTGCAGCAGGGAGAATGGGCATTGCCCCTGCTGCGGGGGGGGGGGGGGTGGGGGTGTGGCCGAGCGGCAGCAGGTGTTTATTGTTATACACATTGAAAACATTTGATATTGCATTTATATCAAAATTTTAATAAACTTGAAAATTTGAAACTGCATCATAACACAGGCTTTCTAGCAGTCTCTGACACTGACCGACACCCCTGGACCAGTCGCTTATTTTTGTTGCCAAAAGCTGAAGTTGCTTTTAGAAAATGGCTCGGCATTTTTTAAGAATCCACTGGAGGGCTCATTTCAATGTTGAAGAGCCCATTTTCTTAGTTCAACAGTTGCCTACCTTTGAGCAACAACTTCCTACTAACATTCTGGATCAGTATCAAGAAGTCACTCATAATCTTGAAACCAGAAAGTTTATGGTCAGATCTGTATGTGATGCATTTGATGTTACTTCTAGAGCTTCAGCTCTGTCTTTTGCCATGCATTGACAGGCTTGGTTACAGGTCTCTGACTTGGACCGAAGATGCTAGCCACCTGAAGTGGTAGTAGAGAGAAAGGAGAGAAGCTAGCCACATGGTAGAGCGTGGTAGAGAAGAGAAAGGGAGTTGCTGAATTAACCCTTAGGGTGGTCTCGGGACTCAGGGAGCTCCCGTACGAGGAGCGGTTGGGGAATTTGCAGCTCTACTCACTCGAGGAGCGTCGAGAGAGGGGAGATATGATCGAGACATTCAAATATCTCACGGGCCGCATCAAGGTGGAAGAAGACATCTTCTTCTTCAAGGGTCCCGCGGCAACAAGGGGGCATTCGTGGAAAATCAGGGGCGGGAAACTGCACAGTGACACTAGGAAGTTCTTCTTCACTGAAAGGGTGGTTGATCGCTGGAATAGTCTTCCACTTCGGGTTATTGAGGCCACCAGTGTGGCGGATTTTAAGGCCAGATGGGATAGACATGTGGGATCTATCCGCAAAGATAGATAGCGAGGATCACTGGAGTGGGCAGACTTGATGGGCCGTGGCTCTTATCTGCCGTCTATTTCTATGTTTCTATGTTTCTAATAGAATGGGCATGGCAGAAAGCTTGTCTAGGGCATGAGATACTCTTGGGCCAGTTGTGAATACCAGTATGCCTGCATTTGTGAAGAGCGAATTGGGCAAACAGAACTACTACAGATCCCCCCCTGCACAGAAACTAAGCACTAGCAGAATATTTCACATTGATTACATGCAAAAAACAGGCATGCCCTCACCAAATACAGAATAAAGGTCTTATTTGTCTTGGTGATTTACCATAAACACAGAATTTAAAAAAACTTTAATTGCACCTTAGGTGACCAAAAATTAGAAATAAGTTTATACAGACAAAATCTGAACTGGAAGCCCCAAGAATCCAAACTTTCTATGCAGTTTAATGTAGGCAAAAGAAACAAATTATATTTTCCCCTTGTGTATGCAAAACACTAAGAGATAAAAGAAAGAATTTTTCAAAAAGATAAAATGAGATGTTTCAGACTAGAATGAGAAGAAACATTCTGTACAGTCCTTAGAAAAAAACAGCAGCAAAATGTTATTGTTCTCCTATAACCAGATCAAAATGTAACACAGCAAGTGATGGCATTTAAAGAACAGCTGGCTCAGCTGATCTGCCTAGTTGTTTTGTCCCAGTAGTTTTGAACTGTTTCTTGTGTTTTATAAATTATTTCTTTGTATAGATGATTGATCAAAGTTTGATAATTTTTTTAAAAAAAATCAGATATCTGATAAACATCAAAGCAATGTATAGGCAATAGATGCCATGCTGGGTCAGACCAGTTGTCCTTTGTCTAACTTCCTGCTTGACATTGATCAGACTGAATCACTTTGAAAGTACCAGAACATCTCTTTTATTCTTTATTTCCTAGAGATAAAAAAGTGACAAAATCATGCTTACTTAAGAACATAAGAATTGCCGCTGCTGGGTCAAACCAGTGGTCCATCATGCCCAGCAGTCAGCTCACGCGGCGGCCCTCTGGTCAAAGACCAGCACCCTAATCGAGACTAGCCCTAACAGCGCACGTTCTTGTTCTGCAGAAACTTGTCTAACTTTGTCTTGAATCCATGGAGGGTGTTTTCCCCTATAACAGCCTCCGGAAGAGCGTTCCAGCTTTCTACCACATAAGCACATAAGCAATGCCTCCACTGGGTCAGACCCGAGGTCCATCGTGCCCAGCAGTCCGCTCACACGGCGGCCCAACAGGTCAAGGGCCTGTGCAGTAATCCTCTATTTATACCCCTCTATCCCTTTTTCCAGCAGGAAATTGTCCAATCCTTTCTTGAACCCCTGTACCGTACTCTGCCCTATTACGCCCTCTGGAAGCGCATTCCAGGTGTTTACCACATGTTGGGTAAAGAAAAACTTCCTAGCATTCGTTTTGAATCTGTCTCCTTCCAACTTTTCCGAATGCCCTCTTGTTATTTTATGTTTTGAAAGTTTGAAAAATCTGTCCCTCTCTACTCTCTCTATGCCCTTCATGATCTTGTAAATCTCTATCATGTCTTCTTTGAGTCTCCGCTTTTCCAGGGAGAAGAGCCCCAGTTTCTCCAACCTTTCAGTGTATGAAAGGTTTTACATGCCTTTAATCATTCGTGTCACTCTCCTCTGGACCCTCTCAAGTATTGCCATATCCTTCTTAAGGTACGGTGACCAATACTGGACACAGTTCTCCAGGTGCGGGCGCACCATTGCCCGATACAATGGCAGGATGATTTCCTTCGTTCTTGTTGTAATACCCTTCTTGATAGTACCCAACATTCTGTTTGCTTTCTTTGAGGCTGCTGCGCATTGCGCCGTTGGTTTCATTGTTGTATCTACCAACACTCCCAAGTCCTTTTTGAGGTTACTTTCCCCCAGAGCCAACCCCCCCCCATTTTGTAGCTGAACATTGAGTTCTTTTTCCCTATATGCATGACCTTGCATTTCTCTATATTGAAGTTCATCTGCCATTTATTCGCCCACTCCTCTAATGTCAGGTATCTTTGCAGTTCTTCACATTCCCCTATAGTTTTAACCCTGCTACAGAGTTTAGTGTCATCTGCAAACTTTATAACCTCGCACTTGGTCCCCTCTTCCAGGTCATTTATAAACACATTGAACAGCAGCGGCCCGAGCACCTTGCGGGACACTGCTCGTTACCTTTCTCCAGCCCGAGTAGTGGCCCTTCACCGCAACCCTCTGCTTTCTGCCTGCCAACCAGTGTTTAACCCATCTATGTACGTCCCCTCCCACCCCGTGGTTCCACAGTTTCTTAAGTAGCCGCTCATGAGGAACCTTGTGAAAGGCTTTTTGGAAGTTGAGATATATAATGTCAATGGGGTCCCCTTTGTCCATCTGGCTGTTTATCCCTTCAAAGAAGCCATGTTGGCTTGCTTTCATTAGCCCATTTCTTTCTATATGCTCACAGATACTGTCTTTTATCATTGCTTCTACCATCTTGCCTGGCACTGAAGTCAAATTCACTGGTCTTTAGTTTCCTGGATCTCCTCTCAATCCCTTTTTGAAGATAGGTGTGACATTTGCTATTTTCCAATCCTCCGGGATCATCCCTGTTGCCAAGAACAGGTTGCAAATTCTTTGGAGTATTTCTGCTATTTCGGTTTTCAGTTCCTTTAGTACCCTTGGGTGGATCCCGTCCGGGCCTGGGGACTTGTCGGTTTTCAATCTGTCTATCTGCCGGAGTACATCTTTGAGGCTTACTTCTAATGTCAAAAGCCCTTCCTCTGGGTCCACGTTAAAGATTTCCTCGGATTCCGGTATATTAGATGTGTCCTCGCTTGTGAAGACTGACTGGGTGAAGAAGAACTTCCTTACATTTGTCCAGAATCTATCCACTTTCAACTTTAGAGAGTGCCCTCTCATTCTTCCTACCTTGGAGAGGGTGAACAACCTGTCCTTATCTACTAAGTCTATCCCCTTCAGTACCTTGAATGTTTCGATCATGTCCCCTCTCAGTCTCCTCTTTTCAAGGGAGAAGAGGCCCAGTTTCTCCAGTCTCTCACTGTATGGCAACTCCTCCAGCCCCTTAACCATTTTAGTCGCTCTTCTCTGGACCCTTTTGAGTAGTACCGTTTCCTTCATGTATGGCGACCAGTGCTGGATGCAGTACTCCAGGTGAGGGCGCACCATGGCCCGGTACAGCGGCATGATAACCTTCTCTGATCTGTTCATGATCCCATTCTTTATCATTCTTAGCATTCTGTTTGCCCTTTTTGTTGCCGCCGCACATTGCGTGGATGGCTTCATCGACTTATCGATCAGAACTCCCAAGTCCCTTTCCTGGGAGGTTTCCCCAAGTACCGCCCCGGACATCCTGTATTCGTACATGAGATTTTTGTTACCGACATGCATCACTTTACACTTATCCACGTTGAACCTCATCTGCCATGTCGATGCTCATTCCTCGAGCTTGATTATGTCACGTTGCAGATCTTCGCAATCCCCCTGTGTCTTCACTACTCTGAATAACTTCGTATCATCCGCAAATTTAATCACCTCGCTCGTCGTACCTATGTCCAGATTGTTTATAAAAATGTTAAAGAGCACGGCTAGTAACCCTTAATAGATCTGTCCTGAAGACCTTAATCCACACTTTCTTTAAAATCATGCATCCTATTAAACTTGTATTATATAGATTCTTTTATTATAATATCTATCAAAGACCAATATTCATCAAAGTGCAGAAATTCTAGTGGTTGTGATTATCTCATGTACGCTTGTCAATATTATTAGTGTGTGGGAAAAAGGCTTCAAGGGCTCATGGGTGCCTAACTTTAGAATATTCTTGTCAGGTTACCCCTAAGTGAGCTGTCATTAGCCTTCAAAAGCCCCCTGCACCTGCGTGGCTTTATCTATCCTGCTTGCTTTTAATTTTTGCCATACAGTGATTTTTGCTAATTTCTGACAATTAACCATTACTTAGCTTTACCTAGGAGCTGATGGGTGGGCCACTAGGAACTATTTCTCTATGGAGCTTCATCAGGAGTAAATATGCCCAAAGGTTTCCCTTAACTGCAAGAGAACACACAATCACTGATATGAAGGGAACTGGACACTGGCTATGCAATTAGGAGCTTATAGAAATATGATGGCAGATAAAGGCCAAATGGCCCATCAATTCTGCCCATCCGCAGTAACCATTATCTCTTTCTCTCTCTGTCTCTCTATGTTAAATAAGACAGTACTTTACGTGAACAGTTTTAGACCTGATATTATCTAAAGGGTATATAGAGCCTGTCCTGTGCAAATGCCAATTTAGAGTGTTAGCCCACCATTACTCTTCGGTCTGCGCTGTGCGCAGAATATCAGATCTGATTGGGTTTTTAAAGGCCTTGTGTGTGGTGACGTATACAAAAAGTAAAGAAACCAATTGGCTTCCGTCTGTCCTCTAAAACAAGGGTGCCCAAAAGGTCGATCGTGATCTACCGGTCGATCACAAAGACATCGTCGGTGATTGCAGAGCCAGTGTTTTTCTCACCTTTAAAAGCACTGTACTGTAATTACGGCAGCCGGCTGCCATCAGCCTCTGTAGCATGTTCTCTCTGCCGCGGTCCCGCCCCCGACGTCAGAGGAGGTGTGGGACTGCAGCAGAGGGAACGTGCTACAGAAGCTGATGGCAGCCTGCTACATTTGCTCTGCAGGCTGCCGTAATTAATTTTCATCTGAGGTAGTCCCAGAGGGAAGAATGGAGGTGAAAACTGACCTGACAGTCACTGTGTGCGGGGAAGCAGCAGAGGTAAGGCTCTGCACGTCGGAGTAAAATGGTGCCTGTCATGGGGACCCCAGTGGGAGTGTGGATTGCCTTAGAGATGCTGGATCGTGGGGGGGGGGGGGGGAAGGGACCTTGAGGAGGGTGGGAAAGCAGCCTTGAACCAAAAGGGAGGGGGAAGATAAGGCAGATCCTGTGGAGTGTGTGGCGCAGTGTGTTGGACCTATAGCCTCAGCACCCTGGGGTTGTGGGTTCAAACCCCGCGCTGCTCCTTGTGACCCTGGGCAAGTCACTTAATCCTCCATAGCCCCAGGTACGTTAAATAGATTGTGAGCCCACCGGGACAGAGAGGGAAAATGCTTGAGTACCTGATTATAAAAACTGCTTAGATAACCTTGATAGGCGGTATATAAAATCCTAAGAAACTTGAAACTTGACTACTAGAGGGGTTAGAGAGGGAATCACTCAACCTAGGAGAGAGAGATGCCAGGCCCTGGGGAGGGGAAAGACAAAGATCGTGAGAGAGACAAAGACCTGGACCAAAGGTGGGAGGACTCAAAATGTTAGCAGAAGGAAGATAAAGAGAGGGAGAAACCTGAAACAAAGGGGAGGTAGAAGAGAGGGGGGCAGATGTTGGACTGTGTGAGGTGCAGACAGAAGAGACAGAGGGGGAAGAGACCCTGAGGAAGAATAGAGAGATGCAAGATCAGAACAGAGTAGGGAGACATGTTGCCAATAGGGGTGGAGGAGAGAGATGTTGGTTGGGGAATGGAATGAGGTGCACTCATATATATATTAATAAATATGGGGGGGGGTCTTTTACTAAGGCGCACTAGCTGATTTAGCACGTGCTAAATGCTAACGCGTCCACAGAATATAATGGGCGCCTTAGCACTTAACGCGCGCTAAATCGGCTAGCGCACCGTAGTAAAAGAGGGGGTATATGTTTAGTATTTTTATTGTTGGTAGATCATTTTGACATGGTCATTTGAAAAGTAGCTCGCAAGCCAAAAAAGTGTGGGCACTCCTGCTCTAAAAACTGACTAAGAGATTGGATTATTTTAATAATGTTTTTCTAGATACTATTTTGTACAGCACTATTTATTTTCGTACTGTTGTAGTAAAATTACTTTTTGGTCGTTATGCTATTAAACTATATTCCTCTTATTTATTATTGTTAAATTACCAAATAGTAGGACCTATTGCTTTTACTGTAAGGCAAAAATTAAAAGCAAGCAGGCTAGATAAAGCCACACAGGTGCAGGAGGCTGTTTGAAGGCTAATGATAGCTCACTTAGGGGTAACCTGATAAGAATATTCTAATGTCAGGCACCAGTGAGCCTTTGAAGCCTTCCACCCCCCCCCACACACACACTAATATTGACAAGCGTACATGAGATAAGCTTAACCACTAGAATTTCCACACTTGACCATTCTTTACCAGCAAATACTAGTTTGTGTTGGTGCCTTGGAGGAGAGAGTGATGCAATGGTTAGAGCTACAGCCTCAGCATCCTGAGGTTGTGGGTTCAAACTCTGTGCTACTTCCTGTGACCCTGAGTAAGTAGTCACTTAATCCTCCACTGCCCCAGGTACATTAGATAGATTGTGAGCTCATTGGGTCAGATACGGAAAATGATTTGAGGTACCTGTATGTAAACCACTTTGAGTGTGGTTGTATAACTACAAAAAGACGCTATACAAGTCCCAATCCAATCCCTTTCTCCTTGACTGAAAAATATATCAAAATTTGTTTTAAAATCATATGCTGTCCCTAATTCTAGTACTATCTGAAAGAGTAAATAACATTTTTGGAAGGCAATTCAAAGTTGTTAAAATGGTAGAAAATTGCACAGGATTTTGAGTCTATGAACCTGGGCACCTAAGTAGCAAATACTTCACTTGTATTTGTCCATAGAAAATTTCCAAGTAGGGAAGAATAAGTCAAACTACAGGCACACAATGCTGGGTTCTGTTAGGAATCGCCACCCAAGAAAAAGATCTTACATAAGAACATAAGCAGTGCCTCTTCTGGGTCAGACCAGAGGTCCATCGCGCCCAGAAGTCCACTCATGCGGCAGCCCATCATGTTCAGGACCTGTATGTTAATCCTCTAGCTATACCCTTCTATTCCCTTTTCCTTTAGGAAATCATCTAATCCCTTCTTGAAACCCAGTAGCGTACTCTGTCCTATCACATCCTCTGGAAGCGCATTCCAGGTGTCTACCACCCTTTGGGTGAAGAAAAACTTCCTAGCTCACGCGGCGGCCCAACAGGTCCAGGACCTGTGCAGTAATCCTCTATCTATAACCCTCTATCCCCTTTTCCAGCAATAAATTGTCCAATCCTTTCTTGAACCCCAGAATCGTACTCTTCCCTATTACGCCCTCTGGAAGTGCATTCCAGGTGTCCACCACATGCTGGGTAAAGAAGAACTTCCTAGCATTCGTTTTGAATCTGTCCCCTTTCAACTTTTCCGAATGCCCTCTTGTTCTTTTATTTTTCGAAAGTTTGAAGAATCTGTCCCTCTCTACTCTCTCTATGCCCTTCATGATCTTGTAAGTCTCTATCATATCCCTTCTAAGTCTCCTCTTCTCCAGGGAAAAGAGACCCAGTTTCTCCAATCTCTCAGCGTATGGAAGGTTTTCCATCCCCTTTATCAGACGCGTTGCTCTCCTCTGAACCCTCTCGAGTAACGCCATGTCCTTAAGGTATGCGACCAATATTGGACGCACCATCGCCCGATACAATGGCAGGATAACTTCTTTCGTCCTGGTTGTAATACCCTTCTTGATTATGCCTAGCATTCTGTTTGCCTTCTTAGCGGCCGCTGCGCACTGTGCCATCTGCTTCATTGTCATGTCCACCATTACCCCCAAGTCCTTTTCTTGGGTACTCTCATTTAATAACATCCCTCCCATCATATAGTTGTACCTCGGGTTTCGTATAGTTGAAGTTAGTGTGGGCAGTACACTGAAACATTTTCAACCCATTGTGATATAGGCTGCCTAAAAGCAAATAACATTAATGATTATTTAGGGGAAAAATTAAGAACATAAGTATTGGTGTACAGGGACAGACCAATGATCTGTCAAGCCCAGTTTCCTGTTTCCAACAGTTGCCATTCCAGGTCACAAGTACCTTGCAGAAACCCAAATAGAAGCAACATTCCATGTTATCAATCCCAGGGCAAGCAGTGGCTTCTCCTATGTCTGTCTCAATAGCAGACTCTGGACTTTCTTCCAGGAACCTATCTGAACCTTTCTTAAACTCAGATATGCCCACCGTTGTTACCACATCCTCTGGCAATGAGTTGCAGAGTTTAACTATTTGTTGAGTGAAAAAATATTTCCTCCTATCTGTTTTACTAAAGTCTGTATGTTCAAATTATCCCAGGACAAGCAGGCAGCATATTCTCACATGTGGGTGACATCATCCATAGAGCCCTGATACGGACACTTTAAAAGTGTATTGCCACTTTTAGAAATTTAGAAAGTTCGTGATAACCCACACCGCACATGCATGAGTGTCTTCCTGCCCGATGTAGGTGTGCACCTCCTCATCTTAGTTTTCCATGGAGCTAAGAAATTGCGTTTGACTTAATAGATAAAAACAGGTTGTTCACCCTCTCCAAGGTAGGGAAAACAAGAGGGCACTCTAAAATTGAAAGGGGATAGATTCTGTATGAATGTAAGAAAGTTCTTCTTCAACCAGAGAGTGGTTGAAAACTGGAACGCTCTTCCGGAGGCTGTCGTAGGAGAAAACACCCTCCAGGGATTCAAGACAAAGTTAGACAAGTTCCTACTGAACTGGAACGTATGCAGGTAGGGCTAGTCTTAGTGCACTGGTCTTTAACCAGAGGGCCATCGTGTGAGCACCATCGCCCGATACAACGGCAGGATAACTTTTTTCTGTCCGTAATACCTTTCTTGATAATACCTAGCATTCTGTTCGCCACCTTAGAGGCCGCTGCGCACTGTGCCGACGGTTTCATTGTCTTGTCTACCAGTACCCACAAGTCCTTCTCTAGGCTACTTTCTCCCATTACCAACCCTCCTATCGTGCAGTTGTACCTTGGATTTCTGTTTCCTACATGCAAGACTTTACATTTCTCTACATTGAACTTCATCTGCCATCTCGTCACCCACTCCCCTAGGTCCTTTTGTAAATCTTCACAGTCCTCTTTAGTCCTAGCCCCATTAAATAGTTTGGTGTCGTCTGAGAATTTTATTACTTCGCACTTCGTCCCTGTTTCTAGATCATTTATAAATACATTGAATAGCAGCGGTCCAAGCAACGACCCCTGCGGAACACCACTCGTGACCCTCCTCCAGTCCGAGTAGTGACCCTTCACTCCTACCCTCTGCTTCCTACCTGCCAACCAATTCCTGATTCATCTGTGTACGTCTCCTTCCACCCCATGGTTCTCAGTTTCGAAGTAGGTGTTCATGGGGTACCTTGTCAAAGACTTTTTGGAAATCAAAGTATACAATGTTGGTGGGGTCTCCTTTGTCCATCCGTTTGTTAATTCCTTCGAAGAAGTGCAATAAGTTCGTCAGGCACGATCTTCCTTTGCAGAAGCCATGTTGGCTTGTTGTCATAAGTTTATTCATTTCTAGATGCTCCTTGATGCTATCTTTTATCAGTGCTTCCGCCATTTTCCCCAGAACCGAAGTCAGACTTACCAGTCTTTAGTTCCCCGGGTCACCTCTTGATCCCTTTTTAAAGATGGGCGTAACATTAGCTATCTTCCAATCCTCCAGGATCACGCCTGTTTTCAGGGATAGATTACAGACTTGATGTAGTAGTTCTGCTATTTCCTCTTATAGTTCTTTCAGTACCCTAGGGTGGATTCTGTCCGGGCCTGGTGATTTGTCAGTTTTTAATTTCTCTTATCTGCCTGTGTACGTCTTCAAGGCTTACTTCCATGGATGGTAATTTTTCTGACTGGTCTCCTTTGAAGATTTGTTCAGGTTCCGGTATATTAGATGTGTCCTCTTTTGTAAATACTGATGAAAAGAACATGTTTAGTCTTTCCGCCACTTCTTTCTCCTCCTTCACCACTCCCTTCCTATCTCCGTCATCCAGTGGTCCCATCTCCTCCCTAGCTGGCTGTTTCCCTTTAACATATCTGAAGAACAGTTTGAAATTTTGTGCTTCCCTGGCTAGCCTCTCTTCATATACTCGCAAGTGGAAGGCATAGGACAAAAAGTTATTGGAGCTGGCTCAACGGTTAAGAGCTGTCAGAGATGATTTGTATAAGCAGGGGCAAGGCACCGCCCGACGCTTGTATATTGAATTGCGTCGTCAGATCAATGATTTACTTGCACAGAGAGCCCTCAGAGATATACATATGGGGTAACAAAGTGGGGAAGCTGTTAGCATCCTTGGTTAAACAGAGAGGACGCAGATGTCCTATTACTAGCATTTGTGCTGCTACTGGGTCAGTGGTGACAGCACTGCCGGACATTCAGCAGCAATTTGTTGCCTTCTTCCAAGCATTATATGATCAGGGTAGCTGTGATGTGGATCAACAGGCTTCCTTTTTTCATGGGTTACAGTTACCTTCTTTGGGGCAGAGTGAGAAGGATCTCTTGAACACCTCTGTTCAAGGGGTGGAAATCCAATGGGTTATAAAAGCATTAAAGCTTGTTAAGGCACCAGGACCTGATGGGTTGGGCCCTGAGTATTATAAGCCTATTCTAGTCCTAAAGCAAGATTTGTTCTGTCTTTGGATGGGGATCTGAGGCTTTTTTCCTCCTTGTATAAGTAGATAACATGGTATAAGATAAAAAAGTGAAAGATAAAACATAAAAGAAGAAGGGTGTATTATATTTGAACCCCACTATTTACCCTTCTCCATTGAGAATATTGACCATTTAAACCTACTCTGTTTTCTGTCTTTCAACCAGTTCTTAATCCATGATTCTTTAATTTCCTTAGAAGTCTTTCATAAGGTAATTTGTCAGATGCCAGTTGAAAATTCAAATACATGATATCAACCAGCTCACCCTTATCCACATGTTCATTCACCCCTTCAAAAGAACAAAGTAAATTGGTGATGCAAGATTTCCCTTGACTAAATCCATTTTGGCTTTTTCTCATTGATCTATGCTTATGTATATGTTCTGTCATTTTGTTCTTTATAATAGTTTGTACTATTTTGCCTGGCACAGACGTCGGACTCATCAGTCTATAATTTTTTGGATCACCCCTGGAACCCTTTATAAACATTGACATCACATTTGCCACTGTGTTTTGGTACTATGCTGGATTTTAGAGAAAAATTACAATTTACTAACAATAGCTCTGCAAGTTCATTTTTCAATTCTATCAGCACTCTAGGATGTATACCATCCAGTCAAGGTGATTTGCTACTGTTCAGTTTGTTAAATTAACCCATTACATCTTCCAGTGTTAAGAGATTTCTGTGAATATATCTGATTCATCAGAATTGAATAAGATTTCTGGTACTGGTAACTCCCTCACATTTTACTCTGAAGACTAAAGCAAGGAATTAATTTAATCTCTCTGTTTTGGCCTTGTCTTCCCTGAGAACCCCTCTCTAGTGGTCCAACCAATTCGCTTCCCAGCTTCTTGCTTTAAATATAACTAAAAATTATTTTTACTGTATGCTTTTTTGCTTCTAGCGTAATCTTCTTTTCAAGATCTCTTTGCCTTCCTTATTAGCGCCTTGCATTTGACTTGCCATTCCTTGTGCTGTTTATAATTATTTTTAGTATTCAGTTATGCCGGTGATATTACTATCATTGTTCCTATTCTGATCTTTCAGCATCTTTAAATTCTATTAACAAGATGAGAGAACACAAATTAAAACTTAACCCAGACAAAACTGAATTTTTCTATTCTTCTTCTAACAAAACTATGGAAAAAGTTTTGGCATTAAATGGGATTACTTATAGGATCGATTCAGAAATTAAAATCCTAGGAGTGTATCTGGATAAGAATTTATCTATGAAAACATTTACTACTGCCTTGGTTAAGAAATGCTTCTTTATTTTATGGAAGCTGCAAATGATTAGGTCTTATTTTAGTCCCTCTGCATTTAGAATGTTGGTTCAGTCTGTGGTTCTCAATACATTGGATTATTGTAACTGTTCATCTTGCTGGTCTTCGTTCAAATCTAGATAGATTACACAAGATTCAAAACGTAGCTGTACGTCTGATCTTTAATTTGAGAAAGTCAGATCACATTATTCCCCATTATAGAGAGCTGCATTGGTTGCTTTTTGAGGTATTATTAAATTTGGGACTTTATGTTTTAAAGCTTTTACACGGTCAAGCTCCCAGTTATTTGCTGGATCAATTTGTGCTCTTTAAAGTAGAACATCCGCTGCGGATTGCTTCGATGTTTGTATTTCCTTCTGTGCGTGGCTGCCTATACAAGAAATTTTTACATCGAACGATTGCATTCCAAGCAGCCAGTCAGGATTCCGAGTTACGTATCTTGTTTGCTAGCTCAGGTTCCTATCTGCACGTCCGAAAATTATTGAAATCATCTTTATAAGATTTTTGGAAATTAATTAAGTCACAAATTTTGTAATTTGCTGATTTGTACAGTCTCTTGCTTATATGTAAACCGCATTGATCTGGAAGATTTTGCGGTCTATAAATGTACTGTAATGTAATGTATCCTGCAGTGTCCCTGGAGGATAAGCTGAATGTGTGCATGGAGCAGCATCTCCTAATACTCTTAGTGACTCATATGATTGGTATAAACAGTGTTCATTTGGACTTCTCAGTGATGAGGTGCTGAGTCCGGGAGAGTGGAAGTTCAGTTCATCATCCGTCTGCTTTGTGATGAAAGCTGGGAAGTTCTGATGTTCAACTTTATGGATACTTGTTAGAATTTTAAGTGCCCATGCTTCTTCAATTGGAATGATCCAAGATTATGAGGTCTGTATGCCCTGTTGCAGCTATTTCTTAGGCATCAGCTGCTCTCTCTTTCCTCATGGTTTCTCATTGGTTGAGTCTTACAGAATTATGAATTATCCCTTTGTGGTTACCTTGATAGCTCCAGACTGCCCTTGGAATGGATCTGACTTGCCTGTTGAGGAGCCAGTTCCTCCATGGAAGATCTACACCCTTTTTGGTTTGCGGATTGGCCCTTGAGAGGATTCGCCCAAGATGAAAGTGGTTTTTATTCTCTGAAGACATTCTCTGGCCTACGTAAGAGTCTGGAAAATATTTGAAAGCTGGTGCTGTATTGGGGTTTACTCCCTGGTATTTGGACCTTTCTTCAATTCCAGTCTTTTTGCAGAAAATGGGGCTGGAATTTAATTCACTGAAGGTTGAGTAGTAGCCTTACCTGTTTCAGTGCCTGGGTTGGGTTCTCTGTTGCAACTAGAAAATGACACTGTGGCTGTTACCCTGCCGAAACGGGGAGAGAAAAAATAGTGGTCGCCGTAGGGATAGGGACAAGGCCATTCACCGCCCCATGGAGTGGTGAATGGTCTTGTCTCTGCAGTGAAGTAAGGGAATGTGTGCAGTCATGGATTGCACGGTCCAGCAGCCCCCTCCCGCCCAATTGCCACATCCCACCATCTCCCTCCCTCCCTTCCCCTCACCTTATATGGGGAATTTAATTTTTCTTCTCCCAGCAGCATGCTTTCAACAAGTCGCACGTGCTTCTTGAGTTGAATCTTCTCTGACGCAACCAGAAACAGGAAGTGGTGTCATAGGAGAAGATTCAACTCAAACAGCGCATGCGACTTGTTGAAAGTGTGCCGCTGGGAGAAGAAACTTAAATTTGCCACATAAGGTGCGGGAAAGGGAGGGAGATAATGTGATGTAGTGATCTGGCGGGAGGAGGCTGCTGGACCACGTGATCTATGACGTGCATGTTCCCTCACAGTAGGAAGGAGGGAGTACGCAGGGGGTGGACCATTAGTGTGGGCAGACTAGATGGGTCGTGGCCCTTTTCTGCCGTCATATTCTATGTTTCTATGTAAGGCTAGACTCAATTAGTGCACTGGCCTTTGACCTAAGGGCCACTGCGGGAGCGGACTGCTGGACATCATGGACCACTGGTCTGACCCAGCAGCGACATTTCTTATGTTCCTTATGAGATGCTGGGCCAAGGGGATGAAGAGGGAGACAAATATTGAACCCACAGCAGGAAAGAGAAAGGGGAGTACAGGCAGGTGAGCCAGATGCTGGAAACGGGGGGAGAAAGAGGGAAAGAAGCTAGATGGGATTGGAGAGGAGAGAGACACATTGGTGTGGAAGAGGAAGAGAGGGGAAATCTGGACACTGGAAGGTAATAGAAACAGAGGGGAAATTATGTGCATGGGGGCATAGGGACAGAGACATAAAGGTGAGATGCATGGGGATGGTAAATGGACACACGGGGCCAATGCCAGATAAAGAGGGGAGATATTAGAAATAGGGAAAATAGGAACACAGAAGGGAGATAGTTTGTGCGGATGGGATCAGATTGTTTGCGGGGACAGATCAGGGACCGAGCTCACTGTAATTTTTTCACAAAATTTTCCCCGTGTCATTCTCTAATTGCAACCCAACTGTTCATGGTGCTTCTCTTGTGGGCCATTAAGCTTATTCATTGTTCTCTAAAAGCAGTGGTGTCTCAGTGGGTCTGACTCTTTGTCTTTAACTTCATTTTGTCAGTTTTAGCAGAGCCTTTGAACGTCTTTGGGTCTCATTAAAAGATCTTTCGATAATGATGGTGTTCCTTTGAGTTAAAAGTGCTCTTATAGGGACCCATTTTGTCCTTTTCAGTAGATGACTTCAAAGTCCTCCCCAGCATGATGGATTGAGTTGGCTACTGAGTTGGCACATCTTAATTAAAAAGAGGTTACTTGGAAATTTCAGGCTTACTCCACTAGAGCCCAAGTGGCTCTTGAGGACATCTGTAAAGCTGTAGTTTGGTTATTTCTCTGTTTGTCAAATGTTACAGGATTGATGTTTGATGCAAAAATGACAGTACCTTTAATAGGACAGTCTCTGAGGGGCTTTCGTCTTTCTCCCACCCTGTTGAATAGAGCTTTGGTTCATTGTATAAGTCTAAACTAGTCTAGCAGGATGAAAGGAAGGTGGAATTAGGACTTACCTAATAATTTATTTTCTTTGATTCCTTCTAGACTAGTCCAGGTTTCACTGGAAGATGAAGGGAGTTGGGAAATGTGGGGGAAAGCTGACAGTCGCTCAGGAGCTAATAGTTCCAGTAGAGCTTAGAACACACTAAAACAGCATGGAAAAATCAAATTAACCAATACAAAACCAAACTCAAGGAAAAACGGAAAGCCTACTACTCCAAAATGATAGGCACAAAAATCCCAGACACAAAAAAGCTATTCAACCTAGTAAAGAACCTCACTGATACTAAACCTTACCTTGCCACTCAAGGAATCCACCCACCGACAGCCATCCACCTAGCAGACCACTTCAAAAACAAGATCACCAATATCAGAACTGCATTCATCAACACACCCACCCATCTCGAAAAGATAACAACTAACCCAACAACAGGTGAAGCCATCATAGCAGACAGAAGCTGGTCCAACTTCCCAATCCTACTCTGGTCGGATATGAACCGACTCTACAATAAATACAGCCATGCTTCCAGCGAACTAAATAATTGCCCCACCTACCTGTTATCAAACTCCTCCACCACATTCAAAACCAACCTCATGCTATGTATTCAAACCACATTAACAGAAGGCCAATTCCCACACGACCTAGGAGAGATCTTAATCACCCCAATCATGAAAGATCATAAAGGCCCAATAGATAGCCCCTCCAACTACAGACCTATCGCTTCAATTCCAATATACGTCAAAATAATAGAAGGCCTAGTTACACAATACCTCACAAACTACCTGGAAAAACATAACCTACTCCACCCCTCACAATCAGGATTTCGAACTAACCATAGTACAGAAACACTACTGGTCTCACTTCTAGATACAGCCCGGCAACACATCAGTAAAGGAAAAAAGATGATACTAATACAACTCGACCTCTCTGCAGCATTTGACCTTGTTGACCACACCTTATTACTACAGATACTCGACGCCATAGGGATCTCAGGCAAAGTCTACAATTGGTTTCAAGGGTTCCTCAAATCAAGAACCTATAAGGTAAAATACAATGATATCAAATCAGAGCCATGGGCAAATCCCTGCGGAGTCCCACAAGGATCACCTCTCTCACCTACGCTCTTCAACCACTTTATCTCCTCTCTAGGAGCCACCTTAGATAACCTAAATGTCACATCCTTTAGCTACGCAGACGACATCACCATACTCATCCCCTTCGACCCATCAGAGCCCTCCACCACAGCAAAGCTGGAAACTACCCTAGAGATACTGTAGAAAAATGGATGATGGATCACAAACTAAAACTAAACTTTGAAAAAATAAAATTCCTTTTGCTCGAAAAGGCCAAAACTCCTACCATCACAGAACTGATAATCAAAAATACCAAATACCCAATACAACCCGAATTAAAACTCCTAGGAGTTACTATAGACAGATGTTGCACAATGCAGTCCCAAATCAACAAGACGACCCAGAAAGCTTTTCTAACCATGAGAAACCTACGTAAAATCAGAAAATTCTTCAACCAAACACAATTCAGACTAATTGTACAATCCCTAGTCTTAGGTCTGCTGGACTATTGCAACTCCCTAGATCTTCCTTGTCCAGCCATTATGATAAAGCAACTCCAGACTATACAAAACACCGCCCTCAGACTGATCTACTCACTTAGAAAATATGATCACATAACAAATGCCTTCTTAGACTCCCACTGGCTACCCATACAAGCACGAATTCAATTCAAATTCCACTGCCTATTATTCAAAGCAGTACACGGCTCTTCCCCCTCCTACCTAAACAACCGCTTAAACCAGATCTCCACCTCAAGACACAGAAGAACTCCGAACCCTTTTGCCTTCCCCCCACTCAAAGGTACACAACGCAAGAAAATGTTTGACAACCTTCTGGCAACACAAGCAGCAAAACTCAACCATTCCATCTCCAATTTACTGACAACATCGGACAACTTCAAAACATTTCGTAAAGAAATCAAAACCCTGCTTTTCAAAAAATTCATCCAAATATCTTAAACCCTCTCCACCTACCTCCAACTAATTCACCTACCTCCAGACGATTCACCTACCTCCAGAGAATCCACCTACCGCCAGATAATTCCCCCCAAATACCCCACCTAAACACATTTCAAGTTAACAGACCCCTAAAATAGATTGTAATCTTGCCTACTCTAACTGTATTCCATTTGCTAATTCACTCAGTTCGGCACAGTCAGTTTACTATCCAACCCGTAAGGTCCCCTAGAATTCTATCCAGCTACCCCCCTTATTAAAAAAAAAAAAAAAAAAATGTATCTTCACTGGAAAATGTCCAGTCAAATCCTCTGTAATGTGATCTTCACTGGAAATGTCCAGTCAAATCTTTTGTAATCCGCCTTGAACTGCAAGATATAGGCGGAATAGAAATCCGTAATGTAATGTAATGTAAAGTAGAGAGGTTTCAATAATGGTGAAAGAAAGCCAGGAGGGTTTAAGAGGAAGGCAGAGTGAGCGACCCAAATTTTCCCTGTCTTATCAGCAGTCTGTAGTTACAAGAAAACCCCACAATTTGAAGCCTAAAAAATAAAATAGGAGGAATCTTCTGCTGTAGACTTGGAGTCCCTGAGTCAGCGAAACAGAGACGACCCTGTAGGATATCTGCATTTGCCTCTGTGGTTTGTGAAAGAGCATGCTGCTGGAAACAGCTGATGAAGGTCTGAAGGAGCAATGCTGTGAATTTAAGCAAGCTAAGTTGATTTGATATTTTTGTGCTGCTGTGCTGAATATTTGGGGACATACTGGCTGCATTTCTTACTGAAGCTACAGAAGAATGTTTGATATCAATTGAAGAATCATTTCTAAAACTATATGACTAAAATTAGCAGAAGTTTGGGAGTTTTTTGGCCTATGAAGCTAAATAGGTTTTTTTTTCTCCCAACATAGGGATTGTTACTGATCAGTTATTAGTTTGAGGGTGTTAGGCAGTGAACCCTTATTTTTGATTTGAGTAAGACACTGGAAGTTATTGGTGATTTCAGTTACCCCAAATTGACTGGTTTAATGTTATATCACGGAGTGCTAGGGAGATAAAATTCCTAGATGTCATAAATGACTCTTTCTTGGAGCAACTGGTCCTGGAATCAACAAGAGGGGGAGCTATTTTAGATTTGGTCCTTAGTGGAATTCAAGACATAGTACAGGCGTTAACTATGTTGGGTCCTCTTGGAAACAGTGATCATAACGTGATCAAATTTGAGCTGATACCTGAAGTGACATCGCAAAAGAAATCTGGTGTAGAGGCATTTAATTTTCGAAAGGGAGACTATGATAAAATGAGTGTTCAAGCCAGGCTGAAAGACTTGAACATCGAGGCCAAAAGAATTACCAGAATGAGTTCTCTCTCCCACATGACTGGGCTAGAGACTCCGTTCTGCAAATTCAATTAACAGACGAGGAAAAGCCATGTAATAATCAAATATGTTTTATTGACAGAGCTCCCATTATCTGGGAAGAGCAAGCCCTCAGAATTTCAGTGCTCTTCAAAGAGAGAAAACAATGCAAACAGATTTATACCCTATGTGACATCATCCTATATAATAAAACACTAGCCACGCATGTGCACTCAGACCTGCGTGATCTGTAATCCCTGATCCGTAGGTCCGTGGCCAGAGTGCGTATGCGGCGGCTACACAAAGCGGGAGAAACAGACTCAGGATGGGAGGATGCGCCGCAGCAAAGTGCTGCAAAGATACTGCAGGGGAAGAGACACATAGAAGACACATAGACACATATCGCTTCTACACAAACCTCCCTGTAGCGTTGGCAGTCGCAGCACGTTAAACAGGCTGCTTCGCGACTTTCTCCTGCAGTTGAGTCCCTCTGCCGCGTCACTAATGATGTCATCAATGACACGACAGATAGACTCAACGGCAGAAGAAAGCCGCGAACCAGCCTGTTTAGCGTGCTGCGGCTGCCAACCCTGGAGGGAGGTTTGCTATTAAAGTCATCTCGCCGGGAGGGTCGCAAAGTCAGCGGGGCTGGGAGGGGAGAGAACCGTCTGCCTCGGGTGCTTCAGGCAGCAGCAGCGTTTACAATTCACTGCTGTTGCGGCTTCAGGCCTTTCTCTCTGGCCGGTCCTGCCTACTTCATGAACACAGGACCCGCCAGAGAGGAATACCTGAAGCCAGCAACAGCAATGAATTGTGAATGCTGCTGTTGCCCGATGAAGGAGTTGAAGGAGGAAAGTGAGCACAGGGGAGAGTGGCTTGGAGGGAAGAACAGATGGCAGGGCATGGAGGGAAGGAGGAAGGTATGCCAGACCAAGGGAAAAGGAAAGAGGAGATGGAGAGAGGCCAAATGGGACAGAGAGAGAGGGGGCGCACACTGGATGGAAAGAGAAGAGAGGGCAGTGAATGGAAGGGGCAACATAAAGGGTGAATAGTATTCTAGCACCCGTTAATGTAACGGGCTTAATGACTAGTTTGTAATAATTATCATGCTTTAGAATACAATGGCACAGTTGATCACATGACTTCCTTTCCAAAAATGCCTTATGTCAATGTTAACATTAAAAGTCCATTCTGTTAAGTTTTTAAACCCAGCAGGTGACAGTGTTTCACTTTTCTTCCTAAATCACTTTTGATCTCTGAACTTTTCAAATATCAATCATGTCGGTAAAAAGCCCTACTTCTTGCAGATTCTAATCTACAAGAAACAGATTCTCTGTAAAACATCCAAATTTCCTGTTCCTCTAAGAACCTTATCCCCATGGATGTATATGAAGAATGGTACATAAATCTATGTCTCTTAAGCGTCACAAAATCAACCTTCTGAACTTCCTAGCATTAGCTGAAATGCAGAATCACCAATTTAGACAGGGAATGCCAGTCTGTGAGCTTAATCTCTTTATTACAAAGCTTCAAGGCTGAGTTTCCAAAGTAGAAACATAGAAAGATGACGGCAGATAAGGGCTACAGCCCATCAAGTCTGCCCACACTATTGACCCTCCCTATTAAGTCTAATGACCCCCTTAAGTATAATTGTAATTATACTGCCACTCTACTGACCCGCTCTTTCAAGTCTATACCCTAGTGACCCTAACCCTTGGCATGACCCTCGTAGGGATCCCACATAGGTATCCCATTTATTCTTGAAGTCTGAAATGCTGCGTGCCTCGATCACCTGCACTGGAAGCTTGTTCCAATGCTCAATCACTCTCTCCGTGAAGAAGTACTTCCTGGCGTCTCCACTAAACTTCCCTCCCCTGAGCTTGAGCGGATGACCCCTTGTGGTCGAGGGTCCCTTCAGAAGAAAGATATCATCTTCCACCTCGACCCGTCCCGTGATGTACTTAAAAGTCTCAATCATGTCTCCCCTCTCCCTACGCTCTTCGAGAGTGTAGAGCTGCAATTTGCTCAGTCTTTCTTCGTACGGGAGACCCTTTAGCCCCGAGACCATCCTGGTGGCCATCCGCTGAACCGATTCAACTCTGAGCACATCTTTACGGTAATGTGGCCTCCAAAATTGCACACAGTATTCCAGATGAGGTCTCACCATGGCTCTGTACAATGGCATCATGACTTCAGGCTTCCTGTTGACGAAGCTTCTCTTGATACAACCTATCATCTGCCGTGCTTTAGATGAAGCCTTCTCCACTTGAGTGGCTGCTTTCATGTCAGCACTGATGATTACTCCTAAGTCTCGTTCTGCCGTAGTCCTGGTTAAAGTTTCTCCATTCAGGGTGTAAGTTCTGCAAGGATTTCCGTTACCGAAATGCATGACCTTACATTTCCCGAATCCGAACAGTATTATCTCTACTCGTCTAAACAACAGAATCCGGACAATATTATCTCTATTCGTCTAAATAACCTATCACTATCTACTATCTACTACCAATTTATCCTGGAAAAGTCCAGAACAACAATTGTAACTTAACGCATTCTTGTTTATATGTACTGCAATGCTACTGGAAATGTCCAGTCTTCTAACTTGTAATCCGCTTAGAACCGCAAGGCACAAGCGGAATAGAAATCACTTATGTAATGTAATGTAATGTAATGTAATTTCTTGGCGTTGAAGCCCAGCTGCCAGATCGAGGACCAACTTTCTAAAGTACGCAGGTCTTGCTCCATAGCATCCTGTAGATTATAGCCGTTTACTATATTGCATAGTTTGGCGTCATCAGCGAATAAGGTTACCTTGCCTTGAAGCCCTTGAGTCAGATCCCCAATGAATATGTTGAAGAGGAGAGGGCCCAGGACTGAACCCTGTGGCACTCCGCTAGTCACCCCCGACATTTTAGAGAGGGTACCGTTAACCACCACCCTCTGAAGTCTGCCACTAAGCCAATCTTTAACCCATGCAGTTAGTCTCTCCTAATCCCATCGATTTCATCTTGTTCAGCAGCCTGCGGTGAGGGTCGCTGTCAAACGCTTTGCTGAAGTCCAGGTACACGACGTCCAAGGACTCTCCTGAGTCCAGTCTTCTTGTTACCCAGTCAAAGAAGCTGATAAGATTGGACTGGCATGACCTACCCTTGGTGAATCCATGTTGACTGGGATCCCGGAGATTTCCCTCGTTCAGGATCGTATCTAATTTATACTTAATTAGTGTTTCCATGAGTTTACACACTATTGAGGTGAGGCTTACCGGTCTATAGTTCGCAGCCTCAGCCTTACAGCCCTTTTTATGTAGAGGAACGACGTTGGCCGTCTTCCAGTCCAACGGAACTTTCCCCGTACTTAGTGAGAGATTGAAGAGCACTGCCATCGGTTCCGCCAGAACATCTCACAAGTCTCTGAGCACTCTTGGGTGTAAATTGTCCGGTCCCATGGCCTTGTTTACCTTTAACCTTGCCAGTTCGTTGTAGACGTCCCCAGGTGTGAACTCAAAATTCTGAAACAGGTCATCCACGTCTTGCTTTACCTTCAACTGTGGTCCGTGTCCCGGTGCTTCGCAGGTGAAGACTGAGCAGAAATATTCATTTAGTAGTTCTGCTTTTTCTGAATCCGCCACCGCGTAGTTTCCGTCCGGTTGTCTAAGGCGTACTATACCGTCTGTGTTCCTTTTCCTATCACTGATATACCTAAAGAAGGATTTGTCCCCTTTTTTAATGTTTTTTGCCAGAGTTTCTTCCACACGAAGTTTGGCCTCCCTAACTGCTGTTTTGACCGCTGCAGATCTGGTCTTATATTCTACTTTAGTTTCTCTTCTCTGCGTACGTTTGTAGGAAAGAAATGCTTTTTTCTTCTCCTTAATAAGGTGCGAGATCTCTTCAGTGAACCATTGGGGTTTGTTTCTTTGCCGTTTATCTACTGATTTTATGTAGCGATTAGTTGCTTTGTGTATGGATGATTTCAGGTACGACCACATAAGTTTCCACATTGCCAGTCTCTGCTTGGTCCTGCAGCGTCTGATGAACGAAATCTCCCATGCGTGCGAAGTCAGTGCCCCGGAATTTGAGCACCTTTGTTTTTGTAATTGATTTAGGGGATCCTTTCCCAAGGTTGAACCATACCATGTTGTGGTTGCTGGAGGCTAGCGTATCTCCTACCGAGACCTCTGAGATGCTTTCCCCGTTGGTGAGTACCAGGTCTAGGATCGCCTGGGCCCTAGTGGGCTCCGTTACCATTTGTCTGAGATGTACTCCTTTTATGGTGGTCAAAAGCCTCCTGTTGCTGCTGGTTGTTGCTGAAAATGTGGTCCAGTCTGCATCAGGCATGTTGAAGTCCCCTATCAGTACAGTGTCGCCCCGTAGAGTTATATTCTCTATATCTTCAATTAATTCTGCGTCCATGTCTTCCGGTTGTCTTGGAGGTCTGTATACCACACCAAGATACAGGCATTTTTTGCCACCTCTTGCCAGGTTTACCCAGAGGGACTCCCCGGTATACTTGACATCAGTGATCCTGGTGGTTTTGATGTCCTCTTTAATGTATAGTGCTACCCCTCCACCTAACCTGCCCTCTCTGTCCTGACGAAGGAGATTGTACCCCGGTATAGCCATATCCCACCCATGTGCGTCCGTAAACCAAGTCTCGGATATTGCCACCACGTCCAGGTTGGCATCTATTTCAGTTTCCAGTTCTAGAATTTTATTGCCTAAACTGTGTGCATTAACATACATGGCCCTCCACACTTTGTGTTTGCTGTGCCCCTGTAAGGCTATTCCTGACTGAGTCTGTGTGGCCCCTAGAGAACTGTTTGCAAATTGGGTCCTTACCTCGGAAACAGAGTGTCTACTCGTCCCATCAGGATAGTTCCTTTCCACACCAGTATATGAGTAGGTCCCCTCCCCCAACTTACCTAGTTTAAAGCCCTGTGAAGCAGGCGGGCTAGTCGGTGTCCGAAGATGTTCTTACCTCTGCTTGTCAAATGGAGTCCTTCTGGTCCCTGTAGTCCCTGCAGGTACTGTAGTAATGTGCAGGTACTGTATTTTAATTTATTCACATAAGTTTGATTCATTCACAATCTCAGTTTTCATATCATTGGTGACAACTGTCACACCTGTAAATTCCAGGAATCTTCAACATGAGGAAGATGGTTAAAAAGAAGCTAAAAGGATCAATTGCAAAGGTTAGGATTGTAAATCAGGTATGGATGTTGTTTAAAAATACCATCGTGGAAGCCCAGACTAGATGTATTCACATATCAGCAAACGAGGAAACGAGCCAGTATAGTTAAAAGGTGACGTGAAAGAGGCTATTAGAGCCAAAAAAAACATCCTTTAAAGAATGGAAAAAGGATCCGAATGAAGAAAATAAGAAGAGACACACGCACTGGCAAGTTAGATGCAAAGCATTGATAAAAGAATATGAAGAGAAACTTGCCAAAGAGGCAAAAACTCATAACAATTTCTTTAGGTACATCAGAAACAGAAAACCTGTGAGGAAATCTGTGGGACCGTTGGATGATCAAGGTATAAAAGGAGCACTCAGGGAGGATAAGGCCATAGCGGAGAGACTGAATGAATTCTTTACTTCAGTCTTTACAGAAGAGGGGCGTAACAACCAGGACGCGGGAAGTCATCATGCCATTGTATCGAGCGATGGTACGTCCACATCTGGAATACTGCGTTCAGTATTGGTCACCGCACCTCAAGAAGGACATGGCGGTACTTGAGAGAGTCCAAAGGAGAGCAACGAAACTGGTAAAAGGGCTGGAACACTGCCCATACGCCGAGAGGTTGGATAGGCTGGGGCTCTTCTCTCTGGAAAAAAGGAGGCTCAGGGGAGATATGATAGAGACCTTCAAGATCATGAGGGGCATAGAGAGGGTGGATAGGGACAGATTCTTCAGACTGAAGGGGACAACAAGTACGAGGGGGCATTCGGAGAAACTGAAGGGAGATAGGTTCAAAACAAATGCAAGGAAGTGTTTTTTCACCCAAAGGATCGTGGACACTTGGAATGCGCTACCGGAGGAAGTGATCAGGCAGAGTACGGTACAGGGATTCAAACAGGGATTGGACGGATTCCTGAGGGATAAAAGGATCGTGGGATACTGAGGGAGGAGCTGGGATGTAACACAAGTATAGAAAGCTAACCAGGTAATAAGTATAGAAACCCAACCAGGTCGTGCATGTGCAAGACCGGAGGGTTAGGACTTCGATGGGAAGATAGGACTTCAATGAGAAACCAAGGTGGCAAGGGAGCCCCTTCTGGTGATTCAGACAGGTCGTGACCTGTTTGGGC
This sequence comes from Geotrypetes seraphini, assembly GCF_902459505.1. Lineage (NCBI taxonomy): Eukaryota > Metazoa > Chordata > Amphibia > Gymnophiona > Dermophiidae > Geotrypetes > Geotrypetes seraphini. The sequence continues at coordinate 5,333,792 of NC_047087.1, read as the reverse complement.
CGCCGCGGGAGCGGACTGCCGGGCAGGATGGACCTATGGTCTGACCCGGCGGAGGCACTGCTTATGTTCTTATGTTCTTAAGATGTAAGAGATCTACCAGAACTGGAAATGGTTTTCAAGAGTGATGATGCAGAGGAACTGAAAGAAATCTCTGTGAATCTGGAAGATGTACTAAGTCAAATCGACAAGTGATAAATCACCTGGACTGGATGGTATACTTTCCAAGGTACTAAAGGAACTCAAACATGAAATTGCTGACCTGCTGTTAGTGATCTGTAACCTGTTGCTAAAAATCATCTTTAGTACCTGAAGATTGGAGGGTGGCCAGTGTTATGCTGATTTATAAAAAGGGTTCCAGGGGAGATATGAGAAATTAAAGACCGGTAAGCCTGACTTCAGTACCAGGCAAAATGGTGGAAACAATTATAAAAAATAAAATTGTGGATCACGTAGACAAACATGATTTAATGAGACAGCGTCAGCATGGGTTCAGCCAAGAGAGATCTTGCCTCACCAATTTGCTTGACTTCTTTGAAGGTGTGAATACACATGTGGCTAAAGGTGAGCCAGTTGATATAGTGTATCTAGATTTTCAGAAAGTTTTTAATAAAGTTCCTCTTGAGAGGCTCCTGAGAAAATTAGAGTCATGGTATAGAAGGCAAAGTTCAGTTGTGGATTATAATTGACTAGTCTTATAGCCCGTTACATTAACGGGTGCTAGAATATATGTGTGTGTGTCTGTCTTTATTTTTTTTCTCTCTCCTTAGCCGCTTTCTGTATTTCTGTCTGTCTTTTTTTTTTTTTTTTCCTTGGCTGTTCACCACCACCCCATGCCTGCTCCCCCTGTCCATTCTCCCTTCCTTTTACCTCCCCTGTGTCCTCCACCACCCCATCACTGCTCACCTTATCCAGCAGCAGCCCTTCTCCCTTTGTTTTACCTCCCCCTGTCCATCATCACCTCCTACCTGCTCCCCCTGTCCAGCAGTAGGCCTGCCTTCATTTTTCTGCCCCCCCCTGTCCATCAGCACCTCTTCCCCTGTCCATCAACCCCTTTTTCCTGCTCCCCCTGCCCAACAGTACGCCTCCCTTCCTTTTTCTGCCCCTCCATTTCCGTGTGCTGCAGCATTTCCCTCCCACCCCACTTCCCTGTGCAGCATTTTCCTCCCCCCCATACCTTCCTCCTTACCTCCATGCCCTACCATTCTCTCCCCCTCTGCTCCCTTTCCTCTTTCAACTTCATCGAGCAGCAGCAGCATTTATAATTAATTGCTGTTGCCAACTTCAGGTCTTCCTCTCTGGCGGGTCCTGTCTTTATGAAAACATGAAGTAGGCAGGACCCGCCTTTCAACAGCAGCAAATTTTAAACGCTGCTGCTGCCCGAAGAAGCCAGGCCTTAACCACAAAGCTGGGGGAGGGGAGGGTTTTAAAAGGTACAGTGGCGGCGGTGGTGGTGGTGGGGTTTGAAAAACTATCCTTTAAAAACATGCCTGTTTTATTTTTAAATGCCGTCCGGGCTCAGCTGCGGTGGCCTACAGCCGCCAACAGCTGCCGCGGCCGACATCCGCCTCGGGGGGGAGGGGGGGGAGAGAGAGAGAGCTTCGCACGCATGCGCACTCCTACCTGCGGTGCCCTACAGCTCACAGAAAATGGGCGCATGCAGGTGGGAGTGCGCATGCACGGCTTAGGGTTTTATTATATTAGATTATTGGATAGAAAACAGAGGGTAGATTAAATGGTCATTTTTCTCAGTGGAGGAGAGTAAACAGTGGAGTGCGGACCGGTGCTATTTAACTTATTTATAAATTATCTGGAAATTGGGATGACGAGTGAGGTGATTAAATTTACAGATGACACTAAACTGTTTAAAGTTATTAAAACACTTGCGGATGGTGAAAAATTGCAGGAAGACCTTAGGAAATTGGAAGACTGGCCGTCCAAGTGGACAAATGCAAAGTGATGCATATTGGGAAGAATAACCCAAATTAAAGTTACCAGATGCTAGGGTCCACCTTGAGGGTTAGCACCCAAGGAAGGGATCTGGGTGTCGTCGTAGATAATCCAATGAAACCTCCCACCCAGTGTGTGGTGGCGGCAGCCAAAAAAGCAAACAAGATGCTAGGAATTATTAAAAAAAGGGATGGTTAACAAGACTAAAGATATTATAATGCCTCTGTATCACTCTATGGTGATACCTCACCTGGTATATTGCGTTCAATTCTGGTCTTCTTATCTCAAGAAAGATATAGTGGCACTAGAAAAGGTTTAAAGAAGAGCAACCAAGATGATAAAGGGGATGGAACTCCTCTCGTATGAGGAAATTCTAAAAATGTTAGGGCTGTTCAGCTTGGAAAAGAGAAGGCTGAGTGGAGATATGATTGGTTTACAAAATCTGAGTGGAGTAGAACAGGTACAAGTGGAATGATTTTTCACACCATCAAAAATTACAAAGTCTAGGGGATACTCAATGAAACTGCAGGGAAATACTTTTAAAACCAATAGGAGGATATATTTTTTTCACTCAAAGAATAGTTAAGCTCTGGAATGAGTTGCCAGAGGTTGTGGTAAAAGCAGATAACATAGCTGGGTCTAAAGAAAGGTTTGAACAAATTCCTGGAGGAAAAGTCCATAGTCTGTTATTAAGACATGGGGGAAGTCTCTGCTTGCCCTGGATTGGTAGCATGGAATGTTGCTACTCTTTGGGTTTTGGTCAGATACTAGTGACCTGGATTGACCACTGTGAGAACGGGCTACTGGGCTTGATGGACTATTGGTCTGACCCAGTAGGACTATTTGTATGTTCTTAGGAAATGCCTGGACCCTTTGTATGCAATGTATCTGTATATAGGCAATTCTGCAGAGGACCTCTATGGGATTTCTAATTTGGATATGTTTTTCCCCCATTTTATTTGCTGTTGGATGTTTTATGTGGTCACTGAGATTTGATGGCTTTGGTAGTAGTATACTGATGGTTCCTATTAGTATAAGTCCTTATATTGTTGATGTTGCTGGAATCTATAGTGTCACTGTCTTTATTTGCTAATAAAAGGACATAAACCCATGTATGTAGACTAGTCTTGTAAGAATCACAAAGAAAATTGTCAGGTAAGACTAAATTTCACCTTACTCTAGCTTATCTGTCTATATGTTCCATCTCCACTGTTCCCTTTGTTATCTATTAAAATGTTTTAGGTGCCTAGTGTGTTGATATTGATATTATAAGTAGCATACTATGCTATAATGCAGGGATGTCAAAGTCCCTCCTCGAGGGCCGCAATCCAGTCGGGTTTTCAGGATTTCCCCAATGAATATGCATGAGCTCTATTTGCATGCATTGCTTTCATTGTATGTTAACAGATCTCATGCATATTTATTGGGGAAATCCTGAAAACCCGACTGGATTGCAGCCCTTGAGGAGGGACTTTGACACCCCTGCTATAATGTATCTGATTGATTATTGTTTGCTGCTTATGTTCTGGTTTTGTTTGATGTGCCCAGCCTTAGTTGACTTTATTCCTAAAGACCATAAATAAATCCAAATAATTACTGTCTTCCTTAGCAACAGCAGCAGATGAATCCAGAGACCAGTGGGATACCACACATCTACCAGCAGATGGAAATAGAGAACTGAATTGCAAGTGCTCCTCCTGGATGGGATCTCTCCTGGCCATTTAGTCTCAAGGAGGTTTACTTGCATATCCCCATGTGGCCCCTGCACCAGTGATTCTGGCGCTTTGCGATTCTCAATCAGCATTATCAGTTTTGAGCAATGCCCTTTGGCTTGGCCACGGCGCCGCACACCTTTTCCAAGGTGATGGTAGTGATGGCATCCTTTCTTCAAAAGGAGGGTATCTGGGTTCATCCCTACCTGGACGATTGGTTGATCCGGACTTCTTCCCATCAAGAAAGTTTGCTGGTAACTCAGAGGGTGGTTTCTCTGCTTCAGTCGTGCTGATTGGTCAATTTTCCAAAAGGTTCCCTCGTTCCTTCTCAATCATTGGTGCATCTGGGAGTCTGATTCGACACAACTCAGGGGAGAGTCTTTCTTTCCGAAGACAGGGGCGAGAAGTTGCAGTTGCAAGTTCAGCTGCTGATTCAGGTGCCACATCCCCGGGCGTGGGATTTTGTCCAGGTGCTGCGCTCTATGGTTGCATCCTTCGATGTGGTCCCCTGGGCCCGCTTTCATATGAGGCCTCTTCTGCAGTTTGTTCTTTCCTGATGGTCACCGGTATCTCAGGATTACAATTGTCTCCTCTGCTGGATGCCCCAAGCCCTGCGAAGCATGGATTGGTGGCTGGACAGTGTCAATCTGTTTAGTGGGATGTCCCTTGCGACCCTGGAATGGCTAGTGATCACGACAGATGCTAGCTTGACTGGTTGGGGAGCTCAGTATTTGTGGTCTTCGGCACAGGGAATGTGGTCTCGGGAGGAGGCTCAGTTATTCATCAGTCTTCTGGATTGAGAGTGATCAGACTGGCCCTGCTGGAATTTTGGACTCTAATTCAGGGCAGACTGACGGTGTCATGGTGGTTGCCTACATCAACAGGCAAGGGGGCACGAGGAGCCCAAAACTAGCTCAGGAGGCGCGGACTCTGCTTCTGTGTGCCAAGTCATGTCTTCCACTTCTGTTGGTGGCTCACATTGCAGGAACAGCCAACATTCAAGCGGACTTCCTCAGCAGAAATCTTCTAGACCCAGGAGAATGGGAACTGTCGCAGGAAGCATTCTAACTCATAGTTCGATGATGGGGGCTTCCGGAGTTAGATCTCATGGCCTTGGTTTGCAATGCAAAGCTTCCTCGTTTCTTCAGCAGATATCGGGAACTGAATTCAGAGGGGGTGGATGTGTTGTCTCTTTCGTGGCCTCTGGAGAGCCTTCTGTATGTTTCCTCCTCCCTCTGACCGATGATAGGCCAGGTATTGCATCGCATTGCTTGCGTCCAGGGAATGGTAGTCTTTCTGGCTCTGGATTGGCTGCACCATTTGTGGTATGCGTATCTGATGGGACTGGCTGCGGGGGTTCCCCTCTGGCTTCCGGTGACGCCAGACTTGCTGATGCAGGTGCCGATTCAGATGGACGATCCCTCTCGCTTTGGTCTTACGGCCTGGCTATTGAGCAGCATAAGGAGTTTTTGGAGCAGGTTATTGCTACTCTGCTGCAGGCAAAGAAGAGGTCTAAGTCCACGGCTTATGCCCGAGTTTGGAGAGTATTTGAGTCTTGGTGTAGTTGGTGGGGTCTTTCCTCGTTTCAGGCATCCCTGTCACACATTCTTGACTTTCTACAGAATGGAGTATCTAAAGGATTAGCGTGCAATTCCCTCAAAGTTCAGGTGGCGGTCATCGCCTGTTAACAGGGGCCATGTGTCATGATCTTCATTGGCTTCTCTGCCTAATGTGTTATGCTTTCTGAAGGGGGTGCAGCGCATTCGCCCTCCTTTGCAGAAACCCTGTCAAGATTGGAGTCTTCGCCTGGTACTTGTTGGCTAGTAGAGGGCTCTATTCAAACTCTGGAGCGCGGGTTCGAATGGAGCCCTCAAGGATGTCACCCTGAAGACGGTCTTTATCCCAGGACAAACAGGCAGCATATTCTCACTGATGGATGACGACACCGACGGAGCCCCGGTACGGACACTTTAGAGTGACTTGCACTCTAAGAACTTAGAAAGTTCTGGCTAGCCTGCAGCTCACATGCGTGAGTGCCTTCCCGCCCGACGTAGGCGCGCGGTCCCTCAGTTTCTTAGTTTCCGCGGAGCTAAGTAGTTGTGTTTCAACAGCTATTGAAAAAATTTTCTTTTCGCTGCCTTCCCGCTCTCACGTTTTTCTGACATTTTAGTCAGTTTCTTCTTTTCTTTTATTATTAGTTAAAAAAAAAAACGTTGTTGGTTTGGCTTGGTGGGGTCTTATGGATCGCCATATTGTTTTCTCCCCACTTCATGGCTCTTGTTCTGTGCAAGTTTTTCCTACTCATTTTTCCTCCACGCGGTTGTTTTGTTGTGGAACTTGTTTTCACCAACATCTTTCTGTGATTTTAGCGTTGTTGGGATCTTGGCCTTGCCGATTTTTTTTTCTTCCCTTGCTTTTTTCCTCTTCAGCGCATTTTCATGTGGATTCTTCAGAAGCAGTTTTCTGTCGGCGCTGCCAAGAATCCGGCACCAGCAGATGTCAGTAATCCGGTGCCCAGCATACTTCCAGCACCACTTCTCCAGTCCACACCGACTTTGATGGGCCCGATCCTACTCTTGGTAAGTTTGGTGCTCCTTTCTTCCTTGGGCTTCAGGTCATTGTAGCAGTTAGTCTAATCCTGCCAACCTTTGTCATTGTAGCAGTTGAGTCCAGTCCTGCCGACCTCTTTTCAGCCCCATCTCTGGCTCCGCTTCGATGTCGATGACTGCCTTGATACAGGCATGCTCATCTTGGAAGCGTGGAGCAACACCGATGGTACCCGTCATGGGCCAAGGATACCGGAGTTCTTTTCTTTCTACTTCGGAGCGACACCAATGGTACCGGTCATGGACCAAGGGTACTGGTGTCATTTTCGTCTTGCTCCTTTAATGATGTGTGCCTTGATACCGGCATTTTCATCTCTGGAGAGTAGCATGATGGTACCGGCGCTGCATCCATTGGTACTGGTGCTTTCTTTTCGGCAGTGTTTCATCGCCATGTTTCATTGTTCCTGTCGACTCATGTGTCGGTCGACATTTATGATCGATGTCGACGACTATGATTGGTGTCGACATCTATGATCAATGTCGATGTTCATATCGACACCCAGGTCGATATGTCAGAGTTCCTTTGTCAAAATACAAAATCCACAAGAAGGGATGTCCAATAAATTACAATTTCACAAAAACACCCCTCAGCAACCAGGGCTACGTCTCAAATTTATGAAAAAAGGAGAAAAAGACCTCAGTGTCTAACAGGGGCCATAAAAAAGCTTCCCAAATAGACAAGCCAGTCTCAGACAGAATTTGAAACTGGCAGACACATCCTTGGTCAAAAAACTCCTTTAAACTCAATTACTATTCAGAGTCATACATTTCTTTTAGTACATTCTGTTTCAATTTTTCAAAAATATTTCATAAATAGTGTCATAAAAGTCACTTATCTGAATGAATAGATGTTTAGACGTAGTCGTGGGTTAGAAAGCAGGAACAAAAAATACTCCGTGGGAAGTCAGCTAAAGGCTAGTTAAAGTATCTCCAATGCAACACTTCCATAATCATCCAACAGGGCTCCCTGTTTCGCTATAATGCTTCGTCAGGGATTTTGCTGTAAGAAAAGGAAAAAATTAAGTCCAAAATATTTTCTCCAAACACAAAAGAAGAAAAAGTGATACTTCACCCACAGCGTCCATTCACCCGCTTCCACTCCTGTCACAAAATGGCCCCTCAGCGTTCTAGGCTAATATGCAAATCCACTCGTCATCACGCACACGTGGTGACATCATATTACTATCAATTCCACTCATACATTGGGAGTTCATTCAAAAAATGCACCAAAACTTTCAAAAAACATCAACAAAACCAAGGTTTCCAATCAATAGTGCTGTTCAAACCACTCGGAGCACAGGTTTGTAACCAAAAAATCCAGCGCTGTTCTCTTTTAAGTAATAGTTGTTTGAAGTCACCTCCTCTAGCAGAAGGAAACACACGTTCAAGAACCCAGCACCGTAGATCTTCAAAGGAATGTTTTAATTCTGCACAATGTTGTACCATTGGAGCTTCTACCCGTTCTCGCAGCAGACAGGAACGGTGCTCTATAAGACGTGTTTTCAACAGTCTGGATGTTTGTCCTACATACAATCTCTGGCAAGGACATCTGATGACATATACAATTCCTCTACTGTTGCAATCAGTAATATGATGTAAAATATACTGCTTTTGATCCACTGGGTTCACAAAAGATGAACATGTCTCCATTATGCTGCACACAGAACAATGTCCACATTTATCATGTATTCCCCCCAACTGCCTCTCCCCACACTCATTCTCTTCTATTGCCACTCTGCTGGCAGGGCAAAGCTCATCTTGAATACATTTATTTCGTGAGAAGGCAAACATCATTGAGCATTCCCGAAAACAGGGATGTACTGCCAAACAGTACACGAAATAAATGTATTCAAGATGAGCTTTGCCCTACCAGCAGAGTGGCAATAGAAGAGAATGAGTGTGGGGAGAGGCAGTTGGGGGGAATACATGATAAATGTGGACATTGTTCTGTGTGCAGCATAATGGAGACATGTTCATCTTTTGTGAACCCAGTGGATTAAAAGCAGTATATTTTACATCATATTACTGATTGCAACAGTAGAGGAATTGTATATGTCATCAGATGTCCTTGCCAGAGATTGTATGTAGGACAAACATCCAGACTGTTGAAAACACGTCTTATAGAGCACCGTTCCTGTCTGCTGCGAGAACGGGTAGAAGCTCCAATGGTACAACATTGTGCAGAATTAAAACATTCCTTTGAAGATCTACGGTGCTGGGTTCTTGAACGTGTGTTTCCTTCTGCTAGAGGAGGTGACTTCAAACAACTATTACTTAAAAGAGAACAGCGCTGGATTTTTTGGTTACAAACCTGTGCTCCGAGTGGTTTGAACAGCACTATTGATTGGAAACCTTGGTTTTGTTGATGTTTTTTGAAAGTTTTGGTGCATTTTTTGAATGAACTCCCAATGTATGAGTGGAATTGATAGTAATATGATGTCACCACGTGTGCGTGATGACGAGTGGATTTGCATATTAGCCTAGAACGCTGAGGGGCCATTTTGTGACAGGAGTGGAAGCGGGTGAATGGACGCTGTGGGTGAAGTATCACTTTTTCTTCTTTTGTGTTTGGAGAAAATATTTTGGACTTAATTTTTTCCTTTTCTTACAGCAAAATCCCTGACGAAGCATTATAGCGAAACAGGGAGCCCTGTTGGATGATTATGGAAGTGTTGCATTGGAGATACTTTAACTAGCCTCACAAACCAACTCTTCACCAGCGCCCAAAGAAAAAGTCACAACAACCAAACAGAACTTGATAGCGAGACTCTCTCGGACTTCTTCCAGTCCAAAGTACAAACCATCCGAGATAATCTTGACACCAACACCAAACCCACTCCTATTCAACCCCAACCGATTCCAAATACCCCACCCTCTGCCGCTCTCTCCCAATTTCATATGGCCACTCATGCCGAGGTTCTCGAAACCCTGAGAGAACTCAAACCCTCCAACACCATCCTCGATCCCTGCCCATCCAGCCTCCTGCTGTCCACAGAAGACGCCATGGCAGAATCGATCCTCCCCATCATTAACACCTCTCTAACCACTGGGACTGTGCCCCTCAGCTGGAAGTCAGCTATTATCAAGCCCACTCTCAAAAAACCCACTCTTGATCCTAACGAACCCGGCAACTATCGCCCAGTCTCCAACCTCCCATTTGTCTCCAAACTCCTTGAACGAATTGTGCTCCACCGACTTCACCCCTTCATTGAAGAACAAGCTGCTCTATCCCCTGCCCAGTCCGGCTTCCGAAAAGGCCACAGCACAGAGTCAGTACTCCTTGACATCATTGATGACAGCTGGGCAATACTCGACAAAGGCAGTGATGCCCTACTAGTCCTACTTGACCTCAGCGCTGCCTTTGACACAGTCGACCACCACCTCCTCACATCCAGACTCTATGACCTCGGAATCAAGGACACAGCCCTCCAATGGATCACCTCCTTCCTCCATCAAAGGACCCAGACTGTCCTACTAGGAACTCACAAATCTCGCCCCAAGCCTATAAAATATGGTGTTCCTCAAGGCGCCCTTCTATCCCCCCTCCTATTCAACCTCTACATCAGGCCTGTCATTGATATAGCGCAGAAATATAGCATTAAAATCCACTCTTATGCAGATGACATCCAGCTACTCCTCCCACTAGGCGAGAACCGATCGTCCCAAATCACTAACCTCCAACATTGCCTCTCTGATATGAAAACTTGGATATCAAACAACAAACTTCAACTAAACGCCACTAAAACAGAACTCTTATGGATCAGGAAAAAAAGCACCAAATTCACACGTCCTACCCTAGCATGGGACTCCACTCTACTAACGGCAACAGATCAGGTACGCAGCCTAGGAGTAACCTTAGATGGACACCTATCCCTATCTGCCCACATATCCCAAGTAATCTCCACCTCCTTCTACTACCTCCGCCAACTGAAAAGGATCAAACCCTACATCTCCACACCTGACCTCGCCCAACTCCTCTACGCATATGTCCTCTCCAGAATGGATTACTGTAACTCCCTATTCAATGGACTAACCAAAAATAATCTCAAACGCCTCCAACGTGTCCAAAATGCAGCTATCCGCCTCCTACACAACCTCAACTACCATGATCCCGTCTCCCCAGCACTCTGCGCTGAACACTGGCTCCCAATTAGCCAGCGCTGTGCTTTCAAGGCCCTAGCAGTAGCCCACAAGAGAATTTATGCCACCACCCCCTCCTACATAAAATCTAAGCTTCCCATCTACACCCCCACTCGCACCCTCCGCTCAAAATCGGAAATACGCCTATGCATTCCCCCTGGAAGGTCCCTCCTCTCAGAAACTGCCCGCAAACGATCCTACAGCCACTTCATCCCACATCTCTGGAATAAACTCCCCCCCCAACTCAGGCAACAGAACTCTTTATTGACATTCCGTAAAATGGTAAAGACCCTCCTCTTCAACTAAAGGTCTCCCTCAGTCTACACCCCCCCTTAAACCCCACCTCACTCTTCTCTCCCCTATTTAACTTCTCCTAAATTTCAGTATAGTCCTCTCTTAGTCTGTACTCTGATAAATTGTCTGTACTCTGAAAAATTGTCTGTAGCCTGATAAATACTGCACAATCTTGTATGTCCAAGCATCTAAACCTATTGCACATTTATTTGCCTAACTACTTCTACTGTGTATGTTTACTTGTAGACCGTTCTGAGCTACTGGGAGAACGGGATATAAATCTAAATAAATAAATAAAATAAATAAATAAATAAATTTAGCTGACTTCCCACGGAGTATTTTTTGTTCCTGCTTTCTAACCCACGACTACGTCTAAACATCTATTCATTCAGATAAGTGACTTTTATGACACTATTTATGAAATATTTTTGAAAAATTGAAACAGAATGTACTAAAAGAAATGTATGACTCTGAATAGTAATTGAGTTTAAAGGAGTTTTTTGACCAAGGATGTGTCTGCCAGTTTCAAATTCTGTCTGAGACTGGCTTGTCTATTTGGGAAGCTTTTTTATGGCCCCTGTTAGACACTGAGGTCTTTTTCTCCTTTTTTCATAAATTTGAGACGTAGCCCTGGTTGCTGAGAGTTCCTTTGTCGACATTGACATATTCAACTGTGTTTCCAGTTGTTCGGGTCGTAAGCCATGTCGACACCGTCTCTTCTATTGTTGATCCGGTTCAGTTTTTGATACCGGTAGCATTTTCACAGGAGTCCTCTCTAATTTTGACAGATCTTATAACGCGATGCCAGTTGTCGTTGCAGTTACCGGTGTCGGTGTTGCTCCGGTATGGAAGGCTTTGCAGTCATTAAGCTGTTTTCGGCCTTCGACATCGACTTCCTGACTGTTTTGGGATTAACATTCTGAGAGGATAGGGGTGTCTTTTGGAACTACACCCCATATCTCTCTGAGCGGTGGGTGCTTCTTCATCACATGTTCTTTTTTCCCTTCCGTAGGGTTAAAAAAAACAAAAAACAAAAAACCCAACATAAAGTTTTTACAGATCCCTTAGGGAACTGTCTGTGAAAGCATTCCTTTGGAAGTTGACTGTACAGATTTTCTTTTCCTTGATTTGTAGTTAACTACTCAAGGTTTATTTGCTTCCCTTCCATGATATCTATGGGAGTTTTTTGACACGCCTTTTGAAACAGTCAGCATGTGTCATTGTTTCCCTCCTGGTGGAGTTCATTCTACTGGCTAGTATGTCGGCCTCTGTCTTTCTGGGTAGAGTGGACAAGGCTAGGGATTGGTTAGACACAGGGGCTTACTAGATTCCTATACTGCCTGCATGATTTTCCTTGGCATACATTTGTTCACACATTCCATGTATCCGCTATTCAGTACCTGTTCTTGCAGATCTGGTTTTTACAGATCTGGTCTGAAATTGAGTATCTGTTTTTCTCATCACTCAACAGGACAGGTTAATGCAGTGGTCTCAAACTCAAACCCTTTGCAGGGCCACATTTTGGGATTTGTAGGTACTTGGAGGGCCTCAGAAAAAATAGTTAATATCTTATTAAAGAAATGGCAATTTTGCATGTGGTAAAACTCTTTATAATTTATAAATCTTTCCGTTTAGCTAAGTCTTAATAATAATATTGTCACTTATAGCTAAAAAGACATATGATCAAGAAACTGTTTTATTTTACTTTTGTGATTATAATAAACATACTGAGGGCCTCAAAATAGTACCTGGTGGGCCGAGAGTTTGAGACCACTGGGTTAATGCAAATGTCTGATTTGGTTTTTGGTGTTCCCAGGACCGTGCTGGGACATGTTTCCTCCGCACAAAGGACCAGGTGAGATTCTCTGGTCACATCTGAATAGCAGTCTTCACCTTCTCAGAGCCTTTTTTTTTTTTTTTTTTCAGTTTTTCATGTACTTCTAAGAGCCTTAGCTCTGAGTTTTCTTCATATGGTTTTATGCATTTAATGTTTTCACCCTGCTCTCAGACTCGGTTTCTCTAAGAGAGTCTGTGTGTGATCTTATGCAGTCCTTCCTTGTTTCTCCTGCTGATTCTCCTTGAAGGGTTCTCTTCGATTAGTGGAGTTTGGGATTCTTAACCCTTCTTTCTATTGATTTTTAGGTATACTGGAAGACTGTGTTTTTTCTGGATCTCAGATTTCTTTTTTCTAGTCCAGAAGTTCTTCAGGACTAGTTTCGCCTTATTCAGACTTCATGGCTCTGCTTCCTGGTTTTCAAAGCAGCCGCCACATACTACAAATCGTACGGCTTTCAGGCTATGCTTTTCAGTTCTACTCAGCTGTTCTCCTTACAAGTATAGGTTTTTTCCTTTCAACTGGCAATTGCTCCTAGATTCTTCAGGAGATGTCTGATTGTGCTGGCCACATCTATTCGATTACAGGGCCTTCTCCTTTTTTCCTTTTTTAAACATCTGGTTTTTCCCCAGCTGTTTTTTCTTGGGACATGGTTCAGACACTTTCTCAAATTATCTCATTTTCTTTAGATTTTCAGTTTACATACCCGAATTCATATCTGTGTTTCATTGGGGTACTCCTTGACACCACTTTTGTGAGAGTGTTTCTTCTTTAAGATTGCTTTCAATTTCTCATCTGTCTGGTTCAACAGTTGTTTCTTTTTTTTCAAACCTTTCCTGCCAGACACTTGATAGTTCTTTTGAGCAACAGGGCTTCTGTTTCTGTTATGCCATGGGTTGGACTATGTTTTTGTACTCCTCAGTGGTCTTTTGTTTTCCAGTGGTACCAGGCGAGGGCTCGTCTCTCAAAGCATGTATATCTTTCCTCTGCAGTTACTTCACTTAGGGCTGATCTCCTCTTCTCTATCTGGAGATTCCCTTTTTTATTTGTCCCTTTGCATGGTCATCGTTAGATAGATTGTGAGCTCGCCGGGACAGAGAGGGAAAAACTGCTTGAGTACCTGAATAAATGCATGTAAACAGTTCTGAGCTCCCCTGGGAGAATGATATAGAAAATTGAATAAATAAAATAAAATAAAAAAAATCATGCCTGTTGCATCTTTTTCTGCATTGGGGGTTCATATGGGCATTCTGCAGCCTCAGTCTCTTTCGACTGTCAGGGAACAGATTTTTTCCATCCATTTCCTAATTTTTCGAGTGATGTTTTTACCCTTATGGTTTTTTCATCATCTACTCTGTCCTCAAGTTCTCCTCCCTTGCACAGTCAATCCAGTAGTTATGGACTACATATAATTGAGCAAGGAGGCTAGGGCTCTCTCCTGTTGTGTCAGGAGGCTCTACTCTTATGGACTTGAGTGGAATCTTACTATCTGCTCTTGCTGCTATTCAAGAGGAGCTGAATTTCCTAGCAGACATTTTCAGCAAGATTCTTTAATCTCCCGCATGGACTTGCCATTTTGCAATTCTCTAGTCCATTTTTGCCCAAGGGGGCGCTCTACAAGTAGATTTGTTTGCGACTCCTCATAATCACCAGTTGCCCCAGGTTTTTACTCCAGACTTTACTCCCTTCTTCGTCTGGCAACAGATATTTTTCTCCTTGATTGGACGGACATGTTTCTATATGCATTTCCTCCACTTCTTCTCCTGTTGAGCATTTTATTCAAGCTCAAGAGAGATGTACCCACTGTGTTTTTCTTTACTTCATGGTGGCCCAGGCAACATGGGTTCTCCCTTCTTCTTCAACTCAGTTTTAGGGAGCCCTTTCTTCTAATTTTCCTACTCGGTTCACTCCGACTCAAGAATCTTTGATTTATTCCAATCTACATTGGTTTTTCCTCGGGCTGCGTTAATTTCATATACATCTTTCTCAGCCCGTTTGTTAATTTCTAGATGTCTCCAGGACAGCAGCCACTCAACCTTGCTAATATCAATAGTGGTTTCGGCTTTTTTCTTGGTGTCTTTTTTATCTTCCTGTTCCACCTTCCTAGTTGGTGGTATTGCTCTTGGCTTATTTCTTCTTTTGTTTGATTCTAGTCTCGAGTCTATATCTCTCAGACTTCTTTTCAATGCTATTGCATTTTTTCCCTTTGGCAGTCAAGGGTCAACCTTTTTCTACTTATCCTCTGGTTTCTAGATTCATGACAGGGTTTTTTTTGTTTTTTTTTACTGTGTATAACCACACCTCATACCTTCTCCTGTCTTTTGGGCTATAGCCTTTTCTACTGGGTTTCCAGGTTTATGATGGAATTCTTTTCCCTGTGAAACCATCTCTACAGTCTCCTCCTATCGTCTGGATTCTTCCTGTAGTTCTTTCCTGTTTGTTGATGCTGCCATTTGTAACAATGGTATCAGCTCAACTTGAGTTTCTTGCCTGGAAAGTGGTTTTCCTTATTACTCTCACCTCTGCCAGGAGAGTCGGTGAGTTACATGCATTACTAGCAGATTCATCCTTAACAGTTTTTCATCATGACAAGGTGGTTCTGTGTACATGTCCAAAGTCTCTTATGAAATTTTCATCTCACTCAGTCAGTTCTTCTGTCTGTGTTTTTTCCTGCACCTCGTTCTCCTATGGGAGCCCTTGCTTTATATACTTTGGATTGTAAGCAGTTTTTTGTCCTCCTTAATTCACGGTCAAAGCCGCAGCGATTTTTCTCCCTAACTTTTCATTTCTTTTGATTCAACCCAGTTCGGGTATCCTATATTAATGAGAACGATTTTCAACTGGCTGATTGTCTACATTTCGTTCTGCTATACTCAGACTGGACTGGCAAGGGGAAATCGTGTCGCAATCCACTGAGTTTGAGTTCTGGCAGCTTTTGTTGTTTTTCCTTTTAACTACCTCTTTGAGGAACTCTGTACAGCTGCTACCTGGTCCTCAGTTCATACCTTCACTTCTCACTACTGTCTGGAGTCTTCTCCAGGCAGGATAGGCACTTCGGCCACTCTGTACTACTAAATTTGTTTTTCTAATGGCCAACTCTCCCACCTTCCCGTTTCTGTTAGCTTGGAGGTCACCCATCAGTGAGAATATGCTGCCTGCTTGTCCTGGGATAAAGCACAGTTACTTACTGTAACAGATGTTATCCAGGGACAGCAGGCAGATATTCTCACAACCCACCCACCTCTCCGGGTTGACTTCTTAGCTGGCTTATCTTAACTGAGGGACCACGCACCTCTGGGCGGGAGAGTGCAATTTACTCTAAAGTGTCCGTACCGGGGCTCCGTCGGTGCCATCACCCATCAGTGAGAATATCTGCCTGTTGTCCCTGGATAACACCTGTTACGATAAGTAACTGTGCTTTCTGGTGGCTATGGCGTATGCGCATGTATGGTGTCAGTGTTGTAGGCTCTGTCCTGCAGGGATCCCTTTCTGCGATTTTCGGCTGCTGGGGTGTTGGTGCGGACGGTTCCTTCTTTTCTTCCTAAGATGGTTTCATCTTTTCATGTCAATCAGTCTCTTTTTCTTCCCTCTTTCTGGGAGGAGGATTACGGGTCGTGCTTCCATTCCTTGTGACTTCTCAACATGGGTGCTACTGTACTATCTTCAGGTTACTAATGACTTTCGGCAGTTGGTTCACCTCTTTGTCTTAGTCTCCGGCCCAAGGAAGGGTATGGTGGTTTCTAAAGCTTCGATAGTCCATTGGGTCAAGGAGATCGTTTCTTCCACTTATTTGCTGATGAGGAAGCCGGTTCCGTTGAAGCTGCATGCTTACTCCTCTAGAGCGGTTGCTGCTTCCTGGGCAGAGTACAGGGGTTTTTTCTTAGAGGAGATTTGTTTGGGCTACGACGTGGTCCTCCTCGTTCTCCAGGCATTACCATTTGGATGTGGCCATGTGCGAGGAGGCTTCCTTTGGCGTGTTGGTTCTCACGGAGGCTACTTTGGCTTCCCATCCTGTTTGAGGATTGTTTTGCAACATCCCACTTGTCTCTGGATTCATCTGCTACTGTTGCTAAAAAAGGAAAAATTAAGCCTTACCTGTTAATTTTCTTTCCTTTAGACACAACAGATGAATCCAGAGCCCTGCCTGTTCTGGAATTTTTTTTCTGTGGTTATTTCCATTTTGGGGGGTTGGTTGTGTTGTTTTTTGCAGTTGGTTGTTGTTAGTCTTTGTTTGGACTTGGTTCTGGGAAAGAAGTGTTTTTTTATATATATATGCAGTTGAGTGCTTCCTGCTGCTTGGGTAAAGAGCGATAACTAAATGGCCAAGAGAGATCCCATCCAAGAGGAGCACCTGCAATTCAGTTCTCTATCTCTATCTGCTGGTAGATGTGCGGTATCCCACTAGTCTCTGGATTCATCTGCTGTGTCTAAAGGAAAGAAAATTAACAGGCAAGGCATAATTTTTTCCTTACCTAGCCACTGATCGCCGTACATGAAGAAGGACATGGTACTACTTGAAAGGGTCCAGAGAAGAGCGCCTAAAATGGTTAAGGGGCTGGAGGTGTTGCCGTACAGTGAGAGATTAGAGAAATTGGGCCTCTTCTCCCTTGAAAAGAGAAGACTGAGAGGGGACATGATTGAAACATTCAAGATACTGAAGGGAATAGACTTAGTAGATAAAGACAGGTTGTTCACCCTCTCCAAGGTAGGGAGAATGAGAGGGCACTCTCCAAAGTTAAAAGGGGATAGAATCTGTACAAATGTAAGGAAGTGCTTCTTCACTCAGAGTGGTGGAAAACTGGAACGCTCTTCTGGAGGCTGTTATAGGGGAAAACACCCTCCAGGGATTCAAGACAAAGTTAGACAAGTTCCTGCTGAACCGGAACATACGCAGGTAGGGCTGGTCTCAGTTAGGCATTGGTGTTTGACCTAGGGGCTGCCGCGGACTGCTGGGCACGATGGACCACTGGTCTGACCCAGCAGCAGCAATTCTTATGTTCTTACATACAACCACATAGTCCCTACTAAGACACACTTTATCATGTGTTTTCCCACCGTCATGCACGAGTTTACAGACAGAAGGGAAAATGTGCCATTATGTTAGATCAGTGTCTCTTAAACTTTTTGGGGTTTTTTTTTAGTTCTAACACACTAAACATAGCAAATATTTTTTGTGGTACATTATAATTGTGGTACATTATAATTGTGGTACATTATAATTGAAAGTATAAAATTTGCAAAACCAACAAAAAATTAAATTTGAAAGTTATTAATTCTTTAAGCTATGAATAAGTAATTGTAACCAATGGTGAAACGAAAGTAGCTAGAATAGAATTGCTAATCAATGTGATGAATGTGCTTGTTTTTGAATCCAAATTAACTCAAAACTTGGCTCGATAGTCAACAAGCAAACATGCATTTCATCATCCACCATCTGCAGTTGTTCTCTTTTTTTTAAATTAATTTAATTTCTGTCAGAGCTGAAAATCCAAGTTCACAAAGATAAGAACATAAGAATTGCCGCTGCTGGGTCAGACCAGTGGTCCATCGTAACCAGCAGTCCGCTCACACGGCTGCCCTTAGGTCACACGGCTGCCCTTAGGCCTTAATTGAGTCTAGACTTACCTGCGTACGTTCTGGTTCAGCAGGAACTTGTCTAACCTTGTCTTGAATCCCTGGAGGGTACTTTGCCATATAACAGCCTCTGGAAGAACGTTCCAGATATCTACCACTCTCTGGGTGAAGAACAACTTCCTTACGTTTGTACAGAATCTATATCCCCTTTTAACTTTAGAGAGTGCATTCTCGTTCTATCCACTTTGGAGAGGGTGAACAATCTCTTTTTCTCTACTAAGTCTATGCCCTTCATTATCTTGAATGTTTCTATCATGTCCCCTCTCAGTCTCTTCTTTTCAATGGAGAACAGGCCCAGTTTCTCTAGCCTCTCACTGTACGGCAACTCCTCTGGTCCTTTAACCATTTTTGTTGCTCTTCTCTGGACCCTTTCGAGTAGTACTATGTCCTTTTTCATGTATGGCGACCAGTGTTGGACGCGGTATTCCAGGTGAGGGTGCACCATGGCCAGGTACAGCGGCATGATAACCTTGTCCGATTTGTTTATGATCGCTGCCTTAATTATTCCTAGCATTCTGTTTGCCCTTTTTGCTGCCGCAGCGCATTACAACAACGGCTTCATTGACTTGACTACAAGTACTCCCAAATCTCTTTCCTTGTGGGGGGGAGGGGGGGTTGTCTCCGAGTACTGCACCGGACATCCTGTATTCGTGTATAAGATTTTTGTTACTGACATGCATCAGAAGATCCAAATGGTAACAAAGCCTTGATTGCTTTGTTGCTCAGGTTAGAATGACTACTGCATAAAAAAAATAAAACTAAAATTACTTGTCGCTAGTTTTCAAGGGCCAATCACCTCCAAGAATGATGCTTGTCTGGGTGGTTGTATCCTTATGCATACAGACACTCATAACATTGACAGACTCTTGCATACTTGGCATACATGTTATCTATTCTAGTGTACACTTATGAAGGGAATTAAAAATAAAATTCTGGAATCTCTCATGACATACCCAGAATCTCTTCGGGGCACACAGTTTGAGAGAGACCATTTCCTGGAGGAAAAGTCCATAGTCTGTTATAAGACAGACATGGGGGAAGCCAATGCTTGCCCTGCATCAGTAGCATGAAATGTTGCTAATCTTTGGGTCTTTACCAAGTACTAGTGATCTAGATGGACTGTTGGTCTGACCCAGTAAGGCTATTCTTATGTTCTTATGCACTATGTTAGATTAAGCAGTTTTCTTCCTGCTACTTTTTTGATTAACTCAGTCAAAGCTAGGCTGAGATCTTGGGCCATGAGATTTCCTTTCCAGTTAGAGAACAATCTGTAATGGATCTCCACTAGTTATGGGAAATAACTATGGTTTATAGTTTGTTTATTTATAATTTGCCTTTTTCAAGGCAAAGTACAACAGCACACACATAATAGTACTTCACAGCCATTCCAGACATCTTGAAACCCCCTCCCCCCAAACAATATACGTCATATTCAGCATAAAATCAAAATAAAATACCAGCCTGACCATAATAGCAATAGCAATCACTTTTCCCTAGCACAGCAGCAGATGAATCCAGAGACCAATGGGATAGCTCACATCTACCAGCAGGCGGAGATAGAGAAACTGATTAACAGGTGGTCCTATTGGCTGGCACTCCTCCTGTTTATCCAGTATTCTCTATCTCCCAGCAGGAAAAGGTCGCTATTCAACTAGCTCCTGAATTCCGGCTGTGACTGGAACTTTATTTTCTCCTGTTGAGGTTTCTCTTCAGTGAGACTGCCATTCTGTTTCTCCTGTTGAGGTTTCTCTTCAGTGAGCTGGCAATGCTATTTCTCCTGTTGAGATTTTCTCTTCAGTGAGACAGGGGTGTCTGGCTGAATGGTGCCGGCTTTAGGGGTTACACCTGGGCCCCCCCAGGTCCCTGCCTCACCCTCCCTCCATTGCTAGAGGGTCTGACTGGGTCTCAATTTTTTTCTTCTTTCCCTTCTCTGTAAAAAAAAATAAAATAATAAAAAGAGACCACAGTTGCTACATTCTGCCATGCTTTTGCTGCAAACTGGCTTCAACCGGCCCTAACAACAAGCTTGTGAGTATATCTGGCTTTTACGGTTGTTTGAACTTCAGGTTCTGTTTGGGAGTCTTAGTACTGTGGGTTCGGTCATCGTACATTTAAGGTATGGATATTTTATTGAGGCTAAGCTTTATGACTAGAAATCCATGGAGGGAGCCGGGACTTCCCGCCCTTTGCATGCACACGCTTGGTTTCCTTGTTGGTTAGAGCGCGGCAGTAGCGATGCGATTTCATGCTCGTACTTGTTCTCATTGTTGGGTTTCAGTGCAGCAGTAGTCCTGTTTATTCTGAGGCTCTCTTTCATCGGTGTTTGTCACGGCCATGTGCAGCTGATTGTGCAGGTGCCGGTTTATAGCAGCGCGCATGAGATGGGACATGTTTTTTCCGGCGCTGTGGGCCGTTCTTCTGGTTATTCCCCGAGTCTGATTTTCTTTCTATGCAAGCTGCGGCAGGGTAAATTTTGCGGGGCTCGAATCCGACTATGTTTCTAGGAGCGTTGATGCAGCGACCACGTGTCAGCGAGAATCAGGCGTGCGCTTGGGTCTCTGGCGATGGCGGGAGAGCTGCAGCGTTCTGATAGTTTGTTTCCAGCTGACTTTGGTCAGGGTATGCCGGGGCTTCTCTCCTTTCCGGTTCAGACAAGTTGTATGTGTTTCACCAGCTTTCGGACAAGCTTGGGCAGATTTATATGTCTATGTCTGTGTTCCTGCTGTACTCCCTTGAAGGAAGCTGCTTGTTTAATCGGACTCTGGGGTTAGCACTCAAGGGGTTTATCAGAGAGACTCTGACCTGTGCTAGGTCACCCAGTCTCGGTTTGTCTCCGGACTGGGGCGACATACGGCAACTCACGGCACGGTGAGATCAGCAGTAAGATAGTGCCCTGTATTTCACACAGGTATCTCTGTACAGGTGCCCTGTATTTCTCATTGTCTCTCTTGGGGTCCCTACAGATTGAGCCTTTGTCTGTTGGTAACTGTCCTTATTTGGGCCTCTGTGCTGAGCTGCATGTGTCTATATATGCCTAAAGGTAGTACAAACAGTTTCCAAGTTCGGGCTGTCTCTATGGGCATAATGACACTGCGCATCTTCCTGCGGCCAGGACTCTCTTTCTCTATTTCTGAGGGGGCCTGGACTTCAGATTTCCATGCCTATCATGCTGGTTTCTCCTGTCACCATTTTCTCATGGCACATGCTAGACAGGCCCTCCGACCAGACAGGAAGGGCTGTACAGCTCCTTTTAACCAGGAGCCAGTTACCTATGCTATCAAACCCGCGAAGGATCTCGCGCTATGTGGCTGTTAGCCTCATCCCTGAAGCTCTCATTAGCGATGTGAGCTTTGTCTGATACCTGTAAGGATGCTGTTGTTTTCCACGGGGCGGTAGATGCAGCATAAACCGCTTCGAACTTCACGGTATAACGGTATATAAGAAATAAATTATTATTATTATTATTATTATCTTGATTGAGTCTAGTACATATTCACTTTAAAGGACATACGTATTTCGCTCATGTTGCATGAGGTTAGTACTGTTTTTATAGTTCCAGTATATTCCTCTTTATATTGTGAAACTTGATTTTTCCTAGGAGAATCTTCTTGCAGATCCTACAGTCTCATCCTGCCATTCCCTGACCTTCTGCACTTCATTCTGAGGGGATCTTGACTTCTTCCAATGACTCTTCAGGCTTTCTCATGAGGGAGAAGATGCTATAATGTCAGGTCAGGGGGCTGTGAAGATTTTTCAGGATGCTTGCATCTTTGCATCCTCCTCAGGTTTCCAGTTCGTTCTTGGAGTCTCTATGTTTTGTGTTTCCCTTTTCAGTGTTACTGGTCCTCAGGACAGTTCTTGTAGTTCTTCGGGAACTAAGGGACGTTGTTCCACTTACTGCATGGTGCCTGAGACGGGGGCATTGGGCAGGCTGGATCCCATTCTGCTGAATTAGTTTCTTGGGGTTACACATTTCTGCAGACAACCTGGGGGTATATTTACATTTTCTCTATGGACTCCAAATCGGCACTTGGTTTGCCTGCCTCTCTTGGAGCAGCGCTTTCGGTTTTGGCACATGCCATTTCGCCTACCCAAGGCTTCACAAACGTTTTAGGTGATGTGGGCGGTGGTACCGTTTTGGCGCTACCAGGTGATTCATCTAATTTCTTCTTGACTGCCTGCTTGATTTGGACGACTTCCAGTCGGGCCATTTGACTAACACGAAAAGGGTGGTATCTTTTCCTCAGTTCTTTACACGTGCATCTTCGAATTTGCACAGCGCTCTTTTCTCCTGTACTATTTATAGGTATATCGGGGTAATGTTTTTATTCATATAGGAGAGACATGAGTTTCTTTCCGGAGACTTGGGCGTGGGGTCTCGGTCTCAGATTGGTATTCTTCTTCGCTTACCATGACCAAGAGTATGGGATTCTGTACAGTTTCTGGGATCCATTTTGCTGACTCCACTGGGAACTTCGACTTGCTTTCCCTTTCTTACGCTACAGCAGTCGCTTTTGTTCCGGTGGTTCCCGGTATCTCAGGGCTCCAATTATTTGGTATGCTCCTCCTGCATCGCTCTGTATGATTTGGTGGCTCAGCGCGATTTCTCTTTTCAAGGCATGCCTCGGTCTTTGCTGGACTAGCTCATGACCACCGACCATCCCGGGCTGTCGGGTTGGGGGGCTTGGTGGCTTCCATCCTCAGCTCCAGGAGTCTGGTCTTCAGAGGCGACTCAGTACTTGTTCATTCTTCTACTCTTGAGCAGGGTCAGGCTACCTTTCTGGAGCTTCAGATCATTCTTCTGGATTGCCGCTGAGGGTCCTTTTGGTCAGTATTAGGATAGAGGTATTTCTCTACAGCTTGGGCAGTAGGTGTTGTACTCAGTTAGAAACATAGAAATAGACGGCAGATAAGGGCCACGGCCCATCTAGTCTGCCCACCCTAATGTCCCTCCCCTACCTTTGCCCTGTGAATAGATCCCATGTGCCGATCCCATTTGGCCTTAAAATTAGGCACGCTGCTGGCCTCCATCACCTGTAGTGGAAGACTATTCCAGCGATCAACCACTCTTTCAGTGAAAAAGAATTTCCTGGTGTCACCTCGTAGTTTCCCGCCCCTGATTTTCCACAGATGCCCTCTTGTTGTCGTGGGACCCTTGAAAAAGAAGATATCTTCCTCCGCCTCGATGCGGCCCGTAAGATACTTGAACGTTTCGATCATGTCTCCCCTCTCTCTGCGCTCCTCGAGCGAGTATAGCTGTAATTTGTCAAGCCGTTCTTCGTACGGAAGATCCTTGAGTCCCGAGACCATCCGGGTGGCCATTCTCTGCACCGACTCCAGTCTCAGCACATCCTTGCGATAATGCGGCCTCCAGAATTGCACACAGTATTCCAGGTGGGGCCTCACCATGGATCTATACAATGGCATAATGACTTCCGCCTTACGACTGACGAAACCCCTTCGTATGCAGCCCATGATTTGTCTTGCCTTGGATGAAGCCTGTTCCACTTGATTGGCAGACTGGCAGGTGAAGTTGTTCTGCTTCAATGGGTGGACTCTCATCTTCGTCTTCTGTTGGCAGATCCTTTTATGGATCAGGATAAGAGTTTGGATAGACTTTCTCTCCGCGGAATCTGAGCATGGCCCATTTCTTGTATGTTACAGTGTACAGCGCTGTGTACGCTCTGGAAAGTGTGCATGTTAGTAATAGTGTAATCTTCTGCATCCTGGATATTGAGATTTGTGGCTCAGGCGTTCTAGCTCTTTTTATGGACGTGAGATCTCCTTGACCTAGACCTCATGGCCTCGTCTCTCAATTCTAAGCTTCCTAGCTTCTTCGGCGGGCCCAGGGAGTGGGAGTTAGAGGGGGTAGCTGCATGGCTCTTTTCTCGCCTCTGCCTTCTCTTTTTCAGTGTTTTCCGCTGGCTGATGATGGCTTGGATTTGCCATCTCGAGCTCGCTTTCCGGGCACAGTATTTGTAGAATCTCTGGATTGACGGCGCCATCCTTACTATGCGGATTTGATGAGTCTTTTGACAGCCGGACTAAGAAGTTTCCTGGTATCTCCGTCTTTGCTCGCCTAGGGTCCGATCAACATGGATATTTGTACTACTTTAGTATTATGACCTAGTTTTTTGAAAAATCTTGGTTGACGTGTAAGGGTTATGCGAAGCAGGTTGTTTCTTCTCTTATCCAGGTGCTACGGACGTCTTCTCCTGTGGCTTCTGCTTCCTTTTGGAGGTTTTTCCTTTCTTGGGTGCTTCTTAACGTTTGAACCACTCCAGAGTTCCTTTTTGGCACAGGTGTATTGCCGAGGGCTTAGCGTTCAATTCCCTTCAGCTTCTAGTGCCATTCTTAGCTTGTTACAAGGGCTAGGTATATTGCTCTTCGCTTACTTCTCAGCTTCATGTAGTTCAGTTCCTAAACAGAGTGCGGTATATTCATGCGCCTCTTAGAAAGCCCGGTTTGGAGTACAATCTTCACGTACTTCTTCTCAGTTTACCGAAGGTTTCATTTCATCCTTGTCTTTTGGGACTCTAAAGGGCTATGCTGTTGAACATGGGGTTTCTTGTGGCCATGGCTTCAGCTCTGCAGTTTTCTATGTTGCAGGCCTTGTTTAACGGGGATTCCTATTTCTGATTTCCGAAATATGGGGTATCAGTTCGGATGGTACCACTATTTCTTTCTAGGGGGGTGTCATCCTTTCTTTTATGTCATGCTCGCTTTTCCTTCCTTCTTCCTGGGAGGAGAAATTGGGAGCAGTGCTTTTATTCACTGCATTTTTTGATACGTACGTAGCGTTCTCTGCGAGCTCGGTTTCTAATGACTTTTAGTTGTTTATATCTCCTTTTTGTATTCTTCAAGGGACGCCTCAAAGATATGGCGGCGTCCGTAGCCTCCATCGCTCAATGGGTCTGGGAGGACATTCTTTATGCTTGCTTGCTAGCAGGGAAGCGATTGGCGAAAGAACTTCATGACCATTCCGCCGGAGCGATGGCTACTTCTTGGGCTCGGCCCAGAGGTTTTTTCCTTGGAGGAGATTTGTCTCGCGGCTAATTGGTCTTCCGAGCGTGCTCTCTCTCCCCATTTCTGCTTGGATGTGGGGGCGCATGCGGTAGGGGCGTTTTGTGCTTCGGTTGTTGCAGAGGTGGCATTGCTTCCCACCCAGATTGAGGATTGCATTGCTACATCCCATTGGTCTCTGGATTCATCTGCTGCTGTTGCTAAGGAAGGAAAAATTATGTTCTTACCTGTTAATTTTCTTTCCCTTAGACGCAGCAGATGAATCCAGAGCCCCACCCTTTCTGGATATTGTCTCTCGGTTTTTTCTTTTGCAACTTTCGCAGTTTGTTATTATGGCAGGTTGTTTTCTGTATTATTGCATTTTGAGATTTGTTATGGGAAAGAAGTTTTTTACATGCTATGCCTATTGATGGTTACGGATGCTTGGGCAAGGAGCTATACTGGATAAACAGGAGGAGTGCCAGCCAATAGGACCACCTGTTAATCACTTTCTCTATCTCCGCCTGCTGGTAGATGTGTGCTTTCCCATTGGTCTCTGGATTCATCTGCTGCGTCTAAGGGAAAGAAAATTAACAGGTAAGAACATAATTTTTCCTTCCTATACCGAGAATCCATCTCAAGCAACCTAATACAACTCAGATTTTCACTGACTAACATCTCATACTGTGTATTTCATACAACAAAACAGATGTCTTTTCAGCAGTTTCTTAAAAGCATCCCAATTTTTTTGATGTTTAACGTAAGACGGGAGTCTATTCCACTCTTATAGCCTGCAGACTCAGCTCTTTTCTTGATGGACTGGCCAGGTCACGTTGTGTTGCCGAGCGCAGCTTTTGCAACCCAATGTAAGGAAATACACTGTCCATCAGATATCACGGGGCACACCCTTGTATACTCAGGTAAACCAGTAGTAATAATTTACACTTAATTCTGAACTCAATTTTCAGCCAAAAAAGCTTAATATAGTAATCTATTACATGTTCATTTTTCTGGAGCTGGAATAATACTCTGATAACAGAATTCTGTGCTATCTGTAACGATTTCAACACCACCCCCGGAACACCTAATAGTACCACATTACACTAATCAAATACAGACAACACTAGTGCCTGAAGTATTTTTGAAATCCCCCCACGACCCATAATGGTACAGCTTACTTACTAAGTGCAATTTGATCAAACTTGACACATCCTGCCTAAATGTTAGATGTAAATTGTGAATCGAGACTGCCAAGCTACCAAAATTCCAAGGACAACTGGACATCAGTGTCCAGTATCCTCAGAGATACAGGTGAGCTCACTTCAGATGTTCTGGCCAAACAGTTTCTAAAATTTCAGCACTTGGTGACCTCTCAGCAACTTAATAGTTTGTGTCTGGTTCTAGTCCTGGCTGAGATGTTTCTTTACAATAACTACTTTTCTTAACAAATGATTTGCTGTTGCATTGCATATCAAAACTGCCTTTTCTTAATTGTTTTCAGAATCTGTCTATGACCTTCTCCCAAAGGAGTTGCAGTTGCCTCCAACTAGAGAAACATCTGTAGCACTCATGAGTCAGACAAGTGGAGGTGAGGTGGGATCGCCGCCTCCAGCTGGAGTTGCGCCTGGTATGCATCCCATTTTACTTATGCACTTTTCAGATGTAAAATAGTCTTAATACTCTGGCCAACCTGAACAGTGCTGGTAAAGTTGAAAGCAAATCCCAAACATTTTAAAAAGTCACACAATGACATGTTTCCACTTACTTCTTTATGAAAGCAATGAATGGACAAGATGAACTTTGTTATGACAGTCCCTAGCATTTTATATTTCATTGGAAAGAAAAAATGAATGCACCTTTTTCAGTGCTGTAATTTGGAGAAGAGCTGTAGGTGAAATGTACTTCAGATCCACTCCCTCTTCATAATCTATAATTTTGCATTTTACTGGACAGTAAAAAAGGAAGAAATTAAAAATCTGGGGAGTGTGCAGGTGATTTTCTGGCTTCAGACATGTCAAAATGTTTGGAAAATGCAGACAAATTTAGTTGCATGATAAGATTAAATGTAAAGTGATTTCTATGCTCCGGCATCAACTCTCTTGAGGTCCATAGACATTACATAAGTAACCAGGTGAAAGACCTAGAATGTCAAAGAAATAAAATTTTTGTTTTTCTTTGAGAAATGCTTTTAACACTTTTGGTTTACATTTCAAAACATCCTTGAAATTGACTTGGACATTGAACAGGAACTTTGACAATCTTTAGGAGAAAATGCAAGGAAAGGACCTATAACACAACATTTTTTTAATCAAAATTCGGCTTGATTTTGACATAAAACTTTTAAAAGAAAATGTTTTTCTGTTTAAGCTGGCAGTGCAGTCCACAGTTTTGGCTTACATAGTCTCTTTTAAAACCACCTAAGCTGCTTAGCTTTACACTTGAATAGCTGGTCCTTTGGATAGCAGGTAGGATTCTAAGAAAATCAGTGCCTTGCTATGTAACAGTATAACTCAATGGAATTTGTAATCCTGGCTCTGAAACTTTACAGCACTGCTCACTGTTTATTAGTTGCCAGATAGTCTTAACATCTGTGGATTTAATGGTGTATGTTGAAATTACTGTTTGAAGGGTTATTTGTTTTTTTTCTGGTCACTTTTTACTGACATTTTGAACTTCCCTGATTTATGTTGTTACATGTTGATAGTATTACTTGCCAAGTGCTTTGAAATTATCAGAAAGCTACATCCGCAAATGACCTTGATTAAATTTTTCATTAACATTTGAACCATCTCACTTTAAATCCACAGAGAAATTGAGTAACTGCTTTCTGGTTTAATTTCATGAAAGCTTTTGAATTGCATAAATGGAATTTGAAGTCTGCTGCTCCAATCCTTCAAGCTCTTGTGTCAGCCAGTTCTGTTCCCGTGTGATGTTGGGAGTGTTTGTGGCTTTGTTTTCTATGATCCCTGTAAGAGTTTGTGCAGGGTAGAATCTAATAATTATCTTTTGGACTATCAACATCCTTTGCCCAGGGAATGTCTTTGAACAGACTTTTGTATTTCTTTATAAAGGTATTATTTCTTAACTGCTTTGATTTTGGTTTTAATGTTAACATTTGTTGTTCACATTTCAAAAGAAATAAAAGAAATATTTAAATTATAACCACAATATAATAAAGAAATACTAATACCTACAAGTCCATTATCTAGTTATTTAGTCCTTAATTATATTGTAAACCGCTTAGATTTTAACTTTGGTTTTATATTTGCGGTATATCAGATAAAATTAAACTTATGTATATACTAACCATCAATCACTGAACTATTTCTTTAGTAACCAAAAAAATCTTTCCAGCTGTAAATCATAATTTTTTTGCCTGCTAGAAAATCAAACACTTACATGGTAGCTTCAAAATAAATAAATAAACAAACAAACCCAGTGTAAGTACGAGAGTTTTCAAGTTCAAAGAGGCTTTCCATCTAACCTGGGTGGCTCATGCCACATCCGTAAAGATACAAAGCTTTTAACCACAATATATTTTAAAAAACCAAATCTTTGTTTTTAAAGTACTTTGTTAGATGAAACCGTATCCTTATCACTAATGAAACATAGAAACATAGAAACATAGAAATAGACGGCAGATAAGGGCCCACGGCCCATCTAGTCTGCCCACCTTAATGTCCCTCCCCTACCTTTGCCCTGTGAATAGATCCCATGTGCCGATCCCATTTGGCCTTAAAATCAGGCACGCTGCTGGCCTCAATCACCTGTAGTGGAAGACTATTCCAACGATCAACCACTCTTTCAGTGAAAAAGAATTTCCTGGTGTCACCTCGTAGTTTCCCGCCCCTGATTTTCAACGGATGCCCTCTTGTTGTCGTGGGACCCTTGAAAAAGAAGATATCTTCCTCCGCCTCGATGCGGCCCGTAAGATACTTGAACGTCTCAATCATGTCTCCCCTCTCTCTGCGCTCCTCGAGCGAGTATAGCTGTAATTTGTCAAGCCGTTTTTCGTATGGTAGATCCTTGAGTCCCGAGACCATCCGGGTGGCCATTCTTTGCACCGACTCCAGTCTCAGCACATCCTTGCGATAATGCGGCCTCCAGAATTGCACACAGTATTCCAGGTGGGGCCTCACCATGGATCTATACAATGGCATAATGACTTCCGCCTTACGACTGACGAAACCCCTTCGTATGCAGCCCATGATTTGTCTTGCCTTGGACGAAGCCTGCTCCACTTGATTGGCAGACTTCATGTCCTCACTGACGATTACCCCCAAGTCTCGTTCTGCTACCGTTTTTGCTAGGATCTCGCCATTAAGGGTATAAGACTTGCATGGATTCTGGCTGCCCAGGTGCATAACTTTGCATTTTTTGGCATTGAAGTTGAGTTGCCATGTCCTAGACCATCGCTCCAGTAGGAGTAGGTCGTGCATCATGTTGTCAGGCATTGAATCTTCGTCTGTTGTGCATTTGCCCACTACATTACTCAGTTTGGCGTCATCGGCGAATAATGTTATTTTACCTCGAAGCCCTTCTGCCAAGTCTCTTATAAAGATGTTGAATAGGATTGGGCCCAAGACTGAGCCCTGTGGTACTCCACTAATCACTTCCGTCATTTCGGAGGGGGTGCCGTTCACCACCACCCTTTGGAGCCTACCTCCAAGCCAGCTCCCAACCCATTTCGTCAATGTGTTACCTAATCCTATAGAACTCATCTTGCTCAGTAACCTGCGGTGTGGTACGCTATCGAATGCTTTGCTAAAGTCCAGGTACACGATGTCCAGGGACTCCCCAATATCCAGCTTCCCTGTCACCCAATCAAAGAAGCTGATCAGGTTGGATTGGCAGGATCTCCCCTTAGTAAATCCATGTTGTCGGGGATCCCGTAGATTCTCCTCCTCCAGGATCTTATCTAATTGGTGTTTGATTAGAGTTTCCATTAGTTTGCTCACTATCGATGTTAGACTCACTGGTCTGTAGTTTGCTGTCTCCATCTTTGAGCCTTTCTTGTGCAGTGGAATGACGTTAGCCGTCCTCCAGTCCAACGGGACGCTGCCTGTACTAAGGGAGAGGTTGAAGAGCGCGGACAGTGGCTCCGCCAAGACATCACTCAGCTCCCTAAGCACCCTGGGGTGCAGGTTGTCCGGCCCCATTGCTTTGTTAACCTTGAGCTTTGACAGCTCACCGTAGACACTGCTGGGCGTAAACTCAAAGTTACTAAACGGGTCAACTGAGCCAACCCTTGCCTGTAGCTGAGGGCCGAGCCCTGGTGCTTCTCGGGTGAAGACTGAGCAGAAGTATTCATTTAATAGTTGGGCTTTTTCCGAATCCTTTTCCACATAGTCTCCATCTGGAGTCCTAAGACGTACAATCCCGCCTGAGTTTTTTCTTCTATCACTGATATACCTGAAGAAGGATTTATCTCCCTTCTGGATGTTCTTTGCTAGAGACTCCTCCATGAGGAATTTAGCCTCCCTGACTGCTGTTTTGACGGCTTTTGATTTGGTCAGGTAGTCTGCTCTAGAGTCCTGCTTCCCTGATTGTTTGTAAGAGATGAATGCTTTTTTCTTCTCCTTGATCAGGTCTGAGATCTCCGCAGTAAACCACTGTGGCTTATTGTTCCTTCTTCGTTTACTTACTGATTTTACATAGCGGTTTGTTGCTTCTTGTATGGTTGCCTTCAAAGTCGACCACATGTCTTCCACGTTATCTAGGTTACAAGAAGGTGACTTGATGTGAGAAATCATTCTGTATTGTCTCTAGAAACTTTGTTAAATCAATAACATTCTTAGATTTCAATCCATCAAACTTCACATCATCTGCCCCTTCAACAACCTTTTTATGTTAATTCTGTTTTATTGATGGAATATATTGGAACAATACAGACAAGAACACCATAGACTCATGAACAAACTCAATCCAAAGTGAATGGAACCAGCTCCTTAAAGTTCCACCAATATAGTGTTAGTCAATCCTCCCCCAAGTAAACAAGTATATACTGTATTTCTATCCTTCCCTCCTCCCTAATTATATAACATATCGGGAAATAGCCAAGATATGATGAGTTCCACATTACAAAATCAGATCATTCAGGACCAGACTTCTGGCTCTATGTGGCAGTGACTGAAGATAGAAGAATCTGTGTAGCTTCCAAGAGCAGCAAGTGATGGAGCTGGTTCTACCACTGCCAGAATCCAGGCGGGGAGTCCTGCAACCAAGACTGCAGTATATATTTATAGCCTACTATACAAGCCTTCTGAAAAAATAAACTTCCTGGCACAAAAACCCCACAACAAGCAGCCTTAACAAACAAAACCCCTATTGGAAGCTCAACACAGTAATACCCCATAACCTACCCATATACTGTAGTATTTGGTCCCAAAAAAGTTTATTTGTGTACATTGCCAGAGAGCATGAGAAAAAGAATTGGACACCTGTCCACACTTTCTGCATAAAGGTGAATCCATCAGATCCGAGTGGTACGCTTATACCTGGGTAAGGGAGGCTCTAAATATTATTTTAAAAGTACCCAACAGCCTTTTTAACAAGCAATAATAATATCTTTATTTATATCCCGTCATACCTTTCTATATAAATTTGATGAGGTATAACTTCAGCATTAGGCAGTGAAAGAATTTTTAAGATTTTTATGAAGTATAAGGAAAATTAACCTCCTCTTCTACTAAACCGCACTAGCGATTTTAGCATGGGGAGCCGCACTGAATGGCCTGTACTGCTCCCGATGCTCATTGAGTTCTTATGAGCATTGGGAGCAGTGCGGCTCCCCAAGCTAAAACCGCTAGCGCGGTTTAGTAGAAGAGGCCCTAAGTATGCAAAAACTTAAAATTAGAAATGATTGAACTTATCCACAGGAATTTTTTAAAAAAGTTTAAACTGCAGAAAACTAATCTTACACATCTCTTCAGTATTCCAGTATTCTCATTTATGTAAAACATTTTTAGTAATGTTACCATACCATACCATATATTTTCTTATATCCTGCAATTTTCTACTAGGAATCATTGTGGTTTACAATTTAGTTACAAGGACATACGGTTGAAATTACAGCAAAGCTTTTAGACCTTAGGTAGGTTTCAAGGGGTTGTAGAGAAAAAAAGATATGAAACTGTAGTAGGTGGGGAGTTGTCGTAGGTCCAGAGGCAGGCTATTCCAGACTTTGGGTCCTTGATATTTGAAGGAAGACTCGAATAGCTTTTTCAGTTGAACTAGTTGGGGAGAGGGGAATGCCAGTTTAAGGTGCTGAGTTCTACAGTTGTGAAAGGAATGCATTTTAAACCTTTAATTCAGTTTATTACTAAAAAAGAACTTGTGGTTGTCTCAAAGAGATTCATTTTTAGATTTGGATACATTGTTTTCAATTTGTTCATTTTAGAGCTTTATTTAGTAAGGCAATTTCCCAAAAGCTACATGAAGAAAAAAATGTCATCATGGCCTCACTGTATTTCTCCTTATCCCAGGACAAGCAGGTAGGTATTCTCACTAATGGGTGACGTGATCCAACGGAGCCCTGAAGCGGACGCTTCTTTGAAGAAAACTCAAAGTTTCGAGTCGCCCACACTGCGCATGCGCGAGTGCCTTCCCGCCCGATGCACCGGGCGTGTCTCCTCAGTTCTTACTTTTCTGCGGAGCCGAGAAGTCCGTCTTCGACTCTCTGCGCAAAGTTCCTTCGCTTGTGCCTTCTAAGTCCGCAGTTTTGATTTTAATTGATCGTAATCGCTGATTTTCATCGTGTTTTATTGTTTAAAAACAAAAACAAAAACCTTTATTTGTACCATTCGACCGGGCAGTCCACATGGCCGCAGCCCCGCGGCTTTGATCTTGAGGCAGAGCTTTTTCGGCCTATGTCCTGGCCTATCACCGGTTTTAAAAAGTGTGCCAAGTGCCAGTGCGTAATTTCGCTAACGGACCCTCATCGACGCTGTATTCAGTGTCTCGGGCCTGAACATCTCCCGAAATAATGCCGGCCTTGCTCCACACTCACCGCATGTGCTTTCAAGCGCCGTT
Organism: Geotrypetes seraphini; assembly: GCF_902459505.1. Taxonomy (NCBI): domain Eukaryota; kingdom Metazoa; phylum Chordata; class Amphibia; order Gymnophiona; family Dermophiidae; genus Geotrypetes; species Geotrypetes seraphini. The sequence goes on along the minus strand of NC_047087.1, from coordinate 5,300,592 downwards.
GCGTCCTGTGGGAATCGCTCTTCATGGAGTCCTCGACGGAGCAGTCGACCTCAAAGGGACCCGCAGCTTCGACATCATCCGCAGCCCCACAGTCTTCCACCTCTGCGGCGCCAAGTCTCATCAAGCCCGCCTCGTTTGTCCCGGCTCAGACTCCAGCGCCTGCTGCGATGCCTTCCTCAACCTCCTCAGGTCAGGTAGCCCAGCAGCCTATTCCCCCAGTCGTGTTGAAAGTGCCCAAGGCCTCGAAGTCCAAGCATTCACATGCTGCTCTGAGGGAACGCAAGGCCCGCGCAGGTGGTCCCATTTCAGATGCGGATCCATCCTTGCCGGCCTCGTTCCAGACCATGCTACAGAAGCACTTCATCGAGCTCTTTACCACGATGGGGCCTCAGCTTCTCTCCCAAATCCAGCCTGGGCACATGGAGGCCTCCCGCGAGGTCGAGCCGCCTCCAGTGCTTCAGTGGGAAACACAATCTCAACAGGGAGCAGAGTCTCTGTGAGTGTCTGGTCTGGCAACAATGCATGCATCGCAAGGAGCAGAGTCTTTGCCCATGCCACCTCTGGAACTGACACACTCGATGCAAGGAGCAGAGTCTTTGCGAGTGCCTCCGTTGGAGCCAATTCACTCAATACAAGAAGCAGAGTCTTTGCGAATGCCTTCATTGGAACCGATGACCCCGATGGGGTTCGAGCCTCTACGGCAGCAACCCTTGCTTCGATCGACCGCTTCCAGGCCTATCCACTACCTGGGGGCCTCAACGAAGCCTACTTCACCCCGTCCATCGAGGCCAACCTCTCGACACCGATTGAGGCATTCCTTGAGGCATTCATCCAGGCACGCCTCGCCTCGCCTCGGTGGAAACAGGCATACCTGGACTATTCACCTCCACCGATGCCAGAACTCGAGGACACAATGGGATCCTTCTAACCATCTCGATCCCTGTCCCCAGCGGAACCGGAAGCCTCAACCTCATCGAGCCCATCACGGAGCCAGGCAACGGCAGACCAACTGTCCTTCTCCTCGTTCCTCCGACAGATGGCTGAGAACATGGACATACCATTGGACACGGGTTCCAAATTCTCAAAGGAATACCTGGAGACTATGTGCCTCCCTCAACCACCCGCTGAGTCCCTTAAGATTCCGTTGCACAAGCTTCTGGACCAGACCTTCACTCGATGCTTTGAGACACCTTACTCCATCCCTGCTGTCCCGAGCAAACTGGACACCAGGTACTGCACAGTCCATCGCAAAGGTTTCGACAACTCTCAACTCTCCCACTAATTCCTGTTGGTGGAGTCATCGTTGAAGCGATCCCATCCCTCCCAGGTCTATGCTGCCGTCCCGCCTGGCAGAGAGGGAAAAACCATGGACCGATTCGGCAGGAGAATGTACCAGAACTCCATGATGACCTCGAGAGTTCTGAACTACAACTTCCACTTCACAACATACTTGGATTTCCTCCAGAAGTTTATGCCCTACGTGGACACGAGGGCACACTTCGAGTACCAAGAAGCGCTGGCCTCGCTATCCCAGCTCCGGGTACAGTTGATGCAGTTCTCGTACGACACCTTTGAGCTCGCGGCTCGGGCAACAGCATGCTCAGTGGCCATGCGCCGGCTGGCATGGCTGAGGACCATCGACATGGATCCCAACCTCCAGGACAGGCTCGCAAACCTTCCCTGCATTGGCACCAACCTCTTCGACGAATCTATCGAGGAGCTATCGGACCATGAACAATCCTTCCAGTCCATCCTACGTCAGAAACCCAGGCCTGCTCCTCCTCGCCAGCCTCGCCCGCCGTTGGTATACCAGTGGCGCTACCCTCCAAAACAGGCTCCCCCCAGCAGACAGCCTGTGAAGAGACAGCACCCGCAGAAAAACCAGCATAAGCCTCAGCCATCGGCTGCACCTATTTCCTCCATCTTCCTCCCTTTCTTAGTAAATCCACCCATCGGAGGCCGCCTCCTTCATTTCTACCACCGATAGACGACTATCACCACAGACCTCTGGGTTCTCTCCATCATAAAAGAAGGATATTCCCTTCAGTTCCACCAAGCTCCTCCGGAGCACCCTCCAAGAAAGTATCCTTCCAACTTGACCCAGACCACCCTTCTTCTTCAGGAAGTCCAGGCCTTGTTACAGCTGGGGGCCGTCGAACCGGTCCCCCGGGACCAACAGAACAAGGGGTTTTACTCCCGATACTTCCTTGTTCCAAAGAAGATGGGCGACCTGCGACCCATCTTGGACCTCAGGGTACTCAACAAATATCTGGTCAAAGAAAAGTTTTGCATGCTGACCCTGGCATCACTGTACCCCCTCCTCAAGCAGAACGACTGGTTATGCTCTCTGGATCTCAAGGAGGCCTATACTCACATTCCAATTCATCCAGCCTCCCGTCAATATCTCAGATTCAGGGTGGGACACCTTCACCTTCAATACTGAGTGCAACCCTTCGGCCTATCCTCATCACCCAGAGTCTTCACCAAATGCCTGGTTGTGGTGGCCGCAGCACTCAGGAGCCATGGCCTCCAGGTGTTTCCTTACCTGGACGATTGGCTCCTCAAGGATTCCACATCTCAGGGAGCCGCTCTCGTGATCCAGAAGACAATTTGGTTACTGCATCATCTGGGATTCGAGATCAACTTCCCCAAATCCCACCTGCAACCTTCCCAGACTCTTCCCTTCATCGGAGCGATTCTGGATACTACCCAACTCAGAGCGTTCCTCCCGCCCCCACGCAGGGATGCTCTCCTTCATCTCTGCCACTCAGTGTCCTCTCGCACGTCCATCTCAGCGAGACAAATGATGGTCCTTCTAGGCCACATGGCCTCTACAGTTCACGTGATTCCGCTTGCCAGACTTCACCTCAGGATTCCCCAATGGACCCTGGCGTCCCAGTGGTCCCAGACATCTGACCCTCTGACTCGCCTCATCCGGGTCACTCCTGCTCTACAACAGTTTCTTCGCTGGTGGATGCTCTCCACCAATCTATTCAGAGGCTTGTTATTCCACACCCCCCACCACCAGAAAGTCCTACGACCAACTCGTCGACTTATGCCTGGGGGGCCCATCGGGACGGCCTCCGCACCCAGGGTTACTGGACCAGCATGGACCGCCAGTGCCACATCAATCTCCTGGAACTCAGGGCGATCTTCAACGCTCTCCAGACCTTTCAACATCTCCTTCGCAATCAGGTTGTCCTCATTCGCACAGACAACCAGGTCGCCATGTACTACGTGAACAGGCAGGGAGGGCTCGGCCTCCCTCTGCCAGGAAGCTCTGAAGGTGTGGGATTGGGCGACTCGCAACACCTTCCTCAGAGCGGTCTACATTCAGGGGGCGGACAATGCCTTGGCAGACAGCCTGAACCGTCTTCTGCAACCTCACAAGTGGACCCTCAACTCCACGCCCCTGCATCATATCTTCTCTCTGTGGGGAACGCCTCAGATAGACCTCTTTGCAGCCCCCCACAACTTCAAACTGCCTCACTTCTGCTCCAGGATCTACACCCCTCAGTGCCTCGAGGCAGACGCATTCCTCCTGGACTGAACGAATCGCTTTCTATATGTGTTTCCTCCATTTCCCCTCATCCAAAAGACTCTAGTCAAGCTGAAGTCAGACCATGCCACCATGATCCTGATTGCTCCACGGTGGCTCAGACAACCTTGGTACTCCCTTCTACTTCAACTCAGCAGCAGGGAGCCATACCTTCTACCAGTCTTTCCATCTCTGCTTACACAGCATCAAGGATCTCTGCTTCACCCCAACCTGCAGTCTCTACACCTGACAGCTTGGTTCCTCTCAACGTAACCCCTCTCCAGTTTTCTCAACCTGTGAGAGATGTCCTGGAAGCTTCAAGGAAGCCCGCTACTAGACAATGTTACCACCAAAAGTGGACTAGATTTTCTGCTTGGTGTTTTTCTCATCATCATGAGCCACAACACTCCTGTCTTCAGTTTTGGATTATCTTTTGCACCTTTCTCATTCTGGTCTCAAGTCTACATCGATACGAGTTCATCTTAGTGCAATTGCTGTTTTCCATCAGCCTCTTCAAGGGAAACCTCTCTCTGCTCACCTGGTGGTTTCCAGATTCATGAAAGGACTCTTCCATGTCAATCCTCCCCTCAAACCGCCTCCGGTGGTTTGGGATCTCAATGTGGTTCTTTCTCAGCTTATGAAATCTCCATTTGAACCTCTTCACAAGGCTCACCTGCAGTATCTCTCTTGGAAAGTGGTGTTTCTCATTGGCCTCACTTCTGCCCGAAGAGTCAGTGAGCTACAAGCCTTGGTTGCGGACCCGCCTGCCTTTTACAGTATTCCATCATGACAAGGTGGTTCTCCGCACACACCCGAAATTCCTTCCTAAGGTTGTGTCAGAATTTCATCTCAACCAATCCATCGTCCTGCCAGTGTTCTTTCCGAAGCCACACTCTCACTCTGGAGAATCTGCTCTTCATACTCTAGATTGTAAGCGTGCTTTGGCTTTCTACCTAGAATGCTCCAAGCTCACAGATCTGCTCCTCAACTTTTCATCTCCTTCAATCCGAACAAGTTGGGACGCTCCGTTTCCAAGCGCACCATCTCCAACTGGATGGCGGCTTGCATCTCTTTCTGCTATGCCCAGGCTGGATTGCCCCTTGACAGAAAAATCACAGCCCACAAGGTCAGAGCGATGGCAGCTTCTGTAGCCTTCCTCAGATCAACACCGATTGAGGAGATTTGTAAAGCTGCCACTTGGTCCTCGGTTCATACCTTCACCTCACACTATTGTCTGGATACCTTCTCCAGACTGGATGGACAGTTTGGCCAAACAGTACTACAAAATTTATTCTCCTAAATTGCCAAGTCTCCCACCATCCCATTCTGGTTAGCTTGGAGGTCAGCCATTAGTGAGAATACCTGCCTGCTTGTCCTGGGATAAAGCAATGTTACTTACCGTAACAGTTGTTATCCAGGGACAGCAGGCAGCTATTCTCACGTCCCACCCACCTCCTCTGGGTTGGCTTCTCTGCTAGCTAGCTGAACTGAGGAGACACGCCCGGTGCATTGGGCGGGAAGGCACTCATGCATGCGCGGTGCGGGTAACTCGAAACTTCGAGTTTTCGTCAAAGAAGCGTCCGCATCGGGGCTCCGTTGGATCAAGTCACCCATTAGTGAGAATAGCTGCCTGCTGTCCCTGGATAACAACTGTTACAGTAAGTAACATTGCTTTCCTCTCCCTGTAACAAGTAACTTTCCTGCGCAAACAGCCTATGATTCCTTATGGATGGGTTAAGCACCTCTACTTGCAAGTTACTTACAGAAGATATCAATCGTTTTCTTCTCTCTGCCCCCTTGTCTCTCCGGACAGTGCCCCCTATCCTCAGTCTTAACTTCTGTAAGTGAGTTGAGAAGATGTCTTTTCATCTGCTCTGCACTAGATTTTTTATTTTTTGAGATTTAATCTGTTCTTGTTTGAGGCTTCCCTGTGTTAAGAGGTTCCAAGTAGTCCTGAGACAGCTCTGCCTGAGAGAAGGGCCTGATGGGGTCTGAAGCCAGGAGGGTCACATTTTTAAAAGAAGCAACTACTTGGCCATTAATAGGTTCCCTGGGAGCGGTTCTTGCCCCTGCAGAGTCAAGTACATGAGCTCAGGCTGATCTGACCCTGCAACTGGTTGGGAGGCTTGGTGGATGTTGGCTTTGTTTACCCCCTTCTCCATTTCCAGCTGCAGTGAGAAGCTGATGCAAGTACAGCTCATTACTGTCTATGAGAAAATTGGGTTGGGTCTGAAGTCAACAAAACTAAAGGTTTCTGAGGGTGTCCAAAGATTCCCCACCTCTAAAATCCTATTTTCAGCAATTTTGAACTCCCATGGGCTGTGTTTTTGGAGTTAAACACTGCAGCAGTGGCCATCTTGGATTTCCCAATTTTATTTCTAAAGCCGCCGCCTCCTGCCTCAGATTGCTTTGATTTTGACAAAAATTGAGTATTGTGGACTCAGGTGGTTTGGACCCCATATCTTCCCACATTTGCAGTGGATGATTAGATGAGGAGTGTTCTTGTAATGCATCTTGCAAAGCATGAGGGAGGTGGGAGCCATGAGATTATTCCTCTCATTTGTCAGGAGAGGCAGAAAATTCTGAGATCTGAGTTGTAAAGCTCGGTTAGAGCCTCTTAAATGCAACTCAGTATTGCCTGTGAAGCGCCCTTGCACAGATACCCCTGACCCTGAGATGAGACGTGTGGTAGACCGGCAGAGGTCCTTGGAGGGCCCAAGTCAGATCTTTGTCCCTGATTTTGTGACTTTGATTTATGCAGCTTACCAGAAACATAAAGAGTTGTCTTTATGTCAGCCGGTTAACTCTCTCCGGAGTTTTCCTCCACAAAGCAAGGTCTTGCTGCAAATGATAGACCTACAGGAACTGGAGGCCCAGGCCGAAAAGGACTGGAACTATATGGGTTTGGATGCAATCTCACTGCTCTCCCACCATGCATCTTCCCTGGAGGATTCTAGTTCTCAGTTTGGGGCAGATGACAAGGGGTTGGTGACAGCCCTAGATCAGGGAGAGAGGATCCAACACTGTGCAGGCTGTTTAAGCCAGAAGTTTTAACTGAAGTTATTGCAGTTTCTCTGTGGAAGTTGGATCTAAGAGATCCCGCAGGTTTTTACTGCCCAGCTAAGCAGTACCAAATCGCATTCTACGTTCTTCCCTTCTCACCCAGAGATTACCAGGCTTCCCTTCTCACCCAGAGATTACCAGGATGGTAACAGAGCATTGGGAGACACCTGAGGATCCTCTGATGAGGGCCAGGGCAACAATGAAATTGTATCCCTTGACTTCTTATTTCCAGCAGTTATTTGCCCCACCTAAGGTGAATTCTCTGGTGTTTGAAGTTACTAAAAGAACTTCTCTGCCTAGTGAAGGTGGCGTGGTCCTGAAGGATTCTCAGGATCGCAGGGTGGACTTAGTCCTCAAAAGGCAGTTTGAGGCATTGGCATTAGGCCTTAAAGCTGTAGCTACAGCTTCCTTTGTGGTGTGCAAGCCTGCCATAAGATGCTATGCCAGAATCTGGCTGCAAAGGGAGTGTCCTCCGGTGGTGTTGGCCAGGGTGGACTATGTGGCGGACACTATATATGAGTAAAGTGTCAGAATGCTCTGGATTAGGCAGTGGACAGGGGATTCAGCGTCTAAAGCCACCTTGACCAAGCTCCCTTTTAAGAGGCAGATGCTTTTTGGGAAAGGACTCAATAACTTGATCACTGTGATGGATCGTCATCCTAAATCCTTACTGGCTATAGAAAACCACATTATGGGTCTACGGGCTCCTTATCCCACAGATCCTTCCAAGACTTTAGACAGAGGTTTGGGGGCCCTAGAAGAGCCTCCACATCTGGCTCTTGCCTTGCCACAAATCCTAACAAGTCCCAACGATGCCAGGTTGGCCTCCGGGATCCCTTGCATAGAAGTGAGACTCTCGGAGTTCTGGGTGACTTGGGCATAGACTTTATCAGACCAATGGGTACTAGACATCATTCAAGAGAGTTACAAACTCTGAATTCTGTCGTCCCCTTCAGGACAACTTTCTGGACTCCTGGTAGGAAGACCAGAAAAAGCAACCAAAGTCAGAGCAATTGTGCAAAGGCCTTAGTCTGGATGGCAAAGGCTGTTACAAACTGGAGCCATAGGACTGGTGTCAGATACAGACTTGGGCTCAGACAGATGCTCAACATACTTTATTGTGCCCAAGAAAGACTCAGAAAATTGGAGACCAAACATGGACCTCGAGTCAGTCAATGCAGCATTAAAAGTTCCCAGATTTCAGATAGAAACAGTGAGATTTGTCATTGCCTTGGTAGCTCTGGACAAATTTTTGGCCTTGCTGGATTTGACAGAGTTTTACCTGCATATACCCATATTCCCAGACCACAGCAGGTTTCTCAGTTTCCAAGCGCTAGAGAGCCATTTTCAGCTTTTGGTGCTGCCATTCAGCTTGGCAACAATGCCTTGCACCTTTACCAAAGTAATAATAATAATTTTATTTTTTTATATACCGCCAAAGCCAAAGTAGTTCGAGGCGGTTTACAATAAGAAGAGCTGGACAGTCAGCGAAGACATAACAATGGAGTCATTGAATACAATGAATATTTAGAATAATAGTGATGTCTTTGAATACATGCATATTTGTGGGGAGTAAGAGAAATAGAGTGAAAGTCACATTGTAGGGATGTCAAGTACAAGTAAGTAGGACTACAGGGGGGGGGGAAGTCATTAAGAATTCTTGGTTACAAATCGGTTAAACAGGTTGGTTTTGACTAGTTTTCTGAAGTTAAGGTAGGATGAAGAGTGCTTGATAAGATTACCTAGCCAGCCGTTCTGATGATTTGCTTGGAACGCAAGAGTTCTGTCAAGGAATCTTTTGTATCGGCAATTTTTTATTATTGGATGGCTGAATATTTGTAATCTGCGTTTTGGTCTGGTGGAATAGTCCAATTTAAAATGGGCGACTAGGTATAGGGGGGCCAAACCCAGAATGGATTTGAAACAAAGGCAGGCAAATTTGAACAGCACTCTTGCTTCTAGGGGTAGCCAGTGGAGTTTATGGTAGTAGGGGGTTATGTGATCCCAGTTTTTTATGTTGAAGATCAGTCGCACTGCTGAATTTTGTATGATTTGGAGTCTTCGAATGGTTTTCTTGAGAGACCCCAGATAAATGATATTACAATAGTCGAGCAGGCTTAAGATTGAGGCTTACACCAGTAGTCGGAATGAGGCTGTTTCGAAGAACTTTCTGATGGTTCTTAATTTCCATAGTGTTGAGAAGCCTTTTTTGATCAGTAGCTCTGTGTGAGAATCAAGAGTGAGGTGACGGTCTAACGTCACTCCCAGGATTTTTATGGTGTTGACAAAAGGGAAGTTCTATCCGTTCAGGGAAATTGAAGTGTCTTTGATTTTGTCGTTCGGGTTTGCCAAGAAGAATTTGGTTTTTTCAGAGTTGAGTTTCAGTTTGAACTCGGTCATTCATGATTCGATTTGCTTTAAAGTTAGTTCTAGATGTTTCTTCGTCTCAGGAGTCAGGCTTGTTAGGGAAAGGATTATGGTGATGTCATCGGCATAGATGTAGAACTTGATTTTTAGTTTTTGTAGTAGATTCGCCAGTGGGGAAAGGTAAATGTTGCATAGAGTGGGAGATAGGGGGGACCCCTGTGGGACTCCACATGGGTTTGCCCAGTTGGAGGATTGATTATCATCGCTATATAACCGGTACGATCGTTTAGTCAAGAATCCTTGGAACCATTTTAATACATTGCCTGAGAGACCAATTGTCTCTAAGCAGTCAAGTAGAATGGCATGATCGACTAAATCAAAAGCACTACTCAGATCTACTGGAGAAATAGTGCACTGGAACCTTGGCTGAATAGATTCAGGAGGAAATCCATTAAAGAAGCAATAACTGTTTCCGTGCTGAACCTGGAGCGAAAACCCGATTGGTTGTCATGAAGTATGCTGAATTTATCTAGGTGCGTTACTAAGTCCTGGTTTACCAAACCTTCCATCAGCTTAACAAAAAAGGGGATGCTTGCAATGGGTCTGTAATTCGATGTTAAGTGGATAGATTCCTTGGGGATTTTTTAAATCGGTGTGATTAGAATCTGACCTAACTCCTCAGGGAATGTACCCAGACGATGATAGAGAGGAGAGCCAATCGTGTAGCTTGGCTTTGAAGGTGACTGGAGCAGCTTTCATGACGTTTGGTGGGCAACTGTCCAATCTGCAGAACAAATCGGTGTATTTTGAGTAGAGTTTGCAGAATTGATTCCAGGTGGGGGTGGAAAAATTGTTCCAGTACATGTCAACCCTGGGTTCGTCAATGTGTTGGGCGACTGGGTAGTTCAAATGGTTGGATTTAGAGATCGATAGGTTGGATTTTAGGTTGTTGATTTTGTGGTTAAAAAATTCAGCTAGCGCATCGGCTGATGGTGGGGGGTCTGTGGTGGGGCAGCAAAAGGCCTGTGTATCGTAAAGATTGTTGACAAGTTTGAATAGGATCTTGGTGTTGGTGTTGGTGTTGGGGAGGCCTATTTTTTGCATGTAAAAATTCATGCGTTTTGTAGTTATGAGTTTTTGTATTCTTTTAGCTTTAGTCTCCAATTTGTTCTACTTGTATTATCTCCTGATTTCAGCCATTGTCTTTCCAGTTTTCTTAGTTTACGTTTTGCTGTTCCTAAATTGGCATCGAACCAGCCGTCTAGATTTTTGTTTCTCATTTTTCTTAGTTTGATGGGAGCCAACTTGTTTAGAATTTGTGTGCTCGTTTCGGTGGTGGCAGCATCACAACTGTGCAAATCAGGCATTTAAGTTCATCCATACTTGGACGATTGGCTAATTAGAGTGCCATCTGAAATGGACTGTCAGCAGGCAGTGTTTCAGGCAGTTCAGCTCTTACAGAATATGGGGTGTATAGATTTCTGAAAGAGCCATCTGGAGCGCACCCCAGGAATATTTGGGGGGTCCTGTTCAACACAGAAGAGGGCTGAGTTTTTCTTCCAGAACCACGCAAACTGAAGCTCAGATGCCAGATCCTAGAAATTTTGGAGCTACTGACACCTACGGCTTGGCAGTACCTGCAGTAGGGGGAGCTCGTTTCAGATCTTTTGCTGACTTCAGAGAGGTGGGTGGAGCTATCTCTCGCCTCTGCCCCTCACTGTCTCCTGCCTTCTCTCCCTCTGATCTCCCTTCCACTTCTCTCCTCCTGCTTCCGACTCTCCCTGCTTCTGATCAGCTGCCTCCCGACTCTCCTTTAGCTGCCTCCTGACTCAGATCCATGGGAGCAATCTTAGAGCCCATTTGCATCCCATGCAGAGCACATTGGTCACCTCAGAGGAACTCTCTCCATTTGCAGTCTGGATGGCAGAGGTGTTCCAGAGTCTTCAATGGTGGCTTTGACCAGAGTCATTCTCCAGAGGCCTCCCTCTCAGCATAGAATCTTGAATGATCTTGATGACAAATGCCTGTCTTTACCGCGGGGGGGGGGATCATTGTAGTGGTTATCACAGAGGGCATGGTCCATAAGTAGATTAGAGTTGAGAGCTATTTGGTTGATCCTTCTGTTCTTCCAGGTGAGATTGAAGGGCAAAGCAGTTGGGGGTCTTCTCCGTCAATACCATGGCCAATGGTGTACGTCAACAGGCAAGGAGGAAGAAAGAGTGCTCTGCTGCAGTTGGGGGGCCCAATTGCTGTTTCACTGGGCAGAGGCCCATCTACAGGCCATCACAGCAGTACATGTAGTGGGAGTAGGCAATGTTCAGGCCTATTTTCTCAGCCATCAGACCATGGATCCAGGGGAATGGTCCTTGTCCCAGAGAGTATTTCACTGCATTGTGAAACGCTGGGGGCAGCCAACATTTGATTTCATTACATCAGTTGACAACAGGAAAGCTCCTTGTTTTTTCAGTCAAAGGTTAGAGCCAGGAAGCTTTGGAATACACACCCTAGACCTTGGCCTGTAAACGGACTCATAAGAACATAAGAATAGCCTTACTGGCTGAGACCACTGGTCCATCAAGCTAAGATACTAGGAGTCCTTTTAGATTCCTCTCTCACCTTTAAAGATCATTTAAATACATTCCATGGTCAAGAAATGCTTCTTTAGTATACGAATGCTGAGGAAGGTTAGACATCTTTTTCATCCCCGACATTTCTCTGTTTTGGTTCAATCAATTATACTATCTTGAGTTGATTATTGTAATGCTATCTACCTCGGCATCACAAAAATTTGTCTCCAAAAATTACAGCTAATTTAGAATACTGCTGCAAAGCTGATCTTTGGGAAAAAGCAAATATGACCATGTGACCCCTTTGCTCCAGAGTCTCCATTGGCTTCCGGTTTATCTTAGGGTTCAATTTAAATGTGCTTGCATTTCTTTTAAAATTCTACATAATATTTGTATTCCCCTCATTCCTTTATTATGGAATATTTATAGATTTTCCTTTGCAAGAGGTACCCAACAATTAAAACTCTACCTTCCCTTTAGAAAAGGAATTAAAGGAGTTAAGACCTTCAGCCAATCCTTGGTCTTTAAAATTTCTCAACTTTGGAATGATCTCCCATTTATTTCAGCCTTTCCGTAAATCTTTAAAAATCACTCTATTCGCCAAACATTTTGAAAGTTAATTCCCTTGATATTTTGTATTTCTTTCCAATTTCTATTCATTATTGTAAATTTCTTTTTGGTTATTCTAGCTGTTGTAAACCAAGTCCAGCTTTCTTTGAATGATGACTCGGTATATAAAGTTAAGTTTTAGTTTAGTTTAGCCCGTTCTCATGGTAGCCAATCCAGGTCACTAGTACCTGGCCAAAACCCAAAGAGTAGCAATATTCCATGCTACTGATACAGGGCAAACAGTGGCTTTCCCCATGTCTTTCTCAATAATAGACTATGGACTTTTCCTTCAGGAACTTGTCCAAACCTTTCTTAAAACCAGCTCCTGTATGTTTTCCCCCTGTGGTCAATGATAGGTAGTTATTCTGCACAGGACCCAGCCTTTCGAGGAACGGTAAACCTGGTGGTCCCCAAGTCGTCCTTGGTACACAGATCTAGTCTGGTAGCAGCGAGACAACTGTCTCAGACTACCACTGCACCAGGATCTCCTTTCCCAGGGACCCATAGCCCTAGAGAGTCTGGAACACTTTGGGCATGGCTGTTGAGTGTGCAGCCTTTGCACAAACGGGATATTCAGATATGCATTTGAAGAAGCCAGCAACGCTTATGCATTCGAAGAAGCCAGCAACTATAGAAGCCTATGCGAATGTATGGAAACTTTTTCAGCTCTGGTGCAAGAAGAAACAACTAGATTCCCTGTGTGCTTCTATTTCCGAAGTCTTGTTCTTTCTGCAGGCAGGCCTAGAGAAGGGCTTGATAGTAGGATCTCTCAAAGTTCAAATAGCCGGGCTGTCATTTTACAGAGCTTGAATGGACTGAAGGTCTTTGGCCTCTCATTCAGATGTTTCCAGGTTCTTAAAGGGCGCAGTATAAGCCTCAGATGGATGCGTCTATTATGGATCTAAGTGTAAAGACAGGATTTTTTTTTTTAATTTGCGATCACTTAGGTGAGGAGGGGGCCAAAGCTGTAAGCATTTTCCTGCAGAGAGCCTTTCCTCAGATTCATGGAAACAGGGGTGTCCTTTTGCACCGTGTTTCATGTCAACTAGGAAGTGCGGCTTCTCGCTTTCAGCCCACATATGAGAAGAAACAGGACAAAGTATTGAAGTTGCTGGATGTCAGGAGAGTTCTTATTATTATCTTGAGGAGACAAATGAGTTCTGCCTGTTGGGTCACCTATTTTCTTGACCAGTGCTAGCTGTTAGGGCAGACCAGCCTCTAAAGCTTCTATTTCCTCAATGGATCCATGTGGCTATTTTTTCAGTGTATATTGGCTGTGGAACGCAGCTGCCATTTGGCTTGAAAGTTCATGCTACCAGAAGTGTGGCATCTTCCTGGGCAGAGTTCAGGGCAGTGTCACCTGACAAAATTTGTAGGGCAGCCACACAGTCTACCCTTTATACCTTTACAAAATTTTACAGAGTGGATGTGGTGGCACAAACAGATAGGCCTTTGGGTCCTCTGTGCTGGTCACAGGCTCATCTGTCCCGCCCTAGACTCAAAGGATTGCTCTGGTATGTCCCATCCATAAGAAATTGTATTCTGTTTGCACAGGAAGGAAGGAATAGGTACTTACTTTGATAATCCTCTTTCCTGAGAACAGTATACGATTCCTTATGCCCTGTCCTGTAAGATGTCTGTTATGCCTGCAGAGGCTCATAGGCTTAGAAGAGTATCCAGCAGCTGAATTTGTGGCAGCCAAGGAAGAGAAGGAAAGACTTTGAAGAGGTGACTTGTTAGTACCAAAATTCATGTTGGCACGACTTGATATGAGCTGTACAAGTGTTAGTGCCAGTAGCACACAGGTAGGTGGGTTTCTTGTGGCTTACCACCATTCTTGTTGCCTTATTGGGGAGAGTGTGGTGCAGTGGTTAGAGCTGCAGCCTTGGCACCCTGAGGTTGTGGGTTCAAATCCCTCGCTGCTCCTTGTGACCCTGGGCAAATCACTTAATCCCCTCATTGCCCCAGGTACACTAGATAGTGTTTGAGCCCACCGGGACAGATAGGGAAATATGATAAAGTACCTGAATGTAAACCACTTAGGTTATAAGTGATATATAAATAAAAAATAAATTTTTAAATTAAATTAAATTTTCTCTTAGTTACTATTGCAGAACAGATTTATACTTATCTGGATCAGAAAGTTCCCCAAGTCCCCCTCCCCTCCTTTTCATTTCCTCTCTTAGAGATTATCACTTGTTTTGGTACAGACTGAGGAGAGGGCGCACTGCCCAGAGATTCAAGGGGCAGAGAGAAGAAAACGATTGATGTCTATTTGCTGCTACTCAGGGATTATTGTTCCCTGATTTTCCTTTACTTCAGTCATTTTAGCAACATTCACCAAGGCCTTTTCTGGGATTCTGCAGTCATAGTCTCTAAATCTGGCCACTGACTTTTACCTCTGCAAAAAGTCTAGTGATCACTTTTCCTAGAGGATTTGGATGCTGCTTTAATAGCATCTCCAGTCCTGGTCTGGGAAGCAGAAGATGTGAGCTGGGAATTGAAGTAAGTCTCTTCCTTAGGCACAGATTTCCGAAAACAACTTGGAGCTGTAATTTTTGGTGTGAGATTTCTTTTAAGGTGAAGAACTAGAGACTTTCTGCCAACAATTCATTAGATTTCATATTACTTGTGTAGAATTTTAACCCAGCACACCAGATTGGCAGAGTCTGAAGTCATGTTGTGATTATTAGCTCCATAATCCTATTTAGAATAATTACCGCAGTGATGCCTAGTTTTACCTCTAGTTGCCCAGTGTACTTGCATATAGCTGTCGTCATGGCGTGGCTTGTCTGTATTCTAGCTTTAGTCCTGTAAAGTTGCATCACTTTAAAAATAATTCTCCCAAGAAAAATATCTTGTAGTTCATGGCTTTCCTACTGAAGGCATACCTAGTTAGTTGGGTTTTCAGGGTTACCAAAGTCAGTTATGTTTGTAGATTAATTTTAAAAGACAGGAACACTCACAGCCAATTGGATTCAGTCTCCAGCAGGTGATTCCTGATGGTAGAAGCTAGTTGAAGATTGAATGTTAAATATATGTGTGCCCAATTTTCAAAATTCTGTATCTACTATTATTAGAGCAGTGTCTCTCAAACTTTTTGAGCTCTAACACACTAAACGGAGCAAAATGTTTTTCACGGTACATTATAATTGAATTGATAAAATTGCAAAACCAACAAAAAATTAAATTTGAGAGTTATTTAAAGTTCTTTAAGCTATGTATGGGTAAATGTAGCAACAGTGAAACTAAAGTAGATAGACTAGAATGGCTAATCAATGTGATGGATGTGCTTGATTTTAAGTGCAAATTAACTCAAAATGTAGCTCAATAGTTGACAAACATCATCCTATCTGCAGTCGTGGTGTGTTTTTTAAAATTTAATTTGTTAGATCTGAAAATTCAAGTTTGCAAAGATGATAAGATCTAAATGGTAACAAAGCCTTGATTGCTTTGTCTGATTGATTTAAATTTATTTATTTATTTATTTTTTTCAATTTTCTGCACCGTTCTCCCCAGGTAGCTCAGAATGGTTTACATGAATTTATTCAGGTACTCAAGCATTTATCTCTGTCTGTCGGGCTCACAATCTATCTAATGTTCCTGGGGCAATGGGAGGGGGGGGTGTTAAGTGACTTGCCCAGGGTCACAAGGAGCAGTGTGAGGGTGCTGAGGCTGTAGCATAAAAAATAAAATTACTTGCCGTTACTTTTTAAGGACCAATCATGTCAAAGAATGATGCTTGTCTGAATAGTTGTATCCTTAGCACACAGACATTCATAACACTGACAGACTCTTGCGTGCATGATATTCATGCCATCTATTCTAGTGTATAGTTATAAAGGAAATTTTTAAAAATAAAGTAAAATTCAAGAATCTCTCATAGCACACGCAGAATCTCTTTGGGACACACCACTGCTGTGGCACACAATTTGAGAGAGACAGAATTAGAGGCTTCCATTTCAGATTGGGCATGTTTGATGTCAGAACTGGCACAAATAGGCATCTCAGTAATACCACTGCCACAGGTGCCACATTCCTTATCAAGAATGCTTGCTACAGCCTCCACATCACAATTTGGGGGGAGCAGGGTTGGCTGGTATCAGATCTGAGGGCTTGCAGGAAACAGACTTCTAACTGTACCAGGAAGGTTTGTTGCACAAGTTCATGTACCAACTTTATGAAAACCGCATAGCTAAATAGTAAATTGAACAGCCTTGACTCACATTAATGTGAAAAAAAAGTATATTGGTTTGAATATTAACTTAAGAATTTGATAATATAAAAGTTGGGAGTATACATGATTCATTTAAAAAGCTGGATTTAAAATATTTGCACTTATTGTCCGTCAGAATAACCAATCTTCCTCTAATCTCTCTATGCTAATTGAACTGGACTGCTTTATTATATTTGCTGGGATGCTAGCTGTTTTCTCTATTAATACACTTAACTTGCATTCTAGCTCCGCCATTCAGAGACAGGCATCGTGTGGTGGGTTGTGTGACAGTGTCTGTCTGTCAGTAGTGAAGACAAATAGTGCCAGAGACATTTAACCCATCCAATCTCACCCAGGGTATAGGTCGGTCTCGTTTTCAGACTTTTTCCTAAGTCTTTTTTTTCTCTTATTTTTTTCTTTTCTTTTTTTTGTAAAGATTTTGACTTTTCCTAATGTTAATGACAAAGCAATAGTAGAAAGCTGAGGTTGGAAGAAGGTTTGCAGCCACTTTGTGTTTTATGGTTCACGTCCTAATCTTTCAGAAATACAACCTGAAAATTTAGCTTGGGTGTATTTGTTTTCTTTTGAAATTCTACATTATTGTTAAACGGGTCTATATTGCAAACAGTGATGAAACCTACATGGTTTGAAAGCCACAGAATGCAAATTCTCTTAGTATCAGATTAAGTGTGAAAGCTCTTAAACTCACTTAGTGTGTAGAGGTGTAGTTACAGTATTCAAGGAGCAACTGAGTGTATTCATAGAAACAGAGAAAAATGAAGGCAGATAAAGTCCATATGACCTATCCAGTATGCCTATCCTTGCCATATTCATTTCCCTTGGAGATCTATGTACTTGGCCCAATTCAGATACTCTTTGGGAGCTGTTCAATGAATTCCCTTGCATCTTGTCCATTTACTCACTCAGCATACGTGGAGTTCGGTAGCAGTGCATAGTTAATACACAGGTCATCTTCCAAAATAATCTGTGGTGGTGATGCTTGCTTTTGTTTGTTTTTGGAGGGCTTTAAAAATTGCTGATAGCAATGAAGAATTACTGCATGTAGGTTATGAGTTGAACCAGTCTATCAACAATAGCAGCTCTCAGTACAGCTTGTTTAAAGACAGAAGAACTTGCTCTAGCAAGAGTTAAAAGATGTAGGAGGGATAAGTCTTGAATCTTCTTATTTAAATTTCTAGCCTTCAGGAACCCCCTCTCTTGCCTTGCATGTGCAGGCTTTCTAATGTGTTAGCTTGATATTGTTCCTTTTTGCCTTTTTGTTTTCTGTGAATTTCATTTGCATTTATTTTGCTTAGGCTCTTACCTCTCAACTGCATATTCCTTACTTTAGATTTCAGAAATCATTCTGCCATCGGTTAATGAAGAAATTCAAGAAGTTACGCCAGTTTCTTGATCATATGGATAGAATGAGTAAACTGCACCACTGACCAACAATGGTCTTGGAGTTGAAGCTTTAAAGAATCTAGTGCCATGGTTCTGAACTAAGAACATAATTTTAGTTGTTTGTGTTAATTTTACAATTAACTAGCCAGAAAAAAATCCCCAGATCATTATCTTTGTTGTCCAGACTCTTGATCGGTTAGGATATCATGTTAAATTTAATTGGCAGTATAAATACATTTTCATTTGAAAAGAAACTGTGGGTGGGGAATGTAATACAATAGGCCCTATAGTGCAGGACATAAAAGGAGAAAAGTAGATTTAGTCATTTAGATCAAGGACTGAAATCATATTCCTGAGAAGGATGTCATTGTTTCACTTAAGAACTTATAGCTATGTGACCCCCATGTCATAAAGCTAACTTTGTCAAGATGCTGTAATGCTGATCAGTGTTAAACTATACATATATAAAAAGGAAGTGATAATAAAGGAGAATAATTATTGACTGCTAAACATTTAAGGAGCCATTTGTTAATGGTTAGGGTGCACTAAAGCAGTTATCATGCATTTTAATCTTCCACAGGTTTTATGTCATTCCCGTGGACCATAATTAAGGCTGATTTTGTGCTTTATTTCATGCACACTATTAATAGGTGACCTGTTGTAGAGCAGGAGTGACCTGGATGTGGTGAGTCAGAGGGTCGGACGTCTGGGACCATTGGGACGCCAAAGTCCACTGAGGCGTCCTGAGGTGAAGTCTGGCAAATGGCGTCGCATGCACTGTAGAGGCCATGTGGCCCAGCAGGACCATCATCTGTCTCGTCGAGATGGAAGGGCGAGAGGACACTGAATGGCAGAGGTGAAGAAGAGCCTCCATGCGTGGGGGAGGGAGGAACGCTCGGAGTTGGGTAGTATCCAGGTTCGCCCCGATGAAGGGAAGAGACCGGGAGGGCTGTAAGTGGGATTTTGGGAAGTTGATTTCGAATCCCAGATGTTGTAGCAACCAAATTGTCTTCTGGGTCGTGAGGGCGACTCCCTGAGACGTGGAATCCTTGATGAGCCAGTCATCCAGGTAAGATAACACCTGGAAGCCATGGTTCCTGAGTGCTGCGGCTACCACTACCAGGCACTTGGTGAAGACTCTGGGGGATGAGGCCAGGCCGAAGGGAAGCACTCGGTATTGAAGATGAAGATGTCCCACCCGGAATCGGAGGAATTGGCGTGAGGCCAGATGAATGGGGATGTGAGTGTAGGCCTCTTTCAGATCCAGAGAGCATAACCAGTCGTTCTGCTCGATGAGGGGATACAGGGATGCCAAGGTCAGCATGCAAAACTTTTCTTTGACCAGAAACTTGTTGAGCACCCTGAGGTCCAAAATGGGCCGCAGATCGCCCGTCTTCTTTGGCACAAGAAAGTACCGGGAATAAAATCCTTTGTTCTGTTGGTCCTGAGGGACTGGTTCGACAGCCCCGAGCTGCAGCAAGGCCTAGGCTTCCTGAAGAAGAAGGGTGGTCTGCGTCAAGTTGGAAGGATATTCTCTTGGAGGATGTTCCGGAGGAACCTGGTGGAATTGAAGGGAGTATCCCTCCCTGACGATGGAGAGGACCCAGAGGTCGGTGGTGACAGTCGTCCATCAATGGAAAAAATGGTGGATGCGACCTCCGATAGGTGGAGATGCTGAAGAAGGTAGAACGACAGAGGTTATGCTCTCTTTGAGACAGTCAAAAGGGCTGAGGCGCCTTAGGAACAGCAGGTGGTAGAGGCTTTTACTGATGTTTCTGCGGGTTCTGTCTCTTCACAGGCTGCCGGATGGGGGGAGCCTGTTGCGGGGGGTAACGCCACTGGTAGATCAGTGGCGGGCGTGATTGACGAGGAGGAGCAGGCTTGGGCTTCGGACGCAGGATGGACTGGAATGACTTCTCATGGTCCGAGAGCTTCTTGGTTACCGCCTCGATGGACTCATCAAAGAGGTCGGTGCAAGCGCATGGAACATTGGCAAGCCTGTCCTGGAGGTTGGGGTCCATGTTGATTGTCCTCAGCCACGCCAGCCGGCGCATAGCCACCGAACATGCTGCGGCCCGTGCCGCGAGCTTGAAGGTGTCGTAGGAGGACTGCATAAGCTGCACCCGGAGCTGGGATAACGAAGCCAGCGCCTTGTGGTATTCGAATTGTGCCCCAGTATCCACGTATGGCGTGAACTTCTGGAGTACGGACAAGAGGAACTCCAAATGTGTTGTGAAGTGGAAGTTGTAATTCAGGACTCTCGAGGCCATCATGGAGTTCTGGTAGACTCTCCTGCCGAACCAGTCCATGGTCTTTCCCTCTCTACCAGGTGGGACGGAGGCGTAGACCTGGGAGGGATGGGACCGCTTCAGTGAGGACTCCACTAGCAGAGATTGATGGGAGAGCTGAGAGCCGTTGAATCCCTTACGATGAACAGTGTGGTATCTGGTGTCCAACTTACCCGGCACCGCGGGAATCGAATAAGGTGCCTCGAGGCACTGTGCAAAGGTCTGGAAAAATAGTTTGTGTAAGGGAAGCTTTAGGGACCCCGCCAGTGGTTGAGGGAGGCGCATAGTCTCCAGGTATTCTTTTGAGAATTTGGACTCCATGTCCAGGGGGATGTCCATGTCATCAGCCATCTGTTGAAGGAACGAGGAGAAGGACAGTTGGTTGGCCGTTGCAGGGCCTCGAGACGGGCTCGATGAGGTTGAGGCATCCGGATCCATTAGGGACAGGGATCGAGACGGTGAGAGGGATCCCATTGTGTCCTCGCTCCGGCATCGGTGGAGGAATAGTGGGTGAATACTCCAGGTATGCTTGCTTCCGATGAGGCGAGGCCTGCCTGGACGAGTGCCTCGATGAGTGCCTCGATCGGTTATGCAAGCTGTGTCGAGAGCTCGGCCTCAATGGGCGAGGCGAGTAGGTCTTCGCTGAGGCCCCCACATAGTGGATGGGGCTGGAAGCGGTCGATCGAAGCAGGGGTGGTTGCCGCAGAGGCTCGAACACCGTCGGGGTGATCGGCTCCAGTGGAGGCACTCGCAAAGACTCTGCTCTTTGCATCGAGTGAATCGGCTCAAATGGAGGCATTCGCAAAGACTCTGCTCCTTGCATCAAGTGAATCGGTTCCAATGGAGGCACTCGCAAAGACTCTGCTCTTGCATCGAGTGCATCGGTTCCAATGGAAGCATGGGCAAAGACTCTGCTCCTTGCGATGCATGCATTGTTGCCAGACCAGACACTCGCAGAGACTCTGCTCCCTGTTGAGAGTGTGTTCCCCACTGAGGCACTGGAGGGAGCTCGACCTCGCGGGAGGCCTCCACGTGCCCAGGCTGGATTTGGGAAAGAAGCTGAGGCCCCATCGTGGTAAAGAGCTCGATGAAGTGCTTCTGTAGCATGGTCTGGAACGAGGTTGGCAAGGATGGATCCGCATCTGAAATGGCACCACCTGCGCGGGCCTCGCGCTCCCTCAGAGCAGTGTGTGAGTGCTTGGTCTTCGCCTTGGGCACTTTTAACACTACTGGGGGAATGGGCTGCTGGGCTACGTGACCTGAGGAGGTTGAGGAAGGCATTGCAGCAGGCACTGGAGTCTGAGCCGGGACAAACGAGGCGGGCTTGATGAGACTCGGCGCCGCAGAGGTGGTAGGCTGTGGAGTTGCGGATGATGTCAAAGGCGAAGGACCCTTCGTGGTCGACGGCTCTGCCAAGGACTCCATGAACAGCGATTCCCAGAAGACGCAACGGCGCTTGAAAGCACGTGCGGTGAGTGTGGAGCAAGGCCGGCACGATTTCGGAAGATGTTCAGGCCCGAGACACCGAACACAGTGTCGATGAGGGTCCGTTAGCGAAATCGTGCGCTGGCACTTGTCACACTTTTTAAAACCGGTGATAGGCCGGGACATAGGCCGAAAAAGCTCCGCCGCAGGGCTGCGGCCACGTGGCCTGCCCAGTCGAACGGAATGAAGAATTTTTTTTTTTAAAACAATAAAACACGACGAAAATCAGCGTTTAAGATCAAATAAAACCAAAACTGCGGACTTAGAAGGCACAAGTGAAGAAAACTTTGCGCAGTTGAAGACGGACTTCTCGGCTTCACGGAAAAGTAAGACTTGAGGAGACGCGCCCTGGTCTGGGCAGGAAGGCACTCGCACATGCGCGGTGCGGGCAATTCGAAACTTCGAGTTTTTCTTCAAAGAAGCGTCCGCATCGGGGCTCCGTTGGATCACGTCACCCATTAGTGAGAATACCTGCCTGCTTGTCCTGGGATAATAAGAACAATTACCAACAGACAAAGGCTCAATCTGCAGGGACCCCAAGAGAGACAATGAGAAATACAGGGCACCTGTACAGAGATACCTGTGTGAAATATAGGGCATTATCTTACTGCTGATCTCACTGTGCCGTGAGGTGCCGCATGTCGACCCAGTCCGGAGACAAACCGAGACTGGGTGACCTAGCACAGGTCAGAGTCTCTCTGGTAATCCCCTTGAATGCTAACCCCAGAGTCCGATTAAACTAGCAGCTTTCTTCAAGGGAATACAGCAGGAACACAGCCATAGACATATAAATCTGCCTAAGCTTGTCCCAAAGCTGGTGAAACACGAACAACTTGTCTGAACCGGAAAGGAGAGAAGCCGCGGCATACCCTGACCAAAGTCAGCTGTAAATAAACTATTGGAACGCTGCAGCTCTCCTGCCATCGCCGGAGACCCAAGCGCATGCCTGATTCTCGCTGACACGTGGCCACTGCATCAATGTTCCTAGAAACATAGTCTGAATCAAGCCCCGCAAAATTTACCCTGCCGCGGCCTGCATAGAAAGAAAATCAGACTTGGGGAATAACCAGAAGAATGGTGCGGTGCTTCCCACAGCGCCAGAAAAAACATGTCCCATCTCATGCGTGCTGCTATAAACCGGCACCGGCACAATCAGCTGCACATGGCCGTGAAAAACACCAACGAAAGAGAGCCTCAGAATAAACAGGACTACTACTGCTGCACTGAAACCCAACAAGAAGAACAAGTGCGAGCACCGCTACTGCTGCGCTGTAACCAACAAGGAAACCAAGCGTGTGCATGCAAAGAGCGGGAAAGTCCCGGCTCCCTCAACGGATTTCTACTCATTAAACTTAGCCTCAATAAAATATCCATTCCTTAAATGTACGATGACTGAACCCACAGTACTAAGACTGCCAAACAGAACCTGAAGTTCAAACAACAGTAAAAACCAGACATACTCACAAGCTTGTTGTTAGGGTCGGTTGAAGCCAGTTAGAGCTAGCAGTGCAGCAAAAACAGGGCAGAATGTAGCAACTGTGGTCTCTCTCTTTTTTTTTTTTTAACAGAGAAGGGAAAGAAGAAAAAATTGAGACCCAGTCAGACCCTCTAGCAATGGAGGGAGGGTGAGGCAGGGACCTGGGGGGGGCCCAGGTGTAACCTCTAAAGCCGGCACTGTTCAGCCGGACATCCCTGTCTCACTGAAGAGAAAATCTCAACAGGAGAAATAGCATTGCCAGCTCACTGAAGAGAAACCTCAACAGGAGAAAATAACTATCCAGTCACAGCCAGAATCCAGGAGCTAGTTGAATAGCGACCACACCTGCTGGGAGATAGAGCATACTGGAGATACAGGAGGAGTGCCAGCCAATAGGACCACCTGTTAATCAGTTTCTCTATCTCCGCCTGCTGGTAGATGTGTGCTATCCGATTGGTCTCTGGATTCATCTGCTGCTGTTGCTAGGGAAGAGCTGGTTGTGCAGCACTAACAGGGCAGAATGTAGCAATTGTGGTCTCCCTTTTTTTTTTTTAAACAGAGAAGGGAAAGAAGAAAAAAAAATCGAGACCCAGTCAGACCCTCTAGCAATGGAGAGAGGGTGAGGCAGGGACCTGGGGGGGCCCAGGTGGAACCCCTAAAGCCGGAACCGTTCAGCCGGATCCCCCTGTCTCACTGAAGAGAAACCTCAACAGGAGAAAATAATTTTCCAGACACAGCCAGAATTCAGGAGCTAGTTGAATAGCGACTATCACCTGCTGGGAGATAGAGCATACTGGAGATACAGAAGGAGTGCCAGCCAATAGGACCACCTGTTAATCAGTTTCTCTATCTTCGCCTGCTGGTAGATGTGTGCTATCCCATTGATCTCTGGATTCATCTGCTGCATCTAAGGGAAAGAAAATTAATAGGTAAGAACATAATTTTTCCTTACTGGCTTCAACCGGCCCTAACAATAAGCTTGTGAGTATGTATGTATTTTTTACTTTTGTGTGAACTTCAGGTTCTGTTTGGGGGTCTTAGTACTGTGGGTTCGGTCAACGTACGTTTAAGGAATGGATATTTTATTGAGGCTAAGTTTTATGACTAGAAATCCGTTGAGGGAGCCGGTACTTTCCCGCCCTTTGCATGCACGCGCTTGGTTTCCTTGTTGGTTACAGCGCGGCAGTAGCGGTGCGATTTCATACTCGCACTTGTTCTCCTCATTGGGTTTCAGTGCAGCAGTAGTAGTCCTGTTTACTCCGAGGCTCTCTTTCGTCGGTGTTTGTCGCGGCCATGTGCAGCTGATTGTGCAGGTGCCGGTTTATAGCAGCGCGCATGAGACGGGACATGTTTTTTCCGGCGCTGTGGGAAGCACCGCACCATTCTTCTAGTTATTCCCCGAGTGATTTTCTTTCTATGTAGGCTGCGGCAGGGTAAATTTTGCGGGTCTTGAATCAGACTATGTTTCTAGGAGCGTTGATGCAACGGCCACTTGTTGGCGAGAATCAGGTGCACGCTTGGGTCTCTGGTGATGGCAGGAGAGCTGCAGCGTTCCGGTAGTTTATTTCCAACCTACTTTGGTCAGGGTATGCTGCGGCTTCTCTCCTTTCTGGTTCAGACAAGTTGTATGTGTTTCACCAGCTTTGGGACAAGCTTGGGCAGATTTATATGTCTATGTCTGTATTCCTGCTGTATTCACTTGAAGGAAGCTGCTAGTTTAATCGGACTCTGGGGTTAGCACTCAAGGGGATTACCAGAGAGAGATTGACCTCCTGTCGCCATTTTCTCATGGCACATTCTAGACAGACCCCCCCCCCCTGACCAGACAGGAAGGGCTGTACAGCTCCTTCTAACCAGGAGCCAGTTACCTATTCTATCAAACCCGAGCATGCGCTATGTGGCTGTTAGCCTCATCCCTGAAGCTCTCATTAACGATGTGAGCTTTGTCTGCTACCTGTTAGGATGCTGTTGTTTTCCACGGGGTGGTAGATACAGCATCTTGATTGCATCTAGTACGTATTCACTTTAAAGGACATACTTATTTCGCTCATGTTGCATGGAGTTAGTACTGTTTTCATGGTTCCAGTATACTCCTTTTTACATTGCGAAACTTGATTTTTTCCTAGGAGAATTTATTTCTTCTTACAGATCCTACAGTTCTCATCCTGCTGTTCCCTAACCTTCTGCACTTCATTCTGAGGGGATCTTGACTTCTTCCAATGACTCTTCAGGCTTTCTCATGAGGGAGAAGACGCTATAATGTCAGGTCAGGGGGCTGTGAACATTTTTCAAGATGCTTGCAACTTTGCATCCTCCTCAGGTTTCCGATTCGTTCTTGGAATCTCTATGTTTTATGTTTCCCTTTTAAGTGTTATTGGTCCTCAGGGCATTTCTTATAGTTCTTCAGGAACTAAGGGACATTGTTCCACTTACTGCTTGGTGCCTAAGACGGGGGCATTGGACAGGCTGGATCCCATTCTGCTGAATTAATTTCTTAGGGTTATACATTTCTGCAGAAAAACTGGGAGAATATTTACATTTTCACTATGGACTCCGAATCGGCACTAGGTTTGCTTGCCTCTCTTGGAGCACATGCCATTTCGCCTACCCAAGGCCTCACGAACATTTTAGAAAATGTGGGCAGTGGTACCGTTTTGGCACTACCAGGCGATTCACCTACTTTCTTCTTGACTGACTGCTTGATTTGGACGTCTTCCAGTCGGGCCATTTGACTGACCCGAAAAGGGTGGTTTCTTTTCCTCAGTTCTTTGGACGTGAATCTTCGAATTTGCACAGTGCTCTTTTCTCCTGTACTATTTATAGGTATATCGGGGAGATGTTTTTATTCATATAGGATAGAAATGTGTTTCTTCCCAGAGACTAGGGCGATGGGTCACAGTCTCAGGTTTGCATTCTTCGGTCACCATGACCAAGAGTATGGGATTCTGTACAGGTTCTAGGATCCATGTTGCTGACTCCACTGGGAACTTCGTCTTGCTTTCCCATTATAAAGCTACAGCATTGGTTTTTTTCCGGTGGTTGCCGGTATCTCAGGGCTCCAATTATTTGGTAGGCTCCTCAAACATCACTCTGTATGATTTGGTGGCTCAACGAGATTTCTCTTTTCAAATCATGCCTCTGTCTTTGCTGGACCAGCTTATGGTTACCAAACATCCTGGGCTGTCGGGTTGGGGGGCTCGGTGCCTTCCATCCTCAGCTCCAGGGGTCTGGTCTTAAGAGGCGACTCAGTACTTATTCATTCTTCTACTCTGGAGCATGGTCAGGCTACCGTTTCTGGAGCTTCAGACCATTCTTCTGGAATGACGCTGAAAGTCTTTTCAGTCAGTATTATGATGAGGGTATTTCTCAACAGCCTGGGCAGTAGGTGATGTACTCAGTTGGCGGGTAAAGTTGTGGTTCTATTTCAATGGGTGGACCCTCATCTTCCTCTTCTGTTGGCAGATCATTTTATGGGTCAGGAAAAAAGTTTGGATAGACTTTCTCTCTGCAAATTCTGAGCATGGCCCATTTATTGTATGTTACAGTGTACAGCGCTGTGTATGCACAAGAAAGTGTAAATGTTAGTAATAGTGCAATCTTCTATATCCTGGATATTGAGAATTTTGGCTCAGGCGTTCCAGCTCCCTAGCTTCTTCGGTGGGCACAGGGAGTGGGAGTCAGAGGGGGTAGCAGCGTGGCTTCTTTCTCGCCTCTGGTTTCTCTTTTTTCAGTGTTTTCCCCTGGCTGAAGATGGCTTGGATTTGCCATATCAAGCTCGCTTTCAGGGCACAGTATTTGTAGAATCTCTGGATTGGCTGTGCCATCCTTGCTATGCGGCTCTGATGAGTCTTTTGACAGTTGGACTGTTGAGTTTCCTGGTATCTCCGGATTTACTCACCTAGGGTCCGATCAACATGGATATTCATACTACTTTGGTATTACGAACTAGCTTTTGAAAAGTCATGGCTGATGTGTAAGGGTTATGCGAAGCAGATTATTTCTTCTCTTATCCAGGCAATATAGACGTCTTCACCTGTGGCTTCTGCTTCCTTTTGGAGGTTTTTCTTTTCTTGGGTACTTCTCAACATTTGCACCCTTCCAGAGTTCTTTTTTGGCACAAGTGTATTGCCAAGGGCTTAGCATTCAATTCCCTTCAGCTTCAAGTGCCATTCTTAGCTTGTTACAAGGGCTAGGTATATTGCTCTTCGCTTACTTCTCAGCTTCATGTAGTTCAGTTCCTAAACAGAGTACGATATATTCGTACACCTCTTAGAAAGCCCTGTCTAGAGTACAGTCTTAAGGTACTTCTTCGCATTTACCGAAGGCTTAATTTCATTCTTGTCTTTTGAGACTCTAAAGGGCTGTGCCGTTGAACACGGGGTTTCTTGTGGCCATGGCTTCAGCTCGGCGGTTTTCTGAGTTGCAGGCCTTGTTCGGCGGAGATTCCTATTTCTGATTTACAAAATCTGAGGTGTCAGTTCGGACGGTACCACAATTTCTTTCTAAGGAAGTGTCATCCTTTCTTTTATGACACTCTCACTTTTCCTTCCTTCTTCCTGGGAGGAGAAATGGGGAGATGTGTTTTTATTCACTGCATTTTTTTTGAAAGTGTGTAGCGTTCTCCGCAAGCTAGGTTTCTAACAACTTTTAGTTGTTTAGATCACCTTTTTGTATTCTTCAAGGGACGCCTCAAACATATGGCAGCGTCCAAAGCCTCCATCACTCGATGGGTCCAGAAGGACATTATTTACGCTTGCTTGATGGCAGGGAAGCGGTTGGCGAAAGAGCTTCATGACTATTCCGCCAGAGCGATGGCTACTTCTTGGACTCGGTCCAGAGGTTTTTTCCTTGGAGGAGTTTTGTCTCGCGCTACTTGGTCTTCCGAGAGTGCTTTATCTCAGCATTACTGGTTGGATGTGGGGGCACATGCGGTGGATGCGTTTAGTGCTTCGGTTGTTGCAGAGCCGGCGTTTGCTTCCCACCCAGATTGAGGATTGCTTTGCTACATCCCATTGGTCTCTGGATTCATCTGCTGCTGTTGCTAAGGAAGGAAAAATTATGTTCTTACCTGTTAATTTTCTTTCCTTTAGACGCAGCAGATGAATCCAGAGCCCCACCCTTTCTGGATATTGTCTGTCAGGTTTTCTTTTGCAACTTTTGAAGTTTGTTATTATTGATGGTTGTATTCTGTATTATTGCCTTTTGTGATTTGTTATGGGAAAGAAGTTTTTTACATGCTATGCCTATTGATGGTTACGGATGCTTGGGCAATGAGCAATACTGAAGATGCAGGAGGTGTGCCAGCCAATAGGACCACCTGTTAATCAGTTTCTCTATCTCCGCCTGCTGGTAGATGTGGGCTATCCCATTGGTCTCTGGATTCATCTGCTGCGTCTAAAGGAAAGAAAATTAACAGGTAAGAACATAATTTTTCCTTCAGTATGGTTGTATCTGACAGTAGAAGTGTAAGCATTTGATTTCCCTAACTTCTTATAATTATCAAGTCTTAATTTTATGGATAACTCATGTCCCTATAAACATGAAAATTATCCTGACTGCTTGTTAATTTAAAATCAAATAGGTAAAAGCAAAGTAAAATGTAGGGGTAGAATGTGAAAACCAAGGTTAGCATTCCTAATTAATAGGGTAGCAGATAATCTGCGTGAAGGATTTAAATTGAAAGAAAATGTTTTCCTAAAATTTGCTACCTTTAATTATTTTTCTTTAGCATTCTGTTTTGATTTTTTCTTTCTCTTGACTTTCTCCC
This sequence comes from Geotrypetes seraphini, assembly GCF_902459505.1. Classification (NCBI taxonomy): domain Eukaryota; kingdom Metazoa; phylum Chordata; class Amphibia; order Gymnophiona; family Dermophiidae; genus Geotrypetes; species Geotrypetes seraphini. The sequence goes on along the minus strand of NC_047087.1, from coordinate 5,271,811 downwards.
TTTTTTTTTTGTTCTTGATGTAGTTTTTCTCTTTTCCCTATTTTGTACTAATGCTCTCTGCCTTCCTGCTTTGATTGGTCTAAACTCCCATTATGGCTTATTGTACTTTATATATTGCCTTTCACTGGCAAATAGCAATGCAATTCACAATGCTGTAAAAAAGTCATCTGCTAGGTTAGTTTAATATAATGGGCTATTTCCTCAGATACACAGTGAGAATGGATTCTGCTGACGGCATCTTGCAACTGTTCTACCGTCTGCTCTTAATTACTCTTCTACTAAATTATGAATGGTCATTTTTTTACAGGATTAACTAAAGGCAAAGTGTATGGACAAGATTTCCTGAAAAGCATTGTTTGCCTTATGTTCAAAGTGAGCATTCTGTACCATTATAAAGTAATGTCCATCTTAGATTAACACATGTTGCTTCTGAGAGGTGGTGTGAAAGCCCTCTTGGCACTTCGCTGTACTCTGTATGTTTCAAAGTCTATCCATAAAGCAGGGAATACAGAGGTCTCTTATTTTCCATCATCTCTGGAATGTAATCATTGTCCTGTTGGGATACATTCTGCTGAACTTAAAGGTAGTTGTTTTGTATAACAAGGTTTGGATTTTAGGATGTTGGTAGTGGATGGTCATGAAACGTTATGTCTAATTTGACTGTCTTGATATCCTTGAGAATTTAATCTACGGCAACAAGAGGGCATCCATTGAAAATCAGGGGTGGGAGATTCATAGCGACACCAGGAATTATTTCTTCACGAAAGAGTCGTTGATCATTGGAATGATCTTCCACTGCAGGTAGATGAGGCCAGCAGCATGCTAGATTTTAAGAAAAAAATGGGATAAGCATGTGGGATCACTTCAAGGAAGAAATTAGGGGGCTGGGTCATTAGAGTGGACAGACTTGTTGGGCCGTGGCCCTTTTCTGCTGTCATTTTCTATGTTTCTATGAATGCTAGATTTGAGAATTATTATATTAAGATGTGATGTATGATAGGGTATTTTGTTTTCTACCCAGCAATTACCTATAAAACCAAACAGATTGGATGATCTGTGTTAAGTTGTTGTTGGTTTTTTATCTGTAAGCATACTGTTTAGACTTTTCTTCAAATGTTTTGTCACTGGAATTTGCTCGGCTTTTTTGGATAAATTTAACGAAGTACACCAAGTTTTTCTAATCGCTGGCATAGCTCTAACACAGTGGTCTCAAACTTGTGGCCCACCAGGTACTATAATCACAAAAGTAAAACAAAACAGTTTCTTGATCATATGTCTCTTTAGCTATAAATTGCAATATTATTATTATGACTTAGCCAAAAGGAAAGATTTATAAACTAGAAAGAGTTTTACCTCATGCAAAATTGTCATTTTTTTAATAAGACATGAGGCCCTCCAAGTACCTACAAATCCAAAATGTGGCCCTGCAAAGGATTTGAGTTTGAGACCACTGCAACATATCAGATCCTAAAGAGACACACAATTGGCATGTGTTAATGACACATAAAACATTGTCAGACCTGGTTACTAGGTTGACAGTGTTATACAGTATGTTTGTAATTCAAATAAAGTGGGGCTCCTGAACCTGGTTTAACTGGCTTTAATTATGGGATAGATTTTTATTTATTCAATTTTCTATACCGATTGGTTTATTCAGGTACTCAAGCATTTTTTCCTGTCTGTCCTGGTGGGCTCACAATCTAGCTAATGTGCCTGGGGCAATGGGGGGATTAAGTGACCTGCCCAGGGTCACAAGGAACAGTGTGGGTTTGAACCCATAACCCCAGGGTGCTGAGGCTGGAGCTTTAACCACTGTGCCACACTCTCCCTTGCTTGGTTGTTCCCAGCACATTATTAAAAATCCCTTCTTACATTTTGCTAAAGGTAGTAAAGGATTGAAGTCGAAATGGGCAGATGCTTGCATTTATTTACAGCCTTAACCGACTTTTTGAGGTGATATGGGCAACACTTGGAACTGGCACATGTTTCTTTAAAATAAGCAACAACCCTCTCAACTCAAAGTGGCTGCAAACCATGTCCTCAATCATTTTTACCAATGATATTGTTTAGATTTAGTATTTGAAAGTTAGGCTTGCTGAAAGATATTTTTCTAAAATAAGCATTTCTTTAATGCATGATAGAAAAAAACATTGAATTGAATTTTATTTAAATGTTACAACCTTAGAAAGCAACAGAATCCTCTGATTTTTAGCTGCTGCTTTAGGCAAAAGCACAAAGAAAATGGGAAATGGAACTGATACTTTTTCAGCTACTGCCCAGTTGCACCTCTCCACCTCCCTGAACTGTTGAAAGAAAACCAATTTGAAATTGTGCTACAGTCACTAATTCCATCTTGCACAAATCTTACTGAAACCATGGCTAAATCAGCAACACGAGCAGAACTGAAGAGTTGGCTCAATTCTGCTTCTGTCTAGGGAGTCTTTGATGATGAATATTTGGCTTTGCCTCTATTGTAACTTTTTTTTCTTCCTAATTTTGTCCTTAATTTCATTTATTGACTTGGGATAATATATTTTAAAAAATACCAGTAATATATCATATTTTTATCTGATTGATTTACAATAGTATATATACAGGCAAAAATGTAAACTACAAAATACATTAACATTACAAATAAATTGGGTCTTTTGCTAAGGTGCGGTAGCCGATTTAGTGCTAATGCGCCCATTATATTCTATGGATGCGTTAGCATTTAGCACGCCTTAGTAAAAGCACCTCCAGAGTCCTTAAGATGGATAGCCTGATTCCTTGAGTTACAGCTTCATTGATTTTTGTTCGTTTCAAGTTTTACAAGAATAAAAAATAGGGAAGACTCACAGGGATTATTATAAACCATGAACAGACATACTTGACACAAAAGGGATCCATCATATTAAAATAAATGTAAAGGGAGGGGAAAGGAACAAAGCACGAGGGTATTTGAGGGGTGACAAAGTATAACAATTCGGAAAGTTGTGGAAGAGCTAGCCTTTTTTTTTTTTCAAACTTTCAGTGAAGTGTGAGTGGCTTAGGGCTTAAGACAGTGTTTGGCTTCTAGTATCTAGTATACCTGAAACCAAAACCATTCCACCTCTTCAAGTCTTAAGAGGAAACTGGAAGACACTGACTAATATCAGTTCCATTTTGCCTGCAATTCAGCTTATTTTATATTCCTTTTTAATTATTTTTCTCATTTTTAAAATTGATATCTGGAATAATCAGCAGCTGTTTCTCATTTATTTTCTCATATTTTTATTCCAGGAATTGCCTCTGAAGCAGGGAGTGTCTGCATTAAAAATGACCTGTAGTTCTCTGCTTCATAGGTTAGAAACTTACTTTAATATTTTGTGGCTAAGCACAGTCCCGCCTTTCAAAAAATTATTTTTATGATAAATGTTTTAATTGGCATTGAATGTGTACTACAAGCATACATTTTTGCAATGGGGTTACCCTTTAGTTAAAATAATTAAAGCCAAAATGAAATTACTGAAGGCAAAGAAGCTCTTTTATTTGCTTGCAGCCTTTTAAAGACTAATATTAAGGGTACATTTTATAATTGATTGCTACATAGCAAAAAAATTAAATGTATACAAAACTTATGAATGAGGCTTTTTGTAATGCTTGAAGCATTTCCATTCTAAAACTTATCAAATTCCAAATACTCATTTGGGGAAAAATTCTGTTCTCAGAATACCTAATTTCAATGGGACTGCTAGCCAGTGCAGGTGAAAATCTGTGTATTTACTTTGAAATTGTACACCGCAGATGCATCTTCATCTTCCTCCTCTTCCTCCATGGGCGGCGCTTGCAGCTCCTTTACCACCATTTCCAGCCATACCATATACGCTACCTCGGTCACAGACTCCAAAGCTATGCAAGTGGAGAACTGCACAGCTGTGGAGGTAAGTAACCATGGGGTAAGTGAAAATCAGTTAACCAGTAACACAGTCCAGCAGCGTCAATCCACACCACAGCAATGGACGGTCCTGAATATCTCACCACCACCTGAGGACTTGTTGGATAACAGTCAGATGTCCTGCCAGGATGAGGAGGGTGGATTGGATTCTGAGTTGAGCAGCATATGGATGGAGGATTCCACGTCTAACTTCAGCAATATGAGCACCAGTTCCTACAATGATAACACAGAGGTGCCACGTAAGTCACGAAAGCGCAATTCAAAGCAGAGGCCTGGAGTCAAACACCGAGATGCTGAAGAATCCAACTTGGATGTATTTGATGCTGACAGTGCTAGAGGGCCTCACTATGTGCTTTCCCAGCTCACCTCGGACAACAAAAGCAACGCCCAAGCAAGCAATGGGTTGGTATTTGTATTTTTCATATTCTGTTTCCTTTGGCAACACTGCCCTTTTGTTTTTATCAAGCATGCTGTTCAGGTTCCCACATACAGGTGTAGCAAATAGCAATTTTGTGACTGTAGTGAGAGATTTTATTGTAGCTCTGTATTCATCATTAATTTTAATCTTCTGAATCTTGAGTATAAATCAGGGGTTCTCAGCCTAGTCCTCAGGACACACTTAACCAGTCATGTTTTCAGACTATCCACCTCCATTGTATGCAGTAGTGCTGCCCGATTCCCGATTCGAATCGATTCACCGATTCACTTCAGGTGAATCAATTTGAATCGATTCAAAGCCCAAAAAAATCGGCTTCCTGATTCGGTTGACCCTCGCCCCCTAAAGCAGGAGCGGCAGCGCTACTCTTGCTGGCTGCCCGCTGCCGCACCTGCTTTAGAGGACAAAGGGGGAGGGTCAGTCAGGAAGTGCTGCTTTCCGGCTTTCTCCCCTCTGGCGTCCGGTTTCTCTCCCCTGACATCCGGATTCCCCCCTGGCCTCCCCGCACCGTTTACCTTTGAAGACTAGCCTGCAAACAAGATCGCGGTTATAGCGTCTTTCCAAACTGCTTCGGAGCTGTTTCCTCCTCAGCGGTCCCGCCCCTCCTCTGATGTCAGAGGAGGGGCGGGACCGCTGAGGAGGAAACAGCTCCGAAGCAGTTTGGAAAGACACTATAACCGTGATCTTGTTTGCAGGCTGGTCTTCAAAGGTAAATGGTGCGGAGAGGCCAGGGGGAAAGCCGGACACCAGTGGGAGGCCAGGTGGAACACGCAGGCCTTCCGGGAGGGGTGTGTGTGTTAGCAGTCCTTCAGGGTGGGGCAGAACTTCAGGGGGGGTCAGGCAGGCCTTCAAGGGGGGGAGACAGGCCTTCAGGGGGGACAGGCAGGCAGGTCAGCCTTCAGGGGGGACAGGCCTTCAAAGGGGGAAGACAGGTCTTCAAGGGGAGTGGGGCAGGCCTTCAGGGGGGACAGTCAGGTCTTCAAGGGTTGGATGCAGGCCTTCAAGGGAGTTGACAGACCTTCAAGGGGGGTGGTACAGGCCTTCAGGGGGGGCAGGTAGGCAGGCCTTCAAGGGGAGACAGGCCTTCAAGGGGGGTGGGACAGGCCTTCAGGGGGTCAGTCAGGCAAGCCAGCCTTCAGGGGGGACAGGCCTTCAAGGGGGGGACAAGTCTTCAAGGGGGGTGGGACAGGCCTTCAGGGGGGACAGTCAGGCAGGTCTTCAGGGGTTGGATGCAGGCCTTCAAGGGGGGAGACAGGCCTTCAGGGGGGACAGGCAGGCAGGCCTTCAGGGGGAGACAGGCCTTCAAGGGGGGTGGGACAAGCAGGCAGGCCTTCAAGGGGAGGAGATAGGCCTTCAAGGGGGGGATGGGCCTTCAGGGGGGACAGACCTTCAGGGGAGGGGGGCCCTGGTGTAGAAGTACACGGAGGGAGGGAAGGGGGGGTTCAAAGAGACATGCATGTGCCGAACTTTGGGGGGGAAGAAATAATGGGTCTAAAAATAGAGAAGAGGGAGAGAGATGATGGACAATGGGATTTAGGGAGGGAAGGAACAGAAAGGGAGAGAAGTTGGACACAATGGATGGTGTGGAGGGGGAATAGAGATACTGGATAGGAGGGTAGTTGGGAAAAGAAAGGGAGAGATGGCAGACCCTGGGGTGGTGGGGAAGGAGGGAGAGTTGCTGGATAAAAGGGTAGTTGAGAAAAGGTGGATCTGTGGATGGAGACGAAAAAAAAGGAAAGATGCCAGATCTCCGGGGGAGGGAAAGGAAATGGAAGGGGAGGACAGAAATGGCAGATGGATGGTTAGCACAGATAAAGAAGGAGACCCTGGCAAGCAAGTTATCAGAAGACAACCAGAGCCTGGGACCCACAAGATTTGAATAATGACCAGATAACAAAAGGTAGAAAAAATAATTTTATTTTCTGTTTTGTGATTACATTCCATAGCAAAGCAGCAGATGAATCCAGAGACTAGTGGGTATAGCTCACATCGACCAGCAGGTGGAGATAGAGAACTGATTAACAGTTGGCCTTAAAGCCTGGTGTTCCCTCTGTTGATTCAGTTTTGCTCTATCTCCCAGCAGGGGTGGAGCTACCTTTCTAGCTCCTGGTCTCTGGCTGCTGCCGGATAGAGTGGATTGGTGTTCCGTGGGAAGTCCTCTGTTGAGACTAGTTTTCTTCAGTAGGTTGGGGGTGCCTGGCTGATTGGTGCCGGCTTTGGGAGGTACACCTGGGCCCTCCCAGGTCCCTGCTCCACCCTCCCCTCCGTTGGATAGAGGGGTTCCTTTCCAGGTTGCAGGATATTGGCTGGCTTCTTCATTCCAGTATAAAAAAAAAAAAATAAAAATGGAGCCTTCCTGCTAGTACTGAGCCGGGCAGTGGTTAACTCGGCTTCCAGTACATTTACCAACGATTCCCTGGCTTCGGGGGTGAGAGGCTGACCAGTTGGGTGAGTAAATTTACTTACTCGTTTGTAGTGGTGCCTCGTAGCGTTCCCGGGTGCCGGGCGTCTTGGGGGGCGGAGTCGGCGTTCGGCGCCGTTCGCCGCGTGTGTGAAAAAAAAAAAAAAAAAAAAAAGAGAAAAGCTTCGGAGCTTTGGTTGAGCCGAGGGGGGATGGCTGCAGAGGCTGGTCAGCAGTGTTCGCGCTGTGGGAAGCGCCGAACACTGTCGGATCTTTGCTCTGCCGGGTGCTTGGAAGCACCGGCAGACGATCCGTTTTTGACGGCTTGTGAGGCGGCCATTGCCCGGGTGCGGGACGCTCGCTCGTTGTCCCCGCCGCCCGAAGTCGATGCAGGATTACTGCAGGGCCCTGCCACGGAGGACAGGTGTGAGGCGGCGGGGGGGGAAAGAGTCGAGACCGCCGGAGGATGGCGTGGGCCCGCTCCTCGGCTCGGAGCAAGGCGGGGTAGTGCCCCTTAACTGGGGTTCATTTTCGCCCGAATTTGTAATGTTGCTGCATCAGGCTTTTAAATTACAGACCTCGCAGCCTGCCCAGCCGCTGCTGGGGGCCGGGCGGTCCCTTGCGGTACCCTCTACCTCTGCGGGGGGGGAGGGGACGGATATCGGACCCACTGTGGGGGCTGCAGGGTCCCCGGGGCGGTCGCAGGGGGCAAAGAAGCGCAGACTGGTGTCTGTGGAGGCTGAAGATATTTTGCAGAGGTCGCCTTTCTCACTTCCTGAATCGTTAGAGGAAGGTGAGCTATTGGATTGGGACGCGGAGAGTCTCCCGGGTAGGGAGGTGGATGACCCTTCCGCTCTCCGTTTGTTCCATAGAGAGGAGCTTTCTTCCTTTATTTCAAAGGCTTTGCAGAGTTTGAACATTACTCAGGAAGATGCTAAGGTGTCCGGTAACCCCTTGATGGCAGGGACACGTAGGCCGCCTAAGTCCTTTCCGGTCCATGAAGCCATGCAGGAGCTGATCTCGGCGCAATGGGAGGCGCCGGAGGCCAGTTTGAGGGTGGCAAAAGCCATGAGGCTATTGTATTCGGTTGACCCGACCGAACTGGAAAAGTTTAGGTTACCTAGGGTGGACGCCTTGGTGGCGGCGGTGACTAAAAGAACTACCTTGCCGGTAGAAGGGGGCGTGACACTAAAGGATGCGCAGGATAGAAAGATTGAGGCATCCCTAAAGATGTCCTTTGAAGTGGCTGCAGTTACTTTACAGGCCGCAATCTGCAGTTCTTACGCGGCGCGTGCATGTCTGCAGTGGTCACAAGGGATGACCGATAATTTGCTGGAGTCTGGGGGTTCTGTCCCTTCGGAGCTGGCGGATTTGGAGGCCGGCCTAGTTTATTTGGCAGACTCCTTATATGATATTATTCGGGCGTCTGCGAAACAGATGTCTCTGTCTGTGGTTTCACGCAGATCCTTGTGGCTCCGTCATTGGGCGGCCGATGCAGCGTCCAAGCTTCGGCTGGTGAGACTCCCTTTTAAAGGGGGTTTATTGTTTGGGGATGATTTGGATAAACTGGTGAAGGATTTTGGGGATACCAAAACTCAGCGTTTACCGGAGGACAGGTCTAGGCCCCCGGTAAGGTCCTCATCGTCTAGGCCACGTTTCCGGGATGTTAGGCGTGCCAGGGCTGGTAAACCTTTTTCCAGGTCCGTATCTGGCCCGTTCTCTGCTTCGAGACCTCGGTTTCAGCAGAGGAGTTCCTTTCGCACAACGAAACCCTCTGCAGGACAGTCTACACGTACCCCAGCCAGTCGCACTCCACAATGACGGGGGCTTGGCTCCCTCCGCCCTGCCCTTAGGGGGTCGGCTTTCGGCATTCAGGGCGGAGTGGGCCGCAGTCACGTCCGATCAGTGGGTGTTGGACATTGTTCACGAAGGGTACAAATTAGAATTCGCCTCTCCCGTCGTAGATTCTTTCTTGGTGTCCCCGTGCAATGGGGCGGCCAAGGGAGCCGAGGTCCGCAGGACTCTTCAGGTGCTGCTCGATCTGGGGGCGGTGGTTCCGGTGCCCCCGGAAGAGGTAGGCCGCGATATATATTCCCTTTACTTCATTGTACCAAAGAAGGGGGGGTCCTTCAGACCGGTGCTGGATCTCAAAGGGGTCAACAGATTCCTCAGTGTGCGCCATTTCCGTATGGAAACAGTACGCTCGGTTATTGCGGCGGTAAGACCGGGAGAGTTCCTCACGTCCCTCGATCTCAAGGAGGCGTACCTCCATATTCCGATATGGCCTCCGCATCAGCGGTATCTGCGGTTTGCGATTCTGGGCCAACATTATCAGTTTCGGGCAATGCCCTTTGGCCTGGCGACGGCTCCCCGCACGTTTTCCAAAGTCATGGTGGTGGTAGCCGCTTTTCTACGCAAGGAAGGGATTCGGGTACACCCTTATTTAGACGATTGGTTGATCCGCGCCTCATCCCGACAGGAGAGTTTGTCGGTAACTCAGAGAGTAATCTCTCTCCTTCAGTCGTTGGGGTGGATTGTCAACTTTCCCAAGAGTTTTTTGTCCCCATCGCAGTCATTGGTGCATCTGGGGGTGAGGTTCGATACGGCTCTGGGGAAGGTGTTTCTGCCCCGAGACCGGGGGGAGAAATTGCAGGCTCAAATTCGCCTCCTTCTCGGGTCAGCAAGACCTCGAGTGTGGAATTATGTACAGGTGCTGGGCTCCATGGTGGCGACTCTGGAGGTGGTTCCCTGGGCCCGGAGCCACATGAGGCCCTTACAGCAGTCTCTGCTCTCTCGCTGGTCCCCAGCTTCTCTGAACTACAATGTTCGTCTCCAATGGAGTCCTCGAGCAGCTCGCAGCATGTGCTGGTGGCTCCAGGACTTGCATCTTTGGAGGGGCATGCCGTTGGCCACGCCGGATTGGGTGGTAGTTACAACGGATGCCAGTCTGCGGGGCTGGGGAGCCCAGTGCCTGCAAATGTCGGTGCAGGGGATGTGGTCCTCCCAGGAGGCTCAAGGGCCCATAAATTTGCTGGAATTAAGAGCGATCCGGTTGGCGCTGCAGGCTTTTCAGCCACTAGTTCAGGACAAGCCGACCAGGATTTTTTCGGACAGTGTCACGGCGGTTGCATATGTCAATCGTCAGGGGGGCACCCGGAGTCCGCAGCTGGCCGAAGAGGCAAGAAATTTGTTTCGATGGGCAGAGGGGCATGTTCCGCTTCTGTCGGCGGCACACATTGCAGGTCACGAAAACGTGCAAGCGGACTTCCTCAGCAGAAATCTTCTCGATCCGGGCGAATGGGAGTTGTCGGCTCGAGCGTTCGGCCTGCTAGTCCGTCGTTGGGGGTTACCAGAGATGGATCTCATGGCCTCTTCCCGCAATGCGAAGGTGCCTCGGTTCTTCAGCAGACGCAAGGAAAAGGGATCGGAGGGGGTGGACGCATTAGCGCTCCCGTGGCCTCCGAATTCCCTTCTGTATGTGTTCCCGCCTTGGCCCATGATAGGGCGGGTGTTGCAACGCATCTCTCGCTTTCGGGGCAGAGTGATCCTGGTGGCTCCGGATTGGCCACGGCGGCCGTGGTACGCAGATCTGATGCAGCTGTCGGTAGGCGATCAGGTAGCGTTCCAGGTCACTCCGGACTTACTAACTCAGGGTCCAATATTGATGGAAGATCCGGGCCGCTTTGGTCTTACGGCCTGGCTATTGAAAGGTCAAGGCTAAAAAAGAAGGGCTATTCAGAACGGGTGATTTCCACCCTGCTTAAAGCTAAGAGGATTTCAACGTCAGCCTCCTATGCGAGAGTCTGGAAGATCTTTGAGGCATGGTGCGGAAGACAGGGAATTGCGCCTTTCCATGCTTCTCTGCCGGCTATCCTTGCTTTCCTGCAGGAGGGCGTAGAGAAAGGGTTAGCATATAACTCTTTAAAAGTTCAGGTAGCGGCCATTGCCTGTTACAGGGGCCGAGTGGCTCGCTCGGCTCTCGCGTCGCAGCCGGACGTGGTCCGTTTCCTCAAGGGGGTTCACCATATCCGCCCGCCGGTAAAGCGAATTTGTCCAACTTGGAATCTTAAGCTCGTCCTTGGGAAGTTGCAGGGAGCACCTTTTGAGCCCCTGTCAGCGGCCACTTTGAAAGATGTCACACTGAAAACAGTTTTTTTTGGTGGCGATGGCGTCAGCAAGGCGAGTATCAGAACTGCAGGCGCTTTCTTGCAGAGAACCCTTTTTACGTTTTTCAGAAACTGGGGTGTCGGTGCGTACGGTGCCGTCCTTCTTGCCTAAGGTTATTTCTTCCTTTCATGTGAACCAGAGTTTGTTCCTTCCATCCTTCCGGAAGGAGGATTGGGGGAAACGATTTTTGTCTTTACGGCTACTGGATGTACGCTGTGTGCTTCTCCATTATTTGGGGGTGACGAATGATTTTCGTCGGTCGGACCATCTCTTTGTCGCGTTCGCGGGTAAAAACAAAGGGATGGCGGCGTCTAAAGCGTCCATTGCGCGTTGGGTCAAGGACACTATTGCTTCGGCGTATGTGTTGGCAGGGAAGAAGGTACCGGAGCACCTTCATGCTCATTCCACTCGGGCTTTGGCTACATCTTGGGCGGAGTCCGGGGGGATGTCTTTGGAGGAGATTTGCATGGTGGCCACTTGGTCGTCGGGAAATACTTTTTCAAAGCATTATCGGTTAGATGTAGCGGCCCGTTCAGAGGCGAGTTTTGGCGCTGCAGTGCTGACAGAGGCGGCATTGGCGTCCCACCCAGTTTGAGTTTGCTTTGCTACATCCCACTAGTCTCTGGATTCATCTGCTGCTTTGCTATGGAAGGTAAAATTATGGTCATACCTGTTAATTTTCTTTCCTTTAGAAGCAGCAGATGAATCCAGAGCCCCTCCCCTAGTGCACGGTCTGTGTGTAGGGTGTTTAGTTGATTGATTTAGTTGGGGCTATGGTTGGTAAGTGTATTATTTCATTGCTGAAAAAATAATACTAATAATAATAATGAGAAGAGAAAGACACATTTTTCTACTGGAATGGAGTTTTGTGGCTGCTCATTCTCCTTTCGGGATGCTTGGGCAAAGTGCATAACTGAATCAACAGAGGGAACACCAGGCTTTAAGGCCAACTGTTAATCAGTTCTCTATCTCCACCTGCTGGTCGATGTGAGCTATACCCACTAGTCTCTGGATTCATCTGCTGCTTCTAAAGGAAAGAAAATTAACAGGTATGACCATAATTTTACCATATGTCAGATTTTAAATGTATCCTGCCAAAGCTGGTGTTAGACCGCAAACGTGAGCTAGGATTTAACAGAGAGAGGAAAAGTTCTTTTTGTTTCTTTATTTTGTTTACACCACAGTGTCGGTGTGGTTAGGAGAAGCCAAAGAGGGTGAAGAAGCTATAAAATAAATCCACCAGGATGTTTGAAAACAAAAAACACCCAATTGGTCAGGAAAATCGAATCGAAAAACCAATTCAATAGGCTGAATCGAATCAAAATTTTTTTCCCCCTAAATCAGGCAACACTAGTATGCAGCTCTACCTCATTCATAGTCATTGAGGTATCTTGAAAACCTGTCTGTAAAGATGTGTCCTTAGTTGAGAACCTCTAGAGTAGTATACTGACTGCAGTGTTAAACAATTTTAAAAGCTCTTGAGACCTTGTGTAATATCAAAGTATAAATAAGCAAATATGAGAGTTCTGATATTTTAAAGAATGCTCCAGCCCTGCATGCCTAGTTTTATGGGAGGATCTCGGTGGTGTGTACGTGTTTTGTAATCCTACCTTTTGTTTAAGTAGTAATGAAACTTGGGGGGGGGGGGGGCAGGTGGAGCCTAGACATTTTTGCTGAACTATTCTTCATGTAAATACAGGATTTTCAGAAATAAGTCTTATTCTTTTTCTGGGGTCCACATTTGTTAATATTATCTTATGAAAATTAATATACAGTGGAACCTCGGTTTGCGAGTAACCTGGTTTGTGAGTGTTTTGCAAGACGAGCAAAACACTCAGCAAACTTTTTACTCGCAAACCGAGCACTGCCCCGATAAACGAGCACTTACAGCCCAGGAAGCACCGCTTCGGGGGATTCCTCTTCCGTCTTCTGGCCAGCCTTTCAGGTCGGGTGCCTTCCGCAGGTTGGAGGACCTCTGTCTGGGCCTGCGCGGCCGGGTGCTGTCCTGCCTGCGCGTTGCTTGTGACGCACACAGCGTCAATCATCGGCATTGTGCGCGGCGTGCAGGTGGGGCGGCGCTCGGCTGCGTGGGCTCAGGTGGTGGCTCTCCAGCATGCGGGGGGCATCCGACGTGGAGAGCTGACCGGCGGATGGAGGAGGCATCCCTCTGAAGTGGGGTTCTCTGGCGGCTGGTGGACATTAGAGGCATCTCTCCCCCGAAGTGGCACTGTGGGGTTTTTCTTCGGATGACGGACAGAGGAGGCGGTGCTGCAGCACCTGTAACCTGACAGGTACAGACCCTGGGTTCTGGAACGAATCATCGGTGTTGCCATTATTTTATTTTATTTTTTTAATTCTTTATTCAGTTTTAACTCTTGCAACAAGTGTACAATATTCAGTCAGATAATTCGTACAAATCACTTGACATTCTAACAATTATTGTCAAATGCATATAAAAAAGACCCATAAGAACATAAGAAATGCCTTCACCGGATCAGACCCTAGGTCCATCTAGACCGGTGACCCGCGCACGCGGAGGCCAAGCTAGGTGTTCCCTGATGAATCCCCTCCCTCACCCATCCCATTCATCAGGAATAAACCCATTAAATCACATAACATACCTCCCCATCCCCATATTAAATATATTCCTATGTAATAAAAAGGAGTCCAAGGTGTCTAATCATTAGAATATGCAATCAATGGTCCCCAAATCTTTTTGAAACTATTATAATTTCCTTGCTGTATAGCAAGCACTCTCTCCATTTTATAAATATGACAAACTGAATTCCACCAAAAGATATAATATAGTCCTTCCAATTTCCAGTAATATGTTGAATGGCAACCCCCGTCATTATTAACAAAAATTTATTATTGTTTGCTGAAATTTGACTCTTGAATCTCATAGACGTTCCAAATAAAATAGTATCATAGGATAGGGCAACATGATTTTCTAACATTGAATTAATTTGGGACCAAATTAACTTCCAAAAGGCATTGACAAAGGGACAGAAAAAAAGTAAATGATCTAGAGTCCCAGCATCTAAATTACAATGCCAGCATCTATTAGATCTAGAGCTATCCAATTTTCGTAAACAAACTGGGGTCCAAAAAGCTCTTTGCAACAAAAAGAACCAAGTTTGTCTCATAGATGTTGACCTTGTACTTTTTAATCTCCAAGACCAAAGTCGTGGCCATTGAGAAGCAGAAATTTGGTGCTTGATCTCAATGCTCCAAATATCCCTAAGACCAGTTCTTTGTTTTTTATTCAAATATCCATACAACAATTTATACCACTGCACGGCTTGGTGACCCAAAAAATCCGCCTGAAAGCATAGGAATTCCAAACTATACTGAGTATTAAGAACTTTCCATTCAGGGAACCCCTCCTATTTTCTATGGGGAACTTTGCTTTGATAAACGAGCATTTTGGATTACGAGCATTCTCCTGGAACGTAATCCAAGGTACCACTGTATTTGGACTATTTTCTTGACATTACCAGCAGTCAGTAATTCTCCTCTGGATTCTGTGGGGGCTCTGCTACTTTTTATTGGCTCAACTGAAGAATTATCCAAAAATGGGTGCACATGAGGTTTCAAGACCATTTGGGTTCCTTCTTCAGGCATCCTTCAGAGATTTCTTCAGAAGTAATCTAAGGGGTCTTGAAAGTGCATATAACACCTCTTTGGAACATTCTTACATTGGTCCATAACTTGCAAAGGATCCCGTTTTTTTACCAGATTAGAGCAGTTACTTATTTAATTCAATTCATACTGCTGATTATGTGTTTATGTAATACAGAGCATAAACATTGCTGTACTTCTATCTAAGTGAATTAATATGGCAAATAACACTAATTTATTCAGAATATCACAAAGCCACATACATTAAAGAAGCAACCTAAGTATCTTCTAAAATAGTGTTTTTCAACCTTTTTACACCTATGGACCGGCATAAATAAAAGAATTATTTTGTGGACTGGCAAACTACTAAGACTGAAATAAAATCCAATGCATTTTATTTATTATTTGTATTTTTCTCCACCCCACAACATCCCCAAAATAAGAGAAACTCCTTAATAAATTGGATCTATTTATTATTTAAATTTTTATTTATTATTATTTAAATTTCCTATACATCATTCCAATGTATATCTTCCCTCTGCATCTCTATTTATCCTATCTATCATCTGACCTCTGCTTCCTTGTCCCTTTGTACCCATGTGATCAGTATTGCCCTTCTGTGTCCCCATCGCTTCTCCATCTAGCATTCCCCCTCTGGGTCTGTCCCTATTCTCCATGCACAGCATCTCTTCTCTGGGCATCATTTCTCTATTAGTTTCTGCCCGGAGTCCAAACCCCCCCCCCCTATGGCTTGTATGCTTTCCTTGCTCTCCCCCTGTTGTTAACATCTCTTCCTCCCTGAGTCCACTGTCTCCCGTCCACCAATTCACACTCTCGGTCCCCCTTCTCCACTGCCCTCCCCACAGTCCAGCAGCATCTCTCCTTCGCCCTCCCTTCCTCCAGATCCAGTAGCAGCTTTCCCTTTCTTTTCCTCTGTCCGTCAGCATCTCCCCCATTTCTAGTCCAGTGTGGCAACTCTCCTGACCACCAGAAGCAGTGCCCCCTTCCCCCCAACCATCTCTAGCTCTCTTCCCCCTTTCCTCCTACCATCCCCTTTCCACCTCTAACCAGTGGCGACAGCACCTTCCCTTACCTGGAATAGCAGCAGTTCAGTTTTTTAACTTGCCTGCAGCAGTGTCAGTAGCGCCATTCATTTAGGCAGCTTTGGGTCCTTTGATGGGTTGCGCCTGCCTCTGAGAAAGAGGAAGTTGCATCATCAGAGACAGGCTGCGACTCAGCAAAAGCCCCAAGGCTGCCTAAGTGAATTGCTGCTCTGACGCTATTGGCACTGCTGCAGGCAAGTTAGAATACTGAGAGCTGCTGGGAGGGGAGGAGAGGGGGAAGAAGCCACTGCTATTCCGGGGAGGGGGGGAGAGGAAAGCAAAATGTCGGCGGAGGGAGGGAGACATGCCGGGTACCCAGCTCATCGGGCCATGGACCAGCAGGAAATTTTTGTGGATTGGCACCGGTCCGTGGACTGGTGGTTAAAGAACACTGTTCTAAAATGTATCGTAGGTGAGTGTTTGCAGAACCATATAATGATAGTTAAAAAACTGAAATTAACATATTTCAGAAAAAAAAATGCATATTACTAGATGGTGACTCAGACTAAGCCTTTTCCTAGAGGGGGGTGAAGGCGCAATGTGTGCCAGCAAGAAATATAGGAGTCTGACTTTAAATACTTTGGATATAGTAGATCCAATTTATTAAGGAGTTTCTCTTATTTTGGGGATGTTGTGGGGTGTTACAAAATTAATCACATTATTCATTTGCATTTCTTGAGCAGCAACAAGTGCCACTGTTGGATAATATCTCTTATCCAAGAGAAATCCATTGAATATACTATAGTGAGGGTATTAAAGAAAATGGGCAATTAACTTCTAAAGTGTGGAAATTAAAAGCCTGTGAGATCTGGTGCAGATCTAGGAACCAACCCTGACAGGGAGAGCAGTGAAGAAACCTCCTTCCCTGTGTGGTAGTCTACAGTTTGTCACTACCATGTTAAAAGGAGGAGAAAAGGGTAGCACAAAAGGGCCAATTCTATAAACAGCGCTACTGTCAGCGGCCACCTAAAATAGGCCACCCATCACGCAACAGCCCCATTTCTAGAATCACGACTATGTGAAAGGTAGGCGCCGGAAATGTAGACCAGGGATTTAAAGGACGACATTTCTGGCATGTACCTTTTGCGAGAATCACAGCTATGAAGGTACTTTCTGATGCTTAATGCCACTTCTGGCGTTAGCCACACCTACATTAGCATTAGGTGTCGTAAAGCACCTCTGTAGATGGGATTTGGAGGTGCCCTTAGGTCAATTGCCACGCCGTTTATCACCAATTAAAACAAGTTAGGTGGCGGTAGGCTTAAAATTGCCGTTTCCAGAATCAGGGCCAAAGTATTTAGGAGCCAAGCCATAACCAAGGCCTGAGATTTGTCCAGCATTGATTTTATTGAATGTTTTTTTTTACTTTTGCAGGAGTTGGTAGATAAATCCTTCGACTCAGACTCCTCAGTTTCTGGTACCCACGACTCCGACTCCAGTACCCAAAATTGTCTCTGACTCCTTAACTCCGATTCCACAGCCCTGTGACTTATAAATTTCATTCAGTAATATACAAAATAATTCTCCTGCTAAATTAGAGAATGACACGGGGACAGAATTTGTTTAGTGACAACCTAATATAGAAGGGAAGATAAATTAACCTGGGCTTGAGGTTTACAGCCTTCACTGGCTCATATTGCTGACTCCAGATTTTGCATCTGATTTTAATAGCTCACTGTTTAAATGAATGAGAAGTCATTTCATATGCAGGTGTATGTTCTCATTGCTTTTACCTTCAAACATTTTTCATTTGCACTTCTGATCAGTTTAACTGTTCTGTTGAGTTACTTGAATAGTGCAATATGGCGAATGATTTTGTGACACACTGCCGTCTACAGTAACATAATTGCTGCTGACCTTTGGCCAGTTGCTTTGAGTTTCCTACATAGTCAGATCCAGGATTTGGATCTTGCTCCTTGAGCCTTCATTCACACTATCTGGGAACTTTTCTTTTCTTTTTTTCTAATTCCCCCAACCTTTATAGACATGGGCTGAGGGCCACACACCAGAACTCCTCCTGAAACTATCATGGGTCCTATATACCCTCAAGCTGTGACCATGGTTCCCATCCTATGGGGGAGGGGGCTGTGAACTCTGCTGCCTCAGTATTCTCAGCTAACTGGGGACTGAAATTCCTGACTTGGAGATCAAATTGTGGCCTTTTGCATGGCAGAATCCGACATCGCCACATCATCTTCCATATTTATTTCATAGAACGTACTCATAGATACATGTAGACTTAAGAGTTTTTGACACGAGTGTTCTACCTGTTTTCTTTTTATGTGTAATATAATACACCTTTGTAAAGTATCCAGGGCAACTGTGCATATTACTACAAGACTTTGTTAAAACCTAAAAACCCCTGCTTTTTTAAGAGTTGCCAGATATGATGGTTTAGCTGCATTTAATGGTATGAGTGTAATCTGTATTCTTCTGCAGAAGAATGTACTGGACCTGTTACACTAACTCATATGACCTTGCTGAATGTATTTCTTCAGGCATTTTTACTAGTCTTGTTTTGTTGTTTGTCAAACAGTAGTAGTGCACAACACAAAAGGATTTTAACCAGTTTGGCAGCTGTTGCAAAGAGAATTAATCCAGGATTCCTTTTGTGGCTTGATTCAAATTTACCTTCACAATCAAATCACAAATTGCATTCTCCCTGCTGCAGCTTCAGAAGTAAATTGAAAACCCTTAAGAAATAATTATTTGGAAAAGTCAGGGCTACAACTAGGGAGAGAGAGTGAGAGGAAGATAAACTGCCCTAATCGCAAAGCCTCTTTGGAGGGAGAGAGTGTAGAGAGGTGGGATGGAGAGAAGGACTTGCAGAATGTGAGCTGTTAACAGATGAAAAGTTAGGAAGAATAGCAGTGTCCTACCATCTAGATCAGGGTGCCCACACTTTTTTGGCTTGCAAGCTACTTTTAAAATGACCAAGTCAAAATGATCTACCAACAATAAAATTAAAAAATATACAAAGCACACTGTACGCAGATAAAATGTTAATTATCATTTATATTCCGTTTTTTTTCAAAGAGGTCAAGGCAGATGACTTTAAAATATGCAGTGTCACCTCAGTTACAACTATGCAAAATAGACAAATATACCCACTCCCCTTTTACTAAACCGCGATAGCGGTTTTTAGCACAGGGAGCTGCGCTGAATGCCCCACACTGCTCCTAATGTTCATAGACTCCCTTCACTAAAAACCGCTTTAGTAAAAGGGGGCCATAGTGCAAAATATAGACAGCAGATATAAATTCAGACACATTTTGATCACTAAATTTAAAATAAAATCATTTTTCCTACCTTTGCTGTCTGGTGATTTTATGAGTCTCTGGTTGCACTTCCTTCTTCTGACTGTAAATCCAATATTTATTTATTTCTGCTTCCTGCATGCTTCCTCTCCTCCAGACCTCATTCCATTCCCCAACCAACATCTCTCTCTCTCTGTCCATCCATGAGTCCAACTTTTTCTTCCTCTCTCCCTGTCCCCGCCCCTTTCTTTCTTTCTCTTTCTGCTCTCCTTTCTTTCTTTCTTACTCTCTCCCTGCTCTCCTTTCTTTCTTTCTCTCTCTCTGCCTGCTCTCCTTTCTTTCTTTCTCTCTCTCCCTGCTCACCTTTCTTTCTCTCTCCCTGTCCCCCTTTCTTTCTCTGTCTCTCCCTGCCCCCCTTTCTTTCTCTGTCTCTCCCTGCCACCCTTTCTTTCTTTCTGTCTGTCTCTCTCCCTCAAGCCACCGCCGCAAATTTCTCCCTGCTTCCCCGATGCCAGGCGCGTACAAGCGCTGGCCCACAAGCCTTCCCTCCGACATCAATTCAGATGTCGGAGAGGAAGTTCTGAGCCAGCCAGACAGCGATTGGCTGGCCCGGAACTTCCTCTCTGACCTCAGAATTGATGGGAGGGGGAGGGGGAGGCTGTGGGCCCGGCACTTGTACGTGCCTGGCCTGGCATCAGGGAAGCAGGGAGAACAGAACGCAAAGGCAACGCAAGTATTGCGGAGCCTGGGATGGGCTCCACGATCGACTCGCGTTGCCTTTGTGATCTACTGGTCGATCGTAATCGACCTTTTGGCACCCTTGATCTAGATTGTCATAGAGGAGAGACTAAAAAAGGACTGAGAAATCAGAAAGGAGGAAGTGAAGACAAAGCAGATCAGACATCAGGATGGGAGCAGGAGGCACAAATATGCTTGCTTGAATTTACAATCTCAGGTCTAGTTTTAATTTGACTTCCACTGTTGCGTTTTGATCTGTTTCAGATGTTATTTGGCTGAATATCATTAATCTCTGGAGGGACCTTTATTTTCTTCAACAAATATTTTTGATAGGGCTACTTGACCTGTAACATAGACTTCTAAAATTTAGAATTCTGAACCTATAAGCTTATCATACGCTTTGACAAACATTACGTACAGTTCATTAGCTTTTATCCAGCAATTTTGTCCATCTGAGGAAAACCTCTGGATAAAAGTAGAAAATATTAGTGTTTCCCTGTTGTCAGGGGCTGTAGGAACTTCAATTAACAGAAATTCAGCCCCTCCCACTGTGCTCATCTCCTGGAGCATGCTCCCTGGACACTAGTGCTGCCCGATTCATGATTCGAATCGGTTCACCGATTCAAATCAGGTGAATCGATTCGAATTGGTTCGTTTTTATTAAAAACCGGACTCACCGATTCAACCACAAGACAAGTTTGAGCTGTTTCACGCCGCCGGCCATCAGACTCTTCATATCTAATGTAACTTCCGGTTTTGCGAAACCGGAAGTTACATCGGAAGAAATGAAAGGAGAGGTGGGAGAGTCAAGCGGCAGATCTCGGCACTTGGCAGCAACACATATTAGTTTTGGCTGACTCTTTCCTCGCATTTCTCTTCTTTTCCCTGCAATTTAATATCCAGTCCAGGCAGTAAGTAAATACATCGGCAGGGGGGCTGTTGAGTTTTGGGGGCTGGGGATGGAAGCTGAAATCGGCAGGGGGGCTGGTGAGTCTTGGGGGCTGGGGATGGAAGCTGAAATCGGCAGGAGGGCTGGGGATGGAAGCTGAAATCAGCAGGGGGGCTGGTGAGTCTTGGGGGCTGGGGGTGGAAGCTAAAATCATCAGGGGGGCTGGTGAGTCTTGGGGGCTGGGGATGGAAGCTGAGAATTGGCAGGGGGCTGGGGAATGGAAGCTGAAATCGGCAGGGGGGCTGGTGCGTCTTGGGTGCTGGGAATGGAAGCTGAGAATTGGCAGGGGCCTGGAAAAACTGAGAATCAGGCAGGAGGACTGGGGAAACTGGGGATGATTTGCTTTGGGGAAGCTGTGAATCTATGTTTCTAACTAATTTTACAGATATGTTATAGTTTGGATGTTCCTATTTTTGACATGATATTGCCTTGGTTAAATAAAATGTTTAAACTTAAAAAGCTGTGTCATTAACAGTGAATCGAATCGAATCGAAAAATCGATCCAACAGGGTGAATCGAATCGAATCAAAATATTTTTCTCTGAATCGGGCAGCACTACTGGACACCAGTTTTGTATTCCTACAAGCCAAGCTGTAGGAGCTCTTCTCTTCTGCTCGTGTTTCATTTCTTAAATTTAGTGTATTATTTTAATCTTTCCACGGGTTTACCTTTGTGCTGTAGAAATACTCTGCTGGGACAGACATCCTTTTGACAGGAGATCGCAGACTTCGGAATAAAGTCTGCCTCTGGGGGGTTACTTGCCATTGAAGTAAGCCCCCCAGACAGCCTGCACGTCAAATTGGGGCTCTGGGATTGGGAGCTAGCTTACCCCGGGTTCGTCCGCTAGTGGGTGGAGCACAGGCTGAGCGGTTCCATGGAGGCGTGATCGGAACCGGAATGCATACCTTCCCTGTGTAATCTGGAGGTGTTGGAAGTCACTGATCAAAGTGATCGGGCAGGTGAGGCAATCAGAAGACTTGAAATCCAGTTTTCCAACTTCCTGAGGCTTGAGATCTCCCTGCATACTGTTTTCAATAGTGCCAGCCATTTCTACCTTAGAGCACAGTGAGTAGCTGCTTGTCTGCCTGGTTTAGTGATTTGGGGGGGGTGTCCTAAAAAGGGGTTTCTGGGTGGTTTCCCTGCATGCCCAACCCCCCCTCTAAAATTGCCAAATCGCCATTTTCCAAGGTTCCCTGTGTTTTTCCTGGGCTATTTTATGGCAAAATCAGCACCCATGGTGGCCATCTTGGATTTTTTCCAAACTTTTTTTAAGTATATTTTTTATTCTTAGAAGCTTTGTTTTTGCTCCAAACTTCTCAGATGGCCTCAGGACATGATGGCATTGATTCATGCCTTCTTTGTGGCAAATGGCTGTCGGATTTGCAGCCATGTTCCATGTGTGTTGCGGCCTGCGAGGGGGCGAGGTGTTCATGGATTCGGTGCGTTCCACCTCTGAAGAGGTCTTTCTTGGATCTACTACTGCATGCGCCGTGAGAATCGCGACTGGAGACTCTCAGAAAGATGATGGGCGACATTTCGGTGAAACGCAAGCACAGTTCCAGTGAAGTCTCTCATAAATCATCTAAGCAATCTAAATCTGAGGCGCACAGAGTGGCCCTTGCCGCAGGGGAATTTTTCCCCCCAGAATTTGTGAATATGATGTATCAGGCATACTTGGTTAAAAAGTCCATGCCTGTGGGTTCCCCTCAGAAGCCAACCCAGCCTGCTGGGTCTTCTCCTCCGATGGACGCCAGTCTGTCTCTGTGGTCCCAGACAAAGACCCTGGAATGATGCTTGCCATTG
This sequence comes from Geotrypetes seraphini, assembly GCF_902459505.1. Classification (NCBI taxonomy): domain Eukaryota; kingdom Metazoa; phylum Chordata; class Amphibia; order Gymnophiona; family Dermophiidae; genus Geotrypetes; species Geotrypetes seraphini. Next base: position 5,249,420 of record NC_047087.1, on the reverse strand, counting down.
AGTCGGTATCTCTTTCCATCCCCCTGCTTTCTTAGAGCTTCTTGGGGTGTCTGCTGATGTGGCTAACCTAGCTGACCTTTGTGATCAGGATTTGTGTGGCTCCCGTGATCTAGCAGAAGATCTCTCCGTTTGCAGACTCTTCAAGCCTAATCATCTTGATGATCTCATTTCAGAATCCCTGTGGGAATTGAATCTGCAGTCGGATCAGACTGCCCAGGCGGAATGTTCTTGATGAGTGATCAAAGACCACTCTCTGCCTCCTTTCCTGATAATCCGGATCTGGTCCAGATTCTTTTGGAGGTTTGGGATAACCCAGAGGGTCCCCTTAAATGCGCTCAAGCCATGGCAAAGCTGTACCACATGGCGCCAGAGTTTTCCAAGCACTTTGCTTCTCTGAGGTTGACTTCAGCTGTGGCTCAGGTCACCAAGTGTACCTCTCTCCTCTTTGATGGTGGGGTGGTCCTGAAAGATGTTCAGGTCAGGTAGGTAGATTTTATTCTCAAACGCCTTTTTGATTCTGCGGTGGCCGGGGTCAGAAACCATGGCCACTTCATTTGTTGCACGGGTGTGCCATTTCAAACTTTGCCATGACCCTGATATCATGGTCCTCCATGATCTGGATTTTCTAATTTCCAGAGTAGATTATCTGGCAGACACCCTATATTACATAATGAAGGTCTTCGCTAAGCTGGGTGCTTATTCAGAGTCCGCTAAGAAAATGCTGTGGATACGACTGTGGTCTGGGGATTCCTCCTCTAAGGCCACTCTGAACAGGTTGCCCTTCAAAGGGCAACACCTGTTCGGCTAAGGTCTGGATGATCTCATGGCGAGTGTTCAAGACAGTAAACCTAAGGTTTTGCCAGGTAACAGACCTCACCCCTCTAGGAGTTCAGGGCGTCATAATTTTTGTCCCTTCTGGTGTCCACATCAGTATGCCGGTCCTCCAGCTATGGGTCAAAGATTCAATTCTTCTTCAAGGCCATGTTTTGGAGGCCCTTCCACGTCAGAAGTCCTCAAACAGATGTCCCCCACACCGCTCCCCCGAAGAAGCAATTGTGATGCCAGGATTCTCATGCATCGGAAGACGACTGTCGAGCTTTCTGGCGGAGTGGGAGACAGTGACCTTGGACCAATGAGTTCTGGAGGTTCTACGCGATGGCCTCAAATTGGAATTTTACCGACCTCTGTCGGATTTCTTTCTGGATTCTCTTGTGGGATGTTCCAAAAAGGCACTCAGGGTGCAGGCCACGTTTCGCCAGCTGCTAGATCTTGTGGCCATCGAGCAAGTTCCAAAGGATGACTTGGGCTCAGGGAAATACTCCATATACTTCATCGTTCCAAAAAACGGATCTGACAATTGGAGACCGATTCTGGACCTCAAGATGGTCAACGCGGCACTGAAAATACCGCGTTTCAGAATGGAAACTGGTCAGTCAAATGTAGCAGTGGCACAGGGGGAGTTCCTGGCCTCCCTGGATTTCATGGAGGTGTAACTTCATGTCCCCATCTTTCTGGGTCACAGGGAATTCCTACAGTTACATGTTCTGGGTCAACACTTTCAGTTTGCCACCCTTCCGTTTGGCCTGGCGACGTGCCCAGGACTTTTACCAAGATAATGGTGGTGGTAGCAGCTCACCTGCACTCTCAGGGTATCATGGTCCATCCCTATCTAGACGACTGCTGATCAGAGCTCCCTCCTTGGCGGAGGGGACCCGGGTGGTGCAAGGTGGTGCAATTACTGCAATGCCTGGGATGGGTGATCAATCTGAAAAAGAGCCAACTCAATCCTACACAGGATCTGGAGTGTCTGGGGGTCTGGTTCTACACGGCTCAGAACAAAGTGTTTCTCCTGCAGTCTCGAAGAGAGAAGATTCAATATACTATTCGAGTCATGTTAGCCGTTCCGGCTCCAACAGCTTGGCAATATCTCCAGGTTCTGGGGCTCATGGTGGCTTCGATGTGGTTCCGTGGGCTAGGACCAGGCTGCGTCCCCTTCAGGAGTCGTCATCCTGATGGAACCCACAATGGGACTCGTTAACTGCACTGCTTCCCTAGATAGCGGCGACATGCAACAGCATGCAGTGGTGGCTGAGTCCAAGGGCCTGCTGCTTCGGATTTCGGACTGGGTGATCCTCTTCATGGACGCGAATCTCTCCGGTTGGGGAGCAGTCTGTATGATGGTTACCCTTGTAGAGCAAGTGGTCGATCAATCGCCTGGAGCTGAGGGCGATTCGCCTTGCCTTGCTACATTTCCAGACATAAGAACATAAGAAACGCCTTCACCGGATCAGACCTTGGTCCATCTAGTCCGGCGACCTGCACACGCGGAGGCCCAGTTAGGTGCTCCCTGTTGGAGACTCGGATTTCCCGTATCTCTCGATATGATTTGCAAGGAGGTGTGCATCCAACTTGCGCTTAAAACCCAAAACAGTAGTCTCAGTCTGTCACAACCTCCTCCGGAAGAGCATTCCAAGCGTCCACCACTCTCTGTGCGAAACAGAACTTCCTGACATTTGTCCTGAACCTGCTGCCACTCAGTTTCAGGCTATGACTTCTTGTCCGTGTCACATCTGAAAAAGTCAGTAGTTCTGCTTCCTGGCCTATTTTGTCAAATCCTTTTAATATTTTAAAAGTTTCAATCATATCCCCTTGCAGTCTTCTCTTTTCGAGAGTGAACAGTCCCAGTTTTCCGGGCGTTCTTTGTAGCTCAAATTCTCCATAACTTTGACTAGTTTCATGGCTCGCCTCTGCACCCTCTCCAGCAGAGTTATATCCTTCTTGAGGTATGGAGACCAGTGTTGGACACAGTATTCTAGGTATGGTCTGACCATTGTTTTGTAAAGTGGCATTATGACGTCCTCCGATCTACTCGTGATCCCCTTCTTAATCATGCCCAACATCCTGTTTGCTTTCTTAGCCGCCGTGCATTGAGCCAATGGCTTTAGGGTCCTGTCTATCAGTACCCCCAAGTCCCTTTCTTGTTCGCATTTTCCTAATGTCACACCCAATATCCTATATTCATGTTCTTTGTTTTTCTTACCCAGATGCATCACCTTGCATTTGTATATGTTAAAGTTCATCTGCCATTTTTTCGCCCACTTCTCCAGCTGGTTCAGATTCCTCTGAAGATCCTCGCAGTCCCTTTGAGAGCCAACCGCCTGACCGTGTCTCCATCATCAAGCTATCCAAGTGTTCTTGGACAATTCCACGTCGGTGGCATATATCAACTGGCAGGGAGGCACCAGGAGTCCTCCTCTGAGCATGGAAGCTCGGCTACTCTCTTCCTGGATGTAGAAACACCTAGTAGCTCTGCCTGCGGCACACGTGGCGGGCATAGAAAACGTTCAAGTGGGTTTTCTCTGTTGTCAGACACTGGATCCCGGTGTCTCTCTCAGAGAGCGTTCGCGTGCATAATACGCCAGTGGGGTTGCCCAACATTCGTCCTCATGGTGACCATCAAGAACAAGAAAGCGGACATCGGTGAGAGGCTGGCAGCGAAGGCCTGGACCCTCTGGTGCAGTCCTGGCCTCGGGGCGGTGTCCTCTACGTTTTCCTCCCGTGGCCCACATTGCATTGCAGAACACAGGGATCCAGATTGGCCAAGGAGACCATGGTATGCCGATCTGGTTCAGCTCCAGCACGGTCAGGGTCTTCGGCTTCCCTGCAACCCTTGTCTACTTACTCAGGGTCCAGTCGCTCTGCAGGATCCGGACCGCTTTGGTCTTACAGCATGGTCTTGCGCGCACGGCCTTGACAGCCAGGGGCTACTCGACCGTGGTCATTACTATGTTGCATAGCAAGCGGAAGTCCACGGTCATAGCCTATGCCAAAGCCTGGAAGTGTTACCAGGCTTGATGTTCTCAAGTTCTCAGGTGGATTCCTCGGTTCCTTCGGTGGTGCAGATTCTGGATTTTCTTCAGTATGGCCTGAAAAGAAGCCTTGCTGTGGCTTCCCTCAGGGTGCAGATCGCGGGGCTTTCTTGTTTGGGTCCTGTATCTCTGAGGCTCCCTAGCGTCTCATATGGACGTTGTCCGTTTCTTGAGGGGAGCAGTTCAGCTGAAGCCTCCATTGTGTTTACCATGCCTGATGTGGAATCTGAATCTGGTTCTGCACTCACTGGCTTGTCCGCCCTATGAGCCCCTTGAACAGGCCTCATTGAAGGATCTTACTATCAAGACTTTTTTCCTGGTGGCGGTCACGTCTGCCCGTAGGGTCTCGGAGCTTCAGGCCCTTTTGTGCTGGGATCATGGATCCTGGTTTGCTCTTGCGGACTGTGCCTTCCTTCCTTCCAAAGGTGGTTTCTGTATTCCTGTGAATCAGGAGGTTCGTCTTCCGTTGTTCATTTCCTCGGGTTCCAAGACCTGGGACTGGATCTTGCGGTCCCTGGATATTCGCTGCCTAATTCTGCGTTATTTGGAGTTTTGTCTCTCGGACCATCTGTTTGTTCTCTCAGGTCCTTCCCATAAGGGTAGGCCTGCCTCTAAGGCTACCATTTCCAGATGGATTTGTGCAGTCATTTCTGCTTTCTACGTGGCGGCAGGGAAAAATCCCCCTCTTGGGGTCCGGGCTCATTCTACAAGAGGTGTGTCGTCTTCTTGGGCAGAATCTACCTCAGTTTTGCCAGAAGAGGTTTGCAGGGCGGCCACGTGGTCTTCCCTGCACACCTTATCCAAGTTTTATCGGATTAATATGGTGGCCAAGCAGGATGCTGCTTTTGGGGCATCTGTGTTGGCAGCAGGCTCATCGGTGTGTCCCCCTGATATTTAGGGACTGCTCAGTTACGTCTCACCTGTTTCTAGCATAAAGGGGGATGTACAAAAACGAAAGATTAGGTTCTTACCTCTGCTAATCTTCTTTCTTGTAAATCCACCCTTTATGCTGGGAGCCTGCCCTATTTCTGTCCGATTTGCAGGTTGCCTGGCTGATTACTGATAAGCTGGATTTCAGTCTCAGACCAGCCTTTCTGGGCATGCCATCTATTTAACTATGGAGTTAGGTTAGCGGGGTTCCTGGTTTCCACCCCCTTCTGACTGTACAGGCTGTCTCTCCCTATAACCCTGTTTTCAAGTTCAGGTTTTTTTTAATGTTTAGTAATCTGTTTTCCAATTTGCATTGTTGCTGTTTTGAATATGTTAACATGAGCAGAATTGATTGGCTGGGAGTACCCCCCCCCCTCTCTCTCTTGTTTCTTATTTCTCCTGTAGAAATTCCTGGCTACTTGAAGACTAACTGGTGTCCAGGGAGCATGCTCCAGGAGATGAGCATAGTGGGAGGGGCTGAATTTCTGTTAATTGAAGTTCCTACAGCCCCTGGCAACAGGGGAACACTATTTCCTGACTATCCTGGATTTACAAGAAGATTAGCAGAGGTAAGAACCTAATGTTCCGATCTGTTTTCTTTATATTTCCTCCTAATTTGTTGCATCAGTCTTGTTGGAAAATATGCTGCAGTGATATGCTTTGTTTTCATAGAACATTTGACAGCCAGAAAGGGCTAGGAGGGAAGAAGAGCCCAATGCTCTGTGGCCAGTATCCTAGTAAAAGTGACGGCAAAGAGCTGAAGATCATTGTACAGCCAGAGACCCAGCATCGTGCTCGGTACTTGACTGAAGGAAGCCGTGGCTCAGTAAAAGATCGGACACAGCAAGGCTTTCCGACTGTAAAGGTATATAGGTTGGAACTTTACACATTTCCATGACTCTGCTGCAAGTCTGTGCCCATAAAGTCTACAAATAAAAAGAAACTACCAATATTTATACATTTAAATGAAATACTGCCATTTCCATCAGACTGTAGAGTACCTTATATTAAGCAAAAATAAACATAATAAATCAAAATAAATTCCAAAAATACTAGGACTAGAGGACACGCGTTGAAGCTACTAAGTAGTATATTTAAAACAAACCAGAAAAAAAATTTCTTCACACAATGTGTAGTTAAACTCTGGAATTCTTGACAGAGAATGTGATGAAATCAGTTAGCTTAGTGGGGTTTAAAAGAGGTTTGGATAATTTCCTAAAAGAGAAATTCCTAGGCCATTATTGAGATGGCTTGGGGAAATCCACTGCTTATTCCTAGGATAAGCAGCATAAAATCTGTTTTACTACTTGGAATCTAGCTAGGTACTTGGGACCTGGTTTAGCCACTGTTGGAAACAGGATACTGGGCTTGATGGACCTTCAGTCTGTCCTGGTAAGGCAATTCTTATTTGCAATGCAATAGATGAGACATTCTAGACATGTGGATTATCTCCCAATGACCGCTTGCTATATGCAGAAGGAATCCACTCTGGATTTTTTTCTGTGTCTCTCCTCTACTTCACTGGGAGCTCTAGCACCACCTGCAGTTTTTCCCTTCTGCACACGTGCATGAAGGAGTGTTTCTGTTCTGCTCTTCCTTTTTTCTTATTTTATTCTGTTTTCATCCTCTTTTCAGGATTTCTTTGTGCTCAGATTAATTCTTCAACTCTGCCTGTGTAGAGAAGAAGCAGACTCTGGTCTGCAGTTGACAGGCCATTCATTACCTGGTGGTACCTGTTAGCCAGTCTGCATTTGTTTCTTTGGAGCTCGGGACTATTCCCACTTTTTCCTCAAGTTCTGTTTAGTAGGGGTTCAAGCACAGCCTTTGGAGGCTCAGCCGTGTCTCGCAGGGCGCAGGCTGCATTTTTGCCTTTACCCAGCAGTTAGCACGCCGATCAGTCCACGGGGGTAGAGGATACAGTCAGGCACTCTATCTGCCTGGCAGCCCAAAGGTTAACATTGAAGAGGCATTCCAAGTATGAGGCAGTGATTTCTTCTATTTCCAGCTACTGTAAAAGAGCTAAGGCAGGCTGCAGCACATTTCCAGCACAGGTCACAGTGAGTAAGGCTGTACATAGCCTGTGAGGTGGATTGGGGGAGGGGGGTGTCTGAATTTTGCAGTTTTGAGGATTTCTGCATATCTCTCCCTGTGTTCTCCCACCTGAAAAATCCTAAAATTGCCATTTTTGTAATTTTCTAAATGTGAAAAAAATTACGATTTTGATGTGAATTTCTTAGCAGAGGCCATCTTGGATTTTTAGCAATCTTTTTTTCCAAAAGTTTCCTACTCTCCAAAATCTGCAAATTTTGCCTCAAAACTTGTTGGGATGGAGTCCTTGGGCTTATTTTACTGTGGATTCTTGCCAGGATTGTGCAAATTTAGCACCTCAGGAGCATCCTTGTGTGGCATGGGCTGGGAGAGGTGGCAGCTCAAATCATAGTCTCTCTCCTGATTTAACAGGTATTTAAACGCTCGACTAGCCCTTTAATAATAATAATAATAATCCTATATAATAAAACGCTAGCCGCGCATGCGCACTCAGACCTGCGTGATCTGTAATCCCTGATCTGTAGGTCCGTGGCCAGAGTGCGTATGCGGCGGCTAGACAAAGCGGGAGAAGGACTCGAGCACTGTGGCCGACTCAGGATGGGAGGATGCGCCGCAGCAAAGTGCTGCACAGGTACTGGAGGGGGAGAGACATATCGCTTCTGCACCGGTACAAACATCCCTCCAGCGTTGGCAGTCGCTGCACATTAAACAGGCTGCTTCGCGACTTTCTCCTGCAGTTGAGTCCCTCTGCCGCGTCACTAATGATGTCATCAATGATGCGACAGAGATACTCAACGGCAGAAGAAAGCCGCGAACCAGCCTGTTTAGCGTGCTGCGGCTGCCAACGCTGGAGGGAGGTTTGTTATTAAAGTCATCTCGCCGGGAGGGTCGCGGAGTCAGCGGAGGTTGGGCTGGGAGGGGAGAGAACCGTCTGCCTCGGGTGCTTCAGGCAGCAGCAGCGTTTACAATTCGCTGCTGTTGCAGCTTCAGACCTTCCTCTCTGGCCGGTCCTGCCTACTTCCTGTTTTCATGAACACAGGACCCGCCACAGAGGAATACCTGAATCCAGCAACAGCAATGAATTGTGAATGCTGCTATTGCCCAATGAAGTAGTTGAAGGAGGAAAGTGAGCAGAGGGGGAGAGAATGGCTTGGAGGGGCATGGAGGGAAGGAGGAAGGTATGCCAGACCAAGGGAAAAGGAAAGAGGAGATGGAGCCATATGGGACAGAGAGAGAGGGGGGCGGACACTGGATGGAACGAGAAGAGAGGGCAGTGAATGGAAGGGGCAACATAGAGGGTGAACAGTATTCTAGCACCCGTTAATATAACTGGCTTAATGACTAGTAATAATAATAATAATTTTATTTTTCTATACCGCCATAATCTTGCGACTTCTATGCGGTTCACAGAGAAGAGAGCTTTACAATCAGCGAATTACAGTGTACAAATAGTGCAGGTGTCACTGAGCAGTCAGTGATTACAAATTAGCAAGAAAAGATATTAATGGGTTGCAGTATAAACTTAACATGTTACATTAAAATGGCTGGAGAGCCAGCGAATTACAGAATACGATTGGTGAAGAAGACACTGAACAGCATTGAAAACAGGATACCGTTAGATGAAGATACGTAGTATCAGCATGAAGAGTGAGAACTTTTTAAAATGAAAGGGGGGCGTTTTTTGACTAGGAATTAAATCTATTGAACAGGGCAGTCTTGATTTAGGGAGGCTTTCAATATTTTTCGGGCTTGGCACAGAAGTTCCTTATGTAAGGCTGTGGACCCGCTGCAGCCCAAGGTGCAGTCCTCACAGGGTGACTCTTCACCCTAGGGTTTGGAAACCTTTGCAGAATTTATGAAACATTTGTGGACTGAGTTCAGAATAGCCATCCTTCCTCCTGTGCAATCCTGTTTCGCCTCAGACTTGTCTCTCAGCAGCTTTGCCTCTTTAGGCACATCCTCAGTCTGTCACTGTTCCTGAGTAAGCTGACCCTGATCTAGTTGATGCTTATGCAGATGATCAGTTTGCAGACCCTTTGTTTTCCGGGAACTCTCACCGTGGTGGGGGATTCAGGACAGTATGCCAGATCTTCGGATCCTTCTCTGGCTTTAGAGCCTAGGGTTCTGCTGTTTTGCCTGATCTCATTTCAGAAACTCTGCAGGAGTTGAACTTAGTCACTCAGCCGGCTCCTTCTACCTCCTCCTGTCTCCTTTGGGAAGTATGACCTCAATCTTCTGCTTTGCCCTGGCATCCTGTTATGAGCATTCTGATCTTCAGCACTGAGATTTTCCAGAAAGCATTTTCAAGGGAATGAGGGCTATGTCTCAGTATCCTTTTTGGTAGCCTAAAGTGGACTTTTTAGTTACGCAGGTGGCTAAATGCACCTCCCTTCCAGTGATGGTGGTGTGGTGCTTAGGAGCATGCAGGACTGCCATATGGGAGACTTTTTGAGGCAGCGGTTTTGAGAGTCAAAGCTGTGTCTGTGGCCACGTCATGTGCACTTCTTGTCCAGGCTGCGTATTCTTGAAAGTGAGGCTGTGGAGCTGCCTCTGAGCTTCTTTTGGCTGGAGTGGATTCTGATGCTGACATCCTCCATGACCTTAGGTGGGTTCTGGGTAAGGTGTCAGCGTATTCAATTTCTGTTCGCTGTATGTTCTGACTTAGACAGTGGGCTTGTGATTCCACCTCGAAGGCTACTCTTGCTAGGCTTCCTTTTAAGGGGCAATTATTATTTAGCAAGGGCTTGGACAATCTCATGAATTCTGTGGTAGACCGTGGTCCTAAGACCCTGCCTGACACCAGACCCAGAATCTCTAGAGGTTCGGGATGCTCTATTTTTCGTGACTCTAGGCATTACCACCCTTATTCAAGCTTCACGTTTGAGATTTTCCCAGAGCTAAAGGCAGAGGGTTCTCAGGCTGTAGGCATAGCCAGCCTTTCACCTCCCATTTGGCTACCTCTGCCAAATAGGCACAATGATGTCAGGCCTAGGAAAATCTTTCCGCATATCGGGAGCAGATTCTCAGCGTTCCTGCAGGCCTGGGTGTGCATCTCGTACAACCAGTGGGTTCTGGATGTTATTCAGTCTGGCTACAAGCTGGAATTTGCCCAGCCTCTGAAAGATTGGTTTGTGGACTCTTCGCGAGGCGCCCGGACAGGGCAGTCAAAGCACAAGCCACTGTACAATCATTGTTGGATATTTAGACCGTAGAACTGGTGCTGCCCTAAGACTTGGGCTCGGGCAGATGCTCCATTTACTTTATCTTGCCAAAGAAAGGATCAAAAAATTGGAGACCAATCCTGGATCTTAGGCACGTCAATTCAGTGCTCAAAGTTCCGCGCTTTCCTATGGAGACGGTGCAGCCTGTCATAGTGGCGGGGGCTCAGGGCCTCTCTGGCTCTCACAAAATCTTACTTACATATTCTCATTTATCAGGAGCACCGGAAGTTCATCCGGTTTCATGTTCTGGGAAATCATTGCAGTTTTCAGCTCTGCCTTTTGGCTTGCCTTGTACTTTCACCAAAGTGATAGTGGTCGTGTCAGCTCACTTGAGGAAGATGGGGCTGCAGGTGCACCCTTAACTTGGAAGATTGGCTGATCAGAGCCCCCTCGTTGGCCGAGGGTCAGCGCAAGGTGGATCAGGTGGTCCAGGTCCTGGAAGGCCTGGATTGTACTGTGTTTTAAAGGAAAGACACTTTGACCGCAATGCAGTCCCTGGAATATCTAGGAGTCTTAATTGGCACGGCAGCTTGCCAAGTTTATCTTCCAGAGGCACACAGACAGAGGCTGTGCTCTCAGATTCTTGGCTTCTAGGCAAAGCAGCTTCATCTTCGTGGGACTATCTCCAGGTCCTGGGTTGCATGGCGGCCTCCATAGATGTGGTCCCTGAGCGAGGGTGCATATGTGTCTTCTGCAAAACGTATTGCTCTCTCGCTGGTTCCGCAGATGGGAGCATTGCAAGCAGCTCTTCCCTGTACTCTGGAGGTCCAAGTCAGCATGAATTGGTGGCTCCTTCTATAGTCCCTCTCCAGGGGCATACAGCTGCAGATTGCATCTTGCATGGTTGTGAAGACAGATGCTATGGCCACCATCATCCCATTCAGAGGCGGTGGATGCTCTCTTAAAAGTAATGGTCACTCAACTGCTTGGAACTGTGGGTCAATCACTTAGCTCTGGTGAAATTGCAAACGACTTTAGAAGGTCCAGCAGTCCAAGTATTCTATGACAATGCGACAGTGGTAGCATTTGTCACTCGCCAGGGAGGACGTAAGAATGTTTCTGGCTCAGGAAGCCCGCCTGCTCTTTCTATGGGCAGAGCGTCATCTCCAGGCCTTTTCAGCAATGCATGTGGCGGGAGTCGACTATGTTCAAGCATCTTCCTCAGCAGACAGACCTCAGATCCGTGCAAGTGGGTGCTGTCCTTGGCAGTGTTTCCAGCCATTGTGCAGCGCTGCTGTCGGTCTTTCTTTGACCTAATAGCAGCAGCAAAGCACTTGGGGACAAGCAATGTGAGCAACAGGGACTACAACAAGGAAGTACTGAAGGACCAGTTCCGGATGCTAGGAAGGAAGCTAAACACCAGAACACAGAGGAGCATTCTCGGAGATCCTGCCGGTACCCAGGGCCGATGAGAAGAGGCAGATGGAGCTGCAAGCAGTTAATGCGGCACTGGTGTGAGGAAGGAGGATTACCCTTCGTGCACAACTGGATGACGTTCTGGGGGGAAGAGCAAGCTATTCAGGAAGGACGGACTCCACCTCAGCAGAGACAGAGCGAGGCTACTTGCAAGCAGCATCAAGAGAGAAGTTGAGAAGTTTTTAAACTAGGAAGACGGGGAAAGCTGACAGTTGACAGAGAGAGAGAGTCGATGGTTCAGGAACCGGTATACCCAGAGGATACCATGCAGGAAGATAGAGGGGAAGACTCACCGGATCACAGGCAAGACAGATCGAAAAGAACACAGAAGGGAAGGAAATGCAAGAAAGGAACAGGCCACAAACTCAAGTGTATGTACAAGAACGCAAGGAGCCTAAGGAATAAGATGGTGAATTAGAAGCTATGGCACAAAGAGATAACGTGGACATCATCGGCATAACAGAGACTGATGGTCTGATCATGGTGGACTGAGGAAAACGTCTGGGACACTATGCTACTGGGATACAAACTATACCACAGAGACAGAGTGGCTCAAAAAGGTGGGGGCATTACCAAGAGGGAATTGAATCTACTGGAGAGAACATGCCACAACAGACTGATAAGTTAGAGTCTCTATGGGCCAAAATTCCGGGAACAAATGGACTGGAAACAAAGATTGGCATCTACTACCGACACCCAGGGAAGTCCGAAGAAATTGATGGAGAAATTATGGACGAGATTAAACGCAACTGCAAGGGAGGCAACGCAGTTATCATGGGTGACTTCAACTATCCAGGGATAGACTGGAACCTAGGCACCTCCGGCTGCGCTAGGGAGACCAAGTTCCTGGATGCTGTAGGCGATTGCTTCCTAGAACAACTTGTCAAGGAAAATATGAGAGGAAATGCAATTCTGGACTTAATTCTAAATGGACTGCGAGGACTGGCACAAGGTGTAGAAGTAGAAGGGATGCTGGGAAACAGTGATCAAAACATGATCCGCTTTGACCTGGATGCAGGGGTGAAACATAGGTCCAGAACGATGGCCACGGCACTGACTTCCAAAAAGGGAATTACAATGGGATGAGACTCATGGTGGGGAAGAAAATTAAGAAGAGGATAAGCACTGTAAAAACGCTAGAGCAAGCTTGATCCCTTTTTAAGGACACAGTCACCGAGGCGCAAAATCTATATATACCGCATATGAACAAGGGATCCAAGAGGAAAAAGAACAAGGAACTGGCGTGGCTCACTATAGAGGTGAAGGAAGCGATCAGAGATAAGAAAACTTTGTTTAAGGAATGGAAAAGGTCAAGAACGAACGATAAATGGAATAAGCAAGCACAAACAGCATTAACGCAGGTTCCATAAGGCGGTAAAAGGGACCAAAGAGACTACGAGGAAAAAATAGCCAAGAAGGTGAAAAACTTCAAGCCGTTCTTTCGATATATTAAGGGAAAAACGACCCGAAAAAGGAAGCGGTGGGACCGTTGGATGACCATGGAATAAAGGGAGTGCTAAAGGAGGAAAAAGCAATCGCTGACAAACTGAACACATTTTTTGCGTCTGTATTTACCGAAGAAGATGTACACAGCATACTGGAACCCATCAGGCTATGCTGGAAACAAAGAGGGTCAGTCTAGAAGAGGTATGCAGGCAGATCGATAGGCTCAAGATCGATAAATCCCCGAGACCGGATGGCATCCATCCAAGGGTAATCAAGGAACTGAAAGGGACTATAGCTGAACTGCTTCAACTAATAGCCAATCTGTCGATCAAATCGGGAAATATTCCAGAAGACTGAAAGGAGGCGAATGTTATGCCGATCTTCAAAAAAGGTTCGAGGGGAGATCCGGGAAACTACAGACCGGTGAGTCTGACTTCGGTATCTGAAAAGATGGTAGAGTCGCTGATAAAGGACCGCATCATTGATCACCTTGACGAACTAGCCAGCACGGTTTCAGCAAAGGCAGATCTTGTTTGACGAAGTTGCTGCATTTCTTCGAGGGAGTAAACAGGCAAATACACAAGGGTGACCCGGTCGACATTGTATATCTGGATTTTCAGAAAACGTTTGACAAGGTTCTGCATGAACGACTACTTCAGAAAATTGCGAGCCATGGAATCGAGGGTGAAATACTCAAGTGGATTAAAAACTGGCTGGAGCATAGAAAACAGAGAGTGGGGGTAAATGGACAATACTCGGACTGGAAGAGCATCACCAGTGGGGTGCCGCAGGGCTCGGTGCTTGGACCTGTACTCTTCAACTTCTTTATAAACGATCTGGATATTGGTACGACGAGTGAGGTGATTAAATTTGCAGACAATACAAAGTTATTCAGAGTAGTGAAGACATAGGGGGATTGCGAAGATCTGCAACCTGACATATTATTAATCAAGCTGGAGAAATGGGCATCGACATTGCAAATGAGGTTCAACGTGAATAAGTGTAAAGTGATACATGATGGTAACAAAAATCTCATGCACGAATACAGAGACCTCCCAGGAAAGAGACTTGGGAGTTCTGATCGACAAGTCGATGAAGCTGTCTGCGTAATGCATGGCGGCGGCGAAAAAGACGAACAGAATGTTAGAAATGATGAAGTCGGGGGATCATGAACAGATCGGAGAAGGTTATCATGCCGCTATACCAGGCCATGGTGCGCCCTCACCTGGAGTACTGCATCCAGCACTGGTCGCCGTACATGAAGAAGGACACGGTACTACTCGAAAGGGTCCAGAGAAGAGCGACTAAGATGGTTAAGGGGCTGGAGGAGTTGCCGTACAATGAAAGATTAGAGAAACTGGGCCTTTTCTTCCTCGAACAGAGGAGATTGAGAGGGGACATGATTGAAACATTCAAGGTACTGAAGGGAATAGACTTAGTAGATAAGGACAGGTTGTTCACCCTCTCCAAGGTAGGGAGAACGAGAGGGCACTCTCTAAAATTGAAAGGGGATAGATTCTATACGAATGGAAGGAAGTTCTTCACTCAGAGAGTGGTAGAAAACTGGAACGCTCCTCTGGAGTCTGTCATAGAGGAAAACACCCTCCAGGGATTCAAGACAAAGTTAGATAAGTTCCTGCTGAACCAGAACGTACGCAAGTAGGGCTAGTCTCAGAGCGCTGGTCTTTGATCAAGGGCCGCCGCGTGAGCGGACTGCTGGGCACGATGGACCACTCGTCTGACCCAGCAGCGGCAATTCTTATGTTCTTATGAAAGCCATCTGATTCTTCAGTCGACGATCTGAACCCTTAAGCAAAGACCTAGACTCTCTGGTACAGCCGTGGCCGCAGGAAGTTCTACTGTTATGTTTTTCCTCCCTGGCCCATGATAGGTCGGGTCTTTCGATGAATTTTGACTCTTCATGGAAGGGTTGTTCTGGTGGCTCCAGATGGGCCTTGTAGACCATGGTATGCAGATTTGATACATCTTTGCATAGGTTGAGGGCTTTGGTGGCGGGTTATTCCAGACCTCCTGGAACAGATATTGTGCATGGGTAACATGCACAACATCTGTGACCATTAAAAAAAGAAGAAATAAAAGGTTTCCTGCCCCAAACAGCTGTATGGCCAGAGGCTGCTTCAGGGCTTTCCTCTGCCTCACACCTGTTTGGGCTTCCTCTGCTGGCTCTGCACATGTCTGAATCGCTCTCACAGTGATTCATTGGCAAGATACCTGAAGAAAGAGCTGTTAGGATGGGAGGACATAAGAGAAGTGGAAAGACAGTGGTCTAAGCTGAAAGGAGCGATAAAAATGACTACGGACCTTTATGTGAAGAAAATCAATAAAAACAAGAGAAAAAGGAAGCCGATATGGTTCTCCAACCTAGTGGCTGAGAAAATAAAGGCAAAAGAGTTGGTGTTCATGAAATATAAAAAAAACCAAGAAGAGGAGAGCAGAAAGGACTACAGGGTGAAACTGAAAGAAGCCAAGAGAGAGAGATACGTTTGGCGAAGGCACAGGCGGAAAAACAAATGGCTAAAAATGTAAAAAAGGGAGATAAAAATTTTTTCAGAAATATTAGTGAAAGGAGGAAGATAAAAAATGGAATTGCTAGGCTAAAAGATGCTGGGAACCAATATGTGGAGAGTGATGAGGAGAAAGCAAATGTGCTAAACAAATACTTCTGTTCTATGTTCACAGAAGAAAATCCTGGAGAAGGACCGAGATTGTCAGGCAAAGTTACACGAGAAAATGGAGTAGATTATGCGCGTTCACGGAGGAGGGTGTTTATGAGCAACTTGAAAAACTGAAGGTGGACAAAGCGATGGGACCAGACGGGATCCATCCCAGGATACTAAGGGAGCTCAGAGAGGTTCTGGCGAGTCCTATTAAAGACTTGTTCAATAAATCTCTGGAGACGGGAGTGATTCCTGGGGATTGGAGGAGAGAGGATGTGGTCCCTATTCATAAAAGTGGTCGCAGGGATGAAGCAGGAAACTAAAGGCCGGTGAGCCTCACTTCAGTTGTTGGAAAAATAATGGAAGTGTTGCTGAAAGAAAGGATAGTGTACTTCCTTGAATCTAATGGGTTACAGGATCTGAGGCAAAATGGCTTTACAAAAGGTAAATCGTGCCAAACGAATCTGATTGAATTTTTTGATTGGGTGACCAGAGAGCTGGATCGAGGACATATGCTAGATGTAATTTACTTGGATTTCAGCAAAGCCTTTGATACAGTTCCTCATAGGAGGCTGTTGAACAAACTTGAAGGACTGAAGTTAGGACCCAAAGTGGTGAACTGGGTCAGAAACTGGCTGTCGGACAGACGGCAGAGGGTGTTGGTTTATGGAAGTCACTCGAAGGAAGGAAAGGTGACTAGTGGAGTGCCTCAGGGTTCGATGCTGGGGCCAATCTTGTTCAATATGTTTGTGAGTGACATTGCTGAAGGGTTAGAAGGAAAAGTGTGCCTTTTTGCAGATGATACCAAGATTTGTAACAGAGTAGACACCGAAGAGGGAGTGGAAAATATGAAAAAGGATCTGCAAAAGTTAGAGGAATGGTCTAATGCCTGGCAACTAAAATTCAATGCAAAGAAATGCAGAGTAATGCATTTGGGGATTAATAATAGGAAGGAACCGTATATGCTGGGAGGAGAGAAGCTGATATGCACGGAAGGGGAGAGGGACCTTGGGGTTATAGTGTCCGAAGATCTAAAGGCGAAAAAACAGTGTGACAAGGCAGTGGCTGCTGCCAGAAGGATGCTGGGCTATATAAAGAGAGGCGTAGTCAGTAGAAGGAAGAAGGTGTTGATGTCCCTGTACAGATCATTGGTAAGGCCCCACTTGGAGTATTGTGTTCAGTTTTGGAGACCGTATCTGGCGAAAAACGTAAGAAGACTTGAGGTGGTCCAGAGGAGGGCGACGAAAATGATAGGAGGCTTGCGCCAGAAGACGTATGAGGAGAGACTGGAAGCCCTGAATATGTATACCCTAGAGGAAAGGAGAGACAGGGGAGATATGATTCAGATGTTCAAATACTTGAAGGGTATTAACGTAGAACAAAATCTTTTCCAGAGAAAGGAAAATGATAAAACCAGAGGACATAATTTGAGGTTGAGGGGTGGTAGATTCAGGGGCAATGTTAGGAAATTCTACTTTACGGAGAGGGTAGTGGATGCCTGGAATGCGCTCCCGAGAGAGGTGGTGGAAAGTAAAACTGTGACTGAGTTCAAAGAAGCGTGGGATGAACACAGAGGATTTAGAATCAGAAAATAATATTAAATATTGAACTAGGCCAGTACTGAGCAGACTTGCATGGCCGTTTGGTGGAGGATGGGCTGGGGAGGGCTTCAATGGCTGGGAGGGTGTAGATGGGCTGGAGTAAGTCTTAACAGAGATTTCGGCAGTTGGAACACAAGCACAGTACAAGGTAAAGCTTTGGATTCTTGCCCAGAAATAGCTAAGAAGAAAAAAAATTAAAAAAAAAAAAATTGAATCAGGTTGGGCAGACTGGATGGGCCATTCGGGTCTTTATCTGCCGTCATCTACTATGTTACTATGTAAGATTGGACGGGGATTAAGAACATAAAAATAGCCTTACTGGGTCAAACCAATAGTTCATCAAGCCCAGTAGCCCTTTCTCACAGTGGTCAATCCAAGTCCCTAGTACCTTGTCAAAACCCAAGGAGTAGCAACATTCCATGCTACTTATCCAGGGCAAGCAGTGGCTTCCCCCTTGTTTTTCTCAGTTACAGACTATGGACTCTTCCTCCAAGAAATTGTCCAAACCTTTCTTCAAATCAGCTACATTATCTGCTCTTACCGCAACCTCTGGCAATGTGTTCCAGAGCTTAACTATTCTCCAAGTGAAAAAATATTTCCTCCTATTAGTTTTAAAACTATTTCCCTGTAACTTCGAGTTTCCCCTAGTCTTTGTAATTTTTGATGGAGTGAAAAATCGATCCACTTTTACCCGTTCTACTCCACTCAGGATTTTGTAGACTTCAATCATATCTCCCCCATCTCTTTTCCAAACTGAAGAGCCCTAACCGTATAAGTCTTTCCTCATATGAGAGGAGTTCCATCCCCTTTATCATCTTGATCATTCGTCTTTGAACCTTTTCTAACGCCACTATATCTTTCTTGAGATAAGGAGACCAGAATTGAACGCAATACTCCAGATGAGGTTGCACCATGGAGCGTTACAGGGGCATTATAACATTCTTAGTCTTGTTAACCATACCTTTTTTAATAATTCCTAGCATTGCTTTTTTGGCCACCGCTGCACATTGGGCAGAAGGTTTCATCATATTGTCTGCGATAACACACAGATGCTTTACTTGGGCGCTAACCCCCAAGGTGGACCCTAGCATCTGGTAACTGTGATTCGGGTTATTCTCCCAATGTGCATCACTTTGCATTTGTCCACATTAAGTTTTATCTGACACTTGGACGCCCAATCTTCCAGTTTTATAAGGTCCGTCTGCAATTTTTCATAATCCACATGAATTTTTACAAGTTTAGTGTCATCTGCAAATTTAATCACGTCACTTGTTGACCCAAGTTAAATAGCTCCAGTCCCAGTACAAACCCCTGTGTCTTTCCACTGTTTAGTCTCCTCCATTGAGAAAAATTACCATTTAAGCTTACCCTCTGTTTTGTTTCTGATAACCAATTTCTAATCCTCAACTGAACTTTTCCACCTATTCCATGACTTTAATTTTATCAGCTGGCTCTCATGAAAAACTTTGTCAAAAGCTTTCTGAAAATCTAGATACACTACATCAACCGACTCACCTTTATCCACATGTTTATTCACACCTTCAAAAAAGTCAATCAAATTGGTGAAGCAAAATCTCCCTCGACTGAACCCATGCTGACTCTGTATCATTAAATCATGTTTGTATATGTGTTCCACAATTTTATTTTTTTTAAAAATAATTGTTTCCACCATTTTGTCCAAGCTTACCAGTCTGTAATTTCTCACATCTCTCCGGGATCCCTTTTTAAAAATCAGCGTTAACATTGGCACCCTCCTATCACCAGGTAGAAACATAGAAGATGATGACAGATAAGGGCCATAGCCCATCAGGTCTGCCCACTCTACTGACCCACCCCCAAGTCTACTATCCTAGGGATCCCACTCCTGGTGACAGGTTCCCTTGGCTTAACCCTCTAAGGCAGGGGTGCCCACACTTTTTGGGCTTGCGAGCTACTTTTAAAATGACCAAGTCAAAATGATCTACCAACAATAAAATTTTTAAAAAACACAACGCACACTGTACGCATAGAAAATGTTAATTATCATTCCTATTCCAGGGTTTTTCAAAGAGGTCAAAGCAGATGACTCTATGCACTATCACCTCAGTAACAACCATACAAAAATAGACAAATATACCCCCCTCCCTTTTTACTAAACCACAATAGCAGTTTTTAGAGCGCAGGGAGCTGCGCTGAATGCCCAGCGCTGCTCTCGACGCTCATAGGCTCCCTGCGCTAAAAAACTCTATTGCGGTTTAGTAAAAGGGGACCTTAGTGTAAAATATAGACAGCAGATATAAATTCAGACACATTTTGATCACTAAATTTAAAATAAAATCATTTTTCCTACCTTGTCTGGTGATTTCATGAGTCTCTGGTTGCACTTTCTTCTTCTGACTGTGCATCCAATCTTTCTTCCCTTTTAGCCTGTATGCTTCCTCTCCTCCACATCTCATTCCCTCCCCCAACTTTTCCTTCCTCTCTCCCTGCCCTTTCTTTCTCTCTGCCTCCCTTTCCTTTTTTCTGTTTCTCTTCTTTCCTTCTGTCTCCCTGCCTGCCCTTTTTCTTTCTTTCTCCCTGCCCTCCCCCAAGCCACTGCCACTGCCAACGGGGACCAGGACCCAAACTGCGATCGGGGACCAGGACCCAAACTGCCATCGGGGACCAGGACCCAAACCGCCACCAATAACAGGCCCGAAAGCCGACGCCAATAACACGCCCAAAAGCCGACGACGCCCCAACCTCTCCCTGCTTCGGCCGACCAGCATCGCGAGGAGCTGTTGGGGGAAATGCTGCCGGGTCCTGCCTTCGCGGAAACAGAAAGTAGGCAGGACCCGGCAGCAAGAAGAGGAAATGCTTCACTAACATGTCTCCTGCCTTAGCCCGTAGCGAACGCTTGCTTCAGGGCTCTCAACATGTGCGTGCCGGCTTCCCTTCTCCCCCCCCCCCCCCCCCCGGACATAACTTCCGGTTTCGGAGGGAAGAGAAGGGAAGCCGGCATGCACACGTTAGAGCCCTGGAGCATAAGTTCGCTACGGGCTGAAATCTCCAAGCCAGTTTTTTTTGTGTTTTTTTAATGTTCAGCAGCGGCGGCAGCAGCAGATGACAGCTGGGCGGACCGCCCAGCTAAAAGGCCCTAGAGAGAACACTGGAGAGGAAGGCTGATAGGCCCAGTAGATCAGGCGGCAACACGAGTCTATCACGGAGCCCGGGTTGGGCTTCGCGATCGACTCACGTTGCCTTCCTGAGCTACTGGTCGATCGCGATCGACGTGTTGGGCACCCCTGCTCTAAGGGATCCTACATGGGCATCCCATTTGCTCTTAAATTCTTGCACGCTATTTGCCTCGATCACCTGCACCGGGAGCTCGTTTCAAGGATCAACCACTCTCTCGGTGAAGAAATATTTCCTGGTGTCGCCATGAAATTTCCCGCCCCTGAGTTTGAGCGGATGCCCTCTTGTGGCTGAGGGTCTTCTGAAAAAAAGAATCTCTTCTTCCATCTCGATACGGCCGGTAATATACTTAAACGTCGCGATCATGTCTCCTCTCTCCCTACGTTCTTCGAGTGAGTACAGCCGCAAATTTTTCAGCCTTTCCTCGTACGATAGATCCTTGAGTCCCGAGACCATCCTGGTGGCCATCCGTTGCACTGACTCTACTCTCAGCACATCTTTTCAGTAGTGTGGCCTCCAGAATTGCACACAGTATTCCAAATGAGGTCTCACCATGGTTCTGTACAATGGCATTATGACTTCAGGCTTCTAGCTGACGAAACTCCTGCGGATGCAACCTAACAACTGTCTTGCCTTAGATGAAGCTTTCTCCACATGATCAGCAGTTTTCATGTCTGCGCTGATGATCACTCCCAAGTCTCGTTCTGTTGAAGTTCTAGCTAAGGTCTCACCATTCAAGGTGTAAGTTCTGCATGGATTTCTGCTGCCAAGGTGCATGATCTTGCATTTCTTAGCGTTGAAGCCCAGCTGCCAGGTCGAGGACCAAAGCTCCAACAAATGTAGGTCTTGTGTCATACTATCGGGTGAATTGCCATCTCTCACTATATTGCATAGTTTGGCGTCGTCAGCGAATAACGTTACCTTACCTTGAAGCCCCTGAGTTAGGTCACCTATGAATATGTTGAAAAGGAGCGGGCCCAAGACTGAGCCTTGCGGTACTCCACTGGTCACCTCCGATGTTTTAGAAAGGGTACCATTAACTACCACCCTCTGAAGTCTGCCACTCAGCCAATCATTGACCCATGTAGTTAGTGTTTCTCCCAGCCCCATTGATTTCATCTTGCTCAACAGCCTGCGATGCGGGACACTATCGAAAGCATGATGATTTTAGTGATAGGTTACAGATTACTAACAGCAGGTCAGGATTTTCATGTTTGAGTTCTTTTAGTACCTTGTGATTATGACAAATCGCTGCTCAAATCATTTGCATGCAAACTTGTTTAAGTATCAGTTGCTCTTTTAGAATTGGCCAAAAATCAGACTTCAGCTAATCCACTCAGTCTTACCAACCCTGTTTAATGCATCTTCAATCCATTAACATTTATACAAGCAATAATTTTTGTTTTATTGTAAGATTTGCTATACTGACTTTTTCAAGTATATGCTACAAAGTGGCTTTTACAGAGTCAAGAATACAGAAATGTAAAATAATCTCCAGAGGTCTGCTCCACCTAAAATGAGTCCAATCCAATTTATTTTAAATGATAGATTTTATAATGGAGATAATTTAAACTGTTGGTTCACATTTTCCTTCATCTTGGTTCCAGCTGGAAGGTCACAATGAACATGTGATGCTGCAAGTGTTTGTGGGCAATGACTCTGGCCGTGTGAAGCCACATGGATTCTATCAAGCATGTAGAGTAACAGGACGAAACACTACCCCCTGTAAAGAAGTGGACATTGAGGGCACTACAGTTATTGAGGTTGGCCTTGATCCTAGTAATGACATGACCTTAGCGTAAGTACACCAGTTTTATTTGGATAACATCTTTTTAGTGTGGAAGAAAATTGTGTGTGAATGTTCCCTTACAGTTATATTTTCTATTTATAACTACCTACAGATGAAAGTTTTCCCCATTGGTTTTTTAGTGTTCTGGAAAAATTTTAATAGGACTGGCTTAAATAAAATATGTTATCCTTGTAAATGATAGTTGCAGTTGTTCAGGTCTCGCTGCATCTGGGAAGGTAGAACCAATGTTTCAGCCATCTTGCTGTGGCTAAAATGTCAGTTGTACTATACCTCTGTAGGAAACAAGACATGTAGGAGCTCATCTCTTCTGCTTGTGTTTTTCCTTTCCTAAATTTTAATATATTAAGTTAATCTTTGACGCGGGTCTTGCCCTGGTGCTGCGGATTCACCCTGCAGGGACATCCTTCAGCGGGAGATCGCAGATTTTCTGAGAAAGTCTGCTTCTGGGGGGTTACCTGCCACTGCAGTCTTGGCCATGTTCATTTACAGATGGTAGTAGGACATTTTCTGCAATGTCAGACAAGCAAGCTGAGATTTGGACCAGGAACCCTGTAATTTCTGGGAGTCCTCACTGTAAAGTGAGGTCTCCATACTAGCCAACATCATCACCTTTTTGTTTTTAAGAATATCAACGCTAGACTTTTAAAATCCTCTACACATAAGGAAAAGAGTGATGAAACATGAAATGATATGTTTGAATGCTAATAGCTCAGCATATTCATTTTATGATGAGTAACAGAGCCATTATATTATGCCAAAAAGTTTAAATTGTTGATTATAGAACTGTTCAGTCTGCAGCTTTGTCCTTGGGAATGGTAGGATTTTGCTGGCAATTAAATTGCATAACATTTTTTTGGATTGTGATATTTGCTCCTGTTTTGCAACAGAATATATCTTGAAGTATATTTTATTACATTGTAGTGGTAGTAGATAGTTCTGGGATATTGTACTTTTTTCTCTAATTACTTTTGTATTTTGTTCTCAGGGTTGACTGTGTAGGCATCCTGAAGCTGAGGAACGCAGATGTGGAAGCTCGCATAGGTATTGCTGGTTCTAAGAAGAAGAGCACCCGTGCCAGACTGGTATTTCGCATTAACATACCTCGTAAAGATGGCTCCTTGTTAACACTACAAACAACTTCTTCTCCCATCCTCTGCAGTAAGGGTTATTTTTTAATTATTTAAAAAAACAAAAACCCCACATCTACACTTTAGAAAAGTTGTACACACTTGGACTGAATTTATGGAAATTTATCTCTATAATGTCCCTTCCTGTGCAATAGGTGAGATATTATAGACAAGTGGATCATCTCCCAATGGCTGCGTGCCATATGCAGAAGGAATTCACTCCAGGTTTTTTCTGCGATTCTCCTCTACTTCACTGGGAGCTCTAGTACCACGTAGTTTTTCCCTTCTGCACGTGTGTCTGAAGGAGTGTTTCTGTTCTGCTCTTTCACAGAGGCTTGCTTGCACATCCTGATTTTTCCAGCTTACCGCAAATTTCTGTGTTTTCATGTCTTGGAAAATCAATACTAATTCTCGGCTCTGCCATTTGGCCTCACAACAGCTCCTCAAACCTTCACCAAAGTGATGGTGGTTGTGGCAGCTTACTTGAGAAAAATGAGTTTGCAGGTGCACCTGTATTTGGATGACTGGCTCACCTGATCCTCCCTCATTTGCCGAGAGACAGTGGATCAGGTGATCCGGATACTGAAGGACTTCAGATGGATTGTGAATTACAGAAAGAACAGTTTGTTACCCTTGCAATCCCTGGCGTACCTGGGTGTTCTGTTTGACCCGGCAGCTGGCCACGTCCATCTTCCAGAGGCACGCAGACAGAAGCTGTGTGCTTGGATTTCTTCTCTTCTGGACAAGGCAACTCCATCAGCTTGGGACTATCTTCAGGTCCTGGGGTCCATGGCAGCCACACTGGATGTACTGTCTTGGGCAAGGGTGCACATGTGTCTTCTCCAGCATGCATTGCTCTCTCTCGCTGGGCTCCACACAAGGATGGAGGCGAGAGCCAGCATGAATTGGTGGCTGCTTCTGCAGTCTCTTTCTATAGGCATGCCACTGCGGATTGCTTCCTGGTTCATTGTGATGATGGATGCCAGTCTTTGGAGATGGGGAGCCCATTCAGGGGAGTTGGACCCCTTGTCAGAAGAAATGGTTGATCAACTGGTTGGAGCTGAGGGCCTTTCATTTGGCTCTGTTGCAATTGCAGAAGACTGGAGGGCCAACTGGTCAGGGTCTTCTCTGACATTGCGAAAGTGGTGGCCTATGTCAATCACCAAGGATGTACAAAGAGTGCAACTCTGGAAGCCCACCTGCCCTTTCAATTGGTGGAGTGTCACCTCCAGGTGCTCTCAACAGCACATGTGGCAGAAGTCAACAATGTCCAAGCAGACTTTCTCAGCAAACAGACTTTGGACCTGGCAAGTGGGTGTTTGTCTCAGTGGTGTTCCAAGCCATTGTACGGTGCTGGGGTCAGCCTCAATTCGACCTCGTGGCCACAGCACAAAACAGGAAGGCAGATTGCTTCTTCAGTCGAGGAGCTGAGCCAGGAAGCGAGGGTCTCAACACTCTAATTCAGCCATGGCCACAAGGAGTTCTGTATGTTTTTCATCCCTGGACCATGATCGGCCAAGTCGTTCGGCGGATCGCAGCCAATCAGAGCTAGGTAATTTGGTGGCTCTGAACTGGACTCTCAGACCGTGGTACGCAGATCTTATGTGTCTGTGTCGGGGTCATGGCCTGCAGTTCCACACACATCTGGACATTCTGATGCAGGGTCCAGTCTGCATGGAGGATCTGAATCGCTTTGCTCTTATGACATGGTTATTGAGCACACAGCCTTAGTGAGTAAAAGATATTCTGATGTAGTCATTGCTACTCTGCATCTTAGAAGTCGACTACTGTGTCTGCCTATGCTAAGGCTTGAAAGACTTTCCAGCATTGGTGCAACCAGGAAAATGTTGAGCTGTATACCATAGAAACATGATGGCAGATAAAGGCCAGATGGCCCATCTGCAGTAACCGTTATCTCTTCCTCTTTCTAAGAGATCCCACGTGTCTATCCTAGGCTTTCTGGAAATCAGGCAGTCTCTTTCACCACCTCTACTGGGAGACTGTTCCACGCATCTACCACCCTTTCTGTAAAAAAAAGTATTTCCTTAGATTATTCCTGAGCCTTTCACTTCTTAACTTCACCCTATGCTCTCTCATTCCAGAGCTTCCTTTCAAATGAAAGAGATTTGATTCATGCGCATTTACATAGATATTTAAATGTCTGTCATATCTTCCTCTCCCGCCTTTCCTCCTTTTCTCCAAAGTATACAGATTGAGATCTTTAAGTCTGTCCCCATATGCCTTATGACGAAGACTATGTACCATTTTAGTAGCCTTCCTCTGGACTGACTCCAGTGCGGCCTCCAGAATTGTAAACAATATTCTAAATGAGGTCTCTCCAGAGTCATATACAAGGGCATCAATACCTCCTTTTTCCTACTGGCTATACATCTCCCTATGCAACTTAGCATCCTTCTAGCTTTAGCCGTCACCTTTTCAACCTGTTTGGCCACCTTAAGATCATCACATACAATCACACCCAAGTCCCGCTCCTCTGTTGGGCACATAAGTTCTTCACCCACTAAACTGTACCATTCCCTCGGATTTTTGCAGCCCAACTGCATGACCTTGCATTTCTTAGCATTAAATTTTAACTGCCAAATTTCAGACTATTCTTCAAGCTTCACCAGGTCTTTCTTCATATTATTCACACCATCCTGGGTGTCTATTGCAGATTTTGGTATCATCCACAAAGATGCAAATCTTACCCGACAGCCCTTCAGCGATGTCATAAGAACATAAGAATTGCCGCTGTTGGGTCACACCAGTGGTCCTCATTGTGCCCAGCAGTCCGCTCATGCGGCGGCCCTTGATCAAAGACCAGCGCCCTAACTGAGACTAGCCCTACTTGCGTACGTTCTGGTTCAGCAGGAACTTGTCTAACTTTGTCTTGAATCCCTGGAGGGTGTTTTCCTCTATGACAGACTCCAGAAGAGCGTTCCAGTTTTCTACCACTCTCTGAGTGAAGAAGAACTTCCTTCCATTCGTATAGAATCTATCCCCTTTCAATTTTAGAGAGTGCCCTCTCGTTCTCCCTACCTTGGAGAGGGTGAACAACCTGTCCTTATCTACTAAGTCTATTCCCTTCAGTACCTTGAATGTTTCAATATGTCCCCTCTCAATTTCCTCTGTTCGAGGGAGAAAAGGCCCAGTTTCTCTAATCTTTCACTGTACGGCAACTCCTCCAGCCCCTTAACCATCTTAGTCGCTCTTCTCTGGACCCTTTCGAGTAGTACCGTGTTCTTCTTCATGTACGGCGACCAGTGCTGGATGCAGTACTTCAGGTGAGGGCGTACCATGGCTCAGTACAGCGGCATGATAACCTCCTCCGATCTGTTCGTGATCCCCTTCTTTATCATTCCTAGCATTCTGTTCACCCTTTTTGCTGCCGCTGCACATTGTGTGGACAGCTTCATCGACTTGTTGATCATAACTCCCAAGTCCCTTTCCTGGGAGGTCTCTCCAAGTACCGCCTCGGACATCCTGTATTTGTGCATGAGATTTTTGTTACCTACATGCATCACTTTACACTTACCCACGTTGAACCTCATCTGCCATGTTGATGCCCATTCCTTGAGCCTGATTATGTCATGTTGCAGATCTTCGCAATCCGCCTGTGTCTTCACTACTCTGAATAACTTTGTATTGTCTGCAAATTTAATCACCTCACTTGCCGTACCAATGTCTAGATCAGTGGTTCCCAACCCTGTCCTGGAGGACCACCAGGCCAATCGGGTTTTCAGGCTAGCCCTAATGAATATGCATGAGAGAGATTTGCATATAATGGAAGTGAGAGGCATGCAAATCTGAGCCATGCATATTCATTAGGGCTAGCCTGAAAACCCAATTGGCCTGGTGGTCCTCCAGGACAGGGTTGGAAACCACTGGTCTAGATCATTTATAAAGATGTTGAAGAGCACGGGTCCAAGCACCGAGTCCTGCGGCACCCCACTTGTGACTCTATTCCAGTCCAAGTATTGTCCATTTACCCCCACTCTCTGTTTCCTATGATCCAGCCAGTTTTTAATCCACGTGAGTATTTGACCCTCGATTCCAAGGCTCGTAATTTTCCGAAGTAGTCGTTCATGCAGAACCTTGTCGAATGTTTTCTGAAAATCCAGATATACAATGTCGACCGGGTCGCCCTTGTCTATCTGCCTGTTTACTCCCTCAAAGAAGTGCAGCAAGTTCGTCAAACAAGATCTGCCTTTGCTGAAACCGTGCTGGCTGGTCCTCATCAGACCATGTCCGTCAAGGTGATCAATGATGTGGTCCTTTATCAGCGACTCTACCATCTTTCCAGATACAGAGGTCAAACTCACCGGTCTGTAGTTTCCTGGATCTCCCCCTCGAACCTTTTTTGAAGATCAGCGTAACATTCGCCCCTTTCCAGATTGGCTATTAGTTGAAGCAGTTCAGCTATAGTCCCTTTCAGTTCCTTGATTACCCTTGGATGGATGCCATCGCTCTTGAGCCTATCGATCTGCCTGCATACTTCTTCTAGACTGACCATCAATCCTGTCTTCGTTTCCAGCATATAGCCTGATGGGTTCCGGTATGCTGTGTACATCTTCTTCGGTAAATACAGACGCAAAAAATGTGTTCAGTTTGTCAGCGATTGCTTTGTCCTCCTTTAGCACTCCCTTTATTCCATGGTCATCCAACGGTCCCACTGCTTCCTTTGCGGGTCATTTCCCCTTAATATATCGAAAGGCTTGAAGTTCTTCACCTCTTTGGCTATTTTTTCCTCATAGTCTCTTTTGGCCCCTTTTACCGCCTTAAGGCACCTGCGTTGATGTTGTTTGTGCTTGTTCCAGTTTTCGTCCATTTTTTACCTTTTCCATTCCTTAAATGAAGTTTTCTTGTTTCAGATCGCTTCCTTCATCTCTACAGTGAGCCACGCCGGTTCTTTGTTCTTTTTCCTCTTTAATCCCTTGTTGATATGTGGTAAATATAGATTTTGCTCCTTGGTGACTGTGCCCTTAAAAAGGGACCAAGCTTGCTCTAGCGTTTTTACAGTGCTTATCCTCTTCCCTAGCATGAGTCTCATACCTTCGTAATTCCCTTTTTGGAAGTTCAGTGCCGTAGCTGTCGTTTTGGACTGATGTTTCTCCGCTGCGTTCAGATCGAAGCGGATCATATTGTGATCGCTATTTAACAGCGTTCCTTCTACTTCTACATCTTGTGCCGAACCTCGTAGGCCATTTAGAATTATGTCCAGAATTGCATTTAGAACATAAGAACTGCCATCTCCGGATCAGACCTTCGGTCCATCAAGTCCTCTAGTGTTTTCCTTGACAAGTTGTTCTAGGAAGCAATTGTCTACAGCATCCAAGAACTTGGTCTCTCTAATGCAGCCGGAGGTGCCAAGGTTCCAGTCTATTCCCGGATAGTTGAAGTCACCCATGATAACTGCGTTGCCTCCCTTGCAGTTGTGTTTAATCTCGTCCGTCATTTCTCCGTCAATTTCTTCGGACTTCCCTGGGGGTCGGTAATAGATACCGATCTTCGTTTCCAGGCCATTTGTTTCCAGAATTTTGGCCCATAGAGACTCTAACTTATCCGTCAGTTGTGGCGTGTTCTCTCCAGTAGATTCAATTCCCTTTTTGACATATATGGAAATGCCCTTACCCACAATGTTAAAAAAAATAGGCCCAAGAACAGAACCTTGTGGCACACCACTGGTAACATCCCTTTCCTCAGAGCGATCTCCATTGATCACTACCCTTTTGTCACCTTCCACTCAACCAGTTCTTGACCCAGCCTGTCACTTTGGGACCCATCCCGAAGGCACTCAGTTTATGTATTAGATGTCTGTGTGAAACACTGTCAAAGGCTTTGCTAAATCTAAATACACCACATCTAGCGCATTTCCTCTATCCAATTATCTGGTCACCCAGTTGAAGAAATTGATCAGATTTGTCTAGCAAGACCTACCTCTAGTGAATCCATGTTGCTTCCAGTCCTGTAATCCACAGGATTCCAGAAAGTTGCTTCCAGTCCTGTAATCCACAGGATTCCAGAAACTTGACCATTCTCTGTTTTAAAAACATTTCCATTAATTTGCTTACCACAGAAGTCAGACTTACCAGCCTGTAATTCCCTACTTCTTCCTTACTTCCACTTTTGTGGAGAGTGGCCACATCCACCCTTCTGCAGTCCTCCAGTACCACTACCGTCTGTAGAGACTCATTGAAAAGATAAGTCAGCAGAGCCACCAGAACATCCCTAATTTCCTTCAGTACCCGGCCCCATCGCTCTGTCTACTTTTATTTTAGCTAGCTCCTCACGAACAAAACCCTCTGAAAATTGATCAGGGTCTACCACTCCTCCATTCCTATTCATGTTTGTCTTCCGTGGTCCTGCTCCCGGCGTTTCAGAACAGAAATATTTGTTAAGCAATTTATCCTTTTCTTATCAGCTTCTACATATTTCTCCCCTTCACCTTTGAGTCTCACAATGCCACTTTTGCACTTCTTCCTATCACTAATATATCTAAAAAATGACTTGTCTCCCCATTTACTGTCAGCTATTTTTCTTCCAGCGGGGCTAGTGCAACTATGTCATAGCAACAGAAAAAAGCTAAATTAATTATAATGTCTATTATGAAAAAACTAGTGTTAAAGCCTATTACATTAACGGGTGCTAGAAAGCAGCCCCCTTTCCCTCTTCCCCTCTGCCTGTCTCTCTGTGGCCCCCCTTCTGTCTCCCCTCCCCCAAGCAAAGCTGTCTGCCTCCCAACACACCCCTCCCCCCAAAGCAGCCTCCTTACCCTCTCGGCCTCCAGTTTCTCCCTGACTGTCTCTCCATGGCCCCCCTTCTGTCTTCCTCCCAAGCAAAGCTGTCTGCCTCCCAGCACACCCCTCCCCCAAAGCAGCCCCCTTTCCATCTCCCCCTCCAGTTCCTTCCTGACTGTCTCTCCGTGTCCCCCCTTCTGTCTTCCCCCACCAAGCAAAGCTGTCTGCCTCCCAGTACACCCCTCCCCCAAAGAGGCCCCCTTTCCCTCTCCCCCTCCAGTTCCTCCCTGACTGTCTCTCCGTGGCCCCCCTTCTGTCTCCCCCCCAAGCAAAGCTGTCTGCCTCCCAGCACACCCCTCCCCCAAAGCAGCCCCCTTTCCCTCTCCCCCTCCAGTTCCTCCCTGACTGTCTCTCCGTGGCCCCCCTTCTGTCTTCCTGCCCCCCCAAGCAAAGCTGTCTGCCTCCCAGCACACCTCTCCCCCAAAGCAACCTCTTTCCCTCTCCCCCTCCAGTTCCTCCTAACTGTCTCTCCGTGGCCCCCCTTCTGTCTTCCCGCCCCCCCCCAAGCAAAGTTGTCTGCCTCCCAGCACACCCCTCCCCCAAAGCAGCCCCCTTTCCCTCTCCCTCTCCAGTTCGTCCCTGACTGTGTCTCCATGGCCCCCCTTCTGTCTTCCCCCCCCAAGCAAAGCTGTCTGCCTTGCAGCACAGCCCTCCCCCAATGCAGCCCCTTTTCCCTCCTATCCTGCGGTGTGGCCGGCTCCCTTAGTCCCTTGCCACCCCCTTCCTGCAGTCCCGACAAAGGTCCTTACTCCAGCAGGGGCCACAGCACTCTAAACACGCTGCTTCGCGGCCTTCTACTGGCCTGATTTGCTCTGCCGTGTCTACTAGAAAATATATTATCAAGGTAAGAACATAACACCAGTCTGCATTTTAAAACTTTTACTTCTTGAATCAATTTTTTATGCTGATTCCTGAATACTGTGTCCAGCACTGGTTGCCGTACATGAAGAAGGACATGGTACTGCTCGAAAGGGTCCAGAGAAGAGCGACTAAAATGGTTAAGGGGCTGAAGGAGTTTCTGTACAGTGAGAGATTAGAGAAACTGGGCCTCTTCTCCCTTGAAAAGAGAAGACTGAAAGGGGACATGATCGAAACATTCAAGATAATGAAGGGAATAGACTTAGTAGATAGAGACAGGTTGTTCACCCTCTCCAAGGTAGAGAGAACGAGAGGGCACTCTCTAAAGCTAAAAGGGGATAGATTCTGTACAAACGTAAGGAAGTTCTTTACCCAGAGAGTGGTGGAAAACTGGAATGCTTTACCGGAGGCTGTTACAGGGGAAAACACCCTCCAGGGATTCAAGATAGTTAGAAAAGTTCCTGCTGAACCAGAACGTACGCAAGTAAGGCTAGTCTCAGTTAGGGCACTGGTCCGCGTGAGCGGACTGCTGGGCACAATGGACCACTGGTCTGACCCAGCAGTGGCAATTCTTATGTTATTTGAAGACCAACAAAAATTCCAGCTTTCAATTTTTCTTGTGTGATGAAGGGAAATTTATTAGAAGGGTACTTTAAGCAGGGCCCATCCTGTGGTAGAGCCCTTATAAAGTGCTTTATCAAGCCCAATTTGATGTGTAGTGGTGGAAGCAGGACTTTTTGGGGGTAAACAAGTGGTTCATGCAGGATGTTTTTAGTTCCAGGCATAAAATTTCACCACTCTGGCTAAACTCTCACTCTCCAATATCTTTGCTTTGCCTGACTGTCCCATTCACATAGAAAGCAAGGCATTTTTGTGAACCCAACTTATTGTCCTAATAGTATTCCTAAAACTTTGAAGTCGCCGCAATAAGCCATTTGTGTTCCTTTTATTGGATACTTGTTAAAAATAGCTTCATGTTCTCGAATGTCTCTTTCATTTGAACTGAATGGGCCTAGGAATGGACCCAAACACATTCTCATTATGCAGTAACAAGCCTTTGAGACTCCTCTTTGATGTGTCTATAAAAAGTCTCCACTGAGTAGAATCATGTTTAGTGCCATAGAAGAGCATTAACTTGTTTGTTTTTGCAGTAAACCAAGGAATTGTTCTGTGAGAACAAAGGAACTAGTTCTTTTTCTCTGTGTCTGTACCATGAGTAATATATTCCTGGTTCCAGAAGATTCTTACTTTTAAGTAGAGAATGACACGGGGACTGTTTACTGCGGTAAACCGCGGGTCACCGCAGCAAATCCGCAGGAATGGAGACATATGCAACTGGTTTACTGCAGGAATGGGGACAAGACTTTACCACCCCGTGGGAGTGGTGAAAAGTCTTACTCCTGTGGTAAAAAAAAATTGCGCCCTTGTCAGATTCGGCATCTTCTCCCCAACTCCTCTTTCACCTATTTTACCTTCAGGAGCCAGCCATGCCACGATGACTACAGAAGGAACATAACACCAAAGCCTGAGCCCAATGTGATTTGAAGAATAAAATTACCAGACAACAAATTTATTTTATATTTTGTGATTAGAATATTTCAGATTTGAAATATGTATCCTGCTAGAGCTGGTATTAGACATATCTGGGGACCACAAAGTCCAGGCTGTGCTTCTTTAGCTTCCAGCTGGCTTAGGGCTCTCTCTCTCTGACCAGGGGGCAGTTGCCCTAGTTACACTCCCTTAACATTATTCTTGCCATGAGTGACTAAAGTATTCTGTTAGCTTGATTTTTCTATGTAGCATTCTGTAGTAATTTGGTTCATTTTTCACAATAGTGAAGGGGATATTTATGAAAGGGAGGGGAGATGGGTTTTATTTGTATTTATAAAATGACAATTGTCAGAGGAGAAGCTTCTGCCCACACACCCGCGACTGCAAGGTGGCATAGGCAGGCTTCACCTGCATCAGTTTCTTTTCTAAAGCACCGCAAAGGTAAGGGGGAGGGAGGGAGATAGATTTGGCCAGAGGTAGGGAGGGAAGGGGCTGCGCACACTATTTGTGACCGCGTGCCTTCCCTCCCTTAAGTTTCTCTATGCCGCGAAGGTAAGGGGGAGGGAGGGAGATTCTCGGGCCATTGAAGGGCGGTGAGGTAGCGAGAGGGAAGGGTGGATACTGTGGGGATGGGGCGGTGAAGGGGACGGTGGGGATGAGGCGTTGAAGGGGATGGCGGGTTCGGGGATGGGGCGGTGAAGGGGACGGCGGGGATGGGGCGGTGAAGGGGATGGCGGGTTCGGGGATGGGGCGGTGAAGGGGACGGCGGGGACGGGGCGATGAAGGGGATGTTGGGTTCGGGGACGGGGCAATGAAGGGGACGGTGGTCAGGATTTTTTCCCGTGTCATTCTCTACTTTTAAGTAGAGAGCCAAGTAGTTCTGCGGATTCCTTAGGCAAATTTAAATCACGTACTAGATCATTAAGTGCACTCTGAGAGAACCGTTGTGGAGTAAAGTCGTATTCAGGCTGGTAGACATCATCAGTATCGTCTTTGCTGATTGCATCAAGTTCACTTTTAACACAATCTTCTGCCAGTTTATCTAAAACAGCTGGAGGAAGAGGAGCATGTAGGTCTTCTCCATGTGGAACTGGCCTAATGGCTGAAGGAATGCTTGGATACACAATTTGGCTCTTAGTTTTTGAATTGCACCCCTGAACATTAACTAAACAGAAGTAACAGTCATTAAGGTGGTCTTTAGGCTCCCTCCACACCATAGGAATTGCAAATGGCATGCACGTTTTCTTTCCCCTTTGTCCACAATCTTAACCTCTCAACACAATAGCGGCAAACTTTCTTTGGCGCCTATGCCTTATCCTGGTCACCAAGTTTTACTTTAAAATAAGCAAAGTAAGTTTTTATCCCAGGACAAGCAGGCAGCATATTCTTGACTGATGGGTGACGGCACCGACGGAGCCCCGGTACAGACAATTTTAGAGTGATTTTACTCTAAGAACTTGGAAAGTTCTAGCAGGCCGCACCGCGCATGCGCGAGTGCCTTCCCGCCCGACGGAGGCACGCGGTCCCCAGTTTCTTAGTTTCCGCGGAGCTAAGAAGACGCACTTTTCAACGGCTGTTGAAAACTTTTTTCTCTTTCGCCTTCCCGCTCACGTAAACTCGTTGGGAAATATTGTTTCCCTCATTTTATTTTCTTTTCTTTGGAAAAAAAAAAACAAAAAAAACTTAATTCGTTTTTCTTTAATTTTTTCGGTTTCGCCCCAGCGGGGCCTGTTGCCACCATCGAGGCCTCGGCCGTCGATTTGGCTGAAGCCGTTTTTACATACATGCCCCTCAACCCGGGTTTAAGAAGTGCCAGCGGTGCGCTCGACCAATTTCACTCACAGACCCGCACAACTGGTGTCTACAGTGTCTTGGTCCTGACCATCGAGCATCTACCTGCACCCGCTGTGCCACTCTTAAAAAGAGAACTTTAAAAAATCGACAAATCCAACAGCGATTATTGTTTGGTACCGAGATGTCGGATTCGGCGGCACCGGTCTCCACTTCGACCCCGACGCAGTTGGCACCTGCCTCGTCGACACCGCGCCGGCGTCGCACCCTTCAGGTAAGCCGGCTAAGAAGCCTTCCCCGCTGGAGCGCCCTCCGGTCTCAGTGGCAGCGAGCCCAATCCTGCCGACCTCGAGGCGCCCGCGGAAGCGCTCCGCTCCGATTGAGGTAAGCCCCTCGACATCGGGTTCCTCTTCGGAGTGTAGAGCGGCACCCAAGGTACCGCAGAAGAAAAAAGCGGTACCGGTGCCTTCACTGGACGAGCGCATTGCCGCCGTCCTGCAAGTACAGCTTAAAGAACAACTACAGCAGCTGTTACCTGCTCTTCTGACACCGAGCCTTCCAGTCCCGGTCCGGTCTGAGCCTCTGGTACCGACAGTGGACCAGCCTCCTTTGTCGGCATCCACCTTGTCGGTACCGATGCATACTACTTCCTCAGTATCTATGCCGGTCTTAGCGCCGGAACCGAGATCCTTACACCAGGCTGTTCAAACCTCGGCGCCGACACAGCCTATAACATCTCCCGGTACCGTTTCACAGAGGTCTGGGAAGTCGATGCATAAAACTCGACACCTAGAACCTAGGGCTTCTGCTGTGTTTAGCACGCGGGTTGATTCGATTTTCGGATCTTTCTGTGCGGAATCGACATCAAGAGATTTCGGAAGCATAATTTTTGCAGCTGGGGCTGTCAGTGATCTTGCGTCCGGGCGCTCGACCAGCACAGCAGCAACAGCAGGTGAAACCTCCCCCTTCACAGAAATCAACTCAACTCTTTTGACTTGGTTCTGCAGGACATAGCCAGTCTCCCTCCTTCTGCCCATCTTCAGCAGCCCATAGGAGGACGCCTTACTCATTTCATAAGCCGTTGGGAAATCATCACCTCGGATCAGTGGGTCCTCAACATCATCCGCCACGGCTACTCTCTCAATTTCCAGACTCTTCCTCCCCAAAGTCTGCCAAGAGAGTCTGCTTTGAACACTCCTCAGTCTTCCCTCCTTCTTCAAGAGGTTCAATCCCTCCTTCTTCTGAACGCCATAGAGGAAGTTCCTCTAGATCAAAAGGGGCAGGGATTTTACTCCCGTTACTTTCTAGTCCCCAAAAAAACAGGAGATCTCAGATCCATTTTAGATCTTCGCGATCTCAACAAATGCTTGGTAAAAGAGAAATTCAAGATGCTTTCTCTGGCTACTCTTCATCCTCTTCTCAATCAAGGCGACTGGCTATGTTCCCTAGATCTCAAAGAAGCATACACTCACATACCGGTCAATCTGGCCTCCAGACAGTACCTCCGCTTCATGATCAACCGTTGTCATTACCAATACAAGGTGCTACCCTTCGGTCTTGCCTCCTCTCCAAGAGTGTTCACCAAATGTCTGATTGTGGTGGCCGCCTTTCTGCGTTCCCACCTCCTTCAGGTGTTTCCTTACCTGGACGATTGGTTGATAAAGGCCAATTCTTCTCAGATAGTACTCCAGGCCACCAACCAGACCATCATGTTTCTACAGCTTCTGGGGTTCGAGATCAATCTACCCAAATCTCATATTATTCCCACTCAGAGACTTCAATTCATTGGAGCGGTACTGGACACAGTCCTCATGAGAGCATTTCTGCTGTCCAACCGTCTTCACACTCTCCAATCTCTGTGTCAGCAGGTGCTTCATCAACGCTCCATCTCTGCCAAGCAAATGATGGTACTCTTGGGTCACATGGCCTCCACAGTTCATGTCACACCCTTCGCACGTCTCCACCTACGCACTCCTCAATGGACCCTAGCGACCCAGTGGTCCCAAGCGACGGATCCTTGCTCACAACACATATCTGTGACATCCTCTCTTCGTCAGTCTCTACAATGGTGGTTGATATCCTCAAATCTCTCCAGAGGTCTTTTGTTCCATCTACCTCCTCATCAACTTGTCATCACCACCGACGCCTCCCCTTATGCCTGGGGAGCTCATTTGAACGAATTCCAAACTCAAGGACTTTGGACAGCCCAGGAAATGAAACATCACATCAACTTCCTGGAACTCAGAGCGATGTTTTATGCCCTCAAGGCCTTCCAGCATCTTCTCTTTCTTCAGGTCCTTCTACTGTGCACAGACAATGAAGTTGCAATGTACTACATCAACAAGCAGGGTGGGACGGGCTCTCGCCTCTTGTGCCAGGAAGCCCAGAAGATTTGGGCTTGGGCCACAGATCACCACCTATTCCTGAAAGCTATCTACATTCAGGGAGAACAGAATTCCTTAGCGGACAAGCTCAGCAGAATTCTCCAGCCTCACAAGTGGACACTCGATCCTTTCACTCTGCAGTCCATCTTCGCTCAGTGGGGCACTCCTCAGATAGACCTCTTTGCAGCTCCTCACAATCATCAGCTGCCCCACTTCTGCTCCAGACTCTACTCTCCTCACCGTCTGGCAGTGGATGCATTTCTCCTGGATTGGTCCAATCTCTTCATGTATGCTTTCCCTCCTCTGCCTCTCATGCTCCGGACCTTGTTCAAGCTCCAGAGGGAACAGGCCACCATGATTCTGATTGCGCCACGGTGGCCCAGGCAACATTGGTTCTCCCTTCTACTTCAACTCAGTTCCAGGGAACCTATTCTACTTCCACAATTTCCTTCTCTGCTTACACAACGTCAGGAGACCCTTCTGCATCCCAACCTCCAGTCTCTGCACCTGACAGCCTGGTATCTCTTGGGCTGACTTCGAATGATACTCTTTTGTCTCAGCCCGTTCGTTCTGTTCTAGATGCCTCCAGGAAACCTGCCACTCTGCAATGTTACCATCAGAAGTGGACACGGTTTTCTTCCTGGCAGAACGGAGACAGGAAATTACAGACCGGTGAGTCTTACATCCATAGTGTGCAAACTCATGGAAACACTAATCAAACAGGAACTTGACAAAATTCTAGATGAAGAAAATCTACGTGATCCACAGCAACACGGATTCACCAGGGGAAGGTCCTGCCAATCTAATCTGATTGACTTCTTTGATTGGGTGACCAGGCAACTGGATGCCGGTGAGTCCCTTGACGTGATATACTTGGACTTCAGCAAAGCTTTTGATAGCGTTCCACACCGCAGGCTGTTGAACAAACTAAAATCGATGGGATTAGGGGATACATTCACAACATGGGTAAGGAATTGGCTAGATGGTAGGCTTCAAAGGGTGATGGTAAACGGTACCCCCTCCAAAACGTCAGCAGTGATGAGTGGAGTACCTCAGGGCTCCGTCTTAGGGCCGATTCTATTCAATTTATTCATAGGAGATTTGACCCAAGGACTTAGAGGAAAAGTATCACTGTTTGCCGACGATGCCAAACTATGCAACATAGTTGGCAAAAGCAGTGTGCCTGACTTTATGACGCAGGACCTAAGACAGCTTGAACAGTGGTCATCAACTTGGCAGCTGGGCTTCAATGCTAAAAAATGTAAGGTAATGCACCTAGGCAAAAAAAATCCACACAGAACTTACACACTAAATGGTGAAACCTTGTCCAGGACCACGGTGGAACGTGATTTAGGAGTGATCATTAGCGACGATATGAAGGCTGCAAATCAAGTAGAGAAGGCATCGTCCAAGGCAAGACAAATGATGGGCTGTATCCGTAGGGGTTTTGTCAGCAGAAAACCTGAAGTCATAATGCCGCTGTACAGATCCATGGTGAGACCTCATCTCGAGTATTGTGTTCAATTCTGGAGACCACACTACCGAAAAGATGTGTTGAGAATTGAGTCGGTTCAGCGAATGGCTACCAGGATGGTTTTGGGGCTCAGGGAACTCACGTATGAAGAAAGGTTAAAAAAACTGCGGATGTACTCACTGGAGGAGCGAAGAGAGAGAGGGGACATGATTGAGACCTTTAAGTATATTACTGGGCGTATAGAGGTGAAAGATGATATCTTCAGTCTTATAGGGCCCTCAGTAACCAGAGGTCACCCGCTGAAAATCAGGGGAGGGAAATTTCAGGGTGATGCGAGGAAGTACTTCTTCACTGAAAGGGTGGTAGATCATTGGAACGAGCTGCCTCAGAGGGTGATTGAGGCCAGCAGCGTGTTAGATTTCAAGAGAAAATGGGATATTCATGTGGGATCTCTGAGAGAGTAGGAGTCAGGGGGTGGGTCATTGGTATGGGCAGACTCGATGGGCTGTAGCCCTTTTCTGCCGTCAATTTCTATGTTTCTATGTTTCTTCATCATCATAATCCTACGTCCTTTGCTGTGGAGACCGTGTTGGATTACCTTCTTTCTTTGTCTGATTCTGGTCTCAAGTCTACTTCCATCAGAGTCCACCTCAGTGCTATTGCTGCTTTTCATGAGCCAGTCCATGGGAAACTCCTTTCAGCTCATCCCTTGGTCTCCAGATTCATGCGAGGACTTTTCAATGTGAAACCACCTCTTAAACCACCTCCTGTGATCTGGGATCTTAACGTGGTCCTTTCAGCCTTAATGAAGCATCCGTTTGAACCTTTGGCCACGGCTTCTTTAAAATTTCTCACTTGGAAGGTTCTCTTCCTGATTGCTCTCACCTCTGCCAGGAGGGTCAGTGAGCTCCATGCACTAGTAGCAGACCCACCTTTTACCGTCTCATCATGACAAGGTGGTTCTGCGTACTCATCCAAAGTTTCTCCCTAAGGTTGTCTCTGAATTCCATCTCAACCAATCCATTGTTCTGTCTGTCTTCTTTCCGAAACCTCACTCTCACTCTGGAGAACAGGCTCTGCATACTTTGGACTGTAAGCGGGCTTTAGCTTACTATTTAGACCGTACTAAGCCCCACAGATCATTCCCTCAACTCTTTCTGTCCTTTGATCCGAATAAATTGGGACATCCTGTTTCTAAACGTACGCTGTCCAATTGGCTTGCAGCGTGCATTTCTTTCTGTTATGCTCAGACCGGACTGACTCTGGAAGGTTCTGTCACAGCCCATAGAGTTCGAGCCATGGCAGCATCTGTTGCTTTCCTCCGTTCCACACCTATTGAGGAAATCTGCAAGGCTGCTACTTGGTCCTCAGTTCATACTTTTACATCTCACTATTGTCTGAACACATTCTCCAGACGGGATGGTCACTTCGGCCAATCTGTTTTGCAAAATTTGTTTTTCAGAAGGGGCGTGACTTAGCGTGCACACAAAATGGTCGTGTGATCGCAGCGCTCCTCTTACCTGGGCAACCATTGAATAAATAAAGATTTCCTTTTAAACTGTTTTCGGCTGAAAACATCGGAGAGGACAGCGGGAGCATGGCGAGCACCCGACAGAGTAAGAGTGAAACCGGAGGGGCTGTGAAAAGACAGAAGCAGGATCAAATTACCCCGAGTAAGGTTCCGCTTCCTGCTGATGTATCAGAGGAGTTAAGCAAAGCTGAAGTTATGGGGGAACTGAGGCAAATCAAACAAATGCTGACAGAGACTGTGAGTAATATGGCAGAACTGAAGGAAGAAATCCTGAATATACACAGACAAATGGAAGTAGCTAATAAAAGAACAAAAGAGTTAGAAGTTAAAATGGAGAGCTTAGAATGTGAAGGAAAAAGATGCAAAAATGACAGTTTGGAAATAATTCAATTGAAAAGTCAGCTGGAAGATTACGAAAACCGTGGAAGAAGAAAGAATATAAAACTTTTTGGAATACAGGAAAATTTGGAAGGGAAAAATGCAATACAGTTTTTAGAAAATTTAATTCCTAGATTATTGCAGTTGGATTTCAAACAGCCTTTGGAAATAGAACGGGCACACAGGATTCCAATAAAGAGTCTGGAAAATCAAGGGAGACCAAGACCATTAATATTCAAGATGTTAAGATACCAGCAAGCAATAGAAATTTTAAATGCTGCCAAAAAAGATAAAAACTTAAACTATAAAGGATCCAAAATATGGTTTTTACCAGACTTTGCTAAAAATACAGCAAATATTAGGAAGAAATTCCTTGAGCTGAGATCTCAATTAAAGGAAAAAGGATATAAGTATGGGTTATATTACCCAGCAAAAATGAGGGTATCTTGTGGGGATAAATCTTTGTATTTTGTTGATCCAGAAAAACTAAAGACCTTTCTTTCAAAATCAGAACCTACGTCATTTTAGCACAATGGGTGTTGAAATGAAGGGATAAATACTAAGACTGGATTGGTGGATATTGAACAAAAAATTAAATATAAAGAACTATGGGACTTTTGTTTGTTGGAAAAAGAAGAATATGCAACAAAGAACAGGAAATAAAAATGGACAAGTGAAAAAGAAAATAAAAGAATGTAAAGAAGAAAGTAGAAAGAAGGATAGACTGGAAAGACATTAAAGTGAAGTTATTAGACTGAACTTTTAGGAGACTGATAGATGGATGGTTGGAGTAAAGAATGAACAAGAAGGATTAAAGGACTGGACAAATTAACACAAAAGGAAAAGTGAAGACTGAATAGGAAAATAAATAGATGTGAAGAAGAAGAAAGCAGGACTGATAGACTAAAAGGATATTATAAAAAAAAAATGAATGACAATTGGCAGTCAAAAGTCTTTAAGAGTGGATGGATGGAGATAAGAAATAAATATGAAAGTTCAGTTTATTTAATAAGTCAGAAAAGGAGAAAGTAAAGAATGAAAGGACAATAAGGAAAAGATTGCAGAATGGACTAATGATAGAAAGGACAAATTATATGATATTTAAATGCAAGTAAAGGAAAGGAAAATGAATAATATAAAAGAAAGATACATAAGAATTTATTGGTAGCTGAAGGAATGTAAAGATTGATGTTGTGATAATATAGTTTTAAAAAGATTGGATTTAATTTGGAGAAGAGGAAATATAAAAAGGGGGGAAAAAAATTATTTTGAAAATGAAATACAAATGTTTAAATACAAATAGGGGATAAAAACTTATAAAATTGAAATTTTTTTTAACAGAAATATATGAAGAGATGGATATTTGTTGTTGGATATTTAAAGGAGGATAGGAGAAGATGGATTAGATAATATAAGATATAGGAAAATGATACTTTTTATTAAATATATGACTATGATAGAATTTTCTTGAATGAAATAAAATGTTAGGGGAATGAATTAGAGATTGGTGAAATGATAAAAATGCATTAATGGAATGTTAGGAAATAAATATGGTTATGTGACTAAAGGTTAAATA
Organism: Geotrypetes seraphini; assembly: GCF_902459505.1. Classification (NCBI taxonomy): domain Eukaryota; kingdom Metazoa; phylum Chordata; class Amphibia; order Gymnophiona; family Dermophiidae; genus Geotrypetes; species Geotrypetes seraphini. Next base: position 5,207,780 of record NC_047087.1, on the reverse strand, counting down.
ATAGATAGAAAAATTAATTACTTTAAAATGGAAAAAAGAAAAAAGGTTTTATGATTAGAAGAGAGATATAATTAGATATATTGTGGAGAGGTAGTTATTAATAAATATATTGTGGAGGGGTTATTAATAAATATTGGTTGCCTGGGGGGGAGGGGGGAAGTTGGGATTACTGTCCAATGTGTGTCCTTAAGCAGTAATTATATTGGGGAGGGAGGGGTGGGAAGAAGGTGGGTATTAAAGATATTACTAGGATGATTAAGGAAAAGATTAATAAGGGATTGGGTAATTTGGAGGTAAGAATGTGTGCCATGGGGAGAAGTTTTTTAGATCTTAGTTATAGAAGAAGGGAAGAGGAAGATTATGATAAGAAGTATAAAATATATTATGTCTTTTAAGATATTTTCTATTAATGTCAATGGCCTGAATCATGTAATCAAAAGGAAAAAGGTATTATCATTTTTAAAGAAGCAAAACGCGGATGTTTATTGTCTGCAGGAGACCCATCTTAATATAAAGGAATCACAGAAACTAACGGGTGGGTGGGTGAAAGAATGTTTTTTTGCTCCAGCAGAGGGTAAAAAAGCAGGAGTAGCAGTTCTTATAAATAAAAAGTGTATGGCCAATTTTAAGATAGTAAATTCGGACCCACATGGAAGATGGCTACATGTTGATATAAGTATGGGAAATAATGCCCTGACGTTGTTCAATATATATGCCCCTAATTCGAATCAATCAGAATTCTTTAAAAAATTGCAGAGTATGTTGTTACCACTGGCTGCTTCTAATTTAGTGGTGGCTGGAGATTTTAATGCTGTAATGGATCCATTAATGGATAAAAAACCAGGTAAAAGTATAAAATCTTTAGGTTTAGATAATTTGGTTCAATCATGTGATTTGAAGGATATATGGCGTATTCTTCATTTTAATGATCAGGAATTTTCATTTTGTTCACAGGTTCATAAATCATTTTCAAGAATAGATTATATTTTTATTTCATCACATAAGGTGCAGCAAGTGATTAAGGCTTCCATTGATCCCATTATCATTTCGGATCATGCGGGAGTATGGATAGATTTACAATTATATCAATTAGAAAATAGAAGACCTCTTTGGAGATTTGATAATGCATTGCTTGTGGATGAAAAATTTTTGGAAAATTTTAAAACACAAATTAGTGATTTCTTTCAAATTAATTTAGTGGAAGATACATCTATTGAAAATGTATGGGACGCTTTTAAAGCGACTATGAGAGGTCATATTATATCATATTCGGCTTTTGTTAGGAAACAGATTAAAAAACAGTATATAGAGTTAGAAAAAGAAATTAAAATACTAGAAACTAAATTGGTAAGCAAATGGGAACATGATGTATTACAAGCTCTTTTGAAAGCAAAAGGTAAATATAACGAATTAGCTTCAAAAATGATAAGAAGAGACTTGTTTTCCAAACAGACAATGTATTATGGAAATTCTAATAAGGCGGGAAGATTATTGGCAAATTATCTTAAAGCAAAAAAAAGAAGAACTAACATTAATGGGATAAAAGATGATAATGGTATAATAACCAATCAAACGGATATAATTTTAAAGCAATTTCTAAAATTTTATAAGGACCTGTATTCTTCTGAGCCTTATTTGGAGAGGCAAAAAGATGGTAAAAATTTTTTAGATTTAATTATTGGACCTAAGGTTCCTGATCATATAAAACGGAGTTTAGATGAACCTATATCATTAAAAGAATTAGAAACAGCATTGAGATCTCTTAGAGTTGGATCCGCTCCAGGTGGTGATGGTTATACAGTAGAATTTTATAAAACATTTCAAAATGTCCTTTCCCCATATTTACTAAATTTATATCAGACACAACTTATAAAAGGTGATATTAAAGGAACTATGGCTGAATCAATAGTAATTGTTTTGCCTAAGCCAAATAAAGATCCTACTTTGGTTTCAAACTACAGGCCTATATCTTTAATAAATGTGGATAATAAACTTTTGGCGAAAATTTTGGCTTTGAGATTAGCCAAAGCTCTCCCACATATTATAGACACGCATCAGATGGGTTTCGTTGCTAAAAGACATTCCTCTAATAACTCTAGATTATTGTTTCATATGTTAAATTTATAAAAAAAAATGGATGAACCGGCTTTTACAGTTTCCTTGGATGCAGAAAAAGCGTTTGATAGGGTAGAATGGAATTTTATGTATCAGGCTTTAGAATGGTTTGGTATAGGTTCTGGATTTATACAAATGATAAAAACATTGTATAGCTTCCCGATTGCAAGATTAAATATTAATAATATGATATCTGATGGTTTTCAATTGCAGAGGGGAGTTAGACAAGATTGTCCTTTATCTCCTTTGTTATTTGATGTTCTATTAGAACCCTTATTGTTAGCAATACAGCAAGCAAGGGGGGATACAGGGTATTCCATATTCTGATATGGAATATAAAATTTCGGCTTATGCGGATGATATTTTACTTTATTTGAGGAATCCAGAGTCTATCTTATCTTGTCTATTGGAATTAATTGATATGTTTGGCAAATTTTCAGGTTATAAAATTAATTGGAGTAAGTCTGAACTTATACCTTTAAATGTTCATTGTGTAAAAGGATTATTTGACGCTTTTCCGTTCATATGGAAAGAAGAAGGATTTAAATATCTTGGCATTCAAGTTAAAAATACAATTGAAGATACAGTAAAAGAAAATGAAAAATTTGTATTGAAAAGAGTTACAGAGTTATGTGAGCAATGGAATCCGTTACATCTTTCTTGGTGGGGGAGAGTTCAAACTATTAAAATGATGATCTTGCCTGTAGTTTGCTACCAAATGAGTATGATACCTATTTATTTTCAGGGGTCCTTTTATAAAAAGCTTAATAGCATTTTAACGAAATTTCTTTGGCTTGATAAAACGCATAGAATAGCTTTGGTATCTTTGCAAAAATCAATTAAGGAGGGAGGGGTAAATTTTCCAAATTTTTATAGGTACCATCAAGCCTATATTTTACGTCAGGGTATGTATTGGATCCTCCCAGAACTGATAGATAATGCACCGGATTGGTTATATTTGGAATGGCGCCTTATGTTTCCCCTAAATTTAGTTCATCTTCCAAGTATCAACATGCCTAGAAGATACAGAGAAAATAAGATATTAATGGATACTTGGAAAACGTTGAGGTTTATTAGTAAATTAACACCTGTCCCAATAAACAAGTCAACTAATCAGTCTTTATGGATAAACTCCAAGATTAAAATTGGCGGAGCTCAAATCCTTTGGAAGGAATGGATTATTGCAGGCATTAGATCTCTGAATGATGTTATTTCGGAAGGTAAACTGCTGGAATTTTCACAATTGCAACATAGATTTGGTCTTAGTAAAAAACAAAGTTTTAAATGGTTGCAATCGAAGCAGGCCATTCAGGTTGGGTTCCCTGAATGGAAAACATTGAATAATCAATATAGTTTAGAGTTCTTATGCTTCCAAGCAGACTTCCTAGGGCATCAAGCCGCATTGTGGTATAAATTAATATTTGGATATTTGAATAAAAAACCAAAAAATGGTCTAAGAGACATTTGGAGCATTGAGATTAAGCATCAAATTACTGCATCTCAATGGCCACTAATTTGGTCTTGGAGAATGAGATGTACAGTGTCAGCATCTATGAGACAAACTTGGTTCTTTTTATTACATAGAGCTTTTTGGACCCCTACATGTTTGCAAAAATTAGATAGTTCTAAGTCCAATAAATGCTGGCACTGTAATCTGGAACCTGGGACGTTGGATCATTTACTATATCATTGTCCCTACATTAAAAGTTTTTGGAATGCAATTTGGCCACAAATTAATAAATTGATGGAAAATCATGTAGCAATATCATATGATACAGTGTTATTTGGAATGATGATGAGAAAAAAAAAGTCAAATTTCACCAGAAAATAACAAGCTTTTACTAGGCATGACAGGGGTTGCCATTCAGCATATAACCAATAACTGGAAAAATCATAGTAACCTTAATTATACATTTTGGTGGAATACAATTTGTCATATATTCAAAATGGAAAGAGTAATAGCAATACAAAGAGGGACATATCCTAAATTTATAAAAATATGGGGGCCATTGACAAATTATTGTACTGAATGAATAATAGGATTTATCTTCTTTTCTTCTTTTTCTTGTCTTCTTTATGGCACACATGGAGGGGGGTAGTGAAAATAATTTTACATAACATGTTATAATATGGTATACAATATGTATAAGGTGATTGGAAAGTACTTGAAGGGTGGGGGGTGGGAGAGGGGATAAAAAAATTTGTTCAGAATATTATGTAATAGATATAAAAGTGATATTGTGTATTCATTAGTTGTAACTCAATATTTTGTACACTTCATGTAAAATATGAAAATGAATAAAGAATTATAAAAAAAAAAAACCAACAATAACAAAATTTGTTTCCCTAATGGCCAACCTTCCCACCATCCCTCTTTTAGTTAGCTTGGAGGTCACCCATCAGTCAAGAATATGCTGCCTGCTTGTCCTGGGATAAAGCACAGTTACTTACCGTAACAGGTGTTATCCAGGGACAGCAGGCAGATATTCTTGCGTCCCACCCATCTCCCCGGGTTGGCTTCTTAGCTGGCTTATCCTAACTGGGGACCGCATGCCTCCGTCGGGCGGGAAGGCACTCGCGCGTGCGCGGTGTGGCCTGCTAGAACTTTCCAAGTTCTTAAGAGTGCAATCACTCTAAAATTGTCCGTACCGGGGCTCCGTCGGTGCCGTCACCCATCAGTCAAGAATATCTGCCTGCTGTCCCTGGATAACACCTGTTACGGTAAGTAACTGTGCTTTTTCACAAAGTCTGTTACAACTGTTCTTTACTTAAGCACTGTATAATTTCCACAAATGTAACATAAAACATTTGGATTATTCACACACTTGAGTGTAGACATTGTAGTACCTGCAATCACAATAGAGAAATAAAATGAGAACAGCACTGGTAATGCAAGCATCTGAGATAAACGACACTTCCAAGGTCACACAATAATAACTAACAACAACAGTTGTGCTGGCCTAAAGGCTTACAGGTCTGTATTGAGAAATTTCCCTCCAACAATACTCATTACCTACTGGCACAACAACAAATCTTTGAAGTAAAATTGTGAAAAAACTGTACGTGATAGAAGAAAACTAATAACAGTTCTGGAATCAGCATAAAAAAGTGAAGTAATATCAATATTAGTTTTCACTCATCCGAAATCATGCAGAGTTATTATTTTAGAATGTTATATGACACATTGTCAGAGTGCTTTAGCTACAGGACTTTTGTTTTTAGGTATTATCCAATAAAGCATCCTTAAAATACAAAAAAAAAAGATATTTGTTGAAGAAATACCATTTCCCATAGTTACTATCCCACCTCACCTCTGGCTTGTCAGCATAAGAATAGCCTTACTAGGTCAGACCAATGGTCCATCAAGCCCAGTAGCCCGTTCTCATAGTGGCCAATCCAGGTGACTAGTACCTGGCCAAAATCCAAGGAGTAGCGATATTACATGCTACCGATAGAAACATAGAAGATGACGGCAGAAAAGGGCTACAGCCCATCAAGTCTGCCCACTCTGCTTACCCATCCTCTGTCTATGCCCTAATGACCCAATTTCCTTATCTTGACCCTTGTAGGGATCTCACATGGATATCCCATTTATTCTTAAAGTCTGGCACGCTGTCTGCCTCGATCACCTGCTTGTTCCAATGATCAACCACTCTCTCTGTGAAGAAATACTTTCTGGTGTCGCCATGAAATTTTCTGCCCCTGAGTTTGAGCGGGTGCCCTCTTGTGGCCGAGGGTCCCTTGAGAAAGAAAATATCATCTTCCACTTCGACACGTCCCGTTAGGTACTTAAATATTTCGATCATGTCCCCCCTCTCCTTATGTTCCTCGAGAGTGTAGAGCTGTAATTTGTTCAGTCTCTCTTCGTACAAGAGACCCTTGAGCCCCGAGATCATCCTGGTGGCCGTCCGCTGAACCGATTCAATTCTGCACACATCTTTACTGTAATGTGGTCTCCAGAATTGCACACAGTACTCCAGATGGGGTCTCACCATGGCCCTGTACAACGGCATTATGACTTCAGGCTTTCGGCTGACAAAACTTCTATTGATACAACCCAATATCTGCTTTGCCTTAGATAAAGCCTTCTCCACTTGATTGGCAGTTTTCATGTCTGCACTAATGATTACTCCTAAATCTCGTTCTGCTGAAGTCCTATTTAAAGTTTCTCCGTTCAAGAAGTATGTCTTGCATGGATTTCCGCTTCTGAGGTGCATGACCTTACATTTCTTAGCATTGAAGCCTAGCTGCCAGGTTTTGGACCAACTTTCCAATGTAAGCAGGTCCTGCGCCATATAATTCTGTAAACTGCATTCACTTACTATATTACATAGTTTGGCGTCATCGGCGAATAGTGTTATTTTACCTTGAAGTCCTTGAGTCAGATCCCCTATGAATATGTTGAAAAGAAGTGGACCCAGGACCGAGCCCTGCGGCACTCCACTGGTCACCTCCGATGTTTTAGAGAGGGTACCATTAACCACCAACCTCTGAAGTCTGCCACTCAGCCAATCATTGACCCATGCAGTTAGTGTCTCTCCTAACCCCATCGATTCCATCTTGCTTAGCAGCCTGCGGTGTGGGACACTGTCAAAAGCTTTACTGAAGTCCAGGTACACGACGTCCAAAGACTCTCCCAAGTCCAACTTTCTTGTTACCCAGTCAAAGAAGCTGATGAGATTGGATTGGCAGGACCTACCCTTGGTGAATCCATGCTGACTGGGATCCCGAAGATTCCCTTCATTCAAGATTGTGTTCAATTTGCTTTTAATTAATGTTTCCATGAGTTTGCACACTACTGATGTGAGACTCACCGGTCTATAATTCGCAGCCTCTGCCCTGCAACCCTTTTTATGCAGAAGAACGACATTAGCTAATTTCCAGTCCAGGGGAACTTTCCCCTTACTTAGGGAGAGATTGAATAGCTCAGCCAATGGTTTCGCCAGGACATCGCTCAATTCTCTGAGCACTCTTGGGTGCAAATTGTCTGGTCCCATGGCTTTGTTCATCTTGAGTCTTGCCAGTTCACTGTAAACTTCACCTGGTGAGAACTCAAAATTCTGAAACGGGTCTTCTGTGCTTTGTGTTGCCTTCAACTGCGGACCGTGTCTTGGTGCTTCACAGGTGAAGACTGAGCAGAAGTATTCATTCAGTAGTTTGGCTTTATCGGAATCTGCTTCCACGTAACTTTCGTTCGGCCTTCTAAGGCGTACTATCCCGCCTGTGTTCCTTTTTCTGTCACTAATATACCTGAAGAAGGATTTGTCCCGTCCCCCTTTTTAATGTTTTTTGCCAGAATTTCTTCCACTCGAAGTTTTGCCTCCCTAACTGCCATTTTGACCGCTGTAGACCTGGTCCTATATTCTACCTTTGCCTCTCTTTTCTCCGTGTGCTTGTAGGAGAGAAACGCTTTTTTCTTCTCCTTAATGAGGTGCGAGATCTCCGCGGTGAACCATTGTTTCTTTGTCGTTTATTTACTGATTTTATGAAGCAGCTAGTTGCTTCATGTATGGTTGATTTCAGTGTTAACCACTTAGCTTCTACATCATCGGTCTCCGCTTGGTCCTGCTGCGTCCGATGGACGAAATCTCCCATACGTGCGAAGTCTGTGCCCCGGAGATTGAGTACCTTTGTTTTCGTGTTTGATCTAGGGAAGCCTTTCCTAAGGTTGAACCATACTATGTTGTGGTCGCTGGAGGCTAGCGTATCTCCTACCGAGACCTCTGAGTCGCTTTCCCCGTTGGTGAGTACCAGGTCGAGGATCGCCTGGGCCCTAGTGGGCTCCGTTACCATTTGTTTGAGACGTGCTCCCTTTATGGAGGTTAAGAGCCTCCTGCTACCGCTGGTTGTTGCTGAAAATGAGTTCCCGTCTGCATCAGGCATATTGAAGTCCCCTAGTAGTACAGCTTCTCCTCGTAGAGTGATATTCTCTATGTCTTCAATTAATTCTGCGTCCATGTCTTTCAGTTGTCTTGGGGGTCTGTATACCACACCTAGATACAGGCATTTTTCTCTGCCTCTTGCCAGGTTTACCCAGAGGGACTCCCCGGTGTACTTGACATCTGTGATACTGGTGGTTTTGATGTCCTCTTTAATGTATAGAGCAACCCCCCCTCCTAACCTGCCCTCTCTGTCCTGACGAAGTAGATTGTAGCCCGGTATAGCCATATCCCACCCATGTGAGTCCGTGAACCAAGTTTCAAATATTGCCACCACATCTAGATTGGCATTCCTTATTTCAGCCTCCAATTCTAGAATTTTGTTACCTAAACTGTGTGCATTGACATACATGGCCCTCCATATCTTGTGTTTGCTAAGTCCCTGTGAGGCGTATCCTACCCGAGTCGGTGTGACTCCTAAAGAACTGTTTGCAATGTGGGTACTTACCTTGGACATGGAAGCGGAGTTTCGACTCACCTCATCAGGATAATTCCTTTCTGCACTAATATGTGAATGGGTACCCTCCCCCGACTTAACTAGTTTAAAGCCCTGTGAAGCAGGCGGGCTAGTCGGTGTCCGAAGACGTTCTTACCCCTACTGGTCAGATGGAGTCCGTCTGGTCCCTGAAGTCCTCGTAGCGTTTCCCCATGGTTTAGGAATCCGAAGTTCATATCCCGGCACCATCCCTGTAGCCACTCGTTCGTCCTCAGGATATGTTCATCTCTGGCTCTTCCCTTGCCTCTAACAGGGAGGATCGATAAGAAAACCACCTGCGCTCCTGTCCGCTTCAGCCTCTCACCCAGTGCTCCAAAGTCTCTGGTGATAGTCTCCGGCGTGTTCCTGGCAGTGTCGTTGGTTCCTATGTGGACAAGAAGCATAGGAAAGTGGTCTCGGGGCGTGGCTCCAGGCAGATAGCAGACCTCGGACAAGAGGTCATGGACTGAAACTGAGGGGCACCAGGCCCAGGACAAATATTAGGAAGTTCTGTTTCGCACAACGAGTGGTGGACGCTTGGAACGCTCTCCCTGAGAAGGTCGTGATGGAGACCAGCATTCTGGCTTTCAAGAGCAAGTTGGATGCACACCTTCTTGCAAATCACATTGGGGGATACGAGTAAACAAGGTTTCTCATCAGGGAACACCTGGCTTGGCCTCCGCGGGTGCGGGTCGCCGGACTGGATGGACCTAGAGTCTGATCCAGCGAAGCCATTTCTTATGTTTCTTATGTTTCCCTAGATTGCATATCCGGTCTGCAAATTGGTCCCTCGGTGCCCCTCAGCATGGAATCCCCGATGACTATTACTCTGCGCTTCTTTGGGGGGAGCCGGTCAGTTGTCCCTGGAGATGGATCTGTGTGTTGGGCCTGCTCCTGTTCCTGCTCCTGTTCCTCATCGGCACTATGTGGAAACAGATTCCGATAAGGCCAAACTACTAAATGATTACTTCTGTTCAGTCTTTACATGCGAGGCACCAGGGCACGGGCCACGTCTGGAAGCAAAGCAAAGCATGGAAGACCCATTTCAGAATTTTGAGTTCACACCAGCTGATGTTTACAGAGAACTGTCAAAACTCAAAGGTGAACAAAGCCATGGGACCGGACAATTTGCACCCAAGAGTGCTCAGAGAGCTATGCGATGTTCTGGCAAAACCGTTAGCCATGCTCTTCAATCTCTCTCTAGGTACGGGGAGAGTCCCCCTGGACTGGAAAACAGCCAACGTTGTTCCTCTGCACAAAAAGGGTTGCAGAACAGAGGCTGCGAATTACAGACCAGTGAGTCTCACATCAATAGTGTGTAAACTCATGGAAACTTTACTTAAAGGTAAATTGGACACGATATTGGATGAGGGAAATCTGAGGGATCCCTGTCAACATAGATTCACTAGGGGCAGGTCATGCCAATCCAATCTTATCAGCTTCTTTGACTGGGTGACAGGAAAGCTAGACTCAGGAGAGTCTCTGGACGTGGTGTACTTGGATTTCAGTAAAGCTTTTGACAGTGTCCCGCACCGTAGACTATTAAACAAGATGAAATCGATGGGGTTAGGTGAGAAACTAACTGCATGGGTCAATGATTGGCTGAGTGGAAGACTTCAGAGGGTGGTGGTCAATGGCACCCTCTCTGAGACATCGGAGGTGACTAGCGGAGTGCCGCAAGGATCAGTCCTAGGATCATCTCTTTTCAACATATTCATAAGGGATTTAACCCGGGGGCTTCAGGGTAAAGTAGCACTGTTCGCCAACGACGCCAAACTGTGTAATATAGTAAGTGAAAGCAGTCTCAAGGGTAGTATGACGCAGGATCTGATCATGTTGGAAAACTGGTCCTCAACATGGCAGCTGGGCTTCAACGCTAAGAAGTGTAAGGTCATGCATCTCGGCAGCAGAAATCCATGCAGAACATACACCTTGAATGGAGAAGCACTAGCTAGGACTTCAGAAGAACGGGACTTGGGAGTAATCATCAGTGCAGACATGAAGGCTGCCAAACAAGTAGAGAAGGCCTCATCCAAGGCAAGGCAAATGATGGGATGTATCAAGAGAAGCTTCGTCAGCCGCAAGCCTGAAGTCATAATGCCACTTTACAGAACCATGGTGAGACCTCATCTGGAGTACTGTGTGCAATTCTGGAGGCCACATTACCGTAAAGATGTGCTTCGAGCCGAGTCGGTCCAGCGGATGGCCACTAGAATGGTCTCCGGACTCAAGGGTCTCTCATACGAAGAAAGACTGGGCAAATTGCAGCTCTATACTCTAGAGGAGCGCAGGGAAAGGGGGGACATGATTGAGACATTTAAATATGTCACAGGACGTGTCGAGGTGGAAGACGACATCTTCCTTCCCAAAGGACCCTCGGTCACAAGGGGGCACGCGCTCAAACTCAGAGGAGGGAACTTTAGTGGTGACACCAGGAAGTACTTCTTCACAGAAAGGGTGGTGGATCACTGGAACAAACTTCCGGTGCAGGTGATCAAGGCCACCAGCGTGCTGGACTTTAAGAATAAATGGGACATCCACATGGGATCACTACGAGGGTCGAGCTAAGGAACTAAGTCATCAGCACCCAGACTTAATGGGGTGGGTCAGTAGAGTGGGCAGACTTGATGGGCTGTAGCCCTTTTCTGCCGTCATCTTTCTATGTTTCTATGGCAGTTCCTTCCTGAAGAATCTGGAATCTGTTCCACAGGGTGAGTTGAGGGATTGATGTATAGCTGCCCTGTTTGTAAGAAGAAGGAGAAGATGAAGAGATTGAAAAAGGGGGGGGGGGGGGTCTCCTATGTTTGCCCGTGGAGGAGGTCACCAGCTGCCAGGAGTCAGTGCCGCTAGCCATTTCCTGTATCCCAATTGTTGGTTTCAAAGCTGATGATTTGGGCGTCTCAAGGATGGACTTGTCATGGGCCTGCTTGGTGATTTGGGACAGCTCCTGGACGACTCTGTCGATGTAGGCCTCGTCCTCTCGGATGCTTCTCAGGCGTATCACCTCCTCCCTGAGGCTCCTTAGTTCCTGCATGAGATCTCCATCCAGCTGCGCGGCCTCCTCTGTCTGTGTAGAGACTGTAGTGTAGCGCTGGGGGATGGTCTCGGTCTGCACAGAGACCTCTGTCCACCGTCCTGGGTCCTCCGCCTTCTGCACGCAGTCTGTGGTCGCTTCCTGGATCCCCATAGTGACTGGAATACTGGTCTTGATTGTAAACTTTGCGCTTCTTGTCCTCCCTGCCATTGCTGAGTTGTAATTGAGGTCTGCCTGTCAGTAAGGTAGAGAATTAGGAAAATTAGAAAAATCTGTCTGTGAGCAGGTGTGAGATTTTGAAAGTTAGGGTGTCTGAGAGTTGGAAGATTGGGGTATCTAGTGCTTGAAAGATAAGGGTGTCTGAGAGACTGAGAGTTTGAGATGTCTGAGAGGGTTGCTGTCTGTGAGTTAGTATGAGAGCCTGTACGATTAGGGTGAAGGGATAGTGTGTTTGAGAGGTCTACTTGTTGCCCTAAGGTATCGTTGTCTTGTGTAGTTTGGCTCTTCGCAAAGGCTCTTCGCAAAGGCGCTCTCGCTAAGGCAAGCGCCTTTGCCGCTCGCCTTCGCTGCGCGCCGAATGGCTGCACGCCGTTGGCTCGTCCCTTTTATGGGGGGGAGTTTGGCTGGTGATGTCAGGGGTGGGCGGAGTTAGCTCTCGCCTCTTCCCCTGCTAGCACCGCTCACTATTCTGCCATGTGCTCAGGACTCTTCTACCATGTGCTCAGGACTAGGCACAGCTCCTACAGTCTCCCTTAGGCTGGCCTTGCAAGCAGTGGCTTCCCCCCATGTCTTTCTCAATAACAGACTATGGACTTTTCCTCCAGGAACTTGTCCAAACCTTTATTAGAACTATCTGCTCTTATGATATCCTCTGGCAACACGTTCCAGAGTGTAGAACATAAGAATTGCCGCTGCTGGGTCAGACCAGTGGTCCATCGTGCCCAGCAGTCTGCTCCCGCGGCAGCCCTTTGGTCAAAGACCAGTGCCCTAACTGAGTCTAGCCTTACCTGTGTACGTTTTGGTTCAGCAGGAACTTGTCTAACTTTGTCTTGAATCCCTGGAGGGTGTTTTCCCCTATAATAACCTCTGGAAGAGCGTTCCAGATTTCTACCACTTTCTGGTGAAGAAGAACTTTCTTACGTTTGTACAGAATCTAATCCCTTTTAACTTTAGAGAGTACCCTCTCGTTCTCTCTACCTTGGAGAGGGTGAACAAACTGTTTTTATTTGTTAAGTCTATTCCCTTCATTATCTTGAATGTTTTGATCAGGTCCCGTCTCAGTCTCCTCTTTTCAAGGGAGAAGAGGCCCAGTTTCTCTAATCTCTCACTGTACGGCAACTCCTCCCACCCCTTAACCATTTTAGTTGCTCTTTCTCTGGACTCTTTCGAGTAGTACTATGTCTTTCTTCATGTACAGCGACTAGTGCTGGATGCAGTATTCCAGGTGGGGGTGTACCATGGCCCGGTACAGTGGCATGATAACCATCTCCGATCTGTTTGTGATCCCCTTCTTAATCATTCCTTAACTATTCTCTGAGTGAAAAAAAAATTCCTCTTATTGTGTTTTAAAAGTAATTCCGTGTAACGTCAACAAGTGTCCCTTAGTCTTTGTAATTTTTGACAGAGTGAAAAATCGATCCAGTTTTACCAGTTCTACTCCACTCAGGATTTTGTAGACTTCAATCATATCTTTTCTCAGCCCTCTCTTTTCCAAGCTGAAGATCCCTAACCGTTTGTCTTTCCTTATACGAGAGGAGTTCCATCCTCTTCACCATCTTGGTCGCTCTTCTTTGAACCTTTTCTAGCGCCACTATATCTTTCTTCAGTTAAGGTGACCAGAATTGAATGCAGTATACTCCAGATGAGATAGCACCATGGAGCTATACAGGGGCATTATAATATTCTTAGTCTTGTTAACCATCCCTTTTTTTAATAATTCCTAGCATCCTGTTTACTTTTTTGTCCGCCGCCGCACATTGGGAGGAAGGTTTCATCATATTGTGTGCAATAATACCCAGATCCTTTTCATGGGCGCTAATCCCCAAGGTGGACCCTAGCATCCGGATAACTGTGATTCAGGTTATTCTTTCTAATGTGCATCACTTTGCACTTGTCTACATTAAATTTCATCTGCCATTTGGATGCCCATTCTTCCAATTTCCTAAGGTCCGCCTGCAATTTTTCACAATCTGCATGCGTGTTAACAACTTTGAACAGTTTAGTGTCATCTATAAATTTAATCACCTCACTCGTCATTCCAATTTCCAGATCATTTATAAATAAGTTAAATAGCACCAGTCCTAGTACAGACCCCTGCGGCACTCCACTATTTCCTCTTCTCCATTGAGAAAAATTACCATTTAACCCTACCCTCTGTTTTCTATCCGACAACCAATTCCTAATCCACAACTGAACTTTGCCACCTATCCCATGACTATTTAATTTTCTCAGGAGCCTCTCGTGAGGAACTTTATCAAAAGATGAAAAAATGAATAAAGAATTTGAAGAGAAAAAAAAAAAGCTTTCTGAAAATCTAGATAAACTATATCGACCGGCTCACCTTTATCCACATATTTATTCACACCTTCAAAGAAGTCAAGCAAATTGGTGAGGCAAGATCTCCCTCAGCTGAACCCATGCTGACTCTGTCTCATTAAATCATGTTTGTCTACATGTTCCACAGACTAAATGAATTGTATATATGATTGATTCCATTGAAAATCATACCCAGCATTAACACCTATTGCACACAAATGCCAATAAAGATTAATGAGTTTTATTACCCCTAACTAGCTTAAAAATAAACACCTAAATGTACAATATATAAACATGTAAAAATAGAAAACCTACTTACTTTACTAACTCCTCCATTTACAAAACCATAGTGCGGTTTTTAGTGCCGGCTGTGGCGGTATCAGCTCTTGAGACTCATAGATTCCTATGAGTCAGAACTGTTACCGCCACAGCCGATGCTAAAAACCACGCTACTGTTTTGTAAAAAAAAAAAAAAAAGTGGGGTGGGGTAAGTGGTACAAACCGTTGTCAGGACGATGGTATATTAAAAATCGGGTCAAATGTTGTTCTCTCAATATCAGGTACTGATTTTGAGAGAACCACCTTCTTCAAAGGTAGCAGTCCTTCCTTTAAAGAAGCCATGATAGCTTTCAGTCACATTTGACATCATCTGTTGACAGTCTGTTTACCCTGAAGATGATTGTGAAACAGCTTGAGTTGGCAGACAGCAGCACTGAGTTGATTAAGTTAAACATGACTGTTTTCATTGATCCTTGATGAACAAACAGGGACTGATATTGAGAGAACAACATTTGACCTGATTTTTAATACAACAATGTCCTAACAATGGAACCAGATAAATGCAATCTTTTTGGGGTTTTTTTTTTGTTTATTGTTTAAGAAGCCAGGCTTAGATAAAATTCAAACCTAGCCAACGAACAACAAGCTGAAACTGAACGCCACTAAGACCAAAACCATTGGTTTCCGCACTGCATAACAGAATGTCATACCTGATCTTACTCTTCCATCGGGCATTACTCTCATAATGGAAAAATCCACCAAGGTACTAGGTTGCATCTTAGACGACACTCTCACAATGGAACCACAAATATCTAACTTTTGGAAAAAGACAATCTACCCCATGTGTCAACTGCAACTCACAAGATCCTACTTCCACCCACACCACTTTGCTCTGATTGTTCAGATGATGGTCCTGTCTCAACTGGACTATTGCAACTCTGCCTACCTTGGCATCAACACTTCTCTCATCCACAAACTACAACTCATCCAGAACACAGCAGTTAGACTAATCTACAAATTAAAGAAATTTGACTCAAATCACAACCTTCATCAGGCAACTACATTGGCTCTCAATATCATCCTGAATAATTTTCCAATTGTCTTGTATCCTACACCAGATCCTATACGGAAGCTCAGCAGCCCCTCTCTAAACTAAACTAAACTATACCTTGGGTTTGTATACCGCATCATCTCTACATTCGCAAAGCTCGACACGATTAACAAGGGTTAGGGTAGAAAGGAACTCCAGTGAAGGAAAAAGACAAAATGAAGAGAAAATTTAGGACAGAGTAACCAGAGAGAGGAAGAGTTACATTTTTGAAAATAACCAGGTTTTCAGATGTTTACGGAAGAGTTGGAGGGAGCTCAGGTTCCTAAGAGGGGAGGTAAGATTGTTCCAGAGCTCAGTGATTCTGAAAGGGAGGGAGGAACCTAGTTTTCCTACAAGGGAAACGCCTTTTCGAGAGGGAAAGGAAAGTTTCAGTTTTTGGGTAGATCTGGTGGAATTGGGGTTAGAGGAATTCCAAGAAAGAGGAATAAGAGGGGGGAGGATGCCGTGTAGGATCTTGAAAGTAAGGCAGGCACATTTGAAGTGGACTTTGGAGATTATCGGGAGCCAGTGGAGCTTGGACAAAAGTGGTGAGACGTGGTCAAATTTGCTTTTTGCGAAGATAAGCTTAGCAGCGGCATTTTGAATCTGCTGGAGTCTTTGAAGGTTTTTCTTTGTTAGGCTTAGGTAGATAGAGTTGCAGTAGTCCAGTCTGGAAAGGATGGTGGATTGGACAAGGACGATAAAGTGTTTTTGATGGAAACAGGTTCTCACTTTCCTTAGCATATGGAGGCTGAAGAAACATTTTTTTATTAGGGAGTTGAGGTGATCGTTGAAGGAAAGTGTAGAGTCAATGATGACTCCCAGAATTTTACTTGAGTATTCAAGATGCAGGGTGGGGCCAGAGGACAGTGGGATGGAGGTGGGCAGTAGGTCCAGTTTTGGGCCGAGCCAGAGAAATTTTGTTTTAGATTCGTTCGGTTTCATCTGCACAGTTTGGACCCAGGATTGAAGGTTCGATATACATGAGGATATTTCGCAGAGAGGTTGGTGAGGTTCCGGTCGGTCTCGAGGAGAACAAAGATCTCATCTGCATAAGTGTAAAGTGTTTCAAGTGGGGAGAGATGGAAGAGTTTAAGGGAGGACATGTAAATGTTGAAAAGGATAGGAGAGAGAGGTGAGCCTTGTGGGACTCCACATATCGGGTTCCAGGGGGAGGAAGAAGTGCCCTTCATGTAGACTGTGTAGGAGCAGGAGCCGTAAGAACTTCGAGAACCAGTCAAGGACTGTGGAGTTAATGCCTATCTCGGTGAGTTGGTAAATTAGGATATCATGATGGACGACATCAAAAGCTGCAGAGAGATCGAATTGAAGAAGGACGGCGAACCTGTTGCGAGAATGGAGATATTGAACTTTTGAGATTAAGGAAGTCAGAAGGGATTCGGTGCTGAAGTTGGGATGGAAGACGTATTGGTAGAGTAGAAGAATGGTGAATTTTTCAAGCTAGGAAGATAGTTGAGTGGATATGATGGATTCTAGCATCTTGGTGAGGAGAGGAATGTTTGCTATTGGACGGTAGCTGGATGGTGTGGAGGGGTCTAGATCAGATTTTTTCAGTAGTGGGGTTAAGGAGATATGGCCCATTTCTGGGGAGAATAGACCCAAATGGAGGGCGGAATTTATGAGACTGGTAAGAGATGAGATGGCCTGAGGGGGAGTGTTCTCATAAAGGTAGGCAGGGAATGGATCCAAGGTACAGTTGCAGGATTTCAATTTGAGGCAGAGATTATGGACCAGGGATTCAGAAACTAGTTCGAAGGAAGACCAGGATCTGTCGGCTGGGATGGGGTAGGAGTCTATTGGGATAGGGTTGGGGTCTATTGGAATCAAAGATTTGTAGGAGATTGCAGGTGGGAAGGAGCGCCTCAAGGTGGAGACCTTATCGCTGAAGAACTTTTCTAGAGAATCGGCTGAGGGGGAGGAGGAGAGAATGGAGTCATTTTTGGAGGTTAAGGAAAGCCAGATGTTAAATAATGTGCTACTCTGGTTGTTGGATTTGGAGATTTTGTCACCGTAGAAGTTTTTCCTTGCTTTTTTTTTTTTTAGAACAGTATTGTAGAATTTAATATTGACCCTTCAGGAGTGTCTGTCTGTAGGGGATTTAGATTTTTTCCATTTTCGTTCCAGAGCTCGGCATTTCTGCTTCAGTTCTCTGTGGTATGGGAGGTACCAAGGGGCCTTACGAGAATAGGAGATGGTTTTAGTGGAGAGAGGGGCGAGGGAATGGAAGGTGGACTCGGAGAGGGCGACTCAGTTTTGCCAGTTAGTTTCTGCTTCTGTTGGTTTAGGGATGGGGGAAAATTTGTCAAGAAAATTGGTCCAGAACAGATTGCTCGAGATTTTTTTTCGGAAGGTAATAGAATTTGAGGTGCAGGATGGGGGCCCAAAATGTGACATGAAGATTGGGAGACAGAAAGCCCCTAGGAAGTGGTTGGACCAGGGGACCATTTCCTATCGAATGTCATCGGTTGAGGTTTTGTGGGTAGTGAGATCTAGAAAATTGATGAGGTCTAGTGTTATGGCCTTTTTTGTGGGTTGGGGAGAGTGTGGGGGGGAAAGCCTAAAGAGGAGAGGAAGCTATTAAATTCAATTGCATCCTTGCTGGTGACATCGTCAAAGTGGTGATCAATAATCTTTGAAATTTGAGGAAGGCGTTTGTTATGGTTTCAAAGACGAGTTTGGAGGAATTGTTCCAAGGGATAGGGGGGTGGTATAGGAGCAGGATACCCAGTGGATGAGGGTGGAGTTCATCATTAACTGAGGCTAACATGTATTCATCCAATTATTCTCTAATGTTTGGTCATCATCAAAAATAATCCTTAACAGAATCCAACTAAATCTACCACCCACAAAAAAATCTCCACTACAAGTGAATTTTCCACTCTATGCTAACTTAATCTGGGTGTAAAAACCTAGAATGACCTACCAGAAGTTGTCAGGACAGAGACAAGCTACACTACATTCAGAAAAAGCCTGAAGACTCACCTCTTTGACAATTAACAGTCTTAGTTTTTGTATAACTCCACCTACTTCTGTGTCCCCTCTCTTATTTTCTCCATACTCCCTCCTCTACTACTTTCCACCTTCCTCCTTAATCTGTCGCCTTGAGCCTGTATAGGTATGTGCAACGCACAAATGGAAGATTAGATTAAATTAGATTTAATTAAGAACATTGGGCACAATCTACACTGCTTCTTGTCTGGTCTAATGGAGGAGCAGGGAACCCATAGAAATATAGAAACATAGAAATAGACGGCAGATAAGGGCCACGGCCCATCCAGTCTGCCCACCCTAATGACCCTCCCCTACCTTTACCTTGTGAATAGATCCCACGTGTCGATCCCATTTGGCCTTAAAATCAGGCACGCAGCTGGCCTCAATCACCTGCAGTGGAAGACTATTCCAGCGATCAACTACCCTTTCAGTAAAAAAGAACTTCCTGATGTCACCTCGCAGTTTCCCGCCCCTGATTTTCCACGGATGCCTTCTTGTTGCCGAGGAACCCTTGAAAAAGAAGACATCTTCCTCTGCTTCGATGCGGCCCATGAGATATTTGAACGTCTCGATCATGTCTCCCCTCCCTCTGCGCTCCTCGAGCGAGTATAGCTGTCATTTTTCTAACCGTTCCTCGTACGGGAGATCCTTGAGTCCCGAGACCATCCGGGTGGCCATTCTCTGGACCAACTCCATCCTCAGCACATCCTTGCGATAATGTGGCCTCCAGAATTGCACACAGTATTCCAGGTGGGGCCTCACCATGGATCTATACAATGGCATAATGACCTCCGGCTTACGGCTGACGAAACCCCTGCGTATGCAACCCATGATTTGTCTTGCCTTGGATGAAGCTTTCTCCACTTGATTAGCAGCCTTCATGTCCTCACTGACAATCACCCCTAAGTCTCGCTCTGCTACCGTTCTTGTTAGGATCTCACCATTAAGGGTATAAGTCCTGCATGGATTTTGGCTACCCAGATGCATAACTTTGCATTTTTTGGCATTAAAACTGAGTTGCCAGGTCCTAGACCAGTGCTCCAGTAGGAGTAGATCGTGCATCATGTTGTCAGGCATTGAGTTTTTGTCCGTTGTGCTTTTGCCCACTACATTGCTTAGCTTGGCTTCATCGGCGAATAATGTTATTTTACCTCGGAGCCCTTCTGCCAAGTCACTTATGAAGATATTGAATAGGATCGGGCCCAAGACCGAGCCTTGGGGCACTCCACTGATCACCTCCGTCATTTCAGAGGGGGTGCCGTTCACCATTACCCTTTGAAGCCTACCTCCAAGCCAGTTCCCAACCCATTTTGTCAATGTCTCGCCCAATCCTATAGAACTCATCTTGCTTAGCAACCTGCGGTGTGGTACGCTATCGAATGCTTTGCTAATGTCCAGGTATACGATGTCCAGGGACTCCCCAACATCTAGCTTCCTCGTCACCCAGTCAAAGAAGCTGATCAGGTTGGATTGGCAGGATCTCCCCTTAGTAAATCCATGTTGACGGGGATCCCGTAGATTCTCCTAATTAAGGATCGTGTCTAATTGGTGTTTGATTAGGGTTTCCATTAGTTTGCTCACTATTGATGTGAGACTCGCTGGTCTGTAGTTTGCGGGCTCTATTTTTGAGCCTTTCTTGTGGAGTGGAATGACGTTAGCCATCCTCCAGTTCAACGGGACACTGCCTGTACTAAGGGAGAGGTTGAAGAGCGCGGACAGTGGTTCCGCCAAGACATCACTCAACTCCCTGAGCACCCTGGGGTGTAGATTGTCAGGCCCCATAGCCTTGTTAACCTTGAGCCTTGACAGTTCACCGTAGACACTGCTGGGTGTAAACTTGAAATTACTAAATGGGTCAGCCGAGTTAACCCTTGTCTGTAGCTGAGGGCCTTGCCCCGGCGCTTCTCGGGTGAAGACTGAGCAGAAATATTCATTTAATAGTTGTGCATTTTCTGAGTCCTTTTCCACATATTCTCCGTCTGGTTTCCTAAGACGTACTATCCCTCCCGAGTTTTTACTTCTGTCACTGATGTACCTGAAGAATGATTTATCTCCCTTCTGGATGTTCTTTGCTAGAGACTCCTCCATGTGGAATTTAGCCTCCCTGACTACAGTTTTGACGGCTTTTGACTTGGTCAGGTACTCTGCTCTAGAGTCTTGTTTCCCTGATTGTTTGTAAGATATGAATGCTTTTTTCTTCTCCTTGATGAGGTCTGAGATCTCCGCAGTGAACCACTGCGGCTTATTGTTCCTACGCCATTTACTTACGAATTTAACATAGCGGTTTGTCGCTTCCTGTATGGTGGCTTTCAGAGTCGACCACATTTCTTCTACGCTATCGGTTTCTGCTTGGCTTTGTAGCACCTGGTGAACAAATTCGCTCATGTTTTGGAAGTTTGTGTCCTTGAATTTGAGGACCTTGGTCAGTGTGGTGGATTTAGTGAAGCCTTTCCTAAGATTGAACCATATCATGTTGTGGTCGCTGGAGGCCAGTGTGTCTCCCACCGAGACTTCTGTGACACTTTCCCCATTGGTAAGTAACAGGTCCAGTATTGCCTGATCCCTTGTTGGGTCCAACACCAGTTGCCTGAGACGTGCTCCCCTCAAAGAGTTCAATAGCCTCCTACTGCTGCCGGAAGCAGCGGTAAGTGTGTCCCAATCCACATCAGGCATGTTGAAGTGACCTAACAATACTGTGTCCCCACGCAAGGTGATATTCTCTATATCTCCGATTAAATCCATATCTAGGTCATCCTGTTGTCTTGGGGGTCTGTAAATTACGCCAAGATACAGGCATTTGTCCTTCCCTCTGGCCAAATTAACCCAAAGAGATTCCCCAGTGCACTGGACGTCTGCGATTCTTGTGACCTTAATGTCATCTTTTGTATATAATGCTACACCTCCTCCCATTTTGCCCTCCCTGTCCCGGCGAAGCAAGTTGTAACCCGGTATGACCATGTCCCACCCATGGGAGTCCGTGAGCCAGGTCTCAGATATTGCCACCACATCCAGGTCGGCATTCCTTATTTCTGTTTCCAGTTCCAGGATCTTGTTACCCAAACTGTGTGCATTAACGTACATAGCCCTCCATGTGTTTTTATTACGTCTCGTTTGAGCTACTTGGACACTATTAGCATTATGTTCATATTTTGTATTCTCCCTAGACTCAGAACTATATCGTGTACCTAACCCGGACTCCCCAGATCCAGAACTACAGTGTGTACCTATCCCAAATACGGAAGGGTGTGTATCTTGTGGGGGTGTTCCTGCATGGGCTACTTGAACTCCTTTGGTACAATATGCAATGTGTGTACCCCCTCTGGACCCAGGATTACAATGTGTACTGCCCATAGTCCCAGAATTAAAATGTGTACTCTCCCCGGACCCAGAATTGCAATGTGTACTCTTCCTAGATCCAGAAGTACAATGTGTATAGCCCCTAGACCTAGAATTACAATGTGGCCCAGAATTATAATGTAAACCTACCCCAGCCTCGAAAGTGTGTATGCTCTCCCCTGACCTAGAATTTCGGTGACCACTTACCTCAGCCTCAAAAAAGAATTGGCAATTTAGCTCGTCAGGTTGGTTGCTTGTGCCCGTACCCTCCCCCGACTTACCTAGTTTAAAGCCCTGTGAAGTAGGCGGGCTAGACGGTGTCCAAGGACATTCTTCCCTCTTCTGGTCAGGTGCAACCCGTCTTGTCCCTGTAGTCCTTCAATGCTTCTCCATGGTGTAGGAACCCGAAGTTCATCTCCTTGCACCATCCCTGCAGCCAGTCGTTGGCCCTCTGGATGCGATCCTCCCTGGCACTACCCTTGCCCCTTACTGGAAGGATCGAGGAGAACACCACCTGCGCATCCATCCTCCTCAGCTTCTCACCCAGGGCCCTGAAGTCTTCAGGTATGCTGTTCGGGGTGCTCCTGGCGGTGTCGTTGGTCCCGACGTGGATGAGTATCATGGGGAAGTTGTCTCGGGGCTTGATGAGTCTGTCAAGGCAAGCAGTTACATCCCGGATCCTGGCCCCTGGCAAACAGCAGACCTCTCTTGATTGCAGTGTGCACAATGATGGTTCCCATTAAATCATGGTCATTATGAATTTAATTTTATAATATGACCATGGTGGTGGTTACTGAGCACAACACACTAATATTAGTAATTTATTAGTAGACAGTAAGTATGCTTTTGTAAGTACTAGAATTAATAAACAACTTAGAGCGAGTATTTTTAATTTAACATTAGAGAATGACACGGGGAAAAAATCTGTCCCCGTCACTGCACCGTCCCCGGCCCACCATCCTCTGCACCGCCCCATCACCGCCGTTCCCTTCACCGCCCCGTCACCATCACCGCCATCCCTTTCACCGCCCCGTCCCCGTCCCCACAGCATCCATATAAGCCTCAGTACTGCGAAACACCATGAAGGCAGAAGAGAGTCCTGCCACTACTACTACTGCACTGAGAATCTGTTCCAGTGCCTCTGCCCTGTAGTAAAAACAGAACATAAAATAAATCAGTTGACTTGTCCTCCCTTGCAATGACGTGTCCCCCATGTTCACCTATAGCTCGAATCAGGTCAATTGTGCACACTAAAAATGCAGGAGGATCTGGAACGTGAGCGCAGGCAGGCAGTGATACAAAAACAGCAGACACCCGACCAATTGCAGTGTTCCGCCATCTCTCTCCCTCCATCTCACCTTAGATGTAGAGTATGCCGGCTTTCTTTTTCGCCCAGCCGCACGTGCGGGTGCTCATATGTTCAATATTCTCCTCTGACGCAACCGGAAACAGAAAGTTGTAAGAGAGGAGAAGATTGATCAACTCGAGCAGCCGCGCAAGCGTGGCTTTTTGAACGCGTGCGGCTGGGCGAAAAAGAAAGCTGGCATACTCTACATCAGTGTTTTTCAACCTTTTTACACCTGTGAACCGGCAGAAATAAAAGAATTATTTTGTGGACCGGCAAACTACTAGGACTAAAATTTTAAAACCCTGTTTCCGGGCTAAAAATAATAAAATATAACTAAGGAAATGGCTGCGACGAGACAGGGGAAGCCTGAAAAGCCGTGTACATCGGCGAAGAGGTCAAAGATCACCCCCGTGTCACCGTCGAGTGTGCCGATCCCACTGGAAGCTGAGGAATTAACTGAAACATCGGATATCATGGCTGAACTATTTAAAATTAAACTTATGTTGACAGATAACGCCTGCAAACTTTCAGAGGTCAAGGAAGAACTGCTTAGTCTGAAACAGGAATTTCAAACTGACAGGCAGAGAATATCTGTAATAGAAGAAAAAATCGGGCAGTTGGAAACTTTCACACAAAAGTGTGAAGAAGAAAAAAAAGATGTAACTGCTTTAAAAAATCAACTGATAGATATGGAGAACCGAGGGAAAAGAAAGAACATTAGAATACTAGGTATGGCTGAAAATCTTGAAGGGGGAGACCCTGTACAGTTTCTGGAAAATCTTTTACCTAAACTGCTTCAACTAAATTCTAAATGGCCGTTAGAAATAGAACGTGCCCACAGAATTCCCACAAGAAAATCAGCAAACCAGACTGCTCCTAGACCTTTAATCTTCAAAGTATTAAGATACCAACAAGCCTTGGAAATATTGAAAGTTGCAAAAGCAAATAAAAACCTAAATTATAAAGGATCTAAATTAATCTTGGTTCCAGATTTCGCCAAATACACTGCAAATATAAGGAAACAATTTCTTACATTCAGACAGCAACTAAAAGAAAAAGGCTACATATATGGACTATATTATCCATCTACAATGAGAGTGTCCACTGGGAATAAATCCATTTATTTTCAAGACCCAGCAAAACTAAAAGAATTTTTGACACAAGATGAACCAATGTTAACATAAAAAACTGATTAAAAGACAACTTTCAACTAAAGAAGAAAGAGAAAATACAAGATAACATTAAAAATAAGAAGATGGATAAAAGAAGAAAAAGACAATGATTTTCAAGATCCTGGAAAACTGAAAAATAAAAGAGAAGATTCATCTGAAGATAAGAGATAAAAATACAAGATATAAAAAAAATGGTTAAAAAGAAAGAAGCAAATATTTTCTATAATCACAGCTATTATAAACGCTAAATCATAAATTAAATGAAAAGTGAAGTGCTCAGACCTTATAACCAATGTGTTTTAGTGCAATGACCAAAACGAGGTTAACAAGGGGACCATCATAGCCTTCACAGTCCCCAAACCACCTGTATTTAGCAATAGAAAGGAGATGTACTTATCTTAGTCAGGTGGTTATTAGTGATGCTAATCCTCGTTTAGACCAGTAAACCATGTGATGTGACTTTAAAATTTTTCTCAGCTGGTGTTGTTCTAACTATGGTCGCTGTCCCCCCGACCCAGGTTTCGTCTCTTCGTCAGGGAGGGACGTTAGTGCTAGAGAAAATATCATAAAAACATTAAACGACTTTATTCAACATGCTAAAAACTATTTTCTAAATAGTAACGAAAAGGTCATACTCATACATAGTAAATTAGTGAAAAGAATCTCATTAGAGCCCATGTCTCAATATATCGATGGCCATTTAAAACAATTTGTGCCTCAAGCTAAGTCATATATAAAGGATTCTTCTCACTTCTTACAGTTTATAGATCAAATGGCTCAACAAATATCTATAGAACATTTTTTTCTAGTTACAGCTGACGTTGTGGCCCTTTATACAAATGTACCGCAGCTAGCGGCTGTCACGTTAGTGGAATCTTACTTGTCTAAATTAGACATAACAGATAGAAAAAGTTCTATGCTGAAAGAAATGATATCTATGGTCATTAATAACAATTACTTTAATTTTGAAAATTCAATATATCTTCAAACACAAGGGGTAGCCATGGGAGCCACAGTGGCTCCCACAATAGCGTGTTTATACATGACACAATTTGAAGAGCTATTTGTCTATACGTCTTTGCTTTTTCATCAAGTTATTTGTTGGAAAAGATTCGTCGATGACGTCTTTTTTGTATGGGGAGGCAGTATAGAAGATTTACATAAATTTATAAATGATATTAATCTCAAAGATCCAAATATAACATTTACTTATCAATATAATCAACATCAAATATCTTTTTTAGATATTATGATTAGTAAATATAATAATCAAATTTCTACCTCCCTGTACAAAAAACCGTCTGATCGTAACTCACTCTTGCAATATGGAAGTTTCCATCCAAGAGCTTTAAGAAATGGCATTCCGGTAGGCCAATTTCTTAGATTAAGAAGAATTTGTTCAAACGATGAAGATTTTAACAAACAAGCAATGGAGCTATATGACAAATTTAAAGACCGTGGGTACCCTGGTAAAGTCATAAGAAGAGCATGGAAGAGGGCGAAAAATTGTCACCGCCCATGGCTAATGTTACCTAGTAACCGACAACAAAAAGAACCTGATACCGTTTGTGTTATGCCTTTTACGGGCAGTAGTAATGCCATTAAGCATATTATTTTAAAATACTGGCCAATTCTCCAAAGTCATCCTTCACTTAGTCAAAGACCTAAGTTTGCCTTCTCAAGAGGGCCAAACTTAGGTGAGAAATTAAAGTATAAACACTCTGATACTTCTATAGTACAGAGGTCGCCTCACCAACCTTGTGGTAAATGCATAGTATGCAATCATGTCATCAATGCTGCTCATCTGATCATTCCATTTTCGAGAGGTCGCAAGTTTTATTTAAACACAGACACGTCGTGTGACTCTAAAGGCGTTATTTATTACATCCGATGCCCATGTCATAAAGTATATATTGGACAAACAACCCGCAAAATTAAAACGCGCATCATTGAACATATGAGCAGCATTCGCACTAAGCGTATCACCGCCCCTTTGGTTTCTCACTGGTTGAGTGAAGCTCATTCTCTCAGTGATCTTCAATACACAGTATTGATTCACGTTAAACATTTTCAAGGAGATTTATCCAGGTTATTAATACAAAAAGAACAGCGTTTCATCTACAATTGGCGTACCCTTTATCCAGACGGCTTGAATTCCGAGATAGAATGGCTTTTGGTATAATCATTCTCGGATCGTAATGTCATTTTCTGCCTGATCTCATTTCCGGTTGAATTTTTTACACCAGTTCCGGTTTTCTTGTTATAAAACGCTTGTCCTGGGCTCAGGCACTCAATTCACCCAAAACTTTGGTCCGGTCCAGTCCTAGTGAACCAGCAATAGGTATGAAAATTAATGAGATTCTTTTCACTAATTTACTATGTATGAGTATGACCTTTTCGTTACTATTTAGAAAATAGTTTTTAGCATGTTGAATAAAGTCGTTTAATGTTTTTATGATATTTTCTCTAGCACTAACGTCCCTCCCTGACGAAGAGACGAAACCTGGGTCGGGGGGACAGCGACCATAGTTAGAACAACACCAGCTGAGAAAAATTTTAAAGTCACATCACATGGTTTACTGGTCTAAACGAGGATTAGCATCACTAATAACCACCTGACTAAGATAAGTACATCTCCTTTCTATTGCTAAATACAGGTGGTTTGGGGACTGTGAAGGCTATGATGGTCCCCTTGTTAACCTCGTTTTGGTCATTGCACTAAAACACATTGGTTATAAGGTCTGAGCACTTCACTTTTCATTTAATTTATGATTTAGCGTTTATAATAGCTGTGATTATAGAAAATATTTGCTGACTTTCATCACAGAATTAAACTGATTATTCCTCCTGATATAATCTAAAAAGAAAGAAGACAACAATGATTATTAACAAAATGAATTATTTTTAAAAATGTTTGAAAATCTTTGATTTAACAATTTTTAAAATATTTTGGATGTTATGAATTAAATTATTTATAAATTTTATTCCATCCAATTTTAAAACATTGATAAATTTTAATTAAGCTATTATTAATATACTGGATATTATTATATATATTATATTAATAATAGACATCAATTTATTTATAGAATTATTGTTTCTATATTTATTACTGCTAATATTAATTGAGGGGAAAAATTGATTAACTAAGTAGGAAATCACTATAATATAGACATTAAGTATAGAATCTTAAAGATATATTTTATATATTATCTATTTATATTACTATGAATGATGATATTTTAAAAAAAAATGTTTAATAATGATTTTATTTTAATTCTGAATTAATAACAAATATATTTAATTATTTATATGAATATTTAATATATATGAATTAGAACTGTAGACAAATATTGTATTATTGAAGGATTAATATAATAGTTATATTTAATGATTTCAAAATATTATATGATTTATTCATAATTGATATGAATTATAATATATAATGGGATTATTAATGAAGGGAAAATGAATAATAGGGTGGGTAAAGAAACATAGAATATATTGAATTAGAACTTAATTTTTAAAATAATTTTTGAATGAGGGGGAGGGTATATAGGTTTTGCATGTCCAATGTGTGTTCCAAGTCAAACATTGATAGTGGGAGGGTGGGGTGGGAAAATAAAGGGAGGGAATGGGGATCAATATACATTAATTGTGCTAAGATCTAATCATGTTTATTATTATAGAATATTGCTTAAAATTTTAATTATAAATAGATGGATATAAAAATTTATTCTATGAACGTCAATGGTTTAAATCATCCTATTAAGAAGAAAAAAATATTATCATTCCTTAAAAATCAAAATGCGGACATCTACTTCATTCAAGAGACCCATCTTTCGGAAATTGAATCTAAAAAATTATCTGGGGGCTGGATTTCTAAATGTTTATTTGCACCGGCTTTAAAGAAAAAAGCTGGAGTGGCTATATTGATAAACAAAAAATGTAATGCAAATTTCAAATTAATAAATTATGACCCCTTAGGTAGATGGGTGCATATCAAAATGGATCTGGGAAATACTACCATGGATTTATTCAATTTATATGCTCCTAATACGAATCAAATGGAGTTTTTCAAACAAATTCAACAATTACTTTTACCACTGGCTACATCTAATTTAATAGTAGCAGGGGATTTCAATGCTGTAATGGATCCAATTTTGGATAAAAAACCAAGTAGAATTATGAAATCATTAGGCTTAGATAATTTGACTCAATCTTGTGATTTAGTAGATATATGGCGTATTCTTCATTTTAATGATCAAGAATTTTCTTTTTGTTCTCAGGTCCACAAATCCTTTTCACGAATTGATTATATATTTGTTTCCAATAACTTAGCGCAGCGTGTATTAAAAGCAGTAATAGATCCTATTATAATTTCGGATCATGCTGGTGTGTGGATTAATCTTCAAAATAATGATATTGAACATTTCAATTCAATTTGGAGATTTGATAATAAATTTTTAGCAGATTCAAATTTTCTGGAAGAATTTAAATTAAAAATACAAGAATTTTTTCAAATTAATGATTCGGATAATATTAATGCTGAAATCTTATGGGATGCTTTTAAAGCAACAAAGAGAGGGAATATTATTTCATATTCAGCATATATTAACAAACAACATAAAAAACAGTTTCTTGAATTAGGAAAACAAATTAAAGTATTAGAAAATAAATTAATTGAAAAATGGGAAAATAATACATTACAAGATTTATTAAAACTAAAAGTTAAATATAATGAGATTTCTTCTCAATTTGTGAGGAAAGATTTATTTAATAGACAAGTTCAATTTTACGGAAATTCAAATAAAGCTGGGAAATTATTGGCAAATTTTCTTAAAGCAAAAAAAAGAAAATCCAAGATTATTGCAATAAAAGATATACAAGGTAATACACACACTAATAATAAAGACATTTTAATACAGTTTCTTGATTTTTATAAAGATTTATATTCTTCTGAATCTTATGAAAATAAAGAAAGAGATGGACTAAGTTTTTAAAATTCATTTATTGGACCAAATGTTCCAGATCATATAAAAAGAAGTTTAGAAGAACCTATATCTTTAAAAGAAATAGAATCAGCATTGAAGTCTCTTAGAGCTGGATCCGCTCCGGGTGGTGATGGTTATATGGTTGAATTTTATAAATCATTTCAAAACATTATTTTACCATATCTATTAAAGTTATATCAGTATCAAATGAATAATGGGAATATATCAGGTACAATGGCTGATTCACTAATTATTGTCTTACCAAAACCAAACAAAGATCCTACTTTGGTTTCAAACTACAGGCCTATTTCCTTACTAAATGTAGATGGTAAATTAATTTCTAAAGTACTAGCAATAAGATTGGCTAAAGCTCTTCCTTTCATTATTGATGTACATCAAACAGGATTTATTGCAAAAAGACATTCATCACACAACACTAGATTAGCATTTCATTCTTTAAACCTAGCAAAAACTATGAATGATCCAACTTTTATGCTATCTTTAGATGCAGAAAAAGCATTTGATAGAGTAGAATGGAAATTTATGTATCAAGCTCTAGAATGGTTTGGAATAGGACCCGATTTTATTAAAATGATTCAGACTTTGTATAGCTCTCCTGGTGCAAGATTATATATAAATAACAATTTATCAGATAGATTTAACTTGCAAAGGGGAGTTAGACAAGGATGTCCTTTGTCCCCATTACTGTTTGATATTGTTTTAGAACCCTTGTTAATTGCAATTAATCAAACTAAGGAGATAAAAGGAATCCCATTTTCTTACTGGGAATATAAACTTTCTGCATATGCAGATGATATCTTATTATATTTAAGAGAACCGGGGAATACTATTCCAAATTTACTTAATCTTCTAGAGGAATTTGGAAAATTTTCTGGATATAAAATTAATTGGAGTAAATCAGAAATTCTTCCTATTAATGTTCATTGCACCAAAGGATTATTTGATTCATATTCATTTATTTGGAAAGAGGAAGGAATAAAATATTTAGGAATTATGATCAAAAATACAATAGATGATACAGTCAAAGAAAATGAAAAACTTTTATTGAAAAAAATTACAGAAATGTGTGAACAATGGAATCCTTTACATCTTTCATGGTGGGGAAGAGTTCAAACAATTAAAATGATGATATTGCCTGTGGTTTGTTATCAAATGAGTATGATACCAATATTTTTTCAGGGGTCCTTTTATAAAAAATTAAATAATATTATTACAAAATTTGTTTGGTTTGGGAAAAGACCCAGAATAGCTTTAGTATCTTTACAAAGACCAATTGTGGAGGGAGGGGTAAATTTTCCAAATTTTTATAGGTACCATCAAGCCTATATTCTAAGACAGGGTATGTATTGGATCCTCCCAGATCTCATGGAGAATGTACCAGATTGGCTATATTTAGAATGGCGGCTCCTGTTCCCATTACATTTAGATCATTTAATTAGTATAACAATGCCTAGAAGATATAAAGATAACAGAATTTTATTAGATACTTGGAAAACATTAAGATATATAAATAACCTATCAACAAATCCAATTTCTAAATCACTAAATCAGTCTATTTGGGTAAACTCCAGGATCAAGATTGGCGGATTTAAAATCGTCTGGAAACAATGGATAAGTGCAGGTATACGAACATTAAATGATGTCATTTCAGAAGGTTCACTGCTTAGTTTTTCACAATTGCAAAATAAATTTTGCTTAAATAAATCACAATATTTTAAATGGATGCAATTGAAGCAGGCCATTCAGGCAGGGTTCCCTGAATGGAAAAATCTTAATACTCAATATAGTCTACAAGTTCTATGTTTCCAGGCGGATTTCTTGGGACACCAAGCCGCAAAATGGTACAAATTAATATATGGATTTTTAAATAAAAAAAAGAAAAATGGACTTAGGGATATTTGGAGTATTGAGATTGGACAGACAATTTCTGTTT
This sequence comes from Geotrypetes seraphini, assembly GCF_902459505.1. Taxonomy (NCBI): domain Eukaryota; kingdom Metazoa; phylum Chordata; class Amphibia; order Gymnophiona; family Dermophiidae; genus Geotrypetes; species Geotrypetes seraphini. The sequence goes on along the minus strand of NC_047087.1, from coordinate 5,176,497 downwards.
CTCAATGGCCACGATTTTGGTCCTGGAGATTAAGATCTACAAAGTCAGCATCTATGAATCAAACATGGATGTTTTTATTACATAGAGTGTTATGGACCCCTACGCGCCTGCAAAAGATAGATAGCACTAGATCCAATAGATGCTGGCATTGTAAAACAGAAATAGGGACGTTAGATCACTTAATTTTTTTTTGTCCCTGTGTAAATGCCTTTTGGAATTTAATTTGGCCCCAAATTAATAAGTTATTAGAAAATCATGTAGGACTCTCATATGACACCATACTATTTGGCACTGCAATGAGAACTCAGAGTCCGATCTCAGCAAATAATAATAAGCTGCTATTAATATTGACAGGAGTCGCCATGCAACAAATAACTCAAAACTGGAAGGACTACACCAAATTAAATTATACATTCTGGTGGAACTCTGTCTGTCATATCTATAAAATGGAAAAAGTAATAGCATTACAACATGGGAATCTTCATAATTTCATGAAAATTTGGCAACCATTGACAAATTATTCTACTGATTAGATTTCTTAGCACATTTATAATAGGTATATAGGAATGGGGAGGGACTTATATAATTTTTGGATTTACTATTTATGATATGATATATAGAATGTAATTACAAATGTTATGAAATAATTAATTATATTATATGTGAATTAATTGATGTAAGAATATAAAATTAATAAATAAATTATCACAATAATGATTATATTAGAATGGGGAGGGGAAGGGAATGTATATTATATGGTTTTAAGTATTGAAAAAATGGGAGGGATATATGTTATCTGATAATTGAATTATTTGTAATCACAATTTTTCATGCATTATTTGAAGTTTATATGTACAATTAAAATATTGTAAGAATGAAAAATTTATAAATAAAATATTAAAAAAACAAAAACCCTGTTTCCGCCCCATCTCCGCAAGCTCGGTCACCTCAGTAACTATAGAAAAATAGACAAATATAGTGCAAAATATAGACAGCAGATATAACTTCTCAAAACTGACACATTTTGATCACTAAATTGAAAATAAAATCATTTTTCCTACCTTTGCTGTCTGGTGATTGATTTAATGAGTCTCTGGTTGCGTTTCCTTCTGTCTGTGTATCCTTTCTTTCATTTCTTTCTTTCTGCACTCAGGCCCAATAATTGTCCCTTTCTATTCCCTCCCTCTTTCCTTCCTATGTCCTTAGTGCCCCCAGTGCCTCCTTCCCATGTCTTTAGTGCCCCCAGTGCCTCCTTCCCCTGTCTTTAGTGCCCCCAGTGCCTCCTTCCCATGTCCTTAGTGCCCCTTCCTGTCTTTAGTGCCCCCAGTGCCTCCTTCCCATGTCTTTAGTGCCCCAGTGCCTCCTTCCCATGTCCTTAGTGCCCCTTTCTGTCTTTAGTGCCTCCAGTGCCTCCTTCCTATGTCCCTCTAACTGCCTTCCACACTTTGTCCCACCCCCGAATCCTGCCTGCCTACTTTTCTCCCTCCCTAGCCAAAGCCAGCCTGCTGCCTCCCTGCCGCTCAAAAAAAAAAAAAAGCCTCCTTCCTTTTCCCCTGCTCTTACCGCCATGCTCATGCTACAGCTACTAAAGCCGACAGGAAGTCTTTCTGACTCAATTCTGAAGTCGGAGAGGACGTTCTGGGCCAGCCAGGCAGCAATTGGCTGGCCCAGAACGTCCTCTCTGACGTCAGAATTGATGTCGGAAAGACTTCCTGTCGGCTTTAGTAGCTGCAGCATGAGCATGGCGGTAAGAGCAGGGGAAAAGGAAGGAGGCTTTTTTTTTTTTCCGCGCGGACTGGCAGAAATTCAACCGGAGGTAAGGAGAGAGGGAGGGAGATGGCGGGTACTGCGCGATCCTTGATTGCCTCACTGCGGGGACAAGTCCATTCAACGCTCCACGGGGCGGTGAATGGCCTTGTCCCCGTCCTGCAGAGGCCACTATTTCTTCTTTCCCGTTTCGGCAGGTTACCCGCAGCTAAACGCGGCTAGCCGCGGGTAACCCGCCACCGTGTCATTCTCTATTTAACATCTCCTGCAGTTTGTTAACAAATATTTATACAATTGGCCTCTAACAAGCTGAAATAAAATGCCTGTTAATACAAAATCTAATGTCTACAAGTGTATTCAAGCCTACCATACCCTCAATTCTCACCTAAAACCTTTACCATTACAACTTTTAAAGTCATTTCTCTGCCATAGGTTAGTTTAATCCTTCTTACAATTTACACATGCACTGTCCCTGAACATATCTGTTTTTAATATCTGGTTTGGGGAAGGGTTGAAGGTGTAAAAAATCTAGGGAGGGACCAAGTTTCAAACACAGTTTCCACAATCATATACCCTATTGGTGTGGAATAGCAGTATTCAGAGTATTGTTCATAACAGGAAAACTGGTGATTGCCCCTTTTGAATTATAGCATATTGAGCTGTACTTACAACTAGGACTAAATGTAAGAGAGTTGCTACTACAGCTAAATTTCTTCATCTTTGTGTTGATCTTGCAATGTTTGTTTCCCTATAGCTCAGCCTGCAGGTGTACCAGAGATCTTGAAGAAAAGCTTACACAGCTGTTCAGTAAAAGGAGACGAGGAGGTCTTCCTTGTTGGCAAAAATTTCCTTAAGGGAGCTAAAGTGCTCTTCCAAGAGAATCTCTCTGGTCAGTATGACAGCACGCAGATTCCAAATGATTATCTGCTTTTGTAGATGCACATAACCATTTACATTTATAAAATGTATTTCTAAATGAAATAACATTTTTATTTTTCTCTCTATCAGATGAGAATTCTTGGAAGGCAGAAGCTGAAATAGACATGGAGCTATTTCATCAGGTATTGAACATTGCATTGTGTAAAATTTTCATTCATCCATGGGCTATGCAGGATTTTTTATTTGCACTTTGAAATTATCCCAGGAAGAGTACACCTCACAAGTTTACATCTGCTAATTTATGCTAAAACTTTTCCTGACTAAAATTAAACTCACATATTTGAAGACTCATAAGTATGCGTATGGTTCCAACCCCACTCCTAAGAATGCCTCCCTACCTTGCTGATAATGTATATGTTGAATATCTACCCTGTCTATATCTTTATCCATTTATAGGGTAGGCAGATCTGTAAAAGCCTATTTCTGTGTTGCCTGTTAGACCAGTATAGTTATTCTGTACAGATGGTATATACCTTACTATGACCAGCATGTGGAGACTGAGACAACAACTTCTTGTAGTATATTAGCTGAGGCTCCCTCTACCATCCCAGTCTTCCTCAGTCTCTAGCAGACAGAGGTAGGAAAAATCTGGCTCCCTCTGTTAGGCCTGTTGGAATTGGTTTTAGGACTCCTGGTTCTCCTTTTAGTGCCAGACGGAGCTTGGACGGATTCTGTTTGGGGATCTGTCCGACCTTGGGGGTGTCAAACCCGGCGGGTCTCATGCTGGGTCCCTCCCCCCTTCCTCCCCCTCCCCACATTTTTGTAGAGGTGCCTCAGCTGGCAGCCTGGCCCCCTGGTTGGTCAGGCTTCCAGCTTTGAGAGCAATAGGATATTTGGGATATTATGCTTGCACAGTGGTAGGCGCCAGAGGCGACCTTTCGCTGTATGCGTTCAATGGCCCACCTATACCCCATCCAGGAATGGTATCGGTACTCTCTGAAGTTGCCGGTGGTGGACGCTGTCTCAAAGTGGCATACCGTGTCTGTGGAGGGCAGTTTTGCCTTGAGGGACCCTGAGGAACGTAAGTTAGTCTCTCCTGAAACAGAGTTTTGATGTGACAGCTCTGGCGGTCCAGGCAGCGATGTGTGGCAGGCTGGTTGCTCGGATGTGTTTTCACTGGGCTGTGCGTGTCCTTAACATTGAGTCTGATAATTGGGACTTAGTAGAGCAAGAAGTTGCCAAAATTGAAATAGGTCTATGGCTTTAAGTGGCAGCACGCCATACCTTGTGGCTTTAAGCATGGTTGGTGGACGCAGCATCCAAAGCTAAGCTGATGAAATTCCCCTTTAGGGTTTTTTTCTTATTTGGTGAGGATCTGGACAAGTTGGTTCAGACCTTAACAGATTCTACAGTGCCTCGTTTGCCTGAAGATGGAGCATGGCTGATGGCATGGGGTGGTACTGCTCGCAGGCATGGGCGTGATTTCAGCCGTCTCCGGCCTGGGCGAGGGGCCTCTTCTTTTCAGACCCTTGGGCTTTCCAGTGGCCAGTATTTCCAAAACATGCAGTACTTTTCAAGTGGCCCGCTGGGATGCTGGTTTTGCCCCCACCAGTTCCCCTGTAGCCCGTACTGAACGATCAGAGGGTGCATGAGGAGATTGCAAGACAGCCAGTACCTTTAAAAGGTTCATCAAACCATGTCTGCCGGGGACAAAACCAACCTGATCTTCATGAATAAGGAGCGGTAGCAAAACATTGAGACGCGCGCTGCGAGAATGCTGGCCAGAATCTTAACATCCTGATTGAGGAGGGAGATCGGTCTATACGACCCGGGGAGATCCAAAAATCTGTCAGGTTTGGGTAGAAGAATGATATGAGCTTTGTTATGCGAGTCCCCGGGTGGAGTCACGGTGCGCAGACCCATAAAATAGGCCTGCAAGGGCAGGAGCGCCACTGGCGTTAGAAGTTTATAAAACTCCGGGCCCATCCCATCAGGGTCTGGTGCCTTAGCCAGTTTGAGGTGAGGAATGGCTAATTGGATCTCATCACCTGTAATTTCGCCGCCGAGAGACCATTGGTGCTCATCTGACAACTGTGGGAGGGGAAGATTCCGAAAAAATTCCTCTAGCAGCCTCATCAACTGGCTGAGCAGCATACAGATTGGTATAGAACTGCAAAAACTGGCAGGTGATGGCCTGATGGTCATGGTGTAACCTACTCTGAGGGTCCTTAATGGAGATAAGGATATGCTTTGCTTTCGGAGGGCGTACCAGATTAGCAAGTAGACTGCCTGTTTATCTCCCCAATGATGCAATTTGTGTTTATAACAATAGATACTTCAATTCTCTCTCTGATTCAGCAGAGCGTTGAGCTGAGTCTTAATATTGCAGATGGCGGCTTGGGTAGTAGGGTCCTGGCACGCAGTGTGTGAACTGCGTAAGCGGGTCAACTCCCTAGTCAGCGAGAGAAGCTCTCGATCATGCCTCTTCTTCAAAGCTGCAGAATAGGCCAAAATATGCACCCTAATGACCGCTTTAGCGGCCTCCCAATAAATAACAGGGCCGACGTCGTCCTCTGAATTAGTTTGTAAATAATCTTCCCATTTTTTCTGAAAATAAGAGCGGAAGGTGGGATCCGTGTAAAGATGTGGCGACATCTGCCAGACCCGGTCAGTTGGAGGGGGGACTAAACTGAAGAGTGAGCCCCAAGAGGGCATGATCAGACACTAAGGGAGCAGTGATAGAAGCATCAGACAATTTAGGGAAAAGCGCCTCAGAAACTAAGATATAGTCAATATGGGAGTATACCGCATGGGGATGGGAGTAAAAAGAGAAATCAAGCACATCTGGATGCAGGGTACGCCATGTGTCTAAGAGAAAATTCACCCCCTCCTGAAATGACCTTTCAGGACGGTCTTAGCAGGTTTACAGTCCCAGGCGGGGTCGGTCACCACATTAAAATCCCCTCCCATAATGATTGAGTTGGATCCCAACTGGGCCAAATGACCTACCAACGAGGAAAAGAACCCATGTGAATAAGTAGTAGGGGCATAGACATTACACAATATCAACGAATGACCCCAAAGTTCCCCTATCAAGATAAGGTATCTTCCCATGGGATCAGCAATTTGGTTGTTAACATGAAAGGTATATTCTTATGTATGAGTATGGCCACTCCACATTTCCTGACAGTGTAAGAGGCAGAGCACACCTGTCCCACCCACTCCCTCCGAAGTTTAGCATGTTCCGCAGGGGTCAAGTGGGTCTCCTGCAGAAATGCTATGTCAGTATGTTCCTTCTTCAAATAAGCTAATATCTTAGTGCGTTTAATTGGGGAATGTATCCCATCAAAATTAAGAGATTTCAGATTCAGTTGAGCCATTATAGAGCATCAGTAGAAAGGACAGAATAAAGAAGCGAAGCATATATTGAGAGGGGGCAGGGATGTCCCAGCCACATCCTCCCCCCAGCAGTGGTATCCACACAACAAACAGTAAAGCAGTATACCTCAAAGCTCCCGGTGTCCAAACTAGAGAGTTGCGCGGGGACAGAAATCCCACCCATCCCCACCCGTCCCCGCCAAAGTCCCACCCGTCCCTGTGAGGACTCCCACCCGTCCCCGCGAGGAATCCCTCCGTCCCCACCCGTCCCCGCGAGGAGTCCCCGCAAGGAATCCCCTACGTCCCCGCGAGGAATCCCCTACATCCCCGCCCGTCCCTATAAACTACAGAAATAGTTATTTCATTTAATTATGCTACTGAATTAAAGGCTCTGGTAGAAACCCATTTAAAAATAAGCAAAAAGACTTTATTAATTTGGAAATATTAATTGGGAAGAATACATACTTTGTAAACGGGTTTCTACCAGAGCCTCTAATGTTTATAAATTTTTATCAACACAACTAATATACTACTTTATCCTGAAGGGAAAAAAAAAAAATATCCTCCATCTTCCCTCCCACCCTGCTAAGGCTTTTCTGTTAAGATTTTCTACTAAAATCTTTGTTCTCTGCACTTTACTTACCGTATTGTTAGATGCATGTGTTATTTTTAGATGCATGTGTTAGACGCATATGTGATTACTAAACGCATGTATTAGATGCCTGGGTGACATGTACTAGACGCATTAGACGCATGTAATAGACACATTCGAAACATGTATTAGACGCATGGGATGCATATATTAGACGCATTTATTCGACGTATATGTTAAACGCGTGAGTGATTGTTATACCCTTACATTAGATGCATACATGACTTAGGTTGGGAGAACTAACTCACCCAACACAACCACTACTATCAGTTACTAGCTAAATCGATCTGTTTGCTACCAACTAAACAAACTAGAAATTGGGAGTGTTTAGGGAAATCAATATAGCGATTGCGACAGGAAGAGTCATACTACCCTGCAAACATGAATTTCCTATTGATTTTACTGTTCTATCTAATAAGTGGTAGCATCAAAGATGTTTACTCACTCTATCCACAATTATGTTCAGTCCATTACCCTGATATATCAATTAAGCACATAATTAACCCACACGAAGACAGGGTAAATCACATTAATGTAATCTCAAATAAAGGAAGACATAAACGAACCCCTAAAAAAAAGAATAAGGAAAGGAAAGTAAAACCTATCAGAACCACTACTCCTATCAAGCCTATCACAGCCACCTCTGTTCCCTGTTAATATCTTAATATTAGATCTGTCAGGAATAAAGCTTTCCTAATTAAAGATTGGATCATCAGCAAGCAAATAGCCTGCCTTTTTCTAACCGAAACATGGCTATTGTCTGAAGAAGATCCAATAATAACTGATCTTCTACCAGATAATTTTAAAATCCTTACGCTGAACTGTGAGGGAAGAAAAGGGGGAGGATTAGCAATTATTCTTAAGAGAGGATTTGATTTGAACTATTGGATTCCAAAATGACCAATCAGCTAGAAATGTTAGCCTGCCAAATTAGCAATAAGGAACTAGAAGAATCCCTATCTTGCATATTATTCTAAATCCCACCAAAAAGCTGGCCAAAAGCCAAAGAGGACTTTTGTGAATTTGTTCTACATAATTCAATTACTCCTTCTTACAATATCATCGCAGGTGACATAAACATACACCAAGATGAAGAGGACAATCCAGATCCGAAAGACTTTAAAAACTTTCTATCCCTACTCAACTACAATCTCCCTTTACCCACACAGACACATGAAAAAGGTCATCACTTAGACGTAGCTATGTCCACAAAGGAAATTTTAGACCCTGCCATCTCTCTACCTCATGGCACCTGGTGTCACGATATTTGGTCTGACCATTTCACTTATTATTTCAAATTAAGCTGGACTCATTTAAAATCCAAGACACATCCAAAGATAAAAAGAGAACATCACACAAGAGGCTATATTAATCCAGAAGAATACTGGTCACAATATGAACTATAAGCCGAGATAGGTGAATGAGTCGATTTTTGGGATCACTGGATGAAAACTAGCACATCCATTTTAGATAAAATTGCCCCCAAACGAAATGGCAAAAGCTGCGCAAATAAATATAACAAGTGGTTTCACACCGAACTTCTAAAAATGAAACAACTAGTAAGACGACTGGAAGGAATTTGGAAAAAAACTGGAGAATTGTCAGACCGTAACAACTGGAGATCTAACATAAAAATCTATAAACAACTGATAAAAGACAAACGTAAAGCATTCTACTCTTCTAAAATGAACTTATCTAGCACTAGTTCAAAAGGAATCAATACAAAAGAGTTGTTCAACTTGGTTACAAATTTATTTGACAACACACGCTACACTCAACTCGTGCACAATATTAAACTACCTTCAGCAAGTGATTTAGCACAGCATTTCGACTCAAAAATTAAAAACCTAAGAAACAACTACTAAACAACTGTTCGACAAATGACACTAATGATCACCAAATAGCTACCAGACAAGAACATGAAAAACCAGCAGACATGATCTGGAGTTCCTTTCAAGATTTAGAATGGAATAATTATATCAAACTATATAACAAATACTCTAAATCATACTGCATTCTGGACTCATGTCTCCTGGAAATTATGAAAGCGGCTCCATTAGAATTTAAACTATCTTTACTGAATTACTTAGCCCATAACCTAAAAAATGGAAAGTTCCTCACTAACAGTGGTCACATAATAATAACCCCAATTCCAAAAAAATAGCAAAAGAATCATCAGCACTGGTAACCAACTACAGACCAGTAGCATCCATCCCACTTATTGTAAAAATCATGGAAGGATTGGTACTCTCTCTTGCATGAGTCTCAATCTGGTTTTAGACCTTTGTTCAGTACCGAGACAGTAATTGCGGCTATCTTAGATAATCTGCGTCTCTTGTTCAGTAAGGGCCTTAATGCCCTGATCATGCAATTTGACATAAGCTCTGCCTTTGACTTAGTGGACCATGGGAAACTGCTACAATGCCTAGACGCAATTGGTATTAGGGAAGAGGTGTTAGACTGGTTTTGAGGCTTCCTTATGTCCTGTACCTATCAAGTACGTTTCAATTACGATCTCTCTGATACCTGAAGCAATCCTTCTGGCGTACCACAAGGATCACCTTTATCCCCATTGCTTTTCAATGTCTACATGAAATTGACCCAGCTGGGGATAAAATTATTCAGTTACACAGATAACTTTATAATCATCATTCCATTTACTCACTCTCTCTCGGAAACCACTCCCAAGGCATCAGAAGCACTAAATTTGATGAAGCAATGGATGACTGAATTCAAACTGAAACAATTCTGAAAAAACAAAATTTTTTGTAGCTTCGCCACACCCGCTTTGCACCGAAACACCGCTATGTATCAAAACCTTAGTTATCCTATTCAGTCCACTCTGAAGGTAGACCAGCGCTTAACCATGAAGGACCAGGTAGACTCCTTAATTAGAAAGGGTTTTTTCACTCTCTGGAAACTCCAATCCATCAGAGCATATTTTGATATGCCAGCATTTAGAATCCTGGTACAATCCCTCGTACTGAGTCAACTTGATTACTGTAACATCACCTATTCAGCAATTTCCCAAAAGAGTATTCAATGATTACAATTAGTGCAAAATGCAGCGGTCAAACTGATTTTCGGGCTGAAGAAGTTTGATCATATGACACCTTACTACCGACAACTGCATTGGCTGCTGATGGAGGCATGCGTAAAGTTTAAGTTTGCCTGTTTCTGCTATAAAGTACTATATGGTCTAGCCCCTAAATACATAACTGACCTTTTCTCCTTCTCAGCCAACAGACATAAGAGAAGCTCACATTTGAACTTCATTTCCCCTCCAGTTAGAGGATGCAAACTCAAAAGATACCATTAATACCTTTTCTCACATCAGGCAACAATATGGGGTAAAAATCTAGAACAATTACTTACGCCTACTACTTATGGGGAATTCAGGAAACGTCTAAAAACATATCTGTTCCTCAAATATCTAGACAGCTAACCCGTACTACTCTTTCTCTTCAATAACTGATCCCTTGAACTGTTAATCTCTAGCTTCCACCCTGTTAAGTTGAATCAATTTGTACCATCTTTTAATCTTTGTAAACCGCATAGAACTTCATGGTCCTGTGGTATATAAACTGTTATTGTTATTATTATTATTTCAACTCAACGTCTGCAGTTTATTGGGGCCATTCTAGACACCACCCTCATGAGAACCTTTCTTCCTCCAGATCGCTTTCAAACTCTCATACGTCTGTGTCAGCAACTGCTTTCTCTTCACTCCATCTCTGCCAGACCACATGATGGTTCTTCTAAGCAATATTGCTTCCATTGTCCATGTGACACCACTGACAAAGCTACATCTTCGCACTCCTCAGTGGGCCCTTGCTTCCCAGTGGTCTCAAGCGACAGATTGTCTATCACAACATATATCTGTGACATCATCTCTTCTGCAGTCGCTTCAATGGTGGATGACCTCCTCCAATCTATCCAGAGGTCTCCTTTTCCATTTACCCCCTCATCACAAGGTCATCACGACAGACGCATCCCCTTATTCCTGGAGGGCTCATATGGACGATCTTTGGACCGCCAGGGAACAGAAATTTCACATCAATCTCCTGGAACTGAAGGATGTCCACCGAAGACTGGATTTTGTCATGAAGCGTCTTTTTGATTTTGCTGTGACAGGGGTGTGAGCTGCAGCAGCCACTTCCTTTGTGGCTCGGGCATGTCATACTAAACTTTGTCAGGATCCTGAGGAGGTTGTCCTTCGGGATCTCGATTTCCTGGTTCCTGGAATGAATTATTTGGCAGACGCACTCTATGATATTTTGAAAGTTTTTGCTAAGCTAGGAGCTTATTCAGTTTCTGCTAGGAGAATGTTATGGATTTGCTAGTGGTCGGGTGATTCTTCAAGGCTACTCTGAGCAAATTGCCATTCAAAGGTTTGCTCTTATTTGGCCAGGGTTTGGATGACCTTATGGCAAGTGTGCAGGACCATAAACCTAAGGCGTTTCTGGCCCTCGATCTCATTCGACCAGAGGGACGGGATGGCCGAATTTTCATCCTTTCCGGAGAACCTCGCAGTATGCCAGACCCCCTGTGGCGGGACAACCTTTCAGAGCGTCCTACAGACTTTGCTTTGAGGTGCAGCGCACAAATGGCCTTCCAACTCTCGATCTTATGTCCCTTTCAAGATAAAAATTATGAAGCCAAGGCTCTGGCGAGGCCTTCCCAAATTGGGGGGGGGGGGGCTTGAGGCCTTCCTTCCAGAATGGCTAAAGATAACCTCGGACCAGTGGGTCATAGAGATGCTCAGGGAAGGTCTTCAACTGCAATTCTTCCGGCCGCAGCCAGACTACTTCTTGTCCACTCCCGAGGGCAATCCGGACAGGGCCCCGCAAGGTGCGCGCTACGGTGCATCGGTTATTAGATCTGGCGGCCATAGAACCTGCCCCACGGGACGTCTTGAGCTCCTGGAGATACTCGATTTACTTCATCTTGCCAAAGAAGGACTCCGTCGATTGAAGACCAGTTCTGGACCTCAAAGCAGTGAATGCATTCTTGCGAGTTCCGCGTTTCCGGATGGAACCGGTGCGTTCTGTCATAGCAGCGGTGGCACCCGGGGAGTTTTTGGCTTCCTTGGATCTCACGGAAGCATATCTCCACATCTCGATTTTCCCAGATCATCGGAAGTTTCATGTTCTTGGGAGGCATTTCCAGTTTGTGGCGCTCCCTTTTGGTTTGGCTTCGGCACCCAGAGCTTTTACTAAGATCCTGGTGGTAGTTGGCTGCCCATTTGCGATCTCTGGGTGTGCTAGTACATCTGTACCTCGATGACTGGCTGATCAGAGCTCCCTTGGCACAGGTAGAGAATGACCCGGTGGCTGTTACCCGCAGCTAGCCAAGGGTAACCCACCAAAACAGTGAGGGAGAAAAAGTGCTCACTGTGGGTACGGGGGACAAGGCCATCCACCGCTCTGTGGAGCGGTGAATAGCCTTGTCCCCGAAGTTAAGGGAGGGAACGTGCACGGTCACCAATCACGCGCAGCCCCTCTCCCTCTTTCCTACCTACCCGAATCTATCTCCCTCCCTCCCTCCCCCTTACCTTCACGGCGCGTTTTGAGTAACTTCCTCACAAAGCCGTTGGAGCCTGCAAGCAGTACCGTGCATGTGTGGGCGGAAGCTTCTCCTCTGACGCAACTCCCGGTTGCATCAGAAGACAAGTTTCTGCCCACATGCACGCTACTGCATGAAGGCTCTGACAGCTTTGAAGAAGTTACTCAAAATGCCATGAAGGTAAAGGGGAGGGAGGGAGAGAGATAGATAGATATATTCAGGTAGGTAGGAAGGAGGGAGGGGGCTGTGTGAAGGGTACCGAAGGGTGGCGAGAGGGAAATGTGGTGGAGGAAAGGAGCAGACCCTGAAGGGGGGTGGACAGGAACAGATGCTGAAAGAAAATGGGGAACAGATAGTAGGGAGAAGACGCTGAAGGGAAATGGGGAAGAGAGAGTGGGGAGAAGACGCTGAAGGGAAATGGGAAGAGAGAGTGGGGAGAAGACGCTGAAGGAAAATGGGGAAGAGAGAATGGTGAGAAGAAGCTGAAGGGAAATGGGGAAGAGAGAGTGGGGAGAAGACACTGGAAGGGAAGAAGACAGATGCCAGTATGTCAGAATCAATTTTTTTGCCACCAAGATGGCATTATACAGGAATCTACATTGAGAGGAGGATAGGCCCTGTTCCTGTAACAAATCCTGGAAGCCCAAGAGGAAGGGGCCATAAACCCACTCGATAGGTCTATGAAGAACAGAGTCAAAGAGGCCCAGAAGCCCCTGCCAAAGGGTGAGCTCAGTGCACTCAAGAAATGAGTGAAGATAGGAACCAGGTTTACATTTACACTTGCCACAGAGATCACTGGACCACAACCCAATCTGTGTCCCCCTATGCCTGGTGATATAGGCTCTGTGTAGGATTTTATACTACATTTCTTGATAATCTGCTGACTTAGAATAAAGGTAAAGGGTCTGGAAACAGTCCAAGAACTGGGGTTCAGGAATACTCTGGCCCAAATCCCCCTCCCAGCTCTCCTACAATTTACAAGTTTCTAAGTTTATTCAATATTTGATTAATTGCTTATTCAACATTCTAAGCGATGTACATAGTATAATAATAACAAAAGTTAATAAGGGGAGACTGACAATTTCATGTTAAAAAAACGAAAACAAAACACTTGAGATGAACATGAAGTATAAAGGGGAAGGAGAAGGGTAAGAAATACAATTTTGAAAAGGCTAAAGAAAACATTTATGGTAAACAACATTAGGAAAGGAAGCATAACTACTCACAATATGTGTAAAAAAGCATAACTACTCACAATAGCAGTAACTCCGTACAGGGTATTATTCTTTTTTACACAGGCCTAAGTTTATTTTAGTTGCGGTTTTACTCGATACCTTTCAAATTAGGGATCCCTGATGAAGGCATGTTAATTGAAACACGGACCGTGTCTGGTCCCCTGGTTTGTAAAAAGGTGGTGACACTAACCGCAACATAAATTTGTCTTAATAAACTTAGCCTGCATCTTGTACTCTTGTCTGCAGTTTTTCTTTGTTTGTTCTGATTGCTTTTTACTGCAGACCAGTTGGATTGCTTTTTGTTTTTTGTTTGATACTAGAATTCCAGACATCACCAGCCCTTTATAATAATAATAATGATAACAGTTTATATACCGCAGGACCGTGAAGTTCTATGCGGTTTACAATGATTAAAAGATGCTACAAATTGAGTAGAATTAACAAAGTTAAAAGCTAGTGATTAACAGCTCTAGAGATCAGTTATTGTGGAATAAGATTGTACAGGTCAGTTGCCTAAATACTTCAGGAACAGATATGTTTTTAGGTGTTTCCTAAATTCCCCATAAGTAATAGGTATAAGCAATTGTTCCAGATCTTTACCCCATGATGCTTCCTGTTGTGAGAAAAGATGTTGATGATGTCTTCTAAATTTACATCTTCTAACCGGTGGGGAAGCAAAATTTCACTGGAATAATTCAGTGTCTCTACCTTCATATGTTGGTAGGGGGACAGAGCCATTGGATTGGTTTAGTTTGTATTTTATTATATTGTACATCGCTTCGAATTTAGATGAAGCGATTAATCAAAAACATATTAAACTTGAAACTTGAAACTTGTCTAGCAGGACTCAGGGAATAGAAATTAGCAGGTATGAATAAATTATACCTTTTAGAAGCTGAGAACAGATTTCAGTGTATATTAATAATAATCCCTAGGCTAGCAAAGCATTTCCTATCAGTGAATTTCCTATCTGGATTAATGGACCTTCTATACTCCAATTTAAGGACGTTTACTTCTCCGTTAAATGATTTCTCCACTGAGGGATTATTGCTTAATTAAAATTGGGAGTCATATTAGAAACATCCATGTGTTTTCACTTGTAAGTGAAAAAATGGTTAAAAGGGAAAAACTAGGCTTTTCTGTTTTTTTGCTGGGTTATCAATCTTTGTTCTTGGTATTGAAAGAGCAAGGAATTCTTTTGTAATATGTTATCTTTTAAAAACAGAATCATCTTATTGTGAAGGTTCCTCCATACCAAGACCAGCATATCACCTCTCCAGTTTCAGTGGGTATATATGTAGTGACTAATGCTGGAAGATCGCATGAAGTGCAGCCCTTCACATACACTCCGGACACAGGTATGGAAGTAAAGGGGGAAAAAGATTCAAAGAGAGTGTGGCACAGTGATTAAAAGCTAGAGCCTCAGCACCCTGAGGTTGTGGGTTCAAACCCATGCTACGCAAGTCATTTAATCCCCCCATTGCCACAGGTACATTAGCTAGATTGTGAGTCCACCAGGACAGACAGGGAGAACTGCTTGAGCACCTGAAAAAATTCATGTAAACCGTTAGAGAACAGTATAGAAAATTGAATAAATAAATAAAGCAGCAAAGCAAATCCAGGCAACGTCTCACTGCACAAATACATAAGGACCATCAGCTGCTGCTACTACTATTTATTGTTTCATTACATTACATTAGTGATTTCTTTTTAATTTCTTTATTCATTTTATATCTTACAACAAGTGTACAATAATTCTTTCTTTTTTTTTTATAATTCTTTATTCATTTTAAAACTTTCATCAAGTGTACAAATATTCATAATAAACACAATTAGTCTGAGCACTTGAACATCTTATCATTATAACTTATAAGTAGAAATGTAACCCTCACCCCACCCTCCCTCAAATCCCTCTGTTCATTATAAGATCATATATTTGAAACTCTCCCCCCACCCAATACTAAATGGTGTATAATTAATAGAAAAATGGCATCTAATCATGACAGAAAGATATTAATGGTTCCCATATTTTAATAAAATTTTTATAATTTCCATTCTGTACCGCTATTGATCTTTCAATTCTATATATGTGACATACTGAATGAATTCCACCAAAAATTAAAATTAAGCCTATTACATATTACTAGTGATTTCTATTCCGCCATTACCTTGCGGTTCAAGGCGGATTACATAAGAATTGTCATGATATTAGGAAACACATAAGGAGTAGTTTGAACATTTTTGATATGCCTTATTAAAGAGTAGATAGTATTGTGGGTGAAGCTTGGGACGGATCTGGTTGTGTTATATAGTTTTTATGTATTTTTTGAAGAGTAGGATTTTGTTTTTTTTTTTTGAAGGTTTTGTAGTCTGTGGTCAAAATCAGCAGATTGGTAAGTTGTCTGTCCAGTTTTGCTGCTCTGGTGGCCAGTACATGAAGAAGTGGTTAAGGGGCTAGAGGAGTTGCCATACAGTGAGAGATTAGAGAAACTGGGCCTCTTCCCCTTTGAAAAGAGGAGACTGAGAGGGGACGTGATAGAAACATTTAAGATACTGAAGAGAATAGACTTAGTAGATAAAGACAGGTTGTTCACCCTCTCCAAGGTAAGGAGAACGAGAGGGCACTTTCTAAAGTTAAAAGGGGATAGATTCCGTACAAACGTAAGGAAGAAGTTCTTCACCCAGAGAGTGGTGGAAAACTGGAACGCTCTTCTGGAGGCTGTTATAGGGGAAAACACCCTCCAGGGATTCAAGACAAAGTTAGAAACATAGAGTATGACGGCAGAAAAGGGCCAGCGGCCCAGGTCTGCCCATTCAAGAACCCTCCCTCCCTTGAGAATCTATCTTTTAAGCCTAACTCTGTAGCAACCCCATCTGTTTGTCCCATCGTTTCTTGAAATCGAGCACGCTACTGGCCTCGACCACCTGGCATGGAAGACCATTCCATCGATCAATCACCCTTTCGGTGAAGAAGTATTTCCTGGTGTCACCATGAAATCTTCCCCCCTTAAGTTTTAGCGGATGTCCTCTTGTTGCCGTGGGACCCTTAAGAAAAAAAGATATCTTCCTCCACTTCAATGCGGCCCGTGATGTATTTGAATGTTTCTATCATGTCCCCCCTATCTCTGCGCTCCTTGAGAGAATATAAGCGCAGTTTGCTCAGACGTTCCTTATATGGGAGATCTTTAAATGCCAAGACCATCCTAGTGGCCATTCTCTGGATCGACTCCATTCTCTTCACGTCCTTTTGATAATTTGGCCTCCAAAATTGGTGAGGCCTCATCATGGTTCTGTACAATGGTAGTATGACTTCAGGCTTTCGGCTGATAAAGCTCCTTCTGATGCAACCCAGCATTTGTCTAGACAAGTTCCTGCTGAACCGGTTTGTATGCAGGTAGGACTGGTCTCAGTCTTTGACCTGGGGGCAGCAGCGTGAGCGGACTGCTGGGTGCGATGGACCACTGGTCTGACCCATCAGCAGCAATTCTTATGTTCTTATGGAAACATAAGGGTATATGGCTTCCAGATGGTAAAAAGCATGTTTGCTGCATCAACTTTGAGACTGGATACTTGATGGGCAGGATTATATACCTATGAACTATGAGAGCGTTGCCTTAGAATTTTTTCTACCTATTCCATGCTATATTGAGTAAAATTTAGGGGAGGTTTGGATATAGCTTGATGCTTACCTTTTTAAGAGTCTTATGGCTAACACTTGTAAAAAGAATGGGGCAAAGTTTGAAGTTTCATTCTCTCCAAGGCATATGGCTTTTTTTTCCCAATTATTTATTCATTTTTTCATCTCACATCAAGAATACAATATTACATCAATTGAATCATATACATCACTTGAAATTCTTTCTATATATCATCTTAAATACATAAATTAACTCCCTCCCCACCCACCCTTTTCACAAATATTGTAATCAAAAATATCATACATGTATTATATTCATAAATATTGATTGAACCTATAATATAACTATATACCACCCCCTTCCCTTAATTATAATTATACTTACAGTGTAAAAAGGTGTCTAATCATTACAATAAGTTATCAATGGCCCCCAAATCTTTTTAAAATTATTACAGTTCCCTTTTTGTATGGCAATTGCTCTTTCCATTTTGTACATATGGCACGAGTTCCACCAGAAGGTGTAATTAAGTCTAGTTTTTCCAATTTCAGGTGATATGTTGAATGGCGACTCCTGTCATTAATAAAAGTTTATTATTGCTTGATGAAATTTGACTTTTTATTCTCATTGTCGTCCCAAATAGGATTGTATCATATGATAGAGCTACATGGTTTTCTTTTCTTTTTTTTAAATATTCTTTATTCATTCTGGGATATTTTCCATGAGCTCTGGGAGGACCCAGTACATATCCTGGCGTAAAATATAGGCTTGATGATACCTATAAAAGTTTGGAAAATTTACCCCATTCTCCGCAATTGTTTTTTGTAAAGATACTAAGGCAATTCTAGGCATTTTACCCAGCCAAACAAATTTTGTAAGAATACCAAAAACTGGTATCAAACTCATTTGATAACAAACCACAAGCAGTATCATCATTTTAATAGTTTGGACTCTCCCCCACCAAGAAAGATGTAAAGGATTCCATTGCTCACACATTTCTGTTACTTTTTTAATAAAAATTTTGCATTCTCTTTCATTGTATCTTCTAGTGTATTTTTTATTCTACTACCTAAATACTTTAATCTATCTTCTTTCCATACAAATGAGAATGAATCAAATAAGCCTTTAGTACAATGTACATTAAGTGGAAGAATTTCTGACTTGCTCCAATTTATCTTATACCCTGAAAATTTTCCAAATTTCTCTATCAACTCAAGCAAGCATGGAATGGTAGTTTCTGGATTTCTCAAATAAAGCAGAATATCATCTGCATATGCAGAGATTTTATATTCCCAATCTGTACGAGGAATACCTTGTATCCCATTTGCTTGTTGAATGGCTAATAACAAGGTTTCTAATACAATATCAAAAAGCAAAGGAGATAATGGACAGCCTTGTCTAACCCCCCTCCGCAAATTAAAATGCTCTGATAAATTATTATTAATGTACAATCTTGCAGCAGGGGAGCTATACAACGTCTGAATCATTTGCATAAATCTTGAACCTATACCAAACCATTCTAATGCCTGATACATGAAAGTCCATTCAACTCAATCAAAGGCTTTCTCCGCATCCAAAGAGACAGAGAAAGCCGGATCATTCATGGCTTTTGTTAGATTTAACATATGAAAAGCCAATCTGGTATTATTAGAAGAATGTCTCTTAGCAACAAATCCTGTTTGGTGCATATCAATAATAAAAGGGAGAGCCTTAGCCAATCTTAAAGCCAATATCTTAGCTAAAAGTTTTCCATCAACATTGATTAACGAGGTAGGCCTGTAGTTTGAAACCAAAGTGGGATCTTTGTTTGGCTTTGGCAAAACGATTGTTAATGATTCTGCCATAGTACCTGTAATGCAACCCTTAGTTAGTTGGAACTGATATCAATTTAATAAATAAGGTAATAGGGTACTTTGAAATGATTTATAAAAACTCTACTGTGAAACCATCACCACCTGGAGTGGATCCAACTCTAAGAGACTTCAATGCTGTTTCTAATTCTTTTAGTGATATAGGCTCCTCTAAACTTCTTTTTATATGTTCAGGAACCTTCGGTCCAATAATTAAATTCAAAAATTCTAAACCATCTTTTTCCCTATCTCCATAAGGCTCAGAAGAATACAAGGTTTTATAAAAATTTAGAAATTGACTTAAAATATTTTCAATTTTAGTATGTCTCTCCATTTTCATCCTTTATTGCAATAATTTTTGTTCTTCTTTTCTTTGCTTTAAGATAATTTGCCAATAATCTTTCCGCCTTATTTGAGTTTCCATAATACAGAGTTTGTTGGGAAAACAAATCTTTCCTTACAAATTTAGAAGATATCTCATTATTTTACCTTTTGCTTTTAATAGAGCCTGTAAAGTATTTTGCTCCCATTTATCAACTAATTTAGATTCCAAATGCTTAATTTCTTTTTCCAAATTATAAAATTGTTTTTTAAGTTGTTTTCTAATATACGCCGAATATAAAATAATATGACTCCTCATGGTAGCCTTAAATGCATCCCATAATGTTTCTATGTTAATATCTTCTGAAGTATTAAGTTGGAAGAATTCAATCATTTTTAATTTAAATTCTTCAAGGAAATTTGAATCCTCAATCAACGTATTATCAAATCTCCATACAGACTTACAATAATCTTGTTCATCAAACTGAAATTCAATCCATACACCACCATGATCAGATAAAATGATAGGATCTATGGCGGCTTTTGTCACTCGCTGAACTATTTAATTCGAGACAAAAATATAATCTATTCTTGAAAAAGAATTATGGACTTGTGAACAAAAGGAAAATTCCCAATCATCAGAATGAAGTATCCACCATATATCTATTAAATTACAAGATTGTGCCAAATTAACTAACCCTAATGACTTCATAACTTTACTTGGTTTTTTATCCAATAATGGATCCATTACAGCATTGAAATCTCCAGTCACTATTAAATTAGAAGCAGCCAGTGGGAGTAGTAATTGTTGTAGATTCTTAAAAAAATTCCATTTGATTCGTATTTGGGGCATACACATTGAATAGTTCCAGGGTAGTATTTCCCATGCTCATTCTTACATGTACCTACCTACCCAAAGGATCCGAATCAATCTGCTGAAAATTAGCTGTACATTTTTTATTTATTAATATGGCAACCCCAGCTTTCTTGCCAACTGCAGGGGCAAAAAAATGTTGGCGTTCCCAACCCCCTTCCAGTTTTCTTGATTCCATCATTGATAAGCGTATCTCCTGGATAAAATACAAATCAGCATTTTGTTGTTTTAGGAAAGCTAACATTTTTTTCCTTTTTATTTGATGGTTAAGACCATTGACATTCAATGAAAATACTTTAATCTCCATCTATTTTCAAATATATAATCCAACAATAATATTTAAATTAATATGATTAGACACCATTACACAGTTAAAAAACTTAAAAAAAATAATTTTTTCCTTTTCAATCCCTTCATTTCCTATCCTCCCATCCCTGATTTTTAAGAATCCCTCCTCCCTATTCTCCCCCCCACATAAATTGATTGCCTTGGAACACACATAGGATTAGTAATCACAATACCCCTTTCCCCAGGCAACTTCCATCACACCTTTCCCCTGACAATATTTATAAAGTAATAGACTTAATGTATTATAAATCAAGTATTCCCTCAATAGTTAATCCTGCTTATAATGTATACTTACTTATTTATATTAAAGAAGTTTTCATAAAACCTATTTAAATCTTTCCAATTAATCAATTTTACAAAATTATATCTGACCATTAGCATAAAACCTTTTACTACATTTTACCATGGAAGAAATAAATACATATATAATCCTTGTTATCAAGACAATATCCTCAATCAACCCATAAACCTTCAATTAAAAACTATTCATGTTTTATATAAGTATCAATTCATAACATTGACATTAAATCAATTCACTGTTTGCATATATTAAAGTCCTAATTCAATATAATCCACATTAGACTTTATATAACCTTTGAAATCAAAGAGAAGAATCACCTTTTTTATTAAACAAATCATATTTCCAAAATATAGAAGATGAACTTTCTCTTTTTTTTCCCCACTCTAACATCCTATAAATCAGGGGTGTCCAACCTGTGGCCCAAGGGCCGCATGTGGCCCTTGTTGAGGGTGATGCAGTGTTTTCCTCTGCTGCCCCTGGATGTTTACCATCTTGCCGGCTCCCTCCTCTGTCTTGCTGCGCATTTACGTCATGTAGGTATTTAAATGTCTCCATATCTCCCCTCTCCTGCCTTTCCTCCAAAGTATACAGATTGAGATCTTTAAGTCTGTCCCCATACACCTTATGACAAAGACCACGCACCATTTTAGTAGCCTTCCTCTGGACCGATTCTATCCTTTTTATATCTTTTTGAAGGTGCGGCCTCCAGAATTGTACACAATATTCTAAATGAGGTCTTACCAAAGTCTTAAACAGGGGCATCAATACCTCCTTTTTCCTACTGACTATACTTCTCCCTATGCAACCTAACATCCTCCCTATGCAACCTAGTGGACTGTGTCTGAATTCAAAAGGGCCTGGGATAGGCACGTGGGATCTCTCGGAGAAAGAGATACTGGTTACTGCGGATGGGCAGACTGGGCCATTTGGCCTTTATCTGCCATCATGTTTCTAGCTTTCGCCGTCATCTTTTCAACCTGTTTGGCCACCTTGGCAATCACTCCCAAGTCCCACTCTTTCATGCATATAAGTTCTTCACCCCTAAACTGTACAGTTCCCTCGGGTTTTTGCAATTTAAATGCATGACCTTGCATTTCTTAGCATTAAATTTTAGCTGGCAAATTTCAGACCATTCTTCAAGCTTCGCCAGGTCTTTCTTCATGTTGTTCACACCATCCGGGGTGTCTACTCTATTGCAGATTTTGATATCATCAGCAGAGAGGCAAATCGTACCCAACAGCCCTTCAGCAATATCGTTTGTAAAAATGTTAAAAAGAACAGGCCCAAGAACCTTGAGGCACACCACTGATAGCATCCCTTTGCCCATTGATTACTACCTTCTGTCGTCTTCCACTCAACCAGTTCTTTACCCAGCCTGTCACTTTGGGACCCATCCCGAGGGCACTCATTTTTTTTATTAGACATCTGTGTGGAACACTGTCAAAGGCTTTGCTAATATCTAAATATACCACATCTAGCGCACATCCTCTATCCAGTTTTCTGGTCACCCAGTTAAAGAAATTGATCAGACTTGTCTGACAAGACCTACCTCTAGTGAATCCATGTTACCTCCAGTCCTGTAATCCACAGGATTCCAGAAACTTCACTATTCTCTGTTTTAAAAGCATTTCCATTAATTTGCTTACCACAGAAGTCAGACTTACTGCCCTGTAATTCCCTACTTCTTCCTTATTTCCACTTTTGTGGAGAGGGACCACATTCACCTTTCTCCAGTCCTCCGGTACCACTCCTGACTCTAGAGACTCATTGAAAAGGTCAGTGAAAGGAGCCACCAGAAGTTTCCTAAGTTGATAATAGAAAACAAAAGTCAAAAGGGGTGATTCCAGCCAAAAAGACCTTCCAGCCTACACAACACTAGAGCAGCAGATCTTGATTGGTCCAAAAAAAAAAATCAAGTTTATGGGACATGACTCCCACAAGTATATTTTTGTTCTATGTCTGGAAGATGTAAACCGGACAATTAATCAGTGCTCTTCACTAGCAGCTATATTTAAGCACTGCTTCTAGTCTTTGACATTCTTATTTCTTAGCTTTTATCCTAAAAAGTGAAATCAACTCTGTTTTCAATTGCCTGTTTATCACTAAACTAACTTTTAGTTTTGCAGTTGTTGTTGTTCAAATAACAATAAAACTGTTGTCAATAACAGCAACTCCAAAGAACAGCTATTTAGTACTCAACCAATATTAAGTAAATAACGGTTTCTAACCACATTACCAAGTTATTTGTTTATTTTAAAAGTTTCTATACCATCTATAACCTAAACGGTTTACATACTAATACATACATAAATTTGTAAAACAAAAAATTAAACTCCTCAGAGAATTGACAATAAAGGAATCAATATCAAAAAGGCTTATCAGGGAGAATCAGAATCTAGAAAAAGGCATTTACAAATAATTGTGTTTTTAGTCATTTCCTAAATGTGCCCTTTTCACCACATTTTCATATTTGACTCACAACAGAAGGTCCTTGAGCTGGTCTCAACATATCTTGGAATTGCGTTTGCCTTTAATAAGGCTGAATTCTCAGAGCATAGTGATCTCTTTGGTAAATAGGTAATCATATTTTTCTTGAATAATTCAGGTATGGTGCTGTAAAGGAAATTGATGACAAATCATTACCGCTTTGTACTGAATTCTGAGGGCAACTGGCAGCCAATGTAATTTTTGGATCAAATCTCAATATTCCCATTATTAGTCTAGCCGCTGTGTTTTGTGCAACTTGCAATGCTCTGCATCTGTATTATGAGGAAATTTAGGATCATGAACGACCTCTAAATTTGTCTCAACTATTTCAAATTTTAACCATATCTAATCTACATGAGGTAGAATATATTCAGACTCGTGAAGGCATGTTCTGATAAGATTGAATTATCAGTTTCTTTCCATGAAACCCTTCCCTCCCCCTTCACCCCTCTCCCCTTCCCTCCCCCTTCCCCCCTCTCCCAATCATAAGGCAACCCATTAGTAGGGTGTAGAACTAAACCCCAATTTAATGTATCAAGAAAGCACAGCAGTTACCATACACAAAGTCTGTTTAGAATTGAACTCCTTACTCTTGATGTCAAAGATTAAATATATGCAGACAAATAGCCAAAAAGCGTTGTCTGCGCTTCAAAGTAAGATTTGCTTCTTTAGCTTCCCACATCTTAAAGGTATGTACAGGTCCACTATCTCACCCTTTCTCTTTTCAAATACCCTACCCTCCCATATGTCTTCCTCCCTCTGCACCACCCCAAAATCCACTCTTTCCCTTTTTCTTCCCAACTGTCCTCCCTTTAAATATCTATTTCCCCTTTCCTCCACCCCACCCCACATCCAACTTCTCTCCCTTGAAACCATTGCCTACCATTTCTCTCTCCCCTCTATTTCTAGCCCATAAGTTCTTCCCCTTCACCTTCCCACACCCCCAATTTGTCACTTCATTGAACTTCTTCCCCGTCTACTTAAAAAAAAAAAAACAGCTGGTCAAGGGAGCTTCCTCAGCCCAACATGTCCTCCCCTTCTATCCACGCTGGTCCGACATCATCCTCACTTTAAGTCTGCTGACAAATCCACTTTTGTTGCAGGAGATTGCTGGCTGTGGCAGCGACTCTGAAGTGTAGCCTGTAGCTTCCCTCCATGCAGCCTGTGGCTTCTGCTGCGGTCCACTTAGGTATACAAAGGAAGTTCTGTCATTGGGGGCGCACTGCAGCAGAAGGAAAACAGAGGGAAGCCAAAGGCTGCGCTTCAGAGTTGTTGCTAGAGCTGGAAATCCCCTGCAATAAAAATGGATTTGTCATCAGACCGAAGTTGAGGGTGATATCGGATCAGCGTGGATAGGAGGGGAAAACATGCAGGCCCACAGGGGGCCCCTCAGAGCCTTGGGGCCCCCCTAATGCCAACCCTGCACCCCAGCATCCAACTCAGGCAGAGGGTAAGCCTGAATCGGTGAGTCAGATTTTTTTTTTTTTTCCCCCTAAACAAATTGATTTGAATCAATTCAGCCAAACTGAATCAGTGAATCAATTCATAAATCAGACAGCTCTAGAAAAACAGTGAATGTAGCCAATACAGGCACCTACATCCTGACAACTGGTAGGAAGGCCTGGGAGAACAGAAAATAAGATAAGGCCCGAAGTGTCTGGGAGTTGTATAATGTCCTCTTGTCTGTATGAAATGTATACATAAATTCTGTTCATGAATGCTCAAATTTGTGTTTAATACTGTGCAGTTGTTAACTTGCCACTATGTTTTTTACATTGATAGCTGGCTCTCTCAATGTTAACGTGAAGAAGGAAATATCTAATTCTTCACAGCCGTGCTCCTTTGAAGAAGCTATGAAAGGTATGGACTCTATTCTAAAAATGTTTTATTTAACGGCTGTTACAAAATGATTCACCCAAAATGGTGTACAGCAGGTATAACTATACATAGTCAAGTTGTTGTAACAGTGTACCTATAATAAAATGACCAGAACTCTGTGTGAGACATAGATCAATGAAATGAACTTGGAAATAGTAAACCTAAATTATTGTATTGGCAATATTATACAGTGTCAGTAATGTTGACTTTAAAAAGAGGAGACTGAGAGGGGACATGATCGAAACATTTAAGATAATGAAGGGAATTGACTTCAGTGTTCTCCCCAGAAATTTTTTCCAGCCGAGTGGCATGAAAAAGTAGCAAGGGGATGGGATGGGGAAAATTAACCCCCTCTTTTACTAAGGTGCGCTAGCATTTTTAGCGTGCGCAAACCCCCGCACTAAGCGGGAAAACTAAAGCCAGCTCAATGCTGGCGTTAGCATCTAGTGCATATGTCAATTCTGCGCGCGCTAAGCGCACACTAAAACCACTATCGCAACTTAGTAAAAAGAGCCCTAAATATGTACTATTTTTTATTAGTTTATCATTATTTTCCAATGCTCAATATGACTTCCTTTTTTAAGGTTTGACACTTGTGCCAGAATATTTTTACTAAATTTAAGAAGTATCCAATTCTAGAAGGGAATAATTAGATATTTGCCCTCTTTCAAATGGTATAGAGGTTTAAAAAAGGGAAAGGTGTTAATGAAGTCATTAGGTTCAATCTAGCCATTTATTTCTGCATGAATTTAAACAACTAAAAAAAAAAGATAAATATAGCTCATCCAGTCATACAAGAAAAGGCTCTAGAGCAGGGGTGCCCACATTTTTTGGCTTGCGAGTTACTTTTAAAATGACCAAGTCAAAATGATCTACCAACAATAAAATTTTAAAAAATACAAAGCACACTGTACACAGAGAAAATGTCAGTAAGGAAGGAGGGAGAGGGCACAAACTTGGGATATAGAAGGAAGGGAGCGATACAGAAGGAAGGGGCATGAACTTGGGACAAAGGAAGGAAGGAGGGTGGGAGCAAGAACTTGGGACACAGAATGGAGAGAGGGTCATGTTGGGACATAGAAAGAAGAGAGGGAACACAAACTTAAGACAAAGTCTATAAGGAAGGAGGGAGGGGGCACAAACTTGGGATACAGAAGAAAGGGAGCAATACAGAAGGAAGGGAGGGAAGGGGCATGAACTTGGGACATAGGATGGAAGGAAAGAGATGCTGAGGTGGAGGAGGGAATAGAAAGGGAAAATTGTTGAGCATGGGTGTGAGGGAAAGAGCTGGTGTACATGGGGAAAGGAAGAAAGAGGAGAATGTTGGGCATAGGAAGAGAATTGTTGGACATGTTGGTGGGAGAGGAGTAAGGTAGAGAGAGATGAGAGGGAGAAATGATGGATGTGGTGGTGGAGAGGGAACAGTGGGACAGATGCAAGAGGGAAGAATGTTGGACCTGGTGGTGGAGGGAATGGAGGAAGAGATGTCGCATGGTTCTGGAGAGGGGTAATAGAAGGAGAAATGTTGGGCATGGGGCTGGTGGGCAGGGGCAAAAGATGCTGCACACAGTCCGGGGGGGATGAGAGAGGGAGAAATGTTGGATGTGGCAGTAGAAGGAGTTGGAGCGATATACTCTGGATCCCCCTATCTTTCTTTCCTCACTCCCTTTGCAGCAAGGGAAGGAATGAGAGAGAGATGGTGGAAGTTGCACATTGGGGTGCAGGAGAGAGGAAGAAATGCTGTGCAAGGTGGGGAGGGGTAAAAGAGTGTGCTTGTGTAGTTTAATTTTGTGGTTACCATTATGTATTATTAATAAGATTATATTGTGTGTATATGAAAAATGAATGGAAGAAATGGCACTTACAATTAGTACTATTATTATGGCGGCTGGGTCTGGGGTGGAGCCTGGGCAGTGCTTTTGGGCCCCCAAACTAAAAAGCATTCCACTGACTATGGATGTTGGACCTAGTATGGGAGGAGAGTTGGTAGACCTGCTGGGAGGAAGGGGGACGAATGACTACATCCCAGAAATTTTGGCATCTAATCTAATCTAATCCTTAGGTTTGTATACCACATCATCTCCACGTTTGTAGAGCTCGACGCGGTTTACAGTAGGAGAAATAGGAAGGAACTGCAACAGAGGGTTAGAGGTAGAAGTGTGAAGAAAATTTAGAGGAATTGGGATGCCAAGATATAAGAGTTTTCTTGATTCCTAAGTTGAAGGGAGACTTACATTTTTTGAGAAAAGCCAGGTTTTCAGATGTTTGCGGAAAACTTGGAGAGAGCTCAAGTTCCGAAGAGGGGAGGTAAGGTTGTTCCAGAGCTCAGTGATTTTGAAGTGGAGGGAGGTCCCTAGCTTTCCTGTGTGGGAAATGCCTTTTAGCAAGGGGAAGGATAGTTTTAATTTGTGGGAGGATCTGGTAGTATTAGGGTTTGAGGAATTCCAAGAAAGAGGGATAAAGGGAGGGAGGATACCATATAGGATTTTGAAAGTTAAACAGGTGCATTTTTTTTTTTTTTTTTTTTTTTTTTTTTTTAAATTTTTATTTATAAGTTTTCCATTCTTACAATATTTGAGTAATATAATATACAATAAAGTTTTTTTTTTTTTTTTTACATATTTAAATTATTATCATTAATAATACATCGTATTTAAAATATAATATGATAAAGATTATACATTAGCATATAAAATATAATTCCCATCCCCTTTTTATATAGTATATTTCCATTAATTAGTCAAATCCCACCCCATTCATATATAATTATTTATCATTGTGCTAAGAACTAATCATTAGAATATTTTGTCAATGGTTGCCAAATTTTATTAAAATTAAGATGATTTCCCTGTTGTAACGCTATTATTTTTTCCATTTTATAAATATGACAAACAGAATTCCACCAGAACGTATAATTTAATTTGGTGTAATCTTTCCAATTTTGAGTAATTTGTTGCATGGCGACTCCTGTTAGTATTAGTAATAGCTTATTATTGTTTGCTGAAATCGGACTCTTAGTTCTCATTGCAGTACCAAATAATATGGTGTCATACGAGAGTCCTACGTGATTCTCTAGTAACTTATTAATTTGGGGCCAAATTAAATTCCAAAATGCGTTTACAAAGGGACAAAAAAAGATTAAATGATCTAACGTCCCTATTTCCAATTTACAATGCCAGCATCTATTAGATCTAGTACTATCTATTTTTTGCAGGCGCGTTGGGGTCCAGAATACTCTATGTAATAAAAATAACCATGTTTGATTCATAGATGCTGACCTTGTAGATCTTAATCTCCAGGACCAAAATCGTGGCCATTGAGATTCAGAAATTGTCTGACCTATCTCAATACTCCAAATATCCCTAAGACCTGTTTTCTTTTTTTTATTTAAAAATCTATATATCAATTTGTACCATTTTGCGGCTTGGTGACCCAACAAATCCGTCTGGAAACATAGAACCTGTAAACTATATTGATTATTTAGATTTTTCCATTCAGGGAACCCTACCTGAATGGCCTGCTTCAATTGCATCCATTTAAAATATTGTGATTTATTTAATCCAAATTTATTTTGCAATTGTGAAAAACTAAGCAGTGAACCTTCTGATATGATATCATTCAATGTTCTTATTCCTGCATTTATCCATTGTTTCCAGACGATTTTAAATCCGCCAATTCTGATCCTGGAGTTTATCCATATTGATTGATTTAGAGATTTAGCAATAGGTTCAGGTGATAAATTACTAATATATCTCAATGTTTTCCAAGTGTCAAATAAAATTCTGTGGTCTTTGTATCTTTTAGGCATTGTTATAGTTATTAACTGTTCTGGATATAAAGGGAACAGGAGCCGCCATTCTAAATATAGCCAATCTGGTACATTTTCTAGAAGCTCTGGGAGGATCCAATACATACCCTGTCTTAAGATATAGGCTTGATGATACCTATAAAAATTTGGAAAATTTACCCCCCCTTCCATAATTGGTCTTTGTAATGATACTAAAGCGATTCTTGATCTTTTCCCACACCAAACAAATTTTGTAAGAATATTGTTAAGTTTTTTATAAAATGACCCCTGAAAAAATATTGGAATCATACTCATTTGGTAACAAACCACAGGCAATATCATCATTTTAATTGTTTGAATTCTTCCCCACCAAGAAAGATGTAATGGATTCCATTGCTCACACATTTCTGTTATTTTTTTCAATAAAAGTTTTTCATTCTCTTTGACTGTGTCTTCAATTGTATTTTTGATCATAATTCCTAAGTATTTTATACCATCATCTTTCCAAATAAATGAATATGGGTCAAATAATCCTTTGGTACAATGAACATTTATTGGGAGAATTTCAGATTTGTTCCAATTAATTTTATATCCAGAAAAAGTACCATATGTTTCTATTAAATTAAGTATACATGGAATAGTAGTTTCCGGTTTTCTTAAATATAATAATATATCATCTGCATATGCAGATATTTTAAATTCAAAATTGTTAAATGATATTCCCTCTATCTCCTTAGTTTTGTTTATTGCAATTAATAAAGGTTCTAGGACAATATCAAAAAGTAAAGGAGACAGAGGGCATCCTTGCCTAACTCCCCTGTGCAAGTTAAATCTATTTGATAAATTGTTATTAATATATAATCTTGCTCCAGGAGAGCTATACAATGTCTGAATCATTTCAATAAAACCGGATCCTATACCAAACCATTGTAAAGCTTGGTATATAAAATTCCATTCCACTCTGTCAAAAGCTTTTTCTGCATCTAAAGATATTAAAAAAGCTGGATCATTTATATTTTTTGCTAAATTTAATGAGTGGAATGCTAATCTAGTATTATTTGATGAATGTCTTTTAGCAATAAATCCTGTTTGATGTACATCAATAATGAAAGGGAGAGCTTTTGCCAATCTTAATGCTAATACTTTAGCCATTAATTTGTTATCCACATTCAATAATGAAATAGGCCTGTAATTTGAAACCAGAGTAGGATCTTTGTTTGGTTTTGGTAAGACTATAATTATTGATTCTGCCATAGTACCAGAAATTTTTCCATTCTTTATTTGATATTGATATAAATTTAACAGATGTGGTAATATGATATTTTGAAAAAATTTATAAAATTCAACAGTATACCCATCTCCCCCTGGAGCGGATCCAACTCTAAGAGACTTCAATGCTGTTTCTAATTCTTTTAAAGATATAGGTTCTTCTAAACTTCCTTTTATATGATCTGGAATATTTGGTCCAATATATGAATTTAAAAAAGTTAATCCGTCTTGTTCTTTATTTTTATAAGAATTGGAAGTATATAATTCTTTATAAAAATCAAGAAATTGTGTTATAATATCTTTTGTGTTGGTATGTGTGTTACCTTTTGTATCTTTAATTGCAATAATCTTAGATTTTCTTTTCTTTGCTTTTAGAAAGTTTGCTAATAATTTACCAGCTTTATTTGAATTTCCATAATATTGTACTTGTTTGTTGAAAATATCTTTCCTCACAATTTGAGAAGAAATTTCATTGTATTTAACTTTTAATTTTAATAATTCTTGTAATGTATTATTTTCCCATTTCTCAATTAATTTATTTTCTAATAATTTAATTTGCTTTCCCATCTCAATAAATTGTTTTTTTTTTTGTTTGTTAATAAATGTTGAATATGAAATAATATTTCCTCTCATAGTTGCTTTAAAAGCATCCCATAAGATCTCAGCATTAATATCATCTGATTCATTAAATTGAAAGAATTCTTGCATTTTTATTTTGAAATCTTCAAGAAATTTTGAATCCGCTAATAAATCATTATTAAATCTCCAAATTAAATCAGAGTTTTCAGTATCATAATTTTGAAGATTAATCCACACACCAGCATGATCTGAAATTATAATGGGATCAATTACTGCTTTTAAGATACGCTGCGCTATATTATTAGAAACAAATATATAATCAATTCGTGAAAAGGATTTATGGACCTGAGAACAAAAAGAAAATTCCTGATCATTAAAATGAAGAATTCGCCATATATCTACTAAATCACAAGATAGTATCAAATTATCTAAGCCTAATGATTTCATAACTTTACTTGGTTTTTTATCCAATATCGGATCCATTACAGCATTGAAATCCCCTGCTACTATTAAATTAGATGTAGCCAGTGGTAAGAGCAATTGTTGAATTTGTTTAAAAAACTCCATTTGATTCGTATTAGGAGCATATAAATTGAATAAATTCAGGGTAGTATTTCCCAGAACCATTTCGACATGCACCCATCTTCCTAAGGGATCATAATTAATTAGTTTAAAATCTGCATTACATTTTTTATTTATTAGAACAGCCACTCCAGCCTTTTTCTTTAAAGCCGGTGCAAATAAACATTTAGAAATAAAACCTCCAGATAATTTTTTTGATTCAATTTCCGAAAGATGAGTTTCTTGAATAAAATAAATATCCGCATTTTGATTTTTAAGGAACGATAATAATTTCTTCTTCTTAATAGGATGATTTAAACCATTGACATTCAGCGAATACATTTTTAGATCCATCTGATTAATAATTATACTTAATCAATATTCTATGATTGTTTACATGATTAGCTCCTAGCACGTTCATTGAAAATTTATCCCCTAACCCACCCATTATTTTCCCTCCCCTCCCACCCATTATCTTATTCTGATTTGGAACACGCATTGGTCATGCAAAACCTACATCTCCATCCCCAGGCAACTAATAATTCATTATATTATTTAAAAACAAATTTCTAAATTCAATACATTCTTTATACTTCCACCCTTATATTATTAAAAATTATATTCATTTAATCTATAAAATTTTATAAAATTACTGAGAATTATATATATTTGATTCATAAAATTAAATTCAATATCATGCATACATGTAATATAATACTCTTAATAAATAAATATATTACAAATATAGTTCTTATTCTCTATATATCTGATATAATATTAATAATAATGCATTTCAATCATTTTCATAGATCATATATATCTGTAATTCATCATATAAATTAAATATATCCATTTTTATATAAATATTAATATTAATAATAATGCATTTCAATTATTTTCATAAATCATCTTCATAATGAATTACTTTGAATGAATAATTGAATAAAATAAACATTTTATCTCAATAAATAAGTTTTATAATAAATTCATGTTTTATTAATTATCTACCAATCAATTACTTAATTTTTTGTTTTTCATAATAAGTTAATATGACTGAATATTTGAATTTAATAAAAAATTTTTATAATAGATATCTATTTTATTAATTAATCCTTTCAATATTCAAATTTTTTTTCTTGTATATATTTCATAAAATTATAATTTTCTTACATAGAATTAAAATATTGTTTTTATAATAAATTAATATATTTCATTTTTATATATTATTCTCAATATAACAGTAACTAATTTTCTTTTCAATATTTTTAATAATAAAAACATTGTAATTCGTTTCATTATTCATTAATCATAATAAGTTAATATGCTATATAATTGAATAAATTCTATATTTGATTAAATTATGTATTATATAAATAAATTTATAATAATTTAATAATTTTTTATATTATATATATATATATATTTTTTTTTTTTTTTTTAAATTTTTTTTCCCTATTAATATTAATGAATATAGATGCTAATATATTATTAATAATTAATTTAATAAAATAATATTATATTATTGCATTCAGTATATCAGTATAAATATTTCCAGTTAAGAAATGATACTATTTCTTAATTAATTTTTTTTTAATAATCTTCTTTCTTTTCCCTTTTTTCCATGTCCTTTCTTATTTCTTCTTTCTTCTTTCTTCTTTTTTTTTTTTTTTCCTTCAGCATAGTTATTTTTTTTTCCATGTCCTTTCTTGTTTCTTCTTTCTTCTTTCTTCTATCTTTCTTCAGCATAGTTATTTATTTTTTTTTTTATGTGAATATAGGATCTTTTTGTGTCAAAAATTCTTTCAGTTTTGCAGGGTCTTGAAAGTATATGGATTTATTTCCACTGGATACTCTCATAGTAGATGGATAATATAGTCCATATATGTATCCTTTTTCTTTCAGCTGCTGTCTGTATGTGAGGAATTGTTTTCTTATGTTTGCTGTATATCTAGCAAAATCCTGAACTAAAATCAGTTTTGATCCTTTGTAGTTCAAGTTTTTATTTGCTTTTGCCATTTTTAATATTTCTTGAGCTTGTTGATATCTTAAAACCTTGAATATCAAAGGTCTTGGAGTAGCCTGATTTACTGGCTTTCTTGTGGGGATTCTGTGGGCTCTTTCAATTTCTAACGGCCATTTTGAATTGAGCTGAAGTAGTTTAGGCAAAAGATTTTCCAGGAATTGCACAGGATCTCCCCCTTCAATATTTTCAGCCAGCCCCAAAATTCTGATGTTCTTTCTTTTTCCTCTATTCTCCATGTCCACCATTTGATTTTTTAAAGCTGTTATTTCTTTTTTATCTTTGTCATATTCCTGTGTGAAGGAATCAAACCTCTCCATTTTTTCTTCCAGCACTGTCATTCTCAGTCTCTCCGTTTGGATCTCTTGTTTCATGTTGAGAAGTTCTTCTTTTACTTCATTTATTTTATTGGCATTTTCAGTCAGCATTAGTTTTATTTTGAAGAGTTCAGTCATTATATCAGATTTTTCAGTCAGTTCTTCAGTCTCCATCGGGAACGGTACACTCGATGGTGACAGGGGAGTAACTTTTGTTCTTTTTGCTGATATTCCTGAAGTTGAAGGTTTTTCAGCTTTCCCCTGCTTCATGCTTGCCATCTCCGACGTTGTTTTATATATTTTTAGTGGCGATTTGAAAAAGTGAAAGTTTTATTTTTGTTCCGTTTGTTGCCTGGATACGGGAGCGCTGCGGTTAGTGGACCCTGGCGATTATTGGAAGCCAGTGGAGCTTGGCCAGGAGCGGGGAGACATGATCAAATTTACTTTTAGCGAAGATGAGCTTAGCCGTGGCATTCTGAATCCGTTGGAGTCTGTGGAGGTTTTTCTTAGTTAGGCTTAAGTAGATAGAGTTGCAATAGTCCATCATTTTGCATTTTCTCAATTTAAAAAATCCTTATCTCCAAGATGCAAATCGAGCTATTTTCTACACATAGCAATTTAAGTTTTTGCATACAGGCCCCTTATATTAGCTTTTTCACTCCTTTATAATCATATGACACATGTTCACCATTTTTTAAGTTTTCTCTCTCTCTCTCTCTCTCTTTTTTTTTTTTTTTTTTTTTTGCACTCAGCATCTTGAAAGTCCCTGTTTACTGAGTAGACATACA
The DNA here is from genome assembly GCF_902459505.1 of Geotrypetes seraphini. Lineage (NCBI taxonomy): Eukaryota > Metazoa > Chordata > Amphibia > Gymnophiona > Dermophiidae > Geotrypetes > Geotrypetes seraphini. The sequence continues at coordinate 5,142,006 of NC_047087.1, read as the reverse complement.
AATTTAGAAATGATTCACAATTACTATCCTACCAAGAGCTAAACAAACTTTAAATAACTTTACAATAGCTTCAAATCCTGGGGGGAAAAAATACCACAGTATTACTGTACCTGCACAGTTTTTTTTCCAGTGACAAATTGCTAAATATAAAATAATATCAAAACATATCCACAAATGAATTTTGGCCCTTTGTCAACTAGTAATCAGTCATATCAATCATGGAGTTATATGTCACTCACACCCCTATAACGTACAAGTCCAGACCAGTCCTCCTGACTTCTACTACCGGCAACCCCTTCGCACAATGACGTCACGTACTCGAGCTCCCGGAAAGATTCCTTGTTCGCTATGATGTAGCTGTGGCCTGGCAGGATGTCGTCCATGGTGCTCACGGGGTGGCCCTCGCGCAGCGTGAAGATCCGCAGCATGTGCCTAGTCAAATCTGACAGGAGGGCATCAAAAGTGGGCATATGCTTGCCATTGATCACCAATTTCCTGCCAATGAAGAAAGGGTCCTCGTTACGGTAGAAGACCACCGATCTGGCCGGGATTAACTGCGTTGGGTAGCCATTGTATATTTCATCCTGCGATAACCTGGACATGATGATGATTCGGAGAACGGGAGAGGGGGAATCGGCGATGAACTTGTATCAAACAGGTGGTGACCATGCTTTAAGCAGCAAGGTTGCGAAGGACAGCATGGAAGAGAGTGCAAGGTCTGATTTGTTCAGTGTCCTGAGCTGCACCATAGGCATCCTGCGCTGCGGTAAAGTTTCCAAGTGAGCGAAGGGGAGGCTTCCCTTGCGCCGTGACTTTTTTCCCTCATTAGGCACAGGTCAGCGACGGAGGGAAGCATAGAAACATAGAAAGGTGACGGCAGAAAAGGGCTATAGCCCACCAAGTCTGCCCACTCTACTGACCCGCCCTATCAAGTCTGAGTGTCTTGCTAGGCCTCTGTAGGGATCCCACGTAGATGTCCCATTTATTCTTAAAGTCAAGCACGCTGTTGGCCTTGGCCACCTGCTCCGGAAGCTTATTCCAGTGCCCTATCACTCTTTCCGTGAAGAAATACTTCCTAATGTCACCCCTAAATTTCCCTCCTCTGAGTTTGAGCGGATGCCCTCTTGTGGCCGAGGGTCCCCTGAGTAGAAAGATGTCATCTTCTACCTCGACACGACCACTTGCTTCGGGCCTTCCTCGTTGCCAGGTCCTGCCTTCGCGGAAACAGAAAGTAGGCAGGACCTGGCAGCGAGGAAGGCCCGAAGCAAGTTGTAAGCTTCTATCCGTCGTTGACCAGTCTCCTGCCTTAGCCCGTAGCGAACTCATACTTCGGGGCTCTAAGGTGTGCGTGCCGGCTTACTTCTCTCCCCCCCCCCCCCGACACAACTTCCGGTGTCAGACAGAAGAGAAGGGAAGCCGGCACGCACACCTTAGAGCCCCGAAGCATGAGCTCGCATCTCCAAGCCGGTAAGAGATGGTTTTTTGGGGGGATTTTTTAATGTTGAGTGGCGGCAGCAGCAGGATTCCCGATAGATGACAGCTGAGCGGTCATCTAAATTAGCCAGGTGGACCGCCCGGCTAAAAAGCCCTGGGGAGAACACTGGACTTAGTAGATAAAGACAGGTTGTTCACCCTCTCCAAGGTAGGGAGAACGAGAGGGCACTCTCTAAAGTTAAAAGGGGATAGATTCCGTACAAACATAAGGAAGTTCTTCTTCACCCAGAGAGTGGTGGAAAACTGGAACGCTCTTCTGGAGGCTGTTATAGGGGAAAACACCCTCCAGGGATTCAAGACAAAGTTAGACAAGTTCCTGCTGAACCGGAACATACGCAGTTAGGGCTGGTCTTTGACCTAAGGGCCGCCGCGGGAGCAGACTGCTGGGCACAATGGACCACTGGTCTGACCCAGCAGCGGCAATTCTTATGTTCAGACTATAGGAGCTTATCTATTCTGCTCGTGTTTCATTTCTAAATTTTGGATAATTTCTCACAGGTTTTGCCCTTGTCCTATAGAGGTTCCCTGTGGGGACATCCTTGTGGTGGGAGATCGCAGGCTCTTGGAGAAAGTCTGTTTCTGGGGAGGTTCCCTGCTCCTGCAGTAAGCCCCCTGGACGCCCTGCATGTCAAATCGGGGCTCCGAGATCGGGAGCTAGCTCACCCCAGGTTTGTCCACTAGTGGGTGGAGTGCAGGCTGCACGGTTCCATGGATGTGTGACCGGGATCGGGGCAAGACTGCGTGCCTCTGCCAATGGCGCAGCGTCTAGAGGTGGTAGAAGTCACTGGCCATGGTGGTTGGGCCAGAGTCGGAAGTCTTGAAATCCAGCTTTCCAGCTTCCTGAGGCTTTAGATCTCCCTACATACTGTATCAGCATTGTCTACCATTTCTCCAATACAGCACAATGGAACTGTGAGTACCAGCTTATTAGCCTGGTTTGGCGATTTGTTTTGAAAAGGGGGATCCTTAAAAGGGGTTTTTGGGTAGTTTCCCTGCTTGCCCTACCCCTAGCCATCTCTAAAATTGTGAAATCTTCTATCCAAGGACAAGCAGACAGTATATTCTCACACATGGGTGACGTCACTGATGGACACTTTTTAAAAGTGTATCGCCACTTTAAGTCTTTTGAAAGTTCGCGATAGCCCACACCACACATGTACAAGTTCCTTCCCGACGTAGGTGCGCGATCCCTCAATTTTGCTGCCTTCCCGCTCTCACGGTTTTGTGACTTAGTCTTATTTTCTCTTTTTAAAACTGCTCTTTAGTAAAAAAAAAAAAAAAATCATTGCGTTTAATTTAGCAGAGGTGGTTTTCCTGTCCATGTCACACCTGCCGATGGGTTTTAAAAAGTGTGGTCGCTGTGCTCGGGCTATTTCTGTGACTGATCCTCACTGCTGGTGTTTGCAGTGTTTGGAGCCCAAGCACCATCCCGAGACTTATACGCGCTGCCCTTTCTTACAAAAGAGAACTTTGAGAAAAATCATCTTTTGCAGCAGAAACAGCTCTTCGGTGCCTTTGTAGAAGGTGAGCCCACTTCATCAGTGACACCTTCCACGCTGACAAAGACAACACCAAGATCTTCAGCTCCGGCAGATCCACCAACGCTGACTCTGGTGTCACAGTATACCATCTCTCTGGGTAAGCCGGCTAAGAAGCCTTCCACTTCCCCCTCAGGTCAAAGCTGCATTGAGTCAAGTCATGGCGACCTCGCGGAAGTCCTGTAAGCGCACAGCTCCGATACCAGTGAGTGCCTCCTCATCGGCCTCCTCATCTTCAGACCATGTTGCGGCACCAGTGGCACCGGCGAAAAAGCCAACGATGCAGGTGCTCTCCATCAAGCAAAAAATTGACAACTTGCTTAGCGAAGAATTAGGGAAGCATTTTCAATTGTTGGTGTCAACCCAGCTTGTGCCGCTGTCAACACCGACTCTCCCGGTGCAGGTTCAGTCTGAGCTGCTTGAGACACCCACCACACCTGTCACTGATGTTCCACCGGTGTGGATGTCCTCGACACTGGAGTCGAGTAATCTACCATCACAGCACCATTCCTCCTCAACTCAAACTTCTTGAGAGGTCACTCCAGCAATGTCGGGGAAGGCCTCATGTAAGTCTAAATATATCGAGACCTCAACACCGACCCGTCGACACCGTTCCCAACATAAATCTTCCTCCATGCTAAGAGATTCTGATCGATTGGGTGATTCTGACCCAGAGCCACCATCTACCACTGAGGAGGACTCTTCTGCTTCAGGTTCACTTCATCGCTCTCCAACTAGAGCCTCTCCTGAGAAACTCTCCTCCAAATTTCTCCGCAAGAATTTAGTCTCTTCTTTCCATTCAAGTGGCTCCCAAAAAATTGAAGTCCCTGTACAAGGTGGTGCCTCTTCCAGGTTTTGACAAGCTTCAACTGCCGCTTGAGTCACTAGTAGTGGAATCCACTTTGAAAAAGTCTTCTGGGGCCAGTGTCTATGCATCCGTTCCTCCTGGCAGAGAGGGCTGGACAATGGACAAATTTGGTAGATGCCTTTACCAAAATTTAATGTTGGGTGAACCGAGCAGGAAATTACAATTTCTATTTTTCCTGCTATTTGAAGCATTTGGTCAAACAATTTTCATCATTCCAGAAACACTTTCCTACACATAAGACCAAGACTTTTCAGAATCTTGTTTCCATTGTTTTACAGCTTTGCAAGTCAGGTCCACGTACGACACCTTTGAGCCCACCTCTCGGACAGCAGCTATGTCGGTGGCTATGCGATGTCTTGCGTGGTTGCGTGTCTCCAACCTGGATGTTAACCACCAACTCTCTGCCAATGCTCCCTGTCTGGGTGATGAACTTTTTGGTGACTCTACCGACACTGCCACACAAAAACTCTCTGCCTATGAGACCAGATGGGACAGACTAGATGGGCCGTGGGCCCTTATCTGCCGTCTATTTCTATGTTTCTATGTTTCTATTAGTGAAACCTAAAAAGAAGCCTCAGGTCCCTCGAGGGTCCCTCGAGCTTTCAAGCCTGCTTCTTCTTACCAATGTAAGTTTGCTGCTAAGGATCCTGCTCCTCCTCCGCCTAGAAGGCAGAAGTAACAACCGCGTCAACAATCCAACCGGCTGCGCAACAAAAAACCTACACAGCCTTTTTGACGTGTTCCTTATGAGCATAGCCACAGTTCTCATTCTACAACCTCTTCCTCAGCCAATAAGGAGGCGGCTTCAGTATTACATCAGTCGTTGGGAGTTCATCACCTCTGATCTCTGGGTGTTAAACATCATTTGTCAGGGCTACGTCCTTCACTTCCATACCCTTCCTCTGGGTCATCCTCCAAGAGAGTCTGCTTTAAACCCTGCACAGTCCTCTCTTCTTCTCCAGGAGATTCAATTCTTTCTTCTTCTCAATGCCGTCAAGGAAGTTCCTCTCTCTTAGCACAACCAGGGATTCTACTCCTGCTATTTCTTAGTTCCAAAGAAGACCCATTCTGGATCTTCTCAACAAATATCTTGTCTAGGAGAAATTCCAAATGCTCTCTCTTGCTCTTCTCTATCCCCTACTGGCCCAGAACAATTGGCTATGCTCTCGGGATCTCAATGAAGTCTATACTTGTATACCAATCCATCTGGCTTCCTGAATATACCTACGCTTTCAAGTGAATCAGCACCATTACCAATACAAGGTACTTCGGTTTGGCCCGGCATCTTCTTCCAGAGTCTTCACGAAGTGCTTGATTGTGGTAGCAGCAGCACTCTGATCCCACAGTCTTCAGGTTTTTCCCTATCTGGATGACTGGTTAATCAAGGCTTCATTGTCTCAGGAGGTAGCTCTGGTAGCAACTCATACCATCGCTTTCCTTCAAGCCTTGGGCTTCGAGATCAATTTCCCCAATTCGAACCTGCAATCGACCCAACGTCTTAAATTCATCGGGGCTATTCTGGAAACTACTCTCAGAGTATTTCTTCCTCCAGATCGCTTAACCACTCTGCTAGCAGATGTTTCATCTCCAAACAATCTCTGCAAGGCGCATGATGGCTCTCCTAGGCCACATGGCCTCCACAGTTCATGTGACACCACTTGCAAGACTGCATCTTCGCACTCCTCAGTGGGCCTTCACTTCTCAATGGTGTCAGGCGACAGATCAGCTATCACAGCGTATCTCTGTAACCTCATCTCTTCAACAGTCGTTCTACTGGTGGATGACCTCCTCCAATCTATCCAGAGGTCTATTTTTCCACTTACCTCCTCATCACCAGGTACTCACCACAGATGCTTCCCCGTACACCTGGGGGGGTGCACATGAATTGTCTTCAAAAGCAGGGCCATTGGACTGCCACACAGCACAAATTTCATATCAGTTTGCTCAAACTCAGAGCAAAGTCCTATGCACTGAAAGCTTTCCAACATCTTATGAGCGATCAAGTCCTCCTTCGCATGGACAATCAAGTAGCAATGTACTACATAAACAACAAGGAGGCACAGGCTCTGTTCCACTTTATCAGGAGGCTCAAAAGATCTGGCTTTGGGTGACGTCCCGCAACCTTTTCCTGAGGACAGTCTACATTCAAGGCGAGGAGAATTCCTTGGCAGACAACCTCAGAATTCTTCAGCCTCACGAATGGACTCTCAGCTCAACAGCTCTCCGGTCCATCTTCGCACAATGGGGTACTCCGCAAGTGGACTTGTTTGCAGTTCCCCACAATCACAGGTTGCCCCAATTCTGCTCCAGATTTTACTCACCTCACCCCCTAGAAGCAGATGTGTTTCTCTTGGATTGGATGCAACTGTTTACTCCCACTCCTCTCATCTTGAAAACTTTTCAGAATCAAGCAGGAGTAAGCCACCATGATTCTCATAGCTCCTCGGTGGCCCAGACATTGGTTCTCCCTTCTACTTCAACTCAGCACCAGGGAGCCCATACCTCTTCTAATTTTTCCTTCTCTGCTTACACAGAATCAAGAAGCTCTTCTTCATCCCTGCAATCATTACACCTGACAGCTTGGTATCTCTCAGCCTGTCCGCAGTATTATCGATGCCTCCAGGAAACCATCCACTCAACAGTGTTATCAACAAAAGTGGACTCAGTTTTCTTCCTGGTGTCCTATGGATCATCACGATCCTACTTCCTTGTCAGTTAATCTTGTGTTGGATTATTTGCTTCATCTCTTGGACTCTGCACTCAAATCAACATCTATTAGAGTCCATCTCAGTGCTATTACTGCTTTCCATCTTTCAGTCGAGAGTAAACCACGGCTCATCCTTTGGTCTCCAGATTCATGAAGGGACTTTTCAATGTGAAACCACCTCTCAAACGTCCTTCACTAGTCTGGGACCTTAATGTGGTTCTTTCCAGCTTAATGAAGCCACCATTTGAACCAATAGCTACAGCTCATCTCAAGTTTCTTACCTGGAAAGTTTTTTTTTTCTTATCTCTCTCACTTCAGCTCAGAAAGTCAGTGAGTTACAAGCATTGCTGGCAGATCCTCCTTTCCCAGTTTTCCACCATGATAAAGTGGTTTTTCACACCCATCCAAAGTTTCTACTGAAAGATGTTACTGATTTTCATCTCAATCAATCGATCATACTTTCAGTTTTCTTTTATAAGCCCCATTCTTATGCAGGAGAAACGGCGCTTCACACTCTGGTCTGTAAACATGCTTTGGCCTACTATATCATTACATTACACTACATTAGTGATTTCTATTCCGCCATAACCTTGCGGTCAAGGCGGATTACACAAGAGTTGTCAGGAGGTTACAAGAATTGTAACATTACATAAGAATTGTCATAAGAATTACATAAGAATTGTGAAGTTAAGGAGATACATTTTGGGTAATTAGAAACATTTTAGATTAGATATAGGTGGAGTGTGTGGTAGGTGGAGTTTGGGAAGGAACTGGTCATGTTAGATAGGTTTTATGTATTTTTTGAAGAGTAGGGTTTTGGTTTCTTTTTTGAAGGTTTTGTAGTCTGTGGTCAAAGACAGCAGATTGGTGATTTGTCTGTCTAGTTTAGCTGCTTAGGTGGCCATTAGGTTGCCATACAGTTTTCCTCGTTTAACATTTTTGGTTGATGGTGTGAATAGAGAGTGGGTTCTCCTGTGCCTGGTTGAGGTGGATTGGGTTACATAGAAACATAGAAATAGACGGCAGATAAGGGTCACGGCCCATCTAGTCTGCCCACCGCAATGACCCTTCCCCACCTAACTCAGTGAATAGATCCCACGTGTCTATCCCATTTGGCCTTAAAATCAGGCACGCTGTTGCACTCAGTGACCTGAAGTGGAAGATTATTCCAGCGGTCAACCACTCTTTCAGTGAAAAAGAATTTCCTGGTGTCACCGTGCAGTTTCCCTCCCCTGATTTTCCACGGGTGCCCCCTGGTTGCCGTGGGACCCTTGAGAAGGAAGATATCCTCTTCCACTTCGATGCGACCTGTGAGATACTTGAACGCCTCGATCATGTCTCCCCTCTCTCTGCGTTCCTCGAGTGAGTAGAGCTGTAACTTATCCAGCCTTTCCTCATACGGGAGATCCTTGAGACCCGCGATCATCCGGGTGGCCATTCTCTGGACCGACTCTAGTCTCAGCACATCTTTTCGGTAATGCGGCCTCCAAAATTGCACACAGTACTCTAGGTGTGGTCTCACCATGGATCTATACAATGGCATAATGACTTCAGGCTTATGGCTGACAAAACTCCTGTGTATGCAACCTATGATTTGCCTTGCTTTGGAGGAAGCTTGCTCCACTTGATTGGCAGCCTTCATGTCCTCACTGACGATCACCCCTAGGTCACGTTCTGCTTCAGTTCTTGTTAGGATCTCGCCATTTAGGGTGTAAGTCTTGCATGGATTTTGGCTGCCCAGGTGCATGACTTTGCATTTTTTGGCATTGAAGCTGAGTTGCCAGGACCTAGACCAGCGCTCCAGTAGTAGTAGGTCGTGCATCATGTTGTCGGGCATTGAATTTTTGTCTGTTGTACTCTTGGCCACTACATTGCTTAGTTTGGTGTCATCAGCGAATAATGTTATTTTACCTCAGAGCCCTTCTGCCAAGTCTCTTATGTAGATGTTGAACAGGATCGGGCCCAGGACGGAGCCCTGTGGCACTCCACTGATCACCTCTGTCGTTTCGGAGGGGGTGCCATTCACCACTACCCTCTGAAACCTACCCTCAAGCCAGTTCCCAATCCATTTCGTCAACGTGTCGCCCAATCCTATAGAACTCATCTTGCTCAGCAACCTGCGGTGTGGTACGCTATCGAATGCTTTACTGAAGTCCAGGTATACGATGTCCAGGGACTCCCCAACATCCAGCTTTCTCGTCACCCAGTCAAAGAAGCCGATCAGGTTGGATTGGCAGGATCTCCCCTTAGTAAATCCATGTTGACGGGGATCCCGTAGATTCTCCTCATTCATGATCGTATCCAATTGGCGTTTGATTAGAGTTTCCATTAGTTTGCTCACTATTGATGTGAGACTCAGCGGTCTGTAGTTTGCTGTCTCCATCTTGGAGCCTTTCTTATGAAGTGGAATGACGTTAGCCATTTTCCAGTCCAACGGGACGTTACCTGTACTAAGGGAGAGATTGAAGAGCGCGGATAGCGGTTCCGCCAAGACATCACACAACTCCCTGAGCACCCTGGGGTGTAGGTTGTCAGGCCCCATTGCCTTGTTTACCTTGAGCTTTGACAGCTCGCAGTAGACACTGCTGGGCATAAACTTGAAATTACTAAACGGATCAGCTGAGTCAACCCTTGTTTGCAGCTGAGGACCAAGTCCCGGTGCCTCGCGGGTGAAGACTGAGCAGAAGTATTCATTTAACAGTTGGGCTTTTTCCAAGTCCGTTTCTGCATAGTCTCCCTCTGGTTTCCTGAGGCGTACTATCCCACCTGAGTTCTTGTTCCTGTCACTGATATACCTGAAAAAGGATTTATCTCCTTTCTTTATGTTCCTTGCTAAAGACTCCTCCATGCGGAATTTGGCCTCCCTAACTGCTGTTTTGACTGCTTTTGACTTGACCAGATAGATTTCCCTGGAGTCCTGTTTCCCTGATTGTTTGTAAGAGATGAATGCTTTTTTCTTCTCCTTGATGAGGTCCGAGATCTCCGCAGAGAACCACTGTGGCTTATTGTTCCTACTCCTTTTACTTACCGATTTAACATAGCGGTTTGTTGCTTCCTGTATGGTGGCTTTCATAGTTGACCACATTTCTTCCACGTTATCGGTTTCTGCTTGGCTTTGTAGCGCTTGGTGAACGAAGTTCTCCATGTCTTTGAAGTTTGTGTCCTTGAATTTAAGGACCTTGGTCAGTGTGGTAGATTTAGTGAAACCTTTCCTGAGATTGAACCATACCATGTTGTGGTCGCTGGAGGCCAATGTGTCGCCCACCGAGACCTCTGTTACACTTTCTCCATTGGTAAGTATCAGGTCTAGGATTGCCTGATCCCTTGTTGGTTCCAACACCAGTTGCCTTAGTCTTGCTCCCTTCAAGGAGTTTAAGAGCCTCCTGCTGCTGCCTGAAGCAGAGGAAAGCGTGACCCAATCCACATCAGGCATGTTGAAGTCACCTAACAATACTGTGTCCCCACGCAAGGTGATATTCTCTATATTCCGATTAATTCCATATCTTGGTCATCCTGTTGTCTTGGGGGTCTGTATACTACGCCAAGATACAGGCATTTTTTCCTTCCCTCTGGCCATATTTACCCAAAGGGATTCCCCAGTGTACGGTACATCTGTGATTCTGGTGACTTTAATGTCATCTTTAGTATATAATGCTACACCTCCTCCCATTTTGCCCTCCCTGTCCCGGCGAAGCAAGTTGTAACCCGGTATGACCATGTCCCACCCGTGGGAGTCTGTGAGCCAGGTCTCAGATATCGCCACCACATCCAAGTCGGCATTTGTCATTTCTGTTTCCAGTTCCAGGATCTTGTTTCCCAGACTGTGGGCGTTGACGTACATAGCCCTCCATGTTGTATGTTTGTTACGTCTCAGTGGGGACATTCCTGCTATAGCAACTATTTTTATTTATTTATTTATTTATTTATTTATTTAGATTTTTATCCCGTCCTCCCAGTAGCTCAGAACGGTCTACAAGTGAACATACACAATGGAGAGTAATTAGACATATAAGAAGTACAATAGGTTTAAGTGTTTGGACATATGAGATTTACATACATAATTTAAATACAGGGAGTATACAGCAAATTAAGAGCAGAGTTTAAGAATAAGTAGTTTAGTTTAAGTACAAGTTATTTGAGTTTAGATACAATTTGTCAGAGTATAGACTAAGAGAGGACTATACTGAAATTTAGGGAGAAGATAGACAGAGGAGATAGGAGAGAGGTGGGCTTAAGGAGGGGAGTAGACTGAGTGTGATCTTTAGCTGAAGAGGAAGGTCTTTACCATTTTACGGAATGTTAATAATGAGTTCTGTTGTCTGAGTTGAAAGGGGAGTTGGTTCCAGAGATGTGGAATGAAGTGGCTGTAGGATCGATTGCGGGCAGTTTTTGAGAGGAGGGACTTTCCGGGGGGGGTGCGTAGGCGTATCTCCGATTTTGAGCGGAGGGTGCGAGTGGGGGTGTAGATGGGAAGCTTGGATTTTATGTAGGAGGGGGTGGTGGAGTAAATTATCTTGTGGGCTATTGCCAGGGCCTTGAAAGCACAGCGTTGGCTAATTGGGAGCCAGTGTTCAGCATGGAGTGCTGGGGAGATGGGATCATGGTAGTTGAGGTTGTGTAGGAGGCGGATAGCTGCATTTTGGACCCGTTGGAGGCGTTTGAGATTATTTTTGGTTATTCCATTAAATAGGGAGTTACAGTAATCCATTCTGGAGAGGACATATGCGTAGAGGAGTTGGGCGAGGTCAGGTGTGGAGATGTAGGGTTTGATCCTTTTCAGTTGGCGAAGGTAGTAGAAGGAGGTGGAGATTACTTGGGATATGTGGGCAGATAGGGATAGGTGTCCGTCTAGGGTTATTCCTAGGCTGCGAACCTGATCTGTTGCCATTAGTAGAGTGGAGTCCCATGCTAGTGTAGGACGTGTGTATTTGGTGCTTTTTTTCCTAATCCATAAGAGTTCGGTTTTAGAGGCGTTCAGTTGAAGTTTGTTTTTTGACATCCAAGTTTTCATGTCAGAGAGGCAGTGTTGGAGGTTAGCAATTTGGGACGACCGGTTCTCGCCTAGTGGGAGGAGCAGCTGGATGTCATCTGCATAAGAGTGGATTTTAATGCTATATTTCTGTGCTATATCAATGACAGGCCTGATGTAGAGGTTGAATAGAAGGGGGGATAGAAGGGCGCCTTGAGGAACACCATATTTGATAGGTTTGGGGTTAGATTTGTGTGTCCCTAGTAGGACAGTCTGTGTCCTTTGATGGAGGAAGGAGGTGATCCATTGGAGGGCTGTGTCCTTGATTCCGAGGTCATAGAGTCTGGATGTGAGGAGGTGGTGGTCGACTGTGTCAAAGGCAGCGCTGAGGTCAAGTAGGACTAGTAGGGCATCACTGCCTTTGTCGAGTATTGACCAGCTGTCATCAATGATATCAAGGAGTACTGACTCTGTGCTGAGGCCTTTTCGGAAGCCGGACTGGGCTGGGGATAGAGCCACCTTTAGCATTATTTGCATTGTTTGCATGTCTCGTACTCTTCCTAGACCCAGAGCTGCAACGTGCACCTTTCCCGGACTCCCCATACCCAGAACTACAGTTTATGCCTAACCCAGACTCAGAATTGTGTGTACCCTGTGGGGGTATTCCCTCTTGAGCAACTTGACTTCCTACAATACAGTTTGCAGTGTGTATTCTGTCGCTGGACCCAGAATTACAATGTGTACTTCTCCTAGTCCCAGAATCACAATGTGCACCCCTCCTAGATCCAGAATTACAATGTGAACTCCCCTTAGACCCAGAATTACAATGTGTACTCCCCTTAGCCCCAGCATAACAATGTGACCCTGAATTATAATGTGACCCTGAATTATAGTGTTATAGTGTTGTTCCAGTAGGTTGGGCTTTCTCCATTAGTAGCTTTGAATAATAGGCAGTAGAATTTGAAGTGTACTCTTACTTATATTGGGAGCCAGTGTGAGTCGTGGTATGCTGCTGTGATGTGGTCATATTTTTTCAATGAGTAGATGAGTCTTAGGACTGTATTTTATATTGTTTCTAATTGCTTTATCATGGTCGCTGAGCAGGGGAGGTATAGTATGTTGCAGTAGTCTATTAGTCCAAGGATAAGAGATTGTATCAAAAGTTGGAATTGTTTCCTGTCGAAGAATTTTCAGATTTGTCTTAGGTTTCTCATAGTCATGAATGATGCTTTTATTACTTTGTTAATTTGTGGTTGCATGGTACAGCCTCTGTCAATCAGTACTCCAAGAAGTTTTAGTGTCAGTTGAATGGGGTATGAGATCGAGTTTATTACTAGATTTGTTAAGGTTGGAGTTTTGCTGTGTTCTAGGAGGATGAATTTTGTTTTGTCAGAGTTAAGCTTTAGTTTGTGTTCTGTCATCCATGTTGCTACTGTTTCGAGTGTTCTGTGTATTGTGCCTGTCATGGTGGATTCTGGGTGGTTGAAGTGGAGGAGAATGGTGATGTCATCTGCATAGCTGTATGAAGTTATGCCATGTTTGTCTAGGTATGAGCTGAGGGAGGCTATGTATAAATTTAATAGTGTGGGAGAAAAAGGTGATCCCTGGGGAACTCCGCAGGGGTTGGACCATGATTCTGATTTTTCTTTATTTGTTTTAACCCTGTAGGTTCTGGATTGTAGGAAGCCTTTAAACCATGAGAGTACCTTGCCTGAGATTCCTATGGAGTCTAGTGTTTGTAGGAAGATGTCATGGTCTACCAGGTTGAAGGCTGCAGAGATATCTAGTTGTATGAGAAGGATTTTCTTGCCAGTACAGAGATGTTGTCTAGCTGTGTCTATTAGTGTTCCTAGTGTAGGGTCTCAGTGCTGTAGTTGGTTCTGAAGCCAGACTGTGTGGGGTGGAGTAAGTTGTGGTTTTCTAAGAATGAGGTTAAGGTCATGGCTACAAGGCCTTCCATCAGCTTGACGTACAGTGGGATTGAGGCTATGGGTCTGTAGTTGAATGGTTGGTCCGTTGTTCCTTTGGGGGTCTTTTAATATCGGAGTTATGATGATTTCGCTGAGGTCTTGTGGGAAATGTCCATCTAAGAGTAGAGATTGTATCCATTGTAGGAGCTGGGAGCGGAAGAGTGTACTTGAGGCTTTCGATAGGTATGGGGGGCAGTGGTTAAGGTCACAGACTGCGTGGCTGTATTTATTATATAGTTTGTTGAAGTCTGACCATTGTATGGGTGAGAAGTGGGACCAGGTTCTGTCTGCTGCAACTGATTCTTTTTCTGTGGGGGGAAATGAGGTCTCTTCTATGTGAGTGGGAATTCCATTGAACGGCTCTGATGTTTGCGATCTTGCTTTTGAAGTATGTGGCTAAGAGGGTGGCTGAGGGAGGGGGGAGTTGCTGTTGGCTAGGTAGGGTGTGATATCTGTGAGATCTTTTAGTAACTGGAATAGCTTTTTTGTGTCTTGGGGTCCTTCTTCTATTTGCTTTGAGTAGTATGTCTTTCTTTTTTCATTCAGTTTTTGTTTGTATTTTTGGTTCGTTATTCTCCATGCTGTTTTTGTGAATTCTTGGCTGCTTTTTCTCCATTTTCTTTCTAGTTGTCTGCATTGTCTTTTGAGTTGGAGCAATTTGTTGTCGAACCCACTTGTCTGATTTTCCATGGATTTTGGTTTTGGGTTTTTCTGGGGTTAGTTCGTCCAGGGTTGTAGTACTTAGATGGTTCCACTGTGAGATGAAGTCTTTGGGTGTGTAGTATTGGATTATGGTGTCTGCTTTTGTCCAGAATATGGTGGGATTGATATGTTTGCGTGAGTTGTAGGTTATTTTTTCAGTAATTGGAATGCTTTTGTTATTGGTCCAGTTGATTTCGAAGGAGTATGTGTAGTGATCAGACCAGAGGGAACGGTTCCATTTTACGTTCGGATCTCTGGTTGTGTGGGTTGTTGGGACATGTAGGCTGCGATGTCGAGTTGGTGTCCTTTTTCGTGTATGGTTTGAGGATCTAGGATTTTATATGTTAATGCCTTGAGGTATGATAGTAAGGTTTCTACATGTTTGCAGGATTGGTTTTCGAGGTGAAGGTGGAGGTCTCCTAGGATTAGGTTGTAGGTTGTCGTTAGTGAGTTTTGATATATGAATTCTTCAAATATTGGTTTTGCTGTTTTCCAGTTACTTGGGGTTATGTAGCAGAGTATGCATGTTAGTGTTCCTTTGAGTGATGTGCTTGAAAGTTGACAGGCTAGTAAATCCATGAATGGCTTCATTGTTTTGTCTTGTATTTTTAGGTTTATGGTGTTTCTGGCTATGATGGCAATTCCTCCTCCTCTTTTATTTTCTCTGCAGACCATTATTAACTTGTGGCTCTTTGGGCAAACTTCAGTTATTCTGAGGTCCGAGTCAGAGGTAAGCCAGGTCTCTGTGAGGAAAAGGCAGTCTAGGTTATTTTTTTCTATCCAGTTTTTTAAGCATTCTGTTTTGAGGCCTATGGCTCTGATGTTCACATATGCACATTTGAGAGTGGTGTAGTCTGTTGGTGTGTTGTGAGTTGTTTTCAGATATATGAGTGATCTCTGGGGTTGTATTTTGGTCTTGTATGGGTTTGTCGGTTTTCTTCTTGTTGATTGTGGGGCGGATTGGTATGTGTAAGTCTGATGGTTTGAGTTTCTGTCTATTGTTAGATGCCAGGTTGGTTGGGTAATTCCCTTGGAATTTGCGATAGGTGGTATTGGAAAGATGTTGTGTGCAGTTGCTATCCAGTTGGTTAGAATCAGGGTTATTAGTAGGATTGCTTGTGGGTATTTTGGTGGTGTGGTTCTCTTGGTGGTGCTAAGTTTGGCGACCATTGTATTGGTGGGTAGAGGTGGAGTGCCCTCCTGCACCCGAGTCCCATCTCAGTCCGTCGATGGAATGAGGTTGCAGGGTCAGGAGAAGGCAGGAAGTGTTTAAACTTCAGTTGCTGGGCCTTCCAACTGGCTGAGAAACTAGCAATGGTGGGGAGGAGTGGAGTGCTCTCCCATGCCCGAGTCCCATTTCGGTCAGTTGATGGGAGAAGGTGGGTGTGTCTGGAGAGGTAGGAAAGGTCAAAATTGAGTCTCTGAACCTTCCAACTGGCTCAGCAACTAGCTGTGGTGTGGAGGGGCGGAGTGCTCTCCCACGCCCGAGTCCCGTCTCAGTCTATTGATGGAAGAGGGTTGCAGAGTCAGGAGATGCAAGAGGTTCAAAATTGAAATTAGATAAAGTAAATTAAAATTGAAATTAAATGAAGTAGAATTGAAATTAAATAAAGTAAATTGAATAAAGTAAATTAAATAAAGTAAATTAAAGTAAAAATATGAGATGGAGGTGGTAGAGAGAAAAAAAAATTCTGGATGCAGGTGATAGAAAAAAGAAAAAAATTGAGGTGCAGATGATAGAAAAAAAATAAATAGGTAAATGAAATAAAGTAAGATAAAGTACAAATTTGAGTTTGGTCAGGTAGATGGATCCTGCAGCTTCGATTGGTCCTTCAGCGGGCTTCGTTCCCTAGGTGATGGGCAGGGGCTGCTGCCTCAGTCCTCTCCCTCTCTTCCACGATGGCTTTTCAGTGGAGATTGGTGCCGCCAAAGGTGGAAGTGGCCTCCGGCACTTCTGGTTCGGCTCTCTGTCATGGCGCCTGGGTGCACAGTCACTCCTCTTAACCTCAGTCCAGGTTCCTCTGCTCCACGACTGCTCCTGGTTGGAGAGTGATGCTGTTGACAGGACAAAACCACATAGAAAATCTCCCCAATTGTTATCTCATTTGATCCTAAATAATTGGGGCATCCTGTTTCCAAGAGAACGATTTCCAGCTGGTTAGCGGCCTGTATCTCGTTCTGTTATGCTCAGACCGGACTGCAACTGGAGAATCGTCTCATAGCTCACAAGGTTTGAGCTATGGCAGCTTCTGTAGCTTTCCTTAGATCTATTCCTATTGAGGAAATCTGCAAAGCTGCTACCTGGTCCTTGGTTCATGCTCCTCTCATTAATGCCTGGAAACTTTTTCCAGACAGGATGGACATTTCGGCCAGTCAGTTTTGCAACATTTATTTTCTTAACGCCAACTCTCCCACCATCCCATTCTAGTTAGCTTGGCGGTCACCCATGTGTGAGAATATGCTGCCTACTTGTCCTAGGATAAGCACAGTTACTTACCATAGCAGGTATTATCCAGGGACAGCAGGCAGATATTCTCACAACCCACCCACCTCCCCTGGTTGGCTTCTTAGCTGGCTTATCTGAAGTGAGGAACCGCGTGCCTACGTCGGGTGGGAAGGCACTCGCACATGCATGGTGCGGGCTATCGCAAACTTTCTTAAGACTTAAAGTGGCGATACACTTTTAAAGTGTTCATACCGGGGCTCCGTCAGTGACGTCACCCATGTGTGAGAATATCTGCCTGCTGTCCCTGGATAACACCTGTTACGGTAAGTAACTGTGCTTTTCCAAGTTCAAGTTCACTTTAGTTCAAGTTCAAGTTCACTTTATTTTTGATGAATCGCCTATTTAAAACATTCTAAGCGATGTACAATTAAAAACAAGTTATAAGAGAACATACAATCATATTAGTAATACATTAATAACAGCAAAATAAAAATAAAAATCTGTTAAATAATTACATAAAACAGAAAATATCTCAATACATAATGTTAAAAACAAACATGAAAAGAGGGAAAGGGGGGAAAAAGTTACAAATTTTTCTCTTGGTGGAGGAAAAAACATAAATTAGGGAAAAAAACAAAGGGAGGGGAAGAAGATAGAAGAAAAGAGAGAAAAAAAAAAAAAAAGATTAATTAATCGATAAAGGCATCATTGAATAAGAAAGTTTTTAAAAGTTTTTTAAAAGAGACAAGATCTCTATCCTTTCTAATAAAAAGAGGCAGAGTGTTCCAGAGTTGGGGAGCTAAAACAAAGAACATATCGTTTCTCCTTGTTCCCACAATTTTTAAGGAGGGGACCGATAATAACTCTTGTTGTGACGATCGAAGGGATCGATTTGAATGATATGGAATAATCATTCTGGATATAAATTGAGGGGTATTATATAGTAGGACCTTAAAAACTAGAAATGCTATTTTAAATGTTATTCTATGATTAATAGGTAGCCAGTGTGACTTAATAAGAAGGGGTGTTACGTGGTCGTATTTTTTTGCTTTATGTATAAGTTTTATGGCGATATTTTGGATTATTTGGAGTCTTTTCTTTTCTTTTTGGGAAATATTATATAATAAAGAATTACAGTAGTCTAATTTGGAAATGATCATAGAATGAACAAGGATATTAACAGATTTTGGTTCTAGAAAGGATGAAATAGATCTTATCAAACGTAATTTATAAAAACAGGATTTAACCGTTTGACTTATGTGATCATGAAAAGATAGGTTCGTATCAATAGTAACTCCTAAAATTTTTATGGATGAAACAGATTCAATTGTGTTATTTTCAAGCAAAAAAAGGGGATATTGGTATAATGTCTTTTTTCCATGTAAATAGCATTGTTTGTGTTTTTTGTATATTTAGAGAGAGTTTGTTGTTGCAGAGCCAGTTTTTTATTATATCCAATTTGGTATTGATGGCTATAATTTCTTCATTATTTCTGGGGTCAAGTGGGTGGAGAAGTTGGATATCATCAGCATAGGAAAATGAAGTAAAACCCAGTGATTGACAGATAGTAAGAAAAGGTGATAGAAAGATATTGAATAAAAGAGGTGATAGAATAGAACCCTGAGGTATACCAAAAGGCGAAGTGTAAGGGGTTCCTGTTCTTTTCCTGAGCTGTTTTAGGGCAAAATCGGCACCTGCAGTGGCCATCTTGGATTTTCCCAGGGCAAGCAAGGCTTCCCCCATATCTTAATAACAGACTGTGGACTTTTCCTCCAGGAATTTGTCCAAACCTTTTTTTAAACCATCTACGCAATCCTTTTCCCTATGGGAGAACCCCATTTCGCATTCACGTCATTAGGGGATGAAAATCATTGAAAGCACATCTCATAGCTGCTTAACCACTGAAACACACTGGCACAATGAAAGTTTAAATACTCACAAAACTGCTGCACTTACAGAAACGCCTTCCATTCCACTGCACTCTGTAGCTCCAGCTGGCTTAAATTATGGCTTCCTCCTCAACTAGACAAACAAGTTTCTTTATACTTTCCCGCCACTACCTCTAATCAGGAAATGTCTACTCAGACTTTGCCAAAAGCACGCCACCATGAGCCTCATAGCGCCTCGGTGGCCAAGACAACTATGGTTTCCCCTTTTCTTACAGTTCAGTGTATGAGATCCCATCACACTGCAAATCATTCCAACATTGCTGACACAGAACAAAGGTTCTCTTCTCCATCCCAATCTATGCTCATTAACTCTCACAGTGTGGTATCTCTCTCCCAGCGACTAGATGCTTTTGAACTCTCGGCTCCAGTATCAGCTTTAATTGAAGCTTTCAGAAAACTCTTTTTACAATGCTGCTATTGCTTTGTGGACTCAGTTCACATTATAGGATTGCCTCAGCTCTTTAGATCCAGTATCTTGTCTTCTCCCATCGGTTCTTGACCTATTGCACCTCTCGGATTCTAGTTTCAAAATTTCTTCAGTAAGAGTTCACCCCTGTGCTTATTATAGCTTTTCATACATTTCTAGATAAAAAGCTGTTATCAGTACATCCTCTAGTTTCTAGATTCATGAAAGGCTTTTACATACTAAGCCACTAATGAAGCTTCCTCTAGTTGCTTGGGATCTTAACGTTATACATTCAACCTTAATGAAGCCTCTCTTGAACCACTTGTGACATCATCACTCAAGCATCTCACTTGGAAAGTGATCTTCATAATCACATCACATCTGCACGCCAAGTCAATGAACTTCAAGCACATGTTTTGTACTCACCTTATAACAACATTCTACCACAACAGAGTACCTTATTTTTCGCTCTATAAGATGCACCTGACCATAAGATGCACCCTTGATTTAGAGGAGTAAAACAAGAAAAAAACTATTTTGAACCAAATTCTGTACTAATATATACTAGGCTCTGCCACTAGCCCCCCTCACTCCCTGCCAGCTCTGTACCCTGTCTCCCCTCCCCTCCCTGTCTAACACCAGCTCTGGCAGGAATTTCAAATCTGATATATTGTAATTACAAAACAGAAAATAAAATCATTTTTTCTACCTTTTGTTGTCTGGTCATTATTCAAATTATGTTGTGGTCCCAGGCTCTGGTTGTCTTCTGATAACTCGCTTGCCAGGGTCTCCTTCTTTCTTCTTCCCTCCTCCCTCCCTCCATCCTGGCAGCTGAAGACAGGCACCTCCCCCAGTGGTCTGAGACAGGAGGCAGGAGAGAGCCAAAGGCCAAAGAGGGGTCCAACAGCCGAAAACAACCATCCAGGAAGAAGGTAGGCCCTGATGTCAGCATCAATGCAATCATGACACTCGGGCAGGTCCCGCTGGCACCAATCAACTGCACAACCATCTCCAGGTGCAGCGCAGCTCCGCCAATGTAAAAAGGATCCGCATCGAAATTGGAGCCCCATATGGATGTGTCACAACCACCAACATCCATTCACATTCCCTCCCCCCAGGGCCTGAAGAAGTCGGTGGAGACTGGAAGGAAACCTTTGAAGTCGGCAGAGGCGAACAGAATCATTACACCTTCTCCTCCCATCTCAACTACGCTGCAGAACGCATCTGACTTGAGGTCCGTTCAAGTAAAGAAACAGCCTCAGCGGTCAGGGAAGGTTGTCGCAGACCAAGCTTCAGCCTCGTGATCCTCCCCCACTTCTGCCCTGTACCATATTCTCAGAAGACTTAGCGGTAAGTCCGCCTAAACAGCCTTCTCTGCTGCCTCTAAACAGCCCAGCCGTCACCGTAGCGCATTCCCTCTGCCGAGGTCCCGCCCCTCCTCTGATGTGCGGGACTGCAGCAAAGGGAACGTGCTACGGTGGCAGCAGGGCTCCGATTTTGATGCAGCTCCTTTTAACATTGGTGGAGCTCTGCTGCACCTGATGGAGGGAGGAAAGGAACTGCGGGCCTTGATTTAAAGGTACCGGGGAGGTTTGGTTATATTCACTCCATAAGGCACACCCTTATTTCCACCCACTTTTTTGGGGGGGAAAAAGTGCGTCTTATGGAGCGAAATATATGCTAGTTCTTCGCTCTCATCCTAAGTTCCTACCAAAGGTCATCTCAGAATTTTATCTGAATCGGTCTGCAGTTCTGCCGGTCATTTTTCCAAGACCACATTCTCATCCTGCCGAAGCTGCACGCCACACATTGGACTGCAAACGAGTTCTGGCCTATTATCTGGATGGTACTAAACCTCACAGGACTTGCTCAGCTATTTCTCTTATTTAATCAAAACAAACTTGGAGTTTCTGTCAACCAAAAAGACCATCTGAACATGGCTGGTAGACTCTATCTCCTCTTGCTATGCTTGGGCTAGACTCTTGCTCAAAGGTTTGGTCACTGTACATAAAGTCAGAATAAAAGCAACTTCAGTAGCTTAACTTATGCTCCACTCCCATTGAGGATCTGTAAAGCAGCTATTTGGTCCTTAATTCATACATTCACATCCAAGTACTGTTTGGAAACTCATTCCAGATGGGATAGTTGGTTTGGCCAAGCAGTTCAAAATTTATTCTTTATTTGAAAGCCAACTTACCTTCCACATATGTGAAAAAGCTGCCTGCTTGTCCTAGGATAAAGCACAGTTACTTACCTGTAATAGGTGTTATCCGAGGACAGCTGGCAGATATTCTCACAACCCTCCCTTCTCCCCTAGTTAGTTTCTTAGCCTCTTTTTTTTTTTTTTTTTTTTAACTGAACTGATAGTCCCGTGAGCTGATGTCAGGTGGGAAGGCACCAGCAGATGCGCAGTACAGGCAATCTTGAGTCTTAACAAAACTCTTAAAGTGACAGTACAGTTTAACACTGTCTGAAACAGATTCCATGAATGACATCACCCATATGTGAGAATATCTGCCTGCTGTGTTATATGTAAACAACTTTGATTGTACCCATGACAACTTCTTTTTTTTCCCTTTATCATTTTTCAAATCATTACAAGAAAATATACTTCTTGTTAAAGAAATACAGCAGAATAAAGTTAATATATGCCATCAAAAATAAAAAAAATTTGATAAGTAGAATAATAGTGTAAACTTCCTTAGACCCCAATAGCATCAGGGGAGTTAAAGCAGTATAATGAGAAGTACATTTCTTAATCAAGAGGAAATAAAATAACAAGGAAAGGCTATAACGCAAGTTTGCTAACACTTGTTTCAAAACACTTGTGTCTACTCCATCAAGCTATCTTTTTCAGCTCCAGAAAAGATTTTAACTGATCTGGCAGAAAAAATACAGACTCAATTTGAGCATATTTAATTACACACTTACAAGGGTAAACTAGAAGAAAAGTTGCTCATAAAGATATAACCTCTTGCCTCAAAGACAGAAACTGTTTCCATCTTTCTTGAGTAGTTTTTGTTACATCTAAATATGCCCATATTCTTTTGCTATAGAACAAATTTTTAGAGATCTTAAAGTACAATTTCATGAATGAGTCCAGATCTTGTTGAAAAACGAAGGATTGCAGTTGACTCCGAAATGGACTCCTCTAAAATCGCTGATATTTTTCTCAAATCAACCTGTAAAGATTGAAAATTTTTCCCATTCCTTCATCCCCTGGGAATTTTTCACTGCAAAAGGCAGATAATAGATTTTATTTAAATGGGGGTATAAATTCAGAACAATAATTCAATATTTCGACCAGGTATTTTTAAACATCATATGGGGAGATCCCATGAGTCCTAGGGAAGTTCAGAATTCTCACATTCAGTCGTCTGTAATATTTTCTATTTTATGTTGTAACATCATCTTTTATTGTGACAGTTTTATAGTCTTGCAATGACTGTACCTCAGTTTAAAGTTTTTTAATAGAATTTTTAGTTTCGATGTTAGTCTGTTCAAAAGTTTTGGTAATATTGTCTAACTTTGCCCCAAGAGCCTTTACCTCATTTGCCATCTTTATAGTAGCAATATCCAATTTCCTGAGCATCCTAAGAATTGCTGATAGGATGTCCTCTGTTGCGGGTTGAAAATCCCCGCAGCTTCCCTGAAGCTCATCTGCCATGGATGGATCCTCCATCTATGGAAGAGTCGGGTGCATCTTCAGCTTCCCTCACTTCCACTTCCAGGGCAGCTGCGTCCGCCAGACAAGGAGGCGGGACAACTGGTGCAGGCGAGAGTGAGATCTCCTGCCCCAGCGTAGCCAGGTCTTCTCCACTCGGGTGCACAGCAGGGCTAAATTCGCCCGTTTTCAAGCAAACAGCTGGCAGGCACTGCTCCAAAGTTCGCTGAATGGAAGCATATGAGGGGGTTGAGGAGGTAGGCACCCTCACACTGCCTTTTCTTTTGGAATGCGGCATTTTGGTAATAAGAAGTAAATGAGCAGTGAAAGGAGCGTTCTCACCATTGCCAGGTTAGCGCCACCATCTTGGCCACTCTGCAAATCCATGACAGCTTTATCCTTTAGCTTTTTTCTAAAAAGAAACCTTGGTTTTAGAATAGCATCAGACATGTTCAGTATATAGTAAGAAACGGTCCCTTTTACACCTGTCCCCCCAGTCCATTGATATGCAAGCCTTGCAAAATATACAAAAGGACAAGACCTACATAATTCTAATAACCCCATCCTGGCCTTGTCAAATCTAGTTTCTTTGTCTGTATCAAAGGTTTGTCAAGACACCTGTTTATCTAGAACTTCCTTCACTGATGATCAAAATTAAAGAAGGATTCTCTTCTAGAAATATTGATTTCCTAACAATAACAGCATACTTGTTGAAGACTCGTTAGTATATCTCTCTATCTTTTTCAAGATTTGGTGCTTGAGCATTGGCTTGTAGTGTTGCTGTTGTAAAAAGTAAAGTTTTATTAGCAATCCAATGACAATTTCTTTTTATTTGTCTCTTCACCTGCAGCAATAAAAGCTACTGGCTGTAACTTAGATTCTGTGAAGATTCTTCCCAGTGCCTTGGTAACACCACTTCTACCTACTAGTATGATTAAACATGAAGATGTTGCTCCAATGGAAGTAACGGCAGATCAAAGATCTTCATCTGTCTATAAGGTAAGGTAAACTAGATCTGGGACACAAGGTGCTTCTTTAGACATTTCACAAGTTGAGCAACTCACATGTCACCTACATATATATTTGTAAGGAATTTTTCCAAATTTCCTGAGTTTGTGTTTGTCCCTTGTGCTGTTTGTGTTGTGGTGGTTCTAATTCTTTTAGGGTGTAGCATGGAGTGGTAGAGGGTTTATTTTATTTATTTCAAACATACTGTACTGCTAAACTGATGAAGCAGAGCTAAGTGGTTTACAGACTGAAAAAAAGGAGCGCAACTCCATTGTCCATTGAAAATATCCCAATCAAATCTACATCCTCAATTAAAATTTTATGAGCTTTGTGAACACATAGGTTATAGTTGGATTGGGAGAGAATGGGTAAGTTTTAATGTTGAATATGATAGAGATTCAAATGTTGTATTCAATTCAATTTAACTGTTATCTATTGTTACACTTGTTGTAAGATGTAAAATGAATAAAGATTTAAAAAAAAAAAAAATTTTAGGTGTCATCTTTGACAACAAACTAAACTACCATCCCCAAATCAGCGCTCTTGTTAAAAACTGCTTTTACAAACTCAGAATGATAAAGTCCCTAGTTCTTCTTTTAGATTCTCATTCCCTTAAAATTTTGATTCATTCCCTCGTCATTTCAAAAATTGATTATTGTAACTCATTATATAAAAGGGTTATGTCAAAAAGACATTAGATGTCTACAACTGATTCAAAACACGGCCATCAAAATTATCACAAACTCAAAAAGCTTTTGCTAATTATGACAGGAGTCGCCATACAACAAATAATCAATAATTGGAAAAATTGGAAGAGACTTAATTACAGTTTTTGGTGGAATTCATTGTGTCATATATATAAAATGGAAAAAACAATATCTATACAGAAAGGAAATTTAAAAAGATTTCAAGATGTGTGGGGGCCATTAACAAATTATTGCAATGAATAGATTTCATTTTTCCCTGTATGGTATAAGCTCATGTTAAGGGGTGGGGGATAATTCTTAAAGTTGTTTATAAATGAGAAGAAATATTTGAGAGTATTTATTAAATGATTATTACATAATATGAAAAGGGTGGGAGGGAGGGAGATAAACTATATAATTTGATTATTGTTGATCATTAAGTGTTTTATGTAAGTTTAAATGATTGTACTTGTTGATATACTTACTGTAAGTTTGAAAAATGAATAAAGAATTTATTAAAAAAATAAATAAATATGACCATGTCGCCCCATTCCTAAAGAAGGCACATTGGTAGCCCATCCCTCATCGGATAACATACAAAATTGCTCTTTTTACTTTTAAAACTCAAATGTCTAACGAGCCTACATTCATAGATAGACTCCTGTTCAAGCCAGGCTGGAAGACTTGAACATCGGGGCCAAAAGAATTGCCAGAATGGATTCTCTCCCACATGACTGGCTAGAGACTCCATTTTGTGACCTCAAATAATAGACATGAGGAAAAGCCATGTAATAATCAATTAAGATTTATTAATAGTTCTCTTATGCCTGGGAAGAGCAAGCCATCATAATTTCAGTGCTTTTCAAAGGGAGAAAGCAAGGACAAACAGATTTATACCCTATGTGACATCATTTGTAATAATTATCATGCTTTAGAATACAATGGCACAGTTGATCACATGATTTCCTTTCCAAAAATGCCTTACATCAATGTTACATTTAAATCCTTAATTTTAATGTTAAGTCCATTCTAATGTTAAGTTTTTAAACCCAGCAGGTGACAGTGTTTCACTTTTTCTTTTTAAATCACTTTTGATCTCTGACCTTTTCAGACATCAATCATGTCAGTAAAAGGCCGGCATCCTGCAGACCCATCTTAACTTCTGTATGACCTCCCAATTAGCATTATATGTTTTAATCTATAAGGAACAAATTCTCCCTGTAAAAAACCAAGTTTCTTGTTCCTCTGAAAACCTTTATGAATAATAATAATAATAATTTTATTCTTATATACTGCCATACCGATAAAGTTCTTGAGAGTCACAAAGTTAAACTTTTGAACTTTCTTAGCTCATCTAAAGTGCAAATACAGCAATTTAAACTTTTCAATCTATAATTACAATGCCTCAGACTTTGTCACTAGATCTCTCATCTAAGTTCCCAAATTTTAATGTACAGGCACTAATAAACACTATGTTTTAATTTATTCACATAAGAATTGCCGCTGCTGGGTCAGACCAGTGGTCCATTGTGCCCCGCAGTCCGCTCTCACGGTGGCCCCTAGGTCTAAGACCAGTGCCCTAACAGACCAGCCCTACCTGCGTACGTTCCGGTTCAGCAGGAACTTGTCTAACTTTATCTTGAATCCCTGTGACACCTTATTACACCTTCAAATTTCAGGAATTCCTCAACACTCCTAATCCCATATGATCCTCCCAGAGCTTTAAGATCTGTTTCTCAACACACTCTCTATGTTCCTTCACTAAAAATTATCGGCACCCACCGAGCCTTCATCTTTTCTGTCACTACTCCTTCAACCTGGAATTCCCTCCCAGCACATATCAGAGCAGAACAAAACCTTGATAAATTCAAGAGTAGTTTAAAATGGGGGGGTGTGGCTTGGTGGTGCACGCGAATGATCGGGTAGAGAAAGAGCTCCGCACTGGCAGACATTTTAAATATAAAATAAATATAGAGAAAATTTAATTTTGTCTTTAGAATAGGGGTATATGAGTTAACATGGCTTCAGGAAAGCAAAGTAAAGCTGATGCCGTGATCACTAATTCAGGGAGCGTAAAAAGGTCTAAACCTGAACCGGCAACTCCGTCGATGTCTCCACTACCAAGGGATAGCAAATGTGATGATGAAATACTTAAAGAACTTAAGGAAATCAAGGATTTTGTGTTGAATAACTCTAGAAAGCTGAATGATCTGCAAGAAGAAGTTTCAACATTAAATAAAAGAACGGAAGTATTGGAAATTAAAGTAAATCAACTGGAAAAAATATGGAAAGTATTGAAACGGAAAAGAGGCAATTCAAAATGGATAGGGAGAAAATTGCCATACTCACCAGAGAGATGGAGGATTGCTCGAACAGAATGAGAAGGAGCAATTTATGGATCTTAGGGATACCAAAAGGGGTAGAGAAGGGTAAGCCGATATCCTTCTTAGAAAATTTTCTTCCGAAAGTACTGTCACTCAAGACAAAGTTTCCGGTTGAGATTGAGCGTGCGCACAGAGTACCTATGAGAAGAACTGATAAACTAATAGGTCCATGTCCTCTAATTTTTAAACTTTTACGGCATCAACAGGTCTTAGAAATTTTATGTCTGGCCAAAGAGAATACAAATTTATGTTGCCAGGATGCCAGAATTCATATAGTTCCAGATTTTGCGAAAGCCACAGCTGACGAGGAAAAAATTTCTGGAACTAAGGCCACAATTAAGAGAAATTGGAGCGAGGTATGGTTTAATATAAATTAAGATAAATTGGAATAAATCTGAAGTACTTCCACTAAACGTGTATTGTACAAAAAGCTTGTTTGATTCATTTTCTTTTGTATGGAAAGAAGATGGATTAAATATTTGGGAATTTGGATAAAAAACACACTGGAAGACACAATGAAAGAGAATGAAAAATTTTTATTGCATAAGGTAACAGAAATATGCGAGCAATAGAATCCATTACATCTGTCTTAGTGGGGGAGAGTTCAAACTATTAAAATGATAGTAACATAACATACATAGTAGATGACGGCAGATATGGTCCATATCTGTCTGCCCAACCTGATTCAATTTAAATTTTTTTTATTTTATTTTATTTTTTTTAATTTTTCTTCTTAGCTATTTCTGGGCAAGAATCCAAAGCTTTACCCGGTACTGTGCTTGGGTTCCAACTGCCGAAATCTCTGTTAAGACTTACTCCAGCCCATCTACACCCTCCCAGCCATTGAAGCCCTCCCCTGCCCATCCTCCACCAAACGGCCATACACAGACACAGACCGTGCAAGTCTGCCCAATAACTGGCCTAGTTCAATATTTAATATTATTTTCTGATTCTAAATCTTCTGTGTTCATCCCACACTTCT
Organism: Geotrypetes seraphini; assembly: GCF_902459505.1. Lineage (NCBI taxonomy): Eukaryota > Metazoa > Chordata > Amphibia > Gymnophiona > Dermophiidae > Geotrypetes > Geotrypetes seraphini. The sequence goes on along the minus strand of NC_047087.1, from coordinate 5,114,233 downwards.
TTGAAATCAGTCACAGTTTTACTCTCCACCACCTCTCTCGGGAGCGCATTCCAGGCATCCACTACCCTCTCCGTAAAGTAGAATTTCCTAACATTGCCCCTGAATCTACCACCCCTCAACCTCAAATTATGTCCTCTGGTTTTACCATTTTCCTTTCTCTGGAAAAGATTTTGTTCTACGTTAATACCCTTCAAGTATTTGAACGTCTGAATCATATCTCCCCTGTCTCTCCTTTCCTCTAGGGTATACATATTCAGGGCTTCCAGTCTCTCCTCATACGTCTTCTGGCGCAAGCCTCCTATCATTTTCGTCGCCCTCCTCTGGACCGCCTCAAGTCTTCTTACGTCTTTCGCCAGATACGGTCTCCAAAACTGAACACAATATTCCAAGTGGGGCCTCACCAATGACCTGTACAGGGGCATCAACACCTTCTTCCTTCTACTGACTATGCCTCTCTTTATACAGCCCAGCATCCTTCTGGCAGCCCCCACTGCCTTGTCACACTGTTTTTTCGCCTTTAGATCTTCGGACACTATCACCCCAAGGTCCCTCTCCCCGTCCATGCATATCAGCTTCTCTCCTCCCAGCATATACGATTCCTTCCTATTATTAATCCCCAAATGCATTACTCTGCATTTCTTTGCATTGAATTTTAGTTGCCAGGCATTAGACCATTCCTCTAACTTTTGCAGATCCTTTTTCATATTTTCCACTCCCTCTTCGGTGTCTACTCTGTTACAAATCTTAGTATCATCTGCAAAAAGGCACACTTTTCCTTCTAACCCTTCAGCAATGTCACTCATATACATATTGAACAGGATTGGCCCCAGCACCGAACCCTGAGGGACTCCACTAGTCACCTTTCCTTCCTTTGAGCGACTTCCATTAACCACCACCCTCTGGCGTCTTTCCGACAGCCAGTTTCTGACCCAGTTCACCACTTTGGGTCCTAACTTCAGCCCTTCAAGTTTGTTCAACAGCCTCCTATGAGGAACTGTATCAAAGGCTTTGCTGAAATCCAAGTAAATTACATCTAGCATATGTCCTCGATCCAGCTCTCTGGTCACCCAATCAAAAAATTCAATCAGTTTCGTTTGGCACTATTTACCTTTTGTAAAGCCATGTTGCCTCGGATCCTGTAACCCATTAGATTCAAGGAAGTACACTATCCTTTCTTTCAGCAACACTTCCATTATTTTTCCAACAACTGAAGTGAGGCTCACCGGCCTGTAGTTTCCTGCTTCATCCCTGTGACCTCTTTTATGAATAGAGACCACATCCGTTCTCCTCCAATCCCCAGGAATCACTCCCGTCTCCAGAGATTTGTTGATCAAGTCTTTAATAGGACTCGCCAAAACCTCTCTGAGCTCCCTTAGTATCCTGGGATGGATCCCGTCTGGTCCCATCGCTTTGTCCACCTTCAGTTTTTCAAGTTGCTCATAAACACTCTCCTCCGTGAACGGCGCAGAATCTACTCCATTTTCTCGTGTAACTTTGCCAGAGAATCTCGGTCCTTCTCCAGGATTTTCTTCTGTGAACACCGAACAGAAGTATTTGTTTAGCACATTTGCTTTCTCCTCATCACTCTCCATATATTTGTTCCCAGCATCTTTTAGCCTAGCAATTCCATTTTTTATCTTCCTCCTTTCACTAATATATCTGAAAAAAATTTTATCTCCCTTTTTTACATTTTTAGCCATTTGTTCTTCCACCTGTGCCTTCGCCAAACGTATCTCTCTCTTGGCTTCTTTCAGTTTCACCCTGTAGTCCTTTCTGCTCTCCTCTTCTTGGGTATTTTTATATTTCATGAACGCCAACTCTTTCGCCTTTATTTTCTCAGCCACTAGGTTGGAGAACCATATCGGCTTCCTTTTTCTCTTGTTTTTATTGATTTTCTTCACATAAAGGTCCGTAGCCATTTTTATCGCTCCTTTCAGCTTAGACCACTGTCTTTCCACTTCTCTTATGTCCTCCCATCCTAACAGCTCTTTCTTCAGTTACTTTCCCATTGCATTAAAGTCCGTACGTTTGAAATCTAGGACTTTAAGTATCGTGCGGCCGCTCTCCATTTTAGCTGTTATATCAAACCAAACCGTTTGATGATCGCTACTACCCAGGTGAGCACCCACTTGAACATTAGAGATACTCTCTCCATTTGTGAGGACCAGATCCAATATCGCTTTTTTCCTTGTGGGTTCCGTCACCATTTGTCTGAGCAGAGCCTCTTGAAAGGCATCCACAATCTCCCTACTTCTTTCCGATTCCGCAGACGGAACATTCCAGTCCGCATCCGGCAGGTTGAAATCTCCCATCAGCAGAACCTCCTCTTTCCTTCCAAACTTTTGGATATCCACAATCAGATCCTTATCAATTTGCTGCGATTGAGTCAGAGGTCTGTAGACTACACCCACGTAGATAGAAGTTCCATCTTCTCTTTTCAGAGCAATCCATATTCGCTTCTTCCTCTCCCCAGGTCCCTTGCATTTCGGTCGCTTGGATATTGATCTTTACATAGAGAGCTACTCCTCCACCTTTATGACCATCTCTGTCCTTCCTAAAAAGATTATATCCCGGTATGTTTGCATCCCATCCATGTGATTCACTGAGCCGTGTCTCTGTGATAGCAACAATATCTAGATCTGCCTCTAATATCAGGGCTTGCAGATCATGAACTTTGTTGCTTAGACTGCGAGCATTTGTGGTCATCGCTTTCCAGCTATTTTTCAGCGATACTCTCCTTTTTTGTATGGATTTTTGTGTCGTTTCACTTTCCGTTGCAATACTAAGAAATGAGTTGCTGATATTGCTTATGTTGCAGCCTTTACTACTATCACATCTTTTCTTTTGCTGGGGGTGGTCTCTATAATTGTCCTTCGTACATATACCACCCCCACCTTCTAGTTTAAATGCCTAGAAAAATATTGTCTAAATTTCTCTGCAAGGTTTCTTTTTCCTGCTGTAGTAATATGTAGCCCATCAGTGCAATATAGCTTCTTGTCCTTCCATGTATTTCCCCATCCTCCTATGAACCTGAAGCCTTCTTGATGACACCAGGCTTTGAGCCATCTATTAAAGTCCTCTGTGTTTTTCACTCTTTGCTCTCCTTTTCCATATGCAGGCAGTATTTCAGAAAAAGCTAAAGTCTTTACAAAAGGTTTCACGCCCTCACCAAGCTCCCGAAAAGCTTTCTGTGCTGCAAGTGTGGAGTTGTTGGCCAGTTCATTTGTTCCCAGATGGATAACAACATCACTGTTAAAATCCTTAGTTTCTTCCTTAATTATAGTCAGTATTTGCCTGGAACTCCTGGTAGCTGAGGATCCTGGAAGACATTTCACTATTTTGGTCTCCTCGCCCTGTGTTCCAAGGTTAATGCCTCTGATGATGGAATCCCCCAACAGTAATAGTTTTCTGTTTTTGGCTTTTTTATTTGTACTTAGGGTGCTCTTGTTCTCTTCAGTTTCCTTCATTGGTTCAAGTCCCACCTCCCTTCTGTTTTCCTGAGTATCGCAGTGCACTAGTGGAGCGAAGGAATTCTGTAGAGGTAATATTAGTGAAGGTGGATGTTTCTGTGTTACATGTTGCAGTCTTCCTGAGCCTACTGTGACCCATTTATTCCTGGGCTGTTTTATTCTTTGAGGTAGAGGTGGTAAGTTGGTATGATTTTGTGGAGTGATGGAAGCTGCTTTAATTGTATTCACTTCCTGTTTAAGTTTGCAGAGCTCCTCCTTAATACTGGCAAGTTGAAGACAGATGGGGCAAGCCTTAAGCCTCCAAATAGTATGTCTTGGAATTAAAGCACCACAGTGATTGCATAGAATAAAGGTCATCTTGATTGGTTGTGAAGTCCTGATTATATGGGTCTCTATATATGAATAGTGGTCCCTGGGGTTGGTGGGACTATAAGTCTTACCCTTATTCCTATGAAGGGAAAGGGAAAGAGGAAATAAGATTTAACAGAGGAAAGAGAAGGGTTTATTTTTTGTGCTTTTTTTTTTTTTTTAGTAAGAAATAGGGATGAGAAGAGAAATTAAGCAGATATAATGCTGAAAACCAGTGAAAAGATGATATTGCCTGTGGTTTGTTATCAGATAGGAATGTTACCAGTTTTTTTTAAGGGGTCCTTTTATAAAAAATTAAATAGTATTCTTACAAAATTTGTTTGGTTAGGAAAAACTAGAATTGCTTTAGTATCTTTATAAAAATCAATTGCGGAGGGTGGGGTAAATTTTCCCAATTTCTATAGGTATCATCAAGCCTATATTTTGCGACAGGGTATGTATTGGGTCCTCCCAGAGCTCATTGATAATACCCCAGATTGGTTGTGGTTGGAGTGGCGACTCATTTTCCCTTTACAATTATGTCATGTTCTTAGTATTAAAATGCCTAGATTATATAAAGAAAACTCTCCGATTTGTTGGTAATTTAACGCCTATTCCAATCTATATATCAACAAATCAAACTATATGGTTAAACTCCAAGATTCAAATTGGCGGATTTAAGGTCATCTGGAAGCATTGGATGATTGCAGGTATACGAATTTTAGGTGATGTTATTTCAAATGGTAAGCTACTTGACTTTTCACAGTTGCAACATAAATATGGTCTTAATAAATCACAAAGCTTTAGATGGTTGCAACTGAAGCAGGCTATTCAGGAGGGGTTCCCTGAATGGAAAAATCTTAATAATCAGTATAGTCTGGAGTTCTTATGCTTTCAGGTGGACTTCTTGGCCGCACAGTGGTATAAATTGATAAACGGATTTATAAATAAAAAAACCTAAAAATGGACTTGGGGACATCTGGAGCATTGAGATAAAGCATCAAATTACTGCATCTCAATGGCCATGAATTTGGTCTTGGAGAATGAGATCTACGGTGTCCGCATCTATGAGACAAACTTGGTTTTTTCTTTTACATAGAGCATTTTGGACCCCAGTTAGATTACAAAAGTTGGATAGCTCTAAGTCTAATAGATGCTGGCATTGTAATCTGAAAGCAGGGCCTTTAGATCATTTAATATTCTTTTGTCCCTGTATCATGGCATTTTGGAAATCAATTTGGTCTCAAATTAATTTTTTATTAGAAAACCATGTAGCATTATCATATGGTACAATACAAAAATAAAGTTGTTATTATTATTGTTGTTGTTCGGTATGTCAATAATAATAATAATAACTTTATTTTTGTATACCGCCATACCCAAGGAGTTGTAGGCGGTTTACATTAGATTAACAAAAAGTTACAAGTGGTTTAAAAACAATTGAACACTATTAGAAGCAAGCAATAAATAACAAGTGGTTCGAAAACAATTGAACAATATTAGGAGCAAGGAGGTAGAATGAAGTTAGGAGAGAGAGGGGGGGTAGGTTAGGGGGGGAGGGGGTGGGTAGGTTGGGAAAAGAGAGGTGGAAGGGGGCAGGAGGAGATTGTTGTTCATTGGAGAGGGGTGTTAGGTGTCTTGTCCATGGAATAGGTGAGTTTTGAGAGATTTTCTAAACCCGAGGTAGGTGGGGGCCTCAAGGACAATTTGGGCTAGCCATGGGTTCAGTTTGGCAGCCTGGAAGGCAAAAGTTTTATCAAGGAATCTTTTGTAGTGACGTAGTTTTAGGGAGGGGAAGGCGAAGAGCTGAATTCTGCGGGAGTGCTTGTTTATGTGATTCAGATAGAAGTGAGGGTTTAAGTAGCTTGGGGATAGGCCAAATACTGTTTTATAGCAGAAGCAGGCAAATTTGAATAGGACTCTGGATTCAAAGGGTAGCCAGTGAAGTTTGTGGTAGAAAGGGGTGACTACCTTCCAAAGTATTTAGATCAATGCTGTCTTGTTAAAATGTTTATTTTATTTTTATTTTTCCTCTAACTCTACTTTTCACTTCTCTATTACCCTCCAGGTACTTTAGTTAGATTGTGAGCCTTCGGGACAGTAAGGGAATTTTTCAAGTACCTTTCTTATTTCTAATCTTAATGTATATTTTCTGTAAACCGCTTAGAACCTAACGGATGTAGCGGTATATAAGAAATAAATTACATTACATTACATGTTCCCATTTTTTCAGGCCGAATATGAGGCGGACCGCAGTGTTCTGGATCATTTTGAGTCTTCTAATGGTTTTCTTCGTGGAGCTCAAGTAAATAATATTGCAGTAATCCAGTATGCTAAGGATGGAGGATTGTACTAGCAGGCGGAATGAGGTCTCGTCAAAGTATTTTTTAATGGTGCGGAGTTTCCATAGCACCGCGATGCATTTCCTAACTGTGATGTCTGTGTGTTTCTCCAGGGATAAATGTTTATCTAGTGTGACTCCCAGTATTTTTAAGGTTTGTTCGAGGGGGAAAGTAGATCCTTTCACTTGAATTGTGGTGTCTTTGATTTTGTCGTTGGGGGTGGCTAGTAAGAATTTTGTTTTGTCGGGATTTAGTTTTAGTTTGTAGGATAACATCCAGCGTTCAATCTGAGTGAGTATATTTGAGAGTGAGGTAAGAAACTCTGGTGTGAAATTGGTTAGTGGGATGACTATTGTGATGTCATCCGCGTAGATAAAGAATTTGAGTTTGAGGCTTTGCAGGAGGTTTCCTAGGGAGGTAAGGTAGACATTAAATAAGGTGGGGGACAGGGGGGAACCCTGTGGAACGCCACAGGAGTTGTCCCAGCTATACGAAAGAGAGTTGTTCTTAAACACCCTGTATGATCTGTTTCGTAGGAATCCATGAAACCAGTTGAGAACTTGGCCGGAGATGCCAATGTAAGCAAGGCAGTCTAGTAGGATGGTGTGGTCGACCAGGTCGAATGCACTGCTGAGATCAAGCTGGATGATCAGGGCACTAGAGCCCTGGCTGAAGAGTGTGTGAAGGTGGTCAAGTAGAGAGGCTATAATGGTTTCAGTGCTGTGATCGGAGCGGAAGCCTGATTGATTATCATTTAGGACATTAAATTTTTCCAGGTGTGTGGTAAGTTCGGCATTTACCATCCCTTCTGCTATTTTGGTGAACAGTGGGATACTAGCGATCGGTCTGTAATTGGATGGGTCATTGGGTGGTTCTTTCGTGTTTTTTATTAATGGGGATATCGAGATGTGGCCCTGCTCTGTTGGGAAACTACCTGTGGATAGTAGGAGGTCTACCCATGCCAACATGTTGGCTTTGAAATGGATTGGCGCGGTTTTCATAATATTTGGGGGGCAGGTGTCCAGTCTGCAAAAGGAGTTGGAGTACTTATTGTAATATTTGTTGAAGGTTTGCCAGTCTATAGTTTTGAATTGGTTCCAGCTTAGGTCTGTTCTGGACCCAAGGTTCGGATTAGACATGTCGGTGTTGGGGAGTATGAGAAAGTCCTCGTGGGGCTTGGCTGGGGCAGTTATAGATAACCTTAGTTTTTGTATCTTGTTGTTAAAGAAGTCTGCAAGGGTGTTAGCGGTTAGTGTGGATTCTTCATGATTATCAGTGAGCGTCTCAAGATTGTAAAGGTCGTTGACTAGTTTAAAGAGGTTGCTACTGTTAGTTGTGACGTTTCCTATTTTATGGGTGTAGAAATTTTTTCGTTTTTCATTGATGAGGTGTTTGTAGTTTTTTAATTTGAGTCTCCAGGCCACTCTGTATTCCTGGGTTCCAGATTTAGTCCAAAGTCTTTCAGATTTTCTAAGGTCCCTTTTTACTAGGAGTAGTTATGCGTCAAACCATCCATCCAGGTTAGGAGTTCTGATTCTGCGAGTTTTTATGGGAGCTATTTCGTTTAGAATGTTTGTGCTGTTTTTGATCCAGGAAGTCATAATTTGAGCTGTTTCTTCGTTTTGTTTTGTGATGGTTTCATAGCGGGACCAGAATACTATTGGGTCGATTTTACCTCTAGTGTTGTGAGTTTTTTTGTTTCTTGTTTTGTTGTTTTTGGTGTTTTTTTGTTGGCAGTCAATGAGAACAAAAAGTCAAATTTCATCAAGCAATAATAAACTTTTATTGATCTTGATAGGAGTCGCCATAGAACATTACCAGTAATTTAAAAAATTACAATAGACTTAACTATACCTTCTGGTGGAATTTGTTGTGCCACATATACAAAATGGAAAAACAATTGCAATACAAAGAGGGAATTATAACAATTTTTAAAAGATTTAGGGGCCATTGACAAATTATTGCAATGATTAGACACCATTATCCACTGAAAGTACACTTATACATAGGGGGAAGGGGGGAGTATATAATGATATATTAAGGTTGTGGTTGGAATGGTGACTCATGTTCCCTTTGAGATTATGTCATGTTCTTAGTATTAAAATGCCTAGGTTATATAAAGAAAACAAAATATTTATGGATACATGGAAAACTCTCCAATATGTTAGTAATTTAACGCCTATTCCAATCTATAAATCAACTATAAATCAAACTATATGGTTAAACATCACTTGATTTTCTATTACATCCATCATAAATTAATGACCTTTATCCCTTCCCCCCCTCCCTATCATTCCATATACATTCACTTATATTATACAATATTTTTTTATTATTATTCATACAAATCTTTAAGAAAGAACCATAACCCCCCCCAACCCTACTCCCTCATTATCAATTATATTACTATGGGAAAAATGTTATTTATTCATTACAATAATCTGCCAATGGTCCCCAAACATCTTGAAATTTGCTAAATATCCATTCTGTGTGGCTAGTACTCTTTCCATCTTATAAATATGGCATAAAGAATTCCACCAAAAATTGTAGTTTAATCTACTCCAATTCTTCCAATTAAATGTAATATGTTGAATGGCGATTCCAGTCATAATTAGCAAAAGCCTGTTATTTTTTGAGGATATTTGACTCTTTGCCCTCATTGACATGCCAAATAAAATAGTATCATATGATAGGGCTACTGGATTCTCTAATAAAGAATTTATTTGACCCCATTTGATTTCCAGAAAGCCAAAATAAATGGACATTAAAATAGTAAATGATCTAAAGTCTCCGCTTCAAGATTACAGTGCCAACATCTATTAGACTTTGAGCTATCTCATTTTTGTAAACGAACAGGGGTCCAGAATGCTCTATGTAACAGAAAAACCAAGTTTGTCTCATAGATGCGGACACTGTACATCTCATCCTCCAAGACCAAATTCATGGCCATTGAGACGCAGTAATTTGATGCTTGATCTCAATGCTCCAAATGTCCTGAAGACCAGTCCTTGGTTTTTTATTCATGAATCCATATATCAATTTATACCACTGTGAGGCCTGGTGATGATGGCTCTTAATGTTAAAGGCTTGAATGTCCCCACAAAGAGAAGGCTTCTCTACAGAGAGATATTAAGGCTGAAAGCCGATTTGTGTTTTATTCAAGAAACTCATTTGTTAACATATCATGAGTACCTGATTTCTCACCATAGCTATCTAAGGTATATTTAGCATCTAAGAAGAAAGTTAATGGTGTCTGTATTTTAATAGTCCATCAATTACCTTGGGAGGTGCACATAGTCATTAAAGATCCAGAGGGATGTTTTCTATTGATGGTGATGGAATATAAATACAGAGTACTTAATTTGCTAAATTTATATGCTCTCAATGTTCATCAAGGTGCATTGTATGATAAACTCTCTGATATATTGGCCAAATATAAGAAAGGGCAGTTACTAGTGAGAGATGATTTTAATCTGACCCTTAATCCCAATTTGTCCCAATGGACAAGTCGACTAGGGAGGTTCAGTGTGCTCATCGGGAGAGGATACTACTGGAAAGGTTTATGGCTCACTGGAGGCTGTTTGATTTATGGAGCGAGAGAATCTCCATTACTAGGGATTACACATTTTATTCCCTATTACATGGAACGTATTCCAGAGTAGACACGTGACTAGGAGGTAAACAGATCCTGACTAAGATATCTATGATTACAATACATTCCTATACTTGATCTGATCGTGCCCCTTTGATTGTGCCTAAATGCAGAATATGGAGATTTCAGGATATTTTGTTGCATGATCAGACTGATGTAGATTATATTGGGAATCACATTAAGCAATATTTGGATATCAATGATACACCAGAAATTACTCCACAAATTCTATGGGAAGCTTTGAAGGCAGTAGTGAGAGGTAAGGTTATTTCCTGTCAAGTTTATCTCCTGAAAAATAAACTTCAAAAAGAATTCTCAAGTACACACTCAATTAGAGATACTGTAAAGGAGAGGGGAAAAGCCTTGATCAGCAACTTCATAACATTAAAATTTAATTACAAGAGTTAGGGCTAGTAGACATTTGCGAGAAGCTCCAGTATTCTCAAGACATTCTGAATTTAATAACAATTATAACATCACATAGCATTGTGCTTATAAACCGCATAACCGTAACTTCAATGTGGTGAACAAAAGATTAAAAATAACATAACCTAAGGATGATTTAAATTAGTTTGCTAAATATTTTAAAACAAGATGATTTTTCAATTGAGTTCTAAAGTGCTTGTAAGAGCAAGCACTATGCAACAGTGGCCTAAATTCCATGTCATAAAAAGCAGCCTGAAATGCTAGTGTACGTTCCAAGAATTTCTTGCTCTTAACAACCTTGAGCAGGTGGAAAATTAAACAATGCATGTGATTCTCTCCTATATTTATGGAATGCTATGAGAAATCTATCGGTCATATAGTTTGGAGCAATACCATACACAACTTTGTAACAAAGACAACCCAGTTTAAACAAAACACACGCCTCTGCTGGAAGCCAATGCAACTCACGGTAGAAAGGAGTAGACCATAAATTATTTTGAACCCCGTATTTTAAATCAGTCTAAGCCAGGGATCTCAAAGTCTCTCCTTGAGGGCCGCAATCCAATCGGGTTTTCAGGATTTCCCCAATGATTATGCATTGAAAGCAGTGCATGTACATAGATCTCATGCATATTCATTGGGGAAATCCTAAAAACCCAACTGGATTGCGGCCCTCAAGGAGGGACTTTGAGACCCCTGGTCTAAGCCTAGCCATCTCTTTCTTGGTACATGTCAGATAGACACTGTTACAATAGTAGAGAAGACTTAGAAGTAACGATTGACCTAAAAGTTTAAAGGCCGGAAACTCAAAATATTATTTTATGGTACGCAACTTCCACAATGTATAATAACCCTTTTGCACCACAGCATCTACTTGCTTTTTCATGGTCAAATGTTAATCTATAACAACTCCCAATAGTTTAATTGTTGAATTGATCTTATAGAGTGTTGAGTCTATAGTAATTGATGGTTCATGTAAAATTCTAGGTGGAGACGCAACAAAGAATTTGGTCTTATCATGATTTAATTTAAATTTAAATTCTTGCATCCATGATTCCATTAGTTTCAGTATAGACTCAATTATTTGGGTAATATGAGATGTAGCTGTATTACAAGGAATGATGATCGTAATGTCATTGGCATAACTAAACAGTCTAGAGCCCAGCTTGTTCAAATGAAACCCCAGAGAAGATAAATACACATTAAATAATGTGGTGGAGAAAAGGGAACCCTGAGGTATGAAAGTGCAGATTCCTATGAATAGTTGATTTTTAGTGTGGTATTAACGGGAGCTCAAGAATTAAGCCACCATCTAGAGTGATGACATCACTTCAGGCACCTTGTATGACTTATGGAATTTTATATTTTGATGTATGTGTGGGTTTGGCCAGTTTTGGCCTTAAATTATATTCGTCATTAAACATAGAAACATAGATGCAACTTGTATGTTATATGTAATTTGATATGTAAATTCAGATCAGTGGTTAAGATGCATCTTTTTGGTTTAACATTTTTATGAGAGAATTAGTGACTTAGGATCCTCTTTCTTTTTGGCAACTATTGTTTTGTTTTTAGTTTTTGGATTTAAATTTTTTTTTTTGCTTTGTCTTTTCTTTGCTTTCCTATTTTAAATGGCATTCGTTTCGTTTCTTGTTTTTATATCGCCTAAAACCAAGAACCTAGTAAATTGACAAGCGTATAAGAAAATTATTTCCTGTATTTTAGTAACTGACTTATACCAGAACCCAGGAGGGCAATAAATAATATTCCCAAAGAGCCGGCTGTAATATCGTTCTCATCCTAGTTTACACATCATATATTCTTACCTGACAACCCTACAGCAATATCACTTATAAAAATGTTAAAAAGAACAGACCCAAGAACCAAAACTTGAGGCACACCACTAATATCTCTTTCTTCAGAATGATCTCCACTAACCACTACCTTCTGTCGCCTTCCACTCAACCAGTTCCTGACCCAGTGTGTCACTTTGGGACCCATCCCTAGGGCACTCAGCTTATTTATTAGATACCTGTATGGAACAATGTCAAAGGCTTTGCTAAAACCTAAATACGCCACATCTAGCGCACTTCCTCTAACCAATTCTCTGGTCACCCAGTCAAAGAAATTAATCAGATTTGCCTGACAAGATCTGCCTCTAGTGAATCCATGTTGACTCAGGTCCTAAACTGCACTACTCCCTTTTTAAAAATCATTTCCACTAATTTACTTACCACAGAAGGCAGACTTAACAGCCTGTAGTTCCCTACTTCTTATTTGCTTACATTTTTGAAGAGAGGGACCATATTTACCCTTCTTCAGTCCTCCAGTACCACTCCCGACTCTAGAGAAGCACTGAAAAGTTCAGCCAACGGAGCTGCCAGGAAAATGATATTTATACTGTGAAAAAGGCAGCCAGAGAGTTTGGTCTCTGAAAATCGCCCGGGTGGGGCTCGTTTTAGAGTTTGTGGCCAACAACCGCCTAAATCAGATGCGAATCATTTTCAGGGAAAAGTGAACATAGTAACATAGTAGATGACGGCAGATAAAGACCCGAATGGTCCATCCAGTCTGCCCAACCTGATTCAATTTAAATTTTTTAATTTTTTCTTCTTAGCTATTTCTGGGCAAGAATCCAAAGCTTTACCCTGTACTGTGCTTGGGTTCCAACTGCCGAAATCACTGTTAAGACTTACTCCAGCCCATCTACACCCTCCCAGCCACTGAAGCCCTCCCCAGACCATCCTCAACCAAACGGCCATATACAGACACAGACTGTGCAAGTCTGCCCAGTACTGGCCTTAGTTCAATATTTAATATTATTTTCTGATTCTAAATCCTCTGTGTTCATCCCACGCTTCTTTGAACTTAGTCACAGTTTTACTCTCCACCACCTCTCTCGGGAGCGCATTTCAGGCATCCACCACCCTCTCCGTAAAGTAGAACTTCCTAACATTGCCTTTGAATCTACCACCCATCAACCTCAAATTATGTCCTCTGGTTTTACCAATTTCCTTTCTCTGAAAAATATTTTGTTCTACGTTAATACCATTCAAGTATTTGAACGTCTGAATCATATCTCCCCTGTCTCTCCTTTCCTCTAGGGCAGTGGTTCCCAACCCTGTCCTGGAGGAACACCAGGCCAATTGGGTTTTCAGGCTAGCCCTAATGAATATGCATGAAGCAAATTTGCATGCCTATCCCTTCCATCATATGCAAATCTCTCTCATGCATATTCATTAGGGCTAGCCTGAAAACCCGATTGGCCTGGTGTTCCTCCAGGACAGGGTTGGGAATCACTGCTCTAGGGTATACATATTCAGGGCTTCCAGTCTCTCCTCATACGTCTTCTGGCGCAAGCCTCCTATCATTTTCATCGCCCTCCTCTGGACCGCCTCAAGTCTTCTTACATCCTTCGCCAGATACGGTCTCCAAAATTGAACACAATACTCCAAGTGGGGCCTTACCAATGACCTGTACAGGGGCATCAACACCTTCTTCCTTCTACTAACTACGCCTCTCTTTATACAGCCCAGCATCCTTCTGGCAGCAGCTACTGCCTTGTCACACTGTTTTTTCACCTTTAGATCTTCGGACACTATCACCCCAAGGTCCCTCTCCCCGTCCGTGCATATCAGCTTCTCTCCTCCTAGCATATACGGTTCTTTCCTATTATTAATCTCCAAATGCATTACTCTGCATTTCTTTGCATTGAATTTTAGTTGCCAGGCATTAGACCATTCCTCTAACTTTTGCAGATCCTTTTTCATATTTTCCACTCCCTCTTCGGTGTCTACTCTGTTACAAATCTTGGTATCATCTGCAAAAAGGCACACTTTTCCTTCTAACCCTTCAGCAATGTCACTCACAAACATATTGAACAGGATTGGCCACAGCACTGATCCCTGAGGGACTCCACTAGTCACCTTTCCTTCCTTCGAGCGACTTCCATTAACCACCACCCTCTGGCGTCTGTCCGACAGTCAGTTTCTGACCCAGTTCACCACTTTGGGTCCTAACTTCAGCCCTTCAAGTTTGTTCAACAGCCTCCTATGAGGAACTGTATCAAAGGCTTTGCTGAAATCCAAGTAAATTACATTTAGCATATGTCCTCGATCCAGCTCTCTGGTCACCCAATCAAAAAATTCAATCAGGTTCGTTTGGCATGATTTACCTTTTGTAAAGCCATGTTGCCTCGGATCCTGTAACCCATTAGAATCAAGGAAGTACACTATCCTTTCTTTCAGCAACACTTCCATTATTTTTCCAACAACTGAAGTGAGGCTCACCGGCCTGTAGTTTCCTGCTTCATCCCTGTGACCACTTTTATGAATAGGGACCACATCTGCTCTCCTCCAATCCCCAGGAATCACTCCCGTCTCCAGAGATTTGTTGAACAAGTCTTTAATAGGACTCGCCAGAACCTCTCTGCGCTCCCTTAGTATCCTGGGATGGATCCCGTCTGGTCCCATCGCTTTGTCCACCTTCAGTTTTTCAAGTTGCTCATAAACACCCTCCTCCGTGAACGGCACAGAATCTACTCCATTTTCTTGTGTAACTTTGCCAGACAATCTCGGTCCTTTTCCAGGATTTTCTTCTGTGAACACAGAACAGAAATATTTGTTTAGCATATTTGCTTTCTCCTCATCACTCTCCACATATTGGTTCCCAGCATCTTTTAGCCTAGCAATTCCATTTTTTATCTTCCTCCTTTCACTAATATATCTGAAAAAATTTTTATCTCCCTTTTTTACATTTTTAGCCATTTGTTCTTCCGCCTGTGCCTTCGCCAAACGTATCTCTCTCTTGGCTTCTTTCAGTTTCACCCTGTAGTCCTTTCTGCTCTCCTCTTCTTGGTTTTTTTTATATTTCACGAACGCCAACTCTTTCGCCCTTATTTTCTCAGCCACTAGGTTGGAGAACCATATCGGCTTCCTTTTTCTCTTGTTTTTATTGATTTTCTTCACATAAAGGTCCGTACCATTTTTGTAGTTAAACCAATAAAGAAAGTTCAGTGGAGTGATGATGACGAAAACCAGTTTGATTAGGGTGTAGGGCTTTTGTTTTCTCGATAAAGTCAGATATTTGAAGAAAGACAATTTTTTCAGTCAGTTTAGCTATGAATGGTATGTTAGCAATGGGACGATAGTTGGACGTGTCTTGAATACTAGAGGAGTGGTCTTTAACAATTGGATAAATTATGGATTGCTTCCAAGACTTGGGTAAGGAGCCTGATGATAGGCTAGAATTGACTAACTCTTTGATGTATGGTCCAAAAACGGAAAAGAAGCGTTTTAAAAGAAAAGGAGGAATAGCTTCTGAACTGGTCCCTTTTATATTAAGTGAATTTAAACGTCTTTGTATTTCCTGAAGGGTGGGAAGAGAGAAACTAGAACATTTTGAAAAGGACAGATTGCTAACGGTAGAATCAGTGAGGTCTTTGGCATTGCTATAAATGGGAGTTTGTGAGAAATTTTCTCTGATTTATTTTATTTTGTCTGCGAAGTAAGTAAACATAGAAACATAGAAATAGACGGCAGATAAGGGCCACGGCCCATCAAGTCTGCCCACTCCAGTGACTCTCCCTATCTATCTTTGCAGATAGATCCCACATGTCTATCCCATCTGGCCTTAAAATCGGGCACACTGCTGGCCTCAATAACCTGAAGTGGAAGACTATTCCAGCGATCAACCACCCTTTCAGTGAAGAAGAACTTCCTAGTGTCACCGTGCAGTTTCCCGCCCCTGATTTTCCACGAATGCCCCCTTGTTGCCGCGGGACCCTTGAAGAAGAAGATGTCTTCTTCCACCTCGATGCGGCCCGTGAGATACTTGAATGTATCGATCATATCTCCCCTCTCTCGACGTTCCTCGAGTGAGTAGAGCTGCAATTTCCCTAACCTCTCCTCGTACGGGAGCTCCTTGAGTCCCGAGACCATCCTGGTGGCCATTCTCTGGACCGATTCCAGTCTCAGCACATCCTTGCGGTAATGTGGCCTCCAGAATTGCACACAGTACTCCAGGTGCGGTCTCACCATGGATCTATACAATGGCATAATGACTTCAGGTTTACGGCTGACGAAACTCCTGCGTATGCAACCTATGATTTGCCTTGCTTTGGATGAAGCTTGCTCCACTTGGTTTGCAGACTTCATGTCTTCCCTGACAATCACCCCAAGTCTCTTTCTGCTTCAGTTCTTGTCAGGATCTCGCCATTTAGGGTGTAAATCTTGCATGGATTTTGGCTTCCCAGGTGCATGACTTTGCATTTTTTGGCATTGAAACTGAGTTGCCAGGACCTAGACCAGTGCTCCAGCAGAAGTAAGTTATGCACCATATCGTCTGCCATTGCTTTTTTGTCTGTTGTGCTTTTGCTCACTACATTGCTCAGTTTGGCATCATCGGCGAATAATGTTATTCTACCTTGGAGCCCTTCTGTCAAGTTTCTTATATAGATGTTGAACAAGATCGGGTCTAGGACGGAGCCTTGTGGCACTCCACTTATCACCTCCGACATTTCGGAGGGGGTGCCATTCACCACCACCCTCTGAAGCCTACCTCCAAGCCAGTTCCCAACCCATTTGGTTAATGTGTCGCCCAAACCTAAAGAACTCATCTTGCTCAGCAACCTGCGGTGTGGCACGCTATCAAATGCTTTGCTGAAATCCAGGTAGACGATGTCCAGGGACTCACCAACATCCAGCTTCCTCGTCACCCAGTCAAAGAAGCTGATGGTACTTGATTATTTTTGTTGTTTCTTTTTTCCTAGAAGTTAAAGATTTAACTATTGCAAAGAGTACAGATGTGTTTTTTGCTTTCTTAATTAGTTTGGAATAATATTCTTTTTTTGCTTTATTAATTTCAGATTTGTAATATGCTGCATGTTCCTTAAACTTGTTAAGATTGAAGTGTTTTTTTCCGTCTCCATTTACGTTCAAGGGAGCGTAGTTGTTTTGATAAGGTTCAAATTAGCTGAATACCATGGATTTTTCAATTTGCGTGGGGAAATAGTAAAGGTAGTAACAGGTACGAGTAAGTCTAGGATTTTAGTAATAGAATTATTCCATTCTAAAGTTTTGTCGTCGATTGAGAGACTAGATAATTTGTGTAGGGTAAGGTCGAAATTAGACACAATAGTGTCGGCTTCCAAATTATTATGGTTCCTGGAAGATATTGTTTTAGGTTTTTGTTTTTGGCTGTGATCAAAGATTTGATGTTGAAAAGAAACTAAAAAGTGATCTGACCAAGGAACATGTAAGGTAGGAAAAACTTGAAAGATGTTGTGTAGAGAAGCTTGAGCTAGTACCATATCCAAAGTTTGGCCGGCGATGTGAGTAGGGTTAGTTATTAATGGCACAAGATCAAGGTCTCTTAAAAAAGTAAGAATTTCTGAGGTGGAGGCATTACTGGTGTCGTCGAAATGGATATTAAAATCACCTAAGATAATGGGATGGATGGAAGAAACGCAGAATTCCAGAATAGTAGATTGGAGATGTATGAGTGACTGAACACTAATTGGGAGAGGAAGGTATAAAAGCAAATAATCTATTGAAGGTGATGTTTTAAGCCTAACCTCTAGATATTCCAGTGAGCTATTACCTGAAGAAAATTCAAAATTAGCCTGTATGGTAGAACGATAAATAATAGCTAGGCCACCTCCTTTTTTTCCTTGGCGATGATTATATTGGTAAGTAAAACCTGGTGGTCAGGATTCGGTTATAAAGAGGAGATCAAATTTATGTTTTACTATGGTATCGTGAATCAGATAGTGTTTTGTTTTAAGAGATCTGGATTTGAAGAGACCTATTTGTAAAGTTAGTAAAGTTTTCAGGGGAGCAGTCAAAGGTTTATCATTAATTAAGTTATTACGTTGTTGTGGAGCTGAGTTTGGGATAATGAAATGAATTGCCTCTGGTCGACGGCCCCAGTGGACAGGGATTGGAAATTGAGATAAAGACATTGCTATTGTTAGTTGAAGAAACAATAGCAAACTGAGATAAAATAACTTGCAGTTAGAAAAAAATAAAAATGAAAAGGAGGCGCCCATGGGAGGCGCACAAAGGAGCACACTAAGGAGCAGGTTCTGCTCCTTAGGTGCGCTCCTTTGGCGTGCGCCGCAAAGAGAGCCAATAAATAAAGCATGTACCAGCACGTAATTACGGTGGGCGGGGTCAGCAGCGCCGCCGCTTCGTGGTGGCAGAGGACGAACAAGTTGTCAGTCGGCACGCAATTACGGTGGGCGGGGTCTCTAAGATTTCAGATGCTATAATTTAATGGTTGTTACTTTTCTTTAACAACCTGTTATCAGTCCTAGTCCTAAACAACCGAATGGTGACTTATCACAGACTTCTATCTTCAGACTAATTGCTTATTTTAGAAGCATTAGTGAATAAGCAGCTTTCAAGGTTCATTGATGGTTTTTCCTGTCAGTTTGGGTTTCAACCCAGACACAGTACAGAACTGCTATTGCTAACATTAACAACTAATTAAGTCAAGGTTATCAATCTGTTTTGTTACAATTCGATATAAATGCAGCTTTTGATTCAGTTGATCATATTTTGCTGATCAACATATTGAGGCCTCCTTTTACTAAACTGCGAGAGCGGTTTTTAGCACAGGGAGCCTGCTCCCGACGCTTGTAGAGTTCCTATGAGCAGCGCAGGTCATTCAGCGTGGCTCCCTGTGCTAAAAACCGCAATCACAATTTAGTAAAAGGAGGCCTGAATGAGTTGGCTATAGGTGGATCTGTATTTAATTGGTTTAGCAATTTTTTAGTAAATGGGAATTAGAGCGTGCTGAAGGATGGAATATTTTCTAGGAGCTGGGCTTCTTTCTGTGGAATGCCACAAGGCTCTTCTGTGCAAAAAGTGTGTTTGAGTTTGTATGTTATCCTATGTTGGTGATATATATTTTTTAATTCCATTAAGTTCAAACAAGGAGGACATTTCAGCTAAGAATTGAAGTTGAAATGCAAGTAAGACGAAGGTTCTTTGGTTTCGCAATTCACTATCTAATGTTTCTTCATTTCTTACTCTGCAACCAAGTACTACCATGCAAGTAGATAAATGAAACATCCAAAGTTTGGGGTTTTCTTTAAACTCTTCTCTTACATTTGAAGATCAAATTTCTAATTTATGGAGGAAGATTTGATATATTATGAGGAAACTTAGGCTTGTGAAGTCGTGCTTTTTTGAACATCATTTTGCACTGTTGGTTACCTCAACTTGATTACTATAATTCTTTATATTTGAACTTAACATCAAAACTGATCAAAAAATTGCAGTTACTCCAGAATACTGTGGTTAGATTAATTTTTGGTCTTAAAAGATATGAAAGTGTTGCATTAGCTTATAAAAATCTCATTGGTTATCAGTTGAGAGGCGAATTAAGTTCATCGTATATTACAGACTTTCTCATTTGCACCACCAGATTATGTGGTACTTTATTACTACATAATCCACAGATTAGAGGAGTACAGTATAAACAGCAGCTCAAGATGCTGCTATTACAATTTGGAATAATCTATCTGTTCACTTAAAGTTTTGTAAAAATTTGAAATCTCTTTTATACGATTTCTAATATTCATTGATATTTTAATTATTGATTGTATTTTCCCGTAGATTTTATGACCTCTTTTAATTGCCTTGAATCTTTTTGCTATAGTGCAATTTAATAAATTGTGTGTTATATTAGATTAGATAAGATTTGCCTCTGTGTGGTTGATATCAAAATTTGCAATAGAGCCGACCCCCCTGATGGTGTGAATAACACGAGGAAGGACCTAGTGAAGCTTTACGAATGGTCTGAAATTTGGCAGTTAAGATTTAATGCTAAGAAATGCAAGGTCAGGCATTTGGGCTACAAAAATCAGAGGGAATGGTACAGTTTAGGGGGTGACAAAATTTTGTGCACGAAAGAGGAGCAAGACTTGGGTGTAATAGTATGTGATGATCTTCAGGTGGCCAAAGAGGTTGAAAAGGTGATAGTGAAAGCTAGAAAGATGCTAGGGTGCATAGGAAAAGGGAGGCATTTATGTCCCTGTATAGGACTCTGGTGAGAACTCCATTTTGCATATTGTGTACAATTCTGGAGACAATTTTCAAAAAGATGTAAACAGGATGGATTCAGTCCAGAGGAAGGCTACTAAAATGGTGCATGGTCTTCATCATAAGGTGTATGGGGATAGACTAAAAATCTCAATGTGTATCCTTTGAGGAGAGGAGGCATAAATCCGCATGAGGTGTGTCTTATTTGGATGATAGGTTTTTATAATTGACAGTTCTTTATATAATTCACTGACAGATGTCCAGTTTTTCTTAATTGACTGTTAACTGCGTTTGAGAAGGTATTTGATGAAGTTAAAAGATGATGGTCTCTGGAGTAATCTAACCAAATACTTTTTTACAGAAAGGGTGAAATAGTCTCAGTGTCTGTGTTTGAATTCAAGAAAGTGTGAGACAGGCACCTGGGCCATTGGGCCTTTATCTGCTATGATGTTTCTAGTCATCATGGTGATGTTGCATCCAGCTAGCATCAATCTTGGAGAGGCATGTGAAGATTCACCACATTAAAGGGGTCACTTTATAAGGCATTTCAAAGGGTTTCAAATGCAGAAATGGCTGTACATATACACACTACTTTAGCAACTTTTATCCTCCAACTTTCAACCTTCACAGTGACTCAGTGTTACACAGTAATAGTAAAACACATCAACATACCATATATACTTGAATATAAAACAAGATTTTTGAGCCAAAATAAGACCCAAGGATTAACCATGATTGTTATAATAAAAGAATTCAATGTAAGGATAGCCTAGGACCCTCAGAATCACAACAGTTGGCCAAACTATCCTTCATTTAATAGGGAAGGAGAAGTTTGTAGAGGGTTCTGGGAAAGATATAATCTGTGGTATAGTTACTTATTCTTGATGATAAAATCCACGCATATTGTCAATGTAAAACACAAAGTTTTTATTTTATGAAAAAGATGTACATTGTATGGAAATTGTTACCATTCTTTGTGAATTTAGCTTGGAATGGGAATTCTTTCTTAAACAGGAGATCATGTTATTGACTGTTTCTGGTTTTTGTACTAGGCTGTTCTCAATTGTTGTTGATGCTTGTTTGTACATTTTTTTAATGTTCCTGAATAAAAAAATTATTTAATCCTAAAGATCAGAAACCATTCAGTATGACACATGCAATAATAGGGGAAATCAGAAGGGGGGGAAACTTTTTTCCAGTGGTAGGGATGGTTTTCTGAACCATAGCACTAGCAAGTGGCTCATAAAAGCGAAGAGAAATTCTTGTATCACAAACGACAAAGATTACCTAGTTCAAATGCTCACACTTAAAAAAGTGATGTGAATCATTCAGAAGTTTCATTCAGGATTGTTGTTTGTTCTTTTTCCCCAGACAGCAAAAGTTGTTGGATCAACTCAACAAACATGTGAAAGCATTTCAACCAGTGGATCTTTTCATCCTCCTGATGGGGACAAGCAAACACAGATGACAGCAAACGTGTATAAGCCAGAAACACAAGACATTTCACAGCCTGCTTCCTTTCAAGCAGTAGCTCCTTCCAACCAGCTGCAGAATAGTGATGTCTTACTGCAGCAAGCTGCTCAGTTTCAGAGCCAGGAGGCCTCACAGTCGACTGGATCTGTGGTTACTTTGTCACAGTTGACCGACACTTCACAGCAGTCACCTTTACAAGAGCAAGCACAAACATTACAACAAATTTCTTCCAGTATCTTTTCAACCGCTAAGAACCTGAGTCCATTAGAGAATACTATTCGTCAAATGCAAGCTGGCAGCTTTACAGCTAATGCTTCAAATAGCAGCAGTGCAAATGTAGACCTGGTTCAGCAAGTTTTAGAAGCTCAGCAACAGTTATCATCAGTCTTGTTTTCTGTATCGGGTAATAGTGAAAATGTACAGCAGTCGATGACACAAGAACAGTTGAATGCAGGAATGTTTCAGGTTGGTCAGATTCAAACTAGTGCAGGATCAGGGTTGTTTTCTTCATCTGATACTGCAGTCCATTCCAGGTCAGATAATGTTCTGTCTGGGGGAACTGAAGGCATTCTCTCACAAGCAGAGAGTTCATTATCAAATCAACAGCAGCAAGCAATGGAGACCGCTGCCACTGTTGTGTTGGAAATGCAGCAAAGCATCCATCAAACAGCAGGGCCAATCCAATCAGAACTGTTCCCAGGATCTGCTCCAGAAACCAGAAACATCCAGCAATCCTCTGTTTACCAGCAACCCTCCCACATCATGAGTGCATTGTCAACAAATGAAGACATGCAGATGCAGTGTGACATGTTTTCTTCTCCTGTTTCTGGGAATGAAAACTCCAGCACTGCTCAGCAGCAATTAACCAGCACAAATTCTACTATTTATCACACATCAGCTCCTGTAAGTGGTGACGAGACTTCAGGACAATCGGAGCAGATCCAGAACAATATGTTTCAGACCATGGTTCAAATGCAGCACAACAGAGAAAATCAAGGCCAAATTAACCTTTTTTCTTCAACTGAAGGGATGATAGCTGTCCAGACAAATGGAACGCAGCAGCAGGGGGGTAGACTGTTCCAGCAAGCTGGGGAAATGATGGCTCTTCAACCTGGAAACTTTATGCAACAGTCTCCTCATTCACAAGCTCCACTTTTCCACTCGCAAAACTCCCTTAGTGAATCTCAAGAAACTCAGGGATCTCTCTTTCACAGTCAGAATCCTGCCTCTTCCCCAGACCAATTGCAGGCGCCTGTGTTTCAGTCTCAGAACAATATTGGAGTGATACAAAGTTCATCTCTTCCTCCAGACTCTCAGTCCACAAGTATGTTTCTCTCCCAAAGCCCATTGAACTCTATCTCTCAAGAAAAGCAGCTGTCATTCTTTACAAACCAGAATCCCCTTTCCCCACTTCAAACAGCTGCTAGCACTGAACAGCAAACTGCTTTCCAACAGCAACCACAAATGCCCCTCATGCAAAACGCCATGCTTTCCCAAGAGCAAGAGCAGTCATCTCAACAGAGTTTGTTTCAGTCTCTTCCTTCTAATCAGAACCAACAAGGATCAATCTTTCCGTCACAGCATTCGTTAGTTGGCATGCAAAATAATTCTCCATCCCAAGAACAACAAAATATTCTGTTTGGTAATCAAAGTGCAATGACTACATTGGCTTCTCAGGATCAACAGAGCTTGCTTTTTAACCGAAGTCAAAATCCTCTAGTAACTCAGGAACCGCAGAACCAAGTACTTTTTCACCCACAAAATATGACACAGATTACTCAGGAGCCGCAGTCAATGCAATTCCAAGATCAAAGTTCTGTTTCTTCACTTCAGAATTCAGGTTCCACCCAGTCTGAACAGCAGCAGTCCACGATGTTCCACAACTCACCACAAATCCAGATGGTCCAAGGCTCTCCCAGTTCTCAGGATCAGCAGGTCACCCTTTTCATCACTGCAGCTTCCATGTCTGTCCTGCAGAATAGTATAGCTCAGCAGGAGCTGGAGCAAACTGCCATCTATTCCTCCGCAAACAACATGGCAGGACTTCAAAGGAGTACCTCTCCTCCGCATCAGCAGGCTGCTTTGTTTCATAACCCAGGAAGCGCTATCAGCCAACTACAAAACTCTTCTGCTTCTTCCCAACAAAGCTCGGGAATGTTTTTATTTGGGATTCAAAATGGTGAGTATTCAAGAATAACTAGGTTCCCTTGTACTACATTTTATTGCATTTGATGCTTTATAGCAATTTTAAAAGGGAAATAACTTTCATCAAAGCACTAAGACTTAATACAATCTCTGGTCAGACTCAGAGTTTGGAACCATTTGTTTGATTTTTGCTGCTTATTCTAAAACACAAAGGGCTGGCCACAAGACAGACCATGTTGCAATTCAAAATGACCGCCTGCTTTGAGAAAGCAACTTTTACCTTTAGAATTGCTACAGAGCCTTTATGTCTGTTTCTTTTTAGTACTACTTGTGTTGACAGGAGCTACAATGGCATCAGGCAGATGGATCATGCAACTCACACTTGCCAACTTGGAGAATTTTTCTAAAAATTTCATACAGATCTTTAGAATGTACATCAGAGTTTCTTTCTACTGAACTTGTTCTTCTGTTTCTCCTTATCTGCTGGAAGCAACTGGTGTCCACTGGACCACTGCTCTCACAATTTTTAGGCATTGGTTGAATTTTTCAGTTTTTCTGCCTCTTTGGTGCCTCACAGATTTTTTTTTTTCAGGAAGCCTTTGGTAGTGTATAGGGGAGATACTACAGTTTTGTAGTTATTTCTTTATTTAGGAAATCTATAAGAATGTTTTAGAATGTTTTTTTGTTAATGTGTATATGTTTGGCTGTTTGTTTATTTATGCTTATGTATGTTTGTTGTAACTCGCATAGATTTTGGGATAAGTGGGATATAAATGTTTTAAATAAACTTTATAGAATACCTTTGAGTGCATTTATGAGCATAACTACCAATTCTGACACCTCTGATGCATTTAAGGCTCAAGTATGGGGCCCCATCCCGAGCACCCCTCCTCCTAGGTCAGTTGTGAAGGGATGTTTTTCAGAAGCTGGCCAGAGCTGTTAGGAATAGGTGCAACACACAATATAGACCAGTCTGGAAGGAAGGGATGATAAGCGGGGAGGGATGAATAAGTGTTTTTTTTGTGGTGGGAAGGTCTCAGTAACAAAGGGCAGTAGCAGGATAGCTTTGTTTACCTTCAAATTCTTTTTTTCCTCTTTAATTTTTAATAATTCAAAATGCAAACTCTGAAAAGCAAGCAATAACAAAAATGAAAAACTCAATTATAGTCCACTGCTTTAGGGGGGACAAGAAAGAGAAAAAAAACCCCATGGGAATTGGATGTATACAAACAAATTAACCTAAGAAGTAGAGCAGGAATCTAAAAAATATCGGTATTAGACCCAGATTACCATGGCTCACCATGGGTTGTCATAGAGACTCCTTTACTCTCTAGAAAAAACTGCAGTTGAGCAGGGTCATAAAAAATATCTCTCTTACCCTGGTAAGTTATGAAACATTTACAAAGAAATCTCAACTGATACCTGCTCCCAATGAAATAACTGCTCGATGATAATTAAGAAATTCCATCTTGAGACATTCTTTCTCCCAAATAGGAGACTTGATAGAACACAAAAGAAACCAACATTGTTGGTTGCCCAGAAAGTTCTGTTTCAGATGATTCCAACAATGCAGAAACGTCCAACGCTTTCTTATCCTTCTTAAGATTTTTCTGCAATTTTTTTCAGGTAATAAATCTTCTGTAATGGAGGAACATTAGACTCCGGAATCTTTAAGATAGTAATCGAAAAGTTCTTGGGGAATCATAAATCTGGAAATAGGGAAATTCAAAATTCTCAAATTTAAACTTTTCGTCTGATTTTCCAGATTCTCAATTTTCCTCATAATTAAAGATTTGCCTGTCACTTTTTGAACAGCAACATTTTTCATCTCCATAGAGGATTTTTCTACTCTTTTTAAGGCAACTGTATGTTGCTGAGTCACCGTCTCAACTTGTTGCTGTCTAGCAGAAAGATTTAAGGAAACAAACAAAATTAGCACATACCAAGTGTAAGTTCTCAATGGCAGTCTAAAGTGAGTCCCAAGTAACCACTTGAGGGGGGATAAGGGTTCCAGATTTCCAATGGCCACAACACCAGTCACAACTGGACCTTGGCTTTCCTCACCCTCACTACTGTTTGACTCTGCCAACGATATTCCTCCAGAAAGCACCGATGCTGTGTTCAGCATCGGAGTAGATAGAACAATCTCTTCCGGGTTAGACGCAAGACTTTGGTGCATTTCTCCAGGCAAACTCCCGAGACCATATGCAGCAAATCATCCTTTGTTCTTCCTGGAGCTGGAGGTGGATTGGGTCCTCCTGAGCTCAACGAAAACTCGTTGTCCTGACTGGGTTCTTCCCTCAACCCAGTAGCAGAATCGCCCCACTATTGCTGCATTGACTGTATAAGCTCTTATTACAGTCTGGCATAGAGATGAGGTTGCAGGGCCGGGTGGAGGGATAACCCTCTGACTCTCTTCATTTTGGCATTGGAAGAAACCAAGATTATAGGTAGCATAAAAACATAAGCAATGCCTCTGCTGGGTCAGACCTCTGAGGTCCATCGTGCCCAGCAGCCCACTCATGCGGCGGCCCAACAGGTCCAGGACCTGTGCAGTGATCCTCTATTTATACCCTTCTATCCCCCTTTGCAGCAGGAAATTGTCCAATCCTTTCTTAAACCCCAATACCGTACTCTGCCCTATTACGTCCTATGGAAGCGCATTCCAGGTGTCCACCACACGCTGGGTAAAGAAGAACTTCCTAGCATTCGTTTTGAATCTGTCCCCTTCCAACTTTTCCGAATGCCCTCTTGTTCTTTTATGTTTTGAAAGTTTGAAGAATCTGTCCCTCTCTACTCTCTCTATGCCCCTCATGATCTTATAAGTCTCTATCATATCCCCTCTAAGTCTCCTGTTCTCCAGGGAAAAGCGACCCAGTTTCTCCAATCTCTCAGCGTATAAGAATAATTATCCAAAGAACTGGGATCTCTCATTTACATGTCGTATTCCGATGCCATCTTGTCCCCCCCCCCCCCCCCACACACACACCTTCAAATTCTATTTGTGTCAAGGTTCCTTCAGGGTGGAGGATTGCAAGCTAGGAAAGGGTCTTGGGAGTTTAATGCTTCACCTTCAAGGTTCAGGCCTGGTTCCTCTTCATTGCCCATTATTCAGCACAGACAGATGTTTGGGGGTAAGTGGTGGTTCCTTTGCCAGTTTCTATAATGGGGATGCAGATTGTCATAGCTGGCAGACACCCAAGCTATTTAAGTGGAGGGGAACTTTAAAGGTAAAAATCAAAGCACAATTTTGGGTTCTGTGACCCGGTTATTTCACATGGAGGACCAAACTCCCTAAGCCCTAGCTCAGGGGTCTGCAACCTTTTTTTACATAAAGGGCCACAAGAAAGCTCTGAGGCCTACCAAAAGATTTCAGGCTTGCACATTAACTTTTAAAATTAAAATTAAAATCATTATTACCACCTTTGTTGTCTGGTGATCTTATCTTTCTAATCATTTTGATCCTCCTTTGCTTCTTGCCCTATATCCATGGTTCACATTTAACTTTCTTCAATTTTTCTTCCTCCTTCTCAAATCTGTCTAGTTTCTATCTCTTGCCTTCCCTTCTCCATCCATAGGCATGATCATCTTCCCTTCCCTTCCCCTCCAAGGGTACCATCTCAGACTGGCAATGGGTCACGAGCGGAGTTCCGCAGGGGTCGGTGCTGGGACCGCTCCTGTTCAATATATTTATTAACGACCTGGAAGCAGGAACAAAATGTGAGGTTATTAAATTTGCAGATGACACCAAATTATACAGCAGGGTTGAAAGCAAGGAGGACTGCAAAAATCTCCAAAAAGATCTGACAGCGCTGGAAGAGTGGGCCAAAAAGTGGCAAATGAGCTTCAACATAGGGAAATGCAAGGTCATGCATGTAGGGAAAAAGAACCCGATGTTCACTTACAAAATGGGGGGAATAACCGCTAGGGTTGAGTAACCTTGAAAGAGACCTGGGAGTGATGGTAGACACATCATTGAAGGCGTCGGCGCAGTGTGCCACAGCCTCAAGGAAGGCAAACAGAATGTTGGGCATCATTAAGAAGGGTATCACGACCAGGACGAAGGAAGTCATCCTGCCACTGTATCGTGCAATGGTGCGCCCGCACCTGGAGTACTGTGTCCAGTACTGGTCGCCGTACCTCAAGAAGGACATGGCGGTACTTGAGAGAGTCCAGAGAAGAGCAACTAAGCTAATAAAGGGTATGGAAGACCTCTCATATACTGACAGACTGAAGAAGCTGGGGCTTTTCTCCCTGGAAAAGCGGAGACTTAGAGTAGAGGTCTGCACGGGAACGGGGATCGCGGGGATCCCGCGGGTCCCGCGGGGATCCCGCGGGTTCCCCCCCTGGCCCACGGGACTCCCACGGGGACGCCCCCTGGCCCACGGGACTCCCACGGGGATGCCCCCCTGACCCACGGGACTCCCACGGGGACGCCCCCTTGCCCACGGGACTCCCACGGGGATGAAAACAACCTACCTAAAGTCTGGCGATGCAAGTCTGGCGTCGGGTCGGGAAATAGCCATGTTGAGCAGTGAGCTCAGCACGTACACAGATGAAAGCCTTGCTTGCTGATTGGTCCGGCGGCCCCGCCCCACCGTGCCGCCGGACCAATCAGCAAGCAAGGCTTTCATCTGTGTACGTGCTGAGCTCACTGCTCAGCATGGCTATTTCCCGACGCGGGCATTAGGCTGTTTTTTGTCATTTCGGGTAGGGGATGGCAGCGGCAGCGGCAGCAGCAGCCTGAAAAAGAAATCATCCTGGCCGGGTTAGGTGTCATGCTCCGGAGCTTCTACAGCCTTCCTATCTCCCTCTCCCTTCTACCTGCGGCTCTCTTCGGCAACAACGATCGACACAAGCTTCTGGCGTCGGGGCCTACCCTCTGCGAGTCCCGCTTGTTTCAACTTCCTTTTTCCACAAAGGTGGGACTCGTAGAGGGAAGGCCTCGATGTCGGCAGCTTGTCTTGATCACCGCTGCTGACGAGTTGCTTAAGAGAGCCGCGGAGCAGGGGGGTGTTGCCAGGTGCAGGTAGAAGGGAGAGGGCCAGATGCAGGACTCGTGGGTGAGGGAGGAGAAGAGAGAGGGGAGAGAAACAAAAGGAAATATTTCATACTGGGCTGGGCCGGAGTGGAGGGAGGGTGGAAAGATTCTGGCTACAGGGTGCATTAACAATGGAAAAGGGGGGAAAGCTGAAAATGGAGATAGTGACACAAAGAAGAGAAAGGGTAAGCAGGACCTTCTGAATAAGGATAGAGATACAGAGGGGACATGAAGAGGAGGTGAAATAGAGACATAGAAGTAATGCTGAAAAAGTGTGTGGGGGGGGGGGAGATAAAGACATTGAAAGGGCAAATGGTGAATATGGGGTAAAGACAAGGACAGAGACAAATGAAGATTCTGAAAAAGTGGTGAGATACGGATATAGGTGAGATGGACACAAAGAAGGGTGATGCTGGAAAATAGGTGGAATGGTAATTCTGACAGACACAGAAGGGAAATGCTGGATCAAGGAGAGATGGGGCTCAGGCTGGATGGAATGAGGAGAAATGCCTTGTTGGCCCGGAACTTCCTCTCCTACGTCAGAATTGACGTCAGGGAGCGGAATGCTGGTCAGCGCGACGCTTCTGCAGGGAAAGCTTGGGACAGCGGTGGCTTGGGGACTATTCCCCGATGGCGGTGGCAGCAAACCGAGTGGCTTGGGGGAGGGCACGGAGAAAGAAAGAAAGGGGGCAGACAGAGAGACAGAAAGAAGGGGGAACAGGGAGACAGAAAGAAAAAGTTGGGGGAGAGAATGAGGTCTGGAGGAGAGGAAACATACAGGAGGCTGAAAGAAAGGAAGAAAGATTGGATGCACAGTCAGAAGAAGAAAGTGCAACCAGAGACTCATGAAATCACCAAACAGCAAAGATAGGAAAAATGATTTTATTTTCAATTTAGTGATCAAAATGTGTCTGTTTTGAGAATTTATATCTGCTGTCTATATTTTGCACTATGGCTCCCTTTTACTAAACCGCAATATTGTTTTTTAGCGCAGGGAGCCTATGAGCATTGAGAGCAGCGCGAGGCATTCAGCGTAACTCCCTGTGCTAAAACCTACTATTGTGGTTTAGTAAAAAGGGAGGGGGTGTATTTGTCTATTTTTGTATTTTGTTACCGAGGTGACATTGCATAGAGTCATCTGCCTTGGGAAATGTATATGGCAGATATCTTTGTTTTGTGTTCAAAAGAAAAGGAAATGCATTTCTGGTTTTATTTCTACAGTGTTGAAGTACTTGTTGGCCCTTGCTGTGACTGGTGGGGATCCCCAAGCACCGCCAGCAGAGGACCTCCTCTAGAGATGGTCAGAACTCCCCTCCACCAAGCGCAGCAGTTGCTGGCAGCATCCATGAGCCACTGAGGTGCCAGCATCTGTGACTCAGGGACGCTACTGCTGCCTGCCAAGCTTGGCAAAAGGGACCCCAGGCCAACTGCAAAGGAAGTCCTCAGCTGACAGTTTGTGGGTTCTCATCAGCTGAGTATTTATATTTTATATTTACATTAGAGGTTCTGGTAGAAACCCATTTACAAAGTATGTATTCTTCCCAATTAATATTTCCAAATTAATAGTCTCTTTGCTTATTTGTAAATGGGTCTCTACCAGAGCCTTTAATTCAGTAGCATAATTAAATAAAATAACTATTTCTGAAGTTTATAGGGAAGGATGGTGACGGAGGGGATTCCTCGCGGGGACGGGTGGGGACGGAGGGGATTCCTCGCGGGGACGGGTGGGGACGGAGGGGATTCCTCGCGGGGACGGGTGGGGACGGAGGGATTCCTCACGGGGACGGGTGGGGACGGAGGGATTCCTCACGGGGACGGGTGGGGATGGGTGGGATTTTGGCGGGGACGGGTGGGGACGGGTGGGATTTCTGTCCCCGCGCAACTCTCTAACTTAGAGAAGACATGATAGAAACCTTCAAGATCATGAAGGGCATAGAAAGAGTAGACAGGGACAGATTTTTCAAATTACGGGGAACCACAAGTACGAGGGGGCACTCAGAGAAATTGAAAGGAGAAAGGTTTAGAACAAACACCAGGAGGTTCTTTTTCACTCAGAGGGTGGTGGATACATGGAACGCGCTACCGGAGGATGTGATAAGCAAGAGCACGCTACAGGGCTTCAAAGAGGGTCTGGACAGGTACCTGGAGGACAAAGGGATTGAGGGGTACAGATAGGAGTAAAGGTAGGTAATAGGGATAGGATTAGAGGCAGTTACAAAATTAGTCAGGGACACTGTTCAGGCAATTGGGCCTGATGGGCCGCCGCGGGAGCGGACCGCTGGGCAGGATGGACCTCTGGTCTGCCTCAGCGGAGGCAACTTCTTATGTTCTTATCTCCTGCCTTTTCTCTCTCCTTCCCCTTTTCTATACAGGCACTATCTTCTCCCATATCTCTTGTCTTTTCTTCCCCTCCTCTGCATGGACACCATCTCTGCTCTATCTTCTTGCCTGTCTTGGCCCTTTGAGATTGCCTTTGGCACTGCTACGCTGAGGGTATACTGCTTCTCTCATCACCTGAGGCATCTTTCTGTAGCATCCCACCCAGAAACAGGTTGTTTTGTCAGAGGAGGTGAGATGATGCAGAGAGAAGATTTGAGTGGCAGGAAGGGATGGTGTGCCTTCAGTGTGTTGGCACAAGGCAGATTTGGAGGGCCAGAATGGGCAGGTGGATGAAACTGAGAGAGAGGATGCAGACTGTTTGGAGGGGGGGGTGTTTGAGGGCCATGACAAAGGATTGCTGGTGTGATATGGGCCCATTGGCTGTGTGTTAGAGACCACTGCTTTAGCTGCATGTGATGGGTCATAGGATAGCACTGTCATTGTTCCTGTCTCCTCTGCTAGCAACCTTGGAGTCATCTTCGATTCCGACCTCTCATTTTTTTACACACATCCAACAAATTGCTAAGGCCTATGGTTTCTATCTCTACAACATCACCAAAATTTGCCCCTTACTCTCTGAGCACACTACTCAGACACTTGTCCACATTCTCATAACCTCATGCTGAGAATACTGCAATCTACTTGGGGTTAGGAGAGAAACTGACTGCATGGGTTAATGACTGGCTGAGTGGCAGACTTCAGAGGGTGATGGTTAACGGTACCCTCTCTAAAACATCAGAGGTGACCAGCAGAGTGCCGCAGGGCTCAGTCCTGGGCCCACTCCTCTTCAGCATATTTATAGGGGCTTCAAGGTAAGGTAACCTTATTCGCCGATGACGCCAAACTATGCAATATAGTAAGCGACTGCAATCTACAGGATACTGTGGCGCATGACCTGCGTACATTAGAAAGTTGGTCCTCGACCTGGCAACTGGGCTTCAACGCCAAGAAATGTAAGGTCATGCATCTTGGAAGCGGTAATCCATGCAAAGCCTACACCTTGAATGGAGAAACTTTAACCAGGACTACAGCAGAACGAGATTTAGGAGTAATCATCAGTGCAGACATGAAAACTGCCACTCAAGTGGAGAAGGCTTCATCTAAGGCACGGCAGATGATAGGTTGTATCAAGAGAAGCTTCGTCAGCAGGAAACCTGAAGTCATAATGCCATTGTACAGAGCCATGATGAGACCTCATCTGGAATACTGTGTGCAATTCTGGAGGCCACACTACCGTAAAGATGTGCTCAGAATTGAATCGGTTCAGCGGATGGCCACCAGGATGGTCTCGGGGCTCAAGGGTCTCATGTACAAAGAAATACTGAACAAACTGCAGCTCTACACTCTCGAAGAGCGTAGGGAAAGGGGAGACATGATTGAGACATTTAAGTACATCACGGGACGTGTCGAGGTGGAAGATGATATCTTTCTTCTCAAAGGACCCTCGACCACAAGGGGACATCCGCTCAAACTCAGGGGAGGGAACATTCGTGGAGACGCCAGGAAGTACTTCTTCACGGAAAGAGTGATTGAGCATTGGAACAAGCTTCCAGTGCAGGTGATTGAGGCCAGCAGCATCCCAGACTTTAAGAATAAATGGGATACCTATGTGGGTTCCCTACAAGGGTCAAGTCAAGGAATAGAGTCGCTAGGGTATAGACTTGAAGGAGCGGGTCAGTAGAGTGGCTGTATGATTAAGGGGGTCAGTAGACTTAAAGGGGTGGGTCAATAGAGTGGGCAGACTTGATGGGCTATAGCCCTTATCTGCCGTCATCTTTCTATGTTTCTACTTCTAACTGGTCTTCTCGCAGTGCCCCCTCTCTGCTTGTAATCTGTGCAAAATTCTGCTGCACAACTCATCTTCTACCAACCTCACTACACTCATGTCACCCCTCTCCTTAAATCACTTCATTGGCTCCCTATCCACCTTCGTATTGTAGTTAAATAGGTGATGAATTGAGCTGAGCTGGCAGAAGACAAAAAAAAAACCAAAAACTCGCCTTAATCAGGGCTGAAATTTGGGGAAGAAAGGATAGTTGGGAGTCCAGAATCATCCCCGGGCATCAGAAATTGTCAACTGGAATGATCTTGCCATGGTATCTTCAACATTCTCCATGTCAAAATATATTGGAAACATCCAAAAGATGTTGAGTGAATATAAACTAAGCTTTTATGTGGCTTTGTTGGAAGATATGCGTACATCTTAACTGATGTGCAAAGGAAAACTCCTTGGATGCTTTCCTTTGAAAATTGTCTGCACATACATGTGTTTCAAGTGGCTGTGGACACTTGTGCCTGTTGTTTCAGTGAGATGTTTGAGATAACGAGTACATGTTGTTTTGATCTATATGCACAGTTTTCCTCCCCTTAAACTTAAGACAGCCCTTGCAACACTGCTTTTTAATCTAGTTCCCAGTATGCATGCTGTGGAAGTTTGGGCATACATTTGTGGGGGGAGGGGAAAGAACTTTCATCCAGGGCAACCTACGCAAGTAAATTTCTTTGACAATTCTTCCCATTTTAATTATTACATGCCAATTTTTACGTTTTATTTTAAATCCAAAATCATGCTTGAAATAAGGAAAATACAGTATATGCATAGTAAGTATTTAAACATGCTTTGGTCTCTGATGCTCATCTGGTTATACAGTTATTTCGGAACCAGCCAGTTTTGCTACCAATAAGGTTGTTATGTTATATCAGGCTTCTGTCCCGCCAAATCCTCCCTAGGTGGAGTTTGAGGCAGGTTACAGTTGACATTATTGCAGTATATTATCCCAGGACAAGCAGGCAGGTATTCTCACTAGTGGGTGATGTCATCCGACAGAGTCCCGATGCGGACGTCTCACAAGCATACTTGCTTGAAGAAACTTCAGAAGTTTCGAGATGCCCGCACCGTGCATGCGCGAGTGCTTTCCCGCCCGATGGTCCGGGCCTGTCTCCTCAGTTCTTTTCTTTCCGCGGAGCTGAGAAGTTTTACTTCAATTCTGCGCTAAGTGAACTCGTGTTCTTGCCTTCTAATCATCGCGGTTTTGAGTTATTTTGCTCTTTATCGTGTGTTTTCTTCATTCGTTTTCTTATTTAAAAAAAATAAAAAATTTCTTCCAGACTTCGACCGGGTCGGCCGCGTGGCTCAGGCCCCGCTCCTTCGATCTAGCGGCGGAGCTTTTTCGGCCAATTACCGGTTTTAAAAAGTGCAGCAAGTGCCAGCGTGCGATTTCGTTGACGGACCCGCATCGACGCTGCCTGCAGTGTCTTGGTCCAGAACATATTCCGAAATCGTGCCGGCCTTGTTCCACTCTCACAGCACATGCTTTTAAATGTCGCTGTTTTCTGTGGGAGTCGATGTTCAAGATGGAAGCTGCTAAGGAACCTTTGACTTCAACTTCGACCAGTGCTTCGCCTACACCTGCGAAGCCTTCCACTGCTCCTGCTGCATCGGGTCTTCTGAAGCCGGCCTCCTTCGTTCCGGCTTCAACCCCGCCTCCTGCTCCGGTGCCTTCTTCGGTCTCCTCAGATCAGGTACCTCCTCAGACCATTCCCCCGGTGGTTATCAAAGTGCCGGAAGCTTCTAAGCCAAAGCACTCGACCACTCGGGACCGCGAAGACCGTTCAGGAGGTCCCACTTCGGGTGCGGCTCCCTCCTTGTCGGCTTCGTTGCGGTCGATTATGGAGGCTCAATTCATTGAGATTATGACCACAATGGAGCCCAAGTGGCTGGCTACGATCCAGGGTGATCAACCGGTTCCCCCTCGGGGGGGGGGGG
The DNA here is from genome assembly GCF_902459505.1 of Geotrypetes seraphini. Classification (NCBI taxonomy): domain Eukaryota; kingdom Metazoa; phylum Chordata; class Amphibia; order Gymnophiona; family Dermophiidae; genus Geotrypetes; species Geotrypetes seraphini. The sequence goes on along the minus strand of NC_047087.1, from coordinate 5,079,145 downwards.
GCGAGCCGCCCCCTCCTCCTCCCCCTCGCCGCTCGCTCTCGCTGCTCGGGGAGGAGGAGCGACGCTCGGCAGCCGGTCCCTCGAGGCGTGCTTCGTTTAGTGACATGCCGCCTCTGGAACCCATTAATCCTCCGGGCGAGGATGTTTGGAATCTTCCTTCGGGTAGTCGAAGCCCTGGGCATCGCCAGGAAGAGTTCTTCCGCACTCCCTATCAAGCATGGAATGCGTCTCGAGAGGCATCGCACCCGCCTCTTCGCTCTACTGCCTCCAGTCCTATCTACTCCTTGGAGGCTTCTGGGGATCACTATAAGCATCGCCGGTCCAGATCTCCTTCGAGACACCGGGAGGGGCATTGGTCCAGGCATTCTTCGAGGCATTCCTCCAGGCATTCTAAGTATCGCCTCAGAAGAAACTTCCTCGGGTGGGATATTCCTCTTCGGATGTCTCTCCCCCTCCGGGTCCGGAGTACGAGGATCCCTATGGCTCGTTCTCGCCCTGTCGATCACAGGTCTCCCTGGATCCCGAGGCTTCGACTTCGTCCAGCCCGTCCCGCCGGCCTGTGTTGGCAGACCAATTGTCCTTTTCGTCTTTCCTCAGGCAGATGGCGGGTGATCTCGACATCACCTTGGACTCCAGTTCCCGATACTCCAAGGAATACCTGGATACCATGCATTTGCCTCATCCTCCTGCTGAGTCTCTTCGTCTCCCTCTGCACAAACTCCTCGACCGAACTTTCATGAGGTGTTTTGAGACACCGTACTCTATTCCTGCTGTTCCTGGCAAACTGGATTCCAGGTACCGAACGGTGCTTCACAAGGGGTTTGAGGGCTCTCGACTCTCTCATCAATCCCTGTTGGTCGAGTCCTCCCTCAAAAGGTCTCATCCGTCCCAGGTGTATGCCTCGGTGCCTCTGGGCAGAGAGGGCCGGACAATGGATAAGTTCGGGAGGCGCATATACCAGAACTTGATGATGGCATCCAGAGTTCTCAATTACACTTTTCATTTTGCAACTTATTTGGAGTTCTTCCTGCCTGTGCTTTGGAAGTTTACACCTGACGTCGAGTCTCAAGCTCGCTTTGAATTTGAAGAAGTGGTCGCCTCGCTGTCCCAGCTGCGCCTTCAACTGATGCAATCCTCCTATGATGCCTTCGAGCTCTCGGCACGAGCTGCTGCCTGCTCCGTGGCCATGCGTCATTTGGCCTGGCTTCGGACCATTGACATGGACCCGAACCTCCAGGACAGGCTTTCCAACGTCCCCTGTGCGGGTGCAGATTTATTTGACGAATCTATTGAGACCGTGACAAAGAAGCTGTCGGACCATGAAAAATCCTTTCAATCCATTCTTCGTCCCAAGCCTAAGCCTTCGCAGTCTCGTCCTTCTCGACCACCCTTGATCTATCAGCGGCGCTATGCACCCAGGTAGGTTCCTGCTACGAGACAACCAGCGAAGAGACAGCCTCCACAGAAGGCTCAGCAAAAACCTCAGCCTTCTGCTGTCCCTAAGGCTCCTCAGCCTTTTTGACTCTGTAAGGGAGCATAACCAACACCGTTCTGCCATCCCCTGTTTTTCCCATCGGGGGTCGCCTCCATCATTTTTATCATCGATGGACGGCTATCATCGATGGTCCTTACTATCATCAGGGAAGGATATTCTCTTCAGTTCCTTCGGGTCCCCCCGGACCACCCTCCAAGAGAGTATCCTTCCAACTTGACCCAGACCGCCCTTCTTCTTCAGGAAGCTCAGGCTTTGCTCCGGCTTCAGGCCGTCGAGCCAGTCCCTGTGGACCAACACAACCGGGGGTTTTACTCCCGGTACTTCCTTGTTCCGAAGAAGACAGGCGATCTGCGTCCAATTCTGGACCTCAGGATCCTCAACAAGTTCCTGGTCAAGGAGAGATTTCGCATGCTGACCCTTGCTTCTCTCTGCCCCCTCCTCGAGCAGAACGAATGGTTATGCTCTCTGGACCTCAGGATCCTCAACAAGTTCCTGGTCAAGGAGAGATTTCGCATGCTGACCCTTGCTTCTCTCTGCCCCCTCCTCAAGCAGAACGAATGGTTATGCTCTCTGGATCTAAAGGAGGCCTACATTCACATTCCCATTCATCCGGCCTCTCGCAGATTCCTCAGATTTCGGGTGGGACATCTACATCTGCAGTATCGAGTGCTTCCATTCGGCCTGTCCTCGTCTCCCAGAGTCTTCACGAAGTGTCTGGTGGTAGTGGCCGCTGCACTCCGGAACCAGGGTCTTCAAATATTTCCCTACCTTGACGACTGGCTCATCAAGGCCGCCTCGGCCACTGGGGTCATCTCGGCAACACTAACAACGATTTGGTTCCTGCAGAGTTTGGGCTTCAAGATCAACTTCCCAAAATCTCATCTGCAACCTACCCAGGCTCTTCCCTTCATCGGGGCGGTTCTGGATACTATTCAATTAAGAGCATTCCTTCCTCCACAGCGCCTGAATGCTCTTCTTCATCTCTGCCAGTCAGTGTCTTCTCGCCAGTCCATCTCAGCGAGACACATGATGGTTCTCCTGGGCCACATGGCCTCTACAGTTCATGTGACTCCTTTTGCCAGACTTCACCTCAGAATTCCTCAGTGGACCCTGGCTTCTCAATGGACACAGGTGTCAGATCCTTTGACTTGTCACATCATAGTCACTCCTGCTCTTCAGCAGTCTCTACATTGGTGGATGACCTCTTCAAATCTATCCAGAGGTTTGCTGTTTCACACTCCTCCCCACCAAAAAGTTCTCACGACCGATTCCTCAATCTATGCATGGGGAGCTCATCTGGACGGTCTTCGCACTCAAGGCTTCTGGACCAGTGCGGACCGGCTGTGCCATATCATTCTTCTGGACCTCAGGGCGATCTTCTATGCTCTTCAAGCGTTTCAACATCTGCTTCACGACATGGTGGTCCTCATTCGCACGGACAATCAGGTCGCCATGTATTATGTCAACAAGCAGGGGGGCACGGGCTCAGCCTCCCTCTGCCAGGAAGCTCTCAGAGTCTGGGATTGGGCAATTCGCCACAACACCTTCCTCAAAGCTGTCTACATTCAGGGGAAGGACAATGCCTTGGCGGACAACTTAAGTCGTCTCCTCCAGCCTCACGAATGGACCCTCCATTCCAGGCCCCTTCATCAGATCTTCTCTCAGTGGGGGACGCCAGATAGACCTCTTTGCTGCCCCCCACAACTTCAAACTGCCTCAATTCTGCTCCAGGATCTACACTCCTCATCGCCTCGAGGCAGATGCCTTTCTGCTGGATTGGGGGAATCGCTTTCTGTATGCATTTCCTCCATGTCCTCTCATTCAAAAGACTCTGGTCAAATTGAAATCTGACCATGCCACCATGATTCTGATAGCTCCTCGGTGGCCCAGACAGCCTTGGTACTCCCTTCTACTTCAACTCAGCAGCAGGGAGCCGTTCCTTCTTCCAGTGTTTCCTTCACTGCTTACTCAGCAACAAGGATCTCTACTCCATCCCAACCTGCAGTCTCTCCACCTGACAACTTGGTTCCTCTCAATGTGACTCCCCGTCAGTTTTCCAAGGCGGTGAGGGATGTGCTGGAGGCTTCCAGGAAGCCTGCTACTAGACAATGCTACTCCCAAAAATGGACTAGATTTTCTACCTGGTGTGTTTCTAATCGTAAGGAGCCTCCCTGTCTTCTGTTTTGGACTATCTTTTGCACCTATCTCATTCTGGCCTCAAGTCTACATCGATACAAGTCCATCTGAGTGCAATTGCGGCTTTCCATCAGCCTCTGCAAGGGAAACCTCTCTCTGCTTATCCTGTGGTTTCCAGATTTATGAAAGGTCTTTTCCATGTCAATCCTCCTCTCAAACCTCCTCCAGTGGTTTGGGATCTCAACGTTGTCCTTTCTCAACTTATGAAACCTCCTTTTGAGCCTCTCAACAAGGCTCCGCTGAAGTTTCTCACTTGGAAAGTGGTTTTTCTGGTTGCCCTCACTTCTGCTTGCAGGGTCAGTGAGCTTCAGGCCTTGGTAGCGGATCCACCTTTCACAGTATTCCATCATGACAAGGTGGTCCTTCGCACTCATCCAAAATTCCTGCCTAAAGTGGTCTTTGAATTTCATCTCAATCAATCCATAGTTCTTCCTGTGTTTTTTCCAAAGGAGAATCAGCTCTTCACACTCTGGACTGTAAACGTGCTTTGGCTTTCTACCTGGATCGCACCAAACCACACAGAACTGCTCCTCAACTTTTCGTCTCCTTTGATCCGAACAAGTTGCGACGACCTGTATCGAAGCGTACCATCTCCAACTGGATAGCGGCTTGCATCTCTTTCTGCTATGCCCAGGCTGGATTACTCCTTCCCTGTAAAGTCACAACCCATAAGGTCAGAGCAATGGCGGCCTCTGTAGCCTTCCTCAGATCGACACCGATTGAGGAGATTTGTAAGGCTGCCACTTGGTCCTCGGTTCATACATTCACCTCTCATTATTGTTTGGATACTTTCTCCAGACGGGATGGACAGTTTGGCCAAACAGTATTACAAAATTTATTCTCCTAAGTTGCCAACTCTCCCACCATCCCATTGAGGTTAACTTGGAGGTCACCCACTAGTAAGAATACCTGCCTGCTTGTTCTAGGATAAAGCAATGTTACTTACCGTAACAGTTGTTATCCAGGGACAGCAGGCAGCTATTCTCACATCCCACCCATCTCCCCTGGGTTGGCTTCTCTGCTAGCTACCTGAACTGAGGAGACACGCCCGGACCATCGGGCAGGAAGGCCCTCGCGCATGCGCGGTGCGGGCATCTCGAAACTTCTGAAGTTTCTTCAAGCAAGTATGCTTGTGAGACGTCCGCATCTGGGCTCTGTCGGATGACATCACCCACTAGTGAGAATAGCTGCCTGCTGTCCCTGGATAACAACTGTTACGGTAAGTAACATTGCTTTCTCATATGTGGGTAATGTCATCCACGGAGCCTTGTATGGACAGTGGTAAAGTGTAATGTCACGTTAAGCTATTTAGCAAGGCTTCGAGACCGCCCACACCACGCATGCACGAGTGCTTTCCTGCCTGACGCCGTCTCACAATGTTGTCAATTTTTTGTTTTCTGAGGAGTGAAGACATATCTGAACTTTGTTCCTTTGAGTTGCCTTTCCGCTTCACTTTTTCATTTTTACTGTTATTTTACTTGTTCGTTGTTTTTCTTTTCCACGTTATTTTCTTTAAAAAAAGTTTCGGTATGAAGAAGCCTTTGGACAATTTTAAAGCCTTTGCCTCTGCTGACAGCGTCGATGACTTTTCAACCTTTTTTTTACTCCACCTTGGTATCATCCTCTCCTGCTGATCCTGAAAATCAAAAACAAACAATGTTTTTTCTTATTTCTAAATATAATTCTCTTTTAGGAAATATTAGGCCTGGAGTCAGATTTCCAGCAACTTGGACTTTTCTGTAGTACCGATCCTTGTTGGTACCAGTGGCCGAAGCCTGCTTTGGTTGCTCTGACCAGAGTCCTTGTTGAAGGGGTTACCTCTCTGAATTTCTTCCTGGGTGATCCTGAAGATGGCCGCTAATCTCATCAGCTGGGGGGAAATTGCAACGACCACCTGGTTCAAGGCTACTAGTCGTTCTCTCAGTGGAAATGGTTGATCAACAGATTGGAGCTGCACGCCATTTGTCTGGCGCTGCAGGAATTGAAGTAATCCCTGAAAGGCAAGGCAGTCAGGGTGTTTTCAGACAATTCACAATGATGGCATACATCTACAGGCCGGGAGGCACCAAGAGTACTCCATTGACGCAGGAAGCCCAATTGTTTTGTTGGGCCAAAGTCCTTCAGCACATGTGGCAGGAGTGGAAAATGTGCAGACCAACTTCCGATTTTCTCAGCAGGCAACATTGTAAGCCTGTGGAAGTCCCCGATGTTCAATCTGATGGCATCGGCGTCCAACAAGAAAGTTTGACACTTCTTCAACCAAAGATCTGAGACAGGAAGCGCCTGTGTGGACGCACTAGTATAACCTTGCCCCAGAAAGAGCTATTGTATGTTTTTTTTCCCTCATGGTCTTTGGTAGGCAGTCATTCAAAGAATACTAGGCCATCTGGGGTTGGTGATCTTGGTCACCCCAGACATGCCACGTCCTTGGTACACGGATCTGGTTTGTCTGCAAAGGGACCGATGGCTCAAGCTGCCTCTTCATATGAATCCTCTCTTGCACGGCCCATTGGCCCTGGAGAATCCGGAATGCTTTGGTCTTACAGCATGCCTCTTGAGCGTGCGGCCTTAGCTTTGAAAAGAAAAGGCAGAAGGGAGATATGATTGAAGTCTACAAAATTCTGAGTGGAGTAGAACGGGTACAAGTGGATCGATTTTTCATGCCGTCAGAAATTACAAAGTCTAGGGGACACTCGATGAAACTGCAGGGAAATACTTTTAAAACCAATAGGAGGAAATATTTTTTCACTCAGAGAATAGTTAAGTTCTGGAATGCGTTGCCAGAGGTTGTGGTAAAAGCGGATAGCATAGGTGGTTTTAAGAAAGGTTTGGTCAAATTCCTGGAGGAAAAGTCCACTGTTATTGAGAAAGACATGGGGGAAGCCTCTGCTTGCCTTGGACTGGTAGCATGGAATGTTGGTACTTTTTGGGTTTTGGCCAGATACTAGTGACCTGAATTGGCTAAGAACAGGCTACTGGGCTTGATGGACCATTGGTCTGACCCAGTAAAGCTATTCTTATGTTCTCCTAAAACACAAGAAACTGGCAACTGTTTCTACCTATGCTAAGGCTTGGAAGTTGTTTCAGCACTGGTGTGCAAAGGAGAGTATGGAGCCACTTCAGGCCTTGCTTTTGGTGGTCTTGGCTTTTCTTCAGGATGGACTAGCGACATGTTTAGTGTTGATTCCCTCAAGGTACAGGTAGCAGGCCCTCTGGAATGCATCCATAGCTGAACTCTTAGATACTTTAGTTCCAGTTACCATTTTCTCGATCTCCCCACGCAAGCAAAAAAATCCTTGGTATACCCCTCAACTGAGTCTGATCAAAAAAATAATTGCGTTTTCTTGAAAGAAAATGGTGACACAATAAAACATTAAGTGACATGAATAAATTTAAAGAGCACGCTTCATACTACAATAAAACAAAAAAAGCCTATTGCTCCAAACAAATCAAAAAATCAAAAAATACAGCTGCATTATACGCTATAACTAAATCTCTTACGACAAAAAAAATATATAACTAATATGACTGACCATATCCCTACTGTTCAGGCTATAGCCTCACACTTCATTGACAAGATTCAGAGAATTAGAGCTGCTCTCCCACATAATGACAATGACAATGTAGACTTAACTCGCGATAGGGTCTGTACTTGTACTGCAGAGCATGAATCCTTAACTCTCCCATTCTCAAAATGCTCACGATTCACTCTACCATACACCTTGAATTGCGAGACCTTAGCTAGGACTTCAACAGAACGAGATTTAGGAGTGATCATTAGTGCAGACATGAAAACTGCCAATCAAGTGGAGAAGGCTGCATCTAAGGCAAGACAGATGTTGGGTTGTATAGAAACATAGAAATAGACAGCAGATAAGGGCCACGGCCCATCTAGTCTGCCCACCCCAATGACCCTCCCCTACCTATCTTTGTGAATAGATCCCACATGACTATCCCATTTGGCCTTAAAATCAGGCATGCTGCTGGCCTCAATGACCTGAAGTGGAAGACTATTCCAGTGATCAACCACCCTTTCAGTGCAAAAGAATTTCCTGGTGTCATCGTGCAGTTTCCCACCCCTGATTTTCCACGGATGCCCCCTTGTTGCCGCGGGACCCTTGAAATAGAAGATATCCTCTTCCACCTCGATGCGGCCCATGAGATATTTGAACGTCTCGATCTTGTCTCGCCTCTCTGCATTCCTCGAGTGAGTAGAGCTGCAACTTCTCCAGCCGCTTCTCGTACGAGAGATCCTTGAATCCCGAGACCATCCGGGTGGCCATTCTCTGGACCGACTCTAGTCTCAGCACATCCTTATGGTAATGCGGCCTTCAGAATTGCACACAGTACTCTAGGTGTGGTCTCACCATGGATCTATACAATGGCATAATGACTTCAGGTTTACGGCTGACGAAACTCCTGTATATGCAACCTATGATTTGCCTTGCTTTGGAGGAAGCTTGCTCCACTTGATTGGCAGTCTTCATGTCCTCACTGACGATCACCCCCAAGTCTCGTTCTGCTTCAGTTCTTGCTAGGATCTCGCCATTAAGGGTGTAAGTCTTGCATGGATTTTGGCTGCCCAGGTGCATGACTTTGCATTTTTTGGCATTGAAGCTGAGTTGCCAGGACCTAGACCAGCGCTCCAGTAGAAGTAGGTCGTGCATCATGTTGTCGGGCATTGAATTTTCGTCTGTTGTGCTTTTGCCCACAACATTGCTTAGTTTGGCGTCATCGGCGAATAATGTTATTTTACCTCGGAGCCCTTCTGCCAAGTCTCTTATATAGATGTTGAACAGGATCGGGCCCAGGACGGAGCCCTGCGGCACTCCACTGATGACCTCCACCATTTCGGAGAGGGTGCCATTCACCACCACTCTCTGAAGCCTACCTCTAAGCCAGTTCCCAATCCATTTCTTCAATGTGTCGCCCAATCCTATAGAATTCATCTTTCTCAGCAACCTGCTTTGTGAAACGCTATCAAATGCTTTGCTGAAATCCAGGTAAACGATGTCCAGGGACTCCCCAACATCCAGCTTCCTCGTCACCCAGTCCAAGAAGCTGATCAGGTTGGATTGGCAGGATCTCCCCTTACTAAATCCATGTTGTCGGGGATCCCATAGATTCTCCTTGTTTATGATCATATCCAATTGGCGTTTGATTAGAGTTTCCATTAGTTTACTCACTATTGATGTGAGACTCACTGGTCTGTAGTTTGCTGTCTCCATCTTGGAGCCTTTCTTATGGAGTGGAATGACGTTAGCCGTCTTCCAGTCCTACGGGACGTTACCTGTACTAAGGGAGAGATTGAAGAGCGCGGATAGCGGTTCCGCCAAGACATCACACAACTCCCTGAGCACCCTTGGGTGTAGGTTGTCAGGCCCCATCGCCTTGTTAACCTTGAGCTTTGACAGCTCGCAGTAGACACTGCTGGGTGTAAACTCGAAATTACTAAATGGGTCAACTGATTCAACCCTTGTCAGTAGATGAGGGCCTCGCGGGTGAAGACTGAGCAGAAGTATTAATTTAACAGTTGGGCTTTTTCCGAGTCCGTTTCTACATAGTCTCCGTCTGGTTTTTTGAGACGTACTATCCCGCCTGAGTTCTTATTTCTGTCACTGATAAACCTGAAGAAGGATTTATCTCCTTTCTGGATGTTCTTTGCTAGAGACACCTCCATGCGGAATTTGGCCTCCCTAACTGCTGTTTTGACGGCTTTTGACTTGCCAGATAGTCTACTCTAGAGTCCTGTTTCCCTGATTGTTAGAGATGAATGCTTTTTTCTTCTCCTTGATGAGGTCCGAGATCTCCGCAGAGAACCACTGTGGCTTATTGTTCTTACTCCGTTTACTTACTGATTTAACATAGCGGTTTGTTGCTTCCTGTATGGTGGCTTTCAAAGTGGACCACATTTCTTCCACGTTATCGGTTTCTGCTTGGCTTTGTAGCGCCTGGTGAACGAAGTCTCCCATGTCTTGGAAGTTTGTGTCCTTGAATTTAAGGACCTTGGTCAGTGTGGTAGATTTAGTGAAACCTTTCCTGAGATTGAATCATACCATGTTGTGGTCACTGGAGGCCAATGTGTCACCCACCGAGACTTCTGTGACACTTTCTCCATTGGTAAGTATCAGGTCGAGTATTGCCTGATCCCTTGTTGGTTCCAACACCAGTTGCCTGAGTCTTGCTCCCTTCAAAGAGTTTAATAGCTTCCTGCTGCTGCCGGAAGCAGAGGAAAGTGTGACCCAATCCACATCAGGCATGTTGAAGTCACCTACCAATACTGTGTCCCCCCGCAAGGTGATATTCTCTATATCTCCAATTAGTTCCATATCTAGGTCATCCTGTTGTCTTGGGGTTCTGTATACTACGCCAAGATACAGGCATTTGTCCTTCCCTCTGGCCAAATTTACCCAAAGGGATTCCCCAGTGTACTGTACATCTGTGATTCTGGTGACCTTAATGTCATCTTTAGTATATAATGCTACACCTCCTCCCATTTTGGCCCTCCCTGTCCCGACGAAGCAAGTTGTAACCCGGTATGACCATGTCCCACCCGTGGGAGTCCGTGAGCCAGGTCTCAGATATTGCCACCACATCCAGGTCGGCATTCCTCATTTCTGTTTCTAATTCCAGGATCTTGTTTCCCAGACTGTGGGCATTAACGTACATAGCCCTCCATGTTGTGTGTTTGTTACGTCTCAGTGGGGACATTCCCGCTTTAGCAGCTAGGACACTAGCATTATTCGCATGTCTCTTACTCTCCCTAGACCCAGAGCTGCATCGTGTACCTGTTCCGGACTCCCCAGACCCAGAACTACAGTGTGCTTCTATCCCAGACTTGGAAATGTGTGTACCCTGTGGGGGTATTCCCGCTTGGGCTACTTGAACTCCTTTAGTACAATTTGCAATGTGTGTACTCTCGCTGGACCCAGAATTACAATGTGTACTCCCCCTAGACCCATAATTACAATGTGTACTCCCCCTAGACCCAGAATTGCAATGTGACCCAGAATTATAGTGTTTACTTACCTCAGTCTCAAAAAAGTATTGGCAGCTTAGCTCGTCAGGTAGGTTGTTTGTGCCCGTATCCTCCCCCAACTTACCTAGTTTAAAGCCCTGTGAAGTAGGCAGGCTAGACAGTGTCCAAGGACGTTCTTCCCTCTTCTGGTCAGGTGTAACCCGTTTCGTCAGCCGGAAGCCTGAAGTCATAATGCCATGCCAGAACCATGGTGAGACCTCATCTGGAATACTGTGTGCAATTCTGGAGGCCACATTACCGTAAAGATGTGCTGAGAGGATGGTCTCAGGGCTCAAGGATCTCTCGTACAAAGAGAGGCTGAACAAATTGCGGCTCTACTCTCGAAGAACGTAGGGAGAGGAGAGACATGATTGAGACGTTTAAATATATCACCGGACGTATCGAAGTGGAAGATGATATCTTCTGTATTAAAGGACCCACAACCACAAGAGGGCATCCGCTCAAAATCAGGGGCGGGAAATTTCATGGCAACACCAGGAAGTATTTCTTTTTTTTTTTTTTTTTTCAAAAAGTTTTATTACGCAAAAACAATAAGCATACACAGGCAGAATGCCAACAGCATAAACAAGAAAACAATCCCCACAGAAACAACAACAACCCACCCTCCCCCACCCAGGTATATTGCCCACGTAAAAAGCATGGAAGAAAAGTCCACCCATGGTCAAAACCAGTACATTATGCAAGGCCTCTCCAAGCTCCTTAGGCACCCCATATTCTAGGAAAAAGTACCACAAATATCTGTCCGTAAAGCAGTCAGTTTAGACATGAGATAGATATCATCCAATTTAAGAAAGGAAGTATTTCTTCACCGAAAGAGTGGTTGATCATTGGAATGAGCTTCCGATACAGGTAATCGAGGCCAACAGCGTGCCAGATTTTAAGAGTAAATGGAATGCCCACATGAGATCCCTAAGAGGGTAGAGTTAAGAGTTGGGTCGTTAGGAGTGGGATCTCTAGGAAAGTAAACCTAGGGGGTGGGTCAGTTTGGGTGGGCAGACATGGGCTATGGCCCTTTTCTGCTGTCATTTTCTATATTTCTATGTACCAACCCTTCAAGAAATCAAGAGGTGCTTAAGCACAATAAACATCAAAGGAGCAAGCATCGATTCTTCTCTTGAAGCAGTTTTTCTCTTGAAATGATTTTTCTCAATCTTTGGCCCATGTATCCTAGATCTGGTCAAATCCAGCTTAGCCTTTGGAAAAAAAATCAATCTACCCGATTAGATTAAGGACCACAAAATTAGCACCCAGGAAATATCTAATTATCGGCCCATAGCCAATATTCCCTTTTTAGTTAAGCTCACTGAAAAAATAGTCTTCTCTCAAATTATCGATTTCATTGAAAAAACAATGGTCCTACTCCCTAACCAAACCGGATTTCGCCAGCACCATTCAACCGAACTCTCACTCATAGGTCTAACCACAAAGGTACTTTATCACCTCGATCACCAATCAGTTTTGCTCATTTCTTAGGATCTCTCCTCTGCATTTGACACAATCGACCACACACTCCTTCTATCATGTCTCCAAGAAATTGGAATCTCTGACCAAGTCTTCGACTGGTTGTCCTCTTTCTTTACTGAAAGATCAACCAATGTAGTTTTCAATACCTCATCTTCAGAATCTTTTATAAACAAATATGGTATCCCTCAAGGCTCTGTCTTATCCCCCCTGTTCTTTAACATCTTTATAGCACTACTTTTAACCCTAGGCCAATCCATTGGCTTTACAATGTTTGCTTATGCAGACGATGTGCAATTTATTCAATCAATCTGAATGACCCAGACAAAGTAACACTCGTTAACCAGAAACTGGAGAAAGTTAAATCATGGCTAGATTCAAACATGCTAGCTCTCAATGTGGAAAAATCCAAATTAATGATCTTCCCCATCAAAGAAGGTCTGTCGATTCAGGCTCCTCTCAGACTTAACTCCTCAAAGATTAAAATTGTAAATTCATTAAAATTACTAGAGATCACCTTCGACAGTAAATTCAACTACTATCTTCACATTAGTACTGTAGTTCAGCGTTCATTTCATAGACTCCAAATGATAAGATCTCTTGCCAAACTGTTGGAACCTTCCTCTTTAAACATGCTAATTCATTCCCTAGTGATATCATATATTGATTATTGTAACTCCCTTTATAAAGGCATAACAAAAAAAAGAACTAAGACACCTCCAAATTGTGCAAAATACCGCAATAAAAATTATATTTATGCTAAAAAATACAATCATGTTTCCAACCTCTTTCACCACATTGGATGCGTATTGAACACAGAATTAGTTCTAAAATTCTATTACTTACATTCAAACTAAACTAAACCTTAAGTTTATATATCGCATCATCTCCACAAAAGTGGAGCTCGACACGGTTTACAGGAATTAATATAGAAAGGAACTCCAATGGAAAGGAGAAGGGCTTAGTAAAAAGAAAGAAAGAGGGGACTTAGTATAATGGAGAGGGAGGGAGTAGTTACATTTTAGCGAAAAAGCCAGGTTTTCAAATGTTTTCGGAAGCGTTGGAGTAACCAACCTGAATTTATCAATAGTTTACTAATTCCCTATTGTCCATCTAAAACACTTGGTTCTATGTCTCAAAATCTTCTTGCAGTCCCATCCCTCAAGTACATAAACACAATAAAATCTAATAATTTTCCAGTGACTATGCAATCCCTTTGGAATTTTATTCCTAATTATCTTCCTGAAGAATTATCTCTGCTTCATTTTAAAACACAGCTGAAAACATTTTTGTTCAAAGATGCATTCGATACCTAATTGCCTTTATAAGGGCTAAACAGACACCGACAGCAGAAGGCATCATCTTTCCCTTCCCAGTCATTTTCTCCCTAATTGTATTCTTTTCTTAAAATATTGTAGTTCCTACCCTTTTTCCCATTTGTTCCCATTTGTCTTTGAGTATGTTCCGTATATTGTAATTGTCAAATGCAAACCGATCTTTGTCACAAACTGTATTTTTATTAAAGGACCCACGACCACAAGAGGGCATCCGCTCAAAATCAGGGGCGGGAAATTTCATGGCAACACCAGGAAGTATTTCTTTTTTTTTTTTTTTCCAAAAAGTTTTATTACGCAAAAACAATAAGCATACACAGAAGTCTGATTGAGTGGTATAAAACTTTTTAATAAACTTGAAACTCCTAAATGGCCTCACGGGACCGATAACAGAAGTGGAAGTCATGGTTCCACTGGGAACGAGTGATCACAATGTAATCAACTTTAAACTTGACATTGGGAAAGGGAAACATGCCAAAACCTTAACCACCACCTTGAACTTTAAAAAGGGTAAATACGATCGCATGAGAGCCATGGTAGAAAAACGACTTGAGAAGATGGTGGACAAACTTGAAACGGTAGATCAGGCATGGTCCCTACTGAAAAATACTATCACAGAAGCACAAGATCTCTACATTCCGAGGATTTCCAAAGATCGGAGAACAAAGAGCAAAAGAGAACCGGCATGGCTTACCATACAGGTGAAGGAAGCCATAAAAGAAAAGAAGGACTCTTTCAAAAAATGGAAATGCATAAAGACAACCGAAGCCTGGAACAAACATAAAGATGATCAGAAGAAATGTCACAAGGCGGTGAGAGATGCAAAACAGGAATATGAGGAAAAAATAGCCCAGGAGGCCAAAAACTTCAAGCCCTTCTTTAGATACGTGAAAGGGAAAAAACCTGCAAAAGAGGCAGTGGGACCCCTGGACGACCAGGGAAGAAAAGGGTACATCAAGGAAGATAAACAAATCGCAGACAAACTAAATTCCTTCTTTGCGTCCGTCTTTACGAAGGAGGACACCTCAACAATACCTGAAGCGGAGAAAGTGTTTGCAGGAGAAATAGAAGACAGCCTCACCACAGTTGAAGTGGACTTAGACCAGATATACTATCAGATCGACAAACTTAAAAGTGACAAATCCCCTGGACCGGATGGAATTCACCCGAGAGTCTTAAAGGAATTGAAGGTTGAAATCGGAGAGTTATTGCAAAAACTTGCAAACCTGACAATCAGAACTGGACAGATACCGGATGACTGGAGGATAGCGAACGTCACCCCAATTTTCAAAAAATGATCGAGAGGGGAACCGGGCAACTATAGACTTGTGAGTCTTACGTCTGTCCCCGGCAAGATGGTTGAAGCACTGATCAAGGATAGCATAGTCCGGCACTTGGACGCACACGACTTGATGAAACCCAGTCAACATGGATTCAGGAAAGGGAAATCATGTTTGACGAATTTACTCCAATTTTTTGAGACCGTGAACGAACAAATTGATAGTGGGAAGCCGGTGGACATAATATACTTGGACTTCCAGAAAGCGTTCGACAAAGTTCCACACGAAAGACTTCTCAGGAAACTACAAAGCCATGGCATAGAGGGGGATATACAAAGATGGATAGGCAAATGGCTGGAAAACCGAAAGCAGAGAGTGGGCATAAATGGGAAGTTCTCCGACTGGGAGAAAGTGACTAGTGGTGTACCCCAGGGCTCGGTACTTGGGCCGATCCTTTTTAATATTTATATCAATGACCTGGAGGAAGGAACATCCAGTGAGATCATCAAGTTTGCAGACGATACAAAACTATGCCGGGCGATCAGATTGCAGGAGGATAGAGAGAAACTCCAGAGCGACTTGTGTCGGTTAGAAACATGGGCGGAGAAATGGCAGATGAAGTTCAATGTGGAGAAATGCAAGGTAATGCATTTAGGCAATAAGAATAAGGAATACGAGTATACAATGTCAGGTGCAACTCTGGGGAAGAGCGAACAAGAAAAGGACCTGGGTGTACTGATAGATAGGACCCTGAAGCCGTCGGCACAATGCGCGGCAGCGGCAAAGAAGGCAAATAGAATGTTGGGCATGATAAAGAAAGGAATCTCGAGTAGATCGGAGAAAGTTATAATGCCGCTTTATAGGGCAATGGTCAGACCACACTTGGAATACTGCGTCCAACATTGGTCTCCCTACCTAAAGAAGGATATAAAACTGCTGGAGAGGGTGCAGAGACGAGCAACAAAACTGGTGAAGGGTATGGAGAAACTGGAATACGAGGACAGACTTATAACACTAGGATTGTTCTCCCTTGAGAAAAGGAGACTGCGTGGGGATATGATCGAGACCTTCAAAATACTGAAAGGAATCGACAAAATAGAGCAGAGAAGATTATTTACATTGTCCAATTTGACACGGACTAGAGGACATGTAATGAAGCTAAGGGGGGACAGGTTCAGGACTAATGTCAGGAAGTTCTGCTTCACTCAGAGAGTGGTTGACACCTGGAATGCCCTCCCAGAGGAGATTATTGCAGAATCGACCGTCCTAGGCTTCAAGAGCAAACTAGATGCATATCTCCTTAAGAGAGGCATATAAGGATATGGTGGACTATAAATTACGCCAGGTGTACACCTGGCAGGGCCTCCGCGTGTGCGGATCGCCGGACTTGATGGACCGAAGGTCTGATCCGGAGATGGCAGTTCTTATGTTCATACTTTAGGGCTCAAGTAGAGGAAGTCTCTCTGGCTTTCCATCCTGAGGTTGTCAGATTTTCTGAAGAGACCACCAGTGTGGCAGCCTTTTCCAGCTTGGAATCTCAACACTGTACTATGTTCTCCGAGTAAGGCTCAATATGAATCTTTGCAAGAGATGTCGCTGATGGATATTACTATCAAGACAGTATTTCTGGTGGCTATCGTCTTGACAAGGAGGGTTTCAGAGCTTCAGGCTCTGTCATGCAGAGAATCATTCTTCAGATTCACGAAGACCAGGATCTCCCTGCGCACAGTTCCCTCTTTTCTGCCTAAGGTAGTCTTGGCTTTCCATGTGAATGAGGAAGTTCAGCTCCCAGCCTTCCATTCCACTGGGTCAAAGAAAAAGGATGTCTCGAGGTAATAAATAATTTTCAAATATTGGATCATCTGAGGAAAACTAGCCTCTAAAGCTTCCATTGCACAAGGGATTCGTAAGGCTATTTCTACAACAGGCTTATCTGTCCCGCCCTAGGCTTGAAGGACTGCTTTGATACGTTCCACTGGTTCAAGACGCATATGCCTTTTGCACTAGAAGGGAAGATTAGGTTCTTACCTCAATAACCTTCTTTCTAGTACAAAAGTATATGAATCTTGATGACCCATCCTGTCAGATGTTATTTTTGCCTGCTTACTATCTCAGACATATGTATTTATTCCTATGCTTGACCGTCTGCTGTCAAAATGTCTGAAGAGTGATGAATACCCGAAAGTTTTCCACAGCATTCAAGAGTGAGCCTCCTCGAGGGGAGGTGCCATATGGCTGATTCTCTAACAATTAAAAAAAAAAAAGTATTAACACTGGAAGTTATGGGAGCCATATCATTGTTAGTATCGGTTGCACTCAGGTAGATGGCGTGTTGGGTTTCATCTTGGTTTTATTAAATTCTTATATTGCATGTTTACTAATTGTTTAATTTGAAGTCAGAGCAGACTCTGGCTGAGTGAGGAGTTCCCCACCCCTACCCCCTCCTTATTTTTTCTCTTTGTAGTGTTTCTCAACTGCTTTGGTATGAACTGAAAGTGCACAGAGCAAGGTTAGAGGATGTGGAGCTGAAAAATGTAGATGATGCCTTCTACACAAACTCGCAAGTAGATGTAAATAACCCACTGGTTCAAGACTCATATGCCTTTCTATAGAAAGAAGATTATTGAGGTAAGAACCTAATTGTCCCCTGTGGGCTTTCAGCCTCTTTTGAGGGCCTTTAAATTGCCTTTCCTTCATTCCTTATAATTACTAGAGTCTCCTTTGAGGATCTTCTGGAATAGTCTCTTCTTTACAATTGCATCATAGTGAACTGGGGAGCAAAGAAGTCCTTTGTCTTAGAGTTACTTAAGCTGGAAAAGGGCAAAGAACCTAAAATATCCATTCCAGTTTCATGGGGGGGGGGGGGTTCTCTTCCTTTCTTCCATGCCTATTCATGTTACCCCACTGCACCTGGCTACACTTTTCTACTAGTAGTCTACTAATAAGTTTAAGTTTATTAGGATTTTATATACCGCCTATCAAGGTTTTCTAAGCGGTTTTACAATCAGGTACTCAAGCATTTTCCCTATCTGTCCCGGTGGGCTCACAATCTATCTAACGTACCTGGGGCTATGGAGGATTAAGTGACTTGCCCAAGGTCACAAGGAGCAGCACGGGGTTTGAACCCACAACCCCAGGGTGCTAAGGCTGTAGCTTCAACCACCGCGCCACACACTCCTCCAATAGGTTTCAATGTCTAGTTAATTCTTTCCTAGAGGGCCAACTCTGGTACTGCTTCCTTGTTTCTTTCTCTATTTATGGTATTTCAGTTAAAGATCTTGTTCTGCAGTGGTAATTTTTCTCCTCATTCTTCCATAAATTCCAACTTGACTATTTAGCTATTTATTTCAGCTTTTTTTTTTTTTTTTTTTTTTTTTAGTACTTCCTTATTAAGAGAGAGACTCTAGAAACTTTCTCAAGCTCATCCTGGCTTCAACATGTTCACTGCTGCATCACCTCTTTGGTCTTTGCACTCTTAACCATTTAGACCTTATCTTTTACTCCCACCCTATTGAGGATTGCTTTGCTATATCTAATCTAATGTAATATGCAACTTATTAATTGCACTATACCAAAAAGGTTCAAGGTGATTTACATTCAAATAGGCTGTAAAATGTACGGATAGGTACAAAAGCAATCCATCCGCTATAATAATTCCCTTAGCGCGCATGCACACTTCATACCTGGTGGCTCCATGTGTCCGTAGCTCCGTGGCTTCGCATGCGCAGTAGAAGTAGTCAGCGGTGGTTTCTTCTGCGTATGCGGAGGCACATGAAGCAGGGACGCATGGAGGCGACTCCCGTCCTCACTCTGTCTAACAGTGATGTCAAACTCGCGGCCCCCCAGGTACTGTTCTGCGGCTCACAGTCTGGCTGGCTCCCTTACCCTTGCCAAAGGTTGTTTTTTGTTTTATTTGAATTTTATAATTTTATAAAAGTACAATACAGTAGCAACAATCCCACATCACTGGGATACATCACAGTAGAAAATCACAACAATGCAACAACACAATATGTATTACATAACAGCCACTTCCTCATCAGTAGCCAGCTCTGCCCTCTTCATATCATGTAGTGTAAAATAAAATAATAACAACCAAAAATAAAATAATACAAAACATATTAAACTCCATATGGAAGTCCCTTTGTGGTTCCTTCAGAGAGACTCCCGTATTTCCCCACAAACTCCCCCCCTCAGCTCGAAGAAAGGATTAAATAAAATGGAATATTTTGTCCCAAGTCCGTTCCTGCTGCACATAATAACCATGATGCTGAGCAGCTAGATATTCCATCTGTGCTAGTTTTTTGAATTTGACCAACCACTCCTTCCCCGATGGAGCAACGTTTTTTTTTTGCAGTGCTGTGCAATCAGACATTTTGCCGCTGCCAAACCCATATGCACAAGCTTAGTCTGCCAGGGAGCATCTCTAAGATTATGCAATCCAAGCAGGCAAACCTGGGGTAAAAACTGTAATGGGTCCTGTATCCACTGTGTTAGTGTATGAGTAACATGTAACCAAAATTTATTAATCATCCCACACTCCCACCAGAGCCAGGACCCTTACCACACCTCCAACAGGAATCAGGGACCTGAGGGTACATGACATGTAACCGCTCAGAGGTCAAATACCAATGTGTCAGAATTTTACATGCATTTTCCTGCACCAATATACAATGAGACGCTCTCTGTACCACAGCACAGATTATAGACCAGTCCTCTTCAGTGAAATGAATCCAAAGATCCTGCTCCCATTTCAACCTAAAAGGAAGTGATACCACCACCCGCCCTCTCAAATATCTATACAAAACGGAAATCGGTCTAGGCACTTTACCCAATAATACCCATAAATTTTCCAAATATTCAGTCCCCTGAGGATTCCCCTTATCCCAACCAACCGATATCATAAAATGCCTCAACTGCATATATGCAAAAAAGTCCAGGCTCCCTAGCAACTAACTCATCAAAAGAAGGCAACAATCCCCCTACAAGCACATCTCTAAATGTGACATAACCCTTGGATTCCCACCTACGAAACGCCCCCCTTGTCCTTCCCTGCAGGAAACTGTGGTTCCCCTCGAATGGGAGCAAGAGAGGAAAGACCTCCGCCACCCCTCTCTCCACTATGCAGGGACCCCAAACCCTCACCAAATGGCAAAAAAATGGATTCTGTTGCCCCCATAATCTCTCAGGAACCGACAAAAGTCCACAACCAAGTTTTCAAAGAACAGTGAGGGACATAGCTTTGTTCCATTTGAACCCCTGGTTTAAATTCCGCTATCCCCCAATCTAGAATGAGACAAAGGTATGCCACCTCGTAATACCAGTACAGGTTTGGAAACGCCCGTCCCCCCTCTTCTCGAGCTGTCCAGAGCACCTGCTGACTCATCCTGGGGTGCTTCTCCTGCCAAATAAAAGATCGAAATTTCCTATGTAATACCTTCAAGATTCCCTTAGGCACTTCTATGGGGAGGGTTTGAAACAAAAATAACAAACACGGTAAAACATTCATTTTAATAACTGCAATACGCCCCCACCAAGGCAACCACAACCCCTGCCATTTCTGCATATCCATCCACACTAATTGTACTATCCTAGAAAATTTGAGATCATATAAACGCGATAAATCACTTGGAATCTGAATACCCAAATATTGAAGATGACCCCTTGCCCGCCGAACTGGAAAAGAATCAACTAACCACTGTTCCTCACCCTCCTCCAAGGATATATTCAAAAATTCTGACTTGCCCATATTGACCATAAACCCCAAAAATCCACTGAATTTCCAGAACACCTCTAAAAGCACAGGAAAGGTAAGCTCCGGGTATTTCACATAAAATAGAATATCATCTGCAAAAAGCGCCAGTTTATGCTCCCGTCCCCCCAACTGAATATCTCTAACATAAGAATTGCCACTGCTGAGTCAGACCAGTGGTCCATCATGCCCAGCAGTCCGTTCACGCGGCGGCCCTCTGGTCTAAGACCAGCATCCTAACTGAGACTAGCCCTACCAGCGCACGTTCTTGTTCAACAGAAACTTGTTTAACTTTGTCTTGAATCCTTGAAGGGTGTTTTCCCCTATAACAGCCTCTGGAAGAGCGTTCCAGCTTTCTACCACTCTCTGGGTGAAGAAGAACTTCTTTACATTTGTACGGAATCTATCCCCTTTCAACTTTAGAGAGTGCCCTCTTGTTCTCCCTACCTTGGAGAGGGTGAACAACCTGTCCTTATCTACTAAGTCTATCCCCTTCAGTACCTTGAATGTTTCGATCATGTCCCCTCTCAATCTCCTCTGTTAGAGAGAGAAGAGGCCCAGTTTCACTAATCTTTCGCTGTACGGCAGCTCCTCTAGCCGCTTAACCATCTTAGTCACTCTTCTCTGGACCCTTTCGAGTAGTACCGTGTCCTTCTTCAGGTACGGCGACCAGTGCTGGACGCAGTACTCCAGGTGAGGGCGTACCATGGCCCGGTACAGCAGCATGATAACCTTCTCTGATCTGTTCATGATCCCCTTCTTTATCATTCCTAGCATTCTGTTTGCCCTTTTTGCTGCCGCCGCACATTGTGTGGACGGCTTCATCGACTTGTCGATCAGAACTCCC
This sequence comes from Geotrypetes seraphini, assembly GCF_902459505.1. Lineage (NCBI taxonomy): Eukaryota > Metazoa > Chordata > Amphibia > Gymnophiona > Dermophiidae > Geotrypetes > Geotrypetes seraphini. The sequence continues at coordinate 5,057,741 of NC_047087.1, read as the reverse complement.
AAGTCTCTTTCCTGGGAGGTCTCTCCAAGTACCGCCCCGGACATCCTGTATTCGTGCATGAGATTTTTGTTACCGACATGCATCACTTTACACTTATCCACGTTGAACCTCATCTGTCATGTCGATGCTCATTCCTCGAGCTTGATTATGTCACGTTGCAGATCTTTGCAATCCGCCTGCGTCTTTAGTACTCTGAATAACTTCGTATCATCCGCAAATTTAATCACCTCGCTCGTCATACCTATGTCCAGATCATTTATAAAGATGATAAAGAGCACGGGTCCAAGCACCGAGCCCTGCGGCACCCCACTGGTGACGCTATTCCAGTCTGAGTATTGTCTATTTACCCCCACTCTCTGTTTCCTATGCTCCAGCCAGTTTTTAATCCACGTGAGTATTTCACCCTCAATTCCATGGCTTGCAATTTTCCGAAGTAGTCGTTCATGTGGAACCTTGTCGAATGCCTTCTGAAAATCCAGATATACAATGTCGACTGGATCACCCTTGTCTATCTGTCTGTTTACTCCCTCAAAGAAGTGCAGCAAGTTTGTCAAACACGATCTGCCTTTGCTAAAACCGTGCTGACTGTAACATAGTAACATAGTAGATGATGGCAGATAAAGACTTGAATGGTCCATCCAGTCTGCCCAACCTGATTCAATTTAAATTTTTTTAATTTTTTCTTCTTAGCTAGTTCTGGGCAAGAATCCAAAGCTTTACCCTGTACTGTGCTTAGGTTCCAACTGCCGAAATCTCTGTTAAGACTTACTCCAGCCTATCTACACCCTCCCAGCCATTGAAGCCCTCCTCAGCCCATCCTCCACCAAACGGCCATATACAGACACAGACCGTGCAAGTCTGCCCAGTAACTGGCCTAGTTCAATATTTAATATTATTTTCTGATTCTAGATCTTTTGTGTTCATCCCACTCTTCTTTGAACTCAGTCACAGTTTTACTCTCCACCACCTCTCTCAGGAGCGCATTCCAGGCATCCACCACCCTCTCCGTAAAGCAGAATTTTCTAACATTGCCTTTGAATCTACCACCCCTCAACCTCAAATTATGTCCTCTGGTTTTACCATTTTCCTTTCTCTGAAAAAGATTTTGTTCTACGTTAATACCCTTCAAGTATTTGAACGTCTGAATCATATCTCCCCTGTCTCTCCTTTCCTCTAGGGTATACATATTCAGGGCTTCCAGTCTCTCCTCATACGTCTTCTGGCGCAAGCCTCCTATCATTTTCATCGCCCTCCTCTGGACCGCCTCAAGTCTTCTTACGTTCTTCGCCAGATACAGTCTCCAAAATTGAACACAATACTCCAAGTGGGGCCTTATAAATGACCTGTACAGGGGCATCAACACCTTCTTCCTTATACTGACTACGCCTCTCTTTATACAGCCCAGCATCCTTCTGGCAGCAGCCACTGCCTTGTCACACTGTTTTTCACCTTTAGATCTTCGGATACTATCACCCCAAGGTCCCTCTCCCCGTCCGTGCATATCAGCTTCTCTCCTCCTAGCATATACAGTTCCTTCCTATTATTAATCCCCAAATGCATTACTCTGCATTTCTTTGTATTGAATTTTAGTTGCCAGGCATTAGACCATTCCTCTAACTTTTGCAGATCCTTTTTCATATTTTCCACTCCCTCTTCGGTGTCTACTCTGTTACAAATCTTGGTATCATCTGCAAAAAGGCACACTTTTCCTTCTAACCCTTCAGCAATGTCACTCACAAACATATTGAAGTTTCAAGTTTCAAGTTTATTAATAAAATTTGATTAATCGCCTATTAGAATCACTAAGCGATGTACAAATCAAAAATATAGTAAAATAAAAGAGATGCACATTTAACAATACTCTTATGTCTAAAACAAACATGAGATTGGGAAGGAAAGGATAAAAGTTACAATTTCCAATTGGGGTAGAAGAAGGGAAAAAAACAAAAGGAGATGGGAAGTAAACCACAGCATTCTTAGGGATCTAACTCTGCATTTAAATATTGAAGGCATCTTTAAATAAATAGGATTTTAAAAGTTTTTTAAATATTAAAACATCTTTTTCATTACGAATATATTGAGGAAGGGCGTTCCACCATAGGGGACCAGTCACGGAGAATATATCTGCTCTTCTTGTACCAATGATTTTCAGGGAGGGGACTGAAAGAAGGTTCTGGCCAGCAGAACGAAGTGAGCATTGGGAATTGTGAAGTATTAAGATTGGCCCCAGCACTGATCCCTGAGGAACTCCACTACTCACCCGTTTCCGTCAAGGTGATCAATGATGCTGTCCTTTATCAGTGACTCTACCATCTTTCCCGGTACATAGGTCAGACTCACCGGTCTGTAGTTCCCCTGATCTCCTCTCGAACCTTTCTTGAAGATAGGTGTAACATTCGCTATCTTCCAGTCTTCCGGAATCTTTCCCAATTTGATCGACAGATTGGCTATTAGTTGAAGCAGTTCAGCTATGGTCCCTTTCAGTTCCTTGATGACCCTCGGATGGATGCCATCTGGTCCCGGGATTTTATCGCTCTTAAGCATATCAATCTGCCTACATACCTCTTCTAGACTGACTGTCAATCCTGTCAGCTTTCCGTCTTCGTTTCCAGCATATAGCCTGATGGGTTCCGGTATGCTGTGTACATCTTCTTCGTTAAATACAGATGCAAAAAATGTGTTCAGTTTGTTAGCGATTGCTTTGTCCTCCTTTAGTGCTCCCTTTATTCCATGGTCATCCAACGGTCCCACCACTTCCTTTGCGGGTCGTTTCCCCTTAATATATCGAAAGAACGGCTTGAAGTTCTTCGCCTCCTTGGCTATTTTTTCCTCGTAGTCTCTTTTGGCCCCTTTTACCGCCTTATGGCACCTGCGTTGATGTTGTTTGTGCTTGTTCCAGTTTTCATCCGTTTTTGACCTTTTCCATTCCTTAAATGAAGTTTTTTTGTCTCTGATCGCTTCCTTCACCTCTACAGTGAGCCACGCCGGTTCTTTGTTCTTTTTCCTCTTGGATCCCTTGTTGATACGCAGTATATATATGTATTTTGCTCCTCGCTGACTGTGTCCTTAAAAAGGGACCAAGCTTGCTCTAGCGTTTTTACAGTGCTTATCCTCTTCTTAATCTTCTTCCCTACCATGAGTCTCATCCCTTCGTAATTCCCTTTTCAGAAGTTCAGTGCCGTGGCTGTAGTTTTGGACCGATGTTTCTCCCCTGCGTCCAGATCAAAGCGGATCATATTGTGATCACTGCTTCCCAGCGTCCCTTCTACTTCTACATTTTGTGCTGATCCTCGCAGGCCATTTAGAATTAAGTCCAGAATTGCATTTCCTCTAGTATTTTCCTTGACAAGTTGTTCCAGGAAGCAATCGCCTACAGCATCCAAGAACTTGGTCTCTCTAATGCAGCCGGAGATGCCTAGGTTCCAGTCTATTCCCGGATAGTTGAAGTCACCCATGATAACTGTGTTGCCTCCCTTGCAGTTGCGTTTAATCTCGTCTGTCATTTCTTCATCAATTTCTTTGGACTGCCCTGGGGGTCGGTAGTAGATGCCGATCTTCGTTTCCAGGCCATTTGTTCCTGGAATTTTGACCCATAGAGACTCTAACTTATCCGTCAGTTGTGGCGTGTTCTCTCCAGCAGATTCAATTTCCTCTTTGACATATATGGCAATGCCCCCACCTTTTTGAGCCACTCTGTCTCTGCGGTATAGTTTGTATCCCAGTAGCACAGTGTCCCAGACATTTTCCTCAGTCCATCATGTTTCCGTGATGCCTATAATGTCAACGTTATCTTTTTGTGCTATGGCTTCTAATTCACCCATCTTATTTGTAAGGCTCCTTGCGTTTGTGTACATACACTTGAGTTTGCAGCTTTTTCCTTTCTTGCATTTCCTTCCCTCTTGTGTCCTTTTCGATCTCTCTTGCCTGTAATCCGGTGAGTCTTTCCCTCTATCTTCTTGCACGGTATCCTCTGGGTATACCGGTTCCCGAACCATCAACTCTCTCTCTCTGTCGACTGTCGGCTTTCCCCTTCTTCCTAGTTTAAAAACTTGTCCACTTCTCTCTTGATGTTGCTTGCAAGTAGCCTCGTTCCATCTCTGCTGAGGTGGAGTCCATCCTTCCTGTAGAGCTTGCTCTTCCCTCAGAACGTTATCCAGTTGCGCACAAAGTGGAATCCTTCTTCCTCACACCAGCGCCGCATCCACGCGTTGACTGCTTGCAGCTCCATCTGCCTATTCTCATCTGCACTGGGTATCGGCAGGATCTCCGAGAATGCTATCCTCTGCGTTCTGGTCTTCAGCTTCCTTCCTAGCATCCCCCTGTTCTCTAATATAACAGGCTAACAGCTCTAAATACAGGGCAAAAAGCAAAGGTGACAGTGGACATCCCTGTCTAGTCCCTCTTGCAATTGTAAAATAATCCATATAAAACCCATTAACTTTAATACATGCCTGTGGCCCCAAATAAAAATTGCGTATCCACCTCTCAAATGCTCTCCCTATCCCCATCTTTTCCATAATCGCCCACAAAAATTCCCAACACACTTGATCAAATGCTTTTTCAGCATTGATTGATAACAAGACCATTTTACTATGACGTCGTTACGCCTCCCACACCAAATGCAGGGTTCGACGAATATTGTCCCCCGCTTGACGCTTCTGAATAAATCCAGATTGATCAACATGGACAAGTCCCAGCAGCACAGTCCCAATCTCAGAGCCAATACTTTAGTCAAAATTTTGGCGTCAACATTCAATAATGAAATAGGACGGTATGCACCACAAAGCTCCGGATCTTTGCCAGGTTTTAATAATACCGTGATCCCTTCCTCTCCCATAGAAGATGGAATAGAACCCCCATTCTGCACCCAATTTTCCAAAGTTATTTTTAAGTTCAAAGCCACCGCGGCGGCTCCTCTCACAAGCCGCACCTGCATCGGCAGCCTCTCTGACGTCACGTCAGAGAGAAGGCTTCTGACGCAGGCGCAGATCGTGAGAGGAGCTGCCACGGCAGCTTTAAACTCAAAAATAACTTCGGTAAGGGAGCCGGCCAGAAACACTGCTGCACAGGGAAGTGGGGTGGGAGGAGGGAAATGCTGCTGCTGCTGCACAGGGAAGTAGGGTGAGAGGAGGAAAATGCTGCTGCACAGGGAACTGGAGGGGGAGGGAATGCTGCTGCTGCATAGGGAAGTGGATGGAGGGAAATGCTGCTGCATAGGGAAATGGAGGGGGAGGGAATGCTGCTGCAGCACAGGGAAGTGGGGGGTAAGGAAATGCTGCTGCTGCACAGGGAAAGATGGGAGGGAAATGCTGCTGCTGCTGCTGCACAGGGAAGTGGGGTGAGAGGAGGAAAATGCTGCTGCACAGGGAACTGGAGGGGGAGGGAATGCTGCTGCTGCATAGGGAAGTGGATGGAGGGAAATGCTGCTGCATAGGGAAATGGAGGGGGAGGGAATGCTGCTGCAGCACAGGGAAGTGGGGGGTAAGGAAATGCTGCTGCTGCACAGGGAAAGATGGGAGGGAAATGCTGCTGCTGCTGCTGCACAGGGAAGTGGGGTGAGAGGAGGAAAATGCTGCTGCACAGGGAACTGGAGGGGGAGGGGATGCTGCTGTTGCATAGGGAAGTGGATGGAGGGAAATGCTGCTGCACAGGGAAATGGAGGGGGAGGGAATGCTGCTGCTGCATAGGGAAGTGGATGGAGGGAAATGCTGCTGCACAGGGAAATGGAGGGGGAGGGAATGCTGCTGCTGCACAGGGAAGTGGGGGGTAGGGAAATGCTGCTGCTGCACAGGGAAAGATGGGAGGGAAATGCTGCTGCTGCTGCACAGGGAAGTGGGGTGGGGGAGGGAAATGCTGCTGTTGCACAGGGAAATGGCGGGGGAGGGAAATGCTGCTGCACAGTGAAGTGGGGGGAGAGGGAAAGGGGGCCAGGGAGCGAACTTGCTTTGCTTTGGGGGGAGGGGTGTGCTGGGGGGCAGGGAGCAATCTTGGTTTGCTTTGGGAGGTGAGACAGAAAGGGGCCACGGAGAAAGACAAAGAAAGGCAGGTAGGCAGGGGGGGTCACAGAAAGACAGGCAGGCAGCACATGAGAACGAAAGACAGCGGGCAGGGAGAGAGACAGAAAGAAAGACAGAGACAGGGGGCCAGAGAGACAGACAGACAGAAAGAAAGACAGGCAGACAGCGGGAGAGAGAAAGAAAGAAAGAAAGAGACAGCGGCAGGGAGAGAGACAGACAGACAAAGGGGGCAGGGAGAGAGACAGAAAGAAAGGAAGAAAGAGACAGAAAAACAGACAAAGGGGGACAGGGAGAGAGACAGAAAGACAGACAGACAGACATATATTCTAGCACCCGTTAATGTAACAGGCTTAAATACTAGTAATTTAAATATCATACCATGAATATTATTACAACAAGTCATATAAAAAAGTTTGCATATTTTTATGAAACCTTAAGTAATGTGAACAGGTAGATTATTCCAAATTGTAATAGCAGCATAAGCAAAAGAGGAATTGAGCTGTCGTTTATACCGTATTCCTCTAATCTGTGTATTATGTAGTAATAAAGTACCACATAATCTGGTGGAAGAATAATGCAAATGGGAAAAAAGCAAAATCAGATTATCTGAAGTCAGTCTGTAATATATGATAAACTATGCAAGCTGATTTAAACTTAATTCACCTCTCAACCGATGAATGCAACCCTTCCATATCTTTTAGAGCAAAACTTAATTGAACTGCAGTGTTCTGGACTGGTCAGGTATGGATAAGAGAATTTTTATTCCCTTTAGTCCTACCAGACCAGTCCAGAAACTCCCTTATGGTAACTATTTGTTGTTTCAGTCCATTTTGTGGATGGCTTTGTTTCTCTTGGATATTTCCATGACATATTATGTATCATGCATCTCCTACTCAGTGGGGTGTGTATACCTACCCGGTTGATATTGGCTCAGTGTGGTATTTTGCCTCAACTTTTCATTATGAAACAACATTTTGTACTTGAGCACCATTTCTTGGCTATTCGTAATACTGAGCATTCTATGGCTATACAATCCCCTTTTAAGGGGAAAACATAAGGAACTGTTTTTTTTTTCTCTGTCTCTATCCGCTGGTCAATGGACACAACACCTACTTTTTCTGGACTGGTCCAGTAGGACTAGATGAAAGAAAATTATCAGGAAAGACATAATTTTTCCTTCATGAGGCATTCTGAAACTTTTTTGAAGTTATAATATAGGTTGTAAATGTAAAGGTTAAATAAGAACTTTATTCATATTTGCTTTTTCTGCTTTCCAGACTGTGGCCAGCTTTTAACTTCAACCACAGTGCCAGAGGAGTTAATGGCATTAAGACAAGCAGGACAGAACCAAAGTGAAGGATCTTCAGTTAATACATTATTATCCCAACAGTTGTCGGAGAATTCATCTATCGCCACTGATCAGAGCATGGAAAAGATTGATCATCTCCTGGTTTCCTTGCAAAACCAGGGGAACAATATGGCTGATTCATTTTAATTGAACAAGTGAGCAACTTGTTACTATTTTGATGATTGAAATACATATTTACTTTAGTATGACAATTATGTCCCACATTTGGCCTCTTGAGTTCAGCGCAGCTTACAATTATTGTCAAAGAGCAGAAGAAAATAATTAATAAAGCTTCAGTGTGGAGCTGTAGATAATGTCAAAACTGCAATACACTTCTCCCTCAATATTCGCGGGGGCTAGGGGCAGAGCCGGCCCGCGAATAATGTTTCAGGCCGGTTCTGATCCACCTCCCGCCTTCCCCTGGAATCCCGTACCTTACCCGAGAGACTACGGGAGCTCAAGGCAGCCATTTCCTATGAGTGATCTGCATGGGGCAGGAGTGTAGGAAGATCGCTACTACCCCGAAAGCCTGCCAGACCACCAGGTAAGGTTCCAGGGAGTCTCAGAGGGCTTAAAAATAGTCCCCAAAATTAAAATCGATTAAAAAAAAAATTGCGAATAGCCGAATCCGTGGATATTGAAACCGCGGATTCGGAGGGAGAAGTGTAAATGTATCTTCTAATAATTGTACTTGAAGAGGATAAGCTACTTAATCAACTATTCATTTAACACAAACTTTTTAAACCAAAGTATTAATCTGGATTTATACCCCTTATGTTCTAACTTGTCAGTTTACTAATAAGGCTCTGATGGCATTGATAGGCTTCTCATGGGAGAGTGGATAGAAGAGCAGCATTACTTGAATTCTTTGCATGCTGATGCCTATTTGGTAACTTTACCACATGTTACTATTTATAGATACCCTCACCAAGATATATACCAAGCTTAGTATATATCTCAAACTCCTCCTCAGAAGTACCACCTGGGCTCAGAGTTTTCACTGCCCTAGGCTTTATGTACTACCTCCTCACTGTAGCCGCTATCAATTTTTACTTTTAAAATTTTTATTTAACAACCTTTCTATCATATTTCAAGGGTACTTAGCATTTAATTGTGGTCTTCTTTTCAGGGAGGGAAATAGGAGCCCAGGTGGTACTTCTGAGGAGCTGGGGATTATATATTGGATGTGAGGAATTTGAGATACCGTATATACTGAGGGTGGTATATATCTTGGTGAGAGTTTGATTGATGATCCTTACAAGAACATTTATATATAAAAATTGACTATTTATAAACAGTCATCCACAATTTCAGCATCAATACTGCTTTCCTTCCCATCTAGGCAAACAGAAGTCCAGAGTAACAAAATTACTGGCTATATGGATAGATGTGGTTTACTGGGGCACAACCAACATGAATTCAGCAAACAAACGTCTTGCCATGGAGTCATTATAGAAAGTGCATTGAAATCCTCTGCTCCCATTGTGGCAGTGATCAAAAAACCAAATAGAATGTCAGGAATTATTCAGAAAGAGAAGGGGACTATTGTAATAGTTCAAGTTTGGTTTTATTTGATACTAGTCTTTAAGCCCGTTACATTAATGGGTGCTAGAACATATGTGTGTGTCTGTCTTTTTTTCTCTCTCTCTCCTTAGCCGCTTTCTTTCTTTCTGCCTTTCTTTTTCCTTGGCTGTCCATCACCACCCCTTGCCTGCTCCCCCTGTCCATTTTCCCTTCCTTTTACCTCCACTGTGTCCACCACCACCCCTTCACTGCTCTCCTTATGCAGCAGCAGCCCTTCTCCCTTTGTTTTACCTCCCCCCTGTCCAGCAGCACCTCTTTCCTTCTCCCCCTGTCCAACATTAGTCCTCCGTTCCTTTTTCTTCACCTCCCCTGTCCATCAGCATCTCTTTCCTTCTCCCCCTGTCCAGCAGTAGGCATCCCTTCCTTTTTTATCCTCCCTCCTCCTTCTTATCCCTATGATACTCTTACCTTGCTCTGCCCCTGATCAGAGGTTCCCGACAGCTGCCCAGTTGCACCCATTGGAAAAGTTTCCACTGCCACATCCCGCACCCCTCCTGACGCGGCTCCCGCTGTCCTTTCTGTCTGTCTCTGTCCCTGGCCCCCTTTGCCTGTCTGTCTTTCTGTGTATCTCCCTGCCCCTGTGTCTTTCTTCTTTCCTTTCTGTCTCCCTTCCTCCCTCTGTCTGTCTGTCCAAAGCAGCATTCCATCCCCCTCCATTTCCCTCCCCCCACACCAGTTCCCTGTGCACCTGCCCCTGTGTCTTTCTTATTTTCTTTGTGTTTCCCTTCCTCTCTCTGTCTGTCCAAAGCAGCATTCCATCCCCCTCCCATTTCCCTCCCCCCACACCAGTTCCCTGTGCACCTGCCCCTGTGTCTTTCTTATTTTCTTTGTGTTTCCCTTCCTCTCTCTGTCTGTCTGTCCAAAGCAGCATTCCCTTCCCCTCCATTCCCCCCCCCCAGTTCCCTGTGCTGCAGCATTAGCGTTTCCTTTACCCCCCCCCTTTCCCTTCCCGCGGTCCAGACTACAAAGGTGGTGATTCCTGCAGCGCTTGCATCAGGCTCCACAAGCTGCTTCGGGCCCTTCTACTGCCCTGATTTACTCTGGCACGTCCCTGATGACATCATCAGAGACGCGGCAGAGCAAATCAGGGCAGTAGAAGGGCCCGAAGCAGCGTGTGAAGACTGATGTACACGCTGCTGGAATTGCCATTCGGGCCCGCGGGAAGAGAAGGGGGTGGGCGGCAAAGGAGAAACTGAGATCGGCGGCGGCGGCAGGAGGAACGGAGAACGTCGTCTGGCTGTGGTCCGGCTTGTGGAGGCGATAGGCTGGTGACGTATTAGCGCGCATGCGCACTCCTTCGGCCACAGACCTACAGCGCACAGAACAAGCAAATAGGAGTGCGCATGCGCGGCTAGCTCTTTATTATATTAGATACTGCCAAGGGACGTATCATCTCAGCGGTTTACAAAACATGAATAGTACACTTAACAGAACCAGAAAAGAATTACAAATCTGATAGTACAGCAAAAAAAGCAGCAAGGTTAGGGCATAAACAAGGTAAAGGAGATTACATTAAGAGATACAAAACAGAGAACAAAAAAGACGGCACAAATGCACAAGGAGAAAAGTGTGCCGAGTTTGAAAGGAACTATTTTCTTTTATCTTTCCTAACTGCTGCTCTTCCGGGGAGTATATCAGCTGAGTCAACACAGCAGCATGGTCAGGTGGTTTTAAGACCCGCCCATTGGTGCTGTGTCACTTGTGACAAGAAGAAAAGCGTGTTCTTTCATCTCTCCTAACTGCTGCTCTTCCCGGGAATTCTATCAGCTGGTTTAATGCAGCAGCACGGAGGAGGCAGCTTTTAAGACCTGCCTACCGGTGTTGAGTCACTTGTGACGAGGCAAAAAGCACTGTGCTTTTCACAGTAACATAGTAAATGATGGCAGATAAAGACCTGAGCGGTCCATCCAATTGTCCTACCCCTCCCCTTTGTTTCTTTTAGGCAACATACCTTAGAAGTCCACCCAATACTGTCCTTAGGTTCCAACTATTGGAGTTGCCGTTGAAGCTTACTCCAGCCTATCCAAACCATCTCCTTTGGGGGATTCAGACTGTGAAAGTTTGCCCATTCATATTCTAGTTAGTGTTCATCCCATGCTTTTTTAAATTCCGTCACTGTTTTCCTCTCCACCACCTTCTCCAGGAGGGCATTCTAAGCATTCACCACCCTCTCCATGAAAAAGAATTTCCTAACATTACTCTTAAGTCTACCACCCCTCAGCCTCATAGTATGGTATAAATATATTAATCCAAAATAAGAAAAAGCCTACTCTACATGATAGGGGTCACAACGTGTAAACTGGAAGGAAAAGACCTGCTCTCAGTTCTGGGAACTATCTTAAACCTGCGGGCTTTCAGTTTGCACTACTTGATTAATATTGGTTAGATACACCAGGAATCTCTAGAAATTGAATAAATAGCTGGGGTTGCCTATCGGTTCATGGGAACTTATTGGCAGAAAGTGAAAAGTTCACCAGGGCATATCAGGCATAAAGCGCCCAAGAGTGCATGCAAGGTTACCCATAAACATCATTTAAAGCCATCCACTAGTTTAAAAAAAATCAATTAATGTGTTAAAAATTTTAATAAATATAAATTCAAATGTGCAAAGATTGAAGATAATAATAATAAAGTGCCCAAAGTGACATTGTTCCTGAATTTCAAAAAGCACACTACATGCAAAATCACTAATTGATGAGCCTTGAGAAAGCAAGAAATCACATTTGTCTAATCATTTTAAACTGCCATCTGCAAGGACTTATCTGAGAAGCCACCAACATCCAGTGGATGGCTTTAAATGATGTTTATGGGTAACCTTGCATGCACTCTTGGGCGCTTTATGCCTGATATGCCCTGGTGAACTTTTCACTTTCTGCCAATAAGTTCCCATGAACTGATAGCCAACCCCAGCTATTTATTCAATTTCTAGAGATTCCTGGTGTATCTAACCAATATTAATCAAGTAGTGCAAACTGAAAGCCCGCAGGTTTAAGATAGTTCCCAGAATTGAGAGCAGGTCTTTTCCTTCCAATAAATATATTAATTTCAGGGCTGAACTATTGCTAGGACAGGTAAGCAAGTGATCTTGACCACTCACTTTTTTTGGATCATTAAAAGCATCACTTTTTCTTATGCATCGGGAAGCCATGGTCTGCAAATCTGATCATCAAAGTCAAAACTGGTTTGGTGACGGTAGTTAGACTTTGGTTTATCTGGGCCTCTGTCAGGAAAATTCTGGCATACTGCCCAAACCAGAGTAATTTGATTTTAGACGGATTCATATTCATCTGAAATTAAGTTGACCAGTGATATAATCTAGAAATACACGCATGAATGTTTAATGAAAAAGAACTCATGTGTATAAGTCAAATTAAAGTAAACTGTATACTCTTACTTAACAATGATTTAGTCATAGCCATTTTAGCACAGATAACTGTTTCAGTGCTAAAATATTTTGGAGGCCTGGCTGATTAGTATACAAAAGATCAGATTCTTCCAAATAATTCAGCAGTTGGCTTGCATAATTTTAGCAAAGACCGGAATTGATGCTACAGGCCTATAATTTGATACTTCCGATAAACTATTATTCTTAGTCTTAGGAATTGGAGTCAATATAATATCGCCTAAATTAGAAGGGAAAGACCTATTAGACAATTTATACTGTGTTTTACTCTCCAACAACGCCTCTTTAAATCTTGAGGAAGCTAATACTATTAAATAAGGGGGTCAAGAATTGAGATGACATAAAGACTTGGTATATCTCAATAATAATTTATCCAAATCCTGAGTTGTTACTTTTTGAAAGAGTTCCACATTCTATTTGAAGGACATCGTTCATTTGGTACCAAGATATTCATATGATCATAAATCTGAACACATGAATTTAATTGCATCCATAAATTTTCCACTTTACTTTTAAAATAATGAGCCAAAGTATTAGCATTTGGAATTAATTCCCTCAGAGATAACATATCTTCTACTGATAGTAATTGTCTCACCACGTTAAACACCTTTTTTGAATTTAAAGTTTCAAACCTTTTGTTCAGAATAGAATTCCCTTTTTCTATTAGAAAAAATGGTATTCTATTACATTTATATTATATTTATTGCTTCCCTACAATATTTCTTATTTAATTCAGATTGGTTTTTCCTCCAAATACGTACTAACTTTTTCTAGATTTTCTCTTTTCCTCCAATAAAACTTCTCTAAACCAACCCAAAGTAGATCTATTTCTTTTGATTTTCTTATGGGAGCAAGTTCATCTAATGTTTGATGTAACAGTAGCATTCTAGTTTTCAATCAGATTCAGCAAGGAAAAATTCTCCTCAGGAAATGATTCTTTTATAGAATCCCAGAAAACATCTAGGTTTACTTTTCCTAAACTCATCTTTCTATTCTGCAACACTAATTTGTCGTTCTTTCCAAGTAACTGTAAAATCCAATAAAAAATTATCTGACCAAGGAATCTGTGACTAATGACCAGATGAAATCAAGAAATTATTTGATTTATGCTTAGTAAATCCAATCACAAAAGTGGAAGTAAGGAAGAAGTAAGAAATTACAGGCCGGTAAGTCTGACTTCTGTGGTAAGCAAATTAAAACAGAGTCAAGCTCCTTTTCTGGTGATGACCCAGTCTACAAATCCAAGTTTTAGTTTAGAATGGTGAAGTTTCTGGAATCTGGTGGATTACAGGACTGGAAGCAACATGGATTCACTATAGAGGTAGGCCTTGTCAAACAAATCCAATCAATTTATTTGACTGGGTGACCAGAGAATTGGAAAGAGGAAGTGTGCTAGATGTGGTGTATTTAGATTTTAGCAAAGTCTTTGACTGTGTTTCTCACACACACACACACACACGTCAGGAACTGGTTGAGTGGATGACGACAGAGGGTAGTGGTCAATGGAGATCACTTTGAGGAAAGGGATGTTACCAGTGGTGTGCCTCAAGGTTCTGTTCTTGGGCCTCTTCTTTTTAACATTTTATAAACGATATTGCTGAAGGGCTGTTGGGTGAGACTTGCCTCTGCGGATTATATCAAAATCTGCAATAGAGTAGACCCCCCCCAGATGGTGTGAACATAAGAACAACCTTACTGGGTGAGACCAATGGTTCATCAAGCCCAGTAGTCCATTCTCAAGGTGGCTAGTATATGGCCAAAACCCAAAGAGTAGCAACATTCCATCTTACTGATCCAGGAAAAGCAGTGGCTTGCCCCATGTCTTTCTTAATAACAGACTATGGACTTTTCCTCCAGGAAATTGTCCAAACCATTCCTAAAACCAGCTATGCTATCTGCTCTTAACCACAACTTCTGGCAATGTGTTCCAGAGCTTAACTGTTCTCTGAGTGAAAAAATATTTCCTCCTACTGGTTTTAAAAGTATTTCCCTGTAACTTTGAGTGTCCCCTAGTCTGTAATTTTTGATGAAGTGAAAAACCAATCCACTTATACCCGTTCTACTACACTCAGGATTTTGTAGACTTCAATCATATCTCCCCCTCGGCCCTCTCTTTTCCAAGCTGAAGAGCCCTAATCTTTTTAGTCTTTCCTCATACAAGAGGTATTCCATCCCCTTTATCATCTTGGTCGCTCTTCTTTGAACCTTTTCTAATGCCTCTATACCTTTCATAAGATAAGGAGACCAATAAGTTTGGCTAATATATTTTGTATCTAGTTGTGCTAGGGTGATGTCGTTCTCTAAATCTCAGAGCTGACTATCTCAATTCTGTATTGCTGTGCTGTCTTTATAATTTTTTTTTCTAACCTGACTATGACGTGTCTTAGCATACACAATTTATCATGTATCCCTACCTAGTGCAGACTGAAATTTCCTTTGCTTACTGGAATTTACTATCTTCACATTTCTTTATTACCTAAACTTGTTCTACAGTAATATTTTAACTGTTTTAACTTAGTTTCTATAGTTACCAACTTATCTAATCTAGTATTTGTGAGTCGCACAAACCTATACAAGCTCTAGGCGACTTGAGGAAAGGAAGGGGAAAAGGAAGAGAAGGGTCAGGGTAGATAGAAGGAAGGAGAGGAGGGACGAAGAGATAGGAAAAAGTGATGCACAAGAAAAAGTGATGCTTTTAATGATCCAAAAAAAGTGAGTGGTCAAGATCACTTGCTTACCTGTCCTAGCAATAGTTCAGCCCTGAAATTAATATATTTATTGGAAGGAAAAGACCTGTGCGAGTTAAATAGGGTCAGATGCTTAAGAAGATATTAGGGGGATTAATTGTTATGAGTTTTTGCCTCTTCTGCAAGTTTCTCTTCATATTCTTTCTTAACTTTCTTCATCAGTGCTTTGCCTCTAACTTGCCAGTGCTTGTGTCTCTTCTTATTTTCTTCATTCAGATCCTTTTTCCATTCTTTAAAGGATTTTTTTTGCTCTGAATAGCCTCTTTCACTTCATCTTTTAACCATGTTGGCTCTTGTTTCCTCCTTCGCCAACTACATCAACCAGCTCGCCTTTATCCACATGACTCTGTACAGTGCTGCATACGCCTGTAGCACTATAGAAATAATTAATAGTAGTAGTAAGCTTGTTCATACCTTCAAAGAAGTCAAGCAAATTGGTGAGGCAAAATCTCCCTCAGGTGAACCAATGCTGACTCTGTCTCATTATATCATGTTTGTCTACATGTTCCACAATTTTATTTTTTATAATTGTTTCCACCATTTTGCCCAGCACTGAAGTCAGGCTTACCAGTCTGTAATTTCACAGATATCCCCTGGAACCCTTTTAAAAAATTGTAACATCGGCCACCCTCCAATCTTCAGGTACTACAGACAATTTTAGCGACAGGTTACAGATCACTAACAGCAGATCAGCAATTTCATGTTTGAGTTCTTTTAGTACCCTGGGATGTATACCATCCGGTCCAAGTGATTTATCACTTTTTAACCTGCTGATTTAGCTTAGTACATCTTCCAAATTCACTGATATTTCTTTCAGTTCTTCCACTTTGTCCTTGAAAACCATTTCTGGTTCATTTAGATCTCTTACATCATCTTCCGTAAAGACCAAAGCAAAGAATTCATTCAGTCTCTCCTCTATGGCCTTATCCTTCCTGAGTGCCCCTTTTGCTCCTTGATCATCCAAAGGTCCCACGGATTCCCTCACAGTTTTTCAAAGAGTGAAGTTTTTAGTTTCTTTCGGAATTGGTTATGGTTGATTTCCGTTCTTATAGTCTCTGTGAGGTTGTTCCAGATTGTGACTCCGAGGAAGGTGAACATGGATTGGAAGATTCTATTGTACTTGAGATTTTTTGTTGAGGGGAGGCTCAGTTTGATCCTTTTGAGAATTCTGCGTGAGCTGGGCCATACGTCAGTTAAAAGTTTGATGAGAGGGACTGCTGAGTTGCCGTAGATGATGTGATGTACGATGCTGGTAATTTTGAATTTTTTACGAGCTTACGAGCTGTGATGGGTAGCCAGTGGAGTTGTTTGTGGTATGTTGAGATGAAATCGTATTTTTTCAGACCGAAGATAAGTCTTACTGCAGTGTTTTGAAAGAGATGCATTTTGTAGGAGAGGATGGTGTTGATTCCAAGGTAGGCGGAGTTGCAGTAATCCAGTTGGGATAGAATCATCATCTGGACTATGATGGCAAAGTGATGCTGGTGGAAGTATGGCCTGATGAGTCTTAGTTGTTTCATGGTGAAGAGGGCTTTCTTTTGAAGATGGGCTACTTGAGGTTCCATGGATAGTCTAGTATACAGCCTAGTATTTTGGAGGTTTTTTTCAACAGTAAGTAAGTAAGTATACTTTGTTTACACTAAAAGTAAAATTATAATTTTGGGAAAGGGGGTATGTTATTGGTTAAATCAATGTTTTTCAATTTATTATATGTGCAATATGTTTGCTTTATAATATTTGTGGAAAGGGTGGGTGGGAAAGGGACTTAATTTATATATTGAAGATGATACTAGAAAAGAAATTCAAGTGATGTGTATGATTTAATTGATGTATTATTGTACACTTGATGTAAGATGAAAAAATGAATAAAGAATTGGGAAAAAAACCCAAAAACAGTAAGTATGCCGCCCGATTGGAGCATGATGCTTGTTGGTGCTATTTGTTGAGTATTGTGGAAACAGAGAACTTTGGTTTTGGTGGCGTTTAGCTTCAGTTTCTGAGTGGTTGCCCATGTTTGGATTTTCTCTATATTATCACAGATTTTCTTAGAGGTGTTAGCATGATTTTCTGCCACCAGAATGAGGAGTAAAATATCATCCTCATATGACATGCTCTCATCTTCAAGTTGGATGTCTCCGAGAGAGCTCATAAATAGGTTGAAGAGAATAGGTGAAAGCGGTGATCCCTGCGGAACTCCACAGAAGGCCCTCCAGGTGTTGGAGTAAACGCCGTCTTTTTTGACAGTGTATTCTCTGTTCATGAGGAAGTCTGTGAACCAGTACAGTACCGTATCTGTTGTAGAGAGCTGAACGGGGACGACGGGAATCCCGCGGGACCCGTGGGTTCCCCCTTCGGGTTACGGGGATCCTGTGGGGACGCCCCCTAGGATCACGGGGTTCCTGCGGGGCTGGATGTATTCAGCCGCGAGGCTCATCTCCCTACCTGCCCTCAGCCCTGCCACACACAGCCAAACGGAAGTCTTCCTGATGTCAGCGCTGACGTCGGAGGGAGAGCTTAAGCAAAGCCCTCCTTCCCTCCGAAATCAGCGCTGACATCATGAAGACTTCCGTTCGTGTGCTGCGGCAGGGCAGGCAGGGAAAAGGCAGTGGTACAAGGCGGGGGGCGGTCCTCCCCGGGTGCAGCACAGCCAGCCAGGTCCCCCGACCGACCGACAACAGGCCCGGTCCGTCAAACCTCCCTGCCCTGTAGCCACGAATCTAAATTACTTTCTTACAGCAGCTTCAATACTCCAGCTGCTGTAAGAAGGTAATTTAGATTTGTGGCTCCAGGGCAGGGAGGTTTGTTGGACCGGGCCTGTTCTGTTGTCAGTCGGGCGGGTGGGTAAGAGCCACAAAGGTAAGGGGCAGGGAGGGAAAAAGGGAGGAAAGATGGAGTGGAGAGGAAAAGGCGCTTAAGGTAAAACTGAGGGGGGAGAAGGACGCTGAAAGCACTGGGAAGACAAAGGGATGGAGAAGGACGCTGAAAGGACATGGGGAAGATGGGAGGGGGGGAGAAGGACATGGGGAAGACAGAGGGGGGAGAAGGACACTGAAAGCACAGGGGGAAGACAAAGGGGTGGAGAAGGACGCTGAAAGCACATGGGGAAGATAAAGGGGTGGAGAAGGACGCTGAAAGGACATGGGGAAGACGGGGGGGAGAAGGACGCTGAAAGGACATGGGGAAGACGGGGGAGAAGGACGCTGAAAGGACATGGGGAAGACAGAGGAGGGAGAAGGACACTGAAAGCACATGGGGAAGACAGAGGGGGGAGAAGGACGCTGACAGGACATGGGGAAGATGGGGGGGAGAAGGACGCTGAAAGGAAATGGGGAAGAGAGAGTGGGGAGAAGACGCTGGCAGGGAAGAAGACAGAGATGCCAGACTATGGGGGGAGCGGAGGGAAGAAGATGGGTGGCAGACCAATTTGGAAGGGGAGAGAAAGGGAGGCATAGTAACAGAGCAAATGGAAGACGCAGAGAGAAGAGAGACAGTGGATGGAAGGAATTGAATGAGAACATGAGGAAAGCAGAAACCAGGCAACAAAGGTAGGAAAATTTTTTTTTTTTTTTTTTTTTTTTGCTTCAGGATAAAGTAGTATATTAGTTGTGTTGATAAAAATTTATAAACATTAGAGGCTCTGGTAGAAACCCGTTTACAAAGTATGTATTCTTCCCAATTAATATTTCCAAATTAATAAAGTCTTTTTGCTTATTTTTAAATGGGTTTCTACCAGAGCCTTTAATTCAGTAGCATAATTCAATGAAATAACTATTTCTGTAGTTTATAGGGACGGGTGGGGACAGAGGGGATTCCTCGCGGGGACGGAGGGGATTCCTCACGGGGATGGGTGGGGACGGGGGATTCCTCGCAGAGATGGGTGGGGACGGAGGGATTCCTCGCAGGGACGGATGGGATTCCTCACGGGGACGGGTGGGACTTTGGCGGGGACGGGTGGGATTTCTGTCCCCGCGCAACTCTCTAATCTGTTGCCCTTATCTCAGAGAGTTTTGTTAGGAATAATTGATGATCAACAGAGTCAAAAGCAGCAGATATGTCGAATTGAAGGAGAATGGCCTAGCGGCCTGTACTTAGCAGTTGTTTGATTTTGGTTATTAAGGTCAGGATGAGGAGTTCTGTGCTGTGCTGTTGTCTGAAACCAAATTGTGTCTACTCATCCAGGGCACCTGGCTTCTCATAAGATCTGTTTGCTTTTCCTCAGGTGTTCTCAATCTTTGTCATAGTAACATAGTAAATGATGGCAGATAAAGACCCAAGTGGTCCATCCAGTCTGCCCAACCATACATGCTCCATAAATTATTTAGTTTAAATGGTCTTTTTTCTTAGATATTTCTTGCCTAGAAACCCAGAGCCCTGCCCAGTAGTGTGCTTAGATTCCATCTACTGGAGTTTCCATCAAAGCTCACTCCAGCCCATCCTAACCATCCCCAGCCCGTCCTCAACTGAATGTCAATATACGTGGGACAGACCGTGCAAGTCTGCCCAGTACTAGCCTTAGTTCCTTCAATGTATACCCATTATTTTTTGATTAGAGATCCTCTGTGTTCATCCCACGCTTCTTTGAACTCTGTCTCCGTTTTCTTTCTCCCTCGGGAGCACATTCCACACATCAATCACCCTCTCCGTAAAGAAGAATTTAAGCATTTAGCTCGCACCTTTTTCATAAGTGTTTCCTTGTCCCTACTGTGCTCACAATGTGTACTTGAAGCAATAGATAGTTAAGTGACTTAGTCAAGGTCACAAAGTGCCACGGAAAAATTTGAAAGAGGAAAGTGGATGGGATTTGGTATATACTTCCTCCTCCGTATTTGCGATTTCCGTATCTACGGATTTGATTATTCGCGGTTTTAAAACAAAAAAATGCTTTTTCACTTTTCAGGCTATTTTGAGCCCTCCCTTAAGCCTTACCTGGTGGTCTAGCAGGTTTTCGTGGCAGGAGCAATCTTCCCACGCTCCTGCCCCGTACAGATCACTCACAGGAAATGGCTCAAGAGACTATAGGAGCTCAAGGCAGCCATTTCCTGTGAGTGATCTGCACGGGGCAAGAGCGTGGGAAGATCGCTCCTGCCTGAAAACCCGCTAAAAAAACAGGTAAGGCTTAAGTGGGGGCTTTCAGAGTTTAAAATAGCCGGGGGAAGCGGTGGTTAGGGGCAGAACCGGCCCAAACATTATTATCGGGTTTTTAATATTCGCAGGCCGGCTCTGCCCCTAACCACCGCGAATACGGAGGGGGAAGTGTACTGCCTTTGTATGGGCAATGGAGGGTGAAGGGACTTTCCCAGAGTTCCCCAGGTTCTTGGGCCTTTGCACTAACCATTAGACCACTCTAACATTCCATGATAAATAGTAGCAATTGGATCAGGTTCATGGTATTTTAGCAAATGTTTTGAATGGATGGTAATCATTTTGACAGAAACATTTGTACAGTATCATCTTTGTTCTGCTAAAATGAAGTTCCTTTTTCTTTGTTTTCAGGAATTCAGTGGTAATAATGAAGAAGGATGGTTCAGAAGAATTCCCTCTGGCTTGGACTCAAGATGTATAAATAAAATAGTCTAGGCCGGGGTAAACATGGAATTTGTTCCTTATCTTCTGAAGTGCACAACAATCGTGGATTATTCAAGGCAAGACAGCTGTAGAACTTCAAGATTTCTGGAAGTAATAGTGGAAGAGAAGCTTTGCTGTCATTCCTAGCATGAACTCCTCCTTTATCACCAATAGAAAGACGATTTGCCATCCTGTTTATTCTCAGGCTTGGCTTTAGAGAGCCATTATTTTCTTTTTTCTTCATGATAGGGATCAGGAGGTGGATATGTGGCTGAGAAACTATAGGTGGTGATGGTATGTTAGTATATGTGGACATTACTGCATAGGAACACATTTCCTGTGCAAGTGTACATTTATTCAAAACAAATTCCATTGAACTCTTGGCATAGCAAAAGCAAGGGAAAATTTCTAATGATTGTGAATGAAAGTCAAACAGCAGTGAGGTGTGGTTGCTGTGCCTTGATGGTGTATTTAATATCCCTTTTATTTTACGATGTAAATATTCTTAAAATGAATTCAGTCTTTAAAGATGTTACCCTGAGCAAGTTAAGCAGTACCTGTTGCATCTTTCAAAGGTTTTCATTGCAGAAAAAAGACTGGGGAATCTTATTTTATTTTATGCTATACTATATCCACTTCATGTTCACTTGTTTTTCCCCTTGTACATTCAGCCTTAAGCAGTTTTTTTAGCAATGTTCCTGGTTTGTCCCTCTTGACACACTTATTGCTGATATGAAGGGAACTTTGAAGAATGACTCCTATGCTGGGTCATGTAACTTTGAATACACTTTTTAATCGTTCAAGATTTTTGGATGGTTTATATCAATGTGCGTTTCATTTTTTTGGAAATCTACCTTTTATATTTAGAAAACAATACACTATTGTGCTATTTGTACTGAGTTGAGTACAAAGGCATAAAGATTAATGTTTATATACATATATATTCATATATATTATTTTTGCCACACAATTTTATGGTAAACTTTGTGAGTTTGCCCAACATCATGTATTGGAGAGAGTAAGAGAGGTTATGTTTTGCTAAATATTTAAATACTTTTTTGCAGCATAAATGTATTATTCAGGCCATTCCTTTAATACCGGGACTCCTAAGGGGCAGTAGATTTATAGATGAAGTAACTGAATTGACAGCTTCTATACTCTCATTTTTATCAAAAGACTGTGATTATTTATATACATATACTAAAAATGTTTCTAGTGCATTCTAAAATGTATTCATTATTCAGACTATTTTATTTTATGGTTGCTACTTCTATAAGATTCATTTATTCGTTTTTCTCTTTTCCACTCCTTAATCTTGTCTCTTTTTGTAGCAAAAATTGTGTATTCCTTTTTAGAGATCATAGAATGAAGGGAAATCAGTGTTAAGTGGGGATAAAATAGTTGTATTGTGTTTAATGCAAAGCCTGCAGAAATTTTCTATGTGATAGCAATGAGAGCAAGGCCTTAAGCCACAGGATATTTCTGCTGCTGTTGCAAGGGGATTGGAAAGAGCCTTCTGGTTCCATAATAACCTGGACTGATTCCTGTTTTTGTGTGTCTGAGTTCAAAGTTTAACACAGCGTCCTTACCCAAAGCGTTAATAATTCCATACCCAGTAGCACTGACATTCATTGATCCCTTTTTCTGTTCTGAATTCTTCTTCCTTGTTACAGTATTGGTGGGTTTGAGAGCTCCTCCTATTCACCCACTTGCATCAGCTGATCATTGTCAGGAGCTGTATGCCATCATTCCATTCAGTACAACATGAACAGTTGAAAAGTGAGGTGAAGGAAGGGTATTTAGTCATAGCAAAATGTTCTAAAAGATGAAAAGCAAATAACTGAAGAGGGAAACAGCTAATCAGTATAAAAGTGCAAGTCTATCTGTGAGGATGCTGGGGTTAGACTATATGGCAGCTGGAGATTTTGATCTCACGTTATGGGAAGGTCGTATTCTAAATGGGATGTGGTTACACAAGAAATTTGTTTTCAATGAAGGATTTGCTCAGTGGTTGGTTTACCTACAGCTAATCATTGACAGCTGTTACAAGGAAATATAAAAGCTTGGTAAATGGTCTAGTAGAGAGTGCAGAATTATGATGTGAAGCATATTCTTTCTCCCCCATACACTGTCGGTGACACTGGATATTTTTTTCTTGGACTTGGTTAATTTCCAACTGTATCTATTATATTAACATGTCCACCCTTGTGGAAGGAGGAACAGTAATAATCAGCATAAAGTTACCTAAAGTAAGCACTTGTGTAAGATTTGCTATTTTCAGATGAACTGGGATGGCTGGAGGAAAGGTCTACTCCACTGTGACAAGTGTCTTTTTTGTCATCAGGGTAGATGTTGACTGATGTTGGCTTTCCCACATACCAAGTGTTACTGCTATCTCCTTTTCTTTTTAAATATATTCCATATAATTTTAAGATGCATATGAAATGGAAAAAGACCAGCTGCCAATCCTGTCCTTTCAGTCCTATTCCTACTGCTAAGGATGTGGAAAGACTGGCCATCTTGGTCAATGACCATTCAAGTTCACCCACTTGAGAAGCTCCATGTGAAAGTCATCCTGTAATAAACTTTCAGGGAGCATTGCAACCCACAGCACCTGAGTTCAGAGTCTGGAGGTCATTTCTGGAGTTTAATTAGTGATGAGAGGATTTCTGATCAGTTCCCCCCACCTCATCCCTTCCCTCGTAGAGCTCATGGAGTAAACCCATTCATCTGACTATTTCTAGCTGCAGTGCACACTGTACCTCCTAGATCGTTTCATGTTTGTGTACATGAAGAATTAATTGGGCCCCTTTGTTGCTTCTGAACTAGAGCCATCTTTATATTTCTAGAAGTTTTTACACATACAGAACATGGAATTAAATATTTGCAGTATATGTAAATGTTTTATTACTAATTTTATCTTTAAACTTATACTATTTAAATTATTTTTATTCTCGTAAAAATGTCATTCTATTCAGTGTATAAAGAGAAAAATTTGGTATAACCCTGTAGATATCAGTGTGGATTGGTAATGTCTAGGGATGGATATTGTACGAATACCCCAAACAGTGTTTGGGTTCTAGTTGTAACATTTTTGTCACTGAACTATGACTTCACATATGGCATAATAAAAGCTGTACATTGTTCAAAGCAAATGTGAGCTGTATGATGAATTTTCAGTAATTTTATTGGTGATCCCAAAAAAATCAACATTATAAACTATCAAAGTTAGAACAAAGATAAACTCCCAGAACTTTTATACTACACACTAGTGTTTAAGTCCGTTACATTAACGGGTGCTAGAATATATGCTCGTCTGTCTTTCTTTCTTTTTCTCTCCCTGCCCCTGTTTCTTCCTTTCTTTCTCTCTCCCTGCCCGTCTCTTTCTTTCTTTCTGTCTCTCTCCCTCCCGCTGTCTGTCTGTTTTTCTTTCTGTCTATCTCTCTTCCTTGGCCCCCTTTGTCTGTCTCTTTCCCTGGCCCCCTTTGTCTGTCTCTCTCCCTGGCCCCCTTTGTCTATCTGTCTTTCTTGCTCCCCCCCAAAGCAAACCAAGATTGCTCCCTGCCCCCAGCACATCCCTCCCCCAAAAAAGCAAAGCAAGTTCGCTCCCTGGTCCCCTTTCTCTCTCCCCCTCCCACTTCCCTGTGCAGCAGCAGCATTTCCCTCCCCTCCCCTTCCCTGTGCAGTAGGGCAGCAGCATTTCTCTTTGTCGTTTCTGGCTGGCTCCCTTGCCAAAGTTATTTTTGAGTTCAAAGCCACTGCCGCAGCTCCTCTCACGATCCACGCCTGCGTTGGAAGCCTTCTCTCTCTGACGTGATGTCAGACAGGCTTCCAACTCAGGTGCAGCTCTTGAGAGGAGCCGCGGATTTGAACTCAAAAATAACTTCGGCAAGGGACTGAAAAACCACTTCAGTAAGGGAGCCAGCCAGACCACGGGCCGCAGAATAGTACCTGGGGGGCCGTGAGTTTTGAGACCACTGACAGAGGGAGGGCGATGGGGAAACCACCACTGGCTCCTTCTACTGTGCATGTGTGGCATGGAAGCACGGATGCAGGGATCACAAAGATTGAAGTGCGCATGTGCGCTAAGGGTTTTATTATAGCGGATACCAGCATATAAAGGAGCACCATTTTTAATGAACCCACTAAACAGTTCTTCTCCCACAACCATATTCTGTCCCCCGCCTCACCACTTTGCAGATATCTAAAGTGTATTTCTAATGCAAAGGCATATGAGTCTTGAACCAGTGCCAGTGAGTTATTCACCTCTAGTTGCAAGTTGTGTAGCACATTGTTTCTCAACTGGATCCTGGAGTACTCCCTTGCCAGTCAGGTTTTCAGGATATCCACAATGAATGCTCATAAACTTGATTTGCATACACTGTCTCCATTATATGCAAATTTTTTTCATGCATATTCATTGTGGATATTCTGAAAACCTGACTGGCATGGGGGTACTCCAGGACTCAGTTGAGAAACAGGACCCTTCAGTTACATTGTGCTGTTCTTCATTCTTTGATAATCTAATGATAACACAGAGGTTTTTATCTTTGACCAATGATTGATTCCACCCAGTATATCAGGCATACATTGATTTCATTGCCTATTACAGGAATCTGAGGTCTTTTTTTCCTTCTTGTGTTAGTTTCACAGTTAGCATTTGGATGGCTTATGTTTGATATATTGCAAAATAGATAACTGTCTATCCTCCACTTTTGTAGTTTTATGATTTATTGAGTGGGGGGGGGTTTAGTTCCTCTCTTTGTTTTTTCTTGTAGAAAGCATTTATATTTTTTTTCTCTCAGTTCCACCCCCTGCATCACATAGCTATACTGTAGCCCCTCAGTTTCTCCTTCTTCATGGAAGTTGGAAGATGTCTTTGATTTGCTCTGATTCTGTTTTATTATTTTTGGGTTTTTATCCGGATTTTGAGGCTTCTCAGTGTTCCAGAAGTCCTGAGTATTACTGGGGCAGCTCTGCCTGGGAGAAGATATAAGACTCTCTGGATCAGAAGTCTGTAGCTAGGAGGGCAACCCTTTTGCAGGGTACCTGGCTGGCCAGCCTGCTTTAATATTCAACAATACACTCCAAATTTGCCAAAATTCCTACTGTAGAAAAAACACAAAAAGGCAACCTAGTCACATCAAGGTTTGTGTGGGGGACGCTCAAGACGCCAAAATTGGCTCGCAACTAACAAACCAAAATGGGGTGAATATAATATAGGGTGCTCTCAGTGTGAACCCTCAGTGATAGGAGCACAGCTCCGACACTTCACTTCTGGGTCAAGGCGGTAAGCCTCCACCCACACACCATCATTGAGCACCCTGAGTGTGCTGAAATTAAAGGGACCTGAGTCCACTAAATCAAACAATCAAAGTGAGTAAATCAAACTCAACACAAACAACCTTAATATTTTGGATGGCACTGAGACTATACCCCTAGAAGGTTTATAAACCAAACAGAGCATTGCGTTCAGATGATGCCATGAGACTCTAGGCGACTACTGAAAAAAAAAAAAGTGAGATATATAGCTATACAACAAATGTGAGATATATATAGCTATACAACAAATCCCCTGCTTGGGTCGGTGTGGGAGTTGAACTCCACCTCCCGACAGCCCTAGCTGCGCAAAACCCCAAAAAACAAAACAAAATTTAAAAATCCATGCTCGGGAACGCGTGGGAGTGGAACTCCGATTCCCGACAGTCCTAGCTCCGCAAAATCCTAAAAAAAAAAAAAATAAGAGCCTCCCATTTCTCACCATGAACCCACCCTCGTACTTTTTTCTCCTACTACTTTGCTTCTCTCTCAACACCACCCTTTGCGTAATACCTCCCTCTCCAAATCTTCTTGACTCTGCGAGTCCCAACAATATCTGCCCTGGTCTCAAAATCCCCACGTTGATTCGCACCAGATAACATCCCCCCAAAAAGAACCCCCAAAGAATCAACCACGCTTTTTTAAAGCTTGTTTCCCCGGCCAATCTCCCCAACCTTGCCTCTGACTCGCTCACCCCAGTCCCAACACTTTATTGCAACGCAAGATCCGCTTGCAACAAGATTCAAATTCTGAAGGACCTACTCGAGGATTCTGACCCTGGTTTCTTATGCATCACGGAATCATGGATTAAAAAAGATGACCAATTTACACAAAATGAACTCTGCTCCCATGGCTGCCAAGGTCTCTTCTCACCCAGATCTAGCCGTAAAGGAGATGGCCTGGCAATTCTCTACAAATCTTTCTTCGATGTTCAGCTCCTCGAAAGGGGTAGCCACACCTCACTAGAATATATGCTAGCCTCTGTCAACGATGAACTTCACCCTCACCCACTGAGCATCCTGCTTCTATATCGCCCACCTACCCCTTGGAACAATTCCTCCGAACTCGTCCTCGAAACCATAACAAGCGCCTTCCTCAAATTTCAAAGATTATTGATCATTGGGGAAATCAATCTCCACCTAGACGACATCAACAGCAATGATACGACTGAATTTATTAGCATCCTCACCTCCCTGGGCCTCCCCCCCCATGCACCCATGAAAAGGGGCACACACTAAGACCTCATTAGCTTCCTCGATCTCATCTCTCACAAGACATCAGTTGACGACACTCTCTGGGAATATGTCCCCTGGTCTGACCACTTCTTAGGTACTTTCTGTCTCACCATATTCATGTTGCATCTTGGGGCTCCACCCCGCATCTCCTACCCCATTACCTACCGCAAAAAAATTACAAGCGATCTGTTCTGGTCTAAATTTTTCAACCTTGTCTAACTTTGTCTTGAATCCCTGGAGGGTGTTTTCTTCTATGACAGACTCCGGAAGAGCGTTCCAGTTTTCTACCACTCTGGGTGAAGAAGAACTTTCTTACGTTTGTACGGAATCTATCCTCTTTTAATTTTAGAGAGTGCCATCTCGTTCTCTTTACCTTGGAGAGGGTGAACAACCTGTCCTTATCTACTAAGCCTGTCCCCTCTCAATCTGTTTGAAGGAGAAGAGGCCCAGTTTCTCTAATCTTTCACTGTACGGCAGCTCCTCCAACCCCTTAACCATCTTCGTTCTCTGCCTTGTGAGGCACATTGAGGTCACCTTCTTCTCCTCAAAGTCTACCTTCCTTGGAGCAGATATCTTTTTCTTCTTTCCTTCATCAAATGAGTAAGGAACTCAATATTACTTTGGACTCTGAGTCCAAGTACACTCGGGAGTATTTAGAAGAAATGGGTATGTCTCATTGTCCTGCGGAGTCACTCAAATTACCCATTAATAGACTTCTTTCTCAAACTTTTAAGAGAAACCTCGAGACACCTTATTCTATTTCTGCTGTCCCAGGAAAGCTGGAGTCTCATTATAGGATGGTCCACTGCAAGGGCTTTGAGAAATCTCAGTTATCCCATCAATCCCTTCTTGTGGAGTCTTCTCTGAAAAAGACCAATCCTGCCAAAGTTTATGCCACTGGCCCTCCTGGAAGAGAGGGCAGGACCATGGACAAATTTGGTCGCCGGTTGTATCAAAATTCTCTCATGGCAACTAGAGTTTTGAATTACAACTTTGTTTTCATTTCTTATTTCAAGCATTTGGTTGACACACTGCCTGAATATTTCAAATATATTCCTCAACATCATCTTCCAGGGTTTCAGCAGACAATCACCATTCTGACTCAACTCCACATGCATCTCCTTCAATCTTCCTGTGATGCATTTGAGCTTTCCTCGAGGGTCGCTGCCTTTTCAGTAGCGATGCGCAGGCTTGGCTGGCTCTGCACTAGAGACATGGACCCTAATCTTCAAGATCGTCTAGCTAACATTTCTGATCAAGGCAATGAATTGTTTGATGACTCCATCGAGGCAGCTACTAAATGATTGAACATGAAAAATCATTTGCTTCCATCACTCGTCCTAAGCCTCCTTCTTCTAAAGTAGGGGTCTCAAAGTCCCTCCTTGAGGGCCGCAATCCAGTCAAGTTTTCAGGATTTCCCCAATGAATAAGCATGAGATCTATGTTCATGCACTGCTTTCAATGCATATTCATTGGGGAAATCCTGAAAACCCGACTGGATTATGGCCCTCGAGGAGGGACTTTGAGATCCCTGTTCTAAAGGCTTCACACCTCTTCCATTTTATCAGAGGCATTTTCCACAGAGAGCAGCTCCTTATACAAGAGCACCTCCTAAGAAACAACCACAACAGTAGCAGAGACAGCAGAAACCTCACTCTCAGCCTTTTTGACCATCTACTACAGAGCATAACCTCAATCATTCTGCCTCTGTCCTGTCCCCTTCCTATTGGAGGTCATCTCCATCATTTTTACCACCGCTGGGAGATCATTACATAAGATCTCTGGGTGCTGTCCATCATCAGGGAAGGATACTCTCTTCATTTCATCCAGGTTCTTCTAGATCTGCCTCCAAAAGAGGTGGCAAAAAATGCCTGTATCTTGGTGTCGTATACAGACCTCCAAGACAACCGGAAGACATGGACGCAGAATTAATTGAAGACATAGAGAATATAACTCTACGGGGCGACACTGTACTGCTAGGAGACTTCAACATGCCGGATGCAGACTGGAACACATTTTCAGCAACAACCAGCAGCAGCAGGAGGCTTTTGACCTCCATAAAAGGAGTACATCTCAGACAGATGGTAACGGAGCCCACTAGGGCCCAGGCGATCCTAGATCTGGTACTCACCAACGGGGAAAGCGTCTCAGAGGTCTCGGTAGGAGATACGCTAGCCTCCAGCGACCATAACATGGTATGGTTCAACCTTGGGAAAGGATCCCCTAAATCAATTACAAAAACAAAGGTGCTCAAATTCCGGGACACCGACTTCGCACGCATGGGAGATTTCGTTCATCAGATGCTGCAGGACCAAGCAGAGACCGGCAATGTGGAAACTATGTGGTCGTACCTGAAATCATCTATACACGAAGCAACTAATCGCTACATAAAATCAGTAGATAAAAGACAAAGAAACAACAAACCCCAATGGTTCACTGAAGAGATCTCGCACCTCATTAAGGAGAAGAAAAAAGCATTTCTTTCCTACAAACGTACGCAGAGAAAAGAAACTAAAGTAGAATATAAGACCAGATCTGCAGCGGTCAAAAGAGCAGTTAGGGAGGCCAAACTTCGAGTGGAAGAAACTCTGGCAAAAAACATTAAAAAAGGGGACAAATCCTTCTTTAGGTATATCAGTGACAGGAAAAGGAACACAGACGGTATAGTACGCCTTAGACAATCGGACGGAAACTACGCGATGGCAGATTCAGAAAAAGCAGAACTACTAAATGAATATTTCTGCTCAGTCTTCACCCGCGAAGCACCGGGACACGGACCACAGTTGATGATAAAACAAGACATGGATGACCCGTTTCAGAATTTTGAATTCACACCTGGGGACGTCTACAACGAACTGGCAAAGCTAAAGGTAAACAAGGCCATGGGTCCGGACAATTTACACCCAAGAGTGCTCAGAGAATTGAGAGATGTTCTGGCGGAACCGTTGACAATGCTATTCAATCTCTCACTAAGTACGGGGATAGTTCCGTTGGACTGGAAAACAGCCAATGTCGTTCCTCTACATAAAAAGGGTTGCAAGGCTGAGGCTGCGAACTATAGACCGGTAAGCCTCACCTCAATAGTGTGTAAACTCATGGAAACACTAGTTAAATATAAATTAGATACGATCCTGAACGAGGGAAATCTCCGGGATCCTAGCCAACATGGATTCACCAAGGGTAGGTCATGCCAGTCCAATCTAATCAGCTTCTTTGACTGGGTAACAAGAAGACTGGACTCAGGAGAGTCCTTGGACGTCGTGTACCTGGACTTCAGCAAAGCGTTTGACAGCGTCCCACACCGCAGGCTGCTGAACAAGATGAAATCGATGGGATTAGGAGAGACTCTAACTGCATGGGTTAAAGATTGGCTTAGTGGCAGACTTCAGAGGGTGGTGGTTAACGGTACCTTCTCTAAAATGTCAGAGGTGACTAGCGGAGTGCCACAGGGTTCAGTCCTGGGCCCACTCCTCTTCAACATATTCATTGGGGATCTAACTCAAGGGCTTCAAGGCAAGGTAACCTTATTCGCTGATGACGCCAAACTATGCAATATAGTAAACGGCTATAATCTACAGGATGCTATGGAGCAAGACCTGCGTACTTTAGAAAAATGGTCCTTGATCTGGCAGCTGGGCTTCAACGCCAAGAAATGTAAGGTCATGCATCTCGGTAACGGAAATCCTTGCAGAACCTACACCCTGAATGGAGAAACTTTAACAAGGACTACGGAAGAACGAGACTTGGGAGTAATCATCAGTGCTGACATGAAAGCAGCCACTCAAGTGGAGAAGGCTTCATCTAAAGCACGGCAGATGATAGGTTGTATCAAGAGAAGCTTCGTCAACAGGAAACCTGAAGTCATGATGCCATTGTACAGAGCCATGGTGAGACCTCATCTGGAATACTGTGTGCAATTCTGGAGGCCACATTACCGTAAGGATGTGCTCAGAATTGAATCGGTTCAGCGGATGGCCACCAGGTTGGTCTCGGGGCTAAAGGGTCTCCCGTACGAAGAAAGCTTGAGCAAATTGCAGCTCTACACTCTCGAAGAGCGTAGGGAGAGGGGAGACATGATTGAGACTTTTAAGTACATCACAGGACGGGTCGAGGTGGAAGAGGATATCTTTCTTCTCAAGGGACCCTCGACCACAAGAGGACATCCGCTCAAACTCAAGGGAGGGAAGTTTCGTGGAGACGCCAGGAAGTACTTCTTCACGGAGAGAGTGATTGAGCATTGGAACAAGCTTCCAGTACAGGTGGTCGAGGCACGCAGCATCCCAGACTTCAAGAACAAATGGGATACCTATGTGGGATCCCTACGAGGTCATGCCAAGGGATAGGGTCACTAGGACTTGAATTAGCGGGTCAGTAGAATGACAGTATAATTATTGTACTTTAGGGGTCAGTAGACTTAAGAGGGTGGGTAAATGGTGTGGGCAGACTTGATGGGCTATGGCCCTTATCTGCCGTCATCTTTCTATGTTTCTATGTTTATCCTACCAATCCATCCCAGACCGCCCTTCTTCTTCAGGAAGCTCAAGCTCTGCTTCATCTCTGTGCCATTGTGGAAGTTCCACTAGAAGAGCAGAGCAAGGGATTTTACTCTCATTACTTCCTAGTTCTGAAGAAGACGGGTGATCTGTGACCTATTTTGGACCTCAGAGCCCTCAACAAATTTCTGGTCAGAGAGAAATTTTGGATGCTGTCTCTGGCACCTCTATACCCCCTTCTAGATCAGAACGATTGGTTATGTTCTCTAGATCTCAAAGAGGCTTACACTTATATGCCCATTCATCCAGCCTCGTGACAATTCCTCAGATTTCGGGTGGGGAATCTGCATTTTCAGTACAATCTTTCAGCCTGGCTTCACCAAGTGCCCAGTGGTAGTGGCAGCAGCTCTGCGGAACCATGGCCTCCAGGGGTTATTGTAGCGACCCAACGGACTATATGTGGTTCCTGCAAAGTTTTGGGATTCAAAATCAACTTTCCCAAATCCCAAGACTATGACGGAAGCTCACGGCAGCCATTTCCTAAGAGTGATCTGCATGGGGCAGGAGCATAGGAAGATTGCTCCTGCCCCAAAAACCCACTAGACCACCAGGTAAGGCTTAAGTGATTCTGGGGGAAAGCAGGAGGGAGGTGGGGAAGGTCCAGAATACAGCTTTAATTATTAAAAAAAAAAAAAATTTTAAATCGTGAATAACCAAATCTGCAGATTCGGAGGGAGAAGTATACCTGTTCCATTTGTCTCAATCAGGCCTCAAATCCACATCCATTCGAGTCCACCTTGGTGCCATTGCTGCTTTCCATCAGCCTATTGAAGGGAAACCCTTTTTGCTCATCCTGTGGTTTCCAGATTTATGAAAGGATTTTCAATGTCAAACCACCTCTCAAGCCGCCTCCAGTGGTTTGGGATCTCAATGTTGTTGTTGCTCAGTTGATGAAGCCTCCTTTCGAACCATCTTAAATATCTCACTTGGAAAGTGGTTTTTCTCATTGCTGTCATCTCCACTCGCAGGGTCAGCGAGCTCCAAGCTTTAGTTGCAGACCCACCTTTCACAGTATTCTATTATGACAAGGTGATCCTCCGTACTCATCCTAAATTCTTACTTAAAGTGGTTTCAGAATTTCATCTCAATCAATCTATTGTACTTCCAGTGTTTTTTCCAAAGCCTCATTCCCACCCTGGAGAAACAGCTCTTCATACTCTGGACTGTAAGCGTGCTTTGGCTTTCTACTTGTAACGCACTCAACCACATAGATCTGCACCTCAACTTTTTGTCTCCTTCAATCCAAACAAGTTGGGACATCCAATTTCCAAGCACCATCTCATACTGGTTAGCTGCTTGCATCTCTTTCTGCTATGCTCAGGCTGGACTGCATCTACAGAGTCGAGTCGCAGCCCACAAAGTCAAAGCCATAGCGGCTGCAGTAGCTTTCCTCAGATCTACTTCTATTAAGGAAATCTGCAAAGTTGCCACTTGGTCCTCGGTTCATACATTCACTTCTCATTATTATCTGGATACTTTTTCCAAATGAAATAGCCATTTCGGCCAGTTTTACAAAATCTATTCTCCTAAGTTTCCAACACACCCACCATCCCTTTTTGGTTAGTTTGGAGGTCACCCACATGTGAGAATATCCTGCCTGCTTGGCCTGGGATAAAGCACAGTTACTTACTGTAACAGGTGTTATCCAGGGACAGCAGGCAGATATTCTCACAACCCACCCACCTCCCTTGGTTGGCTTCTCTGCTAGCTATCTGAACTGAGGAGAGATGCGCCCTACGCTGGGTGGGAAGGCACTCGTGCATGCACAGTGTGGCATTTGCGAACTTTCTGAAATTCTACAGGCAAATCTGCTTGCGAAGCTGTCCGCATCCGGGCTCCGTGGATGACGTCACCCACATGTGAGAATATCTGCCTGCTGTCCCTGGATAACGCCTGTTATGGTAAATAACTATGATTTCTGGTAGATGTAACTTCTGTCCTGACTCTGTGTTTGTCAATAAGTGGATTCCTAAGTGCCTTTGTTATATACATTTTTAAATTAAATACATAGATCCAAAATGGGCCAAAAAGACCCCTTTTTTTGCCAGTGCGAATCTCCTGAGGAGGCACTTGGACTATCGCTTTGAGGTCCACCAACCTGAGTAGTGTCTGCCAAAAAGCCTTCTTCTAAGTTGCCTGACAATGAAAGGAGAGGAAACGATCTGGCAAAGGTTGGGAAAACTCCCCTAAACGGGCTCCAACTAGAACCGGGGGAAGGATCCACAAGTCATTGGGCTGGAGAGGTGGAGGAGGAGCCTCCGGAGGAACATAAGAAGTCGCCTCCGCCGGGGCAGACCAGAGGTCCATCCCGCCCAGCAGTCCGCTCACGCGGAGGCCCATCAGGCATATTGCCTGAGCAGCGGTCCCTGACTAATTTTATACCTACTTCTACACTTATCTCTAAACCTTCCACTGCTCTTATCTGTACCCCTCAATCCCTTTGTCCTCCAGGAACCTATCCAGGTCTTCCTTGAAACCCTTTACTGTGCTATTTCCTATCATGGCCTCCGGAAGGGTGTTCCATGTGTCCACCACCCTCTGTGTGAAAAAGAATTTCCTTGCGTTTGTTCTAAACCTGTCCCCCTTCAATTTCATCGAGTGTCCCCTTGTTCTTGTGGTTTCTTTTAAATTGAAAAATCTGTCCTTGTCAACCTTTTCGATGCCCCTCAGGATCTTGAAGGTCTCTATCATATCTCCTCTGAGTCTCCGCTTTTCCAGGGAGAACAGCCCCAGCTTCTTCAGTCTGTCAGTGTATGTAAGGTTTTCCATATCCTTAATCAGTTTAGTTGCTCCATCGGTGGACCTCCCCTCGCACCCCGTGATTCCATAGCTTCCTGAGCAACCGCTCATGTGGTACCTTATCGAAGGCTTTCTGGAAGTCTAGGTAAATTATGTCTATGGGTTCACCTTTGTCCACCTGGCTATTTACCCCCTCAAAGAAGTACAACAAGTTTGTGAGGCACGACCTACCCTTGCAGAACCCATGCTGGCTCGACCTTAGCTGTCCATTTTTTTTTATATGATCACAGATGCTGTCCTTAATCAGCGCTTCCATCATCTTTCCCGGGACCGATGTGAGGCTCACCGGCCTATAGTTTCCCGGGTCGCCCCTTGAACCCTTCTTGAAGATGGGCGTGACATTAGCTATTTTCCAGTCCTCCGGGATCTCTCCAGTTTTTAGGGATAGGTTGCATATTTGCTGAAGTGTCTCTGCTATTTCATTCCTTAATTCCTTGAGCACCCTTGGGTGAATGCCGTCCGGACCTGGCGACTTGTCGCTCTTTAGCTTGTCTATCTGCCTGAGGACATCCTCCTGGCTCACCTCTAATTTGACCAGCTTGCTATCTTGATCTCCATTTTCTATTGTCTCTGTTCCGGAATGTTGGATGTGTCCTCCCTCGTGAAGACCGACGTAAAGAAGTCATTTAACTTGTCAGCTATTTCTTTTTCCTCCCTCACTACTCCCTTTCTATCCCCATCATCCAAGGGCCCCACTTCCTCCCTCGCTGGTTGCTTTCCCTTTACGTACCTGAAGAATGATTTGAAGGAGTCACAGACACCCCTCCCTCCCCCCCCCCCCCCCCGCCGGAAGGACTGAAAGAAACGTCCTCCGGAAGGAAAAGAGGTCGCACCCCAGCCAGGGTAGTAGCTATAAAATTCACGCAAATGTCCCTGGGGAGAACCACCTTGCAAAGCCTGGCAAGGTCAGTCCTCCGGTAACCAAGAACTTTAGCGTCACTCAAGGCCTGAACCTGTTTATCTAACTCCTCCCCAAAGAGAAAGAAGCCCCGAAAGAGAAACTTACTGAGCTTAGTCTTTGAAGCCACATCCGCTGCCCAGCCCCCAAACCACCGGGCACAGTGGGTCGCTACTCCGAGAGCCATGGACTTGGCCAAGGCACACAACAGATTATTTATGGCATCAGAGAGATAAGATGTGCCCAGCTCAATCTTAGCTACTTCCTAATCCACTTAGACCTAATCCAGTTAGACCACCAAAAACAGGCTCAGGCACCAAGACAACCACCAATTGCCACCTGGACAGCCAGGGCAGCCACATCAAAACTTTAAGGAGAGCCTCCATTTTATGGTCCTGAGAGTCTCTGGGTCAAACCACCTTCAACTGGCACTGTATGTCTGTGCGTGATTGCACAGGAGACTTAAAAGTTTCTTTATCTCCATCAGGAATGGGGTAGAGCCTGACCATGGACCGCACCAAGTGAAAAGGCGTGTCCGGAACTTTCCACTGAGCATGCACTACATCCCAAATAGCAATGTTACTTACCGTAACAGTTGTTATCCAGGGACAGCAGGCAGCTATTCTCACTAGTGGGTGATGTCATCAGACAGAGCCCCGGTACGGACGTCTCACAAGCACGTGTTGCTTGTAGAAACTTAAAGTTTCTAGATGCCCGCACCGCGCATGCGCCGGTGCCTTCCTACCCGGAGATCCGGGCGTGTCTCCTCAGTTCAGGTAGCTAGCCTGAGAAGCCAACCCAGGGGAGGTGGGTGGGACGTGAGAATAGCTGCCTGCTGTCCCTGGATAACAACTGTTACGGTAAGTAACATTGCTTTATCCCAGGACAAGCAGGCAGGTATTCTCACTAGTGGGTGACCTCCAAGCTAACCTCAGTGGGATGGAGGGGGAGTTGGCGACTTAAGAGAATAAATTTTTCAATACTGTTTGGCCAAACTGTCCATCCCGTCTGGAGAGGGTATCCAGACAATAATGTGAGGTGAATGTGTGAACCGAGGACCAGGTGGCAGCCTTGCAAATTTCCTCGATTGGTGTTGATCTGAGGAATGCTACTGAGGCTGCCATTGCTCTGACCTTATGGGCTGTGACCTTACAAGGAAGTGATAATCCAGCCTGGGCATAGCAGAAAGAGATACAAGCCGCCATCCAATTAGAGATGGTGCGCTTTGATACGGGTCTTCCCAACTTGTTAGGATCGAAGGAGACAAAAAGTTGAGGAGTGGTTCTGTGTGGCTTGGTGCGATCCAGGTAGAAAGCCAAGGCACGTTTACAGTCTAGAGTGTGAAGGGCCGATTCTCCGTGGTGAGAATGAGGCTTAGGGAAGAATACTGGAAGTACAATGGATTGGTTGAGATGAAATTCGGAGACCACCTTAGGCAGGAATTTCGGGTGAGTGCGGAGGACCACCTTGTCATGGTGGAATACTGTGAATGGTGGGTCCGCCATCAATGCCTGGAGTTCGCTGACTCTGCGAGCGGACGTAAGGGCTACAAGGAAAAGCACTTTCCAGGTGAGATACTTCAGAGGGGCCCTGTTGAGTGGTTCAAACGGGGGCTTCATGAGGTGGGAAAGGACTACATTGAGGTCCCAAACTACTGGGGGTGGTTTGAGAGGAGGGTTAACATGGAAGAGTCCTTTCATAAATCTGGCGACCACCGGATGGGCCGAGAGGGGTTTCCCTTGTAGAGGCTGGTGGAACGCCGCAATAGCGCTCAGGTGGACTCGTATGGATGTGGACTTGAGCCCAGATTGAGATAGGTGTAGGAGATAGTCCAGCACGGAGGATAAGGAAGCTCGCTGAGGTTCCTTTGACTTAGAAACACACCATGAGGAGAATCTGGTCCATTTCTGGGAGTAGCATTGTCGAGTGGCGGGCTTCCTGGAAGCTTCCAAGACCTCCCTCACTTCTTGTGAGAATTGGTGAGGGGTTACGTTGAGAGGAACCAAGCTGTCAGGTGGAGAGACTGCAGGTTGGGATGAAGTAGTGATCCTTGATGTTGAGTAAGTAGTGAAGGAAACACTGGAAGTGGTACTGGTTCCCTGCTGCTGAGTTGAAGTAGGAGGGAGAACCAAGGTTGTCTGGGCCACCGAGGAGCTATTAGAATCATGGTGGCCCGTTCGAGTTTCAGCTTGACCAGAGTCTTCTGGATCAGCGGGAATGGTGGGAACGCATATAGAAATCGTTTCCCCCAGTTCAGTAGAAAAGCATCTGCCTCGAGGCGATGAGGAGTGTAGATCCTGGAGCAAAACTGAGGCAGTTTGGCGTTGTGGGGAGCCGCAAAGAGGTCTATCTGAGGCGTCCCCCATTGCGTGAAGATTTGGTGAAGGGGGTTGGAATGGAGAGTCCATTCGTGCGGTTGTAGCAGACGGCTTAGTTTGTCTGCTAAGACGTTGTTCTCCCCCTGGATGTATACTGCTCTGAGTAGGGCGTTGTGGCGCACCGCCCAGTCCCAGACTCGTAGAGCTTCCTGGCAAAGGAGGGCCGAGCCCGTGCCTCCTTGCTTGTTGATATAATACATGGCGGCCTGATTGTCTGTGCGAATGAGGATTACCATGTCGTGGAGTAGGTGTTGGAAAGCTTGGAGCGCATTGAAGATGGCTCTGAGTTCCAATAGATTGATTTGGTGTAGTCTTTCCGCACTGGTCCAGAATCCTTGGGTGCGGAGACCCTCCAGGTGGGCCCCCCATGCGTAATTCGACGAATCGGTTGTGAGAACTTTCTGATGGGGGGGAGAGTGCATCAGCAAACCTCTGGATAGATTCGAAGAGGTCATCCACCAAAGTAGAGACTGCCGAAGAGCAGGTGTGACTACGATGCGTTTGGATAGTGGATCAGATGTCTGATTCCACTGTGATGCCAGGGTCCACTGGGGGATCCTGAGGTGGAGTCTGGCAAAGGGTGTCACGTGTACTGTGGAGGCCATATGGCCCAGGAGCACCATCAGTTGTCTCGCCGGTAGGGTTTGGCGAGTAGCCACCGACTGGCAGAGATGAAGAAGAGACTCCATGCGTTGCCGGGGCAGGAATGCTCGGAGTCGGGTGGTGTCCAGGACCGCTCCGATGAAGGGGAGGGATTGGGTGGGTTGTAGGTGAGACTTGGAGAAGTTGATCTCGAAGCCCAAATTCTGGAGGAAGTAGGTTGTAGCCAAGGCCGCCGAAGTGACCTCTGGGGCTGACGGGGCCTTGATGAGCCAGTCGTCGAGGTATGGAAACACCTGTAGACCCCTGTCCCGGAGTGCTGCGGCCACTACCACCAGGCACTTTGTGAAGACTCTGGGGGACGAAGATAGGCCGAATGGTAGCACTCGATACTGTAGGTGCAGATTTCCCACCCGAAATCTGAGGAACTTTCGGGAGGCCGGGTGAATGGGGATGTGAGTGTAGGCCTCCTTGAGATCCAGGGAGCATAACCAGTCGTTCTGCTCGAGGAGGGGGTATAGAGAAGCCAAAGTCAACATGCGAAACTTCTCTTTGACCAGGAACTTGTTGAGGGCCCGAAGGTCTAAAATGGGTCGCAGGTCGCCCGTTTTCTTCGGGACGAGGAAGTACCGGGAGTAAAACCCTCGGTTCAATTGGTCTGACGGGACCGGCTCGACAGCCCGAAGCTGAAGTAAGGTTTGGACTTCATGAAGAAGAAGGGCGGTCTGCGTCGAGCTTGAAGGATACTCTCTTGGGGGATGGTCCGGGGGGACCCGGTGGAATTGAAGAGAGTATCCTTCTCTTATGATGGAGAGGACCCATAGGTCCGTGGTTATGGCCTCCCATCGGTGGTAAGAAAGATGGAGGCGGCCCCCTATGGGAGAGGCCGAGGTTATGCTCCCGGGAGGGGCGTCAAAAGGGCTGGGGAGCCTTAGGTACAGCCGGTGGCTGAAGTTTTTGCTGAGACTTCTGGGGAGGTTGTCTCTTCGCAGGCTGTCTCGCAGCAGGCGTTTGTCTGGGCATGTAACGCCGCTGGTAAATCAGGGGTGGCCTGGAAGGTCGAGACTGTTGAGGTTTGGGTTTGGGCCGTAGGATGGATTGAAAGGATTTTTCATGATCCGACAGCTTCTTGGTAACAGTTTCGATAGACTCATCGAACAGGTCAGCTCCAGCACATGGTACGTTGGCGAGTCTGTCCTGTAGGTTGGGATCCATATCGATAGTATGGAGCCATGCCAGGCGACGCATAGCTACCGCGCTTGCGGCGGCGCGTGCCGAGAGTTCGAATGCATCGAAGGAGGATTGCATCAGCTGGAGGCGTAATTGGGAGAGGGAGGCTACCACTTCCTCGAACTCGAATCGAGCTTGGTTGTCTATGAACGGAGTGAACTTGCGGAGCACCGGCAAGAAGAACTCCAGATAGGAAGAGAAAAAGAAGTTGTAGTTTAGCACCCGTGACGCCATCATGGAGTTTTGGTAGAATTTTCTACCAAATTTGTCCATCGTTCTCCCCTCTCGGCCCGGCGGTACAGAGGCGTAGACCTGGGAGGGATGAGAGCGTTTAAGGGAGGACTCGACCAGTAGGGATTGGTGGGAGAGTTGAGGGCCCTCGAACCCTTCATGGTGCACGATGCGGTATCGAGCATCGAGTTTGCTGGGGATCGCCGGTATGGAATACGGCGTTTCGAAGCACTGCATGAAGGTCTGGTCCAGTAATTTATGCAAGGGGAGCCGAAGCGACTCCGTTGGAGGGTTAGGTAAATGCATGGTGTCCAGATACTCTTTGGAGTATCTGGAGCCCGTGTCAAGGGTCACATCCAGATCATCCGCCATTTGTCGGAGGAATGATGAGAAGGACAATTGTTCCGCCAGCGTCGGTCTGTGGGACGGGCTGGAGGAGGATGAGGCCTCCAGGTCCGTGGACATCGGGGAGTGACAAGGAGAATCGGGCACCGGTGTCTCCTCGTACTCCGGGCCCCTCGGAGGGGACACCTCTGATGAGGAGTATCCCCTACGTTGCAGTTTTTTCTGCGGTGACACCTCCGAATGGCGTGAGGAGTGCCAGGATGAGTGTCTCGATCGGTGCCCGTCTCGGTGGCGGGACGGGGATCGGGATCGTCTGTGCATCGCATGGTCTCCCGAGGCCCCCAAGTGGATAGGGCTGGAAGAGGTGGATCGTAACTGGGTTTGCGATGCGGGTTCTTGCGATGCTACCCAAGTCTGGTAAGGAGTACGGAAGAACTCTTCCTGACTATGCCCAGGGCTTCGAGTATCGATCGGAGGTCTGGTCCCGTGTTGGGGCGGAGGCGTAATGGGTTCTAATGGCGGCATATCGGTAAGCGAGGCTTGCCGCGTGGGCATCGCCGCCCTCCCCCGTTCGTCCTCGTCGGTTGTCGAGGTCGAACGGTGTGGGGGAGGGGGAGGGGGCGGACCGCCCCTTTGGATCGGTACCGGGAGGTCACCCTGTATGGCAGCGATGAGCCCGGGTCCGATGGTCTGCATGAGCTCAACGAATTGAGCTTCCAGCACGGACCGTAGCGAAGCCGATAAGGAGGGATCCGCACCGAAAGGGGGTCCTCCTGCACGGACATCGCGCTCCTTCGAGGCCGAGTGCTTCTGCTTAGTAGCTTTCGGCACTTTGATGACCATTGGTGGCACTGTGGAAGGAAGAGGTACCTGAACCGAGGAGACCGGGGCAGGCACCGACGTCGAGCTCGTGGATGGTGTCGGGGCGAGCGATGCCGGTTTCACCACGCTCGATGCAGGAGGGGTCGATGCCAGTTTTGCCCGAACCGGGGAGGTATCGGATGAAGTGGAGGCTGAGGGATCCTTAGCTGCGTCCATCTTGAACATCGATTCCCACAATAGGCAACGCCGCTTGAATGAGCGTGCCGTAAGGGTAGAGCAAGGCCTGCACGATTTCGGAATGTGGTCAGGGCCCAAACACTGCAAACAGCGCCAGTGAGGGTCCGTGAGTGAAATCGCGCGTTGGCACTTGCTGCACTTTTAAAACCGGTGATTGGCCGGGACATAGGCCGGAAAATCTCCGCCGCGAGGTCGAAGCCAGTGGGCCTGAGCCACGTGGCCGGCCCGTTCGACCCGCCGGAGGAAATAATCTTCTTTTTTTTTTTTTTACCGAAAAGAAAAGAACTGTTAACTGTAATTAAAAGAAAGCGAAAACGCGGACAAGGAAGGCAAATTTAACTGAATTCAGCTAGCGCATGATGAAGTTGAACTTCTCAGCTCCGCGGAAAAGAAAGAACTGAGGAGACACGCCCGGATCTCCGGGTAGGAAGGTACCGGCGCATGCGCGGTGCGGGCATCTAGAAACTTTAAGTTTCTACAAGTAACACGTGCTTGTGAGACGTCCGTACCGGGGCTCTGTCTGATGACATCACCCACTAGTGAGAATACCTGCCTGCTTGTCCTGGGATAAATCTTGATACATAGAGAAAGAGCGGGATGCTGACCAGATCTCTCTTAAGAGAGGGTCCACAATACAAGGAGGGTTAACACCATGGAATTGGAACACAGCAAGACCAGAACTTGAAGATTTTATATATTGAAACTCACTAACGGCAACTTACAACCTAATCCTAGGAGATCTAAACCTCCAAGCAAGTAGAAAACCTACTATCTTACCTCGAAGCCTTAACCTACAAGATCTTAGACCCACAAACCACACACAAGAAAGGTCACCAGCTTGACATTGCAGCCTTCATGACCCAATAACCCATTCTACCATAGATTCAAACCTCAAATGGAAAATGGTCCAGATCCATCTGTTCAGACCACTACACATACACCTTCAATATGAACTGGGCCAAAGGCAAAACCAAACAAGTACAACTACCTTAGACAAGCTAGCCCCAATACAAACAAAAAACAGAATCAGCAGACAATCAGGCAAATGGTTCAACAACTAACTAGTCCTACTCAAAAAACAATGCAGATAACTAAAAAGAAAATGGAGAAAAAGTAACCAAGAACACACAAGAGCAGCATGGAAAAAATTAAACCAACAATACAAACTAAAAGAAAGACATACTACACAGCAGACACAGCAGAGACAAATGCCCAACTGGAGTCATTGTGGATCAAAGTACCGGGAAGCAACGGATCTGAGATAAAGATGGGATTGTTCTACCGTCCACCTGGGCAAACTGAAGCTGAAGATACAGAAATGGTAGCCGAGCTGAGAAGGGAATGCAAGAACCCAAACACCATAGTTATGGGAGATTTCAACTACCCTGGGATAGACTGGTGTCTTGGAAATTCAAAATGTGCAAAGGAAATGGAGTTCCTGGAAGCAATCCAGGACTGCTTCATGGAACAACTAGTCGAGGCACCAACGAGAGGATCAGCGACTCTGGATCTGATCCTCAATGGGCTGAAAGGCCCCGCGAAGGATGTAGAGATCATAGGACCACTAGGAACCAGTGACCACAACATGATTCAGTTCAAAGTGCAAGTAGGACTACCTATGGGAAAGAGAACCAAGGCAACAACATTTAACTTCAAGAAAGGGAACTATGATGCCATGAGACAGATGGTGAGAAAGAAGCTCAGAAACAGCTCCAAGGAAACTCGGACTGTGGAGCAAGCCTGGTCCCTATTCAAGGACACAGTAAACAAGGCGCAAAACCTATATATACCAAGATTTAGGAAAGGTTCCAAGAAGAATCAGACAAAGGACCCTGCATGGATAACCAGTGAAGTAAAGAAAGTGATAGGAGACAAGAAAAAATCATTTCAGAAGTGGAAAAAGGACAAAACTGAAGGAAACTGGAGAGAGCACAGGAAACAACAAAAAGAATGTCACCGAGTAGTCAAGAAAGCCAAGAAAGAGTTTGAGGAGAGACTAGCCAAGGAAGCAAGAAATTTCAAACCATTTTTCCGATATGTGAAAGGGAAACAGCCAGCGAGGGAGGAGGTGGGGCCCCTGGATGAGGGTGACCGGAAGGGAGTGGTGAAAGAGGAAAAAGAGGTGGCTGGTAGGCTAAACAAGTTCTTCTCGTCGGTCTTTACAATAGAGGACACATCCAGTGTGCCAGAACCGGAAAAAATCTTCAGTGGAGATCAAGAGGGGAAATTATCATGCATGGAGGTAAGCCTCGAAGACGTTCTTAGGCAGGTAGATAGATTGAGAACGGACAAAGCTCCGGGCCCAGACGGGATCCACCCGAGAATACTGAAAGAGCTCAGAGATGAAACAGCACAGTTACTGCAGCATATTTGCAACCTGTCCTTGAGAACAGGGGTAATCCCGGAGGACTGGAAGATAGCGAATGTTACACCGATCTTCAAAAAAGGATCGAGAGGCGACCCGGGAAACTACAGACCGGTGAGCTTAACCTCCGTTCCGGGGAAGATGGTCGAATCAATTATCAGGGAAGGTATTAATGAGCATATAGAAAAAAATAATCTGATGAGATCGAGCCAGCATGGTTTCTGTAAAGGCCGATCATGCCAGACAAATCTACTGCATTTCTTTGAGGGGATAAGTAAGCAATTGGACCAAGGTGACCCAGTAGACATTATATATCTAGATTTCCAAAAAGCCTTTGACAAGGTGCCCCATGAACGCTTACTGAAGAAACTGTGGAGTCACGGGGTGGAAGGGGACGTGTACAGATGGATCAAAAATTGGCTGGCGGGCAGGAAACAAAGGGTAGGAATAAAGGGGCACTACTCTGACTGGATAGGGGTCACAAGTGGTGTTCCGCAAGGGTCAGTGCTGGGACCATTGCTGTTCAATATATTTATTAATGATCTAGAAACGGGGACAAAGTGCGAAGTTATCAAGTTCGCGGATGACACAAAACTCTCCAGCAGGGCCAG
Source organism: Geotrypetes seraphini (assembly GCF_902459505.1). Classification (NCBI taxonomy): domain Eukaryota; kingdom Metazoa; phylum Chordata; class Amphibia; order Gymnophiona; family Dermophiidae; genus Geotrypetes; species Geotrypetes seraphini. Next base: position 5,013,454 of record NC_047087.1, on the reverse strand, counting down.
AACTGTTGAAGAATGCAAAGAATTGCAAAACGACCTGAACAAACTGAGTGAGTGGGCAAAAAAATGGCAGATGAGCTTCAATGTGGAGAAATGTAAGGTCTTGCACATAGGGAAGGGGAACTCCAGGTACAGCTATACGATGGGAGGGAGGGTACTCGGGGAAGGCAGCCAAGAAAAAGATCTGGGGGTATTGGTAGATAACACAATGAAGCCGGCGGCACAATGTGCAGCGGCCTCAAAAAAAGCGAACAGAATGTTGGGCATTATCAAAAAAGGTATCACTACCAGAACAAAAGAAGTTATCCTGCCACTGTATCGAGCAATGGTGCGCCCACATCTGGAATACTGCGTCCAATACTGGTCACCATACCTCAAGAAGGACATGGCAATACTCGAAAGGGTCCAGAGGAGGGCAACGAGGATGATAAAGGGTATGGAGAACCTTTCATATGCCGAACGGTTAGACAGGCTGGGGCTCTTTACCCTGGAAAAGCGGAGACTGAGAGGGGACATGATAGAAACTTATAAAATCATGAAAGGCATAGAGAAGGTGGAGAGGGACAGATTCTTTAGACTAGCAGGGACAACTAAAACAAGAGGTCATTCAGAAAAACTGAGAGGAGACAGATTCACAACGAATGCAAGGCGGTTCTTCTTCACTCAGAGGGTGGTGGACACCTGGAACGCGCTTCCCGGAGAGGTAATAAGACAGAGTACAATTCTGGGGTTCAAAAAGGGACTGGATGACTTCCTGGAAGCAAAGGGGATAACAGGGTACAGATAGAGGTTTACCGTACATTGAGCGAATAGGGTATGGATATTTTAGGTTAGGTAGGGAACACTTTCAGGTCGTGGACCTGGGGGGCCGCCGCGGGAGCGGACTGCCGGGCACGATGGACCCCTGGTCTGACCCGGCAGAGGCAACACTTATGTTCTTATGTTCTTATGTACACAAACCAAGACACAAAACTATTCCAATTACTAAAAGAATTCACAGACACCAAACCCTACCTAGCCAAAAATGGCAACCCTCCCCCTTCAGCCACCCTTTTAGCTGAATACTTTAAAAACAAAATTACAACTGCCAGGACAAACTTTGCAGGAGCCCCAACCCACCTAGAAGAGATCACAATGCCCCCCACAGAAAAAGATTCAGCTGTAGCAGATAGAACATGGTCCCACTTCTCCAATACAATGGTCCGACCTTAACAAACTCTATAAAAAATACAGCCACGCAGCTTGCGACCTCAACCAATGCCCTCCATACCTATTAAAAATTTCCAGTCTAAAATTCTGCACTCTTCTCATGCAATGGATACAAACCATGCTCACAGATGGCCTTTTCCCACAAGACCTCTCTGAAATCATCATCACCCCAATCTTAAAAGACCCGAAAGGAACAACAGTTCAACCATCCAACTACAGACCCATAGCCTCAATTCCACTATATGTCAAGCTAATGGAAGGCCTTGTAGCTAAACTCCTCACCAACTACCTAGAAAACCACAACTTGCTCCACCCTACACAGTCTGGATTCAGAACCAACTTCAGCACTAGGCTCCCTTCTGGACACAACTAGACCTCACCAACATTTGACCTGGTAGACCACGATACAATAGGAATCACAGGCAAAGTTTACACATGGTTTCAAGGATTCCTACAATCCAGGACTTACAGAGTAAAGACAAACAACAAAAAATCAGAACCATGGTCCAACCCCTGTGGCATACCCCAAGGATCGCCATTAGCCCCAACAGTCTTCAATCTCTACATCGCATCCCTCAGCACCTGCCTAGACAAAATAGGCTTAACCTATAGCTATGCAGATGACATCACCATTCTCCTTCCTTTTGATCAATCAACGTCCACCATGACAGATATACCACACAGAACTCTAGAAACAGTGGCAACATGGATGAAAGACCACAAACTAAAACTGAACCCAGACAAAACAAAATTCATACTTCTTGAGAAAAATAAATCCCCAACTACAACAAACCTAGTAATAAACTCAATCACATACCGCATTCAACCCACTCTAAAACTTCTGGGAATGACAAAAGACAGATGCTGCACCATGCAACCACAAATCAACAAAACAATTCAGAAATCATTTGCGGTCATGAGAAACCTAAGGCAAGTTCAATAATTCTTCCACAGAAAACAATTCCAGCTCATGGTCCAGTCCCTAGTCCTAGGTCTGCTTCACTACTGCAACATCCTCTATTTCCCCTGCCCCGCAACAATTGATAAAACAGTACAAAACACAGCCCTGAGACTAATCCATTCACTAAAAAAACACAACCACATCACCGAGGCATACATTGACTCACACTGGCTCCCAATTCAAGCAAGAATACTATTTAAATTCTACTGTCTACTATTTAAATCCATAAATGGTGACAGCCCAGCCTACTTGAACAACCGCTTAATCCAAACTACCACAACCAGACACAGGAGAACCCAGACACCATTCACATCAAACGGGAAAAACTGTACGATGGCCTTCTAGCCACACAGGCAGCAAAACTAGACCACCAACTCTCTAATAGCGACCCCAGACTACTTTTGGAAAAGAAATAAAAACCTTGCTATTCAAGAAATCCATGAATAATAATAATAATTTTATTCTTATATACTGCCATACCGAAAAAGTTCTAGGCGGTTCACAACAAGGTGAGCTAGTACATGGGATACAGATAAAATACAAATTAGAATAATGGACTTAAACAGAAATAATTTTTAATATAATGCAGAAAAGAAAACAACAGTTTAAAATTGGGGAAGCATGAAGACTAACACCAAATGAAACATTTCAATCCTCTGAAGCACCCGCTCTACTCTGTAACACCTCTGGACATGTCCAGAAATCCTCTTCTGTAATCCGCCTTGAACCGCAAGGTAATGGTGGAATAAAAATCACTAATGTAATGTTTTTCTGTTCTATGACTATTGTAGTTCTTCCCTTTTTTCCTTCATGTTCTTGATTGTTTTCCCTCCAGGGAATGTCATTTCATGTACTACTTGTTCTGTAATTTGTATTGTTTTTATCTGTATTTTATATATACTCGTAATTCGCCTAGAAATTCTTTGATAGGCGATTATATCAAATTTTTAAAAAAACTTGAAAACTCGTGTCTTTGTGCTATTTTTTTTCACTTCTCACAGCTCACCAGTTGTATTAAGTGAGCAGACCCCACTGGTTCTATAAACTGTAGTCTGTGCCTAACAGGTAGCCAGGTTTAGTTGAGGCTCCTCTAAATTCAGAAAACCTGGGAGATGGGGGAAAGGGTCTTGACCCTTCCGAGTGTGGCATACCTGAGGTCAGTAGGACCCCCGAGATGGTCCCCCAAGCTCTGTCCGAACAGCCAAAGGGGCAAAATTCACTAATCAGATCCAACAGGCCCTAATAAACCTCAGCACAGACTCCACAAGCTTACCATGCCGCCTGCTGGAAACAGAGAACAGACTGTAATAGGGACTGCACAGCCCACTTATACCGAAGCCAAAAGTCAATTTCTGTCTCCACCTGCTGGCAGAGGAGCATAAACGCATCTGTTTCTGTGCCAGTTTAGAGGAATGCTAAAAGAATGCATTGTTCCCGGAGATAATTTTGGAGCAATAACCCCTTTGTTGGAAAGCCTAAAACTACTGTGGGGGTGGGGGTGGAGCCGAAATAAACTACTTGAGCGAAGTAATGAAACTCTGGTCATTTAAGAAGGGCTTAAAACTGCTTTCTTGAAAAGTAGGGGAGAAAGGGGAACCAGTTAGAGGGAGAACAGGTTGCTCTGTTTTTAGAGATGAAATTAATGGGAGCTTGTTCGTTATTGACTATTAGATATTCAAATTCTCAACTTGAACGGAACTGAGAGATGAGATCACGGAACTGAACTTTAGCCTAGACCATGTTGCACACTAGCTTCAATTCCACAAATTTAAGCTTAAATCCAAAGAAAACTAAAAGATTCATTATTGGACGATATGGAATTCTTCAAATTATACACCTGATTACTCTGGCCACAACATCTGTGACTTTTGCCCAATCCATCAGCATCCAAGGACTGTTACTTAATGTCCTTCAGCCCACAGATAGCCAACACGATCCAAGGTTATTCATTACCTTGTAGATCAATCAGCCCTTTGCGTTCTGGTCTATTCTTTCATAAATTACTCATATAGACTATTGGAACTCTCTTCTTCATGGTATTAGGCAAAAAGATATTAGTCACAATCTGATACAATCTATTCAAAATACTGCTGTCAGACTCATTGGCTTGAGGAAATATGAACAGGTGACCCCTCTCTTCAAGATTGAACATTGATTCATAAGGATATTGATGCTGGAACCCCCCTCCTTTATCTTTCTTGACTTTTAACCCTCTAAACCCCATCTAGGTCATTTGGATCCTCTTTGGCCAGCCTGCTTGCTACCCTTTCTCTGCATGCCATTTGCCTTTATACATTCGCTCTAGAATTTTTCAGAATAAAAATTGACCCTATACTCTGGAATGCCCTTTATTGAGACAATTCATAAGCCAACTTTAAAACAAAATTGAAAATGTCTTTATTTAAAGATGCTTCATCCCTTAATATGCTGTTCCCAGAGGGCCATGAGTCTGGTTCTTCTGTCACTTCCTTCAGCTTTTCTCATTGCAACAAGTACATATTTTCCCCTATGATGGTCTCATGGATGGTATATAATAAATTTGAAACTTGATATGAGGCACTTTGCATGATTTTATTTTCTTATTTCATATACTTTACAAAGCAGTGCGGATTAAATGGTCCAAGAAGATAATAGAAACATAGAAATAGACGGCAGATAAGGGCCACGGCCCATCCAGTCTGCCCACCCTAATGTCCCTCCCCTACCTTTGCCCTTTCTAAATGAACAAGTATCAAGCAAGGCTGTACTTTCCATGCCTAATAAGCTTACACTTCGATCCAAAGGTGCTATGAATTTCTTCTTGGGGGAATGGTTACAGTCTGGTACTACCAGCTTTGAGCTGATTGTCTGGAGGCAGAGGCTTCCCCTGGTGCTGTCCTACAGTCAGGCCATAGGGTTGGGTACAGGTAGCCTCCTCCACTTCCTCCTTCAGGACAAAGCCGGCCTCAAAGCTCAAGTCAAAGTCAGTGTTCGGTGCAAAGGTGATTGGCTTTTCTTCCCAGATGTTGTCCAAACGTTTCTTCCAATCCTCTAGAATCTGAGAGCGCACCTCAGGGGGAGTGTGAGCAACGCTGTAACAGATCTGAGGCTCCAACACTTGGAAACCACAGAAATGCAGGATACCTTGCTAGAGAAAAGCAGAAAAATACAAGGTTGAGAGTTAGGATATTTTTCCTTCCCTCAGTACTGATTTATTTTGTAAAAGCTTAGCAAGAAAACTTACATTTCTGGATAAGCTTTCTGAGAAATAACAAAGCAGTTTCCAAACAAATGATAACTTTTCTACTTACTGAATGATTGGAAGTGCAAAAATGAGCAGAATGTTAGAACCTTGTCCTGCGCAATTCTATTCTGGTCTACTCCGAGTCCACACTCTACAATGCTATTTAAGCTTTAAGGAGGAGTGCTAAAAGCGAGCTCAGCCACTTGTGTGATTGTAACCACCTCTGGGAAAGGGAAAAGGAGACCAAAGGAGCTGATTCAAAATGTTGAGAATGGCCCATTTTTTCTATCATGAGATCCTAAGAAGCAGTCTGCAAAAGTTACATTTGAACAGTTGGAGCTTTTTCATTTTTTCACAGAAAACATGAGGTTTACATTGTTGTAGGAAATTGTTTGATCTAACAGATTCTGTAAAACCTAAATTGTTTCTGGTGAACTTAGTCACCTTTTCCCAGACACAGTTACAAATACACTTCTCCTTCCATAGTCGCGATTTCGATTATTCGCGTTTTTTAGCTTGCTGGCTCCTCCCCCCAAATTACATCAGCTTGCATAGAGAAATTGCTGATTCCCAGCACTTTCTTCACCGTGTTTTGCCTCTCCTTCAGGAAAAGGCCAGGTCTTACACCATGTTATTTGCGGTTTTACCATATTCACGATGGTTTTTAATAGAAAACAGCGAATAACATATGAAAAAGTTATTTGCGAGTCTGTTAATCCCCTATCCCAGCGAATACGGAGGGAGAAGTGCATGAAACATTCAGCTTGTGAAGCCTCTCTCTCAATAACCTGCCCCCTAGTATCCTAATATAACAAGTGCCTCCATCATGCTTGCAGACCTGCCAAGTCTCTCGCTTTTGCGGGTCATCTCCCACACTCCCGCTGAGTGGCATCCCTATAACTGGCGCTGGGAAAAGTTATGGGCAGAATGGTGCAGGCCCTTAAACTCCCACTTAGAAGGTCAGCCCCCTTGGCAGCTCTGTGCTTCTGTAGTGAGCACCAAACCACTACTTTCATACCAGCGTAGCAGAAGACGTTATTGTGTAAAGACCCAAAGCAAAAAAGTTAAACATGAACACAATTCTTTTAAGAACTGATCGCTAAACAGTACTTTTTAATTTATCTGTTCTTACTGCCGGATATCATTGCAGGGGTGGAAGTGTTATTACCAGAGCATGACTCTGATCCTTGAGTCACAAGGAACAGCTCTCAGCCTGAGAGTGCTTTCATATGGGAAGCAAAACCAGGCTGCAGATGCCTTGTCTGTTCCTGGAGCCAAATGAATGCCATCAGCTCAGCCTGCAAATGTATGGCCGATTATTGCCTTAGAAAGTCAATGTGCCCTTTCTAAATATATTTCAAATACCTTGTCCCACTTTAATGAGTACTTTAAATGGTTCTCTAAACATCTCAACAGACCTCAGAACCACCACTCCTCCGTCCCACAAAAGTGTCCCAACGGGGAGATTCAAGTGGTGAACTCCTCACTGGTCTGTTCAATTTAAATAATGTGCAATTCTTATTATATTTTTTTTATTTTTTTTTTTCCATTATTTTTTATTTTCAAATTTTGCATAAAGTGTACAAAATATTAAAATACAATTGATAAATACATAGTATCACTTTTATATCTAATACATTATATATCTAAATTTGATTTTCCCCCTCACCCTCCCCCCACCCTTTTATTACTTTAATATAATATTTTTAATATTCAAATTTTACAGAAAGTGTACAACATGTTAGAATACAATTGATGAATATTCAAATAACATTTTTATTTCTAATACATTATGTTCTAAATAAATTTTATCCCCTCTCCCTCCCCCCACCCTTCTATTACTTTTCATTCATATATTACATATTTTTTAATATTTTTATAACATATTATGTAGAAATTATTTTCCTTACCCCCCCCTATATGTGTGTCATAAAACAAGATTCTTAAAAGAAGAAAAGAAGAAGAAAAATCCTACTATTTATTCATTACAGTATTTTGTCAATGGCCCCCATATTTTTATAAATTTAGTATATGTCCCCTTTTGTATTGCTATTGTTCTTTCCATTTTAAATATATGACATATTGTATTCCACCAAAATGTATAATTTAGGTTGTTATAGTTCTTCCAGTTGTTAGTTATATGTTGAATGGCAACCCCTGTCATAATTAATAAAAGTTTGTTATTTTCTGGTGAAATTTGAATTTTTTTTCTCATCATCATTCCAAATAATATTGTATCATATGATATTGCAATATGATTTTCCATCAATTTATTAATTTGTGGCCAAATTGAATTCCAAAAAGTTTTAATATAGGGACAATGATATAATAAATGATCTAATGTCCCTGGTTCTAGATTACAGTGCCAGCATTTATTGGACTTAGAACTGTCTAATTTTTGCAAACGTGTAGGGGTCCAAAAAGCTCTATGTAATAAAAAGAACCAAGTTTGTCTCATAGATGCTGACACTGTACATCCCATTCTCCAAGACCAAATTAGTGGCCATTGAGATGCATTAATCTGATGCCCAATCTCAATGCTCCAAATTTCTCTTAGACCATTTTTTGGTTTTTTATTCAAGTATCCAGATATTAATTTATACCACAATGCGGCTTGATTTCCTAGGAAGTCTGCTTGAAAACATAAGAACTTTAAACTATATTGATTATTTAATGTTTTCCATTCAGGGAACCCAACCTGAATGGCCTGCTTCAATTGCAACCATTTAAAACTTTGTGTTTTATTAAGACCAAATCTATGTTGCAATTGTGAAAAATCCAGCAGTTTACCTTCTGAAATAACATCGTCTAAAGATCTAATGCCTGCAATTAACCAGTTCTTCCAAAGGATTTGAGCTCCGCCAATTTTGATCTTGGAGTTTATCCATATAGATTGATTAGTTGATTTGTTTATTGGGATAGGTGTTAATTTATCAATAAACCTCAATGTTTTCCAAGTATCCATTAATATTTTATTTTCTCTGTATCTTCTAGGTATGTTAATACTTGGTAAATGTACTAAATTTAGGGGAAACATAAGGCGCCATTCTAAATATAACCAATCCGGTGCATTATCCATAAGTTCTGGGAGGATCCAATACATACCCTGACGTAGAATATAGGCTTGATGGTACCTATAGAAATTTGGAAAATTTACCCCTCCCTCCTTAATTGATTTTTGCAAAGTTACTAAAGCTATTTTAGGTGTTTTACCAAGCCAAAGAAATTTTGTTAAAATGCTATTGAGCTTTTTATAAAAAGACCCCTGAAAATAAATAGGTATCATACTCATTTGGTAGCAAACTACAGGTAATATCATCATTTTAATAGTTTGAACTCTTCCCCACCAAGAAATATGTAATGGGTTCCATTGCTCACATAACTCCGTAACTTTTTTTAATACAAATTTTTCATTCTCTTTTACAGTATCTTCAATTGTATTCTTAACTTGAATGCCAAGATATTTAAATCCTTCTTCTTTCCATATGAATGGAAAAGTATCAAATAATCCTTTTACACAATGAACATTCAAGGGTATAATTTCAGATTTATTCCAATTAATTTTATATCCTGAAAATTTACCAAACTTATCAATTAATTCCAATAAAGAAGATAAGGTTGACTCTGGATTTCTCAAATAAAGCAAAATATCATCAGCATAAGCCGAAATTTTATATTCCATATCTGAATATGGAATACCTTGTATCTCCCTCTTTTGTTGTATTGCTAACAATAAGGGTTCCAATACAACATCAAATAACAAAGGAGATAGAGGACAACCTTGTCTAACTCCCCTCCGCAATTGAAAACCATCAGATATCTTATTATTAATGTTTAGTCTTGCAATCGGGAAGCTATACAATGTTTTTACCATTTGTATAAATCCAGAACCTATACCAAACCATTCTAAAGCCTGATACATAAAATTCCATTCTACTCTATCAAATGCTTTTTCAGCATCTAATGAAACTGTAAAAGCCGGTTCATCCATTTTTTTTGATAAGTTTAACATGTGAAACAATAATCTAGAGTTATTTGAAGAATGTCTTTTAGCAACGAAACCCGTTTGATGCATATCTATAATATGTGGGAGAGCTTTGGCTAATCTCAAAGCCAAAATTTTCGCCAAAAGTTTATTATCAACATTTATCAAAGATATAGGTCTGTAGTTTGAAACCAAAGTAGGATCTTTATTTGGCTTAGGTAAAACAATTATTATTGATTCAGCCATAGTACCTTTAATATTACCTTTTTTAAGTTGTGTCTGATATAAATTTAGTAAATGTGGGGAAAGGATATTTTGAAATGTTTTATAAAATTCTATTGTATAACCATCACCACCTGGAGCGGATCCAACTCTAAGAGATCTCAATGCTGTTTCTAATTCTTTTAATGATATAGGTTCATCTAAACTCCGTTTTATATGATCAGGAACCTTAGGTCCATTAATTAAATCTAAAAAATTTTTTCCATCTTTTTGTCTCTCCAAATAAGGCTCGGTAGAATACAGGTCCTTATAAAATTTTAAAAATTGTTTTAATATTATATTTGTTTGATTTGTTATTATACCATTATCATCCTTTATTCCATTAATATTAGTTTTTCTTTTTTTTGCTTTAAGATAATTTGCCAATAGTCTCCCCGCCTTATTAGAATTTCCATAATACATTGCTTGCTTGGAAAACAAATCTCTTCTTATCATTTTTGAAGTTAATTCATTATATTTACCTTTTGCTTTCAAAAGAGCTTGCAAAATTTCATTTTCCCATTTACTTACCAATTTAGCTTCTAATATTTTTATTTCTTTTTCTAATTCTATATATTGTATTTTAATCTGTTTCCTAATAAAAGCTGAATATGATATAATATTTCCCCTCATAGTTGCTTTAAATGCATCCCATACATTCTCTATAGATGTATCTTCCACTAAATTTAGTTGAAAAAATTCATTAATTTGTATTTTAAAATTTTCCAAAAATTTGTCATCCACAAGCAATGCACTATCAAATCTCCAAAGAGGTCTACCATTTTCTAATTGATCTAATTGTAATTCTATCCATACTCCCGCATGATCTGAAATAATAATAGGATCTATGGAAGCTTTAATCACCTGTTGTACTTTATTTGTTGTAACAAAAATATAATCTATTCTTGAAAATGATTTATGAACCTGTGAACAAAATGAAAATTCCTGATCATTAAAATGAAGAATACGCCATATATCTTTCAAATCACATGTTTGAACCAAATTATCTAAACCTAAAGATTTTATATTTTTACCAGGTTTTTTATCCAATAATGGATCCATTACAGCATTAAAATCTCCAGCCACCACTAGATTAGAAGCAGCCAGTGGTAACAACATATTTTGTAATTTTTTAAAAAATTCTGATTGATTCGAATTAGGGGCATATATATTAAACAACGTCAGGGCATCATTTCCCATACCTATATCAATATGTATCCATCTTCCATGTGGATCTGAATTTTTTACCTTAATCTTGGCCGTACATTTTTTATTTATAAGGATAGCTACTCCTGCTTTTTTACCCTCTGCTGGAGCAAAAAAACATTCCTTTACCCACCCACCCGATAATTTCTGTGATTCCTTTATACTAAGATGGGTCTCCTGCAGACAGTAAATATCCGCATTTTGCTTTTTTAAAAATGTTAATACTTTTTTCCTTTTGATTACGTGATTCAGGCCATTGACGTTAATAGAATATATCTTAAAAGACATTATACATTTTAATACTTCTCATTATAGTCTTCCTCTCCTCTTCCTTCATATTTAGAATCCAAAATATATTTTTCACGACACACATATTTACCCCTAAAATATCTAATCTCTTATTTTTTTTTCCCTTAATCATAGTAAATTCTTTCCTTTTCCCTCCCTTTCCCACCCAATACAATGGCTGCTTAAGGATACACATTGGAACTGTAACCCTAATATTCTCCTCCCCTCTAGGCATTCAATATTCAATCAGATTCTCCTTCTATCTATTTATTTTAACCTTTAATTTCTTTAGTCATATTTTCTTAATATTTCATTAATGTATCTTTATCCATTTAACAGTTTTTAATTTATATTTCCTTAGTATTATTATTTACATCATAAATTTTTATCTTAAACATATATTTAGTATATTATTGATGTTTTTCTTATATTTTGCTTTTTCTTTCTTATAAATTTTTTTTTTTTTTTTCAAATATTTCAATATTTCATACTTTTATAGTTATTTCATAAAGTCATCAAAACCCATCTTAAAATTTTATGTTAAAATATCATAGGTTCTGGTTTAGAAAGAAAAGCTTTTAGTTTTTCTGGATCCTCGAAATATAAGGATTTATCTCCAGATGATACTCTCATTTTCGCCGGATAATATAGACCATATTTAAAACCTTTTTCTTTTAGTTGAGGTCTCATGTCTAATAGTCTCTTTCTTTTATTTGCTGTGTTTTTGGCAAAGTCCGGCAAGAACCATATTCTAGATCCTTTATAGTTTAGATTTTTATCTTTCTTTGCTGAATTTAATATTTCTAATGCTTGTTGGTATCTAAGCATTTTGAAAATTATTGGTCTTGGCCTGCTTTTATTTTCTGTATTTTTAACTGGAATCCTATGCGCTCTTTCTATTTCTAGTGGTTGTTTCAAGTCCAGTTGTAGTATTTTTGGAATTAAATTTTCTAGAAAAAGGATAGTATTTTTTCCCTCTAAATTTTCTTGTATTCCAAAAAGTTTAATGTTTTTCCTTCTTCCTCTATTCTCATAGTCTTCCAGTTGATCTTTCAATTTATTTAATTCCAGACTATCATTTTTACATCTGTTTGTTTCGCTTTCTATGACCTCCATTTTGGATTCTAATTCAGTTGTTCTTTTGTTATTACTTTCCATTTGTCTATGAATGTTTAATATTTCTTCTTTCATTTCAGACATATTGGTTACTGTTTCCTTAAGCATTTGTTTGATTTGTTTTAGTTCTTCCATAACTTCTGCTTTACTCAATATGTCAGGTTCTTCAATAGGAAGTGGGATCTTGCTTGGTGTTATTTGATCTTGTTTTTGTCTTTTTGCTGATGTGCCAACCTCATTTTTGTTTTGCCTGGTACTTGCCATGTTGTTGTTTCTTTTTTCGTGGTTTTATTTATTCAGTTTTGTTAGGAATCTTAAAATATCTTTCAGTCACAGTTTTTTGTAATATGTCTTTTTTTTTTTTTACACCAGTGTTGCGTTGTTCTATCACTAAGCAGATTTCAAATCAGACACTCTGTCCAAATATAATATTCAACAAAAGAGAAATCCTTTTCTTCTTCTTCTCAAGCCTCTCTCTCTCAGAATTTCATTCTGATTTCAAGCAGGAGAAATTTTCTCAACAGTAATTTCTTGTTAGTTATCTGCTTTATTGTCTCAATGAGAAAGGAAAAAGAAACCTCCTTTTAATGTGTTTCAGCTCTTTAGAAGTCTCAGTGTTCAGGCACTATGTTATTCAGCACAGAAGAAAAATTTTTTTTCTTTCTCAGGCTTTACTTTGACATCAGGCAGGAGAGGGCTATATCAAACTGTCATATTTTTATCTTTTGACAGGCAGCCCTCTATCCCAATCAGTCTGAATTGTAGTCTTTTCTATTTATTAATTAAATGGAGCTTATTATATTTAAAAAAAAAAAAAAAAAAAAAAATTTTTAGTATTCACTTATCTCAGTAATGGTGAACTTTCAGTTCTCTATATAGGCTAGCGGTGAGACCCAACATGTTTTACGAGAGTTTCATCAGGGAGTCTGCCCACCATCGCAGCTATCCACCTCTATCAGAAGGAGGAGGAGGAGGAGTGGTGGTTCTGAGGTCTGTTGAGATGTTTAGAGAACCATTTAAAGTACTCATTAAAGTGGGACAAGGTATTTGAAGAGCACCTTAGAAATATATTTAGAATCAGCTCAGCCTCTAGCATAAGAGCAGTGCGCAGATCCCTACACCTTTTCCAGCCACTGGCAGAACTGTAACATCTGTATGTCTGTAAGTCCCAGTAGTCATTGGTAAAGATCCCTACCTGCACTGGCCAG